>NC_137170.1:67065000-72065000 GCF_951804945.1 Podarcis cretensis | reverse complement strand
CCATAGCACTGACTAGGGCTGGATCTACACTGATCTGGAAAAACACTATAAAAATATATATAGCTCCCCATGCAATTTCTCATTGGCAACAGATCACTGCTCTACAGCACCATCTGGTGTCACATTCTTATAACACATTTTTAACGTTATAACTCATCCGTGTAGATTAGTCCTGGATAACTTGGCATGACCTGATGGTTGTGAGATCCAAATGGGATAACACCATGTAGAGGTGAGATGAGCATTCAAAACAGGAGTGCTCAAGGAGGTAAGCCCCCATAACTTTAAAAAGAATAAAGGCAAGCACTGCCTATCTCAAGCAGGTCCCTTGCATTAATTCTGTTCACACATTACCTAGGGCTGTTCTCCAAGTCCCTCAAGAGAGAGCCAGTGTGGTGTAGTGGTTAAGAGTGGCAGTCTCGTAATCTGGGGAACCGGGTTTGTGTCTCCGCTCCTCCACATGCAGCTGCTGGGTGACCTTGGGCTAGTCACACTTCTTTGAAGTCTCTCAGCCCCACTCACCTCACAGAGTGTTTGTTGTGGGGGAGGAAGGGAAAGGAGAATGTTAGCCGCTTTGAGACTCCTTAAAGGGAGTGAAAGGCGGGATATCAAATCCAAACTCTTCTCTTCTTCAAGCAAAATACCTTTCCTTGGGGAAGGAGATAGGAGGCCCAGGATCGTTGGTGGAAAATATGTTCCCACAGCTGTGGGAGTGTCTGGGACCTCTTGTCACCACTTCTCCCCTCCTCTATGGCAAAGTAAGTTTTGTTTACCTGGTGGAAAAGAAGGGGGAGGAGCGAAGGGGAAGTGATGGCTAAATAAGGGCTTTTTGACTGCTCCACGGGAAAACCTCAAAAACGTGGAGTACTTTCAGGGTGAGACAGAGGACAATTTATGTCTTCCTCATCTCTTGGTATGGAAGTCAGGATATAAATAAAATAGTACACATCCCAATGGCCTTGTCATGGGCCAGAAGTCAGCTTCAACTGAAGGGGGGAAAGGAAGAGTGACTCCACCTGCAACTGGTCAGCCTTCAAGGACTCAGAGGAGAAGGTGATGATGAGAGCCAGCTGGCTTCAACCTTCTTAAGCAGAGCTTCCAGCAACAGTCAGGTGCTGATAGCAATGCTTGCAGTTCCTGGCACTACCTTGCTGCTTTCCTGTTCGTCTTGACCCTTGACTCCATGATGACTGGATTCCGTAACCCCTGGACCATCTTGCCACAGATTGCTGTTTGCTCGACCCTAAGACTGGACCTGAATTTGGATACTGACTCTGCCACCAGGCAAGTACACCTTCTGGCTGGCTGGCCTCCCATTCCACTGAGTTCTGCATGTTGTTGCTGAACACAAGACTACGACAGGCCTCCATGGATGAAACATTGGATTTCAGCACAGAAAACGTAGGCTCAAAATTCATGTGGCTTCACTTGTTGATGTGGCAGTTACTGGGCAGCAAGTAGCTAGTGCTTAAAATTAATTTACTTAGACAAGAACAGGTACTTGGATTACTAGGTGAGGTAGCTGTTGGTGATAGTATGGAGGCTGAAGTATTTGCTACCTCGATGTGCCACTTGATTGCTCCTGAACTGAAATTTGTTCCAGATGTGGTGTAATGGATAGAGTGCTACACTATGATCTGAGAGACCAGGGTTTGAATCCCCACTCAGCAGAGAAACTCACTGGGTGGCTTTGGGCCAATCACTCTCTCTTAGCCTAACCTACAGTGCTTTTGTGAAGATAAAATAGGGAGGGGAAGAACCATGTACATACTCTACCTTGAAAAGGTGGCATATAAATGAAATATGTTGGGATGCTACTGCATTGGCAAACTTGTCTGACTCTGTTCTCTATCCATGCCTTAGGAGGAGGTCCCTACAGAGGGGTAGAACCCATGGGCGTAGCCAAGGGTGGGGCAGGAAGGGGCAGCTGCCCCCTTTTGTAAAAATACATAGCTAACTGAGGTTCTGCCCCCTCTAACAAAAGGCCTCCCCCTCCTAACAAAAGGCCTGTCTCCCCCAACAAAAATCCTGGCTATGCCCATGGTGGAACCCCCAGAGTATGCATGGAAAACATGTTATTAGTTGTTGTTGTTTTTTAAAAAAGTCTTGCCCTTTCAAATACAGCAAAGATCAAGAGGTAGACATATGCATTGTTTACAGGCTGCCAGCAAATTTTGGGAGCAAAGAGGAGTAAGCCCTCACCTGCTGGGATGGGATGTTGGCTTGGGCTCCTTCCCGTCCACCTGGGTCAAAAGCTTGATCCAGTAACCCCAGTGATGATGAGAAGAGTACAGTGTTTCAAAGTAAATTAGGATTCCAGAATGGCAGGGTCACACTTCAAATAGGTAGCATACCTCTAGTTATGATAGGGACGGCAGGTGCCTAATGGCTGCATTGTTGTTGGGAATGACATATTGTTGGGTCACAGAGCTGCATCAGTCTGCTTTCCCCCTTGCTCCTGTTCATCCTGCCTGAACCACTCCTCCGTGTACATAAGAAGAACTGTATTGGCCCAGAGGGAGCCCTCTTTGCTCCTCATTGCTGCAAAATGAGTATCATAGTAGTGGCCATGAATAAATTGGAAATGTCGGGATGGATATGATAAGGCTAAAAAGCATAATATTTCCCCTAGCATTGTGCAGATGTCACATTCAGAAATTTCAGGGGAGTTTGGGTTGGAGGGATGTTTCTTTTTGTGTGTGTGTGTGTGTGTGTGTGTGTGTGTGTGTGTTTCTTATATGCCTCTGCAGGCCACAAAGAGGAATGTGTAGATAATTTAGTCCTTCATTTCATCGCCACCCGCTTTTCTTCCACCCCCAAGAATTCTATGGAGGGTTTATATAGTGAAAGCGGTTTTTTTCTGACGATGCTTTGCTTCAAAAGAATAGAAAGCTTTGTGCCCCATCCAATAATGTCCTTCTGGCCCAAATTAAGGCTTTGGATGTAATCCACACCATTCTCTTATGTCAATGTCATTTCTCTGCAAGAGGGAATCATAACAGGATTCGTAGCGAGGGAGCTGACACCAAGCCTTCTCACCACAAATCAGATAGCCTGGTCATCATTATGCCAATGGTGTTTGTTTTCATCTTTAAGCAAATACAAGGCCATTCTGTGTGCCAGTCTCAGGAGTGCGAGTGACTTCTCACTGCCCTTGGCTATCTTGTGTTTAATTTAAGAAGCAGGCCCATACACCATGGTGGCCATTGTTTACCACTGTCATTGTTATCAAAGCAAGTAAAGATGTTAGAAACTGTCCTGTCACTGGGTTTTATTTTCCTCACGTCAGGAGACAATGAGACTCTTCACATCCAGTCCTTGTCTAAGGACATTTTGATTTTGTTATTTTTTTAAAAAAAGACTTTCATGTCATATTTGGCAAGCATTGAAACCTCACAGACTTGGTTGGATGAGCACTTCTGGAATAAAATATAGGGGGGGGCACCATCAGTACAGGAGAGTAGCTATGGGAGTGATGATTTCAGCTGCAATTATCTACCTACTTAACTGGGAGTAAGGCCCACTGAACTCAGTGGTGCTTGTTTGTGAGTGGATCTGTAGAGGATAGCATTATTTTAGCTACTGCAACCCTCATACTATAGAATTGGTAACCTTTGTGGTAAATCATTTCATTAGAAGGCACCAGCTTGCATAAAGGGATGCATCGCTTCAGTAAATGATAGTAGCAGTGTCGGGCCATTAGAAAAACAAAATCCAAAAGCCTCAGGATGAGAACAGCTGCATTTGGACCCATGTGATAAAACCATGGGCTGTTGCCATTTTGGAGAATATAAAAGTTACTAGTTACTTCAGCTCTACCTGAAACAGGTATCATTGTAAGGCAGAGAGAAGAGAACGCTACTAAAACAAATCATGTGATTAAATTTTAGTGGCACACTAGGTACAGAATTGTTTAGTCGTTTAGTCGTGTCCGACTCTTCATGACCCCATGGACCAGATCACGCCAGGCACTCCTGTCTTCTACTGCCTCCCGCAGTTTGGTCAAACTCATGTTGGTAGTTTCAAGATCTGTCCAACCATCTCGTCCTCTGTCATTCCCCTTCTCCTTGTGCCCTCCATCTTTCCCAACAACAGGGTCTTTTCCATGGAGTCTTCTCATGAGGTGGCCTAAGTATTGGAGCCTTAGCTTCAGGATCTGTCCTTCCAGTGAGCTCTCAGGGCTGATTTCCTTAAGAATGTATGTGTTTGAGCTTCTTGCAGTCCATGGGACTCTCAAGAGTCTCCTCCAGCACCATAATTCAAAAGCATCAATTCTTCAGCAATCAGCCTTCTTTATGGTCCAGCTCTCACTTCCATACATCACTACTGGGAAAACCATAGCTTTATACAGACCTTTGTCAGCAAGGTGATGTCTCTGTTTTTTAAGATGCTGTCTAGGTTTCTCATCACTTTCCTCCCAAGAAGCAGGCGTCTTTTAATTTCATGACTGCTGTCACCATCTGCAGTGATCATGGAGCCCAAGAAAGTAAAATCTCTCACTGCCTCCATTTGTTCTCCTTCTATTTGCCAGGAGGCGATGGCACCAGCAGCCATGACCTTAGTGTTTTTTTATGTTTAGCTTCAGACCATATTTTGTGCTCTCCTCTTTCATCCTCATTAAGAGGTTATTTAATTCCTCCTCACTTTCTGCCATCAAAGTTGTGTCATCTGCATATCTGAGGTTGTTGATATTTCTTCCGGCAATCTTAATTCTGGCTTGGGATTCATCCAGCCCAGCCTTTCGCATGATGAATTCTGCACATAAGTTAAATAAGCAGGGAGACAATATTCAGCCTTGTTGTACTCCAATTTTGAACCAATCAGTTGTTCCATATCCAGTTCTAACTGTTGCTTCTTGTCCCACATAGAGATTTCTCAGGAGATGGATGAGGTGATCAGGCACTTACATTTAAGAGCTTGCCATAGTTTGCTGTGGTCAACACAGTCAAAGGCTTTTGCGTAGAGAATTAATAGAGGTACAGAATTAATAGAGGCCAAATTGGGAAGCATTACCTAGTGGTTGGAGGACAACCTTCTGAAAGCTAAGTGCCTTGGGGGTGGGGGGTGGGGTAGAAGAGAATTTTATCAAGCTTAAAGATACCTCTCCAGGATGGCTAACAGTCTTTTGTAATTACTCAAAAATTACTTCAAAAATCACTTCAAGTTTGTTTGTTTGTTTGTTTGTTTGTTTGTTTGTTTGTTTGAAACCACTGAAAATGCTTTTCCTGACCTATAAGATTTGGCCCTACTTTTAGTGTTCACGTCCTCTGAATTTCTTTTTCCTTTTTATCTTTGTGTTTTTATACTTCTGTTTTATAGGTTTTAGGTTGTGTTTTTGTTTTTGATATATTGCTGAAATGATGTGTATATACAATGTAAAGCAGAAAATATGTGAGTATACACCAGGCATAGGCAAAATGGGCCCTCCAGATGTTTTGGGACTATAACTCCCATCATCCCTGACCACTAGTCCTGTACAACTCCCATCATCCCTGACCACTGGTCCTGTAAGCTAGGGATGATGGGAGTTGTAGTCCCAAAGCATCTGGAGGGCCCAGTTTGCCTATACCTGGTGCACACACAGCTATGCATCACTTAGATTTTTTTTTAAGTGGCTTACAAATGTTTTTAAATAAATAGGGTAAGTTTTTCCCCCTATCAGCAGGAAATGAAGGCTAGAACTGATACCTTTTTTACATACAAAGTCTTATTTTTCTCAAATTACTCATGAGAAAAATAAAGTGGACAGCTTGTACACAAGGACTGCAGGACCTCAGATATAAAGTTTTGAATCACTATGCATCAGAAATAAAAAAAATTACAGATCTAGAATCAGAGACCCAATTCTCATTTTATTCTTTGTTATATAAAGTCACTGAGGTGATATTACCATAATAATTTTGTCTGGCAAATGCTTAATGTGATTGGTCTTATTTACCACATGAGGGGAACTCAATGAAAAGTAGAACACATTCAAGTAAAAAAAATAGGGGGGAGGGATAAATCAATTTAAATACTGTCTATATTTAATAGATGGGGGAAAACTTACTTTCCTGTCACATTGACAAGTAACAGGAGGCTAGGCCTAGTATAATGTGGTATGAGCTCTTGTGAGCAGCAGCTTTGTCACTCAAATTGTAAGCGGAGTGAAAAAGCAAACCTACATTAGAGACAAAAAGTTTCCAAAATGGAAACCAAAGATGACTGGAAAAATAGGAAAGAATGCACCATGATTAAACTGAAGACTAATTATATAATGAAGGTGTACAATACATAGCTAAAGAGAAGGCAGTTTACTTTTGTAGTTGGGAAAATCACCCCTAATCCTTATTCAGACCATATTGGATGCCATTGTGTTCTTTCTCTTCCTTTGGTGATGGATTTCTCACCCTGTGGCTTAATTGAGGAAAATCCCCACATATTGCTGCATAATAATTTTCTGAATTTTAATGAAGGCAGGCAGAGCTCCCTTATGATAGCTGTGTGTGTATATTGAATAGTGTCTCATGTGAACGATACGTTGTGTTGCACAAACGCTGAAGAAGCAGGAGAGTCTACGCAGAAGGGGGTGGTGTGGTGGAACAGACAGCTTAGCAGGGAGTTGCTAACTATACACCACTCTGGACAGGAGCCTTAAGGGCAAAACACAGTGCTTGTCAGTTCGTGTTTGCCTGGTCTCTGAGAGAAGAGACATTTTAAGGCTCTGCATCATGATAGCCATCGCAAGCTGAACTGAGACACTTCCATACACTGCCCAGTTATAGGGACAGACACTGACGAGGGAGCTTACGTACGCTTCCATGCTTTTTCCTCAGACAATGAGACACTTAGGTCTCTCAGAAATGCAAGTCAGATGATATCAGCTTTCAGGACTTGGAAAACGCATCCTAGGATGCTCAGTTTCCAGCTAGGGGTCTATGCAACTTAACAATAGGCAAACTTTGATCCCGCATGGAGCAGCTCTTTCTTTTCAAACCCAAGTCAATTCAAATGATTATTATTATTCTTTCCCCCAGTCATGTTGGCATTGTGTTGCAAGCGCAGGCTGCTCAGGCAAAATAAACTTTGGTGCCTGTTTGGGAAGACATCAATGGTGTCCTTTCATCCTTATTCAACCTTTGGATGAACAATCACAATAGCAAAAACAACAACAAAAAACCAGAAGTCTAGCTCCTTTGCATTTATTTCTCCAGCTTGTGGTCTGACTTATATGGAAGGAATTTCTCACGTACCACATGTGGGAAAATGCTGCTGCACGTTTCTCTAGGAACACAGGTGTATACACGATTTACCCATGAAAAAACACACACATGCACATGCAAGAAGTGGATCTTTTTCCATGAGTCAGAGTGCACTGCTTTGAAAATGTTCCTAAGCAGTTTTAAACCCAGAAATTCATATCCACAATTGGAAGACAATTTCAAAAGGGAAGTTTTATTACAGTGATGTGGGGAAAATAATGTTTCAGCCACCACAATCTAAAAAACTGAATGCAATACTTTCACAGGTTCCTTTAGTTTTAATATGCCTCCACCTAGCCATTCTTGTTTTTCCCAATCCTTATCCATTCTTCCCTCATTGCAACCTTATAGTCAGTTCTGAGTTTTTCACTTGTGTTGTGAAAGAGAGCAAGAGTTAGATAAATGGTGTGAGAGGATGATTTTCCCAGCATACCACTCTTGCTTTGCCAACCTCCCAGATTAGTAAATGAATCTCAGGAATATCATTGGGTTGCTTTGTCCTTTGACATGCTACAACCAGATCTGATGCCTGATATCTAGAAACCTTAATTCAATTTATTGTATTAATCTTTACTCAGTTCTGCTCAGTCTACTTTACACTGTTGTTTGTCCAAACGGAAGTCTGTAAAAATGAACCAGATATTTCATAGGTATAAACATATCCCCCCTCTCCATCTTTCCTAAATCCCTGAGGGGAAAGGAAACAAAGTAAAAAAAACCACACACACGGAGAAAAATTAGAATCTGTACATGATCCTTATTAAGTCCAAGTGGGACTTAACTCCCAGGTAAGTCTGAGGCTGCAATCTTATACATTCTTACTTGGGAATAAGCCTCATTGAAAAGAGTAGGCCTGCTTCCAAGGAAATATGCATAGGATTGCACTGTGAGTATTTTAATTAGTGCTATGCTGCAAATTTCTCCCACATCATTCCCCCAAACCATTCCCCATCAATTAGTGAGAAAAGAATTGCATACAAATATTATTAAAAAGGGAGACAAAACTTCAGTGAGATTCTAATGGGTGATGTGTAGGGCTTTTGTTGTGTTTACCTTACTTTTCATACCGCTAAGAAGCATTTGTGAGGGTCCATTCTTTCAGTTTAAAAATCAACTCAACAGTGGCCTGCACCATGCAGTTTTCCTGGGTGCCTGTGTTTTAATTAAAGCCCAGGGAAAAGATATTTTCAAGTAATGGCTTCTGTGGGGCCTATTCAAATCAGGAAGAGTGGGCAGCTGTGGAGGCTGCAGAGTGCCAGAGAAATGTTTGCTAAAAGGTAAAATGCAAACACCGCCCTTGGCTACCAAGCAACAATAAGGTAAGTTCAAAATCCCACAGCCATCTCCTAGGGGCTGAGGTCCCTTCAGCCTCCCCCCAATAAAATAGT
Organism: Podarcis cretensis; assembly: GCF_951804945.1. Taxonomy (NCBI): domain Eukaryota; kingdom Metazoa; phylum Chordata; class Lepidosauria; order Squamata; family Lacertidae; genus Podarcis; species Podarcis cretensis. The sequence continues at coordinate 72,056,371 of NC_137170.1, read as the reverse complement.
TGAGGGGCAGTGCCCCCAGGTTGGTGGGCATTGCCATTCAAATGGTATGTGAACACCAAGTCTTGTGGTTGATTATGTGGGGCGGGGTTTACCTGCCCCTCCCAATATTTTATCCCAGTTGGCACCCCTGTCCCACAGCCACCAGAATTTTAAATAAGGCAGAAAAACGGAAGCCTCAGTCACAGCTGAAGAAAACTTCCAAGAAATTGGATTTTGGCACAGCACTACTTTCAATATATCCAACCGACTTTTTAAAAAATGCCATTTTAAAAAAAGAGAATGCATGGAGAAGGTTGGGGACCATGCACACCCATGATAAACACATACCTACAGTCTCAAAGTACTCAGTTTATAATTTTGGCCACACTACATCCTTTTTTGTGCCTTCCTTATGCTGCAAAAACTAGCATTAGGCACATAAGCAGGATGGTTTGGGATAGATTCTTGAAACTGCAGACACACCCACGTTCAGTCCTATTGGTTGACACTACTAACCTACAAAGGCATAACACTGCATTTTGAAGAAAAGGGCATAGCTTTATTCTTCAGAGGTGTATAATCAAAATGCTTCTAAATTTGATAGTTTAGCTATCAAAAATGGCTATAATAATGGCCGTTTCCTTGCAAAAACTCCTAACCAATGACTTAATGTATACTTTTAATCGCTTATAATTTTGAAAAAGCCAGGCATATCAAAGTATTTCCATTTCCCCACTTTTGTCTTTAATGATCCATTGCCATAATAGCAGGGATGATGGACAAAAGGTAGCTAAGGAGATCTGTGGTGGATAGCTGATATCTTCCTCTGGTTAACCCTAACTGAAAGAAAGGTCATGTGTCATTTACTATCGATCCTGCACCAGATGCAAGTAATCAAAGGATAGAAAGATTTCTGAGGGAGATTTTATTTCGAAGCTTAACCAGGACATAAGGAAGTTGCTAAATTAATTAATGTCAATTTTTACCTAACCAATAACAGCAAGGATACCCTAGTAAGTCAGAAAGCCTCTTGAAAGGCTGTTAAATAGAAATAAATCTATCTTCTTTTCTTCTAGTAACAGATGCATCAGGCGAATGATGAAGAATGCTTTCAAAGCAAGTGAGTTCCTTTCCCCTCATAGGGTCTGATAGGGTTTTGTTTTTTGGTGTGAGCAGGCTCAGTATGAGAAGATTTGCTTTGTTAATGACAAATGTCTTCAAACATCTGAAAAGATAAGCTATGAGGGTCGGGATCTACGGATTTATCTTGTCCACTCATATTATGCATATTGCAGTCCACCAGTTTTGTGGTAAACATTGGAAAGGACTTTCAGATTGTAAGGACAGTGATGTACTAGGTTGCATAAATATGCTGAAGAATGTTCCATAAGTAGAGAGCCTTAAGAGGAGGTTGGGGAAGCACTGTCTGGATCAGGTGGATTTAAATCACTGAAGAACCTGGTGCATCTTTTAGAGTTCATCTATAGTCATTTTCAATAACTTTCAGTATCTTTGATGTGTTGGATATTCCACCCTGCCTCTTAATACTTTTTGATTTTCAAGAAAATTTTGTGTCAGGTGTATATGTGATGGCTTTATTGGGATGAATTTGATATTTATTTAAACAATGTATATACCACTTAACTGCAATAGTCTTTAAGTGGCAGGAAAGTCAATGGCGTTTCCGTGTGCTCTGGTTTCCGTCACGGTGTTTTGTTGTGCCAGAAGCGGCTGGCCACATGACCCGGAAAGCTGTCTTTGGACAATCGCCGTCTCCCTCAGCCTGGAAGCAAGATGAGCGCCGCAACCCCATAGTCGCCTTTGACTGGACTTAACTGTCCAGGGGTCCTTTAGCTTTACCTATAAGCATTTTTCAAGGATACAATACAAAAAAGTAAAAATCACTTAAAACTATCTAATCAAATATTCTTTGGTACTGACATACTATATGTTAATCTAGAAGTAAGTCCGAAGGCACTGAAGGTGGCCTACTTCCAAAGAAATGTGTGTAGGATTGTGGTTTCAGTGGCAGTATTTTATTGTCATAACCTGTGATGAGCCTTTCTGGGGGTAAGGCAAGATAAAAAATAGACTTAGGTGAACATGTGTCCATCCATCCCAAGGTGCACATCCCTGAAGGCAAGGTGTGTTGAAGTTTAAAGTGTTGTTTTCAATCTTGACAGTCCTAAATGGCTTTGGACACAAGGATTCAAGGCACCCATTTTCTCTACGTGAACTAGCCCAACTACGATCTTCCTCAGTGGCTCAGCTTTGAGTCTCCTCACTATTATTTGTGTAAGAGTTTTAAACCAGCCTTTTGGGGCCAACCCCTCACAAGGCAGCTGCCTGGGCGAGTCAGGAACCAGGAGCCATGTTCAGCTATCAAAACCAAGGAGCCAAGCAGGAACCAAGCCAGGAACAGCGCACTTGGCAAAATGGAGCCATGAATGGCAATAGCCTCCTGGTAGCGGCATTGCTGCTGCTTCCTGGGAGAGGTGAGGTGGTATCAAGGTTTAAGGCTGTGCAGATGTACCAGAACAGCCAATCTGATGGTCCTGCAATCTGATGGTCCTGCTCCTCGCCCCTGTCCCTCCATATAAAGGAGAGACACACAAATGCTGGGAGGCTGTTGCTGTGGTTCCACCCACTGAGCTGCTCCTGACCCAGATACAAACCAGAAGGCAGGATTGCAGAACAAGCCATGATTCAGAACCACAAAGCAAGTCCAGACTGGATGACAAACCAGGAATCAGGACTGTTAGGATCAGAGAATAACCAAGAAGGGCCTTGTTGTTTGAGCAAGGCTTAGCTGGCAAAGGAAGCCCTTTCTGCCTAGAAAGGACCCAGTGGCTGGCCTGGGTGAGTAGAGTCAGTCTGGAAGTCACAGAGAAGGCTGCCATCAGTAGTTCATCAAACAGGACCCATCAGCTCCTTGATGCCTCCCATCAGTTTGAGAAAAGGAGGATTGGGTTCCCAGGAAATAGGCTCAAACAGATCCATTTAGATTCAAGATGGGGCCAGGATCAAACCGAAATGGATCTAGGAGGTAGAGGCCAGAAATCCAGCGTCTGGCCACCACTCTGGTTTTTGAGAGTCCTCCTATCTCTAGACAAAGCTTCTGCCTGCTAGGATTCATATAAAGTAATGTTTGCCACCCATTCCTATTAAATTGCATTAACCAGATTTTGATTGCCTTTAGGTCAGAGCCTGTATCAACCTCCTATAAGTGAATACAGTGCAGTCTTAACAAATGACCTTGTGTTGCAATGCAAAAGAGTTCTAGCAATTGCTTCAAGTATATACAGTATCTTAAAAATGAAGCCAACAATAGTCTGGAATAACTGTGTGTGTGTGGCAGATTGTGCTGTCAGACCAAGTCTTTCCACTTTGTTGAAATGGTTGTCTACAGAGAACATCCATGTTAAATTTTCTCAAATTTCAAACTGGAGCTATCTTTCTTTCTGTGTTGTTCTTCTTATTAATAACATCCAGAAATTATTTCCACAACCAAAGATATGTTTTTTTGGACTCTAGTGAGTCAGGATTAGCATTCTGCAACAGTGGGGAAGATGCATTATAATTAAGTCTGCACCCTCCAGCAGGTCTCTGCTGGAGGTACCAGCAGTATTTGGCAAAACCTGGTTTGTAATCAGCCTAGCTTCTGGCTGAATAGCTTGGCTGGTGAGGAGGCAAAGTCTGTGTGTTTCTATGGCTCCCACTCAGCAGGCGCTCACTGAGTATCTGGGAATACAGGTCCAATGTGTCTCTCTTGTTCTCTAGTCATTTATTTCATTCCAAAATGAGATTTGTGAATTTTCTGTATTTTGACGGCAGATAAGGAATTAAGAGATTTCCCAGAAAGTCCACAGTAATACTGATTGTCTCTCCAATGGAAGCGAACATAGTTAAGGTTGCAACTTAGACACAGACATTTATATTGTCCAATGCAGCAGGAGACAAGGCAGATGTTGCTTCTCCTGCCAGTTCCTTCCTTGGACCTTTCATCTGCTGCCTTCCCTCTCCTGCTGGGGTGATCTGAGTGAGCAGGAGTCCAGGTGTGCCATGAAACAAACAAAAGCAGAGGAATATGACAAACAGGGAGTGAATGAGTGGAATGAGGCAGATTCTCTTGCTAAAGATGGAGATTTCAGGGACCATGTCCAATACCCTGGTTGGATTTCAGTCATAAACATGCTCGTAACAGCATGAATATCAGAAGGGTGCCTAAAAGTATGCATTTCTCTTTGACTCATAGAACATGCTGCAGTGTAGAGTCGCATTTTGGTAAAGAACTTGGTACCTTTAGTAGGGAAACATGGTGTCTATGTCGACATTGGGCTTCATAACACTTTAACGTTGGCCTTGTCATTTGGGAGGTAATGAGAAGTCACAATCTGAGATCTCTAACCTTCCTCACAGAGCTAGAGTTCCCAAGGTCCTTTGGGGAGAAGGGATGACTTATGAAACCAATCTACATCTGGAGTGCAGATTTTGTCTTCAATAGGTAAAGCTTGATCTGATATGACCCCCTTTTGATTTTCATCTGCTAACGTAGGCTAAAGCCAATTTATTCAGTCTTAAAGTGCTACAGGACTATTCTCAGTGGTAGTGTTTGGCAGGTATAAGGTCCCAGGTTCAGTCCCCGGCCTTTCTAGATAGGGATGGGAGAGATTCCTGCCTGAAACACTCACTGAGCTAGACAGACCAATAGACTCACTCTCACTTACATCCTAGTCCTCTGTAGAGTTAAGCAATTTGGAGTCCATTGATTCCATAGGGCTGGGCTATACGTAGCCTGAAGCAAATTGTGGCCTTAGCTTGCTTCAAATATTGTACAGGGAAGGGGAAAAAATGGATGTTTTGTAGCTTCCTCTGTGCTGTTAGTATAGAGGAGGAAAGAAATGTTGTCATCCTGCATACATTTATGTCTATATATTTTAAATGAAGACGTGGGAGCATTGCCTCCCTTTCCTTAAACAGAGTGCTCTTCCACAGCACAGTAGTGACATTCATACCTTGCAGTTACCTCAGTCTGGCATCTCTCTAGTGCTCTCCATTGTGTCCCCCTAACAAGGAGCTGTCAGAACACACCACTGGAAAGACCATATGCTGAGAAATCCACTGTAGATTTGGTGCCCCACACAGCTTTTTCATTCTCCCCTTAGGGAACAGAAGTCAAAAATGCTCCCTTCTCAACATTACATTCAGATACAGGAATACTGTGGTGCCCATCTTGCCTCCTCAGTGGCAAGAGGAAAAGGATATATGGAAGTTCCCGCGAGTTTCCAGCTAACCCAGCTTTCCTGAGGCTGAAAAATGGGGTCAATATCCTTCTCTTCTTTTTGGTATGCTAATTCAAATGACTCTTCCCCTTCTTTATTCTGATATTTCTGCGTTTTGGTTTTTTTTTTAAAAAAAAAAAAAAAACCCACACACCCTCGCTTGTCGGCTTTACTTTATGTCAATATATTTCACTCTGTCACTCTATTTAGGCTTCACCTGTCAATGTAGATGAGTTGATTTTCCTGGGGATAGCTTATGATGGTTTCCAAGTCTCAGTTGGCAAAGTGTTTAGCGACTGCATCTCTGCCATGCCTTCACCATGGAAACCACCTGGGTGCTTTTCACGTTCACATGACACACCGAAGAGACAGGTCAAGACTGACAAACCTTGACCAGTTTGGCTGCACATCTACAAAGCTAAGTTCCCTGTGGCATCTATTGCCATTCTGCACCTTAGTTTATGGGTGGCACATGATGTGCTCTCTTGGCCTAAGGGATGACACCTCCTATCTGTTGGAGTTTATCAGAGGAAATGACTGTTGGCTCATACAGTGGTGTGGTATCAGATTTAAGTTTGTTTCTGCAGCTGCTCCTGGAGTGAAATGGGTTCAAAGGGTCCAGTTATTATTCAGTTTGTTCCACAGCTACCCAGAAAGAGGCTCCATATCCTCCTGAACTAGCACATAACGCAACTGCCAGCTTCTAACATTATAGACAAAGAATTAAGAATAACATTGTTCCAGCATATTGTTGGGAGGGTTAGAGAGGTGTTGTTTGGCTTCTCTCTCCGCTCCCCGCCTCTGTCAATAAATTAAAACTTGGTAAGTTCTAAAAGAGGTGTTCAAGGTCAAGTGTAATAATTAGATTACTGAAGAAAAATAATTCTAAATGTGATACATATGTAGGATTTAGAACAACAGTTGTCAACCTTTCCCAGCCTGTGGCCCACCCAAACATGAATTTATTTCCTTTTTCTGTTTTTACCATATCTTTGCATGATGATAGTTCTGCACTTGTGATCAGGCCACAAGCTGATCTGACCCACCAGTTGAAGACCAATAATCTAGATCAGTGTTTCCCAAAGTTGGGAGTTGTAGTCCAAACACAGCTAGAAACCCATCTTCCCTAGCTAACAGGACCTGTGGTCAGGGATGATGGCAGCTGTAGTCCAAAAACAGCTGAAGACCCAAGTTCAGAAAACACTGAATTCTAGACTATGCAGAAGAACTCTAAAACTTATGGCTACTGAGAGCCCCCAAATTCTCTCTTCATCTTAGAATAGCTTCAATTATCTGACTTGAATTATAGGTTCCATAGAACACCTTTTACATGTGTATCCCTGGCTCAATAAACGGTAGGCCATTTTCTAAAGGACCCTTTTGTATTCAGAGGAGACAAACTGCATCCTAGCCAGGAAGGTGCAATGCTGTAGTTGTTTTAGCACTTCAGCTTGTTAGCAGATGGGCAAAAACAGTAAATTTCATCACATGGTCTGATCACTAAGAACAAGAGTGGAACTTCATACAAGAGGCATGTGCTGAAGCTGACAGAATGAATGGAGAGGAGAAATTATCGCAAACCAGTTGTTGTCTATTCCAGGTCATCTGATCCAGAGTTAGAACTGATATGAATATTCATAAAATATACAAATTTTAGAACTGCCAATTTCATGATTCAAATTTTGAATGTGACATTCCATCAAAAATTAAGATGCATGCACTTTAAACATGTTGGCAACTCTTCACGGTGTGGATTTTAGCAGATTGTCAAAAATGAACTCTTATAACTTGTCAACAGCCAAAGAATGACAGACCTTGAATATGGTTACATAATAACTATCAAATGCTATTAAATACCAAATTCAGGAAAGTAAATACATTTGACTCAAATGCTCAGGAAATATTTAAATATTCAACATCGAAATTTGCAGAGGGCAAACTTTTTTGATGGGGAAAATAGATTCTCTAAAAGAAGACAGTGTGGTTAGCATAGCTCTGACCTTCTGGGTGACCCAGAATAGAATCAGGGTAGCCTCTGCCTTGGCCACAGCCCAATGATGTGAGAAGGGAGCATGAGAAAGTGTCCTCCTTTTTATAACAACAACAGCAATAATAATTTTTTTTTTAAATAATTTTTATTAACTGGCCAATCACATCAAATTAAATCACATCATATAAATTCCGAATTACAAAGCCAAATTTTTAAATTTTGTTGGGGGAACCCATACTTCAAGATCCAAAGGGGAATTCAGATCATCTTCTTATTACTGCGTTAATGTCCAAATCAGTCCCAATCAGTCCAAACAAAGTTCATAATTCTATCCAGTCTTATCTTGGTGTTGCCACATCATATCTTGTTCGTATAATTTCTCTTTTTCCTTTACGATCTCTTCTGTTAGTCTCCTTAAGCCGATAGCAAGTGTAATAATCCTGTGTGGATTTCCCGTTCCTCCACTAAGTCCAGATGGTTTCCATATATCTCCTTCGTAGATAACATCACTTTATCCATCGTAAATTTTGGCATTTGTCGCTCTTAAGTCCCACCGAGGAGTTGATTCACGATATGTAAACAACTCTATTTCTCTCTTTCTCCTCCCAGACCCAAGAGCTCCCACAATGCCTCACAAAATGGCGAACGGCATTTTTTCCTGACTGCGTCACTCCAAAACTCTTAGCTTTCCAGCTTCATCTTGAAACATTGCTTTGGATCGAAAGTTTATCTCCACACAGCCTTAAATCCACAGCTTAAGTCCTTAATTTCTGACTCATTAGGGGAGGGGGATTCTTGTTAAATCACATAAAAAGGTAGAGGCAGGTTTCCCCCCCTCCCCCCTCAGTCATTACCGTATCTTGATGTTCTTCTCGTATTTTATTGTTGTCTTGTTATCAGAGATCTCTTCTGTCAGCAGTATTTACTCCCCTTTTTCCTTGATGTATGTGCAATTAATCATGTCCAAATTATTTCTTTTAAAGATCATTGCAACCAGCGGCGCGAATCGGGGACGGCGTCGAGGAGTGCCGAAAATCCCACAGGAGGGCTTTGTGCCTAGTGCCCCCACCCCCACAAATTCGGGGGTGGTATAGGGCACAGCAGGCAAGGGCCGTCCCCCCCATAATCCTGGGGGGGTTAAGGAGGCTAATTACCCCCATCATAGCCTCCAAATTACCTCGTGTGGGTCGGAGAGATGTTATTGTCAGCCATCTTCCGATGCGCCACCTAGTGGCCCCCCCAGCAATAATAATTTATTATTTATACCCCACCCATCTGGCTGTGCTGAAAACGGCATCATGAGCGACACTGCAGCAGATTCAAGAAAGCTATATCTAAAAGTACATTGAACTTACTGTATTTTATTCACTGTTTATCAAATAGTGATAAATATTGAAATAAATTGAGCTCAGTTTAATTGCTGTTGATGTTAGATATATTTGTCTTTCATTGTTCTTATATGTGCAAATGTTTCATCTGTTATACATGCAATTGTTCTCTGTGTGCTTTTTATTGTATTGTAAACTGCTTTGGGATTTATTGTGGGAGGTGAACTGTAAATGAAATAAATGATGATAAATAAGTAAGAATTATGGTAGTAATAATAATAATAATAATAATATAACAACAACTTGTTCTAATTTTTGTCTTTTTACAGATGCTTCAGTGTCTAGAAAGACTCAGGATCCATTCGCGTGAGGACAGAAATCTAAGTTCTTTTGAGTGAGCAAGAAATCAATAAGCTGTCAAGCAAATGAATGTTTGCTGCTTAGGAGTGTAGTTTTGCAGATTTTTATGTAAATTTCTCAAATGTTAACCTTTCCTATTTGCTGATTAGTGCCAAGGCACTGGTTGATTAGCACCCACAGATGAGTCAATACTAAGAGCCAGCATGTTGGCATATGAATAAGCTTGGCTTAATGTCCCTACATAGCCTGCAATTGTCTGGGTGAATTTAGACAAGCACTCAAATCCCAAGTAGATATCACTGGTCTGCCTCAACAGATTGTTACAAAGATGGCACAGTAGTACTTAACCATTAATCTTTGTTGTTGCCATAGTAGCCAACAAACAATCAGATAGGTGCAATCCAAAATACATTATTTTCATGAACTTCTCAAAAGCTTTCAACAAAAGTCCTAAACAGGACTTCAGTCTGAAAACATCGGAGCACAAAGCATTTAGCAGGAAGGAAGAAATATAGAATCAATTATCCACACTAAGTGAATGGGCAGTTGAATGGCAAAAGAAATTCACAGTGTAAATCTATGCATGTCTATGGAGAAGTAATCCTGTTGAGTTGAGCTAGACTTACACCTGTGCTAGTTGTGTACAGTGGTACCTCGGGTTAAGAACTTAATTCGTTCTGGAGGTCCGTTCTTAACATGAAACACTTCTTAACCTGGGGTTCCACTTTAGCTAATGGGGTCTCCTGCTGCCACTGTGCCGCCGCCACACAATTTCTGTTCTCATCCTGAAGCAAAGTTCTTAACCCGAGGTACTATTTCTGGGTTAGCGGAGTCTGTAACCTGAAGCGTCTGTAACCCGAGGTACCACTGTATAGGATTGCAGCCTTATGGTAACCATAAATTCATGCACATTGGAACAATAAATAAATCCCAACTTCACATATCTATTGATGGGAACTGAAGTGCCTGTGAGTATTTAGGAAGGAGATATTTCTTGAGATCTTTGTTGAAAACATCAACTCTGTGTAAGGAGGAGATGAATGAGAACAGCTCCGTGTTAGAAATTATTAGGAAAAGGATAGAAAATAGGCTGCCAGTTTCATAATTTGGACTGTGCACTGGATTTGGCCAAGACCCAAATTCTGAGCCAAATCATGCATAGTCTGAGGGATCCCGGCCTCATATGAGTCAGGTTGGGTCATCAGATTCAGGTTAAGCAGTCCAGAGCCATCAAGGCACCAGGCAGAAATGAGAGATAGGCATAAGCAAGAACCACAAAAAGGCGAGGCTGATCAGGTGGCTGCATCTTCTCAGGAGAAGTGGGGAAGATATCTTTCCCATCAGGTTTTGCCTTCCTGCCAGGCCTCTCCTCCATTCCACCACTGCCAGGCATCTCCTCCCTCCTGCTCCTGCCCCCTGAAGCAGAACCACACAGGATCATATCCACCTCCTTCACAACTGTTAAGTGGGAGTATCCATTCCTGCAGGACACCCCTCCTGACCTTCATATGGCTTTTAAACAACTTTGAAAACCTTGGCCCTGTCCCTCAAATTTATTTGGGGGTAGATCAGGGTGGTGAGCACAGAGCAACTCAGACCAATCTGGGGACCATGGGTTGGGTTTCTGGGGTGGATCAGGGGCAGGGGATGTCCATGCACAGCCCTAACTTTAATTCAGTAACATGCAAGATGGACATGTTATCACAGAATGAGTAGCATTGGAACCCGTGCTGGAGTGTGGACCTCAGCAGCTACCCAGTGATGCTGACTCCTGGCAACAGCTTCTGGAAGTTGCTTCAGCATGACAGGCTCAATAGGTTTCACCATCTCATGACTACTCTTGGTTTCATTTTTTAAAAAATGAAAAACCCTGACACCAGATCTTCTCTAATTTATCTCATTTGGCTTTTGGATTACCAGTTGCAGCAAAGGTTTCTTGGCCAAAAGTTGTTGAGCTGGCAAAAACACAAAAAACGCCGTTTTGGAGCTAATTTTATGGAGCTACATGGGCTGCCATACATCCGGATTTTCCCAGACAGCTGGCTGATTTTCCCCTGAACACTGCTGCTGATTGAAGTGTTCTGAATATGTCTGGGGAAATCCAGGCGTATGGCAACCCTACCTTCATGCCCTCCTGGTGAGTTTCCTGGGTGTTTCCCATTGGCCAGTGTAGGACAGAGGACTGCCTGGATATTTGGTCTGATCCATCAGGGCTCTTCTTAGATTCCTGCATTTAAATTCTTGTAAAAAATTATCGCTCCTAGTTCTGGAAGGAAAAATACAAGACAAGAAAAGCAGGATGCTCACAGAATGATCTTTAGCTTCACTTTCTTTTTTTTTGAAAAATATGCTTGAAAGTCTTAAATTTCAGGAAGCTTTTAGTTTTCTTATGGATTTTTTCTCTTTGTATTAGGGTTTATCTATTTTTAATTCTCAGGTGCAGGCACAGATCAAGTTTGTTGTAATGCTTTGGGACAGCTTTCGTAACCTTAATTCTCGGCGATTGTTCACTCCAGAAGGAAGGATTACGGCAGGTAGCGCTTCATCAGCATGAGAGAGAGCAGTTCAGAGAGGAATGTTGCCATGGCACACTTCTCCTTGGGTTGGGGGCATGAGGATAAGAGGGTCACCACCTCTGCTCAGTGATACGCTCGCTGACGTTTTCAAAGTCTCATTAATTCAAGTGTTCCAGGTATTCGGCAAAAGGTTTGACTGACTGACAGTAAAACAATGTTTGCATAATTGCCCAAACATGTAGCCTTTGAATAATAATAACGTTGTTATTCTCTGAGATACACTATTTATTTTCAGAAATGACCTGATAACTACTAACAGAAGCAAAACACTCAATTTCACAGCTACACTGAGATGAAAATAATTATAGAATGCACGCAGAAATTAAAATCTATTATGGGCAATTGGGTTAGCAAACTAACACATAGCCTTATGCAAGAGAACCGAGTAGTCCTTCTTGAATGTACTGTACATTTTTAAGACTTGGCTTTTCACCTTAGCCCTAGTCTATTTTCTGCAATGCTGTTGGAACAATGTACCAACTACCAGCTGCATGTTCAGCTGTCTGCTGGTTTAATTACAATTACATAATACTGACTTTTTTTCATTTGCCAAAAAGGACGGATGGGTGGGAGGTTGGTTCAGTTGCTGGCCTGATCCAGGAACTCTACTTCCCAGTTTTAGAATTGTCTCCAGAAATCAAACAAAGCTCGAGATCTTGATCATACTGAGGTCTGTACATAGGTATGGAGGAATCTGTCAATTTAATCCTCCCCACCCCACAGTTTCTTATTTTTGCAGCCAAAGTGACCTGTCTGAGGCTCACACCTGGGCAGTGTTTCTATGGAGGACCTGAGCTGTCCCTTGGTCTCACTGATATGGTCCAAAGTAAAACGCAGCAATAGGTTTGGCTCCAGCTTGTCTGCAGGAGTTGCTGGAAGGAGGCATACAAGACACCATCCAAATACTGTATGTCCTGGAATGTAGCAAGTATAGTGTCCCCCCCCCTCAGGGTTTACTCCCAAAGCCTTTCTCATGTCAGCAGAAGTTTAGAATCAGAGTTTTCCTTCTCCTAGATGGGCTCCCTTCCCAGGTTGATTATCCCCATCTGCCCCTCACTTCCCTCCATCGCATGTGCAGAAACTGCACTATTGGCCACATCTGCTCAATCTGCTGGAGCCTGTCATGACATGCAGAGCAAGTCAAACGTACCGACGGTTTGAGTCCCATCGGCTACCCTCACCTATTTTTCACAATGCATAGAATTTTGTTTACATTCTGTGGTTGAAATTCAGAGAAGTGCACATTTTGAAAGAAAACTATGATTTGGTCCACATGTTGCTTTGGGAACTGTAAATTTTATAAGTTTGCATTAAAATGTGAACGGAATGAATTTCTCCTGCACACCTTTCTGTAAGAAGTGTGCATGCACACGAAAGCTCATACCAATAATAAACTTAGTTGGTCTCTAAGGTGCTAGTGTAATGAATCTTTTTTATTTTGTTTCGACTAGGGCAGACCAACATGGCTACCTACCTGTATCTAGAACCTTTCTTTATGTTGCTTTAAAAAAAGCAGGAAAGAAAAAAGAAAGAAAATTTAGTGTTGAAGTCATCCATCACATGGGAAGCCCAGGCATCCTCTCATTTTTCTTGCCTTTATGTCTTGTGATGTTCAGATCATGAAATGAAAACTTCCCAGCAGAAGAGCACTGGAACTATCCTGGCAAATCCAGATGAATTTAGCTCACTCTCAAAAAAGGATCACCAAGAAACACATTGCATAGACGATTTCCAACTTGGCAAGAGTGTAAGAAGAAGAAATTTAAAGGAGAGAATGTCCACGTTGCCATTCCAGCAAACACTTTTGCTTTGTAATATACTTAATTTATGCACAAATACTAATGGGAAAATGCAGTTTTTAGTAGGGTTGTGCACCAGATTTGGTCGAGCCTTGAGCCAAACTGGATACATTTGGAGGGATGGAATTGACGAGTAATTTTTTTGTATTTCCTCAAGAACCTGCCCCCATGATCCTTCCACAGGAAGACAAGTCCACCACATATGGAAGTAAGTAGATTTTGAGGTCCTGCATCTCCAACACCTTTGGAAGATGTTTGTGTGATAAGCAACAATTTAATAGGTATCAGGAGCCATCTAAAAGTGATTTTAAGACTTGTTTCCTCTGCTCATGTCAAGATCAAGCACATAAATTTATTCTCCCATTTTTATATTTAATTTTTGCTATGTGTCTTCCTTGACTTGGTAATTAAAATCTGGCTTCCAGCATTCTTTTAATCCCTGAAGGGAGCCCATTTCATTCCCAGTGAGTTGAAGATGGACTTGGGCAATTAAGTCTTTGATCCTGCTTCTTTTGGATAGTACCATATTTTCCAATTCAGTCAAATTTCTGCTGGCGTCTTGATTTGCCTACTAGTAACGAAGTTGTTTGCTTCAAGTAAACCCAGTTTATATTCCACAAGACCTGCCTGGTCATTCCCCCCTTTGCCTCTCCATTTACCTAAAAATCTCATAGCCTGTACAGGGCCCTTTCCTCCCATCCCTTGAAATATTTTAATCTATTTGGGTTATGAAACTGGGGTTAAAACAGGATTGGAGTGAGAGGGGACCGTGCAGTAACCAATACTTTTTTGGGGGGGGGCTTTCAGATTGTATTTTGATACTCTCTTTTAGCCTAATGTTAAAATTGGTTTTAAAAAAACCCCTTGAACCCATCACTCTCCAATTTTGCAGGAGGGGAAAGGCTCTAATATGAGTGGTCCATGGGGCATCACATGGCAGATTGGCCTGATCCAGGGGGCACAGATTGGGGCCGCAAGGTGGGCCAGCGGGCTTTGCACAGTCCTCCTTTTAATTATTAGAAGTCTGTTTTAAAGTGAAAATACCAGCTCACTTGATTTTTTTTCTGGTTTGGTTACACGTTACGATTAACTGCCACATCAGCTAAAGTACTTCACATAGTGATAAACAGAAGTGGCTTCTGTATTGGAGGGCAACCAGAATGGCCAGGGGTTTGGAAAACTAGTCCTGTGGAGAACAGTTACAAAAGTAACTGGAAGGGAAGACACGAAAATAGTCTGAAGGGCTGTCACACAGAAGATAGAGTAGAACCAATGAGAGGAACTTGCAGAGAAGCAGATTCTGGCTCAGAGCTAGGAGAACCTGTTCAGCAGTGGAACAGCCAGCCTCAGGAAGGGCTGGGCTGTCCTTTGGTGTAACAGCAGAGGCTGGGCAGTTGGGGGGTGCTGTTGTGGCCTTCTGCACTGCAGCTCCTGCATCCAGCAGCAGCTGGACTAGGTGATCTTCTAACTCTGTGATTCTACGATCTTTCCAGTGACTTGTTTTCTTTGATGACTTCAACAGTCGAGTCATTCATGGAAGTGAAGACTCCGCACCAAACCACCACCACCACCTGGCACAGAAACATAGGTTTTATTCAGAATGAGATTCAGAGCTGCTTCAGCAGTTCTCCCCTTATTCATTTCACAAAATGGCTCTTTTCATAACACGATTAGCATTTCCCATCATTTCAGGAAAATAGTATGCAGACACCTAATCTTCTTGACTGGAGTCTTTGGGTTACAAAAAACCACTACTAAGGATGCAATCCACCAGGAGATTCCCCTGCACAAGCCCCATCGAAAAGAATAGGAATTCCTCATGGGCACAAGAGGTTTCACTACCAGAAAATAAACCCCATACAGTTCTGGACTGGGGTATCTGAGAAGCGACATCTCCCCTTACATTCTACCACAGCCATGAAGATCTGTTGATAGTCCCCAATGCCCCTGTAGCAAAGCATGCTGGGACTTGAGCCTCCGCTTTCAGTGTTGCGACAGCACCATCAACTGCAATTATTTCCTCTGACTTAGATGCAAAGCGAATATAGTTATGTTTTTTGTCAGTGGTTGAAAATTAGTTTTTCTCTTAAGCCTTCCCAAATTAGTCCATTTTATTTCTACAGTGTGAAATTCTTGACAAGTATTTATGGATGAATGGCGGCTAATGGATTGAGGTTGAATCCTGACAAGACAGAAGTACATTTTGGGGGGACAGGGGGAGGGCAGGTGTGGGGACTGCCTGGTCCTGAATGGGGCAACTGTGCCCTTGAAGGAGCAGGTGTGCAGCCTGGGAGTCATTTTGGACTCACAGCTGTCTATGGAAGCACAGGTTAATTCTGTGTCCAGGGCAGCTGTCTACCAGCTCCATCCGGTACGCAGGCTGAGACCCTACCTGCCCGCGGACTGTAATGACTGCAATGTGCTCTACGTGGGGCTACCTTTAAAGGTGACCTGGAAACTACAACTAATCCAGAATGTGGGGGCTAGACTGGTGACTGGGAGTGGCTGCCGAGACCACATAACACCGGTCTTGAAAGACCTGCATTGGCTCCCAGTATGTTTCCAAGCACAATTCAAAGTGTTGGTGCTGACCTTTAAAGCCCTAAATGGCCTCGGCCCAGTATACGTGAAGGAGTGTCTCCACCCACATCATTCCGACCAGACACTGAGGTCCAGTGCCGAGGGCCTTCTGGCACTTCCCGCACTGCAAGAAGCAAAGTTACAGGGAAGCAGGCAGAGGGCCTTCTCGGTAGTGACGCCTGCCCTGTAGAATGCCCTCCCATCAGATGTCAAAGAGATAAACAACTATCTGACATTTAGAAGACATCTGAAGGTATCCTGTTTAGTGAAGTTTTTAATGACCGATGTTTTAATGTATTTTTAACCTTTTGTTGGAAGTTGCCCAGAGTGGGGAAGCCCAGCCAGATGGGCGGGGTAGAAATTATTTATTTTATTTTATTTTATTTTATTTTATTTTATTTTATTTTATTTTATTTTATGTATTTATTTATTTATATTATTTATATTATTTATATTATTTATTTATTTATTTATATTATTTATTTATTTATTTATATTATTTATTTATTTATTTATTTATTTATAAAACGTTTTAATGACGTTTCAGGATAAATGTTACGTTTCTCTGCAGAACTTGGGTGTCCTTTGAATGTAGAGCAGCTTATAAATCCTGAAATTAATTAAATAAGTAAAATAAAATGAAAGCTTGTGACAAATAGCAAATTTATAACATGCTGGCTCCACTTTGGAATGAGAACTGAGTATTCTGATACATCAATACCAGATAAGTGAAATTTTGGAAGCATCCCTACAGACGGGAGAAAAACTATTTTTGTTCTGTTTTGCTATGGACATAGTAACTATTAAGTTTTTACAGAAATCTTTAGCATTTAGGTTGCTGCTTCTGCTTCTAGAGTTGTTCTTGCTTTCATCTGTGTATGCATAAAGACTTCCTGGTTCTCTTGATTCATTTATTTTACTTATTTTCTTACTTTTATATTCCACCTTTCTTCTGTCACGGCATACATGCAATTTATGGTTTAAGGACAAATTTGATTTCGTTTGCATTATAACAAGATGCTACCTAATTTGCACCTTTCGAACCAATATGCAAACCAAAACACAGGTATCCTTCTAAATCATCACGTTTCTAAAATTTGTGACGCAGTTCTCCTGACCAACACCATGTACAAAAATGTGTATATGAGGATAAAATTTGTATTTCAATGCATATATTAGTGGGAAGAAGTGCTATATCTAGGGAAGGTGTTTGGAAAATTGTGTATATTAGTCAAAAGCACATAAAGCATACCGTATTGGCCTGAATATAAGCCTCACATTTTCCCCAAATTCCGGCCGTGAAAAGTTAAATAGCGGCTTATATTCATGACCTTACGGTATGCAGCCAGGAGCGCGGGGTAAACAGCGTGGCAAAGTGGTGCCCATCCTGCGCATAGTCCCCCATCCTCTCCCCCAAGGCCAGGAAGGAAGAGAGCGAGGAAGGGGAAAGACCGTTGGCAACGCAGCGCAGGCCCCCCCCCCCCCATATGCAGCCAGGAGCTGTGAAGAATGGAGCAGCTTATATTCGGGTATTTTTTCTTTCTTTCTTTTCCCTCCTCCAGTTTTAAAGGTGCGGCTTACATTCAGGTATGGCTTATATTTGGGTCAATACAGTATTAGGAGGGTTTATTATTATTTTTTTATAAGTAACTTCCTTTAAAAAACTAAAGAACTGAATTTATGATTTGAAAAACGAGCAACTTAGAAATCCAAAATTGACAGATTTGCCCATCCCTATTGTGATTCCTAGATGGTTGCCTGGCATGAGTACAAAACACAAAAGCAACACCCAGACCCTGAGGGGACGGGAGGTCACT
This sequence comes from Podarcis cretensis, assembly GCF_951804945.1. NCBI lineage: Eukaryota > Metazoa > Chordata > Lepidosauria > Squamata > Lacertidae > Podarcis > Podarcis cretensis. Next base: position 72,038,660 of record NC_137170.1, on the reverse strand, counting down.
TGCATGGTTTGTGAACATGCCAGCAAGAAAGGATGCTTGAGACATTCAATTTTTGAAAATCCCCATAGGAAATGAACTCATCCGTACCTCTTGGACTAATTGGAATCTACCTATCCTCCAGTCTTCTGATTCTCTGAACATTGCGATTCAGCTTCCCATAATTTAAACTTATCAAAATATGCTTTTCAGTACATGCTTTGAGAGCATACAGAGATTTATATATGTACAAAAAGAATCCACACATTTAAATCCATATTAAATTAAACATACAAGTAAATATTTTGAGGGCACTTCCAGGTGTGTGTTTGTGTGTGGAATCTGCAGATTATTTTGGAAAGTGAACATGTGGAAATGAAGTGAATGAGAAATATACAGATTTGCTCATCCCCATCAAAGAGCAAAGCTACATTACTGGAAACTCTTCGCATTTGTCTGTATCAGGTTTGAAACAACTGTGAAGACAGTGGCCCCCCATACCAGAAAGGGTGCATGTTAAAGCAGCATTAGAGTTAGTTTACAATAATGTCATTGTTGTCCATAGAAAGTTACTGCCAAATAACAAGTTTGAATCCTCTGAGAGCAACAACAGTACCACTGACTGAGCCGACGTTTTCAGAATGGGCTGGTAAGACATAGAATCTAATTCTAAAAAATGCAGATTTCACAGAGAACGTGTTGTCAGTGGTAAAATCCCCGGGTCACTTAGTGAAACCTTGAGAGTTGGCTTGATTTCAAAACAGAGGTCCTTGTTGTGCTTGCATAGGTCTGGTTGACATTATAACAGCTGTTATTACAACCAGCCTGAGGGTTTATCTGGATAATTTGGTGGTATCATTTAGCAGATACTCAGCAATATTCCATAATTAAAACCCAATGTGCTTCAGGTAACATGGATGGAAGATGATTGAAACTGGACCTTAGGACAATGCATGCGTGTGCGTGTTTAAAAGATATCATAATTTGGCCCTGTAAAAATAAGACAGCAACCACACAAATGGATAGCTGATGTTTTGTTAAACAAAAACCAAAAAAACCTTGTTTCGAAAAATTGTCCCTTAAAATGAAAATATTCACTACCCCCCAAGAGTAACCGTATCATCTTAAAGCAGAATAGGCCTGTAAGACTCTTTAACACTTGTTCGTTGATTATATTAATACCAGAATATATTAAAGAAGTGCAATATAAATTTGATTTTAATTGTTTTGTACACACACCAGTGAAAAGGAACTGATTGGATACAGTTCACAGGCAGTATGTTAATACGTTATTTTCATATGATGATAGCTTTGCATAATCTTTCTTTTTTCCAATATTTCCAAAAAAACCTGTTGTTAACCAAAGCACAGGAGAGAGGAAGAATACAATTTACATAAAATCGGCTACCCTACACATTAATTAGTAATGTGGCTGAGCGGAAGGTGTGTTCACTTAGTCGAAAGTACACTTTATAATTTATACACCAGCTGTTTCAGCGCTTTCGAGTCCATTTTCCTCCCTGCCTGCCTCTAATGAAATCGTGTTACTGGAGAATTGACTGGGGTGAATTGAGATTTTAATCCCATTGATGCTCTTCTATGGAAAGGCACACTGGTGGGAACTTTTAATGGAAGGTCTGTAATCAGAAGACACTTGTATTCAGTCCCCCACTATAATGAATCTCATCAAATGTTAAAGCCCAGGCAGTGTGCAGAAGGCTAGAATTTCAAGGTTTTTGACCAACCCCATTTGAGACATTCCTCTGGGAGCGTGTGATTACTCAAGTTTAGCAGTTTATTGCCTCATCTTTCAATATCCAGTGAAGCACAAAATTCTCATCTAGGTTGCTCTTTTTACTTAAAGAACAGGCCAAAATAGACTCAAAGCTAGTAGCACTGTCATTGAGGTTAATTCTTGCTTTTCAGTTAACTGGGAGATCAATGGCGGCGGTGGCGGTGGTGCAGGAGGAGGAATCTTCAGAAATATTTGAATACAAACTACAGCTTTGCGCTAATAAAAGGTTTAGTCTCTATTTCCTAATATATAAATTAAAAACCCCAGAACACCTTTTGTCTCCCTGCACACATGCGCTCGTCCCTTGTTCTTTCGGAGTTCAACAGTAACATTAATTGAAAGGTGTTGCTGTCCTGCAAAGGATAAAATGAGTTAGTGGGATGTAAACATGCATTAAAATCCAGGAGTGTGAACAGTGCCCCTCCCCCCCCCCTTATTCCCAAAACTTGAGCAGTTGAGGAAAGCATAGTCATTAAAAGGGAGCTGGTCAAAAAGTATGCTGAATTGAGAGCTAATGGGACTCATTATGTCAACCACACGTTAGCAAGAGTCTCCTTCCCCGGCAAAGGGAGGGGGTGGGTGGGAAGTAGGGAAAAGACGCAGAAAAGCAAATCCCATTTAAACAAATGCCTGTTTTTATTTTTATTTTTTTTATTTCCTTTTTAATCTGGCTGCGGGGTGGAGAAGAGGAAATGCATTTGCAGACACAAAACATCAATTAATAGAATGGAAGCCACTTAAACAAATACATGTTAAAGAAATAAATGGTGAAAAGGGAAGGTGCTTTGCCAGACAAAAGGATGTCTAGTACTGCTGAAAAAGAATAACTCTATTTAAAAGGAGTCTTTTCTTCAAGCGTATGGAGTTAAAATAGACGGAATAAAAGAAGGTTGTCTTAATACATTTTCTTAAAAGTTAGCAGATGGGTAATTTTCTTCCTTCGGCAACAAAAGAACTGTTCTGAGGCTAGTTGCTTTAATGAATATATGTTTTCTTGAGTTACTTCTTCTATACTTCTTCTTGGAATAAAAAAAAGGAGATCCTAAGTTGGCATTGTCTTGTCTAAAAGGAATCTTTATCTCTAATGACTATCCTGCCCATTAATGTCCCATTCCTAGGTAATGCAACCCCACCTTTTCCCTAATAAATTTAAGTAAAACATGAAGGGCTGGATGCAGACTAAGTTAATTGTACTGTCCCAATGTACTGAAACCAATGTGAAAAGTTAGGAATGGCTACTGTAAGACACTATTTAAATCTATGGTATTAAGTGCAAGTAGCTTGGTGTGAGTACAACCAAAGGAACTAAATCCTTGCAGCATTCAACCTGACAGTGTGGCTTTCACAGCTGCCTTTATACAATTAGGCAGATATAAATACAGAGCCATTGCAAGGGAGCATGTGATTCTGTCATGCGTATTGTTAACACCCTTTGGCTACCTGCCAAAGAGATCTGATAAAAAATGCACATGGGGCAAAATGTTTTTTAATGTGCTGATGACATGACACACTTTATTTTGTCTGTGTTGTACATTTTAAAGACGGTGTACTAAAAATAGTTCCCATCTCTGCACCAAAATCTAAGTTTAAAACAATTATTTCATACTACTCTGTCTATCAGGGACGCGGGTGGCGCTGTGGGTTAAACCACAGAGCCTAGGACTTGCCGATCAGAAGGTCAGCGGTTCGAATCCCCATGACGGGGTGAGCTCCCGTTGCTCGGTCCCTGTTCCTGCCAACATAGCAGTTTGAAAGCACATCAAAGTACAAGTAGATAAATAGGTACCGCTCCGGCGGGAAGGTAAACGGCGTTTCTGTGTACTGCTTTGGTTCACCAGAAGCAGCTTAGTCATGCTGGCCACATGACCTGGAAGCTGTACGCCAGCTCCCTTGGCCAATAAAGCGAGATGAGCACCACAACCCCAGAGTCGGTCACGACTGGACCTAATGGCCAGGGGTCCCTTTACCTTTACCTTTACTCTGTCTATCACTGTCATTGATTTCAAGTAGTCCTCTAGAGCTTGTGGCTTACCAAGCTAAATGCAAAAAGATTCCTGCATTTCAGGGGGTTGGACTAGATGACATGCGTGGTCCCTTCCATCTCTACAATTCTATGATTTTATGAACCTACCATTGTGCATAGTGGTGCGTGAATAACCCAGGAAGCCAGCAAAAAAAATAGAGGTCTAACCAACTCTGGTAGGCCATCTAAGATGGCCTGTAGTCTATGCTTGGCTTGGTGGGCCATCAAACCCTTTTACATTTTCTTGTATATACTGATTACAATTAGTTTATCAACTTGTCCTGTGTTACTGAAGTATTTAGGCATGTACATTGTGAAAGGCAAAAAAGGTACATTGTGTAACACCACAGAGTCACATTCCTCACAAAGAATATCTAAAGCCTGGATTCAAAGATCTACCAGATCTGTGGGGAAATCCCTTTTCCTTCCGGTTGATCCTACCTGCATTTAGAGATGCATGCACTTGCCATGTTATAACAAAGATGCCCATTCCTGGGGGCTTGGATGTTAAAGCAAAAGTATAACACTTGCCTTTTCTTCAGGCCCGCTTTATCTATATACCCATTATTTCCATTGTCTGTTTCTGGGTCATATTATTTCAAAACTATTGCCAGCCCTTCTCATTTATTCATCTGTAGGCAGAAACAATTAGCTTATGCAAAGATCTTAACAGAAGAAGACCTTGACATCATGCACATTGCTGTCATGTTGCTTTAGATTCCACATAAGCTTGATTTTAAAACAAGAATTCAGTGAGGCAATAATAAAATGTTCCACATTCTTCTGCTTTTAAGGAAGAGCTTCCAATTCTACCATGGAGTGGTACCCTATTTTTTTGGTAGATGTATGTTTGTATTGGCTTCTAGTCTTGTAAAGGTAAAGGGACCCCTGAGCGTTCATGGACGACTCTGGGGTTGTGGCGTTCATCTTGCTTTACTGGCCGAGGGAGCCAGCATACAGCTTCCGGTTCATCTAGCTAAATACATGAATAAAGTGAAATACATCAAGTTTTTTTATTATTATTTCAAACTATCCATTCTTGAAAGAGCTCCATGTATCTTTGGATCACAACCAGTTGATCTGATTCAGTGACAATGATCTGTACACCAAATGGGTCTCCATGTGCAAATCTAATCTGAATCTTCTGCTATCTATATAGAACTTTTGAGTGAATCCTTTCGCAGTTTGGATGTCCTCCTGAGAAGGAGAGGTTTGAGTAGTGGTGAGACTAAGTCCAAGTTCCTTCTACTCTGTCATTGGCTTGGAGAGGATTCTGGTCTGCAAACCAAGCACCCTGACAGAAGCACAAATGCTTTGTTTCTGCTATTCTGGTGGTTTTCCAGATTGCAGTCACAGATCACAATCTCACTGCATGACAATATCAATGTGTAGCAATCACAAAAATGATGGATTAGATGATATTTGAAATATAGGAGATGATACTACATATATATTATCATTTCAAAATTCAAAAAAAAAACCCTTTACAACATTGAAGATACATCGCCCCCCCCCCAGGTTGAATGCTGCATTGAAAATAGATTCCTGCCCATCCAGATAAAGCCAAAACCATGGCAAAAAAGAAAAAGATCTTCTTACTGTTAGAAAACAATTATGTCCAGTCCCAGAGTTTCAATGCATCAAAAATGCTATTTATATAATTCAAGTCGCAGACTTTACCAATAAAAACCTCTGGAGCTACATCATTTGGATTCAAAATAACAAATTTTAGAAGCTTTATTCTGATCTTTTTGTTTTTTAAAAAAATCACGGAGAAGTATTATTTGAAATATGCAGTCATGAGTCTCTACATGCCATTTTGATAATGAAGACTACAATCCACAAGGAGACAGATGTGGAAGAAAGAGAGGAAAGAGCTGTGTGATCATAAGAGGTGACTGCACCAAAATGATGTGTTGTTCAGATTGTTATTGACATAAGTACTCTCATGTGCTATGCAAGCTGTGATATGCACCTTGGAGGTCATAAAACCAAGAGCACTCAAGTGATCCAAATTAACCTGATTGCCCTGAGAAAATGACGCCCTATCCATTTGCTAACCATCTTGGCTTTATAGTGGAATCTCACAAGTATCTCCACTTTGGGAATGGTAGCTTGCGTGTTGCTCCAAAATGGTAAGTAACGGACTTGAAAGTTTAATGCATCTTTGACATTTGTTCTAGTCACACCTATGGCACCAGTTCCTAACACTGTCACTTCATGACTTATGCACACTTCCAGCCTTTTCTGAACAACCGGATCTCACATTTCTCCTGCTAGCTGCTGAAACTGGTCGGGGTGTTGGCTTCCCCCTGCTTTCTACCTGTTCATTCCCTCATCAAATCAATTAAAGAACATTCCCTCACAATCTTGTTCAGGGGTGGTCAGCTGCAAGCACCTCAGCATGTAATATGATAGTATAAAGGGGCCTATCTTTAGTGGTTAATTCAACCCAACATTAAGTACCTCCTTGGTTTAAGTACATCAATAGTGATTGGTTTTAGACAGGATTTGGTAAATTTTAATGTTGTATTTTGTGTGTGTTTTGCAGCACGGGCTTCTAAGTGTTGATTTTATTCTTTTTCTGTGGTATACCACCTCAAGAGGCTTTTTTTCTAATCTGAAAAGCGGAGTAAACAAATGAAAAATAAATAAATAAAATATTCATTTAGCAGACCATATATGCACATTACTTAAGCTGAGGATCTGATACCTGCAGACAAACGAGGAAAGGCAAGTGATAGAGGATCAGAAGTCTGGAGCACAGAAATGAAATAGTTGTTAGAATAAGTTTGGACTCTGCCAGTTCACTTATCCCCAAAATTTACATTCTCTCGTTTCCATTTCCAATTTTGTGTTCATTCTGGCTTGTAAGGAGTTCCCCCTGTGGTGATCCCTAGAGAACTAAGCTAACTGAGCTGTATTCCAAGTCACTCAAATACAAGCAACTGTTGCTATTTCAATGAGTTTTCTTTGAATATATCATATTAATAATATAAAAGAACAAAGAATGCAATATGATTCTCATGTTCTTTTTTGATTATAGTAGAATTGCCACAGAATGGGGTTTTGTTTGTTTGGGGGGGGTGTTGTTTTTTTGTTTTGTTTTTTGACCTGCTAATGTTTCTTCTGAATGAATTTCCATAGGGTAGGGTAAGATATGAGATTTACCATGTTCTCCTTATCATGTTCTAGAAAGTGTTTCAATCAAAAGTTACTTCCTAACCCCAAATCATTTACCCAACTCTTATCTCACCACATAGGACTAATGGATGGGGTTCTCTCCAACAGTAGCTTTGCATGAGCAGAAAGCACTTTGGCTTGTGCAGAAGTCACGACTTTTGATTTTCACTGATCCCTACTGTAGCCATCTATGCTCCATCCCATTCTTTTCCAGAGTCTCCCAGCACCCATTTCTGGGTGGCTGTGGTGGTAGAGGTTTAAGTGAGTAGGAGAGATTGGCCAAAATGCAGTACTGTAATCCAACGTGAAAACACACTCTGCTAAGGCAAAGCTACCATTGGATACAACCCACAGTCAGAAGAAAGAGGCACCACATGTTGATGTTGTATCCAAGTCAAATGGTGATGGTCATCCCAACCACAAATCCTAACATGAGAACTGGCCCTAAGTGCCTACCTGAACTGAAATAAGTTTTAATGCTCTTTTAAAGCATAAGTCATTGGTAAACTTTATTTTCAACATTAAGACAGTAAAACACCATTATCTCATCTTTGACCACATCATTATTCACAAGCTAGGCAATGTTTGCGTGGAAAGGAAGCATGCTACTGACCTTCATAAACATATTCTTGGGTTACCATAGGATTGTATCACAGAGAAGGAGCTCCATTGTTACTGCTTATAACTATGAATCAGCTAAGGAAGTGCTGACCTCAGAACCTCTACTTGGTACCTTCAAACAGAGCAAACTATGAGTGCACAAGAAGAGCCTGCCAGATCAAGCCAATGGCTCACCTAGTTGAGCATCCTGAACTCACACTGCCCAGCCAGATGCCCATGGGAAGCCTGCAAAGCAGGGCATGCATGCAACAGCACTTTGCTCACCTGTTATTCCCAGCAAGTGGTATTCAGAGGCATACTGCCTCTGACAGCTGTCATGACTAGTAGCTGTTGATAGCCTTATCCTTCATGAACACGTCTGGTCTTCTTTAAAAGCCATCCCAGTTGGTGGCCATAAGTGTCTCCTGTGGGAACCATGCTCCATTGTGTTCTAGGCCACCCTTTACCTTTCCCAATGCTTCCTTCTTTTGAACTGGAATCATAGAATTGGAAGGGCCTCTATGAGAGCTGGACCATAAAGAAGGCTGATCGCCGAAGAATTGATGCTTTTGAGTTATGGTGCTGGAGGAGACTCTTGAGAGTCCCATGGACTGCAAGAAGATCAAACCTCTCCATTCTTAAGGAAATCAGCCCTGAGTGCTGACTGGAAGGACAGATCGTGAATCTGAGGCTCCAATACTTTGGCCACCTCATGAGAAGAGAAGACTCCCTGGAAAAGACCCTGATGTTGGGAAAGATTGAGGGCACAAGGAGAAGGGGACAACAGAGGACAAGATGGTTGGACAGTGTTCTCAAAGCTACCAGCATGAGTTTGACCAAACTGCAGGAGGCAGTGGAGGACAGGAGTGCCTGGTGTGCTCTGGTCCATGGGGTCACGAAGAGTCGGACACGACTAAACGACTAAAAAACAACAACAACTATGAGGATAATCTAGTCCAATCACCTGCAATGCAGGAATATGCAGTCGTCCCTTATGTGGATCAAACAGCGCCATGCTCCAACCAACCAAGCTATGTCAGTTGTTGTTGTTGAATGTATATACCGCCCTATACCCAGAGGTCTCAGGGCAGTTCACAGAATAAAATCAAAATATCAAACCACAAAATACACAATCAAAATAAAAACAACAACCCCATAAGCTTCCCCCAGAAAAACCACATTTTAAAAGGGCATAGAATGTCAATCAAATCAACCAAAGGCCTGGTTAAAAAGGAACGTTTTTGCCTGGCGCCTAAAGGTGTATAATGAAGGCGTCAGTTGGGCAGAGCACATGTATAGCATATGTTAAAATGCCATATTAATTGAGAGAAAGTATGGCAGCAGGGATCCCCTTGCAAGGAAATGTGGCAAATTGGCCATGCAGGAACAGATCTCTTCCTGTATGGGTAGCTTGCTGTGCAGCAGAGAGAGGGGGATGTGGCCAATAGTGTTTGTCAGAGGCTGGGTTAAGAGGCCGAGTTTGTCAGATTAGGCCTGTGGGCTGGAGGTTTCCCATGCCTGCTAAACACATCAAATTGAAGCCTCAGCATAAAACTGCCTTGTCACCTTTGAATAACCCCTACATGCCACTTCTTATAGTTTCTGTGCAACCATGTTTATTGCTGTCCCAAACAACCTTTTGGTTTTAGGAAGCATTGACACATCCTTTCTCTTTTGAAGAATCACTTTTTGTAGTAGCCTGGTGTTACATTCCAGGTAATGGCTGAAGCTTGCTAGGCCACCTACCAAAACAAGCAGGAGAAATTCCTGTGGGTTTTTATTATTATTATTATTATTTTCTGCATGAATCATCTAAGTGGCATCTCAATTTTCAAGAAGAGAGAAAAAACTATAGGATTGATGTAAATCTGGCAAGAATGATCATCCTCACGGTGATGATCTTTGCAAATTTGCTTCTCTTCATGAATTTCCAAGTTCCAGTGACAACCCTCATTGAATATAAAACAGCTGGAAAGTCACAGCTCCAACTCCTTGTTTGGCAAAGAGCTATGAATTTCTAAAGACCTTGTGAACAGCTTTTAAAAATGTTTTGTGAATAAAAATTAACAGGGAAAAGGAACTTTCTGATGGCTAATGCTTTGGCACTATTAATTTGCTCCAGAGATGGAAATGTTACATTCATTTGCTGTCCTTTATAGCCCCACCTAGTCCGGGGGCTACAGGTACTAACTGCAACTTTATATATAAAACAGCTGAGCAAAATTGTGGAAAAGGTCATAGAGGGCGTTTTTGGTAGGAAACTCACACAAGTGATGGATTTATGAGTATTATCTTTTCTAATGGAAACTTTTACTGCTGACTGCATATTATTTTGAAAGAGCTGTAGAAGGCTGGAGCCCCCAAAGGTCTATAGAGCAGAAAGTGAGGTATGCTTGCTAATTACGATGGGAAAGAATGAAACCCTGAGGAGGCCTGATGTCATTTGTATCAGTGATGGAGCACAGATCTGGTCTAAATATATATACAGTGTGTGTAGAAGATTGTAGTGTAAAACTTAGCAACCAGTGGCAGGCCTTGCATAGCAACCAGTGGCCCCAGCCTGGTGGAACGCTCTCCCAGAAGAAACCAGGACCCTGCGGGATTTGACATCTTTCCGCAGGACCTGCAAGATGGAGCTATTCCACCAGGACTTTGGGCAGGTTGCAGTTTGACTTACCTTCCTTTGTATAAAACTAGCCCAAAGGAGGCTCCCAACCTGCTCAGTGGAAACAGTTGGTCCTGGCAATTATTAACCACTCTCAATTGCACCCTGATAATTGCCACCTGCCCAGATTTTAACTTGTCTGAATCAATTTTAAGATGTATTTTAATTAACTGATGTCTGTTTTTATGCTTATTGTGTTGTTTTTATGATGTTAGCTGCTCTGAGCCTGGCCTTGGCTGGGGAGGGTGGGACACAAATAAAAATTATTATTATTATTATTCTCCAGGTGTTTGCTTCTCCATCTGACACCTGAATAGCCAACCAAAAGGCAAAAGAGAAGTGTTTGCAGGCAGCAACCATATCTATAGGACTTATCTGCAGGGCTTTAGGGGAACAGGGTCTTGGGCTCACCATATCCTACTGCTTCTCAAAGGTTCCCTTCAACACAGCTTGTAACAGATCAGGGTGCAAATTTACTTAGTACCTTCCCTAATGGGGTAGATTCCAGATATGCTGTCTAGAGTGAGTGGCATTTCTTATCAGTCAGGTATGTTTAATGATTAATATCAACTAGACTGAACTGGAGTACTCTGTGGAAGGATGAATGAGCAAAGCATATGGGTACCAGAAAGCCACACAGCATTAGTCCACTTCAAAATCCACAAAGCAACAGTCACCTAAAAACTAGACCGTTTTTAATATATATATATATATATATATATATATATATATATATATATCAGCATTTTCTTTAAGCAATTCTAAAACTTTGTTCACTTATTCTTTGTTCAATGTTTGCGTTCAATTCTCTGCAATAACTGAAGGGTAAAGTGGTGTGCAGCTCCTGGAACATAGATCTCTTTGATGGAGTGACAAAACTGCTTCCAGCATACATCCTACCCTGGCCCATCCCCCAGATTGCAGCAAGGACGGGGTAAAGATGAGCTGTGCAGTATGCTTGACATGTTGAAGGTACGTATTTTAGGGATAGCACATCATGCTGGAGTTGGCTGTTTGACCTTACGTGCTCCATCCATGTTGGCATGTATGTATGTTTGCTTGTGTGTGTGTTCATTTCAATAATCTCCATGAAAATTAGAATTTAATGCTATTTTGAAAGTCGTTCAGCAGCACTCAGTGATTAGTGATGTCATTGCTGCTCTTGTCTTGTATTATATATATATATATATATATATATATATATATATATATATATATAAAAATTAAGAATTCTGCCCTGGAAAATAGGAATCCTTTCCCAGTTCTCTCTGACCTACAGGAAATGGGTTATTATTGCCAAATAAATTCTACTCAGGCAAGGAAGCTAAACTCCAAACATTCTAGCAGCATCTGTCCTCCACCAGGGAACAAATAAACCGGCAAGCACTAAATAAAACAAATGGAAAATAATGATAGCCAAGCCTTTAGCTTGAAGAATGTCAAAGATGTGTTTAGGAAATAACAGTTCTACTGGAAGGGAACACCAGTGCTTTGGCCTCCCTGAGAAGTGTCCAATTTTGGTGCTGTGCAAGCCTTTCTGCCTTGTCAGGAGGACCTGCTACTCCAGCCTCACTAATCACAGTTGCTGGGATGAAACATCGAGGAGCAAAGTCCCCAAGACAGGCTAGTCTTGCATTATTTAAGTGTTTATACTGATGGGCAGAAGAAGAAGGAGGAGAAGGGGAAGACCCTCAGCACATATTTATTGGCTTTAATGGTGCTAGTGTGATTTACACCACCTTAGTATCTAGTCCAGACAGAATAACCTTAAAGTGCATGTGGTAAATAATGGAAGAGGAAAACAGAGAATAATGTACTCTACTGCCAGCAAAATTGGATTGTATTTCTGCTCTTTCTCTCCCTCTCTTTGGCTTAGTCACTCAGAATTTTTAGGGCTGAGGATCAAACGCAAAATAATGGGATGCAATGAAAAATATCACAGTAAAATTGGAAGAAAGAAATGGGGTTAACCAAATGAACCCTCCCCCCCGCCTGCCAATGGGCAAATCAGAATGGCAAATTTTCCAGTGGTGCAGCCACACTCAGTGCAATATTCAACTTATTCCTCTCTCTTCTCACAAGTTAAACATAAAATTGTTGAAGCAAAATAACCCCACCTGCTGTTGCCTATAGTCCTCACTATAGGAATGTGGTGCGAGTGGGGGGATGGGATTAAATGGGGAGGACAAGCATGTCATGCACAGGGCAAGGGATGAGGGAAGTGATTGGAGGGTGCATGTGCTGCGCAACATGAGAATGGGCAAAAAGGAAGAAATGAGTGAGACTGTGCTGCTATCTTTGTCCATCTTCAATCACCAACTCATGGCTCCTTGGGCACAACACCAGTCTCATCACTGTCTGCTGTGTTTCTGTAGCTCTGAGATCTCAACCTTAGGATGAATTCCAATATATTGTGCCACCAGGGTGCCCTACATTAAAAGCCACCATATTGCTAGTCACTCTTCTCCCAGTAGCCCCTTGCCCTGTACAAGGTGCCAAGGAGATTGAAAACAAATATCAGCGATGCTGTCAGGAGGAGAATTGTGGAGTTCAGTCCTTGATCTTCCAATGTTTGGAACTTCCAGTTTAAATACCAACTGAGCCCAAACTTCTCAGTTCAGGCTTGGCACTGGACAGCACCAGCCTCCCTCACCACTTCGCCATCTCTTTTCCTTTTTCTCACTAAAAATTTCCCTATGGGAGCAATGGAAGGAGCTGCATCCTCCATTAGGCATCCGGCCTCAATGTACATATACACAAATATGGGCTCCATTATCACTGCAGATGGTGACAGCAGCCACGAAATTAAAAGATGCCTGCTTCTTGGGAGAAAAGCAACAACAAACCTAGATAGCATCTTAAAAAGCAGAGACATCACCTTGCCAACAAAGGTCCGTATAGTTAAAGCTATGATTTTCCCAGTAGTGATGTATGGAAGTGAGAGCTGGACCATAAAGAAGGCTGATCGCCGAAGAATTGATGCTTTTGAATTATGGTGCTGGAGGAGACTCTTGAGAGTCCCATGGACTGCAAGAAGATCAAACGCATCCATTCTTAAGGAAATTAGCCCTGAGTGCTCCCTGGAACAACAGATCCTGAAGCTGAGACTCCAATACTTTGGCCATGAGAAGAGAAGACTCCCTGGAAAAGACCCTGATGTTGGGAAAGATGGAGGGCACAAGGAGAAGGGGAGCAACAGAGGACGAGATGGTTAGATAGTGTTCTTGAAGCTACCAGCATGAGTTTGACCAAACTGCGGGAGGCAGTGGAAGACAGGAGTGCCTGGCGTGCTCTGGTCCATGGGGTCACAAAGGGTCGGACACGACTAAATGACTAAACAACAACAAATGCACACCTTGGTTCATCAGCAATGGATTTCATGCACCTTCCTGACTCTCTTGGCGTTCAGCTACCAACAATTCATCTGATTCAACCAGTATGTTTTCTGATTCCTATTGCCAATGAGACTTGCTGTATTCCTCATCTGCCTTCTGGAATGCCCTCCTGCTTACTCTCTTTGCTTGACGGTCATATTTGCTATATTTTTGAGTTGTTGGTGACCTGATAGGCTCTGTGGACAAAGAACTGGCCCATCCTTTTACCAGGCTCACAAATGTTTACATTTCTTCCCTATTCCCATCCCATCACTGTATGCCTTTAATTAAAAGCTAGCTGCACACACTCACCCAAATACTATTTTAAAGGTATCAGAATGTACAAGAAGCATAGATTTGGGGATGGTATCCCCTTTATCTTCAGTCCTAGCTATGAAATACTGTGTGTGTGTGTGTGTGTGTGTGTGTGTGTACACACACACACATGTCCAGATGGTCACATTTGCTGTCTTTGTCAACAGTTTCCCTAATACAAAAGGTTTTGCGTCCATGGGCTGCAGACAGTATCACTTGATCTTCTTTTCAGGCCTCAGCCTGCTAATGAAAGGCCTTGTAAAAGTTGTGTGGAGTTTGTATTGACAAAGGATTATAGGGATACCTTTCCAAAGCTTAGCAGCACTATCTCATGAATTGTCCACTGATGCAGGGAAAGCGAACCAAAGTCTCCAAATACCACTGTACAAACTTTTATTTTGTTTCCAGTGAACAGCTCCACTTCACAATATGAAACATTAGAAAGAAAATTATTGTAAAGGTTCCCCTGTGCTTCCTGGGTTCCATCCTAAAGGACTGATTGGTTCAGCAAATCTCTTTGGCTTCACAACATTAAAAATCTGAATTTGGCACATAGCTCTAATAACGTTCTCAAGTAGGGTTGTATCATACAAGCCCTACCCAGAAGAGGGGAAGTAACCTGTCATTTTCAAGTGCAACTAAACTGGTTTTCCAAATCCCACCACCAAAGAGGGTCCTGTGATATGAATTACACTAATTACTTCTTGTGGTTTAAACATTGATTTCAGTGTTAATTTAATGGACTTAATGGATGTTGCTGTTCCCATCAGATGGGTGACCAATATTTGTCTTATTTCTTGACCGCATATAGATTTCTCTTGACCCTTTAAATATATTACAGTTGGCAGTCTCTTTATTCATTGTGCACGGGAATATCACCACAACTTTACACAGGCAATTCTCTGATCTGTACTGGGTTCTCTCAGGGTTGAAGGATTATTTTTGGCATTTGCTACCCTTCCATGAAATATTGCGCGCGCGCGCGCACACACACACACACACACACACACACACACACTATATATTATGTGAAAGCCAAACAAACATTGTGAGAACAGAGAAATGTGCTAAACTTCTATAATCACACCATGATAGATTTCATAAAGTTCCCTTTCACATCATCATTATTATGCTTAGGTTTAAAACATAAATTGCAGGCTTTGATACATATTATTTGAAGCCATTTGGAGTCAGGCTCCCTGTCTTTAAAACGCCACACACAGTGTGTTTAATAAATGAAGTAAAAAATAATAAATGATAATGAATCTTGGAGTAGCGTACTGTTCAGGTCAAAGACAAAACTCCCACCGAATTCAGCGTGGGCAGAATCATTTACTTCATGTGAGGTCTGAGCTGCATTTCCACTTGTCTTTTTCTTATGAGATGTTGTCTTTGGGCTTGAAGGATTTTGCTTCAATATGGGAATCGTAACACACATATGCTTGCCTTCCTGACCTTACATAGGCAGAGCTTCCCACTGAGGCCTGTGAAAGTGTTTTCCTCAGGAACTCAGAAGCTTTCCAGGGAGGCCCAGTTCCGCCATGTTTTTGTGGGTCTCCACACACCTGCTTCCAAAAGCAGCTCAAGATATACTGGTGCTTGAGGTAGAAAATCTAAATATTGTTACCAATCTATACTGGTGCTTGAGGTAGAAAATCTAAATATTGTTACCAATCTGGCAAAAATATACTAATAACCAAAATAACAGATACTTCTGTGCCCTTTAATGGGCTTGACATAAGCCTTCCTGCTCTGCCTAATAGTAGGAATAGGACTGACTTCCACTTCTGCTTCTGGTGTCTGTAACAGAACTGTGATGTGACTGTGTAAAGGAAACCCTTTAGCAGCCTAGGAAGGTGCCTTATACTGAGTCAAATCTTTGGGTCTAACTGGCCCAGTAGTGTCTACACTGACTACCAGTGGCTGCCTATGATTTCAGATAGGGAATCTCTCCCAGCCATAACTTGAAACGCTACGGATTGAACCTTCTACATGTGAGGCAGAGCTATTGAGCTATGACCCTTCCTCTCTGAGGATCCTTGTGTTACTGCAGAATTGACATTAATTCCAGTAGAGGGATGGTGGCAGGAATCATTCCTGAAGTGAGCCATGTTTTCATAAAGAGTCAAGATCTTCAATAGCTTTTGGGATTCTCCAAGCCATGGCCCTATATCTGTTTCTGGGTTGGCCTCAGCTGAAATGAATTTCTTTCAAAGCCAGACATTGCTACATATCCATCAGATTGAGAAGCCAAGGTTATGTGAAACTTCCCCCCATTAATTCTTAAGTAACTTTTTAGTGTGTGCTTGAACATAGCAGCAAAGTACAGCATTAAAGGAAATGATGAGCAAAATAACATGGGAAAGGACCGGGAAGTCTAGAGCTGGGGTGGACCAATGACTGAAACCTAGATTTCTGCATTCCTGAAACCCAATCTCTGCAAATTACAGGCACACCTTACCATTTCATTTCCAAAATCCTTACCATAGTGTGGATAAGAAAGGCTTTGTGGCTTAGTCAGGATTCACATGTCTGACACTAACTGATGCTTAACATCCAAAAGAAGCGATGGCAGTAATGGGAAGGCATTTAACAAAGTCCTCTGGGTATATTTAATGTAAGACCATCGGGGTGGGGTGAAGTGTAGCTGTTACCCTGCAAGACCAATCTCACCTTTCTCAGCCACAGGCAAGGAAATATACTATAGAGAGTCAATACACTGAAATATTTGTGCCATCTCTTTTCTGTTCAGTGAGAACTCTGGAATTTAGCAAAGCAGGGTATTTACCTAGAACAGAGAAGCTGGCCGACCTTTAGTCATTTAGAAAATTGGGGAATTGGAAGTCAAAAAGTTCAATGAGATGGCAGGGTTTAAGAGCAATGACAGGTATGTTCCAATGGTGGGAGAAACTGTAAGTGTCAATCTGAAATTGCCATCAATGGAAGCAAGCTGCCTGAGGATCCGTTATCCATCTTGAGATTGATTCATACAGATGGAGACTCCATGTGATCCCAAACAGCCTACAAGTATGGCAGTCACACTTTGTACTCCCAAGTATGGGGGCCACTGCATTAACCATATCTTTATTGGCATCACTTACAAACATTCAGAATAAATAGGCCAGTGCGATCTCGTCACCATTTCAACAGTACAGTCATTTGCCAAAGGGAAGAAGAGGTGGGCAATCTATTTCACCTCTCTGGGTCTCCAGCAAGGGCAGGGTCCTGTAGCATACTTTGGTGGCAAAAAAATCAAATAAAGGAACTTAGCTACTGTCTTGGTGAGCTCCTGGTCTCTCCCCTGTAATAAGAAGCATATGACCTCCGTCTCTGGTTTCCATATTGGGATACATAGTTGGTCTAAGAATTGTTGGCAGAGATCATCATACATTTTACATTTAAGGACTATGTGGGCTAGAGTTTCCACCAGGTAGGCATCACATGGGCAGATCCTATCTCCTTCTGCCAAACCAGCAAACCTACCCCAAAGGAGGTTAGAAGGGTTAGAACTGAACCTAGCTAGTGAAAAAGCCCTTCTTTCTTGCGGGTTAAACAAAAATTGTAGATAATTGAGGATTGACCATATCTGTATATCTATGTACATGCACATGAACAAACATGCTTTGACTGCCAGATTTTACACAGAAAATCCAAAGCTATTATTTGGAGCATCATTTAAGAAACAAGAACAGTTGTTGGTGTCTGACTGCCTTGAAAGACAATGGAGTGCACCTCCAGGGGTGAAGTCAGACTGTTGGAGAATCACAGCACCTGCAGTGGCTGCAGAGACCAGTAACTCGTAACTCATAAATGTGTATATCAGTAAAAAAAAAAAAAAATGTGTTTATTTGGAGAAATTCGCACCCAAGTGATGGTGAACTTTCATTCATTTTTGCTGCAGAAATGTGGAGAAATGATAGAAACCATAACCAAGAGCTTCAGCCATCAGTAATCATGGTGTCATGAGCCCTGCAGGGTTGAAGTGTGTGTGTGTGTGTGTGTGTGTGTGTGTAAATGGAGTGAAATCTGGGTTGGAGATGGTGGGGAATCCCCACTTTGAACAAGGGAGCAGAGAAGCCCTGGCATTCCCGTGAAGTAGAGAGCCTCAGTAGAGGCTGCAGAGGTCTTTGATCAGCCAGTCAAATGTGTGTATTAATCATACATGTGGAGCCTTGGGTGGTTTTGCCTTTAGCCTATTGATCTGGAGAAAAGGAGTAGTGGAGCCAGTGCCATAGCCAGGTCTATGTGTCGCCATACCTTAATTTAGCAGCTCAACAAATTCTCACATTCCACAGGCTGACCTCCACACCCACCATGGACTAATGCAATACAAAGTTAGAAGCAAAGCTATTTGCCAGTGCCTCTTCCAAGCCTCAGTGACAACACAGCAGAAACAAGCTGTGTGTTTATTTTCCACAAGATATGCCCTTAAAATCCCATTCATAAAATTCTACTGCTTATAGTTTGGAGGTGGGGGGGGGGGAGTTTTCCTGAATGTGGGTTGAAGCCTATCACATTTCTGCCCCACACCTCTTTGGCATGCCCACCAATGGCCAGGTGCCTCTTAAGGTTTTGGCCTTCTCCTGCTCTGCTAATGGCCTTTACTCCTGCTCCTAGTTAGCCTCCTAAAGAACACGAGGACAGTGATTCAAAGGCTGTGACTCAACCGGATTCAATTTCGGCTGTTTTATTAATTGACAGGGGGCCAGTCATGTGGCAAAGTTGAGAGTAAAGGTCTGAAGCTCATCCTTCGGACAATTTCCTAGTAATGTTGATTTAGTGATTCCCCTTTCATTTCAAAGACAGCTAAACAATGCTCGAAGTTCCTTTCTGGTTTGCAATTCGTCATAGCTCTTTTGACTGCAATTTAATTCCTCCCTAACTATTTCTAGATTTCTTATTTAAAATATACAGTGTTTCAGAAAATTGAAATAGTATCCAAAATTGTCCCCCACTGGTTTTCCCACATTTGATTGTCAAAAATGTTAATCTTTTCTCAGGCCTGAAATTACGAGCCAGCTTTATTGGTCAAAGGCCATAATAATTTGAGCTCTTATTTTATAAACTCATTTCTGTAGAGTGATATCCTGATAGGAGCAAGAATAATAAATCACAAACATGTCCCCCAAGATTGCATTGTAAATGTCAAAGTAGACAGGAAATTGTAATTAAAGAAAGGAAATTGCTACAAAGAAGCACTTGATTTTAAAATGAGCTAAGCACAGAATTTTCTAAGCATTTAATTATAGACCAATTTCAACTGACTACTTTGCTTTTGCAGTCATATTTCTTATTATAACTCCTCTCTATAATAACCAAATCTCTCTGCTTACACTGGTCAAGAAGTATTACTGCATAACACTGCATAAGTACTGGGATTACCAACTTTACAGGAGCTTTAATCATATTCTGCCGTGATGGACAGAAAGATCAGAATTGTAAGTAAACCAGAATCAATCTAATGAAAAAAGCATATAGCTTGTGTCGCTTCAAAGTGTGACATTTGACCAAAATTGTACAGCTACCAGGCCTGTTCTGAAGTAAGAGAGCTTACTGGAAAGATGCAAGTGAGGGCTATTTCACAAAAGCAACCTGCAGTGTAATGAAGGGGCATTTGCAATCTACCTAATGCACAGCACTGAGCCAATTCACACAAACATCACACGCTCGGTGGCTCGTCAAAATGCATCCCTTGGCCTTGGCGAAGCTGATCACAAGCAAGCACCACCACCACTCACCACTGCTCCATTCTGTTAGCCCAGTACCACTCTACCAAACTTAGATTGATATGAAGAAATCCTTATCCTGTGCATGGTGGGACTTGCCTAAAAGACGTCCCCTATCCTTGTCCTGTTATTTCAGTGAGATTCCCAATGACTACTGTGGACTGAATGATTATGTGATCGTCATTAGCTCACAATTACACCTCATTGCCTGAGGAGGGCAAGGTAAGGATGACACGACTGCTTCAATTCACATTTTCATCATGCATATATAGTCCTGTGTGTTGCTCCCTCCTAATTTGTTTATAGTCATTGAATCTGCTGGTCTGTTCAAGAGCCTGAGCCCAGCTTTTGCCCATAATCACCCATCTGGTTGGCTACTGTAAGAACAGAATACTGGACAAGATGGGCCATCCAGCAGTCTCTTCCTGTGTTCGTAAGTGCTGGCTCTCCCTATATGCTAGGTTGGTAATTTGTTGTTGTTGTTTAGTTATTTAGTTGTGTCCAACTCTTTGTGACTCCATAGTATGGTCTTTTGGGATGACAGGCATAGCTCTGCTGGTAGCTGGAGAAAAGCAATAACACTGGTTAACTGGTAAGCTAACAGCAGCAGAGGAAAACAGGTGAGAACTTAGTTGCACTGTGGTTAAAATAGGATAGAAAAACTACCCAGTATCTTCTTGATTCCATCCTGTGCGTTCTTATTTCAGAGAGGCCGTAGTTCAGTGGTAGAGCATCTATTTTGCATGCAGACAGTATCAGGTTGAATTCTTCTGGTAGGGCTAGGAGAGGTTCCTGCCTAAAAACCTGGAGAGCTGCTATCAATCAGTGTCAGAGATACTGCACTAGATGGACCAGTGGTCCAATCTGGTCTAAGGCAGCTTCCTTCTCCTCTTTTGCCCTACAATTCCTGCCAATGGCCAGGAATCCTACTGCCTTCTCCTCCACTGGCATCCCTCACTAAGGCAGCCTACAAGATCAAGATATTCACTTGGAAATCAATACATTGATTTTAAATCTAACCACTCTGACATTTGGATGAGATGAATTAACATGAGGCTTTGGGCTTTTCAATTAAACCAGAAAAAGAGACAGTGATTAAAATGAATGGATGTCACATGCATTCAAAAAGAAGAATGGTATGTGTGTGTTTTAAGACTGGTGAGTAATAGTAACATAAATGTGATATGATGGTTATTCATTATAGTTCATTAGGGCTCATTAAGTGGAAAGGTGTGGTATTTCAAAATACAGGATGTGATACTATCTGCTGTAGAGTTTGCAAAGGGCTTTCTGCAAAACTAGCCTTTGTAGAATTCCACTTGGGATCTTCTTCCAGGCTGATGCCAGTCCAAAAATATTTACTGTTTTCACATTGCTTTTCTGCCGCTTGTGCATTCACCTTGTGGTAGCTCTTTTTAGCCCACATTTCTTTTGCTTAATTACAAAATTGTCATGCAGAACTGCCTGAAAAGCCTTGTGCACCGAAATATTTAATTATGAAATTCAAAGTAATTTATAAATTAATGTTATTTTGTTTACTTGCAAATCACTTTTTCTTTTCTTCAGCGAGTAAGTATTTGTGGCATCTTACTCTGTTGGTTCTCACATCATCATGCCATTTGAGCTCTGCATTATAGGAACGCAAGATGAAAAGCTGCGCTATGGCTCCAGGGGCAGATTGGTTTGCAAGGGCACGTGCATAGCAGGCATTCCCCCCCCCCCCAGGATGAGGGACAAACAAGCTTCCAGTTCCAGGAACATTTGTGGTTGACAGTGGAGGCAGGGAGCAATTCATGCTTGCAACTGGCATTGACAATTGCTTGTTGGTGTCATGACCCTGAGTCAGATTCCTGTTTCTTTCGGGGATGATGGTGGGGACTTGGAAGCAGCAGGGGAAGGGAAACCAGGGACAGTTCAGGTGCACTTCCACCAGATGTGTCTGTGGTGCCAATGCCCCTCCAGTCTGAGGATGTAGCATTGTTGTTGTTGTTGTTGTTTAGTCGTTTAGTCGTGTCCGACTCTTCATGACCCCATGTACCAGAGCACGCCAGGGACTTCTGTCTTCCACTGCCTCCCGCAGTTTGGTCAGACTCATGTTTGTAGCTTCGAAGACACTATCCAACCATCTCGTCCTCTGTCGTCCCCTTCTCCTTGTGCCCTCCATCTTTCCCAACATCAGGGTCTTTTCCAGGGAGTCTTCTCTTCTCATGAGGTGGCCAAAGTATTGGAGCCTCAGCTTCACGATCTGTCCTTCCAGTGAGCACTCAGGGCTAATTTCCTTCAGAATGGAGAGGTTTGATCTTCTTGCAGTCCATGGGACTCTCAAGAGTCTCCTCCAGCACCATAATTCAAAAGCATCAATTCTTCGACGACCAGCCTTCTTTATGGTCCAGCTCTCACTTCCATACATCACTACTGGGAAAACCATAGCTTTTACTATACGGACCTTTGTTGGCAAGGTGATGTTTCTACTTTTTAAGATGTTGTCTAGGTTGGTCATTGCTTTCCTCCCAAGAAGCAGGCGTCTCTTAATTTCGTGGCTGCTGTCACCATCTGCAGTGATCATGGAGCCCAAGAAAGTAAAATCTCTCACTGCCTCCATTTCTTCTCCTTCTATTTGCCAGGAGGTGATGGGACCTGTGGCCATGAGCTTCGTTTTTTTGATGTTGAGCTTCAGATCATATTTTGCGCTCTCCTCTTTGTCAATTTCATTATTGTCCTCTAACTTGCAGATGTCCCAGTGAGATCTGAGTCTCGCACAGAAGGAATGACTGATGGACTGGACTGGGATCCTTTACCCCTTTACCTGAGAAGGCACTTTCCAGAGAGGGTGGGGCTAGCAATAGGGCTGGAATTGCTGTTGCTGTATAGCACTAAGTCAAAGGTTGATGGTTGTTGAAGCAACATCAGGGCTCACCTCACAGCAGTCTGGTTCACAGGAGGCTGTCTCTTTATTCAAAGAAACCAAAACAGTGCAGGCCTAGCGATCACAGCAACTCTTTCCGGTAGGTCTTGCCCTGATAAGGTAGTTGTGAGGACTGAAGGCCCCCACCTTCCCACCACTTTCTAAGGCTCCTCTCCTCTTCCCACCACTTTCTAAGGCTCCTCTCCTCTCCCCCAGCAGCCTAAGGCCCATCATCTTGTCTCATTGCTCTGACCTCTTCATTTCTCTGCATGTTTGGGAGATCAGGGGGAGAGGGAGACTCCCTGGATTCTTCGGCAGCCTGCCTGATCTCTGTCTTCTGGCCTTCCTCCTCTTCAGCCTCTGAGTCTGAGCCACTCTCAGCCACAGTTTCTTCCAGCTCTCTAAACCTTGTTACCTCTTCAGCTTCTGACACTTCCTCCTCCCAGTTTACTCCCTCTTCTCCCCCTGACCACATATCGTCATCCCACCTTCTTCCCCTGAGGATTTTCTGGGGGGCTCCCCAGTTGTGCCTCCCACCTATGCATCCAGCCTGTCCACAACAGAGGCATTAGTGAATTGGCCCTGTTTAGGGGATCCATGGCTATTCCATGCTCCATCTTATGAACTTATTTCAGTACTGCTTACAAGATCAAGTGCAATAGCAGTAGTGACTCCTGTGGTCTATAGAGAATGATTTTCATGCCTCAAGGTGCTCACACATTACTGGTGATAATGAATAGCACCAGTAGTGCTGAAACACCAACATAGTTTCATTATTACCAGTATTCCTCCCCCAATGTTCCCACTTAGGAAACTGATGATAATTGCTCTGTGAATTTTGCCAAGTTTAAGAAGTGGGTGGGGAACAACAGTGTAGCTGTTCTCTTTCAACTGGGGCATGAAGCCTCTTCTTTTTATGCTTACTTACTTAAAAAAATGATTTGGTTCTATGGTCAAATAATAATAGCAGTTCTTTTTGGTGAAATTATAGGGTTCCACTCCATCTTGTATCTCTAAATGGATCTAAATGTGTTGATCAACTCTTATAAGCAGAACTTGGCTCTGAAATCAGCCATAAAACTTTTTTGATGTAATAGGGAAGGCTGGACTAAGAAAGTTCCTAGAAAAGAAGGCGGGGGAACAGTTTAGTCTTAACTAGGGATGAGGTAGAAATTAGTTTCAGCTTGAATTTAAAAGTGAATTTATGTAATCTGCACTTTCTGAAACAATATGTGAACTGAAACACAGCTAACTATACGTCTATGGATAGCTCTGTGGTAGAAGTACTACTGACAGTTCATGTGCTGGCATTGGACCCCAAAATGGAGTACTTCAAGGGCAGAGGTGGGATGGAGACTGTCTTGGCTCTGTGGGATCCAAGGCCTTTTTTATCCATCCAAGAGGCCCCAATATCTGAGCCATCCTCAATACCAACTTGGAACTGTGTAACTAATTCCAGTCCAACCTCACCTGCCAACCGGGAGGGAAATGAAAAGACAAGACTTGCAAAAATCCATCCCACACCTCCTGCTCTGGACAGCATGAGCCAGCAGGGCAAGTATTAGATCTGCAGCTTCACAATCTCCTCTACATCACTGCGTAGATTTCCTAAGCTATGCCTTTTCTTCCTTTTTCCATGTAATTAATGTTTGCATTTATACTGTCCCCCTCCATTTGTTGCTGCTTCAGCATAATTTGCTCTTTCCCCTTGCTGTGTGACCCTAGCCAGCCAGGGATCACACAGTGAACAAGATGACATCATTCCGCTATGTAGCCAATCAGAAAAGCATGATCCTCTTGCATGATTTGTTTGAAAACACCATCGAAATCAAACTCTCCCTACATATGGGCTGTTGGTGGTATTTTCCATTAGGAGTGGCATTATTTCATAGTATGCATTTGCATCAGTCCCCACCCCCCGTTGAAGGTTATAGGAAATTGAGCAAAAATGTTCACTGGAGGAATATGTTGTCAAAGCCAAATATTGATATTCCTTATTTTGTTATGCTGTGCTGCACCAATGGAAGTGATGCAGTAAATTTGCCCATTTGTACTGGCAACAAATATGCACGCCCTTCCCTCCCTTGACTGCTGTGAGTGAGGGCAACTGAGTGGCTTCATATTATTGCACATATATTTTTCTACATCTGATTGGCTATGTGGCAGCATGACATCATGCTGAATACATGATCAATGATTGGCTGTAATCATGTCAGCAGTGAAAAGAGTGTTGCTGCTTTTTAAATGGCTCCAGTTGCACAGAAGCATCAAGGTGACAGTGCTAATGTTGCACTGAATGTTTGCACACGTAAACAGTTGGTGCAGCCCTATGAAAATCTTCTGCCTCGTGCCAATCAAGTCAACACACATATAGGTGTATGCCTGGAGCATCTACCTTATAAGCAAGGTAGAAACTCACTCTTCCATCACACAGATTGATGCTTGGTCAGGTAATTGTGGACCAACAAATCAATCCAACTTTTGTACAATATGTCAGCCTGGGAGTTTTCTTCACCATTGTTGATATACTTTGATGGAATAAATGAAGACATTCACCCAATAGTTTGGCAGTATTACTAAGGATGCAAACCTATAGTCCAGGCATGTCCAACAGGTAGATTGTGATCTACTGGTAGAACACTGGACGCCTGTGATAGATCACTGGAAGATCACTGGCTCCCCCCAAAGAAGCTCAACAACTTTGATCTGAACCCCCCAAAAGGGGGTAGATCACTGCCAGTTTTTAACTCTGTGAGTCTACCCCTAAGGCAGTGGTGGATGGCAGGGTGGGGTGGCAGTGCTCAGCAGACTTCCCAACAGCTGAGTTGCTATTATATTTTGGAAAGGAGGAGATGCTGGAGGGAGGAGGTGGAGGTCTGGCAGAAGTGCAGGATTGGCTCTGCTGGTATGCTTGCACCACGCCTCCCTCCCTGTTGCCTCTACTCCCCTTCCACTTAGTAAGTAGAAGCAAATCAGCCGTGGGGAAGTCAGGTGAGTGCCGTCACCTCATCATGCTATCCGCTCCTGCCCTGAGAACTATAGGATTCCAGGGAGGCCTCCTCATTGCAGCTGCAAAAATCCTTGCAAGATAGCCGAGTTGGTAAAGCATGAGGCTGTTAATCTCAGAGTCGTGGGTTCAAGCCCCATGATGGGCAAAAAGATTCCTGCACTGCAGGGGGTTGGACAAGATGACCCTCAAAGTTCCTTCTAACTCTACAATTCTCTGATTCTCTCTCTCTGTTCCTCATCCCCATCTGATGTTTGGAGGACAAAAAGGAGGGGTTCCAGAGCTCGTGTTGGGGGAAGTTTTGGATTTATGTCTGTCTCTACCAGCATGCCTGAAAAGTACACCTGAGGTTGACATACAAAAAAATTATTTCCAGTGAAACCAATGGTAAAGGATTTTTTTTTTTTTTTTTTTTTTTAGAGAAGGAGAAGGAGCTGCAACCTTCTGCCCTTCCAGCATAAGCCTGGGACAGTTTTGGATTTGTCAGGCTCTCCACATTCAGTCCTCTCTTTTCCACCCCCTTTAGATTGCTCTGTAACACTAATAAATGAAATAATAAATGTTATGTATATTTATAAGCACCTCACCTGCTGGCACATGGGGATTAAAAACAATAAAACAACACAGAGAGACCATTTGTCCATTTCCGATTACCTCTCTAGGCCTGCATCACATTTTCAGACAAACTATTAATATTGTAATTCAGGCTGCTTGGGGGGAAAAATCCAGCATACAAAAAAAACCCCAACAACCCCAAAAACCCATTTGTTTCTATATATTTGTGTCAAAACGACACCGTGTGAAAGAAACAACTAAATACTAATATTGATTTTTAAACATCCACTAGCAACAGTGTGATTGGATTCAAAGGAAACAATCCAGACTGTAATGAACTGGGGAAATTCTGTGGGACAAAAAGACCTTGAAAAATATGAAATCTACCGAGTATCTCTTTTTTCCACCCCCAACCCTCCCCCCCCCTTGTAGTTTTATGATTTCTCCAAAAAATTCACCTTGACTCCGTTTAAGTGAAATCTACCAAATTGGAAAATGACAGCAAACATGTAAATAAACACAAACGCTTCAAACGTCTAAAACCGCAGAAGTGTGGGTGGGTGCTTGTCTGAGAAGCTGGGATAATAATACAAAAAGGAGAAGAGGAAGAATGAAAAAAAGAAAGAAAGAAATGCCACTCTGTTACTAGTAGAACAACATATCAACAACTGTTAGAGCTGACTTGAAGGTTAAATATTAGGAAGGAATCCAATTTCTCTTGTCTATTCAGCTCAGCGGTGTGTTAGATTGCGGTTGGAGTGTGCTTATGGAGTGTGGGATATGAAGTAGCCTAATCAATCCCTACTGTTTCAGTCTCAGGTTCTTCTTATATCAGGTCCCTGCCCTAAGGCAGCCTTCAGCTTTCCAAAAGCCAATTCCATACAAATAAAAATTGCGACCTGCAGCTAGAGAGTGAAGCTGAGTTTCCCCCTCATGATTAATCTCTTCTTGGGTGGCTTTCAGAGGGGAAGGAGGAAGAAGAAGGGGGGAGGAAGGGGGGGGAGAGGGAAAAGCGGGGGGGGGGGGGGAGTATTCACGCCGCAACCTTGTGAAAGAGAGATTTCCTATTGAATGAGCCCAGTGCTCTAGAGCCAGCTTATCAAATGAAAGAATTCATTTAAGCACGCACGCACACACACACAGTGCCTCATGTTGACATTGAGAAAATGAGCTATCAAACACTATGATTAAACTTCAGCTGCCATAATTGTCGTCCAAACAACTGCATGGTGGAACTGAAAAGCATTTTCTTTAACCAGCTCGGTATGGTTCACCAGTAATACTCAGTTTAAAAGGTTGTTGCTGCTAGCAAGAGAAACAAGGCTTGAAATTAACTTTTTCCAATCCATAGACAAAATTAAACATAGGTATTTGAGTCACACAAACAACGGCAAGAATCAGATGTGCTTTAAGCTCCCCCCCCCCTTCATTTGTGTGGGTTCCGTTGCCCAAAGGTAGCTCCGGGTTATTAAAATATTCCAGCAGTTCCTGGTTTCGCTGCATTTGTCAAGAACTGTCCTGCTTCTCTCTCTCACACACACACACTCAACCAGTATGCATTTCTCTCCTTTTTAAAAGATAGATTTGTCGAGGGATGGAAGCAGAAGAATTCAAATAGATAATGTGTAAGGATTTCCCTTGCATTTCTGAAGGGGTGGGGTGGACTCAAAGCAGAAGAGAACCCAAAACACAATTGCTGCCTCACGTGCAATTATATGGCAATGCCTTTATGATCTGCACACGGGTCTGCTCGTTCAGACAAGCCCCTTCCAGAAGATAAACGCATTTGATATTCATTCTACGCAAAGTCATTCTGGAAGTGATCTCCAGAGACTGTGGGGTTATTGAAGAGGCACAAGGAAGTCCATCAGGAAATGCGGCCAAGAACATTGACAGCAATGAAAATGCAACCCCTGTCACTGGTGCCCTGAAGCCAAATGTTCATTTTGCGGGTTACAAAGTGAATATGTGAACTGTCACAGAGTTATATCTCTGTGTCAGGTTGATTAAGGAACACAAGAACTGCAGGGCACAATGATCGAGAAAAATGATCTGGGAAAGGCAATAAGTGAGTAATAAAGTTTGTGTGTGCATGAATATAATCACTGAATATTCTCCCATCTCTTTCAAATATTGGTTTCAATCTGCTTTAATTTTTGGTAAACTGAAAACTTTGATGCGCAAACCTCAGAGTGGAATTCTGCTTTCAGTTCTGCATCTAGGGCTTTGCAGTATTATGCCGGCAAAAGCAGACCCATGCGTTTTATTCCTGAGAATGGAAGGTTGACAACACAGCTACTTTGCAGCAAAAAGGGGGCTAAAGATTGCCAGAATGTTCACATGCCATTTGTATGTGACTAAAACACAGTATTCAATTCAGTTTTGAAAATGGTACAAATGCACTAATTCCTTGGACTGCCACCAATCTTATGAATAGATGTTTCTTAGCTTTAATAGTGGCAAGCACTGCAGCCAGAAATCAAGTCAATGGATGCAACTCCATTGAGTCATGGGGGGGGGGAATA
The DNA here is from genome assembly GCF_951804945.1 of Podarcis cretensis. Lineage (NCBI taxonomy): Eukaryota > Metazoa > Chordata > Lepidosauria > Squamata > Lacertidae > Podarcis > Podarcis cretensis. The sequence goes on along the minus strand of NC_137170.1, from coordinate 72,010,011 downwards.
TTACCTGTTGACTTTTGCCTATTATGTGAGTGTTAGAAGTGCACAGTGTGTGACCATAAAGAAGATGGCCTTCAATATAGAAAGCCATTTCTGAGGAAAATTCTGTGAATATTGCATTTTCAAGATTTCCTGCATGCCTCAAACACACAGTGTGCATGATTGACCACAACTGGTATTTTAAAATGCTAGTGCAGCTTAAATTCCCATAGGTTAGAAGCTGCTATCAACCCAATTTTGTTGTTGTTTGGAGAAAAGCACACAGTTACTGATAGTTACACCAGAATACCACTAGGTGTCTGCTATCAGTAATCTTAATATACTGCCTTACTGTGAACATCATCATACCTTTCCTTTATCAGCTTATTTTTTATCAGACTTTCCATCAAATTAATATCTCATTATCTTCTAAAGCTAAGACTTTTCTCCCTCCTTCTTCCAGTTATTTTACCTCCTAGAGCAGGTGTTTTTGCTAAGTTGATTATGCTGTCAGATAAATTTGCCATTCCTTGAACATATGGAAATAAAGATTTTGAATTAACAATCACATTTTCATCATTTTTAGTGTCTTGCCAAGCTTTTAGCTTTCCTTTACTTCCTAGGGAAGAATCAATGTTGTAATATATCATGATTGTTCTTGGGAGAAAAATAAAGCAAGAGGCAATGTAGCTGAATGGCTAGAGAAACTGGGCTGTGATGTTAACCATACTTAAAAAGGTAAAGGTACCCCTGCCCGTACGGGCCAGTCTTGACAGACTCTAGGGTTGTGCGCTCATCTCACTCTATAGGCCGGGAGCCAGCGCTGTCCGCAGACACTTCCGGGTCACATGGCCAGCGTGACAAGCTGCATCTGGCAAGCCAGTGCAGCACATGGAACGCCGTTTACCTTCCCGCTGGTAAGCGGTCCCTATTTATCTACTTGCACCCGGGGGTGCTTTCGAACTGCTAGGTTGGCAGGCGCTGGGACCGAATGACGGGAGCGCACCCCGCCGCAGGGATTCGAACTGCCGACCATGCGATCGGCAAGTCCTAGGCGCTGAGGTTTTACCCACAGCGCCACCCGTGTCCCTCTCATACTTACCATACTTACCTGGAAGTAAATCCCACTGAATACAGTGGAACTAAATTCTGAGTACTTAGGGTTGCACTATCGAGAGATCTGCATGCAAATCCATCAGTATTTACTATGAGACCTGGGACAAGTCATTTCCTTATCTGCAAAATGTGAAGTGTCTTGTGAGAATGAATATGACTCTTTATATAAAATGCACAATAGAAGTTAGCAATGCTAAGATGGCCGAGTTCAGGGCACTCTACATCCTTGGGTGACAAACAACACTAAGTAACTTCATAAGGGGTTGGGACTTACCTGCCAAATTCTGGAAGTTTACTTTTCTCTCCCTCCAACCTGTAGTGCAGAGTATGGCTCTTCTGTGCAAAAAGGTGTTTCCACATAAGTGTTGTGATCTCTGGATGGTAACAGAGGAATGGATGTCCCTATGTAAATTAAGCATAGCAATATAAAAACATGAGAAGAGCTCTGGTTGATGAGGTCAAGGGACTATCTAGTCCAGCATTTTGTTCTCAAAGTGGCCAGTCAGATGCCAATGGGAAACCTTGAACAGGGCCAGAGCACAAAGCTCCCTCTTCCACTTATGATACTCAGCATACTGTCTCCAATACTGGACATAATAAAGTTTTCAGGTGTGGTGGGTCCTTAACTGAGAGATGTTGTTTGCAGATGACCCAGCCTTGACAGCTCTACAGACTCATCAACCGTTTTGTCCAAGACTGCAGGAAGTTTGGTCTTGCCAACAGTTGACTTCACCCTTCAAGGTGCCCTTGTCCATTGTCTTCTGAGACAGATGGATGCCAATCAAGCTAATATTCTTTATTGGTAACATTTCTATCCTGTCTTCAATCCTAACAAAATAAAGGTAGCATACATGGTTCTTCCACACACACACACATTTTATCTTCACAACCCCGTGAGCTAGGGCAGGCTGTGCAATAGTAACTAGCCCAGGGTCACCCTTTGAGATTCATGGCTGAATGGGATTTGACTCTGGGTTTCGCCACCTAGTATTTGTCTAACTCAAACCACTGCATCACACTAGTGTCCTGATCTCTTTCTTTCACCATTTGTGAGAAATGAAAATCCAGTGCAAAAACAATGCAAACTCCCCAAACAAATAAATGTCTTCCTATTTCTTGCCTCCATCATATTGTGAATCCCAGGTTTTAATTTAACAGTTTAATTCTAGGATTTCTTCTGCATGGTGAGCTGCACACAGTGGTTTATTATTGCTGGGTTGCTTGGGCACGCTGGGCTGCACTCAGAGCTTTGTTATTTTAGGATTGCTCAGGCATGCTGTGCTGTACTTAGCAATAGCTTATTTTAAGATTTTTCATGCATCTCAGCTAACTGGAGATTATTAGTTTATCAAGAGAACAATCACAGGCATTTTGTTGTTGGAAGAAATGATGTGCACAGAGGTATAATAAGAAGTCAAATTTGGGGCAAAATAATCAGAGCATTAGCCAACATTTTATTAACAATTTGTCAGCATGGTAATAAATTAATAACAAAGATATAAATAATTCCATTTACTTAAAATATGCTGCACAAGCTTTGCTTATACTGAATGCACTAACCACATGGAATGTTGCTACAGTCATGCAAAAATGGCAGACCTAGGGTCCTTCCAGCACTATCATGCCTGGTTCCCCCTCCCCCCGCCCAGATTTCCTTGTATGGTTCCATATGATGTTGTTATTCCTCTGGTATTCCAGAGTAACATAGGCACCAGGCTGATCCCCCCCCCACTTCAAAATATAGATGATACAATACGATACGATACGATAATCTGAAAAATCTACATAAGACATTCAAAACCCAACAAGCCTGCTATCCCAGCTATCCCAACCTGGTTAGCCTCCTGAAAACTCTGATACCCCATTTTTAAATACAATATACTCCCATACAGACTCCTTACAATGCGTTTAAAACCAAAATCTCATTTGGGTAGAAACTGTTATTTGGTTTCAATGGTATTTGAATAAAAATCAAGTATGAATCCACTATATGTTCAGTGATGTGCCAGGTGTTCGCTGCAATGCCACTGTGTGGTGTGGTAGGGATCAGAGTGGTGGGTGTGGCCTAAGGTGCTATTTCCAGTACTGCTTATTTTGTTGCTAGAAATGCTGCCTACAGCTATATCTACTATTCCTATTACTACAACCACCATTTCTTGCTAACATATAATTTGAAGATACACATGCAACGAAATCAATTGATAAAGCCCTTGGCAACCGAGTACCCTCCAGATGTTTTGGGTTACAAGTCCTGTCAGCTCCAGCCGGCATAGCTAGGGACTAGTGGGAGCTATAGTGGATGAGTTGAGAGTTGGAGTCCAAGGCATCTGGAGGGCCCCAGGTTGGCAAAAGCTGAATTAACATAGATACGCCAGCATTGACCCGCTCAATTTCCTGTGCATGAAGTAGTTGGCCACATCGCAATTGATGGGTTGGGCAGGGGAAATGGGAGCACAGGATGGATGCTTTGATGGGAGTATTGGCAATAATTAAGCAGGATGGGAAAAAAGAGAGCAGCATATTCCTGACAAGCAAGATCTATGGAGCAAAGAGACAAACAGGGATAAGGATGGAGTTCAGGATGCTACTATATTAGGAAAGCTGGTGTGAACATCTTCCTGCCCACTAGTCCCATAAGTCACAAGAAGCTCCCAGTAATATTCATCAGTTGTTGGATATGCCTAAAAAGTGAGGCCTTTCTTCCTAGTGCCATTGGAGCGGATCTAATAAACACTTGTTTGTCTTCATGGCTGAAGTGTTCCTGAAAATGCCTCCTGTTTACTTACCCATCCTTTCCAAAGGGATAAAATTAGGCTTTCCATAAAAAGGGGGAGGGGCATTCCTTAAATGCAAGAGTTGAGGGAAATGTGATTTAATTTAATGATATTAGAGATAGACAAATAGATTAAAAAAGGCTTCCAAAAAAGGGCTTGTGTGGAATGTAAGATAAATACACTAATTAAGATATAGTTAACACAGCAATCTAAAATTTCCTAGAAACTTAATGAGTTTTGAGCCACTAAAGCTGCACTGAGCACTGGAGGTATAATCAGCATCAGAACTGACACATAGCTCAAAATCATTTCAATTATCTCTTTCCTTTACATTAGCTAGAAAAATAGTAAACAGTCGACATGGTGTGAGAAGCAGCGTCAGCCAACATCAATGGGCAACAGACAAAGACTAGGTCATACAGTAGAGTGAACAGAGAGCTTCAGGGTTGACCTTTGGAATTGAAATATAGGCATTTTAAGCTCCAGTGGAATGTATCTGAATGGCCTTTTTTGTGAGTAAAATGCATAGTAGGTCAAGCGGAGGTCACCGTTGGCTTTGGGTTCACCAGAGCAAAGCAGATCACAACCCCTTCTTTATTCAACTGCACTTTAAGGGGGGAAAGGGAACTCGAGAGTCTCTGGCGGCAGCCTTCGAGAGGATTGGATCTTCAGCTGCTTTAAGTCACATTATTCTGCTGTGGACAATCCTGCTGCTCCTCTGATTGATTCCCATAAGGAACTGGTCTCCTGGCTAATGTTCTGCCATCTAGACAGGAACAGATCTTTTGAAGCACCTCTCTGCATAATGATTGCTCTCAGGATGGTACCCACAAATGTTTTCTACAAACGTGTTCCAAGATAATATGGAAGAGCAGTTGCCTTGTGGGATATAGTTGGTGGGGTAGCACACCAGCTCTGTGCACACCCTGAATTACTAGGCAAATTAGGGTGATTTGAGGAAAGTACTCATAAATGATGAATTGCACCATTAATGAGGCACCTAGAGGCAGATCAGAGACTCCCTAAGATTCCTAGTGGCTCTTTGGTCCTGACTGGCCAAAAAAGGCAGTATTGTTTTCACCTGAGAAAAGAAACCAAGCTGACTTCAGAAACAGCTGGAGTTCAAGAGGAGCAGGAATGGACAGGTCTAGCTTTTAATCACAATTAATTTGGGGGAGAGATTAAACCTGTGTTGGTTTTTCATGTGGTTTTTCATGTGCAGGTCAATGGAGAGAGCTCTATTATAGCCACAAAAATACAGTGGTACCTCAGGTTAATTCATTCTGGAGATCCGGTCTTAACCTAAAACTGTTCTTAACCTGAGGTACCACTTTAGCTGTATTTTTTTTTTTTTTTTGCTGTGTTAGCAGCACCAAAGTGACCTCTTCAGGGTGCATACCTTGGCAGTGTGTATGGAGGTCCTGGGCTGCCCAGATGACAAACCCTCCTCTTGGCCTCACTGATGCAGTCCAAAGGAAAGGAGAGCAATACATTTGGCACCAGCTGGGTTGCTGGAAGGAGGTGTACATGATGCCATCCAACCATCTAAAGGACTTCACTCCGGATTTGTGTAGGGTTTACTGCTTAGCCTTTTCTTCTCCTGAAGGGGTCCTCCAATGGTTGGGAAACACCAAGCTTCATTTTATACAGAGCAGCTCAAAATCCAGAGCACAGACTGATGTTAAGAGAGCACAGAAAAACTCAGAAACAGATTGGAATGTACAGGTACAGATAAAAGGTAAATCTTGCTCTAACTCCAAAGCTTGGTTAACGGGATGTGGTGTGACATAGATCTGTGTAGCAACCAGTGTGGCTGTCTGCACTGCACCTGCAGCAGTGTAGAGACTTAGGACATTTCAAGAATAACAAAACAGGAAACCGAAGTGAATAATGTTCTGTAACAACAGAAAGAGAAAGAGAAAGAGAAAGTTGTGGATCTCCCCTGAGGAAAATGTGTGAACCATCCACACTTCTAATGAATATGAGGTTAGATCCAGATTTGTAGTAGCATCCCCTAAGAAGCATTCCACTCAGGACACACTCACCAGTGAAAAGATGGAGGTTTTTTTGCTGTTCCTCCAGTAGCCATCGGTACCACTGTTCTGGAGGATATTGCAACCCTCTGGAGCAGGTGGGGGGGGGGATAGGTTGCAGGAGCAGGCAGTCTGAAGTTGCCCCCTCCCAATTCTACCAGTAGAATTCCTCTCTGTTGGATGTAAAAAGCTTTCTACAGTTGTCATTCATTCACAGAAGGTGAAATCTAGTTCTTCCTGCTCAATAGATGCCTCATTACCTTTTGGGATAGCCAATGTGGTGCCATTCAAAGGACTCCAACTTCCACCGGGCCCTGCCAGAATGGCCAATGTTGGGAGCTGTCCTTGTTATTGCAGATATGTGAGTCATGTTTCCTCAGTGCCACTTTTAATGTGCAAAATAGCCCTTAGGTTCATGCTATTGTGATAGATAGCAAATAAGCTCAGCTATTTAATAAAAGAACATTTTGCCTTTTAGACTAATATATTCCATCCCTTCCACCAAAAACAGGATCAGATGTCACCAGAGCTTAATTTTTGCATTTTGTATACTAACTTCCAAATAGGAAAAGCTTTTTTGGTGTGTTTGGCATGTTTATCCTTTAATGAACATTTTAGACACAGATTCCAAATTATGTATTCATTGGAAAGATTAACTTTGATTAATGAATTCATGCTAAGGAACTGTGTTTAATTGGATTTCTCAAAGATGCTAAACGTGAATGCTTCCAGCACAACTCTATATGTGAAAATGTATCTATCTATCATCTATCTATCATTTATCTATCTATCATCTGTCATACTACAGAAAATGTTATTGCTGACCTCCTTTTATCTGAGGATGAACTTTGTTTTTCTGCATTCAAAGTTCTCAGTATTCAAGTTCTAATAATGGTTAAAGTTATCTGCCTAATCAGACTAATTAGCGCTGGTGAACAGAGACATAATCATAATAGAATGCAAATGCCAGTTTTACAAAACGATAGCACCATATGTGCAGTAATTAGTGAACCACAGGCACTCTTTATAAATCATATTTATTAGTTTGTAAACATATCAAGCCCAAATGAAATGAAAGATACCATTAACAGCACCAAAAGACAAATCTATACATAGACCTGCCCAATGTGATACATGCTGCCGTGCTACACTTAAGCTTCAATGAGCACATAAATATTTCTGCAACCATCTTCTGGAGGCATATGAGTTTGGGTTGAATTCTGGAGTGTCATTCTCCCCAGCCCACCCCTATCCCCCCGGCTCCCTATATGGGGATGGGTGCACAGTGATCTATGGAAGCTGCCTTCTGATCATATGGGCTGTTGTTGTCTAGAGACCAGATGGTTCTAAATTAGGATGTGTGTTTTTTGTCAGCGATGAAAAATGGAATGTTGACGTGTATTCTAATTGTGTGCAACTGAAAGCTAAGCCACAGCTGAAATGCAACATGGGTTGTGCTGTTTCATACAAATAATTAGGCAGCACGCTCTGCTTATTATTGGCGTACTCTTTATGGCCTAGCTACATGGACAAACTTCCTGGGACTGTACTCCCTTAGAAGGCATGTTTGAATGCCCTACCATGTCACAGCTGTTAGGCAGGACAAAACTTGTTAGCTATTTGCCATAGATGATGATAACCTAAGTGGCCATCCATTCTCAGTTGATCCCAGCTACTGTTTAATATGCATTTAATAACAGCTCTAGTGTTGAAATGTCATTTAATACCAGTAATTCATCAATTGTTGAATAATTAAGTGATGGGAAATGAATGCTGCAATGCTACACACACTTAACTGGGAGCAAGCAAATAAGCATAGGATTGCACTGAGAGTGATGCATCTTCAGCTGCAAACTAAACCAGAGACGTGAAAGGAATGCGGGGACCAAAGTTAGAGGAGTTCAATATATTTATTCTGACAAAACTAAATATGGCAGGATGGACGACCAGCCAGGAGGACAAAGTCTTGCAAATACTGGCCTGGTTGGGCATGCCAGCCCTCTAGCAGACTTGTGTGCATTCACTGCACTTAACCTTTAGTTTGAGGAATGGTATTCCTCTTTTCTAAACAAGCCCATACTTTGAGCCACATTAACTTCTGTCTGGTAGCCCTCAGTTCTCTGTGAATTGCCAAGGAGAAAAGATGTACTATTCCAAGCTAAGAAACAGTACTAAGAAACAGTAGTGACTGGTGCCTATTGGAAGTGGTAAGGATGGAGGCTAACAGTAGGTGGCGCAACAGCCAGTGGGAAGCAAAGCCACCCTCCTCTCTGCTGAGTTCTACAAGGACAACACTGAGATAGAGGAGGAAGAAGCTGACAGTCAATACTACTCCCTGGATTGGTTGTAAGTAACAAGGGGCTATCTTGGGGCAGATAGAGGTTTACCTCAATGGACCAGACTCTACTGCTAAGAAACCTAGCCAACAAGTATAGAAAGTATCATAAACCATTTATTTTCACTCTTATCACTGTGATCCAGGAAGACTGAAGCTAAGCCTTCATTAAAGACAGAAGATAGCTAATGTTGATGGGCTACAATTCCCATCATCCTTGGACTACAACTTCCATCATATTTGACTATTGGCCATGCCAGGTGGGGCTGATGGGAATCTAGAGGGTACCCAATGTTGGCTCCCCCTAAGCTATAGAATTTCCTGCTGTGCGGACCTGGGCTAGGATGAAAGAGGCTGCAGGTAAAATGCAGATCTAAAATAACTAGTCAAAACTTGGAATATTCAGTTCACTTTGGCAGAAGAATCAACACTGATTCAGATGCAGAGGCTTGCAAACCTGCCCTGCAGTTCTTTGAAGCCGCAGTGAGCTGAATTGTAGTCAAAGTTGATGGGCTATGTTTCCGACTCTTAATTCTGTGTTTTACAACAAGCTTTGCTTTCACAATTATCCTCTTGGTTACTGTAAAGCTTGCTAAGATAATTTAGTATGGAGCTCTGCTGTACACAGTCAAGCAAAAACCTGACTCAAGCAAGTTTTGCCATGGAATGGAGAGGTGACTTAACTGCACAGAAAGCAGTTATCCGTACCAAAAGAAAAGAGTGATAAAAAATATGAACGGTGATTAAATTCACCAATTAAGGATGGGAACACAAATTATTTTATATTAGCCTGAAAACTCATAGGGGTGTTTTGAGTCGGGTACTTAAAATGGACACAGATGTGATCTCTTGGTTGTTCAATACCTTTTAAAAACAAAAACTAGAGTAATGAATGTCCAACTCACATTATTAGTGAGATCTTTATAGCAAAGAAACAAAACATTAAAATTTGCTAATTAAATGGCATGATTAATACAGTATGTTTTTTGAATACAGAACACACGGACCCGATTCATCTACAGAAGATCAGCCTGCTAGATCAGACCAATGGCCCATCTAGCCCAGCATCCTGTTCTCGCAGATGTGAACCAGATACCCAAGAAACCCTCAAGCTGGACCTAAGCATAAGGACACCATCTCCTCCTATGTCCTCCAATGACTTGTATTCAGAAGCATTACTGACCATAGAGACAGAGCATAGCCATCATGGCTAGTAGTCATTGGTTGCCTTATTCTCTATGAATCCTCTTTTATAGCCATCCAAGTTGGTGGCCATCACTGCCTACTGGGAGACCAAGGGATAGTAGTGAGAAGAGGATAGAGGGCACTGGTGTGAGTATGGAGGTGGTAGGGGTACTGACAATACCATGCATGTTTTATTAGATTATTATGAGATGGGAAACATCAAGCCCGGGGTCTGATTGCTGCCCTCTAGGTTCTACCTGTTCCCAAGTCCTCACTGGCCCCCACTGGCCTTGCTTTGCACCTTGATTGTTTTTGCCTGGCTAGAAGTGCCTGCCAAAATGTTTTTTTTATAAAAGGTCCAATAGGCACCAGACATTCAACAGGAATGGGGAACTATCTGACCTTAACTGGAAGGGAAAATTGGGCCCAAATACTGAATACGCACCTCCTGGTAGATATGAGACAAACATCCAAGCCATGGGGGATGACTAACAGTGGCTCCCACAAATACCTCAATGACAGAGAAGGAATATAACAAGCCAGGCACTCCTTAAGGTCTCCTGGACTGAAGTTCTTAAGAACCTTGCAACTTAATACAAGAACCTTAAGCCTGACCTTGTAACATATGAGCAGCCAGTGCAAGCTTTTAAACAACAGAGCTATGTGCTGGAAATAGTCTGTTAACAGCCTAGCCACAGCATTTTGCACCAGCTGAAGGGTAGCTCCTCAAATATAATAATAATAATAATAATAATAATAATAATAATAATAATAATAATAATTTATACCCCGCCCATCTGGCTAAGTTTCCCCAGCCACTCTGGACGGCTTCTAACAAAATATTAAAATACAGTAGTCCATCAAACATTAAAAGCTTCCCTAAACAGGGCTGCCTTCAGATGTCTTCTAAAAGTCTGGTAGTTGTTGTTCTCTTTGACAACTGGTGGGAGGGCATTGCACAGGGTGGGTGCCACTACTGAGAAGGCCCTCTGTCTGGTTCCCTGTAACTTGGCTTCTTGCACCAGAAAGCCCTCGGAGGTGGACCTCAGTGTTCGGGCAGAACGGTGGGAGTGGAGACGCTCCTTCAGGTATACTGGACCGAGGCTGTTTAGGGCTTTAAAGGTCAGCACCAACACCCAACACTTTGAATTGTGCTTGGAAACATATCAGGAGCCAATGTAGGTCTTTCAAACTAGTGGATATTTTGACAGAGAAATTATTTGAAACTTCCCTCATGATTTTGTCTTCATCATTCATCTTGAGCATGGGTAGGCAAACTAAGGCCTGAGGGCCGGATCCAGCCCAATCGCCTTCTAAATCCGGCCCACGGACGGTCCAGGAATCAGCATGTTTTTACATGAGTAGAATGTGTCCTTTTTATTTAAAATGCATCTCTGGGTTATTTGTGGGGCATAGGAATTCATTCACCCCCCCCCCAAAAAAATATAGTCTGCCCCCCCCCAAGGTCTGAGGGACAGTGGACCAGCCCCCTGCTGAAAAAGTTTGCTGGTCCCTGATCTTGAGTATCTAATAGTATTAATTTAACTGATCCCTCAGTGTGGCAGGAGAGAATCAAATGTTCTTCTATATTATATCTTAAAAAGAGCAAGGAATATGCAGTTCCATGCTTGCCTCTGGCGTAGCTTCACACTGCATTTAACAATCTGTCCCCCAGATCCCAGCTACCCAAAAAGGTAGCACACAGGCATTGTTTGCATTGATGGCAAAAAGAGATTGAGAGCAAACATAACCCAGTCCAATCATGCCGGTGCTTTTGAGGCTGCCTCTTCTGATCTTCTGAAAAGCTGGCACTGCCGTGTCCACATTAGCAGGCTGCAGTTGCCAATGCACGCTCCTGGGAGATGGGATGTGCAAAGGAACACTCTGGCCCATCCATGCCAAGAGGAGAGGAATCCAACTCAGACCACACACACATCCGCACTGAATAAGGAAGACGCTTTGCCATTGGAAAAAGCCATAAAAACAAAGAGTTGTTCCTGACGGTTTTCCCCATGTAAAAGGATGGGTGTTTTCTGTAAAGGGAAGGGAGAAATGAACAGATTATAAATTGGCACAATAAGAAAAACTAAAACGTGCAGACAGGACATCTATTGCTGCTGGTTCTGATCACTGGAACAAGTGGAAAACAGTAAAAGAATCACAGCAACTTATTTTTAAAATGACTATTTGTTTTAACATTCTCTATGCTGCCTTATTCCCCAATGAATCTCAAGGCAGAATAAAAACAGTCACGATCCCACTCACCGCCAAAACCAGAGTCAACTTAACAATATCCAAAAGATTTAAGAATTCCATCAGGCAGCAAAATATTACTAAATTAACTGAAAGCCTTTTGAAGAGTATCATCTTCACCAACTGCCTGAAACAATGTAATGATGGGTACTGATGGGTATCATTCAGCAAGGTATTCCGTAGGTTAGGTGCTATAATGGAAAAGGCCTCACCCCTGGTTGACATCAGACTTGCTCTCCAAGGCTTGGGAATCTGGGCCTCAGATGATGAGGGCCTTGAAGTCCTTTAAAAGCTTTAAAAATTAACACCAGCACCTTGTATTGAACCTAGAAACTAATTGGCACCCAGTGCAGATCACAGAACCAGTGTAATAGAACTGAATCAAAGAGACACAACCAAAGGTCTACCTACACAGCAATGTGCTAAATAACTTGTGGTGCTGATGAAACCTTTGTTAAAGCTAGGATATTCTCTAATGAAAGGCTCAGGGAGACAGAAGGATGTGTATGACATGGGACCAGAGAGATAAAGCCCTGTGCTGTGCAACCTATCATTTACTATGTGGGGTTTACATACTAAGAGAGGAGTGCTGTGATTGGGTGCTGAATCACACCTTAGCCTACACTCTGACTTGGGCAGGGCAGTCATAAAAATGAGGGCAGCTTTTCAATTTCCTGAGGGAAATTATTTGTGCCAGGCTACGAGACTAGGACTTGCCGATCAGAAGGTCGGCGGTTTGAATCCCCATGATGGGGTGAGCTCCCGTTGCTCGGTCCCAGCTCCTGCCAACCTAGCAGTTCGAAAGCACATCAAAGTGCAAGTAGATAAATAGGTACCACTCTGGTGGGAAGGTAAATGGTGTTTCCGTGCACTGCTCTGGTTCGCCAGAAGCGGCTTAGTCATGCTGGCCACATGACCAGGGAGCTGTACACCAGCTCCCTCGGCCAGTAAAGCGAGATGAGTGCCGCAACCCCTGAGTCGGCCACGACTGAACCTAATGGTCAGGGGTCCCTTTACCTTTACCTTTACATCTTCCAGACACAATGGTGGAACACTCCTGAGGGTGTGGCATAAGTGTACTTCTCCCCCATCACACCCACAACTCTGCCTGGTTTAGGCTGTTCCACCACCATTGGAGAGTTTCACTGTTGTGTCTGGCGCCTTCCACCAGTGTATTTTTCATGGAGGGAGTTTATCTGCATTCCCCCAGTGAATCCTATAGATTCAGCCAGAGTACATCCGGTATAGAATTACATCTTTAGTCAACAGTCCATCATCCTGACGGAAGGAAGCAGGGTCATGTGTGTGTTGATTGAAAGAAAGCAATTGCATGTGTGCAATAAAGTCAGAAGCAGTTTGTATTTCTCTTTCCGCCAGGAGGCCTGCCTTGTCTTCACTTTCTGCTCACCTGAATGGACCTGCTGTTCAAATTTTGACTACACCGAGGTGTTGTCTAACAGAAGTGGGGGAAGATTACTGTCTACATTTTTAACCATGACAGGGGGGCAATTTCTACAGTTACATTCTCAGTACAAAGCACAAAGCAAAATATGGCAAAGCGTTTATTATATTAAGTTTGTGACCATGTAATCCAGTAGCCAGCAATTTACCGTATCATTTCACAGAACTTATTTCAGAGAGTATTCTTTTGAATGGATAATAATAATGCTTTTATTTTAGTTTACTTTTACTTTTCAAGACTAGATGTCAACAAGAAGAGCTGCCTGTTTCTTTGAGTCTGGAGTTAGCCACATGGAAACCACACATTGAAGAACTCAGCAGTTACAGTGATTTATACACAGGTGGTGAGTTTTGGAGTTAAATCCAGACTTCCTTTGGTGTCCCAGATATTTCTGGTTTCTCTAGGGGTCATTGTTCTTCCGAAGAGCTACACAAATTAAGCAGCACTGAGCAGTGAATTGGACGTATTAATACCTACAGCCTCTTTCTCAGCCAATGGAGACCCTCATAAAATGAACAGGAACGGCACCACTGAATCCAGCTATTCATAAACTGAAAATGAAATCAGGGTGACTGATTGTCATTGAACAGAATGACTTACGGTCATAAAATACAGCATAGTCTGCTCGCATTTGATATTTTAGAAATAAGCATATATGCATTAATGTTGCTACTGGTTGTGGAAGATCTAACTCATGTAATGTCTCTAAATCCAGTGAAGCTTTAGCAAGCCTGAGAATATGATGGCCTTATGAATATCTGGCCTGATAGATATGACTTGCTGCCATTTTTTTTTTAACAAAACAAAACACCAAACTCCTTTTGGTCCATGTGTATATGATAGTTTTCATTTGTTTCATCCTGTCTTTCACAGGTAGCAAGTGGCTTCTCGTGCTTTTTCACTGATCAGAATGGTGAGCTTTGGGTGATCTAACCTGCCTCTCTTGCTGCTTTCTCAATTAAAATGACAGTGGTCTTTCTTATTTGGTGGTGCTCCAGTGTTTGATGCTGTTTATGACTTGCACAGCTCTGATGGCCAGGACTGGGGAAAGGGGCACGGAAGCCATGCCTGATTATCTAGGCAGGATGTTTCAGTCTAAAAAGAGGCAGAATCAAAGGTCAGGATATCTTGTTCTTTTGCTGATTTTACTCAGTTCCTGTATAGCCCAAGACATTGGTAACCAGGTGGAGTTTTTCTAATGCGGTTTAAAATACTAGAGGTTTGCAGTTAATCTTTTGCCTGCTGAATTTCTTCCTCCACAGAGGTAACTGTGATTAAAATATGTACAGTTGTACCCCGGGTTAAGAACTTAATTTGTTCTGGGGGTCCATTCTTAACCTGAAACTGTTCTTAACCTGAGGTACCACTTTAGCCAATGGGGATTCCCACCGCTGTGCGATTTCTGTTCTCATCCTGAAGCAAAATTCTTAACCCGATGTACTATTTCTGGGTTAGCGGAGTCTGTAACCTGAAGCGTCTGTAACCCAAGGTACCACTGTAGATGGAAAAACAATTCTGAGTTCAGTGGGGCTTCCTCCTATTCAACTGTGATAAGATTGGGGCCTAAGTTGTCACCCACTCTGTCAGGAGCCACCTTGAATAGAAACTGATGCCCAAAGAAATGGCAATTGGCATTCTTGCAGAGATGGCTGCAACTGCTAGGGGCTAGATGGCTTGATGACCAAATAATAGCTTCTCCCCATTTTCCTTCTCAGAGAAGGTCAAACCCCTTTGCTATACGCCTGGAAGAAGCCTCACTGAACTAAGTGGAACTTACTTCTGAGGCTCAGGCAGAAACCAATGGGTGTTTTTTTTATTTATTTCTCCTCCTCCTCATTCTCCCTCTCCTGGGCTGACACATGTGCTGCTCTTGAAGAAGCTTCATCACTAAAAGCACAATGCAATATAAGATTTAAGGGGAGCAGTTATTAGGTTTTGTAATCTTGTTTCCCTGTCTGCACTGGAAGAATCATAGGTTAAGCCTCATATGGAAAGAAAATGTTATTATTATAATATTTCTGAATAAAGAAGTATACACACTGCTAAAATATTCTGCGAGAACTGATATTCCTCCTTTATTTATTTATTTATTTATTTATTTATATATAAGTGTAACAGGCCATTGTCAAAAGAGAGAACAGGGAGAGTTATTTACTGGGGAAAGATAATAAGGAAGAATAGATGCTCTACCTATTATATATAGTGACAATTTGTCTAGATAGTCTTGTGAAGCCATATGAAAAGCCTTGCTGGAACAGGCCAAGGACTTATGTAGTTTAGCATCCTGTATTACACAGTGGCCAACCAGTTGGGTAGGCTACGAGAAGTATCATTTTACTTCCCAGTCCTATCAGATTCCAGTGTTGGTGGGAGGGGCGATTTCTTTCTAGCTCTCTCATACTTAACATCAAAACTTGCAACCCATAGTGTTAGGTGATAGTTTGAAATCAAAGAGCATTGGGCAAGATTCCAGTGCTCAGCAAGGAGGAAGGAGAGAGGTTCTTATCAGAAGAGGGAAGAATCTTTCAGAAGGCGACAAACATCTGAAAACGGAAACTGTTTTCTGTTTTTGTTTTTTCATTCCTACCTACAGTGGGCACTCTTACAGTGGGGTGATACAAAGGACAATCAGGAAGTTCCTTGACTAAGTGCTGCTTTGCACACTAGTTACTGGATTAGCCATATTTCCTAGATGCAGGTTTATTTTGTCCTGCCACCTCAATTTCTCGCGTGACAGTTTAATCCCACCTGCTCACAATGTATTGACAGCAGGTAATATGATCTGCTTTCCCGTAGTTTATATCCTGCTGTATTTCATTACAGTGCAAATGGCTGTGGAAAACGAAAGCAAAGTTGGACAACAGCCGCTACAGCTCAAAGGGAGTTTGCAGAATTTTAGTTTTTTAAGAGTGCATGATTCTTACCTATCAAAGTAGGGGCCATTCTGCATGTGTAGTTCACAAAGGAAAAGATCTGAAAACACTCTTATGGGATCTTATGGGATCACAGACTTGTGGCCTTTTCAACCCTCTTCAGCAAAAATGAAAAAAGAAGAAGATATGCTGTAGCCAGTTTAATTTATTTTAAAGCATTTAGAAGCTGCTTAATATTTTTTAAAAATCTCTAATACAATACAAAACAAACAATGTCATTAAAACAATATTGCGACATAAAGCCAATGAAATGATTGCATAAAAACATATAAAAGTATATAAAACCAAATAAAACAGGAATTCAGGGGATTCAAACACATAAAACAGGGTCCAGTCAGGGAAAGGCTGGGCCAAAGACCTGTCTTTACAAGACATCTCTAGCAACCAATGGTTACTGCTTTTACGCTGCTCTCCAGGCCTAGACTTTGGTTCTACTTGGAGCTCTCCGAGGTCCAGCTACATGCCTGAATCTCTGCTCTGCTCTGAAGCAGGATGCTGTCCAAGGTCCTGTTGCTTTGCATGAATGTCTGGTGCTGCCTGAACACCTGACTCTGCCTACGAACTCCACCTGAAGCAGGACATATTTTACTCCATTGTACATTTCCTCCTCCAGGAGCTAAAACAGCACAAGCTGACACCATATTGCAATAAAGTTAGAATGCACAAATAGCAGAAGAGGTGTAGTAAACTATTCTTGGGTTATACTACTTTGGATTGCAGGTGAGGAGTCACATGGTTGATTGTTTCCTCAATATGGGGAAGGGCCTGGGCTTAGTGGAAGGCCTGGGAGAGACCCCTAGCTGAAACTCTGGGGAACCACTTCTAATCAGCATAAATCAGGGGTGGGGGAGCTTTTTGGCTCCATGCACCCAATGTTTATTTGACCCCACTCCACAGGCCAACTTTGGCAGGTGGGTGGGGTAAGCCACCTGTCTGCCATGTGGTGTTATTATGACATTCCATGATTGACAAATGTGTTGCAAGCACAATATTTTGCCATCCGCCCCTACACTGCTCTTTTCCACCTCCAGTGCCAGAGGAGGAAATGAACCAGGTGGGAGGCGTCAAACAGCAGTGCTGGGAGGGAGAAGCAGATTCTGTGAGGAGAAACATCTCCCCCTTGTTGAGCAAGCCATGCCTGTATCACCCATCAGTTGATTTGTGGTTGGGAGCATGTTTTGTTCCAGTCAAGGAGCAAGTGGGAACTTACTTTAAGTTTTCAATTTTTCCTTTGGACATGTATGGCATCAAGTTTGGAATTGTTCCTTATGTCATGTATGGCATCAAGTTTAGGACACGTGGGTATGGCTTCCCTCAAAGGGCCTCATGGGTGAACTGTGGAGGCCTGGAAGGCCAAGTTTGGTCCATGCGTTGGAGGTTCCTCACCCCTAGCATAGACAGTGCTGAAGCTAGTACTACAAGGCAGTTTCCGCTATTCCTATTCCTTGGTCATACAAAATTATAAGAGAACTATTGTGTTGATCTCCCCCCCCCCCCGACGTCTAGCCTGCTGCCTTCCCCACCAATACTGTTTTCTACAAAACAGGATCTTAACATTTGTGGAATTCCCTTATCTCTAGACTGGCCTCCCAACGGTGTTTTGCTTGCTACTATTCTTGATGCCAGATGAAAAAAGTTTCATTTGTCTAGGTCAATAGTTTGAAGGTGTTGCTTTTATCAGGATAAAGAATGTTTTGATGACTTCCTTCTATGGAAGTGTTTTAAGAAGAGCAAGAATGAGATAGACTGGCATAACTTTGGGCTAAAATCTGAGTTGTGCTGGTATTTAATTTGCATTGGTGTGGCAGGTTTTCTTATTTTTTATGGTTGTTCTGACATCTTTGGCTAATAGTGTCTAATAAGTATCTTAAATGTTGTTGATTTTTTAAAGAACAACCATAATCTTGTATAAATTTAGCTTCATATAATGTTCAGTTCTCCATCTCCTTTTTGCCTTCCATCCCATAATTCCAGCATTATTATGCAGTGCATTAGGGAAAAAATCTAGTAGGATAAAACAACAACATGGCAATTATAAAAGACCAACATGGTTCCTAAAAGCTGTTATGCTAAGTAGACAGCAAAGTTTTCAGATATTTTGCTCCTTTTTTACTTCATTCCTCTTAAGAAATGCCTAGTTAAAAGGTTAATTGTCCAGTGTCCTCCCAACCCTGATATGAAAGCCTTCCAATTAAAATTCACTGTGTGAAAGTTTCTCATGAATTCCTCTAGTGTTTGCTGTGGTGAACATGAAGAACATGAAGGAGAGACATCCTGAGATAGTCAGAGGCATTTGTTCACTGCACATTTAGGAACAAGTGTCACCCTTTCACAAATCTTACATGAATTCACTCTCACAGGCAGACCTGTCATACTATGGATTCACCTCTGGCCTTTGACACCTGAGGTAAGTGTTTTCAGGACCAACCCTATTCCTGTGACATATATACAGTGGTACCTCGGGTTACAGATGCTTCAAGTTACAGACGCTTCAGGTTACAGACTCTGCTAACCCATAAATAGTACCTTGGGTTAAGAACTTTACCTCAGGATGAGAACAGAAATCACACGGCAGCAGCAGGAGGCCTCATTAGCTAAAGTGGTACCTCAGGTTAAGAACAGTTTCAGGTTAAGAACGGACCTCCAAAACAAATTAAGTTCTTAACCCGAGGTGCCACTGTATGTGTGTGTGTGTGTGTGTGTGTGTGTGTGTGTGTGTATATATATATATATATATATATATGGAATTTTAAAGTGTTGTGACCTACCCTGGGACTTGCTGGTGAAGGGTGGGAAATAAATTGCACAACAAATAAATACATAATACAGTGGGCCTACACTGGGCAGCTATGATCAGTCATGGCATGTGTTCAATGTGCAATGGGGTCATGTGCAGATCTCCCCTCTACCCGACTGTTTCTGCTGCAGTGAAGGTTTGTATAAACCAACTTTCCAGTGTAGTAACTTGCAGAGGTTGTTCACCTGGTTATTTCCATATAATTTACAGATAACAAAATGGGGGGTTGGGTGGGTCAGTGTGCTTCAGGATGAAACCAGGGCGCATCCTTCCTCCACCTGGCAATATGGGCCTGAGTGCTGGTCCCCTTCTCCTTTCATAAACAGCAAGCTCGGGAAAGCAGTGGAGCACTCTGCAGATGGCGCAGCAAAGCCAGAGTTAGGGAAAACATCTGTCTCCGATGTGTGCCATTGTGATGCTGTATGTCAATTCGCATCAGTCAAGCTTACAGTTTAACTCTTTTTCACATGCATGAAAAGATTTGTCATTTCCCTGCATTTTAGGCAAAGGTAGGCAAGGTAATATAATTCTGTGGGTTGGCAGGCATTGAAGCAAACCTCGGCTCTTAGCTTCATGTTCCCAGTTGCCTGAGTTTTCGGTGAGAGGAGTATCAGATGACTCAAGAAAATGAATGCTAATGAAATAGAAAGTGGTGGAAAGCTGCTATAGTGGTGGAAACGTTGCTCAGCTAATAGAGCTGGTGCTGAAAGGGGGGTAATGATACAGTTTTCCAATCACTTTCAAAAATAAGTCTTTAAATATTTATGCCAGTAGCAGGAGAGAGAAATCCAGGGTGTCAGTCTTAAAGAAAGACTGTTTCACCGCCATTTACAAGCATAGTTATACTGACACAAAGGACTGGCTCGCACTTGTATGGACATTACTTGGATTTTTGAAACTCAAGAGCTGTACTTTCGTTAGCTGAATGCCTGAAGTGATTCCACTGAGAAAGCGCAATGTTGCGATATGACAAAATATGTGCATATCTGGGCTAGTCCATTCGCAACTTGATTTTGTAGTCATTGACTACATGCACGTGTGAATCATTCCTTGGGAACTTGTTCCGTGGAAGATTTTGTTATTTAGCTCGGAAACCATTTTAAGTGAAGGTGCTATGTATTGAGGGCAGCATCATGTCATAGAACGCATGTCATCATCTTTCAGGAACATTTACATCTCTCAAGTGTGTGCGCACACACACACACACACACACACACACACAACATTACAAAGGACCTAGAACAAATCCTCTTAAGATGTGGTGCTTTATTGCTTCAGTTTTGCCATTTGATCTTGAATATATTCAAGAACAAGCCCTTTAACCTTTCCTGGAGTTTCCCCTCCCCTTACAAAAATTGTCCTCCTATTGAAAAATACCCATTTCACATCCTGATCAAATCCACTACTGCTCCTGACTTAAATCTTTAGGATGGGGCAGTGTGACAGTGGGGTGGGGTGGACATGATTTAGAAATGAGCAGTAGTGAGTGGGGAGGAGTGCTGAAACATTCCTCTACCCATTTACTTTAGTCTCTGAATTCCAGTCCCTTAACTCTCCCTCCCACCCCACCAAACACACACTTTGAGCAGCTGTGAAAGAGTGTCTGGGAACCCAGCTGAGGGCAAATGTTTTGGAATGAGAAGTGCAGATAAAAGGTCCTTCTCCCTGCCTGCCCCTCCTTCTCTTCAAACTGACTTTCACAATCCATTACAGCTTCATTCCTAGTTTGCCCTCACAGCACAATCCTAACCAGGTCTACTCAGAATTATGCCCTAATTAATTCAATAGGGGCCTACTGCCAAACAAATATGTTTAGGATTTCAGCCTTCATATTGGAACCTGACCA
This sequence comes from Podarcis cretensis, assembly GCF_951804945.1. Lineage (NCBI taxonomy): Eukaryota > Metazoa > Chordata > Lepidosauria > Squamata > Lacertidae > Podarcis > Podarcis cretensis. The sequence goes on along the minus strand of NC_137170.1, from coordinate 71,989,301 downwards.
TGGAGAGATTTTCACCAGCAGCCCATCACACTTCGATAGCATGTCACCACTAGCATATTCATAGTTATTTCTGGGGTGTGGGGCAATGGGACAGCATTTGTAGCATTTTGGAATCTCACAATTACATTTAGGAGGATGTGAAACTCTACTTTTCAGGGGGTTGGCCGTTCCAGTCTTGTATCCCTCCAACAATAAATAACCTGTTTTGTTAGCCAGAGAATCAAACGAGTAGGAATTTCATTTATATATTAAAGAGGTAACAGAAAAGGAAGCAGCCAGCAATTGCTCACTCCTCATTTTCCAGCTCATCCTCCACCTATAGAAGTGATAGACTCCACTGCAAGAGGCACATTTTTCTTCTCTGCTTCTGCTCTGTTAATAGCTTTTAATGTTAAGTGGCCCTGTCATTTCACACAGATTTTGAAGTAATAATTTGTGTATAAGCAGGCCCTGATTTCAGGAAAGAGCAATGTGCTACTTGTTCAGTTTTGACGTGACTCTCCTTTCTGACTCGCAACATGAGGCTTTTATATGCATGAGAAATTGGGACATTTTGCTAGAAGACTTCATTTCCAATGTCTTCAGATTCCTGTATTTTCAAGTATGGCCTGTTCCGAAATGGGCTGGGCTTAATAAAGCTGGTGTATTTATTTACAATTTCCAAAGAAAAACAAAGACGGGGAACACTTGTATCCTGTTTGCCTTCAAACACAGCATTTCCTCTACAGTGATAACTGCAGTGATAGCAGAGAGGAGCTGAGATGCCATTTCTGGTGATAATTGTCTTGTGTCAGCTGCCTGCCTTCCATGTTAGTGTCTGTCTTCACACTCAAAAAACAATTCACACAAGCGCCAGTCTGTTCACTGGGAGCAAAAGGGCCTTTTAACAAGCACCAACCACAGAGAGAGACCATTGCGGTTTTAATCCACACGGCCAAAATTTATGATGTTTTCTGTCCATTTGGCACACAAAGAGTCTTAATGGAAAGAGAAGCATTCTAGTTAGGTGTTGATTTAAAGCTTAATTTGGGCCTTGAAAAAAGGTTAGTGCATCTTTAGAGCCATCTTGTAATTCTCTGAGAGGCCTGCCATGAAGTTAGCCAAGTCCACATTTCAACACAAACAAGGTCACTTTGAGATCAAAGAGGCACTCAGACAACTACCTATATTCACCAAGAAAAGGTTCCTACCTTGATCCCGAAATTCAGCAAAATGGATGCTGACAATTCCCAGCTTCAAAAGACAGATGCTGGAAATCAATGATTGCTAAAGATGTCTCATATAACCCGACAGTTTGGTTCTGAACAAGAACCGACAAAATATGTAACGCTAATTATCCCATGCACATAGAATATAATACAGGTGCAGATGAGAATTTATTTTTTAATAATGTAATTTGTTTAATTTTAGGTTAGGAGGGGCTAAAGGTGAAAATCAATTAAAGGTTTTTCTTTTTTTCATATGTAATGGTTTATACATACACAATATTGTCAGGTAAGCTATGATCTGAGATGACGACATGATCACATTTATCATGTGCTAGAGGGAGAATTACTAGGCACATTCTAGTAGGCATGCTACTAGCTGGCTTTTGCTGCACCATCTTAAATAAGTTTTATTTTTTTTATTTATCACACTTGTCTTTTATTGGGGTTTTGTGTGTGTTTGTGTGATGGTGAATTTAAATTATGTAAGGCAGTTTGAGTGGGGTATAAACTTTCAAAGCTGATCTGTTTGTTGTTGGTACTGTCTGTCTTGGGAGACAATAGAAGAGTATGCCTTCAGGGGTAAAGTCAAACTATTGGAAAGTTACAGCACCTGATGTGGCTGTAGAGACCAATATGAGAGAGACATGTTTCATTGCAGGTGGGGCAGATGAAGGCAGCCAGTTTTGCTGTGACAGGTGCACCACGGCGTTTATTCTCTCTGTGCTCCTCCAAGTGGTCAAAGCCGATCAATGTTGATATTTTTTTGTGATAGGTGCATGATACTGGGGCAGGGCATAGTGCTTGCACTCCCAAATGATGGATGGCTCCAATGGAAGGTGCAGCAAATGTCAAAACAGTTATACCAAGACCGTTCCATAGGTTGACAGTCTAACAGACTGCAACAAGACTTCCCGTTCAGAGTTTCAGAAGTAGTAAATGCCCTGACTTTTCTATGTGTTTTAATATACTTGTTCATTTCCCCCCACTAAGATTAAACAAACTGTCTGGATGGCGATTCAGGACAGGGCTGACACAAAACATGGAAACAGCAACAAACATTTCCAATTTTGAAATTAGGATTTATTTTTTTACTTTGAAATTTGACCTCAACGTTCAACATCTGATCTCCTGGTTGTTCCTTGCTTAATGTCAGCTATTTGGGATTACTCATATTGATAACTGATATTTAGATTATTGGTGCACACAAGAAGAAATGTATCTGATGGTCTGATGGTTCCTGTCTTTTCTTCACAGGGTGAGCTTTTCTGGCGGATGCTGTCCCACATTGATAGGCCTCTTCCAGTTTGCAGGTAGCAGCACTAGACAGATGGGTCAAGGAGTCACTATCTAAATTTCCCCATTTTTGTATCGCTACAAGACATTGAGGGAAATGAAAATGGCTGCTAATGGACAGGACTCTTATTTAAAGGGTGACACAGAGCAGGATTCAGTGGTGGGTCCTTCTGAATTCTGGGTTTCTGACAAATGACAAAGAATGCCATATGATGCTTTTGGAGGAGGTCTCCCTCATCCCATGAGAAAACATCCAAAGGCCTAAATTGGGGTAGGAATCAGGGTGGGAGCAAACTTTAGAAAAGTTAGTTAGTCCCTATTATGGCTAAAAAAATATAGAAAGCTACCACCCTATGGCACCAAGCTCTTCAGGGTCATCCCAACTGCTGTCATGAGCTCCTCAGCACTGTTGGGAGTAGGCTTAGATTGGCAGACTCTGACAGAAGAGGAAGAAGAAATGGGGTGCAGAGATGCTGGCTCTGCCTTCCAACCTTCCTGTGGAGAACCTCAGTGGGGGCTGGGGAGGACTTTGATTAGCTGAGGGAGGAGGATGAACAGGACATGGCAGCTGAACAGAAGGAGGCAGTCTTGTCACATAGAACCAGGCACCACCTTTGCAGATGGAGCAGACCGCCCCCCCAATGGAGCACATGCTTGCAATTTGGATATTCCCATAAAGCAGTAGAATTTCATAAGTAAGTATGACATGCCGTATCTTTAAAAGCATGGTGGGAGGGACAAGAAAATTTGTTGCGACATCTTCATCACTCCCATCTAGTTCTGAACTTCTTTTACTTCTCCTGAACCGTTACACCTGAGCACTGTTTTTGCTGCCAAGCCTGCACCATTACCTGCCTAACTAAAGATCCCTTCCTTCCTTCCTTCCTTCCTTCCTTCCTTCCTTCCTCCCTTCCTTCCTTCCTTGTAAGTACAGACGTACCTTGGAAGTAAAATGGAATCCGTTCTGGAAGTCAGTTTGACTTCCAAAACATTCAGAAACCAAGGCGCAGCTTCTGATTGGCTGCAGAAGCCTTGTCGGATGTTTGGGTTCCAAAGAATGTTTGCAAACCGGAACAGTCCCTTCTGGGTCCCGTTTGGGAGCCAAAACGTTTGATTTGCAAGACGTTCGGGATCCAAGGTACAACTGTACCTCTGTCTGCATGTACTGAGTGGGAGCCAGGACAACTGATGGCTCACGCCTTTCCAATCTCCCTCTACCTGCTGCAATCACTTTAGAGACAATGAGAGTTTGAGCCTTGAAGGGAAGTGAGGAAGAGAAGAAATTGGCTTTGAGACAGCAGGCTCTTTGGGCATGTTGACTTAGAGCCTAGTTGTTTCCTCATGATGGTCACTGACTCACTTCAGGGATACAGTGGTACCTCTGGTTACGTACTTAATTCGTTCCGGAGATCCATTCTTAACCTGAAACTGTTCTTAACCTGAAGCACCACTTTAGCTAATGGGGCCTCCTGCTGCCGCTGTGCCGCTGCCGCACGATTTCTGTTCTCATCCTGAAGCAAAGTTCTTAATCCAAGGTACTATTTCTGGGATAGCAGTGTCTGTAACCTGAAGCGTATGTAACCTGAGGTGTATGTAACCTGAGGTACCACTGTATAGGCATCCGCATCTTGCATCATGATTGTGACTGAAACACAGGATTATTTGGTACCAGAGTAACTTCTAGCTGTTAATGACCAAGGGCACAATCCACCAAGTAGTGTTTTTGCACAGGCCCAATTGACACCAGTGAGCTTAGCACCTGAGCAGCACTCAGTGGTTTGTGACTGAAACGCCATACTGGAGAATGCAGGCCGTGAAAGAAGCCAGTCAAAAACCCCTGGGCTACTGCCGAATGGTGACTGAAATTATTCAGTTATCTGTACTCCTGTTAAGTTATCTATAAATATCTGCACTCCACAGGGTGCTCATGCAATTTCTGATGGTTTGCCAGACTAAAGCCACGTCTTCAACTGTAGGTTAAAGTTGCAAGTCCTTGATATCTATTAAAAGGCAGGGGACTTGCTTATGAAGGTCGTTTTTCAATTGAGCAGTTAACTGGAGGGCACAGTGGAATGCGTTTTGCTGTATTTTGTGTCACAAATTTTGAAATCAAAGGATATAAACGCGACAGCAACCTTTCTTGCAGCAACTTTATTGCCAAATGTTCTGTGGGGGAGAAACACTCCTAAGATTAATAAGCTAACAACAAGGGGGGGCATTTTCATTAAAACAATGTGCTTGTTAATTGGAATTTTGCAGATTCCTAATGAGTGAGGGATGGTTATTTCAAAATTATTTGGATTGCTTAACATCATCTCAAAGATGAAGAGTTGTACACACACACACCCCAAATGTAGCCATTAATTGGAGACTTTCTAATAAATGATATCATGGATGTATTTAAAAAAACAACAACACCAAAGGTACACACTTAGAATCCACCCCCCCCACTGCTTATGCTTTCTAAATATTCACAGATGTTGCAAATACACCATAACATTCGATTGCATAAATTCTTTACAAGGGCACCTCTGTGCTTACAGCAAATTCTTTTCTAGGAAGAGAGGACTTTCCCTGAACCTCTTTTGTGCTAAGATTGAAACCATATGGGGAAAGATGTGACCTGTGTTTTTATAAAATACTGTCCTCTACTGGATGGAATATGTTATTCCCAGCTTGTGTAAATCAGCTCCTAAAAGTTGATGCAGACATATCTTTATTCCACAAGTCAGAAGCCTGTTTCTATGAAGTAAATTTCACTCAGGCAAAAAATGATTTAAAGTTTTGGGGGTTTGTTTTATTTTGTGAAGTGGTTGTCAGTTTAAATGCAATGCTGGAACATGGTCTCAAAGCCTTTTCCTACAATGGATACATCAAAGTTGCCAACTTGCAGAATGGGGGGGGGGAATAGAAAAGAGTGTTTTGTTATTTGCATACATTAATATAAATACATGTAAATGAAAATTGGTTATTGCTTAGCATAGCAGATTAGCTGGCAGGAGGGAAGGGAAAATTAAGGAGGGAATCTAGGCCAGTTTAAAAATGTGCCAGGTGTAGATCCAAACATGCAGCATGATTCACACATCGACAGCCACACACAGTTATTCATAACCGAATTCTACTGAGAACATTGAACCCTGAAATGAATGGGGTAATATCTGCAGTGAAGTAGATTTTGGGGTTCTGTTAATTCGAACCCAAATCCAAGGCTGAGTGAAATTCAAAATCCTGATGTAAGGATGAACTGGCTTAAGGCTCCCTGAGGCCTGCATGGTTCTCTGTAAGTCCAATAATATCATTAGGCACATAAAATTTCCTGGAAGTGTGTGCCATTCCTTCTCAAATTGGGGCTTTTCTGCCACTTTTAAGTGATTTGATTTTACTGGTGGCTATGTACACAAGATCTGTGATGGGTTGAGATCACTCCACAGGAAGAAAGAACCCGAGTCTGAAAAATTACAAATAGTGCCGCAGAAGCTGCTGATTGGAGAATGTGAGGTGGAAACGTGTCGTGGGAGAGAAAAACGGTGGCCAAGGAGGTGGGCCTGTGAGTAATCAAAGGAAAGGGTGGAATCCCCAGTATGGTGGAAAAGGCAAGAAGGATCTTCAGCTCTTTATGTACATATGGAGGTCCACTCAATGACTAGGGAACTCCAAGGATACGGCATGCTTTGGGGTTCCAAAGACCTTCTTAGGAAACTCATAGCATACAGCAAGCAGCCAATGAAAAATGGTTTGGCAGGACTAGTGAACAAATTAACCCCACTGCCCAACACTACTTTTGTGTTGAATATGTTCATAGGAAAACATTCAGAACAGTCATAGTAATAAATAGCAAATAATATCAAGACCCTTTACATCAAGGCTTTATGGTGAGATCTGCCCCCGCCCCCACACTGAGATTGCAGTGTTGGCCAGCCACTACGTGGGGACCAAAATATATGTAAGCATAAATTAGAAATTCATATTCCAGGTGAGAAATAAACCAAAACACAAAATACAGGTCAAAATTGAAAAGGTAGAAATGGCAACCCTCTGCTTTCCCTTTAAGTTATTCTTCCAGCAACCTCTGAAAGGTTTCCACTATTTGGTGGCTCGTCTCTGCTCCTGCCAACCTAGCAGTTTGAAAGCACGTCAAAGTGCAAGTAGATAAATAGGTACTGCTCCAGTGGGAAGGTAAACGGCGTTTCCGTGCGCTGCTCTTGTTCACCAGAAGCGGCTTAGTCATGCTGGCCACATGACCCGGAAGCTGTATGCCGGCTCCCTTGGCCAATAAAGTGAGATGAGCGCCGCAACCCCAGAGTCGGCCATGACTGAACCTAATGGTTAGGGGTCCCTTTACCTTTACCTGAAACAGAACATAGTAAGAAGCTGCCATTAGAACGAGAAATCTGGCAAACTGGACAAAAAGTACAGTTCATATACAAATGAACTTACCTAGAACTAACCTTGGATTAGAGATAACATGGTCTGTTGACTTAGGTCTAGTTTCGACAATATATCTGAGCTATGGAAAATTTGACATGAGCTGTTCTTACAGTGTCACATTCTCCCCCGCTTCCGAATTTCTCCTGCTATGTAAAAACCATCATGGCGGTGCAACTTTAGGTTTTCACATTCTCACCAACAGCATCCAGAAGAAAGTTTCACCACGTGGAAGTTATTGGGCAAATGAACCTGTGGCAGACTTGCACCCCAACCTACCTCAAAGCCATGACTGTTTGCTAGGGCAGTGGGTGTGGGGCCAATGGGTCCTCTTCAAGCAGGTACTCAAACAGAAGACTACCCACAAGCAGGGCTTTGGTAACAGGGATCACAAGAGTCTGCAGTGCCTGATATGGACTGAGTCACTGTCACTCCATCTCATGTCCTTTAAACTCTCTCCCTCTCTTCCTCCTCACCTCCCTGCTGCTACTGGCTGTTCATCTCGCATCTCCTGCCTCCTTACTATCCCTCACTTTTTGCTGTAGTGGCAGCCAGATCTCTCCAACCCCTTAGCCCTTTATTAAAGCAAAACAGGATGGAGATGGAGGAGGAGGAGGAGGAGGAAGGCTTCCATAGGCCAAGGCTGACAGCACAACAAGTCAAGTATGTTAGGAGCCTGACCCATTTGCTAGCCTGCCCATGTCCCCACCTGAGACAAGGGTCTCAATTCATTTCATGATTGGGATGGCCCTATGTGGTGAGGTGGTTGGGGAAAATGGAAGATGGACACTGTGGTCCTTATGGGCTTTCCCTCTCTGTGGATGACAGCTATGGAGATGGAGCCAGGCAGATGAAGGGACAGCTGCATGACATTCACTCAGGCTCGACATTTCTCCTGTTATTCAGTGATATAACTGATCCAGGTTTTCCTTTCATTTACAGTATTGGTGCATACTTACCTTTCTCATTGTTTATCTTTTTAGTATTACGTGATGAATAAAGAAGGGCATCTTCTGCCTGTATCTCCAAGGAATGTCCTCCTGCTGACCTGGGATCCTGCCATGCACAAGCAGGAAATGTACCTCTGTGCAGATATTACCTTGCCGAAAAGTAACATGGATCTGATCAAGCACATCCAAGAGATGCGATGGCTAGAAAGGGGTTGGCACTGTATAAAGCAGTGCAAGCAGAGAAAGAATTGGGAAAGAAAACCTCTCGGGTTTGGTTGAGCAGCAGACTGCAAATTCAAACAGGTGCATGGCTTGCCTTATAAACAAAACACAGAAGGTATTTTAAAATGATTTGATTAGCTGTTTAAAGAACTGGGACTCATTAGGTATATAGTAATCACATTGATAAAGAGTGGGAAAAGAGGCTAATGTTCTGCCAAAAATAAATGCATCAGATAAAAGCCCATTAGTAGCACGGAGAAATGAAATAAAAGCAAAGCTTCACCTCATGGTAAAATTAGACATTATTTAGGGTTGCCATATTTCAGAAAGTAAAAACCCAAATTGTTGAGCTTTTGGGGGGAGCTTTTTGAACTGTTTCTACTGCTTTTTCCACCACACTGCCATACATCTGGGTTTTCCCTGACATTTTGCCAGTTTGACAAACTTATCCCCTGACGCCATTTTTACACCCAAAAAACAGGACATGTCAGGATTTTTCCTGACGTATGGCAAGTCTGACTTATTGAGCAGATAAAGTGGCTATCAAAATGGACTTACCAAATGATCACATTTTTTAAAGCAACAACAATTAGTACGTTTGAATAGTTACATCAAGGACTCAGAACATTATATTGCAATGACGACATGAAAACAACAACTGTGTTTCCCTTATTACCAACATTTTCCTTGGGAAATTCTTCTGATTTGTTTTGTCCTTGATTAAGAAACAAGCAACATACATATACAAATTTCTTTCTTAGGATAATGTATGGTATGAGTTAGACATATGAAACCGGACATTATCTATTCAATGCTGAAATGTTTTTGGATTGCTGGATATATGAAAAACTAATCTACCTGGCATGGTTTCCTACACCCACATATCCTAAGGTGGTCCCACCTCACACATACACTCACATGTTCAAAGCACCAATTGCTTGCAATACACACCAACAACATGCCACAGAGAAAAGGCAGTGGCGCTGTCTTCCAGGATGAAGTACTGAATTGCAATGCTAGTCCCAGCAGCCACAGCTTCCCGTAGTCCCAAGGAACAGCATCTAAAAATAGAAATCTCTGAAGACCAATGGCCACTTCTTCAGAAGAGCCTTCCGTTTTTCTATGAATTGATTTAAGTCTCCATACATCAATGGGAGGGAGCTTGACCTACAGACCTCGAAAGAACCCAAGACCTTAAGAAAGGTATGCCAGAAATATGCAAGTAGAAGAAGAAAATAAAAAGAATCATTCTGTAAGAAGCTGATACAACCTGAGAAGAACTATTTAAACTTTTAAAGTAGGGTTGTCCTTTTTTTCTTGATCTTACTGTTTTACCTTTCGTAAAGCACTTTGAGGGGTTTGTTTGTTTGTTTTACAATCAAGTGGTCTGTAAATTTTATGAAATAAAATAATTAATGGATAAACTATATTGGATGATGTGTCATAGAACAGCTTGAGGAATGACACATTTGCATAGTTGCATGCCTGTGCATTGTATACAGATTTACCATGAAGAGCACTTAGAAATGCAAAGGCAGAGCAGTGGGTGTGCTTTCCAGATCAGATCAGCTAATGTTCTTAAAGGCGTTGACTATTATTATTTAGTTTTATCATTATCATTATGTTTTTATTTCTTAGAGTACCATTTTCAATGCTTTTAGAATCATTTGTTCACACAGATTCGTAATTGTCATGTTAAAAGTATTTGAGTGTTATGAATGGTAGACATATGTCTCCCAAGGAGTTCTTCAACTCCTCCAATGAGATGTGAGTGTGAGTGGGTGTGATATCAGCTTTATAAGAACTTAAGATGAGTGTGGCTGGATCAGAACAAAGGCACACATAGTCTAGCATCCTTTCAACAATTGTGGCCAGGCAGATACTCATGAGAAGCCCCAAAGCATGGTATAAATATATAACTGGCGGTTCCCTCGCTGCGAGAAGCCAAGTTACAGGGAACCAGGCAGAGGGCCTTCTCGGTAGTGGCGCCTTCCCTGTGAAACGCCCTCCCACCAGATGTCAAAGAGAAAAACAACTACCAGGCTTTTAGAAGACATCTGAAGGCAGTCCTGCTTAGGGAAGCTTTTAATGTTTAATAGACTATTGTATTTTAATATTTTGTTGGAAGCCACCCAGAGTGGCTGGGGAAACCCAGCCAGATGGGTGGGGTATAAAAAAATTATTATTATTATTATTATTATTATTATTATTATTATTATTATTACCGCCCCCTCTTCTGCCCTCTAGCAATTAGATTCAGTTTCCTACCACTGCTTGTAAAGGTTCAGAGCTTTGGGCTCCCAAATCTAAGCTTTTGGTTATGTTTGCTGTTACGCAGTGCTTTCTTGGGCTCCATGATCACTGCAGATGGTGACAGCAGTCACGAAATTAAAAGACGCCTGCTCCTTGGGAGAAAGGTGATGGCAAACCTAGACAGCATCTTAAAAAGCATAGACATCACTTTGTCAACAAAGGTCTGTATAGTTAAAGCCATGGTTTTCCCGGTAGTGATGTATGGAAGTGAGAGCTGGACCATAAAGAAGGCTGATCGCCAAAGAATTGATGCTTTTGAATTATGGTGCTGGAGGAGACTCTTGAGAGTCCCATGGACTGCAAGAAGATCAAATGCATACATTCTTAAGGAAATTAGCCCTGAGTGCTCACTGGAAGGACAGATCATGAAGCTGAGACTCTAATACTTTGGCCACCTCATGAGAAGAGAAGACTCCCTGGAAAAGACCCTGATGTTGGGAAAGACTGAGGACACAAGCAGAAGGGGACGACAGAGGATGAGATGCTTGGACAGTGTTCTCGAAGCTACAAACATGAGCCTGACCAAACTGCGGGAGGCAGTGGAAGACAGGAGTGCCTGGTGTGCTCTGGACCATGGGGTCACGAAGAGTCGGACACGACTAAATGACTAAACAACAACAAGCTGTTATGCAATCTCTGTGGTGTGTATAACTGATGAAATAGAAGCAGGCCCAGATTAAAGCAACTGGAGGCCCTGGGCTAGGGGATTCTGGGAGGCACAGAGTCTTAACTTATCAATAACTTATAAATTATATCATTAAAATCAGTAAGTATCAGTTTATCATTTTCTATGCAGAGAATGCTGTGATTAGACAACCAATCTTGGGACATTGTTGACCGTAGATCATTCTTTTTTTTTTTTTTAAATAATTTTTATTAATTTTCCACACAAATAATAAAAAACAATATAAAACAGTACAGCTTCAAGCTCATCAGTTCATTCCCTTCTTTCTTTGACTTCCCCATACCTCCCCATCCCTGCATCCTTGTTTAATAATTCTTTAGCAACCCTTAGGTCCATTATCTTAATTCCCTTTCATAAAAATTTCTTAAGTTTCTTTGTTTACTGCTGCAATTCTTTACTTCTTACCCCCTGACATCTTAGCACTCCTCAATTTTGCAATTATTTTTAAGATATATTTTGAATTTCTTCCAGTCCTCTTCCACTGTCTCTTTCCCCTGGTCCCGGATTCTGCCCGTCATCTCAGCCAGTCCCATAAAGTCAATCACCTTTGTTTGCCATTCTTCCAGAGTAGGTAGTTCTTGCATCTTCCAATACTTTGCCAGTAGAATTCTTGCTGCTGTAGTGGCATACATAAAGAAAATCCTATCCTTCCTTGACACCACTTGGCCCACCATGCCCAAAAGGAAAGCCTCTGGTTTCTTAGGAAAAGTCCACTTAAGGACCTTCTTAATTTCATTATAGATCATTTCCCAGAAAGACCGTAGATCATTCTTTAACCTTTTTAGCCTAGAAAATAATCTTTCACCAGTACAGTTTGTAACAAATAAATGACAGGGACAATCGAAATTTGTTTCCACATTTGGAAAAACTGTCTGAATTTTCTCCTGGAATATAATTTGATACATATATTCAGGGTGAGCTTGTTTGACATATTGGTGGAAGTACAAGAGTTCATCAACTAGACTAAGGTCAACATCCTTTGAATACTCTTGCATCAGCATTTTGACACCATTGTGAATCTGTTCCTTGGTTGCTTGCAGGTTCATAAAAAAATGAAAAATTGTCACCTACACTCCTATAAACTGTTGCTCTTTTGTCTAGATTGGTTTCAAGAGCATCCATGACAGGGATAAATGAATTTACCCTAAACTTATCTCTTGAAGAAAGTTTGTCTAAGGCTTTGGGTGCTGTCCCATTATTGTTTTGTTTTTTGCACTCTACATCAGTTTTGTCCTCTTCACCAAAATTATCCCGAGGGTATCATATGATCGGCAATATTTATTATTTATTAAATGTGTATACCGCCCTTCATCTGAAGATCCTAGGAAGGTTCATAACAGAAAAATCCAAAATGAGGATACAAAATGCACTACTAAACAAAAACATAGACTGGAGAATACCACAATTACAACCAGTTCGTTGACTAGATGCAGTACATCTAGGCTAGAATGAATGCAGGCCAACAAGTTTCATAGCAAAATATATTTCAATATTTGCAAATGCGTTCAGTGAAATCTGAAAACTTTGGAGTGCCTAGCTGGCTTTATGAAATTGGTGTGGCAAATATGTCCAAAGGTAAAGCACGAGAAATGAAGTGAAATTCTTCCATTTTTCTGCAGAAGATTTGCAGCCTGTCATCTGATATCTCCTTTTTCAGTTTCATCAGAAGTAATGGCTTGAGCAATGTAACTTTCCCTAATAGCTGCAGTAGCTTTGGCATGAGCTTCCCATCTTGTGTCTGATAAATGTTAAGGAACTTTTGACTCAAGAGGCAAGAATATTTTTAGTGCTGCCCATCTTTTTGTACAAGCTGAGAAAAAACAATAAAGCTCATTTATTGTGGCAAAAAAAGAAAAACCCCAACTGCAGTTCATCCAACTAGATTTGGGGAATGTCCAGCACATGGAATAAATTTTGCAAACTTGTTCCTTTCCAGAATTTTTTGTTGAACACCATTATATTTTCCAACTATTATAAGCTGCATTGCCATATGATTGTCCTCTACATTTACTGAAATCTATTTCGCATTCAATGAAATAGTTCAGTATCAGCTCACTCATACTTTCACTTGTGTGCTCTTTCTGTTCAAAAAGGTGTTCAACTGATGATCCATTACTAGGAGAAATATATCTACCAATGACAGTAAGTTGATCAATGTGGGAAACATCTGGGATTGAATTGACTGAAACTAGAATAACCTGCCTTTTGATGTCACTCAGTATTGCTTCTCGAACCGTATTATAGGAAATGGCTAAAGTTTCACATGTATAATTAAATTTACACATTTTTAAAAGACACTTATGCACATATAAGAACCTTTAAAACAAATAGAAGGAAGTTGGAAAACTGATTCCATGGTGCATTAGTGATGTAATTGATTACAGCCAATCAGTGCTATGCACAGTCAGGTTTTTCTAAAACCACACAAAACTAATCCCCCCCTTCCCACCAAACTGGGACAAAATATGTCACATAAGAACAAAAATGCAGTGAGTGCAGTTCCTTTGTGGGCTTACTGGTAATGTTACGTATGCCTGTATGCAACTTAAGCAGTCTTCAAAGAGAGAAAGAAAGAAAAGTTTAAAAGTTAATCTTCACAGTATATATTTGTGCTATACATTGTTTAGAGTTGTTCTTTGTTCTTCTTAATGCATTAGGCATCTAATGAACAAAACAGAAAAAAAGCAGGGATGGGGAATGCAGAAGCGAATAAATAAATCTCCAGAGAATCTGCAGAAGGCGCAAGCTGTATATAGCACATTAGAAATGAAAGTTTTTAACAAAGGATGAAAAGCATCGGAAATGCAAGCTCGAAAGGAGCTGTACCTGCCAGCTTCCCTTTGAAAATGTTTTCAATCCTCTGAAGGGTTCAGTTGCCCCCGAGTTTGTAATCACGGCTTTCTTGCACATCGTTTACTGTGCTAGCTACCTGCCTGTAATTCTTTGTGACTCTGACAGAAGTACTGCCTAACAATAGGATAGTCAGTGTGGCTGCACTTTCTTTCTTGGGAACTGCCAGTTTGCTTTAAAGTATTAGGGCAGCATTATATTGATTACTCTGTGATATTTGCAGGTCTACAAAATGTCCAAGGAGACCCACAGAAAGTTTAGAGACTTTTAATTTGTTGTACCAAAGCTCTTCGGATGCTCCCCGAAGGCTACGCATTTATGAAGAAGGGCAGCAACAATAAAAGCTTATTGTTTGCACTCAGCCAAACTGCATGGATTTTCCCCCCTCTAAAGTATGACAAAAGAGAAAATGAGTTACACAGATTTTCAATAACTTGAACACCAATCTCTGCTGTCCAAAGGGAATTGCTCCAGTGTTCTTCTTTTGTCTATTGTGGCGTGGCTTTAAGGGTTTATCCTTGTAAATGACATCAGTAGTTACAGTGAACAGGACCAGAAAGAAGCCTTGGGGCTCAGATCCCTCTTGCCCTCACGCTACAAAGTGCTCCGGGGATGTGTCTAAAGATAGCAAGTGAAAGTTTTCCTAGGCAGCCAGGGCAGCCAGTTTACACCAGAGTTGGGGGCAAGGTGGGTGTTCAACTCCAGTAAAGGGCTAAGGGCAGGGAGAGGCCTTGCCCTCATAAGGGAGCAGATAAAAAAAGAAAGCCATGATGTGTTTTCATGTGTAGAGCCAGAAGGCTTCAACCTATGTGGAGGTACAGCTACCTGGAATGTAACTAGGCTGGTTGCTGGAAGGGATATACTGTAGTAGTGCATTCAGTGCTGTGGGCCCAAGCCTGTGCAACTCAGATTAGATAGCCACCTTGCTTGCCAGACCTCAGGTGTATACAGTGCTTTTTTTACCCTGGGGGTACCCAGGGGTACGCATACCCCTAAACATTTTGTGAATCTAATGGAAAAAGAAACTACAAAAAAATTAGTTTCTTTTCTAGCATGGGGAATTGTCAGTTCCATTGCTATCCCTTGATGGCGGCCTCATTTCCTGTCACAGTATTTCCTGAGTCTCAGACGGAAGCGAGCATCTAATGTGTGAAGTAGGAGTTGGAATCTAGCACGATGATTGGTCAGTTTCGTTGTTACCACCTCCGATAGTTTCATTTCTTTTCCCCGTGATTTTCTTGAGTCAAAATGAGAGTACCCCTAAATATTTTTTTAGGGAAAAAAGCACTGGGTGTATGACAAAGACTTCCTTACTCCCACAGGAATTTTATTTATTTTTATTTTTTTATAATAATTTTTATTACATTTTCCACAAAAAAGAACAAAAAAGCATATTTTCACAAACATTACAGAAAGAAAAATTTTCACAAACATTATCCAAAAAAGAAAAAAAAAGAAAAGAAAGAAGAACAAAACATAGACCAAAAATAAGAGAAAAAAAAAAGGAAAAAAGAAAAAGGAAATTTTGACATAAAAATAATCTCACTTTCCAATTATACCCTTCAAAACCTTATTTTCCTTACTTCCACCCGCCTCCCGATCTTGTATTCTATGTAATAATTAGTTCAGCAAGCTCAATTTTGTTCATTTTGATTATTGGTCCCTCCCTTTGTGCTCTTAATTAACTCAGTCACTAGAACCCCTTCTTTTCCTTTTCAATGTCCTCAACATTCAAAGATTTTACAGTGTTTTTGTAAATAAACTTTAAACTTCTTCCAGTCCTCTTCCACCTGCTCTTCTCCTTGATCTCGAATTCTGCCGGTCATTTCTGCCAGTTCCATATAGTCTATTACTTGCATCTGCCATTCTTCCAGAGTGGGTACTCCCACAGGAATTTTAAGGTAGTGTTTAGGTTTCTTTTTGGCTTTATAATGAAATTTTATTGTATTATTTTTGTGTGGACTATTTTTATGTACACCAGACCCTCCAAGTGTCTCTATTTTCCAGGGATACTCCCAGATTTACAGAAGCTGCCCCAGTTTCTGATTTGATTCCGGAATATCCCACTTTTCCTTAGGATGTCCATATTTTCATCAGAGAAATGTTGGAGGTATGGAGTCACATAGGGTTGCCATACGTCTGGCTTCTCCCAGACATGTCCTCTGTGACCAGAAGGACTAGAAGTTTTTTTTTTTTAGAAAAGATGAGACTTGTGAGATGTTGAGTTCCATAATGGATCTCTGATCCTCTTCTAAAAGCTTCTTAAATGAAAGACCATCTCCACTGAATTGAGAATATGTATGGCCTAACGTATAGCATCAGCAGAACACACACACAATATTATATCCTCATATAAAATATTAATCTTAGACAATATGCATTTGTTTTTATTTGTGGAGAACCTGATTGAGTAAAAGTTAAATATTTTTAAATCCAATTAATTTCTATGGAGCAGTATGAAGGATATGTCAAAGGAATCATTGGGACTAAACCACGTAATCCTACATGTGTTTATTCAGATGTAAGTCCCATTGACTTCGACAGGGCTTATTCTTAAAGGACTGCAGCTACAAAAGTGCTTAGATTTAGCTAGATTATGTAGTTTATCTGAAGTTATAGCTGGCCCCATCCTCAGGTCCGTAACTACATTTTAAAAGTCCAATTTCCATTAAAATTCAATTTCAGTGGAGAGGCAGTCTGGTGTAATAGCTAAAGTATTAGAAATTCAAGTTCAAATCCCCAATCAGCTTTAAAGTTAACTTTAGGAAAACCACTCTCACAGTCTAACCTATCTTACATGGGTAGTTGTGAGGCTAAAATGCTACTCTGAGCTGCTTGAAAAAAGAGTGGTAGCCAATGTGTAATAACGGTAAGAGCAGGGAAACCTGCAAACTTGCCAGTCCTCTAACAGTTTAAAGTTCCTGTTTGAAACAGGAAAAAGTCTTACAGCATTTTAGCAAGATGCTCACTTTGCGTTTGACGAGTCTTGGTGAGGAACAAGTTCTATAGTTTTGTGGGCAGCCATACATTTCTAGCAATCCTTCTTTGGTAAGAGAGGATCCCATTCACATGAATGTTATTTCAGACACTGAGGGGAGATGACTAGCACAGAGTGAGAAAATGGGGTTTCTGTGGGATTTATTTTGACTGTATGTCTAGCAAACACTAATTGCGAAAGCTTAGACTTAATCTTCAACATCTATTCCTCTGCACCAGTTTTTAATCATTTCCCCTGAAGACTCTTTAACATCATTGCATAATGGGAAACAAAGAAAGGGCATTATTATTTCATATCCACTGATGTTTCATCAGGGGGCCAAATTTCTTTTGGGCAGCTAACATACATGGAGCCTGACACTTAATTTCTGCAGCAAATTAGTCACAAGATGGGGGTTGTGATGGTGAAAGAGTGCTAAATCCCTGTCCTCGCCTGCTACAGTATAAACCGTTTTAACACCATGCTTTTAAAAATAATGAAGATTTGATGGAAAGAAATACCAAGTACAGATCCTCAGAGTTTTGAGGAAAGAAAATAAACCCGCTTTTATCATACTTGTTGTGCGACCTTTCATGACCAATAGTCTCACACTCAGGGCTTTTCCCCCCAGCTGGAACGCATCAGAACAAAATTCCGGCATCTCTCAGGTGGGTGCCATTGCCATTCTAAGAGAAAGAGGGAGGTGTTCATGGTGAGTTCTAGCACATCTTTTCCTAGAAAAATAGCACACACTGTTCTCTTTTCTCAAAGCTGTTAGAGAGCAACCTTACGCTAAACTAAACTCAGCTTCACCCTCCCCAGCTATCTAAGCCTCTGTAAAACTGAAGGACATTTCCCTCCAACACTGTTCTTTAATAACTCAGTATGATTTAAACTTTCAATCTGCATTCCTGATTTTGGTCATAATTGAAAGGACTGCATTAGCAGCGGGGGGGAAAATCCCACTTTTGCTTCATAAACTTTACCTTCATTGCCTCAGATTCTCAGTAGTTCTCAATATGTAAGTTTAATGGCGTGACCCTAACAAGAAACGATCAGCAAATGAAATGAGCCGCTGTGTAGCTGCTCCACGCGGCTACAAGTGTCAGTGGCGGCCTGCTTGCCATTAATTTTATTGTAACTCATTTCTTCAGGTTGAGTATGGCACGATTTAATGTTCCCATTCCCTCATTCCTGTTCTGCATGACAAATTGTTTTAATAAACATAAACCGGGTAATAATAAAGTAATAATAAGCCTAGCACTCACCTTATATCACTGCAGTTAAATTCTCCCATAAGCCAACATGGGTTACAATGACAATTACACTCAAGCCAATCCACAGTCAGGCAAACACAATGGACAGATTTAATATAGTTTGTAAATATGATTAGTGTGCTGTCATGTTATTGCAGCTTGGTATTTACATTACTCTCCGGGGTTATTCACTACACCAAATCAACATTAAATAGTGCTCCTTTCTTTTGCTTCTTAAATCAAATATACCTTTCTTTGTGTTCCACTCAGAAGTTAATGAAGAAAATGGCATTGATTGTTAATATTCGGGGGATCAATCAATGTTTTATGCTTCCCCCCTTTCTTTCTTTTTTCTTTTCTTTTTTCAAAAAAGAGGCATCTGTCTTTATGTTTAGTCCTATATTAGGAGATCTCTTTTGAAATATACAATCTGCTCTACCCAAATGGCATCCACACCCTTTTATATCAACACTCAGCTGCCTACTACTCTCTTATGAAAAATGTTCAAATAATGAATGGCTGTTGTTTACAGAAGTAATTTCATGCTACATTTCCATTATTGCCTGGATTTGTTTAGCTTCTCGTGCTTCCCCCATCTCCCTGCAATGAACTTTTTAAGAAAATACAGCCTACTCAGGCTGTTTACGCTGTTATGCTGATAATAGGAGCCTTTCTCGTTGCTGACATATTGTAACACTTCTTAACCATGTGCAAATGAGCATCCTTAAACTCGTTAAGGTCAATTAATCATTGTACAAAGCTCTCTCTCTCTTTAGTACATCTCTGAATTCAAGCAGCTTATATCTAACAATGAAGGAAGAAAAGGGGAGGGTGTTACCACGGTCCAGGGTTTTTACGTGGCACAATTGTGTACTTCAGAGGTAGTCATAAAAATTGCCTCACAATGTCATAATTTTGCTTCTGAAGTTATCCAGTTGCAGTTTGTAGGTGCCAGGCAGTGACTGTACCTGTCACCCCAATGTTCAGAGGCAGAAGTGGCAAAATTAGTGGCAAATGATGTTCCCAGTTCTAATAATTGAACATCCGCATCTTCCCCCATCCCGAGGGGGGCAGGAACCCAAGTCATGCAGCAAGCAACCCTTTGAAATTTGGAGTATCAGCATTTTGCTGGACAAAAAGCAATCGTTATACTTAGTGGAATACATAGGGTGCTTTTTAAAAAAGACTTAACATCACAAAGAACATCCTCAAAATAGGACATATGCTCCAGATCAGAAATGAGTCGTTAATTCTACAGATGAACAGTGACCTATTTGCTGTTTGAAGACATTGGCACAATCCTGTTTTTGCTCTTATTGTAAAGGAATAAGTGCAACACTCTGGCGGCACGTGGGTGATTATATCTCCATCGACCACCTAAAAAACAATGTGGGT
The DNA here is from genome assembly GCF_951804945.1 of Podarcis cretensis. Taxonomy (NCBI): domain Eukaryota; kingdom Metazoa; phylum Chordata; class Lepidosauria; order Squamata; family Lacertidae; genus Podarcis; species Podarcis cretensis. The sequence goes on along the minus strand of NC_137170.1, from coordinate 71,969,727 downwards.
TCTATTAAGCCAATATTAAGGATTCTTACCCATTTTGAACAGTTTCACTCCTAAAAATACTGCTTGTAAACACTCTCTTGCACCTCTTTTATGCAGCAGCCTAGAAATATCTGTGCTATTAAGATTTACATTTATTCTTTCCTTTTCAGCTGAGAGGATCTCATCTCCTCAAATTTGGATTGGAACCTGGCCTGCATGTGGAGATATGCCTTAATCAAGCAGGAATGGGTTTTCCAGGTGCCTGAGGCCCAATGTCATGGTCCCTGGGTGCAAATAAACTAAGCTCTCTGTGTGTCATTGGGCATTACCTTCTGACTTTAGGAAATATATAAATAGTGCTGCATTTTGCATAAATATATTGAACCCGACATATAATGAAAGCATATTTTTATATCTACCAGCCACATATCAGAAGGGGTGTGTGGTGAGGTGTATTACGTACATATTTTGCCCTTATGCCATGCAGATAGGTAAGCGTATTTTACATCATGTTAGATCCCCCAAATTTTGGGTAAGCAATCTTTGCTGATTTCTCCTTTTCCCTCCAGTCTCCCCCCCCCCAAAAAAAATCTGCTTGAAGGTTGGCTGATCTCCAGAAGAGCAGGCAGGCAGCTGAAGGAGAAGGGGGCTGAATAAAGAACTATGAGCAGAGGGGTATCCTTTTGCCATTCTGGAGACTCCCTGGGAAATGCACTAAACCTTCTCCACCCATAAAATCCTTGGAACAGGTTGTTTTTATTGGCACTTCCATCTAGGGATGGAGGAGAAATCAAATTTGTTCAGTTTGTATTTTAATATGAAGCTACACATTTTGTATTTCCCAAAGCAATTCTCCAAAATTTGCACTTCTCTGGATTTAGTGGTGTAGTTTTCTGACCAAAAAAGCCCCCCAACTTTAAAAAAAAAGCATTTATAAAAGCTGTGCGTAAAATGTATACTAGTGAATATTGTGCAATATACTGTGAAAATAAACACAAGTACTAGGAGACACACATACAGAAATGTATATGAATTTTCACGTAGAAAAAGTTCACTGATACAAAGAACAGACAAGCTGACTGTCAGAGTGGAAAATGAGAAAGTTGGAAAACCCAAAACTGACCAATTCTCCACATCCTGTTTCAGCTCTTCTGAAGCCCCTGTCTCCCTTAATTCCCTGATTTCACTTTCCATTCCACAATCGTAAGACCCAGACCTGCAGTATTTAAATTTCAACATACCCTATAATGCTTACGCTTCTGTTACAGCCTATGCTAGCACATACACACCTCTCTTTACATAGCAGGGACATTTTTTCTTCTCTCTTGCTCTTCTTCTTCATAGAACTAGCATTTTAAGCTGTTGACCCAGGCAGGATGGTGTTTGTGAAACATTTGTATGCATGCATGTTTCTATGACACACACACACACACACACACACACACACACACACACAACTAGCTGCTTCTTTATTATGTAACAAATACAAACCTTTGCTTCCACCCCCACCTAAACTGAAATTTGTGTTCTACCACTGTGGGTTAATTATTTATTTTATCCACTTCAACAATTTATATACTCCTTAACAATATTGTATTAAAGCAGTGTCCAGCAAGGTTACGAAACATAAGAACATACTGTAAGAAGAGCCTGCTGGATCAGGCCAATGGCCCATCTGGTTCAGCATCCTGTTTCCACAGTGGCCAACCAGATGCCTTGGGAAACCAGCAAACAACATTTGAGCACCAGATCCCTCTCCCCCCCTGTGGTTTCCAGCAGCTGGTATTCTGAAGTATTGCTGCCACCAACTCTGGAGGACAGAGCGTAGCCATCGTGGCTAGTAGCCATTGATAGACCTCTCCTCCATGAATTTGTCTAATTCTCTTTTAAAGCCATCTAAGTTGGTGGTCATCACTGCTTTCTGTGGGAGTGAGTCCCATAGTTTATGTGCTGTGTAAAAAAGAGCTTTATTTTATCTGTCCTGAAGAAACGTAAGACTTGGTGTGGAAAGCAATGTCCCCATGGCTATATACCCCAAATCTTGGAAATCACACCTTCTTTGGTGACATGGGTGTACAGGTGTGCATGTGATCAAAGAGGTATGTCAGCAGTAGGCAAATCAGGCCTTGGAGGATAGGCCAATACCAGCAGAGGCACAGACATGACATAGGGAAACCCTAGCTTTCCAAATGACAGTGAGCCATAAGGTAAAGACTTATTGCACTAGACTAGACCTGGCCTATACCACTTGCAGCATTTTATTGCATTTACATATTAATATATCACAGTGATTCCAAACCTTTTTTTTTTTTTTTGCCATGCCCCACCTAAGCATCTCTAAAATCCTGATCCTCGCCCCGCCCCCCCCGGTGACAAATAATATTTATTATTCAGAAAAAGTGAACTCCTGTTCACATGGAGGAAGCCTAAAAAGCCATTAACTTGGTCTAAACAAGATTCCAAATTGCCCCCCTTAAGAATCAAATTGGGAACCACAGATATATCCTTATATTTCACTATGCATTAGCATGAAGTACTTTAAAATGCATTTAACAATAAATGTATTTTAAAAAGCATTTAAATATAAAAATTATTTAAAGCAGTTAAAAACATGTAAAATATGTTACATCCATCTGTTAAACCACCACAAACCATTTGCGTGCCCAGGCGCAGACCCCCCCCCCTCCAGGAGACAAACCAAGAGCAATAAATTATACCCGAGAACGTATTTTGGGATTTAAACTGGCCACAACTTTATTAACAATTTCAGATGTAGGAAACCTTGGCTTAGGCGTTGGGCGTGTATCCCCCTCAGTCCCCTATCCCTCTCAGGCATAGCAGGGTTAATTGGATCAGAGGGGGCACTGCAAAATGCATGTTTACACAGCCGGCCTCCCCCCTCTGCACAGCTTAGAGGAGTTCACTGACCACCCTTCAGCGTTTGGGCAGTGACTCCCCTCACACAACCTCCGTTAATGGGGAACCCTGAAAACACCGCTGCAGGGGGGGGGGTGAGTCACCACTTCATGCCCTCCTTATTTGAATGATAGACTAAAGGATTCCGCCCAAGGCCACAAACCACCAAAGTTGTGACAATTGCTACAGGGAAGACGAAACCTGCAGAGCAGGGAAAATTCCTTCCCGGCTCTTAAACAGCAATCATCATAAGACCAAAGCAACGCCCGTGAACCTGCAAGAAACACATGTGATCAAAGGGGGGGGGGTGAAGCTCCAGAGCCGAATGTGCTTGTAGCGCTGCCTCCACCACCCCCCCTTTCAAGTTCCCAGAGCGGACCGGAGTGAAGCTTCCTCACCCTTGGTCCGCTCATCTAGCCCTGCCTCTGGCGACACTGCAGATTGGTGCATTTAAACTGGAGTTCGGCGGGAACCCCTTCACTCCCCAGCACCGGGAAGGTGGAGCCAGCTCCAACGACCCAGCGTGTCTTGCCGAGGGTCAGGGGTGCCACACGCCGGGCTGCAAATGGACTTTCTCCACTTGGATGTCCGGAAGGGTTCTACACAGTTTCTTCACTCACAACAGCACAACGTATGCAAGCTAGGCTTAGAGGTGGTAACTGGCTCAAGGTCACCTAGGAGCTGCACGGCTCACTGGGGATTTGAATCGAGGGTCCCCCAGCCATAGCCAGCACTGTTATCTACTACATCACGCTGACTTTCAAGGGTTTCCTGGCTCAGCATATTCTGGTGAAAAGAATAAGGCCTCGTGGGACTGCAACGGAGGTCTGGTATTCATAACAAACCCTGGGTAGGAGCAGGGAGGCCAAAAGCCCAGTGGAGGGAGAACTACATTTGTGCTGCAAGAACTACTTCTGGCCATAATGTCTCCAGAGAATTGAGGCAAATCTATGTATGGGTTGAGATCTGGCAACATGTTTCAACGTCAGACTGGGCTTTGGCCTCCACAGCAATCTACTCTCTGTTTGACCCTTTGTGACTTATTGTGCCTATTTATTTTAAAGATTAATTACATACATTCTCTATTTTTCTTAATGAAGAAACCAGCAGAAATAGAGAGAGATGAGGGGGAAAAATGGGGGAGGGGGCAGAGAGTGGGGTGTTACTGAACACAAGATCACAGTACTTGAAACATCCTACTGAGATCAGAAGAATTGCGAAGCATACAGTGGTGGTACAATAGCTATTCATTAACTGCCTGTATCAGCAGGTCTGGAGATTAGAGCTTAATGCAATGGTGAAGTAAGTGTCCATATCACAGTAGCCATGGAGGAATAGCGAGATGTAATGAAACTGAATAGCTCGCCATTGAAAGTTGAAAAATATATTGATTTTTCAGTGCTTGATCACCCAGGAGGCTTTATCAGGTATGAATACTTGGGAACCATCTGCTAACTCTGTAATGGTATTTTAGGATTTGTGACAGGCACCAGGAAAAAAACAAACTACACGTTTGAAAATAACACAGAGTGAAGCCAGATTCTCTCATAACAAATCCCATTGCTGCCCATCTCTTTGCCTCAACCCATGCGTTTATGAGCACCAAACTAGATCCTTATTCTTTTAACAACAGATATAAGGAAATGGTTTTGTTGCTTAATTTCTGTTGCCATTTTTTTTTTAACCAGGATATTGCTGTGAAATATTTCCAACTTTGGGCTAGGAGGATGTGTTCCAAAATCAGGACTACAAATGTATTTCATTTTCAGATTTTGAAGTGCCAGCCTTCTAAATTCCCGCAACCCGAACCAAAATGGATAGGGCCTCTGGTTATTATATTTAACTGTTGAACTCGTTGTCATCATTCTTCAACATGCATTTGTACAACTTGCATGGAGACAATGAAAACAAGAGGCATGGCATAACCCTCTCTGCATTGCCTGACGTATATTACACTCCTGGACATGATTGTTGCTCTCTAAACAACAGCCATTGTTATTGAAATGTGCCTCTGTTCCCCCTGCTTTAATACTGCAGATGATTATGAAATCTCTTTCGGTACTATAAATCAGCTGAAAGATGTAATAACATGTTTCAGCTGTTGGGATGGATGTTTGATTACAGCTCTGAGGCGCTTTTTTCATCTCATTTCTAGTTTAATTCCTAATCCATTCTGTGATTTAGAAGACAAAAAAAATTCCACACACCAGCAGCAAATATTCATTCATGTTTATTGAATCTGTGGGTAGGTTGCATGGGAATCAAGTTGCATCTTAAATGATTCGGGGGGGGGGTATTTTATCTATTACAGAATTTGATAAAATAATACATAAACTGGCACTTGAAAATACATTCAGCAAATACTCAGCTTTGGAACCTGCTGTGTAATAAAAGGAATGAGGCTGCTGAAATGTTTAATTTTCAAACTCAGAAGGACTTTTTTTTTTTTAAGAATGAACATCTTTCCTTGCATTTCTTTTCCACTTAGTGATTTAGTGAGTCTCTCTCTCTTTTTTTAATTAAGTGGCATTTGGAAGTAAAGTAATAAAAATGATGACATATAAATGGAAGGAAAGTATTTATTTTCCTTATTGGACATTTTTAATGGTAGTATACAAAACACTGTGAATGTCAAATGACATGATGGCAGAGAGGAGAGAGGAGAATACTAGTCTTTTGAGGATCAACATCAAGATCCTCTGTCACTTTTTGATAGTCTTAGATTATTATTATTATTTTTAAGCCATTTTCACAGGGGGCATCTGAATACTAATAAATAAGAAAATAAGGTTTTAAGCTCTTAGGTTCATCATTTGATTTCCTCGAAGTCCTTAAAATGGAAAAAAAAAGTAGATGAATCAAAATTTTGTTTAGTATGGACAACTCAACAGAGTAACGCTGCAATCCTATACCCACTTTCCTTAGAGAAAGCAATATTGAACCCACTGGGACATATTTCTGAGCTGACATGTATAGGATTGCACTGTAAATAAATAATAATAAATTTCCTCCCCTCAAAGAATTATGGGCACTGTAGTTTGTCAATGGTTGCTCAGAATTGTAATTCTGTGAGAAGTAAACTATAGTAGCCAGAATTCTTTGAGGCAGGGAATGTACTTCTAATGTGTTTTGAAGGTGTTTATTATGCTATCTTTAATTTGGTGGGTTTAGTGCTATTTTTCTAGGGGGAAAGGTTCTGGAACTCACCTTTTTCTCTCATAATGGCAACGGTGCCCACCTGAGAGGTGCCAGAACTGAGTTCCTGTGAGTTCCAGCTGAAAAACAGCCCTGGGCTTACTGCTCTCAGATGGCTCCAGAAATTCAGCCTGACGCAGGAAGAGAAAAAGTGCTCTGGAGGAGTTGGGAAAGCCTGTAGATTTTATTGACTTATAGGCCTGTTTTTAAAAATCATTTGCAGGACTTGAGTGTGAAGGAAAGAAGACTGCCTCCTTCAAAATATGATCTGAATGTCAGTTACTAAGGACTGGGATGCATGTGTGTAATGCTTTATCTGTGTTGTTCTCTTGCAGTTCTGTGCATGCAGAGGAAGGTTGAAGATATTTGCCATTCCTTCTATGGAGAATGATTTGCTGCTGTAAAGCACTAGCAATCAGATAGTTAAAAAATTCTTAAGAATTATCACTATCATTTTGTTTTGCATATATATATATATATATATAGAGAGAGAGAGAGAGAGAGAGAGAGAGAGACATATATAGGCAAAACAAAACAATAGTGATTATATATATATAGTATAGTGATAGTGTGTGTTTCTCTGTGTGTATATGAAACTGTTGTATTTACTCAAAAATATTTCAGGCCATTTGTTGTTGTTTTCCTTCTTTATTACTACTTCATTACTTCTTCCATCCACCTGACAACGTAAATCTCTGTCCATTTTTCTCCATGTTCCTCCCTTCTTCTCATTTTCCAGACTATGAAAATGAGATGTCACTCACCCTCATGTTTTGGTCAGATTTATTTATTCTTAAAGTGGGGTTTTGTTCTTAGCCTGTATAAAGGGGTGGTAGATTGTGCATGTACTGTATGAGAGGGCGAAAAACTGCTTCTGTTTTTTTTCTCCCTCCAAGAGAACCCTGGCTTGATGTCTTCTCTACTTCGGTTATATAACCATTGCCCTCCTAATTTGTAACAGCAAATAGATTCTGGAATGAACTCAACTTCAGCCCTTCATCTCCTTGTAATGTTCTTATTTGAATCCTAAAATAAATTAATTGGGCAGATTCAATTAGTTACATTGGTTGCTACAGACTGGAAAGAAATAGAATAATACGTTGGTATCTTCTCGATTGTTCAAAGGACCCAAAGATACTTTGAAATATTGGCAAAGATGCACAGATCTTATATTTTCGTCGGATAAGGGTTTTCTTATAACTGAGGTAAACATGAAGTCAAAAAGCCCCCTAAGACCTAAACCCTACATGAACAGACATCAACTATTTTGGTTTGTTCCCCCTCCCACATACTTTTAGTCCCCATCTTCACTGTACGTTTCAAACAGTATCATACCACTTTAAATAGTCATGGCTATCTCCCCCCCCCCCCAAAAAAAAAACACACCCAGGAACTGTAGTTTGTTGGGAGGCCCCTATTCCCCTCACAGAGCTACAGTTCCCAGAGTTATGTGAGAAGTGGGATTGACTGTTAAACCATTTTGAGAATGGCAGCTTTGTGTGGAGAATGGGGGATTTTCTAACAGCTCTCAGCACAATAGTTCCCAGGATTCTTTGGGGGAAGTCATGAGTGTTATAGCAGCATGGTACTGCTTTAAATGTATAGTGCAGATAGGGCCTTAAATATTGAACTTGTGAGGTGAACTTGTGATATTTGAGAGGCTGGAGTCCAGGTTCAGAATAAGGATATTTTAGTCCTTTGTCTGCTCCAGCAAAATAAGGAAAAGAATAGATGCCATGTTCTGGATTCTAGGAGAAATGATGATCCCTTTCAGCTGGTATTTATTGGTTAATTCCTTGCTCTCTTTTTTGACCTTTATCTAAAAGGCAGCCTGCCAACTGTTCAAAATCCTGCCAACTGTCAGAAGCTTAATTGTGGAGATTATGGTCTGTTTGTAACACAGATTATTAAAACACACTTGGACCTTTCACAGCCTTTCTCTTGGTTCGCTAATAGCTTATAGGCATTAGATAAAACAGATTGTTCATATTTCTCTCCTATAAGATAATGGGCTGTCCGACACCTTTTAGATCATATTCAGAGCATCATCATCAATGACCACTTTGGTGGGGGGGATGCTTAAATCACAGCAGAAGCAGGTTTCTTGGAACTCACCCTTATATTGTTTACCTCATTATTTCTTCTGAAGTTCAAGCAAAATGTCTTTAATAGTGAACAAAAGTTGGGATCGTATGATAAGTTTAACTTACAAGGGGAATACGTTCTCATGATCTGTAGAATGATGAAAAAAGAAATGATGCAAAACAGCATTGGCCATGATGATTCAATATACAATCTGACAGGCACTAGCTCTAGTCTTTTATCTTTTCTTTCTTTTTTGGAGATGGAAGAGCACACAAAAGTATATGCATCATTTTCTTACTTAATTTGAATTTATAGTATTCACCCATACGAAAGTTTAGAATGGGCACAGGACAATACAAACCAAAGATGTGTCTTGGCCAAAGGGAAGGTGAAGAATGAAAGGATCTCTGACACAAGGTTTCCTGCTATGTTGTTGTTGTTTTTTGTGGCAGGCTGGTGTGGTGGTGGTAGATGGATTTAAATGTTTTATTTGGTACTGTATGGGGTTTTTCATTTCTCTCTCTCTCTCTCTCTCTCTCTCTCTCTCTCTCTCTCTGTGTGTGTGTGTGTGTGTGTGTGTGTATCATTATTTTCTGTAAGCCATTTATATGCCGCATATAAATATATTAAATAAATAAATAACATATTCTCCAGAAATTATATTAAAATCCAGCATAGTTCAATAATGGAACAAATACTTAGCAGTGCAACCATGCACATATTTTATGGGAAGTAAATTCCACTGTGCTCAAAAGGGGCTTACTCCCAGTAATCTATGTATAGGATTACAGGCTAAAATTTCATCCACATAGCCCTAGCCCCCCACCCCAGCCAATGGAAACAGAAAGCTCAGACAATACTACATGATAACATAGTGATGATACTATAGGACTCTTCAGGTGAATTGGGCCTCCTAAATGTCAGGCAGCTGCAACAAATGCTTTCCTGTGTATGCTAGCTGCCTTACTAGTTTGCATGGACCAAAGGTGCTGCTAAGGTTAGTGATGGGTGAGCAATTTTTATCCAGAAAGCTAAAGGAGTTATAGTCATAGGCATATTGCACACAGAGAATTGTCCCTTTTTCAAGATTTTTGTAATCTGTCAGATCTGCAATATTTGTTTGATAACTCAGTTGGTTTGAACGCGGTGCCGAGAATGCCAAGGTTGCATATTTGATCCCCGTATGGGACAGCTGCATATTCCTGCATTGCAGGGGGTGGGCTAGATGATCCCCAGGGTCCCTTCGTACTCAACAATTCTATGAATCTATAACCCCCCCCCCAAAATGAGGGCATATAACCCTCATGGCTAACCTTACAAGGGGCAGCTCGGGACTTCGACCTTACAAGGGGCAGCTCGGGACTTCGTGGAAAGCATGGCCTCCATGGGGCTGTCCCTGAATAAGTCTGGCCCAACCCATAGCCGCGGACATGCCTTGGACCTGGTGTTTACCTCTATGGATGTTGGTGATCTGACACTAAGTAAAAGTGAAACAAAAGAAGTGCCATGGTCAGATCACTTCCTGGTGCAACTGGACTTCTCTGCGACCCATCCCCTCTGCAGGGAGGTGGGACCAATTCGGATGGTCCGCCCCCGCCACTTAATGGATCCAAATGGTTTCCAGAGAGTGGTAGGGGATGCTTTATCCCATGTTGATGGCCTTTCAGCTGATTCCCTGGTGGCCCGCTGGAATGCGGAGTTAACCAGGGCTATTGACTGTTTGGCTCCGAAGCGCCCTCTCCGATTGCATGGAGCCCGGAGAGCCCCGTGGTTTTCCACGGATCTGAGGGCAATGAAACAATCTTTGAGACGGCTAGAGCGCCGGTGGCGGATAACTCATTCCGAATCTGATCGGACACAGGTTAGAGCTCAACGTCGAGCCTACCAAGTGGCGATAGCGACGGCGAAGAAGAATTTCTTCACCGCCTCTATTGCATCTGCAGAAAACAGCAGCAGGAGACTTTTTCAGGTGGTTCACAATTTAGCGGAACCACCTGTAACATCGGGGCCCAGTACGGGCCACATGTTCTCCTGCAATGATTTTGCAAAGTTTTTTGCAGATGAAATCGCTCAGATTCGGGAAGAAGTAGACTCCACCGTGGGAGCAGGGCCAGGGCGGGAGAGTGCTAGAGTTCTGTCTAGTCAAGTTGAGTGGGATCAATTCCAATCTGTTACCTCCGAGGATGTGGACAGGCTGCTTGGACGAGTGAAACCAACCACCTGTCTCCTGGATCCTTGCCCATCCTGGCTTATAAAAGCTAGCCGGGAAGGACTGGGCGATGGGCTTCGTGGGGTGGTGAATGCTTCCCTCCGTGAGGGAGCCTTCCCAGACCCGCTGAAAGAGGCAGTTATTAAACCGCTTCTTAAAAAACCATCTTTAGATGCGGCCACAATGGCCAACTATCGCCCAGTCTCAAATCTTCCATTCTTGGGCAAGGTGATAGAGCGAGCGGTTGCTGAACAACTCCAGGCACGCCTGGAAGAAGCGGACCATTTGGATCCCTTCCAGTCGGGATTCAGGCCTCATCATGGGACTGAAACTGCCTTGGTCGCACTGGTTGATGATCTCCGGTGGGCTAGGGACAAAGGTGAGAGCTGTTTCCTAGTTCTGCTGGATCTCTCAGCGGCGTTTGATACCATCGACCATAACATCCTTCTGGACCGTCTTGAGGGGCTGGGAGCTGGGGGCACTGTCCTACAGTGGTTCCGCTCCTTCCTCCTGGGCCGTGTTCAGAAAGTGGTGGTGGGGGATGAGTGTTCAGACCCCTGGGCTCTCATTTGTGGGGTGCCTCAGGGTTCTGTCCTCTCCCCCATGCTTTTCAACATCTACATGCAGCCGCTGGGAGAGATCATCAGGAGGTTTGGGCTGGGTGTTCATCAGTATGCAGATAATACCCAGCTCTACCTCTCTTTTAAATCAGAACCAGTGAGGGCAGTGAAGGTCCTGTGTGAGTGTCTGGAGGCGGTTGGAGGATGGATGGCGGCTAACAGATTGAGGTTGAATCCTGACAAGACAGAAGTACTGTTTCTGGGGGACAGGAGGCGGGCAGGTGTGGAGGATTCCCTGGTCCTGAATGGGGTAACTGTGCCCCTGAAGGACCAGGTGCGCAGCCTGGGAGTCATTTTGGACTCACAGCTGTCCATGGAGGCACAGGTCAAATCTGTGTCCAGGGCAGCTGTTTACCAGCTCCATCTGGTACGTAGGCTGAGACCCTATCTGCCTGCGTACTGTCTCGCCAGAGTGGTGCATGCTCTGGTTATCTCCCGCTTGGACTACTGCAATGCACTCTACGTGGGGCTACCTTTGAAGGTGACTCGGAAACTACAACTAATCCAGAATGCGGCAGCTAGACTGGTGACTGGGAGCGGCCGCCGAGACCATATAACACCGGTCTTGAAAGACCTACACTGGCTCCCAGTATGTTTCCGAGCACAATTCAAAGTGTTGGTGCTGACCTTTAAAGCCCTAAACGGCCTCGGTCCAGTATACCTGAAGGAGCGTCTCCACCCCCATCATTCTGCCCGGACGCTGAGGTCCAGCGCCGAGGGCCTTCTGGCGGTTCCCTCATTGCGAGAAGCAAAGCTACAGGGAACCAGGCAGAGGGCCTTCTCGGTAGTGGCGCCCACCCTGTGGAACGCCCTTCCAGCAGATGTCAAAGCGATAAACAACTACCTGACATTCAGAAGACATCTTAAGGCAGCCCTGTTCAGGGAAGTTTTTGACGTGTGATTTTACTGTATTTTTGTTTTTTATGGAAGCCGCCCAGAGTGGCTGGGAAGGCCCAGCCAGATGGGCGGGATATAAATAATAAATTATTATTATTATTATTATTATTATTATTATTATTATTATTATTACCTGTGGCCCTGTAGCTACTGTCGGACTACTGTTCGCATCAGCCCAAGGCAGTGGTGAGGATTGAGAGGAATTGGAGTCTATTAAAATCTGTAGAACCACAAGATCAGTTCCCAAGGACTGGGAGGCCAATGACACAAGAGCAGTAAAGCAAGCATACAACAGCGGAGTCAGGGGATTTTAATCCAGGGAGGAATTTTTATGCCTCCCTCAATTTGTCTCCTCAAACTAGTCCTCTGAGCAGAACAGGGAGTTGGTGTGCAATGTACATACAAAAAAATGACTGCTCCCCATAAGTACAGCATCAATTAAAAAAACAAAGGATAGTGTCTTGCAGGGATGCGTGAGCATCCTATTACTCTCCCCCAAAGCAGTGAACATTTGGTTTAAGTGCTCACTAAAGGCTCACGGGCACTCAAAAAGTACCCATTTCTGCCACCTCTCTCCCCCCCCCTTTCTCAGTTCCTATGCTGTGAAGTTGGCTTTTGGATCAGGAAGAGGGAAAGGCAGCAGCGGCAGGTGCTCCAGAGGCTCCAATGTATCATGTTTACCTGCCAGAGATGGGACTAAGACTAATGGTCCCATCATCGCTGCTGGAAGTGGTGCAAATTGCATCAGTCTTCTGCCAGGGCATATTCAAAGTGTCGCCGAGGTCTCTGGAACTCTGGCTATCTTCCTCTCCTGTCCCCTTTAGGCCGCTTGAACAGTTGGGTGGCAACATTCATCGTTTTGCCTCTGCTTGGATTCTTGCATCTGTTTACTTATGACAATTGCCTTGCGTAACTATTTGAGTGCATACAGGTGTGACTTCCTGCTTGTTTCTTGCTGCGCTAGCTGCCACGGGTGCTTGTGTGTGCGAAACAGATTGAATCAAGCCACGATCTAATTTCCTAAATGTGTTTTTCCTCCAATAGTGAGAATGTGATGGGTTTTAAATTATAGAAACCCATCTATCTGCAGCTCAATGAACTGAAAATCCAGAAAGTGGACTCTTCTTAAATTCTTCACCAGTATCAGAGTGACACAGAGATAAAAGCCTATTCAAATTTCACAAGTAAAGTCAATCTTTCCCCCAAAGAATTACAAGAGTGACTGATATAATTCTGAACTCAACTGGTAAGTGAATGGTGAAGTTTTTCCTTTTAAAAAATAAAAGAAGAAGAAGCAAATTACAGCTTTTGTTGAATATAAAAGCTTGGCATCATGAGATGATCCTCTGTTACGGCATCCGTAAGTCACCTTCCTTAATGAGATATCACACTGATGCCCCAGATTCATGTGATTATTATTGCTATTAATTATTTATATAGCCCCATCAATGTACATGGTGTGTTACACGATGGAATAAAACAGATCCCCGCTGAAAGCTTACTGCCTGAAAACTAGACAAAAGGGGAACGGAAAGACGGAAGGGAGAAATTGAAAAGAGCAAATAGTCATGGACAAGGAGTATCTGTGTGCAAATTTAAAATGATCCTGGCATATTCCAACTATGATCAGGGTAGTGTGTATTTGGAATGGGTGGGAAGAGTCAAGGGTTCTGGAAGGTGGGATTAGAACTATCTGGGCAGAGGGCATGGAAAGAACTATTCAGGTTGGGACCATGGAAAACTCATACCAGTTCTGGCACCTGAGATTTCATCAGAAACTTTTCACATAGTTTGGTTTAGAAGCATGCTTTGGAAAGGGGAAGGGGGAAGAAAGATCCCCCAAATTGCAAATTGTGCACCTGTGTGCGGCAGTAGGGATGCTGAGGAATCAGATCTTTTCAAATTCTGCTGTGACCTGTCCTTTCCATAGATCAGAACATGGATCCACCAATTTTTGCTGTTCTCCAAATGCTGCAATACAGCTCCCAATATCAAAATACATGTTAAAGTGTCTTTCGAGGAAAAATATTTCTAGAAATGTATATTTTGGGGAGACAATATGTTTTAAATGCAAACAGGGAGTCCAGTTTGCCATCATTCCTCCCCACGCTCTGGGAAACTCACTAAGCCTGTGGTAGCCTAGAAGTGGGTAGGTTTTACTGCAACTAATTGATTGCTGAACAGGACAGAGCTGTGGGCAGCCAAAGGAAGCTCCACCAGACATTGGTTCCTGACCATAAATCCAGGTCCTACCATGGGCAGCAGGCCGCCACCACCAGCATCATCACTGACAGGATTCCACTAAACCTTTTCAGTGTCATTGCTTCAGTGGTGATGCCAGCGATGGTGGCCTGATTTAAATTATTTTGGACTTCCTCTATGAATGCTTTCCGCAAGGGCTCATTCTGACATTACCTGAGCACCATGAGAGCTACTGAATATGGGAGGTGTTCCTTCGCTTGCTGCTATGGTACCATTAGGCACCACAGATGACACAAGAGGAGACCACAACTTGGCTGTTTTCTACATCAGCACAACTCCTCCCCGGAGTGGGCAGCCCCATAGTGGGAAGGCGACATGTCACAAGCTGCTGCCACATCATCTTGGCTTCTGAATTTCAGTGGTGCAGGAAGGAACTGCAGTTCAACAGCTCCCAAACAGCTCAGATTATGGAACAACAGTCACAGAAATTTAGTTGGAAGTGGTGGGGGAGTATTATTATTATTATTATTAATTATTATTATTATTATTATCATCATTAATTAAATTTCTATGCTGTCCTTATTGGTATTGTTGCACGCTACCCCAATCTCCAAGCGGTGTGAGATTCCAGAAGTTCCAGGCACTCGGCAAGAGTCCATGTTTCCTTTTGGAAATGAGGCACAGCAGAGACTGTGGTGTCTTTATGATATATGGTCTATTTACACATATATACAACCTGAGCCTACGATGGAGGGGTACGCATCCCAGTAAGTTCCTGTCTCTCTCATTCCCCTCTCTGCTTACTCCCAACATCTCTTGAACACTTCATGGGCCCAAACCACGGCAGGTAGCCCTCCAAATGGCTCTTGCCCCCAAAACTCCTGGGGCCCTGGGTGACCCAGGCTGCTAAAGTCTGCCCTGATGCTGCACCAAGTACCCAGGTGGGCAAAGTTGAGTGAGAACAACTCTACCCTGCTCACCCACCCAGGTCTCAGTGATACAGACCAGATTGGCCACCTCATCCATAATCAAAACATGGATGAGGTAGGTCTTACTCAGAGCTGACCTAGCATTCAGAAACAGCAGCCACAGACCTGAGGGTTGGCCGATAGGACAACCACAATTCCCCAAGTTGGAGGGGGGTCTGGCACATGGCAGAGTAACTAAATGCCTGTGCCATTTGCTCCTTACCCAGCCTACCCCACCTCCCACACCATACCTCCCTTTACCCTGAACCACTGCAATCAGGGGCCCCTGCTCTCCCCAGCTCCTCTCTTCCCAGATGCATTTCCCCTCCCTTATTAAAAACAACAACAAAATTGCCACACAAATTCAAAGCAGTTAAAACAAAACAATTGTAGCTCCGTTGCCCTTGTCTCTGATTTTTAGCTAATGCTGCAGCCAGGATCTTGCTCTGAAATCCAGCATTAAGATTTGCAAAAGTCTTCAAGCTGTACCCTTAACCAAACAAATACTATATTTAGGAAAGGATAATGCAATATGAATATATAACAGGAATACATTTTCCATTTGTGATAGGGCTTTTCTGAATATGCAAGTTCAGAGAACATACGTCATTTCGTTGAGAGTAATTTCCATAGCTTTCCGACTACCAGTATAATGCTGCTGTTTAACTGTCCAGCTGTACATGGAAGTTTTGATATTAAAATAAGAAAATCCTTTAACTTTCAACGTCATTAAGAAACCAGCTTAAATGAAGGAAAATCACACTTAGGCCTGACATGGTGTCTACCATCCTGACACATGACATTATGAATTATGAATCAGTCTCCAGTTAAGGATATTAGCAAGGGTTTAGTCATATATGACAAATTCTCAAGTTTCTAAACTTGATTTTTAAATGATTCTGTAATTGTAAAGCAGACCTTGAAAACCATCTTGTTTTGAAATACTAGAGGTTATTCTTCCAAGTTTTTCTTCAGAGTTTAAAGTTTATTTGTGCTGGTCCAGGGGGGGGAGGTTACCGTGGGGCAAGGTCCAGGACCTGAGTTGAGGGTCGGCAGACAGTCCTCCTCGGGTGAAGCGGGGTCCACAGAGGGAAGCCGGGCAAGGACAGGAACTCTGGGGGAAACAGGACTGGATGCTGGCCAAAACAGCTCATCAATGACGTTGCTCCCACAACCTGGGACCAGGCTGACTGGCCTTTATCTTCTCTGAGGCCAGGGGCGGTCCCGGCCCCCAGGAGACCCGCCTCTCCTGGCCTTAAGGCGAGCACTCCTACTGGAAGAAACTAGTTCCCTTCGCCTCTCTGCCCTGAGCCTCTGCAGTTCAGGAGAGGCTGAAGAGTTATTGAGCCCAGTGGGAGACTCACCTGTAGGCACTGAGTCCTCAACCACCTCTGGAGCCAGAGTGGATTCACCTGGTTCCTGCTCCTGAGGATCCGGCACAGGTGCAGGCGCTTCAGAATCAAGGCCCTGCCCCAGTTCAGCCGGCCCTGGAGGCGGGGACTCCTGTGCAGGCTGGGATTCCTCCGGTTCAGCCTCTGAATCGGATTCCCAGGCCATCACATTATTGTTGCTGAACAAAGCCTCTTTCATCAGTTTTAAGTGGTGGAGAGGTATGATGAGTGAAGTCAGTTTTAAGTCTAACAATATTAGTAGCAGGGTTCGTTTGAGTTTGTTTTGGGGGTTTTTTTTTGCAAATATAGTTTTACAGATTTTTTTTAATGTATTGTGTTATTTTGCTGCACACCGTTGTGGTGAAAGGTGGTATAAAAATAGCTTAATGAATAATAAAAAATAAAAACCACAGGTACATCAGCATCACTGACCATGCCCTTCTTATTCTGAAAGAACGGTGAGTAGGAAACAACCTTCACAAAATCATAGTATAGAAGGGGGTATTGGATGCCTTGTTAATTTTTTCAGTGTCCAGTTAGGAGCATAGGAATCTGTCAGACCATTGGTTCATTGAGTTCAGTATTCTCTGCCGTAGAGATGGGGAACTTGGGATCCTTCAGATGTTGTTGGACTCAAGCTCCTACCATTCCTGACCATTAGCTGATGGGAATTGGATGGCCATCACCATACCTGGTCTACCCTGAAACCCAGTCCTATATGGAGTTGCCAGAAACTGAACACTAAATCATGTGATCTGTCACTAAGGCTTCAGTCTTATTCCTACTCTTGTTGCTTCTGTTCCTCAGTGGTAGTTCTTACCTTTGCAACCTCCTTTCTCTTCTCCCCCTGGCAGGAACAGGCATGGCAGTGAGTCTTGGAAACAAATCTGCACAAACATACCATTTCTATATAAAACACCTTGCTTTTTCCTCCTGCTAAGAGAAGGTGCTTTTGCGCTCTGGCAGAACCTAATGTACTGCATCATCTCCTTACAAGGCTCCCTCCTCATCCCTTTCAGGCATGTAGCATCCAAAATGTTGGTGCTTGTATGGGGCATGGTTCAACAGCACAAACTGAAGAAGCTCACCTCACAATCATGAGAGGAAAGCATACACAGGTATGGGACATTAGTAAAGGTTAGTATTCAATGCACTTAGCAGAAATGGTGAAACCTTAAATAACTCTTTCAGCACAAAGCTGTGTTAGCTAATTTCACTAATTATGACTGCTCATTTCTGCAACTCTACCAGCATGAAATTTTGTGCAGAATTTGGTATCGGGCATGGAATCATATACCTGTTATGGATTCCTACAGCAACAACAACAGGCTTAAATATTTGTTAACAGTCACTTTTAAAAGGTAGCTTCTTCTACCCTTCAAGAGTGAGGTACATTGGAAAAACCTGCAGATAGTTTGCTCTATTTCTGAAATAAGGTGAGTGCAGTGGAATATATCCTCCAGAACCCACCAAGTTCTAACATCTCCCTGCCCAAGTTTAGTGCTGTCATCTGCTATTGGGGTGAAGGCAGAAAGGGAGGACACAGAGGGATGGAGACTAGTGAAGCTTCTGCTCTGAAAAAAGCTTGGTAAGCACCTGAATAAAAGGGTTCCAGGCTACTCACAAAAAAACCCTTCCCAAGTATATTATTTAAGAGGTTCTCAGATGCCAAAAATTTAAATTTAAACTAAGGAAGCAATTTAATGAGCTTAGAGAGAAATGTCCAGCCTTAAAATTTCAGTGCTAGCTCTCCCTTCCCCTGGTTTCCAATCCTTAAGCTGTCTTTACTTGGTTTTTTCCCTGACACCAACCTGAACTGAAGGGAGATCACAGTGCTGCCAAAAGCCCCACCCCCAGTAAGGCATCAGCAGTTCTTCAAGTGAATTAAGCAGCATACTTTAAAGCCTTAAAAGACAAGCACTGCCTTATTTCAATCTAGATGTGGTGATTTCCGAGACTGACTGACTGACTGCTTAAAATGTATGCGACTGCTGAGGAAAAGATTCTGTCGGCTCTGCCTATTTTTTGCTCGCTTTCCAATAACATATTTAAATAAAACATATTTTCTTTCAAATGCCTCAATAGCTGCCACTTATGCTCCTGGAGAGGAGATTCTAATGGGTGTCCAGTTTATGCATTTTTCCACCCTCCTGATATGTTCCACACATGGACATAGGGACGTAAGTAAAGGACGGCAGAAATATTCCACCGGGTTATCTATCAGCAGTAAAAGGCTGTACCTGCGTCACACTCCCAAAACTGGGGCTGTTCTACCCCTTTAAAAATCCATGCTGGGAACAATCTCATGTTTAGGGCCCATCTTTAGATAAGAGGCACCATCAAGCAAAGATCACTCTAAAATCCTTTCAAAATGCATATGATCTGAATAATGTACTATGTGGTGTTTTAGTTTCCCTTTATTGTGTAGCTGTTATGGAGTGCTTTCAACATGCTGGCAATCCCTCCACCATCCCTGGTAATGTACTCTAAAATGGCATCAGCAATATTCAGTGCAAGTATAACTTTGGAGTTTCAGTTCGGTAAGTTCATTTCTCCATCCATACACACATATGCACAGACTGTCAAGAATGCAGCACTTGTCATAATTGTATTACTGGTATACACCACACACCACACAGGTATTTCCGGGGTTTGAAAATGTGTGGGATGCGTCCAAAGGCTCTCGGCTGCACACCATTGCTTTTTATGTGTTGTGGAAGTGAAGTTAACACTCCACCCACTGCCCCCTTGAAGTGTTTTGTTCCCTCCATTTTGAATATCAGAAGAGAGCTAGTTCAATATGGGGAATTGTCCTGCTCCACACAAGTGCACTGTACCTAAGGATGGGTTAAGCAGCTAATTCCATCCCTTGTAGGTTTTGCTGGCATGCAGTCATAGCTTTTTTCTGTTCCATCCCATTATATTAACCACTACAAAAAGTGCTGAAGGGCACACGACAGTAACAACCATATATGATAGGAAGACGTTCAGGAGCATGAGAAAGCAAATGAAACTGATTCCTCCCCCATCCCAAATTGTACTTCACAGGAAGGCTGTACACAGCAACTAAATAGATGAACAATTCATTGTAAAACTGATACTGCACTTCCAAAAGCTATAGTTTGCACCAACCATGAAACTGATATATCTCACCTGGCTCCATCCTACTTGTGATTCCAACAATCACATGAAGTAAACACAGAGCTATATCTAGGGTTACCCTATTTGAAAAAGTAAAAACCAGGACATTCCTAAACAGAAAGACGCCAAAAAACCCACAATTATTTGATAGACTTGCCTAAGATCCAGGGCAAAGTGCCGCCTTTTGGAAATTCCCCCCGGACATCAATTCCGCCTTTGAAATCCTGGTGATGTCTGGGAAAATCTGGACATATGGCAGCCCTAGGTGAACACTGGTCTGCCACTGAAAATGATGGACCCATAATTATGCCCCTCTGCAATATGTATAATGAAACTTACCCAAGTCAGCCTCATTTTGTGTTTCCATGTCCAAACCAGTAGTGATACCAGGAGTGGAGTGAGAATGTGGAAACACAAAATATAATGGCACAAGTAAGTTTTGCTACACTTTATGTAAGGGGGAAAGACATGAACTCAATGTGGGGCTGCCATTTCATTGGCAGACCCATATTTATTGGCATGTCTAGTTCCACTGTAATCCTAACAATATACTGATGCATTCTCCTGAGCCATTGTGTTCAATCCTCAATTCACTTTAAGTTAGCCCCCACCCCGGGGGGGGGAATACATGAATATTTACTTAATGGAGGGAGGCAAATGGCATGTCATGGCTAAATGGATTCAGAATTCCAGCCATTACGAGACAAAGAGAAACAGTTTCTAATATAATGCTGCTATTTCTGTTCATGAAATCCATGTCAACTGAAGAAGTTGAATTTTACTTTTTTTATTTAAAAAAAGTCTCTCCCCCCCTTTCTCCACCTCTCTGCCTTTCCCTGCCCCCATATCCTAAAGAAAGACTCCCAAGTGCCTCAATTCAAATGGATTGAAAACAGAGTCAGTGGGGGGAGAGTTCCCGCAGAACACATTGTTGTCATTGCTGACCTATTCAACAGCAGTGACAGCAACCTGCCTTTGTCTTCTACTCCTCTAAACAAACTGATGACAGACCAGGTCCTGCTACAGAAATATCAAGAATTAAAGCATTCACAGTGGGAGCAAGCAGCGGGGCCAGTGCATTTGCAGAAATGGGGAGAGCTGGTCAATAAAAGGGGATGGGAGACAGGATCAAAAGGGGTCGGCTTACAATGGGCTCCGGGCTCAAAAGAGGTGCACACAATTGCACAGGTCAGAATTTACAAAAGGGAGTATTCCCTAAATTGTCACCTTCTACACAGTGGGGAAGGATGTGGGAGTAAGAGTAGGACAGAAAAGGAGTTACTCTGTGTGTGTGCGTTATGTGAGGTGGGGGGGGGGAGGACTTGTCAAGGAAGAATATTATTTCAGTCTGGCACAAGCCAAAAAGGTGTTAAGCAAAGAAGGATGTACGATAAATGTGTGTGTAGCTAAGACAAGGCTTCTGCTCACAGATGGGCTAGTCAGAAGCTTACAGGCTACTATCAATAAGGCTGCTCAGGGTTGGATACTTTCTCTTGCTGAACCAGAAAGATAATTTTATTCCTTACGCCCCACATCAGTTCTGACAGTTCATTGAGTCGTTTATTTTGCTGCTTCACAATCTAAACAGAAGGCAAAGGAAAACTTTAAACACATTTTTTTTATTTCTGATCCTTAAGATGAAAAGTGAATCAGAAATAAGCAGGCCTTGTGCAAGCAGATAGAATTCAACTGGGTTGCAGTGCGGTCTTTAACTGGAGACTCTGCTGCCTGGATGGAGGCCTGCCGCTGCCGCAGATAGCTTTGCTCTGACCGGCTCTTGTCTTTGGTTTCACCCATCTGCAAAATGTGGAGGAGGCTCACAATGCTTCCCTTCACAGCTCAGGCAGTATCAAGGGTTGGGAGTAAATGACAGCATGAAAAGGTTTCTGAATGCTACAGTAAGACTCAGTAGTGGTCCATGCCACTCTCCTGACCCCAGTGTTGTTGTTCCTGATTACCTGGACAGAGCTAGGGCAGGGCAGAATGGCAGTGAGCCAAGAGATACTCGGGGGCACTGGCAGGAGTGCTGGATGGGTGGCGACAGTCCCCCTGGCGAACTGCCCCACCATACATGCCACTACAGGCAAGACTTTTGCCGGCTTTAGTCATGGGAAAGAAAAGGTTGCTAGACTCAAGCAGGACTAACATGGGCTACCTGAATGGCGTGAACCAAAGCCAACCAAAAGACAAACCAGCAAATATGAGCAGCTTCCAAATAGCCCAGTACTTGCAGCCATCTCTACCACCACCTATTGCTTTAGATGTATGGTTGGGGTCTCTTTTTCCTTTAGCTGTGGTTGTCAGCTTCGCCTTTGAGCCAGTGCTACCGACTGGGCTCAACCTCTTCAGCCCCGACTGGGCCAGGTGAGCTGGAAAGCACTTCCAGAGACCTTCCATGCAGGAAGCAGGTCTAAGTGCTGTGGACTCACAACTCAGAGCTGTGAGCACCAAACTCACTTCCAGTAGTCAGCGGAGCACAGCAGAGCATGAACCACACGAACGACAGCTTCTGTAGAATAACTTCTTTTATTCTCTACAGCTACTATACAAACTAACTACAGACTAAATGGAGACGCTGGACTGCACTGAGTGTTACAGCTGCATGAGCAGCGACCTTATCTATACACAGATAACACTCAGACTCCCCCTTTGAAGTCAGGCTGGAGCGGAATAAGTAATAAGAAAAATCCGCCCCCTCCTTTCTGAAACATCAGCAGATTCTTGCAATGGGAGGGGTGAAATATCCTCAGTGGTAACCATGGGTGCTAGGAAGGTTACAGCACTTTTGCAAAACCAGTGCCATGTTTAGGATATGTTTCCCTTTTATGACATAGTTTGATAAGCCTAGCATCCATGTTCAAAGTCCCAGGTGCATGGAAGGTTGCTCTGAGGAAAACAACACAGGCCTGCTGCTTCCAAGCATAGCCTTACATGTGAACTACATTCATTTACAGAAATGGCCTACATTGCTGAATTTGGATAGGTGTTCCATGGCTTGAGGGGAAAGGATGTATTGGCTCCTGTCCCCTCAGAGAACTTTGTGAAGCAACAGACATGCCCTCTAATGTTTTTACCTTTTTCAATTCAGCGTGTCTATTTGATTTGTTCATGAGGGATGCAAGTTAAAGCTTGGATATTAATAAGCCTTGTAATATTTTTTGATGTGCTACCTTGTAGGTGTCCTAGCCTCTCAATTCAACCATGGGATAGCTTAGGAAATAAAATGCCAGAAGAATGACTGGAAAAAAACCCCTTTTGTCTAAAGTGTAAATCTGGTGACTGTATTGCACAGTTAAACGCTGGATTTGATACACTCTGCAAAAACACAGAGAACTTTCCATCTTTCCATGGTATATTAAAGGTCGCACAATTATAATAAATTCTTGCTCCAGCAGTTCTAGGAGCAGTGAAAATCAGTCTCAAGTTTCCAGCGAACAATGAAGTCCCCACAGAGTTTTCAGCTTCTCCAGGAAATCAGGCTGTCTCAAGCTGTGTTGGCTTTAAAGATGTCCTGAATGCCCATCATAAAACGTTTGCAACTCACTGCACATACACTGCACTTCCAGTCTTCTGCAGTCAAAATTATGCACTGTATTTCATTGCTACTTGAGATATTATATATATCTATCTTTACTAGTACCAGATATCAAAAGACAATTGTATTCTGCTCAGGCAACGAGATAGCAGACCAGCATACCTTCTTTGTGCCATGCAGACTGAAACTGAAATACAGGTGGGAACCTGTTTCAGCCTGAGGTAAAATTCTCTTCAGGGCATAGCAGGGAACACAGATTTTGCCTCAGTCCTGTAGGCTAGTTTCTACAAATGCTAACACGCCCCTTTCTGTCCTCCATCAAGGGAAGGAAGTGGCGTGATCAGAGACACAATCCAAAAAGCAGAAATACTCAAGGAGGGTTCCAAGTAGGGCCAGTAAAGGGGTGTGATGGAGGAGGGGGTGTGGGCTTAGAAATGTTCATGGAGCCAGATAGAGAGGCCTGCTTTTGAGCCCTGCGCTCAAAAGCCCTGTGTTCAAAAAGCCCTGTAATCCCCATCACTGGGTTAAAATAATAATGTTAAGTAATACAGTGGTACCTTGGTTGTCGAATGGCTTGGCTCCCGAACAAATTGGCTCCTGAATGCCGCAAACCCGGAAGTAAGTGTTCCGGTTTGTGAACATTTTTTGGAAGCCGAACATCTGACATGGCTTCCACGACTTCCGATTGAGTGCAGGAAGCTCCTGCAGCCAATTGGAAGCCGTGCCTTGGCTTTCGAATGGTTCCGGGAGTTGAATGGGCTCCCAAAATGGATTAAGTTCGACAACCAAGGTACCACTGTAATAATTAAAACAACAAGAGTCATCTGTGGGACATCGCAATCCTAACTATGGCAGAATTTATGGCCGTGTAAATTAAGCCAGCATAAGAGACCCTTATTCCAAACTCCCTTCAGTGGTGGGGCTACTGTCAGTTGAGCTGGTCTGAGCCTGGCAGAGGTAAAACAAGCCTTTAAAATAAAGTTTGGCTTACGGCACCCTTTTTGCCAGTGTAACTTCCACTGGGTTGCTAGGTCACATTACTGAACTGAAAGGCAGACTGCTTCTGCCCTGTCCCACCCCTGCCACACCCTCAGAATACCCTTTATGGGGACTAACCCTGGCCTTGGACCAGATGGCTGAACCAGGAGAGGGGACTTACCCCAGTGTATCTCCAGTTGAGCTGGGAAGAAGAACTTTTAGCTTTCTGGGAGAGCAGCTCCGCTCTTTCAAACAATTAACCCATGCCTACTGTCTAAAGTTTTACAGACCAGAAAAAGCTGTAGCAAGCAATTCTGCTATATACAGTGGTACCTTGGTTTTTAAACGTCTCCGTTGATGAACATTTCATTTTCCGAACGCCGTAAACCCAGAAGTAAATGCTTTGGTTTTCAAGCACGCCTCAGAAGTCTAACGTGAAACGCGGCTTCCACTGAGTGCAAGATCCTGAGGCCTAGCTGTCAGCTATTGAGTTTTGGTTTTCGAACATTGCAGAACTCGAACGGTCTTCCGGAACGGATTACATTTGAAAACCAAGGTACCACTGTATGTAGTTTGGTTCTAAGCCGAGAAGGAGTACAGTGGTACCTCAGGTTAAGAACTTAATTCGTTCTGGAGGTCCGTTCATAACCTGAAACTGTTCTTAACCTGAGGTACCACTTTAGCTAATGGGGCCTCCCGCTGCCGCTGCGCGATTTCTGTTCTCATCCTGAAGCAAAGTTCTTAACCCGAGGTACTATTTCTGGGTTAGCGGAGTCTGTAACCTGAAGCATCTGTAACCAGAGGTACCACTGTATTCTCATTACCCACATGGAAAGCAATAAGCTGTACCAACTATAATGAAAGATGTCAGTGGCAAATAATAACATTGTGCACACAATGTACTTTCTAAGCGGTGTCCCAGAATGTTTGGAGTATACTAGCAACTACATTTTAGACAAAATAAGCTGAAATTCAAAGTTGGCATCTGGGTATGTAAGAAGGCATTGCTTTCTGCCCTGCACTATTCGTTGAATGCACCATTGTTTCCTTTCTGCTGCAGCTCATTATCCACCAAAAACTATGTTATTCATCTCATTGCCCACTGTTGTGAAATTATAAAACTTACATTATATAAATTATGTTGTCATTATCCCACCCTATTCATTTCAGTGCAAAGGTAATGTAATGCAAATGTGGGGAAAAATTAATTGGATTGCATAGCATTGGTGGACTGAAAGCAAAAACAATCAATGCTAATAATATTTACAGGATTGATTTCGCTTCCAGACATGGGACAAATAAGTAAACATCAACAATATCTGCACCAATATCTGTTTTCAGTAGAATTCTCCAACATCCCTATTGGCATCATTTGTAGATCATTTGTAAATAAATTTGTGTTTATTTCTTAGCAAAATCCCCCCACGAAAACCTGATCCAAAAGCGTGTTGATGCTTTTTAAATCATGGTTCTCACTGCATATCACATTAGCTGCTTATACAAAGAAGTGTGCAATTTGTAGCAACAATGAAAATTTAAAGATCAATGATATTTTCATATCAAATCCTTCATACTAATTTCACTGCTGAGCATTTAATCAAGTGATAAGTATCTCTGAAGTGGCAGGTGGGTGCATATGCCTCCATAATTAGGTTGGCAGTGCCTCATATATTAAAGTTATACACAGTTTTGCAAGGTATCAGGCAAACTCACTAGAGTCCCTTCCTATCCTGGTCTCTGTACTAATTGCACAATGCATCATTTGACACACAAAAAAAGTTATTTAATGGAGTTTGAAATTCGTCATTATGCAGAGAGCCCTAAAAATATCATTTCAAAAATCCCTCAGGTAAAGATATCATTTGTTTGTGCCTGAGCCTTTGGGCCTGTCAAATCTTAGTAACAATTCTCCTTTAGTAACTTCAACTTATCACACTCACATGACATTCCTGAGCAGTAGATTTTCATTGTCAATTGAGATGGGAAAGGAGTATGTAAAATTATTCAGCAAGAGGAGGATACTTTTTGTCACATTTGGAAAATCCCACAATTCTAATGCTTTTTAGCCTAACTGATAACTTAAAATATATGAATAATAATAATAATAATAATAATAATAATAATAATAATAATAATTTTATTATTTATATGCCACCCATCTGGCTGAGTTGCCCCAGCTACTCGGAGAGGCTTTCAACACATATAAAAACTTAATATAACATCAAACATTAAAACTTCCTGATACATGACTGACTTCAGATGTCTTCTAAAAGTTGTGTGTGCATACTTTCAGACAACAACCACGCAATCAATATTTTGTGGTAGGAAACTGAAAGTACTCAACATAATCACTTGTGAACCTTAAATATGTTACCCACAGATTAAAAGGATTTTTCATACTGCAGCATAGAGTTAAGTTTGTTAGTGTAGCCATCATGGTCAATAATGGTTTGATTTCCATTCCCTTGCCTTTTGACATTTAAATTGTCCTTGCCTTATGTCTCAACTCTACACTCACATTGCACTTTGCCATTGTAATTCTGATGGAAGAAGTCAGACTCGCGTACTAATGGACATTCTGAATTGATGACAAATATCTTTGACCAATTTTGCAACTGCTGCTAAAATCAGACTGCGTTTCCTGCATCTGTAAACAGAACGAAAAAGCTTATTGGCTAAAGTACATGATCAGTTTTTAAAAGGCTGCCTTCTGCTTCCTATCATGGGATGTATCCATTATTGCGGGCCATTTGCAATTTGTTGAATGGTGTGTGACTAGTAGTGATGGAAGAGCTCTGGCTTGGTTTGGAATGGGCTTGGCCTAGTGTCTCAGCAACTCTGTTTAGGAGATCTTGCCCTGATGAAGCAGTTGCAAGGACTGAAGGTCCCAGCCTTCCCAGTACCCACTAGGACTCCTCTCCAGGTTCTTTTCCATGCAGTCTCAGGCTGCACCTGCACACAGCAACCCTCTGCTTTGCCCATTACATTTCTCGGTGTGCTGCAGGAGACATGAGGGGATGGGAGCTAGTCACAGCAGGTCAGGGAGACTCACTGGCTTCTTCAGCCACCTGCTTCCTGACTCCATCTCTCCAGGCCCCCACTTCTGCCTTGGAGTCTGAACTGTGCTCTGCCACAGCCTCTTTCTCTTCACCAGGCATACCCAGCCTTTGGCCCCCCAGATGTTGTGGACTATAATTCCCATCATCCCTGACCACTGGTCCTGTTAGCTAGGGATCATGGGAGTTGTAGGCCAAAACATCTGGAGTCCCAGGAGTCCCAGGAAGTGGGTAGAAGAGATGTGAAATTGACAGATAAGACTCCTTCAACATCCTGCCAGATACCCACAGGGATCTGGCAAACCAAGGTTATAAGTGGATGGCAAAAGAACATAATGCCATACTGGAAGAAACATAAAGATTATTAACAGAGCAGGGGTGGAGAACCTGTAGCCCTCCAGATGGAAGGTGTAGCAAATGTCATATTCGTGGTGGACCATACAAGGCTGACCCAGGACATTTTGCTATATGAGGCAGAGACACAAATAACACCCTCTTCCCTCAAGCCAAGGTGGATAGTACCCAAGGCCAGCCAAGTTACTTTGGCACATAAAGCTACAAAGACAAGCTCCTACGAACATCTCTTTCCTCCCTGGCAGTAAAAATGAAATATTGTATTTACTCGAATCTAATGCTCACCTTTTTTGGCCAAATTACTTGGTGAAAATTAAGGTGCACATTAGATTCAATAACACATTTACATTTGCCAGCAAATACTTTTTTTGGTTTCAAGGGTCTGAAAATTGAGGTGCGCATTAGATTTGATGGCATATTGTTGTTGTTGTTTAGTCGTTTAGTCGTGTCCGACTCTTCGTGACCCCATGGACCAGAGAACGCCAGGCACTCCTGTCCTCCACTGCCCCCCGCAGCTTGGTCAGACTCATCCTCTTCATGGATCACTGCCTTGCCGTGGCGAAGGGGCTTGAAGAACTCAGAGAAGCTATGAACTATGCCGAGCAGGGCACCCAAGATGAACAGGTCATAGTGGAGAGTTTTGACCAA
This sequence comes from Podarcis cretensis, assembly GCF_951804945.1. Taxonomy (NCBI): domain Eukaryota; kingdom Metazoa; phylum Chordata; class Lepidosauria; order Squamata; family Lacertidae; genus Podarcis; species Podarcis cretensis. The sequence goes on along the minus strand of NC_137170.1, from coordinate 71,941,553 downwards.
ACGTGATCCACCTGGAGGAAGAACCGGCAAGCCACTCCAGTATCCCTGCCAAGAAAACTCCATGGACAAAGATGGCATATTAGACTCGAGTAAATACAGTACATTAAACAATGAGTTATTGTTGTTGTTTGTTATTATGGCACCCAAAATCAGCTGCTTGAGGTGGCTGCCTCACTCTGGCAGAAATGGAGTTGAGGAAAGATTTCAGATGGCAATGGAAGGGAGACTGAGCCAGAGAAGGAACCGAATGTAGAGAACAATCATTGGCAGCCTGCTGTGGCGTGTCACTAGGGGCATCACAAACATGTGAGCTTTACCTCTTTCTTTTTGATGTGATGCCATTGTCATGCCTCAGACTGCAGCTGAAAATTGTTTGTCTAGCAGTTCTGGTAGGTTTGATTCAATAACTCTTATAAGAGGGCAGGCAGGATATCAATGCTGCTTTATTGCCTTTTTCTCTACCTACAATAGCAATTCTCCAGTCATACAGTATTATAAAGTGCCATCGCTGGGGCTCCGTATCTATTGTAGTCAGGTCTCATCACCCCCATTGCTGCAAGAGGCAAGGCTGTAATGCATCTAGGCTCATTTTCTAAAATGTTAACTAGCAGGAGCTGATTGGATGGCACTGGGCAAAGGGAGACAGGGTTGAGACGCTCTATTAACTCACTGACAGGCATGGGATGAACTAGGAAGACACTGCTAACAAGAAAATGAGCCGTTCTGCTATTACTTCTTTATAAAAATCGCTGCTCGCCAAGTTAAAGTTTTTGACCTTAGCCTTTAAAATCTGTTATTCTAGAGGAAGCAGATTGACTTCTTGAGCCTTTCCAAAGTAAAGGGTGTCAAACATATGGTCTTTGCTTTCACAACAGAGCAAGGGTCATTGAAATATAAGGGTGGCTATTTTTAAAATTAGCAAAAGATTGCTACGCAATCTAGTTAAACTGTGGAATCCATTGCCATGAAATGCAATTGGAGCTAAGGAAATTAGCAGGACCAAATTAATAAGGACAAATTGATGCTTTGTGGGTAGCTATGCTTGCTTCATGCACATTGATGTTTGCAGTGGTGAACAGCATAAAATGTGAAAGGACCACCTATGACAGCAAACAAACAGTGTATATATATGCTAAAGAATTGTGATCTATCACATCTGCCCAGTGTGTGCTCCACATTTATTCCTAAAATTTTCATACCACAGGATAAGCCTAGAGACCTGAAAGTGTGAATTGCCCCATCAAGTTTGGATTGCTCCATTAAATGTGGATTGACATTTCACATGATAAAAAGTAGCAACATGTTTCTGCTTTTCATTTCTATCTTGAGAACACTGCTGGATTTTTTAAAAAAACAAAACCACACACAACTTGAATTATATTTGTATTTCAGTGTTGGTGCAGTGAAATATAGATTCATTTACATCATTTTCCCTCTTGGGCAAGAATTCTTTATCCCATTACCAACCTTTCCTAGTTTAAAAAATACATTTTTGCCTGTCTAAGGATATCCCACTTCCTTTTAACACCTCAGGTGGTGACATTGGGTGGGGTTCAACTCATGAGTCCCGTCAGTGGAAGCCCTGTGCAAGGATTTCAGATATTATGGATGGTATCTGACTCAACTCAAATGCTCAAAGTAAACCCACTGAAATTAGTGGATTTGGGTTAGCTATAACTAACACACGTCCATGGATTTTACAGTCTATGTTGAGTATGAGTTAATTGAATACCACCCTAATCTTTATTTTTGAGGTGGGGTGTGTGTGTGGAACAACGGGGTTGTTTGAATAGCCCTAGCCCACATCAGCATACATTTCCATGTGCCAGAATTCTGTAAGGAGTGGGGTGGGAAGCAAGTAGGACCACATAAGCTCTCAGTGCCCACCTGAATTGTGCTCAAAACCTCTCCTGCCTCCCCCAAGGGCTCAACAACATACATTAGGAAAAGCAGTCAGGCAGCACACAGTGGGGTTGTTGTGTTGTTGTTGTTGTTGGTGGTGGTGGTGGTGGTGGTGGTGGTGTTTTTGAAGCATTTAGTTGGAGCACTCAAAAAAGCCTCAAGCTCATTCCAGACTGAATAGGACAGTGAGTGACCATCTCTATGGCCAACCATTTTCATGCCTCAAACATTTGTTGAATATTAGCTGCCCTCCCTCCCTCTTCTCAATCTCCCTCCTCACAACTGATGAAAACTGCTGCATCCCTTTGACAAAAATAGAAACAATTTTTATTCTATTACTAATCTCTTGAGTCAATGAGTTCCCATTGAACCTTCTTTTCCCCCGTTAATCCAATAAGCTGTGTTGCTTGCCTAACTCACTGCTTTATCCCTGGCTTTTGCAATGGCAACATATCAGACAATTTGAAAACACCAAATAACCCACCCACATGCTTTGTCTCTATGTCTGAAAGAAATCCAAAAGGACTCGCTCTCCAGCCTCTGTAACATTTCCTTTTATTTGGGCCATTACGGAATTCTGAGGTGCTGCAATCCACATTCTGGGAGAAGTAATATAAACAGGCTTGGTTCAATCTTCTCTTCCCTTGATCACTGAAATGATGACAATACTTTGATACCAACTCTGCAGACATCCATTAGAGTTGAATCAGCAATGTACTATTTATGAACAGGGATGCTGCAATAATGGCACTATCCATTCTTCCCAAACAATGCAGCTATTTATCAAGTGATTAAACTGTAGTAACATACTTGGATTTTACTAGCCTATTTTCTCTTGGAACTTAAAAAGATTTTACTGCCTCAAGTTTGGCAGCGTGATCCCTAATAATTTTGATTTTATTACATTATCATATTTTTTAGATTTATCTCCATGTTTTGCATAAGATTCAAATTGTTGCTCGGTTTTATAAAATAAGATATATTTATCTTGGTCAAAAATCACATTAAGATAATTATCTTGCCCTTTTGGCAGATAATTTTGTTTGCAATATATTGAAAATACTTGTTTTCTTCAACTACTCATTCTTGTTAAAGTAGCTATTTCCCCCCGCTTGCTTGTGGTGGAGGCATCTCTCTCTTTCTTTCCCCCTTTATCTCCTCACCCATCACCCTGCCTCCCAGCCTCCTCCCTGACTACAAAAGCTGTGCAATTTCTCAGCCTCTGCCAAAGGCATCATGGACTTTGAAGAAGCACAGCTTGGGACAAAAGGGAGAAACAAGCTAAGAGGAAGGCATGTTTGGCAAATCCTCACTGTGATCAACTCTTGCCCAGAAACCTATGCCCCCACTGCAGAAGGACGTGTGGATCCAGAATTGGCCTCCACAGTCACTTACGGACACACCGTTAAGACCTTATTCATGGAAGACAATCTTACTTGGCTCAGAGTGATCAGAAAAGAAGACTCTGTTTCCACATAGAATTAGAATTAGTTATTTCCACATAAATTATACACATCATTTGTGACCTATACACGGTCCAGAAACCATGCATTATCAGCACCTCCACATTCCCAGGCAGGCAGCAAACCAAGAGTTCTTTCAATCTCTGATGGATCCGCAAGTTGAGCAGACCTATTTTAGGGAGTGAGCTGCTAAAAGCAGGAAGGGTGGAAATGAGATGGGATTATTTCATTTGAGTGAAACAAGGAAGATTAGTCCAGACATAATTACATCCTTTCAAAGAAGTGGGTGTTACAAACTACCAGCTTCAAGGGCTGGACTCAGATAAGACCTTCTTATCAGAAGAAAACCCCATTATGGAACCCTGCATGATGGACAATGCCCCACTCAGAGAACCAACAGGACCACAGGGCCTGGATACTTGGGGTTTGTATAGGCTCTGTGTCTGGGTTGAATAATGAGATGAATCAGAATGTCTTTGGGGGATCTTTCCACTCTCTAAAGTCAAAGCAACCCTCCCCCTTCCCCAGGGCAGAATCAGAGACCCCACAAAGCCTTGTGTCATTTGGTTCTTTGTGAACTTTTCTGCATCCTATAGTGCTACGATTTCCTAATTCTCTGTGTTTCTCTAGGTCCAGGGGCTTTGGGAGAAGTGAGGCTGTCCAAAATGTTGCCTGTGAAGCACTGAAGAGCTTTGGGTTGATTTTTGTATTAAAGTGTAGCAGTAGGAGATTTCTGTAAAAGCAAAAAGTTAGTTGGGTTTTCTGAATCCGAGGAAGATTTCTCAAGGAGTGGTTTTACCACTGCCTCTTTCAGACAGGCAGGGGCCACCCCCTCTCGTAGGAAAGGATTCACTTTCCTTCATAATTCCTTATGAAGAGTTTTTCTGTTGCTCTTTCTTACCTTAAAATATTACTAGGTGACTGAGTGGTATAAAGTTTTGTCTGTTTATTTTTTTAAAAAAAATTGCAGCTTCACGCTGGCTTTACCAGTGCTTGTTTGTGTTCTCCAATAGGCTATCTAGAAAATTGCCTGTGGATTTATGAAGAGCTCTGAGGGTTGGTTGATTGGTTGGTTGTGGTGGTGGTGGTTGTTACAACAGAGCAATGTAGTTAAAAATAAATTCCATTGACTTTGGTCAAAAGCAAGCTGGGGAAGTGATAGACATTTTTAGATTCACTTAGATGCACTTAGATTCACATTTAGATTGGGAAACAGTCATTTTACATCGGGTTTTTCAGTTCCCACCAAAGTGAACAGAGCACAGTACGTATTATAAAAAGATTCCAATTTTCAAATAGGCATAGATACAGATACAATGGAAATCTTGGAGTCCATGAATTGCCCCTGATGCATACACCCCCTAGAGCCCCTCTCCCAGATAACTGCCGGGTCCTCAAGAACTAAGAAAACAATGAGCCTAAACCAAAGTTTGGTTCCAGCAGTGCAACTTGCCTGTCTGGTTTTACAGATTTGCTTCTCGTCTAACTTGGACAGCTCTTCTCCAGTTCCTCATTAGGCTCTCTGACTTCTGGTGCTGCTGGACAGCTCCCTGTCATGATCAGAAAGCCAGAACAGGGCAGAGGAATGGCATACCACCCAACTTTGAGCCTTGGGTAAAACAGTTATTCATTTTTAAGTTCCAGATGTTTCAACAGACAAGCAGGACCTGCAACAAAATGCCGCAGGGTACATTCACAGGAGGGATCCTGTTTCCAGCCAGTGACTCAGCCTTATCCTTATCCAGCATGCTAGCAGTCCAAAAGCACACCTGTGCAAGTAGATAAATAGGTACCACTGCAACGGGAAGGTAAATGGTGTTTCTGTGTGCTCTGACACTCGTCTGAAGTTTAGTCATGCTGGTCACATGACCCAGAAAGCTGTCTGTGGACAAATGCCACAGACCTTGGCCTGAAAAGTAAGATGAGTGCCGCACCCCATAGTCATGTTTGACTGGACTTAACCATCCAGGGGTCCTTTACCTTTACCTTTTACCTTTACCAGCAGGCTGTAAATTGTAAAGGGCTCTTTTACCCCACCATTTTTGTTTTCCAACAAACACTCAACGTTCAACAGCACTGGGCATCCCATTGGGCTGTCTTCTGGGAAGGGGGTGGAGTTGCTGTTTTCATCTAAGTATACCTCCCTTCTTGTTTCTCACTGGCTCCTGCAGATGCAGGTTCACCTGAATTTGCTATTAGAAGGAATAAGTGCATGCAACAAAATGTTGCAGTGTCAAGTGCTCCTGTTCAGGGTTCTAGGCAGCCAGGCGGTCACACTCAGGTTACTTGATTCCATCCCACATCCTTCCAGTTGTCACCCCTAGAGACAGATAGAATTCCATGCTCAATGGATATAGTCAGTCTTCAGTGGGCTGTCCTTAGTCCCACTTACCCACCACAAAAATAGTATCTTTCCACTTCTGCAAAGCTTGGTGTTTCCCTGAGCCTGCTGGTGTATGAAGTATTAGGTCAAGGGGAACAATAGTAAGAAAACCATGTTGTATGAAAGTGGTGCTGTTTTTGCTAGATAAGGATTGGCATTCAGCCGCGAACTTCAACAATAGAGGGAAACGATGTCTGCTTTCATAAAACGACTGTGGCACAGTCATATGAGAAAGACTATTATCACTTGCCGTTTACACCTACAGAAACTTGTGTTTACTGCGAAACAAAAAGAGGCATCAGCTCAAGGGCAGCAACAGTACGAAAACCCCAGTCCAAACCGAGCCTGGATCCTTTCAGTCCCGTCCTGCTGTGAATTCACGTGCTACATTTTCAAAGACCTTGCACGGTTAACATGGGGCTTATTGAAACCTGTGGAAATACTGCTGGCTGCTGCCTATTTGCACCAGAAAAGTTGTGGGAGTTGCTCCAATCTGTTGTCTGAACAGAGTACAAAAGCACCTATAGCGCATCTCCAGCTGTGCAGAGTATATTCCAAAAAGATTACCTCGAACTTGGCATTAAAAAGACATATTATTTAATTCCCCCTACCCCTGAACAACTCTTTGTCATTTAATGCTAATGCACCGTTTCCTGTCAGAAGCAGTTGATCATTAACACAAGCTACATAATACTAATCTCTTGCTAAAGTCTGTCATACTTTACATCTTTTTTCCAATTTTGTAATATAACACATGAATCTGAAATGTCAGTTAATTTTCAGGATTTCAAAGGCCCTAAAGACCAAGGATGTTATATTCTCCTGTCAATTTTTTTAAATGCCTTGGTATATGATTTATTTATTGTGGAATACAAACCCACCCCCCAAATGGTCATCCTTCAAAAATGAGAGTTCCAGATTTTGCTGTGCAGTTCTCTGGCCAAATAATGTACACAAAGATGCATATACAAGAGTAAAATGTGCATAGAATAAACTTATCCATGAAAATAATGCAACATATTAGACAAATGCATTGGGTCAAAACCCAAAGTTGCTGGCAAATATGTGTATACGAGAATAAATTTGCACTAAAATGCTGAATTAACGAGAGGGGAAATCACAAAGTGATGTGAAAATGTGAAGAACTGAACTAAATATTTGGGGGGGGGATGAGAAACAAAGAGAAACTGAAATTGACAGATTTTCCCATCTCTAAGTAGGGTATCCAAATTCTTGATACCCAGGAGACCACATTTATAAGTTAATTTTAGTGCTACCCAAAATCAACCATTCCTTGTACAACATTTTCCATTGTGACTGGAAGCATGCCAGCCAGTGAGGCTTCGCCTTTCCCAATCCTGCAATGGAAGGCTACAACTGTTGAACCTGTCCCTAACCCGCTATTAAATCCGTAGGAGTTCCTTCAGGTTAGGAGCTGACCAGAAGTTGCTATCCGATTGTAATGACGGGTTACTGTCCCAGCTCTTTATTTCACGTGGTACTGCCTCATACTTACACAAAAGAGCACATAGCATTTTGCAGTAAATGCAGTAAATAACCCATGTCATCTATATATCTAAGCCTTTGCCAGGGGAAGAAGAAGAAAGAAGTACAAACCAATCTAAAAACAAATCTTAGAGTGCTATAATAATACTAGAATGACATGCCTCTTAAGCTGTTTACAGCTGACAGACGAAGCGAAGTGCCTTCACAATGAAGACTACTGTGTATGTTGACAGCTTTGCTTGGTTCATATCTGAAAGGCCAAATAAAAGTCATAATTTTACAAGGTGCCAAAGTCTACCCTCTTGAAGGGCATCCCGTTAAGGAAAGTACAGCACATATGGCCCTCCTTCCTCCTCTTTGTCTTGAGGCCGCTGATATACCTCAGAAAAAGTCCTCTAACTCCATAGTTCTGTAATTGCCTGTGAACACATATCATTTAGGAGGGACGTGAGGAAAGAGCACCAGTCACAATTACTGTAAGTGTTCACTCTCCATAATTTAAGGACATACAGGCTGCATGGGGTGGGCAGTTAGTTCTCAATGGAAAGTACAAAGAGCACACAAAGAATACATCTATATTCTCCAAGGATAATGGAAGAGACTTTTAAAAAATATTGAGAATAGCAAGGAATTGTGTTTTTGGCAGGGAAAACATATGTTGAAGATAGAAAAACACAAATAAGAAAAGAAAATCTTTTCAAGGGATTTTAGAGAGACCTCAGGCAGGCCTTCTTATGACAGGAAGAGAAAGGTGAGGTGGAATGAACTGGTAAGATAAAGTGACAGGGGCCACCCTTTCAAATGAAGTTGGTGAGAAGTATCTGGAAGAGGAGGGGGAACAAAAAGTACTTCAATACAAAATGATTTATGGAGGGAGGAAAAGTATGTTAGCAGGCTGCTGCTTGTAATAAACAACAGAAACTAAAAACACAGGGCCTGGAAGCTTCTGGTATGGCAAGTCAGGAGGAGGACCAATGTATGACAGGGTGCCTGCTCAAAGCTTTGCAAAAAGTTTATGTGTGCATTTACTGGTGGTAGCAGCTGTGGTTCTTTTGGACCATTGACCGTATGACATCAAAATGGTTACCTCATATGGCCTATTCAGGCATTTAAGCAAATGCATGAGGGCTTAAATTGAGGATGGGGTAAGATCACAAGCACCATTCCCCCACACCCTGGTGTTCCACTTCAGACTTTAGCATATTCAGCACGAAGGTCTAAAGGGGGCTTCAAAGAATATTCAGCTAAATTCTCTCAGCTGCCTCCTCATGACCTGAAACCCTGCATAATCAGCCGAATGCACTCAGAATCCGCATTCAGATATTCATGTCAAACACACAAAGGTCTGAAATGAAGCCAGGATGCACAAGGGGGTTGGAGGTGGGACATGCGTACATACCCCATTTCCCTCCACAATTCAATAATTCTAATAATAATAATAATAATAATAATAATAATAATAATAATTTATTTATATCCTGCCCATCTGGCTGGGTTTCCCCAGCCACTCTGGACGTCTCCCAACAGAATATTAACATTAATAATAATAAAGCTATAAAACAGCAAACATGAAAAACTTCCCGAAACAGGGCTGCCTTCAGATGTCTTCAAAAAGTCATATAGTAGTTTATTTCCTTGACATCTGATGGGAGGGTGTTCCACAGGGCGGGCGCCACTACCGAGAAGACCCTCTGCCTGGTTCCCTGTAACTTGGCTTCTCACAGTGGGGGAACTGCCAGAAGGCCCTCAGCGCTGGACCTCAGTGTCCAGGCTGAATGATGGGGGTGGAGATGCTCTTTCAGGTATATGGGCTGAGGCCGTTTAGGGCTTTAAAGGTCAGCACCAACAATACGTCACCACCTGAATTGCTCAGTCCAAATCTTCTCCTAGAATGAATAGTGCTGGGGCAGCTGACACCATGAAGCACATTTCCTCACAGAGCATGTTAGCAAAATGAATCATTCTTTCACAGGCATGTGGCCCCCAGATGGATGTTGTAATGGGGAGGGGTGCCCCTCAGGCCTATAAATGTGAGCCACCCCTTCTCTAGCTGAACGTCTGAAAAGGGGGAACTTGCAGGCCATGATGCCCAAGGAATCCAATCTTTGTGAATTTGGATGAAAATTGACCTTATTCTGCATCTTGTGGACTAAGGTGCAGATTGGGGTGAATCTATTGAATTTCAGACTTCTCCAAACAGCGCAACACAGTTCTCAAATTAAAAAAATAAAAACCAAGCTCTGTTTTAAAATGCGTGTTTTGAGAGGAAGTGCATTTATAAATGTTTATTCTAGGTGAAAATGCATTTAGAAATGCATATTGAAAAGCGTGTTTGTATTTAAACATTGATTTTTTAAAAAAAAATATTACAGATTCAATGTGGAAATGGAATATCAGTATATAAATATGAATATCACACATACAAAAGTGGCAGAGCCTGGAACATGAGTGATTCCTCCCTTCTTGCAGTTAATTCTGATGCAAAGCTACAGTAAAGCCCCTTGTTTTCTTTACTCTAGTGACACATTATGTATTATTACTGTAATTATTATTTTGTTTCTCAAAGAACTATAAAAATAAGTTGCCCTTCTATTTGTGGGTAAACTCATAATTCTTAAGCAGAGGTGGCTAACCACATTCACCCTTGCCCAACCCTTCAGGGCCCATGTGCCCATGGTGGGTGTGTCTAAAAGTCCTTATAAGGCTGCTGGGTATAGAAGTTTAAACCTTCCTGCCTTTCTCGCAACCAGTCTATGTTTTTTTCATTTTTTGCTACTACTCCCTAAACTGGTGGAGGCTTGGGGCCAGAAAAAAAGGAGGGCAGGTTAGGTGGCCAGAAAATTTTTCTTGCGGTCAGCTCAGCCCCTGAGTCAGGGCTGAGCCACTCCTGGCTTAAAGGAGGAGCCATTTTATATAAGATGGAAAGAGAAATGAATATCATGGCAATAGGAGACCTGCTGTTTTATTTTCAGCCACTACCATAGCTGTCAACTTCCAGATTTGAAAATAAGGGATCAGCAGCCTCACCTGTTCCAGGGACAGTCTACAGGATATTTAACAATCCGGGATAGCAGCAGGAAGCAGTGGGAAACGGCGCTGGAATAAGGAAATTTCCTGCAAAAAAAGGGAAGCTATGGCCACTACCCTAAAGTTTTCCAACCCTGGATTTGATCTTTTTTTTTCAATGATATCAGTGAATATGTTCTAACACGATCACTCTAAGAATCACCCCCCAGCGTCATTCATAAGAGCCAGTTTAGATGCCACTGGCATATTTCTAAAGACCCGTCCTTTCCCCCCTTTCTTCTGATGTGCATCATTTTGCAATTACATATGTCGAATCTCATACACTGTCGTTTACTGTGCAGAAAAAGGAAAAGCTCCCAGGTTCAACTCATTCTAGGGACCAGTACTGAGCACAGAGATCTGCATTTGTTTGTGCAATTAGCTCGTGATATGGACAAAATGAGCAAGTGAAATGTAAAGACAGGCAAAACAATCCCCAAATACACAGGCAAATTGGGCCCAAGGAAAATCTGTCAATGCCATAAAAGGAAACGCCCCCGGAGGAGCTGTCAAGCATATGGAAAGATTTGCATGGCATCAGAAATCACTGTGCCAGAGCATGCAAAGTGAAGCTTCAAGAGGCCCCAAAGGCACAATAGCAATATTCTGTACATGACCAGGATGTGTGCAATTTATTCATAGAGCTGGCAATCCATGCCAGCTCCAAGCCAACCATAAACCCAGAGGGTGAGTGGTGTGATGAGCTCAATGTGAGGGGACTTTCAATACAGTTCAAAATGGCTATAGGAGATGGGGATGTTTTTTCATGGTGGTCTTCTGACTCAAGACTTGACAAGACTGCATGCAAGGCTTTTGACCTAATCTACCAACTTCTTGCAGACTTCTTGCCAAAGAAAGCTTAATTGTCGTATACCACGATTTCATGGCCACACTAAAGACCATCACATCCACAAGGATCTCCAAGACCCTCCTGTGGTTCATGGCTTATGAAAAGATACAATTTACAATACTGCTGTACTGAAAGATGGGGAGAGCTATAATAATGATAATGATAATGATAATGATAATGATAATGATAATAACAATAGCAATAGCAATAACAATAACAATAACAATAATAATTTATTTATATCCCACCCTCCCTAGCCGAAGCCGGGCTCAGAGCGGCTAACAACAGTAAATGTAACACTGTTTACATAAAATCACAATCAGTTAATTGAAATACATTCTAAAATCAATTCAGAATCAAATTAATGGCAACCATTGGGTTAGAGTTCTATGAGGATTACCGAAGGAGGGGGTCAAACTGTGCCATGGCCAAAGGCCTGGTGGAACAGCTCTGTCTTGCAGGTCCTGCGGAAAGATGTCAAGTCCCGCAGGGCCAAGGTCTCTTGTGACAGAGCAGTGGCGTAGCGTGGGGGTGCAGGGGGGGCCGGCCGCACCGGGCGCAACATCTGGGGGTTAGGGTTAGGGGGCGCAAATCCATGGGTTAGGGGGCGCAAATTACTTGCCTTGCCCCGGGTGCTGACAACCCACGCTACGCCACTGTGACAGAGCATTCCACCAGATTGGGGCAACGGCCGAAAAAGCCCTGGCTCTGGCTAAGGCCAGCCTAACCTCCCTGTGGCCCGGGACCTCCAAGATGTTTTTATTTGAAGACCATAAGGTCCTCCGTGGGACATACCAGGAGAGGCGGTCCCATAGGTACGAGGGTCCTACGTCATATAGGGCTTTAATAGAGTGAAGGCTTCTGTAGACTGGGCAGCAGCAGCCCTATTTGGATGGAGAAGAATATGTATTTATCCCTAGGATGGTAGTACAGTTGTACCTTGGAAGCCGACCAGAATCCATTCTGGAAGTCCGTTCAACTTCCAAAACATTTGGAAACCAAAGCAAGGCTTCTGATTGGCTGCAGGAAGCTCCTGCAGCCAATCGGAAGCCGCAGAAACCCCATTGGATGTTCAGCTTCCAAAAATAGTTTGTAAACCAGAACAGTCACTTCCGAGTTTGAGGTGTTTGGGAGCCAAAATGTTTGAGAACTAAGCTGTTCAAAAACCAAGGTACGACTGTATATAAACAACACTGCAATATGTTTCATAAATATCTTTATGTCCCCACCTGCCTCATCCCCACCCTCCAGACAGGTTCCGCTGCTTTCACACATGTTGCATGTCCCCATGTCCCCTTCCTTCCAACTCTGCAGGGGTGAGGTTTGATTGGCCTGTCTTTCTATCAGAGAGAAGATGTAATCATTACCAACCAGACGAGATGGGACTGAACTTCTTACCATGAACCACCAATAGTTTACTGGGCTCGGCAGCCTAGGACCCCCAACTTTGTTCATTTCCTGTGAGAATAAATGTGACTCTCAAACTGCAGCTTCACCCCATCATTAACTCACAAGGCTGCTTGAGTAAGCCCATGCTAGCAACACTTTCTCCCCAGCATCTATATAGACAGGTAAGGTACCTAATTAGGCACAGGCTAAGCTCAGGGCAAGCCTAGCTTGTGCAGATTCACTGTCCAACAGACAACATAAGAATAACCTGCTGGATCAGACCAAAGGTCCACCTAGACCAGCATCCTGTTCTCACAGTAGCTAATCAGATACTTATGGGAAGCCCCCATGCAGAACCTGAATACATCAGCACTCTCCCCATTTGTGATTCTGGGAAGCTCATATCCAGAGACGTACTCCTTCAAGAGAGGAGGTAGAACACAGCCTTATCCTCCATGAATTTGTCTACTCCTCTTTTTCAGGCATCTAAGTTATTGACCATAACTACACCTTTTGACAGAGAATTTCATAGTTTTATCTATGTGCTCTATATCATGGATACATGGGTACAATTTTCATGGATATCCATGCACCAAATACACGTTACGAGTAGTTTTGTTATGAAAGGCATATATTATGAGTTACCTCTATGCTTAAATTGCTGTCCAAGCAAAAGGCATATGTGGTGATGAGAAAGTACTCACCCTTTTACTTTTATGCATTTTGCTGAGGAAAGAGGTGATTGAAAGCCAATGTTTACATTTGTATTCACAATCACACAACTGCCATCAAAGATCCACTGATTTTAATTCAAGTCCATGGGAGGGAGGGGGGATTGTGCTCAAAGACAGCATAAATATCCCATGAGAAATGGTCCTCAGATTGTCATCTATGGATTGCCACAAATAGCAGCAGTCAAGATCTTCACATTTGTAATCTGGCCATTCCGTCATCTCATTTATTTAAGCTGAACATAACCTTGCTGCCTGGACATCTCTGCATTCTGGACTGAACATCCTTGTGCACAGGAGAACCGGTTGATCTTGGATGGATGGCTTCTCTGGGACCCCCCTCGCACTTTGTTTGATGTTGAGATCAAGGATCTCAACATGTTCTGTTTGCTTTGTCAGGACAATGTTTTCAGAGTTCATTATGATGGCATCAATTCTAACGCTTGGCACAAAAACATTTGATGACCTTCGTAGGTGGGAAGAAATATGTAGGCAGAGATTCCATTAGTCTGAGAGAAGGAGGGAAATGCTTCCATTCAATGCCACTACAATGTGTGAATTACAGCTGGCATTAAAAATGCCCAGTACTGAGGTGCAATAAGGAACAATGCAATTAAAGAACATGAAACATATTGCATTTTCAGCTTTTGCATTAATCTTCTGTTAAGAAAATGAGTAGTCTAGGCTTCCGACATGATTGTTCTGAAGGTAATATGAAGGATCCTTTTCAGTCTGAGGGTTGTACTACCTTCTGAACGGCCACCTGGGAGCCCCAGGCCAGCTCTGGGTGTGGTCAACAGCAAAAGTGAGTGGAGTAGTGAATGTAACATTTACTTCAGTGCAGTAGGCTGGTTTCTACACACACACATGTCTATTCTTCAACCAGGCAAGCCAGAAACATTATCAGAATTCAATGACACATTATAGGGGGTGCAAAGCAGGGCTCCTAAGAGGCATAACTGGGGACAGAGTGTGACCTAGGGAGATTCCCAGGGGACAAATGAAGAGGTTTGGAGGGCCACATGTTACCCTCACGCCTGAAGTTCCCCACCCCTACAATATAGCAATATGAGAACTTTGTGTGGTAGACAAATCTCATCTTGGAAAGATTCAGTTGACCATTTGATGATTAAAAGCGGCATCTGCTACCAAAGATAGTGGGAGTGATCCTGATAGGCATTGCAGTCAACCATTCCCCTCTTCCAGGCTATTCCAATGCATTCTTCTCCCTTCCCCCAACTCACCATGTTCCATGGCGTCTGAGCATGCCTGGTCTGCCATTTCTTTGATGAGGTCTGCCCCTTTAGGCTTTCTCTGCCCAAAGCCACAGAAAGTAAGTGCTCAGTTGATTTGTGCACTTTTGGCACAGAGGATGAAGGACTTGAACCTCTTGCATTTTCCAAGGATTTTTCCTGGGATTCTCCTTATATGGCAATTTTGGGAACAAATGTTTTCAATTCTTGCAGAAAGATTTTGCAATACAAATATCTAGATCTTTGTATTGCCAAGGAATTCAATTCCATATTTGTGTTACATAACAATTGAATAATTCATGTTATATCTGGTTGTAACATATATTTCTCAGCATTGGATTTGGTCCCTATTAATTTTCAACCCTTCCAATATTATATTTTTAACAAATGTTTGTATCTTCCAGAAATGCAAGTCTATTATTTCCTCCTCCTCCTTCACTACTTCTTTTCTTTTCTTTCTTTTCTTTATTAACAAAGCTATGGTTTGTATTAAAAAGCTAGATTTTTATTTTGATCTATACAATATCCAACTTCTCCTAAATAGCACAATTGATTGAGCTTACTGATTTATAAAAATAAAACAACCACCCCTATCTGTCGTCTTGAACAACGAAAGATTTGTTTGGTTAGTCTAAAGCATTCCCAGGTGACTGCTAATTTCATTGCGTCATATTATCCTATGGAAAACCCATATGCTCTTTTTATCTTGATTGAGGTATAGTTTTAAATGGATATTTCCAACCTCTAGAAATCTATTGATGTATTTTTGCTTTCATTTTGCTTAATCAATAGATTAAAAAACATTTGGCAGAATCATCATTCTAATTGCCAGTAACCTCTCTAAACAGAAGAGCTTTAAAATGCTCTATTCTGCATGCTCTTTCCAGATAATCTTGACCAGAAACCCATAATTCTATTTATAGGTAGCAGTTATATTTTCAAAATGCTGATGTCAAAGTACTGGATTCCTGAATCTCTCCACAGATTCCTTATTACTGACAGAGTATTTATGTCTAGAATTTCTAATTTCTTTAACTTAATCTTTGAAGATCAATTGAAATCCCAGAGGCTGAAAACAAGTAACATTTCTAAGAGCGAGTCTTTATCGTGAGTAAATACATTATCAAGGGTAGCTGTTATTGCAATCTCTTTTGCATATTTGATTCTTATCCTTCTTTTAGTCAATTCTGTTAAACTTTTTGCAGTCCCTTGTCAGGGTTGTATATGGTCATTAACAATGGTGATAACAAGCAGCCCTGTCTTGTGATTTTACTCCAAGCAAATTTCTTTATTTTTGCTTTATTTTCTTTCAGAAGACCCTGTGTGGTGAAAAGGAAGTCGAGGGAGACCAGTTGCCACTATTGAAGAAACCAGCTCCAGTTATGGCCTTGGTTAAAAATCTTATGTTCCACATGATCCAAGTTGAGGTACTTTCCTGTGTGGTTTATCATTAATCCCTGAACGCAGTACAGCAAGAAACTTGTATGTGTCTGTACCCACTTCCTCATAACACTTAGATATCTGTATATGTATAAGAGAAAATAATCAGCAATTGCATTACTAACTAGATGAAATGTGACCAGCTACCAATCACTGTACCTCTGATCATAAACAGAGAAGATAAGAGAGGGAAGGAAATTCTCTTCACAAAGAGGCAGAGTTCAAACTTGTCTGCTTTCTGTGAATCACAGAAACAGCCACAGACAGACACCAGATAATAAACTGCCGTAGACTAGGTGACTCTTTAATCTGCTCAAAAAAGTCAGTTCCTCCATCCAGTATCATTATGTTAGGCCCACCTATCTGCCTGATTCCAGACTTTTCATTTTGAAAGCTACAGAAGGATTAGCCAAGAGACCACTAGAGGAACTCTTTTGCTTGCCTGTGAGGTTTGTCAGGATAATTGAAACCCACGAACATATTGTTGCAAATGGCGAGAATCAGGGGGAATCACATGGAAATGTTTGATTTCCCAGCTCTTCAAGTTTCAAGTGGCTTCTCCTAACAAATGTGCCATTGATATACATGTAAAGGACTGACAGTAGCCAAAGTGAAACCTATTTTTAGCAAAATTGCTGAAGTGGCTAGATGGAGGAGCAGGCTTATTTTGAATTAGAGTACTCGTAACGCTGTGACATAATGATTATTTCAGAGAACACAGCTTCTTAAGTGTGTGATATGGACCACCACAGTATCAGGGTTGTGTGAGCAAGAAATGTGTGGTGTGTTTGTAGAGATGCTGTACATTTTTTTCACAGTGAGCTGTCAAGGCTCCCCTCCTGCCCCTCTACAGGAAATCTATGACCCAAGATGAAATCACTGTTTGGTTTACAATGAACCAAAGTGGACTCAGCAGTAGGACCTCACACCTGCTCACTCTAAAAGAAGAAGAAGAGTTTGGATTTGATATCCCGCTTTATCACTATCCGAAGGAGTCTCCAAGCGGCTAACATACTCCTTTCCCTTCCTCCCCCACAACAAACACTCTGTGAGGTGAGTGGGGCTGAGAGACTTCAGAGAAGTGTGACTGGCCCAAGGTCACCCAGCAGCTGCGTGTGGAGGAGCGGAGACACGAACCCAGTTCCCCAGATTACGAGACTACCGCTCTTAACCACTACACCACACTGGCTCTCAGCTAAAGCTAAAGACATCCAAAAGCAAGGTTTCTTAGGCACTTAATCAAATTTTGCTGGATTTCTCAAAGTATGCTAGAATCTCTCTGAAGTGCACTTATGGTACCATTCTACAAGTATGAGAGCCTATTATGAGATCCATCACTGGACAATGCAGGAGCAAAAAAAGTAAATTATTGAAATCAGAAATCAGTAGTCAAGTAGGAACTTAGTTTCATGATAGGAAAAGCGCCTGCTTCAATCCTGAAAGAAATTGTGTCTATATTTCTTTGGTGCGATGGCCTGAACTCTTTGTAACAACTTGACTGGTAAAAACAGAAAGGATGGGCTTCCGGAGGCGGCGCGAAACGGCAATGGCGGTCCTCTTCGCGCTGTGAAGAGGGGCCCTGCAGGAAAGGGTTGTCCGCTACGGCAAAGCGGAGACCCACTAAGAAAAACCACAGGCAGAGTGAGCCTGTGGCCGTGGGACTCGGCGGGCACCAGAAGCCCCCCCAGAAACGAGGAAGAAACCCCGTAAGGGGCTCCGGAGCGTGGAAGGGGGAGCGGTGCTGTGAGTTCATCGCTCTTTCTGCGGGAGTGAAGCCGTGCGGCTGCTGCCGATGAGCGCCGACCTTTTTTCCTGGAACATCAGACTTCAAACTACAAACCCGTGAGTAGGGGATCCTAAAAATTTGGGACTAAAGTGATTGAAATTCGGCTAAAAGCGGGAGACGTAACCAGGAAGTCCGTCTCCTGACTGTGCTTAAAGGATCAAAGCAAAGACTTTGACAAGCTGGAAGCATTCAAAAAGGGCTGTAAAAAGCGTGGATTTTCGCGCAATAATTGAACTTTGTTTTTAATAATAATTGAAAAGAGACAATTTTGCTTTAATTTTGCTGGCTTTTGATTGGACCTTTCCTCTCCTTTGTGGATTTATAAACTGAGAAGCCCAAAGTCACGGACTGCCGGGGCAACAAAGAGCTGTCAAATTGCTGAAATGTTTTTAATTTTGAAAGTGCTACATTTGAGCGCTACAGTTTAGTTACAAACTGGGGAACTGTATCTTGCACATCTTCAAAGACTTTGTTTTAACACTGAGGAAGCTCTGCAAACCAAAAGGAATTTGAAGGCTCTCTTTAAATCTGTTTTTAACTGCTGGGATTTTAATGGCGGAACAGTCCTTTCTTTCTGCTGAAGTACAAATGTACTCCCCCTAGAGGACTTTGGATTTATAATTTTCTGGGAACTGTATTTTGTTTTGACTCTTTGCTGCCTTGTTGTTTACTCTTTGGAACTGTCTTTCCCACGGGACTGTATACAATTTAACCTTGGCACGTAGTCAGGATTGGAATGAGTGGCACAGGGAAAGCAAGATTGGCTAAAACGAAAGCTAAACAACTAGTACAAACAACTTTGACTTCTCAGCCACGCAGATCTTCTGTCCCAGCTGTTCTAGTACAAGAAGAGGTAGTTGTGCAAACTGCACCAAAGGATATGGCATCTGGAGAATCTGAAACAGTTTTAAATCAAATTTTGGAACAACTGGCAATTTTAAATAAAAAGGCGGATGAGCATTCGTCCAAAATTGACCAAGCAACAGCCACTATTAGCAAAATGACTGATCAAGTTGCTCAACACACACAAGCAATTGGGAATATTCAGGAAGCAACTGTGGAAAACCGTAAATTGGCTGAGGAAGCCAATCAGAAAGCAGAGGCAGCCAATCAGAAAGTTGACGCATTAAAAGTGGAGGTAAAGCCCTTGCACAAACAGATCAAGGAACAGCAGGCCTACCTGGCTATGACGGAACTGAAGAATAGGGAAAATAATCTTAGGTTGAGAGCTATCCCAGAACTTGAACAGGAAGATCTGATTGGTTATTTGACATCAGAAATTACAAAGTTCTGGGGTATAGAAGAAGATAAGGACTTTAAAATTGTAACTGCTTTTAGATTGGGAAGAGTGGTGAGGAAGGACAGATCCAGAGACTGTCTGATCATCTTGAGATCTAAGCAAGAGAGAGATAAAATACTAGGCCTTCATTTTGGAAAATCACTTGTTATTCAAGGCATCAAGGCAGAAATCTACAAAGACATCCCGAAACAACTTTTGGACCTTAGAGATACTTATATAGAATTAACAAGACTACTGAGAAGCAACTCAATTCCCTTTAGGTGGGAGTTCCCTCAAGGACTATCCTTCAACTTCAAAGGAAAGAAAGTTAAAATCAAAACAGCAGAGGATCAACAAAAGTTTTTGAACGACCACGAAGAGGACCTACAGAAAGGAATAACAGGATCTTGGCCACCACCTCCACCTATACCTACACCTGCACCTACACCCTCGGGACCAGAGGACCAAAAGAAAGAGACGCCACCACAGGACTAACAGACTGATCCAGGATGTCTCTGCAGCTTCTTAGTTGGAATATAAATGGCGGAAATTCCCCAGAAAAAAGAAGAAGAATTTTTCATATATTGAAAAAAGAACAATTGGACATTATTTGCTTGCAGGAAACACATGTGACTAGGCTTCATAGAAAAGTGTTAATTAATAAAAGACTAGGCCAAGAATTTATTTCATCGGACAAAGTTAAGAAAAGAGGAGTGGTGATTTATGCAAAGGAGAGCCTGTCACCAAAACTCTTATTTAAAGACGAGCAAGGAAGAATTTTGGCAATTGAAATACAGGCCCAAGGAGAAAAGTTTTTAATATTAGGAATTTATGCGCCGAATGAGGGGAAATCAGAATTTTACAGGAAACTGCATAAGACAATTCTGGACTATCTGGACTATACCAACATCATTATGATGGGAGATATGAATGGAGTGGTCTCTACAAATATGGATAAGTCATAAAATCAAAATTTAACAAATGACGGCAGACTACCTAAAACTTTCTTTGAACTAACTGACAATATGGATTTGATTGATATATGGAGGACAAAGAACCCCTTAGGCAGAGAAGGAACTTTCTTTTCTGAAGCCCACCTGTCATGGACAAGAATCGACCAAATATGGATAACTAGAGGACTGGCACCTAAGACTAGAAAAGTGGAAATCTGCCCAAAAACCTGCTCCGACCATAATGCTATGAAAGTGGAAATGAGACTTATTCCAACCGGTTCCTTCAGATGGAAAATGAATGACACCCTATTAAGAGATCAGGAGATTGTCAAGAAGGCCCAAAAAACTTTAAAAGACTATTTTGAAATAAATTTGAATACTACGGTGGAAAAAAGAATAATCTGGGACGCAAGTAAAGCAGTTATGAGAGGGTTTTTGATACAACAGAACACAATAAAGAAAAGACTTTGGAATGAAAAAAAGGATAAGATTTTAGACAAGATAAGAGATGGTGAGAAAAAATTGAGATCAAAACCTAAATCACAGGAGGTTCTGAGAGAAATTAAATTTTACCAAGCACAATACGCTAAATTGATAAATCAAGAAGTTGAGTGGAAAATTAAACAGATGAAACAAAGATCATTTGAATCAGCGAATAAGTGTGGGAAACTGCTTGCATGGCAGTTGAAAAAGAGACAAAAATTGAACACGGTTATCAATTTAGAGATTGAAGGGAGGAATATCCAGAAACCAGAGGAAATTAGAAAGTGCTTCCAGAGATATTTCAAACAACTTTATATGCAAGGGCCGCAGGAAGAGACTGAGATAGACCATTTCCTAAAAATTAATGGACTACCAAAATTATCCCAGGAAAAGAGAACAATCCTAAATGATAAAATAACGCAACAAGAAATTGAGGGTGCCATTCAGAATATGCAACTAGGCAAATCTCCAGGACCTGATGGTCTTACCTCCAAGTATTACAAGACATTGAAAGATTTTTTGACACAACCACTAATGGAGGTCTGTAACCAGATCATGGAGGGGAAGAAGGCACCAGAATCGTGGAAAGAAGCTTTCATCACATTGATACCTAAAGTGGAATCTGAAAAGACTCAACTTAAGAACTACCGTCCCATCTCACTCCTAAATGTGGATTATAAAATCTTTGCGGATATTTTGGCAAGTAGATTTTAAAAAGTGCTAAATGAAGTAATTCATAAAGATCAGGCAGGCTTTCTTCCAGGTAGACATTTGTTCGATAATACTAGGAACATTATAGACATTTTGGAACTTTTGCAAACTAAAGCAAACAAAAGCAGTGTTAATTTTTATTGATGCGGAGAAGGCCTTTGACAACATTTCTTGGAGGTTTATGAAGAAAAACTTGGAAGGGATGGGAGTGGGACGGGGGTTTGAAAAAGGAATAGAGGCAATTTACTCAGAGCAAAAAGCTAAATTGATAGTTAACAATGTGGTGACAGAAGAGTTTAAAATTGAAAAAGGAACACAACAAGGTTGCCCCTTATCCCCTCTGTTATTTATTTCAGTCCTAGAGGTGCTTTTGAACATGATTAGGGAGGACCGGTTGGTGCAAGGAATACAGGTCGGAGTGAAACAGTATAAATTGAAAGCTTTTGCAGATGACTTGGTAATAACATTGCAGGAGCCAGAATCTAGTACGAAAAGAGTTTTGGAACTGATATATGAGTTTGGTCGGGTGGCGGGATTCAAATTGAATAAGCAAAAAACTAAGGTTTTGGTAAAAAATCTGACATCTTTGGAAGCAGAAAGGTTTCAGAATGAGACAGAGTTAAATGTGGTTAAAAAAGTGAAGTACCTAGGGGTTAATTTGACTGCTAAAAATTTGAATTTATTTAAAGATAATTATGAAAAATGTTGGTCAGAAATTAAAAAGGATTTAGAAATTTGGTCAAGATTGAAACTTTCCTTGCTGGGTCGAATTGCAGCTATAAAGATGAATGTATTGCCAAAGATGTTGTTTTTGTTTGAAACTCTACAGATTGTGGACAGAGTGGAATGTTTTGGAAAATGGCAGAAAGATATTTCTAAGTTTATCTGGCAGGGCAAAAAGCCCCGAATAAAATTTAAAATATTAACTGATGCAAAAGAAAGAGGGGGGTTTGCCCTGCCAGATTTAAAGTTATATTATGAAGCTGCAGCTTTCTGCTGGATGAAAGATTGGTTACTTCTTGAGAACACTGATGTCCTAGATCTGGAAGGGTTTAACAATGCTTTTGGTTGGCATGCATACTTGTGGTACGACAAGGTAAAGATTCATAAAATGTTCAAAATGTTCAAAATATTCAATATTTATTGTCTGGACAAAATATAAAGACTTACTAGAAAGTAAGACCCCAAGATAGCTATCACCAATGGAGACTAAGGCCCGGAAAAGACTCAATATGGAGGCCTGCTGGCCGAAATATTGGGAAATAATAGAAAAAATTGGAGACAAATGGAGGTTGCAGAGCATGGAGAAATTAAAGAATAAGGTGCAAGATTGGTTACACTACGCTCAAATTCAAGAGGTTTTTATATTGGATAAAAAGATAGGATTCCAGGTGGAGAAGTCGAAATTAGAGACAGAACTGTTGGAACCAAAGACTAAGGTACTTTCGAGAATGTATAACTTGCTGCTTAAATGGAACACACAGGATGAGACTGTTAAATCAGCCATGATAAAATGGGCACAGGATATTGGGTATAACATTATGTTTGAGGACTGGGAAAGGTTATGGACCACCGGAATAAAATTCACGGCATGTAATGCCTTGAAGGAGAATATTATGAAAATGATATATAGGTGGTACATGACCCCAGTCAAGCTTGCAAAAATATATCACCTGTCTGATAATAAATGTTGGAAATGTAGAGAGGCTGAGGGGACATTCTTTCACCTCTGGTGGACATGCCCAAAAGTGAGGGTCTTCTGTGAAATGATCTATAATGAACTAAAAAAGGTATTTAAATATACCTTTGTTAAGAAACCGGAGGCCTTCCTCTTGGGCATTGTCGGCCAAAAAGTGTCAAAGAAGGACAGAAGTTTCTTTATGTATGCAACAACAGCAGCAAGAATACTTATTGCAAAGTATTGGAAGACACAAGACTTGCCCACACTGGAAGAGTGGCAGACGCAATTGATGGATTATTTGGAATTGGCTGAAATGACTGGCAGAATCTGAGACTTGGGAAAAGAAACAACAGAAGAGGACTGGAAGAAGTTTAAGGACTATTTACAAAAACAATATAAGTTGTATGAATGTTAAGTATCTGCACGATTTAGAAAATCTCAGTTCCAGCAAATAGATTTTGTAAAATAGAAAATTAAGTTATAAGTAAGAAAAGGTCGAAATTTAAGGCAACAATATGTTTAAATTTAAGGTATGAGTAAATGATAAAAATTATCTTAAATTTAGAAGTATAATATTTGGAAAGTACAAAATAAGGTATGAAACAAGGTAATAATTTGCTGATATTTTTAATATAAATAATGCAGGGTAAAGGAGATGTGAGGAAGTCCAGTTAGTTATATATAAAAAAATTGTATTGAATGGTTGGTTTTTTTCTTTTTCTTTTTCTTTTTTCTTTTTTCTTTCCTTTTTTCTATATGGTTTTTTGGTGTATTTGTTCTGGCTTTTTTGTGTACTATTTTTTGGGTGAAGGGATCTTGTATGTATATTGTGTACTATGAAAATTTAATAAAATATTTAAAAAAAAAAACCAGAAAGGATGATGTTTTTTAAAAAAGGTTATGTGGATTTCCAAGAGAAGCACCCTGTGATTTCAACTCAGTGGTAATAGTCCTAATCGATATAGTTAGATTCGTATTGCATTGTACTGGGACAGTCCTTCAGAGACAAAAGCACATTGGTCTGCTAAATAGAATGGCCCAGATTAAATGTTAAGCCTGCATAGCTGCTGGAAGGCTATGTGTTGCGGGGGTGGAGAAGGAGGAGATGCATTGATGAGCAGTGACTTGCAGGGTGTTGAGAAGAAATGATCCCACAGCTTCCATACTTCATGTCAGAACAGCTGATTGATGCCATCACATGTAGGGATGCTGGAGAATTCTGATGGGGATGAAAGTTGCTGAAATTTGCACATTTGTGGTTGGGAATGAAAATTAGTCAAGCTAATATAGTTGGTATTCACTCACATCATTTGCTCTTTTTAAGTTCACAAATGATACATAGTTAATTTTTTAAATAAAAACATGGTTTTGAGGCATCCTTCATCATTGGAATGAATGTAAGTTATGTAAGTTACACAAATAATTACATAAATTATGTAACTTATGGTAAACAGTGGACAGTGAGACAAACAAGGCAGTATTTGGCAGAAACTGAACTGCGATGGAATGAAAACACTGCTGATTATGACAAATGCCAGTCAGAAGAGAAATTGCTGCCTTCTTACATCCCTAATTGCATTGTGAAACCCCCATGTTGGAGGGTGAGGAGGAACACACCGTCATCCAGCTACGGTTGCACATCACTTGTGAAAAGACACATCACTGAACGGAAAGCATTAAATTTCTTTCAAACGGGTGGCCCTTACTCAAGCTGCGTCAGAGCTAGAAAACCGGTTCTAAGTTTGGACCAGTTTGAAGGTGCTTGAAAAATGCTCCATTAGCTTGGTCTTCTTCTCATAAAGATGAAACCTTGGGACTGGGATAACGTTAAGTCCTTTTCCCAAAAGAAAACAATTGAGAGGTGAGCCGAAGTCAACAAGTGAAAGACCCATTTCTACAGCTGGTTATTGAGAAAACCAGAAGACAAGAGCCATCAGCTACTGCTGTGCCCACGAAAAGCTCTTAGTCCAAAGAAGGAAGATACAAGATCAGATGCACCTCCGACCACATCCTGCTTCAAAGTTCATTCTAGGGTTTTCCCATTTGGGGGTCTTCCGGAGCTTGCCCACCCAGGAGGTGCCCTCCAGGAGCAGAGCTAATAGAAAACCACAAGCCAGCCCCTGCCTCTGTGCAGCATGGGGTTCCATCAGCACAACGTGCCCCGACTAATTAATAGCAGAGCCCCCCTTCCCCAGAGGGCAAACAAAATGAAAGGGAAAAAGCTCCGTTTTCAAAGCAATCATCCTGCACTTCAATGAAGATTTCTCTCACTCCCTCTTTTTTTAAAAAAAAAAGTTTTAATATACACACTAAATTAAGCTTGAGAAAAAAAAAGGAGGGGGACATTTCATCTTTAATCTATTTACTTCTGAATATTTAACATACAATTCTGGCACCAATCACCAGATTTAACTGGAAAATTACTCACTAATCTGTTTGCTTATTTGGAATAATTGGGTAGGCTGCCAAGGAAGAGGATTTCCTACCCTGTTTAATATCTCAGTTAGTAGTCCAATTTCAGCTTGGCGGCATAATTACTCTGACAGAGCTGTAGCCACAGGGCCTGTGAGTGGGGCTGCTTTTTAAACCGTAAATTATGGAGGATTAGCATTTATGAATTTTAAATCAGGGCTGTGGTAGGAGACACTAAAGCTGCTTAGAGATTGCAAACCACGGCATTCAGGCACAAGCTATTAACACTTTCCTCCCCGGTCCTCCTCCCCCCTCCCCTCCAGACCAGTGATGAACAGAAAGGAATTTCTCCTTCTACCTTTGTTTGCCATATTATCCAGTGCCACTTATACTTGAGCTTTGCAATTAATTAGCAAAAGAGAGCAGGACAAGTCTGCCTGAAGGTTGCTTATAGCCCAATCCAGTGCTTGTTTACTCAAAAGTAAGAGCCACTGGGTTGCAATGGAGGGGAAGAATTGCATTATGTGGCTCATACAGAGCTGGTCTTTCTCAAGGTTATCATAAAAAGAAAAGCTGCAGCTCAGAGCATCTACTTTGCATGCCGAACATCCATGTTGAGTCCATGATATCTCCTGGGAGGTTTTGGACTATTCCCTGTCTAAAACCTTGGATAGCTGCTGCCAGGCAGTGTAGACCAGGGATGGGGAACCAGATCTCCTGCACATTTCGCGGGCCAAGTTTGCCTACCTATCAGTCACCTGATGTCAGAGTCCCATGCAGTGACCCTTTGCAAAGTGACATCAGCAAGGAGCTTCGCAAGACCTGACAATCAGCTGACTGTCAGCTCTTGCAAAGCCCTGTGCACAGCGCTTTGCATAGAGTTTGGCAGATGCTACCAATCAGCTGATCAGCTAAGCCTTTCAGCTGAACTGGGGTTTCACCTGCCCTTAGGCAAGATTAGCATGGCTTGGCCAAAATGGCACTGCCCCAAGATGCCAGGTCCTGCTACCAGACCTAGCATTGCTGCCCCTAGATATTTGTCAGTGCACACTCACCACCCCTTTCCTGACGAGTGCAAATAGGGTGACCACATGCAAAGGAAGGCAGGGCTCTTCAGTCCTTGACAGTTGCATAGAGAAGAGAATTGCAGTAGCTGCATTTCTGAAGAACATGGGAAACTGCCTTACATTGAGTCAGACCACACCCATCAGCCTCAGCATCGTTTACACTGACTGGCAGCAGCTATCGAGGGTTTCTGGCAGGGAGTCTTTCCCAGCCCAAACCGGAGATGCCAGGGATTGAATCTGTAACCTCCTGTACTTAAAACAGATGCTCTACCACTGAACCAAAGCCCCTTCCCAAAATGCTTATCATCCCTGCAAGGTAAACTGTACCTGTTTTCTCTTCTACCAAACTGTTAGAACTAGGGGTAGGACTTAGGGGTGCCTAGTCCTACTTTGCACCAGGTCACCCACTTCTCTGCCCAGCCAGATGAGAGGGGGGGAAATAATAAAATTATTACTATTAGTGTACAGTTTGGTAGACCAATGTTTATTTTTAAAGAAGGAACCTCCAATTTGGTCATTAGGACAACCAATATTTAAACACTGGCCTATATTTTAAACACACACACACACACACACACACACACTGTTTAAAATGTGAGCTGTTAGTTTGAACTCTGCCACACTCCCGGCTCAGAATCTGTAGCCGGTGAGCTTGCTGCTGTTGTCTTTGCCCGTCGGGGCTCATGATGGGGGTAAATCCTCCCTTTGATGTATGCATTAAACTTCTTTTAAGGCCAATGAGAGCAATGTACACGCACAGAATGTGCAATGCCCTGAAGAGATAGAGATTTAAAAACATTCTGCCATTTGCTGAACCACTTTGAACACAGGGAATGTTCCTCGTGGGAGAGAGTGTAGATCTTGGATGCTACTGAAAGTGCATCCTGGGGAGAAACTTGTACATTTCCCCTCCAGGCTGTGATTCAACTTGAAACTTGTACCTGGTGGAACTACATGGGAGGCTCAAGGGCATCTGGAAATGAATGCCCTTGCTACTACTAATAATTATCATTATCATCATTATCATTTCATTTCTAGCTTGCCCTTCATTGATACAGGATCCAAAGGAAGGTTACATCCTAAACATATACATATACAATAACAGTTTGGCTATTAATATAACCTTAATGAAATCTAATATTTATAAAATAACCTTACTTATTCTGCTACTACACCATAAAAGGTAAAGGTAAAGGGACCCCTGACCATTAGGTCCAATTGTGGCTGACTCTAGGGTTGCAGCTCATCTCGCTTTATTGGCAAAGGGAGCCAGCGTACAGCTTCCGGGTCATGTGGCCAGCATGACTAAGCCGCTTCTGGCGAACCAGAGCAGCACACGGAAATGCCATTTACCTTCCCGCCAGAGTGGTACCTATTTATCTACTTGCACTTTGACATGCTTTCAAACTGCTAGGTTGGCAGGAACAGGGAAAGAGCAATGGGAGCTCACCCTGTCGCGGGGATTCGAACCGCCGACCTTCTGATCGGCAAGTCCTAGGCTCTGTGGTTTAACCCACAGTGCCACCCATGTCCCTTGCTACCACACCATACCATTGCAATAAATATGGGGAGGCTGAGCAATACCCGTCAACTGCCCCGGAAAAACTGTGACATCCTGGTTTTACCCACAAGAGCATGGCGGACATTTTGAGCACCTTGCTCTCGCACAATTTCAGGATGAGATCTTGTCCCCCCTCCCGCCAGCACTTTTTCCAGGTCCACAATCTTGCATGGGTCATGTGACTTGCACAGGACTTTGGACCTGGAAGATCATGTCTTGGATTTGGGCCACATCCCGTGGGAGGATATGTAAGGGGCCCTGGCTTCTCTATGTGGCCCACAGGACTCTCCCTAGGCCACACCCTTCACAAGCCGTATTCTGTGCCGAGTGCTTCTGCCTCTGCCTTCTTGAACTGTGATGATGCCTCATTTACCTGGCTAGAGTATGGAGAGATGCGTGTGTGTGTGTGTGTGTGTGTGTGTGTGTGTGTATTGAAATATCTGGTGCAAAGGTGAGGCTCACATCCTTCGCTCTGCCCACCTTTGCCTCTGGCGCTGCCCCTCAGTGGCATATGTCCCCCCAGAAGCTTGCTCGGAAGGGAATGTGACCCTCTGGCAAAAAAAGATTCCCTTACCCCTACATTACAGCTAGGCTCACACCAGCAACCCTCCTCCACATCTAAGGACTGGAGAAAGAGGTGAGTCTTTAGGTATGGCAGAAAATAAAAAAAATGCTGAGACAGCTGAACTTCAGATAGTAAGATAGGTAAGTAGGTAGGTAGGTAGGTAAGTGTGTGTGTGTGTGTGTGTGTGAGAGAGAGAGAGAGAGAGAGAGAGAGAGAGAGAGAGAGAGAGAGAGAGAGAGATACCACTGGGTTCAAAAATTTTGGGGTTTTATGTTTTAAACCACCCTGTGATCTTCAGAGGATGGGTGGTATAGTAGTAGTAGTAGTAGTAGTAGTAATGATGATTATGATGATGGTGTTGGCACCAGGGACCAAAGCAAACCAGATGTAAAATGATGGTGAGGAGCTGATAATTATTAGGATTATAGAGGGAACAGATTGGAGTTCCACCCTGCTGTGACCCTTATGAGAATCATTCACCCAAAATTCTTACCTGCTTCGGCCCAATGGAAGTTCATCTCCCACTTACATTGGCTGTTATGTTTATTAACAGAAAGACACATATAATGTCAGGTGTAGATTGGCCCTGTATTGCTGGAAATCAGGGTTTACTAGACTGGGAAGAATACAGGATCTGTGCTGAAAATCCCTTTTTTTATCATTCCTTAGGCAGGTAGGGGGCAGAATAAAACCCTCTGGAAAGATGAGGTGAGAAATTTATCTGAATTTCTAAGGGTTGCCTTTGTTGTTGTTGTTGTTTAGTCGTTTAGTCGTGTCCGACTCTTCGTGACCCCATGGACCAGAGCACGCCAGGCACTCCTGTCTTCCACTGCCTCCCGCAGTTTGGTCAGACTCATGTTTGTAGCTTTGAGAACACTGCCCAACCATCTCATCCTCTGTCGTCCCCTTCTCCTTGTGCCCTCTATCTTTCCCAACATCAGGGTCTTTTCCAGGGAGTCTTCTCTTCTCATGAGGTGGCCAAAGTATTGGAGCCTCAGCTTCACGATCTGTCCTTCCAGTGAGCACTCAGGGCTGATTTCCTTAAGAATGGATACGTTTGATCTTCTTGTAGTCCATGGGACTCTCAAGAGTCTCCTCCAGCACCATAATTCAAAAGCATCTATTCTTCGGCGATCAGCCTTCTTGATGGTCCAGCTCTCACTTCCATACATCACTACTGGAAAAACCATGGCTTTAACTATACGGACCTTTGTTGGCAAGGTGATGTCTCTGCTTTTTAAGACGCTGTCTAGCTTTGCAATCGCCTTTCTCCCAAGGAGCAGGCGTCTTTTAATTTCGTGGCTGCTGTCACCATCTGCAGTGATCATAGAGCCCAAGAAAGTAAAATCTCTCACTGCCTCCATTTCTTCCCCTTCTATTTGCCAAGAGGTGATGGGCCCAGTGGCCATGATCTTCGTTTTTTTGATGTTGAGCTTCAGACCATATTTTGCGCTCTCCTCTTTCACCCTCATTAAAAGCTTCTTTAATTCCTCCTCACTTTCTGCCATCAAAGTTGTGTCATCTGCATATCTGCATATTGTTGATATTTCTTCCGGCGATCTTAATTCTGGCTTGGGATTCATCCAGCCCAGCGTTCACATGATGAATTCTGCATATAAGTTAAATAAGCAGGGAGACAATATACAGCATTGCCGTACTCCTTTCCCAATTTTGAACCAGTCAGTTGTTCCATATCCAGTTCTAACTGTAGCTTCTTGTCCCACATAGAGATTTCTCAGGAGACAGATGAGGTGATCAGGCACTCCCATTTCTTTAAGAACTTGCCATAGTTTGCCATGGTCGACACAGTCAAAGGCTTTTGCATAGTCAATGAAGCAGAAGTAGACGTCTTTCTGGAACTCTCTAGCTTTCTCCATAATCCAGCGCATGTTTGCAATTTGGTCTCTGGTTCCTCTGCCCCTTCGAAATCCAGCTTGCACTTTTGGGAGTTCTCGGTCCACATACTGCTTAAGCCTGCCTTGTAGAATTTTAAGCATAACCTTGCTAGCGTGTGAAATGAGTGCAATTGTGCGGTAGTTGGAGCATTATTTGGGATTGGGATGTAGACTGATCTTCTCCAATCCTCTGGCCACTGCTGAGTTATCCAAATTTGCTGGCATATTGAGTGTAGCACCTTAACAGCATCATCTTTTAAAATTTTAAATAGTTCAGCTGGAATATCATCACTTCCACTGGCCTTGTTATTAGCAGTGCTTTCTA
Organism: Podarcis cretensis; assembly: GCF_951804945.1. NCBI lineage: Eukaryota > Metazoa > Chordata > Lepidosauria > Squamata > Lacertidae > Podarcis > Podarcis cretensis. The sequence continues at coordinate 71,910,852 of NC_137170.1, read as the reverse complement.
AGGCCCATTTGACTTCACTCTCCAGGGTGTCTGGCTCAAGGTCAGCAACCACACTACCTGGGGTATACGAGGCATCCATTTCTTTCTGGTATAGTTCCTCTGTGTATTCTTGCCACCTCTTCTTGATGTCTTCCTCTTCTGTTAGGTCCTTTCCACTTTTGTCTTTTATTATGGTAATCTTTGTACGAAATGTTCCTTTCATATCTCCAATTTTCTTGAACAGATCTCTGGTTTTTCCCATTCTATTGTTTTCCTCTATTTCTTTGCATTGCTTGTTTAAGAAGGCCTTCTTGTCTCTCCTTGCTATTTTTTGGAACTCTGCATTCAATTTCCTGTATCTTTCACTATCTCCTTCGTATTTTGCTTGCCTTCTCTCCCCCGCTATTTGTAAGGCCTCGTTGGACAGCCACTTTGCTTTCTTGCATTTTCTTTTCATTGGGATGGTTTTAGTTGCTGCCTCCTGTATAATGTTACGAGCCTCCATCCATAGTTCTTCACGCACTCTGTCCACCGAATTTAAATCCTTAAACCTGTTCCTCACTTCCACTGTGTATTCATAAGGGATTTGACTTAGATTGTATCTTACCGGCCCAGTGGTTTTTCCTACTTTCTTCAGTTAAGCTTGAATTTTGCTATAAGAAGCTGATGATCTGAGCCACAGTCAGCTCCAGGTCTTGTTTTTGCTGACTATATAGAGCTTCTCCATCTTTGGCTGCAGAGAATATAATCAATCTGATTTCGATGCTGCCCATCTGGTGATGTCCATGTGTAGAGTCGTCTCCTGTGTTGTTGGAAAAGTGTGTTTGTGATGACCAGCTTGTTCTCTCGGCAGAACTCTATTAGCCTTTGCCCTGCTTCGTTTTGAACTCCAAGGCCAAACTTGCCAGTTGTTCCTTTTATCTCTTGATTCCCCACTTTAGCATTCCAATCCCCTATAATGAGAACATCCTTCTTTGGTGTCATTTCTATAAGGTGTTGTAAGTCTTCATAGAATTGGTCAATTTCAGTTTCTTCAGCACCAGTAGTTGGTGCATAAACTTGGATTACTGTGATGTTAAAAGGTGTGCCTTGGATTCGTATCGAGATCATTCTATCATTTTTGAGATTGCATCCCAGTACAGCTTTTGCCACTCTTTTGTTGACTATGAGGGCCACTCCATTTCATTTATGGGATTCTTGCCCACAGTAGTAGATATGATGGTCATCCGAACTGAATTCGCCCATTCCTGTCCATTTTAGTTCACTGATGCCCAGGATGTCAATATTTATTCTTGCCATCTCATTTTTGACCACATCCAACTTACCAAGGTTCATGGTTCTTACATTCCAGGTTCCTATGCAATATTTTTCTTTACAGCATTGGACTTTCCTTTCGCTTCCAGGCATATCCACAACTGAGCATCCTTTTGGCTTTGGCCCAGCCGCTTCATCAGCTCTGAATCTACTTGTACTTGTCCTCCGCTCTTCCTCAGTAGCATGTTGGACCTGAGGGGCTCATCTTCCAGTGTCATAACTTTTATATGCCTGTTGTCTTTGTCCATGGAGTTTTCTTGGCAGGGATTCTGGAGTGGCTTGCCAGTTCCTGCTCCAGGTGGATCACGTTTGGTCAAAACTCTCCAATATGACCTGTCCATCTTGGGTGGCCCTGCATGGCATAGCTCATAGCTTCTCTGAGTTATTCAAGCCCCTTCGCCACAGCAAGGCAGTGATCCATGAAGGGGAAGGGTTGCCTTAGTTAACCTTAGTTAATGGTGGGGACAACTACTGATTTCTGCATGTTTCAGTGTAGATCCAGCTAGGGCAACTAGACACTCAGCTAATATGATACAAAAAGTGACACACATACACACACACTGGTTGCCAGAATAGGGAAATTGGGAAGGCCTTTCCAAAACATCTCAAGAACACAAACCTAAAGGAAGAGAAACAAAGCAGGAGCTGCCTTTACAACTGTATTCAAAAGGCCTGCTCAATTATTCAGACGTCACCATGCAAGGAATTTGAAAGGCTTGCCTATGGAATATTCTGGATAACAACTCTGAGGTGATGGAAATCTTCTGTGTCAGTGTTAAAAAATAAATCTTACACAGGGCTGATATTAGTATTTCTGTGACTTCTGAAATGCTTGACAGCCATAATTAATGCTAGACATACATAACACAATCCACTGGGACCACAGAGAAGTTCCTGTGTGCAAAGCCCTCTTGAGGTAAATGGGACACATTTTTACTCCTTCCATGCTCAGAGGAATGGAAGAAGCTCGAAATGAGGGTTGTGTGAAAGTGCAGATCTGGTTCAACTAATGTGATCCCACCCTGAAACTTACCCAGCCTCCATGATTTGAAAGGACACTTGGGGACACTGGTTGATACACCAACTTTCCATTTTGTTCAGATCTTAAGGTCTGATTGCTTCAGTTCTTCAACATGTTTCAGCAGATTTTTGAGTACATGAGTGACACCCAGAAAACTGTAGGGCAATGATCCAGTCAAAGCTCAGCATGCTTCATATCTCTTCAATTTCAATAGGGAAAAGCTAAGCACCCACTCTTTCACACTAAAATCAATAAGACTTAAAAGTGCCAGATATGATATGTGGCTGATATGTGCTCCAAGGCTTTCAATTTGCCCCCAATCATTTTTAAAGCGTGTTTGCTGGGGGGGGGCAATTTTAAGAGCAGAGGGGCAGGTAGTGCTAAAAAGACATGATTGGAAACAGACCCCCTTTGATCACATTATGGTGGTCAGAGTTCCATCACCTTTCCTTGGAGTTTGTTGTCAAACACATAGGTTTGCTGTCATCACATGGAGTTGGAGCCTCAGTCAGGTCCAAGGTACATGTTATGGGATGCATGCAAGTCACTACTAAACATCACACCTTTCTGCATTTGCCCAGTGAAGTTTAGTTAAAGAAGATGGATGGCATCACATTACCATAGTTAGAGTCTCCCTACTACTGCTCTTTGCAGGGTTGGGGGAAAGACATTTATAGTGTGATGTCGTGTTACTCATGTTATTAGACTAATTGTTTGCCTGGGGAAAGAAGTGGCAGGAACAGGCCTCTCGTCACATCTAGTTGAGATCCTGGCCTTATAGCTGCACACATGTTATGCACACATGGACATAGGTCATTGGCTTGACCTCCAAACCACAGACTCCTGGGACGGATGGACAGACTGACTGACTGACTGACTGACTGACTGACTGATTGATTGATTGATTGATTGATTGATTGCAAGGGCTGTATACCACTTAATCAAGCATATCTCTAAGTCAGTCACATAACGGTATGAAATATTCACTAAAAAGGCAATAAAAACAGACATTAAAAATAGCAGGCAATAAAAAAGTGTCCAGAAAGGGGCTGATAAAATCAACAGTTTTAGCTTGAACTGTGATCCCATTTCTGTTCTGAAAATGAATATGTTGTCTAAAACCTGGGAACACAGATAACACAAAGTTTAAAACTATCATCACTAATTGGTGCTGCTTTTATATTCACTGATGTTTTCAGTATTCATGGTAGAAAATAAGATCAGAGTAATCTTATTACGCATTTGTGTCCATAGTTGCAGGGACATACATTCAGGGCAAGGGGAGTAGTAAAGAGACTATACTTCATGCCTGTTTTGTTGGTTTTTAGCCAATTAGGAAATTCCTGCTCAGACAAAAAGAACACCCTTGGTGTTTCCTTGCTTGCCTGATGACCTCTAATCAAATACATCAATAAGATGCTCAGCACTGAAATGAGAACAAAATGAGTGTGCCAGGTGAGATGGCAGCCTTACAGATTGATATATTCAAATGTTTATATCCTGACCATTAAGTATGAATGCTGTCAGGATGGCTAAGAACTGAGGTGGACAATACATGCTGGAAAGAATTTGAGCAAGGCTTCCTGCCTATGTGAGCACCCCTACTTCAATTCAAGCAAAGCCCCTATCAAAAAAGCATGCCCATATAGAATGCTAGAGCATCAAGGAAAGTATTTCTCATACTTGGGTCTCCAGCTGTTGTTGACTACAACTCCCATCATCTCTGACCACTGGTCCTGCTAGCTAGAGATGTTGGGAGATGAAATCCAACAACAGCTGATGACTCAAGTTTGAGAAGCACTCGCCCTTTCCCCAGCAGCCTCACTTATCACATGTAGGACAATTTATTTTTTATTTCCATTCCCTTTCAAAATAAATTGGAGACCACATGGTTTCTTCTATCCCAATGAAGAGTACCTGTGATTCCCAGGCAGTTTCCCACCTAGGCACTGACTCAAACCTGCTTAGCTTCAGTGAGATGGTGGCCTCAAATGCATTTAGACTATGCTATAGGATAGCATACTGCATCCTCAAATAGTTCAAAGGAACAGTTATATACATGCCAAGGTGACCAAGACCCTGGCAGGATTGCTGGAGTGGCTGGCCCTTAACCCTAACACCCAATTTTTTATTGAAAACAGCCTGCTGTTTGCAGAGGGAAATACACGTGTTTGCATTTTCCTGCAGGGAGTAACAGCAGTTTGTGGTGAACAGCTTAGAGTGGGAAATCAGCATAGTGGGAAGGTTTCTTAGGCAACACATCCCGAGCAGTATCTCCAGCACACTGGCAGCCCTACCACCAGCCCAGTCATAGCTGCATTTTAGTAGGGAAATACGGTATGTAACATGTAGTTTGGCTTTGACCCCATCAGAGATGGCCACAGAAGTGTTTGTTGGGACCTCATGCTTGTAGTTGTGGGCCATCTCAAAACCAGTTTACATATACATCTGTCTGCGTACATGAGCAACCACAGATTAAACTCCATTTACCTCATGTCAGCTCAAACACATTCGCTTCAATCCAGAGAGGCCTTTCACAAATTCTGCCTATGGAAGTTGGCCACACCAAATCCCTTCAGCTTCCACAGCTTCCTGTAGTCCCTTGCGCCCCACCCCATTCCAGAAAGTCTCTTAGGCCTCAAGAGTAGCTTCTGGGGGTGCCAAAAGCTGTAGTGGAGGAAACTGACAAGAAAGCCCCATTGTCTAAATGGAGTTCCTCATTACGTTCTGAAGATCCAACCCAACATTCTTGACTGAGCCAGTTCATATTGAGGCATCTAATCATAAGCCTGCATTTTTATTAAAGCTTATATGTTTAATCAGGGCCTGTATCTTAAAAGACCAGTCTTAGAAGACCAGTTGCCTAAAAACCTTGACAAGATATTTTTACTCCTAGACAAGGGGCCCCCCTGATTTATAGCAGAAAACAATTCTCAAAGTCGTAAAAAGGGAATTACAGGCTGACAGCCAAGGTTACACTGACCCTACAAATTAAGGGTGGATAAATAGTAAAATGAGCCATATCTTCTTCCTAAGGTTAAGAAGGTCAAGAGCAGTGAAAAAGCATCTAGCTGGCAGAAACAGAACATTTTCTGGGAAGACTTTTCAAAAGCTGTTTGTTTCTTAAACTAAGATCCTTTTAAGATTTCTTTTCCTTTTAAAAGGTTGTTTATGTATTAAATATATTAGTTTAAATATAATTATGCAAAGGATTTAAGAAATGCTAGATTCTTATTTCATATAGTTGGAAGAGATCACAGGGGCCATCAGGCACCAGCCCCCCCTTGCCAGACAGAAGACGCCAATCGAGCGCTCTTGATATATGGTTGTCAGGCCTTTTGTTTAGAAACCTTCAAATGAAGGAGATCTCAATGTTGATGTGAACTCAATCTTTGACATATGCATAAGATAAAAATTCAAGATTAATTATCTGTTTTGGAAGGCAATAGGGCAAGGAGGGCAAGAGGTGAGCTGGTAATTAAGATTCCTTGTTGAGACACATGTAAGATATATTACTACTTATTTGTCATTTATAGATAGAAGAATATATAGCTTTTTGATTTCCATAAAAGGGCAAGAAGGAAATGGGTGTATCTTTTGTGATTGGCTCTAGCAAACAGCCAATAGGAATTTCAACCAGGCTGATTGGACAGAGGCAGCCACAGGAGGAGCAAGGGGGCTGGATTAAGGAAATATAAGTGCTGGCCAGAATGGCAAGAGGCCAGGCCAGAGCTTGGTAACCATATACCACTGTGCCTCATATTTATTTGTCTGACAAATAAATTACTATTTTAATTTCTCTATTGCTGCGTTGAATATTTCATTCCAGCTAAGCGTTAACCACAAGCAGGGTGCTACAATATATTGTACTGTGAATCGTCAAGTGCAGAGTAAGCAAGTGACATATTGTGATGTGTGCACTAGCCTTCCGATTGTCCTTTAACTTGCATAGAATGCTTTCATTCCCCAGAATTAATGTAATATGCAACAAATGGAAACTGATAGATTTCTTACTGTAAAATACTCTCCTGGAATACATTTGGGTGGTTTCCTCCCCCCCCCCCCGCCCCCCCGTTGCTATTCACTGCTTAACAGTCTGAAAGGAAGCCACCTCCATTTGGAACTGATTCACTACATTGCCACAGGGGCAAAAGCCTAGCACATTTCTTACATGTATCTACTGTACCTTCCAAAGTCCCTTAGTGCTACATGCAGAGTTCTGAGCTGGCAGAAAAGAGCAGGATGTGAGTTGCAGTGCTCCTAGCTGCATTGCAGGAGAAGCCCGTAAAACACTGCTTGCACTCTTAGGAGTTTAAAACACCTCACTTGTCATTTTTCTTCTTTTAATTTACCAAATAAAAGAATTGCTCCCAGGAAGACATATCTATATACCAAATTTAAGCCCAGGGGAGTTTGTATATAGCTTAGCTATAAACTGTGAGGGGGACGGACTGGAAACATGGCTAGCTAACACTCATGCACAGGAGATGGCTCTGAAAGGGCTCTCAGAGCCCTCCGCCCAGAGTTATATTTTACATTTTGCTTAAAAGCGATCCAATATCCCTATGCCTATAAATCACAGTTTGGATGAAAACAAAAGCAAACTGAGAAGCAAAAGGTAAGAAAACTGGTTTTTCCTGGTTGCTGTGTGCATGTGATTGTGTTGGGGTAATTATATAAATAAAATAATAGTTCCAGTTCCCCACGATTTGTGAACGTCAGGCTCCAGCCACCACCAAAATTCCCTATTGTCCCTGTAAGATTTCTTGCATGGTTCTTTTGGGAATACGCTAGAACAGGTGATAAATGGAAGAGTGCCCCTTCTAGAGTCCTTGCTGTGTTTTGTGATAACTCATTATATTTCTTTCTTTACAAATAGCCCCATTAACGCTCCAGAACTGAACGGAATCATAAAGCCTGAACCGCCCCTCTACCATTTGAGTGAAGCTAGAGGTATTGTTTTATGAATTACAGGGCTGCCAAACCTGATTTATTCAGGCAAAGCCTTCAAAGCTGAGTCACAGATCTGTTTGGGTTTGTACTGACTGCAAGAAAAAAAGGAAATACTTCCCCCTGCAATAAAGGCAATATAATTTAGCTATCACTTTATTGAATTATATCGAATATATCGTTTCTCTTCGATAGGGTTGAAGAGAGCGCGACACCCCTCCTCCCCCCTTCTAGCTGAAAAAGAAAGGGGGGGAAACCCCGTGAAACCATTTATAGGCAAATTTAAAAAATAGGAGAGAGTCTTGAGCTCTTTCAAAGACTTTGCAGCCTCAATAAAACCTTCTATATTCCGAAATTAAATGTCACTCTTAGGCAGATGATTCTAAACAAGACTCCTATAATCCTTTCTGTTATGGGGCTATTTATTTTTGTCTGGGAAAAACTTCAAAGCAACCCATGACAGATAATAAAAAATCAAAATTAGCATTCCAATGAGGATTTTTTTTTAATATATAAAAAAGAATTACTTTTACAGTTCCTCTGCAAAGGAGAACTAAACTCAGCTGCTTCAAGTATATTTTTTAATCTCGCTCATTCATCATTTTTTCAACCAAGTTGCAGGGAAGGGGGGGGGGAGAGAAACAGATTCTCATGAAAACCAATTTCCCCCTCTAAAAATTTCTTTGAAGAACCCCCAGATAGCCACTACACCATATTTCTGCTTCTTCATTTTTTATATTTCTCTTCCGCTTTTCTTCCAGGGAGCACAAGGCAGCATACATGGTTCCCCCTCTCGCCATTTCATGCTCACAACGACCTTGTGCAGTAGATTAGGCTCAGAGGCAGTGATTAGCCCAAGGTCCCCCAGTAAGCTTCATGGCTAGGAGGGGGGATTGGAACCTGGGATTCCTCAGTCCTAGTTCAACACTCTAACCCAGTGTTTCCCAGAAGTGACCCCAAAACATCACCTCATGGGGCAAGGCGTTTGCAGGGGTTTTCAAATATTTGTGATTTCACTTAAACATGCAGTGCTTTGGAATATAACCCTCACATAAATTTGGAGTTGCCTGGATGTGACAGCATGGAAAGGAAGAAATAGATATCTAATCTAGGTAAGGGAGGGAGAGTAGGAGACAGGGCAAGAGGGAGCAACCATACACTGTGGTGGACAAGAGAGTCTCCTAGTTTGCTCACCGGGAATGACTGTGTACATTGAGAAAGTTACCAGCTAAAAGCCAGCTATGTGCCCCTAGTTGGCCCAGAGAACTTCTGTGTTGTGTAGTGATCCCCCGAGGTGGAGTAGAGTCTGGTGGGTGGGCTGCTCCCAGGCTGGGAGGAGTGGCTAGTGGGGACAATGAGGTGCAAAGACTAAGAAGGGTATCACTTCCAGGTCAGGCATTGGAACTAACATGTAGGTCCTGAACAAAGAGCAAAGCCTGTTGTGTGGATCCCTTTGGGGAAATATTTAGGAGCCACTCAAGCAGTGTAGCATAGAGAGAAGGAGATGGCGGAGGGAAGTTTCCGCAGAATTTCAATGAGTGTTACCCAAAAAAGGGGCATTTGGTTGGGGTGGGGCTTGCTGACATTAAACGGAGAACTCACACTGTAGCGAGCGAATCATTGTGAGGCTATAATGCCCCTGTAACGTCACCATAAAGGATGCCCTAGGCATGCCTAGTACACTGGTGAATGGCAGCCTTTGCACTTGTCCGTGTAAGGCTGGCAAACAGAGAGGAGCCATCGAGCTTACAGATCTCCAGTGTTTGAATGTTCTGCATCACTCAATGGTTTGGGGGCCCAGGCAGTCTCTCCCCTTGTCACATCTCAAGCAAAGCTGATTTTGTGATGCCTTTGTTATGCAAATAAGATACTAAAAGAGTCTTCAGATTCACTAAGGCGAAAAGCACACTTCTATAGAATTGCAAAAGCTCACTTCTGTGTGGCAAGCATTTCAGATCCTTCATCCAATCCCTTTTTCTATTTGCTGGTGTTTTTCTATTTCTTTCTCTCATATATCTATATATGCATTTCCTTCCCATGCCCCAGCCAAGCTCACTTGGATAATTCCATATAGGGCACATTCTTCAGCATTTTCTTCCCATTACTTAGTAATTATTGAATGAAAAGATGTTCCTTAATAACATTGTGTTCAGAAGCAAAACACAGAAGAGGGAAACTTTTGCTTTTTAGCCTGCAACACTCCACAGACTGCTTTGATATTCTGATCTCACCCTTACTCAAGTACATTTCTTGAAAACGAAGGGCAGTTATGTTAAGTCGATCACTTAAATGCTGGTTTTGCTCATTTAAAGACACAACGACTGCTCTTTGCTATGTTCACTAAAATCTGCTTGACACAAATTAAGCTGCACACAGACACACACAATTATGAGCCAGAAGAGACTATTTTCAATTGCACTTGAAGGGTCCTTCATATATATATGCGTGTGTGTGGTCTAATAATTTAATATTGTTGTTATTATTTCCTTTTAAACTGCCCTTCATCTTTAGATACTAGATTGGTACACAGAAGTCATGAATAAGATGAATGAATAAGATCAAACATGCATAACTTGTACATAGGATGAGGAGGGGCATCTCTGGTTCTCCAGTATTGCTGGACTACAGCTTCTATAATCTCTGAGCACTGGCTATATTGGCTAGGGATGATGGGAGCTGGAGTCCATCAACATGCAAGCAGGGCCATGCTTTTAGTCTCACATCCGTTTTGTTGAACAACTTTGCATTGCCCATGTTTGTCTTACCTGAAAAGCCAGGTCCTACCTGCATAGCCAGATGATCTGATTGCACAAAACCACCACAAGAAAACAGGAGGTTGTTCATTGGGCTTTCACCACTTCAAGCAGCCACAAGCAACACACAGCTGTTTGAGAAAAGAGTCGAGACATCAGTAGTGGATAACCTGAAAAATGCACCTCTGCTTTAGATCTGGGCTTCCTTTTCTGAGCCTTCAAAGTTCATTTCTGAGCCTTGCTTGGGAAAACATCACTAATATCATGGTTGCTTCTTGCAAATTTGGAGGACATTCTATCAAGGACTGCCTCTATGCCATCCTGATTCATTTCCACATGACCTCCCAAAGATAAACAAGCATCCTGGTGCTTTTTTTTCTTCAGGGGGTACTCAAGGGTATATCACTGTTGTTGTTGTTTAAAAGTGTGGCACTTACTGTAACTTCATGGTGAGTACCGGCACCTATTTTTCTAGAAAAAAAGCACTGAAGCTTCCTTTTATTCATAAAACACAAAACTCTTTTCTCCTTTATTATAAATGTAAATCATCTAACAAAAACTAATGGGATATTTAGAATTTCAGTACACCTTCTTCCTTTTGGATATGATGCCCTCCCAATTTTGAAGCAATCTCCTGGGTGTTTCAGCATCACCTTTCCTATGGCAATCAAAGCAGACAAAATACTTGACTAGTGGTAAATAGTATCTGGTCAGTTTCACTCAGATCACCGTTTGATAAGGAAGCTATACATTCAGCAGTTAACAAATGCTTTCTGAACCCACTTGATCTGAAAATTCTTGGAAATACATTTGTGTAAGGATTAAAAAATTATAATCAGCGGCAATAGTGCAATGCCTCCCAGTCTCTTATTGGTGGGGGAGATGGTTTCCAGAAGTATTTCCTCTCTCTTCTGGAATGAAAGTGCCTCTTCATCTACATTGCAAAATAATGCCATGTAGATCACTTGCAAATGTCACACTGAAAGAGAGAAGACCTTTTCTGCTGAGGGATTATACCTTGTACTCAGAGACAGATTTGGGGCACTTCCACCATACTGGGTGCTGAGCCTAGGGGGCACCACAGGATGTCGCAACTATGATATAGTAAATTGAGCAGAACAGAAGACGAGGGGCAGTGGGGTGCTGAATTTTGGCTTCGCACAGGGTGCCGCTGAAATTTGAAAGACCAATGTCCACCCATGGTGTCCCCTGCAGACTGACAAGGCAAAATAAGAAGACAGTTGGGGTATTTTGGAGGTGGAGGTCAACTTGATAATCCCTCCAGTGGCACCCCATTAAATATTATGATGGTTCTTCTAACTAAAATGATATCAGCAGCACTGAAAAGCCATCTAGTCACAAGAAACTTGCAGCTGCTCTCAAAGAAAGTCTCCCTGCCACACCACACCACATCCCAATCCTGGCTTCTTTAAACCAGTTGTATCAATAGCAATGCAAAAATCCGTCTGAGGATGTGATGCCTCTTTAATCTCCCCCCCCCCATCCTTTCCTAAACCAGTTTTCCTTTCTGAAACGTTGCGCGCGTCCTTCCCAAATGGGCTAGGCCTTCTAAGACAGCATCAAACCTCCTTTTCCTGGCTTCCCATGTCAGCCTGAATCCCGATAGTTATGAAGCATAAAAAAGGAGAGTTCAAAGTAAAATATAAATTACCATCCTCTTCAAGCCTCAAGGAGAAGTCTTATTAAGTCTCCAGCGCTTGAATAACGTCCCATGTCTGTTCTTTAGACCTTTCTTCCTTTGTGAGGCATAAATGGACACATCTTATTGATTTTCTTTCAACCTGGATCACCTCGATTGCTGTGAATATGGCAGACAAATCCAACTCATTCTCCCACAGGGAATGATGAAGAATGCAGACGAGAAGCTGGGGAAAGACTTCTCACAGTGGGGAACCAAGAGTCATTACGCAAGAAAACTAAGTCTAACTGCTTGTAATTCTAAGTCCTTTTTCTTTTATCTCCTTCAAAAAAAAAATGATATTTAACACTCAGAGTTGGATCTTAAATTTTTTATGAATACCGTTTTGTCTATGGGATCAACTGCTGAGAATGGGGTTTTTTGTGCTTTGTTTCGTTTCCAGCAAGTTGTATCAAGATAGGCCAGGGGCAGCGGCTAACCTTAATAAACACCCAAACAGCAAATAGGTAAGAAGATCTACAAAATGTCAGGATCTCAGCCAATCATTATTTGAAGCTTCATAGGAAAAGCAAGTTTAACTTTCCTTTTCTTTCCTACCTTTGACACTTTATCCTACATATTTATATATATATATTGTATAGGACAATTGTGAAAAATAAAAAGGAATATAAAAGTATAAAGTTTTTTTAAAAGAATGATAGCCTTTCACCGAAAGAGGGATTCACGGAATCAATTGAATTATGCAGTTTCTTTAAATCAGGTGAATGATGATAGCAAAGCCTTTAAAAATGTGGCAAGAATACAGAGCACTCTCAGATTTACTCCCAAAAAGAAATAGAAAAAAGTCACAATTGAAATGCAGTGGGACACCTGAATTAGGCAGGCTGTATTTCAGCATGTTCCATTGACAATCTTTTTTGAAAACGGATATATTAAGGGCGAACTGCTTTGCAACTGTAAATTGAAAACTTGATATGCAAGGACTAATTTCAAAAGCCCCCCCCCCTTAATTGGTAATTATGTGAATTGGTAATTAAGTGAATTACCAAAAGAGATGGATTTAACGGACTTTGTTGTGTGTTAAAGGATTTGAATTGCACCTATCAGCCGAATGTGCTGGGAAAGCAACGCCGGTCTAATCAAAACCGTGGCTTCCTTTCATGTAGCCATCAACTAGGCTGCGCATCCCACATGCCAATGAAATGAGTTTCTCTGACAGCTCTCAATGTGGACGCAAAGCTTTTAGCTTGTCAGCACACAACAGATCCCATGTAAAATTAACACTCTTCTGCATTAACCTCAAAGGAAGGACAAACCAACAGCCTTCTTTTACTTTTCAATTTATATATTTATTTATTCGCTTTAAAAACCAAGGATAACCACAGTGGGAACTTGAATGTATCAAATGCAGTTTTCTCCTTTGGTATGAGAGGTATTTGAGCCCATGTTGCCTTGCCAGTTTCTCAAAGGCAACAAGGGAATGATTTTTCAGTGAGAGAGAGAAAAGATCCTTCGTTCCTTTCCTTTCCTTTCCTTTCCTTCCCTTCCTCCCTCCCATCCCACCTGCTTGCTTGACTGACAAGGAAGAACCCTACACTAGAGCTTACCTTCTCCTCCAGTCAGATTCACAAACAACCAGTCAGATTCACAAACTTGCTACCTATTAAGAAATCAAGGGAAAGCCCTGGTTCCTCTGGGCCCTGATTTCCCCCTCTCTACTACACAGTAGATTTTGGTGTCTTACCAAGCCCCACAGGTTAGTTAATATTTTTTCACTTTTTTATTTCATTAGGAACATAACATCGTACGCAATCAAAGCAACAATGGCAAACAATTGTCTTCTTTGTTTCTACAGGCGTACAAAATGACTGGGTTGCTAAGAATTGATTGTGGAAACACCACAGTACGTTCTTCCACATGAAAACCATATCAAGTTGGAACACGACTCCTGTATTGTTTGTTGTCATTTGTCCTATCAAACTGCAGTGGAGGATTCTGAGTATGCCACCCCTTGTTGTTCTCTTAGCTTATATGGTTTAATTTTTCAGAAATTACAGCAACAACAACAACATTTGTATACCAATAGTCAAGTGTTAGCTTCTGTGTATCTTTCCAAGCTTGGGTAATGCCAAGTATAGAAGCTGCTAACATCAAAAGAAGTAGTTCTTTCAAAGGAATATTGGGCTTCTCCCAATAAATATTATTATTATTATTATTATTATTATTATTATTATTATTATTATTACAATTTCTATCCTGTTCTAACTCCCAAAGAATATAAAGAAAAACATTGAAAAAGCATTAAGTGCATTGTACTTAATGCTTTTTAAATGTTTATAAATGCTTTTTAAAAGTAAATTGTACAAAGGGTACAATTTATGGTCCCATACCATTTTTATTTATTTTTATTAAAAGTATTATATATATGCACATCACTGAAGGCACAGCAGAAACATTCCTCTACATTCATTCAAAGAAGAATTTAAATTACACCAGGTGTATTTCAACTTTTTGAATGGAAGTTCTTATAAGGCAGTGTTCACGCAAAAGTTTATTCAATTTTCCTGATTTTCCCCTGTTAATTTCTGTATTATATGTGCAGTTTCAAAGGATGTGTAGAATATAGCATATGTTGAGCACTCATTTGTGTATTATTTGCAAATGGATTTTTTCTGGAAGGAAATAACATGGAAAGGAGTGCTAAATTTGTGCTATATTCCACTATATTTCTGGAAGTGGCTTTTACATTGTGTGAAAGCTCAAACATAATGCAGAAATTTAGAGTTAGGGAAATGGCACACCGGAATGGAATAAACTGCTATTTGCAGTACTTTGTTCTGTTTTCCTAGCATTTCCTTACCTGATCATTTCTGCATTTTGGTTACTCCTTCACATGATATAAAAGCCACTTCTAGAAATCTAGAGGAAGTTTAGCACTCCTTTCCATGTTAATTGCTTTCAGAAAAAAATCCATTTGTAATCCCGTTAACCCATCAAATCCCAGGAGTTTTGCACTGTAATTTTCCTGTTGGATCACGGCCTGTGATGAAATCTGAGGCGGTATTTCAGCATACAGTTCTTTCCTGCCATTTCTATGGGTTATGCACTGTGGAGCAAAAGTATACGTGCACATAAAGTGCTGTGTCATGTCCAAAGACACCCACTGTTGTGTCCACTGGTGTGAATGAAATTTAGTGTGACATGGAGGTATAGCGGTCAAAAAGCCACAGTTTCTTAAGGCAACAGGTAATGCAATATAAAAGGACCATTAGAAACTGTGACAGGAGCAGTGGCATTATAACCAGGAAAACTACAGTGGTACCTAGGGTTAAGTACTTAATTCGTTCCGGAGGTCCGTTCTTAACCTGAAACTGTTCTTAACCTGAAGCATCACTTTAGCTAATGGGGCCTCCCGCTACCGCTAGAGCACTATTTCTGTTCTCATCCTGAAGCAAAGTTCTTAACCCGAGGTACTATTTCTGGGTTAGCGGAGTCTGTAACCTGAAGCATATGTAACCCGAGGTACCACTGTAATGCATTAATCTCTTTGTCTGAATGCACCCTAGGAGACCTTCCCAGACTACAGTTGGAAATTAAAACAAGACAGTGAGAGCAAAGAATTGGCTTGTCCAAGATCACACAGCAAGTGACATGATTTCAAGCTTTGTAACACTCCCCAAGTTATATGCGCAGCCCACCTAGACTGGTTACATGTCCCTTACTAAGGCGGCACAGTTTAAGAGCCATCTGCCATCCCAGGAACAGTGGGCAAGCCCAGGTCCCCTCATGCCATTTTCAGTATTGCTGGCTCTCTGCACAAAGTGCTCTCCAACCCCTTTTTCTGCTGCAATTGAGAGTTTTGGGGCACCCTCTTAGTTTGAGGGCACATGTTAGTCAGCCAGTAACCTTGAGCCAGCCCGGCAGTCTACACAAATGGCCCCGCTGCCTCTCATTACTGACAGCAAGTCCTGTTCAAAGCAGCAAAGGGTATAATAGTTAATACGGTGTTTTCCCTTCTAATTAGGACTAATCAATCAATGCTCCTTTGTTAAAACTCAAACCAATAACTCTGAAGGTCATGTTGAATGGCATGTGATAAAGAGTTTTTGCCAATCAGGGTATCAGTCCATTATCTTATAATATGATCCTCTTCTGTGATCATCCAGAGAAGTGTACATCTCAACATCCAGGCTGACACAAATGAGTCCCAAAGGTGGGGAAATGCTAATGGTCTTGGAACTGGATTCCATCTTTCAAGAAAGACCTGGTGGTCTTTTTCATAATAGTCTTGCTTCCCAACAAACAGTGATATTATTATTTATATATATATATCACACACAACCCTCTCTTCTTCAGCAATATGGCTTGATATTAGAAGCTTCCCTTGATAGGGAACCTTTTAATGTTTGATGTATTATTTTGTTTTTATATTTTACTGGATGCTGCCCAGAATGGCTGGGGCAACCCAGACAGATGTGCGGCATATAAATACAATCGTCATCATCATCATTATCATCAATCCATTCCTGTTGACTTTTTGCCTCTACAATACTACCTTGCTGCTTCTGATGCAATTGTTTTTACACTTTTCTCCTCTAGTTTTTACACTTTTCTCCTCTGATCCATTGAGTCAAAGGATGAGCTTCCACTGGTGTCACCATTATTTAATAGAGCCATTTCCAAAATTCTTGTCCTCCATTTCGCCCCAACGATTTTGAGGTTCCAAAATGCCAGTGAAGATCATGGCTCTGTGCCCAAGTCAGCAGCAGCAGGAGGAGGAGCAGGAACACTAGGTACCAGCTTTCCCAACATTGGTTGCAGAGGTACACCAATGATCTAATTATCCGCCTTCTTTTGGCTTGGATTTCTGGACTTTGAAAAGACAGTTGCATATGCACAGTTTGGTCTTGCCTTTCCTCTCCCACCCACCCCTTTCTCTCCATGCCTTGCAAGGGAGCAAACATACATACCACACAATTTTAAAAATAAAACTTATCAAGAAATCCATTCCATACAACATTGAAATCAGACCTTTATTGTGTTCGCACCTTTGGAAACTCCCTCTCTGCTATTTGGTAGATGAGGTTAGACCAATACAGTCATGAATCTATGCCAGCTCAGGTCCGTATTCCTTAAGCTAATAGTTGCATTTAACCTTTTTTACCCCTATCATTTTGACAGCACACATACTTAAGCTCTCTGGACTACAAACCTGTCTGTCCAAAAGCAGATTGTTAGCAAGTACTTTCCTGCAGGAAATGTGTGTGGTAGTGGAAGCAATACATGGTTGGCAAAATCTGTTTCAAATGGACTTTTTTTTTTTTTAATAATGTGAGGAACCTATAGCTCTAAATCCACTTAACTCTTATATTATTTTCCTGCTGCAAGCAGAAATAGAAATCGCTAGACAAAAACATGGAATAAAATGTGCAAAGTTTCAGACTGTAAAATACATTTCTTATCTAAACAATAGCTGGAAAATAAGAAAAAGAATTATAATAAATGATAAAACTGCTTTTCTTCGGATTCCAAAAGAAAGAACTGTATAAATTATTTGTGGGGAAATAACAGTATGACCAAATATACGGCTTAGAACCCTACTAAAAATTCTCAAAATTAAACAAAAGAAGCCATTTTTAAAGGTGATAGGGCTCAGAGGGATTTATTAATGCACATCTTTCAGAGATATTCTTCCTCGTACAATGCAAGTACTCTGTTAGCATGGACTTCCAAATTATATTTAATTGGACAATTATTCAGAGTGAAAAACCCTACACAGTAAACTAAGAAGGTCCTTAATAAACACCTTGTCTCTTGAAGAAAAACAGAGAAGTCGTTTGCTGACCCAAGAGGCACAATTTTGTCTTTGGTAAATTTATTTTAAAGTAATTGCCGACTTCGGGAGTAACAATTTTTAAAGAAAAACTTGGCTGTCCCTGGCAGAATAATAAATTGTCTTCTGCCCTGTATGAAGGCCTAATCACATTAGAAAGATGTACATTTAGTTGGCTGAGGCAAACAGGGAATGTATTTCACCTGGTCCACCAGCCCAATAAAACTCATTAAGTGACATATCGCTTTCCTCTCTCTCTACATCACAACGGAATTAGGAAGCGAAGGCAAATGGTAATTTACAGGCTAGTTTTACATCTCTGTCTCCCTGTCCCTCCGAAGTGGAGGGAAAAGAATCCCTTCCCATTTTTGGTTAAGGTTATTTGTAGCCTACCAAAATAACATCCAGTGATTTACCTCCCTCAGTGATTTACCTTAGGAACCAACCTAACAAAAAAGTATGTGGGGTTTTTTTAAAAGTTTTGCCAGTGTATTTACATTTTAGGTTAACCACAGATAACCTGCTAATGAAACTTAACTCTTGGCCTTAATTTTCCACCTGCAAACTGTTAATATGAATAGCTTTATCAAGGATGTAAGGATCATCAGGCACTTTGCATAACGAATAATAATAATAATAATAATAATAATCACATTCTTTTCAGGCATTATCTCCTGACCAGTCTCTGTCCCTCAATATATATGCATTAATTAAACAGGGCCTGCACATCTCTATGCATGGAGGATTCTGTCCACATGTCCACATGACAGGAACTCTGAGGAGTCAGGTGTTAGAGAGAGCAACGGATCAGGTATTTGGCATTCATGCCAACCTGGCTTCTGAGGTACCTGAGAGGATGCTTACACAGCCCTCACACACAAATAAGCCACCAGCAGTTTTCAAAATTTAAATGTTTCTGTGATGTTTCAGACTGGCTTCAGGCAATGAAGGGTAGTGGCAAATACAGCTGGGCTCATAGGTGGGGAGCACTTCCTGGTACAGGAAGGTATAGAATATGTTTGCATGTGTTAACTCCATTTGGCAACTAGGGAATGTTCATCTGGAGAACCCAAGCTGTACGATTCCCTTACAAGCCTGGGTGAAAGATCTGCATTGTGGGGAACCAACCCCTAATTTAGGCTATCCGGTATGTGCAAATTCACATCACTTTTGTCTGTGTACATTGAGAGCTTGGCTTCTAGCAGACCTCTCCAGAATATCTTCCTCCATTCTCCAGTAAATGAAGTACTGTTGTGTTCTGAGATGGTTTGTTATCTGCCCTTGATGACTTAGCACAATGTCCATCTTCCTGTGACTACAGAAATGACCCCCCCCCCAAAAAAAAAAAAAAAAAAAAACCAACAGGCTGTGTTTTAAGGTTTCCCACTAGCTTTGGTATTCAGTTATAGGCACTGACAGCTGTTTTGAGTCTTTTGTACCCTGAAATGAGGTTCTAAGACCCCATGGGGAACTTAGACCTTTTTCTAGTAAATCCAGACCATGGATAGGGCTCAGCAGGATTCCTTGGCTCAGTTAGCTCTGTTAATTTTGGGATTTTAGATGTGCCATTGCCATTGGTGATGGTTTAATCTGGGTCGTCTTTAACAATTTGAGAGCAGGTGTGTAGAGACTTTCTTTCATTTCTGTTGTCCTCACTTTCATCTTTCCCCATTAGATCCAGTGTAGTGTAGTGGTTAGAGCAGGGGTAGCTAACATGATACCCTCCAGATGCTGTAGGGCTGCAGTTGCCATAATGCCCATCCTTTGGCCTTGCTAGCTGGATATGAGAAGAGTTGTACTCCCACAACAACTGGAGGTGATCTCAAGAATGTAATAATAATGACTGAACAACCAAGGCATATCATTTTCAAATATGAGTATCTAACTTGTATCTTACTTATTACATTTTTACTCCATAGCTTCTTATCCTCATACTGTAGTTCTTCAAACATCTAGAGAAGAACATAACAGAGAATAAAGGTCAAACCTCCAGGGTTTTTATTCCCACCCTCCTTTTTTCATTTCCCCCCAACAAAAAAAACTATAGCTGTAGCAATCTGAAGGGTAAGCATCTTCTGGCCAGCACAGAATACCAGAGAATACTCCACAAAAGAAGTCCCACTGACATTTCACACCCCCACCAACTTCCCATGAATTAGTTACCAAAGTGAGCTTTACGTTGCAGTTTTAACAATCAAATAGCCAAGAAAGTTTCACACTCTTCTCCAAGGACATCCTAGGCCAGGCAGCCCTAGAGTATCTATGATTCAAACTAAAACAAACATTCATCAAGATGAAATCTCCATTCTCATCCCAAGCATAAATTTGGACTCTTGCTCTGTGGATGATGATAACTGCTGAAGAGGGAGGAGATATTTTAATAAGGAAAAAAAAACCTTTCATTGTAGATGCTTTCATTACAAGCTCTGACAAATCTTAAGGGTAAAGTGTACCTAAGAGTAATGAAGAGTTGAAGAGTTCATCCGCATTCCAGCGATTATCTCTCTCTTTCTCCTTCCTTATTTCTTTGGGACATGTGATTTTCAAATTTTTGCCTGCATTGAGCAGATCTGAAGACCATCCTACACAATTATACATTCACATAGGTTGTAATAAATCAACAACAGCCGAACCCTGACAAGGTGATGGCTGTTGACAGATAAAAACGATACACGTCTGTGCTTAACACTTCAAAAACAAACACACACTTTTATCAGATTTTTTCATCCTTTTAAT
Organism: Podarcis cretensis; assembly: GCF_951804945.1. Taxonomy (NCBI): domain Eukaryota; kingdom Metazoa; phylum Chordata; class Lepidosauria; order Squamata; family Lacertidae; genus Podarcis; species Podarcis cretensis. The sequence goes on along the minus strand of NC_137170.1, from coordinate 71,890,606 downwards.
CAAAAAATTGCCTCCTTCAACATAGGCTCACCTAATTTCGCAAAGGACTCTTGCTATACAATGTCCCCTGCCTTGTTTTCCAACCTGAGCTGCATTCAAAACTATGTTGCAACAAAGGATCTGACTGTCATGGAAGCAAAGGCAGGCATGCCCATTCATTCTGCTGGCCGCAGATTCACAGGCAAACTGAATGTTTAGCATTACACGAAGGACACAACCAAGGAGTTTGCAAACTGCAAACACAGCAAAACAAATAATGTAGGAACTTAGCATGGGAGACCCAGGGGGGTGTTCAACTAAAATAGTTGCACTGGTGCAAGTATTAGCAACAACACAACAAGATTTTGCCCTCTCCTCCCACATGCACCCTGTGCTGTCCCCAGATCTACTCCAAAAGGTTGCAGTAAAATTCAGAATGAATTTGGGGGCACATGGGGGAGAAGAGGGGCTGGATTTTACATTGAGCAAGGGCAAATCTTCGCACTGATGGAACAAGCTGCTTAACACTACATTGAATACAACCTACAAAATCCACTTCCCACTAATGGACAGATTGTGCTCCTGCCCTATCCTGGGGCAACATCTGGCAGTCACTATAGACAGTGGGTTCCTGGTGCAGCAAAATGAGGCCACGGAAAGAGTTCTGGCCATAGACCACAACCTTCCAGGAAGTTAATGGCATCAACAATCTGTGACCTTTCCTTGCCTCAATGCAGGAGTATCTCAACCAAGATCTTGTACTTAGGTTTTCGGCTTTAGGAATATCCTCCAAAACCATCCTAATTTTATACAGGATTATTACCTCTTGAGTACATATTTTCAAAGGAAGGAGCAGAGTGCTTGAGAGTTCTGGTAATGTCAGGCTCATAAGAAAGGGATGAAAAGCAGAGACTGAAACCTAACCATGGACTCATTTGGCTTGACTCAGGCTGCCTGGAAGGAAAACCAGGCCACCCACACCAAACCCACCCACAACATCTCACTCCCTTCATGTGCCAAGTGTGAAGGTTTGAAAGGAGAGGGCTTAACTAAGTGGGCTTAACTGCCATATTTACTCAAATGTAATGCATACCTTTTTTGGCCAAATTACATTGCAAAAATTAGGGTGCACGTTAGATTTGATGGCCTATTTACATTTGCCAAGAAGTACTTTTTTGATTTCAAGGTTTTGAAAATTGGGGTGCGCATTAGATTTGATGGTGCATTGCATTCAAGTAAATACGGTAAATGCAGCTAGAATCCCCACTGCAATCAGGAACCCTAAGGATGGTCCTCATAAAAGGATTCCAAGTGTATTCCACTGAGCATGCTTAGAATCCTCCCCCACTCCTGATCTTTGCAAAGGTCAGAAGTTGAGTTAGTGGAGACAGGGATGTTGCAGGGAGGTGGGATCAACATGAGCAGACCTCATGCCTGAAAAGGGCTATAGTGACCAATGCTCCAATGACATACAATCTAACCTACAGAAGTTCCATTCTGTGATCCCCATTCATGGTGCATTTGGGTGAGGGCCACAGGCACCCCCAAACTCGGCCCTGCAGCTCTTTTGGGACTACAACTCCCATCAGCCCTGACCACTGGTCCTGTTAGCTAGGGATGATGGGAGTTGTAGCCCCAAAACAGCTGGAGGGCCGAATTTGGGGGGGGGGCTGGTTGCAAATGTGTTCTTCTTGGATTCTCTTCCAATATGTTGAGACCAAATGCTGAGTTTGTCCCATTCCTTTCACCTAGGAAAGTTTGTTAATTAGTGGCCTCTATTGGTGTTGGATCCAATAAGATACATCCTTCTTTCTTATCATTCCACCCAGACCCTTTAAATGCAGTTTTAATCCTTGAACTCTCAGAACCTATTTAAAAAATACCATGCTAAGACTTGATTCTGTCTTTACCAAATGAATTCCCACTCTTTAGTCAGACTTTCTCCTTTTTTCTCATCTATAATGTTGAAGAGGTCATTAATTAGGGACAATCTAGACAGAAAATTAGGTTATATTATGATAAATGCCATTCACCTTTACTTGACCAATTTATTGGATCAGTCATTGAGACTTCATAGTGTGTCCTTTACCACAATTTTACCCCCCCTCCCTCATTTAAATGTAGGGCTGTGGAGATAATAGCTGTTATGTGCTGTACTTATTATTTCAATGTACCTTCTATTCACCTGAAACCTTTATTCTTTTGAAAACCGTTAAGGGCAATGTATGTTGGTGAGTATGTTGAGCATACAAATTGCCCCATATAAATATGAGTTGTTGAGCAAATATTTCTCTAATGACTGCAGTTCTGATGCTCCAGCCTTGGGGTGGGGTGGGGGGAAATAGCTCAGAAGGATGCCCTGCGACTTTGATAGAAATCTGCTCCTGAGGAAGTAGTTTTAGAATTTCAGCTTTTAATATTTTTTTTACAGGTTTGTTTTTGGGAGAAGTTTTTTTTTTTTTTAAAGCACACACACACAAAATAGCACAGTACCACAGTGTCAGGAGTATTACTATGATATTGTTTTTAAGGCAGATATTTTTTATTTTAAAAAATCACTGGGAGCAGATCAACTCCTACCTTCCTACACATCTCATTTGAAAATTCATGTGGGAGTTGTTAAAAATAATTAAAACAGTAAAATATATGTGCCAATTAGAGCCCGGTTTGGCTTGACTAGCCTGAGCACCAGAGTGGTACAGTGGATAGTGTGTCAGATTTAGACCAGGGAAACCCTCGAATCCCATCTCAGCCATGAAACTCATTAGGTAGCCTTGAGTAAGTCACACACTCTCAGCCTAACCTATCTCACAGGTTTATCATGAGGATAAAATGGGATAACCAGATGTGCATCACCCTGGGATCCTCAGTGGAATGGTGAGATACAAATGTATTTGACTGATATACTGAGGTCCAGATGGGAAATTTTGTATATGACTAATGATTATACAAATCCAAAATAGGAATGCCAACAGAGTTACTAGACTTAGGATCCAGTGTGGACCAAAACCTTTAAAATGTTCAGGGATTAATAATAAAGTAGAATCTCTCTCTGTAAATCGCTGTTGGAAATTTATACAATTTTAGTCTCACTTGGCTATATATTGACTCAATGGAAGCTCAGCATGTCAGCACAACAGTTTTTTGGGGGTGGTTCATTTGTTTCAGCAAACTTTAAAAAAAACCAATAAAATATAATATCTTAAATTTTAGAAATGCATCTATTTTACTTAATAGCAAGGAAGGAAAGAATTCCAATTAAGTCAAAATGTGTGTGCATAAACATAAGCACATGCATACGTATACAAACATACATCATGATGCCTGCTCAAACTGCTTTTAAAATGCATGGGCACATTTGCAGCTGCTTGGTTATGCCTATCCATCTATCTAAACACACTCACACAAGCATCTTAACAATATACACCTATATGCACCCAGAAAAGTCTTTAGATTGGTCACTGTCACAATCCACCTTCCAGACACCATTGGACCACAGCTCCCATCATCTCTGACCATTAGCCATGCTGTCTGGAGCTGATGTAAAGATGAACAATTAGTTTTAGTTCAGTTCACAAACAACCTTTTCAAACCCTTTTGTGGGGGTGGGATCAGTTAGCACAATAAAACTGGCATGTTAAGAATGATTTCATATAGAATTCAGCTTTCCATTCAACCTGCATTTGACATGACACTGCACAACTGAGGTCCAATATACATGACTATTCAACCAGAAATTCCTTCAACCAGAAACCTTCTCTGGTAGCTTTATGCAAATTGTGGTTGAATCCTCTGGTGTGTGTATTATCTTGAACCATTATAGTGGTGTGTTAACTGGGAGTTACATATGCGAAGCAATGCATGTGCTAAACCAGTTTGAGCGCATGTGTTGGCCCTTTTTTTACTTGGTCACTTTTCTCTTGCTGTGATGTCACCTGTATTCCATTCCAGCAGGCCAGTAAGCCCACCTGTTTCTGAGAAAGGCGTTGATGGGACTGGCTCAGAGAAATAGAAGCCACCAGGCACCCAACCACTGGGGAAATGTTACTGGATAGCAGTTACCAGGTTAGAACAGCAAGCTGTTTAAGAGGTAGCATGTTCGGGACCATGGACAGCTCCAAGTTAGCCTAGACATTGATCTGATGATGGGCCTACCTGCGCCCCTCTGAGCCTCTTAGGAAAAAAAGGCAAGTATACAGGATGGAGGTGTATAAAATCATACTTAGTGTAAAAAAATGGAGAGGTAAGTCTTTTCCTCCTCTCATAATACCAGCACAAGTGGACATCAAATTTAACTGAATAGTGTGAGATATGGGACAGAAAAAAGGAAGCACTTCTCCATACAGCAAATAAACTATGGAACTCAAGATGGTTTCAAAAGGGAATTAGTCAAATTTATGGATAAAATGGCAGATAAAGGCTGTATACTTCTTCCAGGATCAGAAATAGTACATCCTGAATACCACATGGGGATTGTGAGTGGGATAAGTCTATTGGGGTTGTGTCCTGTTTTGGGCTTCCAACCACTACCTAGTTGGCCATTGTGGGAGAGACGAGCTGGACCTTTGGTCTAATTTTGCGGTGCTCTTCTTAAAGGTCTTATGTATTCTCTTCCAAGGTGGTCTGCAGCTTGCCTCCCCCAGGGATCGTGCTTCAGACCAGCTTGAAGGCTGAGGGATATCTACAATGAGATTCAAGATATCTAGTGACTGGCCATTGTTTACATATGCTGTGCACACACATGAAAAATATCAAATGCCTGTCCTGCCGTGGGACTACAACTGTGATCTCCCCTCACTTTGGCCATTCCACAGCACAAGTAATGCCATTCTGGTTTTTTAATCCTTCCTGCTCTTCCAATTAGTTTCTGTAATCTTCTCTATTTCTTAACCTGAACTGCTATCTGTAATGTGCCTAGGGATACTTTGGTTGGAATGAGGCTATACAGAGGTATCATCGTCACCATTATGATAGTTACAAATGCCTTGGCAAGGAATTAACATTTCCAGAGTATTCCTTGTAATAAGCACCCAAGGAGTGAAATTACACTGAGTGTTCCTCTACGTAGTCTGGGGAATATAGGAAGTATTCTGGTAATATTATCTAGCAGCAAAGGCAAAATTGTCAAGATTAACACAGCAGTCACTGAGAGCTCATTATCATTATCATTTCACAGCTTCCATAGTTTGTCCAAGCCAATACTTCGGTAACCCTACCAAATGATGTGTGATAGGATGCAGGAAACTCTGTTTTAAAAGAAGCCTATGCTTTGAATAATAATGTTGTGTGAGTTTGTAAAAAAAAGAGAGGCTCAGCAAGGAATTGTATTTAAAACACCCTTTTGTAAGGTGGATTCTTGAGATATAGATGGTGGCATGAAGGACATTCCATTTAGCGATGGGATGGTTCAGTTCTGCCTGCATTTTAGTGTGAAACTACTTGATGCACAGGTCCTGAAACTGAAATTCAAACTGAAATTCAAAATTTGCACTTCTTTTGAGAGGGCTTTTTAAACTAACATTATCAAACTGATGTGGGAATGTGGCAATGTGAACTTTAGACTGGGGGGAAATGAGAACCTGAGAGAAAGCTAAATCCACAGATTTGTCCGTCTGTAATTGCATGACCATTGGTGATAGGCCAGAGGTGCTGCTATTCATCTAAAAGCATATTACACCTCAAGCATTCATGCCAGGTTCTCTCCATGCCAGCAAAGGCAAACGGAAGAGGATACAAAAGGGTTGCTCTGATTTGGTGAGACTGGCAATTGTTTGTTTGTTTGTTTGAAAATTATATATTTTCAGTCCTGGAGGGAAGGACTTGAATCAGGAAGATTCAAGTTACAAGAAAGGAGATTCTGACTAAACACCAGGAAGAACTTTCTGACAGTAAGAGCTGTGAAAGCCCCAATAGTCCTAAGATCCTTTACTTTGTGGCTCAGTGAGGAAACATCCCCACCCCCCACTGAACAGCAACCACACAGTATGTCGGAGGTTATTCTACTAGAAAGTTATATACTAGGGGAGAAACCCAGGAAGATGACTCAAGCTCAGATTTGGCTAACTCAGATGCTTTGTGAAATACAAAATAATTCAATGGATATGGAGCTCAGTAGAGCACTCGTGGTTGAAGCTACAAGGTCAAGTGATGACTGTATGAAGATCACTCGGAGCGAACAACCACAGACAACAGCAAGTTAAAATACCAGCTGGCAAGGAATTGGTCCCAGCATGCAGGCCAACCTGATTACTTTTTCTTAGTGAACTGAATTGCAAGGAATGACTGCACATACCATTTGCAGTCACACCAATGCATAAAGTCTTTCTCTTTACAACAAAGGTCAGAAGACAGCTTAGCTATAAAAAATAAATAAATAAACACAGGGCCCCAGTGACTATAGTCCTTTCCTGGGGAGGATTTGCTATGGAGACAGACAGGAAATAACAACACAATTCAAATAAGAGAATCAATCTGTAGGTAAGCAATGCATTATAATAAGTGAAGCTTAGAATTACTTCAGGGTACCAAGGGAGGTAGAAAAGTAGTTTGTGAAAACTGTGGTAAAATGAATCAGGTGTATGCTGCTGCTCACATGATTCTCATCTTATAGTGGGATTTAAAGGGCTCTTAATGCATGCAGAAGTAATAATATGGAAACCTGTGCAAATAAATGCCACTTGCATTCAAAGGATATCATTTTGGCTTAGGATTTGATGAGCTATTGGGACACAACCATGTTCCTCTGTCTCCCCCCCCCCCCTTGTTTTTAACAGACAAATACAAAATTACTATTCTAGATTGTTTGGTTAAGACTACAGAGAGGCTGGCCAAACTAGTCAATGGAACTACTTTCTTCCTCAGTGAAATCTACCCTAACTGAAATCACATTCTTCACCAGAGTGGGAAACAACTTACCTACACAGAAAGACATAGAAATAGTTCCATAATATTCCAAAAGTGCAATAGATGAGCCCATAGATAGCCCAAGGTTTAGTGACTTACTGCATCATGCATTTGTTCTGGCTTCACAAAGAATAAAATTCAAGCCTTTTCTTTGCAACGTACCCATTGTATGGTCTTTGACAAGTTGCACACTCTGCCAACTTGACCATAAAATGGGAATAATAGTGACTGAGACCTGGTTTGCACAACAATTATTATGCACTTCATGACAAGCAGCCAATTCATTCTGCCGAAAAGCACTGCATTTGAGGTAATGAGGAACCCTGAATGTTCTGCCAGCAATGTTCTAATCTGTGATGGGCCATTCACACATTCAAATGATCAGCTGAGTGATATTTTTATGAATGACAGCAGCTCACACACACCTCCAATTTATGCTGATGCTGCAATGAATACTTCTGTGAGCACAGCTGGGACAGATCAGGCCTGCCCAGATCACACAGTCACTGTAATATATGTCAAATCAGGCCCCTCATCTGCAATCAAGTCTTGGATGGCCTATGTTTACCAGCAGCACAGCAAAGGAGAAAGGCTGACAGTTGAGGACGGACCAACAATTGCCTGTTTTCCCTTTTTCCAACCTGGCCAATGCCAGACCTCCCACTGCCCTCAAATCTATTGATCTGGGGGACCCAACCTCCATTCAGCTCTCCCAGGAAAATGGCCAAACAACAATTGTTGGGATTTCAGATCGGATATCCTTGTGGGAGCATGGAGAAAGTGAGAGAAGTAGCATTCTTGTGAAAATGGCAGAAAGTTAGATTTGCTTGTTTATCCCCTATGTCAGCAGCCTTTTCAGACCCACCTTTAACCCAAACATGCATTTGGGGATCCGCTTCTTAATTTTTCACCATGTGAAACATTCGTGGTATTGTGGTGGTGCTGTTGTTGCAGCCCATCTTAGATCCGGTCATGATGCAGTAGTGGATCCCAATCCACAGGATGAAGACCAGTGCTGCAGGGTTATAGTCCTCATAGATACAGAGAAATCTGGAAGAACGTAGACAGGAGAACACCCACATGCTCCTTCATGAATTTCTCAGGTAACATAAGCCAATCCAGGCTCTCTCAGAAATTGAAAAAATGTTGTCATGAAGAAAAGGCACAGTGTGGGCTCTGGGCTGGCCCTTCTCTCATTACCTGAGCATTGCTGTAACTACACAGAAACAGATCCCAAACTTTAAATTTAACATGTGAGCAGGGTTCTTGAGGGTTCATAAGTGGTGGGACTCTATCTTTTAGAGTTCCACAACATTTTTTAAAATGCATATAAAAAATCCCCAGAATATTAGGTTTAGTGTAGCTCACTCCCTGATGTTCTGATTTACTATATGCAAGGAGGATTTAAAAAATTGATCCTCGCCTGCCATCATATTATTATTATTATTATTATTATTATTATTATTATTATTAATAATAATAATAATTATTACCCAGTCACTCTGGGCAGCTCCCAACAGAATTAAAAGCACAATAAACCATCAAACATTAAAAACTTCCCTAAATGTTACAGTAAATACTTCAGTCTACCTTCTTCTGCAGAATGTATATGATGGTCAGTATTCAAGGAACGAGTCCCATGCACAATGGGGTCCCCCCTCTTTCCCCCTAAACATCCCTGCAGTCCCCAAATTGTGCTGGGGGACAAGAGGGGGAAATGTTCTGCCTGGTGAGCTGATATGCTTGTGGTGGTGGAATGTTCAACATTGTGCAACATTGACTTCCTCCCAATGGCTTTGATTCATGGGCAACATGTGACTAGGACGACTCTTTTTTTTTAATAAATATTTATTAAAGTTTTTGAATACAATACATAAATAATAAACAACATTACTTATATCATAACATAGTTTCCTCACTTCTTTGGACTCCCTCACGTCTCCCGCTCCCACTTACATCGTTGAAAAAAATTTTCAAGCAAATTATCATCTTGTTTACAACCTTATATCCGCTCATTTAAATAAAATCTAACAGTTCTCCAGAAAGTTTGTATTTTCCTTAATCTCACTTATCGTCAAATTCAGATCTAATTCAGTGGTGGACAATTATTTATGATCTAGCATCCTTCTTAACATTCAACCAAATTACAATATTTTTGTAGATAAATCTTAAATTTCTTCCAGTCTTCTTCAACCCTCTCTTCTCCCAGGTCTCGGATTCTGCCAGTCATCTCAGCCAGTTGCATGTAGTCCATCAGCTGCATCTGCCACTCTTCCAGTGTGGGTAGATCTTGAGTTTTCCAGTTCTTAGCGATGAGTACTCTTGCTGCCGTTGTTGCATACATAAAGACTAGGACGACTCTTTCCCCCATGTTGCCTTTGCAGTTATGAATACTCAGGGAGCCCTCTGGTATCAGCATTCTGGGCTGCTGTGCACACACACAAGTTTAGCCTATCCTTTGAGCCAATCTCATGTTGTTGGTCATATCTCTCTTTCTAAAAATGCAGCTGGTCTTGGGGGCATTGTAATGCAGTGCCTTAATCCCATCTTCCTTTCTTTTTTAAGAAGAAGGGGCACTTAGTTTTACGAAGGCATCCCCCTTTCTGCATTCTTAGACTGTCAGATCAGATCTCAAAATGAGCAACTGCTCCCTGGCAAGAGTTCATACTGTCAGCTAATCTGATTGAGAGACTGGTATGTTTGCAAACGGTATGGTACTTGTGTGAAGTGTCATCAAATCTTACTGCTTAATCCTGTTATAAAATACCACATGTGAAGGTGAGGCAACCTGTGTTGTCCTGGAGTGATTTGATGGCACAGCGGATAATCTCAGCAGTGGCAAGCAGCTGGATCGGTGACAGGGTGCATCTAGGGGTCATCGCCGCACTTAGCATACAGTATGCAATCTACCCATCAAGCAAGGGCACTAAGCAAGGAGAGATGGCTTTGCACTCTCATCCTGGATGAGGAGAAGGAAGGAGTCTCTATACTGCAGATTGCTAACATTGCGCTATCAATCAAAAGCAAAGAAAGTGAAATTTAACAAAATGGGCTGGGGGAAAATTATACCTGTCCAGCCACTTGCTTTTATGGCTAAGGACTGCAGATTGAAAGTGCACTGTCAAATCTGAAAGAGGAACACAGTGTGTGTAGAGCTCTTTCATTGCATGTAGATGCTTTGCAGAGTGGTGCCAATCATAGCTTCCTTCCATGTGCTCATGCAGTAGAATTCAGACAGGATGGTTGTGCATCCCATGTACATTGTGTGCACAATAGCTGAGATATAGATCAGTATGAGTGGTTGCTCTGCTTGTGCATGGGGACTTTTACACTCCCCTCCAAGTGGCATTCCCCACACATCCTCCCAAGGTTGGGGTACCTCTGGAGTATGAATAGTACTGAAGCACTTAAAATGTACTGGAATACTTTAAAAAAAAATTATTTTTACTTGTTTTGAGTTGTAGTTATATATGTATGCCATGTATTTGGCATATGCTTGTTTATTTCTGTGCACTTTTTGAGCCCATATCTGCATTGCAAAATTCAGAGAAATGTGGAAACTGCTTGTTGTGGTCTGCTCTATGCAGATGGTTCTGAGAGTTCACATCAGTTTGGTCCATATCGAAATTCAGATTTAATCACAAAGTTGGAAGTCACCCCCTGCAATGCAGGAATCTCAACATGCACTCCCCTCAATTTGAAACCATACCAGCCGATGCTTAGCTTTTCAAATGTGCTAGCAGTTTTATTTAGAGGTGCCTCTAAATGTGAGGGGTGTGGGCCTGATCTGTGGTGATCAGTGCCCTTGCATTTCATCATTTGCACCATTTTTTGGGTGACGAAAAGGGTAATGAAGAAACATGAAGAATCTCGACTGCTCATCACACACAATCTCAGTAGTTCATCATAGAGGAAGAGTTTGGCTCCGGCCGACTTTGTTCCATTTGCTTGCTTATTAACTCTCTCTGCATTCCCAGGACTATGCTTCATAAAAGACTGCAAGGTGACAGCACCTGTTCATAATGCTTCTAAGTGCTACTTTGCAGGATGCAGTAGAGTCTGTAACCCTGAGGCACTAAGCTGTTTAATGATGTTATTGTATGTACCTGGTTAGTATTCTCTAAGTAGATCTTATAAAAAATGTGTAGTATACTAAATTATACATTTGAAAGCTAACAATATTAAGGGTGTGCAACCTCCCAAAAGTGCAACAGCCTTTGTACTTATAAGCCTCACTTGGGCAGCACATATATTAAATATAAACAGCGCAGATGATTCTGTTGAGTCTGCCTAATACATTCCAGCATGTTTGCCTGTCCTGAAACAAACCAGGATTAGCTTTCAAAAACAAAAGTTTGTACAATATTTGGATATCTAACAAATAATTGCTGTTTCTGAAAATAAAATATATTTCATGAGCTATTCTCAGGAGCCAAGTTGCAAATAACTATGAAGCAGGTAGCTTCCAATAGACCATGAAAATCAGATTGTGCAGAGGGCAGCGTGAAAATAGACTTGCATTTTGGAAAGCCTAATATTATTAATAATAATAATAAAAAATTTTATTTATATCCCGCCCTCCCCAGCCGAAGCCGGGCTCAGGGCGGCTAACAACACTAAAACAGTATGACATTATAAAACATTATAAAAATGAATTAAAATCAAAATTGATGGCAACCATAAACTAAAGCTTTGTAAAGATTGCCAGAGGAGGGGGTCAGGCTGCGCCCTGACCAAATGCCAGGTGGAACAGCTCTGTCTTGCAGGCCCTGCGGAAAGATGTCAAGTCCTGCAGGGCCCTTGTCTCTTGTGACAGAGTGTTCCACCAGGTTGGAGCCGCAGCCGAAAAAGCCCTGGCTCTAGTTGAGGCCAGCCTAACCTCTCTGAGGCCTGGGACCCTCAAGGTGTTTTTATTTGAAGATCGTAAGTTCCTCTGTGGGGCATACCAGGAGAGGCGGTCCCGTAGGTACGAGGGCCCTAGGCCGTATAGGGCTTTGAAGGTTAAAACCAGCACCTTAAACCTGATCCTGTACTCCACCGGGAGCCAGTGCAGCTGGTATAGCACAGGATGAATGTGATCTCTAAGCGAAGACCCCGTAAGGAGTCTCGCTGCGGCATTCTGCACCCGCTGGAGTTTCTGGGTCAGTCTCAAGGGCAGCCCCACGTAGAGCGAGTTACAATAATCCAGTCTGGAGGTGACCGTCGCGTGGATCACAGTGGCTAGGTCAGGGCGAGAGAGGTAAGGAGCCAACTGCTTAGCTTGGCGGAGATGAAAAAATGCCGCCTTTGTTATAGCTGCAATCTGCGCCTCCATGGAGAGGGAGGTATCGAAGATTACACCCAAACTCTTAACGGACGGTGCTGGCACTAATTGCACCCCCGCAAGAGATGGGAGTTGCCCCCTCAGTCCCATGTCGTCCCGTCCCAGCCAGAGGACCTCTGTCTTCGAAGGATTTAACTTCAACCGGCTCCCACGTAACCATCCAGCCACAGCCTCCAAGCATCTGATCAGTGTGTCTGGGGCCGAGTCCGGGTGGCCGTCCATCAACAAATAGAGTTGGGTGTCATCAGCATACTGATGGCAGCCCAGCCCAAAACTCCGGACAAGCTGGGCGAGGGGGCGCATAAAGATGTTAAAAAGCATCGGGGAGAGTATTGCACCCTGAGGCACACCACACACCAAGGAGTGGCGGGATGACAATTCCCCCCCAAGCGCCACCCTCTGTCCCCGACCAGAGAGAAACGAGCGCAGCCATTGAAGGACTGTGCCCTGGATCCCCACGTCGGCAAGGCGGTGGTCCAGGAGTTCGTGATCGACCATGTCGAAGGCTGCTGACAGGTCTAGAAGAATCAGCAGCCCCGACCCGCCTCGATCCAGCTGCCTGCGGAGATCATCTGTTAGGGCGACCAGAGCCGTCTCGGTCCCATGACCAGCGCGGAAGCCGGACTGGAATGGATCCAGAGCTGATGTTTCATCCAGAAACCTACCAAGCTGTTCAGCAACCGCTCTCTCAATCACCTTACCCAGGAATGGAAGATTCGAAACCGGGCGGTAATTGGATAGATCTAAGGGATCTAATGATGTTTTCTTTAAGAGCGGGCGCACCACTGCCTCCTTCAGTTCCCCTGGGAATGTCCCGGTGCCAAGGGACAGATTGATGATATCCCCCAGGGGGGCCCGCACCTCTTCTGGACACGCTCTAATCAGCCAGGACGGGCACGGGTCGAGAGGACAGGTGGTGGGCTTTCCAGCTCGGAGGAGTCTGTCTACATCAGCTGGGGATATCCAGTCAAAGTGGTCCAATACTGAACCCGAGGACAGTCGAGGGGCCTCCAGTTCCTTTATTGTATCCAAATTGGCAGGGAGGTCATGGCGGAGCAACAAGACCTTCTCCGCAAAAAAGCTCGCAAATGCCTCACAGCTGTGTGTCAGATTGTTATTTAAATTTGGCTGTCCTTCGAGGGACGTTAAAGACCGAATTATACTAAATAATTGCGCCGGGCGAGAGCTAGCGGATGCAATGGAGGCCGAGAAGTAGGACTTTTTAGCGGCCTTCACTGCCATCTCGTAGGTTTTCATAAAAACCCTATAAGATGTTCTTGAAGCTCCGTCACGGGCACCCCGCCATACTCGCTCTAGCCGTCTGAGGTCCCGCTTCATTTTCCGGAGCTCCTCGGTAAACCAGGGAGCCCGGTTTCTGCGGGGTCGCAGAGGGCGCTTAGGTGCGATCTCATTGATGGCTGCCAGGAGCTGGGTATTCCAGGCCTCAACAAGCTCAGTCAATGAGTCGCCAGGGGGAGAAAGGTCCCGCAAGGCTTGACGGAATCTATCAGGGTCCATCTGCCTCTGCGGGCGAGCCCAAATTGGCTCGCCACCCAAGCAGGGTGGGGGTGGAACGTCAATCCTGGCTTTCAGAGCATAGTGATCAGACCATGGCACCTTCATCGAAGGAAACATGATCACATCTATACCGACGCCAAAGATCAAATCCAGCGTGTGGCCTGCTTGATGTGTGGGGCCCGAAACAAACTGGGAGAGCCCTAGTGTCGCCATGGAAGACACCAGGTCCAGAGCCTGTGAGGAGGGAGTGGCATCAGCATGGATGTTGAAGTCCCCCAATACCAATAGGTTAGGGAACTCCAAGGCCCAGCCGGCCACCGCCTCCAGCAGGCCTGACAGGGTGGCTGCTGGTGCGCTAGGTGGCCGGTACACTAGCCAGACAGCCAAGCTCACCTCGGAGCCCCACACTAGGCCAACACATTCAATGCCGGGGATTGATGGCGATGGTAGAGCCCTGAAAGAACAATCTTCCCGGATTAATAACGCCACCCCTCCCCCCCGGCCCACAGTCCGCGACTGGTGAAGGACGGAGAAACCCGGGGGCGCCATCTCTCGTAAGGTAACAGTATCCCCTTCGCGCACCCAGGTCTCAGTCACACATGCCAGGTCAACCCCCTGCGAGGTGAAGAAATCTCGCAGGGTGGCGGTTTTGTTGCCTATAGACCTGGCATTGCACAACACCAGTGACGGAGGTGAGTAATCCTTGCTCACCCTACCCTCGTCTCTCGGGATGGGGCGCAGATTGGAAGGGGTACGAGCATATCCGTATCTCGATCCCCTTCGCCTATGACATCTGCCCCCACCGCCATACCTCCCTCGCCCCTCCACAGTAGGAATCCCATACATACATACAGGTTTGATTACTAAAATATACCAGCCTTAAGTTATCAAATGAGTGACGCTTGGCATGCACACTGGCCTTAACCCTATGTTTCAGGTTTGGAAAACTCATTTTTCATTTCTAAGAGATTTTCATTGCAATCAATCACAAGATGGTTCTCCTTGCGAAAGACATAAGTGATATGCTCTGGGCACAGATTCTGATGTTTCTGCTTGCAGAATTTGGTTTTCATTTGTGCAAAATTGTTTTGGACAGAGGACCCACCCATAAAATGTAATCACGTACCATGCTGAGTTCTGAGAGGCACTAAAACCCTGAAAAAAGTAGCAGTCAATAATGTTATGATGATAGATGAGGCAAAAAAAAATGAAAATATTAATTTTCAGATCTGCAGTAAGAAGTAGTGAGCCTGAACACTGTGTCCAGAATTCAATTTCTGACTTGTAGCAGACAGTTCAAGTTGAAGCATTATAAGAGAGAGGCAGTGCTAATTTGACTTTGACATTGAGCCATATCAAATTAGGAGAGAGAAATGCATTTAATTAAGACATCCAGAGAATCATAACTACCATTTTGTGATTTATCACTGAATTTTAGAAGTTAACTTTGTTTTACTGTGACTTTTTCCAATATTAAAATTCAGGACCATCTGCATAAACTTTCTCTGTGCATATTTCAAACTCTGGGAGAGCTCAAGTTTGAA
Organism: Podarcis cretensis; assembly: GCF_951804945.1. NCBI lineage: Eukaryota > Metazoa > Chordata > Lepidosauria > Squamata > Lacertidae > Podarcis > Podarcis cretensis. The sequence goes on along the minus strand of NC_137170.1, from coordinate 71,875,339 downwards.
TTAGAGCTGATGTGTGGACATTGTTCATTATTAAGACATGCTATGTGTGCCCTGAAGAAAGGTCAAGAGATCCTGAAATACAGAAACATCCTTAACGGCACCTGCTCCAGAATAATGATATGATCCTAAATCAGTTCCAGTAACCCTGGGGATTGAAATTTGTAGCTGCTCCTATGAACTATGATAATTGCTAAGTCAATGCTCTCCAAAGCTGTCTGTTGGGAAAATGCAAATAAATATAAGCTGTAACAAACCATGGGTGATATTGTGGCAGCTCTGTGCAGTCGCTTACCCATAAGGACAATTCTGGAGTATTTCCCAAGGGGCAGCATCTACACAGGGAAGAAGCAACACTTTCCAGAGTGATGTTCAGAGGTCAGTGCCCTGGAAGAGGGAAAACAGAAAAGAACTCACCATGGAATTGGATCCACACATTATAGTCCTAGATTAGTTAGATACCTAGTGGTTTTCTTTTCTTCTTGATAGAGACACAGATAGCGTTAGCAGAGGAATCAGTGAAACATCGAGTACAGGCTTATGCAAAGATGGAAGCAGGTTACTGTTCCATTTGTTAAAGGCAACCATGACTGTGAAAGAAACAGATTTTGCCTAAATGGATGGTTTGTATGTAGACTGTTTTGTGTTATATGACCATGTAAAGTCTGGCTTGTGTCTGTTTTTGGATGACAGGTTTAATTTGCCTTGCTCTGAGCTCAGATGCAACAGTATATGGGGGAGGAAAGAGGGGGTTGTTTTATCTTACAAGCTGAAAAACTTGCCCAGTGGCAGACCCTCCAAGTGTCCCTATTTTCAAGGGACATTCCTGATTTAGAGAAACCATCCCGGTTTCTGATTTGATCCCAGAATGTCTAACTTTTCCTTAGGACATCCCTATTTTCACTGAAGAAATGTTGGAGGGTATGGTAGGAGGTTCCTATTTTCATTGGAAGAATGTTGGAGGGTTCTCTGACACCAGAGCCGTCTGAAGGCAATCCTGTATATGGAAGGTTGGTTGTTTTTTTAATGTTTACTGCTTTCTTATGTTTTTATATATGTTGGAAGCTGCCCAGAGTGGCTAGGCAACCCAGTTAAGATGTGTGGGGTATAAATAGTAAAATTATAATTATGGAATGGGACATTCCAATTTTCATTGGAGAAATGTTGGAGGGTATGCAATGGAACAATTGAGGTGTTGAATTCCTCCTTGTGTAACTCTACCATAGAGATGGCACCAGGCACATCATTGCATGATATGCCGCTTTAGAATTGCTGATTTAAGCTTGGGCTTCCCATAGACATCTGGTTGGCTGTGGTGATAACAGGATGCTGGATTAGACAGGCCTTTGGTCTGATCTAGCAGGCTCTTCTTACGTTCCTTTGTGCAAAAAAAGGCTGACTAGGGAGCTGCACACATGACCCCCCCCCCCATGTGTTCATCAAGCACATGAAGCAAGAGCAAGGATCGTGGCTCCTGGCTCCATTACCCAAACAGCAGAATGTTTGCTGGCCACAGCTTCATTGGCTGCATGGGATATGCATGTGTAAGCTATACATATGGAGGGCTCTTCCTTTCAGCTGGGGAGAGTTGGTTAGTGCATGGTTCCTGGTTACCAAGAAGAGCATTTTGAGCACACAACTGAATGTCTGTAGGGCTCTCTCTCATTAATGCTGCAGGAGGGATCACTTCTGCACTGGGGTCAAGCCAGTGGTCCCCTTTGGATGTGTGCATAAGGGCAGGCCATGTGTCCAGGAGTATTGTTGTTGCAAAACCCAAACTCTGAAGAATGATTTATAGATGTCCTCAATGAAAATGGAATATACAATGAGAAAAACACTTCGTCTTTTCAAAAGCCAGCCTTAAGCAAACAAACAAAAGTGTTTCTGTTCTTTCAGAGAGTTCTACATTTTGAGCCCTCATTTTTCTGTCTGCAGGGATGAGAGTTAAAAATCAAAAGGAAAAAAGTAAGAGTTCCACTCACAGTGGTCGTTCCCCGAACAATGCTCTTCTGGAGCTTCCACATCTGGCAGTCAAATAAAAGATCTCTGTTCCTGCAGGTTTGCTACTTAATTGGTCGCCAATCAAAGACATTCTTCTGTGCTCTAATCTCCTAAAACAGGGCCACAGTGTGGAGGGATCACATCTGATGCTTTCCCTTCACTTCATGCTTCTCTGTTATAAGAGTTACAAAGGGAGATATTTGAAATGTCTATGGCGGTTATGAAAATCTCAACTATTGAAAGCTTTGATATGCAGGTATTTGATGGACTCACGTGTATGGAGTAGTCAGCAGATAGTAGTAGGTCCCTGAAGTTCATAATTACCTGGCTCAAAACTCAAACTTGTCAAGTTCATAATTCTCAGTTTTATTATAAAGTGAGAGGCATTTGCTACTCCGCAATCTTCTCTGGTTTGGGTTATAAGTGAGTTGGAGCCTTTTTTTTTTTTTGCCTTTGCCCTTCCTTAGCAACTGACATTGCAACTGAACACTGTAACAACATCACCCCAGGTGTTATGGACTACAGAATATCACCTTCCCGCCCCCCTAGCAACTAAGTCCTTGTTATGGTTGTCCGACACCCTGAAGACTTTTAAGGTCCAACACACAACGCTGCTGTTGTGCACAAGATTGTGGTCCCTCAAAAAGTGCTGAATTTGCACTAGAGCACAGCTCCCCAAATGGTGGTTGTGCTCTTGTGGGGGGGAATGGGGTGTCCCGTTTCTTCTGAGACTGTTGTGGGGTATGAAGGTGCCAGAGAGGGAGGCCTCTGCAGGTGCCTTTAGTGAAACCTGTCTTCCACTGTCACCATGTGAGTGGAATGGAAAGGGAAAGGGATAGTAAGGGGCTGCGGGACAGAGACTGCCACAAGGTCTGAGTTGTAGAACTAGGCTTGGAAAAGCCAATGTCGTATTCCACTAGGAATAGTTCCATTTACTGAACCCAGTTCCAAACTGAACAGGGTGGGAGTGGTTTGTATATGTTGAGAGTTTGTTGGGTGTGCATCAGAAACACCCAAGTAACTCAACTGGTAGTCTTTTAATTTTTTTTAAGAATAATTTTTTATTAACCGACCAATCACATCAAATCAAACCAAATTACATAAATTCCAAATTACACAGCCGAATTTTAAATTTTTGTTGGGGGTACCCATATTTCAAGTTCCGAAGGGATCCAATCAACTTCTTGCTTCTTACTGCTGTTTTAATGTCCACAAATCTAACCTTATGATGTTCACAGTACTATCCAGTCCTTTCTTATTATTTTTCCACATCTCTTGTTGTTATTTTCATATATTTTTCCTTTCTCTTTGTGACCTCTGGTAGTCTCCGCAAGCTGGTTAGAACAGTTTGTAATCCTGCGTGGATATTATTTTTTTATCCAATAGCCATATCCAGACGTTTTCCATGTAACATCACTTCCATACATCAAAACAGTCTTAATGTCATTAATCTTCACCAATCTGCCTCCTTTCTCAACACCTCTGAGGAGATTCACTAGGAATGCAGTCTGAAAACAAGTCCGTTCTTCCTCCCGGCTATAAATCCTTTGGCAAGATGGCGACTCCGAATTAATTGCTGCGCCATTCCCAAAAGCTCTTACTGCTTCTCGGTCTCCATAAAGCATACTTTTGGTTAAAGTTTATCTCCACACAGACCTTAATCATCCTGCTTGGGTCAGTTCAACTGAAGATTCTAATGAGGAGGGGTTCTTGTAAATCACATAGAAGGAAAGTAAAAAAGGTCCCCCCCCCCATTCAGCCCCGTTGTCAACATACCCCACCTTTGGTGTATCTTCATCGTAAAATATTCCTGTTTCTCCAGCCCGTCGTCTTCTTTCGCAGAGGTCACTTAAATTAGCAGACTTCACTCCCCTTCTTCACTTGAAATGTGTGCATTTGCTTCTTTTGTAATTAATTATTCCAAATTGCTGCAACTAGTGCGCGATCAGAGACAGCGTCCAGGAGAGCCGAGGTCCACACGGGGGCATTCTGCCTAGGGCCCTCACCCCCTTCTTTCAAATTAGGGGGTGATTTATGGGCACAGCAGGCAAGGGCAGTGTTCCCCATTTCCTTGGGGCAACAAGGGAGGCTGCCTACTCCCATAACAGCCTCTTAATTACCCCGTGTGGGTCGGAGAGATGGTATTGTCGGCCATCTTCCAATGCGCCCCCTAGTGGCCCCCCAACTCAACTGGTAGTCTTGAGCCAGACACTGTCTCTTGGTGTCATGAGGTTGTTGTGAATATAGAATGGAAATCCCCTGTGTGTCACCGCAAGCCGAAAGACAAGATACAAAGGTTAGTAAAATAACAACGAATAATGGTGGCCAGAACCACTGAGCCACTTCATGCAATTAGGAGAGAGAGAGAGACAGATCATTGCCTTTTATGGCACAGAACACATCCTCTATTCAAGAACTAAGGAATATCTTGCATGTTCTACAATCTAAGCTACAGTCCTATGCACAGCAATGTAAAAATAAGGCTGAAAAAAATTATAAGACTGACTGTAGCACTACAGAGTAACCTAGGCTTTGTGTATGGAAGATCAGATTATATGAAAGCAGTGACTCCTATTATCCAGAATGATCATCAAGTGAAAATAAGGATGGCAAAGGAGAAGGAAAACATCTTCCCAAAGCAATAGATTATATTGCTGTAAAAGTTAGCAGTACTGGCATGTCTCTTCTCAAACTCTGCAAGCATCCTGTGACAAGGCCATAAGGAACACCCAAGCAGCTTAAAAAAAAAAAAAAAGAGTAGGTGAATGTTTAAGAGATATTTTCCCTCCCAGCCATTCTCCCCTTCCTTACTAAAATTAACAAATTAAGCAGGAGGGATTCTGAAAACTGACTTTCTGAGTGACAGTCACTAAACTGATGGAAAATCCTATTCAGCATAAGAAAGTCAGCAAGGAAAGAAGGTTACTGACTTTTATGGTAATAAACCTATCTCCTGCTCTCAAGTGGGGGAAAGGTATATGGAAGAGCTCTATGGCAAAGCACAGGCTTGTTAAATATGGCCACTACATCCGTGCAGGGAGCCTAGTGTTAGAAACAGTTCTTATAAAAAGATGCCCCATCACTCCAAGCACTAGTGGTCCTGGGGAGAGGAAAAAGCTCTTCAGATTCTTATTATTTCTCATTTGCATTTGCAATCATTGCATTTTTATTATTATAAGGTCCAATTAAGAAAAGACTTTTTTTTTAACAAGGCAAATTTGTCAAAAATTCAAATAAACCCTTTGATGCATTTTTCCCGCATAAACTGGTCATGAATAAACATAATCCTATTGCTCCAAGAGCAGATGCCATCCCTATAGCTCCCTGCCCCCCTCCCTCACCCCACTGCATTCACCAATCAGAAAGAAGGAAATTGCTTGGCCAAGTTTACAGAGTGAAACATAAATCATAAACATCTTTGCCAGAACAAACTCATGTTTCTTTTATGAAACAATTGCTCCTAAAAGAGTTTATTTTCATTTTAATAAATTTCCTTTAAGCGAGGGAGGGAGTAAAACACTCAGTTCCTAGCCTTAAGTAACCTTTATTATTCTACAGTTCCAATGATGTGCCTGAATATTTGCATTTCCAAGTGCCTTTTTAGAAACACGATGGGTGCTAACCAGATGCAAGAAGAAGGTATTCCATTTTACAGTCCATGGTTTCTGCAGTCATTGCCCATTTTTTTGGAAATTGATGAGTTCACAAGGATTAGCACTATTCAAGTCAGATACTGGCAATATTTAGAACTATAAAATGAAATCCTTTTGCATATGCACTGTGATTTCAATGGTGCTTAAAATTTGTTCACACATGAGACAACGATGGCCACCAGCCTAGATGGCTTTAGTTAGACAAATTCATAAAGGATACAACTAATAGCTACTGCCCCCGATGGCTTTGTTATACCTCCACAGTTGGAGGCAATATGCTTTTGGATTACAGTTACAGAGACCTGAAGGAAGGGAGAGGGCTGTAGCATTCGGGTAGATGGTTCCCTCATGGTTGGCCACCGTGGGAAATGGAAGCTGGACTAAATGAGCTACTGACCTGATCCAGCAGGACTCTTTTTATGTGTTTGCTTTCCAAGAAATGTCCTTTCTCAAATCCACAAGGACTGACGGGGCACAGGAGGAGATGGGGAGGCTACCACCAACTGCCCATTGGGACAGCACTTATGCCAGGCCCAATTAAAATTGCAAAGCACCAAATGTTCACAAAGAAGAGAAGGCCCTGTGGAGCTGGGCCATGGGCCTACATTCTTTCAGGAATGAGGACGTGCTACAGACTTAGGTGGGCAGAAAAATGAGTGGATTGTATACTTAAGTCCTTCACACGTAGCATTCAGAAGATCCCAAGTTCAACCCCCAGAATCTCCAACGAGGGCTGGAGACAATACTGAGTTAGGTGAACCAACAGTCTGACATGATACTAGGCAGCTTCCTATGTTCTGTGTTCAGCCAATGGACCTGTGCCACCTGCCTCTCCATTTGCTACCTTTCAATACTGAGGATGTGGACGGCATTCCTGGAGACATGAAGCCAATTGCATGGAGAGGTGGTTTGGCTAAGTTGGTATCTGGAGTGGTAATTGCAGGCATAATCCCACCGATTTTAAAAGAGGCTGAAATAAGAGCACTTTTTAAAAAGCTCTCTATAGACCCCACTGTACTCGGTAATTTCTCACCAGCTTTCAAATATACAGGTCTTGGGCAAGCCAGGTGTCTGAGCAAACAGATCACCTGGCTGGGCTGACACTCAGAGGCTTCATTTTGCAGTGCTTCCATTCTTTCCCAGAGGTTCAGTTCCAGAAAGTGCTGCTGGAAGACTTCCTGCCTACCCCTTTGGCCGTTGGCATATGGGAATTCCACAGAGTTCTGTTCCACCCGCCATACTATTTGAAATCAACATGAAACCACTGGGGGAGGTGATACATTGATTTCGAGTTTAACACTCAATTTATTCTGTCCATGGCTGGAAAGGTGTGGAAGTTCTGGGCTGCTCATTAGCTGGATTATTGCTAAACTGAAACTTAATCCAGAAATTTAATCCAGAGGTGATTCTGCTCAGTTAATGGTCAGTAATGAAATGAGGGTCCGGCCTGTGCAGGTTCATCATTTGAGGGTTCTTTTCGGCCCGGCTGTGACACCAGATGCCCAAGTGACAGCTGCAACCATATATTTATTTGCTTAGATTAGGCTGATGCACCAGCTGCACCCATTTCTAAGAGAAGGCAGGCCTGGCTAGATACAGTGGTACCTTGGGTTAAGTACTTAATTCGTTCTGGAGGTCCGTGCTTAACCTGAAACTGTTCTTAACCTGAAGCACCATTTTAGCTAATGGGGCCTCCCGCTGCCGCTGCGTCGCAGAAGCACAATTTCTGTTCTCATCTTGAAGCAAAGTTCTTAACCTGAAGCACTATTTCTAGGTTAGCGTTGTCTGTAACCTGAAGCGTATGTAACCTGAGGTACCACTGTAATTTCCTTTGCTCTCCTATTCTGTCCAGTTCCCCTTCCTTTCCTGAGGTACTGATATCTTGTTTTCAATCAGCTCCTCATTTCCGTTTGTCCTCCTGCAGTTCCATGTCTCTCCTTGGGCCCAGGATCTACTTAACAGGGAAAGATGGTTTCTCTGCACTAACATTTTTCCGCATGCTATTGGTAACCAGCCTTCTGGAAAATTGCACAACTTGTAACAAGAAGTGAATGTCAAAGATTTGAAATCTTCTATTTTGCTCTTACTTGTTCAATATGCCCTAAATTATTGTCACCACATATTAAGCATTTCTGCTTAAAACGAGCTCCACAGTAGAAATCCATGCACGGCAATGTCTGCCAGATTGAAGTTACATTATCTCCAGATAAACATGGCATATAATATGTGTCATTCAGTGTATGAGTGATTTCCCCCATTCAGAATTTTCATCCACTTGATTGTCATATAAACTATATGCATCTCCTGATTAAATAATTCCAAGCCCTATAAATTGCTAACCATGGGAATGATGTGCCATTCAACTGTCTGGAAAAATGTGCTACAAAACAGTATCAAAAGCAACTTTCCTCATCAAACACTGTTCCAATGACCTTTCTGTCTAACTTTCCTGGCATGTTTTTTTTTGCTTAAAAAAAAATTGTAATGCTATGTTTTCAACCCTGCAAAGTCAAACTCATGGATGACAATCCATCAAAATCAGTAAGATAACAAAAAGCACATACTGATTCCAGAATTGTTGTCTGATCCTACATGATGGAGTAAGAAACAATACAAGCATCTGATTCGCTGGAGCAAAATTGACCTTAGAATGTTGATAAGAGAACAGAACCCAGGAGAAAAGATGTGAAATTTAAATAGGATAAGAGTATATGCAAGAGAGAAACAAGATTTTTGCATACACACACACAAATTCACACTCACACACATATTTGTGTGTGTGTGTGTATGTGTGTGAATGATTTTGAATTGTGTGTTTATCCAAAGCATGTTTCTAAATCAATGATAGGACCTCTCGTTGTTGTTGTTGTTCCTCTTCCTCCTCCTCCTCCTTAGAGCAGAACTATGTTTGAGCAACAGTGTTTAAGCTGAATCCAAAATTTAATTTTCCACCAATCTTGTGGTTCTCCTTAGCAGCAAGTTCAGACTGTGTTCTTCCTTTTCAAAATCTGGGCAAGTTGACTCAATAACTTCTATTGAAAAATGTCACAGGTTAATCTTGTTGGCAGCAGTTGTTGCAGCAGCTGTAGAGCTGGTCCTTCCAATGTTCACTTTTAACACGTGCATCTTGAAACCTGAATCTGAGTATCCTCCTCTACAAAAAGGTCATGCGTATCTATTACAGTATACATCTGGACAACTGGGCTGCGCTCTTTTGTCATGCAATCTCGGAGTGAGATGTAATTAGGTACCATTCGTGCACATCTTAAGTAATGCTGTGAAACTTCCCCCCAGCCCTTCTTGTATGGGGGTTCAAGGAGAATGTTCTGAAAAAATGTGAGTCTGTGGTTTTTAAAAAGAAAAGTTTGAAACAACAAGCCCAGGGAAGCTCTCACCCAACCCATCCCATGAATCATCCTCTGCTTTTCCAAAACATGTCCTGGTGGGAGGTGGAGGCACCAGCAGAAAGTATGGTGGGCAGCAGACATCCAGACCTTATTCTTGTATGCTAATAAAAAACTACTACTCATGGGAGAGCCTGGGGAATTGAGTTCCCTATCCCTTCCAGCTCAGTGCATTAAGTTGAACTGGAAACAACTTCGTTCTCTTTGGCTCCCCAGTAGCAAACTGAGTTGCTACTCAGAAGAATCTAGCTGTGTCTAGATTTTAGAGATGAGTCTTGGACATGGACCACATACGGGCTAAGCACATGGAATACATACATCCCTCTCTCTTCAATGGTAAGCAAGACTCAGTGCTTTCATAAGTCGCAAACGCTGAATGGGGCAGCTGCCCCTGCTTGTGTGGGCACTGCAGCCCCAAGGACTTCCAGATCACAGAATTTATATTCAGCTCATTGATTGTCGTAAGACAGAAAGTCAGTCTTAAAATGCATAAAACTTTTGTTCTCTTTTAATTGGGGGAAAATGGAAATTGAGCATGTATTGTTAATTTTTAATTGATTCATTAAAGCAGTTCTTCCCAGCTAGTATTTCTGAGAAGCAGCGATGGAAAAAGAGAGGGCAGGAAATCCGATGAGATTCTGTTGTTATAATGCTCAATAACATGGTGTGTAACCAGAATTTTTGAATGCCTATATTCCTAAAACTATACCCTCTAAGATGCTTTGCTTACAAAAATGACCTACCAAGAACATTCCAAATTAACTATTCTATTTGTTTAACTTTGCCTACTATTGCAAAACCTGTGGGCACTTTGCATAATTCAGCTAGCCAAAGAAAGAGGGAACAAATTTTGCCCAATTTCCTTCCAAGCTACTGAAACTAACTATAGAACTCTTCTGAATGGGGGTTATAAGAGCCAAGGAAGGATACTAATTGCCAAGTGAAATTCCAGTGCCTGCCATTTATAGAAGGCTAGAACAATGGAAAGCATTTTTTAAAGTCCTTTCTAAATCTAAGTCACAGTTTGGCTCAGACACATTTCTGGCAAGGAGGAGTTCCAGAGGCTGGAGCTGAGAATGACCTGCCCCCTCGTTCCCACGAGCAACTCATTTGGGTCAGATTCAAGACACATGCAGATCTCGACAAATGAATGGGATACAAATGCAGAGGGGGAAACAACTGTAGAAAAGATGAGCTAAGAAGAACTTAGTCACATTTAGGCTCTGCCCTCCAGAAACATCCATCCACCTATGAAAACTTTGCCTTTCAGAGTTATGTTGGGTTGAAATCAAAGGGATAATATAGACATTTCACACTGGGACTTGCCGATCATGTAATTACTTTAACAGCTTGTAAAAAATCACCCTTTTCAGGAGTATTAGGATCTCAAATTAAATAAGCCATTAAAACTATTTTTGGCATGTATTAAGTAGACGTTATCCAGAACACATAAATACCATTGAAGAAAAACTCATAAGCCCAGATTGCCATCAAAACATTCTAAGGGGCTGGCTTTCACTTCACACTTTTTGTATGTATGTATATATGTATGTACATATGATCATAAGATTTATACACCACTTTTGTAAAGAAAAACTGAAAGTGGTTTACAAAACAAAAATTCATCACCCTATTTTAAAACAAACAAAAGTTAAAATACTAAAACAGATTAAAATTACCTCACTCCAGCTGCAGAATTCTGCACTAACTGCAGCTTCCATATTAAGCACAAGGGAAGCCCCACATACAGCACATTGCTGTAATCCAGTCATGTAGATATGAAATAGCTCTGGAGATAATGTAGCCACCAGGAGGCTGAAAGGCACTCTTCCAATGCAACTCTCTGGACTCGGTCCTGAAGGTAGGACTGGAACCACTTTAAGACAGTGTCCCCAATTCTCATTCCCCAGAGCCAGTCCAGGAGGATACCCTGGTCAATTGCATCAAATGCCAATGATACGTCAAGAAGAAGATACAAGGTCACACTCCCCCTGTCCCACACTCTGCATCAGGGCTCATTTGCATGGCTGGGATTAAACTCAGATTGGAATAGACCTAAATAATTCTCCAAGAATGTCCTCCAAAAATGTGTCCTCCAAGAATCCTTGCAGCTGCCCCAGCATGACTATCTCCACCACTTTTCCCCAAAAGAGGGTACTGGCAACAGGCTGATAGGTGTTCAAATCCAAAGAGTCCAGAGTCAGTTTCTTTAGGAGCAGTTGTGCCCCCACCTCTTTCAATGCAACAGGGGCCATCCTGTAATGTAGTGAAGTGCTAATCACACTCTGAACCCAACCAGTCAGCCCCTCGTGCTATTATTTGGAAAGCCAGGAGGGACAGGGGTTGAGAGTGACACATAGTCAGACACACTGCCAGCAGTAAAGGATCCTACTTGCCTATTGTTCTAGGATCCAAACTTAGTACATAACAAAAGGTTAAAAAAATAAGAAAAAGGTAAAGGACCCCTGGACTGTTAAGTCCAGTCAAAGGCGACTATGGGGTTGCGGTGCTCATCTCGCTTTCAGGCTGAGGGAGACGGCGATTGTCCACAGACAGCTTTTGGGTCATGTGGCCAGCATGACTAAACCGCTTCTGGCACAACAGGACACAGTGCTGGAAACGCCATTTACCTTCCCACTGTAGCGGTATCTATTTATCTACTTGCACTGGTATGCTTTCGAACTGCTAGGTTGGCAGGAGCTGGGACAGAGCAACGGGAGCTCAACCTGTTGTGGGGATTCAAACCACTGACCTTCTGACTGGCAAGCCCGAGAGGCTCAGTGGTTTAGACCACAGCGCTACCCTCGTCCCTCCAATGCTACCAGTATAGCTCAGTGACACAGCATCTGTCTTGCATGCAGAAGGGCTCTGGTTCAATCCATAACATCTCCAGGTAGAGTTGGAAACATCTCCTATTTGAGACCATGCACAACCACAGCTAGTTCTGTGTAGTCAGTACTGAGTTTGATGGCCAATGGGTCTGACTCGGTATAAGACAGCTTCCTAAGTTTCTAGAATATTACAGAATCCAAATTTTCCACCTATGCTTTCCCCTAGGACATCTTAAGTATTCCTCCATCAGCCTCACATTTTCTGTGAAACTTGGCCTATGAATGTGTATAAATGGCTAAATAATGACAAGGCTTCCTGTGACATCCAAGCAATGTCACAGTTATGGCAATAAAGCCACATCAAAGTCCTGGAGCTTGGCAACATCTTTGGAGTCACATAACTGTCACAATAGATAATGGCCCATTTGTAGTCGTAGCACATCACTCAGGTTTCGCATTCATCATGTGCTCTAGTCATTTCCTAGGGAGATCACAAGCATGCTGAAGTATCATTACTACTTCATAGTAAAATGACACTCGCATCATCTTGTTAGGGTTGTATTATTTTTATAGTAAACTTAGTGCCTGAATGACAATCTGCATATTTTACAGTGCTTACTTGAAAAAAAATAGACATTTTAAAAATGAATCTGATTTTTTATTTATGTTTTTGTCAACAGAGGGGGAACTCTTTCGCTGTCAGGTGAGTTTTCAAAGAAATACATGTGTAGGAGAAAAATCAACTTTATTTAGACACGGCACACCAAACACTGCTATTTCTGTTTATTCTGAGAGCGCAACAGAGCACCTATCATAAACACCTTGGGGCGGGAAACACAGATTTGAACAAAGATTGTGCAGAAATAGTGCCAAATGACTTTCATCTCACGACGAAGGCATAAATGCAGAAGGGTCAGCATAAGCAACTTGTCATGTAGACAAGAAGTTAACATATTGCATAGGCAGAAAATTCAGCATAAACAAATGATGGCATAGGCAGAAGCTTAGTCTGGAAATGACAAGCCAAGAAAAAGGGTGCAAAAGTGACTAACCCACATATCTTTTAGGATTAGTCGCCCCTTATGAAATTGGCTGCTTCGTGCAAATAGTGTCCAATGAGTCGTACATACCGCTTCTGAATTGGAGTTTACATCTATCCTACTAAATGCACTTAGGATAGAGTGTGCGCCAGCAAACATCCAGGGAAACCCAAGTGTTAAAATGTTCTATAGACAGTGAACCAATTTTGAAGCATTGCTTGCCCATTAGTCATTGCCTCCATATAGAATTTCCATGTCATAAAAGTCACTTATTTTTAAAGGGTTGTACTGAGAAGGAATGACATAGAATAACCCATTTTAAAATATGGAAATATCCATCCCTACTCCCCTACTTTTGCTTCTCCACTCCCTACCCACCCTGATCACCAGAGTAACACTTTGTCCCATGGCACAAACACCACTGAAAACAGATCCAGGAATGTGCGCCACCTTGCCCCACAATTGAGGGGTCCAGGGCCATGCGACGTCAGCATACCCCATGGCATGTGTGCATGACATCAACATGCCCCGCAGCATGCGTGCATGCCCCACAGTGTACTCATGTCACTTGTGCACACTGTGGGGCATGCAGATGTGTCGTGCGGCCTCCCTGTGGCTTGCACGCATGATGCAAGCATGCCCTGCAGTGTGTGTGCACGGTCGCCACAGAACTTTGAGGGGCCCAGCCCCTTCATCGAAAATTTTGGGTGGGCAGCCCCTGCCCTCCCCCCAGTTGGCCCACCTGACTTCAGCCTGCCTAGCCCCATCCTTTTAATGCAAGGATGGGAACCTTTGTTCCCATGTTGCTGGACTACAGCTGTTCCGTAGACAGTGTTGCTGGACTACAGCTTCTATCTTTCCTGACCACTGGTCATGCTGGATGGGCTGATGGGAGTTGGCAGTCCAATATGTGGAGAGCCAGAGATTCCCTGACCATTTTACCCACTTGTAGCCTAAATGCTCTGGTTTCTTCATTTTCTTTATTTTGATTGTGCTAAAACGTTAGAGACTTGTTGCTGTTGCTATGAACGTATTAATTGTCGGCTATGCAATTGTCTCAACATAATGCACAATTAAAAAATGGGGTGAGGTGGGGAAAACGGTCTAAAAACAGTCAAAAACACACACAAAACCGCTTATTTTTAAATATGTTTACAACAAAATATATATTTAAGACAAAATTAAAGCCATACGAAGTAGACACTTATGGTAAAGACTCATTTATCCAGCTGGGGAAGCTTGTCAGAATAAAAATGTCTTCAGTTGTTTCCAGAAAGTGCAGATTGCAGGCATCAATATGAATGATGTTCCACAGAACAAGAGCAGCCCCACTAAAAGCCCTGCTCTGAATTACTGTCAGGGAAGTAGTACAGGGTGTTGGCAGCTGCCATTTATATATCTCAGGCTGCAGTCCTACACATATACCATATATATATATATATACACACGATCTATGTAAATATATACCTGTGTACCAAGGAGTAAGCCTCCTTGAACTCAGTAGGGCATACTTCTTGGTAAACATGCATGGGATAGCATGTTTAGTATCCATGAGCCTTAGTTTCCCACAAAACTGAGCATAAGTCTTTAAGAAGATCCCTGCTGGATCAGGCCAAGCGCCATCTGGTCCAACACCCTGTTCTTGCAGTGGTCAGTTAGAAGCCCAGGAGCCTCAAGCACAGCACAAGTGCAACCAGTGCTATTTTTCTAGAAAAAGAGGTGCCAGAACTCACCATGAATGCCTCCCTTGTTCTCTTGCAATGGTAACAGTGCCCACCTGAGAGGTGCTGGAACTGAGTTCTGGCAAGTTCTGGCTGAAAAAAGGCCTTGAGTACAGCAGTCATCTCCCCACCAGTGATTCCCCACCACTGGTTTTCAAAGGACTAAAGCTCCAACAGTGAATGCATTATTAATTAACGGGAGCTAAGTATAATGAATGGGAAAGACCTAGCCCAAGAGCTATTTTATTCCATCCTATTTTACTTTATTTTAATGTTTCATTTTATTATTTGTCAAAAGAGGAACGGGTTTTGGTTTTTTGGTTTTTTCTTTTAAAGGGAGCATGCTGTAATCTGCCAAAGAAATCCAGCATTTCAGGTTTCTTTGGATTGTAGTTTAAGATTGTAGTTTGGATTGTAGTTTAAGATTGTAGTTTGGATTGGGTTTAAGAAATTCTATGGAAGTTCCCTTGTGTTACTTTCTTATTGTTGAAACTTCAGTTTTGTGGCAATCAGTTGACTAGATACAAATAAACAATTTCCCCGTTAGATGTGCATCTCTAGCCCTTGTCAGGTGCTCATTATGAACACCAAAGTGGCAAATGGGAATGCATGGGGTGAGCCCTGCCCCTCGATGCTGCTGCATGCCTTGGGCACCCTTGAGCATTTCCAACATGGGAACAGGAAGCCTGACTGAGCAGGATTCCTGCTGCAATGATTCCTGTTCCATATGCACAAGTAAGGCAACCACCTTCAGACTAATGCTGATATCACACATGGACCAGGGAGTGCACCCACCACATCCAGTGTCAACAAGGAGGCAGGACTCATTTTCTGCATCCCAAATTGCCCCTTCACAGAAAGCACCTGATGGGAGCTTATGCATATCTCAGTAGCAGTGCATTTGTTTTGCAGGCAGGGCATCCCAGGGACAATCCCTGGCATCCCCAGGTAGGACTGAGAGAGAACCCTGCCTGAAAACCCGGAGAGTCACTGCCAGTCAGTATAGACAATACTGAACAAGATGGACCAGTGGCCTGGCTCAGGATACGGCAGCATCCAAGTTCTTCTCTATCATTTCCAAATGCAGGACACAATTCTGCAGCCTACTTTGAGACAGTGGCACTAGTATGCACAGTGAGATGTTTATAGATCCTATTGACTCCAATGGGGCCTGTTGCCTGCTGTATACATGCTCTCAATGCAACTGAGAGCACAAATAGCTTATTGATGGAAATGATAATGAACGCTACTTGGTTATTTGAATGGCTAAAACCCTTATCACATTAACTATTGTGTCAGTCCTCTTGAAACGGGGGGGGGGGGGGCGTTACTTCACGATTTACTTGCATAATAAAGGGGTTCACATTTTGTCATTTTGTTCCTTTGTTTGCCGGATTCCCCGCACCTCCTTCTTAGACAATAAAGGATAATACACCATCATGAAATTAAAGAAAACTAAAGACCACTGCTTAAGGGGGAGAATGGCAAATGGAAATATCCTTCAGGGATCCATTTTATTTTTCTATCCCACATCAAAGAAAATATTTTGTCATATCTGTTTTACAGTACTAAAAATCCCATCGACTTAAGAGACTATTCAAGACTCACTGAAGGCTAATTTGGACTTCAGCTACACCCATGCAATCCCAGTGAAGTCAATTATTATAAATGTTAGAAAAATTGGACACAGTCCCCAGGATTATTTTATTTTCTTGATCTGCTTCACTGCTCTTTTCACAAAATCTCTTTCTTTCCCCCGCCCACAGCTCTCTCCCCACACACATTCCCTTATGTAACTTTTTATCCAGATGTAACATTCTGTCCTCTATGAGTGGATTCTATCGATCATGCCAGTGACTTTTGCAATCACAGTACAGTGGGATCTACATGAAAAGTGGGTTGCCACCAGTACGCTATGGTCTATCCTGTGCAAAACTTCGCCTTTTATTCTCCTGAAGATTTCTGCCTTGCCACATGCTGGACTCCCATGCAAGATTTCCTGGCTTCTTTTTTGCGCGTTACATTTCTATCCAGCCTCATCAAAGCATTTTTGAGGCATCTTACAAATAAAAATATAAAACTATACAAAATCAATATTAAGATGAAACGAGAAGATGAAAACTTACAGCAATAGAACTAGAAGGGCATAGCAGCAAATGAAGCAATCTGACTAAATACAGTATCACAAGCTTAAAAGAAACCGTTGGAAAGCAGTGGTACAAGCAGTTCATATACCAAGGTAAATAAAACAGTTACCAGCCCAAAAGTTTGTATGAGTCAGTGCCAGGTGTATGGGCCTAGGGAGACCATTCCAAAAATGGGGTTTGCTGCATATAATGTGAGAAATGGCTCTTAGCATCTAGAAAAATGTATAGGTGTGTTTTAGTTGTATAGTTTCATCACTGCCGTGTTTTAAAATGACTGTTGCTGTCTTCCGATAAAAGAACTCTTCGTTAATTAATTAATTGTATGTTTCAAGTGATGAATCAATCGACAGATTATTTGCAAAAGGGAGCAGATGGATAAAAATTACAATTTTTCTTTGTTTTTAAAAGACGCACATGAAAGCCATGGCAGGCATAATCTCAGAATAGGCATTTCCTGCAGTGCGAGACTGAAAGGGGCAACTTCTTTTCTGATGGTGCTCATCATGGTGCATTTTTAAAAAATAAGCAATTGCATTAAAAATAATCAATACAATTGTATAGATACACAGAAGTACCGGTAAGTGCAATGGCAGTTATTCACAAGCAATAGGACTGCAGCCAATTAAAAAAATAAAATCAACCCAATTAAATGGGGACATCATTTTAGTTAATCAAAAGTAAGTATCTGTTTAACCTAAGGGTGGGGAATCTCAGGCCCAAGAGCCAAATGTGGCCCACCACACCTCTCTGTTTGGCCCTTGGGGTTTCTCCCCAGGCTGCACTCCTCCTTAGCCACACCCATTCTCCTCCAAGCCACACCCATCACCAGCCTATGTCATGCCCTCCTTGTCTGTTTTGGCCTGCCTGGCATGTGTTCTTCACCTCTGATAATGCTTCTTGCTTGTCTGGATGGAGGATAGAAAGGGGTGTATGGACATGCAGAAACTAGTCTGCTGTACAAAGGTAACATTTACATGAGCTACTTCGCCCAGTTTTGCCTCTGGCCCTTCCCACCACTGGCACGTGGTCCTCAGGATGTTGCCCAGATGAGAATGTGGGCCTCGGTGTGAAAAAGGCTTCCCAGCATCTTTGTATTAAATTTTGCAGCCCTGGTTGTTACCTCCTCTGAGACTAAAAAGGCAGGTCGAGTGGACGGGGAAATGAATACAGATTCCCCCCTCCGTTTCCCATTGTCTTTGGATTTGGGGTTCTGTATCCTCAAGAGCAGATTGGATTCACAGCAAGCCACTGGATCCACAGCACTTTCCATTCCGAGCCTATGAATTTTAGTATAATGGTACTTTACCCATAACTGAGATAACAACTCCTTTAAATGTGTTTCATCTTTTATCAAACTTGGGTTTTTATATGAAACGTAAAACATTGATATTCCTATTACATCCCGCAAGGGAAAAGAAACACACCATTTGTCATAAGCAGGGGAAATGTTTTATTCCTTCAGACATGCATTTATCTCCTTCACAAATAGAAGCCATAAAAAGAACATACAAGTGTTTTAATGTTATGTGGGGTACCTTCATGCCTAGATGCCTTCCTGGAGGACTAGCAGGATGGTGTCGGATCCTGGCAAAGAAATTAATAAAGAGCACAGGCTGCAGCACACCAGCATTTCCACCCATTTGTTTAGTAAATGCAGTTCAGGTTTAGGCAACACACACCTGCCTTCTTCAAAGCCTTTGTGAACACAGCAAAAGAAAATTGGTCAATAGCTGGACACAAGGTCCAGGTTACTGTTTTTGTTGAGTGGGTGAGAATAGCTGGGATGTAGAAAATCTGAAGAAAGTTGCCTACTTTGGGGGGGTTCAGTTAGCTTAGCGTACCAGATCACTCAAGTCAGGAGTGAAGCGGGCTGTGTGTGTGTGCGAAGGATGTATTATACTTCCCTGAGCCTCTGCTCCTAGGAAGAGGATATAAAAATGCCTGCAGTATTGATCCCCTGCCACCCCACTTAGGGGAAAAGAACACAATTGCAAGATTCTGCTTTTTTTAATTGTTAAGGCTTTTTTTTTTTTCAGAATATTAGCTCCAGTAGCCATTTGGTTGGAGAAACAGAATTAAGCCATGTTTTCTTATGATTTCCAAATTACCAAGTAACAAATGTTGCAATCACCCTTACAGAACAGAAACTCTTTTGCCCTACCAGGAACTGACAGCTTTCTAATGCAGTTACATTAAGGTGCTTTTTGAAGTGTGTGAGACACTTTTTAACTAGCTCCTTGGGGCATTGTTAGATATCATTGCTTACTACCAGTGGGAGCCGCTGCGCTGTTAATAGCACTTCCCGTTTTACTTCTGATCAGTCATATATGGGGGCTTAAAAGGGATTGCTTGGAACATATGAAAGAGCCTCTGCCTCCCACAATTTGCCAACAACACTGTCCATTCAGACAGAGCCAAAGATAACTCCCTAACAGAGAAACAGGCTAAGACTGCAGGGTACATTTCAGTGGCAACCTGCTTGCTTGAGTTGGGTTTGAGTATGATACGTCTCTAGTGTGAAATAAGTTCTGAGGTTCAAACCCCACACAATTCCTGTCAAAGTCAAGTGGAAGGGTGAACTGTACCTTTGGGTTTCCCTGCCCCACCCACAATATTTATTTTATTGATCTCTGTCTCTGTCTTGTATATCTGTGAGAACTAGACACTGCCACTTGTTCTATGCCTAAAAAGTACGGGTTCAAGAGGTTTCCTAGGGACGGTTCTGGGGGGGGTTGCCTTTGTCCCTCTGCTTTCCCCTGGAAAACCTGTTTTTGGTGCTAAATCAGAGTAAACGTTAATCTGGAAGAAATCTGACTGACGTTTGCTCCAATTTGGTGGTAAACAGCAGGTTTTCCTGAGGGAAAGCATTGGAGCGAGTGGAAGTGTCTCACTTGAGACATAATCTTGTTTTTTTTAATTAATATATTAGTGAAATTAACATTAAAAACACATTATATTGACAAATTCCTTTGCAAAAATGTGAATATTAGGAGAAATATGGGAAGAACAGTAACTCTACGAGGTTGCTGCTAAGATACATGGGATGTTGCTAGTTGCTCTCAGCTTTGCAGATAAGGCAGAATGTAGTCCAAGCAGTCCAAACATCAGAATGGGTCGCTGTGCATCAGTGAGGGATTTCCTGAAAGCTCTGATCAGCACAAGGTTTGCACAACGACTCTTGCCAAATACCCACCCTCTAATCCACCAGCTCCCTGTCCTTAACTTTGGTTGACATGTGCCCCATATTTGCAATTCCAGTTTTACTAACAGAGCCAGCATGTATATTAGGCTCATCGGCCTGCAGTTTCCATAACCATTGTAACTCCATTAGCTAGTTTCCAGTTCTGGCCTCTGACATTCTTCATGGCTTTTCATAGGCATTTGTGTGGCTTCATATTTTGCTTTCCTTCTACACAACCGTCTCTTAGCAGCTGAGGGCAAGGGGCAATATCCAACATAAGTAAACCCACTTTCGTCCCTTGATTCCAATGGGTCTGGTCTGAGTATGACTAAAGTTGAAGATCACTCAAGAGAAATATAGGCATCCAAACTGATGAGCCTTATTTCAACCTCTTGAAAGTATGAGTTGGCTAGCTACTCCAAAATATTCAAACCCCCTCCAAAATATTTATTTAACTTCTTTCATACCCCACCCTTCCTCCTGATGGAGCCAATGACAGCCAACAACCATTTAAAAACATGTATACTGGCAATGTATAAACATCATAAAACAAAAATTAAAAATACAATATACCAGTACCAGTACCAGCTTCTCCCATATCAACTTGCTGGTGCTTCAAGATCAGTAAATGAGGTGCAGGATGAGGTACACATGGGAAAGGGCTTTTTCAGTGATGGCTCCTTATAAATCAAACTCTCTCCTGGCTGAGGTGTGTCTGGCCCCATCCCATGACAGCTTCAGGCACTTGATCAAGATGCCTCATTTGCTGGAGGGTATTTGGAGGAGGATAGACTTGATTGGTGCAGCTTCTATCATTGTCATTAAATTATTTGTTGTCATCCTTGGTTAATGGACAGTGTTGGGCTTTTAAAACGGATTTTATGTGTTCCTATCTAGTTGTTTTTATTGCAAACCATCCTGTGACGGAGCCAAATTGTGGCCTACAAATTATCTAAATAAAGTAGCAACAGCAGCATACAATGTACAGTGGTACCTTGGTTCTTGAACGTCTTGGCTCCCGAACAAATTGGCTCTCTAACGCCACAAACCCAAAAGTTAGTGTTTCAGTTTGCGAACGCTTTTCGGAAGCCAAATGTCCGACATGGCTTCCGCAGCTTCCAAATGAGTGCAGGAAGCTCCTGCAGCCAATCGGAAGGTGTACCTTGGTTTTCAAATGGTTCTGGGAGTCGAATGGACACCCAGAATGGATTAAGTTTGACAACCAAGGTACCGCTGTACTTGCTTTTGAAGTTAACTGTCTTGTGAAATAAATATCTTGCAGTACAATCATATGGACGCTTACTTGAAAGTTAGTCCCTTTGGCCTCACTTTGACTTACTTCTGGGTAAGCAGGCCTAGGACTGGGCTAGAGGTAAACAGAAATCCATAAAGAAGACTTTTTGACAATCTAGACATAGCCAGATTTGTACTAACATCTATGGAAAGAGATAGCAACATCTTGTTCTGCAGAAAGGACTCACTATTACTTTTGTCATTAAGTTGTCCATAAAGGTGATATATAACCATCCATTTTCTCCAGTTATCCATGCAAAGCAACACTTTGCTTTTCAAGAAGTTAAAAGTGGAGCTTCATTGTTTTTATCCAGCAGACCAAAGACAGCAGACAATCCATATGGAACAAAAGAAAATGTGGCCTTGGGTTATATGTTGAGTAGTTCTGCAGTAAATCTTATTTATTTCCTCCGAGTCTTCAATATCTAAAGCTCTTATGTATTCATTATCAGCAACATGTCGAGTAATGTGGTAACTTGACAAGGTTCTATTCAAGCGGCTTAGTGGGACATACAATACTTATGCTTTTTGATAAGAAAACATTTGGAAAGGTCACTTCGTCTCTTGTATTCTCTATCTCTTTGAGTAACAGCAACACAATCTTCAAAAAACAAAAAAACGAAACATCCCCAGAAATCCAAGGGTAAATACATTGATTGGACCATACTGACTGCTGACTAATAATAATTCCATCTATAAGTGAGGTTCAGGGGTGAGTAGTGAACCTTATGTAGCCAAAATTGCACCTCCCATGCTTTGGAAAAGCATCAGTATACTTGGGAGAACCCAAAAGTTTGCAGAAGAAAATGAAGAGGGAGGAAAAGAAAGCAGGCAAACTCTTCTCAAAGCAGCTAAAATATAACTACACAGGTGAGAAAATACTTTTGGCAACCATTTCTCGAAATTCTAAACAATGCTTTCATTAAGAAGAGATTGCCCAGACTTCCAGGACAAATGCTAAAAAGAGCAAGTAGGCTAGGATGGTGTCAAGCAAAAAGATGAGACAGAGGAAAGGAAGAGGAAAGAAAAAAAGAGACAGCAAAGAGAGACGATAGGAACAGAATGGAAGGCTCAGCAGGAAGTGAGAAATAGGGAGGCAGAATCATAAGTGAAATCATGTAAAGTGGGGAGGGTGTGTGGTAAGGAGAGAGCAACTCACCCTAGAAATCACTCAGAGACACTTTCCAGCCTACCCCGAGTCTGCCTGCCCGAGGGGAGCCATGGTGGCAGCAGTTGGCCACTGAGGGCAAGGGCCCAGAAGGGCATCCAGCAGAAATGGAGCTGGGATGGGGGTGCAGATAAGCAGCAGAGGCAGGGAGAAGGCACCTCCTCCCCTACACAACTGGTCCATCAAAGGTCGCTTTCCTTCACTTGGGCAGCAGTTCTTGTGACTTCCGGGCAGCACCCCTAAGCAAGGGAAGGCCAGACAACTTATTTATTTCATGGTGACTCACATGGTCAAGCACAAGTAAGGTGTGTGTAAGTTGGGGGGGGTGCCTGTATATGCACTTATGGTGTGGATGCCTGAGTTCTTTCATAGGCCCCCAACATTTTAGTGGAAGCAACTCATCTATGTGCACTAAGTAAGTGTGTTTAAAGTCTGCATAGGCTTCTTACCAGTGACTATCAAAAACAGCAAGAATGAAAATGAGATGGGATGGATGAATCTGTCAACTTCAGTTTCCAGTTTTTCCAGTCTTTGGTTCCCCACTTTTCTACATCAGTTTGCAAAAAGAAAGAGAAAAAGAAAAAAAGAAGTCCTAATGAAAATTCAGAAACATTTTAGTTCAGATTTTTAACATATGCCTTTTTTTACAAATCAACTTCCCCTGATATAATGCATTTTTATGTTACTTTTCATAGATATATGCATTTTTACGTACAGCTTACCCACATTTATGCATTTTTTGAACATTACTTGGTTGAAGAATTGCATTGCAAAATTCAGGAAAGTGTGAATTACAGTGAATAGTTGGGTTTTGCTTGGCATGTTTTTTCTCAAAGTGCAAATTAGGTAAGTTCATATTTAAATATTTAAATAGCAAAAAAAGTTTAAATATTTAAATAACAAAAAAAGTTCCCTTAGCCTACTTGGGGGTCGCTACAAAAACATGTGTGCAGAATCCTGAAACCTGTAGCTTAGGGGTATGGTGAGAGGGATTCAAATATACTTCAGAGACATTTGGATCACTTCAACTTTGATTTGCCTTTTGTTGTCCCCCGTTTTCAACTTCTTATTCCTCTTGAACATATTGTCACGACTAGGTCATCTTTATTGTTACTCTCCCAATCCCATTATTTCTGAGTGTAAATGATGAAGTCTTTCACAGCAGCTTCCAGAGTCTAGGAGGAGAGAAAAATGCGCATGTCATTATTGAAGTATATTAGATAAAATGTTACCTTTAGATGAACTTGACTAAAAACAATGGTTTGATTGTAAATCTGGATCACAGCTGGAAGCCATGAGCTAAATAGCAATGGGAATAATGGAAGAAAGGGGGTGGGTGGGAAATAGCACTATTAGGCAAATCAAACTCTCATAATTTACATAAACACCTGCTCGTGCTTAAATCTTTTGAAAGACTATTATTTTAAATCCAGGCAACTGCTGAAATTCAGTTTGTTAATGCTCAGATACACTTGTTCCTTTTTCTTATTTTTTTCCTTCACCCAGGATGCTTCTGGGATCACAATCAGCAGATTAAGGAGTCGCTGTCAGCTGTTTTGCCGGAGGGAGGATTTTCCTTATGATGAGGCAAAGGATTGTTCTTCAAGAAATTTAAAATGGGCAAACCTCTCCCTCTCTCCCCCCCCCCACCTTAATGACCACTTTCCTAATTCTGATTGGAAATCAACCTGATTATCAGTGCTCAGGGTGTTTCCATTAAGGCTTGTTCACCGGCAGGCGTCTAATTATTCAAAGACTCCTCTAGGTTAAGACTAGCATCGAGCCTTTAAAATGAGCCAACAAATGGCAGGCAATTCAACGCAAGCACGCTTCTTGACAAATGATTCGGTGTCACTGAATTGCCAGAATCCATGCCAGATGTGTCATTCAGCTTGTTCTGTGGTAAATGGACCGGCATCCTTCTTCAATAACTCTGACGCCGCCAAATCTACCTGAGGGCAAGGCTCTGCCCAATTATACAACAGGATTTAATTCTTGAAATGAAGATTTCTTAAGGAGGACTCATTTAATATTATTCTGGGTAGCAGGCTGTGTGTTTGTGCGCTCACACAAACTCGTGAGAGTGTCGCATCTCCCTGCCACCTTATCAAATGTGCATTCTCCCCTCCCTCCAAGAACCATTGAGCAGTAACACGTGGATTAATCCCATTTTGTCTTCACAACAATTATGTGAGGTAGATTAGGCTAAGATAAGAGATGTGAACTGACCCTGGCATGCATTGTATGGCCTGCTAGTTTTGTAAAGCATAGGACCAGACCAGTAAAAGAAAATGTGTCATGTTACACATCGTAAGGCTGATAACTTGCAGTCCCACCAATGGAAATAGACTGACATGTCAAAACCTGCAGTAAAGCCTTTTCCGAGACTGTGCCCCAGCTGTGGAACTCATTCCCTCCCCCTCCCCCCAGGGAGACCCAGCTGGTCTTGACACCAATGGGCTTCTGGCACATGGTAAAATTTTATTTGTTCCTCCAACCTTTCAGAGGACACACTTATTTTAATTCCACTTTGTTCAGCCCCTAGTCTGTTTGTATTTTATACTGATTGTCATTTTACTGTTGGGTTTTAATTGTATGGTTTCTGGAACTCTTATTAATACATTTGCTTTGATGAAAACTGCTTTGAGGGCATTTTTGATTAAAAGCAGTATACAAGAATGCCAAATAAATAAGAAGTAAGTTCTAGTGAGTCTAATTGCGGTAAGAACTATTCAGGAAAGTGTACCAACTACACAAGTCTTTCTCTTCCATGAAATCAGATGGAAGGGGTATACAATCAGGTTTGTGAGTCATACACATTGATTGGGAATGCCATAAGAATCTAACGTTGGTTGGATTCTGCCAGTGTTTGCTGGAATCCTAATTCATTTGACATCTTTAAGACCTAGAGAAGAGCTCTCTGGGTTGCAAGCCTCCCTCATTTGGTAAATTTCAATTTAAAAAAGAAAAATTAATAGTCTGAGGCTCAGATAACTTGATTAAGACTTCTTGGCTTAATACATCATAATATTGGTTGTATTCTTCCATCACGTGAGCTACAATTTATGGGAAAAGTTAAGAACTTAAGAAGAAGCCTGCTAGATTACCCAAAGGCCTATCTAGTGGCCGGCTAGCTGCATATGGGATGCCCACATGCAGGACTTGAGCACGACAGCGTTGTCCCTACTCATGATTCCCAGCCACTGGTATCCAGAGCCACAGTGCCTCTGACACTGGAGAAAGAAAACCAGCAATTGTGGTTGGTAGCCACCAACAGCCTTGTTCTACATGAATCTGTCCTTCAAAGCCATCCAAGTTGTTGGCCATCACTACATCTTGTAGGAGTGAATGCCACAGTTCAACTAGGCACTGTGTCAAGTGGGGAGTCTGCCCTGAAACTTCCAACGTTCAAGATTCATTTGAGGACCCTGAATGTTGAAAGATTCAGGAGGGATGGGTGAAAGTATTTCTTCACCCAGTGCATAGTTAAACTGCCTGGTTCACTCCCACAGGATGTATTGATTGTAACCAACCTGGATGCTTCTAAAAAAGAGGATTAGATAAAGTTCAGGAGGATGGTAGTTGCTGGAATACTCAGAATTTGCAGGCCACTGTTCATATTATGATGCAGTCAAAGTTCCACAGGTTCCTTCCTTACACGAGTCTGGGGAACTGATCAGGGTAAAAGCAGTCCTTCCCCTGCAAGTCTAAATAGAAAAACAACAGCCTCAACAACATTTAGTTCCATTCCACCCTTTCTTCAGTGCAGATCACCCCTCTATGAGCTCACATTTGTTTCACACAGCTGTAAAGAAAAACTACACACACAAGGACAGCCTTGCTGGGTCAGACCAAAGGCATATTAGTCCAGCATTCTGTTCTGATAGTGCCCAACGGAATACCTATAGGAAGCGTACAAGCAGGACTTGAGCACAATAGCTCTCCATGGTTTGTTCCCAGGCACACTGTCCTAAGATCCTACCCATAATCTCTTTGGTATTGGTTCTTTAACGGGTGAGCATAAATTTAACTTCAGAGTTTCTGTTAGCTGCATAATAGCATATATCAGAAATAATACTGTCTCCAACCAACTTCTGGCAAATAAAAGTGCTTCAGGAAAGGAACAAAAGCGCAAGACGGTCTTCATCCTGATTTAGTTCTCCATGATCTCATTCTTCTATGCAGGCAATCATGTAAGGAGATTGTTCAAAGTGAATTATTTCATTGAGAGCCAAAGGCACCGTTGACTTCAGATATGCAATTCTTAGACAGGAGAACAGAAATAATCTGAGCATTGTCCTGAAAATGCTCCGTTGGGATACCTTTTGCCCTTTTTAGAGCTCTGCCATTAGATAAAAGGAAGTCAATAGCTCCAAAGGTAATTTTAGGAGGAGAATCTCAGAAATACATTGTCCCAAAGCACATCTGAAATCACTTCACCATATTGGGCAGAACTACTGCAGGCAGAAGTGGAAAATTGAGCCCTTAAATAGGTGTTTGTGTGTATTTGTGTTGTGTTCTGTGTGTTCCAGGGAATATCAAGTGTGATGCTTTATGAAAGCATGAATTAAGAACCTCAGGGAGCAGAAGATATATTGATTTTGCACAGTATGTAGCTCAGCCAAGGAAAGCACTGGAGATAATCAACCAAAGTTAGCTGCTTTAGAATGTACATCATGCAACCCAACACAGTCATGTTTCAGTTCCTTGATTGGAACTTCTTTTAAAAACATGCATTTAATTGGCTATTTTGTCTACATATTGTTTAAACAACTAGAAGAGGGGAATACCTTTCAAAACACCTTGTAAGTCCATTTTTCCAAGTGCCTGAGCCACCATCATTGCCTTATCTTAAGGACACTTAGGACAGCTGCAAATAAAACATTTTAAGTGTGTTTTAAGCGCAATATACAATGTGACACTATAATAATAATAATAATAATAATAATAATAATAATAATAATAAATTTTATTTATATCCCGCCCTCCCCAGCCGAAGCCGGGCTCAGGGCGGCTAACAACACTAGATGATGATGGGGAGCCTTATGGAAAATTCAATGGATTTTTAAAAAACACACACACACTAGATAGATAGATAGATAGATAGATAGATAGATAGATAGATAGATATAGAATTTCCAGAATGGTTTTATGTGTGTGTAGATTCCACCTTAAGTCCGTTTCAGACAACAATATAGGGTGGCTGAACACTTGGGTGGCAGGTTTTGGGCATATCCCTCACCTTCACACATTCATCTGAACTTCTGTACAGCACATTCATGTTTTCAAACTCTGTGTGTATAACCTCTGGCTCAGAGATCTACATTTTTACAGGTGATTGTGTGAGCAGAGCTGAAGCTAAAGATGGGTGAGCATAAGGTCACTCTTCCAGAAAATGAATTAGGCCTCTTCAAGTGTTCTATTCAAATATTTGAAACTTTTTGTGGGCCTCTTTCCCTCTGTATCTGCTACCCTGTCTGCATCCACCAGGAGTGGTGATGGGGTCACCTTAGGAACATGGACTGACAGCCAGTGGTTTGGCATCCTTGCTTCAGGTGTCAATGGATATGCCAAGAAGCCAGAACCAAAGGAACTGTGGCTCTAGGCCAGACTGTGGGCCTCTGGGAAGGCTCGCTCCTTGTGAGGGGTGGACAAATCTTTCAATTTCCAGTCTATGTCACTTCTGCAAATTCTTAGCCCTAATTTCTTTGTTTCATTCCATGGAACAAAGGGTGGAATTCAATGTACAGTCGTATCTTGGAAGTTGAACGGAATCCATACCGGAAGTTCGTTTGACTTCCAACACCACAGCACGGCTTCTGATTGGCTGCAGGAAGCTCCTGCAGTCAACCGGAAGCCGCGAAAGCCCCATTGGACATTTGGCTTCCAAAAACAGTTCACAAACCGGAACACTCACTTCTGGGTTTGCGGTGTTTGAGAACTAAGCTATTCAAAAACCAAGGTACGACTGTCGTGCTAAGTCTCTCGGTCCATCAGCACAAAATAACATCTTTATAAGTAAGAATTCTCTCCCCTGGTCCCAAGAAAGAAACAAGACAAGAAGGAAGGAAAAAAGGAAAGTCTGGAAATTTAAGGCACATCAATATCTGGATCCTAGGTGCGAATAAATGAAGACACAGTAAGGAAAGATATGAACTGTGCGAAAGAAAACTCTGCAAAACATAGTGGTTCTTGATAGGGTTGTTATTAAAGTCAAAAGCAAATGAAAGGTCTCCTTCAACAAGACATTTCAAAAGTAAGCAGAGTACAAAGGCCCACCCTGTTATTAAGCATTGGCTCCAGGGTCACAGGGCATGAAGTTGGCACCTTCCCAGCTGTGATTTAAAATAAATGGCAGGTGGTTCTTCCCGCTTTAAGCTGTTGCACAGTTTCCCCAAGAGCTTTGCTAAAGTGAAAGAGGAGGGAATGAAGTTGGCAGTTAGAGCACAAAGAAGCTATCCAAACTTCTCTCATCCGGCCTTTGTTCAAGAGCATAGACATTCAGGAAAAACGCACTCTGGGTTCAGGCATTTGCCTGAATGTGCAAAGGATTAAGCCAGGAGCAGAGGAACATATGCAAAGCCCACTCAAATGTCCCTGGGTGTGCTGGCTGCTCTTGAGATCTTATTATGGGCAGAAAGCCCCTGGTTTATCCCCAGTCGCAGGGAGATTTTCAACTGAACACAGTTAAAACAGGAACATAGGAAGCTGCCTTATTCAGAGTCAGACCACTGAGTACATCCAGCTCAGGACTGCCTACACTGAATGGCAGCAGATGTCCAGGGTTTCAGACAGGGAACATTCCCATGCTGGAGGCTGAACCTGGGACCTTCTGCATACACAGCAGAATCTATCTTCTGACCTGCAGACTAGTAGTATGGAGGTATCAAGAGCCACCAATGGCCCCAGGGATATTGGAAATAAGGCCTTACGTGTTCAAGCAAATACCTAAACATGGCTCCAATCAGAAACCTCACATAATGTGTGGCCTATAAAATGTTCTGAGGCCCAGAGCCTTTTGGCCCCCGGGCCTGAGGCTTTTCCCTCCCACCCCCGGTCTACTGGAAAATTAATATTTGTCACCAGATTTTCAGGAACTGAAAAACAGTAGTTTCAAGATACACAGTGTGAATCATGCAGGGAAGGAATGGATCATTCATTTGTAAAACAATATTCCTTCACATTTCTAGAAAATCACAGAGATGCAGCCTACCTAATGGAGGGCACAATCCAACCACAGCACTTCTAAATCCCATTAATTTCAATGGGAGAGTGAAGCAGATGCTTAAACATCTTCCATTGAAATCAATGGGACTTGGAAGTGCTTAGCACCAGCTGGGTCAAGCCCTTCTTTTTAATTGAGGCACACACTTCCAAAATTAGAATGGGAGGGAAGATAATAAAAATTGGAGGAGGAAAAATACTTGTGTGTCATCTCACTTGCGAATCAATAGACTGTTCACAAATCCAGCCCGGTATGATTGCAGAGATCTGAGCACCCTCTCCTTATTACTATACCATAGTTCATTTAATGCTGCAACTATAGTTCATTTAATGCTGTGCTGGCTCCTCTTGCATTTTCCTCATATAAAAGTTAAGTATCCACTACAAAAATGAATCATCTAAACTCCAGGTAAAAGCTATCACAGTATGAAAGTGGAGATCATGCTGTGAAAATGATATCAAATGTTATATAAAAAGAGCTATCCTATTGAAAGTGCTGGTGGTTTGTAGTTTACCTCCTGTTAGCGGTTCTATCTGTATTGATTTCAAAAACCTGTTCAGAAAGCTAAACTCTGATTTTTTTTATGAAAGCATTTGTAGAATGCAAGCTGTAAGCATCTTTCCATGAGTGCAAAGCCAATATCACTTCATCACTCTTTCACTCTTTTTCTTCCCATATCAGTACGAGAAATAACAGCCTGCAAAGGCCTGGGTACAAACTAATGTTAACAAGAACAAAGGTTGGAAATGGTTGCCGTTTGGGCTTTGTGAAACTTCAATCCATCCGTTTCGTATGGCATAAATCAAACAAAGGAAGCAGTGAGTGACCCCAGTGTCTTCTCAAGGCTCTTGCAGGAAAAAGCAGCTACATTGAACTTGCCAAGATATAAGGAAAGGGTGGCCAGAAGTTCATTGCATAAAAGGCAGGAGGAAGAGAAACAGCACAAACAAGGCCTTGTTCTGTAGATGCTGATGGGCAAGATCTCATCCAATTCATAGGGGAACCGTGAATTACTACCAATTCCACCTCAACACAACCAAAGTAAGAGCAACAACAGCAACCCTGACAAAAAGTATTACTCCACGAGAATGCAAGGAGATTAAGGTCAGCACTGGAACAGAACTACCAATACAGCCATTTGCCTTTTAGAATGCAAAACCGAGACATTCAGATGCAAGGTGGATGGATACAACATACAAATGAGAGGCAGGCAGAGAAAGAAGGAAACAGAAGCAGCTCATGGCAGGGGGTGGAGTTGATACACTAGCTTCCCATAAGGTGGGTCGCTGTTGCATACCTGGAGGGGGAGGCAACAGGGGGGTCAGCACAGGGCAAACGCATCAGTAGGAGCACCAGATTGGCCACACCCATTTGTTTGACCTCCCCTCCTCTTCCCACCTCCCTCTTGCCCTCCAGTAAGCAACAGCGACCCACCTGCTAGGAAGCTGGTATAGCAACTCCACTTCATCAGGTGAGTGGTTTCTGCTGGAAAGTATGATAAGTCTGTTATATACACCGACACAGCTGTGAGATTCCAAGGGGCAGCCTAAGTTTGCCTACCGCAATGAAAAATGCTAATCAAATATGAGATCTTTATGAATTGCCAACAACTCACTATGAAAAAAAGAGTTAAAGAAGAGCTTGTGCATATCCATGAAATAGTAAAATCTTTATTGAGGAAAAAGTGTTAGATATGTATTGGCACCAGTAGGAAAAGATAGAATCTTTGGGAAAGCATGCTTGAATAACTTTCCCTGATGCTGTTATGCCTTTTTTATACCGCTGTTTTAGTGCTTTAGGAAGGAATTCAGCATCATGGTACATTAATTGTTCAGTCAGGGCAAACATGTCAGCTTCCCAAATTAAATGATCCCCTCTCTCCTCGCCCCTGTGTGCTGTTATGGGGGTTCTCCCTACAAGCCATTTGGGGGGCACATGGAGGGAGGGGGTGAAGTACCACTGACAGGACACATTAGATGAATCCCACCCTTAAAGCTTTTGGCATTAATGGTTTGAAATTGTTAATTTAGAGGTACACACTGTTGTCAGCAATCTTGACCTCTGTTGAGAAAATACTGAGATTAGATACATACGTTTATTCACTTATATAAACAGCATGAAAACAATGGCTCCTAAACTTCTGACTATCTCAACATTTGGGATACCACGAGAACAAAATATGTTAAATTGTATTATGTGCTGTGCTTGCCTGGTACTGGGAGAATTGTGACAGTGCTGGAATGATCTATTTCCAAAGGCACAACCTCTGTTGCACCAAAACAGCCTTGAAGCATAAGCTTTCATCGACCAGAGTCCACTTCATCAGAAACAAATCTATGTGATGCAGAAGGGACATTATTTTTGTTGGATCTCAGCTATACTTACAGAGCAGGGTATCCCATGTAGTTTTGTTGTGAACTTTCTGTGACAAGTTTCCTAGGCCCAGGTAAAGTACTTGCTGGGACAGTGTTCAAATGTTTATGGCATGCAGACAGCTACTCCACTAGGCACAAAAGTGATCCCTGGCTCTCTCCTGAACATGGTAATGGATTGACTCTACAAAGATTAATGTATTAATGTCACTGAACCTCATAATTCCTGGCTCAAAGAATCCATGTGGGCTTTACAATATTATAGTTCTTCTCGGTCTCAGATTTTAATCTGAACTAGAATAGAATTCCCAACCACTTCCTCCTTCCCATCTGCACAACCCATAAGCCAACTGCCTCCATTCGCCATTTCCTTCCACCCACTTATCCACCTGTTGGTACCACCAGGAGGTACTGCCCCTCCCCTCTCTGGTTCCTGCTACACTACCACGT
The DNA here is from genome assembly GCF_951804945.1 of Podarcis cretensis. Lineage (NCBI taxonomy): Eukaryota > Metazoa > Chordata > Lepidosauria > Squamata > Lacertidae > Podarcis > Podarcis cretensis. The sequence goes on along the minus strand of NC_137170.1, from coordinate 71,842,856 downwards.
GCACAAGAGGCACAAGTACACCTGAGAAGTGTACTTTTCTCAAGGACTACTCACATTGATATCATTAGATTTCCTGACAACAGAAGGGACGCGGATATCTCCCATTACCTCTTTGTCTGCTTCCTGTGTAACTAAAACAGCTATATTCATCTGAAGCCACCCCTGGTCATTAAGTGGATTTACATTTAAAGAAGCATAGAGATTTAAGACTTTAGTGATCTCTAGCTTTGTTTAAAGATGCATTTAACTGCATGCAGTTAAAACAAAAGAAAAGAGATTAAAGGGGCAAAAAGAATCTCTCATTATTCTGGGCAAGTACTTTGTACTGAATTACATGGAGCAGGATTCACTTTGCTATAGCCATTGCATGAAATTGCTGAATGATTTTATAATATAACCATTCACATTATTCAATCCAATTTTGAATTCCACTGCTCGCTTGCCGCATCTATTTGGTTGCATTAATACTCTGGGTGTGCATTCCTAGACCTTCAAAATCACAAACAGATGTTTACAAAGATTTAAAGATAATTCATTATTCAGATTTTAGAGAGTACCTTTCCGATATCCTTGTTCCATGGAGTCAGAGGCAGATGTATCCACAGGTGAAAGAGATTTTGGGGTGAAGAAAAACGGAAACAAAAGTTTTTCTTCATGGACGTCTTGTCCCTTTCCTCATTATGAATCAATACTGTATCATTACATAGGTTTGTGATGTACCCAGTAGCTCAGCTACCCAGGCCATTTTTGCAGTTTGTGAAAACCACCAGTGCTTTATTTGTCAGCTACTCTTCACACAAAGCCATTTCCCATTCCCGGTGAGGTGTCATTGCGGGCTGGGAGCAAGCCCTCCCCATGCGCGCAGGGCGGGATCACCCCTGTGCCATTGGATGGTCCTCGGCCACATCACCCTTAGGCCGTCCAGTTCGGATGGTCCAGGGGCATGGTGTGGGCTATTCAAACTGCCCCCAGCCGAGGACTCACCCCTGTTTTTCTCCCTGCTTGGCCAGTTCTCCCACCCTCCCTCCCTTAGGTTAGGCTCTTTTATTTCTTGACCTTGCTATGGACCTCGGTTGGTCGCCTTGGTCGTCCAAGGGGCCTGGTAGGAATTTTGCCACTTGGCAAATTAGCACCAGCCATTTGGTTTTTCCGCCTACCTCGTAGCAAATGGTTACAACTTTATAAGGTTTGGCATTAGGCATTGGAGAATTAGGTTGAAGGGGAGAGAATGTAGTGGCCATCACCTATCCCTCCTAATTCATGGCTAGGGCCATGGCACGACCCCTAGCGGTGACCCTGGGGGAGTCCCTAGTTGATGTGCATCAGCAGGGCTCCCCCTACTGGTGGTTAACCCTTCCAAGACTCCCGCAGACAGGCAGGAGTCAGATATAGTCATGTGGTTTCCAATGCCTAAGCCAATACCACTCACATTCTGTAGCCAATAAAGTTGCAGCCTTTTTCGCCCATTAACCAAAAATACTGTTTCATGTGTCTTTATTCCACTTCCCGGGAGGGTTTTGGGACCTTGCCACACAATACCAAGCCTCTCTCTTTATAACTCTTCATGCAGGACTTTTTCTCTGAAGAACTGCTTCTCTCTACCCTGGTTTCCAGAGTCATCTCTGGCCTTCACGCATATGACAACTTAAGAACGTGAGAACAGCCTGCCAGATCACATCAGTGGCTCATGTAGTCCAGCACCCTGTTCTCCAAAGGACTACCCAGATGCCTGTGGGAAGCCCATAAGCAGAATCCAAGCATAAAAGCACTCTCCCCTCCTGTCCTTTCTAGCAACTGGTATTCAGAAAAATATTGCATTGTGAAGGCTAGCAGCCTTCTCCTCCAGGAATTTATCCAGTCCTCTTTTAAGGGCATTCAACTTGGTGGCTGTTATCACTGCCATCTGTGGGAAGGAGTCCTGTGGTTTAGCTATGCACTTTGTGAAGAACTTTCTTTTGTCTGTCCTGAATCTTCCAACCGTTAGCTTCATTCGATGTTCCTGAGTTCCAGCGTTATGAGAGAGGGAGAAAACTTTTATCTATCCACATTCTGCATGCCATCTCTTCTTACTCACCTTTTCTCTAAACCAAAAAGTTCTAAACACTGCAACTTTATGCTATAGAATTATTATTGATGTAATGCTATCATATACAGAGCTTTTTTTCTAAAAAGATGTTTGGGGTACTCTCATTTTCCTACTCATATTGAAATACTGCCTCTCAATGAGGCTAAACTTAGATTCACAAGATGTTTAGGGGTATGCGTACCCCCTGTGTCCCCCCAGAAAAAAAGCACTAATCATATATAATGTTTTCCTTAGAAAATTATGAGAAGTCCTTTCTCTGGAATTGATCATCACCTCACTGTAGATGTCATTTGAAGGCAGATAGATATGAAGTGGCCAGTTAAAGCACAGAGCATACAAGCTTTCAATCAGCTCATGAGGTCTGGAAGCTATGTGTACATTTGACTTTGGTGTGGCATCTGCAATTCCACTAAAGTTGATGAATGCAGGAGTGCAGGGCTGCAACACGTGAGTTGATCCTACAGATTCCAAGCACTGGGGTATTTCCTGTTTTCAATGTTATGCGGGCCTTTGCATGTTTTGCACAAGTACATTTCAGTCACAGTCACACTGCATCATGGGTGTTGAAGTCTATAATGCAGCTGTGTTTGAAGCACCCAAGGAAAGAAACATCTAGGAGCATTTTAACTTTAAAGGTAGAAAATGTGCCCAGGCAAACATGAGCATCTCTGAAACAACTAATTTGTTTGTTTTTGTATTTATAGTCTGCCTTATGGAACCCAAAGCAGTAGACATGTGGCAGTACCTAGCTTCAGCAAGGTAGTGGCTGAACACACCTTCAGACAATGGGGATTTAGAACAAAGCAGGGGTAAGTCGTAATCATAAAATTGTAGTGTTTAAGCCAGACTTCCCCAGCCTGAGGCTACAACTCTCATCAGCCCTAGCAAGCACATGCTGACTAGGCACTAGGGTATATGGGAGCTGTAGTCCAAAATGTTTGAAGGGCACCAGATTGGGAAAGGCTGGTTTAGGCTGGAGGTTGGTCTTAAAAAAACTGAAAACATAGGACTCCCTAAAATCTACACAGGCATTACTATTCAAGAGGAATAAATATATATTGCAGTAATCTAGGGCTTCTGATGCAGTTATCAGCAAAGAAAGCACATATCTCCTTTGACCAGTAACCAAGTGATGTTCCACTGAGGAATCAAACAGAGCACGACTTTTGACTTCAGTGAACTGTTTGCTGCCTCTTCTGTTTTAAGTTGCTTTTTAAAGAACAAGAAAACATTGTGGCAGCTTGCTTACCGATCTCACCCAAGACAGCCATGCCGTTTAAAACTGCCTTTGATCGGCTTGACTTCAATCAGGGTTATTTCCAAATCTGCAGCCTGAAATAATCCTTTCTCGGTGCAGGTTTGTAAACTTTTCAACTCCCAGAAAGTCACTTGTGCTGTTTAGCAAGGTCAGGTTGTAATGAGCAACAACTGCTTTATTTACGATTTGTGGCTCTGAGGGATTAATTGTCCCTATTTGGGCTCATCCACAATCTAAGGCCGAATTGTCAAAATGATCCATGGCTTTCGTCCCCAGGCCCATGGTTTCATTATTAAGGTGCGTTCTAATCGATAGGAGCATTTTTAACATTTTGCCCCCTACTTTTTATCAATCCTTATTATCTAATGACCAATACTGAACTGGTGCAAGGTTTCTTCAGAAACACCACTGACAGATTACATCAGGCACTTGCATGCATTTGTAATTGGACTTGATTACCATTATAAGAGCTGAATAGGAGCACAGAAAGAAACCCAGGATAACGGCGCTCTGTTGGCCACTCCATCTCTTTGTAGGTGTCTCATTAGTCATTCTTAATTTTGAAAGCTCAACAACAAACTCCAAGTCATTTCCCCCCAGATTCAGCCTTTTAAACAGCTTCATTTCAGAGACAAGGAAACAATCAGAGGCTTGGGAAGCTGAAAAGGGTTCTAGAAATGGCAAACGAGGGCCACTAAGCACCGGCCCCCATTTCTTTGTTGATTGTTTTTGCCCAGTGGAGTCTGCCTTTGGGTTTGTGAAAGAAGGCCACCCGTCCAAATAAAGAAGTTGGGCTTAAAGCAGGAAGTTTGCAGGCAGGGAGGGAATGCTGATGCTTCCTCTACCTAGATTTCCCTCCCTCCGAAACTGCATCCCCAGTGGCTTACTTCCAGCTGGGAGGAAATCATTTGGACGGGGGAGGGGGGCGGTTTGCAGGAAGAAAGACCAAATAGTAGAAGGTCGTTAGCTCACACTTGCCTGTCCTCTATGCAAAATTATACCTGCTCATTGGCAATCTGTATTATATAATATACCAACTTTTAATTCTCAGTTCCGGTGTGCTGTATGTGTGCATGTGTTTGTACCTTTCTTTTGCTCTGATTGCTTATTGCTCTGAAACTTGCGGGATAGTTTATCATAAAAAGAAAACCATTTAATATCTGCCCCTATCTGGACAGGGATAGCCTAACTACCGTTGTCTATGCTCTTGTAACCTCAAGGTTAGATCACTGCAATGTGTTATATGTAGGGCTGCCTCTGAAGATGGTTTGGAAACTTCAGCTTAGTGCAGAATTTAGCAGCCAGGTTGCTCATCAGAACCAGACGGTTTGAACCTAGTACACCGATCCGTGTCCAACTGCACTGGCTACCAATTAGATTCTGGGCCCAATTCAAAGTGCTGGTTTTGACCTATAAAACCTTAAATGGCTCAGGACCACAATACTTCAAGGAACACCTCTTTCCATATGAACCTACCTGGATCCTAAGGTCATATTCTGATGCCCTTCTTTGTGTGCTGTCTCCTCCTCAAGAGGTCTGGAGGGTGGCAACACGAGAATGGGCTTTTCTGCAGTGACTCACCGTCTGTTGAATGCTCTCCCTAGGAAAGTTCACCTGGCGCCTTCATTATACAACTTTAGGCACCAGGCAAAAACTTTCCTTTTTAACCAGGCCTTTGGTTGATTTGATTGACATCCTATGCCCTTTCTGAGGGAGGGGGGAGTTAATGGGTTGTTGTTTTTATTTTGATTATGTATTTTTGGTTTTATATTTTGATTTTATTCTATGAACAACCATGAGACCTCTGGGTATAGGGCGGTATATAAATTCAATAATAATATTAATAATCTCCTTGAAATGGGCCCAAGTAAAAATAGCCCTTTTAGAAGTTATAACCACAGAGTGACTCATTTCTTTTTAATAGGAGCCTCCATGCTGTATCATAGACTGCTTCTGGAACATCAGCATTTTCAAACTGATTTGCAGAGTGGGGACTCCTATTTGAGCTACTAGGCACTGATTAAAATATAGAATATGGTTAGGTAGACACCTAGAGATTGCCTTGTCCTATCTAAGTGATGGGCATACTCTCCTTGGTTCATCTCAGAATCCATTCAGCATTAAAAACATTTTTTTTAGAGGGCTCCCAAAAAGTTCTCTTCCAGCTTGAAATGTTGTTGCCTGGGGATTTGAATATTCCCCAAACATCACACCCAGAAACAAGAATCAGGAAAATGGAATAAACTGCTATGTGAATATAACCTCACATTCCAGTAGGTGAAATAGGCAAGTATTGCCATTTCACTCAAATAGCCTTCCAAAATGAACTACCGCATTTTTCGCCCTATAGGACGCACTTTTTCCCCTCCAAAAATGAAGGGGAAATGTGTGTGCATCCTGTGGGGCGAATGCAGGCTTCAGGAAGCTATCCGCAAGCCTTGCAAGCCCGGCGGGAGGTCCCGCGGGCTCGCAAGGCTTGCGGGCAGCAGCCTGCAGCCCACAAGCTCAGGGGACAGTGGGGAGGTGCAGCGCCGCCACCTCGCTATTCCCCGACCTGGTCTGGAGGCTGGGGGGGGGGGAGAAGCAAGCTTGCTTCTCCCCATAGCCAGCCCCACAAGCTTGGGGGACAGTGGGGCAAGCCCCACGGAGGCTAGAGAGGCTGTCCCTGAAGGCAGAAGAGGGAGACGGAGCGCTCCGTCTCCCTCTTCTAGCTTGGGGATGGCTGCGCAAACCTGGGGGGGAAATAAAAATTTTTTCCTTGATTTCCCCCCCAAAAAACTAGGTGCATCCTATGGGCCGGTGCATCCTATAGGGCGAAAAATACGGTAAACAGCTCAGGCTTCTGGCACCTCTAGCCTGTAATCTTAGGTCTGGTGTGTCAGCAACAGGCAGCTGCTAAGGCCCTAATGCCCCCTGATGCCCCCTAACTGAGAACATTCCCAGTGTTTCATAAGTCAGCTACCTACAAAAAGAAGTCAAGTATTCTTCAGGGAACAATGAACCAGCTTCAATTTCCGCATAAATGTTTTGGCAATCTTTAACCAAATAATATTTTCCTCGGTTGTACTATCCATGCTTCATGTACCTTTTTGAAGAGTACAGAGATGAACATTATCAGTAGTTGCATCACAAAGGACAAAAGCCACCATAAACTTCTTTTTTCTTCTGAAATGAAAGAGACTTCCCTTGGATTCGTGCCTATCCTGTACAACGCCCTGAAACAAAGCATGAGACTCAGCATCTTTTGCGTAGATGTTCAACTCTCACACAAAAGAAACTAGAATGATGGACCTAGCCTACACTCATTGGTGATTAACTGCTCTTCGTTACCCTGAAACCACTTATCTCTGTTGGTGTTTGCAGTAATAGCATTAATTAGCATCCCAAAACCAGAGTGGTCACTAGTACAAATAAAATATTTTGTGCTTGGTCATGTAAACCAGATTTAATAATGCCAATGGCATACCACCAGCAGTGCTGTTACTATGTCTTGCCCAAAGAAGTGATCAGAGTTGACACTTATTAAACAATAAGAAGGATGTTCATTATTTTGGATCTATGTACTACTTTTTTATTAGTATACAGAGAGTCAGGTAAGGCTGACATGGGATTCCATCTCTTGCTTTTTAATTAGAGACCTGGACACTAAGAAATTAAAAAACTCCAATAAATACAAGTTTGAAAGAATGATGTGCTACACGTATTTACCTGTCAAGCTTAAAAGCAATTGAGCATGACAAACATTCAAAATGGCTGTCACATAGCCACTCTCAAACTCACACAGCATCAACCAAGACCAATGTCACATTCCAGTTCTGGTCATCGCAAGATCCCACAGAGAAAGCAGCTGGCCTAGAGAACTCCAGGTGAGCAACATGTTCCAACAAAGGCTGGAGCAGACTGAGGCCTTTTAGGCCTCTGCCTCCTGAATACCTCATCCAGGCTCCACCCCCTGGTAGAGAATTCCAGAGCCTCATAGGGCCAAACCTCTGGCCAGAAGATGGGCACTCCTCCATTCCATTGCCTCCCTTCTAATGCACTCCTCTGTGCCACTGGAACAATGAAGTGTGGGGTGGGGAGGCATCTGACTCCTCAGTCTCAGGAGAAGATGTAGGCACAAACTCTAAGGGGCCCAGGTCCCTTCAGGCCCCTCAATAAAATATCCCCCCCAATGTTGAGAACAATCGTGGTGGACCCCAATCTTCTGCTCAAGTTGGTGCCTCTGATAGAAGATGCCCATAAGGGTCTCGGCCTACAAGCCCTGATTGTCTGAGAGGTTGTCTGGGAACTCATGTCTGACAGTCTCGGGTGCAATGGTGTCCTTATCTCCAACAGTCAGTTCAGTGTCCTGGGTCTGGCCCAGCTTCTTATATTGTGCCTTTGAAGGCTCTGACTCTGTGTCTGGAGCACTGATGGGTGTAGGGGCCATAACAGCCAAATTCTCTTGTAGCAAAATTAATGTTTGAGACTGAAGGAAATCTCCATGTGGTGGTGAGAAAACAAAGAGTGTTTATTGCTAGCAGTAAAGGCTCAGTGGGATCACTCTCCAAAAGCTGAGCAAGGCCAAAAGGGTGGGGCCTGCTGATATACATAGCTGTTATCTGTTTTGCGTGTTTAGACCTTTAACCCTCCCCCTTATATAAATTCAGACAAGACTCAAATTTTGGTTTGGTTTTTGGCAGAATTTAGGCCACAACTTTATTGATTACAGCAAGTGAATGGTTCGACTAGCTCCCTGCACCGTTGCAGGTAGCGCTGACCCAGGGCACCAGCATAGGTCAGTCTAGGGTGAACACCTGGATAAGTGGAAAGCTGGAAACAGGCTATCTCTGCCACCCAAATTCCCCCCTGGACTCAGGCACGGGCACAACCCCCTCACAGGGGTTGACCAAACCATCGAGTCCCTGGATTCCTTTAACGGAATACCCTTCACATAGGGATAGCGAGAGCATTCTCCCATCCCTATCACCTGAACCAGAGCCTAGCCACAACCTTACAAGTTGTGACGATTTGCTACGCAGCAGACAAAACCCAAATGGCACCAGCCAATCAGCCAAGTGGGGAAAATTCCTGCCATACCCCTGTCCCAATGACAGACAATACATGACGGCATAGCAAGGTCAAGCGTACAGCCCTAAATATAGGGAGAGGTGGGCGGGTGTTCCGATGCACACACCAAAAGAGGAAGTTCTGGGTCACGTGCATAGGTATATATAGGTCCCTTGATCTGTTTAGCTTGCATCCCATTGACCTGATTAAACCCAGCATCAAGGGACCTACCAATTGGGTGTTGTGGCTAATCAATCAAACCCACCCACAACACAGGGTTTGGTTGCCAGGTCTCACTGCAACACGTGCCCTCTTTAAGGGAGGACCCAATAAAGCAATACATGTGCATAAACTTTCTCCAATCTAAAGTTACAACACAGTACTAATTATACCATGTATGGTCTTTCCTTCATTACCTAACACAGAGGAAACAAAGGACTCTCTCTCTAAGCAGCACCCCCCCCCCCCCGCACGTAGGCACGTCTCCTTTCATATGTAGACGCTTAGGAATGTGCTTACAACCTTGGGAGTGAAGCTGCTTCTAGCACAAGATAAGGCACTTACAATGAAACAACAGACACAAGGCCTCTAGCCTGGCTGGCTAGTTAGCTTAGCTTGTAGGTCTCTATTTGCATCAATCTGCTGATTTGATCCTTATGGCTTCATTTTTTCCTGGGATGCAGATTCGCATAAAATTCACAATTGTTACAATTTTCATAATAACTCCAGAGATTTATACTTCTTTCAGTTCCCAAGCAATGTATATGTGGACAACAGAATTTCTGGATTGGCTCTAGAACAGACCTGCATAGCTTATGGTAAAGGTAAAAGGTAAAGGACTCCGGATGATTAAGTCCAGTCAAAGGCAACGATGGGGTGTGGCGCTTATCTTGATTTTCAGGTCAGGAGAGCTGGTATTTGTCCACAGACAGCTTTCCGGGTCATGTGACCAGCATGACTAAACTGCTACTGGCTCACGGAGGACTGTGATGAGTGCCAGAGCACGCAAAGACGCTGTTTACCTTCCTGCCGCAGCAGTACCTATTTATCTACAGCTTATGGAAAAGCAAGCCAAGCACAGCCCACCAGCCAGGTGATAAACACCTAGCATCCCTATTTGTTCAGCCCGAAGCAGGCAGCAAAAACCTGGAGGGTGACTAATCTCCCAGTAAACTTCTATACATAACCAGTGGGTTGCATTTGATTTTCTGAGTCTCTTAGACATGCTGGGTCCATATTGTTCTAGGTTAGATGGTTCAAAATTAGCCCTCACGCCCTGTGCATTTTGCATCAAGCAAACCTTCCAACAGTTATGAAAGGGAGGGGGTCATGGGCACACAAACTACGCAGTATTTAGCTGTACAAAGAGTTCCACTGAATGGGACTAGTTCTAGAACAGGAACCATCAGGGTAAACTGGGTGTGATGTCAGTTGTACAATCTCACTGTGACAACACCAGATATATAACACACACAGTTGTCTGATACAGCGGCAGATGCCTCTGAACTATTAAGAGTCATCGTCACATTCAACAATATCTCTGTGTTTGAGTCTCTTTATTATCCATAGGAAATGCTTCAGTTGGAAGCCAAATTCTCAAGGGGCTAACCAAGCTGCCTTTGTGCCTTTGTCTCCTTCCACCTAGCAGAGTGTATGTTGGGTTCTCTTGAGTTGAAAAGTGCTATACAGTTGTACTTAATTACACTCAGAGCTAATGTTATCATAATGGAAGACATTCCGCTGGGGAATTCTATTAAACATTTTTAAAAAAACTTGGGATGGTGACTTCAAGGTAGACTTTGCAAAACAGCACACTTTGGAGTGAAAAGAAAGAGCGGTGCTCTGAATTTTGTTTTTGTTTTTGTTTTTGTTATTTAAGTCACAGGGATACTTCCAGGCCAAAGCTGATAGGGGTATGCTTGAAACGGAGAAGGGAAGGTTGTGGGACAAAAAGACATAAGTCAGTCTCTGTGGCATTTCCTGCATTTTGCACAGCTTCTGATCATTCTTGTGGCCTGCCAAGCATAGCATAATTAAGAACTGTGTGCTTGAGATCACACAGGTTCAGCGGCTTGTACTTTGCTTGTTGTTTTCCATTACAGATTGATCAGAAATTTGCCTGACATTCTCAGAATAGTCCAAGTGGCTGCCTTTCAAATGCATCTCCCATCTTCCCCACGCTTCCTTTCCTGACATGTATTCTTCATTATTTTCTGTGCTTTGACAAACTTCAGAAACAGTACATTGTCTATCCCAGCAACAGGAACATACCAGGGGATTTATTCACGCTCAGAACATGGAAAATGCAATCCCAAACTTTGGCAAAACTCGCAAAGTTGTTATTCCTACGGGGGGAAAGTGGCTCAGGAATTGACATCTTCTGTCTTTAAGGAAATCTATAAATACTTATTGGCTTGTTGGCATGCGGAATATAGACAAGCTAACTGCTCTTGACAATGTGACATTGACTCGAGAAAACGTTTTCAACTGCAAATTAGTATTTCTTCTTCAAGTAAATGTCTAGAGTCCAACCCCCTTGCAGAATTCATTTCAATGTTACTTATTGCAATAGCATGTTATGCTTGAACTGTATGCCACCCAGATACTCAGATGCCTTCCTCATTTTGCTGGAGAGATTGGGGGTTTGAAAAAAGCAGCTTTTGGTATATGCAGTACTGAGACCTGGCTAGAATAGGTGGAGCATGGATTGTATCTGTTATGAGGGTGCAAAAACTTTGTGCTGAGGCCAAATAATGAGGTGAATTGGGTGATTTTGCCACTACCTGAGCTGAACCATGGTGTCTATAATCTCCCTCCTGACTTGTATCAAGGCCCCCCACAAAGCCTTTATTCTGTCACTCTGTACTCTCCACTTCTCTGTATGCTGCATCTCTATTTTCTATGTCTTCACTAAGGGCTTATCCACATCTCCGCTTGCCTCACTACTTTCCCCCATGGAAAACTACTCTTTAGTGCTGAATCAGAACAAACAGCAACCATGTTTTCTGCGTATTGATGTTTGTTCCACTTTAGCACTAAAGAACGGGTTTTCCAGGAGAAAGGAGCAGGCCAAAGGCAAAACTGCTTAGACCCATGCCTAGAAAGTGCTGTTCAAGCAGAAAACTGCTCTGACCAGTACTCTTTAAGCACAAGACAAGCAGAAGTGTGGACAAGCCTTAAGTCTGACTGAAGAATTCTGAATGATTTTATTTTTAAATCAGAGAAAGCAGATTAATTTTTTTGAAAAAGTTTAAAGCTTTATTTAACTTTTAAAAAGGGGGGGGAACCATCCGGTACTCTGCTTGGAAAAAAAGATACATTGAGTTCATCAGTCCTCCACAGGCAGTGTTAAGGACAGCTGTACCTTGTGCTACCTATTGCAGGATGTTGCCTCTTGAATCAAACAAGTATCAGAAAAGTGAAGCCAGCCTGTGTAAAGTTGCTAGTGTTTAAAAAGATATATACAAGCAACAATACTCAGAATGGGGAACAAAGAGCTTCATTTTATGCAGAATGGCTCAGAGTCCAAATTATAGATTTGGAAGTGCACATGGCAACTCAGAAACAGATTGGAATTTTTATAAAAACACTGGCACAGATATAAGGTGAATCTTGGGGTCCATGTACACCTTCAGCATGTGTACTATGGACACTACCTGTGTGTTTGCTGCTGCACCCCTAGAATTCCTGCTCAGTGTTTGAATTTGTAAACAAACCAACTATTACAAAGGTGCCATCTGCCTCCAGTATTCTCCCCTTTAAGGAAAACCAATTCATATAAATCCTATTCGCAAATTTCAGGGAAGCAGAAGTGTGAAACCAAATTTTCAACTTATTTTGTACCATGTTCCTAATTAGCAGCAGTGACACCGAAGAAGGTGATATGACAGTTTTCAGTAATAAAAGGATGACGTAATAAATAAAAAGTGGACTTCTTCTAAAAGAGGAAATTAAAAACCTCTAAACAGAGTTGGATTTCCCCCACTGCAGTAATGTTGCTTCAATAGGTTATCATCAGAGTGAACTTTCACTTTCTAATGCCTTTTCCAAAAGCACAAGTCATGCGCTTTCAGTGCTTGCGTATCTGTTATAAGAAACACAAATGAGAGAGGCATCATTCAGCACCAGTTACATTTTCACCCAGCCTGCTGCAGAAAATCATTTCCAGCACTAAGCTCTTGCAAATTGCGAGGTTTCACACCTTCTTCTTTTTCTCAAAGAAGAGAACCAATTATTCAAAAGTGTATTCCCTTTCATATTGCTCTTCTCTTAGTTGGATGTTTTCCCCCTGGACAATGTGTGGTGTATGTTGAAAGGGATCCATTCAATTATTATTTTGCGACAAATGATCCATTAAGAGCAATGCCGAACATTAAAGGTGCATTCAGTGATGTGCTCTGTAGCCCAAGGCTAAATGAGCCCCCAGGTAGAGGCTTCTAATCCATGAACCTTTAGCATTTAGCTTAAATGGCAATCTCTGTATTCCATCCCCCCCCCTTTAATGACATCCCATATTTGCTGTATTTCCCCCCATTGGTGTATTCTCCAATCTCTCCATCACTGGCTATGAACTATCAGCTCTACTCCCATTACAAATATCATAAACCTTCTCTCTTCATCTGTTATTTTGAAATCTTCCTACTTCTGTAGCACCATCCACCCCCTCTAAAGATAATTCTGAAGAAAGGACTGCACATTACTATTTTTTAATATAAAAAACTGCTTTAGAACAATATTCACTTAATTTAATACAAACAGGTTTTACATGTGTGCTTTCAATGTGCAAGGAAAATACTTACATATATTTAAATATATATATTATTGTATAAGAAATTATAAGGAGTTAATAGGCATATTCCCAATTCTTCAGGATGGGCATGGACACACTGTTGAAACAATGAAGAATACGGAAGTTAATCAATACAGGCTACAACTAACTGGGAGATCTCCAACATTAATTATATTCAGAGTAAATCCACTCTAATCAATGGACAAGTAAAACAATAAACAAGTGTGTCCTTAGCTTGTAAGCCTACCCAAAATGTTTGCCCTCATCAGTAAGAATTGTAGCCACATGTTAAGCAACAAAAATTTTAGTTGATTAAGCTACCATTCATCTCATTGATGCCTGCAGACCAGTTAAAAACAGTGATTAAGCACCACTCTCTTTAAATAATCATTAAATCTCAGTGACGTGCATCTCAAAAGAAGCCTATGATCCTTTTGTGACTGGTATTAATCAACCCTTTTTATTTTATTTCCTCTGCCTCCCCAAACCATCAGCGCAATCCTGTGCACGTCTACTCAGAAGTAAGTTCCATTGAGTTCAAGAGGGCTGACTTTCCAGGAAAGAGGGTATAGGTTTGTAGCCTCAGGTTTTTGTTGGAATCCTCTTGAGTACACCTTCGTGGTAAAATAATTAGCCCCCAGTACTAATACAGAAAAACACCTTCTGTATTATGAATTGTATATTCCACATGAATTCATGACGATATTTTTTATCATAATAAGAGCATGATATAGGCCATGGCACATACCTGGCAAACCATGTGGACAGCCCTCAGATTAGCACATCTCCTGCACATGGGAGTGGAGTTGACCAGGCAGAGTGATCAGCAGTAGGGTACAGGATCATCATGCCCATAACTTTCACAACAGAACAAACCTTTTCTTGCAAGATGCAATCAACTGCAGACATAAATATGTAGCACATCAATTAAGGCATACGCACAGTTGACTTGACTGCTCTGTAGTACATCAACAGCACAATCCTATACATCTCTACTCAGTGAATTTTACCTCCTGAGTTCAGCATGGTTCACTCCCAGGCACACCACTGAATCGTAGAATTATAGAGTTGGAAGGGACCCAAGGACCATCTAGTCCACCCCATTGCAGGGAAACTTTTGCCCAACATTGGTCTGTAAAGATGTTTGCATGATCAGAAACTCAGGTAAATGATACTGTTGTTTACAGAAAACTATGCTGAAACAAACCCATGAAGAATTCAGCCAGGAGGTTCAAATAATTAATAGTTATATTTCTGAGATTTTATTCTAATTTACTATATAGAAAGTTATACCATTACAGGCAGAATATATTTTGTAGCACCTTGGCTTGAAATAAATCAGATTTTTGTGCAATATAAGTGCTACCTATCTTCACTGATATGCATAAGAGTGTGCAGTAATTTACTCTGTGTATAGTATTTCCTATAGCTGTGAGTTAAAAAACAACAACCCAACCCTAATGTGATGCAGAAGAAGGGCTAAAGTGATACCCACCAACAGGTTTATTACTAAACCAAACTCTGCAGTGCAAGAAAGAAAACCAGGTAAGATCAATGACAGATAAAAGAAAATCACCACAGTATTGCTCACAAACACACAGCTAACTGCATTAAATGACTTTTTCAAGCAGCCTACCTGGTTTGTTTGCAGCTTTTAATACACTAGTGGCTACTTATGCAAAAAAGGGGGGGAACTAATTAAATTTGTTTATGTATGTTATCATGTGGAGCACTCATTTCCAGACATCAAGCTATGAATCATTAAATAACTGCTAAATTGGTCTCCCGAGATAGATCATGCCTCAGAGTTGGGCAAGTCCCCATCCCGTCAAAGCCAGGTGTGCTCTGCGGTGAACAAGCATTAGAATGGCTTTAAAGGCCATGATTTGGGTAGGCAGCCAGGCTTCACACTGTGAGGTGAGAGGTAGGAAATCATGAAAACACTGACAGCCCTCCCGTCAGAGTTACTCCTCAGTTTGATTAATGAGGGCATTTGAAAGACAATTAGCAAAAGCAGGTTTGGCTGAAACTAGCTTATCAATCAGACCCCCTCCATTCAAAGCAGTGAAGCCTTTTCTTCGGGGTGTTTTCTTTTCTTCTTCGTTTTTTTTTCCTGGAGCAAATGAATGGTATCAGACCAGGCCCAAACAACAACAGACTTTTCTGCTGCATTTTCAAGGCAAGCAGCAGAATGTTGCAAACCACAAAGCCATGAGAAAGAGGATCATTTTTTAAAAAAATAAAATAAAATCTTGACTCCTTAACAATTGCCAGACCAGAAATGCCATTAATACACTGGCATATCTGAAGCCGTAAGAGTTTCAACTTCAAATTTTCAAGCATTTTCAGCCTTTAAATGGGGTCAGAGCTCCCCAGAGCTTAAGGCCTACACAAACCATGCGAAGGAGTTTTCTCTGCTTCCTTTAGGAATTAGTCATTCTCTTCCCTAAAACTAAGGCCCAGCTTTAAAATTTTTTTTTAAAAATCAGTACTATAGATAGCACTCTCAATGCCTCGAAGTCTGAAAAAACCCATTGAAAGCTGCAACTTGAGAGTAAGCCCCATTGAAACCAATGGGATGCACTTTTGAGTAGCCACGTAGATGATTTTTTTTTGTAAATTTTATTCTACTCAGTCTACAGCACTACATGGAGTTAAATGTGGGGCAAATTTCCTGAATAAAAATTTATAAGAACCAATGGCAACAGCAAGTCGTAGAGTCACTTCTGCTCTGCACAGATATTGCACATGATTTCAGTATAATCCTGCCTTTCTCAGTCAACAGCCCTGGCCTCCTTTCTCTAGGGTTTGCCAACGGAGATATTCTCTAGTCACAAGGAAGGGCTTAGTCTATGTTTGATTTTTTTCCCCTCCACCACTAGGAGGCTGCTTTTGATTTCTAGAGCAAGGACTGCTTTCCCCTCACTCAACCAAACTCTGAGCCTGGATCCTGCCCATCATCTCCAACCAATCTCTTTCAGCATATTGATGTTGGTTGACGGTATTTCTTCTATCCAGCTGGTTACCAACAACCAACAGATGTGGCTCTAGCTGAGCTGAAGTCACAGTACTGACTCAACCAAACAACACCTGAGGAAATTCCCTCTTCTACACAACTATTCAAGGTGATAAACAGCCTTATACCGGCTCAGATCATTGGTCTGTATTGTCTACAGCAACATTTTACATATTTATTTTTAATCCGCCCTGCACTAGGGTAGAGATACATAACCTAAAACCTCATACAATAGAAACACCATGCCACACATACCATCAACAATATATAAGCAAGTGATTTAAAAAAAAGTATTTGTGTTTAAAAACCTCAAGTCCTCCCATAAGGGCACACATAGTACATTACTGCCTACAGACACTGGTCTGACACCTGACCCACTTCACCTGATGTGTTTGGTGTCATAATCTGTTGACAATACCTTCCAGCAGCTCAAAAAGATGCTAAAGAGCATACAGGATAAGACTGAGTCATATGGAGCCCTGCAGAATAATTCCAATTGGGTTGAACAGTAAACTCCCAATGCTACTCTCTGAAAGTATCACAGATAAGGGAGTGGAACCACTGCAGAACCAGCATGGTGTAGTGGTTAGAGTGTCAGACTAGGACCTGGAAGACCAGGATTCAAATCCCCACTCTCTCATGAAATTCACTGAGTAACTTCACGGCCTCTAGGCCTAATCTACCTCACAAGGTTGTTGTGGGAATTAATTGAGGGGGGGGGGGGAGAGAGAACAATGTGCACCAATATAAGCTCTTTGGAGAAGGGTGAGATTCATCAATGTGGCACCTCCAACTCCCCACTGTTCTGATCCATAGGTCCAAAGGAGAGTCTGTGTAAATTTGATGCAGAGGATATCAAAGCAGGATGTCAGTTTTGACCAGTTCTAGTGCTTTATTAAATAAAGGTGTAAACTTACAAAACAAGGCCTCATCACCATTACAGATGCAACTCAGACACCACAGTAATGAAAGGTTATCATGACTTGTCCACAAAATGCTAATATGTTAAGCATTACTTATATAAAAGACGACATGCACCAGTTTGGCCAGAACCTCCCATCGCTCCATCTGACTGATGAGGGCATAGGTGGCAAATACCTAAATTTTACTGATAGTTCTCCTCTCTGGGCCAAGAGCCCAGCATCCCAAGCCCAACACCAAAGCGAGTCAATTGGAACATATAAAAGCAAGTTCATAAATATTTGTGGGCTCATTCTTGCAGCATCTACCAGTTAGTTTCAGGGTTATTTTGACTACCAGTGTTTGCAGCCTTCCAGAACAACTTCACCAACTCTGTGAGCCACTCCAGGATGATACCATTGTCAATGGCATGCAAAACCGCTGAGATGTCAAATAGAATCAACGGCTTACACTCCTCTATATCTTTTCTGACAAAGGTAATCAATCAGGATGACAAGGTTCTGTACCTGAGCCTGAAGTCAGATTCAAATTGGCCCAGATTAGTGATTCACAAACTTTATTCCAAATTGGGCCACTTGAAAATTGCCGAGGGTCTCGGTGGACCAGTTGCTAATTTTTCTGCCTATTGTAGCAATTGTAACACACTGTGCTAGATGATGTATGATTTTTAATTGTATTTTTGCAGACCACCTAAATGAAGCTCACAAATAACTGCTTGTGGTCCATGGACCAGAGTTTGGGAACCTCTGGCCTAAATAATTCATACCCTCCAAGCATGCCTTGAACAGCCACCCCTCTCAAGCAGTTGCCCCCAAGGGCAACTGGTCTTGGTCCAGGGAGCTGTTTTAATCAGGGGGAGAGCCTGATGCAAGTTCTTATCCATCCACAAAGTCCATCTTTCTTCTAACTTTTATAAGCCAAGATGGACAAGGGTCAAGAGCACATGTAGTAGGCTGCATACTTCAAGCAGTTTGCCCACATCCTCATGCTGCAACAGTTGAAACTTATGCAATATAACATGACTAAATGGCAATCTGGACACACACACCCCGGACTCGCTCTAACCATCACATCTAATACTACATGGATCAAGGCTACTTTATCCTCAAAGTACCTGGCAAACCTATGACACAGGAGTCATATGGTACAGCACCTTGCCCTTCCAGCCAGATTTCCAAATACCATTCACCACCCAGAAGAGCTCCACAGGATGGCTACTTGAAGATGTGATGGTTGTAGACTTTCTTCACTACCATCATCTTCACATGATAGACACAATAAGGTGTTCTCACCTGTGTTCGGTCAGATTGGTCTCAGCTTTCCAAAGGGGGAAACAGTGAACTAGCATCAGCTAGTCATGAAGCTACTTCCATTAGCTTTTTTATATAATGAACCAGCGCTCTGATGCAAGTATCTCTTGGAAAGACATCATGCTCATTTAAAGATGTGGCTCTGAGCCTGGCGGTCTTCAAGGAATACACCAGTGCGTGACTACATCTAATTCACAAGAGAGGAAATGACCTGTCACTGAAGAACTTCACACCAGTGGTGTTTATGTTCACAAAACTCTTGTATCATTTGCATTGTACATATGGTTCAGGTCCAGTGGTTTAATGATTGTTTAATTGATTTTCATAAATCAGTATATAAATATACAAATACATCCCTGATCACAAGATGCAGACAAATGACCTTGCTTCCATCTTCATTTTGCAGCAGGAAGACACACTATCAGCTGACGACAGATGGCTTTCACCTGGATGAGAGAGTGACAGAAGATGCGTCTTGACTAATGTTCCATTAAATATAATTTGGAAATCCTTCTTAGCCTTCTTTAATGCAAGCAAACTTTTTTTTTTTTTTTTTTGCAATTTCCTCACTAAGTAACACATCACAGAGAAAAAAGAAAATTTGCTGACCTCACTCCCTGGCTATGATTACTCTTGTCAATTATTCCACGCTGGGAAGCCAAACAAATGTCGTATATGAAAACTAAATACTCCAGTTGGCATAAATTCAAATTAGCTGTCCCACGCACGCTTCTAGCATGCAAATTAAAATGTCCTGAATAAGCATTAATCATCCTAATGGGCTAATTATTGTCATTTAATATCTAATAATTTAACTACTGCACCTCTACAGCAAACTTAGATACCAAAATAGTCCAGGCTGGACCCCTGTATGCTGGGAGAAGTTGAAGAAAAGAAAATGTCTTATTTCTAAGGTAATATAGCTGGTAAACAGTTGGACATTTTAGCTTCTGTAGCACTTCTTAAATCTTAACAGTCAGGAAAAATTCACTGGGACATTTTCCTTCACATGCCCAGCAGAATTCAATGGATCTGGGATAACATAGTGGTAAAACTACTATGCCATAAATCAGTTTGGAACTTGCTTCTGCAGGTCAACAAAACATGCAAGGAATGTGCGGCTAGGAAATCCTGTGGTTTTAAAATCCTGTTAGTGGCAGACACACCCATACCCTAATCTAGATGCAGTCTGCAGTACACTCAGTGAAGAAAGGAGGTTAAGGATCAGGCTATTTAGATAGCCACTCTATTTTGCTCTTCTCCAGTTGTTGCAATCAAGTTCTATGTGGCTTAGATGTATCAAAATACACATGTTAACAGGGTATAATCATTTGAATACATATTCAAGTGGATATTCAAAGATGCATTTTGAGACCTTTTTTAAAATCTGCAGATTAACGTGGACATTCACATTCTTGGTAGTGGCACCTCACCAGTGGAATGCCTTCAACCAGGTGATATGGTTGAACTCTTCTGTGTTGCCTTAGAGTTTTCAATGCATCCTTAAGGCACATCTTTTTACTTGAACCTTTTGGGACTGCTTAATGTGGCCCAAAGTCAAATAGATTGCTGTGGTTCAGCTGCCGGGAGACTAGGTTTAACATTTTGATTAACCAGTGTGGTGTAGTGGTTAAGAGTGGTAGGCTCATAATCTGGTGAACTGGGTTCGTTTCTCCGCTCCTCCACATGCAGCTGGGTGACCTTGGGCCAGTCACACTTCTCTGAAGTCTCTCAGCCCCACTCACCTCACAGAGTGTTTGTTGTGGGGGAGGAAGGGAAAGGAGATTGTTAGCCGCTTTGAGACTCCTTCGGGTAGTGATAAAGCGGGATATCAAATCCAAACTCTTCTTTAGTGTAGCTATTATTTTAGCTGTTGTAGGCAACCTGGGATCCTGACTGATGAAGTACAGCTAATAGAATTAAATAAATAAATAAAACAGTATACAAGTATGGCACTATCTGGAACTAGACAGGTAGTCAACAGGGGAGTTTCAGAGAAGAATAGTAATCAGGGGAATATTGAAGGAGGCAGTGATTAAAGCTCAACACCCCAGTTCTCCAGTCCTTATTTGATTCCCTGCCACATCACCTATTAAAGAAGTTTTTAAAATGCAAGAGTACCTCTTCACAGATCTCCCAACATCACTTCTAGTTTGATCCTGGCCTAAGCCACACTCTCCCACCTACCATCTCTAATATGGGAATGATAATAACAATGTCCTACCTTACAGAGTTGTTGTAATGATTGTACCAAGATATGACATGTTTTGTATGCTCAACAACTCTATATAAATGTTAGGTATCAATGTATTTATTTCAGTTGTACAAAAAACATGACAGTGGTCCTGGGAAGCTCCCATTTATATTTCAGCAAAATTTACCCTGGGGAGCTTCCTATCACACTGTACCCATTTGGTATGAACTATTCAATTAAAAAAAAAGGATATCATGATAAGCTACAATTCATATTAAAGTAGCCTATCGATGGAATGTTAAAGATTTAATGAGATTTAAAATATTAATTTTTTCCTAAATGGCAGTTATTTCTACTTTTCTATGCCAGTGGATGAATATATTGTCACAGTACTTGTGGAAATTATGAAGGCCAAGATTCATCACTTTTTGACTGTGACATCAAGGGATGATTTGCATGTGCTAATTGGCCATCACAGCTCTAACACAACAGGCAGAACTATCTTATCACCTCAGCTGTGATGCTTTTCCATAAAGTCAGTTCACACATTCAGTTGTCAGTCATTAACTGTAGAAGAGTCAAGTGCACAGGACTCACATGGCTTTTGTGCATGTGCACAGGACTGGCTCCAGTTCTAAGGAGACCCTTTGCAAAGTCCAGCATTTCCTATCACCTCTGGGGTCTTCTTGAATCCTGTATGGCACACAGGTGCACCAGCTCCTAGGGGCCAAGGCAGTTCTGGCCCCCACAAAATATTTGTAGAGGGGATGAGCCCCCTCGATATTCAGGGGGCATTCAGCTCCACCTGCCCTGGATCCTTGCGCATGATGTTGTGGCATTGCACAGCATTGTTCACGGACCCCCTCAACCTTCTTAAGAAGATGGCACTTCTAATGGTACAGAACTCTTTAAACAGAAAGCTAGTGTGGGGAAAGGGGACGCGAGTGGCGCTGTGGGTTAAACCACAGAGCCTAGGACTTGCCGATCAGAAGGTCGGCGGTTCGAATCCCCACGATGGGGTGAGCTCCCGTTGCTCGGTCCCAGCTCCTGCCAACCTAGCAGTTTGAAAGCACATCAAAGTGCAAGTAGATAAATAGGTACCGCCCCGGCGGGAAGGTAAACGGTGTTTCCATGCGCTGCTCTGGTTCGCCAGAAGCGGCTTAGTCATGCTGGCCACATGAGCTGTATGCCGGCTCCCTCGGCCAATAAAGTGAGATGAGTGCCGCAACCCCAGAGTCGGCCACAACTGGACCTAGTGTGGGGAAAGATGGGCACTACCAAACTATGGGCCCCTCAAAAACCTTCAGAAGGTGAGTACGAAAACAGATTAAGAAGATAGGAACAAGAAGCCACCAAATATAATAGTATTAGTATCATTAGATTTCGACCCCACATTTTCATCCAAAGGAGCCCAGGGTGGCAAATCTAGCTGCAGATTTTTCTTAGGTTTTCTGAGGAAGAGGCCTTTCTAATAGAAAAGGAATATATATATATTCCCTCGCATGAGTAGTTGGTGTAAAAATCTGTTATGTACACCTCTTGGGTGCGGGGTCCCAACCTGAATGGATGTGGTAGAGTATCAAGGCCAGCCCAACTCATTTTGGCACCTGAGGTGAATCACAAAATGGTGTCTTCCCCTGCCAAGGAAGAAGGAGTGAGTGAAGAGATCTGCACCAGGGACAAGTGGAGGAATCAAATCAACCTTACTTGTCAGTTGATGTGTGAAACAAAAGCCATCACATGCTGGGACTTTGGATAAAGTAGAGAGGCAATGTAGCCAATCAAACAATTTGAATATATATATAACCTGGGGGAAAATAAAACTAATAACTTTATTATTATTATTATTATTATTATTATTATTATTATTATTATTATTTCTTTTCCCTGCTTTTTGTTCAGCAATATGTTGCTTGTCAATTATTTCCCTCACTGTTGCCCTTTCAAAGCAGCTAATGTTTAACCAACTCCAAAGTGAATCTAAATGAATCAGAAAAGGGCTTATATGATGCATTATTTTGCCTTTTTAGCTAATGGTTAAAGACATTGTCCAGAGTGAGGAATTAGCTCTTGAGTGTCACAGGTACACTTACAAGTTAGGGAAAGGCACGTCCATCACTCCTACGTCTCTCAGCTACTCCTAGGTGTGCACCCAATGCAGCAGTTGCCGCAACAGAGAGGCCCCTCTCACAAACTCAGCTTGTGTATCTCCCCAACCCATGCTCCACACAAGCAGGTGCACCTATTTCTGCTCCTCTCATTTTAATCCTCTTCTGGTCCTGGGAGACAGTGGAGCAGGTGGGGTCAGGAGGAAACCCTAGACCAGGCTCAGCTCTCCAGATGTTTTGAGACTACAATTCCCATCATCCCTGACCACTGGTCCTGCTAGCTAGGGATCATGGGAGTTGTAGGCCAAAAACATCTGGAGGGCCAAGGTTGAAGAAGCCTGCCCTTGACTCTCCACCAGTCTGACCTATCTTTCCATCCTCCTGCAGCTTTTCTTCACTCTCCAATCCTGCAGCTTCTCCTGCCTCTTGACTCTTGTCTCCTGGCTGTTATAGGCTCTCCCCAAACACTGATCCCTTCTTCCAAACCAGTCTCACCCATTCTTCCAGTGCCCACCCAGCCACCACTCAGCATCCAGCCAGTCCCTGAACACTAACTGGAACTGGTTTAGTCACAGAGCCATCTCTCTATCTAGAAAGGCATGGAAAAGAAGTAGAAATGCCTGAAATGAATTTCTGGTCATGTGTCCATTTCTCACCATCAAGAATATTTCTGAAATAGAGTGGGGGGGGGCTTGTCTTTGATCACCTGTCAGTAACTGTGAAGTATCTTTGCATTAAATAATGTGGGTGTCACATACACAGTAAAGTGTGTAGGAAGTATTATTACCTTTGCTTAAAATGAACAGAAAATGACATGTAGTACAAGCTTCACAAATGTGACAGTCGATGAAGCCAATGAGATTCTGGCATTTTATTTACTTTTATAGTTTAAGTACAGTAGTGTTGCTTCTCCATTAAACTAACTCTCCCTCTCTCTCTCTCTCTCCCCCCCCCTCTCTCTCTGCAGCCTGCTTAAAAAATTAGGCAAGGATAAACTAGTATTATAATCAAGGGCTCCTATGAAGTGTGTGCATTTGTATCAAACCTATTTGACGCATAATTGTATCTAAGTCGATGACAACTCTATCCTAATTCCACAACTGATCATTTTTATGTTCTGCTTTTAAAAATGCCTGTGGCCATCAAGTGATATGATGTTCCTGGTTGCAAGGGCTGGAGCGAGGGAGGAGGGGACAGCCACTGAAATAGTTTCCTCAGAAAGGTTTCTGTACGATTTAGTTTCTGACTGGGAATGTTGACACACAGTAAAGCAGGAAAGTGATATTTTGCTAAGAGTGATACTGCCTCGATTTATAGTTCTGCCCAGTATAACATGTCAAAAGAACCTAAAGGCAACTAGTCTCCAACATTGTATAGACCTCCTTTGTACATGGAATCATAGAACTAGAAGGGACTCCAAAGGTCATCTAGGCCAACCTCCTGCCAATGCAGAAAATCCACTGCTGCAGCATTTCTCAAAGGTTGAGAAAGGTTGACTAATCATCCTTTGTTGTTCAGTTGTTTAGTCATGTCCGACTCTTCGTGACCCCATGGACCAGAGCACGCCAAGCACTCCTCTCTTCCACTGCCTCCCGCAGTTTGGTCAAACTCATGCTGGTAGCTTCGAGAACACTATCCAACCATCTCGTCCTCTGTCATCCCCTCCTCCTTGTGCCCTCCATCTTTCCCAACATCAGGGTCTTTTCCAGGGAGTCTTCTCTTCTCATGAGGTGGCCAAAGTATTGGAGCCTCAGCTTCACAATCTGTCCTTCCAGTGAGCACTCAGGGCTGATTTCCTTAAGGTAGTCATCCTAAGGTAAAGGTAAAGGTACCCCTGCCCATACGGGCCAGTCTTGACAGACTCTGGGGTTGTGCGCCCATCTCACTTAAGAGGCCGGGGGCCAGCGCTGTCCGGAGACACTTCCGGGTCACGTGGCCAGCGTGACATCGCTGCTCTGGCCAGAGCCAGAGCCAGAGCCGCACACGGAAACGCCGTTTACCTTCCCGCTGGTAAGCGGTCCCTATTTATCTACTTGCACCTGGAGGTGCTTTCGAACTGCTAGGTTGGCAGGCGCTGGGACCGAGCAGCGGGAGCGCACCCCGCCGCAGGGATTCGAACCGCCGACCTTTCGATCGGCAAGCTCTAGGCGCTGAGGCTTTAACCCACAGCGTCATCCTACCTGTGCTTAAAAACGTCTAAGAGTCCTCCACCTTCTAAGGAAGTCTGTTGGACAGCTTTTAACATCTGGAAGTTCTTCTTAATGTTTAGCCTAGAGGACCAAATCCACACCATAGATTTAAAGCACTATTATTTGCCTTTAACCAGTAAAGTCTTCCCCCAAGGATTCATGGAAAGTGCAGTTTTTCAAGGGTGTTAAGAGTTGTTGGGAAACCCCTATTTTTCTCATGGAGCTACACTTCTCAGAGTGGTTTAACAATCCCTCTTCCTGGGGAATTCTAGGAATTGTGGGTGGGGATTTTATTACCAGGTTTCATGGGATTTAATACAGGACCACTTTTAGTTTTGCTTATTGCGCTTTAATTGTAATTGTGTTTTCTTTTTGTTCTGTTCTCACAGGATACTCATAGGATGTGGCAAACATCCTTGGTTAAGAGATTTGTGCTTAAGCTTGTCATAGACAACAGCAGTGTCTCTTTCAGTTAAAACCCAAAGTAATCTCAGCTGTGGCCTGCATGAGGCCTCTATATGCCGTGTTGCATATCGGAGGTGCTTTGGCTGTTATTTGCATAAAGCAACTGCTTTTCTTCGTTCTTCAGGTGCTGAAGCTTCTTGGAATACACAGATATGAAATTAATGATTTTGCTTCAGTTGTTATAGATCCCCTCCCTAGACAAGGTTGACCATGATGAATGAACAGTTTCAGTAGAAGATTTGATGTAAAACTTGACAAATGTTTCCATATGTGCTTTCAAGACATTGTGTGTGTGTGTGTGTGTGTGTGTGTGTGTGTGTGTATCAGTGCCTACGTGAGAATTGTCTTGAAGAGGTCAATTTAAACTAGCAGAAAGTACTGCAACCAACAAATGATGTTGTAAGAATATATAATCCTAGTCTACATTTCTAAAACCCTTTGTGAGAAATCTCTGCAAACCTTACAACACATGGTGCGAAAGGTAACAGTGATAGATATAGAAATCACTTTTGCTATCTTAATTAACATTATGGAGTGCAATATGAAGATTCCATCTGGAATGAAGATTCCCCCTATATAGATGAATGGAAGCCATTCAATTATATGGAAGAGAGTAAAGGCACTCAAGGATACTACTGGAGTGGAAATTCAAGCTGAACTCCTGTTCCTAATGTCTGGGATATATATCAGAGTTTGTATCCTTTCAAATTTATCTCCGCTTGCAAGTCATTAACCTTTTCCCCAGGTAAGCTGGGGCTCTGGCCCAGCTGCTATTAGGGCAGACAACTGAGAATGGGCCCAAGTGATTTTTTTGTGTTACATCTAGATTTGATAGTTGACCTAACACCACAGAAAGAAACTCCTGAATGTACAACTCCTTGCGTAGTTTTCAAATCCTGCAGACCTACCCACTAATTCATTCTCTTCCATCTCCATTGACCAACAATCAATCTGTTTGACTGATTGTTTAACTATACCCGGTCATTTCAACATGCAAAACCAAGTAATTCAGCATCAATGGAAGCTATCCACTGCAGATGCCAATCGACATCAAAAGAACTGAATAGTAAAGGTAAAGGTACCCCTGCCCGTACGGGCCAGTCTTGACAGACTCTGGGGTTGGTGCGCCCATCTCACTCAAGAGGCCGGGGGCCAGCGCTGTCCGGAGACACTTCCGGGTCACGTGGCCAGCGTGACAAAGCTGCATCTGGCGAGCCAGCGCAGCACACGGAAACACCATTTACCTTCCCGCCAGTAA
This sequence comes from Podarcis cretensis, assembly GCF_951804945.1. NCBI lineage: Eukaryota > Metazoa > Chordata > Lepidosauria > Squamata > Lacertidae > Podarcis > Podarcis cretensis. Next base: position 71,816,213 of record NC_137170.1, on the reverse strand, counting down.
GCGGTCCCTATTTATCTACTTGCACCCGGGGGTGCTTTCGAACTGCTAGGTTGGCAGGCGCTGGGACCGATCAGCGGGAGCGCACCCCGCCGCGGGGATTCGAACCGCCGACCTTTCGATCGGCAAGCCCTAGGCACTGAGGCTTTTACCCACAGCGCCACCCGCGTCCCAAAGAACTGAATAGACGTCAGGTAATAAAGGGACGTATGTTGATATTGCTAAGCAGCAAGTACAGGAACAATACAACAAGTCTGCATCAAGCTCAAAGGTTCAGTGTATAACAGCCTTAGCCAACACTTGTAAATGCATGTAGTTTGTGAGTGGTGAATCAAACAAATCTCAGTCACAAAGGTCCATGACTCCTTGGCAACAGAAGTGGATCCATGCAATTCACATTGGTCCTAGTTGTTGTTTACTCTTACTACTCTATTACAGCACAGGTGTTTCATATTGCTAAACTTATTTATCTTTCCAACTATCCTGTGTGTTCTTCTTAGATGACAACTTCCTTCATTCCTGACCATCAGCCATACTGCCTGGGCGTGAGGGGAGTTAGAATTGAGTGACACCTGGAGGGCCACAGATCTCCCCATCCCTGAAGCAAATGGGTAGTAGCACTTTTGTGGTATGCTTGTAGAAATTTGGGATGAAATTTAACGTAGCGCTATGGCAAGTGTTTCATCAACACAAGCTTTTCTGATTGCTGGACGGAACGATCCCCTATCGCTTCCCATAGTGCTTACTACCAGGTGTCTGCTTACAGGGTAGCAGATTCAAGCAAGATTCAAAATGGAGTAAGAAGTGTTCTAACTCACACGAGGAGCCTCCAAGGAGTAGAGGAGGCTCTTTGCTTCAAAATGTCACCTGCAAACTCCTGAAGTGCTGTTAGCACAATTTAAGGGATGTGCTGGAGGAGGCATGGCTTCCTCTGACATATTTGCTTACATACATTTAAAATGAGCACCCAAATAAAGATTATGCCACCTTTGAAGGCACTTAGCTTTTTTCGTAGCTCAAAAAAAAAAAAGTGTTTTGCCCCCAGTGTTACAGGGAGCCAAAGTTATCGACCTCTTCATCACATTTACAATTGAAATATTTAAAGGCAAGCTTTAAAATCTCAGGTGTAAACATCTAATGTGTGAAGAGGTATGTTGATTGAAATGGCCAATGAAGGAAAACACAGGTGTGCTGCTAGTTTAATACCAACACCTCTTCTGATGGCCCTTTGAGCATAGAAGGGCTAGGTTCTATAAACAATCGATATTCACATAATTTAAGTTTCATAGTTTCTTACAGGAAAGGACCCATTTTTCTGTCATAATACTTTTTAGCTCATACTTTTTCTCCACCACAGGTATTGAAGAACAGCTTTACCATGATAAAATAAAGATATAAAAACCCATGAACTATATCATAATTACATGGCAAATGTATTTTCCTTCTTTATGTCCTACATGTCCAAGGCTAGACATGAGAATGGATTAAGAGAATCGGAGGGATGAGGAGGGGAAAATGGAGTGAAGTACAAATATAGTACCAAATTACATTTCCTCCCACTCCCCCAAATAATCTAAAAATCTTCTGAAGAAAAGCAGGTTGAAATATTGGAAACTTAAGTGCCTTAAGTGCTTTTCAAAAAAAAAAAAAGACACGTATGAGAGAGATCAGGAAAGGCTGGGAAAGGAGGTGGGAAGAGAAGACACCCAAAACACATTTTCTATCCTAGACTAAAATAAACATGATCATGTTTTTTCAGTGATATGTCAGTAATAGGAAAAGGTAAAGTTTGCCTTTCATGAAACACAAGACAAAACGTAGCACCTAGCCCAGGGTATAGATGGGGGAGGCATTCAATTCAGTTCACATTTAAAGGTGAATCTATCTAACTCACACTTTATGAAACAATGCAGGAACTGAAATGCAGCCATGCTTTCAAATTCGCACTTCTCCGAACTTTGCAATGCAGTTCTCCTGCCAAGTGACGTGTGAAGAAATGAATGTGCTGGGATGAAGTGTGTATAGAAATGCATTTGTTAGTGTAAGCAACATGCAAAAATGCATTAGATTAGGTGGTGCATTGAGGAGGTGTGGAAAGGTGGTGCGGGTACTCATATCTTGATAAGCATGCCATGGGTGCAAGAACAAAATGGCTACCATGGGCAGGGAAAAAAGAAGTCACTGTACTCCATACCAGTGAGCATAGTCATGCACAAAAAGTATTAATGCCAGGGTACATTGCTTTGCAATGTGTATATTAGCCAAAATTAAATAATAATAATAATAATAATAATAATAATAATAATAATAATAATTTTATTATTTATACCCCACCCATTTGGTTGGGTTTCCACAGCCACTCTGGCTTGCTTACAGCACATTAAAAATTGTAAAACATTAGACATTAAAAAAAAATTCCTGATACAGGATTGTGTAAATGTGTATATTAGCAAAAATCAAACATAAGACTATCAGAGACGTTTAGACAGGATGGGGCCAGATAAGCAGCCCATAATTTTACTGTCGGATTGAACTTCTAGTTTCCCAACAAGGCCCAGAAGATGCCTCTGGGAAGCACACTATCAGGGCATAAGCGCAGTAGTTTTTCCCCACCTTTGTTCCCCAATACTGGAGATCATACATAGCCATCATGGCTCCCAGCCATTGATAGCCTTATATTCCAGGAATCTGTCTAGTCCATCCAAACTGTTGTCCATTACTATATCTTGGGGCAAAGAATTCCATAGTTTAATTATGGGCTGTGTACTGTGGGTCCTATACCCTAAGCTCTCCTTATATTTTTATTAGTATTCATAGACACATCACATTATTATTCAGAATCAGAGTGGTCAACATTAATAGGAACAGCAGATCCTCCCATGGATATTGTGATGTTAGAACACTACTCTAAGGAAATTTATTAGCATGCATTTTATACTAATTAATAAAGAACAAAATAATATGGGCCACTTTATGCAGGTTATGTATTTCTCTGTCAGGCAATTCCATTCCAAATGCTTAGAACACAAGGACACCCCTGCTGTCTCCTCAGTGCCTCACATTTTTAAAAGTGGATCTGTAATATCAGACACACAACAATGTGAAGAAACGCTGGAAGTAAATTAAGTGCTAACTTTTAAAGCCCTAAACAGCCTTGGCCCTGTATATCTGAAGGAGCATCTCCACCCCCATAGACCAGCCCAGACACCAAGGTCCATCTCCAAGGGCCTTCTGGCAGTTCCCTCACTGTGAGAAGTGAAGTTACAGGGAACCAGACAGTGGCGCCCACCCTGTGGAATGCCTTTCCATCAGATGTCAAAAACTAAACAACTTTCCAAAAAGATCTCAAGGCAGCCCTATATTGGAAAGTTTTTAATGTTTGACATTTGCTGTGATTTCATTATGCCAGGAGCTGCCCAGAGTGGCTGGGCCAACCCAGTGAGATGGGTGGGGTATAAGTAATAAATATTATTGGGACTTCCGGAGGCGGCGCGAACGGCAATGGCTGCCCTTTCCTAGCCGGGGAAGGGAAGCTCCGCCGAAAAAGGGTCTCCCGCTGCGGCGAAGCGGGGACCCATTCAGGAAAACCACAGGCAGCAGAAGCCTGTGGTCTTGGGGTCCGGCGGGCGCCAGGAGCAGCCCCCAAAACGTTGAAGGAGCCCCGTAAGGGGCTCCGGATCGCGGAGGGGGTTGCGGCGCTGTGGATCGTTCCGCAATCAGCGGAACTGGCTACTTTGAAGCACCTTTTGGAATACCAGCAAGCACTGTCTGAAACACTGTGACTTTTTAAATGCTAACTCTGCTAAAAGTTACCTTATAGAAGGTTCTCGGACATTAAATGGGACTATATTATTTTTATTGGAATTGTCTTCTTTCCTAATGACATTTTAAGTTCCCCCTAGAGGATTTGGGATTAATAGCAGTGACATTGTTTTACTTTCCTTTTCCCGGCCTCCTGTTTGACTATTACCATCTGGGCCGCTGCTTTCTCATGGGAACAACTCAGCTTGACCTTGAATTTTAGATAACTCTGGAATGAGTGGCGCAAGAAAAAAGGGACCGAGAACTAGACAAACAACCCTAACCGCAGTCTCCCAGGCACGCAGATCATCTGTGCCTACTGTGCTTACTCTGCCTACTCAGACTTCTGAGAAAGAAGCTGCTTTTCTGCCACGGGCAGAAACTGAGGAATTTCAATCGGAAGAGATGGCCTCAGGAGAAATTAGTTCTACTTTAGAGAAAATTCTTGAAAAATTGGAATCTTTGAATAAAAAAGTGGAATCTTTGGATAAAAAAGCTGATCAGCAAACAGCTAAAATTGATCAAAATACTGAATGTTTAAATAGACTAACTGGACAAGTTGCACAGAATGTGCAAGCAATTGGAGAATTGAAGGAGACTGCAGGTGAAAATCGGAAATTGGCTGAAGATACCAGCCAAAGATTGGGAAATTTAGAGAAAGAGGTAAGGCCACTCAGCAAACAAGTAGGTGAACATCAGACTTATCTTTCTATGATAGAACTACAGAATAGACAGACCAATTTAAGGATAAGATCGGTACCAGAGGTGGAAGAAGGCAACTTAGCTGAGTTCTTGACCAAAGAATTTTCCAAGTTTTGGAACTTAGAGGAAAAAGACTTTAAAATCATATCAGCCTTCAGACTTGGAAGACTTATAAAGAGAGAGAAGCCCAGAGATTGTTTAATAATACTGAGATCAAAGGAGGAAAGGGACAAGATTTTGGGTCTACATTACGGAAAGTCACTGGATATTTTGGACAAAAGAATCGAAATTTACAAGGATATTCCTAAACAACTGTTGGACCTTAGATCTGACTATTTGGAACTAACAAGATTGTTAAGGAGTAATACAATTATCTTCAGGTGGGATTTTCCTCAAGGATTATCTTTCACTTTTAGAGGGAAGAAGATTAAAATTAGATCACCGGAAGATAGAGACAAATTTTTGACTGCGTACGGAGAGGACCTCCAAAAAGGACTGGAACTACCCTCGGGGCCTGTAGTACCAGAGGTGCCTGCACCCTCGGATTCTGAAGACCCAGCGAACAAGGTACTACCCCTAGAAAAATAACCAGACTTATCCAGGATGTCTCTGCAACTTTTGAGTTGGAATATAAATGGCTGTAACATTCCGGAAAAAAGAAGGAAAATTTTTCATATATTGAAAAAGGAGCAATTGGACATTATTTGCTTACAAGAAACACATGTGACTAGGCTCCACAGGAAAGTACTAATAAACAAAAGACTTGGTCAGGAATTTATATCTTCAGACAAAGTAAAGAGAGGCGTGGTGATATATGCAAAAGAGAGCCTGTCACCTAAATTTTTATTTAAAGATGAACATGGAAGAATTTTGGCAATCGAAATACAACATCAAGGAGAAAAGATTTTGATATTAGGAATTTATGCACCAAATGAAGGGAAGTCGGATTTTTTCAAGAAGTTGCATGAGACTATGCTGGAATATCTGGATTATGACAACATCATCATGATGGGAGACATGAACGGGGTCGTATCAACTAACATGGATAAGTCACAAAGCCAGAATGTTACAAAAGATGGCAGACTACCAAAGACCTTTTTTGAATTGACTGACAATATGGACTGGATTGACATTTGGAGAACGAAGAACCCCTTGGGAAAAGAAGGAACATTCTTCTCTGAAGCTCAGCTGACTTGGACAAGAATCGACCAAATATGGATAACTAGAGGTCTGGCACCGAAGGTCAGAAAGGTGGAAATCTGCCCAAAAACTTGCTCCGACCATAATGCACTGAGAATGGATATGACACTATTACCAACTGGCTCCTTTAGATGGAAGATGAATGACAATTTGTTCAGAGATCAGGAGATTATTAAGAAGGCCCAGAAAGCATTGAAGGACTACTTTGAGATAAATATGAACACTACGGTGGAAAAAAGAATTATTTGGGATGCAAGTAAAGCTGTGATGAGGGGGTTCTTGATACAACAGAATGCTGCAAGGAAGAGGACACAAAATGACAGAAAAGATAAGATTTTGGAGAAAATAAAAGAACTAGAGAAGAAGCTAAGATCAAACCCGAAGTCCCTGCCGACCTTGAGAGAAATTAAACTCTATCAAGCACAGTATTCTAAACTGATAAATCAGGAAATAGAGTGGAAGATTAAATTAATGAAACAAAAAACCTTTGAATCGGCAAACAAATGTGGAAAACTGCTAGCTTGGCAGTTGAAGAAGAGACAAAAATTGAATACAGTTACAAATTTGGAAATTGAAGGAAGAAATATTCAGAACCCCATGGAGATTAGAAAGTGTTTTTGGAAATACTTCAAAAAACTATACACTCAAGGGCCGCAGAATAAGGTCGAGATCAAACAATTTTTAGAGAAAAATGGACTTAAAAAGTTGTCACAAGAAAATAGATCTCTCCTGAATAGTAAAATAACATGCCAAGAAATTGAACAAGTCATTCAAAACATGAAATTGGGCAAATCTCCAGGACCAGATGGGCTAACCTCCAAGTACTATAAGATATTAAAAGACCATTTGATACAACCATTGATGGAGGTTAGCAATGAAATTATGGAGGGGAGGAGGGCGCCGGAGTCGTGGAAGGAAGCATTCATCACATTGATACCAAAATCGGAAGCTGAAAAGACACAACTTAAGAACTACCGTCCCATCTCCCTTTTAAATGTGGATTACAAAATATTTGCAGACGTTTTGGCAAGTAGACTTAAAAAAGTTTTAAACGAAGTAATTCATAAAGACCAGGCAGGCTTTCTCCCAGGTAGACACATGTTTGCTAATACAAGGAACATTATTGACATTTTGGAACTTTTGCAAACTGATATAAATACAAAAGCAGTGCTAATCTTTATAGATGCAGAGAAGGCCTTTGATAATATCTCTTGGAAATTTATGAAGGGAAATTTAAAAGAAATGGGAGTGGGTCGGGGTTTTGAGAATGGGATTGATGCAATATATTCAGAACAAAAGGCTAAATTGATAGTAAACAACGTGGTCACGGAAGAGTTTAAAATTGAAAAAGGAACACGACAAGGCTGCCCGATTTCCCCTTTGTTATTTATATCAGTTCTGGAGGTGCTCTTGAATATGATTAGAGGGGACCGGTTGGTGGAAGGGATTCAGGTCGGAGTGAAGCAATATAAACTTAAAGCTTTTGCAGATGACCTAGTTTTGACCCTGCAGGAGCCAGAATCTAGTACAAAAAGAGTATTACAACTGATCCAAGATTTTGGTCGGGTGGCGGGATTTAAACTAAATAAACAGAAAACTAAGGTGTTGGGGAAAAATCTGACAGATGTAGAGTCGGAACAGTTTCAGAGAGAAACAGAACTAACTGTGGTTAAAAAAGTAAAGTACCTAGGGGTAAACATAACAGCAAAAAATCTGAGTCTATTTAAGGATAACTATGAAAAATGTTGGTTTGAAATTAAGAGAGACTTGGATAGTTGGACAAAATTGAAGCTTTCTTTGTTAGGCCGAATTGCTGCTGTTAAGATGAATGTATTGCCAAGAATGTTGTTTTTGTTTCAAACATTGCAGATTGTGGACAAAACAGAGTGCTTCCGGAAGTGGCAGAGAGATATATCTAAATTTGTCTGGCAGGGCAAAAAGCCCAGAATTAAGTTTAAGATACTAACTGATGCGAAAGAAAGAGGGGGCTTTGCCCTGCCGGACCTAAAGTTGTACTATGAAGCCGCAGCCTTCTGCTGGCTAAAAGACTGGCTACTTCTCGAAGACACTGACGTATTGGATTTGGAAGGGTTTAACAATGCTTTTGGTTGGCATGCATATCTATGGTATGATAAGGTTAAGATCAATAAGGTCTTTAAGAACCATATTGTCAGGAAAGCAGTTTTTAATGTCTGGACAAAATACAAAGACTTACTGGAAAACAAAACTCCGAGGTGGCTTTCACCTCTGGAAGCTAAGGCCCGAAAGAGACTCAATATGGAGGCCAAATGGCCAAAATATTGGGAAATATTAGAAAAAGACGGAGACAATTGGAAATTGCAGAGTTTGGAGAAAATGAAAGATAAAGTGCGAGACTGGTTACATTACGCTCAGATTAAAGAAGTTTTCAAAAATGACAAAAAGGTAGGGTTCCAGGTGGAGAAATCGAAGTTGGAAACAGAATTGTTAGAACCAAAAACTAAGGTATTATCAAGAATGTATAACTTGCTGCTGAAATGGAATACACAAGACGAAATGGTTAAATCGGTTATGATAAAGTGGGCTCAGGATATTGGGCATAATATTATGTTTGAGGATTGGGAAAGGTTGTGGACCACTGGGCTGAACTTCACTGCATGTAATGCTTTGAAGGAAAATGTAATGAAAATGATATATAGATGGTACATGACCCCAGTTAAACTTGCCAAAATATACCATTTGTCTGACAATAAATGTTGGAAATGTAAAGAACACGAAGGAACATTCTTTCACCTCTGGTGGACCTGTCCTAGAGTGAAGGCCTTCTGGGAAATGATATATAATGAGTTGAAAAAGGTATTTAAGTATACCTTCACTAAGAAACCAGAGGCCTTCCTTCTGGGCATTGTCGGCCAGAAGGTGTTAAAGAAGGACCGAACATTTTTTATGTATGCAACAACGGCAGCAAGGATACTCATCGCTAAGAGCTGGAAAACTCAAGATCTACCCACACTGGAAGAGTGGCAGATGCAGCTGATGGACTATATGCAACTGGCCGAGATGACTGGCAGAATCCGAGACCTGGGAGAAGAGAGGGTTGAAGAAGACTGGAAGAAATTCAAGATTTATTTACAAAAGTATTGTAATTTGGTTGAATGCTAAGAAGGATGCTAGATCATAAATAATTGCCTACCATTGAATTAGATTTGAACTTGATGATAAGTGAGATTGAGGGAAACATAAAATTTTTGAAGATTAGATTAAATTAACAGAACAAGATTCAAGAATATAAATAAGATGATAAATTGCTGGAAAAAAATTTATAATGATGTAAGTGGGAGTGGGAGACGCGAGGGAGTCCAAAGAAGTTCTGAAAAATGTGTTATGATCCATGCTATATTGTTTACTATTTTTGCATTTAGCCAAGTGTTACTCAGGGTGGACCCACTGAATTAATGGTCCCAAGTTATTTATATATAGGACTTTCAGTAGGTCTTCTTTGATTAAGAATTACATTGAATATCACTCTTCAAAAAAAAAAAAAAAGTAATAAATATTATTATTATTTGTTGTTGTTGTTGTTGTTGTTGTTGTCGTCGTCGTCGTCGTCATCATCAACAACAACAACATCTTTAATGTTTGGCTATGTTTAAACTGTCCTGTAATGTTTTATCAACTACCAACTATTTTTTAAAAGAAAAAAAAAATCTGCTTCCTTTTGTCTTTTATATAACACAAAACACCGGACAACCAATTGTAAGCGGAAGATAATTAGCCTTCAATTATCAGCAGTCACATTTTCACCTGTCCCCTTTTGCCTGTTTGTGGAACTTCTCCTTTGACCGATTGCCATATTCCAACCCACCCCCTACCTCACTGACACAACCCGGCTGGAATGGGATTAATAACCCTTTGTGCTCACCATCTCCAGCAGTGCCTATTCAGCTCTGTAGGAATTGCGGTGCGCAGTTTGTGGTGAGTGGTAAGAAGGCTGCACTATTCATTCCTTCTTTTCACCAGTCAAGTTTTTAAGTGTGATGAATACAGTCAAACATTTAATTCCCACAAGGCAATGCTTTGGGGGGGGGGGGTTTCTCCGCACCTCATATAATCATGGTGGTGGTGGTTTTACTGCTCCTGTACCAATAACAGTAGCCAGATGCACAGAAATGCAGAGGTTTATTTCCCCCTCAACTGTCTACAGTGCTACAAAAAGTTTGGTGGCTATACTTATGTGTGTCAGATTTATGTTAAAAGACCAGGCTTGAAGAACAGGGCCAGTGCTAATCATGTTGCCAACTACTACTTCAGAATTTTAATATGTATGAAGTTACCATGTCACATGGAAGAAGGAGCAAGCATTAGAGGAGCAATTAGAGATATGTGGAGAAAGCAGAAAAGCTTCTCCCTCTCAATACCCAGAGCTATCCCATGATGTTGAATGGTGGGAGATTCGGGACAGAAAAGCAGAAGGACTTATTCACACAGCTTCCACAAGATGAGGGTGACAGCCACCCACCGGATTGTTTTAAGAAAGGTTTAGGCGATTTCCTAGAAGATAAAGCTGTCGATAGCTAGTAGTCATGATATCTATACGCTACCTCCAGAGCATGTCTCAGAATACCAGTTGCTAAGGAACGTGATTGGGAAACTGTTATTGTGCTTGTGTCCTGCTTGTGGGGTTTCCATAGGCAACTTTTGGACACTGCAAGGAACAGCTGGAAAAGATGGACCTTTGGTCTGATCTTCGTATGATCCATGCCTCTTCTATGTGCATCATTAGGTATGACTAACTTTCCTGCGTATAGTTCTCTAGATGCTAGAATGTTTTTGATAGAAGGGAGCAGTAGAGAACTCCTACACACAGAAAATATGTACAGAAGAGGGGAGAAAGTATGTGGAATGGGATCTTGTCCTTAAATTGTTGTTGTTGTTCCAGCAAGGCTTTTAATTATGCAGTTCTGTAGTCCTTACATATTGGACATTTGGGGGATTGTTGTCTTTGGTTGTCTATTTACGCAGCTTTTAATGTGGCTTTGCTGCTGTTTTATAGGGTTTACAAAAATCTAGTAAGTTATTGTTTGATTTTAGTATGTTTTAATGCTTGCTTTCAGTTGAATGCCACCTTTTCAATCCTTTGGGAAAGAAAGCGGGCGTAGCAAAATAAATATGCGCAGCTCTTGAATGTGTATATAGTACATTTCCATTGGTAGCTTGTCAGGTGATGATACCAGTGATACTGTAAGAGCTAAAGCTAGATCAGATGAGCAATAGCTTCATATGATGCTTTCGTTGATGGGTTCTACCATTTTGGACTGCAGATGAGAGTTCAGACGCTTCAGTGCTCCCTGACTTAAATTTCACCCTAGCATAGAAAACCGCTGTTAAGAAAAATACTTCTGGGTATCATGGTTTTATATTTTATGGAAGAAACCGAAAGCACTTAAGAACACAAGAATACTAGATCAGGCCAATGGCCCATCTAGTCCAGCATTCTGTTCTCACTTTGGTTGATCGGGTGCCTTGTGGGAAGCCTGCAAGCTGGACATGAACACAACAGCCTGCTGCCCACCTGCAGTTCCCATCAACTGGTATTCAGAGGCAAAATGTTTCCAGGCTTATTATTTTGGGGTGGGATTCAATACATACTGGGAAATTCAGGTTGCGCAATTAAAGGATTTGCAGCTCTTGCACAACAAATCCCACTTCCACCCAAAATCATGCTTTTGGTGATAAGTGATGGGGAAAGGCATTGGAAAGTGTGGATGAAGAATTGCTTGGCACAACATTTTATAACTTCCCTGCAAACAAATCAGGATGAATGCCCACTAAATAGCTGGCATTGTTTAACCAAGCTTTCTGCAAAGAAATTGAAGGCTTAATAAGTAGGTCATCTGAAAGTGATGAAAGAACTTCCAACTCTATGGTTGTACTTATGCTAGGAAGCAAAATATGTGATTCTCACCAAAACGATCACATTTAGGGATGTACAGTTCAGCCTATTTCAATCCATTTCACCTCCGCATGTGTTTACTTACAAGTCCATTCCATCCCATTACCACATTATTCTGCAGGTTTTAATCAAAGTCCACACAGGAATTCACAAACACACATTTAAACATTTATTTGAAATGCATTCTTTGTCAAGCTATGCAATGTCTAAATGCATTTTCTCTCGACACATGAATTTTAAATATTTAACAATTTATTTAACAAAATGTATCTAGCACTTGATGGTTAAAAAACAACCCACCTCTAATATCTGAGCTAACAACTGCACTGGAACATTTGTGAAGTGTCAAAGCCAGCAGATACCCAAGCGCACTCTGCACATTGGTCTGGAAGGCGCAGATCAGGTCAGTTCATATTGGAATTCAATATGAAAGATCAAATTCCTCAAGCAGCCTAATCACATTGAGTTTCTGCTCATGTCTATGGGGTCCTGTTGGGTCCTCAAGGTCCCAGAGAGCAGGGGAAGAAGACAGGTGGCCACATTAGCTCTGTGCGCAGATTCATAGCTTCACTCAAATGAAACACCTGAACTGGCTCAACTTAGTCAACTTGGAACTTACATGTACAGCCTATTATTTTAAAACACTGTCTTTCTGTTTTCGTGCACATACACACACTCTATCTTGCTCCTCATGTCTGGGGACAGTTTTCACTACTCAGAATAGAGGCTTTACAGTGGAAATGGCAAAGTTTTACTGCTCTGACAAAGCAATCCATGAGATATATATGCTAGACCTACAGCAAAGAAGAATCGGACAAAGACTCAGGGAAGCTAATTGTCTGCAGTGAACCTATTCCACAATATGGTTTGTTTTTATAACCTCTTGGTTTTCAGCAGACTCCAATCACGGTTGTGACAGCCCAAGGAAATTGAACTTTTCTGCACAGTCCTCACTAATGCAGCCTGCCACTTAGTCCTATTGTTATTAGAATAATTTGCTCCCAAGTTCTGAAATGAACTCTGTGCCCAAGTAATTAAAGCTCTTAAAGTTTCTAGTCCTTTGTTTAAAGAATTCGTCCTTGTGCTCTCTATGCCCCATCAGCTACCTAATTAGCAGAGCCTTTGCGTGATTAAAAATTCTCACAGAGATTCTGCTGGATATTTGCCTCTCTTAATGAGTGTTTGTGGACAGCTGGGAGCGGGAGCTGGCTCCCTCCTCCCAGGACCTCCAATGAATTCTGCAGACCTCTGTCAGGGCCCAAGAGTGAAAGCTGTCATTTTAGTAATGTGGATGAAAATTGGTCAAAAGCACCGTGGTCCTTGAGGAATGAAAGGCCTTGAAATATAAATGAAGATGAATATTCATATTTGGTTCAATAAGTGCCAACTATTAATATACATGTCTGTCAGTAAGAAAAGTCAAACTTATTCATTGTGCCTAGCATAATTTGGCTTCTAATTCACAATTATTCCGCTATTCTTCCTATTGCTTCGCGGCCCATTCATTGACTCCAGCCCTTGCACGGAAATTCAAAGATCTTCACAGAAGGGAAAGTTATTTCCTCCAAACAAAGTTGCCTTTTTGACGTCTGAGATAATTTACTCTCTGTTAGAACCCACCTGCGGCTTCTGCTCTGAGGGATTCTGAGCACACAGAAACACACACTGATTTCTCATACGTTACTCATGACAAAATGCCAGTTTAAAAATGGCTGTGGGCATGATTCCTGCATTGCAGGGGTTAGACTAGATGACTCTCTGGGTCCCTTCCGACTCCACAGTTCTATGATTCTGAGTGCGAATGCACAAAGGGCGCATGTACATGAGAGGAGGAATAAGGACTTTCCTTTTTCAATTATCTCGACTCTTCACTTGCTTTGTTTTTCCATTTCAACCCTATTTGCGCACAAAATTGAAACACTGAAAAATGTGTCCATACATCATTTAAATGAAATAGCAAGTTGCAATGTTTAAAGGAAATGGCCAGGGTTAAAATTTGTGCCTTGTTTTTGGATGTCAAATAATTTGGCTTCTGCCTGGACCTCAGCAGGCTTGCAAAGCTGATGGCAGATTTGCCCTTCCATTCTCAATCGGCAGCCAGGGCTGTCAGGTGGCAAAAGAAATATTGACTCATTGTGTTTTTCAAAACCATATTAAAATTCCATTTGGTGTAGCCCATTCAAAGATGAAGTCAACATTCAATGTATATTCAGTTTCAAAAGGCTTCTCTTCTGTTTAACATGGACAACACAGAGACATGCACAGCTCGAAAGAGGCTCAAAGGTTATTTAGTGTAATGTATGAGGGGGATTATCTCATTCTATCCAGGGGCATGTCATGATATACAGTGTCCAAAATGGCTCTTGAGTGGTAAACAACTAAGTTTTACTAAGAGCCAACCCATTGAAACTAATGAGCATGACTACATTAGGTCCATTCATTTCAACAAGCCTATGAGGAAAAATTCAGTTGAGTATCACCCCTTGTTTGAAGCCATCCTGTGCTTTTACTGGAGGGGGGCATCTTAGCAATTAGATATGTGTTTAAACCTCCACTAAGCTGTCTAGAAAAGAGAAATGCCAGGCAGGGAAGAAAGGGAATGGAAGCAGACAGGTGTAATTTTGTGACTGACAGCACTAGAACTTCCAACCAGAAATTATTTCACCAGAGCTCACCTATCAATTGCTTTTGGAGGAACACTGAAGTAACCTATCAGAAGTTGTTCCACTATTTTCAGAGCCCTTCTGCAAGAGCTGTGGAACTGTTGGTGGGGGCTTTGTTTCTGAGACCTTCATTCCAGTCCAGAGCAATCTTTCGTAAAAGCCAGTCCCTTGCATCCTAATTCTTATTTACTCGTGCTGTTTGTTTCTGCCTTGAGTGTAAGCTGTTAGGTAATTCACCTCCCTTCACCTCATCCCAACTCACCTCCATTATGGACCTGGATGCATTTGATCTAAGTTAAATATTTGTGGATCTCTGAGTAATATCCAAGTCTGGTGTGTGTTTGTGTGACTATGTTACGCACAGTGTTAAGGTGTGTGCAAGCACTACATTAGGGCACATTTTCAATAAAGTGTCATAAACTCGACTGAGTATGATGCAGCTTTGCTCATAGATTGGTTCACATTCCAGACATGGGACCAATAAGAGAATATTAGCAATTTCCATTACTGTTTACATTTTTGATTGAATGCTGCAACATCCCAAACCACAAACTGGTTTCTGTGAGGAGAGACAAATGCAGAAAGTTCAGATCTTTAAGCAAATGGGGGACGCAGGTGGCGCTGTGGGTAAAAGCCTCAGTGCCTAGGGCTTGCCGATCGAAAGGTCGGCGGTTCTAATCCCTGCGGCGGGGTGCGCTCCCGTCATTCGGTCCCAGCGCCTGCCAACCTAGCAGTTCGAAAGCACCCCCGGGTGCAAGTAGATAAATAGGGACCGCTTACTAGCGGGAAGGTAAACGGCGTTTCCGTGTGCGGCTCCGGCTCTGGCTCTGGCTCTGGCCAGAGCAGCGATGTCACACTGGCCACGTGACCCGGAAGTGTCTCCGGACAGCGCTGGCCCCTGTCCTCTTGAGTGAGATGGGCGCACCAACCCCAGAGTCTGGCAAGAGTGGCCCGTACGGGCAGGGGTACCTTTACCTTTACCTTTAAGGCACCAAAAAGTTCACAGTCCTCCCTTCCATCTGAAATTTGGCTTACATCATTGGTACCATGTCTGAAATTTTGTCCAATTCTACCAATAAATAAAAAATTATAGCTTTTTGTTGATTGTAGTCAGTTGGGACTATAGTTGGGAGATTCTGCCTCAGATCCAAAGTAAAACAGACCTTCTCCAAATCTGTCCAAAGCAAAGCAGCCACCCAGCCAAATCAGGTTCTGAAGCATTTTTCCCTCTGTGCACACCCATAACATATGACTGCATCCACCTTACTCGTGTCTTTTTCAGAAAATTACATGAGAGATATGGCTTGCCAAAACCACATGGCAAGAGTCAATGCACTACAATGTTCTGAAAAACTTTTTGATGCAGTATCCCTGAGAAAGAGGTCCTTCAGAGTTGGACGCAATGTTTTTGAATGTTTCTTGTTGGAAAGCGATTTCATATGGAAAGGTTTCTGATTAGTGTGAAAAAGGAAACATGTGGGTGACCTCCTAGAGGTTTGTAACATCTGTATGCAGAGAAACTGCATACAGATAAGCTTTCTTCCTCCCTTTTAACACCAGAACAAAAGTTCGTCCAACAAAACCGATTGGCCTAAGACTGAGGACAGACAAAAGGAAGTAGTTCTTCACCCAGTGCATAGCTATTATGGAATTCACTGCCACGAAATATTGGGGGGGGGGTCCAGCTTTTTTTGTAAACTATTCTGAGAGTTTTGATTCCCAATGCCAATTGCAAGGAAACAACAGTGTGAGAAATCTATAGCCCTCACATCCTGCTTATGGACTTTCCAATGACATCTGATTAGCCACAGCAGAAAACATGGTAGGATGCTGGGCTAGGAAGATTCAGCAGGGATCTTCTTAGGTCCTTGGCATGTGGAGAGTGCTAGTCGAGACCATTCTGTTGGCAGGGAGATCTTGGTGTGAAGAAGCATTCAAACGTCAGATCCCTTCCTGCATTCTAAAGCACAGGATCCTGAGGCAGTGAAAGATTGTGCAGTGGATTAGCACTTACCTGACCACCTGACACCTGAGTTTCTGCTGAGTGGGAGGAGCAAGGTGTTGGGGAAGTCAGTGCAGTGCAAATGCACCAGCAGGTATGCCATATTGGCTCTGCTGGTATGTTTGCACCATACCAACATCTCTGTTATCTCACCCCTCTCACTCTGCCTCCTGGTAAGCAGCAGCAACTCAGCTGTCAGGAGGTCAGGTAAGCACCAACACCCCACCCGGCCATCCATTAATGCTGAGTGATCTGTGTTGGGTATTTTATTTTATTTTTGGCAAGGAATGTAAGAAGGTAAGGCCAAGGGCTTGTCTAGTCCAGCATACTGTTCCCACAGTGACCACCAGATGCCAAAGGGAAGTCCATAAGCAAGACCTTAGTGCAACAGCACTCTCCCCACTTGTAATTCCCAGCAAATGATATGCAGAGACAGACTGTCTCCAATAGTGGAGACACAGCATAGCCACTGTGGTTAGTAGCCATGGATAGCTTTATCCTCCAGAAAAGTGTCTTTATCTCCTCTTAAAGCCATCCAAGTTGGTGGTCATCACTACATCCTATGTGAGTTAATGTTTCAATCATTTCTGATTTTCATGGATTGGGTGGTGGGGTGGGATAAGGAGACAACCAAATGCAAGCCCAATGCTTTTTCCAGTGCATCAAACCAACACCAGTCTCCATTCTCCAAATAATTATTTTATGATTTTGACCTTTTCAGAAAATGAACTACCAGGGCTTCCTCAGACACTTGTCAGTGACAGAACTAAGAACGAGTGTAGTTTGATTTCTTTTCACTCTCACCCAGTAGAATATACTTTCAAACTTTATACAATTCCTCATACAGATAACTAGTGTGATATATTTTATACACTTCAGATATTGTTCGTGTATGTTTTTTGATAAAAATGAAAGGCCTTAATAGATATGTTTGGCAATTATCCCTTTTCTGTTTTTATTGCTCCAAAAGTTTACTCACGTCAACCAGTTGGAGCCAAATGTTGCTGTATGCTGTCTATTTCTTATTTTAATGCTTTGCCTGTTAACAGTGCTTGTCTTTAGTGGGGGGGAGAAATGCCAGTACTAAGTACCCTTGAGTACTCCCAGAAAAAAGCACTGCCTGTAGAAGTTCAGCCCCCAATATCTTCAGGTGTTGTTAGGGAGGGTACTTGCCTGAATCCCTGAAGAGCTGCACTCTCTCAGTAGAGATAATACTAACCTGGATGGACTAATGGTTTGACTTGGTACAAATCAGTTTCTTATGTTCCAAACACATACCCTCTTTAACCATTCTTAGGTAGAAACAGTAAAACCTCCAGGCTTTCAGCTGTTGCCAACAGGTTGGTTATTGTCTGCCTTAAGATTTATCTATAGATTTGACTGCTTCTTTTAAATAGGACGGCCACCTCCATTTTTAGGGTGGCTTTTCGTATGCATGAGAAGGAATCTGTAGGTGCTAATGTTTTGTTTTCTGCGAAATGTAGCTTTAATTCAGTGAAGAAATGAGATCAGCTGTTGTCAATGGCAGGTTGAAAAATGAAGTGGAAAAACTTGGGACAGGTGTGGGAGCATATTAGTGAGGCAATTAGGTTTGGCAATAATGATTTATCATTTGTAGTAAGGTCACATCTTAGAAATCTGTGCCCACGCTGCATTTAGAGCTGTGCTAAATCAAAGGTTTCAGACTCACAGAAGCTGCGGCAGAACTTTTAGAGAGTTCTAAGTCACAAAAATTCTAGCATTCTCAGAAATAACAAGCATTCCTCAATGGGGTAGGGGTGATGATACAATCATCATCACCTTAACATTCATATAAGATTTTTTAGTATTTCATGTACATTATCTCAGTTGTCTGGGCTATGGGGCTGGACTATAAGGAATATCAATTTTGCAATCTCCATATTCCATAGGGGGCAGGGACTGATCAAATTGTCCTGCTGTCCATGATGCCGCTAAAGTTATTTTTCCTCTACGCCTGTGGTTTCTTTTCCCCATTGCCTTTCATAGTTAACATTTAGCCACTTGACCTACCTGAACTGTAATTCTTCAAGGGAGAGGCCTGGGCTGTAAGGTCTTGCATATCTCTATCATCCCCTCCCCTCTGCTGTCTCTCACAGCCATGCACGCTCATTTTTCAACTGACCCTCCCTCGCTGACACACATTCTCACTCCATCCAACACTCCATTCCACCCTACTCCACTTAAACTTCTCTCACTACAGGCTAGATCAACAGGCTAGTGTGCCACTACCAAAACGGCCTCTTACTCACAGTCACCCACCCTATCTCACCTGGTAGAGGCCCTTGAAGAGGGGCCTCCATCATTGATCTCAGAATCTGGGTAGAAGCAGAATATGGGCAGAGGTGCAGTGGGCAGGAAAGAAATAGGGGATCAAGAGTTAACCATCCCCTCCCTTTGACACTGCTGCTTCCCAATCCTGCAATTCTTTTCTCTTTTTTTTAAATGCCAGAAGAGCAATTGCAGGTATCCTGGCAGCATATTTCACTTGGCCTTAAGTCAGCGGAGGGGGGAGGGAGTTTTCTGGTGTCTAATGTGGCATGCTGTACCACATTAGGTGAAGGTTCACCACTGAGTCTACCAGGATAGCTTTGAAATGTCATTGTTAGTCATTTTCACAAAATGAATATCGTTTATCAGAAAATAATTTGTCCAGGGAGAAGTATGCTTTTGGCATACAAAGAATAACAAATTATGCAAACATCAGTTGAAAAATGTGAGAAGGACACATGGAAGCATTATTATTATTATTATTATTATTATTATTATTATTATTATTATTTTATCATTCTGTAGAGGGAAGAAATGAAGACACACTTTGGCTGGCAACTGGATAAACACAAACATTGCACTAAAATTGACCATAAGTGTAAGTCAATAAACTGCTCTTAACCTTCCAGTAAATAGTTTATTTTAAGAACTTCTCTGGGAACTATTGGAGTCCTTAATGTTTGGGAGTGAATCCTTTTTCATTGTTACATGAATAGCATCTGTTATCTGTGAGCACGGTTTTGATATTTTTTTAAAAAAACTTTCTCATAAAGTATGCAATTAACAAGCCTTTTCTTACTCAAATTTCAGAGAGAGCCAATGAGACATTTTGAAACTGCATAAAGCCCTCTCACTCTTCCATGGGTAACGACTGGGACTACGACTCTCTGAACTCCCAGCAGGAAACTGAATTGGAGTACCTCATTTCTGATGGGAAGTCAGCAACCTCCAGCTCATTTTTCTGTGGGGTATTCTAGGACTTAGGCATCCCAGTCCCATTATTTTGTGGACAAAGCCACTCTACAGGGGACTAAGATCCTGCTGCTGTTGCACCTGTCTGCCACAAGTTAAGTTTTGGGGGGTCTTGGGAAGTGGGGTGCAGTGGATAAGAATTGCAGTGAGAATCTGTTCACACAGGTCTTGCCATGTCTCAATTCTAATCAGGAGTGATTAGGCAAGTGAGTTTGAAGTCTCACTACATCCAAATCTGTAGTATCTGCTATAGGTTCATTTATCCAGGAAGTACTCTAGTTTTTGTTTTTCCTCCCAGTTCTTTGGAGGTAATATTTTGTTTCCTCACAGCATCTTTAACCCCAGGTGCAACCTGACCTCCGGTGATCTCACCAATTCCATTACAGACTTTCCCTGAGACTCATTTTTAAATGTATACACTTGGAAGTATTTAATTTAAAATGTATTTTTAAAAAACAAAATGTTCACAGTTTCACTTGTAAGGAATCATAGAATTGCAGAGCTGGAAGGGACCCCAAGGGTCATCCAGTCCAACCCCCTGCAGTGCAGGCATCTCAGCTAAAGTACCCATGGCAGATGTGCATCCAACCTCTGCTTAAAAACCTCCAAGGAAGGAGATTTCACAACCTCCCAAGGGAGTCCATTCCACTGTTGAACAGCTCTGTTAGAAAGTTTAGTCGGAATCTCCTTTCTTATAACTTGAAGTCCTTGGTTTGAGTGCTACTCTCTAGAGCAGGAGAAAACAAGCTTGTTCCCGCTTCCATGTGACATTGAAAACAATGTAGTTTTCAAAGGTTATGTAAGGAGGATTTTGAGAAGGGATTTACAGAACAGAACTTAGAAACTTCATTTAAGGGTTTGTGGGGGGAGGGGGTTGAAAGAAAAGATCCTGTTCCTCTGCTTTAACAACAACAACAACACAGCTCATTAGGGCTCCACAGGCACTGCTTTACACTGTAAATCCTATTGGAGTAAAGGCCCATCACAGGATACAACCAACAGAAAGAAAGTCTATTGTGAAGCTACAAAGTAATTTTTGTTAAATGTGCAGGTAAGAAGTCACTTGGCCACTTCTTAATTATTTTCATGTAAGAGAGAGAGAGAAACTCTGCCCTATAACAGATAACGAAGGAAAGTGAATCCACGATTTAGCTGGGTTAATCTACTTTGTGCCTGTCCATTTCATCCACTTTGGCCAAAAGAGAGAAAAAAAGTAATACTGAATGGGGAAACTCAGACATTCGTTTTATAAAGAGAAGCTCAGCAGTCAAACTACAAATCAGAAAGTGCAGAGTGACTCAGGTGCAAATTGGAATATTTAAAAATGCACAGATAAAGGGCTAATCTTGGGACCTGTGTCCACGCTGTGTGTGTGTGTGCATTTTACATTGGAATATAGCCCTTGCCCAGCTGTACATTGAATGCATCTACATTGCAGCAGGCATCTCTTCGCCAGACATCTCAATCATGACTCCAAACCTATAGCCTCCTTCAAGTCTCCTGCAAAGAAGCATATAGCTCATTCCGGATGCCTCAGTAATTTTGCCCTCAAAACAGAGCAATCCAATGATCTCTTCTCTATGTGCTCAGCTGCAACTCAACCCCCACCTCAACAGGTCAGTATGGTCTGGAGAGTAAGCACTTTACTATCCTTTGTTGTTAATGTTGCTACTGTTTTAAGTCTGCTACGAAAGAAAGGTAAAAAGGGTAAGCACAGAAAGAAAGCTGAGTCTTGGTGGGGGGAGGGTGTAAAAAAAAGAACAAGGTCACATCTCAGCAACTGGAAAGTAGTAGAGCTCCCTTCATCAAGTTTTTAACTAGAAAAATAGTATGCCTATTTCTTTGTAATACACCTCTGGGCTTTTTTATTATGACTTCATTTCCCCTTGTAATATTGGAACGTCTCTATAATTGTAAAAGTGTAATAGAATCTAATAGAATTTCATTTGGAACTCTGAATGGTCTATGCCATCTCTGCTCATTCTGAGTAAAATAATGATTTTTAATGTCCACACATGGCTTCCCATGACCTTATTCAATCTTTGGGTTGATCAGGAAATATATTGATTCAATTACATACTGATGACAAATGAACTAAAAGAAAGAGGGGAAAAAAGGTCAGCATATATTTGAACATGTAAATCTTAGCAATGTCTTTTGGGTTTGCCCAAAAAAAAAAGTCATTTCAAAATGCCATTTGTGGCTAATAGCACAGAGTTTCAGTTCCTATCTGTGAGGAGCAAAGAAATCATTAAAGTGCATAGAGCGTATTCTGTTCTGCTTTTATCATTATAAAATCCTCTTTCCTTCAGAGGGTTAGAGGGAATGACCTCCACTGACAAAAAAGACCCTCTCTCTTTATCACTTTACTGAAGCTTTACTTCATAAATATACCAGGGGGTTTCGCTAATTTCTCTCTTCTTCTTTTTTTCCTCCCTTGGTTCTTCTTTTTGTTTTCTTCATGAGGCAGTTACCACAGTGGATATTTTACCCTAATTGTCAGTGCTTTCCTTATTACCCACCTTTCTTCTCCCTTTATCACCCATCTCAGTCATACAGAATGCCAAATAGCATTTCCTCAGGCTTTTGGCTCTTAATTTGAAGGGTGGCCTGGTGGCCTCTTTTAGTGAGTGATGATCCATTAGTTGTGTCTTTTACTTGTATAGCTATGTTTTTAGGTTTTTTACTTGGTTGTTTTTAATTGCTTTTGATAAAAGTCACTTTGGGTCATTCAGTGAGAAAAGCAACTTATTATTATTATTATTATTATTATTATTATTATTATTATTAAAGTAGATTTGCCTAAGTGGGGTTATTTCCAGTTTAATAAGCTGTTAAGTGTCTATTTGCAGTATTTCATGGCATCTCATGTGGGGGGGTGGAATTAATGGCTTAAGGACAGCTGAATATTTACGTACCTCTGTTCTGTGAAGCTAGGCTACGAACCTCAGATACAAAACATATAGTTGCTCAGAAGAAGCAAGACACAAACAGAAATTAGAATGACCATCTTATTACTAAAACAGTCACTGGATCATGTACCTTATTTGAAAGTAATGCAGGTGTCATGAGCTACTCGGACTCCTTTGATTTGGTTCCATTGGCTTCATTCATTAACTTCTCTTTAAAATGGGACCTTTATCATGGCATCCATGACACACTGGTTTATTTCATTACAGCACATAGTTATCTATGCTCTTGCATAGAAAATCTTGAGTTGTGTTGCTCTGGTGGTAAGGATTTTGTCAGCAGAACAGAGGAGGGAAGCCACTGGGGCCATTCTGTAGCCTCCATGCCCCCTTAAATTTGCTCGAGAGGGGGGACCTTTTAGAATAGATTTTAGGAGGGCAGGCACTAGTGACTGCAGGGAGAGGGGGAATGACTGCAATTGCTCCCCTCCCTATTCCTCCAATTGAAGCCTTGCCATCAGCTCAGCAACATCCCGTTGCATAAACATGATTGTCATGGTGTCTGGTGATTATATGTGTTGCAAAGTAAGACTCAGGAGCACACACATCGAGCCACTCCAGGGCTGGATTCATGCAAGTGTTAAAATAAACTGTGTAAAATGTTGGCAAAGGCAGTGAAGCGAATGCTCCCCTATCTCTAGTGTGCAGGTGGCTCGGGGAATTGCCATAGGGCACATGAGCCACCAGCATTGTGGAAACAAAGCTTCGCTGGGTCTGGTAGCTAGATTGGAGATCACCTGAAAACCCCAGGTATGCCACCATGGGTTTCATGACACATGAGAAGCTGGATATAAATGTAATGAAAACTAATGATCCCCAGGTCCCCTTTACTGTGATACGATGAACTGTACTGCCCCAGTGGCATGGCGACACAGATTCTGAAAGGTACAAGTTGACAGCCAATGCCTAGTACTTTCAGATTGTTGACAAAGGCTTGTATTGACATTGTGCAACAGAATATACAACGGTAACATTTTCTTATCTTTAACAAAAGCCGAAATCCTAAACACATTTACTTCCTTACTTGCACATAATGGGGCTTTCATCTGAATAAACTTTGTTCGTTACATTATTTACATTATTTATTTATTTAAATTGCATATTTCCACTATAATGAAAATGTAGCAAGTATACACAGAGTTGTGCTGCTAAATCAAAATAAGACCTCAACGATGTCCTTGATGAGTGTGTTTCCATAATACATTGTGCAGGTTTGGAGAGTACACAATGTACACAAAGAGCCAGCGTGGTGTAGTGGTTAAGAGCGGTGGACTGGTGAACTGGGTTCGATTCCCTGCTCCTCCACATGCAGCTGCTGGGTGACCTTGGGCTAGTCACACTTCTCTGAAGTCTCTCAGCCTCACTCACCTCACAGAGTGTTAGTTGTAGGGGAGGAAGGGAAAGGAGAATGTTAGCCGCTTTGAGACTCCTTAGGGTAGTGATAAAGCGGGATATCAAATCCAAATGTATTTTAGAGGAAGCTCCCCTTTTTCTTTACTAGAGGGAACAGCAAGTCATTCCCTATTTGGTTGCATTAATGTCACTCTGTGTTTTGAGAAATAACCATCATTGGAAGGAGGGAATGGAATATTTTGATTATGAGCTATCCAGAATGTTCAGGAAAATCCAATGCACATTTACCCAAGAGTTAATCATGTTCAATTTAATATGACTTAGTCTGCAATCCTAAACCCACTTACCTGGGGATGAGCCCCACTGGATTCAGAAGGAATTACTTCTGAGTTAAAATAGTTAGGGCTATGTTGTTGCTTCTGAGTAAGACTTGTATAGGCTTGAACTGTAAGACACAAATTCATTTCTTAACACTTTGAGGAAGTATAAGCTACTTTTTTATCAGTAACAGCAACCCCGCAATGTCTAGCCTCATCTAATTTACATAAGTAGTTGGCAGCTCATTAACAGCTAATTAATAACTTTGTATGTGTTTGGTGGGGAGAAATAGGTGCCAGAACATATTCAATGCAGCAGAAGGAACAAGATTCTGCTTTCAAATAAAACTAAAAAGAAAACCCCCTTAATAAACCTCTATAAGAGAAACTGAAAAAGATTAAAAAATAGATGAGTATTTTCCATGATTCTATGGATGATCTTTTTACAGATTATATCCAATGGAAGTAATTGGTTTTCGATTCTATATTTTCTATGATGGTTTATTCCCCCCCCTCCAACTATGAGGTTCAATTATAATTTAATGTACAAAACATAAAACACATGCAAATAATATACTAATAGTGCTTATCCTATACATGTCTATTCAGAAATAAGTCCAATTGAATTGCATAGAATTGCAGCCAAACTAAACTTAAATTCCAACAATCCCCAGCCATGAGAATCTAAATATATAAATATAAAGGTAAAGGTAAAGGTACCCCTGCCCGTATGGGCCAGTCTTGACAGACTCTGGGGTTGTGCGCCCATCTCACTTAAGAGGCCAGGGGCCAGCGCTGTCCAGAGACACTTCCGGGTCACGTGGCCAGCGTGACAAAGCTGCATCTGGCGAGCCAGAGCCGCACACGGAAACGCCGTTTACCTTCCCGCTGGTAAGCGGTCCCTATTTATCTACTTGCACCCGGAGGTGCTTTCGAACTGCTAGGTTGGCAGGCACTGGGACCGAGCAGCGGGAGCGCACCCCGCCGCAGGGATTCGAACCGCCGACCTTTCGATCGGCAAGCCCTAGGCGCTGAGGCTTTAACCCACAGCGCCACCTTGCGTCCCTATATAAATATATATTGCCCTAAATAGACAAAATAGGACTGTAATTTACTAGGCACAGATATGAGAAAATAAGGGCAGTTCTGTACATGTTCAGTTGGAGTGTGTCTCAGCTGGAGGTGGGGGAGAGGAAGCCATATGGTAGTAAACTTTCCTAAAATATCCCAGTAGCCAGAGAGCCACATTCCCTAACATTTGGGCGCCCACATGCCTGTGATAAGCAGGGCCAGAGACTGCACATCTGTAGACACAGAACTGAGTGAAAGCAAAAAAAAGTCTATAAACTGCTGCTCAACTGTGTACAAGAAAAAAAAAATGCAAACATGTGCAATACAAGTATCAATAAAGTTACTAAAATGCAACGATATAGATCCAGACTATACATAAAACTGATGTGACAAACAATAGCTAAAGTCCAAATGATATTTTGACCCCCATGGGGTCTTCCTCTGCAGTCAATGAATTTGTAACACACAATTTGTCATCCAAGATAACCTGATCTGCATAGATGACAAGGTGAGCTGACCTATCATATCCATAATGTTACTGCGCACATATGGTGGACATGAAGATATAAAAAAAAAGATGGTGCTTTTCTACTAGTGCCCAGTCATGTGTGTTTTAGGGAGTCCTCCGGATCTCACATTATAGATGTCAGCCAACCATCATAGGCCAAATGCATGTGGTGGCAAGAGCCAGAGGCCACATATCTGTGGTAAGGAGTGACAGAGGCAAAGTGGGTGGAGAAATGGGTGTGACTCCTGCCTTTGTGCAGCAGGCTACATTCCAACAGTATAGAAGCCTGAAGTTTCAACACAAATGTATTGAAACACATGTTTCTCTCTCTGTCCTCCATTCAAGCAAACAAGAGGCACCATTACAGTTCAAGCGCACATTCCAGCCAGACAAAAGCACTTGAGGAGGTGCACAGCAGGTCTGGTGAAGATGTGGCATGTAAATATGGAACGTGGCCTTGGGAAGGGGCATATACTGGGGCGAGCTGAGTAGAGAGAATTGGAAAGCCACACTTGGCCCTCTGGGCCTGAGGTTACCCCGTCTGCAAGGTCTAACAAAAATGGTTGTGCCTTTTGATATAAATGCGACTTAAGTTAGCTTCTGTTGACCTCAATGGGATTTAAGCATGACTGGCTTTCTCTGGTTTTGGGCCGTTAGCCTATAAAGTCACTCTGAACAGTAAGTGGCGCCCCCACATTAATTAAGGCTTGGATTAGACCCAAAGACAGCAGAACAGGATACAGTTGCAACAGCAGAGGAAATCAATGTTTGTTGTTAATCCTCTTTCACAATCATGCCAAATGCATTAGTTATAATTGGAAGATTGAAACGGAAATACACAGTGAATCAATCTGAAGTTCAGCACAAAGAATAAATTTTAACACGCTTCATATTCTTTATGAGGGCAGTGCAACAGGGTTCATTGCACAATTCATTAACATTCTAGCCAATGTGTTTTTTTTTTAAAAACGCACACCTAGCTTTGAATGATAGCACAAAAATAACCACAGATTTACAGACACCTTGGAAAAGAAGGTTGCCTTTTAGCTATGCAATGTTCATTAACTTGCAGCTCTGGTGAGAAACCTGGATTTGTGGCTGCAGCTGGGTGTTCAATAATAATAATAATAATAACAATAATAATTTATTATTTATACCCCGCCCATGTGGCTGGGCTTCCCCAGCCACTCTGGGCGGCTTTCAAAAGAATATTAAAATACTGTGATACATCAAATATTAAAAGCTTCCCTATACAGGGCTGCCTTCAGATGTCTTCTAAAAGTCTGATAGTTGTTGTTCTCTTTGACATCTGGTGGGAGGGCGTTCAAAAAGGAGGGCGCCACTACCGAGAAGGCCCTCTGCCTGGTTCCCTGTAACTTGGCTTCTCGCAATGAGGGAATCGCCAGAAGGCCCTCGGTGCTGGACCTCAGTGTCCGGGTAGAACAATGGAGGTGGAGATGCTCCTTCAGATATACTGGACCGAGGCCATTTAGGGCTTTAAAGGTCAACACCAACACTTTGAATTGTGCTCGGAAACGTACTGGGAGCCAATGTAGGTCTTTCAAGACCAGTGTTATATGGTCTCGGCGGCCGCTCCCAGTCACCAGTTCAAGTGGTGGCACTGGCTAAGAGTGGCTTTCAGCAGCTTCAGCGGGGTCATCAGGTTTTTCTGGGGAAGGCAGATGTAGCCAGTGTAATTCATACTGTAATAACATCCAGACTGGATTACTGTAATGTGTTCTACATGGATCTGCATGTGAAACTTCAGTTTGTTCAAAACGGAGCTGCAAGAATAAATGCATTTGCATTTTGTTTGAAAGCAACAATTTATAATGCTCTAAAGTCTAGGACCTCCAATATCTCAAGGACAATCTTGATTCATGTATCCATATCTGGGCATTTAGATCAAGGACCTTTCTCTATAGGTTTCTTCAGGTATCTCCCCCATTCTAATTGCATGAAGGTGGGAAGCAGAGTGCGCTACCAAGCTCCACCCTCACATCACTGTGACATTCCCACAGCCCTTCACATGTTGGGGGCTGAACTTCTGCAATAGGGAGCTTTTTCTACACTTGATTTAGAACCTTAGACAATGATATTAACATCAGAGTCAGAAAGCACACCTCCATTCTTCCCCCTCACATGATTATAATTTGGGGTTGGGATGTCTGATGAGGGTTTGTGTCTCCCCGACATCTGAGGTAGGCCAAGATCAAGCTTTCTCGGTGAAAGTACTGTAGTTGTGATACACCCTCTGAAAGCACCCATTCGTTCCTTGAAGCTATGTCACTACAGTAAGCCTGCATCTTGGGCACATTTAATGCTTGCACGTTCAGCTTTTTTGTTGTTGTTGTTTAGTCGTGTCCGACTCTTTGTGACCCCCTGGACCAGAGCAGGCCAGGCACTCCTGTCTTCCACTGCTTCCCGCAGTTTGGTCAAACTCATGCTGGTAGCTTCGAAAACACTATCCAACCATCTCGTCCTCTGTCGTCCCCTTCTCCTTGTGCCCTCCATCTTGCCCAACATCAGGGTCTTTTCCAGGTAGTCTTCTCTTCTCATGAGGTGGCCAAAGTATTAGAGCCTCAGCTTCACAATCTGTCCTTCCAGTGAGCACTCAGGGCTGATTTCCTTAAGAATGGATAGGTTTGATCTTCTTGCAGTCCATGGGACTCTCAAGAGTCTCCTCCAGCACCATAATTCAAAAGCATTGATTCTTTGGCGATCAGCCTTCTTTATGGTCCAGCTCTCACTTCCATACATCACTACTGGGAAAACCATAGCTTTAGCTATATGGATCTTTATTGGCAAGGTGATGTCTCCGCTTTTTAAGATGCTGTCTAGGTTTGTCATTGCTTTTCTCCCAAGAAGCAGGCGTCTTTTAATTTCGTGACTGCTGTCACCATCTGCAGTGATCATGGAGCCCAAGAAAGTAAAATCTCTCACTGCCTCCATTTACATGCATGGCAAATAAATAAATAAATAAATAAATGGGGGGCAGGATTTCAGGAAAAAATTATTTTGGCAAACTCATCCACCACTGAACCCAATAGGTTTTGACTATACACAATTTTGGATTTAGGCAGGCGCCTCAGAACACAGCTCCCACATAACTTGCAGGCCTACTGTATGTGCCCCACACCCGACATCCATGTGACATCAGGTGAGGGGGCAAGGGGGTGTGGTCCTTCAGGGATAAACCTGGCAGAACAAACGTGGGCTTGTGATGGGCCGAATGTGGCCCACAGGATGGAGGTTCCCTGCCCCTGCTCTAAAAGTGAAAGTGAGCATAATAGAGCAAGTGAACACTGCAACAGTGACCTCAATCTAATCTAAACTGAAACAACCAGCACCTTCTAAATGAGTCTTTACTGATGTACAACCAGTTATCTAGAGGTATTGGGAATTGCCCTAGTGATGCTAGATAAGGGAGCTTCAGTTGACTTGTTAGGTGCCATACTTCTGGGTTTCATGACCTTGACAGTGGATTATATTTTATACTTATAGGAAATCACTAACTTTTAAAAAGCTCATTTATTTATATTTTGGCCTTTCAGCATGTAGAAGTTGATTCCGGTTCATAGACGAGACAGACCATATTTCTGATTGATAGAAGCAATCCTCAATGAAGGTGCCATTTAAAAATAAAAATAAAAAAATGTCCTCCTTATGCGAAAGAAAGAAAGAAAGAAAGAAAGAAAGAAAGAAAGAAAGAAAGAAACTCACACCATTGCCAGATAAATTCTCACATCACCTTCACATTTAAAGGAAGCCTGTTGGAAATTAAATGATGTCCCGCTATAGTGTAGCCTCTTGCTCAGAACATGAGCTGTATTTCTGTTATTTATCATAACCAGCTAATGTATTTTATTTACTACTCAAGGTCTACTCCTTCCTTACACCTGTTGCGAGGATGCTTGTAAACCTAAAAACCTAATGGTATCTAAGTGAAACTGCTCTTTAATGAGCTCCCAAAGGATCACACCCAAGGCTTTTATATGACTTCCTCACTCGTTTGATGTTCTAATCTCTGTCAAACGATCAATTTTTCCCCTTTAAAAAACGGTCACAATAATTCCCCTACCCCATCTTCACACCAAAGGCATAGCCGTGGTTTTTCTTGTTTATAGCAATCTTTATTGTCTCTCCCACAGTCAGAGAGAAAATAATTTCAAAATATATCTTAGGAGTCATGAAGTTGGGTCCACTGTTAGTCATATTTAGAGTAGGTCAATTGAAAGTTATGGACATAAGTACCATAGGTCCATTAATGTCACTAGGTCCACTGTGAATAGAACAGCCCATGCGTGTCAAAGTGTTGGAAGTCCTGGAAGCCTTATCAGAGTGGATGTAGCTCATGGAAGAGGTGGGTGAAGTTTCATGGAGGGGGAGGATCCCAGAGCAAATTGAGCCAGAGCACTTACCTTCCAGGAACAAAAGTTCAGTACTGTAGAAACCAAATCTGCCATGCAGAAGCTGCCAGAAGGCAGTAAATGTATGGAACCTTCTGCACAATAGTTCTTCATTCTCCAGTCTCATTCTTTGGGTGGCAGTGGGTGAGAAGTTCTGCTCCAGCTCTCTTCAGCTACCATTGTACTGGATACAGCACATATACAGCATATATCCTCTCAAACACAGAGTGTAGACACATACATGTGCACATCATGTGCACACAAACTTGAACTTGGCATCCCTCACCCCTTGTCTTGATCCATGAACTCTGGGTTGCAGCTCAGAGCATAGCTGTCAACTTTTCCCTTTTTTTAAGGGAAATTCCCTTATTCCGAATAGGATTTCCCTAAAAAACAGGAAAAGTTGACAGCTATGGCTCAGAGGCCCACCAAGTTCATCTGGTTGCTCAGAAGAATAACTTGTCATTTGTAGATTTAGGCTTAGTAAATTTATGCAGCTCTTCTCTCGCACACACACAAAATAACTCAAAGCAATTTACAGACTAAATAAAAACTACATTCATGAAATCTCATGTACCTCCAAAAAAGCAGATTTAGTGGTACAATATTGTATCACTCATGCTGCCCAAATGCCCAGGAAAAACAAAAACACCTTTACTTGGTGCCAAAACTATGACAAAGTTAACACCTGGCAGGTCTCCCATTCCATAAATGGGGAGCTCTACAGAGATGGCCTATTCTCTTGTCAACAATCTCAAGACTTCCCTTGGAGGTGACACACTGAGAAGGGCATCAGACTATGATCTCAGGGTCCAGGCTGGTTCATATGATATTGAGTTCTGAGCCACGTAAGGCCTTAAAGTTCAAAATCACCTATTTGAATTGGGCCCAGAAATAACCTAGCAGTCAGGCTAAAACCAGAATTATATGTTCATGCATTCTTGCACCAGCTAACAATCTAGCTGCTGCGCTCTGCACTAGCTGTAGTTTCCACACCATCTTCAAATGCAGCCCCATGTACATTTCATGACAAGAGTCTCACCTGGAGCATACCCTCCAACTTTTCTCCGATGAAAATAGGGACATCCTATTCCATAATAATAGTTTGCCACAGCCACTCCAGGCAACTTCCAAGATATATAAAAGCATAATAAAACATTAAACATTAAAAAACTTCCCCATACAGGGCTGCCTTCAGATGTCTTCTAAAAGTCAAATAGTTACTTATCTCCTGGGCTTGGGGTTTGCATAACTCCATACCTTCCAACATTTCTCTGGTGAAAATTGGGACAGCCTATGAAAAAGGGGGGGGCATTCTGGGATCAAATCAGAAACTGAGAAGGCTTCTGTAAAACCAGGACTGTCCCTGGAAAATAGGGATGCTGGAGGTTACCAGAGCATAGAGAGCCACAGCCAGCCTGTCCTAACCTAGTAGTTCAGCATCTCTTCCAGGAGTTCATTATCACTTCTGAGCTATCTATCATTTTTAAACATTTTTATTGAGTATTTAACATAGTTCTCCAATAAAATCAATGCTGTTCACAAAGTGGCCAGAGGCTAAGCAGGTGAGTAGCATTTGGAAAGTTCAGGGGAGATGCTTTGCCCAGGTTTCCTAGCAGACAACGAAAAGACAGATAAGCCTGATCTCCCCTGAACTGATCCAGTCTCTCACAAGCCTTCCAGAAAGTGGTATGAATGACAAAGGCCGTCAAGCAGTGCAGAAGCATTCAGCAATGAGGAAACAGCAGGCAACAGACTGAAAACGCTGCTGGCAATGAAGACCCCAAACTCAATGGGAGACAAATGGAACAACTCAGACATGACCAGGACATGATGCAGGTCATTCTGTCACAGCCATCAAATGGATGGGGATCTTGCGGGCCAAGAAAAAATGCTTTGGGGACCAAGTACAGTCCTTTCCAGGCTGCTGTAAGAATTATGAAATAATGCATATAACTCTCTTTCAACACATGAAAGTACTGTACAAATGTTGTTTATTTTATATCAATCATCATCATCATTAAACACTGCCCCTCCAATATGATCTTGATGAGACTGTGCATATGATTACGTCAAGCTCATTTCTGAACACAGCCTTCAACACAGCTACACTCCCAAACACGGTGAAAACAATATACAAAACCAGATTGACACAAACAGGTATTGCATCACTTTTTCTGCATGTTTTTCTTGTCACACCTTGCTAATGTAGAAAAGGGGGGAAAGATAGGGACAAACAGAAGGGACTGAAAACTGCAGCAACTATTTGTTCATAAATTTAAAAAAAATGTAATGAAAGGAAGTTTGTAGTATGTTGGGTACGCTTTGAAAATGAGACAAGGTAAATAGGAACTTCAAAATCTGGGAAGACATCCAGATAAGGAGAATTCGGGAAACATCCCTAATCTCTGTAGGAGTGTCCTATGCTAATCCAGCCTCTCTGAGCTGGCTGTACTGCAGAGTTTGTCTAGCCCACTAACCAGGACCAACTCTTTACAATAGAGATATATGGTACAGATATACAATAAATATATGGGACACGGGTGGCACTGTGGTCTAAACCACTGAGCCACTTGGGCTTGCCAATCGGAAAGTCAGCAGTTTGAATCCGTGCAACGGGGTGAGCTCCTGTTGCTCTGCCCCAGCTTCTGGCAACCTAGCAGTTCGAAAGCACACTAGTGCAAGTAGATAAATAGGTACCGCTGCGGTGGAAAGGTAAATGGCATTCCCGTGTGCTCTGGTTTCCATCACGGTGTTCCGTTGCATCAGAAGCGGTTTAGTCATGATCCAGAAAGCTGTCTGTGGACAAACACTGGCTCCCTTAGCCTGAAACGAGATGAGCACCACAACTCCATAGTCGGCTTTGACTGGACTTAACCATCCAGGGGTCCTTTACCTTTACCTTTACCTTACAATAAATATACAATACAGAAGCAGAGATTTCCTTCATGACCCTGAAATAATGCTTTATTATGACTGCTTTTATTGTGTTTATTCTTTTTTAATTGCTGTTTTATGTTCTCTCTTTATAAACCAACTTGAGAGCCTTTTTGGCTCTAAGGCAAGATACACATTTCAAAATCAAATCAAATAATATTACGAGATGTTGATCTACTCTAGCAATCATTCTACTGCACTTGCCGCGGATCTTGTCTGGTGTAATCGCTCATAAACATTTGTCCCGGCCCTGCCATCTTTCAAGTCCATATTTTCTCATCCTTCTCACATCACTGACAACCTAGCTCTTCTCTGAGATGAAATGTACTCTCATGTTTTGACTTTTATCATTTTATTTGACTGTATCTTTTCCAACAGCAGAAATGCTAGCGAGCAGGTTGCTCCCATCAACTGGCTCACGCTGCAGCAATTTTCAAAGTGCAAACTGCAGTCAAAAATTTAGAGGACTTCATTCAGCATGAAGTAGTACCACCAGAAGAATCCTGAGAAACCTGCACAAATGGGAATCCACAAAACCCAGAAAACACTCATTTAATTTCTTGACCTTTGACTGAGTGGTGCTTCTTACTCACAATGGTCCCTGTGTCTGTAATGGGTGGTGTGCTAATAGGGAAGACAGACATGAGCTGTGGACAGATCCACACCACTCATTTAAAGCACACCCATCACACATTTCTTCCCCCCCCCAAAAAAAAAAAAAATTAATGATGGGAACTGTAGTTTGTTAAGGGAGCTGTGAATTATAGTTCTCTGATTAAGAAGCAATAGTTCCAAAGATGCTTTGGGGAAAGTCATGTACCTTAAAGGTGTTTGGATGTGCTTTAAACATATAGTAAGTGGACATGGGATGAATAGATCCTAAAAGGATCCCAAATAATGGAATAAAGAGCATGAAAAACCCAAAGAGTGTTTCAAGCACGTAGGTCTTCTTAGGATTCATAGGTACAGAATTTAATCATCCTCTATGGTTTGGAGGAAGCTGCTGAATCTCATGAGTCACCAAAGTTTTTGAGCCAGGGGATGCAATTTGCAATGTTGAGGAAGTGTCATGGGTTCCAGTCACAGAATGGATGCCATGGGATCATAGGATGACACAAAATAGACATTTACTGAGGCTTTTTGCAGGTGCCCCAGGAGATACCGTCAGGCACCTTGGAGCCTGTGGGCACTACATTGACAACACCTGAGTTAGATGAACTACCCCTGTGCAATGCATGTTCTCTCTAAATGAACTGAATTATTTCTGCATGCTACTGCTATTAACATGCAAGGACAAAGGGATCTTTTACTATGTGGCTTCCTATCTGTACTTCTGGGATAGCTCTTCAAAGGAAGCCATTGCTGGCTTGTTCTATGCTATACTTCATCACCACTCCTGCAAAGAGAAGTACTGCTAAGCAGAGTTCAGGTAGAACAAGGGGCTAAAAGATTCCCACCTGATCCTATAAAGCAGTGTGTACTCCAGATGTGGTTTGACCACAACTTCTCTGGCCATTGGGCATATTAGCTGACTAACTATTTTACTGTTTTGTGTTTATGTAACCTGCCCTGGGACTTCTTACATTTCAAGAAATGAAATCACTCAACAAATAAATGACATCTTGAGGGCACCGTGCTAGCTACTGCTGCTATAATGCACCCAACAGTCTCTGGGAGAACTGCTCTCAAAACTGCTCATCTCTTGCTTATTAGACATCACAGTGCTCAATTGTTTTCTGGCTCTGTAATTCCTCAATGTGAGACACGACAAGGAAGGAGGCATTTCCCAGCCAGTACTTGGCCATGTATCACTTGCAAAGTTTCACAGACGTTACGGAGTCCTTTCCCCAGTGCTGCTACAAGATGGGCAGCAGCAGCTTCTCCATCTTGTTGCTCCTCCTCTGTTTCCTTTGACTATCTAGATATTGTGAGGCCTTGTAGTTTAAACTCTGGGCATACTGGGACCTTAAGAAATGATATCTTTGGCTTATGGGGTGAAAGGAGAGAATGGTGTTCAACAGCTGTATATGTTGGTTCTACTTCCTTGCTGCATATTTTTTTGGCAGGGCTGTTTTATTACTTTTTAATTCATCTTATTAAGCGCAAACTCAGCCAAGTCAAATCACTTCATTAATTAAAAGGGATTGGAAAGGTCCTTAACTCCCAGATTCCGCAAATGCCCAAAAGCTCAGGCCTGTTTACAGGAGGTCGTATTTCATTTACTGCCTATGTCAAACTGCTACCCATCAGGCCTTTGCTAGGCCCCTGAGACGAGCCAATCAATGTCTGCTTGCTAAAGCCCCTCGCATGAATCCACTTAAGCAATGTGGATGCTTCCTGTCTAAAAAAGAAATGGTCTCTTGGTACTTCTGATAGAAATTAGCCATGAATTAGAAGAGAAGCACAGTTGTTTTGGAAGGAAGCCAGGACCAGAATTAATAGGCCATCCAAGCCTCTTGAGTGTTAAATCCCATTTGTTGGCAATTCTTTATGAAAGGCTTCCTCTACCTATACCAGCTCTGACCTAGGACTCACCACTTTCTTCAGAAACTAATATTGTCAAATAAAAATTCAACCAGCTGAAAAAACATGAAAACTATTCCCCTTAGCCATTTGACATTTTATAATTTTTTACTGAATATTTGTACTTTTTAACTCCCTTGACCCCAAAGCTATCTATTTTTTTTCCCTTGGTCAAATATCCCATCTCCTCTTGGCCCATCACATTCAAATAATCCATCTCAAGCGTACCTAGTCCACTGATATTAATGCACTTACACGGGAGACCTATTTGGGTCACTGCAATTTTTAAATAGAACTTTTAGAATCTTGTGGATGCGGCTACTGTGAATTTAATTTAATTATTCTGTGCAAATATGAGTGTACTTTGAGTGTAATACAATGTATACAGATTTTTTTTTTCATTATCAGTTTGATGTGTTCTCATAAAAGCTATAGTAAAGATTTCAAAACTCATCACAGAAAAGAACACTAACAGAGCTAGGTTTCTACATAAGTGGCATGAGCCTATTCAATGACCCTATAGTTCCCTCATTTTGAAATTTAAGAATACATACCCTTTTACATATTATTCTTTAAAAGATCCATTTCTTGGTGTCAAAGTTGGCTATTAACAGGACACTTAGATTTGTTCAAAGCTATAAACAACACAACCACATACATTTCTAATCATTAGTAAGCCCCACTGAGTTTAGCAGAGCTTGCTCCTAAGTAGTACGCATGGGATTGCAGTTTAAATAGTCTGTCAGTCAACATCTTCTACATTTGATAATTCACAACTGTTTAAAAATACACTTTTTCTATTGGTTCTGTTCTGTACTTTCTTTATAACATGGGAAGCCTTCGACATTTTTGTGATATTGTTTTGCTATAGTTTTGGCCGAGGAGTTTTAGTGTATTGAAACTAAGTCTGGAATGAAAGCTCCTGTCAATTTCATGGGAACATTACCACTTTTCTCAGAGGGGGTGGCTTTCCTTTAAATATGAGATGGCTTAGGGTTGATTCCCCCACCCTACTTCATTTCCTTTTTTTAACACAGGCAAAAAAACACTGTCACCACTTTAAGTGGCAACTCGATGGTCCTCAGCATTTTGGCAGCATTCCCTTTCTAATTTGGGACATGATGCCCTTGGGAATGTCATGGCATCAGTACATGCAGCTTAACTAAAAGGTGACTCACTACTACACAGGGACATCATCAGGACTTGAGCAGGCCAGACCTAGGGGTTGCCACCGGCGCACTTCTGTAGGCAGTAAGCCTCTGCATGCCAGTTGCTGGGAATCACAAGTTGCACTCAAGGCCTCCTTGCAAGATGCCAGACTTGATAGCCCTGTGACCTGACTCAGCAGGACTCTTCCGTTATCACCCAGTGAAGGGAGGCAGTAGAGAGGTTACAATCATTGTATGTTTGCTGTTCAAATCTCAGCTCCGCCGTGAACCCACCAAGTGGTCTTAGATGAGCTAATATTTTCCAGCCTCAGGCCCTCTTTGGTCATATCCACATTGGTCAGCCTTTCAACACTGTTGTAATGCTCAGGGAAAGCAATGTACTGTATAGGATACTAAGGGTTGCTAAAATGTTGTGGTGGATGGCTTTAGAGGGGGATTAGACAGTGGTTACTGGTCATGAGATGACGCAGGTGGCACTGTGGGTTAAACGACAGAGCCTAGGACTTGCCGATCAGATGGTCGGTGGTTTGAATCTCCGCGACGGCGTGAGCTCCCGTTGCTC
Source organism: Podarcis cretensis (assembly GCF_951804945.1). Classification (NCBI taxonomy): domain Eukaryota; kingdom Metazoa; phylum Chordata; class Lepidosauria; order Squamata; family Lacertidae; genus Podarcis; species Podarcis cretensis. Next base: position 71,778,837 of record NC_137170.1, on the reverse strand, counting down.
GTTCCCTGCTCCTGCCCACCTAGCAGTTCGAAAGCACGTCAAAGTGCAAGTAGATAAATAGGTACCGCTCCAGCGGGAAGGTAAACGGCATTTCCGTGTGCTGCTCTGGTTCGCCAGAAGCGGCTTAGTCATGCTGGCCACATGGCCCGGAAGCTGTACACCAGCTCCCTCGGCCAATAAAGCGAGATGAGCGCCGCAACCCCAGAGTCAGCCATGACTGGACCTAATGGTCAGGGGTCCCTTTACCTTTACCTTACTGGTCATGACACCTATATAAATGAGCAGGATTCACCTTGCAAGTCCTGTCAGTGCAAGCCATCCCTGAAGGCTTCCACTTGAGCAATGGGGCATTCCTTCTCTCCTCACCTTGCCCCCCGTTATCACTGGAGGAGAGATGGGATTATTCCCAGAAGAGACAAGGAGTGGAGGAGATGGGGGGTTGTCCCACCTGGCAAACTGCAGTGCTTGTGCTGACAGAGCATTCATCATAGAGCAAGGTTGGATTCCACCCACCGTCCACAGGATCAGAGGCAATATTCTTCTGAATACTACTTGCTGGGAAGATGAGTAGAAGTGCTCCTTTCCTGCTTCTGGGTTTTCCATAGGCATCTGGTCTGACCCAGGAGGGCTCTTCCTACATTCTAATATACAGCTACATGCTAGACGTTCACCTTGCACACCTGACCCCGACGTTTTGTGCTTTGTCCCTTTATGAAAATGTTATAAGCTTCCAATTAGAACATGTGCAGCATTCTCGTACATAACGAACTGGTCTCCACAACCTGACTATATTGCATGTGTGCTTGTGCCAGATCACGAACAATGGACCGTTTTATATTTTAAATGGTCTGCTCCCAATTCGATGCTCTACAATGTAAGCATTTTGTTCTACTTGGTTAGCTCTTTATGGGTTTCATTGTGCATTCTTACCTGACTGGTGACATTCATGTCAAGTTTGTTCTCAAACACTTCAGATTTATTTAGCCATGCTAATTCCTTCCAGAAGTGCATTTAGAGCAAAACACTGGAATGGTTCCCCCCTACTGAAAAAATGCAAAGGACCATTTGATTTGAATGAATGTTTATGCTACAGGATGGGCTTGATTAACAGTGAGGGCCATTGCCACATGGAGCAAAGCATTGTGGGTAAAAGACAGACAAAGAGTATCAGCCTAGCTTTGAGTAAACCCCAGCTCACTTTTAAGAAGTTATGATATACATTTTATATCTTTTGTGGCAAATACAACTGAAACAAAACAATCCCAAGGACCAGATGCACTGGAACAATGGGCCATTTCAGCTGGAGAAATAAAACATATATTGGCTCAAACCTAAACAAGAATAATTTGAATGAGGTGGGTTGATAAAGAGCCACTTTTGCTGGAAGGCTTCTAAGCTTTTCCTATCCACAGAAAATATGCTGATCTCCCCTGTATCTTTGAATTTGCTAGTGAATCTCAAAATGATATAATGCTTACAGGCGCACAAGGCCGCTCCATTGCTGAAGCAGCTCTGAGTCTGGTCAATGCCTGAGTGGATGAGTACCTGGGAACCACATATACACCAAGGGTACCATGATAGATGAGATGCAGGGTACAAATGTGCACGGTTTGTCAGTGCGTCTGGCTGTTAACCAGAAGCTTGGTGGTTCGAGCCCATGCAGGGACAGAATTCCTGCATTGGAGGGGGTTGAACTAGATGACCCTTGGAGTGCCTTCCAACTCTATGATTCTGTGACTATGACTTCCAAAATAAAAATAATAGTGGCTCTTCACACTCCCTACCTCATCCCCATCCTTCTGTCCATCCTGCTTCCTACAGCAGAAAATGGTGGAAGTGGGAAAGCTGTTGCAAATTTCAAGTGGAAATGTTGCCATCCTATCTGTAGAAACTAATTACAGTGGTACCTCGGGTTACAGACGTTTCAGGTTACAGACTCCGCTAACCCAGAAATAGTACCTCAGGTTAAGAACTTTACCTCAGGATGAGAACAGAAATCGTGTGGCAGCAGCGGGAGGCCCCATTAGCTAAAGTGGTACCTCAGGTTAAGAACAGTTTCAGGTTAAGAACGGACCTCCAGAACGAATTAAGTTCTTAACCCGAGGTACCACTGTATAATGGAGGGGGGGAAATCTGTTGCTATTTTTATATAGCACTGAATGACTGGTGCAGAAAGACTAAGATTTGTGCCATCAGTACACAAATGACTTGATCGGTTTTTGAATGCATTTACTTGGTAACATTTCTCATGATTGGAGCACAATGAAGCACTACCACTGAGGATGGGCAGGTGGAGAAGCTCATAGGTTGAAATGGCCCCAGTCTCCTTGAAGCCAAGGCTGTTATGCCCTCAGCTGGCCAGCCCTTCATAAGCTTCCATGAGAGCCCTCCAGCCTCTTGCAAGATCCCATGAGAAGACTGCAAGATGAAGGAAGGCTTATGCCCTGGGAAGGCTTTTGCCATCCTGGGAGTCCCTGCACCACCGGGCAAAGGTACCCCCTCACAGGGGCTCACAGAGTGATTCTAGTGCAGCAATCACAGATTTTGTCATTCATGGGTATGGCGTAGCTCATAATCTGAAAGCAAGAAAAATTGCCGATTCTCCCCCCTCATCCAAATTTTTATGTTGAGTTTTGAAAGTATATACAAACTACTTTCCAGGCCACCGAGACAGAGTAAAAATGCAAGGATTGAACAGCAGCAAAGTGGCATGTTTATAAGTCTAAGAAAGGTCTTTATAAGCTGATTGAGAACCAGAACAGTGATGAAGTGTAAACCATATGGGATGAAAAATAAAGCAAGGTAAAAGTACTGTACATAACCTGCTAGCTTCTTGAGATCAGATCGCACACACATTTTAGAAGATGGTTATTCAAAAGTGAATGTAATAATAGAGCAACTTCATGACAGGAAAGTTTTAATCTATCCCACAAGGGATTTATCACTCAGGATAAACATACAGGATGTCTGCATAAACAAGAGAGAATCTATGAGCAGAGGGAATGGAACCTGAAAATTCTTTGCTAGAGACCCCAAACCCTCCTCACAGAAGTCCTGGGGGGAAAGTATTGAACCAGTTTAAATCTATGGCATAAATATGTCTTTAGATTCCCCCTATGCTGTTCTTATGCTGCTTTTACACTGTTTTCATACCAGTGTTGAGCTGGTTTTATGTTGATCTTACATTATTCTACTGTATATTTTATGATTTTGTAAACCACCCCAAAAACTTTTTGTTGATGAGTGATACAGAAATGTTGTAGGTAAATAAATCGGTGTACACCAATTAAACAGGAGTCGTTGATCACATATATTTTCTGGATTGTGTCTAGTGTGTGTCCATCCTCTGATAGAAGGCAATTTGATCCAGCAGAGAATTCTGTGTGCACAATGGGAAGGAACTCAATTGCTCCTCTCTCTTGCAGCCCCCTGTGTCCCCACCACCACCTCTCCCAGAGCACTAAAATCAGGGACTTTTTGGAACATTATAGAAGGTGGTTTGGGGGGTTGCAAGGAGTGATGGGCAGTTGCTGAAGATCACCTCCTTTCCTGTTATGCTGACAGAAGCCTCTGCAGGAACACCACTGGATATGACTGTTGTAATCTTCAAGCGTAGTCAGAGGAATGTGCCATTCTCCAGGCACCCGGCTCAGATTACTTGTTGACCTCCCTGTTCTCCGACTCCCGGCAGGAGACAGGCGGGGTCTCTATCGACGATCCTCCTCAAACGTGAGAAGAACACACCACTCTTCCCTCCTCCCTATCTTCCCCAGGAGGGGGAAAGAGACAGACAGAAATGTATTTACATGCCTTTATTTCTGTCTATGCAGCAGTACAGAGAAACACGTCCGTACTCTTCAAACACCAACAGCAGAGAGAAAAACTCCACCCCTGTACTTCCAGTACATATCAGGTGACACACTGAGCTAACATCCGGTGCTCAGTACAGTGAATAGACTGTCCTTTGGATCCCACGGTACAGTCATAAACATCAACATCCTGTTTGGCTTTCCAGCCAGCTGCAGCTCGCTGCATTGCTCCTTTTTCGTAACAATGACATGGTCCAAAATATCTGAAAGACCTCACTGGGTGTAGCTCCACCAACCTCAGAAGTTCAGGGATGGTGGCCTGGGAGAGGACATTCTCTATGATGGCACCTACGTTGTGGAATTCCCTCCCCACAGAGGTGCACCTGGGACCTTTATTTTATAGTTTACATCATAAGCTAAAGATGCTGTCACCCACTCTGAGATCTTATAGTGAAGAGCAAGTAAGAAGGTTAATAAATGATGATGATGACAACGAAGATTCCACCCCATACATTTTTCAAGACTTGTTTTGTACACTGTAAAAAGACAAGGCATCTTGAGATCAGGTCCCTGATTTTTTTTGTTCAAAGGTAGTGCTTTAAAAGGGGGGGAAAGGGTTTAATGAGGCTTGGTGTGGCAGCCACTTCAATTTATAAGGTCAAAAAAGGATATTCTTTTTACCTTGAAAAAGATGCTGTCAGGACTTTAACTGAGCCGAATGACTTGAATTTCATTATAGCTTAAAATAAAAAAGATTTTTTTAAAAAAAAGAAGAAGAATCCTAACACAATTTACAGCCTTTGTTCAACACATCAATACAGATATTTGCATAAGGTATTGATTACAAGTCATTATAATCACAAAATGTTAATTACACCAATTAATTCCCAATCTGTTTTTACCCTATCTTGTTTGCCTTGAGCGCAGAAGGTTAAAGCCAGAGTGACTAACTTGTGAGGTTTTCTCTGCTAAGAACATTTCTTATACGGGAAACACTTTCATTTTAGGAATTTGTATCTTTTCCCTTTATCAAGCTTGAAAGCGATTATACCTTGTAATGATTTCTCAGATGTGTTTGTCTCATTTAATGTAAGATATATATATATATTAAGTGCAAACATTAATTATTGAAGCTATCAGAAAAAAAAATGAAATGCCTTATTTTTGTTGAACTACTTACAACTTGGATTTGCTCAGACTGCAGTGTGTGGTATTCAACTACTATGTACCATCAGTGCAAAGATTTCCACTTGCAAATGAGACTTCCCCACCCCCGCTGCCCACCCTGCACCCTCCCCAAATCTACTCCAGAGGGTTGGAGGAAACTTTGGTACAGATTTAGGAGGTGCACAATGGGAGGAGAGGGGGAGAACATTCTATTGCACAAGCATAAATCTTTGTGCTAATAGAACATCCACTTAGTGTTACATTGGCTCCTTTGTGGTGCTCAGCCTTTGGAATACTCCACCTTGTGAATTATGTTTGCCCTCCTCACTCCCATTATTTCACCAACTAGATTGATTGATTGATTGATAATTGTATTTTATTGTATCTTATTTTTATCGTATTGTAATACGTTGTCCATTGCTTTGGGGGTCCTATGAGTCCAAGATGCAAGGTGAAACCAAACCACAAGTATACTTTATTCAATTAAGTGTGCTGTATCCAAAAGCGGTTTTGCAGAAAGTGTTTCTCCCAAAAGGCACTGAACATTGGCCAACCTCACCCCTGACTACTGCAGTTCTTCATGCAATAGTTCAAGCTGTTCTGAAGGGTGACAAAACCTTCAGGAGCAAAGGGGTTGGAGAGGGAGGTGGGAAAGAGTCTACAGTAAAAAGGGCAGATCAGGAAAAATTGTGTGTTCCAGCTCGGGATGTAAGAAGGCAATGATTTCCATTCCAACCAATCTTCTTCACAATCCATTCAGCTGCAGTACAGCTTCCAGCAAATACTATGTTATTCACCTTACTGTCCACTACTTAACATATGTTACATAATTATTTACATAATTTATGTAAGTTAGAAAGTTAACATAATTAATGGCACAATTATTTCTACATCATTCATTTCAATGTAAAGGAAATGGATAGACAATGTAAAGAAGTCATAAGTTATGTATTGGTTGTAGACTTTAAAATTATAAATTCTGTTCTGGACCTGGGATGAAAATGCAAAGAGTGGCAACTTCCACTTCTGATTTAGTTCTCCAGCATTTCTCACCCCAACTTGCACAAACAAAAGTCCAACTGATGGTGCAAAACCATCATCAGCTATAACCCATTATTAGTATTTTCATTAAGTGTCTGAATTACTGGTGTGTTCTAAACTTTTATGTAATGCCAGAACATACCAAACTCTGCCTCTTGGCTACAAAATCCTCAAATGGGGCATGCAGTTTCAGCATCTCATTCAAAAAGGAGATTCAATCACCATTACATTTGTGGTACATTCCCTGACATCAAATGCTCTAATACAGGGAATTTTCAAATTCTGAAAGCTATAGTGGTTGGATTTTAGTAGCTATACATTGCCCAAACACAATCCATGTATTATGAATGTTCCCCACAATGTGCCTAAACTCTCTGAGGTTAAAGCACCACTGACAACAGCAGCTTTTCAAATGTATGTATGCACAAAGATTTGTAGAGCACTTTTTGGACATTCTGTTAGATCATTTTTAATCTAATCCTCTACGAAAACCTTCCAACCTAGCCCTTTTGACATATCCTTAGTGTTGACTTCCAACAACCAATTATAAATCTTTGAAATTAGTCCTCTAGAAATATTAATTGAGGAATTTAACCTATAATTTATTGTTTGCATGATTTATTTTTCCCCCTGTGCAGCTGAAGCAACAGCCCCATGAAACCCAAGGAAGGGTAAAATATTTATGGGCAATGTGCTTCATCTTTAAGAGACAAACTGGGAAACCCCTGGGAGGCAATGCTGCTGAGAAACCTGCCTATAGTGGCTTGGTGTCAATTTGCATAACATTACCCAGAATGCTTTGTGGTTTCACGTTAGTGTGAAGAATGTTATCTTTTCCTTTCATTTAGGGAACAGATGGCAGCACAGAGGGGCTGGTTGATAGGCTGTTTGATTTAAAGGTTTGTTCATAATGCAAAGGGGTGTCAGTGTGGTTGCTGTATTAACATGGAGTGGAGGAAAGAGCAGGTCATTAGTGATAGCTCTGCATGCCAATAAAAAATCAACTGGAAGCAGGGATATCTATCATCAGATTGTCTTAAATTCTGTTCTCACAGCAAAGGTGTGTGCAGTCCATGTGTAGAAGAGAAGCACATCCATACCTGCTAGCCTGCTCCCAGCTTTTGCACACTGATAACGTCTTTTGAACCAGGTATGCATGGTAAGCTTGATCTCCTGCACAATCAGCACATATCGGCTGTCGTGGAAACATCAGATGTGATGTACCTGCCTCCAATCTGCAGGGACCTCACCTGCTCTCCAAGAATTCTCAAAGTGGGTGCAGCCCATCAGGCCCTGGAGATCTGAATTCATTTAAAGTAGCTAGGTGTTTCCTTGCCACCTCTTTTCCTATCTTGGGCTACAGCTCCTTCCTCACATGATTTATTGTTATCATCAGGTTGGGCACTGCTTTCCTTTTGAAGACAGGGGCAAAATAGGTGTTGAGCAATTCCACCTTCCCTCTGTCACCCAATAGCATTTGTCTTCTCCATGCAGATCGTCTATTACTTGCTTGTTCTTCCTCTAGCTTCAAACATAGCTGAAGAAACCCTTTTTATTGTTTTTAACCTCTCTTGCAAGCCTGAGCTCATTCTGAGCTCTGGCCTGCCTGACCTTCTCCCTGCAACTGTTGGCTACTTGTGTTTTATTTGTTTTATTTAATGCTGAATTTGCCCCTGGCTCCCCCTCCCTCCACTTCCTCAATTCAGTAGCATTTGAATTGCCATTGACATGGCCTTCATGTCTTCTTTTTTCTCTTCTTTTTTCTCTTAAGTACTTGCTGCAATTACCATATTGATACTAATATCAACATCTTTATTGCTGGCATAAAACTAAGTATTTTCTGGAATTTGGGGGGGGGGACTAGTCATTCCTTTTAGAAGAGACAAAGAACAGATTTACTGAGCCAACTTTGGTTAGAGTAGAAACATGCATGTTTTTCAATCATATGCAGATTTTACAACCCACTTCTAATATTTACTTGGAATGAAGTCGCTTTTATCTTAATGGAAACTGCAAAAGTGTTTAGGATTCCTACTTTAAGCAGGTAGTCGGAACAGAGCGAAAGAGAGCACACAAAGTTGAGTGCAGATCCAAATATTTTTAAACAAGCAGACAGAACTGAAACCAAATGGAGAAACAGAAACAAGGGGAATAATGGAGACAGAGGGCAAGCAAAGTTTGATAGATGCCATAAATAGGGTTCAAACCAAAATTGTTGGTACATGCAATATAAATTCCAAAGCCTTTTGAGCAGTGAACTCTTCATCTACTGTATCTGACATCTATTCTAGTTTACCATTGTAGGATTCGGTGGGTCAGGGGCTCCTTTTGGAACTAAAAAAATTACTATTCTTTTCTTTTTGTCGCCTGATGCTCATTGCATGGAACACTTTAAGATTTATATTCCTTGGATGGCTCCATGAATGTGTTTATCTGCCAAAGTTTGCTTAAAATCTATGTGCACTGGCTTAGGGATAGGGGTGATGACGGTCAATTTCGATTTCTCTCTGTTTCCACTCTTCAGTTCTTCACATTTTCACATCACTTTGCTTTTTTTAAAGTCCTCATGAAAATTCACTAGCATTTCAGTGAACATTTCCCCCACTAAATATGTTTGTATGCAATTTTGGCTAATACACTCATTTTTACAAATATATTTCCCCCTACCTAATATTTATATTTTCTTAATATAGTGCTTGTTTCAAAGGATGGCAATGTTTTGTTTCATGCATTGTTTTGAAAAGTGTAAATAAGGCTCACTTTTCAATGAAAATTAAATCAATTTTCCCCCATCCTTACCTAAGCATAAACCCCAATGAACACAGTGGGAGTTACTTCTGAGTAAATGTGTATAGGATTGCACTGAAAGTAATGTTTAATACATTTGACCACGGCACCATATTTGTGTAAAACTCCTTATGCAATTAAAGACACTTCTGAAAGCTGTTTACAGCATCTTAATATAGTAAGGTAAGTAGAGTTATCCATAGTCTTTTCTTTATCTTACAATGCAATCCTATGCATGTCTACTCAGAAGTAAGCTCCATTGCATTCTAAGAGATTTACTTCCCTGTATGTGTTTATAATATTTCATCCCCAGTTGTACAGTGGTACCTTGGGTTAAGAACTTAATTCGTTCCAGAAGTCTGTTCTTAACCTGAAACTGTTCTTAACCTGAAGTACCACTTTAGCTAATGGGGCCTCCCGCTGCCGCCGCACAATTTCTGTTCTCATCCTGAAGCACAGTTCTTAACCCGAGGTACTATTTCTGTGTTAGCGGAGCCTGTAATCTGAAGTGTCTGTAACCCAAGGTACCACTGTATACAGAATTAACCCCATCCTCCTGCCTCCTCTTAGAGCAAACCAGTGTGTGGCTAGATATAAATGGCAACACTTAGCACAAAAGTCTATTTCTATAAAACTAGCTTCATGGTCTGTCATGGTCACTGTCTGTGTGACATTCCCACATTGTTCCCCCCCCCAGGCATCACAATAGTAAACGTATAGTTTTAAGAATAATTGTAGAATCGAGTCTAAGCATGACCTCCATCAACACAGAGTACATGCAAGCGATTAAGTTTTCTTTCAAATCACAAAGAAGCCAGGCTTTAGAAATATAAACAAGCCGACCCTTTGACTTCTTTCAAGATTATTCTTCCACAATAATGTCCTTGTCAGTAATTTTTACAAGATACAAGAAAATTAGGTGAAAATTTATCAGGGAACATAAACAACAACGATTTGATCTTTCGTTATGTTTTTTATTGATTTTCCTCCTCTGCAAAGATTAACAAGCAGGCACTGGCATAAATTTATGCTATAATATGCCAGGCACAGTTGTATCTTCTAGACTGAGCTGCAAGAGGAAAGTTCACTCACTTAAGGAAGCTCTTGCTTAGCATCAGTTAACCTAATTTGGCTGCAGCAGGAGATGCTTGCTCCATGCTTCCTCTTTCCCTGTGGATAGACTTCATAACTTTGTAACCTACCTTTTGGTTCTGAAAATAACTCAAGTTTTGTCCATTCCATTTGCCTAGAAAGGAGCATTTTAAGAAGAAGAAAAAGCAATTTCTTTTTATATAATTTGGTAGCCAAGTCTACATTGTCCACAAATTTAAAAAAGCCAATTTTGTTCAGTCCTATCACGTTCACATTTTGTGCAGATGTGTGGCAAAGATGTCGAAATGAAGCAACTCCAAACATAAGCTCTAGCAAAATGAATTAGTATAAGCAAATAAGAGATGCTCAGAGGATGCACACATGGATTCCTTGTGCTGCTGAGGTAATGCTCTCCCACTAATTCTTGAAAGCAGAATTACCACTCTTTCTCCATATATGTATCAATACTACGCAAGTGTTGCGCAAGTCTTGTCCATGCAGCATTAATGTTTGTATGGATGGTATATAGTAAATTGAGGGGGTCTGTGATGGCAAGTGGCTAATAGACTCCAGACCCTTTCCACTCCCATTAAGGTTTCCAAATGATATACCCATATTTTTCGCTCTATAACACGCACCCAACCATAACACGCACATAGTTTTTAGAGGAGGAAAATCCGTAGGCATGCCACCCGTAGGCATTCCCTCCATAACACGCACAGACATTTCCCCTTACTTTCTAGGAGGAAAAAAGTGAGTGTTATGGTGCAAAAAATACGGTAATATAACAACAAAAAACCCAGCTTGAGCCAGTGCCAGAATCAACATAAACAGAGATCTGCATACAATTAATATAAAAACTAGCAAAGAGAAAGCAATTTGCGTGTTCAGACCCAGACACCCCCCCCCCCAAATAAATCAGCATATGACTCAAATTTTAGTTTTGGTTAGGGAAGTTTTTTAATGTGTGACATTTTAATGTATTTTTAATCTTTATTGGAAACTGCTCAGTGTGGTAGGGGAAACCCAGCCAGATGGGCGGGGTGCAAATAATAAATTATTATTATTATTATTATTATTATTATTATTATTATTATCATCATTATCATTATTATTGATTACAGAAGGTGAGTGGTTGCATAGGCTCTGGTTCGACTAGCTCCCTGCACCCTTGCAGGCAGCGGTGACCCAGGGCACCTGCATAGGTCAGCCAAGGGAGAGCACCTGGGAAGGCAAAAAGCCGGGAACAGACAATGTTCACCACCCAGATGCCCCCCTGGACTCAGGCATGGGCACAACCCCCTCTTGGGGGTTGACCAAACCAGTTGAGTCCCTGGATTCCTTTAACGGAATACCCTTCACATAGGGATGGCGAGACCGCTCCCCCATCCCTATCACCTGAACCAGTGCCTATCCGCAACCTTACAAGTTGTGACGATTTCCTGCCTTGCCCCTGTCTCAACAACATACGACACATGACGGCATAGCAAGGTCAATAGCATAAAACCCTAAAAGTAGGGAGAGGTGGGCAGGTGTTCCAAATGCACAAGCCGAAAGAGAAAGCTCTGGGTCACGTGCATGGGTATATATAGGTCCCTCGATCCTTTAAGACTGTGCCCCATTGGCCAGATTGAACCCAACATCGAGAGACCTACCAATCGGGTGTTGCGTCTAACCAATCAACCCACCCACAACACAGGGAGTCAGTCTCCTGGTCTGACCGCAACATGTGCCCTCTTTTAGGGAGGACACGATTTATGCCCCGAACTAAATGCACTGAAACTGAAAAGACCACAACAGAGGCATTCCCTCCCAAATAAGGGCCTAGTATCCACCCACCTAATATGAATTGGCAGAGGCACCCAGAGAAGGATCTCAGATTAAGATATTCATAATCAAGAAAATATATGTGGTATATATGCAATAACTGGTCAGTCCTTCAAACAACCTGGTCCCAGGTCATTTAGGGCTTTAAACTAGCACTGGAATTTGACTGGAAGTCAGTGCAGGTTATGAATGATATCATATCTGTGTTGTAAAAAAGGCCACCTTTGAAAATTGTCCAGTCCCCATTAGTAATCGCAATACTCTATTTCGGACCAGCTGAAGTTTCTGGACCATTATTCAAAGTGAATAATCCAACCGAGTGTTACCCAAACATGATCATAAGGCTCTTTCTGTCCAGATAGGGCTATAATTGGCATATATAAGATGAAACTGATAAAAGGTGTTCCAAGCCACTCAGGCCACCTCAAGTGACAGTGATGATTCCAACAGCACTCCAAAACTGATCCATTAGTGAAAACCCAACTGGTTGGACACCAATTTACTGGGCAGGCAGCCCACTCACCAACAGCAGCACTATCTTTTCTGGACCGAGTCTCAGTTTTATTGGCAATCATCCACTCCATCACTATGTCCAAACATTGGTTCAGAGCAGCCAGTGTCTCACCTGGATTTGATGAAAAGGAGACATGATGCTGGGTGTCATTAGCATATTGGCTGCTGCTTTGTGCAAGGAAATGACTTGCTCAAGTGAGAAGAAAAGTAATGAATGGAGATAGTTATATTTATATTAAAGCATATTCCTAACAAATCCACATCTAAAGTTTCACTGTTACAATACCTGAACAATGCTATTAAAAGTAAAATAAAATTATTTTTAAAACTTAAAAAATAATTTAAAACCTGTAAAAGAAAAACCTTTAAAGCACTAAAAACATCTAAAAACGTGTATAACTTGTACCCTCACAGTTAATTTGCTCATAGTTAATAACCTCAACATTGCCAGGAACAGAATCTTTCAGCTATCACATGCCTGGGTGAATTCAAATGTTTTAAAGTTCTTTCTAAAAGATAATAATGAGGGAAACAGATACACTCTCTTGCCAGGAAGGGCATTCCATAAATGGAGAACCACCACCACCATGAAGACCCTGCCATGGGGCAACATGACTGGGCGTCTCCCAGTCTGATACCTCACTGGTAAGTAGCTGGAGACTGCTAAAGCCTTGGGCGGAGCAAAGATTGGGAGTTAACTTGTTAAGGGCCTGCTCTTTGTCAGCAGAAGATGGAAGAAATGTTTGAGGATTATATATAAAACAGCCTCACTGCTGTTGTATTTCCCAAGGGTTCAGTTGCCTTTGGCACCTAAGCAGCAGTACTGTCATTATACATCAATAGTTGCAGCAGCTGGGGATCTGGCCTTTTGAGATTTGCTCACTCCAATATATAGGAAATCAAGGAAAAGGAGAGGCTGCAACAAGTCTGAAAATGAAAGAACAGTCTTGGTTGGTCAGATCAAAACGTCAAAGGGCAAAGACATGTCCTAGCCATTGTCATGTGATGTGTCTTTTTTTTTAGGGATGGGGGAGAAATTTGATTCCTTCCGCATTTTAATGTGAACCTAGCTAATTTGTACTTCCAAAAACAATGTGTGAAACAAAGCAGCTATTCTTCAAAATTCCCTCTTCTAAATTCTTTGGTGCAGTTTTGAAGGATAGATTCAAAATGTATCCTTCGAAATTCACTCTTCTAAATCTATGCAAAGCAATGTGTTTACCTGGGGAAAGTGTTCATAAAAAGGCATTTTAATAGAGAAAAATGGGTGCACTGGGCAAAACTGCATACAAAAATGTGTGTTTTAGGAGAGAGGCACCCTAAAATGCTCAAATGTTGCCCCGTGTGATATTCATTCAAATAGGCTTGCAAATTTTTCATATATATATTTCCAGATTGTAGGCAGGGCCTGGGGGCATGGAATGTGATCACCTGAGGGCTGAGCCCCACAGAAGATGCTCTGTTTATCTGAGATGTACAGCCATTCCATTTACTTTCCAATTCTCTGCCAATAAGCAAAATTATCCACACAAGATCTCAAGCCCCACAGAACACAGTCTAGCCCAGAGGTTTCCAAAATTCTGAGTTCATTGACCCCTTGATGAGCTTCTAAAGTTGTCATAGACCCAAATCCAGGAACGTAAATAAAGTCAAGAAATATCAATATGCAGTTTACATTTATTAACCATCAATCACCATGACAAGGAGTCATAAAATGTACAAAATAAGGAAATAAAACAAGTGAAAATAATAACAATACCATACATTTTATCTTTTCTAATAGGATAGTTGGGCCTGATGGGCTTAACAAGCGTATGAATATTGGGGTTGGAAGTTAATCCACTAATAAGTATCTCCATGTCTGTGAAGTCAGAATGTCCTTAAACAAAAGGTACTCAGGACTGTAACTTTTCTATTCTTGGTATACTTCTATCAATCTCTTATTCTTTTATTCCTAAAGTTTCATAGCTCTCATCCATTTGCTGTTTATTCTCACAGTACATTTACTCACTCTGACCCTCCCCGTCTTTTCACAACTTCCTCTCTATTTGCAATGCAAAATCTATTGAATATCTATATTGCTTGTATGGCTATTGAACATATTTAACAAGGGCAAATGCTAATAGGCAGCTTGATGTCCTTTGTGATGGACTGATGTGGATGTTAACGACGGTGATGACATCAATGAGGGAAATACCATTATTGCTTTTTAAGTGAATGCAAACATTATGGCCATATGCATTGCAGAGGGGCAGGTAGAGCATTGGTTTAGATTGATGCTGTGATTAACAGGGCTAAGAGTATAGCATCTATGAAATGAGGTGGAATGGAGGTGTCCGCCCTCCCATAGGCTCATGTTCATCCATCAACTGTCTTCAGTCCACAATGCTGATGGTGGTGAATGAACTTATGGAAGACTGGAACCACAATTGTACCATTATTGTATTGTGGTAATATTCTAGATGTAATTAAATGTGTACTTGCATTTGTATTAAGTAGAAATGTAGAAGTACAACAGTGCCTCAATCTTCTCAGTGATGTGTAGACTTTTCTATGAAGCTGTGCTAAAGTAGCATTTCCAATACTACTCAATCGGCATTTCTGATGCTAGTTACGTATCAGAGAAGGCTTGGTGACTCCATGTCAAAAAGTTAAGTGCTCTAAGAACTGCTCTAGCTCAAAAGTAGGTGGTTGCTCTGTGGTGCCAGCATGACTATAAACCATTTCCAAAAACAGGAAAATGCTGCGTTGTTTTCTGAATGCCACACCCTGGATTCCAGGAGAAGAAAAAAAGTTTGCCAAAAACACTGAAATGAGTGCTAAACTTGCACTATGACCTACTATATTTCTACAAGTGGATTTGACATCATCTGAAAGCTCAAATATAACACGGAAATTGCCGTGCGTTTGTGGGGAGGGCTCTTCCCCCTGCTAGCCCATTCTCCATCTTGGGCTTGGGGACGGGCCCCATACTCCACCTCAGCATAAAAGACTCCAAGGAGGCCCGGGACACTGCTGCTGCCGCTTTGCCGGTGAGTCTTGGGGAGGACCGCTCCCCCTGCAAGCCCATTCTCCACCTTGGGCCTGGGGGTGGGCCCCAGACTCCACCTCAGCATATAAGGCTCCAAGGAGGCCTCGGAACATTGCTGCTGCCGCTTTGCCGTGTGTTTGTGGGGAGGGCTCTTCCCCCTGCAGGCCCACTCTCCATCAGGCCAGGGGGCAGGGCCCACGCTCACCACCG
Source organism: Podarcis cretensis (assembly GCF_951804945.1). Classification (NCBI taxonomy): domain Eukaryota; kingdom Metazoa; phylum Chordata; class Lepidosauria; order Squamata; family Lacertidae; genus Podarcis; species Podarcis cretensis. The sequence continues at coordinate 71,763,360 of NC_137170.1, read as the reverse complement.
CCGCAGCCTCGGGGACACTGGTGCTGCTGCAGCGGTTGTTGGAAGTGTTCTTATATGTTTTAAACTGTTTTTATTTTTTTTGCTTTGTTGTACCACCATAAGCGGTGGTTTTTATCCATGTACTTTTATTGTGTTTTGATTTATTTTGGGTTGGGGTGGGGTGGTTGGGGAGTGGGGTGGGGATTGGTTTTGTTTTCGTGTAATTGTTTTTGTTTGCTTGCTTTTATATTCTGTAAATGGAGGCGAGTATGAGGCTTGGGATTCCTACTGTGGAGGGGCGAGGGAGGTATGGCAGTGGGGGCAGATGTCATAGGCGAAGGGGATCGAGATACGGATATGCTCGTACCCCTTCCAATCTGCGCCCCATCCCGAGAGACGAGGGTAGGGTGAGCAAGGATTACTCACCTCCGTCACTGGTATTGTGCAATGCCAGGTCTATAGGCAACAAAACCGCCACCCTGTGAGATTTCTTCACCTCGCAGGGGGTTGACCTGGCATGTGTGACTGAGACCTGGGTGCGCGAAGGGGATACTGTTACCTTACAAGAGATGGCGCCCCCGGGTTTCTCCGTCCTTCACCAGTCGCGGACTGTGGGCCGGGGGGGGAGGGGTGGCGTTATTAATCCGGGAAGATTGTTCTTTCAGGGCTCTACCATCGCCATCGATCCCCGGCATTGAATGTGTTGGCCTAGTGTGGGGCTCCGAGGTGAGCTTGGCTGTCTGGCTGGTGTACCGGCCACCTAGCGCACCAGCAGCCACCCTGTCAGGCCTGCTGGAGGCGGTGGCCGGCTGGGCCTTGGAGTTCCCTAACCTATTGGTATTGGGGGACTTCAACATCCATGCTGATGCCACTCCCTCCTCACAGGCTCTGGACCTGGTGTCTTCCATGGCGACACTAGGGCTCTCCCAGTTTGTTTCGGGCCCCACACATCAAGCAGGCCACACGCTGGATTTGATCTTTGGCGTCGGTATAGATGTGATCATGTTTCCTTCGATGAAGGTGCCATGGTCTGATCACTATGCTCTGAAAGCCAGGATTGACGTTCCACCCCCACCCTGCTTGGGTGGCGAGCCAATTTGGGCTCGCCCGCAGAGGCTGATGGACCCTGATAGATTCCATCAAGCCTTGCGGGACCTTTCTCCCCCTGGCGACTCATTGACTGAGCTTGTTGAGGCCTGGAATACCCAGCTCCTGGCAGCCATCAATGAGATCGCACCTAAGCGCCCTCTGCGACCCCGCAGAAACCGGGCTCCCTGGTTTACCGAGGAGCTCCGGAAAATGAAGCGGGACCTCAGACGGCTAGAGCGAGTATGGCGGGGTGCCCGTGACGGAGCTTCAAGAACATCTTATAGGGTCTTTATGAAAACCTACGAGATGGCATTGAAGGCCGCTAAAAAGTCCTACTTCTCGGCCTCCATTGCATCCGCTAGCTCTCGCCCGGCGCAATTATTTAGTATAATTCGGTCTTTAACGTCCCTCGAAGGACAGCCAAATTTAAATAACAATTTGACACACAGCTGTGAGGCATTTGCGAGCTTTTTTGCGGAGAAGGTCTTGTTGCTCCGCCATGACCTCCCTGCCAATTTGGATACAATAAAGGAACTGGAGGCCCCTCGACTGTCCTCGGGTTCAATATTGGACCACTTTGACTGGATATCCCCAGCTGATGTAGACAGACTCCTCCGAGCTGGAAATCCCACCACCTGTCCTCTCGACCCGTGCCCGTCCTGGCTGATTAGAGCGTGTCCAGAAGAGGTGCGGGCCCCCCTGGGGGATATCATCAATCTGTCCCTTGGCACCGGGACATTCCCAGGGGAACTAAAGGAGGCAGTGGTGCGCCCGCTCTTAAAGAAAACATCATTAGATCCCTTAGATCTATCCAATTACCGCCCGGTTTCGAATCTTCCATTCCTGGGTAAGGTGATTGAGAGAGCGGTTGCTGAACAGCTTGGTAGGTTTCTGGATGAAACATCAGCTCTGGATCCATTCCAGTCCGGCTTCCGCGCTGGTCATGGGACCGAGACGGCTCTGGTCGCCCTAACAGATGATCTCCGCAGGCAGCTGGATCGAGGCGGGTCGGGGCTGCTGATTCTTCTAGACTTGTCAGCAGCCTTCGACATGGTCGATCACGAACTCCTGGACCACCGCCTTGCCGACGTGGGGATCCAGGGCACAGTCCTTCAATGGCTGCGCGCGTTTCTCTCTGGTCGGGGACAGAGGGTGGCGCTTGGGGGGGAATTGTCATCCCGCCACTCCTTGGTGTGTGGTGTGCCTCAGGGTGCAATACTCTCCCCGATGCTTTTTAACATCTTTATGCGCCCCCTCGCCCAGCTTGTCCGGAGTTTTGGGCTGGGCTGCCATCAGTATGCTGATGACACCCAACTCTATTTGTTGATGGACGGCCACCCGGACTCGGCCCCAGACACACTGATCACATGCTTGGAGGCTGTGGCTGGATGGTTACGTGGGAGCCGGTTGAAGTTAAATCCTTCGAAGACAGAGGTCCTCTGGCTGGGACGGGACGACATGGGACTGAGGGGGCAACTCCCATCTCTTGCGGGGGTGCAATTAGTGCCAGCACCGTCCGTTAAGAGTTTGGGTGTAATCTTCGATACCTCCCTCTCCATGGAGGCGCAGATTGCAGCTATAACAAAGGCGGCATTTTTTCATCTCCGCCAAGCTAAGCAGTTGGCTCCTTACCTCTCTCGCCCTGACCTAGCCACTGTGATCCACACGACGGTCACCTCCAGACTGGATTATTGTAACTCGCTCTACGTGGGGCTGCCCTTGAGACTGACCCAGAAACTCCAGCGGGTGCAGAATGCCGCAGCGAGACTCCTTACGGGGTCTTCGCTTAGAGATCACATTCACCCGGTGCTATACCAGCTGCACTGGCTCCCGGTGGAGTACAGGATCAGGTGTAAGGTGCTGGTTTTAACCTTCAAAGCCCTATACGGCCTAGGGCCCTCGTACCTACGGGACCGCCTCTCCTGGTATGCCCCACAGAGGAACTTACGATCTTCAAATAAAAACACCTTGAGGGTCCCAGGCCTCAGAGAGGTTAGGCTGGCCTCAACTAGAGCCAGGGCTTTTTCGGCTGCGGCTCCAACCTGGTGGAACGCTCTGTCACAAGAGACAAGGGCCCTGCAGGACTTGACATCTTTCCGCAGGGCCTGCAAGACAGAGCTGTTCCACCTGGCATTTGGTCAGGGCGCAGCCTGACCCCCTCCTCTGGCAATCTTTACAAAGCTTTAGTTTATGGTTGCCATCAATTTTGATTTTAATTCATTTTTATAATGTTTTATAATGTCATACTGTTTTAGTGTTGTTAGCCGCCCTGAGCCCGGCTTCGGCTGGGGAGGGCGGGATATAAATAAATTTTATTTTTTTTATTATTATTATTATTATTATTATTATTATTATTATCACTGGGGAAACATCATGGAAACAGACTAAACCGCCGTGTGAATGCAGCCACTGTGACTTGCTAGCGGTAGCAGATGGTGTCAGGAGAGTGGCTCTACCCCACCATACTCATCGTTTGCTAATAAAAGTTAACCATTCATTTCACTATAAAGCACAATGGAGACCTAATGCCTCTAAAACAGTCAGCGATCTAATCAAACATACAAATGACAACCAGAGGTTGACTCTGCTATTGGGTGAGGCCTGAAGGGCTGGAACTGAGAAATCGGCTTTTCTCTGTACTACCACCCTATCCAGTGCTATTTTTCTAGAAAAAGAGGTGCCAGAGCTCACCATGAACTTCTCCCTTGTTCTCTTAGAATGGCAATGGCGCCCTCCTGAGAGGTGCCAGAACTGAGCTCCAGTGAGCTTCGGCTGAAAAAAAGCCCTGACCCTACGTGTTGACCTCTTGCCTCTGGAAGGATGATAGACAGCTACAAGAGTTCAATTCCAATGCCAGCTGAGAGCATCATGTTCTCCCTGGCCTTCTGAATGCTGTCAGATCGTTTTGCACAATAGTTAGTATTGTCTTTTGTGGCTGTACGGTTGTTTGATTTGTTTCTATCTGCTGCTGTAATTTTGCATGTTGATTATAGTTGCATTTTATGTGGATTTTAATTGTGTTTGTTCATCAGGTGTCTGTCTGTTGTATTTTAATGTTTTACTGTACAAAGGGCGCTGGGATTTCTATGAAGAGTAGCATGCAAATTTTATTTTAATTTATTTTTTATTTATATATTGCCCTTCATCAAAGGATCACAGGGCTGTTTACAGTATCAAAAACCCAAATATATGTAACATAATTACAAACAAAACAATACACCACCTTGGGTTCCATGATGAAAGAAATTCAAGACATAAATATAATAAAATAATATATAGACAAAGTCCGTCCCCAATGAATAACCACAATGAGTTTCCACAAATCTGTGACTAGCAGTTAAATTTTCTAGAGCATAGAATGTAAGCTTCTTTTAAGGATTACTAGGTCCACACCTTGTGAGGAGAGTGGTCCCTTTAATAATATGTTGGTACACAGTAGGATAAATGGTAGGGGCAGATGTGTGAATGGTTCATTCATCTACTTTTCACACTTCCAGTGTAATGTTTAAAAGGCAACTTGCTCATTCTGCACCAAAAGTGAGATCTGTGAGCTCTATCCACATATTGAGCTCATTCATCTCACTTTGTGGGAGAGAGATACGCTTCACCATTGGATGTTATGCTGAAGAGCAGGTGTGTGAGAGTAACCCATGTATTCACTGTAATCAGTGCTGTGAAACGTCTCTTGCAAATCCCATAAGAGCCATACAAAAAAACGAGCTCTCTTCATGATGCTGCTTTCGTCATGCCTGAAACCTTGGGATTCAAAGAAAACATTTCTCATGCAATCGACTACATTTAGAGCTGGAGGAAGGGCCCTGCCATCTTCAGGTAAGGTTGGCAAAGACTCCTGTCTGAAAAACTCTCTCATGGGGGGTGGAGAGAGAGAGAAATGGAACAAGAACATAAGGAAAGTCTGCTGGATCCAGCCAGTTCAGTCCATCTAGTTCAACATCCTGTTCTCCCATAGCCAACCAGATGCCTATGGGAAGCCCACAGGCAGAATCTGAGCATAACACCGCTCTCCCCTCCTGCCATTTCCAGCAACTGGTATTCAGAAGCATAATGCCACTGACTGTGGAACTAGAACATGTCCATCAGGGATATGTAGCTACTGAAAGTCTTATCCTACAGGTTGGTGGCCATCACTGCTTCTTTGGTGAACAAATTCCATAATTTAAGTAGAGAGGATATTGCCTCTTATTCCACGACTGCTAAGGTTACTTGCTTTATTGAAAGCTTTTTGGAAGTCCACGTACACCATGTCAACCGGATTGCCTCTATCTATATGCTTGTTATCTCTCTCAGAGAACCCTAATAGATTTGGGAGACAAGACTTACCCTTGCAGAAGCTATGCTGGTTATGCTTCTACAAGGCTTGTTCTTCCATATGTTTCGTTACTTTATCTTTCTCAGTACTTTCCACCATTTTTACCAGGTCCAGGATTCCCCCTGGATCATCATAAAATTCATGCTACATTAGCCACAATCCAGTCCCTATGGATGCTGATCTTAGGGACAAGATGCCTATTGAAGTTAGATCTGCCATTTCACATGGTAGTTCTTGGAGAGGATGCCATCCAGACCAGGTGATCGGTCAGTTTTTATTTTGTCTATTTGGCCTAGAACTTTATCTCTTGTCTCCCCTCTTTGCCTCAGTTCCTCAGACTCCCTTCCTGAAAAATTAGTTCAGGCACTGGAATTTGCCCTTTAACTTCCACTGTGAAGACAGATCCAGGGAATTCATTCAACTTATCCGCAATCTCATTCCTCTTTTGGTTGCACATAAAACTTCTGGTTGCAACAAGGGATCAGGGAGAAATTCAATTTTGTTTGCATTTTAATGAGAAATTACCTAATTCACATTTCCATATGCAAACCAAAACACAGTTCCCCTTGAAGATTCACATTTCTCTTAATATTGCTATGCAGTTCTCCAAGAAAACAATATATGCCATAGACATATTATATTAGGGGGATATGCTAGCAAAAATGTGTATGTTAGTTAAACCTGTTGGCAAAAATGTTCTTATTGGGAGATATTCACACCAAAATGCTGACAAATTTTATGAAGATTTTTTTTAAAAAATCACAAAATGCTGCAGCAATGTGGAGAACTGGATTTAAGAATGGAAAAATAAAAAACAGAGAGACACCAAAAGTGAGAGATTTGGAGTCTCATGGACTGCAAGAAGATCAAATCTATCCATTCTTAATGAAATTAGCCCTGAGTGCTCACTGGAAGGACAGATCGTGAAGCTGAGGCTCCAATCCTTTGACCACCTCATGAGAAGAGAAGACTCCCTGGAAAAGACCCTGATGCTGGGAAAGATGAAGGGCACAAGGAGAAGGGGACGACAGAGGACGAGATGGTTGGACAGTGTTCTCGAAGCTACCAGCATGAGTTTGACCAAACTGCGGGAGGCAGTGGAAGACAGGAGTGCCTGGCGTGCTCTGGTCCATGGGGTCATGGAGAGTCGGACATGACTAAATGACTAAACAACAACAAATTGAAGCTGGTTGATGCCCCATCCATTGTGTCATAATATGGGATCTGGATCAGATTTAGTGCTAAGGAAGTATCTGGTAGGCTTTTTTAAAAATGTGGAAACCCTTTAATAATCTACAAAAAGGTACTACCTACACAGAACAATCTTCCTCAGCAGGAAAAGAAAACCCTGTTAATATCCCAAAATTTGCTTTCTAGAGCCACAATACCCTAACTCTGGGGTAAGCCTTGTCAGTTGTGCTTTTTCACAATGGTTAAATTGGCCCTCTGCGCCTCCAATCCTACTGTATCCAATGACAAGAGTTTGTCATTGTGTGATCACCAACATTGTGCCATTATTAATTGAACAGATGGAATTCATCTTAATCGTTTGCCCCCCTCTTGGCTTTAGACAAAAGCTTCATTCTTTCCTTATGCTCAATTGCTCCCATAAATGGTTCATTAACACGTTCTTTTGGTGGATGTAGCAGCTGTTCCAGTTTCTTCACTCCTTTTTGGTATTACAGCTGAAATATATTTCCTGGGTGTTAACCAATTCTAAATGTGGTGTCTGCCCCCATCCTCCTCCTTTCTCTGAATGCATTCATCCCGAAGATGGGGAATGAGTGTTCAAGAGCACTGGACTCTGGAAAGTTGAATGCCCCTTCTGTGCCCTGTTTATCCACATATTCCCCTTTCCTTATATCTTTTCATGATTTACGTTTTTATTCTTAAAATACATCAAATCTAATGTCAAGTCCAAATTACAGAGTCCAAATTACAGAGTAAAATATCTAAACTGAAAGCAAACTTGTGGTTCTAGTCTGAACATAAACTTGCTAATAGGGAACACATGATACCAATTTAATGTCTTGAATATACAACATGCTCAGTGACTTTGTAATGTATTGAAGTGAGCTAAATGCAATTCTTTCCAACATGTTAGTATTTCTGAATGAGCTACCTGTCAGTACAAGCTACATTCTCTTCATGGTACAGTACAGGAGTTCTTCCAGGTATAGAAACCTTGTTGGAATATTAGTTTCATTGTCCCAGTTCAGAGGATAACGTATTCTGATGGGAGAATTGATATTCACTTGTGAATTATTATCTGTATCATTAGGGTTTAATCAGGAGGACTGTGAAGAGTCACATTTCATATCAGGAATAACTAGGGTTCAGACAAGACTTGATGAGATGATTAATTGCAAATGGAAGTATGTGTAGCAAGCAGACATATGTGGTCATTACTGTCTTTGGTGCCACTATGGTGAAGTGGATGCTATGCTAGAAGCAGACTTCGTATATAGCCATTCTAACTTCTAGAAAGGTCTGGACAATGGGGAGCTGGAAAACAGATGAGAAGGGATCCTTCGTGATAGTTTGAAAGCTTGCTTTCTTCAGTAAAGGTTATATGTACCATGACTTAGAAGAGGCAGGCCCTGTAACAACATACTACAGCATATCTTCTGCATGCTAGACGCCAGTTGTGTGGAAGCCCAAACACAAGCAGCAGGGGTTCGTGTGTAGGATTTTTCACTGCAGATGACCATGCTCTGGATTGGAAGTTCAGGGGCAGGGCCAGCAGTGGGCTTGATGGCCCTGCTCCCCAGGAATGACATGGTGCTACCCTTACACACGTAATGCATGTAAAGGTCATCTATCTTGCCAGGTTCTGGTTCCTTTAAACCCACTTTCCCCCTTCACCAGAATGGAAGTGAGGAAATATAGAAATAAAGCATTTTAGCATACCTGTGACTGGGCAGGAGCTTCCCACCCACCACCCACCAATAAAAAAAGAAACATAAATACCAATAAAAAAATGGCATTCACTGAAAATCTGGAGGTTCCCTCTCCAGACAATGAGATGGATTCCTCCTATTTTCTTAATCTTTTTGTCTCCAGTGCTTTGTTGACACCCCAGAAGTTCACAGGTCTAAGAAACTCACAGCTGGTGTTGCTATTTAATGTATATATTGTACACCATGGGGCTCATAACTATACAGAAAATGTTACTTCCACATTTTTAGGTGGCTTTGGTTTGCCCTGATAGGCATCACCCAAGTTCACTGTTAGAGGGTCTGTACTAGCTGCAGTTTCCAAACCATCTTCCAGGATAGGTTCACACTAAGTGCATTTCAATAGTCCACATGTAAGGTTAATACTGTTGTGAGGCCATCCCCATCAGGTAACTGCCATAGCTAGCAGGAATGCCAACTTAGCCCAGTGACTGTGGGTGCCCAGGACCATGGGTGCCATGCAGTGTGCATGGCACTGGCACTGAAATTTGTGGGTGCCCAGCCCCTTCATGGGGAATTTTGTGGGTGCTCAAGCACCCAGGGCCCCAGAGAGTTGACACCTATGATAGCTAGTGAATGAGCTAAAGTTGGAAAAAGGCTCTCCTGGCCATTATAGCTACTTTTGAGATCTATAGTGATATTGAGGGATCCCCAAAGATACCCATCTGCCTCTTCAAAGGAAATGCAACCCTAGACCATCTCCCCACTTTTTAGACATGGGAACTACCAATCAACAGTGTCTTCATCTTGCTGGGATTCACCCTCAGATTACTGAGCATCATCCAGACTCCAGGCACTAGTTTAACACCGACACAACACGTTCAGATGGAATGAGGCAAGGGAAGCGAGAGAGAGATGGGTGTCATCAGTGCATGTACCCAAAGGGAGTTCTGTTTATCATGCGTGTTATAGGATCAAGCCTTGGTGCTGAAAACTTCTTAGGGATTACTGAGGTTAAGCACTCACTCTATCTCAAATCAAACCTATTTTTACTGAAAAGTCAATTGGGTATTTTGTCTGCTTGCCTGCCTGCCTGCCTCCCGCCCTCTCTCTCTCTCTCTCTCTCACACACACACACACACACTGCTTTATTAAGTGAAAATTGTAATGCTTAAAGTAAGTATGCCTAGAACTACAGCTATCTGTGACAAACACTGAGCATGGAGACTGGACCAGAGTGACCAATGTAGTCAGAGCTGGCACATTAATAAGCTTTGAAGGGAGCTGTTAATTCAGCAAATGTCCATAGGAGAGTGTGGAACCTGGTCCTCTGCTGCATCATTGCTTGCAGCTGGATGTTGGCTTGCAGCTTGGTCTACTCCCTCCTCCTGAGTAGGCCCTTCCTTGCAATTAGACCCTTTCTCCTGAGCAGACCCTTGCCAATAAAGATGCTCAGCAGCTGAATCCTGTGACTTTTGACTTGCCACCCAGACTACCACCACCTTTGCTTCTCAGGCTAGAGGGGTAGGGGATAACTGAGGAGCTAGATCTGGGGAATCTCCAGATGGGGTTACTAGCTAAATCAGGCTACCTTTAGCCTAGTGCAGGTTTCTCCAAGGGATCCTCCTCAGAAGGGATTTCCCCAACTTCTGGGTGAGCCGAGATCCTGAGTGCATTCTAAGTGACCTAAACTTAAAAGAAAAAAACAACATCCTTCTGGGTTCTGGAAAATGTGGTTGCACTTCTAAGTTCAGTGTTTTCATATAATTAATCCCAGTCTTATTTGCTTTCATTTCTTTTATCTGCATCTTTCCACAGGCTATTAAAAATCCAAAGTCTTATTCACTGTGGTAGTTGGGGAGGAGTTGGCTGTGGGGAGGGGGAAATTATTTTATTTTTATTTTTTTGGTCCACCCAATGTGAAAGATGACAGGTAATAATATAATGTGTGGTAGAAGAAGAAATGCTGACAGACATTGTGTTACTTTGCTTCAATTAGGCTCTAATTACTTCTTCTCTTCAATTAGAAAATCACATGAACCAATTATGCCAGATAATGTGTGCTTATCCTATTCAAGCTGCACAATGGGTGAGGTCTATTCACATTGATTATCTTCAATTTATGCTTTTAGCCTTTTCCCCCCTTCTGTCTGCATGGCCCATTACAGTTTTAAAGTGGAAGCTCTTAAGCAGTTCACAGTATTATGATATCATTCATAACAATTGTTGTGTTTTGATGGAAGAATAATTTTGATGCCTTGAATAAGAAAGGGAAATTTCTTTGGATTCAGTATATTCTTCTCTCTCTCTCTCTCTCTCTCTCTCTCTCTCTCTCTCTCTCTCTTCATGGTTTATAAATGAAATGACACAAAACAAGGCTTTATTGAGTGCACACAAGTGCATTCAGATGATCAACTGTAGGGAACAAAGGATTTAGAACTAAACTTTGTACTGTCTCATTGACAAAAGAATTTGATTGGCACAGGCCTCCAACTCACTGAAAATGCTCTTACTATTTGAAAAGCGAAAAGGACCAGCATGGAGAAAAAAATGCCAAGTAAAAAATTTTAAAAGCCAGTAGAAGAGGTGGCTCTGCCTGTCATTAGCTCTGGGTTCCACCTATGGTTGTTCTCCCTGACTTCTGCCCCACCAGTTTTAGTGGCACCAGCAACCACTAGTAAATGCCAATGTGAAATTAGCAGAGAAATTTGCTATTGCCAGGGGTATTATGAGGGGGTGGCTAGATGTCCCAGGCTCTGAGTCTTTGGGATAACTCAGCCTCTTTCACCCTCACAGCTCCTTATTCTAAGCAGCTAAAATTATATCATTTTCTCTTTATATTACGTCATGCCCTTTTTCTGTCGTAAGATAAGATGTTAATAATAACTCATTACAGATGAATGGTAAGATGCTATAGCTGTCTATCTCTCCCTCACCCACCAAGCTTATAGCAGCTGGAAAAGGATTTAGATGGGAGAAGGTCACTAAAGAAAGGGTTTAAATATCCCGGGTTGAAACCGGCTAAATAAATGCACATGCACAATGACTTCCACAAGTGTGGCAGAGCTTCCCTTCAATCTCTTCCATGCTTCCTAATTCGATATCTTCTTCATTCCATCCAATTTGATGCTGATATACACAAACATCTCTTCAGAATGCGGGACTGTCTTCAAAGGAACAGGACCCACCTTCCCTTTCCTAAAGGTATTCAACACATTGTTCAAAACTTACTAAACTAACTCTGCTTGTTTCAGTTGAAAATGCTGTCTTACACCTCTAACTACAGACATTTTGGAGAGCATAAAAAGCTTTCGAATATCTAACTATAGATTTGCTACAGCAAACCTACAATAAAACAAATGGCAAGTGCCCATTATTCAAGACAGGGGGACTAAACTTTGAGGGATGTGTGCAATTACCGTAATTACACATCCAGCCACTGCCACCTGCAATCATGCAACTTTGAGCCCAAATTAGCCCCAAAATGGTACTTGCATTTCTACACCTACGTATATGTACTACATATATTTTTCCTAGTGCATGTATTATAGAATAATAATGGCAGCAGAAAGTCCAGAAGATAAAGCCAGAGGAGTTACTGTAAACGAAAGTATAAATAGGTGTATACAGACAGTGGTTTCACAGTGGTATAAGTTTCAGGCATGAACGTCACATTTATAAGAGGCTGGTTGTTCCATGTGTGGCAGTGTACATGACTTGATAACTTTGCGCTTGACAACTATGTGAAAGGACTCCTTTGGAAAGCATTGCACATATAGTGATATAAAGTGGTCTGTTGCTGGCACCTCTGATTTCTCATTCATACATACCACTTGATTTCACTCTCAATAAGTAGGGTTGCCATACGTCTGGGAAATCCAGACGTGTCTTCTTTTAAGGGAGATACATGTCCATTCAGGGGGATTTTTACAATTGTAAGCAAATGTCCAGGGGGTTTTGTAGGGAGAATTGGAAAAAATGTGTGTGCACATGGACGGCTTGAGTTTAGGCTTGGGCAACCCTACATTAAGTAATGCCTAAAATGTTGGTTGCTGTGTCTCAAAATTCAGCTCAACCTCAAAACTGAGATCAGATACTGTACCTCAAGTATCCATGGGTAAATTATTAAAGTCCGTGGTTATAGAATTCTTCAGAATTACAGGTTTTCAGTCTGTAAAAGACTGCAGCTTGCGGAATTAGATAGCGCTAAGGATATATAGGCATAGAAACTGTATGAACTTTGTATTACCTTTGGAATCCAATGTAAGATTTTATTGACAATAAAGCTTTACAGTGCAAGAAGCCAATTAATAAGGGTACAGGCCTACGGATATTTATCTGAGAAGAACCAGCACTGGAGCCAATCAGAGCCTTTCTCCTGCTCCATAGAGTGCCTGGGAGGAGCAGGGTTTTCGTCAGGAGAATGGTGTGGGAGAAATGCCCACTCTCACCTGCACCAGTGGCCATCAGAAGGCCCCACAGCTGTTATTTACAGTTTTTATAGATGCCCATAATTCCCATGGCTCTGTGTATAATTTGATCCTCATTTGTACAACACTTTGCCCTAATGAAAAGCATGGCCAGTAGAAACTCAAATATTATGAGGAGAATGCATATCAGCTGTGAAGTGGAGAGTCCTTCCTTGACCAAATTAAAGCACACATAGACACATATATCCACCCTCCAACCAGGAAAGCAAGAGGTGTTGTCACAAGGCAGGGACACATTTATAGGCAGGCAAAAGCACTGTCTGGAAGCCTGCTGGCCCACAGGCCAGAGAGTCCCCACCCCTACTTTACCTATTTCTTTAATTTGCTTATGTTCTACTGTGTTTTATGCAAGTACATTCTTTCTTTGGTTTGGAACTAGGTGCCACAGAAACACATAAGAAATCTGAAAAAAACAAAACCACAAAAAGCAGCTCTCTGGTCTAGGCTACCTACCTGATCTGAAAGAGTAGAAGTTTGGGAATCTCAATGTTCACAAAGCATGTTTGACCAGAAGAGGCTCCAGCATCATCAGACTTCAATTTGTCATAGCAACAGTTTCTCATGCCACACAGAGCAGCTACCACCCTGTTCCCCTGGGTAATGTTTGTGTTTGAAAATCCAAGCACAACTGCTTCAGATTTTCAGTTGTGACTGTGATAAAATAGTTTTACATTTTCAAATCTCCAGGGCTTGATGAGCTGCATCCAAGGGTACTAAAGGAGCTTGAGGATGTAATTTCAGAGCCTTTGTCTATTATCTTTGAGAATTCTTGGAGAACAGGTGAGGTCCCTACAGACTGGAGGTGGGCAAATGTTGTCCCCATCTTCAAAAGGAGAGGGTGGAGAAGTCCCAGGTAACTACCAACCAGTGAGCTTGACATTGATACCAGGGAAAGTCCTAGAACATATAATTCAAAAGTCGGTCTGTGAGCATTTAGAAAAGGGTGCTGTGATTACTAAGACCCAGCATGGGTTTCTCAAAAATAAGTCATGCCAGACCAATCTGATTACATTTTTGATGGAATTACAAACTTGGTGGATCAGGGAAATGTTGTGGACATAGTGTGTCTTGATTTCAGTAAAGCTTTTGACAAAGTCCCCCATGATATTCTCGCAAAGAAGCTGGTAAAATATTGATTGAATGAGGTAACTGTTAGGTAGATTTGTAGCTGGTTGACTAACCGAACCCAAAGTGTACTCATTAATGGTTCCTCATCATGCTAGAAAAAAGTGACAAGTGGGGTGCCGCAGAGTTCTGTCCTGGGCCCATTGTTGTTCAATGTCTTTAAAAATGACTTGGATGAAGGAATTGAGGGGTGCTTATCAAATTTGCAGATGACACCAAACTGGGAGGGATAGCAAATGATGTAGGAGACAGAATCAGAATTCAAAATGACCTTAACAGAATGGAGAACTGGACGCAAGCTAACAAAATGAATTTCAACAGGGATAAGTGTAAGGTTCTGCCCTTAGGCAGGAAGAACCAGATCCACAAATATAGGCTGGGGGACACCTGGCTTACTAGCAGTACATGTAAAAAGGATCTGGGGGTCTTGCTGGAAAGGATCTAGGGGTCTTGGTGGGCCACAAGCTTAACATACTGTAAGTCAACAGTGTGATGCAGCAGCAAAAAAGCTAATGCTATCTTAAGCTGCATCAACAGAAATATAGTGTCCGGATAAATGGAAGTAATAGTACCACTCTATTCAGTGCAGGTGGCGCTGTGGGTTAAAGCCTCAGCGCCTAGGGCTTGCCGATCGAAAGGTCGGCGGTTCGAATCCCTGCGGCGGGGTGCACTCCCGCTGCTCGGTCCCAGCGCCTGCCAACCTAGCAGTTCGAAAGCACCTCCGGGTGCAAGTAGATAAATAGGGACCGCTTACCAGCGGGAAGGTAAACGGCGTTTCCATGTGCGGCTCTGGCTCTGGCTCTGGCCAGAGCAGCGATGTCACGCTGGCCACGTGACCCAGAAGTGTCTCCGGACAGCGCTGGCCCCTGGCCTCTTAAGTGAGATGGGCGCACAACCCCAGAGTCTGTCAAGACTGGCCCGTACGGGCAGGGGTACCTTTACCTTTACCTTTATTCTGCTTTAGTCAGACCACACTTGGAATACTGTGTCCAATTCTGGGCACCACAGTTTAAGAAGGATGTTGACAAGCTGGAACATGTGCAGAAGAGGACAACCAAGATGATCAAGGGTCTGGAAACTAAGCCTTATGAGGAGCGCTTGAAGGAGCTGAGTATGTTTAGCCTGGAAAAGAGGAGACTGAGAGGAGATATGATAGCCATCTTCAAATATATTAAGGGCTGTCACATGGAGGAAGGAGCATGCTTGTTTTCTCCTGCTCTGGAGAATAGGACTCAAACCAATGACTTCAAATTGCAAGAAAGGAAATTCTGACAAAACATTTGGAAAAACTGTCTGACAGTAAGAGCTGTTCAGCAGTGAAACAGACTCCAGCAAGAGGTGGTGGACTCTCATTCCTTCGAGGTCTTTAAACAGAGGTTGGCTGGCCATCTGTCATGGATGCTTTAGCTGAGATCCCTGCGTTGCAGGGGGTTGGACTAGATGACCCTTTGGGTACCTTCCAACTCTAAGATTCTATGATTCTAAGATTCTTTTTGTTAGTTTATTAAAAACCCAACAGATTGGATGCCAAACACTGCAGAGTTTTATATCTCGGTGGCTCACACCTTTCATTCATTTGAAGAACATTGAAGGTGGCAGATGTTAACTGTTGAGAACATCTGACATAGGAATTGAACGGAACTTCTCTAGAGCCTTAGAATACTATGTGAATGAGAATACATAGGTGCAAATCATATTCATTTTAGGGGAAAGAATTTCCTTTCCCATCAATGTGTGTGTGTGTGTGTGTGTGTGTGTGTGTGTGAATACTTTCTGAAATACATTCCCACTATAATTCCTTTTGCGGGGGGAGAAATGTTTCAATAGCTATGATAGCTCCCCAAGAGAAGGTATAATAATGATATCACACAAACAGCATTAATAGAATAACAATTTATATAATAGCTTGCTTTCACGCAGAAACATCAAAATTTATTTGTAAACCCTTTTTATTAAATCATACAGTGAATTGCTTTTACATGTCAGATAGAATAACATGCAACAAAATATTTAATAGCATAATGTTCTCAAGGGCTTCAATTATATCATCGAAACCAAAGTAACTTGTTTCCCGACAGACCCCAATATTCACCGATAGCCAATATTACACTGGGCGTTTGTAAGAAAATATGTGTCATGGGTACGTATCAATACTCAAAAATATTCAATACTATTGTGAGCATTTTTTATAAAATGTATATCTCTATCTACATGATAAAGGTAAAAGGTAAAGGTACCCCTGCCCGTACGGGCCAGTCTTGACAGACTCTGGGGTTGTGCGCCCATCTCACTTAAGAGGCCAGGGGCCAGCGCTGTCCGGAGACACTTCCGGGTCACGTGGCCAGCGTGACATCGCTGCTCTGGCCAGAGCCAGAGCCGCACACGGAAACGCCGTTTACCTTCCCGCTGGTAAGCGGTCCCTATTTATCTACTTGCACCCGGAGGTGCTTTCGAACTGCTAGGTTGGCAGGCGCTGGGACCGAGCAGCGGGAGCGCACCCCGCCACAGGGATTCGAACCGCCGACCTTTCGATCGGCAAGCCCTAGGCGCTGAGGCTTTAACCCACAGCGCCACCTGCGTCCCATCTACATGATACAGCAGCACTATTAAAGCTTAAGACTTAGGCCAGCTTTTGCCATCCTGGTTCCCTTCTGAAGTTTTGGACTACTGCATAGCCATACTGCATAGGACTGATGGAAGTCATAGTCTCAAAAACCTGGACGGCACCCGGTTACAAAAGGCTGCCCGAGGGAGTAGACTAATCTTAAAACATGGATAATTTGGCAACAGTAGGCTCAACTTGGGGTGAAGGTAACCTGTCATTGAAGAACACCATAAAAATAGAAGATCGAAGCTAATACAATCTCCAATTATCTAGCCCAGTAGTTCTCAAACTTTTTTTTCCTGTGGGCCTTTTGAAAATTTCTCAGGGGATTCTTAGACCACTTAGTAACCTTTTTTTATCCTACAAATCAAAGTCTTACCCTTCTAATGCAATGAGCAAAGTTCTATGAAACCAGGTATAGTAATGCTTGCCAGTCTTAGGCTCAGGTCATGTTAAGCATTAATCAAGGATGGACTTGAGGGTGCAGGTAACAAACATTCTCTCACCCAGTGCAGAATTATGAAAATAATTAACCAGTTTGATAATCTGGCCAGGATCAAAATATTCTCAATCCCCTGGTTAGAAAAATAGTAAACAAAGTGCAGGTCCTAGCAACAATGTGCTTTTGTAGAAAGCTCTTCTGAGACTACCAAAACTCTAGCTAAAGCACTTTGAATATGTTCCTACCACAGAAAAGCACCAGAGAAATCTGCAAAAGCCCACTGGGTTGGGCTGCTGACACTAGGCTCAATCCAGAGAAAATTGGACAAAGTTTCACTAAATCAGTGATTTCACTAAATCATCTAATATTTTCTGGATTCCACCTGCCAGCCTCAGTCCAGTATACCTGAAAGAGCGTCCCCACCCCCATCATTCTGCTCAGACACTGAGGTCCAGCGCTGAGGGCACTTGCCCAGTGTCAAAGAGAAGAACAACTACCAGACTTTTAGAAGACATTTGAAGGCAGCCCTGTTTAGGGAAGCTTTTAATCTCTGAAGGACTATTGTATTTTAATATTTTGTTGGAAGCCACCCAGAGTGGCTGGGGAAACCCAGCCAGATGGGTGGGGTATAAATAATAAGTTGTTGTTGTTGTTGTTGTTGTTGTTGTTGTATCCTTGGAAAGCAAAAACTAGTACAATCCAGGCCTTCTGTTGGATTCAGGGGTTTGGAACAATAAAACTGGAAGCTATTGAATAGAAAGTTCAAGGGTTATGTTTTTTTAAAAAAATAATATTTATTCAGAATTTTAAAGGTTACAAAAAGCAAAAAGAGAAAAAATAAAAATAAAAAAGACACAGGAAAAAAAATGAAAATGAAAAGTTCAAGGGTTATGTTAACTGTTTCAGTATAGATGCAGACTGGGAAAGTTCTCTAATGGGAAAGCTGGTTGGGAGAGGAAGGTCTTTAGGAGGTGTTGAGAAGACAACAGAAGTGGCAGCTGTCTAATATTTAATGGGAAGAGATTTCAGAGGGATCTCACAACATTAAAGGCCCAGTTCCAATACTGTGCGGAACCAGTGCTTTTCTTCTAGGAAAAGAAAATGCCGGTACTCACCATGAAGTTGTTACAGTAAGCGCCACACTTTTAACCAGTGCAGAAAAATTGTGCCGGTACTGCATGCCCTTGAGGACCCCCAGAGAGAAAAAAGCCCTGTGTGGAACAGACCTCCTGATAAGATGACGTCTGCAGGAGACCCTCACCTTCAGAGCACAATGATTGGCTGTGTATGATGTATATGGTACTGTTCTTGCTGGATGTCTTCCATCTGCACTGGAGTTGGGGGTGACCTTAACTTGACAGCACAAAGTTGGGGCTGTTCTGCACACTGTCTGAACAAATGCCCCACCTTGCTGAACACCTGCTAGTCCTGCTCCTATGGGTACTACTTCTTGCCTGCCTGCTGTTAGGAATGCTGGAAAACAAGCTCAAGAAGATGAGGCAGGAGAGGGGAAAGGGAAATTCTAAAAAAGAATGGTTGTTCCTTACTCCCAGTCTTCTCAATGTATAACTGAAATATAGTTCATGAACAAAAAAAAGTCTCACCCTCAGTTGAAAACAGTTGTAAATTGCAGTGCTTACACACACACACACACACACACACACCTCTCTTAAGAAACAATTATGGCCTAGACGTAAATGCTTTTATCTGAAACATTATTTTATTGTTTTTACAGCCTTCATAATTTTTCCTGGAGGTTCTGAAACAGATTGCAGGAAAGGCAGAAGCAAAATAGATATTGTGTCCCTGCTCAAGTCTACATGTCTCTTTCTCAGATATTGCAGCTCTTGATAATCGTGCCAGGGGAACTTCCCTACTCTAATTCAAATAAACATTTACACCAAAGTCAAGAGGGATAAAACAGCTCAGCGGGGGAACAGAAACCCAAAAGAAGCACACAAGGGGAATCTTAAAAATTTCAAAGGTTTTCTCCCTTTAATAATTAAAAAAGACTCATCCTGGAAACCAAGGGCTTTTTAAATGCAGCTTCATAGTAGAAAACTTAGTTCTACAGATATAGATAAAAAAGGATTGCTTCAAGTTACTTTTAGCTCTAGAAAGGTAAAAGATTGAAGCGACTCAGTAGGAGGAAAAATAGGATTCCTTTTCTTCTTCTTTTTGTAGAAAAAAGACCAGTGACCACTCAACTAATAGAGAAATAAGATTTGGTTTTGGGGAATTATGTTTTAACAATTATAATTATGGAACTGTATCTGTGATGAATCCTCTGTGTTGGGAATACAATGGCACTGCAATTTTTAAACGACTGTATAATTCTTGGGCACGCTTTGATGATTCCCCCCCTCCCCCCCCGGCAATTGGTCTGTCTGTTTTATAAATCAGCAGGGGATTTGACAGAATGAGAAAAAGGTTTCCTCCTCCCTAGATTTATACATGCTTAGCTATATTCATTGTTAGCGCTGCTCTGAACAACTTAGTCATTGATTTGTGGCATGTGCTCCTTAGAACCTTTTAAATGTTTTTATGTGTCCTGAATGAACCTTTTACTCTAAAACTTGAAGCGTCGCAGCTTCAGACGTGAGTTATGGTAAAATAAATTGCCCCTTATTTCATCCCCCCCCCCACCCATATATATTTGAACTGATGATACGTCCTTTATTTCTTAACTCAAGACAGAAAGCGGAAATGTCAAAGCCCTTACATCAGGGAGCCAAAAATAAAATTCTAAAAATTCAGATTGAAAATCAAATTACTCACTTCCTGGATAGGTTATGATGATTTCAGTAACCTTATGGTTCATCTTAATCTTCATAAGGGGAAAATGATGGGCTCGTCCCGCATCAAGGAAGACCTATGCTCAGCAGAAATTGACATCTGCTTGTCCAGCAGTGGATAAGCCTGTGGATGGGTATCCATATATTACTTTAGCATTACTGGAATGTTCTTTTCTCAGGCAAAAGCTACATGTGTTGGCAGGGATGAGAACACCAAGCTCCACTCTTGGAGGGTGAAGTTCTGAAGCTGGGAGCCTCCATTACTCATGAAGGTTCTCTGCATGCTTTGGAATCCTCCATAACTGGGGTTCTATATCATGTGGGGAGGACAACATCAGACCTTTGCTCTCCATGAGTTGAAGGGCAATGGGGGCATGGAGCTTAGTGCATCTGTCGCCACTCTCCCTGCTAGCTTTTGGTGAGCAGAACACATGCACAGGGTTCTTGTGAGTCGTATTTAATGGCTCCAGCAGGACTTTCAGTTGGATGGACGAGTACCTTGATGTGGATGTGGGTCTTCACGAAGATTTCCATGTAGACCCATAGCTATAGGACTTCCATATGGTTCTCCGGGTAGTATTTTTGTATTTTTGATTTAATTACTTTGTCTTCTGTGAACTGTGTGTCCCTCTCTGTACCACCACCCCTTGTTTTGGATATTTGTCTGGTTTACTTGCCCAACTCTTCTGATGCCTTTTCCACAGGAACAATAAGTGACATTTTCTATGTGATATGGTTGTTTTTTTGTTTTTTTGTAAGCGTTTTCTCTCATTGGAGACAGGGCTGGGATCTGCTACTAGCAATTTTTATGATTGGCTAGGTAGAGAAGATGGACAGAAGCATCTAGAAAGCCTCTCAGTGACTGAAAATGTATCAATGTGATTGTGGGGCTTAGGAGAAAGACTGAACTGCAGCTTTGAAAGCTTGTGAGCGAGTTCAGTGGAGCCTCCCTTGCTCAGAAGTAAACTGTGCTATATTCAGTGGGGTTGGCTTCTAGGAGAGTGTGCGGAAGATTGCATTTTAAATGCTATTTTATTTTTTGGCTGAGTTTCTGGAGCGGGAGAGGGATAACTGTTTAAAGATATGGCTGGCTGCTAATATTAATTAGCTAATTGTACATCAATTTTCCTGATTTTAATTGCAGTAGTGGGGGGGAGGGAATGAGGACTGTTTTTGACATGGCCTGTATTTGTATTGTTTAATTTCTTAGTTGCTAAGCGCTTACTGTGGAAAGTAGGGGGTGAATTAAATGTTTCAAATAAATAAAACAAGGTGCCTACAGAATGGGATTGTGGGGCTGCACCAGAGCCCTAAGGCTGCTTAACCAATCTTCTCAGTTACTTTTTATGTAACTTTTATGTATCTTTTATGTAATCCAGAAACTCATAGACACCAGGTATTCTGAAAAACAGCTTAATGGACGCTACCAAGGGACCTGAATCAGACTTTATAACACAGAGACAAGTACCAATTTAAAGTGGAGAGCAATTCCCAGAATAGCATTATCTGTGTAGTGTTAATTCTTTATTATTCAAAAGATGGCTAACTGTTCATATCTGCACAAATGTGTTCATGCTTCATTCATTCCAAGTCAATAATAATGGATTCTTACTATTGATTATACATGAGCCTTTTTGTCCCATCATAATGAAATTTTAATGTTGATGGTCCCTAAACTATTATTTCAGCCTAATAACAGTGAGACTTGACAATTACCTTGGTCTGTGGATTGCAGATAGAACTAATAAGGTCATCCTTAATAACTTTTTGTTTACCTGACATTTGGTAATTTTATAGTTATTATGTATTATTTTAAAGTCAGCAGATTGTTTTGCAGAGGGCTGTTGCCTCCCCATGGAATAAAAATATGATTCCGGCAGGAGGATACCTCTTTTGGCTGGCTGCTCTCTGACCTGCCGCATGGCACTCGCTTCCATTAAGAGATCCCTTCAGCTCACAGAGAAGAGAAGGGAGGAATGAGCTTCGATAATTACCATTCGAAAGGGCTGACCAAAAGAAAAGCAAGAAGACATCTTTAAATCTTCCAAAACAATTTAGAGAGAGAAACTTAATTTCAGAATCAATAAGGGCAGGACAGTAGCAGAAGAACTATTCTCTCTTTTCAATGAGCTAAACAAATATGTTTTATTCCCCCTATAAATTTCATGCCAACATGAGGCTATTTGTACAACGTTTTATTTGGCCCTCATCGGCATGATGTCAGCACAACCCACTCTTTTTCTGTTTTAGCCTAATCTAACCCTTGTGGCACCAGCAAATCCATTTTATGTTGCTGACTATGTGACAAGGGGTGCATGTATAAACACAAAGGTTTCCTGAGCGGTGGATGTAGACCCACACACAAGTCATTGGCAACCAGGCAATTTGCCACTATACCTGGGGCGAGTCGCAATTATTCCACGGAGAGCACTCGAATACCAAACGGCACATGTCCCCGAAGGAGGCAGTGGCAACCACCACAGCACTGTTATTAAAACAGTACAGCCGACTGAATGCGTGACTCATCACTCTCTTCTAACTGCAAAGAGGCAGTAGCCTTTCAATGCTAAAAATGAAATGAATGAATGAATGAGAGCCATGTGTAAGAAGAAGTGCCAGTTCCAACTCATAACTGGGAGGTATGAATCCTCCATCTGAGATCTCACAAGATCAGGGCTGCCCAAGATATCACAGGATCTTGGACAGCCCAGGAGATCTCACAGGAGCCTTCAAAAGGCCTCCAAGGAGCCTCCCCGTCTAGTAAGCAAGATGGAGTGCTTTAAAAGCTCTTTCTGGGAAAGGAAAACCCTTCATGGGAACAGCTTTTTAAGCCTTCCATTTTGTTTACCAGGCTCTGGGACAGTTGTGTGAGGCCTCTCGAGGCTCCCACAAGATCTCATGAGGGCTTCCAGAGTCCAGTAAGCAAGGGTCTCCTGCCCCCTTTCTATTTTTAATTGGCAATATGCATAAAGCTGCAATGGTGCAAGAGTGAAGTCTGCCTAAGTTGCAATTGCCCTATACCTCCTGAATAGTGATAGGCAAAACTGGTCACAGCAGCCTCACTGGTGGCTGAGCCAATTGCCCATTGGAGGTACTGGGAAAGCCGCAGCAGGAAGTTGCACTCTTGGGTCAAGATTAGAGAACCATGATACACAGATTTCAGCAAGCCATTCTGAAGCCACATATTTGAAGGCTCCAGGCAGCTTTTCAGATAATTCAATTACATTATCTAAAAGGATGCTACCCTTTGAATTGCAGAGTGACTGTGGACTGTTTCACACATTAATACTCTGACCCTCAGAGCATGTATAACAAAGTTCTCTCCCCCTTTCTCCACCCCTTTCTCTCTTTCTTTCTCTCCAACACCACTTCTTAGTGCATGTACACAGAGTGAAGCAGATGTTTGTGTGGGCATTCACTCTTCTGGCATGAAGATCCATCTTCATGTTGGGGAAAATGTTGCATGTAAATCATATGCAGTTATCTACACATTACTAGAGACACGGGGCTGGAAGGAACTATGAAATCAGATCTAACTTTGTTGCAAACCACACTGGAAATATTTAATTGGAAGGCAATAAGAAAATGTTCTAAATATTTTATTTTAAAAGAAATCTCTCCTCTAATCTAAGCATCACACTCTCTTAAACCATTCATCATATTTCCACAGATTAATCCACACAATCTGTGCCACAGCAGAGACACACAAACAGCAGACACATACAAGCCATTGTCCCTCATGCTTTGGCGTCATCTAGTTTTGCTTCCATTGTTTCTATATCTGTCCTCCACTATAAAATGTTTATGTGGAGCGGAATATGAATTTTGTAAATAACATTAAACCTGCAGTTCTGGACACTGCTTGGTTGTGTATGCAAGCCCGGACCCAAGTCAGTGAAAGGGTTAATCAGACCAAAAACAGGTCATGAGGTCAAGCTTCATCTCACCATGTGGAGGCAAGGAAAGGTCTTACTGGCGCTATGTTGTGGCAGATCACATTGTGGGCAAAGAATTTGTACAAAGATGGTCCAGTGAAGAATAAAACATCTCTCATTGATTCCTGCATTGCAGAGGATTGGACTAGATGACCCTTGGAGAATCCTTCCAGCCCTACAATTCTATGATTCTATGAGTTGTGGTCTTGTTTTTTGTTCCCAATTATACAGTCTGGTTAAGCATTCTGCTGACTTAGGTCAATGCTTACACTTAACTCCAATTGACTTCAATGGCTCGCATCCCACATGTCTGCAAACACATGGAGACTGTACGTCATGTTGGTTAAAATAGCAATAGCAATAAAATAAAATGTTCTGAAGATAGAGGTGAAAACTTAACTACAGTAAATACAAAATACATTCTGGAGGCATGGCACAGCTTCAGTGGCCAGCTCCTCCAAAGCGCTTGGCCTCCTCCAGACAATGTGACGTCACACACACACAATGTGCGACGGGTCCTCTCAATCTTGGGGGCAACTTGGCGCCTCTGGTGTCCATGTAGGCTCTAGTAGCAGGGCAAGCCCAAGGGATTTTGCTGCCTAAGGCACAGCAGCAAATGGTGCTTCCTTCCCCAAGTCCATCAACACTGTGCCAAACACTGGGAGTAAGACTAGCCAAATTATTTTGGCACCAGATGGCAAAGCCCACAAGCACCTCTCCCCCTCCCTTGCATTAAAAATTCAGCATTGGTAAATTAAGCAATTAATAATTTCCCACCCTTTCAGGAAATCCAAAGCCAACTGCCTGAGGCAGCTCCTTCACTCAGCCTAATGGTAGGGCTGGCCCATAGTAGTTTAATAGGGAGAGATTTGCTTTTTGTGGAAGAAATGACAGAGCTGGGCCATTTGCCTGATCCAGCAGGCTCTTCTTACATTCTTAGCTATTTGCAAAATGCAATGATCATCCTACGGTGGGAGGAGAGGTATGAAGAAGGAAATATCTACATTAGAAAGATTTGTAGCTTTTTCCAGTCAGCTGGAAACTTGAAGAGAGGCTCCAGTCTTCCATCTCAGAGGAAACTGCCTAAGGATCATTCACTCTGAAGCTTGCTAGAGGCCAAAATATTTGTTTACAGGGCTGTTCCTAAGAGAAACATTCCCGACTGCTGACAAGAACATGAAAATGCTGTCAGAGGATAGCACCTCCCAGACCTAGGAGAAAACAGGCCGAAGAAGGGAAAATCTGTTAAGAAGATTGATTTCAATTAACCAGTAGCTCTCTGACACTCTCTTGTTACTCTGCAGATGTGAGAAAGCCCAAAAGGCTGAAGTGTGAATGCAAACTTCTTGTTCATATTGCATCAGATCACACTTAGGGGGTGGGGGGAATCTCTTCCCAAGGGGTGGAAACGTGGTTATCACTCATTTGCCTATATTAATTCATTTATATAAATATTTTTTCCAAAGCACAACATGCCAACACAGCCCAGCTATGTGACTAAAGTCCCCCTTTTAAGGCTTGTTTCTTACAGACTAATAGCAATTGATAGCATCCCAGTGAGTTCAGTAAGCATCACAGGATCACAACCTTTTTCTGGGCTGATTTAAAAGATACTTTTTGATCTGGTTGAAAGCTTTTCATGTGATCCCTTTGAAAGATGAACTCCTTGGAACCAGATGCAATGCTAATAGGGACGGTTCCTTAGAGCAGAGCAGAGCAGAGCACATTAACCTGTACAGATTTCTGCATAAGGGCATACTCACATACCAGCTTGGGTCCAAGACCCTTCTTGTACTCCTTATGCCAGTGCAACTGCATTATGAAAAGCATCACATTTTTATCTAGTTTGTTCTTCTTCCAAGAGTTGGCTTGATGCAGTGTCTTAACCATCCTACTGACCAAATGTTGAACAGCAGCATAAAAATTGAAAGGGACAGAGATAGTCAAAGCCATGATCTCTCAGCCTCAGCCACCCTTCTGCATGTCATCTAATGAAAGGATTATACAAGAAGATCATGTATGTGAAGCACTATGCTTGGTATTACGTATTCTATTTGATCTCTTAACTGGGAGTAAGTCTCATTAAACTCAGTGGCACTTACTTCTGAGTAAGAAAGTGTCATCTTCCATTCTACCCTGTATTCATTGCACAAGGCATTGTTTCCCTTCTGCTGCAGTTCCTCTTCCACCAAAAAAATACACTCTGTCTCACTGCCCACTGTGGCAAAATTATGTAATATTATACTATTCCACCTCCTTAATTTCAGTACAAAGGAAACACAAGTGCAGGAGGGCGAAATCAATTACATTTCATTTGCAGACTGTAAACAACAGCAACCACAGTGAATGCCCATCATATTCACTGGATTGTTTTCTGTTCTGGCATGAATAACCAAACACGGGCAATTTCTGCTCCCGTTTCTGTTTTCGTTGGAATTCTCCAACATTTCTGCTTCTGAGTAGACATGCATAGGATTGCGTGGTTAGGCTTTCTTTATCACGCGGTGACAACTCACTGATCACTCAGCGATTGTGACATCAAGTGTAGACCAGCAGCATGTGTGAATGAGCAGAGCCAGTGTAAGTTGAACACCAATTATTATAGGCTTTCCTATCACCATCCATTTCAGTGGAGTCGTTTCATACATTTAGCCGTGCGTCATCAAGGCTTGAGCAATCAAGCAGCATATAACTGTGTGTGCATGCTGGCCCTTAGACATCATTAGCAGCTCATTCATTTTGTCTGTTAGGCTAGGTGTCAAATCTAATGTGAACATACTTCCAATAGGAGTGAGAGTGGGTGTGTTTGTTCATGCAATTGTGTGTGCTTCCAACAATGGCTTACTACATAAATTAATGAAAGATAAAAGGGTTTATAATGATGCACACAGCAACTCAAAAGGCAGGATGGCACATTCAAATGTCCCCATATAAAATAGTCAGATCCCATTTAAGAAAGAAAGTATTTTCTTTCTTTCTTTCTTTCTTTCTTTCTTTCTTTCTTTCTTTCTAAAAAGTGCAAATCTGATTCAAGAAATGGGAACACTCCACACGAAGTGCACTATTTATTAAAAACTAAAACACAGCCCACCAAATCTTCTCTGCCTTTAATGAAAGCAAAGTGCCTTGGAAACATTTATAATCCATAGCTCTGCTTTAGTGGTGTACGTGCTTAAAAAGTTGACAGATTCCTTTGTAACAAATAGAGGCTTAATACACTGCATTAAGAGTAAATACAACCACCTTAATAAACATACTCATTCCCTCTTTAAAAAAGATAAAATGCAATAATAAAAAATGTGCAGATCTAAAAGGTACAAGGGACAATTTTCCACCACAGCAAACACACTGGGAGCAGCCAACTATTGCTCTTACAAGAGTGCTTCTAATTAAAGACCTAGATACATCCTTACACCAAGCTAATGAGACACAGTTTGCCTCTCTCGGAAGTTGCTTAGGCACTGCTTCATAAAGAACATGTGTGCTCTCAGTGCAAGTTAAGGGAATCTCAAGCTCAGTGGTCAAATGTGACCTTCCAGACATCTAGACATGACCCATGGGACTCTCCACAAGTCACAGCCCCTCCTTAACGCCACTTCATACCTTCAATGAGTTTTTGCTTGGCTGGAATGAGTCCTTGAACTCTCGCAATGTATCTTGATTGCCTGGATGAAGAGAGACATGTCGTGTGTGTGTGTGTGTGTGTGTGTGTGTGTGTGTGTGTGTGTGTGTGTGTTTAGAAACTAGCCTACTATGCATAGTTTCGATTTGCATTCCTTGCTTCACCCACTTTTGCTTCTGGCCTAGCTCAATGCTGACATGTCCCAGCCCCAAAAAGGCTGTCCATATATGAAGGTGGCCCTCAGTCCAGAAAAGGTTCCCCATGCAGGTCAAGATAAGGCATGAAAATTAGCCAACAGCATGGTTCAATGCTATCAGTCCAACAACACTTGCTGTCCACAGAGATATAGAGGAAGGTGCCTTAGACTGAATATTCTGGTCCATCTAGCTCAGTATTGGAATTCTGTACTTTCTGGAAGCTTCTCTCCAAGGTTTCAGACAGGGAATGTTCACAGCCCTACCTGGAAATTCTGGGGAACAAACCTTGTGCATTCAAAGAAGAAGGCCTCTTGCTAGTTGTATAGAGCTGTTGGGTAGTGAAGAACTGGAGCAAATGATTACTTATGCACTTGGCCTCCTGAGACATTTAAACCAACATGAAAGAGCAATATTGACAGAACACTAGGAACCAATCTTCCCAGTCAGGGACCTCACCTAATGTAGCTGTCCCACTGGACTATAGATAGACATCTGAATATATGAATGGATCAAGTCAGAGCAAAAATTCTAGCCTAAACTTTTCCCTGACATGCTAGTTCTGAATGTGCCAGGAAGTGTTTGTTTAAAAAATGACAGAGCATCCACACATTCAGTCCCCCACCTGTAGTGTGAACAGCAACATTTCCATCTCATGCTTCTGATCGTGTATTTTGCCCGAGTGCCCAGCTTTTCACAGCAGTATTTTATCATGGGATTGCATCTGACAGACAGTACAGAAGATCTGCTTGCTCTATATGCCAATCACACAATGCCACCATCGCTATTATTATAGGTGCAAGTCATTTTGTTTAAAGTTTTGTCATTTACTTGCTTGTTTGCTATATAGTTGTGATACTTTGGTTCACTTTTCAGCCAAGAAAAGCAGCTTATAATTAGGTTGTATTGTTGGTTCTGATCCCTAGCAGAAAAACCACCCAGATTCCAAGCTCTTCCCTCCAGATGGAGAGGACTGGATTAAGCTGCAAGAGGACTCAGGAACTGGCTGGTGGTAAAGATGCCAATCTACCTACCCAGCCATTCCTTTAATCCAGTGGTTGGTTATGGCTTCTAGGTTCAAGATATTTCTCTCCAAAAAAGGGTGAGGGAGAAAGTAGACAGGTATGCTAACAGAAAAGGGTGCCCACAAGCAATCCATAAAATATGCCAGTACAGGTATAATTTTTCTTATCTAGCCCATATTTTGGACAAGTTTATCTGTTCCTCAAAGGTAGAGCTACAGGACATGTGTTATCTAGTCTAGATGCCTAACAACTTCAGCTTTTTACCACAGGAACTAAGAGCAGTGCTTTGAAAAAGAATGATGCCATCTAACACAAGAAAGATATCAGGCAACTTTGTGCTATTGCCCTAAAAAATCACGCAGAAGAGAGCTCCCTTATCTTGGCATCTCTCTAACCTGGCAAGATCCTGCCAAGTTGTCCTCTGAGCAAGGAGGTTCATTTCTCCAATGCACTATTAGAATAAAGGACAAATCTGAATCTTAATGGGTGCACCATTACCCTATAGGGCCTTGAGAAACTTTGCAATCAAGCCACACAATTTTGTAGATGGAGAACTCCCTGTCCTGTTGAATAAATCAGTAGACTATCTTCTTACACTAACTCAGACTAACAAATCTTTTCACAGAAACTGCTCTGCTTCAATCTCTGAAACAGAACAAGGGTGTTAAAACCTCTAAATAATTCTTGAAACTCTTATTACACCCTGTTGCCCACAGGAACACACACAAACAGCTGGGAGCCTCCCAACCTGAGATGCTTGACTGGAGCCACTTATCATAACTAACATTGTAAATGAGTTTGCCCTTTTCAGAATGTCCAGGCTCAGTTCTCAGCAAGGAAAAGAGTCGTTTCTGTGCACTGAATAATCTCTCGTATATTTAAGACATGTTTTATAAGCTTCAGATGTTCTCCACACCAGTTTTAGGCATAGAACTCAAGAATATTAGAGCAAAGGCCTGTTTAGTCTGGCATCCTGTTTCCCAGAAGCCTTTGGGAAGCCCACAAGCAGGGTGTGAGGGCAATATTCCACCTCCACTGTTGCTCTGGCATTCATTGTGACCTATACAGAGAAGAAGCATGGCCCTTAACTGAATAACGTTACTTAGTATGGCCCAGCTATGGGTTTATTCAGCCCATCTTCTGCCTCTAACTCCCAGTGCACTCCCTGCCTGTGACCTCTACTCCTTTAGCCATCCCACCCTTGCTCTGAGCTCTTTGTGGGCTACTGCTTCCTTTAACAACTTTGTGTATGTTTGTATGTTACCCACTCCCACCTAGAAACATGTACATAGTGCTTCGTCCTTCCTCCTCAGAATTTGTCTTCTCCATAAAGCTATTGCTTAACTCCTTAATCTTCATCCCCCACCACAACAAAAATCTACATATGTATAACAACCTTTGTATTTTCTCTTCATAAGCAAACCTCAGACTACAAGCTTTTTTGGGCAGTGACCTGTCCTGTCCTTTTCTGCTTATGGTCTAAAATACTGGGCTCACTGAAAGTGCTGCATAAATAATGCATATTTATGATGAATATTCATTCGATCATGTTAGCATTGCAAGATGTATATCACTAGAGGATGATCTGTGAGTGCCTATTCCAAGTTGAGATAGTTAGTGGAGAGCTTCCCTACATGACCTATTCTTGGCTTGCTACATCCCCTTAAAACTTCTGAACATAGATGGAGCATTGGAGTGGCAAGGTATGTCCTGGTCAGTTGGTGTCACAAGTTGCCTATTACTCTGCTGGGTCTTTATGATCACTAGGTGTGCCCAACAGCCCATATCTCACCATGCTCAAAATATAATAAGTCCCTTCACTTAAGATGTCCCAGTTTGTCTGTCTTAAACAATATATAAGATATCATAAAAATGTTTCTTGGGGAGACTCAGTTGATGGGTTCTTTATTTCACATACAGATGCCCATTCCAAAATGTGTGTTGGAACCATGCAGATACATTTTGCTGAACTCACTCCTGGCTGTGCAGCACATCTTTCATGGTGTCTGCACTCTGCTCCAGGTACTTCAATGTCCTGCGATGACATGCTCAGCTGCTTGCACCTGGTTTTACCAGTATTGTCCTTTCAGATGCAATTTATAGCATAAATAAAAGGGAGATCTTTGCAGTGAGATGACCAAGACTAGTCTAAATAGTGGGAAACTTTTATGTGAGCCTCATTTATGTGAGTTGACTGGGAAACATCCCAATTATTCAGATGGCCAGACATTTGAATGCATTGGATTGCTATTTATTCTGAGTCTCCTGGGGACAGGCAATGAACTTTGATAGCAAGGAATTGTGAATAACAAAGGTTGAGATCATGGTCCTCTAGTATTCCATTTGCAGCCAATTTGTTCCATCATGAGGCCACTAGGATGCTAATGTTGGTCCTCCTCCGCAATCTTCCAATGGACATTTCATTTTAACTATTTATACAATGCTGCTGATCGAAGTGCCAAGGAAGGGCAACAAAAGGGCACAGCACTAAAGTAAAATACCACCATGCATGACAACGGAAGCAAAGCAAGTTAGCAATGCCTGATCTTAACTGAGAACAATATATTAGTAACAAGCTTCAAATCACAGAAAGGAATACTCTGAAGAGGAAAAGACTCGGAACAACTATTTGCTGTGCAGAGATCATTAGGTAAACAAAATAAGGAAGGCAAGGTTATGAAACTGGTCCTAGAAGAGACGCACGAAGCCTAACACCAGTATTTACAAGAGGTAACAGATAAGGGGAACTTAGGAAGGAAACGAAACAATACAAACAAAACAAAAAAACCTAATAGAGTAAAAATCATATGAATTGCATTAAATACAAATTTTGGAATGCTAAATCTGTTGGAAATTGATAGACAGAGAGAGACATAAATGACACTTTTGCCTTGCTGGGTCATAGAACTGTAGCTCTAACAGTGCAGTTTAGTTTTGTTCTCCTCTGCACCAACTGAAGGAAAGTTCAAAGTGTCCTTTGTTTTAAAGACATTAATACAGGAGGCTCACTGTGTCTTTATAATAAATTGCTTCTTTGCACATGAACAAACTGAGAGGATATTATGGGGTGTTGAACCAAGCCCATGGTTATTTCCATATTCCAAGTAAAATGAGTTTTGTCCGTGAGTTCTATTGGTTTTTTTACACGAATCATGTGACAATCATGTTACTTCTACAAGCAGCAACATTCTTCCCAGTGCTTTGCTCTCTCTTAGCCCCAAACTGCTAAAAGTTTCACAGAATTCCCACTGTTTTCATACAGTTATTTTCATTATTTGTGTGTCAATGGATCCTTCTTTTTCTGGCTTTTCTCTTTTGGGGGGCAGTTGCTGCTATTTTCCACAGGGGCATTTTCCCCAAAGGACTTCAATGTTCAGGGCATTCTGGAGCAATAAAATTGTGGCTGTCAAGAGCAATTGTCCCACCAGAAGAAAGTTAGCCCTCCGGCAGTTGGAAATAAGGGACACAGGGGCATGAATGAGAGTAATGAAAAGTATGCCGCTTCATTCCTCTGTACATTCAATGCAGAATTAATTAAAGTGGAACCACATCAGCCCATCAGTTACATTTTTCATTCATTCCAAAATGAATGCACAACCTTGTTTTTAACCTGAGTTTCCCTTTGAGATTTTTCAAACAAGAATTCACACATCCTGACTTGTAGCTCCCAACATTTAGCTTCCCTGCCAGCCACTAACTAATACAGTGGTACCTCTGGTTACAAATTTAATTCGTTCTGGAGGTCTGTCCTTAAGCTGAAACCGTTCTTTACCTGAGGTGCCACTTTAGCTAATGGGGCCTCCCACTGCCGCTGTGCTGCCAGCACGAGATTTCTGTTCTCATCCTGAGGTAAAGTTCTTAACCCGAGGTACTACTTCCGGGTTAGTGGAGTCTGTAACCCCAGGTGTTTGTAACCCCAGGTGTTTGTAACCCAAGGTACTACTGTACATACATTTAGCTTATCCTCAAACTGGCAGCATTTTACAGATGCAAACACATCATACTCGCCTCACCGTTGCATCTCCCTTCTCCCTCCCAGTAATAACAATTTAATAATAATTGATTATTTATACCCCACCCATCTGGCTGGGTTTCCCCAGCCACTCTGGGCCGCTTCCAACAAAATATTAAAATACAGTGGTCTATTATGTGACGAAATCTGATAAGATCTTAATTGCACTGGCCAGCTAATTGCTTTATGGCCCCAATTAGCCCCAGTGGTCCGGCACGCTTCCCAGCCAAGCTGCTCTCAGACCTTCTTCTTCTCCGGTTTCGCCTTGCAGAGTAAAAACACAGCGGATCAAAACCGTTGCAGTCTGCTTCAGATCCAAACACACCAAGCACTGTGTATGTCCAAATTCATCAGTTCTTTATTGCAGCAAATATTTACAGCTCAGCATTTCTCAGCTCCTCCTGGACTGCTAGCATTCATGGCGTCCTGCTCTCTCAGAGACACAGAGAGAACAACAAGTAGAGCTCCTCCCTCCTTTCAAACGTCAGAAGAATGGGAGGCACAACTCAGAACAAAATTAACCCAGTAAGTTCTGAACCCCAACACCCCCTCTTGCCTCCATTCCTGGCAAGACCTGTGGATGTACCTTTGCAGACCTCTGTGAGATCAATCCCTTCCCCAATGCCTTGCGCCCTCTCCTGGCGTTCCTGTCAGGCATCTGTGGAACATCCTCACAACTCTCAGATTCGCACTGTGCGAAACTTACCCACGCACCTGTGGCCTGATACCTTTCAGGTGGAATTCCCTTCGTTGTGCGACTGGACCTCCTGGGCACAAACTCAGGCACTTCCTCTGACTCACTGTGGTCAGCAGGTGTGTCCTCTGCATCCTGGGATTCCCCCTCTGACTTAACACGTCTTCGAACCCTTGGAATTACCCTTACAGGAGAACTAGGCTCACTCTTGGGCTCCCTTTTTACAACTTGGGGAGATGCCCCATCCTGCTCCTGACTTTGGTCAGTGAGCTGATCGTCATCAGCAGACTCAGCCCCTGGCTCTCCTTCCTCCTCATCAGAACCTTCCTCCTCTGAATCAGAAAGACATTCTGAAAGAATATCGCGTCTGACAGGGGTCTTTGACTTTTCCTCCTGCTTACAGAACTCAGCGTGTTTACTGATCAGCAGCTTACTCTGATCACCTGACGGGTACGCAAACCTCCATGCACGAGCCGTTGGCTCATACCCACAGAAGATCATTTTCTGGAACTTGGGTTCACCTGGCCCTCGCAAAGCTTCAGGCACCGGCAGCGAGGCCGTTGATCCGAACTCACGGAGGAAGTGTACCTGTGGCTTCCTCCCGTGAAGCATGAAAAACGGTGTGTCTCCTACCACTGAATTGTAGGACCGATTCCAGGTGAAGCTCACATATTTAACTGCCTCCATCCAAAACTTTGGAGGTAACCCAGAATCTGACAGCATCACCTGTGCAGCCTTAACCAGAGCCTCACTTCTGAGCTCTGCCACCCCCCTCTGTTGAGGAGAAGTCACTGTGTGACTTATCCCTTTCTTGTGAAAGAACTTCTGCAAAGCAGACCCAGTAAACTGTGCGTATCTGTCACTAGCAATTTCCCTGACTCTGGTGGAGAACCTTAGTTCCACCTCCTCAATCCAACGTCTAATCAGCTGTGCTGCATCTTCCTTGGATTTGAGACCATGTGTCCAGGTGTTCTGCGAAAAATCATCCTGCAGTGTCAGCAGAAACCTGGCCCCTCCCAAACTTGGTTCCTTCATGGGACCCAACAGATCTATGTGCACAAGATCAAAAGGTTTTGTGGTTACCCTCTCCACCCTGGGGTAACTGCACCCTCTTACCTTTGCCTGTCTGCAAGCCTGACAATCTAGGACTCTTGCACATTCCTCAATTCTACAGCCTTTGGAAACCTCAGGTAGCACCTGCAGTTCTTCAAGACAAGCATGAGCTGTCTTCTTATGCCACGCACAAGAACATGAAACATGAGTGGGAACTGTAGCACGCAAGGCTTGTGCTTTCTCAACCTTCCCCTCACCCTCCAGAGACGTTTTAAGAATGAAGAGATCATTCTGCCCCTTTGCAACTCTGACCAGTTGCTTCCCTCCTTTGGAGATTGTACAAACATCGTGTTCAAAGCAAACCTTAAACCCCTTTTTCAACAAATAAGGCACAGATAAAATACAGTGTTGCACTCCTGGTACAATGCAAACTTCCATCTGCTCCTGCAAAACAGAAAACAATACATTTGCAATGTTATTCACATTTTTCTTTTCCCCACTTGCAAACTGAACAGTTTTCCCAGCCGGAATTGCCTTGCAATTCCACATCTCGACTGCAGGGGTCTCTGGGATCAGGTTGCAGTTAGCTGCTGAGTCGATTACAAAACGAAAATCAGTGTGTCTCTCAGAGCTGTCCTCAAACAAAGCCATACTGGCAACAAACGTGTCGCTGCCCCCTCTCTCTGGGCTTCTGCAGCAGTTCTGTCTGGTTGTCTTGGCAACCAACTCCCCCTTGCTCAGGACCTTGGCAGCTTCTGTAGAAGTAGCCTCCTCCGTTGCCATGGAGACCGGCCTGGCCTCTGCGTTCCCACGCGACTCTTTAGGCCTTATCTTCACTTTGTCCAGGTGGCCGACCTTGAAGCGTCTAGCTCTCCGCCGCTTTCCAGACTTTGGCTGAATACGACAATCCCCAGTGGAAAAATACTGCCCAGGGCTCCTTTCAGCTGGCCTGGCCCCCCTTCTTCCGGAAGAGCCCTCTGTGCCAGCCCTGCCCTTGCTGAAACTGCGTTTCACTTCAGCACTCACAGTGGAAAACTTTTGAAACTTGCCTTTGGAATTCTCAGCCCCCCCGACTTGCACCTCAGGGACTGGGGCTACAGCCATCTCCGGGCTCTGCATGACTTCTCCAGGGTCCTGGCATCCTGCTGAAGTTTCACACAAACTTCTCAGCACCTCCCAGGCAGCCCTTGCTGACTTTACGCCCTCCAAACTGGGCAAAAGTGATGCATGTACGCATGCCTTTAGCATAGCAAGCTCTCTTTGCATTCTCTGCTGGCTATCTTCAGGCAACGCAGCCTCAAAGCCTGCAATGTCTGTCAGGGGAAGTGGCTCTTTCTGGCTTACATCCCAAAGCCCAGCCACCAGAAACCAACCCCTTACTCTTCTGGACCAGGTTGCCCAACTTCTTAAAGTGAGCTTCTCAAGCGGAACGTCCTCCAGGACCTGGCTGTCTGCCATTTTCTCCTCTTTCCCGGGGCCCCAGCTGCTGTACTCACGCATCACCAGTCAGCCCTCCGGCACCCGATTCTGCAGCTGCTTTCTCAGCTCTCTGCTCTCTTGCAACTCTTGCCTCTCTGCAGCAGGCAAAACACAGAACGCAGACCTCTGCCGCTTCAGTAGCGTCTTCCAGCTAATGCCAAGCTGACTTCAAACTTCAAAGCTCACCGGCAGACTCTTAGCAACAGTTTTATTAGCGGTAATTAGGTCCTCCATAACCTGTGACGAAATCTGATAAGATCTTAATTGCACTGGCCAGCTAATTGCTTTATGGCCCCAATTAGCCCCAGTGGTCCGGCACGCTTCCCAGCCAAGCTGCTCTCAGACCTTCTTCTTCTCCGGTTTCGCCTTGCAGAGTAAAAACACAGCGGATCAAAACCGTTGCAGTCTGCTTCAGATCCAAACACACCAAGCACTGTGTATGTCCAAATTCATCAGTTCTTTATTGCAGCAAATATTTACAGCTCAGCATTTCTCAGCTCCTCCTGGACTGCTAGCATTCATGGCGTCCTGCTCTCTCAGAGACACAGAGAGAACAACAAGTAGAGCTCCTCCCTCCTTTCAAACGTCAGAAGAATGGGAGGCACAACTCAGAACAAAATTAACCCAGTAAGTTCTGAACCCCAACATATTAAACATTAGAAGCTTCCCTAAACAAGGCTGCCTTCAAATGTATTTTAAAAGTCTGGTAGTTGTTCTTGTCTTTGACATCGGGCGGGTGCCACTACCGAGAAGGCCCTCTGCCTAGTTCCCTGTATCTTGGCTTCTCGCAGTGAGGGAACCACCAGAAAGCCCTCAGCACTGGACTTCAGTGTCCGGGCGGAACGATGGGGGTGGAGACACTCCTCTAGGTATACTGGACTGAGGCCATTTAAGCAATAGTCAAGGGACTGACTGGAGTTCAGGTGAGCAATGCTGTCCCACCACACACACCATCTGCACCTGGGCAGAACAGTAGCAAGGGAGAAATTGGGAGGCTTTAAGAATTGCGGTGCCACAACTATGATCTACAATGGAGCGATAGAGGTGGGGTGTGTGGTATTTGTGTGTCGCACAGGGCACCAATGAAATCCCATGGAAAGAAGCAGAAGTTCCATTGACCTCCCACTGAAAGCAGGGGGGGGAAACATGCATGGAATCGGACTGTTCCTGTTCTCCTGCTAGAGTCCCCAAATTTTCTTTGTTGGCTTTTGGCACAAAAAATGAAGAGTCCGTCATAAATATAAACTGTTTTTTAAAGTGGGGGTAGGTAGTATTACATGTTTTTTGGGGTTTTCTCCAATGAGCCAATTGTAGCTAAACTTTTCACTGCCACTTCCTCAAATGTCAGTGCTTGAAACTTGATGTGTTTTATTTATAAATGTACCTTATAATAGAATTTGACAGCAATGACAGGTAAGGCAATTAAGGTTTCATCAGCCATTCTTGAGATGGTCTGGGCACTAACTGTCAGTCCATGTATCCATGCTCAAAGATCCCATGGAGATGAATCAATCCACTTAAGTGTGACATTTGTTTGGAACAGATTTATGTGGGGTGGTGGGGAGCTTGGTTGTAAGTCACTTTGGGTTGTCCTGGGCAAGACAAAGCAACTAACAAATTTAATAAATAAAATAAATAAAAAAGCTCAGAGGAGAACAAACACCACTCCATGGCTTGCAAACTATTTAAAAGCAGATGAGGAAGGAGTGATCCCAAGCTTCTTACAAATGCTTAAAAATCCCAGCTTTCTTTTATTTCATAGTTGTTATATGCCTGTTTACAACATTAAGAAAACCTTTAATTTTTTATTTAATAGTACAGTTTTGATTTTAAAAAGAAAGAAAGCCACCTCGTTTATGGTGCAATCATTTAAAATAATTTTGATATCTCACCCTTGCTCTCCTGAAGGGGGATTAAGGTAATGCAATTTTGAAGTTGTTTGCCTTATCCCCACAAGCTGGTTGGTAGGGCGTGTGCCAGAACAAATGATGTCTCTGTGTAGAAATGTACATCTACACTTTTTAGTATGTACTTTTCTTTCTCCCTTCCAACCCCATTCCCACTAGGAATAGCCCAGATTCTTTAAATGACAAGAGACTGCCCACAGCTTGACACTTTTATGTTAAACTAACAGTCACATTACTTTTTCATCTTTAAAAGGTACTATTCTTGATCAGCGCCAACACACATATTATCGAGTGCCTTTCAAAGCTGGCATTTAAATATTGCTAATGGAATTTCTTTGTAATAAGTCCCAGAGAGTTTAACTCTGTATCACACAGCAAAGCCATCTCTGCATCTCCCTTTGACTCAGACAGCAACATAATATTTGGAGCTCAATCTGTTTCACTTTTTGGAAACATGGTGAAACCAAATGGTGACTTTAAAAAAAGAAAGAAAGATCTTGATGTGAGGTGCAACAAAGGAGGCTCCTGAAGTGAAGCCATCCTGACTGCACGTTCTAAGGGAACAGAAGAAGACCCCAGTGGGTCAGCCCAATGGCCAATATAGTCCAGCATTCTGTTCTCACAGCGGTCAACTTATGGGAAGCTTATGAAACTTATGAATGCAACAACATCCGACAATGAAAAGCTCCTAAGGAGGGGATGGAGAACCTGTTGCCTTCCTAACATTGTTGGACTACAGCTCCCATCCTCCCTGACCATTGGCCATGCTGGCTGGAGCTGATAGGAGGTAGAGTTCAACAATATCTGGGGGAGTGGGGCAGACTTTTCCCCATCATAACATGCTAGTCAAAGGAGCAGCTCAGCTCAGCACTGTTTTAGTTTAATCCCTGGATTTAATTGTTGATTGTTCCATCTCAAACTTGCATGTTTGAGAGCTTACCCAATGCTTTTTCCATGTAACCTGCCTAGGCCTTCCACTCAGCAGCAGAAGACCCTGCTGCCAGTCCCTCCAAAGTACTTTTAGGATAACCTCTTGGTGCCTTTCCCAGAAAATCACACCTGATCCATACCTGAAGCTCTGAAATTGTTCCCAGCCCTATTCTAAGCTGTTTCTCTCTTGCTTGGGTGAGTTGTTGCTTCCATTTTTAATTGTTCACACGGTGATATTAATTCTGCAAATGTTAGCCACCTTGTGGGTTTTTTGAGGGGGAAGCATGGCATTAATATCTTAATAGTGATATTGTTTGCTGAGGTATTATTTGAACAATTCCTGGTTACTGTAATTGCTTCTTAATTGTATATTAAATTGTTATTTTCCACCAAATTGTTTTATTCAATATCAACTTGGTATTATTTTAATGAGAGGCAGTCTAGAAAAGTTTTAAGTAAATAATATTTTTATGGTTTTATTTTTATATGTTATGTGAGCTGTTATTTTATGTTCTGTGCAATGCATTGGAATGTGCCCAGAAGATGAAGGACAGATTAGAGATATTTATTCTTATAAAAACTCCCCTTAACAACTTCCTGCCATTAGCAGCTTTGTCTGTCAAATCTGATGAGCATAAGGATAGCTGTAATAAAGGTGTGCTGAAAGAGAGAGAGAGAGAGAGAGAGAGAGAGAGAGAGAGAGAGAGAGAGAGAGATGTATATGAACTCAGGCTAAGGTCAGCAGGCATGATCCTGCTCCATCAACTCTATAGATTCAGTAAATATATTTAGAAAGTTGTGAAGAGGGTTTATGTTTTATTCCAACCTAATCCAAACGAATTTCAAACGGACTTCTTTCCAAGTAAGGATGCTCAGCATTTTAACCCTGGTAACTATTTATCTATAGAAATACACATATTTCCACATAGATCTATCATTTAAACCTGGGAAGTATCCCAGGATTCTGAAAATTTAATGTTTGGGTAACGTAGGGCTGCCATACATCCGGATTTTCTCAAACATTACTGGGATTTTAAAGGTAGAATTGACATCCGGGGAGAATTTCTGAAAGGTGGCACTTTGTCCTGGATCTTAGGCAAGTCAATCAAAAAATCATTTTAAAAAGCTGGTTTATACTTTTTGAAATATGGCAACCCTAGGTAACAAAACTCCAGTTCCTCAGGGTCTTGACCTAAAATCCCTGGATGCTGGCAGGAAATTTCAAAAATCAAAACTTGTATGAACAAGGCTTACAGTAAAAATATTTTATTTTGAAGTTACTCCACTCTTAAGCTTACTATATTATTTCAATAAAGTTTTTTTTCTATTCAAGTTCTTATTCTTTTAAAAATTATAGACTTGAAATCATTCTGTAATCATCATACACAATGTTGGATTTTTCCTTTCAATTTTTCTCATTTGTTTCCTCCACAAACAAACAACTCCTTCCTCCTCCCACTTCAATATACTATCTCCCACACGTATCTCTGTATAGTACAGGGTTGATTTGTTAGCTTTAGAGTTTTTCAGTGCTTTTAATTAACACCTATGGTCCATATTGATAATTAAGGGTAAGCCCTTCCTTTAAATCTAAACTGTAAAGTACTGTATCTGATCAACTGTAATGCCTGGGTGATGCTGCTACAACAATCCCCATTCCTTCGTGAAAACAGATACATCTCACTGGTTTCAATATTGTCCCCCATCCATCCTAGGGGATTCTGCAGGCATGCTTTTAAAAGATAACATGGCCCAATAAAACACACGGTCTATAATCCTCCAAGAAGTTCTTTATCAACTCAGAGTCCTGGATAACGGAACAGGTCAGCCTCTGCAGTAGTCCAGGACAAAGTAATTTGAAGAGCCAGAGGACACACTTCACTTGGTTTCCCAAAAGCTCTTTCATGTTTGTATCAGTTTTGTGAGGTTGTCTCAGTCTGGTGCTCTGGTACCATTGACCGCCAACTGCAGGACTTATTTCACTCACTGTGAACCTAGAGACTCACATTTCCCAAGTATCTCCTTCAGTCCTCCTTTCCCTTCAGACTGTAGCCCCAACACAGAGAAAGATGGTTGCTTTTTAATTCAACTAACTTTTAAAAACTATTTCTATCCCACTTAATCCTACCCACTTAATCAAACAAAGATTTCCATGGGATCTAAACATACCTGTTTCTATCTTGACAGATACTGTAGAACACTGGTGTTCAGCTGGTGGGTTAGAACTGATCCAAGGTGGGTCACAACAGGACCACTACCACCATGGAAATATATGGTCAAAGATTAAGAAATGCATCCCCCAATGCAGCTGGGCCCTGGGTTTGAAAAAGTTGAAGATACCTGCTGTAGAAAAGAGGTTTTTGACTGTTCCTCAGAAGCTTATCAGGGACTTCTTGATGAGAAGATAATTAATGATGAACAGCCTTTGTTGAATGGTAGCTGAAAATCACAGCGACTACCAAACTTTCCCTAGAAAGTGTACAGCCACAGGGAGTTGTTATGTTGGTTGTGCGTTCTAAATTATAATCTCAATTCACATAAAGCTATAGTGAAGTCTAGATGGCCCAACTAGTGCTCTGCTAGAATTAAAATTACACCTTACTTTTCTCCCCAGAATGTGCAGTTGCAGACATGCAAGGCAATATCCTTTCCTACCCAGAAAGTGGGAAATTTGAAAACCACTTAGAATCAGAGAATCATAGATTTGTATAATTGTAAGGGACCTTGAGGGTCATCTAGTCCAAACCCCTGCATTGCAGGAATCTCAACTAAAGCATCCTGGCAGATGTTCATGCAACCTCTGCTTAAAAACCTCCCAGGAATGAATGTACACCACCTTCCAGGGGAGTCCATTCCACTGTCAAACAGCTCTTACCATCAAAAAGTTCTTCCTGATGTTATTTGGAATCTCCTTTCTTGTAACTTGAATCCATTGGTGCAGGTCCTAGCCTCCAGAGCAGAAGAAAACAAGCTTGCTCCATCCATGTGACAGCCCTTTAGATATTTGAAGATGCCTATCATATCTCCTCTCAGTCTCCTCTTTTCCAGGCTAAACCTACCCAACTCCTTCAACCATTCCTCATAAGGCCTGGTTTCCAGACACTTGATCATCTTGGTTGCCCTCGACTGCATATGTTCCAGGTTCTCAATACCCTTCTAAAATTGTAGCACCCAGAACTGGACACAGTACTCCAGGTGGGCAAAGCCTCTAACATTTCCCTGATAAAAATCGGGGCATCCCATTCTGTAATTATAATTTTACTATTTATACTCCACACATCTTACTGAGTTGCCCCAGCCACTCTGGGCAGCTTCCAACATATATAAAAACATAATAAAACATTAAACTTTTTTTTTTAAAAAAAAAAAAAACCTTCCCTTTACAGATTAAAACATTTTCCAGTAGCACCTTAGAGACCAACTAAGTTTGTTCTGGGTATTATTTATTTCGACTGCATCAGACCAAAACGGCTACCTATGTGAATCTTCCCTTTACAGGATTGCCTTCAGATGGCTTGGGGGTCGGATAACTCCATACCCTCCAACATTTCTCCAGTGAAAATAGGGACTTCCTAAGGAAAAGCGGGACATTCCAGGATCAAATAAGAAACCGGGATGGCTTCTCTAATCTGGGGCATTTCTGGAAAATAGGGTCTGGGTGGGGTCTGACCAAGGCAGAACAAAACGACACTTCAAACAGTGGCTCATAAACAGTCTGTCTGTCTGTTTCATGTTGCAGTGGAGGGCAAAGTTTTTTTCTCAGCCTGCACCTCTGGATTCTGAAATGAGGGGAAAGGTGAGTAAGTGGTTGCTATGATAGTTAGGTCTTAGACAATTCCACAATGGACCATAGTTGTGATGTGTGAGGAAAGTATGAAGCCTGCTACTTTTAGTAGCTCTGTGCCCCTGAGCACCCCCTGAAATGACCCCAGGAGCACATCAGCTGCCGGAAAACAAAGGTTAGCTGTTTCTGAACAGTAAAGATAAATGGTATGATGAACACCATGACCTGTCATTTAGATAACTAAATTTTAATTGTGAGTAAAGGGGGGGATTTTTATATGCCTGTTGTTTTTGTCCATGGAGTTTTCTTGGCAGGGATACT
Source organism: Podarcis cretensis (assembly GCF_951804945.1). Taxonomy (NCBI): domain Eukaryota; kingdom Metazoa; phylum Chordata; class Lepidosauria; order Squamata; family Lacertidae; genus Podarcis; species Podarcis cretensis. The sequence continues at coordinate 71,720,652 of NC_137170.1, read as the reverse complement.
GGAGTGGCTTGCCGGTTCCTGCTCCAGGTGGATCACGTTTAGTCCAAACTCTCCACTATGACCTTTCCCTCTTGGGTAGCCCTGCACAGCAGAGCTCATGGCTTCTCTGAGTTATTCAAGCCCCTTCGCCACGGCAAGGCAGTGACCAATGAAGGGGGGTTTAAGAAACAAATTAGCAAGCAGTAAAGGTTTTTTTGAGGGAGGAATTGGGAAGTTTATAGGAGGATCGTGATTTGTTTGTTGTCTTCACAAAAATCCCTATTAGATTCATCTATTTCAGACAAGCGGTTTTTCTTATATATTTTTTGTTCTGTAAGCTCACACACATAGAGAAATGAAAATGTTGCTTTTGGATTTCATTCTTACTCTTTGCAGTTTTGCTGGTTGTTAGCTTTTCTGTGCTGAGTTTTCCACATTTTTTACAGCTCTGGTTAATCTTTCTTATTTGTTTGGGAAGAGTTTTCTTCTCCGTATCAGAACTGTCCCTAGTGATTTTTATACAAAGCATGGTTTTCCTGAGCTTTGGCCTATAAACAGCTTTGAATAATTTAATTTTTACACATTACTTTTATTTTATTCTTCCTTACTGGATTTACCTGGTGAGTTTCAGACTTCACTATTCTGTTATTGAATATTTTTGTTTAATTTTTACTTGAAAGTAATTTTCTGTTTGGATGTTCCTAGATATGATGTCCTGGATATCACACTAACACCTGATATCATGCATCTAAGACCAAAGAAGCCTATTCCCTGGAATTCTGTATTGGTAGCTATTATTCTCTTAAACTAAAATGCTTTGCAGTTAGGATTGCTCTGATTATAGTAAAATTTAACTAGATAGCTGGTGGAGTTTTGTTGTTGTTTAGTCGTTTAGTCGTGTCCGACTCTTCGTGACCCCATGGACCAGAGCACGCCAGGCACTTCTGTCTTCCACTGCCTCCCGCAGTTTGGTCAAACTCATGCTGGTAGCTTCGAAGACACTATCCAACCATCTCATCCTCTGTCGTCCCCTTCTCCTTGTGCCCTCCATCTTTCCCAACATCAGGGCCTTTTCCAGGGAGTCTTCTCTTCTCATGAGGTGGCCAAAGTACTGGAGCCTCAGCTTCACAATCTGTCCTTCCAGTGAGCACTCAGGGCTGATTTCCTTAAGAATGGATGCGTTTGATCTTCTTGCAGTCCATGGGACTCTCAAGAGTCTCCTCCAGCACCATAATTCAAAAGCATCAATTCTTAGGCGATCAGCCTTCTTTATGGTCCAGCTCTCACTTCCATACATCACTACTGGGAAAACCATGGCTTTACCTATACGGACCTTTGTTGGCAAGGTGATGTCTCTGCTTTTTAAGATGCTGTCTAGGTTTGCCATCGCCTTTCTCCCAAGGAGCAGGCGTCTTTTAATTTCGTGACTGCTGTCACCATCTGCAGTGATCATGGAGCCCAAGAAAGTTAAATCTCTCACTGCCTCCATTTCTTCCCCTTCTATTTGCCAGGAGGTGATGGGCCCAGTGGCCATGATCTTGGTTTTTTTGATGTTGAGCTTCAGACCATATTTTGCGCTCTCCTCTTTCACCCTCATTAAAAGGTTCTTTAATTCCTCTTCACTTTCTGCCATCAAGGTTGTATCATCTGCATATCTGAGGTTGTTGATATTTCTTCCGGCGATCTTAATTCCGGCTTGGGATTCATCCAGCCCAGCCTTTCGCATGATGAATTCTGCATATAAGTTAAATAAGCAGGGAGACAATATACAGCCTTGCCATACTCCTTTCCCAATTTTGAACCATGGGACTCTCAAGAGTCTCCTCCAGCACCATAATTCAAAAGCATCAATTCTTCGGCGATCAGCCTTCTTTATGGTCCAGGTCTCACTTCCATACATCACTACTGGGAAAACCATAGCTTTAACTATACGGACCTTTGTTGGCAAGGTGATGTCTCTACTTTTTAGAGTTTAGGTGGGCCAATACAGGATTCTGCAATCGATAAATTGTAGTTCATTTTAAAATTGCATATTGTAAACATTGCATATAATAACTACTTTACCTGATGTTTTAATACAGTTTATTTCACACTTTACTTTCCCACATAAGCTTTGCATCCTAATGTTTCCCTTGTATACACTGTTTCTTATATTTCCCATTCCCCAGCATCCAACTTAAAAGTGCTTTAATGTTTCTTTGATATCGTTTACAGCTTTCAGAAACTACTCATCTGCTGATGCACTGCAACTATATTCTCCAAACTGATTTCAGCCTCTGGTCATTTCTTGTCACCACTACCCCTCTCACCCACTGGGCAAATTAAGGGTCACTTTCACACGCAAAAAAAGAAAGCAAAAGAGGGGCACATATAATACACAAGAATGTCTTTTGGGGGCTCATCTGTACCATCCATTTAAAGCAATCATATACCACTTTAACAGTTGTGGCTTCCCCAAAAGAATCCTGGGAACTTTGATATATAAAGGATCTCCTAACAACTCTTGGCACCCTAGCAAACTACAGTTCCCAGAATTCTCTGGGGAAGCCAGGACTGTTACAAGTAGTGTGGGTGTGGCTATCAGTAGTGCGTTAGGACTACATACCAGCTAAAGCAGGTACCAATTTCAGACAGACAAGTGAACAGGTTTTAGTCTTTCTTTCAAAGTATGTGGAGATTCGGCTGAAGAACCGCAATTCCCTGAGAATAATTAGGCTTTGTTTGCACTCTCCCTTTGACTTGTAGGCTTCTAGAGTCTCCAAGTTGCCAATTCCCAGGCGCTATTATTCACTGCATTGCTTGAGGGTGGGGGTTTGAATTCCAACTGCAGGAGCAAATTATGTTTGGGAGGAAATTACAGTAAATAGGTGTGAAAGTACAGTAGCTATAGAAGTGAAAGAATGTGAGTGAGTCACACAGAGTAACCATCTCATTAGATCCTGTGTTTTTTTGATGAAGTTGTTCATTGGGGAGCTGAATATGTGGGGGCGCACTAAGAGCCTGAATTATAGCCAGCCCCTGAAGAAGAGGGGGGGCTATGCAGACAAATAAAGGTACTTTGTTAAAAGACACAGAATCGGGAGGCAAGGAAACTTTCAAAAGCCACTTGCAAAGGGGGCATGCTCTGGAGTTAAAAGCAGTTAAAAGGTGGGGAGGAAATCCCACCATTAGAGTCACACAAATTGCTCTCTATCAAAACCTGACAGAACAGCAAATTTTGATGACAAAAACCATTTCTGTGATCCAGACCCCCCATAATTTATTTCCATTTCCATTTAGGTTTTACTATAAAGAGAAAAGTAAACTAAAACACTCAAAGGGCACTTACATAACAGGATGTTGGAAGCTGCTTAGATGGTCACCAAAAGGTTATTGAAGTTTCATGGCTCAGACACACGAAGGCTTCAGTACTGATGTGTCCTTCTAGCTCACCCCTCCACCATCTATTGACATAATTTAAAGGAGTCACCTTAGGCCCACCAAATGCTCTGTAAGCCATGTAGATGGCCCTTGAATGTATGTTAGCGTGAGCATTTCAGGGGAAAAACTAGACCAGCACTTCCAGGTTAGAACCAACCAGCCTGGTAACATCAGAAGCTGTCAATACACTGAATGTTTAAAATATAAGATGTGGGTGCAGCCCCACTGAGTTTAATAGCATACTCCCAAATAAGTGTGCCATAGATTGTAGCTAAAGGCTGCATCCAGGTGGAACCTTCTTGTTCAGAGAGTTCCACAGATGATTAGAAGAAAATGCAGGGCCCATCACCCACCCCTGAGACTGGGAACGTTTCCCTTCCAACACCCTTGAAAACCAACATCTCTGAGTTTGTGGAATCCTGTTTTTCTCACCACGACAGTCCCAAGTTATTAGGCTTATCACAAAGAAACAAGACACTATCCTTCTCAGCAAGAGCTGGTCATCTTCAGGGAAGAAGAGCCAAGATCACTAACCTCTCTGTGGCAGAAATGACCGGCAGAATCCGTGACCAAGAGAAGGAGACTGTGGAGGAAGATTGGAAGAAGTTCAAAGCTTATCTTAAGAACTGTCACAATATTGATGAGTGCTAAAATGTCAAGGGGAAGGAAGATGCAGAATTGCAGCTGAAAATGTTTGAGGATTTAAGGGGAAATTGAGAAAAATAATAAACTTAAATTTAATTGGCTAAAAGGGTTGCTGAAAAATTGTAAAATAAAGATGCAAAAAGGGTGAGGTATGGGGAAGTCCGAGAAAGGAGGCTTGTGAAAATGAGGTTAAGAATTTATATTTGTGTGTTTGTCTGTATTGGTTGATGTTTTTATGTTGTTGTTGTTGTTTTGTTTGTTTTAAAAATTGGAAAACTAATAAAAATTATTATAAAAAAAAAAGATCACTAACCTCTCTGTGACAGAATTGTGGGTACCAAAAGGCTTCGAAACCACTGTTAGGGTAGCACTCAGGTCTGGGTTCTTGCCTGTGACTACTTCTGAGTTTTGTCTCAGATTCTGGCATCTAGTTGTCATCTCAGATTCCTCACTTGCATGGTGTGCTCATCCCTGTCTCCCCTTCCTGAACCCATCTATTGCTAGGACATAAGCCCAACCCTCAAAACTGTGCTTCTTTCTTTACTTTCGGATGGGTAAGAGAAAAGTTGACAGAAGAAACACATATAAGGATGGGAACCCCATGACCTTCCCAATGTTATTGGACATCAATTCCCACCAGTCCCAGCCAGTGTGGCAAGCATTCAGAGATGATGAGATCTGTACTCCAGCAACATCTGAAGGGCCACAGGTTCCCCACCCGTGACATAAACACCCAATATCTTAGCAGAACATGGTCAAGCCTGCCTCTGCTCAGATTCAAAGCCAACAGGTATGATTACCTAATGTTCTTGATTTATGTGTAGATCACCACTAATCTGGCTCTTGGTGAGAGTAAGACTATATTCAATTGTCAAAAAAACCTTTTTATATGCTGCATTAAGGGCCTTCCATTTTCGCTCAAGTTCCAAAATGATGGGAAGTTGCAGGTGTTAAGTGCCACCTCATGAAAAGATGCATTATTTAGGTGATATGGAGAAGATATGGTATAGTATCCTATTCTGCGGTTAGTTCAAGCTTCACTACTAATCTGGAGTTGGATAGCTGTCAGTGGCAGAGTGGTGGGCCTAAATTACCAGCGCTCTCACTTTTATCAATCACTCACTCCCACATACACAGCCATCACACATTTATTGCATTAAAAAAAATATTACTACACATCCTTTCATCAACATTCTTTCACATAACAGCCAATAATAACCTAATGCACTGGCCATAATAACAATCATAATAGCAGCCAGTAATGATCAAACATCTCAGCATCATCACTAATCCCCCTCCCTCCCACTGAACTAACAGGTCCTCTCTCCCGTCCCCCAATCTCTCACCCAGGGAGGAGGGTGGGTTTTTTTTGTTTGCCAGTGTGGGCTCTCAACCTAGGAGGATATACAACTACTTCCGGTCCATCTAGTTCAGGCACTTGCTCATGGTTATCAGCTGCCTTATTTGGCTGAGCTAGCTAGCCCATTGGTCTGACCTCATGTAAGGGATCGTGTAAGCTTCTTACATTCCTAGACCTCACATCTGTCAGAAGGCGGGTCATACAGGAAAAGATACTGGGGGCCGATGCCATTTAGGGCAGCATTCAGCATAGCCCTTCTGATGTTTGGGACTACAACTTCCATTAGTTCCAGCCAACATGACTGTCAAAAACTGCACCTTGAATTGGGTGCAAGAACAAACCCGAAAGCCAATGCAGAAGAGCTGTTCACACATACATGACTCACGCCCCTCAGTGATCAGGCAGCAGCATTCTGAACCTGCTGAAGTCTCCAGACTGACTTCAAGAGCAGCCCCGTGCAGAAAGGCATTAAGACTAGTTCAAACAGAAAAGAACCAAGGCATGGGCGACTGTAGCCATGTCTCTGTTCTTTTCTTTCCTTTTAAATTGCAGGGGGGAATTATGCTATATTCAGTGAAAAGAGTGACCTCTCTAATCTAATTAATTTTGCTCTTTGTAAAGAAAATCAGCAGAGCCATTAGCAGTCCTTGATTTTTTTTTCCCTTCTCATTTGAGATATTGTTCAGGATTCAAAGAACCATGCAGAGATACCTAGCTGCCCAAGGAAATTTGGAGCTTGTGTTTCTCAAGCAGGAGCCCCATGTGCTGTATAGCAAATTTACTTTTGAAATTGAGGAGTTTCAAAAGCAATTTGTGAGATGGCACAGTGGTCAGCTGTTGAAAGAAAAGAAGTCAAAATTCCCACTGAAAGTGTGCAGGGCCTTGGGTCCACTCTAGGTAGTTGCTTGGATCCTAGTCATTCACACAAAACAAAGCCACAAAACACATGGGCAGGCAAACTAAGGCCCGGGGGCCAGATCCGGCCCAATCGCCTTCTAAATCCGGCCTGTGGACAGTCTGGGAATCAGTGTGTTTTTAAATGATTAGAATGTGTGCTTTTATTTAAAAATGCATCTCTGGTTTATTTGTAGGGCATAGGAATTCGTTTATTTTTCCCCAAAAAATATAGTCCAGCCCCCCACAAGGTCTGAGGGACAGTGGACTGGCCCCCTGCTGAAAAAGTTTGCTGACCCCTGATCTAGAGGTTGCCTGGCTGGAGAGGCCTGCACAACAGCATCCCTGGAGCAATCTACAATTAAATAATCAAGCCACAGGCTTTCCTCATACTTCTGAAGAGAATGAAGATTATTCAACCAGTGAAAGAACACAGGAGGAAACCAATACCTGCATTTATGTCAGCTACAAAATTAGGTGTCCTTTTATTCCAGGAAGGGCCAACCCACTCAGCCAGGACCGAGGAACAGAGCTGAATTTACCTCCCCCACCCCTTGCAGGCCAACTATGACAGGTGGACAGATGAGGTAACAACCTGAAAGGGGATTGTCTTTGAAGACCCTTTGCAAGTGGTTTCAGTCATGTCTCTCCCTGCTTCACCCTGTGAAAGGATCCCTGCCGCACTCCTGTTGTGGATATTAAAGAATATCTAAATTAAACCATGGCTTGGATCCAGAGTTCCCATGAGAAGAGTTCCACTTGTGGGATTCTCCTGCTGGTGGTAAAGCAGGTGGAGAGGGCTTTAAAAAAATATTCTCCCTTCCCTTTCAGTATGTGGTGCCCTCCCTTCCAAAATCTGCTCTGAAGGGTTGGGTAACCATCCAGACGAATGTGGTAGGGTCACAGGGGTGGTTCCAAGAAACGGGATATCTGCAAAATCACCTCTTTCTCTATCATGTGAAGACACATCAGCCAAGAAGCTAGACTAGAAATTTATGTTCTCCTTTAAGAATAGAACAAGAGGAGAGTCTTGACCCCATCTAGATACAGCCAGGTGCAGAGACAAAATTTAGTGATCAAGCCACATATGACATTATCCACACACATCCTTCTTCCATCAGAAGCCTCTCCTGGACCAAAGATCCTTCTGCACACAAAAGAAGACTTTCCATGTATGGAACAGCGATTTCCTTCAACCTGTTGTGTGGTAGGACAAGTCCAACATACAAATGCATCCTGTTGTCTGATATGCAGAAGTGTGTGAAATGATGCACAGGAAAGGAGCTGAACATCCCAATCATCTTATGTGTAGATGTACGAGTCACGGCACAATATAAACACATGTATTTTATGGAAATGGTGTTGACTTTCACTTTGAAATAATTCTGGCAAACAGGCCAAATGTTTGGCTTTTATTTGGAGAGTGGGTGTTTCTGGCAACAGAATTGTTGTTGTTGTTTAGTCGTTTCATAGTGGAGAGTTTTGACCAAACGTGATCCACCTGGAGCAGGAACCAGCAAGCCACTCCAGTATCCCTGCCAAGAAAACTCCATGGACAAAGACAACAGGCAACAGAATAAGAGGGTCAAAAAGAGAACCACAAAAACCAGCAAGCCAGTAAATTTTTGTAAAATAAAATGCTGAGGGTATGCTATTCCTACAGACATAAATAACACGAGACCAAGAGATAGAGAGCAGCAAGGTAAATAAATAAAGAACATAAAGCCAACTTTTCATGAAGGTAGTAGCAGCTGACCTAACGTACGGTCTCGTTTCACCTGGGCAGCTTTGCTGTGTGAGAAGAGAAGAACACATCCTAAAAACTTCTTCATGGAAAACCATGGTGCTTATCCACAGAGCCAGAGAACAGAACTTAATTCTGTGCAAGAGTGAATGAGTGAGAACATGGCTTCACAATGCAATAGTTTAATTATTATTAATACTTCTTTATTGATTCTTACACCAAGATTATCTGTCAGCAGGGACAGCGTTGCATTAAGGGGAAAAAAGAAGTAATGGAAACAGGATAGGTTGAAGCCAGACAAGAAGGGAGACATGAACTGACATTAGATTTTTTAATTAAAATCCACACAACTCTGTGGTCAAAGAACCTAGCCTGAAATGTAACCTCATGGGTAACTCATATGTTTCTTGATTTTAGGCAAGATATAAGAGGCACCCAGTAGACTGGGCAAGGGAGTTTGAAGAAGGGAACCAGTCTAATTAAACCAGCCATGCCTTTAAAATAAGTATTATTCAATTTCAAAAAAAGAGAGAGAGAAAGATGAAGATGTGCTGACTAAAATTACATTAACTTGCCATGCCCTGCCCTACTGACAGCTGCCAACTGTGAAGTACTTTACCTGTCAATTTTGTATTTTCTGCTTCATATTTGTCTGGTTCCCTGTCACCGCCACCATTGACCACACACCTGATCTACCAAGCTCTGTCTGCTCCCAAATCCCTGCTGTCATCCATGTCCCACCAAACTCCACCAAGTTCTACCCTCTACGCATGTGTACGTACACACACACACACCTCTGGCTCTGCCCACCGGCCCTTGACTGAAGCTGTATTTTTGTATATGTTGTATTTTTATATATTCTGCTGAAAGTCATCCAGAGTGGCTGGGGCAACCCAGACAGATGGGTGAGGTACAAAAATATTATTATTATTATTATTATTATTATTATTATTATTATTATTATTATTATTACTACTACTACTACTGCACACATGGGCTAGGGAACCTCAGGTCCAGGGGCTGAATGTGCCTGAAGAGGCCTTTCTATGTGGACCTTGGGACTCTTCCCAAACCACTAGCCTCCTCAGCCACGCTCCTCACTAGCCTTGTTTTGCTCCTTCATTTAGTGTTTTGGCCTGGCTAGAATGTCTCCTTGAACTGTGTTAACACCTCTTGCATTCTGATATAGCAGTATCGGAAATGTAGCCACTGCTTTGGCCCCAGAGAAAACTGTTTTCCTATTTAAAACTTGGGTTTCCTCTTTTTAATCTATATTTCACCTCGTATTACTAGAATGCTCTTCCTCCAGAGCTAACTCGCAGACATTACACGTTTTTCAATTAATATGATTTTCATTCACTTTGTAATTTATTTCTCACAGGTTAAAGATCTATCAATGAAATTCCATTTCCAGGCATTCTCAAGATCTCAATAGTTACAATTGTCTTCACATGGACATCAATTTTAATTATAGCATCACTTCACATTACAAGTGGTAGGGCTATGTCAGCGCTGCCACTGTAAATAATTTTTCATGGATTTATCACCTAGCAGTAAAACTTACTTGGCTTGGGTTTTCAAGGTCCTGCACCAAATGCAAATATTTTCTTGGGGAGGAGAGATTTGAGTAATATGTTAATTGAACAGGAAATTCATGACTGGAAAGACCTTTCTCTCCTTAGCTAAAATTTAACACACCTGAAACTATACAACATACAGGTTCTGGGTAATTTAGAGCAAATTGTATTAGACATGTATTTGTCACAGCAAAATAACAAATCAGGCAAAGCACAGAATTTGTTTTACTTCAGTTACCTGGAATTCTTATTTTCCAATTCCGCATTCAGAATAATTATCCATCTTGTTTTGAAATTAGGGAAACATTTATTTCATTTATATCCTGCCCTTCCTCCAAGCAGCTCACTATCATCATCGTATTATTCTTATCCTATTTGTTCGTCACTTTTCTTACAAAGGTAACTCAAAGCGACTTACATTAAAACCAATAAAAACCAAAAAGAACACAAAAATTCAAATAAAACACTAACAATTAATCAAAAAGTCAGGACCACAAGTTCCACTCTACTAAAAGACACCACAAAATATTTCAAATTAAGGGCCAAGAACTCTGGGGGGGGATGGGTTTTGTGCAATGCCTAAAACGAGATAAAATGGCACTAGCCATGCCTCTAAGGGGAGAGCGTTCCATAAGCAGGGAGGTGGCCACCACTGAAAAGACCTTCCCAATCTTGCCACCCTCCAAGCCTCCAGAGGAGGGGGCAAATAAAGGGCCTCAGATTATAATTGCAGGGTTCATGTTGTTTCATGTGGGGAGAGGCTGTCCTTGAGCTACTGGGGTGGTAAGATGGATAAGGCTGTCCTATCCTGAGCACAACATAAGAAGCTGCCTTATATCGAGCCAGCCCTACCGGGAGATGCTAAAAATTAAACCTAGGGCCTTTGGCCTACAAAGCACCTCTGTGCTACGGTCCTTGCCCTATGCGGTAGGCTAGGCTAAGAGAGAGTTTCATAGTGGAGTGGGGATTTGAACCTGCATCTCCCAAGCCCTTTGTCTGATAACTCTTTACTACATCATTCTACAGTAGTTCCAATACAGCAAAGAGGCATATACACATGGCAAATTTCTGCACACATCTCCCTAGTGGGGATGAAGAACTACATGCACCAATATGTGTACAAGATCCCAATCCCATATCTGGGACTGGCATATATGTAGCCCTGCTCAGATAATCCGCACTCACATGAGTCAACTGTCAGAGTAAACAGGAAGCTGAATATGGTACCAGCAATTCCCTCTTCCCTGCCCAATCTGATTGATGCAGTTTTGTGACAGCGATAAACATGCATAGACCAGGGCCTATATTATTTTATTCAGATGCTCCTTTTGAACTTGTCGATGGGTGCCATGTAAGTTGTTATATAACTTTTCCTATTCATTTTGCAGCTTTTTTTTAAACATGCAAGTAAAAAAAAATCCACTCAACAGTGGCAAGATATGTGTATATTTCAGAGTAATTTTGATTATCCTTTGACTTTCATTTCATTGACTTTCATTCCTCATTCGTCTTCTCCCCTGCTGCAACTCTCCATTGGAAGTGAGGGTTTATGGCAGTTCCAACTACTCTCACAAGTAATTCTAAAGAGACCTCTGCTGGACAAATGGGAAACTGACTGCATGAGAAGTTAAAGGGCATGAGATGTGTAGAATCTCAAAAATACTTAATAAAATTATCATTGTCATTACAGTAGTACCTCAGGTTAAGTACTTAATTCGTTCCGGAGGTCCGTTCTTAACATGAAACTGTTCTTATCCTGAAGCACCACTTTAGCTAATGGGGCCTCCCACTGCTGCCGCGCTGCCGGAGCACAATTTCTGTTCTCATCCTGAAGCAAAGTTCTTAACCTGAGGTAATATTTCTGGCTTAGCAGAGTCTGTAACCTGAAGCGTATATAACCTGAAGCATATGTAACCCAAGGTACCACTGTATTATTAAATATTTGTACCTCACCTATCTGACTGGGTTGCCCCAGCCACTCTGGGTGGCTTCCAACAAATATAAAAGCATAATAAAACATCAAACACAGCCCCTCCAAGTGTCCCTATTTTCCAGGGACAGTCCCGGATTTACAGAATGTTTCTGATTTGATCCTGTAATATCCTGCTTTTCCTGAGGACATCCCTATTTTCATCAAAGAATAGTTGGAGGGTTTGAAGATATGCAACCCCCAAGCCAAGGAGACAAATAACTACACAACCTTTAAAAGACATCTGAAGACAGCCCTGTATAGGGAAATTTCTTAATGTTTTATTATGGTTTTATATGTTGGAAGCAACCCATAATAAAATGATGATGACGACGATGATGATGATGATGATGATGAACATCCCTATTTTCTTCATGTTGGAGGATATGCAAACATTAAAACCTTCCCTATACAGGCCTGCCTTCAAGTGTCTTCTAAAAGTTGTACAGTGGTACCTCTAGTTACGAACTTAATTCATTCCAGAGGTCCGTTCTTAACCTGAAACTGTTCTTAACTAGAGACGTTCTTTCGCTAATGGGGCCTCTTGCTGCCGCTGTGCTGCCAGCACACGATTTCCGTCCTCATCCTGGGGCAAAGTTCTCAACTTGAGGTAACTCTTCCAGATTAGCGGAGTTTTTAACCTGAGGCGTTTGTAACCTGAGGCGTTTGTAACTCAAGGTACCACTGTATGGTTATTTATCTCCTTGACATCTGATAGAAGGGTGTTCCACATTAATGATGATGATGATGATGATGATGATGATGATATAAAATAATAGAACCAGCACAGTGCAGGTGTTAGTTGTTAATTCCCATATTATGGAGAAAAGCACAACTATTTTTAATGAAATTCTAAGAGTATATTTCTCAATCTGTCCCTTTCAGGCTTCCACAGCATATTAAAACCCACTTTTAAAAATTAATCCTAAAAAGACTTGGGCTGTGTATGGCCAGGAACAGGCTGCCAACAGGAGCTTCCAGGCATTCACCTGATGGGCTAAGAGCCCTCATGTCAATAACTGGGGCTGGTTGCTAGAGATAAAGAGACAGAAAAACCTGTTCAGACATCTACCTCACATGGTTAGCAGATGTGTAAGGGGGGAGCAGGACCAAAGCAGACAGCTGTGCCCCTAATGCCACCACACCCCTCTGGCCATTCCCCCATATCTGCACATTTATTTAAGACGAGTGGGAACAAGCTGAATGTAGCCCTAGGTTTGGGCCTGCACTTGCCCGTTCCCAGGCCACATCCCTCGCCCTCCTTGAGTGCTTTTGTGTGGCTGGAATGCTTCCCTGAACACAATGCCCCTTTCTTGCCTGGATAGAGGATGAATGTGTGCTCAGTAGGGCTTGTGTGGTTGAAATGTAACCTCTTGTAGAAAAACGAGAATCACATCCATTGCTCCACCCACTTTTCCTTCTGGCTCCGCCCAGCACAGGAATGAGGTCCCTGTAAGTTTGTCCATGAGAAAAACATTCCCCATCCCTGAGTTAAGCTCATGAGAGAGGTTCCTACACAGATAGGGACATCAACACAACAAAGCTCCCAGTCACATCAAAGCCTCTACACAAGGCCCCTTTTACATGTTCAACCAAACCTGTGGACCTCAAGTGGCATGGGCAGAGGGGTACATTCATGCTGGTGGGGCTCCCTCATCTATTCACAGAACTCGTAAGCAATTTCTGAGCAGGGCTTAGGCAGAGCAGGGCTAGGTTTTAGGCAAGACTGGTATTGTTCCACACCTATGCTGGAAAGGGGCTTGGCCTCTTCTTTCTTGGCAGGAGTTGCGGCAGAGAAAGCCTGTCTCTAGCCCTCAAAAAGCCCCCTGCCTGGCTGCTTATCAATATATAGAATACAAATACAATGAAGAATAAAGACAGGGAATAATATAAAACACAGCTTAAACATAAAACATAACCCACGGTAGAATAGTTTTTAAAAGAGCTGTTAAAACTTAACAGGGCAGTAAAACCAAAATCAGATTCATGATGAGGTGGGGGATCTCTGCTGAACAAAAAGTGAAAAGAAAGGGATCCAACCGAATCTCCACATGGAGTGGGTTCCATAATTCGGCATTGCAGCTGAAAAGACCGAGCTATGTGCCCTAGTTCAGCAAGGCCTCAAACGAAGATTATATAGAATGCTTAACAATGTAATCCTGTGCATTCTTCTTTCAGATGAAAGTCCTCACTGAGTTCAAACCTTCCAAGTGTCCCTATTTTCCAGGGATGTCCCTGATTTAGAGAAGCTGTCCCAGTTTCTGATTTGAACCTGGAATGTCCGACTTTTCCTTAGGACATCCCTATTTTCATTGGAGAAATACTGGAGGGTATGGTAGGATGTCCCTATTTTCATTGGAGAAATGTTGACAGGTATGGAGTTATCTGACCCCCCAAGCCATCTGAAGGCAATCCTGTATAGGGAATTTATGTATGTTTAATGTTTTGTTATGTTTTTATATATGTTGGAAGCTGCCCAGAGTGGTTGGGGCAACCCAGTAAGATGTGTGGGGTATAAATAGTAAAATTACCTTTATGGAATGGGACATCCCAATTTTCCTAATGTTGGAGGGTATGTGAGTTTAATATAATTTAATTCCAGGTACGTATATGCAGCATTGTTGCAACAACCCTGTAAGGTAGGTGTGAAATTTTAATGGTATGCCAAACTGAAGGTACATATGGCAATTTAGAGGTAGTCTCAGGGGAGCATCGTGAGAACTGGGTATGCTAAACTCCTAGCTTCTCTAATTCTTCTGTAATAGTCTCTGAAAATTTACTAGAAAATTCCCTTATGTGCATATATTCCCTCCCCACCTCCCACGTTTAACATTAAATTCATGGTAAGGTGTAGGTAGGAACCTCCATTCTTCCTAAACTTGTACCCGTAGAAGACTCAATTTTTACCACGATAGCAGGTGATATATGGTTATACCAGCTGTGATATGCTTTTTATACTTAAATGTAATTTAAACCCCCATGACATCCTTGAAAGAAGGTGTCTTAATTTCTGCAAAGGGCATTGCACTCACGATTGAACTTGCCCCGAACACACATTTATTATTGAGTGAAACAATCTTACAGTAAATGAGGGTTTTTTTTAACCTTAATCCAGATATGGGGCAAAGGCTGAGACAAAGAGAGAAGCTTGCCTAAAGCCACCAAGTAAATTCAACGCAGTGGCAAGATTTTGACTTACAGATTTCCCTGTTTGTAGCTCAGTTCAGAAACAATGCCAAGGAGAAGTTATGATGGATTCCATCTCTCTTTCCATGCTTCCATGTCTGCTCTGAAGCCCCAAAAATGCATGGATCTCAAAGTGAAGGAAGAATGTGCACCATAGAGGGTTGCTATTTATTAATATAAAGTAACCCTAAAATACAAAACGAATCAGCAAATACAGCCATAAAATAATTAAACACCTTACAGCGAGTTACCACTCCTATAGACTGTACTGTAACACAAGGATATTTTTTTCTTTGTCAAGGTTGGCAAAATGTTGTGTGTTTGTGTGCAACTGGTGCAACTGCATGTATTGTTGCTTGTATTGTTTTGTTTTGTTTTTTCTTGGTTTTCCTCCCAGGAGCTAAAAGCTATGTTCATTCCCCTTTCCCCCTTTATCCCCACAACACCCCTGTGCCATTGGCCACCTTGAGAGTTTGTAGTTCAGACACTGGAGTTGTTAAACTGCAGTACTTAAGAGTATTTAGTCAAATACTTAAGAGTTTTTTTTTGCATGCTGTTATCTGGCAAACATTTTGTTTGTTTTGGTATTTTGCTGAAAGTATCAGGAAGGGACGCAGGTGGCGCTGTGGGTTAAAGCCTCAGCGCCTAGGGCTTGCCGATCGAAAGGTCGGCGGTTCGAATCCCTGCGGCGGGGTACGCTCCCGCTGCTCGGTCCCAGCGCCTGCCAACCTAGCAGTTCGAAAGCACCTCCGGGTGCAAGTAGATAAATAGGGACCGCTTACCAGCGGGAAGGTAAACGGCGTTTCCGTGTGCGGCTCTGGCTCTGGCTCTGGCCAGAGCAGCGATGTCACGCTGGCCACGTGACCCGGAAGTGTCTCCGGACAGCGCTGGCCCCTGGCCTCTTAAGTGAGATGGGCGCACAACCCCAGAGTCTGTCAAGACTGGCCCGTACGGGCAGGGGTACCTTTACCTTTACCTTTTATCAGGACTATGGAACATTTCAGTTAAAGCAAGGAGGCTGCTTTTCTGCCTTTCTCTACTACATGATCTGTGAATGACATCAGGCCAGTAAATAGCCCATTTAGTCAAGCATCTAGAGCCTATGAGAATTCCTTCAGCAGCTAGTATTCAAGAAGCATAGGCCTCCAACTGTGGAAGCAGAGCAGAGCCATTGTGGCTAGCATTGATAACCTTATCCTCCATGAATTTGTCTAATCTTTTAAAGACATCCCAATCATTGGCTCCCGTGATGATATATTCCATTGTTTTCACTCTGCATTCGTGTGCTTTTCCACCAAGGTTGTTTACATTTTCTTTCCATCCCTCTCTCCCTTTTATATTTGGAACAGCACTGTGAAGTAGGCTAGGCTAGGTTAATACAGGTACATAAGTAGCAGTTCTTGCCGATAGATGGGGAGCGCATGCAGAGGGCCCAATCCACAGTGTACCAGACCCTAGAAATCCTGTTGGCATCCCTGCCAGGGAGAAACTGCTTGATGCCAGCAAGGAAGCCATACCTCTTGCAAGGATTCCTACTGTCATCAAGTCAGCTGACTGTGATACATAGGAAGCTGCCTTAGACTATTAGTCCATCTAGCTCAGTATTATCTAAACTGACTGGCAAGGCCTCTCTAGGATTTCAGGCAGGGTTCTCTCTTAGCTCTACCTGGATATGCTGGGAATTAAATCTGGAACCTTCTGCATGCAAAACAGATGCCCTTCCCTCGTGGCCTGGACATCATGTGATCTGCTCCCCAGTTTGGTCTTGCAAGGGGAGGGTGTAGAAAAAGAGCATCCCAGGAGGGACTGCTCATCATGACAGCCAGAACCTGTATGAACTATCAGGCATAGGATGAAAGAGCCTAATTCTTTGGTTGAGTGTGGATGATTGGCATGTGAACGCACACCTAGGCTGACATGCCAAACAACTTAATTCAAACCTGTGTAAATTACTTTTTACAAGAACTTTTTGTTGAAACGTGGTGTACAAATATTCAAAGTAAATGATCATAGAACACTTATAAAATTTCTGTAGAATAGAAATTAAGTTAATTATTTTTGGGGGGGTCCCAATATGAGTGTGATCTTATCTTCAACCAGGGCAAACCCTCAATTTCCACTAGGCTGGAGAGGAAGAGCTGAGAAAAGTTCCATCCCACGAAAACTAGACCCCGACCCACCTCATTAGCATAGAGAAGGGAATGTTTCCCTATTTTCTTATACTAGCAAACAGGATAGGACCTGGTAATATGTTTATCCACTTTCCTGCAATGCAAGGAGGGGCAGGTGGCAACACTGATGCCAGCATCCCAGCCCTTGTGGAGGTAGGAGGTAACAAGTTGGAGGCAGAGATGAGAGTCGGCTCCCATTAGAAGTGCCACCTGGCCGCTTTTAAACTGCTCTGGTGTTTTGAAATCATCCGCAGTGTCAAGTAATGGGCAATTTAATATGTGCATATATGCAAATTAATCAGCACAAACATGATCAAAGGCTTTTCCCTTTCCGGAAGAGGTGCCAGTTCTACTGCCTTCCTCCCACAGGCATTCATGTGCAATGCCACCTTCTTACCTCTTGGCCACAAAAGCCTGGTAAGTTAGCCGTTGGAGATACAATGTGCTGGCAAACAAGAGAAATGGCACGACTGATGATAATACTAACAAGCAGCCATCAGGAGATTCGTGCATACATCTAGCCTAGTTTGCAGCTACAACACACATTTGCTGCATATAAATTTCTGACTCAGTGTTGGCAGCCTGCAACAGTCCAGATCTTTCAGAACCAAGCCCCTTATCTGTATGCAGCCTGCTTTTGTTCCAAACCTTTCTTCGTGTTCTCCCTCTCTTCTTAATTAACAGAAAACAGTTATGAATATTAAAGAAGAAATTAACAACAGTGTAAATAATTTCTGGGTGTTTGTAGATTCCATATTTAGTTTTTAATTAACCCCCACTGGTTTCAAAAGAGTGTTTGAGAGACAGATATCCTTTTAAATTCTCCTTGTGCAGATGTTGTTGTTGTTTTTTAAAAGGTAACATTGAAAACGGTATTTTGGCATTGCAGACACATAAGTGTTATTTGGGGGGTGTTGATCATAAATTGCTTTGGGTGCTATTTTGGCTGCTGCTTATGCCCAGTGTACAACCTGAATTCTAATTCAACTTCCAGAAAGAGAGGTAGCTGTCAATGCCTTTATTACAATGATGTAGATCTCTCTTCCAGAATATCTGGCTGGAAGGCAGACACATGGAAAACCAACCAAAACGTAATTTAAGGCAGCAGTATACCACTGCATCTCTTCCACCACCATTTTGAGTAGGGGAGGTGTTTTCTTTTCCTTTTTTAAAGGTCTGCAGTGTTCTTCCTAAGTAAGAAATACTTTCCTCTGCCAGGAAGGATGTACCATTCATTCACTTCCAAGATCTTTAATCTGCCTTCCCTGCCAATCTCCCGAGTGCCAGGAGAGCAGCAAGGAGGATGGATAGTTTGATGGTGCCATTCAGCACTGATGGCCCTTGATAACTTGCCTGATCTTGATAATTGTTGGCACTGGCCACACACTAAAGAAAGGAAGGGGAACTGATACTCCCACCAGGAATTATTCAAATATATGAGTTGCATCCACATGGTGATCCCACATTGCCACAGGAGTGGGACTAAAGGTATAGTTATTTCCTATACACCTCAGCTGAAGGAATCAGGAAAGTGATGTTTGAGTGCAAGGCTCCCCTGGGATGCGGGTGGTGCTGTGGTCTAAACCACTGAGCCTCTTGGGCTTGCCAATCAGAAGGTCAGTAGTTCAAATCCCCACAACGGGGTGAGCTCCCATTGCTTGGTCCCAGCTCCTGCCAATCTAGTACTTCAAAAGCACACCAAGTAGATAAATAGGTACCACTGCAGCAGGAAGGTAAACAGTGTTTCCGTGCGCTCTGGCTTTTGTCACAGTGTTCTGTTGCACCAGAAGTGGTTTAGTCATGCTGGCCACATGACCCTGAAAGCTGTCTGTGAACAAACGCCGGCTCCCTCGGCCTGAAAGCAAGATGAGTGCTGCAACCCCATAGTCGCCTTTGACTGGACTTAACCGTCCAGGGGTCCTTTACCTTTTACCCACCACCCACATCATCTTCACCACCCACATGGTTCCTTCATGCACATATTGCTGGAGGGCTATGAGATTGCACTCAAAGGAAGTGGACCAACTCACCTATTCACACCCAAATGCCCACGTCTCAGAGGACTGATCCTCAGAGCCAACATACATGTGATGTTACACATGATTTAAAGCTATGTGAATATTTTTACAAGGGTAAACAGCAGTGGCCTGATTAGGAGTACAGTTGTACCTCAGGTTACATATGCTTCAGGTTGCAGACTCCGCTAACTCAGAAATAGTACCTCAGGTTAAGAACTTTGCTTCAAGATGAGAACAGAAATTGTGCTCTAGTGACACAGCAGCAGCAGGAGGCCCCATTAGCTAAAGTGGTACCTCAGGTTAAGAACAGTTTCAGGTTAAGAACGGACCTCCAGAATGAATTAAGTTCTTAACCCAAGGTACCACTGTATGCTGCTCAAGGAGGTAGTCCTTTTCTCCTGCATCAGAGTCCTGATGAAGATCTCCCCTGCAACCAAGCTATGATTCGGCTATGGGGAGACATTCCTGTTGGATGCACTGGAGTACACATATATTAGATAATAATTTGTTGCTGTATTTCTTATTTCTGTTTGATAATACCCCACACACACACACACACACATCAATGAGGGCAGACCTTGTGCTTAATGCAAATTTCTACCATAATACAGGATACATGTGAGACTTGTGCAAGAAGGATCCGTGAGTTTAAGAACTCTGCCAGCCATCCAGACTCACATCTGTGGGAATTCTGCATGTAGAGTAATAACCTGATGTCAAGACGCTCTTAGGAATCTGATCTTAAAATGATTGTGGAAAGCTTCAGATTGTACTTTCCTAAGTGCACAAAGGGGTTATGTTGCCCTCTCCCCTGTGCGTAACACCCATTAGCGTTAATTTGAGTTTTCCTTGTTCACCGAGAAGAGAACATAGCCTGGAGCTGCTAGCATAGCTTCTTGCCTTCGCACTAACACAAAGTATTCCCTCTGCATTCTCACACAACCATTGCAAATGCATGTTCTGGGGAAACACACTTTGTACCACAGCTGTGCTCGTTTCTGTTAATGCAACACCTCTCCCCGCCCCCCAACCCTCCATCCTTTAAAAGGAGGAGAGGGAGAAACCTCTTGTCTTCAGAATTGTGGACAATGCTAATCTGTTTCAAATATGCCATCTGATTTTCTAGAAAAGGAGAGAGTATTATTCATCATATCTCAGCGTCCTTATTAATTACAGTTAAGAGAGTATTGTGTAAATACATTTATTTTCTGTTTTTAACATAAAACGTAAAAACTTCCTGTTAGGAAAATGAATTCTAGTTTATTAAAATCGTTACTTAATAAACATCATTCAGCCATCTTTTTTTCATGAACAGGGCAGATGGATCGGCTCATGTCCTCTTTCCCTTGCTCAGTGGTGGCAGGTGGACACTTGATGTGGTCAGGCAACTAGGTGGAGAGGTGGGGCCCGCTTTATTGTCTGAAGGTTGGGTATGTGGGTGCATAAGACCATTAGATTCATAATTATAATATTTCCTGCTTGTCCTCTCTATTATAATATTGTCTAATGTGAGCTATTCAAGTATATGAACTTGCCCCACCATCCCAATGATTTGCCACACTGGTGCACATACGAGAGTGTTGGTTTTATATGTAACACTTGTACCCTGTGCTTGCTCTGAAGAGCTCAGAGCTTGTTGTTGTTTAGTCGTTTAGTCTTGTCCGACTCTTCGTGACCCCATGGACCAGAGCATGCCAGGCACTCCTGTCTTCCATTGTCTCCCACAGTTTGTTCAAACTCATGCTGGTAGCTTTGAGAACACTGTCCAACCACCTCGTCCTCTGTTATCCCCTTCTCCTTGTGCCCTCCATCTTTCCCAACATCAGGGTCTTTTCCAGGGAGTCTTCTCTTCTCATGAGGTGACCAAAGTATTGGAGCCTCAGCTTCACAATCTGTCCTTCCAGTGAGCACTCAGAGCTCAGAGCTACTTCCTTACAATTCCTTACAGTTTCCCACCCACACTGCAATCAAAGGGCATTGCATACATTTCATTTAGACCATTATGTGCAGATTTACAAGATGAACCTCAGGTGCATGGCTTGCTAAAGAGAAGAACTTCCACGTGCTTCGGATCATAAGTGGCCACCATGCCTGGATTTGGAGGCAATAAGGAATTCTTCTGACCTCTGCTAATCTGTATTCTCTGCTTATATTTTAAAGGTTGACTACTGAAGGGTTATTGCTGGTCTAAAGTGGGGGGGACGACCAAAAATGACTTCTACCCAATCCAGCTACGAAGAACCTAGCTTTGCTGACCTCAGGTGGAGCATGCTCTTCTTACCAGTCTGTAAGACTGCCTGCTTTCCCAGGAAGGTGTGATTCACAATTCCAGATTCCAAGTGTGTGAGAGATCTGTGCCACTTGTGAAACAAGCATTACCATGCTGTTCTATGACTTTGATGGAATCCCACAGCCATGTTTATCATATTATTGCAACTCTGAGCAGCACAAGATTCCAGGCGCTTGCCCATGGTTTGTTTCCCTTGTGGAAATGAGGTACAGCAGAGCCTGTAGTGTCTTTATGATATATGGCTTATTTACACATATATACAACCTGGGGGGCGCAGGTGGCGCTGTGGGTTAAAGCCTCAGCGCCTAGGACTTGCCGATCGAAAGGTCGGCGGTTCGAATCCCTGCGGCGGGGTGCGCTCCCGCTGCTCAGTCCCAGCGCCTGCCAACCTAGCAGTTCGAAAGCACCTCCGGGTGCAAATAGATAAATAGGGACCGCTTACCAGCGGGAAGGTAAACGGCGTTTCCGTGTGCGGCTCTGGCTCGCCAGAGCAGCGATGTCACGCTGGCCACGTGACCCGGAAGTGTCTCCGGACAGCGCTGGCCCCTGGCCTCTTGAGTGAGATGGGCGCACAACCCCAGAGTCTGTCAAGACTGGCCCGTACGGGCAGGGGTACCTTTACCTTTACCTTTTACAACCTGAGCCTACAACAGAGGGATTCACAGCATCAACACCCCAATATTATCTTGCTTCTCCCATAGCCACAGCCTTGGACTTCAGCAGACATCAGCCATGGCACTTTCTCTGCCTTTCCAACCTGCTGCTTTTGTATCTAGCTTCTAGCTCCCATCACTTAACTCTGGCCTTTCTAACTACAGTGGTGCCCCGCAAGACGAATGCCTCGCTAAACGAAAAACCCGCAAGACGAAAGGGTATTCTGATTTTTTAGCGGCTTCGCAAGACGAATTTCCCTATGGGCTTGCTTCGCAAGACGAAAGCCCATAGGGAAATCTCCGGGGACAGCGGGGAAGCGCAGCACCTGTCCTGAAGGCTTGCGGTGGGAGGTCCGGGAACAGAGGAGAAGGCGCGCAGCGATTCTCCTCTGTTCCTGGGGCTTGCGGTGGGAGGAAGGTTTTCCTCCCCACCGCCAACATTCAGAAGGTTGTTCTGAAGGCTGGCGGTGGGAAGAAAAGCCCTTCTCCCGCCTCCAGCCTTCAGAAGAGTTCCCCGCAGGGCTCCCCAAGCTGTGAATGTCTGCCCCGCGCGAGGGGCGCTCTGCTTCAGAGCGCCCCTCGCACCGGGCAGCAGGCTGCTATCCGCAGCCTAGGCAGCCCTGCAGGAACTCTTCTGAAGGCTGGCGGCGGGAGAAGGGCTTTTCTTCCCACCGCCAGTCTTCAGAAGGCTGTTCTGAAGGCTGGCGGTGGGGAGAAAAGTCCTTCTCCCCCCGCCAGCCTTCAGAAGAGGTCCGGGGACAGACTGTCCCCGGATCTGGTCTGAAGGCGGTCTCCCTAGGAACGCATTAATTGATTTTCAATGCATTCCTATGGGAAACCGTGCTTCGCAAGACGAAAAACTCGCAAGACGAAAAAACTTGCGGAATGAATTAATTTCGTCTTGCAAGGCACCACTGTAACAGACAGTTGAGGGACAGAGGCCCACCCATGTTTCCACTAGCACAGAGCCCTTTCCTTTGTTACCCTAATGGCACATGCTTAGAGGGCCATTACCAGGCTGGCCTGGCTATTACAGCACTTGAATCTGCGCTGTGTCCAGGAATTAGAAGGGGGACTCAGGAAAACAGCCTACCCCCAAGTCATAACACTATGATTGACTTGTCCTCCTAATCTTCCATCATGCATTTCCTTTGTCTGTGATAAGCATTTCACCCTGTGATGGTGGTAGCCTTCAACACGAGCAAGGCCCACATGTGTTAAGGAGTCATAAAAACGTCAATGTGTCATTTTAATTCCTCTCTTAAAAGGTTCTTATTTCATAATTAGAACTCCCAGGGCCTTCCCTCATAACAGAATGATAAGAATTGTTTTCTATCTTGCTACATAAGGTGGTTTTCATGTTAACTAGTCCATTAGCAATCTGCCGTGCCTACACATTGCAAGTTAATCTTGCCTCGGGCAACATTAATTTAGCTTTGCTTTTTAATGGCACCTCCTCGGGGTTAAATATAGATGATGCAATGCAAATATTTTCGTGTGTAACTTCACTCACTAACCCCCAACTCCTGATTTCTGCAAATCATTCATGTTTCTGCATTCTTTGCTATAGAAAATTCATAATCATGTTTCCATGTGTATTTCGGATACATTGAACCACAATTCCTAAACTCCAATACACAAATGAGTGATATAATGTTTATAAAGCCTGTTAGGACCTTATTAGGACTTTTCACAAACATTAACACAGGTCCTTGATCATTAATTTCAGCTTAACAATTACAGTATTTCAAAAAATTGCATTTGCTCTTTTGAAAATACTTGCTAGCCAATGAGCAAAAATAATACTTTGAATTAATACTCTGATATACAACAAAATTACACTATAGAATACAAATAACGAATAGACATAACTCTTTGTATTGTCCTACCCATTAAAAATCAATAATATTTAGCACTGATTCAGCACTTGCCAACTGTTTGAAATGCTTCTGATGTATTATCTAAAATGCAGTCGGTATTATTATCCACATATTCCTGCTGGAGGTGGAGGCTGAAGCTGAGAGACAACAACATACCTAAGGCCACCTAGTGAATTCATGGGAGAAGTGAGATATGAAATGCTGGCAACTTCACACCTCAGTTTTTATACCACATTGGAAGATGATTATTCTAGCTCATGGCAAAATACACCTCAGCTCCATTTAGGACTCAACTGGCAGAACCATTAATCTTTTATCCCTCTGACCATCCTTAAATACCTACAGTGGCTTCCTAATTCACTCCTGGATCCAACGCAAGCACCTCATCCTTACTTTTAAAACCTCCACAGACTGACTCTCCCTTCTTTCTCCATTCCATTATCCTAAAACATCCCTGCCTATAAACAGTGCTGTCACTACATTTTGTTGTATGGCTAGGAGGCCACTTAAGCTAAGTGGAGGTGCAAATTCCCACTTGTCTGTCAGAGCTGTCTAGAAGGTTCCATACTGGGGTTTGTATATCACTACAGGCCATGAAGAACAGTGAAAATTGGTCTTTCACATGTGACTTAGGGTGAAAAAGAATAGAAATCTGGCAAACTGCTTGTACATTTATATATCATATGCTTGATCAAATGTGACCTCCAGCATATGGTGGCCAGTAGCTGTACTCTTCAGCTGTATCTCTGTGCTCCACTGCTCATAGGCTGTTAATGGGAGAGTAAAACTTTCTGAACCTGCTTTGTGTTTGTTCTTCAAAAATATCTTGAAGGGTTGCAGGCTAGAGTTTAGCCATGGGCAGCAATTTCCTGGTCAGTCATATGGATGGTTAAAGTTTTTTTTTTTTTTTTTTTTTTTGGCCATTCCATCCTATTACATACTATGGGTCAGAAAGTCTATGTGGTATAAGCACATGTGATCATTATGTGAACACTCCACAGATGCTGAAAAATGAATTTCCTGCTGATTTATTTGATGTGGAGACATACTGTTGGAGATGGTGGAGAGCAAATAACATTTCCTCAGCTAAGCCAGAAAAGTGGTCGTCTTTTGCATTACTGCATTCAGCCAGCCCATGCTTAGAACTACAATTGCTTCAACCGTTAACCAAAACCTTTGAATAATAATTGTAAAGAGTATGAGAAATATGGGTATTTGTAGAAATTAATGTGATATAGTTTCTCACACATACACACCCAATCCAGTAATTCAAAATAAGTTTCAGGAATCATTGTGCAGGAGCCTCTCTAATGAAACCTTGAGAGAACACAGATAATCTTTAGTTCAACAATTCAACTTTAGAGGTTTCTTTCCCTGCTCCTTTCAGATGTTTCCCCCAAGGTGTCTTTGCTAGAGAATAACTTTATGGTTAGACAAGTTCAAACACAACTTAAAGAAAATGTGTTTCATGTAATTTTTACAAGCTGAGGTTGGCACCTTACTGTTCTACAATGTCCCTAGCAGGTGAGGAAAAAAGTGAAAGGCAGAAGCGAAGAGAAATATTTAAGCTAAGCACTGAAGCAGTAATTCACAGAAAAGTTTAATTAATCTGCTAGTCTTTTTCCTGACACCTTCATCTTTTGACCTAGCCACACTTGCTTTTTAAGCTCTTGGTCATTTTCTGGTTTCTTATATGATTCCCATCTCCTGTTATGTTCGGTAGTATTTTTCCAACCATATTCTTTGAAAGACCTACTTCTGCTTTCCTTTTCCCCCATGTAACACTTGTATTACTGCCAAGCAAGCTCCTGTATTAATTATAAACCAGATGTGCCCCACTGGATCATCACATGGCTCAAAATCAGAAGAGACCTTCCTTAGCCTTTGGCCTGGTTTGCACTTCATGGTAGACTAAACAAACTATGGCTTACTGGGCATACAGGCTCTTGGAGAAGCTCACAGATGCTTTGTCCCTCTTCGGTCATTTTTCCTTGTGTGCTACGCTGAGCTTAGAGTGCCATCTGAACCCAGGCTCCTAGTTAAGCTCTCTGCTCATGAAACATTAAAGGTAAAGGTACCCCTGCCCGTACGGGCCAGTCTTGACAGACTCTGGGGTTGTGCGCCCATCTCACTTAAGAAGCCAGGGGCCAGCACTGTCCGGAGACACTTCCGGGTCACGTGGCCAGCGTGACATCGCTGCTCTGGCGAGCCAGAGCCGCACACAGAAACGCCGTTTACCTTCCCGCTGGTAAGCGGTCCCTATTTATCTACTTGCACCCGGAGGTGCTTTTGAACTGCTAGGTTGGCAGGCGCTGGGACCAAGCAGCGGGAGCGCACCCCGCCGCAGGGATTCGAACCGCCGACCTTTCGATCGGCAAGTCCTAGGCGCTGAGGCTTTAACCCACAGCGCCACCTGCGTCCCTCATGAAACATTAGCTGTAGCCAAAAGCATCAAATGAGCTAGAAAGTAGGCAAAAGAAGCAGGAAAGTTAATGCAGCGGTGGATGGGGCCACATGCCAGTGGGCATGGCAGGTAGCTGGATGGGATTTCACACATGCACACTTATAGGGAAGACATATGGGGTGAGCAAAGAGACAACCCTCCCGCTTCCATGCACTGCCCATCACAATCACGCTATCCTTAATTTGGTGGCTGGGGAGAGCACAATTCACATGGAGAGGCATCAGCACTGAGACAGAGGGAAATTTGGCAACAGGCGGTGGCTTGGGCACTCACACAGGTGACACTGAAGACCTTGCAGGGCTATGGCTGCCCCTATGTGACTTATATGCTTGTGGTTTGAGCCACCTCATGAGGAATGGTTTCCTTGCATTGTAGGTATATATAAACACATAACTCCCTTAGGGTCCTTTGGAAATCCTAGCCTTTCAGTCATATAACTCCCTCCGCCCCCTCGAAAAACTCACCAGTGAAGGCACTGCATTGAAGTGTAATAAGACAGATCCAGTCCTTCCATTACACAGAGTACTCATCTCTCCATTATCAGATCTAACATCTTTTATTCTTTGAGATGAAGGATGCCCTGTGTGTTGGTGCCTTTGAATTTGATGGGATCTCTGCTCATTAAGAGCAATAAAACAGCCACTTCTTATCCATGAAATTATATTAAGTGACAGAAATACCCTTTCTTACTGATGTAAGCATATGGACTGCTGCATTTCCTCCCCATACTGTTAGCATCACCCATTAAGTGCATTAATATTGAATTAGAGGCCATAGATCACTTTCCCATTCTTAATTAGTACTTAGATTTTCCTCTAATGAAAATACTAATTGATGTGATATTAAAACGAACTTTTTTTCAGCACAGTTACAAATATTCTGAATGCAAAATAACCTAAACGAGCAAATGATTTTATAAATGAGTTGTTTCCCCAGACAGAAGCTCCACCTATTACATGGACACTCACAATATAGATGTAGTTGTTGAAAACATATAATGCACTCAAACCTACCCCATTACATTTTAATACCCACTAATCAGTTGGGGTTTTAGGATGAGATAAGTGTTCAGAATAGCAGTTTTTAGGCTTAATCTTTTCAATATTTTCTTTAAAACAACACCAGAAAAGGGCAATTGGACAGTATTTACAGAGTAAAAAGGCTATCATTTAAGGGTTGGGGAGCATCAATGGATACATCAGTCAGCAATGGAGAGAACTTTAGTCAGACTTGAACTAAGGTAGGTTCAAACTGCTGTTCAGCATCTCTCACCCAAATCAAATTCTCAAAGTTGCATTTAGGGTTAGATCACCTCACCGTGTTCACTGTCCTGAACACAACAGAGTGAAGTGTAGATAACAAATGGGGTTGATAGGTAAATGTACAATTACATCTGTCCATACCATGCTTGTACACTACACTGGCATATGCAACGTTATGGACCCCTCTACTGAACTTTTACTGAGGCAGACAATTACTTCAAGTCTACTCCAACTTTGGTGGAGGTTTTTAACAGCTCTTGCCCACCCCCTGGCAATTCTTGATGGATGAGGAAGCAGAACTGGAACCCTAGCATGCCTCTCACTCCACATTATCCACACAGGAAAGGAAAACTCTTCTGGGAAGAGCAGTCGGTATGGGCCTACAGTGTACTGTATCTTTAGACAAAAACAACTGTATTGACTTATACCATCCCATAAACTAGAGTTGGCACCGTAAGTTCTGAAGGGGAGAGGACTGGCAAACCACATTAAGAGTAGAGAAGAGGGTGACAAAATATGACTTTCCCCATTCCATATTGTCCTTAAAGGTTTCTGAATCTTAATATAGGGTGATGTGTGGCCACTCAGCCCACATGATTCATTTTTAAATATCACAGCAGGTTATCTAAATTTTGTTTCCTATTTAATTTTGTTCCATTTTTAAAAACATTTAAAATTATCACTCGAGGTATTGAGCATAGAAAAAGCCAATCAACAGTTGCTGGAAACAGAAAGTAAATTACACCATTTGCCTGGATGCGGCTAAATTTTGGGATTGGTCCACAATTTTGTATGTAAGATATAGTAGTATTCTAATTTAAATAAAATGTGAATTGGAGTGATATCAGTAGAGCAGTGTTTTGTTTTGTTTTTCCCTTTTCTTCATTGGGAATGGCCTCAGCTCCTAAGCAGGACTGAATACAAGTTAATTAAGATTGCTGTGGAGCAGTTCCCATGAGAGATGCTCACATATGGTAAGATGCAATGTGCAATTTTCTGTTTTCTGTCTTTCAGTCCCAAAATGCTACTTTCTGTTCAGAATTTGGATGGGATGATATTTCCTGCCATGTTTTTAATGCAAGTCAAATTTGATATCTCTGTAATCCAAGGAACTTTGAATTGACAAATGCTAAACTGAAACAGACAAGAATAGGGCATAAAGCAATGTTAGCAATAGCATCTTTTATAAAGCACGATGAGACAATGATAAAAAGCAAGCCTTTGCTCCAGTAATTGTTTGAAGTATGTATCCCCTTAATAGAATGGAATTTGGAGGATACAGGTGGTGTGACAATATACATATATCAGTTAAGTGTTAATGGGAATTGCATCCATGATAAATGTCTGTAAGCACATGGAATAAATACAGAGATTAGAACATAAAGGCTAGTCTATCCTCTAAGGAAGGCATGTACAACTTCCAAGAGACTGTGATCTACTCCCACTATAAAAACAAACTGGCAGTGATCTACTCATTGGATTGACCAAAGTTGTTGAGCTTTTTGGGGGGGGAGTCAGAGTTGTTGAGCTTTTGGGGGGGATCAAACAGGATCACACGATCAACCAGGAATACCCCACGATTGACCAGTAGATCGCGATTGACCTGATGGACATGCCTACTATAAAGGAAGTGATCAGGTATGAGAGGGGAATGGACTCTAAGGTTTCCTGCTCTGTGTTTTAATTACTCTGTGGGGATTTACAAGGCTTACATTGTTGAGATTCTATACATTTTTCTGGAAGAAGGGTACTGAGTTCTTCTCCGTCTTGGATTGAAATCCAAGTCAGAGAAAAACCCAAAGGGATGAACTCACATAATGCTCATGTCGCAATTAATGTGAGCATTACGAGTCTGTGAGCTTCATATTCCAAGTCAAGATGTATAAAGCTCAACCGCATCTCCCCAGCTAAGGGAGCACTTACATCACAGATGGGGCGGGGTGGGTGGGATAGGCAAAAAAGGAGTTAGAGCAGTACTGAATAAATGCAGACTATCAGCTGTCAGAGGCTTGATTTAGAAAACCTATTTTTGTTGCCTGCCTGTGACTACAAAATGCAGGGGAACTATCTAGCAACTAGTAGCCCACAATGCATAAGTGTTTATCTTAGTAGGCCAGAAGTTGTGCAAGTCTGGTTTAAGGCTAAAAAGCATGGCGTCACAGAGGACTCTATTCTGAAGCAATCCACCCAGACAATATCGCTGTTACTCTGAAGCACCCTTGCCTATTTATCCTCTTGATATGTTGGACATTCCTTTAGAAGTTCCTATGTAAATAACTTTAAAGAACTGTGCATTGCATACCTTGCTCTCCTTTCAGCATTTTTAAACATAATCACCTGCTGATGGCAAGCTTATTTTCATATGATTAGATTGTCAAATCAAATCTTATGTCCCTGAATCATCCTATTCTGGACTGTTTAAAATGGTGCCAATTCCTGGGCTGCTGCCATCTTGATTTATACTAGGCATGCTCAGCACACCTTGAGAAATGTGTGTCAAATGATAATTGAAATGCAAACCAAAGAATACAACCATAGAAATATAAGTTATAAAGATGTGCCCCTACGTTTCCAAAATCAAGACCTTGATCTGCAATATTCCATTCAGGTCAGCTTTCCATGCATTATATATGAAGGATATATAATATTAGGGCTATTGGTGGTCAAAAAAATAGGTTTAAAGACTGTCTTAAGGCAAATTTTTAAAAATGTAGTATAAACACCGACAACTGGGAAACACTAGCCTGCGAGCACTCCTGTTGGAGAACAGCCTTTACCAAAGGTGTCATGAAGACACTCAAACTCAGAACGCAAGGGAGAAACGTGCTAAAAGGAAGGCACACTTGGCAAATCCACACCGTGATCAACTCCCACCCGGGAACCAATGTCCCCACTGTGGAAGGGATGTGTGGATTCAGAATTGGCCTCCACAGTCACTTACGGACTCATTGTTAAAACTGTATTTATGGAAGACAATCTTACTCGACTGCAAGTGATCGCCAAAGAAGAAGAAGACGATTGGGGCTATTATCACCTCAGCCAAATTTAACTCCTATTAAGGCACAAAGCAAGCTAGAGAAACTAGGGCACTTGTCATAGTCAGCACCTTGAGCTGCTCCTAGAAATATCTCTACCTCTACCTGGAAGCCAATGGCAAACCCTGAGCAAAGGTGTTCTGGCACTGGCTTAAAGTTAGCACAGCCCACTGCAGCAGCCAAATCTGGAGGTTACAATAACAAACAAAGGACTTCTGGTGTACCAGAGACATCAATTAGGCACCTTTAAGATGTACTAACATTCACTGAAAAGGTAAGGAAGGAAAAGATTAAAGTCTTTTTGTCGCTTTGAAAAGGCTCATCCTGACCTTACTTTACTCTAGTCATACAGAAGCCCATTTTCCCCCCATCGATCATATCAAAGAGAAGCAACCTTGTGCTACAGGGTTTGCTTTCCATCCCTCACCTGCACATCTCTTCTTTTTCTTTGATTGTGAAGAGCTATGTGCTCCTTCTTCTTTTTTCTTCAAAACAGTTCCAGTGCTGAGAACCTTCAACTACATTCCTGATGCATTCCCTACATTAGAGGGATAGGACTATAATTTAGTTTGGGACTAATTTGCTCATATCTCTTTATTATGATTAATTAGCAAACCAGATATATAAAAGAAAAGCCGCTTTAAAAAAAAGTTATCAATGGACTCCAAGCTTAGGAGGCATTGAGGTTTTGCACACTGCTTTTCAAGTCCTTTAGCAGATTACAAACAATACAGATAAGCTGTGCTATTTCATAGCATCAACATGCAAGATAAATGCTTTTCCAGCAAACATTTTCATTAAGCTTCTGTTCTATTATATAGGAGTCTGGGATATTTATTCAAATACATTTTGCACGGCATGTGGTACTTTTTAATGGAATTTTAACAGAGAAGGGGAGAACTAGGAGAAATGTATTTTCCAAAGAGCATGTTTATATCACAGATCCTGAAAGAAAGAAACCATCATGAAGGTCAATGTATATTTTAGACAGAAAAAAGAGTAAATGGGAATTTAATAAACATGACCTTTGATAAGGTGTTCTGTCCAGTTTTTGTATCTGAGTTGTCTTCGTTCAGTGCACAGACCATGCCACACAGCAGATACAAAGTTATTGCTACAGATAGGGAAAACTTCATGTCAAATGTTTTCGAGGAACTTCTGTGCTGGGAGTCCAGCACAGCTCAAAGTCGAAATCCCCAGTGACAATTCAACATTTTCTGGATAGGTAGCAACTGGACTCAACACTGCCATGCCAAAATGACTTATAATTTGGCTCAGAGACTCTTGGACACAACAGTCTAAGTACAAACCATTGATAAGTAATAAATAAATTCCTATTAGCAGTGGAGATGTTGGGAGCCAATCCTTACAAAAGGAATGAGAATCCTTATTTCTTGGGGTCGGAGGCAGTGGTCGAGAGACACTTTGACATTTTGAGCATGTGACAGTTAGCTCTTATTTGTCAAAAATAAGAAACATTTCCATAACCATGGCTATTTTTGTTTTCCTAAATGGAAAACACTACAATGGGAGGAAAAATAAAAGGAAAAGAATGGAACTCCATGGAATGAGAACACGTGGGTGGTTTGCTGAATGCATACAAGCCAGGAAGCTACAACTGGTCTCAGCTTCCCAGCACATACAGTATACACAGTGGTGGCTTGTTGAGGCAGTTTGATGGAAGGTAATTCCATGCTTAGCAGTAATATAGAAGGATAAGTTACCTGATGCTCTTAGCAGAGGATGTCATAAGGCAGCAGTCAAGACCTGGGAACGGTTTTGTTCAGCACCACGCAGGCACAAGCATGCAGCTGCTGAGTGGCTGGCAGTGCGCAGTATGGGCCACTGACATTATGGCCCATCAGTGCATGGATTTGATGTAACAGTCCCATGCCTCCATTACCACCTTGCAAGGCCTTCCTCTTCCTGTCGCCATCAGTGTCCTGCAGCAGAAATGTATTACCTTGTAGTAAACTGCCTTACAAACGGCTGCTGCATATATATTATATATGGAGGCGGCAAAACATGCATGTGCAATTGTCAGGGGATGCAATCTACGCATAACATGCATGAAAGCTTTTTCTTAAAATAGAAGTGCTTTTTGATCAGGAAAGGGGCAACAAGAGGTAAGGCAGCTATTGAGTACTGTTCTTGCTACCTAGGACTATCCTTCTTTACCAGCAAACAGATGACATCTCCTAAGACACATCTTGCTTCATTACCTGCTGGTTTGCTCTTGAGTTATTTGCTCTTTCCAAGAAACTTCTGACCATGGTGTCCAGGTTCCAAGGATTAGCTTTAAAGAATTGTAGTCAGAGACTATGGCTAACTCTCAACTTCATTTTATATAGTCTAAAAGTGTTTAATGCAGATAGATGAGACAGAAGGAGATGAGAAACAAATGCAGCCTTGAACTTCTCCTGACTGACTTTATTTTTTATTCAATGGACATACAGAGAAGAAAGGCAAGGGCACTCAGACATGGACAATTGTGAAATATATCTGGTGCCAACACAGCCAAACCTATGTTGATATAAACAATCCCTTAGATCTTTGCAGAAACTTCCAGTAAAAATAAGGGTGGATACTATTTCATCCATCAAACATGAACATATAAATCATTAGATTTAGCTGTGGAACAGCACTTCAAACTGGAAAAAATGTATATTTAAATTATCATTGAATGTCCTGAATTTGATGGAGCCAGTAAGGAAACTACTGTGGAAATAACTGAGCAGTAGATTTTAAACTCATATGGGCACACAGAATATTTAGATGTTATAATTTTAACAAGCTAGGCAAATCCATGGTATCATACAAATCAGTTTCAGTTAAAACAAATTGACCTATAAAATTTATTTATTTACTTTCTGTCCCACTTTGCTTCTCAAAGGAGCCCAGGCTAGCAAACACCAAAGTCATAGATCAAATGATAAATACAAACAACTAATAAAATAATAATGTAAATGTTTCAAACCTTAAAAAAAACATCTAAAAATATTCAAAGGAGTTACATGCTTTTGGAGTTGATAATTTTAAAGTTACAAGGAAGCATTATTTGTCATCAAAGTTGTCCTGAAAGTTAATAATGAGGAACACAGATGCATCATGCCAGGGTGGGCATTCCACAAACAGGGAAGGGTCATCGAGAAAGCCCTGCCGTGGGTCAGTGCCAACCAGGGAGCATCCAGCAATGGCACCACCAACATAATCTCCCAGCTGATATTGAGGAAGACACTCTTTTAGGTATTTGGGCCCCAAGCCAATTAAGACTTTGTACACAAGTACTGACTTCTTGAATTGGGCACAGTAGTTCGTTAGCGGCCAGTGCAACCACATTCTGCACTAGCTGCAGCCTCCAACCCATCTTCAAGGAAGGCCTCACATAGAGCACACTACAGTAGCCCAGGTAGTAGGTCACCAGAGCAGAGGACAGGCTATCCTGCTCCAGACATAGCTAGTGAACCAGCCTAACCTGGCCATAAGCATCCCTAGCAACAGAAACAACTTGAGACATAGAGGAGGATATGGTTATCCCTGTGTTAGTAAAAGAATGGGTTAAGTAAGAGAATGATAGCCCTATAAACATTTATACTGGTGAGAGCAAATGGTGAGAGTTCAGCAATAAAAGCTAGAATAGATTACTTCTGTTTCAGGAAAACCAATATTGACTTGTAGCTCTTTTGTTGTAAGACAGCTTCAATGTTTTCTACCTCATTTGCCTACTGAGGAACTCCTGATGCCTGCCACAAAACATTAATTCACTTCACTTCCTCCCAAATCCAAGGCAGTTATCGAAACCAATACTTCTGCAATGTACATATATAATGTGAGCAGGTTCATGATGTCCAAAAGACACAATACCCCTCTACTCAGATGCCCATCCAGTTTTGGTAATGCTTTCTTTTTTTTCTTCTTCTGTGAAATGAATTCTCTTCTGTATCATATGCAAGCTTATGCAGCCTTTAAAAAAATGTTCTTCCCTTCTCCACGGCAATACCCCATTTCAAGAACCTTTGGGGAAAACAAAAATCCCCTCCTCTCTTTTAATGCGAATCTCCCCTTCATTTCCCTGTTACTATAGGAGGCAATGCAAGTACAATGCAGAAAGAATGCCTTCTCTGAAGATGAAAGGGGGGGGGAGTGGAGACATATCGCTTTCCCAGAAATATAGATCCTAGACCAGGACTGGTTAATTTTTGGCCCTCCAGATGTACTAAAAGTCTCATCATCCCCAACCATCCCACACCCCACAGCCTCATCCATGAGATTTTTTTTTCTGGTCTTTCTATCTGCATGGCTGCAATGCCCACACTCAGAATGCTATTTCCCGCTTCTGAATCCTGGAATATCCCTATTGTTCTAAGTAAATCAGATCAAATTGATACCATTTGTTTGTTAAAAGCAGCTGTAACTACTTATCCAAATCCCAAGGATGCAATTTAAGTGCCAGGGTATGAAGGAATCTGTTAAGTATGTAACTTGCACAGAGCAAGAAAACAAGCACTGTATGAAATTTCCTCCATCTAAATTGAACAACAGCTGCTGTAACTTAAAGAAAACATTGGATAGTGCCTGTCCCTAGGATGGTATCATGTAATACAGGAGTAGAATGTAACCCTGCAGCTCTTGTATATCCAGTCACACAATATACACAACTATTCTGCATCCCTTCCAAATTATGTTTTCACCAGTACAAATATGATATGCAGATAGAGTCAAAGCAAAACAAAATTATGGAGTAATTCTTAAATCTTCTTAGAAATGACATTGAAACAACACTGCTACTGTACCCTGGTGGAGCAAGAATAATGTGAACATTTCCACATATATCTTGCTGCTACTCATAAATGATAGTGTGCACCCAGCATGGAATCTAAACCATATATTAATAAAGTACAGTTTTACCTACTGATGTGATATGATACAATGCGAGGAAGCAGTGCAGAATGTACCAAATTCAGCCCTGAGACATAATTTTCTACTGACTCTGAGGAGTTTCTGGGGGGAGGGGGGGATCATCAACAGTTGTTTTAGCTTGGCATTTTCATGTATCTCATTTCTTTCTTGTGTGGCACCGAGCGTGGGCAAGAAGTATGCATTCTACAAAATAAATACATTTGTAAAAGCCAGCCACTGCTGTTTCACTAACTAGGTTCAATACATCATTAGTAAAATTCTGCAGTGTAACAAAGCTAATACTTGTGAAAGCTACTTGCATGGCTCACAGGCCCCCTTTTTAAAACATAAGTAGAAAGGTTCTCTGTTGTATCTCTAGATAACATGAATATTTGAAACATTCTTCAAGGTGATTGTATCTATCAAATTTTCATGTAGATAGGCTGAACAAATGAACTAGTATTGCATTTTTAAAGGATCAGACTACTGTTGATTAAGGCCTTGTCAGACTGGGTTCTTTCTTCCAGTTTTCCCAGTGGTGCAACTGACTACAAACTATACAAGCATTAGCATAGGCAAGCTGTCATTTTAATATAAAGTGCTCTAAGGTTTAGATACTTTTAAGGGGGCAAAGCTTCTTGAGTATATGGTGGTGTGGTGTTAACTTTTGCATCCCTAACCCAACCTTCCTCCCATAAGTTCACAGCAGCACTAAGAGACAGTGACATTCCCAAGGATGCTCCATTAAGCTTCAAGGTAAATGGCGATTTGGCCCTGGATTTTCCAACTTCAAAACCAAGATACTAGCCACTATAAAAGCAGTGCACTGAAGAGGCTACACAAAGTTTCATCATAACAAAGCAAAAGTTATGTATTTAAATAAGTACGTAAACAAGTCCTCCCAGTTGTGAGGTAACGTGACTGACATATTTTCTTTTATTTAAAATTCTATATGTCCCTGGGTCCAGGGTACAAAAGAGCAAAGGGCACAGTATATGTCAGCCCCGGTCATTAAAATTCCATTTACAATAGTCAAGAACTTATTTGAACACAAAATAGAATCGGCCTTAACGCTACATAGTCAGTTTGCAACTAAGCCAGTCCTGCGATCAGGTAGGATTGACCTGAGGCTGGCTAATGATGCCTTTGCAGCTCTAATAGAGCATGTCCTGGCATAGCCTACAAGCAATTATCTGACTAAAGGAAAATAACTGGTGCCAAGAGCTAATAGCCAACTAGATCTGGTCTTTTAGAACAAAAGGGACCTATTGCACCTCTGTCAGGAGACTCAGAAAGCTAGTTCGACTTTTTAAGATACTCTGACCATTTCATATCAAACCAGAGAGGCTGTCAGATCCAGTATCTGGGACAAGGTTTTGCTGAAAATAGCCTGAATATTATTATTTGGGGGGGGGTTAACCTTTAAGACCAGCTAAATTAAGAGAAGTACTTTAATGTAAATGGTTATAACATTTGTAACTTTACTAATACACATTAATAGTAAAATATTAAATTCTTCCCATGAGGTAAAGGTAAGACATCAAGATCTGAAGTAGAAAGAGGCAACCTCCTTATCACCCATGCATATTTGGGGAAAGTTTGGATATATCCAACTATTTATCTGGACATATCAAGTCATACAAATTAAATCTAAAATGATATTGTGAACATCTAAAATGCCATCATTGGCTTGAAAAGTCTGAGTCGCAGCGTGCCCGCATTAAGTCACTTGCAGGTACTAGGAACTAGAAACCTCTGGGGAACCTGCAGCTTACATGGAACTGGGCCTTTGGCATTGCCCTGCATAATCATCTTGGGAAGGTGACAGAAGAAGAATGAAATCTGCTTCATTCACAGGCTTCACTGAAGTACCTGTTATTTCTGCATAAACTGAGGACCCACGGTTGCTTGCAATCATGGGAAACCTACACTCAATTTTCCACAAAAGTTTGAAAAGAACCAAATGTTATATAAGTATATGAATGAGACCACTACACAAATATTTAGCCTGACAGCCTGAATAATTCACAGTGCAAAATATGTCAAGTGTAAGCATTCAAGAATAATCTAATGAAAGAACTTTAAGCAAAAAGAGCTTTATCTTTAAAAGAAAAGAATCATATTACAAAAATATGATTCTTCTGTGGCACAATCCATCCTTTCAAAAATGAAGATTAACTAGCATGTGAAAAATATTTTTCTAAGATCTGTTTTATTTGAACACACAAGAGTTTTAGCAGCAATATGAACCTCAGCAATTTTCATAATACCTAAAAATGTTTAAAGTATGTTTTCTAAACAAACTAAAGTGCCATAAAAATATCAGAAACAAAATCCATTGACCTTGGTACACAAGTTATAATGCCTACAGGGTTATAAGCACAATCTACATACATACATACCACCGAGCCATTACATATTTTGGCTCCTTATTCCCCCACGCAACAAATGTTTGTGACAATACAAAGCAAATTTAGGAAAAACATAGAAAGTAGATTGAAAGAAACCAGTCGTTTGCCTGAACAATACAATAAATAAAAGACCGATTTTTACACAGTTCTGTGCTCTTGCTCTGAAAGTAATACGACCAGTGGATGCCCTCACATAGGTTAGGAATTCACACTGCTTCAGAACTTTTATCAGCACTACTGTGAAGCTAGAGCTCTCTTGATGATTATAGATCTCAGAACAACAAAAAAGGCAAAAGAGTTCAGGCTACATTGGTCCTTTTTATAAAGTTGCCACATTTTGGCATCGGCACTAGTTACTTCGTAAGAACTTCGTTTTGAGTTGATGGATACCCCCTAAGATTTCTTTTTCGTTTTGAGTAGGCCACTAAGGGTAGTTGATTTTTGTGAACTTTTGCTTGGAGACCCATGACTCGGAGAAAAGGAAGACTTTTCCATTTCAGTTTTCTTCTCTTGGCTATCCTGCATCCGTTTCACAACCGATCCTGGAGACACCGACCCACTTCCACCACTCTGAATCTTAAAAACAAACGACACCAAAAACACAAATTAACACAGGATACATTTGATATCACATTTATTAATGGGAGGAAGAAACAGTCATGTGATGATGCCTGTTCAAATTGTAGTAGAAATTTCTGATTTCTGATCAGTTATACAATGTCATTAGGAAAGGACAACTTCGACTGGAGCTATGTTAGTTGCAATAAAGCAAATCAGATTTGACAGCATTCTTATTAATACATGGTGTTAGGAGTGGGAAGAATCCTTGTCTAACTACTCAGCAGAACCATATTCTGTAAGCTAAAAACCAATAGGCCAAAAAGCTCTCAGATGCTCAAAAAGTACCAGGAAGAGCACAGCAGCAATGAGTGTCTACTAAAGGGAGGAAAAGGAAAAGAGGTAAAGGAACAGTAATAGAATGACAGAACAAGCTGCAACAGATCCTGACTTTGTATTCCATCACAATCCAGTCCCAGACTGAAGGAACTACGCAATATTGCATCACCAAAGTGTCTACAGTTCTATTGGGCCCATCTACTCCCTCTTCTCACACTGACTAACCAAATGTCTATGGAAAGCCCACAAACAGGACCAGAATGTGACAGCACTCTCTGTATCTTTTTAAACCTCAGCAACTGGAATTCAGAAGCACACTGCCTCCAACACCGGAAGCAGAATACAACCATCATGGGTAGTAGCCACCAACAGCCCTATCCTTCATTAACTTGTCCAGTCTTTTAAAGCCATCCAAACTGATGGCTGCAACTACCTCTTCTGGGAATGAATTCCTTAGTTTAACTATACACTGTGTGAAGAAGTACAGTGGTACCTCGGGTTACATACGCTTCAGGTTACATACGCTTCAGGTTACAGACTCCGCTAATCCAGAAATAGTGCTTCAGGTTAAGAACTTTGCTTCAGGGTAAGAACAGTTAGCTAAAGTGGAGCTTCAGGTTAAGAACAGTTTCAGGTTAAGAACGGACCTGCGGAACAAATTAAGTACTTAACCCGAGGTAACACTGTACTTTCTTTTGTCTGTCCTGAATCTTCCAATGTTCAGCTTCACTGGGTGGTCTTGAGTTTTAGTATTATGAGAGAGGCAGAAAAACTCCCTACCCACCTTCTCCACACTATTCAGCTCTATCATGTCCCCCGCATACTTGCCTTTTCCCCCTGAACTAAGAAGCCCTAAATGTTGGAAACTTTGATAGCTTTATCACATCTTTGCCCACGCTAGCAGACTTCCCTTCCTGATGACATCATCTATAGGACTGAAATGAACGCCATCTACTTTGCAAAGTATTTCTGTAGTGGCAAGAACTACGGCACCACAAAGACTGAAGCAAGGAAGGTTCTGAAGGCTAGTCTAATGAAAACTTCTGCACCAAGTTTACACACCAAGAACAATGAGAAAGCAGTTACCAATAAAAAAAGACTATAAATCACACAAGTTGATATATGGAAGCTACTTAACTAAACCAACCTCTATAAATTACAAGAGAATCGGCTTAGTCAGAATCAAATCCTCTAAATGATTCAGAGCAGTTTTATTTAGCCTCTTGGTATGCTGTTGGTTAAGATGCTGGGACTGCGTGAGACTGCCACTATGCTTGCTCCTAGACACCTAGGTATGAACCAGCATCCACTAATGGGAGCTCTACATGCAAGTGCCCCAATTCCCTTTTCTTATCGCGGGACTCAGGGCCTTGGCATGTAGACCATCTACTTAGAGGCACATTTAAAGTGTGATCCCAGCCTGCTGCAAGCACAATACCAACTGCAGAAGCATCTAAAGTACTTACATGGCAGCCCACACATAGCTGAAATGACCCTTCAGTTAAGAGAGAGCGGCCGATTTTATAAATATGCTTACGTTGGAAGCTGACTTGTTATATGAACTTTTCTTCCGCAATGTCCCATTTGGTAAAGTGTTGCTGTGGGTTTTTTTCTTATGAGTCTGAAAAAGAATACATGTTGTTCTGTAAAAAAAGTTCTGTAAAAAGTTCTGTAAAAAGTAACTATGATTCATAAACTTTGATTCTCCTTAACACAAACCTTGCCTTTACCAGCAATGCTCTATGCTATTATGTAGTTCAGGGGTGGGCAACCCAGTCAGATGGACAGGGTGGAGTAGTAGTAACAACAACAACAACAACAACAACAACAACAACAATTTCAGCCTGATGGCTGCCCCTCTGTGAAAACTTCTGAGGGCTACACACCAATGAGAGGCAGGGCCAGAGGCAAAAGTGTGCACAGGAACAAATGTGTTTTTTACCTGTGAATTTTTAGGTGAGTTTCCATACAAAACTCACACACACTCTCTGTTTCCATCAGGGAAAGCAAGAAGCATTCATCAGAGTTTGAAGACACATTCCAGCCAAACAAAAACACTCAAGGAGGCTGCAAAGCAGGTCCAGTAGCATGTGTGGCCCAGGGAGAGTCAGGGCCAGACAGAGATTCCTAGAGAGACACTTTTGGTTCCTAGGACTGAGGTGCCCCACCCCTAAGATGGACTTTATCTTAGAAATACCAGGTTAACTTTTACTTGTTTTGTCAGCGTGGAGGATTTTCTGCTCCCACTCTCTGCTTCTGTTTCTATACTGGCCTCTAAGTTGCCATTGCTGCTAGTAAGTCTATCATGTTCTTCACGGATTTCTTGTTGTGAAGTTGATGATGCGCCATTCAGTTCAACTTCCAGAAGGTCTACTTCTCTGTTGTCTGTGCTGATGTCGTTATTCCACTTCTTCATCAATTCTAGGACATTACATGGCCTTGGGAAAATGTCTGTTTCACCCTAAAGAAATAATAAACCATTTATGTCCAGGCCTTTATTTCTGGAGGCCAAGGTGTTTCATTAATTCTTTTATTATAAAAGTCCAAAGAGAGAAAGCTCCTCTTTTTAAAAAAAAAACAAAACTGATTTTCTCCCCACAAAACAAAATAATAATGAAGAGTTTTACATTGGGAATTATATTGTAGCACATGTGGATCCATTTCCTCTTCTTTTTGGCCAGAACATTCTAAAAACAGCTGATGCCATCTATACCTTATCCTAGGTGGCACCTTTTTTTGGTCCTCCTTACAACTACTTCTTGAGGTGGCAAGATGGAACACCTACCTATAGGCAATTAAAAACAGCACTGGTGCACTTATTAGAAAGTCAATTGCTTTGGCAATCCCTCCGTACCTTCATTGATTTTCTATCACAAGTATGCAAGTCCAATAAAATCTGAAAATGATTTTGCCTGCCTGGTGGCAAGCTGTTTTCCCAAAAGCTCCTATTCACCTAGAAGTTTTAGAAGCATTTCTGACTAACAGGACAAATGTAACTATTTTTTTTCATGGCACAGCAGCAACGAGTGTCTACTAAAGCCAGGCAAAGGAAAAGAGGTACAGTAAAAAAAACAATACTAGAAAGACAAAACAAGCTGCAGTATATGGCATCAGATACTTTGATGCCCACAAATGCAGATTCTATGGAATCCTAAACATTTGGTTTTTTTAGACTTGAGCCAAAAATATGAAAAGAGTTTTGTGTGAACATATTTTTGCTCCTGTGTTCCTTCATAGTAATTTCTGTGGAGTAGAACCAAGAACAAGAGTGAAAACAGCTTCACTTATTTTTCTTCAGCAACCATTCAGAGTGAGGGGACTGCTTTATGACCTTATTCTGAATTAACTTTGTGACACTATCATTGTAACCAAATCCAATTGGGTATGTGGTTTAATGACATAAATATGGCTTATGGCTGGATCAAATAGGAAAGACCTAATATAGGTCTTTTAAAAACAGATTTCCTAAGCAACAACCTAGGCAACAAGCAATTATAATCATGG
Organism: Podarcis cretensis; assembly: GCF_951804945.1. NCBI lineage: Eukaryota > Metazoa > Chordata > Lepidosauria > Squamata > Lacertidae > Podarcis > Podarcis cretensis. Next base: position 71,678,394 of record NC_137170.1, on the reverse strand, counting down.
CGGAGAGAGGAGGACATACCCCTCCCACTTCAATTCCATGCCAAAAATGTTTCAGTAAAGAACTTGAGCAAGTTAGACCAAGGCTTGCATTGTGTTCTTATATATTAACTTACTTAGCTTTACAGACCCATTCTTGTATTTGTGTAATGCTCATTATGGGCACATATCAATTTCCATAGAAATAAATGGATCTTAAATATATAAATAAGCACTATTTTTAGTGGATTTTCTCCCAATGGATTTCTTCACTTTTTTGAGTCTTTATAAGCTTTTGGTTCTGAAAGTCTCTGGGGTATAATACCTGTCTATTTGAAACTAGCAGTTACCCCACACACACACACACACACACTGAGGGGCAAGGACTATAAATGTAAAAGCAGCCTTGTAGCTTTGTCTTCTCTGTATAATGTATCAGCATCAGCTTCTTTAAGACTGGAACAGGAAAGTCATGTGTGTGGGCCCACTTAAAGAAAGATTATGGGTTTGATCTGTTGTGGGGAAAATCTCCCCCATGGATGTTGAATCCAATAAATGCAAAGTGATTCACAGTGAAGATTCAGTATCTTTAAGAGATACAAGCATTCAACTTAATGCTTTAAGCAAGAAATACTTTGTTCTTTAAAAAAAACCCAAGCACTATGTTTTTAAAAGTTTGCTTATATGTGTCTAAAAATAACATGTGTGTGAATCTTTTCCATTTAAATAAATGTATCATAAGGTTTTGACCATACCATAAATCCATACATGACAATGGATCCATACATTCCAAGCAATATAACCAGATTTACACCTTCTTTTCCAACCACAATACTATATTGTCTTTATTAACAGTATATTTCAGTCTTTGCCTTCCTATGGTTTTGGCACAAGGTATGTATGTGTGTGTTGTTTCTGAGTGGTGGAGGTTGGGATAAGATAGCCATGCACAGAGAGAATTAGTTCTACATGAATCAGGATAATGTATTCCCAGTCCTTCTAAATTTATAGAATGATTTTCAGATGTGGACTCCAATTTTGCAGGTGCAAATTTACATCTGTAATTAACTGTAGACAAATTGATGTTGCAGACATCCAAATAACTACCTTATTTGCAAGCACATTCAGGTAATTAAATTTCTAAGTGCACCAAATCGCACCTACAAAATAAGAGGCTGAGTTGTGGCCTCAGGAAAAAAAGCACTATGTTTTAAAGAGCTACAAATACTTAAATAGCACATGAAATGGGGTGGTTGTGTTCTGACAGTTTTTAAGAAAGTGGAACCACTTAAGTTAATTGTCTGTATTGCCTCATTTGAGCACCTGTTGAGTTTAATTGGCTAGCATCTGGTGCTGATTGTGGGGAAAGTGGAGGATTACTAATTGGTTGCCTTTTAGATTGTTTCATTTTCTTTTGTCTTTCCTTCAAGCTTTTTATGTTCATATTTTAAGGGAGTGCATGTCAGTGAGATTCAAGGCATAGAAGGGAACAGTGTGCCCCTCCATCATATGGCACCCAACGTATGTCAGAAACACATTTTCCATTCTGTGATCTCTGCTAGACTCTGTTCTGAATGGCAGTACTCCCACACCACAGCTTCCGGACAAAAATAATGGTTTGTTGGAGAAAATGTTCCAAAAGTAAGGCATAGTTTAAGAACCTTTTGTGGTATTTGTCTGTGATGAAAAATAAATGAATATTCACACAGAATGGTCAGTTAACTGGTGACTGATTTTTATTATAATTTTGTGAGGGATAGGCTACGCACTGGAGAACACACTTGTGTGATCAAAAAGGGCAATTGGGGGGCAAAAGGAAGGAGAAGCAGCCTCAGTAGTTGAAAATGTAAGTGCTGAACTTATTCATGAATTGAAGAAATACCCACTAGTGACAAAACGTTCCATCGTGTGCAGTATGGACCAACTTGCTAAACTGAGAAGCAGTGTGCTTAGTTTTATAAACCAAAAGACTATGCATTAGGAAGAGTGAAACTCAGATTACGCAGAAGCAAATACGAATATGAAATATTTGAGGCACTCGTGAAATGCACATTTACCCTAGTATCTCTAAACACTTTTGTGCATTAACATAACATGAGTTCTTACATAAATTTGGGAACTGAGGTGGGTGGGAGTAATTTAATTATAAACATCTAACAAACAAGACCTTCTGTCCATCTGTGGGCACAAGGGGGGAGAAAATCTAACAACCAATCCTATTGATAAATAAACAGCTGTTTATTTGGGTAAAGAGTACGAGAAAAGAACTATAGCAATTATGCAAAAATAATCCAGAAATAGATGCAACATAATTTCAGTTTGTTTGCAGCAGTGTATGGAGAAAAAATAACACTGATAGAAGCTTTTAACCATTGCTATCTCTGCTCCAAAGGATAACCAATCACAGATTTTTGAATTAACACTTTACATAAAATAGCAGCTATTAGAATTCCGTGATAATTCTGCCCAAATGCTTGTCATTTCAACAGCTATCCCTCTGTCAAATGCTCTGAAAGCTTCAGTGATTGCAAACCCTAAAGCTGTGTACCATGCATGAAGTGCCTAACCCCCAAAGGTAGAAGAAAGGACAACTGGATATGGACAATCCAGATATGGGTGAAAATAGATTGCAACCTTATTGATACAGCAAGTATGTGCAGTTGGCTAGGCACAGGGCAAGGACTGGATAGCAGAGATCTCACCTTTTATACGAAGGCCCCTAGCCCATCTGCTGGGGCCACCTCCTGTGGGTTGCCAGCATAACAGTCCTCAGCGTGCTACGGGACAAGCATCTGAGTTCTAGCTGGCAACCTGGGACAAACAGTGAAAGGCCTGCCCTGCTCAAGCCAGGGGTGAGGGCTAAAACACCACCTCCAAGTCCCCACTATATTAATGGTCTTGCCCAATGCCTTATCCTGCTCAAGTTGTGACAGAGAAAACAAAAGATGAACACCTAACAATGTAAACAGCTCTTGCGGAGATGAAGGTGAAAACCTTACATTATGGGCCAATCAAGATATGAGCAAAATTCCTTTCCGGGAAACCAAGCAAGTTCCCAGCAAATGTCTTCACTCCGAGGGAGGGAGGGCGCATGGTGAAGCCATGGACAAGAACAGACAGATTCCCAAAGTCAAGGCCTCCTTTTGAGACTAAGATAAGCCCTGCATCTTCCCCCTAAGCCTTGTGATAGTGTAGAAGCTCCCAGGAATTTCCGCAAGACCTAGTTAGCCCCATACATGGACCCCACCTCCTGAAGATTCTGCCCAGTCTGCACAAGGCGACCCTGCCACACGAAAGCAGAGAACTATTAAGTTCTGGTAACACTAGGCTGCCCTATGTAAGACAGTAACCGACATTCCATTATTAAACATCTCACTAACAAAGCTGATCTTGTTCTTCATGGGGGAGGGGAGCCTTAGGATGAAACCTTTGCTAGAAATGGACTGGAACAAATAGAAATGTGTAAAGTCTGGGAAAGTAATCAAAAGCGCATAACATCTTATTCATTTCTATATTATTGTTGTTTAAATAATTGCTTCCATTATTATCAGCGAACCTCTGTAATCACCAAAACTTCAGATATACTGGGAAAATAATATTTGTTTTGTAGGGTGTTCATACTGTAGTTTACCTATACTGCTTGCTTAAATGTGGATACAATTGCTTTGGGGAACAACCATCCATGCACTCCATTTAAATGAAGTTTGCAAGAGAAGTTCCCTGTGGATAGTGCCCTTGATTCTGCTTATGCTTTCAGTTAACAAAAATATATACACATATCTCGGAGATATTGCGGGTTTGGTTCCAGACCACTGCAATAAAGTGAATATCATAATAAAGCAAGTCTCTCTTTTTCTTTTTGTTTCCCAACGCATACATAGAAAATATATGTTTACACTATACTGTAGTCTATTAAGCCAGGCTTCCCTGGCTGCAGGGACAGAAGGGGGAAAAACCTAGTTCTAGCCCTAGCCAACTCCACACCCATGGCCAGAAAAGGACCATTCTCTGCAAGGCAAGGCATATTAAAGTGAAGCACAATAAAATGAAGTATGCATGTACACAGATGGAATATGCAACTCAGTGTCTGGATCAGAATTCTGACAATTGGAACTACACTAAGAAAGGTCATGAAGAGTTGGCAGAATCTGGAGGGAGTAGAAGGAGAAATGTAGTAATTTGTGGCCGGATTTTTGTTCCTGTTTACACAGTCTATAAAAGCCCAGTAAGCCCTCACAGTGACTTGTGTCATTGTTTATATACTGGCAGATACACCAAATGCTGTAAGTACAATTTAGATGCATATAAGGCAAATGACGAATGTCTCAGCATCTTACTTGTTGTAACGTAGTAGACCCTTCAGAAAAATTGGGATATGGCTATTATCGGAGGGAGGTGGAAGAGAAACATTTTCACAAATAAAAAGAAAAATAAAGAAAAAAATTTAGGATTTTTTCAAAACAACAACAACAACAGCAACTTACTGTTATCCACTGGATGTGAAGCAATTCATTAGCAGTCATTCTGTGGGCAGGGTCTACTCTCAGAAGCAGCTCCAACACAGCTTTGGCTATAAAGGGAAAGACTCGTAAACCTCATTTCTGTTAGCTGCGAACAAACACATCTCCCAGTTGTCTCTGAGTGCTTTAATCCAGCAGAGTATTTTACCTCTAATGCTGTGAAGCTAATTCATGGCAACAGTTCTGTGAATTTTCTTTAGCATCAATTTTACATTTATGAGAAAACACAGTACTTAATGGTAATAAAAAGGTCAAAATATTGCAACAATTTGTTGAATTTCATGCTGGGGATGTTGTTGTTTGTTTTTATCATACAGTTGCCTACTTACCAGCCTTACTGACTGTATCCCAGATTGAATGTTTAAAATGAAGATCTCCTTTCTTTATAAGTTCAAAAAGCTTTTCTTCAGAGCCTGCCATAAAAGGTGGATCACCACATAATCTGTTTTGCAGGAAGCAAAAAAGGAAGGCTGTTTTATATTCTGATTAGTACACATATATGTTTAAAAGATAGAAGCCCCGTGAGGATTTGAGAGGTGGCTGCAAGTCTAGTCTAGATAGTATAGGCAAGCTGTTCTTCACATTTGCAATACATTCTTTTGGATAGGAGTTTAAGCCAGGTTATTATATCTCCATTGTTGCTTTTAAAGCGAATGTACGTTGTTGTTTTTTCTCTATATAAACATTCAAATTCTATATAACATTTTTGTTTTCTGAAACAAACAAAATCCAAATGATTTTGAAACCCCGGAGGTTTAAGACAGCTAGTTTAAGCTCCCAAACAAGATGACTCTTTGTCAGAAATGGCAAAACTTTGCACCAAAAACTCTGCTTCTTGGATTTTGACTGCTCAGCTCAGCTAGTCTCTTAAGACATATGATCTATATTTTTATGCTGTTGTTCTATAGACAGTAGTCCTATAGACAGTTTCCTGCAAGTAAGTCCACCGAACTCAGTGAGACTTGCTTCTGATTAGACATGCATAGAATTGCACTGAACAAGACTTAAACACATTGTGCGTGCTATGTTGGCAGCACTGATTGTAAGGTCCAATTAGTCTAGAAATGATCTCATGCTCATTCGTAGGCAGTATTGTGGTGTGATTGCTGACTACTAGAAAAGAATGTTTGGCTAGCTAGCCTAGGAACACTTTGCTTATGATCCCTCTATTGAGCCCTAAGATCAGTGGATGAAGCATTCCTCTCAATGCCTCATTAGTGGAACACCCTCCCCACCCCAACCCCACCCAGGGCTTACTGGGATTTCCCTCCTAAATTATTTCAGGCAATAGCAAAAAGTATTTATACCGGAGTGAACCTTTTAAACACATTTCTTCCTCACCCCTCCCCTCCTTCTCTCATATACTTGGCTTTGATGCATCTATCCTGGCTTGTTAAACCACTGTTTCCCATGATATCAGAACCAAGAAACGATGATTTAATCACTACTTACAATCCAAGATAATAAACCCCAGCAAATTCTTAGGCCAATAAACCATTAGCTTTTGGCCTCTGATCCAGGCTAGGAAATTCCTCATTGCAGCTTCTTGGTTGCAGTGGACAATATCCATAAAAAGAGCAAAGTATTGGCCAGAGGCAGAAGAGCAGGAAGGGAAAGATCATATTGGTTCAAAAAAAAGAGTAGTGGGAGAAGATTTGTCTCTGGAGCAACTGCAAGAAACTTCCCCAAGCCAGTTCCAGAATACACAGTGGGAGGACTATCAGAACAAATCCTCAAAACAAAAGAGGTGCCAATTCTGCAACTCTTGCTTGAAGAGGAAAGAAAGGGTGTCAGAAAATGTTCCTTGTGGATTTAAAAGAAATTTGGGGAAAGACTGCTTCCTGTTACGAAAAGCAGGGAACGATCCATTGTGGAGTGGTAGGCTGCCTCTGAATGCTAGTTAAACTAGATTCATAACCAGTGTTTTGAAGAAATCCTTGCTTAAAAATGGATTAGAGTTTGCTTTAAACTATGGCTCTTCCAATTTGATGAGTGGAAAAAGAAAATAAATAGTGGCAAATTCCTTTTCCTGGCTGTGCGAGAAGAAAAGAGTATATGAACCTGATGGTTAACTTAAGCTCCTTCCTGCCAGTCTCCTTCCCCACTGGGCTTCAAAAATTAATATGAGCATTCTCACAAACAGCCAGGCCCTAGAATACCTGCCCAATGCCCTAGCTCCTGACAATTATGAAAAAGAAATTATACCAGGTGATCTCTAAAAAAATACTCGTCATCACAAATTTAGAACTTGCACACATTACCATTAAGTGTAACATGACAAAAAAGTGAACAGAAGCATGCGGTCAGGTTCACCAAATGTAGGGAGCATGTATTTTTTCTTTAATTTTAAGTCTGCTGTAGATTTAGAAAATGCTGTCACCTATCCTTGATGGGTGCCTGCCACTCAAAATCAAAATATAGAATCATTACCATCAGGTTTATTTCACTCTGCTATGAAATGCCATAAGTAAACATTTTAGCAATTTATTTTCAAATGACAGTTCTCACAAGTCTCATATATTTGATGGATTTTTAACCCAGAATATCCTCAAAACGCAACAGACATGATATACAGTGGTACCTTGGTTCTTGAACGGCTTGGTTGACAAACAAATCAGCTCCCAAACACCAAAAACCCGGAAGTAAGTGTTCTGGTTTTTGAATGTTTTTCGGAAGCCGAACATCTGATGCGGCTTCCGCTTGAGTGCAGGAAGCTCCTGCAGCCAATCAGAAGCTGTGCCTTGGTTTCTGAATGATTTCGGGAGTCAAACAAACTTCCAGAATGGATTAAGTTTGAGAACCAAGATACCACTGTATAAAATAAGAGGAGTAAAAGCAGGAAGGGGCTTACCATTGTTCTGGCCTTCGAGCAGCAACAGCATTGTTACATACTAGGACAGTGAAGGGGCAAGGCACAAGCAGAGCCATTCCTGGTGATGTGCCTAAATTACACAATGCGTCAGAGGCCTTGCAAAGCCTCAGACGTGATTTCTGAGGCTCTGCAAGGCCTCGGACACAAATTTCAAGGCCCTGAGAGGTCTCGGACATGACTTCCAGTTCCTCCTGGAAGTTGCCTTAGAGGCCTCAGATGCGACCTCCAAGTCAGTGCAAGGCCTCCAATGCAACTTTTGGGCCTCACAAAGCACTGGAAGTAGCATCAGAGGCCTCACAGTGTGAATGCCGAGCACCCACACAAATAATATGGGGCCCTGGGTGCCAGTTGCTGCCAGTGACCCCAATACAAGCCTGTGGCAATGTACTTTTCCTACTTCCGTTCTATTTTCTAGGCCTCTTTAATTTTGCGTTCTGCCACACTCCTGTGGCAGCCATTTTGTGACTGGCATTCCCAGCACTCTGAAAAATCAAAATGCATTCCCTGGTCCAAAATGACTTGTGACCCGAGGGCTACATGATTATGTCACTGAGGTTAAATAAAGTCTATTGAGAATGTGACAGCACTTATTCCAGAATAAGTCACATAGATGATTCTGGGCAATCAAGGATCATACAGTGTATGGATATTTGGCCAATCAGCTTTGGCTACATGGTTATATCACTTGATGGCAAGCAAACCTAACTGAGGATAAAGAATTTGAAAATATTTCATAGGCATTAAAGAAAAATTAGTGTTATTTCAACACTGTTGAAATTGTTCCAGAGAAACTGGGAGAATTTTTGCTTCAGTCCTGTTTGGCAGCATAGTTGCTTTGTAAGATGCAGTGATAAAAATATTGGCCACATAAAATGCTACTATGCGCCTTGTGGTAGAACTTGTGGTCTACGAAACTAAGCCAAACACAGCCCACGAGGAGCTCAATAAAAACATAATTGCTTGTTGTTTTACTGGCCTATGCTAAAAGAGAAATGGCAAGCAAATTACAGATACATTACATTAAAAGCGTCACAGCAGCATTATTCTATTATACAAACACGTCACGTGAAAAATTCAACAAATCTGAACAAATGGATCAAATCTTAAGGCCTGGATTTCCTAGGTAGTTCAAGATCAAGCCGATTCTAACAGATAAGCACTTGTTAAGATAAGTCATGCCATCTGCACTTTTGTCATTGCTTTGGTTGCTAGAAGGTAAATGCAGACTCATTCAGCTACAGGGAACATCATGTAGCAATGGCAACATTAAGCATTCACTTAGACATCATGGCTCAAAAGTCCATCTAACAATAGTAGGGTGTGTTGCTTATGAAAACTGGATGAAAATTAAACACATATCTTATATATCTCTTGAATACCATTTGCAGCAATAAAAGTGGTGTGAAGTGGATTCTATTAATACTTAGGCAGTATGTTTGTGGGTTTTTCAACTGTCATCTGGATGAAGTGCAATATAATGTTGCATTGTTATAATACTATTGTGATTATAAAACGCTAATTTAAAATATTTATATGTTAATTAAAGTATAATGTCAGGAGTCCTGAGCTGTGACTACAATCAGCACAATTCACTGCTCTGTGTTTTTACAAGGCCTGTGAATTGTGCAAATTGCAGAAACAGCATGGAATTCTTATTGGCCAATCAGGTATTTCAGTTACCCCAGCCCAATTTATAATGCATTCAGCTGTGCTATACTGTGCAAATGTGACTTCTTCAGTGGCAACATTAATACTGTAAAGTATGGCCATAAAACTGGTACTGCCTCAGCATTAAAAAGTTTGTAGAACACAGTTTGAGCCACAAATTAAAAGAAAGAAAAGCAATAAAGCTGTTCAATTTATATTATGGTATGCAGGAAAAGCTACACTGAAGGAGTTGAAGGAACAATAGGTGGGGGAGTGGTACACCCCCTACTGCATCAGCTTAAGGTAAGAGGCATCTTCTTCCTCTGTTTGCACTTGTCCAGAACAGAGATGTTGTTGCTAGTTAACCTATCAGAGCCCAACACTGCTGGGAGCAGTTTGGTTACGCAGGGAGAGGTGGGGGTAGGAAGGTTTACTCCCGTTGTCATCTCATGTTTAGCCCAAAGTAGCACTTTTAGCCAAGAAGAGCTGATAGGAAAGTCTTTCTCTGCACATCAAAGGGGCTCTGGGTTGTATTTAGCACTGCGTAAGCTGAGTTCCCTGAAACACTAGGACTTTCCTTTCATTTTCTCAACCTGCACACCCCCAAAATATGCTCCCGGGGGACCCCCCCTTGACCCTCTGGGACAGATCTTGAGCGTGTGCGAGTGCTGCAGGAGAGATGAGAGAAGCGAGTTCAGTTGAGCAAGCAAAAGTATGTTACACGAGTGGAACAGCAGGATTGGATACAATCCTCTGCCACAATTTCACGTTTCGTTTGCTTAGTTGAAAGGTTTCATTAAAGGAAAAATAATTTAAAACCCTGGATCCACATGCCGTGTGGATTTTTTTTCTTAATGTTTTTTTAAATAATAATAATAATAATAATAATAATACATACATACATACATACATACAAAATTTCAGCTTTTGTTTGCTTAATCTGAGCATTTTCTCTTATGCACAAATAAATATAACAGAGTAAATTCATTACTCCCACAATCGAATGGAGGTTTTAGATTATTTTGAATTACTCTATTAAAACATATGAATAATTACAAGAACTGGAGAAGTAAAAACATGTACCGGTGTATCTGGAATAATTTGTTTCTCTTACTGTATTCTTCTATTATACGATATGTTGTACTCTTCAAATATAGTAAGTCATTAAAAATTTAAATTTAATTTTTTAAACAATGTCTAAATACACTGGACACCATATATAAAATTGTGCAGTACAATGGGCAGACAGTGTAAGCAAATGCCTTGAGCAGTGGCAGCAATGGCAAATGGTTCCCAGTTCTGTCAAGTCTACGCCAACACTGACAGAAAGAATGGACCACATTTTCATGAAACCTTATTTTTCATTAAAAAGATTTTGTCAATAATAGCCTGACCCTTCACGCTGCCTAGACATGCACATTCTAAAGCTTTGATCCTAAGCACACCTATTTGAAAGAGTATCTAGAATTGAGGTTTAATTGTACCGAAAAGATTAACCAATCCTGTTAAAAAGGAGTCAAGAAAGACAACCTAAGCAATGAATAATTTCAGCTAGTATGTAGCCAAACCAAGTAACAACCCTTATTTTATTTTTTTTAAAAAGGGAAGATTAAATACAAAGTTACGTTCTTTAGGATGGATATTTTCATTTTATATAAATGTTACAAGCTACTTACAGCATATACATAATGACACCTATGCTCCAAACATCACACTGTTGGCTATAGTCATGTGCACTGATCACTTCTGGGGCTGCCAACCAAGCAGAAAGAATATTATTAATAATACAAAAAATTACTTTTAAAATGCTTAAAACAAAGCATGTGCTGATGAGATATACTTTATTCCTCCCCGAAGCAAAAAAGAAAAGCAGCAGATGTTGAGATTAATAATGTACAGCCCTTAACAATTCATGCTGATGTGTCCTCACTTTGATCATTTAGGAATGATGACATTGTGGCTAAGTAATTGCATTATTGGTTTTCTTTCCAGCTATAAATTGAGAAAACGTTGCTTATAAAATACTGATAGCAAATGCTTCATGACACCACATAAACACATTTCCATTTAGTAAACAAGTGTAGTGCATAAGGTTATATGCTGGATTTAAATACAGAAAGGGTTCTTTAAATATTCATTTAAGACAAATCTGAAAATGGGTAACATCAATTTAAAATATAAACATGCTTTTGGAAATAAAAAATGGCTTCAAATTATCTGTTTTATATATTTATACATGTCCTATGACTGAAAAATGTACATAAAATTTTCTCACTAATCACTGGCTTGGCTCAGATGATCACATATCAGGTTACTAAATGGAGATATGCACAAACCTTTTCCCTGCACAGTCTGCCCTTTCACAGCTCCCTTTCTGTTGGCCAAGATTAATCCAAAAAGTTTCTAATTAGCAAAAGTTTCCCATTTCTCCGAACCAGGAAATTACAGTCACAAGTTTCAAGTTTGTTTAATAACCTACTTCTTCCAAAGTGGGTAACCACAGTATCTCAGTTAAGACAACACATGAAAAGACTTTCCAGTTTCATAGCTGCATAACATGAAGAGAGGAGTGAAGGGGCTGCATACACAAATAAAAAGCTTGAATGTGTTTGATTTCAATACACTTAAAACAATTGCTTAAGGATAAAGGTAGCAGTGCCTAATGTACTGTCCTTTAGTACAAGGTTAGTTCTCTTTGTCTGCCAAGGACATTTCACCTCAGAGAAAAGGGCAAGGTAAATACTCATGCATCAGTACTTCATCCGTTTTGACACTGAAGCAAGTTAACTTTAATTGTCTTAGTTTAGCATGTGTTACATAACCAACGGGCTGGCCTTCAAAACTTATTTAGTGTGTGTCACAGCTAGCAGAAAACATCCTTTTACTACATTCAGCTCTTGCTTTGAAGCTGTAAAGCAATTGCTAAGAGAGCATAAAATCTCATTTTGACATGCCATTATAATATCACAGCTATTGGATCAGTCTTAGTTTTAAACCAAGGGTCATAACAAGGCAGGAAACCTGATGTATGGTATCAAACCCAGGTCAACAACATAGCTTAAAATACAGAATGAAGAATATAAAAGCCAATTACAGAGAGGGTTGTCACACACAATACTGATTTCTAGATCAGAAAGTTACCATAACAAGCTGTATGCAGCTTCTATGGAAGCTGCCCAGAGTGGCTGGGGAGGCCCAGCCAGATGGGCGGGGTATAAATAATAAATTATTATTATTATTATTATTATTATTATTCACAATGTCCTTGCCTGCTGAGCCAATGCAAATATAGTCATTTATATGAAACAAGTGGGGCCTTGCAACAAAATGTTGCAGTGTGGGGTGCATCTGTTTAGGGTTTGACACTTCCTGTCCTATTATTATTATTATTATTATTATTATTATTATTATGCCAAAGCAACGATGGGCAAAATGAAGACATTGTATATATACATCTAAACAAATGGAAACCACCTATTCACAGACTGTGGGCTACAAAATAAAGTTTTATTCCATTCAAATGCCAGTCTTTCATGTGATGAAACTAAATGGGAATAATACCATATGAAGCACTGAACTTACCCATGTAGATAGGAGTCCCACAGGTAGACTGGAACATGCTTTCGCTTCCTCCCATCTTTTGTACAGCTAAACCAAAATCAGTCACCTACAGGAAACAGAACTCAACTGTCTTGAAAATTCTCTGCTGTTATGTAGTTGCAACTCTTTTATTCCTCTGAAGAGCTCATTGTTCATTGCCAAACCACTTCAGAGAGACCTAACGGAATCTGACTAGATTTCCCAAATGATCTCCTATAACAGCACACCTAAAGAAGAGGAAGCTCTGCACCAGTCCTTCTATAAATATTCAGAGCTGAGTTTTAAACAACTTTAATACTTACACTGCAAATTGCACTAGCATTTGAGCATATGAAAAGTGATGAGCTTATTAATGAGATTCAAGCTAAGTGTGTGCTGCTATAGGGTCTGATCAAAGCACTTTAAAAAGCCAAATATTTTAGTTATGAGATCATTGGGGGACATAAATATGGGGAACGCAACAAGAGGGAAAGAAGGCAGGAAGGAAGTCAGACAGGAAAGAATCAGGAGATAAATGATTTGCTGGGTGTTTGGGACACACTCTTCCTCTCCACATACAGAGGAGACTCCACAGGTGCACAGGATGGGATGAAGTTGGGGCAGACTCATCCATCCTTCTCGACTCTATTCAGCAGCAGCGTAATGCTGAATGCTACCTCAACTGCCAGAACACTATTATGTGAGGGCAGAGACTGGGGAAGAAGAAGAAGCCCAGCCCAGTTTTGTATCCAGGAGCAGCTCACCTGGTGGAGTGGAGCAGCTATGCTAGCTTCCTGGCAGGTGGAATGCTGTTACTTAGGGAGGTATATGGAGACGTGCGAGGCAGCGAGAATGTTGGCATGGCACTAGATCAGTTCTGCAGGTCTGTTTGCACCACATCAACCTTTCTGCCATCTCAGTCCTCCTGGTTGGGAGGCCAACGTTAGTGGCTCCCCTCCTTCTGGTGAGCCAATTCAGCTACTACCTCCCTCCACCTTCCTTGTTTTCCTGGGGCCTGACTTCCCTAGTAGTACAAGCTCCACTGTGTATAGTGCTTATTCCTGCGCCTAGCAAGAGACACACATGTGCACTGGGTCCAGGATACTGCATGGGAGATAGGATGTGTATGGGGCTTTTCTACTGTGGCCTGCCACACTGCTGTGTGCCTGGCACAGAGCAGTACACAGAGCAGTACTGTGCCAACAGAAATACACAAACATACCTGAGGAAAAGTTAATAACTACCTTGCTCCCTCCCCCCCCCCTTTTAATGAATCCTGAGAGCATCTTGAAAAGCTAAGCTACAGAAATATTTCACATTTTTCCACTGCACAATGAAGCATTCCCCCCCAAAATACAGCTTTTGTTGCTAGTAGAACAAGAATTTATTCATGCCATTTTTGTTCTTCCTTACAGAGGTTCTCTGTTTTAAAAAAGTAACTTTTTCCTAGATAAATGACTGGTCCACACAAGGACCAGTCCACCAGCTGCTTCCTTGCACTTATTTGCAATTGTTCGTGAGAGATCACAAGCAGAATTATTTTCTTCCAAGGGGGTTCAGGAAGATATCTGTGACGTTTTTTCCTATTTTATCCTCACAACAACCCTAAAATATAGGTTTGCCTGCAATGGAGTGACTGACCAAAAATCACCTGGTCAGTCACTTATGGCTCAGTTGGGGTTCAAACTCAGATGTCCCTGGTCCAAGTACAACATTCTATACACTACCCCATAATGCTGCCCTAAAAGGTAAACTAGTGGCTCAAAGATATATTCAGCAGCTACTCCTGTGACTGGCAGCTTCTAGAGCAACTGCTACCGCTATCTGTATAATGCTAGAGCAGAAAACCATATCCATGGTAGGACTGGGAAGAAGAAAAATAAGGGACCAAACACAATAGAAATGAGTGAGTAAAAAAGAGAAATATCAGTTAAATTATATGGCATAAAGATCCGTGAGGCTACCACCTCACTGAAGCTAAGCAGTTCTGGGTCTAGTTGGGGCCTTGATGAGAGACCACATGCATGGAGCCTTGAAAGGTGGAATAGAAATGTAAGTAAGTAAACAAATAAGTATGCCAGAATATAGGACTTTTCCTGCTGAGCCCAACTGCTGGGATTCAGTTTCTGCTGGCCTAATCTATTAGGAAAGTATGGAAGGGATATTGGTAGTAGACAGAGACCCAAATGCAGGTGGGTAGCCATACCTTGGCCATTTCCCTGTGGGTGGGACAGACCCTATTCCAGTACGCTGGTCTAGGGTGTTGAAAGCCTCAGGGCCTCTGAAGGATACCCCCCCCCCCACATACACACACAATAGTCTTTGTGGGATACCAATGCTCAGTGAGCCCAAAGACCACATTTAAAAGTCCAAAGCAAAATGTCAGTTGTGACAGCAATATGGCACTTATGGGCAACATTCAAAATTGGGAGAAACTACAAGGATGGTGAAGAAAACAAGGCATAGGGTAGGAAAATCACAGAGGCTGAGCATAGTCCCAAAGCAGCCAAAACAAACGGGTTTTCTCTTTAGTCTTCCCAGGAAAAACAAACAAACAGAAGCTTGAATGTACCACATTGACACCAACACAGGGGAAGTAACAAGGCTGCACAGTCACATCAATCAGCAAGCTGTCACAGCCCAGTCTGCAGAGGCAGGGGAAACATGACTGTCCTCGCTCTTCCTCTCCCTTCCAGTGCACAGCACAAACAACCCCCAGCTTGAGAATTATTGTGCATTTCTCCATGCAGCTACAAGCAAAAGTATGTTCAGAAGCAAACACATGAAGAGAAATGCCTGGTGGAATGTTCTTGTGAACTTGTGCAAAGAAAAGTTCGGATTCGCACAGAACACTCTAAGTAAAATACAATTTATCATAGTGTGCTGCTTTAGTTACTGCAGGTTGAACCTCTGTGCTTCGGTTCTATGTGTCAGCATGCACTTTTTATACAATCCTCACAGCCATTTTATAACAGCAATAAAAATTTTAAGTAAGGATAAAGTAATATATAATTTAGCAACCATCAAGTTCCAATTATTTCCACACAAATAAATGAGTGTAAGTTCTTGATACGTTTAATGCGTTTAGGTAGTAAATACTTATAATATCCAAAGTCTACAAAATAGAAAGTAGCTGATATGTAAAGCATCATATGTTTTTCAAAATTACTAAAATGTTTAAAATAAATTGGCAGTATGCATAATTCATACTAATTACAGCTCCCCAGCTCACTCTTGCTAATGGCTTGGAACTACATCCAAAAAGGTATAAGAATAACACAGTACACTTCTAAAAACATTTCTTTTTAAATGGCCTATAACTATACTACTCTTTGCTCAACAAGAACTTTCTTCAATGGCACTTGACTCCTACATTCTTGACAATTGTTCTTATCTCAGACCTTTTATTTTTGGCTTGATTACGCCATTATGTTTCAGTTCAAAAGCTACTAATAGGCATTTACTTGGAAACTTGACTTCTGATTCCTGGGTTTTAAAAAAACCACAGGCAAAAGTACTGCTTAAAGTAAAGTGTTGCAATTTCTGGGCTTACCTTTATATTTAATTTCATTTCATTTTCTTCATCAATGTCACTGCTTTTAACTAAAATGTTTTCCAATTTCAGATCTCTGTGAACAATATCTGTCAAGATGGAGAACAAAAAGTAAGTGTTATTTATCAATTGCATTGAAAATATTCTGACATAAATGTTTTAAACCCTTTTGATTGAGTAATTTATGAGCTACACTTTTAGTGCATTTTATCCTACATTAGTGCACGTTGCAGACACCGTTTTCTTTTATAGAAAAAGTCTGGTCTGTACATTCCAAAACTGGATCAAACTTAGATCCGTTCTTCTAATAAAGGGGATATCATAATTTTGAATAATATGATTTGTCATTTGATGCACTTTAAAAGCACCCATTTGTAAAATTAGCATATCAAAGGAAATCATCCAACTAGCTTCCTGTGCTCAGGAGGACAAAGCATAAGGTTCATCAGAAGTAAAGATGAACAACTCTTTCCCATTCACAGTTGTGCTCTCAGTTATTATCCATAATCAATACAAGTATTTCGTATTATATTTTTGTAAGAAAAAACACTGCAATGCTGCAGTTTAGCTGGCTGGCCAACTGCAGCACAATGGCAGAACAATACTCAGGTGAGGGTAGGGTGGGTTAGGTGAGCTGTAAGGAGGGGGGCATGGGGTTTGAAGAGTGTGCAAGGGGAGGGGGTAACAACAACAACAACAAAATTCTTATTTATACCCCACCCATCTGGCAGGGCCTCCCCAGCCACTCTGGGCAGCTTCCAACAGGATATTAAAAACACAAAAAAAAACTTCAAATATTAAAAACTTCCCTAAACAGGGCTGCCTTCAGATGTCTTCTAAAAGTCAGATAGTTGTTTATTTCCTTGAAGTCTGATGGGAGGGTGTTCCACAGAGTGGGCGCCATTGCCAAGAAGGCCCTCTGCCTGGTTCCCGTAACCTCACTTCTCGCAGGGTGGGAACTGCCAGAAGGCCCTCAAAGCTGGACCTCAATGTAAGGGGATGGAGTGGCAGTTGAAGGCGCCGTCAGGGAACAAGGATTGACAAGGGTGCATTGGGTGGGGTTCGTGAGCAGAGCAAGCAACCACTAGTAATCACATGCTAATAATCTATAGCTCTCAGAGCAGTATGTTGGAAAGGATTGGGCTCTGCAGCACTGCCCAGAGGGTGCATGAGCTATCACCTCTGCCCACTTGCTCACATTAGGTAAGGAGAAGAAAGGGCAGCAGTTTACAGGCTATTCCCACTACTGGCTCTTTCTCCAGGGCTCAGAATCCTGGCCTATTTGCCACTGTGTCTCCAGTCAGGTGTTGCTGCTGTTCAGTTCAGGTGAGTTCCGGCTGAAAAAAAGCCTTGCTGGCAGGTATTACTGAAACATAGGTGGGTGAGCAGGGTGTATTCAGTTCAGCATCAACTCCAGATGAACAGAGGCAGGGAGGATCAATTATTCTGCATAGGATTCAATCTCTCTCATCAAGCAAACCCTTCAGCAGCATTTCCTCCTAAGATGGAGGTCCCATTAAGGTGGTCTGCCACTAGACCTGCTCAGTATCATGTCTATGGAAATCAATAAAAAGTGTAGACTCTTATTTATGTATGCCACCACTATGGCAAGAATTCTGATAGCCAAAATTTGGAAAAGTAATATTATCCCCACCAAATCTGACTGGTTGGCAAAAATTATTGAATCCTTACATCTTGCAAAATTAACAGGGAGAAT
This sequence comes from Podarcis cretensis, assembly GCF_951804945.1. Lineage (NCBI taxonomy): Eukaryota > Metazoa > Chordata > Lepidosauria > Squamata > Lacertidae > Podarcis > Podarcis cretensis. Next base: position 71,660,530 of record NC_137170.1, on the reverse strand, counting down.
AAGAGGAAACACTATTCAAAAAGGCAATAAAGAATGGTCAATTTTCAAAGAATATCTCAAAAATATGGACAATGCAAGTCTCCCGGCAAATACAAACTAAATCTTGTAAACAGAGGGAAGGTATAGTAAAAGATGTTTAGAATAACAAAAAGGAAAAAGTAGAAGATTCAATGTGATATGCGTACAGAGGTAAGATTGGTAACAAAGCATAAAGAGAAGAGTTGGAAGCATAACACGTGTGGTGTAATGTTGGACATGTAGGTATGTATTGTATGTAATGTATTGTATGGTATTTGTTGAGTTTATGTTAATTAATGTATAATAATAATAATAAAAATTAAAAAAGAATGAGGGATACACTGAACTCTACTTTTTAAATTAACTTTGTCATACATTGTATAAAATATTAAGCTCTTGCCTAAGATGAACTAAAATGTTTCTTGAAAATTATAACTCAGATCCAATGAATTCTTTGTGTTTGTTTGTTTCTATTGTTTAATCACCCCATGAGATACTTCTCTAGGTGATTTAGAATGGAAGTTAAAAACAAAGTATCAAAGACAAACATACAAATAATGCAATCAATAAATGTCACAGAAAAATCCAGAACAGCACAAATGAGAAATTTAGCTTTGAAGGATAATCTCTCATTATTATTTCTAAACAAAGTGTCCTAATAATAATAATAATAATAATAATAATAATAATAATAATATAATATACCTTTATTGTCATTGTACAACCTATGTACAATGAAATTAAACAAGCCTCCCCCCACCCAACACTCAATCTCTCATCGAACAACACACCACCTCGCAAGTCAATTTTCCTATGTTATTTTCTGTTCAATAGCCTAACAACCCACAGATAGAAGCTATTTTTCAGCCTGTTGGTAGGGCTGATAATACTTCTATATCTCCTGCCCGGGGGTAGAAGATTAAACAGGTGATGGGCGGGGTGTGAGTCATCCCTGATAATTTTTCTTGCTCTCCTAAGGCAACGATCCCTTGCAATGTCATCTAGCAGACTCAAGGGACAGCCCATGATATCATGTGCTGTATTCACCACCCTCTGAAGAGACTTTCTGTCCGTGGCTGTCAGGCCAGCATACCACACTGTGATACAATATGAAAGGACACTTTCTATTGTGGACCAGTAAAAGGAGTTCATCAGTTGTTGTTTAACATTATTCTTTCACAGGACCCTGAGGAAATGGAGTCTCTGTTGGGGCCTTTCTGACCATGTGAGTTATGTTGATTTTCCAAGTGAGGTCCTCACTAAGGTAAACTCCCAGGAATTTAAAGGAGGAGACTCTCTCCACACCCCAATATACAAGGAACAGGTTCCCCCCTCTTCCTCCCCCTCTTGGACTAATACACAAATCAGAACATTACTATCTTTTGCATATTGCACTTTGTCAAATGTTGCAGCTCTCAACCCAAACAACATATCATAGCTACATAAAAAGTAAGTATTTTAGACGTCTATATATCCTATATGTTCACTATGCCTCGCCCCAGACAACATTCTAGCAGCTGCATTCTGCACTTATTTGCTGAAAAAAGTTACTGCTGTAATGAATGGAGAAAAATAATTAGAAAAGGCAGGAGAAAGTAATGGCATTTTAACTAGTAAATGAGCAAAAAAAATATGTGTGTGTTAAAAGAATGTTGCTTTTCAGTTGATAGGGCCACAATTATACTATGGAACAAGTAAGAGATACAAAATTGTGATGATGATATATAATAATGTATAAGAACGTAATAATCATCACATTACCTCTTTTGTGAAGATATGCTATTGCTGAGGCAAGACTCTGAATGATGTGCCGTGTCTCATTCTCTGTAAATTGACCTTTTCTTTGTAGAATCTCTCTAAGTTCTCCATCCTCACATAGCTCCAATACAAGGTACACACGCTAACATTAAGAAATAAACAATATAAATGTGTGTGTGTATAATATGAAAGTATTAATATATATTTTCAATCTAAATGCCTCAAATATTTAGTTAAAAATAGAAATAACATTTTTGTTTTACAAAGATTGAAGAATTAATATTCTTCATATTTTTGAACAGCCAACTATAGTGGTACCTCGGAGGACAAATGGAATCTGTTCCAGAAGTCCATTCGACTTCTAAAACATTCAGAAACCAAGGTGTGGCTTCTGATTGGCTGCAGAAAGCTCCTGCAGCCAATCGGAAGCCGTGGAAGCCCTGTTGGACGTTCGGCTTCCAAACAACGTTTGCAAACCGGAACACTCACTTCCGGGTTTGCGGCGTTCGGGAGCCAAAACGTTTGACTTGCAAGGCGTTCGGGACCCAAGGTACAACTGTATTCTTAAATGTTACAGCATTCAAACACTGAAGATATAAAGTGATATTGGTTATAAGTGCTTTTCAAAGAAGAGTCATTCAAGGTGCAAAATGTGGAAGTGGGAGGCAGGCGCTAAGGACCCTTTGTACCGCTCACTTCCCTGATAAACAGCTTCTTCAAAGGTCTTTTACTCCTAGTGGGACTATATCAGAGCACCACTGGGTGACTTGGGAGCTTCAGCACCCTCTCCCCCTCTATAAAGCCCCATTTCCACTTTATAGGAACTGAATGGCAACACAATTCTAACACAACCATCTGTCATCATCACACATGGTTTGCACCTTTGGGTTAATTGCATTATAGGATTTCTATTGATAATGTCTTACCTTGGGAGTCTCAAACACCTGTTCAAGATGTATTATATGCTCATGGTTTACTGTTTTTAGGATGCTCACTTCCCTTTCAAGTAGTTTTACTGCAGAACTCCCCGCCTTTAAGAGTGAGAGAAACACATTTCTTGCGGCAGTTTCAAAGTCAGGTTCCATAGCCTTAGCCCTGTCAAACACCCCTACCAGAACTTCATGAGACAAACACAAAAAACTAAACCAAGCCAAGGTAGGCATGGTTGTTACATTCATAAGAGGAATGATAAAACTATCCCAATATTTGCAATAAGATACAGACAGGTAAGTGAAGAGAGAGCAAGAGGTATGGCACACATGAGTTGCAAGATACACAGAAAAATAAGCCTATAAACCATCTGAAACCATCAGAGGCACAAGGAGTACCAAGAATAAAAGGTTCTATATTACTCCAATTAGATGTTACTTGTTCTAATTTTTTTGAGACGTGTGGAAGAGACCAATATAATTTTTCTTTTTTTAATGTATTCAATAAAATCCCACCGACTCACAGGCCTTTTTATGTATGGTATTTTAATGGATATGTAGTTTTTACCTGCTCTTTTAAATACATTAGAACTAGTGTTATTTTGTTTTTAATTGGACTTAGCTCACCCTGGAACTGTATGTTGAGGTGTGGGCTAAAAGTGTTCCAAATACATACATAAATAAATATCCCCATGCAGCCTTGATCCTCTGCTCAGGCTTGAAATGCCAACAAGTACAAACAGGAGGCTGAATTGAGATATGGAAGGAATGTGCAAGCCTTCCATTCCCCTAATGGCCTAGTGATATGCCACAGCCTTCTCACCAAGAAGGAAAGAGGAGGGTATAAACAGGAGTCTCTTGTGCCCGATAGCATTCCCTATGTGGCTGGGTGATGAACCGGTGCAGGATAGGATCATGCACTACGTAACTGAATAATTACAAAATTGATTCTGCAATTATTTATCCAAATACGATTCCTGGTAGCATTATTATATTATTATTATTATTATTATTATTATTATTATTATTATTATTATTTGTATATCACCCTTTATCCATAGGTCTCAGAGTTGTTCACGATATTATGTCTCATGCTTTCTAAGAAATGAAAGTTGAAGAAAACTGATGACAGCATGAAAATCAACATATTCACCATTTGCAATGTGAATTTGGGGCACATAAATGTATTGTGGTGATTAATTTGTAATAAATAATATTATCATTGTCTGAAAAATAAAAACTTATTCTCCAATACAATTAAAGCCTACCTTTTCCCGGTTCACTTTCTTGATTGCCCACTTCATGCCTGTTTCTTTGTCTGTTACTTCAATCACCACACCAAAGCTGCCTTGTCCTAATTTCCTTCCAAATGAATAAATTTGCTACAGTAATAAGAAGAAGAATAAGAAGAATAAAATTAACAAGTCGAATGTTACAGAGGAACACTCAGTAAGGACTCATCCAGACTTGGTCTTGTTCCACCACTTTCCCCTAGGGAAACCCAATCTTTACTGCTGAATTGGACCAAACGCCAGCTGGGCTTTCTGCGGATTGACATTTGCTGTGATTCATTGGTAAAGAGCAGGTTTTCTCAGAGAAATCTGTGGGACAAGGGCAAAATCGCTCAGACTTTCTAGACACAGGTTCACCTGTGCTTTCTAGGCACAGGTAAAGTGAAAGTGTGGGTGGGCCCCTAAGTTATGTCAATAGTCAAATATATGAGAAAAACATCCTCAAGACTGACGAATTTCACTAAATATTCAAATCCTTATTACTGAGGAAAAGTGAGTTTTGCAGGACATCAAAAAACCAGATTGTGATGACGGGGGCAGGGGGCTGACAGCAATGGAGTGTGCTTTGCACTTGAAAAAGAAGGCACTCACAAAACAAATGTTCTAGGATGCTTTCGGGAAAATATACGGGTCTTCCATTTTATACCGTGGAGCGAAAGAATCCTAACTTTACATACATGCTGATGGTAACTGATCAGGAAAGGGATATTGGGGGTGTGGTGGATAGGACAATGAAAATATCAGCCTAATTTGCATGCCAGGGGATCATTAGGAAAGAATAAAAAACTAACCTGCCCATATCATAATACTTTATACAAATATATGGTGTGGCTGCACATGGGTTACAGCACACAGTTTTGGCCACCACCGATTGCAAAGAATATTGTAGAACTGGAAAAGTTGCACACGAGGCCATTATGCGTCATCACTATGGTGGCTGAGCTGTGCCTCTGAGCTCTCTGTTCTCCTACTTTCAATGCCTGCTGGGTTCTGGGAGAGGGGAGATCTGGAATGCTTCCTAAAGACACTGAGTCCGTCAGCTGTCTCTCCCCTGGTGGTTCTTCTTCCTCCTCCTCCTGTCGCATTATTTCCCAGCTTTTCCCCTCATCTGCCTCTGAGCTGTGACCTCCCTCAAACCTCTGTTGTAATTCTGAACTGTCTCCTCCTTCTCTGGAAGGGTCTGGCTGGGGAGGCGGTCTCCACCATTCCTCCTCTGCCCAGTCTCTGACATCCAGCCTGATGAAGAGTGTTGAGAAACTTGAAAGCTTGCTTTAGACATTGGGATTGCTGCATTACAGAGGGTTGGACTTGATGGCCCTTTGGAACCCAATCTGCAGTTCTGTGATTCTATGATATTATGTCAGTCAGGATGGTCCTTATACAGGCATTACCACTCTCCCACCCATGGACCAACGCAGCTATTTTTGCCATCTTCTAATTAAAAATTGTACCAAAAGTCTGGAGGAATGCACAGCTACGAACCTGAATTGCTGCTCCATCTTCTATTCGCGTGTGAGGAACTTTGAAATCTGTATTACTGCCACGAATGCCTGGAGTGGTAATGAGCATTTTCCTCTGAGAGTCTGTTAGTTCTGACTTTGGCATCTTTAGGGACATAAAAAGAGAAGCATGAAATTAAAATACAAACCACTGTTTTAAAAGGCTATATGCTATTTTATGTACCTTCCGGCACATGAACTAAGTTATATGTAACTTATTACAAGAAAACGAGAAAATATATGAAGTGGGACGAGACCTAGAAAAGGTGAACTTATTAGATTTCAAAACAACAGATCGCAAAACAAGCAAAATGTATGATGGAGCAGGAGGCAGCCAATGTAGTAGTTGTTGTTGAACTCCAACTCACCTCAGCCCCATCCAGTATGGCCAATTGTAATGGATAGTGGGAATTAAAGTCCAGTAACACTTGGAAGTCAACACATTGGCTACCCCTGTGTCAGAGTATGAATAAGTGTAAAGAAAGAGAGTCTATAGACACCTTATACAAAAATATGTATTCCTTTTCCCTTTCTGATGCATTTAATCTATTTCAACAAGGAGTTCCAATGTAATTTAAGCTTGCATTGCTTTTTTATGTTCTACTTCACTTCTAGGAAATGCTTGCTCAAAAGCAAGTCTCACTCACAGAATCCAGATTCTGCAGCATGTCTCCCAATAAGCCTCTCTATTTCCTTGCTTTCTACAAGAGGACTAGTATGTCTAGGCAGCAGGTGAGCAGTTACCCCCATGTAGCACCAGCTGAAAGAGCGAAAGCCACCCTGAACAGCAACCATCCTGCATTGATAGCTGGTAGCACACCAGCTATGGTCCCAAAAGGGATCATTCCCTAAGGGTGATGATCATGCTTCGCAGGGGAAGGTCCATGGCTCAGTGGTGGAGCATACGCTTTTCATGTAAAAGGTTCCGGGTTCCATCCCTGGTGTTTTTAGGGAGGGCTGGGGAGGATCCCTGCCTGAAACCCAGAGAGGCATTGCTAGCCAGTGTCAAGAATATTAAGCTAGATGGACTGAAGGTCTAGCTTATAGTCAATCCAAGACCCCATATTTAATACAAGTCTCAAGACTGGGGAGAAATTCAATCTGAGTCCTGGAGAAGCTACTGCCAATCACAGTAAAGAGACAGTACTGAGCTAGATGAACTAATGATCCAATTCAATTTTTGTTTTTTTATTCCAAAATATTTACATAGCAGTATGGCACCCTCAAACCAGAAATAGCCAAGACAATTCACAATAAAACTTTTTTTTATATAAAGCAGGTTCATATATTCATATTCTAATAGAAACATAGAATTGTAGAGTTGGAAGGGACTGTGTTAAAATAAAATAGGGCAATCTGATTCACGCTGCACCTATATAAGCCAACCAAGCAGAAGAGCCTAATGGCTGCTTTTAAAAAATCATTTTTAAACTGATACTGAACAATATATATAAGGCATTCCACTAAATAAACAGTAGTGGAAATGTATTTGTATTTACAACTGTAAATGCTACTGGTGTTAGACAGCCTGAATAAAGAATCTAGAATTACTAGGGTTTTAAAAAAATTCCTAATGCCTAATACTTTTTTTAAAAAAATCAAGCAGAGTAAAAAATTATTCTTTTTGTGTGAATCAGCCAACTGGTATACGCTAAGAGAAAATGACACTGTATTAAGTGCTTGCATTAAGTTAATCAATTAGATACTAAATTAATGAAGTAGCTGATGTTGGAAAAAAGACAAGTAAATGTATAACTAAGAGAACACAATGATGCTAAAATTATTTGTGCTAATATAATATCCATCTTACACTAAAAAAGTAAAGAAATCTATAACAATAATGGATTTCATATATGGCAATTCTAAAGTTAATGGTCATGCTTTTCAAAACATCCTATGCATTCTACTGACCATCCGAGATGTAAAACTCAGTTGCCAATAGTAAAATGAAGTAATTCTTTTTGATTATACTATATGACATAAAGAGTATAATCATAGGTTACTATATTTTTTTTATTTTTTTTATAAATATTTATTGAGATTTTTTAAATACAGAAATGCAAAAATAATAAACAATATAACATGTATCATAACATCTTTTCATAACTTCTTTGGACTCCCTCACGTCTCTCGCTCCCATTTGCATCATTGTAAAACTTTTTCCAGCAATTTATCAACTTGTTTACATTCTTAAGTCTCATTATTTAATTTAGTCTAATAATTCTCCAAAAAAAAAATTTATACTTTCCTCAATCTCCTTTATCATCCAGATTACATCTAATTTAATGGTGCTCAATTATTTATGATCTAGCATCCTCCTTAACATTCAACCAAATTACAGTATTTTTGTAAATAAATCTTAAATTTCTTCCAATCTTCTTCAGCTCTCTCCTCTCTCAGGTCTTGGATTCTGCCGGTCACATAGGTTACTATATTATCTTTTTATATCAGATGTAAATCACTCGTGGTATGTTCAAACAAAGTTTATCTGAGATTGTTCAAAGTTTGCATCCTGCTTTTTAAGAGCACTACTTTAAGGAGGCCAATTTGTGTTAATTGACCAAATTATGGGTAATCCTCTGGAGTTTCAATCTTAAGTGCTATCCCATCCCATTTGTTTTGAATGTATATTTATTTCAGGGGATTTTTTTGCAACAAAACCTTTTAAAGATTTGTGCTCTACAAGTTTCAAATACTTGTGTTCTCAAATAAAGGTAGTACACAGCACTGGACTGAAAACAAAAGAAAATGTCCTTTGAACATATTTTCTATAAAAAGCATCAGGGGAATAATAGAAATTTAGGTCAATCACCACTTCTGCTTAATTTCTCCACACAATTATTGTAACTTTTGAAAATTGTGAGCTATTATTTCAAAGAAAATCAAATGATTCAACATTTCTACATTCTCAACATCAGCTGAAACTGATCTCATGATGTCACCCCAGTTGTTGCAAGGGGGACTCGTTTCATCTCTCTGCTGTCACTGCTCAAAGCACCATGCCTATTAGGTTTTAAAAGACAAAGGTTAGGGAGCTTGCGTTTCAGAGGCAGGGGACCGGCAGAAAGGGCTTCAGGGAATAGTGGATGCTTTTTCTAACGCCCTCAAACTGGCCTGAGCAGGGTGTGGGAGGGATCAGAGAATAAGTCAGTCTAAGGCAGCCTTTCTCAATCTGTGGGTACCCATATGTTGTTGAACTACAATTCCCATCACCCCTAGCTAGCAAGCCCAGAGCTCAGGGATGATAGGAGTTGTAGTCCAACAACATCTGGGGACCCACAGGTTGAGAACCGCTGGTCTAAGGCAAGTTCTGGACAGCCCACTCATCCTTAGCAGTCACCAGAACACTTCTAGGTTTTCCTCTGTGGAGCTACCAGACAGGCTCCTGCACCTTTGCAAGATGACAGGCAGGCAGCTGCTTAAACAGGTAAAGGCATATCCAACATGTAGAAGAAGCCATGGTGAGCATAACACCTGCAACTCTTCTGCCTGCTGTTATGCAGTTTTCAATGGCAACAAACCGCTGCTGGGACAAAGACTGGCAATCCCGCCTGCCTTTGTTTCAGATGCTATTCCATCTGCCATGCCATTCAATAAAAAGATTTCATACAGCTGCCATTTCTTTGTTACTGGGAGTTAGCAGATAGGGATCTCTTCTCCCATCCTAGTTCAATCTCACTTCAAGATGAGAGTCTTAATTGGGAGGGGTGCCAATGCTTTTTCTACTACTGGGATTTAAGTTCAGTGAGCCCTCCATTCAAAGCGGGCAGCCTCTCGGAACCCACAAGTGAAACAGGTACTGCTGCCACTGTAAAGGAGTCCATCAACTGACAGGGGGAGGGGGAGGAACAAGGCATATATGTTCAATAACTTAGCAGAGCTAACCAGCCAAGAAAAACAGCACAGGAAGATGGAGCAGAGGTCCACTATTAAACAAGTAATTTGCCCATCCAGCACTCAACTGGCTTGGTCAGCACTTTGTCAGGTGTGTCTGCACAAGCTTAAGCTTCCTATCCCTGTCTGAGTATAAGCCTAGGACTTTCTCCAGGCAAGACTTCTACTGTTTCATAGGGCTAGAGTTTCTTATGTGTCCTATTTGGTCCTGCCACATATGGTTGGAATTGTACATGGTCACCTGGAGGGTGGCAAATGCTCCATGTCTTCTGCCTGTTTCTGTGGCTGAGTGGGTAAGCAGCTTTCCTGGAGGGGAGTGCTTTATAGGTTTGAATCCTGACATTTTCCTATTTTGCCTGACGTTACTATCACTGGCCAGATTTCACAAAGGCATTTCACAAAAGGGAAAGTTATCTGAACTTACACTGGGGTGGTGGAAGGATGGTGGAAAAGGAAGAAAATAAAATCTTTGAAGTTAGTATCCTTACATTTGCTAAATAAGATGTTTGTTTCTTTGACAAGGTGTCTTCGGGATCCGAACATTCACTCACTGAAGTAGTTGGTGAATCTGAGGTCTCTACTACAGCTTGTTCAGGACTCATGGTGCCATTATTGCAACGGGGGCAAAAAAGCACAACATTGCTTGGTTCAAATGATGTGCAACACTCTGTACATTTTGCAGTTGTATTTTCCTGACTGAGATCAGCCATCTGTTTGGTCGTGTAGATCCTGCTGTGCAAATTAAACAATAGCACAAAGATTGGCACCTCAGTGTCCACTGTTGAAGGAAGCAAAACAAAAAGCTGAGAAAAGGAATTGGAAGGTCACAGTTAGTGGACTGGTGGTATTAAAATGTGTTATGACTAGCAATGGCTTCAAGCAATAACAGTACTGTACAGACCTCTGATCTCTCTCGATCTCTCTATACACACGTATGTGTGTACACACACACTTACACACATTTTTAAACGGTGTTTCTGTGCACTGCTCTGGTTTTCACCAGAAGCAGCTTAGTCATGCTGACCACATGACCTGGAAAAACTGTCTGCAGACAAACGTCGGCTCCCTCAGCCAGTAAAGCGAGATGAGCGCCACAACCCCAGAGTCGTTCACGACTGGACTTAACTGTCAGGGGTCCTTTACCTTTTTTAAGCAGGGGAAATTATTTATCTTGATGATTTCAGCTTACAAAAGGGGAATATATAATGCTACATTTTTATGATGTAATATTAGAAGGAATATTATGTACAACCTAAAATCTTACCTCAAAAAGTGAGGACCATGTTGAAATAGGTAGCACTGTCATGGAAGGGAGCTGGAGTAAGAATGGATAGAAAGAAACCACTGAAGTCTACAGACGAAGTAATCTGCCTACTGTTCGTAAACTAAAAGACCCCCCCCCCCAAAAAAAACCCCAACCATACAGAAACAGAATGTTCTGTTGTTTGTTATTAGTTACTTTATCATTCTGGGCTGGATTCAACTAACTGGACTTCCCCTAGCATAACAAGGTTTTCCCTCCTGTCTTGCCTCCTGCACTTGCACCCCAAATTGGCTCAGTGGGAATGGGAAAACCCCCAGAAACATTCATAGAGGAGAGAGGAGGGGTTGTTCAGTGCTTCTGCTGATAGAACATTTGTAAAAGCACAACACTGAATTCTTCCCTGTTTATATTCTCAGTTGTAGAATAAAAATTGAAAACATAAAACAAAACCTATTATGCTAGAGAGGTAAATGTGTATTTGGCTAGCTTGAATGAATTGACAGGGCTTCAGGTATTTGGTAGGATGTTGGACTAGATAAGCCTTTGGATCCTATCTTATTGCTTGATCCTTAAAAGAAGAAAACTTAATTTAAGCCAGTGTGTGTCAGACCTTAAAACAATTCCATCCCCCCTTAAAGCCTTTGCTCTCTAATGTTCTTTATATTCCTCACTGGGTACATTCCCCCAAATCCAACAACTTCTGAGATATGTCTACTCCACCTCTGAGATTGCTACCTGCCAACCTATCTACGATGGTGGTGGCACAGCCATCTTATGCGACTTCAACTGTGAAATGTGTAGGCTGGGGTCAAAACAAACATAATCAAGATAGCTCTGATCTGTGTCATTGCCGAGCTGCCCCCTGCAGTCCCCATTGCCACTTGGAGCTCTGGATTCCATGCCAGAAGCACATCAGGGCAGCATAATTAATAGGGCAGGATGGTGAGTTTGAGCATGCAGTCCAGAGCACCAGTCAAAGCTGCCCCCTCAGCCCTGTTGGCTGCTGCCATGGGCATGCCAGGAATCAGGTGGGCCCAGCACCTCACATGTTGGCAGCGGGTCTAACATGGGTTTTGCTCATCTCTAAAAATTAATGAGCTGTGCTTGTTCCAATGTTTGCTACCAGAGTATATGAAAAGGATTTTAAATTTTGACTTTAAATATATGACAGGAAAGACCAACTGGCAAGCCTGGGACCAAATCATTTTACAGCACCCTCTACAGCCCAACCAAATTCTAAGCATGGTCATGAAAGGTTGGTCTACAGTTTCAGCTGTAAGGAAAAGGAAAATAGATTCCTTTCCCAAGAAATAGTGACTCCACACATACTCTCTCTTTTGGATTTTGTATGTAATGTCCTGGCTAAACCTTGAGCACATGGGTTCTATAATTGTGATACCCTAAGTATTGCACTGCACATACTTTATTATGGAGCTTGACTACTCATGAGAAAGTCGGTTGCTAGTTAATAGACACTTCCTACCATCAGGTGCTCAGGAGAATGGCATGGTCCCCAACAATGCAGAAGTCAGCCATCCCTGACGTATAGCAGCATATCAATGAGCTTAATGGTCAACCATGCAAAGTGCAAGTGTGATTTACCCACCACATGGATACTGAAGAATAATTAACCTAAAGAATCTCTTGTACGCTTTTTGTGTTAGCCAAGCATATCAAATTTATAGCTAGCTTCCTAATCTCTTTTTATGCAGAGAGCCAGAGTACATTTTAAAGCATTCCTAAAATATCAAAGAAGAACAGAAGTTAACTAAACAAATGCAGGATAAATAATTATAATCCCTTCTGGACAGACCAAAGCTTGTAGTAATCAAAGCAAAAGGTGGGTAAAGTCCTTTACATTTTGACCAGAATGCTATAGGAAGCTCATGTGCAATGGTGCCCTGTTATTAAAGTCTAAAAACAATAGCTAGATAATTAAACAAAAAACAAAACAATACTATGTAACTGTATCCAAACATTTCATCTCTGCTTAACAAACACAAAACTTTTATTACTTCCAACTCTACAATTCTATGATTCTATTATTATCCTTTTATGTTTCTAAGAGTACATTCACAAGCAATAAGCACAACTGGGTCTGCCATCTCACCTATGTACTTTGTGATGTGTCACATTCAAACATTTGAAGGTGCTAACTCAAGTTTATCAATATTTCAGCCATGCCATTATAGATCAAAATCAATCACTGTCAAAATTGTCTAAATGGAAATAGGTTACATTTGCTTAACCACATTATATATGCCTAGTTGCATCTCAAAGCAAATATACATGAGGTAAATGCTTCCCTGCTACTATTTTATTTTAATTTTTGTACTGCCAAAGTGTATCAACTCACTGAGTTATTATTCTAGATACTCTGCTGAAGGTCACTGTGAAGTTTTCTTCCCAATAAAATCAAATTTTGCACCATGGCAATACAGACTCTGTAAGAAAAAACCAAAAGATTTTTTTGAATAGCAAAACATGGACTTGTATAAATTTGCACAACCTTAGTCATGTTTCCTTCAAAGAGTTTACCTTGTGGGTGGAATTTGGAGGTTCAGATTGGGATCAGGATGATGCAGACTGGGGAGGGACAGGGAAGGTACTGAAATTCTGGAGGTACCTTGGAAAGAGGATCCATAAAGGGGAGAAGCATCTCTGGCAGCATATTTGGGGCAAGTGAGAAAACCAGAAAATGATTTGCAAGATCTTAAGTCTGTTTTCCCCATCAAATACTTTCAAGGTTTGCAATGAATATGAACAATAGGTGCTTGATCTTCTGGGGCAGTGACAGCCACTGAGTTAGAGGCTGCTGAATCCCGCTGTTCCCTGTAGTTCCTACACACTGGCACAAATCTGTTCTGGAGAGCTGGGGGAAGGCTTTTCAGAAGACAATTTACAGGGCAATATCCAACGAGATTTTTCCTTCTACATAAAAAATTCCCACTTACACACCAAAACTCCCTGTGCATGAGAACCCTATATCCTCCTCGAATTTGATCTAGAGGGTAGGAAAAAAACACAGAACAGATTTAGGGGCCACGAAGGGGGAAGAGAGGGGGTGAAATCGTTGTGTTTATGGAATTAGTTCGTTTCATACCACCTACAAAATCCTGACAAACTGAAACGTTCTATAGCGAAGTAAGAACTTAATAGCTCCATTTATAAAGTGAAAAATTAATGGAAAAACAAAGTCAATAAAACATACTGTTAATACTCTTTCATTTAAGCTCCTGCAAAGCAAAATTTAGCAGAATTTGAAACAGTTTCCTGCTCAAAGGATAATTATCAAACTGCTTTATACTCCTCTTTGAATTATAGTATTGATGTATTGAATGATGTTTTTATGGTAGTTGGAAAGATTTTATGTTTTGAAAGGCAGTACATATATAAATCCCCAAAATAAATAAATAATAAAACTGTAAAGAGCATGCAAGTTTTAGTGGTTGAACATGTTCAGGAACCAGTGGACGTGCTCAAAAGTGTTAGGATTAACTGGAAAATACCTTTAATAAACTAAAAAGAAAGAATAAAATGCACTTTTAGCATAGCAGTGTTGAAGTACAATATATGATGGATAAAAAATGAAAAAGTGAACAAGAACTCAGGCTGATTAGGAAGAAATAGTAAAGCAGCATGTACATTTGAGCACTGCAATGACCTTGAATACTCATCACAAAATGGAGGCAAATATCTGACAATTTTAGCAAGTGGTCAGAGGGAAATACTATTTGAATAGCTTCCAGAAAAAGAAAATCCGACCATATTTTCTTTCACCTAGTGTTGTTCCAGTACCTTATAGTGAATAATATTTTTCTTAAATGAACAGAATTCTGTGCTTATATGATATAAATTCTGGAGTAATCCTACTGAAGCCAATACCGTTACTCTAAGTTTAAAAAATCTGGTTCAGTGTGATTAAAATCAATAGAGCGCATCGTTTGATGATACTACTTCTCAAGAAAAGGCTATAAGCTTCAGGCATGCTATTATTTGATTACACAATTTCATTGACAGGTTGAAAGGCTTAAAAGGCAACTGAGATATGTGCAGGATTTCATTTTCACAGGAAGAGGATTCATTTCCTCATTTGAAAGGACATCACCATGTCATTTCCTCAAAGTTTTTAAAAAAATATCTGTCCTTTGTTGTAAGACACTTGACAAGAAAATTCCTTTTCTAATCTCAAAAAAGCAGATTTCTTGCCAGTTATGATTGGATTTTTTTTTTCAACAGTGCACAGCATCGTTTTAAAAATATGAATTATAACTCTGATATTGTTCTATGAATGTATTTGTGGGAAGTTTTTATTTTATGCATTTGTTTATTTTTCTCCATCCAACAATTTATGTTTCTGTTGTTGAGTCCTCCAAGGGGCATGGGTCTACCGATAGTGTTCCGTACTTGATATCAACACCTTGCCTCCTTCAGCAGGGCAAAATTTAAAGCAAAGTAAATAAATGATTTTGTTTCTGGTAGAATGACTGATGACAGGACAGAAATATACAAACAAGGGAATTCTGCAACCTGTCATACATATGAAGCTTACTGCCTACATAACCTATTTTCACAGGACCACAACTGTCTATAACATGTATGAAATGAGGCAGTCACTAGATCCTACAAAACATACTTTCAAGAGATTCTACAAAAGATCCTACAAAACATACTTTCAAGAGATCCTACAAAAGATCCTACAAAACATACTTTCAAGAGAAGTCACAACCTACACCTAAACAAAGATAAGAATTACTATTTTTTTACACAAAATTACTATTTTTTTATACAAAAAAAGACACTCCATCAGTATTTGGGGCTACCCTGCCACATAGTATGATTACCCTCCAAGGCCTTCTGCTTCTCTTCCAGACATAGCTGTCATATCACCAACTCCAGCGAAATCCCCATCTAGGTCAGCAAACTACTGCTTCCATAAAAACAAGTCTGGACTGCTTTACGGAGTTAGTGCACTAGAGTCTAACAACAGAGAACAGTGTAAGAAACATCTTCCCCACTGAGAGGGAATGATGTGCAGTCTAACTCTTGCTATAGTAACATTACAGCCTAGATGTTCCTTGCTTATCTGACTGACTTACACTCCATTCTGGTCACCTAATATCCGATCCTTTGAACTGACTGATATTAAACCTGAAAGAAGCACTGTAGTCATCGCCTTCTTGTTCTTCATTGATACATGACTGGCCCATTAATACCTGCCAGCCAAAAAATATTATCTCCCCAACTACTACATAGCTTCATGGTAGCTGTTCATCTTTCTTACTTCTGCCTACTTATTATCTGGACTGACTAAGTAATTGCTTAGCCTAAATGTGACGAGTTAGTGAGTGTGCAACATTGCAGTGCAATGCATACTGTAGACATGCAGTGTGGTAAATACTGTCTTTTATCACATTTCAGTAACTACTATGAGTGGTACGTGGTAGAACTCTGCTGCTTTGTGATGGGTGTATAGCACTGCAGCGTAAGAAATATGTTTAGATGCATGTATGTGTTTTTTCTAAAAGAGAAACCTATTGTGTGTTTTTACAAACCTAGCATTTGAAAATGAAATTGATTACTAACAAAAAATAATTCTTACCTGATACACTCACATTTGATTGGTCGCACGAAACACCACTGTAACTTCAAAATGTTCCCATTCCCTATATTTAAAAAAGGAATGAATGAATGAATATTTTACTTGCTATTTATACTTGCTGCTCCAAAATAGTAAGCCTAGAAAGTATACCGGGGGAGGGGATCCACCTTATATCAGAGCAGCACAAGTCTAATCAGGTTTTCAGCGGCTGGAAACCAAGGTTTTATAATCAGTGGGGCATAACTGGAAGTGAAAAAAATCCATAAGCAGAGACCCAAGGAGAGTGGGGGCAAATTAATGTTTAATTGCACATGAGAGCATCCTATTGTCAAGGACAACAAGGGCCAAGTCTGTACAAGAAAAGGTAATTATTTAACTAGTCAAGCCGCTAACTAATGCTTCATACTGCTATGAACACCAATCTCACACACAGACATACAACACAGCTGGAACTAAGAAAACATTATTAGCCAATGAGAAAAATAAAACACATGAGGTGGCTTCATCAGATATTTAGTATTATCCATATTACTGAGTGTAGCTACCAGTAATACGGTTTATCTAAAATATTGTAATTATTTAAAATAAATTATTTAATAATTTTTCAAATATATTTTTTCCACGTTATCTTCTTTTTTTAACAAAAATGCTTGCTTAATTACCAACATATATTCACCATACATTAAAGTAGACGGCTGTAATGGATAGCATCATAGAAGATATTAAGAAAAACAAGTGAAAACAAATATGCTTAACTGGACTAATTGGATGCTCTCTGTGTGTGGTAAGTACATCATAGGACATGATAGTTTACTTAAAAATATGACCGTCATATTGGTCTCATAGATTGGTTTTCACAGATTATGCTGATAACATCGTGAAGTTCTTATTGTAAAGAAGTTTTGGACAATTTACTTAAAGAATTGCTTTACCCCATACATGCCCACTCAATAAATAAATAAAAAGTGAAGTACGTTTAACACTGGCCTTTCCCATGGTAAATGTTATATATAAAAGCACCCTGCCTATTTAATTACCTCCACAAAGTTATATACTATACTAACAAGGGGCCAGGGAGGCGTGAAAGTGTGGTCCTCTGTTGCATTGGAAGCCTTTCTTTCTTTCTTTCTTTCTTTCTTTCTTTCTTTCTTTCTTTTGTTATACCAGCTCCTGGTTGACAAAACTGAGAGGCTTAAGGATTGGGCCTTTGCGGGGAGGATCCATGGGACGTAGACTCTGCCACCCCACCTCAAAACAAACTAATCTGTTTCCATCCTTTCAGCTGTCTACCATCAGAATAAGAACCACCAACAGTAGCTTTCTGCCCACTTCGGTGGAGCTGGGACAAAAGCCAGTGGAAAAAACTCTACACACCACCCTAACTCCCTCCCATCAGGGAGTAAGGATTGCAGCCTACATCTGTGAGGTATATTTCACATATCTATTTTATATATTCCAGAGAGATGCCAGTATACGCTGTATGGAAAGTATGTTCCCTGTTCAAATCCACTACACTGCATTCTCTATTCAATCTCTATTAAAATCTCTTATACGTTGCTGTAAGGCTGTAGCCTTTTACTTTCCAAAAAAATAATTACATAAGAAAAGGAAAGATTGCCACAAATTATTAAAATCATATAATTCAGCATGGCTGCTCACCACCATCAGTTGTCGCCAATTTTTGTTCACTTTTTATTGTGTTGAATATTAATTCAAATATGGTATTACATACACTAATGAAAGGACAAATGCTTCTTATCTACTCCCTCTGTGCAGGACTGTTAAAGCCATCTTTTGTATCTTGCCTTAGTAATAAAATGCTGATTTATAGTGTTTGCTTTATCTGTTGAAGAAAGATAATAGAGGAGCTATTGCCCAAGTAGATTTTCATTTCATCTGGCGTAAGATACAAATCCCCACCTTCACGTATCTTGAACCTGCTACTCCTAAAACATAGGTATAGGAATAATGCACTCCAGTGAACAAACAAAAAAAGTATCAAGAAAAACCTACTTGCTATCAAAGCAAACACTGCTACTGTTATGTGATTCACAAAAATAATTTCTCAGAAACTCAACAGCTCTTAAAATCTAATACAGAAACCAAATACAGACTGTACACTTAGGTCACCTGCCAATGCTCTTCTTTGAACATCCCACTGATGCAAGTAAGGCAGGTGGAAACTAGAGAGAGGGCACTTTTGGTTGTGGTACTCCTCTCCCAGAAATACTCACCTGGCACATATTATGCTATCTTTTTTGTGCCAGGTCTTTTATTCTCCCTGGTTGTTGTTGTTTTACCCCCAAAAAAGACTTTTACTTATTGTTTTTATTTTATCCAGTTCTGCTGCTTTTAAATCACTTACCTGCTTTGCACCACTTGGCAAACACTATCTTTGTGAGGCTGCACAAGCATACAGACTTCTGGAGAAGAGCTTGCAGCCACTTTGCCCATCTCTGGTCCTTTTTTGCTCCTCTGCCATACTGAGCTAGGACAAGGTTTGGCTTAGTGGGTTGTACAAACCAATGTTACTTTATTATTGATTTTTTAAAATAAAATAAAATAAAATTGGTTTGTAATGCTGTTTTTAATCCTGTAAACTTCCCACAATCTTAAGATGAAGGGCTTTATAGAACCCTACTGATGATAATATCAATAATAATAATCACGAAATAAAATAGGAGAGGTGGCAATCTCGCTTTTGTTAACTCCATCCCTGAAAATCACATACAGTGGTACCTCGGGTTACATATGCTTCAGGTTACAGACTCTGCTAACCCAGAAATAGTACCTCGGGTTAAGAACTTTGCTTCAGGATGAGAACAGAAATCGTGCTCCAGCAGCACGGCGGCAGCAGAAGGCCCCATTAGCTAAAGTGGTGCTTCAGGTTAAGAACAGTTTCAGGTTAAGAACGGACCTCCGGAACGAATTAAGTACTTAACCCGAGGTACCACTGTACTCAATTCAAAGGGCAAAGGGGGAATTCCTCAACTGCAGTTGCATCATAGCAGTCTAACTGTAGACACCCTCACCACATACTATGGCCATACTACTTAGTGCAGTTTCATGTACACTCCATGCCTCTCTGCTTCTAAACCCAGAAGTTTCCTAGCACCTTATCAATGAACTAATTTATAACAATGATAGTTTTTGTACACAACAACCTTCCTCATCAGATAATGACATAGACAGAGCTGGTGTTGGAGACAAAAAACTGCACAGATATACATGGATTTGGAGTTAGCAGAAGAAACTACACCACTCCATCACACTAACAAGCTGAAATTAATGATATATATTCAAGTCAAAGGCTAAAACAAATTGAACAATACTGTACTCATCTTGAAAAAATGGAATGTACTACAGACTTTCTATTTTGTGTGCCTATGTAAGACAAGGAAGCTAACATTTCTTTGGGGGAGAAAGTTGAAGAAAACAGCACTCTCTAAAAGAGTATGTAAATCATGTAGATATCTAGTGTGAAAAATTCTCTATACTGCACTGTGTTATTCTCTCCTCAAAGAGAAATAAATCAAAGCTATTATCTTTGTAGTTTTATCGGGAACAAAGAAGGCAGACTGCTGACCTTTTTTATCCTCTGAACTTCAACAAAATTGTTTAACATTTATTTACAAGTCTGTCATATGATAAAGACAATACCTTCAATGAAGCTTCACTCAAAGACCAAGGGTGATATAGCTTATAGTTTAACGCAACAATGCTGCAAGCAGAAAATTAAATGCTGAAAGGTACAAACTTGATAAGAAGTTTTTTAAAGGGCTTTTTTTAGGTGAACTTGGGAACTTATGCTCAAGGAAAAGTGCAGCTATAATGAAAATCAAGTGCTAAGCATAAACTACAGTTGTCTAGTTTAGCTCCCCAGAAGGTGCTTCAATCCTGAAATTAAAAACTGTAGTATAAACTAGTATATTTTTAAAAATTTGGGAAATGACTTTAAAAACCTACGGGACTAACTTTCAATGTTTGCAATATTTTATTATCAGAACCAAATTAAAAGACCCAAATACATCTGTGTTTTCATTAATAAAGTTACATAGCACTGTAGTTATTTGTTTTTTCCACGAGGTGGCAGTTTTGTACTGTCATCAAAGGCTTGGTGATTTCTTTAATCAAGCCAATAGAAGTTCCTTCATCCTTTCCAAATCCATTTACACTTTATGGCATAAGAGAATGGGAAGTCTGTGTGCTGTATGGTTTGGCATCAAATCTTTAAACAATGGATTTTCAGTAAACCCCTGTCTCCAAACACTCCTATATGTCTCGCTGTTCTCTTAAGTTCCGTTGTGGCCTGTATTCCTCAGCTGATATTATTATTCATTTATTATTTAGCTATTTCAAAACCACACTTTCATAGAAAATATAACAAGGCATTGAATAGCTTATAAACACAGTACTGCAATAATAACAGTAAAAATGCCAATGACGTATCAGTGAAAAATGGTCAGTAAAAAAAAATGTATTTCAAAGGCCTGTCTGAACAACACAATTTTAAAAAGAGATCTATAAGATAGCAGAGGTGACACCTGCCAAACCTCTATTGGCAAGGAGTTCCACAGGGCAGGAACTGCTAAACTAAAAGCTTGCCGCCTGGTAAAAGCCAGAGGGCATAGAGAGGGCACAAAGAACTATCCCGTTTATGACCTTGCATCACATTCAACAACAGAATTAGGAGGGTGCCCATGCACACACTAGGAGGAGTATACACATTCTCTCACTCATGCACACACATTCCTAGAGCGCACACTCTCACATGCACACACACATGCAAGCATACAGACCACACATACTACACTGATCCCCATCTCAGTGCAGGCTGAAAGACAAACCAGGTGCCCCAAGCTCCTTCAGGAGGAAAGTGGGACAAGAAAAGGAGGGAGGGAAGGGAGGGGTTGATGGATCACTAACAAAACTTTACAGAATTTATCCTGCCATGGATTCACCATAAACATAAACCTCTCTTCTTTGTAGCTTCTGCGACAAAGCATCTTCTAGACAATTTAACACACTCCTCAGGCAGTGGGGGTTCTGCAATCCTATTTTAGTCTCCTCAGGAATAAATTATCCCACAAATAGTTACATTTATTAACAGAGCCTAAGAAAAAGTGAGCAACCACTGTGCGTACGTCTATCTTATTATTATTTTTAAAATCCCATCCTTAGCACTTCCTGCACTGTGCTCTTCTGTCTTGGCAGTATTGCAAATTTGTGCATGCTACCTGCAAGGGTTCCCCCCCCCCCCCCGCACCCCCTTAAAGTGCTCTTCCTGGGCTTTCTTCTGTGCTGCTCTTGCATGAGGAATGAATTTCCCCTTTTTAAAATGGTTGCAGCTACATCTGGTGTTTTATGGAGCAGAGCTTACATCCTCTACCCAGCCTCTGTGCCTAGCATAAGAAAGCAAAGTTCTGCTGTGCGGGGGGGGGGGGGGGCGACTTTTTTTGCAAAGATTCAGCAGGCTTGTAAATGTTTGGACTTATTTTCAAGGCTGGTTTCCGTGTGGTGGAAGCAGGGCCAGATTAAGACCTTTGGAGGTCATAGGCACTTAAAAGATCTTGGTGCCCCCATATTTATCTAACTTAAAAAAAAATTTTTTTCAAATGAAACAAAACCTACAGAAAGATGGAAAGTAATGTTTATTTTTGTATGTTGTTGTTGTTGTTTAGTCGTTTAGTCGTGTCCGACTCTTCGTGACCCCATGGACCAGAGCACACCAGGCACTCCTGTTTTCCACTGCCTCCCGCAGTTTGGTCAGACTCATGTTTGTAGCTTCAAGAACACTGTCCAACCATCTCGTCCTCTGTCATCCCCTTCTCCTTGTGCCCTCCATCTTTCCCAACATCAGGGTCTTTTCCAGGGAGTCTTCTCTTCTCATGAGGTGGCCAATGTATTGGAGCCTCAGCTTCACAATCTGTCCTTCCAGTGAGCACTCAGGGCTGGTTTCCTTCAGAATGGATACGTTTGATCTTCTTGCAGTCCATGGGACTCTCAAGAGTCTCCTCCAGCACCATAATTCAAAAGCATCAATTCTTTGGCAATCAGCCTTCTTTATGGTCCAGCTCTCACTTCCATACATCACTACTGGGAAAACCATGGCTTTAACTATACGGACCTTTGTTGGTAAGGTGATGTCTCTGCTTTTTTTTTTACTTCCACTTTTGTATACTTCCACTTTATTCATATTTGGGGGGAAAATCTACTTTTTCTCATTGCAAAGTCTTTAATCAGATCCTTAGAACAAATCTTACATAAGACATATGCCTCCATACTTAGTAGAGATAATAAGGCATCCAGCCTACCTCGTTGCATAGTTGTTCTGTTGGGATTTTTAATATACTTCAACTGAGAGAATGAACGTTCAGCTGAGCAATTTGTGACCATTAATGCTAAAAATCTGGCAATGAATCTGTGGTGCCCCCTTCCCTTGATACCCTAAGCAAGTGCTTATTTTGCTTAATGGTTAATCCAGCCCTGGGTGGAAGTATTAAGTGATTTCCTTAATTCTGTCATTTGTTTTTTCCACCAGATGGCACCTTAGTACGATACAGTATCTGCTTTGTATAGTCACATTCAATTGGCATTTGTTTCTCAATACACTGTTTTGCATTTTAGTGGAGAAACACTAATGTGGTTTACACTTCAGAGTCACCTAAGTGTTCCATTCAAACATTATGTGAAAGAAAATGTTTCTTATCTATAGCTATCCTCAGCACAATATGCATATATATTAAATCTACAGAAGTTATGTGCAATTTGATCTCTCTAAATCATCAGGAAATTACCTCCTTCATCATGGATGTTGGGAGGTACACATTGCAAAATAAGTATGCAGGATAACTGCACAACAAAATTGCACTAGCCCTTCTCATTCTACTTTTGAATACATTTAAATTAAGTGATGCAGCTCTTCCCTTTCAGTTAATTTGCAGAGAGAGGATAATGGCAGTACATTATTTGAATCTCAGTTGTATCCATTAACCAAAATAACACTTCTCCTTTTTGGTAAAATGTTTCTAAACTCAAACCTACTGTATCCCATGACTCCCATTTGTGACACAGCTGACAAAAAAGAGATTGACAGCAATGATTTTTTTTTTAAATCCACTTGTATGGGCTGGCACCAATATAGATGGGTCCCTGCTGAATGGAAGCCCTTTCTACCAATTTCAGAACTATTTTGCATACTAATGCCCTGCCAAACTCTGCTGCAATATCCTACCAGCATCTTAGTTATCAATCTATACTACCTTGTTGCATTAGCTCATACCCCAAGTGCGATATCCTGGTTGTTATATTGCACAAAAATTTTGTGAACTGATTCTACTTTGTTGACACAGAAGCTCGAAAGATCTGGACATAAATAACGCCATCACCATACAATCTGACCACAACAAAGCATGTACTGTATTCAGATAAAGGTGTAAAAGATCCTAAATAAGAGATTGCCCTTAAGATAAAGGGATAGAAATATTAACAGTGAAATTGAGTCATTGTGATCATCTCCACATTCATATTAACAAACTGCAGATAAAATCTTGTCCAGAAAGCCCCATTGTTAAATGGAAACCACAAAAGTTCACATAACAAAGAAGCTTGCTGTGCTCATGTTTACTGCAGGCCTTGGGTAGTTGCTAGGAGCACTGCTTTCAGTGGGATTTTTGCATTCTTGTCTAGTTCACTTCCTCAAGTGCTTGAACATTCCCATAATAAAATTGCTTTTAGACTGCCCTGTTAAACACACTACAGAGAACCCAATTCTGTCCAAGTCAGTGTAATGTATCCCTGTTTACGTCATACTGTAAATGTAACATTCTTTGGAGAAAGTTAGAAGGCTCTTATATCATATCTATGGTCTGGATATGCAGTCTGTACAACATAAAGATTGTACAGGTGTGCAATTCCCCATTGGATACACTCCAACATTTCTCCAATGAAAATAGGAATATTCTAACATACGTAAGCTAGACTCATACAGGCTTTCTCATAGTGGGAACGAGGGGGGAACCTTTTTTTTTTTGTAGCCTCCCCACCACATTAATAAATATGGACTAAGGGAGCATATAATAGAAATCTACAAAATCATGCACAGTGTAGAGAAGGTGGGCTGGGGAGAAATATAGCACTTTTCTCTCTTTTCCATACCAGAATTCCATCCAATGAAATTGAATTACAGAGGATTCTGTATTACAGTATTACAGGTAGATTCTGTTTTACAGGTAGATCCAATAGGACTGTTCTTGTGTTAAGGGTGAAGGGTTGCAGCTGCAACAGTATAGAGAATGTCAGCTAAGAAGGAGGTTCCTAGCTAGAAAATATGATAAAGTTATGCACAGGGAGGACTAAGTGTCAAGGAGTTTTAGCAGGTTAGCAATTTAGCAATTAGCAGGTTTTTTCTAGGAGCAGCTCGTGAACCTAAGTAGTGCCAATTCAATGGGGTAGCATTTCTGTTAATGTTGCAAATGGACAAAATTGTGCTACACTAAACTTATTGGTTTCACAGGGTAAAGAAAACCAACTCCTATCCCGTTTTGTAATTTTTTCTGGATAAGATGGCTGGCTTCTTCTCGCTCCTCCCTTACAAAAAAAAAAAAAACCTACTCCCACCATTCCTTCCTAATGTGTTTTAGCAAATTAATGATTTGTGAATCCTTGATTCAAAGCATCTATTTTACAGGCTGCCGTGAACATTCTTGAGGAGAGTGAATATGACTATCTATTGAAAATTAGATAACGTAATTAGTTGCTCATTTAGAAGCAGAGAGAAAATGAGTAATCATCTTAGTCTATTGCCCTTGTGTCTTATGGCCCAGTAGCCATAAGATAGCTTTTATTTCAACAACACAGAAGGGAGTTTAAGAATTAGATTCATATAATTGAATACATTCATAGAATAAGAGTGATCTAATCAAATTTAATAAAGTAGCTGAAAATTCTGTCAGAAATCATGTAATGTAGGAAACAAGGGTCAAGACTGTGCCTATGATGGGCAGTAAGCTTTGTTAGCACTTCTGGAGACGTATCACAGTGTGCTGTTTTATAACAAGTGGCTATATGTTTTTCAGAAGTTATAGTTTGGTCTACAATAATAAAAACTAGTAAATACCACCAACACAGAGAACTTCCATGTTGCAAATGTGTTCATTTCCATTAAATAATTAGAAGAATCAGTGGTGCGGTTGCCCACTAGACCTGGTGAGGATGCTAGGAGTTCATGGGGTGCAGCCAAGTTGTTTTGGTTTTCTCATCATCATCTTCCTCCCTTGCTATTGTGGACACTTAAGAACTTCAATTTTACAAATAGCTTTTTAATTTAAATTTAATTTTGCCAAAATGTTTTTTTACCATCACAACTCTGTAAAGTAGACCATTATGCAACTTGAGCAAAACAACAAAAAGAACAATGCTACTACCTTAATGGCTAACAAATTTATTATGGCCTAAGGTTTTAGGGACTAAAATCCACAGGATCAGATGTCTCATTTTTTTTTATCCATGCACACTTAAGGAATAATGCATTTTGCTAGCCTCTAAAGTGCTACTTTAGAGCACTTTAGAAACTACACTGCAGTTTCATTTCTGCTGTAAGCCATTGCTAGTTGTATAACATTTCTGAACAAATCAGATAAAAACAGCAAGATGGTTCCATGTAAATGCTGAATAGCATGGGAGACAAGAACTCAGAATATTAAAAACCCCACAGAACTCAGAATATTAAAAGCCAGGGGGCTAAGCAACAGTCTCCCAGCAAGTTCTGAAAGTTGCTCTCCAGATAGGAATGTAACCACTTCACAGCAGAGTCTCTAATTCCCAACTCAATCAGCCAATCCAGCATGGTCTATGGCAGGGGTTGTCAACCTGGTCCCTACCGCCCACTAGTGGGCGTTTCAGAATTCTAGGTGGGTGGTAGGGGGTTCTACGGCACAATCTGAATGCTCCTTACATCGAGCACTGGTGGGTGGTAAAGAAATTTTACCATCAAGAAAGATGCATTAGTGGGCGGTAGGTATAAAAAGGTTGGCTACCCTTGGTCTAAGGACGCGTGTGGCACTGTGGTCTAAACCACTGAGCCTTGGGCTTGCCGATCAATAGGACAGTGGTTCAAATCCCTGCGACAGGGTGAGTTCTCGTTGCTCGGTCCCAGCTCCTGCCAACCTAGCAGTTCAAAAGCACGCCAAAAAGTGCAAGTAGATAAATAGGTACCACTCTGGAGGGAAGGTAAACTGCGTTTCCGTGCGCTGCTCTGGTTCGCCAGAAGCGGCTTAGTCATGCTGGCCACGTGACCCGGAAAAACTGTCTGTGGAGCGGACAAACGCCGACTCCCTCAGCCTGTAAAGCAAGATGAGCACTGCAACCCCAGAGTCGTTCGCGACTGGACTTAAGTGCCAGGGGTCCCTTTACCTTTACCCCTGGTTATGGAAACCAAAAGCCACTGCGAGTCGCAGAAAAAATAGTAAGGTCACACTCTCCTCTGGTCTCCCAACCAGATAACATATCAGGGTAACCAAGGCTGTTTTAGTGATGGAAATGGACCATAATGAGATTGAAATGGATCTAGATAAGTAGCCTCATTTAAGAATGCTAGATAGCACCTTGCCCAGTAAAAATCTTTTCTTGACTTTTGTATCCTATGGATGTGCACATAGCTATAACCCACCAGAGGGAGCATGAACATAAGAATGAAAAAGTAACAGCCAGAGACATATGGAAATCTTAAACCAGGAATGGCGAGCCTGTGGCCCTCTAGATATTGATGGACTGCAACTCCCATCATACCTAACCATTAGCCATGCTGGTTACATCTGGTGGGAATTGGAGTTAAACAACATCTGGTGAGCCACAGGGTCCCAGTTCCTGTCTTAAAAGCAGCCATTGCTTCATCTGGGTTTGGAACGCTAAGCAATATAAAATTTACATTGCATTCCAAATGTTTTCTCTCTATGCTATATTTTTGCATAAAGTTTATGTCACACGCTATGCTCATTGTATACAAACAGGATACAAAAAGCTCCAAATCAATTTAGGTCTCATATGAGAAAACACTTTAAGGCTGCTGTCCTAAGCATAATCACATAAAAGTTAGACCTACTGAACTGTGTGGGACTTACTTCTGATTAAAAATGCTTAACTGCTGGGATAGTTTTTCCTGATTCAGACAATTCTGTAAAAGCTACAAAGACAACATTCTAGTTTGAATTGTATAACAGTAACAAAACAATAATATACGAAAGTGCAGTAATATTTCTGCAGAGAACTGTGAGTTTATGAAAAAGACTTTCCATGTTGCCTTATGGCACCAGGACTGCTTAGTTCAGGAAACAAGAAGGTTCTGAAATAATGTATTTCCTTAAAGTTATGTACTCCCCAAAAAAGAATAAAAGGCCTGGAAAAATCCAAGACTATTGGCAGACTGAAAGCCTAATCATTGCTGCCACCCAGGAATCTGATTCTTTCTCTAACTCTGAAGGACAAGATAAAGTAGCAGGCATCTATTCATTTGACAGGCACCACATTGGGAAGGAAAGTCATTAGGAACTTTAGAGCAAGGTGTCTATTGCTCCCTAACATCTGAATCAGGAGATATGAAAGCTCTGAATATATGAAAGCTCATATGAACATATGAAAGCTCTGGATCAGTATCTGAAGGAGCCAATAAACTTGATTCCTGGAAAGATGGAGTCTCTTTGGATAGGTAGTTTCTGTGTGCAGGAGATAGGCAGCTTATCAGTTGCAAGATAAGAAAGAAAAGGTGCATAGCTTGGGGATACTCCTCAACACATCTCTGTCACTAGAGTGTCAAGTATCCTCTGTGAATAGGAGTGCCTTTTACCTGCTCTGCCTATTTCACCAGCTATAGCTATTCCTGGAATAGCCTGGCCACTAAAGTCCATTTATTGCTAATCTCAAGGCTGGATTACTGCACTCTGCGTGGGGCTTCCTTAAGGCCTGGATCAGAAGCTTTTGCTGGTGAGGAATGTGGCACTTAGACTGTGGATGGGGGCACATTGCCAACATCATGTGGCATTTTTTAAAAACATCTGCACTGGCTGCATATCTACGACCAAACCAGGTTCAAAGCCATTGTATTAATTTTAAAAGCCTTAAACATCTTATGTCCAGGGTACCTTAAGGACAGCCTAAACTCTTCTACCCCGGCTTGATCACTGAGCATCATTAGTCTTCCCCAGAGCTGGCAAGGCTCACCTGACAGCAACAAGAAACCGAGCCTTTGGTGTTATCAACCCTGTCCTGTGGAATGCTCTGCCAACAGAGATTCAGCAGGCACCCTCTATTTCAGCCTGCAAAAAACCTTTCTCTGCTACCAAGTTTACACAGGCAATTAAGAATACATCTGATTTTAATTTTTAATGCACTTTTATTCTGTGAAGATACTATTGCTGTAAACCGCTTGGAGATGGCTTACGCTATAGCAGTGTATAAGTGCTTTTATAAATAAATCAAATGAATAAATAAATAACACGTGCATTTAAAGCTGCAACATCACTGCCAGAGGAGCTGTACCTCTCCTCCGTCCTCCACAAGCGTGCCTACCCCGCGTATATATTCATGCAACGCCTTAGATCGATTTATTAAACTATAATAGCAGAGTAAGCTGCCACCAGCCTCTACGTTGCTTTTGCTGCTGCTGCAGCCTAACCCGGCCGGCCCCTCTGAGAGCGGATAACACGGCAGAATCTCCGAATAAGTCACTTGTGAGGGACCCCAAAGGAAGCTGGCTGACAAAAACACAAGCAGGTCCCTCCTTCACCCGGCAGCCCCGAAAAGCGCCCACAAGCGGCGGAGATGCTGCGCTCCCCTCCCTGGAAGCGGCCGCTCCGGGCGCCCAAATGCAGCCGGCATCCTCTTCGTCGTCATGGCAACCGGACAACTTGCAGCCTCCCTCCCTGGCTGCCACCCTCCTTCCCCCTCTCGCCCCTCGCTTCGCAGCGGCAAACGCACACACCTCACCGACCCCACTGCCCTGCCGTGGCGGCGGCGGCTTTTTCCCGCCTCTCGGTCCCCAGCCGGCTCTTCAGCCCCTTCGCGCATGCAGAAACTTTTCTCCACAGCCGCACAGCCTGGGCACCGCGGGTAGTACAGGGGCCTCGCAGGGACAAAGTAGCGCAGAGCGCGGAGACGTTCCTCCCTGCAACCCCCTCCCCCCCCCCGCCCTCCTCAGAGGCCGGCCGGCCCCACCTCAGGGAGGAGGAGGAAGAGGAGGAAGGGGCGGTGGGACTTTCCCGTCTCCCCTTCGCTTTTCTCTCGGTAACAGAAGGGCGGGCGCTCTGAGAGAACTTGGTCTTCGCTTTGAAAAAAGTTGCATTTCAAAAACCGGCTGCAGCCGCCGCTCTGCCCCACCATTCCAGCCTCCAAGGAAATTTAGCAGGGCAATCTGGGAAGTAAATCGCATTGAATACCGTGGATCTTTCCCCTCAGAAAAGCGTGCATAGGCTGGGAGTCTCTCAGCTCCCTGCGAAACTTGTCCGTTGGGATTGTCCTCTTTCTGATTTCGCGAGGCTCACTTGGCTCCGCAGTTTTTATTGCTGCTGCTGCTACTGCCGTGGATGCTCTTTCGCGTATAAGGAGTGGTGTGCTCAAGACATGGCCCCAGGAAGCAGGAAAGAGCCAGTTGCACCGAGTACCATAATGTGCAAATTCTGCACCTTCTAGTTCCTCACTTAGCAAGGCTGCTTTGTAAAGTTTCAAATGCCTTGCAAGGACATACAGTGTAAGCCGCAGACTGCCCCCCTGGCGCAGGGTTGTTGGAAACGAGGGTTAAAGGAGCTTAGGCCGAGGTGGGGGGCGCCCAGCCCAATATACTTCGGTATCTGCAGGGGGGACAACCCCACTAGCTCCCACACCTCAGTGCAGCTTGCACAGGAGAACTATAGAATTGTAGAGTTGGAAGGGATCATGAGGGTAATCTAGTCCAATCCCCTGCAATGCAGAAATGTTTCACCCAGTGTGGGGCTCAAACCCATGATCCTGGAATTAAGAGTCTCATTGCTCTGCTGAATGAGCTCAGATTATCGTGTCCTGTAAATCAAATGTCCCACTCTGATGCCACCTTTTAACAGCGCCCAAAATATGCCTGCTGAGACACCCTCCTCATCTTGCCTCAAAACAGGATCACTTCTGAGCTTTTTAAACAACTTCTAACTGTGTGGCACTACATTATCTCTTTATTGTAGCAGGAAAGCCCTCAACTGACACCAACAGCACAATATACAATTTGCATAAGGGAAAGTACAATCTTGCTATGAGGAATGGGTGCTCTTTGCAACTCTTTACCTGTTATTATGCGATCCTTATGTCAGGAGTTCCTAAACTGTGGTCCATAGACCACAAGTGCTCTGCAAGTTTCATTCATGTGGTCCACAGTGTGTCTATCAATTTGTGGTTGAAATCAATAGACATCAATCACATCAAAGATTCATGTTGATTTTAATTGTATTTTAATTGCTTTTATTTCTTATATTGTGTTTTTTGTATTACAGTTTCAATGTTATGGACACACAAGGTAATAAGACATAAAAGAAGCAGTAAAATACAACTAAAATTGTACAGCATCTAGCACAGCATATTACAACTACTACAACAGTCAGGAAAATCATCAAGTGGTCTGTCAAGACCCTCAACAATTTTCAAGTGATCCATGTGGAAAAAAGTTATGTCGAATAGAAGGATGTTGTCACTGAAAATTTATATGTGCAGAAATAACATGTGATACAGTCCTTTCTCGACTGTAGCAGGGTCCAACTGCAAGTGCATTCCTTGCACATTTGGATCATGAGTAAATCAGGTAGATGACTCATCTTATTGACGTTAGCTTTTCATGTATAGAAAGGGAAACATTCAAACACAGTCTGAAGTAGTTACATAGATACACAATCTCCCAAGGAAGAGGTAACAATTAGCATGGGGGAGGTAGGTGTGCATACACATTCCATCTTTTAGGTGGTGTCACCTGTGCTAAACGTTCTGGTGTATCATTTGGTCTAACAGAGATGAACAAAATTTTATTGTGCTTGACACTGAAAAATTGTCCATCGTTCAGGGGCAGCCAGGAGCATATCCTTGAAGAATGCAACCTGTATTTATTTAATAATACAAAATAGCATTACCGTAAGCACTGAACAATGGGCTGTGGTACAGTGACCTTTTCCAAGGTCCAAACTATTGTGAGCCACAGTTGCAGGTTAAATAAATGATATTTACCTTAGATAAATGAAATGGTCAAGACAAATTCCTGTTGTAAGTAAGTACTACAATAAAAAAAAATTGTGTTTACCAGTGCTAGCTATAGTAACAATCCTGATTACATCATAATCTTTACACAGCAATTCTATATGTGTCAGAAGTTAGCTAATTATGGTGCCAGATGTATCTCTGTGGAGAAGGAATTCCACAAACTAGGAGCTGCCAGAAGGATTGCCCTTTCCCAGGCCACCACCAACAGAACTTCTGAGGGCAGTGGAACTACGAAGAGGGACCTATCTGCCAATTTTAACATCCAAGAGGTCTGTGGGGAAAGAGACAGTCTTTCACATATTTGTGGCCTGAGTCATTTAGGGTTTTATACACTAACTTAAGCATATTGAATTGGGCCCAGAAATTAATAGGCAGCCAATGCAGCTGTTTTAAAGCCAGGATTATATGAGAACTAAATGGAAACCCAGCCAGTAATCTGTCCACTGCACTTTGGACAACTGAAAATTCAGAGCTGTTTTCAAGGGCACCTATTATCCAATCTGGAAGTTACCAGACCATGGAGTATTATGGCCAAGTAAGCTCTGTCCCAAAGTCGCCATGTTAGCAAACCAGCGTTAGCAAGAAATAGACTCTCCTAGCCACTAACGGCACTTGAGCCTCAAGGAACCATATTGAATCCAGAGTACACCCAAGCTATGAACCAGCTCCTTTCAGGGAAGTGGAACCCCATCCTCAACAAGCTGTCTTCCCACCTCTTGGACTCAAGAACTTGGAACACGTAACACCTCTGTCCTTCCAGGATTCAACTTTTTGGCCCTCATGCAGCCCATAACTCCCTCCTAGCACCTGTCTAGCACCTCAACCATCACTCCTAATTCAGATGGGACTGAAAGGTAGAGTGCTATCCTTATACTCGTGACACTTCACTCCGAATCATTTGATGACAGCTCCCAGTAGTTTCATACAGTTGTTAAATAGCATGGGGAACAAGATGGAACTCTCCGCAACACCACAGCAAAGCTCCCATACTAACATATTAGGGCTGCAATTCAAAGAGATGATACCAAGCACATGACAGAGAACTATGCATGCAACTGAAGTTTTACTTGCTGCTTCAACCGCAGCAGTTCCTACTATCAAAGGGCTAAGTGACTGATCACATTTTAAAGCGACTTGTTCCTTCAGCAACTGCAAGAAGTTCTCTGCAGCATCCATATTTCACATCTTCAGATCACAGCCAAGGCAATTATGTTCTTGCTTCTTGACAGTGCATATGCTGGATAAATACATTTTAAAAATCTCTCATTGTAATGTTTAAACATTGCCCCATTACAAGTATAGTTAAAAAGAATGCATGGTGGTTTTATGATATATTATCATTCTTTATGCAGTCTTGTTGACCTAGTATCACAAGCTAGTTGATTCATCAACTCCTGGTTTCTCCCAGAATGATTTTTAAAAATGTGATTTATTACATGTAACTAATATGCTAATTCATATGTAGCACTTGTAGCATAGAGTAGCCAATGATGGGTCCTTAAAGAAAGTGATGTACACTCAAGGAATACACACACACATATGTATTAAAAACTCCCTTTCCCTTCTTTGTGCATATAAGGAGTGGTTCTAGTGGTGGTGGTCCCTACTACCAAACAAGGTTTATCTGTTCCAGCCTCCACATTGAAAACTTGAGTGTATGTGAAGTATTTGGTCCTCCCAGTGTGATGCTGTGACTGTTCCAAGTTTGGTTTGCTTTTTACCTGGAACCATATGAACACATGGCTATGCTAATGTAGGATTTTACTCTGATGCATTTTGAAATTTTGTCGCTGCTTACTCTTTTATTACTCTGTTTCACAATGTGATTTATATGTTGTTAGCTTTGTGCACTGATAGGTTTTATCTAAACCACTAACATTTGTTTTCATGAATATGATTCCCCATTTGAGAAGCAGTAAAACCACTTGGTACATCATCTCATAGCAACACTTGCTGCTATTTACTCTTGGCAGAAGAGAATAGGTGCCTTTGAGACTCAGGCTTACATAATGCAGCTAAAACGGCAGGCTTTCATTTTTGGACATCTAACTCACATTTCCCTTGAGTAAATGTCTCTGCAAATATAGATGCAAATATTTTAACTGTATTTAAATAAAATACATATACAGTACCTAATAAAACACAGCTACTGCTGCAGTTTTCTAGGGGGTTTTTATTTCATACCCTGCCCCCTTTCTATAATATCACACTCAAGGCAGTATGCAAACAGAAATAGAAATCACACAAGATTAAACCAATCCTAGCAATAAAAAATAAATAAACAGTAAACGCAGCATTATAAAAACTCTTAGCAACAGGAAGCTAAAACATAATCAGAGGGTCTCTTACTATGACACGTTTGCCAAACTAAAACAGAACCCTTTTAAAATTAGGCAAAGTGAGGACTAAGTTAACCTTTCCCAGCATAGTAAATATTCTGTAGTTTACAGGCAACTACTGAAAAGAACTCCCTCTCTCTCGCCCACTCCTTCTACACTTCTCTTGGTAAAGAGACAGTGCAGAAACTGATCATGAATTTCAAGTAGGTTCATGGGCGGGGGGAATAATTCCTGAGAAGCACCATTATAGTAAAAGCAGTTCTGAAGTGTGTCAATTCCTAAACTAAGAATAAGGATTACTGTTATTCAGAACCCCTATGAATTAGCATATAAAATGAAATGGGTACAGAGCACCTTTCACTACGGTACTGCACATATACAAAAAGTAAAACACAAAAACAGCTTAGGAACTGTAAAACAATGGTACCTGATATTTTTAAGATTAGATAAATTTATTGTCATTGTCCGTATATACACAGTATACACAACAACGAAAATCAAACACCCAAGACCGGATTCACATACACATTTGCACGTATCTCCAACACTCTCTGACAGGGACGCAGGTGGCGCTGTGGGTTAAAGCCTCAGCGCCTAGGGCTTGCCGATCGAAAGGTCGGCGGTTCGAATCCCTGCGGCGGGGTGCGCTCCCGCTGCTCGGTCCCAGCGCCTGCCAACCTAGCAGCTCGAAAGCACCTCCGGGTGCAAGTAGATAAATAGGGACCGCTTACCAGCGGGAAGGTAAACGGCGTTTCCGTGTGCGGCTCTGGCTCTGGCCAGAGCAGCGATGTCACGCTGGCCACGTGACCCAGAAGTGTCTCCGGACAGCGCTGGCCCCTGGCCTCTTAAGTGAGATGGGCGCACAACCCCAGAGTCTGTCAAGACTGGCCCGTACGGGCAGGGGTACCTTTACCTTTACCTTTACCAACACTCTCTAAGGGTGGTAAGTTATCAAAGCTTTTGTGTCCTGTTTTGATGTACTGTACAGGAGAATGGTGCTAAATGTTTACAGGGCCAGGGTAGTTTAATATCAAAAGTTAACTGTTATAGAACTGCCAATTCCCTTTTGTAGGACAACTGAATAACCCCTGGTGTTATTTCAGAGATGGTGATACATTTTCCAGTTCTAAAATAATTACTGCCACCTGCTGAAGCAGCAAATAGTAGTCTGTGGATGGGAAAGTAATAAAAATGGGTGGGTGGGTGGAGCTGTGCTGCTTCATTGTTGGTGGATTTTGATAAGGGTCCTCTTGAGAATTCAGAGAAAACCTTTTGACTAAAGGATTTTAAAGAGCTCACAATTTTTAAATAAAAAAATCTCAAATTTAGTTCTTGGTTTTTCTACCAAGACTTCAGAGTAATAATAGGACTACTTCTGTCTTAGAAACAAACATTATAGCTGAATTACAAAACAAACATTGCATTTGGCCTACATGAACTGTGTCCTTGAGTATACATGACCCAGCATGCCCTTCAGGGCAAACTGGAAGCTTCCGTTGCTGCAGAACACAACAGCCTGCCTCTTAAAAAGAGTAAGTTCTAACAGAAAAGCTACCAAAATATGTTTCAGTATCTGCACTGGATTCCTATTATCCACCAGGGCATAATTCTAGGTATTGATTGGCTTTGACTTTAAAATGTCTAATGGTGCAATCCTATTCACACTTACCTGGCAGTAAATTGCTGGGTCTTACTTTTGAGAAGATATATATAGGATTACACCATAACGCCTGAGTCTTAAATACACTTACGAAAGATACTCAGTGCTCTCCTCCTCTGCAACTAATTACTATCTCTTACAGCTGATAGGCACACCATTTTAGCATTTCCACCCTGCAACATTATTTAGACAGCATGGATAAGAAGCATTTTTTGTGAATGTTCTAATTCACATCTGTTCAAAACTGTGGTACAACAGATAAAAGTGTTGGGCATGGAACAGGGAACTGAGGTCCAAATTCAGCAATGAAGCTTTAGTGGATGATGTGAACCAGTTACTCTATTTTAAACCAATCTACTTCATATGATTCATTGAGGATAAAAGAGGATTACCCAAATATTAACATTTTAACAAATGTGAAAAACTAATAAAGACATGCTGCCAAACACCAAACATATTTTAAATGAATTATATTACTACTATTTGTAAAACTGGTGGTGGTGGTATTCATTATATTTTTTAATAAATCTGTTCTGTGTATGCATGATTTAAATTAGTATTTGTACTGGGTGTTTTTTTTAAAGGAATACTTTTTCATTCTTTGAATGAGTTAGATACGAATGATAGCCAAGGGACACAGGCAAGGAAATAATTTAGACTCAACGGTTTAAATTCTTTTTTCAATGTTTCCTTTATTTATTTTTTCAATGATTGTTTTATTATACAATAAGAAAAGAGACAACTTTTTTCTACAGCATTTATTTTGAGCCATATTAACATTGAAAACAGAAAAAAATATTCAGGTGTGGCTAGTAATTCTATAAACTCTCGCTTAACGTGTTCTCTATTATAACAACCATGGATACCATATTCAAGAAATTCATATAGACTGAAAAACTCTCTTCATTTACAGCAAATCTAGTATAACTGGAAACTCACTACTCTTTGGGGGAGTTAAAATGACTCTCCTTTTAAAGAGTCAGAGGAAAACCAGGACATCTAAGAAGACCACCCCACCCCACCTGCAATCACACCTGATCCCAACTAGCAGTATAGCAATTGGGATTGGGAATGAGGCTAAAGAGAGACTGCAGGGGATGTATTATGGATGAGGCTTCACAGAGTGTTGTGTGTGGCACAGTGGGTCAGTGCATCTTGCTGTTAACCAGAAGGTTGGTGGTTCGAACCCACCCAGGGACAGCTGTGGGCAGGATTCCTGCATCGCAGGGGCTTGGACTAGATGAGCCTCAGGGTCCCTTCCAACTCTTATGATTCAAAGAAGACATGAGGGTTGAGAGCTTGAGGCATTATACTGAGTGAAACAACTGTATCTCAGCTTCTGCTATGATTTGTCTGCAAGGGATTCCTTCGCATTTTAAATTTTACTGCTCAAGTGGGAGGGTGAAAAAAGGCTCTGAAAAACTGATGCATCTCAGAAATAGCCTTTATCGGTCTCACTCCTATGTAGTCAGGCTCATTTCAGCAATTGACTGGCTTCATAATTATCCTGTATCTGTTTGCAGTACACATAGACAAGGGATTAGCATAAAGAGAACACAGGTATAATGTGAGCTGCTGGTATTAAATGGACAGTCAAACTTCACTCCACCCACCCTCTGCTCCCCATGTTGGTTGCACCAATCCACTTCTGGTGCACAATCACCCTAGAGAATTGAAAACAATGGGGGGAGCTCCTTTCCTTTTCTAGAATCAAAGAGTAGAATTCCTGAATGCAGTTCTCGTGTTATTTCTTTACACATCACTTTCTAGTAAACACAGAACCAAGAACTCTCTGCTTAACTCCATGGGAAGCATTGCTTCAACTGATGTCCAGAGATTTGGTCTTTGGTTGCCACATTTTGTTAGCAAGACAACATAACAATGGCTATAAATTGCATTGGGAACAGTGCATACTCATACCAGATGAATTTTGGATTCATTTTTTTCACTAGAGGAGACAATAGGCTTAGACACTGCCACATATGGTAAAATTGAAATGGACACTATAAATATGTGTGGAATTACTAGTGATGTTGCCAGATGGCTGTTTCCAGCTACAATCTATTAAGCGATGAGAATTTATGAAATAATTTTAAGAACAGCATATCAAATGTCCTATTTTTATTATTAATAACTATTGCATATGACAAAACAGTAGTGTAAACACAAATTGTTAAGACAGCATATAGCTGTCTTACTACCTATTAAAATTACATTACACTGAAAATGTAATCTCCCCATAGGATCTAAAAATGAAATTGATTGACCACTGCTATGAAGTTCAGGTGAAATATCTTAAGAGACATTTTCTGACTCCCCTCTTACGCACATCTTATTTTGATTGATGTTTTGTTCTTTGCGGCACTCCACACGTCACACCTGAGAAAGACCTTTAGCTGGCCAAAACATTGGTCTTTTAGTCTTTTCACTTTCCTGTGTACAAAGGAAATAAATGGGCAAATTGTTAGAGAAGCTAGTCTTTTCAAATATTGTTTCACACTCCATTTTACTTGGCAAAATAATTAGGTAGCTTGCAAGACCTTCAAGCACTAACCTGTTTACAAAACTGAACATGAAGAAAGAATCACCCTGGTCTGACTGAAGTTTATTAATACAGTACATCCCTAAGCATATTGTCAAAGCTTTATATTAAAAGCTGTGGAAAGAATTAGCTTTGGGGCCACTAAACAATCAAGTTTTGTTATGTTCTGTATTGCTTTTGTATTCTTACAGCGTGCCGTCGCCTTCTTTTGGGCTGGATACACTCTTGTCTGTATGAGGGCCACTGGAATCCCTTGGGAGCCACTTGGCTATTTTCATGTTCCTCTGAATCAGAGTCATCTTGCTGCACCGCGCAGAACTGCTTTTCTGGGTAAATGTCTTTTAACTTGCTTTCAAAGAATATTTCCAGGCATCGTCCAGCCTCAGCTACCTCTGAATCAGGCTGCAAGAGAAGGCATCATAATTTGTTACGACAGCATGTGGTTCACTTAGTAAGACATGCTCTCTCTGTTGCTAAATCTATGAAACTCTTGATTTATTATTATACTCATCATTTGAAGAATTGATACAATTTACAGTTAAATAGAAAACAACCACCCAGGAGAATTATCCGGCACAGAGTGAGAAGAAAGGTCAAGGCAATGGTATATGAAAATAAATAATACTATACATTAAATAAGAATCTTTCCAAAATGTTAAATAAACCACGGGTGAGCATGGGAAGGCTGGCTTCTTAGTGGTATTAGGAAATAAACGGGAACCAGACATTGGGAGGAAAATCAGGTTTTTTAGATTACCTATTAATGGTGAGTAAATTTCTCTAAAAGATCAAGGTGCTGAACCCTACAGAATTAGTTTTGTAGATAGCAAATATCTAAGGACAAGCCAAATAATATTCCAAAGCCCCAGCACAGAAGGCAGGTTTTCCTGGTATGTTATCGCCATTGTTCAGGTGCAACAGCCAAAGGCAACACAAAGGCAAGGATCAGCCAATTTATTCAATGAGTGACAATAATCATGGGCAAGGAGGATAAATCAGGTTCCTGTCCATTCCTTTGAAATAACTTGCTATTTTTTTTAAAAAAGAAAAACCTTCAAAGCAGAGGATCCTGTAAATGAAGATAATGAGAATGTAACATAATAGAGAATAATAGATTTTCAGCACCACCTATTGTGGTCTCTCACTCCAGAATTACTGCCAGTATTTGTAGTATTTGCATCTTTTGTCCAGAATACTGAGAAATTGCCTTTGATTAGTGGCTAAAAAGGTAAAGGTAAAGGTACCCCTGCCCGTACGGGCCAGTCTTGACAGACTCTGGGGTTGTGCGCCCATCTCACTTAAGAGGCCAGGGGCCAGCGCTGTCCGGAGACACTTCCGGGTCACGTGGCCAGCGTGACATCGCTGCTCTGGCCAGAGCCAGAGCCGCACACGGAAACGCCGTTTACCTTCCCGCTGGTAAGCGGTCCCTATTTATCTACTTGCACCCGGAGGTGCTTTCGAACTGCTAGGTTGGCAGGCGCTGGGACCGAGCAGCGGGAGCGCACCCCGCCGCAGGGATTCGAACCGCCGACCTTTCGATCGGCAAGCCCTAGGCGCTGAGGCTTTAACCCACAGCGCCACCTGCGTCCCTACTTGCTATCTTTTCTCTAGGTTGCTATTTTTTCACACTATGTTGAGATGGAGAGGAATAGTCACTGCCCACATTATTTGCCCAGGTGATGCAGTGAATTCTGAATTGCAAGAACTTACATAGTTGAATGTTGCACAATTCCAGAACATAAGGCGCACATCTGCTACCAGCTCATCAGCGGTGGAGTATTGCAGCTTGTTCTTTTTCTGGAGCTTTTTCCGGATGGTGGACAAGTCCATGGGCCTTTTGATGATCTGATAATAATGTCGAGCCTGTAAATAAATATCACAATCATTCTTTACAGCTAAAAGCATTCCTGTGAAGTAGGCAAGTGTTTTTTCTACCTTGAATATGTTTTAGATTCACAGTTTTGTTTTTTATACATGTTTATTTATAAATCCCTAACATCACAACACAATGCTATACATAATTATGCAAAATAGCTTTAACATAACCATAACAATAAAGTGCACAACAATTTACTGTACATTAAATAAGAAAATTCACAAACACAGTAAACACATCTGCTTACCCACAACCATCAGAGACTGCTTAGGCAGGGGAAATGTCTTCATCTAAAATCCAACCGATTTTTTTTCTGGAGAAGTGGCGGTTGAATTACTGAGACAGCTCTCTGACTCAGCAGTCCCTGATGGTTGTTGCTAAGTAGATATATTTAATGTGTTCATGAATTTTCTCTTTAACGTGTAGTAAATAATTGTGAATTGTTTTATTTTAGATTCCTTTCCAACATGGAATATGGCTTTTTCACAGCATTTACTGGGTCAACATTTTCAATGAACTATTCAACACATCCTTATGATTCCCTTCCTGCTCAAGCGTTGTTAGCTCAGACACTATTAGCACGCATACACACACACACACACGTACAATGATGCACAGTGGGCAAAAAATTACATTTACTTACAATGAAATGTATTTTCCATTTTGATGCCAGTTCTGGTTTGGATATTTTTTTTTTAGAACTCTTCACTGTTCTTTTTTTGTGTGCTTCTAAATAATTTTGTGTTCTCCAGAAACTTGGCCACCGCATCACTCACTACTAACTAGATTATTTATGAGTAAATTTAAAAGCACTGGTCTCAATACAGATCCTCCAGGGACCCCAATGATTACCTCCTTCCACTGTGACAATTGTCAATTTGTTTCTGCTCTCTGCTTCCTGCTCTCTAACTAGTTACTGGCCCCTCATTTTATCCCATGACTGAAAAGCTTGCTCAGGACACTTTGGTGAGGGGTTTTCTCATCCCACCATTTGGTGAGATGATGCAGTGAGTCAAGCCAAGTACAGTTTTCCTTAGCTGACAAACGTCAGGCTTCTGATGAGATAAGATTAAAGGAGCTCAGCTTTTCCTGCTTGGGGTGGGCGGCGGCAGAATGGGTGGGAAGAGACAGAGAGATATAATAGCACTCTATTTATGATTATAGTGACAAAACTAGAGAAGTGGAACACTTCTGAGAAAGAATACTGTGAAGTAGAAAGTAGCTGTAGCCCACCATCTGAGCTGAGGGTGCCTCCAGACTGTCACTGTTTAGCAAGAGATTCAAGCACATACTGTAACTTAATGTCTGCACAGTTAAAATTGATTAAAGAGCTCTGTCACCCTAGTGCAACACATCTACTTTAGAAGAAGAAGAAGAATTGGACTTTTGCAGTTAGGAAAGTGATGGGGAAATGCATTGACAAGTGTGAGATGAATGAATAACTATACACCGTAAATACCCCAAAAGCAAATCAGGAAGAATGCTCAATAAACAGGTCATCTGGAGGGTTCCTAAGATCATTTTTTTAACCAAGCAAAGCTTCCTTCATACTGAAAAGCATAGGAAAAAGATGTGAAATTAAATTCTGGTAACACTTACCAGAGGACTGACTGGTTCATGGAATGGAAGACTCAGGTTGTTGCAGAGCAGTGAAAGTATAAGTTTCTCACACTTCTGTAAAATGTAAGTTTTAAAATTAACTTTGGTTATAAAAGAACTATATGAATACCTGCATTAATAGTTGATATTTTGGCCAGATACTTTATTTCTCAGTATTCCACTCACACCCAATTCTAAATCAGGTTTCTCTACTTGCAAAAGTTGGAGAAACCCTTGGCTAATTTTCACTAAGCATATATTACCATTACAAAAAAGCACAAGTTTCTGTTTCATTTGCATTGCTATAGTCCAACATTATAGCAATTATATTAATTTTAAAAAATCTCTTAAATAAATTTTGTATACCGCTGAATTGTAGAAAACCTCAAATTTTTGATATAAACTATATGCTTCCCCCTCTATCCTCTCCACCCTCCCTGCCCCCAAAACTGGGATGTGTAATTTGGTCCTGACTTATGTTCAGTGTAGATGGAGT
This sequence comes from Podarcis cretensis, assembly GCF_951804945.1. Taxonomy (NCBI): domain Eukaryota; kingdom Metazoa; phylum Chordata; class Lepidosauria; order Squamata; family Lacertidae; genus Podarcis; species Podarcis cretensis. Next base: position 71,618,498 of record NC_137170.1, on the reverse strand, counting down.
CTACTGTATTTTACTTCACATTTTTATTCTGTGTAGTTTTCCTTGGGGCATTTGCACATATTGTAGAGACAATGTACATGTCTGGAAAAGGAGGGCTCAAACATTACTCAAACATGTTTATATGCTTCTGTTGATACTGGACTTACCTTCTGATCATAGTCATCAAGGCCATAAAGTATTCTTGCTGGCATTAGCGTGTTACTGTAGCTAAAACGTGTGTTTTCACAGTCATATGCAACCTCTGGCTTCTCTACATTGCGACAAAGCGTGCACACCCATTCGCCCCTGGAGCACAGAAGGAAAATACAACATCAGATTGTTGCTGTAGATCACTGGTCCTTGAATTAATATGCCAATGGCAGATGCCTAAGAGGAAGCCTTAACACCATGTTGGAGAACAATTCTCCTTTCCTGGTCACCTCAAGCAGAAGAAGCCCATTTTGATGGACTGTGTATTTTCTTTAACAATCAATGTGTTTAATTGAGTACAGGCATGGATGCAACAAGCAAACAGCAGGAGTTGAAAAAAGAAGCTGTGATGAAGTTCTTTTTAACAACAACTAGACTGCAGTAATGGGGAGGGGGGAGAGACATGAACAAACACAGGAAGTCTCTTCTACTGCTCCTCTACCTTGCTATCTTCAATATTTGACATGGTTTTCATCACAGACAAGAATTACAACGCATGACTTCCCACTGTGTTAGTTTCTTATGCGTTCCATACCTAACATGAATCAAGTTCTCTGGTTTCTTCAAAATCCACCAAAACAAATTACTGTAAAGCAAAAAGATGCCAATATATGGATATTATGTGTGTCCCTATGCATGTAGCATATAGCATGGGAAGAATTGTAGCTCTGTGGTAAAAAAAAATTCTTTGCACGCAGGTTCAATCCTGGGAAATAGTCCTGATTGAAAACCTAAAGAGTTACTGTTCGTTAGTATAGATTGTGCTGAGCTAGATGGAACAGTGTTCTGACCTGGTATGGTGATTGCAAACCCGCCCCCCATCCATGCTATATCAGATTATTTCAGGGTGTACTACAGTCAATAAAAGGGACGCGGGTGGCGCTGTGGGTAAAAGCCTCAGTGCCTAGGACTTGCCGATCGAAAGGTTGGCGGTTCGAATCCCCGCGATGGGGTGAGCTCCCGTTGCTTGGTCCCAGCGCCTGCCAACCTAGCAGTTCGAAAGCACGTCAAAGTGCAAGTAGATAAATAGGGACCGGTTACTGGCGGGAAGGTAAACGGCGTTTCCGTGTGCTGCGCTGGCTCGCCAGATGCAGCTTTGTCACGCTGGCCACGTGACCCGGAAGTGTCTCCGGACAGCGCTGGCCCCCGGCCTCTTAAGTGAGATGGGCGCACAACCCTAGAGTCGGACATGACTGGCCTGTACAGGCAGGGGTACCTTTACCTTTACTTTACAGTCGATAAAATAACAATACAACATAAACAATAAAACCTTCTAAAAATTAATACACCCCACAAAATCCAATAATCAGCAGAAAAAGCAACATAAACAGCTCAAATAAAACAGTAGCTAATTTCGCCAAATGGTTGAGTTTATAGACAGGACTTGACTTGGCACCAAACAAAGCTAATGATGGTGCCAACACAGGGGAAGGCATGACACAACCAGGAAACTATAGTGGAGAAGGCCCTCTCTTTCACCTCCACATAGAATACATCTCCCACAGGGGGGACACATAGGAAAAAACCTCTCCAGCAGATCTTTATGCCTAGTTAAATATAGGGAAAGGCTCACCCTCAAACATCCAAGTCACAAGGCATTTAGGGCTTTAAATGTCATCACTAAACACCTTGAATTTGGGCTGGAAATGTATTAGCTGACAGTGCAGTTCCTTTAAAACTGGTGTTTATATCCTGCCCTTCCTCTCCAAGCTCAAAGACTGAGGAGTCTTTATGTTTTAGCAAAGCATTGCCAGGTTATCAACTTTGTAAGATTAGAGAGACCTTGAGCCGTTTCTTGTTCTTGCCATCTTCGCCATTTGAAGATCGCTGAACATAGGCCTCTCTGAGATGGAAGATGCACCTCCTGGCTGCCTAATGTCACTTACATACCAGTAGCCACCAAACGTCTGCACCCAAGTCCCAAGATATCCTGTTGATCATCCTGTGAGCACTAACTGGCAGCAGGACACTTTTCAAATACAGCCTCTAGTTACAAACTTAATTCATTCCGGAGGTCCGTTCTTAACCTGAAGCTATTCTTAACTAGAGGCATGCTTTCGCTAATGGGGCCTCTTGCTGCCACTGCGCCGCCGGCACACGATTTCCATTCTCATCCTGGGGCAAAGTTCTAAACTCAAGATAACTCTTCTAGGATAGCGGAGTTTGTAACCTGAAGCATTTGTAACCTGAGGCGTTTGTAATTCGAGGTACCATTGTAGTAAGCATCCAACCTGAAAAGAGCCACTGAAAGCCATATATGAAACCTGAGTGTGTGGCACAAAGTGGATTAGATTCGAAGAAGTGGACCTTGAAACATATACCAAATGGAGCAGATATTTCATGTGCTATATGTACTCACACAGGAAAGCTGAGCAAGGCAGGAACATGGCATGAAAGATGGAACACCTTTGGGCAGTAATCACAGCACAATAGCTCTCCTCCATTCAAACAAACAGCACAGAAGTCCTCGTTCTCAATCGGGTGGTCTTCCTGGGTAAGCACAGATTTTTTCATACTATTACTGAGCCTGTGATCTACAGAAGGATGCAACACTGGCTCTGTCAGTTGACTTGTGGGGATTCTCCTTTCCTCCGTGTTCTCAGGCTTGAGATTATGTCTTTCAAGTGGATTTCCTTGATTGACCTAGGATGAAAAGTAACATCTAAATTAAAGCAGCCTACAATTTTCACATGCAACTTTTGAAATAGTACAGAAGATTAAATGCAGTGAATAAACGCCTCAAGGAAAGCAGCCTTTACTGCATTCACAATTGAGGATTCCTATCTCACAGTTTCTCTGTAACGCATAGCACATTAAGTGCAGTAATTCCCTCAAATGATATGGTTTGGGGGTGGGGAGCTCTAACCAAGATGTCAAGTATATTTGCATTGTCCCCAGTTACATTCATTAAAAATTATGCCCGAAGCTTTAATTGGTTTAATCAATAGATTAACCAACTAATTAGTGAAACTGAGATTTTGTAGCTTGTATGGCAGCATGACCTTCAGAATAGCAGAGCCCCTTCTTCCCGTGCCAGATATATTGGAAAAGAAATGTTAAAATGTACCCTCATTCCAGTTTGAAGCCAAACCTAGAAGACGTTTAGATAACTTTTGATAAGTAGTGGGATATAAATTATATAAGTAAATTTTTAAAAATGCCTTTCACCTTGAAAACACCACAATGTTTCTTCTAGCACTGTGAATAGCAGACAATAGACAGATTGTACTCAGTTGAAATCAATATTGCTAATGTCTTTTCAATCTAAATCTTTCTCAATACCAATGGAATGTAACCTGCACGTTTTTAAAGTGGTTTCAACTCTGGCATTTTGTTTGAATAGCATTTTTCCTCCTCTGGTTCCAATTTCCATGGTCAGTGGAAGCTTCTGTTTATTACACTGTATGTTCTCTTACTCACAAAAAAACTAGCCCCTTCTTCAATATTTTGGCTCCTATATTGAAGTCCTGATAATATGCAAATGTATTGACATTTAATCAACCAATCAGTACTGTATAAATCCAGATGATTAAGCAGTTTCAAAAGGCTTAAACTGGTTGATAGCCACAATCCCAAATGATATTCCTGAGAAATGTAATGTATCTGTTAATCAATCTGTTGTTGTTGTTGTTGTTGTTGTTGTTGTTGTACCACCCTTCATGTGCAGATCTCAGGGCAGTACACAACATAAAATTACAATGTTAAAATTACAAAATACTTAATAAAAATAAGAACAAAACCAAAACAATAATCCCCCTCCCATAACACATTTAAAAGGGTATTGGATGTTAATTAGCCCAAGGCCTGGTTGTAGAGGAACGTTTTCGCTTGGCACCTAAATGTGCATGAAGTCCCCCTACGGTTAAAGACAAGGTCCACTGAATCCAGCAGAAGGAAATGTAGTCCGCACAAGGTTGGTGCTGAGGATTCAGCCTTCAGTCTAAAGACCCGAATTTTTACACTCATCACCTTGCATCCAAAAGTGTTTGAAGCTATACTGTGTGAACAAATGCTTGTCTACACTACCTGCAAAAACCAGCTGAGTTTTCGATACAATACGATATCTTTATTGTCATTGTCCCTTGCGGAACAATGAAATTGAAAAACTACATAAAACTACATAAAAACTACATAAAACTACATAAAACATTCAAAAACCCCTAAAAAAACTCTAAAACCCCATTTTAAAATACACTATACTACAGAGACCCCTTATGCTGCGTTTAGAACCAGAATTGCATTAGCGTAGAAACTGTTTTTCAGGCGGCTAGTCCTGGCCTTTATAACCCTATACCTTCTTCCAGAAGGCAGAAGCTGAAAGAGATCATTTCCGGGGTGTGTACTATCATGTGCTATCTCTGCCGCTTTCTTATGGCACCTGGCAGCATAGATTTGATCTAAGGTGGGAAGAGTGCACCCAATAATTCTCTCTGCAGTCTTTACAATCCTGGATAGCTTTTTTTTTTCCTGGCCGTGCAGCTCCCAAACCACACACACAGACCATAAGTTAGTACGCTCTCCACAGTGCAATGGTAGAATGCCATCAACAGGTCCTTTGAGAGATTGTTTTTCCGGAGGATTCTCAGAAAATATAACTTCTGCTGTGCTCTTTTCACCAGGTCTTTGCTATTCTCTCCCCAGGTTAGGTCGTCTCTCAACTCCATTCCCAGAAATCGAAACACTGAGACCTGTTCAACGCACTTCCCCTCAATAATACGTGGCTGAATATTCAATTTACATTTCCTAAAGTCCACAATGATCTCTTTTGTTTTCTTTAAGTTAAGCAATAAGTTGTTTTTCCTGCACCACTCCCCCAACTGCTCAACTTCCTTCCTGTAGGCCATCTCCCCCTCTCCAGCCGTAATTAAACCAACCACCGTTGTATCATCTGCGAACTTAATGATCTTATTACTGGGGTATTTGGGGGCACAATCAGCTGTATAGAGCGTGTATAAAAGCGGGCTCAACACGCACCCCTTCCTGGCTCTCCCTGAACCCAGTCCACCCAAACAAATGCCAGGATCTATATCAACTAGACAGGTTTAGACGTTTCTTAACAGATGTTCATGAAACTACAATTCACAATATTCCATGGATTAGGTAACACACTATAAAACTTAAGTACATCTTTCCCCAATGATCAGTTTATACCACTGTTAATGAGATATTTAGCACCCTTTGAGTAGCACAACAGTTTTTCTATGCATATTGTATGCGAAATGTTTTAGTAGAGGATGATTCTGCTTACACTTAAACAGAAAAATGCTTTGCATCAGTTTCAAAGTTTTTTATTACTTAAACAGAGCAAAACAGATAAACTTTAAATTTTTAAAAATGCTGTTTATTTTTTTATTACAGGGAGAACTCCTATGCAGAGATCACCCCAGACAAAACACTTGGAAGTGGGTGTAAGATAAAAGTGTCAGCAGGTCCTATAGAAAGTCAAAGTCACCTGATGCCAAGCCTGGGCGGTACTCAATGAATTTTTTCTACTAGTGCAATGTTTAGCACTAGCTCAAGGGGATCCCCCCTCCTCCTCTTGTCCCCTTGCACACTCCCTTTGCCTTCCTCAAATCTACTCTAGAGAGTTGGGGAATAAAACAGAACAGATTTAGGGGGACTGTAGGGGGAGAAAGCGAGAATGTTCTGTTGTGCACAGAGAAATTCTGGCACGGATGGAACGTTCACCTTAGTGCTCCATTGAATACAACCCAGCAATTATCAAAGAAAGGTTTCACTTGTTGTGTACTGCTGTTCTGATAAACATCGAGGGCAGGAATAGACTTGAAGTCCATTGTCTCCCATTCACACAAGCGCTCTTAGTACTTTCAGCTTTCGTTAAGAATAGTGCAGGGAACCACCTATTCTTTTCTCTGCAGCATCCCACACTACTTGCCACTGCCAGTACAGTCTATTTCTTTCTGGAAGGAAGATGCTTCCAGCTTTTGACCTACATACAGTGTTTTTGTTTCTGTATATTTTCCCCTAACAGCAGCTTGAGATGGGGGATTTAGGTCAGGGAAATGGCATGGGGAAAAGCTTACCCCTGTCCCCAGTGCTGAAGTTCTGAACTAGTTCAGGGGCCTCTGCAGCTGCTCATAAGTAAACATGAAGACATCAAGAGATATGATCACAGATCTTACTTGTCACTCGTAGTCTGGCCCTAAGTATATTCAAATCTGCTGGTCAAAGGCATCAGTGAATTTGAATGTGTCAGGGTAAAATAGAAGCAATGCCAAACAGCAACCAAACGAGCTGAATTGAGCTGAGCTTACCTTAATAGCCATGCTTGAAGACTGAGTACCACATTCAATTATCAGCAAGAAAGTTCCATCATGTTCACTCTTCTGTGGTTGCAGTTTAAATACTGGAAGTTCTCCAGACTCTGAGTTGCATATCTTCAGTCGTTCCAGTCGCACATAAGGGACTTTTACCTCTTTGGCACAAGCTCTAAGAACAAGGTTAAAGAGTGGATTGACGTCATCAGTGCTAGTAAGAATCATCCCTCCATTCCACCTCTGTTAATATACCATATGTTTTCACAGATTCCCTTGTATTTTTAGATGGCTAATCAAAACGTTCTAATATGATGTTATTAGTACACCTGAAATTTCAAGAATGGGCTTTCATACTTCATAATGCAGGATCAACAAATTTTCACATATGAATGGGAGTTGTAGGCACGTTTCTGTGTACAAGGATCTTCATATGATGTTGTTGTTGTTGTTGTTGTTGTTTAAATTTGTATACCATCCTTCATCCAAAGATCCCAGGGTGATGCGCAACAGATTCCCCACAGGCTCCCTCACCATTGGAAAGTCAGACCTACGATTGTTTCAACCTAAGTTTCCTCACCAGTAAAACTCACAGAATTGAGATGAAAATTAATGGGTTCGTTTTACACCAATTTCTCCGCAGACAACAATAACAATGTCATTATGTTGTTTTTAAAGTGATACCTTACTTCACAGATTGACACATTAATTTCACAGATTACTAATATATTTGTTGAAGTGCATTGAGGATTGTGGTGAAAACTCATTTTATCGTAATTTGTTCTAGATCCTTCTCACATCTGGAATTACTTAATTTAACTGAGCTATTACAACAAATGTGATTTATATTCCTTTCTAAGAGGGGGGAAAAGGATTCAATTTCTTAATGCTACACTTTCAAATTGGGTGTTACCTGTTGCTCTGATTACTTTTAATTTCCATATCAAAATGTTCCTCTTCGCAGTTATGGCAGTCTGCAAGAAAAGAAAATGAATAAAATATTTGGTGGTCTTATCCTAAGGGAATGCATAGCCTCCTTTGAACTTTATATTGGTATGCACTAAACACAACATTCTGTTCAGACCCCTATTTGGGATTTTGTAAAACAGCCCACTTATGCCCCCAAGATCCCAATTTGAAGGCTGCCTGGTTTGGCTTTCTCTCCTCTCCCTTCACTATTGGGAAATATAAAATGGCTGTGCCTCCCCCCCCCCCCCTTGACTATAGTCAAATCTGCATGTACAGTTGCCCCTCTAAATGATTAATTTTTTTCTTTTTGAAGAACCATATATAACTTATTAATTTTGTCCAAAATTGGATTAAATTTGCCTGCAAGGTCACCTCTTCTGAGGGCATGAATTATGCCAGGTGTTTTTTGTTTTTTTTTAAGGACAGCTGCAGTGGTTGACCTGAAAGAGCAGCTATTATGGCTTTGGAGTAGGTGAAAAAAGAATTGCTCCTAGTGGTATGTTGGCAACTGGTTTGAAAACTGCAGACACAAGAGAGGTATCCCTCTTACTCCCCACATTCCCATTCCATATGCTTTGGTTCTGCAAAGCTGTTCCCTTCCCCAAAGCACCAGGATTGGACAACACTAAAATCATTATCTCTGCTAGACCTGCCAGTCATGACAAGAGCTGTTTTTCCGTCCTCACTCTGTTGCTTGTTCTTTCCTATCACCCCATCCTAGCGTTGGGAAGCTTATTAATTTTGCTTTAAGCAGACACTTGCCAGCAACATTTTTAATGACTACGGGGGCAATCCAAACTCCCTCTCAAGCCACCATATGATGAAAGAAGGGTCAATGCAAGATCTCAGGCTGTCTCCAGCATGCTCTGTCCCATGAAAAGTCCTGTTTTCCACTGGCAGCACTTCTGCCCCACATTTGGCAGGCAGAAGGAGGAACACCACAGCAGCAGAGTGATACTGGTGTTACTTTGGAAGCACAGGCTAGCGGGAGACCAACAGAGTCTGCCAGAGACTGCCAGAGAGACACCTCAACCCAATCCAGAAGTCCACCACCAGCCTGGCACAAAAGGGATTTGGGGTTGCTGGATAGAGTGCAAAGGTACCACAAAGTGCTTCAGGGATCTCAGCTTTGATTCATGCTGCCTTGTGAAATCCCAGTTCACTTCTGACAAGCCCCAAATGTCTACAAGGCATCCCACCTTGGAGCGCAGGATTCACTGAATCTGATGCACATCACTATTTTGTACTATATTAACTGAAGAATCAAAAAGAGCTGGAGGAGGGAGAATCCCAGACAGATGAACTGTCAAATCCAAAACTCTGCCTCCCTTATGCTGGCAGGGCAGAGAGCAGCTTGGTGTTTCTCCATTTCATGGTTTCCTTTGGGGGCCAATGTCTCTCCCCCCCTCCCAATTTTCCCTTCCACCGGTCTCAAAAGGTCACTCTCTGCTAACATGGGCAAGTATTGTGGATGCCAAAGAGAACAGGCAAGGAAACTGTAGTCAGTTTTGTGATTCAGCTTGGCAACATAATGAATTACTTCCAGAAGGAGCTGTGTTATGTCTGTTGCAGCAAAAAAATTACTACAAAAAACAGAAGGAACCTTAAACATTAACAGATTTATTATTGCATAAGCCCTTGTTGAAGCATGATTTAATCCTAAATTTGTAACCATATAAACATATGAGGGGGCACATACGGAAATGAGGTCATACAGGAATGACATTGTCTTTTTGCATTTCATTTTCCTCTGATCTCATCTACGTATTTCCACACACAGGCCATAATGCCAAGTTAGGATTACATTTCATGGATCTGATTAAACAGACTGTGGTCTACGAAAGCTTGTGCCATAATAAATGTGGAAGTCTTGAAGGTGCCACACAAGCTAATTGCAGCAACGGCAACCCTGAAATGACCGCACTATGCAGTGGAACGGATTTTAAAAGCCAAAGGAAGATAAAAGAAAAACCTCATACCTTCAATATGTTTTGGTTGTGGAGTAACTGGCTGCATGCAGGAAGCATTGCTGATAAGTATGGGAGGGGAGGCACATGGCTGCGTCTTCTTCACTGAAAGATTAATAGGCTCTTCCAGAATATTTTGCATGGGAAGAGATAACTCACTGATGTCTTTGGACTGAGAAGCAACAGAATCACTTCCAAGAGGGTAAGTCATGGAGCTGAATTCTTCGTTCTCCAGCTTGCAAAAAAAAAGGGGGGGGGAGGTTTGAGGAAAAAAATATTGAAATATACAAACTTACATCAATCTCAAGAAAAGAATTACATTGTTGAAGATTGTTGCTTTGTCGCACTCTTATTTCCACACAGAGGCTGGGATCCAAAAAGCTATTTTAGGCATGCTCAACAGAACCTTTGAACCACCGATCCACATGCCATATTGCAAACAAGGTTTTGAGAAGAGGCACATGCAATTTCATGAGTCTGTATGTGACATGAAGAGAGGTTGTTAAATAAACACAAGTCCCCTCAGGCTAGTAGCTCCTTTGGAGCTAGTAGTCCCACGGTTCTCTGAATCCATGCCAGAGATTTAGCCCAGGCAGCATGCAATATATATATGCATAAACCACGTTTGTGCCATACATTTTAAGCACCATATTGCTACTTTAGACAGTCATGGGTTCCTCTGAAGTGTTCTGGGAGCTGTAGTTTGTTGAGGGTGTTTGTTAAGAGCTGTAGTTTGTTAATAAGACCCAGAGAAGTTTAACAATATCTCTTTCCACAGGGAACACTAGGAGTTGTAATTCTGTGAGGGAAATAGGGGTCTCCAGGTCAGCCATGCAGTCTGCGCTGGAGCAAGCAGCTCAAATTTCTTTACACTGAGCTTCTCAGGTAGATTGAAAGGGAACAAAGGCATGATTACTTAGTCCCTCCCAAGGTGAGCTAAGCCCAGCAGGACTTTATGGTCTCAAACCCTTTATGCATTCATTAGACTTAAGCATATTGCTTATATGAGGCTGGTTATCCCACAGAATCAACAGTCCTTACCTTGCACACTGCGCCCCCCAGGGGCACACCACCGGTTGCTAAGTGGCTAAGAGCATCAGAGTTCAGGTCATTTGTAGTTCTATCCAAAGCCAGGCTGTAACTGGGCAAAACTTCAGGCTGCACATCAGAGGTATATGGCATACTTTGGGGCTGACCGGATGTTACAGTGGGTATATCTTTTGCCTGTGAATCAACTGACTTGGATACCCTTGCTGAAGACAACTCCATGTCTAAAGCATTTGAAAAGCCCACAATGTTCAGTGAAGCTGACCGCTGAAAAAGAAGACAATGTGTAGGTTGATGTGCATGCAGATCTAATTTTTTTGATGTGGACATAAAGGCTCATCCATATTGTCATGGACATTAAGTGCCTAATTCAGTGCCTAATTCCATCACTTTCTTTGTATTTTGTGGAAGCTTGTGCTGTCAGTCCTACAAGTCTTTCACAATTACATTTTACCTATTCCACAACCTTCTGGATCTGTGTTCCTATTTCCACTGAAAACACTGAAGGACTGCTGTGGGCAGGATTCCTATGTTGCACAGGGTTGGACTAGATGACTCTCAGAGTCCCAACTCTACAATTATATGACTCTATGCTATGGTGCTCTATGGTAATCAACTCTATGGTAATGAACTCCCAGATTCAGAGATTAGTCTTGGAGCCTTCAGCTTTAATTTTGTTATAGATAGACAGACAGATAGATGGATGGATAGATGAATTCTTGGGTGCCAAGATCCAAGTCTGGGGCAAGTACTCTTTGGAGAGAGATCCCCAACAGAGTTTTAAAGTCACAAAATATGCAGCAAAGTAAAACGTGGAAATATAGGCTGTTAGTCCTTTATACCCTTCCAGGTAAGTTACAAAATTTCTTTCTTCCTCTGGCATAGGAAACAACCACAAGTTTGGCAAGTTAAAAATTGATTTACTTACAAACTCTTCAAAGGTCAGATTCATGTGCTTTTCTTCACATCAGTCAGAAAAGTTGCAAAGGCAATAAAAGTTCATAGAGCTAAACCTGGCAGGACAGCTTACTCTATGTTCTTAACCCCTTCATGCTTTAACTAGACATAAGCATGTTGGTTATATGAGGCTGGTTATTCCACAAATTTCCCATTTCATTCTAATAGAAAGGCCTGTTTTTTCCCTGCAAGCTACCAGGAAAGAAGAGTGCTTCTGAACCCAATGCAGATTGCTCTTATCTTACTGTTGAAACACAGTGTCTGGATTCCATATTTCTGGAGTCAGAAGGCTAGAGCTTCTGGATGCCAAAGATTGAGGGTACCAGCAGTAGCAAAGTTTGGAGTAGTATCCAGAGATCCCATGCTTATTGCTATCTCATGATTGAGCCATTCACATAGACTGGTCTGATCTTATTCCCAAAGACTCTGGAAATACTCCTGGTAACTTCAGACTTCAGAGCTACAAAGTACAGGTCTTTGCAAAAATCACCTGATGTATTTGAAACTAATACCTTTAAAGAGATTAAGTTTTACAGAGAAGAGGGCTTCTATTTTCCCTTATTACTGCTCCAGTTACAGGAAGTGTATGAAGAGAGTATAATAGATTGCATCAGTCAGTATAAAACATTAATCTTACTAAAAAGGAAAGAAAGGAAAAATGAGGCCATCAAACTGCCATCTGTCTCTCCCTGGAGGCAAAAGTTAATTCTGCGGTTATTTTAATAATGAGGAAACATTATGATCTTTCACTTTAAAAAAAGTGTGTGTGTGTGTATTAAGGCTCCTGGTAAGCAGTTGACACATTCTACACTGTGATCCACAAAGCTGCTGTCAAGTGTGAAGTGAACAATGCGCTGGGAGTAAGGCTCATTAAGATCCTATTAATTCTCTCCCTAAAATAATCATTCCTTTTGGCATTAGCAGGCGATGGGTGGGGGACCTCATCTCCCCTAGTGATTTCTACAGTACTGGATAATTTGTGGTGTTTCTTTTTTATTATTAATGGATCAGAATTCTCTAAAAAGCTTTAACGTTTCATTCCTTGAACACAACAAATGCTACATTCATCATACACACTGTCACAGTGTGATTGCTGCTGTTGGAAAGCCTTTCGGTTCCAACATTTTAATATATAAAGTTACAAACAAGTCCATTTGTGCCATTACAAATCTTTGCACTCTGCTTGCCCATTCCCTTCATTTTCAAAAAAAAACCAATCCCCATGTTTTCCTTAAACTTTGAAAAAACACAATCTCAATTACGTACAGCTCCTGACACGTTATAACATTAATTGCAACAGCAGCTGTCCAGTAATGGTGCTCTTAATGTCAAAAGGTGCTTTTTAACCATTATCACTTATATCACACAAATTTCAGCCCCCTTTTCCATCGGCCTTACTGCATACCTTTAATAGCAGCCTCATATGCAGACATTTAGCTGGCAAATGCTGTTCCTAGCATGAAGATAAGTGACAGGGAAAGCTTAATCTTCAAGCTTTCTGCATGTCAGGCTGCTATTAAAGGCACAGGAAGAAGGCGAGGGGGGGGGCGGAACAGCAGCTCTACTTACAATAGTAAAAAGATAATGTGCCCAAAATCAGAGTTAAAAATTAAGAGCATATTTTTATACAGCTCCATGCAAACATGCATTATGAACCACAACGAAAGTTGGAGGTGAAAATGCCTACCTTCAATAAAGTCTTGGCTTAGGATTTGTTAAACCTACACAGATTCTTTGCGGTTGTGGAGAAATTACTGAGAGCAAAGGACTGGAAAGTAACGAAGGCTGCTGTTAAGTGGAGCAATCCCCCTGGCAGCTCATTATGCTTCAAGGTTAAACAAATGCACTAATTCAAATCCAGTTGGCTCAAATTTAACTCGGAGTACACCAATAGCCTACGCATATATTCTTTGTGCTTGGCTCTTAAGTAGAGTGCCCCTGACCAAAAGACCCTCCAGTTTGGGGTGAGGGAGCACCTCTATTTTCTGCTTTAAAAAATGCATCACAAGAAAATGGAGCCGGCTTTACGGTGCAAGCAGCAGAAACAGCCAGCCGAACAAGCAGAATCATGTATTATTTATCTTCCTTTTCAGGTCACAAAAATAAGCTTTGCTAATCTAAAACACACTGTGAAATACTGCAAAATCCACAGCATGGCAATATCTGTATTAGGCCAGTCAATACTGCATAAAATAGTAAGCAAGCTTTCAAGTTCTACCAAACTCTTCACTGGGTGAGATGGGTAGGAAAGATGGCTGGGTGTTAAAAGCCAGGTAAATGTTCCAGCTGTACCTGGAGCTGATGAGGATTAAACTGTGAACCCTCAGCGTGCTCTACCACTAAGCCACCACCCTTTCCTATACAATGTACTGATTACCACCAGAATGGCTTAAGTTCAGCAAATCCAGTCCTCCAGAATCCCCAAGATGATCAGGGTCCAAAGGATCAGATCCTAAACACTTAAATTGGGCTATTCCCTGCACCTGCACAGTACCTTTAGGCAGCACCAGCTTAATGCCAGTGCCTTGGACATTTAGGTGGCATGACCTTTGCAAAGTTCAGGCCAGCTGCCAGTACAAACACAAAACCAGGAATATAAAAGTTCATTGCTAGGCATAAAGTTGTGGAGTTGGGTACCGTAATAACCTAGAAACATTGATTCTGCAGGGGTTATCTCTTGGGCACAGATTGAGAGAGGGCATCTGGATTAAAGATGGAGTCTGAACACTAGTTCCCTCCCCAGTCAGTATATGGTCCTGACTACAATAGGGCACAGAGTCAATGGTATTCAGTGGAATTCCTGTCAGTACCAGCAGGCTGCTTTTGTTGACATCAATAAGTAGAAAATGTTGTCACCTGACGCTGATGTAGCAGTCAGTCATATTTAGCAGTACAGGGAGTTTAAGCTTAGATCATAAATTACCATGACAATCAATCAATGCAGAAATTTAGACACCCACGGTTATGCCATGAAAAAAAAAAAAAGCCTAATGGTTGGAATGTCATAAATATCACCTCTTGTTTTACCAATTTGTGGATTTCTGGAACCTGGAGATAGATATAAGAATCCCAACATTAAAGACCCAGAAAGGAGAGGAGGTCTGTGTGGGATTTTCAGCGGCTAATGTGCAGGAAATGACGATGATTATGATAGTGTCCCACACAATTATAACTTTACAGTGTATTAATATCTCATCTTAATTTCCTCTCTATTCTCCTAGTCCTGAGGTGAAATATCATAATTCTGCACTATAAACTAAAAACTAAAAACAAACACAAAAATGAGATGCAGAGCATATATTTGATGCTCAAGTCTAAGGTTCAATCCTGGCATCCCCAGTTTTAGGATCTGAGCTGTTTGGGAGTGGGGCAACTCTCTCCCAGAGAATTTATGATATTCATAATATAATCTAGCGTACGTGTAGTATGAGGATCATTGCTCTGAATGAGTGTACAGCAACTCCTTTTAAAAAATGACAATCTTCAATTGAAATGTATGTGCATTTATTCAAATGTGGCTAGTTAACACAAGTTTCCACAAAGACTTAATTAGGAATGCAGAACTGATTGGGAGGGGGAGTACAGAACAGCATTTTTCTTTAACTAACTTCTTAACTAACTTTTCTTTAACTAACTTCTGTTTCACTCTCTCCCTGCTCATCAAATGATTGAGCCAGTGACTGGGAAGGGGCCATTTCTATCTTCAGCCTGCTGGGCTAGACCAAGAGGTTTAAACTTCTCCACGCTATGTGTCTATTTTATATATACCCCCCCCCCCAATTTTTTGACACTGTCCAAATTGATGGGTTCTTGGAGGGGGGCAGAAAAAAATGGAGAATGTAGATCAGGCCACAGGGCTGGGAGTTAGCCACACCTGCTATATATTTTGCATGCGGTCCACAGATTTGACTCCAGAGTAGTGCTTTTGTTGTAGGAATATTGCATTTAATGTGCACTCAAAGAAGTACAACATTCTGTACTTGACACACCATAAATTTGAAGCACATCCCCACCATCACCCCTGCAAAAGAGAGAGAAAGATATTGGGAACAGTAGTTCCAAGGGCTACAGTTCCCAGCAGCCTTAACAAACTACCATTCCCAAGGTTCTTAGGAGGAGTGCTTTGAACGCTGGGTGTGAGCACAATTAGATGTGATGCTTCTCCCATAGAGTGCATATGTTGCTATAAAGTTTATTTGCAGAGTATTACTGGCAACTTTTATGTGGCATTTGTGCAATATCACTCCCCCTCTGCCTGTGCACCCCTTTGCTACCTGACCCCTGAACCAGATGACACAGCTGTTGGTGATGGTTTTAAAAGGGGGGCAAAAAGCAGCATGACTATAGCCCCATCTACTGGATGAGGATGGGTTAGATTAGCGTTCTCAAGAAAAGTACGATAACTGTTATGTCATCATGTATTAAGCAAATGTATTTGTGGCAAGTCTTCAGTAACTGTCTGAAACAGCATTGAGTCTACATCAGGATGTCGGAGTCTACAGTAGCCCCACTTATCACATGCTTTATTGGTCTGTCAGAGCTTTCCTAATATGAATTCTATTTGTAAAAGTTTTCAAAAATATTAGATAAATATACAAGAGACACACAACACAAGAAAGGAGAAAAACACAGAAACAACTTGAAACTAAAGCACATTTACAGTACAAGGATGTGGGGTGTGTGTGTGGAAATGACTGTCAAATTCACAGACAATCAATGAACTCTAAGAAAAGAGGATGTTTGTCAAGCTAAGTTGGCAAACTGAAAAATGAGGTGCAAGCAGCCAAAACATCAGAGAGGAGAGGGATGTAAATGTTTTTGCATTTGGTAACAGTAAGATGGCCATCTGGCACATACACCATAAGAACAACAATCTTCTTTTTCTAGACTCTATCTCTAGCCTGCAGCATCTGTTGACAAAGTTTACACATAATCATCACTTCTCAGATAGTTCTGTTGTTTCAGCTGTTGCAGAGAAAACCACAATTGTGTTGTTAAGAAGTATAGTTACAAGGTCATAATTTGCTTGAGGATGGATAAACTCCTGAAAGAATTCTGCAATTAATTAGTAGAAGAGTTGAGCAACCACAAAATGTGTTTAAAGGTCCTAGTTTGGACACAGCCGTACTAGACAAACTGACTATAGTTCAAATGGATTAAGTGGAACTTTGCTGCAGTTATGCACTTTCTGTTAAGATCTTTAAGCTGAGTTTTCTTTATATTTATGCTACAAAAATGAGGCACAGGTGCCTTGCCAATCTAAAGCTCTAGGCAGATCCTTTACAAGCCTCCAACTACAAAAGCATCTCCTTCAGAAGAAGGGTCAGAAGGAACAGGTAGGTGGTAAGAGCTAAGGAGGAGAGCATTGTGACATTTAAATAGGATTCTAATGATGCTAGTGAGGTTCCAGGATTCTGCTTGAATTATGGTTGTCTAAGAAAGTAGCATATATGCAGAGTGGCATATTGGAATAGTGATGCCATTAGGGCCCCACTCAGCAGAAGGAACAGGAAGAGCCGCAAATGCAGCAAGTGAAGTAATGCATATTATCATTTAAAATGATCCCACCCCCATAAGATAATTAAGTCTAGGGTCCAAAATGATTTAACTGCACCACTGTACAGAAAGCTATGGTGAATCAACTTTCTTTTCATGTTCCCTGGAGTTTTCTTCAACATGTTAAGTCTGTCATCCAATGTATCTTTGTTCTTTTCCAGGAAGAGAAGTCCATAAGGCTGTTTGAACTGATTAAATCAGAATGATACAGAAAAAGACGATCAGGCAAAAATGTGATTCTCTCTTCAACGGATCCAATGAACAGAGCATTCTTAAAGGAAGAGATGCCTAAGTATGAACCAAGGCCGATCCCTGTGATCATTCCAAATCAAGGCATCCTGTGTATAGTTTCTGGTAGCATGTTGTTGTATTTGTGTCCACTGATGATGGAACCATATAGGAGAGCTGCAGCAAAATATAAAGTCCAGGGCTGGAACTGTCAAACTTTTTTTAACCATAGGTCTACTAAATCGTGGTTTATGCTTAAGACTTGGTGGTGACAGATAAAGTGCAATTGTTTGGGGAGGGAGGGAGGATTCTAGACATTCATTCATTCACACAATCGCTGTCCTGGTGAGCCATAAGAAGTCAGAATACCATTTTTGCATGCATTTGTAAAGCTGATTAGAAAGTGGTTGGTAGTTGAATGTATAATAGGTAGACAGAAGGATGACAGAAAGATCACAAGGTGATGCCATGGCTTAGTGGGTTGCACAAAATAATTTTATAGGTCAAGTTTATATTTATCATATCAGACTTCTGATAGTTGACTTTTTATCCAGATGCTTTTTCAAATGTGTCAAGCTCACACTGGTTATGAGATGTAATTTGAGCTGCTGAGATGTTATCAGAGATGATCACTGCTTTATGCTGTGTTTAGTTACACTTGGATCATTTTGTTCATCCACAGAGCACAGGCTAAGGGTTCCATTGTCAGGATATATAGCAACAGACGCAGCAGACAGCCAGATCTAGTTCTCGTTTGAGATGAGTATGATAGAAGTCCAGGTTGTCTACAGACACAGCCCCTAAGGATGTTGATAATGCCTGAATGTCCCTGGAGGAATTAGGACTGGAATTCATCTCGAGAAGGAAATACTTGAGGCATAGCCATTCGATACAATCAAAAGCTTTCTCAGTGATGGGGGATAAGATGTTCAAAATGTGTCTTGCCTTGTATGCAACATCAAGCCCATGTAACACTTCGTCCACCAGGTGTCATCATGGGATGAATTCCATTTGATCAGAGTGGATGTACTGGGTGATAATGTTGTCCATTCTGTCAGTTAAGACAGCTGTAAAGTTCTTCGAGTCCTGATTGATTAAGGATATTGAGCAGTAAGAGGCAGTTACAGCCGAGTCCTTTCCCTGTTTCAATCATCCATCTTTTCTTCCACCCACAAACAATATCTTACTACTCTAAAGTAGTCACAGAAGTTTCAAAGCCCTTGCTATCAGAATTTTATGCAAATATGTGTAATTTGTATACAACCTTCTTATTCTACTGATTGCCTGGTTTCTATGACAAAAGACTGTAGCCTGGATCCAAGGACCATACAGAGGAACCATACACATCATAAGGCTCTTCACATGATCCCTTCTGGCTATAGCCCCTATACCACCTTGCAAGCTGCTCCAAAAACTCTGAAGAACTTTGGAACTGTCTGCAATCTGGTATAAAAAATCCTGGTTTTTTTGGCTTTGGCTAAGCAAGGACTTCCAAATTCTTAAATAGAAGGTACTTGTACTAAAATTATTCAAATACTCAGGTTGCAAATGTGATTTGTGTGGGAGGCACGTTCGCAACCCACAGCGTTCGCAACCCACAGCGTTCGCAACCCACAGCACCGTGTCTGCACACACATGGGTCATGATTCAGCGCTTCTGAACATGCGCAAAGTGCGATTCAGCACTTCTGCGCATGCATGAGCACTGAAACCCAGAAGTAACCCGTTCCGGTACTTCCGGGTTTGGCGCGGTGCGCAACCCGAAAACACACAACCTGAAGTGTCTGTAACCTGAGGTATGACTGTATCAGCCATCATAGCTAAAATTAATCCCCTTGTAAATTGGTGGTTCAGAGTTGGGAACAGGGAATGCCCAGTTATCTTTATCCTTCATTTCAGTTTCTAGGCAGATGATTGGCCAATATCAGATACAGAATGCTAGCCTATACAATTCCTATGTTCTTAAATGCGGCCTAAGCAAACAGGCCTTATCTACGGTAGACAACAAACAATTAGAACTCATATAAATGGCATGTGGATTATGCAAATGGCATTGCATCTTATGACTCAAATTACAGACCATTTAATCAAAATACCCGTACATAAGTTCCTGGAAATTGTGGAGAAACAACTAAACAGTTATGTACAAGCAAAATGGTAATGTAAAATGAAAGTTAAATTACCCTCAAAGATACAACCGGTCTTTTACTTTGAACCAAAAGGAAATTTGGTCTTTCCCCCGTTATAGTTACAACCCCCACATCACTTCTTCAATCAGCACTTGCCTAATTTTGGCACCAAGCCATGACAGTGCTGTGACACTATAGCAAGACAAGGGTCTTGAGGTCAAAGTAGATGGGGCTGTTTATTTGTGTTTATTTGTATCCTGCTCTTTACCCATAGGCAAAACAAAATAAAAAAATTCCTTCCAGTAGCACCTTAAAGACCAACTAAGTTAGTTCTTGGTATGAGCTTTCGTGTGCATGCACACGGCTACCTATCTGTAACTTTACCCATAGGATTCAGGGTTGTGTATATGGGAGGCTGAAGAGTGTTCCATTCAGGAACTAGCCAGGCCAAAGCACTATTATTCCACTAAACAACTCCACTGAAGTTACTGGCCAGTTAAAATATTTACTAGCTGCATGCCTTTTCACATCTATCTAGTCATTTATGTCCTAAGAAGAATAATTGTCAACTTTTGTAAAAATAACCTTGTCTTATCATTTTGGAAGCATTTCTTACTGACCAGAAGTGACCAGATCAAGTGGCTGTTGGGCAAAAGGTCCTCAGAGGAGGTCGTCAAAAGCTACCAACTTAAGCAAGCACATTTTCAGTATTTAATATTGCCTATATGATGAAGCATGCTCCCAGTCTGTAATACATGAAGCTACAGTCAAGACATCACACTGGGTAGTAGCTGCAATATGTACTGAGTTTATTTCTCTCTCTGTGTTCTCAGAAAACAAAACCCTTTTGGGTATCAAGAAATGTTCCTTTTTAAATTTAGAAAATCTAAATATGCATAGAGAAGATCATAAGTATGTCTATTTTACCTGTATGGTTATTGGCACCACCACCTGAGATTGAAGGAAGAGGGGTTAACTTGCACCTAAGTTGCTCTTCACAGCAGGTTTGTTTACCTGCTGCAGAGGAACCTCAGAGGTACCTGCCTTAACAAGCCATGTGCCTGGGCCTTAGAAAGCTGGCTTGCACCAGGTCCATCTAGAGTAGACTAGTATTATGTACACTGACTGGCAGCAGCTTTCCAAAGTCTCAGGCAGAGGTCTTTCTTATCACCTACAGCTCATCCTCTTAACTGGATAACCTACAAACACAACCTGTAACTGCCTGCATGCAAATCATGTGCTCTACCACTGAGCTATTGCTAATGTTGGGGATAGGAACCTTTCTTCTGCTAAGGCCCACATTACCTCTGGGTTTGGGCGGGGGCTGGGCCAGATAAATTATTATTAGTTTTCCAATATTTACCCAATAATAGCCAAATTATAACAATATCAATTAATTTACCTGTGAGGTAATTTGTCGGAGGCTAGATGATAGCAGTATGCAAGGCCAGAGTGAAAAGTGAGAGGGGTGCTACCTCTATCACTCTTTTTCTCTCTCTCTTTGCCACTCATTTTCTACCTGTTCTTCCCCTCTGTGGCACCTGAATGAACTTAGGCAAGCCACATGTTGTTCACCTTTGCCATATGTGCAGCCTCCCATGATCCTACACAAGTGTTAACTGACAAAGCCCTAAATAACTCATGTCCAAAGCACCATTTGATCTCTTATGAAGTACTTCTGGTGGTTCCCCATGCCCTGGAGCCTTCACTAGGAATTAAGCCTTTAGCTTGGCAGGTCAGGCCCTGTGCTGTGTATGTCAGCATCGCCCTTGAGCCAGTGTCACCAACTGGACTCATGCACTTGAACCCTGACTGGGCTAGGCGAGCTGGGTAGCACTTCCAGAGACCACCAGGTCCAAGTGCTGTGGACTCACAGCTTAGAGCTGTGAGCACCGGATTCACTTCCACAATACAGTCGTCGCACAGCAGAGTATAGCAGAGTCTGGCAGTGTATAAACAACTCGGAGAGCAGCTCTGTAGAATATCTTCTTTTATTCTATAACTACAGCTATAATACAAAACTATATACAGAGCTAAATAGGTCTAATGATAAATGAATGCTACACTGAGTGTCTGCAGCTGCTCTTAGCAGCAACCTTATCTCTACACACGATCTCTAACACACTCTCTCTCTCTCTCTCTCTCTCTCTCTCTCTCCCCCCCCCCCCCCCGACACACTAACTGACTGACTGACTTGGTGCTGGAGCTGAATAAGTAGAAAGCAAAACACTGCTCCTCCTCTCTGGAGAATCAGCAGACTCGTCAGAAGATTCTTGGATATGGGAGGGGTGAAATCTCCTCAGTGTAGAGGTTCGGGAGGAACGGTCCCTATCTTCTTTTAGAGGTCTGAAAACTGTACTGTTTAGACAGGTCTTTACAATATGAATTTCTCTTTTTAGCCAACCAGTATCTACTGATGTTTCAGTGAAGTTTTTTATTGTGTTTTATAGATATTTATAGACTGATATTATTGTGTTGTATATGTTCTGGGCCTCCTTTATATATTTTACGAAAGTGTGGATTATAAATGTTCAAACAAATACATAACTGCCACCTTTGGGCTCCAACTACCTATGAGCATTTGACAGGCTGCCCCAGCATTACGACAGCATTAAGAGGAGGCCGATGCAAGGAACAAGACTGTGGATGAACTGAGTGAATTCCCCCTATTCCCTCCATCATGCAATTATTGCTGCTTGTTTTTGAACACCTAAATAGGGTGTTCAAATAATTGTGAACACTGGGATTTCCCTCCATCCTTGTGTAGAAAAGAAATGTCAGGAACAAAGCAGCCCTAAAAATATGTCTTTTGCAGCATTGCCTGGAGATCAACAAATCAGAATTCATGAAAAACTCCCATCGAAATTTCCACTCAAGGCTTTATGTGATTTTTCAATCAGTTTGTAGTGCAAACGTACAATGTACATTGCCCCAAAATGTAAAAATGTACATTTGCATTACAAATGCCTTTCTTCTATTCTTTTCTATATTAACAACTATGAAACAGGTATAGAAATAACATGAGAGTCTCAAGGGCAATTTAAGCACTTGTATGGACACATTCACCGTGTTCCAAGGATATGGGTTTCTACAAAGAACAATCTCCCCTACAAAGATGAAATTTCACCCCTGACCTTCATTCTTGTCAAAGTGCTGAAAGAGAGAAGTAGTCTTCAAAGAAGCCATATAGAGCTACCGAAACATTTTCTCTTATGTTTAAAAAAAGAAAAGAAGAAGCTCTGTGTACCTTTCTGACTGGATTCAACAAAGTACTCTCTGGGGAGTGAATACTGACAATAGCATCTTCCAATGGCTGTGACATAGGTGGAATCATGTTTCTATCAAGAGGAAGTGCTGGTTTTTGACCTTCTGAATCAGTGGAATCTTCACCAACCTATGATAAGGGAATAAGCAGCACAGATTCATTAATAGCACCAAGATCAGTTTAGGTAATGAGTCGTAATATGAAAAATCCTTTTGATGGAACACCCTTATTCTATTTGTACACACAGGGATCATTTCCAGATGATCTGTAGACTGAGCCACCCTCCTAATTTGTTTGCAGGGAGATTAGTTGATTTTGCCCATTAGTTAACATTCAATCAGATTTGTTTGCAGTGAAGTTAGATAACACTGTGTCAAAGCAAGTGTTCTCACACTCCCCAGTGCATTTCCTCATCACTTTCTTTACTGCAAAAAGTCCAATCTTTTGCAGAAGAGCTCCAAATCAACTTTAATTGGGAAACCAGAATTTGCCAGTGTGTTATCGAATCCCACCTAAAAATAGCGAAGCCTGGAAGGGCCTACTGAGTTCACAGGTGTCAGCCCATTTATTAACAATTACTGGCTTTAAATCTGTGCTAACCTATCTCATTGGAGCCTACTTGGTACCAAGTTTTGGTTAGGGCATTTAAACAGCTAGAGACCAAAAAAAGAAAATGACAGACCTAGCAAACTCACCTGCTGGGCTTCATCCTGGCTTTGCTGCTGAACTGCCGTCGGCTGCCTCACAATGTAGTTTATTTGCCCCACAATTGTTTGCTGAACATGCTGAGGCTGCTTGGCCTGATTCACTTGCAGGCTCGGTTGCTGAGCCTGGAGGAGAAGCTCCAGATCTTTCTTCATTTCCTCCAGTTCAAACTGGTGGTGCATAATGTCCAAACTCTGCTGTAGCACTTGTTCGTGAGCCTTCTCGTTCTGACCTGTCGTAGATGACTGCTGTGGTGACAGTGGCGGCGGCGGTGGCGGCGGCAAGGGTGGCTGTTCCTGCTGCTGCTGTTGCAAGTGATTCAGCTTTAGCTTCTGGAGAGGACCAAGCTGAACTTGCACTGTCGGACTGTGCAGAGCAGATTGCGCAGGCAGCTGCTGGGAATGTCCAGCCTGGCCTTGTTGACCATCATGGAGGGGAAGGGGATAAATGGGATGTGCTGCCTGTTGCAACGGCTGCTCTTGGGAATGCTTTCCCATCCTGGCAGATAAGCTATCGTGCTCCTGGTGAGATTTCTGCTCGGCACAAGGCTGCAGTGTTTTCACGGGTCGAGAGGTGCACCTCTGTTCTCTTTCGTGCTGCTGCTGGCTATACTGCAGAGGGAAATGCTGCTGGTGGTGCTGCATCTCAGGAGGCTGTCGGAAGGAATGAGCATGGCTCATGGTTTGATGAGGAAGCTGTCCTTTATTCATGTGTGGGATGTTAAGGCAATGGGTGCAGCACACAGGGGTAGGGCAATGAACAGGAGGCTGAAACTGGTGGGACTGGTTGTTGAGAGAGTCATGCTGTGGTGCTGGCGAATGGTGTCCGTGATGATGATACAAGGAGGGCTGCATTCCTTGCATACTTCCATAGGATGGCACTTCTGAGTGATGGATTGGTCCCCCCTCCATTGACAAGTGGCCTGCAGAAAGCAAGGAAGAAATAAAAAAGGGAAGGATGCACCAGCAAAAGGGAGAAAAACACCCACCCACCCACCAGGAGGGGGTCAACATGTGCTAGAAACAGGCTATCAAATCTTCCTTCAGGGGAAACCTTCTTCAGAAATACTTCCACAGAATCGCACCTTTTGCATTATCTCCTAGTGTCTGAGTATCAAATAGAGGCATATAGTGAATTGTTGTTGTTTTAAGCCCTGTTAAAAGTAGAGGACTGGTGAGATAATAGCCAGCCCAAATGGGGATGTATGACTTTTTCCCAAATTGTCATTTGTAGCACTTCCATAAAGACACTGTAAGCCAGGGGTCAGCAAACTTTTTCAGCAGGGGGCCGGCTCCCTCAGACCTTGTGGGGGGCCGGACTATATTTTGAAAAAAAATGAACAAATTCCTATGCCGCACAAATAATCCAGAGATGCATTTTAAATAAAAGCACACAATCTACTCATGTAAGAACACACTGATTCCCGGATCATCCGCAGGCCAGATTAGAAGACGATTGGGCCAGATCCGGCCCCCAGGCCTTAGTTTGCCTACCCATGCTGTAAGCAATCTTTTAATTTCAGAAGGGCTTGTGAGATTATTTCAATAGTAGCTATTTCAGTGTGTAGGTGGGTGTCTACTACATGGCCGCCTTTTGGTCCCCCCCCCCAAAAAAAGTTTCTCCAGATATGGAAAGGACTACATCAACATTATCCCCCTACTTTCAATCAGGTCTTTGATTCTGGCATGGTTATTTATGTATGGATATGCATGTGTGTGAGCGTGTTTTCATTCTTATGCCACCAAAGCAAAATAGTGGCGCCTATGTCACTCGCATAGGGGTATAACTCACAACTTGGCCTTTTTCCGCACGCACCCTTTTGACTCACCTTGTAGCAGCTTTTGGGTGACATATTAAGTGTGACTTACAAAGAATTGTCACAGTGGTAGCAGTGGAAAAATTAACATCAATACTGATAATACACACACACACATATTTTCATCTAATGAACTCAAAGGAAACCTAACATTGTATACTTTTTTTACCTAAATTGGACAGTTGTTTAGTCCAGAAAGATGGGTCCCATGTGAATCTGACCTTCCAAGGAGGACCTGCATCAGTATTACAGTTTGTTTCTAGTAAACGCTGGATCTGAAACACAATCTGGTAACAAATAAAAAAAATACTGTTAGAGTTAATGATGATCAATGCTTTATCAATCACAGCTGATTATGACTTATAACTTTAAATGACCCTACATTTCCATTTTCCATTATTGCTTACTTGCCCATTCAGTTATCCTTTTATTTCATTTCGCTTTTTGCTTTGCTTACATTTTCAAGGCAAGAATCTCCTAGCTAAAGTGAACTAATGAGAGAAAAGGAATTCATGTTGAAATCAGGGACTCCTAAGCCAGTTGTCCATCACTGCAGGAGAAATGATTTTGCATGCAGACAACAACAGGAATGTAATGTCTGCTATGCAAACTTCAGTGGAGAGTAAAGTTACTCAGATTGCTATGGAGACCAGCAAATAGCCTGAAATAGTGAACAAGAAGTATGCTTCTGCAAAACTGGCACTTTTGCAAGTGCCACATAATGTATGTTCCACATTTGTGAGGAGTCATTCCTTTAATAAGGCAGCACCTTTGTTGTGGCAGACATATGATTTAGTTAATGATTTTTCTTTTAAAGTCATTGATTTTTATCTTTGTTTTTAAGGATGGCGGTGATTCTATGTACACTTGTTTTTAACTGGTGTATGACTTTATCCGTGTTTTTATTTATAATTCTATCCGTACACCACTTGGGAAATTTCTTTTGATCTAGTGGTTTATTAATTCTCTAAATAAAATAAATAATTGATAAGTTGCTGATGTATGAAACAAGACTGAGATAACAATCCACAATACTTTACTGTGTAAGCAAATCCTTACTGTCTCACAATCTTTCTCCCATAATTACAAACGATATTTTTATATGTGTTTTTCCCAATAAAGTACTGCACATAGAGAGCAACCTAAAGCCATACCCAGAAACTCCACTGTGAGCATAGGATCTCTCTTTCACACTAATCTCATCTGGAATATTACTGATTCAGCAAAATGGAATCCTATGCATATTTACTCAGAAGTAAGTCTGCGTTCATAAGACAACCAGATCTGCACTACACAGGGCTAGTTTAGGGGGTCTAATTATTTGTTATGGGCATTTACTCTTTACAGTACACATGTGTACCTTTTGTATTTTCATTATTTGCTTTAGCTCCTACCATATTAATGCAGATTTTTAGTTCATGTTGCCTTACATTGTCTTGGTTGCCTCTTCGGAAGACAGGTAATTAATACATACTTAAATACATAAATGCATCATTATTGTGCTGTATCTTCAGTTCACACCAGTTCCATATCCTGTCCCACACTAGATGAAAGTAACGGGAAGCTACTGTAAATCATGAATGAGGTAGGCGTTATGTGAATGACTGTGTTAGCATGGGGGGAAAGGCACTGGATCTTGTTCCATTTCCTATGCTTCTGGGTCAGCACTAAAGTCCCATGCTGATGACAAGAAAACATCCTATGCACTGTATATGCACTATATATGCTTCCAGATGACTGGTTGTGTGGGTGATTGGCACCATGTTTTAGCATGAAAAGCAGTCTCAATCTATATAAGGACTAGGGATGGGCAAATCAATAAACTTCCAGACCATGCCACTTTTGCATTTGTTTGCCCATAATTCAACTGTTCCATTTCCACTTTAATCTGTGTATTTCCACTCAAACCAGAAGTTTCTAAACATATTAGGCCATATTCAGCTAATGCACTGCCCTAGCAGAAGCCCCCACAAAGATTCCCACTAATGCAGAATTAACTTTTTAATGGAGTCGCTTGCCAACCTCCTTTTTGCTTCAGCTTCTGGAAGACCTAGAAGTACTCTTAAAAGTCTAGAGCCACCAGTACAGTAGAAGAGTTCATGAATTTTTCCCATTAGCTTCTTTGGGGACTTGGTTTTCTCCCTTCCCTTCCTTTTTTGCATTTTGGGATTGCAGTGAGCATTTAGACTTACCAGCTCCTTACTGAAGAGGAATGGAACACTGTTTTTACTGCACACTGCCCAGCTGAGAAAGTTCTGCACGTGTTCAAATTGCCTGTTTAACACCATGATGCCCTGAAGCTGTTGTTCCAGTTTCTGCTTCCTTTCACTGGTGATTCTCTGTCAAGAGTCAGAAACAAAAGAAACTACTCATCATAGGCATTGGACCTGTGATGATGCCTCTTGCTTGCTTGGATGAAAGATGGAGAAACGTGTGTAGGTGTCAGAAACATCTAAGAAAAGTCAGAAAACTTTTGCTTTTGCATGGGTGGAATATAGCCTACTGTAGAAAGATAAGACTCAATTTGTTGCTCCGCTCAATGTTGCCATCAGTCCTTCCCACTTTTGCCTCTGACCTCACTCGCCACTGGCATGTGACCTCCAGAAGATTGCCCATGAGAGAATGCAGCTCTCAGGCTGAAAAACTTTCCCCACTCCTGATATAGGCAGTCCCACTGGTACTGTAGGCACCATGGACATCTAGCTGTGCTGTTTCCAAATCTCTTGCCCAGCTGCCCTTCTCCCAAAGCACCCTATTCATTACCAGACATTCCCACATCAGCGGAGGAAGGACTCCCCCTTTCAGTTTTTCTCACCCCGTGCATTTCTTGACCTTTGAGTTCGCCACATAAATAAATTGTTGTTTTTATGTCTGCATGTAATGATCTGCCTTAGCTACGTTAGAACCACCCTACTTACCTCTAGCTGTTCAAGTAGAACATTCGTTCTCTTATTTATTTCACTGATCAGGAGCATCTTGGCCATTTTGATCTGGTTTTCCACTTTCCTTTGCAGGTGCTTTACTTCAAACAATCTGTAGAAAAGAAGCCATTGACAACTTCACTGTGTGTACCCATATATGAGAAGGTTTGTGAATGCATTATCAATTGCACCAGGAAGCCAACTAGTGTATATGGCTTGCATCTTTCAAAGCACTTAGTACTATGATCTGGCTAATATCATGATTCTAAGCTTGCATGCACTTCTGCTAACTTAAAATACATGCTTCATGGATTCAAACATAGGACTTTTCAAAAGAGTTTTGCTGAATCAGGGTGACAAGTCAACACTGCCTAATTTTAGCAAATTTGCCAGGTTTCTTGAGAAAGCAATGATTATATTTGTCTAGTTCATTATTAATAGATTATAGCAAAACCTTTATATATGTATACTAAGTTGTCAGACTGAAGTTCTCAGCATTTTATCATTGAGGGTAATTGGTGTGGCTATTCTTGTATCATTGGAGACAGAAAGAAACCCTTTTAACTGCTGTAATATTGGCAACTCCTTATTGGGCATACTTATTATTGCATTCTTTATATCTCACCAAGCATTACTTGAGCTTAGATTTGAATTGAGTTTTCCTACATCTAACCCTGAATGACCTAGCTATTATTCTGTTGTTGTTTAGTTGTTTAGTCGTGTCCGACTCTTTGTGATCCCGTGGAGCAGAGCACGCCAGGCACTCCTGTCTTCCACTGACTCCTGCAGTTTGGTCAAACTCATGTTCATAGCTTCGAGAACACTGTCCAACCATCTCGTCCTCTGTTGTCCCCTTCTCCTTGTGCCCTCAATCTTTCTAAGCTACTAATTATTCTAAGCTACTAATTTAGGATAGCAATCCACTGAACAGAACATAGTTCTGAACAAACTTGCACAAGACTGGACTGTAAATTTAGCAAAATGCCAAAGGATGTTTGCCCTCCCATCTAACACAGCTAGGCAAACTGGCCACCTCTTCCACATGTTACTGAATACCTAGAACAAGACAGCATGGTAGCCAGATCTCCTCTCTTTGAAGTGTTTACCTCCAGCAAAAGCACACACCCCATACTTTTCTGCCCAAGAGGGTCAGAGAGTTCTGCATACTTTCCCCTTCATCACTCCAGATATGGAATCAAAGAAAAGTGGGGGTGGGGTGGGGGAAGCAAGTAGGCAAGCCACACCCCTTTCCTTCAGATGATGTGCCCCAGTTATGTCCCTACTTAGGCCACCTTCAAAAACATCACTGACTGCCTTATTGTGAGAACATCAGGCTGAGGCCAAACGCAGCCATCCAGGCCAGGTCTCTCTTTCTGTTCCTTGTAAAGTGTTTGTATCCTG
Organism: Podarcis cretensis; assembly: GCF_951804945.1. Taxonomy (NCBI): domain Eukaryota; kingdom Metazoa; phylum Chordata; class Lepidosauria; order Squamata; family Lacertidae; genus Podarcis; species Podarcis cretensis. Next base: position 71,589,074 of record NC_137170.1, on the reverse strand, counting down.
TCCCCAGCCACACCTTCTCTGTTCTTCCTTGCCTAGAATGTGTCCTTGAAAGTTACCTGTCTTCAATCTGTTTGGCTGAGACTTGCACCCCATTTTTCTTCTCTTCCACTTTAGCCGTCACATTTTCCAGGATGGCTCTCTGGTTTTGTAAAGCTTCGTGGAGATGCCTGAACCTAGGAAAAGAAGAGAAGCCTTTTGTGTGGTTTTTTATTCTTCTGCTAATAAATTCATAAATTAACAGTGAGCAGTCTTCAGTTCAAATCCAGCGCAAGAAGGTTTTGCGCCTCTGGCATGTGGCCCCTGACAGATTGCCCATATGGGAACGTGATCCTCAGGCCAAAACATGTTCCCCACCCCTGCACCAGACCATATGGGCAGGTTCATACATCACTTGTACTGTCTAGATTTGACTACTCAACACATAAATGACACACCACTAAATATGCAAACTGCCTCCACTGAACAACAAAGTGCCTGAAAAGAGGAGACACCTTTGTCTTTGGTGTTTGACCCATGATGGCGCCTTCACATATGGAAGTCACACATGATGCAGTCAGGAAGTGTTAAATATGTATGTTTGAAGATAGGGCAGATCGACAGCATACATTTAAAGCACATTCAATACACATCCAAAATACATGGACTTCCCCAAAGAACCCTGGGAACTGAAGTTTTCCCCACACAGAGCTACTATTCTCAACACCTACACTTCCCAGGATTATTTGGGGCAAGTTATGCACTTTAAACAGGTATGGAATGTGTTTTAAATGTATGGTGTGGATCTGCCCAAGGTCCAGTCAACCAAAAACTTTCCAGAAGACCCCAGCAGCTTTTCTACTGTCTTGGCATCATTATTCATTTACCACCCAGTCAAGGCCTGGACTACCAGATTATGTGTGCAAATCTGGGTACATATTTGACAGCTGCCTTCTCCTAAAACTGTTTCCTGAACCACATTAGTTTTTTATTATTCATATATATTCCACAACTATCAAAAATCACAATATCATTTGTAACTGCTATACAGACTGCTTCACCTTCCCTTCATAATCACAAATGTCTACTAACTGCACACATGAGGATTTCACAAGTGTGTGCTGAAGAACCGAGGAAACCACAATAATTTTCATATGTGAAGTCGAACCCAGCTTTGCTCCAAATAACCTCCAAAGATGAATCTAAAACCTGCACTGGCCTATACTTTCCGTTCTTCCTCCAAATTCTTTCCCACTTTCACAGTATTCAAATGGGACACAAAATGTGCTCACAGCCCAATCCTGTCCAAACTAATTTGGAAGTTACCTCCACTGAGTACTATGAGACTTTTTCCCAAGAAAGGTTTCAATTCTGAACTGGGTCTTACCTCTAGGTAAGACAGGATGGTGTGGTAAGTGCATCATGTGAAAACAGTGGAAGTTTACATTGCATAGTGGGATGTGTGACCTTCTGTACAGCTGAAGAAACATTGTGATAAAAAAATAAAGTGGGGCAACCTTATCCTTTCAATCACTAGGCTCTTCCTTGTAGCACTAGACTAAGAACAAAGGACAATAAATATTTAGTACCTGTGTTCCTTGTGCTCCGTTAGAAGGCAGCAGCGGCAAGTGAGGGCATCGCAGGTTTCACAAAACAGTTTGAGTGTCTCTTGACTGTGCATTGGGCAGAACAAGGGAAATTCACTTGTTTCCCCATCAGCTCCTGGAAAGCAGGATTAAAACAAAATTACTCCAGAGGTATACAAAAATGCCATGGCATTTGCCTTAAGTTCTTGCCCTACTGTCATTTTACTGCTCTCCCCCTATTCTCTTGTAATTTTATTGAGTTTGGAATAGAGCATGTAATCTGAGCACTCTTATGCAAAATAAACAAATTTGCATTTATAGTTTATTTTCCTAATCTATTTTAAGCACGACACCAGAGTTTCTTTGGCGCACAATGTCAACAGCAAAGCAGAAAGAAGATCACCTATCCTGAGTATAATTTGCTTAATTCAACCACTAACCGATTCTGTTCTCAAAGCTCTGTATGAAATGCTTCAGGTTCTACCATACGTATTTATCCATCCTCATGCTAGAATGCACATACGTTGAGTTCCGAAGTTTTCCCAAATCAGTAGGTGTATGTGATCTTCCTTTCCCCCAAGAAGCATGCCTAATAAATATTGATATGCACATGCATCAGATCCCTTAGTCCCTGTGAGATTGTTCTGATTCAATCACTTACTACTAGCTTCAAAGAAAGGAAAACTACCAGACACTAATGGGAGTTGAGTATAAATACGGTCTTTTTCTTTTTCTTTTTTGTTACTGGCATGCCTGCCTCCTAGGACAGTTAAGGGGAAAGTCATTTACATTCTTAAGGCAAGTTTCCAGCCAAGTTCCCATTCCGAAGACTTGCTCAACTTCATTTCCTCAAATTCACAACCAGCTTTTGCCTCATCTAGATGTAATGTATAATACAGCATGTTACATACTTTATTAAACTGCCACTTGTATGTAGCAGTGTTGCATATTTTATTAGGGTATGCATTAACTTTGGTGCCATGTTTTCTTTTGATGGACATGTAGTTATCTGGCATCTTTCTTCTATGCTTATCACTGCATGAATTTTAAATTAATGAAATTAACAAATAATGAAAAGCTAGATTCTCCCAGTCTCATTTTGCATACTGAAGACAAGAACTGAGGGTCTTAATTCCAGAAAACATTTCAACAAAGGTGGGCAAAAAACCCCAGGGGATTTCTGAAGCTTTCTTCAGAAGTAAAGACCTTAAACACCTACACACTAAAGCTACTGATGCTCTCCACAAATCTCCACTACTTTGACTGTGGAGAAAACATTCCAATATGTCATCTGTGTTGCATTTAGTTTCCGAGGAACTTGAGAGGACTCTGGAATGGGGTAGAGATTGCTGGAGGACTGACTTTGCCTTCTAGTGCATTTGTAAAAATATTTTCCCCAGATGTAAGTTTCCCTTGGTAAACTCCTTGATCTAAGGAAAACAGCCATTTTCTTCCTATATACATAAAAATGTAAGGTTGTTGACAACAGAATGGCAGGCAACAAGCAAGCAAGCAGTGCAGGTGGCAGGTGACACAAGTCAACTGTTTAAAGGGGGCAAGTGGCACTTCACTGTGAAGTTTGGCAAAAACAGAACCGCATGAGATTACATTTCTACCTGAACATCCCTTCAATGGTATAGGCAAGAAATTGTCTCCTGTTTCCTTGCCATGCCCATGCTCTTCTGTACACAAGCTGCATAGCCACTTGTTGCAGTTAGTACACAGACTGTGTGCAGGCCTCTTCTCTTTACATCCAGAGCAATTCTGCAATGATAATAAGAACAACAGCTTAGACCTGAATAAAACTAAACTTAAATTTGGGGTGCCTCCCATTAACTCACAGAGATGTCTAAACTTAATGCAAATGTGGAAGTTGGACTTTTTAAAGATTGCACATCTTTTACACTTTTGCAAGTCAAAAGCATGTTGAGGTACAGAAAATAATAATAATTTTTTTTAATCTATATCCTGCCCTCCCCAGTCACTCTGGGAAGCTTTCAACATATATAAAAGCACAATAAAACACCAGAGATTGAATCTGCGGACATCTGGATGCAAGATAGATTCTCTACCATTGAGCCACAGTCCTGATTACACAAAAAGAATTGTCACGCAAATATATGTTTGCAGCATGCAGTTGTGTATGAAAAGCTCTCTGCACACAACAGATGGCTGGGAGAATACCCTAGTAGATAGAGTATGTTTGGAAAGCGACAAAGCAGAGTTCAAACAATTCAGATAAACACTGTTAACAAAGCATCGAGGGGAAAGCATTCTGCATATATTTGAAGGCATGCTCTTCCCTTTTGCTTTGCATTTTCCATGGGTGTACCTCTTGGAAAGACATAGCAGGCTCGGCCCGGATGAGACCTTGCCAAATTAATCTTCGGTACACAGATAAGGAAAACACTCTCAAACATCAAATTGTGAAAAATTGTATATAAGCTGAGAAGCTTCTTATGGCTTGCCAAAAAAATGTATGAAGAACTAGTGACTCACTGGAAAGATAGGAAGCATAAAAAATGACAGGCATATACATATAATGTTCCTGGGTAGATATTTTGGATAGGAATTATTGATTCTCTGTTTATTATAAGCACACCGCAGCTGCATAGCTTAGTGTAAGGTTAGTTGTGCTATCTGATTTTTTGATGTGTGTGTTGATTCTACAACACTCTTAACTAAACATGTGGTGATTCCTGAACAAGGCAACGGGCAAAACAGGCTGTAGACTGGCATCCTGTCAACTTTTAATTCCAGGGTTATGAAATATCAATAAACATTTTGGTTATTCCATTTACCTTATACCCTACATGGGGTTCCATGATAACTGATCAGCTGTATATGCTTACAGCTATTTCGTACTGTTGGTACACTGCCACCACAGCTGGAGGCAGCAGTACTTCTGAAAGCCACAGGAGGGAAGAGTGGCCTTGTGTTCGAATCCTGCTTTTAGGCTTCGTACAGGCAACTGGTTGGCCACTGTGAGAGAAGGATGCTGGACTAGATGGGCTATGGGCCCGATTCAACAGGCTCTTCTTATTGTTTCACCATTTTTGCACTTTCCAATTCTTATGTCATTCATCTTTGCAATAGCCTAGTCAAGTAAATTAGACTGAGAAACAATACTCCAGGCAAAGTAAACACTCTTATTTGTATGCTACCTCAAACTAGCTCTCAATAATCAAGACACTCCAATGTATTTTTAAAAAGTTTGCTTGTAATTCCAAGCCGGGTGGCAGAGTGCTGGAAGCAAGTGGTTGCTTTACAGAATTACTAAATTTTTGAAATGAGCTGATATCGGGACTGGGGGGTGTCCGAAATGTTGAAATCTGGAGCTGCCTATATTTGTTACTATGTACTCTGATACTCCTCAACATGTAAATGTGTAAATAAACAAGAATACTGCAAAGATAGTACAAGTTTCTGTAGTATTCTCTCTTCCAAAGCAAAGGGATCCCATTAGGGCAACCCTGGCCTGAACTTCCCACTGTGTAGGAAAAGTAGAGGGGACGTTGAGGTAAAAAACTAAGATAGGTCACTCTGTCACACACTAGTTACTTTTCTGTTAACTTTTCAAAGACTGCAATTGGTTTCAAGGCTGTACTGCTTTATCTTTACTTCAAAGTCTTCAGCGAACCAGTATTATTTCTTTAACAAAAACAAATATAAAGCAATTGCAGAAGATACTTTCCTTCTCTGTTGGTGATTCCTGTGTGGCACTTGTGATAAAAAAATGTTTTTTACAGGCTCGTTAGGCTTCAAGGCAAATGTAGCCCCACAAAACCACAGTATTTGATTTCAGCTGGCAGTCCCAAAGCTGCCCCTTCCTTTTCCTTTCCATGCTGGCTACAAAGAATATACTTAGATTGATTCAAAGCAACCAGTAAAACTCTTTGTAAGGTGAACATTCTAGGCAGGGAAGCAACCTCAGCTGCAGCAGCCACATAAATGCTTATCTAATGCTTTTCATGCTAAAATAGCATACCCTCCAACATGCTGCTGATCAAACTTGGGACGCTCGTTTTTAGCTCCCAAGCTTTCGCGGGAGCCAGATGACTTGCATAAGACTTAAAAACAAGCGTCTTTTGGTCCGGTGCCTGACTCGTGCCAGAGCACCAGACTCCCAAATGGGGATCATTCCATGATCCAATCAGAAGTCAGGATGTCCTGCTCAAATCAGGAGGGTTGAAGAGTATGAAATAGTCTGCACCAATAATCTAAAATCACATCCACACCACACATGGCTTCCCCCAAAGAATCCTGAAAACTGCAATGCTCACTTCTGTAGCAAAAGGAACCCCCTTGCCTGGAATTCGCTGCTCCCTCCAGCCCTCCGCTTTCCCTCATTAACTTTCTGCCTCCCAAACGTTCTCACCGTATTTGCACTCCAGCCTTGTGCAACATAATTGGCTGCGCTGAAACATTAGGGGAACTATTGCGTCATCAAACAGGGAACAGTTAGTTACCATAAGATAAATCCCTTGGGTTTGAAACTTGATCCGCCTACATTAATAGCCACCTGAGGGTGCTTCCAGGTGTCTGCTTCCTCTGCAGCATCTAAACTGGAAGCAGAATGGGGAAGTCTGCCTTATTTTCTCCACCAGCCCTGCTGCTGCCACCTTCTTCCCCTCCTTTCCTGTTTATTTGATTTTAAGCCTGCAGACTGGGCCTCGTCTACGTTTAAGCTTACGTGTACAGCACCTGGTGTTTTTAGGTGCTTAGTAAACATGGCATAGTGGGGTTAGTAGACTACGACTTGGTAGACTGGGGTTCCAAAGGCTACTCAGCCACGAAACATAACATTCAAAACTCCATTCAGCTTGGGTTGTTGCAAGGATAAAATATGGAGGGGGAGAACCAAGTAGGCCACCTTAAGTTCCTTGGGATGAAAATGAGATATAAATGTAATACTCAATAAATAAAACAATCAGAGAAGGAAGTACTTCGCAGAAGCTGAGGATCCTATCATTGCCTTCTGCACTATCAATGCTACGCTGCCTGTACTTAACCTGAATGACCATTATTTGTGACAACTAATAGTGTTAAGCCAAGGGAGTGGCTCATATTCACAGGAGACCCATTGACTTCCATTATTTTACTCCATTTATTTCAATGGGTGTACTCTTAAGTACACCTTGATTGTCTATTGCCCCTGATGTGGTTCTGTGGCCACCAGGCGTGCTTCAGAATATTGTCCACTTACCCTCGCCATGGCTTGGTTTATTGTAGCAGAAGTCCCCAATAAATAAATGTTCAGCTACATTCCTTGGTAAATTGAAGTGTAAGAAAATGGGACATGAGAAGATACCTAAGCAAAGAGGTAGAAAAGAAGAACAGTTCAGGAAATAAAATAAACTGCTATTTCACAAACGAGTTTTAAAATATGTACACCAAAGCATGACAGTGGTACACCCACTCGGCTGGGACTGGCTATGGAACTGTGTATCTATTTCTAAATATGCACAATGTGTGATGCAGAAGATTGGAGAAGGGACAGAGCTCAGTGGTACAGCATGTGCGTTGCAAGCCAACGGTCCCAGGTTCAATCCCTGGCATCCCCAGGTGAGAAAGATTCCCATCTGAGACCCTGGAGGGGTTCATATTTACACTGCCAGTCAATGTAGACAATGCAGTGGAGACAATGCAGAAGCAGACAGACCAGTGGTCTCGCTTTAAATAAGGCAGGCTTCTGCTGTTGTATATTTCACCAAAACTTTGCTTCAGGAAATGTGACCTTTTATCCTACAATTCTAGTTTAAAAATTATGGGCTTTAAAAAATAAGAGAAAGAAAACATCATCTGTTATACACAGTAATGGATAAAATATGGCCACCCTATGATATTCATTTATCAAGGTTACATCAACCAATGCTCCACATGTTCTTATGCTCCCTCACTTTGGTCAGCTGTATTCACTGCAAATCATGGAGTGTTTTCCTGCAAAGCTGTTTTCAACTGGGGCAACAACATATGCTGGTAATGGCTCCCAAGGGTTTGTTATTCAGCTAGAAATAGCTAGAGCTGATCGTCATCTTGCTTCCTTTTGGTGCTGACACACCTACTATCTGAGGATGCTACATATAAGCAGAGACGTGTAAGAGTATTCTCAGGGGATGGGACTAGTATTTGCTTTATACTGATCACGGGAGCAATGACAGACCAGAGAGTACGGTACCTTTACTTGTTTGTGCTTTTCACAGATGAGATGATTTCATAAACTACAGTAGTCTGAAACCTACCATGAACCCTTCAGTATGGCGAGTCTGTAATTCTAAATAAATTCAATACATAGATTTAAGAGATAATTATAATACTGCAGTGTATTGTAGAAATAAGGTAAATTGATGAACTGCGAATGAATATTTGCCTTTGTCAATCCAAGTTCTCCAGGAGTTACAGAATTACATTCTTGCTTTCTGCTGAAACTTCTGAAAAATCGAAATTGAACCTCCATGTTTAGAGCAGTATACCTTCAATTATCATATGCTGAGGGCAAACAGGGGATGGCTAACTTAGGCTATGTACACACTCCCTTTTATTTTGCATTTTATATACTCAAAACACTGGTTTGGGAAGCAGTATACACACAATTTTAACCATAATCCTGTACCTATCCTGTTGTTTCTTATGATATACTACGTTTTTATGTCTTTCCCCATAACAGCTTCAATCTAAGTTGAGAAAAAGAAAAATGTTGTAGCATTTTAAGCTGGCAATGTTTTCACAGCCTAACATCTGTTGGGGGCAAGAATTCTGTATTATAAGGACTGCTTGTTCAGCCACACAAGGCATTTCTTATGCTCTTAAAATCATACTTGTAGTTACTCTGACAACCACTTGGGCCTAGTTACTCAAAGATCAAAGTGACTATCACTCAATACATCAATTTTCCCCCTTTGTATTTCAAGTGAAAATAGAATTGCAGACCTATATAAATAAATTTGCCTGTGATTGGTTCTTCTTTGCCTTGGGCGACGTATTTTTCAGGTTTAAATTATGTAAGCCTATTTAAAATTATGTATCTAGAAAAATGCACATATATAATTCCGTATGAAGTTGTCATCACTGTACAAGCGCTCTCTGTCTCTCTCATGTGAATGCTCTGCAGAATACTCAGCTATTAACTTGTCCATTACTCTTATGATTAATTAGATTTCTGCCAGTAATTCTCTAAGGTTTGGATGTTTTCCAGTTACTCAGCATTCATTGTCCTTGAATGCACATTCCTATAAGATTCTGCCGGTAAAAAAAGGCGATACTGACAATCTTTTGTTGATGCTGTCAGCAAAGCAGTTTTTCTGTTCAGTCCCCTGTATATTAGCACAATGAAATCTGCTTTAGATCACTCTTTTATTAGACTTCTTTCCAAATACAAAAAGTATTTCATTACATTTGTATCCTGCTCTTCTAAAACAAGCTCTGGGCAACATACACATGGAGGAATTCAATGCAACTCTTCTAAGGAAACTCTTCCATTAGGGCAGGCATTTCACTTTGCCAAATGGAAAAATCCCACCTCTTCTCACCCTGCACACTGTTCTAGTGGTTCTCCCCCAAACCCAAAATTTGGGGGGGGCACAGGAGGAGGAGGAGAAACCCAGTGATACAAGTAGAAGCTCTTGTGCACTAGCTGAATCCCACCCATGGTGATTGTCCCTTTTATCATAACCACAAATTGCTGGCTTTAACTGACAAAGAGCTGCATGGCTAAGGACCTCTTTCTGCCATATGAGCCTACTTGGTCCCTGAAACCAACCTCTGAGCCCCTTCCCTGTGTGCCCATGCAAGAGATGTTTGGAGGGTGGCAGTTTTTTTCAGTGCCCCCACATCGGGTGATTGTGGAAGGCTTGACTGGTATATTTTATCATCCTTCTGGTGCCAGGTGAATATGTGTTTGTTCTCCAGAGCATGTGGACAGCACCAGTGCTCTGGCATTTGGTCCTGTTTTGTGTGTTCATCCTTATATGGTAGGAGTAGTTTTTTAGGTTGTTGGACAATGCACATTTTAAAGTACCTTTATTTCATTTTAATGGCTTTTTCTTGTATGCTGTCCCTGTAAATTGCTTTGGGGCTCCTTCAGTGTGAAGTGATGCAATAAATTAGGCCAAGAGAGAATAATTAGGAGTAGCTCACCATGAGGAACATAGGAAGCTGCCTTAGATTGCATCAGGCCATTGGTCCATGTTGTCTACACTGTTGTCAGTCTTGTCTACACTGACTGGCAACATTGCTCCAGGGAGACTTTCCTAGTCCTACCTGGAGATGTGGGAGGTTCAACCTGGGACCCTACGCATGTTCTACTATTGAATGGCTGAGTAGGGATTTGAAACTGTGCTTCCTTTGAGTAATAGGGATATAAAAGCTGTCCTGTACAGAACATCTTGTTCCCATCCAAGAAAGCAAGGGATTACCGTATTTTACCGTGTATAAGATGCCCCCATGAATAAGACAACCCCTGTTTTTTTTAACCCAAAATTAAGAAATTAAGTTGCTTAGCTTTTGGGGGTGGGGGGTGGGGGAAGTGACTTCCGCCAACCGCTCACCCACCTGCCCACCACTGCCGATTGCTTGCCACAGCCACTGCCAATTGCACACCTTGCCGCAGCCGCCAATTGTCTACGCGCTTACCGCCACCAACAGCCCATCCATCCACTTCCCGCCTCACAACAGCTGCCAAACACCTGCCCAATTGCCACAGCCACAGCCCATCTTCAGCAGGCCTTGCCGCAGCCACCAATCACCCGCCCAATCTCCTGCTTGCTGCTGCCATTAATCGCACGTCCCCCCTCTGCATTCACTATCTGTGTATGAGACGACACCCAATTTTTGCCTTTTTTATTTTTAACAAAAAGCATTGTCTTATACATGGAAAAATACAGTAAGCATGGAAGATGATCTGATAGGGCTAACAAATGTTGTGATATCCAGCCCAAACTTGGTCTGCGTAGAATTGTATCTACAGTTATTAGTTAAGCTTCTTAAGATAATGTTGCAGCAATACTGGCAGTTAAATCTTTCAATATAATAATGTTTTTCATATTTACATACCTTCCAGATGAGCTTATAACCCAACAGGGGTACAGGAAGAACAACAGAGTTGTGCTATTGTCCCACCCATAATTTTATTTTCACATTATAAGATGGGCCTCACATTTGTATTCCTGCCTAAATTTCATCACTGCAAAAAATTTGGCTAGTAAGCAAAGCATCAACCAGAACTTATCTTGTTGTGGGGCCATTACACACAGTGATAAAAGCTACTATGCTTATTTTTCTAGGCTGCAAGCAACAGAGATGAAGGAATTAAAACAGCATAATGATACATATTCTCCATTGAACCACTTTTGCACCTAATTACCCAATTTCACTTGTAAGCTTTACAAGGCAAGAGCCTGCCTTTTTGGCTTGTGCTACTCTGTTAAGGGGCGCAGGTGGCGCTGTGGGTTAAAGCCTCAGCGCCTAGGACTTGCCGATTGAAAGGTCGGCGGTTCGAATCCCTGCGGCGGGGTGCGCTCCCGCTGCTCGGTCCCAGCGCCTGCCAACCTAGCAGTTCGAAAGCACCTCCGGGTGCAAGTAGATAAATAGGGACCGCTTACCAGCGGGAAGGTAAACGGCGTTTCCGTGTGCGGCTCTGGCTTGCCAGATGCAGCTTTGTCACACTGGCCACGTGACCCGGAAGTGTCTCCGGACAGCGCTGGCCCCTGGCCTCTTAAGTGAGATGGGCGCACAACCCCAGAGACTGTCAAGACTGGCCCGTACGGGCAGGGGTACCTTTACCTTTACCTTTACTCTGTTAAGGGGACACGAGTGGCGCTGTGGGTTAAACCACAGAGCCTAGGGCTTGCCGATCAGAAGGTCGGTGGTTCAAATCCCCGCAATGGGGTGAGCACCTGTTGCTCGGTCCCTGCTCCTGCCAACCTAGCAGTTCAAAAGCACATCAAAGTGCAAGTAGATAAATAGGTACCACTCCAGCGGGAAGGTAAACGGCGTTTCCGTGAGCTTCTCTGGTTTGCCAGAAGTGGCTTAGTCATGCTGGCCACATGACCCGGAAGCTGTACGCTGGCTCCCTCAGCCAATAAAGCGAGATGAGCACCGCAACTCCAGAGTCGGCCACAACTGGACCTAATGGTCAGGGGTCCCTTTACCTTTACCTTTACTCTGTTAAGCACGATGGGAAAACCCAGGTAAGGACCCCAGATATGGGCTGCTTAAATTACCTGGGCATGGACCTGAGGGAAGCCCTCCTGCTCCATCAGCTCCTCCCCCTGGCCCAGCCTGCATCCAAATCTGCACTCCCATTTGCCAATCCTGGGCTCACATCCAGCTCCTGAAAGCTGGAGCGCCCCGCCACTCATCCAGACAGCCACCCTCATCAGGGACTTAGGAGGAGCCTCTGCCGTCCCGCAATGCCACCACACTGAGAGAGTGAGCGGACTTGTGTTGCTCTGTGCACTATTATGGTGCTCTAGAAATAAGTAATAGCAACGTTTGAGTTCTAAATATCAGTCTGGAGTCCTGGGTGGCATTTTTGAAGTGTGAAACACAGGACAAAATCTGAGCTGTGTATAAAATGTGACTGCACTCCATTAATATTATTTATTAAATTTGTACCCCACCCAGAGGGATTGACAACAGGTGATACAACCAAAACAAGCAATAAGCCAGACTAAAATAAGAATGCAACTACAACAAAAACATGCAAGGTAATAAAGGAAATAAAAGTAGGTAATAAAAAAGAAGGTAATAAAACTGCTGAAACTAGACAAAGCCTGGGGCTGTGTACACATTCACATATACTCTGCATCCAGTGTGCCCCCAGCGCTGGTTTGGGAAGTGGTGTACATCTGACATCCTGTATCTATACATTCATGAAATACTGCGTTTTTATGCATTTTTCTCCAAACCAGCTTCAATGTGAACTGAGAAAAAGAACAACCTAGGTGTGTTTTAAGCTGGCAATGTGTACACAGTTTGGGTTGTGTGGCTGTGAGAGAGAGTGCATGCACAATGCTTTCCAATTGTCACTGAGGCTCGTCCACACTTTGCCTGCCCTGTGCCTAGAAAGCACAGGTCCAAGAGATTTTCTGCTTGTCCAGTGCATCTGCACCACCACTTTCCCCAGGAAAACCTGAATCAAAGCAGGTGTCAATCCACTGAAAATCCGATTGCCGTTTATTCCAATTCAGCAGTAAAGAGCAGGTTTCCCCAGGAGGAAGCGGCAGGACAAGCATAAATGTGAACAAGCCCTGAGTCTGAGTGTAAATGTGTTTTCCTACAATTTCTCTTGGCAGGCAGTTTCAAAGTGTGAAGGATCTCACCAAAGGCCTAGCTGTGCACCCTTCAAATAACTAATATGCAGCAGTAGAGGCCAGTCCACAACCCACAAAGTACTTGACTTTGGGTCTGATTAACTCCACTTCGGCATAACACGTTTAGCTATTAAATGCAGTACATATCCCACCTCAAAGGATTAAATATTGCTAGTTTTGATTTGACTCTTTATACACATCTGTTTAGAGTCCAGATGGTTGCCTGGGGCAACACATGAGTCTAGTTGAGACTCTTGCCAGGGCTGCTTCACACCATTTTCCAATGCAGGTTTAGGCAGAAAAGTTGTACAGCTGTCCTCTCCTATGTTCAGACTGGATGGGGTTAATCCTCTGAAGCACATATACCTCTGATCAACACAATGGCAATAGGGAGGCTCCTATAAACAATTCAGTGAACTTGTTTGAAATGGCTTTTTGCTTCCTTTTTCTTAAGTGTCATATGGGTATGAGAGGACTGACAACTTCTGTTTTTCAAAAATTCTGCTGGCTGGGTGAGCCAGGGAGCACAACACAACAGACTTCAACAGGTCAGGTAGTGGAGGAAGTAGCAACAGGTTTCTGCTTGAGCCTTGTATCCAGTATTCCAGGCATAGTGGGTGGGTAAGTCTGTCCTCTGCACATCTACTATGGGGTGGAGAAGTAACATAGGGAATTTGGTCTGAGAGCAATGGACAGAGGGAGTGGACTGGGGGGGGGGATTGAGTTGTAATGGAAAAAGGGCAGAGGAATTATTAACCATCCCTTTCCCCACTGCTATTCCACTTAAAATACCCCTTTCTTATTCAGCTTATCACTAAAATTAGCTGCTATTTGGGTTTATTACACATGTCTCTGTGTTGCTTGGCATTTATTCTGCATTCATGGACAGAAGAATTGAAGCTCACATACTAAATAAAGATGATGCCTGCTTTTACTAAAATGATGATGATGATGGCCTTACTGGGAAAAATATAACAATATAGCAAATGTTTGGCTTTTCCATAAACAATAACTGTCCCAAAGGCTTTGATTTTTTAAAAAACATGGGATTTTTTGTTTTTCTTGCAAATAACTGATTTGCTTTGATAATATTATGAGGAACAGAAAAGTAAATCCGGCAAATAATCTTAAAACATGTCTTTCTTCATCTTTGGAATTTTAATCCTGCCTACCTAACATCAGACTGTAGAACCTCGCACCCTCCCTCATCAGGATGCCATCATGGGCCAAATTTGGGAAAGTGTGTATTTTTTTCCACTTGGACACACAAGCCCATGCATGCTTGGACAGGCAAAACAGACCTTTCTCCCATTTCTCTCAAAAGACTGTGTGTGCAGAAGCCACTTATTCAAACACAAATGTATTCCAAACATGTAAACACCGAAATGAGTCTGTATGTCTGAATCAGCCAGTGTATTTGGAGAACTGAGAGCTCTAGTGACCATGACCTTCAGGCCTCCTAAATAACCAAGGAGACTCCCAAACAGAAAAATGTAAAAAGCAACTGTTAAATAATGCTAAGTCTTAGGTAGATGCAGTTACTGCATTCGGCAAATCCCCTGTTTGATTGTCTGCCTAAATATCGGTAACAGCTTGATTTTGGTCCACAACAAATGTGTTTGCATTTTGCTGTCTGAATCTTTAACCCCACGGGATACAATTGACCTTCAGTTACCCTGGGCTGGCTAATCAAGCTCCACTTGCAATACTTGGTAATTTTAAACCTGCACATTGTAGAGATGCAGAACTCCCACTCCTACCCACCCCCCGCTGCTGTCTGCTCTTATTACCTTCTAAACCTTAATGATGCTGCTCCCATTATCAATGCATTTTCCTTTGGAATGGCTATCCAAACTTAATCAGCATAACATGAAGCACGCCAGCAAAATAACCTCTCTGCCTGTTTACAGACAGTGAATCACAACTGACAGACAGCTGCTTCGACTAGAAATGGGAAGTGCTTATGCCACCCTCCTTGCATACTGCTGCTAGGCTATGTTATTTATTCAGGAAAAAAAATACTTTTCATGTTGGCTTACCTGTTCTCTCTGGAAAGCAGCCACTTAAGAGAGGAGCACAAATAAGTGTCTCTTGGCTGAGGAAATGGGTTGTTACTAAGCAGAAGAGCGTGCACCGCGTAATCCCTGGAAACAGCTTTTACTGTACAGCGTCAGGAGTGCTGATGAGAGAAAATGACTAGACCTTCCCGGTGTTCATCTGGGGCTCCTTTCCTGTTTGGTAAAGCCCTCTTCAAAAACTAGGCTCAGAACAGAGACCATTAACGTGCCTTTATATTCCCCTCTTACTTCTCAGTCTATGGTACGTTTTCTCAGCTGTTTTTCCAGATCAATAGAAAAGGGGGGGAAAAACAATTCCATGGTGAGACAGAAATGAGAGCAATCATTCTGTTTTTAGCCAGATCTTCTTTAAAAGGAAACTCTCAATATGGCTTGTAACAGATGCTTGCAAACGGAGACTAGAGAGGTGTCTTACTATCAACCCATCAAGAAGAAATCACAAACAATAATTCACCCCAAGGTACATATTCAGCTACCTATGCAACTGCTGAACTTCAGAACTCAGTGTCATCTAAAGCCAAGGAAGGTATATTTCTGGAGCCTGTGCTTTACAGAAACCTCTTTTAAATACAGTATATCATTATTACACCTCTGCTGGTGTAGGAAAGAGTATTCAGCATTGCCCTAGAGAGCCACTGTTTGTACGGATGAAGAATGATGCAATCAGTACATCTAAAAAGCAATCCAACATGGGATTGTACAACTCAAACAACAATGTATTAATATCAATAGACCAAATTCAGTTCTGGGGTTATCACCATGTCCAAATTAGGATATCTTAATTTCTGTAAAACGCAGCTCATCAGTCTTGAAAATACTGTTTTCTCTTCACATGGATTGATGCTATTTATACTTTTGACTGAAAGAGGCAGGGAAGAATATACGCAGGATCCACTTCTTTTGAAGCTTTCCCGATACCTGTTTTGAACTGAATCCAAGCTTCTTTTAAAAAGACAAAAATGAGATGCTGTAGAAAAAATGCATTATTATAGAGAACTCTGACTGAAGTAATGAAACTCATTAGGTCATCTTCAGATGTGGCTAAAGTTAGCTTCATATTTTTCCCATCTATAAACCGAATTTTAAAACTGTATGGTCAAGGACACTGGTTTTTAAATGGTGACCCATGGTGTACTTGTTTTTTATGTCTTGGAACCCCAAGGGCCATAGCTCAGTGGTACAGCATCTGCTTTGTATGTTGAAGTGTCAGGGCTGGGAACATCCTCTTTCTGAAACCCTGGGGAGACCCTCCCATCAATGTAGACAGGACAAAGGGTCTGACTTAGTATAAGGCAGCTTTTATGTTCCTGAATTTCTAAAACAATGGCAAAAATAACAGGAAAATGTTTGTACCCTTTTCCTGAGCAAACAGTTCCCAAACAGCAAATTATGACTAAATTTCTTCAGACATCCCCTTCCGCAAAAAAAAAAAAAAAGCTGTACTGAAAGTGTGAGGTAAAAATTAAGTGTTGAGGTACTCGTGCGGCCCACTTGGTATGAAAAGTTGGGCCGCCCTGTGCAAAATGGCTTCTACAAGACAAGGGCAGGAAGCTAGCCTGCTTTTTGTGGCTGGTTGCAAAACAGATTATACTTTCTGTTGAATAACCTGTTGTATAACAAGCTTCTGCTAGCAAAACTGTTGTGCTGGATTTTATATTGCACAACCATTATTCTCACCCCCATGATAACACAACAGCGTGGTCAGAGAACATTGAATCCAGGCCTTTGAGTTGAACATGAGGATTAGTTTACATGGTGTTTTGGCCACAGGTGCCATACGAGTGATACCACACCAAGAAAACAGTTTTGTGTTTTTAAAGTGTTCTTTAAAAGCCTCCACTGAGACATAGAGCTCACGTTAGTGACCTGAACCACCAGCCTTAAACCTGTTTATTGAACATTCATTCCAATTTGCTTGCACAAAGCTTTTGCAGAAGTTAGACTATGTTCAGTCATTATTAAGCATTCATTCTAATTTGTTTGTGGGGTGATTATACAACAATGAACATTCATTCTGATTGGTTTGTATGAGTTTTACATCTTCCTGTCAATCATTCAATCATCTCACATTTTTCAGTGCATTTACCCATCACCAGTGCTTTTTTTTTCTAGAAAAAGAGGTGCCAGAATTCCCCATGAATGCCTCCCTTGTTCTCTTATAATGGCAGTGGCGCCCAACTGAGAGGTGCTGGAACTGAGCTCCAGTGAGTTCCAGCTGAAAAAAGCCCTGTCCATCACTTTCCTAACTGCAAAAAGTGTGTGTGTGCTTGTAAGTGAATTTATTGTGAAGGATGATGGATCACTTTAATCAGCTTTAATTGCTCAAATCTAAATTTCTGATATGTGCTTGAATCCCTCCCACAAAATAAGAAACAGTCTGAAGGTGCCCTTATGATGATGATGTCAACAACTGGATATAATATTACATCACTGGATACCAAAGAACTTTAAGAAAAAATTATTCTTTAACTAAATATGTTGCTATGTTAAGTAAGTCAAACAGTGAAAGTAGTATTCAGCATCTGAATTTGGATTTTTACTTAGAAAATCCATCATGACAATTCATATCTGAGTAATGCCTAAATTTGCTTCAACCTGATAAAATTTCTATCCATCTCCCAGATAATTTCACCTGCCTTATCATCCTTCCTGCTTCTCTAAAGCAAATGTTCGGATAATAACTCTCAAAGAGCATTAACCAATTGCTCAGAACTCTTGATATTATTCACATTTTCTCTAAGGCCCAATTAGGGGATATCAGGGAGTATTTTAAAATACAAAATGCTGTACTGTATGTCTTCATATTTACCTAACCAAGCCCAGCTGCTCTGCTCGCCTTTTGAGTGGGCAGCAGCAGCAGACACTGACCAAAACAGGTCTGAAGCAACTCCAACTCAACCACCTTGAACACTTATGCAAACTGCTTGCAACATTTTATTTACTCTCCAACCTGAGCTCTTATTGGTGTGATTAATAAAGTTATGCTATCATCCATACCTCGGGTGAATGTCTAATTAAAACTAAGGGGTATTCATTTTCAGACAGCATTGCATGTAACACATTGCATCACTTGCCTTTGGAGAGGTTTCAACAAAGCAATTTTACGTACAATCCCTATAATCTAGGGCCTGTAATGTGAAGCTAGCAAAAATAGCAGGTGCAATTATAATTCTGGTTTTTAAAAAAATAATATGGTAAAATTCTCCATCACCTTTAATGATTCTCTTCACTGGACATCTAGCGGTCATGATGGCTATAGTTTGGTGAGCTTCACATTCTGGAATCCATTAAAAAAAACTGATGGAAAATGCCTGCCTTCAAATTCACTGTCTCATTCCCATGTGGTGGGCTGGGAGGTGGTCACCTATTTTTCGGAGCGGGGAATAAACTGCACAAGGGTTATGGAATGAATGTGCCTTACCATTGGTAGACATAATGTCATCCCAGGGCAATGTGGGTTTCATAATATGATGGATGCTCTTTCTCACTTATAATGCCTCAAAAAAGAAAGGGAACAAATGGAGCTTTTAAAACAGTTGAGAGAACAACCATGCACTCACTGCCAATAGTAAGCCCTCTCACTCCCACTAAACATTTTCAGTTTTCACTCTCTAAAATCTCTCCCTTAGTCTTGGGGAGACAAGCCGCTCCCAATTTTGAGCCAAAACCTCTTTCCTGAAAACTTTCAGTTCAGCACTCAGATTCCCACAAGTGTTGCACTTACTACATGAAAAGCAAGCAAACTAACCAACAACAAAAAAACCCGCAGTTCACTAGCAGTTCTGGTTAGCTATTTGAGTTTAACAGCAACTCCCTTGGAAAAGGAGGGCATGGAATGACATCATCTGGAAGGTTCAGAGACAGCTGAGCAGTTCTCCAGGGTAAAATGCAACATCTCAAAAGTGGATTCAGCAGCAGGGAATGGCAGATGCAGCTCATGCCAAATAAGTAAGCACTTCTGTTTTTCTAGCACCCAGAAAGGAGCTGGGTTCCCCATTCAAGGATCAAATATTGTATATCTAGTGAATTTCACCTGCTTCAGAAAGGGCAAAGCATCTCCCACAGAGATTGCTCTAATACACACGATAGGCTGAGCTCCTATTGCTCTGTCCCAGCTTCTGCTAACCTAGCAGTTCAAAAGCACACCAGTGCAAGTACAGTAGTACCTCGGGATGCGAAAGGGATCCGTTCCGGAGCCCCATTCACATCCTGAATAGAATGTAAGACGTGATGGCACGTCAGCGTGTGCGCAGGTTGCATTTTGCCGCTTCTGCGCATGTGTGTGATGTCATTTTGAGCATCTGCGCATGCATGAGCGGCGAAACCCAGAAGTAACGCGCTCTGTTACTTCCGGGCTGCCACGGAGCACAACCCGAATGCACTCAACCTGAAGCACATTCAACCCGAGGTATGACTGTAGATAAATAGGTACTGCTGTGGTGGAAAGGTAAAGGGCATTTCTGTGCACTCTGGCTTCTGTCACAGTGTCCCGTTGCGCCAGAAGCTGTTTAGTCAAGCTGGCCACATGACCCGAAAATCTGTCTGTGGACAAATGCTGGCTTCCTTGGCCTGAAGCGAGATGAGCACTGCACCCCATAGTCGCCTTTGACTGAACTTAACTGTCCAAGGGTCCTTTACCTTTAATAACCAATAAGAATATATTTGTTTCTCAGGAAAAGGGTTTGTTCAGGGATGCTGCTAACCAGGTTGTACATAATAAGGAAAAGTACTGACAGATATGCACACATATACACACACAAGCTGGATACAAAAGGGCTCCCTCCACTCCCCGGGCTCAGACATGCACATTCGGCACAACTGATCTCTTTAAAGCCACATAACATGCTGAGTTCAAATGTCAGCAGTTCCCTGTCCCTGCACTCAGCAAGCATGGACAATAGCAGGATACTTTTAGGCCGTGTGCATCACATGTGCTTTCTAAAGGCACCTGTCCTTCACAGCTAGCTCCCTCCCATGCCAATGTCATTAACAGCCCAATCCTATACCGTATACTCCTACTGTGTCGCATGAGGCTTATCTCCAGGAAACTGGGCTTAGTAGTTTATATGCAGCTTTAAACTCCCACATAAATTTTAGGATGATGCCCGTATAGTTGCCCACAGAGTTCAGCCTACCTTGGCTTTCTCATTTTTATCACCATTCTGCATTGGGCATTCAGAAATTACTGAATAATCAGCTGCTGAAATGGGGTGGGCCTTCTTACTGGCATGGCCATGCAAGTCCCTTCCAAGCAGCTTCAAACAATATCCATTGGTCCTCCAAACAAGTTTGAAATGGATAAATACATTTGCCAGATTACTATTCTGTTATGAACAAGAATGAATAATAAATTGTTCCCACATCTACAGCTATGTGATTAGTTCACTCAAGGCTATTCCAAGACATATAGGTGTCCTGGACAGAAATTATGGATGTGAATGTTTCAGTCAAGACAGTAAATAACACCTTTGAGGCTTTCTCAAAATATTTTTCCCACGTGTGGGTGATACAAGAGAGGACACAGAAGAAAACCGGATGTTCATGGTAATCAGTGTAGGACTTACATTCACAAAATACAGGAGTTACACCTCCTATCAGAAAACTTCAGATGACTCTACCACCCGGATCTGTATGCTTGCTTCGCTGTCTATTCCAAAGATGTCCATCTCTTTTCATATAACATGCTGCTAACCCTGCCCCAATGGGGCCATGAGCTCTTTCCTTATCCTCCCCTCCCTCCCTCGGAAAACAACTGCTCCCCACCCCATTTCAGCAGCTGATTATTCAGTAATTTCTGAATGCCCAATGCCCAATGGTGAAGAAAAATGTCCCTTTCATCGTATAGATGGGTCAGCCCCAAATTCATCATTGATTATTTTATCATAGAATAGATAGCCACATAATTCAGTCTGTGATCATGCCTAGCCTTGTCACAGCTGTAGAGTCAAAGTTATCAAGTACAATATCCAACACATAAAAGACTACTTTTTGCTGGGCTCAAATCAGGATATCTCCTGTCTTTCACTACCTCTCAATGGTGTTCAGTACACACAGTAACATCATTTTACTGAGATTCAGATTTGTTTTCCTTCCTTTTCAGATTCCTGACATATTAATTAGAGATTTGCACCTGGTGCCTTGTGTGGGCCTATGAGAATATCGCTGTTGATTGATTCTTTGCCCTGTCATTTCTCTTCTGTTTTTTTAAGCACATAATAATTCCTGATTTATAACAAAAGATGTGAGACACATAATTAATTACCGTTCCTGCCCCCTGTTCTACAGACTGCAGAATCTGTCGGCAGACACAGTCAGGCATTTTCTGAATTGACTGAGGCATGCTAAAAAAATATTGCTGCCATTCCCTACCCCATCACTGCCACACCCCAGAAAAGCTAAGTAAAATGTGTGCAACATATCCATACTCACACTTGCAGATTTCCCCTTAGTTTGAGCCGCAGCAGCTCACAGCACAGAACCACCCAAACTGCTCTCTAATTGAAAAAGCACCCTTGGGATTTAGTGCACCATCAAGTTGCTATGGGCAAAAGCAATCCCAGGCACACATACAATACAACATGGGAACAACCCAAGGCAGAGTTCCTGCTTGCATCCAGGCAACCTGTTTACTGAGATTTCATCCTGATTTCTTTGCATAAAGTTTTCAAGGAGGTGAGCTGACATTGGCTAATTATTGAGCATTCATCCCAATTTGTTTCTGGGGAGGTTAGACAATGCTCCGGCAAGCAAATGTTATCTCAAACATTCCAATCCATTTTCTCATCACTTTCCTTATTGCAAAATGTCCAATTTTGAAAGGAAGTGAGCTTGTCGTGAAATAGCTCTAAATCAACTTTAATTGCACAACCTGAATTTGCCAGCATCTGATTGAAATCCACCTGAAAATTGTGACTGTCTGGAATCACAGTGTGATTCTGCCTTTGAATTACAACCACTTGATGGGGATAGGATCACTACTAGTTCCTTATGCTGGCAGAACAAAACTTTGAATCAGAGTAGTGGGTTAGTTTGCTGGCAACACTTGTACCCTGCCTGTCCTCATAAAAAGGCTCAAGGTGACTAGCAGCAAAATCAAACCATTAGCTAGCAATTTAAAACATAAGTTACAAAACCATTAAAATACTATAAACAGCAATGGAGCAGTTTTCAAAAATTACAAACAGTTTCCAGATTACAAACAGGTAGAGAGAGTAGTAAAACCAATACAATAAAGCCATCATCTGTAAACAAAAATCCTTCTTACATAGAAAAGTTTATTCTAGCTTCTGGAAGGCCATTAAAGAAACAGTGAGACACACTTTCCCTAAAGAGAATTCCAGAAGAGGCCCCTGTTGCACCAGCATTATGCAACACTGGCATTATTACCACAGTACTCACTAACACAAGTGACTAAATGGGCACAGTTGACATCTAATGCACAGAAGTCAGTTGCAACAACAGTGTAACATACCAAATTAAAAGACAGAGCAAGTTAAATAAAACTAAGGGATCAGTGGAGAGCCTAAGGTGATTGCCCTGTGCTATGACCACGATCACGACTCTACCATGCTGTCATAGGACAGGAGTCTAAAATAACTCAAAAACAAATCACAGGGGTATATCATCTCCAGAAACATAACACAGCTTATTTATATACAAATACATCGAGGCGCAGGACATGGGGCTCCATCTTATGGTAGACAACTAAGACCTTCAAATGTTGATGAAAAGGAATACTTGGTGTGAAGGAGAGGAATGTTGTTAACATTTATTTTCACAATAACTCACAGGAACATGGGACTCCAGATGCAAACACCCATTAAGAGCTCCACTGCTGAGGTGCAAGGATAAGGTAAGTAAGCAAGGAAAGGCAACTCACAAGGGCAGACCATGCCTCCAAGTCATCACAGCATAACTCCTGCATCTTTTCCATCTGTTTCCCCTAAGCAAAGAGATGGGTATGTGAGTCCTCAAACACTCATGACTACAGGGTGTGTGTGTCCCACAGCCCCCACCTTAAGGAAAGAACGTAAACAGCACTCTCTTACTCAACAAGCTGGAGCTGTCTGAATGATGGTGTCCTCCATATGTTCAACCAAAGCACATCTTTCCTCTCCAGGCTCAAACTGTTTTTTGCAAATTTGCAGCTGAAGCTGGCTTTTTAAAATAAAAAAGCTAGACTGCTTGTGTGAAGCATGAAGGAAAAGATGGACAACACTGATAGATGAGCCAGAGAGTGATTCACTGGCGTGACTATTACTCATTTCAGTTCAGGGAGGCTCTCCCAGCAGTAAACTCTGAGCTTTTTATATTAAGGCTGCAATCCACAGAATACTTACTAAAGAGTAAGCACCAGTGAACAGAGCAGGGGCTTACAGCTTTGTAAGCATGATGTTGCCCTAAGGTTATATATTTGCTTAAGGTACTCAGCTTTGCTTCCTTCTTGCATCTCTAGCAGAACTTTATATTGAGCCAAATAAATTGTCAAATAGCAGAACAGTTGTAAAAAGAACACAGACAATAATGGTGGATTTGAAAATATTGATTAATTTGAGAAACAATGTCATTAAACTGTAACCCAAGCTTGAGATTGTGTAAGAAAGATTTCTCATTCTTTGTCATTAGGATGCTGGACAAGTCACTAGTGTCTGAACCATCACTACAGAGGTCAGTAGCACAGTAAAGTTGCTTGCAGACTGTTTGTTGAGCTTCTACCTGATTTGTTTGCACAAAATTTGAGAGGCTATATGACATTATAGCAAGCAAATGTTATACCACACTTTCCAGTGTGTGCAAGAATGCCAAATTAATGTCAATTGTACACACAGCATTTGCCAGTATGCCACTGAACCATACCCACAAATTGCGACTGTCTAAGCACCCAGCATTAAATGCTAAACATTTCACTAATTAAAGGGTTTACCTGCACCTGCTGGTGCAGTAGTGAAAAGTTCATATAAAGGTCTGGGATCCTAAAATGATCATATACAGTATTTTCAGAAAGTTCCGTTATTCAAATACTACCAAGAGAAAAGCAAGAAAAACTCTACACAATATAAGAAACATCTGCCCAAGACCTAGTTATGCAGCATATTTTCATTGGATAAAACTTGCTGTGTATCACTAAAATTATGTAACTGGTCAGTAGTCTGACATAAAAAACAAACCTTATATTCCATTGGTGGGTCAGCAAAATATCAGATTCTCCTTTTCCCAATGTAATTATCTAAGATGCATGTGACTTCTTTGCATGATCTTAGTTGAGCAATCCCATTACATTTTGCTCAGGAAATAAACTGTTAAACCCTGGGAGATGCATATAACTGCAATTATTAGACACACTATGAATTATTTACAATAAAACAGAGGAGTTTCTAGGAACAAATGAAAATGTTCAGTCTTTCTATTATTGTGTGTAGACAGTGTCATCATATAGTTTAATCCCCAGGTGGTACTTTATTTAAATGTACTTGGAGGAATCAGGAGTTTGCTGTTGCTGTTCTGTATTGTAGAGACAATGAAGTTCATGTTGAGTTTTCTGACTGGTGTATGCTCTAACCCTTCCATGACATAAGGAACACAATAAAATATGTGCACTGTTTCCTGGATTTTGTTACTATGGTGGCCAAAGACACCTGTGTATTCTATAACATTCATTTGTAACCTCATGCCCCTGATTTTAGTTCATCTCCTGCTTGGAAGTGGATCTTCCAGGATCTTCTGGGGACAAGAAATGCTCACACAAAAATATCAATTTTGTTCTGGGGCCCATTTAGCATAAGTCAGGCCACCTAGTGTCAGATTTGCCCCGTGCCATTGCATCATTCTGATGTTAAAGATGTGTATATGAGTTTGTCACTGTTTGAACTTAGGCTTTGGAGTCAGGAAGACAAATATGTCCCCTTGCCCTGGAATAGTTATGTTTCTTGAGGTGGGGGGAGCACAGCTTACTCACCCGTCCCCCAAGTCTTTCTCATTTATTTTAATCTGACCTATACCTGCCCTGTGGAACGCCCTCCCACCAGATGTCAAAGAGAAAAATAACTACCAAACTTTTAGAAGACATCTGAAGGCAGCCCTGTTTAGGGAAGCTTTTAATGTTTAATAAGTTATTGTATTTTAGTGTTTTGTTGGAAGCCGCCCAGAGTGGTTGGGGAAACACAGCCAGATGGGCGGGGTATAAATAATAAATTATTATTATTATTATTATTATTATTATTATTATTATACCAGGGGTTGACATTTTTGGGCCAGTGGACACATAATGACTTTTGAGAGGGTGCTGGGGACAAAATGGCTGCTATGGGGCTGGCATGGCATAACACAAAACCGCTGCAGTGAGGAATGTGGAATAACACACAATTAGAGAGACAACGATCCCTGACCATGTAAGGCCCTATACAGCTCAGGACCAGCTTCCTTAAGACTGCCTTATACCTTACACAACCAGAGTACCTGGCACTGATATTAAATAGCAAGTGTTCCAAGCAGTGCTGTGTGGCCACCTATTAAATTTCCCACTATGCTGCAAAGTGATACTACATCACATTCCCAACGCGGAAAATGAAAAGGCTAGTTAGGATATAGCTGCTTCTTGGAAGATCAAGCGAGAAAGGGGAGCAGCACAGCAGGTGGCGTCATTAATGAAGTACTGTACGGAATAAAAATCGACAGCCCGAGGCCAATGCTAGGTGTTTCTACTCAGAGGAAAGTCTCTGCTCACTCAGTTCAATAGGACATAGTCTCAGATGTGTATAGCTGTGCAGCCTCAGGGAGTCAGTACCCCTGAAATCAAAAGGACTCGCTTCTGAGCATGCCTGAATGGCAAGGCTGCACTCCGAGGAACATACAGTTCAGTGACCAAGGGCCCCCGATGGATACAAAAGGACAACAAAATGACTTGGCTGGGATTTATTCCAATTTTGCATTCTCCAGTGGCGTTATCAAGAGGGGTGCATTTAAAGGCACACCAGCAACTGCCTTCTAATAATTTGTAAGTGTTTGAGGTGCCACAAGACTGCTGTTTTAAAAAATATATCAGCCAATGGTACGTGGTAGGAGCTTGCTTTTTTTTTTTTTTTGCCCTCAGGGCTCTGCTGAATTCTCCTCCCACTTGACTGGCAAGACCAAAAGCTAGGTGACGTCATCGCCTTCCTGACGCTAACTGCATTTCACTTCGATGAGAGCGGAAACTTCCGGTATACCCCTGGATTGGTTTCCCGCCCCCACCCTTCCCCTCCAATGCAAAGCGGGCATTTATCATAGAGCTGCCACAGGGCTGGAGCGGCACAGTACACCACAGCGTGACGGCTTTCAATGGCCACCGGAAGTGCAGGATGTCTTGCCGTTCCAGGAATGGCCAAGCTTCATTTCTCTCTCCCGTTCTATGTGCCCCTCCTCCCCCCCACCGCACGAACCCCGAGAGCATTGTGGGAGGTTCCTTGAATAAGGTCTTCTTCCGCTTCCTGCTTCCCTTCTTCCTTTCGCGTGGTGAGTAGCGGGGAGCAGGGTTTAAAAGGAGCGAATAAGTTCAAGCAGGCGCGCGATCTTTTTTGGTGAGAGTCTGTTTGTTTGTGAAATAAAATATGTGTTTACAGTTCTAGACAGAATCAACGTATTGGGTTGAAACAGTAAATGAGTAAGAAGCTTGTGTACCTATAATTAATCGAGACTAGAGTCACATCTTGATGTCTTCAGTCGTTGTGGTGTGCTATAGTACTCGGAGAGAAAAACTAATCTTTATTCACTGACTTTGTTGTTCTGTAGCAAAGTCAGTCACCAGGTTAGTGACAGACCTACACCTGAATTCCAGTGAACTTCCTGAAAATTGGGGGAGGCAGAGTGCTGATTAAAGTGACTAAAGAGTGTCACGGGAAGATTTATAAGTAAAAATGAGCCACACAGCAACATTGCATTGTTTTTTCCTTTGTAGCCATCCAGTTTATTTGGAAAAGTTGTTACGAGACCTTACTGCTTGAAGGGGGGAAAACTATGCACCAGATCAACTCTGCGTGCTAAGTGGATGAGCCCCCAAACCACGCTGGATTAAGAGTACCTGCTGATTTTGTAGTCTTGGTAAGTTTGTGAGGAGCAAATATAGACTTTGGATTACAGGCATCTTCAACCTTTTCAGGCCCAGGACCCGCTTTTAACCCAAACATGAATTTGGCAACCCATTTCTTACTCTTTTACCATATATTTGCATGGTGATACTGCTCCGGTTGCAAACCACCTTGGATCAGGCTACTACCTTACCTACCAGTTTAAGAATAGTGTTCTACATGTTAAAATTTCAATTGTGTTCTGTTCATGGCTGGGGAGCCCATCACAGTTCCAGTTTGGCCTGCTTAACCCAAACCACACCCATCTGTCACATTGGGTGCGGTGGCTTCTGGCTTCAACTGAAGCGTCCAGTTCTCGCTCTTAACTTTAAAGTGGAAAATAATGCTGGTTATTTGTAATCCTTTTGAGAAGTCTAAATTATCAAGTACCAAAAATGCTTGTTTACATCTATGCTATAGTCAGAGACCATTGCTTTGGGTGTACTGGTAGTGATTTGGAAGCTACCTTCTGTTACAAAACTCTTAAAACTGCAAATACATTTAACTGAAGCAAGTTGTTCTCCATCAACCTTACATTCAGCCAGCACAACTTTCTACTCTCAATCTGGGTATGTCATTCCACCAATGTTTCAGTGAACTTGTTTCTGTCAGTCTGCATCCAGTCTGAGGGTTCTGCACATCTGATATGTTGCTAATGCCACTTAAGTTTGTATTGCAATTCTTAAATAGTTCTGAATAGGCTTGAGTTTATATTGAGGGAATACTTCCATTTTAAGTATTTTATTATTTTTTAATAAAAAGTTTGCATAAAAGCTGAAGTTGTTTGGTTTTTGTTTGTTACATGATAATTTTGAGGAACGCGTTCCAGTGGATGTGTCTCCAGTGAATGTTCATAGGACTAACAACATCAAAATTGCACAAAGTAATCACACAGATTGGTGTTGGACTTTCTTGATCCTCCTTTATGGCCCAGGTCCACTTTGAAAAATAAAATTAGCTGGTGGAACATGTAGGATCCAAAATAGGTTGTAGTCAGCTTATCCTGGTAAAGTACTGCCTTTTTACAATGTCCAGGTATGTTTGGGAACGCCTTTCCCTTATGAGCATCTTTCTCCATATTAGTCCTCACTGATGCTCTGCTGTGGGCACCATGAGAATGCTTTTTCAGTGGTGGCACAGCCACTAATACACCACTTAACTTATGCACAAGCCTTTAGCTTAAACAATAGTTATTTCTGCTTTGTCCTCCCAAGTTCCTGTGTAATATTAAAGTACAGAGGATTTTTCACCAGTTTTTTTCTGAAAAGTTGCTCTAGAACCTTTAAGACTGTAATGGGGGCTCAGTGAAAATCCCCTTTCCTCCCTGATACACGAAAAGGACATTTCCTGCATCCAGTAGTCTGCTGGAGAATTGCCAGTGGTGACTATCCCATTAAAGAAGTTTGAGTGATATGGTAATGCCACTGGTTCCTGGGTGTACACTGGAATTTGTGAGCTACCTTTAAGAGTCCTGGTATATATTTTTTAACAAATTATGTCCTGCATAGGGAATCATTCAATTCTGAAGAAAAACCATTTCAATTTAAATAGATGCCTAAATTTGTAAAATGTTTTTGCTTTTCCTTAAAAATAATATATAGCTAGTTTGTTCTTGTTCAAATCTGCTGGTGTGAACTGCACATAGTTTACTACCTAAAAAGCATATGTATTAAACAGCTGAATAATGTGAACATGGTCACCTTAGGACTATGGCATACAATCAAAATTCTGGGCAACCACAACCAGTTGGCACAGAAAGACACGTTCCCAGTAGGGGACAAAAGCCACTGGTATCATGGTCTGAATTGCTCGTGTGCAGGTGCTCTCTCACATGTAGAACACTCCAAACACATTCAATTTCACAAAACAATGTTCATGTGTTTAAGCCTATCTTTACAATGAGAAGGGCTGAAACGGAAATTCTGACTCCTGTGCCACTTTTGTGCTCGTACATTGAAATAGCTGCAAGGAAACATTTTGAACAAAAGACTACTCTCTTGGTGAACCTTCCCCCCCCCAAAAAAAATCAAGTTAGGAGTATTAGAATTGGCAATGAGATACTTTTCAAATTTTAAGCTTATGAATACACAGCTGAAATTGTGTTTATTGAAGCCTGGATACATAGAAAAATCCTTTATGCCACTAACACGCAGGCACCACCAACTTCTTTGATTTTCTCTTCTGCCTTTCTGCTGAAGAATTTTGCTTTCACGATTACAGGCTGTTTGGGCAGTTTCCCCTTGCCCAGGACTTTGTAGTAACCCTGGAAAGATAAGGAGATTTAGCAAAAACTCTTAAGTCCAAATATAAGGTACACAAAGCCTCTTGCAGTCACTACCAGCTGAACCAATTTCCATACAAATCAAAAGCAAAATATTTCAACGTACTGTATGTAAACAATGACATTGTAATAAATGACCTTTAGAAAAAGTTTTGCCAAACATTTACCAATTACAAAATATAAATCACCATGCATATTCAGTATTTTCTCACTTTGTCTTCTTGGTTTAAAAATACTTTGGCAGACAGAACAATTTGATATTCTAGAAAGGTTTGTCAGAAAACTAATATGCTATGTTGAAATGTCATTTTGTCCTCTCGGCCTGAGCACATACCATGAAAGGTTTGTATAAGTACTTGGATCCTACGTTTGTTCCCACCAGGAACTCTTTCGTCTTGCGCGTTTTTTGTCTTGCGAGGCATTCGTCTTGCGAGATACCACTGTATAGCCTTTTAAGCTAGTGGGTGGTATTTTATTGTGTTGTGTATTTTGTGCTTTTATACCGTAAACTACCCTGTGATCCTTATTAGGCTGCACTCCTAACTGTGTCTACGCAAATGTCAGTCCAACTGAATTCAATGGGCCTTACTTTCAAGTAAGGGGTGTTACAAGTTCAGCTTTTATCTCTGAAACAATTTTAGGACTTACCATACTACACAAATGAACTAGCTTCACACACATTTTATATTATCAAAATAAACTTACCGAGCGTACAACATCAATAACTGGAGCTAATCCCGCCTGATTTTTGGCATAGTTGAGTCTTGTTTGCTCACTAACAAGTGTCCAGAGTTTATCCAGGTTCACTGTAGGACAGAAGTGCTGGTTTTTCTTCAAGTGGTAATGTCTCATACCAACTTTTCCAAAATAACCAGGATGACTGGCAAGAAATCACAGGCAGAATACAGTCAATGCGTAACTCATTTTGAAATGCATGTGCATCATTACCTAGCTAGAGGACATACAAAGTATATAACATTAATTGCATAGCCTACTGAATGAGAAATTGTCTTCATTTAAATTTCTCTAGCCAGGTTCGTCAGGTTTTTTTATGCTTAAAACCATTGCAAGGTATATCTAGTCTACTAGTACCCAGCTTATTTCCCTCACACAGACCTCAATGACATTGTCTCCTAGCCACTTTCAGACTGAGTTAATGTGGTCCACAGAGGTGAAGAACAAGAAAATACAGAGTTGTAAGGAGTATTTATTGTCCGAAGTAATAACTTATTTAGTTCCAGGTAATCAACTAGAGCAAAAATCAAACTAATCAGATGGGAAAAAACCCTGTCTATTTCTGTGTCCTTACACAGTTGTCCCAGTATTTCACTGCCTGGTGCCCAAAGTACCATAAAACACGACATTACACACACTACTGTACACAAACCACCCTAAATTTATAATTTGCCAGGAGGGGGTTCTGCACTACAGGTAACTTTTATGCCCAAATATTCTGTGACAGAAGACAAGCTACAGCAACTTCAAAAAAATATGTTGTTCTAAAGGAAAGGGAAAGCTGTAGTTGATCCAACAATAAATATTTGCCTTAACTGTGGCTACAATGGGAGGTCATCCAAGCTCTTGCTTTTTATATGAAAGCAGTCAAAGACACACAATTCTATTTGTTTCCTTGCAGCAACCCCAGCAATTCACCAAACAGAATTCACCAAGCAGAATGATGATACCGATCCTCCTGGTGGCCCCACACCTCCCAGTTTGGGATATGAGTTTTCTGTTACTAACCTGGTGACTGACTGAACTATGAATAGGGCAGTCAGTGAATAAAGGTCAGTTATTGCTCTTCGAGTACTATAGCACACCATGATAACTGACAATATCTAGATGTGACTCTAGTCTCGATTGCTGTAGATCAGTAGCAGTCCATGTGATGGGTTTGAGCTGCCCTTCCGACATTGGCATGGTTGCAGTCTGGGCTGTGGACACATTCTGGTGCTCCTGGTCATACACACACACAGTCCCAACCTCACTGTCACCCTATCCAGGTAAACTGCAGCAGTGTAGCAACTTCACGCCACCAAACAGGCCACTTCTGGTATAGATAAGTAGCTTTGCATACCTAATTCAAAATTAAACCTGAAATACTCCGCTTGTTTACTGGGACAAAAGTCCACCAGAAACAGTGTAATGGACTGCCTCATGGCCCTAAGGAAGAGTAGGTTATGATTCCACTTCAGCCTATATTTAACAAAATTAACATCTACAGGGTGGTAAAGGTTATTTTGGTACCTATTATGGATTTGTTCTTTGCATTATATAATTAAATGCTTTACAAGGGACAAAAAAATGTTAAAAATTGCTTACTATTTGTCAAAATTAATTCTGTGGTGGTGCAAACCCCCAGCATTACCACGGCCTCCAGGATGCTTCCTGTGTTTGCCTATAATAGAAATGAAGAATAGATTAAAACCCTGAATTCAACTTCAATTAAGCATGTATTTACATTTCTTTCCCAACCTCACTGTAACCGTCATCATTTTCCCCTGCACTCTGGTTTTATTTCAATCAAGGTTGTGAAATAAATAGTCAAGCCTTAAAATAACTAAGTATTAAAAATGAAGCTTACAAGTACTACTAATGTTATCCTCTACATGACTTAGTCTAGTAATAAAGCAGAAGAAACCATGAATGAGCACAAACCAACAAAGTAAATAATCCTCTACACTTACCGATACGGCCGTGGCCATGGCTAACATGACCCCTCAGTTTCCTGGTCTTCCTCAGTCTGGAAGGCTTAAAAGATTAGACTTGTGTAAAATATATATATATATATATATATATGAGAAAAACATACACAACAAAGCTTGATGTAAAAGGGCTATCAACCCCTAGCAGACCACACTACTTCAGATGAAACAATTTAAGCACAACCCCCTTTCCCCACTAATTGTTGCAACACAATTTTTTGGCTCCTCCTTTCATGAACTGTTTAGTTATAAAAACTCTGTAACTAAGAACTAACACATTTGCTTTCTTCCAATCTCTCACCTAATCCCCTTTGTATCATATTTTTCACATGTAAGCTTGAGGGCAGGGGCTGTTTCATTACTGGTTTTTGTAAGGTACTATAGGCAGCTTTTAGGCTGAAGAGCAGGCTTAAAAAGAGAAGTGTTAAATATATAAATATATGTGGGTTTTTTAATGCATGTTACATTTTGTGGAATTGATATGGTTCTTTATGTTTATGCTTACAGGGGTGGACAGAAGGTAGATCATATTCCATAGGTAGACCTCTGACCAGTGGCTGGCAGATAACCTGGTACCTCTTGGCTGTTGGGATTCTTTCCATGAATGGTAGATCCTCATCAGATCCAGTAAGGCACTTCTTAGGCTCTTAAGATTTAACACTGCCCAGTTATGCTTTAAATTAAAATGTCCTGAATAGCCACTTGCATTGCAAATTTAATACAAACTGGATCTAGCAAAAAAAAAACCACCCAACAACCAACTGAAGTCAGCCCACCCCTACACTAATATACTCTTAGCCTTCCTGAGCCTGCGCAACATGATTGAGTAAATGAAACAAATACACTACCATGCTGTTTTAATTTTATATACTGTACACTGCCTTGGTATTTCAGTCAGGGGGAAGTGTATAAATACTTTAAATAAAATAAGAAGGAAAACGCTTCTGCTGTGTGGTCTTTCTAGCCGGGAAGCATATATCGCTTTTTTTATTACTATTTAATATTCTGTTGGGAGCCGCCCAGAGTGGCTGGGGAAACCCAGCCAGATGGGCAGGGTATTATTATTATTAGGTCCTGCTCCCCCCCACAAAAAAGTACTATGTACTCTGCAGAAGAGCTTCTACAGGCCATGTGCTCTGAGGTGAGGAACCTTCCTCTTTCTAAAGGGGTGTCCCGAGAGCCGTCCCTTGCATACAGGGTTCCCACAACCCCCCCCCCCGCCGGGCAGAGATGTACGTGGCCCATTTCGGAATTATTTGCAGAAATTAAAGGGGGGGACGAACAAAAACGGGGCGCAGTCCTAGGGATGCGGCTGCCACGTCCCGCTCCAGGGAATTCCACGAGGCTCTGGGCAGAGGAGGAAGGGCTCCCCTTTTCCGCCTCCCTCCGACTGCAGGACGAAGCAGAAGGAGAGAGAAGGAGGAAGGCCCCAGCTCAGCCTCAAGCCAGAAGCCGCCCTCCTCACACGCTGCGCGGAGAGGCGTCGGAGAAGCCCCGCAAAACCGCCTCGCCCGAGCACTCCCCATCGCTACCTACCATCTTGCTGGGCCAGAGTCAAAGGGAAAGAGAGAGGCCTCTCTCGCGAGCTTTCACAAAAGAACCTGGGAAGCGCGCTCTTCTCGCGATGTCTCGCGCAGCGGGGGTGGGGAATGGGTCAACGAAGCTCAAAGCGTAGTTTCCGCCGCTCACGATCACGCATTCGTGCTTCACTTCCGGTTCTGAGAAAGCCTCCTCCATGTGCGGGGCAAGAGGGGCGGAAGTAGAGGTGGCCGGTGCAAAAGTTTAGCCAGGGCGCTTTCGTTGCATTGTTCTGAAATGATCTTAGAGAAGAGTCTTGTTGCTCGTTGTAGGAGTAACGTTGGTTATTGGAAGAGAACACTTGAGGGTTTTAAAAGTGGGATGGGGAGGGGGACGGGACACAATTTAGGCTGTTAAAAGAGATTGAAGAAAGGTTAAAAGCTGGTGTGCAGTGCATGGGTTTAGTTTGCTTTCTTGATGAATAAGAGCAATAAGAATAAGAACCCCAGTGGCTCCTACATCACTGTGTTTCTGTGAGAAAATAAATACTGGAAGTGTTATCAGTGAGAATTTCAGTATGGTGCTTGGTGTGTGTCTGGGATATCGGTGGGGTGTGGAGTTCCGTAGGGTAGGGGGCTGTGTGAGGCAGAACGTGTGGAAGGGTTTAAGTGTGGGATTTAATGTGGAGCAGGATGTGGCAGATTCAGTGAGCGCTTGACTTTAACACTCATATTGGGGAGATGGTTGGGGGGGTGCATGCAAGGTTATGGGATGTGGTCTCTTAAGAGGTGCCCATAGCGCGCACCCCCCCCCCACTCAATGGATGATTCTTCATTTAAACACTGCACCACACTGATATTTCATAATTAAAGGAACAGGCATATGCAGAGCATCCACTAATACTGGTGGTGATATGAAACCTTAAACAGTAAGGTTCGAAGGAAAGGAAATGCAGAAGAATACAGTGTGATAATTGCATTATTAATAGTGGCCATTTTCTCACACACAAATCCAACTGGGTTAATCAGTATGCCAATTAACACATGTAGTGTGATTTATTTATTTTTTAAACTCATTGGTAACATTGACACTCTTGATCAATTGTAGTTCACCAGTTTTATGTTGCAGTCTCCCTTTAAAGTGCCATTGATCCATTATCGGGGCATTAAGGTCAGGCATGCTGTCCTAGAAAGTTAAAATGCTCTCCAATCCCTTTTTAATATTGCCATTTCTGGTGTCAGATTTGTGTCCATTTATTCTTTTGTCTGGCCTGTTTTTTTATATTGTGATAGGAATTTTGAGGTCTTAGATATATGGTAATGTTCATAGCCGCACGTACATAGATCAGCACAGGAAGACCGACCTGAAGCCATTTTGATTCCTAAACTGAGCAAATGTTTTCTCTGCAAGGTCAAAGTGGAAAAGCCTCCCCATTGACTTTTCCTTCACAAATCCTGTCTTAAGGGTATGTCTGTGTTTGAATAGGGTGTGAGCCTGTGACCTGGCCCAGGAACTAAGTATTTATCACTACAAAAGAATGGACAGGCTCCCCAGGCAATCCAGTCAAGTAACCTGCCAGACAGGAGATAAACAACAACAGGAGAAAAACAATATTAAAATTTCTGTTTTAGACCGCCTTTTCTGTGATGTAGGTGTGATGTATCTGAGGGGTGGACTTAGGTTACACCCCTTCTGTGATGTACGGTATGTATGATGTTTCTGGGGGTGGTCTTGATCTCCAGGGTGGCAATTTCAAAGTCTTTATAAGGCCTTGCACACCATTTTTCTGGGTCCTCCTCCTCTCCTGCGGGTGAGGGAGCACCCTGTTGCAACAGATCAATAAAGATCAAGCTTACTAGCTGCTATGCTTCTCAATATTCTCTGGTTGGCCTCTGTTATTCTCTCCTACCAATAGGGAACCTATGTAAGGACTCTATATGGAAAAAAACACTCAGCCCTCAGGAGTTGCACAAGTCCCACTCTGCAAGTGGAATGCCTAGGATTTTTAGGATGCAATTAGTAAATTCTATTAGTTTGACTGTTACTTTGCCAAGATGCAGAGGTTAGCTTCTAACAAGGTTTAAAACAATGGTTTTGTACTTTGTGCTGTCAAGCCCAGTCCTATGAATATCTACTTGGGGGGGGGGGGGGAATCCCACTGTGTTCTAAGGGATTTACAGCACGAGTTATACAACTTCAAACTAAATCTAGTTATTCATTTAGTATTGAGGCAGCAGCCAACATCAGAAGAATTCTAATGAATGGCATTTGACACAAGTATTTACACAATTTATTAGAAATCATACATACATTAGAAAAAGACGGACTGTACCTCACCATTTGCAGCCTGTGTGTCAAAAGGCCAGAGATTTCTCCATGTTTAGCAATCATAGTGCAGAACGCATTATAATTTACTGACCATCATTTAAAACAAAGCAGATAATCTGTGATTGTGAATCAAGTACCTTATTACAGAATAACTTGTTATTCTTTTTCTTGAAAAATTAATTAGAAGAAACACTAGAGAAAAATATAAACTCTGTCATATAAAAAATCAGACCTCTTTCATATACCCCCACCCCCAAATTCCCACACTGGAGTTCATTCACTTCCACAGTACACCATGTAGCTCTCACAAATATCTGATGAAGTCAGTGGTTCCGCTGAGACAGTCGGCTGCACATAATTAGCTATTCAGTTTGCACCAAGCATAACTCAGTTTGCTCTAAAGAAAGAAGCACCTGTTATTTTCAGGAATATACAAATATTACCACAGTTGTCCGTGCTCGTGACAGTTTTTGTTTGTTAAGGACGCTTACAGCACATCATT
Source organism: Podarcis cretensis (assembly GCF_951804945.1). Taxonomy (NCBI): domain Eukaryota; kingdom Metazoa; phylum Chordata; class Lepidosauria; order Squamata; family Lacertidae; genus Podarcis; species Podarcis cretensis. The sequence continues at coordinate 71,552,687 of NC_137170.1, read as the reverse complement.
TACAAATATCTATCCAAATACATTATTATTATTATTATTATTATTATTGCTGATGCACAGTGAAACATCATTTGCAGTCACTTAATCTTGTGACCAGCTAATTTTGTCCCCTCCAGCATCAGAATCGGAAAAAAAGATGTAGGTGGTGATCTGTGCCGGCATCATAAATAGTCTTTGGATCCATATTTCAGTAGAAATGAATTAATTCTTCTTGTGAAGGAACCTCATTTTATTTCCTGAAATAACACAAATGAGATATCATAGTTATTAATATACATTTTAAACCATCAAGAATTCAAAACAGCACAACTTCTTTTTGGTAAAGAGGTCACAGCATACAGTGCAATCTATCTATATCTTGGTGGTGTCTCAGAAAAGCAGCTTAGCATTCACTACTACCACAATCCTGGTTTATGTACATGAGATGAAACACAATGATGAAACACTCTCATTTTACAGTGGTACCTTGGGTTATAGACGCTTCAGGTTACAAACTCCACTACCCCAGAAATAGTACCCCGGGTTAAGTACTTTGCTTCAGGATGAAAACAGAAATTGTGCTCCAGTGGTGCGGCAGCAGCGGGAGGCCCCATTAGCTAAAGTGGTACCTCAGGTTAAGAACAGTTTCAGGTTAAGAATGGACCTCCAGAACGAATTAAGTTCTTAACCCAAGGTACCACTGTATATCTTAAAATTTATTTTCATGCTCAAACATTATAATAAAATTAATTAGCAGAGGAGAACTATCTGACACATACTTGGAGTGTGTGCGCACAGGTAACAATTTCTGTGTACAAAGAGGAATGATGTCTTCCCTATCACTACTGTACAATTGTACTAGGTTGACAAGCTTACTGTCTCTGTTTTTTAAAGTCCTCACCACAGCCTCCTCTCCACATCCCATTTAAGGACATATTGTTAAAGTATATTGTTATATCTTTGCCCTCCCTTGATTCTTTTGAAAAGCATGAGCTTTACATTATATGAACTTTACGTTATATGCAATGAATGAATGAAACAAAGTCCCATTTTTTTCAAAAAATAAAGAGACTGCAATTTTAAGTGTGGGTTTGGGGGGCAGGTCCTTGACCCTTTTCTGCTTTTCATCTACATGTATAGTTTCCCCCCTTATAATTTCATTTGATCAACTGAGGCCCTTCTAAAGAATTTTCAGTTGTTGTACACATTGGATCATGAAGCAAAGCATGTTACCAGGACTGTTAAATAGGTCAGCACTTTCTGCGGAAGCTAAGCTCTTCCATTACTTGTTAATAAATGTTGCCTTCTCTTGAATATCTACCAGATGCTACAATGAAGAAGCCTCCAGGAACAAAATGTGCTTTATAATAGGGCCTTTTCTTAGCATTTTTTAAACATGATGCACATGCTTCAATATTTCAAAGCCTCTGTTTTAAGTTCCTTACCAAGGCCTCGCAGAAACTTATTTACTCCACTTTGTTCAGTGTCTGGAAGCTCTTCCAAATACTGTTCAACCCTCTGTTCAAAGAGACCTGTGGAAAATGGATGAAAGAGAAATATTGGTCTTTTTCCAAGAGAAAGGAGGATCAAGACCTAGTGCTCTTACTTTTGTGGCAGCCAGAGACCCTCTCTCTCACACACACACCCCATTTGTTTTCTGAAGGGTATTTCAAAAGCCTTATTTTCAAAAGTTCCATGTCTTCATTCATCCCAGCATTCATCAGCCTTTCTCCTGTTAGGAGATGGTGGGTGGGATTGCCAAAGTCTTTTTTCCTAGACACCCGCTCCCTTTAAAAATAAATGCCAAGTGCGTAAGCTGAATGCACACAAGTTAAATGCTTGTATGTTGCGAGTTATGAGTACTACAATACATTAATAAATGAAAAGGCCATCTCACAGTTGACAGAACAGGCCTTACCTTTTGCCCTGCATTTTCGGAGTTCTCTATCTTGGATAAACCCAGCAAACATCTGAGATTCCATAAAGACCTCTAAGAAACGGCGGATGCTCTTTGAAGCCACAGATTTGCGGAAAGCCTCTCTTTGGAAGACTCGCTCGGCCTTTTCATTTTGAGTGAGGAAAAGGGAATAGTGTCCGATTGTCTCCACAAAGAAACGGATGAACACTTCTGATACTAATCCATTCAGCGTATTACACTCTGCAAGAAAGAGGAAACAGTATATAGTAGAACCCACACAGTATGAACTAGATGTCTCCTCCCCCAACTCCTGAATACCATTGTGTGTGTCCCTGCAGCTCCCTGTCACTGTAATTGCACATAAACATTATTGGGATATTAGAATAGGATGTTCATTATCAGACTATTGTTTAAAATGTCTAAGTGGTGTACAACAGATTAGCCAACAAGTGCAACGGAAAATATGTTGTATTCAACAGGACATCACCAAGAGACTGTCCAGCAGCTAGAAGCATCACTCCCACGCCCCCAAATCATTTGATAAACATTTAAAATTCATTTGACGTAAAGACAGCATGCAAGTTTCCTCAATTCTCATAACCACAGGCTGTACGAATACCAACAAATGGGGTTCACTCATCCTTGGTTGGGTCTTCTGGAGCAGGTTTTTTGAAGACCTTCACTTTGTTCTTCAAACATTATATTCTGGGCATTTTCCTCATTTATCAGAATACCAATGGGTTTAGAGTATATACCACAATTATACCAGGAGCCAAGCAAAATGTTTGTTTCCAAACAGCCTTTGCAAGATCCTTTTCCCTTTAATGAGGATGCCTTTGAATCTCATGGAGAAACTATTTTGTTTAACTAAGAAAGAAACTGTGAAGGAATGGTCAAACATTAGTATGAAAGGAGCAGCCAGCAGCAAAGGCAGAATTGTTGCCACTCTCAGACTCCAGTAAGTACAAAGCACACCAAGAGGCTCCTGCCAAGTTTCTATAAACTGATCCCCCCCCCAAAGGCTCAGATCAATATCTGCCCATCTCATGTGGCTAGGTCAGCCAATTGACTGGAATGTCTCTTGTCTTGTAACGTGGACACTTTAAGTTGATTTAAATTCCTCCCTTTAATTTGTAAATAAACAAGTAAGAGACCTTTTCTTCCCTTTCCCTAGTCATAGGATAACTAGTATTATTAAATTGATTAAAAAGCCATTTGTATCCTTAAAAAAAAAAAGGCTAAATGACAGGGCACTTTTGCAAGGATGCATGTAGCACAATCCCACGGACATTCATGTAACAAATCAAAATGAGTATCGAGCTCTGCAAAGCCAAGCATGTGGAACTCAGCCATTCAGAACCTAAGAAATATTAAAATAGTTCTAAAGTCTCTTTAAGGGCTACCAAACACTTCAACACAGATGCATCAGTTGTTTTCCGAGGGAAGTCACAATGACTCAGATCAACACAGCAAGCTGCTCTGAACCAACTGTGGCTCCTGTTTCGCTTCCATTGGGAATAGCACAGCATCCAAGCTTGTAATTAAATTCTTACAAACACAATAAGTGAACCAAAAAAAAAGAAAGGAAAAACAGTCATGGAAGTCACTCTCCAGAATAGCTGGCTATAGTCAATTAAACGGTTAGCAATGCGTGACAGTGTTGTGGAAAAAAATGTGTGCCATCGTTAAATACTGAATGGTTTACTGTTGTGAAGTACATTTTTTGAAGTTGTTTTTCTTAAAGGATTTTCATAGTTAACAGTGGTACATAAAACGTCTCTGTTTTCAATTCATAGAGTCCTTTCTACAGGTCAGTTACATTCAGCGTGAGAATGTAATGGTGTGTTGTGAAGTACCCTTTAAATGTTGAAAAATATATATTTTTGTAGTTCGCTGATCAGTTTACATACAACATTCTTGTTTCCCTCTTTAGCTTCCAAGAACATATTATTCCCCATCCCACAAAGATTCGACTGTAAACAGGACTTGTTCCCAGCCTCTCTTACCCTCATCTGATTCGCTGTCTGAATCTTGGTTTATTAAATCACTCTTCCTCTCTAGAGCCTGCTCCAGAGCTGCTTGCAATTTCCTAGGCAAAAGTGTGTCTTCATCATCCATCTGAAGGAGGAAAACAATGAGCAGGCTTATTTCCAATCAAACTTTTTCAAGATTTAGAACTGAGAAACATATCTGATATTTCACACCATGTTGTAAATAAAGCATTAAACTCTTACACTGTGAGAAGAGAAAGCAGGGCAAAGCCAGATTTGGCAGTGATGTTGCAGCACCTTGCCCAGGTTTTTGAGGAGAGATGAGGTGTATTGAACATGTGAATTTATGTTGTTGGTTGTTCTATTTGTAATTGAAGTTTTTATTTTGTTTTATGCTATTTGAATGTTATTGATTCATTTTGGCTTAGATTGTGTATATCTCTGCCCTGGGACCTTTGGGTGAAGGTTTATTGTTTATTGTGAGGTTGACACACCCACCATGTTTTCTCATTCTTAACTGATGGGACAACCTCACAACTCGGCCTGTTAACTCTATTTATGTTTTTCTAATGGGCTATGAAGTTGTTTTGCATATTTCAACACACATAAAAAACACACAGTACCTGTCTGATGAAACGATCAGATCCAAGGTTCACCATCAAAGCCTAAAAGGTAATCAACAGAGAAAAGTTTTATCATGGTGCCTGGAGACATGTTATTGTCTTTACAAGAAAGGGGAGATCTAAATACAAGTTTGACCACCAAATTGAACTTCTAGTGCCATCCAGTGGCTTCAGAGTGTTTGGTATGCACCAATAATGTATAAAGCAGGAACCCAAGCTTGTGGTGTGTGTAGTGTACTGAACATCCACTCCTATGAGAATTAAGCTGAGCGTCTTACATCAGCATTGTGCCCTCCATATGCTATGGACTAAAACTCTCATGATCCCTGATGATTTGGCACACTGACTGGGGCTGATGGGGATTGTTTGATCCTTCCTTTATTCAAGAAGACACAGTTCCACTAGTATCTGAGAAGGTATTCATATAAACCAGGGGTGGGGAACATTTTTGGCTCCAAATGCCAGATCCTTATTAGGATCAATCAGCCTTGTGAGCCAACTTTGACAGGTGGATGGGCCAACTCTTGAGCTATATGGACCAATGGTCTGACTCAGTATAAGGCAGCTTCCTCAGTTCCTATGACATGGGCCTTCCTATGTTCCTATTATATGGGAAGACACCATGTCATTCCGTTTACTCAGACATTACCAGAACAGTAACAGATCCAGACACTCATAAGCAATTCTTATGACTCTCTGATACTGAATGAAGCTACCCTTGTATATATAAACAGCAATATAATAAGAAATTTGAGAGGAGGAGAAGACGACGAAGAAGAAACAAAGAAACCTGCTTTGCACATGTCACAAATAGTGGCTCAGAATCAGCCCTATCAAAACACCTCTTCCCCTGCTTTCACGACCCATGGAAATAGAACAATGACACCGTCAGGTATGCAGTTGTCCTTAATATTTTCTGGACTGATCCCAATTACCAATGTAGTATCTTCCTCATCCTCTGCTCTCATGTTTGCACCACAGGAAATTAGTTCTCACATTGATCTAATTTCATGATGGATGAAAGTATGTAAAGGAGAATGAATAAACTCAGAATTCAGCTCAGAACAGAATAGTTGTGGGCAACAGCACTTCGACCACATTGCTCCCTAAGCAACAAGCTGCCAATATACCTTCCTAGAATGGTCTGTGTAAACTTACCACTCAATTTTAATAATCATGATATGGTAATTGGTAAGAGCCTATGTATTGATAGTTGCTTCTCCACTCCCATGCATTTGGTAGAAAATACCCAGATATGTCATAAGAGTTCGATTCAGGCGTGCTCCTCATATGTAAAACTCACATGGGAGCAAGGTGAGCAGAAATGAGAGGGCTACACCCATCGCTTTCCAACTCAGGGAGTACAACTATGTGAAGTGGAAGATTCTGAATTGTGCAAAGAGCTTCCATGAGTAGAGGAGGTCCCTTGCTCTACAGGACCATCCTTCATGAGTTGGAAGACGACGGGAATAGTGACACAATGGCACAGCTTAGAATGCTCAACTGCTTGAATTGTAGGGTTTGCATATGAGCAGAATGCCCAAATAGAACTAAGATTCTACATCTGTCCTGGACAAACTTGCTTCTTTTAAAATGGTCTGTTTCTCTACCATAGTCCATTTTTGCAGGTGTTACAGGCAGAAATACAATTAAAAAATGAGTGCATCCACCTCATAAGGATGTAAGAATATAAGCTTATCAAAATCAATGAGTTGCAATTCAGATCACCTATCCCAAAATTGGCATTTCAGTGTCATGCTCACTCTAGCAGCATTGGGGAACCTCAAGCTCAATAGCCAAATGTGTCCTCTATGCCTCTCTATCTGGCCTCTGTAGCACCACCCTGTTCCCAGGCCAATCCCCCCTACCAGCCCTGCTTTGCACCCCAATGAGTGTTTTTGCCTGCCTAGAATGTAGCCTTGAACTCTCATCTTGTCATCTTGTCTTTTGCTTACCTGGATAGCGTGGTGTATGTGGAAACCTAGAAAAAGTGAGATTCACTGCTTGGCACACTTTTGCCTCTGGCCCTACATAGCCCTGGCATGTGGCCCTCAGAAGGTTGTCCAGAAGGGAATATGGTCCATGGGCTGAAAATGGTTCCCCACCCCTGCAGTACAGCTTGCACATCAATGAGGAGGAAACCTTTCAGAAAGGTAATGGCATTGTCTCCCATCAGTTGCAAGTAAGGATTGAAGCACAAAGGTTTGTTAAATCTATTGCAGAGTTCTTTCCTGGGAATTTCACTTACAATGAACTATAGACTCCATTCCTACCTCTTCTACTGGTAGCTCCTTTAATTTAGGCAGTGAGTTGGAAAGCAATCCAACCAGAAATGGAGTAGGGCAGCAGACAATGTCAATCATGGAAGAAGGCAGGACTGGAATGAATGTGTGTTGCCAGGAGAAGGGGTACAGCAAAGCCACCACCGCATGAGAGCAGCTGGACAAGGTGCTGAGGACAAAACAGAATGGACATTAGCATGTGCTTTAACAAACAAACAAAACTTTCTGCTTGCTTCTTAATAAAAGTCGGGACACTTCTAGTTTGTCACTATATTCAGACGGGGTTAAATCACATACCAGCAAATTCAGGTTGTACACTTCCCCAAAAGATGTGACTTTCTACTATAAGGAAAGGGACAAGAAAATGCACTGGAAAATATGGGATAACATTTGCTTTTGTGCAATGTCATCTAACCTCCCCACAAACAAATCAGAATGAGTGCTCATTAAATAGCTAGTGTAACTGAAACTCCCTGCAAACAAGTCTGGATGAACACTCAATAAACCAGTTGTCTGGAAGCACACTCAAAGAAAAGAGAACACCCTACATTCACGCACCACAAAATGGTCTTCAGGATGACTTTGCACATTATCCGAATCCAATCTTTCCTGCTTAGTCAAAAGTAATCACCAGTCACCAGTTTATGGAAGCCCACCTGGTATAAACCTTGCCAGAGTTTAACGGAAATAGTCTGAAGCTTTCAAAGTTAACACTGATTAGTATCCCGACTAGGTTAAATCAGTCACTAAGCTGATAGCCGTGATAGGATTTTTTGTCTAGTCTTGATAGGATTTTGTTGTTGTTTGGGAGTGAAGAAAGCATTGGACATGTTACCCATAAATGAGGGGGAAAGAAGCATGAACCTCACTTCCAGTATAACATGTAGATGGAGAAATTGCACATCTCCCCAGAATGAGATGTGTGTGCTTCCAGAAGTGGAGCAGTCCATACATCTTAATACATGAATTGCCTGTCGATCTTAAACTAAAAGTGCAAAGAAGTGTTTGCTATCCTCCAACTAGCCTCCTCCTCATACAAACCCATATGCTGTATATCCCTGCTTACATTTTTCACACCATCTGTAAGCAATGGAAGAACGCCTTGTCCTTGACCAGCACAGCACAGTCTGAGAACTGGAAAGCCACAGTTCCTGCTGCCCTTGACTTTGAGGGCAGTTTCATTTGTTCTCAAGTTCTTCCATCTGCAGGATATGCTCCATCTTCAGAGCACTTTCCAATGAAAGGCACTTCAGAAACCTCTGTGCACTCAAAAAAGCCCTCGCTGCTATGCTTTGCTATCACATTCTTTGGAAATCCCCTGCTAACAACATGCTTTTACCCAGAGTGCCTTCCCAGTACAGTCTTCTTCTGGAAGGCTACAATAAAATAGCTTTTTTTGTCCAATCTGCTTTAGGATAACAAAAAAAGGAAAGGGCTTTTATTTCAAGAACCGCCACTTTAACTTGTGGTGCTTTGTGCAGAGGTGAGGGTGGGGATTTTTTCTTCCCGAAGTTAAGACGGCAACACTCATGCCAAGATCTGAGCAACTTACGATAATTTTTAGTCACAGTTAAAACTTGTTTAAGCAAATATGCTTGAACAAGTTTTAACTGTGATGAAGGTTAGCTCAAATGTCATGGTCTGGATTGAATTCCAAGTGTGTTGTCACCTTAGGTTTGTGAAGAAAGTCCCTCACAAAGCTTTCTTCCACAAGAATACTTTTCATTTCAGAGAGTTATGAATTCACTAAACAAGTTTTTACATGAAAATGCTGTGTGGTCAATTAACCATTTATTTATTGACATGCAAGGCCTTTTCAAGACCCTAGATGGCATCAAACTTCTGTTTGAAGACTCCTTTGCCAACTCTCTAAGCAAAAAAACGATCTAAAAGACCACACAAAACCATTTGCTCAGCAATAGCAACTGGAGCTATGTGCCGACAGGAGAGAAGCTTCTGTGTGCTAGGTTGTAAACTATGCAATGTCACAGTAGAACTCTTAGGGGCACATATGTCAGATTTCTCCAGCAACCATAGTGCTTTTTCAGACCACAAAGGCACTGGTGTGCCATGCGCTCATGAACCAGATAAGAACTGTGCTGATCCAATGTATTTAAGGGAAATCAGTGGAGAAATGTAGTGGGGAAGACAGCTACTATTACTAGTTCCTGATGGGAAATGCCCTGTCAGAATCTTGTGCAGTTTCCAGCACAGATGCCAGCAACTAGTTATCTAGCAATGATAAAATGACATTTGATCCAGCTCTTGGTCAGGATGGGTGGACTCTTAGCTCAGTGGTAGTAGAGGTTAAGCCTGGGTAGAATGAGGTTGCACTTCTCTTGGCAGAGCAGGGACATGGTTTGAGGGTACTCCTGTTCCTGCATTCCCAGGTGTTGTCCAAGAGTGCTTTTGCCCAGCTCTGGCAGGTTTATCAACTGCTCTTGTTTTGGGAGAAGACAGACTTGGTCTCTGTACACAAGCTCGCTGTGAGGCCTGAGGTGGAAGTCTTGTTAGAATAACGTTATAAACTCAAACAAAAAAGCAGCCAGTCCCTGGCAGGGACCCCCAGCCAGCTTAGCCCTCCAAGGCCTGGGGCAAGTGTACCTGTCTCCCCCCACCCTCTGGCATGGGCCTGTCTCTCCACAGGCCTGACTACACTACTGTAAGACGCTCTATCTGCGGGTAACTCAAAGTGCAGTTGGTAGAGCATGTGACTCCTTTATTACCTCAGCTGCAGTGGCAGCCTGTCTGTTTCTAGACACAATCCAAAGTGCCGGCTATTGGCTTTAAAGCCCTTTAAACCTGGAATCAGGTTACCAGGAGAGGCGCTCTTGCGTGCTCAACTCCCATTCCAAGCACACCTGGCTGGGACACATGTGAGGACTTTCTCAGCAGTGACACCCACTTTCTGGAATTCTCTGCTTTGGGGAACCCACTTGGTTCCTTCTCCAGTAGCATTTCAACACCTGCTGAAAACATTTATGTTTAGGCAGCCTTTGGCCTACACGTTTTGTTAATTTTGCCAGGCCTCTTCTTTCCCAAGCCTTTGGTTTTGCTCTTTTTTTCCTCCTGCTCATTTGTTAGCTTCTCAATTTGTTCTTCTGAGCCTTGTTACATGTTTTAAGCACCCTGAGTGGTTCAGTTTTGAACTGACAAGTAGTAGATGAATATTCTTAACAAAAACAGTCTTGTTGCGAGGATGGAATGGGGAGGGGGAAATCCATACACACCACTTTGAGTCCCTTGGGGAAAATAAATACAACAAATAAATATAATGTAAGATCTAGCAATCCCTCAATAACCTGAGAACACCCTTGCCCAATGGATTTTCCTACTATGCTTTAGTAAAAAAGGCAGATCCGTCTCTACTGAAATGAATTTGGTACCACACAGGGCTCCGGGTGAAGGCAACTGACTTTCATGACCTTGCCTACCTACACAAAGATTAATGCTGCCTTCTTAGCAAACATTTCCCTCCTAGTACTGTTATCCAACATGTGATGTGCTAGCCTTGACTCTTATCTTGCTGAATAGTGTATTTGATTTAAAAACAAACAAAACACCACCATCTGATTCAGGAAAAGAAAATGTGGAGCATGCCTCACAGGCTTCCAGGCATAATCCTTTAACTAAGCTTTTAATGACTGTGGAAGTTTCAAGTGTAACTGGTCAAGTCAATAAGCAAATGGAACTAAAGTGAGAACCATGTTAATCTAAAAGCAGGAACACAAACATTCCTTAGTGTTCAGCACATACTCCTTGCTTTCTATAGAATGCCCTTTTGTAACCTGCCCTCCTCTTGAAGGCAGGGCTGTGATGTAAATCAGAAACAACATCCTCTCTCTCATGGGCAATTCCCACGCTTGGGAACTTTTTGCTTTGGGCCACTTCACTAGATTCCCCCCCGCCCCTCGCCCATGAATTGTCCAATGCACAGAGCCACTGCGAGACAACTGGGTAGCAAACATGTGATCAAAGGCAGTTTTATACATGCATAACAACTTTTTTTCTTTTCTTTTTTTACTTCCAGAGGAGTAGTTGCATTAGTCGACTGCAACAAAATGAACAAAGATTTACATCTTAAAGATCAACCGATTTATTGCAGCATCAATTGTTGTAGGCTGGAGCTTATGAATGGAGAAATGGATTTTGGTTCATGAAAGGTTTGACACAATAGATATGAGAGCCTTTAATTTGCCAGAAGATATGCTGTTGCTTTCTTTGTTTTTGGTTTGATAAGAAAAGAGGTTAGCTAGATTTGAATATTCAGATCTGAGTAGCTTTGCAGATGGTTTTGTACAGATCCAAGATTTGTGCTTTTTGGGCACATCTGCCTGGGAGCCTTCCAAACTGGTTAGCCTAGTACTTAGTACTAAACCAAAAAGTAGCAAGAAAAGAAAAGGGTACTCTGTTGTACAGGTTTTGCACATTCCTTTATGTTGATTGTGCCACCCAGACAGACAGCCTGGCAACAGTTCTCCAGCCAATATTGTCATCAACTGCAGAGTCCTCTCCTTTTACTTATTGGTTGATTATGGAAATAACCTTGCTGCATTAGCATCTTTTACACATATCATTAAAAAAACAGGGCTGGTAGGCTGAATTGTAACTTTGTATGCTTGTATGCCTCTTTAGCATATCTCGTAGTGAGTACCTGGACTGAATGTCTTTTTGAATGGAGAACAAAGATCTTTTTGTAGTGTATAAAACTGGAGACATTTGAAACTCCATTAACTTGGACAATTTAACTTATCATGATACTTAGCTATACTTGGTTGTTTATATTGTAAGCATAGAAGTCATGGGGCAGTTAAGAAGGGTGTGTGTGTGTGTGTGTGTTACAGGTGCCTCATGCTGGCATAGTCATGGAATAAACATCTAGCCCAGATGTGGTGCAATTTATATGCGCAAACTGAGATGTGGTTGGAGCCTGAACTGCCAGCGTGCATTACAACTCACTGTCAGGCCACTTTTTCAATTTGGGTCCTCACCAAAAGCTGAACTAGGGCTCTTCTCAGCAGGTCATTATATGCCAATTGCCATTTTGCAAACCACCAAAGGCCTTCCTAAAGTGGGCTGAATGATGGGATATAAAATCATGGTCTATGGTTATGATGAACTGCTCCCACTGCTTCTTCACCACAAGTACATTTTGAACTGCAGTTGAAAACAAGCGGTTTCCAAGTAGGCTCACCAGGGATGCAATTGGTCTTCAAGTATGGGTCTTTCACATGAAAATTCAAGGCCTTGCAATGAGCAAGAATTTGTTTACAACTGTAGTCCAAAGGGGATGCCAGCTCAGGCGATCTATAATCCGCAAGCCACTTAAAACCATGGTAAGATGGTCAGCATCAGTTCAGTGCCCTGAAGTTATGTCCAGTTTCAACTTAAGGCAGACATACTGTAGGTCTAACTTCTAATTCTGGTCCCATGGGACACCAGATTAGAAGCATGAGACCCATTGTTGTTTCTTTCTGTACTCAAATTGTAAAAATGACATGCCATACATATTTTGTTAAAAAAAATGCTTCCCCTTGAAAATATCAAAATAAGAGCATGAGTCATTGTTGCTACCCATGAAAGAAAAAATGTCAGTTAAAAAATGCTGAGTGAATAGCTGTAACCGTGAGAAAAGTCCCCAAGTTACAGAATATGCTAACACATGCATTCAGGGACAATGGTGATATTCAAAGTCAAAGAACTGAATGCACAGATTAGGAGAAAACCACAGCAGAAGATGATGGAACGGCATTTACAGGAAACTAGGATACTGGGGGATATTTAATGGATAATGTTTCAGATACGGGGTGGGAGAGGAAACAAAAGCTGAATATTTCACAACACAAAAGGATTTTTAAGAGCAACTAATTGTCATGCGATATGTCCCAGGATATAATGCAAGCACGTGTTGTAGGCCACTTCATCATCCTGGGTGTTGTTGATTAGGGCTCTACTTCTGAGTTTTGTTGCAGTTAAATTATTCCCTTGCTGAATAGTCACAATAATCTGGACAGGCAACATCTGCACATTACAGCCTGCCAGCCACATGGTCTCCTAAGTGCTTACCAAGTTCACTATTTCTACAACCCTAGATGGGCAAAACAGGTAGTTTTATCATGCTGCTGGTGACCTGATGAACATGGTTGGTGGGCTGCATTCCACTTGGTGGATTACAAATTTTGCATCCAGCAGTGAATTGCAAAGGGGACTCTAAGATCTAATTTGCATATTTTATCCGAGAATTATGTTTTATTTTGTGTAATAAGAAATTTTGGTGGAGTTGACCATGGTTTTACTGCATATAGTGTATGTAACAACTGCTCTTTCTTTCTTTCTTTCTTTCTTTCTTTCTTTCTTTCATCTTCCTTCTTTGGATGTTGCCATGGACTTCAGCTAGCACAATAAAAAAAATTTTTTGAAAAAGTTGCACATCCCCTGCCAATATGTTTTTCTAAGGATTTTTGTTCATTTGATTTTTACGAAACAGGGAATATATGAAAAATGCAATACAGGCAGGGGAGAAGCTATGGCCATTGTCACTGTATACTGGGTATGGATACCAGGTGTTGGCAGGGCCAAGGTCTTGAAGATCCTGGCTACATTATACTGAGACTTAGGGCAGTTATACAAAAAGGTCATAATCCTAAATTCAATCCATTGTTTCACAAACTGAACAGCCATTTTGATGTCCTAAGAGACCCAAACTGCTTGTGTGGGCATTTGGAGCTCCAACGGTGGCTCCACAAACAAACCTCTATGCCAGTTTTTGGGCTAGTTCATGGTCCCGCAGACGCCGCGGTGGGCTGGAGTGCACACACGCGCGAACACTATTTCCGGCGCTCCATCTGGCGTGGAGGAGGCGTGCACAGCTTCCCATTGGCTGAAGGAACTTCCTGCAGCCAATGGGAAGCTGGCCAGCATCACAGAAGGCGGTCCCCGCTCTGCTCCGTGCCGGTTTAGTGTGGCGCACGGGAGCCAACTGAGCAGGTGGCGGGGGTCCATGGGCCGGTTAAACGACCCCCACGGGCCGCTTGTGGCCCATGGGCCTTAGGTTGCTGACCCCTGCTCTATGCTGTCAAAAACTCCTCATCCCCACTCAGCCTTAATATTCTTAATCAGGTCTTTTCCCCAATCTTCACTGAGTGGCTGGAAGCGGGGAAGTAGAAAAAAGTCCTCCTTCCATTCTGCAAACAAGGAAACATCTGCGTTCACACACCCATTCCATGCCACCTTAACCAAACAGAATGCAAACAGCAGCAGCCCATCTGGCAGTCAGACAGCAGCAGATTTGCTCTGCATTTTGCTTTGCTTTTTGGATGGCCTGGGGATTGGGGGCATCCAAATTCACTCAACAAAATATGCGGGATGGGTTCCAGTTGAGGGCAACGTCATGTGAACAACACCTATAAATTCTGGACTCAAACAGCCTCAAACTCATGATAAAGTCCAGTGAGGACAAGCCCTGATACAACCACCAGCGGAAACATTGCTGGAGTTTAACCAGCCCTATGCTAAGATTCCCTCAGTAAATGATTTTGAGCAAAACTGAATGCTTGCAGGGCAGGCTGAAGTGGTCTCACATGAATTGGTATGCTGGCTTGATTGCAGGGAGTGAGCTTCATGTGACAAACTGCAGAGCACAAAGGTCTGGATGATAAAGCTGGGGTAGGGGGCATGGAGTGAGGAGGAAGTACATACTTTCCGCATCACATCAGCCAATTATCAACTATCCCCTTGTACAAAACGGTTTTAACTATGGCTACAATGTAAAGAATAAACTCTCAGCTCCTTCATCCTGCTACTAAGTATTTCCCCCCCATGAATGTAAGCCAACATAAACTTCACGTTGAAAAGACATGAGTCATGTATAAGGATTTATCTTGTTGGGCATTGTGCACAAAGGATTTAGCAAAATCAAATGTGCTGTCATGCTTGGTGGGAATTGTAGACTTCACACTATAATAATAATGATCTCTGAAATTTCTGTTATGGTTCTCTGTCATCATGTAACAGAGCTTCTCTACTGGGTTAAATATGCTATTAACAATGTCCTGTATAGACTTTCATCACTGATCTGCAAAGACACCAGCAATAATGAGATTATTTATGAGGAATTTATGAAACAATTGTTGGCTCTTTGCAACCTAGAGTGTATTGTGAAGAATACACAAGTATAACAAAAAGAATTTTGTGAAGCATTCCCACACAAACAGCAACCAGGTAATGACAAATGAGGGGACCAGAATCCAACACAGTGGCTGCACAGGTGTGAACCAATGATGTCACCAGCCTGCATGGAATCTTAATTGCCTTTGTGAAGGTAGAACATTGCAGCATTCTCATCACCATTCAGCAGTAGCAGCTGGTAAATACATGACTTATCTCTTGAGCCGTCTAGCTCAGTACTGTCTACGCTAACTGGTGGTATCTCCGCAAGGTTTCAGACCACTGTAGCAGAGAGCATTACCCTAGTCCAGGGGTAGGCAACCTAAGACCCGGGGGCTGGATGCAGCCCAATTGCCTTCTCAATCCGGCCAGCGGATGGTCCAGGAATCAGTGTGTTTTTCATGAGTAGAATGTGTCCTTTTATTTTAAAAGCATCTCTGGGTTATTTGTGGGGCACAGGAATTCATTCATTTCCCCCCCCCCCCAAAAAAAATATAGTCCAGCCCCCCACAAGGTCTGAGGGACAGTGGACCAGCCCACGACTGAAAAAGGTTGCTGACCCCTGCTCTAATCCTTTAAAATAGCCTGGTGGCATTTTCCCTCTTCTTGCACTGCATTAGTGCCCTCATGCCCATACATACGTTTTGCGATGATTTATCTTTTCCTCCCTGTTTCATTTAGCTCTCTGCACTTTTGCTTTCCAGTATAGTACTAGAGTGCACATCACTGACATAAAGTGAAAAGAGAAGCATGTGCATTTCTCCCTGACCAATACATCTATCTATTACACTGGGAGAGCATACTGCTTTCCTCTTGGTGAATCTAATTCAAACACCCTTGGAAAAGCACTAATGGGACACAGAGCACTTCCACAGGGCAATTTATTGTGAGCTCAATGCAGCTCATGCGCACACATGTTTCACAACATCCTCATGACGTTGTCCTCACCCAAATGCTATTCCATATTTTTTCCTCTTTTAATCTGGATTGACTATCTTGCCCTGTTTTCTTTAACATCAGAATTTTTGTAGAACCAGTAAATCCATATTAAATAGAAAAAAAATGGGATAATGTTTTGATGAGAATGACACGTGAACACTGGACAAAACTTGCATGTGTAAGCAGCACCAAGTCCACAACTGCCTTGTGGAAGTGCTCTCAATAAGAGTTGTCCCCGTCCCCCCCCCCAATTACCACACCTCTACGTAGAATGAACCAGTTCATGCAAGCAAAAATGTGTGGTGCTGAAGCTATTCAATTCCTTTTCACTTCTTCAACTTCAGAGGATAGCTATAAATAAGTCATAAATTAGATCTTTATAACAAAAGGGGGGAGGAGCCCTATGAAAATCACATAGACAAATTTTGTGCTGTACAGCACCAACTGGTGTTGCATCTTTGCAATGGCGTTACAACGATATAACTGACTAGAGTAGCTGAGTCCGCAAGTTTCACACCTTAGGCCAGTGCTTCCCAAAAGTTTTTCTCCCACAGACCACTTGGAAATTGCTGGGGGTCTTGGCATGCCATTTAATATATTTTTTTCTGCCTGCTGTAGCAATTGAATGGGCTGTATAATTTCCACTTGTATTTTTATTGCTTGCTTTGTTTTTTATATTGTATTTTACTGTATTAGAATTGTAACTGTTTTTCACAGACACACTGTGAACCACCTGAATGAAGCTCAGTCTGTAGACCTCAATTTGGGAATCCCTAGCTTTGGGTAACACATAACACGTAGCATAGTGTTACAGGTTTATTACTTTATAAAATGATGTGAAAGCACTCAGTAAAAGTGTAACCTGAAGTCAATTCCATTTTATTTATTTTTTTATGAGAAGGGAGACAGGATGACTGGAAGTATCCCCAACTAGCTTTAATGAATGGTTGTACAGTGAGCAGCACTATGCTTATAGCATTATATTTAATTTTCAGCCTTATATTTGATTTTCATCAGGGAAGTTCTTGTGTGACTTACCTGAGTTTATCTGCTATGAAGATCACTCGACGTTCCAACAGGAGGGAGGCAAAGATTCTGATGATTTGTCGTATACTCAGACACTTGAAAAGACACTCAAAGTCCACATGTTCCAGGCGAGAGTCCATTGGCCTTCGGAGTTCTATCACCTGAATGCATTCCACAAACACAAGTCATGTTCTAACTGGCTTGATTATAATATGGACATTATGCCAATCTTGCATCCTGACTTTGGTTAATTATTATGTGGAATTTGAAAGTAACAAAACATTTCTTGGATTGTCTGCCCGGTTTGGTAGCCTTGAGAATTCATGTCACCTTTTATGGTATTTTTCCCAGGAAATGTTACTTTCCGCAATATGCAGAGAAGGAGAAAGTGCGTATTTTGCCTAATGTGTGCTTGACATGAAGCTGATGTTGGTATTGGTTTACTATAATTTATTAAAATTTATTTTATTACTTATTAGATCCCTGTACTGTCCTTCATCCAAAGATCACAGGGTGGTTTACAATATAAAAGCACAAAAAGCCAAGTACACAGAGTGAAACTGACACCATTCCATCATTCATACACTACAACGTAAAAAGAATTAGCTCACATACAGTATGTTATGAATGCAGGAATTATTTCTTGCTTGGCTAGCTTCATGACTATGACAAAAGTGCAATGACACTAATTTGTAGGCTGAACTATGTAGCCTTTTAATGACCAAATATAGACAAAATTGTGACATACTTATATACGGTACTAAACTGTTGCAACATGTTGGTTATAATTTTCAATCCTTGCCTGTGGTGACTTGTAGCTTCCTGACTTAACCACTAGGGATTAGTCAACAAGCGAAAACACCTTGAGACTACTCTGATGGCTAGCTTGCTGACCTTGTGATAAAGCCTGCTGATGTCATAATTTTCATAGATAAAACCAAGACGCCCTATAGCATAGAATCTGTTAAACAAATATAAATTAGATTCCTGAAGCAGTTACACATATACACACACCAAAGTAAATTGCCTAATGAAGCAGCTTCCCAAAAGAAACTTATTTTAAAAAATAAATCCACAATACATGTAACTTCCAGAGCTGTGATAGCTCTCTGTGTTCTACTTTCTTTCTCACTATTTTACTGTTTCAGAGAGAGAGAGAGAGAGAATATGTGTGTTAGGGTTTTACTTGAAAGTTTAAGGTTTCTTTTTACCTCATTTCCAGCTCCAGGCAGGAAAGTCTTGACTTTGATTGTCTTTCCAGGTGCAGGAAAAGGAGACTCCATGAGACTTCTCATAAATGGATAAACCAGGGCAGCAGATATTCCTCTTCTCCTTTCAACTTCATCCAGTATCTGATCCATCACAGTCAAATGCAGAATAAAAGAGAAGCTGTGCCTTAATGACAACTTACACATGTATGCTATATTGACTCTACTCAACCAAAGTGCCAGTAAATCAGAAATTTTGTGTTTTGTCCATTTATTTAAAAAAAAACACAAAACAAACAAGCAATATCCAACTTTCTTTTTCCAGAAATATCATTTCTCGGACTGAAGCCTTCCAGTTGAGTATCGACTCGATCTAAACGTACTTCTTTGAGAAGGACTGTCACTAACATTCCATCTAAACAAGGAATCTCTCAATGACACCAATGCTTGAAAGATAACCTGGAATTACAGGACCTTGGCTGCTTTGCAGCACCACACAGATAATGGTCAAACAGAGGGACTGTAGCTAATCAGCACAGCTGGACCAAGTAATGTGGGGAGACAGGGAATTCCGGGTCGGCGCCATCGCCGAATGGCGGACTCCCTCCGAGCTCCGGAGGGAGTCGGCTGGGTAGGGGTTGGGTCCTGCCGTGCCGGCGACGCGGGGACCCTCAAAACCCATGGGCGGAGATGCCCATGGACTTGGTGACTCGGCGGGCACCGTTTGCGCCCCCCCGACCCGCGAAGGAGCCTTTTTAAAGGCTGCGGAGCGGGTGACGGGGGGGGTGTGGTGCTGTGAGTCCAATGCTTCCCCTGCCCAGCGAAGCCACATGCCATTCGGCGAAGAGCAACGACTTCTTCTTTGAAAATTTCGGATTTGGACTAAAAGGAACAACCCGTGAGTAAATTGATTGGACTTAAAAGGGAAATTTGATCTTTGAATTTGGAGCGAGCGGGGGGAGTGCAAAAAGGAAGTTCGCCCCCCCCCCCTGTTGTAGATGGCTCAACGCAAGGATTTGACAACTAAGATCGAGAGATGAACTTGTTTACCTGAAAAAAAATTTTAACTTCACGAAGGGAAATTACAATAATTGTGCTGGAGGAGAAGACTGATTTGTGGGAACTAAAATGCAACCCCCCCGGGAACCGGGAACGATCCACTATGAGAGACTGGTGAAGAGACACAGAAACTTTGACAGCTGTCAAAGTAGCTGTCAAAGCAGGAAAATAAAAGAGAACTTTGTTACGATGGCTTTGCTGGTTAGATTTGTTACAATTTGGACATAAATTATTGGAAATAAAGGCAACAAGTTATTTGACTTTTGGGTCTGATTTTGAAAGAAATTAAGTTACCATATTCCCTCTAGAGGGAGGCTGGGACATTGCAACAGTAGCAGCAAGTGGAAAAATACTATGAATTTGAGCAGGATCTGTTATCTCTTGGGAAAGCTGCAAAAACGAAGCATTATTTTGTCTACAGAGGTTTCTATACTAAAGGAGACAATGGATTTATCTATTGAAGAAAGGAAGGGACTTGACGCAAGTTATGTTCCTGAATAACAAAAGCCTCTGTGGAGAACAAGAAGTTTCTGAATTAGAAGGTTTCTGCAGCAGAACAGGAAAAAGCAACCTGAGGAATAAGAGCTGGACCAAATTTGAAGCCGGAGTATTTGGAACATCCAGACTTTAAAAGGACCAAGAAATAGAATTTAAGTTAGACTCTTAAACATAGAGGTCTGGATGGAAGAACAATGACTTTTTCTGAGAGTTTTTTCGAGATTGGACTTTCTGAAATTAAAAGCTATCAAAAGACGGCAAAGTGGAGTTGAGATATAGACGTGGATACACCAGGCTGGCAGTAGACAATGGATGAACTTTGGGGATTGGAACCGGGGAATGGGGGGGGGGGAGATTTGGAATCCAAAGGCTGTAAAATTATATATTATTTCTTTCTTTTCTTTTTTCATGTTTGTTGTTTGAAAATAGGGGAATTCGTGGAAGGGAAGTGCATTGTTCATTGTCTGGCAGAAATAAACCATGTGCCCAGGTTCAGGTGCAACACTGAGCAGAACCATGGCAAAAAAAAAAAAAAAACAAAACAGTGTGAAAATGCAGGGCCAGAGGAGGAGAAAAGCAGTCACAAATTTCTCTCCAGCACTTTGCACATTCACATTAAGCCATAGTCTTTCAGGAGCAGACAGTAACAGCACAAGAGAGTTCAAATTCCCTTTGAGTAACCATCATCAAAGTTTGAAAGCTTTGTATATCTGAGAATCCTTATAGAAAGGAGAATGATGCTTGTGATAATATAAATGAAGAACCAGTTTGCTGGGCTTCTATCAAAAAGTTCCGGCTTTACCTTCTGGCATTTAAATAGCTCAGGTAAGTCATTTACAGTTTCCATTAATAGCTGAACTGCAAACGGGAAGCTTTTTTTGCAAAACTTATCCATTTCTGAGGCAATTTGATGTTGATGTATAATGCTGCAGTAGTCAGACCACTACTGTCTACTGTCCTACTGGCAGCTGCTCTGCAGCATAAGTCTTTTTTAGCCTTGCTTCCTGAGATTATTTTATTGGAGATACCAGGGCATGAATGCAATGCCTTCTGCATGCCTTTGACACTGCTATTTAGATAACTCCCATTAACACATTTTAAACTTTCTTTGATGACAGAAAACAGCATAGCCTAACAGAATTCACCCATGCAATGATCTTGATATGAAGTTATCTTTTATCTACAGGTGCATATGCATCCTGAACTTCCAAGTTTAAGCAACTTTTGGTGAAACAGGCGTTGGGGATGGGAAGCGGAAAGGAGGTATAATATGAACTGGGAGATTATCAAGCCTGGCATCAGTATTTTGGGTGTGCAGGGGGATTAATGCAGACTGAATACAGGGGCATGTGGGCCATGAGGATTAGATATCCATTGGATGCACATCCAACCACATTTTTTTTTTTAAAAAAAAAGAGGTTCTGGAGGTATTCCCTGTATTTGGCAATAAACAGATACTGGGTTAGTGTTATACTGGCTCATCATTTCAGATAAGTGTGCCAAGAATTACAGCTTGGCCAAAAGTGGCTTTAGAATACAATGGACTGAGAGGGAGAGTGCCAATACCGACAGACACAGATGTTTTTCAAATTGAGATGCACTTCAGGCACAGAAGTAATAAAGCATTCTTTAATAAAGTCAATAACAGATGAACTGTCCAGCACAGTAATTCTAAAATACTGTTATCACCAATCAAACAAAAAATTCCTCTTCTTGACTCATTAAGTGTGAAAGTTTTCTGTGAGCAGCTAATGCAACAGCAGTGCTTAAAAAAACCTCCAGCTTACCTTGGAAAATAAGTCAAAGCAACCCAGGCGGCTGATCACACAATATACTTCAGGTAAGCGTGGACCTTTTCCACTTGGCTGACAACAATAGTAAAAGAAAGAAAGAAAGCAGGTTTAATTGCATTTTAAGCCACTGATATGATTGTACCATTGGCCACTATTCTAAACATGAATCTTTCCTTTCACCACCAAAGTGGTCAAACTGTTAGGAAATCACCTTATTTTCCCGAAGGCTGGAACCTCAAGATACATTTATCCATTCTGGAAACTGCTGTGCAATGGACACACTTCCCCATCATCATACCAAATCAAAGTTTTGTTTTATTTTAAAGAAACCTCCAGCACATTTAGAATTTCTGCCATTGGTGTCGTTTTTCTATCGTATATGAACTGAAGCCACCAAGATCACTTATGAGAAAAGTTGGGGGTGAGGACCATTGAGACTGTGACCACTAGGGCCAGCCCAATACATTTTGCTGCCTGAGATGAAGGACAAGATGGTACCGTATTCCATGTACTGAAGCCAAGTTGACTGGCAGTTGAATCCTGTCAACAGGATAGTGTTTTCCACAGCACCCAAGGCCTCAGACTAGATTATGGGGCCAAGGTAAGGCTATGTGGCAACAAAGATGAATGATTGGCTGGAGCAGGCGTCAGTATACAGACAATCAAGCAATGTTGCTGCTGCTCCCATTCCAGTACCCAGTGCCTTTTTCCAGGGAGTACTCAAGGGTACGCAGTACCGGCACATCTTTTTGTTGTTGTTAAAAAGTGTGGCACTTCACACTCTGCCCGCCCCCAATCCCTCTCACTACAAAGGAAATGTAATAAGTGAATAGAAAGAGAACCTACCCAGTTCATGCTGACAAAAAAAACAACCCACATGCACACTATATAAAGGAACATAAGTTTCATCACACCTCTCCCCCCCTTTCTTCCCCAACCCTATGCTGTATACAATACTAATGTCCCATATCAAATGTAACTGATTTGTAGAAAGGACTTCACAATCTGAAAAAAAGAGACAATGCACGTAACTGTTGTAAACCAAGAAAACTTTTAATTTTTTTTTAAAAAATTTTAAGTGTGGCACTTACTGTAACAACTTCATGGTTGAAGAAAGTGCTGTCAGTACCTAGGGCCTGAGGTGGTTACACCTCACTCTGTCAAATAGTAGGACTGGCCTTGGCCACCACAAATCTTCCCACATGAGTTTGCTTACTACATCCATCGGGTGCCTTGCAAATAGAAAGCAATCAGGAAACTAGCCATGACCTAGGTGGTTTGACAGTGTCCTCCATAATCATGTAGACATTCCTTCATTATGAGTGTTAAAAGGCAGTTAATTTGCAGTTGTGCTGATGGTGTGAGCACATGCTCCATATTAAGGACAAAACAGCACTGCCAGTTCTGTGTACCTAAGGTACGCTAGCTCCTTCCATTTCCTATCGAACCAAAGGAGATGGCAACATTTAAAAATCCTGGTTGTTAACCCTATTTTTATGAGGCTTTCAAAATATTTTCTGCAGTTAACGCTTTGCTGTTGAGCTGTTTGTGTACAAGTCACAGGAAACTGCAGATTAATGTTCTAATCAGAGAATGACTGGGCTGGTCAGCAGGTGCGTGTGCTTCTGCAGTTAAAATCGTGAAGATGCAGTGAAGTTAAGTTAACACAGATGAGTCTATTTCTGGATCAAAACCTGCTGCTCAGCAGACGTCACATTTCTGAAAAGGCAGAATCCTTCTTTGTCCATATTAGGTATAAAAACGCCTTCTAAAAGCATCAAGTGATTATATCTAGCATGTGGGATTTGGGTTAAAATCATTGTGTCAAATCTGCAGGAATGCTGTAGCCATGCCAGGCATCCTGGACAGCTACCAGCTAAAAGCTGTCTTGCTGGCTGCCAGTAAAAACACTGCATTCCTGGGTCATATATAATAGCAGGAACAATAACGGCTCACAGTTTAGTCAAAAGCTCCGGCCTTGTGAAATATTACTCCTGGGGTTTTTTGCTGCTTTTTAAATAACCCTTAAAGGCTACAGTGTCACCAAGTTTTAAAAAAAAACCATTGAGCATCTTCACTTTCCAAACCTCTCTTGCTTCATGTCCTTTATTTCAGATTTCCCTTTTCTTTTTACCAGCCGCAGCGACTTCCTTTGTGCTAACAGATCGCAGCAATAAAAATGGAGCCCCTCAGAGGTGGAAAGTTTTTAAGTGGCTGGAACTCTTCTTAACTCTTTCACTGGTGTGCGCATGCATAACCTTTCAATTTCCTTCAAACCTCTAATTATGAAAAAAAAAGCCCCAGTGTTAGTACAAAGCTTTTTACATTTGTGGTAGTATTCACGTTTGAAATAAAAATCATTGAATTTTGAAATTGTTTTCTAATATACTGTAGCGTGCAATTTTAAGTAATAGCTCGAATGTTAAAGATTCCTGTTTATTTTCCATTAGACTGTGTGTGTGTGTGTGTGTGTGTGTGTGTGTGTGTGTGTTGATTAGTTGAAGATGGAATCAAGCAATACCGGGAGGGCCACAGGTTGTCCAACTTTGGTCTATATGAATGGGTAAATCAGAGGTGGATTTAGGGGAGCACCACTGGCTTGGTTGCACTCAGCGCAGAGCCTCGGGGGCACTGCAGCTATGATGTAGAATGGAAGATGCGAAGTGAGGAAAGTTCCGATTTTTTGGTGTTACACAGGGCATCGCTGAAATTTGAGGCCCCAAGGTCCACCATTGACTAAATGCCCCAGGAGCAGGTTGTCTCAGTGCTAAGGGCTGTTAGGCAAAATTGTAAAGATCAGAAATTACCTATCATCAAAGCCAGTTTCATGTCCCTGTGAACTGCAACCTCACTGCAGATTTGTGAGTCTGAAGGCAGTCTTAAAAAACAAATCTCCCCAAGTATTCAAGAAGACTAAAGGTTGTCAGCCTAGCATACACATCTATAATACAGAACTCTGAAAAGAGAACAAAAGGCTTATTTGGGCCTCAAAACACTTAGGAATAGCTCTTAGGTGGTGTTTGCCACTGTTTTCAATTTTCAAGCATCAGTGAATTATTTCCCACTTCTTTTGAATATCAACATAGGAATTCTGATAAAAGAGTTTCAGATTTAGCCACATATAAGGGCATTTGAATGTAATTTCTAATAATCCCAAAGGGTGACATCTAGAATTCAAACTTCAGTTTATGGAAGACATTAATGCCAGTGATCAAAATGCACTTATAATATAATGCTTATTCAAGTGAAAGAAACTGTGGATGTAGCAATGTAATATGAACATACTGTACATATTAATAGTCGTGGAAGCCTGACAACTGTACTTGTCCAACTTTATTGTTTTGAAAATGAAACAATCAAAACATTTAAGCCAAAACTGGACTGGAAGCAGCATCTGACAGTGCCAGGAGATCCTGTCCCACACTATCAACATTACTTTAGATTACAGCTTTTGAATAGGTTTTTCTGAACAGTAAAGTCTGTGTTCTGTAAGTCAGGGTTGTGTTGCATGTGCTATGCAGATGATTTACAAGGTCTGCAGTTTTGCACACCCAACCCTTTTCCATCCGCAATCAAACAGAAGTACCAGCTATCCTGCCAGGAATATTCTTTGGTATCTTCCTCTCCACCATCCAACCCAGGCCATTAGCAGCACCTGCTGCTGAAAAGTTAAGCTTTCTAAAAAAGAAAAGAAAAATCTAACAGCAGGTAGTCCCTTCAGAAGTGGGAGTATCTGCTTTTCCAAAACAAGGTTCCATATTAATGTGCTGCTCCCTTACAAATTACAGTGGTACCTTGGCTCTCAAACTTAATCCATTCCGGAAGTCTGTTTCAAAACCAAAGCGTTCCAAAACCAAGGCGCACTTTCCCATAGAAAGTAATGCAAAAATGGATTAATCCATTCCAGACTTTTAAAAACAACCCCTAAAACAGCAATTTAACATTAATTTTACTATCCAACGAGACCATTGATCCATAAAATGAAAGCAATAAACAGTGTACTGGAGTCACACAATCAATCAAACAGTAGCTGAACTGGGTTCCACACAGTCACAAAAACAAAAAGAAAAAGCCGCAGAAACAAAAACGCAAAATAAATAGCAAAAACAGACAGACCTCAGTGTAACACTCAAAACAGAAGTGTAGCACTCAAATCAGAAGTGTGGCACTCAAATCAATAAATAAACACTCAAAACAGAGCTCATTCGGCTTCCGAAAAAAGTTGCAAAGCAAACCAGAGCACTTACTTCCGGGTTTGCAGTGTTTGGGTTCCAAGTTTTTTGTGTACCAATGCATTTGAGAACCAAGGTACCACTGTACTTGTTTGAACCAAAGCCAAGGTCAGTGTTGCAGTGTCAGCACAGTGTAAGCGGTCAACGATGATGTTGACCTTTGGTTGTCATATATCATATTTTTCCTATTTCTGGTCACATGCCTCCTGTTATTCCTAATATTCTGTTACTGTTGATTATTTACTATCATTGTCTCACAGATAGGGGAATTGCCATATTGGCTCCCTGATTCGTGTCCCTGCAATTAAAAAACTCCCCAAGTAAGACAACTTGCCACATCTATTAAACTATTTCAAAAATACATGCTGTTTCTGTCATGAGCATCAATCTCGTGGAGAAAACATAAAGTGGGCAGAGGCTTTCATTATATGAATGGTTGCATTTGATCATCCTCAATTCAGCAAGGTGTAATCCACATTCAGGAACATATTCTCATGCATGGATTGCCTCCCTATACTGTACATGCCAGAGACTGCTGTAGGATAATATTACTACTGCTAGCAATAGCCTGAGGAGACATGATAGCAGAAATACTAGGTGCCTAATCATGGATCTGCTCCGATCATCAAAGAGGGGAGTGAGTGCAAAAGGAGACTACAGATGAGGGGTACTGTATCTTCCCTTGCTTCAATATTACCACCCTACATCTTATTCCCACATGTGTTTTACTCCCTAGTGAAACTCTAATAGTAGAAGCATCCTTAACTGCTAGAAAGGTGGTTGGGAGATGGGATGCAGAAAGGTAAGTGACAACCAGGGACAGGGGTGTTCAGCACTCCTTTCCTGTATGCATCTTCTTGCTGTTAAAACTAGAGCCTGCACAACCCATTTCTGTGTGTCTGTGAGCAGACCTGTGTTTAAGCACATAGATCATCTACCACCACATCTAAATTGGCCCTGAGTGGAAATCAAAGAATGACCTCGACCCAGTTTCCCAATAACGTAATGTCTACACAAGGGAAGATGGGCAGAGCATGAGAAAATGCAGCTTACTGGCCTCTGTTTGGTACTACAACACATTCTCATTAAGTGGGATAGGAAGCAATAAAATGTAGGTAGAAAAAGAAGTTCCCCAATGTTAGCTTTGGGCTTATCCACACTTAGCTTTCCTCCGCTCCTTCCAGGGACAGCCTGTGCTTTAAATCTCTGTTTCTATGTGCCCTTTTCTCTCTCTCCAGAGCTTCCCCCAGAAAAATCTGCTCTTTAAACTTCAATTGGAACAAACAGCAATCCACAGAAACCCTTAATTGACATTGAAATGACATTTGCTGCAACTGAGCATTAAAAAGCAGTTTTTTCCAGGGAAAGCTATGGGGCAAAACAAAAACAAAAAAACACTTGGACAGGGAACATTTAAGTGCGGACCTGTGCCTGGAAAGAGTGAGGCAATAGGTAAGTGTGCATAAACCCTTTAGCAGTTCTAGTGACCTGTACATTAGTTTGCTGGTGTGCTAGGCATCTGTAGTCCAGTATGCACTATGCCGCTAATACTAGCTACTACTTCTAGTCCAACGGGACGCAGGTGGCGCTGTGGGTTAAAGCCTCAGCGCCTAAGACTTGCCGATCGAAAGGTCGGCGGTTCGAATCCCTGCGGCGGGGTGCGCTCCCGCTGCTCGGTCCCAGCGCCTGCCAACCTAGCAGTTCGAAAGCACCTCCGGGTGCAAGTTGATAAATAGGGACCGCTTACCAGCGGGAAGGTAAACGGCGTTTCTGTGTGCGGCTCTGGCTCGCCAGAGCAGCGATGTCACGCTGGCCACGTGACCCGGAAGTGTCTCCGGACAGCGCTGGCCCCTGGCCTCTTAAGTGAGATGGGCGCACAACCCCAGAGTCTGTCAAGACTGGCCCATACGGGCAGGGGTACCTTTACCTTTACCTTTACTTCTAGTCCAAATGTACTCATGGGATCACCATGGGGAAAGAATCAACTGTCATGAGTGCCAGTAGCTCTGTATCCTCTTCATAATAGGTAACATTTCTATCAGATACATCCTGTTTTACTTCTAGTAAGCTCTTCTCTGGAAATGCCCAATTTGGGAGTAGGTAGGTATGAATTTTCCAAGTAGAATAAACAATTGAGAGTGGGCTTGGTTTTAAAAAATGGAATTCCCTGCCATAAACACTGAAACATGTAAAATACAGTAACTCCTAGATTCCCTGGAATATGAATATGGATTTGATTTGATTTTCTGTAGAAAAAGCTGTATTTCCCTTAAGACCACAAGAGATTAATTTTCTTCTTGCATTTGTCCGCAGCCCCAAAAGTGACACATTCAGCTCTCATAATATTTCACATTCTTAGCATAGTGTACGTTGAAAAAAGTTGATGTACTTACTAGTAATCTTCTGCAGTAACCAAACCTTCTGCTGCCATCTTCTCCCGTCAGCATAAAAGAGAATGTTTCACTGTAACAAAGATTACCACATATGTTATTGTGCTGCCAAAAAGCAGGTGTTAAGATTCCTTTCGATTAATATTTTGACATGTTTTGAGATATCTTCCAGACAGATAAATCTTGTGGTTTTATCTCATAGTCTTGGTGAGGCTTTGTGACTAACCAAAGGATTTGTACTCATTCTATCCATGTGTAAATGATTACATAACACAAGAAGCAACAGAGAACCAGATATTCTATTGTGAAATTGGTTGGCTTCTTTTGCCTCACAGTTGTAAGATAGAGTACTCCACTTACAGTGGTCAGCTAGCATGTGGATTATGCAGTAGCTTATGCTGTAGGAGGAAAGAAACACACCGATCCAATTAAGTCTGAATGGAATATATTCAAATTAAGCAATGAATTCCAATTCAGCTATTTCAAGCTGGAGCCTCCCTTTCCATTTATTTCATTCATATCCCACTTTTCCTCCAAGGACTTCATGTCAGCATACATAGTTCCCTCCATCCCATTTTATCCTCACAAGCTTGTTTGGTAGGTTAGGCTGAGAGCTATTTCTTTAAGTTGGAGACTTTGAGGTAAGCAGAAAAATCTCCCCAAAGACTGACATCTCTTGTTCTTGACTGCTATCAGAACTATACAAAACTTAACAAGAGATGGTTGCAAAGCTCCCTCAAGCCAGGCTCAGAGAATGTCTTTGGGAGCTTGCAAAAGCTCACCTCAAAGGAGAGGCAAGCTTTAAAAGGCCTAAACTCTACTCCGGCTCAAATTAAAATCTGATCTGAAGAAGGAGAAGGAACCCTGGCTTTCCTCTCCACCATCCCTCCCCCAAAACACATACTGTGAAACTGCTCCCTCCTCTCTGCCACCTCCCCGCTTTCTGTTGTTACTTGTCTGGCCAGTGGTAATAGCACCAGGGAGAAGGGAGCAAAGAGCTCTATCCCTCTAGCCACCCATCCCTGCCTGCCACTCATTGCCCAGACATCAGCAGTGGTAGTGGGAGCAGCCACAGCAGGGTGCAGGGTAGCTGGAGGCCATTCGCTTCCCCTTCTCTGTCATGGCAGCCCTTCTTTTCCAAGGCCTACCATGCCCTTCCTCCTAGGAAGTTGTTATGCAGCACTCCAAGGCCATAAGTTATAGCCCTCTGCTCACAAAATTATCCATTTGATGTGTTGGAGCGTGGCAATTTGCATCTCCATTAGAGTGCAAGGCTGTGCCCAACCCAATGCTATGTCCGCTTGATCGTTTTTCTCAATGGTGCCATTGCTAAACTCATTGGGTATTAGGGTGGAGAGAGGGAGAGAAAGAGAGAAAGAGAGAGAGATTGAGTAGCCAGATAACACCCCCTGAGCTGTGGGTTAGCCACCCCTGCTCTACTTGGTAACAGAAAACCTAAACAGGGCTTTTGTGATACTCAGAAGTGAGCTCTCCCTTCTCTAAGCCCAGGGAGCCCAGAAAGGCCAGTAATCAAACTCCTATGAGCAATTTCACTGATTATCTTCTTCAATGCTGTGCAAAGGGCGTTAGCAGGAGCAGCAAAAAGAGGCAAGAACTAGGTGTGGTGCACCAGCAGAACATAACTAGAGTTCCAAAGGAGAAAAAAATGTCATCTACATTCACCAACAAGCAAAGGGCACAGATTTATGTGTGTTTTGTCAATCCATGAATCCAGTCTTGTAACTATCAGCAGGATAGTTTACCTGTTGTATTCTGACACTGGGTTCCAGTCCTTGGCATCTGGGAAGCAGAACTGTGGGATGGCCTTGAGACGTTCTTCTGCTTCGCGAACTTGCTTTGTGGGTCTTTCTAGCTGTGGTTGAATAAGTCAACATCAGCAGAGTCTAGAACAGACTCAAATCAGGCTTTTTAAATCAATACAGGGAATAGCTATCCTTTTACAAACATCTCTTAAGGCTGCAATCCTAAACCCTACTTACCTGGGAGGAAAAGCCCCATTGAACCCAATAGGGCTTACTTCTAAGTAGACATGGTTAAGGATTGAACTGTGACTCAACCAAGTAACTAAATGAGAAAACTATATTTTATCCCCCAAAGCCATATATATATATTACTTAGTACAGAAACATACGCAGAAAGGCAAAAATGTGCCTTTTGAATTTAAACTACTGCCTTTTTGGTTCAAGAGAAGACAAATGACAAAATAGATAAGCTGGGTATTATTATTATTGATATCAGAGCCTCATTGATATCTTTCTCCTCCACACAATCATAGAAACCCACTCAGGATCCTGCTTTTGTTGCTGCTGTTCCATTATTGCCTTTGCCTGATTCCATTAGCCTTATGAGATCTTGACTCTAGGCAAAGAAAACTACAAACACTGAGAAGACTGACTTTATGGGTCGTATTCAACTAACTTAGAGTAAACCCAGTGATATTAATAAACCTAAGTTTATCAAGGCTATTCATTTCAATAGGCCAATTTTGAAAAAAAAAGTCAGTGGGTTGTATCCAATGAAAGGACAAGTGAAAGTGATGCCTATTGCAAAGGAGTTCCACGCTGCTGCCTCTCTACCATGGTGCTCCACACCCTCCCAAAATCCTATCCTGAGGGCAGAACGATTTCTACAGAATAGAAAGGAACTGTGGCAATTCCTTCTTCCCTAGATCAAGCTGTAATACCATCACCGTGAACACATCTGTACCATCTACAGTGTGTTACATTCTCCCATAACATTGAGCCAGGGATTGCAATTCGTTGTTTCAGCTTGTGCTAAGAGAGGAGTGAAGCGATCTCCCATGTTCACAGAAAAACCATTTACTATAGTTTGCCACACTGTGTGAATGCAGCCATCCTATTTACTTACTACTTACTTACTCACTTACTTACTTACTTACCTACCTACTTACTTAAAATCATTTCTAGGCTGCCCTTTGTTTGAAAATATGACCTCACAGCAGTTTAGAAAAAAATAAAATAACACAGCAGTGGTAGCATTCCAATAAAAAGTCTCATCAAAACATCCACAACATAAACAAGGGCAATAAAAACTGGCATCATTTTAAATTTTGTTTGTAAACCACCTAGAGAATATTTATTGATGGATGACTATATAAATTTAATGTGAAATATAAAATAATAATGTCCACCCATCTATAGTAATATTTCTTAAAATTGGACATGTGTCTATTTTTAAGTTATGCATGTGCCTAACACTGTCCCCTATATGCTACAATAGCAGTCAACAGCTACAATAACAATAATGACGGCAATGCAATAAAGTTGTTGTTTTACCTTTGGAAACTGATATGTGACTTCAGGGAGGTAAGTATTTTTAGAGGGCTTCTTCTTAAGAGAAACTACCACAAAATACTCAAACAATTCACGTTCCTGCCATTCAATCAGCTCCAGTTCCAAAGTCCGGTAACTAGGAGCTCTCTTCAGCATTGACTGGATGTGGACAAGGCGCTGGGTGTGAGCTAATATTAGAAAAGAAGCAAGAAGTATTACTTGGCAGCTTCTGAGATGCTAAGCCCAAGCATGTTCACTTTTAATTCTGCATGTCTTTATTTCCTACATAAATGAAAGCCTTTTCAAATACAGAAGCGATAAAAGTTCTTGAAAAGAAACTTGAGGAATACAACCTACTCAAGCTTTACGAAGTCAGCTGACTGCACAGCATCAAATGCAACAGGCTGTAAACCGTAAGGATCCCTGTACTTTATTAGCAAACATAAAATAGCTTCTCGCATCACTTTAGAATCAGGTCTGTGTTGCCAAATATGTTTCAACCTTGATGTGATAAAGTCCTCTGGGTGGGATTCAACTAAGGATTTCTGGCAGCAGAAGCCCTACACAAGGACTTCTGCTTGCACAACAAAACTTTCCCTTCTCTTTTCTCCTCCCATGTAGATATGGGGAGGGGGGGCTGATTTGAATGAGGGTGTGCATTAGGGAGAGATTTAACCCTTTGCCCCCTGTACTGTGGTCCCAAGCTAGATCAGGGACTAGACTGATGATAGCATTGTTTTTTAAAAAGCAGAAGAAAGGAAGCTCCTCTTGGAGTGAATGCCCCCTCCCCCAGGTAATATAAGAGCATTGCCTTCTGGGAAAAATACAATAACAAATATATAATACTAATTTTAAGGCCCCACAGAAGGAGCAGCAACAAGCTGCAGTTTCACCCATCCGTTTCTGCTGCACCTCAGATTACCACAGTAATCTGTATCAACCTAAAGCCAGGAAATTCAATGGAATAAAAGCAGATTCTGGCACTAGCTGGGAAATAAGTCCATAAAAACAGATTTACTGGCCAGACAAAGACTGAGATGCACCAGACTGCTAGAAAGCAAAAGCAGCAAAGACGGCTAAGGAGAAGAGAAACTGTGCCCAGCAATTTCACAATCATTTCATCATCATTATTATTACTGTCTTTAAAGGATTTTTAAGTGATAGTCATATCCACCATATTTCTTCTTATTTTTTAAAAAACCCATTCCTTTATATGAAGCTTTGCATTTAGTGCACCTTAATTAATTTTCTCCATGCTCAAAAAAAACTGTAAAAAGAAGATAAGCTGCAGAAAATGCTGGTTCTGAGCAGGTGCTCCAAGCTGGGAAGAACTGTATTGGGTAGCTTTCACCTTAAATGCCTACTGCCGCCAATCTATAATAGGGTGATGACAGTACTGGCATATTATATAGGCTTGCTATAGATAATGATTACTGATATAACATATCTACAAAGTGCTTTAAGCATTTAGGAAACGTAGTGTTACAATTGTCCATCACAATGACCACCACTTATTATATTCTTATTGGCTACATGCAGGGATTGGGAAACCTGTGGCCCTACAGATGCCGTTGGGCTCGAACTCCCATCATCCTCAGCTAGCATGGCCAATGGTCAGGAATGGCAGGAGTTGCAGTTCAAGACTATCATGGAAGGCTGGGGGTTACCAATCCTTGATACAAGGCCTTGCATGAGAATAATTACTTTAGTCAAATGCAAACATCCTAAAGACAATGAAACGGCTTCCCTGCTTCTTCCTTACTGCACCCCCAATGTACCACCTCTCCAAAGGCCGATTCTTAGGCTCAGGGGACCCTCAGAGACGAGCAGCATCGTTTGTAATGATGCTCAGCCAGCAGCGACAGGAGCACTAGGGCAATAGCAAAGTCCGGAGAGCTCCAAGTTGGCAGTAGCAGCCAGGATGCACCTATAGAATGCTGCTGCCATTCCCTGACCTTGCTGCCACCCTGTCCCATCCAAGTGAACACAGTGCTGCCAGCACCTAGTGGCATGGGTAGGCAAATTAAGGCCCGGGGGCCAGATCCGGCCCAATCGCCTTCTAAATCCAGCCTGCGGACGGTCCGGGAATCAGCGTGTTTTTACATGAGTAGAATGTGTCCTTTTATTTAAAATGCATCTCTGGCTTATTTGTGGGGCATAGAAATTCGTTCATTCCCCCCCCCCAAAAAAAAAAAAAATAGTCCGGCCCCCCCACAAGGTCTGAGGGACAGTGGACCAGCCCCCTGATGAAAAAGTTTGCTGACCCCTGATCGCATGCCACTGCTGCTCCATCGCCACTCTCACGTGCATCTGCTGTCAGAGATGGAATGGGATGTGGTAAGGGGGAGATGTACACCTTGTCTCCCATTTAATTTCATTGGATTGTATAGCAACTAAAAGATAAGGAATGCTGAGCCTCTCACCTTTAAACCTGTCATCCGAATCACTCTCACTCTCACTATTTTCATCTGAAATAGAGAGAATGATTCTATTATCAGAAGGAAAATTCAGGTTTGCTCTTAAAGTTAGCAAAATAATAATAAAAATAATGTGTGTCCTTATGTCCTGCAATGAAAATACATGGTCAAGCGGTGTTTCATGATTATGGAAATCTTTAAGAAAAAAGTAATTTCCAGGCTGCTTGACACTTTCCCATTCAACTAGTTTGACACTTTCCCATTCAAATTCTTTTTACTGAAAAGAGATTGTAACACCTCAGAGAAGTCAAGGGGGACACTTTAAAAGCTTAAGTAGTCAGAAATCTGTATGAATAACATGAATTAATTCTGTGATGAATGCCCACTTGGGTAAGTGGGCATACTGGTAGCTAGGCTGGCGACACATTCACAGCATGTGGCTGCACTTAAGCAGGCCAACAGCTATGTGTCAAGGGCAGGGAGCCAGCAGCAAGCAGTAGCAAGGCTAAGTTCAGATCTAGATATAAGGGAAGGGCCTTAGGTCAGCAGATAGGCATCTGCGTTATATGCAGAAGGTCCTAGGTTCAGTCTCCCACATTGCACCCTGTCTGAAACCCTGGACTGCTGCTGCCAGTCAAAGTGAGTGGACCAATGGCTTCACTTAGTACAAGACATCTTCCTAAGCCCTCTATGTTTTCATGTCTTGGTGTTGGAGTGGTACATCTCATAGGGCAGAACCATTAGGAACTCTCATTACTTCTGCTACCCTGGCACACACACACTGGCATACATGATCACATGCACATACAAAGATGCACATGAGATGCACAGACCATAGCAAATATTAAAAACATTTATTTGGAAAGAATATGCACACAGGATCCAGTTTTATTAATTGGTTTTACTTTCACATTGTTGCATATGCAACAAGTTGACAGGAATAAATCAGTGGCCAATGTGGCTTCACCATGAGCACATTTGTGCACTTCAGTTCTGCAGAAATTAGCTGGCACCTTCCAGGAAACATTGAGAGCCGTTTCACACTTTATATAGCAATCAGGTTTGTTGCAGCTATGGCCACGTTTCCCTAGTATCTCTTGCACTAAATGTGGAAATGTGAAAAGCAAATGGGCATTCCTAAATGCTGAAGGATGCACACCAGGGACCCCTAATTGGCTGCAATTCCCTAGTTTGTGCTTAGGAACAAGCACCTCACCATGCAGCTTTATCTGTTTATTTATTATACAGTATATCAGTGTAAAAGTGACTTCTGTAATGAAAGATGGGTGCTAAAACGGATTTCATGATATACCTCTCAGTGATGCTGTTTCAATATTGGACATTGAAAGCTTCTTCAATCTTTTTTTCCCTCTCTTTGCACTATAGATAGAATTGATCCTTTGTACAAGCTGTAAAAGAAGAGGAGAACCATTAGCCTCTGTCAAATCAGCACTTGAACTCTAATAAGGATGGAGAATTAAAAAAAGTGTGTGGGTGAGGGCAGTATGCAATGCACAGGATATGTTAGCAAACCCTCTGCCCTCTCCAAATCTGCTCCAAATGGTTTGGGAGAAACCCAGAACAGGGAGAAGAGAGGGAGGGGAAGTTCTGTTAAGAATTTACTAAACACAACTGCACAGGAAAGAGTTAAACATATAAGGAAAATGCTACATTTATCATTATAAATAAATATGCTGTTGTTCATTCTAACTGCTCATACTACCAGATAATTATTCCATCTCCTTCTTAGATTTGTAAGTTTTTTACCAAGTTGCAAGAGCTTAACTTTAATTGAGGCTTGTTTCAAATCTGCCATGACGCAGCTATCTGAATTGCCCAGATATAAACAATAGGACCCATGTTGGATCAGTTGCGATTTCCTTGGGAACCACCATGACAAACAAAAACAAAAAACTTTAGGCACAAACCATGGATTATAAATAGCAGCAGGTCAACTGCTACTCACATTATAATTTAAGCAAAACAGAGCAATGCACCAGTTTGCAGAGATTAAGGGAAAACGTGTAATTGCCCTTTTTCACACATGCACCTAAAAAATCTTTTCCAGAAATGGAGTGGTGAAGGCAGACACCCACTGTGCCAACAACATAACTTGTGGCTCAGATGTCTTTGTGGATATTTCATGCAGTTGTTTTCCCTTTATTGAGAGCTAGAAGGCCACATGGCCACGGCAGGTGTTACATGGATATACATGTGCTTTACACCACATGTGTAAGCAATGCCTGTTTTAGTGCTTTTACCTTTCAGTCTGAAGTTGGTTGCTGCAGCACAAAAAAAACAACTCAGGGATTTTCCCACCCCACCCCACCCCACAACCCAGGTATTCCCATATGCATTGTTGAGCATAGAGATAGATGATAGATTAGATAGATAGATAGATAGATAGATAGATAGATAGATAGATAGATGACAGACAGAGAAGGGAAGGGAAGGGAAGGGACGATAGATGATAGATAGATAGATAGATAGATAGATAGATAGATAGATAGATGACAGACAGAGAAGGGAAGGGAAGGGACGATAGATGATAGATAGATAAATAGATAGAGATAGATAGATAGATAGATAGATAGATAGATAGATAGATGACAGATAAATAGATGATAGTAGATAGATATAGATAGATAGATAGATGATAGATAGATAGATAGATAGATAGAAAGATAGATAGAAAGATAGATAGATAGAAGAACATAAGAAGAGCCCTGCTAGATCAGGACTATGGGGAAACGAAAAACACAACCTGAGAGCAATAGCACTTTGTCCAGTTGTGAATCTCAGCAACTGGCATTCAAGGGCACACTGCCTCCAGCAACAATACTTAATTTTGTACTAAATTTGGGATATTACACCAAGGGTAAGAAAAAGCAACATCATGACCGATTTGTAGTAGTTACCTTTGGCACCCTCCGGGCTCTGCGTGTGGAAAGAAGTTCGCTGGTAGTACTCAAACTGTCTTCATTCAGGCTGGATGGAGAGGAGGGAATGCCAAGCTGGGCCAGCAGCAGCATGTCATCATGACTGTGTCTCTTGGGTAACCGTGGTACACGATGGCTTCTCCTTTCTGACCAGTTTCCGATTCTTAGTGACTGGCTGCTGGGCTTTGAAGGTAGCTAAGAAGTAGGCATAAGAAAGTAAGAAGAGCCCTGTGGGATCAGACCACAGGCTTATCTAATCCAGCATTGTGTTTCACACATTGGCCAACCAGGTGCCCATGAGAAGACCATAAGCAGGACATGACAGCAGTAGTACTCGCCTGCTCATAATCTGCAGGCACAGGTATTCAGGGGCACCCTGCCTCTGATCTTGGAAATGGTGTGTAGCCATTTTGTCTAGTACCCAATGATAGCCTTATGTTCCTTTTTGGAGCCATCCGTAGGTGGCCATCACCACATCCTGTTGAAGTGATTTCCATAGTTTAACTATGTGCTTTATGAAGAAGTACTTACTTTTGTCAGTCTTGAATTGCCTACCATTTCGCTTAACTGGATGACTCTGGGCTCCAGAATTTTGACTGATGGAGAAATACTTCCGTCTGTCCACTTTATCTACTCCATGCATAATTTTACACACTTTTTTATGCTCCCCCTTACCCCCCCCTTTTTTAAAAAATTCAGTAGCCTCCAAATATTGTAAGCTTCATTTGTTTTGAGTTACTCTATCCCCCTGATCATTTTGGCTGCCTTTTCCAGCTCTACAATATCATTTTGGAGGAAAAACAAATTCCACCCATACAAACACAGTTATTCCGGCAAAGTCCAGCCATGCCGGGCCTTGACTGAATTTTTAATATAATTAGCAGAAAGATCTCAAATGAGCTTCAGTGAACAGTAAATAAGGAGAGATTGTTGGTCAGAGAGACAAAATTGCCCTTTTCATTGAAAAAGACTACATTCTGCCATTAGTATAATGAGCTGCCTTATACCAGCTCAGAACATTAGCCCTTCTAGTCCCATCACTCTCTTGGCTTGTAATCTTTAACTGGGGATGTCTTCCACAGAACTCTCAGTACTTGGCAATTGACTGCTCTAGGCTGCAATTCTATGAACACCTGCATGGAAACAAATCCCACTGAACACAGTGGGGCTTACTTCACAGTAAATATGGTCAGGATTGCACAGCTAGAATAATTTTTCATCTCTTCCTTTTTAGATATGACAATACAGAGTCTTTCTTCCCTCCCACTAAACATATATTAATAATTCTGTCTGAAGAGTACTTCCTTTTGTATATCATAATCTCCCACTATTCATGAGCCCAGGTTGTGTTATAAGAGGAAGAGGAAGAGGAAGAGAAACCTCTCTCTATCAACTTTTGTCACACCATGCATAATTTTATAAACCTGTATCGTGCCCCCACTTTACTCATCTTTATCCTAAACTGGCTGTAAACAAAACATTTACTTAGAGTGGAGTTACCCTACACTCCTGATCATTTGCCCTTTTCTATGCCATTTTTTTTAGGTCCAGTGACTAGAATCCTACACAGTGTGGT
The DNA here is from genome assembly GCF_951804945.1 of Podarcis cretensis. Classification (NCBI taxonomy): domain Eukaryota; kingdom Metazoa; phylum Chordata; class Lepidosauria; order Squamata; family Lacertidae; genus Podarcis; species Podarcis cretensis. The sequence continues at coordinate 71,514,337 of NC_137170.1, read as the reverse complement.
TGCGCCATAAAAAAGGTAAAGGACCCCTGACAGTTAAGTCACAAATGCCTCTGGGGTTGTGGTGGTCATCTCGCTTTACTGGCTGAGGGAACCAACGTTTTTCCACAGACAGTTTTTCCGGGTCATGTGGCCAGCATGACTAAGCCGCTTCTGGTGAAACCAGAGCAGCGCACAGAAACACCATTTACCTTCCCACCAGAGTGGTACCTATTTATCTACTTTGACGTGCCTATCTACCTATTTAAGCACTTTGACGTGCTTTCGAACTGCTAGGTTGGCATAGATACGTATAAAAGCCACAATATTGACAGTTTTATTTGCAATCCCTTTCTTAATAGGATGAAATTCACCTTTCTCACGCTAATAGAGACTCTAGTCCACTCAGAAGTTGCTCTTCATGCATTCCAAGAATGCATAGAGGGAAGAGCAGGTCATTCCAGCCCCACCCCAAATGCCTCTATCCCTGCCACTTCTACCCCAAATCTTGGCTAACTGAGCAGAAGATCTGATGGGAAAGCTACATGCATTCAGTGAAACATTCATAGACTCTTGCATGACATCATTATGTTATTATGTTGGGGCAAAGCAAGCATATGTGGCCTCTGCATATTCTCAGAATGCATGGCAGGTAACTTCTGAAGAGAGTTCCTTTCTCCCCACATTTCTCTGTTTAAGACCCAAGATAAAAAAAAAAAAACCTGAGCTTTATGGCCTCAGAGTTAAGGTCTGGAATAAACCATTGAAATGAGCCTAAGCATTTTCACCTATCTCCAAGACGCCGACACACCACAGGGGAAGGTATCTGCTCGAATAACTGGAGTTAAGTATGCCCCATGTAACACTATGGAACTCAGGCCATGCTATGGGATTCTAATTTGTTGCTAGGAAAGCATTTTGGCTCTGTGCCTCAGCTATGTATATACACATCAATGCAGGTGTTTCTCTTTTTTACTTGTCTGGCTCAGACTTTGTCCCAGTGAGCCTCCCAAATCAATAAATAAAAATTGAACCCCCCCCCCCAATGTTTACAGCAAATTTAATAAACAAAATCAGAAAATGGCACGTGAATGCAAGGGGATATTCCACACAACCGTAATAGCAGTGATTATCATCAGGGGAGATACTGCGCTTTTGAGTGGTCAGGAACTGCAATATCATTCCATTAAAATGTTTCCTTGAGGAAAGATCTGGGGACTGCACTCAGACTGATGCAAAAATATGTTCCACATGTCCCTGTCATCTGAGGTTAGGAAGATAGTTACTGTAGGAAGTCTACTTGCTTAACACAATCACTTTGGGGGAAGCTGGTAACAAGTTTCTTTTTAGGAAAGCATTTGCAATTTGCTAAAAGTTACTGATTTTATTCTCTCCAGTGGTGAAGTTTGTTTCTGTCTCTGATTGTTTTTATTGTATTGTACATTATATATTGCATTCTAATAATCTGTAAGCGCCAAGGGAGGAACTATGGGCTAGCAGGTAGATGGAAATTTTCAAACGCCCATTTGTCATACAAAAGAGAATCTGTGTAAAAAGGTCTTATGTCTTCTGCTCTTTTGTGTGAGATACAAATAATAAGTTTATGTAGTTGTTTAATAATAACCCACTCGATTCATTTGCTTCAGCACAAACACAAGTTCTAAATTCCTAATACAGTATTGGAAAGAACTAGTTGATCATGTAATCCAATCAGCACTCAGACACTCACACACAGAATATCTTTAACAACAGTAATCCAAATTCATGAAAGATAGTGTTCATTTTTATAAAACAAAATCAGACATTTAAAAATCTATTTTGAACAAAACAAATACACAAGCCCATTTATAATCAATAAGTGAATTCAGAACTAAAGCCCACTGATTCAAAATTAATTTGACATTCCACATACGTCAAGGTTTTTACTGTAGGCTATTATGTCATAAACATTACAAACCCTTACATAATTTTATCAAAGGCATTTGGAAATAATGTCCTCTGTTTTCAGTTATTTTTTTTCAAGAAGTAAAGTACACTAAACCCAATGAGGCATTTAACATACATCCATACAGGACCAGCATGACTGTCATATAAGAGGCAACATTGGTTTGGGAGATGAGGAGCTAAAGCAGTTATCTGTCTAAGGAAAATCTTGCTGTGCCTTGCCATTTCCCCATTCATTGTTTTAACACTATTTTTAGTAGATTAGATATAAAGCCTGAGTTGACAAGTCATAATAATTCAGGTTAAAAAAACAACAACACCCAGAGCTTTGCCTATCTTCTATTGAAACTGACAGAACATACAGTGACTCATTCTGCGACTTACTAACTTTAGCAAAGGGTAACAAACTTTATAACTGTATAAAGTATCAAATAGCATCACAGAATTTAAGTGCATGTTTACAGCAAATGTATATAAACTTAAAGCTTCCTTTTTTCTACAGCAAACATCTAAAAGGATTCTACTTCCTTTCTAATAACCTTTTTTGGTTTCATCAAGTTCATTTACAATTAGTATCCCTTTTCCTAGCTCTGCTCCTGTGGCTAGTTCTTTTGCAAACAAACAAATAAAACACATTCACATCTAAACACAAGGTCTGAGCATAGCCCAGCCCTCTTTAGGACATGCTGTATTACCTGTGGAGGTGTTGTGTACTTCCTGTCCTGCGGAGTCCACATCCTGTGCAAAGTATCTAGGGAACTTTCTGAGAACTGCTGGGATTTTCGGCCTGCATTACGGGCTTTTAGTTCCACATCCTCGTACGGATTTTCCTTGGGTGAATCTCCTTAACAATTTTTTTTAAGGAAAGAAAAACAGATAGGAATGTAAAATAAAAAAATAATCATGTGAACTAAGCAAAAGGCTCGTAGAAAACCTCCTTCGCTTCCAGCGTGACTCATCCTTCCAAGTACAGCTGGAAGTACTTGGAGGAAATTCTGGCTACGAAAGACTGTGTGGTGTGTTTTTTTTTCTTCCCTGTAGCGATTTCACAAGACTGCTTTCTGAGTCCCTACAGCTCTGTCAAGCTTTATTCATGAATGTAAAAGAAAGCGTTAAACACACAGCTACTTTCAGGAGAACCAGGCAGATTACTAACAGTTCAATCCTCTGTGTGTTTACTCAGGAGTAGGGATGCCATCAGGGCAGGGCTTTGGGGGATGTGTCCAGGGCCCCAACTCAGCAGAATGAGCAAAATGGCCCCAAACACAGCAGGCTGGCTCACCACATTTTGAAATGAAGGAACACACGTTGCTATTTACCGTGGGAGTGTGTGTGTGTTAAGATTATTAAATCCAGAGTCAAAAATTACCTAACTGCACCACTGCTCAGAAATCCTACTGAGTTCAATGAGACAATGTCGCTTGTGAAATGTGTTTGTAGAATTGCAAATCAGAGAGTTACAACTGAGTGTCATAATAAAAATAATGGAAGAGGTTTTTGTTTTGTTTTGCAACTGCCTTAAGCACACTCAGGCTTGGTTTGCATGTCAGTTTAATTATTGTTACACTAAACAATGGCTATGAACACACTCCCATTTACTCTGAATCCAGTGCGCTCCCACTGTTGGTTTAGGAAGCAATGTACACACGTCAGCCACAACCCAAATCCATCTATATCCTTTTGTTTCTTAGGAAATACTACATTTTGACACGCTTTCCCCAAAATCTGCTTCAATCTGAATTAATAAAAAGAATGGCCTAGCTGCAGTTTAAGCTGGAAAGCTGAATAGTGTCTGAGTTTTAAAGGTGAATGTGGAGCATTTTGGTGTGCACTGCTGAAATTATGGGTGCTTTGTTATTCTCCCACTCCTGCTCCTGTCATGCTGCTAGGAGCTAAGCCATTGTAAGCCTTAGGGTTACATTTAAACCGAGGCTTCTGATTTGTTTTCCCCCTGCCCAAACAAACCATGAGCAGTAAGCCAAGAACAGATCTTGGTTACTATTGTTATCACTCATAGTTTGGAGAAACCACAAGCCCCAGTTTAGATACAGCAGCTAAGGAGAAGTGAGGAAGGAGTCAAGAGCACCCACAATTTGAGCAGCAGGCACCAGCATACTGCATGATCACCTTTTAAACCATAGTTTGGTTTAAGTAGGCTTTAAACCAGGTGCAGAGCCCTCCAGATGTCGCTGGACTACAACCCCCATCATCCCAGGCCATTGGCCATGCTTGCTAGGACTGATGGGAGTTGAAGTTCAAAAAAATATCTGGAGGGCCAACGGTTCCACGTCCCTGGTTTAAAGCATCATGTGAACCGGGCATGTGCATAGAAAGGCAGGATACAGATTATTGTAATAAATGAATGGTAAAAATAATAATGTCATTGCCCTATCACATGCTTTAGTAAATCTATCATCTGTCACCTTATAGCGCAGGTGTTAAAGGAGCAAATTATCTTTTTGCAAAATAGGGGGAAATGCATAGGTATAGTCATGATGAACTCAAGCAGAAGCTGTTACCTCACACTAACATTCATGTAACATTCTCACTTCCAATTTCTACAAACGTTTACAATATCTAAAGGAAATGCTACTCCTACATAAAAATAAATATTGGGTAACCTCCATATGAAACACAAAGCAGGCCACTCAACTAGGTAAGAAATATCTGAAAGCTTGATGGGTCAATAAAAACATACCCATAAAGAAAATTGACCTTAGGCCTGATTGCAGGCATGCCCATTTTTATTTTTTTGTAATGAATTCAATAATTTTGAAAGTTAGGCTTTAGTCAATGGCTTTTAGCCAATCAGGGCAGTCCAACTTTGACACAGAACATGCAGGCTACACACTGCCTTGATGCGCGGGGGTGGAGAAGAGCGAGGCCAAAATGTGATGCCCCCTCAGCCCTCATGCTAACTTCCTAAAGTTGGATATGCGAGGGGTTGGGCTTTGGAAAGGAGGTGTGAGGCTCTGGAAGGCTCACATTATTCCCAAAGTTGGGAAAGCACTAACTAGGCCAGGGGTCAGCAAACTTTTTCAGCAGGGGGCTGGTTCGCTGTCCCTCAGACCTTGTGGTGGGCTGGACTATATTATGAAAAAAAATAATGAACGAATTCCTATGTCCCACAAATAACCCAGAGATGCATTTTAAATAAAAGCACACATTCTACTCATGTAAAAACTCCAGGCAGGCCCCACAAATAACCCAGAGATGCATTTTAAATAAAAGGACACATTCTACTCATGTAAAAACTCCAGGCAGGCCCCACAAATAACCCAGAGATGCATTTTAAATAAAAGGACACATTCTACTCATGTAAAAACATGCTGATTTCTGGACCGTCCGCGGGCCGGATATAGAAGGCAATTGGGCCAGATCCGGCCCCCGGGTCTTATTTTGCCTACCCATTAACTAGGCTTTGTGTAGGAGAATGGAGGACTCTAGGACCCTGTCAGAACTCTCACTCCTTCTGCCCAAAGCCAGCGCCTTGCTTACCCAGCTTTGGAAAGGCAGTGCGAGGGCTGTGGGGGTGGGAGTCAAATGCTGCTGCCAAGGGCCACCAAAAAGGCATTGAGGGCTTCATGTGGCCCTCAGGCCAGGTGCTGGACCACCCTGGTTTAAATAATTGTTCCAGGCTCAACTACACAGGAGATGTGTTGGTACCAGCAACTATATGAACACAGAAGTCCTTCTAGGCCAAATCAAGGGTCCACAATCCTGTTCCCAACAGCAGCCAGCCAAACGTTTCCAGCAGTTCACAAATAAGGGCCCGGTGGCAACCACCTGCCTCTGTTGCTTTCACCAAGTTACTGCTGAAACTACACGTTTCACTTAGCTATCATGGCAATTTTTAAAAACAACCCCCCTCCATTAATTTGTCTAATCATGAGGTGGGCTGAAGCAGCCACCTTGGGTGGCAGACAGCTGCGGGGGTGCTCTGCCTACCCCTGCAGCCAACTGGGTCCTGCTGCAGCAGCTTCTTCTGGCAATATCTTGGAAGAAACCACTGCAGCCATGTGCAGGGGAAGAACAGAGGCACCTCCACCAGCAAAGCAGGACAGGCTGCCCCTGCTAATCATTTTCTAAAGTCATCTAACTACCTTTTGTGGCAGGAAATTCCAAGTAAGTGTTGCGTGGGGAAGTTCTTCCTTTTGCCTGTCCTGAATCGACTATCTATTGGTGCAACTGGATGATTCCCCACCCCACCCCGTAGCCAATTTGGTGCCCCCCACATGTTTGAGGGACTCCAACTCCCATCAGCCACAGCTGGCATGGCCAATGGTCAGGTATGATGGGAGCTGCAGTCCAATAACATCTGGAGGACATACTGGCTCGTGTGCAGGTGTGAATTAATACAAGAGAAAGAAAGGTGCAATGCCTTTGTGTGCAAGTCTAGCCAGACTGATAAATTAACAGAGAGGGCTAAAGAATGGAATTTAAATGAAAAATTCTGGTCAGTGGCAGAGAAATGAAATAATTACAGATCTTCCTCAGTGTTTATTCATTTAGAATAAACTAACCTACAGATATTATTATTTTTTAATTAAGGTATGCTACTTTCACTATCTAAAGTGTAGGCAGTGCCTTAAAGGGCACTGCACACAAACCAATATTTTTGGATTGTTTTAATGACAAACCTTGAGCAGCTGCTGCAATAGAAAATGGTTCAATTGGCAGCCCTTGATCATTATCTCAGTAGCATGGAATGCAAATGTATAGAATGCACTGGAACTCACAAACTCTGGAGACAAGATACCTCCCAGCTCAGATGAAGAATAATTTAGAAACTTAGTTGGCTATTTTCAGCAAATAAATTTTAATGGAATTTCAGCCTTTGTGGAGTATAAATATGAAGCCATAAATTCTACGGTGATACCTTGAAGAGACTACCCAGAGAAAAAATAAGGACAACAAGCTAGTGTTTCACAATCAGTTCTGAAAAATGAGAAATTCAAAACGTAACAAGTGCAAAAAAAAAAAAAAAGTAACTTAAAGAAGATCAAAGGAATTTGGAAATATCGGCAGATGTCAGTTACTCTAACTGACACAAAGTCAGGAGACTGAAGTCAGCTCAGGACATTAGCTGTGATTTGCATTTAACAAGCGGGTTTTAAAACAGCATCAGCTGGAAATAGAAGGAAGGAAATGTACCGGTAACCCTCTCCTTGACTGGTAAAGGTAAAGGGACCCCTGACCATCAGGTCTAGTCGTGGCCGACTCTGGGGTTGTGGCACTCATCTCGCTTTATTGGCCAAGGGAGCCGGTGTACAGCATCCGGGTCATGTGGCCAGCATGAAAAAGCCGCTTCTGGCAAACCAGAGCAGCGCATGGAAATGCCGTTTCCCTTCCTGCTGGAGCAGCACCTATTTATCTACTTGCACTTTGACAGGCTTTCAAACTGCTAGGTTGGCAGGAGCAGGGACCAAGCAACGGGAGCTCACCCCGTCGTGAGGATTCGAACCGCCAACCTTCTGATCGGCAAGTCTTAGGCTTTGTGGTTTAACCCACACTAAGGTGCTAAAGGAAATCCCTCATCTGAAACCGTTATCTGCTTTGGGGAGATGGCACCAATACAGTATTTTCTCCTAATACAAATAGCAGCTTAAGATGGCAGATTTTTCTCGGAACACAGCAAGGGGGAAAGGGGTTAAATGCAGTAAAGACTGAAGATTGGTTTACACTGTTCAGTGCTGTGGGTGCAAGCATTAAAACCTATAAGTTTGACACCTGAAGACTTAGGAATAGTATATAAATAAATAACGTAAGAAAATAAAATTCTAAACTGTTGGAAAGGTAAAACCCATTCTGCTATACTGATGCCAAGCAGACATTTCATTGACACTGAAAACTTTTGTAGGGATTTTTTTTGAGTTAACATTCAAGATCCATTCTTTAATATAATTAAATGAGCCTCCCCTTCTATGACGAATCATTTTATCACATTATTTATCTATTGCATTTATTTATCTTCCCCTTAACAAATGGGTTACAAACAAGTTAAAAACACAGAAGTCCCCTGCAGAAAAAGTCACATAACAGCACACTATGAAACCACCACAAACAACATAGCAGAGATTAAAAGAAATCCAGTCATAATCATAAAATCAAAATGAGGAGAGCCAGAAAATCATCTTAACAGGGCTAAACCATATCATGACATCATTGCAAAAGCTTTTGAGCCGTTTACAAGCAGATTTTAAAGGCCTGGGGAAAGAAGGGTGCCAAAAGGATATTAAAGGTGGCACCAGGTGAGCCTCTCCAGGGAGGGCATTCCACAACTGGAGAGATGCCATCAAAAATGTCCTCTCCTTCAAGGCCATTCCCTGCTGCTCAGATTGTGGGAGCACTTGGAAGAGGGCCTCAACTAATAGCCTCATGGCCTGGGTAGGGACAGATGAGAAGAGGCTATCCTTCAAGTACTGAAGTCTCAAGGCTTGAATCACTCTCCCACAGGTGTTGAAGGAAAAGTATAGACTTTACTTCAGTTTAAGACCACATCTCTTAAATCCAGCATTTTGCAATATGAGAATTCTAACCACAGGTCCTTAATGGAGGTCAACTGTCTTTAAAAAAAATTTTTTTTCTTTCCTAGATTCCTGAATCTACCGCTTCCAGTGCATTTATCTGCAGAATAGTTTTGTTGGCAACATGGTGCAACATTTTGTCCAAAGTAAGAGCAAATGAAAGCCATGGTAAAATAATCAACACACTTTGGGGGAAATAAAGAATAATGTGCTGGGGAGTTGAAGCACTGATGAGTTGTTTGTGATGGTTGCACTCCTTCAATGTGCAGCTCCGAGGAATGCAGCCAGCCCCTCAGTGCAGCAAATGTCTTGCCACACTGGCTGTCAAGCGTGGCAGATGGGAAGCCAAGTCTAGGCAAAGCTAAGCAAGCCAAGAATGAAGTGAGGCAAGAATGAAAAATGGCACCAAGAAAAAGAAAAACTGAATTCCTCATATAATTATCTGGAGCAGCATGTTTCCTTTGCACTCTGAAAGCAGGGATTTATCAAAGGGAATTTCATGTAGCACATAAAGCATTTCTGCCCGTTAGTCTATAACTAAGAGAACAGATTTGCAACTCAAAAAAATCTGTCTTTAGAGGCATTTTCTAGGCAACACAAATAGCGATTCTCAAGCAGGTGTGAGCTTGCAGACAGGCTTGAACAATCTGCTGCTCCTTCAAAACCACAATCCTGGCTGATTTGGGACTGACACTGGCAAGCAGACTGGAAACAGGGGAGATGAATCATTGTTGAAGCTAGTGAGCAGACAACAGTGGCGACTTTCAATTCCCTAGGTTCAAGAGATTGCATTCTTAGCGACGGGGAAGAACCTGCTTCACCTTAAAAGACAGGTTACAGATTTCCGGAGAACTTTGTATTTTGAAGAGTGTCAAGGACTCTGTATAAGAATGATTGCAGGTTCAAAGTCCTGCCAGTCTCAAGGCCACAGGAGCTGCCTTGGGAATGGCCATAGGTTAGTAGAAAAGCACTCGCTTTGCATGCACCCAGGTTAAGTTCACTGCATGTCTGGAGAGGGCAAGAAAAGGCTCCTCCCTGAAACTGTGGGCAGCTGCTGCCAAGCAGCAGAAACCACAAGGAGCTGGATGGATCAATAGTCTGACTCAGTATAAGGGAACTTCCTATATTCCTAAGGACAAACTCAGTCATCTGTTACCACCCCACAAGGAACTCAGGGGCAGGGCAAGCAGACATGGTCTCACCTGTTCCCGATACATATATTCCCTGAACATGAATGTGCTGTGTGAACTGGGCTACAAACAATGGGTTTTAGCATTTTCTCTAGAATAATTCAGTATTTGCAGATGCATGTCCATAGTAAAACTTTGAAAATTCAATCATGATAATCAAGGATTTAAAAATATGAAAGTAAAATACTTTCAGCCCATATTTATAATAATATAGGATTTATTTTTAAAATGTGGCAAAATTATTATAGGTCAGTGAAGGTCTGCTTTATTGTTATTGAGCAGTTTTCAAGATGGCATTCATAAGAATTGAATACTATGGTTGGGTTCAGTAACTTCCAGAAGAGTCATTTAGGAAAGCTCTCCTTGTACTGTGTATAGAGCTGTCACCCTATTAAAGAAATTTTAATTGATTAATCGTATGAGTTTTAGTTTATTAATCAATTGATTGAATTTGCAGAAATTTGAATGTCAGTAAAGCAATACTACTGAGGTAGAAAGAAGCATTCTTTCTTCTTCTTTTAAACTTGCTTTCAGACATCAGTTGAATGATGGTGGGTTTTGAATGCTGCTCGTTTATTCTGTTCACTTGCTGAGTTTCCAGAAAGTCATCATATGCAGCTATCACCTTTTATTTCAAGCTAATCTTAAAACAATAAGAAGTTCTCAATTAATTTAGTATATAATTCGAGCTCTTCTCAGACTTCTGGACTCTGCTCAAGCATTTGTGACTGACTCTAGCATGTACTATGGGGCCAAATATAAAACAAAAAAAATGAAACAATTGGTTTTACTCCACTCACATTTTCATATGCAACATTGCTAGTGGGGATTTTTAAAAAGATTGTTTTATTGTAAAGTCCCACAGGAATTGTAAGGGTCTGATCTGGATCCAAAATCCCTACTAGAGAACACTGTCTAACCATCTCGTCCTCTGTTGTCCCCTTCTCCTTGTGCCCTCCATCTTTCCCAACACCAGGGTCTTTTCCAGGGAGCCTTCTCTTCTCATGAGGTGGCCAAAGTATTGGAGCCTCAGCTTTAGGATCTGTCCTTCCAGTGAGCACTCAGGGCTGATTTCCTTCAGAATTGATAGTTTGAATCTTCTTGCAGTCCAAGGGACTCTGAAGAGTCTCCTCCAGCACCATAATTCAAAAGCATCAATTCTTCGGCGATCAGCCTTTATGGTCCAGCTCTCACTTCCATATATCACTACTGGGAAAACCATAGCTTTAACTATACGGACCTTTGTTGGCAAGGTGATGTCTCTGCTTTTTAAGATGCTGTCTAGGTTTGTCATTGCTTTTCTCCCAAGAAGCAGGAGTCTTTTTGATGTTAGTTTTTTTGATGTTGAGCTTCAGACCATATTTTGCACTCTCCTCTTTCACCCTCATTAAAAGGTTCTTTAATTCCTCCTCGCCTTCTGCCATCAAGGTTGCGTCATCTGCATATCTGAGGTTGTTGATATTTCTTCCGGCACTCTTAATTCCGGCTTGGGATTCATCCAGCCCAGCCTTTCGCATGATGAATTCTGCCCTCCCACAGTAATTCTAATTAGAATACATACTGCGGGATCGCACCCCCCAGCCACGCCGCCACACCGGATCACCCCCGCCCCCCCCGGCCGGGCGCAATCACCACTGTGTGGATCACCCTACCCCTGGGCAGATTGCCCGCCCCGCCCCTGGGTGCACAGCACTGCTCCGGGTGCCTGAGCGGCTAGCTCCGCCGCTGGTAGTAACAATGAAGGTGTGGATAGTAGTTGACAAGAATATGTGCCTTAGTTACACAGCATTATTTTCAAATATAGTAATAGGGTAGAACTAAATACTCACACAGCAAGAACCAGGCAAACACATCTAAAGGAGCCACAAAGTGCTGTAGGAGTGGACGATGAGCAAAGGGGGAATAAAGAGAAAGAAAACCTTCAACTAATTCCTGCATTGAAGGGGGGTTTGGTCCCTTCCAACTCTACAATTCTCTAATTCTCTGAACTCTGTCATAGCTGTATTCACAGGACTCCCTGAAGAACTCAGGAGGCTGAGACAGAACACGCTGACACAATTATGCCAAACCATTCCAGTGCTAAAGTGTGGGTCAGAGTCAGGCAAATGTCAAGCTGCCACCTCATCAAAGACATTCACCAGCTATAATGTGAGTTATCAAGGCCATGGGTACCCTGATCTGAGAGGAAATGAGGCACAGGATCAGCTACTATCGCAGTAGAAATAAAAGTTTGACAGCAAAATAAAAGGCAGCTAGCGTTTTAGCACATTTGACAATTCTCTTACAGTTAGAACAAATACTATGCAGAGCGGAGCCTCAGAATGTATCACCAGACCAGCTCCTTCGGCATTTTCATCCCTTCACTGTCTTTCAGAGGCAGGTGAAAACATTTCAAAAAGTTTTTCCTTTGTAAAACAAGACATGCCATTACAGTGGTACCTCACGTTACAAACACTTCAGGTTACAGACTCCACTAACCTGGAAGTAGTACCTCAGGTTAAGAACTTTGCCTCAGGATGAGGACAGAAATTGTGCTCTGGTGGCACAGTGACAGCGGAAGGCCCCATTAACTAAAGTGGTACTTCAGGTTAAGAACGGTTTCAGGTTAAGAATGGACCTCCAGAACGAATTAAGTTTGTATCCCGAAGTACCACTGTATGTGGTGCTTTTAAACTGTAAGTCTGCTACTTTGATCTTCTTAATGCTTTGTACTATTTTAAAAGTTTCTATATTTATAATGAATTTTGATTGACTTTATTTCACAACTGTAAGTTACCTTGTGTATTTCTGTGGAAAGTAATTTCAAAACGCAGTCAAACAACACTCCCATGCCACAGTAGGGGTGTTGTCATAATATTAATTCTAACTAGTTACAGCCATATAATCTGAAAAGATAACCAGTCCTTAAATACTGCAATAAAGCAAAGTAGAACAATTCTCATATCTGAGTTAGTCACGATATATTGCTACTTTTTTAAAAAAAAAGAAATAAGACATCTGTGCACCAATGCACAGAGCTATAATAAACCCAGTCTTAAACTCCATACCTGCGAGAAGAACAATCTGATATATGTGCATGCACTGTGTGTTTAATGGGACTCAATGGTTTCATAAGTTATATATCAACAAGAAATCATTGAGTTTCTAATTACAGACCTAGTATTAATAGACCTCTGAGGAAAAACAAGGAATTTTAATCAAACACATTCCTCTCAAAGAAATATACTAGAATATAACTTTTTGGGCTTCAAGTTTGCATGAATGGGAAGGATACCAGTATTGAAGATGAATGTATTACTATGGATCCTAGTTTTATCACTAAATAGAAGTGGGAGCTGCAATAAAATGTTGCTGTGGAGTGCTGCTGTTCAGGATTGCAGCATTCTGCGGCCATTGAACATGCTCAGCTCGTATTCAACTGTTACTGAGGTTCACAGCCTTAGAATTTGTTTTCTAAATATTTGTGTTCTTCTACAAACTCTGTATCATCAGCAACAGCAGCACACAACAGGGAGAAATCATCATTTCTCCCTGTTGCGTGCTGCTGTTGCTGTTTTGGCTACATAAAGAATGACAGTCACACAGTCAAAACTAAAGGGAATGATTCCATTATAAATCAATTCATCATTATTAGCATTTTGGCAAATGGTACTGTCATTTTTTGTTTGTTTGTTAGGAAAAAGATCAAGGATTATTGTTCACACTGTGTGTAAGACGGTTGTTAAAGTAGGGGTGGAATCTCCACTTACATGCAGACATTCTTAGTAAAATACTGGTACACTGAAGAGAGGTTTTGAAGTTGGAATAAAGAGAAATAAAACTTTGTCAATCCAGTTTGAAGAATCACAATGCTGTGAACAGGCATGCACCCAAATTACTGTGATCAATGGCATTGTGGGAAAAAGGTGGCAGGCACTTTCATGCTCTGTTGGTAGTCACATAGTGATTCAAAGTGGATTTATTTATCTGTAATTTTGGACTGCAACTCTTCCTCCAAGGAGCTGGGGTTGTTGGCTTCCCCAGAAGTGTTGTTTGGCCACTGCTGAGAATAGGATGCTGGCTAAAATGTACCCTCTACCCAATTCAGCATAACTCTTATGTCTGTTTTCTCTCAACTATTTGTGAGATACTGACCTGCCCAAGTCTATGCATAAGCTTCACAGCGCACCAAAACACACAGCATAACTAAACAAAATCATGTCTCACTATTCCACCTGCAACCCTCTAGACAGCTTGTGAGAAGATAGATTGAAAAGTTTTCAGAGTTTTATATTCTAAATTAGTAACATTTAAAAAGAAGGCAGACTTGCAGCATATTCAGTTTACTTGTCCTTCTTTGATCTTGTAGTAAAGGGTGGGTGAGAAATCTTATAAATAAATAAAAGAAGACATAGGAAATCACCTAAAAATAAGAGCCTCCACAACTCTTGGACACGTCTTGATAACTGGGGGAGGGGAACTTTTTACATATAGTAACTCAGCTGGCTATTTAAGCCAATTATATTAGAAACATCTTAGAGTGGCATGGCAAGGCAAGATAAAATATGCTAGAAACTAATGCTCAAATAACACTCAAACAGTTCTTTCTGTCTAGAACTTCTAGTTATACAGTTGTACCTTGAAAGTTGAACAGAATCCGTTCTGGAAGTCCGTTCGACTTCCAAAACGTTCAGAAACCAAAGTGTGGCTTCTGATTGGCTGCAGAAAGCTCCTGCAGCCAACTGGAAGCCGTGGAAGCCGCGCCAGACATTTAGCTTCCGAAAATCATTGGAAAACTGGAACACTCACTTCCAGGTTTCAATTGTTCAGGAGCCGATTTGTTCAGGAGCCATGGCATTCAAAATCCAAGGTAGGACTGTGTATCACTTATAAATGATAAATAGTTCTTTATAATTGAGGCTTCAACTCAGTGTTTTGGGATAATAGGAAACTTCCTGATATGAGTTCAGATCATTGGCCCATCAAGCCTAGTATTGTTGACACTGACTGGAAGGCTCTCCAAGGTTTCAGAGCAGAGTCTTTCCCAGCCCTTCCTAGAGATGTCAAAAATTTAACCCAGAACCTTGTACATGCAAAAACATGTGCTGTACCACTGAGATAAAGCCATTCCCCAAATTTGTGCATTTGGGAATTGCTGCTTCAGAAAAGTCACGAAATCATAAAGGAAAAAAAGGCATGGAAGATAAAGAAAGGTGTCGCTGCCAGTGCCAATTAATCAGTATTTTAAAAGCACCAGTTTCCATTTATATATCCTCTTAAAAACTTCACTCCTAGCCTATATTTCATATGATTTATACCAATAACAAGGATAGGTATACACATCCAGAATATAAAACTTAAGAGTGTTTGTGTGCATAGATAGATAGATAGATAGATAGATAGATAGATAGATAGAGGGGTGCAAGCTCCTGGGGCTGAGCCCTTTAGGGACCCCCATATATTTGGGGGGTAGAGGCCGCCCCTCCCATGTCTGCAAAGCACATTGCAGCTCCAGCGGCCATCTCCTCCTCCTCCTACAGCGGAGGGGAAGGAGGGCCAAAGCAGCCTCCCACCCGTGGCGGCACCAGGAGGAACAAAGGAGGAGTCGCCTGCCATTGAAGCCACGTGGCTGCCATGTTTGTCCCAACCTCCTGCTATCGCTTGCATGACATCACACACATGACGTTGGCATCCTCAACTGCCCTCTCAAAGCTGGCACCTCTGGATGGATGGATAGATAGATAGATAGATAGATAGATAGATAGATAGATACAGATAGATAGATAGATATGAAAGTGTTAGACATTTTCTTTGGGTGGCAATATTAATCTGCTGTTCTCTGTAGGTGTTAGAAGTGGACAGCGGGGATGAACTTTTAGTCACAAAAAAACAATATAGCTGGCAGATGAGCGCTGAGGAAGGTAGCTGCTGCAGATGAGTTTACACAGACATCCTCTAAACATAAGCCAAAAGCCACCTCCTACAGGAACCACCCTGCTGTTTAATAGTTCTGCAAGCTCTGCATCTATTTTTCCTTCTATATTCTCTAAGCCCACAGTGGGTCCCCAGCCAAAGTCTTCACAAACAATGATTTACGCCATGAAAAACATGGTGATGGCTAACCAAGTAATCTGTTTCCAATAAGACTGCTCAGTGAGGTTTAAAGGAATCAAGACCTCCTGCCTGCAGTCTGCGTATAATGTGCTTGCTCTGACGTTTCAGCCCATTTACCCTTCACTTAACGGCTTCTTGCTGTTGTACAGCAGGACACATATTCAACAAGTCACTGCCTGACCACAATTGCTCAACGTCAAGCAGCTATTTTGTGTGCCGCAACAGGTCCTTACCTACAATGTCTTCGTAGGCATTCTCTTCTAAAGTGCTCTTAGATCCAAACTTGTGCTGGCTTTCAGTTCCATTCTCACTTGGGGAGGGAGGGTACAAGGACTGGAGGCTTGAAGCATCTTCAAACTCAAAGGATTTTCTAGAGTGGAGAAAATGTAAAGGGATAATTTTCTGATTGCCTAATTAACAGTGCTTTAAAGCTCAGTGCAGATATTGGATGGCATTCAACTAAGTTTTACTCAGGCAGACCCACCACAATTAATGGACCTAACTAAGTCCTTGTTCATTAATTTTAATGGGCTTGTTCTGAGTAAAGCTTAGCTGAATGCTACCCATAATGCTAGCAAGGGTTAAGGTATACTCTTCCTTCCTGAGTCTCCCCCATCCCACACACACACACACCGCATCTGATTCTATGATGAAATTGTTTGGTTAAACATAAAGAACAAATTGGTGACTGGACTGTTGGTTAAAGTTAGCTCTGTATCAAATCTAAAAACATACATCCACATTATCTTGCCACACTTAGAAAATACACAAAATACTGAATTACTTATGTATCAGACCTGTGAAGTACAAACCATGTGATTTGTCAGATTGTGATTTTGCCATAACCCCAAGCTGGTGGTAGTTAAACATTAAAGACAAGTTTTTTGAGGTTTTCAGCCAACATGATGAGATTTTCAACACGGATTCAGTACCTGCCCCGTGGAACGCCCTCCAACCAGATGCCAAAGAGAAAAAACAACTACCAGACTTTTAGAAGACATCTGAAGGCAGCCCTGTTTAGGGAAGCTTTTAATGTTTGGCGGACTATTGTATTTTAATATTTTGTTGGAAGCCGCTCAGAGTGGCTGGGGAAACCCAGCCAGATGGGCGGGGTATAAATAATAAATTATTATTATTATTATTATTATTATTATTATTATTATTATTACACTACATTTTCATTCTTGTTTTGCATATTTTGTGCTAGCCCATGAGCTGAACATACATTGACAAAAATACATACATACTATACATACAGATAGCGCTTAACTTAAGGCAGGGATAAGAAACTTGTGGTCCTCCAGATGTTGTTGGACTCCCAATTTCTATCAGCCCCAGCCAGCATGGTCAATGATCAGAGCTGTAGTCCAACAATATCTGAAGGGCCACAAGTTCCCCATTCCTGACTTAACAGCTGTGGTTTCCTTGGACCTCTCCAAAGTCCTGTGAATCCTGCCTTTCTCCTCTGGGCACTTGTTAGCTGCTGGCCACATCCTGTGATTTATTCGGAACTTCCTGCTTGCAGCTCATCATTCCAGGCTTCATTCAACATTTTTGCACTTCTCAGCCATAGCAGTATGGAACACACATCAGTGTCCATTTCCTTTCTATACCAAAGAGACATTATGCAAAGGCAACATATATAAGGCCATGAGAGATTATTGCTTCAAGACAGCACTTGCATGTGGCTCTGTTGTGCAAGCACTGAGATCATCAATGGGTTTACAATTCAGCATCCTGAGAATCACAAATCATCTTTCTAAAAAATAAAATACATGTTTCCAATCCATATGGCTTTGAAAATAGTTTATGCACATTCATGTCTATCTCAGAATCCATTGAGGGAAATGCTAAAGTAGGATTGCCAGTGGTCTAAAGTGTTTTAGCACGATACATAGCTCATTGCCCTTCATTGCGAATAACACTGTGGCAAAGAATAATATGTAACAGCACTGCTGGGAAATAAGAGATTAAATATTTGGCGGAAGATCCATCTCCATCCTATGGTGGTGTGCAAGGAAGCACTCTGAGAGGGCTTGTTCTATGGCTGCTGGAGTTACTGCAGTTTGAGGGTCTGGGCCTCTATAGTGTTAGCATCCTAAATACTGTTACCGGTAGTTTTCTTCATAAGAAGTTGGGTGTCCTTATCAGTAGCTAGAGGGCATCTCTAAAATTCTACTAGAATAAGGATAAGCAGAACAAGTTGTTCAAAATAAGCTAATTTGTGTAATTTGTACAGATTGCAGAACATGGGTTACATTACTGCAGTTTGTTGTTTTGTCTATTTTTTCTAGTGCAGAATACATACAGCCTAGACATAACACCAAGAGAATCTGTATCCTCTCTGCTCAAGAAAAAGGCACATTTGGGCCAGAGTCAGTCAGTATAAATTGATTCCAGTATGGCTGATCCACTGGAGACAGACACCAAGGGCTATTGAGGAAAGTGGTTAGCCGTAATTTTAAAGTCTAACATTATATTTACATATATATGCTATAAGCCGCCCAGAGTGGCTGGGGAAAGCTAGCCAGATGGGCGGGGTATAAATAATAATAAAAATTATTATTATTATTATTATTAGCATCAGCATCATCACACAAATGATGTGTAAATAGCAGCAAGGGACTATTGTTAGGTTTGCAGGTGGAAGACCCAGGTTCAAATCCCCTCAGCCATGAAACACACTGGAAGGCCTTAGCCTACTTCATGGGATCACTGTGAAGAAAAATAAAAGCAGTAAAGCACTTCCTACAATGTACATTCAAAATTGCTCCTTATTTAAGAACTCTCCAATTCCACAGATGGGAGACTACAACTTGTATTTTTCCTTTTAGTCATGGTGGTTGTTGGTAAAATAAAAGTTCTTCTGGCAGCTGAATCTGTTAGAAGATTCATGTCCCTTTTTTTGCTGCAAATGGCAAAACCCTGATTAGCAGGATACAAGAGGCAATGATTCTACAACACAAAAGCTGTAGTCTAATTAAGACTGTCTTTCATTCTTATCTGCTGAGATTGTGACCTTAAAAGGAGATGCATCTTGAGAATATATGACAAGCAGCTTTCCATCTTTACCTATTTTGGGATTTTCTGTGGAAGCGTGACTCTTTTTTCTGCCTCCGGGTGACAGGGGGAGCAGGAGTTGACGGAAGAGGGGGAGGAACAGCAGCCAGAGGTGAAGGAGGTAGGCCATTGCTTGGTTTACTTTTATGGTTCTTGTCAGCTTCATACTCGAAGGTGCGTTTGGGCTTGGGCACAGGGTTTACCGCTGTGTTCGCCAAGTTCTCAGGAAGCAGCTTAGGACCAACAGGACTAACTGTGGCATTGAGTCCTTGTGGCATTTTACTAGTTTTATCAGTCTCTGTGGGTGTCTCTGGACTACTCCCACAAATAACACTCCCTGCTTTACTATCATTTGTGTTCTCATTCAAGTCCTCCACAATACCCGAAGTCACAGACTTTTTTCTTCCTCTGTCAACACTATAGCAGCTACTGGGCAACTGAGGAAGACCCCTGCCTGGCTGTTCTTTTAAAGCCTGCTCAATCTTCTGTATTCTGTTCAGCACGGCAGAACTCTCCTTTCTTGCGTTCCCCTTGAAGAAAGCATTTGCCGACTCACTCCTGCTCGGCCTCTTTTCAAACCTGTGGCAGGAATCTCTGTCCAGGAATTCCTCCTCCTCTGTTTCTGGGTAGGAGCATTCGGAAAACGTTCTGCTCATCCTCCGGAACCCTTTGTAGTCAAATGTCTTCTCGCTGCAGGGAGAAGGCAACATACTAGGGCAAGTCTCACTGCCTGACCTGTCCCCAACATCCCTCTTGTCCAAGCATACACTCATCCTAGGGGAAGGTTCTTTCCGACATTCCCATTCTGATATCTTCTGCCTGATATCAAGTGCTTGGGAATGGACGCTGACCCTGCTGAGGGAGAGGTTCCGGAGGTTCACTGCAGACCCCAAGGAGAGAGTGCTCCGCGTAAGCTGGCGGCTGCCTACAGCTTCTCCATCCTGAGTCTCCTTGGAGGCTTCCTTTTGGTCTTCAGTCTGGAAATGAGAGAGCCTTTTGTCCAAGCAGCCAATGCTGACAGTTTTGAGGGGGTGATTTGGAGATTCAGTGTCTGAGGGGGAACTCGAGGCGCTTCTCAAGGTAACTCCACAGTTAGTCCGGTCCTTGAGGAGCACCCTGGAGCCGGAAACTTTGGTCAAACTACTGGAGCGGCAGGAATCCTCACTGTCGCTGAGGGGATATGTTGGGCTTCTTGGTTGGTATAGAAGAGGCGGTGGAGAGACTGATTGACACCTGGAAGTAAGAAGAAAAATACTAATCAGCTACCTGGCTACCTAGATTTTACTCAGCTCTTGTTTCTAAGGCCAAACGTTTGGAGTAGGCCCAACTTAGTAGACTTTTCTAAAATGGTTTCTGAAAGTGCACACATTTGATACTAGAATACTTTTTATTCCCCCCCCCTTTTTTTTTAAATACATGGTCCACAGACAGCACTGGCAAAGACATTTTGCTGCCTGGAGCAAAAGACAAGATGGTCCCTACGCCACCCTAGTCTATGCACAGAAGCCCACCATACTGGCAGCTGAACCTGACTTCAAGACTTGTGATGAGACTGTGCCTCCCTCATGCCTAAGGGCAGCAAGGCAGCTTAGGGGGCACAAGGTAGGCTGCATTACATAACACTGATGGTACACTTTTAGGTATTACTCCTTCCTATATGCATGGACCGGTTAGTCCTTATTCCCCTATTTACACACTCTTTGTGTACTATCAATATCAATTGTTATATTCTTTGCTCTGACATAGTTGGATGATTGGACAAAACCAGTGGCCATTTTATAGAGTTGGCAGTTGAACAGAGCTCTGGAGGACAACAACTTAGCACATACTTAATGCTTTTGAGTGTTCAATCCACTTCACATTCATAATCTCAGTAATCCTTACAACAATCCTGTAAAGCAGGGCAGTATTATGTCTGTACTTCGTATGAAGGATAGTGTCTTGCCTAAGGCCACCAAGTGAGTTCACGGCTGAGGTAAAAGTCGAACCTTCCACTCTGCTCAAACAAACATTTTAAATTTGTATCAACTAGTAACATTGAACTTTTCCTCCTGACACAATGAACAGGAAGAATATTTCTCTCCAAGTCATATTTACAGTAATATTTACAATCAGAGATCTTTTTTGTCTTCTGCATTTAACACAGATATTTGAAACCTCTTATTTCTCATTTTGCTTCTCGCTTGCCTCACAAAATCCAAAAGTAATTCCCAAGTCATCATAATTTCATATTTGTGGCAGGAGAATCAAAAGCCAGAGTGTATGTTATAAAAACAAATGCATTTATTATTTATTCATTCATTTATTTATTACATTTGTCAGTCACTTTATCATGCCCAAGGCAACCCAAAGCAACTTATCCAAACGTCACTTACTTTGTGATGTTTTAATTCCAGGATGGGGAACCTGTTATTATCCAGCTGCTGCTCAACTCCAACTCCCATCATCCCCAATCCAAGCCATATGAATCGGGTTGATGGGAGTTGGTGTCCAGGAACATCTTTGTTTTAGCTTATCCTAATACAGGTATCTACTGTGAATTTAGGGTTTTTCCTCATGGAGTAACATGGCTGCCTACAATTTTATAAGCTTCGTTACTTAGTGGGGTTAAAGTTAGTCCTAATAAAGGTACTATTCTACTCATACATTGCTGGCTTAAACTGCAGCTTTGCCATTATTATTCTCAGTTTAGATCGAAGCTGATTTGGGGAAGAATGCATCAAAATGCAGTATTCCCTAAGAAATGACAGGATAGATATAGGATAGATATGGATGTTGTGTTTACAACCCTTCCAAAGCCAGCAGTTGGGAGTGCACAGGATGCAGAATAAGCAGAAGTGTGTACACAGTAATAAATTTTGCAAGCGGGTTTTACCAAGTACATGTGTTTGAGAACCACCTGTGAAACACACATGCACTACCAAAAGGAATTAACAAGATGGAGGTGGGCGTAGAAAGAGGGTTTGTTGCACAAAAACACCAAATCCACTTCCATTGTAGAACCTGAATTTGAAGGCATGCAACTGAGACAGCAAAATAGAGACAACCTGCACAGTCCTAAACATATTTTCTCAGAAGCAAGTCAGACTGTGGTCATTTGTTAGACATATTAGACTAGATTAAAAATAAAGGTGCAGTTAACCTTTTATTCTAGTCAATTTCCTGTAGCCTTTGTATAGAGATAAACCTACATCTACCTAGGTTTGTGAACCAATTACTAAGATGATCAAGAGGTAAAAGGATTTTGTGCAAGACTCTGAGAAAGGTAAATCAAGATCCCATTCTTTGTCCTGTAAGCATCAGAAAAAGATTGATTTCTAGCCAACAAAGCCCTATTTGTTCAACATGGTAGGAGAGTGTGATCCCAACCTCTAGGCACACAGCCTTCCAAAACAATAAAACAAGTCCTAGAAAACCCATATTACTCACCTAATTGCAGCCACAACTTTAAAAGTTAGATAACACAATAGAAAGGAGTAAACCCACAGATTGTATTAAAATGGTTTCTATTTACCAAAAGAGACTATTTCTGGCTATCAGTTCTGAATTATTGTTGTTGTCATTGCAAGTACTGTTATTTTGTGATTTCTTTCCTGGTAAGGAGAGAAATATATACAGTACATTGGCTCAAAAGAAACGAAAGCACCTTATTAATGTAGTATCCTGATTCTGAACATTAGGCTTTACCATCACATTTGGCTTATTAAAATCTGTTTAAAGTGTTATATACAATGAGAATCTGAAAACCTAGCAGGCATGAAAATTAGTGAATAAAAGTGTAAAAAACAACAACAACCCTCTCACTCACTGTGTGATTGCAATAAACTTGAAGGACAGTCACAGGTAGTTGAAAGTGGTAGTGCTGAAATAGCAAAATGACTTTATAACATTATTGTGGCTAGACATAGATTTCAACACTGAATCATCTGATTCTGTCTCAACATCACCTTTTCAGCAGACACCAAAGAAAAACAACAGCTCAAAGCTTAACTTTGTTCTCTCAAAGAACTCTTAAACAATGGACACGTACAAGGAAGTGCTTTCCCCTTTTAAAATGTTTGATTATTTGATTGTTTGATTATTTGATTGTTCCAGTTACAGATAGGTAGCCGTGTTGGTCTGCCATAGTCAAAACAAAATAAAAAAATTCCTTCCAGTAGCACCTTAAAGACCAACTAAGTTAGTACTTGGTATGAGCTTTCGTGTGCATGCACACTTCTTCAGATAATAGGTATCTGAAGAAGTGTGCATGCACACGAAAGCTCATACCAAGTACTAACTTAGTTGGTCTTTAAGGTGCTACTGGAAGGTATTTGATTGTTGTTAGCCGCCCTGAGCCCGGCTTCGGCTGGGGAGGGCGGAATATAAATAAAATTTATTATTATTATTATTATTATTAGTCCAGTTCTATTATGCAAAGTTGCATGGTTTAAGAAAAGTTTAACTCTACAGCATAAGCTGTTCAGGTTCATCACAAAACAGTATTGCTTCACTTACCCCTATTCTGTGGCTCATGAAAAAATACCTTTCCAGCTTGCTCTTGAACTTTTTGTTAACTTCCACTCTTTTCTTTAACTCCAAAGTCCAATACAGTATTTCCCACACTGCTTTAATCTCCAAGCTAGTAATTGTCCCATACAATTCTCTTTCATTCCCAGGATGAGAAAGGATCCTTTTAGCAAATGCCACAACTCTTTACAAACAAAATTGTTGTCATTGTTAGGAAGAAAATGAAGTGGTTAATTTGAGAAACTAACATTCCATATATATGACTCAATATATATATATACACATCAATAAAAGAAAGAGCCCAATTGTTTACATACACCTGAAAAACAGGCAAAGGAAAAGACTTGCATCAATAATAATAATAATATTAATGTTTTGCAAGGGCTGTGTGGGATTCAAATGTGTAGAGAATGAATACAGATGGAGGAGGGGGAGGATGCAGGGAATGTACTGAGGAAAAATTTCTTCGAATGTCAAGAATGTACAGCAGGGTGATGTGTCCTACTCTGTTCACCAGCTGTGAAGAGACAAAGAGAAGAGCTGTTCACATGTTCCCTATTTCCAAACAAAGACAGCACAGAGAGAGGCATCCACACTAAGCAGCTACCCAGTCGATGCTATACAGGGCTGGTATTTGTCACCAAGCCATTATAAGTAGCTGTGAGTTTTCTTGCTTGGAAAGTGGGATGGCAAGGTGTGGAGAGAGAGAAGACACCAAAAATATATGCTTCACATGTCTACCTGTTGTGATGCTAAGTCATAAGCAGCCAAATAACTAAAAGTGTGGGGTACAGGAAACACAAGCAGCAGGGAGAGAGGATGAAGCCCTCCCCAGGTGTAGTAAGCAGGCAAACAAAATGAATTCTAGCTGTTGCCCAGCCAAAGCTGAAGCTAGATCTGGCAGATTTTCTAGCTGATACCTGCTCAGGAGAAGTCACCCTGGAGTCTGGAAAAACACCAAATTCCTTAGAAGTTTTCACTTTGCTAACCCAACTGGCTTAGCATCAGGTAAGTAGAACAGACATCCCTCCACACATGCCTGGTTCTAGACAAGCCTTCCACAGCCCAATACCTTCATCCATGACTATTAGCTATAGTGCTGTGGATGGCAGGAGTTAGTAGTCCACATGGAGAAGGCTGTTCTTGTCAAAGTAATTCTCCTAACGCCACTCTACATGCCCCCTTCAGTCATGACATGTTGCTGAGGATGCTGTAGTTATAACAAAACATAGAGTGGACTAGCAGGCCTGCATAACAACTACTTGTGCTCCTCAATGCATGTGTGAATTCAGCACAGAGGTCCTAGCTTGAGTTCAGAAGATGTCTTTGATAGATTTTGCCCAGAGTTCTTGAGGTCCTTCTGAGTGCTCTTCCAAGTGCTATAATAGGAAGAAGACTGATGTAGTTCCCTTATATACAAAAGCCTCTGCAATATGGCTGTCAAGGAGACTCCAGTAACAGAAAATGTGTACTAGCAGTAATGGGGAAACAATAAAATGTGCTAATAATTTTAAGGATAAACGCTAGCAGAAACATTTAGTTGTACAGCCTGCCAAGCATCTTAAAATACAGAGGATCTTGCCTTCTACAAACAAACCAAAGAAAAAAACCATCATTTAAGAGAACCAAAAATAGAACATTGTGCAGTAGGTTTGGAGTAATGAGATGAAGACCAAAAGTTGACCTCAGTTATGGGCTCCCCAGAGAACATAGGCCAACAGCAGGAAAAGAAGAAACCTTTAAAACTCAAAATACATATCCCATAGAACACATTCTTAAGCAAAACAGAAGCAGGCCAGGCAACAGCATATTTCAAGTGCAGTGCCCATTCCACTATTGCAAATCTGGCTGGAGTACTGTACTACAAGCACTGTGGACCAACTACACCTGACAATTCAACCCTGCCCTATGGGAATCCCATGCAGATGACCGCAGTGCTTGGAGACAGGCAGTCAATGTATCCATAGCAGTGACCAGAGGAGAAATGACTTCTGGGCAGAGCGCAGAGAGAAGAAATGCCATAGTGCATCTGCAGCAGCACAACTGGACACTTTCATCTGCTGCCCCAGCTACAACAAAACATGTCACTTTGGTATCGGTCTCTACAGCCACAGCAGGCTCTGTAACCTTCCAGCAGTTTGAACTCTCCCTCAAAGGCATATTACTGCAGTGTCTCCTGAGACAAACGGATGCCAACTGACTGCAGGTCAGGCTGGAGTACTACAAGCATTGTGGATTAACTGCTTCTGAGAATGGCACAGTTGTCAGAAGTTAGGAGTAGTTGTAGCATACCCAGAACTATCTAGTTATGCTAACATACTTGCTCATATATTACACAGAAGTGGGCATAAATTGAAGAAAGAGTCACTTGCACTTTTCCTTTCCACACTTTTAGTAGTCCACATGGAGAAGGCTGCTGCTACTTATGAAGGTAGGAAAACTTAGCACACTGAAATTACCTACCTACCAACCTACCACTTAATATAAAAAACAATGAAGCAATTTAAAATAGGAAACCAATATAGTAAGACAAAATTAATCCACAAATATCAAATTACTGAGCAGTAGAATCCAGAAATAACAGTTAGGAAATGGTCAGACAAAAAGAGACATTACGTCACAAAACTTGAATCAGGAGTGGGAGAATGAGAAATGAGGCTTCTGCTTTCAGTGGTAGCCACATGGCTCTCATAATACCTAATTCAGCCTAAGCTGATTTGATTATCTTTGCTAAGTTTTGTGAATATCTAAGGAAACAACTCATTTTTCTAGTAGAGACACTTCTTTTTCTGCCTGCATTTAAAAAAGAAACACATACAAAGAAAACCCAGACAACCTTCATGCAAATGGATGCAAAGAAGTGCCTAGCTCCTGTTGTACCTGTGAATGCTGATGACGAAAGAGGAGAGTTAGTCATCTCCATCTGCCCTCATCTTCTTTACCAAAGAACAGCTGATTCTCCAGGAAAGTCTCCTCCATGTTATGAGTCAAGTCATGGTAGACCAGCTTGAGGGAGAAAACTAACCACATAAAATAATGAATGATGCAATAACTATTTCCTGTGCCTGCCTCCTCATGTTTCCCTCTGCGCAGAACATGACCAGATTATCCTCACAAATTTGTTTTTGCTTCTGGAAAGGAAGTGGCTAAGAAATTGCCTGGGGAGGTGAGGCTAGTGGCAGTAGTCAAACAGGTTTCTCTCCTGTCTTCTGCTACTTCTCATTTGTTTCCAAGCCAGTCAGTGTCTTCGAAGCCAGTCAGTGTAGGTCACAGATAGTTATGACAAAGCAGTGGCAGGGTTGTGCTGAAAACCTTATCTCAGAAAGTATGAAGCAATTGCTCAAGTCTCTTTTGTCAGTAAATGAGTCTTCTAGTAAAAAGGAAGGAAGGAAGGAAGGAAGGAAGGAAGGAAGGAAGGAAGGAAGGAAGGAAGGAAGGAAAGCTTGCCTACAAGACAGGTAACTAGAGTCTTACAAACATTTAAGGTAACTTGTGAGCATTCAGCTTGGGGAAAAAAATAATAAAAAGGGGGCGGACATCCACTAAAAAAGACATTAGAAATTCCACCTGTCACTGAACCCAATGTATGCGTGACTGGCTTAGCACGTTTTCCCTGGAACGTAAACCCCACACAAGTTGAGAGTCACCTGTACATCGATGAAGCTCTTCAATATTAAACATACATGTGGTTTTACTATGGTGTATTTGAAATGGAATGATATTTGCACCCCAGGTTCAATGATATTTGAACCTTCCTAACTCAATATTTAATCTCAAACCTTTTCCCTCTCATTGGTTTTCATGAGTAATGTGTGATCCCTGTCCACAACATCATCAAGAAGATGCAGGCTGTAATCTTCCATGTAGGTGACTAGAACTAAGATCACTCAAATCTTCTCCTGAGCATGCGTGCCCAGTTACAGGTATGGGCTTATTCTTCTGATACCCACTGAAATACACACAGATGTACATTGAACTGTTTAACAGTCTCGGGAAGCACACAGCATACCTGTCAACTTTTCCCTTTTTAAAGGGAAATCCTATTCTGAATAAGGGAACTTCCCTTAAAAAAGGAAAAAAATTGACAGCTATGGCACACAGTGCCCTTGCAGAATTGTATTTTATTGGGGGTGTAATCTTCAACATATTATTGACATAATAATAGTGCAATAGTGATGGGTTTCTTCTGCTTTTTTTAGTTGTTCTGCAATGCTTCCCCAATGTTACCACTCTACTGTTGCACAGAAGAGCTACAGCACAACAAAAGTAGGACAAAAAGAGAGAGAAGTGTGCTGGCTCTTGTTTTTGTATCTCTATATGCATCCTATTTGCATATGAATTCTAGTTCACAGATCACCAACACAGTACCCAGAAGGACACTTGATGCCACAGAGGCCTTCTCTTGTACGCCTGCTAAAATTAGAATTGAAAGGGGCCTTCTCTTGTAGCCAATAGCTATCTTCTTTGAAGTGCAATACAATGGAGGGTGGGTGCTACAAAAGGGGAGGGTAAGGGTTAACCCTTCCCTTCCCAGCTGTGACACACACATACGCACCATGAATTGCCAGTTGTAGTTAGGCTTGGAAGGATGTAGCTGAGGAGGGCAGGCTAACGCTTTTCTCCCAAGCTTCTCTCTCAGTGAAGATCACACTTTCCCCTGCAAAGTCAGCATGCTTGCATGTGCTTAGCTGCCATGCACACATGTGGTGTTCATGACAGTCTCTCCAGTTTTCAAATGGGCCCATGAGCCCAAAGAGGTTGGTGAACCCCTATTTTAGCTGAATGGGGGTTTTTTTAATAAAAAAAAGCTAGCACAGATTGGCATACTGCCTACTTTCAGCACATATCTTTAAAACCAACTATTTTGTTCAACTCTACAGCCAATTTTTGAACCATCAAGATCTTTGTTAAAATAATAAACCTCTTTTGTCACTCATCCCAAAATATGACAAACATGCATTTTTCTATTAATTTTGGGTCATAATGTCTGGCCAAAAACCTACAAGTCCTACTAGTATTTGTAACAGAAGACTGTGATTATTAATGGGGTGAGGAGGAGGAGGGAGGGAGGGGCAAGCAGCAGCATAATGTGTTATTGACTCCAGATTGGGTTATTGGTTCTGCATTTGGATGCTTTTCAATGTATTTCCTCAATATTTTGGTTTTTCTGCTACTGCTTTTCAGGAAACTATATATGCAGGCCAGGCACTACACCATTTGCGCATAGTGAAATAAAAGTATGAAAAGTTGATCTCTTGACATATATACAGCCAACCCAATGACAGGGTTTCTTGATCTAGATTTCATGCTGTTCGAGCAGAACCAGTAAGCTTCTGGCTATCTGTAAAAGTGTGTGCTACATTTTAAGTGTCAAAACTGAAGTAATAATCTCCTTTCCTCCCTTTGTGGCTTTTGATTCATCACAAGGTCTGAGGGACAGTGGACTGGGCCCCTCCTGCAAAAGTTTGCTGACCCCTGTCTTAAGAGTTATATGTGAACCCTGCTCAATAGTTGAACTATGGTTTGTTTACTGCCAACAAAGCAAGATGTTAAGCCACAGTTTGTTGCTGGGTTTTGAACCCTATTTTAACTGTGGCTTTGTGTTATGAACCTTACAACCTCCCCTAACCATAGTTTGATCACCCGATCCCAGAAGCTCACCAAACTACAAAGGCATGAGGCAAAAGCAGATGCAAAACAAATATTTGGAAAAACAAGGCACGGTTTGCTTGATTATCTGTGGGACAACTCATGGTTTTTTAAACAAGCCATGGCTTAGTGCTATGTGTCAACTAGGTCAAAGAAAGAAAGAAAACATGAAGCTAGAACAGTGAGCTTCAAATACCTTCCACATTTCTGCTCCTCTCATCATACATAAAGATATTGCATCTTGTGACCATTTTTAAATGTAAGCCACCCTGGAGACTAGATTTAGCTACAAAGCAGGAAATAATATAATAATTATGGTTCCACCATGCAGTCCTCAGCATGTCATGCAGGACAAAGTGCTAAGGTCTATTATCTTATTCAAACATACCAGATCATATGCTGCACCAAGTTTAAATCACTACCTTTATTGGTTTGATTTTTGTTTTATTATTACACTTTATTATTACACTAAATGGCATGACTTCTTGCGAAAACTCTGAACTCACAGCGTAGGAGAAGCACTAATCAGAGTGGACCCTACATACAGAAGAAGAAGAAGAAGAAGAAGAAGGAGGAGGAGGAGGAGGAGGAGGAGGAGGAGGAGGGAAGGAGGAAGAGTTTGGATTTGATATCCCTAAGGAGTCTCACAGTGGCTAACAATCTCCTTTCCCTTCCTCCCCCACAACAAACACTCTGTTAGCGGAGTGAGGCTGAGAGACTTCAAAGAAGTGTGACTAGCCCAAGGTCACCCAGCAGCTGCATGTGGAGGAGCGGGTACATGAACCCGGTTCACCAGATTACAAGTCCACTGCTCTTAACCACTACACCACACTGACTCTTAACCACTACACAACAGCAAGACCCTGTGCCCCATAGCTTCTATTAAGCTGTTATTTCCAGTCATTTTCTGCACTGTGGGGATCCTGACACAAGGCTCGAAAGGAATGATGCAACTCCACCAGACAAAGATATCTCTGAAGAAGATCTAAGTATTAATGGACACCAGTGTCCTCCTTTCAAACATACTAAAGGCAAGAAAAACAAATTCTTTAAAAGGACATCAGGCTTTCTGCCATCAACATTTATTCTGTTTTGTAGTATGATTCCAAACATGATCTCATTTAATTTGAAGGCCAAAAGTGAACTGTTTAGACAGGAAGAAATATGAATGCTGCTGGCTCTTTCTGTTTCAAAAGGGACTTTTCAAAGGCGCTTCCAATGGTCCTGCAGTAGTTGCTCACACACCCTCGATGCAAGTATACCACTTTATTTATGCTCGCACCCAAGGTCAGGTGCATGTTTCTCGCTAAGCTAGCTGTGACTGGTCTTTAATTCTGAGCGGTGAGGCTGGAATCTCCTGCATGTGACCAAAGTTGCACTGCAGCAGCAGTGAAGCTTCTAGGGTAGCCTAATGAATGCAATTACTTTCTCTTCTTGGGCCTGCCTATGAGCAGCTGACTGGCTAACCTTCATCTCCGTCCTGTGGCATTCGGTATGGTAGATCAGAGCTGCTGAGCTGCCCTCTCAGCGCTAGCATTGCTGCAGCTTACCTAGACAGCACTGGGGCAGCAGCGAGGTCAGGGGTGTGTGGAAGCATTGGGAGAGTCAATGCAGTGCTGCCACCAGAGACTCAGCACAGTTGTGGGTTTGCTTCTGCTTTGCCCTGCCCCAGTGCCATCCAGGTAAACTGCATTGATGTCTTGGCAGTTCCATGGCTCTGCCCCTCCACACCAGCCACTACTGTCTCTTTCTGTTATAAACACCCCACTTCTTCCTCTCAGTTTCTTTCAGTGCAACAACCAGATGTAGCCTGGCCTCTGTTATCTACGTTTTGATGGCCTCCAGATTAGACAAATCTTTTGGGGTCCATGGTCACATCTTGAATTTTGAGGGACTGTAGGTACCACCCTCTCTTGGTTGCCTTTCTCTCTCTCCCTCAGGCCACTCTACCACCCACCCACCCACCCAGAAAGAATGGGAACATATCACACCAAGGCCACCATACGCCATACATTTAAAGCACATGACTTTCCCCAAAGAATCCTGGGAACTGTAGTTTGTTAAAGGTACTGGGAAATGTAAATCTGTGAAGGGTAAAGTTCAGTTCCCAGGATTCTTTGGGGAAAGTCACATGCATTAAATGCATGGTGTGTACATAGCCCAATTCTTAAAATAGCTGCACTAGATACTAGTTCATCTCCAAGCACAATTCAAAATGCTGGTTTTAACCTTTGAAGTCCTATACAGTATAGTCTGGCATTGTGATATGTCTTTTTCTGGGTGGCCCCACCTGTACCTGGCGAAGTCAATGGTGACCAGTGGAAAGGACTGACTCAGAGGTGTTACCCAAATTGTACAATTTTCTCCCCAAGGGGGCACACATGGCACTGAGGATTTTGCCTTTTCAGTGCCAAAGGCCTTATTTATATGTGTCTACTGATAAATTGCTGCTGTTTCCCTCCTTTTTATCTACTTTTAATTTTAATGCTGCCCTCTGCCCCTTGCTTGCTTTTCTTATTAAGGAATAAAGAATAGTTTCAGTGAATGCCTTTCATATGATATGACACTTACAGAATTCCTGTAAGTTTTAATATTAATATTACATTTCTTTCAACAGACTCTCCATTTCTGGTTCCTATAATTTACTCTTGCTTAGGGCATTAAGCAGGCACAAAGCCAACTTGGGCTGAGGTTCACTGTTACAACAACCAGTAACTGCAGATGGGTATATGTCATAAAGTTTGGGTGTCTGGACTTACTTGTCAGTTTTTGCCTCAATTTTTCCTGACTGTGGTCAGGAAAATATTCAGATAGATAGTCTGGTTTGGTTTGGTTTGATTTGGTTTGGTTTGGTGAGAGTATTTCCCCAAGAGCAAGCTTTTTCTATCCAGCCTCACGATACAGATATTTCTGCCATGGTAATAGGACTGTGGTTTTTGTTAACCCCTCAGATTCACAAATCTAGGAGGAAGACACAGTTACTTGCTAGCAAAGGGCAACTGATGTGTACAAACTTAATTCATGGCAGAGGCAGTCATTTCTCCTGAAGAAAAGACAGCAATATTGGCAAGGCTGCCATTTTCTGCAAGAAAATTAGAACTCCCTTTAACACTGATAGTCAAAACATCACAATTCTGCCACTTGCAGACCAGAGGCTGTTTGTCTGCAGTAAAGGTAAAGGGACCCCTGACCATTAGGTCCAGTCATGACCGACTCTGGGGTTGCGGCGCTCATCTCGCTTTATTGGCCGAGGGAGCCGGCGTACAGCTTCTGGGTCATGTGGCCAGCATGACTAAGCCGCTTCTGGTAAACCAAAGCAGTGCACGAAAACGCTGTTTACCTTCCCGCCAGAGCAGTACCTATTTATCTACTTGTACTTTGATGTGCTTTCAAACTGCTAGGTTGGCAGGAGCAGGGACTGAGCAACGGGAGCTCACCCCGTTGCGGGGATTCGAACCACGGACCTTCTGATCGGCAAGTCCTAGGCTCTGTGGTTTAACCCACAGCGCCACCCGAGTCCCTTGTCTGCAGTACTTCTGGTCAAATCCCAGATTAAACGAGTAGCTAGATTTCTCAGTGTGGGTGTTTTGTAGTAGTTTCTTTCTTTTCAAAATGCGTTTAGAATGAATCCCTCCAAGTGTTAAATGAAAATTAATTCAAGTGCTGCTTCTGTTGATTTAAGTCTTATTAAAAAGGAAGAAATCTTCGCAATGACTCAGGGCATGGCCTCCCAAAGGAAAGTCAGCCAAGTAGATTACATGACACGAAGGAGTCAGGCTGCTAGCATGACATATTGGAAGGTTTCTCTCATGAGTCTGTAACTCAGTGATGTGCCAACTCTCATGCCTATGCTTGCCTTTAAATATATTATTCATTACTGAAATAAACCTTTAAAAATAAATGCCAGTCATAGTGAGAAGAAGAGAGATGTGGAGCTTGTGGACAGGCATGTAGAACTTACACACTTGTTTTTTCAAGATTTTTCACACTAGTGCCAAAAAAACCTGTATTGAAAATAGTGGTTCTGAACTTCTTTACTCCCAGGTCTGGACTTTCGCTTAGGAAGTCTTGGAGACTGTCCACCCTGACAATGTGCACATGTACACAAGGTGTGGTGCCATGTACACTGATGGCATAGTATACACAATAATCTTAATTATACACTGTCAGGGGTGGGGGACAGTTGACCCCACATGCTCTGAACTGACTGTTCATCATCTTCAGCTGGTGATCCTGCATTCCAGTATGAGGAGAGAGACTTAAACGTGCTTTGGCTAAATCACATCCTATAAGAAGCTTTGAATTTTTCCAGAATCCCACAGCAGTGCCTTATTTTGAACTGGCTCCACTGGAGCCTTAAACATAGTTAACAGAATCGGAGTCCCACTCAGAACTGTGTTTGTGTCTCCCTCGGGCTCATTCTTCCTCCCATCAACTTTTTGAGTTCCCCTATCTCTTTTTCCCCAACAGTAACTGAAGCTAGCATCACATCTGCACAGAGCTGGACACTAGCCATAGTTTTAAGTTTAAACTAGAGGTCAGAAGCAGACTTCAAATTCCATTTTTAAGTGAACAATCACTTTAGCCCAGGGCTCAGCAGCTTGCTGGGGGATGGGGGATGGGGAGGGAGAACAGAATCTCTCTAGGGCACCACCACCAAGAATGTTCCTTTTGACAACTAATCTAACATCAGAGGATACAGATACTTGGAAGAAGGCCCCATCTGACAACTAATCACACAAGCAGGTTTATGCAGAAGATACTGGAAGATACTTTGCAGGCCCAGGACCATCACTCAGGCAGCTGCTGGGGCTCATTTTTCTTTTAATTTTTTGCACTCCAGTGCCAAACTATTTCCAGATGTCATTTTGAACTTGCCCCAAATGCCCTAAGAGTTAAGTAATCCTAGGACATTGTAGGAAGTGAATATGACCACTGCCATGTTTTTGTGGGGAACCACCTTCTCCCCCACCACCAAAAAGGAAAACATGGAAGAAGTTGCTTGGAGCAAAAAAATAAAAGGGGGAGGTGTTGATTTTTTTAAAAAAATGGGCAGGTGTCAAAGCTGGGCAGAGGGCTGTGAAATTTGCACAAATGTTCAAAGGAACTCCAGGTGAAGCACACCACAATGCTCAGCCACGAGGTTGCCATGTATAACAGGGACCAGATCACCTTTTCCCATAAGTAGCCAGAAGATAAAAGTCCTTCGGGTCATATATACCAATTCCAAATCCAGGAGTAGTGCCAGGTCAAGAGACACCCAAACAGTGCATTTGGCCTTTATAGGTGCCTTACTTGGTTCAGATGAAAAAGAGAGAGTTGTTTTCATCAGTATACTGACGGCAACTCACCCCAACTCTCTGGACAGCCCATATCAGCAGTTTCATGTTGATGTTAAAAAAAAAATGCTTTGCTGCTTGCAAGATCACCAAGTCAGAGCTTAGCAGTTGTATATTTACATAACATGGCCAAGGATGTGATTAGTAAGGAGACCCAGGATGACCTGTATGCCAAGGTTTCTACACACACTAGCCCCCTGGATCCAGTATTGACTCCATATGCTAAGGGGCTCTTGAACAAGATGCCCTCAAGGGGAGCCCTCCTGCCACCATCACCGTCACACATTCACTTGTCCCCTCCTTCCAGGCCCAGCCTGCCCAAAAGCAGGGAAAGGGCAGGGTGGAGGCTGCTGCTTTTATTGCTGCTGGTATATTTGGAGAGTCCTGGTGAAGAGAGAGAATCAGGAAGGAAGAGGAGCAGGGACAGGAGACTCTGGGTTCAGAAGTGGGCCTCCTCCTATAAATGATAAGTTTCAAAGATCTATGGGTCAGAGCATTGCTTTCTGTTGTGGTGGGAGAGCAGGAAGCAATTTGGAATCAGGCAACAAAAGCCCATAAACATATTGCTTTCCACTTACCTATCGAGACTATCCCGAGGCACTTTACTTCCTCCAGCTCTCTTGGTGACACTGGCAATCTTGTTGGCAGTCATGGTCATTTCTGCTCTCTATAAACCTGGAAACCTGGGTAAGGGGAAATAAAATCCAAAGCAAACCCATTGAACCAGAGACTTTTTCCAACACAGCTTAATAAGAAATGTTTCTAGTACATGGAAAAGACTGCCGGAAAAAGGTTTTGAACATGTTACCTAAACATAACTACTCTTTTTCAATGTTGCAAAAAGTCAAACAGCAGCTCAGGTAAGATTCAGATTTGAGTCATGTTTAGGTAAGAAACTAAAACTACCGAAAAGTATGTTAGAAGAATGGAACCATTGTCCTTACTTTTCCACTTTCTCTCATTAAATTGGGACTGGGATAATTACGATAGCATTTTTTTTTAAGTGTCACAACTGTAATAACAAATGACAGAGCTCAATCCTAAAGCAAAAGTTTTAAAATGAGCATTGGAAACAATGGCAGAACTCACAGACTGTGCAATGTCATGACAGGATACAGTATATCGTAATTTATAAGACATACAAGCCTGCCCATAAACATATCAAAGATAAGTTGATTATGGTCCTAACGCAAAGACTTGTACAATATGTAATTTTCTTCTCTCAAACCTAGCTCTCCTTCATATAGTTCCCCAAGCTGGTGATAGAGCACAAGGTCTTCCAAGGACACCTGCATTTATCTTTCTAGACCTTCTGCAAATAACAACTAACTAAACCAAAAGATACAACCCCTTGCTGTTCTCAAAAAGTCACAATATCTTCAAGATTTTTATGCTTACAAATATCTTATTGCCCTCTGTGCTGCCTCTAATTCTTAAAGTACAAGCTGATGGGGGCAGGGACTTTCTCTTTGAGATACTGTACATACTTTTCTTGTTTACAATGGATAGCACATGGGAACCAGATTATTACTGCAACCCTTAGGCTTCCCATAGTAAATGTAAAATAAACAGCCTGCTTAATGAAAAGTTCCACTGACAGGTTTGACCCAAATCCTCTCAGATCTGCAATATTCCTCAAATTAAACTGAATCCAGATGTTTACAGCAACCACACACCTCATGTCATCTTCCTTCTCTGAAGGATGGCAAATAACACAGCATTAACTACCAACCATGGTCCGTTTGCAGCGGAGATACAAGCACCATAAGTAAAAACCCACAAATCTACTTCAAACACAACTTTTATTATTTGCTGCATTTGTATCCCACTCTTCCTACAAGGAGTTCAGAGGATGATGTGTCTCATGTTTCTCACTGTGTGACAAAGCAATGCCCATGCTCCTGGTTCACTGCAGCAAAACAAAATGTTGGACAAATATGCCTGGAAAAGACATGTACTTCTCTTGCTTGGACAGCTCCAGGCCAAAAGTGGAAATCCAGGTATGACAGCTACATGTGGCCTGCACTGACCTTGCAATTATGTAGGCTGAGGACCAGTTTGGACTGAAGAAGCATCCTGCACTGGTCCTGCAACCATCCAGTCAACCATGTGGTCAGTGGATCTATATGTCGGTGCTGACCTTTGAAGCCCTAAAGAGCTTCAGCCCTGTATACCGGAAGGAGTGTTTCCATCCCTGTTGTTCAGCTCAGACACTGAGGTCCAGTTCAGAGGGCCTTCTGGCAGTTTCGTTACTGCAAGAAGTGAAGTTACAGGGAACCAGGCCGAGGGCTGGCACCCATTCTGTGGAACGCACTTCCATCAGATGTCAAACAGGTAATCTACACAACTTTCCGAAGACATCACAAGGCAGTTCTGTACTGGGAAGTTTATAATGTTTGATTTTTGCTGTGCTTAATGTTTTAGTTGTTGGAAGCTGCCCAGAGTGGCTGGGGCAACCCAGTCAGATGGATCGCATAATTTTTATTATTATTATTATTATTATTATTATTATTATTATTCTGAAATCATATGTGCATCTGCAATCTGTAAATAATGTTTAATTCATACAGCATGTGGCAAATGCAATGTGGCATCTACATCCAAAATTGGTTCCTGTTACTCGCCCTCCATGACACATCAACAGCAAGGACACATGCCAATCACACAGATCACACAGTTGCATGAGCACTTTCTCCAGCAGCACCAGTGTTCCCAAAGGACGCGCCATCTGTGTAACTGGACATGGAAATAAATACTACTTATGTAGCCTGAAGCCCAACCATTTTCAGTACCATCATGTAGGTCTGTGAAACTGCCTTAGGAATTCATATCTAAAATATGGCCTATAAATCTAGTAAATAAATAAATGATTCCTCTCCACACAAGAGAAATAAAAATTAGATTTGGATACTTGAAGAAGGAATGGAATCATTTTAGACACACTTCGTCTGGAAAGAATTAGAGATCAAAGGGGAAAAGAACATGACTGAAAATTGCTAAAGCTGTCAAACAAATTGGTTTTAGTTGATTTATCTTCTGCAGTACAAATTATATTTTGAGAGTAGTTAACAAGTTTTTTTAACCAAAGAACAACTTACTTTCTGTTTCAGAAATCATCAAGGGGTTTTCCCAGATCATTTATCTATCTACACTAAACATCAGAAATGATTTGCCTGATTCACACAAGGGAAAAGGGAAATAGTTCAAACCTCAATTAATGAACTGAACAATCATTTTAGTCCCAGCAATCATATCCTGTGCATCCCTCTCATTTTGTGCTATGATCCCTTTGTGTTTGGGCAAGGGAGATGCTTAGCACAACACTCAGCCACACACAAACGTGTCTTGCAAGCAAGACAAAGAACAGAGATCCACTGCAAAGACACAAACCACCAGGCATGGATGCAGAAATGATATCAGCAGGGGCACAAAGCAGGCATCCTGTGGCAATCAGCACATGCAGGCATAGCCCACAATCACAGCAGTAGCAACCACAGGAAGGATGGTTGCAGTTCATGCAACAGAACAAAGTGACCTGTCTGGATGGATAGAAGAATCTGGCTACACCACCCAGCACAGGTGTTCATTACCAAGTTAATCAATTCATGCAGCTGCACCAGTACCCTTTAGCAACCATCATGGACAAATTACATCACTGAGCCTTTGCTAGCATTTAAACGAAATCCTTGTAAAGCCTTGAGCCTTTGGCCAGCCTATAGTGACCCCATTCCACCCTGAGTAGCAACTGTGACTCCGACTGAGATAAGCAGGGGCCAGATCAGAAGCAGCAGCAGCAGCAGCAAAGGCCACAGAAAGGCCAGACCAGGGATGAGGAATCTGTGGCGTTTCCAGTTGTTGTTCAACTCCCATCAGTCCAAGCCTGCATGGCCAATGGTAAGGGACAATGAGAGCTGTTGTCCAACAACATCTAGAGGGCCCCAAATTTCTCAACCCTGGCCTAGATCCAGCCACATGCCTGGACACTGTGTCTAAGCCAGAGTCTGAACAGGGATCTCCAAAGACCACAACCCATTCATCTGAGATGTCTAAGGGGGTGGGGTCACACTCTCTATCACCAGTGCTGGTAGTGAGCCATGAGGGAAGGAGGCAGAGTAATAGGCTCCAAGTCAGGAGAGTGCCCTTTAAGCTCACCACACTCCAGGAAAGAGTTGGGCCTCAGGAGTTGACTGAGCATAAAATGTCTCATTTGGACCTTTTATGAATTTCAGTTGCTTAGCTGAGACTCTATGAGGTTATGCAATTCCAGCCTGTCTTGTCATGAACGTCCACCTGAGCTCCAGATATATATAACTCAAACTAAGTGTCCTCTGCTACTCCCTCCACCCCACCCCCACCCCACTAAGACCAAGTGTGGCAGAAATGGGCTGTTGTGTTATTATAAAACTATAAATCTTGCATGTAGGTGTGTTTGGGGAGTTAATGGGTTAATTTGTAGATTTTTTGCCACTAATTAGAAGGTGGTAGAATAACCGAGGATGGTACTGTAGTTGGGAATTAAGACCCTCATTCTTCCTTCAATTTGCTGATTAGCACTCATGTAGCCAGATCAGGGAACTGGATGAAAGGATGAACAGATCAAGGTATGAGCTCAGGAGACAAAGAAAACACAAGTCTACTCTAGGGATTGTCTAGTGTGGGGAGAGATGAAAGTGTTTTAACCTACATTTCTTTGCTATACTTTATTACCCACACCGGGAATGTTTTGTTGCTTGTAAACATTCTTAAATTAGAAACTTTTTTTTCTTATAAACTACATCCCCCCCCCATTTAGTAAACTTCCAGTCTTGTTACAGAAAACCTTGTGGTCTCTGTTATTTTTATTAAAAAACACACACACCCCATGTCTAAGCCAAGTTCTACACTACTTCAAAGTGTTCTCAAGGAGACACGGGAGAGTTTTAGACTGGTTGGTGAAAGACAACCTTGTAGA
The DNA here is from genome assembly GCF_951804945.1 of Podarcis cretensis. NCBI lineage: Eukaryota > Metazoa > Chordata > Lepidosauria > Squamata > Lacertidae > Podarcis > Podarcis cretensis. The sequence continues at coordinate 71,475,099 of NC_137170.1, read as the reverse complement.
AAAATAAAATCTTTCAACTGGTGGCAGCAAAGGGAAGGGTGGGCGAAAAGAAGGGGGCATTGTGTTTGGCTGGGAACTCCCCTCTCCACACAACTCAGGAGTCAGGAAAGCGGGAGTACCATACCACCAAGTAACTTACTTACCTTTGACCAGGGCATGGAACACAGCAACTTTTCCCCAAAGGGTGGGACAGGAACCACCAGTTCCAGGATCCCTGGCAGGTAACTGATGCCATGCATGCCATTTCTGCTAAGGTGAAGGTCCAGTGGGAAAAGATTCTCTTCCAGAGCCTGCAAAATGTCTGCCCTTGCAAACACACACACACACACACACACACACACACACTGCGAAGGGAAGGGAAAGTGCCAGCGCTCACAAGACTAAGGCGAACCTCAATCCTGTTTGCAAGCACTCAACAAGGTGCTCACTTTTGTGAATGCTCACAGCATTTCAAGTTCAAGCCAAGACTATGTCATGAAGACCATGCAGAATGGTTTATTGTCTAATTTCTTTGCACAATTCCCCTTTTTGCAACTTCTCCATATAGTGGCTAAGAGGTACTTTGGCAGGCCTGGAAATTGCGTTTCATTGAGTATTGATACACAAGCCCCAAAGCCAGATATACAAGGTATTCCAAGAAGCAGTATTAAGGCCCTAGAGTGTGCTTGGAATTCTGCTTGGAAATTAACAGGCACAGTCTAGATCTCTCAAGCTGACAGCACAACTACCATGTAGTATCATAGAATCATAAAACTGTAGAGTTGAAAGGGATCCAGAGGATCATTTATTCCAACCCCCTGCAATGCAGGATCGAACCTACAATCTTGGCGTTATCAGCATCAAGCTCTAACCAACTGAGCTATGTAGGAAATGTTAAGCTAAACCAACCCATGCAAAAGTCTGAGCATGCAATTTTAAAATATGCCTTGTGCGCATTGGATCAGTCTGCCTGTAGCATGAGGCAATGGGGCAACGAGGGTCGGCAATTCCATATAAAGAAATAATGCTCATGCACATTGATACCGAGAATACAAAATGGGGTTCAGATCTCAATATGATGCACCTTCATAAAAGGTTTGAGATTCACTGGTTTAAAGCTAACAACGTTTCTACATCTTGCAGGTTCCCTTCTGGAAGAAATGTATTCATTACATTTCCGGGAGGCGGGGAGGGGGAGGTTAAAACCATCCCATTTTAGATCCATTTTTTAATTAAATTAAAAGAAAAAATCCTATTGAGAACACTTGAGATGACTCCACAGGGAGATATTAAGTAGAACAAAGCACAGAGAGGCTACAAGCCTCCATCAAGAAATTTGCTGCTTTATTAATACATTAAATAATTGTTATGGGTTAAGGGGCTGCTTGTGCGTAAATGGTTGAGTTCTCAACTCATGCAATCAGTTTCTAAAGACTCTCCCAGACCGCGGAGCCATGGGTGCATGGCTACCTCAATCGCTGGCAGAATCCGTCAGTGGGCGCTTCCGGAATTTACGCCAACATAAGAGTTCCTTAACGGAAACTCTCCTTCTGGATTCTCTGCGTGACAGTTTCCTGCGCAGAGTAGGCGTCCCCAGCGGAGGTCCTGAGACTTCTCCGCTGTTCTCACTGGAAGTATCTTGGAGCCCTCCCTCCGACTGAGTTTCTGCAGGAACTCTCTCTCTCCCCCTGCTGGTTCCTTCCTCAGCATCCGAGGGTCTCCTAGCCTCCTTGAGCCCTTCCACCACCTGACTCTCCGATGGCAGTTCCCTGACAATAATCAAATTTCATAACCTGCTAAAGTTACTATTTTTGCATTAAAGTGTAATCATTTCCCAGTGCCTCTATGAATTCTCAGATGGCCAATTTATTTTTAATAAGCTGGTGCTTTGCGGGGGTGGGGATTGAGTGGTGCGGTGGGGGGAGTAATAATAGGGTATTAAAAGATGAGGTGAGGGGCTTTGGGGCACTCCTTCTCCCCAGTGTTGCCTTTCCTTTCCATGAAATTTTGTGTGCCTTCTTTAGTTCACAGTAGAGTTGTACCTCGGGACGCAGGTGGCGCTGTGGGTTAAAGCCTCAGCGCCTAGGACTTGCCGATTGAAAGGTCGGCGGTTCGAATCCCTGCGGCGGGGTGCGCTCCCGCTGCTCGGTCCCAGCGCCTGCCAACCTAGCAGTTCGAAAGCACCTCCGGCGGGAAGGTAAACGGCGTTTCCGTGTGCGGCTCTGGCTCTGGCTCTGGCCAGAGCAGCGATGTCACGCTGGCCACGTGACCCGGAAGTGTCTCCGGACAGCGCTGGCCCCTGGCCTCTTAAGTGAGATGGGCGCACAACCCCAGAGTCTGTCAAGACTGGCCCGTACGGGCAGGGGTACCTTTACCTTTACCTTTACTAGAGTGGTACCTCAGGTTAAGTACTTAATTCGTTCTGGAGGTCTGTTCTTAACCTGAAACTGTTCTTAACCTGAAGCACCACTTTAGCTAATGGGGCCTCCTGCTGCCACCACGCCGCCGCTGCACGATTTCTGTTCTCACCCTGAAGCAAAGTTCTTAACCTGAGGTACTATTTCTGGGTTAGCGGAGTCTGTAACCTGAAGCGTATGTAACCTGAGGTACCACTGTAATGGAAACCTGAAAATATGTTTGAGCATGCCTATGTGGAAAACTGAAACATAGCTTGAAGTCACACATACAACCTAGAAGAGACAAGTACTTTGACAGGACTACCTAATGCCTCTCTGCTGAACCCTCTCTCCCCAGCAGACTCATCTGTCGCAAGGGCTTGTGTGCAGTCAGTTTCTTAAGCTTCAGAGTGAGTCCAGTAAACATTTCTTTACACCTCAGCAGCTGAAATGGTGACTAGGGAGGTCTCATTTCTATCCATTAAAGCCAGAAGTCCTGCAATCAATAGCTACAAAGGTTCCAATGACTGGAGATAACATTTACTTCAGGGTGTTCTTCCCTTTTGCAGAGTTTTATCTGATCTTGGAAGTAAATTGATAAAAACTATTACTTTTCTGGCAGCTTACATAAAGTGCGCTTTCATTTGTTATTTACTTAGTCTCTGTATGGAATCTATTAACATAGTTAATGCCCAGAAATATTATCTAAAGCTTTGGCGTTGGCTTGGCAAATCGATAGACGCATACAAACTCAAGGTACTGCATAGCAAAGGCAACTTCACTAGAAAACCTTCCCCCTGTTGCATAAAGGGCACACTGAGGAATAGCTATATAAATATAACCCAGCCCGTTTGAAATATTTTCCTAAGGAGCAGTTTTCTGTGTCACTTCTTTATAGTACTGGAATACTATTGGGAATACAATAGTACACTAATAGACAATGAAACACTAATGAGAGAGAAGGAAGTATGGAATAGGTGCCTCTGGAAAGTGCTTGATTTCCCCCCAGGTATGCCAAATGACCATTCTGTGATCTTTCCACACATGCTCTGACTGGGGTGGAAAGGCAAATATCAGCAGTGGTGGGGTGAGGGATCTTAAAATTCAGCGGTGCCCTGTGCAATGTGAAAATTCCCCCCCCCCCCCGCCGCCTCTTGCGCTGCATTCTAAATCATAGCTGTAGTGCCCCTGAGGTTCCAAGCCCAGTGCAACCAAACCAGTCATGCAGTGTTCAAAATTAGCCAGGTGCTTTTGACCACTTGTGACCAAGTGTAGTTGCATGCCTGGGTGCCAGGATGGCACCTGACATCTCTGCCATCTGGGGATCATTGTATCTGGATTTTTTCACACACTAATACCCCATCCTGTAGAATTCTAATTTTTCTGAACAATCAGAATGAATTTCTGGAGTCAAATTGCTTTTTCTGTGCAGCCTGAGCAGGAGCAGTCACCATTAAGAAAAAGAGGTTGGAATAGGCAAAAATGGCAACTAGACATTCTGTTTTGGTGACTGCAGCAATGGTTTAAGGAGCCTAGTTTAAATATCTGAGTTTCTAACACAGCAGTCACGCTCCCCTAAATCCGCTTCTGATATCAACAACCACTTAGCCTTCACACAATGATCTAATATATAACCAATTACCTGGGGAAGTAGGGGGCTCCCTCCCTCCTAAGATCTTCAGGCAGGGACCAAAGCAATAATCTGCAGGAAATTATTTAGCTCTGGATTTGCTGAATCAAACAATGTGTTTGACCAGATGGCCTACAAAACCCCTCCCAATTCTATGATTGTGTATGTGGGCACAGTGACAATCATGTCTTCTTCATCTCCTATCTCTCCTTTCAAAGAGGAAAGTTGAGGTAGCCCAAGCCATGATCATAAGGAGAATCTGTTACAAACTGTTAATGCCCAGTGCATCTCCCCTCACAACCCCTTTCCCCATAAACATAAAAAGCGCTGGTGACGATGCGCAGAATATAAAGCCATTTAATGGCGAAAACACCATATAAAGCACTTGATTGTTTACAGGAAGCTGTTGGTGCAGCTCCAAATCGACTGGGCTATGTTGCTATGATGAGCGTTCAGAAGGAGGGGGGACTCTGCATTCTTCTTGTCAACTATTTCCTGAAAATGCTCTGCAGCAAAATCTAGGCTTTCTCCAGCGCTATGCTGAAGACAGGCAGTTGCCTCTCCAATTGTGACTTTTATTTCACAGATGACAGAAAAACCAGCACTAAAACTGTTAGTTTTATTGTTTGAAAAGTGATATAAGGTAACGGTACCCCTGCCAGTACGCGCCAGTCGTGTCCGACTCTAGGGGTGTGCGCCCATCTCACTTAAGAGGCCGGGGGCCAGCGCTGTCTGGAGACACTTCCAGGTCACGTGGCCAGCATGAAGAAGCTGCTCTGGCGAGCCAGCACCAGCGCAGCACACAGAAACACCGTTTACCTTCCCGCTATAAAGCGGTACCTATTTATCTAGTTACAGATAGGTAGCCGTGTTGGTCTGCCATAGTCAAAACAAAATAAAAAAATTCCTTCCAGTAGCACCTTAAAGACCAACTAAGTTAGTTCTTGGTATGAGCTTTCGTGTGCATGCACATTTCTTCAGATACCTGGTATCTGAAGAAGTGTGCATGCACATGAAAGCTCATACCAAGAACTAACTTAGTTGGTCTTTAAGGTGCTACTGGAAGGAATTTTTTTATTTTGTTTTGACCTATTTATCTACTTGCACTTAAGGGTGCTTTCGAACTGCTAGGTGGGCAGGAGCTGGGACCGAAAGACGGAAGCTCACCCCGCCGCGGGGATTCGAACTGCCGACCATACGATCGGCAAGTCCTAGGCACTGAGGTTTTACCCACAGCGCCACCCGCGTCCCTTCTGTTAGTTACTGTTAGTTTTATTGTTTGAAAAGTGATATAATATGATCCAAATGGCAACTAAGCCAGAATTTTCACATGGTCTCAGCAACCTCAGATAGAACTCTGACTCTACCAGGTTTCATAAAATGCTATACATAAAAGTCTGACGCAATCACAAAGCCAAATTTGTGCAGGTAGTCAAGCTGCATCCTAAGCATGATGGGATTTTTGTTTGTTGTTTTTAATTGCAGGCTACAGGTAGCAGGAATCCTACAAGACTGTTGTGGAAAATTTTAAATGAGAATTAACTCTTCTCAAACTTGTATCACCCTCTTGTATCCCAGTCTAACCTCAGCCAAAAGAACGCATGAGAGAACTGGGATTCATATATATATATTGGAAGGGGGGGTGATTTGGCCAGAAATGAGAGAAATCCACAGATTATATGGTTTGCTACTTCCAAATTTCAAACTTCAAGGCACAAGGGGTCAACCAGTAGCCTGCTTATTTTTTGCAACATTCCTTTCAGAAAGACTTGTAAATGAAATAACAAACAGTATCCAGCAAAGTAGTACCCTTAGCACATGACTTCTGGCTAAGCCATGGAACTTGTCTTTCTTTTCCCCACATGCCCCTAAGTTTGTTTTGGGTTCTCCCCAACCCTCCAGAACTGATTTGGGAAGGAACAAGGGGCTCATAAACTGAGGAGACAGTGGGGAATTCTGTTACACAAATGGAAAATATTATGCCAACGGAGCTACTTCATTGGCTACAACCCAATGGGCCTGGACTCAACTAAACAGCTGTGCTAATGTGACTGAATGCAACAAGTCCCCCTAGCGCAACAGGGCTATCCCTGCCATGCACCACCTCCATGCCCCCCTAAATAAACCCTGGTAAGATTGAGAGAACCCCCATTGAGAGAACAGGCGAAGGGGAGATGGGAGATCATTCCATCTGGCAAGCTGAACAATCATAATAGCATAATGCCAAATTCCGCCCAATGTGATTATTTTTGTTAATTCCAGATATGCTGGCTTCTAGGTAAGCTAACAAAAACAAATTATTAATATTCTAAAAATATATATACTTGTATCACAATGCGGTAAAAAAAATATTGTGGTTTTTTTTACATGGTGTCAGTAACCTCTATTTGGGAAAACAAATATCTGCCACAATGCTTATAACTTCACACACATACACTTCAATTATGATGTTATAACAGTGATATTTGTTGTAAAGATATACTCATTTAAGTTTATAGTGTCTCGCTATACATGCAGTCCTTTATAAACTCCGTTCCAAGAAGCCAACCCCAAACATGCTCAACTTTGTCTGGGATTCCTAGACGTCTGAGTAGAACCATTTGCCTAAGCTAGAATTCAGCACCTGGGGATCCTCTATGGGAGAATAATTGGCTTGGCAAGGAGAGCTGCTCTCCACAATCAGAATTTCTGGGATTGAGGGAGACTCCACTTTTTTGTTTTGTTTTTCAAACCAAGCCTAGAACAATATTATGAGAGAAAACTTGCCAAGACTTATCCAGAATAATATGGATTGTTCCAGCAATTTACAGCCAAAAGGATAGGATTACTGGGCAGGTCCAAAACATGATAGATAGATGCTAGATAGATAGATAGATAGATAGATAGATAGATAGATAGATAGATAGATAGATAGATAGCGGCTTTCACTGGGGGCTAATTAAGGCAATGTGGGATTGGCTGACAATGAATCCAATGACCACCTTTCTTTAAAACTCAGCAGAATTCAATGGCACAGAACCCAAAGTCAAACTAGACATGACGTTACATGCAGATCTGTATTTAACAAGCATGTTTCTAGCAGGGAGGCGAGTGGAGGCTAGTAATTGTCAGGACTGAAGCAAGTGAGGATGTAGAATTTAACACTTTTCCTCCTTTGTTGTGGTGTTACTGAAATCACTCCTCCACAGCTGCTATATGCAGCACACACACACACACACACACACACACACACACACACACACACCAGCCAAGGGGGGGGGCAAGCAAAACCACACATAAAATCCTGCCTCATAAAACTATTAAAAGGGGGGTGAGCCCTCACTGCACCCCAAAGACATGACTCAAAGAGGCAATTCCCTTGGGAGGTTGCCCCCAGTGGTCGCACAGCCTGCTATCTCCAGCAGGTGTACCTTATATCCTACCTTCCCCAGCACCACTGCATGGTATGCTGGTTTGGGGAGTGTCCTGAGCAGCTGCAGCCACTCAGGCAGATGGCATATTGCCTCAGCGGGGCCTAGTCCTGCCGTTAAATGTCTCCTTGAACAGCAGCCTCTTGGAGACAGCAGCTTTTGTAGGGAACTAAGGGGCCTGAAGTTAAACTCTATTCCTCTCCATACTTCCCCTCTCTCATCTAGCTACCTCCCTTCCACTCATCTCCTTTGCTAGCCCTACCTTGCTCTTTTAGCTTCTCTTAATCATTTGCTTCCCTGAGCCATCCTTGTCTGCCTGAGGGTCCCACCCCAATTTTCACACATCTAGCAAAGCAGATGTTATTGATCTGCTGCTATGCAGTCCTACATTTGTTGCCAAAGTGCCACATTTAAGAACCACGTTGTCCTCGTAACTCAAATGCCGTTAAAATAATAGCAGGTTACAATAACCACCATCTCCTATTTGTTATTAAGAAGAGCTGACAAAACTTGACTGCAAGGCACAAGATATAATTAGTGGTTCAAAACTATGACCTCACTATAAATGTATAGGCAGAAAAAGGGTCTTCTCAGTGGTGGCACCTGAAACAAAGCACCTACTTTACTGGCTTTTCAGTGATGGGTAAAGAGTTTTACTCTCCTGAACTTTTAGCAGATAATATTTTATGCACTTACTTATATTTGGGCACCACAGTTCAAGAAGGACACTGACAAACTGGAACGTGTCCAGAGGAGGGCAACCAAAATGGTCAAAGGCCTGGAAACGATGCCTTATGAGGAATGGCTAAGGGAGCTGGGCATGTTTAGCCTGGAGAAGAGGAGGTTAAGGGGTGATATGATAGCCATGTTCAAATATATAAAAGGATATCACATAGAGGAGGGAGAAAGGTTGTTTTCTGCTGCTCCAGAGAAGCGGACACGGAGCAATGGTTCCAAACTACAAGAAAGAAGATTCCACCTAAACATTAGGAAGAACTTCCTGACAGTAAGAGCTGTTCGACAGTGGAATTTGCTGCCGAGGAGTGTGGTGGAGTCTCCTTCTTTGGAGGTCTTTAAGCAGAGGCTTGACAACCATATGTCAGGAATGCTCTGATGGTGTTTCCTGCTTGGCAGGGGGTTGGACTCGATGGCCCTTGGGGTCTCTTCCAACTCTATGATTCTATGATTCTATTCTATGATTCTATATTGCTGCTGATTGCTTTACTGTATTTAATTTCCTATTGATATGTTTTAATTAAATGTTTTAACTATTGTTTTTACCTTGCTTGGAAGTTTGCTTTTACTGTAAGATAGGATAGAAAGAATTTAAATACATTCTGGTTTCTATGTACCGGTAGTTTGCTTCCCACACTCCCGCTACACACACTTATGCATTCCCATGATACAATAAGCCAAACCATGGTTTATTTATTGGGACTTGGTGAACATGCATGCTCCCAGAGAGGAGCTTTCAAACACTGTACTTCTCCCTGCTCTTGCACTATGCTGAGTTAAGCTTATCCTCCTTTTCAAGTCACTACCAGCAGCAACCTCTGCGTCAGCAACCTCTGCTTACTCCTCCTCATTTGACACAGCAACTGCTGCCCCAGCCTCAAACCAGTCAGAATTGCAAGGGTCAGAGGACTCTCCTTGCTCATCATGAGCTGCAACCAAGGTTTGTAGCCAAATACTGTACCCTTCCTTAATGAGTTCTGAGACTGCTTGAGCTTGCCTTCATCTGTTTGCTGTTTGCTTCCCTTGGACAGCAAGGGATCGTTCACAGTGCTTCCATATATGGATCTCTTTAACTCTTCAGACCCTTTTAGAAGCATTGCAAGTCCATCCTGTTTTGGATTATGTACAACTTTGTACTAGCTTGTAATTCTGCAATCACTGTAAACTAATCCATCAAGTTTAACAGATCACTAAATCAAATCCACCAAGCTTTACTCTTTAAAAAAGTGCTGACGTCTCTTAATCTATATCCTGTCTCAAAAGTTAGATTGATATCAGTAATCACAAAGAATTTAATAATATATGGGTGACATCCAATATTACTTGAGCAGCTCAAGTCCATTTATTCCAGTGGGTCTACTTTGAATATGACTTAGTTGGATATCACCCATATAAATGTCCAGGCTCTGGCATCTCTCAACTGGAAAGTCTTATTGCTTCAAAAGAAAGGGCTAACTGAGAGCCTTGAACACATTCTGTATAGAAATACTTCTTCCTATATACCCAATTGCCAATAAACCCTTAATACATTTTCCACCATGTAGATTTGGATGAAAACAGTATCTAATTTTTCAAAGAGCTCATCTGCTCCTGTTCCTTGTTCCCCTCTAGAGTCGTAATCCTCTCACTGTGACATGAAAGACATTTCGCACAATGGCCAATTGTTTGTGATATCACAAACCCAGGATTATGATTTCAAAAAAAGACTGAACAACCAGAGCGGCTGAGTGCTTAAAGAGCAAAGAGACTCTTTTCATGCAAATGTCCTGATTAATAAACAACAAAAGGAAGCACGAACAAAAAAACAGACATACAACCAAAGGGGCATTTTATAATAAGATTTTTCTTCCAACTTTTTGATAAGCTCACAGTAGCCTTTAAAATGCACGCAATCCATTGAAAAGTTCCTGCAGTCTGCAGTTCATGCTACAGAAGGCATGCTGCTGAGTTGATAAGATTCTGTGGACATTTATTGTGGCCCCCAAAACATTTAGCACTTTGTAGCTCAAGAAAGTAATGTGTGAACTGAGATGTGTTGCGTGGGTTGGGAACTAGGCCTTCTGTCTGCCAAAACAGGCTCCATATATGCATGGATAAAAGAGAAGTCAGATTTCCAGAAAACATGGCATGGGTTGTTTTTTTCTGCCCAAGCCAACATCAATATATTTTGCAAAAAGAAACAAGAGGGAATGTGAAACCCCACATTACTAAGCAGCGGCCCTGAGAAATCCAATCCACAGAGTGACACTGCCCACCCTGCTGTACCAGGACTGTGGGCCCTCCAGCAGTTCAGAGGAAACGCAAACATTGCTCTGGAATAGTGGGAAAATAAATGGGCTTGTATAATATGCTTGGCTAGGCAGAATGTATTATAAAGCAGAATGTTTCCTTCTGAGCTCTGGGGTGCCTTTGGCTAATGCCTATAACCGACAGTGGGAAAGTGAGAGCCAATGAGAAATTCCTGGCGATCCTTCTACACTGTAGATTCTACACAGCCTCATCAAAGAACAGGAAAGGATCTATGTCATTCCACCTTCTGTAATTCAGGTTCTCAGGCTTTAAAAAATGGTCCTTGTGAGTTCTTCTCTGCACCTGGTCCTGTGCCACATAGCCTCTAAAATCAATGTACAATCAAAGGTGGATTTCAGGCAGTGCAAGAGGCTCTGCAGTGTCACAACTATGACATAGTTGGATCTTAAAGTGACTTAACCAAGCAACAAAACATAGATACATTAAGTCCAGGGTGGGGCAGTGGGTTTACATTAAAAACACCCCACCCACTTCTAAAAGGCCACACGTGGTTGCAAAATGCCAAAGGCCTGGTTATAAAGTTTTTGCCTGGCATCTAAAGTTATATAATGATGATGCCAGGTAAACCTCCTTGGGGTGAGCATTCCACAAACAGGGAGCCACCACTGAAAAGCCCTGTCCTCATGTTGCCACCCTGCAGACTTTCCGTGAATGGGCCACTCAAAGAAGGGTTGGTTCATATGCGAAGAACCGCCCTGAGACCTTCGGGTATAGGGCAGTATAGGAATTAAATGAATAGAAGAAGAAGAAGAAGAAGAAGAAGAAGAAGAAGAAGAAGAAGAAGAAGAAGAAGAAGCAGCAGCAGCAGCAGCAGCGGCGGTCCTTAAGGTATTGTGATCCTGAGCCACATAAGGCTTTATGAGTCAAAACCACACACTCCTCACACTCAGGAACACCAGCCCCTGGATGCCAATTCGGCTCCTGTCTGTATAACTACACCCTGTATTCTGTTTCTTGGTCACACTGTAGTTTAACAGTATTTTGGAAATGGGACTCTCAACATATAAGTCAGTTTCCCCCCAAACAGGCGCCCTCGAAGCGCCTGGGGCTGATGAGAGTCTAAAACATCTGGATGGCACCATGTTGGGGAAGGGTAACATGAGTGAAAATGGGCTCACATAGGCCTCTTCCTGGGAACTTTTTCTCCTTACTCCTACTGACCAGCTTTTCCCCCCAGGAAATCCTCTGCTTTGCAACACAAAGGGCCAAGAAACCATGGGTGCTATTCAGAGTAGATCCTCTGAAGTTAATGGACATTAGGGTCATTAGTTTCAATGATCTGACTCAGTTGGATACAGCCCCATGAGTCTTGAGAGTTCTTCGCCTGAATTCCAGGTGCTTCACCTTGTTCCCATGCAACTTTTGCATGCTGGCTTCAATTCATTTCTGCAAGCATCACTGAAAGCAGAGAATGTTTTCTTAACATTTACTGTATGTTCCCCTGTTGTCACTAAAGGAGGAAATACTCTCTGGCACTTCTCAGCTAACTCTTTGGCAGAAACCCTCTTCTGGCAACTTTATCAGGGTGTCAGAATAATTATTTCTGCTCCCGAATTCAAAAGCTAGAATGAAGGGAGTGGGGAAGGTATCAGGTATCAGCTTCTCACTGGGATCGTACTAGCAGTTCTCACTAAGTAAGCTGTGCAGGAATGTTGCTCTTGAGTGCTGAGAACTCAAAAAAGAAAAAGTGTGAACCAAGGCTGAAAAGCCATTAGTCAAAACGAGAAGAGACTTTAAGCCCTGCCCCATCCCCAAACACTGCTTTAGAAAGCCTTACTACCATCTTGGGGACACAACCACACAGCAGTTGGCCAGGCTCCTGATTCAGCACTCTTTATTAATGAACACTGGAGAAAACTAAAGAAAGAAGGCTAAATAAGAATGAGTATGAAATTGACAGATTTTTTTTCTTTGCAGTCAGGCATGTCTGCAACAACTTTTTAATATTACTTTTCTAAAAGTTCAAGCAACATTTGTTCCATCTGTAGCCTTACCCGTCAGTAATTTTATGTTGGTGTCATTCAGAAATCAGCATGCTAGCCACAGTGCGACAGGTTTATCCTGCTGGGTTGTGTTCCTATGCACTTCTGGGATTGATTTGGATAATAAATATATATCTTTTGTTCATATGTGAAACAGCAGTCTGGACAGCAAACTGAATACTATATATAGTATACAGAATCACACAGCTATCTTTCCATTCATAAATTATTCCATGGAAAGATGGATGTCTGGAATGAACTGGAACCATGTGTCCAACAAGGGGACCGCAATTTTATGAAAGTGTTGCACATTTCAGTCTTGGAATGAATATTTTGCTTTGGCAATTATCAGATCTCCCTTAACTGGAATTGTTTATGAAAAGAAATCCAACTGACCATGGACAAAAAAAGCAAATAAAACCAGTTATAAATCAAGTTATAAAACATGGAGCCAGATGCAATTAATTACCGGTAACTGACTGGGACATTGATCCTAACCATTTGCTCCAGGGAACCTCCCTCTGTCACTAGTAAATTATGTTTTCTGCATGCCACCTGCAGCTGAGTTTCAGCTGATGAGCAGAAGCTAACAGGACCAGTGGTCAGGGATGATGGGAATTGTAGTCCCAAAACATTTGGAGGGCCAAGTTTGGCCATGCTTGCTATAGGCCATTCTGATAGTGGAACCACAGTTATGGAACTCCCTCCCTTGTGTCAATAGGTTGAATCCATTGTGTGAGCAGATGTCAGACTACACAACTGATCTTTCTTTTCCCCATCTCCCCCTTTACAAAGGAGAAAAACAACAACGCCTCAGAGAGCTGGCGAGGGCCCAAAATAATGTGGACTGTGCTGTAAGAGTAACCTTAAAATGGGGGGAGATGAGACATCTTGCACCAGTAGGAGTACGACTAGACCAAGATCGCTCAGCCTGATTTGGGGTGAGTTCTCCCTTCCACTCTCACAACCACCAAAATTTTTTAGGAAGAAAGTAAAGAACTTCCCTTTCCCAGATATTTGTTGCTGCTACTTGAGGTCGGTCTTCAACCATCACTGTCCTGGTTCTGTTTTTGCTCTTTCTAGGTTAATTATCTGTAACTGTCTTTAAATGTAATATGGTTTTTATTAGGTAGTAATCTACTTTGGACTCTTGTAAAGACAGGTGGGATAGCAACACATAAAAAGTTTGTATCACACTGACGGGACAAATGTGCTGGATATCCCATTCTAAACATTTATGTGCTCAGCAAATATTTGGTTTACGCTACCAAATTTGAAAAATATTTCATGTTCCTTGTTTAAAACAGACGTGGATACAGTGAACTATTTTTAGAATATTCTGGCTTTGTCTTTCAATTCTATTAAAATATATCTGGATGTTTGATTAAAATTAATGGGAACTATCATCCAACACCCTCATGTTGGGCTTTCAACATCTCAGCATATGTTTTTGATACTGATTTTTCACTGCCTCATAACTTTCCAACGTGATTCTTAAAACATTTCATAGCTATGTATAAACGCTGAAACAGAAGGCCTAGCATGGGTTATGGAATGGCTGCCAATACAAAACAGCCTTCATAATACATGCAGGCATGAGGTGATGACAATATGAGTATCTAAGGAAGGCCTAAAATTATTGCAAGCAAATATGCTTTTGTTTCAAACCACAATAAACCTTGAATTGTAAAAGAGAACAAATCAAATTCATTTAGTTTACTTTATACCAACATAAAGAAATCTAGAATCTCATCTCAGGCTTTATACATATATTTCTTTGCCATTAAGTAATTTATCACTCTAGATAAACACACATGCGTGGATTCATCCAGGGCTTTATATGCTCCTCATAGCACAAAAATGGAGCGCCAGACTAGGAGTGCAGGACCTATATAGCCCTGCAGTTATTGTTGAACTACTGTTCCCATCACCCCAGACCATTGTCCATGCTGGCTATGGGGCTGATGGGACTTGGGAGACTCAACAACCGCTGGATATTTTTCAATGAAAGCAATTCTCACATTCATATGGAAGTCATCAAGGTAGGTCAATGAGTGACGTATATGCAACTAAGTCAGTATTTATTTCAGGGGAGAGGTATATGGCAGGCCTCAAGTCTGTCTGGAAACAGCACCCTCTAACCTTGAAGACCACCACCATCTTGATTCCTGGTATGCTTGGCCCTTCTGTGGTCACTCAGTAGTGAGAAACAAGCACTCTCCACCTCTGCAGAAGCCCTTATGATGATTCTTATTTTTTATGTTCCACAGGTGAGCCTTGGCAGTGAAAAGAGATGCCAGTGCTATGCTCTGGTAAACCCTGAACAATTATTTTAACCCATTCATTTCGACCTAGAAGTCCTGGTTCTAATTCCTGCTGAACTTTGAAATCCTTAGATGTCACTGAACTAATCACTCCTCTCAGCACCTGTTTCCCATCTGTAAAACAGGAATCTGAAACACTGGGTTGTTAGGAGGATGGTGAAAGAATGCGAAGCACTCCACACCAAGGCAGCCTATAGAATTAATGCCACTAGGTATTCTCAAGCCCCTTCCAACTCTGGCAGCGGCAAAGAAAAGTTTCTCAACAAATTAGATAACACATTGCTTCTTGATCTGAAACAAGTGGCCAGTACTAACTGCAAACAGTAGTCTGGGCATATTGTAAGAAGAGCCTGTGTCAATCCTGGTTGGTCACAACCACCTGAAATCACCTGGCAAAATGTAAACCTCAGGCAAAAATAACAAAAGACCGCATTCTACACTCCCAGTTTTATGGAAGCACAATGGTGTGAGGTATGCAGCTCTTGAACGAGGGCACCCTGACTCTGCAGAAGCTTCCTCCAGTGAACCATGCAGGAAAAGAAAGCTAGAAAAGCAGAGAGTCCTGGGTCCTGGTTTCAGTTCTGCTATCCCTCCTTCTCCCTCTTAAATCTTGAATATTTGTTTTTACCAACAATTTCTCTGATGCAGCCCAAGATCACCCTCTTCCCAGTGCCCCAGGCCCTACTTTTAGGCTCAGGTACATCTGACTTTTGAGAATGAGATGCTGGAGTAGCTGGATGTTTGGTCTGATCCAGCAGGCCTCTCCTTACACTGAGCTCTAAGCAGACTTTTGCCACAGTAGACTATGTCATTCTGGAACTGCTCAATCTACCAGCACCTACTTTCTAAACTGTAGTGCTGAAAGGTAAGACATAACAAATTTTGAGTCAGAACATCACCGGCTGATAAAGACTTGGATTGCATAATAATAATAATAATAATAATAATAATAATAATAATAATAATATATTATTTATACCCCGCCCATCTGGCTGGGTCTCCCCAGACACTCTGGGCGGTTTCCAACAAAATATTAAAATACAGTAGTCCATCAAACATTAAAAGCTTCCCTAAACAGGGCTGCCTTCAGATGTCTTCTAAAAGTCTGGTAGTTGTTGTTCTCTTTGACATCTGGTGGGAGGGCGTTCCACAGGGAGGGCGCCACTACCGAGAAGGCCCTCTGCCTGGTTCCCTGTAACTTGGCTTCTCGCAGCGAGGGAACAGCCAGAAGGCCCTCGGCACTGAACCTCAATGTCCAGGCAAAACGATGGTGATGAAATGATGATGAAATGAACTCTAGTTTGTGAAAGTTAATACCATAATCAATGTGTTAGACTTTCAGCTGCCATAAGACTGTTGTTTTTACAGTCTAAGCGTTGTTGTAAAGCAGAGTGCGTGTGCACACACAAAGGAAAGGCTATATTAATAAGGTAGTCTGCCACATGTTTCTCAGAACAAGTTACTAGTGATCTGGTGGACACCAAAAGTAGAATCTGGAGCTTCTTTCACTTGGGACACTTGATGCTTTGGCAGCCACAGATTCACAAGACATTTATGTGTGCAGATTTTATCAAGCACCTCTATTGCATGACCTTCTGTTTCAGATATGTTGCATTCCCCACAGTAATTGCATTGCTGAGGAATTACTGAGGAAGTTCAATTATTTCTCCTTGCAGCAAGGCTGTGAGATTCAGAAAGCTGTTTGAAATGTGACTGAATGTCAATTATTGGAACCTATTGCACAGTGACTATGACGCGTGGCATAACTGCTATCTGTATGCACTTTGTCATGATCCAGTGCTCAATCTCCAAAAATTGAGATGCAACTAATTAACTGGAAGAGAAAGTATGGTGAGACCCACTGGTAATTTCTCACTCTACACACACACACACACACACACACACACACACAGCATACTTCAGATTTGACCATGAGATTTAAACTGAAGTGATAGCGGATTCTCTGTGTTTTCCTTGAGATTTAGCGGATTCAGCTCCCTGGCATACCCTGTGTGGAGGATGAGTGTTTCCCAGTTGTGTTTTGTGTGTGCATTGCCCTTTAAAAGCTGGAGGAAAGAAAGAGCTCTATATGTGGACTGGATGTTGCACAATTCCCTTTGAGCAGAGGCTCACAGAAGAACACTTTGAACAGGTAATCTGGGCAAGCCTATAAAAGGGATTATAAACAACAGCTCTTCCTCTTGGCTCAGGAAGACTGAAGCTTTCAAGAACTGAGGGCTTTTGGTGTAGGATCTTGCATGCCCTTGGCTTCAATTCCACAAATCCGTTTCTTCCAGATGGTTGTAAATCCCCAAGAAATGTCAGTGCAACCCCATAACAGTATTTGCATTAGTTTTCTACTGCCCATCCAAGTCAATTAGCAGT
Organism: Podarcis cretensis; assembly: GCF_951804945.1. Taxonomy (NCBI): domain Eukaryota; kingdom Metazoa; phylum Chordata; class Lepidosauria; order Squamata; family Lacertidae; genus Podarcis; species Podarcis cretensis. Next base: position 71,457,948 of record NC_137170.1, on the reverse strand, counting down.
AAATTAAAACCAGCAGGGGTTATAGTTCTTAATGTATTCTAGCAGAAAACAAACAGGAGAGTGTAGCAAATAAGAAAGGCCAGTCACAGCACTGAAGTTTGTATTAACTTCTCTGAGTGGTATTTTAGTAGATGGGAATGAAGAAGAAGAATGTGCTCATTTTATAAACTAGCAACCAGAAATTAAAACAGGTTACTGGCGGTTCTGTTCCCCCAATGATCTCCTATTTTTATTGTCTCACATTGTTATTATCTGTGGCCTTGGTGTTGCCTAAAAGTATAAGAAGTATAAGCCTGTTGTTACATTAGGCTGGCTTTTCTTGTTTCGTACTAGTCCCATCCACAAGGAAGAGTCCATCTGTGCAAACTCAGGACATGTGCCTGGCCTTTAGGCTCAGGGTGATTTAAGGGACATACACAGCCCTGTGTAGGGAAACTCTGGAGTCCAAAGACAAAAGCATCAGGTTGAATGTGCAGGTCCATTTGACACAACTCAATCAGGGTCAGGAATCAGATAAGTCTCAGGGGAAAGTTCATTAGCAAACCAGAGAATTTTCAGAGCTGTGGTATTATTGGTGCTATGCCAGGAAGACAATTAAGAAAGGCCATTCATGGGGCAATTAAAGTTCAATTTGTCACTAATCCCCCAGCCAGACTCAACAGAAGGCAATGGAATGGTCAGGATATATTTTTTTATAACGTTGGAAAGCACCAAACAGGACTTAAGGTAAGGTAAAGGTAAAGGTACCCCTGCCCGTACGGGCCAGTCTTGACAGACTCTGGGGTTGTGCGCCCATCTCACTTAAGAGGCCAGGGGCCAGCGCTGTCCGCAGACACTTCCGGGTCACGTGGCCAGCGTGACATCGCTGCTATGGCGAGCCAGAGCCGCACACGGAAACGCCGTTTACCTTCCCGCTGGTAAGTGGTCCCTATTTATCTACTTGCACCCGGAGGTGCTTTCGAACTGCTAGGTTGGCAGGCGCTGGGACCGAGCAGCGGGAGCGCACCCCGCCGCAGGGATTCGAACCGCCAACCTTTCGATCGGCAAGCCCTAGGCGCTGAGGCTTTAACCCACAGCGCCACCTGGTCCCACTAGGACTTAAGGTACTTGTGAGTAAACATTGCAGGGGGACCTTGGCGATGAGAAAGACAACTGCTGGAAAACATGGTGGTATATTAAGTGCTATGTGGAAGCTCTATTTGATTCTCAGCTAATTCTGGGAAAGCAACACATCAGCAGTGTTAAAGGGCTATAGCATGGAAGCAATCTCTGACAGCATGGAATTCTGCCGTAGTTGTAGGAAGAGCATTCTCCGTTCCTGATCTTCAGCCCCATGCCTAATCAGTCTCTGATGGCTGGGGCTGATGGGAAACAAACCACTGCAGGGTACTAGAATGCCAAAGGCTGGCTTAAAGTAACTGGGTGAGCTCCTTTTCCAGTCAACAGAATAAGGCTGATGGGGACAAGGAGCCAGCAATCATACTGAAATAATCTTCAATATCTCATTGCCGTGATTTGCACATACAGCAGTGGTATATATACCACAAATCATGTCAAATCTGCTATTCAGACATTTGGTTGTAAAAGCGTCATGGAGGGCAGAGTAAGTTTGAAATGGTGAGCAAAGTTTTAAAAATTTGAGGTGGGCAAGCAGTCTGAGAGCTTGTGGAGAAGTCAAATTGTGGAAGTATTTGACAACTACCGCCCAATCACTAATATCCCATTCTCGGGCAAGGTAACTGAGTGAGTGGTAGCTGGCCAGAAGCAGATGTGCCTAGAAGGAAATGGATTATCTAGACGCATTTCAATCTGGCTTCAGGCTGAGATTTGGCAATGAAACAAATTTAGTCACTCTGATAACTCATAGGAGGAGAGAGGTGGGGGTGGGGGGAAGTGCAACCCTCTTCATTTTTCTAGACCCCTCAGTGGCTTTTGATGCCATTGACCATGGTATCTTCCTGGAGCGGTTCTGCAGATTGGGAGCTGAGGAACTCTATGCTACAGTGGTTTCACTCCTGTCTTCTCCTGCACTACCATCAAGTAGCACTGGGAGTAGCTCAGCAACTTGGCGCATGTACTGTGGGGTCTCGCAGGGTTCCATATTGTTTCACATGCTCTTTTTTTATTTTAGCATGAAGTAACTGGAGGATTTCATCAGGGGATCTGGAGCTTTGTCATATGTGTATATCTATTTGGTTGTTTTGTAAACCACCCTGGGATCCAAACAGACGAAGAGTGTTTTTAAAATGTGGACAACAACATTAACAAGTGCAACATTTGGAAACATCCAATTCTTCCCATGCAGCCAAATAGGTAGATACAGTAGGAAGCAGGAGAGATATTTCTGGTTTTGTTTTTACATATATAGAAGCCAATTAACTGTATAGCCTAATCCTATGCATACTCAGAAGCAAATCCTGTTGTCTTCCATGGCACTTTCTTCCAAATCAATGTGTGCAGGATTATAGCCCCAAATCAGAAAGCTTTAAGCCCTGAAAGGAGTGCCAATGTCACTGAGCCAAAGCTTAATGTCTTTATCCACTTCTGTTTCAGAAAAAGCTCTCGTTCTCAAGAATAGATGTTTCGCTGGAATAAAACAGACATCTCCTCTAACAAACTGTGGGAAAGATCCACACAGCTGCATTCTGTCTTTGATTCTTTCAGAGGCTCTTATAAGTGAGCATAGGGCGAAGGCCAGAAATGAGAGCAGCAGTGACTGTATATGCACAGGTCTACAGGTGGGTTCTGTATTAGCTGCAGGCTAGCTGAAAACTGCCCTATACTCTTTAACCTGGCCTCTGACACCTGAGTTGCGTGTTTTCAAGATCCCACCCTATTCTTGTGATTGTAATTTGCTTTTGCTGTTTTTAATACTGAATTTTAAAATGCTGCCAGCTGTCCTGGGACCAGCTGGTGAAGGATGGTTAATAAATGAGAGGCAAGATGGTGTGGTGGTTAGAGTGTTGAACTGGGATCTGGCAGACCAGAGTTCAAATCTCTACTCAGCCACAAAACTACCTGGGTGGCCTTGGGCCAGACACTGCCTTTCAGCCTAGTCTACCTCACAGGGTTGTTATGGAGAATAAATGAGGAGGACAGCCATGTACACCACCTTGAGCTCCTTAGAGAAAAAGGCGGAATATAAATGCAATAAATAAGTAGTAGTAGTAATAATAATAATAATATACACTGAAGCACTTGAAAGCCATAGAATATATACTTCAAGCTGGCACATTTGCTACTGTGATCGTAACTGCAGGTAGTGGGAGCAGCAGTAGCAGGGCATCCTGAATGAAGGAATTCCTTCAGACTATCAAGATGCTGCTTTAATTTGATTCTAATGGCAGCAGAGCTGGTAAATACCCATATTCCACTGGTGGAATATGCTATGGAGAGCACATAAAATGTAATGAGAGTGGGAGAGAGGTATCCCTGAACATAAGAAGAGTTCTGCAGGATCAGTCCAAAAACGTACCTATTTCAGCATCCTGCTTCCTACAGTGGCCAACCAGATGCTTCTGAGTACAAACAAGACTTTAACAATAGCCTCTTGTTCCCCGCAGACTGGTGTTCCAAGGCATCATATAGTATATAGCCATCAAGTAATGAGAGATGCCCAGGATCCAGCCAAGGTCAATCACTGTAATAATAGTCCAGCTTGGTAGGATATCTTATATATATGCACACATGAATGAGCATGGTTCATAGTGCCAAAGAAGTGTCTGATAACTAAATAATGGAATATGAAAACTATTTTCCAGGCAGTAATACATCTCTCTGCGTGGATCTTAAGGATAGATGGCACATCTAGAGGGTTTTTTGGATAAATACACGTGGCTTTTCTATTCCTCCTGTTGAAACCTGTAGCAGAAGCAACGCTATCCGAACACAGCTGGGAACTGACACTATTTACAATCCGATTGGGTATCCATATAGAAGCACGTTAAGGAAACAGCTGTTAGTACATGTCTTGTATGTTTACTTTGCTGAAATATGCCACTGTTTCTAAGAGTTTAAGAGAATCAACTAAAAGAAAAGGGAACCTTAAGGCTATTTTGCAATATACCAAGTGGATCATTTTCAGTGTATAGTTCTCCAAATCACGCCTGCTCAGGTGCCTGTGAAGCGATTCAAACAAGAGCGTTACATGTCTGAAAAAATATAATAGGTCTCCACTGTGGGCCCCACTTAACATTTTCTAGTTGTTTGTGCCATCTTATGAGCATGAATGGAAGGAGCCATTGGTGTTTGCTCTAAGAATTAATCCATAGTAATAGAAAGTACAAAAGCTCAAGTTCAGAGCAACTAAGCTCCAAAGCACACCACAAGACAAGTAGTCCGAATCTGCAGGCTTCCCTTTTTCTTGAAAGTTGGTGCAGCACCCTCCACAAAGCTCCCTCATCCACAAATGTGCCCAAGATCACCCTTGTAAATATCTGTTTTAGGGACTTGGGGGAGACGGGGGTGTAAGCTGCATTCTTGATGCTGTGAGAGGACAACAGTGGCTTTTTCTGTTAAGCAAAATCTCTTTGTGCAAATTACTACCCAAGCTGACCTGTTGCAAAACTGCCAAACGTCTCGCCGGTGCCACCACCAACCAGGTTCTCTTACAACTACCTGGGTGACAACCATGGCCACAGCCAACATTCATTTATAATACTCATTAAATAAGACATTTTACAACCTTCTGGCATGCTCCATACCTAGTAACAGCCAAACTTACTAGCACTCCAGTTTCCAGTGCACTAGGATTTGCCTTTAATTTAAATCCTTCATTTTTTTCATTTTAAGGAAATATTAAAATGTTAAAAATCTATGCAGGAGAACTAATTTGTAGCAAATGTGTGAGAAAAATGCCAGGCCTGGCTCTGTTCGGTGCCTGTGCCAAAAGCCTGCTTTCTATCACAACAGCAAACGGTGTCACAAGTTCACCAAAGGAACAAGGCAAAAGCTACAGAGAGGCAAGGGATTCCTGCTAATACTGCTCCTCATGTATGGAAAGGTGGTGGCTGACCAGGGTTGCTGACAAAGAGAAGTCTCCTTTACACTCTCTCCCATACACCTTAATTTCAAAGTACCCATTCTCCCACTAGGACGGACTTGTTATATGAGCCCTGGTTTGCTCTTGACACTACGCATGTTCCTATAGCTTCAGTCTGGACCAGGAGGCACCTACAAATGTTCTACTGCTTTGTTTACCCAACCCAAAGAGTGCAACAATTCTGCCATTGAACATGGCCTTTTAAACAATAAGGGGAGGAAAGAACTTTGGGTAACCCCCTGCTTAATGTACTCTTGTTGGCTTGAAGGTGAGGAACCTGAAGCCTAGGGGCCAGATGCCGTCCAAACGCAGGGCCCTCTGCCCAATACAGGCTTCCCTTCCAAGCTACATCAGTCCCCAGTCCTACTCCTATGCTTTTGCCTGGCTGGAATCTGTCCCCGAACTGTGGATGGAGCAATGGAGTGTGTGTGGAAAGCTCTGTGTTTTTTATGACTGGAATGTAGCAGGAATGTAGCTCACTGCACAAAGGTGCATCTATTGTTTTCCCACTTTTGCCTTTGGCTCCGCTCACCTCTGGTTCCCAGGAGGTTGATCATGAGGAAAAGTGGCCCTTGAGATGAAAATAGCTTCCCACTCCTGGCAAAGTTAGTCACAGTAGGCAAGGTGAAGGCCAGAGCTCCTTTTACTTGCTCCTCAGAAACAGCCAGCAAACCTCTACTTGAACCTTCGTTCTCCAGCATACAATCCAATCCAACAATAGTTACTCAAGAGTAAGTCGAACTTATCTCTGTGGAACTTACTTCTAAGCAAGCATGCTTGGAATTATAGTCTCTGTTCTTAAATACTAGTGATACATACAGTGGTACCTCCGGTTACAAACTTAATTCATTTCAGAGGTCCATTCTTAACCCGAACCCGTTCTTAACCTGAGGCGCACTTTCGCTAACGGGGCCTCCCGTTGCCACCGCGCTGTCGGCGCACGACTTCTGCTCACATCCCGGGGCAAAGTTCACAACCAGGAGCATCTACTTCCGGGTTAGCGGAGCTCATTACCCGAAGCATTCATAAGGAGGACGGTACGCAACCCGAAGTTCCACTGTACATGCACCACCACCATACGAAAAATAGGGGGAAATTCTACCCGTTAAGTTGCAACATTTCATTTTAATTGCCAAATTACTTGTTTTGTATATAAAAATGAGGCAGTGATGTGACTCACTGCCCTTGAGTCAAATGCTATTTAATTCCTAGACAGTGAATCTATAGTACAAGGCCTGGATCTACTCACATTTTACTTTTATTTACAAAGTGGGTGTCTGTACATTACCTAACAGGTACATTTTTATTTTTGATGTGGCTGTAAAAATATTATGATTTAGTAGTGGTTTCGATTTCCCACTGGTAAGGTTATACATACAGATGTAAACTGCATTTAGTATGAGCTCACTTTGAATGGGCATATGGAAATTATATTGAAGAAATATTGAAATTCTGCTTCGTGCTATTTTCCTAGATAAGCTGTGGGAACTTCAATAAATCCAATGCAGGAAATACTATTCCCTCAAACAGAAAATCACATAGATAGGATGTCCAGTCCAAACCACTGCACTGAGGAAGGATTTTCTATACCTAAACATCTTTAAGAGGCTAATCCATGGACTACAATCATACATTCTGTGATTATACAAACTACACATAACAAACACAGACTAGGAGTAAGGGAGGTGAATCATGCCAAAAACTGAGGGAAAGCATTTCGTAAAACAAATTTGGATGACTCAAAAGCAGACACAAGTAACTGCATCCTTGCATCTAATGCAGTTTGTTGCACTGTGGACATTAGCGTACAGGTTTTTCAAGTAGATTTTTAAAGTAAGGCTAATTCTGCATTGGATCATCAACCAATGAAACCTTAGTATGGGTGTCAATTGGCCCCTTTATGAGTAAATGGCAGTGCACCTGTGGAGTCCAACGAAAACCAATTTTCTTAGCAGTTCCAGCCTGCTCCACCAGCATCCTATCTACATTGGTGGCCTTTGTTTATCGATTGATTGATTTCCATCTTCCATGCTTATTCTAGTTTAATACAGAAAAAAAAATTCCTGTATGGTAACAGAACTTTAATGAAAAGATGTCAGACACCCCAACTACACAGTCTAAATTAGGAAAGCTATCCAAAACATGCTACCCCATAATTTTACGCCTCCTTCAAGCAACTCCTACAGCCCAGCTGGTGCCAGACGTGATGCTCTGCTTTCCTTTAGACCACATCAGGAAGGCCAAGAGGGGAGCAGTCTTGTCCTATGGACATCTGCCTGGGCTTGTGCCCTGGGGAGGTCACTTCCATGCTGGTAACACAGTGGTTTGACTTCACCCCGTTGCAGAACTTGGGTCTCAAGTTTCAGCAACACTCTGCGTGATGCCAAAATTAGGCATCCCTCTGCCTCTCAACTTCCATTCTACGCAATAGTTGCCACAACCCCCGTGGTGCCCCCAAGCCTCCGCACCCAGTGTGACCAAAATCCTGTACCTCTAAATCTACCTCTACTTCACCCCCAGAGGCACACTGTCTCTTGAAACAGACAGGGGCCAACAATAATAATTTTGTCATCTATAGTCAGCACTGCAAATGCCAGCAGGGAAGATAAGGGTTGTGTTGAAATCTTGTGTCGTCATACAATATGCATGCACACATTAAGCGTATATACATCACTCATGATCCCCTGCCCCCAAAAAACAAGCAACCCGGGCTGGCACTTCCAAAATGCTGTCATATGAGAACAATATGTAAGCAGCAGTATCTGGAAGGCTGCATCCCCATCACTACTAAAGAGCTGAAGGATCAGGACAAGGAAAGAGGCAAGAGTAGTTGGGTTTTCAATTTGGGCAGTCAAAAGATTATGACCAGCCACTTTTAACAATGCTTCCTCACTGTAAGGAAACCCTCCTGGGGGTAAAATGTCACAAGCATTGATAGGAGTTTGAGTCTGGTGCTAAATCTATACATTTTCAGGATTAGACTTAAAAGGAAGTGATTGTGGAGCATTTCCACCTTATGAGGAAAACTTTTATTTCCTTGTTCTTCCTTGTCATGCAGCCTACAACTCCCAAACACTGACATCAAAACCTGCAGTATCAGTTAATTAAAGCTCTGATTTTATATTTTTGAAGAGAAAAAGAAGCTATTTATCTTTGAGGAGAAAATAACTACAGTGGTGCCTCGCTAGACGAAATTAATTCGTTCCGCGAGTTTTTTCGTCTTGCGATTTTTTCGTCTTGCGAAGCACAGACTTTGGAAAAGCTTCAAAAATCACCAAAGTCTTTAAAAACCTCAAAAAAGGCTCCACACCGTGTGCTATGAGTTACTCCTCGAAGTGAATGCACGGTTTTCAGAAAAAGGAAACCAACTTGCAAGACGTTTCCGTCTTGCTAAGCAAGCCCATAGGGAAATCTGTCTTGCGAAGCAACTCAAAAAACGAAAAACTCTTTCGTTTTGCGAGTTTTTCATCTTTCGAGGCATTCGTCTTGCGAGGTACCACTGTAAATGTAGTGCAACAGGACACAGCCTTGCCCTAGGCAATGATAAACTACTGTGTAAATATTACAGTGCAATTACATATGGTAACACTTTGTTCCTGTCTCCTGAATTTAACTCTGGACTGATCCGATAAGGAAACCTGAGGTTTTGTTCTTAACTTTTCTGAAAGATGTTTTAAAGCATGCAGGGAGGAGCTGTAATTAAAAGAAGGAAAAAACGGGAGACAAATACTATCCTTCTTCTGCAGTATCTTTGTTATTTTCACTCTGTCCATGTTTTCCTCCTTGTAGTCATACCCAGCACAAAGAGGAAACAAGCCATCAGCAGCATGTCTGAACCATGCTAGCAGGCACACTGAAGCCAATCAGAAGTGTCTTTCATTGTGTAATGGAACACAAAAGACACTCTGTTTGAGAAACTCGGGAAGAAAGCTGAAAGCTTGTGACCTAGTCTCCCAGTCAAAAACTGCAACTGTGGCTAACAAAGGCCTGAGATCCATAGAAGACATCCTAGTGAGCAGACTCTAAAATCTGTGAACAGGATTTATCAGTTGACCTCCAGCAATGCTGTCCTATACCCTGACTAACCCACCCAAATTCCATATTATCAGAGCTTCAGTTATCAAAAATTCACCCCGTCCCCATATTCTGTATATGGAACATTTGGAGCCTGAAACCAGCATGTTTCTACCTATCCTGCTGGATGTATTACGTTTGGATTAACTTGATATTTTCAATGACCCACCTCTGCAAATATAAAAGGGGAAGGGCTTAGTAGACCAGGGATCCAACCCTTTCAGTGTTTCACTGGCAGAAAGTTCATACTTCCCAAGAGAAATTGCAGAAGAGAAGAAATCCGGGGAATAGGTCAGAGGAACACAAGAAAGTATATTATACCGATTCAGACCGTTGGTCCATCTAGCTCAGTGCTGTCTACACAGACAGTGTCTCTCTCCAAGGTTTCAGACAAGAATCTTCTGCAGATGTTCTGTAACTAGCTAAGGCCCTTTTAGTGGTCATTTTTATACACTGTCTAGAAGCCGAACACTGGGATCCTGACCTTAGCTGAACTCCCTAGAATGAATAGTAGTAAAACTCTGATTCTCATCATCAGTCCAGTATATTTTGGTCATGTATTAGCTGAGTTTTCACAACACTTGATTTTATTAGACAGGCATTAAAATATTACCTATTTTCCACCAAAGGCACCAGTTAAAAAGCACAGTTTGAGGCATTTCATTTAAGCCTTTACTTGCACATCTAAAATGAAATGTTTTGGGGGGGAGGGTTGTGGATTTTGTTTTGTTTTTGCCTCTGTCTACATCTGCACCCAGCTGGAATTTACCATAAAAGGTGTTTTAAATGCACGGAGCCCAGAAATAACCAAGAATTCAAAGGAAGTGCCCTCATTAAAAAGACCAGAGCAGGTTTGATAAATAATAAAGAAACTTTACTTGATTTTTCTGGAATGCACATTTAAAACAGCATAGTTTCCTTAACAGTGTTTAACCATTGTTTCTATTTAACCACCTTTATTTGAAACCCTATATCTGCAACATGCATACAATGCAACTTCTCCTGCAACAAGTTGATATTTTAAAAAATGCCTCTCCTAAGTTGAGTGGTGCTGCTGAATCTCACACTGCTGGAGAAGTGAACTGGCTAGCAAAGCAGCCGCAGTCTTAAGGCAACCTTCCTTCCTTTTAATTGTTTAAATCCCAAGCACAGGCTTGATTTCTTTTGCCCCATCTATTTCTTCATTTAAGTGCATGTAGGCGGATCCATCACCAGGAAAAATTAAACAGCTGCTCAGAAGCCAAGAACCCAAACAGCAAAATAAAAGAATTACCTTCAATGTAATCACCATCATTGCGGTGGATGTGGACCCGACTGCCATTTGCGGGTCTCGAGAAACTTTCCTGAAAGTCTCTCTCTCTCTCATGTTGGAATACTTCACACAGAGAGAAAGTAGTAATCCTAGTACAAGATTCAACAACTTTTCACAGGCAAAAAGATCTATTCTTCAGGGCGGGCGGTGGGTGAAAGTCACCATTTCCTCCCTCTTTGCTTAACAAAACCCAACTGCTAGGGCATGACATCACTCCTCGGAGAATGGGGTTCCAAACATACGCTGACATGCAGCTCCAGAAACGAAAAGGAAAAGTAAAAGAGAGGGAGGGAGGGAAAGAAAGAGAAAGAGGCAGAGACAAAAAAAGAGGGGAAAGTTTTCATTACCTGACACTTGCAGCACTTCCCCTTCCACGCCATTCTCGATTTTTGTATTTCCCAGACCAGAAAAAAAAAGCTTTGCCCTATTAGCTGAGGCACTGGACGAACGAGCGACGTTCAGAGTCTAATACCTGCTGTGCTTCCCACAGCTCCTTCTCATGACCTTTCACAGCACAGATCTCGGGCAAAATGATTGCAGGGAGAGTACACAGACTGGCTGGGTCAGTTGTCATGGTGATCATTCTCACCCTTTCTCTCTCTCTCACTCACTCACACACACACGCTCGCTCGCTCTCCCTCCCTCCCTCCCTACACACACACACACACAGTCACAATTCTGGAAGACATCCATGAAACAGCATGCCTTTTCATCCAGGTTTCCTCCCCCTCCCCCTCGAGCATTTTGCCCCTCCTCCTCAACCGCCCCCGTTGCTCTCACCAAGCCAGCCCCCAGACGCTTCAAATTGATTATTGCTGCTTCCAAAAAGATAATGCCTTTTCAAGTCAGTGACGTCGAGTTTAAGGTACTTTCCACTCAGCTAAGGGTTGCACAGACAGGTTGGGTTGCAAAATCTTTCTGCAACAATTTAAAAAAAAAAAACCCCACAGAAGCCTGCCACTGCCTGAGGTGGGGGGGGGGGAGAGAGGGAAAAGTGTGGGGGGGTCATTTGACATTACAGATTTGATATCTCCATCTCCAAGATCAAACTGAAATACAATAGCAAGGGTTACAGAGCTGGAAAATCACTCTTCAGGCAGCTAAATGGCTTACCTTGTTGCTCAACCCAGCACTTTGTGAAAATACTTAATTTTTGTAGGTATTCATTGTCGCCAAGCAGGGCATCCTGTAGTCTTTCATCCTGTAGTTAAGAAGAAAAATATAGATGTGAGTTAGGAATGAAAGAGGATTGTGAAATGAGAAGGAGAAATTGCCATTTCTCCCAAAAGCTTCCTTGCTTCCAGGGCATACCACTCATTGCGGTAGAAATGCTACCCACATTCCACACAAGTTAACCATCTATTTGCCTTGCCAGTACCTGGTTATGTTGTCAACAAATTTAGTGTGACTTGGGTATGCATGACAAGGCAGAAAGCTGATGTCTTTTGCCACTGGGAAATAGTTCTTTAGAAACAAGCGCAAGTTCTTTTTGAGTGAATCTCCTATTTTTTCCAACCTTTCCGTCTTTCTTACTGTTTGTGCTTTAAATGTGCTTTAAAAGTATGGAGTCTTTTCATCTTGCTTACTGTTTGCTTGGCACAATGTTATTATTAATAATGAAATTTAAATAAATTTGTACTGCACAACTAAATTCACAACAGAGAAGAACACAACACACATAAAATCAGATGCAAACTGTGCAACTGTATGCTTCAGTGCTTAAAAATGAATAAAATGAGCAGATTTTTAAAAAAATAATAATAATGCCAGTTTCAAAGTTACGGAGATTAAATAGAAAATTCTAATTATGAATACGTAAGTGTGACGAATGCCAGAATCCACAAGATTATTTTCTACATCAGCCACAAATCTAAATTCATTTACCTTTATCACAGTTCTGTGTGAGAACTAACTTAACATTAAAAAAGACTGGTTGGTGCTTTGTAGACTATAAAATAATTTCCTATGTAAACTTTTTCCCATTTCAAAACATTTTAAAGTGATGCCCACTTTAATGTCCAGCAGTCAGGCACCATGACAACGCTGGATAAAATACTTGGAAGAAAATAATATTGTTTCTCTTTTTAAGCTTATTGCTATGGAAACAAAAAGGACCCTTTTTAAATCTCATTGAACTCAATGAGAACTTTGACAGGAATTTAAATGGGAGCAAAAGCAAGCCCAAGCCTTTTAAACTTCAAGATAGGGCCTTGGAGACTTCCTTCTTTGGAAAGTTAATTGAAGACAGTCAGTGAAGATTTTAAAAGCTCCATATAAAGTCTCAGAAAATCTGAACAGTGCCCGTTTCTCCTATGTGAGCAACATATGCAACGCTCCCCCTAGTGGGAAACCAAGTCCTTTAAAAATATCTTATTCTTACAGAAGTCCACAGCTTTCATACACTACCCAGCATGTTTTTTTTAATGCAGAATATTACAACTTCCATAGAACCTTTCTTATCAGTTTCTATTTAATCTGCATCTTTTCTAGGGAAAGACTGCAATCCAATTTAGGGAGAGGGTTTGACTCAGGGGTAGAGAATCTGCTTTGCTTGCATAAAGTCCCAGATTCACTCCCTGTCATCTCCAGGTAAGACTGAGAATGACGCCCTGGAGTGCCACTGCCAGTCAGAATAGACAATATTAAGGTAGATGAACCAATGGTCTGACTCTCTATAAGGCACCTGACTGTGTTTCTGTGGCTCATAACTTAATCTCATGCCGTGACACGACGAATGAAACTAAAACATTGCTTCTTCATATATTGCTCAGAAATCTGGATTTTCAAATACTTCCATTAATAACGTAGCATAGCATAACCCAAACCTCAATACACTTCTAAAGCCAGGCAAGTCACAGCCAAAGGATTGCATCAGGATCACAAGTGCTGGCCAGGGAATGAGATTATTCCAAGAACATAAAAAGATGCCAGCAGGATTGGGCCAAAGGCCCATTTAATCCAGCACTCACAGTGTCCACCCAGATGCCCATGAAAAGCCTGGAAGCAGGAACATATCCTCCAACACGCTCCAAAGAAAAACCGGGGTGTGCGTCTTTTAGGGCTGCGCTCCACCATGAGTCACATCACTCGCGCGAGAGCACAACCCCAAAAAGTGTGCATCTTTCGGGGCCACAATCTCCCAGGAGCCAGGTGATATATATTGATTTTTATGTATTAATAACTGTGTATTAACATAACATTTTAATGTGTAACACTGTATTTTTGTGATGTTTTATTTAAGTTGACAATTGTTGCTTAATTTTGTGTTACTTTTATTGTTGTTACCCGCTCTGAGCCCGCTCTGAGGGAGGGATATAAAATAATAATAATAATAATAATAATAATAATAATAATAATATATTAAGCAGCATAGAAATTAAATAACCATCTGGCACAGACATGTACACTCCAGTCCCCTCCAAGAAAATGAACTGCCATGCTGATCCTGGCCACCTGATCCATCTGCTTGTGAGCATCAAACAGCAGGACATGGGAAGGCAATGCTTAGAACAGGAGTGCTAAACCTTTGGGCTTACTAATGTTGTTAGACTACAGCACCCATCATCCCTGAGCATGAGCCAGGTTGGCTGGGAGAGTTGGTCCAGAATATCTGGAGGGAACCACATTAGTGGAGCCTGATGCAGGGAAAGAACAGTGGACTGAACGGTAGCGGATTAGGAGTAAGAGAGATATTTAAGTGTACAGTGGTACCTCAGGTTAAGAACTTAATTCGTTCTGGAGGTCCGTTCTTAACCTGAAACTGTTCTTAACCTGAGGTACCACTTTCGCTAATGGGGCCTCCCGCTGCCGCCGCACGTTTTCTGTTCTCATCCTGAGGTAAACTTCTTAACCTGAGGTACTATTTCTGGGTTAGCGGAGTCTGTAACCTGAAGCATCTGTAACCCAAGGTACCACTGTAGTAGGTTGTAGGAATGCATTCCAGACAGGTGACAGATACCAATTTAGTGCTTGCCTCTCTCACAAATAAGCAAAAGCTTTTGCATTGAGAAATTGCTTTTCAAAATAGACTATTTCCCATGATTGTCTCCTCCAGATACATCGTGGAAATGGTACAGGCTGCCAGGTTGGATGTCCAATAAGATATCACCCTGTTTATTTATACAGGATGATCTTACATGGTAGCACTGCAGTCACTTTGAACTGAAAATGCAATGCAGACCTATGGCATTTTTTTGCAGCCCCTTTTGCTATTATGTTCTAAATGTTCTAAATGTGAGCTAGAAACTTTACACAACCTGTGGTGACTGAGCAGATCATTATCCTCAAAAGCTCATTAGGCAGCAGGCAGTAAAAGGAAAATGTCAGGCCGCTTTTTCTCTGAACAACCATCTCTTTTCTGCAGGGTATCTCAAGTTCTTAAGATTCTTTTATTTTGCAAAAGCCTCGAGCTGCGTAGTCATGTATGTTATTGTGAACTGCAGGGATCTGACATAAATAACTCTGCAACCAAGAATTCAAACAAAAGTTTCCCTTCAAATATGCAATAAGAATTACAATTCCCAAGTGAAATAGGAATCCCCATGGCAATAGGTTCATGAGACTATGGAAGCACTAAAACTAGAGATGGTTTTAAGGCCCAAACTGCACATGACATAAGCCATGTATTTAAACATGTGTGCTTAATCTGGCCATTTTTAGTTTGGAGAAAAAAGGAGCCATGCTTCCCTGACATGGTCCCAATAATCTGAGTTGGGTTTTCTGCTGAAAACAACTCACTCCTGGCTTGTTCAACCCCAGAAGTACTGTTTACTGCAAACAGCACCTTCAGCCAATGGCAGCCAAGCAGGGCATGATTTTTATGAGAAAACTGATGTTCTAGATTGGGGTCTTTTCTACAACAAAGTTTGAGATGAAGGAAGGAGGCAAAGTATATTTGCTACTGTTGTGCCTCTTGGATATAATCGTGACTTATTAATAGAAACGTTGCAGCTGCTTGAACAACTTTAGGCTGCCACTGTGGGAAATTTTGGAGTGAACATCCGGTGCTAGTTCAGTCTAGGACCAATAGAGAAAATGCTGCCTCCAGAAAAGGGGTTTATCCATTATATTAAGGATTAAAGTAATTGATGTTGCTGTCTCCCCATATACTCAATAGCTACAGCAACCTTCACCATCAACCTGGTGCCCTCCAGCTCCTTCAGCATGGCTCTGCTCCCCCTAGCTCCAGCAGCATATGGCTGGGGCTGATGGGGGTTGTAGACCAAGATATCTAGAGGGTACCAGGTTGGTGAAGGCTGAGCTGGAGTCTGAAAAGGAAGAAAATGCACATTTTCTCCTTCTGTTGTTTTCTGGAACATCATAGAGCAAAGAAGCTTAGTGAGTAGCAGGGATAGGTGATTGTGCTAAAGGTTAACTAAAAATTAGCCTAACTTTGTGCAGAACTGCAAGCAAATTCAAAACAACATTTATTCATGCAGTTCTACATCTAATTAGTATTGTGTTGTGTTTCATTTTTTTATTCTCCATCCCTTCACTTCCTGCTTAGAGCTTATGACCAGGGATTTAACGATTACCGGTAACCTGGCACAATTTAGTCTACTGTTGTGGTACTTTAGAGATGTCCAAGAGCTAGATGTGCCAGAAATCTCAGACAAATCCTGTTCGGGCAAACATTTGCCCATAGAAAAGTTGAGAGGTGTTAAGGCCACTCACCTCACAAAGTACATTCAGATCAAGTCTGCTTAAATACAATGAAGTCTGAGCTTGAAACGGTAGAGCATGCACTGTAAACTATGCATTGTCTGTTGTCTGTGTATGCACATCATTGAAATTTCTCTCTCTCTCTCTCTCTCTCTCTCTCTCTAAGAGTAGCAAAGTATTTTGCACAAGAAGTATCCAACAATCTTGAATCACAGCTATTAACTATTAATCCAAATGGTTAAACATTCACCTAAAATACTGTGCAGTACAAATCTATGTATATATGTCCCATTAGTTTCAAAGGCACTTACTCCCAAGAAAGCACACATAGGATTACAGGCTTGCTAGCAGTGTGGATGAGTAATGCTACTAAACCAAGACATCGTTAATTTGGTAAAACCATTTTAGGAACAAGGATGAAGTTTGCCAAAGCACTGTGGATGAAGCATTTGGAAATCAATCCATCACAACATTCTCCTGTGCAAAGCTCATTGAAATGGAGCCTGAATGGGAGATATTCACAATGAGTTGTGGCTCTGACATCTTGATCTTAAAAGGCACTGAAAATAGCATAGCAGAACTACTCAAATCAATCAATCAATCAATCATTTTGCACACAGAAATCATTTTCTAATCACAGTTCCAGACACTTCTCTACACTTCTCTAAAGGATATAGTGAATAGATAGGTCTTCCCCAAACTGCTCCCCTACAAATGTTTTGTGCTGTGCTATCTGGCGTTGATGGGAGTTGTATTCCAAAATATCTAAAAGGCACTAGGTTGGGGAAGGCTGGAGTAGATATTTACGAGGCTAAAATGAAAAAAAAAAAAAATCAGTGCCCAATATTTTTAATATTTGAAAAATCAGGAATCGGGTCCTGTCATTCCAATACTACACACATTGGGTGAGATCCAGTGTAGCATAAGCAGGTGTCCTTTCAGGCAGCAGGGCTTCTGCTTCCTCTTCTCTCCCTGCAGCCCACTGCACAACCCCAAAATCTGATCCAGAGTGTTATGTACCGAAGTTCTCACCCTGGGCCAGCAGGGGGATACTGTAGTAGTTTTCACTCAGGTCTACATATGCAAATAAGGAATTGAAAGTGACTTTCAGTGATTGGATAGTTACAGAAAGTTGTTACTTTTGTGTTGTAGTGGAGTTCTATATAAGCAGGCTGGCTGAACCCTTCAGTTCTGTTCTGTTCTGGCCTGTGAATAAACAAGAGCTGTTTGAAGAATCGCTGTGTCGTCTGATATGTTCAACCACAACTTAACACAGAGAGTTGGGAGACCTTCCATAAAAATATGGGGGGGCACATGGGGGGGGGGTTCAAGGGGGGAGTAGAGAAACCTGAAGCAAGTGAGTAGACATTTTTGGATGTCACCTATTTGCATGTATGCGAGTCATATCAATTTCACTGGAATTCCCAGACAAGTGTGGTTAGCTAAAAACTAACCAAATAGACACATTAAGTGCCAATCCATTTCTATGCACAATTCATTGTGCCAGTCTAAACCATTAAAGCCCTACACAGCTTGGGATCCAGGCTGCTGAATAATTGCCTCAACTCACAGAAACCCTTCCCATATGCCATTATCTTCACAGTTTAGATGGGTGGTGACCAGAGTAAAGGCCTTTTCAGTTGCAGCACCTCATCTATGGGACACTTCCTTGTGATTCCTTTTATTCATTTGAGCTTTTTAACTATCTTAACCCCGTTTTAAGCTCTGCTAAAATGTTAAGCACTTCTATTGCTCTACTCCTTTGATTGTTACAAATTGTTTTCCATTGTGCTTTGAGGTATCATTGATTTTATTGCCTCAGTGTAAGCCATCCTGGGGAGTGGAAACAGCAACAGGCCAGCTGCAAGTGATTTAAATATATAATTATCAAGGATGGAGTCACATGAGAAATAGATGGACCATGTGCTAATTTCAGGCATCACTTGACTTTTCCAGACAAGAGCACAAGTAAAGCTGCCATTGAGAAGAGTAGTTGCTGTACCCTTTTGTTGTGGTAGCAAAAATGACACAAATATGCTTTGGAAACCAAATGGTGGGAAACAGCCATTATATCAAATGGGGCTTTCATGTCATCAGAAATTGCTTCAGACACAAGCTATTGCAGTGGAAGCAGATCATCTACATTTCACAGAGACCCAGTTTATATGTTGCTCGTGTGGCATACTCGAGATTCCTTCTGGCAGAATCCCACGCAACTCTAGTTTTTTTGGCTTTTTAGTTTTATTTATACTTTTCAGATTTACACATTTCCTTAATTTTACAATAATTTTAACATTTCAAAACTTGACTTCCTTCCCCCTCTTTCTGCGGTTCCTTAAAGTTATCTTTTTAAAAATATCTTCTGCATATCCAAATTCATTTAATTTGCTAATTTGTTTATCTACTTTAAATATATACTCCTGTGAAACTGTAGGTTATTACAATAATCCATCCATGTAACTCTAGTTAACACATTTTAATATTTGCATCACATGGAAAAGACACAGCACATGAGAAATTGCCACATTAGAACTACCACCTCCCAGGAATGTGTAGCAGATATGTGAAATGACATGGAAACCAGATTATTATTTTATTTAAACACTAATGGAACAGTGTGGGATCTAGCCAAGAGGAATGATATATACCATAAAGGTAAAGGGACCCCTGATCGTTAGGTCTGGCCGCGGACGACTCTGGGGTTGTGGCGCTCATCTCGCTCTATAGGCCGAGGGAGCTGGCGTTTGTCCGCAGACAGCTTCCAGGTCATGTGGCCAGCATGACTCTGGCGAACCAGAGCAGTTCACGGAAACGCCATTTACCTTCCTGCCAGAGTGGTACCTATTTATCTATTTGCCCTTTGACATGCTTTCAAACTGCTAGGTTGGGGAATGATATATATCAATACTTCCCTGTTAATGAAATGTTGATTGTGCTTTCGTAACTGAAAAAATCTTCAAGAATGTAGGTTTTCTCAAATATATGCACCAGTCTCCAGTCATATCATCAAGTGACCACACACTGTGTGTTATTCAACCCCAAGCAGTTTATTATGGCATAAACTTTATTTTGCAGCAACTCATTTCATCAGGTGAATGAAATAATTTAAAAAGTATAATGGAAGATGGCTAAGAGGTTATATACATTTTTGCATGACTGGTATCCTTTCACTGAGCATGGATAGCTCAGCTGGTTAGAGCATGGTGTTGATAACGTAAAGGTTTCAAGTGCGATCCCTCTATGGAACAGCTACATAGTCCTACATTGCAAGGGGTTGGACTAGATGATCCTCAGAGTTCCTTCCAACTCTACAATTCTAGGATTCTATGTTCCAGCTGCCAGAGCCCCCAGCCACTCAAGTTTTAAGAATTTTTAAGCTTCAGACATACACAAAAACCAATCCGATATCATGTATCTCAGGATCATTTCTATCACATGGAAAGAGTTGTCCTCACTCTCTCAACACATTCACAACTATACCGAATGCATCCATTTTACTTCTATCTGCTTAATGAATGATGTGCTTTAATGAGTACATGCACTATGAAGCACAATGCATCTGTTAACAACAAAGTGTTCAATCTGGAGCACAAAGCAGATGACTCATGGGTTGTAAGTCTAGTCACTGAAAAATGTGGCAGAATTAAGTTGTTTGTAAAGGTCTGCCCATTCCCTGAAGATTTATATCTGCTTTCTAAATCATCTGTTCCTGCTAAAATAGTTTGCATGCACACTTGTGTGTGTATCTACCACCCATTAACACAAGCTATATTTTAATCCATTAACACAAATTCAAGATCTTTGTAAAGGATTGGGTGGTCGATTAAAATGTTTAAATTATTATTTTTTCTTTATATTATTAAGCAAAATACCGTAGTTAAAGAAACTTCCCCTAGTTTATAGCACTCCGAAACATACAAACCCTTTGAGCCATTAGCAAATCTAAGCTCTAGTCAGGAATGTATCTCAGAGGAGATCTTCCATCTAGGCTGTTCCAAAAATGCAGTGTGCCTGCGGTTTATTTTCTCCTGCATATTTAAAGGAGATTTTACTTTCATGATGCAGTCAAAGGAAATTCGGTTCCCAAAAAATCACTCAGACATCCAAATTCAATGCAACGACAATGATTCCAAGAAATGCAGTTTCAAAGTGTCAGGAAAGAGCGAGGGGAAATATAAGGTACATTTCTCCAACCTTTCCTCAGGTATGACAATGGGGCTTTTGCCCTGAGGTCAGCACTGATTCACATGTGTGTGTACAACACTTGATTACACTTGACTTCCCTTCACTTGTTCACAGAAGAGAAGGACTACCCAGCTAGTCCCAGCCCCCTCCCCCCATTACGTTGCCTGGCTCCACCTCCAGCATCAGGGTCAGCTCTAGATGTTCATGTGCTAGCATAGTCCTCTGTAGCACAGAAGTCTACACACAAGCAGCCCAATCTCATGGGAGCTTTCACATTAACAATTCAATAGACTTCTGCATATTACCAAAGTGCCAGAGCCAAGACAGCATGCTAAGAGTACAGCATGTACTGTTGTAATTGTGGGATGCCGCCTTCATGCAAGTAACATGGGAATGGGACTTAAATCGCTGGCAGCTGAACGAGTGAAGTGATTTAATTCAAAAGCACACCTTTAAAATTATGGGTGGGGATATGGAAATTCAGTATCATCACTTACTACAGTTATCAAGTGGTAGACAAGCACGTGTGACTTTGCCCTAAGATGTTCAGTATAGCATTGCTAAGATCCAGTCATAGAAAAATGTCTGAGAAGCCAAGGCCAAATGTTTAAAACTGTAAAGTGGTACCTCGGGTTATGTACTTAATTCGTTCCAGAGGTCCATTCTTAACCTGAAACTGTTCTTAACCTGAAGCACCACTTTAGCTAATGGGGCCTCCTGCTTCCGCCACATGATTTCTGTTCTCACCCTGAAGCAAAGTTCTTAACCCAAGGTACTATTTCTGGGTTAACAGAGTCTGTAACCTGAAGCGTATGTAACCTGAAGCGTATGTAACCTGAGGTACCACTCTATTAGTTTTATACAGTGCTATTTTTCTAGAAAAAGAGGAGCCAGAACTCACTATGAACGCCTCCCTTGTTCTCTTATAATGGCAATGGCGCCCACCTGAGAGATACTGGAACTGAGCTCTGGGGAGTTCCAGCTGGGGAAAAAGCCCTGGTTTTATAGCAATATCAGAGGACAAAACCGGTCCTTCCTGCTCTGCACAGTATCATTTGAAAAGAGCAAGAAGAGTCTCACCAGTGGACAAAGTTTCACAAATAACGACAGAAGCCAATGTGTAATAATATCAATTTTATACTTTTGTCCAATATTAGTGTGTTATTTATTTTCATGTTCACTGCATTCATTAAAGGATTAAAAAGGCCAACAGCAACACATTAAAATGGATGGTACATGACAATAATTATGGTTTTCCAGTTGCCTTGAGTAAAGTGGAGGCAACTTCACACAGAAAGCCCAGAGTTTCAGACAACAGGCTTGTCAAGTGTGGAGCTCAGTCACACATCCATAAACACCTGTGTTCACATTTTGTGTTCACATGTTGCAGACTCCTGATTAATCCAGAATTGTGAGGCATGTGAGAATGGAATATTTAAAAACATGCATGATATCCACATGTTTCCTTTTATGTGGGAAACACTAGTGAACACACAGCAATTGGATTGCCATGGAAAAGTGTGGAGTCACTTCCAGGAGAAGCAAGCATGGTCTTATACTGCAAGTCATGCTATGGTGTAATATCAATGTCCATAATGGAGCCCTGAGTTGCTGTTTTAATTTGATTCTACCTCTGTGGTGTTTGTTCAGCAATTGTTGAAGAGCAAGTCTGTAGGCACCAACTGCTACATTCAGAATGAAATAAAAATTCCTTCTCCCTTCCATAAAATGTGCTTCCCTCCCCCTCCCAGACAAATCCCATAAGGCATGTGCAATTCTTCCTGCTCGGAAATTCTCATCTGTTATTGAAATCAGTTCAGCGACAAACAATCCAACTCTTGATGGTTTTGTTCCTGCTGCCAAGTGTCTGCAAGACACCCAACCTCAGACCTTGGGGGGGACATCCCAAGACACTTGTTTATTTACAGAATGGCTTGTTGGCAGTCTCACTCCCTCTCAGAAGGCCTCAGCTCAGCTCACATGAATAGGCAGAAGTCACCTTCAACATTTTCACATTTTCCCATGAAGTGGAGCGGGGAGGAATACAATAAATCAATCATGTACTCTTTAAAAACAGAATCACAGTAATGGCACCTATTATATAGACTACGACAGGGATTATATTAAACTACTCTGTATGCCACAGGAAACTGTGAGACACATGCTGATTACAGTCGAAAAGGTCAGCAAAGCAGTACATGGCTATGGATCCCTCTGTACATGACAGGATCTCCCAACACATAGATCATAACTCTTGAGCTCCAGTCCTGCCATGAATAAGAGCACCCGACAAGAAGCTCCTTTTGAGATGCGATCTATTTCTTCTACTCATTGTAACTGTACTAAGAATTCGCAAAAGGCAGATGCAGTGCACGCACACACAACTATGAATACTGTACATTCCTTCTTGAACACATAGTTTCCTTTGATTGTTTCCTCCCTTAGTTACACTTGCCTGCAATGAATTTTGTGCTCATTTGCACTGAGAGAACTTTGCAGTGGTCTGCACATTATTTGTGCCAAAGCAATTCTAAACATGATTGAACACTCTTGGCATGAGCAGTGCAGACTACTGGAAACTGTAGCCTTAACAACTTCCCCAATTGCTATAGAGTACGTAATGAGGGTTCAGTGGACCTTAGCACTCCTCCTCTCTGGCCTCTAATTCTTTGCTGCTCAGGTCACAACACTCTCCCATAACTGGATTCCAGTTCTGGTCTCCATCAGCAGCCACAGTTAGTGTTGGAAGAGCAGTCATTAGTGAAACAGATCTGTCATGCCAACTTTGAGACATAAGCTTTCATCAGGATCTGAAAACAATCTGTTCATGGAGTACAACATTCCCGCTTTCTGCATGCATAACATTCTTAAGAAGGCCTTAAGAGCCAACAAGCATGTGACTGACTTGTCAATGCAATTTGATGGTGACTTATGATAAACTAGTAGCACAATGAGCTCCCTATAACATTCAAACAGAATCAGACTTTCAGGTTTAAAAAATCCCAAGCCACTTATATTAACTACACGTCCCTTGGAGTAAGCACGTTTATTGATTTCGATTTCTTTCTCATTCTGTACCACCAAACTCAATAGGACTTACTTCTGAGTAGTGAAGTACAGGATAATGCTGAAATTTTGGCATGGCTCAGGACAGAGAGAGTTGTCCATACTCGTGCCTGGCTGACAACCACAATCACTTTCTTTAAGATCCCACTGTTCACTTCTAGACCAGCTGTGCATTAATTTAGTGTTAAGATAGTGTTCTCCAGAGGCATTCTGCAGTACCCCTACAACTGTCTACACTTTCTGAATATACTTATGAATAAATAAACTGGCTGTATTTACACCTTACAATAATTCAATTATGCAGCGCAAGATCCCAGTATCTCAAGGACTGCCTCTCCACACATGAAGCCACCAGAACCCTGCATTCACCATGTGGGGCCCTTTTCTGTGCATCCTCTCAAATGGAGGTGTGGAGGATGGTGATATGAAAACAGGCCTTCTCAGAGGTGGCTCCATTTCTAGACTGCTCTCCCCAAGGAGGCATGCCTGGTGCCATCATTATCTGTTTCTGGGCAACAGGTAAAATATTTTTATTCACCCGGGCCTTTGGAGCCTAACTCTTCATATTTTTATGAAGGTTGAGCTGGATTAGCTCTTTTATGCATATCACTGCATTTTATGTTGCTTCTACTCTTTTTTTATAGCTGTTTTCAGTGTTTAAGTTGCTTGAGGATTTTTTTAAGTGATTAAAAGTGATTAAAGTTACAGGGAACCAGGCAGAGGGCCTTTTCGGTAGTGGTGCCCTCCCTGTGGAACGCCCTCCCACCAGATGTCAAAAAGAACAACAACTACCAGACTTTTAGAAGACATCTGAAGGCAGCCCTGTTTAGGGAAGCTTTTAATGTTTGATGTATTACAGTATTTTAATATTTTTTTGGAAGCCGCCCAGAGTGGCTGGGGAGGCCCAGCCAGATGTGCGGGGTATAAATAATAAGTTGTTGTTGTTATTATTATTATTAGTGAGGTATCCTGAACGTTCTCTGAGGGTTCCCCTTTAGGATATTCACTATGAATTAATGGAGTGTGGTGGGGAAGAGAGTCCATTTAACTTCAGCAAGGAGCCATGTTGCACGGAAAAGTTGGAAAGGATCACTTATAGCAGGATGGTATTTTAAAGTCTTTAAAGAGCTGGGCTCATGATTTCTCTAGAGGTTAAATTCCAGGAGGAGAAAATTCTCTTTGGACTCGGCAAGAGGGCTTGAAACTTCTTCAATTAACCTAAATCAGCAACAGATGGGGTGAACAGGAAGCGCGTCCCATTCCAACATAGAAGCTAACCATTTAACTGAGATAGTGTGGCACTCAGACATACTCCGTTCCCCTTTGAAAGTGGCTGAGGGCAACCCAGTTAACTTTATTAAGTGAATGTCAAAGCACCCTTGGAGCACAGATTTGGGTTTAAAACAAAACTCAATTTTTTCAGTTACATTTTCTCAAAGAAATGACCACCAAATCAGGGACAGGAAACCTATGACCCTACCGGTGTCACTGGGCTACAACTCCCATCATCGCTAACTGTTGGCCTTGTTGGTTGGAGCTAATGGGAGTTTGAATCCAACCATGTCTGGAGGGCCCTACGGGGTTCCCCACTATTGATCCAAATACTCATCACTGAGTAGAGCAAGGAAGGTGGCAAAGGTAAGATTGGCACAGTGAGACACAGCATGCCCAGACTAGTAAAACATAGGACTGGTTGGTTGACACAGAGTAATGTTCTTCTCTGTAGTGTGTAGGATCCAACCTGCAATCACGTCCGTATTTAGCAAACCAGATGTTTTTAGCACCCTTCACATATTAATCACATGACTAGGGTTCCATGCAATGATTGGGATTGTGAGATAAATTTGATTCAATTCACATTTAAAGGCAAGCATACTGAATTTGCACTTTCAAAATAACATGTGAACTGAAATACAGTCATCCTTCAATATTTGCACTTCTCCAAATTTTGCAGTGCAGTTCTCCAGCTGATTTGTGTGTACAAAAAATACATAGGCAAGGGTAAAGTGTGCATGACAATGCATATATTAGTGAAAGTAACATGCAGAAATCCATTATATTGTTATGAGCTGGGAGTGGGGGAGGATGAGGTTGTATGCAAAGATCCTTCTCATTACTGGATCCAGCAAGTGTTAAAACTTAAGCAAGGATTCAGCTTCCCAGGATAGCTACCAATTAATTTGACACCAACAGTTCAAAAATACAATGAGCAGAAAGACGGAAGGGAACAGAAAAAGAGTCTGTCCAAGGTTTGTATTTTCAAGGGAACTCTGTTCCTGGTTAAGTGAAGAGCCATCTTCCCTTTCTACTTTCCTCCTTTGCCATCCCACCCTCTTAAGTTCAGCAAGGCGGTAGATGTGTCACTAGAAATCATTCACATGCTTAAATTGAAAGTGCTCCTTCACAGCAAAACTCTCAGCAATGTCATAGCCCACAGACTGCAACTGCATCATGGATACAGTGGCAAGTTCCAAATGAAATCCAGAATGGGATCTTAACGATTTCGCCCTTTGAGTAGCAGGTTTCTGGATAAATGGAGCATTAATCTGAAGTGTTTATCTCAGAATTGCAGTTTCATGTGCTTAAAGGAAGGATAATTATCCACAGCCTGGCAGTGTATCCTGGAAAATATTAACAGTGGAACAAATCTTCATTCTTATTTCACGTCACTAACTGCTACTAAGCATACGGCACAAAACTATCAGTAGGTCAGGTTTCTCAATGGCAAAAGCAGAAAGACTAGCAAGATATGGCAACTAATTTTCCCCAGACTACTTTTATTGGCCTGTTTATTACCCACTTTCTCTCCCTCTCTCTCAGAAACATTTTGCGGTATACAGCATTTTTCCTCCTGGGAAAATGTTGCGCATTTATGAGTCCTGGGGTTTGGATTTCATTTTCCTGCATTAAAAGCAGCGGGCACAAAGACAGCACAGAATATATGCTACTATTATCTATATCTCATTAACCAAAAACCCATCATCATTTAGATGCTACCATACATTTCCCTAATAACTTCACAAAGCTTGAACTCAGGGAAGGTAAAGAGCAGGTTAACAGGAGGAGGAAAAGGATTTATGTACACATGCACAGATGCAAACACGCTGCCACTTATTTCCTCCATATCCTAAACATTTGAGACAGGGGGGCTTGCCATTATAATTTACTTATTGCCCCCCACGTGTTTTAATCTTGCAGCTTTTCTTCCAGAGATCCTTCTGCTTTCTCATTCCATTTCTGCTTCTGTTTTGTCTCCTTAAGATTTCTGTTGTACTCTGGACTGTTCTAAAATCTATATGATTTGTTTCATTAGATAAAATCACCTTTGGTGTCAGGGACAGCGAGGCAAAAGGTTTTATAAATAAAGTAAACTGAAGTAAGTTTTCATTACAAAAGAACAGTATAAAGTTACTGTCTGAAACCAATGTAATAAAACACACTGTCTGCCAACTCTACTGCTTTCTTGGTAAGCCACATGTCTAACTTACAAGAAGTGGTAGATGCAGTCAGCAGACTAGATTGATCTGACCTTAGTTGACCAAGAGCCAATATTGGAGCATTCAGATTTCCCGATTGCATTTTTCCACTTCCTATAGGCTTCCTGAGTACAGGATACAGCAGACAGATATGGTTTCTCTTTATAGGACTCAAGCATGAATAGAGTACTTTCCCACTCAGATGTGGTTCCTTATCTGTAAGATAACAACATTACAGTGGTACCTCGGGTTAAGTACTTAATTAGTTCTGGAGGTCCGTTCTTAAGCTGAAACTATTCTTAACCTGAAGCACCACTTTAGCTAATGGGGCCTCCTACTGCTGCCACGCCGCCGGAGCACGATTTCTGTTCTCATCCTGAAGCAAAGTTCTTAACCCGAGGTACTATTTCTGGGTTAGCGGAGTCTGTAACCTGAAGTGTATGTAATCTGAAGCGTATGTAACCCGAGGTACCACTGTACATGGAACTTTGCATTTTAAGGCTGCAAGTCCTATAATCAATTGCCAGGTAATATGCCCCACTGACCTCAATGGGACTTATTTCTGAGTGGACATGTAAAGAATTGTGCTGAAGAAGCATGACTATCCTGACTTCATTGGAACTGAAGCACTTGCAGACGGGCACTTGGAGCAACTTATCTTCTCGGTTGTGATTCAGTCCCAGCTATACACCACATTACTCATGGTATCAGAAGACAATATTCTTAGAATCTTAGATCATTATGTTTAAGCCATCCAGCACTCTGAGTCCTGTCCTGTCGATCTAAAAAGGCCTGAAAGAATTCACTTCACCAGAATCACTTTAAACATGGCACACTTTCTCACACCATGCATAATTTCAATTCAGTTGTGAAGGGAAGCTCACACTGAGAACGGTGGTCTCATGAGGTCCAGGCTTTGGAGGCTACTTTGAAGGTGGAGCGGGGGGGGGGGATGATTGCCAGAGATAGTGGCGAATGATGGGGCCTAGCATCAACACCCAACATGGGAATACCAGGGCTGACACCAGTTGCCACAACTTGCCTTTTTTGAAATGGCTTTCACAGAGGTCAGGTGCACAGTGAAGTTCCAGCCATGCCTGCCATTTTCATTATTCCCGAAGTACTAGAACAGGGAACAGAATGAGCAGTCAGGGCCACATTGGAGGGAGAAGAAGCAGTAAATAGTAACTGCCTGCCAGTTTCATGGCCATACATATTTTATTAAGCTGGAGCATTTGCCAAGTCTTATTTTTCATACATTAAGTGGATTCAAAAATTGTCCATATTTCATACCTTGATAGTCTGTCTCAAACCATTTTGTCTCTTGGGACTGGTGTGGCCAAGATGTATTAGTTTCTATGACCTCTGTTACATTAGACAACAATATGAGTAGCACCATATGTAACCACTCCTTTTGACTTTCCGAATCCAAGAGTTCGTGAAATCATATAGAGTTCAGTGAAATGAGGCTCGAAACCCACAAATTTCAGGGATGAAGTCAAATGCCCAAACCATATGACCACTGTGATTGAAACGCTGGCACCAAATTGCAAGAATTTGTAACATCCATTGAAGCTATTTGACACAACTCCGTTTTCCTTTTTGAAAGAATTTCAATTACAGTATGATTTTCACTAAATAGGGAGTGTGGGGAAACTACAATAGAGACATACAATCTGGTTCTATGATGTTTATTCAGATGTAAGCCACTTACAGTGGTACCTCTGGTTGCGAACGGGATCCATTCTGAAGGCCCGTTCGCAACCTGAAAAGAACACAACCCATGTCTGCACACGCGTGGGTCACGATTCGTTGCTTCTGCACATGCACGTGATGTCATTTTGCACGTCTGCGCATGCGCGGGCAGAAAAACCTGGAAGTAACCCGTTCCAGTACTTCTAGGTCGCCGTGGGACGCAACCTGAAAACACTCAACCTGAAGCAAACGTAACAGGAGATACGACTGTATTTCAATGGAACTTTGGACACTTCCAGACTGTCACTATTTTCAGTTAAATTCAGGTTGCACAATTAAAGTTCATTTGGAGCACTTGCACAACAAGCCCACTTCCTCCAAAAATCAGGAGAATGATGGAGAAATGCACAAGGTGGTTTTAAAGGCAGTTTAGATAAATTCATAGAGGCTAAGTCAGGATGGCTCCAGTGTCAGAGGCACTATGCCTCTGAATACCAGTTGCAGGTTTCCCATAGGCATCTGGTTGGCCATTGAGAGAACAGGATACAGGACCAGATGGGCCTTTGGCCTAATCCACCAGGACAGTGGTTTTCAACCAGTGTGCCATGGCACTCTGGGGTGCCTTGAATGATGGTCAGGGGTTCTGCAGGCAACACTGGCCTCTGTCCCTCTTTCTTTCTCTGATGCCTTCTTGCATCTCTGCCTCCCAAAGGGTTGCACAGATGTTTAGTGCAACAGCCCTGGCTATAAGCTTCGCTTCTCTTTGGGTTGAGGCAGCTCAGAGACCAGTGACAGCAGCAGCAGCAGCAGCTACTCAAAGGACTCCCCAGGGGAGAGGAGAGGAGGCTGTGAGAACACTTCACAAGGGAGGGTGTTCGAAAAAGGGTGAGAGGCTGCCAGCGCTGCAGGCAAGGGATGACATTACTGGACTCCTAAGCCCCACAGGAGTGCCGCAGAAAGAATGTAGTTGGTCTAGGGAACCATGGACTCAAAAAGGTTGAAAACATCTGCACTAGGGCTATTCTTATTAATGGCCTCTGGCCGGTGATACATTTTCACTGTGGTTCTCAGCTTGGAATGAATCATCTACTCATAGATTACTTTTTTCAGATGTTGTGAAAGAGCTTCACAGCAACATTAAACATACACTGCATGTGACCTTTAAAAGTTCTTATAAGACTCCTATTTATGTATGTCTTATTTATTTGAAACTTTTATAAACCACTTTCTAAACAAAAATTATTCACAAAGTGATAACAGTTAACAAACACTATCAACTATTACAGTGTCAACCAGTACTACAATATACGTTTAAAACAACCACAGTTTGTAATGCTTTCTAAAAAACTAGCACAAAAACAACAACCAGCCCTAAATAAATCACACCACCATTTCTGAGGCCCAGTTTACATCAGCTACTAAAAGATGTGGGTCTTCAAGGCCCAGCTGAAACTTCCAAGGGATTATTTTGATTTACTTTGGATCAATCCTTCATAACAAAATCTACAAGATGACACTTGAGGCTCAAGCAGGTAACTTGAGTAAACCTAAGAACACTTTAACAGGATATTAAGTATTCTGGAAATAAATTTTCCTTGACAGAAAGTTTTTAAAAGTGCAGAGGTGGTGCTTTTGTTTTTGTTTTTGAAAAGGTGTTTAATGTCACTGAGCATAACAAAGGAACTGCTGAATGGGAGACTGAGCAGGCGACTGGGCTACCATCATTATTCTACAGTAGTTGCACAGTACAAATCACATTCCCTTCATGGTGGTCTCTACCCTGATACCCCAGATGCCCCCCAGCTGCATACAGAGCTTGTCAGCAAGTAATGACAGCCATCCTGCAGAAGAAACTGAAATGTTCGAGAGGAAGAAGCCCACATTTCCCATCACATTTCACATATAAGACCTGCTGGCTGAAGAATGTAAGGTGGGCCACTGGTTTGACTCTTTCTCATTTGTATACAAACAGGCAGGGCTCAGCCCACAGAATCCATTCTCACTCTAAAGCGAAGAGCCCAGGAATAGGTGAGGTAATAAAACAGGAAAGTGCCTCTGAGCATGTGCAGAGCACCTTTATTCCTAAACAACCATCACCAGTTTCTACATATTTAGGGGTAAGGAATAAAGACTGTGATGTAGATGGCACGTCTCTCAGGCACGCTTGAGCCGTGGCACACCTCTTTGTAGAAAGGAAGAAATGCACATCGCAGTCTTCATTATCTCAACCTGAGCAGGCCTATCTACTAAGACTGATTCAAGAAGTCAGTGGCAGTTGAATGTGGTGATACTGCAAAGCCATCACATTCTTAACTTACCGTATTTTTCGCACCATTGGACGCACTTTTTTACTCTTAAAAAGTATGGGGAAATGTCTGTGCGTCCTATGGAGCGAATGTGTGGTCCCTGGAGCCAAATTGCCCGAGTGCGGCACACTCTTGGACTGGTCTTTGGTAGTGGTGGTGGAGCCGCGCTCCCCTGCCGGCAGCCTCGGCTTCCCTCTGCAGCCCCGGGAAGTTTGGAGCAAGGGGAGGGCTGTGCGCCCATGCCCCACACTCCTGGGCTGCTAAATGGGGGTGGGGGGTGCTGCTCTGCCAGCAGCCTGCCCTTCCCCTCAAGGTTTGGGGCAGTGGGCAGGCTGTGCGCCCATGCCCCACACTCCTGGGCTGCTGAATGGGGGTGGGGGGTGCTGCTCTGCCAACAACCTGCCCTTCCCCTCAAGGTTTGGGGCAGTGGGCAGGCTGTGCGCCCATGCCCCACACTCCTGGGCTGCTGAATGGGGGTGGGGGGTGCTGCTCTGCCAACAGCCTGCCCTTCCCCTCAAGGTTTGGGGCAGTGGGCAGGCTGTGCGCCCATGCCCCACACTCCTGGGCTGCTGAATGGGGGTGGGGGGGTGCTGCTCTGCCAACAGCCTGCCCTTCCCCTCAAGGTTTGGAGCAGTGGGCAGGCTGTGCGCCCATGCCCCACACTCCTGGGCTGCTGAATGGGGGTGGGGAGTGCTGCTCTGCCAACAGCCTGCCCTTCCCCTCAAGGTTTGGGGCAGTGGGCAGGCTGTGCGCCCATGCCCCACACTCCTGGGCTGCTCAATGGGGGTGGGGGGTGTTGCTCTGCCAGCAGCCTGCCCTTCCCCTCAAGGTTTGGAGCAGTGGGCAGGCTGTGCGCCCATGCCCCACACTCCTGGGCTGCTGAATGGGGGTGGGGGGTGCTGCTCTGCCAGCAGCCTGCCCTTCCCCTCAAGGTTTGGAGCAGTGGGCAGGCTGTGCGCCCATGCCCCACACTCCTGGGCTGCTGAATGGGGGTGGGGGGTGCTGCTCTGCCAGCAGCCTGCCCTTCCCCTCAAGGTTTGGGGCAGTGGGCAGGCTGTGCGCTCATGCCCCACACTCCTGGGCTGCTCAATGGGGGTGGGGGGTGTTGCTCTGCCAGCAGCCTGCCCTTCCCCTCAAGGTTTGGAGCAGTGGGCAGGCTGTGCGCCCATGCCCCACACTCCTGGGCTGCTGAATGGGGGTGGGGGGTGCTGCTCTGCCAGCAGCCTGCCCTTCCCCTCAAGATTTGGAGCAGTGGGCAGGCTGTGCGCCCATGCCCCACACTCCTGGGCTGCTGAATGGGGGTGGGGGGTGCTGCTCTGCCAGCAGCCTGCCCTTCCCCTCAAGGTTTGGGGCAGTGGGCAGGCTGTGCGCCCATGCCCCACACTCCTGGGCTGCTGAATGGGGGTGGGGGGTGCTGCTCTGCCAACAGCCTGCCCTTCCCCTCAAGGTTTGGTGCAGTGGGCAGGCTGTGCGCCCATGCCCCACACTCCTGGGCTGCTGAATGGGGGTGGGGGGTGCTGCTCTGCCAACAGCCTGCCCTTCCCCTCAAGGTTTGGGGCAGTGGGCAGGCTGTGCGCCCATGCCCCACACTCCTGGGCTGCTGAATGGGGGTGGGGGGTGCTGCTCTGCCAACAGCCTGCCCTTCCCCTCAAGGTTTGGGGCAGTGGGCAGGCTGTGCGCCCATGCCCCACACTCCTGGGCTGCTGAATGGGGGTGGGGGGTGCTGCTCTGCCAGCAGCCTGCCCTTCCCCTGAAGGTTTGGAGCAGTGGGCAGGCTGTGCGCCCATGCCCCACACTCCTGGGCTGCTGAATGGGGGTGGGGGGTGCTGCTCTGCCAACAGCCTGCCCTTCCCCTCAAGGTTTGGGGCAGTGGGCAGGCTGTGCGCCCATGCCCCACACTCCTGGGCTGCTGAATGGGGGTGGGGGGTGCTGCTCTGCCAACAGCCTGCCCTTCCCCTCAAGGTTTGGGGCAGTGGGCAGGCTGTGCGCCCATGCCCCACACTCCTGGGCTGCTGAATGGGGGTGGGGGGGTGCTGCTCTGCCAACAGCCTGCCCTTCCCCTCAAGGTTTGGTGCAGTGGGCAGGCTGTGCGCCCATGCCCCACACTCCTGGGCTGCTGAATGGGGGTGGGGGGTGCTGCTCTGCCAACAGCCTGCCCTTCCCCTCAAGGTTTGGTGCAGTGGGCAGGCTGTGCGCCCATGCCCCACACTCCTGGGCTGCTGAATGGGGGTGGGGGGGGTGCTCTGCCAGCAGCCTGCCCTTCCCCTCAAGGTCTGGAGCAGCAGGCAGGCTGTTCACTGAGAGAGGGGAAGAAGAGGACGGAGAGGAGGGGGACCAAGAAGCTGGGTGAAGGGAGATGAGGTACCATAGGTTGCCGTGAGTGGAGAGTCATGGTAGAGGGCAAAGGAGAGGGAGCAGTGAAGGGGAGAAATTGTAGCCGTCACCTGAGGAGTTTGGGTGAAAGGGATGGAGAGGAGGAGGCTGGAAAAGGGGACTGTTCTGCTTGGGGGGGGGAGAAAAAAGTGGGGAAAAGGAAAGCCTCCCAAGCCTGCCCCTGAGAAGCTCTGCTTGGTTGTTTCTTGACTGTTATTCAAGTAAAGGGAATGTTTGCGAGCAGCTGGCAGGCTGTTCGCTGAGAGAGGGGAGGAAGAGGATTGAGAGGAAAAAATGTGGCATTAGCAATGCTTTGGATGGATACGAAGATGGTATTTTACATGAAGATAGTGAAGAAAGTGATGTCAGTGACTGTGAGCAACTGAGCTTCATAAATTCTGACTTTAGCAGTGATGAGTTCTTGGGGTTCACAAAAGACTAGAAGAGTACTCAAACCTTAAAGTCTCTCTTCATTTGTTAATGACAGTGATGATGGTTCTTAATGCCATTGTTGACTGCTGTTCACTTTACATGGCTGTAATGTGGTTCAAATCCCTGCGACGTGGTGAGCTCCCGTTGCTCGGTCCCAGCTCCTGCCAACCTAGCAGTTCAAAAGCATGTCCAAGTGCAAGTAGATAAATAGGTACCACTCCAGCAGGAAGGTAAACAGCGTTTCCGTGCGCTGCTCTGGTTCGCCAGAAGCGGCTTAATCATGCTGGCCATATGACGTGGAAGCTGTACACTGGCTCCCTCGGCCAATAAAGTGAGATGAGCGCCGCAACCCCAGAGTCAGTCATGGCTGGGCCTAATGGTCAGGGGTCCTTTTACCTTTACCTGCTTACCTGCTTAAGAAAGCTGGAGGGGCCAAACAGCTGGAGATGTAAGTCGCCAGCTTGACATCCACATGGTCACAACTGGACCTGCGCCAGTTGCAAAATGTGCCTGGTGCCTGCAGAATTTTGAACACCGAATACATCAGTCTGTCCAGCAATGAGTATCAAAGCAAATGTATTCTCTATCCCCTACCCTAGCCACCTAAAGCTGTGTACACACCATACACCTGAAGCACATTTGAAGCGCATGGAGTCCCTCGCAAGAATCCTAGGAACAGTAGTTGCCCTCTCAAAAGACTACAATCCCTAGCATCCTTAGCTACTGTTCCTAGGATTCTTTGCTTGGAGGGGTGGCTTTAAAGTGGTATATTTGTGTGTAAATGCTGGTAAGCTCAGGTGAATTTTGTGAATGTCTGAAAATAGAAACCTGGCCTTGCACTGCATTTTGGACATACCAACGGAAGGCTGAAAAATCACATTTAGATAGCTATATGTGAGGTCTGCCACAAAATGTTGCAGCGTGGTAGACACATACCTACTACAGATACTATTACTTGAACAGGCACACATCTGTAGCAGGTTATGCCTACCCTCTGCATTCAGGACATATATAATGCCATGATCCCCCTTTTCCTCTCTGACAGCTCCTCCAACCACTTAGCCGATACTGTATCTATTTTAGCATTACTCTCATTAATTCTATTATTAACTTCAGAAATATGATTTCTGGTATAAACATTTATCTGTGTTTTCTTTTGCGCTGTTCCATTAATCTGATTTTTAGCCCCTGCCAGACTCAGTAAAACGTGCAGAGATGCAATGAGCTTAGTTCAGTACATAAGGAAGTCATCTTTAAAACAAGTCTCTCTGGGGATCTCTTTTGGATATGATGTCATTTTTCTTTCCCCTCCCCATTACAAATATAGCACTGATCTCCTCTGTGCTGCTTCTGGACTTGCTGTGTGGGATACAGCCTACTATTAGATTTCTGAAAACCTCTTATCATTTAATTTTGGACACTCTCTTAATTTCACATTCCTATCCCCCACCCAGTCATTTCTTGCTACCTAACTCCTTCTAATTCTGGAAGTCAGTTAGCATTGTGGAAACTTACTGGCCAATAATTATTGGATTTATTACTTCATCTCTTCTGCGGAGTAGGATTTAACACTCAATTTCCAATTAATAATAACAGAAATAACAACACTTGATTTCCAATTGGCAATTTACCCTACAGCTATCAAATTGGGTTTAGAACACCTGAAGAATGGCTTGTGATGCTAACCTTTAACTTTGAGAAGCAATGGTAAAACATACTTGCTTGCCTGGTATTCCTAGGATCTTAGTATTAAGGGTAGCCAGCATAGCACCTTCCAGAGGTTGTTGGGCTCCAACTCCCATCAGCCTCAACTGGCATTCCCCAAAGTAAGGGATTATGGGAGTCATAGTCTGACAGCATCCAGATGACACCACATTGACTCTATGGAATAGGAGTGGACAAAGACTCTCTCTCTGTAAGGGTGATCTGCAGCTATGAGATCAACTTTGCACTTTTTGAATTTATTCAGCAAACTCAGGGCCACAGGTTCCACATTTTGCACATGGAAGGGGTTTCCAAGTAACACATGTAAATTATGTCAGGCATACAAGGATTTAGCTGTCTCTGTATGCAACTGGGAGCCATGTATATGCAGCAAACAAATCACATGTCGTTCATCATATGATCTGCACACAGGCTTCACTCTTTCCAACATGGCCTTGGCTAAAGGAGGAATCAGCGATTCATGGCTAATCCAGCACACACTATACATTGCCCCTCTCAGCACTAATGGAGAAAGTTTTGATAATACTTCTAGAAAAAGGAGCACAGGAAATACCATAACCCTGCATTTTCCCCAGGCATCCACAACTCTTGTACAATTTAGCAAAGAGGAAAAGAAATGAAAATCCAGCAGCAAGCTGCAGTCCCACACTAGGAAGAGATGACACAATAGCAACTGCTCCAGAACCCATTTGTGATGTTTCACCAGAACAGCCCTTGAAGGACAATTGCAGAATCTACATTGTTATCCAAGTTTATTGCATGAATATGGAAAAAACATGTGACATAGCTGCTATTATTACTATCATTTCAGTTCACTTTTGAAACAATTGAAAGCAAAGAATCGTGCTGATCAGAACTTTCTATTCCTTCTTAAGAAACTATTTGTTCTCCCACAGAAGCAACAATGTGAAACAGAGAAAGTAACAATAGTGAAACTTCCTGCTGTAAAAAACTGGTTAGAAACAGCTTTGCCTATAAAATCCTCACTCCTCATTCCATTTTGGCCTTGTTTATCTAGGCTTGTGACCTTCCACAGCAACTATCATTTTAAAATATATTGCTGCATGAAAAGGCATCTTGCAGCCCAAGCCTATGAATGCTTACTTTGAAGTAAACGGTACTGAATTAAATGACACTTCATATTCTCAGTAGGTAGCAGAGTAGTGAAAAATTCAAACATTCCTCCCAAGGTCTGAGAGGCTCCTTTGAAGCAAAGACCTTTACTGAAGTTTAACATTCCAGTGGGTGTTTACAATATGAGCAACTGAGGCAAAGGAGAGAATGCAAATATTTGGAATTAATTTTCCTGAATTTTTCCGTAGCCAAATTGCTAACACAAAGGCAACCTGCTAAGTTCTTACTGACAGGGTTACTCATTTCGTAGGCCCAGAACAAAAGATTGCTCACTGAGAAACATGTTAGCACACTACCACAAACTAAAGGGTGCAATCTAAACTCCAACCCATAATAAATGGAAACAATGTTTAACTCTATCATTACCCATTATTATACCAAGCAAAGAAAGAGGATGCACTTTTACCAAAAAAAAAGTACGAATAATTTGTGCTTGCTGCCTTAATTGGTCAGCCAAAACCCACTTGGTCCAATGTTGGCAAAAAAAAAAGTAAGGAGACCTAATTTCAGCTGCAGATCTATATATACTGTATTATCAAATCTACTCCCCATCTATGTGTGTAACACACAGTCTGGTTGTGACATTAGTTTGCTTCTAGCAATTCAGCTTTCCATTTTATAGAATTTTTTTGTGTGTGCATGATTCACATAAGGATCGTGCTGAAATCACATTGATGTCACTCCTCTAATTCCAGAGAATGGTTGTCACTTATGGTCACACTGATTCAAAAGCAATGATTGAGAAGAACCAGAATGAACTTTCCCCCAAAACTTCCACTAAGCATCCAAAAGGAAGTGGAAGGCAATGCAAAGGAAAATGGGCATTGTTTATGTTGTCACTGCTTGACCCACAGAATAATAATTTCACACTTCCTGTAGTTTAACAACTCAGCAGTTCCTGTATCTCTGTGAGGGGTAAACTACAGTTCCCCAGATACTTTGGGGGAAAGGTATGGAGTGTACACAGAGATGAAGTGTTCCATTAGTTCAAAAAGTGCATAGTTTCTCAACCCAAGTTGACCCAATAAAAAATCCCTTCCTTCTCAGAAATCAGTGCAGTGGTGCCTTTGTATATGCTAAATCATGTGTACACAAATGAAAGGGGAGCTAACAGGACTCTCAGAAGGCAAGACAATATATGCAAGTTAAGACAGATGGCATTTCCTGTTCCATTAGTCATTCCTGTACCTGTATTCAGAGAGTAAATCAGGTTAATTGACACAGCTGACATAAATATGCCTTTTTACAACTGCATAAAATAATAACTAAGAAACCCTAGCTTGATATGGCAAAACCTATTATTTGTAACTTTGACCTAAGTAGGAACTTTAGTCTATCACATATCTTAGCTTTCACTTCAGGGGTAATTTTTATTTTTTTATATTATTATTTATATGTATGACCAATCACTTCACTTTTAGTTACTGGTCCTGATCCAGAGAAACACAAATTATAGCAGGATGCTGTGCTCAAGCCACTGTGCTCTTGTTTTGCTTAATAGCTGAGCTGCTCTGCAGTGGGAACGGCTTCACCACAAAACCACACACAGTGCTGATTTGCTTTAGTAGGAGGGACATTAGCAGTGCACTCCTAAACTCAACTGGGAGTGATCCCCATGTACTACAATGGGATGCATTTCTTAGCAGGGTGGCCAAGTGCAAATGAGGACAGGGCTCCACCAACTTTACTAGTTGTGTAGAAAAGGGAATTTTGCACAAGTCTCCTACACAACTACCACAGGTGCAGAAACACAGTTCTCTTTTGCACCTAGCTACCCTACCTATGAGTAAATATGCTGTAAGAATTTGAGGCCATCCACAAGGTATGTTATTCATGGAATGGCGGGCAGAGTAGGGGAGATGTAACAAAAAGAGGATTAGACATTGGTTAAAATGAAGCAAAGCACAACAATAGGGAAATAAATACAAATTATGAAATCTGGGAAGGATAGAGATTATCACATTTTTGTTCTGAATTAAACTGGATTAAATATCAGATGCTGGCTATTGGTATTATTGGATTTATTCATTCCTACATAAAACTAGGCAAGAAAAATCAGAGACATATAGGCAGATTGACACAATGCTCCACATTTTACAGATACTTGGTCTTGATCCAATTTACCTTGTTTTTAAAATGTTAATTCATCCTAACAAGGGAAAAGAAGTGGTAATATTTTTCCCATATCTATGGAGGGCTATAGCTCAGTAGCAGAGCACATGCTCTACTACTAGGTTTAGTCCCTGACATCTCCAGGTAAGTCTGGAAACAACTTCTGCTCGATACATTCGAGAGCTGTCCCCAGTCAATGTAGACCATACTGAGCTAGATGGGTCAATGGTTTGATTTGGTATAAAGCTGTTTCCTACGTTGCTATTTGTTTAAGGAAGGGGTAGCTAACCTGCAGCCCTCCAGGGTGTTGCTAGGACACAACTCCCATCATCCCTGACCATTGGCCATGTTGGCTGAGGTTGACGGGATCAGCACCTAGATGGTCATACGTTTCCCACCTCTGCTTTGAGGGAAAATGTGACAGACAGCTGCACTTAAAACTTAAAACAGGTATTGGGTAGCATGACCAATTTTATGAGTGTGCTTAATAGATAAAAAAATCTCCTGTTATTAACCCAGAAGTTTAGAATCAAACCAGGTTGCCCTTACCTGGCCTAGCTAACCCCATTCCAAGGCCTGTTCATCACAGAATGTTTTCACAATTCTGTTTTAATCCACATCTTATATTCTGAAATAATTGCCATGAGTTGTTCACATAATGCAAATGCAGATTAGAACACTCAACAAACTCTTTACATACTATTCAAAAAAGAACACTCCCCCCCCCCATGTGCCTTTATTATTCTGTAGCACAATACAAACCATGGTGATGGTTAAATGATGTTAAACAGCACCTGAATGAGCTGAGATCAACACTGCCAAGTAAAATCTCACCCCAACCCCAAATTTGCTAGGTGACCTTAAGCAACCCATCATTTCTTGGCTTAAAATCAATGTTTTATGTATCATGTGAATCTGCAGGTTCAAGAGTCAGCGGAGACACAAGTATCTCACTAGGCAAGTTCAAGACCTGAACACTACCCTAAGTAGCCTTTAGGATCCCAGGGAAAATCTGGTACTATTTCACTTAACAATTCTTATTTTCTTCCACTAAGGAAAGAGTTGCTCTTATGGGGGAGATCATTATGAACTAGGCAGAATGAAGAATATATATGCATAGTTAAGTATGTGCTGTGTTCATTCAAATATAGTTACTGTCATCATTATATCCAGGACATGAGCCGATATACTGAAACAGTGTATCTAAAAGTGCATTTCAGTGATAGAATAGGACCAAAGGGATTTGTAACAACTTGCAGTTATTCTTCTGGCTTGTGTGTGACCTCATTGCTCCCTTGACTAAGCAAGACAAGCACTTAGTTACAGCCCAGACTCAGATCCGGACATCAGAGGCGTTCTGAGGGAGGCGGGGGGCAGTCTGACCCAGGTGCCATTCCAAAGGGAGGGTGACAAAAGGTCGATCACCACGCACCCCCTGGGATGCGCACCACGCCCCCTGGGATGAGTACCGCTCCAGGTACCAGAGCAGGTTGCTTCGCCTCTGCCCAACGTCTGATTTCCCACTCACACCACCTATAAAAATTGTTCCCAACCCACCCACCCCTAATCCACTCTACAGACAGACAACTTTTCCAGGTCCAAGAGGCTGCTTCCCCAGGAGATACAAGACTTAAAGCAGAGCAGTCAGAAGTACAGTTCACTGCGTTCAGTAGAACTTGCTTTCAAGTAAGAATGCATAGGAGGACTGCATCCTCAGCTCAAGTTATAGCTGCATGAATTAAAGAACAGGAAGAGGAATTAGTTGTGGCCTCTGCTAATATTATTCACCTTTCCTTCAAGGAGTTCAAGGCGCCATGCATGGTTTTCCGCCTCCCCATGTTTTTCTCACAATAGCCCTGTTAGGAACTGACTGCCCCAAGGTCACCAGAGAGCTTCATGGCTGAGTGGAGATTTGAACCCTGGTCTCTCAGGTCCAAGTTCAACACTTTAAACCACTATGCCCTGCTGGCTTCCCACCATCCATCTCTGTAGGAGGGCTGAAAGTTAGGGTTGGAACTTTGTGGTAAGAATAAAGAAGACTTGATGAACTTTTCGTTTCCATCTGATGCCGGTGGTTTGGAGCTGGGAGCAGAAGCCCTTTTACTTTCAGCTTAGTACATAGCACTAAGTTACCTCCAGAGTCCAGACACAGCCCTCCATGGAGAGGGAGATTTTCATTATATTGTATCACATTATACTGCATCAAATAGGAAGCAGAAATCCCAGAACAAAACAAGGATGGGGAACAGGACAAGTTAGCCAAATTCAGTATGTCAGTGTTACACCATGGCTGGCAATGTCCCTTTGTATCCAAATGTCCATTTTCTAACTATTATCCGTGGCTAACTATCCTAGACTGAGGAGGAGGTGGAGGAAAAGAGGGAGGGAGGGAGAGAAGGAAGGAAGGAAGGAAGGAGCTGCGTTGCCATTTGTTTGTAAAATTCAATATACAGCAATGCTGTCTTTTGTGGTATGTCGTTTGGGTGTCAGTACTCATTAATTTCCATATCTGACTAAATAATAGCGGATGGGTCCAGATATCAATAACATTTATAGACAGATCCCAGGAATCAAAAGAATCTTTTTTAAAAAAGTTTTCTTCCCAGACGTGTTATCGGTGAGGAACAGCTGGCAAAACGGGTGAGCACGGTGCTTAAGCGCCACCTATCCTCCTAAACCGGGCAGTGCGAGTCGATTTATGGGAAGGGGAGAAAGAATACGCTCCCTCCTTCCTCATCTCGAAGTTGCCCTGAACCCCCTCCGAGCAAAGAGCTAGAAAATACCCCGAAACAACCCGAACATTACGAGCAAACAAGCCAAGTCCGAGCCCCGGGTCGCATGCAAGGAAGACCCAAACGTGGATCTCCGGGGGGGACTCGCCTGCCCGGCGTCCCTCCTCTTCCCTTCGCGCCGAGGTGAATCCATTGTTCTTCCCAGAGAACTGCCGGGCGCTCGCCCCGTTCAAACGCTGTCTCAGCCACAGAGAGGCAGGCAGCCCTTTTCCTGAGGAGCATAGAAGAGCGCCGCCGAAGAAGCTTCTCCCCTCCCCATCCCCTGGAAAAAGCGAAAGCCGAAGCCTTCCAGATGGCAACTGCAATCGCCTCCTGGGCTCTCCCGTGTGTAGGAAACGAGAGAGACCCTCTCGGGCCGCCCCGCCAGCCGGAGCCCGGCGCCTCTCCTTCTCCCTTACCTGGGCTGCTGCCCTGCGCTGGAAGAAGTGCAGATGTCGAGTCCAGCTGTTGCAGCTCGCCGGAGATCGCCTCCAGTTCTGATCTCTTCGCTTGGCCAGATGCAACTCTCTCTCTCTCTCTCTCTCTTCTGCCCCCCCCCACCTCCCTCGCTTTTTTTTCCCCTAAAAGAGAATCTGGAAACGCGCGGGGGGAGGGGAGGGCGAGACAGAGAAATATGCCAAGACAGGAAGTGGAGACAGCGAGGGCCAGTGC
Source organism: Podarcis cretensis (assembly GCF_951804945.1). Lineage (NCBI taxonomy): Eukaryota > Metazoa > Chordata > Lepidosauria > Squamata > Lacertidae > Podarcis > Podarcis cretensis. Next base: position 71,415,913 of record NC_137170.1, on the reverse strand, counting down.
GGGAGATTAATAGGAACCAGTAACCCGGCGGCCGGCAACGAAAGCGGCTCCCTGGGGCGAGAGGGCTTCTGCCGCAGCCCGCCTTAGCCCACGACGGCCGAGGGGGCGGCGGCGGGCGGCCTAGAGCTGGAAGCCCCGGCCGTCGCCAGACCACGGCGAGCTTCCCAACTTCCTCTCTCCCTCAGACTCCTCTCATCCCAAGGAAACGGGGGGCGGGGGACTATTCTCCGCTCTTGGCTCACAGGATCAAGCTGGAACTGGGAGGAAGGGGTCTCCAGCCCCCGAGCTTCGTGGCAGGAGTCTGTTTACTGGGTTTTCACGGGGTCTCGTGGGGGGGGGGTCACGAGTGGCGCTGACCACTGGCTTACTCTGAGGCGAACGAAAGAGCGTGAGAAGCCACTCGCGACCGGACCCCGATCCAGCCCTGACCCCCCCCCCCCCCGCGCGCGCGCGCGGCCATCGCAATAAAAGCTCTCCCTGGTGAGGAGCATCTGGTTCCAATCACGAGAAAAAAGTGGATCGCTTCCTATGCATGAAAGCGGGGAGGGGGGCCCTCGTTGGAGCCGCCGGCAGCTTTTAAGTTTCCTCGCTCGCCGTTCGCCGTTTGGAGACGCCGGGTTCTCCTTCATTTTTTTTGCGCGCCAACGCGAGTTCCGGTTCACACTGCCGGGCGCCCTCTCGCCCCCCGCAAGCTCTTGGCTGATCAGTTATTTGACGACCAAGTCGCTCCATATAAACGGATCCTAAGAGTTGGGAGGGACCTCCAAGGTCATCTATTGTCACCCGCCAGGAGATGGAGGAAATCTGCTGTGTTAATAGCATCCCTGATAGGTGGTCAGCCAGCCTCTGCTTAAAAATATATCTCTTTAGGAGAATCCACCGCCTTCAGGGCTACCAACCCTGTTGGACCCAGGGGCACATTTGCAGATCAGAAAAAAACTGCTGTGAATACCAGACACCAACCCCAATACCAACCAAGAACACACCGCAACCTATTTGCCTTCCTGGGCTCCTTTGGGTAGAAGGGAGGATACAATTTTAATAAATAAATTAAACATTATATTAGCTATACTGGGTGTATGGAATGTTAGGGGCAGGGTAGTACCTCTGGTGGGGGGGGGACGCATCATGCTCTTTTGGGGTAGCTTGTCCACCTTTGGTCCCCACCCCGCACTCAGCTCTCATCTCCTAGAAGCTGTCGGCATGTGACAGCGGCCACAAACCCCAGAATGGCTTTGACTGGCCAGGTAAACCAGGTGAGGATAGCTGATGGGTCTCAAACTCTCAGTGAGTTAAGGACTTCCCCTGCCTGCGATGACAGGCTCTGCCAGATTGAGTGGACGAGGCCAATACTGGGTCCAGTGGTCAAGAAGGCAGTTTCTGCATGTGCTGTAGAGGGAAGTGAGGGGCAGATGAGGCTTATCAACCTGAGAAGGTAGCCCATCTAGGAGAAGGAAAAGTCTGATCCTAAACCACCACTGCCTTGCGGGATATCTTCGAAAGAATAAAAGGCTAAGGAGCAAACCCTACATAAAGCTGGAGTGGTGTCTCTAAGTCAGTTGGATGGTGCCTTGTATGTCTCCTTCCAGCAACTTCTGCAGCTATAAAGGTAAAGGTAAAGGTATCCCTGCCCGTACGGGCCAGTCGTGTCCGACTCTAGGGTTGTGCGCTCATCTCACTTAAGAGGCCAGGGGCCAGCGCTGTCCGGAGACACTTCCAGGTCACGTGGCCAGTGTGACGAAGCTGCTCTGGCGAGCCAGCACCAGCGCAGCACACGGAAACGCCGTTTACCTTCCCGCTATAAAGCGGTATCTATTTATCTACTTGCACTTAGGGGTGCTTTCGAACTGCTAGGTGGGCAGGAGCTGGGACCGAAAGACAGGAGCTCACCCCGCCGTGGGGATTCGAACCACCGACCATACGATCGGCAAGTCCTAGGCACTGGGACAGCGCCACCTGCATCCCCGGTAAGATGCAGCTAAGATGGTGCCAAATGTATTGCTCTGCTTTCCTTTGGGCCACATCAGTGAAGCAGAGAGAGGGATCTTGTTGTCTGGGCAGCTCAGGACCTCCATACACACTGCCCAGGCTTGCACCCTGGGAGGTCACATTGGTGCTGCTAATGCAGCAGTTTGACTTCACCTCTGGAGGCACACTCCATTGTCTCTTGAGACAGATGGATGCCAACAATACTAGCTACAACAGAATGCAGCTTTCAATTCTAATTTCAGGGAGGTGAGGGCATCCTGTGGGAATCTGCTGGTGCCACATTTGCAGTGTCTGAAAGGTGTACTTTTTATGTATGACTCCAAGCATCTCTTGATCATTCTTCAGAAGAATGAAGAGATGCAGGGCAGGGCAAAGCAGAACTTTCTGGCATCTCTGTAGTCCTATGGATTAGGCACTTTTAAAAAGAAGTGTGTCTTTGGCCATTTTCACATGTCCTAGAGAACTGCACAAAGGTACTTCAGGGGCATGTGGGCCAGCAGTCATCCTCCTGCTTATTTTCTACCCTTCTTACTCCAAACTTTCCTCCTCCCCATCTTATGCCAAGTTTGTCCCATTGTACCTACTCACTACAGATACCTTACCAAACACTTTAGACCTGACTTTCACCAAATCAGAACCTAGTGACTTCATAAATCCTACATACCCTCCAACATTTTACAGATGAAAACAGACACACATTTGAGTGCTTACACCACTGTTTTCACACCAAGGACTGCTTGCTTGAGCACATGTATGTGAGCTCACTTACAAACACATCACTAGGTGCCTTCTATACAGCAATCTTCAGAAATCATCTGTCCTGCCCTGTTTTCTGAATCAAGTGTGTGAGTAAACTGATCGTATCCATTTCCTTTTTTAAAAGGCTGTTTAATAGAATAATTATAATCTCACAACGGACCTGGTTGCACTTCTAATGGAAAACTACAGCATTAAAAAGTTGAGCAACATTTACTACTTGGATAAGCAGTTACTGGTGGCTGAAAGATTAAATTACTTCACATGAACATGCACACTAACAGATTTTTGTTTTAGAAAAAGACCATCATCTCTAACGTTTCCACAGAAGACAAAAGAAGGACAGGCCAGTCACTAGTATAGGCTGGTCTACCCCTAGGCAGAGTGAGGTGGTCTCCTCAGGTAGGTGATTGTTAAAAGGCAGCAAACTGATAGTTGGTTACACTCTCTCTCTCTCTCTCTCTCTCTATATATATATATATATACTGTGAGGAGGAGAGGCACTTGTAGGATTTTATACCTCAGGCACTGTTTTGCCAAAGGCAAAAAGGGCTCTTTATTAAGGATCTCTGAAACAAAGGCAAAACACAAGGAATGAAGAAGTCTTAAATGTATTGAGTAGCAGGCTTATCATACACAAGAATAATATAGACTAACATATCAGGCAAACAGCAATCCTACTTTTTCTGCTGGGAGTCCCAGGGATGTAGCAGCAGAGTAGACCTCAGGCTGCCAGGCTATACAGCACCAATATCCCATTTAGGCCTGCACCCCACTCTGACTCAAACCCTGTTTTTTTTATACCATAGTCTGCCCCAAGTCATGAGGCTTAATTGCTAAGCTACCTTCACAAGGCTTGGGGGGGGGGGTCGCAGGATATAGGAAAGCAAGTAATTGATGCAATACTCTGTTATCTGTGCACAAGGAGCCCCCATGTGAGCACTCAAGTCAGCAGGAGTCAGCATTACAATCACTACTGCTGAGCTTAGGAGAGTGGTGAAACCCTGCTTCCTTATGGTGATATGAAGGGTTAAGTGTGCAAGGCCACCTCCATCATCTGCATTTCCACTGCATTCAGTGTTATGAACGTACCAGGGAGATATGGGTCAATAGATGCCCTCTAAGCATAAGAGACAAATCAGATCCTAAATGATGTGCAACCAGAATACTGTTCTGGCTGTCTACTTTGTGTCAGATGCCTAGCTTAAGCTGTCATGATGGTTGATATGCATACACTTCTTGGTCAGTCCTGTACTCTTGTGTTTCAACTTCTATAGACCAATGAATAGATGGTGGAGTTGGCCTCAACAATTTTGGGAATATTGCTGAGCCTGGAAACAACAGTTTTAAGAACTGAGCCCAGATCCTCATGGTCCCAGTCCACTGCACTGCTTGTTCACCAGTATTAAATGTTACCAGCTGTAACAGCTGTAATCATCTGTTGCAGTTGATGGAGGAAAGAGGAAGTGTAGAGGTGCTCAGCCCTGACTCCTGTTCCTCCAAACAAATGACTATTGCTGTTAGAGCAGATGATAACCATCTATTAGGGACATGTACACAAATCTGATGCCAGAAAGGCATCATACAAGAGTCCCAGATAGGAATCCTAGGTATGAGATGCATGATCTAAAGCCTTTGCTGTATATAAGAAACACATCCAACAAGGCAATGTGAACACATGAATCTGTTTCCATGTGCAGATTTTTCTTTTTGCTCAGGGCTTGCACATCTATACCTATTTAATGCTTAAGATGCTTTAAAAGACTTCCTTTCAAACTTCCTTCATTGTAAAGACCTATTCACACTTATTTTGCCATAAGGCCCATTAGAAACAGAGGGACTTACTCAAGTAAACATACTGTACATAAAACTGAATTTTAGTAAAGTCTTTGTTAATACTAATACTTGTACACTAATACTTGTGAGAACACTTGCCAAATGTAGAGAGGTGTCTGAGTTGAACCTGGCAACACACATAGCACAATCCTATGCATGTTTACTCAGAAATAAGCCCCAGTGTGTTCAAAAGGCTTACTCTGGTAAATTGGAATAGGATTGCAGCCTAATAGGAACTAAGAATTGTCCAAAATCCATTGCCTAAAACTGCTGCGAAAGCCCTTTCAAAACAAAATTCCAGTAGGGTGCCTTCCTTCCCCACGTTTTTGCATTATTACACAAAGCAAACAGAATTAAGATCATGATAAATATTTTAGCAGTCGTCTTGTTGCTTAACATCAGGTTTTCTGTTCTGAATCCTTTTTCAGCAATTACTCAGGCATGGTCTTGTGCTTTGCAGAATTAGGATCTTAGCTGGTCATGTCTCCCCACCCTCAAGCAATACAGGAAATGGTTGTTTATTATAGAATAAATCTCTGGCAAACAGCTGGCTGCTGCTCTAATGAAGCAACTTGGGTATGATGATTATAAAATGTAAACAGAAAGTGGGTCATATTCCCCATTTGCTGGAAAGATGACAGATGATACTGCCCAAGACCTTCTGGCTGCCTGATTGTCTGTTGTAGCTTCACTTCATTGGGGGGGGGGGAAATAATGTATAATGATGGCATTCATTATTATGTTAATAATGAATAGTAACAGTAACAATAATGTTTATTATTGCTATCATTATTATTTCCCCTATTTCCCCCCCCCCAGGAGTAATTTAACATTGCTCCCAAGAGAAGAGAGAAGTTTCTAATTCACCCACAAATATTTCATCTTGGCACAGAAAAGGATTAGAGAATAATAATAGAGGAATTGATTCACATGTGTTAGAGGGTTAAACCTGGCATCTTCAGAGATCAAGCTGGAGGAATACAAAATCAGAAGATATGGAAACCTCAGAATGTATAGCAGAACTGCGGAGGGAAACCTGAGAAGGGGCAAGCAGGCAGGAGCAAATGCAAGGAATGGGACCCAAATTTTGGGGTTTGTAGTTAATGAAGTTGAATAGGTGCAAAATTGAGTCAGAGGGAATGGCAACATTGCCTGTAATTTGGGCAATGATCTGACCAGGAGAGAGGTCTTGATTGTGGAGTGACCCATAAAATTTCTCTGGATATTATAGGAACAATTGTTGCTGTGGAGGTTTGTCACCATGCAATTGACATCCAACTATTTTTTTATTTCCATTTAATCCAGGTGATACAGCAGATGCACCAAAGAGGTGCTTACAGTCAATAATGGGACAGTTGATTTGAGGGCTAGTGAACTGAAGCCGAATTAAAATAAGATGGAGATAATATAGGTAGGTGGAACCAGTGCTTTCCCCCCCAAAAAAATGTTTAGGGATACTCTCACTTTGACTCAAGAAAATTGGGGAAAATAAATACAGTAAATGGATAAAAGTACAAAGATTCACAAAATATTTAGGGGTATGCGTATCCCCAGAAAAAAGTACTGGGTAGAATGACTGTGGAGGTTCTATTCAGCTTGTAGTGGATACGGTTCCAACATCCATGGTTTCACTCACAGTCAGGATTGCTCCTCAATCCACCATTGCTGTTGAATGCCCAAGTGGCCCCTTTTCCCAACTTTGGTGTGCTGGCTGCATCCCCTCCCCAAAACTGAATGATGCAGCCACGGTTATCCATGCTCTAGCAGCATCCAAGCTTCATTGCTGTAATGGGTAATTCCATGAAAATGTCAACCTACGGACCCATTTTTTCATTTTCATACACAGTTAGCATGTTCTGTGTTATTTTAACAATAATTTCCCAAAGTTTCTTGATCTGGCCACTGTTTTTCAAAGCGGCATTTTTCACATAAGTAAAAAGTTAAAATTAAAAGCCCCAGAAGCATGCAATGTGAGATGTCTCAGAATTTTTTTATCTTCCCCTCAAACCTTCAGTTAATGACCTCTACAAGGAAATAGGACGCAGGTGGCGCTGTGGGTTAAAGCCTCAGCGCCTAGGGCTTGCCGATCGAAAGGTTGGCGGTTCGAATCCCTGCGGCGGGGTGCGCTCCCACTGCTCGGTCCCAGCGCCTGCCAACCTAGCAGTTCGAAAGCACCTCCGGGTGCAAGTAGATAAATAGGGACCGCTTACCAGCGGGAAAGTAAACAGCGTTTCCGTGTGCGGCTCTGGCTCTGGCTCTGGCTCTGGCCAGAGCAGCGATGTCACGCTGGCCACGTGACCCGGAAGTGTCTCCGGACAGCGCTGGCCCCTGGCCTCTTAAGTGAGATGGGCGCACAACCCCAGAGTCTGTCAAGACTGGCCCGTACGGGCAGGGGTACCTTAGCTTACCTTTACAAGGAAATAGGTTAATGGCCCTTTAATCTACTAATGGTTCTGCTTTCTCATTTCATAAACTAAGAATAAATTTTATGTTAGGATCAAAATCCGATGAGCTTAGGACAATACGGTACAACTTATATTGGCTTAGTGTCTTATGTAGGTCACAACAACACATACATAGCCTATAGAGATGCAAAAAAATTACCTCAGAAGATGAAGGTCTCTTGTCTTATTGTAACCATCTCCACTCCTTAACAATGGAGAATTAGGTAGCCAGCTCAAAGAGAAGTCAGGGCTCCTGCACCTTTAAAAATAGTATGAAAACTACACTTACTGAAATTTCATCTTTCTTGCAACTATTAAATCCCACCTGTTCAGAAAAATACTCTAAGCTGTCAGGGGTTTGAATAGATGAATTCCTTTTCTTCCTTAGCCTTCCATTCCCCCTTTTTTCTTTTCTGGTTTTGTTCAGCTGAACACAGTGGCGTAGCGTGGGGGGTGCAGGGGGGCCCGGCCGCACCGGGCGCAACATCTGGGGGTTAGGGTTAGGGGGCGCAAATCCACGGGTTAGGGGGCGCAAATCCACGGGTTAGGGGGCGCAAATCCACGGGTTAGGGGGTGCAAATTACTTGCCTTGCCCCGGGTGCTGACAACCCACGCTACGCCACTGGCTGAACATGAACATTTTGTATCTTAAAAGTACTCTCAGTCACAGTCTTATTAGCAGACTTGCAGTCTGCCTGACTTTTTTTTAGGTCCCAACCCCAGGTCAACAGCTATCAACATTCTGTAAACTCAGAAGCTCCTAACAGCCAATTTAGATATATTTAAAGCACATTCTTCCCCAGATAATCCTGAGAACTGTAGCTTGTTAAGCATGTTGGGGACTGTAGCTCTGTAACGGGGAACTGCAGTTCCCATAATTATTCAGGGGAAGCCATGTGATTTCAGTGTACATTGAATTAACTTTAAACTACATTATGTTTGGGTGTCCTCATTTCACTGCCAAATTGATTGCCAGTTAACCACCTAAGTTTGCTGTTAGAGGGAGTGATTGCTCTGAATAGTAATACTCTGCTGACAATCCTTCATAATCCAAAAAGCAGCCTTGTATGCAGAAGGTCACAGCCTTCTGCAGCACATAATAAGAGTTCATCTGCTCCTCACAAAAGGCAATTCCAGGCAAAGATGTTCCTCAGTGCATTGCATTACATAGTCAGCAGTTTCCAAATGGCCCAACAACAAAATTGCTGACAGCATGGATAGCTGTGCATGGATGCAAATCCTTGCATAATGGGGCAGAAATGTTCTTAAAAGTCAAAAGAAACTGTTGTCTGGCTGAAGAAAATTGTACTTGGAAGAACAAAGCTTTTTAGCTTAGAACTCTGATGTCATACAAAACCCAAAGATTTTGCAGGTACTGTTCTGGTAAATATAGTCATATTTGAAAACATCTGCAGAACTCCAACACCCAATATATTTGTAAGCTGTACTGAGGGCTCAGTTTAGGTAAACTGGAAATGTAAAAACAAAAATTGAGTATGTATGTATGTATGTATGTATGTATGTGTGTATTTGAATTTCTAAACTACCCTTCATCAGGTAGAGATCCCAGGGTGGATTATAAAATGGTGAACAAACAAACAAATAACAGTTAACATTAATAAAACCCCGAACAAGACAACTACAGTGTCTTAAAATTGTTGCAGACAGCAAACACAGTAGCTCCATAAAGACTTTGGACCATTTAATCAGATTCTGCCCAAAGGCCTGCACCCCAATAATGTAATAGTTAGCCACGCCTCTCTTAAATTTCTGGCACACAGTTTCACCAGTAAAAGCCACAGCAGAAGCTTTTGCCAATATAAATAAAATTAAAACCAAATATCCCACAAGTGTGGGTGTGCAGAGAGCTGGATTCAACCCTGTCCCTCCAGCCACTCTTTTTTTCTATGGAGCTAGTTCTGGATTCACACTGCCCACCATGGAGCTTCTTGGTCAGGGGTGGTGTCAATGTTTAGGCTGGCCGGAACCTGAAAGCCCCAGGCAGGCAGCAGAATAATGACCAGCAACTGGAACTAGTCTGCACAAAATACTTTATTTACAGACCTTTAGAATATACAGTACCAGGAATCCCAGGAAAATGGCTCAGAATTAGGGTTGCCAACTGGCCATAATAATAAAGTAAAAAAGATAGTTCTGGCATTCTCCATTCTCCTTAACAGATTTCATAGGTAGCAACTTGAAAAAGTTTTTAAATGGTATAGATCAAAACACTAGGTAAAAGTTAAGGGTAAGGACCCCAGGATGGTTAAGTCCAGTCAAAGGCATCTATGGGGTGCAGCGCTCATCTTGCTTCAGGCTGAGGGAGCCGGCGTTTGTCCACAGACAGCTTTCTGGGTCTTGTGGCCAACATGACCAAACCACTTCTGGAGCAATGGAACACTGTGACAGAAGCCAGAGTGCATGGAAACACTGTTTACCTTCCCGTCGCAGCAGTACCTATTTATCTACTTGCACTGGTGTGCTTTTGAACTGCTAGGTTGGCAGAAGCTGGGACAGAGTAATGGGAGCTTACAAAAGGTGGCAACCATACTATGTAGTGAGCCTGTTTGAAAGAAGGCTATTCTGTGTTCAGCATTTATCTTGAGGATTTTTAGTGCAGAGATTAACATCCCAATCTTAACCCAGATGTACAGTAAAGGGAAAGGGAAAGGGACCCCTGACCATTAGGTCCATTCGTGACCGACTCTGGGGTTGCGGAGCTCATCTCACTTTATTGGCCGAGGGAGCCGGCGTACAGCTTCCAGGTCATGTGGCCAGCATGACTAAGCCACTTCTGGCGAACCAGAGCAGCGCACAGAAACACCGTTTACCTTCCCGCCGGAGCGGTACCTATTTATCTACTTGCACTTTGACTTGCTTTCGAACTGCTAGGTTGGCAGGATCAGGGACCGAGCAACGGGAGCTCACCCCATAGCGGGGATTCGAACCGCCAACCTTCTGATGGGCAAGTCCTAGGCTCTGTGGTTTAACCCACAGCGCCACCCGCATCCTCCAGAGTAGAATGGCATTGAAACCAGCTCTATTCGACAAGGGTGGAATTTTGGAGTAAACATGCCTAGGATTGTGATGCAAGGTGACACCCACACCCAACACCTAAAGCACATTTATATCCCATAAAAAGTCATGGCTTCTTGCAAATAACACTGGGAACTGTAGACTTGTAACAGAGCTACAAATCCAAGCATCCTACAGTTCTCAAGCTTCCTTGGGGAAAAGCTGTGGTGTGGATGTGACCTAAAGAGAAACCAGCTGCTCTACAGCACACCCAGGGAGCACTGCCACATACAGAATGTAACATCCGCAAAACAGCAGAGCTCTATGCACGTTTACTCAGAAGCAAGTCCAGTGAAAGCCAACGGGGCTTGCTCCCCGGTACGCGTGCAAAGGCTCTTTTCCAGCCTTTCCGCTGACTCGGGACACGTTTCTGAATGGCGCGTGCACACGACCGCCGCCCCACGCGTGTTTACTCAGAAGCTAGTCCCGCCGAGTTCCACCGAGCCAGCGGCAGCAGAACCGCCGCTTTACGGAGGTCACCCTCCCGGAGGAGCAAGGCGGGTTGTCACGCACGCCCTTTGTGACGCAGCGCCGCCCGCTAAACAGGGACACCCGCTCGCCGCCGTTAGAAGCTCGTAGAAAAGGAGAGCGGCTGCTCGGTGACGTCACCGGCGCTGACGCTTTAAAAGGGAAGCGGGGGCTTCGCGCGGGAGGATCGGCTCAGTTATCGCCGCTCATTGCTGAGTTCCCCCAGGAAGTACGGCTGACGGTGAGTTCCCCCAGCCTGCCGGTAGAGGGAGCATGTGCGCCTTCTCAGCGGAGAGCGCGCGCGGGAGAGGAAGGCTCCCGTCGGGAGGGTCTGGTGAACCGCGCCTTTCCCCCAACCTGGTGCCCTCCGCGTGTGCTGGACAACCAACTCCCGCCAACCCAGCTGGGGGTGATGAGAGCCGTAGCTGGCGGAGGGTGTTAATCGCTTAAGCCGCTTCGAGGTCTTTGGGGTCACGGAGCGGTCTATAAGTGGAAAGAGCGCACAAGCAAATAAAGTCGCTCCTCTTCCCGCGGCACAAGAGGGAAGCACGAGCATTGCTTTATTTGTGCTCGCGCTTTGCACGGTGCGCCACTGTATGTGATGTTGCCCGCTTTGGATTATTTATCATGCCTTCGCTTAATAAGCTGAGATAAGAACGAGACTATTCATTTTTCTTTTGTAGGGTGAGTAATCAAATCCAAAAGCCACACGTGCCCTCTTTTTTTGGTCTAAATAGGGAAACTAGGTGCTTCCAGAGGTGTGCTTTGGGTGGGAGTGGTGCTGTTTGTGCACGGAAGCGCTTTTTTTTTCTTTTTCTTGCAGCATCCAGGTGGTGATGTCATCAAAAGGCCGGTTTGTATTCTTACCCCTCCCCAATTGAACCTAAATGTACCATTTCTGGTAAAAATCTGATAAGTTTTTCTAAAAAAGAAAAACGAACCTGTTGCCAATATCTCTTTTACAGTATTTAGCCCCCTTCTGGAAGCACCCTGTAAGTCCTAGCATTGAAACAATCCAGGATATTAAATCAACTTATTTAATGCCCAGGCTTGTTTTGAAATTGAACAGTATAGTTTCCCAGTCTGAATGCTCATCCTATGAAGGGTGCAAGTGCGGGGAGGCAAGAGGTTTACTTATACATTGACTTATTAAGCTGAGATATAGTCACCTCTACTTGCCCTGTATAGCATGATATCATTTGTGTGACGTGTGTTACCTTCTCTTCTCCTCCTTCCCCTCATTGGCTTGCAGGGCCACACATAGTGTGGTGACATAATGCCACTGATTGCATTGCGCAAGGCATAACACCATGGCTTAATGTTATGTGAACAAGCCTTGGACGTAACAGCTCTCCCCGATCTTCCTTGGGCATGGTTGTGAGGGCAAGATCGTAATGTTCTGTCTGAACCCAGACAAAGTGTTGTTTAATTATGTTGGCTTGTGAAGTCTTCTTTTCCTAAAGTATAGTTAAAGCTAGCTACAGTTTAGGCACTGGATGTAACAGTAAACAATGGTGAATTAAAACCAGAAGTCATCCCACAGCTGCACCAGGGGAGGGCAGAGGAAGGGAGACCATGCTTGCCCAAGACTCCTTCATATAATGCTAAACCAGCACTTAGCATTGCATCTGAACCAGGTCATTGCCACTAGCTCCCCTCCTCCTCCTCCTCATCACTGCTGCCTGCTTGCTTAACAGGCAAAGGAGAGGTGAGTGGGAATAGTAAGCAGCATGAGCAGCTGCTTTCAGATGGGTATTTGGTGTGGGAGTGAGGCTCCTCATGCATGGAAGCATTTTGAAGCCTCCAGATGAACTTCTTGGCATTAAAATGCCAGCCTGTATTTCCCCCCCCCCCTCCCAACACAAAAGGGCTGCAGGGTTGTGAGCTTCAGTAAATGGGCAGGGCAGCTTTTGGGTAATGAAAAAAGAACCTGAATATTTGGGGAGATGGCTAGGACATGTAGTTTTGTTATTGATCTCCTCCCTCTGTCTTTTTGGTTAGCGTGTTTGTTTGTGACTACCTGAACAAATTCATTAGGCTAAATATTTTTTTTTTAAGTCAGGACACAAGAAATGGAGTCCCAAGAAATAAGCTTGAATCGCTATCGCATGCAGCGCACAGCAACACTGGCCCAGGAAGTTCTGGAGCGGGCAAGAACACGGAAATTGAACTGGCCATTGCCTGCTACATTTGAAAGGAGGGCTTTTCAGGTAAGTGCTGTAACCAAAGGCAGTTGCTTCCATACCTGAACCTTTTAATGCTACCGAGAAGCTGCTGTTCCATTGTGAGTAAGTTGTAATAATACCTAAACAGAGCTCAATGTCCTCAGCGTACTTGTGGCCCACTATGGTTAAGAGCTCGGTTTCACTCCAGATGCACCAACAAAGAGATTAGAGAAAGTTACCCAGGGGTGGTGCATCCAATTTTCCACTTGAGGCAAAATGGGAAGTGCCACCTTGCCACTGACGATGCCATAACTGCTACTGCGCACCCTGTTCCATCTGCTGGCAAAGAAGCGCCACAGCCATTGGAGCCCATTTCAGGCAAGATCGTGCTGATTTTGAGTGAGCTTTTGCATGCTCTGCAAGATTTTGGGTGAGGTCTCGCCCACAGTGGATGTGATCTTGCCTGAAATCGGCGCTGATGGGCTTGCTTGGGGGGCTTTGCCACCTGAGGCAGCGACCTCACCCTGCCTAATAGCTGGTCTGACTCTGGTGTCATCTAATGATTCTTTGGGCTTCCCCTTGTTCCCATTATTCCCAACCATTGGCCTTGCTGCCTGGGGCTGATGGAGTTGGAGTCCAGCAACAGCTGGCTATTCTGGTTCCAGATGATAAGGCCTTGTCTGCTTCTGTTGTGTATCTTACAAGATTGCTTGTATAACTAACTGAACAGGGGGTGCTACTTGGCTCATTACAAAGATTGCTAAATATAATTGTCACTGTAGATACTGCCTTTTCTCAAAGGTTTGCCCTGCATGTAGGTATGTAAAATATTATTTCATGTGCCATCTGTGTTTTCCTTTACCTGTTACCTTTTTGCCCACATTTTCTTTCTTGAATCATCAAGCAAGTTATTTTTGCCTGCCATTTGTTAAACGTGGGACTCTGAATAAGACAGAAAATGTCAGGTAAAACCAAATGGGAGGCAAACAGTTGTTGTTTCATTTGTTAAAATGACACATACTCAGTCCACAGCAAACTGTACAAGACTGAAATCTTTTCTGAAGCAGCAATAATCCAAAAGAAACCACTCAAATGTTCTCTTTACTTCAGAAACTAAGAGGATTTTTTTCAATACCAGAAATGGAACTGAAATGAAAATCTCTCCGTAAAACTAAAATGTAAAAATGTCATGCTACCCCTTTAGAGGATTTGTAGTGTCTCATCATAACCCTTGATGTGCATGAAGTCAAGGCAGGGTGGGTGAGCAAAAGAACAGAATTCTTCTATAACTCTTAGGGTAAGGGAATAGAATTCTGCCACAACTCTCAATATCCTGTTTCTTTGACTGGATAGCTGCAGGAAGCACTTGATAACAGCTTATAATAATCCTCAGATATTGGATAAAGAGCTGCAAGGAGTAGTTCAGAATCTTTTGCTACTGTCCATGAGCAACTGTGGTTCATCATGTTATCAGAACCCTGGCAACCGGTGGTCAACCTTAACTGGTTTGTCTGAAACTTCAAACCACAGTTTGTTTTCGTAGAGATATATCCTGCCTCTCTTCAGCCATGGAACCCAAAGCAGTGTTCATGTGTTTTCCAAGTAGTCACCCATCCAGACACTGAGCAGACGCAAGCCTTATGTGGCTTCAGACCCTATGAAGCCGGTTTGTTTCAAGAAAATATACCGTAGTTAAAATAACCACAGTTTAAGGTTTAGCTCAGATCGGCTGAAACTCAGCATATGCCTTGGAACCCTGTGTCTATTTTGGTTTTGCTCTGAGCAATGAGCATGTTGCCATTGCAAAGTAACAGAGACGGAAGCATTGGTTTAAACAGGATATCTTCCTATAGTAGCAGCTGTGCATAGGAAGGAACAGTCATTTTGATGATGACATAGCTGCAAGCCTAACTAGTTTCTTGCTATATCTAATGTAAGCATGTGCTCCTTTTTGGCCCTGAGGGTTCTTCCATCATCTCCCACCAGTAATTGGATTAAGTATAAATATACATTTCCTGGGAAAGTGCCACTGTCTTCCCTCCATGTGAGTTCTGATTAGCCAGAAACCTCTCATGACCTTCATTTAGGGAAACATATTGATATGTTTAATAGTAATTCTGTTAACTAGTATCTAATGTTCCTTCCATGGGGTCACGAAGAATCGGACACGACTAAACAACAACAACAAAATGTTCCTTCTGTCCAGAACTGTTATTAAAGCGGTTGCCCATTGTGTTAGAGCTAATGCCAGAAAATCTGTTTCCTATAACTGGACATCTTACAGATCCAAAATATGTCCACAAACCCTGTGTTTCATGCCTGCTGTAATACTTGGATGCCTTCAGGGGCCATAGTTTGACCTTTCCCTTGCCTTTTCTCCCTGTTTACCTGCCTCTCATCTGTGTTTATTTTCTTTGGATTAGTCAGGAGCATCGTGGAAAGCAACAGCCAATGCTACATATCATGTAAGAAATGCCTTTTTCTGTTTTTGAAATGTTATTAACTAGAATCTAAGGAAGCTAGGGTTGGAATCAGCACTCCCTAGGAAGGCTTGCCTGCCTTCAGTCACCCCATCACATCCTGAGCCAACAGTGTCCTTTCAGAGGATAGAGGAAAACATGCAAGTTTTCACCTTCTGCTTATAAAGGGCTCACCACCCAAATGAATTGATTACACTACAAAGAACCTTGGGTTCAGTTACAGCCATGCCACCACAAGTCATGGTGAAACTTTAGAAATCACTTCTGTTCACTCTCCCTTCCTCATGAGAAGTGATTATTAGTGTCTTCTCTTTCCAATCCCTAGTTTTCTCATTTCCTTAATCTTGCCGTCTGCTAATACTTGCATTAACCAACACCCAGTCTTTTGCATTTCAGCTTTTCCCTTTGAGGGTTTAGGATTTCACTGCAACTCACCTGGTTTTTAGTACCTGATCCATGCAAGGCGAATTCTTCTCCTCCCATCTTCACCTAGCTCAGTAATACCAATAAAGTGGTACCTCGGGTTAAGTACTTAATTCGTTCCGGAGCTCCATTCTTAACCTGAAACTGTTTTTAACCTGAAGCACCACTTTAGCTAATGGGGCCTCCCGCTGCCACCGCGCTGCCGGAGCACGATTTCTGTTTTCATCCTGAAGCAAAGTTCTTAACCTGAAGCACTATTTCTGGGTTAGTGGAGTCTGTAACCTGAAGTGTGTGTAACCTGAGGTACCACTGTATAAATTTATAGATCAGGCAGCTTTTGGTAGCCTGTAACTTTTTTTTTAACAACTAGCCATCTTGCTATTCTACATTTCTCTATTGTATTGATACTTCCAAGCTGCAAAATCATTTAACTCACTGCCAACCATTTCGTGAAAAGAAAACATTTCATATTCATTTTGACAATATTTGTTGGTTCTCGATCATTTTTCCAAGTAAGCAAGGCAGTATTTCTAAATTGTCACCATTGTGGTGGGCAATTTTCTCTAGATTAAAGATCTCCAATGCTGTGCCTCTGTGAATATATGTGTAAGATACAGACTCATGTGTATGTGTGAATAGATTCGCAAGTAGATCCAACAGCATATATAGAACACTAAACTGTAGTTAATGACAACCAAAGCGAAAGTTTTCCTTCTACAGTGGTGGAGGATAATGGAGGGGGGAACTCAAGCCTGAGGCTTGCTATGACTTGTTCCTATCACAGTAAACTATAATTTATTATGGAGATTTCAGTATAAAAAATGACATGCAAACACAACCACTGTGTTGCCTTTTTGGGCTGTATATTTCCCATTGTTTTCATAGTGACAGGACATTTTATTTCATGGAAACAGGAAGGCGAGGATGAAGATGCATGTCTTGCTGCTGCTTTTGCTTCTGTTGCTGAACACATGGGCCACATCTCAGCAGAATGCGAGGTAAATGGTTCTTGAGATGGAAGCAATGACTGCTGTGCTGGGAGTCAAGTACAGAAGCTTGAGTGACAACTATTAGGGACGTAGGAAGCTGCCTTACATACCATTGGTCGATGTAGCTCAGTACTGTCTTCACCCACTGGCCGTGGCTTTCCAGGGATTTAGGCAGGGGTCTCTCCAGGCCCCAGATATTGAATCTGACACCTTGTGCGTGCAAAGCATGAGTTCTACCAGCAAGCCATATTAAGGCTATATTGCACCTGCATTTTAGAAAATACCAGTTTATACTGTGTTGAATTATCAAAACTCAATGGGCTGAAGGAAAACAAAATCGCCATCAAGCAAGTCTGGATTCTGTTCCATGAGTATCTTTGTCAGCTTCCTCAGAGATCCCTTTGGCAGGGTGGAAATGTTCAGGATTTCCCCCCTCCCATAAATCATTTATCATGTCTAACACGAAAGAGGAGGGGTAAGGAGCCATGCTTAGTATTGAACCCTACCTAGCCAGCCCTCCATCTTCCCTGAGACTTCAGAGATTTCACCAGGTGTTGACCACACACTTTCAAGCCAACATTCAGGCATATTATATTTCAGCCTTGTATTTAACAAGGCTCTTGCAGCTAGAAAGTCCATGCAAGATCAGCCTGTTCCTCCTTTGATAGCCTGTATAGCTACTGTGATAGCTGTAGAAAGAGGAAATACACTTTCTCCCTAGTCGGCATGGGACCACAGTAGGCTAGCGGAAGAGGAATGGAGCAATCTGCCCCCACACTGGCCAGCTTGACAGAAGAGGCAAACTTTTTCTTACTATCCTGCTGAGAGCTGAAGCCTGCATTTCTGGGATTTCCTGCCTCCATGGAGAAACAGGCTGTTAAGTTTCTTTGCAGGCTAGTAACTTTTGTGGGGTTATTGGCAGGGCTTTCATTTTGACATTTCTTGGGGATGCGGGCTTCTTCTGACTTCGCAGTACCAATTTCTACACTGATTTAATTACCCCAACACTTCCAAACACTTGCTCTGAGGGCAGCAATTAGTATGGGCCAAATATGAATCCAGAGACATCCCAATTTCCCATTGTCAGGAAAGGGATCCAACCACATGGAGCAGAATGCGGGAGGAAGAGTTGGTCATCTTATTTATAGCAGAGATGGGAACGCTGTGACCCTTTGGATGTTTTTGGACTCCAACTCCCATCAGTCCTGGCCAGCATGGCCAATAGTCAAGGATGGTGGCAGTTGTAGTCCAGCAACATCTGGAAGGCCACAGGTTCCTAACCCCTGATTTACAGTACCAAACACAGGCATTTCTGTCTGACAAAGTCCTTTCACATTTGTCCTTCTGGTGGCAGCAGAGACGAGGGAATTGTTACTCACATCTTCATGGGGCAGGCCCACATTAAGACATTTCATTATTTTAGCACCACACGTACTTCTTGGTTTAGTAATTAATATTTTCTTCTTCAACTCTATTCCAGAACTATTACTGTTGCGTACCACCATTTCAATTCAAAGAGTACGAAGTTGCACATATATTCAGATACCACAGCAGGGAGTCATCTGCAAACTTGCTAAAGGCATTTGAAAATGAGGTGAGTGTACTGAACATAATTCTCCTTTTAAGCTAGGAATGGCTAAACTGCAGCCCCCAAATTACACCTTGAGGGCCACAGGTTAGCCATCCCTATTTTAAGCAAAGATATGTTGTCGAAGGGTCAGCTTACTCAAAGGAGTCTCTTGATGCCACTTCAACCAAGCCTCTGCTAATCTTCTAAATGACATATAAATTTGTAATTTATTTGGAAGAATTTTCCAACATTGCCTTAAGGGGCATTTTGTTATCAGTATGGACATCTCCTCCTGTGGACATCTTCCTACTGTATTATCCTATCCTTCCAGAATTATCCTTCCCAGGAGAGGCTCGGGCACTCTGCAGGCCCCGCAGTAAGTGCCGTCCCCAGTCTGCCCCCCTGCACCCCCAAATATGCCTCTAAAGCTGCTACAGGTGCCTTTTTGATACTTGCTTTTTGCTGATTTGGATTAGGTCTGTTTGCTTGAGGCTGGTGGATAGGCTGAATCCAGCTTGAGATTCCATAAACTATATCTGCTCTCTCTAGGAAAGTAAAAATGTCCCAATAGTGGAAGAACCTGGTTGTCCTGATACAGATACAGCTGCTTTAATTCCAGCAGAGAATGCTGAACATAAAATAAAAGCAAGTATAAGTTCACTTAATATTTTAAGGTTTTTGTGGGTTTTGTTTTTATCTGTGCAGGGTGCACAGGCGTTCAGTTGCTCGATGAATTAGAATGCATAGTGCTTCTGGAATGAAAGAAATGGTATTGGTTTTTACATGGAGGAACCCACAAACACAATCCATGGTGACTTCCCCTCCCAGCTCCATCAGCTCCTGAAAATAATCAGAATTCTTTGTTAGCTACAGTAATTTCATTTTAAAATTTTATTTATTTAAAACTTATTTATATTGTCTTACATTTAAAAAAAGGTGGTGGTTGTTTAGTTGTTTAGAGCAATAGCCACAGGAGTCTTACAGGACAAACACAGCAATCTGGTATTAATGAGCTGCAAAGGTCTGGGAGAACATATGTATTTTTTGCAGGTTCTGGAAACCCAAGTACAGTAGGGAGGATCCTGTTCCAAAGGGTGGGCACCATAATAGAAAAGGCCCTCCCCCTTTTTGCTGCAGGATGGACCTCAGCAGGCTGTGGCACAACCAGGAAGTCTTTATTAGATCATAGTGACCATGCAGGTCTTTATGGGAGGTTTTGTCTCTGGACTCAGATTGTTTAGGGCATGGTAGCCCTACATTTTTCACATCCTGGATTCACCTCTATACACACACACACACACACACACACACACACACACCCCTGGCTATCTCAAAGGAAGCAATGATGAACAAAGGTCAAGGGGGCACTTGGCCAGCTGAACTTTACTTTAGCCCACATTCTCAAGCTCAAGCTGATCCACAAAAGCTGACTAGATGGTGTGTCAGGCACATCACTCAGACATGTTACTGCGGTGTCCTAGGTCTTGAAGGCAGGCAATTTTGTCCACAAAGTGCCTTGGAAACTTCCAAACACAACCAACCAATAAGTCACCCTCTGGTTATGCAGTATGTAGAAATATAAATCTCACACCACCAGCAGCACATCTTACAAGAGGAGGATGTCCTTACAGTTATCCAGACACCAAATACCCCACCCAACCATACAATTCACCTGACTTACGCTTGGGAGCCTCTCCCTCCAACCACCAGTCATGCTCTCACCTGGACAGCTGCTCTCCAGATACCCCTGGCTCTCACCCAGAGGTGTCTTTTCACATTCAGCCTCACCCATAGCTCTCACCTAAAGTGACAACACTTCATTGAGCAACCCACTTCACCAGTCAGCCAAGGGGATGGCATCCCTTTGTGTTACCACAAGGGCAAGGGTGCCAAATGTTGTCTAAGCCAGTGTTTCCCAACCTTGGGTCTCCAGCTGCTTTTGGACTACAACTCCCATCATCCCTAGCTAGCAGTACCAGTGGTCAGGGATGGTGGGAAATGTAGTCCGAAAACAGCTAGAGACCAAAGGTTGGGAAACACTGGTCTAAGCATCTCAGAGCTGCCACTCTCTTCCTCTCTCACCACCAGCATTCTTGGTCTTGTCAGTTGTCTTCTAGGACAAGTTGAGTTTTGCATCTTTGCATTCATATGCTGTGGTTAAGAAATTTGAGGAGAATTTTTTTTGTCCAAATAGTTAAACATTTTAGTAGTTGGAGCTATTTAGCATAAGAACATGAATAGGGTTTTGATTTGAAAAATATTGACATGTATATTTTATATTCAGGATATCTACATTGAAGTTTCTCCTGGCACCTACACAGTCTCTGCCTCTTCGTATGACAACACAGTCAAACAAACACATCTGGTAGACGTTCGGTCAGGAGAAAGCGTAAATTTGACCTTTGATTTATGACTGATAGTCTTTCTGTTTCATCAAGGTAACAAATGAAATAGATTTTGGTGTCTTTCAAGTGTCACTTTTTAAATAAATTTTTCTCAGGCTATTTACCCTATATAATTAAATATGATCTCAGGTTTTATGCTGTCTGTATATTATAGTGTGAAACTTTGTTCACATTTGCCCTAACTTGAATCATGTGTATTTTCACTTTTATACTATGCAATGCCTTGTAAACAATAAATTTAAAAGTGCAAATGTTTTTGAAAAGACTTTAAATTCTTTGTCATTTGCCTTTCCGAAGGAACTGCTAATGTATTGGCAGAGGCTATTGAAATGAAATCAACAGAATAGAAAGGGGAGTCTTATTTAGTTATGTAGTTCCAGGTAACCGCAGAGTGCACCATTTAGTCAGTCACAGATATTGGTGGTCGAATTCTAGACTAAAATGCTTTGCTGCTAACAGAGCAGATTTATTCATCTGGAAAACATGAGTTTGACCAAACTGCGGGAGGCAGTGGAAGACAGGAGTGCCTGGTGTGCCCTGGTCCATGGGGTCACAAAGAGTTGGACACAACTAAACGACTAAACAACAACAACTTCCCTTTTTGTTAACCTGGCTGGTCCCGAAAGTCCAAAAACAGTTACTTCAAAATATATTTGAATTTTCTGTTGTACTGTGGTTAGATGCACTGATCTCCCCTAGGGCCCATCCAGTGTTGAAACAAGAGAACACTTGTTAATTTGCTGGGGAAATTACCATATATATAATTTATTAGATGCTAATGATCCAACATCATTATCCTAAATATCTTAATATATTCTTGTGGACCCACAAAAAAGTAGAATAAAAAACAAGCATATGCTTTCAGTGGAGGGTGGTTTTTTCTTTTCTTTTTTACTGTGTTCCTTGCTCTCCTCCTGAGGATGGTTTGACATCTTTGTGACCCAAGACTTCCTTCACAGTAAGTTGCCTTCGAGGAGACTGTTCAATAGTTTCAAACATGGCACTGTGGTTGATCAGTGCAGTTGGGGACGGATCCATATAAGGAACTGCTTTGGTTTCAGATCTTTCCTTTCTGCAGGTGCTGTCCAAAGTATAATTGGTTCCTATACATGATAGTATAACACTTAATTTGTGAGTAGTTAGACGAAGACAAAATAATCAAACAAGGTATGAAATAGGGAACCGAGTGTTTTGGGGGTTTCCCCCCCCTCATGATTTATTATTTCAACATCCCTCTCTTCTGTTAAGGCAATTGGAGACAACTGTGGGGGGGGGGGGGGGTTGGCTCACGATTTGACTCGATATATATTACTACTTCATGCAAATTACTTCATAAAATTTATGCACCACTTGATTGTAAAAATAAAAAAAACCCTCAAGTGCTTTTCATCTCCACACACACACAAACAAACAAACACGCAGTTAACAAACCAGAAATCCCCAAGTATGCTAGTATCTGTGATACCATTAGCAGAAAAATCAGTCTCAGCATAGCTGTTCACCTCAACCAGTATGATAATGCCAGGTAGTTTTTGGCACTCTTCTACCTTCCACTTTAAAGCTCATTCAAAGTAAATATTGTGTACCGTGGCTGTTATGACGAGAGTTGGGATGGCTTCTCTTCCAGTATTTCCAACAAGGTCTCCTGATTTCTTGCAGCTTGGGCTTTTCAAAAAGACTAGAATCCGTGTTCACTGCATGATCTACCATTGTGGTCTTGGTCAAACCTGTTTCTGTACCACTTTTGGAACCGGAGGAGCATGAAGAAGAAGAAGAGCTGGACACAACAGTGGCTGCCTCTTCCTTTGGAGGCCCTTCCACTGCCAATAATGGTTTACTGCTGAACTCTTCTTCAACATTTCTCTGGGATGGTTCGGTTAAAGAGGGTGGCCACCAGCAGCCACTGTATTTAGGGCAGCAGCAAGAAGCGTACTGTGGATGTCCAAGGAATGAGCATGTGTGTTGAAAGCACCTGGAGCAAGGGGAGATGAAAGAGCAACATGGCCTCTGGAGCCGGCAGAGGCCACCTACAGCGCATCCATGCATGGAGCCTGTTATAGCCCTACATGAGCCACTGTAGTGACCGGGTCTTTGGAGTTGCCATTCAGATGCTTTCCTGCTGGTAAGGGGCATCCGGATCATCTCCACAATCCTCTCCCACTGCACTGGGGAAATCCACAGGGCTACACCCAATGGGACTTTGGCTTTCTTGCCATTCCAGAAGCTAACTATAATTTCTTCATCTTCTTTCCCTGTTTTGAAGAGAAAAATATAAACTGGGGAAAGCCGTCACTCTCCTCAATTTATTAAATTTCTATCCTAATTTTAAGGAAGGGACTGGGACTGTGGTGTTTTTATTGTATGTTTCTGTATGTGATCTTTTACATGTATATAAATGCTTAATTGTCTAAATAAAATATCTATATTTTTTAAAAAAATCGATTCTGCCCTTCTTCCCAAAGGAGCACAGCTAATGCTAATAATAGTTTGTCAGTTTAAATCAATCTGATTAAGAATAGTTTGTCAGTTTAAATCAATCTGATTATGTAGCCACAAAAGGGTGGTCTTTATATTCCAGTCTAGAAAGTATGCATAATAATTAAATACCTGTTTTGAGGGTTTAAAAAAAAATATTCACCAGAGCTTTGACATAAGCAGTGTTTTTCCACCATATGCATAATTTAATAGTAAATGAAATATGAAGAGTAAATGAAAACCACAGGAGCATACTGCACTTCCTATGTTCAGGGCTATATTATACATATACACACCAAAAGCTAGTTCAGCTACTGGCTCATGTTAAAAAATAAACAAACTGGGTTTTACCTCTCAAGGGATCCCTGGTTTCCATGCCTTGGATGGTAGTGCCAGGGCCATATCTTTTTTGCTGTGGCTCCCAGGGTGCTAGCACTTTATCACCTGGCAGTATGGAATGCCTCATTCCATTCACACACTCAAACATGTCACTGCTGGCTGTTTCTTGCACGCATGTTGTGTCCTCACTCAGTCCAAATGACTTGGCAAACTGTACAAGAAAGGTTCTTTTCTCACCCTGGTGCCAGAAACAAGATGGGGAATTAAAATGAAAACCTAACAAGCTTTAGTCATGAAATAATCAGCAGTCACATCTATGATAGCTTAAGAAATGAAGGGCGGGAAATGCAGGAGGCTGGCCATGTTAGTACCAAGTTTTTGTTGTTGGAGGAAAATGTTAAGCTTGTGTCTTTTCATGCATGGTTTTAAAAAAGTTGATCAGGGTGGCAAGATAACAAGAAAAACGATTTAACTAAAGCTGTAGAAAATAATACTATACCAAAAAAAACCCCTTTTGCTGTTAACTTGAGGTAGAAAACATGCTGCTGTTCAGCTGGCATGCCAGGAAAAACTGTATTCTCAAAGGGCAAGTTCATAATAAAATGCTAAACAGATGTAGCTCAGTGGAAGAGGATGCACTTTGCAGGCAGAAATCCAGTTTAAAAGAATTAGCTAATAGATGGTATGGAAGACCTCCGAATGAGACCTTAGGCAGCTACTGCCAGCCAAGAGTAAAGAGTATTGGGCTAAATGAACAATAGTCTAATCTGGTATAAGCTTCCTGTGTTCCAACCGTTGGTAACAACTTTAGGAATTGCAAAATGCATGTGGGGTCCACCTGCCTACAATGGCTCCCCTATTAATTTCCAGAGAGAAGCATTACAGTAGGCTATGGGCGTAGCCAAGGGGGTACAGGGAGGGGCAGCTTCCCCCCCCCCATAATTAATAAAAATACATAGCTAACTGGGGTTCTCTACCCTAACAAAAATCCTGGCTATGCCCATGCAGTGGGCACATCTCTGTGTGTATTGGGTTGGCTGCAATTCCTATGTTACAGAGAGCAGTCCTCTAATTGAAGGACTTATCAAAGGACAGGCAGCCTCTACTTAAAAGTGTCCTTTGGTCTAAGTTTGGTTTAAAGATTAAAGAACCATTAGAAGGAAGAACTGGAGCCTTGAAGTTGGCCATCAACAGATAGGATCTGGACCAAAGACTGAGCTGGCATGTAGGTCGCAGTTTCCCCCACTTACGGTGAGATATATGGAATTTATTTTTAAGTTACATTCATCTGATGGCATTCAGTTAATGAGTCCCATCAGTGGAAGCCTGCACAGTGACTTAGATTTGTACAATGGGGCTTTCCCTCATCTTTTTCACCTGTGTTCTGCCTGTACTCCCCAAATTGACTCTGGGGGGGGATTGGGAGCACCCCTAGAATAGCATGAGGAGGGAGGAGAGGGGGATTATTCTGTCTGGCAAGCCTGTCCTGATAGTATTATCAGCACAGTACAATGTTGAATTCTTCCCAGTATTTCCTCATCTGCACCTATGTGTATGAATAAGCATATGCAATTTTTATTCTAATCACATTTTGTCCTTTTAATAAAAAAAATCCTCTTTTTTTAGCAATGCATAAGTGGCCACCATGTTGTGTAATGAAAGGAATCAAACACTACAAAACAAAACAAACATATATTATTGCCAGTCACTCCCACTACATGTACTGTAACTGTAATGGCGGCGCGCAGAGACGCTGCGGCTCAGTGCTCTCCTTTTGTTTTCAGCGTTTTGTTTTGTTTTCAGTGTTTTGTTTTCATTATTTTTACTTGTTCTGAGTATGTTTGGCCGGGCAAGAAAGATTTATAGCAGGCAGGAACTTCTGAAGGTCGGGTTACAGTGTGAACAAGCTGTGAGAGCTGATTATTTTCGCCCAGATAACGTTCCTGTGGGAGTAGCCAGGCCACCGGGCTCTCCATGGATTACTATGCCTCCAGGGAGGAGGCGAAGGCGGCGTAGAGACAGGAGGCAAAGGCGGGGTTGTCGGGCCGGCGTCCTGGTAAGATTGCAGAGGAGTCCATCTAAACCACCACTCCCTAGCATATTTCTTGCTAATGTGAGATCTCTTGCCAACAAGATGGATGAATTGAGGCTGCTGGCAGCAAAGAACAGTCTCGTAAAAGATTGCTGCGTCTTATTTGTCATTGAGACATGGCTTCAACCGTCCATACCAGACACGGCTATTCAGTTGGAAGGCTGTGTGGTACATCGTCATGACCGAGGCATGGACTTCGGAAAAACCAAAGGAGGGGGGCTGTGTGTGTATGTGAACAAATGCTGGTCCAATAATTCTAAGACCGTGGGCAGTTACTGTTCACCGGATTTGGAATATGTGGCTGTTAAATGCAGACCAGCCTATCTCCCTAGGGAGTTTACAGCTGTTATGCTAACTGGTGTGTACGTGCCACCAGATGCCAATGCCAACTTGGCTCTGGGATGCCTGCAGAGCCTTATCAGCAGCCAGCAAGACAAGCATCCTGAAGCTGTGCACATCATTGCGGGAGACTTCAATCATGTTGAACTTAAAACAGTGCTCCCAACGCTCTATCAGCATGTGAAATGTCCCACAAGGGGGGACAAGACACTGGATAAAGTTTATTCGAATGTAAATCACGGCTATAGGGCCTTACAGCTGCCACATTTGGGCCAGTCCGACCATATGTCTCTGTTCCTGGTACCAGCATATATCCCACTCAGGAAACGGGCTCCCACAATATCAAGGACTGTTAAAATCTGGCCTGAAGGCGCTATCCACCAGCTGCAGGACTGTTTTGAGAGAACCAATTGGGATATTTTCGATCGTTCAGACCTGGAGGAGCACACGGCGGCAGTTCTGTGCTATATCAATCACTGCACAGACACTGTCACAGTAAATAAATCCATCCGGTTTTATCCCAATCAGAAACCCTGGATGAATAGAGAGGTCCAGTGCCTGTTGCGGGAAAGGAATAGGGCTTTCAGGTCGGGCGAGGTGCAGCTTTACAGTGTGGCAAGAGCAAACTTGAAGAGGGGTATTCGACGGGCAAAACTGGTCTATAGGCAGAGGATTGAGGATAATTTAAGGAGTAACAACACAAGACAGATGTGGCAGGGGATTCAGCATATTACCAACTACAAACCTAACCTTGGTGCTGTCGATGGTGACCCTTTGCTGGCGGAGGAGCTTAACTTTTTCTTTGCTCGCTTCGAGAAGGAGCCACCTGAGACGCCGGTATTACAGCCACCAGCCCATAGGGGCCCCTCATTCACTGTAGAGGAGCATGAGGTGAGACAGGTATTGAGGATGGTGAATCCGAGGAAGGCTGCTGGACCTGATGGCATCACGGGAAAGGTGTTGAAGGGCTGTGCGGATCAGCTGGCGAAGGTCTTTACTAAGATCTTCAACAAGTCCTTACACCAGTCTATTGTCCCACCCTGCCTGAAGTCGTCAACTATTGTTCCTCTGCCTAAAAAATCTACAATCAGTAGTTTGAACGACTACAGACCAGTTGCACTGACTCCAATCATCATGAAGTGTTTTGAGAAACTGGTGCGCCGTCATATAATTTCCTGTCTTCCATCAACTTTTGACAACTACCAGTTTGCATACAGGGCAAATAGATCCACGGAAGACGCTATCACTATCACTCTCCATGCTGCTCTGTCCCATCTGGAGCAGCCGGGGAGTTATGTGAGGCTGCTGTTTGTGGATTTTAGCTCTGCTTTTAACACTATCCTCCCCCATAGACTGGTGTCCAAGCTAGAGGCGATTGGACTCTCCAACTCCACCTGTCTCTGGGTTTTGGATTTTTTGTCAGAACGTTCTCAGAGGGTTAGAGTGGGGTCACATATGTCCACAGCCCTTAGCCTTAACACCGGCTCACCACAGGGTTGTGTGTTGAGTCCCCTGCTCTATACTCTCTATACGTATGATTGTACAGCCATCTATCCCAGCAACAAAATCATCAAGTTTGCTGATGACACTACGGTGGTGGGGCTCATTTCAGGAGGGGATGAGTCCGCCTATCGGGACGAGGTGGAGCGGCTTTGTGTTTGGTGTGGAGAGAACAATCTGGCTCTTAATACGGCTAAGACCAAGGAATTGGTGGTGGATTACAGGAAAAAAAAGGCGGACATTCAGCCCTTGTATATCAAAGGGGAACGGGTGGAGAGGGTGGCGGAATTCAGGTTTTTGGGAGTGACTATCGATCAGGGCATGACTTGGAGCGCAAATACCACTGCTCTGGTGAAGAAGGCCCAGCAGAGAATTTATTTCCTCAGACTTTTAAAGAAGAACAATCTGAGTGAGAGACTGCTGGTGTCCTTCTACCGAGGCTCCATAGAGAGCATTCTCACATACTGTATTTGTGCCTGGTTCTCCAGTTGTACAGCTAGGAAGAGGAAGGTGCTCCAGAAGGTCATAACCACAGCCCAAAGGATTATTGGTCATCCTCTCCCATCTTTGGAAGAACTGTACGGTTCCCGTTGTCTTAGGAAAGCAAACAACATCCTGCAGGATGTATCTCACCCGGGATACAGTCTGTTTGCACTACTGCCTTCTGGCAGGAGATATAGAAACATCAAGTCAAGGACAAATAGACTGAAAAATAGTTTCTATCCAAGAGCTGTGGCCTTTTTAAATGCTGTAACTCGATAGTGTGACCTGGGAGTTTGATGGGTGTGGGTGTGGGTGTGGCTGGAATGTGGTTTGTTTGGTTGTTGTTGTTGTTTTGCTTTTGTTGTTTTTAAGGGATGGCATCCAATTTCGTTGCACTTGTGCAATGTTGCACTTGTGTAATGACAATAAAGAATCTATCTATCTATCTATCTATCTATCTACATGCTGAATACCAGGCATTTCAATTTTGTCAGTTTTCCAGAAACTTTGATAAACAGCATTGCCTTTTTCTTACACTTCAAAAACAGCACAACATTTTTTTTTAAGTTTCAAGTGCTAACAGCTAATGAATTGAAGGTTGTTTTTCCTGTGCACAGAGGACAAAAAGTGTCAAGTTTATATATATTAACACGCTAATACATTTCCAGCAAGTATAATGTCCATCTGTTTACTCATAACAACGGATGGGATATTGTCCCCAAACAGCATAAATCTCCAGATACACTTGGCAGGAAGGTTAAAACACACACACACACATAAGAAAACCTGTGCCAACAAGTTGGACAGAGACTTGGGTCACAGCCCCACCACACATTTCAAGCACATAGTTTTCCCTAAACTAAGAATTTTGGCACTGGTAGTTTGTTAAGGATGCTGGGAATTGTAGGTCCATGAGGGGTAAACTACATTTCCCAGGATTCTTTGAGGGGAACAGCATGTACTGTAAATGTATGATGTAGTTGTGGCCTTGGCAGCAGTTCTAATTTCTGAAGGTCTCACGCAAGATGGACCTTAGACAAGTCAAATGAAATCTAGAAATTTCTGAAAATATGGGGAAGTGGTTGTCAAATGGGGCTGAAAGCTTGGTGGTAATGTGACACAATTTTCAAATACAGATTGTAGCAACTCTGTACAATAAATGGCTAGAGAGTGATCCTCATGATCCATCAGAATTTCCAATTATTCAGCAGGTAAAAGGAGGGAAGGATGCCACTTAATGAGCAGGATGTATAATATTAAAGAGTTTTTTTCTCCATCAAAATGAGGCAGACACCAACTTCCATTGAATGCAGCAGTTGTGATTGACATACGCCCCTTGCCCAGAATCTGACGCCTTTAGCAGAATCCATAAAGATTCTGGGGTGAATTATTAATGTCTCATCTACACATGCCAGAAAAAAAATCATATAGCAACTTGCCTCTATAATAGCTTTTATTATTGTGCCAGGATAATAATAACCATCAGTTTCTCTTCTTGCCAAAACAGGAATGCCAACAGTGTCCAAGGATGTCTCCAAGTTTTTTACTGCCTCACATGCTCTAAGAGGAGGAAAATGGAGGCAGCGGCCAAAATGTAAACACCTTCAAATAACAGAGAAAGTGTTAATGTTCGTTTTATCTACACATGACAAGAAAAGCTACTTCATCTACAACAGCTAGAACCTTGATGCAGATGCAAAAGTTTTACCTCAGGAGTATTATTCTTCTGTACCCCTGTTTTGGCATCAACAATACCCCTCACCCCACTTGAAAAATCCGGAGATGTATCTACAATGCAACATCTATAACTGATCACTGGAATGGAATTTGCATATGAGAGCTGGCATTTCAAAATGCAGCTCTTGTTTGAACTCTTCAACTTTAGTCTGCCCACCCCCATACACACTTTTTATTACCTTGTTGTGATGAGCGGTCTAACAACACAGGCAGGATGTGCTGAAATGGCACCAGTGCAGGTGGAACTGGGATTAGCTGTGAAGCTGCTATGCACAGGTTTAGCTGGTGCTAGCATTGCACAGCAATGACTGTGGTACGGCAAAGAGAACCAGGTGCAGCCATCCATTCCTTTTGAAGTATTTCCCTACCAAAAAAGAAAAGGAAAAAAAGCAATCACCCCATAAGGCACGTTAAGTATTCTGAAGGAGGAAAACATGTCACCATGACATAACAGTAATTGCTGCCACCGCTCAAGCTCATAGCTTTGGAGAGCTCTCCTGAATGTCATCTGCAACAGTTATGAATCAGGCCCTAACGTCTGACATTGAATGGGAATAGATTTGTTTTTTTTTTTTTTATAAATATTTATTAAGATTTTTTTTAAAATACAAAATGCAAAAATAATAAACAATATAACATGGATCATAACACATTTTTCAGAACTTCTTTGGACTCCCTCGCGTCTCCCACTCCCACTTACATCGTTATAAATTTTTTCCAGCAATTTATCATCTTGTTTATATTCTTAAATTTTGTTCAGTTAATTTAATCTATTCTCCACAAATTTTATGTTTCCCTCAGTCTCACTTATCGTCAAGTTCAATCTAATTCAATGGTAGGCAATTATTTATGATCTAGCATCCTTCTTAGCATTCAACCAAATTACAATACTTTTGTAGATAAATCTTGAATTTCTTCCAGTCTTCTTCAACCCTCTCTTCTCCCAGGTCTCGGATTCTGCCAGTCATCTCGGCCAGTTGCATATAGTCCATCAGCTGCATCTGCCATTCTTCCAGTGTGGGTAGATCTTGAGTTTTCCAGCTCTTGGCGATGAGTATCCTTGCTGCCGTTGTTGCATACATAAAAAATGTTCGGTCCTTCTTTAACACCTTCTGGCCGACAATGCCCAGAAGGAAGGCCTCTGGTTTCTTAGTAAAGGTATACTTAAATACCTTTTTCAACTCATTATAAATCATTTCCCAGAAGGCCTTCACTCTAGGGCAAGTCCACCAGAGGTGAAAGAATGTTCCTTCATGTTCTTTACATTTCCAACATTTATTATCAGACAAATGGTATATTTTGGCAAGTTTAACTGGGGTCATGTACCATCTATATATCATTTTCATTACATTTTCCTTCAAAGCATTACATGCAGTGAAGTTCAGCCCAGTGGTCCACAACCTTTCCCAGTCCTCAAACATAATATTATGCCCAATATCCTGAGCCCACTTTATCATAACCGATTTAACCATTTCGTCTTGTGTATTCCATTTCAGCAGCAAGTTATACATTCTTGATAAAACCTTAGTTTTTGGCTCTAACAATTCTGTTTCCAACTTCGATTTCTCCACCTGGAACCCTAACTTTTTGTCATTTTTAAAAACTTCTTTAATCTGAGCGTAATGTAACCAGTCTCGCACTTTATCCTTCATTTTCTCCAAACTCTGCAATTTCCAATTGTCTCCATCTTTTTCTAATATTTCCCAATATTTTGGCCAGTTGGCCTCCATATTGAGTCTTTTTCGGGCCTTAGCTTCCAGAGGTGAAAGCCACCTCGGAGTTTTATTTTCCAATAAGTCTTTGTATTTTGTCCAGACTTTAAAAACTGCTTTCCTGACAATATGGTTCTTAAAGACCTTATTAATCTTAACCTTATCGTACCATAGATATGCATGCCAACCAAAGGCATTGTTAAACCCTTCCAAGTCCAATACGTCAGTGTCCTCAAGAAGTAGCCAGTCTTTTAGCCAGCAAAAGGCTGCGGCTTCATAATACAACTTTAGGTCTGGCAGGGCAAAGCCCCCTCTTTCTTTCGCATCAGTTAGTATCTTGAACTTAATTCTGGGCTTTTTGCCCTGCCAGACAAATCTAGATATATCTCTCTGCCACTTCCGGAAACACTCTGTCTTGTCCACAATCTGCAATGTTTGAAACAGAAACAACATCCTTGGCAATACATTCATCTTAACAGCAGCGATTCGGCCTAACAGAGAAAGCTTCAATTTTGTCCAACTATCCAAATCTCTCTTAATTTCAGACCAACATTTTTCATAATTATCCTTAAATAGACTCAGATTTTTTGCTGTTATGTTTACCCCTAGGTACTTTACTTTTTTAACCACAGTTAGTTCCGTTTCTCTCTGAAACTGTTCCGACTCTACATCTGTCAGATTTTTCCCCAACACCTTAGTTTTCTGTTTATTTAGTTTAAATCCTGCCACCCGACCAAAATCTTGAATCAATTGTAATACTCTTTTTGTACTAGATTCTGGCTCCTGCAGGGTCAAAACTAGGTCATCTGCAAAAGCTTTAAGTTTATATTGTTTCGCTCCGACCTGAATCCCTTCCACCAACCGGTCCCCTCTAATCATATTCAAGAGCACCTCCAGAACTGATATAAATAACAAAGGGGAAATCGGGCAGCCTTGTCGTGTTCCTTTTTCAATTTTAAACTCTTCAGTGACCACATTGTTTACTATCAATTTAGCCTTTTGTTCTGAATATATTGCATCAATCCCATTCTCAAAACCCCGACCCACTCCCATTTCTTTTAAATTTCCCTTCATAAATTTCCAAGAAATATTATCAAAGGCCTTCTCCGCATCTATAAAGATTAACACTGCTTTTGTATTTATATCAGTTTGCAAAAGTTCCAAAATGTCAATAATGTTCCTTGTATTAGCAAACATGTGTCTACCTGGGAGAAAGCCTGCCTGGTCTTTATGAATTACTTCATTTAGAACTTTTTTAAATCTACTTGCCAAAACATCTGCAAAAATTTTGTAATCCACATTTAAAAGGGAGATGGGACGGTAGTTCTTAAGTTGTGTCTTTTCAGCTTCCGATTTTGGTATCAATGTGATGAAAGCTTCCTTCCACGATTCCGGCGCCCTCCTCCCCTCCATAATTTCATTGCTAACCTCCATCAATGGTTGAATCAAATGGTCTTTTAATATCTTATAATACTTGGAGGTTAGCCCGTCTGGCCCTGGAGATTTGCCCGGTTTCATGTTTTGAATGGCTTGTTCAATTTCTTGACATGTTATTTCACTGTTCAGGAGAGATCTATTTTCTTGTGACAGCCTTTTAAGTCCATTTTTCTCCAAAAATTGTTTTATCTCATCTTCATTCTGCGGCCCTTGAGTATATAATTTTTTGAAGTATTTCTGGAAACACTTTCTAATCTCCGTGGGGTTCTGAATGTTTCTTCCTTCAATTTCCAAATTTGTAACTGTATTCAATTTTTGTCTCTTCTTCAACTGCCAAGCTAGCAGTTTCCCACATTTGTTTGCCGATTCAAAAGTTTTTTGTTTCATTAATTTAACCTTCCACTCTATTTCCTGATTTATCAGTTTAGAATACTGTGCTTGATAGAGTTTGATTTCTCTCAAGATCGGCAGGGACTTCGGGTTTGATCTTAACTTCTTCTCCAGTTCTTTTATTTTCTCCAAAATCTTATCTTTTCTGTCATTTTGTTTCCTCTTCCTTGCCACGTTCTGTTGTATCAAGAACCCCCTCATCACAGCTTTACTTGCATCCCAAATAATTCTTTTTTCCACCGCAGTGTTCATATTTATCTCAAAGTAATCCTTCAGTGCTTTCTGGGCCTTCTTAGTAATCTCCTGATCTCTGAACAAATTGTCATTCATCTTCCATCTAAAGGAGCCAGTTGGTAATAGTATCATATCCATTTTCAGTGCGTTATGGTCGGAGCAGGTTTTTGGGCAGATTTCCACCTTTCTGACCTTCGGTGCCAGACCTCTAGTTATCCATATTTGGTCGATTCTTGTCCAAGTCAGCTGAGCTTCAGAGAAGAATGTTCCTTCTTTTCCCAAGGGATTCTTCGTTCTCCAAATATCTATCCAGTCCATATTGTCAGTCAGTTCAAAAAAGGTCTTTGGTAGTCTGCCATCTTTAGTGACATTCTGGCTTTGTGACTTGTCCATATTTGTTGATACAACCCCGTTCATATCTCCCATCATAATGATGTTGTCATAATCCAGATGTTCCAGCATAGTCTCATGCAACTTCTTGAAAAATTCCGACTTCCCTTCATTTGGTGCATAAATTCCTAATATCAGAATCTTTTCTCCTTGATGTTGTATTTCAATTGCCAAAATTCTTCCATGTTCATCTTTAAATAAGAATTTGGGTGACAGGCTCTCTTTTGCATATATCACCACGCCTCTCTTCTTTACTTTGTCTGAAGATATAAATTCCTGACCAAGTCTTTTGTTTATTAGTACTTTCCGGTGGAGCCTAGTCACATGTGTTTCTTGTAAGCAAATAATGTCCAATTGTTCCTTTTTCAATATATGAAAAATTTTCCTTCTTTTTTCCGGAATGTTACAGCCATTTATATTCCAGCTCAAAAGTTGCAGAGACATCCTGGATAAGTCTGGTTATTTTTCTAGGGGTAATACCTTGTTCGCTGGGTCTTCAGAATCCGAGGGTGCAGGCACCTCTGGTACTACAGGCCCCGAGGGTAATTCCAGTCCTTTTTGAAGGTCCTCTCCGTACGCAATCAGAAATTTATCTCTATCTTCCAGTGATCTAATTTTAATCTTCTTCCCTCTAAAAGTAAAAGATAATCCTTGAGGAAAGTCCCACCTGAAGATAATTGTGTTGCTCCTTAACAGTCTTGTTAGTTCCAAATAGTCAGCTCTAAGATCCAACAGTTGTTTAGGAATATCCTTAAAAATTTCGATTCTTTTATCCAGAATGTCCAGTGACTTTCCGTAATGTAAACCCAAAATCTTGTCCCTTTCCTCCTTTGATCTCAATATTATTAAACAGTCTCTGGGCTTCTCTCTCTTTATAAGTCTTCCAAGTCTAAAGGCTGATGTAATTTTGAAGTCCTTTTCCTCTAGGTTCCAAAACTTGGAAAATTCTTTAGTCAGGAACTCAGCTAAGTTGCCTTCCTCCACCTCTGGTATCGACCTTATCCTTAAATTAGTCTGTCTATTCTGTAGTTCTATCATAGAAAGATAGGTCTGATGTTCACCTACTTGTTTGCTGAGTGGTCTTACCTCTTTCTCTAAATTTCCCAATCTTTGGCTGGTATCTTCAGCCAATTTCCGATTTTCACCTGCAGTCTCCTTCAGTTCTCCAATTGCTTGCACATTTTGTGCAACTTGTCCAGTTAGTCTATTTAGACATTCAGTATTTTGTTCAATTTTAGCTGTTTGTTGATCAGCTTTTTTATCCAAAGATTCCACTTTTTTTTCCAAAGATTCCAGTTTTTCAAGAATTTTCTCTAAGGTAGAACTGATTCCTCCTGAGGCCATCTCTTCCAATTGAAATTCCTCAGTTTCTGCCCTTGGCAGAAAAGCAGCTTCTTTCTCAGAAGTCAGAGTAGGCAAAGTAAGCACAGTAGGCACAGATGATCTACGTGCCTGGGAGACTGCGGTTAGAGTTGTTTGTCTGGTTCTCGGTCCCTTTCTTCTTGCGCCACTCATTCCAGAGTTATCTAAAATTCAAGGTCAAGCTGAGTTGTTCCCATGAGAAAAACAGCGGCCCAGATGGTAATAGACAAACAGGAGGCCGGGAAAGAGAAAGTAAAACAATGTCACTGCTATTAGTCCCAAATCCTCTAGGGGGAACTTAAAATGTCTTTAGAAAAGAAGACAATTTCCATAAAAATATTGTAATCCCATTTAATGTCCGAGAGCCTTCAATAAGGTAATTTTTGGCAGAGTTAGTGTTTAAAAAGTCACAGTGTTTCAGTGTTTCAGACAGTGCTTTGCTGGTATTCCAAAAGATGCTTCAAAGTAACCAGTTCAAACTCCCTCAGATTGTTTCAAAGTTTAGGTTCAAAAGTATCCAGCCCTGCAAGCTGGCTACTCAATTACTCAGGCAGTTCCAGCACCTGGGTTTCTTACTTTAATTGTAATCCAAATAGAAGAAAGGTATCAAAGTCCACATAAAAGTCTTATAATCAATTACTTAGAGTCCTTATTTCAGCTTAAAAATAATTTCCATGCATGCCCAGATCTGTTAGATTAAAAGTTCACTCTTTGCCTCCACTCCTCCGGCTCTTTGCTTAATGATTCAATGACAGCGGAAGACGGACTTCCTATTTTTCGTCACTCCGCTTTCAGCCAAATTAAGTACTTAAAGTCCCGAAACTTTTAAAGTCCGTTTACTCACGGGTTGTTGTTTTCCGAATCTGTAGTTTAGGAAGAAAGGACAGCGCTCACCGGCAGCAGCAACGCGGCTTCACTCCGCCGATTGCGGAACGATCCTCAGCGCCGCAACCCCCTCCGCGATCCGGAGCCCCTTACGGGGCTCCTTCAACGTTTTGGGGGCTGCTCCTGGCGCCCGCCGGACCCCAAGACCACAGGCTTCTGCTGCCTGTGGTTTTCCTGAATGGGTCCCCGCTTCGCCGCAGCGGGAGACCCTTTTCGGCGGAGCTTCCCTTTCCCGACTAGGAAAGGGCAGCCATTGCCGTTCGCGCCGCCTCCGGAAGTGAATGGGAATAGATTTGAAAGTACTAACTACTGGTAAGGAATTAAATTCTTTATCTGGACCAACTTTTTACAAAAGCACAATTGTGAGGAATGGCTGAGTTCTGCTTGGGATTTGAAGGTGGTGAGCAAAACTGACACTGCTATAGAAGTATCATAGAATCATAGAATCATAGAATCATAGAGTTGGAAGAGACCACAAGGGCCATCGAGTCCAACCCCCTGCCAAGCAGGAAACACCATCAGAGCACTCCTAACATATGGTTGTCAAGCCTCTGCTTAAAGACCTCCAAAGAAGGAGACTCCACCACACTCCTTGGCAGAAAATTCCACTGTCGAACAGCTCTTACTGTCAGGAAGTTCTTCCTAATGTTTAGGTGGAATCTTCTTTCTTGTAGTTTGGAACCATTGCTCCGTGTCCGCTTCTCTGGAGCAGCAGAAAACAACCTTTCTCCCTCCTCTATGTGACATCCTTTTATATATTTGAACATGGCTATCATATCACCCATTAACCTCCTCTTCTCCAGGCTAAACTTGCCCAGCTCCCTTAGCCGTTCCTCATAAGGCATCATTTCCAGGCCTTTGACCATTTTGGTTGCCCTCCTCTGGACACGTTCCAGTTTGTCAGTGTCCTTCTTGAACTGTGGTGCCCAGAACTGGACACAGTACTCCAGGTGAGGTCTGACCAGAGCAGAATACACTGGCACTATTACTTCCCTTGATCTAGATGCTATACTCCTATTGATGCAGCCCAGAATTGCACTGGCTTTTTTAGCTGCCGCGTCACAGCACTGTAGCAGCACTGTCCAAAATAACAGCAGCAGCATCAACAACGATAACTTGATAATCCCCATTTGGTGTCTACATTTGTATGGTCTTACATTTTAAAGAGCCCCAGCTCCATTTCCTAGCCACCGTCCCGCAGAACAATACCACTGTTTTTCAGTTGCAATCCTGTGCTCTTTTTTAAGGTTTTAGGATCCCCGCTAAATACAGCATTTAAGATTATGTTTGAATGTGCAATTCCTGGAATCGCAAGGGAGAAGAAGGGAAGAAGGTAGATGAAAGTCTACTGGTAGACTTTTTGGTTTTTATTCTGTGAACCGCCCTGAGACCTCTGGGTATAGGGCGGTATATGAATTCAATTATTATTATTATTATTATTATTAATAATAATAATAATAATAATAAATCTCTATGTGATTATTAATTCAGTTCAAGTGCAAGAAAATGTGTGGAAAATACCCACTACTTCAGTATAAATAAAGCTGCAATTGTAGACACGCTCACATGGCAATATAACCCAGGGGTGCTTGCTTCTGAATAGACATGCATAGGTTTGTATTGTGAATTTTTGATGAAATACACCAACTTTTTATGTAATACAGAAAAAACACCAATGTAGCATGGAAGTAGTAAGTAGTAAGTACAGTTGGTCCACACAGTTTGAACCACACAACAACAACAATGGTTGTGCGTTTTTGCATAGGTCTCTGTTTGTAAATAAATTCTCTGAGCTTGGTGGAGAAGTTTAAATCTTTTTGTCCAGAACAGCACTATGTATCCTTTTTGCTGCTGTTGCCAAAATCAGTGGAGTTGGGCAGAGGGAGGAAGATTTGCTTAGGAGCCAGATCAGGTCTCCAGAATGGGGGTTAGCCACCTAACACAGGGGTTCTACTCAAGATGATCCTCAACCATCTACATTGCTGGTGGGACAACTCGGTTATTGGTGTAGGTAGGATTTTGCAACCTGCATGGTCAGTTTGCCATTGTCAGTTGCAATGTGCCTGTTTTTCCAGAAACACTTCCCACATCTCTGCATATCACATTAGAGGTTGGTATGGGAATTAGACAAATCAAATCTATTAATAAGGCAATCAAATACAGGTTATAGCCAAGAGAAACATTCGCCCTGCTTCCCTTTGTGCACTCCATAACCTAACCAGAAACATAGGAATAGGTTATATAGGTTGTGCTCCCAAAGTACCTCATGATTCAGAAAGCACCTCAGGTAATGCTTCCATAGTTGAAATAGGTTTAGAAAAAGTCGTTCCATTTAAGTCATGCAAAATTATGGTGGGGAAATATTTTGATCTGCTCTGTGTTCTCTTGTGCTTCATAATCACTGCCTTCTTGCAACAAGGGAATGATCATACAGAGAAATGGCATGTGAAGAGAGAACTTACTCTGCGGCTGTCAAGGTAAGATTTGCAACGTGACAGTAAATGCCAGGCATTTATCAGGCACGCTGGCAAAAAGATTTTGTAGCACTTCAGAGATTGATACAATCTGACTTGATTATGGGTGTCAGCATTAAAAAGGAGATGGGTGTTTTTCAGAGTGCTCATCATGTGCTTATTATTTTGTTGGTTAACTGTTTTAGCATTTCCCAGGAGGAAAAACAAAAACAAAAGAGGTTTGAGGCCTGGGAGACAGGGCTCACCTCTAACAGAAGGACTCCCTTGAGAAAATATGTAGCAACTGTGCAATCATTAAGACATCAAATCATCTGGAAACTGTATACTGCTGACATGCTAATTCAAGCAAAATCAAGACCTATATTATCTGTGCCTCACTTCTATTTTATTCTAACTAGGCCTGTCAACCAAATAAATAAAATTTACACCTGCTTTCTTGCTATTAATTGATTACAGTATATTACATGTAAAACAATTAGCATATTCCAAAAGTTATAGCATATAATCTTTGTGCATACTGAAGGAAGTGTGAGGTAGTTTTTTTTCTTATTTCTTTATTACCTGCCCTTCATCCTAAGGTCACAAGGTGCAAAGCAGCGGTAAAACACATTAAGAACTATTTAAAACAACTTACAACAATAAACAATTTGTTTATTCAAGTGTAAGGCTGCAATCTTATGCACACATACCTGTTCTATTGAATTCAGTAGAACTTATTAAGTTACCATCCATTGGAAATAAAGATTATTTTTAGTGCTTCTCTATTACAGTAACACAAATAGCACCAAATATATACCCAAATCTACCAAGTAAATTGAAGCCATCTACCAACTAAGCCAAGGGACGCAGGTGGCGCTGTGGGTTAAAGCCTCAGCGCCTAGGGCTTGCCGATCGAAAGGTCGGCGGTTCGAATCCCTGCGGCGGGGTGCGCTCCCGCTGCTCGGTCCCAGCGCCTGCCAACCTAGCAGTTCGAAAGCACCTCCGGGTGCAAGTAGATAAATAGGGACCGCTTACCAGCGGGAAGGTAAACGGCGTTTCCGTGTGCGGCTCTGGCTCGCCAGAGCAGCAATGTCACGCTGGCCACGTGACCCGGAAGTGTCTCCGGACAGCGCTGGCCCCTGGCCTCTTGAGTGAGATGGGCGCACAACCCCAGAGTCTGTCAAGACTGGCCCGTACGGGCAGGGGTACCTTTACCTTTACCTTTACCAACTAAGCCAGCAAGGGGGAGGCAAACCTAAAACTCTTCAGTCCATTGATTTGCTAAAATGGTAATTAGAACTCACCAGATGCTTGCAGTACTAAATGCTGGGATCTTTCAGTTGGCTTGACTTCAACAATACGGCACCTC
This sequence comes from Podarcis cretensis, assembly GCF_951804945.1. Lineage (NCBI taxonomy): Eukaryota > Metazoa > Chordata > Lepidosauria > Squamata > Lacertidae > Podarcis > Podarcis cretensis. Next base: position 71,376,116 of record NC_137170.1, on the reverse strand, counting down.
TCTGCTGAGAAGGAGTGTTATTGGTGGCTGTTTTCTGTTTCTAAGCAGGTTGCTATAGAGTCACTACAAACAGGAACTTGTGTCTGATAGTACAGAATGTGTGAAACACACACACACACACACATTCATACTGTCTGAATATCAGCTGTGAATGTTTTCTCAGGTACATTTTATTTCTAAACTCAGTAACACTAAATACTGAAGAAAGAAAAATGACAAGGGTAAAATGAAGATTGTCCAGAAAATGCTCAAGTCTAATGAAAAGAAATACAGTGGTACCTCGGGTTAAGAACTTAATTTGTTCTGGGGAAATTTGTTGAATATCTGAAAAGAATATGTGATGTGCAAACAACGCTGGCAGGGTTTCAAGAAGCACTGTAAAAGTTGAGATATATTGTTAAAAAGAAACAGGAGTGGGAGGGAAGTTTAATGGCAATATAAACAGAGAAATGCGTAACTGAGAAGTAAATATGGATGATTGCCAGAGAAGCTGAAGGAAGTCCAAAAAGAACTAAATTTGTGGAAATTTCGATAAAATTGTATATTTGTGTTGGAAAATTAATAAAAATTATTTATAAAAAAAAAGAACTTAATTCGTTCTGGAGGTCGATTCTTAACCTGAAACTGCTCTTAACCTGAAGTACCACTTTAGCTAGTGGGGCCTCCTGCTGCTGCTGTGCCGCTGCTGCACGATTTCTGTTCCCATCCTGAAGCCAAGTTCTTAACCCGAGGTACTATTTCTGGGTTAGCAGAGTCTGTAGCCTGACGCATATGTAACCTGAAGCATATGTAACCCTAGGTACCATTGTAAAGAAAAAACAAATGCTCAAAGTCACAGTGCACTCTGCACTATGAGCCTTTCCTCAATAAAAATATTTCTTTATTAGTTCACAAGATTTCTATACCATTTGATTGTAATAAAACATAAGAGCGGTTTACATTAAACACACACACACAAATTAAAATATATAATTAAAATAATTATCTATTAAATGTAGCTTATTGATAAAGATAAAAACTATTCAGCTAGCTGCAACCACAGTTCACTTTGAGCAGCATCTCATTTCTACTCTGCAGAAATTTATTTAAATGTGACAAATAAATAACTTTATTAACATGTATTTGGTTGAAAGAACTATTTTAATAGTTGTTTTAACTGTTGTGTTTTAATGGGTTTGTTTTAGTGCACAATTTAATTGTAGCTGTTTATTTTAATATTTTTGACAGAATTTTTTATTGTACATTTATATTTTTTGTAATTGGTTTTGCACCTATGAATTTGCCACTTTGGCAATTAAGCATGATATATATAAATAAATATTACTACTAGTAAAGCCATGTGGAAAGAGGACTTTATAAGAAGATTCAAGCTTTTTCTATATTATTGGGGGGAGGGGTGTTCCTCCGATTAGCAGTTCAAAGACCACTGAAGAAGCATCCTTCTTGGAATGTCTATATCAGTAATATTTATGATGCTCAAATCCTCAAGTAAACAATGGAACAGTACAATAAAATTGGGAGAACCTAAGGTAAGTTTGTTAGTTTCTTTATATTCTTGAAATAGAGGGAGTAACAGGAGCTGTAGACACTCCTTCAGCTTCATTTCTTCCACTCACTATCGATGTTGTGACACTTAATTGTCTCTCACTGTGTGTCTGTATAATACAACAAACTTCTTCTAAGATATAGTTTGATCATGGAACAAGGATTTATTTAGATTTCGAAAAACAAAATATCCAGATAAAATTAACTCAATATTGGCATTTCCAAAGTTAGTGTGTTTTTACAATACTGTCTTTTTTGTTGTTGCTGTTACAACAGTCAAGTGGTTTCAAGTTTATACATTCTGTGCAAACAGAAACTTTATACATTTTATCAATTTATAGAGAAACTTAAATTATATATATTTTTTAGAAATAAGTGTTAGCAAAGACAGATAGGTTACTGTTCTCAGAAAGGAGCAGAATCTTTTTATTAAAATATAACCTAAAGCATTCAGCTTGAGTTGACACATTGGTGTCCTCCCCCACCCCCTTGTAACCAAAATTAACCATGTATTACTGATCTCTCATCTCAATCTGTTAAAACGATTCCAGCCATTTCAATCATTTGAAACTTCCACACATTTTAGCAAGATTCATGTCATCACAGTCACAAGCCCTGAAATCACCACATTTTGTATAGCAAGTTCAGTCTTACAAGCATCTTTGAACAGGCAGGGTTGTCTTTGGAGCTTCCAGAGAAGACTTTATTTGCTCTCGAGCAGACTATGAAGTCCTTGGAGCGTGATCGCTTTGAGAGCTATCTTTGGGTGTGTGGTGAGCTTCCCTGCTATTCTCCTCTGAATCACTGTAAAGCACAGATTGGAGATACCTGATGTATTTAATTGCAGCTCGGAGTGTTTCTACTTTGCTGAGTCGTTTCTCTAGGTATTCGGCAGGTAGGTGATGTCTGAGTTTGGCGTAGCCTTCGTTGACACACTTTACTCTCTGCCTTTCCCTTTCGTTCCTTTTTCTGATGAATGCTGGGCCGCAAGAGTACTCGCATCTGCCAAAATTCCCACAGGGACCTTGAAACGGGAAGGCACAAGGATCGCTGTAGAAATTATCAGCCGTCAGCTGCTCTGGTGTGAAAGGAAGCAAAGGCAAATCTTCGGGGCCAGCGAGTTGGTTTGGGATCTCTGGGTAGAAATGGAGTGCAGCATAAAGGTCCCTGCAGCCAAGTCTAGACATCTGCCCAGCGTGGGAGTTGCTTAAGATTGGCAATCTGTCCATGGCATCCCAAAAGCTTCCCAAGCTGTGGTGTCTCAGGTATAGAGCTAGAAATGGAGAACTGTGTATCAGCTTTAGTGATTCATACATTGCAATAGGCTAGGTGTGATTGTCAGTATTTTTAGTGCACTTCTGATATTATGCAAATATGTGGGAGACGGTGTTGTACTGACCTATTTAAATAGAGTGTTCCATATGCAAAGGACATATTTTAAAATCAATATAAGCATAGATACTTGCAACTAGATAAATCTCTTTAGCTTTACAGTTGAGGATGTGAAATCATATGGCAGATTTTCCTAGGCAAAAACACATGCCATTGTCAGAATGACTGGTACATGAACTTCTCCATTATTCTCTGTACCCACTCATTTTCTCTGCAGTGTGTGCCTCGCTATTCCTATCACTTATGCTGATTATTAGCCCAGGGAAAGAGGGGTGTTGTCTGTGGGAAAGCTTGAAATGTGCTTAACTCTCTCACTGAAATTATTGAGGCCTACATGTATTCACCTTGATCAAATTGTGCCCCATATCTTTTAACAGAAACTCTCCTTTTCAGGCTGTGCCTAACATCAGAATTCAAAATTTGCCAACTTCTCCAGCCGAAATAATGTTGTATCTTTTATTCTGTAATATAGCAACTCAACAACTTCATATAGCAAATAATGTGAAAGGTACAGTAATGGTAAATTAATGTTTCTCATCCTCCCTTCCAATACATTATTTTTATTATAAGCAATAGTCAATAGTGTAAGAAGTTGTTTCCTTCCATTTATCAGGGATTACTGGATCAGCTTGCTAGCAAATATCAAAGTATTACTCTGACTGCGGGCATGTTATTTAATTGCATATAATCTATGTGGTTAGGATTTAATGGGAAGTTGCTTAGAGAGCAATCAATCTCCCGTAATGATTCAGGACCCACCAACTGACTTTCAGAACATGTAAGGGATGAAATTGGCTCTCCCCGTGCCTCACAATCACACTTGTCAGTTCCCACCAGCCTACTCCAGCATAGAGAATTCCATAACACACACATGTACAGAAGAACGCGCCCCCCGCAAAAAAATTGGGTCTGCAGCCTGTAATGTAGAGCAAGGAAGATTTAACTGAATTATAGAATCATAGAATTGTAGAGTTGGAGGGTCATCTAGTCCAACTTCCTCCAGTGCAGGAATCTCAATGTGTCTGGTCCCCCATCCAATTTGAAACCATACCAGACACTGCTTAGCTTTGCAAATGTGCTAGGAGTTTTATATTGCTAAACAGCAATCAATGAAACGTATTTATTGATCATGCATTATAAAAGCTGAATCAGTAAACTGTCTATAATAAAAATTGCCTATAATAAAAATGTCAATTAATGTTTGCATTTTAACATTTGGAAAGATTACTGAATTCACCAAACCTTTAACTTGAATTAGAAACCTCAGTTAACTGAATTATTTACTATGAAGTGAAGTCTCATTAATTCAAATAATTTCCTTTATTCCTTCTGAAATTTGCCTCAGTGCCTAAGACAAAACACAAGATCATAAAACAAAGCTAAGTTTTTCATTCCTAGACTTGCTTATGGTGAAATAGAAAAGAATCCCCAGAACCACAAGGAAAAATCTAAAATATTAGACAGGGACTGAACTTCAAAATTCCACACTAAAATTATGTATGTTAGTAAGCTGATTCTTATAGCACTTTTCTCTATAGATCTATTCTATAAACTAGAGCTCACAAAGTATATATTTATCATGTGCATCATTTAAATTTAACAATCTGGATTAATATTAACAAAAACCATGTAACATTTTGCTATTAGCCTCTATCTACCTTTCATTCCTTACCTGAGTTCCACAGTTCTTGTGCCTGCTGGACTGAGTCAAAAGACAGATCTAAATTTATAGTCAATTGACAATATGCAAAGTAGCTTACAGTTAGATCTGCTCTTTTCTGGTTTAGCTTCTTCCACCCACACTGCAGCTATAAAGGCAACAAATATTAGAATTATGGGATAGAAAGTGTAATGTATTAGATGGTTTTTATGGTTTCAGACAGAAGCATATTTATACACTGCCAATGTGTAAGTTGTAATAATTTACTAATTTTTATCAAATAAATGTTCATATTTACACTGTAGAAGAATTTGCTAGATCTTGAGTACTTTCCCCACATATTTCTTCAGGTGTGTTAAACACACAAATCAAATCTCAACAAATTTATTTCAGACTATCTTTATAGTTACAATAAATGCCTGTGAATGTGGATATTTACAAATCAATTTTAGAAGGCCACTGGGAAATCATAAAATGCTGACATTTCTTAGTAAAAGTTAAAGCCAGTTCACTGTCCAGTCATCACCAATTTCATAGAATCATAGAGTTGGAAGGGACCCCAAGGGTCATCTAGCCCAACCCCCTGAAATGGAGGAATCTCAACTAAAGCATCCCTGACAGATGGCCATCCAATCTCTGCTTAAAAACTTCCAGTGTCCATCACCTTCCAAGGGAGTCTGCTGCATTGTCAAACAGCTCTATCAGAAACTTCTTCCCAATGTTTAACTGGAATCTCATTTCTTGTAACTTGAAGCCATTGGTTTGGATCCTACCCTCTGGAGCAGGAGAAAACAAGCTTGCTCCATCCTCCTTGTGAAAGCCCTTTAGGTATCTGAAGATAGCTATCATATCTCCTCTCGGTCTCCTCTTTTCCAGGCTAAACATACCCAACTCACTCAATCATTCTTCATAAAGCTTGGTTTCCAGACCCTTGCTCATCTTGGTTGCCCTCCTCTGCACATGTTCCAGCTTGTAAACATCCTTCTTAAATTGTGGTGCCCAGAACTGGACACAGTACTCAAGGTGGGGTCTGACCAAGGCAGAATAGAGCAGTACTATTACTTCCCTTGATCAAGACACTGTTGATGCAGCTCAAGATACCATTAGCTTTTTTTGCTGCTGCATCACACTGTGAACTCATGTTAAAGCTTGTGGTCTACTAAAGCCCCTAGAGACTTTTCACATGTACTACTGACAACCCAGGTGTCCCCCATCCTATATTTGTGCATCTGGTTCTTCCTGCCTAAGTGCAGGACCATACATTTGTCCCTATTGAAATTCATTTTGTTAGTTTGGGCCCAGTTCTCCACTCTGTTATGGTCATCTTGAATCCCGACTCCGTCTTCTACAGATTTGGTTATGCCAAGCACTCATTTTAAATGTAATTTGTTTAGCAACTTAACTAAGCAGAAAAGTTTAGTTAGAAATTATAAGAAAAGAGCATGTAGAAATACAAGTTAAAATCAGTATTTAATGGTATAATTATTTAAGGCTGTACATGTACCTAAGATTGTGTATGGATGTAAATTAATAGTAATAATAATAATAAATAAATAAGCAGAAGAGAGCATACTATGAAATGGTAACCCCCCAACTCTGCCCCTTCTCTGCTCTCAAGTTGCCTCTTCCACTGGCAGATGATGACTAGAGCAGTAGCTGAGGAGAATTTATGATAAATCTGACCAAATACAGGTAGAGTTCATATTAAAATCTACACTGTTGGCTTATTTTCCCAACATAATTGTATCAGTACCATGTAAATCAATGTTCCACATTATGAGGTTATTTGGTTTTTGTTTACAACTCTTGGTGGTCCATCCTTGTAAGTTTATTCATGCTTTCATCACAGATGAAGCTCCCCATAATTCCACTTTACGTGGAATCCAGGTTAACATACACACAGACACCTGCTTCACACTCTCACCTAGGAGCAAGCCCACCCACAACCAGTCACCACCAATGGGGGAGTGTCCTCACCCTCATCACCCTCTGAAAGGAAGAACCCGCCCAAATAAACAACTCACCTTTGGTGTCACCCTGAGTCCAGCCCACCAGTTTCAGCTCACCACCAATGGCAAGACTCCACATAGGCAGGCTTCCCCTCTGGAAACCAGAGATAGAGAAACCGGCCACAGCTGTGTCAAAATTCTTACTCTTCATGAGTAGGGCTGGCTGGCCAAACATTCAGACTCCTCCAAAGGGCTGCTGTTCTGCAGGTACAGCAGAAAAGGGTTGGGGAGGCTAAGATGGGGTCCACCTCCCAGCCAGCAGTAGCCCATCAACGGCTACCTGCAGACCACCTGCTCACTTGACCTATATCCATCTTGACTGGCAAGTTTGGCCACATGGGTAGAGAAAGTTATGATTCTTTCCTGGGTATGTGATTCCATTTCCTCAGAGAGCGACAGCAAGCTCAGAGGGACCTTTTGGAGTGCAACCAACTGCATCCCTGTGGCAACCATAATGGAACTTATGAACAAGTGGGCAGGCAGTAGTGGTGATAGCAGCCAATACTGCAGTAATAGCTACAGCAGGCAGACTGGCCACCTATAGTGGTGTAGGTGGCAGCTGCAAGGCCAACTGGCTTGTAAACAGTATGGTGGGTCAACCACCCTTTGTGATCTGCTGTCCAGGCAAGTATCTCACCATGCCTCATTATATAGCTGGCCCTGTATGCCTTGGGCACATCAAGGCTGGACTACGATAACATAATCTGCATACAACTCTGAAAAGGTTTTGGAAACTACAAATGGAGCATGATGCTTCAGCCAGACTTCTTTCACAGGCCTATTACCGTATATGAAGCCTTTTTCTCCCAGTTCTTTTGGAGTTCAAAATACTGGTCCACACTTTTAAATATATTGGGCCTAAACTATATACGGCTTTTAAGACCTGCCATTTCCCATGCAAAGTGTCCACCTATTGTGTTACTGGCACTGTGGCCAGTATTTTATTTAGCTGGGCCTTTGGCACTGAGGAATTCATGTTGCCCTGACTATTTTGCCTTACTGCGGTACTACAGTCACTATTATACTCTGCTGCATTATGTTTTCAGTAATTGTAATGGGGCGATTTATTTTGCTTTCATTGTTGTAAGCTGCTTTAAGGGCTTTCAGGCAGAAAAGCAGTCTAAAAATAATGCTGCTTTTTAGGGAGCACCAGAGGCTACAAAATGAATGGAGGTGGTTAAAAGTACCATTGCACAAATGCAAATTTGATCACAGCTTAGGTTTTTAGGAGAAAACTTGTTTTTGCCAAGTATGTTTAGGCCAAGGAGAATTAGGGTTGCAATTCTATGGCCGCTTATCTGAGAGAAGGCCTCACTGAACTCAGCAAGTCTTAATTCTGAGCAGACGTCTATAGAATTGCAACTGAATCTAGGTTATATTCCACATAGACTCCTTGAAATCAATTGAATTAAGTCCAATGACATCAATGGGTTTACTTATATTAATGACGAACATTGGCTATCCCCCTTAGTTGGCTATGTACTTAAATTACCACCACCAAGCTAAACCTTCAAGTACTCACACTGACAAAACAAACCAGGTTTAAACACACTACCTTAGGATGAAGGAATAACAACAGGCTTTGGTCAAATCAAGTCTTAGGTATACACTCCAAAAGTGTTGTAATTACAGCATGGCTTCAAATGCATTTTAAAAGTATTGCTATGACAAAGAAATCTTTCCTTGTCCTCTTCAAATTAATGACCAATCAAGATGAATGCTCATAGCCAAAAAGAAAGAAAGCACAATGGTTTTGAAATGGTTGAGCACAGCTGTACATAGCACTGCAATGGATTCATTTTTGTTCTTGCTGAAGGACAAGATGAGCATTCCCATGCTGCTGTGGGACATTAAAAGGATTTTCAGCATCTAAAGCGAAAACACAGAAACACCCAATAAAGAAATTCAGCAACCTGTGTAAGTTTGGGGCACAGGGGAAGTATATCAGTTATGGAAACTGTGGATACTATTTGCAGAGGTACAAAGCAGCCACAACTGCAATAAGCACACTAGCTTGGTGAGGGAGATTGCCTTTTCAAGCATCAATATATTGCTTCTGGAAAACTGAAATATTCTCACAACAGAAATGCTGCTTGGACAGTAATTGTTCCAGAGGGCCCAGATGGCTAACAACTGTCTTTTTTTTTTTTTAAAAAAAAAAAGTTGCCTGCAAATCCCCCCAAAAACTTAAAACTAGCCAATTCCAGTCTTAAAACTATGAATGCCTTCAAATGCATTGACCTGATGACTGAAATACCCAAATGGATTCCACATGGTATTTCATTTTAAAATGCTTCACTTGACAAATTTTATGGAATCAAAATAATTTTTCCAAGTATAACTAACTCCCAGGACAAGAGAAGATTCTGAATAATTTATTCGCATTCCGTTATCCAGCTAATTTTTAAAGATTCTCATCATCCACCAACTATTAAGATTTAGATGAATAAATTTAGATATCACATTGTAGACACTTAGCAAGCAACCGAGGAGGTCCAACACTTCCTATTCTGTTCTACATTGTTTCATTTACACAGCACTTCAAGTCTCTAGAGTTCCCTGTCTTAAAGTTGCAGAGGTGCAAGCAATAAAATGCATACAACCAGCCAGTTTTAGATGCAACAGCTATACTGAAAGACCCAGGTTTTTGATACACAGCATCAGACAGTTAGAAAAGAACAAATATACATATATAAAAGTTCAAGATGTAAAGTCACTTGTAGCAGAAATGTGGCACACCGTCTCATTTCTTCAAATAGATATTAGGGAAACTTGCATTTAAGAAACATAGTGAATCATCTCTCAATGTCAAAATTAGCACACAAATAATAAGCTTATGCTTTATTAGTAAAAGCAACTTAGTGGTGTACTAAGATTTTGGCTTGTTAAATATTTGAAGATATTCCTTCCCCTCATGTTTGTGCTTCCTTTGCTGCTAACGAGCAAAAATTGTCTTCCGATGAAGTGGAACACCAGGAAAACAATCTGGCACTTTACTTTCGTCCATTAATTTTCCTCCAACACGATTTGGTGATAATTACTCTACTTATTAACTGAGCACAACATGACGGTCAAACACAGATTTGCGCTGTTCTTGGACTTGGCGCTTCCAACGTTGCTGGGCATACTCCACTTTGTTCAGCATGTTGGCTCGGCTTCGGGAACGAGCCAGCACATCGTGAGCATTTGCAAAAGGCTGGTGATCCTGAAATTAAGGGAGATAAGTTCTCATTATTAAATTGTTATCGTTCAGCATGCAGAAGTTGCAGAAGTTTCTGCTGTGCATGAGATGAAGTGCATTCACTTTGCAAACACAATTCTCTGGCCCCAAGCAATTAAAAATAGCAAAGTTAGGGCTTGAGAATTTTCACTTACACAATAGAACTTCCTCTATTTCTTCTCTCTCCCCCCCCCCCACTCCTCTTCTCCTAATCTGCTCTGGAGAGTTGAAGGGAAACCCCAGAAGAGGTTTAAGGTGCACATGGGAAGATGGAAGGAAGGGGAAGTTTTGTTGCACAGCCAAAAGTCCTTGCACTAAGTCAAACAGAACTACTTCATTGGATACTGCCTTGAAAATCAACTAATACTTCCCTGAGACCACTACTAACCAGTAGATTGTATCCATGTTTTACTCACTGAAATTAATGTAATGAAATTAGGTGTATCTAGCCAATGTTAGTACAGCTAATGTTGGTTAAACCCAATATAAATTGTTTTCCAGTGCAAGATTATCAGGAGTAGTAAAAGGATCCTGTGTATTCTTCAGTTTGTAAGATAGCATTGAAATTCAAACTACCAGCGCACTTGCGACTCTGTCTAAGCAACTACACTACTAATCAGCAACACCTATTGTTGTGAAGCTGTTTAGAGTACTCACTCCAAGATGTCAAATAATACTGAACACACCTGTTTATATTCAATATCTTAAAAGAAAAGCAAAAATACAGCTGTTTAGGTGACAAAGTTGAACTACTATATTTATGTTAAGCACTCATGCCATCCTATTATACATACCACTGGATGAATGCCATTCATAAACATCAACATTCAATGCTAAACCTACTGTTTAGATTTTGGGCACTAAGCTGTGTTTTAAAGATTAGCTTTAGAGAAGGGCATGTATGTGATATATACTAAGGATTAAATATCCACATTGTGAACTGTTTACGATGTTAACATGTCTAAACTGACTTTTAGCAGCAATACTTCAAGGCATTTAGGATTTTTTAAAAAACAGCATACACCAAATTGGAAATCAGACATCGGGTTTTAAGTGAAAAAGTTGCACAAGCTGCCTCAAACAACACCTGCACAAGCTCCAGGAATACATTTGAGATGGTTCAAATATCCTATACCTGATGGAGCATGGGAAGGAGTGTTTCAGAATCTTATACATACCCATCACCATGTGCATAACATGTGACATGGTCATATGTACGCCTTACCACACCTATTCACTATCAGGGAAATAGGAGGTAGACAACTGAACAATAATTCCTCTGTGCTATGGAAGATCAGTGAAGAACTGCCACTTAAAGCAGGAGTTTTAAGTTTGGGGCCAAGCCTCTGAAACCATCTTCCATCTGGTAATCTTTGTACATCTTTCACTATCAACAAAGATACTCTTGTTTTCCATGGCATTTGCTGTCTGCTGATTAGTACCATTTCCAACGTAAGGGTTGTTGCCTATTTGCTATTTTAGTATTATATTTTTTTTAAAAAAAAATTATGTTGTATTTTTACATCAGAATTTTGAACGATCAAAATTCAACCTGAAATTTTGCAACTAGGGCCTTGAACATATGGATTTTGGAACATATGGATTTTGAATATTATTCAGACAAATAACTTACCCCAACGTCGTCATCGCTTTGTATTAGTTGTGAATGTCCAAAGAGGCGTCTCTTCAGAATAGGTTCTATCAAGGTAAGATACACCATATACAGCAGGAGGAGACCCAAGATGGAGAGATATATGATGATTGTAACCTACATGGCATAAGACAATAGTTCAGTTATGCCATCTGAAAACACACTAATAGGGAGAATGTTGGCTGGCCAAGTGAAACAAATGGTCTATTACAGCATTGTAAACATTTAGGCATTCCATTCTCAGCAATGTATCCAAATGGACTTTTAAACCACTTAAGCATTTAGCATGAGTAAGTGATACAAAGAGAAAACACACCAAAGCTATCAAAGGGGTTAAAGAGTAGGAAAATCAAAACTCAGTTTCTTCAGATAATATGGGTTCATTTTCTCAGGGAAACTTATCATGGCTAAAAAGGTGCCCATTCCAACTGAGTCTTTAAAAAACAGGAAACAGCAGCAAAAATGGGTTGGAACAGAACCTCTGGATGCAGCACAAAGTGAATTTGTGAAAGCAGAGATCATCAAGTGGGTGAGGGGCCTGGACTGCTCCAATTAAAAGCTTGTCACAAACTGGCTTTGAATGCCATCCATGAAAGCAGACTGTACATCAATAAACAAGGCCACTGTCAGCACAGCAGAGAAAGGTTAAGCTGGATGCACAAATTAAGCAATTCTGATGCTGTTACCACAGCCTTGCAAAAATATTAACAAAATATTAAGCAATTCAAGAACTGGACACAAAAATGATCGGGGTGGGCAGATTTACTGTATGTGAGCATTTAAATATGATTATCTCTTAGCACTGAATGTTATTTCCAATAATAACTTAAATAATTTATGGTACTGACACCAATAGACCAAATGCTATGCCTGTTAAACATGCCTTGACTGGCAAAACATGTGCTATGGGGATCAGCCATTGTTGCTTGATAGAAAAACATCACAAATTGTTGACCAATAAACGGTCTAGGAAGCATGAGACTGGCTGCATTCACAAGTGATGCTAAACAATAGTTTAGCATTATGAAGACAAGCCGTAACACTCTTTGACCTCACATGCAAGTTTCCGCTTCTATTTTAACTGCAGTTTATTGTGACAACTGAACCTGGACAAACTAGAAAGCCCTTAGCTGTGGTTAGTAGAAAGAAACTAAATAGGAGAGCTGGCTTATTTACACTAAGCAAAGTACAGAATCAATATTATATAGGGCAAAAATGTTCTTCAAAATCTAGCTACCAACACTCTATTACTGTAGCTGCTGCATCACACACATAATACTCAAGAGTCATTATTTTATTATATTTTTTCTCTGGAAGGATTTTTATGCCATTTATGTAGGTTATGCTATACAAACTTTTATTTTATAGGTTTGTCTAATCTAAAATGTGGGTTTTGGCAAAAGTCTTAACTGAACAAATGAGCTTTAACTGGCTTGAGTTCTAAAAAAAGTTAATCAAGAGGTATTTTACTTTAATAGTTTCAGAGCTTCTTTCCTCATATTTGCATTCACAACGTAAGCAATATGCCTCTACATCTGGTCCCGGAACTGGCATAGGCTCCACAACATGAAGACAATCACTGGGTAGAAAGGGAAAAGTGCTCAGAGTAAGTTTAGGTAAAATTATACATTGCAAAAAACATCTTCAGTGAGAACACATGCTGAATGTACCAAGAACTCACAATCTATTATTCATATTTTTGGAAGTTAGAAATAATTGACATTTAACCCAAATAATGATCTGCTTAAATATTTAATTTGGTGCAACAGAACCTAAGTCACTTAGGAAGAGGAAAACACATTAGAGTACAAATGCCAGCATGGGAGTATCTAAGAGAAGGCCCTGAATCTCTAAATCTCCGTCTGACTTGCTAGGCTCTACTCCAGGATCTTCATCACCATCATGAGCCCTCAGTGGATATCAGCTGTGGTGCATGGAAGTGGTAACACCAGCTGGAGTGATTGTTAAATGTTCAGAGAAGAGATCCTTGCCCTGGCAACAATCCATCTGGCTCCCAAAATCACACATACTGTATCTCTTTACTCTAGCATACTGAAAGGTATTCTGACGTTCAAAAAGAGCATGAAATTGCCTAGGAAGCAATTTGTAGATCTTAGAAAAAACTTATTTCCTTCTTTTGCAGGCAGAAACAACTGTTGAATTACAGGCGGTGCAGAAGTGGAGTATTTTCAATAGGCAAGCGGTCACAGAAAGTTAGGCGCGATTGCTACAATTGTCATCTGCTTTCCCTCCTACTTCACATTGTCAAGAGTTCTCCCACCATGTGAAATAGCATACACTCTTTTTATGAAACTACCATGCATTCTTCCTGTACGATCTACTAAAAGCCTAATCCTATACAGACAAGACAGTATTGGTGTGGAAACCTTTCTTCTCTGGTTTCAAGCACAGAATGAGGCTTACACTGTGAGGAACTGCACTGTACCATCCCTTTATCTTCATTAGAAGAGGGTTTAACTGTATATGCCAGAATGCAGTTACTTTTCTCAGTGAAAGTGAACATGTCCATGAAAAACCAAATTTACAAGTCCTTTGTATACGGCTGCTTTCATATACCTTCTGGGCAACACTTACTTATCACAGCTAATTTATTAATTGTTCCACTCTGTTTGTATTGACTCCTGCATCGTTCAAATGACAAGGGCAAATGATCAAATTCATGATGGCCAACCTAAGGAGATTCAGTACATGGCAAAGGCATTAAATAAGTATGCTACTAGCCTCATAAAACCTTCCAAGCTAATGCCTATGACATCTAATCATTCTGGGTTGAGCCAGAAAGAAGATGAAACCATACTTCCTAAAGTTTGTAAATGAAACCAAACTTCATCCAGTTGGATTACTTTGGTATCATCTAAGGAACATATAGTAGCTATCGCCAAAGGGCATGTTATACATTGGTGTAGCTAGTCATGAAGAAAAGCTTCCAGTCACTACACTATATAGACGGGACTGGTGCCAGCAGTAACCAGCCTGACCTGGCCAGGTCACCATTCACTAATCTCCTTGTGGGATGTTTTTCAGCACTATGGAGCAGCCTTGCTTTTGAAAGAGAGCAAAGCTTAGTTCCCATTTGCGATGGCCGCCCACCACTTTTCAAGTTACCCAAAACGTAATGTCTGAATGTTACAATGAAATGTATTGATTTCATAGATCCACAGTCCAGACTGAATGGGAGCAGAGCTCATCTTCTGTTCAAAAGTGTTCTTGCCTCTCAACCATGTCTGGGACCATGGTGGAAGGCAGTGAGTGGTTTTGGTTTTGTTGCCACCCTCCAAGTGGTAGCAGTGGTTGTTGCTGTGGCCACCACAAGTAAGCCTGCGCCATGATTGGGTGGGGGTTATTCTGGATCTATTGTCTGCTCTATGCTAAGGGCCCCTATGCTGGCTCTGCTAACAGAAAAGCACCACAGTGTAGGTATTAGCATTCATTGAGAGGAAATACTGTTTTTCCCTCCAAGACTTGCCCTATATATTGAAAGGCACTATGAAAGCCACTGTTTCAAGTTCATATATACAAATTAGGCTAATCCACATGCCTTTGCTTGACTACTTTTGACAGCCAACTCAAGGTATGCCAAAATATTAGAACTGGAGTTTTGTCTGATTGCCTCAAATGCAAGTGCATAAAAATAAATCATTTTTGAACTAAAGGCTTTTCTTTCATAAATGCTGTTGTATTTCAGTTCCATCATAAAAAAGAAACTATAGTTTATTACTTATGTTTACTAAATAGCCTGAAATTCAACAGCTCCTTATCTTTTGCCTTTACTGCACCTTTAGGCTCAGTAAGGATTAATTTCCACATTACAAAATTCTGTATCAACAACAGTACCTTTGAAATGGCAATTAAATAAAGGGCAAACATTTTAGTTAAGAGTACAAGAACAAGACAAAAGTGCCATATACTTACCAGTCTTTCTGTGAAACATTCTTACTGAAAATTTGGCCAGCATGGTCTTTGTAAGGAGGACAGATGCATTTACATCGGACATCTTCAGAATTCTGAAAAATAAACACAAGCTTAGAACTAAGGGATGTGTCATCAAGAACAAAACATAAAAACAATCAACAGGAGAAACATGTTTAAAAAATAATACTTAAGAGTATAAATGACGTATAATGACAATAGTGCCTCTCTTTTTACAGAGTATTTATGATTTTTACCCTGTTGGAATTTATATATGTCTTCAAAGGCTTCAACCTACCTTCTAAAAAATGAATAACAGAAAGAAAACTTAACAAAAATTACACTTCTGATTAGATGTTTGGCTCTATAAATTGAACCATGCTTGATCAAGTTAATTTGACTAGAACTGTAAAAATGGGAACTAGATAGATTACCTCCTTTGGTAGTGTATTAATGTGAAGTCAACACACCTCAAGCTATGTACCTTGAAGCCTTTCAGCAGCTTTGAGAAACAAGGTAAATCTTGCTACACACTTTTTCCACTTTTAAACTCCAGCAATAAACCCAGGGATTCTGAAATCTCCCACTCCAACACAAAATATCTTCCATTTCCCACTGTTGCTCAAAGCCATCTAAGCAGGCAATCTTTTATACCAGTTTATACACCACACCTCATCATGAAACACCCAAACACAACCAGTTGTGCTTGATCTTTAAAAACAACTCCTACATTGGTCATGTGGTTTGGATGCCTATCATCTTCCAAAGCAACTACAGTACTCTATTCCCAACTTAAGAATGGAAAGCAAAATACTGGTTTAAAGACGCTCTTGAGGCAAATCTTTAAAATGCAGTCTGCAAGCGTACAATTGGAGAATAGCCTTTACCAAAGGTGTCATGGACTTTGAATATGAACTCAGGAGGAAAGGGAGAAACGAGCTAAGAGTAAGGCACGTCAAATCCTCACCGTGATCCTCACCCAGAAACCTATGGCCTCCACAGTCACTTACGGACACATTGCTAAGACTGTGTTCATGGAAGGCAATTTTACTAGGCTATGAGTGATTGCCAAAGAAGACGAAGAAAAGAAGACATCTACAGATGTCTAAATACACAAGATGACAACATGAACAAAGGATAGGAATGCAAGACAGCAGTCAGAATTAGAAGCATCATAAAAATCCATAGTAACTGCTGTTGGCCACAAACATGATGCTAAAGCTAAAGGTGGCCACTGAAACTCTCAACATGCCCAAGTCAACATCAAATACTATTCAGTTAAGTGGAATGTATTTCGAAGTTGAACATGTTTGTAATTATAAGCTTAAGCAAAATGCCTCCCTTTGCTCTTCACGACATCTGAAATGAGAAAACGACAAACATTTCGGGGTGGGGTAAATCGGATAAACACATATGACATAGCAAAAACCTCCCTGTCCGAAAACCGATTCTTTCTGCTGTGCTTTGCAATCCTCCTGCCTCGTCCTACCACTTTTTCTTTTCTTTTTTTCCCCCTTCTTTTGAAGGAGAGCTCCTACATGCGTTCTGCTTAAGGGATATTTTAAGAGTGCTGCAGAAATATGTATTTTCAGAAATTAAAAGTCGTCGATAACGAGAAAGCAAGCGTCAGCGACGGAGGTGAGATTGACAGCCCCGGCGTTGCGGGCGGTGGTGGTGGTGGGGAAGCGGGGACGCCTTATTCCCTAAATGTATGGATATGAGAAGCCCTGGCCTTTTGAACATAAGCTTTTTTATTATTATTATTAACATAACCCTCCGGAAAGTGGGGCTTCCGCTCCCTCCTAGGTGCAGAGATATTCCGGGGACTGGAGAGGAAGCGGGCAGACTCAGTGGAGGGAGGGAGCGCGAGCGCCACGGGAACGGACGGGAGGGGTCGCGCGCGCGTCGCATACCTTTTCGCCGGCTACGTGCCCGGCGAGCGCGGCCAGAGCCAGGAGCGCGCACAGCGCCGCCCGCGCTCCTCCCGGGGCCGCCATGCCCGACTCCCGCGCCGAGCCAACCCAGAGACCCTCCCCTTATCGCCGCCGAGGCGGGGCGCGAACTCCCAGCTCCGGAACCATCCCGACTTCCGCCTTCGACAGAGGTTCGGGCCCGTCCGCGCCTCGTCACGTGACGCCGCGGGGCCTTCCCTTTCGGGAAAGGGCCCTCCTCCCACCGCCCACTGCTCGAAGGGCGGTCTCGCGGCCTTACGGCGAAATCACGCGAGGGGAGAGAACCGGCGGTGTGGCCCTCTTCGTCTCTCACTCCATCTCCGCCGCCTGTTTTTTGCTAGTAGAAACGGAGGCGGCTCCCCTCAGCCCCCGCGACAAGGCCTCCGTGGGCTTTCCTGAAGGAGCAGCGCTTCTCCTCTAGGAAACTGGACGTTAAAATTGAGACTCCAGTCCTTAAATATGCTTACTTGAAAGTTAGCTCGATCGAAACCAAGAGGATTTGCCTTGGCGGGGGGAAGTGTTTTAAGATGAGAGCGTTCATGTGAAATGCTTTTTATTATTTCTCTTTCCGAAATCTTACTTTTGGGGCGTAGTTTCCTCCCGTCGCGCTCCCCCAAATCCATTTTGCCACTTCTGTACCTCACTCCTTTCATTTTCCTGATGCTGCTGCCACGAGTCAGAATCGAGGTCCCAGAGGTGGAGACCTGAATTAATATTGCTGCATTGTCGTTTTCTGCTCTGGATTTTGTTTCTTCAACAGCTGTTGCTGGGTGCACGTTGGAGAGCTAAAGCATTTCTTAACATGAAATGCGTTCATGGTAAAAGCTTATAAAGAGGCATGTCACATAATACTCCAACTTGATTGTGGCTGCGATTTTGTGAACGCTTACAGTAGGGGACTTTCCAAAGCAGCTCAAGCTATACTAGACTGTTGCAGCCCTTTTTAAGTTACTCATTTTGAGGGAAATCCTCATTGCATATGGCTGAACAACCTTTATTTGGTTGTTCCAGTGCTACAAAGTTCCTGCCATTTAGCTCTGTAGAAGAAGGCATTTCAGCAGGTATGCCACATAACAATGTTTCATTTTCTACACAACTATTAAAGGTAGAGTTTTCTTCTGCATCTATCTGTCCATCCTAGTACACCCTCAGGGGGCAGGCTTTGGTCATTCAAATGGTACCCTGTGTGAGCCCAAAATTTGGCACCCGGACCCCATGCCTTCCTTTCTGCTCAATTCGCTACACCATAGTTGTGATACATTGCCTAGTGCAGAGGAACTGGTTGTGCTGCCTCTGAGACCCTAATGCATAGATATGGCACAAAACCCTGCTCCCACTATCTTACAGTGTGTTCATATTACTGCCTTAAAGTGCAGCAAAGTTAATTTTTTTCTGTGTGTTTTCCCCACCCCAACCAGCTGTTCACACCAGCAGAGCTTCATAGTGTCAGATTAATTTCTGTTTGTGTTCTTGCTCAGGGGAGTGTATTTACCTCATGTGTTCTTGATGCATACAGTACTTGTAGCATTGGCTTCCAGCACAATCCTAAACATGTCTACTCAGAGTAAGTGTCATTGAGCATAAGGCTGTATACCACAACTTGGTACAGCAACATCTTTATCTCTCTTTGAATTTCTAGCATAATAATGTAATCTGTGTCATTTAATAGCTAGTTTTCAGCACTGGAACAATGAAGATATTTGCCTTGCTTTATCTGGATGTCTCAGACCACTCTTGAGCTTAAAGTGCCTTTAAATCTTTGTGCTTGTCATATAATCATTAAGCAGTATGTGATAAGTATATTATAGCCTGTAGATTTCTCTGAGTATGATTCATTACCTGCTAATAAATATGTGCCCAGATTAAAGGAGACAGAGGGAAGGTTGCACACCCCCTGATTTTTAATCAATCTCATTATAGCCATTTCCTGCAACTGCAAATTAGTACTTTGATGCCAGTTTCACCAACCCACTCTCCCGATCTGTTCAACCACCTGCCCGCTTTTGGTCTTTACTGGGAAGAACATTGCCTTTGTCTAAATATTCATGCCAAGGAACTGAAAAAGAACAAGTATTTTTTTTTCTTATGTATTTGCCATCTCAAAAGCAAGTGACATCTCTGCAGAAAATATAATTAAAAACAACCCTGCTTTCATGTGGATATTCTTAGTTGTGGTTAAATCCAGTGGAAACAGTGTTTTATTTTAGTAGGGAGGCAAGCTTTATTTATAACGAGTGTGAAAACAAATTAACCACACATGAAAAACTGCTACAGAAAATACATCTTTTTTGCATGTAGTTTCACATCATTTGACTGAATTTATTAATTTGCTGACCCTCAGTTCAGTTAGAGAGCAGCTAGGCAGTTTGCTACAATTCTTGCCACAAACTTTTTACCTCAGAGTCATGAATGGTTGTGATGGTCTGATAATGGCTCACCTCACTGGAGACCATGATTCACCAAGAAGAGTGGGAAACCACAAAGTTTGTGAGGCATTTCCATGCTGATTCCATTTTGGTCAGGTGTTGTGTCCCTCATTGTGATGGGGGATTGTCTTAGTAAGACAGGCGCCAGAACCCACTCCATTTCCACTCCCTTTCCAAACAAATGTATTGCAGCTGTGTTGTCCATGTGGATTGCCTGAACAAATGGGACAACTCTTTATATCTTGTAAATATGTATCTTCCTTAAGACCGACCCCCACCCTAGCATAGCGGTCATTATATAGGCTTGTACTAGCTCTGTCCAGTATTGTGCAGAGATACCATACATTTTTAAAGTGCTATAACCTATTTTACTTCCACATGTTTGTGAGTGGTTTCGACATTAATTAAACTTGGGAAATTGAGGTCTGTCACCTTTGTAGGGCAGGCTTACTGTATCAAAAGTCTAAGACTCCCATTTAGAATAGTAGTCTCAATCTGAGTATATGAGTTGTATAGAAATTAGTTTACAATAAGGAACATTTCAGTTGCTGTGTAGCTAATTTCTTGACTTGTTAGTAAGCAAAAGTCTCATTTTTAATGGTGTCCAGAAGTTAGCATTGCAGTGTATAGTTTCAAATTATTTTGTTGCTGTTATCAACTTGTGTACATGATTCATGCACATAGTCTAATATTAGAGTTCCCTTGCCTTTGGCAAAACAAACAAACCATGCTGAATTTCCAAGTGGAAGTGAAGCTATGTTTTCAGCAGACTAGAACAGCAATTTCATTCTTCACTGCACAATATATTGTTTCTATCCACTGCTGCTTGCTGCTTCTTCATAAGTTATGTCACATTGACCCTAAAGGTCGGAAGCCAAAGCTTTTCTCCTTGATATTTTGGAATCCTTTGCAAAAGTGCATTCTTAAGTGATCCAAATGTTAGCTGCCCTTTGACCACAGAAGCCTCCTGCTCAACCATTTATTCATCAATGTACGACCCTGGTTATAGTTAATCACAGCCTTGGTTTGCTGCCCTTAAATTGGGATATTATAACCTACCTGCCAGTCTGCAGTACTAAACCAATCTGGAAGTGAGTCCAACTGAAGTCAGTGGGACTTACTTCAGAGTTAACATGCTTAGAATTGGGAATGGTTAAGGACGCGGGTGGCGCTGTGGTCTAAACCACAGAGCCTAGGGCTTGCCGATCAGAAGGTCGGCGGTTTGAATCCCCGCGACGGGGTGAGCTCCCGTTGCTTGCTCCCTGCTCCTGCCAACATAGCAGTTTGAAAGCACGTCAAAGTGTAAATAGATAAATAGGTACAGCTCCGGCGGGAAGGTAAACAGCATTTCCGTGCACTGCTCTGGTTCGCCAGAAGCGGCTTTGTCATGCTGTCCACATGACGCGGAAGCTGTCTGCAGACAAACACCGGCTCCCTCGGCCGGTAAAGCAAGATGAGCGCCACAACCCTAGAGTCATCCACGACTGGACTTAATGGTCAGGGGTTCCTTTACCTTTTAAGGACAGAAAACAGTTTGCACTCTTGAGCAGCTATAGACATTAATAATGGAATCTTATTTATGCTTCTCTTCTTTTTAACTGCTTTTTCTCAGGCTGAAGAGGAAAATGAGCACCACTTGTCATATTGTCAAATTTGGTTCTGCTATAGTTTGCTTTTGGGAAGTTGACCTGAAGAGGTCGCTAGATATACATCCAAGAAACAGGTAAAGAAACCAAAATCAAAGTATTTTTAGCATGTGTTAATTGTCTTATTAATGCTGGGGTGTTCAAGTAATCAAGAACTGTCTTCAGCATGCAATTATTCCTGACTCTACTTTTCTGCATTTTGTTTTCCTTTGACCTCACATTATACCATTTCTGTGTCCCCCCCCCAAAAAAAACACTCACTCATATGAACATGCAACTAGGATAACAACATCAGTATAACATTTCATGTGTTTGAGTAAATGGGTTGTAGTTTACAACAACTTGAGCCATAATAGACATGTTAGTCTTTAAGGTTGCTATTTTTGCTGGAAAAGGTATTCCTCTGGAAATTGTCAAAGTCAAACTGATTGTACACTTTTGCACCCAGTATTGCATTAGGTCTTCGGGAGATTATTTTTTAAAAAAACAACAACAATGCAACATCAACAACTGTAATAGACTGTACAGTGGTGCCTCGCAAGACGAAATTAATTCGTTCCGCAAGTTTTTTCTTCTTGTGAGTTTTTCGTCTTGCGAAGCACGGTTTCCCATAGGAATGCATTGAAAATCAATCAATGCGTTCCTATGGAGACCGTCCGGGAACAGAGGGGAAGGCGCGCGCCTTCCCCTCTCTCCCTGGACCCCTTTTGAACCAAGGGGCGGCAACGGGGAGAAGCGATCTTCTCCCCGTTGCCGCCCCTTGCTTCAAAAGAGGGGACAGAGGGGAAGGCGCGCGCCTTCCCCTCTGTCCCCGGAGATTGCGGGGCTGGCAACGGGGAGAAGCGATCTTCTCCCCGCCGCCCCTTGCTTCAAAAGAGGTCCAGGGACAGCGGGGGAGACGCGCTGCGCTTCCCCGCTATCCCCGGAGCTTGCAGGGCAAGCTTCGTTTTGCGAAGCAAGCCCATAGGGAGATGCGTCTTGCGAAGCGGCTAAGAAAACAAAAAACTCCTTCGTCTAGCGAGTTTTTCGTCTTCTGAGGCGTTCGTCTTGCGGGGCACCACTGTAATCAACTGGATGCTTTTTGAAGTATAACCAGCATCAGAGGCATATGAGCACCAAGGCCCTATTTAACCTCCATGTTCCTGATGGAGCACCAAAAACTGACTGTCCCCACCCCAAACAGCTTTCACTGTATTGATTTTATGTCATCAGGCTCACAAGGTTTTCCAGAGTATGATGACAGCATAGCATATGCCCTACTTGCTCTGTTTCCATGACAACTGTTAGAAAAACAGCTCCCGTCCCCACTACCAGTGTCTTTATTACATCTCACAGCTGTACTCCGAGTGAGACTTTCATCTCCTGAAGGTGTTTCTTCTTCCAATTAATCACCAATGTTTTGTTGAAATGAAACACAATTGAAATGTCTATGGCTTTAAGTAACACAGTTACAAAAAGCAGCACGGTGTATATATCTAGAAGGCACACAGTATGACTAGGTCAGGACTAGGAGTACAAACACATTTAAGGGGAATGTAGATTGCTTCCTAAATCTGTGTTTTGAATGTTTCATTTATATGACAAAAAGGAGTCTGGAAGCAGATAATAAAGTACTAGCATTACATTGGCATGACCAAACTGAATAGAGGGGAGGCTGCCTGGGAACATCCAGATTCTGATTTTGTACAAGTTGAAGCCACTGCATGGCAGGAGGAGGGGGCAGTGTGTTCGACTATGCTCCCTGGCTCCTCACGATGTTGCACGTGTGATGTCACCCCCCCCAAAATATCATTTTCAGAAGATGGTGCCTCTGTGTCACCCCATTAACTAGTTTGCTGCCCTCAAGTGTACTGGGGAACACTGTCCCATTGCCAGGGTTGAAATAAGATTTAACCGCCAGTTTAGGCAGCTTCTATACATGGAATGTGTATGTTGTGTGTGTGTGTGCTATAATAGTGTCCTTTGCCTCAGGCAAGAAAAAGTCTTGAGCCAACCCTATGAATGACTGCTTAAAAGTTCTTGAATTGGCAGTGGCCAATTCATTAACTACAAATCCTGAAGTTTTGGATCCCCCCCAAAACCGGTGCCAAAGTTTTGAAGTAGTTTTGTACCCCCCCCCCCAACTGAGTAATTGATACATGAGTGGGCCAGTTCGTAGTTAACACTCAGAAATCCAACGTTGTCTGATTCACTTCAAACTGATGCCCAAGTTTTGTAGTTGTTTTGTAGGGTTTTGTAATGAGAACTGTGCATTACACCTCCCAAACTGAGTAATTGATAGTCAAACTGTGGCTCATAGGTATCACCCAGAAATCCAACATGGTGGGATGTACAAAACATCCAAAGTTTTGAAGTCCTTTTGTAGGGTTTTGTTAATGAAGCTATAGCCAAACACTGCAGCCTCATCTTTTGTTAGGGAAATTTACAGGCAAATGGCTCAAGATGGTTAGGAAATAGGTAGGTCTTCCTTGAGTGTTTTGAATAGGAAAATCCATTAGAGTTTAGGAGTAGTGGCACATCTCATCCCCCACCTACAGTGGATTATATAAACAAGATCTGGTGAGTTTTAACAGAACAACAGAAAAGGGTTTTGGGATAGTGAGACAGAAACTGCAGCTTGAGAATGAAAGTGAGTTTTGAGCTCTGGAAGTTTAAAAGCATCTCAGAATGCTAGACTGCCTCTGGAGATCTGATGCAGGGCAGTGTAACTGCTGTTTTCAGGAGTTCTATGCTGTGTATCTCATCCAGTGCTCAGCTTGTAAGTAAAATCAAATATTACAAAACACCATAGGTCTCCAGTGGTATTTACTTTCTTTTTCTTTGGTGATCACTCATAGCCAAGTAAGATTGTCTTCCATGAATATGGCCTTAACGGTGTGTCCGTAAGTGATATTTACCTACTTTAAAAGGAGATGAAGCCTGGAATTCTGCCCCTGGAATGTCATACTGCTTAGGGAAACTATTTCATAAGAATTCAGAAATGTGTGAATGCTTATAGGTAAAGGTAAAGGTACCCCTGCCCGTACGGGCCAGTCTTGACAGACTCTGGGGTTGTGCGCCCATCTCACTTAAGAGGCCAGGGGCCAGCGCTGTCCGGAGACACTTCCGGGTCACGTGGCCAGCGTGACATCGCTGCTCTGGCGAGCCAGAGTCGCACACGGAAACGCCGTTTACCTTCCCGCTGGTAAGCGGTCCCTATTTATCTACTTGCACCCGGAGGTGCTTTCGAACTGCTAGGTTGGCAGGCGCTGGGACCGAGCAGCGGGAGCGCACCCCGCCGCAGGGATTCGAACCGCCGACCTTTCGATCGGCAAGCCCTAGGCGCTGAGGCTTTAACCCACAGCGCCACCTGCGTCCCGTGAATGCTTATAGCTGGCCTCAATTATTGTTGCCTTGATGACCAAGTCATTCTACTCATTTTCCCCCCCTCATTTGTATTATTTATTTATTTTTGCAGTTTTATTTCTTTTCTTTTCTGTTGACACGTGGTTCTCTAATTATAGCTGTCAGTTTAGACCTCATCCTTTTTTTCCATGTGGCTCAACAAAACAAGGTCCTCTCTCATGGCTGACTTAGATTGTAACCCACTGCACGCAGATCTGAGCATATGCACCACTGAGGACAGTGGGCTTGCTTCCAAGTAAAGATACCGTACATAGGATTGTGCTGCGTGAATATTGACCTGTACTGTATCAGCTCATACCATGGGCTGCAAGATCTTCATGAAGCCTCATTTTAAAATGCCACAGGGCTCCTCAAGTTTGTAATTAACTCTAATTGGAACTCACAGAATGGGACAATTGCAAACAACTTATGACCTTATCTTGCAGAGAGAAGCCGGCAGGCTACAACAGAGTTCCCAAGCTTCCTTTGCAACAGTTCTTTAGCTCAGTGTGCACAAAACTGCTATGAAAAAATAATGAAGTTGATATTGCAAATGCCAGATTAATTAGCTGATATGTCTATAGGTCATTTTATGTTGAAAAATGGATAATTATCTCTATTCCAAGGAGTAAACTAAAACTTCTGTGAGCAAGAAAGGAGCCCCAGCTGATGAAGCATCTAAGCCCCAGTGACAGAGCATTAAATTAACAAGCAAGTCATTCAAGAAGGTAAGTGTGTTCATTCATTCATTCTATTTATGTATTTATGTATTTATTTATTTCATCTGCTAAAATAGGGTACAGCAGAGGCATTGTGAGCTAGGAACTAAATTCCAGTGCAGGGCAGACTTGAGAGGCTGCAGTAAACAGCAACCAGAAATTTATATAATAATGGGCAAAACATAAGGGTAGGTCTCAGTCCAAGTCAGACATTTAAGCATTAATTAAAAATTAGTTCAACTTAATAAACAGCATTCAGTTCACTTTGAAAAAAAGTTCAAAACTAGAGTATGAATTACGACTTAAAACTAGAGGGTAAATTTACACTTGCAAAAAACTTCATTTCAAGCTCGTGTAAGCTTTGGTTAAACTTATCAACCAAAGAGTAAGGATAGGTCTCACCCCAAGTTAAAAACTCTGATTTTGGTTCTGTTTCAAAATCAGTTAAAATCTAGAATATTTTTTAAACTCCCAATTTACATTTCATCTACCCAAAGCCTCCCTTTAATCCCTGTTTAATCCAGCCATTGTCCATTCCCCAGACAAACATTCCCATTGCTAGGGAGCTAAACTGACCTACGTTTTCCATTCAGAGTTCTGCTCAGTGGAACTGAGTACAAACTCAGCCCAGTAGCTGAGCCACACTTCCTTGTGTTTTTCAAAGGACCACCACCTGATCTAATTGAAGTAGCAGCTGAGGAAAGCTAGACAGGGCTATAAATTAAGGTAACTTACCAAGGGAGCAAGGGACGTGGGTGGCACTGTGAGTTAAACCACTGAGCCTCTTGAGCTTGCTGATCAGAAGGTTGGTGGTTCGAATCCCCACGACAGGGTGAGCTCCCATTGCTCGCTCCCTGCTTCTGCCAACTTAGCAGTTCGAAAGCACAAAGTGCAAGTAGATAAATAGGTACCGCTCTGGCGGGAAGGTAAATGGCATTTCCGTGCACTGCTCTGGTTCATCAGAAGCAACTTAGTCATGCTGGCCACATGACCTGGAAGCTGTATGCCGGCTCCCTCGGCCAGTAAAGCAAGATGAGCGTTGCAACCCCAGAGTTGTCTGTGACTGGACCTAACGTCAGGGGTCCCTTTACCCTTACCAAGGGAGCCTATTGTATAAGTAAAAGGTAAGCCCATACTCACTAGTTCTCAAAGATTGTAGAGCACCACACTGGTGTGACAGGAGAGGATGGCAAGTGTGGCCAGAAGATTCAAGGACAATCAATATTATAATTTGGGAATGATTAATGTTCTTATCTAGCTACATTGTTTTCTAATTTCTGGATGTCTCATGATCATATTATTAAAAAAAACAGTGGTGTTAGTTTATTGTATAGGAAAGGATACAGTCTTGTATTGTATGCTAGAGAAAAGATTCGTTCCTTCCCTCATTTATAATAAAAGTTCTTTTGACAAATGTGCTTGTGTAGGCTTCCAAACTTCCTTCCCAGAAAGCAAACTTGGAGCATGACCTTCCAACTGTCACAGAACCAGCTAGAGGGCAGCAAAGCTGGACTTAATCTTAAGTGATGTCCAGGACTAGGAACAAGATGAATTTATTGTTGAACCAACTGGGGACGGTGACTACATTGCTATTAAATGCAACAGTTCTTGTTGCTGCTCCTTAAAAAGCAGCTGGAAAAGGTTCAGAAAGGGGAAATCCAAATTTTAATGGGGATGCTGGAGTAGATGGGCACTGTGTCTGATCCAGCAGGGCTCTAATGTAACCCTGCCTTCCTTTCGTCCACATAAAAATTGCATTTCTACTGACAATGTTGGTTGGAGTTGAGCAGAGAGGCTTCTGAAGGAGCTATTATCATGTGCTCCTGTAGTGGAGGGACAGGGTCTCTCACAAAGATTTTCTAATAGAGCAGTTATCTGACAGTGTTTCCTGTAATTGGGTTTCAAAATAGAGGCACCACTTTCCCAGCACGCCAGCCTGAAATAACCTGCAAAGCCCTGTGAAAAGAATGCTTCCTCTTATGACAAAGAAGCCTGGTTCTTTTTTCAAATGGACACATGGACTTGGTAGAAACATTGGTTGCTAGGTGACACAGACACTGCTCATGGACCCCAGTCCATGTTGTGTTAAACATGTTGTGTTAAACCAGAAATCTCTGGGGGGGAGCCCTCTTTCCCCAAAAGATCTCCATTTTGAGTCTTGTTAATAGAGTGGCTTCTGTCTTATCCAGATGATTTATTAGTGTTATGGACTTTCACGCCACCCACAATGAGAGACAGGAGCATAATCTTAAGTTAAATATAGCAAACTTACCCTTTACTCCAAGTCAAGAACAGTTGCACTGAAGTTAGTGAAAGGTGCTCATTATTCCCAAGGCTGGTCCTGTAAACTCAATAAAGGCACTGCCTGAGGCAGTACCTAGGACTGGAAGCTCTTCAGTAAAGCTGCCTGTCAAGCCTTTATGCAGATAAGTAGCCAGGGGTGATATATTGTGAGATCAGGAATTTTGAAACTGTTATCATGATCTGGACGTAAAACCATTTTTGCACAATGTACCAGTACGTCACCCAGGCCTACTGATGGAGACCTTTGGATGATTCAGAACTCTGATCTTTCAAGGTTCTAAATTGTGCAGGGAACAAGATGGTGATGGGACAGAGCTCTCTACATTCACGTGTTGGC
Source organism: Podarcis cretensis (assembly GCF_951804945.1). NCBI lineage: Eukaryota > Metazoa > Chordata > Lepidosauria > Squamata > Lacertidae > Podarcis > Podarcis cretensis. Next base: position 71,347,941 of record NC_137170.1, on the reverse strand, counting down.
TTTATGAGTAGAATGACTGAAGGGAGCTTTTGTTGATTTTATGGTTGCTGGATATCATGTTTGGATGGTACTAACTGATAACAGGGGACTTGTTAGAACATGCACTAAGCAGGTTGGGGGGAGGGCAGAGAAGTATATGTGTGTGAGAGGAATCATGTAAGATTAGACATGACTTGTTTTAGTTTTAACATGTACACAAGCAGCAGTTCTTGCTAATATATCGTGGGTGGAGGACCCAATCTACATACAGTATACTGGGTGTAAAAATCCTGCTGCTCCTTCAGGGTTCAGAGTGAGTCCTATGAATGAGAGCAAGGGTTGCCTTCCCTCCTCTAAAAGTCAGTCTAAATGTTCGTATGAATTAATGTACTGTAAGCCCACAACTTAAGCACATTTAACTTGTGCGCATACAACTATATATGCATGGCAAATTTAAAACAATAATAATTAAGGGCTAGAAAAGGGGTGGGTTTCTGGGGGAAATGACTTTGGCAATCCCACCTGCCATTGAACCCATTGGGTTTTGTCTATATGCAGTGTTGGCTTCAGGCGTGATCCCCAGAACATAACCCTTGCATAAGTTGCAGGCTTACTGTATGCAGATTTGTACCCTGTGCCCTGAGTCCTTTAAATGCCTAGCAATAACCTTAGACAGATCTGTATTCCCTCCCCCCCCCCCCAAGAATTAAATAAACTTAAACCTGGTTGGCTAACTTGAGACATAAGAACCAGGTGTATGTGATATGGCTACAGCTGTCTCATTCTTGGAACTTGAGTTGTCAGAATATCTAAAAGGTGGTGTTTGTTGACTGGAAAAGTATTGACCAACTTCTTTCTGAAGTAAATGTAAGACTACTATAGTATCTACTTGGTTGTGAGGCATTGTGCCGTGACTTTGTCATATTCAGTATCGACTGGCCTGGAATTAAGCCACTAAAATTCAGTTTTGCTTGAATTGTTCTCTCAGTAAAGCAAGTCCAGCAAAGACTTTCATTTGTAGCAATTAAGCCTAGATCCTGTAAAGGCACAAATATAACTGACTGTATCATGTGAGAGAATCAATGTGAAAGCATTGTCAATGTGCTGAATACCCATTAAAAAAAGCCCGACCCTAAATGTAGAATATCTCCTCAGTATGGAAAAAGTGGATTGTGAAATGGCAGTAGACTTGCATGCTGATGAAAGGCCAATGCACCACTCATTACGCAGAAGAAGAAAGACAGAAGAACACAGGCAATGTACATTCTGCTTTCATCATGATGCCTTTTAAAATAAGGCAGCCAATTAGATGTTGACAAAAACATGAAATAAGGTGCCCTTGCTATGTTCAAATATCTGAGATCCATTAGTATACCAATGCCATAAATAAAAGCCAGGACAACGTGCTCCCCTGAGAGCGTAATTAGGTAGGAAAGAAGTCTGCAAAAGTTCCCCTCATTTGTCTCCCGGAACTCAGCATCAAAATGTTTCATATAGAAAGATAACTATGTTCTGATATATAATGACCAGGAGATGAATTGCTAGTTATTAACAGCAGCAGCAGCATATGTGGTTGTAGCCTATCATTACTGGGATGAAGTGTGGGATAAAATCGCTTTTAAGTATATAAAAGAAATAAATAACATTAGAATACTAACATTCAATATAAATGCCCAGTAATAGCATTTGCTTTCCCCTTGCATCATGCACCTCGAATAACCTGATTGAGTCTCTGGGTATTTTGCTCTGCTCTATGTTTGTGGTCTGGTTTTCATGATTGAGAGTTGGTGGTCCCACAGCATGAGGCCAGAAACTTGTTTATAAGAAATATGTATTATTTATTGCCTGCATAGGCTTGATGGAATAGAAAAGTTTTCAGTGGCCATTTGAAAGCTGAAATAGAAGATGCCTTCTGAATCTCAGTGGGAAGAGTATTTCACAATCCTGGACTGATGACCCTAAAAGCTTGGTTCCTTGTTAAATGAGCCTTGCCAACTCAGGAAACGGCCAATAATGCTCCAGCAGATTATTTCAGTGGTTGAGCTGGAATATAAGGTTTCAGGCAGCCCTTGCAGTACCCTAGACTGAAGTTGTCTGGACCTTTGAAAATTAATACAAGGACCAGGAACCTGACTTGGTAGTAGATGAGCAGCCAGTTCAAATGCTTTAACAATGGGGTCACATGTTGTCGGCCAGATGTAACCAGAGGGGATCCAAATACCTTTATTAGTGCTGTTGGGGCACTAATAATTTCTGTTACTTGCTTTTTCCCCTCCAGTGACTTTTTGGACCCCCCTCCACACACATACATTTCCCATTCACTTTTCTCTACTATACATTCTGCTATACTGGGTGCAATCTGTTCTAGAAGAATGAGAAGCCCCTGCACTTGCACTTGCAGAACTTGATCTCAGTCAGAGCCACCCTTTACACAGCAGCTCCATATTTTAGGGTGGCTTTACCAAAAAGAAAAAAGAGAGAACAAAAGATGATGCAGATTAATATAAATTTTACATATGCTAATTTATTTGTATATATTTAAATTTGAAAATAATTACTAAAATTTAAATAGAAATGCAATACATTTCACCATAGTGGGGAAGATGTGAGCAGGTTAGCTGTTCAGTCTGCTTCCTAGGTGCTAAAAGTTAAAGAGCAACTTAAAGGCTACAGCTTTCCCTTGTTATGGTTCTTTATCTTTTAACTGGGCTCAGACCAGACTGCCATTCAGATATACTATGGTATGAATTTTTGTCTTTTTATATTGTAAACTGCCCTGTGTTTCTTGGATGAAGGATGGTATTGAAATACTACTACTGCTACTAATCTAGGACTGCCCTTAGTAATGTAGGACACAAGGCCTACCATATTTGCACCAGAAAGCACCGAGGGTTCTGGATCAGGGTGTGTATTTGGCAAAACATACCATGAGAGAAGATAAAGCAGAAATTAAAACACCTTAATAGAAGTTTTACATTTTATTTATTTTCATAATCATCACAGTAATAAACACTAAAGTAGCCAAATGCCACATAAGTAGCATAGACAAATATATTTTATTTTTCAACTACATGTTGGCAGGTATACACACAGTGCAGTTCATCTCGCAAACACATAAGTTTTGTTTTGTAAATATAGATATATAAGTATTGAGGGCAATGATGCACAGAAAGATAAAAATATATCCAAACACTTATACTTCAAATCTGTGAGCAACACCAGCGCTGTACATGGATGTTATCAAACCCATTGCAAAAAGCCAAACCACAAATTATTAAAATATATATACTAGTTTGGGAGTGCTAAAGATGTTGTAGCCATTGCATATTCTTTGTGGTCACTGCCAGAATGACCAAACCAGATCAAATATTGAAAACTAACGCTAGCCTAAAAGTGTTGGTTCTCTACCCCTTTTTATTCAATGCCAGTACTTATTTCCATTGAATTTAATTAGGGTTCTTCAAAATGTAAGTGCATATTCAGTACAAAGTCTACTAGATAAGTTTTAAAAGGGATCTGTTGTGTCTAAAGTGTGTATTGCATCCTGTTGGTTTGACAACACCCACCCACACCCAAGTCTACCAAAGCTTCTTTCCTGCAAAGCATTTAATTAACTGGTGTAATTAGAAGCACATCTGTGATGCTAATCATATAGTCGTATAGCTAACCATACAGCTCCATATATGGGAGCTTGGTATGGTGGCTTGAGGTGTACTATAGACAGAAGCTTAGAGAAAATAGCTTGAACAAGGAGCAGGGGAGAGGGATGTCTATATACAAAACAGCTCCCCATGCTCTCAGGAAGGAAGAGAGTGCATGTGTGTAAGATCATTTTCCTGTATATATTGTTTGCTATTTTTGTTTATATGGATTGGTGCACAAGTATGACCACCCTAGCCTGTTGTGAATATGGGTTAAGCAGATATATGCAGACTTGAGCACATACTATATAAGTTTTACGGTCGCTTGAGCACACTTCAGTTTGCAGCTCAACACATTTGTAACGTAGCTGCTAGTGCAAGTTGAACTGCATGTTGAAACAATCAGACAATTATGTGCTACACATGTTGTTAATCCACACTGCGGCCACAACACACTTATTTTTGAGTAAATTTGCACAACTAAACGTATCACCCAGAACCAATTGAAGAATACCTATTGCTGGTAGCAAAAAGCTCAAGACCATTATAGAAAGCAGTGCCAAGAAGTTATAGGACAGGAATTGTCTGTGGTATTATCAGCCTAATGAAGAAAACCAGATAGTTCGCTGAAGAGTGTGCCATAGCATACAGCATTATTGGCTTATGAGACTCTAAGGCCAAGTAGTCCAACTTTTCATTCCAAGTGGGCTGCAAGAGTGATTCAACATGGAGCCCATGGGTTGCACACTGCCTTGTCACGCATGTGCAGGGAGGGGGAGCCTGGCCAAAATCTGAGGCTCCCCCAGCCCTCACACTGCTTTCCCAAAGCTGGCTAAGTGAGGTGGACTTTGGGGAGGCACCATGAGGCTCTGAAAGGTACCTAGAGCGGCTTCCGGTCGGCGCCAGCGCTTAATGGCGGTCCGAGCCTCGAGCTCCGAGGCAGGACTGCTTCGTTAGTTCGGGTCTTACCCGCTACGGCAAGCGGGGGACCCCTAAAATCACAGGCGCGGAGCCTGTGAACAAAGGAGATTCGGTGGGCACCTTTTGCGCCCCCCGGCACTGTGAGGGAGCCTTTTTAAAGGCTTCTGAGCGGCATCGGGGTAAGCGCGGTGCTGAGAGTCGTCACCCAGCTAGCGGAGTGAAGCCGCGTCGCCATGAGCGGAGAGCGCCGATTCCTTCCTGCAATTGGAATTTGATTACAACACCCGTGAGTAAGATTGAAAAAGTAACGGGACATTAGAAAAAAAAAAAAAATTCGGCTGAAAACGGGAAAGGCAAAAATTAAGGAAGTCTGCCTCCCCGGAACTGCAGAAGAGATAAAGCAACGAAAATCAAGCTGCACTTAAAGGGAATCTTTCTAATTTTTTTAAGCTGTCAAACTGACATCGGACTTAAAACCTCCCCCCAGATTGGCAGGAGAAGGGGGGAAGGGATTGGAACGTTGTTAACCTGCTGGAAAATTAATGGAAAATTAAGACCTTCCATTGTCAAACCCCCTGGGGTCGGGCTGCCCAAACAAGACACCGGGACGTGAACTGTCAAACTTTGAGAAGTGGGGACTTGTTTGTAACAAAGTTACCGGACCTTAGACGTACTTTGTTGCATTTTGGCCACATAGAAAATAGAGACTTTACAATTTGGATATTGGAAAATTTCTGGCTACTGTTATACTTCCTTGCCTCTTTGTTTTCTTTTATCTCTGCCATTTGGATACAATTGAATGCTCCCTCTAGAGGGTTCTATGTGAAATTGTTGCACTTGAAAAAGTAACAGTGGGATTTTCCACCTGGGAATCAACTCTGTGAAAACGACCTTGAGGATATGAGTGCCCCTACAGATGAGATAGTAACAAGGCAGAAAGCAAAACAATCTCACAAGAAAAGGGCCTCTATATCAGGAACTGCAGCTGTGCAGGAAAAAACAGCAGCTTCTATGGGTCCTATGACTCAGGCACTACTTAAAATAAATCAATCCCTGGAAGCATTGACAAAACTATCGACAGAGAATTCTAAAAAATTAACAGAGTTGACAACAAGGTTGGATGTGAATACAGCTAGTGTTACATCGAACACAGATTCTATAAATAGATTAATTCAGGAAAGTTCAGAAACACGAAAGATTGCAGAAAGTGCAAAAACAACGGCAGAAGAGACAAGGGAAAAATTTGGGCCTATTATTAAAAAAGTGAATGAGCATGATGCAGCCCTCTCCTTACTGGAACTTCAACGTAAAGAGAAGAATTTAAAATTTAGATTGGTGCCTGAAGGGGAAGGGGACAACCTTGTGAAATTTCTTACAGAGAACATCATAACTTTTTGGCAGGAGGAATGGGAGGAAGATGAGGAACTTGAGATAATATCAGCCTTTCGATTGGGTAGAAGGCAGGATAAAAAACCAAGGGACTGTTTAATTACACTGAGATCAAAAGAAGAAAGAGACAGAATATTGAATTTGCATTATCAAAAGGCATTGGTGATCCAAAATTGTCAGATACAGATTTTTAAGGACATTCCTAAATACATTTTAGAGGTGAGAACATATTACAAAAGTTTAGTAGACCTGCTGAAGAAAAACACTATACCATTCAGATGGGAGTTTCCACAAGGACTGTCCTTTAACTTCAAAGGAAGGAAGATTAAAATAAAAACAATTCAGGACAAAGAACAATTTTTGGAGAAGTACCTAGAGGATCTGCAGAAAGGAACCGTGGAGGAGAGGGAACCACCTGATATAGCAAATTTGTCATTTGGACTTCCACTACCACCATCGGAGGAAGAGCAGAAGCTTGGAGCAGTTGGAGGAACAGCTACCTAAATACAAAATGTCTCTGCAACTCCTTAGCTGGAACTGTAACGGTTTGAACCTTCCTTGGAAAAGAAGACAGGTTTTTCACATTTTGAAGAAAGAACAATTAGACATAATATGTTTGCAAGAAACCCATATTGCCAGGATACATAGGAAATTACTGATAAATAAGAGACTCGGTCAAGAATTTATCTCATCAGATAAAGTAAAGAAAAGAGGTGTGGTGATCTATGCAAAGGAAAAGTTGGCTCCAAAATTGATATTCAAAGATGAACAAGGAAGATACCTGGCAATTGAAATACAAATTCAAGGAGAAAAGATATTAATTGTGGGAGTTTATGCCCCAAATGAAGGGAAGGCTGAATTCTTTAGGAAGTTGCATGAGACATTAGTTGACTTTTTAGATTATAAAATCCTAATGATGGGAGATATGAATGGAGTTGTCTCAACAAACATGGATAAAGCACAGAGACAAGTGATCTCGAAAGAAGGGAGACTACCAAAGATCTTTTTTGAAATGACTGAAACAATGGACTTGATTGATATCTGGAGAACAAAGAATCCTTTAGAGAGAGAGGGAACTTTCTTCTCAGAAGCAAAAATGACATGGACAAGAATAGACCAAATTTGGATTTCTAGCAGTCTGGCGTCAAGAACAAAAAAAGTAGAAATATGCCCAAAAACGTGCTCCGACCATAATGCGGTTAAGATGGAGATGAAACTAACAACAACTGGTTCCTTTAGATGGAGAATGAATGACACCCTATTCAAGGATGAAGAGATCCATAAGAAGGCCCTTAAAACACTAAAAGATTACTTTGAGATTAACAGGAAAACAGATGTGGAAAAAAGAATAATTTGGGACGCAAGCAAAGCCGTGATGCGAGGTTTCCTAATTCAACAAAATTCTATTAAGAGGAAGCAACAAAATGAAAAGAAGGAAAAAATTTTAGAAAAAATAAAAGAAGGAGAGAAGAAGTTGAGGTCCAAACCAAAGTCCCATGAGATTTTGAGAGAAATAAAGTTTCATCAGATGCAATACATGGAGCTCATGAACCAACAAATAGAATGGAAGATAAAGCAAATGAGACAAAGAACTTTTGAATCAGCGGATAAATGTGGGAAACTTCTGTCATGGCAATTGAAAAAAAGGCAGAAAATGAATACGGTAACAAGTTTAGAAATGGATGGAAAGATTATCCACAAACCCAACGAGATCAACAATTGTTTTCAAAGCTTTTTTAAGAAATTGTATGCACAAGGGCCAACCAACGAGCAAGAAATAGAAGAATTCATCAGAAAATACGGTTTACCAAAAATCTCAGAACAAAGTAAAAGGATCTTAAACGAGGAAATAACAGAACAAGAAATAGAGGGTGCCATTCAAAATATGAAATTGGGAAAATCACCAGGACCAGATGGCCTGACGGCCAAATACTACAAAATGCTGAAAGAATGGCTGATACAACCATTAAAGGAAGTTTGCAATGAAATTTTGAAGGGGAAAAAGGCACCTGAATCGTGGAAAGAGGCTTTCATCTCACTTATACCGAAAACAGAGACTGAAAAGAACCAGGTTAAAAACTACCGCCCTATATCTTTGCTTAATGTGGATTACAAAATTTTTGCAGACATTTTGGCAAAAAGATTAAAGAGAGTTCTGGCAGAAGAGATTCATAAGGACCAAACAGGCTTTCTCCCAGGTAGACATATGTCAGACAATGTGAGAAATATTATAGATATATTGGAGCTGCTGGACGTTGACATTAATAGGAAAGCAGTTTTGATTTTTGTGGATGCGGAGAAAGCCTTTGACAACATTTGTTGGACTTTTATGAAAAAGAATCTCCAAGGGATGGGGGTAGGCCAAGGTTTTGAAAACGGTATAGGTGCGATATATTCTCAACAAAAAGCCAAATTAATTGTAAATAATGTGGTAACAGAAGAAATACCTATAGAAAAAGGTACACGACAGGGTTGCCCAATATCCCCTTTACTTTTTATATCAGTCCTGGAGGTTTTGTTAAACATGATCAGAAAGGACCAGTTGGTTAAAGGAGTTCAGGTCGGAGTTAGACATTATAAATTAAGAGCATTTGCAGATGATCTAGTATTGACCTTGCAACAGCCAGACACTAGTACTAAAAGAGTATTAGAACTAATTGAAATATTTGGTCGAGTAGCAGGTTTTAAATTGAACAGACAAAAAACGAAAGTGTTGGAAAAAAATTTAACAATGGAAGAAAGAGAGAGTTTTCAGAATGAAACAGGCTTGGAAATAATAAAAAGGGTAAAATACCTGGGGGTAAACTTAACATCTAAGAATGTGAATTTATTTAAGGATAATTATGAAAAATGTTGGTCAGAAGTTAAAAAGGATCTGGAAATATGGTCAAGGCTGAAACTTTCCTTGTTAGGCCGAATCGCTACTATTAAGATGAATGTATTGCCTAGAATGCTGTTTTTATTCCAGACGCTGCAGATTGTGGACAAGATGGACTGTTTCAAGAAGTGGCAGAAAGACATATCAAAATTTGTCTGGCAGGGCAAAAAGCCCAGAATTAAATTTAAGATTTTAACTGATGCAAAGGATAGAGGGGGGTTTGCCCTGCCGGACTTAAGACTCTACTATGAATCAGCAGCTTTTTGCTGGTTGAAACACTGGCTACTTCTTGAGAATACTGACATTTTGGATCTGGAAGGGTATGACAATAGTTTTGGTTGGCATGCATATTTATGGTACGACAAGGTAAAGGTGTATAAAAGTTTTAAAAACCATATTGTAAGGAAAGCATTGTATAACGTTTGGACTAGATACAAAGATTTGTTGGAAAGTAAAACCCCTAGGTGGGTGTCACCAATGGAAGCTAGGGAAGTAAAAAAGCTTAACATGGATTCTAAATGGCCAAAATATCATGAGATTATAGAATACGATGGTGAAAGGGTGAAACTTCAGAGTTATGAGAAACTAAAACCTAAGGTTCGAGATTGGTTGCATTACCATCAGATAAATGAGACGTTTAAACAGGACAGGAAAATAGGATTTCAGAAAGAGAAGTCAAAATTAGAAACAGAATTGTTGGAACCCAATACTAAGAATTTATCAAGAATGTATAACTTGCTGTTAAAATGGAATACACAGGATGAAACGGTGAAATCAGCTATGATTAAATGGGCACAAGATATAGGTCATGATATTATGTTTGCTGACTGGGAACAGTTATGGACCACCGGTATCAAATTTACTGCATGTAATGCTTTAAAAGAAAATATTATGAAAATGATCTACCGGTGGTACATGACCCCAGTCAAGCTAGCAAAAATTTATCATTTGCCTAATAATAAGTGTTGGAAATGTAATGAGACTGAAGGCACTTTCTACCACCTTTGGTGGACCTGCCCAAAGGTTAAAGCTTTCTGGGAAATGATCTATAATGAAATTAAGAAGGTCCTTAAGTGGACTTTTCCTAAGAAACCAGAGGCTTTCCTCTTGGGTATGGTGGGCCAAGTGGTGTTAAGGAAGGATAGGACTTTCTTTATGTATGCCACTACAGCAGCAAGAATTCTACTGGCAAAGTATTGGAAGATGCAAGAACTACCGACTCTGGAAGAATGGCAAACAAAGGTGATTGACTTTATGGGACTGGCTGAGATGACGGGCAGAATCCGGGACCAGGGGAAAGAGACAGTGGAAGAGGACTGGAAGAATTTCAAAATATATCTTAAAAATAACTGTAAAATTGAGGAATGTTAAGATGTCAGGGGGTAAGAAGTAAAGAATTGCAGCAGTAAACAAAAAAACTTAAGAAATATTTACGAAAAGGAACTAAGACAATGGACTTAAGGGTTGCTAAAGAATTTTTAAACAAGGATGCAGGGATGGGGAGGTATGGGGAAGTCAAAGAAAAAAGGCTATGAACCGATGAGTATGAAGTTATATTGTGTTACACTGTTCTTTATTTTATGTGTGGAAAATTAATAAAAATTATTATAAAAAAAAAATAAAAAATGAAAGGTACCTAGAGCCCTCCTAGCTCCTAGGCTTTGGGAAGGAGGCTGGGAGAGCCTTCATGCCTCTCTCCCCAAGCTCAGTGCCTTGCTTAGCCAGCTTTGCAAGGGCAGCGCAAGGGCTGAGGCGGGTCATCAAATATTGCTGAGAGCCGCCAAAAAAGGCCTCAAGGGTCACATACGGCCCCTGGGCCATGTGTTGGACTGCCCTGCTCTAAGGGAATAAAAGAAACAAGGTGCTGTCCCAGGAGCAGGGAGGAAGTGGTTCTGTCTTTCCCTGTGGCTCATCATATGATGTTTAGAACAGTGGAGAGCCTGCTTGAATATATATCATTACTGTAATATTGTCTCTGGTGGTAAGTGTTAAAATTCCCTGTTCGGTGGATAATATTGAGTGATAATTGCTCTTCTTGGGAATCAAGCAGTCATGCCATTAGTGAGAATGACCCCAAAGGGAGTATGACAGGACACGGATATTCATTTTTTTTAGAGAAAATGGAAGGGGCTGCCATAGCAACATTGTTTCCCACAGTGTATTTTTATATACAGTACACTCATTCTCTCATTTCTCAATCTGGTTTTATACTATAAAACAATAACCATGCTGAAGAATCAGTCCAGAACTCAATGTTTTTAGATTATTTGGTGAGTTTGCTGCTTACAAGATAAAGGTAAATACACCTGAAATTCTAGTAATATATATATTGTAGAATGCCTTGGAGATACAAAGGCAACAAGTATCTGGGCATTAAGATGATGAATACATATTTAAACCAAGAATGAAATGTTTTTTTTTCCAACATTATCTCATTACCAGCCTTAAGGAGTGATGAAAATTATTATGCCAAAATGTTGGTAACTATTTAGAGGTCTGTCCATATCTACTGATAATATATTTTTGCCAGGAGTTATGGGCTAATAAAAGGCTCACAGATGCAATTTAAAACAATCACAACTGAGAAAATTATGCAACAAAATTTGAAGAAAATAAACTAAAATATTAATGCGGAACAAGTAGACATTAAAATTCTTATGTATGCTACACTGTGGTTCTAGATAATTTGTTTAAAATCTGGAAATCCAGTTACTTATGCTATTATGAAAAGCTGAGTATTATATAGATTTAAATTGTGCTCCACCTTCTTACTGTTGACATCAATATTTCATAATGAGAAATTAAGAACAACATTTTCTGAGATATTGAAATTTGGAAAATATCTAATAATACAAGCAACAATAGTTCCATCATACCACCTTCAGTACCCTTGAAAAAAATATATTCTCTTCAACTTACGTGAGCATTTGGATGAACTTATTTAATTGTAAATAAGCTCTGGTTTGAACCCAATCATGTCCAATTATTAATCATTCTCTGTTTAAAAATAATTCTAAAAATCTGATTCTCACAGCCTCTCATTGCAGCTAAATACAATTAGTTCAAAAGTTATAAAAATTGTCTTTTTCAGTCTCACAAGAGGCAATTCATTTCAATAATCCATTCATAACAAAAAAGATGTAAAAGAAACATTTTCATATTTAGATGACCATAAAGAGGACATCATTTTTAAGAGTGGACTCAGATGTGCTTTTAGAAGTCCACTGTCCACACTCTTGGCATGGTGAGTGAATGCCTGAAGTTGCCCTAGACTCCTTCCTTCATTTAGCTACAAGCTAGCTACAGTCTAGCAAGGTGGGGTTATCAGTATTGCCGACTCTCCTTTCAACCACAAAGCCTTATTCTCTGAAGCCAGCAGTGCATTCTCTTCAGGCCTCAGAAGTGCTGAAATGAGAAGCATAAACCAGTGTGACAAAAGAGTTGCCTCTGTTTTGGTTTTTTGCCAAGCTCGATCTCATTATAGCAAATACATATGCATATAGCGCTAACTTGGGGGCTGGATGTGCTCATGCAGTCGTTCAGCCCCACACTCCATAAGCACCAGGGGCTGCGTGCAACCCATGCTGCTTCCCAGCCTGCCCACTCTGCTGACAGGGATGGCTATAAGACCAGCCTGGGCTGTGCCACCTGTATGGCCAGCACAGGATATCCTGGAGGAAAAAGGTACCTGCCTTTTCCAGGGACACTTCCCAGGCTTCCAGCTGTGTCCTACAGCTCTGAACCAGGAGCGCAGGTGGCTGCCATGAGGATGTGCCCTAGAAAATAACTGTTTAGCAAGCAAGGCACCTCATAACTGTGTGTAAAATATATTTCCTTACCTAAAACCTCTGATTTCATAGATCCTATATATATTATTTATCAAACTCCTAATCAGCACTTAAATTGGGGAAAGGGGGCACAAATGTACTTGGGGCAACTGAAAGCCTAATTTATTATATTCTTGGTGTAAAAGAGCCTATTTTACCACCTTTGTAATACTATACCTCTTTGGGGGAAAAAAATTCCAGAAATAAACCTCCCATGGTACAGTTAGCATACATGCCCAGGAGCAATAAGGTCCCTATCAACATTAAAAATGCTGAATGGTATACCATTGTCTCATTTTCTCTTTCTGTCTCCCTTTCTTGGAAACTTCCATGCTATTCCCTGACTAAAATGCAGGAGTGTGTCCTAAGCACTTACTGAAAGCAGGATATCCCAGTGCAAACCCACCAAATGAAGCAGAAAATATACGCATTGCCTGTATGATAGGCTTTGGTAATCAGAACCAATGTTTTAAACCATATTCAGTCTGATTGGTGTTAAAAAAAACCTTAAAAAATATTCATATCTTCTTCACTCACATCTAGGGGCGAGTTCAATAATGTGACAGTTTCACTGTTCAGTTCTCTACTTACAGCAGCTTTTTTCGTGCTGCACTAAACATACTTTGGATAGCACATGGTAAACTATCATGAAACCCTCAAATTATATGCCATCCCTAGTCAGGATCCATTTCCTCCACATATTCACTATGCCACTGATTTGACTGGATATTGTCACTCTAAATATATCTGTGCAGCTTTAGAGTTCAATACTCACTTCTCTTCGTGTGCAGAGGCATTAATGACAAAAGGAATTTCTACCCTGTCTGTCTTCCCCAAGATCAAGTGATACTTTTCAAGGTTTATCACACACTAAAATTAGAGGGAATATAAGAAAACAAATTAGACAACAGGTTAAGATCACCTCAGTAAAAGAAAATAGGGGATACGAAAAGTTGGGAGGGGAACAGAGTTTTACCTTCAAAGATTTCAGTGTCTGTAACCCCAGGGAGAAGTTTTTATCATTATCTTCTGGAAAGGGAGAGAAACATGTTCAGATAGAGATAAAATGCTATGATGAAACAATCTAACACATACACAAGCTCATATTTCCATGAGATGTGTTAGGTCCCTTAGTGTGGTGAAGGGGTCCCTGCCAACTCAATTTGTCTAAAGCAGCTGGAGAAGAACCTGCTCTTCCCTCAACTTTACCCTTCTTAATAGTTCAGTCACTATGTAAATCTAATCCTTTGCTTGTTCTGTGAAATCAAGTATTAATCAATAGTGCTGAAGGATGTATTAATTTCTTTTCTTTTCTGAATTTTCTTTTCATGCAAGTAACCTTTCTTTCTGTGACCAGTTCCCTATATCTAAGTCACTAATTGATTCCTCTGTAGAACAGTGATAAGAAATCATTGCTGATGGGAAAGAATTCTTAGTGGTCTCAGGGTAGTTTCTGTTGAGCCAAATTTAGAATTGTAAAGGCTGTCATTTATACATGAGAGGTGCCAGTACTGCCTGGAAATAGTACTCTATCATTATTAATTATTATTTATTTTAGGCTTTAGTATTTCACTATGACAGTTAACAGTTAACAATTTCAATTCATATATACTCATATATACTTATTGCAGGGACGCAGGTGGCGCTGTGGGTTAAAGCCTCAGCGCCTAGGACTTGCCGATCGAAAGGTCGGCGGTTCGAATCCCTGCGGCGGGGTGCGCTCCCGCTGCTCGGTCCCAGCGCCTGCCAACCTAGCAGTTCGAAAGCACCTCCGGGTGCAAGTAGATAAATAGGGACCGCTTACCAGCGGGAAGGTAAACGGCGTTTCCGTGTGCGACTCTGGCTCGCCAGAGCAGCGATGTCACGCTGGCCACGTGACCCGGAAGTGTCTCCGGACAGCGCTGGCCCCTGGCCTCTTAAGTGAGATGGGTGCACAACCCCAGAGTCTGTCAAGACTGGCCCGTACGGGCAGGGGTACCTTTACCTTTACCTTTATACTTATTATCCAAATAAATATATAGATATTTCTAATACAGTTATATAAATTATACTCTGAGTTTGTAACCCTGCCGCTTAATCCCAGAACTTTGTAGTCTGATGGTGCGGGAAAGGGATATTAAGAGGTGCTTAATAACTTTAATACTTTCACTTGTTCTAAGAGACATGTTTCTGCATGCCCAAATTAAGCTAGGAAAAACAATGTACTAACTATAATCCCCTTCTTGGTCAGTCCCCAAAGCATTCCTGTCCAAAGCACAAGCTTAAATTCACATAGAAATGTGTGAAATTGAAATTATAAAGTAGCTGGCTGGAGACAGCTGAAAGATGGTTTTAAAAGGCAATTGGAAAAAGGAATTTCAACTTCTGCTATATGTACTTATCCTACTTTCATCTCTGGTAAATGGGTTTTGCAGGACTTCATATTGTTTCAGAAACCTACAAACTGTTTTTGACCAGAGGCAACACTGAGGCTAAATAGAGTTTTCTCAACTAGAGAAAAGGATCCTTGGATTGTTATAAACTTGAGAAAGTAGGGATTTAAGCTGTGTTCTTGTACATTCCAAGCATGTGTTCCATTACTGAGGATGGGTCCTTCCACTGTGAGTCACTTTAATCCAATAGGGTTGGGTCCAGAGTGAGTTAGTTGTACTTAGAGGATTGGAATTAATGTTAGTTAGTTCTCATTGGGGGGGACGCGGGTGGCGCCTAGGACTTGCCCTCCAGAGCAAGAGAAAACATGTGGCAGCCCTTTAGATATTTGAAGATGGCTATCCTATCTCCTGTGGGTTAAACCACAGAGCCTAGGGCTTGCCGATCAGAAGGTCGGCGGTTCGAATCCCCGCAGCGGGGTGAGCTCCCGTCGTTCGGTCCCAGCTCCTGTCCACCTAGCAGTTCGAAAGCACCCTTAAGTGCAAGTAGATAAATAGGTACCGCTTTATAGTGGGAAGGTAAATGGCGTTCCGTGTGCTGCTCTGGTGCCGGTTCTCCAGAGCAGCTTCGTCACGCTGGCCACGTGACCCGGAAGTGTCTGCGGACAGCACTGGCTCCCAGCCTCTAGAGTGAGATGAGCGCACAACCCTAGAGTCTGTCAAGACTGGCCCGTACGGGCAGGGGTATCTTTACCTTTACCTTTTAGTTCTCATTGAAATCAGTGGCAAGTAAGGCTTTTGCGTTTTCCTTTTACAAAGAGTTTATATCCTACCCTTCCTCTGAGGATCTCAGGGCAGCAACACGGTTCTTTATCCCATTTTATCCTCACAAGAACCCTGTTATGTTGCAAGGCAGTGATTGACCCTAGGCCATCCAGTTAACTTCATGGCTGAGTGGGTATTTGAACCTGTCTTCCCAGTCCTAGTCCAACATGCTTAACAGCTCTAATGGGAGTTGTAGTTCAAAATAGCTGGAGGGCACCAGGTTGGCTAAGACTGTTTTAGCCCACCTTCCCTAACCTGATGTCCTCCAGATGGTTCTAGACTGCAGCTTCCATCCGCCCTAACCTGCAGAGCCAGTAGTCATGGTGAAAGATATTCTAACAAGTATTCCACACTAACTCCCCTAAGCTTGATTAATTTAGTCTGGATCCAACCAAATAGATTTTTTTTTTTTTTTTTAAAGGAAACTGACAGTGAATTGAGAGAGGTTTGGCTTTTCAGGGTACAACCACAACATATTTTTGTAATCTCAATCCAACAGATTTTAGAAACAAGTCAAAAGCCTCCCAAACCTGTTTACCAAATAAACTTAGAAATTGCACCATAATGTACAAAAATAGGTTTGACAAGTACTATACTTGTATGGCATCTAATCTGCCTGAACACTCACCTGCCACAATTGCTGAACAGTCCACATGAATAGTCCCCATGGTAAGAACCAGGTGTTCTATGTGGCCAATCACTTTCATACTGTGTGGCAATGAAATCTTCTCACCTTCGGGCTTATAGGGCTTCATGTGCTCCTTTAATCTGCACAAGGAAAAATCACTGGGTTTACGTCAGGAGTTTGTTCATTTTAGGATGCCAGTACTTGTGTTGTGTTGTATCCTGGAACTGAGCATAGTCATTCCTATTCTGTAATTAGTATCTGATACAGATAAATAATTATTTTTACACAGCTTTATATTATTTGCTGTTAACTATACACCTAGATACTTTACCTTTCTTTCAATCTTTAGTCCTGACACATCTTGTAATTTTTGTTCTCATCATTCATATTTTTTACCAAGAGTTTGATTTGTCTTTATTAATCTTAAATCCTGCCACATCCCCCCTTTTTTTAACTCTTGTAAGACTTTCGGGATTGACTCTGTTGGTTCTTCTACAGATATCACCGCATTGTCTGCAAATGCTTTTAATTTATATTGTCTCGGTCCCACTCTTATACTTTTAATTTCTTGGTTACATCTTATTCTTTGTGCCAATATGTCTAAAATTCATATGAACAACAAGGGTGACAACGGGCACTTTTACAGAAAGAAGAAAGCACGGATGTTTTTTCTCAGTGGCAGATTGTGCTAGCCTGACTTGTGGGAAAAAGGAACAAATTAGTAAGACATTAAAACCTGGCAAGCCTTTTGTCTTTCGCTAATACACAATGTTCTACTGCTCTGTCAAGTAACATTTGAGGATTATTTGGATTCTTTTCATTTCTTACATACCACCTCTTTACGCTAAACCAAGTCCACGTCTGGGGAGTGCTCAAGAAGAGTCTAGCGATTTTTCTGATCTACCAGAACTACCATTCAGCTAAAAATGAGAATTCTTCCCTCTGTTTCTTAGACTTGTTTTTTCTTAGGGCATTTTCATCACTGTGCTTATTTCAGCACTTGGAAGAGCTCGGATAGGATATCTAATCCCTGCGGATCAAACCCACTGGGGAGTTTAGTCTGTGCTAATTTCTTGCCCCATTACATAATTGACAAGGTCGGGATGGTGCGTTCTGGACAGCCACTTTCCTGCAGCATCTCTAGAGGTGTCATTGAATAATAAATCTCTTCCAGGGCTGCATCCCATCTTTCAGGAATGCTCTTACAGCATCCAAACAGGGTTATGGGCAACCACCATCCTAGGATGACCAGACCAGAGCAGAATTCCTATAGGGAAAAGAAAAGCTGAGCATGATGGAATTAGGCAGGCGATTAGATGAGACAGAGAGAGCTGGGGAAATGTATACATCTCGGGATCTTTTATAATTAGATGTTACATTTAAAATGTTGGTTATATAAACATTTAGTTATTTATTTTTAAAAGGTTTTTTTTTAAAAAAATCTTCTGATATCACAACATACTATTGGCTGGGCTCTTACAGAATCCTTCCTTTTCATTTTCTTTCAGTGGGGCCTACACAGGAGACAGTGTCTCAGTGGATTTGTGACATTCCATAGGTTCAAACCAAGTACTTCTGAGGGAACTCACAATTCCACAATGCTTGCTATTCTTTCCTCCTCACCCTTCGCTTTGTCCTAACAGTGTGCCTGTACTGGACTGACAGGTTTTTGTTTTTTTAAAAACAGTCTGTCCAACAGCTATAATTCCTTTCATTTTCCATGAGAACCTACTTTCATTTGTGCCTCCTTTGTGGTATTTTTCTACTGCACTGCTTTGCAATATGAGTCATCAGTGACTGATTTATGACCTATGCAGAGATGAGTCAATGCTAAAGGCACTTTGATACGGTTACTTTAAAGAACCCATTCTCCTATCTATTAAATGAGCTAGATGGATCAGAGCAAAAGACGAGAAAAATGCTCTATCCATTTCCTCAACTTTTTCTTCCTTTGATCTTCCAACAAGTTAAATATAGTACAGTGTATGACCAGTTCCAATAGCTAAGACGCCCAGTCCTTTATATAATTTGCCATTGTTAAATATTCTGATTAACATGTTAATAATTTCTATAGCCCTTTTCTGCAAAGTACATTGCAGTTACTTAATGTGTATTTTGTGCTTGATAATTAAATTGTCTCCCACCCTCCATGCAAAGAATTCAGAACAGCAATCCTTTTACTTGGCAGGCAGTCTCTAAGACAGTGTTTCCCAACCGGTGTTCCGCGGCACACTAGTGTGCCGCGAGACGTTGCCTGGTGTGCCGTGGGAGGGAGGCGGGCGAGTCGGGCGGCGAGAGGCCTTAGGCGCCCTGCAGAAAGGCGTCCTCTTTGTGGGTGGGTTCTCCCCCCTCCCTTAGCGCATCGTATTTAGTTGGGGATTCTGGAGAGGGGGGCGGGGGCGCGCTGGCCCCGAGCGGAACAGACGCGCCGTCGTCCCCACCTCCCTCTCCTCAGTAGCTCCGAGCCGACTGACTGAGGGTGGGACGCGGCCAGCGGCGTCCTCTCTCTCTCTCTCTCCGCCTCCCAGCACCGCTTTTCCCGAGGCGGGCGCGCGCCTAAGGCTGAATGGGAGCAGCCTGGAGGCTTGGCGGCCTCTCAGCGGCTCATGACGGGCGTCCCCGAGGCGGGAGGTGCTGAGCAGGGGCTCTGCCAGGGATGCGTGGTGGTGCCTGCGCGCGCGTGACTTAAGAGGGCGACCTGCTGCCTCTCCTCTCTCTCCCCTCCCTCCCCTCATGGGCACGGAGTCCCCGGCACAGCTTGGCGCTACTACAGCTACTACTGCTGCTGCTCCTGCTTGGATGAAGGCGGCTGCTTCTTCCTAACGCCCAGCCTCTGAGGGACCGCAGTCTCCCGCCCTCTTTTTATTTATTTTTTGGCGGGATGCTGAGGTAAAGGATCCCCTCGCGCGCGGGCATCTCTTTGGGCAGGGCGCATGTGGAGGCTTAAGGTGGGGAGTGTGGAGGGGTTGCCGCTTGCGAGGGGAGGGTTCATATTGTATTGGGCTGCGGTGTGGGCGACACGGCTCTCCAATGGCCAGCCCGCGGAGGAACATTGAGTTGGAGCATTTCGAGGAGAGGGACAAAAGGCGCACTGAATAAAGTATTTTATAATTTTTCATATTTCTGTTTACTTACTATTTCATAATAAAGTAATTATAAAATACTTTCTTTGTGTTTATTTGATTCCTATTAAAGAGAGTTACTTTATATATAGTCAATATAGGCACAGAGTTAATTTTTTAAACATTTTCTAATGGTGGTGTGCCTCGAGATTTTTTTCATGAAACAAGTGTGCCTTTGCCCAAAAAAGGTTGGGAAACACTGCTCTAAGATAACTAGTTTGGGCCCGATCTTCTATACTTCAGATTATTAAGATCTGCTTATAGGAGATATGAATGCTTCTATGACATGAGCATTGATCGCAATGCACTCATGCCTGCCTTTTAGTTAAACAAGTCAGTGTATGAACCCATGTTAATTTTTATTGCCTTGTCAAGGAAGATCTCATTTGGTTAGCTAAAGTTTAAACATTTATCAGTGTGTTGGCATGGAAGCATGCTCTGTGCTGCCCTGGTTGGTAGACAGTACTTCTGGCTGAGATACATGGCCAGAGAACAGATCACCATATGGCGAGTGCTACATTCAATGTTCCCTCTCCTTCCGTCCCTCCTCCCCAAGAAATATAGGCTCCAATTTTCCTGGCACAAGTTAAGATTGCACAGCCTGAGCCCACAAGGTTTTAAGATAATTTCAAAAATTAGAGCAGACTGGGGTTCATCTCTCCCCACTGTGTCACAACAACTGAATATAAAAACTCTTCTGACAAAGGCCCACATTCATGTGCTGGGTTGTGGCAAGGCTTACACACTCCTTATATGCTCAGAAGCACTTCTTTCATTTGTATTTCACATGTTTCAAGATAGGGCACTGATACTGAAAATGGCTCAGCTTAAGCGCAAGGGTTGAATAGAGGTGCAACTATATGCAAATTAAGACTCAGTTAGGAGGAAGAGTGCATGACCTTCCGAGAATTCATCCTGTACCAATAACAAACTAATAATCTGCATACAGCTCTTTATTTAGCCAAAATAGCACCATCCACACACAAGAGAGGCATCAGCAAGCTTGAAATAACTCCCAACATTTGCAAAAATACAGAAAAAGAAACAAGAGAAAAGCCTAAGGGAGGGCCCAATGCTCAGGGGCCATAGGATGTTGTGTTTGTTTTGATGGGAAGCAGAACAAGGGAGGTGGGGGATAAAATTGAGTATCTTGCCCCAAACCCTGAACAACAGTACTCCACACTGCAACACACTACTTTGCTCAGGTTTTTTTAAGGAAAAAAAATCACCAAATGGTATGACATTATTTCAAGAGAGGAGGAGCCTTGGAAGTCTTTCTTAAATGACTAGGGTGGTCCCACCTCTGACAGGTGCACTGGAAGAGGACTTGAATTCGAAGGATGTTAAGATTAACAGTAAAACAGAATAAACGTTTTATCAGTTCAGTCAACATCATGCTATGCAGCCAAAGGCTGTAACAATCAGAAAAAATAGACAATATCATATCTAAAAAGGAGGAATACAAGCTCACAGCTATAAATAATTAGCAAAGACATCTATCATCACCTTTGCAATTAGCAACATGAATTTTAGCTGCTGACATACCAAACAATGCATCTGAGTGGATTGCCAGCTGGCCGAGAAAAAGAAATGGGCCTGACCTGCTCTTGTCTCTTTCATAGCATCTTGAAAAGCAGGAATTAGCAAGTTTTTCACAAGATGGAAACACACATCATCATCTGCTAATTTGCTGCAGATCAAACAGCTGTTAAGGCACCTTAGCAAGGGCCAGATCAAAAGCAGTCAACTCAGCCTCCTAGCAATTGGTTTTAGAGTGGCCAGGCAGGTGATATAGAGGGCAGATCTCCTGCACTTTTAATAGTTGTATAGAAGACGGAATTTCTGCAGATACAGCTTATAATCTCATTTGCATCTGACTGCCCCCATTGTTTGATCAGTATTCCTGTAACAAGACGTTTATGAGAAACTTAACATGAGATACACCCCGAAAAGGAATTCCAACTACAAACATCAGACAACATTTTCCCTTTTTTGGACACAGTTGTAGAGAGGGTTCCAAAGCACCATAGCCACAAGCACAAAGTTATTCTCAAAGCAGAATTGGGCAGAAGGTAGACTTAAGGTCAAAGTATAGGGACGATTTTCCTGGCTTGCTAATATTTTCATATCACTGCTGTTAAAACACAGTTACAGTAACCAGTTTGAAAAGCTGGCAAACCTACTTTCAAGTTGCAACACCCTAGGAAACTGCCTTATACCAAGCCCATCTAGTTCCTTGATCCATCTAGTTCAGTATTGTTACCACCTAGTTCAGAAGTAGGGAACCCGTGCCACCACCACCCCGACATTGTTGGACTGCAATTTCCATCAGCATCTGGGGTGGCACAAGTTCTGCATCCCTGGTCTGCACTAGCCGGAATAGGTGCCCAGAGTGCTATTGCACTTACATCATGTTGGTAAACCTCTCATAGACATATAGTTGGTCATTGTGGGAAATGAATCCTGGACTTGATTGCTGGATAAGACCATAGACTGAGGTTTTTCTGATGTTCTTAGGGTTTCAGACAGGAGTCTTTCCTGCTTTCTTAAGACTCAAGGGCTCCTTTGCATGTAAAACATCTCTACCACTAAGCTACAGCCTTTCCCTGTTGAATGAGAACTCACTCTAGAACAAGCATAGGCAAACTCCGGCCCTCCAGAAGTTTGGGACTACAATTCCCATCATCCCTAGCTAACAGGACCAGTCGTCAGGGATGATGGGAGTTGTAGTCCCAAACATCTGGGGGGGGCAGAGTTTTCCTACGCCTGCTCTAGAACAAAATTGTCAACTTTTTGTCTGGCAGTCCTTTACCTTTAAAAGTTATGCAACAGATAGAAATTCAACAAGTACTCAGTTTCCTGGTGTGGGAAATAGCATCTCCAGTGAAAATTGTGTCTGCCATCCAGCTCTTAAAGGTAAAGAAGCATGCTTGCCAAGTCAGCACAGTGCAAATGCATTAGTGAAGCAGATCTGGCACTCCCACTGGTGGATTTGCAATTCACTGACCTGCTCCCTTCCCCTGTCCATCTTGGTGTGCAGCAGTGAGGTCAGGTGAACACTGTCACATGCTTTTAACTAACAGTCTAGAAAACAAACTCCTTACCCTAGTCGCTCGAGACATGCAGATGATATGATATTGCTCTGACATCCAGTATCAACCACAACTTCCAGTTCCTTCCCAGCGCACTGTTGGGGCAAAACAGAGTATTTGAAAGAATCAACTGACAGCTTCAATTTTTATTTATGCTGTAGTGTAGAATTCTGGAAACAAACACCATCCCCCCCATTGTGATCTATCTGTGGAACCCTTTTTTTGTATCACCAGTGGAGGGCTGATTTCTCAGTTACTAATTCTACTCTTGAAGAAATTCATTCTCCAGCTTTACATGTGAACACTCATTCAAGTTCAGTATTCCATCAGCCAGGATATGTTTTTCATAATCTCATCAATTTTATCTGCCTATCTTACGTATGGCTTGGTTCACACTGTGCATTTTTTCCTCCACATGATGGCTCCAGGCATGTATTCATCCAGCAAACATGAAATGTAACCTCACCACACACTGTGGAGACAGATGCAGCTACTAAGAATGATCCCCCATGGTCACAATGGATTCTTAAAAATGTTGCTGTGAGCACAGATATTGCCGCCACATAAAGCTTTGGCTGTATTTGGGTTCAACCACATAGGAAATTGGGTGCAGCATTCTCACTGTAGTGGAAGACTGGCTGAAATATCAAATGTAGGCCCATGAAGCATACCTGGCAACACACCAGGATGAGGTCTTCTTGCTCTGTTTTCTTTGGGACATCCAGTTTCATTTGATTCAGTTTATTTGTCTGGAGTGAGAGTTCGTTCTTCTGAGAGCAGCTGCCCCTGTTGTGGCGCAACCTGGACATGTTTGTCTCCATCAACCGTCTCTGGAGGATGTTGTGTGGTTGCTTAAAAAAAGAAAAAGAAAATTAGGGTAGGGGGAAATATAGGTTGATTGAAACCAAACAGTTGAATAATGCTGTCCTTTAAATACATGCATTATTTATGCAACTCAAGAAAAAAATATTTTGGCAGCATTAAATATGTATGTTTGTATCTAAACACACACATACAGAGTGACAAAGTATGTGGCCCTTTGTTGTTGAAAAGTCAAAGAACAGGACTCAGCCTAAAATCTGTTTGATAACCTCCTATAACCAACAAGGTTAAGTCTAATTAATGCATGAAGGGGTTAAGACCATAGAGTTAGCTGTCCTGGCAGGTGTAGCTCAGCTTGGGAGAGAGTAGGTAATCAAGACTTTGTTCCCCTTAGTCTATCTGAGAAGCTCAGCATGTGAAGAGTCTAAACTCATTACTTCAGTTGAGCCAAATGGCTCTTAAAAGCAACTCTTGAGTTCCCCTATCAATAATTTAGGAACTTGCACCACTGTAACTAAGTCAAGTTTCGTTGTCTGTGCAACTTTTTCTGAATGCTATATGGAAAAGCACATGAACCAGACCTTTGAAGAGTTTGTAAGTAACCTAATTTTTAACTTATCAGACATGTGGTATTTTCCTATATTGGGGAAGAGGAGCATTTTGCAACTCACATGAACATATTTTAAAGGTCTAATTGCCTATATTTCCACGCTTTACTTTGCTACATACTTTGTGTTTTTAAAACTCTGCTTGGGTTCTCTCACTGAAGAGTACTTTCCCCAAACCTGAATCTTGCCATCTAGGGAATTCTCCTTTTATACCTATTTTTTTTTCTTGTAGTCAACAAAGTCCTCATCCCAAAGGTTCTGCATGGAGAAAATGGCAGGCTGAAATTTATAAAGGAGTGGATAATTTCTGTTGTCATTCAGTATTTACAAATGGTGGTTCAAAGATATTTCAGGACATTTTGACATATTTAGTTGCTTGGATGAGAAAAACAATTTCACATACAGGGGACAGAAGTGCAATTTGGAAAAAAGCATTATCACTCATTTTCTAAATGAGAGTATATTTATCTCTAAAGAGCGAAGCAGCATGTAAAATTTAGTAAGTGGCATGTAAAATTTAGTAAATGTTGCTATTATTTTAATGTGTGCACAAACACGGTAGGCTAATGTCAGAGATATTGGGGAAATAATTTTTGGGGATGTGGTTTTGTGATGCCCATTCACTGTTTTCTCTGAATTAGAACAGCTCCAATCACAGGTATATCTGGGATTTTATGTGGAAAATTTAAAAAGTTCAGTTGAGTTCTGTGGACTTCCTGGGCAGATTTTTCATTTTGCCTTTGGCTCTGGGATGCTGAAGATATTTTGCTCAGATCTGAAGGCATGCAGACACTCGCAGCCTGGAAGCTTCTGAGTAAATATGTATTAGGTTGAACTGCATTTATTATTAGGGATGTCACATGCCTTTAACAACTTCATGACATTCAAATTCCAATTGTGTTGCTTTCCAACTGCTGTATTTCCATACCGGAAAAAGCCATAGCCATTAAAGACATAGAGCTTCCCTGAACAAAAGTGAGGCTGCTCTAATTGTAATACTGTATATCCTACATAAGTAGTCTTATAGTACTGGAACAGGGACTATGAGTGTAAAAGCCAGACCAGGATGAAGATATACTATAAAGAATCAGGGGGTCTAGTATTTCCATTTTCTGCTTGGTAGTACATGACAGGATTATTTCCATTTCCATTTTCTGCTTGGTAGTACATGACAGGATAGGGACGCAGGTGGCGCTGTGGGTAAAAGCCTCAGCGCCTAGGACTTGCCGATCGAAAGGTCGGCGGTTCGAATCCCCGCGGCGGGGTGCGCTCCCGCTGCTCGGTCCCAGCGCCTGCCAACCTAGCAGTTCGAAAGCACCTCCGGGTGCAAGTAGATAAATAGGGACCGCTTACCAGCGGGAAGGTAAACGGCGTTTCCGTGTGCGGCTCTGGCTCGCCAGATGCAGCTTTGTCACGCTGGCCACGTGACCCGGAAGTGTCTCTGGACAGCGCTGGCCTCCGGCCTCTTAAGTGAGATGGGCGCACAACCCCAGAGTCTGGCAAGACTGGCCTGTACGGGCAGGGGTACCTTTACCTTTACCTTTACATGACAGGATGAACATTCTCTCAACCTTGGGACTCCCCATTTCTTGGGACTTGGAATGCAATGGTTGCAATAATTCTAAATAAAGACTAAATGCAAAGTTCAAACAATGTTTATTTGATTTGGCCAAATAAATTACTATTGAGCAATTATTACTCTTAGTGCCAAGACTTTGTAGCTGTGGGCTTTCCCCAATCCCTTCCTTCTTCCTTGGACTCTCTTTTCATCCTCCTCCCTCTCTCCTTCTTTAGGATGAAGTTCCTCATTCTATCCACTTCTACTCTCTCCTTCTTCCATCTTCACTGTTGATTGTGTTATTTTGTCTTAAACTCTTATAGTAAATCAACCCATGTCAATCCAGTGGCTTTTAATGTTTATTTGTTGAGTTTTACTATACAAAACTCTCTAGCATTACAAACTTGATTTATTTTTAATCTCATGCATGACACCATTGTACAGTTTACCATAAATTCTGAGGGATTCTGAAACAGGTTGGCTGTCACAACATTCAGACAGTGTCATCACCATGGAAATAAGAGAAGGTTGGAAATACTGTTGATACTCTTTCCTTCAAAATACTCTGCTATATACCAAGGGTAGGATGATGAATATTATTGGAATAACAAAGCAGCAGCACTCGCAATCATCCAAATAATCTCACATACTTGTGCAGATCAAGTCTAGCCATGTTTACTTGGAAATAAGTTCTGCTTTGTTCAGTGGTGCTTAATCTCAAGTAAGTGCACATAGGATTGCAGCCATAAGCTTCTCAGATGCGAAGTAGTGATTCCAAAGTTGTATTCATTACACTTATATGAAAAACAGAATACTTAATGGAATCCAATTATATGTTCCTGTAGCAATGGGCTGCTGAACATACAGTTCCTGAAACTGCAGCACCACATTGTCTGATATGATGGCAATGAAGATTTAAAAACCCAACCAACTAACCCCCCACTCCCAGAAGAGCTTTTTGTTTTCATATAACTTTTTTTGTCTTCATAAACCATTTTTTAAATAGTTTGAATTTTGGCTGGGGGGGGGTGAGAGAAAGAGAGACATACACCTTTAATAGATGCATAGAAGAGCAAATACAGCTTGTATGACAGCTTGCACCTGTTGAAATTCAGTCTTCTATGCAACTGTTAAAGGTGCAGGAGCTTCCTTTCCTCTGTTTCACCTGACTACCCAATCAAGGCACTTTCTTCCTGCCCCCCACCCCCATAGCACAGGAAGGGACTTTTGGGAATACTGTATTGGGCCGCTTCATCATGTGGTAAACACCCTCCATATAAGAACCAATTTTATGCATTTTAAAGATCAGCCCATTGAACAATTTTCACATCCCTCATGTGGAAGAATGTGTTGTTAAGCAGATTTGGGTGGTTTGAACCAGAATCAGCCTCATGAATGTTGCAGTGCATGTTCTAATTGACTGCAACTCACCACCTCCTGAAAGTAGAATGAACTGAGGGGGTGTTGTGAATTATAAGATGGAACAAGGGAATATTCACCAGGCTGCTTTTGACACTGAAAAACACACATCAATAATCATTGTGAGAATCATAGAGAGTACTCTTTTAAATTCAACGAGCTTTTTTCCCCCCCTCTATCCTGCTTTCTGTCCTTTCTTCACAAAGTAGAAGCGTTTAAATATCATGACGCTGACTTTTTATATATAAAAAACACACATTCCTATTTAATGCCCCTGCCCTTTCTGCAATCTGTGACATAGCACTGTTTTGAAGCCTTTGAATATTAACACCTGGGGTAGGGTTGTGGGTGTGAGCATGCCACGCTTATTACATCACAAGGGAAACAATTGAGAAAGAAATGACACAAGCGATCACATAAAGAACGTTAGCCGCTAAATCATAAAGCAGTAAATTATACTTAAAGGGGTAAGCCAACATAACAACAGAGAGTGATAATAAAACAAACTTGCTCTCTGAGCACTGTATGGAACACTACTAAAAAGCACACTGGAGTCTCTCTCACATCTCATGTCACTTAAAGATGTTAATAGGAAGGAAAATTTGGAAGTGGAATCAAACATATGCCCCAGAATCAAGGCAGCCTTTGCATTCACATAAAACACCAATTGAAGCCTCAGGTCTGAATACAATACATACTCTCTCCAATTTAAGGAAAACTGTATTTCTGTGAAGTAACTAACCATTTCCATAATGGAACCCTCAGGATCCTTGTCAGATTTGAAGTTCTTTGGAGGAAACCATGACAGTTAAGCTACTATGATAAGTTTATAGGATGGCTGTGCCTGCTGTGGTTCTCTCTGCTTCTGCTATTCCTAAATTTCCCATGGACCCTCCTGGTTCAAGCTATATTATCTAGCAAGATTCATTTTGCGTCTGCATCTAACATAAATATTCCACAAAGCATTCCCAGCACCAGCTTCTTTTTCTTTGCTATCCACTTCTGTGAGAACCACTGGTATCTTGCAGTTACTCTTGACAGAACTAGACTGCACACGCCTTAAGGCAAGATTGGGGAATTCTTTTGTGTTTCTGCAGGCATCAACAAACTAAGCACTCAGCAAATATACATTAGACGATGAAAGGACAGAGGGCAAAGCTATAAATAATATCATTACTTCCTAGTTGTACAATAGGAACGCACTATATCTATTTCAAACAACCACCTCTGCTGAGCTGGTGAAAGAGACTGGCCCATGCCTTGCTGGCTGGGGGTGATGGGAGTTGGAGTCCAACATTTGGATAGTCACGTGTTCCCCATTCCTATTCTCCTTCTCACTGTCCTTTGCAGAGATATCTCAGAAATATTTCCAGTGGCTTTTACAGAGAACCTTTTACACAGCTCTGCTTATAGTTCTTTGGACCTCAAGGGGAATCATAGATACATAAGGTGGTAAAATACACATTTTTGCATATTTTCACTAACACTTGCATCATTATGCATGACTTCCCCAATACACCTATTTTTGGTGACATATTTTTGAGTGGATAACTACATTGCAGCATTCGGAGAAGTGTGAATTTCAAAGAAAAGCTTTGTCCTAGTTTTGCATATTGTTTTGGGAAGTGTGAATTAGGTAGGTTTTCATTAAAATGTGAAGTGACCCATATTTCTTCCCCATCCTAAGCCCATGCATACACTTTTTTCACAACAATGGGCATTTTCCTAATTATATAACTTATTCCTGAGTACTTCACTTTAGTGCAGGTTGGTAAGATGCAAAAGAGGACAATGTTCCTGGACCCTTAAAGGTTATATGAGGACTGAAATTCAGTAGAGTAGCTTGTCATGCAACCATTAACTTTAGCATGACCTAGAAATAGATAGCAGAAGTATATAGGTGGAGAGCTGGAGCCTTTCAAATGAAATAAACTTCAGGGGGGAAATGCTGAAAAAGCCATGGAAGAAAAATGCAAGCAGCCAATATGTACTGTATATATTAGATTATGAGTCATGATAGACAAGTAACATGATATTTTAGTTAACTAGCAATCAGCATAATGAACAGGCAGTAATTGCTAAAAATTAGTATGGTTAATGTAACATTTAAAGCAATATTTCATACTGTCTTGCATATCTGCACTATCTTGTTTGACCTTTTAGTTATTCTAGACATAACCCATCTTTCCAGAAAGTTCTATGCTGCTAACACACACAAATAACTCTCTCTATAGGAAATACAAATTATAAAATATGAGCAAGATACAAAAAAATTCAAACAAGAAGAAACTGGGCAGTGAAAACCAGAAAGATATAAGAACAGCAGTAAAAAAAATCATCTAACAGAGGCTTCCTGAAAAGGAAGATTTGCACTTTGAAAAAGCTTAGAACTCCCTTTATCTGAATCTCCAGATTATATATGTATACATATGTTATACATACAACATGTTAATAACAGCAAATCTAAAACAGCAATACCATTTATCAAAATGTGTGATGTTTTAAATAAAAAGGGAATATCATGCATTAGTTTATGCATTCTGAATGTTCTACAGGACTATAAGAATGGAGAGGGTTGGATAGTAAATGAAGTGGATAAAATAATCTGGCGAGGAAACACAGTCCATCAGCGGGTTGTTTCCAAGGAAGTGATCTTTTTCCCTGGCAAAAACTAAGGGGTGAGACCATCTGTCTTTGCCTCAAATTTTTAGTTAAATTATACTTTGATATTTCTGCTAGCATCCCTTTACCAAACAGCCAGAATTTATAAAACATGGAATTTATATGCAGAAAAGGCCTTCCCAAATGATCTTTACAACCGTGGATTTTATTTTTAGCGCTATGTTAACTAGCTTCAATCCAACACTAGTTGTACATGCTACGATATGGATGCAATGCAGCTGCAAACTGCTAGCTTGAAAACATCACATGATGGAATGTTGGGACTGTTCCGTGGGAAACAGAGGGACAGTCAGTTCACAGGGCAATGCACCGGAATTAGCTCAGAGTGTAATATGAGCTTTTCCTCTTGCGTATGTACAGGAAGTACAGGAAGTCTTTGTTACTTGACTGCTGGAGTTTGAAGAGTACAGACATGTTTTCTGTAATACTGCAAAGACAGAAATAAAGGCATGTAAATACATTTCTGTCTATCTCCTTCCCTGCCGGGGGAGCAGGAGGGAGGGGGGGGTGTTCTTCCTACGTTTGGGAAGAATCGCCTATCGTGACCTAGCCTGGATCTTGCTGGGGAATGCAGCCAGGGAGGTCAACAGGAGACCAAGCCGGGTGCCTGGGAGAGTTGCCAGTTTCTCCCGATAAAGGCTTGATTTCCGACAGTTACAATATCCCCTTTAGGTGTTTTTCATGGACAAAGGCTCTGGGTGTAATTTTTCTTTATTTTAGTGAGGGCTTTGATAAAATCCCCCATGATATTCTTGTGCAGAAGCTAGTAAAATGTGGTTACAAGGAGTTACTGTTAGGTGGATTTGTAGCTGGTTGACTGACAAAACACAAGGAATGCTCACCAACAGTTTTTGTCAGCCTGGAAAAAAGTGATAAGTGGTGTGCTTCAGGGTTCTGTCCTGGGCTCAGTGTTCATTCAACATCTTTATAAATTACTTGGATGAAATCAAATTTGTAGATGACACTAAACTGGGAGGGGTAGCTAATGTCCAGTTCTGGGTATCACAATTTAAGTATATTGAGAACCTGGAACGTGTGCAAAAGAGGCTGACCAAGATGATAAAGGGTCTGGAAACCAAGCTTTATGAGGATTGATGGAGGGAGCTGGGTTTGTTTAGCCTGAAGACGAAAAGACTGAGAGGTGATAGGATAGCCATCTTCAAATATCTGAAGGACTGTCACAGGGAAGATGGAGCAAGCTTGTTCTCTGCTTCTCCATTGAACCAATGGATTCAAATACAAGAAAGGAGATTCCAATTAAACATTAGGAAGAAATTTGGGGTGTAATAGTAAGGACTATTCAACACTGGATTGGATTACCTTGGGAGGTGGTGGACTCTCCTTCATTGGAGGATTTTAAGCAGAAGTTGGAGGGCCATCTGTTAGGGATTCTTTTGCTGTGGTTCCTGCGTTGCAAGGGATTGGACCAGATTGCCCTTGGGGTCCCTTCCAAGTCTACAACTCTATGGTTCTATGTGTACAAAGTGGGAGGCCACATGCAAGAATTGTTGAATGCATAGACTACAAATTATTGTCTGCAGCTCCTTGCCTTGGGATCAAGCTGAATGATAGATAGGTGTGCTTCATTTTTCTCTTACATGGGGATAAGGGAATAGGCGTCAGGCAATAACTTCTCCCGAATACCTCCGAGTACTTAGGTCTCTGTGAGAACAGGATGGGCCGTGGTTATAGGTTCAGGTAAAAAATAGGGGGTATGGTTCCCTCACATTTTTCTGGTGCCCCCCCCTTCAGATTGCTACCAGTGGCTGCTGGGAATGACAACATAGGGACATGTGAAGTTGCCTTATATTGAGCCAGACGATTGGCTCATCAAGATCAGTATTGTCAACACTGACTGGTGGTGATTCTCCAAGTTTTTTGACAGGAGATGCCTGTTATTGAACCTGGGCAATAACTTTTGCATACAAAGCATGACCCATTTGACCTGAGCATTATAGTGCTGTCCTAGAAAGGCTGCCAATGTTGATAAGAAAGATGGAGAGGTCTGTCTGGTTAGTGATATTGTGGCAGGGAAAGTCAGGTGAGTTTCTGCAATCGACCGGATGTTCCACTAACATGGAATTATTAGTTCAGGGGCCCAAACCTCTTTCTTGCTGGAAATCCCGCCTGCCTGGCTGCCATTGACCTTTTAAGAGCTCATTCTGGAATGGAAACATTTGTTTAATGTGCCTATTATTATTTATATGTGGTTTGGAGATGTGTGCAAGTAGGTAGCTCTGGGTGGGAGGAGAGAAAGCAAACACCACAGCTTCATTTATATAAAGGAAATAAACCTTCTGATGCAGTAAATCACAATAAATGCTGTGACAAAACTGGGGGACATAATTTACATCAGGAGGCATAGATATGTGGCAAAAGTATCATTATTTGTGTACCTATAAATTGATTATTATATATTAAGAACCTGTGTTGAAGAATTGCAATATTGGATTTATATCAGTCAGAAACACTAATTCCAAAGATGTGTGCCGTTACAATTCTTTACAGCGGTTTGCTTTGTGCCAATAGAGCTATATACCTGACTGTGCTGGAGAACCTGTGTTGAAGAATTGCAATATTGGATTTATGTCAGTCAGAAACACTAATTCCAAAGATGTGTGCCGTTAAAATTCTTTACAGCGGTTTGCTTTGTGCCAATAGAGCTATATACCTGACTGTGCTGGATGTCGGCTGCAATCATAGAATCATATGCCTGGTTACTCCCATTTATTAAGAATGCAGTTTTGCATGAAAATAGAGGGTGCTGTGTTATTTAAACAATTTATCCCCAGTCCTGTCTCTGCTCTGCCCCATCTCTGACCTCTTCTGTTTTTAACAGTTTTGCATAACACTGCCACACTTTTATTTACTGAAGCCAACCACTGCTGCTGTAGCAGGCGGGCTATTGCACTGTGTTAAATTGTGGCAGCATGCAGATTCCAAAGGTGGTGATGTGGTTCTTTTGTGGCACAGTGGCAGCCACGTATTCCATCTTTTTCACTGGCAGTGAGTATGTTCTGTTACAAGAGAACCAATTGCAACTTCTTGCTGGAAACTTCATTTTAATACTGTATTGTCAGTAGCAAGAACAAATCACAACCTTTCTTTTTTTAATAATAACATAGCAAGTGTTACTTTTGAGACATACAAAGAGGTTGCATATTGATAAAAGCTGAATCCTACAAATGTGTATAAATGCCCTGAGTTAGCTGGCCATGTCGAACTGGAGCTTCCATTTCCTTGGCTTTGAAAGCCTTCACTCGATCTTCTAGACTTGGAAAGGTGTTAAGATGGGGAGCAATTTTCCGAAATTGTGGCATGATCCACAGAGGATCTTTCTTTACTGGCATTTGATATTTCCTCAGCATGACAGCCCGTGTATCATATATCTTTCCTCGCCTTTTCTTATGCTTGTTTTCTTTAACATATACACAGTTTTTTCGGTTCTCCTCCACCCATTGGTCCCCAAACTTATGTTGAAAGACATCTATGAAGGGGGTGGAAGGACGATAGGGCCTCCCATAGGTCATGGCATCGGGAAGACGAGGTGGATCCCTTGGGAACCTATCCCCATCAGCTCCTTTGCGGCGCACATCATGGTGTTGGCGATACAGGTAGTGTTCCTTTGCTGTGAAAAGACCAGCTTTTATTCCTCTATAGTTCATGACTATGTAGTCCTTTGGCTTCTCCTTCTTTTTGGTGACAGTGGGTGTCATTACCCGCCAGTTCCCTATTGCTTCAGGCATTCCTCCGTCGGTCCCGCGTAGAGTTAATCCATACACAAAATCTGAACCAGGAATCTTTGCACACCTTCTGAGGGTCCTTCCTAGCTCTGGTTTTAGAATGAGGTGGTTCTGAAACATGGTGTCTCTCACCAGCCCAAGCCTGTCATTTTCTGTCCCTGGCTTGATATCATCCCTGGTCAGTGGTAGCAGTGGGGGTGGGCAAATGTCACTAACGCTGGCCCTCCTCTTCTGCTTATCAAGGTACCTTCTTACGAATGATTCCATTGCTGATCAATAAGTAGTAATCAAACACTTCATGCTCTCTCTCTCTCTCTCTCTCTCTCTCTCTCTCTTTCCAAACAAATATTTGATGCAGGCCTCTGTGGCCACTTGAGTGTAACCTGAAGCCTTGGGGTGACATCACAAACCATGCAAAATTTATTGTTGTGATTCACTGTGTCATCAAACCCTGATCTATTCATTCAGTAGATGTCAGTAAGTCACTCAATATGGTGTGTGTGTGTGTGTGTGTGTGTGTGGTTGGAGAGGAGGGAGGAGGGCATTTTCAAATGAAATGATGTTCGTTAAACAGGAGGATGGTTCTCTCAGGTGTTTGACTTCCGTTTTTAGGAAAGTTAACACTTAATTTCTAAAGCATAGGTGGCTAACACTTTTCAGGACAAGAACTACATTGACCCATAGCTAAGCTTCTGGGTACTTTTTATCAAAGTGGGCAAGTGTAAATGTTGGCATGGACAAAGCAAGTGGATGTGGCTAAAGTGTAAAAGTGGGCTCTATTAAATATAAAATTATTTAAGCTCATTTATTCTTCCTTATTAAATTCATGGAGCAATAAGCATTGTTCCCCTTTTAAACTGCCACATGCTCTCTAGTTTGTACTCTGTCTCTCTGCCTTCTGGCTCTGAACTCTCACAACTACACAGGTGAAGCACTCTGTGCTTTCTATAGTTTCATAACTTCAGCTGCTCTTAAAAATGACGGTGAGAAGCCAGCTCTGTTTGGAAGCAATCAGTGTACAGGAAGTGCTGCTCACAAAGATTGCAAAGTACTGCAGAAGGGCCCTCTATAAAGAAATTTGGGGGAATTGTTTGGTGACCCATGGAGTAAAAACACAATGAACACATTTTAGGACTTGCACAACACAACCATCAGTTCAAGAAATATTGTATTTCAGGTCAACAGAAGTATAGTGTCCTAATCAAGAGAAGTAAAAGCACTGCTCTATTCTGCCTTGGTCAGACCGCATCTGGCATACTATGTTTATTTCTGGGCAAAACAATTTTAAAAAGATATTGACAAGCTGGAACATGTGCAGAGGATGGCGACCAATATTATCAAGGAACAGTTATGAGGAGTGGTTAAGGGAGCTGGGTATACTTAGGCTGGAAAAAAGAGACTAAGAGGAGATAGGATAATGTAAAGGTAAAGGGACCCCTGACCATTAGTTGTGACCGACTCTGGGGTTGCGGCGCTCATCTCGCTTTATTGGCTGAGGGAGCCGGCATACAGCTTCCGGGTCATGTGGCCAGCATGACTAAGCTGCTTCTGGCAAACCAGAGCAGTGCACGGAAATGCCGTTTACCTTCCCGCCAGAGTGATACCTATTTATCTACTTGCACTTTGACATGCTTTCAAACTGCTAGGTTGGCAGGAGCAGGGACCGAGCAACGGGAGCTCACCCCGTTGTGGGGATTCAAACCACCGACCTTCTGATCGGCAAGCCCTAGGCTCTGTGGTTTAACCCACAGGAGATAGGATAGCCATCTTCAAATATCTAAAGGGCTACCACATGTTTTCTCTTGCTCTGGAGGGCAGGACCCGGACCAACAGATTTATGTTACAAGATAGGAGATTCCGACTAAACATCAGGAAGAACTTTCTGACAGTAAGAGCTGTTCAACAGTGGTATGGACTCCCTTGGAAGGTGGTGGGCTCTCCTTCACTGGAGGTTTTAAGCAGAGGTTGGATGGCTACCTGTTGGCTGCTTTAGTTGAGATTCCTGCATTTCAGGGGCTGGGACTGCATGATCCTTAGGGTCCCTTTCAATTCTATGATTCGGTGATCTGCAACCACCAAAATTGGGGAGGGGATCTCTGGAGGGGGCACAAAAATGTCTTCTGGATGCTGGATACAGCTACAGGCCATTGGTTTACCACCCCTGCTCTAGAAAATGCTAAAGAAGTCTTTACACCACTAAGTTGTAATCTTTGTACAGGGAGTTTTATGCAAAGCCATAGATACGGTATAGCATTAAATGCTCCATCCCTCTTCCTTTACTAGTTATATATTTCAAACACTGTTGTTCACCTCTGAGTATATTGTGATTACTCCAGGGTGATTTGATGTGTAGGGCTCTAGCAAGTGCATTGTAAGACTTAACTTCAATGGGGTTGTGTCAAATGGCTACTAGTCCAACTCGGGGGGAATGGCATATCCTTGATGCAGTATTTACCCCAAATGATATGAGGAATGGACTGGCAGTATATGGGGTGCAGTTTTCTCCTCTGTGGTGGTCAGACTATACGTTGTGAAGGTTGGACTGCAGTGGGAATTCTGGACTGGAGTTTTAAGTTGGAGCAGAAATCATAGTTTTGGTCAGTACTTGTTCTGAGGTTGAAGACTGGTATGGTTTTTAGAAACGCCTCCTATATATTAAGCAAAACACTGCCACTTTCCATTTTCACTGTTACACATCTGATCCTAAATTCTGGTCACATAAAAACTATACAAGGTTAAATTTTTTTTATTTTTTAAAAAGATTCACATTACTCATCTTATCGTCAAATGTTGTGAGTAGACAACATATAGAACTCGGGGTGGGGGGGATAAAAATCAGAATGGACACAACTTCCTGCTCAAATAGATTTTCATCCTATTTTGTGTCTCTGATGTATGCTTTTATTTTCAAAAGCTAGAAAGCTTTGCAGATGTATGTTGTAGATCTCGAAGGAATGTAGCTTCCCCTTATGTGGGAGACAATAGACTTGACTGAGGGCCAAACAGATGAACATCATCAGGAACGCAGCCACAGTACTCCTCCCCTACCCCCCCCCCAAATATTCTATCAAGGTCATAATTTTAAAAAACCCTCTCCCCAACACAGCTTTTACTGCTTAGTACCATTCTGAAACTGCTATCTGCAAAAGACAAGACAGGCAATGCAGCAATAAGGCCCCAAAGCTGCAGTTCTGAACACAGTTCCCTGGAAGGAAGTTTCACTGAAATCAACTGGAACCATGGTGAAGTAGCAGGACTGGAATTTACCTTAATAAAGAGAAGTTAAAGTACAAACTCAGGAAGTCATCACCTGTGTTTGATCTCCAGTTTTCTTATTACAAAACTACGCCTAATCTGATCAATTCACCAACTGACCAATTCACATACCTAACATTTGTACAGAATGCATTGAATTGACTATATATCAATATGGCTGAATAAGGCCATCTTTTCTTTTCTTTTTAAAATCACAATGTAAAGGATGCTTGATTGCACTTGCAAGCATGGCTATATAAACGTTATGTCAGGGACAGGACTTTGGGATAGAAGTCCAGGGTCCTGCTCAGCAGAATGAGTTGGGGTGGCTTATTACCACATTTTGAAGGCTGTGTTTTAATTATGCATTTCCAACTGAAAAACCAGCCATAAGACCATAAAGTCCAGAGTTCAGAATTACCTAGCTGCACCGCCAAATATAAACTATTTTTGATAATAAAAACAGAAAACATATCTCATGTAAAGCTCTTCCCCCCACCATTTCCTCAGTCTTTATCCTCCCTCTGCATCCCCAACAGCTTAATTAAAATGCTAATTTTCTATGGCTTCCAAAGGCAACAGAGATCATTATCTTCAGAACATTTTTAAAACACCACTAGAATCAACAGACCAAAATGTTTTAAATCCATCCTTTTAATCTTATGTTTTCTAGATATAGATTTTTACACACACACACACACACGTACACACACAAACAGCGTCTTACGGTGTCTTTCGAAGTCCCCAGCTTTTTCAGCCCATCTAATGGTAGCAGGTCAGCCGAGTCCTTGTGGTTAAACTGCACTGCCTGCTTCATTCTCCTCTGTTGTCGGAGAGATGCAGCTTCCCTCAGGTCCACATCCTTTCTGTCTGTTAGGAGCCCTGAGTAAAACATCTTTCCGATCTGTCTCCTCTTGTCTGCCTTTCTTTCTCTCCAAAGCTGCTGCCAAGCGTCTATATGGAAACAAATGCCACGGCGATCTATTGTGGTGGACTTTATAACAGAATCCGCGTGACGTTTTTGAGAACAGCAGGTATCCCAGCCAGTGCGGCGTAGTAAAGGAGGGGTTATGTACACTGCAATATGTTACACACATTGAATATGGCATGAGTTTGCTCCCAATCAGTCTAGGAATTACCAGCTTCCTTTTGAGGGGGCGGAAAGCAATGTTTTGCTGTACTAGGCTGTCTGTCTTGCATCTTTCACTCGCAGCTTGGGCTTTTCAAGGAAAGAACTCTTGATAAAATGAGCTAGCATTTTCTTTCAAAATAAACAGATGTGACCTTCTAATTTTATTTTATTTTTAAAGGCAGTCTGGTATATGTTTAATATGTATATATATTAAAAAGCAGAACCATCTGCTGCAGATGTATAAACCACAGACTAAAGTGTGCTTTCAAAATCAAAAGGCTGTGTGCATATACTGGCTTCCCTGCAAGAATCCTCAGACACAATATAGCTTAGTTAACGCTGCCAATATACAACACACGTGCAAGTCATTTAAGGCAGCTTTGGGTGCATGCTTATCGCACCAAACTCAGTGCTGCTTGGATGTGATACTGGAAATGGGATAAACAAGTGGAACTTATACCAAAGCGTTCAGTATGCCAGCTGATATTCCAGTGTTCCAGCCAGCCAGCCAGCCTTTTTCACAATATTCCATTCCATTTCACCTCACACAGTTTTCCACCCTGTTTCCAGGTGGAAGCAATCCCAGAAGTGCTTGCTTTTAGCACCAAATTTAAAAGCCCCACTTGCAGAGGAAGCACAATCAAAGGCTTTCAATTGTTCCTTATAACCATGGCTTTACCTGCCACACAGGTGGTAGGACACCCCATGTGGGGCAGATGGGTAGGGCTGGTGAAAAAACTGGCTTATGGCCCAAATTAGGGCCTCTGAACATTCCCCAGGGAGATTTGCCTGGTGCCTTCATTACATATCTTTAAGTGCCAAGCAAAACCATTCTTCTCCTCCCAGGTCTTTGGCTAATTATACCATCTTTGCCCTTGCAAATTGTGTGTGTGTGTGAGAGAGAGAGAGAGATTGTTTTGTTTGTGTGTATGTATAAGTGTTTTTGTGTTTTTATATTGTAAACTGCCCTGTGATCACCAGTAGAAGGGTGATATGTTAATTTGAATAATGATGATAATATTAATAATGATAATATTATGAAATTTGGGCTACGGGCCGGAGGTTTCCCATTCCTGACATATGAATGTTAAGAGTAATTTCATGGAGCCAGCCTCGCAATGTATCATGATCACACCTTTAGTTTTGATCCTGTTCCCACCCTTGCCAAGGCAAGGAATTGTTCTCATCCAGTCCAATATCAAGGCCAGACATGGGTCTAGTGCAGCCAGCGCCACACCTACAGGTGTAAAGGAAGGGTAGAGCAGTGTATCATCAATGTACAGTGGTACCTCAGGTTAAGAACTTAATTCATTCCGGAGGTCTGTTCTTAACGTGAAACTGTTCTTAACCTGAGGTACCACTTTAGCTAATGGGGTCTCCCGCTGCCGCTGCGCCGCCGGAGCACAATTTATGTTCTCATCCTGAAGCAAAGTTCCTAACCCGAGGTACTATTTCTGGGTTAGCAGAGTCTGTAACCTGAAGCATCTGTAACCTGAAGTGTCTGTAACCCGAGGTACCACTGTACACGTTTTCTTGACAGTGCACTCCAAAATTCCAGATGACTCCTGCCAGCAGTTTCATGTAGTTGTTAAGCAGCATGGGGGATAAAATCGAACCCTGCAGAACCCCACACAGGGCTGAACAAAACTCCCTCTGAAGATAGTCATCCAAGTAGAGTTGGAACTACCGCAAGGCTTGGAATTATACTCTCATTCAGACACCAAAAGGCCAAAATGCAACTGCGGCCTAGTAGTTTAAACACAGGAGAGGTTTGTCCTGTCCCCTTTTCTTTTTAGAATAGCCCATTATGTAATGAATCATTACAAGCATACAGAACTCTGAGGGTAAAAGCAATCTCTTTTTCACCTTTGGAGGCATTTGGCACTTAGGCAGTTGATTAAATAAAGATGCTTTGTTTGTTCACCTCATCTCTGGGCTAAGGGAGAGAAAACAGAGAGCAAAAACAAACCCCTCCCCCTAAATGGATGCTGTCTCTTTTATGTAATAGAAAGGAAGAGCTATAGGACAGAAGCCTTGCATCTCGTCTCGCATTAGCAAAGGTTCAATAAGCTCTTATTCGCAGCAGGACTAGTGGCTATATCAAAGCTGAGGTAGAGGAGTGCTATGAAAATGCAATCCTTTTTGAGTACTGCTCAAGGGTAAATGTGTCATCTATTTCAGCATGCAAATGAAGAAGAATTTGGTGGCCTTGAAGTTTTGCATCATCCATAGAAAAGCTTTTCTAATTGCATTACAGGCCACAGTGGTATTAAAAACAGTCAAATACAATAAATCTTGGTGTAGTAATGGAGCTAGGTAGGTAATCTTACACTTTACAAAAATCATTTTTAAATTTATTTTTAATACATTAAGAAATAGTACAAAATATTGTGCTAAGTGCATAAAATAAACCTCATGCTTTCTCAACAATTACTATATGCATATTTAAAGATGGTGCAATGATTTGCATCATAAATACCTTCTATCTTGTATTGAGAAGAATGTAGATATAAAAATGTAGATGTGTGTGTGTCCACGCACGCACGCACACACACACACACACACACACACTGTTGCACACCACCCCAATCCCCAAACAGTGCGAGATTCCAAGGGTTCCAGGCATTTACCCAGGGTTCAGTTTCCTTGGAATGAGGTACAGCAGAGAGAAGTAGAAAATTGTGTCCCTTAAGGCTGTGTTTTTTAACTTATTTGCAAATAATATTGAGTTAGGAGCAGGCAGTGAGGTGGCCAAGTTTGCAGATGACCTAAATTGTTCAGGATTGTTAAAGTAAAAAAAGATTGCGAAGAGCTCCAAAAGGACCTCTCCAAACTGAGTGAATAGGCAATAAAATGGCAAATGTAATTCGGTGTAAACAAGAATAAAGTGAATGCATGTTGCAGCAAAAAGATCTTAATTTTACATACATGCTCATGGGGTCTGAACTGGTGGTGTCGGACCAGGAGTGAGATCTTGGGGTCATAGTATATAGCTCAATGAAGATGTCAACCCAGTGTGTGGTGGTCATGACAAAGCCAAATTCTATTCTAGGCATCATTAGGAAAGAAAAATAAAAATGTCAATATAATTATAGTTGTTGTTGTTGTTTAGTCGTTTAGTCGTGTCCGACTCTTCGTGACCCCATGGAACAGAGCACGCCAGGCACTCCTGTCTTCCACTGCCTCCCAGAGTTTGGTCAAACTCATGCTGGTAGCTTGTGGGGAAAGATCTTCCTAAGGTGACTTTCACATTAGCCCCTTTACACTAGAATTGCCATCCTTTGTTCTCTCTCTTTTTTTATGGGGCATCCAGATAACACCAGTCAGCCCGTGCATTCCAGTATCTTCTGAGGTTTTTTTGACACAGGTTTTTTGTGGTAAAACACAGTTGCAACAGCAGCCAATCTAACATGAACAGGAAAGGACTATGGAGGCTTTTAGGGGTCATACTTTTAAACCTTTCCTAGACCCTTTTATTTCTTCCTGATTAGTGTAACTAGAATTAATTATCCCTTGAACGGCTGCTGTTAATTGTCCCTATGCCAGTTTCTGTTCTTGTGGGGGGTGGAGGTTTCAATTATTGGCTTCCTTTCCATTTTATATAGTCAAGTACCGGTAGTTCTGTTTGGCTAAATTACCCACACCACAAGGATAGGACATAACGGACAATTAACAGAGGGACCATTAGTAGGCTATTTCCAAAGAATCACCCATCTTTGCTCCTCAGAAAGCAATAAAGCTGGATGAACTTTCAAGGAAGAAAATGGTAGTTAAAATTGCAGAGGCTATTTGATTAAGAGGGAATATATGGGAAGTCAAACCTAGACTAATTGTTTATTTGGAACCTTTTGTTTTCGTTCCACTTCTTGATAATTGTGGAAAAGCAATGCCTTGGCAGCACCATTGGGCTCTAGTATAGAAGCAACCTAAAACTGGAGGTTGTTACTCCAGATAGCCTTGCCCAGCACAGAATGGTCTAATACAATAAATTACAGCTGCTAGCCCCATGCCCAATCCTCCCAAATTGTCTGTGCTTGTACACAAAGCCTTCCATCAGTATTGGCATAATCAAGTACTGCTGCTGTATTCTATTTATTTCAATAGAGTTTGCCCGGGAGAGCCATATGAGCCTCACTGACATGAAAGGAAGTTGTACACAGCAAGTGTTTGGTGAACTGCACTAGGGGTTGCCGGCTAAACTGGGAAAAATATAGGCTAATGTGTTTCTGTACCTTTAGTTGCAGGTTGATCTGCAGGAATCGGCTGCT
This sequence comes from Podarcis cretensis, assembly GCF_951804945.1. NCBI lineage: Eukaryota > Metazoa > Chordata > Lepidosauria > Squamata > Lacertidae > Podarcis > Podarcis cretensis. The sequence continues at coordinate 71,305,783 of NC_137170.1, read as the reverse complement.
GGAGCCTTTCATGATGTGGAGATAAATGCCTTCACCTGATAACACCTGCCGATAAAACCACTGCTAAAGGTTTTACCACCACAGGGGTAAGTTCAAAACCTGGCAGCTCTAATTGCAACCCCTATCAACACATCTAGGACAAGGATAGTGTATTCCTTTGTCTTGGATGAAGCTTAACAGTTACCTTCTCACATCAATGAGATCGTAAGCACGGGCCTGTCTATTATTTATTAGGACCATTAGAAATGCTGGATAATTGATGACCTTCACTTCACTTCAGGAGTCCCCTCCATGCCACTTGAGACTAAATGGTCCCACAAGAACCTGCCCAGGTACTGGAAGTTGGTGAAACTGTTGTTCCGTTGAGGACCTTTTCTAAAAAATGAGAGATGTGGCCTATCCAGTTTTTTAACTCTAAAATTTCAGATGTTAAAATTAACTGGAAAATTGAGTATGGACAACTCATTCCGCTCCATGAAACATTCCATGTGGCATTCAAAATTGTGATGATTGCTACAGCAACAGCAGGGAGCCCAGTATCTTATAGAACTAGCATTTTCCAGACTGTAAACTTAGGTCTACCTGTAAGCAAGTTCCTTTGGAAGTAAATAAATGGATAGACAAGGCTGGATGGGTATCCAGGAAACTTTCTATGGAACAGACTCAGCAGGAAAAAAAGAGAACAAATTTTGTTGCTACTTTGAGCTCAGTTTTGTGACTGAATTTTTGAAAGACCCTAGAATCATAGAGTTGGAAGAGACCACAAGGGCCATCGAGTCCAACCCCCTGCCAAGCAGGAAACACCATCAGAGCACTCCTGACATATGGTTGTCAAGCCTCTGCTTAAAGACCTCCAAAGAAGGAGACTCCACCACACTCCTTGGCAGCAAATTCCACTGTCGAACAGCGAACCTGCTGCCTGGGAAAAGTTATTTTTGAATTACTATGAGCTTGCATTTGCCTGCATTACTTGTTTATTAAATGGTTTGTTTTTGCTTTACTTATATGCTGTTGTACTTTTGGATACAGTTATATTGAGGGAAATGTTGCTTGCTTATTCTTATTATTGTGAGCTGCTTTGAGCTCAAGATCATTGTTTGAATAACAGCATGCAAATATTAAATCAAAATCAAATCAAAGGTCAACAGTCAGTCCTGGAATATGATCCTTCCTCCTCACTGGTCTTGGGTGGTAGACCTCTCTTTGCTTATAGACACAGCCCATTCTCCTAATATAAAGCTAAGTGTCTTCTACGTTAGCCCTTTCCATTGGAATTGCAGTGTGTATAAACCCTCATTTTTGTCCCTTTCTCAATTTGATTCCAGTACACATGTTAAAAATGCAGGCTTGTTTGTAGCCAAATTGATAACGCTGAAAATACAGGTCCTATTCATGTATTTACACACGTGCATTGAAAGAGGTAGAGGCTGCTCTGCTCTTGTGTGTCCAGAGTCCTAGTGAGGATGTCTGAAGAAGAATCCCTACTTGAGAGCAGCTGTAGGATTTTCTCTTTGTGTGTGCACACTTGATGTTCAGAGGTCACGTGTGGGGTGGTGGTGGCTAGGGCCAGCAGCACAGCCCCACTTCTAATTCAGTGCTTCAGTGCCCAACCTGTGTATAACACACTAGGAGGGCAAATGTAAGGATTTGCAATCCAGGAAGTAGGTTATATTAGAGCTCCCCCCTATAAACTTTCATCACTCTCAGATTCACAAACATCATAAAGCCAGGTAAAAAGAGATTTCAATTAAATTAATGGCTTTTTGTGTTTATATAGCAAATATCTGGTAGAATTTTTTTTTTATAGACACTTATATTGTCTAGAGGAAAAAGAGCTGACAATAAGTGTATTGTCACAAGAAGAAAGTTCACTGACTCTGCTCCCCTCCAATGTTTGAGTGCTATCCTTTTTAAACTGGTCCTGGGAGACATAATAGTAGAAACTGCTTCGCTGTACTTTTAAATTGATGCAACATGGTGCCCTCTTGTGGGAAATTGAGGGAAGATTTCTACAATTCGAGAAAGCTGCTTAAATCATAGGACCAATATTATTATATATAAAAAGGAACAAACCACTTGCAACCTTCATTCATAACTACTAGTATATCAGGGATAGCCAACATGGTGCCCTCCAGATGTTACAAACTTCCATCAGACCCTGCCTGCATACATGGCCAAAGGTTATTTGATGGTAGGAGTTTTACTCCACAACAGCTGGAGGGCACCATGTTGGCTACCCCTGCAGAGTAGGTAATGTAATGGCAGAAAATAAAACAGATGGCAATGAAATAATTATATTTTTAATAAAAAAAATTTACACACTGTATACAACTGACTGGGCAGCTTCCTGAAAATTTCCCCATCTTAGAGAATACAAAACAAATCTGCTGTACAGTCAGTAACTTTTTAAGTTTTCAAAATATAGTGTTCACTATTTGTAAGGCCTCAAAAATCTGGAGACTTTAGAGCGCAACAATCGAATAAAAGACCTTGGAAACATCTCTCTGGACTCTTGTGCTGTGTACTTGAAGTAGTTCTGTGGGTGTGCCAAGACATCAAACAATGCCTTTATCAGCTTCTTATCCTGAAAGTGCAAGAAAGAACTCAGTTGTCATTTAATATACTGTAGTTTGAGAAAAAATTAGTGCAAGCACAATTCTTGGTCCAGTTTCTATTACATATTAAGGTAAAGGGCCTTCCTATTAGCATTTTCCTGTAATTCAAAGTGCAACAAGGCTTAGGCCATGTTACCCACATATCATTGCTATCATCATTCCTGTGCTTCCAGAAGTTGGAACAGAAGGCATGTATGATTGCTAGGCAATTACTAATGCTCAAGTTCACAAGTTAGAAACATCAGCATTTGCCATCAGCACTACTGTTAGGCAGCAGGCTGAGACAGCAGCTTCAGGTAGCCGATTTACGGCAATATTAATAGGTAGCCTATTATCAACATATCTTGAGTCAACATTGCCTCCACCACTCCCTTCAGACTAGTTTTGGTTCTTGGGGAACAGAGTGATAGCAGCATGTTGCTTCTTGTTTGGGAGATATGCCTGCTGATCCTCCTCCTGTTTAGCTTCCTCTCTGCCACAGTAGATTGTGAAAATAAAGCTTTAATGCTTTGTTTACAAACAGCAGTCACTCATGAATGGATGTTTTCTTTCAGGAGATTAACTGAGCAAGTTTACCTTAAGGATCTCTTGATGATTTTCTGATGCATACAGTCTACCGTCTCTGACTATGTCTTCTATTAGCTCCTGATAATCCTCTGTTGGAGACACACACACACGACTTGCAAAATATTCATTTGAGTTACATCAGCAGCACATACATGTATCTCTAGGCTGAACAGGAGGGATACTTACTACTCCTTTTGGCAGACAGCAGCAAGCGGGGAGGAGGAGGAAGGAGCAGCCCAAAAGAGATCCTTTGGGCTGCTCGTTCCTCCACCGCCACCTCTGCCGCTCGCAAGAGCAGGCATAGGAGCCTGGCTGGGAGAGGCACAACGCAGCGCAGCGCCTCTCCCAGCCATGGCTCTTGTGCCTGCCCTTGCAAGAGGCCAGCGGCAGTGGAGGGACGAGCGGCGAGAAGGGCTCGTCCCTCCACCGCTGCCTGCCTCACTCAAGTATAAGCCGAGGGAAGCTTTTTAACATTTCCCATTCTTTGGCTGAAAATGCTCCCAAACAGAATGTACTCATGCATTTGCATGTACAGTGGTGCCTCGCAAGACGAAATTAATTCGTTCTGCGAGTTTTTTCGTCTAGCGAATTTTTTCGTCTTGCGAAGCACGGCTATTAGTGGCTTAGCGGCTCTTAGCGGCTAGACGTTTTCATCTTGCGAAGCAAGCCCATAAGGAAATTCATCTTGCGAAGCACCTCAAAAACGGAAAACTCTTTCGTCTAGCGAGTTTTCCGTCTTGCGAGGCATTCGTCTTGCGGGGCACCACTGTACCCATCTATAACCAAGACTACAAATTTTAGATTAGCAGATTTAATACCTATTCTAAACAGTCTTCAAGAAAAACTATACTGTTTAGACAAAGAGACAAAGTGTTCCATACCTGCTTACTATTACTTTATATACTTGAATATAAGCCGACCCGAATATAAGCCGAGGCACCAAATTTTACCACAAAAAACTGGGAAAACTTATTGACTTGAGTATAAGCCGGTTCACCACACCACAAACCTTGTGGTTGACGGCAGTGGAGGAAGAAGAACAAGCAGCCCGAAAGAGCTGCTTTTGGGCTGCTCGCTCCTCCTTCTCTGCAGACAGCAGCAAGCGGGGAGGAGGAGGAAGAAGCAGCCCAAAAGAGATCCTTTGGGCTGCTCGTTCCTCCACCGCCACCTCTGCCGCTCGCAAGAGCAGGCATAGGAGCCTGGCTGGGAGAGGCACAACGCAGCGCAGCGCCTCTCCCAGCCACGGCTCTTGTGCCTGCAATTGCAAGAGGCCAGCGGCAGTGGAGGGACGAGCGGCGAGAAGGGCTCGTCCCTCCACCGCTGCCTGCCTCACTCAAGTATAAGCCGAGGGAAGCTTTTTAAGCATTAAAAATATGCTGAAAAAGTTGGCTTATATTTGAGTATATACGGTAATTGGTCCATGGCAGAAATCATAAGCAGCCTTGGAGACATATATAAATGCTGGCTATGTGGCAAACTTCAAATACAGCTTTGCTAAATAAATCTACTCTTTATGTTAAAATCTGCCTACAACACTCCTGCTTTTTTCCCTTTCACTTTTTTGTATAATAAGCAAATAGCATTTACTATTTTGGTATAAAATGTATTAGCCTGTTTTCACTGGTGTGTTTTCAGGATGGAAATCAGGTTTTTAAAATGTGGAACAAATCCTGTTTCCAGCTAAGGAGGGTGGTTAAGTTGCCACTGACTGGCAGCAAAGCCAAAGGATTTAGGCCTTTAAGTGCTGCACTTGCAGGCCTTTGGAATCCATCATGCCATAAGCACATCAGATTGTTACCCCAGGGTAGCTTGGGATAATTGTGTCAAAGAGATCGGACGTACAAGGAAGATGAAACTTCCAATTTTCTCTGTGTCTGCCTGAAACACTGATTAGTCCCAGATTCAACTTCAAAGTAGAAACTGTGAAGCCATTTGTACCATTATGAAAAAAGACACTTCTTGGGATACAGCAATAAACCAGTTACAGCTTTGCTAAATCAAAAAATAAAACCTACATTGCAGCAAAGCAACTTGGAGGTGTTCAGAACCTAACTTGTCTCAAATACACAAATATACAATTTTGTGTAAAAATGTGAACTGGCACATAAAAGACAAAATCTGATACAATTTGAGAGTTATACCCCCAACAGACATCTGTCCCCCACCCCTTACCATCTCCAAAATATTTTCACATTTAATCTCATAAGGGACATGGATAATACCCATGTTATTTTGTGTGGAAGCCTGTCCTTACCTGACACATAAAATTTCACTTATATAAAATATTCTACCTATATAAAATGTTGATATCCCCTACTCCCAGACTTTGAGATGGAAAGTAAAAACACAAATTTACACATTGAAACACCCACACTTTAGTCCCAGCAGTTTTTAAGGTTTCCTTACCATCGTATGTTACATAAGGGACCTGGAATCCTTTGGCACTATTTCCTTCATTGGACTTGAACTGGACCCAGAGCTTCTTAGACCTGGAAGTGAAAGCTATAGGGCGTTCGTAGGTTTGACAGGTTTCGTATGTGGTCACAGAATTGGAGGAAGCTTCAAAACAAAATGGACAAAAGGAAGGTATCAAGCACCTGTTACCTTAGGATTTTTCTTTTGAACAACAAAATACTTTTCTTTTATTCTCTTCTCACCAACCCACCCAACTATCTACCGTCACCCCAACATTAATTGCCCTGAAGTTTTCTTTCTGCTTCTCCATTGCTAGGATCCATCCTAGTAAAGGGCAGATTGTTTACTTGATGGCTACATGTCATACCCTAATATGTCCCTCCCATTACTTCCAGATGGTTTAAAAGCATTGTGGGACAATGTTTCCAGGGAACTGCCACCTCCAGCCCAGGAACAACACCCCCACTGCATGCTGCAACAGAAAAAGCTATTGAGTGGGATATCTCAATGAAGAAAGATGGACCACGCCTCAACACTGGAGCACTGAGCAGCTTTCTAATTCTACTGAGGTCCTATCACAAGTCTATGGTTTTGCTGACAATCTGACAATAAATACAAATAAAAAATAAAACGTACATTTCAAACACATTACTTCTCTAAATTTGATGTGATTTTTTTTTAGTATTTTCACTTCTTGTATGTTTTAGTACTGTGATTTTTGCTTGATTTTATCGTTTTATGCTTTATTTATCCTACCCCACAACCACAGATCCATAGTTCACAACATAAAAATACAAGATAAAAAACACAAAATACATAATAATAATCTGCTTTGAGGGGTTTTTTAAAAAAACAAGCGGCATATAATTTTTTTGAAATAATAATAATAAACTAGCTCATTGCACAAGGAAAAGAGAACGCTAAATCCTTTTTTGTTCAGTAGCAAAACCGATCCCAAGCGCATGCTTAATGCCCTGCTTTGTGGGTTGCATAGAAGCTAAGAAACTGAACAAATCTTCTAGATGGAATATTGACTCTGCTTTGAATGTGCTATGTGGCTTTTCCCAAGCTATTTTCTCTCAACCCAGTTCTCACCCATTCTACAATACAAGAGGAATAATAATAATTTTCAGTATGGAGGAAATAATAAAAATGCAGGGTTTTTGTAAAGATTGCAACTAAATAATGCATGTGAACACCTTGGGCAACTGAAAGCAAAATATAAGTGTTTATTATTAAAGGTAGTATTAGAAGAAACAGTATAGAAAAGCTGGTATAATAGAATTCAGGTTTGCAATCAATATTCCTGTTTCAATGCACCAAAAGAGAACCTTTGGCTCTGTTGAGGTCATTGGCAAAGCACACATCAAGATTACACTCCAAAGATACAATTTGGCTCCATAAATATGCTATTTTTAGCTTTTAAAGATCTATTGCCTAGGAGCTGTGCCAAGCCATCAGCACAAGAAAATGAAGTGTTGCATCAACAAGAACAGGCCCAGCATGTAGCAAGCCATGACTGAAGCAGTAAAAATATATTATTTCCAAACTCACTTAATTCAGCAGGAGTAAAATGTTCTACGCCTCCCTAAATGCTTAGATTACTAGCTGAGTACAGTACATTCAGAAAAGCTGCTCTTGGATGTGTATATGAAACTTAGTTAATGCCAAAAACAATGGCATTGTTTTTAGTAAGTTATACTAAGGTTGTGCATTCCTGTTGCAGGTGTCTGAAGCTGTGCACACATGACATTAGCCACAATCCATCTCTCCTGTAGTTTCTTGAGAAATACTGTTTAATGCATTTCTCCTCAAACCAGCTTCCATTCAGTTTGAAAACAGAAGCTACTTTCACTCTGCAGTTTAGCTGAGGTGTGAAAATTTGAAACAACTGTTGCACAAGCTCAGATCACAGCTTCATGAATAGGAGTTGGGGAGTTGCATGCATAAGGAAACCAAACAGGTAATGCCCCCTCTGGTGTGTATAGCAATGTACAAATGCAGCATAAAATGCTGGGGGGGGGGGGGGAGCTAAGGTGTACATAGCCAAAGTATCCCCACTGAATGGAAAGGCATGATATCAGTGCTGTAAGGCCACTACATTTCAGGATCTCCTGAGCTCAACAAAACTAGTGGCAGCAAGAAGCTGGTGGATTGAAAGCTGCTACGAGCATGGAGAGCCATTAGATTTGCAAAGGCTGAATAGTGGGAAATTGCTGCCAAACACAAATATGCATGAGTGCTTAAGGGGTTACTACAATAGAGCTGGATTCCTAGACTCAGCTAGGTCATGCCCCTTCTCCAAAGAGGGAGGAAGTGAAGCCTTCTTTTCCTGTTCCCTTTCTTTCCACAGCTTGTAACAGAATGTTTTTATCCAAGAATATTCTGCCTGTGTTCTCCTTGCTGCTGCTTGGATAAATGCATGAACCTGACCTTTTGTAAGAAAAGCATTTAAAACTTACTTAACAGTGTATATATAGTCTGTTCAATGCTAAGAGTGGTAGAAAGAGGGAACCACTTCAGAAAGCGAACTAAACTGGATTTGCAAAAAGTTTAACAGCCTACATTCCTATCACTTCACTGTGCTGCTTGACTTGGTGAGTTTAAACTCTGCTACTTGGAACTCCTGCTGGAGACTGAATTTAGCCTTGCATTTTGAATTCAGGCGCCCCGATTCTTTCATTATTCACCCCACACGTGTAGGTCACAGGGATTCTTATTTCTCTTCCCACATGAACTATTCTACAAAAGCAGTCATTTTCAATGGTTGACTCTGCTTGCTGCTGCCAAAAGCTTAGTGGTCTTGTGACTGCAGCCATCAGCAGATCATTTGCTCTCTGGCTCCACTCAACCAGCTGGCAGATGTACACCCCAGGAAAGGCAAGCATGTTTGTGTAAAAAAGTAAGATGAATTCCCTACCTCCTTCACCCACCACAAATCACTATAGTTCCCCACTAAATCTAAAATATGTCTGATCGGTGGTGTGTGTGTGTGTGTGTGTGTGTGTGTGTGTGTGTGTGTGTGTGTTTCACCCATGATGGGTGGAATTTATTGTTACGAAGGCTGTTAGAGCTAGATTTTCACGGGACTTGCTTTGGCACAGACAAAATGTAGCAAAGATCCATCAGGAGAAATACATTCATATACCTGACACGGAAACCTAGTTTAACTTACAGCTTTTTCTCATCACCAGGTAGTCTCCACATTCATCTTCTATTGGCAAAAATATTTCCGGAACCACAATCAGGATGCGGCGTTTAGGAGGAGGATTTATACTCCAAGTACATTCTGTGTTTGCAGGATAATTTCCAGGATAGTTTGGGGATTCAATGTATCCAGTATACTCTCCAAGCTCACCACCACAGTGCCTGTCTGGAAAAAAGGAAATATGTTACCCATGGTCAGGGAAGAGGGGAGAGCAATATTCACACCTGTGTAATGCCACCAGCAGCAATCACAACTGATACAATTACTTTGGCTACTATTTAGGAATCATGCATATATTTTATTCCTTAGACCATTTTTATTAAGTAGCTGCTTCAAGGTGACTAAAAACAAAGGAGCAAAATCCATATACAGTACAGCTTTGTCTGTGGAAATAAATGGCAGAAAAAGCAGGAAATTGGTATTATCTGGGAGGCATTTACAGCTGCCTTTTCCAACCTAGTGTCCTTTCAGATTTTTGGACTACAACTCCTATCAGCCCCAGCCAGCATGGCCAATGGTCACGGACAATAGGAGCTGTAGTTCAAAACATCTGGAGGGCATCCGTTTGGGAAAGGCTGGTTTAGTGTTTAGAGAAAGCCTGGCCTGGAAGAATTGCCTTAGGCTTAGGGTCTAGAACTTGGCACAACTGAAGCAGAAGCTGTTGGAGAGGACACCAACAGCTCCTTCCCATGTCCACTGATAAGGGCTACTTGGAGACTGACACCAAAGAAAGCAATGAAGTCAGGTTAGGAAAGCCTACATCCCAAAGCAGGATATGGCTAACAAGGGGTGATTGCTGTTGGGTGGGGGTATGGCTTCTGCTCACTTAAGGAAAGACCAATAGCATCTATCCCCACTGCAGTTGGTACTAGGTCCTTTCATTTTGGACTGACTACAACATAGATTATCAATATTTACCTTTGCAATGAGTTACATTTGTTGATCCATCATAATCAGTGGTTGTGTTTCCAGGGCATGAAATGCAGTAATTCTGTCCAAACTCAGGCTGATATGTTCCAACAGAGCAGCGGATACAACGATGTGTTGTAGTGTTGTAGAAATGACCAGGTGAGCACTGCACTGTAGAAGAAGGTGAAAAAGCAACATGCTACAATAACTTTGGTAAGCTGTGACATGATTAACTGCAGCCATTCCACTGAATGACAGTTCATCCAATTTTCTGCCCAGAAAAATTGTGTACATCCAACATGCACACTGCCACAGATGAATAATGTATATGTTAATTTCACTTGGGTGTTCACACTGTGGGCATCCATCACTTAGCAGGAAGTTTGTGCATGTGGAATCTGGCAAAATAAATATGTATTCACCACACAAGAAGGTATATGCGTGGTGTATGTATGCAATTCCTTTAAGAAAATTAAGTCCATAGAGGTAGGGCAGGGTTGGAGAACCTATGGCCTTGACTACAACTCCCCAAATTCCTTCCTATTGTTCATGCTGGCTAGGGGTGCTGGGAGTTGGAGTCCCAACAACATCTGGACAGCTTCAGGTTTCCCACTTTTGATATAGTAAAAAGTCCTGAGGATTAGTCTATCCTGCTTGAATATGTTCTTTCCAATTAGTCTCTGCCCAACAATCACTTTGGGCCATGTGTATGAATGGAAAAGGGAGGACTTGCCTCCAGCATGATTTAAGTGATTTCCAGCTGCTCAACCCCACTCCCTTGCCTCAGAGCTCATCAGTGGCTCTGCTGCTTATCAAAGTGAGGCCTAAAGGTGATACCAAGGTCTACGGCAGGAAATGTCACCTGCTTTGCACAGTGGCAGCATCGTAGCCAATGAAGTTATCTAAGGCACGGCTATTGCCACCATGGCGACACCATGTTATTCCTGACACTGGATGTGAATGTGAGTTTTATTGTGAGAATGAGCACTTCTTCTGGCTATTAAACAGAATCAGTATTCTAAGTAAATGAATAGACTAGATCTCCAACTTTCATATTTGCAGTTGAAAGGAATGCTTTCACCCTTAAAAGGTAGAAATGAAAAGTGTGGTTGCCTATGTTCCTCGTGCATCCGTGGTTCTTACCTTTAGTCTCACAATTCTGAAACACTGTTGCACCGTTAAGTTTTGTCATCAAACCTCCACCACAGGTAAAACAAGATGTTCGACCTGGCTCAGGCTGATATGTCCCCAAAGGACATGCAAGACAAGGCTTAAATCCATCAACTGAGTATTCACCTGGTGAGCACTGTCCTGTGGGAGAGGGGAGAGAATATACATTACTGTAAGCCAGAGGTTTTCAACGTTTTTGAGTCCACGGCTCCCTTGACCAACTGCATTCTTTCTGTGGTACCCTGTGGGGCTCAGGAGCCCAGTTATGTCACCTCTTGCCTGCAGAGCTGGCAGCTTCTCACCCTCAGCCTCCTCTCCTTGGGAATCCTCTGGGCAGCTGCACCTGCACCCTCAGTCTCAGAGCTGCCCCCCCAAGAGAGGTGCCTTCTCCTACTGCCCCACAGGGGCCTGGGAAGCACCCCCTGGTCAGCCCCAGAGGCACCATTCACCTAGGGAGCTTGTAGCCAGGGCCACTGCAGCAAACAGCTGTGCAAACCTTTGGGATGCAGAAATGCAAGAGGGCATCAGAGGAGGGATGGAAGGAAAGAGGGACAGAAGCCAGTGTTAGTCGCAGCACCCCTGACCATTCAAGGCACCCCAGGGTGCCACAGCACATTGGATGAAAACCACTGCTATAAGCCATGGATTTTTTTTGGCAAGCCTATAATATACTGGAGCCTCAGTTGGTGGAAAGTCCTATTGCAAGATAGAAAATGATAGTTATTAAAAATCTGAACTAAATGCAGTTCAAAATAAAAATAGGAACTTGCAGCTAAATAGGTGTCATAATCTGGCCACTGACATGCATCCAATTCTGAGAGTTACCTAATCCTGGAACTAGAAATCAGAAGTTGCCATTCTATTACATTGTAGATACATAGCTAATTCTTGTATTTCTTTTTAGAAAGTACTAATAATGTATAATGTATAATGTATTTATGATGTTCCATTAAGGCAAAATCCAAATCCAACCACTTAACTGACTACGTTGTGAATTTATCCTTCCAGAAATGGAAAGTCCAAATGCAAAGAGAAAATGCAGGGTTTTCATGATAGTTGAAAAGCCTCCTTTTAGAGTCTGTAAAGCACACTTCTGAACTACACTGGCATTACTAATCAAAGTATTAGAAATGCATTCACTTTATCATGGGTACAGCACCCACATACAGAGGAATTCTGTCAGGCAAAATGGGGCCCAGTGCCCCCACTCTCCTCCCCACCTGCACCCAGGCACCACAACAGACTACTCTATGAGGAATAGGACCTCTTCGTGTACCTTTCATATCCCCATGCAACATACCTTTCAGACACAGTCATGGAATGCCTAATAAGCCATGTAGAAAAAATTAGGTCCAGGCCCTATCACTGAGCCTTTAGTATCTCCTCCATTCCTAAACTGCTTTGGTACTGATATACTATACAGACAGAGCTAACCTACTGGAACTGATTATATACACATATCCATCCTCGGCAGCTTCTTTATGTAAATCTCCAAGCAGTATGTCTTCCAAACTTGCAGCAAGCTGATTGCCATGGCAGGCCAAATGATTAGAACTGTTCTGCAAGACATGGGATTACTGCTGCAGCTGTTTGGCTAAGCTGTGAAGTTCTGTCCTTTTAAAGAGCTGGTAAAACTAAAGCTGTTAGCTTTGGTTTATAGCTCTGATAAATCACTTCAATGAATGGTTGTTTTTGTTAGGGGGGGGGGGTTAAATTGGCCCTGGCATCATTTCAAGTTATTTAAGTTTGCAGCAAATAAGGCATTAACTGGTCATGATCAGGGATGAGGAATTTTGTTTACAGCTAATGAACTGAGTTTAATAGGGAGTGCCGCCTTGGCTTCTGAATAAAGAAGCATGGAGCTGTATGTGCTTAATGCACCAAGGAAGAAAGAAAATTGCATGCTTAAATACTGACCCGTAGGTCATGACATCAAAAACCCAATTTTTTTCCTCCAACACTTTTGAGGTTGTAAAAATAGCCAATGCATGTTACAGAGCTGTTAAAATGTGAACTATCTAATGGATATGGATTTCTTCTTTTGTTCTGTGATGAGAGTTTTAAGACGTGCCACCTCAGCTACCAATATCCATTTGCTCTATCAATAAAGAGGCAAACTATATTATACTAAAACAACATATTGTAGAAAATTTCTGGAGACTACTATACAGTGGTAACTCAGGTTAAGAACTTAATTCGCTCTGGAGGTCTGTTCTTAACTTGAAACTGTTTTTAACCAGAAGCACCACTTTAGCTAATGGGGCCTCCCGCTGCTGCTGCGCCGCCACCCCGCGATTGCTGTTCTCATCCTGAAGCAAAGTTCTTAACCCAAGGTACTATTTCTGGGTTAGCAGAGTCTGTAACCTGAAGCGTATGTAACCTGAAGTGTATGTAACCTGAGGTACCACTGTACTTTAGAGTAGAGAACTTCATGACTGACTGCATCTCCTTGCCATAAGCTCCCAGGATCACAGAAATTTAGAATGCCACAGAGAAACATTTTAAACAAGCCTTCCTTTTTCTTATTAATAATAATTGGTGAATGACCTTTTTATTCATAATATATTAAGCATATATAAGCACAAGAAAAATATATAAATAAAAATTTATCACTACTGTAGCTCTTCAAATATTTATGCTAAACATGTTTCCCAACAGAAGGAAGTGCCTTCTCAAAACCAAATTCATGTCTGTGATCCTTCTATATAAAAGGATGCAGTTTTATTTATACAAAGGAATTCTGAGCTCCCTTAATATAATAGAGCTTGCTCATTTCCCCGAAGTGCAACATTCCAGATTCTTATTAACCAACTTTTGACATCAGACACGGTTTGATCTTTTCCAGAGTCTGGGCATGCATACATACTGGCAGCCACAATTAAATTCTGAATATATTTTTTCTTCCTGACTGCTCCCTGGATATTTCCTAAAAGCAGAACTTCAGGGGAATTTGGTAATGCAAATCTTGCCATTGTACAAATAATGTAAGAAAATCAGTAATTATCTTAGGAGAGCCGAGAGCTCTTACAGGATCCCCTTTCCTCTATTATATTTTATATTCCTCTACATTTTTTAAAATCAAACTGACTCATATGTGTTAAGGTATGACAAAGAATCATAGATGTGGGAGGAAACCAAAAGGTAATCTCTGCCAATGCAGGAAATCTGCTACTATAGCATCCTTGGTTAGCTACACTTTAAAAGAATGTTGACATAAATTTATAAACTGTATAGGAGAATATTTTATCATTGCCCACAGTTCTACATGTCTGGCAAAAAAAAGAGAGAAAAAGTGAAAGGTCTTATTCGTCTTAGTAAACTACATTTTCCAGATACAGAATGTTGCACAGATTATAGTGTCTGAAGTATCGTAAAATAGTTGACAAATTTAGATTAATGGAAAATATGCTATGGCCAGCACGGATCATCTTCCTTCCGCCTAAGACTGTTCCTTGGTTTTCCTTTATTTCCACTTTCCCCCAAACTGGTGCAAGAATCTGATACCGAACTGATCAAAGAAGCACATGGCAAGGATGTACTGGAAGCTGGCAACTTTACCTCTCTTCAGGCTGCATTCTATAGAAATTCCATGTTATCTCCAGATGCATCAGTGCAGACAACACTGGGAAGGTGAGAACAGTAATGAAATGTATCTACACCTCCACACCCATATCCATATTGATCGCTGTCTACTCCAAACCTGCACACACATGCAGTGCAGACACTGTCCAGACCAATGTAAACATGGCATGTGAGAAAAGAAGGCTGAACTAATGGGTGCTTTCAAATCATAACCAAGGAGGAAGAAGCAATAGTGTTCATGACTCTGTAAGGTGCAATATCCTCACCTCCACATTCAGATATACTGTGAGCTCCAGCTGTTTTTTGGTTTCCGGGATTCTGTGGGTTTGGGCAAGGTTCACAAGTTATTTGGCCTTCGTTGTCTTGGTAAGTTCCATTCGGACATAGAATGCAGCTTTCTTGCTCCCCATCGTAATATGTTCCAACACTGCAGCTAGCTGAGAAGAGAAGAGAAAACTGTCAGCAACAATGAATCCGTGATCATCTTCTATGGGATGGGTGGAAATGGGGATACCAGGAGGCAGAGAATTGAGTCCAATTATTTTTTACTTTGGGATTTTTTTTCATGCTGTGTGCCTCATGGTCATATTTAGGGTCAGGAAGTAAATTTTCTGTCTGGTCACATACAGGGGAAGGCTTCTGCTTTCCCTATGGATATAAAAATTGACCCTCAAGTAAAGGCTTGATCATCTGTTCTATTTCAAGAAGACTGCTCTCGGGTTTTTAAAAACCATCTACAGAAACCCAAATGGACTGTCCTACTTTGTGAGGGGTTGGCTTACATGGACTTTAAGTCTTTTTGCTCTCTGATGGTGGCAGAACCATAGGTTAGTGAAAATGTTTCAAGTTAAATAACTGGTAACAGGACTGATTGATAAAGTCCTCTTCTCTGGGATAATTATAGCATGGAATACTTTGCTAACTAGACTACTGAAGTATAAGGTAACTTCCTGTTTAATTTCACTTCAGTGAAAGGAAGTAGAGTGATCCTCTCCCACCAAAATCAGTGGGATTTCAAAGTTCTTTGACTATCCACAGCTACTGTCTGGGCTTTTGCATATTTAATAGTTTGTTTGTTTTTTATAAATAATTTTTATTAACAATTTTGTTTAAAATTACAGTGCCAATAAACAATACAATATAACATCTCTTGACATGGTTCTCTTCACTTCTTTAGACTCCCTCACATCTCCCGCTCCTGCGTTCCTGTTGTAAAATTTTTCCAGCAAATTTATCCCCTTATTTCTATTCTTGTTATCTAATTTTCCAAAGTTATATCTCTGATTTTTAACTATCCTTTGTTCAAATCATGGAAAATTTAAATATAACCTAGAACTTCCAAAAAATTTTATCCTTTCTTAAATTTAGCTTATCTTCATAATTCACTTCATCTAGCTTAATGGTGCCCAGTTATTTATACTCTCGCGTCCTTCTTAACATTCATACAATTTACAATATTTTTGTAGATACATCTTGAATTTCTTCCAATCTTCTTCCGCCGTCTCTTCTGCCAGTCATCTCAGCCAGTTCCATATAGTCTATCAGTTGCATCTGCCATTCTTCCAGTGTGGGTAGGTCTTGAGTTTTCCAATGCCTGGCAACAAGTATCCTTGCTGCTGTCGTTGCGTACATAAAAAATGTTCGGTCCTTCTTTAACACGTTCTGGCCGACAATACCCAAAAGGAAGGCCTCTGATTTCTTAGGGAAGGTATACTTAAATACCTTTTTCAGCTCATTATATATCATTTCCCAGAAAGCCTTCACTCTAGGGCAAGTCCACCAGAGGTGAAAGAATGTTCCTTCATTTTCTTTACATTTCCAACATTTGTTATCAGACAAGTGGTATATTTTTGCAAGTTTGACTGTGGTCATATACCATCTATAGATCATTTTCATAACATTTTCTTTCAAAGCAGTACATGCAGTAAACTTCAGCCCAGTAGTCCACAACCTCTCCCAGTCCTCAAACATAATATTATATCCAATTTCTTGTGCCCACTTTATCATAGCCGATTTAACCATTTCATCTTGTGTATTCCACTTCAACAGCAAGTTATACATTTTTGAAAGTACCTTAGTCTTAGGCTCCAACAGTTCCGTTTCTAACTTCGATTTTTCCACCTGGAATCCTAGCTTTTTGTCAAGTTAAAAAACTTCTTTAATCTGAGCGTAGTGTAGCCAATCTCGCACTTTGTCTTTCATTTTCTCCTGACTCTGCAATTTCCAATTATCTCCATCTTTTTCTAATATTTCCCAATACTTCGGCCAATTGGCCTCCATATTGAGTCTTTTCCGGGCCTTAGCTTCCAATGGTGAAAGCCACCTTGGAGTTTTGTTTTCCAATAAGTCTTTGTATTTTGTCCAGACATTAAACACTGCTTTTCTGACAATATGGTTCTTGAAAGTCTTGTTAATCTTAACCTTGTCATACCATAAATATGCATGCCAACCAAAAGCATTATTAAAACCTTCCAAATCTAATACATCAGTGTCTTCAAGAAGCAGCTAATCTTTTAGCCAGCAGAAAGCTGCGGCTTCATAGTACAACCTTAAGTCTGGCAGGGCGAAGCCCCCTCTTTCTTTCGCATCAGTTAATATCTTAAACTTAATTCTGGGCTTTTTGCCCTGCCAGACAAATTTAGAAATATCTCTCTGCCACTTCCGAAAGCACTCTGTTTTGTCCACAATTTACAAAGTTTGGAACAAGAACAGCATTTTTGGCAATACATTCGTCTTTATAGCAGCGATGCAGCCTAACAAGGAAAGTTTCAATCTTGTCCAACTTTCTAGGTCTCTCTTAATTTCTAACCAACATTTCTCATAATTGTCCTTAAATAAACTCAGATTTTTTGCTGTTATATTTACCCCTAGGTATTTTACTTTTTTAACCACATTTAACTCTGTCTCTTTCTGAAACCTTTCTGACTCTATAACTGTCAATTTTTTTTCTAATACCTTAGTTTTTTGCTTATTTAATTTAAATCCCGCCACCCGGCCAAATTCTTGAATCAATTGTAATACTCTTTTCGTACTAGATTCTGGCTCCTGTAATGTCAAGACCAAATCATCTGCAAAAGCTTTAAGTTTGTACTGTTTCTCTCCGACCCATATTCCTTCAACCAACCGGTCTCCTCTAATCATATTCAAGAGCACCTCCAGGACAGAAATAAATAACAAAGGGGAGATAGGGCAGCCTTGACGTGTTCCTTTTTCAATTTTAAATTCTTCTGTCACCACATTGTTAACTATCAGTTTAGCCTTCTGTTCTGAGTAGATTGCATCTATCCCATTTTCAAATCCCCGTCCCACTCCCATCCCTTCCAAATTTTTCTTCATGAATTTCCAAGAAATATTGTCAAAGGCCTTCTCCGCATCTATGAAAATTAACACAGCTTTTGTATTAATATTTGTTTGCAAAAGTTCCAAAATGTCAATAATGTTCCTTGTATTAGCAAACAAATGTCTGCCTGGGAGAAAGCCTGCCTGGTCTTTGTAAATTACTTCATTTAGGACTTTTTAAAATCTGCTTGCTAAAATGTCTGCAAAAATTTTGTAATCCACATTTAGAAGGGAAATGGGACGGTAGTTCTTAAGTTGTGTCTTTTCAGTTTCTGACTTAGGTATCAATGTGATGAAAGCCTCTTTTTCCACGATTCCGGCGCCTTCTTCCCTTCCAAAATTTCATTGCCTACCTCCATCAGCGGTTGTATCAGATAGTCTTTCAATGTCTTATAGTACTTGGAGGTAAGCCCATCAGGCCCTGGAGATTTGCCCAATTGCATATTCTGAATGGCTTGTTCAATCTCTTGTCGTGTTATTTTACAATTCAGGATTGATCTGTTGTCTTGTGACAGTTTTGGTAGTCCATTCTTTGTCAAAAATTGTTCTATCTCAACCTCATCTTGCGGCCCTTGAGTGTACAATTGTTTGAAGTATCTCTGGAAACACTTTCTAATGTCCAAAGGGTTCTGTATGTTTCTTCCTTCAATCTCTAAATTTGTAACTGTATTCATTTTTTGTCTCTTCTTCAACTGCCATGCTAGCAGTTTCCCACATTTATTCGCCGATTCAAATGTTCTCTGTTTCATTAGTTTAACTTTCCACTCTACTTCCTGGTTTATCAATTTGGAATATTGCGCTTGGTAGAGTTTAATTTCTCTCAGAATCGGCTGTGACTTCAGTTTTGTCCTTAATTTCTTCTCACATTCTTTAATTTTCTCCAAAATTCTATCTTTTTTCTCATTTTGTGCACTTTTCTTTACCACATTCTGTTGTATCAAGAACCCCCTCATCACGGCCTTACTTGCATCCCAGATAATTCTTTTTTCCACCGTAGTGTTCAAATTTATCTCAAAATAATCTTTCAAAACTTTTTGGGCCTTTCATATTTAATAGTTTGAACAGAAGCAGCAGAAACAATATTTCATTGGTATGTTTGGGAAAGAGACCTAAAATTGTTTGTTTGTTTATATTATTAGTACCCCGCCCATCTCCTTGTCTCACTCCTCCCTGCCCCTCAAAATAAGGACTATATATTTCTGACCATTCTTTGCAGAGTTATGTATCCTATCAGAGGACTGGTTCCCAGTCAGATAATCCTTACTACTTCTTTCCATGGCTGTAAAATATAACCCTTTCCATCTCCATCCTATTAAAAGAGACCCTTGTGCAGCATTCATTAGAATGGCCACACTATAAATGAGTTAAGTCTTCTCAGAAATATTTAAGGTCAGTGCTTGCTTGTGAAATGTTACCCTCTATGATGTGTCCAGTTCCCTGAAAATCAAAGGGTGGGTGTGTCAGTGTGCACATTTTTAAAGCTACTGAAGCACAACTGATCACTCTGTATGGAGCAAAAACTGAAATAAAAATGTCTCTGCAGCCTTAATTTCTTCTGTACAAATATTAGTTTAAAAATTAAGCTGCAAAGTTTTAGTCCCACAGATTAAAGCACAAGGTGTGCCACACAGTACAAAAAAAGTCTGTTTTCACAACAAAGAGCAACGACTTGGAAATAATGGCACTACATCAAGGATTCAGCAAGCTTTCTTTGCCTGCTTTTTATTTCCCCACAACCTGCTTGTTTTCCTTCAAATGAGCTGAAGAACCATTTGCCTTCAGCAGGATTCATTCCTATAACCACTGTCTTTGTTTGTCTTCAGTGACCATTAAAATCCTATTCTTAATCACTGCAACTCTTTGAAAAAGTGAAAGCTATTCTAATGCAAAAGAAAGAGGGGGAGAAAGGCAACTCCAGGGCGCCAGGAATAGTAGTTATAAGGACATTTAAAGGCTCTTTCACTCTATTCAATACTTTTAGCCTTTAAGATTTTGATGCCATGGACAAACTCTATAGTGTCTCCATGATGGAAAAAAGTGAGCCTCATAAAAGAGGTCGTGATCCACAACTAACTGTTCCCCTAAGAGCCATGCCCTGACTTTATAAGAAAAACACAAAAACCCGATGGAAACTTATTTCTAAGCAGCCCTCTGTATTGTTTTAGGATCTTTTTGTTTTGGTGTTTATTGGTTCACAAGCTGTGGTCATATGGGTAAATTATGCGCATTAGGAGTTAGGTCTTAAGTCTATTATTCCTTAAGCAGCAGGTTGGCAGAATAGCCAGCTATTTATCTCTGGTTTGGAAAATTTATTCCCCTCTCCCCCCAGCACCTCTTTCAAGATCTTTTCATTTGAAAGGAAAGAAAGTTGCAAGATGTTGGGAATCAGATACACGAAAAAAAAAACAGCAGGGGAAAAAAATTCTAAACAAAGTTCTTTGTGTCACTTTTTCTTCTTTTTAGGAAAAAAAAAAACTGAGCCACATTGCAAATTAATGTTCTTTTGGTGAAGTGTCACTTTATATGCTTACAGTACAACGAAGACTGACTGAAAGACGCATTTGTGCCCCGTAACACAATTTTTAAAAAATCAGCGCTGATGATGGAAGTTAAAATCAAACAACATTAAAATGCAAACACTGAAAACACCATCCTAACAACATCATAATATAGATAATAAAAACTATAATAACAGCATCAGATTTACTAAACATTTAAAGTCTGTGCAAATGCCTAATGTGTGCTTCACATGCCTATACTTGCAACAGTTAACAACTTACTGTGTGAAGGGGAGATTCGTTTATGAATATAGAGAGGGTAAAAACTGGGAAACACTTGCCCTTCTAAATTTATGGAGTTCAGAAGGATACAAATACAACCTATTTACACGGTTTATTAGTCCTCATGCAGCCAGCCCACTGGATGCCACAGCTGAGCAGTACAGAAATGAAAAGGAAAAAGTCACCCTGAGTCTTGTGCTCACACACTTCTCCTGCCATCTCCCCTGCAATTGGCCACAATGAGGACCTTAGCAGAACTTATTCTCACTTTCCACTAACCCTCGCTTGTCATGTTGCACTCGTGGTTTGAAGATGGCTTGCTCTTAAACTGACTAGAATTTGCAGTTTGAAAAGTTTCTGATCCATACATAAGGTCATACATAGGAGGTTTTATGGAAAGTGAAGTTAAACACTGTTGAAGGTCACCTCTCAGCTGTGCAGGAAGAAGAAAAAAAAGAGGAAGGTAGAAATGTGTGAGCCCAAGACTCATGGTGGCATCTTCCTGCTAATGCCCGTAAAGCTAAATCATGGTTTCTTTTTCCTGTCTCCACTCCACTTGGGCTAGCTGTACCCACAGCCAATCAAAGTGAGGTTTCCCGCTCACCACTTTGCGAGACGCTCCACTCTGGTGGAATTCCACTGCACTGCATCACCAGACTCTGGTCTTTCTTAGCTTTCTGTCACCGCTACATACGTGTTAGATCAATGCATCTGATCACGTCCATGCTCACCACATTTGTTGCCCACATGCCTTTGACCCAGGCCACAGACTTCTTGTGTTTCCAGCACCCTGGCAGATTTCCTGGCCACATCATGATTCACACCAGACAGGCGAATATGGAATTGTTCTTTATTTATCACCTTCCGCAACGTTCTAATTGCTTTACGAAGTCTTTTCTCAGTCCTCTTACGTGCGCAGCTCAGATTGCATGTTTCTAGAAAGGTACAGGTGGTCGCGATCAAGAGCAGAAAGCACTAAAGTGCAACAATACTAGATTCAAAAGAGTTGTCAGTGCAATAATGGTAGACTGCATTAACTACGGCAATACATTATTCTGTGTTAAACTTTTCAATATACCCAAAACAGACAGCAATTAAATGGTGAACATCTAGTGATAGTAGCTTTCTGACCATAGGGGAAATGAATATTAAAGCTTTAAAACAGGAGATACTTTTTTCTTTTTGCATGAAGGTGAAAGTGAAAGAGAGAGAAATCAAGGAACAAACTGCAACAAAGCTCCCTCAAAACCATAATCTTTCAATTGTATTGTGGGTTCCTTTCCAACCAACCTGTCACCTCCTTTTGGTTTGTTTCAAGCTCAAAGTCTGCAGATATAAACATTTCTCTAGCTGCCTTCAAGCTGCTGAGGTCTCCAAGAGTTCTCTTGCCAGAACTGCACGTCAGATTTACATAGTAGAAGTTCTTCTCCATTACTGAATTATGTTTCTCTGTGTGAAGAAAATTAAAGGAAGCAAGAGCCATCTATGCTGTAGGGCCTTTCTAAGGCTTGATAAATGTTGCCGAGAAAATGGTTATGGGGCTGTATGATTCATTCCAGATGCTAACAAACGACAAGCAACTGCACTCGATGGTGTATGGTACAGTCTGGTATTTGGACACATTTTCTATTTTATTAGACTAAAGCCAGTGCCGAGGTCTTAATGCTGCCCAAATTAGTTTATTGAAAATTAGCTCCATTGTTCCTTTTACACGCTTAAACCAGCTATGACAAAGCTCTACACCATTAAAAGTTCAAAGTTGGACTGCCAGAACCTCAGTCAGTTTGCTACTAGGAAGATTTACATGGCTATAGTTCTAAGCATTTGCTCACATATTGCGTTTGTGTTCAGAATGAAAGGAAACATATCCAGGTAGCCCTAGGCTTGTGATTAGGTACCGTGTCTGGGAGTCCAGACATTTACTGCGTCACTTGTCAGCAAACTAATCTGAAAAAATTTACAGTGGCACCTCAAACATGGGCTGAGCTGTGTACCCTTGCATCAACAAGAAATCAAGTCAGTCAAGATGTATTCAACACTTTTCCTGCTGATGCACATACATAATCACTAGCCTTTGGGACAGAACCCATTTAGACTGCCCATATGTCCCCCTTCCCCCTTAATTGCCCTGTAACATAACTTGATAGGTAATTCTCCAACCATGGTTCTTTAAGCTGTAATGCTTTCTAATCTTTAAGGCTTCCCCATTACACACCTGATGTACAAGCACACATTCTGACTGCAAAGGTTCCTGTCTATTTTGCACTCTTGCCACGGCCCCCGTTCTCTTTTGTCTTGGACTCAAAAGTCCATTTCTTCACCTGACCAATATTGGTCAGGGCAGCCTTGCTCCAACCTAGTTACTGACATTAACACTGTACCATCCCTCACGCAGCCTTGCCTATGACTGGCTACAGAAATTATTGTAGACTATCAAACTATAGAAAAATTATCTTAAATGCCTCTCATTGGATTCTTCTGCAGCTATTTTCAAACTCTGATCACCTTAGGCTATATATGCATTCCGTTCCATGATGGGTGTTGGCGCCATATCCCACCTGGCACCTAACAATGGGTTATTAGATGAGGAGGTCTGGAGCACCACACAGCAGCAGAAGTGAAAGGAGGCCTGGACCCGTCCTATGGCCCTACTGTTGGACAGAGCGGTTGCAGGGAAGCAGAATAATATTGTTCTGACTAATCATGTATCTATAGTGCATGACCATGACCAAACATTACCAAGGTCCTTCAAAAAGTAACTACAACTACACATCACACACCATTGGGGGCCTCTGGCATTTACTGATCTACAAAATTAACACGCTTTAATCACGCATATTCATCCATACCTGGTATTATATGATGAAGGGCATCTTGAAACATCTTACTCTTTCTCAAGTTACATTTTCCTTCATTAAATTTAAAGGTTACACTTGTCCTGATGGTAGAAAGATCTTCAGGAAGAAACATTAAAATTGTTACTTTCCTATGCAAGGACGTAAAACCAAGCAGGTAACTCAGGTGGCTTTCAAACACTGCATCATCAATACTTTGAAAATAAAAAGTGACCACCTGCTTCTCTCTCCAAGAGAAAGAGCTTTCACACAAAGTGAAAGCAAAGCAATAAGCAGTTTGTGGAATGCTCTTTCCAGGGAGACTCGCCAGGTGCCTTCATTATACACTGTTAGGTGCCAGGGGAAAATGTTCCTCTTCAACCAGGCCTTTGGCTGATTAACATTCTATGTCCTTTTAAAAGTGTTTGGGGTGTTTCTTTCTTTTTTCTTTGTTTTTATTATGTATTTTGTGTTTTTATTTTGTATTTTTATGTGGCAAACTGCCCTGAAATCTTCAGATGAAGGATGTTTTAAAACTTAATAAACAAAGACAAAATTTGTAATTCATCTGCTCCACTAATGCCATATGAATACAATTCCTGGCAACTGGTAGACTGTATAGCAGCATCCCTAATGCATTTAAAAGCAGAACCATCCCTTCCACTTCTTATTTTCATGTGTGAATGCTGTTGCTTTTGGATCCAAAGCCTACACAAATGAGGGATGTATCACCAGGCTTGGGGAAAATCCCAAAGTTAGCAGAACTACAAAAAAACTTTAGGGGAGAACGATGGGTTATGTTGGGGTGGGGAAACAGTTTAACAAGGACTGAGTGTGCTTAATGGCCATGGGATGCTAAGTGAGCATGGAGAACAGAAAATGGTAGCAATGACAATCCTGTAGGACTGAATAGGAACACGTTTTGTTAAAGGTGCCACTTGTAAACTCTGCCTTACACTGAGACACACTAATAATCCACCTAGACCAGCATTGTGCATCCTGAGCACAAGTCACTGCCAAAGACTGCTCCATACCCTGCTAACCTGAGATGATTTTACAAGAGATACCTATGAATGAAGCTGAGATCTTCCCCTCTGCCACTGAACTATGCACTGTCTTCAAGAATCTACAAAAGGCTACTCTAGTTTGGTTGCCCTTTTTAACAAAACAGCAGCACAAAACTTGGGTTGCAACATTTATTCAGTTAATGGATTAAAAACCTTAGGATCGGTTTTAAAAAGTGCCCCCGATTAACTGGGAAGCAGATTGTTTTTTTCCAAAAAATTGCCAATAAAAGAACTTGCAGAATCCAAGGTTGGCAGTGCCATCTTAAAAAACACCCCTCTTTTTTTCCCTCACAAGGAAATGCCTCTTCTATGAGGGTACCTGCTACAATAAAGGGAGTGTTTTCTGCATAACTGTTTTATTCAGATGCAAATTTAGGCAGATTAGTAAATTAATTGACCACAATTTCTTTAATTAAGCAGAACCCTTAAAAGATATAAACCAGCCCAAGCCCAACATGGAAAAATATATAGCAGATAATTTACCTAGAGCAGTTGACTCACTGGCATTTTGTGTTTTTTTCTTAAGTGGAGAAGGGCTGCCACATTTTATATTGTAGGAATCTTCAAGGCCTAAGAGACAGATCATAAAGCTATACAATAAAACAGAAACACATACTAGAATACTACTGAAATATATTCCTGGAAGCTCAATCCAGTTTCTGAATAGACTCTCAAGCTTACAGTACTAAGGCACAAGTGACGCATCACTAAGTCTAGAACGCATATTTATTTATTTTGAATATTTTGTCTGCCAAGTGATTTTCACAAGGGAAATCTGGTATAAATTCATGTAGCAGGAGATAGTTACTACAGAATGTGCATATGGATAGTGGCATATGTTTTAATGAGTATTTCCAGAATTTTTCTAAGGGTTCTATTCTTTTACTTAGAAATAACAACAACATTATAATCACTGTGTTCGGCATGACTTACCAGAGGTCAGATGAATGTCAGAGGGGCAGATTAAAAAACACCTATTGCTTCCATCAGTCTTAATGCAGTGCAGAGATATTTTGGGTAAACTGACATCAGGCATGGACCTTTCTATAGGGCAAAATACAGATACACACAGGAGAAGAAAACTAATGACAGATATGGTTCTAAAATGCAAATGTGAAGCTATGCATGGCACAAAATCAATATTGCTGAAGGAGGAAGGCACAAACAGTATATATACATTTCCTCTTTTCTATAAAATACTGAAATTGGGGTTTTTTTAATGCAGGCAACCACAAAAGGAAAAAACAGCCCAGATTAAAAGCACAGGAAAGAAAGCATCAAAGACCTGAAAGTATCTCCTGTTTTGTTTTGTTTTGAAGCCAGCTTTGACAGACAGCCATGATGGCCAGTTAGAAACAAAATAGTACTGCAGGCTGAAGACATACAATAGATTTTTCAGAGGACTGCCTGCAATTTGAAAGATGGATCACTGCTCTTAGTATCACACTTTCACCTCATGGTAAGCAGATTCTAAAGATATTTGACTGCTTCCGAAACCTGGTTCACCAGATGCAATGGTGAGATAAAAGAAACATGGATGTATGATAAGAGAAGTGCACTCTCTTTCAGATCACTTCCAGCTCTTAAAAAGTACTGTCTGTCTTCGGCCGTGATAATGCGGATCCACACTGCTGTGCTCAATGGATCATTGCTATCAAAATTGCTTCAAATGCGCAGGAAACCAAAGTTGCAAAAACCATTGGGGGCTCTTGAATCTTACCAACACAGTCCTTTTTGTTCCAGTGTAATTTGTGGCCAGCATCACAGTGGCATTCATAATCCCCCAGAGTGTTTACGCAGGTATGTTGGCAGCCACCATTGTTGATGCTACACTCATTGACATCTATAGCAGAATGGGGTGGAGGGAGAGAGACATTTAACCAAAAAATTAGTGCAGTTCCTACTGTGCTTAGCGTAGAGTAGCACATGCAAAACTACTGCTGGGTACAATAATACATTCACTATGCTAGGGGTAGCCAATGTGGCACCTGCCAGATGTTGCTGGATTCCAGCTCCACCCATATCCCTGACCCCTTTGGATATGTTGGCTGGGAGTTGGAGTCCAACAAAATCTGGAGGGCACAAGTTGGCTACTGCTGGACTATGGTATATATAGAAAGTGTGGCAAGATATCTCTCTCTCTCTCTCTCTCTCTCTCTCTCTCTCTCTCACACACACACACACACACACACACTTAATTGTAAGCTTGTGAAAGTCAATAGAATTTTGGGCCAAATAAGTGAGCTTAGTTCTGAAACCTGGGGAACCTAAATAGGCATATATATTATTTTATTAATCACCCTTTCTTCTAAGAGCCCAGGGCATAAGAACCCAGGATGCATAGCACAAGATAAACAACAAAATACATTACTAAATAAAATGCACACAGAACTAAAATATTACAAAATAACAAATGTCAAAACCCAGACTCATGATTTGTCTTGCTCTAGATAAACCACAAGCCGCAACCAATGTTTCTTATTGGTTTAGAGCGGGTGCTTTGTCTGGAGCAAAACAAACCAGAAGTCTAGACAACATGCTAAGCCAAACCATGACTTAACTCACAGCAGAAGAGCCAGAGGTGGAGTAAAGTGTCACGGTTTGGTTTAATGTTATGTCGGAATCAAAATAAAATGACTTGAAGGCACAGGATTTCCCCACAGGAACATTTTAAAACCATACGAGACTGTAAATGACTTACTTAGCTTGTCAAAGCTACGGCTACGTATTTCAGTTAGAAAAAACTAAATTACAAACATAATCTGTTTTTTTGAAACCTTTTTGAATTAGGGCTAGCCTTGGAGGCAGCTACCGTGCATAATACCTGCTGAAACCAATGGGTGTTTTGCAGGCAGCCATTCTGCAAAACCTCTCTCTTAGTACCCAAGTGTGGAATGCAACTGTTTGTTCTAATAGACATAGTTGTCTTCCAGTAAAAGTGAGAAGGAAAAGTTACTTCAGCAAAAGTATGATAAATACACAGTTAGTAGTTTTCTGTTTCAAACTGACCAAAAAGGAGAAAGGCAAACATCTGAAAAAATCTGCAGCGCTGGGTTTAAAACCCATATTTCCAATTGCTGTTAAAGATAGCACAAGCAATAAGCATGCCAGCAAGAACTTTATATATACACTCACCTCCACAATGTGTGAAGCCATAGAGTGTGTATCCTTTGTTGCAAGTACACTCAAAAGTGCCTGGATGATTGATGCATATATGGTCACATGTTCTTTCAAATGTACATTCATCAATGTCTGCAATTTTTAAAGGGACACTTCATTATTTCACTTTATGATTAGGAGACATTTATATACTAGGAAAGCTGGATGAAAAGAAAAGTACTGGATTTTTTTGAAAAAGTACTGGATTTTAAAACACCATGAGGCAGTTAGTATATCAAATGTGGCAAACCAAAGAGTAGAACTGCTGTTCAATTGAATTCTTATGCTTTTTTAGACCACTGAAAGCATTTTGTTATAAGGTAGCCGAGACCAGGCAAAGAGGAAGCAATATTTATCAAGCAATACTTAACTTTCCTACTTCTTTTTCCTACTGACTTAACAACGGTATAAAACATTGGTCTACTGATTAAAATGCCACTGACTGCAGAATAATAAAGTGGTTCTTTGTATCTCTGGGCAGGCAAAATATAGTAAGTCGATAGCCAGCAGGTATTTTCTAAAAATAGAGGTGTTGGAACTTGAGGTTCTTTAGAAACTTTCCCTAGCCAACCAACCTTCCTAATAATCCAAGCAGGGAGGGGACAGCAAGGAAGGAAGGTGCAGTTGCTCAGAGGAAAATAAAAAAGTAGTATTTTTTGCATTGCAAGGGCCAAACTAAACATTACACACAGATGCATGTAACATCATTCTGATTGTCCTTTAAAAGGTGGGAAAGACAGTTTGGAGGCAGGTGTGGGGAGGTGAGATTGAAATAGCTGTAAGGGAGTGCCTTTTCTCACCTGCTATTTCCACTCTCCACATTGCCTCTTAAAACAGCTCCTTCCTCCAACACAGATTTTAATAAATATTTTCTTGAATTTAAAAAGCTCTGAAGGAAATTTGGAAAAATCAGCAGGGAAGGGGGTAAGCACCCCCTCCTCTATCAGTTCTCTAATCCCAACCACTCCCTAGAAGTCAGTGGCGTAGCGTGGGTTGTCAGCACCCGGGGCAAGGCAAGTAATTTGCGCCCCCTAACCCGTGGATTTGCGCCCCCTAACCCTAACCCCCAGATGTTGCGCCCGGTGCGGCCGGCCCCCCCTGCACCCCCCACGCTACGCCGCTGCTAGAAGTGGATCTTCCCATTTTAATAGGGCTATCGGCATCCATACATTTTTGTGTGGAATGCCTTGGTTTATCCCGAATACACCATCTTGTTGGTACTTAATACAACAGAACGTGGGTGGCGCTGTGGTCTAAACCACTGAGCCTCTTGGGCTTGCCAAGCGTAAGGTCGGCAGTTCAAATATGTGCAACGGGGTGAGCTCCCGTTGCTCTGTCCCAGCTCCTGACAACCGAGCAGTTCGAAAAAGCATACTAGAGTGAGTAGATAAATAGGTACCGCTGTGGCAGGATGGTAAACGGTGTTTCCATGCGCTCTGGCACTCCTCATGGTGTCCCATTGTGCCAGAAGTGGTTTAGTCATGCTGGCCACTAGACGCAGAAAGCTGTCTGTGGACAAATGCCAGCTCCCTCAGCCTGAAGAGAGATGAGTGCCGCACCCCATAGTGCAATTTGACTGGACTTAACCGTCCAGGGACCCTTTACCTTTTTACCTTACCTTTTACATTTTCTAGAAATAACCCAGCCATACATAGGCAAGAAGGTGAACATTGTACATAGACAACACACAGATGGAGGTTGAGATCAGGGATTAAAAGATAAGTAATTGGTAGAAAAATGAATAATAGGTAGGTGCACAAAATACTGTATTCAACTAGCACTTGTATAGGTTTTTAAACTGTTAACATATTATTATTTTTCTTAGAAAAAAATAGCCTACTTCAAAGACAAATTTGAATAGTAGCACAATTTTAATTAAATAATGAGCTAACTACTGGTTGGTAAACAGATTAGGTGGAAAGATGAGAGACTTAATACTAAAACAAACTGTATTCAAATGGTACTTTCACTTGCACTCTCATAAATTCTACATTTCCTATTTGTCATGCTACATCTGATCTTAAAAAAAACAACACAAAACCAAAAGATAAAGAACAGTGGATTGAGTTTTGGGTTTTTGGTAATCAGTTGTGCAGAAGTCATTGTCAATGATGGCTTCATAAATTGTTGTCTAGAAAAATGGATTAATGCACCTACTAAAGCTGACAGAAGCTGAGTCATGAAATAAATTCAACTCCAGAACATTATTTCTGGAATTCATTAGCACCTCATTACTACCTACATGCTCAAACTGTTCCAAACATATTTATATTTTTATTGCTTGCCCCTGCACATACCTTGACAAGACTTTTCATCAGTTAATAATTTATAGCCTTTTTTGCAGCTGCAATCAAAACTACCAATGGTGTTTCTGCAAAAGTGATCACATCCACCGTTACTGGCCTGACATTCATCAATATCTGTAAATAAAGAAACAAAGGATACAAAGTTTGATTTCCTTTTCTTGACAGATCCTAAAACAGGTAAATACTGTAAATTTCAACCATTTTCTGAGTGCTCCTCCCATCTCTTTATACAGCAACCATTAGATTCTCTATCTTTTCTAAAAAAAAAAATACCCTGCTAAGCCACGAGGATTCTAGTTTCAAGTAATTATATAACATTTTAATATTTAAATTATATAACATTTAGGAAACCTCTGAAGGCAGCCCCGTATAGGGAAGCTTTAGTGTTTTATTATGCTTTTATATATGCTGGAAGCCGCCCAGAGTGGCTGGGGCAACCCAGTCAGATGGGCGGGCACAAATAATAAATTGTTGTTGTTTAAAAATGGTTTTAAAAGTACTATCATGCTAGGCTTAAGTCAGATTCCCACTGATTAAACCTGTAGTTCATACACTGTGTGCATGAACACAATAAAGTAATAAAATAAATTTATTAAAGGTTCCTATGCGGCCAGAATACACAGCTACAAAGGAGGCTGCCTGTGACAATTCTCAGTGATTCACTGTTCTGGTCTATCAGCCTCTGGCACGGCTGGGCAGCTCTGCTGAATTAGGTACGGCAGGATCGTTTTTATGACTCCTGGGGCACGGAGGAAGCAGATTAATCTGCCCTCAAGAGGAGGTGCCCACAGAACCAGTGACACATGCGGAAACAAGAGGTTAAGGGGAACTAAAAAAAACCTTGCATGTTGTTTTGTGACATATTGGTTTGCCTTATAAATATAGTGTCTTAAATTAAATGATGGAAGGTGGGTAGTTCATTCTTACACATTCTTCTTGCAACCCATTTTGGTTCTACATGAACAGAAGAAAAGTCAGAAAATGTGATGCACATGCCGAAGATCCCCCAGCCAATTGCCAATCCTGGGTTATGTTTACTATGTATTTTAGACCTGTGTGTCTCCCTGTATGAACACCCTAAACACCCATTTCTAACTGTTTGAAAGTGGAGACTATTTAAAGGACCATATGCAAATTACAGCTGAGCTTCCCATTTCAATTTTTTTGCTTGTTTTTTTAATAATTTACAAATGGCCAAGGTTTTCATTGGGATGCTGCAAAAGCAGCAATTTCTATATGAACATTGCAAAAAAAAAAAAAAAAGGTCTAAACTCTACCTTTGCATGTCTTCCCATCAAACTGAAGGGTAAATCCAAGAGGACAGCTGCAATGAACACCTGTTGAGGTGTCTTTACAAGTGCGATCACAGCCACCATTATTTACTGCACATGTTTCTAAGGAAAGGAAATAAAATCTGGCATTTGCAGAAGGAAAAACTAAAAGAGAATTTAAAAGCAGCATGTGGTATTTGATCTTTTCCAACTGAATTACCGTATTTTTCGCTCTATAACACGCACCTGACCATAACACGCACATCGTTTTTAGAGGAGGAAAACAAGGGGAAAAACATTCTGAATGAAACAGTGGATGTATCATTTTTGGGCTTCATGCTGTGGCCACAGACATGTGATCTGATTGTGAATTTGGGGTGACCCAATGCAAAAATCCTGAGAATTCCTGTGGATCCATGCATTGTAACCACGTTTTTGCACCATTGCAGCCCCAGGCAACAGTGGGTGCGTGATTTTTTTGGTGCAGGCTGTAGCCATGGACATGCTATGTGATCTGATGGTGAATTTGGGGTGACCCAATGCAAAGATCCTGAGAATCCCTGTGGATCCATGCTTTGTAACCACATTTTTGCACCATTGCAGCCCCAGGCAACAGTGGGTGCGTGATTTTTTTGGTGCAGGCTGTAGCCATGGACATGCTATGTGATCTGATGGTGAATTTGGGGTGACCCAATGCAAAGATCCTGAGAATCCCTGTGGATCCATGCTTTGTAACAACATTTTTGCACCACTGCAGCCCCAGGCAACAGTGGGTGTGTGATTTTTTTGGTGCAGGCTGTAGCCATGGACATGCTATGTGATCTGATGGTGAATTTGGGGTGACCCAATGCAAAGATCCTGAGGATCCATGTGGATCTATGCTTTGTAACCACATTTTAAGTGGGGAGCGAAGGAAAAACAAAGGGACATGAGAGGGGTGTGCAGAGAAGCAGCTGGCTAAGAATGCAGGAGAGGGATTTAACGGAGGGAGGAAAGAAAGGCAAAAGTTTTCCCCCACCCAAGCCAGCCATATCTCTCTCTCTCCCTCTCCCTCCCCCCCCCCTCTCTCTCTCCCTCCCCCCCTCTCCCCCAGCAGCACCGGAGCAGAGGAATTCCCCTCTGCTTGCCTGGAGGGGAGGGGCTTTCCCTGCTCTTTGTTCCGTTTGAGCAAACACAGCAACGAAACAGAGGAGGGTGGGCAGTAAGACCCTGAGGCAGAATGCAGGAAAGCAGCCACTTCCTCTTTTCAAGTTTCCCTTCTAGGAGACGCGCGATTTGATTTTTGCCTGCTTTTTCGGCTCCAGGGACCACACATTCGCTCTATAACACGCACAGACATTTCCCCTTCCTTTTTAGGAGAAAAAATCTGAGTGTTATAGAGGTATAGAGGGAAAAATACGGTACTTCCATTCTAACTTGCCAATTTTAAATTAAGATATGGACAACTCTGTTACAGAAAACTTAAATTATAGCTTCAAAATTTTTTAACAGAAGATGTGACAACTGTAGCCAAATGTAAAGAAGGGGGAAATCAAAGCCATGCTCACTGGATCAACTCCATCTGCTGGGTCCCCGTTGCTGGTCCTGCCATCCTCCACATTTTGGAGGGCAAAGGACTGCAATAGGGAACCTACTATGCTCATGTCAGGAACTTTGTAATTTAGACTCCTGATCGGGCAATGGGAGATATTACAGGGGGGGCAGGGCCAAGGAGCTCATCCTGCTCTTCACTTCACGTGTTGGTAACTACGTGAAGGCATGATGCCTGCATAAGATCCTGTGGGCTAGACAACTGACTACATTCACCCAAAGGATATGGACTCAGGCTTCATGTTTCCATGACAGAAGGTGACCCTGTTCACTCAAATGTAAAAGAGCACTCTAAGTCAAGTGAAGGTGAATGGATGTATCAAAGAAGAGGGTGTGCTTAACCACATTATCCTCAGCAGGCCACAGGTTTTTTTGGAGCAAATTAAGAGAAAGAACATGCCTTAATTAGGAAAATAACATTTTAATGTCTTTAAGATAGGGATTCTCATATCCTGCAGTACAGTGGTGCCTCGCAAGACGAACGCCTCGCAAAACGAAAAACTCGCAAGACGAAAGAGTTTTCCGTTTTTGAGTCGTTCCGCAAGACAAATTTCCCTATGGGCTTGCTTCGCAAGAAGAAAGCCCATAGGGAAATCTCCAGGGACCTCTTTTAAATGCTGGCGGTAGGGAGCAAAGCCTTTCGCCCCCCTCCGGCCTTCAGAAGAGGTCCAGGAAGGCCGGCGGGGGCCGAAAGGCTTTGCTCCCCACCGCCAGCATTTTAAAAGCGGTCCGGGATAGCAGGGAAGCGCGCTGCGCTTTCCCGCTATCCCGGACCGCTTTTAAAATGCTGGCGGTGGGGAGCAAAGCCTTTCGCCCCCCGCCGGCCTTCCTGGACCTCTTCTGAAGGCCGGCGGGGGGCAAAAGTCTTTGCTCCCCCCCCGCCTGCCTTCCCGGGATAGCGGAGAAGTGCAGCGCGTTTCTCCGCTATCCCGGACGGCTTTTGAAGGCAGGCGGGGGGGAGCAAAGACTTTCGCCCACCGCCTGCCTTCAGAAGACCTCCGCTGTCCCGGGGGCTTTTAAAATGCTGGCGGTCGGCAGCAAAGCCCTCCTGTCCCCGGAGCTTGCGGGGCGGGAGGTGGGGGGAAGGGCTTTTCTTCCCACCGCCAGCCTTCAGAACAGCCTTCTGAAGGCTGGCGGTGGGAAGAAAAGCCCTTGTCTCCCCCCCCCCCAGCCTTCAGAAGAGGTCGGGGGACAGACTGTCCCCGGACCTGGTCTGAAGGCGGTTTCCATAGGAACGCATTGATTGATTTTCAATGCATTCCTATGGGAAACCGTGCTTCGCAAGACGAAAAACTCGCAAGAAGAAAAAACTTGCGGAACGAATTAATTTCGTCTTGCGAGGCACCACTGTATAGATGAATAGGCTTGAAATTTAAATTAATGTGAATGAACTCAATTCCTGGCCTTTGTGCAGAACTGCAGCTATGGCCCAAAGTATGGCTATTCCTCCCCCTGAGGCAGACCAGCAGACCGGAAAGTGGAATGGATTCAAATCACAGTCTTAGGACTGGATCCTCTGCATCTTTACAAAGTCTCCTTGTCTGGGACACTAACTGAAGCACAATATTTGAAGGCAAGTCCTATTTTATTTCAAGAGAATTTCATTTTAATCAAGGGTGCTTGATCATTCCCCATTGTACATGATTTCTACATGCTTAACCACATGACATGACTGGGGGGAAATTCTCTCTTAAGTTGCCAATAACCTCCTTTCATAAAGATAAGATTGAACTCTATACGCTACTACAGATTTCAAACTTAGCGCAAGTAGGAAAGGTATAATCCCCTGTGCAAATGCATAAGTGCATTTGCATGAATCTGTGAGATACTTGACAAAGGGAAAGAACATGAATATTGGAATATTGAACCGTCTTGCCGAGAATTTCCCATGCTAAACTGTACCAGCATGAAAGCAGGCAAAATTCCCATTGACTTTATTTAGTAGAATAGGTAAAAGTGTTTCCTGATGCTGAAAATAATCATATAAGCTACAACACTTAAAACTGGGGAAATGGTATTTCACAAAGGAAGGTTTGGTAAGTTATCAGTGTCAACTATCAGACTAGAGCACTTCTTACCCATGAGCAGTCGCCGTTTCACTCGCTTGTCTACATCAGCTCCCGCTGTTGCATTGTTTTCAGAGAGCTCAGTTGTAGCCTCCTCTCTCTCTTTAAAAGCGAAAGAAAAGTAGTATCATAATTGGTCCTACATGCAGTAGGTACTACATTTTGGTTCAGGAAAGAATCTCCACCATTTCCTCCAACTCATGGGTAACTTTGAGCTGTGTTTGCTTGAATCCTATGTCAACATACAGGAGTCCAATTCACAATGGCCGTGTTCAAGTATAAAGCCTGTCATTAACTATTGTTGTTAGGTAAATTCATTTGTGCATGAACTGTGTGCTAGTGCAAGCAGCCTCAATACGCTCACTTCACCTGTCCCTTTCCCCAATGGGAAATGGCATGGCTTAAAAGTGCTCATGGTGTTTTTCTCCCAAACAAACCATTATAGGAAGCCAGGATGAACTTGAAATCCTAATGTAGAAAGACATGTGTGATCTCATAGGTATCATCATCATGACTTGGTGGAATGAGATGCATAACTGGAATATAGCAACTGAAGAGTATACCTTGTTCATAATAATAATAATAATAATAATAATTTATTATTTGTACCCCGCCCATCTGGCTGGGTTTCCCCAGCCACTCTGGGCGGCTTCCAACAGAGATGAAAAATACACTAAAATGTCACATATTAAAAACTTCCCTGAACAGGGCTGCCTTCAGATGTTTTCTGAATGTCAGGTAGTTGTCCATCGCCTTGACATCCGATGGGAGGGCATTCCACAGGGCGGGCGCCACCACCGAGAAGGCCCTCTGCCTGGTTCCCTGCAACTTGGCCTCTCGCAGTGAGGGAACCGCCAGAAGGCCCTCGGAGCTGGACCTCAGTGTCCGGGCAGACCGATGGGGGAGGAGACGCTCCTTCAGATATACTGGACCGAGGCCATTTAGGGCTTTAAAGGTCAGCACCAACACTTTGAATTGTGCTCGGAAACGTACTGGGAGCCAATGTAGGTCTTTCAAGACCGATGTTATATGGTCTCGGCGGCCACTCCCAGTCACCAGTCTAGCTGCCGCATTCTGGATTAGTTGTAGTTTCCGGGTCACCTTCAAAGGTAGCCCCACATAGAGCGCATTGCAGTAGTCCAAGCGGGAGATAACCAGAGCATGTACCACTCTGGCAAGACAGTCTGCAGGCAGATTCAAAATGAATAACACTTTTTAAAAGTATCTTTTGAGTCTCTCTCCTTCCATTTGACTCGCATTGAGAACATTGTTAATGCAGAACTGAATGCAGAAGAGCAATGAGATGTACAGACTAGTTAATGCACAATTTACATCTTTGTCACAAAGTGGTTTAGGTATGGTAATTTTCTAAGGAAAGGTCTGTAGCTCAAGGATAGAGTGTCTGTTTTGCCCAGAGAAAGTCTCAGGTTCAATCCCAGGCATCGCCAGCAAGGCCTGGGAAGGTCCCCTGCCTGAAACTCTGGAGAGCGGCTGCCAGTCAGTGCAAGCAATACTGAGCAAGTTGGACCAATGATCTGACTTAGTTGAAAGCAGCTTCTTATGTTATGCAAACACCAATGAAAACACCAGTAAAGCCAATGAAAACTCTGCAATTGCTCCTGAGAAATATTTTAAAGGGAAACAAAAGGAACAAAATATAACTCCAGCAAAGTTCTTTTCTCAATTGAAGTCTGGAGGATCTATATATATATATATATATATTATTATAAGCAGACCTCCTTTCCTTCCAAAACCAACTATTCAAAGTTGCCTAATCAGATGTGGGGCATGTTTCTCACTTTGAAAGGTACAGTTTGACCAGCCAGCCATTTTTGAGCAAAATACGCAGAGATGGCTAAAGGCTGATGTCATACATATTTCGTCTAACTGAAAAGAATTCAAGTGCTTACATACCAAGGCAAGTTTTTCTATTGGAATGCAGCATGTATTCTGGATGACATCCACAAACAGGTCCATCATCAGCATCTTCACATGTATGCTGGCAACCACCATTCCCATGGTTGCAAGTCACTAAAAAGAAGACATAAAACTGAGCTTCAGAAGCGTTTGCAAAGCCTATGGAAATCTGCAGCTCAGGGAGACTGTATCTTGAATATTATATCTTTGCCCTCCATGCATTTGGCATGCCTATGAACTATTTTATCAAGATTTTCATCTGTTGTGTATGTACTTTGACACAATTACCAAACCAAAGTTAATTATAACCACGAGCAACAAACAAATTAAACACTCATTGACATGCCTGCTTTTAACTGACTTAACAATTTAAATTAAATTAACAAAATTAAATTAATTATACTTTACTAGTCTTACATTTATATTGTTTTTATATAAATAGTTCATAATTGATGAAGCAATTTAAATCAATTAAATGAAATTAAATTAATTATACTAGTCTTACATTTGAACTGATTTCATTTAAATGGTTCATAATTGATGAACCACTGAAAAACAACTATCACGATAATTCAGTAGGTGATATTTCTAGGAATATTTGATCCAAGAATAGTAGTTTAACACAGCTAAACAGCATGGGCAACTAATTATCTGATCAGAAGTTCACCTTAAAAACAGTATCTGAATTCAAAGCTGAACACAGGTAGCTCCTAATTTTATATTTGGCAAAAATCCATTGCCAGAAGCTCTGATCAAGAGCTAGTCAAAACTCAACACTAACTTTTTGTCAGTTATAAAATATTGCAGTACATTAAAGACTATGAGAATTTTGGTGCCATGGTCTGCTGCAGAAAGAACTTCATTGGATGCACCTTAAATCTGTTCTTCCTTTAAAAGTGCCTCAAGGAGCTCTGCTATTTTTGCAGTAACAGACCATAGAACACTCTGAGAACAGCCAACAGTTTCCCTAGGAGCCAGGAAGTAGGTGGGCTATAAGCTTTATCTGCTTATAGGTTGTTCTTTGGGGTGGGAGAGTTGGCTGGGCTTAAGAATTCCCAACAGGCAGAACTAGGCTGCTGTCTTGTAATAAATAATAATAATAATAATAATAATAATAATAATAATAATTTATTTATACCCCACCCATCTGGCTGGGTTTCCCCAGCCACTCTTGGGGTGAGCCTGGCTGTAAAGTAGATACTGTTCTAGGAATTGCTATTAATTAAAAGAGCCATTTCATCACAATCTCTGAAATGATGTTTTTGTACAGTGGCATTTTGAATATCTACCAGTTTAATACCTTATCCCACCAAACTGAATTTTAGATAGCGTCATGCTTGCAAACGAAGCCTCACATTAACTAACAGCTACAGGAATGCCATAATTCTACTTGTTCGCCTTGAGAAACCGTAAGTAAGTGTAGAATGTTGCATACAAATGCAGCCTCTCTGGTTTCTGGCCAGTTCAAATCCAGGTCTGCATTCGCAGGCTACTCCTCCTTTCGGTGCTTCTTTGCAGATATGGGCACAGCCATGATTTTTATTCATACAGCTCATACCTTCTGCAAAAACAACAAGAGGATGCATCAGTGTTCTTTGTGACTTTAAATGCAGATGACACATTCTAGACAAAAACTGTTTAAATAGGTGACACATTCTAGATGTGAACTATTTAAATAGGTACCAGGTGGCCTTGAAACAATCTATCTTATTCAAACAAAGAATTCTGAATATTTGTACAGCAAGAGTAAAACCTTAATATGCAACACCACCACTTAATATTTTTCTCTGTGCTGTGCTGGATAACACAAGGTAACACTCCCCCTGAAGACACAAGTTTGCAGTTTGGGTGTGCTTCTGCACTCAGCCCTGAGCATGAATGCCTAGCTCTCTGAAGTTAAAGCTAGTGCACCAGTTCATCCCGTCCCTTGAGTTGTCTGATTGGCCTCAGTGACACATGCCTTGATTACATCCCATTTGGATTACTGTAATGGGGCTGCCTTTGAAAAATGCTCAGGAACTTCAACCGGCTCAAAGAGCTGCAACCAGATTGCTGACCAGGGCAACCATATCCCACCGGGACTCATACCCAGCTATGGTCCTAAGGGAGAGGTTAAAGAAATTGTTTTACAATAGTTAAACCTATTTGTGATCTAATTTGTTTTACATGTCTATTAAACATTATTTATTTTAATGGAACCATCACTAAGTATTAAATTAAATTTCCTGTGATTCAGGTATCTATGCTTCACATAGCAATGGCTGACCAGAATTCAGTACAAACCAACGTGTTCTTGATGACAATGAATAATGTCCCATTAGTTGACTTCTTTGCCCTTTCCAGACACCTCATAAAACCATTTTGTAATTTGTCTCCAACAGTTGCAAGCTGTTCACACTCTTAACACTCAGTTACCTGGAGGCAACAGGGATTGTCTTCCAAAATCATGCTGCCAAAACCTGAAGTCAATTAAACGATGAATAATCATTCCCCGGGTAACAGTTTTAAAGACCCTCTTTCGGCTTGATTCAGTGTGCCACTAATTAGCAGCAATCTATAGCCCTCTTTGGTGTTTTAAATACTGAATCGTACTGTGATTAACCTATGCTTGCATGGGATTAACCTATACTATACTAACATTTTACTAGCTAGTATAAAAATAAATCTAGGTAGCAATAATAGGCCATTACTGGTTTTAAATAAATGCTCGGACAGTTTTACTGGCCAAATCCCTTGCTTCAGGCTGCAGAGCAACCTCAGAACCATCAGAACCTATCCCTTTCTAAAAAAAAAAGGTCCCTGCCAAGAGCCATAAAAAAATTCTTGTTCCATTCAGGTCAACTTTCCCCTTTTTTACACTCGGAAAACCCTTTCCGTATCTATTCACCTGCCAAGGAATACCTGCATGTTCGTCATTCACTGCCTGCACGTTACAAGGGTTTCTGCAGTGTTTTAATATTAATGTTGCATTTTAATTGTTAACTTGTCCTAAGACTTTGGGGTGAAGGTAACAAATTGTAGTAGTAGTAATAGCAGTAGTAGCAGCGATAATAATCATAATAAAAACTACCCATTTAACCTTTCTTTTAGGAGCTTTCAATGTAAAAACGTTCATTCTTGAGATTGGGGGCGGGGCACAGGGAATATTTCCCCTTTTCAGCATTTCATCCATGCAAGCAACTGCCATACCTACATAACAGAAGATGGAGATGCTATCCCTCCAAGTTGCAGAATTCATTCTCTGCCTCTCTCACACATGCACACACATGCAAAATGGAGCCCCCAATACTTCATTTTTCTTTAAAGAAAATAACAATTGGGGGAGAGTGCATTCTAAACAGGCATTACAAGAATATTCAGAAAGTTGTGGGCGGATATGGGAGTAAACATATGAATTGCCTTTAAGTAATACCATACACTCTGACGCCATACCTCTGACGGTTACACAACCACAATGTCATCTGGTACAATAATCATTCTATCTGGGCCAAGAATAATTGTTTCCCAGCAACTTTAGTTCCATCCAACCAACTGAGCTATAGTTCCATCAATAGTTGCTTGAGTGCTGGGAAACGGAACACTTTCATAAATAAATAAATATTGACAGGTTGCAAGGAGACCTCCATACCTCACAAAGCAGCAAACATATGCAAACAAGCAAAACTCAGCAACATCCAGTTGCAGTTTTTCCACCAGTCGGTAACACACGTTTCTAGGTAGCACTGCAGCTGAAAGGCTTTGCTACAGCAGTAAGTTCAAATGCACAAACAGAAGCTTCTGTATGCAATGCAGTTAAATATTATTCCTCTGTGGTAGGTCTGCTACTGAAACATAAAATCAAAGGGGGCGGGGGGCGGCAGCATCTACTGTGGCCAAAGGAACTAATACCAGGACACCTACTGAAACCCACATTTCTGCTAGATCCTCTATCCCAAAATGCCACATGTCAGTGACTTGTGCATTAACAACCACACTGCCTCATGGATGCTGTAGTGGTGTCCAATTCTTTTCCAAAGAGGGCCAGATTTGATGAAGTGAAGGGCCGTGGGGGCTGACCAAAGGGCCAACCGAAATTGTAGACCTTTTTTTAGGATTGATGGTGTTGAGCGTTAAGAATTCAAGTTGTTGAGATTTTTTGGGGATTTTACCCCAGGAAATAAACTGCCACAGGGGCCGGATTAAACCAACCAGCAGGCCAGATTAGGCCCCCGAGGCAGACTTTGGACATGCCTGCTGTAGTCCACACATATCCCTGATGCAACAATTGTCAATCAGGCATGAAAGGCCTTGGCTTGGAGGTAAGCATACAGATTTATTTGCAGAATTGCTCCTCGCAGGATTTCACCCAACTCTGCTCTGCAGCCACGTTGTTATTCCAAGAAGACGAATGTGAACTGACAACATGGCCTCTGAAGGCTCTGTAACATTTTAATTAGGCATGCTGTCTTCTTAACACCTCTATTTATGGTACAGATAGACTCCTTCTAAGGCTGCAGCTTTGGACAACAAAGGAGAGTGCCTACAAGGGTTTTGATTATTCTGCTCTGCTGGCTTCTTGATTCCTTTCCCAGAGTGAGAAAACTAACAAGACAATGATGCCTCCAACCCTTCAGAATACAAAAAATATCCACATGAAAACTGGCAATCACTATTATGCTGTCAGTCAAACTCTTTGCATCCCAGAAGATCACAAATTAGCCTTATTAAACTCTAGTGTTTTGTGGCATTTGGAAGCTTCAACACGCCATGTGATCTGTCTGTTAGCTAAGAGGTGTTTAAGAAGCATTAAGAGAATTAACAGCTTTAGATTTCTGCTAACAGTGTAACTTCTTTGTGCCATTCAGAAACCAATGGAGACATCATTCAAGCAGGTACTTTGGTAAAGTTCACTGAACTCAAACAAACACTTCAAATGCTGAATAGAGACTTGTTTAGTTTTGCATGGGGAGGGGGGGGCGTTGTCTTGCACTCTTCTACTGAAAGCTATTAAGTGGGGGCAGCACATTCCGAAACACTAGAATTAAATAACAACATACTATATACCCTTTGCCTGACTAGTTAAACACACTTTATTTGAAATGTAAAATAAATGTAAAATCTACTAAGTTGCTGAAGTTGAAAGCTTATTTAATCATTGATTAAGTGTTTCTATCTTTATTTATGAACAATTTAAAAAAGAGAAATGAAAGAATGTTTGTTTATTGTATTTCCATCCAGTCCTTCCTCCTAATGGAGTCTAGGGCAGGTAACAAAACTGTTAAAAGCAGCATAAAAACAAGTAAAACAAGTAAAATTCATCAACAAACCAACCACTGCAATAGAGCACACAGAAAACCCATTTCATATAGCTAACTAAAAAAGCTTGGCAAAATAAATACATAGTGCAGGCTTCCTCAATCTTGGCCCTCCAGATGTTTTGGGACTACAACTCCCATCATCCCTAGCTATCAGGATCAGTGGTCAGGGATGATGGGAGTTGCAGTCCCAAAACATCTGGAGGGCCGAGTTTGCCTATGCCTGTCTTAGTGTCAACAGTGTAGGAGACAACTGAATCTCCATAAGAAGTAAGCTCCAGAAATGGAGGACTGTGCTACTGTTCTGTGGACTTCTCCTGCAGATGCTACAGAATGGATCAAAGAGCATTGGGGAGGCCCTCCTTCACATGCTTGGGTCTGAAGATGTACAGGGCTTTGTACACCAGCATCAATACCTGTAAGTTAAATTTATAAATCTGATATCAACTTGAATGAGATGATGACTGCAGCGTCAGCATTTCAAACGTACAGTATGTATTTGGAAAGTACTATGAGAATCAGATAACTTGTTATGTGATGGATACACAATTTAAAGCAAAATGCTCTGGATTCTAGCACAAACTATGCCAAGATTAGGAAAGGATAAAAGGCATCAAAAATGCCTAATTCAGCACTGTTTGAGCTATTTACATCAAGTAGAAGAACTTGCGTCTCAGTCCATTTCTTCTGGGTATCAGCAACCAGATTCAAGACATTAGGTTAAGGTGGGGCCTTGGTTGCAAATAAAATAATCCATTCAC
Source organism: Podarcis cretensis (assembly GCF_951804945.1). Classification (NCBI taxonomy): domain Eukaryota; kingdom Metazoa; phylum Chordata; class Lepidosauria; order Squamata; family Lacertidae; genus Podarcis; species Podarcis cretensis. The sequence continues at coordinate 71,262,933 of NC_137170.1, read as the reverse complement.
TGACCTGAAAACAGTTTAACTTCTGACAAACTTCAATCAACTCAAAATGTGAATCAATGATTCATGGGGATAGATGTTCATGTGATGTCCACAATTTATCTGAGTTATTTTGCTCTGTCTTCTACTCTCACCAACTTCACATTTACCTATACACAGAATTTTCCTTTGGTCCATGTTTCTGCTTTTCCACAAGCTATGTTATATTTACTGTACTTCCATTGGCCATTTAAATACTTCTAGTTGTATTATCTCAACACACACTTTAGTTGAAGACTGAACACTATAAAGGCTGGCCTCCTGGTTTGTTTTCTCTTTAAAAAAATGTTTTGGTTTATTAAAGAATGGCTTCATTCTATATTTATCTTTGCCAACTTTGCAAACCTATACAAATTTTCACTGTGTTAAACCCAGTTGGGCCCTACTGACTAACCACAGACAGTGGAAACTCCCTGATTTAAAACTACCACTTTCAAGTTATTGCCCCCAGGGTCTCTATTAAACTTTCATTCACTGCAGCCTCTAATCAGGCATCCAGTTTCATTTCTGTGTGGAGGATTTACTCATGGTCTTAAAACTAGGAGTTTTAAATAACTCTCCTTACCAAATGCTTAGGTCATGTAGCTTCATGGAAATGGACAATGGCAGTATTCTGTTGCTTCCATTCTTCATTTCAATGGGCATGCTTAAGAGAAAGCAAACCCTCTTCCTCGCCTATCAAGCAGAATCACTTATCTACCACTGGATTGATTCAGCCTTTCTTTACACTAGGATATTTCCGGTATAAAGGAAAAGTTCTCACAGTCAGTCCCCCTGTCCCCTCTGGCACTATGCAAAGGCAGTAGGACATAGCCAGTTATGGCTCGTACTTTGTGGGATGAAGGGGTAGAATGTGTATTTTGTCACTGACCTATAGTGGGTATTGCTTGCATTTCAACAACCATGTACGGTAACTGTGCAATGCAGCCCCAGCTGCCCCTGGTGGACAAAGATGTCCACCAGCAAGGATATGAGACCTCTCACTATTTCAGTAGCCGCTCAGGAGTGCTTTTCAGCAGCTTCTATTCCACATAATTCAGCAACAGCAAGTTGGTTTAAACATAAACCTGAGTGCAAAAAAAACCAAGCAGGTAAGTCTGGCAGGTTTTGGTGTTTTTTGCTGTTGTTGATGTTTACGTATATTACGTCCCATGTAAACCAGAGATCTTAAAGGCTGGGATTAGCCCTTGAATTTTGAGCATGCCCAATATGACTTGCTGAAAGACTCAGATATAACATACCCAAGTTACCATGTGACTCCTGGGAACAACATGCAGAAGCACACTCAAGTAAAGATCATTAATGAGCCAACCACCTGGAGGGCTCAATTCAGGATACTTTGTGAGGGAGGGAGGGTGGGGCACCCTTTCTGTTTGGTGGAAGAGAGACTTTACCTTCTGAACGGTGAATACAGGTATGCTGGTTATCACTGAGGAAAAATCCATCATTGCAAATACATTCGTAGCTCCCTACTGTATTGACACAAATATGCTGACAGCCTCCATTGTTGAGCAAGCATTCATCCATATCTGAAAAATAAGAGGCAGCAGATTTGTACCAGCTGTTATTGGTCAACACAGCAGCCTGTACTAACCACATAGGAAAGGACAATTAAGCCATGATGATAATAAAACACCCAACAGGTTGGCCAGTTGTCTTTATTCTCCCTTTTTCCTCACTGGTAGGATGGGCACAACAGAATTCAATACTACAGGCCTGATCAATATAATGATGATGGTGGTGGTGGTGGTGATGATAATGATGATGATGATGGTGATGATGATCAAATACTCTTAATGAACATTTCCTAATGTGCCATTTTCATGTAACTCTTTAAAAAAAATACCATACTTAAATAAAAATATTTGAGCAGCTTTCAGTGTTTTAAACTATTCCTACTTAAGGAAGCAGTCTTAAATTGTAGATTCAGTTCACAGGTCTTCCTTACATTAGGACTCCATTACACTTCATTCCGCTTTTCTTTTTACAATAATGTACTAGCATCTGACCAATGGCAACTTCATAATACCCACTTGAGCAACATTTGACTCCCTATTATCTGATGAACTGATAAATATGGGATTCCGTAAAAAAAAAAAAAAAAGCAATTTAATGCAGTTTTGTGATACTCAGTCCTGCACAATACAAGTCAATAGTTGGATTGGCTGGGAGGATATTCTGAGGACAGAATGGAGGGTGATGACCTAAATGCCACTGCCTCTCACCTTCTGAAAGTAAGTCTTCTCTTCTCTCTCTAAGCAGCACTGCCACATCTCTTACTCTCACTTTTAATTCCTCATCCATTGTCTGAAACATCTGTTTCAGGTAAGAGTGGGAAGGAGAAGCAAATCCTTAGATTGGCCCCTGGTAAGTCAGGCAATGCTCCAACTCTTTATGTGTTAGTTCGGCATATTATCTACACCCAAAATATGGAATTATTTCTGACATTTGCATGTAGCCTCATAACATAAAATTCTGATTGAATGTTAAAAATGCACTTGACGTTTGGTAAGCTTTCTGTGAAAAGGAACCATTAGGGTTCAAAAGACTGACTGCATTCTGCTGCAACACTAAACCATGCAAAGGCTTATTTTACTTGGATGCTCAATATCTATATAGTTTAGTGTCAACCTAATATCTGTACTTTTTGTAGAGCTTGAGAATATGTTAGCAGGGAGGGAGTACGTAAAGAGGAGGAATGGTAACAGGGAAGTGAAGAGTGAAGTTGTTGAATAAAGGTCAAAGAATGTAATGGAAACCAAGAGGGAAGAGAGACAAGCAGGCTTTTAAGACCTGTCTGCATGTTTCCAACCATATTCCAAACCAAGAAAAGAATAAACCAAACCACAAACAACGACAAGAATAAAGGCTTGTTTTCCTTTTAAAAATGAAAACCGTGTTTTCCCTGGAATATAAATTACAGGAAAGGAAGCTAAATCTGTGCAAGATTCTATGTAGATAAATGTTCTTTTTCTTTCATTCTGTGTTCCCTTTGGCTTCCCTGATCCCTGTACCTAACCCTCCCCAGCAGCTTTAGGAGAGTCTCATTGCCTTTTGACTCTCTGGCGATCTTCTCTTGAGCTTCCCACACACCTGTCTCCAAGGTGGTTGGCCGCAAACTCTATGGCAAACCTTAGGGTCTGGCACTGAAACAACTTCAAGCAGCGAGTCATTACAAGTAGCAACAATCCTGTAATGCATTCTCCCTCAAAATATCCTTAGGAAGTAAGGAAGAAGACTGGAGAAATTAAATTAATTGAATTAATTGAATCTTAGGGGGAAGGTGGGGAGAGGATAGGAGAGAGAGAAGCTCATAAGATATTCTGGACCTCCCAAGTCTTGAGTGATTATTCAAAACATTAGGCATCCCTCCCTCTTACACACAAAACACATGTGTGTATATGTGCGTGTTTGTGATATGCTGTGTCTTATACTTGCTAAGAGTATTGCTACCATTTTCTTCTGACAGGTTTCAACAGCTACATCAATTTCAACCAAGAACAGCAGCACTTCTTAAATAGGGCTATAACAGTGGACAGGAGAAGAATGTAGACAAGCGGACTGGTGGGTCAACAGGGTGGGAGGCACAATGGCTATGACCTTCCAGTGCATTTAAATCTTTCTGCAACCCTTTGCATAGAAGAACCCAGGAGCCATACTCTTAAAAGTACAGAGTTGTGGGGGAGAGAAATGAGACCATTATACTTTTCCAGGGCAATATTCAACTGACTTTTGCCACTAGAGCAAGGATTAGCACTCGTGTAAGTGATGTCCGTCTTGCTTAGCACACCCAGTGCTGTCCCCAAAAAGCTCTTACAGAGGGTTAGAGGAACCACCAGAACAGATTTGTGGGGGAAGAGAGAGGAAGAACATTCTGTGGTGCAAGGAGAAATCTTTGCACTGACAAAACCTTAGCAGCAGTATTACATTGAATACAACCCAAATACTTTCCCCAAGCATTTTGTAATGAGTCAACTGTGCATGAAGCATATTGCTTAGGCCTTTGGTTTGGAAACAATGATCTTCTGGTTCCTTTCTGTCATATATTTCTAGATATGCATTCAAACAGTAGCACCTCCATTTCAGAGATGGCAAAATTCCAAATGACCAAACCACCTTTTAGATTTTTCTCAATAAGATAACATTGCTTTTATTCAACCATCTTAAATTTTTTCATGCTCGTAAGAAAATATAGGTGGCATTCGGCACTGAGGCTGCAACTCATTGTAGCACAATCCTTACCAAGACAATTATGGCCATCCTGAGCCAACATGAAGCCATCATAACACATGCAGCGATAATTGCCTGGAATGTTGAAACATTCGTGCACGCAGCCTCCATTGAAGTCATTATCACATTCATCAATGTCTGAGAAATAAAGCAAAAGTCAATATGATGGATGCCTGCTTGTTTGCTGTAGACAGGTCATGACATGACTATATTATATAAATGCTAGCAGTTACTGCTATCTTAGATCATATTTGCCTTTCAAATAAAGCAAGTTCAACAGAGTATTGACAATTTCTCAACAGTAACATAAAGCATTAACCTTTTTATGTGCTGCTCTGATATTATTTTAAGAGTTTTACATATCCAGCTGGGAATGTCCTGCACCACACTCCATTATATGGTGCACAGAGGGAGAAAAAATACAGTGGTGCCCCGCAAGACGAACGCCTCGGAAGACGAAAAACTCGCTAGACGAAGGAGTTTTTCGTTTTCTTAGCCGCTTCGCAAGACGCATCTCCCTATGGGCTTGCTTCGCAAAACGAAGCTTGCCCCCGCAAGCTCCGGGGATAGCGGGGAAGCACAGCGCGTCTTCCCTGCTGTCCCCGGACCTCTTTTGAAGCAAGGGGCGGCGGGGAGAAGATTGCTTCTCCCCGTTGCCTGCCCCGCAATCTCCGGGGACAGAGGGGAAGGCGCGCGCCTTCCCCTCTGTCCCCGGACCTGTCCCCTCTGTCCCCGGAGATTGCGGGGCAGGCAACGGGGAGAAGCAATCTTCTCCCCGCCGCCCCTTGCTTTAAACAGGTCCGGGGACAGAGGGGAAGGCGCGCAGCGCTTCCCCCCTCTGTCCCCGGACGGTCTCCATAGGAACGCATTGATTGATTTTCAATGCATTCCTATGGGAAACCGTGCTTCGCAAGACGAAAAACTCGCAAGAAGAAAAAACTTGCGGAACGCATTAATTTCGTCTTGCGAGGCACCACTGTAAGTTACTACAGGCTTCTGCTGTAGCAATCACCTGCCTCCCCTTCCTTTCACCCAAGTAAGATCTTGTAGAAATCCCAGGATCAGTCTAAAATCTGGAAACCAAATTCTTCTCAAAGAAAGTTTCCATGCAAAACATGCACAGGCAAGATAAAAATGAAACCATCAGATTCAAATATTCATGTTTGTATGAACATATGTGTATGTGTGTAATCTTAATACAGTGAATTTCTTATATGGTTAGAAGTGGATTTCTTATATTCATTCATTGAATGAATATTCATTCATTCAATGAATGAATTCTACAAAATGATCAACTCTTTAAAAACTCTAAACAAAAATATAGAACCACCCTCAGGCGATTAATGAACCTTTATGAACTTTTGATTGCCATACACTAATTTTTTTGGTTCACGCCCTTTTCTATAAACTAACCCATGTTGGATTTATTCTTTGCTCTTCATTTAATGAATTTCTGAATAAACTAATTAATCCTTATTCACCTCCTTTGTATTTAAGGAACCTGAATGAACTCTTGACTCAATTTACTTATTAAGCATGGACTACCTCTATCTACCTAACCAACCTTATTGGATTCCTGTCTAATTAAAATCACCATTAATCACTTAGAATGGTAGAATTGAAAGGGATCTCAAGGGTCATGTAGTCTAACCCTCTGCAACGCAGGAAGCTCAACTAAAGCTTCCATGACAGATGGATATCCAGCCTCTGTTTAAAAACCTCCAACGAAAGAGAGTCCTCTATCTCCCAGTGAAGTCCATTCCACTGTTGAGCAGCTCTTACTGCCAGAAAGTTCTTCCTAATGTTTAGTCAGAATCTCCTTTCTTTTAACCTAAATCCATTGGTTCGAGTCCTACCCTCTGGAGCAGGAGAAAACAAGCTTGCTCCATCTTCCATGTGACAGCCCAGTTTAGATATTTGAAGATGGCTATCGTATTTTCTCTCAGTCTCCTCTTTTCTAGGCTAAACTTACCCAATTCCCTCAAGGCTTGAACAAGAATATTATCTTTTTAAAGTAACCTGAACAAATCCTTAAGAAAACATCTCTATGTATAAGACTACTGGGTGGATTTAATGGGAATCTGGGGCAAGTGGCCACAGTGAAGGAGGTGATCAAAGCCACTTTTCACTGAAATAAAAGTAGTTTCATGTGAGGACAGAAGAAGGGGGTATGTTTTCTAAAAACTTTATATGATCAAGCTGCTCTGAAATATATGCACTTTAATTTTTCGCCTCTACAAATTATTATACACATTATAGTATGGATTTATTAATTGCAATGCATTTTATACTATATGATCAAGCTGCTAGGAACTGTGAGCATATCATTCAATTTAGTCTCTATGAAAATTTGTTAGTTTTTGTACAATTTGGTATAAAATTACCATGCTGTGGCTGCTTGCTATTGTATTAGTATGGTTATTACATCTTATTAATTTGTGTATTTTAACAGATTGTTTTATGGTTATTTTAAGTGTTGCATTGTTCATCTAATCCAACTATGCTATTCATTGGATTATGTTTTCAACTGATTTACCTGCCTTTGGTTGTTATTATAATCATGTACCAATTTGCATTACACAGCTGTCTGACTGGTGTTGACAGTGCTTCCTGTACCCATTGTCAAAAAGTTTAAACAGCAGTCAGCAACTTAAAGTACAAACATTTGCTTCTTCAGCATAGTTTATTCAGCTTTAGCTAGTAAAGAGGGGGACTAAGCATACTTAGTGTAAAACTACAAAGCACATACATACCTTCACACGTCTTTCCTTCTCCACTGTAACCTGGTTTACATGTACACTTGTACAACTTTGGAGTATTTTGACAAATTGCATCTGGGTGGCAGTCATCAATCCCTTGGGTACATTCATCCACATCTGTGAAAAGAAATGCAACACAGTAAAAATACATGCAGTGATGTGTCCCACTCAGAAGTTCACAGACAAAATGTGACCTTATGATTGTAAGATGGTTCTGCTTATTACAGTAGCATCTTCCTCTCATATAGAACTGCTAAATACAAAGCATAATATACAAATGACTCAGTTACTTTTACAAAACTTTTTTTCATACTAGAACAGCTTGAAGGTACTTCTGCACGAATCCTTTCCCGTCTTAATGAGATCAGAGCCAACCACAGCCAGGAATATTTAGCACTAGCAAAGACACCACTCTATGGCGGCATTCACATGTAATGCTAAGCCATGGTTTGTTTAGATAATGTGTGGACCAACCATGAGTAACCATGGTTTACTTTCTAGCAGCAAGTTATGGTTTGTTGGCTGACAAATTGTGGATTGCTTTAACCATGGGTTGGCATTAGATCAGAACCCAACAGCCTTATTTAACTACTGTTTGTTTGGCTGCCCCACTCGAGATGCTGACTACGCTACAGAGACGTAGGGCAAAAGGAGCTAGGAAATGAAATTGCTCACAAGTCTCTAGCTGGTACTTTTCAAGAAGTCCTCACTTTTAATTGTACCTAGCAAGCGTCCTTTCCCCACTCAACTGTTTCAGAAACATGCCTGTTCTTCGTATGGCACTGGCAGCAGCCCTATCCAAGCCACCCACTCACGAAGTGCCGACTTGCCTCTACAATTTCAGAAAAAAACAGCACTCATTTGGACCATAGTAAACTCCTTCTGGGACGCAGGTGGCGCTGTGGGTTAAAGCCTCAGCGCCTAGGACTTGCCGATCGAAAGGTCGGCGGTTCGAATCCCTGCGGCGGGGTGCGCTCCCGCTGCTCGGTCCCAGCGCCTGCCAACCTAGCAGTTCGAAAGCACCTCCGGGTGCAAGTAGATAAATAGGGACCGCTTACCAGCGGGAAGGTAAACGGCGTTTCCGTGTGCGGCTCTGGCTCGCCAGAGCAGCGATGTCACGCTGGCCACGTGACCCGGAAGTGTCTCCGGACAGCGCTGGCCCCTGGCCTCTTAAGTGAGATGGGCGCACAACCCCAGAGTCTGTCAAGACTGGCCCGTATGGGCAGGGGTACCTTTACCTTTACCTTTAAACTCCTTCTACTCCCACTGCAAGGCCCTTTTATGTCTTGGCTGTTCTGTGTCAAAGTGAACAGAAGCAGCTTGGATTACTAAACCTCCATCGTGTCCTCCTCAGTTGACTTCTCCCCACCGCCCACCCCAGACAAACAAGCTTCAAATGCTCTTGCCTTTCTTCATAGATAAGCAACTCTATCACATTCCCATTTTGGAGGCTCAGGTCTGCACATTTTCCGGCTATACTATTTCTTGAGAATGGACAGCTGGTCCGTTCTGCAGTGTTCCAAATGTGGCACCAACAGATATGTTACAATACCAGCAGTTTTATTTTCTGTCCCTTTCCTAGTAATAGCTAGCATGAATTTGCCTTTTCACCACTGCTGCGCACTACTGCAATTTTCATTTAGCTACTCAGCATGACATCAATAACTCTTCACTGTTTAGTCAGACATTTAAAATCCAATCCTTGTCTACATGAGGCTGATTTGTTGTCCCAGTGTGCATTATCACTTTACACTTACTTATGTTGAACATCATTTAACATTTTTTTGTTCATAAATTTAGCTCGCTGGACTAGGCCCCTGGTTAGCAAAATGGCATCTTTGTGGACCTCACCCAGCTGGAAGAGCTAGGCCAGAAATGAAGTTTCCTGAATGTAACCCAGATGTCAATGTGCATTTGCTTACTGATATGCATGAGATTAAAGCAGGTGCATAGAAAAAAACTTTAGCCCCCCACACCTAGCAGTGGTTTCATAGTAGATACATTACCAGCTGGCCATATTCAGGCAGTCAACGCATGCAGGGTTTTCAAGCTACCTACCATATTTTCATAGCTTGTGAGCAGTTCCCTAAATAGCACAGTTCCCTACAGATAGGAGTACTGATTTCCAGGTGGGGGGGGGGGGAGCCCTGAAAAGTAAATACATTTCAACTGCAGTATACTAACCAGTTACTGAAGAAATACGACTTTATTACTGTGACATCACTGTCATAAAATGTGATTGGAAAGAAATACTAACAAATAGCGTTTTATAGAAATGAACATTTAGGCAAGTCAGGGCCACAGAAACATTAAACTTTTACTTTCCATTAAACAGATGCTTATTCAATGGTGTGTGTTTTTTAAAACTGTTCCAAAATTAGCTTTTTGCACTGAAAACCAGAAGTCTCATCTGGTAAGAAGCATCACTCAAGCACATAGTCAGCAGTCACCTTTCCAAAAACAACAACTCACAAAGGATGTTCACAGCTAAATGATCCAGGCAGGAATTTCAGAGCAGGACAGCTAGGAAGATGCACAATTCTCAAAGAAAGGATGGAAATGTGTGTGTATAGGATGCTGAAAATTTCTGGGATGCATGAAAACTTCAGGAAGGAAAAAAAAGTGTACCAAACAGAAATAACACATACCTAGCAAGGCACCAAACCTTTGCAATATTTGCTTTTTGATACAAAAAAATTACTTATTAGGAGACATTTATTATTGTGCCACCAGGCCTTCACAACCCTTCAACGTGGTTGCACATAGAATGGTCTCCCAAGAGAGGGCCGCCTGGCTACTTCTTTGTTTTATTTTTAGTACTAAACAAAGATCTTTTCTCCCACACCTTTCATACTTGATTTTAGCACTACTGATGTTTTTATATTTGCTTTAAAGGTAAAGGGACCCCTGAACATTAGGTCCAGTTGTGGCCGACTTTGGAGTTGCAGTGTTCATCTCGCTTTATTGGCCGAGGGAGCCGGCGTACAGCTTCCAGGTCATGTGGCCAGCATGACTAAGCTGCTTCTGGCGAACTAGAGCAGCGCACAGTGACACTGTTTACCTTCCCGCTGGAGCGGTACCTACCGTATTTATCTACTTTCACTTTGACGTGCTTTCGAACTGCTAGGTTGGCAGCAGCAGGGACCGAGCAACGGGAGCTCACCCCGTCACAGGGATTCGAACCGGCAACCTCTGATCGGCAAGCCCTAGGCTCTGTGGTTTAACCCACAGCGCCACCCGCGTCCCTTATATTTGCTTTAGCTGTAGCTTAATATATAGAGCCGGATTCAGCTAATGAGTTTCATTAGCAAAAGTGTGAACAAGGGCTACCATTAGTGATAATGGGCTTCTCCCCTCTTCTCTCCATGCGCCCCCCAATTGGCTACGAGGGTTAAGACAACCTCCAGAACAGCATGTGAGGGCACAAGAGGAGGGATCACGCCATCTGGCAAGCTGAAATGCTTACGCTGATGCACATTTGCCAGTGCCATGGTGCTATGTTGAATTCCTCCCACACGATTTTCCTTTAATACATGCTTCCTCAACCTCGGCCCTCCAGATGTTTTGGCCTACAACTCCCATGATCCCTAGCTAGCAGGACCAGTGGTCAGGGATGGTGGGAATTGTAGTCTCAAAAACATCTAGAGGGCCGAGGTTGAGGAAGCCTGTTTTAATATAGATCACTGGGGGAATTTCTATTGAATGCCTATTTAATAAAATAAGTAAAACAGTTGCTCTTCTTTTAAATAAATGGCACACACTCTTTTTTTGTTTTGTACAGAACAAGTCCGGTAATGCCCTAGGTTCTTCATTAGCATTGTTCTTGCAAGCATGCTGAGAATGCACTATATTTCAAGTTACACTTATTCCTATTTTCATGCTAATAAGTGTGCTGTATGATTGTGCAGTTATAATCTGATGTCACACACACTAAGGAGTCCCTCAAAAGCTAAAATAGATCTCAATTGTCACAAGTGGTGAAAACAGAGAGTAGTTAAGGCCCAGCCAAAGTAGTAACTAGCAGGAAAAAGGAACAATCCAGGGGGCAGATAAATATCACAGAAAAGGGGGTTGGAGAATTAAAATCACTGTGGTAAAAGAGAAGATTTAGAAGGCAATAACACAAAAAAGTGTAACCAAATTAACAAATAGAACTATCCTCTTAGATGTAGCTAGGAAACTGCAAGTATTCAGTCACTCAGCCGCTAAAAAAATAAATAATTGATGCTGGTGTCCCAAAGGATGCATTTAGTTGCAAACTGAAAATTAATGAAACCCCTTCATGATCAGTTCTCGTCACACACTGAAGTAAACTCAGTTTGCATCATGACAATTTGATCAGGTGAATTTGCCCTAGAACCATCACTGACAAGAGTCCCAACGTCTTAGCAGCAGGAGCAAAACAGAAAAAAAAGGATCTATATAAAATTGTTAGGCAAGAAAACGAAGCAGAAATACTAGCAGGAAACAATATAGTATGCTTATGTAGCATATGCACCAACTGCAAAACAATTTTATATCAAACTGCAAACATTCACATCATAGCTTCCAATGAATGGCATTCCAATTCTCAAAACACTGACTTTATTTAAGTCACCAGGATTTACTTGAAAGTGTTTTTCCTTTAAATCCACAAATGTGTTTTCAAGTGAATGTGTTCAGGATCAGTATACTACTCTGCAAATAAAGTACAAAAAAGAACTTGCACCAATACCCTAGAATACTTTTTATTTCAACTTCCATCACTAAGTGTATCTATCATGGGCCATGATCACCACAGAAAAAGGTATATTTTTGCAATATGCAAATTTCATTTAAATCTAAAAGATAAGCTATTAAAGTATATTTCCATGTAAGTCTACTTAAAAAGCAACAACTACAAAAAAATGCATGAAATACCTCATAAAAGTGCAGCAAATGTAAATCTAGTTATTCTACCTACTTGGTGATGCTTTTTTCCTATGAAATATGTTTACTCACAGTAATTTTTTTAAAAACTCAATAAAATACAACAGGCTTTAAGTATGGTAGTGGCAACAGTGTAAAAAATAAACTTAATATTTAATCAAATTTTATTATTCTATATCAACATCTTTACATTTTTTCAGTTGTTTGGTATATGTTTTAGCAATACTTACTTTCTAGTAGGGTGAAAACATTAAAACAAACTATTTCTCCCATAAAGCCAAAAATTGTATATCATAGCCCACATTACAAATCAATGAAAGCCAATAATTTTTCCCAGTTAAAAGTTATCACATCTATTTGTACAACACCAAGTGTATTTTATGCATTATTCATTATGCAACACACACTGAGAACTCAATTCTAAAAAGTACAACTGAAAACCTTTGGGTGCACTGTACTATTAACACTACAGTCCGTATATGTGTACTCAAAAGTAAGCCCCCTCCCCCGCTGCATTCAATGGGGCTCTTTCAGGTAACCATGTATACTATGGATTGCAGCCTTAGCTTTTCCTACTAATTTTAGTCAATTGCTTTAAAAAAAACAAATGGTAGATGGAACGAGCCCTTCTCTACAACTTAAGAAAAGTTACAATATGTGTAAACTTTATACCTGCATAAAAGGGGGGGGAAACTATTGTCTTGCTCCCCAAGAGCTTAATTTTCTAGGAAGAACGCAGCCCATTTATCAGAGCTATGAGCCTACTTACATACAAAAGCTCATACCACCACCACCGCTTCTCCAGCGTGCCACGGCATTTTGTGGCAGCAGCAGCAAACTGACAGGTCTAATCTCCTGAATTGCTGGAAATTAGAGACACTGAAATCAATGGAACTTGACTGCAAATGACTGTGTACTGTAAACACCAGCACAGGCTCTTGCAGCAGCAGCTGCAGCCAGCGGAACAACTCCTGTTGTTTGTGTGGTGGAGCGCGGCCAACGATAATGCCCATCGTATGCAGAGATGCAGTTAGGCTTTCCCAACTATCCCGCGAAGCCTGTGCGTGCGCGGGTCGACAAAACGAGCTTAAACTTTTTTAAACTCCCGACGGGGCGTCGAATTCGCAGAAGGGGCGCGCGCCCTTGGGAAACATCCCTTCCCCTCAGCTTTGCCCACGGCAGCCAAAAAGCCTTTTGGAACCCTGCCCTACAAACACACACACACACACACACACACACACACACCAAACCACCCGCGCCAACCCCGTCGGACGCCTTCAACCTGGGAGGAGAAGGGGGAATGGCACCCTGCTGCGCATACGAACCGGGGAAGAGGAGCCCGGCTGCGCGGACCTGTCCTTGGGGGGGCGCGTCGAACAGCGGCGGCGGCGACAGCAGCAGCAGGAAGAGCAGCAGCGCCTTCGCCACAGAGCAGCAGCAGCGCCCGGACCCCATCGAGCTGCCGGCGCCAGTCGTTGCTGCTGCTGCTGCTGCTGCTGCCGCCGCCGCCGCCGCCGCCGTTGCTCGTGCGGCTGCCGCCCCCTGGGGCCCGGCCCTGCGCGCGTCCACAAGGGGAGGCGTCTGCAGGCGCCTGGCCCGCCCCGAGCGTCGGCCTGCCCTCACGTGCGAAGGAGAGGCAGCGCGCACGCGCCGGGTGTGGGAGCGCCGGCGCCGCTGCCTCTGCTCTTTCCCGCTCTTATACGCGAAAGGGCCTACGGATTGTGGGGAAAAGGTGGCCAGATACTTAATATATTTGTATCGGGGCACCTGAACAAAACGACACCACCCCCCTCCTTGTGCATGCCTGGCTCACAATGCAAGCCACTTTGAGCTGGTGGCCGGACTTTAAAATGCGTTTAAAAGGCAGGTGTTGGGTATTATCCTACGACGTGAATGGCATGCAAAAGGCGGAAGGCGGGGAATCACGCCACTGCAGCCGGAGAAAAACAAAATACTGTAGCTGACCTAGGACGCCATAAACGGAAGCTCACCTTGTTTGGCATCTACTTGGGCAAGAAGCATTACCGCAGCTCTAGGATTTCTCGGTGCCTGTTGTCTGCCATTGATAGTCCTGAGGAAGAGGTAGCCAATGTGGTGCTCTCCAGAGGTTTTGGATTCTCCCATCGTGGCCAGTGGTCAGAGATAATGGGGGTTGTAGTCCAGGGAGTTGTCCACAACGTCTGGACGGCCGCGCCTTGGTTCTGTTTGCTCTAAGGCCTGTCCTGTTTCTTCCCCTTTCTTACTCTTTGCACAATACGTTGCTTCTTCCTTTAGACTGGAATCCAAGACAGACTGCTTTCTGCCCTCTGCATTTTACTGAAATTGCCCTCACAATTCCCCAATGCAAACTCTTAAAATGCTCTCTATCGTCATTTTTCTTACTGTTCCCACTGCCTTCGAGGCAGCTGATCACTTTCTTCTGCTTTACTGCCTTTATGCCCTAAGTGTCTGCATTATGTTCTTTCCTGATTCTTCTCATACCTAATCATTCTCTCAAGTGTTTCCATAGGTAGAAACCCCCAGCTTTCCCTCTTTCTGTTGGGGGTCCTCAAGGATCTGCTCTTGCCCCTTTGCTCCTTTCCAATCTACATGCTAAGCTTGGTTGATCTCATCAAATCCCATAGCTTTCAGTACCATCTAGCCACAGATGATACTCCCTTCTCCCCTCCACCAACTTGTTCCCTTCATTTCAATCCCACATCTCCAACTGCCCTCTGATAGCTCTACTCGGTCCAGTATACCTGCAGGAGCGTCTCCTCCCCCATCGTTCTGCCCGGACACTGAGGTCCAGCTCCGAGGGCCTTCTGGCGGTTCCCTCACTGCGAGAGGTCAAGTTACAGGGAACCAGGCAGAGGGCCTTCTCGGTAGTGGCGCCCACCCTGTGGAATGCCCTCCCATCAGATGTCAAAGCAATAAACAACTACCTGACATTCAGAAGACATCTGAAGGCAGCCCTGTTCAGGGAAGTTTTTAATATGTGACATTTTAGTGTATTTTTCATCCTTGTTGGAAGCCGCCCAGAGTGGCTGGGGAAACCCAGCCAGATGGGCGGGGTACAAATAATAAATTATTATTATTATTATTATTATTACTTGCATGCACCATCATTTCAAGTTCAGTAGATCCAACATGAACTTCTCTTTCCTCCCCAGCCCTCCTCGCCTAGCTTGCTTTCCTTATGCATTGAATTGCTATCCATCCTGTTGAACAGGCACGTAGCCTTAGACTCTTCTCTCTCCTTTGTTCCCCATACTGTACTGAGTAGCCAAGTCATGTACAACATTGGCTTGTCACTGTCCCCTCAGAAAGAACTTTGCTTCATGGCCTGGCCCTCTCTAGGCTTCTGAAATATTCTCTTTGGTCTGCTGCTATCTCAGCTTGGTCCCCTCACATCCATACAACACTCCGTTGCCAAAATAATTAATCTCTCTCACTCCACTAATCTCACGACACCCTCCTTAAATCCCTTCACTGGCCAGGTACATCCCTGCCTGTGACTTTCACTCCTAAACTGCAATGCCGTTCATTCATCTGAAGGTTTCCTGTTTCCTCAAAAGACACTCCCCCCTCCCCTCGCTGCCCCTTACATTTAGAACTTCCAGACATCTGTGTAAAGCAACCTCTTCCTTCCTTCAAAACATCATCAAAGATACATTTTCTGTGAGAAATATAGTTCCCATTTTATTCTTACAAAGCTACATTTCCCAGAGTTTCCTAGGAAGAGGAATTGATTGTTAAACCACCCAAAGAACTGCAGCTCTATGATGTGAACAGGGTTCTAACAACTCACAGCATACATAATAAACTACAATTCCCTGGATTCTTGAGGGGATGACTATTTAAAATGGTATGATACTGCTTTAAATGTATGGTGCAGATGAGACCTAAACCTGTTGGGTGTTTTGTGAAAGACAACTATAATAATTTCCCTTATGCTTGTGCTTTGTTTCTTCCATGTTTGAAAGCTTTTCTCTGTATGATATTTTCATGTTTCCATTATATCTTAAGAGGTTCCTAATTCTGTGGTGCTATCTCAGATGTGGCGCAAACCCAGAGGTTTGTACCATTATAGTTAAAGCACCCAATGTTAAAAAACAAAACAGGCTAATCAGTTTTGACTAGCTATTTTAATCCAACTTTTCCCTGAGGCCATAAACTGACAACACAGTACCTTTGTACCAGCATTTGTCCCTTGGATATAATGGCATTAAAAAGTGCAGGGAATCAGCAGCAATGAACTTTATAGTAAATTAGTGTGATGTGCATATATTTTGCTGTTTATGATCGGACATGTACTTCCATGAACATAGTAGAGGGCGACCCCCTTCATGCATAAATCTGAAATGGTCCACATAGATTTCACAGTAGATTTATTCTATTGTGTTGCCTAAAGCACTTAAAAGTATTCCACAACTCTCAAACCTCACAGGGGATGTTTAATCAAATGTGACCAAAACAAAATGGAATACATTCTCTTCTTAGTAATATTTTTCCTCTTCCTTAACTGCAGTTCTAAGAATTCTTCAAGCTCAGATGAGAGAAAAATTCAGAACTACCCAGACTTGTTTACATAATCCAGTGGTTCCAAGGTTGTTTGTATGAGCTTGTTATCTAGAATGTCACCTCTAATTTGTTTACATGGATAGGGTGTCACTGAAAATGGTGCTTGCAGTACACTGCTTTTATTCAGATCACCCCTCCTAAGACACATATTTCCATAATCAAGAACAGCAGCACTATTCACATAGATGGGACGGATTGAGAACTTGATAATGTTGAAAGTAGTGAGCAACAGGCAAAGTATTCTAGTAGGAGAGGTAAAACATAGCAGATCTCAGTAGTTATAGGAAGGCTGGGTAGATAGCTGTTGCTTAGCAAAATGCAGGATAGTGATTGCTCTAAGATTGCAACACAACATTCAGCATGCTTCCAGCTATGAAAAGGGTAAATGAGACACCGTCTTCTTTTAGACAAGGCAAAGTAGGATCTACGTGAACCAGGATTAAAAAATCATTGCCCGGGTATGGGGAGAGATGTTTTGTTCAAAGTGTGAAGATGCCAGTATACTGGCAAAATAAGCATGGGAGGGGGGTGTCACACTGCAAAGTGCTTTACATTCCCAGAATCTATACAAGCACCTGTTCAACAGCGCCATCTAGCTAGAACATTTTCTTTGATAAATACAAGTACAGTATTACCGTATATTGTTATTAAACATTTGCATGTTGAATATGAATTAGTTCCTATTGTAATGCTATTAGAGCAGGGAAAGCAACAATTATGTGAAGTAGCTCTTTGCTTAAGGTAAGAATGTATTAAAACACCAGTTTCCATATGCTGCACACTGATGTCATTTGAAAAACAATGTTTCTAGCAATCCTAACCAGCACAAGGTGAAAATATTAGAGCAGATTGTAAAGCCTAATTAGAATAAACAGCTGCCAAGGATGGCACGGTAGGTTAATTCTGTTGGTCCTATCAGAAGAAAGCTTTATTGTAGTACAGCAAAGTAAGCTGCATCTGGACATACGTTTAGATGTACAACCCGAAAAATAGAAAAATTAGAAAAATAATATACTGCATTTTCTTTTCTAGTTCTATAAACTACAATGACTAGTTTTAAAACAGATTATTATTAGCATTATTAAACTTGATTCTGCATTTTGAAGATAAACTACCAATCTCTGGGTATAAAAGGAACTACAAACATGAGAAGTAAATAAACAATTTCCAGCTAATTTGTCAACTCTCCATCTTGAACTATGGCAACAGAAATCTTCCAAAATATATTCATTCTTGCTAAGAACTTAATCGTCAAAAGCAATTATGGTCGTGTCTGTTTTGCTCTCTGGCCTGGTTCACACATCACACTAAGCCAAACAATGACCTAGGGTATATGCATGGAGAGGAAATCACTGCCACTTTGCTACTGCTTGGTTGTTTTGCTGCTGCACTGTGCTAAGCTAAGCCATGGCTTGGCTTAGTGTGTCATCTGAACTTGGGCTTGTGATTTAGCTCTTTGACATAAACCATAAGTCAGAAACAAAGAACAAACCTTCATTTCAGCTCGTTTAGTCTCTAGAGAGCTAAACCACAACCCTTGTTCACACAACACACTAGGCCAAGCCATGGCTTAGCTAAGCACAGTGCAGCAGCAAAATGACTGGAGAAGAGCAAAGCAGCCACTTTCCTCCTTAGGAGCCTAAGTGCTCATGCATTTTCACTAAGCTGTGGTTTGGATTAACATGATGTGCGAACCAGGTTGATCCCGCTGTCTCTCTCTCTCTCTCTCTCTCTCTCTCTCTCTCTCTCTCACACACACACACACACACACACAAAGCAATAGACTATTAGAGTTCATAGTATAGTCGAAAAATGACTTAATAGTCTAAATTACAAACAGCCTAAAAATTACTTTGCAATGCAGAAATATAGCTGAGTTCATAAGCATTTTAAATGTTGATATGATTTAAAAGCTTATGAGCTATGAAAGAGAAGCTCTTTAATTAAAGAGAATTGAACATCACTACCTTAAAGTTAAATAAAAATAACCCATTTTAACTATGGGATAAGGCTTGCTAATTAAATACAAAGCAGTTTTTGCATTTTCATATAAATCTATGCAGGTGCTTGGATAAAAACAGAGTTATGAAGAGGAATTTTGTTAGCCTTTATGTTTTGACAGGAATGATTTTGCAGCCTACAGCAACTGCATTGTCAGAATTTGTGAATTGGGAGGGCATTAAAGAGAATAGCTCATCTACTGCATTTACTTCTCTTAGGCATGCTTGCAGTTGTGGGAGGACAACCATGTTTGAGCCAATTCTACATCTGTTACGACTCACATTTAAAAATGCAACTACATACAGTACACCAAATTTGAAACAAATAACTTTCCCACATTCATAATTTTCTGTTTGAGCAGCTGAATGTAATTTTTGAAAAGTTATATCAGTTTTAAAAGCAGTTTGCTTTGCAGCATGGTGTCAGAAGTGCGTGCAGGAGCCAGGCCCTGTGACCAGTAGGGCTTCGCAGGACTGGGGCCTTCCTAAGTTTGTTCTGGAGAGGCAAGGCATGGCCGCACAGGTGAGGCCGCTTGGTAACTCACTGCACCTGGTGGCAAGAGCCAGGTAGGGATGTAAGGTCAGCATTTCCCTTCAGCTCTTGGCCACAGCAACACATTTCCTGCCTTGCTGTGTTTGGCTTCTTGCTTCCTGATCCTCGGACCTCGGCTTTTAGACTCCTTGCTTCTCGACCCTTGGACCCTCAACTTTGTGACTCCTTGCTTCTTGACTTTGTGACTCCTTGCTTCTCGACCCTCGGACCCTTGACTTTGTGACGCCCTGCTTCCTGACCCTCGGACCCCTGGCTTCTGGACTCCCGTTCCTGCTCCCACCCTGCCATCTTGCCCCTGGTCCCAACGTCCTCGGCTGGGACTTCGATCGCCCATAGATGGACAGTGACATATGGGGCTTCATATCTGAAAACTTCAAATTTACAGCTATCTTGAATAAACAGATTTGTTTTGTAGTTGTTTGATATATCTTGCCTGGCAATGATCTATCACAAGAGTCTTGAAGTTCCAGAACTGTGCAGCAAAACCTTTCCCAATGGTCAGCCAGTCTCCTCCTGTATTTCCTGGTGGCATCTGAGAAAGCATTGGTGGTGGAGGTACTGCTTTAAAAAAAATCAGACTGGCTGGGGTGGTACCACCCAGGAGCTCTCAGTGACTTCCACTGCTCTTGGGCATTCCTAGCCATCTTCACTGGAGAACACAGGGGCAGGTTTGAGTGCTTGTGTCCACTTACCTCCTCTGATCTCCAGTTCATGAATATTATCACTGATGGTTAACTGCTCCAGAAGACAGTATAGCTAACCATGATGTCTATACACATACTTTTGTTATTCAGTTCTGCAGTGAAGTAGTTAACTGTGTCATCTACTATTAGAAGCAAGTCTTATCTTGGGTAGATACCCAATACAGATGATGCTGTTATTCTGTTCAATGCAAATTTTTCATAATACTATTCTGTAAAAGGAAGTCTTCAGAAAAACAACAGGCTTTTTCATTTTTCCGGATTCTTTGTGCAGTTGTGTAATATACTTTTAAGTGAGATAACAGAAAATAACATTCTGTTATTGCAGAACTAATGTCAGTAGAGCCATGCACCTCAAGACCAGCATGAGTATGTTTATCCACTGTGTATGTTGTGATAATGTGGGCTGCATCCTTTTCAGTCTCCAGTATGATTTTCTCAAGTTCAACCAATTCAAATTAGAAACAGTACAGAAGCAATAATAGCAACTTTTTAAAGTAATAACGAAATAAAACACAAGAAAAGTAAAAATAGTAAAATTTAATACATGTGCTATATTTTTAAGTTACTGGAATAAAAATGACCACAAGATGTAGGAAATAAAGAATAATGCTACTTGTTGGAGACTGACAGTTGAAAACGTCTTTATCAGAAGTTAAAGAGGCTAACTTCAGACATGTATACAGCGAAGGCCTGTAGAATCTTGAATCTTAATACAGAGACCTAATGCTTGTATAGTATATCTTAGTGTTTCCTTAGCTCATTATGCATCTCCTAGGGATTTTTGCTGAGAATTCTAACAAGAACAGTTGCTTCTAGGCATTCACTAGATTTTTCCAATTGGAATTTTACTATTTAAAAAGTCCACAAATTCTGAACATTATGAGGGTATTCTAATATTTTTACACCGTGTTCACAAGCATCCAAAACCTCCAGCCTTTAACATATACAAAAATTAGCACACGAATGCTCAGCATTTCAAATAAAAATGTTCCATATGTTCTGCCTGTGAACTGGGTTACCAAGGGAAAGATTTGAAACCTTAACATAGCATTATATCGAGTAGCAGCATAAATTGGTCACAGTAATACTGCTCTCACTTACACCCAACCTGAAGTATTTGCACCAGCACATGTGCTTGTGAAGCTGTTGTAAGGTAGTGCTAACATTGCAAGATGACAAAACTGTGAAACAACTGCTGCTGTACCTGATCCTTACACATTTATAGACTGGCCCAGTTTGCACATAATGCCAAGCCAAAACATGGCTTAGTGCAAACAAACAAACATTTGCTTTCTGGAGCATATATATTATGCCACAGCACTCCTCAAATCTTGCTGATGCTTAACCTATGCCTTTGACCATGGTTTGACTTAATGTTATGCCTGAACCATAGTTTATCTGCTGCAGACAAACCTCAAGAGGTAAATCAAGGACAAGACAAACAATGAGTTTGGGTTTGGATGTAACACAAAGCCAATTTATGGCTGAACCCTTTTAGCTGCAAACACTGAGGGAGGATTGCTGCAGCGCAATCTTCACTTCAGGAACCTGAATGTTTGCTCTTTTGCACTAAGTCATGGTTTGGCTTAGTGTTAAATGCAAACCAGGTCAATGTTACATCTAGTATTTGATTAGACTGTTAGCCATTATATAGAGTACACATGGCTTAGGATAATAACTTATGGTGGTATCCAACTATTTCATACTCGGAGCAGACCCACTGAAATCAATGGACTTGTTAGTAATGACTAATAAATTGAAAGGCAGGTTCATGCCAAGACATATTTTGCTAACAGACACTCTTATTCTGGCCTTGTTTTTAGGTGGGCTGTACTCTAATTAGGTTCTAAATTGAAAACACAACAGACATGTAATATAGCCTGTTAAGTACTGTATATAGTATTCTTTTCTTAGACAAAGACATTACAACATGATGAAAAGTTAAATAAATAAATGCCAGTTAAAAACACATTTATAATTTTCTCTGTGCAATTTCGTACCCATATGAAAAATATCACTGATCTCTGCACATCTGCATGAGTCACCCCTCAAAACTCTGCCAAAATAATACTGACAACAAAAATTAAAGAAAAAAAGGATTTGCTAATGAATTCAGTGCTTCAAGGCTATTAAAAACAATATTTAAACTTTTAGTTTTTCTTGCAGAACAGTGACCCAACACGTAAAAGCCAATGATGAAAATGTTTTTAATAAACTATTAGATTTTCAATTGCTGAATGACCCTTAGCGGAAATGGAATGTGTGAACTATACTTTTCAACATACAGTCTGAAGGCAAGTTGAGAGAATGCCAATAGCTTCTCACTGTGCCATTTTCAATGGCAAAGAAATAATACAGCTTTAAAATAAGCTGCACAATACTCATTATCTTAACCCTTTCACATGAAAGTGTGTAAAAGCAAATCAGCAAATAAATTCTAAAAGTGATTTATAGGTTATATTTTCCCTATTACACGTTGGGCGTAGAGCTTTCATCCACATTTCCATTCTCTGTTTTGAACTTCTTTCCAGAAGAGTTGTAGCAAGTGATGTAAATGTTTGGATGCAATGTATTAGCCGATTGAATTTCTGCATACTAATAATGGTTTGTTCCTTGTTGCTTTTTTACAGTGCTTGTAGCAAGAGACGGATCAGATGTCTATTCCTTTAACGAGGGATGCCTCCAATGTGATGTTGAACTCCTGCAAAGTCTGCAACACACGAATCAAGGAATTCACTAGGGTATGATCCTTTATGAGCGCTGTATCCTCATACATCTGAGCTGTGATGGGGCAGTCTGCCAGCAAGGCAATCCAATGGTGCAAGAGGTGATCTCTGTAAGGGAATGTTTTGAAATTTCAAACAAGTTATAAAATCTTTTTAATTCTTTAAAAAAGAAACTTATCACATTTCCTGGTATTTTAGTATCACAATTCTTCTTAATACCACTACCAGTTAGTATTGACAATACTAGGTTTAACTGGTGTGAGTTTATAAAAACTGAACTCTAGGTCAATCTTTTGGCTCAGTATCATTTCTTATTTGCTTCATATCTGAAATAACTTGGAAAAACATGGCCACTCGCTCTATCCAAAATGACTGGCACTTGATGCCAAAGCTATACCTAGCTGTGGTGGTACAGAAGGACTGGCAACTACAGGGGCATCTAATGCAATACAGTTAGGGCAGGCCTATCTTGCTATTCTTATTCAATAGCAATCCCATTATTATAGGTTACTACTAAACGGCCAGTATGCAAATTAGAAGCCTCCATACTGACTGAATTGTTAGTTGCATAGAACACCAGTCTTACCCTGCCATGTCTCCTTTCTGCTGATTTCTAGGCTCCATAATGACCTTTACAGAAGCCACATCAGGCAACATCAGTTCTGCTGTGTTGCCAGCACAGCAGAACTGGCATACATTTTGTTGCACTGGCATTCTAGATCAGCCTGAGGCCGTGTCCTGGCTATACCTTTGCTGCTGCAGGAATCCACAGCACTAGGCTGCCCTACATCAGTGACAATTAGAGAGCTAGAAAGGATTTTAAAAACAATCCTGTAGCCAAATTCTCCCAAGAAAGCGTCATCTCATTCACCAATCAACTTACACAATTCAGACCACAGTGCACCACAGACAGACTCAGGGGAGCTTCTAAAAGGTGTTTACAAGGCAAATTGTTTTAAAATGGCCCAAGCCACATACTGGAAACCATTAGGGGCACTGCTAGTTTGATTGGGAAATGCTCAGTTGTACAAAATTTGCAGCCGTGAAGCAATCTTATGGAAAATTTAACTGGGTGCATCTCCATGCCTTGATCCTTGTTGTGATGACCCTGATTTTCCCAATGAGGAGGGATGCAGAAATCAAGGCCTATGCATGTGAAAGGCACTTTCTGATTTCAAAGGGCTACAACTAAGGTATAGAAAATGCCACACCATTCTCCATAAATTTCTTATAACTGTGCCCTGAAACCAAAGAGCTTATTTGCTGCCTCTGTGGTTCCAGGAAAGACTGTTTCACAAAAATTTCTGATTTGTCAATTTTTGTTTTGTAGCTGGTGTTTATTGTACATCTGAGCCAGATAGTGTGTTGGACTATGACCTGGATGACCAGGGTTCAAATTCCTACTCAGTTATTAAGCTTACTGGGTGACCTTGGGGCAGTCACTGTGTCTCAGCCTAATCTACCTCATAGGGAAGTAGTGAGGATAAAATGAGGAGTTGGAGAACCATGTGCACCATCTTGAGCTCCTTGGAAGAAACTGTAGTATATATAAATGTAATAAATAAATAAATCTAGCCTCCTTTAATATAAAATAGTTCATCTCCCTCTTCAGATTAATTCTTCTACTATTTGGAATAATACTTTCATATCCCCTCTCAGCCTTGTTTTTTTTTTTTTTTTTTTTTTTTGTAAACTACGTGCATCAAGCACTTTTAATCTCCTGTCAAGATAAATCCCAGTGATCATGTTCTAATTTCAGATTTCCAAAGTGGCAGAATAAGTGTAAGGATATGTAATTTGGTCAAAGGACTCAAAATCTGGACATCAAAACAGTAATAAAAGAAAACTGATCAGTGTGAAAGCAACTCTGTCACATTAGAACAGGCAATTATATACAAATGAAAATATGCTTATGGAAATACAATACCTGGCTCCAAGGCACACCAACATCTGAAACTTGCCATCTTTCCCAATGTTTCTAGGAGTGTTGTTGATGGCTGTGACAAAGCGACAAAAACTCCTGGCCCTTTTCTGCCAGTTTTCCTCTGGGACCAATTCATTTTGCTCTAGAGCCTCATAATATCCTTGTGCTTTTTCTGGAGACACATATAGCATAATGATCAGATCAGTAGAAAAACTCAAAACCTTCCTCACATATTGGTGGCAGTATAATTATTTATACAATTAATAAAATATTTGAAGATGGCTATAATTTCACTTCTATTTTCCAGTCTAAACATACCCACTCCTTCAACCTTTTCCCATAAGAAGGTTTTCTGTACTTACCTAGAAAGTCCCAAATGAAGACATTTTTGAAGAGCCTGGGGGATTTGAATCCATGCTGAAACACCTGCTCAAGAGCTGAGACAAGCCCACCTTCACCACACAGCAAAAGTGTTAAACTGCCTCTCTGCCAATGGGATATAAAATAAATATTAGTTTTGAGATGTTTACCCATGGTATATTATGAATATATCTGTCAAATTACTGTGGCTTTTAAAAACAGACTACCAATAGTCTGCACTGACTGAGTTTATCAGTTAGTGGGACCCATTAGAAAAACGCTCAATAATAAGATTTCAACGACAATTAGATCTCACAGCAGCTACCATTTACTCACTTTATGAAATTACAAGTCAGCATTATTACTGATGAAATACCTTTCCACCCTGATTATGTTCTCTCTCTCTCTCTCTCTCACACACACACACAGACACACAAACACACCTTTGTTCACTGCTGCTCAACATGGATAAGAAGCTCTTTCTGTGCAGAGCAACAGAAAACAAAGCACCCGTCCTTGGACCTTCACTTCTGTTTGATGAAGAGCTGGAGAAAATGAGGTGCCTTGATCAGGAAAGGACACTGTTATTTATAAAATGAGTACTATAGTATAAGTATAACACAAGACTGCTGTTCCACTTTGTGGCCTTTGGCATGTGAAATCCCAAATTTTGTCCCCTAGTGCTTTTACTTATACATGAAACCACCGGGGAAGGTCATCCAGAGGTTTAGGGTAAGATGCCATCAATTTGCTGATGACATTTCATTTTTTCCATCATTGAAAACCCAGGGAGGCAAAGGAAATAATAAATTAGTGTCTGGAATCGGTTCTGAAGTGAATTGAACCTTAATCCAAACAAGGTAGAGGTACTGTTGTTCAGGAGTTTTGAAGATCTGGAAGAAGATGCCTCAAACATCCTTACTGGAACATGTAATTCTAATGTTGTTTAACTTCACTGGCTACTTATTTGTTTGCTCGGTTTGAAGTACTGGTCTTAGCCTTTAAAACCCCAAATGGACTTGGACCAGATTACTGCAAGGACCATCTGCCTCACAGGCCCTGTTCTCTGTGTCATCAACATCTCAGATGTATGTAAGCACACGAGACGGGGCCTTCTGGATGGTGGTGTCATGGCTCTGGAATGCCCTCCAGTTGGAGATTCATTAGCCCTCCTTTTTACTGGTCTTTAGTTAGAAACTGGAAATATATTTGACAGCCTTTTAATATGTAATTTCTGTTACTGCTTTTATATGAAACAGTTCTTAATTTGTAATGCTACTGGTTGTGTGTATACACACACACACACACACTATATCACTATATATATATATATATACATATATATATATATACATATATATATATATATATATTGTGTGTGTGTGTGTGTGTACACAATATATACAATACATACAATATATATATATTTGTAATCTAGACTAGGAGCATAAATATGAGGTACAAATGTTAAACAAAACCCAATTTACTGGATATCACAAGACAGCATATCTAGTACTACAAATCAGAACAAATAGAGAAGGGGTTGTCCAAAAAAGTACCAAATGGGATACTATGATCTTTGTGATCAAGGCACAGCTGACAAATTCAAACAATTGGCATACTGTTTTATCAGACTTAATTCTAAGGCTTGGTTCTGATATAATACTGGATCCAGGGTTAAGCGACTGACTGCAGACTACAGGAGTGCATTCTATTCTCACATGCAAATTTTCCTGCCCCCTTTCACCTGGGTCCAAAGTTATTTATGACCTTTGTTAATCCTGGTTAAGACAAACACAATTTTGGATTACAAATTTACTGAAGAACTCTGATTAAAGCTGACATCAAGAAGAAATGTAGCTGCAAGAGTCTGTATTTGGCTATACATAATTCCCTTCAACTCATCAGCTGCATGTGCACATCTGTGACACACTGTTCTGCTGAACCAACATTCTTGTCAATTGTAGCTATGGTCTTTCATAAACTAACTAGCAAACACATAAATATAAACAGAGAAATATTATCAAGCTCAATGACAATGCCCACCTCTTTCTCTGGCTTGTGGAAGTGTTTGACAATTCCATTTACTGCTTCACCAATAGATTCTTGTATTTGACCTGTGTTTAACTCTGTGCAAGAAGGAAAACATGTATTTGTTTAAGCAATTATTTGTTTTTCACTTGGCCAGGGACTTTAGAAAGGAACTAGATCCAGGCTTCTGCTTTTAACATTCTAAAATAGGACAGATTTATCAACATTTGTGCATTTATTTTTTGTAATATAGGGTTTTGGAAGTAATGAGCAAAACCCACCAAGCTGCCATATAGGAAACAGCTACAGCTACTTTTTTGGGTAAATAATGTTTGAAGGTGAAGGGGGAAACATTACACAGAGGTTGAAATCTTGATAAATTAAATGAGAAAGCCTCCAACAGCAAGCACTGGTTACAACAGTAGTTTGTAGATTAAAATCAACTTACCGTATTTTTCGCTCTATAGGACGCACTTTTCCCCTCCAAAAATGAAGGGGGAAAGTGTGTGCGTCCTATGGAGTGAGTGCAGGCTTTCGCTGAAGCCTGGAGAGCGAGAGGGGTCATGCTCACTGACCCCTCTCGCGTTCCAGGCTTCAAGGAAGCTATCCGCAAGCCTGCGGAGCCCGGCGGAAACTCCTGCTGGGCTCTGCAGGTTTGCGGATAGCTGCCTGCAGCCCGAAGCCCAGGGAGCGCGGCGCTGTGCACCCCGGGCTTCGGGCAGCTCTCTGCAAGCCTGCAGAGTCCAGCGGGAGTTCCCACCAGGCTCCACAGGGCTTGCAGACAGCTGCCTGCAGCCCGAAGCCCGGGGAGCACGGCGCTGTGCACCTCGGGCTTTGGTCAGCGCAGCCCTCCGTCTCACTGTTCCAACTTCGGGATGGCTGCACGAAGCCTCCGCGGAGGCTACAAAGGATGTCCCCAAAGGCTTCAGGGATCTTTGAGGCTGGCGGTGGGGGAAAGCAGCGCTTCCCCCCACCACCAGCCCCACAAGCTTGGGAGGCAGCAGCAAGGCCTGCTCTTGAACACACCTTGAACGGACCTTGTTTTTGAGGGAGAGAACAAGAATTTTTTTTTTTCTCTATTCTCCCCCTCCTATGGTCCGGTGCGTCCAATAGAGGAAAAATACGGTAAGTGTTCTCATCCTTTCCTTCTCCCTTTCCCCCATCACCAGGAATGAAACTGACTGACATATTGTCAAACAAGCTGCAACAAGACAAAAGAATATTTAAGTAACCTAATGAAGATTTAAAACCAGAGTACTTCATTGCTTTTGAGATGGTGGAAGCAAGACATGCAACAAAATGTTGCAGAGTGGAGACCTGTTCAAAATTCCAACCTGTCAGCCATTCCCTTTTTTCAGGATAATCATCCCCACCTCCCACAAGTCAGTCAGTCAACATTTCATTCTCACTGAGCTATTTTGGGGTTTGTCCCCCATAGGATTTCCCCCCCTATAGACTTTTTGTACTTCCACAAACTGTGGGGCTCCCCCAAGTCTACTAATATGTGTATGGATGATGTTTTGGCTACATAAATAACTACACTCAGAGAACTGAGTTTGCTATTACTATATGTAAGATTACTAGTAAAATGTTTTTTTCAATTTAACCAGCTTACTTGGTTTGTTGTTTGGTGATATTGTAACAAATCTTCTAATCATACTTGGGGACTGCTGCAAAGGCGGAGTTCTGCACTGCCTTTCATCTACCTCAGAATGGGATGTCAGCAATTCTCCAACCAGGATCCTCTCTAAACTGCCATCATCCATCCCTTTTCCAAGCCACCTCCCACATGGAAACCTAAAGACATGAAATAAGAAAAAAGACACATGATGCAGCTCTTAATCCCAGATTTTAGCAAGAGGCTATACATTAAGTGAATCAGTAAAATGGCTTTTATTTCATGCTGGGCATGTTCCATTTACTAAAGTTTCTCATCCCTGCAAGACTGGTGCAGCACAAGAATTGAACAGTATTAATCACAGGAGGAGTTATGTAACTGACTAATCCACAGGGGCCACATACATGTGCTGTTGGAAACAGAAATCTGAATCTTCTGGACCATAAGCAAACAGATATTTTGGACAGCCAACAGATTGGATTTATTGACCAAATTGGATCTGAACCAAAGGAACACAAACCAATGACTTTCCCACTCCCACGAGGCCCTGGCAGCCTCTTGAAAAACCTATCACAAGAGTCAGAGGACCCTGAAAAATGGGGCAGACTGGGGGGGGGGGGTGCTGAGAGGAAAGGAGGGGTTTGTTGGCATTTAGGTGGAGTCACCATTTGTAAGCAGGAACTCCCACTGACAGATGATGCCTCCACCCAATTTTCAGCATTGCCTTCCAGCTCCCCTGTGCCACAGCCCATGACCCTCAGAAGAGGCGTTTCAAGGGAACCTGGGGGCTGCTGAGTCTTGGAGAGGTGGGAGAGTCACCTTCCAACAACCCCCTTTGGCTAATATTTCTCTGGATGCAACCAAATGTAATTAATAATGTTCATTAGATATGAAACTTCTTTGAGACAGGGCTTTTTTTCAGAACTCACCAGAACTAAGTTCTGGCAGTTCTCAGGTGTGTGCCAGGGGAGAACAGGGGAGGCATTTATGGTCAGTTCTGGCACCTTTTTCTAGAATAATAATAATAATAATAATAATAATAATAATAATAGTAGTAGTAGTAAATAATACAGTGATACCTCGGGTTAAGAACTTAATTCATTCTGGAGGTCTGTTCTTAACCTGAAACTGTTCTTAACCTGAAGCACCACTTTAGCTAATGGGGCCTCCTGCTGCTGCCGCGCCGCTGCTGAACGATTTCTGTTCTCATCCTGAAGCAAAGTTCTTAACCCGAGGTACAATTTCTGGGTTAGTGGAGTCTGTAACCTGAAGCATCTGTAACCCGAGGTACCACTGTAATTTATTATTTATACCCCGCCCATTTGGCTGAGTTTCCCCAGCCACTCTGGGCGGCTCCCAATTGAGTGTTAAAAACAATACAGCATTAAATATTAAAAACTTCCCTAAACAGGGCTGCCTTCAGATGTCTTTTAAAAATAGGATAGCTGCTTATTTACTTGACATCTGATGGGAGGGTGTTCCACAGGGCGGGCGCCACTACCGAGAAGGCCCTCTGTCTGGTTCCCTGTAACCTCACTTCTCGCAATGAGGGAACCGCCAGAAGGCCCTCGGTACTGGATCTCAGTTTCCAGGCTGAACGATGGGGGTGGAGACGCTCCTTCAGGTATACAGAACTAAGGCCATTTAGGGCTTTAAAGTCAGCACCAACACTTTGAATTGTGCTTGGAAACGTACTGGGAGCCAATGCAGATCTCTCAGGTCCGGTGTTATATGGTCCCGGCGGCCACTCCCAGTCACCAGCCTAGCTGCCGCATTCTGGATTAATTACAGTTTCTAGGCCACCATCAAAGGTAGCCCCATGTAGAGCGCATTGCAGTAGTCCAAGCGGGAGATAACTAGAGCATGCACCACTCTGGCGAGACAGTCCGCGGGCAGATAGGGTCTCAGCCTGCGTACCAGATGGAGCTGGTAGACAGCTGCCCAGGACACAGAATTAACCTGCATCTCCATGGACAGCTGTGAGTCCAAAATGACTCCCAGGCTGCGCACCTGCTCCTTCAAGGGCACAGTTGCCCCATTCAGGACCAGGGAGTCCCCCACACCCGCCCTCCCCCTGTCCCCCCAAAACAGTACTTCTGTCTTGTCAGGATTCAACCTCAATCTGTTAGCCGCCATCCATCCTCCAACTGCCTCCAGGCACTCACACAGTACTGTGTGTGTGTGTGTGTGTGTGTGTGTGTGTGTTTTCATAGCTTTACTAGTGTATACAAATAAATATCTATTGTGCATTGACAGTACCGTATATAAATTTGTGTGTTTAAATGGACAAGAAAGCACTCTAAATCATACAAGTCAATAGATAATTCAGCTTAATTCCAATTTCAGCGAACATAAGCTTATAGTGGATATAAACAAGAAGAGGCATCAAATCATACTCTGTAAAACCGTGTATATTTTTATTTACAGATGAGCTTTATGAGAAACAAGTCTTGTGCGACATTAGAATATGTATCAGTAACTGATTTGGTCCCACAGGGCAAGAAAAGGAATACCTATCAGACTTAAGTATTTTGAGCAGCAACAGGCTGATTTTACAAAGGAAGTTGATGCAGTTATGATACAACATTTTCAATACATCCTTTCAGGCAATCCATAAAAAAGCTGAAATGCTGCTTACTTGTAAGTGTGACCCGTTACTTCATTTCTCACCATGACATATTCCACAAGCCACTTTGCATACAGTCCAGAATTATCATGTCCTATTTGTACTGTGGTAAGCTTTCCCAGGTTCTGACACTGAAAATTAGAAAAGGGGTGGGGGGAAATCTGCTGAATCAAAACAGAAATAAAACATCACAGTGACCATAGTCTAATGAACAGAGCAATAATATCCAAACTTAGCAATGACTAAACACAATGCCACATTTTAGAGAAAAAAGCAAGTTTACAAACCAAATGGTAAGGGAACTTTTAAAATAACACAATGGAAAGTCTATAGAGATAGTTTCACACGTCCCTCTCCAGCTAACATATTTTAATCATAATTTTCTATAGGTTTGCTGGGCTCTCATGGAAAGATTCCAAAAAGGAAGATACATGCAATTTGTATTATACAGGTGCACATATATTTTAGGTTTTGAACTGCCCTGTGATCTTCAGATGAAGGGCGATATGCATATTTAATTAATAATAATAGTAAAATAATAGAAAAAGTCCCCAGCAATCTTCTGATTTTTGACTTCTTTTTAATTTTATCTTTAGGTAAGGCCACACCTCAAATGTCATCTCCAGTGTATTCCTTGGAATGTGTAGGACTCCTGTTTCACCCAGTTCTCCTGAAATGCAGATCCATGGGTTGGCTGTGAACATTGAGCCACCAAGTTTTTTGCTAGGAATGATCAATATATGGTATGGAATCACTGTAAAACAGAACAAAAAAACAATTTGGCTGAAACAAGTTGTCCAAGAACAAATGCAAATACAATTGAAGCCGAATAACAAATACCCATTATACTATATTCTTAGGCAGAAATATCATCCGCTAGGCTTGATCTCAGACTCCCAGGGAGTGAAAGAAAAATCACTGAAAGCTTATTTTGGACAGACAGACAGAAGCGTACCAATGGAGTCTAGTGATGATAAAACAGGTCCAACTATGGCTCCAAAAGCAGCATGTCTTTCAAAAGAGAATTGAGAACTAATGATGGATCTCTCACAAGGGGAGCTCAGAAGAGAGCTTAGGAAACTTATCATACTCATGCTGAGTATGAAGATGAACATAAAAAGGCAGGTAGGAGAAGGATAATGCAGAGAACTTATAAGGAAGCATACAAAACTGGCAGTGTTGGAGGTAGGGAAGATTTCAAATGCATTGCAATATGCTAATCAAAAATACTAGAATGTATCGATGAGGTCTCACTGCTAATTTACCACACAGAATCATGCTCAGTGTTATAAAACAGAAATTTGTTTGAAATATATTTCCTGCGGACAAAATTATAGTAAGTTCACACACTAAAAAAACAACCAACCATGGATTTTACACTTTGCAGAGTTACAAATTATATCATCTCATGAAAGGGGTATTGGTAGACTCCCAGCATGAGATATCTGTACGCTGTTATAAAATAAATGAGGCTATACACATGTGTCAAACATGCTTTAAACCTTTTGAAAAGTAACACAACAATTAAAAGCTATACTTACAGATAGTTGTAAAAACATTGGTAAAACAAAAGTAATCAACAGCATTGAATGACAGGAGGTGATACAGAAATTGCTCTTTTTCATCATCACAGCGGAGGAATGCATAGCGCTTGTAGAGTTTTCTGACAAAGAAAACAAAATTATATATTACTATAATAAGACTTCCCAGACAGAGGGTTGCTGGCATTTACAATGAACCAATCAATATGTGTATCATGTAACCACTAAAGTTTTGACTTCTAACTACCTTACTCCACAGATGTTTCATGTAGGCTTGCACCCACCTTACAGACAACGTTTCAATTAGGAATACAGTGGTATCTCGGTTTACGAACTTAGGTCCGTTCTTAGACCGAAGCGTTCTTAAACCGAAGTGTGTGCTTTCCCTAATGAAGCCTCCCACCGCCAGTGTTCAGCTTCCACTTGTCTTCCAGGGCAAAGTTCACTAACTGGAACACCTACTTCCAGTTTTGCGGAGTTCATTGTCTGAAGTGTTCGTTAACAGGGCTGTTCATAGACCAAGGTACCACTGTACTATTCCCCACACCTTTGCTGTACAAAAAAATAATTTAAATTTTCTTTTTAAAATTATCATGATTTTAGCCCCCTGTGGTTTGAATAGTTTGGAAGCAAAGCTGATGAAGGCTCAAAAACCAGGGGAAGCAGAAGGAAAGGCCACAGGAAATATAGTGCCTTATACAGATGAGTATTCTCCCCTTCGGCTACACCTTCTTCCATCCTTTCCCCATTTGCTCACCTATTCTTATTCACAATTTCCTGCTCTTTCCATTCCCTTTTCCTACTTTCCTTCACCACAGTCCTCATCAAAAGATTTAATGTTATTGGAAAAGTTGAGTTTAGGAAGAAAATCAGAGTATCCAAATATATAAAATAATTGTACACAATTTACAGCACAATCCTTTGTGTGTACTCAGGAATAAGCCCTATTAAGTTCAGTGGAAATTATTCCCAGGTAAGTGAATATAGGAATGCAATCTTATTCGGTCATGAGAGTTTTTATGGAATGCAAACTACCATGCACAAGCATTGTTTGTTACCTTAATTTTCTAGTTATATTTACCCGCGTTCATTGCCTTGAACAATGTGCTGATGTAATTAAGATGTGAGAAAAATGTAAAGAACAGAAAATTCATTCCTATAGTACCAGAACAGATGCTAAGGGAATTCCTCTGCTATAATGTGTTTAGATCCTACCCTGCCTCTAAGGTGCTCACAACAGCTCACATCAGGATTATCCCATTATAGTCATTTTTCATAAGAGTTATATTTTTCAAAGTTGAAACCAACAGTCTTCCAGTTTAAGATAGCTGAAAGAAATACTGTTTTGGAGATGTCTTCATCTAGTTTATTTTGGACTTTCTGACCATCACTATACAAAATATGTAGCAAAGGGAATGAACCTAAATTTTCTGAATGCAAACTTATGCATGCCCTCTTTGTTCCAAGCCTATCCTTTTTCAAGATTATTCTGTTTCTCAAGCAGCTTTCTCAGTACCTGATAAAATAATATACTGTGTTATCTATTTTCTTTGCTAAAGGCTATGGCAAGTCTATTTAAAAAACAACTACCACAAACCAACAGATCTCCGTTAACCTCAAGCTGGACTCAACTTACTTTGTGAGTTCATGATCAGAAAGAAGATGTTTCAGGTGGCGGGAAAGTAATTTCTTTTCCATAGAGAGCCGAACCCAAGCTCGAGCCTTACCAACATCAGTTTTGATCTCACTTATATTCTGGATATGCCTGAGAAGGAAAAGCAGGTTATTGTGCTGTCCTACTTTTTACTGAGTTAGAAAAGAAGCTGACAGGAACGCATTGCACAGTACCCCAGGCGAACCAACAGAAAGCCTTCCAGATATTGCTGAACTACAACTCCCATTATCCTTGATTATTAGCTATGCCGGCCAGGATTGATAGGAATTATAGTTCAAACATATCTAGCAGGCATACACTGGCTACCACTGTAATAGACATTACAGTCTAGTATTTTATTTACAAGTCTGCCCCATTCACCTATAAAGTCAGAGTGTTTAGATTTTATTCAAATTAAGCTAGTGGGTAAAGAGAACTTGGCACTGCCCCTGCCTATCTCTTACATCATTGCATTCCATTGCTTCAAACAATCTTCTCATGAGCCTAGGTAGCAGAACTGAGCTGCAAGAAAAATTGAATGAAGCAATGAAACTCAGTGAGGAAAAGTGGGAGAGAGGGCAGGGTTTAGTTCCCCACACCCATGTGCTCCACTGCATGTCGAAGAAAAAGAAAGACTGATTGCTCCACACACTCCTTTATGGAGCAAACCATGAATAAATACTGCTGCCCTCTTTAGTTTGGCCCTAAGATGACATCAACAAGCAACTAAAGTAGCAGAAATAACTGTAAGTGCAAGTAAATATTGAAGTAGGATTTAAAGAGGTTTTACTAACCAGTGAAAGGAATATAAAATTGTGCAGGATGAACATCCCTCTCCCTCAAAAAACACAAGATATACCTAAGTAATCTTACTATCTATCTTTAGCACAGTTGATATCGAGGATAATAATTAAAAATAATGAGAATTTGCTTTGTTTTCATTAATGGCTAGGAACTCTCTTTATGCAAGAATGTTATATTCAGAAAGGCTGAGTGACTTGTTAGATATACACACAGCAAATTGGTAATCATATTCATGAAATGTTTGACTTCTAGGCCTCAGCATTAATCATTGTTTCCAGAAGAGAGAACGTTATTAGAAAGCTGCTAGCTTTGTAAATTCCTCCCGGACAAGGAAGGTATGAAGCAAAGTCAGTGGGGGAGGGGGTGGACTGGAGAGACAGGGATGGCCAGACAGAGACCTGGGGGCTGCATAGAGAGCCTTCTGGTAGCCCCAATGTCTTAGTTTTCCCTCCCTGTAGTAAAATATTTATCAGCAATGACTACAACAGCAATGTCATATGACATAAAAAGTGTACCTGTCTATATTTCTCTATCATACAACAAATGCTCAATAGATTATTAGTTTGTTCTGAAACCATTCACTTCTTCCGGCTCAGCATATATACCTACTGAATCTAACTGCTACAAAAGATAAAGCACTCTTGTTTTTTTGCATTCTGTGCTTATTCATATATTTAAGCTATTTTATATACTGCTTAATTACTAAAGGTAAAATAAGACAATCTTAATACTTGCCACTTGAGAGTAGTTGCCATATTAATGTACTACATATGCTAAAGTCTACTTAAAATGCATGAAATGGACAGGCACTCAACTAACTCATTCCATCAGTGGAAGGATTTCTGCTTGCTCAGCAGAACTTTCCCCCTCCTGCGCCCCCTAAATCTGGTCTGGGTATTCTCCAAAGTCTGTGGAGCAGCTTTAGGGTGTGCACACAGAGATGGGGAGGAGGTTCTACTGTGCAAGTGGAAATCTCTGTGTTGATGGAACAAGTTAGTTAGTTAGTTGGTTGGATGCCACTTTTTAACTTTCAAGCTCAACTTGTTAACTGCGTTTTTCTTCCACAGTACACACATACATGCAGACACACCAGCCCTGGCTCCTTTGGGACAGAGAACAGGGCAGAAATTTAACAAATATAATAATAAACTACCCTTTTAAGTTCATTCCATGCATCCAATGGAATAGACTTGCCTATAAATGCTTATGATAAAATAAACTTAACCTATCCAATTCCTACAGCTTCACACAATTTTGAATTAGGCCTTTTCTCCACAGAGTGAGTTTAATTTACAAGAAGTCATTTCACTGTAAAAAGAAAAACAGACACTGACTTTTAATCACTTAAGGAGAACTTTGGAAGAGAAGAACTAGAACTGCAATCCTCAACTTGCTTACTAGGAAGTAAAACCCACTGAACACAATGGGACCTGCTTCTCAGTAACCATTCTTAGGATTGCACTGTCCATCTCAAATCAGGAAAAAGAGGCTAACTAAAAAAGCTAACAGGAGCTATTTTAAAGTCAGCTGTACTTAAAATATTGATAAACCTTTCATGAAAGTTTTGTGTTTTTGTTGTTTTTTAAAACCAACCTCATGTCTTGGATGAGAGATACTCTTAAGGGAGACATTGCTGGGCTGGCATCCGACTTCCTTCTTTCTGAATCAAGTAGTATTCCTAAATTAAAGATAACATTTTGTATTAGTACAAATATTGATTTGTATTTACATTGGTAAATGCTTTCCATTTTAGCAATGCACTTAGTCAGCAAATGAATATTTGGGCTTACTGCAAACATTCACAAGAACCTAGCAGCCAGCCCACAGGGCTCTTTTGGATAGTCTGGAGGTTGCTGACTCCCACTGTGGGGGAAGAATCCCTGGAGCTCTAGATGATATGCTTCTAGATATGACCCCTGCCCATCTTGGATCCAGATGATAGTTAATGTGTAATTGCATGAGGGAGTGATCACTGCCACCTATGGCCACTCTTAAAAAATATAGCCCTGGACCCATTGGTTTGGACTACCAACCAGTTCCAAATATTCTCACTATAGGGAAGGTCGTGGCAGGTTTTGAGACTGAATCACACTTAGTCACCCTGATGGATGAAATGTATTGTGATCAGGTGACTTGGCTTCAGCTTGTGTACTCCTTCAGAAAGAGCATGTTCATAGTTGGGGGTGCTCCTGGATACATATTTGTTGCTGTAAGCTCAGGCAGTCTCAGTGGCTAGGAATGCCTTTTACCAGCTAAAGCTATGGACATTCTTGGACAGGGATAGCCTGGACACAGTTATGCATGCACTGCTAATCTCAAGACTCAGTTATTGCAGTGCACTCTATGTGTGGTTACCCAGGAGCCAGGTCCAGAAGCTCACCTGGAGCAAAATGCTGCAGCTAGACTGTTCCTGGGGACAGACTTCCACCAGCACATAGCTTGCACTGACTGTTCATATGCCCACCTTAAAGACCACCTGATTCCTTGTTCTTCTGCCCAATCAAGGACGTCCTCAGAGGAGTCACTATTAGTTATCCCCATGAGTCAGACATACAGCTTGTGTGCTGTGGACCTAACTCTGTGCAGCTCCCTCCCAGTCACGATCGAACAAACCTGTTCTCTGTTAACTTCTGGCACTTAGTGAATACCTTTTTATTTCAGCAGGCATTTTTCTGATTTTATGGTTAAGTTTAACTGATTTTATCTCATTTGTATCTTTTTTGTATTCTTATTGTGCAACAATTAAAAGACTTGGTGTGAAATAATAATATACATTGTTGAAGTTAATAAATAAACATAACTTAATAAATCTGTGTTTGGTGCAATCACTCTTTTGTGACTTTTTCTTTCTCAAAATGGAGAACACTGTTCATAACCTTCATACAAACTAACAATACCTGAGGTACTGAAGCTTCCGGATGTAGGTTTTCGCTGTCTATTTTCTTGGTAATGTAACAAATGTGACCACAAAGCAGACTTCCCCTAAGATTTAAAAGAAAGATTGTCAAATGCAGCATAAATTACTAATTTTGAGCATTATTCATATCTTTAGTTTTATTTCAAAAATGTTCCATATTAAATCATCAGATACTACTGTACCGAGACAAAATCTCTAAAACAAATCTACACACCAACCTTTTCCTATATTCACTAAATGATTCCATTAAACTGCCAATCAGCCTAAAGCAAGCTATACATATCAACTACTTCCACTCCGACCACATATTCTCATAGCTGAGCCTCTATTGTGTACTCCACTACCCAGTCATTTCATATCACAAGAAGTCTGAGAAAGCAATATAAATATAAAATGCAGTACAGTATTCAAAGGCATGCAAAACTGGTAACCTAGCCTTTGTTGAAAAGGTTCTCTACTGTAACCTGCCTTTGATAAAGAGAAATTTAATAAGCTATCACCAACATGTGTGGCAATACTAGTGTTGTGTTCTTATGACACACAGGTGGGTGTCCTCCACTTGTCCTATCAGCCCCGGCCAGAATGGCCTATAGTCAGAGATTTATGCAAGTTGTAGTCCAGCAACAGCTGGAGAGCTATAGGTTCCCCATTCCCGTCAGATCATAATCAAAAGGAAACCCATCCCTCAATAAGGGACATGGTAATGTTGACAGACCAACTTAAATTCTACTCCCAGTCTCTGCCGAGCTGGGCAGATTTTACTATGCTGTTTTTGACAGACTTAATTTACTCTGGATGTTTGGGTTATTCTTTATAAATCCAAGGCTACAACCCTATGTCTACTCAAACTTGGGAATAAGGCCCACTGGATTTAATGGGACTTATTCCCAATATACGT
The DNA here is from genome assembly GCF_951804945.1 of Podarcis cretensis. Lineage (NCBI taxonomy): Eukaryota > Metazoa > Chordata > Lepidosauria > Squamata > Lacertidae > Podarcis > Podarcis cretensis. The sequence continues at coordinate 71,224,081 of NC_137170.1, read as the reverse complement.
TCACAGGTACCTGCATGCAATCCTACCGAATGCCACTACATTTATTCTAGGACAGACTTCTAATTAAAGTCCCATTTTATGTTTATTTTCTATATTCCTGAATTTATCTTCTGTTTTCCTGAACGGGCTGTTTTGTTTTAACAGAATTTGTTTGCTCCTGGTTTGTCCAAAGCTCTGGTCAAATCTCAAAGTCTTGCCAAGACACTTGAATTTGGATATAATAAAATACTGCACAGTACAATACAGAGGTAACGCATGTGCATGATCTTACTACAGCTAAGCTTCTCATTCTTTATGAAACTCTGATAAAACTGGGGCACCATTTCCTAGCTGCAGATTCAATGGATCCCCACTGGCCTCAGATATAGAAAGGAAAGTCTGCACTTCATCTATGTTGTCGCCAGCTTCCAAAATTTGATTCTTGACCTTGAACCAAATCATGGAGCTGTTCCTCATCAGCCAGCTACTTTCCCTTGTAAACAATGCACGGCAACCCATGCATGCTCCCCAAACCCTTCTGTCCTGCTTTAAAGCATCCACGTCTTTCTTGTAGAGAAGTTGTCTTCCAGATCGTGGCTTGGGCTGCCAGATGCTGAGTCCAATCTTAACACATAAGGTACCAATGTCCTGGCTCTTTCTATCGCCCAGAACAACAGAATTCTAGACAACCTTTCAGAAATCCTTGCATAACTGGATGTAAAAAAAGTGGTAGCAGCTACTAAAATGACTCCTAAGCAAGAACTGGATGGCCTAGTCTCTCATGATTGTTACAAATTTAATTCCTGAGTGGCACAAAGACCAACCAGCACGTGGGTTTGTCCAGAGCAATCTACAGATCATCAAAAATACTATCTGAAAGCTGATATCTACCTAGCATAATAGGACATAATGAAACCCATTCACTCATTTGTTGTAATAGGACCCAATTTGGCTCCTGTCACCCTTCCCCAGCATTCCAGACTAAGTGTTCAGGTTAATAGCAGCAGGGTGATTATATCTGTAAGAGAGAACTCATTATTTCAAAGAGAAACATGCTATAACCTATTATGACTGCAACATAGTTTGCAAGGCATGTGGAAGAGAATACCCTAAAGGACTAGTTCACATAGGGCTAATAACCACCAAATATAAAACGTGGGTAAGCTATAGATAAATGAAAAGAAGCATAAGAATAAGTGCAACTCCACACATAAGTTATTTCCTCCATGGAGATCACCACCATGTAACCAAAATCAGTTTACCTTAGAAGGAATTCAGCCCTAAGGAGATCACTTTGTCAGTTTCTGCTTGCCTGATGGAACAATCTCCCTTCGCCCCCGCCCCCCCGTGCACTGTTATGGGGGTTCTCCTGACCCCTTCAAGCCAATATAGGAGTGGGAGACACAGGGGGAGGAGAGGGTGGGAAATCCTGTTGTGCTAGTTGAACTCACACGAGTTTCCACCAGTGGGATCCATTAATTAAATCTGACACTGTCATAAATGTCAAAATTAACATGTTCTATCATACACACACAAGGATCTGCCAGAAAGCCAGTACTTATCACCAGATGTGAGTGGTAACAAAGCATTCATAAAATATGATGCAAATGAATTAAACAACTTATTGTACAGAAATAAAACCTGTGTAGGCTGTATCTTTGAAGCATTAAAGGTGAAGGAGGGAATCAGGTAAAGACAAAAACCAGGTTTGCCTTCTGCTCCAACTGAGCTCTCCCTTCCTACTCCAAGACCTTTTATCATTAACATGGGATGGGAAGAACAAAGGCAAAGATGGAGACAGGTAAAGTCAGTATCAGATGACTCTCTGTTAGGCTTTTATTAAGTACCAGTATATGGTTTTTAATATCTCAATGTATTTAATAAATTTTAAGAGTTATTTTGAGAATGCTGGTCAAAAAGCAAAACATAAAACAAATACTACTATACATTAGCTAAATAAATTTAGGATATAGCATTATTCTGGAGTATAAAAAATGTGAGACACTAACGAGCATCTATAAAAAATGTGAGACACTAACGAGCATCTATAAAAAATGTGAGACACTAAAGAGCATCTATAAATTGACTGATGAATGCTAAAGATTGTTATAGCAGATAATATTGAGAAAATTAATGAATAGTGGTTGATACATATGACCTCAAATATTCAGATAGGATCCTTCAGATGTTAAACTTCTGACTTGGCGTTCCAGTAAAATTATATACTTGTACAAATTAGATAAAAGGTAGACTGTACAAAAACTAAACTAATTCAAGTTTATAGCTGCTTATAACCATACTGGATGAGTGCAGATCATGAATGTTATACAACTGCAGCCTAGTCTTCAGCATGTTTATTCATCGGTAACCGCCAGTGTTTCCAGTACGGCTTACTCCCAGATAAGTGTGCATGTGTTAAGTCTTGAAGAGTGGATTAAAGTATTTGCATATTCCATTTTATAACTAACACCAAAAATGTATTTAACATGCAAAAAGATTTGCATTGATATTTAGACACAGAAAAAAGTTACATTAAATATATAATTATTAAAATTCATTATCTCCCATAACAAACATTGCAGTATTTCAAGCAAACATGGGAATTAATATCATATTACTGATTATTGTACATATAGCAGGAGAATTAAAAAATGCCTTTCTCAATCTAAGTAATTCTCACCCAGCTGTCATTGAACTTCATTCCTAGTGTTGGATAGAGTTGCTGTTATTTAAGGTTACCAAGACCAAAACAGAGAGTTGAGGAAGCAGCAACCAGAGAAGGTGGAGAGCTGCTGGGAGGGAAGGAATCAGTGCTCATTAACCTTTCCCTTCTTTATTTCGTTTAGGTGAGATATACCATGAGCCAAGGAAGATCTGGGTAACACTGATGATATCAGAATTAAAAAAGATGGCGACAGAAAAAAAATTTGGGTCACATCCCAGACTCGCTATAAAGAATTTGCTGAGAAGTTAAAGAAAGGCTAACATGGAAACCAGCGCATCTTATAAATACACCTGATTTAATAACAACACAGCAGAAATGGCCAGAGATTTATAACAAAATTTATTATAATTACTGTTGTTGACTTCAAGCTTTTTAATCCAAGGATTTCTTGAGTGTTTGCAAAATGTGAAGTGCCTTTTACAACTGATCATTTATCAGGGAGGGTAACATATTACTAAGAAAAGTTACTTAGGGCAAGAAGTGTATGAGTATAAATACTGACAGCTAAAAATTCACTAATGTATGGTCAGGAATCAGAATGTAGTTTTTAATTGTTATAGGTGAACATTATTAGAGAGACACAGAAAAATGCATAGGCTACTAAGGAATGTTGAAGTAAATAATTATTCAAGTTCATTATTTCTAACAAACATCATTTGATTTATAGTAAATATTGAAATTATTCTCACATGATTAATTAAAACAATGTTCATTTAACTGCTATATTCTAAAATAGGAATAAAGAAACTGAATAGGCTCAATCAGATTAATGTAAGCTGTATTGGCATTTCTGCTCTGGTGGCTCACTCATACAGGTATCAGGACAAGAATATGCAATGAATAGATTTTTCTCATTCTTATCCATCAAACTGGAGCCAAGAAAGATTTTTTCCCCTCAAGATGTTTGGATTTTTGACCACTTATTTTTCTTTACCCCTGGCTTAACTTCATATGACTCAAGAAAATCAGCATGCACTTTCTGCAATACACCTACCCCCTGCCTGTGGCCCATTGTGGCCTGGATTTCACTGCCTGATTTGTGAAAAGCTAGAGAGTAAATAATCCTGCCTTGCAGTAGGAGACTGGATTAGAAGACCCTTTTAAATTCTGGTTTAGGACTTATGGTACTGATGGCCCTGTAAACAATAAGGCAGGCAGACAATACAAAAGAGATTTAATGCGTAAATAAAGACATCATTGTAAACATCTCTCTCAATATTACACTTACAAGATGAACAACATATATGCTGGCTCCAGTGCTGGAACAGATCACGTAAAGAGCACAAAAGCCCAAGTGAGCTCATAGTAAATGAAAATCACATTGTGTGGAATTATGAATGAAAAGCTCACATGAAAGGTAACAATTCATTTCCTTGAACTACATGCTGAGATATGGACAAAGTCAAGGGAGAAGAATGGCATGCGTACAAGAGATGACAACAAAGAAGGAAAAATAGTCTCAAAGCTGACAGGTAAGCAGTATCATACATCTTGCAACATTAACTGGGTTGATAAATATGAGGCCGCAATCACAAATGGAAGAGCAAGTTGGTAGCTAGGCAGGGCTAAGACGATCCAGCGGGGGGGGGGGGCAAAAGCTGGGTGTAGTATGGAGGGAGCTGGGGGTATAATCTTCTACTGATGATTTCTCAAACAACAAATTTACAGAAACAGGCTTCTGTGGTTGAAAACCAAAACTGGTTTTACAAGGAGGAATTGTGATTCTTTTTTTTACACTTTTATTTCAGAAGTGCTTGGATATACTGCACTTCTTCCATCAGATTCCTAAATACTCTACCACAACAGACCGTTCAGCACTGTTTGCCAACATCTTCAATCAATTCAAAGAATTAACCTTATGTAGGGTTGGCCGCTTGCTGGTCTGAAAGGCCCAAATCTGAGTTGTAGCAGAGTATACTGATGCTCTATCTTCTAGGATGAAAGTAGTACAGCTTCTATCCTATGTAGTATATAAGAGGGAAGGTAAGAGTCAGACAGCATATACCTGCACACACAGAAACTGTTACAGTGTAGAAGTGGATTTGGGCAAAGGTAGCTCTACCTAAGTGATCAACAAAAAAACCAGGAAGTTCTAATCTACAAAACAAGATATAAAGGCCACCAAAGCTCCTTAGATAACCAAAATTCAATTTTTTTGTTCTCCTTTGAACTTATGTACCGTATTTTTCGCCCGATAGGACGTACTTTTTCCCCTCCAAAAATGAAGGGGAAATCTGGGTGCGTCCTATGGGGCGAATGCAGGCTTTCACTGAAGCTTGGAGAGCGAGAGGGGTCGGTGCGACCAACCCCTCTCGCTCTCCAGGCTTCAGGAAGACATCCGCAGCCTAGGCAGCCCTGCGGGAGTTCCCGCAGGGCTGTCTAGGCTGTGGATAGCAGCCTGCTTCCCAGAGCGCCCGGCGCTTCGGGAACACATCCACAGCCTAGGCAGCTCTGCAGGAGGTCCCGCAGGGATGTCTAGGCTGCGGATAGCAGCCTGCTTCCCGGAGCATCAGGCGCCCTGAAAGCAGAGCGCCCGGCGCTTCGGGAACACATCCACAGCCTAGGCAGCCCTGCAGGATGTCCCACAGGGATGTCTAGGCTGCGGATAGCAGCCTGCTTCCCGGAGCATCAGGCGCCCTGAAAGCAGAGCGCCTGGCGCTTCGGGAACACATCCATAGCCTAGGCAGCCCTGCAGGAGTTCCCCGCAGGGCTCCCCATGCTGCGGATAGCAGCCTGCCGCCCGGCGGGCAGGGCGCCCTGAAGCAGAGCGCCCCTCGCGCCGGGCAGACATCGGCCAGCCCCACCAGCTCGGGGGACAGCAGGGAGGCGCAGCGCCACCATCCCACTGTTCCTCGACCTGGTTCGGTTTCCCTGACCTACTTTTGGGGGGGAAATAAAGGGGGGGGAATTTCCTTTATTCCCCCCCAAAAAAAAAACCTAGGTGCGTCCTATGGGATGGAGCGTCCTATGGGACGAAAAATACGGTATGTGACGGCAATTTCATACAGGAAATCCATCAGTGCAGTTTCTCTTTAAAGGAATGAGACTTTGTGCCTTACTTCATCATTTTCTAGTTAAAAGCTCAAAGTAAAGGTTAAAAAAAACAAGGAAAAATAAGAGTCAGGACTTCTTGCACTGGATCCAGAAATCCCGTGAGCATAGCTTTGCTCACAGAAAATGTGTTCTCTGTCCTGTGGATGGATTGGGGAAGAGGTAAATTTTTGAGTTTCTCCTTTCCCCAGCAACCCCCCAAAAACTTTCCTTGGGGTATTGGGGAAGCATTCAGAAGTGTAGGAGGCAACTATGACCACTGAAAGAGGAATCTGTCAAAATTATCTCTACCTCCTCCATTCAGAAGATCCTCCGCTGGATCCAACCCTTAGTATTAAATTAAGCAGCTCTACCTAAAATGCAAATTCTAATTTACATAAAAGATTTCAATCTCATTCAAAAATTCAAGCATGTATCAGCACAACTCATTCTTAATATCTGAAAACAATACAAAAAGATGGCACATTTTTAAAAGGTAAGTAAATATTTGAAAAATTGTAGAGTGGTAATTTCAATTCTTACCTGCTTCACCTGCAGACCATGGCTCCATATCCTTTCCAAGAGATCACAGAGACTAGCTATTAATGTATTCTCTTCTACACCTGTAATGTTCACCTCACCATGACCAAGTTCGACTGCTTCACGACCCATTTTTTCCACTAGCATTCTCTTTGTCTTTTGAGACAGAAAGAGAAATGGACAGTTACTATTTGTCAGATGAAACCACCAGAATATTAGATAGCCTACACATCATGTGAGCAACGTGTTAGCTGAGTAAAATACAGTGATTTTAATTATAAAATGTGTTGCTTTAACTGGCAGTGATTATCTGTTGTGACATACTGCCAGCATTGTTCACTTTTCTGCCTTGTTTTTCTATAGAAATCAGACATGGCAAACTTGTTCAGCACAATGGAAAAGTTGCTGACAGCAAGTGAATGTAAGTCTATGGTTTGCATGTGTGTGCAAATCCACAACACTTGTTCTGCAATATTATTTATGTCAGAAATCAGATAATAAGAAAACCGGGAGATTCAAAACACAATGGTCTAGAAGATCAAAAAGAAATGTGAACAGAGAATTATACTTGCTGAACAGGGCTTTTCCGCCCACCCCCTTCCTGCTGAAGCCCTTGTTCCCCCCGAACCCATACATGTGCACCATGGGCCCCACTGGCATGTCATGGGGTGTAGCACAGGTGGTTACAGCCAGAAAAGGCATTGGGAAACATCCCTGTTTGGAAAACAAAAGTGTGTTCTGCGCATACTATAGGCACTCTGTATCCTCCTCTGAGTTCAAGCATTATATGACTTATTTCTAATCTGTAGAACATATGTTGCCATTGTCCAGCAAAAACTACTCTGCAACTATACTTGTCAGAAATAATTTTTCCCCTAATGGAAAGTTGATAATCCTAAACACATTATCTTTGTGGATGAAAATTACTGCAAGTGCCCCATATTTCTCATCTTTGAATTAGGAGAATACAATTAAAGATCCCAGGATTCCTGCACCCCACCTAACCCTTGGGTGGAAAATCATAGATTAAACTGGAAAAATTCCAGGAGGACATCTCTACTTACAATCTAGAAATTCTAATTAACAACTGTTATACTTTGCACATTTGTGCATGTCTGCTTATGTAAAGTAACTTCAGGTTCGAAGAGGAAAAAACTTGTGGTATGTTTATGACTTATTAGGAAAACTGCACTCATGATGATGCTGTTTGGGGATTCTCCACTCTGTTCACGAAAAATTGTTCACCTGCCTCCAACCAAAAATAACTGCCCTTTTCTGAGCATGCATTGTTGTGTGATACTAGGGAGCTCACAACATGCATGTGCTAGAACAGAACTGTGATACAGATATGTTAATATGGGAGAAACTGTCAGTCCAATGCTTCCCTGCTCTGTAGTTTAAGATGTTTTCTTTGCTCTCTTTTCTTCAGAGGGATATCTGTTGTCAGACAGCTTGACAAGAAGCAACCACTGGAAATCTCCTGTCTCATTGGGCTGGATGACTACTGGCTGCTTGTTCAAATTGTCTCCATGGATGAAATTTATACAGGAATCCATCATAGGAAACCAACAGGGTGAGTTCAAAGGAAAAATCAAAGGTATCCTCTGTCCTGTTCCTCTCCCTATATAGCATTCCATAATTTCTATAGGGGTGGACCAAAGAAGTTCCCCTCCCCACTTTGTGGAGGAGAGGAAGGGCTTTACAGTGGTCACTGTAGTAGGGATAGTTCTGCCTCTGCTACCAAAGTTTCCAGCACAACCAGTAGCTTCTAAAATTAATACCATGTCACCATTTTAAGCCCCTTTCCATCTCCCCAAAACAGCAAACATCACTGTGTCACCCTCTACCTCTCTGTTTCAGGATTCACCTGAAATGGTGCCCTCAGAAAAGGATAAATGATGAAACAGGGAGAAAAGGGACCACTTTATGGTTCATCACCTATTAAGATTATGTTTTAGAAATATTCAATAGTTATCAACAATCTCATCATTACAGCAGCAAATCTCTTTATCTATAAATTATTACAGAAGCAGTTTTTCTTCTAGGCTTAAGGAATGTGCCTTTCCATTTCAGTAAATTAATTTACATTGTGTGCTACAGCAGACAACTTTAACAATAGGACCTTGGTTGATCATCTGACACAGCAACACATTTTCATCCAAATGCCCCAGGAAAAATTAAACAATTGATAAACTTTACAGCTTTTTTTGTAAGATGGTATAAAATGCTAGAGCTATAGAGCAATTGTGACCGGAACAGAGGATGATACAGTTTCAGCTCATTTTTTACACAGGTCTTTGCCACTATCAATAAAAGCATCTCATCTTTCTCAGGTAACAACTTTAAAGCAGAGACAGTCCTGTGTCTCTGTCTTTTCTTACAGATATATTATTTGCCTCTAAGGTTTATCCTTAATCATCTCACACTGCAGACTTTACTTCTTATACCCACTGTTGCTATCATTTGACAATTCCAATTTATCAGTCTTGAAAGATGGGCTTAGTTAATAGATGGGCTCAGCTGAAATACAAGCATGATTTCACACACACTGTTCAATCCATCTTCCTCTAGCTGGCTAATAGCAGATTACTTAAGGCTAACCCTTGGCACTGTTAAATCAACAGAATTCTTTAAGGTAAGATCTACTTCAAAACTTCACATAGTTATGGATACAAGCAAAACATTTTCCGTATTTTTCGCTCTATAACACGCATCTGACCATAACACGCACGTAGTTTTTAGAGGAGGAAAACAAGAAAAAAATATTCTGAACGAAACAGTGGGTGCATGATTTTTATGGTTCATGCTGTGGCCACAGACATGTGATCTGATGGTGAGTTTGGGGTAGCCCAATGCAAAAATCCTGAGGATCCATGTGGATCCGTGCTTTGTAACCACGTTTTAAGTGGGGAGGGAAGGAAAAGCACTCTAGGGACAAGGAGCACGCGTGGAGAAGGAGCTTTTCGGCGAGCTGAGCGGGGAGGAGGGAGGGAAAGAGCACTGTTGCTTTAAAGGTATACTTAAGGTACTTGCCCTGTGCCTGGGTTTTTTTCCATTTAACAGTTTGCAGCCTTTTCCATCCGCTCCTTGTTTTGAGGCAGAATAGATTTGAGCAAGTGAGGAGGACTTGGATTGCAGGGGATTCGCCATTAGCTGTGTAAAAGCGCTCCTCTTTGCAGCCTGAGTGATAAGCAGCCACCAGCAGCAATAGAGTGGAGCACAAAAAAGCGGTAGGGGCACTAGGACCCAGACAATGCTCGAATCTATCCTGCCTGAAAACAAGCTGCTCCCTCCCAGCGGATCAGCTGAGATGCGGGGATTTGCGAAGTTTTCCCCTCTCCCTCATCCCCAGCCTTTTTTTTTAACTTCCTGGTTTTCACTGCGTGGCTCAGAGCTCGAGGTTGGTTTTATTTTGCTGCTGGTTGCTTAAATTTTATCTTTCCTGCCGTCCCTCTGCAGCCTCATTGCTCTGTTTAGAGAGCGCAGGGACCTTTGCTAGCGTCTGTCCCTGGCTGCTGCCCGCTTTGCTGCCATGGCTCTCCTTCCCTCCCTCCTCCCCGGCTCCAGGTCGCTTTAAAGCAAGCAAAGCGAGAGCCTCGTAGAGTGTGTAAGCGGCTCCCGCTTTGCTTGACTGACGGCAGCCATGGCTCCGATCCGTGCACTCGCTCCTAAACACGCACAGGAATTTTCCCTTACTTTCTAGGAGCAAAAAAGTGCGTGTTTTGGAGCGAAAACTACGGTAATACTGATATGTGGATACAGCAGAAACCTACATCAGACAGATACAAGTACCAGAAAACCAAGGTTAGATGCTCCTCCCTGTTCCTACATAGAACTGTAGAATTGGAAGGAACCCCAAGGGTCATCTAGTCCAACTCCCTGCATGTACAATCATGTACAAAAAATTGCAACATTTATGGGCACCATAAAACAGCCTTAAGAAGAATTGCATCAGTTGTGGCTCTGAGACCAAAAAAGAAGAAACCATGACCACAATATGGAGGAAAGAGTACATTATCTGAACTGTACTCTTTTTTATGATTAAACTTATGTTTAAACTTGACTATCCACAAAATTCCTGTACAAGGAGACTTCCCCATACTTTACACATGAGGGAGCAATTTTGAGGCACATCCCTTTCTATGCATGAAATTCCTCCCTCCATGGAGCCTTCCATCTCAATATAAAATATCATCAAGGCACCATAAGATTAGGACATAGTCTACTACCTAGCTAGCAAAGGCTGCCTCAATAAAGACCAGCACAATACCTTATTTCGACATTCCTTCAGCAAACCTTCAACAAATTTCCAGTTGGTCTGGGCAATTACTGATGGCGAAAGGTTAGACAATTTGGGCTGCCGAATAGTACTGCCAAGATTCCGAGCTTCTTGGATATACTTCTATAAACAAAGAGGAACATACATATATAGAAATGCACAACTTTTAAAATGCTTAAAGCACTTATATGTGGAAGTATATGTTTTGCTCTTTTGTCAAAGAAATAGCTAAAAAAATAATGGCATATTGAGTTCTCAAAGGATTAATGCTTTTTATTTTATTGTACTGGAGATCAATAACTGGCTATTGTTATTGTTCAGGAAAAAACCTGAAGCATTTTATTGCATGAATAGAGAACCATTGCACTGATTACACTATCCAATATATTTGTAATAGCACAATATGATGATGATCCCAGGTATATATCAAATAAAATGCATTTGGACTGAACTTTTCAGCCACTGTAAGAGAAATTCTCTTTGGACTCTGAAATACATACTTAACTATGTATTTTTGTTCAGTACTGTCAGAGCTGCCTCTAGGTCCCAGCTCACAGAGGACCAACACTAGGCTGTCGTAATGTACAAAAGTCTTTATTGAAGTTCAATTTCCATTTCAAAGCCGCAGCGCGCAGCCCTACATCTTAAACCCTAGATCGGCGAAGTCCCGTCTGAATCTCCTCCCCTCTTACACCAGCTTAAGATCCTAGCCCTGCTCCACCTTTTCCGCTGCTCTCTTCTCCTCTGGGTCCTTCTGCCCGCTGGGGCATTCCCCTTTCTGGACTCCTCAGACGCTGAGTCGCTTAGCTCCTCCCCCTGCCTCTGGCGGGCTTTAGGACCCGGTTCCCAATCCTCATTCTCTGCTGTTCCACGCTCCTGTACATTTGAACTTGCCTCTCGCGCCAACCCAGTGACCTTCCTCCTGACCGTTACACTACTTCTGTCACTGCTTCCCTCTTCCGGGATACTGGCCGGATCTGACCTCCCCTCCGTTGTCTGACTCTCCGATGGAGGCGTGGTCAGCCCTGACTCCTCTTCTCTCCCTGCTGGGGGAGACGCTACTCCCGATACCTGTGACTCTTCCCCCCCACTATGCTCTGGTGGGGAAGCTGGTCCTGATTTCCAACTGCTGCTCTGGGAGTCCCCGCTGGCCCCTTGCTTCTGGGGTGTCCCCCTTGGGACCCCCCTTGCCCTGGCCACCGGCGCCCCCTTCTGTGAATCTTCCGATTCGCTGGAGAGGCTCATGGAATCTCTCAGGCCACTGTCATCTTCTCCTACGCTGCCCTCAGATTCTTCCCCTTCGCTCTCCATCTCCCCTCTTCCCTGTGCTTCTGCTCCTGAACCCCTGACAAGTACCATAACCGAACACCATGTTTTCATATTATATATAACAAGACACACACACGCACACACACAATGTACCTACATAAACACAACATACCAGGTATAGTTTTGAAACAGATTTAAAAGAGTGCCTGAAAGGCCAATCATGCTGGTCCAAGTCTAAACAAAATCGCAACTGAAGGTCTGGCAAAGGAAAATCCAGCTGCTGGCAAAACAGGAAAGACAGCAAAACAAAAAACAAAAAACAAACCAAAAATCATATAGCTCATGTTAGATGAAAGCATGGTAAGCAGACATGAAATAATGAGAGCACACATGCAAAAACAGGACAGAGGCTGCTTAAGACAATTTATGTCTTTCCAAAGTGAGAAAGAATAATGATGTAATGCAATTTATAAATAACAGATCTCAACAGAGAAAAGAATAAAATGCATGCATCAACACATAAGACAAGATTTTTTTAAAAAAAGAAAATGACAGAAGAACTCAGTTTTTACATATCTGAGGTAGCAGAAGACTGTTCTTCAGTGATTATATAACTCCCCCCCCCCATTGACATCAATGGCATATTGATACTTTTGGCTCTATATAAAAAGTTTACAGGATTCCTCTGCATCCTTAGTGTAATACAAATCAAGCAATTAGGCAAAGTGGGAGATTACTCTTTGGGTATTGGAAGATGACAACCAAACCTCAGAAAGTCTAGTGGAGAAGTCATTATCAAGGCTAGAGGGAAGGCATGAGAGAGAAAGCAAACAGGGTACAAACCACAACAAAAAACGAACAATATAACCACATTGCATAACCACACTGTAAGGCTGTTTCCCCAAAACATACATGCAAACAACATGGGTCCTCATAGATGTCCAGAAGATGTCCAGCCCACCTTTACTCTGTGTCATGGGTGCGAATTGGTAGCTCAGCGGAACGTCACTAATCAGGAAGGGGTAAGGAGTGTGCAATCCAACCCTCGCATAAGGCAGGTGATGGTGTAAATTGATGTGACAGTGTAAATTTACACTTGCCAATACAGAAACGTGGGAAGGAAAGAGGTAAATTTGTGAGACACTTCTTCTTCCAGACAGATTCTGCAAGATAAAGACCCATCCTATGGACTGAGATGAGAAAGCTGGAGTTATGCAACCATCACCAGATGGTCCTGCAGAAATGGAGTTGGCAGTTCATGGAAGGTTTAGGGAGCCTTAAAGGGTATAAGTCCATGATGTCTTAGGCTGCTGTGCACAATTGCATTTGGCACAAAACATGGCTTGCCAATGTAATGCCCATGGGTGCACATGGACCAGAGACGCCTTCTTGGCACCCACAAGATCCCATTGCTCTACCCCTTCTCTGATGAAATTATGCTTGCAAGAAGCCTTCTATTGCAACCAATATGAGGCTGTGTTTCAAGGTCAACTATGTCAGGAGGGCAATTTTGGGGAATTAGAGCTGGGGAAGGGACCATCAACTCCTCTAAGTCTCATTGTTTTGGAGAGTGACCTTCCTGTAGACTGCAGCTGTATTCTCCAGGAAGTTCACACCACCTCCCAACTAGCTTGAAAAAAGCAAACACATTTTTGAAAGCCTAACTGCTGGTGGGAAGGACAGCAAATATATGTAGCCATGCTTGCAGTGTGTGTTTGTGTTTGTGTTTGTGTTTGTGTTTGTGTTTGTGTTTGTGTGTGTGTGTGTGTGTGTGTGTGAGAGAGAGAGAGAGAGAGAGAGAGAGAAAGCTACAATAGTTTCTCCTATTTCAAATGTGCCCAAAGGCCCCCAAAGACAGACAACCCCTGGCAAAGACCTTTATTTTTAGAAGAAGTTACCATTTATATCAGATGAAGAACTGGGCTATGCTTTCTCATGGGGTTGGGAAAAGCATCTTATACATACAGTCTGATAACCTATGTTATTATTCAGTACAAAATAAAGACATTAGATTGGAAATTGTGCTCAACAGTTTTCACCTCTCTCTGATCATTGTCAAGACGAAGGTGCTCTGTGTGCTGCTTCTGCCTGTCTTTCCGCCTCCACTGTGCAGGTGCATTTCGTTTGGTCCATCTAAAAAATTATAATCGACATTTTTAAAATGTATTCTAGCTCACAAACTGAAATAGGGAATATATATATCCGTTCTGGACTGCAGTCAATAGGGAGATAGGGTCAAAAGTAGTGCAACATACAGTTTAACCAGAAACCTATACTAAGTCGAACCCCACTCAACATATTTTTGTTATTAATGTTTGAAAACTGACTATGATAGTCAAAGTTTATTTGTGGAAGTGGAAATTACAAGAAAAATTGGGTGCTTAATTTCTCACTTCTCACTTTTGTCCCCTGATCTAGTACGTAGCTTCAAAACTTAACTCTAGAATGGTTAGCATATCATCTGTAAGTTCATATGTTCATGACTGTCACCATTACATCCAAGTTTCAACTGTCACCAGCAGACTACATCTTATAGTTATCACAACCAATGCCCAATTCAAAAGCTGAATGGCCCCCAAATTGTGCAATTTGTTAAGCAGAAGATCTTCCAAACATAGCTTACTCACTTATTGCTTGCTGGCCCCGTAGAAAGAACATCAGACTGAAGTTTGGGGAAGAATCCAGGTTCATATTTTCCTTGTCCAATCTTCATATCTAGCAAGTGGGGATGGACTGCAGTATGATCTATTTTTGCAAGCCTTAATTCAATAGCTTTCTCTGAAGAAAAACAAAACCATTACATATACAGCTTAAACCGTATCATTCTGACAAGAGGTCGTCATGCGTGATTAAAAAGGAGAATAAAAGAGGCCAGTGGAAAGACAGGAACCCCAGGTCTATGAAACACAAGTTAGAAAGCTACTGTAAGAAATATGTATCCTGTTCAGAGTGCTAAAGGAGTATAAAGAACCCCCTTGAGAGCAAAACATTCATATTTCCATTTGAACCCATCTCTTAAATAGTGTCATTTATTAATAGTATTTTAAAACTACTGCATTTCTGAAGATCTCCATTCTATCTGCTCATGGCTGAGCATTAACTTGGTTTTACCAGTAGACATAACTATAGTGCCTTTAAAGATAATATTTCAGTGCTTACCAGCCTCATCAATGGTAGTACACTTTTGATACATGGAAGTGCGCAAAGTTGGTGTTCGAACATTTAACAGTCTAATTTTATCCACTCTAGAATCAAACACTCTCAAAATAGGGTCTTTATCATCATCATCATGGCACATAATCTTGTTGTCGATAAAGGAAGCAAACATCTGTGTCTCCAAAAATCTTGAGAGGAAAGGCAAATAAGGTTCTGGCTGGTCAGACAAGAATGATGCCTAGTAAATTGAAAGAAAATGTGTTTGTCTCCCCATGTTAAATGATTTCTGAAGGATATGAAGAATACTTTCGATTATCAACACAATCAAATTATTTTCTATTTTACTATATTTTAAATGTATTGTTTTATTATATATTTTACTATACACTCTATTTTGAAACAGATATACAGGTAAAAAGGTAAAGGACCCCTGGACAGTTAAGTCCAGTCAAAGGCAACTATAGGGTTGCGGCGCTCATCTTGCTTTCAGGCTGAGGGAGCCGGCATTTGTCCACAGACAGCTTTCCGGGTCATGTGACCAGCATGACTAAACCAATTCTGGTGCAACAGAACACCGTGATGGAAACCAGAGCGCATTTAAATGCCGTTTGCCATCCCGCCGCAGCAGTACCTATTTATCTACTTGCACTGGCGTGCTTTTGAACTGCTAGGTTGGCAGGAGCTGGGACAGAGCCATGGGAGCTCACCCCATCACTCAATGGTTGTCTAATTTGGCCCTTACCAGCTAGAATCATCATAGGCAGACAGCTATGCACAAAGGAAATGTAGTGGGGGAGGGGACTATCAGTTTATAGCAAAGCAAATAACCTGTGACTAATAAGTCAGTTTACAAAAGTAGTATTTTGTTTCTGATCTATCTTTTTAACAAGATCTGATTCACACCACCCATTAAACATTCCAAGGAATTAAGTCATCATACAGTATCCTTCTCACAATTTACCACATTGATCTTAACAAAATTAGAGCTAATTCTGGCTGATATAAAGGGCTACTTTACAAATGAACACTCTTTTGGTGCCTCAGTTCCCAGTCCTCCAAACCATAGTTTGTATGATTGGGACGGCGCCATGATGCTTCATGTGCCCTACTCTCCTTCCCATTATGAATATGGATCCCCTGTCCTCTGCTTTCATGGTGTCCATCTTTATACTCACTTTATCAAAGTTCTGCATCTGCTCTCTATTGGTGAACCATGACTCTTTGTCTTGACTGGGCTGAATAACAAATACTTCATAATCTGCAAACATCTGAGTGAAACGATTAGCAAAAACTTCCCGCACTTGAATATTCAGCTGGTAAATTCTGAACTCTTCTTCATCACATTGCACTTTAAGATCCTTCTTGCTGCTACCAGTCTCTTCTCGAACTTCAAGCTATAAGGAAAAAGAAGCTATAATTATTCACATAGAAATTCTGCATTTGACTTATGTGAGGTCAAGCCTGTCAGAGACTAGGGTTATGTCCATGATGAATATTTTTTGGAATTACAGGAGCTGATACAGGATGGTGCTGTGTTTATATTCATGGCAAGAGCGGAACGACAACAGTGCCTTTTTCCTAATGCATTTTGAGTACGGTAAATTGTTTTCTAAGTGAAATTGTTTTTACAAACAAGTAAACCAGTTGAATCTGATAAAAAATTATTTCAGGTTTAGGGGAAAGGAACAGACCTGTTCACAGTCATTTTTAAAAAATATTGACTAATATCATCTGCCAGTAAAATCACAAAATGCTTATTATGTGAGGGAATATATATCCATATCCTGTTACTAAGTGATTTCACAGGATATGGAGCAACCCAGTAAGTTCTAAACTCATTTATAATAGTCCAACTTGGTAAATTGTTTTATACAAACATTCTTTTTGTTCACCAAGGTTTAGAATAATAGATTTGATGATGCTGTATGTATGTTATGTTTTTACTAATATGACTTTATTTTTGTAATTCCAAAAGGAAAAAAAGAAATAATTGGTTTGTTGGCATAACTAACACCCAGTTTCCAAATACTATTCCATATCAAGCTTCAAGTATATCTTCACCCCCCAAAAAAGGAAAATCAAGGTGAGGAACATTTATAGCATAGGCATTTCAAAATCAAAAGCTTGCTGTCAGGGAACTGCCATCGGAAAGACAGGCAGTGGAGGGGCTCTCAGAAGTCAGGAGAGACTCAGCAGCGGCGGAAGGCAGAAGCAGGGGGAGAGTGGGAGATCAGGGAGAGAGAGAGACGAAGGAATGGCTCAGGGAGTCTTCCAGCGATAACAGCGGAGAAGTCTCAGGTCCTCCCATAGGTACACCCACTCCTCGCCGGAAACTGTCGCGCCGAGAATCTAGACGACGTGTTTCCGTCAAGGAGCTTTTATGCTGGAGTAGATTCCGTAAACGCCCACTGTCGGATTCTGCCAGCGACTGAGGGAGCCATGCTTAAGGGCTCCGCTAAAAACAGAGCCTTGCTAAGTTGAGCAAACTCTGAGGGACTAAGCTTTATGCACAAGCAGCTCATCATCCCATCACACTTGCCAACATCAAAAGTTTACCATCATGCCTGCTGTCATGACTACTAAAAAAATGCAAAAAAATATTCTCACCACACAAACAGAAATCAACCTTAAAGGAGAAGAGTTATGGGATACAATTCAAATACTGTACTGCAATAAGGTAATGAAAATGACAAATTAATAAATCAATGGCACAATTTAAGCAATACTCATTAAAGACCTGGTATTAGATCAGTGGTACTAGAGCACCACAAATTAAAACAAAAACTCATAGGCAGCCAAGCTGCACTACAACTGTGAATGTTGGCAAACATATTTGCTCCATACGTAAAATAAACTCCATACATCTCTGTAGCAGACAAGTCTCTCTCAAAATTACACAGGCATAGTGGCATGCAACAAAACTGGGATTAGAACCAAGTAGTAACGCAGATTCACAGTAAAGTTCCTTAGCAATCCAGTATCAGCTGCACAATGTTCTAGTGTGAAGCTTCCATAAGTATTATGAAATTACCTTTTCTAGGCTCACACCTGTTCTTTTAACAAGTGCTTGAAGTCTTGCTATGGTCTCATTTTCTTTCAGCAGTTCATATGAATTTAAAGTTGTTCCTCCTAGGTTACCATTTCTCTTATCAGAGACTATGTCACATGTTCTGAGGCTCTTCATCTTGGAGGCACTTTCACTACAGTGCAAGTTTCCCTCGGGTGAAATCCCAAAAGCCATAAGGATCTCAGAGACTTCCTGAATGAATTCAAGTTTATTTGGAAATTGAGGCAAGTCTTCTGGCAATTCAACATAGTGGTTGTCTATGTCCACAAAGCACAAATTTGCCTGAGAATTAAGTCAGGAGAGATATAAGAGAAATCATGAGCAGATATAAAACGTTGACACATATTGCACATGTAAAATGCCTGTGTTGTCATTTTGCAATGTGCAAAGAAATCCTAGGCATCGTAATGTGTAAACAAACACTCATTAAAAACTGGAAATGTATATAACAACTTGAGAGAGAATAATTTGAATTAGAAAGTAGGATAACTGCCCAACTGGAAAGGATTAAGGCTGAATTCCTAGGCACACTTTGGAGTAAGTCTTACCAAAATTAGAAGGCCTTATTTCTGATATATTTTCTTGATACAGTGTCAGATTATTTACAATGCTTGGTCACAGTGGATTAAGAGGAAACACACATATCCTGTTCTTTTCAGCTGTGCTTGAAATGCAGGAAGGAAAGTAATCTGCATTTCCGTAAAGGAAACTTGTAAGACACGTAATAATTGTTTATGCCCTCAACAACAATTCCTTACTGTAGCAAACAATTCAGAGAATTGCAGAGGGCAAACATATTTGCATTAGATTTAAATATGGTGTCAAGATTCCAGTTCCAAAGCCACAACTGATGCTGGACAGCAATACCAGCATCCAGTGCTTTAGAAGAGAACTGAAGGGCATCTAAGCTTGCATACACTATGAAGGCAACAGCCTTGGCCAATTTATTAAGGTCCTTCCGAAGGCTTTTTCTTAAGTAAGATCCAGGCCCATAACATGGACCCATGTACTATGAAGGTGGCAGCTGCTGTTGCTCTAATAGTTGGGTGATAAGGTTTCATAACACGACCTAAGAATTTGCTCCCTTTTTATTGTCTGGATTTCTTAAAAACTCATCCTCATCCACAGGAGCCAGAATCATAGAGGCCAACTCCAACACTGAAGCATCTACAAGAGTCACTTTCATCTTATTCATGAACTGCTGTGGCAATATATAGTGGGCTGAATTCAAAGTAGTGCTAAGGCGATTACAGGAGAATGTGCATACTGGCCAGAGAATGTACAAAATGGAGTCTATATATACACACATACCTAAGTCCTTTTGTAGAGAAGGTCTATTAACTGGGCAATATGTATAATTCTTTATGCATAAATTATGTGCACAGTGGTTGGTTGTACTGCACATTAACCACTCAACTCACATTACCTGTTATACCGATAATTCCCTGGATGAGTTCTGTTCCATTTTTGTTAACATACTTTAAAATTACCATTGAGAAACTATTCCTAGAAAAAGGAATACAGCTAAGGGATGCTGCTAACAAAAATATGTAGCCAAAAGCATACCTTCATCTTACAATCTCAAGTGTAGGTCATATTAGGAAAAGATTCAATATCCTGAGAATCACATTTAATTTTTAAAGCAATTTCTAAATTTTAAAGTTACAACAATCAATTTGAAAGAATGTCAGCTTTTTTTTCCTTCTTAACTAGTCCTTTCCCAATCTACCCCAAACCAAATCACACATTGTTCTAGAGAGACTTTTATAGTGGAAGAGCAGGAATAACACTAATTCAAAATTCTCTCCTTTGGAAACAGTTTAGCAAGCAGTGAAGCCTGACTCGAGTAAAATTTCTCACCTCTTGAGGGAGCTCCAGCTTAGACCGGTCATCTAGTCCATTGGAGTGCAAGCCCATCAAATATGGGACAGGAGCATCTAAAAAATGCAGGAGAGAGGCTGGAAGGATGGGAACATAGACATGCTGCCATTGGAATGGAAACATCAGTGCTGTGATTGTCTCTGCCACAGTCATCAGTCTCTGGTAATCTAAAAACAGGAAGTAGTGAAGAAGAGAACACACTTAGAGAGCCACCATGAAAATGCAACCATCAGCACAAACCTAGAGGCTTCATATAAGGAGCACTAAGAAACAAACACAAGGCATTGCACAATACATATTCTAAAAATATCAGTTGCTTAGTCTCTGTGGAAATGAAAGATAAAGTAAAACATAGCTTTCTACCAGATATCATGCAGAGAAGTTTTTATTATTATTTTAAAAATAACTTGCACCCAGTAGAAAGGAAAAGGATATATGAGCCACAGACCAACCTCCCATTCTCCCCAATACATGGGATTGAGGAGAGGGGAAATAGTGCTATATTGAGCCTGCTAAAATCCGACACATATGGCCATTGCATCTTCAGCAAATTCTGTTGCAGCTTGAACTTTTATAATGAACTTTTTCTTCAATATGATATTAAACCGTTGATACTCATAGGCAATTTGTTTCCACAGAAAGGTTTTATCACTTCAGGTTAACCAGGTGTAGTATTTACAAAGTCTACATAAATTATCACAGTAAAAAAAATAATTCAAGAACAGTCGTTGATTCAGTTCAGATAATCACCAATTGTTAATGTGGCTTAGCTGAGCCAGAAAGGCTATATTTAATTTTCAAGCCTTAACATATTTTGGGTACTTAACAGCAGAAGGAATCTGAACAAGAGCAGACCATATTTAAACTTTGTTTTGAATAGGAACTTTATAACAACGTGAAGAAAGACCATGAGGGATGGATAGAAGAGGAACTATTGAACCTGCAAAAAACAACTTCCAGCTTTTTTATCCAAACTAGGTTGACTTACTATGATTTGATAGCTTACTATATTGAGTGATAGTTGAATAAGTCATACTCAGAGTAGACTCATTAGGTCAATGGAGTCATTTATTTCACTCAAAGTATCACTTATGTTGTCTATCAACCATTATTAAGATCAGCATGTTTATTAAAAAGGCTGTTTATAAACTTAGTTTGAATGTTTCAGGGAGAAAGAAAAAACAGTCATTTTCTTACCACAAATTTTTGTTCTCAGTCCTCATATTCCTAATCCTCAGGATGGTGCCTCCCTCTGGAGCACTTAGGCCGGGGCATTCTAAATTGCTTCTCCAGGTGAAAGGACTACCCAACTCCCAGACTAGATTGGAAGAGCAAGCAATACAGGAGGAACAAGCAATTCAGGAGATGATGTGGATGGAACACCCTCCAGAGGATTCTGATCAGAAATTCTCAGTAAAAATATATAAATATTTTCCCCCAGAGCCTCCAAAAGAGCATTACTAATTCTTGTGACATACCTGAACAGGGGTGCAGGGAAAACGGCTGAGGACCAAACGCTACTATTTCAGCACCTTGTGCAGAATCTTATCGAAGCTCTGAGAAGGAACTCAGCCTGACTAAATGCTTTGTTACACAGACTATGGGTGGAATTCAGTGTCCCACTATTGCCAGTTGGCATGATCCTCCCTCTCCTTCCCCCATGCACTGTTCTGGGGGGTTTCCCCAAGCCCCTCAAAGTCAATTTTTTGGGCGTAGCAAGGGAGTGGAAAAGCCCCATTGCACGTGGAAAAGTCCTTGTGCAGAACTTCCGCGGAGTTGCCAACGGCGCTGGTTAGGTGACTCCTGCCCTTAGCCTGAAAGCTGGGTGGCCCCTCCCCTCTGGGGAAGCAATTTTCAAAATTAATAATAATAATAATTTTATTATTTATATGCCACCCATCTGACTGGGTTGCCCCAGCAACTCCGGGTGGCTCCCAGCAAAAGATTAAAAACACTAAAACGTCAATCATTGAAAACCTCCCTGAACAGGGCTGCCTCCAAATGTCTTCTAAAAGTCAAACAGTTGTTTATCTCCTTGACATTTGATAGGAGGGTGTTCCACAGGGAGGGTGCCACTACCGAGAAGATTCTCTGCCTGTAGCTTCATGGCTCGCAGTGAGGGAACCACCAGAAGGCTCTCGGTGTTGGACCTCAGTGTCTGGACTGGATGATGGGTGTGGAGAAACTTTTTCAGGTATATAGGGCCAAGGCCATTTAGGGCTTTAAAGGTCAACACCAGAACGGTCCTGCTTAAGTGATCTAGAGAGAAGCGCCATCCCAAAGATTACAAATGGTCCCTCAGGGGTCTCTAGGGCATTTATATCCTTTGGAAATGTTTACAGGCATACCCAGAGCAGGTGTTCCATAAACAAAAGGCTGGCAACTGGACTGAGGGTCTTCCTACTCACACATGTTGGAGGTGATTTTCACCAGTTCCCCCATCCCCCTGCTAAGTACCATGTTATCTCCCACACTATGCTAAAGGATTATCCAACATACCTGAACAATTTTTTATTGTAGATATTTATATACCAGAATTTTTAGAAAATGCAAGGAGAAATGAGTTAAAATAACCGTATTATTCTGTGAGCAGGAGGCTGCATGGAGCAGAATATCTGCTCACCTGGGACTCCAGGTGGACGGCTATTGCCGCACAGCGTGGCCATGGTGGGTTCAGGGAAGCTGCCATCTTCCAGTGCGGCCAGGGAAGGGGATTGCTGGCACTGCCCACCTCTGGCCATGTCAGGATCCCAGGTAAGGACAGGCAGTGTCCACTCAGCCAATCAGAGGCTGGGGCTTGTGGGCTGCGAGCAGCCCACTCCTAGCCTATTTAAGGGAGTGGCCAGGTGTCGGCCGCCCGTTTGGAGGATTGTTGTGGGATTTTTCCACCCACCCACCCAGTCTTAAAGGGCCAGCCCAGCGGGGGGGGGGGGCATGGACAGACACATTGCCTTGCTATGAACCTTGCTATGGTTTATTCAGTCACCATATTTGGGGTCAGGGAGAAATTTTCTCCTGCAAGCAAATTGGCAGGCTTGTAGGTTTTCACTTACCTCATAGCAACCATCACAACTTTGGCAGATAAGGCATTGGGCTGCATCCTTAGTCTCAGAGGTACCCCGTTAGAGGGGTCCAGGAGGGGTGATTCTGTCCATGAGTCCATTGTGGGGCCAAGGGGTCAATAAAACTCTCCCAGTGGTGGCCTGTGCAGGATTGTGGCATCTAATCAATGTTGGGGGTGACTCCCCAGCACAGGTTTGATCCCACCAGGTTCCTATCAGGTAGCAGGCAAGCTGCCTGATGCAGAATACATACCCAATGCACTCAGCCAAATCTACTCTTTCCTGTTATCAATAAAGTTGTGGCATAATTCAATCCAATACCAGTTTCCTGTGTCATTTTTGTTGCCTTACCTTCACCTGCCATGGCCATTATGCTCCTGTGGCGGCAACTTTATTCATGGGGTCTCTGGAACCAGCCCAATGACACTTTATTATTTTATAATAAAGCTGCGATCTTATACCCACATACCTGGCAGCAAGTTTCACTGAATTCAGTGGAACTTGCTTCAGTTAAACAGCCACAGGATTGCACAGTAAGCATTTAATTAATTACTTTTTCAGTTACCTGGTACTGATGCAGAAATTTGTTTTATCTAGCTGGAAAATATCTGCAAGCACAGTATAACTTTCAATAGTATAAAGGTTTTTACAGGTCTGAAGAGAGACAATAGCATTTTAAGCTTTAGGGTAGCTTTTATCACCAATTATACAGGGATAGTCAAGCACACATATCACCAATTATACAGATAAGGGTTTTATTTATTTATTTAAGACAGTCAAAATTTAGAACAAAGCATTCTGCTAGAAATTAATGGCTTATATATAAATGTGAATTCAGTATGAGCCTTATGCTGAGATATCATTAGCATCCTCACTTATCTCATTAGCAGCCTCACCAATGACATCCAACTTTATTCCTGACTATGCTTTATCTAACCGACCTCACCTCCTTAAACTCATTTGCACTAACTACCTACTGCTGTCTTAAAGGAAAGAATTAAAAGAAATCAAGAAAGATCACACTCAAGGTATTTGTTTCATTGAGGAGACTTGTGAAAATTTTACTGTGTTTGATGTTTTTATTTGTTGGAAGCAGCCCAGAGTGGCTGGGGCAACCCAGTCAGATGGATGACCTATAAATCATCATCATCATCAATGAAATGAAGACCCGTTTTACAAGATCTCCAGATTTTTTTATTTCATAATTTTAATGATCACCAAGGTATACTCAGACTACATCACTAAGCCAGGAGCAGAGAATTGGATTCAGTTGGCAAGCCCAATCCTTACTGAATCCTTACTGAAAAACTGGACAGAGACCACATCCATGTGGAGCTCCACTCATGGAAGATACCTCCCCTTGATTTTTAGGGATACCCCATATTGTCTAAGCTCCTATGCTATAGCCTGCTCCCATTCATCAGTGCTTTCCAACCCTCAGTGAAGCATTTTGAAGGCCTGCCCTGGGGAGCAGGAGTAGGAAAGTCAGCTTCTGCCAGCCCTGCTATGCGTACTTTAGTGTGGATCCAATGCATCAAGAACAGGTTATCTTTACCACATTGACCAGCATTTATAATATAAAAGGCTATACTCACGCTGTGAATAGAGCAATATCTGAAATTCCAAAAGAGCACAGGTGAAGAGCTGAACCATATTCTCTACTCCAAGTAACTCAAAAACTTCTTTAACTGGAAAGTCAAATAATGGCAATTCACTGGTGCTTGGCCTCTGGCAGATAATTGGTCCATAAACTCCTGAAAATTTTAGTGATCTCCCTGCAGGTGGTAGGGGAACTTCATAGAGTATATTGTAGATAAAGCTTTCCAAAGGTAATGGTGGTGGTTGAGGTGAAGTTACAGCTTGGTGAAGTTGCTCAAGCACTCTCCTACACGCCTTCATGAAAGACATTGGGGTTATCAGACAAATGCACTTAGAGACATAAAGAGTGTCTCTGCTAATATCATAGGAGTTAAATCGTTGTAGCTTTGTTACAGAGGTGCCATTACAGTCTTCTATGGTGCTACAGATATCTTTGTCATTGGTAGGTGGAGTATGAAGAATATCATATTCCGCATTGTGCATGTGATATAATGTCTGCATTGCGCTACAGATTTGTTTGCTGGTAACTTCCTCATAAAATGTGAGAGAAAACCCAAATGTCCGAGAGCCATCTTCACGGGTAATGATAAAAGAATGGAACTGAGGTTCTCTGGCATCAGCTTGTGTCTTGAAAGACAGACCCTTAGGCATACATAGCTGTGGGAGAAATGAAGAAATAGAAATGTTTATTTTTATTCAGCCAGGTATTTTATTAGATGAAAACACACAATAAAAAACTTGTGTTTTTATGCTGCTTTTATTTTGTACTGCATCTTAGTTTTTTGTGAGCTGCTCAGAGGCCAGCCACTATTGGGTTTCTATACTGACAGTGGTGCTTATGACACTGGTAGCTAAGCTATCTCCCCTGCAGCTGTCTTATTGAAAATATATTTACTTGGGTAGGTGTCATGAGTTACTCAGTGCCTTCAGGCACAAACCTGGGAGAGCAGACTCTAGAGGAAGATGAAGAAGCAGATGAGGAGGACTAGGGAGGGGAAGCTGGAGTAGGAGTCCCAGCTGCTGCTTCCCTCCCTGTGAGGGCACACTGTTGGAGGCTGGGAAAACCTCAGAGCTGCAGCCTGGGGTGGCTGAACAGAATTCCAAGAAAGAGGGTTTAGTATTGTCTTTCAAGGCCAAATAAAGGATCCACCAATGGGAACAGACACTCCCACCCCAACAGTGTATGCGCCTGCAGTCTAGACATTCTCAAAAGACTAATTTTCGCAAGTAATGCATGTGCTCTCTTTTGGCTATAAAGCTTGGGTTGGGGGCACTTGGGTTGGGACAACTTTGCTGCTCTTGTATGGTTTTGAACACCGTGCCCTGAATCTTGGACTTTGGAATTATGGCTTTGCTTCTAGTTCAGTTAACTCCTCCACCCTGTTTGTAGAAGCTCTGTTTGAGTTAGCTTTTATCTGTTGTTGTGCCTATATTGTACTCTGCTTTAATTAACATTCTTTTTTCACTCTCAGATTGCCTCTGTTATCATGCCTGGAGCAGGAGCTAGGACAGTAGGAGAGAGGGCCAAAAGAACATATAGAAGTAGACATCATGGGTAAGAGGACAGGAAACAATATGCCTTCATGATATAGGCTTAGGAAACAATATGCCTATGTGATATATGTTTATAAGTAACTTTAAGTAGTCCATTTCCTGTCCCTTCTTAATCTCTCTGTGAATTCATGTGCATGTGTAAGTGTGTCTCCCAATCAGCCACGTTGTAGGTCAGTCTTCCCAAGCCTAGTGTTATCCAGATGTTGCTGGACTCCAACTCCCATCATCCCTATTCACTGGCCATGCTAGCTGGAGCTCATGGGAGCTGGAACTGAATAACACCTGATAGGCTCCGTCCTGAGAATGGCTATTCTAGGCTTTGCTGAAGTTGGAATAAAAGTTGCTCTTAGTTAAGTCTTCATACTTTGGCCTGATTTCTGAATGAGAACAAACTTTCTAGAAGCTAATCTACATAAATGTATGCATCCTGGTGCAACATACAAATATGAATATTATAGCACCAGACCATTAGTGCAAGTGCAACAAAGAAAATTAAGAACCAACCATTCCCACTGCATCCTGATCAAAAGGATTCCATTCAACATTTTCTGGATAACGAGCAAGAACTTTGGACTTGAATGTGCGTCTTAATGGAGTTTGTTCAAAGTTTTCACCTGAAAAATGAATACAAGAATCAAAATAGTTTCACTTCAAGGTTTTTTTGTCTGTGTGTGTAGATGCCAGAAAGCACACTGAGTAGTAAAAGGAACAGGTTCAAATAGTTCCTTAAAGAGAAACAGGAAATGGAAAGTAGTGGTTAGCAAGAAAGTAAGCAAAATGAGGTTATAATATTGGTTGTATCTTACATACAATTAACTATGTGTGCTAAATAGGTTCAGCCCAAATTATTTTATTTGCTTCATTTATTTCAAAAGTTAATCATGAGCATGTTTATTTGTTCACCAAAACCAAACCCCATTTTAAAAGTAATCCAAGAAATGCACACATAGGTAACAGATGCTAAAGTTAAGCAAAATTTAGTGTATACAAGATCAATGTTAATAGCTTTGTTAAGTATTTATACCTAGAATCCATCATCTGTTAGAGAAATCAGCTGAGAATGGAAAGCTAGAAGGCACAAAATGGTCAAGGGACAGAAATACTAGAAGAGAAATATCCATATGAATTAAAGTTTTGATTAGTTGTCCCTGTATTTTTGTTTTACCTTCTGCTGAACTTGAAATGAAACGGCTACCACCATCTTGGGCTTTAGAGGCCTGTATATACTGGCATAATGCTATATAACAAATAAAAAGAACACTGTATTATGATTAAGTAAGTGTTACCTCTTATTATAACTTTAAATTTCCTTCAAAAATAATTTCACTCAACAGGTCTATCTCCATATTTTCCAAATGCATTCAGGATATTAAACAAGCGTTACATTAAAAATCCCTTTTCAAACTGGATAGCAACAGACCTCTGAGCAGCAAATGAGAAACATCAAGGTCAGTCACCTAAATAAACATTCATATTTAGTAAAAGGATCAGGTTCGAATAGTTCCTTTAAGAGAAACAGGAATTGGAATTGGTTAGTTGATATGGATATACTGTTTTTGGAGGAACTGTGATGGTTTTGTGCTCAAAGTATAATTTCAAACAAGAAAAGACAAGTGCCAGCTTCTTGTGGGATCATCTTCTTGGTAGAGCTTTCCCCATTCTACAGATAAGGCACTCTTCTCAAAACAGGATGCTGGCTAATTCACATGGATGTGCACTCAATCGGATAAATTTTAGCATTAGAAATTGCAGTGGAGCTATTATCATGGCTGCCCTGGCATAGCTAGGCTAGGCTCGAAGTGACCATAAGAATGTAAAGTATAATGAACAGTAGAAGTAAGAGAGGCAGGGTCAAGAGTGCTTAACCATTAAGTTTTCACCATGGTGACTAGCCATGACTGGGGCTACCTAGAACTAGGAAGCTTATGTAGAGCTTCCAAGCAATAAGGCAACACTAACAACAACAAAAGATATTTAAAGCAACAGGAATGTTGATAAGGTTTATTCCTAGGCCAAATGGCTAAAGTGTCTGCCCACAAACTTGAAGGACTGAGAGACTACCAGTGATTTCACAACACAGTCCTACGCATTGGTACTCAGAAAAAGCACCATTGAGTTCAATGGGACTTCCAACCCCACCCCCGCATGAGAATGTATAGGATTGCTGCCTTAGGCAAATGTAGTTTAATATTGAGTAAACTATGCTTCTTTCTACTGATACCCTGCCAAAAAAAGAACCTCAAAGAACATATTGCTGTTAATTATTCTGGTATAACTATATTTTGTATTCAGGTGACAAATAAACAACTTTCATTAAATTCATTAAATAATTATAGAATTCAAGATGAGGCTCCTTTTAAAAGTTGCCATTCCATGCAAAAATAATGTAAGTCAAAAGATGAATAACTTGCAAGTTACTGTATACTATTAACGCTCCGAACACCAAGAATTTTACTGTGCTAAAGGTCAAACAAAATGGTCAAAATTGCTATGCTACATCATACCACAAGCCTATTAAAGCTACATTCTCTACTTCCAGGCCCCTCCGGCCTCTGAACTCTACCAAGGTGACATCGTCTCTCGTCAATGCAATCCCCCCCATTGGCTCTGCTTTACACTCCAAGTACTTTTACCTGGTTAGAATGCTTCCTTGAACTGAAAGCCTCTTGCTTCCTTGGATGAAAGATAGAGAGTGGTCAGAGCGTGGTCAGAGCGTGTAGAAACTAGCCTACTGTATAAAGGTACAATTTACATTTGTTGCCTCATCCACGTTTGCATCTGACCGTGCCTAGCACTGGCATGGCCCTCAAGATGTTGTCCAGAAGAGAACACAGCCCTTGGTCTGGAAAGGATTCCTCACCCATGCTCAAAACTTCTATATTGTTTTGAGCAATCCTTGGTTGCTTCCAGCATCTGATAATCAGAAAGGTATACTGCTGTGCAATGAAGATTTCAAATTCAAAACTAATAGCAGCCTCAAAAGCCATTTGAGAATCTTAATCAAGTAGTTTACTACAGAGTATTTAATAAACCTAAGGACTATGAGCAATGGCCGAATAGATTTTAATGGCAGTACTTCTCTCACTACACTTCATGCGGATATAAATGCTTTCTAAATAAAGAAGGGGGGATTTTTACTCCAAAAATAAACCTTCATCAAATGAATAGGAAAATGAGCATGTAGAGGGTGACAGCTGCTATAACAATAAACCAAAATTACATGAATTAACATGATTCAAATAAAAGCAAAGCTTTCATCACCACCTGCAAAATGAGATGGGGGAAGCCATTTCAATACTTCATTTATTCTCAAATACACAGTAATTAAATGGCAAAAGAAGCTGATTTCACTGTGTTCTACTCATCAATGAAAAATGATTCCAGATTATACTTTAGTGTTTACTCTTTAGGGCACACTCATTCTACAAAAAATGTTGTCAACATTGGACTTGAGATTCATGACAATACAGAACACGCACAGTGAGGTCTATTTTATAAAATGTTTGGAAAAGTAAAAGGTTTAGAGATGAAATGTGTGACCCCCTATACACCACAAAGATTCCTGAAAGAAGGATGAAATACAAATGTGTTACATTCCATCTTGCAGCCTCAACTAGGCACACCAGGTAGCTCACATATAGGAATAATGCTGGGCTTACCTGTTGGATATTATCTCTGCGTGAGAGAGAATAATTTGTTCCAGAAACAAAGAAGAACAGAGAAAAAGTTTCAAGAAACAGCAGAAGGCTGAGACTGTTTTGTCTATGCAAGGATGTTTTCTGTGGGAACTGTTCTTTAGCCATGCACAGTGTTACAAGAAGTACTGACAACAATAGTTCTGTGTATCTTGTTGTGAGTCTCTTGCTTGCGTGTTGCGATGAAAGTAGCAGAGAAAGAGTCTTGGACTCTTGTTGGACTCTAAGCGTGCCTTGACCATGGCAGTGGTGAATGTCTTTATGTATCATTATGGTTTTATGCCTATCAAGTAAACTTCTATACTTCACTGAATCTTTATGGCGTCCATGAGTGTTCATTGCCTGCTGTACCTTCATCCCCAAAGACACTTCCAAGTAAGGAGCTGCGTTGAGATGTAACGCTGCTGAGTATGAATAGTGGCACACACACGCAGCAAAAGTGTTGCCGCACCCAATCCTTCTAAATGATCCATCAGAAGTTGATGGATTGATCCAACGTTACCAATCCAATGCCAACTATTGGGGGTGAGAGGAATAACAGAATAACGCAGAGCAGTTCCTAGAAGAGCCTACCCTATTGCTCTGAGCTAACTTGGTTTTGAATGATTCTTTTTTAAGGAGGGGAGAAGTGACAGGAATCTTGTTTGCTTGTTTGTTGCCTGCCAGCCATGAGTGCTAGTAGTGGGCACTTGCTTCACCCAATAAAGGGGTTCTACAGGTTGCATCCAGCACTGCAGCGCTACTGTCACAATGGACTTCCATGTGTGTAATGGAACTTCATCTCAAATCTCCTTCAGCCCCCTTTGCAGCCTCAAAATTATCTCCAGAGCACTGTAAGATGCTGTGAGAAAGAGGTGTATGTGTGGCTATGTATATGTGAAATGCCAGAGAAAGAACTTGTGTGTGTGTGTGTGTGGTGGCAACTTTGCATATTTTTCCTGGTAACCCTGTTTTTACTAGACAACAAGAAGAAGAGAAGAAGAAGAGTTTGGATTTGATATCCCGCCTTTCACTCCCTTTAAGGAGTCTCAAAGCGGCTAACATTCTCCTTTCCCTTCCTCCCCCACAACAAACACTCTGTGAGGTGAGTGGGGCTGAGAGACTTCAAAGAAGTGTGACTGGCCCAAGGTCACCCAGCAGCTGCATGTGGAGGAGCAGAGACGCGAACCCGGTTCCCCAGATTATGAGACTACCGCTCTTAACCACTACACCACACTGGCTCTCAGTATCATTGTGTAGGGGGGAATCAATATTGTGTGATATCCACAATCAAGAACAGCAGCACGTAGCTGACATCCCATGGTAAGCATCTGGTGGCAGCAGGTGCTGCGAGGACTATTAAGGGAAGTTTGGACTCAGCAGACCAGCCAAATTATTTACAGTGGTACCTCAGGTTACATACGCTTCAGGTTACAGACTCCGCTAACCCAGAAATATTACCTCGGGTTAAGAACTTTGCTTCAGGATGAGAACAGAAATCGTGTTCCTGCGGCGCAGCAGTAGCGGGAGGTCCCAATAGCTAAAGTGGTGCTTCTGGTTAAGAACACTTTCAGGTTAAGAACGGACCTCCGGAACAAATTAAGTTCTTAACCCGAGGTACCACTGTACTTTGTAAGGAACCCATAGAAATCACACTCATCTATTTTTTTGTAGGTCTGCAAACCTTAGGGCTCCCCTAAGCCTGTGAGTACCTCCCTCTTACATATAGTTACTGCTGTCTTAACTACATTTAGACATACACCCAGAGAATTGTTTTATTTGTACATTGTTTAATATCCAGTGTTAAACTTACACCATAATAGCAATCTACTTCAAATAAATAAAATAAAAAAGGCAGATAATAAAGGCGACAGAAGCGTTCAGAGAGCCAAAACATCTGTTTGGCCATGGTAAACTTACTCTTCCACCTAACTTGTGTAAGATTTGGGTTTGCATAAAAAGGCTCAAGCCCAGCTAGTTAGAACAATGCCTGAAGGACGATTTGAGAGGAAATGTATCAGTTGTTCCCCTTTTGCTCACGAATGCACTAACAGCACATTTTTAGGAAAATGCAGTTATAAACACATGAAGATGCAAAAAAAGTTGCTAGCTCACACAACAATGACCTCAAATAAGCATGATCTTTATCTATCCACTGACTCCCAATAAATTCAATCTACGTAAAATAGCAATAAAAAGAAATATATCATTCAACCTTCTGTCATCTAATTGTTTCTGTATTAAGCTATCCGTAACGCAGACAACTATTGATCCAAGTTAGTCTTTCAGTATACAGCTGATTAAGTCTTGTTTTCAAAATCAAACTGGTAGCAACATTGAACTAAAAAGCCAAGCTTGGGTTTCCCAAGACACACTATAAATACTAGCAACATGATCAGCAATATTTATGCAATTTCTGCCTATCAAAAACATTCTTCTCTCCCACACACAAAAAGTTTCAAGAGTGACCAATTACTTCTTAACCCCATTACTGAATGAGATGATACCAATTAACAAGACAAGCTAATTTGTTAGTGACTTTGTCATTAGCAGCAAGTTTTAGGCAGGCAGCCAAGAGAGAAATAACAGGAAGCCCTGTTCTACTTCTTTATGCTTGCACCTTGCTCTGCTACTAATGACAGCTTCTTTGGTTCCTGTAGAATGTGGTTATCCTGAACAAGGTATCAAACTAGATGTTCTGGACATCCGATACCATCTTGAGGACTCTTCACTGCTGGGCAGAGAGGAGGGTAACTGCATACGGAAGACAAGAGTGTAGGGTGGGAAGGTGGAGCAAACTGGGAGGTTGTCTGACGCTAGAGGGGAGGGTGAAGTACACCTAAAAATAACTTACTACTGCCACCCATCTATGATGAAATTCATGAGTCTTACAAGTTGGATGAAAACACCCAAGGGAGTTTTTCAAAATTTAACACAGCATTAAGGTAAAGGTAAAGGTACCCCTGCCCTTCGGGCCAGTCTTGCCAGACTCTAGGGTTGTGCGCTCATCTCACTCTAGAGGCCGGGAGCCAGCGCTGTCCGCAAACACTTCCGGGTCACGTGGCCAGCGTGACAAGCTGCATCTGGCGAGCCAGTGCAGCACACGGAACGCCGTTTACCTTCCCGCTGGTAAGCGGTCCCTATTTATCTACTTGCACCCAGGGGTGCTTTCGAACTGCTAGGTTGGCAGGCGCTGGGACCGAACGACGGGAGCGCACCCCGCCGCAGGGATTCGAACCGCCGACCATGCGATTGGCAAGTCCTAGGCGCTGTGGTTTTAACTTTATTAGCCTCAAATAACCCTAGTCAGATATTCAGTCAAATGCATGAGAGCTCCAGCTCCTAAAGGGTGTGTGGACCATGCTGCTCCTAATGTATGCCTTGACTGCCTCTACACCCAGCCTTCATTCATTTGCTAAAAGTCAGTAGGGGGATTCTAAGTGCTCAATCACATGCAGAATCCAGTAGTGAATGGAGTGGCACCACAGGTAGGGGTACATTGCTGACCTGGTTTCCCAATGCTGCACATTTCTGTTGGTTACAGGGAAGGGGAGGGATAAGGCAGCAGGGAGCTTGGTACAGGCACAGGTGCAGTGGCAGTTTCCCTCTTGGTAACTGGCAGCAATGTGCAGTGTTGGGAAGCTAGGTCAGCAGTGCAGCCCTACTTATGCCACCAGTCCTGCACACTAAATGTGAAAAGGTTCAGAAGGAAATGAGCGGGGACAGCAACCCACACTCCCTACATAGTATGTGCCCTCAAACATTCAACTGAATATCTGGATAAGACTATTCATGGCAATTGGCCAAGGACTAACCTAACTCACAATGTTGTTATATGGATAAAATAGAGAAAGGGAGAACCATGTATGCCACATTGAGTTCCTTGGAGGAAAGGTGGTGTATAAGTATTACAACAACAACAAGAATAAGAGCTGGAGTCTGGAGGGCCACAGGTTCCACATACCTATCATACCTGTGCATCAAATTGTGACTAATTTATTCCACAGGTTCGACTTATCTACTTTTCACTAACTGCAATCAAGCGTCTACCCACTTCTGAATGTGTAAAAACCCCACCAAACTCCTATATCTTCCATTGTGGGGTTTTGTTTGTCTTGACCACCATAGCCTCATCATCTTTTCTGCATTTTCCTCCTGTAACTTTTTCTATTGCATCCTCAGTATTCTCAGTCCTTCCCCTTCCCATAACTTGTGCATGTAGTCCAGAGGGTTTGTATACTGTTAAAATGTTTAGTAGTGGCAGTATCCCATTTTAGCTTTCATCTCTTATTAACTGGTAAGATGCTGAATTCTAGCAACATTCAATTTCCTAAGGCAGCACAGTGCAGTTAAATATACACCATAATCTGGACTCTATTGGGCAGTTTCTTCCATTTTATGATTTATGCCTGAGGATAAAGCAATAACCTTTGGCAATTTGATTAAGTTCATGAATAATAATAATAATAATAATAAAGAACTAAATTACTTCAAGGATCAGCAAATGTAGGGAGACTAATACAATTCATGTTTTTAGGCCAATATCCTATCTAACTTATTTAAAATATTTCAATTTATAATATGTAAAGCCCAAAATAATGCAAGGTATTACCAAGTAGCCATATATCTTGGAAAGGAAGCAACTGACCCTAAATGACAACTTTGCAAATAACTTTGCAAATAACTGTGGCCTATTTGTGGAACATGGGACGCGGGTGGCACTGTGGTCTAAACCACAGAGCCTAGGGCTTGCCAATCAGAAGGTCGGCAATTCAAATTCCCGTGACAGGGTGAGCTCCCATTGTTCAGTCCCTGCTCCTGCTAACCTAGCAGTTTGAAAGCAGGTCAAAGTTCAAGTAGATAAATAGGTACCACTCTGGCAGGAAGGTAAATGGCGTTTCCGTGCGCTGCTCTGGTTCGCCAGAAGCGGCTTAGTCATGCTGGCCACATGACCCGGAAGCTGTCTGCAGACAAACACCAGCCCCCTCAGCCAGTAAAGCGAGATGAGCGCTGCAACCCCAGAGTTGTCCGTGACTGGACTTTAACAGTCAAGGGTCCCTTTACCTTTACCTATTTGTGGAACAAAGCACAACAGTTTTAAAAAGAAGAGGAAATAATGCTATCTACCTGCAGTAGTGGCCCGTGGGAAAAAACAGTGTTGCTGACCTGGCTTTCCTGTGTCATGTGTCACTGACAGTTACCAAGAAGGGGAGGCACAAGGCAGTGAGGAATGCAGCATGGGCGCAGTGGTAGAACAATCTGATGCTCCTGCCATTGCACCCACATCAAGTTTCCCACTTCCTTGTCTCTCCCTCTCTTGGTAACTGACATCAACATATGGCATTGAGAAGATAGGACAGCAACATGACCCCACCCACACTGCCCTGCCAGTCGCTACTGTCTGTCTGACAACCTCAAATCTGAGCAGAATAATCAATTTGCCATGTACAGTTAAATTAATATTCCTGACAATGTTGCATTATATCCATTATTTTTTCCATACAAACTCTTGCAGGCAAGATTGAGTATCCTAAAGTACTAACATAAAAAACAACAACATTTTCATAGACTTTCAAATCTGATGAGTGGTCAGGGGAAACAGTTGTTTGTTTGTTTGTTATTAAATCTGTATACCACCCTTGAGCTGAAGATCACAGGGGGGTTCACAATATTTAAATACAAAATGAGTTACTATTTAGCTAGTAACACAAGATGTAACCAGATAAAGTTTAATATTATGCATACAGCTGAAGTTTTAAAAGTTAATTGTTCATTTGTGGAATTAGCTAACATAATATTTAAACACCTTGAGACATTTCTGAAGTTAACTATGATCTAAATATTTGCCTCAATATTGAGCGGAGTCAATTATTGCTGTCAATTTTGAGTTTTGCAGACACACATTGTGAAGCTAACAGACAGACTTTTAAAGGCTGCTTAGAGAAACAAAGGAGTGACTTGTTTACTCAGGTTTTATAAATTATGCTCTCCTACTCAGGGTTGTAAATATACAGCCAAATACAAAAACATGGTATCACAACATCAGGCATAAAGCAGCCTATCATATCAGCCTGCAGACTCCAAAGAAGCTTCACAGCTGCTCTTACTTACATCAGCTACTCCATTCTTCACTGCAATATCAGCTACCACAGCACGTCTGCTCAGCTCCCAAAGAAACAAAAGAGCTCTTTGGTATTCTGTAACATGGCAAGCAGCATAAGCTTCTTCAGGGGGAGAAAGAAAACTGGGTGATATAGGGCAGCAACATGTACAGAGGATTTCACAAGTGCCATTGCAAACCTCAACCTCAAATTCTTGCCCTATCGCTGCAGAATTTATGAAATAAAAGCCATTTCACATAACATAATGGCTTCTCCATCAATTTTGATACCAGTCAATGAATAAGTTTAGTCACTAAGAACTCTATTTGCACTTTACATAATTTGGGAAAGAACTAGGATCCGTTTAATTTAGTGCAGATGTACTGCAGCTAACTGGCCTTTGGAAATAACTGCTCCCATTAGTGGTCTACTCACATACACCACATAAAACAGGATTTAGCTCACTGAAGTCTGCAGCTATGCTTCTCGCACCCCAAAATTCACACTGGCAATCTTGGAAGGTTTTGTGTGGAGAAGTTGGTGAGGTGTGGCCACACAGTCAAGCTTGGATATAGATATAGAACATTCTTGTTTAAGCATTTTTGTTCATCGTTACATGCAAGTATCTACCGAAAACCCAACAGATGCTCTTGAAAACAAGTAGTCATTCTAGAGGCCAGCAGGGGTAGGGTAAAAGAACGGAGCTCAGACCTTTCTCTACCCAACGTTCTAACTTTTTAATGTTTTTAATGTTTTTAATGTTTTTAATGTTTTACTGTGCTTAAAGTTTTTAATTTGTTGGAAGCCTCCCAGAGTAGCTGGGGCAACCCAGTCAGATGAGCGGTGTATAATTTTATTTATTTATTTATTTAATTTATTTATTTATTTATTTATTTATTTATTTATTTATTTATTTTTCTCACAATCCAATTTTATTTTATTATTTCTACCTTGCCTTGCCAAAAAATGTTCAGGCTTATAGAACAAGAAAACTTTAAAATATAATATAAATAATAACAAATAAAAGGAGGTAGGGGGAAAACCAGTTCAGTAAAAATACTAAAATGCCATGGAAATCAACAGTACAATGCTATACATGTTTGCTTAGAAGTAAATCATACGGAGTCCATTAAGACTATATCCAAAATAAGTGTATATAAGAAGCTGACATACTATTGTTGATAAAGAAGTTGGGAATGGGAAGCCACTGGAGTAGAAGACATCAAGCTGTGTCAGAGGCAATAAGCCTCCAAATATCAGTTGCTCAGATTGACAAGTGATAGAATGTTGCTACACTGAGGTCCTGTTATGGTTTCTCATGAGTACTTGGCTGACCATGGTGAGAACTGGATGCTAGAATGGAACATTGCCATGATCCAGCAGGCTGTTCATAAGTTTATATGAAACTGAAGGTGTTGAGAGAGGGAGTTACCCAAGCAGGAGACTGGAGTTTTAATTGCTGACATAGCTCAAGCACAGAACAAGAAAAATAACAAAAAGGACTTGCTTAATGAGAAGAGTCCATTCCCAGACATGGAGTAAAGGCCCAATAGGACACCATATCATTGGCAAGCGGAGGTGGGGAAAGGCACACATAGTTTTTGTGGCTGTGTCATTTCACTCAGGAAGAGTGGAGAGAAAACAAATGATCCACCCAGCAAAGGCATCTATGGTGCCTGTGAAGTGCTGGTTCACTCGGTGGGCAGCATAGGGAGGAAAGAGGCCACCTGATAACTTTTCACTTGGAAAAGATATCCATGGTGTCTCTGCTTCACTCTGGGTTAGTGTTAGAAACTGAGATATGAAAGCTAGGAGCTAAATGGCACCTTAAACCTAGGTTATGGGCGCAACAATGGAATGTCTAGGCGCAATTTTTTAATAACAAGAATACAAAGCTGAAAATGAATGAACTGCAGCTAAAATATTACGTTCATTTTTCACATGGTCTAGTCCTTCCCCTGCCCACCCCACTAATATTCTTAAGAGGGTCTCTTCTCCAGTCTTCAGAGAGTAGCTGTAAGTAGGGAGGCAGAAAAAGGTCCTCCTTTCCTTCCACTCTGCAGTTTTGATCTGAAATCTTAGGCACAGTACTGTGCCCAGAGCTCAAAAACTGTGTGCGCTAATGAAATTCCCTGTTGCAAAATGCTCCTAGAACAATGGGAGTTTCGAACACTGCTCAGGGTGGAGTGACAAGAGGCCAATCTGTGCCAACAGGAGCAGGTGACTGAGCAGTGACTCCACCCTTCTTTCTGCCTCACACCCACTGGTATTGACCCACTCTGCCGGCCTTTGTCCATACCTAAACCTGACTTCTCTTCCCCTACAGCCCAAGGCAGCAAGAAAGAGGCCACCAAACAGCTGCAAGTGAGTTAGCACAGTGGGAGGCAGGACACAAGCCCCTTCTCTCCCATCACCACCCATTTAGCTCCTTATAAGTGGGTATATGCGGGACGCGGGTGGTGCTGTGGGTTAAAGCCTCAGCGCCTAGGACTTGCCGATCGAAAGGTCGGCGGTTCGAATCCCCGCGGCGGGGTGCGCTCCCGTCACTCGGTCCCAGCGCCTGCCAACCTAGCAGTTCGAAAGCACCCTCGGGTGC
Source organism: Podarcis cretensis (assembly GCF_951804945.1). NCBI lineage: Eukaryota > Metazoa > Chordata > Lepidosauria > Squamata > Lacertidae > Podarcis > Podarcis cretensis. Next base: position 71,185,569 of record NC_137170.1, on the reverse strand, counting down.
AAGTAGATAAATAGGGACCGCTTACTAGCGGGAAGGTAAACGGCGTTCCGTGTGCTGCGCTGGCTCGCCAGATGCAGCTTGTCACGCTGGCCACGTGACCCGGAAGTGTCTGTGGACAGCGCTGGCTCCCGGCCTTTAGAGTGAGATGAGCGCACAACCCTAGAGTCTGTCAAGACTGGCCCGTACGGGCAGGGGTACCTTTACCTTTACCTTTAAGTGGGTATAGGGAGGGGAATATTTTGGCTTTGGATGCTCTCTCCCATAAAAGTTCTCTGTGTTCTGCCTTATTACAAATTCTCCTCCCATGAATGACAGTTCACTCTTGCAGAAGGTCTCAGCTGATCACTTACAGAGGTTGTCTGAAATTGGGCCAAAGCTCACAAGTTACGCACCATTGCTTTACTGTAAATGATATCACTTTAAAGTTTATAATAATAAAATTACATATATGAAAACTGTTATTATATACAACTACCATTTGTAAGTTATATTCTTGAATAAACCCTAGAAGGCAACACAACATTTATTTCCTAGAATAAATTTGTCTATAGTCTTGCTAAGTGTTCCAGCAACAGCTGTCAGTTTCCCAGTGAACTATGGGTAGTGTTAAAAAAAGTTTTACTCAGAGACGATCCATTAAAATTAATGGACTTAACTTAGTCATATTCACTAAATTAATGGATCTACTCTGAGTAAAAGTAGTTGAATACCATCCAGAGAGATTGTGCTCAAGGCAGTCTTAACTCTGAGGAAAACTGCAGTGTGCAGCAAATTACTGTTAGTGTTTTTAAGAATAGCTTTTATTTAGGAATCCTATTTTCCTTCCCTCCGCCTCTCTACACTGTAATACCAGTGCTTTATTTGAACAATTGCCACTTATTAGACAAATTGTTTCAGCAGAACAAAGATGCCTTTATAGCTAAAAATGCATTCAGCAGAGGAAAGTCTACACAATATCCCTTTTTACTCCAGTAAATATATCTTTCAGGAAACACCAAAATTTTAAAAGTCTGCTAAATTCAAATTGTAGATCTCAGAGGAATTGCAGTAGGAGCTGTGTCAATTTTAAATCTAAGGACCAAGGTATGAAAACTGTTGAAACTGCTTTAATACACAACACACATCACAATTATAGTTTGCAAAAAGCATAAAGCAAGATGGAAATAACCTCACCTAATTTATTTGGACTTGAAGTTCATCCTAAACTTACTCTTAGAAATTTTTCCTTTAAAATATAGTGGCTTCACCAGACTACGTCACTTTTGTCATCTGGCTTAATTCTTTGTCATCTAAAAAATAACAATGCTTTATTCCACCCTGACTCGTTTTACACAGCAGGGGTCTCTATTCATTCCTTTCCTCCAAGAGGCTTCCATTCCCCTTGCATGCATCTAAAGGCAGAAATTATCCCTGACTTTGTACTTCTCATTTTGTCTTTTGGGTCTTAACTTTGTAATGTAAATATAATAAATTTTTCACTTGTCAACTATTAATGTCATTTTTCCTTACAAATGTGTCTCAAAGTCAATGCCCAGCTGTACATGCCACAGGAACAAGCAGAAAGTCTGCTTGTTCCCAAGGTAAGGAGCAGCTGATGTGCTCCAGCCAATGTTGTACACAGGTTCATAAGCCATTTTAAAGGGTAGCAGCAGGGCCCCAAGCATCACGTCTGCTTCAGGTTCCATAACCCTCTGGGTAGACCTATTTCTAAAGCAATTGCATGGGGGACACTTCATATGTGAACTGACTCATGGTTTGGTGAGTGATGACCTGAGTTCATTCAAATCCAAGCTCAGTCATGGGCTTCCTGGATAGTTTTGGGTAAGTCACTATTTCTCAATCTGTTCCAAAGTAAATAATAATAGAATTAATAAGTAGCAGGGTAAAAATAATATGAGCTCCCACTCAGAGTTGTTAAGCTGTTAAATGAGAAATTGTGAAACTTCTAGCATCTTACATGTATCATTTAGATAAATAAAGAAGAGGTACATAATATAATATAACTTTCTACTTCGGGATCCTTAACAAAATAACATGGGCAAAGCAATCTAACCTGTGGGGAACTCTGTGGTGGAGTCACCAACTTCTTCAGAGCCCTACTGTCTTATAGTGCATAAGACAACTAGTTTATCATTTTGCAAGCCACACCTGCCCATTGCAGCCTATGGAAGGAAATAAACTATGCAAGTTCCATGGCTAGCATAATTTTAGGAGTTTTGGGGAAACAGATCAGGATAACAAGGAAAAATTGGATATGGGGATACACGGACTCTCCTGACATATAAGTCTGCATACTAGACTGGAATGTTATATATCACTTAACACAAGATCACACCAGACTTTATTCCAGATAATCCAGAGATTAGTATTTCCATAGCTTTGTTCACACTAAGTAGCACACTATATGGAAAGCTTAGTACAAAATACTTCACCATTTTATATGAAGTCTATGCCTCAAAGTCTATGAGGCAATATGGAAAAACAACAAGGAAGTAAACATAAACTCCCAGTCATGCAAATATTCTTCATTTTCAACCATTTATTTTACAGACGAAATTATGCAGTTAGTTTAATCCTCCAAGGAATTACACAAACCTTATTAAAGTAGATGCTAAGATCTGTACAGCAGTTTATATGTACCAATCTACTACCAGTGCCAAAACAGAAAAAGTTAACACTGATCTGGTAAAATATATAAAAAAATTAAAAAAATTGTCTAGTAGCACCTTAAAGACCAACTAAGTTTGTTCTTGGTATGAGCTTTCATGTACATGCACACTTCTTCAGATACACTGAAACTGAAGTCTGGCACAACAAGAAGCCAAAGCACATTTAAATGCTGTTTACCATCCCGCCGCAACGCTACCTATTTATCTACTTGCACTGGCATGCTTTCGAACTGCTATGTTGGCAAAAGCTGGAACAGAGCAACAGGAGCTCACTCCGTCACACGGTTTCGAACTGCCAACCTTCTGATCAGCAAACCCAAGAGGCTCAGTGATTTAGACCACAGAGGCACCCGCGTCCCTTATATGCATGAAGTATTAGCAGTTATGGGACTCTCAAGAGTCTCATGGACTGCAAGAATATCAAACCTATCCATTCTTAAGGAAATCAGTCCTGAGGGCTCACTGGAAGGACAGATCCTGAAGCTGAGGCTCCAATACTTTGGCCACCTCATGAGAAGAGAAGTCTCCCTGGAAAAGACCCTGATGTTGGGAAAGATTGAGGGCACAAGGAGTAGGGGACGGCAGAGGACAAGATGGTTGGACAGTGTTCTCAAAGTTACCAACATGAGTTTGACCAAACTGCTGGAGGCAGTGGAAGACAGGAGCGCCTGGCGTGCTCTGGTCCATGGGGTCACAAAGAGTTGGACACGACTAAACGACTAAACAACAATTACCAGTTATATAGGTTTTGAATGGGGAAATTATTAAATTGTGCCAAAAGACTATGAAAGGCAAGAGTTCTAGACCTGCAACCATTCCTTATACTTCTGCAAATATGGTTCCTAAATTGTTGCTACCAATGGTATCATCTTGTGGCCGAGTGTCTTCTTTTTCCTCCTCTTCCATCTCCGTGAGCAGCCCTTTGCCTCCTACCACATCTTTTAAATGATTATTTATTTTGCAGGATTGCAAAAATAAATACCATACCAGTTTCCACTGTCAGGAATAAGTTAATCTGAAGTCAGGGCAGCATTTCAGGAAGAGGTTAAAGGAACAACAGTGTAAACACACACAAAAATAAATTGCACTAGATTTCACCTCCCCGCAGTGAAATTAATGCCACTGCTGTGGCAACCGCTGCCACATGACCCTTAAAACTGCTTTTGCATCCCACAGCGACAGCAAGATGCAACATCTCCTTATTATGAAGGCCAAGTGCTCTGGGAGGAGAGAGACGAGGAGGGAGGGAGGAGGAGGAGAGAGAATGAGGGTCCTGTTGCTGCCAAAACAAAGCAGTGGCTGCTTCCACCCGCCGCCACCGCCGCCGCCAAGTAGCCCGGGCACAGCAGCTCCTCCTGAGCTGGCAAGGAGGGGAGACGACATCCATGAAGCCCCTCTCGCCTCAGCAGACGCGAAAGAAGCCGCTTCTCCAAGGGGACCGACGGCAACCCCTCAGCCCCGAACTGGGTCGCCCCTCACCCGCGCCAGGCAGGGGCTGAAGTGAAGCCGCTGTAAAAGCGCCCCCCTCCCGGCCTAAATGAAATGATGATGATGATGATGATGATGATGATGATGATGATGATGCCCCGGCTGGGCTGATTTACTCTCCCCTCGGCCGCCTCCCTCCCTTGAGGGCAGAGCACGTCGACGCCGGGCGCCAGAGCAGCCCTCAGTCTCTCGGAGGGAGGCTGGCGGGGCTGCCGTCTGACTCACCCGAGAGCTCGTCCGGCTCCAGACCAGTCTCAGTGTCCAGCCCGCAGATCACGAAGTAGTCGGCGAAGCGGCCAGGAGCGGACGAAGAGGAGCCGCTGCCGCTGCTGCCGCCGTCGCCGCTCATGCTGGACGGGGCCCCCCAGCGAGGCGGGACGGCTCAAGCCGCCCAGCAGCAGCGAGAGGGAGCGTTTCGGGGCGCTACCGCCGAGGCTCCTGGCCGCCCAGCTGCGGCGGACGCGGCTGCTTCAGGGGCCCCCGCTGTTGCCTCCATGACGGAGCGGCCAGGGCCGCATGGCATTGTGGGTAGCAAGGCCTGACAGTCGGGCGAGGGAACACACATAACAGGGCGCTCTCCCCCCTCAGCTCCTCTCTTCCCAGATGTTTCCAAGGGGGGGGGAGGCGGGAGAGAAGGAGGAATAGAAGCGAGGACCGCAATGCTGCGCAGGCGCAGTGAGCAGAAAAGATGACGTGATGCTCCTTGCAGTGTGGTTTCTTGAGAAGACTCTGGGAGGAGCGGCGCGAGGGGATAAAGCCCATTTCCTCGCCCGCTGTTGGTTCTTTCCTCAGCACCGGATAGAGTTAGAGCCCAGTCTTTTCTCTCAACGGACATTTCCGCCTCTCTGCTTCTCCCTCCCCTTTTGAGTTGTTGCCCTCGTCGCCCCTTCTTCACTTTTAAGCCCTGCTTCCTTTGTACCATATATCAGGAGGGAGAGGGAGCATCATCATTATTAACACCTCCTGGATTTGTGCTCATGTTGTTTGGCCGCATGGCAGAAATGGAGGTTATAGCTATTATCACATTTTTCTTGATTGTTCCAAAGGTTTTGCTTTCTTATTACTACTGTCCTCCTCCTTCTTGGCCCACAGCAGGGATTGCTCCCAAATTGTTTTTTCGCGGAGAGAGCACAGTGCGAAGACAGAAACATGATTGTTATCTAATTTGAAACATGATTCTTACCCTAATTTTAACATAGCTACATTTAGGTAGTGTTAGGAAACTGGCCCCAAAAGAGTTGTACACAGGGCCTCGGCAGACCATCAATCTGCCAATAGTAATAGGAGGAAGAGCAGGTCCAGGGGGCAGCTGTGGGCAGTAGATCAGCTAGGCTTGTTGCTTGGGGTCAAAGCATGCAGGTGGAGGGCAATACCACCTAGTGTGGCAGATAATGTGGACAACAACATTTCCCCCTCCCTGCCTCCAAAAAGCAGCAGTTTTCTGCAAAGAATTAAACAGAAGCATAAGAAGCTGTTTACCATTAACTGATTGAAAATTAATTTTGTTTTCCAAACAGACCCTTCAAAAGCCGTTAAAATGTAGAACTAATTTGGAACTAATCAGGGTTGTGAGAATGGCAGGCACAAAGTTCTATGCACAGCCCTATGCTGAAGTCTGCATTCACATGAGCACTAGGCTTCCAGCTTAAAAGGTAAAAGGTAAAGGTACCCCTGCCCATACGGGCCAGTCTTGACAGACTCTGGGGTTGTGCGCCCATCTCACTTAAGAGGCCGGGGGCCAGCACTGTCCGGAGACACTTCCGGGTCACGTGGCCAGCGTGACAAAGCTGCATCTGGCGAGCCAGCACAGCACACGGAAACGCCGTTTACCTTCCCACCAGTAAGTGGTCCCTATTTATCTACTTGCACCCGGGGGTGCTTTCGAACTGCTAGGTTGGCAGGCACTGGGACCGAGCAGCGGGAGCGCACCCCGCCGCGGGGATTCGAACCGCTGACCTTTCGATCGGCAAGCCCTAGGCGCTGAGGCTTTTACCCACAGCGCCACCCGCGTCCAGCTTACTCCACTCTAAAGTGCCCCTGCTGCTATATACTTCACGCTTTTTTCAACAGTAGCTGTGTGTTAAAACTGGCTGAATTGCTGCAGGAACATTCTGCACTTGTTCCAAGTATCCCATAGGGCCCAGTATTAAAGAGATAGTACATGAGGCTCCTGGCAGCAGTCAACTGAAACAGATGCAAAGAGTTACCATGGTAATTACCAGAGGAGTAGAATCAAATGCAGCAAACAAGAAAAGGGGACAAGGGCTAATGTTGCTGGATGCTAACGCAGAGATTCAGACTTCTGCTCTGCAATTCAAACAGGCCTTTTTGTGAGCCCAAGGGATAGAGTTTTTCTTGCTCTAGCGGACAGGAGAGATGAGTAAATTAAGGGACTGGTAGCAGTGAGGCAGAAGCCTTTATTGCTGCAAATCCTCTCAACAACTCACCCCAGCTCTTAAACTGAAAGTTTCAGAATTTTAAATTTGGCTACCTTAACTATTAAAGTGTTTCACATGTAACTTTCTTCAAAATGCTGTAAATACCAAGGGCTAAGTAGAAGCCTCAGTAGCTGGATATCATCCAACTCCCAACAAGTAGAAAATCAGAACTTTATTAGTACAACACAATTAGCTACACTTTGGGATATTCATCCTGTGTTGTATGTGTATGTCAAAAATCTATTGTAGCAAATGCTCACAGTACTCCAATATAATAACACTGGCACATTGTTTCAAGTCTTTGCTCTACATGACAATTGTTATTCAGGTTTTTCTCTATCATTCTAATGTTTCTTATTTCAAATAGGAACAGATGCAATTTTACACCTAAATGCTACACACAAGAACAAGAAAATTCTCCTGGGTCATTCCTTTCCCAGCCAATTCTATTGCTTCATACTCTCTGCAGTCACTGCATTGATTTGCATTCTGAAGGTTACCTGAGACTTCTCACACATAAAAAAAAGTACAAAATGTATTTGACTCAACATGCAGGTACACATGCAATAGTGTTACGAAAAGTTTTGTAATATTTGTATTGTGGAGAAAAGAGTGAAGAGGGGTGAGTTTTCAATCACCCTTCTGTTTAATACAGATTGAGATATTCCATACAAAAGCTCACATGCAATAAAACAAAACAAAACGTGGAATTAGGAGGATACTCTTAGTTCCATTTATTTAGCCTGGATCCAAAGAACAACACATCTAACTCCATAAAGGCAGGGGAACTTTGAACATGGATTTATTTAACAGTAGCCCCTGAAGCTGACAGAAGTTTCAAAAATATTCTGAGATATAACATGGTTTCAAATGGGTATAAAAGTAATATTTCAGTCTCAGTGCCCAACAGGGGTGTACCTAGGAGTGGCCTAAACTGAAGTGCAGGCCCAGGAGGGAGTGAAAAATTGCAAAGAAAGGTGGAAAAAATTGCCAAGGGTGATTGCCAAGGGTGCAAGGATGGGGCTGGGGTTGTCAATACAGCCCTTTACTAAGGCGCAAGGAAAAGGGTGGGCACCAGTACAGCTCCTTGCCAAGAGCATAAGGGAGTCTAGGTATGCCTCTGGTGCCCAAGCACCTTTTGTACAGTTAAAGCAGTTGTCCCCCCCCCCCGCCAGCTAGTATACTAATCCGTTAGGTAAGTCCATTGTTGTGTTGATAGTTTTATTAATAATGGGGAGGGGGCAAGAAAATGAACCCCCTTCCCCCAAATTTAAAAACCAGATACCCACAAAAAGTATCTCAGCACTTAGTGGCCTTGCCTAATTTAACATACACACACGTGTGTGTGTGTGTGTGTGTGTGTGTGTGTGTGTGTGTGTGTGTATTCTCAATTGCAGACCACCATTAAGCGTTAAATATGAATATTGTTCTACAACGTGGTGTTCGAGGCAGCTCTTATTTGATTGAATAGCACAGCATTTCCCATAAACATAGCAACTCCCTCCATCTCCATTTTTTAAAAAAATAATATTTATTACTTTTAAAACTTACAAAAAAGAAAAAGAAGAAAGACAAAAGAGAAAAAAGAACAAAAAAGAGAAAAAACAATACAATACAATATACAAACCATACAAAACACAACCTTAACACACCAAACTAAACACAATAAACTAAACAAAACAATACAAAAACAATTTAAAAGCATACATCATACCTTTTCCATATTCTATCTTTCATTCCCTTGTTTCATCGACCTCCTCTCACCTCCCTTTTTGTATTCTACTTCTATTAGTCATCTCAGCAATTCCTTTCCCTCTTTCTCTATTTTCTGTCATATAAATGTCTTAACATATTTTTAATCTTATTTTCCATTAAAACTAGTATACTTATTTAAGCTTAACTCCCTAAAACACTTCCACCAAGGCCATAAAATCTCACTCCAACATTTTTCTATCACTCATCAACTTTACAATATTTCTATATATAAGCTTTAAAATTTCCAATCTTCTTCCACCATCTCCTCTCCCCGGTCTTGGACTCTGCCAGTCACTTCTGTCAACTCCATACAGTCCATCAACCTGGAGATCTTATGTCCGAGGCTCTTAATTCTTTTCCACGTCCCTTCTGCAGGTCTTCTTCATATTCTTTGATGCTAAAGAGCAGATCTCGGGGAAACTCCGACCTAACGATGCTTTTATTCCTTCTCGACAGGTCAGCCAAATTTCCATAGTTAAAGCTAAGATCCATAAAGTATTTCAGGGCATGTTTCTTTCTTTCTTTCTTTCTTTCTTTCTTTCTTTCTTTCTTTCTTTCTTTCTTTCTTTTAAAGATATTTATTAAATTTTCACAATAAAGAAATTATAAGACAGTCAACCAAACCAAAAAAGCACAAGAAAAAATACAAAGACACAAAAATACAAAAATACAAACAATTTTTTCTAGTTTCTCCTCTTTAGTTAACTTATTTTTCTGACTTCCTCGCGCCTCCCTTTTTTGTATTCCACTTAAAAATTGGTTCAGCAAATTCATATTATTCTTCCTCACATATTTTAGCTTCAAGCTTTCATCTAATATCAATCCATTTTTACCTTATTACTAGAACCCCTTCATTTCATTTCAATGTCATCAACATTCAAAAATTTTACAATGTTTCTGTAAGTAGATTTTAAATTTCCTCCAATCTTCTTCCACCAACTCTTCTCCCTGGTCTCGGATTCTGCCAGTCATTTCCGCCAATTCCATGTAATCCATTACTTGCGTCTGCCATTCTTCCAAGGTGGGTAGATCTTGAGTCTTCAGGGCATGTTTCAAGATTCCTCCAAATCTAAAGGCCCCCAGAACTCCAATCTCCTCCTCTTTTTTTTTTTAATAATATTTATTAAAGATTTTCAAATATAACAAAAAAAAGAAAAACATCCAAATTTAAGGCCTTATTTTCAATATCATCTTTCCAGGACTTCCCCCTCCCCACCCCCTCTTGTATTCCAATTCTTTCAAATAGATTCAACAAATTCTTACCCCAAATTTTAAAATTATTATCATTAACCCAATTTAAAAAATATTTTCCCATCCCCTAAAATCGACCTGTTCCCTTCCACGAGTTCCCCTCTTTAATATAAGATACAGATTAACATAAAATAATTAAAAAAAGAATAAAATATAATTTAACACCCTTTGGATTCCAAATTTCCCTCCCCCCTTTCCCGGTTGCGTTCCCAATGTCCATCAAATCCACTGTCTCCTGGAGCTCCCACATCTGAACCATAATCTAAGCCATAATCCTTCACCAGTCCGCTTTGCCGTCTTTTTAGTAATCTTTACCGTCTTTTAATCATCTTTAATTTCAAATGTCCAATCTTAGAAAGGGTCTATCTTCCAACTTTGTCCAGTTCTTGTTTTTCTTGTTGTTCTTGATGTTCTCTCTTCTCCTCTTTTTTTTTTCTTTTTTTCCCCCTGCTCTCCTGCACAAATGTTCTAATTCCAAAAAGCTTGTAATTCCTCTACAGAGGCTTTGTTATTCAGGAACAAAACATTACGTCAAGTCCCTTCCATTCTTCAATAGATAAATCTATTGTCTCCTTTAGTGTGTAGACCTCTGTAGACAAAATAGTGTTCCATTTCTGCAGTTTCCCAGGAGATAAAATGTCCGATTCAAATTCCATGCCAGCGATACTTGTAATAACCCACAGCTCCTCTAGAGGGATTATAGTAACTCAGTTTCATTCCCGATCTCACCCACCAGTCAAAGTAACTTATTATTCCTTGTTTTAAACAGTTTATATCCAATTTATAACAAATGTAACCAGCAAAGTCCTCGTAACAAAGTTCTCTTTTTGTTCTTCAGTTTTGGCAGCTCCTTTGACAGCTGTCAAAACCTCTATTTCTCCTCTCCAGGCGCTCTCACGGATCGCTCCCGGGGCTTCCGGGGGGGGGGTTGTATTTTAATTCACATTCCACTCTTCTCCTCCAGCCCAGCTTATAATTTTCCATTATAAATTAATATCTTTATCAAAAGAAAAGGTTGCGCTCGATCTTAGTTGTCAGGTCCTTTGCTTTAGCTCCTCTACAACAGGGGGGAGGTTGACTTCCTTTTTATACCTCCCCCGCTCGCTCTGAATTTAAGAAAAAATTTATTCCCCTTTTTAATCCAAGTTCCAATTACTCACGGGTTGTTCTTTTAAGTCCAGATTTTCAATGGAAGAAGTCAGCGCTCTCCGCCAAATGGCATGCGGCTTCGCTCGGCAGGGGAAGCGGAGGACTCACAGCACCACCACCACCCCCCGTCACCCGCTCCGCAGCCTTTAAAAAGGCTCCTTCGCGTGGTCGGGGGGGCGCAAACGGTGCCAGCCGAGTCACCATGCCCATGGGTTTCAGCGCCCATGGTTTTTGAGGGTCCCCGCGTCGCCGGCGCGGTAGAACCCAGCCCCTGCCGAGCAGACTCCCTCCGGAGCTCGGAGGGAGTCCACCATTCGGCGATGGCGCCAACCCGGAAGTCCCGAACTCCAATCTCCTCCTGACCCAAGTCCATGTCCCAAAAGTCAGTTAATCCCTGCATGGAGGGATCTTTCCAACTTTCCTTTTCCAGTCCAGGCTGGGCTCCGATCCTCAAAATCTGACTTTTTCTAGTTTTAATCATAAAAGGCCTCAACTTATAGTCCTCAATTTGCCTCTATAAGGCTGAGGCTCCCACTTGTATTACTTTAGGTTCGACAACAACAACTTTCTCCTTCTCCTTTTCCACAATTTGTCCTGCTAAAGTAAATTCCTGTACCAAATCCTGAATAATTTCTGTATTGGTGCTCACTTTTTGGCCAAGTTATCAATTTTAGTAGTCAAAACATCCGTCTTCTTGTGAAGTTGTTCCAACGAGTAGCTTATCTTACATAATGCAGTCACTAAAGCTTCTCCTGTCGACATTCTTAAATGGTCCAAGGTCAATCCCTGATTCTCACAGTTCTTATCATGCAGCTGGAGATTCCCCAGCTCCACTCCTGTAACAGTTTCAAAAGCTCCCTCTAGAGGGAAACAGTCTCCACTTGTATCAATCCTTTCAAGCACAGTTCAAAAAGTAAAGTTAGTTTCAATTTTCAGTTACTTTTCCTCCTTTTTAAACGCAGAAGAGGACAATGGAAACAATATATTTCTCTTATTTAACTGTCAACATACGTTCTCTTCACTGTCAATGAACTCTCCCAAAACGTCAATCTACTGGCAGCCCGTTTCCAGATTCAGAGCAGTGGTAATTTAATTTTTATCACTCTCTCCTGCAGGCTACAGAATTCAAAATTTCCCCCCTCTTCTCCTGCTTCCAAGTGGGGTTTAATGATTTCAATCGATGGAAGTTTAATCCTTTACATAAGGCTTTCTAAGACCTTAGCTTGCAGCTTCTTTGCTTCAATCTATTTACAAAAGGGGAAGGCGGACTTCCTGTTTGAGACCTTCCCGTTTCGGTACCAAATTAAGACGTTTGTAAATCCAATTTTCCGTTCTACTCACGGGTAGTTGTTTGAAGTCAAATTGTCCACAGGAAAAAGTCAGTGCTCTCTGGCAACAGCAATGCGGCTTCACTCCGTGAAAAAAGCACCGTGCCATTCACCCCACGTCGCTCCGGATCCCCAAAACTGGGTTTCCCCGCGAGCAGGGGAGGCGCAAAGGGTGCCAGCCGAATCCCACGTTCACAAGCTTCTCCCGCCTGTGATTTTAGTGGGTCTCCGCCTTCGCCGTGGCGGTCAGACCCTGATTTCCATGGAGCAAATTCCTCCCGATTGGAGGAACTCCGCCATTGCCGGAGGCGCCAACCCGGAAGTCTCCTCCATCTCCATTTTTTATAGTTCCTTCAAGCTTTCGCCTTCTCCCGTTTCTACCCCTCCATTCTTTCATAGAATCGTGGAATCATAGAATTGGTAGAGTTGGAAAGGACCCTATTGATTATTATCTTGATTCCCACCCTCCTGGCTCATATATATTTAAATCATTTGATTAGATCAATTGCCTCTATACTTGTATCTATATCATGTGTTGTTATTTACACCCATTTTTTCCTCTTTTTCTTCTTCCCTTTTTTTTTGTTCTATAGTATGTTGCTTGTCAATTATTTATTGCATTCCCTCACTGCTGCCCTTTCAAAACAGCTAATATTTAAGCAATTTCAAAGTGAACCCAAATATTAATAGGTGGCAAAGGAGGAGAATTTAGGTTATTTTTGTATTAAAATTTTTACACACATCCCCCCCAAAAAATCTGAGTACTATTGTTGAAATTGTTATTCATGATGCTATCATTGTTACACTCTTCTGCATCAAGTTCCTTAGGCATGTTTAGTGAAGCTTCACTGGTTCCTCCTCACCATAAGAGGTATGAAGGTATCCATTATACCAGCAGAAAGTTTGGATCATGCAAGGTGCTCAGTGGTCCAGTTTATGTTTATCTCTATTCTTTTTGTTATTTTTAAAATTTCTCACTACTAAAATTTTTCTCCCCCCCCCCTTTCCTCTTAGTTTTGTCTAGTCCTTCTTATGTTTTCTCTTCATCTTTTAAATTAGTTTTGTTAACAGTATGAAAATGCACATTAAGACTGAGGCAGTAAAACTAAGAATTGTACATTTGGCTGAACAGGATGAATGTCTTCAAGTTTCCTATATAGATATGAAGAGATGGCTGATTTAAAGGCTATTACGTTGAACGTGTGGTGACTAGGAAACCCAATAAAAAAGAAACACATTATCACATATATACAGCCGATGAGACTGCATATTGTTTTCATTTCAAGAAAAGATTGCTTTATCTGTTCCAAGTAGAAACATATAAAAGGCAAGAACAGTTTTCTTACCCTACTCACAGTAAGCAGTTTAAATGAAGTTTTTTCATGTCTAGTCTGTAGTGATTATATCTGTAATGTTTTTAACTATTGATTTTCAGACCCAACAGAACACGTTGATTCTTACTCAGATTGCATACTGTTTAAGGCTTTAAATGTATTTTAAGCCTGCTCTCCCCCGCCCCATGATTCTCCCTTAGCACTTTAATAAACATCTGACACTCTGCATGCCTGTTGCCTGAAGTACAATTAGCGTTTACAGTGTATTACATTAATTCTACAATTCTACAAGACAAATTCTGCCAGGAACAGGAAGGTGTTGACTTTATGGAATGCCCTCCCTTAGGAAGCCTGCCTAGGCTCAACCCAATGTGCCATTTAGGTGCCAAGTAGACCTGGGTGTTTAGAGACACCTTTGATGGGGGCTGAGGGATACTATTTGAGTTACACTTAAGCCCATACAAACCAGTTGCTGGAAACCGCAGAAGGGGAGTTGTGCTCAGCTCCTGCTTGTGTGCTTCCCACAGGCACCTGGCTGGCCACTGTGACAACAGGATTCAGGAATAGATGTCCCACTGGCCTGATTCATCAGGCTCTTATGTATGTTTGGCTGTTTTATGGTGCTGTCACCATCTTGATTTGTTATACTTTGTTGAAAAACAACACTGATTTTTAAAAAAGCATTTTCACAAGACTTCCAGTGAGCGTAGTACTCTGCATTTGAAGAATTAGGTCACATACATTTAACTAAGCAGATGGAACTTCATCTTTGGGAAAGCTGCTTTCTGCATGGATATAAATCTCTCAACCATACTCAACATATAATTTTCTGAATCAGAATTTAATCAGTTTGAAAGAAGGGCATGATGTATACCACGTGCTACTACTGTTCATCCTGTTCTCTTGAGACAAATGGGAATAAAACTGAACCCACATGTGGGAAGAATTGAGATCACAGAGAACTGTCTCCATTTATTAGGTTTCTATGAGGCATGTTATGTTCCCTAGTAAATACAAATAATGAAACAAAATCTTACTGAAGTAATATGTAATTTGGATAAGACAAGATATACGAATGTTGCTTTTCCTCTTGCACCAAGCAGTGACAGAAGCCAGGAAGTCATAGTTAAACCATAGCTTTCTGTTATGTGCAAATCAAGTGCTACAGGTAATAGTGTCAAAATAAGCCAGGATATAGAAGCCAGCTTGTGAGCCAGTGTGGTGTAGTGGTTAAGAGCGGTGGACTTGTAATCTGGGGAACTGGGTTCGCGTCTCCGCTCCTCCACATGCAGCTGCTGGGTGACCTTGGGCCAGTCACACTTCTCTGAAGTCTCTTAGCCTCACTCACCTCACAGAGTGTTTGTTGTGGGGGAGGAAGGGAAAGGAGAATGTTAGCCGCTTTGAGACTCCTTAAAGGGAGTGAAAGGCGGGATATCAAATCCAAACTCTTCTTCTTCTTCTTTAAAACATGGCTTCATATTCTGCCATGGTTGGAAGCCATAAACTAGTTCCAGGTTGGACATAACAGCAATAGTTAATTGTGGTTTGCTGGCTTGTTTGCAGCTGCATTCAGATTCCTGAAGCATGCATGTATCTTAGCTTATTTAGCTGAGATTTTATTCTCCAAACACAGCCAATGTGTCTTATTAAATTCATCCCTTGTAACCCTTGCATCTCCCCTTCCTGCTTTTCTCTTCCCAAGTAGCAAATAAAAAACAATAACAAGGGAGCCAATCATAATGAAACAATGATCAGATAAAGCCTTACCAGAAGAAAGTGTCCGGGTGGCAGCAGAATACCATTAGGGAGAAGGTCAAACAGATATTTCAGGATTCCAAAGGCAAGATGATGCAACCAAGATCTTCCGTTCTATTACCAACCATACCACAGAAGAGCTTCTTCAGAGGACCTCAGTGGACAAATATTGTATGGAATTTTTTGTTTATGTTCCACTGTGAAGAGCCATGTATGTTGACAATACAGCAATGATAAATGTGCAAAATAAAAAGTTACTGTGTTTATGGAGCAAATTTCATAACCAAAACTGTTCTATTTTCAGTTTATTACATAGAATTAAAACCTTACAGCTCTGTAAAACCTAGGCTGTTACGTAGTGCAAAACGATGTCTGAAAACTTAATTCAACCAGTTCATTGTACTGTATCTTGAACAGCAAAGGCAGAATGAAGATTACCTCTTATGTTGTCTCAAATCAACAAGAACACTACACAGTTTGGACCTGGCAGAGCAGGAGTATCAACTACACAAATCACCTGCCACAGTTTTACTAAGGTCAAAATGGTTCAGCATTATAATGTGGCATTTGTTGTGACAGGTGTACTTTTAGACATTTCTGAACCAACCTCTGAAAAAATCTAACCAGTAATAACAATATACCTAGTAAGATAGCATTTGGTTATGCCACTATACCATTTATTATGCGGTCAGGTCAACACTTTTTAAAAAATAGGCAAAAAGCAACAAAAACTGCATATGCAGAACACAAATGATGAAGTATATTAATGTATCTTCTGTGTTGTTGCATTTACACATAATACTGTAATAAAATGATTCAATCCATATTATATTACAAAAGAACAAGGCTGCAGTAGGTATTGGTACCTGCCAATATTCACATATACTCTTACATTTCAAAAGCTCCTCTGAAAAGTGGTGCTTTTCAGGATGAGAGGAAAGCTATTTTACAAGATTGCAGAAAAATATTAGAATGTTTTTATTCCCAATAACCCAATGCACTTGAGCACTAAGCACCATGCAACTTCAAAAACAGACTTGTGGGCAATTTCAACCATGTAAAGTAATCTCCACTTTTACCAGCTGAGTTTTAGGGTGTGCCCTTGTCTTGCTGTAAACTCAAAAAGGGCACATTACAGCAAAGGTTACCCATTCCGTTGCTTTCAATGGCGCTTGCAACTAGCTTTTAATGGATTGTACCGTTTTAGTGAATAACTATTTCTGCATTTCAAACAGCATAATTTTGCCTCTTGTACATCAGATTGCTTGCCAAACATCTATGGACCTCAGAGTCTTTCACTACTAGAGCCATCATCCACCCACACCGCCAATGTCTACCTGTTCACCACTGCTTTTGAGCAATCACAGAAGAGACCTGTAACATTCTTCAGTCAATGCTTATCTGCTGAAGAGCTGCACAGCTCAAGGGAACTGCAAAGGGCCTTTGATTACAGACTGAAGAACACTGTGTACCTTAGATGAGTTGTGAACCAGGTAGGAGAATGCCATTTTGAGAGGGAAGGAGTGCCAACATATGGGAATGGAACAGGTACTATACGGTAGTTCTTCAGATTAGCGGGCATGTGGCGCTGTGGGTTAAAGCCTCAGCGCCTAGGGCTTGCCGATCGAAAGGTCGGCGGTTCGAATCCCTGCGGCGGGGTGCGCTCCCGCTGCTCGGTCCCAGCGCCTGCCAACCTAGCAGTTCGAAAGACCTCCGGGTGCAAGTAGATAAATAGGGACCGCTTACCAGCGGGAAGGTAAACGGCGTTTCCATGTGCGGCTCTGGCTCTGGCTCTGGCCAGAGCAGCGATGTCACGCTGGCCACGTGACCCGGAAGTGTCTCCGGACAGCGCTGGCCCCTGGCCTCTTAAGTGAGATGGGCGCACAACCCCAGAGTCTGTCAAGACTGGCCTGTACGGGCAGGGGTACCTTTACCTTTAGTACTTAACTGTCTACAGACTAAATTTGGCATACTAGCCTTGATCCAAAGGCGGATAGCAGAAGCTGGCAAGCACTGTAGTCTGCTTTGTTTGTAAGAACTGTAAAATGGCTAAAATTGTTTCGTAACAAAAATAACTGCACAGAGTAATCAGACCTAGAGATGGACACACTTGAGTGGCATTCTGAACTAGAACAATATAATGAAGCCCAGAAACAGAAACAAAATACCCCTAGCAACAATAATTATTCAAGGAAAGGTATCATTACCTTGGGGAGTAAAAACCATAACAGAGCTCTTAAAATTTCAAAAATAAATTTAATCATCAGTTAGCCTTCCATCAAAACAGGGACACATCTTCCTAGCACGTCTATTTACAAGATGTACAATTTGTACATGATAACCTTAACCCAACGAAAGTATGCATGTAGGCATGGAGCTTCCTCATAGTGAGGCACTTACAAAATGTTTCAGCTGCAGGGGCATGAAAACCAATGAGGGATTCCGTGCCTGAAGGACCACTGTTTGGGCACTTGGAGCACCAATGGATCTTTACACTAGAGGTTATGCTATATGGCCATGCTGCATAAAAAAAAACCTAGCAAACATTATATACTTAATTAACTATAATGACAGATTGTTTCTGCTTACTAACTGAAATTGATAATTCCTCAAAGTGTTTCCCACATTTTTGCATGCACTTATAAATGCATGCAAATAATTATTTTTGACAGCTGATTAATTAGTTTAATAAAATATTAGCAATTTTGGAAACAGCTGCCATCCATAGGAAATACTGGCAAAATATATATATAAAAGTTAGCATTTTTCATGTGCCATGATAGATAAAAGTCTGATCATTCCCAACCCCAGAAAAAACATTCATATGACAGGAAAGTCACTCAATGTTTTTCAGTGTCTCCACAGTTGGCATGAAGCAAAATGAAACCCAGGAATTTCTGAAACACTGGTCAAAATATCTCTTCCTGCTCTCCCACAAGGAGCTCGTTAATAAAGATTCCATACAATCCATTACCCACTGGGCTGTAGAAACAACTGTGCAGTCTATTACTTTTTCAGAATTATGAATGATGGTGCAAAGATGAGGGGGAAACAGGAATGAATTTATCACGTTAAGCCTACACAAACAAAATCAGATAAGGCATACATACACATATACATATACATATGTATACATATGTATATGTATATTACATATATTACTGATTAGTTAGAATGAACAATGCTTTAAAAAAAGTATATGGTTCATCTTAATTTCTTCTGACAGCAGTTATTTTGTCTTTGTGCCCCATAAATAAAACTCAGCAAGAAGTCCAGAAACATTTTTATCTCTTATAATTCTCTCCTTTCAAATTGTGAAAGATGTGATAGAAAAGTGACCATAGAAATAGTGCTGATCCTGAGATGAAATATGGGACATGAAGATCCAGGCTAATTCTCATTCAAACTTTTGTTTAAGTTTCTTCTGAAAAATAGCTGGCAGAATGGAGAGAATAGCTAGAATCATGAGAATGAAAACAGAGTTCCAGGAGACTGCTTCACCTGCTGTTGTAAGCTGGTAGAGCGTTGTTCCAGCTTTAATTGCTACAAAAGATGGTGGCGCAACACCTGGAAATAAAAGACAAAAAAATGGATCAGGGGGGAAAAATTAAACACAAAACAGTTGTGTGTTTTTTTAATGTCACCAAATCTTATAGATGATTCAGAAGTCATGAAGGAAGAACCTGTTCTCCCCCAACTTTGCAATTCTATGATTCTATTTTTAAAGCATTTTTATTTAGGTTACCACACTAAAGTATTATCTATATTCCAGCTTGTAACTAACATGTACAAGATGGTTTATACAATAAAATATCGCTTATAAACCCCCCAATAACTAAAGCAATCAAGAATGAAAAACGGAGATTCCAAAACAACCAGCCTAAATAAAAATGTATTTGCTGCCTGCTTAAAAGCAGGCATTAATAAGCATGGGGTCAAGACAGAACCTTGTGGCATCCTGCAGGCCAAAAGCTACAGGCCAAATCAGTAGTCACCAAGGCCCACCTTCTGAAAGCTACAACCCAGGATTTCACTTCTGTCTGCTTCTGTGTCACTGGCACTTTGCCTTCTCTTCTTCTGTGACTCAGCTGACTAGCCCAACCAAGCCTTGCAGATTTAATAAGCCAGATCAGCCAAGGATCCAAAGCGCCTATCATGGGTCTTGGTTCTCCAGATAACTTTTTCACAACTTCAGGTTGCACAAGTTGAAAGGTATTCAATACAAAGTGAACAGTCAGGAGCCGTGTGTGATCACTGGCACTGATTCAGAAATAACCATAGCATCCACACTGTAGTGGATGCTAGCAACTTTATCTGAAAAGCTTCTTGCAAAGCAGTCACCATCCCCCTGCTGGCCAGAGTGCAACAGGCCTTTTTACTGTTCTGAACAGATCAAATGAGCAGACAAAACAATAGTGGTGATGTAGGATTTCTTCACCACCATCATGCCACAGAGTAGGCTCTAAAATGGAATGTATCCTATGATACATATGTAGAATTTCAGCTCATTTTTATTTAACTGTGAAATTTACAGCCTGCATTCCTTAACAACTAAAAATAAATAAAGCACTAAAATAAGAATATGCAAAAACAGTTATTCAAACTTTATACAACTGCCCAAGAGATGGGGCTGTGTACTAGTGAAGCATGCAGGATGAAGTCACATTTAGCAAATCTTTAATATTAATCTGAATTCTTACCTAGAAAAGTACCAATAAAAAATACTTTCAATGGTACATTTATTACAGGAGATGTTATATTGATAAACCAATTAGGAAGGAAAGGAGTTATTCTCAAAAATATTATGTAGTTAATGAGGTGTTCTCTGTGTCGTTCAACCTGTTGGGATATAAAAATTCCGAATTAAAAGAATCCTATTTTAGAAATATAGCAGCAATCTTAATTGCATAATCATTCCCTCTATTTCCAAAGTTTACTTGCGAGTGCTGGTCTTCACATAGCTAAAATGGAGCCATTCACACACAGGAGGGAGAAAGCAGCAAGTTTGGTTGAACCCCCAAGGTTCACAGAATTACAACAACAAAACCTTTGGGGAGGAACTAAGGATGTTGGCAAACCGCCAAAAAAGCCAAATGAGGACGGAGTGGCCAAGGAATGCTGACTGTTGGATGAAAAACCCCTCCCCAAACTGGGTAAGAGAGAGAACAAAATAGAGCATCATGGAGGACCATGGCTGACTGACTGGAACAGGGAACAGGAATACCCTATACTGCAATGCTTTGTTGTAGGTCCAACTTTACCCCTCTAATAGTGAACTCAGGTGGCTGAGGGTTAAACTGGGGCTATCCCAAAATAAGGAAGCAATTTCTACATAGGGGATTCTCTAGGTAGGGGTGTGAATGTATGTACAGAAAAATCAAACAATAAAATTTATTATTATTACTACTATCACTGCTGTTACTTCTATTACTATGAAGAAGAAGAAGAAGAAGAAGAAGAAGAAGAAGAAGAAGAAGAAGTAAACAGCCCAGAAAGCACCTGAGAGTTTCCAGGCTTGAGGGCACAGACATAACAGCCCACTAGCAACTCATTTCATTGTCAACAAAGAGAACCTGTGGTTGACATATTGCCAAATTCCCATATTTGCTGTTACTTTGGGGAAATTAGGGGTGGAAAGAGATATGCTACAACTGGTTTCAAGTTGGCTTGCTTGAAATTAACATTAACCAGTGTTTGTCAAATCAGACGACACAAGCTATGGTTTAGCACGAATGGCATGCAAGCCCAAAATTTACTTCTAGACTCACTCCTGTCACACTGAACTATGGTTTAGCATGAAATCCAGGTTGTGACCAGGTGTGGGGGGAAATGGATACAGTGGTACCTTGATTCTTGAACTTGATCCGTTCCAGGAGTCCGTTCGACTCCCAAAACCATTTGAAAACCAAGGCACAGCTTTTAATTGGCTGCAGCAGCTGCAGGAACTTCTTGCACTCAAGCAGAAGCCACGTCGGAAGTTCAGCTTCTGAAAAATGTTCACAACCCAGAACACTTACTTCTGGGCTTGTGGTGTTTGGGAGCCAATTTGTTCAGGAGCCAAGCGGTTCAAGTACCAAGGTACCACTGTATTTGTGTAATTCCTATCCTCTTATACTTAAATGTAAGCATTTAGGACAGATGTTCCACCAGAATGACTTTACCTGCTGTGACCATTTCACGGCTTTCTCTGTTAAATATCTATAAACAACAGGTCTTCCAACTAAATAGGACAGCATATAACAGAAAGAGGCCCCAAGTCCAGAGCACTGCAAATGAATGGAAAATGAGACTCTCATATATTCATCCTTCACATGATTAACATGCAATGGGGTTTCAAATAATCAATGTAGTTAAGCATTTATCTATACATTCAATATTACTCTCTCTTAGTTAGAACTGTATCACCTCAGACCACCTATAGGAGACTGCTTTGTTAGTACTCCCCTTTATGTTAAAAAGAAAATCTTTCATGCAGAAAACTAGTGCATCTGGGAGAAAACTAGTCTAGAACTTCTCTTACCATGTATGAGTTGTCTGTATGATTCTGCTGAACACACACTTCAACTCTAGTACAAGCAGCTTCAAAATAGTAGTAACTACAGAAAACTCTTTTTAAACTGATTTGAATTGGACTTTTATTATACAAGGGTGTTCGTGTGTCTGCATCTGGGGCCATCTGTTGTTACAAGTGACTAGCTGTCCACAACATGGTACACTGAGGCCACCATTTCCAAATTACCTTCACATAGCGTTTTGCAAATGACCCTAACCATAACGCCCTTCCTTTTTCCAAAGAAGTTGTTTCAAGTCTTGGGAAGGGATGTACATCACACCCTAATTAATGCATTTAAATTGGTTTCCAGTTGCTCACTTTTATAGCCACCACAGAAAAAGTGGGCGGAATTGAACATTGCACTATTACAAACATTCTGTCTGCACAAGCATATTAGCTTGCCAGACTGAACAATCCTCCTCCCGCCCACTGTTCTGAGGACTATACTGACCCCCCCATCCAATTTCAGGGAATTTGGGAGAACAGGGGAATTAAGGGGTAAGCCCTGTTGCAGAAGCAGGTTGTGTTATGTGAATCCCACCCAATGTTTCTGTTTTACTCAGAGTAAACCCATTGAAATTAATGGACCTAATTTAGTCACTTTCAGTAATTTCATCAGGTCTACTCCAGGCTAAACTTAGTTGAACACTATCTAGTAAAATTATTATTTTGCTATCACTTATTCAACTTTGTCCATTAGAAAGTACTCCTTTCTGAGAGCTGATTCATCACTACCACCCCTTATGTCAAAAGCAAATTTCACCTGCCCAAGGAGGGCAAGATTTAGTATACTGTCCTCACTAGTAAATGCTACATTTCTATTAACTATTCTATTTCTTTGTTAGCGTTAAAATTCAGTAGAGGAAAAGCCAGTCCTACTTTACATAAAACAATTATTGCTATTGGGCACTGATTTAACAGAGCCAGCTGAATATATTTAAAATATTCTTATCCTATCTTCTAATCAGTGCACCCAACTGCTCAGAGTAGACACAATGAAATTAATGTACGTGTTTAAGTTGGGTCCATTCATTTCAGTGGGTCTCCTCTGAATATGACTAACATTGGATACAACCTGAGGACACCTTTTCAAATCCAATAAAAAAGATAAATACACAAGTGATAGTATACAGAAGCAGAACAATTCTTCTCTCCTTAGAGATGTGGGCTTCACTGGGGAGGGAAGTTTGGGTCTTCTCTCCCTACCAATGACCCCAATCAAGATGCCCCCTGCACCTCAATTAGGCTTAAGGGTCAAGTTCCCGTTGGACCCACTGCAGCATAACGGAAAGGTTAAATTAAACTTCTCCTTATGCTGCAGTCTCACAGCACACCAGGGAAGAGACACTTGCAATTAAATGGTGAAAATCTATTTAGAGTAAGTAATGTGTATTTTGGCCCTGAGGCAAACCTCTGCCAGCAGGTTTTTAGGTTGCTTTCAACATTCTTTCTGTGTCTGTTTCTATGTTGTTTTTCAGTTATACTACTATTTTGTTTGTTACTGTCTTATTGTAACCTCCTAAGAAAGTAACAGGTAAACATTTAATAGCTAAACATTTAATTAATAAGAACTCCCCTGTTCATTACTTCAATTGTTACATATTAAAAGGTTATGCCTGTACTATTCACATCATCTGCTGCTGCACTAAATAGCAAGTACCTTAAACAAATATTTTGAAGAAAAGCATTCTGTATTTGTAATTAATACTTACCAAACAAACAAGAAATAGAGCTAGGGGGAAAGGGTAGAGAAATCCTGAAAGTATACTCAGAAATATTGATCCAGGAATAGCAAAGGTTTGCAAACTGAATGGTAGGTTTAGTTAAGGACAACATTACTTCACTGTTTTGAACATGCAGAGTATACTAATGCATGTTTACTCAGAAGTTAGGTCTGACTGTTTTTAATAAAACTTTCTCCAAGGTACATAGGATTACAACCTTAGAAATTTAAAACCAATACAATTTTAAATAATTTATATATCAAAAGTATTGCCAATGAAAACAATTTAAAAGATGGTTTAATATTTGAAATATGAATATACAGGTGAAACTCAAAAAATTAGAATATTGTGGAAAAGTTCATTTATTTCAGTAATTCAACTTAAAAGGTGAAACTAATATATGAGATAGACTCATGACATGCAAAGCGAGATATGCCAAGCATTTATTTGTTATAATTGTGATGATTATGGTGTACAGCTGATGAAAACCCCAAATTAACAATCTCAGAAAATTAGAATATCGTGAAAAGGTGCAGTAGCTATTCAATCCATAACACCTGCAATGGGTTCCTGAGCCTTTAAATGGTCTCTCAGTCTGGTTTAGTAGGAAGCACAATCATGGGGAAGGCTGCTGACCTGTCAGTTATGCAGAAAGCCATCATTGAGACCCTCCATAAGGAGGGAAAGCCTCAAAAGCCAATTGCAGAAGAAGTTGGATGTTCCCAAAGTGCTGTATCGAAGCACATTAATGGAAAGGAAGGGAAAAGTGTGGAAGAAATAGGTGCACAAGCATCAAGGATGACTGCAGCCTGGAGAGGATTGTCAGGAAAAGAGCATTCAAATGTGTTGGGGACTTTCACAATCGTTGTTTTGTCAACACAAGCATTTCAGCTTGCCAGATGGAAAAATCTCCCCTTTCCCCTGTGTGTGTTTCTGCAGGATCCTCTGACATGCTCTCCCTTCCCAACAGTCAATTGGAGGGGGGGGGGTCCACAGGGGGAAGAGAGGGGAAAGCCCCAATGTATTAGCAGGATATTACCTGGCTCTCAGTCATAAATCTGAAACATTCATTCTGCAATGTATAGAACAGACTATTATTATTTACTGAATTTATATACTGCCTTATACCTGGAGGTGTCACGGTAGTTCACAGACTATGCTGTTCTACTAATTTAGATACCAATAAAGGTTCACATTGGGTGTTTTTTTAAAAAAAAAATCTGTGGTATTTCTAACCTTTATTGGGTCCCAGGGCAGGAATATAATAAATGAATCTCAGCTTTACCTCTGTATAGGCTACTTACCGTAAGTTCTGTGAACCAAACTCTTACAAAACATAATTTTGTACTATGAAGTGCTATTCAATGGTACCATTAAATAGCCTTGTTTACAGCTGCTAAAAGTTGTTCACATAGCACTAATGGAGCATGCCTCAAACAACTTTTAAATAGCTAAGTGAATCAAAGACTCATTTCTATCCAAGTGTTGTTAACAACCTAGCAATAGCAAATTAGCATATTCTATCCCCACAGGGTGAATAACCACCAATAAAAATAAAGTTGCTTGTTTTAACAGGTTGCCTATGCGTTAAGAATTTTTTTTAACAACTTCACAGCACAAAAATATTCCTTTATGCAAATAAGTCAAGTCTTCCTAAATGCTCTTAACCCCTTTGACTTCTTATGCAGTTTTCACATCTTAAAAATATAGGATTAAACCAAGTTAGGTTGCTTCTTAAAATCAGTTTCAGAAGTTCCTTCAATTATTGATTACTACACTTAATGTTCTGTTAAAATTGATAAATCTCTCCCACTTGAAATGAAAAAAAGCAGGCTTAGAGAATCTGTGGCCTTCGGGAAGTTGCTGGACTCACTCGTCCAGCAAGCATGGCTAATGGTTAGGAACATCACAAGTTGTGGTCTAACATCTGGAAGACCACAGGTTCCCCTTTCATGGAATAAATCAAGCCAGGGTAATGCAGGATAATCCTTGCTCAGATTCCAAAGGCAGTGGCATTCTCTCTGCTTTCATTATCCTCTAGGATTAAATGATTTAACTCACAGGAGTGTTATTAAGGATGAAATCAACTTATTTCATAAATCATTTTATAGTTTCAAAACAAAGTCATTTGCAAAGGAAACCTATGTTCACTTAGATGTAGCTTCCATTGCCTACAATGAAGCATATTCTTTCGTAAGTACTGTATATTTAGGAATGCAGCCTTGGCTTCTTGAATTTAATCCCCCAACAATACAACGTACTCCGTTTTTCTTTTTTTCTACCTTTCTGGTCCAATCTTACATGTGAAAATTCTGAAATAAACATGTTCAATGCTGAAGTGGGGAAAGGGCCTTCTTATACAAACCAATGAAAACCACACACTGTTAACTACCAGCAGTTCCATATTGAAAGATGCCAAGTACGGTCACACAAATTCTTAAAGTTGTTCCCCACATTCCATTCCACGTTGTTCAAAAGCCCCCCCCCCCCTGATCCTTTCAGGAGGTACAGGGGATGGGTACCTTTTCTTCTATGAACTTCCATCTATTCACTCATCTTCGGACCCAAACCATGTAATCAAGAGTGTCCATCACCACCACACAGAAAAAAGAGCCTGGAAACTACTTCATGTCATATTCCAGAAAGCCACAGCTATGTGTATTTTTCAAATAAGGATACAAAACGTAAGTAGCAAAATAGGCCACTAGGACTTGTACATAGAAGTTGTCCTTGTATTTAGAGAGAACTTTTCCTAAGGCTTTGGCATCATCCATGTCTCTAGGAACCTTTATACATTCTCTCTCCTCTCTGTAGGGGAAAAAGAAATCAGATGAATTTACCAGCATAAACAGCAGATGCTTGCCCCAAACAGCAGGGATACTAATGGCACTGTGACATATGTATCATGCACTCTTAAGATTTCATGTAAAATACTAATTACACTGTTTGACTTATTGGATTTTGTAATACATACAGCCAGCTTTAACTACTACTTGATGTTATTCTGTAACCTGTTGAGGTTTCAAAGGTACTACATCAAAACATCAGTTGTTCAGAAATTACTAGACAGTTTGATATTATCAAAACCTTTGCCTCCACTCCAGCAATTATTAATCAAAGTCAATGTTCAAAGCAAGGCCACACATCGTATTCAACATAATATCCAGGCACAACTTAATAACTTTTAATACAAGCAGATGGAACACATGCTCATTGCTTTAGGAGAGAAGAGTAATTGTTTGTGGTGTTTATTCAGAGATAGAGAAGGGCTTCCCGGCAGAATCTGAGACCAGGGAAAAGAGACGGTGGAGGAAGACTGAAAGAAATTCAAAGACTATCTGCAGAGGCATTATAAAATTAATGGACATTAGTGTGATGTTGGATAAAAATTAAGTGGTTACCAGCTGTAATGTAGAGGTTGAGCAATAAGTTACGATAAGTTATAACAAGTTATAATAAGGATTTGCTGAATTAAGAATTTGAACGGGAATACAAAAGGGGGAGGTGAGAGGAGGTCTGGGAAATAAGTTAATGGAAATGAGTAATGGAAACTACATTTGTTTTAACTGTTCTTTTTTGCTTTTGTATTTTTGTGTTTTTATTATCTCTTTTTTTGTGTATGTTTATTTTTTGTATTAATTGGAAACTTTAATAAATATCATTTAAAAAAAATAATAATATTCAGAGATAGAGAAGGGCTTCAATACATAACACATATACAGAGAATACCCCAAATCTCTGCATCTTTGGAAGCAAGTAATTCCTTTAAAATACCTGTAGATATTATTTTTTGGAAAACGCTTGGGTGATTCTTAGCAGAACATACAAAGAAGCTCTATGGCCACATCTACACTACAAATGTAAGCCACTTCCACACAGTGTTTGGAATTCCCCAAGTGCCAGGTGTGTTTTGCTACTGGAGCTGGTGCAGCTGTGACTAAGTGGAGATTTCTGGGTGACAGGTCGGTGATTGCTATCTGCACTGAGTCTGCTGACTTGTGCACAGCAAAAGACATGCATCTTGTGCTTCTGTATTGCCCTGTGAATCATGGAGCCATTGCGGATCATCTTAGTCCTCCATCATCACAAACCACAATTTAAAAACCTCTGGCTTAGTCCATAGTTAATACCATTTTCATTTCCACTGTGTGTGTTTCTCCTTCTTGCATACTGGGACAAGTGAATTGTTGTAAGAGCAAGCTACAGTCAATCAATGTAGTTGATATCATAGAATCATAGGATTATAGCATTGAAAGAGACCCCAAAGACAATCTGGCAAACCCCTAGCAAACAGATATTCCATTGCGGCAACCATAACCTAAGTTTAAGGTGCCATCTGGCACTTAGCTTATATATCTGAGTTTTTAACACTGCTTCCACGTCAATTAAACAGTAACAGCTATCACAAATCCTTGAAACAGCAGTGCTCAGCACAATCAGAAATCTACAATTTCAGAGTTTGTTTGGTTTTTTGGAGAGGGGAGCTCCAATAGTTAAAAACTACTTTGAACCCAGTATCGTAACAGCTTTTCGTAGTGTGAATGTGTAGTGAAATGAGCATTTGTCCAAGTTTTGTCTGACGACATAATTTTGAATTGGACAGCTTAGCTCTGCCAGACATTAACAGGTGGCTAGTTTAACCTCTAATCCCAGGATATACAACTATCCACCGGGGAAATTTGCACACTGTGACATATTAAAACTAAGATTGGGGTTAACCAGCAATATGAAGTGTTTTGATATAGTAGTACAACAAGCTTCCATAATGTATTGTCTGAACAAAAAATATTTGTCAGTAATCTTTAAATGGTTATGTCAAATTTCTGACAGGAATGAGCCAGGTAGCGTACCTTGCAGCTTACTGGTAAATTCTGATATCAAAACTAGACATTTAGACACATGGTTCCTTTCTGAAAACTTAATGAACTGTGTCCTTCACTTCTGAGTTCTATAGGTTTGTAAGGTTCTTTAGGTGCATTTGCTGGAAACAAAGCAAATTCTCGGTCATACTTACTCACTCAGCTGTGGAAAGTTTTTATACACCAGAAACATAACAGATGCAGCTATTAAGAAGATGGACAATAATATGAGAAGGGACATTCGTGCAGATCCACCTTCTTTATGGGCCTTTCCTGAAATGGAACAAAAATATAATTAATTCATGAGTTCTTACAAATCATATTTGAGGGGTTGAATTGAGGAAGGGCACTTAGACTTCACCCCTTCATGGATCACTGCCTTGCTGTGGCGAAGGGGCTTGAATAACTCAGAGAAGCTATGAGCTATGCCATGCAGGGCCACCCAAAATGGACAGGTCATGGTGGAGAGTTTTGACCAAACGTGATCCACCTGGAGCAGAAACTGGCAAGCCACTCCAGTATCCCAGCCAAGAAAACTCCATGGACAAAGACAACAGGCATATAAAAGTTATGACGCTGGAAGATGAGCCCCTCAGGTCGGAAGGCATCCAACATGCTACTGAGGAAGAGCGGAGGACAAGTACAAGTAGATTCAGAGTGGATGAAGCGGCTGAGCCAAAGCCGAAAGGTCGCTCAGTTGCGGATGTGCCTGGAAGCGAAAGGAAAGTCCAATGCTGTAAAGAAAAATATCGCATAGGAACCTGGAATGTAAGAACCATGAACCTTGGTGAGTTGGATGTAGTCAAAAATGAGATGGCAAGAATAAATATTGACATCCTGGGCATCAGTGAACTAAAATGGACGGAAATGGGCAAATTCAGTTCGGATGACCATCATATCTACTACTGTGGGCAAGAATCCTGTAAAAGAAATGGAGTTTGACAAGGTAACTAGAGCTCACTCAAGTCTACTTCCCTAGCTTACTTTAGTGATGATAATCAAGCAATAAGTCCATCTCTTCTTAAATTTGCTTCTATTGATGGATAAAGGAAACATGCCCATGACCAACTTGCCTGAAACAACAATTTCACTCAGGCAGGCAACTGTGTGAGACTGCTACTACATAGTAAACTGGCTAGATCATCCACCCTGCTTATCTGTCAAGAATAATAATAATCCCAGAGTGTTTATTACAATTGGTGGTGCCATGATTATGCAATGTGTACTGAATATTCCCTCTTGTGATGTTACATGATTATGAGCTGGCAGGAGGAGAACAGAGATGATGAAACTGCCACATAAGTATGAAAATCATATGACGTGGCATAACAAGTGTTCTGAATTTAGCAATTTGCCTTGAAGTTACTGCACTTGTGTAGCATGCTTTCGTAAAGCCTCATATGTCTAACAGAAGGTAAACCATCTGCACAGCTACACCTGAAGTTTCATTACTCCTCTTAAAATCAGTGCCTCCCAGGAAGAATCTGTATAAAATCATTACTGTCAGCAGAAAGAAAGATAATTGTTTAGTAGCAGTTGAACTTCATATTTCTTACAGCAGCAAATGTACACTCTGGGTGTCACACTGCTATTCCAGCAAGCCAGCATCACAAATCATGGCATTGTATCTGTGCTGTAGGCAGCTATGCCTACAGTTAATTGTATGAATGTGCATTCATGTTAAGTCTGAAATAAGCACACAACGCACAAAGACATATGAAATTTTAAAATGCCAAACTCAACAAGGGTTTTGAGAAGATAAGTTGATAACCATTTTTACCCGATTTTTTTTTCTGCCATTACAGTTTTTTAAGCTCTTGACATTATGCTCATTTTAAAAGTTCAATTTCCAAATTACATGCCAATTTCTAACAACTGCTATTTCATTGGAGGCCAAACAAAGCTTACAAGTTTCCAATGCATTACACTTTTAAATTTTACTTTGATTAGAGTGCTTTTTGCACAGGGAGTATATCATGATTCAATCTGGAACAAATTCTATTGCAAATAAATTCAAAAAAATCATTAGGACCACTCAAGTGACATTATATGCGCAGAACTGAGAGTTAACATTTAACTACACTCAATCATCTCAAGTACAGTAGATATCTGTAATTACAACTTCAATTTGGCAAAGGCACTTCAATTACTATTCCAACATAAAAAACAGTTCAATATAAAAGTGATACTGAACCTTATTTTGATGCACTGTTGTGATAAGCCCAGTGAACCAAAAGAATTATGTTAAAACTAGAATGTACTGTACACCTTAATTTTAAAGTCCTTGTGACAAAGCCAACTTTTTAAATGTCTTTGACACAAGTCATTTCACTTACAGGAGTTTGCCACAGCCAGTTAAGAGTCAGAGTAAGAACACGTAATCATAAAGTAGCATTTACTGTACTTCCTCTATTCCTTACCCACTTATATCTAAACCGGATAACATAGCAAATTTATAGAATAGGCTTTAAAATTCGAAGTGCAGCAACTCTGAATAACTATGTCAAGTTCTGAAATAACAATGATTTCCAAAGCATCTACAGTAATTAATGTGGCTACAACAATGTTGCCATGCCAGCTTAGACCAATTACATGTTTAAATACTCTGCTCTTTCAGGCTGTAAATGTCAAAATGTCCTTACTTGTACCAAGCTACTAGGGTTCCCAATTTTAAAAGGCAAAAGACAGGACTGGTTACCCAGGGTAAAATTTGAAGTGCTACAAGACCATCATCTTAGGGAACCTAAGTACATGTGGGTCTGGTCAGTCTGTGGATGGTAATCCTCTCAAAACCACACATGTGCTGCCTTGGGTTCCAAGACACAAGAAAGGCAGGCTATACAGTACATGCAAAAAAGTACTAAAATGGTCTGTATCCAACCTATTGTCAGGGGCTCAGGAGCAGAGACACAGGGAGGAAAGGAGATGGAGAGCGAAGGGGAAGAATCTGAGGGGAGTGTAGGAGAAGATGACAGTGGCCCGAGAGATTCCATGAGCCTCTCCAGCGAATCAGAAGATTCACAGAAGGGGGCGCCGATGGCCAGGGCAAGGGGGGTCCCAAGGGGGACGCTCCAGAAGCAAGGGGCCAGCGGGGACTCCCAGAGCAGCAGTTGGAGATCAGGACCAGCTTCCCCACCAGAGCGTAGTGGGGGGGAAGGATCCCAGGTATCGGGACCAGCGTCTCCCCCAGTAGGGAGAGAAGATGAGTCAGAACTGGCCACGCCTCCATCGCAGAGTGAGGGAACAGAGGGGAAGTCAGGTCCAGCTAGCCCCCCCGAGGGGGGAAGCAGTGACAGGAGCAGTGTAACGGTCAGGAGGAAGGTTGCTGGCTGGGCGCGCGCGCCAAGTTCAAATGTACAGGCGCGCGGGACAGCAGGAAGCACGGATTGGGAGCCAGGTCCTAAAGCCCGCCGGAGGGAGGGGGAAGAATCCGGGGACTCAGCATCAGAAGAGTCCAGAAAGGGCAACACCCCAGCGGACAGGTGGACCCAGAGGAGGAAAGAGCAGAGGAGGAGGTGGAGCAAGGCGAGAGTCTTAAACTGGTGTCTGGGGGGTGGAGACTCAGACGGAGCTTCGGCGGTCTAGGGTTTAAGACGTAGAGCTGCGCGCTATGGCTTTGGAATGGAAACTGAACTTCAATAAAGACTTTTGTATATAACGACGACCTGGCGTTGGTCCTCTGTGAGCTGGGACCTTGGGCAGCTCTGACACCTATGAATTTAATGTATCATTTCTGCTTTCCCGAGAGAATGATATCCCATGTGCTGTTCTGGGGGATCCTTCAACCCTCTGGAACAGATCTGGGGAGGGTGCAGACGGAGGAGATGGGATAAGCCCTGTTGCACTAGTGGGAATAGTTGCACTGGCTTCCACTAGCAAACCAAGTTAGTTGAATACAGCCGTATGGTTTCCTTCACCCCCTCAAATAAATGTAGTTACCCCAGTTTTGTATTTAACCACTCACCTGGTTTCCACTGCCAACTAGGAACTCAACACAGAGGGGTGAGTGGACTAGCAAAGAGAACCAGAGTACTTGTTTCTCTTTTGCCAGCCTGTATAGCACCCATTCTGGCTAAAAGAAAGGGGCTTCACTTCCTCTGCAGCCACCACAGAAATACAGTGGACTGGTGAAGAAGAAACAGACAACTCAAGTTTTTCCACTGTCAGGTTGTTGTGTTTCTAGTGTACAATAAGTAGGGCCTCTCTTAATAAAAAAAGCAGGCAAGTAAGAAACTTGGGAGGCTAGGAATAGGCTCAGTCCTTTCTGAGCAGCCCTGCATGAACAGTATCTTATGTTAAAACTAATGCCATCATTAGCAGTGTTCCCATCTAAAATGTAACCTGACAGAAAAGCATGAGAAAGATGTTAGGAGACCTGTCTATCTGAAGACATGAAAGTTATGGCAAATATGGCAAAGAGAACATTTCACACACAAAAACATGCTTCACTAATACGCTGGGAGAAAAATGTTTTTGGAGAGAAGCATTTTCTCACTTGTGAGCAGTTTGCTCTGCCTTCCCGCAGTTCAACTTTACCCTGTATCAGTAAAATGAATTTTCACTCAGAACCAGACACACTAGGTCATCACAAAGTTATTCTAATAAAACAACTTCTCTTTCCAAGCCCACTCCCACAAAACACAACACATAATCCTACTTCATTTTCAACTATCAACTATCTATTCCAGGTGGGAAATGTGGAAGGTGGCAAATCTCCCAGAAGACAGTCTTTCATACAGCCTAGAGGAAGCAACTTAATCCCACCAAGAACAATTGGACATCCTTCCAAATAAGTCTACAGAGATTGCAAGTGTATAGTGAAAGACACCTCACATTTGGGATACGCATTCAACATATGTTCCCAAGGAATCTTTGCTGAAGAGGCTAGACATACCCCATCACTGATAACTGTCTGGCAGGCATCACATATGACATTGCAGACATCCCTTTCTAATTCAATCACAACTACTGTGCCAATTTTATTCACCTGAAGGTTTGGAAAGACTTGCAAGAAGTTATTCACTATTGTCTCTAAGACCTTAAGAATCAATGGGACCTGCCATAACCTCACAGCTGGAACTATACACAGAAGTCCCACTGTGAATATTACACTTTGAATACAACAGCTGAAAGTTAATGCATTTTTGTACTCAACTCCTGAACTACATTCCTTACTCCACACCACTTTCCTAGGCCCCTAACAACTGGTTTCCTTCATGCATAATGCTCATCACGTATTTATCATATTAAAAGCACTTCTTGTTATAGGAAATCTGTTCTCAGAAGAACAATGGCTATTATTCAAACTCTGAAGCCACCACAATGCATGAAGCTAAACTGGTCTTGATCTGGTCAGTGTCCAGAGGGATGACTGCCTGGGAACCTTGGGTTCCACGGTGAAATAAACGTAAATAAATACATAAAGCAGGCTAACAGCAACTTGTCCAATAGGAATGAACACAACTTTACTGCTGAATGCCACAGGCCACCCACAATATCCCAATTGCCCAACATCACCTTCAGAGATTTATGACTAATGAGTCTTGAACCTGAATTATCTGCTTTGAGATCCAACGTGGAAGAACTGCCCCACATCACGCCATATGGGCCTCCCCACCCATGAGAGCACAGCAAAGTTCCCAAGTAGGGCTCCTGACAGGCCTCGGGGCCCCCAGAACTTGTTTTCAAAAGGTCTCGATTTAAAAGGCTTAATAAGTGCGTCCCTTTGAGCATCTGCAGAGTGCCCAAGAAAACCGAGAACCGGCCAGCCACGGATTATGTGGGAAGACTGTTCAGTTCGGGATCTAGGCGAATGTGAACCCCGGCACTTCTTGTTTTGTGGCATTAAACGCTGCTTCGGAGCATGTGCATTTTCCCTCTGAGTCACCTTCCTCCTTCCTCTTCCTCCTCCCCTCCCTTCCCGCATCTCCTATCCTTCATTCTCCAGCCACCCCGGAACACCTCCAGGCACACCGCCGGCTTGGTTCCAGCGTCCCCCCCAATCCATCCATCCATCCATCCATGAATCTCTCACGCGTTCGCCTCCTGCCGCTTCTGCTTCCCACCTGCAAGCAGCTCCTGATGCCTTTCCAAGGCAGCCTCCGCCTCCTTCGCTGCCGCCGCCGCCGCCTCTTCCTTCTCCGACGTCCTCCCGGACCCTCGCTGGCTCGTGCCCGGCTGCGCCATGGTAGCCCCTTCGGCGACGCCACCAGCCCCTTCGCCGGCCGGCAACACACAGGCCCGGCTCAGCCTCCGCCGGCGCCAAGAACCGCGAGAGGAGGCGGGATCGGCCGCAGCCCTCCCCTCAGCGCCGGCGCCGCCCGCTCGCCGGCTCCGTAGGCCGCAGGCGCGGACTCTGTGATTCCGCCCCGCCCGCAGAGGCTCTCCCGCCGCCCTTCTGCCAACACCTTTGCTCTTGGGTTCCTGGAAGGGCTGCCCACGTTTTCTAGTAAATACCGTGGAAGTCGGTTTCTTTCTCCAAAAGACGCCGATTCGGAAGGAACGCAGTGGTTCCACCATGGGCGTAGGCAGGATTTTTGTGGGGGGGGGGGCAGAACCTCAGTTTGCTATGTATTTTTATGGATTTGGGGGCGGGGAGAAGGGCAGCTGCGCCCATGGGTTCCACCCAGGACTGGATTTAGGTTTGATGAGGCCCTAAGCTACTGAAGGTAATGGGGCCCTTTATAGCTCTCCTTTGTCAGCTCTCCTTTGTCAGCAACAAATTGTTGCTGTTTTTGTGTTGAATATATGCTATAGGTCCATATACAGTACAACACAAAACACTGTTGCTGTATGTAGGTTTTATTTTATTTGGTTTTTTCCCTTATATTTTGGAAATTTACATCCAGGTGTTTTTTTTCTTTAATTTTTTGTGTGGCCCCCAAGAGAGTGGGGCCCTAAACTGTAGCTTGTTTATACGTAAATCCAGCACTGGTTCCACCGAGTAGAAGCGCTGCGGGACATTTCACTAAGTGGCTGCTAGTTATGATGGCTGTCTGCTCATGAGCTTCTCATACGCATCTGGTTGGCTGCTGCAGAAAACAGGATGCTGCGCTATAGGCCTTTGGTCTAATCCAATCTAATCTAATGAAACCCAGGGTTTTATCTTTTCTTGGCTGGGAGTAAATCCAGTCTCACACTGTGGCATTTCCTTCCAAGTAAGGGCCGTAGCTCAGGAGTAGAGCATGTGCTTTGCATGTACACAATCTCAGGTTCATCTCTAGATCGGGCTGAGAAAGATCGCTGCATGAAATCCTGGAAAGCCACTGCCAAGTCAGGGTCAAAAATACTGCTAGGTGGACTAAAAGGTCAGGCTCAGTACAAGGCAGCTTCCCATGTTCTTATGCAATATGCATAGAGTGATAGTGGTGTACAATTGGCTCCAGGACAAAAGAGGAGCAGGCTTTTTATCGGCACACTTTTCTGAAAATAAGCCACAGAGTTCAATGGGCTGCAGGCTGCAACTTGATGGAAATGTGTGGGATTTCTTCACAAGCAGGAATGCAAAATGTTGTATTATGAGCTTGGACGGTAGTACTTAAATAAAACATGCTAGTAAAACTTATTTGTTGAACTTTGTAGATTTGTGCTTCTTTGTGTGCCTCTTTTCCCCAATATTTCCTCAAAGGGATATCACTTCCTCCCAATATATACAGAACAGTGAATGGCGTACAACCTACCTTCCCCTTGTCAAAAAGACTGTTCAGTAAAACTAGCTACTTTAAATAGCAAGTTTAAAACCAGCCAAGCAGAAACCCTAATTATATACCACCATGACATTTACTTCAAATTCGTTTTGATACAAAACTGAAGGAAGTTCCTGTACTGAGAAAACAGGATGTACACAACTTAGTTAATGATGAGGCATTAGGGCCATAGGTGTTTTTGTAAAAAAAAAAAAAATCTCAACAACTTTGGGTTTTCTTTTTAAAAGCTTAGCAATTTGGGGGGTTTGCTTTAAAAAAGCTCAACTTTTGAAGTGTCCTGGTTTTTATTTTTTAAAATATGGCAACCTTATGCAGCATATCTGTGTGTGGGTTGTGAAACACAACACTGAAGGCCAAGTGCATTCAAATACTCAAAAAGCAGCATTAGCTGCTAAGTTCTATACATTACAGAATGTCTATAATGTTAATATTGTTTCATGCTACTCCAAGTGGTGTGAGATTCTAAGGGTTCCAGGCGCTTACCCAGGATTCAGTTTCTTTGGAATGAGGGACAGTGGAGACTGTGGTGTCTTTATGATAATATAGTTTATTTACATAAATACAACATGAGCCTACAATGGAGGGGTTCACAGCATTAGCACCCCAAACAGGTCTTGAGAGCCAGTGTGGTGTAGTGGTTAAGAGCGGTAGTCTCGTAATCTGGGGAACCGTGTTCGTGTCCCCGCTCCTCCACATGCAGCTGCTGGGTGACCTTGGGCCAGTCACACTTCTTTGAAGTCTCTCAGCCCCACTCACCTCACAGAGTGTTTGTTGTGGGGGAGGAAGGGAAAGGAGAATGTTAGCCGCTTTGAGACTCCTTAAAGGGAGTGAAAGGCGGGATATCAAATCCAAACTCTTCTTCTTCTTGTTTCTCCCATAGCCACAACCTTGGATTTGAACAGAAATCAAACATCTTGCTTTGTCTGTCTGGCTTTCCAGCTTGCCTCAGGCCTTTTGTCTTTCTAACTAACCAGGGAGGGAGGCCCACGGGCCATTATCTGACTGGCCTGGCTTTTCCAGCAGTTGAATCTCTGCTGGATCCAGTAAATAGAAGCAGGGCTCAGGCATATACTGTAGCCTACCCCTCCCCAACTCATAACAAGATGTAGCAGGCAGTCAAATTGGACACTTCAGCAAAATGCTGGCCAATCCACTAAACTGAACTCAAGGTGGCATACTTGGGATTCCTTGAAAGTATTTCATCCAAGCATTGACCAGACCTAGAGATGAATAACCTCAGTAAGACCGAATCAAACACCACTAAACCATAACTGCCACAATCATAAGATGTTCCTGCTGAAGCCATGTAATCTGGCAGCATCATCTAGGGGCATTCAGAATTAAAGGTCCTGTGCAGGATGTTTCCTTGTTCTATGCATGCCAAACATGCACAGTATGATTTTTAACAGCCTTCACTCAAAAGCTTTAATATGGGAGTGTCACCCTCTGAATGTTGTCACCCTCTGGATGTTGTTGGACTTCAGCTGCCATTGTCTTTGACTGTTGGTTATGTTGGCAAGTTAGCCACCCCTGCTCTACTTTCCGCTACATAGTTCCTCAGTCTTCTCGTCATTTATAGTACCTTCCGAAATGAGTACAGCGAACAATATACAGTGGAACCTCGGTTGTCGAACGTAATCCATTCCGGAAGACTGTTCAACTTCCGAAACATTTGACAACTGAGGTGCAATTGACGGTCGGCAAAGTCAATGGAGCATCAATTTTAAAAACTCTCAGGAAGCAGTTTGACTTCCAAAAAGTTGGAAACAGAAGCATTCACTTCCTGGTAGTTGGCATTTGGGTTCTGAATTGTTCGGCTTCCGAAGCGTTCAACAACTGTGGTTCCACTATAGTAGATTTAGGTATGCATACAGATACCCCACCATGAGAGTCCTCCAAAACTTTACACCAGAGCTAAAGCAGATATCAAGGACCTTCTCGCTGAACAACTGTTTCTTTTGGAACTATTGTTAGATATTTCAGTGCCCATTTAACACATTATTAAATACGATGACTATAGTGGTATGGGCACTTCCAGCTACAGTTCTGTAAACTGTTAGCTGTGAACACACCCCACTAGGCTCTACAAAGTTCTGATTAAATTAAACATGAAAAGTGACATACGCTCTGTATAAAAGTTTCTCTGCCTAATAATACCTTGTAGCAAATTAGATCAGACTTGGTAACTGGGTCTTCTGTTATTTAAGACTGTCTCTTTGTTACGGTATACCAAACAGAAATGAAAGTACAAGCTGAAAGACTAACAGCTTCAGCACATGTTATAGTTGATGATTCAGTCTGAAGTGATTGTTCTCAGTGGTATCAATGTTCCAGGAATAAGTTCTAATCTAAAGTAATCTTAAACTATAAATTTTACTTCAGTAAAATAGATCACCAAGAGATTTACTACCTGATCCTCAAGCAAACTGAATGAAAATGTAAACCAGTTTAATCCCTATTGCGATAATTAAGATTTCCACTTGCTACATTTTTCCTGGCTATGCTTCTATATTTTTAACAGCACCATCATCACCAGAATATCTGATCCTGCAGGAAGCCATGAGGCCCTTTCATGGCAAGACACTATGTAGTTGGAATAGTGGCATTGAATTATGCCGCTTGAAAAGACCAATGAAACAAAGGCATTTCAGGTATGTGTCATTCTTGGCATTGATAGGAGAAAGTGGGATGCATGATCAGGCCTCTAATTCAACCAATTCAACTGAAAAATGAGATTCCCCACTACATTTTGATATTTCAGTGAAATGTATCTGTTTGGTTCAAAAGATCAACCTTTTGAGTTACAACTCTTCTACCCTTAAAGCAGGTTTTTTCTCTTGTAGAACCTTGCTACAAAATTTTCAGGCTTCCTCAAACTCAGCCTTCCAGATGTTTTGAGACTACAATTCCCATCATCCCTGGCCACTGGTCCTGCTAGCTAGGGATCATGGGAGTTGTAGGCCAAAAAACATCTGGAGGGCCAAGTTTGAGGAAGCCTGCTACAAATGTTAAGTTATTGAAAGATATTTCTGTAGAGACAAGATAAAATTAGCAAGGGTTTAAAAATGGAGTTTGCAGCTAAAAGGCTAAAAGAGTTGGTCATTCTAAATTATCTGTAAATTCCACTTTTCTTTATTATTTAAGAATCATTTTGATGTATAAACACACTAGTTCAGAGTAAATAAAATTGCATTATGCAATTATGATAGATTAATTCCTCTCCATATATGCCCTTATTAATTTGTCTCTGCTTTTTTCTTTATTATGCTGTTTCTCCACACTTTAATTCCCTTATTTCCTCTACTTGAACTTTCTTCCTTTGATAGTCTGAAGTTTATTTTCCATTGTAAAAGAGCACTATAGTTACATATGAATTATCACTAGCAGAATACTCCCAACACTTGATGGAGCATTTCTTATAATGAGATTAGTAAACAGAACTAGCCCAAAGGTCTGTCCTGGAAAGCGCATAGTGTCACTTACAGCAGTTAATGTGAGGATGAAAAGCCACTGTGGACTTAGCTGCTAAACAGGATTAGTGTTTTATTTGGGAGGGTGGTGTGGAGATTATGAGTACTGCACTAATTTCACCCCACAAGCAATGATCTGCATGAAATCTGTGCATTCATCTTGAACACTGCAGGTCAGATATTTATTTTGATCTGGATATTTTAACTTTGGTTCTTAACAGAACCGTGATGGTTTATTGTAGTTGAGGAAAGAGGAATAACCACAAACCCTCATATGTGATATCAGAATTCACTGGAACTTATCTCAAAAGTAGAACTTTTGAAGATACAGTACGGGGCTAGGCACAAACCAAGATGTTGCCTCAACACTTGAATGACCTCTGGCAGAGAACTTTTTATGTTTATTTTATTTAATAATAATAATAATAATAATAATAATAATAATTTTATCATTTACAATTTTATCACCTGCTCTGATCCTTTTAAGATGACTTTTGAAGGACTCAGGGTATTCTAAAAAAAACATACTTTTTGGGTGGTCCCCCTAACATCTTTAGTTACTACAAGAAACATCATGATTACATCCAAAATTACTTACAAGGTTTGTGAATGTAAATATTATTATTATTATTAATAATAATGTTGTTGCTGTTTAGTTGTTTAGTCGTGTCCGACTCTTTGTGACCCCATGGACCAGAGCACGCCAGGCACTCCTGTCTTCCACTGCCTCCCGCAGTTTGGTCAAACTCATGTTGCTAAATAAATACAATAAAAATATTATTCAACCTAACATTATCAAGGTGGTAAATATTAAAATGAATAAAAGAGGTTTCACACAGGTGTTCTGGAAGGTGCTATCTTTTCTTGTACGTACTGTATATTTTATGTGTAAGGATCACAAAGGAGTAATAGGCAGAGTAACATATCAGGAGACTTTGAGAGGCTAACTATGGTTGGGTTGGAGAGTAAAAAGGCAGGAAGGGATGCAGCAAGGAAGAAGGGCAGAGAGATAGGCTGTTGGAAAACTTAGTGTCAAGGACAAATAATTTACAGAACTGGAAGTGCATGAGGAGGATACTCAATGTATAGACGTGGAAGTGGAGTGTTTCATAAGAACCCCTTTCCAAATTAGTGGAGAGTGAGATTGTGCACACCACACCTCCACACAATGAAGATTTTGGGTTTCATCTTCTTTGTCATAAAAGGGGTAGATTTCACAACGTGGTAGATGCAAGGTGACTTCTATACGATTTGAACAATAACTAATTTTCTATGTTTAAATGATCTGCAAATACTGTTTGTATTAATTGTTCCAGATTTATTTATCTATGGTGTAATTATACCAAAGCAAAGCAATTTACATATAATTATATTCTGTTCTATACTACAATAATTTCCTACCTATACTTTCACATTCATTACATACTTCCTCTGTCTCTTTCATCTTTCATCATGCTGTTTCTCCCCAGGCTCTCATTGTCTTGGTTCCTCCCTCCTTGCATTAGTCTGTTGACTGTTTAAAGTTCATCTAAGTGTTGACTCATCGCTTGCAAAAGACTTGCCTACTTCCAACACTAAACTGGTGAGACTCTGAGTAGCAGGCAGTCCTATTCAAACTGAAAATATTGTAGGAGATTATTCTGGCAGCAGATTTTACATATTAAACTGACCTGAATGAATAATTTTTGAATATATTAAAATTGTTTTAGAAAATGTACATCATGAACCCCAGAGACTAGAGTTATGTGTTACAAGAGGCTCCCCTGGTGTATGGATTAGGAGGTCTGCAACTCCAAAACTTTAATGGAAGAAATCTAGGGAGGACTGTACTGAGGCACATCTGAAGTTCATGTGCAGCTCTGTCTCTCCATTTCATTTGCTCTTGAAATGATGGAACAAGCCAAGGTTCATAACCCAACAACAAACCATGGCTTATGACTGTTGTTTGTTAGGAAGAAACAAACCATGGGAAAGCTAAACAAACCATGTTTTAGTGTTGCAGGCAAGCTGTGAGTGCCTAATATCATATATACATACATATACATATATATGTGCGTGTCAGATCAGCTGACTGTCAGGCATCGCAAAGCCCCTTTTAAAGTGCCCCCAAAGCCCCCTATTAGCTAATGGTTAGGTCTTGTAGAATATTCTGAAAGGCAATTTGCACTCTGTACATTTGTCTGATTGACATGAGGATGTCCTGCTCACCTATCAAAGTTGGCCTGCAGGCTCCAGCTCGACTGGATCTTTTCTTGGGAGAATAAGAGATATCAGTAGGATGAGCGTTGGGGTGAATTTGATTACCCAAGACTATAAAACCATGAATATGTACTTGGGCATAGCCATAAAAAAACTATAGGATTAATATAGTGGTTAATAGCTTGTGTTTACATATATGCGGCCAGTGTTCAATACCTCACATGGATGCTGACGGTTGGTTGTCCAACGTTACAGCAGTAGAAAACGCGGGCGGACAGAAAACCCAAGGAAGAAACAGAGCGCTCCAAGGCTCGGTCCATCACTTTTTGCTGCCTCTTAGCACCCTCCTTCGCATCTGCCTTATCCGAAAACATACAAGGGAGAGTCGTTTATATTTGCACTAATGGATCCAGTGAAAGCACTATGTTTCCTGATCCTTATTCCACACACGTAGCATCCACACGTTACACGTTGTCCTCGTTTCCCCCCTCTGCACGACCAATGCTTGCGCCACCCCCGTTTGAGAGGCATACGGGGGCCTGGGAGGAAGCGCTCCGAACGGACTACAATTCCCGTGATGCCCGTCAGCGGCGGAGGTAAGAGCCGAGCGGAAGGCGTCGGGCCTCCCAGCGGCCGC
Source organism: Podarcis cretensis (assembly GCF_951804945.1). Lineage (NCBI taxonomy): Eukaryota > Metazoa > Chordata > Lepidosauria > Squamata > Lacertidae > Podarcis > Podarcis cretensis. The sequence goes on along the minus strand of NC_137170.1, from coordinate 71,143,254 downwards.
GAGCAGCAGTTCTATCCGGGGCCTTGGCGCGTCTCTCCTCCTTTCGCGCCGCCGGCTGCCGCTGTGGAGCGGCGGGTCCATGTGCGCATCGAGCGGCGCTGCTGCCCCTGCTCTCCTCCGCGTCGCCTCGCCTCGCCGGGCCTCGACCCTCCCGCCATGGATCCCAACACCATCATCGAGGCCCTGCGGGGCACCATGGACTCCACGCTGCGGGAGACGGCCGAGAGGCAGCTCAACGAGGTGAGCGGCCAAGGCGCCAGCGCGGCCCGGCCCGGGGCGGGAGCGGAGCGCGCCAACAGGGGCAACCCCCGCGACCAGGCCGGGCGGCGGGCGGCAGCAGGCAGCCCTAGGCCCCCGGGCGCCGACGGAGGGCAGATTGGGCGTGGGAGCCGAGGAACAGCCATGCGGGGCCGGGCGGGGTGAGGGGAAGGCTACGTGCGCGGTGGGTCTGGCGAGGGGAAGGTAGCCTGGCGGGGGGAGCCCGGTGAAGGGTACAAGGGAGGTCACCTCCAAGCTCCGGAGGGAAGGGAAACTTGGCCGGAGGGGGGGGGGTGAAACGGGGTTATCGCGCGTGTCACTTTATCCGTTCACACGCACACGCGGAGGGCTGCTGCGGGAGGAGGCCGGTGGCAGCAGGAGAGCCGCCCCGCCGCGCGGAGCTGCCTTGTGCGAAACGTGGGCAGGAAGAGGGAAGTAGGCGGCGTGGAGGGAGAGCGGAGAGGCCTTGCTGACGAAGTGTGGACGGGGCGGAAGGGAAGGCCTTGCCCGTGGTCGGCCCCGCTGTCAGGCCGCTTTCGCGCTCCCTCCAGCATTGTCCTCAGGCACATGGCAGCCTCATCCACCCTGGGGGGAAGCGTGGCAGGGGCTGAAGCCGCTCCAGTGCCGCCGCCGCCTCTGGGCAACGAGGCAGGAGTGCCCGATCGTGGCACCGACGGAGTTTTTAAACTGCCCCTTTCGAAAAGTGGGTTTTTAAAGCAGTAGCCTAGGATGCTGTTAGCCCATATATGGGCGCAACTTCTGAGTTTTTAGGTTAGGCAAGCTGAAAGGAGGTTGGTGGGTAATAGAGCCCTGTAAGAGATCTGAGACGGTCTAGTGATCGGAAAGGAAAGCCTGTTAAGGCTTTTTGGAATTAATGGTTTCATAAGTAATGCAGCACACAGACTTCAGCTCCGAACTGTCAGCTTGACTGCAGGTTAGCGAACTTCGTAACTCAGAAACTGCAGTTGGGACAGTTTCTGGGCTCCTTTCTGTTCAGGTTGTTCCATGAGACTTGAAATCTAGTTAGGCCAGAGAAACCTACTCTTTACCAAAACAAGTCTTCTCAAATAATTCCTAAGGAGTTAGTATAAATGCTATAGTTACTTTTACTCATAAACTAGTCAACATGCTTCTCAAATTGAAAGGAGGAACAAAACATCAGTATGATGCTGTGTGTTTGAGTGAACAGCTGATGGACTTTCTAATGGCATTTCAAACTAAAGTATTTTTATTAAAAGAATAAAGACTAACTAGATGCTAATGTTTGGTATAATTTCAAAAACGTGGTGCCTGCTTTGAAAAGTGTGGTGTTCTTTTAAACAGACAACTTCCAAACATAGCCTGAAAGCTTTGAGGCTGCAGAAAGCAGCAGGAGAACGGTGGACGAGACTGTTTTCGGCACATGGTTTGTGGGACTTTCTTGCACACCATGCTTTCCCTTGGTTTTCCATCGATTAAGCTAACTGAAGATGAATGTACAATACTGAAACATTTGAAAGACCTACATTTTAAATATTAGAATGGAAGGAGGCTTCATATAGACAGTAAAATTATGCCCAAATGGGCTATCTCCTCATATATTTGTATGGCTGACTGACTAATACCTTATCTGAATTGACTTGGGCCTATGTGGCAACAGTCACATAACTGAGGATGGTAGTACTCTTCCAGTGGCAGCTTGTACAGTATTATATTGCTGACACTAGGAGAGTCTGCTATGCTTTTCATATTCTTTGGTTTGCAATAGATCATCTGGCCTGTACTACACACATGGTTCAGAACAGATGTAGGTGATTTATGATAAGGTAAATCACTCTTTCTGGAAAGGTAGAATGGCGATACCTGAGTCACCGTAGGTAACAATGGTTTTAGAACCCAGAAAGTGTAGGAAGTGACATCACTATGGAGGTATAAAAGAGACATACTAATTGACCAATTAAGACTGGGGCTTGGACTTGTCAACAGATGTGGTCATGTAGCCTGCAGTGTTGAAAATGAAATTATTGTGTCATGGCTTCAAGAGGAATTGGGGAAAGCTGCTTTTCTAGGTCTCTTTTTATATTGTGGGTTTAAAATTATTGCTGTTTGTGAACAAACATGTTCAGTCTATTTATCTACATAGGTTAAAAAAAAGTACACCTTCCAATGTTCCATCATATTTTGCTTGTGGCGTGAAACTGAATTAATAAACTAACAGTTGCATACAGTTCTGGGAAATATGCTAATATATGGCTAATATGCAACATTTTGGGTTTTTTGAACAAAAGTAATATACACATTAATATTGTAGTATCAAAAAGATCACTAGTATGGCTGCTACACAACATGTGATAAGCAGAAATTTGGGATTACGATCATATTCAGCATAAGTGCAAAATGTGCTTATAATTTGAAGCTTTTGCCAGAGGAAATATTGTGATACAATTGAGTGAAATACTGCATTAGAAGTGGTACCAGTTCACTTAATGGTCTAGGCTTGCTTTTTGGGCATTGAAACATGATATTATATTGTAAGTTTTAATCAGACTTGCATTATATCATTTTGAAAGCACAGCCCATAGTTTTCCTGGCATATGTTTAAATAGCAAAGTCCTCGCCTCTTGTCTGAGCTCTATAGGTAATGGCCAAATGTTAACAACATTGTTCTTCAAATGTAGGTCTTTTATATACAGTAAATGCACGTTTAGGATTTTTGTCCTGATAAATAATGCTAATAAAAAGATTACAGAGAAGTACTGTGTATACAGGTTGAAACTTTTTATCCTTTTTCTCATGTATATATTAAAAAAATTTTTGGAAAGTTTCTTGTCATTTAATTTTTTTAATTCTCAAAGTTGTGAGATGTCCATCAATTTAGGTAAATAAAAAGACTTGTGTATATTGTGCATGCTTTGTTCAATAAGTCTTAATCTGAAAAATGTGCATTGACCCTAGACTAGAGCTTTGTTCATATATTAGGTCGTATATTGTTATAAGTAATTCATTCAGTATTTAATGATATTAATAGGTTCTATGGTGCTTGTGGATCTTTGAGTTATGCTTATATGTGGTAAAACGAAACTCCAATATGTTCTTAGTAATGGGAACTAGGTAGCTGATCATGTACAATGAAGGGTTCAGTTACCGTTACCCATCTTACTCTTAAAAATGGGCTCTCATCTGCTGCTTAACATAGGAATACTGTATAGGAAGCAGTCTTATATCATGCAACAGTGTTAGTCCATCTAGTTCAGTCTTGTATCACAGGCTGACAGTAACGCTCTGGGTTTCAGTTGAGAGTCTTTCCTGGTAACATCAAGAAATGAGTATGGGACCTTTCTCATGCAAAACATGTGCCCTAATACTGAGCCACAGGCCTTCACTAAACAGCCTTTTATATGTGATTGGAGTAGATGTCATGTCATCACATCACATTTGAGCAAAATAAAATTATAAGGTGAAATTCAGCAATGCACACCTGCTTGTGCTGTATGACTTCATTTCCTTTCCCCCCCCTTTGTGCTCCCATAATTTGTTCTGGAGGGTTCCCCAAGTACTTGAGGATCTACCCCAAGTAGATCTTGAGGGCAGGAGTGGGAGGAGAGGCTTGTGACATATTTTTGCATCAGCAGAAGTGCATTCTTGGGCTCTGACAGTGTTGGATGCAACTCATAATCAGTTTACAGCTGGCCAACAGCAACTGAGCTGTAGACAGTTGCAGCTGGAATAAAGTGGGTGTCCATTGCCGGACTGGTTGCACTTTGGTTGAAACCCATGTATCAAGTATTGGACTTGAATGAGGAAAATTACCACTCTGCCATTAGTGCTTGACTGAAGGCCACCAGTATATCAGTTTAACGTACATCATTCTTTTTGTAAATCACTTTGAGGTTTTCTGCAGTCAGGAGTATAAGTTTTATGAAATACATCCATCCATCCATCCATCATGGAGTTGTGAGGTTAAAATGCTGTCCTGGGTTATTTAGTTGAAGTGTGAGAGATAAATGCAATAGGTAGCTAAACAGATGTGCAATACATAAGTCTCAAAGTTTAGGATGTGGAAAATCTGTGACCCTTGAGCTTCCATCATCCCCAACCATTATGGTCATTGATCAGGGATAATGGGAGTTGTAGTCCAGCAACATCTTGAGGTTCACAGGCTCCCCACCCTGGTTTAAGATTATTGATGAAGTGCATAGTGGTGCACTGTGAATAGCGGTCTTATTTAAATATAACTTATATTACAACCTCATATGTGTCTGCCTATTCAGACATTATCCTCATTTTCAGCAGAATTTATTTGTAAGTGTTGAGAATTGCGTTTCAGTTTTCAAGATTCATATAGTTGGTGTGGAGTGTGCCTTTTGTTAGCAATTGAATGCTAATTTTTGCATATTGTGTAGAGTCCTACAATGTAAGGAATCTAGAGCACATTACTTTCTGATAGCTACTGGATTTCTCCAGTGTAATGTGTCCTCCTAGTCCTAGTCTAAAGAAGAAAAGCTTCAGTGATAGAGAGCAGAGGTTTCTTAACCCCTCCTCCTCCTCCCTCCTAGCTTATCTCCAGCCTCCACAAAATGTTGGGCTAGTGCCAGCTGTCAAAATTGCCTTTATGTGTACTGCCACAGCCTAGTTTCCTACTGGGAGACAGGAAGCACCATCGTTCTTCATTGGGTCCTAGACTCCCTCCTGTCCTGCTAGTGGCTGGATAGAATGCAGTTGCATTTAATTTTGTTTTAAGTGTTTATGCCTATTTTGCTGTTTGTTTGGGTTTTTTGTTTTTTTGTTTGCTTGGTGAAATGTTAGTGCGGAAGAAAGAGAGGTCACTATTAATTATTCCACAAACTTAAGAAGAATACCTAAAAAGCAATTATACATTTGCTTTGGTTTTCCAGATTTCTTCAAACTAGAAAAGAAAATGCTTATTAGTAGTAATCCATCTGATTTCTAGTTGAAGAATGCATCCTAATAATCTCATTCCTCTTTCCCCTATCTTCAGACATTCTAACCCTTTTAAAGGTTTTGGAGGTCTGTGTTAAGAAGTAAATAATGACTTGAAGTGATTACTGCCATCAAAAGATGCCAAAATAGAACATTTAAAAATCTGTTGTAGTTTTTTGTTGCTTAGTTAAAATGTCGGTAAACCATGGCAACTAAAAGCGGTGATAATGGTTCTTTTAGTTTTTTGTAGTACCCCACCTTCTATTATCTACTGGAACATATTAATAACACTTACTTTACCATCCTCTTTATAAAAGAAGTTTAGTTGAAATGCCTTTTCCTTGAAACATTCTTATGGCTTAAGTGACTTGCTTGTATGTTACCAAATTATGATAAATATTTTTAGATTGCCTGTGATTGAGCTTCATTTTTATTTTTTATTTTTAGGAAGCTGGTGTGTTATAGCTATTATGTTGCTGTAAAATTGGAATGACCCAGAGTGAGCAAAGTGGTGTGTGTGGCTAAAGCTTTGCTTAAAACATTAAATATGATCTTACATAACTTTTGAGTAAGTGAACTTTGATAAGAAATAATACTTCAAAGTGTGTTTAGTTCCTGAAAGAGTAATGTAGCATGCGGTGGAGTGGTAAGAACAACTCTGTTAATAAGGTTGCATAGCAAACATAGATTTTAGAAATGTCACTGGATTCCTTGGCTCTTAAACAACTAGGAAGTCATGCCCATGACACAGCATTTTGAGGACAAGGCAGGGTGTTTTATCTTGTTTACTCTTAAACAAGATAAATAGGCTTTCTTTAAAATGTTAGATATTTTTCAGTTAGTTTCAGGTTCTTCTGCACGCATGTGAATATCAATGCAATATGAAATGGCAAGTCTTAGGAAGTAGCTTCCCTCCATTGTTACCATACTGTATTAACTTTTGAAGGACTTGAATATGTAGGATTTATTCTTGCCTTCAGACATCATTGCATTTCAGTTCTGGTTCTTGTCAGTAATAGCAAACCAAGAAGTACAATACAGGTAACTTCTTATACAAGGGTTCGGTTCCAGGGGTCCATGCATATACACAAAAATGTGTAAAGCCAGGAACCCCTGGAACCAAGCCCCCTGCAATGTGGAGGACTGCTTGCCCAGCTTTGGGAACCCTCCTGCTTACTTTGCAAAGTCATTTAAGTGCTTGCCCTGCTTTGGGAATGAGGAGGGAGGGCTCTAGATTCCTTCCAGAGACCACATGCCTCCTTCCCAAACTTATCCACTAGGTGCTGCCAGACAGGTGGGTGGGTGGAAATAAATAAATAAATGGATAGTGCTTTCCCTCTGCTCTCCGTTTATTATTATTATCATGCAAAGCTTATAAGTTAAATAACTGTAAGATGCAAGTTACCTGTGTAGTAAACTAAGAAGTGTTTTTAAAACTTAGCATAACACGAGCTTTTGCATGGAAGGGTTTTATAAGAGAAGTTTCACTATCTTCTCTGTTGATGAACTAAGAGAGACAATTGGGTAGCATTATGATGTAATTTGTGCCACACCAGTGATAAGCCACAATTTGTTCAAGTCTTTCTCTTTTAGATTGTGAGAATAAAAGGCTGGTATAAAGGAAGGAAAGCATACACAAATGTGGCAATTTGAAATGCTGCTGGACACTTGTATTATAGCAGCTGTTCTGAGGATGCTTAATAAGCAGCATGTGGAAGGAAGAAGGCGAAAGAGTGAAAAATGGGACAATGAGAAAGAAAACCTTGAAAAATTAAGTAGTCTCCATATTGAATGTTGGTTAGAAATTGGAATATGATCCAGAGAAATCTAGCAAGCATTCATGATGTTCTTGAAAAACAAGTGTACAGAAGATTGGAATGGAAATATTGATTGAAATTCAAAGAAGTGTCCACCTTCCATTTTATTCCCTGTTCTCAGCTTTCCAATTTTAGACAGGCATGTTGTTTAAATGCAATATAGTTTAAAACTTTTTTTCCCTTAAAAATGTGATTATACCAAAGTCTGCCTGAAGTTACATTAATAAAAATCCCTAACCTTTAATATGGCTGAGGCTGTAATTGTACCTTATTAAGCATTTTATAATGAGAGAGCTTCATGTACACTGACACAAATAGCAGATGATACAATATCACCTTTTTGCTTGAACTGAATTCCTAAATTAACAGCATCCATTGCATGCCATTTTGCACCTCTTGCTGTAACGTGTTTGCATTTTCCAGCCTTGCAGTTTGTTTACAAGGGCAGTCTTTCTGATTATAATTCTAACAAGTTAAGTAAGGCAGCACCTTGGAAGAGAGCAATATTTCCATGCAGATCAGATCAGAAGCATTGTCTCATTTTCTCTCAGTTATGACTTACCAAGACTTCATGTCTTAAGTTAGTAACAATAATAAAACAACAACAAAGTCTGATGAATGAATGCATCCTCTATTAAAGAGAAGTGGTTGGCTTAAAGCTAATGCATCTTTTTCCAAATTTGTATCAGTAGCATGATGATATCACACCTCTTTAGGTAGCATATTTGAACCAAGATTAGATTGTTCTGGGTTCATGCTGTTCTGCTGAATAGGTTTCTTTTTATGTCATGCCTGTTTGTCACTATGCCAATTTTTTTTATATTGGCAGTGAACTAAAAGTGAGTCACCAGTGAGTAGTTCATTATGTTCAAACAACTTGGATTTGTAATCGGCTCCTAAGATGACTCGGCTTTGTCTGGTGGTTAAAGGGAAAATATTTTACAATGAGTTGTCCTAGTTTCTCCATACACACAATGAGGGCGAATGGTGCTTTTGGAAGGTGCGATGAAAAAATCATTCTGCTTTAGAAACTGTTCTTGCCAGTACAGTAGAATCTACTGATCTATACATGCCTCTAGTAAGAGAAGGAAGAAGTTGTCACCCTATTGATCTATTAAACCAGGTGTCAGGGACCTCTGGCCCTCCAGACATTGCTGAACTACAGTTCACACCAGCTCAAGCAAGCATAGCTAATAGTCAGTGATGATGGAATATATAGTTCAGCAACACCTGGAGATCCAACAATTCCTTACACCTGCAATAGACCAAAAATAGAGGCCTATTTGAGCATCTTTCAAATTCACCAAAACTCTTCAGCAGGCTAGATGTTATGAAAAAAAATGATATAGGAGGACGTATTCTTGAATGTGATGAAAAACCAAAATACATAGTTTGCAATAGAATGGAGTATATATTGTGCAGATTTAATTGGATTAGACAGTACCTACTTGTAAAGCGGATTTCTGGTTGCAGCATGATATGGTGAAGCAATAGCTACTGATCTCTTTTGAAAAATAGGAACATTAAGAAGCTGCCTTATACTGAGTCTATCTAGCTCAGTATTGTCTACAGTAGACTTGCAGCACCTCTCTGGCATTTTAGACAAAGGATGTTCCAAACCCTACCTGGAGATGATGGGGCTTGAACCTGGGACCTTCAGCATGCAAAACAGATGGTCTGCTGTTGAATTACAGCCCTTCCCCAGTGTAAGATAAAAAATATAGAAGACAATTGTTCAGATCTATTTTTAGCACTAATTTTAACACTTGTAAGGTAGAGAACATAAGTGGAGTACTGATGGCAGTCCTTACACTAGCAAAGCTGGAGATGAATTTTAGATGGTGAATGAAATGTGAATGAAATATAAACTCAATAGTAGTCAAAGAGTAGTGCCACAATGCAATAGAAAAACTTGTCTCATCCATAGGGCTAAGGCCCCTTCAATGTTAGGTGGCAGAAGGTGATCTTCCAGTTCTATATTTTCTTTTCCTGGGTGGTTAATTTTGGTATTGTACAAATTAAGAGCTTTAAAAGATGCAGATTAATGGTTTCATTAGCACCTAAACTACAGTTGTTGATTTATCAGTCCATTTGTAGCAAAGGTGACAGCTGTAGTGGTCACAACACCATGTTATAAGAAAAAACTGCTGCTTTTCCCTTATAGGGTATTCCAGAGCCTGTATAGAGCCCTTCTAAGGTTCCCTATCTGCAGGAGAAAGTAACAGAGGCCAGCCAGAGTATACTGTACTGAGAAGCAAAGCAGCTTGGAAGCCTGATCTTTATTAAAGGAACTGTTGCAACAGGGTCCCCACTCACCAATGCAGGAGGGAGGAGAACCCTGAACAATGGTGCACAAACCCTTATATAGACACTTGAAATTGTCCACCCTGTAGTCCAAGACCACCCCCCTGAAACATCATATATACATCACGGAAGAAGGTGGTCTACAGCAGAAATCCTGTCTGACAGGATACTTGATAATAGTCACTGATTGCATTACCTGGGCAGTCTGGCCATTCTTTTGTGATGGTCAATACTTTAGTTCCTGAATCCAGGTCAGAAGCTCACCCTATTCATACACAAATGTGGCCTTTTTGCTTGGAAGCAAAAAGACAATGGGAAGGCTTTCTCCATTTGCCTCTCTTACTGCAGAGGAATATTTGAGCTAATTGGGAGAGACAAAATGGTTTCAGGATTGCTCTCCCATACTATTTCAGACACGTGGTGTGTGTGTGTGTGTGTGTGTGTGTGTGTATGGTGCATTTAATATATACGGTGTGTGTGTGTGTGTGTGTGGTGCATTTAATATATACAGGGTGAGTCCTTTAAAAGAGGCCCCGTGGATACCGAGTACACATGTTCCACAGGGCCTCTTTTAAAAGACTCACCCTGTATGTATTAAATGCATCATATATGTATGCATTTATGGATATTAATATTTATTCTATATTTGAGACCTTAAAATTCTTACAACAATCAAAAGATACCCGTGTTTCCACTACAGCTGACACCTTTGTTGCAAGAGGGCTGATCATTGTAGTTTGGACTTTAATGAAACTAAGGGCTTAGGCTTATTGCCATTGATCTGTATACTCTTCCCCTCCTTCAATACTCTAACCTGTGATTTTCCTAAAGTGAGTGCTGGGACTTCTTTAAAAAGGGGCAGGCAGGTGCTTGGAGATGTATTTTTCTTTTTAATATTTGCTGCCAGTTGTGTGTGTTTATAGGGCTAGGGATTCTGAATATCTGCTTGCTACTTTTATGTCCCCTTTTAAATCCAGTCTGAGTGGCTGTGGGCATTCTCTCTGCTGCCATTCCCTATTTATTTGTAGCAGGACTTCTAAGAACAATTTCCCCTCTGATCTCTCTGGAGAAACTTTTAAAGCAAACCTTGGAGCCGTTAGCTTTTCCATTTCTGTGATGTTCCTCTAAAGCAAATATTCCTCTGTGACAAGATCTCTTAATCAGTACTCATGGTTGATAGGTGTAGTCTGAGACTTTCCCCACCCCATCAAGAATAAGATTGTGTTGGTTTCCTAAATTGTTGCTCAAGCTCTTTTTAGTAGTCTCATCTTAAATTCTATAAATTTGTTGAGGAGGAAGATAGCATGCTTACAAAATGTTTCCTGGCACTACAAGCGTGTAAGTCACTTGCAGTGAACAGCAGGAATTGTCTCTTACACACACCCTAGGACTTTAAACTCAACTTTGATTCATTCTGCATAGATTTGTGTTGCATGTTTCTAATAAACAGCATGTTCCTAATAAACACTGGCAGATTCATAAGAGTGGAGTGTCATGCTCTTGAGATAGAGATAAGGTCCTAGCCACAGGCACAGTGTTCTCAAACCAGGAAGAAGGGAAGAGCACCTTTGTTGTGAAATGTGGAGGGGAAGAAGGAATAGTCTGCAGCTCAAAAATCAAACTGTAATAGAGGGTAGAGGGGAAGGATTCCTGAGCTGCCATCTTTCCAGACATGCTGTGTGGGAGGTAGAGAAATCTTGAGTACAGTCAATTCTCAAATTATGTGGGGGGTTATGTTCCAGGGATAGCACATAAAGCCAAAATCACATGTACTCAAAACACATTGGGTGCAGTGGTGGTTAGGATTGCCAAAGTCTTTCCCCCCAGATGCTTGTCCCCTTTCTGCCTCCTCCTTAATTCTGTAAAGTGTTTTTTTTTGCTAAGTGTATAAAGCTGAAAATGCAGGTAATGGAGCAAGATAAAGTGATGCATATATTTCCACTTCCTGTATTAAAGCTGATAACATCTCACGCAGCCAGATAGCAGCTCTTAATAAGATTATGCCGGAGTAAAGGGCATTAAATGTGATAGGCATCTCTTCTCCCAAATGGGAAAGTCGTCTGGGAGCGGGAGGAAAACAGAAGGGAAACACGCCCATAGGAAATGAAAGAGGGGGGAAACCAGAAGTGTGTCCTCTGCTAAGAGGTTCTGGGTGCTGTTTCTTAAAGAGTTGGGCCCCCACCTCCTGCTGTCTAGCTTTAGTTGAAGAACATACAGCACTCTGAAAACTACAAAGCTTTATTTGTAATGGTTTCCACAAATTATTTTGACATCTGACTACACCGTATTCACTTACTTTACAGGCTCACAAATCAGTGAACTTCGTTTCAACTCTCCTTCAAATCACTATGTCGGAGCAACTGGATTTACCAGTGAGACAGGCAGGCAAGTATTTTATTTATTTATTATAGTATGTATGCTAATATTATTTGACCGTGGGCAAAAATACGTAATGATAAGTAGATTTTAAAGCTGTTGTAACCTAGATAATATGAACAGAAGCCATATGGTCTTAGAAAATAGGTATGGGTGATTTGGTGGGGGGAAACGCTTGTACTACCAGTCATCCTTCAACCGTGGTAGAACTAACATACATATTTCTCCATACAAAGCTCTGTGTCTTCAGTGTGCTTATGATTACATGACAATGGTGTGTTAATATTTGGAGATGAAAGTTCAACTCATCCTTCTTTGCCATTTCATTTCTTTAAAAAGTACATAATGGCTGCTGAAGTAACCTATTTGCTAGAAATAGTACTGCTGGGATAATACCAGACTCTTCAAGCTAATTGTGTTTGAGATGCATGCATTACTAATTTGACTGTTGGAATAACAGCAGGCTTTGCACATTATTTGGAGTCCAGTCATGAATGTAGGCATAAAGATTTGCTTCATGCCAGCTGAGGTGTACAAGGGAAATACTATTCTATGGTTCTCTTGTGATATAAGCTGAGCTAAAGTAAGTTAATACTGCAGCTGTATTATATTTTTGCTTCATGGTACAGTTACATTTGAAATACTTTGTTTTTACAGTTGGTTTATACTTCATAAAATCTTGTTTGATCCCAATATGATGAATTGGAAATATAAGCATGGATAAAATAATGATTTGTTGAATTCAGTAGTATTGACAACTCAGTCACTTTCACCTTAACCTCAGTCACCAAACATCAGCGCAAATGAGAAAGTTCAGAGTAATTCTGAAAGATTATGTGAAGTTGGGTAGGTTTGACAGTGAAGAAATTTCATACCCCTCCAAAGGATTCACTTTTGTCCAAAGGTGACACGGTGATGATCATAGCATAAAGAGTGCTCAGTTTTGAGGATATCAATCAGACATCAGACCTGTATCCCATAATTCCATCAAAGAGCTTATAGGGGGGCTTGTCTCATCTTAGCTGTACAGTTGCCCTATGAAATAGGTTAGACTGATTGTGAGTGGCATAAGATCACCAAGAGAGCGTCATATCTGAGTAGGAAGTTGGTATACAGGTGTCAGTTGTGACACTGTGACCACTTAATCACACTGACACTCTCCCTTAGATATGTTCTGAGATATGTTAGTCACAAGCTGCTGCTTAATCTCAAAATAATGTTTCATTTGGGTTTGTTTGTTTTTATATGTGTTAATCAGTATTACTACAGAGACATCATCTTAAAAATGGGCTTGGACAATATTAATATTGAATGCTTCTCTTGGCAGGTGTTATCTACTTGAAAAATATGATAACTCAGTATTGGCCTGACCGGGAAACTACACCTGGAGACATCCCACCTTACTCAATACCGGAAGAAGATAGACATTGCATTCGTGAGAATATTGTAGAAGCCATTATTCATTCTCCTGAGCTCATTAGGTATACTCTGAGTCATGATCACAGAGCACACTCTTTCCCAACTCTTTCCTTGTTATTTTAAGCCTTCATTGTCACTAGAAATTTTAACGTTGATGTTGCTATGATCTCAAATAAATCTAGGTAGGTGCTGAAAAAGGTATGAACATGACACCCATGTAATTTGGTAATGAGGCAAGGGAGGCGATCTAGCAGTATCACTTTGGAGAAGCATGGCTATTTAAATAAATTCATTTGTGCGCCTAAAACTATTGTAAACTGCCCTGTGATCCTTGGATGAAGGGTGGTTTAGAAATTTATTTTTTTTACTTAATTATTAATTCATTAATAATAAACTTGAAATTTCATTTAGTACAACATTGCCTGCTCACTTTAATTAAGAATTCAGTTATCCTAAAAAAAATCCCAGCTAATGCATTGTAACAATATTTTTGTAACTTCTTGTGTTCCAGGGTACAGCTTACTACTTGCATTCACCACATTATCAAGCATGATTATCCAAATCGTTGGACTGCAGTTGTAGAGAAAATTGGCTTTTATCTTCAGGCAGATAATAGCGCCTGTTGGCTTGGAATTCTTCTCTGTCTTTATCAACTTGTGAAGAACTATGAGTAAGTTCCTGTCTGTCTTATAAACCCATAGAAGAGCCACATCAGTGATGTGTAGTCCCAGTTCTTGTAGTTTACACAGCTAGTTCCTAGACAGTAGAGTTGTTTGAATTGTCAAAATGAGCAAGCTGTGGAATTGGCCCATTTTGATAATTGAAGGGAAGGTTGCGAGTGCAAAGACTACTTCTATCAGGATCCCTTCAGAACATGGTGGATGCTGCTCCCCAGTCTCCTACTCTCTCCTCCCAAAGTCCTTGTTCTGTGTCCCACCATTTTACTCAAATTTTATAATCCTAGATGATTTACAAGTGTCTAACCTGCTTTCACTTAAGGGGTCATGAGAGGTGATTTTAAAAGTTTAAATGTCTGGCCCAGAGCATGGATTGGAGCACATTGCAGAGTTTTATTGCTGAAGCTACACAAGCTTGGTCCTTGGGACATTTCCTGGGAACTTTAATTAAGACGCTTGAGGTCCTTGGAGGAGGACTGGGATGTAATTTGTCTAATTGCAGGTGTTCACTTCTTCAAAGTCATGCTTCTCCCAAACATTAAGGAAGTCTGACTGCCACACTCCGTTGCACTAACCCACCAATCTAATGGTGTCCCTTGACATCTTTATTTTAATCAGTGTGGCATCTAAATTCTTTCTAATGTCAGTTCTCCTCCTCCTTAAAGATATAAGAAACCGGAGGAGCGGACTCCTTTGATAGCAGCAATGCAACACTTTTTGCCTGTTCTGAAGGATCGTTTTATCCAGCTTCTCCCTGATCAATCTGATCAGTCTGTACTTATCCAGAAACAGATCTTCAAAATTTTCTATGCTCTTGTTCAGGTAAGAACATTTTTTTCATTCCTAGTGCAATATTGCCTTAATTAATGTAGCTACTGTCTGAAGCTATTTTTCATCAGTGCTTAGCTAAGGAAGTCAATGACTCATTTGGGATTATTTTGATCCAGAGTGGGTTTTGTAGACTAGTTCGTTTTGAGCTTATTTTGGTCTCTGCTAACTGAATGCCCCCAAATAATATATTCACATGGAATATATTTTGAACATATTTTGTAACCATTGCTTTTTTGTTTGTTTGTTTAATAGTACACATTACCCATGGAACTGATCAATCAGCAAAATCTAGCAGAATGGGTTGAGATTCTGAAAACAGTTGTGGATCGAGATGTACCAGCTGTAAGTGCTTGTTACATTCAGGCCAGTCAGTTTATGAGCATGCAAAGAAATCATATGTGTAAGCTGAAGCTTTCTTTATAGTTTTTGCTTCTGTATTTCCCACATCCGATGTGGTAAGCTACTTTTCAAGTGGAACTATTGCTTGTCTTGTCAGAAGTGGGTATTGCACTGCTGGAACTGCAAACAGTGTTCCCAATATGTTTGTGGTTCCCTTGCTTTCATGGGACCTGTTCCTTTTGGATCATCTGAAAACATATATGAATTTGAAGGTATTTGGGGGCCCTTTTCTATATGCTATTTTTTCCACTAGAAGATACACAGTATTTTGCCTTGGTATAATTGCATGGTATACTTTAAGCAAAGATCCTAATTTCTCAGAACCCCCCCCCCCCAAATAATGTGAAGTACTCATTCTGTTAATCTGCTATTGGTTCCTAAAGGAAACCCTTCAAGTGGATGAAGATGATCGACCTGAATTACCATGGTGGAAATGTAAGAAGTGGGCATTGCATATATTGGCTAGACTTTTTGAAAGGTAATGCTTTTCCACAATATTCCTTTTCATTTTTTAAAAACATAACTTTTGTGATGATGTGCACAATATATTGCAGTATTATATTGGACTTCTCACTAATCCAACAGGTATGGAAGTCCTGGAAATGTTTCCAAGGAGTACAATGAGTTTGCAGAAGTTTTCCTAAAGGCATTTGCTGTTGGTGTCCAGCAGGTAGGAAATTCTCTTTCAAGTCACATGCTTGATTAATAATTACTTGCGGTTTAACATCCTTTTCCCCCTCTTATTTTTAGCCAAATATGAAAGATCATACTAAGCTTGCTAAGAAAACACTTGAAATAAAAGTTCTGTCCCATCCCCCCCCAAAAAAGTAGGAACTGCTACTGCTTAAAAGGGTTTGATCCCTTGTTCTTGGTGTTTTGCACCATTTATTTTTGGATTACCAAGGTCTTTAATGATGGTATAGATTAGAGGTGAGCCTGTTGCCCTCCAGATATTTTTGGACTACAATACCCCCCACCATTGGCCCTGCTGACTGTGGTTAATGATAGGTGTTGAAAGTCCAACAACATGTGTACTACAGGTTTTCCATTCCTGGTATTGAATGAAGCTTGAGTGACCTGAGGCCATATATCAAGTCAGACTATTTGCCCACCTGGCAAACCTCTGAGTTTCAAATTGTGAGAGGGGTGTCTTTTCTCTAATACAGCTGTACCTTGGTTGTCGAACGCCTTGGTACTTGTATGTGTCAGCTCCCGAACAATCGAAACCTGGAAATGAGTGTTCTGGTTTTCGAACTTTTTTTGGAAGCCAAACATCCAATGCGGCTTCCGCCATTGTTTCCGGCATGCCTGCACAATAGGAAGCCATGCCTTGGTTTCCGAATGTTTGAACAGACTTCCGGAATGCATTCTGTTCGAAAACCAAGGAATGACTGTATTGTGATATTGGATATTGAATGTAGGATCTTCTGCCTGCAAAAGATGGGCTCTACCACTGAGCTATGTCCCATCTCCAAAGGGGAACATAATATGTGAGACCATAATCAAGGTTCCTTCCACATGAATTGTTTCAGTGCTCCTGTTACTTGCAAATCATGTAGGGATGTGCTGGTTTATATAAACTACCAGAACTGGTGTTACTGGCACACTCCAAAAGGTACAAGCTCTTGTTTCCTAATTCCTTCCCATGCTAATAGGTACTTTCTAAATCATGTGTGCAGAAAGCTGTGACCTAAACACAACCTAAGGTTAGTTTTTAGCAGTTATCAGCAAGATGCATTAATCTTTAGAACCAACCAACAGCAGTTTTTTTTTCCTTTCCCCCCCTTTTTTAAAGGTTTTGCTGAAAGTGTTATATCAGTATAAGGAAAAGCAGTACATGGCTCCTAGAGTTCTGCAGCAGACACTGAACTATATCAATCAGGGGGTGTCGCATGCAGTCACTTGGAAGAATCTGAAGCCCCATATCCAAGTAAGTTCTTTTCCCATCCTCTCTGAATGGTGACTGCATAACAGCATGAATAACCTAAGCCTTTTTCTAGCCCTGTGTATTTTGAACTTGAACTTGAGCTTGAACTGCTTGCTATGTTAAGCGGTTTTAAATTTGGTTGTATTGAAGATAATGCTCAGTAAATACCCATAGTTGCTTTGAAAGCCATCAATTAGAAGAAACTTGGTGAGCCAGAGAAATTAACTACAGGAAAATACTTTAGACCTCTTTTGATTCTAGGTATCTTTGTAATTTTTTATTTATTTTATTTTTTGCATATTTGAAACAATTGTATACTTTTTCCACAGCAGTAAAACTTCAGAGTTCATTAGATTATTTTTATTTTCCCTTAATTTTTTTTTAAAGGTATTGGCATAGATATTTAATAAATAATAATATATTTCTCAGCGATTTCATACCATGGTGTCATATGAAGCCAAAATAAATCAAATTTACATATAGTAAAAGTAACTATGTTGGCCATAGAAAACACTGAAAATCCATATTGGGGCAGTACTTTGAGTAGGCCAACCAAATTGTCACAAAATAAAGTGCAAGCTTTCAAGATATTGAGAACTCTTCATTGCACTAGATTACCATCTAAGGTGGTGGAGAATATATAACCAATGGTATTGCTGTGAGTCTGCATCTGGAGAGTGTCTTAAAACAGTGTGGCAGAGGATCTAATACGCATCCAAATGATGTTCTTTTAGGTGTTATACAATTATCAGGTTGCACAAAAACTGTTGGTAATAACGGCTTATTCCAGTTTTCATTTGATGTATTTAAAGTTCTGACTTAACTTGTTCAGTTTATGTTGTAGACTGCCCTGAGAACCTTTTTTTTTTTTTTTTTTTTTGATAGGGCAGCTTATAAATGCCAAACATGCTTCTAACAAATTATATTCCTTATTATTTGCAGGGAATTATCCAAGATGTTATTTTCCCACTGATGTGCTACACAGATGCTGACGAAGAGCTATGGCAGGAAGATCCATATGAATATATACGTATGAAGTTTGGTAAGTAGTTCAAAACTAAGTTTATTTTTCCAGCTAGGTAGTACTAATGAGGAGATGCTGCATATGTTAGGGACATTCAATCCCATCCCTCTAGCTGTTGTAAGAGCTTTGCACCACAACTTTTACTGTGGCATCCTGTACGAGGAACACAGAACATAACTGGACAGGTCTGTTCTGCTTGTCTTGTACAGGAAGCCTTCACAATAAAGGAAATGCCTCTCTCCACCCCTTGCACAAACTAGTTTGTAACATTCAGAGGTTAATCCTAACGCAGAAAGTACTTTGTGGATATATTTTACAATACTTAGGTTTTGAAAACAAAATTAATATGTTTACTACTTCCAGGTACTACTTCCAACATGTTAGGCATTTTACAGTATTGGGATCTTTATGTTATTGTTTGTGTTTTTAAATAACAAAACCTGGTGAGTGAGGACTAAAGTGGCTCTGTTGTCTGAATTCACTTCTTCTTTTGCACTAGTTCCTTTTATGCTTCAAAGACCAAACATTTAGACTTCTGTGTTTTGCTTAATAGATGTGTTTGAAGACTTCATTTCCCCCACAACTGCTGCACAAACATTGTTGTTTACAGCATGTGGCAAAAGGAAAGAGGTATGCTTTTTAAGGATTACCTGTAATCCAAGAACAGTAACTTTTTCTGGTATTTGTGTGGGCCCTCATATAGGTTTCAGGCCCAAATGTTTCCTATGATTAATACTTAGCCACTACAATTTACATGTTATTGTCATGTTTAAATTGAATTCTAACAAACAGTTTTAATGCTGCTGCTGTTGTTAGAATTTTGTTTGTTTGTTTAATGAATCATCACTGCTTGAGCAGAGCCCAGGGTGATGCACAACAAAGCTGACAACAAAATTAAATCACTGATGAAAACAAACACACAACTAGTACACTGGTACCTTGGGTTACACACGCTTCAGGTTACAGACTCTGCTAACCCAGAAATAGTACCTCGGGTTAAGAACTTTGCTTCAGGATGAGAACAGAAATTGGGCTCCGGCGGCGCAGCGGCAGCAGGAGGCCCCATTAGCTAAAGTGGTGCTTCAGGTTAAGAACAGTTTCAGGTTAAGAACGGACCTCCGGAACAAATTAAGTACTTAACCCGAGGTACCACTGTATATTCATAAAGGAACAAGTATTAAAAACACAATGCTCACATAGCTGTTCAGGGCAAACATTACCATATCGGGGGGGGTGGGGGGGTGTGTACACACACGTGCGCGCGCGCGCGCGCGCACACACACACACTATATATATATATATATATATATATATATATATATATATATGGGACGCAGGTGGCGCTGTGGGTTAAAGCCTCAGCGCCTAGGACTTGCCGATCGAAAGGTCGGCGGTTCGAATCCCTGCGGCGGGGTGCGCTCCCGCTGCTCGGTCCCAGCGCCTGCCAACCTAGCAGTTCGAAAGCACCTACAGGTGCAAGTAGATAAATAGGGACCGCTTACCAGCGGGAAGGTAAACGGCGTTTCCATGTGCGGCTCTGGCTCGCCAGAGCAGCGATGTCACGCTGGCCACGTGACCCGGAAGTGTCTCCGGACAGCGCTGGCCCCTGGCCTCTTAAGTGAGATGGGCGCACAACCCCAGAGTCTGTCAAGACTGGCCCGTACGGGCAGGGGTACCTTTACCTTTACCTTTATATATATATATATATATATATACACATACACACTATATCTGTTTATCAATCATCTACCTATCCACACACACGGACAGCCTCTTCAGGAGAAGCCACACAACTGCTTTCTTCTAGATGGAAGGCACTACACCATCCCATACTGCAGCATTAATCATTCTCTGGACCTACCCTGTCAATCCATCACAGCTAGTTTGCACATGGTCGCAAAACCCCTACAGATATCCTGTCTACATCAAGACACAGCAACTCAAACTGTATAAATATATTTATTTGATTATGCAGTGAACAAATAATAAATGGATCCCACAAGATGGTGCTCCCGAATCTCACCAAGATCTGTTTCAATTGTGATATCAAATTCAGAGTAATTAGAAATTATTTTGCCCTAAAAGTGATTAGCAAATTTGTTGGAGGAGAACAGTGTTCTTAAATCTGGGCTGTACTTAACTGGCCATTTACCACCTCAAACAGCCATGTAGCATCTGAATACCTATAAGGTAACTGAGCAGTGTTCATTTATTAGAAAAATGAAAAGAAAGCCACAAATGACATCATAGACATAAGGATATTTTCTAATATTTTGAATAATAACTGAAATATCTCAAATTGTCTCTTTATACTAGGTTCTGCAAAAGACTATGGGCTTTTGTTATCAGATCCTCACAGAGCCAAATGCTGATCCTCGTAAAAAAGATGGTGCTTTGCATATGATTGGTTCTTTGGCTGAAATACTTCTGAAAGTAAGTGCACTCAAAACTTCTCTGACTAATTTTTGCCATATGAAGAAGGCACTTTAAAAATCCTGTAGCAACACATAAATCTTGTTAACTCAAGTAATTACAGTGGTATCTTCTCCCATGGCAACAACAATATTTACTAAAATCCTTTGTTAGCACATTTTCGAAGCGTGACATGACTGGCACTAGTATCAATTTGTATTTTGCTATTGTTAGAGGAATGCTAATTCCTGGCCAGGTTTTGTGACTTATTTGTCACCTTTCGAAGATAGAGACCCAATATTTCCAGGCAGTGGTTAACAAAAAAAATCTATATTGCCTGGCTAAATTAGATCCAGTCCATGGGTTGGATGATCCATATTTCCTCAATACTGAACCCTCTGACAGGCACACACAACTTGTGCACATGAGGAGTGAAGTTCACCTTTTCAGCTACTTCCCTTTTTCAAAGCTCAGTGTGAAGTGTAACATGACCCCACACCTTCTGCTAGTTTTTCTATGTGTAGAAGATATGGGGTGGGTGTGTCTTTTTTGCAGTAGGCTTCATGACAGGTGAGAAACAGCAAGATGCTGTTGCGTGCTTATTCCAAATCCTAAAAGAAAATGAGAGAAAATATTACTCCCCTTAAGAGGTTCTCTCTGTGTGTGTGCTTATGCATGCATGCAGAGAAGTAGGGAGGGCAGTCAGCAAGATGCCTGACTGCTAAGCCAAGCCAAGCCAAAATGTGAACCTTTAGCAGTGAGATCTCTGACCATCTATGAAAGGTGAAATTGTGTTGCTGTAACTGACCAGGTGGGCAACCCTACCTTCCCAAACAAACATTTGCGATTTGGGTGTATTAGGCTATTTGAGAGAGGGTTAATCCTATCAGGACTGGGACAGGAGTGCAGTATATTGCCGGTCTTGAATTTGCACATTTTACATAACTGCCAATGTAGGAGATGCTGTGGTGTAGATATCTTATCTACCTCTTGACCCAGATACTGGGTTTTCCTATTGGATTTCTAGAATCTTATGAATTGACAATAAACTTTAGCACTCATCTAATTTTTGACACTTTCAATAACAGGCTTTTGTTAAGTTGAAGCTGGAGAATAATTTTTCCATGATTGCATTTTGACACTCTGTAACTATGAATCATTTAAATGTTTGCGCCTGTCTGTCACAGGCTGTTCTCTTTGTTTTGATAGTCCAGTTTTTGGCAGCAGCTGCTGCTGTTAAATCTGGGAATTGGTAGTTTTGTCGTAAGTTCTTTTTTAAATTTAACTTCATCTTGACATACTCTTACTTTAAAATTACCTTAGCAGAAGGGTTAGCAATCTTAACAGGAATTATTTCCATTCACCCGTCCTTTCTTACAAGCTAGATTGATCTCTAATTGTCTTACATTCCGTTGTCTTATATTCCAATAGAAAAAGATATACAAAGATCAGATGGAGTACATGCTGCAGAATCACGTGTTTCCTCTCTTCAGCAGCGAGCTAGGCTACATGAGAGCACGGGTAAGTGTAAAACCAGGTCCAGTCTCATCTGCTCTTTCCATTGGTAGCCTCTTGGTGAAGATGTCTAGTGAAGGGGAGGGCTAACATGGCATAGCTTCTTTCACAAAAGGGCTATGTGAAATCGTGAGGAGCATATGATTTCTAGCAAGTGGTTTTGGATGGTGTGTGGGTTGTGGCCAGGGCTTTTGCAGAAGGGGTGGTGTAATATCTTGTGGAAGTTGTTATCTGGGTTCCCAATTTTTTTTAAAGAGGCCACACTAACAGTGGCAATGATCTTGAAGATGCCATGTCTCAATATCCTGGAATTCATGATCACAGCTTTTCTCACAAGTTCCCTCACTTTCAGGTTGTACCATTGCTAAACTGCTCTTAAAATTTACAAACCACAGCACCCCTATCCCACTCTCACAGAGGAGTTATACTAACTCCTCTGTGAGAGTGGGATAGGGGTGCTGTGGTTTGTAAATTTTAAGAGCAGTTTAGCAATGGTACAACCTGAAAGTGAGGCAGTCGGTTCTTCATGCAATTAAAGCCACCATAAGTTTCCTTTTTTAAGAGACCATCATGCAGTTTGTCACTTGACTCCGGACTTCTCCTAATGAAAGGCTGTAGGCATTTGTGTGCGTAGCTTCAAATCTATGTCTAGTGGCATGGTCCATTTGCGTTCTGCTTATAGACCATGTTGCTCACATACAACCTGCGGCCAAAGAGCAACTTGAGATCATAGTACTGGTCTAGTGATGTCGAAAGACAAGCGTACCACTGATCAGCCTCCAAACTCTCATACATGTCTATCTAAAGGGGAAATAAACATTTCAGTGTGATTCTCACATTTCTGTCTTGCATTCATGCTTTTCCCAACTGTTGTGTGGGATGGGTATGTCCATAATTACCTAAAATTGCATATCATCTTCTCCAGGCTTGCTGGGTGCTTCACTATTTCTGTGAAGTAAAGTTTAAAAGTGACCAGAATCTGCAGACAGCCCTTGAACTGACAAGAAGATGCCTAATTGATGACAGAGAGATGCCTGTGAAGGTGGAAGCTGCCATAGCACTGCAGGTTTTGATTAGTAATCAAGAGAGAGGTGCTTTTTCCTACCCTTTGACCTATCAAGTAACCTTACAGTGTTGTGTAGGAGTGTCAACCTTTTTTATTTGGAGGGCTGGATTTCCTTGGGGCACCATCCCAGGAGAGTGGGGTTGCGGCCAGTGGTGTGTGGGGCCACCCCACTATCTCCCTCTGCATTTCTGTGCTCTTTCTGCCTCCCCTTCTCCCTCTTCCCTGTGCAGCAATTAGACTTAAGTAAAAAGCCCCCAATAGTGACAATGAAGGCCTCCCCCCCCCCAAGCCTAAGTTTTCTGTGGTTGGGAGGGGATTTCTCAAGGAGGTTGCAGCTGAAGAGAAAAAGATTAACCTCCACATGTGCTTCAATTCCCCCTGAAAACTTCTTCTCAACACTCCACAGCGAATAGGCTTCAAAAAAATACTTTCACTGGCAGCTTTTTTCCTAAATCTAACAGCTTCACTGGGATTGGGGGTTGCACACCAGATCGAACGGCAGGTGCACGATTCAGACTGAAGGAGCCTTCTCTCCTTGGAGGCTGAGGCATCTTATTGCTGGGGAAGTAATATTCCTAGAGTAACATCCATAATAAGGATAGGGTAGTGGGTGGCAGCGGCACATGGTCCAGGATTGGCAATCTGTTTTCCATATCAAGAAACTGAGCACAACTGAACCAGAACAGGGAGGGGGGAAAGCGTGGGGGAAGTGGTAGTGGTGTTTTGCAGATTACCATTTGTACCTACATTTGAAAAGATGATTGAAAGCTACATTCATGCCAAGAAGCTGAGCATTACTTGAAATGGCCTTTATCAGAGTGTGGCTTTGTAAAAGAATGCCTAAAGCAGGGGTGGCCAACTTGGTGCCTTCCAGATGTTGTTGGGGCTACAGGTGACATAATTCCTGACCTTTGGCCCCATTGGCTGGAGACTGATGGGAGTGGTGGTTGAACAACAGCTGGAGGGCACCACATTGACTACCTCTTGTTTAAAGTACTTGCTGTTTTCCTGTAAATTACAGTAATCTGTTCTCCTGCTTCTTCTTTTTTGCAGCTAAGGAATATATTACCCCATTCATTAGACCTGTAATGCAGGCTCTTCTTCATATTATTCGAGAGACTGAGAATGATGATCTTACCAATGTGATTCAGAAAATGATCTGTGAATATAGTGAAGAGGTTACTCCTATAGCGGTAGAAATGACCCAGCATTTGGTAAGTCACACTATTTTACCATGCGCATGGCCTGTATAGTATGCTGGCTGCTGTTTTAATATCCTGATGTTGTGCTAATGTAGACAGTCAATTACATATTCTAACCTGCTTAGTTTGCTGCCAAAGGTAGTGTGTTGGTGGTAGCAAAACATAGACAAGAAATAATATTTTTTTATTAAAGCATAATAGAGAAGATTTAATTATACATATTTGGGATACTCTGAATTTATCAAAGAAAAATGACTTAGTTAATACCACAAAAATCCCAAATACTGTAGCGTTGTTGGGCTATTTTAAAGATTTGGGGTTGGAGCCAGAGTTACAAGAAGCAGAAGTCTGCTCTTGGGACTCTCTGCTGGCGGGCAGGAGGAGGTAATATTTGCCATTTTCTCCTTTCCCTGGAAAGCTGCTCCAGGGGGATAAAGCTTGGGAAGTGGTGCTGGGGCCTTTGGGTAGAAAGCAAAAATCTCCTACCCTCCTCCTTTATTTAGCAGTCTCCACCCCACCCCCTGCAACCGCTTAGCTTAGCTGTTTTTTTAAAAAAAATAGATTTTTTACATTTTCATCAGTATGCATCCCTGATTAATTGTATTTTTTAAAAAAGTTTTTTTTTAAGGAAGCCCAAATTATACATCAGGGTTGAGTTCTTCCCCACCCCACCCTGATACAAAGTCGTATTTGATAATGTTCTTTTGCAAACAGTCCTGAAAATGTTGTTTGTTACACTATGATTCTTTAGTCTGCTGTTGAGCTTCCTATTAACTCTTAACTGAGATTTTCTTCTTTCTCTTTGTAGGCAATGACTTTTAACCAGGTGATTCAGACAGGGCCAGATGAAGAAGGCAGTGATGATAAAGCAGTAACAGCAATGGGCATCTTGAATACCATTGATACGCTTCTCAGTGTTGTTGAAGATCACAAAGAGGTAAGGAATTTATTTTGCTTGTATCCAGGAAAAGCTGCAAAATAGCCTTGTTTTAAGAGGGTTGGTAGGAAGCCAGCATCAGTATTTAAATTCTGTGAACCTATTTTTATTGAAAATACATTACTGTTTTGTTGTTAACCTTTGTTAAACAGTAAAAACAAACTCTAGTCCTGACTGAGTTTTACAAAACTGCTTTGCACTTTTATACAAATGATTTTTGAAGAAAGATAGAGGTCACAAGACAAACACCTGCTATTCTAAGTACCTCAGCGCTTTGCATATTCCAGAGGGAATCAATACTTAGTAGAATTCATTTTTGTGAGAAACTATGTGTGGGCCTGCTGTGCTTTAAAAATAGACCCAAAGTTAAAAACCTGACCTGTATTTATGATATGAAACAAGTATATTTTCATACCTTTCTTAATATGATTCAGCTCCTAGCAATGGTGAAAGGCAGAAAGCTTTTAAGGCAGAGATGGGGAACTTCAACTCCCTGAACACTGGCCATGCTGGCTGGGGCTGATGAGAGTTGTAATCCAACATCAGGAGGGTCATAGGGTCCTGCTCCCTGCTGGGAATAGTGACTTTGATGTCATCCATAGAGCAGATAACAATATTTCATAGCCCTCTCTCTGGTTCATGGGATTTCATAGGAATACAAGAGAGCCTTGCTGGATCAAAACTGATCTGTATAGTCTAGTTGGCAGCCAAATGCCTTCAAGAAGCATAGAATCACAGCAAAAAGCAATTGTATGTCCCCAGTATCTGGTGTTCAGGGGTACCATTCTTCTGAAAATGAAGGTTCCGTTGAACTTCCTATTCTTTTAGTCCAACTTTTCCTACCAAGTGGGCTGCAAGAATACTTCATCATGGAACCCATGGGACGCACATTGCCCTGTTGGCCATGGGGGTGGGAAGAGAGGTCAAAATTTGACACACAAACCCAGTCCTCATGCTACCTTCCCAAAAGTGGCTAAGTGAGTCGCTGGGCTTTAGGAAGGAGGTGCAAGGCTCTGGCAGGGTCCTAGAGCCCTCCTACCTCCTTCCCAAAGCTGTGAAAGGACTAACTAGGCTTTGGGAAGGAGGTGGGAGGACTCTAGGACCCCATTAGAGCCCTCAGTCCTCCTTCCCAAAACCCAATGCCTTGCTCACCTGGCTTTAGGAAGGCAGCATGAAGGCTGCGACGGTGTGTGTGTGCCATGGTTGCTGAGGGCCACCAAAAAGGCCTCAAGGGCCGCATGCCCCCCTTGGGCCATGTGTTGGGCTGCCCTGTTTTAGCTAGTTACTGATCTGTAAGAGGACCCATTTTTGAATCCTATGACTGGTAATTTTACTCAGAAAACTAGCTTCTTATATGTAAAAATAGCAAAGGGAGCTTTATTAAGCTTGTTGCCTGTGCTTTAGTGCTGGTGGGCAGTCTATTTTTTTTTGTCTTCCTTGTTCCTTCTCCTTTGCATTTTATCTTAATGCTTTGTTACTGAAGCTTCCTCACAAACTATCCCTATAATTAATTAATTAATCCACCCATCCATCCATCAACTCCCTCCATCCCTATTGTAGCTAATCAGGATATGACCCTAGGTTCAGAAAGGGGTTCCTGGCTAGCTTGCAGCTCCAAAGTTATTCAGCTGTGCCAGATGACACAGCAGGTATAAACAAGACAGGAGTACAATTAAGAGCCGATTTAAAGACTGACTTTGCAGAATTTCTATCATGCTGTTCCAACTCCAAAGAAAAGCTCCAGGCAGTTCATATCAACATAAAAACAAAGCTGTGAAAATAAACCAGAAAGCTAGATATATAAAAGCAGTGGGTAAAACAATCAAATAGTAGAAAGCCAGAAATAATTAAAATGCTTGTAACAAATTAATTAAACAGCAAAGTATTCAGTTGTAAAGGAGGGAAACACATGAATCTCCCAGGCTCTCCATTTCATGGCACACAGCCATGTTGACTAGAATCCTTCCTCCCTTTTCCTATTGTGTTGTGACTTTTTAGATTGCTAGTCTGATCTTTGTAAGCTGCTCTGGGAACCTCTTTTGGCTGAAGAGCAGGTTCAAAATGTTTCAGATATATAAATAAACAATAGATAGGTGGTGACACTGCAATATCTAATTTCTCTGCCTGCCTTGTATTTGAGACCAGTGGCTTCAGAGTCGTCGTGTGTGCTTTAGGACATATGAACCTAGCAAGTGTGTTCAGTGAAATGGATGAGAACTTTGTTGAACAACCTTCTCTGTGACAGAGATAAGAAGGCGATATTCTTAACCCTTTAGTACTCAAACATCTATTAAAGACATAAATTTGATCAGAACTTCACTCTTTTTGTTCTGATGCTTATAAAACAGTCCTAGTATTAAACACTTCAAATAATGGCAGTGACCACCTTTGTAAATGTGCTTTGCCTCTGATTGTGCTTTTTGAAACAGGCCACCCACCCAAGTAATTTGTGGTTGCGTGTTTTATTTAAAACTTACCCTTTTTTCGTTAAATAATTTTCATTAATTCTCAATTACAGAAATCCAGTATATGCCACATTGTATCAATACCAGATTACCCCACACATTTCTCATTAACATTAAAAAAACACACAATAAAACACATTTTTACTCCTCCCCCCCCAAAAAAAATCCCCAGACTTCCTTCCACCCCCTCTTCTGGTTCTTTAAATAAACCAAATCATCTTACATTCCAGGTCCCTTTACCCAATTTCCCAACTACTAAACAATTAAACTTGTGATATACTGCACAGATATTTGAAACATTCAGACCGCTTTATACATTACACATCTGTGCTTACAGACTATTTCCCCTTTAAAAATTATCCTTATTGTTGCTTTTTGAAAGCGTTTAATCCATGTCTGCTGATGTCCCTATTTATTTGCAACCGCTGGCCCCTAAATAAAAACCATTTCCCAGACTGTTACCCATTCTTTTTTCTTACTTTGGCATATTTAAATCTCCTCCAGAAGAGGCTTCCCATTAGAACAATTCCCAATTTCAGCCCTCCTTCCTTCCAAATTTCTCTCTGTCTCCAAGGTTGTGATTTCACTCAAATTTCTCTAACTATTTCCTGTCTGTACTCATATTTAAGGCTCCTCAAGTAAGCCATAGGATACCGAATAGCTGTATCGATCCTATGGCTTACTAGCCAAGTTAGACAAAAGCAGCAAAGATAGGTCCTATTAGAAACCTTGTCCACCCACCCTCATAATTTATAATCCCATCTAATTAATTGTTTTCCTGTACTCTATTTCTGAAGACCCAAATTCGTCCTCCAATACTTAAAACAAGCAATTTATGACATTGACCATGTTTCCTTTAAACCATTCCTTTCAGATTACCCAGCAGTTGGAAGGTATCTGTTTGCAAGTAATAGGAACAGTGTTACAACAGCATGTTCTGGGTAAGAGGTCTCCCCACCCTTCAGCTATTACTTTGCATGTGGTGCACTGATTGGATCAAGCCAAGGTTCATGACATCTTTTTCCTGTTCCAGAATTCTATGAGGAAATCTTCTCCTTGGCTCACAGTCTGACTTGTCAGCAGGTCTCAGCACAGATGTGGCAGCTTTTGCCTCTGGTCTTTGAAGTCTTCCAGCAGGACGGCTTTGACTACTTTACAGGTGAACTTCCTTGTTAGGTCTGTCTTCCTTCATTGAGCATAGGCAGGCCACTGCAGAACTAAATGATAAGGATACCTTTTTGTACCTTGCAGCTTTTCATATTGACCAAGAGAACACATAAATAATAACTGTTGATTAATCTTTTTACTGCAGATATGATGCCACTGTTGCATAATTATGTAACTGTTGATACCGATACACTCCTGTCTGATACAAAATACCTAGAAATGATCTACAGTATGTGCAAAAAGGTAAGTAACTCACTAATCCTCCTATCATTGTAGCTAAACTTATACCTTTGGAGTGCTTTGATCTGCAGAACTGGCACTGCTACAGGTGCCAAAAATATTTATTCCACATTTGTGAGAAATCATTCATTTCATTTGGAGCTTCTTGCCCATTGACATAAGGCAAGTGCCTTTGCCTTTGAGAGCCAGCGTGGTGTAGTGGTTAAGAGCGGTAGTCTCGTAATCTGGGGAACCGGGTTCGCGTCTCCGCTCCTCCACATGCAGCTGCTGGGTGACCTTGGGCCAGTCACACTTCTCTGAAGTCTCTAAGCCCCACTCAACTCACAGAGTGTTTGTTGTGGGGGAGGAAGGGAAAGGAGAATGTTAGCCGCTTTGAGACTCCTTCAGGTAGTGATAAGGCGGGATATCAAATCCAAACTCCTCTGCTGCTGCTGCTGCTTCTTCTGTGTTCTTTTCAGTGCTTGTTTAAATCATTGTTTAGACAAACCTTTCCAGGCACCTTTCTTTTAAAAGTTTTTTAATACCTGTCTTTCACTAGGGTGTGTTTGGAATTTTAATGTTTTGTTTACTTTTGTAAACCACTTAGATGTTTTATTACACATAAGCAGTAGATAAATTTTGCTGAATAAATAAATCCTGTAGATATCCCTTATGCAGTATAGATCTAGGAAAGAAAGACTTGTGCCTTTCCAGCAGCTAATCCAAATTCACATTCAAGAGACTGCAAGGTCCAGCAACTCTACACAGACCTAGATAAGCTAAATTATTGGGACCTCTGGAATTGCATGTCCATTTTGCTTAAAAAATACGTGGTGGATCCAACTATACAGAGAATCAGTAGACCAGGGGTGGGAAACCTGTAGCCTTCCAGATATTGTTGGACAACTCCCATCAGCTCCAGCCATCATAGCCAATGGTCAGATATGATGGGAGTAGTAGCTGAGTACCATATGAAGTGCCACATGTTTCCTAATCCTGTATTAGTCCATAACCTCTTCTGAAAGCTCCTATGCGCGTAACCATGCAGTAACCAGTCATGCAGTTGTATTACTCTTCCCCTGAAGTGGATTAAAATGGCTACAGTCATGTGTGTGCATAGTTTCTAATCTGTGCCTAGTAATACAGTCCAATTGTGTTTTGCATTTAGACTGTGTTGCTCACATACAGCATGTGGCCAAAGAGCAACTTGAGATCATAGTACTGGTGCAGTGATGTCGAAAGACAAGCTCACCACTGACCAGCCTCCAAACTCTCAAACATGGAGATTGAACGTGGGCTGGATTCATACTAAGTGTAATTTAAACACATCTCTTTGTATTCAGGCTTCGGCTTACTACTGTGTGGTATTGTGGTTGGTTTTTTATCATAACCTTGCCTTCAAAGTCAGGTTATTAAAAAGTGGTGGATGATTTTAGTTGGATTAAACATGAACACACCAGTTTCCATTACAGCTGTTTTTGTACATGACCTCACAGTGATTTTGCAGCTGAGCTGAACTGGAAAATTATTCATGCTGTGGCTGACTACAGAAATCCCAGTGCCTTCTGAATTTCGCTCTGCTAAACAGATTATTAGAGCGGTTAGGTCTAATACCTGTGATTCCTTGCTAAGATGGGGCAGGTGTCTGTCCCCAACCTACTCCCAAGTTTCAGGGAACTTCAGTCAAGAAGAAAGATTGAAATGTATGCACTTATATGCATGCAAAGGAGGTTCCTTGAATTGTGCCCTACATACCTAAATACACTATTTTAAAACAGAGACTCCCAATTTTAATGCAACCATCAAAAATGAGCTCTTACGTATATACTGGCTTTCATTTAACTTGGTGATTGGTGCTGTAAGTGTTACTGGTACATACTAATAATGTATTTTCACACTAAGGCATATTCCTACACATTAACATGCACGCAGCTGCTTGCTGCTGTGTAGAAGAATCTCCAGAATGGGGCAACATTCCTGGGTGCTAGATGATTCAGTTTTTCCTTCCCCTTCCACAGTCGGGCACAAAATGCTATGTCTGTCTGAAATCTGGAAGAAGAATCTGTATATACAAGCCTGTTTCTTCACCTGGATCACCAGTGCTTGATTAGGCTTGCATTTTGTGTAGCTTTGTGCTCATTTCAGTTGGCAGAATGTTTTCTATTTCCACTGAAATACACAGCAAATTATGTTGGTGAGAGGGACAGAAATGCTCACATGTCATTAAGCTTTGTGATAAGATAATTACCGACAAATGTTTACCTAAGTTACAGTTGAATGTACAGTGGTGCCCCGCAAGACGAACGCCTCGCAAGACGGAAAACCCGCTAGACGAAAGGGTTTTACCGTTTTGGAGGCGCTTCGCAAAACAAATTTCCCTATGGGGTTGCTTCGCACGACGAAAATGTCTTGCGAGTTCCCGCGGTTTTTCCCCGCTTTTTCCGCCCTTTTCCTAAGCCGCTTAACAGCTGATCCGCTGATAAGCCGCTTCTCAGCTGATCGCTAAAAGCCCCTAGACCGCTAATAGCGCTAATCCGCTAAGCCGTCAATGGGCTTGCTTCGCAAGACGAAAAAACCGCTAGACGAATAGAATCGCGGAACAGATTAATTTCGTCTTGCGAGGCACCACTGTATAAAAATGGTCAGTCACATTCAGCTCCTTTACTGGCTAACCTAACCAGGAATTCAGTTTTGTGGATGTAAAATAATATTCCCTAGGTGAAATCCAATACTGCTGTTCTACTTGTAGAACAGCTTTTGATCTTGCAGAGGCACCCACCATAACACAGAAGAGGAAACAGTCTTTACCAGTTTCCCCCTGTAGTCCCCCACCACCACCCTCCACAGTGGTCTGGAGGGCCCCCCAATCCTCTGGAACAGATTTTTTTGGAAGTTATAGAAGGCAGCAGCAGGAAGGAGAAATCAGTGAAAATCCCCTCCACTTACATTAGCAGATATCAGCACTGGATCAAAGCCATTCTGCAAATGGAACAGTAGTATTGGGATTTCAGCCAGTAACTTCTTTACGCAGTTAATATTTTTTTCATATGGTTCTGATACACAGTGCAGCCTGCCTGTGCAGATGGGAGGTAGAATGACTCGAGTTTCCTTAACAATTTTGTTCCTTTGAAAATATAAAGAATAAATGCTACTAAATATCCAGTACTGAAACTGATGGGGTATAATTGTATTTCTTAGGTCCTTACAGGTGTGGCAGGAGAAGATGCAGAATGTCATGCAGCAAAACTGTTAGAGGTGATCATTCTACAGTGTAAAGGTCGTGGCATTGATCAGGTAAGTGGAATGGACTTTGGACTGCCAAAAATATATGATAGCTGCAACTCTCTAGAGACACAGTCACCTACCCTTTTCATGTTTAATCAAAAGTGATGTGCTGGGCTTTGGGAAGGAGGCCTGAGGTCTCTAACAGGGTTCTAGGGTCCCCCCACCTCCTTCCCAAAACCTAGTTTGTGCTTTCCCAGCTTTGAGGAGGAGGTGGGGGGCTCTTGGATCCTGCCAAAGCCTTGCATCCCCTTCCTAAAGCCTGGTGCCTCGCTTAGCCAGCTTTGGGAAGGTAACACAAGGGCTGGGAGGTGTCAAATTTTGGGCTTGCTCCCCACCCCCGGTGTCAAGACAGTGTGCGACCCATGAGTTCTGCATCAAAGTACTCTGGTGGCCCACTTAGTATGAAAAGTTGAGCTACCCTGAGTTAAAAGATGCATCTGGTTGGGGTTATTAATGAATGTAAAAATCGGGTTATTACTGAATGTTGTCACTATAAATGTTTTGCAGTGTATACCTTTATTTGTGGAAGCTGCTTTAGAGCGGTTGACCAGAGAAGTTAAAACAAGCGAACTGCGAACGATGTGCCTCCAGGTTGCCATAGCTGCTCTGTATTACAATCCTCATCTACTTCTGAATACTTTGGAAAATCTACGCTTCCCTAATAATGTGGAGCCCGTTACAAATCACTTCATTACACAGTGGCTTAATGATGTGGACTGTTTCTTGGGGTAAGTTTGTGTCTTGGGGATCACAGTTCTGATGGACGGTGCTCTGAAATTGTGTGCACTCAGTGCATGTCTCATCCACCTTTTCATATGGCTTCTGCAGGGCTACATCTATTGGGGATAAGTGAAAAGAAGCTTTATTGTACATTTAAGACCTATTTGCTCTTGCACTTCTCTAAATTAAGGTCTCCATTGGGTTGTATACTACTTGCCTTCTTTTTCCTAAAGCTGAAAAATAATGTAATATGAAATTTCCTCTTGCATTTCAGGCTTCATGACAGAAAAATGTGTGTCCTAGGCTTGTGTGCACTTATTGATCTGGAACAAATACCACAGGTTTTAAATCAGGTTTCGGGCCAAATCCTGCCAGCTTTCATCCTTTTATTTAATGGCTTGAAAAGAGCATATGCTTGCCATGCTGAGCATGAAAATGATAGTGATGATGATGATGAAGCAGAAGATGACGAGGAAGCAGGTAAAGCATTGACCCCTCTGGTAGCAGTTCACCAGGATTTATCATGTTCTGGTGACAGCTTCTCAATGAACTTTCAATCCTGGTACGTCTGTCTTTCGATTTTCCTGTTCTTGCTTTTACCTCCTTGCTTTATTCGTTCTCTTCCAAATAGGATTCAGATGTTTGTATCTTGGCCTGTCATTTCCTTCTTTTTCACCTAGTGTTTTGTTTCCTATGTTACACACTATATTTGCTATGGTTACTCATTTAGTGCTTCCTCTGCTTTATCCTTGTATTATGAACACTTTTAATATCAGACCAAGTAGCTTAGTTTTTCGTGCCAAGTATCTTTACTTTTCAGTTTGCTTTTTGAAAAGCAAACCTAATCAGACTTCACTGTTGCTTCATTGCTCTTCACTTTGTCCAATTTTTGTATTTTTTCTTTTATGTCTCTGTGTTGGGCTTTTATTTCTCATTTCAAGCTGTATAGTGCAAACTGAGAAAGTTTTCATCTAAGGCATTGTAAATGCATCGAATTTTCCCAGATAAAAGCAAAACAGAATCCTAGAGCCTAGCCCTAGGTTAAAACTGTGGAATTGTTATGAAGTACAAATATTACATAAATTAATGGAGAAAAGTACACTGCTGTTTTTTATCCTTGAGCCATATCTTCTTACAGAGGAACTTGGGAGTGATGAAGATGATATTGATGAAGATGGACAGGAATATTTAGAGATTCTGGCAAAGCAGGCTGGAGAAGATGGCGATGATGAAGATTGGGAAGAAGATGATGCTGAAGAGACTGCTTTGGAAGGATATTCAACCATTATTGATGATGAAGATAATCCTGTTGATGAATATCAGATATTTAAAGCAATTTTTCAGAGTAAGTCCAACTGCTGTTTATCTTGCATAGCAAACTGGTATTCTCTTTTTTGCGTGGGAGGGGACTCCCATTGGAATTGGGAAATGGGGTAGCAATTAGGCGTGCAATTAGAGTTCAGGGAGGAATATGATTTAAAACTGCAGCTGAGGTATTCCACCACACGCCAAGCATGATGTGGGTTAAGTTTGAAAGTGGGCAGGTTTTTTTTGGTCTGTGAGTGAAGAAATCTTACTTTTCATGTTGTGGCACATCCTTGAATGTGTCTGTACCTCAGTGTGGTTCGGTTACCTCAGTGAAGCAACCTAAGGTTGTCGAGGATGGTTAACATTCTGCTTTTTTGTTATGTCGTACTCCTCATGGAGGCCATTTTGTGACTGGTGTCCCCAACATCCTCTCAAAATTCAAAATGTACCCACTAATCCGAAAAGGTTGGCAACCCCTGTCCTATATCCCTTCCCAATTATTGAGGTGTTTGCAGGAGTCACTGTTAGTGGTCTCTTACGACTCAGTTGCATGACCAGTTTCCATCAGCAGCTGTGTGTTCAGTGTTGTGGGCCCAATCTATGGAACTCCCAATTAGCTGGGATCAGACATTCCGCTCTATGTTGAACTTGTGGTGCTTGGTGGAGACTTTCTTTTATTTTAGCAGGCATTTTAAGTGAGCTTTGTGATCATATGGCTCCTTTTAACTGATTTTATGATATATGCTATGCCCCTGTTGTACCCCACTTAGAAATTGTGGTATATAGATATTAAAATAATTGTATTAAAATAAATAAAAGGGTGAAACTAATATTTAAATTTGAATCAGAATGACTGCAAATATCTTAAACTTTTGTAACACCTAGATACATTTCTCATTATGTGTAGGAATTAAACTAATGTTTAAAAATTGTTCCTGACCATTAAAAGAGTTCCTGACCTTTAAAAGCATGTCATTGTGTTCTCTGTTATGTGCTCTAACTGAACTGAAGATCTGGCTACAATGAGTCTTACATGATCTACTTTAGGCACTAAAAATTATAGACATCACATGTTGTAGAGTTGTAAGGGAATTTACCTTTTTGTTGCATTTTCAAGTCTCCATGGGCTTACATAATGGGTGGTATCAGTGAAATAATATAGATCCAAACTGGGTTTTATATGT
This sequence comes from Podarcis cretensis, assembly GCF_951804945.1. Lineage (NCBI taxonomy): Eukaryota > Metazoa > Chordata > Lepidosauria > Squamata > Lacertidae > Podarcis > Podarcis cretensis. The sequence goes on along the minus strand of NC_137170.1, from coordinate 71,107,822 downwards.
GTTACAAAAACTGTTGACCCTTTTCCTTAATTGGTATTTCAGTTAACTCCATTGTAATTTGTTCTAATAGTATACTTTTATCTGTATGTTGGGCTAATACAATTATTGAGATTCCATCTGCTCCTTTCTTCCTTTCAGAATGTTAATTTGCCATGTAATTCTAATAACAATACAGTGGTACCTCGGTTTACGAACTTAATCCGTTCCGGAGGTCCGTTCTTAAACCGAAACCATTCTTAAACCGAGGCGCGCTTTCCCTAATGAGGCCTCCTGCCGCCAGTGCCCTTCCACTGTTCAGATTCTGTTCTTAGACCGAGATAAAGTTCGCAAACCGGGACACTACTTCTGGTTTTGTGGAGTTCTTAAACTGAATAGTTCATAAACACAGCTGCTCTTAAACCGAGGTACCACCGTACTTCCATTTTAGTGGAATGTGGAGTATTTTGGAAAGAACTAGGCCAATAATTGGTTTAGAGGGAGATATTTGGACTTGAGAGAAAGTATTACCAGAAGCCTGGGTAGTGGCGGATTGAGAAGCGTTGCAGAGCAAATAAATTATTACCTTGCTGAACTCTTAGCCTATCTTTAGTCTGTCTGTTAAATGTCTACATGTCTCTTTGTTCTGTAGCAATTCAGAATCGTAACCCTGTTTGGTACCAAGCATTGACACGTGGTCTTAATGAAGAACAAAGAAAACAGTTACAGGATGTAGCAACTTTAGCAGATCAGCGAAGAGCAGCCCATGGTATGCATATTTTCACTATGTTTGATATAATCTGTTACTATTAAGTGCTTGCTATAGTATTAGCATTTTATTAAGGGACCTAAAAGTTCTCTGTCTCACCCTGTTCTAAGAAAAAGAGGACCTGCTTGTAGGGGACAAGCTTTGCGTTGATCTTGCAGCTTATTGAAGTACCAATTCTTGAAACAAATTTCTGGGCTTGATGCTACCTAATTGACCGTTGATTTTTCTTGGAAGTCACATATGCATGTGTATGTGTTTTCTAGCAATTCAGATGGAGAAAGGGCATGGCTGTGGACCTGCCTGTCTTCCAAGTGTTTTTGGTTTTTTGTAAAAATGTTAGAATTCTCTTTCTTTTCCTTTTGGCAGCTGGTATATGTTTCAAGTTTGCATGCCCTGTTTCTCTTTCTTGCCCCTGATACAAGTGGGCCTTTGCATAGGATTAACAAAGTTAACGTTCACCATTCAGATTTTGTAACACCTTGTACATTCAGAATTGTAGAGTTGGAAGGAACCCTGCTGAAGGTCATCTAGTCCAACCTCCTGTAATGCAGTAGTTAAAAAATAAAGCTTGGATTATGTATTTATTATTGCTTTTATAACTCTCCTTTCTTCCAAGGAACTCAAGGTGGCATACACATTCCCCCCACCCCCCATTTTTGGGAATTTGAACTCTGATATTTCATGTCCTAGTATTCTGCTTGAAATTGAGTTTGTCTCTGAAGATATTTGAAAATATAATTTCTTATTTAAAAAATGGAAGCCCTTCATTGCATGAATGTGCACATCAAGAGCTTGATACAGCTGTGACAAGACATGGATTGTGACTTTCAGATAATTATATTTTTCTCTCCCTTTCAGAATCCAAAATGATTGAAAAGCATGGTGGATACAAATTCAATGCTCCAGTTGTGCCAAGTTCATTCAATTTTGGTGGTCCAGCCCCAGGAATGAATTGAATTATCACTACTTTTCCTCCTACTGTGTGATTGTAGTGAAGAGCTTGTGTTCCTCCCAATAGTGGTTCCAGAACTGGTTCATGTTATCTACAGCTCACTCTAAATGAATTGGTAGATTGAACATTTAAAAAAGAAAAGCCAACCCAGGAAGTGGGACTTGATCATGCAACCGAATACTGGAAAGGTTTTATGAAGATAGGAAGAACCTGACACTTGAGCTTCAAATGACACGCTGTGGAAATCAGAAATCAAGAGGTAATGTCATGAAGACAGCTTCCTTTCTATGAAGAAAAAAAGGCATTGGCTGCAGGACTGTTGGAAAGGTCTCATTTACAGTACACAAGCTAGAAGGCCAATTTAATTTTTACACCTGTGGGACTATGAGTATTTGCCCAATCTTTTCCCCTTACCCCTTCTCCTGCTGGGTATCTATTCTTTTAATGTACATAAAGGTAATTGGATAGCCTTACTTAACACTTCATCATTTCCATTTATCAAGATTGTTCATATGTAGAATATCGGACACTTATTGTAGCACTACATAATTGATTAAATCTGTAAATGATTTAGCATTTTCATATTGAAACAAGCCTGCTAGCCTATGTACAAAAATAGCAAAATGTTTGTTTATAAAAAAGGGATGTTCTGGGGGAAAATTTCAAGTTATTTAAAACTAGCAGTTTTGTACCTGGTGACTTTGTGGTGCAGTCACCACTGGTTGTGACTTGAATTTGGTTATGTACAAAAGGGGTTAGTGGTATTTCATTGCTGCTAAAAAAGAAAAAAAATGGCAACACCCTCTGTGTCCTTTGTTTTTTCTTAAAGCTGTCAATGTACAAGTGGAAATTTGGATACAGAAACCTTCATGTTTTAAAGTGCTGAGAGGGGAGTTCATTTTCTCAGCAGCATGTGAAATCTGACATGAAGATTTGCTCTTACAGGAGTGTATTTTGAAGTGTGGTGGTGAACATCTACATATGCAATCTATTAAAAAAAGTAATTTGGCTAACTTGGGTTGGATCTGATTGAAGTTTATTCCCATATTTGGGAATATTATTATTCTCATCCTTTTGCTCCTTTTCTAGGACCTGGGTAGAGGTTTTAACATCTCTATTCTGTCTCTTGTTTTCATACCCACCCCACCCTGGCCTTGTGATGTCCAAAAGCAGACATTCTGTCATTTGCCTGATCCAGCTATATCAGTGGCTTGGTTCATATCCCAGCTTATTGTACCAAGATATTTTGCCTGAGCACATAACCCTTTCACGTAAGCTGTGATTAAAGCAGGGAGACTCTAACTGGGGTTTCTCTTTATATCTGAACTGAGAAATGGTGGTTACAGTTTCAGAATAAGCCAGGATCACGAACAGTGTTTGAGATTGGCTTGTTTGATGGATAACTATGGCTAATCAGAGACTTCCCGGTTTAGTTGTGGCTTGCACAAAGGGGCTGCATGCTTGGGCAAAAAGATTTGCTCATATTCTAGCTTATAAAGCTAAGGTATGATCATGTGAACATGGCCTTACAGTTACCAAGTCTCATTTTTGAAGCTACAATTTGTTCTCCCTTGCCTCCAGGTGGTATATTAGTTAGTATATTAACTAGAAAGGTAACAAAGTCCTCCCTACTGGGACCACTATTAAAATGATTCAGTGAAAAAGCCAACATCAAAATGATGTGTTTGGCCTGGCTTAGGGCCCATCTATAAAACACATATATAAAATCTTAAATGCTGAGGTTCTTGATCTTGCCTTGAGATCACTGGTGTCAAATATTTTAAGTAAAATGTTTTACCCCTCCTGGCTGTTTTTTTTATTCAATGTCATCTGCTGTTACAATTGATGCTGAACAAGCTACCTTAATTTAAGTGTAAACCTCCAGAACTTTAAAGGCAGGTTGAAAAATGATCTGATTTATATCTATAAAATGAAACTGAAATGAACATATATATTATGATATTCAAAAATGCAGTCTTCGGAAAAACAATTTGTGTGATGCGTGTTTGTTTTGTATGTATCTATTTTGGGGGGTGCTTGGAATGTAAGGGTTCCTAACAGAATACCTACCTCTCACTTGTCTCAAGCCAGACGAAGGGCTTTCCCTTTTCACTCATGGGTTCATTCTTGACTTTGGTCTTCAATGTGGATTTGATTAAGGCAGGCTTATGTAGCATCCGAATTGCTTGAGAGAGGATGATCTTCCATCTATCTTTTTATTCAGGTTCTGGTCAGACTAGCATAATAAAGTTGGATTCCTGAACCTGTCCTGTAGACATTTCATTGCCATTCTGTCTTTTGAGCTTTTTAAAATTTAATGTCCTGCGGATTTTCTTTCATTCTTTTTTGTAGCGGGTACAACTTTGCAAATGCTTTGTTCTCATTTTGACATCTCTGGTAAGGTTCTGGTATTTAGAGAACTGGGCCCCTTGAGTTGCTGTAATAACTTTTCCTCCTTGGACTTAGCGCCACAGCTCCTAACAGCAAACAGTTGCAGCACAAACTTGTTGAGTAGGATTAATGTGGTTTGTTAATTGGACTGAATTCCCATCAGCCTCAGCCAGCATGGCCAATGGACTCTGCCCCTATGGAAGCTGAATGCTACCCCATCGGCTACCCTAATATATTTATACAAATCCCATATAGTGTGTGGTAGCTTAGTTTGCATTGCAAAGCTGAGTAACTTAGGGAGGCTTGCAATACTTATAAAACTCAGGGTCATCCAATTAAGTTGAATGGTGGACCTGAAGATAGACAAAAGTTGGCACTACTTCACACAGCATGCAAGTAAAACTCCCATTTGTTACAGAAGATTGATGCCCAGCAACTTGGAGAGCTTTAAAAAGATTAGACAACTCATGGGGAAGGTCTCAATGGCTACTAGCCACAATGTTTGTATTACCTCCAATAGCAGACAGCCATTTGCTTCTGAATACGGTGGTACCTCGGTTTATGTTTACAACTATTCGGTTTACAAACTCAACAAAACCAGTAGTAGTTTCCCGGTTTGCGAACTTTACCTCTGTCTAAGAATGGAACACAAATGGTGGAAGGGCTCTGGTGCTGGGAGGCCTCATTAGGGAAAGCACGCCTCGGTTTAAGAATGGTTTCGGTTTAGGAACAGACTTCCGGAATGGATTAAGTTTGTAAACTGAGATACCACTGTGCTGGTTGCTGCGAATCAGCAGTGCACTTTTGCCATTTGTGGGCTTCCCATAGGCTCCTAGCTGGCCACTACAATAACAAAAAAACAGCAAGTCTGATCTGATCCAGCAAGGCTGATGTTCATATGCTTAGGGCTATGTATGTCCTTCATGACAACCCTAGGCAGCTTTTCGGCATGAGGAGAAAAACTTGGGGAGCAAAATTCTGCTGTTTGACACATATGGATATAAAAAGGTGTTAATACTCTTAAAGGTATGTGTCTGAACTCATGCCTGTCCAGCACTTTTGTATCCATACATACACTATCAAAGAAGTTTGGGATCTTTTGCTGGAGTTATAACATGCCTCCATTTATGAATATGTGTTTTACCCTTAACCTTATGCCCACAAAAAGTTCTTACACCAAAGGAATAAAGAAAGCTTGTTTTATTATATGAAATAAGTGTTCTTGAGACAGAGGGATGCCAATGGAATGTGCCTTTGGGAATAAAATCAAATGGTTAGAGAGATACAGCACCTGCTGTAGAGGCCAATACAGGAGGTATATTTTATTGCACTGGTACAGATGCCCCATAGTATTTCTTCTCTCTGCACTTCTCCCAACTTTTTTTCACATGTGTGGACCCTTACAAGGTGTAGGGAACTAAATTCCAGAATGCCTTCAGAATGTTTGTGATAAGGCCGGTACTAGGGTCAAGGAAGGTTCATAATGGGGAATCTCATGTCATATTTAAGTTATGTCAACTTTCCTCTGCCATGATCTACAGTAATAAACTATAGAGTAAGTTCAAATTGACACACACACCTATTCATAATACATGAAAACTTCACTTAATTATTTGCTTATAACTCAATACACTATAGTAATGCCAAAAGTTTTTTACGCCTTTATTTCATAAAATTTTATACTGCTTGTGAAAAATCTCAGTGGTTTACAAAAACAATAAAAGTACCAGTAAAACATTTAAAAATAAAAGAGAAGCAATAAGCTAAAAACAAAACACCTCAACATCCTGTATTGCTGGCTAGGCTTGTCTAATCAAAAATGCACTGAGAAATCACAGTTGAAGGTACCTGCCTGCTTTCAATAAGCAGGGAGTTCCAAAGTGTGCGTGCAAACATTTTGGAGCTTTTTCGTATTAAAAGACCTATGTGACAGACCCCATCCTCTTGGTTTCAACTGCCACACATCATGTTGTATGGTAATACGCATGCTACAGCAGAAGTGCATGAAGATGCTCTCAATATGTGGTAGTAGAAACTATAGAGCTGCTATGACCATTTTAAGATCACAGCCCACTGACTCAGCAACAATGCCATAATTTTATTAATTCCCTTGTCAACAATTAACCTGAACATCTTTGAACTGCCACAAGGCTCTTTGCAGTCTAGTTATTTTCACCCAGATGGAAAGGATGCATAGGGATTTATTATTTTTTTGTATGTAAGTAGCACCATGATCCCACTTCACAAATATATGGATACTCTTTGGTTGTTCTGACTTGTTTTACCAAATGTCTCTGCCCTGGTGCCCTTTCTTCATTAATGAAGGTGGCCCTTCACAAATGCATGCTTTGTGTACAAAATAGCACGCAATGGCTCCTGAAGCAAGGTATAAAGCAGCTATGGCAGTTTTCTTTCTAATTTTATAGAATGTTTAATCTTGGTAGTATTGGCTGTAGTCACAATTGAAACATTCAGTTTTACAATCTGGAATTGGGGAATAAATGTTGCTGAGTGATTTTGGTCCAATCACTATTTTTTCCCCAGCCTAACCTACACCACAGGATTATTCTGAGGTAAAACCAGGAGGAGAGGGAACCCTAAGATGCTAGCTTGAGCGTTTTGTTAGAAGATGTGAGTTATAAATCTTTCCTGGAATGTCTGCTTGTGCAAGACAGAACTGCAATGGTGGAAAATTGCCCCCTCTGTGAACTGTGAAGGTGCGACAGCCGCTTAAAGAGATACCTCTTCCCTTCTAAAGTGACGCTTGGCTAGGATAGGAGATGGATTTGGCGCGGGGGCAGCCAAGTTGCCTTACATTACAGGATTCCGATGCATCTTGCAAAGCAGGCCCCTGCTACGTTGTCTGTAACGTGGGAAGTCGTCCATGCTGCTAAAAGAGGTTTTACCTATATACGAAATGGCTCCAGCGAAATATAACATCAATATACATGATGTCGATTTACGGGGGGGGGGTGATTAAAGGACTTCCTTAGGACGGTTCAATTCCCACCCCCGGTGGCCATAATACAGCCTTTCTCAGCGTGAAAAGCTCAGACTAGCCTACCCCCCACGAATGCCATCACCACCGAGTCCCGAGGGCGAATGACGGCGTTGGCCGCTCTAAAAGCCGTAACACCCCAGTCTCTTCCTCACTCGCCTTCCCCATGTTAGAATCTGCCTAACCGGGGGGGGGGGGGTTCCCTTGAAAACCACTACCGCCGGGAGAGGGGGGGACGGGACATTTTCGAAGGCCAGCCGATATCCTCTCTGCGAGCGCATCCTCCCGCTTTGCTAACAAAAGGGGAAAATGGCGCCCGTCCTTCTTTCCCTCGCAGACACACTAGCGCCTCGTGCGACGTGATACAAAATGGCGCCTCCAGAGGTCCCAAACCCAGCATAGAGGAGAGTCAATGTGGCGCGGAGGCGGGCCTATCCGGCAACAGCCAATAGACAATGAAATCTGTAGGTCGGTGGCCCAATCGTGGCCGTGGGCGGTATTTTCTGCCGCAGCCTGTCCAATGGAGCCTTATACAAGTGCTGGTGGCGGGGCCCGCCCGCACGGCTCTGGGCGGCGCTGGAGTAGGCGGGCGGGCGCTGAGACGGCCGTTTCCTGTCCTGGTGCATGGTGGTCGGACGGAGGAATTGTTGGAAAATTTCTCGGCGAGGTTCGTATATAAATGTGTTTTTACCCAGTGTGCCTTATTCTAACCGCCGCCATCTCCGGCTGGGACGCTTCACTCTTGGGTTCGGTCTGCCTTAGTCCCCCTGCGGCGGCGTTGTATGCAGGGGAAAGTGAGGGGAAAGGGGGCAGCCCGCGTTCGTATCGCGGCTCACAATAATAATAAAAGCCGAGGCGTCGCCGCCGCCGCCCGCGCTTTCTCCCCCGCCTCCCTCTTCCTCCATATTCCCGCCTTATAGGCCTCGGTGCTTCCCGCTCTTTTCTCCCGCGATGCTTTTGTCCCCGAGGAGGGAGAGAGTTCTCACATGAAACAATAAACTCGGGCCACGGGGGCGCTCGGGCCACTTTCGCGGGGCGTGGGCTGCGGGGGGGGGGCGCCTCCTTTTGGCGGCTGCGTCACTGGACGGGGCTCGTCTTCCCACAGCATCTGCGTAGCTGCGCGGGAGGCGCCTCGTGCGGCCCCCTCCGTGCCTCCTCCAGCATCGAGCAGATGGGGCTGCGGTCCCTATAAAGCCCTTCGTGCTGCGAGGGGCGATTCACACGCGCAGTGCAAACACGGGGGTGCTTGGAACCCGCTAGACTCATTCCCGAGGAAGCATGTTTAGGATGGCAGCCTTACTCGATCGCTTTTCAATCGGTTAGCGACCGGTTAAATAACACACGCAAGTTTGGGTTGGCTAACAAGCAAATAAATGCAGATTTAAGGGTGGCAGGTTCCAAAGAAAGCAGAGTAGCTTATTTGTTTTATGCTATGCATGCGTGGATTACGACAAGGATCCTCTGGGAAGAGGCATTCCCTACTATGGAAAGAAATGCCTCCTCTAAAGTGATGCCTGTCTGCTACAGACCCGGGTTTTTGAAATCCTCATTCGGTTCTGTGGTTAAAATTCAGTTACAACAATACTAAATGTTGAGGGCAGGCGGGATTTTCTTCCACACTGCACATTGTTTGGCCAGCATCCAATACAAATGTGCAACCTAGTCATGCACATGTTTGCTAGGAAGCAGGTCCCAAGTGAATGGGGTTTAGAGACTCACTTTCATGATTTCAATAGAAATTTTAAGTTCATGGAGGTATGTTGTGGCATAGGTGTAACTTTAACAAATGTCACTTGAGAGACTTGAAGGAAAACACAGTATTCGAAACTTACGTAATAACATACATGCTGTTTAGCGATAGCATAGCTATATAAAATAAACATTACTAATCTTCTGCATATATTCTGTGTTTGGGGAAAACTTCACAGAAACTTTTATGATGTATTTTACAAGACCTTTTAACTTAAAATGCACCTGAACATAGAATGCTGTATTTTTAAGCATGCATACTTTGATTTATTTTCAATCAGAGTGATTCCCAAAGCAGGATACAATTTGGAAGTTCACAATGCTGGCAAGATAATAAAACATAAGAAGGACAAGAGAAGTTCAAGAGGCAGCATAAGAACTAAAGGATGCTAATTACAAAGGATCAAGAACCAGCATAAGAACTTAGAAGAAAGTTCCCATATCTGTTAGGGTGACCCAGTTTGCACTTGAGGCAAAACCATTGTTTAGCAGTACATCGACAAGCCTTCATGAGCCCAAATACACAAACCCTCTACTCTCACCAAATTTAGTTTTACTTTCAAAGAATCTTGGTTTAGTGCTACATACAAACCAGGGGTCCTGGTTTAAAATTGATTATTATCAATGGTTAGTTAACCCAACTCCATAACCAATGGTTTGTAGTCGGCTTATTTAGAAATTAGGACCACTGTTTCATACTGAATACTCAGCTGAGAATTTTTAAAAGCAAAACTTAATTTGACGTGTCCTATCTACATGGGAACACATGAGCTCAAGGCTTAATGTGGCCTCATCCACATTGTACTAAACCAGTGGTGGGGAACCTCCAGCCCATAGGCGTGATTAGACCTGCCATGCTGCCAGATTTTGCTTGTGATAACACTTCAGGTGAACTACATCTACCTTTCTTGTGCCTGATATCATATGATGTCAGGTGGGGAAATTTCAAGCCATGGCTGCAAAGGAAGAATCGAGAGCAATCTAGTATGCTCAATTCTTCACTTGCAGCCAAAATGTGGTGCTGTTTCCATTAGGCACCTTTTTCTGTTGGCCTGCATGGTTACATAAAAAGGCACCAAATTGAAAGAACATCAAATTCAAGCTCTTTTTGCAAAGAGAATAGCAAGGCGCTGCCTTGCCCTAGATGGCAGACAGGAGGAGAGAGTGGATGAGCTGAGGCTCCAGTCTTCACGTATCTCTAAACTATAGAATGTTCTGGGCACAGCCTTACGAAGACTTGCTTTCATGGGTGAGTTTTCCTCCTTATGGCTTCAGATTTAAATTGTTCAAATGTGATCATAATACAAATTCAGATTTTTAGAAAGAATGATATGGCATATTTTACACCAATATTTCCAGTCCATTTAAAAAATGCTAGTGCATTTTCTAATAGTTGGCAGAGGAGAGGCATGCTGATATCCTCAAAAAGTATCACCGCAGCTGGGTGTAAGCCAAGGGTGGGCAACATACAACCATATACTCTTATGTACCACATGAGTTTTCTAAGCCTAAATTATGCTTTGAGAAGTCTAAGTATTTCACATATATTAATTCCATAATAAGATTATTAGAGAAATATTTCACTTATATTTATACACTAGAATGGGAAATTAAATAGTTTACTATAATTAAAATAAGTAGGTTAAGTGCATTCTTGAATCATGGCGAAGTTTAAGTGGCACTCTTAACTGTTGAGCAACTTCTCTATAACTTTGTAAAGCACAACTTTCATGATACCAGTTCTTCAGAAGGGTACAAACCCTGCATGCAAAAACTGATGACAAGGCACCACAAAGTAAAAATCAAATTGTTTTACTACTTTGTTATGGGAGTATGTCAAGAAGTTTGTTCATACCACACAGTTTGTTTTCTCCCCAGCTATTCACAATTGGCATCTACAGGAAAAACAAACAAACTCTGTTTTGAAGACATATCACTTCCAACAGTCATGGATATATACAAAACATACAAGGCAATCTGTTTATATGACCCCTTGCTTATTTACTTCTTTATTATATTTGTATACCATCCTTCATCTGTAGATCTCAGGGTGGTTCGCACATATATTCATTAAATAGTCTCTGAACTTGCCTTTAGACTCTGAAGTTGTTTCTAAAACCGAACTTTCATTTATTCTTCATTTTCCTAATAATATTTATTAAAATGAGACTGATATGACAGATTGCTTGTATTAGTCTTGTTGAATAGAGGGATGCTGTCAACTATCAGTAAGTCAGCATCTGAATTGAAGCAGTTCTCTAATATACACAAACTTTTCCATTGTCCTGATAAAAGTGATATGTTCCTGAGCTCAAAAGTCAAACTGGATGTTATGGTAGCAGTTACATGTGTTGAAAAATGGAAGCACCCCAATCGTGTAGAATGGGGAAGTTGGGAGGTTTCTGATTTTATAGGCAAAGGGCATAATAATAATGAGCGCAGAACCCTTGCCCACAGCTTCTCTTCAGCAGAGCCCCAGTAATGTACATTCAGCGTGCAGAAAGGTAAGCAGCATGCTGGGTTCAGTGCCCATCACCCACACCCTTTCTGGCTCTCAAAATCTTACACAAATAAACCCCAATTTCTGCATCATTGGGCCAGATTCAACTACCACTATTCTCTAGTTTGTCTTTTGTGGAATGTGGGAAACGATTACAGAAATCTGCCACGAAGTTACAAGGTGACCTAAGGCAAGTCACTACCCTTAGCCTATTAACTTAGGAAAATGCTGTGTGTTAAAAAGCAAACATGTAATTCTCAACCATGTTAAGAATAAAATATGTTTCTGTGCAAGGAGAACACCGACCTGTTCTGCTCATGCAGCTGGTCTTCACGTGCCTCTCCTTCAGAACATAGTTGACTTCCCTGGTAAGCAGGGGGGGAGAGCAGCAATGAGCATACTCTCTCTAATGTTTTACACTACACATGTCATACTCACAGCCATTTTGTGACTGGCTTATATGACACATTGAAAATTTGAAATGTGCCCACTGGTGTAAAAAGGTTCCATACCTCTAGTTGCACCTGCAGCTGTCTTCCAAGTAGAGGAAGCACTTGAATGGCTCAGAAAAGTGGGGATGGTAAGGGGGGTGTTGTGTGTGTGTTTGAGAGAGAGAGAGAGGTGCAGCAGCAATGGCGGTAGGTGCCAAGGTGGTGGTGCTGGACACCCTGAAATGGCGGTAGCTTTGGAGCAGCTGAGGTGCTCCTTGAAGCTCCCAAAGTGTCCATTGCCATTGATTGTTACCATAATAGAAGGCAGCACTGAATCTTAGACTGAGTTATACTGGCACAAAAAATTATCAAAATATTTTTTAAAACACTTCTGTTAATTTACTCATTACACTCTGAACCTTCAAAACATTCTTTGAGTACTAGAAGTTAAAAACAACAACCAGGACTATACTTTTGTGAGACCTTTTGTGAGTATTGTAACAACATCCTTACAATATAGCAAGGATTGTGGTTTGAAGTTTCTGCATGCTCTCCCTAACAGTATGCACTGTAATTATAAGAACTGGCAAAACGGTATGTTTTCCAATGAAAAATTCATCAGAAATATTACTTGGTGTGAGGAATACTATTAAAACAAATTCTGAGTGTCTTGAATCCATTGTTAATATTTTAAAATTTCTCTTTCTTTTCCCTTTAGGTAGACAATGTTATTAGCCCAGATAAATCGAGACTCTCAGGGAATGACAGAATTTTCAGGAGGGGGGATGGAGGCTCAGCATGTAACACTCTGTTTAACAGAGGCTGTAGCTGTGCAAGGTGAGTAATTGGATTAATATCCCAGTGGCAATCAGTGTGGCATTCAGGACAAGAAAATGGCTATCTTGATGAATTTATAAAGCATACTATGACATTTTGGGTTTTGAAATGCATCACATAAGATAATTGGAACCTATAGCAAATGCCTGAACCATTTTTCCTTGACCCTAAAATTTATTTTCCATAGTTTATGCATCAAACAGTCATTACATTGTGGACAAATATGTGTTATGAACATCAAGTAACACTGAGAATTTTTTTGTTGTTAGATGGAGACAACTTGGACAACATGGAAGGAGTAAGCTTACAAGCAGTTACGCTCTCAGATGGGTCCACAGCCTACATTCAGCATAATTCTAAAGGTATATTTCGAGTTTAAAATTGCTACAACCAACTAGCTGTTTAATCGAAAACCAAATAATATCATAGATGTTTGCCATTTCATACCAAGATCACCTTACAAAGTTGAATTGTGTTTCTATGTAAATATCAATACAGGCTTCAACAGAAGATCACACTTTTTTTTGTCTAAAGGTGAAATCCAACTGGCGCACTTGTTCTCATGGGAAGGGCTTTTTAATCCAGCAGACAGCTGTGCTAATGGGAGGGGGAGTTTTTGCCAATTCAGCCTTCCTACTGCAGTCCCCCGTGCCATATTTCAAGCTGTTCTGGAGGTAGCCCATCCCACTTGAATGGATATTCAGGGGAGCTACAGGAGAAAGGGGAATTGCCTCCCTTCTTTTTTCAGTTTTGTTATTGTTTATTAAATTTCTATACATGTACTGCCCTTCATCTGAAGATCATAGGGCAGTTTACAATATAAAAACACAAGGTGTCCACTAGTCAAAACTCCTTCTTGTGATCAGAGGGGCACAGCTGGATTCTACTCATTTTTTAATACAGAATACATTTAATACATTAGTTGTTAACACTGAAGACACAGCACCCTTGTAACTGTGCTCATGGTCGCAGACGACTCGTAATGCCTGCTCCGTGTCTTAATAGGCATGAGAGAGAAAAGTCTCCATAAGCAAATATCTCTGGACTCACTGTTTAATCATTTTAAATAAGTAGAAAACAAGTGCTTAACGTACATACCTTTAGAATGACTTGGGCTACACTTCTGTACACACCTACATGGAAGTCAGTTTCTTTGAACTTCATGGAATATACTTCTGAGTGGATGCATACAGTGTTGCATTGTAGGATACTGATCCTGTACTCAAGATAGTAAATGGGCCTTATCACGCTGCTCCAAAACTTGGAACGTGTTTCATTCCCTGAAACAAGGCAGCAGTCATTATTATCTGGTGTGTTCAGGAAAAGCTTTTTATGGTGCAGGTGAGCCCTACAAGGATCTTTTATAGTGCAAGAAATACTGGAATACTAGCACATACTGTGGGATGCTAAGGATCATGAGAGGGGTTTGCCGCAAGCAAGACCTTGAAATGATGTAGATGTGTAAAAATGTACCATGGTATTTTAAGGAGCAGGTCTGTCCTGCTTGAATTGTATAAGATGCTACTTCAGCTGTGACCTTTGGAATGTATTGATTGTTTTATATAAATTTGTTTGTTATAAAATGTAAATAAAAGAAAAAGAAAATTGCTTCTGCATGTGGTTCACTCTTTCTTGATTGAGGTTATAGTCACTTGAATTTTTAATGTGCATATATTCCAGATGGCAAATTAATGGACGGTCAGGTGATTCAGCTAGAAGATGGCTCAGCTGCCTACGTTCAACATGTTCCCATGTCTAAAAGTAGTAAGTATATTACAGTGAATACAAGTTTAAAGCTGTTGACTTAATGACAGAGTGCAATATAATAAATGATTTAATTGTAACTTTAAAATTTAAATATTGTTATTTTTTGAAGTTTACTCTTTTTAGCAAATTTATTTTCTAATGGTGATAAAATGTTAAAATTGGTCTTGCAAATCATAAATGCATTAAGTAATTGAAGTGAAATTTTATTTTCCTGATACAGGAGATAGTCTTCGTTTAGAAGATGGACAGGCAGTTCAGCTGGAGGATGGAACTACAGCTTTCATTCATCACACTTCAAAAGGTAAAATGCATTTGGAATAGTCATTTCTATTATGTTTAATTTCCAACTCCACATTGTTGCCAACTAACAATAAACAAATAACTGAATCATTTTTTGTCACTGTCTTATACATTATATAGTAAATTGTCAGCTGCTTCAATATTCAAACCTTTTGTTCCATACAAGTGAAGGGAGGTTTCAAAACAGTATTACTTGATTAACCATGTCCATCCTTTGAAAGAAATACACACAAAAATGTGGTCTATATGTTCTTTGTTGGTTGGTTGATTGGTTGGTTGGTCTAAATATATACTGCTGTATCATAGAAATATATTACAGCAGTTTACAATATAAAACCATGCAGTAAAATCATAAAAAATTAAAAGCAAGTTAAAAGCAAAAGAATTAAAAACAAGCATCAGTAGATAATTAGGAGGAATATACTCTTAATTGCCTGCATAGGCCTGGTGGAACAGAAAAGGTTTCAGCAGGTATTTAAAAGTTGGCGTACAAGGTGCCCATTGAATCACTGGTGGCAGGGTGTTACACAGGACTGGGCTGTTGACATTTCAACAGTTTATACACAATTTAATTACAATTGTCTCTTGTCTTTAAATAATTTCTCAGACAGTTATGACCAGAGTGCCCTGCAAGCTGTACAGCTAGAAGATGGTACCACTGCTTATATTCACCATACAGTGCAGGTTCCACAATCGGATACCATCTTAGCCATTCAGGCTGATGGCACAGTGGCAGGCCTTCATACGGGAGATGCTACTATTGATCCAGATACCATCTCTGCTTTGGAACAGTATGCAGCCAAGGTAAATTTGAAGGGCACCTAATTTTGTATGGTATTTGCTTTGTGAAATTTAATAGAACATATAATCAAACTAAATGTTTACTACACTGGATGGGATGAGAATCAGATTAATTCAAAGCAAAGCAAAAGGCAGGTTGGCTGTAATCAAAGAGTAGACAGTAGGAGAGATGATTAAAGGCAGAAGAAAGTATTACCGTATTTTTCGCCCCATAGGACGCACCGGCCCATAGGACGCACCTAGTTTTTTTTTTGGGGGGGGGGGAAATAAAGAAAAAAAATTATCCCCCCCCCCCGGTGCGGGGCTGGGGCGGGGGAAGCCCGAGCTTCCCCAGCCCCCAGAACAGGCTGCTATCCACAAGCCTTGGGAGAGCTGCGTGAAGCCAGAAGCCTGGGGCGTGGTGAGCTCAGCGCGCCCCAAGCTTCTGGGTGCAGGCAAGCTCTCTGCTAGCTGTGGGAGAGCTGTGCGAAGTTGCGCAGCTCTCCCATGGCTTGCGGATAGCTTCCTGAAGCCTGCATTCGCCCAAAGGACGCACAATAGGACGCACACACATTTCTCCTTCATTTTTGGAGGAGGGGAAAGTGCATCCTATAGAGCGAAAAATACGGTAGATTCCTTTGAAGCTAGTGAGAGATGGAAGTTGATGACAGACCTTTATCTAGATGCTGAAGAAAAGTAACACAATCTGTTAAAAGTGAAGAAGGTATTTGACTGAAAGTAATAAAATCTAATTTAGTGAATGTTGAGAAGTAGTGCAGCATGTGAGGCAAAGTGAAAAGTAGGAGGTACTGCATTTAGGAGGAAGTAATTCTAATCCTTGACCACTAGTGGGGATTTCCTGGCAATACCCAGGATTTTAAAAAAACACAATATTTTTTGTCTTTTTAAAATTGATAGTGTGATTTGGGAGTTTGGACCCATCACACCAAAAATCAGGTGAAGTCATGCCAGAGTCACATTCTGGTCCACCATCTTGTCAAAGCTTCAACAAGGCTACTATCCCTACCTCAGGAATCATCATGCCAAGTTTGGCAACGATATCTTGAGTGGTGGTGAAATTTGTGCCAAAAAATGGATGGAGTCACAGTTCAATCCACTGTCTTCATTTAAAATGGCCCCTGGCATCCAGACAGATGAAGGCCATGAGTCCCACCCTGGGAACCCTTGTGCCAAGTTTAGCAACAATATCTTGAGAGGAGGCCCAAGTGATGTTTCGGTTCACCATTTTGATTCAAAATGGTGCCCGGCATCCCGTAGCTTTATTTCAAAATATATTTCTTCTTTTTCTTTATTTTAGGTGTCTATTGAAGGAAGTGACAATGTTAGTAGTACTGGGATGATAGGAGACAATGAACAAGATAAAAAAATGCAGGTATGTATCATGATATAATTGAACCGAATTGATGGGTGGGGTATAAATATTATTATTATTATTATTATTCTTAGCTGCCATATTTCATCTTGAATGTTTCTGTTTCTGTATCTAAGAAATGCATTTTAGATTGGCTATGCTGTCAAGTATATTCCTCCCAGAGTCATCTGCCTCCTGAACTATCTTGCAGAGAATAAAATCCACCTAACTAGAGGGGTTTTAATCATTTGGATATTGAGAAGCATTGGTGGAAGGGAATTGGCATCAGGTTACGTTTTCCTGTTCCCTCTTCTTCTTGAAAAGCCTCTCCAGCATAGGGGGACCACAGTGAATGGGCTAATCTGCAATGTGTGGGGAAGCTGCTAACTGGATTGAGGCCCCTTCTGTGTGCAGGAGGGCTGCTCATAAAAAGGTGTCTCCATCCAGTTGGTTTAAGAATAAGTTGGGCATATGCAAAATAAGATGGGCTTCCTGCACCTCTAACCTTCAACATCTTTTTTTTTTTTACACTATAAATCTGCTATTGGGGTCCACTGAACCCCTTTAAAGTGCTAACTGGAAATAAAAAATATGATTAAATTTCAAAATGACTCCAGTTTAACATTAAAAATAACTTGCTTTGGTATCACATTCCAAAAGCTTTGTCTAACACAAAATCTATAGGGGTAGATTGGGCCCCACTAGTTTTAACTTTTCACTTTTGTGCCTTTTGATATATTATCAACTTAATCTGCAATGCTGGGTTTAGTACAGCTTGAGCTGGCCAGCACAGAAGGTGGGGCAGGGTGGCTATTCTGCTGGGCTTTCAGCAGGCACAATGGGGATCTCCACAATGGCTGAGCACCACCACCAATGGAGCCTTTCAGAGAGACAATTCTGCCTCATCCTAACCCTCTCTAGCACTGTGGTTTGGGGGTTACCATTACCCTGTTTGTGGAATTTACTTCCAAATAAACCAGCATAGGATTGTTCTGAAGAGGTATTTATTTGGACAGAAGTTTCATTGCCAAAGTTATGTCAAAACTAAGTAGCGAGGAAACTAAATGAGTGTTAATTAATTAAAGTAGGTGAAAGTGTTTGAAGTATTATAAGTTATGAGTAATTACAATAATTACCTTGCTTATAACAGCAGTACCCTATACTTCCATTATTAGATGCACACCTGGATGTGCTCTTTCTCTCTTTGGAAATAATTCTGTTTCTATGAAAGAAAGGTACCGATATATTTGTAGTCAAGCAAACACACATTCTCTTGACAGTTAAAAACAAATCTAAATATAGAATGCAAGAATATGCAAGGTTTTTATTTATACCCCAATCTTCTGGCCATAGGCACCTGGTACCATTTCACAACAGAAGAAATACAAATCAGACAATCTCTTTTCAGATCAATTCTTACCCTGCCAGGGGATGATCTGCTGTATACAACAGATCCTGCCAGACCCTGATCAGGGCTGAAATGGGGTCTTTGGGTGGGGGTGTTGCTGTGTCAACTCCAGGGTGGTGCAACAGAGAAGCCTTGGATACAGTTGTCAATACAGCTGTGTAATGCTTCTAAATACCAGTTGCTGGAAACCACAGGAGGGAAGAGGGCTCTTGTGCTCTGGGGCTGCTTCAGAGTTTCCTACAGGCATCTTGTGTGGCCACTGTGAAAACAGGAAGCTGGACTAGATGGGCAATTGGCCTCATCCAGTAGGCTTATCTGAGGTTATGTTCTTATGTTAATCTTAGCCCTCACACTATCTCAACATTGCTTGAGAGAAGAATGTAAGTACATGAGTTAAATTGACAAAGGATTTATAGTATGGTTATAAGCAAATTTCCCTGAAGAGATATTCCATGTTACATGGTGATATGCCATGTTACAGATCTTTTAATATAATTCCTGGGATTTTTTTCAACATTTCAGGGAACTCATAGCAGTGCACCCCTATACAAAGCTAATTATTTTAGCATTTAGCAATTAAATCACATGGGAAACACAGATATCCACATTTCATAGAAAGTTTTATGTTTCAATATATGTCTGGAATGTTCATGATGTCATTTCTTTCACCTTAGATTGTCTTGCAAAGCCATAGTACAAGAGTGACAAGTAAATCACAGTCAAGTGGAGACAAGGCTTTTCGGTGCGACTATGATGGATGTGGAAAACTGTACACCACTGCTCATCATCTTAAGGTATTCACTGAAATAGTATCAAAGCTTGTTTTTGGCAATATAATGCTGGCCATAAAGTCATGCAATTGTATATCAGTTGGCCAGGTTACAATCTGAATTTGTGTCCTTAATACCACTTATACCACTGACATGTTAAGTGGCACAGTTTTCATTGTTTTCTCCATTGTTATTTGACAGATGATTCTGTAAAGCACAATAATTGTGTATTTGTATCTGTGTTTCTGACTGAGACTCTTTATGTCTCTAGCTTCTCTGGGTAATGGGGCTGTGGTCCAAACGGGATAATGTTGAATTGCTGATAGTTTTAAAGGAGTTGTGCGTCGTGATAGAGCTTCTGGTTTTGTTTGTTCCTTCAGCTGGTAACTTGCAAATAAAATAATGTGAATATTTTAAACCTGGAGCCTCACAATGCATATTTAAGGCATAGAGCTTTTTTGCTAATTCTGTAGAGGAAGATGTTTTCTTGATTTGGGGGCAGAGGGAGCTATCTTTCCTTTTAGATATACATTGTTATGATTGTCCCTATTTTTAAAAACCACCAAGTGCCTTCCAAGCATTCTTACATACACAGTACTTCTGTGTTTTTCAGATAGCAACCAAGTTGCACAGGGGACATAGGTCTGGCATAGCTAATTCCTGTTGTCAGGCATAACCAACTAGATTTCTGCTGTGGCCTCCCACCGCTCTGTACAAATAAGATTGAGTATACGCTTTGCTCATGTCTCCTGAGCAGACTTCTACTCGGGGAAAGTCCCTCTGACTTTTGCTGATTCTTCCTTCCCTCTGCAGCCTCTAGTGTCACCTCCCACACTGTTGCATAGGGTTGGGGCGCTCTGTGGAGCATTATGGGAGGTGGTGCTGGGGATTGCAAGGGGAAGGAGGGAACCGGCAAACAGTCACTTACCCACCATCCCCACCAACAGGATTTCTTTGCTGGATCAAAAGCTTTTGTGGTCTGATTATATGTCTGCAAGGACTCTTTGAGATGACTGCCTCATAAGGCCCCAGTTGTGGAGCAGTGAAAACTTATATTGAAAAATACATATCACAGCCTGAAATGATTGGCCTTTTTCAACAGGTACATGAAAGGTCACACACGGGAGACAGACCATATCAGTGTGACCATCCAGGTTGTGGAAAAGCATTTGCAACAGGTAGGGTCGTGGGATTCCTTCATGCCCCCCACCTTTAATTTTTTTAAATGAGAAGTTGTGACTAGGTTTCTTATAGATTGACTGATGACTTTTTGCATGAATGAAAAGAATACTAGCAGAAATTGCACATGTCTAGTTAAGAAGACATAACTGCTTATTTTGGGGACTTTTAGATATAAAATAGGTTTTGTGATTGGGTAAATTATGTGTCGTGAAGACTAGGTTAAGCATTTAACTTTTTAAATAGTTTATCATTCAAAAGGAGGAGGAGGTATTTCAATGATACAGGTCTTCATAGAGGAAAACAACATAAAAAAAGATTTTGAGGTTTTCTAGATATAAAGCCATTCGACTTTAAGGGGATGATTAACCACAAATTAATACTACAGTAAAATTTATATTCTGAAGCAGTTTGCCTTCAGGTGTTTCAGTTTGGTTCATTGTTTTTAAAAGCTGCCAGTGTTTCAGGTCTCAAGAGCAGGACTTATGACAGTCTTCCATTTTGCTAGTGTGAAATAAATAGATATAAAACATGGAGATCAATGGAAAATAAAATCTGTGTAGAACTAAAGATGTTTAAAATTTGAGACAAGATGGTTATGATCATCCAGATAGTCTTAGATTTTAAAACATTATTGATACTGTATTTTTCAAGGTTATGGATTAAAAAGCCATGTCCGAACCCACACCGGAGAGAAGCCATATCGGTGTTCAGAAGAAAACTGTACTAAGTCCTTCAAGACTTCAGGAGACCTACAGAAGCACATCAGAACACACACAGGTACATGGCATATTTATTGTAGCCATTGTCTATTATTCTGATAATAACAGTTCATGTATAGAAAATGGAGGGTTTTTATGGAATCTAACTGATTGATCACAGTTTGACTTCTGCAATCATGGTAAGCATGCTCTCTGTTGAGCTCTTAACTGGTCTAACAATCTATTTTGAAGCCTTCAATATTTTGAAATTGCAACTCCTTTACTCTTTACACAAAATATTGAGCAAAAATATTGATATTTCTGTAGCTGTTCTGACACTAGCAAAATGTGCTCTGTATAGATAGTTTTGGTTAAAAATCTAGCTGCTGCATTTTGCAGCAACTGAACTTTCTGTCTCATAAGTAACTATAAAAACGTAATGTGTGAAATGGCATGTATTCTTGAATCTAAAACTTTACTCTATTTTGCTGACCCTAGAACAAAGTTACTCATACAATCTCTGCTGAGCAGTGCATGAGATTGCAGAGGTCCTTGCACTTAACCAGGGTTTGTGTACCTTTGGAATGAGGCATGCTAGAGACTGTAGTATCTTTAAGTTTATTTACACATATTTATACCTGAGCTTTGATGGAGGGAGTGCAGAACATTACATCCCAAGAGTGTCTCTTGTTGCAAGCTTTAGTCCAGAGCAGAAGCCAGTCTTTGCATATACAGTGGTACCTCGGGTTACAGACGCTTCAGGTTACAGACTCCGCTAACCCAGAAATAGTACCTCAGGTTAAGAACTTTGCTTCAGGATGAGAACAGAAATTGTACAGCGGCAGCGGGAGGCCCCATTAGCTAAAGTGGTACCTCAGGTTAAGAACAGTTTCAAGTTAAGAACAAACCTCCGGAACGAATTAAGTTCTTAATCCGAGGTACCACTGTAACCTCTCTCAACCAACCCTGCATGTAGTTCTGGCCCCTCCCTTCTTTCCCCAAGCCTTGTGTAAAAGGGGGCATTTTTTCCTGTGGTGACGTCATGTCCCCAGGCAACCTCCCCCTCCCATCTGCTCTACAGATGTTGTAATGCAACTCCCATCATTCCTGACGGTTGGCCGTGCTGACTGGGACTGATGGTGGGAGTTTGAGCCCAACAATATTTGGAGAATCCTAGGTTCCCCACCTCTAATCTAAAGTAACCATAACCCAGCTACTTGCTTTCTGAAAAAAGTGATAAATATCAACGGCAGGATTTATAAACCGGTTGTGTGACATTCTTCTGGATGTTCCATTCCTTATGCTTAAAACTGGAAAGGGTGTTGCTGGGCGGATCTAAGTCTGTTTCACTTGTTTTCTGCCTGTAATTTGATACACAGCATTAAGTAAGGATTACAGAAGCTATGGCAACATAACACTATAGCATGTACACTTAAAATCTCATACATCTGTTTGGCAGAAAACTGACAAAACATACTAAGGAGTGATGTGCAGAGGGTGTCCCCCCCCCCACCAAAAAGCTAATAGTTACCTTTCTGAATAGTTACCCTTGAAGGTTTTTTAGCTTCCAGTGTTGTATAATAGTGATGGGGTATTAGATAAATATCTCAGTAATACATTGAATTATAAAAATTGTGCTTTCACCCATCCCTCTTAGGCTTCTCTCTGTGGCATGAAAGTATACAGAGATTCGACAGTTCTTAGCAAAAGCACATGAGAAAATACAGCACATCAGCATGAGGGTACGCCAGCAATATAACATTCATTGAAGGGTTTTTAATATTGATCAGTATAGCCATATTTAAGATAGTTGTGTGTAAGTTAAACAGTAGGGAACAGATGCATTTTTATTTTTAGAATTACTTCATAGGTGAATTTGATACTAGACATTTGAACATGTCTAGTGGTGTACTTACAGGTGAATAACTAAAACTTTACTTCATAAATTCCAGCCACAATCCAGAGAACCCTAAAGCTAGCAAAATGAGTCTTTTTGACTTTTTCTTTCTCAAGCAGCAGCTCTTCATACTCTGTGACAAATCCCTTTTGAAGCCTTGGGGATATTCAGACATTGTGGTGGAGTGTGACAGAAGGGGGGGGGCGGGAATCGATTATTTGTTGGGGGGTGCACAGTCCCATAAACTCCCTGAATTAGCACTCTGGATTGTGGTTTGTATCTGAAG
Source organism: Podarcis cretensis (assembly GCF_951804945.1). Lineage (NCBI taxonomy): Eukaryota > Metazoa > Chordata > Lepidosauria > Squamata > Lacertidae > Podarcis > Podarcis cretensis. The sequence continues at coordinate 71,084,759 of NC_137170.1, read as the reverse complement.
AATGTAGTTTCCAAATAACTAGCAAACAGAAAGGCAGAAATGCCAGCGTTTGTTAAAGAGCTCCCTGCGTTGCATAATATATACAAAATGTTTTGCCTTGAGGGTATCCCAACTACCCTTTTAAAAATGTTTTGTTGAATACCAAAATTACCTTTTGATTGTTTTTATGAATTATATATTATGCATACACAATCTGAATAATGATGTTGATGGGTTGTTGCAAATACATACACTCAGCAGCTTCTAGTGGGTTCCTACCCTTTGCGTGTTGAATGAGAGTAATGATGCAGAAGCAAACAGTAGCACACCCTGAAGTTCCTCCCCTGTTGCTTCAACTGTTTATGGTTCTGACCCTGCATACTTAAGCTTCCCCAAGTTTAAAAAGTATGTTTTGGTATAAATATAGTTACAAATCAGGCATTAGAAACAGATATTTACCTAAATCTCTGCCAAAACGTATAGCTCATAATAAAAATAGACAAAAGAAGATAAGATTGGAGGTGCTGCTTAATAACAAACTTGCTATGAATTTTTTTAACATATAACTTAGTACCAATTTTTTACATATAACTGAAGTGAGGGAGTCGTAAGATGCTTTAAAGTAAGTGTACTGATTAGCCTATTTCTATTTTTGTTTTCCTAGGTGAAAGACCTTTCAAGTGCCCCTTTGAAGGATGCGGTAGGTCGTTCACAACATCGAACATAAGAAAGGTTCACATCAGGACACATACAGGGGAAAGACCCTATTATTGTACAGAGCCAGGATGTGGAAGAGCATTTGCCAGTGCAACTAATTACAAGAATCATGTGAGAATACATACAGGTATCTGAAAGATAGAATTTTACTTATAATAATTTTAGATGTGACAAAGACTTCCAGTTATAGTTTTGAAAATGTATCTATTTATTCTGTGTAGGACCTATTCTGTTTTGTTCAAACTATACTGTGCTGCTTTTGCTTGGAATATTTTTGATTGTATAAATTGTTTTTAATTGTATGATTATATTGTAACGCATCCTGGAACATTATAGTGAAGGACAGGTGAGAAATTTTATAAACAATAGAATTCACATAGGTTGAAATCACATGTAATGTTAAGCACACAGTTTCAAAGGTGTCTTTAGCACTGGTCACTTCCTTTCTTGAGAAAACTCAGCCACACAGGTGGGAATGGGGCTTTCATCCTTTGCTCCCCCTACTGGTTTCCCAACAAAAATCTTCAAAGTTGCTGTTTCCTCCAAAGGTACTGTTTATGCCTCGCCCCAGTCCAGGTCATGACATAGTTTGGCATCTTGGATTAGACATAGGGCAGCCCTGAACCAGGTCCCAAACCGAATTCAGGAGAGGGGCTTGTATAGCCCTGAGTTTAATTAGTTTTAAAAATACAAAAAACCCGGTATAAACACGTGTTTGGCATAAGGAGATAGGGGGAGAAGGACAGACCAGAGTCTCTGCCTTTGTCTCCTTTTCACCACCAACCACATTTAAAACCCTGGTGAAACATGCAGTCACCCAACCACCACCACCACCCCTTTTGATAGCTGTCTAAACTAACTTGGGACAAACCCTTGATTGGCCTGATTCAGTTTGGGGTCTGGGATTTGTCCAGAGCTGGCACACAACCCTACTGTTTACTGAAAAATAACCCTCCTTCCCACATGTCAATAGAGAGGGAGGGAGACCAAACATACTTTTTAAATTGTATGATTAACATAACATGTAGTTTGGTCCCATCTCTTGTTATGATGAGCCCACAATTGTTCTTCTAATTCCATAGCTCAAGTACATTCTTTTACATATTTGGCATTCAATAATGTTTATATTTCTCAAACATTGTGAGTGGGGGTGGCAGTAGAGACAGAGGTTATTTTGTGTGTGTGTTCTTTTCAGTTAAAGGAACAATAACATTTTAAATTGTGCACACATCCCATATAACAGACTTGCAGATCTAATAAACAGAACAGTGTTTGGCAATTAGATGCATTGTCATGTGCTAAGGATATTTTGTAACAGAGAAAGCATCTCCGATAATGAATAGTCCAGCTGCCTTGTATAGAAGGGGCGAGGCTGTAAGAAAGCTGCTTCCGGCTGCCATTGGCTTAGTTACTATGATCTAAGGGGTGCTGTTTGCCATTGGCTGTCCTTTTCTGATCCTGTAGTGTGGTAAGGCAAGCAGAAGGTTAGGAAAGAAGAGACAGAGTAGCTGGAGGAAAGCAAGGTTAGATGGTGATGATGGTGATGATAATAATTTTATTATTTATACCCCGCCCATCTGGCTGGGTTTTCCCAGCCACTCTGGGCAGTTTCCAACAGAATATTAAAATACAATAGTCTATTAAACACTAAAAGCTTACCCCTAAACAGGGCTGCCTTCAGATGTCTTCTAAAAGTCTGGTAGTTGTTTTTCTCTTATTCTGTTTTCCTTACTACTTTTGTCATCTTTCTGTCTAGGAGAGAAGCCGTATGTATGTACAGTCCCTGGCTGTGATAAACGTTTTACAGAGTATTCCAGTTTATATAAACATCATGTCGTACATACACATTCCAAACCATATAACTGTAATCACTGTGGGAAAACGTACAAGCAGATTTCCACGCTTGCGATGCACAAGCGGACAGCACACAATGACACAGAGCCAATAGAGGAGGAGCAAGAAGCATTTTTTGAGCCACCTCCAGGTATGTGACTATATCTCATATTAGCAACCTAAACTGGTACACCTTTCAAAGACTTCTTACATCTTAACCAGAGGAGGAACTAAAGCACTGAAACTAAGGAATTTTTTTTTAAAAAAAAACTTTACTTGTACTTAGCAGCAAGGGTTTGTTTGTTTGTTTCTTTGTTTGTTTGTTGGGTGAGGTATGAGGTGGTAGACAATTTAGTACTTCCAAAGCAGTGCCTGCTTCCACCAAACTGGTTTTAGATCATATTGTGTTTCTTTTTGTCCTTGTGATGCAGATTCTTTGACCTGTGTGGCCTTCTATTTTGAATGCCCCATGTTTCAAATCCGGTAATGGGTGTGTGGCTATTCTGCTGTGCCTCGTTACACTAGCCATTAATGCAATATACTAAACTGATGCTTACATGGCGCTGTCCACCACAACCCCAAGATCTCTTTTAGGAAAAGTCACTGCCAGTTCAGCCCCATCAATATTCTTGTTGTCTTGATGTTTGTTACTTTGTTAGCAACATAAATTGTCACTTAGTTGCTAATTCATCCAGTTTTGAGAGAGTTTTTGGAGTTCTTAAATCTGCTTGGGTTTTCACCACCTGGAATAATTTTGGTCTTGATTAATCTAAAAGTTTAACCATTTCACTACTCAACCCTCACTCCAGGTAATTTATTAATACATGAAATAACGTTGGTCCCAATATAGATCTTGGGTAGAGCCTACCTCTTGCTTCCCACCATAGTTAAAGCTGCCCTTTTTTCTCCATTATGAGCCACCCCTGCTTGCTGTCTAGCTTCTTAATTGGTTTTGTCTGTAAGGTTTGTCTTCAAGCTCATTGGACTGGTGGAAGGGACTTTCATTTCTCTGGCTCCTTGCCCCGTTGCTGATACAATACAATTTAAGCCCTTTTAAGTAAACTCTGGGATTCCTAATTACTACATACAAAAAAGGAGATTAGGATGAAAGTTTATATTTAGCTGGGGTTAAACATTTCTTTAGATACTACACTGTTTCATCACTTGTTACACAATGGAGTCTCTCTTTTTCCTTGGAAGGAAAGTGTGTTAGTTAATGAATAATTCTTTGAATGGACCATTGATGATAGTTGTATCCCAGTTCTGGCAGGCAAAGATTAATATTTAACTAAAGCTAAATCACAGTCTTTATTTTAGATTAGAACCTATGCAAACATGATATGAATGCAAATCACAAAGGATAGCTGGCATAATTCTTCATTTCATTTTTACTGTAGATTGCATATGAACTAAGCCCATCTTTTTTTTAATTAAACAGGTCAAGGTGAAGATGTTCTCAAAGGATCTCAGATAACTTATGTAACAGGTGTAGAAGGAGAGGATGTCGTTTCTGCACAGGTTGCTACAGTGACTCAAACAGGACTGGGTCAGCAAGTGGCCCTTATTTCCCAAGATGGAACTCAGCATGTGAGTATTTTAGCATATTAATGCTATCCCTACAAAATGGCTTTCAAAAGTGGAGATCTTTCCATTTAGTCACCCCATTTGATTATGCTTACAAATATTAAAATACCTACATAAAACTCAATTGGTATTATGTTGGTTCTATTTTAAAGCGTCAGGCATACAACTAACTCTGATGTAGTAATATCGTAAGCACTAATTACTGACATTGTCTGGCAGAAAGCTAGAGTGAGTATCTCTAGTAGTTACAAGTTGCAGAAATAAATTTTGTTCCTACCTATTGACTTCTACCATTAGGACAGGCTCTAATCAAACACATAGGACTGAAGAAAAGGGGAGAAAACTATTGTTTTTGATGCAGCAGAAAATGCCCCAAGAATCTAGTTTCCATTTCCCCTCTTCTTTAACCTTTGGACAGTTTATGAATGGGCAGAAGATGTTAAGATTTATTTTAATTTTGTAATTAACATCTGACACGTTGAGCAAACAAATAAACGTGGGGCCATTGTAATGGAAAAAACGTAGTATGGTCATTGAACAATATGATGTAGAGAGTTTAAAGTTTAAAGTTACTATGGAAGCTTGAATTCTTTTTTTTTTTTTTTTAATGCTTTAACTTCTACTTAGCTTGTTTAAACTTGGTGGTGTTTATCTTCAATGCTACCTGGACAGGTTAACATCTTGCTTGCTAAAAATGCACAATACTGTATGATTAAGGTCTGTAACTCAAATATAATTCTTTCCATTTAATTCAACAATTATGTTTTATTTAAGGTTAACATATCTCAGGCTGACATGCAGGCCATTGGAAATACTATCACTATGGTAACACAAGATGGCACCACAATCACAGTCCCTGCCCACGATGCAGTTATTTCTTCTGCGGGAACACATTCCGTTGCAATGGTCACAGCAGAGGGCACTGAAGGGCAGCAGGTAATATTGCTACTAAATATATGCAAGGATGTATTTGTATATATGGAAATTCTACTAAGTATTAAGTACTCAGTGAAATGCTACTTAGCATTACATGGACAAACTTGAATGAACCCAAGCAACTAAGCATGCTCAGCCTCATTATAAGCCAACTTCATTAAAGTAGCCAAAGTTCATTTTAAACCAGGATCTTTGGTTTGAACATAACACTAAGCCCGGATTGTATTAGTGAAACAAAACTCAGCAGAAGTCCTCCTCCAGGCCCTTAAGATAGGGGGGTGGAGCCCAAGGCTTAACTGGAGCTTGTACAGTTTGTCCATGTATGATTAAATCATGCCACAGATACAGGGGTTTTTAAACAATTGTCAGATAAGCCTGATCTACTACTTCTTTTTTTTTATTAAAGATTTTCTTGTAAGTGTAATGCCTGATCTACTTCTTAAAGAATATTAAGAATGAGAGGCACTTTGCAAGAGAGCATTTAAAGGAGTAATCATTTTTTATATTCCAATGTTTAGCAAATTTTGTATTTTTATTTCAAAGGTTGCCATTGTGGCTCAAGATTTAGCAGCATTCCATAGTGCTTCACCAGAAATTGGACATCAGCAACATGGGCATCATTTAGTAACTGCAGATTCTAGACCTGTTACATTGCTGGCAACATCCAATGGAACACAAATTGCAGTGCAGGTAAGTATGGAATAAACTTCAGATAGTTATTTTTAATACAGATTTATTTATTTTGTCCCTATGCTTTACAATCTACGGCAGAGGTGGGGAACCTTTTTTGCACCATCCAGATCCTTATCAGGATTGGCCTTCCCAGCCAAATTTAACTGGTAGGTGGGGCTGCCTGCCTGTCAGTCACCTGATGTCACAGTGAAATCATTGTGATGTCAGGTGAATTAGCACTTTGAAATCCCAGAACCAGGACTTCAAAGCACCCACACTAAAGGGGGGGGTCTGTTTTAGCCTGGGGTTTCATTGCAACCCCCACCCTGTTTTTCAGGGAGAGATTTCCATTGAATCCTGATGAGCTGATGAACAGAGGTTAAAACCTGCTCAATTTAGCTGCATGCACTACTTCCCCACAGAAAACTAACTCACATAGTATTTTTTTTAAAATGTTTTTAATTTGCAGCAGAAAATGTATTTCAGTACAACATTTTGTTTATTTCAGCTTGGAGAGCAGCAATCTTTGGAAGAAGCCATTAGAATAGCTTCCAGAATACAACAAGGTGAAACACCAGGAATGGATGATTAACTCCTAATGTGGCTAAAGGAACAATAGACTTATTTACATTTTATTTTCAATCAACAAAGGTCCACGCCAGCTGAAATCTATAAAAAGTTTGACATATTCTTGCTTACTAATACTCTGCACACACCTTACGCAAGAGTGAAGAACATTTCATGTGTATAATGTCTCTGTACATGAACCTTGGGAATATATGATGTCCACCTCTTAGACTCTTTCTCTGCCCAGGACAACAGAATTAGGATTTTATGTTAAATTTTCTTGCTTATACTTACATCAGATTTCAAACCAGATTACAGGGAAGCAGCAGCTACTATAGAAATACTGGGATGAGTTTTGAAGTCACTCAAAAACAATGAAGGCATTGCTGAAGATTTCATGAGTTTAAACTGTAACAACAGTAATCATTTCAAAAATCATTTGGAAGCGGAACAATTTTAAATGTTTCTCACATACAGAAGAGTTCTGAATTTTGAGACCTTTGTAAATAATACATTTTGAAGTGTGTTTCATACACAATCTGAAGATTCATCTTCTTTAGCTTTCCCATCCCAACTCACAGATTGTAAATAAAGACTGTTCATGCTGGAAGTGCTAATTATAATACATTTGGATTGGATTATGTACAAAGAGAAGCTTTGTTGTTCAATATTAAAGGGATGTAAATCTAATGTTTCTGCATTTTTCCCTAGCATCATTATCCTATTTACTAATTTTGAACTCAGTTCTCCAAGTGTGGATCTATATATTGCCAAAATGGTACCATTCACACATAGGAGGAAGAGGTATCAGCAGGTTTATGAAAGTATTTAAGGAATAAACCCTTGGGTGGTGAAGAATCAAAACAGCTCAGTGAAGATAGCATGCTCTGTGGCCACAGAATTCTGACTGATTATTGGGGAGTGAAACATAAAACAAGAATGGGAGGGATTATTATGGGAACAGCTGACTGGTAACCTGAACAGGAGCACTCTACACTGCAACATTTTTTTTGCAGATCCCACTTGTTCTATAAATCAAATTCCACTTACAATAGAAGTATAACAAGATTATGTACTAACCTAATTAAAATAATAGCATGAAATAGTTCTTTTTTTATTTGCTGCCAGAATTAACTAGTCCAAACTTCTGTTTAAACTTTAAATGTGGTGTAAGTAAGATATAACAGCTGTAGTGGAGCAATTACTGGTTATGTACTACATTTTGCAAACAATTGCTTCTGGAGCAGGATATCCAAAGGTGCAAGCCCTTCTACCTCCTGCTGTCTTTCATAAGATGTGTATACTTTTCAAACCATCTGAGAATTAACTTACATGTCACTGATCAAGCACCTGATTGTGTGAGTTGCTCAGTCAATACACAAGATTAGTGGGCAGTTTTACTAGACAATGGCAGAGTAGGAAGGAAAGATCTATTGCTAGTTCCCTTAGGCAGCACACTTTGGGTCCACTTTGTTTAAAAAAGCCAAGTGTAAAAATGCACCAGCAGAATATTAGTGTAATAAAGCAGCAGGAATATCCCAAGAAGCAGGGGAGGACCAGATACAGGCTATGCCACTATATGCCTATTAGTGATATAATTTGCAAAGCAAAAGTTACTTTGATGTCTTCCTCCCATGTAGTAATGTCACATGTTTAGTTTGGAATGAATTATACTTCTCAGATTGTAGATATCCATTTGCTGGGAGGCTTATTAAGGGCAATAAGCTGGACATACATAAAATTCACTATAGGCAGAATAGTACATAAAGCTGCCTTATAAAAGCTCTATTAGTCCATGTAACCCAGTTCTGTGAACTCTGACAAGTAGTTGCTCTTCAGGGTCTCTGGCAGAGGTTTATCCCATCACCTACCTGATCCTTTTTAACTGGAGAGCCAAGAGATTGAACCTTGACATGTGCTGTATCACTGTGCTATGGTCCCTCCCCAAAAGAAATCCTTAATTTGGGTGGTGCCAGAGACCAAGATAAGAGCATAGTAGTATACAACCGACAACAGCCCCCCCCCAAAAAAACCCAGATTACTCCCAAAGGAATGTGACTGTTGTGGTTCTGGTTGTGTAAACATCACACGGCTGACTATGTGACAAGTGTTCTTTGGGGGTATGAATGTTCCAAAGAGATCTCTGCCTCTACAATAATAATTTAGGGTAAGGAGATACATATGGGACTTTAGAGCATGGAGTAATCTAGACTTCTCTTGCTACAGTTCTGCTGAGAAGAAATATGCGAGTAGTCAATGAAGATTACTTACGTTATCTGTGATTTTTCTAAGTTCCTTACAAAGTCCTCTAGGATCTGTGTAATGTTTATATGGGAAGGCACTATAATCAATATAGCGCTGAGAAAGATTATAACCATAGCCTTTGGTATCGTTAAAGGTCAGCATTCCCTCCTGTTGGGAGAATATCAATATTGACTTTGCAAGATTATGGGCTGTTGCACATGAACACGCACCCACAGGAGCAAATACTAAATTTTAAGAGACAATTTTGCCAGTGGGAGGATGTCAGGGATTGAAGGACTGTCATCAGGCAGTTCCACACCACACATACCAAAAAACCTACACCTATCTGCCTTTCAGCATCAGTGCACTGGATGCCTACTGTTGTGGTTTTGCTCCATAACAATCCAGAGCAAACCTCAACGTTAGTTAGCAGAGTAAGCACGATGCAGGATTCCAAAAAATAAACCATACGCAACCAGCTTCATCCAGTAATTATTTACTGAAGGTAAATAGCATAACAGTCACAAATCCAACTCTTCAGGATTGGCATAGTCATTAATAATCCAGTTGCAGCAAAACCTTAACTTAAACTTAACAATAAGACTAAAAACTTAGGCACTTCAGCATACTATGTACAGATCACCACACAGAAACAAAGTAGAGAGAACCAAGAAGGAAAGAGAAAGTCAAACCAGGCTCCTTCAGGCCTATTATTATAGGAAGCATGACCTTGGGAGAAAGAGATAAAAGGACTAGTTTGAATCAACTTGACTCAGCTTCTCTGAAGGAATAACCCAAACATCAGGAACCTTTTGCTTACCAGGCAGAAGAGAAACTTGACTTGTCAGCTAGAAACCTCCAGCTTCTATCACAGAGAGAAAGTTTCAGAACCTTATCCAGAACAGAATAGAAAAGATCTCTGCACTTTAAACCAATACTTTCTGTACTTAAAAAATGCAAGCCGTGACACCTACATGTTATTTCCAGTCTAATCTGAGAGCCATCCCATAGATCCTGGACACTAACACTTGCTGGATTAGTAACAATTTTAACTCCAGTCTAGGGGGGGTCTGTTTAAATATCTGCCAATGTATCTTTCCAGCAGTGTTGCACTGAATATATGTTTGTCTGAACACCTTATTGCAACCATTTGTAGAGGACAAAGGTAGAGCTTGGCAAGGTGAGTAGGCATATTGGATTGCCTGGTGTAGTAGGAGACTCAGAAGAAACCAAGGTCTCTTGACCAAACTGAGCTATAATTGCAAATACTGCAAAGCTGTATTGAATTTGCAGTACAACAAACAGAATAAAATAAGAGCAGGACTGGTTCAGAGGATAAAGTTTGTGTGGCATAGGCATCAAACTGAAATTGCCTACCCAAGAGATGCCACATCTTTCTTGCTTCTTTAATGGTTAGGAGGAAGACCAGTAGTGTTTTTAGATGTATGGAACCCAGTGCTTTCCAAACCAGGAGTGACACAAAGAGTGGAATTCACAGTACAATGCTGACAAATTTTAATGATGGTTGTTGTTTTTTAATCTGCAGATTGCTGCAGAAATGTGGAGAACTTAATTTAAGATGGAAATAATGAGAAATTGAAAGAACAAAAAATGTCAGATCCTTCCATTCCTAGTCCTGGATGTTTTTCCAGACTAAAGGTCCTAAATGCATCGTTACAGTTTCCTCTAGTTAGGAGAGTAGTGTTGGATACACAACATTGCTGAAATGATTAGCTTTGGTTAAATAAAAGGCTGGTGCAAACATTGCTATCAATTCAGCAAAGACTGACCAGGATAATGAACAGATAATTAAGAGCACCAAGGTCAAATTAGCCCATGAGAGCTTATCAGTCATAACATTACTTGTATCTATCCGTAATGTTTAGTGTAATTTGCCCTTTTTTGTTTGTTCAGAAGCTGTTTGTGAAACAAGGTTGGTTAGTGCTCCAAGCAGAATGTTACATTTGAAATGGCACAATCACCAAATACCCACCAATCACATTTGTGAGCTGCATTCATACTCTCACCACAACCGGAGCTCCTCAACATTTCACCTCACACTCAAAAGCCAGGTTAACTCACATCCCTCACTCACTGCCAGCTCTCCATCCAGTCTCCCACCTATTTTAAACAGCAAGTTGCTGTTTCTTATAAACGAAGCCTACAAAATATGAACAGCCCATAACCGTTATGTGCAGGTGCTGTCTTAAAATTCTTCTTCTTCTTCTTCTTTGGCGATCACTCGTAGCCATGTAAGATTGTATTCCATAAACAAATAGTGCAGTACCTACTGATAGAGATATTAGAAAGGATCAAAAAGAGGGCAGAACAATTATTACACTGTGCATGTATTGGCTTTTTATAAAGCCACAATGCATATATACTTGGAGCAAGCCTGTATTGAACTCTATGGGACTTATGCCTGAGGAAGCATGTGTAGGCTGCACATCATTCCTATATATTGGTTGAGAACAAGGAGTCAAGAAGGCAACAGACTTTTGCCAGTGTTTGTCCACAGACAGCTTTCCAGGTCTTGCGCCCAGCATGACTAAATTGCTTCTGGCGCAACAGAACACCATGACAGAAGCATGGAAACGGTATTTACCTTACCGCTGCAGCAGTACCTATTTATCTACTTGCACCAGTGTGCTTTCGAACTGCTAGGTTGGCAGAAGCTGGGACAGAGCAATGGGAGCTCACCCAGTCGCACAGATTCAAACTGCGGACCTAATCAGCAAATCCAAGAGGCTCAGTGGTTTAGACTACACCGCCACCCGCTTTTAAATCTCATGTTTCTGACAAGGTTAACATGATAGTTATAGTTGTTTCCTCCCATATAAACAACCCTGTGAGGCAATTTAGGCTGAGAGATGGTAACTTATCACACAGTGACAATATTTCCTGGCTGAATGGGGATTTCAACCGTGGTCCTTGTGTGATTATAAAATACTTTGTGGCTGTGCATTGGGGCCTACTCTCTGCTAAATGTGCCTAGGGCTGAAGCCCAAGATGCTGAAGTGTGATTCAGTGGTAGGAGCAGGGCTTTTTTCAGTCAAAACTCAGTTTGGGCACCTCTCAGGCGGGTGCCATTGCTATTATAAGAGAACAAGAGAGGTGTTCGTGGCAAGTTCCACCATTTATAGAAAAATAGCACTAGGTACGAGGCATACACATTAGGTGTCTAATTATTCAGCTGGGATAGCAGCAAGGGTGAGGTGCTCCTTTTGGAAATCTGGAAGTGTTTAGATTTAAACCCATTTGGGCGTGTCTTTGGAGAAGGTTCCTACCGGAGTCATCAAAAGACACTGTGGCAAGCAGTTTCTCTTTCCCTCTCTTTAACGTGTCCTGAAAGATGACACGCTTGATGAAATTCACACTCAAATGCCCCGTCTCCTTTTTATTTCTTCCTCCTCAAAGGCCATCTTTCTCTACCGCAACCAACACCACCCTGCTGTTGGGAGAGAGAGGCGGCTCCGCTCCTCCCTTCGCAGTGGAAGTGTTTGGCCGCAGGGAATTCTTGTCTGCGCAGGCCGGGCGATGCTCCTGCTTCTCTTGGTGGCTGCGAGTTGTTTCCTTTTAACTGGGGCGAAGCCATTTAAAAATCCCAGCGCGTACGCTCGCCTCTGAGGAGAACCTCCTTCGGAGGATACATGTACCAGGGGGCCTCTGGAATCGAATGTAACCACAGCTAACTCGCGCCCCCCACCCGAATATTTTGAACTGTTGGCGCCAATAATTTTGCTTTTATTGATGCAAAGCAACGCGTCCAGGGGGTCTTGAATGAGCTTTGCGGTGAGCGAGGCTGCGACGCCCGGAGACAGCTAACCTCTTTATACCACACGGTGGGTACACAGGCAGATAATTTTGAAGAGCAGCAGACGACTGATCCACACGTTATTCAGACCCGGCGATTTAGACCGGGCCGCGTGTCCCTTGGCTAGGATTGCAGCCTTTAAACTGTCAGGATGATTTATAGATCACAGCCTCGGGCTCACTGCTAAACCAGTTTGTCAGGCCGTAGGTAAAAGGGACCCTCCAGCGGGTGGCTGTTGCTGACACACAGTTACATCAGCAGCAAGCCAGTTTCGGCCAAATACAGACGGCGAGAATTGCAGCTGAGTCAGAAAGAGTCACGTCGCGCACGGGCAGGCGCTGCTGCTCCTACTGTCTCCATCCCCCACCCTGGGGAAGCCCCCTTGCTGCTGCCCCTCCTCCTCCTCCTCTGGACCTGCACGAGCTCCAGTTCAAACGCTGGCCCTGCTGCACGCGCAGCTAACGTCCCCGCGGAGCTCGAGCCCCTCCAGGATAAGAACGGTATTAGAATACGCCCGCCCCTCCTACTCCCAACCCCGAATTCGCGCCAAATTGCCGTCTGACGCCACCACGCACAGCCCCGCCTCCCGCCTCCCATGTTTTCAAACGAAGGGGGCGTGCGTGATTGGCTGGCGTGACCTGGCACGTGACTAACGGTCGCGGGAAAGCCGCGGAGTCCGAACGGGCGAGTGTGCTGCTGCTGTGGCAAGAGCCGGAGCTTCGTGGAGGAGCGCGCAGGCGAGGCACGGGTCGCGCGTCGTGTGAACAGGCATTTCAGCGCAGGGAGGCGTGGTTTACTCCTGTCAGCGTCCCGTCTGAACAAGGGAAGGCCTCCCGCGGATCTCGGCCATGAGTTTCCTGAGTCTGCAGCCGCAGCAGCAGCAGCCGGTCGCGGGACCGCGGCGCCTTGCGGCGCGTCGGGCAGCGGCCCCGATCCGGCAGAAGCTGCTTTTTTCGGGCGGCGGGAGCGACTGCGAGGAGGAAGAGGAGGAGGAGGAAGACTGCTACGAAGAGGAGGAGGAGGAAGGCGGCAGCGGCAACAGCACCGGGGAAGACTCGGCTTTCCAGGAGGCCGACTCCCCGCTTTCCGTGAGCCATACCCCGGCTCGGCGCAGGGAGCCGCCGCCGCCGCCGCGATCGCCCGAGGAGGTCGCGATGGAACTGGCGCCTCCCGCGCTGCCGGGCGACGAGGGAGACTCGTGGGAAGAGGAGGGCTTCGGCTCCTCGTCCCCCGTGAAATCGCCCGGAGCTTACTTCATGGCCGGCTCGCCGCCGCTGAAAGGACCCCGCCGCTGCTGCGGCCGACCGTCGCCGCCGCGCTCCCGGGTGTTGCCGTGCCGGGGCCACCAGGGTCCCGTTTCTGCGCTGCCCGAGTATCCCGACACCCCGCCCCACAAGACTTTCCGCAAACTGCGCCTCTTCGACACCCCGCACACGCCGAAGGTGAGAGGAGGGGGAAGGAGGAGCGGAGGACAATTGCGGGAGGGGGGGGATCCGGAGGCTCAGTGGCGGGTGCGGGGCTTGGGGGGGGGGAGGTTAGGCTACCCCACCGGCGTGTCGGCTCTGCCGGGGAGTTTCCATTCAGTCGCTGCCGCCGCTTGGTTCGCTTCCGTCTGAGCACGTGGGCGCTCGGTAGGTCTCCGGGCGGCTCCCTTGGCCGACCGCCCCGCGTAGTATGTAGTCCGTGAAACAGGCGTTAGAGGCTGCTTCGCTTTTTTACTTTAAGAAGCTTGTTGCAGACCGTTTTGGGTTGATCAGAGCAAAAATGTTATTTTCGGGGGAAAGGGAAGACAATGCAACTAGCGGTGCTCTGAGGAATAGGTGCCACGCCCCTTTCGCCTTTGTCGCCCCCCCCCCAATAACTGGCAACTTAGAGAGAAGTGAATCCGTATGGTCCGCCCATGCAGCCTTTTCGCTCGTTTAAAATTAAGAGCTGCCATCAGACCGTTCTCCAAAACATGTTGAAAGTTGAAATGAGAGACTGTTGGCAAATGCAAACCATACTTGGCAGGTGAAGCCCAGTGCTTTGAAAGTGTGGTGTGCCCCCATGAAATTTCAGTGGCTGCCTTGGTATCTAGGTATATACCAAATGCAGCTGGTGAAGCAGGTTAACGTCAATAAACAGAGGCAACATGCTGGTGTACCTGCGTATTTTCTCCTTTTTGCACTGTTTACATGTGGATTGCCCTTTTAACAGCAGCCAGCATTGTAAAGTGCAGAATACTCCCAACTAAACAATGGCTGCTGCTTGATTTCATTGGTTGGAGAGCCTTTTAAACATAAATTCCATTCAGCTACACTTCATAAGTTGGTGCCAAATACTTGAATAATTTTTTCCACTTCCAAGCCTGTACATCGTGCTTATTACATAACAAGCTAGCTTGCCTGTTACAGAAATATTGGCAACTTTGGTAAGCCCTGCCCACAGATTGTCCGTTAAGATTATGTAACTGAGCTACAAATTGTGCCTAAAATAGTTTTCACCCACATTGCAAGATGCAGGGCCAGTTCCGCAGCTGTTTGTTCCCCCCACAAGAAAGCTACTCTGGACACTTCTGAGCCCTGAGACTGTCCTTTCAGTTTGCTTAGTGAAATTGAAATGTTTACATTCAGAAGAGCGGTTAAAAAATACTCACCTTTACATCATGAAATCAAACTGCTTTTGTAACAGTTGAGAGAGGGAAGAAAACTTTTTCACTAGCTTTTTTAAACTCCAGCTTTAAATTTTAAACGTTTTCATGAATGTAAAAATATATAATAATAAATGTTATTATGGTACCATTATTGTCCATGTAAAAGAATCTTGAGAGGAATAGAAGTATTGGATAACTGAATGAATTGGAAGGCCATCTGCTTGTTTTAATGATACATGCATACATTTTGTTAAATGTTGCCTCATAACTGTCTTCGTTATAGTGGGTGGATTGTAGAGCCTAGGCCAGTGAGTTCTCTGTTCAAATCTTTGCTCAAATATGACGCTCACCTGATGCCTCTGGGCAAGCTACTCAACTGAAATACTGTGAAGATAAAGTGAGACAATGTTTTGCATTGAACTAATTTGAGTATAGGGACGCGGGTGGCGCTGTGGGTAAAAGCCTCAGCGCCTAGGGCTTGCCGATCGGAAGGTCGGCGGTTCGAATCCCCGCGGCGGGGTGCGCTCCCGCTTCTCGGTCCCAGCGCCTGCCAACCTAGCAGTTCAAAAGCACCCCCGGGTGCAAGTAGATAAATAGGGACCGCTTACTGGCGGGAAGGTAAACGGCGTTTCCGTGTGCTGCGCTGGCTCGCCAGATGCAGCTTTGTCACGCTGGCCACGTGACCCGGAAGTGTCTGCAGACAGCGCTGGCCCCCGGCCTCTTGAGTGAGATGGGCGCACCAACCCCAGAGTCTGTCAAGACTGGCCCGTACGGGCAGGGGTACCTTTACCTTTTACCTAATTTGAGTATAATATATACAGTGAGGCATATAAATAGAAAAAACATAATACTATGCATGTGTACTTGGAAGTAAGTTCCAGGAACTTAACTATTCCCTGGTAAATGGACATAGAATTGCAGCTTGAGAGTGCTATATAGCACTTTGCCAGATAAATTTGCAGGATGTTCACATCTATGACCTGGGCATGGTGACAAATTTCTTGATTGCAGTGTGCTCTACACAGGGCTTTCTTTGCTCTTGACATTTAAATTAATCCATATTGAGAAGTAAGGATGCTACTAAATGCTCCTGCATGCCTATCTTAAAACAGCTACAGTTGTTTTCAGTCCATTTCTACACACAATTCAAAGTGTTGGTAATTAAGTTGTTGTGGTCCAGCGGTTTTGGGTAGTGGTGGTGTTGAATACCTGTTGTTATCTCTGCAGTGGAGTCTCTGTCTTCCGCTTCATAGAGCTCTTGAATCAGTATGAAAGAGGAGCTTTTTAGCCACTGAGGAGGAGTCTCCTCGCCCTTTGTGCTGATTGGAGCCAGAGGGAAAGAAAGGAGGTGACTTAGCCACTGAGGATCGGCTCCTTGGTCACTCTGGAGAAGAACACCAATGAGCTGGAATTGTTCTGTATGCTCCAGAGCTAAGCACTGAGGAACACTGAAAACACAAGAGGCTTCTGTTTCAAGAGAAATGTGTGCAAGGTCTGTTACATACAATGGAACTTCATGGGAAACACAACTTAAGTTGCTCCAAAAGAAGATAATGGAGCACTCAAATTAGTTGCCCCTGCATTTCAGGGGCTGGACTAGATGGTCCACAGGGTCCCTTCCAACTCTACAATGCTATGATTCTAAGTTTAAAACCCTAAATGGTGCAGCCCATGGAACACAGGGCTTTTCCCTTCTGTGCCATTATGTTTACTCCCTAAGATCATGGAGAGGTTATTATTCATGTTTTGATGTCTGGTTGGGATGTAGGAGGAGACTGGGTTTTTTGTAAGATTTTTTTTTTTAAAAAAAAAACTTCGTAAAATTGCTCTTGAGTGTTGCTAATCAGTGCACTGGATGAGCAGAATGCCAGTATTGTAGATAAATAAAATTTCATACGTGAAGCTGAATTTATTGTGTCTCCAAAAATATTTTGGCTTTGTAGTCATAAGAGGGAATCTGGGTTTTCTAGCTTTAGAATCAGGATGCAAGTAAGTAGTAATTGTCTTAGCAGCATGGGGTGGAACCAGGAAGCCACCCTCCTGCCACCACCATTGCTGCTGCCTATCATTGACTGTCAGTTTGTTTCTGGGATTAATTCAAGTTGGTCACACTCATATTTAAAGTGCTTAAAGTCCTAAACAATTTAGGCCCCAAATATTTGAAAGGCTGCTTCCTTTCCTACAAACCACCTTGGAGGAAGCACTTTTGGTAGTTCTGCTGTCCTCAGAAGTTTGTATTTGTTTGTTTGTGTATATGGGGCGGAGATGAAGATGGCCTTGGAGAGGGCATTCTCTGTGGCAGCCCCTGAGTTGTGGAATCCCCTCCCCACAGGGGTACATCTGGCACCTTCACACTACAGCCTTGGGTGCATGCTGAAGATGCACCTCTTTGGCATTTGACACATAAAAAATGTGTTTTTAGCAACCACCATATTCTTGTGACTATTTGTTTTAACAATTTTTAATTCTGAATTTTTAATTTTAGCCCATCCTAGGACTGTCTGGTGAAGGGAGGGTCATAATTTATTGATAATAGATGGGATAAAGTGATAGCAAGGTTGAGGCCTAATCGGACACTGACACTGATGTGCCCATGAGGCCCTGACATCCCTGCTACTAAGCCCAGTCCAAGTAATCAGCGGCAGTACTAGTGTTGGGAGGGGATATTGACCTCACCACACATGCTACTATGGGCTAGCTGAAGAGCCAACTCTGTATATATGGTATGAAAACTTTGGATCTAACCAATTAACGTTATGTTCTCTTGGTTATGTTTGAGAGTGAAGGGAAGTTCTATTCTACAATGACTAAATTGGCTACCACCTTCTCTCCTTTGAAGGAGCTGGTATTTCTTTATTCATTAGATTTAACTGCATGGTAGACAGGATTACACTTTCTGGTTAACAATACAATATGAACTTTGCAGTGAATAACTACATAATTTTCACCCCCATTTTATTTTAAGTAGACACTGTGCCAGGTAAGTCCAAAGTCTGTTTTGGGGGCCTAATCTGGCCCACTGGTCAGTTTAATCCAGTTTATTTTCTGGGGTAAAACACTAAAAAAGCTCAACAAGCTCAACCATAAAAAAGCTCAAAAACTCAAAATCCTAAAAAAGGCTCAACAACTTCAATCCTCAAAAAAGGTCAATACAGTCATACCTCGGGTTACAGACGCTCTTCAGGTTGCGTTTTTTCACGTTACGGACCCACCAAAACCTGGAAGTACCAGAACAGGCTACTTCTGGGTTTCAGTGGTCGTGCATGCGCAGAAGCGCTAAATTGCACTATGCACAGAAGCGCTGAATCGCAACCCGCGCATGCGCAGATGTGCCGCTGCAGGTTGCGAACGCTTCGGGTTGCAAACATGCATCCCGCATGGATCACGTTCGCAACCCCGAGTGTCCACTGTAACTTTGGTCAGCCCTTTGGTCAGCCCTCACGGCCCTTCACTTCATCAAATCTGGTCCTCTTTGAAAAAAGTTTGGACACCACTGCTCTATGAGCACTATGCATATTATACTTCAAATACATCTTACAGAGAGCACAGTTTTCTTACGTATTACTATTATTTTAAAATGCTATACTGCTAATTTCTATTGGTGATTCTTTTTCACCCTCAACCAGACAAAAAGAAGTATGTTTTCACAATTTCAGCAATGTTTAATATTTGCTGTTGCCAGTGTGGGCCTAAATGAAACCATTTATGTTCTGAGAACCTGGCTTTTATCAGAGTTTTGAAACTATATTGAAGCAACCGGTCAGTGGCCAAGTATAATACTGAAAGTTTGGTGATTGGTGGCACGGTGGCTGTTTATTTGTATGTTATGAGGGGGCTTTGGATGTCTGCTTTCTTTTGGTTTAGAATATGGCATGAGAGTCATAATGGATCAAAAAAATAAAAAGTCAAGACAGTACTGTATTACTGTATATGGTGTCAGTTGAGTTCTTCTGTTGCCTGTGGTTGAACAAAAGTTGTAATAGCTTCCACAGTGTATGGCAAACTGTTGGCTCTGACTACAAACTGGAAAGAAGAAGCGGACACGGAGCAATGGTTCCAAACTACAAGAAAAAAGATTCCACCTAAACATTAGGAAGAACTTCCTGACAGTAAGAGCTGTTCAACAGTGGAATTTGCTGCCAAGGAGTGTGGTGGAGTCTCCTTCTTTGGAGGTCTTTAAGCAGAGGCTTGACAACCATATGTCAGGAGTGCTCTGATGGTGGTTCCTGCTTGGCAGGGGGTTGGACTCGATGGCCCTTGTGGTCTCTTCCAACTCTATGATTCTATGAAGAAAAGTCATCTCTTAGTTGTGTGATTTTTAGTAAACTTGAATGAGGTAAGAAGGATAAAGGACATCTACATCAACAGGACTCAGGTATGACTTTCTAGACTCCCATTTATTTATTGTCAAATTTACCAGTTCATTGATTAACGCTTGCAGTCCTAATAGTGGGTGGGTGGCACCACTTTGCTGTGGTTCCAGTCCTACTTGGGTGGACATTTCCAGGGGATGATGCTTGGGGAGTATTTTTCAGCCCCATGGAGCCTTCAGTGTATTTTCACATATATTTGGAACTACTAAGTGGGGTCCTCTAGAGCTTCGGAGTATGTTGTCAGCAATATGCTGATGACACACAGTTCTGTTCCTTTACATCTGCAGGTGTGGCAGTGGATGTGCTGGACCATTGTCTTGCCTCTGTAATGGACTAGATCAGATAAGACTGAGGAATTGTTAGTGGGCTGTCCTAAACAGGATGGATGGGAGGTTGCCTGCTCTTGATGGGGTTACACTCCCTCTGAGCGACCGGGTACATAGCTTGGTGGTACTTGTGGTTGCATTTCTGTCACTTGAGGCTCAGGTGGCCTTAGTGGTGTGAAGTGCCTTCCATCAGCTTTGACTGGTGGCTCAGCTGTGCCCCTACTTGCACAGGGATTGCCTAACTACTGCTGTCTATGCTCTTGTAATCTCTAGGTTAAATTACAGCAACACGTTGTACACAGAGCTCCCTCTGGAGATGGTTCAGAAACTTCAGCTGGTGCAGAATTCGGCAGCCAGGTTGCTTACTGGAGAAAGACAGTTTGAGCATATTATACCAATCCTGGCCCGACTGCACTGGCTGCCAATTAGTTTCTGGGCCCAATTTCAAGTGCTGGTTTTGACCTATAAAACCTTAAATGGCTCAGGACTGCAATACTTCAAGGACCACCTCTTTCCATATGAACCTACCCGAACCCTGAGGTCATCCTCTGAGGCCCTTATTGTGTGCCTCCATGAGAGGTCTTGAGGGTGGCAATACGAGAACGGGCCTTTTCTGCTGTTATTCCCTGCTTGTGGAATGCTCTCCCCAGGGAAGTTGACCTGGTGCCTTCATTATACATCTTCAGCTGCTAGGTGAAACATTCCTCTTCAACCAGGCCTTTGGCTGATTAACATCTGATGCTCTTTTAAATGTGTTGTGGGAGAGGAGATTATTAGTTTGTTCTTACTTTTTACTATGTGTTTTGTGGTTTTCATATTGTGATTTTATGTTGTGAACCACTCTAGGATCTACAGCTCAAAGGCAGTATACAGATTTTAATAATACTAATAGTTACTCCTAATTCTTTCACCTAGTTGGCAGATTTGATTAACATGGGTTGATATGTACATGTTCTTGACTGCAGGATGAAAGTAAGCATGGACAACTAGTCTTGCACATTGCTGTTATCTAAAAACTGTAGCAATTCCTTCTGTCAATAACTGGTCAAAGCCAACAATGTGTAGCTTACAGTGTTTTACTGGTTGGAGTTGTACATCTGTTCTCTGATTTTAAGTAGGCAACTTCAATGTATAACTAAGTGTATAATGGCAAGAGCTGGACAGAAGCATCTTTAGTTAGCCTTCTATATTTAGGAGGTGATCAGGTCTTGCTCTTCATCCAGGTGAAGATTTTATGAACTAATAGTTGTATTATCTGATCAACACCTTGTGTTGCATTCTGTGGCATGCCTATAACACCAGCTGTGATTTAAAGAAAGGGTGGGAGAGAGATGTTTGTTTGCCAGAACTATTTTTCTTTTCTATTAACAAAGAAACTCTTGATTCAGAAATGCTGTTGATTTAAAGCGTTTCACACCAATTATTGCCTTGGATCCCAAGAAGTTCCACTAGAAGGGGATTGCCAGAAGATGACTCTTTCCTCCTTTGGCATCTCCCCAAACACTTCAGAAAGCTTCTGGGGGTGAGGGTGAGTTGTGGCTAAAAACAGAGGTCACTGAAAAGCTGGGTGGAGACAACTTCCATTTATGTCCATATCATTAGCTGAGAGAATGTGATAGTTTTTAGGTGTTGTTAGCATGCTTTAAATGATACTAATATGTTTTCTACTCTGGGCTCTTTTGGGAGGAACAACAAGATAAAAACTGATTAAACAATATGTCTAATAGAACTTAGGAAGCCTGCAGGTGAGGTGAGGGGTGTGTGGGTGTGTGTTTAGTTCTGCTTTGCTCATTGCTCTGATAACCAAAATCAGTTAGATTTTACATATGAAACAATGAATAGGAAACCCATTTATGCCATAGTAATTTGCCATAGGGGAAGCACAAATGTTATATTTGGAAAGATTATTCATTCGTTTAAATTCCAAATAATCATTAACTTGTTAAGTCAACATGGAACAGAACTGTTAATTTACTCGTTTCCTTTTTTTTTCAGAGTTTACTTTGTAGAGCTGAAGGAATGGGATCAAGTTCAGCTAAACTCCGAGGTGGCTCTCTCTTTATGAATGTTGGAAAACTAGTAAAACAGGAATCTGATGTGGGGCAAGCACCTCACGTGAACATTAATCCCTTCACTCCAGACTCTCTCTTCCTTCAGTCATCAGTTGGGCAGTGTCGTAGGAGAAAGAGAACACACTGGAATGAGTAAGTGTCTAGAGCTGGTCATTGATAAACTGCTTAAGAAATAAACTTTTGATAGCAATCCTGTCAATGAAGGGATTGTACTTAACTATCCTTATTTTCAAGTGAATAATTGGGTATAGAGTTAGGGAGGCTTTAAGAACACAAGTGGTTAAAATTGTACAGCAGAACTTGTAACATTGCCTAACATTGTGAGATATTAGTTTGTAAATTTTGAGGTGAAACTAGAGATTGCTAAACATGGGGTGCAAATATAGCTCTTTCTCTGCTGATGTTATATTCATTTTCTTCATCTCCATTCTACGCATTTGGTTGTTGCTACAGTGGGGCCCCGGGAAACATGGGTAAATTCTGACAGCTTCACCTTTAGCATGAGGTCTAATTTGAACCTAAACGTAACCTTTTACATACCTGTTCTTCTGCTTCCCTTTTATTAGGAGTCTGACTCCTAGCAGTCTCTCTTCCCTGCATTTGACACACACATCTTACCGCGGTGAGATGTTGGCATGGCACAATATTAATTGACATAATCTATTCAAACAATCGTTCTGTCACATCACCTCAATGCAGCACAGCTTCCCTCGTGACTTTTTGTGCACACACCTGTCAGTGTTTGTAAAAAGCCAAAAAAAAAAGAAAAAGAAGGAAAGGGTTCTGACCTCCCTTTGTCTCTTCAGCCTGGTCCTCGGACCCTTGTCTGCATAAAAGAGACCACGAGAATATCCTTGCAGTTTTATTCTTAAAAGTCTTTGTGCAAAACACGACTAAATAACTATACACACCAGCACTAACCAACCAACCAACCCAAACACCAGCCTCCAAACTAACATTTCTCACTCTATATATACAACTTGGTGCAGGCCGCTGAGTCATGCTGACACAGCTTTATTCGCATTAAAGAAACAGCGGCCATTTTAGCCGTCTTCTACATTGTCCCTACTATTGGCATGGGTGAAAAAAGATGTCTGGAAGTGGTCTGGTAGCTATGGCTTTGCACAGTTCATGAATTTGATTAAATTGCTTGGAAAGTAAAATGTAACTTATCGATGAAAGTGAAGGTTTCATAGCATTTCTTTTACTTATTGTTTGTGTCACAGCTCCTATGGTGAAGATATGGAAGCAAGTGATGGAGAGCCTGAAGATGAAACTACGAGACCTGCCAAGGTAAATAAAAATAAAAAACAATCCCCATTTATTCCTAAGTAAGCATTTTTAAAGTTCCATTGAAATCCATAGGATTAACCTTTTAAGAAGCCCTTTTCCTCAAACTTGTTTGTCTCAATCCTTTTAGCGGATCAGCATAACAGAAAGTAATATGAAATCACGATATGCAACAGAATTTCATGAATTGGAAAAGATTGGATCTGGAGAATTTGGTTCAGTATTCAAATGTGTGAAAAGGCTTGATGGTTGCATCTATGCAATAAAGCGTTCTAAGAAACCCTTGGCTGGCTCAATTGATGAGTGAGTAAAAAATTAAATGTAAACTATCCCATGTCCTTGTATTTCACTCCTCTGCACATACTCATTTTTAAAATAATCCCATCAAGGCATGTAAGGATTGATTTGTTCACGTATTGTCTTTGCAGCTACAATACTGAAATGTTTATAGTTGCAAAACTATCATTCATTCACCTGTACATAACAAACACAGCACTCCTATGCCATAGTTCATACCTCTTCCAACTCAAAAAACTTAACTGCTCTTGTAATGTGACCAGCATTCTATGCTTGCTTCCTTAAACCAGTTTCAATCTTTATTTAATTTGTTTTAATACCACAGGCAAAATGCTCTTAGAGAAGTCTATGCTCATGCAGTTTTGGGACAGCATTCACATGTAGTCAGATATTTCTCTGCTTGGGCAGAAGATGATCATATGCTTATACAGAATGAGTATTGTAATGGTAAGTAAAGCTCCTATTGAATTTACCTTACTATGAATTCTGCTCATTAAGGGAACATAGTTGTAGTAAGATGCTAAACTTGTCTGGGAAAGGGGAGGGAGATCTGCTGACTTATTTGCCAACAAAGTCAATGGTGCACTTGCTAAGTCCTTTTTCTTTCAATGGAATTTAAGCATGTGTAATGGGGTACAGGATTGCAGCCATTGGCTTGGACCCAGCCAGGTATGTCTTACATGAGCAGAAAGGCATTTGTGCTTGTAGAAGACAACCTAGCAAATTTTCATGATTGCTCCATCCTGCTGAATCCCCCCATGCCCCATCACACACTGTTCTGGAGGGTCATTCACCTTTTAAGAAGTGGCTTTTATGGTGTGTGCAAGAGGCAGAAGTGGGGATTGGAGCCTAGTTTGTACAAGCAGTGCTCTGTCCATCTTAGTCTCTGAATCAGTAGCATTTTATATTAATGTCAAACACATGTGGTTACAGTTAGGATAAAGCAAGTAGAAGTAAAAGATCAGATGAATTTTAGACAATTTATGATACAACAAAATTCAAATAATTTGTGAGCTTCTTAAATAGGCAAGAAGTGAATGTTCTTACAAACATTTCAGCTGATTAACTAAGCTTGCTTCCTGAGTCATAAATTGGGGATCTTCATTCCAAGAAAAAATTCAATACCCAGTCTAGAATATTTCAGAACAAAAATATAAATAATCTGGTTTGCTTAATATGTGGTTGTACTTGTATAGCTTTACTCATGTATCTTTTTTAGTCTCTTTTCTTTTGTC
The DNA here is from genome assembly GCF_951804945.1 of Podarcis cretensis. Lineage (NCBI taxonomy): Eukaryota > Metazoa > Chordata > Lepidosauria > Squamata > Lacertidae > Podarcis > Podarcis cretensis. The sequence continues at coordinate 71,060,188 of NC_137170.1, read as the reverse complement.
TGTTATTGTCCCTTAACCCTAGACTAGACCTCTCGAACATGTGGCCCAGGGAATTGGATAGAACCCCTACAGCCTACTAGCTCCTTGACAATGCAGTGCCTTCCAGATGTTTTTGGGACTACAATTCCTGTCATCATTGGCCACAGTGGCTGGGGTTGAGGGAATTTGTAATCCAACAACATCTGGAAGATACCATGTTGGCTATATGTGCCTTACATTATTGTTGCAAGAACTACATCTAGGTAATACATGTTAAGTGCTTTGAGCACTTTAAAAGTGTTATACAAATGCTAAGTATTGTTAAACACAGCATGCATTGGCCTTAGAACCAAGGTAACAATATGGTGCCCTCCAAATGTTGCAAGACTATAGCTCCCATCATTCTATACCATTAGATGTGCTGCCTGGGCCTGATGAGAGTCCAAAATGTCCTGAGGGCACCACCTTGGCTACCTCTGGCCTACAAGAAAATGAATTTTCTACTTTTACATTATTTAATTTTGCTTCTAGGTGGAAGTTTAGCTGATGCTATAAGCGAAAACTATAGAAGTATGCGCTATTTCAGTGAACCAGAATTGAAAGATTTGCTTCTACAAGTTGCTCGTGGTTTAAAGTATATCCATTCAATGTCCTTGGTGCACATGGATATAAAGCCCAGTAAGTATTCAGAGATCTGGTATTTCCTTCATTGAAGGTATTTTTAGAGATGATTGAATATGTGGTAGTAAAATAACCAGTGAACCACACCTTAGTAACGGAAACTTTTTCATTCTGAATACAGAAAACAATGAAAGAAATCAGTTCTAAAACATACAGCTGGCCAACTGCTGTTCAGTTTATTTTGGATCTTTTTTTGTGTGTGTTAGATTATGCTTGTTTGCTGGCTGTCCTGAAATTTGGCTTCTTTCCCAGAAGGCTGTTGGGTTAATTATTCAAAGAAGCCAGCAGATGGTGCAAATTCTGAAACTAGATTATATTTTGACGAATGTCTATTTTTATTCCTTGGCAGGTAATATCTTCATATCTAGGACTTCAATTCCAACTACTATATCTGAAGAAGGCGATGATGATGAATGGACATCTAGCAGGGTTGTTTTCAAAATAGGTAGGGGAGCATGGAGTTACATTTTCCTGTGCAACCTTTTATTTGTTTTTGCTTTTGAGAAAATAACCCTTCTTCCCATTCTTCTTTAATGTAGGTGACCTTGGTCATGTAACTAGAATATCTAGTCCACAAGTAGAAGAAGGAGATAGTCGTTTCCTGGCCAATGAAGTTTTACAAGAGGTAAACAGTGTTTTGCTAATGGGAGTTAAATAATTAATTGTATCTTACTGATGACTAGGGCTTGGGTCCTCTGATTATGAATGGAAGGATCCTCCCTTCATTGAAGTAGAGTTACATTCACAGGAGGGCCCCTTCTGAAAGCAAAACTCTTTATTAATAGTCACTTCTTTCCAGCAAGGTGAACTCATAGTGACTTAAACGAACATAATAAAAGCATGAACAAAGTGAAAACTTAGGATCTATGCCTTGATATATTGTTCTGGTGGGATTTTGTAAACTTTTATTTCCTTTGCAGAACTACAATTACTTGCCAAAAGCAGATATTTTTGCTCTTGCATTAACTGTGGTGTGTGCTGCTGGTGCCGAACCGCTGCCAGCCAATGGGAATCATTGGCATGAAATTCGACAAGGAAAACTCCCTAGAATTCCACAAGTCCTTTGTCAAGAGCTATTAGAGTTACTGAAGGTAAGAAGGTGATCTGTGTTCCTGGCATCATGCTACACGTTCTTTAAGGGAAGGGTGGTCAGCCTTAATTTTCATCTCTTTCCTATTTCAGCTTATGATAAACCCTGATCCAGAGAAAAGACCCTCAGCAGTAGCTCTAGTCAAGCATTCTGCATTGTTATCTACTGCCAGAAAGAGTGCTGAGCAACTACGAATAGAACTGAATGCTGAAAAATTCAAAAACTCTTTGTTGCAGAAGTAAGTTGAATCCATACTGTGGCAACTTCAGTGTCAGAAATCTAGGAAATAATATTAAGAGCCAAGTAGCAGAAGACTCTGTTCCTTGTTACAAAAAAAGAAAACCTAGACTTTATTATGTAACCTCTTAATTTAACTCCAGACATAAGCAACAAAATAAAACATTTTGCAACTTCTCTTGAAGCACATTGAACGTAGCACCAGTGATTTGAAGTACAGCAGACACCATATTTTTTGCTTTAGGTATTGTTTAACAAGATACCAACACTGAATGGAAGCTGCTTGAAACTCTGGTTCTTACAGTGTTTACTTTGATTTGGTAAAGACTGCTTCTAAGTACTCGGGGGCAGGGGGGAGGAATCAGGTTCATATAGTAACATCTACCATGGGGAGAGCTTTGCGTTCCCAAAGAGGAGAAAGTATGTAAATCTCTGAATGGGAAGGATATGTGCAAATTCTCCCTTTGTATGAGACCATACAAAGTGTTCAGATGATATGCAAGTCACATTAGCTATGTGGTCCCTAGTTTATTACTAAACCAGAAAGGTGTGGTTCAGTGGTGCTGACGGAATGCCTGTCTTGGCAAACGATTGCTGAAAACCTTTTTACTGGGTTTTTTGAAGGGGAGAACAGAGGTTTTTGACAGCATATTTGCCCTGAAAGCTTCAACTGGTGGACATTTTTAGTAGCCCTAGTTGCAACTTCCTCAGCATTGTGTCTGTGTGTGTATCCGTGTGTGTCCCTGTGCATCCACGCAGCAACAGTTGATGCTGTTACAAACTATTGGGTGACACCTCAGTATTAAGATTGAACTTGACCAGAATTAGTCTATGAGGTGACAAAACATGCCAGTAACAAAAAGTGGACGTTACAAAGTTTGACGAGGACTAGGGAACTTTATGTATTAAATATGCCTAATGAATACAGCTACTAGGTCTCAGCTTTTGGTTCTACAAAGTGGAGGTCAAAATGCAAGGTATTCTCTTCCCTCCCTTTAAAGGGAAAGCACATAAGTATATTTACAGGATGGTGAAGAGAGCATAATATCAAATGTGTGCTCTCTTAAAACACACTACCATTCAGGCAAAATCAGAGTCTAGGAAATGACTGTTATCTAGTTAAGTTGGGGGAAAGGTACTAATGGAGGATGAGATTGCAGAAAAATGGAATGAATTCTTTGTATCTGCTTTCATTGTGAAAGATGTGATAGAGGTGGGGAGAAAGTGGACAGGAAGTAGTTTTCTCCCTCTTAATACTTGAACCCAGGATCAGCAGATGAATTTTATATCAATAAAATATCAGAATTCCTTGCTCCAGCATGCATTTTAAGGTCGTGTTTGGTTTTATGATAAATTTTTATTGTCCAAATTTCTGTGAATTAATTTTTTTATGTACACCACTTAGAAATGTGGGCCACTAGAATGGAAAGCTGGACTAGATAGGCCTTTGGTCTGATCCAGCAGTGCTGCTGCAGTGTATTCTTGTAGAAAGCTCTGTGTGATTCTGCTAATAGTGCTGGTAGACCAGAAAAAAATGTTACAATAAAATGTTTGCACCCTGAATTACTGTTCTTGTCTCTTTAGAATGATTTTGGATGCAAGTTATTTGGTGGCAAAATGACTTTTTTTCTATGTTCCAGGGAACTTAAGAAAGCACAAATGGCAAAAGCAGCAGCAGAAGAGCGAGCTCAAATTACAGATCGAATGACAACTAGATCTACAGCACAGACTAGAACAACTCGCCTTAATGGAAAGAAAATGAACCGTTCAGTTAGCCTGACAATATATTGAATTGTCCGTTCCAGAAAGCTTTCAAGAAGATTGTGGAATATTCCTGGACTAGTTTAGGAGAGGAAGAGGATTCTGTTTCTTTAAATCACTATCATTGGTGTTATAAAGAAGTCTTTTACAATTTTAGTTTTGCCAAATGCAGTTAAATAACTGTAGGATCCAGGCTTCCTATGAGTGGCACTCTGCTCATTGAGGTCTCTCACCACAAGAAGGAGCAAATGTGATTTTTCACCAACCCTCCCTCCCTGCAGCTCCTGAAAATCTGCTTCAGAGGATATAGGGACCCTCCAGAAAATGGTGGGAGGTGGTGTGGGAGCTGTGGGTGGAATTGGAGAAAATTGCTGCTTTTGTCCAGCAGAAGCCTCCAATGGGTATCAGGCTTTTCTGTGAATGGAAGAAACTCTTCTGTTGCAGAATGTCAAGTCTGGATCTGACCCTATGTGTCCTCCTGCTCCTTAAAGAAACCAGGACGCTAACTTTCAAGCCTTTTAGTTACACTGAATAGTATACCATCCAGAGTTAACCACTATAGTGGTTTGCTGCTTCTCATTCTTAATGCATTTCAGGGGAAAGATCTTTTCCTAGTAGTCTAATGGGCTTTTTTGAGTAAACTACTCTATTTGGAATGGAGGGGGAAAATGACATGGGGAGAGGCCAAAGGCCAACAGGCTGAACCATACCTGGTGTCAGGTAAACTATTGTGAATTTTACTTGTGTATTCAACTGGGAGCACTTTGTTAGGCATTGTGTAGACCACAGGAAAAAGCCTGTGGAAACATGCCATGTGAAACTGCTGCTATTTTTAGTTTGTATTTGCTGTAAAACTGTAGCATTAAAACAATCATTGTGTTAGTGGGCTTTTAAAAAAATTATGTGAAAAATATCAAAGCTGCCCTGCTGAAAGCAGCTTCATTCTCTGAAGCTAGTGTATTGTGTACAGAGTCAGCACACCAATTTTATATTTGAATTACATTATTAGTGTAAATGTTTGTTTGTCATTCTTTCTAATAAAGTTCTCCAAAAGTTAATTCCTCCCCTTCACCTCATCTTCCCTTTATGTGTTAATATTTCAGTGTACCTGTTGGCATATTTTTAGAACTTGTACATAAGTATACTGTTACCATTTTCAAACTGAATGTATAAAAGTGTTATAGTGTACGATACTGAAAGCTGTAGTTTGAGACACCAGAAGCTCCAGCTAAAATCTATTTCAATTTTAGTTGCAAAATTAATATAATTGGCCCTCCTAATGATCTGTTCTGATATTGCCAAAATAGATGTTACCAATTACAGGCTTTTTGGCTTAAACCAACGTTTTCTATATGAATGTTTAACTTTGTTCTTAATTAGTATTGAATCAGATTATTAAAGTGACCTTTTGAAATTAATATTGTCATGTTTTTGTCAGCCTTGAGTATCATATCCCAAATGGTCTATAAATCTACCTGTGAAGAATATTTTTGTGCACGCACACACACACTGAGCTGGTCATTCCTGCTTGTTCATCTAAATCCTGTTGAGGAAACTCATGTCTGTCTGCGTTTGAGGCAATACAAGGGTGTAGTGCTTTCCAGTCTGTCAATAAATATGAGCTCTTTATTGTGGTGGTTGCTCAGTGTTTGTTTATTTAATATACTGCCTTTCTCCAAAGTTGGGATTCCAAGGTACCTTGCAGAATTTAAAAACATCAATTACAAAATATAAAATAGACAAAGTACAGTAATTAAAATAGATAATTCACATAAAGCTAGCAATTTAAACATTTGCCCAGTAATCAGCATCATATACACCTTTGTTTCCAAAGGCTTGTCTAAGCAGGAAGGTCTTGGCCTGCCAGCAAAAAGAGAACAAATCTAACCTGGGAGCAGCCACAAAAAAAGCTCATGTCACTGCCAACCATGTTTCAGATGTGATGAGTGAGGGGAGATGCTCACCTCAGGATCTTAGCCCACAGACAGATTCGGATAGGGAGATCACGCTTTGAGACTCCTTAGGGTAGTGATAAAGCGGGATATCAAATCCAAACTCCTCCTCTTCTGGATGCAGGCTACACAGGGCTTTATACTTCATAACCAGCACTTTGCATTGTGGCTGGAAACGGACCGTTTGCCAGTGATGTTTTAACAGGAGTACCATATTCCTTGTAATTAGCTGCAGTTGGACGCAGGTGGCACTGTGGGTTAAAGCCTCAGCGCCTAGGGCTTGCCAATCGAAAGGTCGGCGGTTCGAATCCCTGCGGCGGGGTGCGCTCCCGCTGCTCGGTCCCAGCGCCTGCCAACCTAGCAGTTCGAAAGCACCTCCGGGTGCAAGTAGATAAATAGGGACCGCTTACCAGCGGGAAGGTAAACGGCATTTCCGTGTGCGGCTCTGGCTCGCCAGAGCTGCGATGTCACGCTGGCCACGTGACCCGGAAGTGTCTCCGGACAGCGCTGGCCCCTGGCCTCTTAAGTGAGATGGGCGCACAACCCCAGAGTCTGTCAAGACTGGCCCGTACGGGCAGGGGTACCTTTACCTTTACCTTTAGCAGTCTAGCCATATCATTCTAGACCAGCTGATGCTTCTGACTACTTTTCAAAGGCAGATCCATGGAGAGAGAGATAGTAGTCCCAACAGGAATGTAATGTAAGGCATGCATCACCATGGGCAGATCTGATATCAACGAAGGGGTGCAGTTGGTGCATGAGCCATAGCCACCACCAAAACCTGGGCATCCAGGTACAGGCTAGAATCCAGGTACAGTCGTACCTTGGATCCTGAATGCCTTGCGAGGAACCTTTTGGCTCCTGAATGCTGCAAACCCGGAAGTGAGTGTTCTGGTTTGCAAACGTTCTTTGGAACCTGAACGTCCGATGGGGTTTCCGTGGCTTCTGAAGCTTCCTGCAGCCAATCAGAAGTTGCGCTTTGGTTTCCAAACATTTTGGAAGTTGTACGGACTTCCCGAACGGATTCCGTTCGACTTCTGAGGTACCACTATATACCCATTAACAGAAGTGGCAAATAGGCAGCCTGCTTAGGGAAGTTTTTAAATGACGTTTTAATGTATTTTAATCTGTTGGAACCGCTCAGAGTGGCTGGGGAGACCCAGCCAGATGGGCGGGGTATAAGTAATAAATTATTATTTTATAAATATAGCTGGCCATGCTATAATGATCTGGGTCCATTACGATAAGGCACACAGGAAAGCCAACTGAGTTACTGAGACAAATGGAAAAGTTTTGCATAAATAATGAACAGGTACAACAGCAGCAGAACATGCCATTCACTTGAAACCAAGATAGGATTGAACTCCTGATGGGAACAGGAAGTTACAAGTAACCTTCAGGAAAAAGTTTAGAGCCTCCAATTTAGCGATGTGCTCCTTGGTGAGAGTACCTGTTTTGCTCGAAAGTCTTGCATTAATGTAATTACTGTATTTTATCTAATGGAGCATGCTGCCTAGGAATGTTGAATTTTCTCCTGATAGCTTTCAATAAGAGGCTGGGAAAGATTCACCAGGCATGTTCCATATATGGATATCTTTCCATAGACCATTTTTTTGACCAAGGCCCCATCTTGTGCTGGCCAGTCCTCCATGGGGTACAAGCCAGTGTGCATATCCATGTGATTGTGTCCACTCAGGCGCACACACCACACATGCAGAAAAACACCCATGCTCACTCTAAAAAAAAGGAACACACACCAAACTTGCCTGACTTCCTATTACATGGAGGACCGTATCACAATCATCCCCCTCACAGCACAAGGCTTGATGGTGAGGTTTATTATTTTTTAAAAAATATATTTATTTATTTTTACAGAGAAAGAAGAAACATCAAAGAAATACAAAACAACAAAACCAATCACAGATATACATCAAAAAAGAGAAAAAATTAAAAATAAAAACTCCAATTTTTAAATTCATGTTTACAAAGCTTTCTTTCTTGACTTCCTCACGCCTCCCTTTTTTGTGTTCCTCTTTGTCCAATCAGATACAGCAAATCCTTACCCTCTTTCGAAACTCATTTCTAATTATTAAAATCACTTCTATTATGTCTCCGATCTTTCCTCCTTATGTTTAAACACCTTTAGCATATTGTTTACTTTTGACATAATATAACTTTAATCTTTCGGCCTTTTTCTATTACGTTTTTGCATACTTTTTAACACTGTATCACTAATGCCATATTATTTTTATATCCAGCATCATTTTAACATTCATAAACCTTGCAGTATTTCTGCAGATAAATCTTAAATTTCTTCCAGTCCTCTTCCACCGCTTCTTCTCCCAGTCATTTCTGCCAATTCCATGTAGTCTATTACTTGCACCTGCCATTCTTCCAAGGTGGGCAAATCTTGTGTCTTCCAGTACTTTGCGATGAGTATTCTTGCTGCTGTTGTCGCATACATAAAAAACGTTCTATCTTTCTTTAACACAAATTGGCCGACTATGCCCAAGAGAAAGGCCTCTGGTTTCTTAAGGAAGGTGTATTTAAATATCTTTTTCAGTTCATTATATATCATCTCCCAGAAAGCCTTAATCTTCGGGCACGTCCACCAAAGGTGAAAGAATGTACCCTCAGTTTCTTTACATTTCCAACATTTGTTATCAGGCAGGTGATAAATTTTAGCAAGCTTGACTGGGGTCATGTACCACCTATAAATCATTTTCATAATTGATGGCGAGGTTTAAATCTACTTTCGATCCAGCACTAAGAAGCATGTGAGAAAGAAACATTTTCCCTAGGTGAAACATCAGATGACCCCCATTCTTGATACAACAGGCAAATTTTACATAGAATTCCTCCATGTTATGGTGGATGAAAAAAATGTACACCTAGATAACAGATTTAAGCAAATAGTGCAGTTTAAGAACAACCATGGATTTATATTTGATGTTAAATTGAAAAAGTCCATATCATTAAATGGGGCACTAGCAAATTGTATTTTAAATGATTAATCACTTCACAGGGTTGTCAGCATAAAATTGGGAGGGTCACACAGAAAGTACAATGCCCTCAGGTCCTTAGGGAAAGGCAGAATGTACATAAATGTAATAAAGTAAGTATTAAGCATGTATAAATTATACTAAGAAATGCTGACAGACGTGACAACTCTAGTTATGCAAAATGAGCAGATCTGGCCAAATCTATGACTGCCCATGTCACTCGTGCATATGGTATATTAGTGGTGATGTTACTGACTTGTTTACTCTGAAAGTGGAAATGGGAAAATCATCTACTATGCGCTTGAAGTGGGTAGCAGCTGAGGTGTCCATATCCATGCTACAATTTTATTTAGCACATTTCTAGGGCACCTTACAACAGTGCAAGCACACAAAAAAATGTGTACTTCATGTCAAAATGTATAACCTACTCAAAGAAGAGATAGCTCAGTTGACAGATCATGAGACTCTTAATCTCAGGGTTGTGTGTTTGAGTCACATGTTGGGCAAAAATATTTTTGCATTGCAAGGAGGCATTGGACTAGATGACCCTCGCGGTCCCTTACAATTGACATTTCACCTATTTGAAGTGAAACACTGAAATTAGATTTGTTTAAGAATTTGACACTTAAGGGTATTTTCATTCAGAAGGCTGCAGCTACACCTGCTGGTGAATAGATAAATAGTTAATAGAGACACCTTTTGGTTTATGTTTTTCTCCCCCCCCCCGCTTTTTTTTTTTTTTTTAGACTGGACACTCTTATGAAGCTAAAACCATTGTCTATTTACACAAAGGTTCCCTGACTCACTACAGTTGTTAATGCTACCATATCAGCAACCTAAGATCATGGCTACTGGTCCCATCACCTCCTGGCAAATAGAAGGGGAAGAAATGGAGGCAGTGAGAGATTTTACTTTCTTGGGCTCCATGATCACTGCAGATGGTGACAGCAGCCACGAAATTAAAAGACGCCTGCTTCTTGGGAGAAGGGCAATGACAGACCTAGACAGCATCTTGAGAAGTAGAGACATCACCTTGCCAACAAAGGTCCGTATAGTTAAAGCTATGGTTTTCCCAGTAGTGATGTATGGAAGTGAGAGCTGGACCATAAAGAAGGCTGATCGCCGAAGAATTGATGCTTTTGAATTATGGTGCTGGAGGAGACTCTTGAGAGTCCCATGGACTGCAAGAAGATCAAACCTCTCCATTCTGAAGGAAATCAGCTCTGAGTGCTCACTGGAAGGACAGATTGTGAAGCTGAGGCTCCAGTACTTTGGCCACCTCATGAGAAGAGAAGACTCCCTGGAGAAGACCCTGATGTTGGGAAAGATGGAGGGCACAAGGAGAAGGGGGCGACAGAGGACGAGATGGTTGGATAGTGTTTTCGAGGTTACCAGCATGAGTCTGACCAAGCTGCGGGGGGCAGTGGAGGACAGGAGTGCCTGGCGTTCTCTGGTCCATGGGGTCACGAAGAGTCGGACACGACTAAACGACTAAACAACATCAGCAACCTGCCACCGTAGAAGGTTAGAGGTATGCCTGTGAATTTGTATATTTAAGCACTAATTAGCTGTGATAGCAAATTTTGCATCTCTGATATTCATTGAATCACAGAATTGTAGGATTAGAAGGGACCCCGAGGGTCATCTAGTCCAACCTCCTGCAGTGTGGGGGGTGGGGAGCATCCATGACAGATGTCCCCTCCCTACAGTTTTATTCTTTAAATGGCAACCAAGATCTCACGTCCTGCACAAGACGAAGTGGGGCACATAACCTTGCGCCATAATAAATTTGTTAGCCCTTAAGGTGCTGAATGACTCTTTTATTATTTTCACACTTGAGTTGCTGCAGTGTACACAGAGGCTCTGGCTGAAACATGAAGCAGGGGAAGGAAGGTGCAAAAACAAGCTGCATTACTCCACTTTACTGTGAAAAGCTCAGATTCTCATGATATGTATTTTATTTATGCAAAAACAGTAGCTAGTAGTGCACCTCTTTAAAAGTCAATCTATTCACAGAGACTTGAAAGGAGACCTCAAAGTCCCCCAATTGACCTCAAAGGTTCAACCCCCTATTGATGTAGGAAATCCAGTGTTTACAACATTCCAACCTCTGCTTAAAAACTCTTAAACAAAGGAGAGTCTGCTACTGAGACAAGCTGGTCCAGTGTCAAATAGCTTTTACTATCAGGATGTTCTTCCTAACATCCAAATCCCCTTTCACCTCATTTTAACCTATTGTACCCTCTTGACCAACAGCAAGCAAATTTGCTCCATCCAAATGACAACTTTTCAAATATTTGAAGATGACCATCAGTCACCTCTTAATTGCACCTCTCTAGACCAAGCATATACAACTTGTTCAATCTTTCCTCAAATGACCTGGTCTCCAGGCTCTTCATTATCCTTGCTGCCCTCCTCTAGGCATGTCCCAAACCCTTAGATGACTTCCCTGGCAGCTGTCCTGCTCTGTGTTTATCAATGCAGTGTCATTTGCCTGTCTACCTTGAATGCTTTGTTTGATCCTGTGTAAAGTATTGATGCCTACAGTACTCTTAGACAGCAGACGTTTATATTATAGTGTGTTGTAAATTACCGTATTTTTCGCCCAATAGGACGCACCGGCCCCTAGGACGTACCTAGTTTTTTGGGGGGGAAATTAAGGGGGGGGGAAATTATTTCCCCTCCAGGTGCGGGGCTGGGGCGGGGGAAGCCCGAGCTTCCCCCGACCCCAGCCCCCATAACAGGCTGCTATCCGCAAGCCGTGGGGGAGCTGCTTGAAGTCGCGCAGCTTGAAGTCCCACGGCTAGCGGAGCGCTGCGCGAAGCCCGAAGCTTGGGGTGTGTTGAGCTCAGCGCGCCCCAAGCTTCTGGGTGCCGGCAAGCTCTCCGCTAGCCGTGGGAGAGCCGCGTCTCCCACAGCTAGTGGATAGCTTTCTGAAGCCTGGAGAGCGAGAGGGGTTGGTGCGCACTGACCCTCCTCGCTCTCCAGGCTTCATCAAAAGCCTGCATTCGCCCCATAGGACGCACACACATTTCCCCTTCATTTTTGGAGGGGGAAAAGTGCGTCTTATAGGGCAAAAAATACGATAATTAAAATATTTCTGTCCCACCATTCAGCCCCTCATGGGGCCACCAAGGCAGCTGACAGCGTCAGTCAACACACTAAGCAATCCATAATGCAATCAAGACTAATCAGAAATCCAGATATTAAAACCCCAGAGGATGGGAAAACAAAATAAAACAAAAGGCGCGGTAAAACAAAATGCTTTGGGAAGCGCACCAGAATAAAAAGAGGGTCAGCCAGGCCTTGCCAGTGTAGAATGATCCACTCTATGGGTGCTGCAGCTGAAAGTCTTGTTTTATGCCCTAGCAAATTTGGCTTCTGGTGGCAATGGAACTTGAAGCAGGCCCTCTGACAATAATATCAGTAGGTGCCTAGTATTGTGGGAGAAGTCCTTTAAATATCCAGGTTTCAAATTGTTAAAGTCTTAACAAATAAACAAACCAACAGGACATATTCCTTTCAAGTTTAGGCTGCGCTGCCAGATTATTTCAATATTGCTTAAACTTAATTTCATCTGTGTAGAAGCTAAGAGAAGTAAATAAAAGTTCAAGCAATAAGACATCTTGCAAGAAGACTTAATCTGGGTGACAATCACTTCAGGATGGTGATTGACACTTTCCTGGATGATAAACCAAGCTGGGGGAAAAAGTTATCTACCAGTCCGATTTCCTCATACTTTACTCATCTGTACACCCTCAGTAAGTGTGCTCAGTAGGACTGCAGCCTACATTTTCAATTGTGTAGTGTCTAGCTGCAAAAATATTTATTAATTGGCTAAACAAAGAGTCATGAAGCTTTTACGGGAAAGGTCATGGTAACCTTCTCTGCTGAACCAGGCAGAGTCTATTGAATGCTTCCTTTTAAAGGTATGAGTCACGTTAGGAGATGGTGAGGCAATTTCCCTGCTACTGCCTAAAAGCACCATTATCCTGTTTGGTTGGAAATAACTATAAGCTGGATTTGCAGAACATATTTCTGAATTTTCAGATGGTAAGTCTGAATGCGCAAAAGATTTGTGTTAAATTAAAACTTTCACAAACTATGTTGATAGTGCACCTCATTAAAGACAAAATATATTTGTACTTGGAATCTCCACATCTCTGCTGTATGTTTACAGAACTGCAAGCACACCCTTTTTAATGGGGGGGGGGAGGCTGGATGCTGATTTCTCTATGCTTGCTCACCAGATCATTGCACACATCTATAATTATATCTATCTGGTCTCACTTAGAGCTCACATGGGGGGTTTTTAGTGACTTGAAATGGGGAGAAAAGGTAGTTTGCACAGAAATGGAGGGCTTAACACAAATAGACTGGCTCTAGAACACTCCTAGAAACTTGCTAATACAGTGATACCTCGGGTTACAAACACCTCGGGTTACAAACACCTCGGGTTACAGACTCTGCTAACCCGGAAGTAGTACCTCGGGTTAAGAATTTTACCTCAGAATGAAAACAGAAATCACATGGCAGCAGCGGGAGGCCCCATTAGCTAAAGTGGTACCTCAGGTGAAGAACAGTTTCAGGTTAAGAATGGATACCACTGTTATGTCTAGAGCAGTGATAGAAAAAATATGTTAATTAGAAACATATTGGGAAAATCCTAAACAACAAGTGGTGTTATGTAGTGAAGTTTCACCCTGGGCCAGCAGGGGGATATTGTATATAGTTTTCACACTCAGGTCTGTAGATAGTTTTCACTCAGGTCCACGTCAGTTATTTTAGGCGGGAAACGCTGGGCTGTTGTTGCTACAATGTTGACAGCCGGCTGCCTATAAAAGCAGGCCGGCTGAGCTGTTTGCAGTCAGTTCTATTCCAGCTTACAAAATAAAGAGCTACTTGGAGAAATTGCTGGGTCGTCTGCTATGTCAACCCACAATTTAACACTGGCGACGAAGGTGGGATCGATGGACATCAGAGCACAGCCAGATGCGGCCAGCCTCTGAACTGAGCTGAATCACTGAGCTGAATCACAGAGAGAAATCACTGAGCGAAATCACTGGACAGAACCAATTCAGAGCTGACTGTTCTGGCTAGAGCACTGTGTTCCATCCATCGCCCTTCACGCCGGCATCGGAATCATGGCTTCACTTGTGCCTCTACCGCCATTTGCGCCAGCCTCTGAATCATGGGACTCCTACCTCGCTCGGTTCGACTGCTACCTCCAAGCCAACAAGCTGACAGCAGTATCAAAGGATCGGAAGCGGGGCCTATTCCTCAGCCTCTGTGGGCCTGAGGTGTTTGAGACGGCCCGAGCATTGGTTGCGCCTGAAGCAGTCCAGGCAACACCATGGGACACGATCCAAGAGAAGCTCCGCAACCACTACGCACCAAAGCCGTCCAAGATTGCTGCCCGCCATGCGTTCTACCACCGGAACCAGGCAGAGGGGGAGTCAATCAACAACTACACCACCGCCCTGCGACAGGCTGCAATGCACTGTGAGTTCCGAGACTTAGACGATGCCCTGATGGATCGAATTGTCTGCGGGGTCCGGGACATCCATCTGCAACGGCGTCTCCTCGCCAAGCCAGACCTCACGCTACAGAAAGCCATTGAGGAGGCTGTGGCCTCAGAAGCTGCTGAATGCTCCGCCCAGGAGATCCGCAAGTCCAGCAGCCCACGTCTTGCTAGGGAGCCAGTTCCGGTGCATCATGAAGAGGCCAGCAGTGATGAGGCATCCTCCAGTGAAGACGATGACGTGCACCAGACAAAGCGGGAGCGCAGGAAGTTCCAACAGAAGTCCAAGGGCCAACCGGAATGTGCCAGCTGCGGAGGCAACCATTCCCGTGCCAAGTGTCGATTCAGAGACGCCATCTGTAGGAAGTGTTCCAGAAGGGGCCACATCGCTAAGGTCTGCCGATCGGCTCCGTCTGACACCCCCCCTTCATCGACTCGCAAGTCCAAGTCTTCACTCCAGTCTGCCAAGGAAAGTTTTTTTGCTCTCACCAACTGCCGCTGCCCGTCTGGAACCACGATTGGCCAAACCGACTCGCCTACGCAACACAAGCTGAACGTCACGGTGCTCATTGAAGGAGCTCCATGTGACATGGAGATCGACACCGGGTCTGCCCTGTCCATCGTGTCATGGAGCACCATCAAAAGACTGGTACCCAGAGTGTCCAAAAGGCAACTCGACTCTCACCACGTACACCTGAGAGACTACCAGGGAAACGACATTCCCGTGGTAGGCGTTGGCCGGTTCCGGATTGCCTTCAAGGATTTTTCGGGCCTGCTCCAGTTGGTGGTGGTCGAAGGTCAGCGGCCAAGCCTCCTAGGGCTAGACTGGTTTGATGCCCTCGGCCTGGAAGTCACCAGCATCAACTGCATCTCTAACGCAGAGACTGAGGGTCTGGTCAAAGACTTTGCCGAGGTTTTTGACGGCACCTTGGGGCAATATACAGGTACGCCCATCTCCTTTAGCCTTGATCCACAAGTCGCCCCCATCAAGCTAAAGCCACGCCGGGTTCCCTTTGCTCTCAAGGCTAAGGTGGACGAACAACTGGACAAACTGATCGCCCAAGGAGTTTTGGAGCCGGTTGACCACGCCAAGTGGGAAACCCCCATCGTCATGCCTGTCAAGCCAGATGGGTCAGTGAGAATCTGCGCTGACTACAAGTGCACGATCAACAAGGCACTTCAGCAGCACGCTTATCTGGTTCCTGTTGTCCAACACTTGCTGCATTCCCTGGGTGAGGGTAAGGTCTTCGCTAAGCTGGACCTTGCCCAAGCCTATCAACAACTGCCCGTCGATGATGCCACTGCTGAAGCCCAGACGATCGTCACCCACCGGGGGGCATTCCATTGCCGCCAGTTGCAGTTCGGGGTGAGTGTGGCTCCTGGCATCTTCCAAAGCCTTATGGAGCGTCTCCTGCAAGGGCTTCCGGGCGTGGTACCATATTTTGATGACGTCTTGGTGTCTGCAGACTCACACCAGCAGCTGTTCGAGCGCCTCCGTGCCGTGCTGACCAGGTTCCAAGAGGCTGGGCTCAAGGTAAAGAGGGAAAAGTGCCAGATCGCCGTTCCACAGGTAGAGTTCCTGGGCTATCTTATCGATGCCTCCGGCCTTCACCCGACCACATCCAAGATCCGCGCTATCCAGCAGGCCCCCACCCCAAAGAACAAGACGGAGTTGCAGGCGTTCCTGGGGCTGCTGAACTTTTATAACATGTTCCTGCCCCACAAAGCCACAGTGGCTGAGCCTCTTCACCGACTCCTTAGCACAAAGACGCCTTGGGCCTGGGGTCATCGGGAGACGGCGGCCTTCAACGCAGTCAAGGCTCTCCTTTCATCAGACAGTGTGCTGGTACAGTACAGTGAATCCAGGCCGCTGGTCCTTGCCTGCGACGCCTCACCTTTTGGCATCGGTGTTGTCCTTAGTCACCGTTTTCCAGACGGAAGAGAAGCACCGCTCGCCTACTTTTCCAGGACGCTATCTCCGACGGAACGGAATTACAGCCAGCTCGACAAGGAGGCACTGGCACTTGTGGCTGGAGTGAAGAGCTTCCATGAATACCTCTATGGCAGGACTTTTGACCTCATCACTGACCACAAGCCACTCCTGGGCCTCCTCGCCGGTGATCGTCCAACTCCACCGGTCCTCTCGCCACGCATGCTGCGATGGACTGTTTTCCTGGCTGCCTACCACTACTGGCTCATCCATCGCCCCGGGAAATCGATGGGCCATGCCGACGCCCTCAGCCGTTGCCCTCTTCCAGCATTTGTGGAAGACCCGGCTCCAGCTTCATCGCTCCTTCTGATTGAGGATCTTCTGGCAGCGCCTGTATCGGCTGCCACTGTGGCCTCCGCGTCTGCCCAGGATCACACCATCAGCCGGGTGCTCAACTGGGTGTGGAGGGGGTGGCCACAAGGGCCTTTTGCATCGGAGTTCCAGCCCTTCGCAACCAGACAACATGAACTCTCAGCTCATCGCGGCTGTCTGCTGTGGGGAGACCGCATCGTGATTCCCCAGGGACTCCGTCAGCGCGTCCTGGAGGCTCTGCACATTGGCCACCCGGGAATTGTCAAAATGAAGGCGTTGGCTCGGTGTTACGTCTGGTGGCCTAATATGGACGATGCCATCACTGCCTGGGTGTCCGCCTGTCAAGCGTGCCAAGAGTCGAGGCCTGCACCACCGGCAGCTAAGGGACACACCTGAGAGACGCCAAAGACACCCTGGTCGAGGGTGCACATCGATCTGGCTGGTCCCTTTCACGGCCGGACCTTTATGGTAGTGGTGGACGCCTATTCCAAATGGCTGGAGGTCGCCCTGATGCCCTCCACCACTACCGAAGCCATCATCCGGGTGCTGCGAGGCCTGTTTGCAACGCATGGGTGTCCTGATGTCCTTGTCTCTGACAACGGACCGCAGTTCACGTCAGGCACGTTTGAGCGGTATCTTTTGGGACTGGGCATCCGCCATGCCCTAATGGCACCCTTTCACCCATCCAGCAACGGGCAAGCGGAAAGAATGGTGCGCTCGGCAAAAGAGGCACTGGCGTGCCTGGACCGGGGAGACTGGCATGAGCGGGTCACCGAATACTTGTTCGTGCAACACATCACCCCTCATGCGGCCACAGGGCGGAGTCCTGCTGAACTGCTTATTGGCCGCCGCCTCAGGTCACCGCTCGACCGGCTACACCCGGACTTTGCCGTGGCTGAACCCCCAGGCTGTGCCAACGCGCCACGGTCATTTGTCCCAGGAAACCAGGTCTTTGCCCGGAACTATGTGGGGGACATTCCTTGGGTGCCAGCCACAGTAGTGGGAGTCACTGGACCTCGCTCGTACCAGGTGGCACTTGAAGACGGACGCTTGTGGCGACGGCACATAGACCAGCTTAGGTGCAGGGTTGGGGACTTGGACACTACCGTGGTGCCCCCAACTGCGCTTGCGGCTCAAGAAGAGACACGTACAGATGACGAGGCCCCACCTACACCTCCCTCGCAAACTGCCAGCGTGGAGCCGAACCAAGCCGCTTCAGAGGGTCTGCCAGACTTACCACAGACTCAGACCACTCCACTTGCGGAGGCTCCACCCACAGCAGCGGATCCAGGGGAGTTGGTTCCAACGCCACCTAGGGTCGCACCACAGCCTCAGCAGGAACTGTGTGGCCCTCTGGACTTGGCTACCAGTCCCCGGCGGTCTGGCAGAGTTCCAAGCGCCCAACTTATTTAAAGGACTATGTTGTTGGACATGTATCACTGTTGGTCTAAGTATGGGAAATGTAACCGATATGCTTTTGTGCCTAATTGAACCATTACACGTAGTGCTGTATATAAGGAAACCATTACGATTGTAACTAACGCCTTATCTCGGTGGGGAGGGGTGTTATGTAGTGAAGTTTCACCCTGGGCCAGCAGGGGGATACTGTATATAGTTTTCACACTCAGGTCTGTAGATAGTTTTCACTCAGGTCCACGTCAGTTATTTTAGGCGGGAAACGCTGGGCTGTTGTTGCTACAATGTTGACAGCCGGCTGCCTATAAAAGCAGGCCTGCTGAGCTGTTTGCAGTCAGTTCTATTCCAGCTTACAAAATAAAGAGCTACTTGGAGAAATCGCTGGGTCGTCTGCTATGTCAACCCACAATTTAACAAGTGGGATCTTATTCTCACATCTAAAGCACAATAGGTGAATATGACAATAGATTCACCAGAAGTGGCTTAGTCATGCTGGCCACATGACCCAGAAGCTGTCTGCGGACAAACACCGGCTCCCTCAGCCTATAGAGTGAGATGAGCGTGCAACCCCAAAGTCGTCCCCGACTGGACCTGACAGTCAGGGGTACTTTTACCTATAAAAAAGCAGTCATACACACAACAAAAGAAAGATAAAGTATTTTGTAATAAAAATCCACCCTGTACAGTCAAGCTGACAGAAGGAAGAGAGGTCAGAATACTGCATCTCTTCCAGCATCAGATTGTTTCCACTTTCCACATCCTTGCTAGTTTTTCAGAAAAGAGAAATGTTGATAATATTAGTGGAGGCAAAGCTTTTGAGATCATCCCCGGAAACCCTCAGCTCAGCGAAGGCTGCAGTTCCTTTTTTTAAATATATTTTTATTAAACAGTTTTAACAAAACAGTTTATTAATCGAAATAACCAATTACATTTCCCCCCTTTTTTTATTCCCCCCTTCTCTACCTCCTAAGGACTTCCCTCAGCTCACCTCTCTGATTTCTTTGTACATATCATTCTCTACATGTTAAAAATTGTACATATCATTGCCTTGTCTGTCATATAGTCTACTAATAAATTTGTGGATGTTTATTCAAAACCTGCCAAGGAGTGCAAGTCATTTTGTTGTTCGAAGGCTGCAGTTCTAAGCCCATTTACCTGCAAGTAACTCTGAGACTCCCCTTCATGGATTACCGCCTTGCCGTGGCGAAGGGGCTTGAATAACTCAGAGAAGCCATTAGCTCTGCCGTGCAGGGCCACCCAGATGGACAGGTCATGGTGGAGAGTTTTGACCAAACGTGATCCACCTGGAGCAGGAACCGGCAAGCCACTCCAGTATCCCTGCCAAGAAAACTCCATGGACAAAGAAAGGAGTGCCTGGCGTGCTCTGGTCCATGGGGACACGACTAAACGACTAAACAACAACAACAAACTCTGAGCCTCGCCGCCGAGTACCGGTAATTATGATTCCGCGCGCGGGGGGAGGGCACTTCTGCCTCTTGCAACCCCGAGGAGGACCTGACCTCTCCGGCTTGGATATTCGGCCCCGCCCACGATCAGAGACAAGGCCGGCGTCCACTTTTAGACGCCAGGCTCTGGAAGGTCCGGCAGCGATTAGGAAAAGCAGCGCCCTCCCCGCCCCGACGGCTCCTGAGCGCGGCGGCAGAGGCGCCCTCTCGCGAAGCGGACGCAGCCTGCAGGCCGTGCGCTCCCTCGCGCGCCGCCCTCCCTCGCCCGGCCCTGGCAAGGCGGCGTCGGGGTTGGCCGCTGGGCGCGGTTACGGGTGGGCAGGTCGAGGCGGCCACCCGTGTCTCGGCAGCCGGGAGAGAGAGGCGCGAGGAGGCGGGAGCGAGCGCCGCCGAGTCGCTGCAGCTGGCGGGCCATGGGGAGCCCGAAGGACGAGCTGCTCAAGCCCATCTGGCACGCTTTCACCGCCCTCGACTTGGACAGGAGCGGCAAAGTCTCCAAGTCGCAGCTCAAGGCAAGTCAGGAGGGAGGCAGCCAGGCCCTCCTGCCTCCAGGGCGCCGGGAGGGCTCCAGCCAGGGCTGCGCCTCCTGCCTCCTGGGCTGTCGGTGGCCGACGCTTTCTGCCTTCCTGGCGGCGAGGCACTTCCCTTTTTACGGAGCGCTCTAGGCGGCTGGCCCGGGGGGAGGTGGCGGGGCAGCGGGGAGAGAGAGAAAGAGAGGAAGGAACGACTGGCTGGCTGGCTGGCGTGGCAAAAACTGGGTGGTTGAGCGGGGCTCTCCAGACGCGACACCTCGGAGAGCGCTTCTGGAAGCTGAATAGAAAGGGAGGGCAAAGAGCAGGGGTCCCCTCCCCAAATCCCCCGGCCTGTCTTGCAAAACAGGCGGTCCCCTTTCTTGGTCTAAGGGAGCAAAGTGCTCACCTCCTCCAAATCTGGTGAGACGACCACCCATTGCAGCATTATTAACATGGGTAAAAGCTCCCCTGGTGGAATTAATATAGGTAACAGGGTTTTCCTCCTCAGGACCTGGACTTGGCAACCCTCATTGTTCAGAGCTGCGCTGGGTTCAGTTTCTCCGTTTCAGAAGCAAGGAAGGAGAAGCACTTTCCTATTTAGGAGCACAGGAAGCTGCCTTATACTGAGTCAGGCCCATCAGGCTGACGGGCTCTTCAGGTGGAGATGCTGGGGCTTGAACAGGGCAGGAGGGCCTTCTGCAAGTAGGAAGCTCTACCACTGACTGAGGTAGTGGCCCTCTGCAAGGCTCTCCCAGGGAATGTAAAGTAACAGCCTCTCAGCCACAGGGAGGGTGCCAGCCCTGCAATACTTTGCTGCGGTTGTCATTTGAGCTCCTCGCAGAACAGGTTAGCAAAGGTTTTGCTTTAACGAGATGATTTGTTTAAACTGCTTGGGTGCCCAAGATGAGAGTTTTCATGCCCATCAAAGAAGGAACTCCAGGAGGGCTGAGTTGGTGTCTTGAAAGCAAGCAGATGTGGTGAGACTCAAAACCTGTTTGGCCCACTTAATAAAAGGCTCATCGTCGATAAAATAATTTTATTACTCAGACCAGTCAGTTTTAAAGCTACTAGATAGTGTTGATCAAGCAATATCTTTTATGACAAATCTTGAAAGGGAAGTAAATGGTTGCTTATTTTTTTGTCAAGTGTCTTAATAAAGATGTCATTAAGTCAGAGTTGCTCTTTTGTTTGGCTGCCCTGTATCTCAGCCAATTCAAGAGGATGGGTTAACTTGACTAGTATAACATTTACACCTGATGCGTTACATTTTCTGTGAGCCATGCCAGTCAGGGCCATTTGACACAACCCTACTGGTGTGTTGACTGTCTGTCATAGTAGGTTCGGTGGAACTGTGCAGTGTTGTGTGACTAGCTTTGCCATGCGTCATCTCACAGATCGTTCACCATGCTGCAGTCATGAGTACGATCTGTTCGAACCTAGGCAGTACCAATAACCCATTTAATGTAGTGGAACTAGAGTAATTGCTTTAGAAGTGGCTGCAGATAAATTTATTAGGCACATCTAAAAAGTATTATTGGATTATGGTCCAAATCACTTCAGTACCAGATGTATGGTTTGATTGTTTCAGTTAATCCCTTGGGTGGTTAGGTGGGGTGAGAAGGCTTGCTTTAGGTGGCAGAATTTGGCATACTGCTAAAGGGCATAAAATTTAAGCAGTGTAGCTAATTATCAACTTGCGAAGGGCTGTAGCTGTGAGACAGAGCATCTGCGTTGCATGCAGAAGGTCCCAGATTCAATCCTGCTTATCTTCAGCTAGGACTGTGAGAAGACTTCCAGTCTGAAATCATGGAGAACCACTGCTGCCACTCGCTGTAGACAAAACTGAGCTGAATGGGCTAGTGGTTTGGCACTGCGTAATACAGCTTTCTATTTTTGTGCCTATATTTACCACCTTGTAAAAGTCTGTTTGTCTTTTCTGCTTCAGATACCAAAAGGTCTTCCTCTAGAATATCCTCTAATACTACTTGTTGTTGTCTGCTTCATAATTCATTTATTTCCAGTGGTAGGACTGGACTCGGGTTTCTGGAACAGTTTAGGAAGAAACAGTTTTACCAGGTCTGGCTGTTTACTCGTCTAGCCAAGTATTACTTACTCTGACCAGCAGCAGCTCTCCAGAATATCAGACAGATGACTTCTCCACCACCTTTTACCTGATTCTTCTAACTAGAGATGGCAGGGGTTGAACCCAGGGCCTTCTGCATACAGAGCATGTGTTCTGCCACTGAACAATGGTTCTTTCTCCCCTGTAGCCTGCTGTTCTAAACACTGAAGTTGGGTAGCAGGCTGCTCTGAAGCAAAGGCAAACTATCTGAGGAAAGTTACTTGGGAAGGGAACCTTTTCCATTAAAAAATTATTAGATGAGTAGTTATGTCAGGCTAAAGATCCAACGTGAACAGCTCTTGGTCTGAAGCATAAATTTGCACCCTAGAATCCTGTTGTCTCTCTGACGTCTCTTGAAATATTAATGGACAATAATTGGTGATTATTTTTGTACATCTTTCTGTGCTTTGTAGATGTACAGCACGTAGTCCAGGCTATCCCAGGCCATGATTGGGGCTGCCAGGCACAATTGTAATGGAGCTGATTAATATGTACTGTTTTGCTATCACAGTTCTTCCATTTTTGTGCTTCATAGCTAACAAATTTGATTTTATCTTTTGCACCATAAGAATGTCTCAAATACCGCTCCATCCCACTTTAGTTGCTTGTTGTGGCCAACACTTTTCTTTCTATCCCAGTGGCCCACAACATTCAGGCACCCAAATAAAAGAATTGGCTTTGTTCCAGCTCTGTGTGGAGCCTGCCAATGTTGGGGAAGCAGAGATTCTATACTGCTCTCTTATTCAAGTACAAACAGGAGAAGTAGTGAAGAGGGCCTGTTCTTTTTCTTGCCACATACTCCGAGGAGTGTTCTCCACAGAACTCTCACACAGTTTGTGGAACTTTGATCTATGAATTTGGGCACACTCCATCAGACACTTTTGGCCCTAAATTCCTCTGGTTAAGCCAGCTCTGAAAAATGTTTTGAATAGGGCTCTACACCTGTGGGATGCTTCAGACAGTAGGTCATTGTGCTGATTACTGGGCCAGCTGTAGTCTGTGCTGCTGATGGCCAAACTGAACCCTGTCAATAGCTCAGAGCAGTCTTTCTAGCTGTACAATGAAACTGAGGGGACTTGGTATGCTGCGGAGCTGTGAGAGCAAACATGATTATTTCTGAACTCTTATCTGCATTTGTAAGGGAAAACAGAACCCCACCAACTCTTCCTGTGTGTGGTATTTTGATTTACTTGTGTGGTGTTTGGTCCTGTTCTGTGCAACTGTTCTTGGGCAGAATAGTGCCAACATTTGAAACATTTTGCATTGAAAAAACATTTGGAACATTTTGCGTAATGTCTGGAGTTACAGATCCTCAACCCGGGCAAAAACTCATGTACTCAGTTTGCATATGCTGAAATTGTTGCCTTGGAATTTGGAAGTGGCTTTGGACATTGTGGTGTAGATAGACTAACCAAGAGAAGTGCAAACACCTTGCTCTTCTTGTTCCTTGTACTTCTCTGTAATGTCCCAAACAGAATGTTTATATCTTTTTTTTTTTATATAAATATTTATTGAGATTTTTTTTTAAAATACAAAATGCAAAAAATAATAAACAATATAACATGTATCATAACACATTTTTCAGAACTTCTTTGGACTCCCTCACGTCTCCCACTCCCACTTACATCATTGTAAATTTTTTCCAGCAATTTATCATCTTATTTATATTCTTAAATCTTGTTCAGTTAATTTAATCTAATCTCCAAAAATTTTATGTTTCCCTCAATCTCACTTATCGTCAAATTCAAATCTAATTCAATGGTAGGCATTGAGAGATGCAAGCTGTCCCTGCATCAGGTGCATGCTCACCTTAGTGCAAGGGGAGACATGATGTGTTGTATTTTGGGCATTATGGAGAAGTGTAGGGAACAGAAAGTGTTTGTGTTTTCTGTTCTTTCCTCATACTTGTAACATTCAGAGCAACTCTGAATAGCCTCTAGTTAGTACAATGGGGTCCTGGTATATCCAATGTCTGTGTGAAGCTATAGTGTAAATTTTCTCCTGCTTTTCATGTTGACAGTCCTTGAGGAAAAAAACCCTGCCGTTTAAGCAAGGAGTTGGAGAATTAAGATGCTTCTCAGTTAAGATTGTCTGCATCACACCAGCTCTTGCACTGCTTTATGATGAAGTCACATCATGTAGGGTTGATGGGGCTTAGTATATTTATTTAATTGTCCTTCTAGAATACTGTTATAAGTTTTGTTCAGTTACTGTTTTTGCATTTTCAGACATCAACATAGTAAAATCACAGCATCTCTCTTCTGGATGGAATTATAGATTGCTTATTACTGTATAGTCTTCATGGGTACCCTGTCGGTTTTTCATCCCAGCGCTATTACGCCTTATTAATGTTTCTCTAATTTTAAGGTTGAAACCTGACTTGCTAACAAGAATCATGCAGTTCACTCAAAGCGAATAATTATTAGACTCAGTGAGACACAAGGAAGGAGGAAGTTCTGCTAGTAGAAAGTTGATGACATTTGGCAAGAAGCTTATTAAGGAAATAACACATCTTGCAGTGCTCCATGGCATTGTGGAACTTGGTATTATTGTACTTTATAAGTCACTTGGAATGAACGAAACACCTAGAAATAAAATGTAATGGACAGGATTCAGCTAAGGAGTCCTATCAGTGGAAGGTCTGCACAAGGACTTCTGCTTGTGCAATGGGTTTCCCCCCTCTCCTCATGTGTTCCCCCAAATTGGTTCTGGGGTGGTTGGGAAGCACCCCCAGAACATTGTGTGGAGAGAGGAGAGGGGGGAATAACTCTGTCTGGCAAGCTGAAATTCCTCCCCATGAATTGAAAGAAAATAACAATAACAATAACAATAACAATAACAATAATAATTTATTTATACCCTCCCATCTG
Organism: Podarcis cretensis; assembly: GCF_951804945.1. Lineage (NCBI taxonomy): Eukaryota > Metazoa > Chordata > Lepidosauria > Squamata > Lacertidae > Podarcis > Podarcis cretensis. The sequence continues at coordinate 71,035,277 of NC_137170.1, read as the reverse complement.
GCTGGGCCTTCCCAGCCACTCTGGGCAGCTTCCAACAGAACATTAAAATACAATAACCTATTAAACATTAAAAGCTTCCCTAAACAGGGCTGCTTTTCTAAAACACACCCTTATGCATATGATGTCACCCAAGGAGCTTGGCTATAAATGTGGTCTGGTTAATGAGGACTTGCACTGCTGGATTCTGAATCTGATTCACATTACTACTTTTTAAAACTCCATCTCCAAAAGTAAATCTACTATGGTGGCAATAATCTGGCAACTGTCATGAGTATGTGTGAGGAGAAAGAGGATGAAAGAAGGACTTGTATGAGCTCTGTGGTTGCACCTTGTTTGGTGGTATCTCAGAGTGCTTCTCAGACTTGTACATTGGCATGCTAAGCTTGCTGCCCTTGCTCTTGTAGGTAAGGATGAAAGAAACCTCAGAAAAAGTTAGCAGGTTTGTTGGGCATGGAGGATGAAGTGCACACTGGGAACCTATTCAGTAGTTAATAGATAATGTTTGGAATTTGGAACATCTTGGCTGATGGCCTAAGTTTTTAACATGAAGGTTGTGCCATTAAGGCAGATTGTGAAATTTAACTGTAAGAGCTTTTTATGTGGAAAGTTACTTAGCAACCATGTGAACCCTAGAAAAATAATTATTGGCAAAAAAAAAATTCCCTTTTGAGAGAGGCTGAACTTCCTAATATCCCAATTAAGCTTTTTATTTAAAAACAGTTTAATATAAATACATACATAAACAGGAAATACACCTATGCAAATAAATTTATGTCATGTGTCTGTTACATTTGTATTATATTACAAGAAGGAAGAACAATATCTGCTTCACTGCAAAGTCCACAAAGGTTCTCTTCCTGTATCTCTTCTATTGGTATAGTCAATAAAGTCTCACCAGGTTCTAACAGAAGTATCTTGTTTACCTTGGTCTCCTTAATATTTGCTTGCAAGTTTTTCCAGAAGTCCTCCTTGCCAGACCCTTTTGATACCAAGATTCCAATGTATTATTCCAGCATCTGACAAAAGCCCTTGCTGCAATGCCCCTTCCGATCTTCAGGAGGAGGGGGGGTTGTGGGATCACGACCCCGCCCACACTTGCTCTCGTGAGGCTGGCGTCAGCCTCACGGGAGACAGGGATTCACCCAATTAGCATACCCTGTGGCGCCAGCCAATCGGCTGGCGGCAGGGGCGGGCCTTCGTAGGGCCACTTAAGGTCAGGGCGGCCCCTGGCTCGCCCCCTTTTATAGGGAATCTAAAGCAAATAGCTCATGCCTCTTTTACGTTCATCTCTTTCTGGTATTTCATCAGTTAGTTTATAAGTATATATTTAATCTGGCAATTTAAATCATTTGATTGATTTTGATAATAGTGCTTAAGGGCTTTTGGGAGCTTTGCTTTGCTTATAGGTTTGTTGCATAAGTCAACTTATCATTTTTCACTGCTGTATTACTGGGTTACAATGTATAATTCTACCTCTAGCTTGCTGCATAGCTGCTGACATTATCAAAAGTGCTCTTCTGTTTATTATAGACTCAGTATTCCTCTAAATACATTGCTTGAGGTGTGGGCTGGTATTTTGGTCTGCTATCCAGTGCAGATAATAATGAGCTACGGTGATATTGTTTGCAGCTAAATACAATTTGTTGGAGATTAGTTAGGCATCTTTGAGTCCTTTAAACTCACCAGTGCAGACAATACTGAACTACTGTGATATTGCTCGCAGCTCACGCATATAATCCAAGCTAGTTGGCGTTGATTTTACTGAACCAGGCTAATTAAGGGTATCAAACTATGTCTGCTCAAAATGCCGCTATATCTGGGGTAGCACAAGGGAACCAGGAGGGGTCCCAGGCTTTGTAATGCCTGCTGTATCTGGGGGGGGGGGCATAAGGGAACCAAGAGGGGCCTCAGGCCTTTGTAGTGCCTAGTAACCCACATACTTTGGCACAGTTTTTCAATGCTTTTTAGACATTTTATAGGCAATATAGGCCCGCAGGCCAGGTGGCAGCGGCACCTCTTGCGCTCACCCAAGAATGCATCCCGGATACGCCACCTAACGTTGTGGACCGCCCTGGCACCTCCGCGGCCACCGCAGCAGTGCTGAGAGCAGCCAATGATTCAACAGTGGGTCCTGTGTCCAAGATGGGTCAGGGTAGCCTCCTGTGCCCTGCAACCCACAGGCCTAGTCAGTGTTTCCTCTGCTTTGGAAACCTTTTACCAACAATTCAGGCCCATGGTCACTACGGCCTCTTCCGAAATAGTGAGGAGCTCCTTTGCACTTTGGCCTCCTTATTTAGGGTTCCACATTCGGGTAGCAATCCATTTATGCATCCTCACACATAATTACAGTCTACATGTCCTTGGGTTTCCAATGACAGATCCTCGGGAGGTAGGGCTCATGCTTACAATTATAACCTTTCTGCCTCTCAGTATACCCCAGACTTTCCCAGTATTCCACAGGGAATACTGTGGAAGGGAGAAAGAAGTCTAAGTAAGAAGAAGCATTCGGCCAAGAAGAGCAAAAGAAGTAAGCCTTCTGATGCCGAGGACGATTCAGAAAAGCTTCCTGCTGCCCACCACCTGCTGTGTTCCGAGCGACCAGAATTACTGGATGGAGCATATGGGTCCCTATGTGGAAAAAGGAAAGTCGGAAAATTTGAAGCCAAGCGAGTCCCTCACCATGATCTTCAGGAGGAGGGGGGGTTGTGGGATCACGACCCTGCCCACACTTGCTCTCGTGAGGCTGGCGTCAGCCTCACGGGAGACAGGGATTCACCCAATTAGCATACCCTGTGGCGCCAGCCAATCGGCTGGCGGCAGGGGCGGGCCTTCGTAGGGCCACTTAAGGTCAGGGCGGCCCCTGGCTCGCCCCCTTTCTTTCCTGGAGACGACGCGGTTTCCCACCCACCCGCCCTTTAGGTTTTGCCACTGACCTTGCTATGGGCTTCGGCTGGTCGCCGCAAGGGGCCTGGTAGGAGTTTTTCCATTTGGCTAATTGGCTGGTTTTGTGAGCCACTTGGTTTTTTCGCCTACCTCGTAGCAAATCGTCACAACTTCCTCGGTTTTGGCGGTAGGCATTGGCCGGGGTATTATCATGCAGATGAGGTTGGGGGGGAGGAACGCCATCACCTCCCCCAATGCTTGAAGGGTAGTTCGTTAAAGGACTCCGAGGGGCGACGCCTCGTCCGAAACCTACGGAGGCTAGGGCCTAAAGCGCGCCCCCGAGCGGTAACCCCTCGGGGAGCGCCTAGGGATATGCATCTCGGGTGGCTCCCCCTGTTGGTGTTTAACCCTTCCCGGTCAGACCGGATAGTCGGTTAGGGCCAATGCCTAAAGCCAATACCCTTCTTTCCTGTAATCAATAAAGTTGTGGCCATTTTCGCCCATTAACCTAAAACTCTGTATCCGTTGTCTTCATTTATTCCACCTGTGGGGGGGAGGGAATAGCCACACAATTATTTAGTTTGTTTTTTAAAACAAACAAACAGACAAGTGGCTTACTAGTTTCTTATTTATGTTATTAGCATCTTGCTCCAAAAGCCACTTTTTAAGCAGCAGATTACAGCTCAGCTAAGTTAATTATATTGGTATCCCCTCCCCTCCCCATTTATATCCCAACTTTCTTCTGTCATGGAACCCAAGGTGGTAGCACTCACTCATCCAAGGTACTGACCAGACTTGCTTACCTTCAGTAGGTTAGGGCCTTGTATGCTTTCAGACCATACCCTGCAGACAGAGGTTTAGAGCATGGGTTGGCAAACTAAGGCCCAGGGGCCGGATCTGGCCCAATTGCCTTCTGGATCCGGCACGTGGACAGTCCGGGAATCACCACATGGATCGGTGTGGATCTGATTCTGATTGTTTGGGCTGTGCAATCCCCCCCTCCCTCACACACACTGCGGCAGTGCCTCCTCCCTCCCTCCTCCTGGCTTGTCCCCGCCCTGTGAAGGAGGAAGGGGTCTGGGCTTTGATTGGTGCCAGCAGCAGCAACAGCGTAATCACTCGAGCAGCTGCCATTTAAAGCAGTCCCTCTCTGGAGACCTTTTGTGTGTCGCTCATCATCTCCGCCGCCAGCCCCTGCCTCTCACAAGACACAGGAGCTGTGGTTGGCTGAGTACCCCTCTCAAGCAGCTGCCATTTAAAGCAGCCCCGCTCTGCAGCCCTTTTGTGCACCGCTCATCGTCCTGCCGCCACCCGGCCCCCCACAAGGTCTGAGTGACAGTGGACCGGCCCCCTGCTGAAAAATTTTGCCGACCCCTGGTTTAGAGTATATTTCTTCTTGCTATGCTAATTTATTGCAAACTCCGCCTGTGGTCTGAAGTAGCATGCTTACCTCCTTATTCATAGTCCCAACAGGTGTCTGACCTTGCACACAGCAGATGTGGAAATTCACATGACAGTCACCAGACAGCAGGTGTGGACTTGCATGACTGAAATTTTCATATTTTTTTTAAAAGAAAGTGTTTAATATCTTCTTTCATGAGGAAGCATTCCAGCATGTGACCCTTCAGCTGCAGTCTGAAGTGCTTCAGTTGAGACACAGGCTCATTACCATATCTCTGCTGTTTAGTGAGAATTAGGCCAAAGTGGGGTGGGGAGAGCAGAACTTGGAAACAGCACCTCTCTGAACAGAGGAGGATTTAGGGGAGCGTGACTGGTTTGGTCGTACTGGGCATGCAGCCTTGGTTGTGCCTCAAGGGGGGAGGCGCCACAACTGATGTAGAATGGAAGGTGAGAGACGGGGTGCCAAACGTTGCTGGAATTTGAAACCCCAAGGTCTGCCACTGCTCTGAAACTGATAATCACCTGGAAGTTTCAGCGTAGAGGAGGAAATGCATCCATAATAAATATAAGGAAGTACATTGCCAACTAATCAGTAGTACAGCAGGTCTGTAAAACTTGTGAGATTGTGAAGTGGACTACTGGGGATTTTGTGAGTTTGAAGGATGCCAACAAATATAATCCCACCTGCTTCTAAATCAGCATGCTCTGCATTTTCTTTTATTTAATCTCAGAGAGGTCAAGTATATTTGTGTGTGATCCTATTAAGAATGGGCTGCGTGGTTTTTTTTTTTGGGGGGGGGATTAAAGTATGTTGCCAATAACCCAGGAATAAGAGGGTGGAGAACCCAAATTTGGCTCTCTATTTTTTCTTTTCTTAAGTTAGAACATGGCTGCTTCCTTAGTTTTTTAGCATTGTAGATGGAAGATGATGTATTTAATACTACCAGTTCTGCAACTGAAAACATATTATATCATCAAATTGACTGATGTGTATGGTTTTGCTGTATATTGTTGCATTCTCATTGATTTTCTCACCTGGGGCTTTTTTTTAGGTCCTTTCTCACAACTTGTGTACATTGCTGAATGTACCACATGACCCAGTAGCCTTAGAAGAGCACTTTAGGGATGATGATGAAGGCCCTGTTTCAAATCAGGGTTATATGCCTTATTTAAACAGATTCATCTTGGAAAAGGTATGTGCCTCGAGTTCTGTGTATAAATAGTGTCCTGAATTTCTTCACTCTCCCCAATTTCAAATATCATTGCTACATATCAGTAAAAAGAACGAACGTGCAAAGAAAGACACAGCTCTTCTCCAGATTCTTGAATACAATTCAGAAAAGAAAAAGTAACATAAACTGTGAAAAGAGAGTGTGTGTTAGATGTGGAATCCAGGTACACATCTGCTAATTTCTGCCATGTGTGAAGCAACTCTTAAATCCAACTGCTGTACAGGTAAATTTATTGATAGGCTAAAAAAGAGTCCCAGACATGCTATAAGTATCTTGTAATCATGAGCATGTCTGGTGTTGTAGCTTACCAATATTGATTTGACTTTTTCTTTTTAAATGAGAATGAAATTTTTTTTTTTGAAACCTACAAAACCTGTCCCCCCCCTCCCCTCAAAAATTAGTGTGGAAAAGTCTGGAGAATAGAGACAGACCTGCAAATAAATTAGGTACAATTTAATGACACTGAACTAAAGGCAATGTTCTTGAGTGGAGGAAACCCAAGGAAGGCCAACTTTCAGGTTGGTAACTGCAGTTACGTTTGACTGCAGTGAGAACTTTTAGAAGTCTGTTTCATTTCATTTTAATGGTTCTGTTTCACTGATTTCTGGATTTTCTGAAAGGTAGTGATGACTTGCTCAGTGTCTTGATTGACATCAGCTTCTTGTTTAGCTATCAAGATGCAGAGGAAACTGTAATATCGTTTCCTTCCTCTTCCTTCCCCCTCACACACTGTCAGCTATGCAGCTCTCAAGTGGGCTTCATGCAAAATGCTGAATTACACCCACCTCCCTCCACCCAAAAGAGCTGGTGATTTACAGGATCAGGAGATGGGCTTGTTTAGTCCAGAACTTACTGTGACGGGCAGGTGTCTTTCCCAACCTTGCAGCCAAAAATCCTTAAATGCACACACTCACGACCATTTGATACCAGAAACAGAACCTTTAAACTTCTGTGTGTCATAGAACGATAGTCAACTTCCCAACTCTGTCTGATCTTGGACAAAAGTTTTTACCAGCTCTTTGTATAAAAAGGGCCAAGTAACGTTTTAGCAGGTCTTCTATACTTCCCCGCCTCCTCCCGATTCTTTTGGTAGAAAACTGGAAACTCTGGCTGGCTGTATTCAGTATATTGTTCTGTTGTCCCCCCCCCCCCAACTGGTGCCCATTCATAGATTACTCCAGATATCACTTTCCTGTGAGAAGTAATGGCTATCTGTGCAAGAAAAAACAATGAGCTCTTGGCTCCACAGGAAATCTGTTATTCTGCTGTACATATCCCATGTAAATCTTATTGACCACACCGGTCAAGCTCTCAGAACACTTCCTCTTGTGGTCCTGATTGCAAATGAATTATTTCTCTAGCTCATTATGGAGACTGAGTTGCCCTTTAACAAAGTCTACATTGTTGAACCAAGGGAGCATGGACAAATGCCCAGGCAAAAAGAAGCAAAGAGCAGCAGACATTCCTTTTACTAGAGTAAGGATTTTGAATAGCTGAAACCCCTAATTAACAATAAGCTGTGCTAAATCAAAAGATGCCATGTCCTGAAGGCTCATGGTTTTAACTATCTACTCTTTGAAGACTGAACTGCAGGCTATTCCACTTGGCAATTCAGGCTGGGTTGGGGAGCATAAGGGTAGCAACAAACATGATTGCCATGCCGCTGCCATGTCAGCAGTTTTGCACAGTTGCCCTTAAAACCCATGTTTTAAGAGAGATTTTCCTGTAGTCAGAACTAGCATAGGCATTCTCTGCCCAGTTTGTACAGCTGGCTCAGCTTCACCCTGTCCTATTTTAAAGGCAGGCTGGTAATGAGCTCACTATGTGCACAAGTTTGGATTCTCCAACCTGTAGCCTGTTAAGGACCAGCAGCAGAATAAAAGTGGAATAGAGAGACTACTGCAAAGTCTGTCACTCAAGTGTTTCCCCATAGGTCCCTATTAAAGCTAGACCTATGGGCTAGAAGACCTTGGGAAGTCCAGACTTAATAGCCTCTGATAATGAGCAACAAAACCTTGTTCTCTTCTTTATCTACTCAATGAAAGTAGAACATGGGCTGAAATTTTAGCATTAATACAAGATTGTTTATAAATTTATAACCATATTTACAAAAATATGGAATTAATGAAGACATTCACACAGAACATTCATAGAGGGATCATAGCTATAACATTACACTATACACAAAGTCAGAACAGTCAGAACTCACATGTCACGTATTTAATGTTACAAAGCAACTAGGCTTAGATAGTAAAAGCTGCCTCTTAAAAAACTACAACACAAATTGGCAAGACACCGAGTTGCCCCTAGATTATGAGGCCCTGGGCTGCAGCCTGCTCAGCCTGTATGTAAATCCAGCACTTCTTACCCTGCACAACTGTTACTTGTCCTGAGCAAGCAGAGGAGGTGTGATATATATATTACTTTGGGCAGAGCATTCTCTGTGGTGGTGCGACTGCTATGGGGCATTTGAGGAGGCCCACCAAATCAATGTTTTGTTTTAGCTTTGGGTCTCTTTTGTGAACTTTTTTTCTTTCTGCAGGTGTTACGGCATCTTGCTGCTGTTATTCCTCACTGGGTATCTTTAAATCATTAACACTGCTTTGCTTCTACTAGGTTCAAGGAAACTTTGACAAAATTGAATTCAATAAAATGTGTTGGACTTTGTGTGCCAGAAAAAACCTTGCAAGAAATACCTTGCTCCTTTCTGACGATGATGCTTTTAAAGTGTGGGTCATCTTCAATTTCCTATCTGAGGACAAATATCCACTAGTCATTGTACCAGAAGAGGTAGGAAATTGTTTTTTCAAGTATCCGAATGTTCTTTGTCCAGCTATGCCTAAACTGGCTGTTTTTCTGCATTTGCTGTTTCATTGAAGTAGTTGTAGAAATAATCTTTATGAGCAACATTGTCTTGGCAGTAAAATTAGAACATAATAGTACACACACACACTTCCTTCCCCAAACTCTTCTGGCTTTTTCTGATGGGCTGTGGATCACAACAACAGGTTTTCTAAAAAGAAAGAGACCAGCATTTTCTATAGTCTTCCATATTTGCAACTCTTTGTGTTCAGGAATACAGCAGTTTGTTACCTTGGACAACAGCTGCACCTTAGGATTGCTTTCATGCTCTTTTATTCCTAAAGTATATAGCATTCATCTCCTTCATTTTTGCACACTCTGAAATGTAGAGCAGGAACCTTTTGGTGATATGGATACACTGTGCTGAGTTGACAAAGCTAACAGCAACGGTGTAAGAAGAGTCACTGATCTTTTTTGTTTTCGTATGGATGGTTTGTTCAGAATCTGTGTTGTCTTTTTTTGTACAGATTGAATACTTGCTTAAGAAGCTGACAGAAGTCATGGGATTAGGCTGGCATCAAGAACAGTTTGAACATTACAAGATCAGCCTCGATACCAGCTGGGAAGGTCTTTCGGCTTGGGAATTGATTGAACTGATTGGAAGTGGTCGATTTAGCAAAGGGATGGATAGGCAAACGGTATCTATGGCAATTAATGAAGTCTTCAACGAACTTATATTAGATGTATTGAAACAGGTGAGATCTTCATGCAAGTGCTGACCATGTTGGTATACATAATTTGTACAGATAAATATGTGAATTTTTGACTAAATCACAAAATGTTGCACCAAGGTTGTCAAATTTTACGTTATGACAAGACAGATTCTGCAATCTATAAAAATAATTTAGATGTTTCTATTTTGCATGGTCCATATAGTTAAAGCTATGGTTTTCCCAGTAGTAATGTATGGAAGTGAGAGCTGGCCCATAAAGAAGGCTGATCGCTGAAGGATTGATGCTTTTGAATTATGGTGCTGAAGGAGACTCTTGAGAGTCCCATGGACTGCAAGAAGATCAAACCTATCCATTCTTAAGGAAATCAGTCCTGTGTGCTCACTGGAAGGACAGATCCTGAAGCTGAGGCTCCAATACTTTGGCCACCTCATGAGTAGAGAAGACTCCCTAGAAAAGACCCTGATGTTGGGAAAGATTGAGGGCACAAGGAGAAGGGGACGACAGAGGATGAGATGGTTGGACAGTGTTCTCGAAGCTACTAAAATGAGTTTGAGCAAGCTGTGGGAGACAGTGGAAGACAGGAGTGCCTGGCGTGCTCTGGTCCATGGGGTCACGAAGAGTCGGACACGACTAAATGACTAAACAACAACAACAATTTTGCATAACTTTATTCTGCTTCTGCTGGTCATCAAAGGGACTAAATCAGTGAAAATCCTCCACTGTCTCTCTTACAGCTTCTGAGAATTAATCAGAATGTCAAATCACATTTTTGTGGCTTTGAAATACAGAAGCTTACTACTACTACTACTTTTTGTTTTAATGGAAGTTAAGATTCTCAGTATCTTGGATTATCTGCCAAGTATTAATTTCTGTTTTCCTTTGGTGTAATCAGAGAATGCACCACGGTATTTCTCATACCCATGCATTGTAACACAGTGTTTCTAAACAGAGCTTGAGAATAAGAATACAACTCATTTAGGTGCTTACATTATCCCTTATATCACAGTCCAGTGATTTGGGTGATGGGAGACTTGCTAATAGTTAACATGCGTGATTACCATATTTTCATCTTTGTGTAATATATTCAACAGGAATTTCTTTAGGCTTGTCGTCTTGAACATGAATTCTAAAGAAAAGTGTAGTACTTTTTAAAGCCTTCTGCTGCTTAGTTGTGGTGCCTCAAGTTTGAATATGACTTGAAACATGCAGCCATGTAGGGAGATAAAGAGGAAGCAAGAACCTTCTCAGAGGTGCAGGTGCAGGAGAGTGGGGGTGGGGGGAGCTGGCTTGAACAAAACACCACTAGGGTGTTAAGTTTAGTGAAAGCAAGTGTGTGAGTCAAGTGTTTTTAAGATTTACAAGAACCTAGGTTCAGATGTCCATGGTTGAATAAATTCAGGATTAAATAATTAAAAAGCAAGCAGTAGATTCTAAGAATAGTTGTTATTAATATTGTTTAATTGTACCTCATAATAGCTACTGTGATGTCATTGGCACAGGTCAAACAGTCAACTTTTTCTCTTGTTTTGAGCAAAAAGGATTTGAGCCTTCCATGTGAATGTACCTATTTAAGTCTTTATGCCAGCATGGACAACTTCGCCCTAGGATTGTTGGCTTCAGCTGCATTTCCCTTATTTAAAAAAGTCAAAGGGACCAGATAACAACATTGGACTACACTGTTGGGTTGTCATTCTCCCTCTCCTCCCCCCCCCTTTCTATGCAACCCATCTTCCCCATCAGTATAATTGTACAGCAACCCTGGGCTACTTTGAAAGGCTGTTTGGTTGATATGCTACTGCCCTGTCACAGCTACATTAAAATCCTGGATTTTCTCTGTTGTTTTCTCTGGGAAACAATTTCTGCTAAGGTAGACCAGGGTGGGGTGGAGCAAGTTTAAAAACAAACCAGGAAGTCCATTCAAAATATGCTAAGCAGTCATTCTTTCATCACCTGAATCTACAGGGGAAAAATGAGAGTAGCACATGTTCCAAGCAAGATCTCCCCACAAACTTCTTCAAAATAAACCAGGAAGTCCTTTCTCTTGGGTTTATATGATTCTAGATTCCCCTCTAGCACTTGCCAATCATAGATACGACTCGCTGCCCTTACATAATATATCTTGTCAATGTAGTCTATAAAGTCAGCAGATTATATGATTGCATAAATAATGGAATTGCTCTGTTCTTTAAACTTGCATTTCTCTCTCTTTCTGCGTGCTACCATTTTGAATAGCTTTACCCAAAGTGGATAAATCCAACAGGTAGGTGTCCCTGCTTTCTAAATGTACAGTAGAGCTATTTTGACAACTGTATTCATAGTTAGGACTCAAATGTGGTAAGGGCAAAATAAATATAAATAAATAAAATGAACGTCCTGTAAGTAAAGGAGGAGAAAATATATTCTCCTCTGCTGAGCCTTTGTCACAGTTGTAAGCTTGGAAATGAGATGTGGAGCAGTTAAGTAAGTACCTTTGGATTGCTAATGAAGTCTCGTGGGCCTCAACCACATGTGCTTTTATATACTTACTGAGTGCATTCACATACATGCATGTTGAACTGAGCCCATGCTAGATTGTGCACATCTGTGGGAGACAGTATGGTTTGTGTGAAGTGTGATGTTTGCATGATGCAAGGTGAAATACTGCGGTGGCTCAGATGTGGCGTCAAACCATACAAACTTAAGAAGGGCCCTCTTAAATTTGGCCAAAGGCTCATCTTAATCCAGCTTCCTGTTCTCACAAGATGCCCAAGGGAAGCCCACAGGCAGAACCTGAATGCAAGGGGGCTCACCTATCTTGCAGTTCCCAGCAACTTGTATTTAGAGGCATACAGCCTCTGACAGTAGAGTTAGAATATAGCCATTACTTAAAATGCCATCGCAGTATTAGGCCCATTTTTATTGTTTTAAATACCATATTATGTGACTGATGCATTGTGTTATTGATTGATTGATCGAGACCATTTATGTAGAAAAGCAGTCTGTAAATATTGCAAATTAAATAAACAAATTTTGGCTAGTAGCCACTGATGGCTTTGTCCTTTGTGGTTTGCCATTTCCTGAAGAAGCAGTAGGAGTCTTGGGTGCTCACACTTCGTCTGAACAAACAAACCATGGTTTGCACTTGCAATACAGATTATGATCAGACAGCACAGTTTGGTCTTGGTTTGCAGGTCATGCACAAACCATAGATTACTCTTTCACATCTATAGCTTATTTCAAAGTAGGTTTGGAAGCCAGGAAATATTCCACTTTTGCAGTACTTGATTTCCACATTAACTATATCAATACCCTCTTCAAAAAACATCTGAATTAATTATTTGGCATGGAGTTGCTGAAAAAATATGGAGGGTATTATGGTACAGATTGTATAAGTTTCCTGCTAGTGTGTTGTGTGAGATAATGTAATGTTTTCTAACTACCGTATTTTTCTGTGTAAGATGCCCCCATGTATAAGATGACTTCTATTTTTTTGAACCCCAAATTAATAAATCAATATTTTAAACCGCACCAACACCTGCCATCGGCCAAAGTTGTAGAGCTTTTTTGGGCGAGATTGCCTGGATCATGGTGGCAATACTGTTGACATTTGCTCTATAAATTGTAAATGGTATGTGTATATTATAGCTGAAGGAAACGTAGCTGTACATATGTATAGTCTTTTCAGAGACTGATGTAGTGAAGTAATGACCTGGATGGATCATTGAATGGAAGCTTATATGAAAACTGTACACACTTCCAGTTTTTTAAATCAATTTGATTCCTATTGGTTTTGGTACTAAGCAATGTTCCTTCAGTTATGCAGGGTGGTTGCTATTGTTCTTGGCAATTTTTAAGTTTCAGTAGGCATAGTTGAAATATTTTCTTCCTAACCAAGACAGGTTTAAAACTGAAATTCGTTTGATGCTTTTTCATAAAATGGGTTCATAAATTTATCTTTGAACTAATAGGAAAAAAATATTTTAAAGGACCTGATCCATGTCTGTTGAAATAAAAAATGTATTAATTACATTTGGATTTTGCTTCAGAACTATTAAGTCAGAAATTCTAATGCTAAAATAAATTAAATGAGCCATTTATATTTTACAGGGATATATGTGGAAGAAGGGCCACAAAAGGAAAAACTGGACAGAACGTTGGTTTGTTTTAAAACCCAGTATTATATCGTACTATGTTAGTGAAGACCTAAAAGACAAAAGAGGAGAGATTATACTGGATGGCAACTGTACTGTAGAGGTAAAAAAAATGCATGCAATGTAAAAGTACACACTGGAATGCCTGCCCCCCTCCCCCCACAGAGGATAGAAGGCAATATAATTTCAACTTTTCAGCTATTCTATGCAGGCAATTGAGAATACATCTTTCCGCAATGGCTAATTGCTGTCTGCTTTTAACTTCTTTCACATGGTTTTTACTGTATGGTTTTATGCATTTTTTGTATGTAAACTGATTTGTTTTTTTTTTTAAATAATTTTTATTCATTTTTCAAACACATAATAAAAACAAAGCACAAAACAGAAAATCAAAACACAAAACAAAAACATACAAAACATTTAAACAAATATAACTTCAAAATTGTATTTTCATACCCTTCTTTCCTTCGACTTCCCCATACCTCCCCATCCCTGCATCCTTGTTTGGTAATTCTTTAGCAACCCTTTGGTCAATTTATCTGATTTGATACTCTTTTATGAAATTGCGGTATTAAATAAATAAATAAATAAATAAATAAGCTTTTTCTTTTAATAACTATCAGTATAGTGGAATATTTAACAGAATAGTCACCATCTGTATGGTTACATCCCAGTATAGAGAAACACATAAAGAGGACACAGATCTCTTGCTGGAGTGGGCTGCTCAATTAATTCCAATGGGGGGAAGTAGACTTTTATGTGTATTGCAGATCTTCTCTGCTTGGAACTATGCTGTTTGTGTGAGGAAATGTTGGGTTAGGGTGATAGGCTTTAGGAACGAGTGCGTATGAAACCAGCAAGAACTAATGATAGTAATGTGCTCAGCCATTTAGCATAAGTGTAAAATGCATTAATAGCTATGAATATTAATCACGAAATGGTTGTAAACCCATTGCTGGGCAAAGAAGCTCCCTGTAGTCCTACTGACATAGGAAAGAGAATATCAGGAGCAGGTGCCCCTGTTACGTTGCTCCAGTTTCGTTATTGCCATTAGCAAAGTTAATCACTTTGGTTGTAGCGAATCATAGGTGTTATCTATGAGATGAGCAAGTAGTGTTTGTTGTGCTAGCACATGTCCCTGCAAAGGCTGCTTTGGGGGTTGGATGCGTCTTACCAAGGGCACCCAATGCATGCAGTCTTTCTTTTGGTCCCCTGCCGTACACTTAGCTCAGTGACTGTGGGGCTATTGCAGTCTCCATGGCCAGTGGCGTAGCGTGGGGGGTGCAGGGGGGGCCGGCCGCACCGGGCGCAACATCTGGGGGTTAGGGTTAGGGGTGCAAATCCACAGGTTAGGGGGCGCAAATTACTTGCCTTGCCCCGGGTGCTGACAACCCACGCTACGCCACTGTCCATGGCAGACTTCAGTATGTCAGGGTTGGGCTGCCCAGAACAGAAAAAATAACTGTTTTTGTAGAAATATTCTGCTTAGTGGTCATGCTTGCGCTTGTGCCCAGCCTTGGTCACTGAGAAGTTATAGCTATAGTGTGAAGATGCTCAAAGGTACAGGGCAATAGCCTACTATTCTCAAACTTTGTCAATAGATTACCATGTTATTATTCCATGTTCCATTACAGAAAACAGGAGCAAAAAAATTCTAGCAGACTGTTTTTAGACAAATGTTATTTATTTATTTATGAAGACAGGAGTGTCTGGCGTGCTCTGGTCCATGTGGTCATGAAGAGTCGGACACGACTAAACGACCAAACAACAACAACAATGTTATTTATTAATGCTTATTTATACACAAGCAGGGAATGGTGTCCATATATTTTATTATTATGAATATATATATATATGGTTCTTGGGTGTGCATTTTTGTCTGTTTGATTCTTCTGAGCTAACTTTTACTAGAAGATACATATTTGCAAACTTTTGTGTATGCAATGATATATTGTGTTGTTATTGTATTGTTATTTAAAAGGAAATTATTATTTTTCTATAATTAGGCTTTGCCTGACAAAGATGGAAAGAAATGTCTCTTTCTTATAAAAAGCTTAGAGAAATGTTTTGAGATTAGTGCCTCTGATAAGAAGAAGAGGCAGGAGTGGATTCAAGGTGAGAATGACGTTTCTATGTTATTACATGCACCTTTGGGAGTTTAAGACTAGCTGGGGAAAGCTGTGAAATATGTAATATGTTTGGACTGTGTAATGAATTTAGGTATGTGAGTATACGTGGAAAAAATAATACTTTTAAAAAATCAGGAACAGCAGAAATAATCTTTTTTTTTTTTTGCCAGATCTGCATGTACACTACATAGCAATCTAGTTTTGTTAAATGTTTTTTATGTGTTATTTTATTTTATTTATATACTGCCCTCCATCACAAGATCTCAGGGTGGTTCAAAGAATAAAATAACAAGATAAAAATACAAATAAATAATTAAAACAAAAACAACAATAACCCACCTCCCCACAGACATATTCAAAAGGCTGTTAAAGTATAACTGTAAGGAATTTTTGAAATAAACGTAAGTAAATACAGAAAAAAATGGATATCTAGAA
Organism: Podarcis cretensis; assembly: GCF_951804945.1. Classification (NCBI taxonomy): domain Eukaryota; kingdom Metazoa; phylum Chordata; class Lepidosauria; order Squamata; family Lacertidae; genus Podarcis; species Podarcis cretensis. The sequence goes on along the minus strand of NC_137170.1, from coordinate 71,019,531 downwards.
GAATGGAGAAAAGGAAAGGAACCATAGAAGGAGAGGAGGTAGAAGTCAACTTAATTTGTATGTTTTAAAATTTGTAACTTTATTTGTTGTAAAATAAAAAAATGATAAATAAAATATTAAAATATTAAAGGAAAAAAAGAAAAAGAATGGCTGAAGGAATATTAATCAGCCAAAGGCCTGGTTGAAGAGGAATGTTTTCCTGGCACCTAAAAATATATAATGAAATATATAATTATATTGACATTATAAGATGAAAATGAGTGGCATTATCATTTAGACTAGCAAACTAGGATCATCCCTTCCTTCTTCACTTTGGATTAGAACCAGAGAATACACCAATCCATTATTAACCTATGATGTGTTTCACATGCCACGCATGAAACCTCACATGCTGCCTGTCCTCTTACAGACATGACAACTTGACAGATTTTTTTCAGTGTCAGTCTGGAAACTTGTATGGGTCTTTGATTATCTTGTTTCAGAAATAATACTGAATTGTGAACTCAGTAAGATTAGCAGCTATAAATACTTCCGCTCTCCTGATAACAGCTATTATCAATAAGTTCAACACTGTTGCAATAAAAAAATGAGTCATCACTACACATTACAGAATTTCATTTATTCAGTATGAAGCTGGGTTGGGCTTTTTTGCAGAAGTCACTGTAAATGGTACCTTTTAAATCTCTGTCATTTAGCAAGAACTTAATTTAATATGATAGACACTAAAAAGTACCGTGCAATCTGAATAGTGAACAATGTCTCAGTTCTGAAAATGGTACTTTTGTAATTTCCCCTTGTCTACACACTCTGCGTCTCTCACTAACCACCCCCACCCAAAAGAAGCAACAAAGTACAGAAATAAACTAGCAATTGACTTTTGTGGTATTGAAGCTGTCACAGCTATAATTATATCAGTTGATAACTGGGCTGCTTGCTTAGCAGCAGAGTGTGCTGGTCTTTCAGTAGTACAGAAAATACAGGCTATGTTTTTAGAGTCCCAGTTTAGAAAATTATGGGCTTTAGGCACTAAAATGGAGAATGAAGTCAAGCAGTATTGGAGGACCACTACAGTTGTGTCTATATTTAATGTTAGTTTATAAGAAAACAAGCCTTAAAGTAACGAGCTGCAAACCTCCCAGACCTGTTTCTTAGGATGTGTCTGTATAGGGAGAGTTGGAAGGGGTGGGTGCATAGCAGGTTTGGACTTGAGAGACCTGTGTTCAAGCCTTAAGCCCAGCCAGAGATCAACTTGACTTATAATGGAGTACTCATTGCTAAATATAAGTTTATCTGTTATGCAAAGTCTTACACCCATGTGGTGCTCCTGAATTACGGTAAAACTTTTTAATGATACAAAACAAGAAGCCATATATGACAAAAGCATTAAAGGTAAAGGTACCCCTGCCCGTACGGGCCAGTCTTGACAGACTCTGGGGTTGTGCGCCCATCTCACTTAAGAGGCCAGGGGCCAGCGCTGTCCGGAGACACTTCCGGGTCACGTGGCCAGCGTGACATCGCTGCTCTGGCGAGCCAGAGCCGCACACGGAAACGCCGTTTACCTTCCCGCTGGTAAGCGGTCCCTATTTATCTACTTGCACCTGGAGGTGCTTTCGAACTGCTAGGTTGGCAGGCGCTGGGACCGAGCAGCAGGAGCGCACCCCGCCGCAGGGATTCGAACCGCGGACCTTTCGATCGGCAAGCCCTAGGCGCTGAGGCTTTAACCCACAGCGCCACCTGCGTCCCATATATGACAAAAGCATTAGCTCGTCCCATATATGACAAAAGCATTAGCTCACCCCTGTTTTTGTTAACTGGTACTGTACTGTACTATAACTTCCTTAGTCCTCCTATACATATGTCTAACATAACCTAGAAACTGTGAGTGCAACTGCAGAAGAATCTTCCTTCTCCTAAGCTTGACCACTAGTCTCATCTTTCTACCCCAGAATTATGTTCTCTGACAGGTTGACTCTGCTGCATTTCAGACTTCCTATCCTATTCCTTTGCAAGGACTTCCACTTGCACAAAAGAGTTTTCCTCCTCATGAACCCAATGGCTTTGGTGGAGTTAGGAAAATCCCCAGAACGGGGCGAGGGGGGGGGGAGAGAAGTGAGACCATTCCATCTGAGAAGTTGACTTGCTTTCCCTGATGGAATGATAAACTTAGCAGGACATTAAATTCCTCCAGTTAACTTGAGCGTAAGTCCCACTGCATTTCGTGAGAGTTTAGTGGAATTAAAGATAGCTAGGTTCCATTAGGCTGCAATCCTGCGGCCTGTGAAGTATTCCCCCCCCCGGCTCTTCCTTGCCTTACTACAGTGGTACCTTGGGTTACATACGCTTCAGGTTACATACCCTTCAGGTTACAGACTCCGCTAACCCAGAAATAGTACCTCGGGTTAAGAACTTTGCTTCAGGGTGAGAACAGAAATTGTGCAGCAGCGGCGCGGCAGCAGCAGGAAGCCCTATTAGCTAAAGTGGTGCTTCAGGTTAAGAATAGTTTCAGGTTAAGAGTGGACCTCCGGAACAAATTAAGTAGGTAACCAGAGGTACCACTTTATTTGTTTTGTGTTCTGTAACGATTGAGTCTTTACCGCCACATCTCAGTGGCTTCACCACAATCTGACTACCTACACAGTGGTTGGGTTTGGTGACAAAATATACTTCAGGCTCCCACACCACTCTGTGGAGAACAGGAATGAATATAAATACTGATATTCTTGGTTTGGTGACCACAGTGTAGGGCAGAGCTTTCCAAACTTTTCATGTTGGTGACACACTTTTAAGACATGCATCATTTCGCGACACAGTAATTCAGTTTTACTAGCAAACCAGAGGTTAAACTAACCCCTTTCCAGCCTCAGGGGGAGTGCGGGGAGTCGTCACATGACACAACTAGACACTGCAGCTGACACACTAATGTGTTGCGATACACAGTTTGGAAAGCTCTGGTGTAGGTCGTTAAAGCAGCATTAAATGTCTAGATGGCATCAAACCTAACAGCTGCAGGAAAGGAATTTGTATACTTAGAAACAATATTCTTGTTGATAAATGGATCATGTGCATTATCTCCTTTTTCTTTTCAAACAATTAAAACAGCTATTCAGACAACTGTAAATCTATTGAGATTAAGTAGCCCTCCACCTCACAAGGAGGCACGACAGAAACGTAAAGAGCTACGCCAGAAATTGCAGGCTGAACAAGAGGAACTGGAAAGGCAGATGAAAGAGCTCCAAGTGGCAAATGAGAATAAGCAGAAGGAACTGGAGACTGTTCGAAAGGTGGGTGCAGGCTGTGGGTCACGTTCTGTGTGTCTTCCCAGAATGCACTGTTAAATATTGTTACAAATTGTGCTTCTTAGCAGAATGTATGTTCCCTGATTGCAGATATTGAAACAATGTAATACAATCTCCTGGCACTATGCCCTTTAAAAAAAAAAACTGTCTCAAATAATCAAGCTCTGTGAATTGGCCTGTTCCCAAATCAAACATTCAGTTCATTCAGGGAAGAAATTCTGGTGGTGAAAATGATGCTTCTTCAGATTTCTGTTCCTGTATTACCCCAGGAAACTGAAGATCTCAAACAATTCTTCTTGATTAGATGTTCTTTCTCTCTCTCCAAGAAACTCTCCAAGTTTTTCTCCACCACACAAAGCGACGGAGCTTGTGCGTCTTGAGCAACAACCGCTCTCATTTTAAAACTCACGCAAAACAGAAATGCTGAATAATAAAGCCCCCCAAGGTATTTTATTGAGATGGGTCTGATGTAAAAGTGTTGCAATATCATTCCAGTAATCTGAACATGGTTTACTTTGATTGTCTTCCAGTGAAGAGGAGGTAGGTTCCTGAATGGTGACAGGCACACAGTTCAACCTGAAGGGAATTTACAGACCTGGGAGAAGATAAAAGCTTCAGGTCCTTGGCATTTCCTTCCTGCTTTATTTACATATGCATGGGCATATTGTGCACAAAATACAGTAGAACTGTGCTTCAGATTAATGAAACGATGCTCGGGCCTCACTAGCTAACTAGATCACAGTGATGTCAGAATGGTTATGGTATTTCCACAGCTGAAATGTGATATATGCATAGAGCCGTATCCAGCGTTCTCTGCTGGCGGAGTTTAAAGGTTGTGCTACAAAGGAATCCAATGCAACAGTTGTGTTAGTGGACACTTGTTGTATAACATCTGATTTGTGTGTGTGCAATGTACTTGTGTTTTCCCTTGTACAACAGCTGATTCTTGTTGTGCAATCTGTTGCACAATAATGTTTGGTTATTCGGTTGTGTGTTTCCTTGCACCACAACATTTCACCACTGTGTACTACTAAGTGACTTTAACTTTGTGCTACATAAGATAAAAACGCATAGTCCAAGACAGCTTGATTATTAGTATAGTCCAAGGGTAGATAACGTGCAGTCCTCTAGATGTTGTTGGGGTACTTCATTCCTGGCCAGTAGCCATACTGCCTAGAGCTGAGGGCAACTGCAGTCCAGAAACATCTGTAGGGCCACAGGTTTCCTAACCCAGTGTAGTCTGAAAACAGGACATTTTGCTGGACAAATGCACAACAGAAAAACTTTCATAATAGTGTCCTTCACTCCAGCGGGACAGAATGTAGAGGTTCAGGAGTTTCCCCTTCAAATGTTAAACCAGCCTCTGATGGAAGAAGGGAGGATTTCCATTGGCAGAAAAGAAAACTGGAATGTACTACCGGGTAGTAGCAGGAGTGCCAACTTGAATAAAATATTGTGGGGGCCCAGGTAAGCCCCACCCTGCATAATCAATCGCATGATACAGTGCACACACACCATTTGAATGGGAATGCCCATCAACTTTGTGGGGGCCCGGCTCCTCAAATATTTTGGGAGTTGGCTCCTATGACTAGTAGTTAGTATATAAGCAGTAGTGAAAGTGGAAGTGTGCAGCAATGGACCAGATGCAAAGGACTAGGAGAAATGTTGTCTCGCATTTTGTTTCATTGGCAGGTTGCTGAGGGTACAGACTTTTTGGAAATTTGCATGCTGGGTTTTAAACACCTGTGATAGATGTGAAGTCTCAGGGATTCACAAGTGGGAGAGTTTAAATGAGTAGCATATCAAGCACCTAATTCAGACCCACAGCTGAATTGCTGACAGAGGGCATATTTGAATCATACCAGTGAAGGACTGAAGATCTGAACTTGTCTTACTTCACCCAGTGCAGCCACCACTTCAGAGATGCTGGTCACTGGCCATGCATCTTATCCAAACTCCACAGCTACATCTCTCCCCACCCCACACCCTACCCCAGTCACATAGACTCAGAGTTATGAGATCAGGAGGAGTGCCGTAGTGAACAGGGAACTGTGTTTTGATATTACAGTGGAACCTTGGTTCTTAATCTTAATCCGTTCTGGGAGTCGGTGCGACTCCTGAAACTGTTTGAAAACCAATTGGCTGCAGGAGCTTCCTGCACTCCAGTGGAAGCCGCGGAAGCTGCGTCAGATATTCGGCTTTCGAAAGATGTTCCCAAACCGGAACACTTACTTCCGGGTTTGCTGTGGTCAGAAGTCAATTTGCTCGGGAGCCAAGCCATTTGGGAACCAAGGTACCACTGTAGTACATTATTTTCAGGTGGCACCAAAAGGACAAAGCAGTTACCATTCATAAATCTTGGGTCCAGCCCCCAGTCTTCTTCCTTTGTTGTGTAAAGTAAAGTAGCACTGCATGCTTTCTCAACTTGACACAGCAAAATTTGGCTAAAAAGGGGGCTGGGAGTATGTGTAGGAGAGACATGCAGGGATCCAAAGCACACAGGCTCTTCAGTCCTCTAAAGCAGTGTTTCCCAACCTTGGGCCTCCAGCTGTTTTTGAACTACAATTCCCATCATCCCTGACCACTGGTCTTGCTAGCTAGGGATGATGGGAGTTGTAGTCCAAAAACAGCTGGAGGCCCAAGGTTGGGAAACACTGCTCTAAAGAATAGCTCCAGAAAGGTGGTTGCTAATGTTGGAAGAAAGGAAGGGAGGAAAAAAATCAGATACTCCCCCATCTATGCACAGAAGCATTTTAGTATAGGCTTCTCTGGGCTCCAGCCTTTGCCAGAAAAACAGAGAACCAAAGTAATACCGGCCTATGCCTTCCGCATGAGTGTGTGCATGAATCTTTGGTAATGCCTAGTCTCTCCCATGTTTTTGTGGGGCTCAGAGTATGCTTATCTGCTTATCTGCAGAGTGGCTTATCTGCTTTTGATAGGACCATCATTTTGGCATGTGCCACTATTTACTTGCTTAGGTGTGGTAACCTAATCTTATATCCTGTTTAACAGGTAGTGATGGTGTAACTTTCTCCTGTGTGCTGCTGTTTTTCTGTGTGCTGTTCTCTGGTTGATGTGAGTTACTTGGTTAGGAATGTTTTAAATGTAGCCTCAGTAAAGTCTGCTAAACTATCTCACCATTTCAGACCTTTCAATCCTTACAGCTTCATGATTCCAGGGCCTGAGACTTATCTCAGCTTACTTGAAGATAGTTGTTTTGATTTTTAACCTATATCCCACCCTTCAAAAATATTTTGTTTCCAGATTGATTTACAAACCGTTAAAATGAAAATACAGTTTTAAAAACCAAAAGCCACAGCACTAAAGTAAGAAATAGTCAATCTGTATCTGTGCATATAGATAAATTAGTGGGAGCTATCTAGTTCTTTCTTCTCTGGCACAGCAACTCGAGGAAGCTGCAGCTCGAGCTTCAGAAGAGGAGACCAAACGTCTGCAGACTCAAATGGAATTGCAAGATCGATTCAGTCTTGAGCTGGAGAGAGAGAAAATGGTAAGTTCAAGGAGAGTAAGGCTACATTCAGACAGCGCTTCATTTTATCTTCCCAACATTTTCTTTACTTTGAATTTCTATGTTTTATGTGATCTTCCACACAATGTAAAAGCGACTTCTGGAAATCTGGTGAAAGTTTAATGCTCAATTCCATGTTAATTTTTTTAGTAAATTTTTTTTTGCTTGCAACTCCATTAACTTACGCTGTGATATTCCCATGGTTTTCATGATCATGCCACCACTGCACACGTAATGAGATTTGGGGCATGCAGTTCAAAAGTTTAGCACAACATGGTGATATTTTGATTTAAAAGCCACAGTTCCATAATGCAACAGGTCCTGCAGCGGTAAAAGCAACATTAGAAATTGGGACAGAAGCACTAGTATCATAACTTGTGAAACTAACATAATCAAACAGCATCTGAATGCATCCCAGGTGACAAAGTCAGTAAAATAAAACAATAAAAAGAGCAAAGCAACCAGTAAGTGAGACAACCAAATCAAAATTCATATGTTGTTGATTCAGGATTCTGCTGAGTGATGTATAGTTCTGAACTTGACCAGCTAACTGGGGCAGAGGAATTAGGGCATATCAAGGAGTGGTATCATTGTGCGTCTTTTCCTCAAGAGCTGTCTGTTTAGATTGTTTAGTGACAGGAGAAAGGTGTATGGCATCTTTGAATCTGATGAAGGGTAATGTAGCAGGAACTAAGGCAGTAGCAGCTGGTGAGGTGTGGTGGCACCCACCTGTCCTTCAGTTACCTGAGCTGCTGCAGCATACTGGGTGGCATGAGAAGGCAAACATACTGTTGAAGCCAATCCGGTACTCCTACTGGTCTACCACAAAGACCTCACTGCTCCCTTGCCCCTCTCCATCCCGGTATGTAGCAGTTACATGGACAAACAAGGGACCAAGTCAGTACCTTTTCAGTGTAATGATGAAGGGGTTAACTAGGTCTTACCAGTTAATCATCTGAGTTTTAAAGTTTACATAACATTTCATATTTCAGAAGCCTGCAGTTTCATTTAAAATGTAAGAAACAAAGGTATGCTGATCATTGCTGGAAGTAAAGGCAATTTTTAATATTTTGTATTCCATCCCTCTAGTATAGTAATGAATTTAGAACCAAAATAACTCAAAGAAGGGGCAAGTTCTAGCCGTTTAATTTGTGAGTCTAAAAATGATCTATCTTAATAAATAGATTAAAGCTTGACGATCCAAATTAATAATAGGTACATAGAAACAAGGCCGGGATTGCAGCAATGTATGGAAAAGAAAGGGCCAGGAGGTTTATTTGCTGATGAAAAGGAAAAATCACAGCTGCAAACTTATGAGGGTTTGGGGGATGGGAAACCTGGTGGGCAGATGGAAGGATTCCTTTCTTCCTTCTTCCTTCCTTCCTTCCTTCCTTCCTTCCTTCCTTCCTTCCTTCCTCTCTCTCTCTCTCTCTCTCTTACATAAAAGGATGAATGCTGTTATTGGTTGTGAAGTATGAGGAAGCATCCTTCTCTTCCATATCACCAGGTGAGACAGAAAATGGAAGAACAGGTAGCCCAGAAGTCATCTGAGCTAGAACAGTACTTGCAGAGAGTCCGGGAACTCGAGGAAATGTATAAGCAGCTACAGGAGGCCTTGGAGGATGAAAAACAGGCACGCCAGGATGAGGAGACTGTCAGGAGACTTCAGGCCAGGTCAGTATATATTTTTATAGCAATAGGAATAAAATCTTAGGCTACTCAGTACTTCATACTGAGTGAGAGGGTTGCCATTCATGTATCTAATAGAGTGGAATGCTTGAAGAGAGATAGATTTGGGAAGTGACAAAGCAATCTGAATATCTCTGCAGTCAGGCAGAATTCTCTTGTCCCTGAATCATTGTATTTTCTGCCTCTGGCATTCAGTAGCATTGGTGGCTGCAAACTGAGTCTCTCAGCCCACAGTTGTCTGTCAGTCAAGAGACAGGTTTAGTGAAATCTGATGGGTGAAGTCTGTAAACTGAGCTATAGGCTGAAGTGGGTGATGAAAACATCCCATGGGCATCGGCTAATCTTATATGGGAGATTATTTATACTCCAAGCGTGGTTGTCAAGCAGGGTGGGAACATGAAAGCAAAAAACCCCTCCCACTGACCTGTTCTACACAACTCTTTATTAGTTCTGGAGAATAACTGTGTCTATTTTTGATTGTTAATCAAATTGATAGATAGTGATGTTCCTAATGTATACACTCTTTCCCAATCACTATAAACTCTTTCTAGACTACTGGAGGAAGAATCTACAAAGAGACAAGAACTGGAGAAATGGCATTTGGAGCAGCAGCAGACCATTGAGGTGACTGAAGCAGAGAAGCAGGAGTTGGAAAACCAGAGAATGATGAAGGAACATGCTCTTCAAGTTGCCCTGCAACAGTTAGAACAACTGGAACTGGATAGGAAGGAAGCACTGGAACAATATGAGGTGAGCTAGTGCAATATTTTAGGTAGTAAAATGTTTGGGCAGTGGCACTAGCAGAAATCTCCTATCATTTGAGTGTCCATGTATTGTTAATGCTTAAACCAATCTAATCTTGCTTTAGGAGGTCAAAAAGAAGTTGGAAGTTGCAGCAAACAAGACAAAGAGTTGGAAAGATAAAGTTGCTCACCACGAGGGACTAATTCGATTAATTGAACCAGGTAGGAAAGTACAGTTTTCATTCATGAATCCACACATGAGTGGTGCTATTTTTATCTCCAGTAACCTATTGTGGTTTCCAAGAAGTCTGAACTGTTACTGAGTCAGCCTGGGCTGCACTTCCTGTTAGTGAACTGGGAAATGCTGCAGACTGGAAAACATGATTTTTATTTTTATTTTTAAATCTGAATAAAGGGGACTGTATTTTTATTTTTATAAAGGGGACTGTGGGAGGGACGCGGGTGGCGCTGTGGGTAAAACCTCAGTGCCTAGGATTTGCCGATTGTATGGTCGGCGGTTCGAATCCCCGCGGCAGGGTGAGTTCCCGTCGTTCGGTCCCAGCTCCTGCCCACCTAGCAGTTTGAAAGCACTCTTAAGTGCAAGTAGATAAATAGGTACCGCTTTATAGCGGGAAGGTAAACAGCATTTCCGTGTGCTGCGCTGGTGCTGGCTCACCAGCTGCAGCTTTGTCACGCTGGCCACGTGACCCGGAAGTGTCTTCGGACGGCGCCGGCTCATGGCCTCTAGAGCGAGATGAGCACGCAACCCTAGAGTCGGACACAACTGGCCCGTACAGGCGGGGGTACCTTTACCTTTACCTTTAAAGGGGACTGTGCTGCAAACAAACAATGCCAGCTGAGATTGTAGGTTCCTGCAAGACTCCTCACAAGTACTCTTTGGTAGGGGTTTTCCCACTATTAAAATGATATATTGCATTTATTTTATATAGTAGGATTGTAACCTGCACGCATTTAACCTGGGTTATCACAGCTTTATGCGTTTGGTGGCCAGCAACCTGATATCACACAACTTAAATGCACACAAGACAGGGAGCTTAAAGCTGTCAGAAATGCTTCCTGGGCTCTGGGAGCCTCTTGCGTGGGCTGTCCAAGATCTCGTAAGAGCTTCCCAGAGCCCAGTAAGCAAGGCGGGGTGCTTAAAAGCTCTTTGTGCACTGTGTTTCCCCACTGCGGAAAGCCCTTTTAAGCTCTCAGACTCTTAACAGGCTCAGGGAAGGCCTCGTGCAGACTCTGGGAGGCTCCCACGACATCTCTCAGGAGTCTCCCAGAGCCCAGTAAGAATGGTGGAGAACCTAAAAGCTCTTCATCTTGCATTGCGGGCCAGGCCCACTTGGTGTGCTGGCTTCAGAAAAGTAGAGATGTTTGTGTGTGTGTGTGGTTCTGGAGTTCTGACTGTATGCAATTTTGGCTTTACACACAATCCCCCGGAACATAATGTCTGCATAATGATCCTACTGTAATTATATTTTATAATCCACCTGGGATAGCTTGTCAAGGAAGTGAAATGAAATTAATAAAGAAAATTGCAAGTCCTAGACGGTAGCACAATCCCCTGGTTTTGTTTTGGTTATTTCTGTAACATGTTTCACATTCCAGCTGTGTGGAGATCATACTTTAGTTTTGTTCTTATCAGCTACAAAATGCATTCTAGTTCAATTTAAGCTTCAGCAGGGTACTTCTTAGTGTTTTTCCTGAAGCGAGGAAGTTGCTGTTTCAATTTCCTATTTAATCATCCTTGTTGAGTAAAAACATAATGAAGGAAATACGTGATATATCAGCAAGCACTAACCCTTCCTATGAGCTTAATCTATTGGTTCAGCAACAGTCAGGTTTCTGAGTTAAATTCTAATAAGAGATATGCTGCTGCTTCAGTTGGCATTAGGGTAAGAGCTTCTCTGTTACTCACCGTGATCCCAAGACTATTTGAAAAGCTGGTGGATCTTGGAGAATTGGCTCTGACACATCATTACTAAACAAATTTATTTGACAGAATTTCCGCAAAATAGAATTAAACTGATTTCCAAGAAAATGTGCTCGAGATAAAATCCTATCTACGCTTCCATAGTAATTTATTTATAAAATCCATATCTTGCTTGTTCTGCAAAGCAAAAGTTCAATACAATTTACAATAACACAAACCCATTAATTCTTAAATATTTTCCCCATGCTAAGCCCAGAACAGTACTTGACTGATATTGGGCAATTGTTCCCTGTTTTTCTGGGGTTATTTGATGTCCATGGCTAATATTAACCATTTGTAAATACATAAATACATACTATGAGTGGACATCTCATAAATGAAGCCCAGGTTGGAGAGAAGGCTGATAATTCCTGACTCCAAGTGGCCCACTGGCACAAACTACAGTTTGTGTACTGAGAAACTGGGCTCCAGGTAGCACAGCATGAAAAAAGGAAGATGTGAACTTTTTGCCTAGCTACATGGGTGCTGTGTAGTTCGTATATTAGGGCTCTTCGTTGTAGAATGACTACGTCATTATTTCAACATTCTTAACACAACAACTATTCTCTAATCATTTTAGCATGATGGCTAGAATATTGTCTATCAGTCTTGGAAGCCTGGGTTCAGATCCCAGCCTCATAGGCTTTGGAACATCAGCCACGATCTTCAGTTCTCAGTTCACCATTTGAAAAATAGGACTGACAAGGGAATTAGGTGCATGGCATTTTGGGGATGAGAAGGGTAATGTTTGCAAAAAAGGTCAAACACTGAAAAGCTGTATTCTGGTTTAATAATAGGCACAGTTCTTCAGAATTATAACGATCAGGTCCGATTTTGACCTTCTATATAATTTTGAAAAACCTATCACCCTGAAATGAAAATGAAATGAACATTGTTTGCTAGATCAGAAACCAAAGAGCATACATTGGATGCACATCCAAGTGCGGAGATCTCTGTCCATGTGCATTACTTTCGATGGCATCTATATTATGGCACAACTTATTGCAAGTAACTAAGCAAGGCCAGATCTGGAATGGGTCATACCTATTCAAAGTACTACAAGTAACATATTGTGTCTTATAGGTTCCAAGAATCCTCACTTCATCACAAACTGGGGACCAGCAGCCTTCACTGAAGCTGAACTTGAGCAGAGAGAGAAGAGTTGGAAGGGGAAAAGGGGCACTTCTGAGCAATGAATGGTGTGTGTGTGTGTGTGTGTGTGTGTGTGTGTGTGTGTGTGTAAGAAATCTAAAAGGAATAATTTTATACCAGCTTTGTTTCAAGGTTTCCATGAACAAGTTGCACAGGACTACAAAATATTAAATGACTGGTGCACATTAATGTCTAATGCATTTTCATGCTTGTACATACAGTGGTACCTTGGGTTACATATGCTTCAGGTTACATACGCTTCAGGTTACAGACTCCACTAACTCAGAAATATTACCTCGGGTTAAGAACTTTGCTTCAGGATGAGAACAGAAATCATGCAGTGGCGGCGCAGCTGCAGCAGCAGGAGGCCTCATTAGCTAAAGTGGTGCTTCAGGTTAAGAACAGTTTCAGGTTAAGAACGGAGCTCCGGAACGAATTAAGTACTTAACCCGAGGTACCACTGTACAGGGAACATTATTATAGCAGAATTGGCTGGAGGTCAAAGGTGTTGATTTTCTGCACACAAATTGTGTTTGAAATGAATTCTGTAGATCACTGGTTCTCATACTTTTTCCTCTATGGACTGCTTGAAAATTGCTGAGGATCTTTGTGGCTCACTCAATTTTATTTTACTTTTTGCACGTAGTGGCAATTGTAATGAACTGCATTAGATACTGAATGACTTTTAAATTACATTTAAATTGCTTCTTTTAATTCTTATACATTGTGTTTTATTGTGATCCCTAGAATTCAAACTGTAATGCAATAGAATATGATATAAGAATTAAAGGAGACAATTAAAAACAATTAAAAATCAGTTGAAAGCAACAGACATGCCATTGCCTGTTCAACCGCATATCCACAGACCACCTGAATGAAGCTTATGGAACACCAGTGATCCATGGACCACAGTTTGGCAACCCCAGATATAGATCAGGAAAGTGTGGGGGTTCTAATTCCCACTTGATTTTTAGAATTTGGCACTGGCTTAAGGGAAGGAGAAGTGAAACAAGGACCAGTTGAAATACCTTTTCAGTTAACAAACTCTGAACTGATTTGAGGCTGTAATATATTATGTTAACTTTTCATCTCTGCTTGCTACAGTTCAGAATCTCCTGGAGAAGCACAGTAGCTTTAGCTGCTAAAACTGTTGAAATTCCCCAGAATTCCTTTCTCTGTAGATATTGGGTGCTATCTCAGGAAAACAATTTTGAGGGAGTAGCATCTTAACAAGCCTGAAGTGTGTAAGGAGAAAGTGGGGGAGTAGCAGTACTTTAAGCAGCTCCTGGGCTTTGTTTGGTTTCTCATCTTTTAGCAGTAGCTATCTGCAAATTTTGGACAACTGTTTGCAGTTTTTAGGAATATGTGTTTTGTCTTTCTTGGGAGAAACCTTTTGTCAGAATTCTGGCAATCCTTTTCTATTTCTAGGAAGTCTCCTTAGGAATTCTTAGCCCAATACTGGTAAAGTCTACACCTGATCATTTCACTTAACATACATTTAAATAATTTTTGTATTATAAATTCTTATATGCAGTATTCCTGCTACCTGTCTACCTTTGGCAAACTGAGAAATTACAATGCCAGAAATATTGATGTGCTGGGGAGATTTTCCCCTCCCCTTGGGTGTGTGCTAAACTTTTCAGATCAAGCATTGTGCTTCAAACACATCACTTAAGAAAAATCAGTATTGAATCTCTCTCTCCCTCCCTCCCTCCCTCTCTCTCTCTCTCACACACACACTATAAATATTCACTGTAGACTTGCATTGCTCAAACTTTTGATACCCGAGAAGCAGTCTTTCTTTCTGGGTTAAAATTGAAGGCATGCTTTGTTCTTCACTCAGATATATATCTCTATTCAGCTTTCAGAATAATGGACAGTATAATCTGTGCAAATGCAGGATAATAGTGTCAATCCTAACTGCCAAGTGTTCCACCCTCCCTTTTACCCAATGAGTAAGGTGTAGGGGTGGCACTGTGCTTTCTTGGGTAGTACTAATGTTTCTAGGATTCCTCCTCCTTCTACTGTCCTGTAGGCTTTAAGGAATCTTGGAGTGTTGCTTGGTATGCTGCTGCAGCTCATATATTGGTGAGAAAAGGGAATCAATTGTTGCATTGGGTAGCAGATGTTTTTTGCCATAACGGCTTAGTTTTTTAGGACGCATTTTGTCAGTCCTTCTCATGGTGTACAGCTTGGGAATTACTGCTGACATTAGGCCTTTCTTTGACTGAGACAATTTGTGTAACTTACTATGAAAGTCTATGGGTGCAAGCCTGTGCATACTTACCTGGGAGTAAGTCCCACTGAACCTACTGGGTCTTATTTCCTGAATAAACATGCAGAGGATTGCACTGTTTGCTAACCAACTACTTCCTGAATCACAGACACCTGCTCATGTAAATTGTTGACTAACTGTCCTTGCTTACCAAACTTGTACAGTTTTTCTGTACAGCCTGAATATTGGTGCAGCTAATACTTGGTAAATTATTTTGACATAAATGTAAAATTTAATATTTTATACTAAAGTGTTTGAATATATAATAGTATGTATTATTCAATTATTTGTGCCTTCATACCACAGGAACAAAAAGTGATAACCTTGAAGTAGGGTCGGTTTTCTGGAGCTCATGCCAGGCAGCAGGGTGCACAGAGACAGAACTATGCAGCTCTTTCCATTCATTTGACTGGGATATACATGAGAGTTTCATGCAAGTTGTCTTGAAGTTCATGGATTCTATCCAGTAATAATGCCGGCTGAAGTGTGATTCCCACACCCAGTGATTTTGGACTTTTACCAAGTAAGACAGAAGAGCATCAGCTATATTGGGCTATTTGTGTAATTAGCTCCATGGTTATTTTTTATGTTTTCTTAACTGATTTTTTTAAATTAAAAAAACCAACAAATGGTTATGTGCATGAATATTAATGAAATCCAGTTTCTCAGACTTTTAGTTGCTGTACAATAAGCCTTCTTTTTATGCTGATGATGCATTCACATTGAATTACCAATACTAGCGCTAAAATCTGAGAAACAAGTTGGGATTGTATTTATGATGTCCAATTTAATGTGTAGTGTTAAGTTGTATTAGATAATCTAACCGTTAATATTTTTCCTTACTGTAGCAGTTTAAGGAAGCACCAGTAATTCTTGTTTTCACATGTTCTGTTCATTTTTACTAGAGCATCTATTAAAACGAATTAAGTGTAATTTCATTGTTTCTATTCATCTCTTATTAGGTCAGGGGTGGGATGGGATGAATAGCATTAAATACCAAACCGAATGAAGAACATCTTGCATCTTACAGGCACACTTCACCTGTATGTCTTAGGTAATACTCTTGTAATACATGTCTGAATTGTGTTGATACATGAAGCCACTTCACATAATGACATAAACCCACATGTGTCTTGGTTGTAACATGAAACCCTGTAATAGAGATTTTGATGATCACAGCCTTTAATTCAGCAACACTGGAACATGTTATGGAGTTTAATTGGGTGCACCTTTGTTAAGGTTCTCAGGTGAACAAGATGTGGGCAGTTTCACCCACAGTTGATAGGGGAGGACCTACACTGACCCCATGACCCCTTCTATTTTTTTTATGTATCTTAATTCCTTCAAGAGATGGAATATTTATCCTTTCTCCTGTGCTTAGCCATCAGTTAATGGGAGAGCATATCCATTGCAACATACAGGTAGAAGCTTCTGGGCAAAGTGTCTGACAGGAGATAGACCAGGCATAGGCAAACTCTGGCCCTCCAGATGTTTGGGACTACAATTCCCATCATCCCTGACCATTGGTCCTGTTAGCTAGGGGTGATGGGAGTTGCAGTCCCAAACATCTGGAGGGCCAGAGTTTGCCTATGCCTGAGGTAGACCTCTGCCTGAGACTTTGAACAATGGCTTTCAGATGGATTAGCCGCTACTAGGATGGGTGGAAATTATAGTCTGTGTCCTATATAAGGCAGTGTGTGTTTTGGGGTCCTCACCCACGACTTGCGGGCCACTTGCAGAACTTTCTTCTCCACTGGGATACTCCCCTGCTTCTCTCCAGCTCTGTCTTCCCATTTTATCTTCTGTTCCGAGGCTCTTGTTGACCTCAGCTGAATCACCTTCATTGTGTCTTACTCAGAGAAAAGTCATAGCCATTTGGTGGTGCTGAATAAGCATTTTCAGTCCTCATAGAGACCACACCATTAGTCTCTGGTTCCTTCAGTCTCCTGTATGCCTATTCTGTAGATTAGCAAAATAATGGTGCAGGCAAAGTGCTGCAGTTTGCATACGTAGCACCATTTATGTCAGAATGCAGTCTTCACAACTGTTAGAGGTTAAAAGGTAGGCAGCCTCACTTAGTGTCATACTAGCCCAAAGCTGCCCAGTGAATTTCATGATGGAGGAGATTTAGACCCTGTCCTTCCCAGAATTGTAGAAAAAAATATTGATGTATCTGTTGTCTTAAACTGTCCCCTAGTGGTGATATGCTAAAGAAGGAATGCATTGCACAAGAATGAATTCATTCAACTGGCATGTAAACAGAAGTCAGTTTTATTGACTTATGCCTGAAGCCAAATTCAACCCAGTTAGAATCAGTAAGTGAAGACCTGCCTACCCAAAATAGCTGACTGGCAAAACCAGACATTCACTATGCCACCCCACCCATTATAATAAAGATTGCCTTGTAATCCAAGGCACAGAAGACTTGAGTTGAAGGCTAATACCAGCTGATAAGCTTAGAAGTTCTCATCATTGGAATTGCACACTAGTTTTAGTTGAGTAAGAGCTTTACTTGATAGGCTAGTTTGATTCTAAGGGACACACGCATGATCTTTGCACCTGCACAAAAGCCATTCAGCATAAGGCTATATTCTGCCTCAGCAACAGAGGTGAGGAGCATATGATCCTCAAGATGTTACAACTCCCATCATACCTAATCCTTGGTTAAACTGGCTGGGAGTCCCAACAGCACCTGGAGGGCCAAAGACTTCCTATTCTTGACCTATATGATGGCTTTGCTAACGTGATCTATCTATCTATCTATCTATCTATCTATCTATCTATCTAGATATAGATATGTGTGTTAAAAAAAAGAGATATGTGTGTGTGACATCATAGGGGCAAGCATTCTAAATGATGAGAATTAAGGCTGCAGCCTTATGCAGAGCTAAGCATACCCAAATCCAGTGATTTCAATCTGGTCTTACGAATTTCAATGAGTTAAGGGTTACCTCATGGCATAGGACTGGGCTGCATATCCCATACTGTTTGTAAGCTTCTCCCTGGCCCAACATTGTGAAGTAGCACTGGCATAATATGTCTTCAGATGAGCAAGATGAAAAGAAATGTACAAACATTAAAAGCCCCACAGGAAGAACTACTACATAGAAAAGGTTTTCAACAGCTTCATCCTAGACTGTTAACATGAAGTGGTCACAACTGAACATCAGTTCATATCACATATGTATGAATTGTGATTTCTTTGAACTGGCCCCACATCTCTGTAATGTTTTGCCATCTGGGATCTGACAGGTATCACCATTATAGACCTTTTGCAAAACCTGACGATGCATCTGTTTTCTTTGATTTACTTTTGAGATGTGCTTGCTGGATTGATGGTTTTAGTTGTATCTTGTACTGGATTTTTAACATTTGGGGGGCTGACTGGTTTGTTATTTATTTCTGGTTTTATTAAGTTTATGTTGTTGTAGCCTATTATATCTTGCAAGCCAACTTGATAGGTCTTTCGCCCTTAAAGGTGACCTACAATATTTTTAATCATCATAATCTTTTGCTAGCTGCAATGTTTAGGGGTGCTTTGACTTGAAACATCAACCATGGGCTTTTGGTCTTTGGAAGGTGGATCTGCCCCCAGCAGATATATCTGCCCCAGCAATTAATGATTCCGACCGTAATGAAAGGTGGTCTGAACTTTCGTCTTGGCTCCATGATCTTCAAACAACTAACCCTGGACTTCCCCAAATTCTCTTAGGCGACTTTAACGCAAGAATAGGTCCCAACGACGATGCTATATTATCTCCCGCAGCACTCCTGGACAATCCCCTGCAGCCCCCCTGGGGAAACAGATGCTCTCTTGATCCCATAACAAATGCGTCGGGGAGGCTGATGGCCCAATTGGCCATCAAAAACGATCTTTGCATCGCAAATGGCAACGTTACTCCCTTGTCCTCGCAGCAGTCAATGTGCATCTCTTCCCGGGGAACCAGTGTTGTCGACTACATTCTATTGACGCCGGAGCTATTCTCACTCTCTACAAAAATGGAAGTGGCTGAATATTTTGGTGGTGACCACCTTCCATTGACTCTATTGTTAAACCTAATAGAGCCATTTTCAGTCCCCTCAAACTATAGTTCCACGGCACAAAGCTACCCTGTATACAAAACAAAGAAATGGACAAGCCTCAGCTCCTCTCTTGCCCTGGACATACAAAAATCATTTGATATGCCTGCAGTTATCTCTGACTCAATTCTGCCCGCTGATCAATACCGGAAATTAATTGATGCTTTTTCAACAACTAGCATAACCACCACCTCGCCTACCCACCAACGCTTCTTCTCTGAATCACCTTGGTTTGACAAGGAATGTAAAGCCCTAAGAAGGTGAATTAGGAAAATGGTCAGAATCATCAAATTTTCCAACGACCCCCAAACCTGTGCAGAGCTTCTAGATATTAAAAGGACATACAAAACCATGATTTATTGCAAGAAACAGCAACACATCCTTGAGGCTTGGTCCACTCTTCGTTCGGCTGTAGAGAGGCATGACTCCCGCTCCTTCTGGCGCTTAGTTAGGCCTTCGGCACCATTCAATTCAGCTACCCTGATTTCCGTTGGCGAATGGATCGCCTATTATTCAGCCAGTTTCACTTCTCCAAATCATCTTACAGATCACCTTCAATCCCCGTTGGACCTCTGTTCCTGTTCTCTTAGTACCACCTCCTCAGTAAATTTTACCTCAACCCGCATCTTCAACATCATAATGTCCATGCAAAGGAATAAGGCCCCCGTTGGACCTTTTCCTGACTGATCCTCTTTGGTGGAGTGAACAGCTGACTCCTGTATTCACCGCTATCTCCTCCGCCCTAGACATCCCCGACTCCTGGAGAGAAGCTACAATAGTTCCGATTTTCAAAGGCGGCCAGCCAAACATCCCTAGGAACTATCGCCCCATCAGTTTACTATCTATTCCGGGGAAAATATTTGCCTCTGTTTTACTGGAAGAACTTCTTTCATGGGTCCATGAGAGAAACATTCTACTGCCAGAACAGATTGGCTTCCAGAAGTCAGCATCAACCATGGACCACTGTTTAACACTCTATCACCTTGCCAGTAAATACACTGCATCAAGGCAAGGCCACCTGTTTGCCGCTTTCATGGACCTGGAGGCCGCCTTTGATTCCATTCCTAGGCAGAGATTATGGTCCAAACTTGCCCATCTGGGAATTGATCCGCACCTCCTTTCCCTAATTATTTCCCTTTATTCAAACACCACAGCTCGCGTCCGAATTGGTCCCAACGGCTCCCTTACCACTCCATTCCCAACGGCCAGGGGCGTCCGACAAGGTTGTCTCTTGGCCCCTTTACTGTTTAATCTTTATCTTCATGATGCTCTTTCCCCTTTGAAGCTAGCAACTAAGTATCCTCCTCACTTAGCAGGCCACCCCGTTGCTTCCCTTTTCTATGCAGATGATGCCGTCATCTTATCCAGAACAGCCGCGGACCTAGCAAATGCAGTTAATGCATTTATCGCCTATTGTAAGGCGGAAGCTCTTAATATTAATTACAAAAAATCGAAAGTCCTCCACTTCACTCGTTCCCGCAAACTCAAGCTGGAGCCACTTAAGATCACAGGTGGCTACTTAGAAAAGGTAAAAGCCTTTAAATATCTAGGCTTAATATTTACTTATAATCTCTCCTGGACCACCCATCTACAATCTGCCTCTCTTGCTGCAACCACGACCTCTAATGCCATTGTCCGATTTTATCACCAGAAGGGCGGCAAACACCTTCCAGCAGCAATTCAAATATTTAATGCCAAAGTTGTCCCTAAATTATTATATGGCTGCGAAGTATGGACTACAGCAATATCAGGTAACTTGGATCGCCCACTTCACATGTTTCTGAGATCTCTTTCCGGCGTCCCGAGATGTGTCTCAGGTGCAGCCCTACGACTTGAGTTCGCCCAGCCCTCAATTGAAAAACGAGCATGGAGTCGAGCCATTTCCTATAGCTCCCACCTACTAGCATCGGATGCTCAAATTAGAGGTGGTTTCTCCAATCTGATCCTAAGAGATATTCATGATTCTCCTTGGAAAACCACAATTAATCTCAAATTCCGCTCTCTTCTCAATTTGAACCGCAAAACTGTTTTTAACTTAGAGTGCATCAGCCCGGCGGCCCTACCTCCAATCAAAAAGAAGCTACAGCAACTTGACTTTTCTAACACAGCTTCCCATGCGAGAGGGCCGTGTTCAGGCCTAGCCCTAGCTATTCCACCCCCTGAAGGGATCCCTCTATACTGCTTCACAATTCCTTCGGAGGCTAAGCGAAGGGCCTTTACCTGTGCCCGTTTCAACTGTTTTCCTACAGCAGTTTTGTCGGGTCGTTACTCCAGAGTTTCCATCGCAAATAGAACATGCACCTGCAATGACACGGCTCTGGAGACTATGGAACATGTAATGCTCTTCTGTCCCAACTGGACAGATGAAAGATCTCGGTTTCTAACTCCTCTCGTGAACAAGCTTCATCTCCCAATCCAGCCTTGGATAGTGTCCCTTCTTCTGCAGGATTCTGACTGTTGGATTACTGAGATGACAGCTAACTTCCTGCTTAGTGTGATGAAGAGGAAAGCGGCACCAACTTCTTTAATACCACAGATGTAGTCGATACGCCGCACAATTGAACCTGTTTTTGTATTCTCTGTCACTCGATGTTTTAAATCCCCTGTTACTTTTGTTATCCCCATTTTTTTTTTCAAAGTATTCGCCCAGGACGACATCCACTTTTACCTCCCCACCCCCATTTTATGTTGTTATTTCTATGTATATTATGCTATGGCCATATGGCTAATGCAATAAAATCAATCGACTTGAAACATTGGGCACACTGCTCCCCTTTTGGAACAAATTAATTCTGGTTAGAGCAGAGCTTTCCAAACTTTCCATGTTGGTGACACACTTTTTAGACATGCATCATTTCACGACACAGTAATCCAGTTTTCCTAGCAAACCAGAGGTTAAACTAACCCCTTTCCAGCCACCGCAAGAGCACAGGGATTGTTCATGCGACACACCTACACACTGCAGCCGACACACTAATGTGTTTCAACACACAGTTTGGAAAACTCTGGGTGAGAGGGTGTCCATTTTTGTTAGTGGTTTGTCATGTCAATAAATTTCAAGTGCTGGGATCTTCTTAAACCTTTTAGAAGAAAAGTTTCTTTCATGAGTGGGGAAGGGCCATGGCTCAGTGAAGGAGCACAAGCTTTGCACAGAAAAGGCCCCAGGTTCAAATTCCTGCCATTTCCTGGTAGTGCTGAGAAAGCTCCTGCTTGAAACCTTGGATTGCTGCTGCCTCTCATTGAAGACAAGGCTGAGTTAAAGGGGTCCATGATCTGGTTTGGTATAAGGTCTACAAGCAAAAAACATTAGAAAAGTATTTTGTTTTTAAATATGAAATATGAAGCCAGCACCTGAATTGGTGCACTTTTGGGTCCTGTTTTTATTCCATGAACAATGCCTCAGCTTTGCCTACACATAGAAATAACAACACGTCATCCTGGCATTTTAATATACTGTTATGCTGACACCATGTGTACCTATTACCAGAAACGTCCTGGAGGCAATGTTGGCCTAGTATAATGAAGCAATAAACCATAGTATACAGCTGCCCTGATGGGAGTTTCAGATATGACAAGAGAGACCTGTTTAGATAAACTTCCTTTATCAACATAAATCCAGTGAGAACTTACACATTTGTCACTGAGATGGCACCTTTATGCTTTTCTCTTTCATTTCAAAACTGATGTGGCCTGCCTTTCTCCTACAGTTCCTCATCAGTAACTAAACACATACATTATTTCCCTGCAAAAGATTACATTATTGTATCCAGCAGCCTTGCAGTGGCATTCTTTGCATTCTCTAATTGCGCTCAAAACAATAGTTGCTTGCCAATTGTTGTTCTGGCAATGGAGTTAATTATAGAGGAGCACCTACCAGCTGTCTGTACTGGTTCACTTTGCCTGGCTGCAGGCTAGAAAATCTGACTGGGTGAAAGGGCAGCAGTGATTATGTTTCTTAGAAAAGCTGTGCTGTTTAAAATAAAGCGTGTTTTGAAGCACGTTCTCACTTTTGCCTTAGAATGTTCTAATAGGATCTTTGAAAAATGTTGAGCCACAATGATACCAGTACACATGGGCTTTAACCTTCCACTTGCACTAGCTGTCCCTAGATATGAAAGCTCAACACCAGTCCCATCCACTGTCCACGAATAACAGGGAGGGAAGGGAATTAAGGGTGGTGGAGGTGTGCAGGAACCATTTCTCCTTTCTTACATTGTTGCACAGGAGGATGGAGGATTTGTTCCTATCTGTACTGAGATGGAGATGGGCATTTGTGCGTGTGTGTGTGTGTAAGAGTAGGGACCGGAATGCACATTGTAGCTTGGGCAAAAAGCCCTATGCATTAAGAGGGGAGATGTTGAAACGAATAAGCAATATGGGGGGTGAGGTTAGGGGCAAAATGGAGTGTGAGAAGCACCAAATTTTGGCATTGCACAGGGCACCACTGAAATTTGAGACCCCCAAGGTCTGCTATTTCCAGAACTTTAGGTATGTATGGTTAAAGTCAATTAAGGGGCATGGTTATCCTAACATAGGCAACTTCTAAGAAGAATAAAACTCTTTGTAGTTTGGGAAGTGTCAGTAAAAAACATTTAAAAGTGTAGGATGTATGATTAATGGGCAGACGTATAACCACCCCACATGCAAATCAGGATAAATGCTCATTGCTGCATCATCTTCCAGTAAAAAAAGCAAAACAACTGCCTAGTAAAGACTGCACATAGGCCAATCTCTGTGTAAACTTTGTGTATGAAAAGCAGGATCACAGGTCACCTGGAGGAACCATCTGATTACAAGTCCAGTGGAATGAGCTGCTCAACCCAACCTGCAAAACGAGCTTCACTCTGAGAGCTGGCATAGAGCAGTTTGCATCTCCTGTTTGTGGCAAGGGGCCAGACGCTGTCCAGAATCATTATTCATGAATTACCTTGTGCTCAGATTGCCAAAGGTTTCATTAGGTTCCATGCAAATTAAGCACAGCCTTTGGCTGTATGAAATTCCATCTAGATGCATGGAAAAGCAAAGGAGGCCTTAAAGCTGCTCATTATTCCCTTTGTAATAATTTACAGATATGCAAGAATAGATTATATGGCTGTAAATCTGAACACCACCTGTCATCATTCCTGCCCATTGGCCATGCTGGCTCAGGCTTATAGATGTCCAACAACATCACAGGGTGGCCGGAGGTTGATTGGGTTTTCGTATGTTATTTGTGGTTTAAGATTGTGATCTGGCCTGCTGTATACACTAAATGCAAGTTGCAAGTCATGTGGATATGCTTGGCTTTCATCCAATTTATTTTCAGATTTTTAAGAAGACACAGCAGTTCATGAACACTAGATGGCAGACGCAGCCTATGAAACAAGTTCAGCATGAGTAAGTTTTGAAGGGAAGGAGGGGTAGGCAGTCACTTGATAGATCTGTTCCCTTTACAGAGCAGCAGGGATATTTTTTCAAGTGTTTTTCTTTTAATGTTGAACACTAAATTGTCTTTAGCCACAGAAATTATAACAGAATAAGCAATGGATGAGTTGACCAAGCAGCAGTTGGTGTTACAAAAAGAAAAAGAAAAGAAAAGAAAAAAGAAATGTCTTAGGTTATACATAGGAAGGATAATGTTGAATCTTATGTTCAGTAGTTGGAGGTATAATGTATTTAAGGGTCACACCGTCATCTATTTATTTATTTCACTGTGACATGTGAAAGTTTTGGATTTTTTTCAAGAAGACTTGACAATAAAGGGAAGGAAGTGACTGAATGTGCAGAACACCTGCGTTTACTGGTGTCCTCTTACTGGCATAATTGTGCATAATGTAGTTTAACATCCAGTATATATATAGTAAAAAAAAAATCACTTTAAAAACCAAGAAAATGCACACATAAAAAGACAGAAAGCACAGAGTAAAAGTAGTCCTTCAACAAGTGATTAAAGTAAGAAAACATCCAATATTTACAATGTCCAGGATAGTCACCGATGTTCTCTTCACTCAAGAGGCTAATGATCCTTCTGTGTTCTGTATGAGAAGCATTCACAAGTATTTTGTTTTCACATAGAACAAGCAGTGAGATTGTAGATCTAGTTTAAACACCGAGAGAAGGCTCTGTTGCATATGCAAATTTTGTTCTGCATGCCATATAAAGTCCAGAGGTGTCTGAGAGTGAATTTTAGTTTCCAAATATGGTAAGTTTTCAAATAAGGATGTTGTCATCGGTGTTTACTTCATTCAGTACTAGCAATGTCACGTTTCACCGATCTCTGCCTTAGCAAAAGGGTTGCCGAGAGTTTAGCCAACTGTGCTAACACTTTATAAGCTCCACTATTTAAAAACACTTCCTCATATTACAGCTGTAAAGTACAATACAAAAGGGAAAGAGCAATTTGCTCTTAATACAGTTTTTGAGCTCCTCTGTTGGCAGAAATGGCTTGCTGGCAGCTTCCACATGATGGAAAAGCCTCTGCCTGCAAACTGAGGCAAAACATGGATATAGGCCTCCATTTCTTAGTATTAGTCTTTGGAAGCAACTGTATACTGGCTGGGAAATCCTCACTGGTCAGAGCACTCATGGGGCTTGAGCGCTATTTGTAAATTAAATTCCATTCCATACTGCCGTGGACTTGTTAATAATAGTCCTTCTAAAAGATCCTTACATCACTAGGACATCAAGTTACTCTCCAACACTGCCAACTTGTTCTGTCCTTACAAATGATACATTTTTAGAGTATTTCATTTATAGACTCTATCTTATTCCCAAGGCTTCTCAAACTCTTGTCTGAAGGACATGTTCTTGCTCCTTTTGCACAATTAGCCTGATAAGTGATGAGCACTTCCAGATACGGCTGAGGCACTGTTAATGGATGGATGGGAGATTGCCTCTTCTTGATGGGGTTACACTCCCTCTGAAGGAGCAGGTGTTTAGCTTGCGGTTACTTCTGGATCCTTTGCTGTGGCTTGAGGCTCAGGCCTCGGCAGCACAGACTGTCTTCCATCAGCTTTTGCTGGTGGCCCCGCTACGCCCCTCTTTGGACAGGGATAGTTTAACTACTGTTGTCTATGCTCTGGTAACCTCTAGGTTTGATTACTTCAATCACTGCAGTTGTAGATGGAGCTGCCTCTGAAGATGGTTCAGAAATTTCAGCTGATGCAGAATTCAGTGGCCAGGTTTCTCATCGAAGCAAGACATATAACGCCAAATGTGGCCTGATTGCTCTCGTGCTGATCAGTTTCCGGGCCCAATTCAAAGGGTTGGTTTTGATCTATAAAGGCTTAAAGCTTAGGACCACAATACCTCAAGTACTGCCTCTCTCCATAGGAAGCAACCCAGACCCTGCAATCATCATCTGAGGACCTTCTTTGTGTGCCTTCTCTGAGAGAGGTCTGGAGGGCAGCAACGTGAGTACAGACCTTTTCTGCATTGGCTCCCTGCTTGTAGAATGCTCTCCCCTTGGTTACATATCTTTAGACGCCAGGTAAAAACATTCTACTTCATCCATTCCTTTGGCTATTTAAACTATCTATGGTCTTTTAAACTGTGGGGGGCTGGTATTGGTTTGTTTTTTAAATCTATGTATGTTTGTGTTTTTAGATTGTAAACTGTCCTGTGATCTTCAGATGAAGGGTGATACAGAAATTAAATAAAGAAATAACATAAAAATAATTAATAAATTTGGGGAAGGAAGAAGGGATAAATGGAAAGGCCAACACCCATACATAAGGGCTTCTGTCAAATTATCAACCTGACCAAAGCATGTTGGCTATTTACAGTTTAGTTGCGCTGCAGAAAGCTTGCTGGGGAGACCATGCATTACAAGGAACTCAAAAATAACTTTAACAAGGTTTTAATAACAAAAACAAAAACTCCTTTTACACTAAACAGATCAATAAGCATGACCCATCCACCAACCCAACCCCCCAGGGTACTGAGAGAGCTAGGTGCTTCTCTTTATATACTATACCCAATTGCTGACACAGCTTAATTAACACAACTTAGCAGCACCTGCTATACTGTTTCACAGCTGTAAAACTGGGTCTCGTTATTTGCTCTGGCCCTTAAAGACTTACACATCTTGTGGAACAATAATGAACCTTCACATTTAAAGAGACCATTCAACAAAGCATACAAAGGAAGATTCTCCTAAGGTTTATCAAATATGCGTGTTTGTGTGCATACAGGTGTAGGAGTTCACCCACCATTAGATTCACAGTTAACTGGGTTGAAATATGCTGAAGGCAATTGATCACAATATGTTGTGATAGTTTTGCTGAGGTGTGTGTATGCAAATTGACATTAAGTTCTGCAGTTGTTTCAGGTTGAGGACAAAGCTTAGATCTATTTTATGCAAAGCTATCTGCTTCCCTCAGAGAAGCACAGGGCATAGGCTATCTGACCTGTAGCTGCTATTTTTATTTCATTTCCCCTGTGACTCTGCTCAAGAATGAACTCTGTTAGCACACCCACAGATGAGTCCAAACAAACAGTTTGGGATGCAGACTATCTGCAAGACAGAGAGATGATTTAGCTATTGCTTGCCCCTTTCGGTTCTGAGTTCTTATTCCCCTTAGCAACACACTGGCTGTAAGAGAAAAACTTATTCATGCTCTAGAAATGTAATATTTACTCAAAACAATTTTATTTGCCTTGGCTTCCTCCTGGTGCCATAAAGTGATAGCCAACATCAAGTACTTAAAAAGCCAGCATGTGCATATGACTCATATTTGTTATCCTTATTAATAAAAAAGCCCATGTTTTTTGCTGTTTGGTGCAATCATGCGGGACTCAGGTCTGGAGCACGTCTTAAGCATAGCCTGTCTCTGGAATCTGCAGAGATTTGCCCTGCTCCATATTTAGACCTTGTGGGTGGAAGGCTAGGTAGAAGCCAACTTTTTATGCCATTACATCACAAGAATCAAGGACTTTAGGCTGAGGGGTCCAAGACAATTAACGAAGAGCAGCTGCTCACATGTAAATCACAATAAGTATGTAAGTATTAATAAAACAGATTTTATTCACAGCAGGATAATCTCATAGTTGAAATTAAACATGCACACACACCCTTAAAGATAACTAGAAAAGGATTAGCATTCACAAAGCAAAGGTCCAACTAAGCTCTAATTAACTGAGTTGTTAGCTAAGCTATTTACACCAACCAACAGACATTGCCCACCCAGTTATTTCACAAAATGGCAGATGCAATTACCAAATTGAATCACTGCCCTATCCTGGCATGTCAAGGAGGTGACGAAAAAGTGACTTGTATGGTTGCGGGCGGGCGGGTGGGGCGCGCAGGCGGGCGGGCGGAGAATGAACAGGTTTTGAGTTTTCTCCATGAGGCACTTTTGAGCTATCTAGTTTGAAACTGAAATTTATTTCTTAACATGGCATTGGGAAACCAACAGAAATCTATCTGCTAGAGCTAGCCACATATTTCTCAAGTTGTCTTAGCAGGCTGGGCAACATCTGTTCACCTTATCTAGAAATGCATTTTTAAAAAGAGAGAGTCTGTCCAGCTTCTTTCTACTTCTCTGTGCACTTATATATATTCCATGGGTCTGCAGTATCTGAGATTCTGCTAGAAAACACAGCTAGGGGTTGTAGGATAATGGCTAAGTGGGGAATAAATGGCAGCAGCCTCCCACAACAATACATTCTCAGACAGATGGTCCAGCTCACTTTGAGCTGGCAAATATTCCCTACACTTCTTTACTGAGTTAAGCAAGTTCTTACCTATTATGATGAATAATGTTCATGTATGCTCACAGCAGGATGTACAGGGTGTTAGGGAAGGAGGAGTATCTCTGGTGGGAGATACGTCATGCCTCTTCTGGGATAGTTTGTCCACCTTTGGTCCCCACCCTGCACTCAGATTTCATCTGTGGCTCCTAGAAGCTGTCAGCATGTGACAGTGGCCTCATGCTGGGAACCAGCTTTGACTGGCTGGCTAAACAGGTGAGGGTAGTTGATGGGTCTCAAGCCCTCCGTGAGTTAGGGACTTCTCCTGCATGTGAAGGGTGCAGCCTGCAACTTAGATGAGCAGGACATGGTGGGGATGATTTGCAAAATTTGTTTATGTGGGATTTATCAAAACCACTTTAAATCTGTGGTATGTACACACCCTTGGATGGATCCTGACCAAATCAGCCAGGCTTCAAAGTGCTTTGGACCAAGGCAGGATGTTTTCCAAAGCTCCAAACCAAGGTAATAACTGGATCTTGTGGTTGGTGCACACCCCTACTACCTCGTATACATTTCATTTCAAGGAGGAAATGTGCCAAGTTCCTTGTTGCTGAGACATTGGGAATATGGCTGTCAAAGAAGAACTATGTAGTCATTGGCCAGTTTAAGAGAATCAGGGAATGGAGTACGTGCAAGAAGGAGATTCACAGCAATATCTCCCCCAGAAAAGCAATAGTATCTTAAAAGGGCAAACCTGCTTTTGTCGACCAAAATGTAGCAATTCCAGCTCCCCCCACCCTTTTAAAGCTGTACCCTGGTCATGTCTCTTAGCACATAGTCTTTCATCTGAAAGCAAAGTGAAAAGAAGATAAGAGCTGACCAAAGGTCAAATAAGTCTAACATTTTGTTGTGACAGATGGTCAGCCAGAGGCTTCTGTGAAGCCTACAATCAGGGCATGACACCCAGGAAAGCAGGAGTGATTCACATTCTCGACATGTGGAACACCACATCATCAGAGTCTATCATGTGTATCAATTTGCACCAAACTGTGTATACAAGGAGAGCCTATCTGCAACACTGTTGGAGCACCGGTGTCATTTTCACATCAAAACTTTTCAATGATGGGAGTTATAATTTAATGAAACAGATCTCCCAACTTTTGTGGTCTTGACTATAGCGCTTCTGGCTCATGAGATTTCTTGGAACTTGAAATCAGCAGAATCCTGAACCACCTCACTTTCCTTGTAAATGAGAGTGCACTGGACAAAAAGACAAAAGTACATGATATCAGAGAGCTGACTCAGTTCCTGGAATCCTCGGGGACAGAAATGCTGATAAAGTGAGAGACAACCCTTTATGTGCTGAACCCAAACAACATTTGTCTGAAAACAAGGACTGTAGCAAGGATGCAATCTACTACAAGATTGCTGACGAGGACACCCTTAGAAGGCAAGAGATGGAATTGAACATATTTTACCAAGTTTGGCTACAACTATAGAGTAAAGGAAATTGTGAAAGAGAAAAGGAGGTTCCAATTTTGTTATTTGCCACTGGTGCCGAAAACTGGAAGGGAATTTTATTAAAAGTAGACTAGTTACATTCTTAGGCTGTGTCTGCATCTTTAAATGCAGGTGCTGTGGAAGTACTACTTGATGCAGGTGCAAAACCCAACTCCTCCCAATGGTGACATTCCTTTAAATAAAAAAGCGATCAATGTTTCATTATGCACATTGGCTAAACCTAGACACACACAGTGCTGATTTGGACTTGTAGAAATCTACAAATGTAGATGTGAGCTTGGATTGATTTCCCCAGGTTCCAGTCATTGCTTTGATGCTGGGAAGCAGTGCTTGGACAGATTATCCAAAATTTGTGAGGTTTACAAATGGAACCCCTGCAGAAGAAAAAAAAAGTATTGTTCTGTGTGAGTAAAGACATCACAGACTGTGACATCCTCCAAAAATGATGGAGACTTTTCAAAAAACCTATTCAGTGCTATAAATACATCATAAATAGAGGTCATTAAATGACAGGGAACAAGAGCTTTCCAATGTAAACAAATAAATTCTGCATTGTACTGCCCTCTCTGGCCTTATAAAACCAAGTTGAGCCGAGGAGTTGCAGTACATTGCATGACAATAGAACATAATAGAAATGATGCTGAGGGGGCGGGCTTTGTCATTGCTGTTCCAAAACTTTAAATGACACAAATGTGAAATTATAAGTCTGTCCATACTTGCCCCATGATTTACTCCCTGCTGTTATTTGATGCTGCAGAATTGCAAAAGACTGGAAAATATTATGATTTAATAGGAAAAATTTGGAGTAAATTTGGAAGAAGGAAAAGAAAAAGAAAAGAATCCTGGAATGGCGGACACTGTTACAAACTGAAAACACAGCTTGACTCTGGAACTTTCTTGTTAAGTTTATAGTTTAGTGCTAATGGGTTCGGCAAACAAACACTTGTGTTTATTGTGACAGAATGAACAGAATGTACTATGGGGACAGCATGATTCACATTTCCATAGGAGGCTTGCTGACTGAATTAAATATTGTGCCCCTCTGCTGTGGTTTGTTGAACATGCTGTGTTTGTCGACATGCTGCAGCCTTGTTCCATGAAAAGCTGATATCTGAGGTTGATAAAATATATCCTTTTATATTTTGGACACTCTGTCTGAGGTCCTCCTAGTAAATCAGCCTTGCTGTGGGTCTGTCTATTAAGTGGCTTTATTGTCTCTGGCTGCTTGTTTGATATTTATTTATACATTATCAACATTTTTATTTGTTAATTCGACTCATAAATGTTTATTTGTCCCCCACTTCCCCCCAATGGGAACCCAAAGCAGTTACTATGATACAAAAACAAATACAAAGGCAAACAATTAAAAATGCTATCTGCTGACAATCAGCCCATAAATTAAATCATAGAATCATAGAGCCCAGATTGATCTTAGTCTGGACCCCCAGGTTCTGAAATGAGGGGAAAGACAGATTGGTGGCTATGGTGACTAGGCCTTTGCTAAATTGCCACAGTGGGCCATATTCTGAAGAAGGTATGGATTTGCCGCTCTGGGCCCAGAGTATACACTGGTAAGACCCCAGGACAGGTGTGGGAAACCTTTGGTCCTCCAGATGTTGCTGAATTACAACTCCTACCAGCTCCAGCAACCACACCTGCCCTAGGTAAAGCGCTGCCAAACTTTTTGGGCCAATGGGCACATTCAGAATTGTGAGAAAGTTCCATCTGCCATGGAGGCCTGTAAAACAGGCCAGGCCACTGCAAACGAGCTGAGCAGGAAGAGCAAACATTTTCTTTTGGATTGTGGATTTTTGAGGGGATATTCACTGAGTTCACATCCGCACCATACATTAAAAGCAGTCTTATACTGTTAAGTATAGTAATTTAATTCACTGACATGGTAAATGCTTGCGTGCATTATTACCATGTGTTTAAATGTGATCAGTTGGGGTAATCGAATTCTAGAGAGTTCTCTGGTAGTTCTCATGTGATTGGCTAATGTTGGTCACATGGAAGGTGTCTAGTAAAGGAGAGACTTCGTTTTATGTGGAGCAAAATGACTGTGTTTTAGAATCCACTTGTGAATGTTGTTAAATTGGATAGATCGTTGGAGTGCTTCTTCTCTGCTTTGAAAGAAAGAGTGCAAAGCTGCAGCAGAAGGTAAAAGTGGAAATCTCTCAGGGGAGCTGCAAGGCATGGCCTAATTGAGATATTGTTGTTTGGCAGTTAGAAGAAGAGACTGTAAACCCATGCTTGGATAAGAATGTGACTGCAAATATTATGATTTAATTCATCTATAAGTTTATGCAAGTAAGGTTTTTGAATGTTAAGTCTGGATATTGGTTTAGTTTCCAAAGAAGGGTGTCAGCCATATACAGTGGTACCTCAGGTTACATATGCTTCAGGTTACATACGCTTCAGATTACGGACCCCGCTAACCCAGAAATATTACCTTGGGTTAAGAACATTGCTTCAGGATGAGAACAGAAATCGTGCTCCAGCGACATGGCAACAGCAGGAGGCCCCATCAGCTAAAGTGGTGCTTCAGGTTAAGAACAGTTTCAGGTTACGTACGGACCTCCGGAACAAATTAAGTACTTAACCCGAGGTACCACTGTACACGATTTGAGCTTCTTAGCTGTGACATTTTGCCACCCTTTCTTCAACATTTCCCACTTTAACAGGCATAGCTTAACTGTAGTTTGTTAAGCATGGAGGGAACAAACCACAGTTCCCAGGATATTTGGGGGCTGTCTAAGTGGTATGAAAGTGCTTTTATGTATGGTGTGGATGTGACCTGTGACTTTTTGTTATGTACCAGCAGGTGCACTGTTGCCTCTGGATGCCATCATGGCAGCTCCAGCCCCAGGAGCACATCCCTAAGACAAAGGGAAGCTGTTTTGGGGACAGTAAACAGAAGTAGCATGATGAACTTTCGGCCTTGTGACCAGTCATTTACCAACAGAGAACCAAATTTTGGTTGTAAACAAATGAGAAATGAAGGGAACCAATTAGCAAGCAGGAAAAGCTTTCTGGGATGTTGGGGAGCTGAGAGAGGTCTCAGACCATTCTTCTCTAGGCTCCATATTAGCATCATCTCTATTTCACACAAACAGCTTCCCCCCCGTCTTTTTTGTGTCTTTTCTCTGGAATGCACACAGTAAGAAGAAAATGTTCCTTTTGGATTGCATTCTTGATGCTTGTCAAAACTTTGCCTTGAGACAGGCTTTACTGCGTTGAGTTTTCCACATACATTTTGTACAGGTTTTTTTTAAACTTGTTTCAGGAAATTTTATTTCTACCTTAGCAAAAAAATTTCTTGTGATTTTTACAGAGAGCTAGATTTTCCCTGATGTTCATGATATGGACAGCTTTGAATAGATTTAATTTTTTTCAGATTTCTTTTCTTCTTCCTCATTACATTTTATATATTCCTGGGAGGGGTTCAGGCTGCACTATTTTATTTTGGAACATTTTTGTTTAGTGTTTCCTTGAACTAATTTTCTACTTAGATGTTCCTCAGTGGATCTTATATCCTGGACACCAAATTGTTCTCTGCTAAGGGGGGAAGTAAATGAGCATCTAACACCACAGGAGCCTGTTCCCTGAAATTCCACTCTGGAACTGGCAGCTAGTGTTCTTCTTTTTAATATGCTATAAGGTTAGGACAGCTAGGAATGTAGTTAGAGGCTAGTGGAGCTTAGGCAGGCCTGTTTAGGGTTCAGAAATTGTAGTTAATTGTAGTTAATTAATTGTTATTAATTTTAATCTTACATACCAATCCATGCACATAATAGCAAGGATTAAAACTAGATGTTTTAAAAAAGTTGATTTTTCCATGTAACCATTGTATCCTAATACCCACACATATATTGTGCTTTGATTTTTCATTTAATATTGTTTGTGGCTTATGTGTACATCTTCCACACTCTGAAATTAAATCAAAACGGCAGTGCCATCAAGTCCAGCTGTGTAGGCTCAGCATTCCCATCTGTGTCACTTCTGGGCCAAGATCTATCTGGGGGGTGGGGAGGGGTCTCAGTGAGGGCATTTTGTCCAGGACAGCCTCAAGCCTAGACATAGTCCTGCTGCAACTTAACATGCTGGCTAGCTTTAACTGAACACTAGCATCAGGGCAATGAAATAGGAAATAAGAAAATAGAAAATAAGGAAGTAATCCTTGCAGTTAACTTTCTGGCATTCATATATGCCTTTTCCTTTTGAGCAACCTAATGAAAAATATCAATGGTTTTATCTGTTTTAAGGAACGTGTGTGTGTGTAGAGCAATCCTTAAAGAACCCAGCATATCCAGAGATCTTAACAAAATTTTGTTTCAGGTAGCAAACTAGCTGCTGTGCGTTTGCTTTTGAGTGCTTCTCTCTGAGGAAGGAGGGGCATTCCTTCTGTAGCTTGAAACATGCTATCCTGTGTCACGCAAGCTGTTTGCGTTATAGATGCAAACATTCCAGTGTAAGCTAAGCTTATCTTGTGTCTTTTCCACCGAGACTTGTGGGTTTAGTTTTCTTGAGTAGTCTGCCTGAACATTGTCCAGTAAGACTTCATCTTAATTGATTAGGACTTGGAACGTACTTTCTTGGACAAATTGCATTCTGATGAATAGTGCACTCTCTCTCACAGCTGGGCTGCCAGAAAGCCAAGATATTATTTTCTGTCTAGCAACCATCCCAAAGCGACCCTTAGGTAAAGTTCAGAATCCAATTTCATTTTTTAATTCATTTAATTCAATCCCATACATTTCAACATTAAGCGACTGGAATATGATTGGCTCCAAAAGTTTTACCTTGAAAAATTTCGCTGTGATGTATTCCATCTTCACCTACAAAATGTCCTATCGTAGAAACCATTCACTATAACTACAAAGTATGATGTGGAGGCTGAGGAATGTTTCTTTCCCTTAGGTAGGGAAACCCTGCCATCCTAACTTCAAGAGAATAAACACTGGATTGTCTGAATTAATTTTATAAGATTGCGCCAAAAGCTTAAGACCAAGCAGAGGAATGATTATGTGACTTTTCTCAAATGCCTCAAAGGATACTGCTTTTCCATATTCCGTTCTCCTTTGACCTGCAGTGGGTCATGGAAAAAGTGAAGTATCAGTTGAATGCCCATATGTAGTGTTGCAGCATTCCATTCTTAATCTGACCTCAGAGCAAGGAAGGAGGACTATATTTCAAGCATACTGGTCCTAGTCCAACCAAGGTTAGCAGTGACCAGTCCTATTTCTTATTGAGGTAATAAACCAGTGTCTTGGCTGTGCCACTCCAAACTGCAGAGGAGAACTCACATGATTGAGTACCATTGCTGCACCTAGAAAATTAGATGCCAGAGCAAAAAATTGTAGGTTACCCTGACATATGTTTAGGGAGTGTGTGTGTGTGTGTGTGTGAGAGAGAGAGAGAGAGAGAGAGAGAGAGATAAGGATAAGCTTCTTCTTCAATAAGAACTTACCCCAAGGGACAAGCTTAAGCACCAGTTGCCTGTTTGTTTCCCCCATTTTTTAAAAAACTCAGCAGTCTTGATCAACTGCAAGTCAGAGACAAAGAATAAGAGAGTGTGTGTATGCTTAGGTATTTCTCCTCTAGCTAGTCATTTTGCTCCAAATAACCCAGTTCCAGCTGATTTTTGTGTCTGTGGGTAGAAGAATATGGCTACCTGGCTAAACAACTCTGCTATTGTTTACATTAGACCTGTAAAACTTGCAACTCAGTAAGCCACATCATGCAACCCACAAGCTACATATTGTGTGCTTGACAGCTCTTCCTTCTTGTTCCTTCCTTTTTGTCATTCCAGGCAGACTGCAGAAACAGATTAATTTATTGAGCCCCCTTCTGGGCTACCACGCTTGACAGGTGTACATCAATTTGTCTGGTGAGCCATCAATTAAATTATATTGAATGTAACATGTGTTTGATATTTATAAAATGTGGATGACCTGTTACTGTTGTGAACAACTTTGAACTAAGCTTTGTTACTTGAAAAGTGGCACACAAATATTAAATAAAACAAAACGGTGCTTAACATATACAGTCATTTAACTTGAGATGAAAGGAGCCTCCTGTCTTGCCAGACATTATTGACTTACTTCTTTTCTACTTATGATTCACTTTCTCCTGGCCTCATGGAAACTGCTTATACATGAGCTGCTCACACATGGCTGCGAGATCTTCCTTTGTGACCCCAAGATTCCGCTGGGGGCTGGTTGTGTGTGTCTTTCCTACAAAATTGGAATACAAAAGGAATTCCCCCTTTCCCCTTTCAATGGAGTGCTCATTCTGTGAGAAAGAGCCATGTGATTGATTCCCATGTGCAGCAGGCTGGGGGTCATCCAGGAGGTGATTGGAGATGTAGAAGCAGCAAGAAATGACATGACACTGGCTTGGGATCGAAATAGTCACAACAGTATTGATATGTAAGTCGGCTGTGGCATAGGCATTCAGTATATATCCTGAATCAGCCAACCTGGTCACTGGCTGATAACTACCTCAGTACTGATCATGGAGTTAAAGATGCAAATCAAATGGGGCAATTTCACCAGGTCGCCATTTGGGGGTGTTATATGGCCCATTAGCCCCTGTATGGGCTTTTGGACAGAACCCTACCCTTTACCAGGTACCCTGAATTTGATTCTGGATCAGGGGGCGGGGCACCCACAGCTTATACTAAGGTTCCAACTCAATACCCTTTCCCCAATAAAAGTTGTTAAAGTTGTTGTGTGCAAGGCACACCCCTCCATCCCAGACAGGGTCAATTGGTCTGCAGGCAGCTTCCTCCCTGACCCCAAAATTAGACCGATAAATTCCACAGTCTGGCCATACACATGCACTGCCTACGTACCTCCTGGCAGAGCCAACAATATACAGAGTGGGAAGGTGGGACATCTGATTCCAACTGCCACATACTTGCAGCGCAGCTGGCTTTTATGCTATGGCAGTGGACCTGAGTGAGGACTGGCTCCACCAGGTCTGTTGCCAGAGCACAACCCCCGCTTGAGGGCCATGATAGGTCCATTTGAATTTGAATTTTTTTGGCGGACAATCCCACCAGCCACTGTGACTGGCTGAGGCTGACAGTGATGTCAGCCTTTCCTACCCCACCCCCCAGCTCCCCCATGATAAGCAGTCTTTGTACAACAGAAAATAATATTTAAAGGGCACCATAAACAATCTGTAAACTGAAGTCTCTTTCATTTCAGTTGTTTTGAAGTTTGCATTTCACATTCTTTTTATTTTAAGCTTTATTGTCACTGGGGGATCCACCCAGACATACGTTAATTGCCATTTTAATTTTTATGGGGAATAAGCAAATCCACATATCAATGTGTCAAAAGAGTAAGAACAAAACAATCATGTGAGATGAACTTGTTAAGTTAACTAGACAAATTATAATGATAAGAAGAACTGCAGAGGTCAGAGAGAGTACTATAAAACAGTACATGGAAACAACTTACAGTGCAATCCTAAACATGTCTCCTCAGAATACTGTATGTAAGTTCTGTTGAATTCAGTGGCGCCTACTCACAGGTAAGTGGGGTTAAGATTGTGTCCTCAGTCATTTCCCAACTTAATTAATAGTAAAATTCTGAGATATTGTAAAGTACTAAACCACGGAATTAAAGGCCAAAACGAAAATAATTAACTGCAAGAAAATAGATCCCCTACTTAAACTTTAGATCATAGAATCATCGTAGAGTTGCAAGGGACCTTGAGAGTCATCTAACCCCCTGTAATGCAGGAATCTCAACTAGATCATACAGGACAGAAGGCTTTCCAACCTCTGCTTCATAAACTCCAAGGAAGGAGAGTCCACCACCACCTCTTGTGGGAGCTTGTTCCACTGTCTCCTTTCTGGTAATTTGAATTCAATGTTTCAGGTCCTAGCCTGTGGAGCGGGAGAAAACAATATTGCTGCATCTTCCATGGGAAAGTGCTTTAGATATTTGAATATGGTTATCATATCTACTTTCAGTCTCCTCTTTTCTAGGCTAAGCATACCTAGTTCCCTCAATTGTTCCACATAACACCCTTTATCATCTTGGTTATCCTCCTTTTCACACATTCCAGGTTGTCAATA
This sequence comes from Podarcis cretensis, assembly GCF_951804945.1. Classification (NCBI taxonomy): domain Eukaryota; kingdom Metazoa; phylum Chordata; class Lepidosauria; order Squamata; family Lacertidae; genus Podarcis; species Podarcis cretensis. The sequence goes on along the minus strand of NC_137170.1, from coordinate 70,981,501 downwards.
TCCTTCTTAAATTGTGATGCTCAGAACTAGACATGATCAAGGCAGAATAGAGCGGTACTATTACTTCCCTTTATGAGGGCACTGTGATGTTGATGTTCTTAAAGAAATGGGAGTGCCTGATCACCTCATCTGTCTCCTGAGAAATCTCTATGTGGGACAAGAAGCTACAGTTAGAACTGGATATGGAACAACTGATTGGTTCAAAATTGGGAAAGGAGTACGACAAGGCTGTATATTGTCTCCCTGCTTATTTAACTTATATGCAGAATTCATCATGCAAAAGGCTGGACTGGATGAATCCCAAACCGGAATTAAGATTGCCGGAAGAAATATCAACAACCTCAGATATGCAGATGACACAACCTTGTTGGCAGAAAGTGAGGAGGAATTAAAGAACCTTTTAATGAGGGTGAAAGAGGAGAGCACAAAATATGGTCTGAAGCTCAACATCAAAAAAACTAAGATGATGAACACTGGTCCCATCACCTCCTGGCAAATAGAAGGGGAAGAAATAGAGGCAGTGAGAAATTTTACTTTCTTGGGTTCTATGATCACTGCAGATGGTGACAGCAGTCACGAAACTAAAAGATGTCTGCTTCTTGGGGGAAAAGCAATGACAAACCTAGACAGCATCTTAAAAAAAGAAGAGACATCACCTTGCTGACAAAGGTCCATATAGTTAAAGCTATGGTTTTCCCAGTAGGGATGTATGGAAGTGAGAGCTGGACCATAAAGAAGGCTGATCGCCGAAGAATTGATGTTTTTGAATTATGGTGCTGGAGGAGACTCTTGAGAGTCCCATGGACTGCAAGAAGATCAAACCTATACATTCTTAAGGAAATCAGTTCTGTGTGCTCACTGGAAGGACAGATCGTGAAGCTGAGGCTCCAGTACTTTGGCCACCTCATGAGAAGAGAAGACTCCCTGGAAAAGACCCTGGTGTTGGGAAATATTGAGGGCACAAGGATAAGGGGACGACAGAGAATGAGATGGTTGGACAGTTTACTCAAAGCTACTAAAATGAGTTTGACCAAACTGCGGGGGGCAGTGGAAGACAGGAGTGCCTGGCATGCTCTAGTCCATGGGGTCATGAAGAGTCGGACACGACTAAACAACTAAACAACAACAACAAATGATGTTGATGCAGCCTAGAATAAAATTACCTCTTTTTCCCACTGTACCACACTGTTGTTAAAAAGTTCACCCTAAATGGGATAGTGTGTATAAGGATGAAATGCTGTGTCAGTGTAAAGACGGTCTTTGCCCTATCCTTCCTCACATGCTGAAGTGCAGAGAGGAAAGGAGAAAAGTCATCTAAGGATAAACGTCTGGAATGAAAGATAAGGCTGAATCTTGGAATTCTCTGGTAGTCACAAACAAGCTCTTTATTTACATTGCACATCATGCAGGATAATGCAAAACAAGTGGCTTGAGGTAATTCCAAGAGAGAAACAGACAATGGAGGGGGAAATTGAATTCTGGCTGAGAAACAGAATGATTTCAAGACATGGTCTAAGTTTCCTTTCAACATACTAATCCTTGGTGTTGACAGCCATGTGTTCTCAAAATGCATGAGTCTGAGACTGAAAAACGCAGCAGTTAGAATTAAGGTAATCAGGAGATACCCTCACAAGATCACATCTAAGGTTTTGAAAACATGCTGCTTGGAGGGGGGCGGCGGTATTTCACATCTGGTAGTCTCTGATACAATGTTCTTTGCATTCCTAAACTTCTCTTCTTACAACAACCATTCTTAAGCAATGAAAACTCATTTATGGGAGCCTTGAGCTGCCTAGTAATGTTGAGTTCAAAAGAGCGGAATGAGTGAGTTTGCTTGGCATCAGACTGGAAAGCAGCACTTCAAGGTGGGTGAATCAAATGGGTGTCAAGGAGCTTCAATGTCCCATCCATAGCCATTACACTAGAAAACAGATCCTGGAGAAAAGGGGCTGGGCAGTCTGTAGTACAGGGGTGGGAAGCTTGCTGGACTACAACTTCCATACAACTGACCTTGGCCATGCTGGCTGATCAGTGTTGGGAATTGGAGTGCAACAACATCTGGCGCCACAGGTTCCTCCTCCCTGCTCTAGTGAATGATGCAGGGTCACTTTGTTGAGCAGTCGTTTCACCTTTATTCACCACAACCTTGCCTCCACCACAGATACCTTTGTTGTGTTTGCTGGTCTCCACTAGTTTACTTCATGACTTGTGTTGGCTGTGAGACCATATATTGTCTGTGAGTCCTGGAAGACCTGATCTGTGCCTTGCAGGCCTTTCGCCGCATGGCCTGGGAGGGTGGGGCCCTGCCTGACTCCAGCTCCAAAAGCTGAGGCTACTGAACAGACTATTGGGCTGGGGTGTTGTTTGTGGGGCAGCTGTTGCTGTTGGTTTTTGCATCTTTATTATAGATCTTGTTGTGATTTATGTGGAAATTGTTGAATTTGTATTTTTATGTTTTATTTATTGTTTATGACTAATTTTGTTATGTTGTAGTTATGTATTTTTTCATGTCATAAGCAGTCTTGAGCCTGGTTTGAAATATGGGAAGGTGGGATATAAATAAAATCATATATGTATGTATGTTCTGTCAAATGGTGAAAAATGGTGCTGCTTAATTTATTTAAAGTCCGAATGTTTTAGGAAGGTAGGATATTTAGATCCCTAGTTTCTTCAAAGGGCTACATTTGCCAGAGTTCCCTGTGAAGAGAGTTAAATTGAGTTGTTAAATCACTCTGGGAAATGTAGCTTTGGGAGAGGAATGGGCGTCTCCTAACAACTATCAGCACCCTTGACATACGTCAGCTGCCAGAATTCTTTGGCAGAAACCATGACTGTTTAAAGTGGTAGCTTAGTTCTTTAGATGCATGGTGTTAATGTGGCCTCAGTCTCAGTATAGAAATCGTTCTTGGCTGGAATCTGAACCCAGTGGCAAAACAGCTGGGTGATGCTCATTCACACGGCATCAATGATCAGAAGGGGCAAGCACCTGGACTGTGGGGAGAGCAGATACTGACAGGGGCAGCTGCTGACTGGACTACCTGAATCTAGCTATTAATGCTTGGCCTAGAATGAACTCTGGAATTAGAAAGGGCACCACTTGCTACTGCTGAAATTTCAGCACATGTAAGATCATAGAATCATAGAGTTGGAAGAGACCACAAGGGCCATCGAGTCCAACCCCCTGCCAAGCAGGAAACACCATCAGAGCACTCCTGACATATGGTTGTCAAGCCTCTGCTTAAAGACCTCCAAAGAAGGAGACTCCACCACACTCCTTGGCAGCAAATTCCACTGTTGAACAGCTCTTACTGTCAGGAAGTTCTTCCTAATGTTTAGGTGGAATCTTTTTTCTTGTAGTTTGGAACCATTGCTCCGTGTCCGCTTCTCTGGAGCAGCAGAAAACAACCTTTCTCCCTCCTCTATGTGACATCCTTTTATATATTTGAACATGGCTATAATATCACCCCTTAACCTCCTCTTCTCCAGGCTAAACATGCCCAGCTCCCTTAGCCGTTCTTCATAAGGCATCGCTTCCAGGCCTTTGACCATTTTGGTTGCCCTCCTCTGGACACGTTCTAGTTTGTCAGTGTCCTTCTTGAACTGTGGTGCCCAGAACTGGACACAGTACTCCAGGTGAGGTCTGACCAGAGCAGAATACAGTGGCACTATTACTTCCCTTGATCTAGATGCAATACTCCTATTGATGCAGCCCAGAATTGCATTGGCTTTTTTAGCTGCCGCGTCACACTGTTGGCTCATGTCAAGTTTGTGGTCAACCAAGACTCCTAGATCCTTTTCACATGTACTGCTCTCAAGCCAGGTGTCACCCATCTTGTATTTGAACCTCTCATTTTTTTTGCCCAAGTGCAATACTTTACATTTCTCCCTATTAAAATTCATCTTGTTTGTTTTGGCCCAGTTCTCTAATCTGTCAAGGTCGTTTTGAAGTGTGATCCTGTCCTCTGGGGTGTTAGCCACCCCTCCCAGTTTGGTGTCATCTGCAAATTTGATCAGGATGCCCTTGAGTCCATCATCCAAGTCGTTGATAAAGATGTTGAATAAGACAGGGCCCAAGACAGAACCCTGTGGCACCCCACTAGTCACTCTTCTCCAGGATGAAGAGGAACCATTGATGAGCACCCTTTGGGTTTGGTCAGTCAGCCAGTTACAAATCCACAGAGTGGTAGCATAGTCAAGTCCGCATTTTACCAGCTTCTTTACAAGAATATCATGGGGCACCTTGTCAAATGCCTTGCTGAAATCAAGGTAGGCTACATCCACTGCGTTCCCTTCATCTACCAGGCTTGTAATTCTGTCAAAAAACGAGATCAGGTTAGTCTGACATGACTTATTTTTCAGAAATCCATGCTGACTATTGGTGATCACAGCATTCCTTTCTAGGTGCTCACAGACTGCTTGCTTAATGATCTGCTCCAGAATCTTCCCCGGTATTGATGTCAGACTGACTGGGCGGTAATTATTTGGGTCCTCTCTTTCCCCCTTTTTGAAAATAGGGACAACATTTGCCCTCCTCCAGTCTGTCGGGACTTCGCCTGTTCTCCAGGAATTCTCAAAGATGACTGCCAGTGGTTCTGAGATCACATCTGCCAGTTCTTTTAATACTCTTGGATGCAGTTCATCTGGCCCTGGAGACTTGAATACATCTAAACTAGCCAAGTATTCTTGTACTATCTCCTTAGTTATTCTGGGCTGTGTTTCCTCTGCTGAATCATTTGCTCCAAATTCTTCAGGTCGGGCATTGTTTTCTTTATCGGAGAAGACTGAGGCAAAGAAGGCATTGAGGAGTTCAGCCCTTTCTGTGTCCCCTGTTTGCATTTCACCATCTTCTCCTCTGAGTGACCCCACTGTTTCTTTGTTCTTCCTTTTGCTACGAACATACCCATAAAAGCCTTTTTTGTTGCTTTTAACCTCTCTAGCAAGCCTGAGTTCATTCTGTGCTTTAGCTTTTCTGACTTTGTGTCTACACGTGCTGGCTATTTGTTTGAATTCCTCTTTGGTGGTTTCCCCCCTTTTCCATTTTTTGTACACATCCTTTTTTAATCTTAACTCAGTTAAAAGTTCTTTAGATAGCCACCCTGGCTTCTTTAGGCACCTTCCATGTTTCCGTCTCATTGGTATTGCCTGAAGTTGTGCTTTTACTATCTCCCTCTTAACAAACTCCCAGCCATCATGAACTCCCTTTCCTTTTAGTATTACTGTCCATGGGATCTCACTCAGCACTTCCCTAAGTTTTATGAAGTCGGCTTTCTTAAAGTCAAGAAATTGAGTCCTAGTATGCTTGGCTGCTCCTTTCCGCTGTATAGTAAACTTCAGAAGAGCACGATCACTCGCGCCTAATGATCCTTCCACTTCTACCCCACTAACCAGGTCATCAACATTGGTTAGGACCAGATCTAAAATGGCTGTTCCTCTTGTTGCTTCCCCCACTTTCTGGACAACGAAGTTGTCTGATGTGGCTGGCAGCATTGCCTGGTGCCCCTCAAAGGTCCCACAACTTCATTGCAAGTCTGGTTCATGCCCAGAGGATGTGGATACTACTAGGGTCTTGGCACTGGAGGACCAAGTGCTGCTGCCTGACCTTAGCCTCTGATCCCAGGCACCGTCATGGAACATAGAAAATTGCCTTATACAAAGCCAGACCATTAGTCCATCTAGTTCAGGATTGTCATCACTGACTGGCAGCTTCTCTCCAAGGTTCTAGGCAGGGGTCTTTCCCAGTCCTATCTGAACATGCTAGGGATTGGACCTGGGGGCCTCTTCTTATACAAAGTATGTGTTCTTCCACAGACCTGTGGTCCTTCCAGATGGTAGTAGGCTGCCACTATCTGCTTGCCACCTGCTGCCATGTCACCATTGCGATTGGGCCCAGAGGTGGAGCATAGGTAGGTGTATCTGCTTCACTTCCTCCTGTCTTCATTTCTCCTTCTGGGACCAAGCTCCACTGTAAGATGAAGGCAGGCTGCAGTGATAGCAAAGGACAAGAGGGAAAGGAGCAGCAATTGTTATTGCTCTTTTGCAGAAGCAGCTGGATTTCCTTGTTAGGTATGTTGTGGAAGAAAGTAGGGCTGCATTTCCTTCCCTCAGTTCTTAAGGAAACCCCTTGAGGGGGTCTCTGGACAGAAGGGCCCTCAGAACCATGGGAAAGATACAGGCTCTGCATCAGGGATGGGGAGCTTGTGGCTCCGCAGATCTTGCTGGAGTACAGCCCCCATCACTCTTGATCCTTGGTCATGCTGGCTCAAATTGATGGGAGTTTGGAGACCAACAACATCTGGAGGGCCACAGTTTCCTCACCTTTTCTCTACAGTGTCAAAGTGGCAGGGCTTGGTTCCAGGACTTTTTTGGGGGGGGCACTTGGACAAGATGCTCTCAGTAGGCCCTCCTCCAGCTCACTGCTGTTGCCCCTGCCCATTTGTTTACCTCTGGACCCCTCAGAGAGGACAAGGTATGCAGAGGTCCCTGTGAGTTATTGTCATCCTCTTTCTGCTTGCTTGAAGAATGTGGGTGACAGGGAGCAACCGCATAGAGGAGGACCAAGGGGTTCTAGGCCATTGCAAGTCAACCCTCCAGCTGGGTTGGGAGTCCTGGCAGGTGCCTGAAAATGCTGAATCCTGATGCCAGTCCTCCTGAGTAGCTTTGGTAGCCATAGCACAATAAAAAGGTGGTTGGTTCAGATGTACATTTCATATGGGGATCAAGAACACATGTGGAATGAAGTAGATGAGCTTGCATGTAACCAAACTAGTATGAAGTTGAATATCACAAGCAAACGCTGAAAGCATTAACTGATTTACCAGATAAGAAGAAGAGCTAGAATATAGTTTTTGGCAGATTACCACTAGCGTCATTGTCTTGCTACTATAAACTGCCAAGGACGCTTCCTAATACTGTGGCCAACTGATACATATAATATCTGGTTAAAATCAGCAACATCTATTGCATCTATTTGGGGGTCAGTGCCAACATTTAGTTGTTATCCCTGATGTAAAACTGCTAAACTCTTCCTCCAAAACTGTTGACAGGTCCCAAAATGTAGAATGAGTTATAATATATGCTATATTTTGTGTGTGTGTAGTTTGGCTTTGTAAAACAGATGTCATCATGGCTTGACATGGAATTATTGATGATAAACACAGTAAAACTAATTAGAACTCCAGAGTCCTATGTGTACCACCACCAGCCAGCCGTACACTGGAATGTGCAATTGGACAAACAGGCCCTGCAGTGACGCAAGATGCTGCCACGTGGAGGCTTCCTCTTTCATGCTGAGAGCAGTTCTGCTGACCCCAATAATGCTCTGGATGATATGCACACTCGGCCTGACAGCAGGGAATGCTTCACAGTTGCTCTCTTGAGCATTCAGCCCTGACGAAGCCAAGAACGAATTCCAGCTCTCCTCTGTATTGGGTTGTCCCAATGCATACACTTTTTTAATGAAGGAAAAGAAAATGGGGAAACCTCCAGGAGCCTCTTGTTTCTTAAGATGGCCTTGTGATGGGTATGGTGCCTTTCACAGGCTCCTTTAATATAAGGAGTGGGTGCATTTGTCATGGGATCTCTCAAGGTATGGCAGTGATATACTATGTTTCAGTGTTCACCTCTCTGAGGCTGCTCTATACCATCTCCAGCAGTTGTAACTCTCCCAGAAGTTAAGCAGATACAGTATAATAAAGCAAATATTGCTTATAAAGTAGTACTTGCATGTTGCGGTATTTGGCATGCTCTCTCACTGGAGGTGGATGGGGCAGTGCAGAATAATATATGTAGTGATAGAAGAGCCTTATTGGTGGCTCTTGGGGGCAAATGAAGCATGGAGTTCAAGTTTAAACTCATACAATCCTCAGATAATTTTTTAGACTGAAAATGCATCACAACTAGCAATGCTAGTTGACAGTGTTTTAGCACACTGTGGGTTACTCATTGTGATGAGTTGGTTACTCATGATTGTGACTGCCCCATAAGATCTCATATAGGATCTGAACTGCAACCTCTTCCTCCATTCAGTCTTCTGGATGCCATTTTGGAGCAGTTCAGTACCTTATAACTCAAAGCACAGATCTATTTTTATTGAGTTTGCAGTAATATACATTAAATGAACACAATGACATCCATACAAAGAAAGGGCTATAAATTGTAAAGATATGGTTTCCCTAATCTCTGGAGGATTTATCAACATCATGATGGGCTCCTTAGAGGGATTCAGAAGGGTATGGAGCCATGGACTGGTTGGACGAAGGCTCAGAGCCCAGGGATTGTTGGTGGGAGAAAGATGAGTGGTCACAGGGAGAAGAGGAAGAAGACTGGGAGGATGAGGTGTCAAAAGCTGAAGAGGTAACAGGATTTAGTGAGCTCAGAGAGTCTGTGGCAGAGAGAAATCTAGAATCAAGAAGAAGAAGAAGAGGAGGAGGAGTTTGGATTTGATATCCCTAAGGGGTCTCAAAGTGGCTAACATTCTCCTTTCCCTTCCTCCCCCACAACAAACACTCTGTGAGGTGAGTGAGGCTGAGAGACTTCAAAGAAGTGACTAGCCCAAGGTCACCCAGCAGCTGCATGTGGAGGAGCAGAGACGTGAACCCGGTTCACCAGATTACGAGACTCTTAACCACTACACTACACTGGCTGGTGCAAGAGAAAAGGGAGGCTAAGAGGCAGAGATGAGTTCAGCTGCGGAAGAGGCATGGGTGCCTCCCTCTCCTGCTGCAACAAGCTCCTCTGTCCCTTGGTCTCCTAGAACCAGGGGAGGCATGAAGAGTCTGCCAAGTTAGCTTTGTGCAGGTGCAGTCTCAGACTGCTTAGAAAAAACCCTGGAGAGGAGAGGACCTAGGCAGCTCTGAGGAGGCGAGGATCTTCAGTCTCGGCAACTGCTTCATGGGGGCAAGACCCAGCGGAGATGAGCTGCATTGCTCCGTGGTTTATGCTTCAGGGATCCCTTTGCATCTTGACACTCTGCGATCTGCACTGTTTCTCCACATGCGCTGAGCACCCATGAAGCTGTCCACTGTTCCTGCAGTCCTCTGGATTAGGGCCCAAATATTTTTTTATTCTAGAATCTGGATAATGAGGAAAGTTTCAAATCAAAGTTTCAAGCTCATGACTAATATGGATCATAAAAGTCACACATACTCTCCTGGCCAAGAATAGAGAAAGTGCTTGTAATGTTCTTCCAATATTTTAAATAGTGCTTGGTGGAGTCCTTCGATGGAAAAGTACTTCCTTTCGTGTATCCTGAATCTTCCAACATTAGGAACATGTTAAGCTGCCTTATACTGAGTCAGGCCATTGGTCCGTCTATGTAACTCAGTATTGTCTGCACTGACCGGCTGTGCCTGTCCAGGGTTTCAGGCAGGGGACACTCCCAGTCATACCTGCAGATGACTGAACCTGGGGAAATCTGCATGCAAAGCAGATGCTCTGCCACTAAGCTGCAGCATTCTCAATCTTTCAGCTGCAAGGTCTGGAGTCCTGGGGTGGTACTCACCATGAATCCCACCCAGAGTGGACCCATTCAGGTTAATGGGCATGACTAATTTAGGTTCATTGATTTAAATAGGACTGCTCTGAGTAGAATTTAGTTGACTACCACTCCTAGTATTATGAGAGAGGAAGAAAAATGGTTTTCTACCCACTTTCCCCACACCATGAATCATTTGTTAAACTACTATCATGCCCTGGTTTTACCTCCTTTTATTCTGTAAACTGAAAAGCCCCAAAATGTTCTTTTCCTATTGTTGTTTCCTATTGCTTGATGCAACTTGAACTCAGTACCACTTAGTATGTCACAAATACCCCTGCTCCATTTTGTATTATTTTCCCAGAAGACAATACAGTACAACACCAATGTGGAAGTGCTCCTAATATGTAGCAAAAACACCAACTAAAGTGGCAAACTCCAGCAGAATTGCTCTTAGCTCCCCTTTTACCAGTTTAATTATGATATGATCTTTGTATTTTATTTTGTTTTTTTGTTTTTCCTTTACGGGACGTCAAGGGATGGAATTTCCCAGATCTGTTTAATTTCAGGCACCCTTTGTCAGACACTCCCAGGCTTTGGCTTATGCATTTCACCCTCCCCCTTTCATCCCATATGGGGTTGCCAACTTTTTTTTACTGGCTCTGCAGCTATGCCTTTATAACAGCAGCCTGACACACAGAAATTAAGCAGGTGAAGGTTTCTCCCTCAATTTATGTGCATGCCAGGAAAAGCAGTGCCTGCTTAATTTCTTCCTGTCAAACTGCTGCTCCTTCACTGCTGAAGCTAACATGGGAACTCTGGGGTGAGACTCCATAGCATGCTGGAGGCTGGGATATAGCGTAGTGACAACTTCCTGGGACTGTGCTCTCAGACCTCAGAGTCATCTTCAGGCGCAGAGTGAAATAGGGGTATGCAAGATCACTCACTGCAATTGGCAGGCAGTGTGCAGTCTCTGAATTGGCCAGGCCTGGTATAAGTCTTGGGAGTCTGAACTTCTGCCCTTGCTGGGTCAGGACAGCAGTATCTTCTAATCTACATGTTTTGCTGTTGTTTCTGCCTCTTCGCTAAGTCCCCCCAGAGATTCTGGGTTAGAAAACACACACACACACACACACACACACACACACACACACACACACACAAAATCTCTCTTCAGATCTGGCTTTTGGTAGAGCTAGATTTGTTCACTGAAAATCCTTAATGCCATGAACAGATGATCCAGGGTAGAGTTACTTCCCAAATCTGCCCCACCCACCATTTGTGGTCATGCCTTGCAGACACACAAGTAGCTGGATGCCATTTTTCACTTCAAGAGGATATGTAGTTCCGGTATTGAATATAAGGGGTGGGGACATAGGTAAAGGTAAAGGGACCCCTGACCATTAGGTCCAGTTGTGACCGACTCTGGGGTTGCGGCGCTCATCGCTTTATTGGCCGAGGGAGCCGGTGTACAGCTTTTGGGTCATGTGGGCAGCATGACTAAGCCGCTTCTGGCGAACCAGACCAGCGCACGGAAACGCCATTTACCTTCCCGCTGAAGCAGTACCTATTTATCTACTTGCACTTTTGACGTGCTTTCGAACTGCTAGGTTGGCAGGAGCAGGGACCGAGGAACGGGAGCTCACCCCGTCGCAGGGATTCAAACCATCAACCTTCTGATCGGCAAGTCCTAGGCTCTGTGGTTTAGATCACAGCGCCACCCGTGTCCCTTGGGTGGAGACATACACTGGGTCAAAAAGGTTCCCCACCCTTTTAGCATATTCTTTCAGACAAAATATATTTCAGGGAAAGGTGACAAATGCTCTGTGAAAATTGCTAGGGACCTACAAAATGCAAGGCCCAATCCTATGCAGATTTCCTCAAAAGTAAGCCCTACTGTGTTCATTTGGGACTCCCAAGTGAGTGTACTTAAAATGACAGCTACATAGGAATTGTAAGGATTTGCCACTACTGTATTTAGTACCTTACAGAAGAAAAGTTATGATTACTGATGTTCTGGTAAAGACAGAACCAAGGAAATCAAAGCATTTTCTGCAGTTTAGTAAATCAGGGAAAATGTGTTTGCTGTCAGGGAACAAAATATATTGCTAATTACTATACCTGTCACCTAGCATATTTTATTTGTTTTTAGTTGATTCAATTTTTTTTCAGTGCTATTGGACACCAATAAGACTAGCTAAAGTTCTGTGTTGAAAAAGCTGTGGGAAGCCTGGATGTGATATGCATGTATAGTGGGAATGTATTATTGTACAAAAATTTTGGATCAATGTTTTCACGGCTATTTCTATTACCACTAAACAACCACTGCAGCCTAATCCAGCATTAACACTCCTCACACTGAGTGTTACCTCAAGTTGTCTTAAGGATTTTAAGTATTAATGGGTTGTTTTTTCCCCTGACTGCAGCATGCCTGGTGATAGCCCAGCAATGGAAAAATCAATCAGAAAGACCCATGGCTCTGGTTTAATGCTGTGTGGGATGTGGCCTTAGCAGAAAGACTTATGGTAGCTATCATAGAAGAGTTATACAAGGAACTTCCAGAAGAGACAAGTTTGACACGGTATAGCATCCTTTTATTTCCTATGCAAATGAATGTGGAAGAGATTTCTTATTGCCCATTACTCAAACAGCAGCACTCTTAAGTGGCATTTATTACCTTCATACAAAACCATATGACAGTTCTGGGGAAATGTGTTGCTCCTGGTTAAGGGAGTTGGGTTTGTTTAGTCTGGAAAAGACTGAGAGGTGAAATGATAGCCATCTTAAAATATCTTAAGGGCCTTCCCATGGAAGATGGGGCAAGATTGTTTTTTGCTGTTCCTTAGCAAAAAAACCCAAAACAATGAACCAATGGATTCAACCAACAAGAAACAAGATTCTGACTAAGCATTAGGAAGAGCTTTCTGGTGGTAAGAGCTGTTTGATAGTAGAAGGTGGTGAACGTACCTTCGTGTATGTCGGTGGGTGCAAGGTTAAACAGAGGTTGGATGGTCTCCTTTCTGGGATTCTTTAGCTGTGATTCCTGCATTGTATGGGGTTGGACTAGATGTCCTTTGGGGTCCCTTCCAACTCCACAATTCTATGATTCCAGATTAGGTAAAAGTAAGGTAAAAGGTAAAGGTAAATGACCCCTGGACGGTTAAGTCCAGGCAAAGGCATCTATGGGGTATGGTGCTCATCTCGCTTCAAGCTGAGGGAGCCAGCGTTTGTCCACAGACAGCTTTCCAGGTCATGTGGCCGGCATGGCTAAACCACTTATGGTGCAACGGAACACCGTGACGGAAGCCAGAGCGCACAGAAACTCTATTTACCTTCCCGCTGCAGGGGTACCTATTTATCTACTTCCACTGGTGTGCTTTTGAACTGCTAGGTTGGCAGAAGCTGGGACAGAGCAACGGAAGCTCACCCCGTCGCACATATTCAGACTGCCGACCTTCAGATCAGCAAGCCCAAGGGACTCAGTGGTTTAGACCACAGCGCCACCCTTGATTCCAGATTACCTTGTAGTTGAAGGAAGTGTGGGATAAGGTAACCCTCACAAAAGAGCTAATCAATCAAAACAGCAACTGTGCATCTCTCTGTACATTGCTGTAGTAAACACCTATGAACATTAGAAAGATAAAGAAAAGCAATAAAACAAAGGAAATAGGACTTAAAATAAACACATACATGTATGGGTGTGTGTAAACACATACACCTGGGCCTTAGTTACTCCATATGTTTATTTTGAAAATTGAGACATTTTGCTTTTTCTGCTCTAGAGCCAGAGCCAAAGAAATAATCTAGGCTGCACACCAGCGCTAACTAAACAAGCACATGTGTCACCCAAGGCAATAAACAGCCTGATAAATGATGTGATGATAGGTGACTCCTCCTTCCCTATATAAACTCCAGCTACTAAACACATTGGCTGTGTCACAAACATCATCATTGTGATCACCTTCCCTAACAGCTGTATTATTACAGAGTTTCTTTTTTGAAAAATAATAACGTATTTATTACTACTGGCCTTGTATATAAAAATTCTGCATTGGCACACAAAGGAGCTAAGCCAAGGGTTCGGTTCCTTATCCTCATAAATACAATAATGATTCAGCAGGGGTATTACCGTATCTCTTTCAGAGTGTATATATAGCTAGATTTAAGGCCAATTAATAACATTACATTTTGACTATTTTGGGAAGGGGGGGAGGTCAGCATTCTTTTCTATTGGGCGAACTGGTTGTGTGCATCAGCCCACCATAGTCACCAACTGTCAGGATACCCACATGCGGATTTTACAGAGAACTGTGCTTTGGGAAAAGTTTAAAAGAAACTTGTTTCAAATGCATCTTTTAAAGTTGTTTTGATGACTTGGAAAATAGGCTGCAAAGAGAGGTCACAATGAACCCATAGTGGAATGGGAACACTTCCTGTCCGAGAGGCACTTGATTTCATCAGGAGGAAACAATCATGTTTATAGAGGCAGAGGCAGTAGAAATAAAACATCTAAAAAAGCCAGACTATTTAAAGTGACATGGTGGCTAAAACGTGCTATGAATTAAGCAACAAGCACAGAGTCTACAAATGGAAAGAACCTCTGGCACCTAAGAGAGCCACACATCTGGTCTACTACACATTACACGGAAGAAGGAGGTACAAATATGGCCAGTACAACTTCAGGCTGAAGGTGGATGACACGTTTTCTAATTTTCACCCTTGCAAACACGTTCAAACAATCACACACACTTCTTCCATATAGCACATGATTGAAAGTTCTGCAACAAACCACTCCCTTGTTTATTGTAGAAAACATGACCTCCTTACCTGCAGTATGGTGATGGAGCTGAGAATTGCACCCTTTCTTTCTGAATAATGTATGTATAGAAAAGCTCTCAAACTTCTAGGAAGAGCCCAGAAGCAGTACAGTTTGGTTTTTTTTTTGTTTTTTTTTTGGGGGGGGGGGAGCCAGCAGAGACGCAAGTAATGCAAACTTTTCCAGATAAGGTGATGTAGTAAAAATCATTCCTATGCCGAGGGATGAAGATGGTTGATGTGTTGTGTTGATGAGAGGTCAGCCATCTTTGGAAAGTCAAACGGCTTATCTTGGCTCAGCTATGAGAACCTGCATGGGGGGTTGTGGGGGAGCTCAGGGGCAGAGTGGCATAGGAGGACCCTGTGTGTGCTCAGCCATCATATGGCATATCATATGCACTATTTCAGAGGCTGGTCATGTTGGCATAACACACAGACATGTCTTGAAAAGCCATGTGGATATATTCAAAGCATCCATTCACATGGCACTAAGTGAGCACAGGGATTGCTGCTTCCAGATTCTCTGCTGCTTTTGCATGGTAGGCAGCTAATAAACAGGAAACTAAGGCTTAAAGGGAGGCAACCAAGACTATACAAATGAAAGGGGAAACATTCTAGGTGGAGATAATTCTGGATTAGAAGGAAAGGCCAAAGCTGGTTTGGGATTGTGTGAAACTGTAACCTTCAGCATTTGACAGGAGGGTGAAATGAGCCCTACTTCTCTGTTGAACTTTGCCTTGCTAACTTTAGAAAGTTTGCATAGGATTAGGTGTTTGGAAATCAGGGCTTTCTCATTTTTGTAAATGTCATGATGCCATTTCTGTTGTTTTTGGCACCTTGAGCAAGTCTTGTGATTTATCCAAGAGATGTTTTAGCTCATGATTCAACACCCTGATTCATCCTACTTTGCAAATATTGTTTCAGGGTACAGTGGTCGCAATCTGATTTTCCAAGGAATAATTGATAAAGAATGCACAGTAATTACTGCAAAAGCCAACATGTTCTTACTTCCTAATTAGAGAAAATATTGTTTCAACTGAATCATTCTTCAGTAAGCTATTCTCTTGCAGAGTGCCACACAACAAATTCCATAAATACATAAATACCACCCCCCCACAAGCCGGTTTTAGGGGAGTTGGCAAATAGCAGCAGACAGTAAATGATAAATTGCATAGTGGCTTGTATGTGTTGACTAGGATATTTTCCTACTGCCACTTTTGAATTCAAATCATGCTCAGATTTTAAAAAGTATAATGCTGATTGCATGAAAAAGTCATAATACCCTTATTGTAGGTCTGAAAAGTATATTTATATAACTAGATAGTGACATTTTGACATTCCCCCTTGCCTAGAGTTAGAGGGGAGAGCAACACTGCCACCTTTTGGTCAGAAAGGACCTTTTACATGGTCTCTTACTGATGCATAATTACCGCATTTTTTGACCATAACACTCACTTTTTTCCTCCTAGAAAGTAAGGGGAAATGTCTGTGCGTGTTATGGAGGAAATGCCTACGGGTGGCATGCCTATGGATTTTCATCCTCTAAAAACTATGTGCGTGTTATGGTCGGGTGCGTGTTATAGAGCGAAAAATACAGTACATTTACTTGTTTCATGAATTAATCCAGGGCTTTTTTCCAGCAGGGACTCGCCGGAACTCATTTCTGGCACTTCTCAGGTGGGCACCATTGCCATTATAAGAGAAAAAGGGAGGTGTTAGAAAAATAGCACTGGAATAATCTAAAATATAAGACAAAGAAGATTTGCTATGCTTGTTTCAAATTCATCCTCCATGCTGTTTTCTGATGGCACTCTGGTTGCTGTGCTCATTTGTTTGTTTTTTGTAGCACATGTGTATGTGTTTGCACAGCTTCAACACAAAAAGGCTTCAGTACCATTTTACTATCTGCTATCAGGTGGAAAAAAATATGTATGGAAGGAGGCAGAGCAGGGTACATTTTTTATGCTGCCAAAGGTCTGCATCTCTCTCCCGACCCTGGCAAAAAAAGAGAGAGTATTGTTGCTTTTTCATTCCAGGAAAGGCCAATTGGCTAGTTGGTCCAGACCACATTTGGTTGAGAGATGACTGGTTATTCGTCAATTGCCTGAAACTGATCTGTCTGTGACATCTGAAACATATCCTGTAAAGCAAAGGTGCGAGAAACAGAGCCGGACACACTTTCTGCTCCCCCCCCCCAAAGTATGTCCTCCCCTTCTATTTCTTTAGACTGTTTGTAGCAATCTGAGTTCCTGAATCTGGGTCTTTGCTGAACGTCCAGTTTTGTGCTTAGTTATTTCTCAAGGAAATGGTTCTGCTTAACACTTTGATAGGTAGCCTTATAGAGCTGCTGGACCATAAACCAAGAGCTTATACACTGGCCACTAATAATAAAACATATGATGTAGATATTTTTCCACATTTATTATGCTGTCTTTCTGACATACAAATGACATGAGAAAACTTGGTAAACTTGTTTGTATAACATTATTCTTGTTTATAAAACTCAATTTAAAAAAAAAAGAAGAGTCAAGAGAGGACTTCCAATCTCAGAAATGAATCTAGTTTATTGTGATTCCTCCCTCATTGTTTTGCCATTTTCTAATCTTTATTTTCACCTGCTTCTTGGGAGAAAAGCAATGACAAACCTAGACAGCATCTTAAAAAGCAGAGACATCACCGTGGCAACAAAGGTCCGCATAGTTAAAGCTATGGTTTTCCCAGTAGTGATGTATGGAAGTGAAAGCTGGACCATAAAGAAGGCTGATCGCTGAAGAATTGATCCTTTTGAATTATGGTGTTGGAGGAGACTCTTGAGAGTCCCATGGACTGCAAGAAGATCAAACCTATCCATTCTTAAGGAAATCAGCCCTGAGTGCTCACTGGAAAGACAGATCCTGAAGCTGAGGCTCCAATACTTTGGCCACCTCATGAGAAGAGAAGACTTCCTGGAAAAGACCCTGATGTTGGGAAAGATGGAGGGCACAAGGAGAAGGGGACGACAGAGGACGAGATGGTTGGATAGTGTTCTTGAAGCTACCAGCATGAGTTTGACCAAACTGCGGGAGGCAGTGGAAGACAGGAGTGCCTGGCGTGCTCTGGTCCATGGGGTCACAAAGAGTTGGACATGACTAAACAACTAAACAACAAAAATCTTTATTTTTTTTGGGGGGGGGGTTGATCTTCATCCTGTTGTGAAATGCCTAGAAAGCTACCGCAAGACAGCAGAGACACAGGCAAAACAATAAGAGCAGCTGCAGAAAGGGCAAAAGAAGAGAGGAATCTTAAACATCCTGTAGCTAAACAAACAAAACAGGAAAAAATGATTATGATTAACTGCTTAAAACAAGGCTCAGGCTGGAGAACAAAAAACTTCCATGTGTGAAATGAATGCAGAAAGCAACATCTCCCCCAGTTCTAGAGCCATAGAAAAGCAATATTCTGGATTCCAAGCAGATGAAGGGAACACAGTTATAACTACTTAATATTTATTTAACACACCAATGTGCCAGCTGCTGTACAGACAAAATGTCTTGGTCTACTGAATCCACAGGCTTAAATCCTGAATATGCTTCTAAATGAACACATTTAGAGCCATGTTGCATGTGTAGCTGTTTTCTCCACAATGCAGGCTATTCATGTTCAGAAATGCTACTTATGGTCCCTTATACAGTGAGCATCAAGCTGCACACCTGGGAAGAAAGCAGTTCCTCGCCCAAAGAAGAGAGTGGGAAAATGCACTTTCAGCAAGTGCATGAACATCCCATAAATTGGAGACATTTTCCAATGCATGCATGTACAGTGGGACCCAGTGATGTTCACTCCCTGGCCATCAGCCATGCTATGTACAGTGATCACATATGCGGGCATGAAAAGAGCACTTATCGGCCATGGTTAAGCATCAGTCAGTCCCTAGCAGGATGTAAGGAATCATTCCCATCTATTGCTGGTGGACAGTGAGTTATTCTGCTCTTCATGTGATTATATTGCTCCTGTTACCTGCTCTTGGGGAAGGAAGACCCAGCAGAAAAGAGCGAGTACTCCTGTTACTTACTCCTGGGGAAGACAGTGTGTCTGCTGATTGGACAGGAGTCCACATTTTGCAGTTAAGTTTCACAGAACTCCTGTCTGGCTTTTATATTGCTCATTGGCCTCAAGCAGCAACATGAGGAACAAGATGCCATTCCAATAATCTCTGAAGCATCTGAGGTAGGGAATTACCATCTTAACTTTGCTGGTTACTATGAATTGACTCCTCAGGACTCAAGGAATAGGGGGTGTGAACACCCTTATTAGGAGAAAGCACTTTTTGTACCCTCAGAGGCACTATAATCTCTCTCTCTCTCTCTCTCTCTCTCTCTCTCTCTCTCTCTCTCTCTCTCTCTGTGTGTGTGTGTGTGTGTGTGTGTAGGGGGTGTGGTGATCCAGGGCTCATCCACATGTACCTTTTGCCCCACTTTCTAGGCACAGACCTGCACTTTAAAGTGCCATGTCTGAGAGCTCCTTCCTGGCATTTCCCGTGTGAAAACCTGCTCCTTAACACTGAAATGGAACAAACGGCAATTAGGGTTTTCCGCAGACCTGTGCTTAGAGATGTGGCATGAAAAGAAGTCTGGGTGAGCCCTCAGTAACACAACCTGGCTAAAGCTAGTTCTCTTTATTACTTGGCTTTAGTGGGGTGGAGGGAGAGGGAGAAGAAACAAATACCCACAATCTTCCTTTCTCACTTCCTCTGTGTTTCAAGCTTTGCTTGAGTTTGGCTTTCCGGTCTTTAGTAGGGACCAATCCCTTATTACAGGTTTGCAAAATGTCTGAGGATGCTAATTCCCAGTCAGATCATTTTTTGCAAACAAAGGCTGGACTTTGTTGGCAGCATTGGTCCTACTATTAGACAGAGTGAGGCTATTTAACTATTGGAATATGTATAGGAAAAATTACCGTAATTGGCACCCGTCTGTCTCAGGAGACAATGGAAGAGTTCATCTTCCATTGTATAGGATAGCAGGGCATACTAGCAGTAGATTGTATAGGATAGGAGGGTAATTATTAATAATAACGGTATACAGTTTTATTGAACTACATCTTTCTGTTAAGCACTAGTATTTTTAACAGCCTAGTACTTGATTATTGTATTTAACTATATAAATAATTAAAAGTGATTGCACTCCAACTCCCATTAGCTCCAGCCAGCGTGGCTAATAGTCAGAGATGATGGAAGCTGGAATTCAACAACATCTGGAAAGCCACCCCTGCTCTATAGAATAGACTTGCATAGGTTGGGGCATACAAGGGGTGTGATAAACTTTCTGCTTTTTGCTGCCTGCCTAGGACTGCAAACATGGAAGTGGGGGTTGCTAAACACCTCGGAATCCATGCTTGGACCACTGGTTGTGCAGCCCGTTCTATAATGTCCATTACAGCTGCTCTAACTTGGTGTAAAAGTATTCATCTTTGAGCATGTGCAAATACTTGGAAATAATAATTGATTTGTTATTTTCTTCATTCCTGTTCCTTTGGCCTCCTTCCATCATCTTGGGAGCCCTCACGTGCATTAGTTTTCTTCTGGTTTTTCTAATGCGTGCACAATGACATACACATAGCTAACACTTCATAAAGAAAAAGAAAAGCAATTGATTTAAAGAGCTAATCCACAGTAAAATGAGATTCCCTGGCCTCTGCACTACTGTATGAGACTCCAGTTTGCAGGCATTTGTCTTCAGATGCTTCCAAGCCAATCTCTGATCTCATTTTTGCTAGTGCTCAGTGCATTCCACGTTTCTGAGTAGACAATCGGCAGATGAATATGGGACAACTTCCTTGGTTCTGTTGTCTGCAAGCCGAGGAACACATCATCCCCCAGGGAGCCAGGCGGGATCAATTAAAATAGTTTGCATTTTTGTTTAGCTCCTTTTGTTGCTTTGGCAAGAAGAAACAACATAACCTAAGCTTTTTTCATTCCTTGTGGGATTGGGGCAGCTTGTCCTCTTAGGAAGAATCCTTCCTAACATATAGGTAATTTATTGTGCAATTATTGTACTCTTCCTTGGTCAGTTAGATTATTTTCTTCATCCACCATGGGTGCTCTAACTTTAAAGGTCAGACCACACATAAGATTACAACCTGTACTTAAACACATTTTTCTAGGAAATGTGCTTTGTGCTTATTTATTCCAGGTCCTGTTTCCTTGCTACATATCATTCTTATATTCAAATGTGACTTTAAAAAAAGGGCAGCTTCCCTGTGGAGCTGATTCTACCACAAGGCCAGACCCACCTTCTGTGCTCCATTCTTTTCCTGACCTGAAAAGTGCCCTTTCTAGGGTGGATTGCACCAGACGCAGAATGCTACTTGTGATTATGAGAGACTAGTTCAAGTAGCATTGCAGGACAGCCCAACCTTCAAAATAAGAGGCTGGCCCAGAATGGGGTGTCACTGGTCAAGAAGCTGGTGATTCTGATTAACCATTTAATTAATGAAATGGAGAGCCACGTGCCTTTGCAGAGAACCCAAGAGAAATTGAGGCTCACCTAACCATGGGGTTGTCTACATGGGATTTTATGGTGTTTGCAGTTGTCTGCATCCCCAGTTTATTTGTTTAGTCTGCATGGAGTTAACTCCAACAACACAATCTCAATGTTTTTCGCTTTGTAAATTTGGGTTTACCTGATATGGGGATAATCCAATAAATTGGGGGTAGGTCAGGTTCCAAACTGCTCAGGGTCATAGATGACTTGTTTCAGTGGGTTTTTGGGTGGGCAGATCATTTGCCCCTTTATGATACTTCCTTTTCCATGCCCGCTTCCTCAGTACTTTCATTTCTTTTCTGGCTGTGCTCATAACTATTTCCAACTTTGCTGACCACCTTATATACAGATGGTGACCATTTTGTGCACATCCAATTGATGTGTGACTGCTGATGTGTGGGGCCTTTAGGACCCAGAAGAGGGCAGAATGAGGGCGTAATAGGCTTATGCATGTTCCACCAACTTGCGTGGGGGCCAGAATCAGAATCCTCATGCACAAAACCAGAAAAGTGCCAAAGTGCATCCTGAGAATTTACAAATGCCTCTTGTGTACTTTTGCACACTTCATAGGCAGGGAATTTTATTTTTAAAAGCAACAACCAGGTGTGCATCCAGCTGTCTGTGCTCATGCCCTGCCAGCACTTAATTGGCACAAGAGAAGCAACAAATTAGAAGATGAGGACAAACATAAAAGGGGACATCTGCTAGTATGAATGGGAAAGACCGAAGTTGCTCTTCATGTACAAATTCAAATATGTGCCTCCAGGGGTAAAGTCAAGCTCCCGTTGTTCGGTCCCAGCTCCTGCCAACCTAGCAATTTGAAAGCACGTCAAAGTGCAAGTAGATAAATAGGTGGGAAGGTAAACAGCATTTCCGTGCACTGCTCTGGTTTCACCAGAAGCGGCTTAGTCATGCTGGCCACATAGCCTGGAAAAAACTGTCTGCATACAAACATCAGCTCCCTCTGCCAATAAAGTGAAATGAGCGCCGCAACCCCAGAGTTGTTAGTGACTGGACTTAACTGTTAGGGGTCCTTTACCTTACCTTTTTTTAACATCTGGAGAGCCAAAGCTTCCCTTCCCTGCTACATATCCATTGAACATCATGGGACTTAGTATTTATGAGTAAACTTGCACAAGTTTATTGATACAATGAATGACAATTTTGGCTTCTGTTAACACCACCTCACTGGCTATGGTATTATGCTTTATCCAACAGAATCTCTTCTACAGGGGCTGTGGAATGGATTCATATAATGAAAGATGGAAATAGATGGGTGTCCAGTGGTTGCTACATTTAGTTAAGATGTAGCTCTCCACATCAATACTTACGCTTTCATGGATCTTTCCCTGGGATATTTCCCAGCTTGATATATTGACCTTACAAAGTGAGCACTTTCCCCATGAAGTCACTCTTCAGACTTCTGCCTATACTAAGGGAGCTTCCAGATGGAAACCTTCCATCGCAATTGGCTCATTTAGATGCAGTTTTTCTGTATGCACATTTCCACGCATCTCATTTTCCCCCAGTCATTATATTCCTTGCTATTCTCTTGTGCAAATGTGTTTCCACACCAGCAGTGGTTGCAGATTTGTGTAAAGAGTTATTTTTACTTACCAGATTTTTGCAGCAGTAAGGGGCCAGTATTTTGATGATGATGTCATGTGGACACTGCAAAAACAACAAGAAGAAGAAACTTGTGGGCATGAGGAGCAACAATTCCACAATAAACCCCTGCCTGAAAGGACTCTTACGTCTACCCTATGCTAATCTCAGTAAATTTTTTAATAGACATATATTTGTGGCAATGCCATGGCAAAGATGCATCGTCATTTACTCCAAGCCTCTGACAAAATTCCACAGGTTTCAGTGCCTGGGTCAGCTGCAGAGGAATGCAACCGCCATGAGGTGTTAGATTTGGCAAACAAGACTCCAAATAAGGATTTTAAGAATAGTTTAATACTGGCTTGAAATCCTGAAGCAGTGTTTTATATTCCCTTAGTTGTGTGCCTGTGGAGGCTGAGAGACCAGGATTTGAAGAACATCTGTGAGGGAATTTTAGAGACTCTCCCAAATCAACATTTCTCTAGCTTTTTATTGTTATTAAGAGATGTCTGTTTAATGTTAAAACTGCTAATAATCCTCTTCTTCTTCTTTAGCGATCATTCGTAGCTGAGTAAGATTGTCTTCCATGAACACGGTTTTAGCAGTGCGTCCATAAGTGACTGTGGAGGCCAATTCTGGATCCACATGTCCTTCCACAGTGGGGATGTAGGTTTTCGGGTGGGAGTTGATCGTGCTGAGGGTTTACCAAACGTGCCTTCCTTTTAGCACATTTCTCCCTTTCGTCCTGAATTTGAGCGTCTTCAAAGTCCATGACCACCTTCGGTACAGGCTGTTCTCCAATTGGAGAGCTCGCATGCCAGTGTTTTCCAATTGTCGGTGTTTATATTACATTTTTTAAAGCTCTGCCTTGAGAGAGTCTTTAAATCTCTTTTGTTGACCACCAGCATTACGCTTTCCATTTTTAAGTTCGGAATAGAGTAGTTGCTTTGGAAGATGATAATCAGCCATCTGCACAACATGACCAGTCCCATGAAGTTGATGTTGAAGAATCATTGCTTGGACACTGGTGATCTTTGCTTCTTCCAGTACACTGGCATTAGTTCATATCAATCTTTAGGATTTTTTGGATCTTTGTTCTAGAACAGGGGTGGGAGCTTATGGTACCACATGGGGGTACCTTCTGGGCTGTGTGCCAGTAGTGGTTGGGGCTAGAGGAAAAAATGAGTGGGACAATGGATGTGACTCTTACCTTTGTACAGTAGGCCTTATTCCGCCCATGTAAAAATTGGAGATTAATATGTGTACACATGTGTGCAATGTGTGTGCAAGCATCCATCCTACATCCAGGCAAGTAAGAGACACCATCACTGTTCAAGAACACATGCCAGACAGGCAAAAGCACTCAAGGAAAGTGCAAAGCAGGACTGGTGCACCGGGTCCCAGGAGCCAGATAGAGGGGCCATATTCAGCATCAAGGTCTGTGGTTCTCTCCCTAGTCTAGAAATACCCTCCACCCCATGTTAACCTGAAGAAGAAAATCCCCCAGAACTATGAAAGCTATGCCCCATCATTAGTAAAATCTGAACTGGAGCATCTAATGTATTTGCATAAGGAACACACACTATAGCTCACTATAAAATCCTTGAAAAGCATGTGACTCCGGCCCTCTTCTCCACAGGCCGTGGCTTAATCACATAACTACTGGGAGTCAGTGTCACTGTTGCTGTTTTCATCACTGGATGGGAAGGTCACAGAATTAGTGTGTGGATTCACAATTTGGGAGCCACTGGCGGTTCTTCTACCAGGGAAATGCATAATGCCTGCAGGGGCTCTCTCTGCATTCCCGGCTGCCAGACTGGCAATGGTTCCTCTGCTTTTTCTTCTTTCTTTTTAATGACCCGGGAGCAGTCTCTACCAGCCATTTGCTGTAGTTTATATAAAACGACATATTTGCTGTAGTCTACGGGGGGCGGGGGGGGGGCGGGAGAGCAGATAAGGGTTACTTTGCTGGTTAAAATAATAATAAGTTATACTTTGGTTGAATTCAGCGTATGAACATTTCAAGAAGCTTAAATTATTTCTTTCTTTAAAAGTTTATTTGGTTTTTTGGACGTAACACACAAACAGCAATTGATAATTATATAAGTGTATATCAACAAACACAACTCTTACCCTTAGAGGAACAAACACTAGAGGTGTGCAAAAGATTCATATGAATGCTGGGGGCCTTTGAGGGATCTGGAGGCATCTGCAAGGTAAGCTGAGGTCCCTACAAGATAGCCATGAGTTGGAAGAAATTAAAGAATAACAACATGAATACAGAGTCATACATGTGCAACTGAATCTTCATGTACAATGCTTTGGCACCTCATGAAAAGCCAGGGGCTAAACTGGAAAGGGTAGGAAAATGAACAAATCTAACAAAGAAAAATAAAATCAGCAAAATAATATTTAAATATGCAGTTAAAATAAATCCATGGCATGTTTCTGGTACTGTCTATACACTCTGATTCTGTGCTGCTTCTGTAACGCTAGTTGCACATTGTGGGGGGCGGAAATATTCTCATATCCAGTGGGTGAACATTGCAGAGATATTACCTGTGCATGCAAACAAATTCAGGGGGAGGAGAGCTATTACTATCAGTGGTGATGGCCAAACCAAGTATGTCTCTGAATATCAATCTGGGGAGGAGGAAGCAATTGGGGAGGCTGTCACTTTCATGTCTTCTTGCTTGGGTGCTTGTTGAAGGCAGAGCTGTCCACTGTTGGAAACAGGATGCTGAACTAGGTGGAGCTTTGGCCTAATCATACAGGGCTGCTCTTATAATATTCCCCTTGTTCTAGTGGGACACGTGCTGGTGCACATACAACCTTAATTTAAGAATATAGTGTTCTGAGATTGCATTGTTGAAGGAGGCAGGCAAGTTTCTTGATAAGTTAGTGTCCCCTAAGTATGGGCCGTTAGGGTAACAAAGGAAGTAGCTGTGTCAGAGGGCAAATGGGTGTGCCCTGTCCTTCACCTGGCTGGTAGTTAGAAGGATAATGCAGTTGTGTGAGACAGCTGGGCTAGGAGCCAGCAGAAGATTGAGAGTGAGAGGCATGCTTTACGCCTGCTTGAATCCAAGGCTGTGGCTATGGGAGATGCAAAACCTTATTGGGGCATTGATCCTGTGAGGTCTTCCATCATAGGGTCAGGTTGTATATATCTGTAAGTAAACAATACATCATAAAGCCACCACAGTCCGCTGACCCTCATTCCAAGGAAACTGAACCCCATCACACTTGATATTAGGGTAGCGTGCAACCAGTGCTTTTCTGTCAGGGGTACTCAAGGGTTCTCAGTACTGGCACCTCTTTTTGTTGCTAAAAAGTGTGGCACCTACTGTAGCAACTTTTTGGTGTGTACCAGCACCTATTTTTCTAGGGGGGAAAGTACTGTGTGCAGCAATATTTATTAGGCATCCTTGCCAAAAGGAAAAAAAGAATCTGCATAAGGCAATCTGATTTGATATGTTTCCTGCTTCTAAGAAATGCCACTGCCAGCAAAATCACCTGTTTAGAAGGGAGCATAAGTATGGAGGACACTTTTAAATAGTGAACTGGCATACAAAGTACTGTGTCCACTCAAATGTACCTTCCACATTTCATCAGCTCAGCCTTGGACACTATTTCCCTGCTTAATGGTGCCTTCCAGAATTCAGGATCTCAGACATCAGGAATTTCCAGCTCTGGTTTTGGTTCCTCAGGGGAGGTGGTCTGAAGGATTGGCACAACAAATGCTGCAAGGCAAACAAGGCAGGAGCATTCCTGTAAACAAGATGATCCTTGCACATTCAGCCTTGCGTTGCAACACGGGATTTTTCACGTTGTTCTAGTCTTAGGTCATATAACAAGTGTCACTTGAGAAGAATGGGGGGGGGGGAGGATGTAATAGGCTAGCCATGTGTCTGGTAGAACCCAGTGTTAGACGTGACTTCTCCAAGGAAAAAAGGCTTTAATAATAAGCAAGTGTATCAGGTTTCTCAAAACACACTGCTAGGGTCATCTGAGCAGCTGGCAGGGATACGAGCTCTGTGACCTGCCTCTGAACCTTTCAAGCTCATTTCCTGTCAAGCGTCAGGCCCAAGAGGACAAGCAAAGAGCTGTTAAGTTCTTCTCTAGAGTTGTCTCAAATTAGAATTCCAGTAATGGCTTGAATTCCATTCCACTTGTCCTCAACTGGCCACTTTCAGTTCCTGTGAAGTTTGAATTGTATGGCATAAGCTGTTGTGGGGAAGGACCTTAGCTTAGTGGAAGAGCATCTGATTTGCATGCAGAAGGTCCCAAATTCAATCCCTGGCATCTTCAGGTAGGACTGGGAAAGACCCAGGCTAATATAATATAATATAATATAATATAATATAATATAATATAATATAATAATATCACACACACACACACACACACATATATATACACACACATACATTATATGTTTTTACTGATTTATTTGCATTTTTGCTTTTGTATTTAATGTGGTTTTATCGTATTTCCTTTTGTTTTCAACCTGTTCATTGCTTTGGAAGCCTTTGGGCCAAAAAGCAGTATATAAATGACCAACGAATGAATGAGAGTTGCTGCCAGTCTGAGCTTAGATGGGCTGATTGTCCTACATCTTTGGGAGTTGCAAAGGAGGAAGAGGTCACTAGGTCCCATATTTCAAATAACAACCAGATACAAGTTAAACTGGAGATGGTCACAGACATGCTCAGAGACATCACGTTGACCAGCAGATGTATATTCAGATTGTCTGGAAGTGGGCAGGAAAGTTTAAGGAAGTTAAACATTTTAACACTTACTAGGGATATTTGAAGATCCTCGCCCAGCACAACCTGAATGGCAGACAGATCATGTTCAAATGCTCTTGTAATCACAGCCCAGTTCACTGTTCCCATTCTTGCCTTCTACAACCTTCATTCTCCCCAGAGTCACATGCTGCCTTGCTAACTGTGTGTGCATCTTGTCATCTTCCAGATGTGTGGGCACATTTGGTACTTTACCTACATGTATGGCTGCAGGTTGAAGCTATAGAACAGTGGTGGTCAACAGGTTGGCAAGCAATTGTGTCCCACCCCAGTCCTCTCTAAAGGTAAAGGTAAAGGTACCCCTGCCCGTATGGGCCAGTCTTGACAGACTCTGGGGTTGTGCGCCCATCTCACTCAAGAGGCCGGGGGCCAGCGCTGTCCGGAGACACTTCCAGGTCACGTGGCCAGCGTGACATCGCTGCTCTGTCAAGCCAGAGCCGCACACGGAAACGCCGTTTACCTTCCCGCTAGTAAGCGGTCCCTATTTATCTACTTGCACCCGGGGGTGCTTATTGTTATGCAGAGTTTAAAAATCCATCTGGGATTAATTTAATTTCTGTGAATGTTATTCTATTGCAGGTACACCAGCTGAACCAGCAAAGTGAGGGCAGGGGCCATAGCTGAATGGCAGAGCTTATGCTTTGCATACAGAGTCCCAGGTTCAGCACCTTCCCTCTTCAGCTTAAAGTGTCAGGTAGAGTCAATGGGCAGGACCTCTGATTGCTTGACACATTTGAGATAGTTGCTGCCAGTTAAATAGACAGATGAGGAAATGGCCTGATCTGGTATAAGACCATTTCTGAGGGGCCTAGCTATTAAAAGCTGGACCCTTCAGTCAATTCACTTGGACAGTTCACTTCCCTCAGCTTTAACCACTGGTTTGTGACCTGTAGAATCAGCTGGCTTTCCTAGCCTGGTCCTCCTGATGGAAGCCGCCTACAGAATATGTTCAGTTAGAACAGGAAGTTCTTGCATCTTCCTTTACTGGAAGCAGTTCGAAATGGCAAGACAACTAGATGAATTTACGTTGTGTTTTGTTAAACTTCACTGAACTGTGTCCACCTCCAGCAATTCATAAGCAAGAAAACTTCCACTGTGTCCTAGCCTGTCTTGGGGCCCAGGATGCACCATGGTGTGATAGAAGCTGCCTACAGAATATTTTCAGTTAGAACAGGTTTTTTGTTTTTGTTTTATACCTTTTTGCACCCCTTACTGGAAGCATTTGGAAACTAGATGAGCTTGCATTGTATTTTGTTATTGAGCTGAGGCCACCTTTGGCAATTCAAAAACCAGAAAGCTTCCACCCTGTCCTAGCCTGTCTCAGGGCCACTATGTAGCACAGTGCAGTGGATGCTGCCTACAGAATATTTTCAATGAGAACAGGGTTTTGTTTTTGTTTTTAGCATCTTACATTACCAGGAGCATTTGGAGACTACTTCTGGATGAACTTGCATTTTATTTTTTTAAACTCTTCACTGACCTGAACCCATCTCCAGTAACTCAGAAACAAGGAACACCTCAGCCTTGAATTTTGAAACAAGGGCCTGTTTAAACAAAGAATGCTTTAAAAGGAGAATATATCTTTCAAAAGATATTGGGATACAGTTCAAATGCATTTTTTAAAATACATGTAATGCATTATTGCTGCTTTGCTTGTGGGACATGAAGGATGCTACCCTGATTAAACAGGAGCTAACTAAATGTTAATGAAAAAAATAAATACTGAGGAGGAGAAATAAACATTCTGTTGAAAACTAGATGCCTAACACCTGGTGCATGTTCACTTGGAAATAAATGGCACTGTAGTTAACGGCGATTACTCCCAAGTAAGTAGGTATAGAATGGTGCTCTAAGACATGAGTAGGCAAACTAAGGCCCGGGAGCAGGATCTGGCCCAATCACCTTCTAAATCCGGCCCGCAGATGGTCTGGGAATCAGCTTGTTTTTACATGAGTAGAATGTGTCCTTTTATTTAAAATGCATCTCTGGGTTATTTGTGGGGCATAGGAATTCGTTCATATATATTTTTTCAGAATATGGTCCGGCCCCCCACAAGGTCCGAGGGACAGTGGACCAGCCCCCTGCTGAAAAAGTTTGCTGACCCCTGCTCTAAGAGATAAACAGTACAAGGAAACCATAATTCCTTTTTCTCTAATTAGTGCTTAATGTAATGCATCTTATGGAGTTGAACCTGTAGTCCATCTAGTTCAGTATTATTTGCCCCACTTGGCAGCAACTGTCCCAAGCAGGTGAAGAAGAAGATGTACAGAACCTAACCGGATTGGCAGTGGACTCTTACTTCAACACCTGTCAGTGGGACAGTGTCCTCCACTACACCTGTTAGCAGCAAGCTGACATAAGGGCCACGGTGGGTTGCATGATGCCCACGCTTCTGTCCTCCGGTACCTCGTTGCTGTTCCCTGCAAAGTTGTGGATAACCAACAACAGGTTATCAATAATGCCACAGAGGAACAACCGCCCTTGTGCTTGTTTTCCCCAAAACCATAGTTCCACCTCCCTCTTGTGCTCCACATGCATATCCTTAAATGTCCACTCACAGAGAAGTCTCAGAGACTTCCTGGAGCTGTTTCTCTCTATCTATCTTTCTCCTGTGGTGGCCAGTCTGCTGTGTGCAGATCACAGCCAATCAGAAAAAAATAACTCTGGAGAGTAGTTCCCACCCCCATCTCCAAAGGGATTTTTTTTTTGTAAAAAAAAAAATAGCTCACAAATAGGTAAGAAAAATTAAATAGGGCTGGAGGGTGTCGTGGGCCTTTATCATTTATCCATTTATATCCTTCTGTTCCCTAATCAGGGCCTATTAAGTAATGTAAACTTATGGGTTGCAGTTGTGGAAAGAGCTGCCCTGCCAATCAGGTGTGTATAGTTGCATCTGGGCCAATTAGGTGCTTGCATTTGCACTCTGTGGCTGTTAGACTTTTCTGAGTTTGCACTGATGTGTGACGGTTCCCTTATTCTTAGAGCAAGAGGGCTATCGAAGTAGCGGCCAGCAACAGTAAGTGTCTTTATTATATTTTTATTTTGGTTGTAACAATGCCAGACCCAGGAACTTATTGTATTATGAGTAGAAGTGGCTGAGAGGCAGAGCTCAGTGTAGGAAGAGGCAAAGGAGGTTGCTCTTCTCTGAAGCGAAAGGGCCAGAGGAGGTGTTGAAGGAAACTGGAAAAAGAGATAAAAGGTTACATTAAACTGGCATACAAAGGAAAGGCATAAGAGAGGAAAGATGTTGTAAGAGAGGAAGGAAATGTAAAAGCACCAGAAAAGAAGAATGAAAGAAACTGGCAGTGGTTTTTTGGAGTGGGGTGGGGAGGATAAGGTACTAGTAGAGAGTGAAAGACAAATGGGAGAAGAAATGATAGGAAATTAGTAAACCTACTGAGAGACATGTGGTGATAGGAAGAAAAAAGGCTTAATCACATTACCTCCAGAACAAATGTTGGCATTTGTGGAAAACTGAGGTAGGGAATTTGTTTCCATAGGGAAAGCACTATGGGAAAGAATCTAGCTATTTCCAAAGATGGAAAGATCAGTAGACAACGATGTTAGTCAGCTAATTAAGCCAAGCTCTGCAGCTGCCACCATTTTGAAACTAGGTCCACACCACCATTTTCTGACTAGTGGGCCTCAGTAACTTCCAGCCACCTTAAGTAGGCCTGAAGATAGAAAATGTGGGAACCTCCACAGTAGAGTTTGCTTGTGTAGCTGTTTGCAGGCTGAGCAAACTTTGTTCCTTTACAGGTTTCTCTTTGCCTGACCCCCAAAAACTCCACTTCAAGGAAGGTAGCTATTCAGTATTTTGAATTGAATCTCATGCATGTTTGTTTTGAACTAAGCTCACTGGGTTAAATGGTGCTTACTCCAGAGACTGTGTAAAGTGGTGCTGGCTGGGGCTGATGGGAGTTTTAGTCCCAGGTTTGGGAATGTTGCCTTTTCCTATACACACCAAGGGTGGCTGTCTTGCGGCCTTCCAAATGTTGTTCGACTCCTACTCCCATCCTCCCCAGCCAGCATGACCCATGGACTACAATTCCCATCATCCCTGACCAAGGCATCTGGAGGCCCACAGGTCATCCAGTATAAATTTATGCTTGTTTACTCAGAAGTAAGACTCTATCAGTTCACTGTGACTTGTTCCCAGGAAAGGTGATAGAGGACTGCAGTTTTACCCACATTGTAAATTCCCAGTTGCTGGATATTATGTGTGAGAGAGTGCCATTGCAGTCAGGGCTATTCTTACGTTGTGTTCATAAAACACTTTCCATATCCATCTGTGTACACAGTAAGCCTTGAAATCACATTGGAAGTACATTTCCCCCTCAAAAAATTATGGGCATTGTAGTTTAAGGGTTGCTGGGAGTTCTAACTTTGTGAGAGGCAAACTACGGTGCCCAGAATTCTTTGAGTCAAAGATTGTGCTTTCAAGCTGTAGGGTGTGTGCAGCCTAAGGAGGGTTGGATACAGTCAGATGTGCTTGGCTGTATCCATTTTCTATGGACACAGCCTGTGTTTCTAAAAGGATGGGATGAACTTGCACTGTGGAATCCACCCTTAGGTACAATGGCCTCTGGTACCCTTCAAGTATTTTATACTGACTGCCAGCATTTTGAGTTAAGTTAATATATTTGTTTATACTGTTTTCTTCTAAAAACAAAGAGTATTGTGTCTTGTGTCCCTTAAAGACCAACAACATTGTTGTAGTATAAGCTTTTGTGACCTGGACCCTACAGCATTACAGTGGTGCCCCGCAAGACGAACGCCTCGCAAGACGGAAAACCCGCTAGACGAAAGGGTTTTCCGTTTTGGAGGCGCTTCGCTAAACGAATTTCCCTATGGGGTTGCTTCGCAAGACGAAAAAATCTTGCGAGTTCCCTCGGGTTTTTTCCGCTTTTTCCGCCCTTTTCCTAAGCCGCTAAGCCGCTTATCAGCTGATCCGCTGATAAGCCGCTTCTCAGCAGATTGCTAAAAGCCGCTAGACCGCTAATAGCGCTAATCCGCTAAGCTGTCAATGGGCTTGCTTCGCAAGACGAAAAAACCGCTAGACGAAGAGCCTCACGGAACGGATTAATTTCATCTTGCGAGGCACCACTGTAGATATATGATGTGTACCCTCATTTGGCATGCCTATATATGGGAATAAAGAAAAACTTATGTAAGCAGTAGGGGCAGAAGGCTAAGAAATGTGAGAAGCAGTCAGTGACATTTCTAGGTAGCTTGAACTTGATATATGTGAATTTTGCCCAGAAATATCATAGAGTGTACTGCTTGCATCTCGTGGCCTTTTTTGTTACCATTGTTTACAATTATGTATTTTACCTTCACACCCATGTACATGTACAGTGGTACCTCAGGTTACATATGCTTCAGGTTACATACGCTTCAGGTTACATACTCCGCTAACCCAGAAATAGTACCTCAGGTTAAGAACTTTGCTTCAGGTTGAGAACAGAAATTGTGCTCCGGTGGCACAGCAGCAGCAGGAGGCCCCACTAGCTAAAGTGGTGCTTCAGGTTAAGAACAGTTTCGGGTTAAGTACAGACCTCCGTAACAAATTAAGTACTTAACCCAAGGTACCACTGTATAATCTGCCAGTACTTGGGGCAGCTGTTGAAATGAACTCTAGACCACAGCAAATCTACAAGTCTTTACTGACCATAGGACTGTGACTGTGCAAATGTCATAGTGGGACTTATTTCTAAGTAAACATGAATTAAATAATTCTGTTGATCTGTTGCAACAAAGACTAAAAAATATTCACATTTCTGGAATGCAGTGACACCTTTTTATTTTTATGTGTGCCTGGATTTAAGCCTTTTCCCCACTGAATACTGTATGTTGTAGTCCAACGCTTACTATCTGAAGGACCACTGATTCTTCATCCCTGGTATAGACCTGTGGTGAAGCAAAATGTTTTTTTCATAGAATCATAGAGTTGGAAGGGACCCTGAGGTTCATTTAGTTCAACTCCCTGTAGTGCAGGGAATATGCAGCTGTTCCATACAGGGATCAAGCCTGCAACCCGTGTAGTTAGCACCATGCTCCTGTCAGCACCATGCCACTGAGCTATCCAGATTGAAGCTGAATATATGCCTGAATATATATCCTGTTCTCACCCCCTTTTCTGGTTTTGTTTTTTTCTAAGCAAGTTATAATACAACATTTGGAGGACCACAGGTTCTTCATCCCTGGCATAGACCTGAATCACTTTCTACCTTTGTCATGCACAAAATGGTTTATTAAAATTTTGAGTGTATTGGATCCATATGAGGCAGATTATCTAGATCAAGATTGAGTTTAAGGTCTGGTTATGGGTCATAGAATGATTAGGTTGTCTTTGTTGATGAGCTATACCTGTAACTAGACAAGTGATTCTGGATTAGCTGACTGGGATGGAGTTTGGAGGTACCAGTTTACATTGGTGCTTGCCTTACTTAGAGGGTTGACGGATATGGTGACCCCCAAGATTACATTCTATGCTAATTAGCACACATATGAAACCTTTGGGTGATGTCATTCAGGCGCTTATGGACTTATCATCAACAATATACTCACTTTGCCTCAAAATGGAATGTTGGAAACTTGTTAGTCAATGCTTATAAATGGCTTACTGGGAAAATTAGGATTTGGGGAATTCTTTCAGGCATATGAAATGCATTGAAGGCAGACAAATGAGGTCAGCCCATTTTAGAAACTAGTGGTCTGCTTTCACACCATGATGTTTGAAAAGATCGTTCCTGAACAAATTGAAAACAAGGGATGGAATTAGACACAGATGGGTTCCACTGACAATGCCAGATAAACTGTATTGTGAACACTTTCACAAGGGACTATTACATAAGATGTGGATTGCTGACAATTTATAGAACAGTCCACTGCATGTTGGTAGAAAATTGATATTTCTGTTAAATAGCATGGAATGAGAAGTGCATTCACATGTGGCTATATAGGTTTAGATGACAAAGACCTCTTAATAGAGCAAGTGAACACTGATTTGCTTGTGATGCTCAGGAAATAAACTGTTTGACACCCTGGCTTTTGGTCTGTAGCACTCCTTGGGGATCTGATCTGTTCCTCATGCAGATGTTTTGTTGATGACTTCATGCAGGTGTCCCATGAGTGAGTGGGGAGAAATGTAGCTCAGTAAATGCCCAGTTTGGAAGTGGCCTTTGTTCATGTACAGAGCTGAATAATGAGCAAGTGAATTGACACGTGTCCACTGCAGAATAACAAACATTCAGTGCTACAAATGTTAATGGGGTGTACCACTGTGAACACCAAAAGATGCTTGCCCCATAAAGTATCAAGTGCCCCACCATTTCCCAGCCATGCGTCTTTATGAAAGAGAATGTTAGATTTTATGCATTGAAGGTTTTATGTGGTGAATTCCTTCCAACAAGCAACATTTGAGCACCGCAGAAAACCACCAGTGGTATTCAGCTAAG
This sequence comes from Podarcis cretensis, assembly GCF_951804945.1. Lineage (NCBI taxonomy): Eukaryota > Metazoa > Chordata > Lepidosauria > Squamata > Lacertidae > Podarcis > Podarcis cretensis. The sequence continues at coordinate 70,946,823 of NC_137170.1, read as the reverse complement.
TTTTCCCTCACAGCAGTTCCATTGAAAATAGTGAACATTGTTAGGTCCATCAATTCCAGTAGGTCTACTCTGAGTAAACCTTAGTTGAATACCACCCCAAGTTTCAATATTCTCAGTGTTTCAGCTTATTCAAAATAATGGATTCCTACAAGAAAGTGTTGTCTTCAGTGCATAAATTGTGGGGTTTGTAAAAGAAAAAAAAACCCCATTCAAACTGAAGATGACTGCTGAAGCCAAGGACAGAACATTTTTGTGGTGTCCCATCCCTATGTCTTGACGTTGCTGCGGCTGCTTGGATAACAGACTCATTGGCTTTAGTGACCAATGTAAATAGAAAAAAATGACCCAATAGAGAAACTGTTACAGGAAGTAAGCATAGATGAACCATAGTGAACCCAGGACGACAGACAGAAAGTTAGATATATTGGCATGTTTGACTTGGGAAATACAATTTGATGCCTTAGTTCTATACGATGCATACTAGACTCATCATAGTTTTGAATTAGAGACTGTGTGAGTCTGTGCCAGCACTTGCTCTCCGTTAATTTCCAGCAGTTTTTTTGTTTGTTTTATTGAATTTTACATTATTATTTCCTCCCCCACAATTACATCATAGCAAATAATAACAGATTAAATTTCCCACTTTCCTCCACCCTCCCCTTGACTTCCCTCAACTTCCCCTTCTGGTTTTTTTTACATATGAACTTGTCCTGCTTACAATACTATTTCCAGCAGTTTTTTGAATATCACTCTCCTCACACACATTCGCTCACTTTCTCCTCTCAGGCTTTATAAAACTAGAAGAGTTGTGAAATTACTGTATTTTTCCGTGTATAACACCACCCCATGTATAAGACGACCACTTTTGGGAGTCCAAAATTAAGAATCAGTAGTTTAAAGTTGTTCAGCTTTTGCTGAGCATTTTTGGAAAACCACTGACAGATGCTGGATGAGATATGGACTGTACCAGGCCTTACTCTGTTCAGTGATATTAGAGCATACAAAAATTCACTATGGTCATACTTTTAGTTTAATAGAATATGCCGCTGGATGCAGTATGTAGTGGGTTTTTTGTGCTTGGGATGGGAGCTGGAGTCCAAAATCAGGAGGACACCACACTGGCAACCAAGGTTCAGGTTTCCACTTGGACGCAAACTTCTCTCTGAGTGATTGAGCCAGTCACTCTCAGCCTAACCAGTCTCACAGAACATGTATTCTGCCTTGAGGTCCTTGGAGAACAAGTGGGATAGAAGTGTAGTAAAGCAGAGGGTCTGAACAAGAAGAGTCCCAACTACAAACTTCTCTATTTTGAGGAAGGGTATTAAATTTATTAAGGGACACGAGTGGCGCTGTGGGCTAAACCACAGAGCCTAGGACTTCACGATCAGAAGGTTGGCGGTTCGAATTCCTGCGACGGGGTGAGCTCTCGTTGCTCTGTCCCAGTTCCTGCCAACCTAGCAGTTCGAAAGCACGTCAGAGTGCAAGTAGATAAATAGGTACCACTCCAGCGGGAAAGTAAATGACGTTTCTGTGCACTGCTCTGGTTCGCCAGAAGCGGCTTAGTCATGCTGGCCACATGACCCGGGAGCTGTCTGCGGACAAATGCTGGCTCCCTCGGCCCATAGAGCGAGATGAGCGCTGCAACCCCAGAGTCGGTCATGACTGGACCTAATGGTCAGGGGTACCTTTACCTTTATCTATTAAATTTATTGGACCCCGTTTTCAGATTCTTTGTCTCCAGTTTGTTACAAGCCTCTTCACTACTCCGTTGCAGTCCTGTCTGAAAAGATAGGCAGTGCAGCACCCACATGCTCAAGCTTTTTCCTCCCACTAAAGAGAGCAAAAAGTGCTCTGTGCTTTTGAAGAATTTCATTTTCTCCAAGTGCAATTATGCCCTGAATGACTGAGCATAAAACAGGAATTCGCAGGGGAGTTCGCAGGGGAGTTTTTAAGAGGTAGCTGCTATTTGACATGCTGAGAAAAGTATTACTTTCTGACTAGTCTGTTAATCCAGCAGTTTAGCTGTTGGAATATTTTGTGATGCAACTTTGGTAATTTCATTAAACGGCTTATGTAGCCAGGCATTATGTGAAAAGTCTAATGCCACTCATTTAGGTCATTTGGACAGACAAGTATAGAAAATTAGGTCCATAGGCATTCCCCAAATCATATAGCAATACAGAAGCAAGCATGTGATTATACAGTAGAGGCTGTAGTGACATCTGCTCTTAACACTTCAGTCTTACTTTGCAGCCCTTGTATACCTGTACAGGGTTTTTGGCTCTCTCTCTGTAACTAACTGCATATTGAGTGTCTGCAACTGCATTACAAACCTTTTACCCATTGTTTAAATTAATGCTGCATCCTATACACATTTACTTGGGAGTAACTCTCATTGACCTCAGTAGGATTGGTTTCTGGGTAGACATGCAGGATTGTGCTAAATGATCAGGATTGTGTAAATGATAGAAGCATATCCTTATCAATCAGTAGTCAGGCTGAGAATGTATTTGTGGGATTTGTTAGATGTTTGTAGGTGGAAAGAGCCACTCTTAAGACATACTAGATGCTGTACCAGTTCTCAGTGAAGAAACAGTACAAGTCACAGCCAGTCATTTCAGAAGGCAATCAGCTATAGACACTTCCTGGTTTATTTAGGACAGGTTTTATTAGTTGTCAGGAATAAACAAGGGCACAATCAGCTGGCAAGTACTTGCATGGAAGCCAAATTAAAACAAACTGCTTGTACTGGGTTGTGCATTCAGTGTTTCATTTTCCACAATGTTTTGGTCTAATTTACAATGGTTCTAACTCGATAATCACTGGCTACAGCTGAGCAGTAGTCATAACTAAGTAGTTGCGTTCGTTGTGGAACACCCTCTCCATCGCCCAATTTCCGCTTAGACAGTGCACCTAGCCAGTTCAGTTGGTGCATGTTGCTTATTAGAGATTGTATTCAGCAACATGCACAGAAGATTCTATTCTGCTGAATTGAATCAATTTGCAGCTTATGCACATTAAAACTTAAATATACAATGTAAGATCAAATATGGAATTTAAAATCTGAAATTTAACTATAATGCATTTTTTTCTACACAATACAGTGGTACCTCGAGTTACAGATGCTTCAGGTTACAGACGCTTCAAGTTACAGACTATGCTAACCCAGATATAGTACCTCAGGTTGAGAACTTTGCTTCAGGATGAGAACAGAAATTGTGTGGCGGCGGTGCGGCGGCAGCAGGAGGCCCCATTAGCTAAAGTGGTACCTCAGGTTAAGAACAGTTTCAGGTTAAGAATGGACCTCCAGAACGAATTAAGTTCTTAACCCGAGGTACCACTGTATTTGATTAGTGAACTGCACCACAAAATTCAGAGAGGTGTGAAATTTGAAGGATGGATGCATTGAGGTTTGCATATTGTTTTGAGGAAATGCAAATTAGATAGATTTGCATTAAAATAAGAATGCAACAAATTTATCCCCATTCACAAGTAGGGAAAGACTCTTCCTGCCCCTCTTTGCCCCTGATCTGTCACAAACTGTACTCATGCAATACATGAACAGCCTTTTTGTCTCTTCTCTTAAAAGTGCTTTATTGAGAACCAATGTTAATTCTAAACAACAGGTGAGTTCCCACGGGGGAGGAAAGAAAGGGAAAGTCCAACTTAAGCCAGCAGATGTCCGCTGCGCAAGTGGGGTACTGCAGTTGGCTATCAAGCAACATCAAGAACATCCCATGGTACAGATATCACAAGTGTTACATAGAAGAAAAACAAGGTGAAAGGAGCTAAACTCGAATAATGAGCTTTATTCATAATACAGTAATACCTCGGGTTAAGAACTTAATTCGTTCTGGAGGCCCGTTCCTAACCTGAAACTGTTCTTAACCTGAGGTACCACTTTAGCTAATGGGGCCTCCCGCTGCTGCCGCGCCGCCGGAGCACGATTTCTGTTCTCATCCTGAAGCAAAGTTCTTAACCCGAGGTACTATTTCTGGGTTAGCGGAGTCTGTAACCTGAAGCGTATGTAACCTGAAGTGTCTGTAACCCGAGGTACCACTGTACATTCAGATAACCATGACTCAAGGGATACTCAGGGATACTCATCAAATACTCGCATAATTCTTAGCTGTCATGATGGTCACCAGGGTGGGGTGGGGTGGGGTCCTCCATGCATGCATCCTGCTGCCATCAATTGTGCAGTCGGGGTGGGAGGTGCAAGAGGGCTTTCTCTATGTCAGCACACCTATCTGGACAGCTCCCTACCTTCTGCTACCACCTGATGCCCTCTGTTTCAGCAGGACTTTATCTGCTGCTTGTTCGATTATGTCTTTGTGATTGTACTTTCAGCATATTTCGTTAGGCTTCTTGAGTCATTTGAGTCGAGCTAGAAGGGCAAAAGTGCCCTCCTCTTGCTGTTACTGTCGCTGATCTCAAAGTTTCAGCCTCCTCTTGATGTAGAGAACAATTCATTCCTTTTTCTTCAGCTTTTATTGCATTTTTTTTGATGTTTTGCAAGCAGTGTTCTGTCTTTTGCAGTATCTATATCTATAGATAAACATATAGTTTTTGAAATGCTACTGTTGTAATAATGTTGATGTAATTCAGATTTCAGGGTTCAATGTGTTGAAATATCACATTGAGAGATGGATCACTCTCTTACTACATCACTACCACTGAGGAGAAACTCGCCTTTAGCTGCTTTGCAATACAGTGGTAGCCATTTCTTGTCTTAACAGCTTTGTACATTCTCTCCTGTACCATTGTGAGGCCTTTTGTTGAAGACAGAGCATCAGTTTGAAGTGTGGGTGGGGAGTAGATTTGGAACATGTTGCCTGCACCCAGAGGCATTTGTTTTCAGGGTAGAGGATGTGCAATTCAGGCCACTGGCGGGCCAAACTGAGAATGTCTGACTGCCTTAACCCAGAGCCCCCGGGTTGTAGCTGTCTTTGGGGCCAGGCCTCTCATTCACCCTATTTGCAATCTCTTTCTCAAGTTTTTTGGCCTCTGCCCCTTTCCTCGGAGCGGAACAGCTTCTTGTTTTGTTTTGCCTTATTTTGGCAAGTCCTTCTGTGTAGGCTTATGTGCATTTCCAGTTTTCCAATAAAAAGGCTAATGTGCTCAGTTATATTTTAAACCTTTTGGGGAGTCTGGGGTGGGAAGGAGACAAGAAGCACTATTGTCATGCAGGAATTTCATGATGTAGATTGTTTGGTTGCATGTCCTCCTCATTCTCCGCTACCGCCTCTCACCAGTTACATAACAAGTCGTGTTCTCGGCTTGTTGTGAAGAATTTTGTGTCCACAGAGAGGCACATGGAGGACCAGAATGTGCAGCAACATGGTAAACAACAGCTGCAGGGGCTCTGTGGCATGCATTGATTTTGGACTCAAGTACCGAAAGACTGTATTACTTCTAGGAAGAGAAAATTTGAGGAGTGGGTGGGCTTTGTCTAAGGTGAGCATAAAACTTGGGGAGAATTGGTGAGGTTGATTAAGTATATTGATTTTTACCTTGCAGAAATATTCATATGTTTTGAGATGCTTCTATATAAAAGGGGACTTATTCAACTACACCGTACTACATTGTAAAATGTAGGCTATAGATCTGCTGGGTCTTTCGGAATCCATCCTTAACTAGTCTAAGAGTATAAACCCAAGTCCATGCTTTATACATTGTAGAACATGAAATTGCACAATGAACCCTAAATGGTGGTGTGTGCAAGATAAAAACAAATTTAATAAATTTGCTGAATGTAGAGCATTTCTACCCAGAAAAGTAGCATTATTTCCCCATTTAAATTTGTTGGCATGAATGAATAATGTTTGGTAATTCATGCTCTGGTAACTTCCAGGTTGTTGTTGTTGTTGTTGTTATTTAGTCGCTTAGTCATGTCCGACTCTTCGTGACCCCATGGACCAGAGCACGCCAGGCACTCCTGTCTTCCACTGCCTCCCGCAGTTTGGTCAAACTCATGCTGATAGCTTCAAGAACACTGTCCAACCATCTCTTCCTCTGTTGTCCCCTTCTCCTTGTGCCCTCCATCTTTCCCAACATCAGGGTCTTTTCCAGGGAGTCTTCTCTTCTCATGAGGTGGCCAAAGTATTGGAACCTCAGTTTCAGGATCTGTCCTTCCAGTGAGCACTCAGGGCTGATTTCCTTAAGAATGGATAGGTTTGATCTTCTTGCAGTCCATGGGACTCTCAAGAGTCTCCTCCAGCACCATAATTCAAAAGCATAAATTCTTCAGCGATCAGCCTTCTTTATGGTCCAGCTCTCACTTCCATACATCACTACTGGGAAAACCATAGCTTTAACTATACGGACCTTTGTTGGCAAGGTGATGTCTCTGCTTTTTAAGATGCTGTCTAGGTTTGTCATTGGTTTCCTTCCAAGAAGCAGGCATCTTTGGTTAGGCTACTCTAATGGGGCCACATTTGCAGGTTGTCCACAACATGGCTGCTAAGTGCAAGCACACATTTTGTCAGTGTTGAAATCACTGCACTACCCTCCTAGTCCATTTTATTTTAAAGTTTTCTAAGCTGTCTTATTGGACAGCATCATTTCTAGTCAGCTTAAAGGTAAAGGGGCTCCTGACCATTAGGTCCAGTCGTGACCGACTCTGGGGTTGCGGTGCTCATCTCGCTCTATTGGCCGAGGGAGCTGGCGTTTGTCCGCAGACAGCTCCCGGGTCATGTGGCCAGCATGACTAAGCCGCTTCTAGCAAACCAGAGCAGTGCACGGAAACGCCGTTTACCTTCCTGCTGGAGCGGTACCTATTTATCTACTTGCACTTTGACGTGCTTTCGAACTGCTAGGTTGGCAGGAGCTGGGACCGAGCAATGGGAGCTCACCCCGTTGTGGGGATTCAAACCGCCGACCTTCTGATCGGCAATCCTAGGCTCTGTGGTTTAACCCACAGCATTCTAGGCAGCTTACAACATAATAAATACATTATATATTTGAGGAAAATATTGGTGCTTAACTTTAAAGCTCTATACATCTATTGGTACCTGAAGACTTGGTGATTTGAACATGAACCTACTCAGGGTAATATTTGAAGGCCATTGTCTAAGTGCCCCTGTCAGCTGAGAGGAGCTTTATTGGTTTTGGCATTCTGTTTATGGAAGAGTCGCCTCAGTTATCTTTCTGGCACTTTTAATTTCTAACACATAATGGAACTGTTTCAGTTAAGAACATAGGAAGCTGCCTTATAGTGAGTCAGACCTTAGGTCCACAAAGCTCCACACTGTCTACACTGACAGGCAGCAGCAGCCTTTCAGGGTTTCAGGCAGAGGTTTCTCCCTTCTCTGTCTGGAGAGGCCAGGGATTGAAGCAGTGATCTTTTACATACAAGCCACATGCTCTGCCACTGAACCACAACCCTTTCCCTTTAAGGGAACTGATGCTTTTATCCTGCTGTTTATTTGCTAATGTTGTATTTTTGAAATCGGTTGTATTTTTTCACTTTTCTTTTTTGGTAGATTTATGTAAGCCACCCTGAAAGAATTTTTGCATAGAATGAGGGGGTATGTACATATATAAAATAAATAAATCATGATCTGTATTCTGGTACACATTTAGCTCTGCAGCAATTAAAACCTGGAAAATCTATTAGTGTGAGCATTTCAAACTGAAGTTTACTGAATGACAACAATACTGGGTGCACGAAACATACTCTGCAAATAAATAGGCTTGTCCTAAAATCACAAAGTAGTCCAGCTGAGGGCTAACACACAAACGTTTATGCTGGAGGAGCTGCTGTAGCAACTGCACGTTGCATTTAGAGATTGTACCTTGACCTTTGGGGCATGTTGACTTTGTTAATATACCAGGTGGAGTGGTCAAGGACATGCCTTTTACACACTGTTGCAGAACTAGCTTAACTTTGTTCCTGGATCTGCTTCATCTTCCTCAATCGCAACTTTTCAGGCTGCTGTACACATCCCTACCACAAAATGAGAGACGGCTGGCACTTTATCATGTGCCACAAGTCTGGAGTAGATTAGAATCAACTTACTTGGACAATGTTTTTTTGGAAAAAATTGGATTCAGGCCCTGGAGGAAGGGATCAGCTGCTCTGAAGAGAATAAAAGATCAAGAACCTGGAGAGATTTCCAAGCCTGCCAGTGTTCAGTTTCCTGCCACTGGTCAGGCTTGTTCAGTTTATTTAGGACGCAGATGGGACAGTGACTAAGAACTCTCCATTAGCAATTTGTTCCTAAAACTTCTGGGTATTAAGAGGGACAACAGTTCTTATATTTTCAGGAAACTGAAGTGGCATTGTTAAATCAGGTTTCAGAGTGGTATAAGAGAACTTCTAGGTCCAGTGTGTTCATGGGTATGAAAAAACATACTTACACACCAAGGGAACTGTATAGGTTGGAAACTGTATGAGAAGGTTAAATGAAAAAGGGCAGATTCCTTGCCTTATAAGATATTCCATATCCTGGCTAGAGCTGGGTGATGCATTGGTAAATTGTCTGAAACGGGTTCAGATTCCAATACAGGTTTTTCAGCTGACAATACAGTATATTGTGGCAGCTTAAATTACCTGCAGATGGCAAAGGTGCAGATGGAGCCTAAGAAGGTTCTGGGCAAGCACCTTTTCAGGCTCACTCTGCAAGTCCCCACACAGCTCGCGTGAGCTGGAGCGATATGGAGGCTCACCCTGAGTGGTTTAACAAAGCCCCAATGCCCCTCTGGTTTGCGTGAGCTGGAGAAGCATTGGGGCTTGCTCAATAGTGCTGGGTGAAGAAGCAGCTAAGGTACATTCCAGACATCATGATGTATCAGCATATCGTGGTATTTAGCTATTGATACATCACAATGTTGACAACCAGATATCGCCCAGCCCTAATCCTGGTTTTTGCCAAACAGTGTATGCAGCTCAGTTTCCCTCCCCGAGACCATTCGTTTTCTATCTTCTGTCTGGCTACAGATGATTTAGGTGATAAATTTTAGAGGCAGCTGGATATTCAGTCACAAAGATTTCCGAACCTTGAGGAATTGCCACTCTACTTTATTTAGAAAAAGAACTCTTTTGTTTTCCTGGAATTGGGGAAGAAGTGAAGACAATGGTATAACTGGACTACTCATAATTTACTTGAAGCCAGGTCCTGGTAGTAACAGAGGATGGTATCGGTAAAATATAATAGAAAGATAATAAGGGAGTCTGACAGGTTGACAGGCATCATCTATTGTAAATGATTGAGATCAAAATGCTCTCCCAGCTCCCCCTTGATGAAAACAACTTTGAAGCAGGCAGGCAGAAAGTCATATTTAACCCATGAACCACACAGACAAAACAGTATCCAAGAATGTATGAACTGAAGATTCTTTGGCTCACTGCTGAAATACTGTATTCTGAAATATCAAGCTTTGCTGCCATGAATGAGTTTAAGCACTTAAATGTCCACCTGGCTGCATGACTGGATAAAATGAAGGATACCATTTAGGACTGTATACACGTGTTTAATGTTGCTGGATTATCACATTATGTGATAGCACATTATCTCAGTGGTGCTTAGCTAAATATATGAATGGCAGTGCATCTGAAGTGATGGCAGGTGATTTCTTTGTTGTTTTATATGTGGTGGTTTTTTCATCGATAACTTGACAGTACTCAAATGTTGAACACGTATGCAAGGATTCATCCCCAGGACACCAAACGTAGGACATAACAATGACAGTGGCAAAGCTGTATGCAGCAGGGCTGGACAACCTCTGGTCCTCTAAATTCTGTACTCTGGCTGCCATTAACTACAGCCACCCATGGCTAATTGTTAGGGTTTATGGAAGTTGTAGTTCATCAATATCTAGACCAGTGTTTTGTTTCCCAACCTTTGGTCTCTAGCTGTTTTCGGACAACATTTTCCACCACCCCTGACCACTGGTACTGCTAGCTAGGGATGATGGCAGTTGTAGTCCAAAAGCAGCTGGAGACCCAAGGTTGGGAAACACTGATCTAGACCTCCATAGGTTCCCCACTCCTAGGCTGTAGTAAAATAAAACTCCCAGAAAGCTTTAGAAAGCTTACCCCTCAATGAAAAGGGAGGCTAGAAGCCTTCATGATGAAAGTTCTCCATGCTCAGGAAGATGTTAACATGGGGAACACTTTCCAATATGCATCCCATATACATGCATCCTAAGGCGATGTAGCCCTATATGGGACATCTCCCACACTTGAATGTTTGAATTGGATATGACACCAAGATCTGACTGAGGAAATTATAAAGGACTTTTCATAAGTACAGCTGCAGTTGTACTTAATGCATTTCAGGCACTGCTCCTCTTTGGTTGAGTCTCACACCAATAATACTAGAACTGGGAAACAGCATGGGGTGGGTGGGCAATATAGATCATAGAATCATAGAACCATAGAATCATAGAGTTGGAAGAGACCACAAGGGCCATCGAGTCCAACCCCCTGCCAAGCAGGAAACACCATCAGAGCACTCCTGACATATGGTTGTCAAGCCTCTGCTTAAAAGACCTCCAAAGAAGGAGGCTCCACCACACTCCTTGGCAGCAAATTCCACTGTTGAACAGCTCTTACTGTCAGGAAGTTCTTCCTAATGTTTAGGTGGAATCTTTTTTCTTGTAGTTTGGAACCATTGCTCCGTGTCCGCTTCTCTGGAGCAGCAGAAAACAACCTTTCTCCCTCCTCTATGTGACATCCTTTTATATATTTGAACATGGCTATCATATCACCCCTTAACCTCCTCTTCTCCAGGCTAAACATGCCCAGCTCCCTTAGCCATTCCTCATAAGGCATCGTTTCCAGGCCTTTGACCATTTTGGCTGCCCTCCTCTGGACACGTTCCAGTTTGTCAGTGTCCTTCTTGAACTGTGGTGCCCAGAACTGGACACAGTACTCCAGGTGAGGTCTAACCAGAGCAGAATACAGTGGCACTATTACTTCCCTTGATCTAGATGCTATAGTCCTATTGATGCAGCCCAGAATTGCATTGGCTTTTTTAGCTGCCGCGTCACACTGTTGGCTCATGTCAAGTTTGTGGTCAACTAAGACTCCTAGATCCTTTTCACATGTACTGCTCTCAAGCCAGGTGTCACCCATCTTGTATTTGTGCCTCTCATTTTTTTTGCCCAAGTGCAATACTTTACATTTCTCCCTGTTAAAATTCATCTTGTTTGTTTTGGCCCAGTTCTCTAATCTGTCAAGGTCATTTTGAAGTGTGATCCTGTCCTCTGGGGTGTTAGCCACCCCTCCCAGTTTGGTGTCATCTGCAAATTTGATCAGGATGCCCTTGAGTCCATCATCCAAGTCGTTGATAAAGATGTTGAATAAGACAGGGCCCAAGACAGAACCCTGTGGCACCCCACTAGTCACTCTTCTCCAGGATGAAGAGGAACCATTGATGAGCACCCTTTGGGTTTGGTCAGTCAGCCAGTTACAAATCCACTGAGTGGTAGCATAGTCAAGTCCACATTTTACCAGCTTCTTTACAAGAATATCATGGGGCACCTTGTCAAATGCCTTGCTGAAATCAAGGTAGGCTACATCCACTGCGTTCCCTTCATCTACCAGGCTTGTAATTCTGTCAAAAAACGAGATCAGGTTAGTCTGACATGACTTATTTTTCAGAAATCCATGCTGACTATTGGTGATCACAGTATTCCTTTCTAGGTGCTCACAGACTGTTTGCTTAATGATCTGCTCCAGAATCTTCTCCGGTATTGATGTCAGACTGACTGGGCGGTTATTATTTGGGTCCTCTCTTTTCCCCTTTTTGAAAATAGGGACAACATTTGCCCTCCTCCAGTCTGCCGGGACTTCGCCTGTTCTCCAGGAATTCTCAAAGATGACTGCCAGTGGTTCTGAGATCACATCTGCCAGTTCTTTTAATACTCTTGGATGCAGTTCATCTGGCCCTGGAGACTTGAATACATCTAAACTAGCCAAGTATTCTTGTACTATCTCCTTAGTTATTCTGGGCTGTGCTTCCTCTGCTGAATCATTTGCTCCAAATTCTTCAGGTCGGGCATTGTTTTCTTTATCGGAGAAGACTGAGGCAAAGAAGGCATTGAGGAGTTCAGCTCTTTTTGTGTCCCCTGTTTGCATTTCACCATCTTCTCCTCTGAGTGATCCCACTGTTTCTTTGTTCTTCCTTTTGCTACAAACATACCCATAAAAGCCTTTTTTGTTGCTTTTAACCTCTCTAGCAAGCCTGAGTTCATTCTGTGCTTTAGCTTTTCTGACTTTGTGTCTACACGTGCTGGCTATTTGTTTGAATTCCTCTTTGGTGGTTTCCCCCCCTTTTCCATTTTTGTACACATCCTTTTTTAATCTTAACTCAGTTAAAAGTTCTTTAGATAGCCACCCTGGCTTCTTTAGGCACCTTCCATGTTTCCGTCTCATTGGTATTGCCTGAAGTTGTGCTTTTACTATCTCCCTCTTAACAAACTCCCAGCCATCATGAACTCCCTTTCCTTTTAGTATTACTGTCCATGGGATCTCACCCAGCACTTCCCTAAGTTTTATGAAGTCGGCTTTCTTAAAGTCAAGAAATTGAGTCCTAGTATGCTTGGCTGCTCCTTTCCGCTGTATAGTAAACTTCAGAAGAGCATGATCACTCGCGCCTAATGATCCTTCCACTTCTACCCCACTAACCAGGTCATCAACATTGGTTAGGACCAGATCTAAAATGACTGTTCCTCTTGTTGCTTCTCCCACTTTCTGGACAACGAAGTTGTCTGCAAGGCCAGTGAGGAATCTGTTTGACCTTATGCTCTTGGCTGAGTTTGACATCCAGCAAATATCCGGGTAATTGAAGTCCCCCATTACTACTATCTCCCTTCCTTTTGCATGCTTGGCAAAATGCTTGGCAAAGATGATGCTTGGCAAAGATGATGCAGCTCAGTTGTGGAGCTCCATAACTTGTCTAGGCCAGGGAAGATGATTAGGTCATTTGTTCTAAGTGCATACTTGGTTTAAAAAAAACATAAGAGTCCACTACTGCCGGATGTGGTTATCCTTATTTATGACAAAGTGGACATAAAGTTTTCCCCAGGGCAATTTATTGACCACAAAGAATCAGGACAAAAATTGAATGTCTCTATGCAGCAGCCGAAAGGTTTATTGTAAAAGTTTCTGGAGGAAGTGAAAAAGAAATGATTTTCTCATACATTTCTGATACTGCCAAATAAAAGGGACTCGAAGTTAATGTGTCTTGATGTTATCCATCTGGTACCAAGACCTTCTGGTGACATGGCTGGCTAAGGTGGTTCCTCAAGTACCTGCCACAATGAAAATGCAGCTCACTCATCAAGATCATTCAAATATGGGGAAATTCCCCTCCCCTGACACAGAATGGAATGTAGATAAGGTGTCAGCAGAGAGTGGGAGGAGAGAAGTCAGCTCGCTCAAGAAGCACAGGCAGCTTCGGAAAACAGGAGGGGTAGCTTTTCATCACTGGAAGAGGAGTTAATTAACCCCTGGAGCCCAAAGAACAGAAGTATGGGAAAGGTCTTAGGCAGAAAACAAACCCAGAAGTATAAGGGTCATAGGTTCAGGATATTCTGCAGAACCCGGAAACATTCCCCAGAAAGGTCAACTGACTCGTAAAGCAAATGCTCAGTTAGACATCCAAGGCTAATTGTTTGTATTGCAATAAATTTTCAAGCTAATTACGACTTGTGTGCTGTGTTATCAAGATGGCAGCCTCGGCTCCTGACAACTAGGTTGCCCCAGAGGTCATTCTTAGGAGGACAATCTCACAATGGCAGGTGGAAACTACCAATGGCTTCCTGATTCAGTTGTTAGCAATGCAACGTGGGACCAATTACATAGAAGTGACCCACACTGAGTATGAATCTGCTCTCTCCAGAGAATATTTATGCAAGAAACTAACTTCACTTTCAGTAAAGTGAAGTGATAATTCATATAAGTGTCATCACTATAAGCTATTTTAAACCTTAGACGGGAAAAGAAAATGTTCAGTGCTTTTGATATTTCATCAAATAAAGACCAAGGGAACTAGAAGATGCCATAGCTCACTACTCACCCACCAAGGTTTGGAAATAGACTGCTTGAAACCATGTGACAACAAGTGGTAGCTATGACAGGTCACATGCTTATACATCCGGAACTTTAAAAGCAACCTGATCTGCTATTTTGCCCCAATTCAGAATGTAATCCTTCTGTTTATTTATTTTAGTTTATTGGAGGTTCATTGCAGGGTCTTTCAATTGTAAAATTCCAAATACGGATGTTTCGGTATTATCTTCAAGCGCAGGTCAAAGTATGCAGCAGTGCTTTACAGCTGGTGTTTGTCTAAGGAAGGTGGAGCCATGTTCTGCACAGAAAAGTTGGAAGAAACTTACAAAAATAAAGCTTGGGCTGAAAAAATACAGAAAGTAGGAAAGCCATAATTTGTGCAATTATAAAACTAATAGTAAAAAGGATCTCAAGAAAATCTCTGGACCCAGATCTGTCAAACATGCAAGATGTTATGCAACTCCAGAAAAATAAGTTGATTCAAACCTTCTTGTATATATCTTAACACACCCACACAAGGTTGTGAATCAGCAAAGCAAAAGTGGTAGTTCATTCCTAATTAATGTAGCAATGTTTGCCAAGAGAGCTTCCCACAAAACAACATGTCAGACATCATACATGGTTTTTGTTCCTGTTGCCCCCTTGCTTTCCCAGTGTCCTTGCATGGCACTTTGCTTGCTGGGGCCACAAGTTGTCCTAAAATAAAGACCATCTGCCATAGGACGCTACTAGCTGTGCTGTTTGACATAATTAAAGAAAGATGTGTTTTAGGCCTGGTTCAGATGTAAAGCCTGGGGGAAAAAATTCTTAAGTAATTTTTATTTGCGTTTTTACATACAGTTCAAAAAGCGTAAGTAAAGCTTAAAAGGAGAAAAATGAGAACAAAACCAGGTCACAAAACAAATGTATTGCTCTGCTTTCCTTTGGACCACACCAACAAGGCCAGGGGGCGGGTCTTGTTGTCTGGGCAGCCCAGGACTTCCATACACACTGTCCAGGCTTGTGTCCCGGGGAGGGCACTTTATTGCTGCTAATGCAGCCGTTTGGGTGGAGGTGTACTCGTTGACTCACGAGACAGAAGATGCCAACATTTTAGACATGGAGGCTTTCCTCAATGCTCTGCAGGAGATACCCCAAAGAGGGAAGGTATTTGGCAGGAGGAAAATCAGCCTTGATGGGATGATGTTTGTATCACTCAGGTTGGCTGTCCGGCTCAGCCAAGAGGGCCGAGTGGAGTGATGCCTCTGCTCAATCCAGCCCCTACTCCCAAGTCTGGCATAAAGTGGGGGAGCAGGGAGTGGATTGCTCTGCTCTTCTCTAAAAAATAAATGTGATTGTAGGTAGATTCTTCTGACCAAACTGCGGGAGGCAGTGGAAGACAGGAGTGCCTGGCGTGCTCTGGTCCATGGGGTCACAAACAGTCGGACACGACTAAACGACTAAACAACAACAAGGTAGATTCTGCATTACTGTTCATATTTTAGGTTCATATTTTAAACAAGTAATAATTTTTAAAAGATTTAAAATAGTCCATTAAAACAACTCCCTATTGGCCCAGCCTGCATCTGCTAAATGCCAGCCTCAGATATGTTCCATCCACATAACACAATGTCAAAATACAGTCCTTTCTAAGTGACACTAAATCTAAATATTAGCCAAAATTATTTGGCAATCTATTTGCTAGCCACATAAATAAAGCTTTTATGTAATAATATCATGTAACGCAGGGAAAAGAATGCAAAGCAAAGAAGGATGATTCAACTAGGGCAAAGGTAAAAATGGTTGAAGTTCACCAAGTGAAAGTGGGGTTTAATATTTGCAAAAGGATCTAGAATAAATATGTTGTACTGCACCATCACACAGTGGCAGTTACAAAAATGGACTTTAACCATCTGTAATGTTCTCATATGGATGCAATATTAGGAATCATGCACATTGGTGGGTGGAACATGGCAATATATTGTTGTTGTTTAAGAATGTGGTTACAGAACTAGACTTTAGATCATATGGGAGCCAAATGTTTGGAAAGAAATGAACATCATGTGGCAGCAGGCCAGGTAGAAGGTGTGATAGTTATTCCTGGAATGAACAGGGATTTTTTAATTTTTTTTAAATTCCAGCTCAGCATTTCAACTTTCTGAAGTGACCATTTGGTAGCCATAAAGAGCCAAAACTCTTGCATGATAGCAGATATGAAAAATAATAACACTGTGTGCAGTCACTTGTATTCAGCCCAAGGACACTTAAAGATCAAATAAAGATAACTGCCTGGCTATGATGGGTTGTACGTATTGGAATGTTAATAATGAAATCACCATACTAACAAAGCATGAGAAAATTACATGCATAGATGGTGATGCTAAACTTTATCCTAAACCACTTCCCCCACATCTGTTAACTTTTTGTATTTAGTGTACTTTGATTCACAGATTTAGGATGCTGTAGGTCGGCTTACTGTGTTTCCAATTAATTACTGACAATCCTGTGCTTGAGATAGGAAGAGGAAATCGATTAGTATGACACACATAGTATAATGATGCACAGTTATTTTATTCCAGCTGGAAAATGGAGAGGGTGAAGCAAAATAAGTGAAATGTCATTGTAAATAATGTATTGATGTTGTCGCAGTAGCATGCTAAGCCAGTATCTGGGCCTATTTTGCAGGTCTTAGACCAGCACATGCACAATGACTTGGAGCTGAAGATGTGATCTGACAACAGGCTTTGCAACTGAAGAGATACAAGGTGATACAAACACTCTTTCTGTATTGTTATATCTGTAAAGTGCAATTTACACGAGATAAATTCAAACAAACTCATTAGCTTTTGCTCCTATAGCAATAATTTCACATATCCAGGTAGCACGTTTCCATTCTAACATTGTTGCTCCTAATTTGTGCTTCCTAATTAACACCTATGGGACATGGGTGGCGCTGTGGGTTAAACCACAGAGCCTAGGGCTTTCCAGTCGGAAGGTTGGCGGTTTGAATCCCTGCAACGGGGTGAGCTCCCGTTGCTCGCTCCCTGCTCCTGCCAACTTACCAGTTCAAAAGCACGTCAAAGTGCAATTAGATAGATAGGTACCGCTCCGGCGGGAAGGTAAATGGTGTTTCCATGCACTGCTCTGGTTCGCCAGAAGTGGCTTAGTCATGCTGGCCACATGACCCACAAGTGTATGCCAGCTCCCTTGGCAAATAAAGTGAGATGAGCGCTGCAACCCCAGAGTCATCTGCGAATGGACTTAAGGGTCAGGGGTCCCTTTACCTTTTAATTAGCACCTGCTTTTCCAGCTGTTTTTCAAAGTAGCCCATTTTATATTTGCTCTCTTTCCTTCTCAGTCTCCTATTTTCATTCCTGTTTTTAGTTCTCTCACTCTTTCATATTCATTTTAGTATGCTCTAATTCTGGATGTACCTTTTAAATTAAAAAAACATTTTTTTCTGTGCAGCGATTAGGGCACTAGGATGTACATCAGAAGGGCTTAAACAGCACAGTTAAACTCACCTGAATACTGAACAGAATCACTCACACAAATGGCTTATCATGCAGAGCTAGTTCATAGTTCTCTGTCATGTGTGAAATGGGCTTTACAGTACTTTGCAGTTTGCCATCTTTTTTATAAAAAAAACTAGTTGTGTATGTGCCCTGCAAATATGTGTGTGTATGTGTGAGAGAGAAATTTCTGTGGAATAGTGATGTAGCAGGATGCTGCAAGTGAGAAGAAAAATCAAGAAAGGCAGTTATACATAGAAACATAATAATCCCCCCCCAAAAAAAACAACTAATGCTGGAAGGGGCAGGACAGTATTTATTTTTTGTTTTATGTAAAAGCATTTATAAACAATTTAATACTTTTTGTGTTGTACACCACTTTGAGATTTTAAAAACAATAAACAATATCATTAAAGCAACAATACAATATAAAACAGTATAATAAAAGTATTTTAAAACAAAAGAAAGAATTAGGGATCCACAGCAACACAATGCCACCAACTCCTAACTCAGAGACAGTCCAGGAGGATGCCATGATCAGTGTATTGAAAGCCACTGAGAGATAAGTAATGTATTTTTATGTTGTGAAACAAACAAACAAACAAACAAACAAACAGGGTCATCCATCCAAGGCCTGTTTTGTCTCAAAGCTGGGCTTGAACCCAAACTGAAATGCGTCAAGATAATCAGCTTCCTTCAAGAGTGTTTGCAGCTGGATTGCTGCTATTCCATAGTAAAATGAAGGTCTTAGCAGGATTGCAGGCTTTGACTTCTGGAAAATCCCCCAAAGCATTAATAAATTCCTCTAATTCCACAAGTCTTTGGCAGTGGACACTATGAAGGACCCCTCACCACTGTAGGAGGAAGACACATGATGTAAGACCAAACATAACCATGTCTGACCATGACAAAGGTTAATTCAAACCTCTCCCTCTCCACCCATATTCAGACCACCACCCCTCACACCCTGAGGTAAAGACCAAATCAGGGTATGTATGTGACATCCTATGCATTGGGCTGCTGACAACTTTGAACAGCCCCGTGGATTTCATGGAGAACATGAAGTTTTGATCTTACCCTACACTTGATAGAGCTATTGAGCTACCAGAACCAGTGCCATGGAATTCTCCCAACACCACACCTTGAGGCTACCAAGGTACAGGCCTTCGTAGCCCACTGCAGGATGGAAAGGCTTCCTGGTGAACAAGACACAAACTCTATGGGCCACAGAGACTCCCCTTCTCTGGACCTCCAAACAAGGTGGATGCTGCACCAGATATCTGTTAAACCTTGAATCAGATCCACTCTGCCCAACTCACCCAGGTCTTAGTAATACAGGCTAGACAGGTTCCTTCATTTGTAATCAAACTAAACAGTAGCACCAACTCAGTTGGCACCAGGTGCTTGTAATGAATGGCCTGTATAGTCATCTAGATCACCTATACACCCAATGGCCCCCCCTACCTGTGGTCACTTGTATAGGGTTACCATCAGTCTCTTCTCCTCTACTGTGTCTCACATCTCGACTCATACACATTCGCTTCCAAATCTCAGGACCCTGAATAAGAAGCTCCCAACACAATTGCCCAACAGATCACATTGCCACCGACATTGCCATCTTGTGGATGTGTCCATGAATGGTTGCCATGTTCTTATCAGGTCACCATTTCCCAGCACTCTGCCTCTCAATCAAAATACTGGGTTAGGCCTTTCACCCAGGAATCAACCCAATCAACAAGTCAAACCAACTAGGCAATCATTAGTTTGAGGACGACCCTACAGAATCCCTGTGGAGCTGATGATTAAGGCAGATAAAGGTGCCTGCTATTAGGAACTGCCAGGTCAGAGCTGGCTGGCCATTCTAGGAAACCAAACCCCTTTGCAGAGCCAAACTGTCATGCAAGAACATCACAGGTCAAAGTGACAATCAAGCAGCAGATGTGGAGGAGATGGTCTGAGCGTCTTCTGCATCCGCTGCCAACACTTCATGAGAAAATCTACTCAAAATTATGTTATCTACATTAAATTTAATATCTGAGATGTGAAAGATTGTGAAACATTTGAACATTAGGAAAATAACAAAACAAGTACAAAGGTTACTACCATAAGATGTTTATATTGCATGCAAAGAAACCCAAGAATAGTGCACTGAATAGAAAATGTCACCAGTTTATGGGCTATATAATTTACTTGCTCTATTTTTTATCATATTAATTTCACAAAATCTTGCTGTTGGCAGCTATGCCCTAAATTACAGTGTGTTTTGGGCACATTTAAAGATAAATTGGAGGGCATACTTAGAATAATTTTTTTGATGAAGTATTAATACTCAATGAAAAGGCCTCCTAAACCTACTATTTTCCTGTAGACAACGGAAAATGCCAGATGTCTAAGCCTTCCTATGGCAGTTCTGGTGAACATGCCATTTGTATATTGTATCCATATTCATGTTGCATGTAGATTTATTTTTTTTTTGTATTCACTTAATACAGAAGCACAACTTTTCTAAGCAAGTAATTAAAGTGAAATATTACTGGCCGCCTGTAGTATTAATGGAATGTTGTGAGTTTAATAATGATAAAACACACTTAAGAACAAGTCTTTTCCACATACAAGATGGCACTTGCCTGTATAAAAATATGAATTTTATTACAGGGTTATTTGGAATATAATTTAACTGTACAGTTATATGAGGCAAGGTATTATTGTATACCACTCAGTAGAGGAAAGAAGGGATGCTTTCTTAAGAAGTATCTTTATTACAAGTTGGTTAGCATATACTAGTTATGTAACATACATAAAATAATTAAAATTGGCTAGTTACAACCATAGAAGTAGTGTACATTTTAAACAACTATAGAACAGAATAATTATACAAAGTACATATAAAAGTACTTCATATACAAAGAAAAATACATGAATGTGCAAACACCATTTTTCATAGGTGGTGGTTTATTGGCTGAAAATGCTAGAAAAATCCTTCATTCCTGTTTGTTTTTGGGATTCCAATGTATTTAAAACAGATTTATTTCCTAGTCTGAGTACAATGTGAAATCTGTATTCACTATTTACTTTAAAAAATATAGAAAAAGTAGTGGTTTTTTTTTTAAAAAAAGGTAAACAATTTCAGTAACTGAAATTCTATAAATGAAGTCAGTTTGGTTAGTTGGTAGTGACCCAGTTCACATGAGATTGTAAACCATGGTTTGATGTTAGAATGAAAAGCCACAATGAGCCTTGGGCTAATATGCTCCCTTCCTCACCTCTAGCACACTTGTGTTGAGCAGAATGAAAGCTCCCTCTTCCCTTTTACATCAACCACAATTGAATATTCTGTCCAATTCCTAAACTGTACCTGCTATTAACTATCATTAGTGAAAATACTCCAGCTTTGTAAAATATGGGTTCAAATTGCCTTGTTTTTACTAATTACAGTTAAGACCAGTCACCCCTAAACTCAGCCCTCCAGATGTTTTGGGACTACAACTCCCATCATCCCTAGCTAACAGGACCCGTGGTCAGGATGATGGGAATTGTAGTTCCAAAACATCTGGAGGGCTGAGTTTGGGGATGCCTGGTTAAGACTAAACAGTTTGAGTGGGAAGCTTTTGAGCTGTTCCTCTTTGCTGCACCAGAAGAGGAGGGAATAGCATGCAAGCCCAACACTCGCTGGTTTGTCGTTGTTACACTTGACCATAGTTTAGCATGACATGTGAATGTAGCCATTAAGTTACAAGCAACATTACTAAACACTAGAAAATACTGACCAGTATGTACAAACTCTGACATATTAGCTTGATATTTAAACATATTAGTACTTAAAACAAAAACATGACATGTTAGCTATCTAGAGACTCCACACTCAAAGTCATCACAGATTGCACCAAGTCAAACTTGTTATTAATTTTGTACTGTAAAAAAACCAACAACATTCCTCAAAGATTTTTAAGATGAACAAACACAATGTTAGCAAATGTAAAAAATCTAAAAACATTCTTCCAATTCATGTGCAAAAATGTTTTTAAAGTATCAAATCACACCATATTATGCCCAATTATGTACATATTCTTTATCTGTAATCACTGTTATCTAGCTAGCATTCTGCTATAAATAATTTACCTCTATCCTTCAAATGTCTGCTTTCAAGGATTTCAGTGCAAGTGTTTGTTTTGTTTAGTGCATTTATCATTGTGTTATTTCATTTTACAACGAGCAGAACAGCACATAAATTAATATACTTTTTATATTTCTTAGGCTTTTCTCCCAAGTGATTTGTAGAAGGTTTCGACCTTTGTCAGTTTTATTGTTGTCTTCATTTATCTACTGCCACAGGTAAAGAGAATGTAAATAAAAAATGATGTATCCTTCAACTATCTAGATATATCTGGAGACAAAGATATCAGGAAAGAAACCTTTCTTAAACTTTTTTGGTGTCTAGAATAAATGCCTTAAGACTCTGTCATGCATATTTATTGGTTTCCAAACCATGGTTACAGGGCTAGAGGATAGCCTGCACAATCCATTCTTTCCATCCCCTCTGGATAATCTTTTGGGAAGTGCAGCAGCTCAGAGGGTTGGAGACGTCTCCTGAAAAATGTGGGCTGTGTTGTGTTGGGTGGTAGTGGGGAGGGAAAAATTACCTGAAATTTGGTTGAGGAATCTTGCATGAGCCTGATTATAGACACTTCCCCCTTCCCACTATACAGCCCTGTACAACCAGAACCAACATTTTTCAGGAGGGTCCCTCAGCCGCCCAGAAAGGCTTTTCAGAAGAAAAAAATAGTTGTGCAAACTGTATTTTGTTTATGCACCTGTGGGATACAATTCTTAATGGGTCTTGAATATTTTAATAATGCTGTATAAGATTTACTAGCCTGATAATTGACTCCCTTGCTGAAACACTGGAAAATAGAGGGTTATTTGGAAGAAACTGTTCACAAATAGCAAGTCTGAGATAACAGCATATCCCAGTACAAAGAAGCCTGGTCATCAGGCCTGCAATTCTATTGAAGAGAACCATTTTGCAGGCACAGAAGTTAATTGATTTTGAGTGTTTTCCATATGGAGAGTCATAATACAGGCTATATGGTTAAGGAAAGGCGATGTTTTGAGTATTTATGGCTGAAATATAAGGCTGCTTGATCTGCAATAACAAATCTTCTCATAATCCAAAGTGATTTTATTTTGCATATGGAATCATTTCCTTTTTGCTGTTGGCAGCAAAGCAAAATTCCTAATTATGCATCTGAAATACAGCTCTGTATTCGGTCCATCCACTGCTGGGCACTTTGTGCATCTTGGGCACAGAAATTATATACACGTTTACTTGTCTTCAGCTGCAAAATGAAAAGTAAAGATAAGAAAATTGTGTCCTTAAAATGCATTCAATTTCCATACTTTCTTAAGCATAATTTTAGAGCTTATTGTGGCCAATTTATACTTTGTGCAGCACACATTAATTTGGTGTTTGTAGATCACATGTCTCCCAGTGATAAATTGTAATTTTTGACAGGAGGACCCAACTATTGAGGAACTACTGCCAGCTCATGGTTCCCATTTCCCCTTCAGACATTAGAAGGTTTACCAAGACAGACAGCAAACTTGCCTCCTTCAGGGTGTTTAAATTTGACATCTTAGATATTCTGGAAATATATGAATTGTCTTTCTTAAAGAGAATAAAATACACAGTCTTTAATAATGGCTAGAATTGATACTTCTTGAGATATTGTATTGTTTGTATTTCATCTTCCCAGAAAAAGTTGGGCTGGCAACTTGAAAATCTTACATACTAAGTAATAACCCTCAAAAGGTTACTTTTTGTTTCATTCCAATATATATATATATAAAGTTGTCAATTTTGGTTACAGAGGAGTTCCATGCATTTGGGCTGACAATGGCTTCCAAAATCCGTGTTGCATATTTGGGTTCCGAAAAACATTCGGAAATGGACCAATTACTTCTAGGTTTTCAGCGTTTGAGAACCAAAATGTATGACAACAAAGCTGTTCAGGAACTGAGGTTCAACTGTATAGGCATTGTATGAACACTTGTGAACATTATTCCTGTGGGCTCTTTTCTTCCTCAAAGAAGGTTTGGGAGGATTGCAGAAATCCAGCATATCATGCCTGTGACACATTACAATGAGTTAGTGATATGGGGGTGGGAATTTATCTGTTCAGGATTATTGTCCTGCCATGCGTAATTTCTACTTTGACAGGCAGAATATTCAGGACATTTTTGCCTTACACTTGAGTAGGTATGCTGAAACTCATATTCAAAAGGATGCAGCCATGAATACCAGTGTGCTCTTTTATCAGCATTCAAGAGTAAAACCAATATGCGTCAATCAAGAGCCTTACCTTAGCAGCAGTGTTGTTTTCTTAAAATGGGAAAAGGGACTAAGGCTATCTGATGAAAACTTCAAAAACATGAAGTTTGCTTAGTGTGAGTGTATGTGTGTGTTTGAGAGACAGATGCAAACACACAGAGGGAGCAGGGATTTTTGGTACTAATATGAAGTAGTCCAATATACTTACATCAAAGAATGCTCTCTCGTTAGCATGCTTTGGAGCACCCATAGTAGGTGAAGCAGGTATCACACTTTCTACTTCTGCAAGATCGATATGGCCCTTGCAGCATGCATCCTCAACAGAATCATAATATCTTAGCTAGTAACGAAAGAAGAAAATTATACACTATGAAAAGGAACAACAAACAGATTACACACTTGAGAACCTAACAATTGCCATAGTTTTCACAGAATTTGAACCACTAGGACTTGGGTGGACTGCAATTTACAATTATATTGGAGCAACTTGCTGCTTATAAATTCTGCAAAGAAATACATCAACCTAGGTACTATTCAATGGCAGCTCTCAAAATTCCACTCAAAGGCACTTCAGTTCACAAACTCAGCGGTGCTGGCCATACATCCCAAGAGCCAGTGTGATATACTTAGGAGTGTTGAAGTAAGAGCTAGGACCACTGTTCAAATCTCCACTGAGGCATAAACCTTACTGAGTGACCTTGGGCCACTCCCTCAGCCTAACCTACCTCACAGGCTTCTTGTGAGGATGAAATGGGGAGGGGGAAACCATGTATGCTGCTTTTAACTCCTTGGATTAAAGGTGGGGTATAAATGCAATAAAATAACTAGATAAATTCCAGTCTCTTTAGGGGAGGAGGGATGCAGCAGAGCACCCAAAGCTTCACCTTGGGGTCAGAACATTTTTTTCAAAAAGATCTTTGATTGCCTAAAATTCTAACTGTCCTCTGCGTGAGAGATTACATAATAAACATAGACAGATGTTACAAACTCAGGAGCTATAATTAGACATTTTGAATGGACTGTATTTTGAGGAGCCACCCATGGGTGATTAACTTGCAGAATTTATTGTGTTCAGAGGCAGCGTACCTCAGGATCAAATGCTGGGAATAAAACAGGGTGTGCTACCATACCCTGCCCGGTACTACTTCCCAGGAGCACCTGTTTGACAGCCACTAGACTAGGTCTTTGGTCTCACCTAGCAAGGCAGTTCTTATGGACCTATGTACAAGGTGCTGTGGAAACTCTCAACACACAAACTGAGCAGTTCATTTGATGCTTTTTTCTGAAACATAGATTCTAGTCCGACGTCAGAAAGCATCTCCTTGCTTCACTGAAGGTGCCCAAACTCAGGCCTCTTAAAGAAACATCTGTAAGCAGGGAGATCAGATAGTACAATTGCTTTCTCCCCCCCCCCCACTCAGCCTAGTGGTATAATTATTTATTGCAGTCTCTGCAAAACTTATTTTGCACGAATAATAAGATTATTCTATTAGAAAACAGAAGTAGATCTTACTTGGTGTTTGGTAACATCTAGCACAAACCAACGAGGTTTCCAGCCTTTCAACAAAGCTCCTCTTTTGTAAAGTGTACCTTCAAATGATCTTAAGGAAAAGAAAAGAAATATATATATATGTGCATTTACTCTTAAGCTCCCTAGTGTCACCTAAGTAAGCATTTATGTATCAGTATCAGTAATTACCTCATATTTCTTGTTAAATCCATGCAGTTAAATCCATATTTTCTTCAATGAGAATTGTACATACATCCCTACAAGGTCAATGCATTTGGAATAGTGTGATCCTTGGATAACCATGAGGTTTAAAGTGTTTTATCTGTTATCAAAAATACTGTTTGTATTGTATGCCAGACTATGTAGCAATTATTTCTCTGTGTAGAGTCTTAATGCAACTAGCATCTTGCCTCTAAATGAAATATGGCCATTAGGAGGAAAGAAGCCAGATGCCTTAGATTGTAAATAATAATTTAATGAGTTTCCCCAGCCACTCTGGACATACTTATGAATTAAGCTGAAAATAAAAATGCAGATTTAATAAATGGTATCTCATTACTCAAAAGCATTAAATAGTCAGCATACATCCCCAGAAACGTTTCTTCTTTGAGCCAAGGATTTACCTCAAAATTCTTTTGAAGAAAAAAATGTAAATAATATGAATAAAACAGTATTTTAAAATAGCAAAATTTATAAGAGAGATAGTAGCTAGTTGTCTGTACTCGATTTGTAGGCTTTCTATTTCAATATGGTATTGTTTCAATACCCTGATTACTTTTTTGTTATATTTGATGAACTGCAGTTTGAAACAGCAGATTAAGAAATGGATGTGACTTTCCTTCCTGGCTGAAAAAGAGGTGAATCATATGCTAACCGCTCAAATTACCTATTTTCATCATTCTTTGATGTGAACTGATTGTACAGCGTAGTTACTCTCCTTTCCACACCATTGGAGGGTGAGATGTTGGTGTTCTGTTCTTCACCCAATCCACTGTCTGGTAGATGTAACAAAGACCTCTTTTGATAAGAATGCAGATTGGCAGACATGATTGCTGACGAGCCAGAAGGATGTCTCCGATGCTTTGAAAAAGTGATAAAATTTCAAGAAGTTTTAAGATGGAGGGGTAGTCAAGGTTTCAACAAAGCAACATTCTAAACTGGGATTCCTGGCTGGTTTAAGTTAGAACCACAGTGACCATTAAAACATTTTGGCAAGAGTACATGTAGCACACCAATTCACAGAGTGAATTAAAAGTGTAAGGAGCTGAATTACTATAGCTGACCTCATTAGACAATACTATTTTCTTCATGTATTGACAAAACAAAGAGTATAACTATTTCACAATATTCTTAAAATTAGAAATAACCAGGAAGAAGGGAAAACCACCACTGTGTGTAAGTCCGGATCTAAGCAAATCTAAAACTGCCACTTTTACTTTAAACAGGTAAGAATTCAATTTCAGAAGGTGCTTTGGTCACAACTCTTGCCAGTCTTTGTTTGAAGAAGGAATGCAATTACTGATCAGTGTGCTTTCTGCCACTTACATTGTCCTGCCTTGTATCTTCTTTAACATTTACTTTGACTTTTTCCCACAATGGCTGCCACCTTTCTGGGCTTTGATTTAACTTGTTCTCCAATCTTTCGATTTCCTGAAAACAATGGAAGGGGTTTTTCCTGACATTAAATATTTCTGACGGTTTGTTTGTATCATTAAAACAAAAGCTATAACTGCTTGCCATGATGAAAAATGATGAAAAGAGCTGGATATGTTTTTAAAAGAGTATTTGCAAAATTCAGGCCCAGTGCTATGACATCAATATTACAAACTGCCAAGAGTAACATTTACCCTGTTTTTTCTAAGGAACAGTACCAAACTGTAATAAAAAACAAAAATGAAACAGAAAAACTTATTTAGTATGTATGCCAGACTGTAAGTTGTTCTTGTTGTGAAACTGGGAATTTGAACTCTTTGGTAGCCTCTTGCAACATTTTATTAATGTATGTTCCTGTGTGAATTTTTCGTGAGATAGGCGTTTGATTTGTGCATCTGATTAAACAATATTTTAAATTAGCTATGGTTTAATGCGAATGAGCAGCAAATCATGGATACATGGCTCCTCTCGTGTTCCTGTTCCTGTTCCTGTTCCTGTTCCTGCTGGGCTGTCATGAAACAAGCCATAGTCTGGTTTATCATGTTGTCTGAACTTGGGCTCATGGTTTGTTTCTCTTGAAACAAACCATAAGCAGATGAATGCAGGAGCACAAGGAACACAAAACTTTGTGAAAGTTACTATATGAGTAAATGTCAGCTATACCTTTAAACCAGCTTTGCCATTTAAGTGTTGTTCATGTTAACTTATCATGACACACAGTAATAAAACAAACTATGGCAGCATTGGCTAATATCAAAGTTTTTGTTACTTAAATTGAATAAGAGCATATTGCTTGTTATTGAACTTCTGTTGTGAAACATTTGATCTTAATCCTTTAATAAAAATGCAGCGTTGTATTTATAGCAAGTATTAGCTTATTGGCCATTGTATTATCTTCTGCTTCAAAAGAGAAAGAACAATGAAAATAAGGTGGCAAGAAATGCCCTCAAAACTCTAATTTTAGGAAATCATCTGCTATGGTATGGCTCGGAGCCTAAAGTTTAGCTCCATGACCCCAAAGAGCATTGTGCTCTGCAAATACAGCTCTCCTTCTGTTCACAGGGTTAAAAGTTAGGATCTAAGCCTCTATGTTCTAAAGCGAAGTATAAATTCTAGGACAGGGGTTGGCAAGGTTTACCTCACCTGGGCCAGTTTACTCCCGTGGAGATTGCTCCATGGGCTGGATCGCATCTGTGCAGACGTGATTTCTGGTGTCTGTGCAGACGCAATTTCCGGCACCGCGGAAGCGAGTCCCCACTCTGCCGGTTTAGCACAGCATGCGGGGACTCGCCAAGCGGGTGGCTTTGTTCGGGGGTAGCTCATGGGCTGTTTAAACGACCCCTGTGGGCTGCTTGTGGCCCATGGGCTGCAGGTTGCCAACCCCTGTTCTAGGAACATTGAAAAAGTCATAAATAGCTAGTTGGAGCCAATAGTTATTATGTTTCAAAACCACATTTTATTTACTGCTAAATTACAGTTCTTTCTTCTAAATTGCAGAAGGATCATATGCTAAGAGAAAGGAAAAAACTGAATTCAAGTATATAAAGCCGAACATGGACTATTATTATAGGCTAATTTTGAATCCATTTTCCATAGTACGGAAGCACAGCAATTACTGATTGTAAGCTGAAAATATTTAGGCATTTCCCTGCCCCCCAAATTGATATGTTTGGTATGCATTTTTTATTGCTTTAAAATAGCAATTAGTTCAGGAAAATGTCTTGCTGCTGCTTATTATAAAAACTATTTTAAAGATTTTAAAACACATCTTCATAACACTTGTCTGCATTCAATACCCTTGATACTACCTAACCATTTTTCAATGGAATTTATTATTCCTTAGAAGTTAGCAGGATAACCACACTACATAGCAGCTCCACTTAGTTTAGGCAGACGCTGGCCTCTTAAGTGAGATGGGCGCACAACCCCAGAGTCTGTCAAGACTGGCCCGTACGGGCAGGGGTACCTTTACCTTTTTAACCAATACATGCCAGTGCAGTTCTGTTGTACAATGAGAGAAGCTATAAGTTCTTTGTGTGAAATAGTTAAAAATACTCCAAATTGGGCATTTCACAGACAATATCCTAAAGACCACTCACAGACTTTAAAAAATCTTGTGATACATTTCAATATTTCCAGAAAAGGACTAACATCCAAAATGTATTGTATTTTGCTAACTTAATTTCTACAGACAGTTGGTTGGCTTTCAGTTAGTCTGGGAAACAGGCATAGGCAATCCTAACTCAGAAAAAGGAGTGGTCTTTCCTTTGAGCCAAAATATCATTTTGCTCTATTTCTGCTTTCTTAAGGGAAATACATTTTTAAAAATTGAATGGATGTTACCTGACACCAATAGATGCTTAAAAAAATTATACTCACATTTAATAGGCTGGTGATGGCATCTGGCTGCACTTTGCTAATGTTGTCATAGCATGGCCAGACAATTTTCCTCTTACTGTGGGAAGGTGACATGTCCATTTGGTCAGGTTCATCCAAGGTACTACATTTTGCAGTTACCATGGCCCAGTCATAAGAAGGACCAGTAGCCAAAGTCTCCTCTGTGTAGTAATCCCACTTTTTAAGACTGGATATGTTTACATTTGGTTTTAATGCCTGTAGAAATTAATGCCAGCAGATTAATAGTGCATAATGGCTTTCTGGTATCATTGTCCCCACTTCCTCAAAGGCCAATTGATGTGCACTACTTCAGCTGCTCTTCTGTACTTAACATTTTATAGATAACATCTGGAACGTACCTGACCTGACCTCAAACTTTTTGCATTGCTAAAGCAAGCTGCCTCAATTGTAAGAACAAGATAAATATTCAGTTTCCTTACTAGGGTAATAAATTCAAATTTCAGTTTGTCCATACTGTTCAGGGGGTACATTATCTCTTTATTTCAGTTCTAACCTTGGAAAGCCCTCCCTTTCTTTCAAATTCCATTTATCAAGGATATATTAGGCTCCTCATTCATCTAGCAAAATAGGTCAGAAAGGTCCTTTTGAAAGGATGTAATAAAATGCTGATAGAAATGGGTGATATTATTAAAGTAAATATGCTGAATATTATTTATAGACTCAGAAACCCCACCAATATACATGTTTAAATAAAAATAGCTTTGCAGATTTTTGGTTCTAAGATTTTGTGATAAGGAGCTGTCACTAGTTCTACTGATCCTGGTTTCAACTCTTTTCACAGTGCCAGGCATGTACCTTTATAACTGTGTCACCAACAAAGCTATAGCTTTTCAGTAGTAAAACTAGGTTTAAATTCAAGAATTAGCATGAGATCACCTCCTGAGACCATGTCCCAGCGCCTTACCTGCTGCTCTGCCAGCCAAGATGCTGTTTTAATGCAGAGTTATAGGATATTCTAGTAATAGGCACAAATAAATTAGAGGGAAATATGCTTGCCTTACAATGTCTGTACACCTTTGCCCCACAACACAAGCTTAAGGTTGCAGAACCAAAGCTGTTATTCCCCCTCTCCTAAAAAAAGCAAACTGCACAATTACTTCCTCATGCCCAGGTGGTTGTGTTTGGAAAACATTAATGCTTCATGCCAGATAGTGAAAAGTGCTTTTGAAACTGAAGGCTCTTCACAGTACAGGATTTTGCTTGTTAAAGAACTAAAAATATCCAATTGAGCATGCCCCATCCATTGGATAGGCTCTTGGGATCTTGGCCATGGTTCTGTAGTCCCGTTTATGCTAGTAAACATTCAGGTGATCTAGGTAGTTCACTCAATGGAAGTCTCAAATGAGACACCAAACTTTATTCAGGTACCAGGATAATGAAGATCCTGAACCTTTCTGCTTTATACCTCTGTTTCAGCTGGTGTATAGAGGTAATTGAAGAAAACAGGACTTCTTTTGTGAATTTTGTCTATGCATTCCCACATGCAAACTCCTTTCTTGCCATGTTTCTCTCCTTTATCTTCAAACAGTGTCCCTAGAAAACAAGAAAACATAAGAAGTTGAAGGAAAGAACTCTCTTTGCCAGATAGTGAAAATAACTTTTGAAAATGAAGGACCTTTACAGCACAGGGTTTGCGTGTAAAAATATCCAACTGAGCATGCCTAAGCAGAGAAGCGGGGTTTGGAGCAGAACAATGGCCAGGAGCATTAGATAGCTCCTCCCTGTTCTCCAGTGTTCTTATACGTAAGCTTGTGACCTTCTAATGCTTCTTTTCTTTTCCTATAAGTTTGGAAAAGATGCATCTGATTATGTGTCATGAGTACTTTCAGATATAAACATAATTGTAAGAAATTCAGCTGCCTTTTATTAACAGCTGCCTGTGACATCACAGTGTAATTTAACTGCTAATACCTGTTAACTAGCAGCACTAATTTGTGGCAAAAACGAGGACTCCTCTCTCAACTTGCTTGCATGCCACAAGCAGGGAGCCACTGCAGAAAAGGCCCATTCTCAGTTGCCACCCTCCGGACCTCTTGTGGAGGAGGCAGCACATGAAGAAGGGCCTCAGAAGATGATCTTAGGATCTGGGTAGGTTCATATGGAAAGAGGCGGTCCTTTAGGTATTGTAGTCCTGAGCTGTTTAAGGCTTTATAGGTCTAAACCAGCACTTTGAATTGGGCCCAGAAACTACTGTATTGGCCTGAATATAAGCCTCACTTTCCCCCCAAATTCTGACTGTGAAAAGTTAAAGTATGGCTTAAATTCGTAACCTTACAAAAATTGGCTTTTACAGTATTGTTGCTGAAACAGACATATGGTAAAATGAAACGGGTGTGAGTGCCTGTGGAATTTTAAGGGAGCAGCTTATATTCAGGTATAGTATTTTTTTCCTTTTCTCCCCTTGAATTTTAAAGGGGTGGATTATATTCGGGTGCAGCTTATATTTGGGCCAATACAGTAATTGACAGGATTGGCGTTATATGCTCAAACCATCTTGCCCGGTGAGCAACCTGGCCTCTGAATTCTGCGATGTGAACTACTTAAGTGAGAAAAATAAAATTTCATTCTAATAGGGCTCCAAAGGGAATAGAAGCCTTCAAAGCTCTGAAGGCAGGACTTATCTGGGAGCAATGAACACACTTTACTTTTGGTAATATCACATATTGAGCTCTACCTTCTAGGCCAGAGCTTTCCAAACTTTTCATGCTGGTGACACACTTTTTAGACATGCATCATTTTGCAACACAGTAATTTAGTTTTACTAGCAAACAGGAGGTTAAACTAGCCCCTTTCCAGCCCTGGGAGGAGCATGGGGAACATTCACACGGCACACCTACCCACTGCAGCTGACACACTACCGTGTCGCGACACACAGTTTGGAAAGCTCTGGTCTAGGCAGTATGGATATGTGGTTCCTAGGCATAGTGTCCTCCTTTTCCTGGTTAGGAAAAGGAGCTACTTGCCACGAATTTTAAATGTCATAGGTAACTTCCAATGTCACAAGCTATAAAATGCAATCCATTACATGTCTGTTCATAAGTAGGCCCGCTGAGTTCAATGGAGTTTACGTCCTGGTAATTATGTATAAGATTGCAGCCACAGAACAAATTACAAGATAGCAAAGGGTGGCAGGTATATTACAACAACTTTAATGTTAACTTTAGTCAGTGCTTTAAAATTAAAATAAAAAGTAACACCAGCAAAACTGGGATCCTTACCATGTTCCAGTCTTTCATAGTCTGAGTCCAGCAAGAATGTTTTAAATCGATTGGAAACATAGTGAAATGCTACAAACTTCAGGTAATACTGATTGAATTCAAACTCTGTTGAATACTGGTTGTGAATCTGAAATGCACAAATGATAGCAACATATATTACAACAATAATATATATTATTTAAAAAACTAAACTTAAACAGCAAAATATATTATTTATCTTACTTTCATCGATCAGGCACCTATGCAAGCTTTTCTGCTACAACCTTATAACTGCTAGATTAAAATGGGTTTTTATCACTTCTGTCAAAGCACTATAGTGCTCTTAGGGAAAGGTTCCAAATATGTGTTTTAAAATTCTGTGGTCTTAATAAACAAACAATCTACTGTTACTGCTATTTTCATCATCATGCCACAATGCCACTTTTGAAAAGTTGTTACAAAAGCATCTCAGTTTGATTTGTTGAAGACTGATATTTTGTTTTCATACCTTGTACAGTGGTGCCCCGCAAGACGAATGCCTCGCAAGACGAAAAACCCGCTAGACGAAAGGGTTTTCCGTTTTTCGAGGCGCTTCGCAAGACGAATTTCCCTATGGGCTTGCTTCGCAAGACGAAAATGTCTTGCGAGTCTTGCGAGTTTTTTCCCTTCCCCCCCTTTTTCTAAGCCGCTAATAGCCGCTTAGCCACTAAGCCTCTAATAGCCGTTAAGCCGCTAATAGTGCTAATCCGCTAAGCCACTAATAGGGATGCTTCGCAAGACGAAAAAACCGCTAGACGAAGAGACTCACGGAACGGATTATTTTCGTCTTGCGAGGCACCACTGTATCATTATGAAGTTGCTAGCTGCATTGAGAGTTCTTGCAAACCAAATCATGGGACAGAAAGTGGGGGGGGGGGACATAAAAATGCAGGCCTTATTTGAAAATATTTGCAATGCCTTGAAATTCCAGTTTTGGTTCAATAACAGCAATGAAAATCTTGCACCACACTGTCTGCTGGAACTGTATTAAAGCCAACTAGGGCAATGTGGTATTATTGTTTAAGTGGGCTAAAAGTGAAGTCAATATTTCTTCAAGTACTAGGAGTTACAAGGAATCTGTGATTGACTCACTAGGTGTTTTTTTCAAAACCAAAAACCTGGAAAGCAGCCGGGGGGGGGGGGTGTTGTCCTGAAAATCTGTTAGCAGTCGTGGGGGAGGAGTGCTTTACTTTTCACCCCTCCCACAGATGCTACCTGCCCACAGAAGGAAAGTAAAGGCCCTCACAGATCTTCCACATAATATGTAATTTGTCCTTTTTTTCTGCAGGAAAAGAACAGAGCAGGTGAAAAGGAGGCTGAATGGCTCCAGTATTCCCATTTTTCTTTAGGACCTTCAGTCACAACAATTACGATTTCTGTTAATTACTTAAAATGGATAAGTAGCATTTTCTGAAGATGTGCATCCATGCCAAATGGGTTTTGAAAACAGATCTATAAGTTCCCAAGTGATGATGATGATGTTGATAATACTATGAAAGGAAAAAGCTACCCACAAAAACAATTCATTGAACATTTTTTTATATTCCACCAAATTCCTAGTGCTTTCTTCAAGTCTGGCAGGCAGAGTCCACAGCATCTAGAAGGTAGACATTGGCTACTCCTAGGACAGATAGTTACTATAGAGGTAGTGGGGTGGAAGGTGTTCTCATCATTTCAGTGAGATTTCATTTTAAGTGTACCTTTGGATTATACCCAGTCTATGTCTAGCCTACAAAGAACACACATGGCTGAGACAGCAACATATGCTGTAACTTTTCCTCACTACAGTAAGGGTGGGGAAGTGGAAAGAGGTAGGAAGAGAAGAAATAACTTTCACAGATAAAAGTTTTATGCAAATGCAGCATTATAACAACACATTAAAACTGACACGGGATTCTGGAGAAAGTGATGGAAGCTTTCTAGTGTGACATCACTGTCACAAATTCTGTCTTCCTAGAAACATCTACAAGATCTACCAGATGTTGCTATTGTGAAATAATGATTCACATTAATAATTCAGCTGACACCTGGAGATACTGGCATAAACAATGGCTTTTTGTAAGATGATGCAGTTCTAATTTAAGAATCCCTGTTTTATATGTTCTTTCTAGTTGAAACAAGGACGGCTTTTTTCCGCAGGATCATTCCAGTCTCATTCAGTGTGTTAAAAGTGGCATGCCATTAAAACCTTCACTTATTGCTTCTGATTGAATTTGCACAGCAGATCCAAAATAAAGAAACAGAAGGATTCCATTGTCATCTTTATGCAGAATTAATTCTAGAAAACCATGTTCTACATAGGCAAGACTACAATCCAAAAAGTAGTTATTCCAGTGCAATGCTAGATTTGACCATAGGAATCAAAAACCTTTGATAAAGGATAACAATATATGCAGAAAAAGAAACAGGGTCTTGAGACACCTTAAAGGCTAACCATTTTATTATAACACAAGGTTTCTTGAACTATAGTCCATTTCATGTACAAGGCAGCATGGCTATGATTTTCAGATGCCAGGAGCTAACAAGTGATGGCTATCACCACCACATCCTCTTTACAAGCTGATCTGCGCATCACATGTCCTCTGTTGGAAATATGATACTGAGCTGGATGATCCAGCATGTTCATTTTTGTTTCTTGGTGTTGACTCAGGTGGATGGGTTAGCACCAGTGAGCTCTGCAAATGTAGAAAAATCTTACCTGCAGGTGTCTGCAAATATTGGATTGGCCTATCGGGCAGCCACTATTTGTGATTGCCACCAACTTGCCACCTCCCCCCCCCCCAAAGCTTTATGGCAATGAAGAGGGCTTTAGGGTTCTCTAATTTGTGCTGAGATATGGAAAATATGTATTAAAAAAGAGAGAAAGATACTGCTGCTGTCACTTAATTTTACAAACTGCTTTGCAAGTGAGAGCTAGGGGGAGTCCTTTTTGCCAGAGGACTAGAGGCATAGCATCTATGGAGCAGATTTGTGGATACTTTCTTATATTTTCTTTGAGAAGTATGGTAGAAGTACATTACACTACTACCATGAAAACAGCTTTAATTTCACATTTTTCTGTCGCACTAAATTTATTTATCCTACTGAGAACATAAAACATGTTCCTCGTTTTCTAATATATTTGTCCATTACCCTGGAATGTTGGTACTTTGCATCTATCTATCTATCTATCTATCTATCTATCTATCTACCTATCTATATTAGAGATCAAGATTTGCTCAACTTACCTGGTGAACACAATCCAAGAACTGCAAAAAGACAGGGGCAAATCCACTCCCTTGGCAATTGAGAGTCAAATTACTGCGCTGGCTGAACTTATGACCAAAGGACAGCCATTCTTTTTCCACTAGCATTCTGAAACCTTCAAGTGTTCGATAGAATGGATCGCTAAGTAATTGCACGAGAGACACCACCTGGATATCAAATGACATTTGTACTACATTAGATACAGCACATTAGAAACAATCTAGTATGTTGCATGAGAAATATCTGGGCACTGCTGTGGTGTATACCTTTCCTTGTCTCTTTCCCCCTACCAACTGTTTAGTGTACCTAGTACTTCTATCTTTGAAGTGTGAGACCAATCAGCAGAACTGCTGTGAATATGTACAATGTCAATATTGCTTGTAGAGTGATGCAAACCCTGCGTCACCATCAGATACAGCTTGCCAGAACAGTAAAGAATTGGGAGGGGTGAGGATGAGGCTCAAAGAAAAAAACAAGTTGTCCAACTTTTAAAATTTCTACTGCCCAATCACTCTGGGACCACTCCTCTGGTGCACATGGAATACACAAACCAGGAGCCCTTGGTTTCATGTTATATCTAAACCAGGGACCATGGTTTATAGCTCCCAAACAAGCCACAATTGATAACCAATCTTAAGTCATGTTTGCTGATAATAACTACTTAGGAAGCAACAAACTGCAATCCCTGGTTCGGGCACAATGGGTTTATCCTGCTCACACTAGGGGATGAATGAAATCAGAGCACACTGCTTTTTCACATTAAGCCACGATAACTCAGAAACTATGTTGGATATAGTAAGTAACCTGTTGCAATTTTAGAAAAAACAACACAGTCAAAGAGATCTGGAATTACTGTTCATTTCTTCCATGGTTTGTTACATAGGACTAAAATTACTGGCAGTTTATTTTTACACCAAGCCTTTTCTAAACACCAGAATTATAGGACAAGAGTGCTTGCAAGTATGAATGTATGTGAGACAGATCCAGTTCCACACAGAGAGAGACACTACACATCAGTTGGCCATCAGCAAAAAAGTTCATTTCTTTCTAAAGGATTAAAGATTCAAGGGATGGGTTTTTTTTTTTAAAAAAAAAGTTAAATAAAAGAAAGCTGTGAAGGGTTTTAAGTCTGATGCATTCTTTGGTATCTGAAGTTATTAAACAGATACAGTAAACTGGTCAGAGCAAAGTGATCTTTGCTGGTCATTAATACGTTATAGGCTCACCTGTGCTGTGATATCCCAGCCATCTTCTAGGCAAACCAAAACTGAAGAACCATTCTCAAGCAACTCCGATATAACCACACCCAACTGCATTATTCTGTGAAGCTATATACAGTATGTATATATAAAAGATGAAGAGCATGTTAGAATGAAGGGTAAATTAGTAAACAAAATGATTTCTGGAATCAAATTATGCTGGTACTCAACAAACTAGTCTTGTAAAAAATGAGTATTAGAAAGACTTATTTTTATATGAATATTATTCAACACCCTTGTCTAAAAGCTACAATCAGTTTCATTTAAGTTTCACTGAGGTCAGAGGTTATAAACAACAGATCAAGGAGGGAGAGTTGGAGAACATGCTATACTGATGCTTTTTTTACTGGCATCAGAAGTAATGCATAACCGAGCTCTAAGATCTAGGTTATGGGAAGGATTTTACCCATATTAAATCCAAAGAGGGCTTAGAACAGTCCAGAAGTCTAATACTGGCAGCCTTGATTGATAATCTGATTTAAAAGATATTCTGTAATCTCTTCAAGCACCACTGACTCTTAGTTCATATAATAAAAAAGCTTGCGATTATTCTGTGTCACACTCTACAGCTGCAAAACGTGAGTGTATATTCTACATTGGAGTAGGAAACTTGTGGCCCTCCAGATGTTGTTGCACTGCAATTCCCATCAATCCCAGCTAGCATGACCAATAGTCAGGGATGATAGGAGTTGTAGTATAACATAACCTGGAGGGCCTCCGGTTCCCCATCCCAAATTGGGGGGGCAAATGAGATACAATACTACTACCAATTGTGTGACTTGCTTTTAAAAAGTAATCTCCAAACATGGGGTAGGAAGAGATCCAGCATGGGTGGCTGGAGGCATTAATCTTTGCCCATCCACGGGGGTCCTGAATGGGTATTAATTAACTTAATTGCACTAAGAAATTGGTGGAAATAGAAGTTTCCCCCCTTCAATATAAATAGCAGGTGTGAGGCCAATTGGGACCCCTGCAATGAAGAAAGGCTTAAAGCCCCCATTTGCCCCATATCAGGGCTCCAGTCTGGATAAGCTGCCCACCGCCCAACTGCAATATACTTTTAAAAAGCCATTGATTCTCAAATAATGTCTGATGTAGAAAATCCTGGCTAAAAATATTTAGATGCAGTAGACCATAACTTTTGAAACAAGTGTCTAATCTGCAGAGCACTCAAGCAGAAAATATCCATTTCAGTTCAAGGAGACTTGTGCCAAAGTACTGAATGAATACAATATGGTGGTTAGATCCTTAACTACAAAGGATAACCAACAATAAGAGATTCAGCCACACTGTTATTCATGTTACATCAATTTAAATACTGGAAATTTAAACTGAAATTGCTTTAATAAAAGCAGCAAAAGATCTAAACTGACTTTAAGAGAGAAAGTAAATAATAACAACCATGTACTACATATTCATGACTGATTATAATTTATAGGGAGCCATGTAATGCTTCATTCGTCAAATCTCACATCTGTCACTGTGAACACTGAAATACATCTGTCTGCATAAGAATACAGCATATGATATTTAAAGCAGTTATTGAAGAAAAGGAGAATTTTTCACTGGACAGAAATAGCACTTTGCTATGCATCAGAAATCACAAGACATTTATGACACCACCATATCAATTTACCTGTGGGAACCACTCTGATTCTCCAAGTGCTTTAAGGAATGTTATTTCAGAATCTGCAGGGATATTGCTAGGGACACAAGCACTCATGAGCTTTTTAAAACTAGCTTTCACTTGCCGGATGTCACTGAACTCGACAGGAACAAATTCACAATTTAAAGCAAAATCAAGTTTGAAGCTCTGTGGACAAAGAAGGTATTTACTTGTGTTAATAATGTGCATTTAAAGTAAAATATTGCTTTATTTTACTTTAACACCTTATTAATAGTGTTACTTTAATATTGAGTGGTTTCCCGCCCTGCTCCCATTTTCATGAGCTGAATGGCTGTTACGCAAACAGGCTGCCACAATTGGATGTTACCCAATCCTCATGAGTCATAACAGGTGTTGATTTATTTAACAACCTTGATATTGTGTTACGGATTCTATGAATTGTCATTTTTTGTACTATTTTGTATAAACTGAAGGTCTAACTGATCCTTGCATTTCATTGCCATTTAACCCACCATGTGCAGTTTTCCCCTTTTGCACTCATGTGTGCAGACACAAGTGGACTCTTGTCTACAAAAACTTATGCCATATTATGTTAAGTCTTTCTGTTGCTTTTGGAAGTACATTTGATACATGTTCACAATTCTTAACTCAAGGAGCAATAAATGTGTATCTCTTTCACTGGTTCAGGGAGAGAAACTTCTATACTTGTGATCATTTAAGTAGTCATGCTCTCTAAAGATATCCTGCAAACTAGCACACAGTTATGAACATTTAATGCCTAGAGAAATCAGTAGGACTTAAACCTGCATAATTCTGTGCTGTATTGCACCACAGTTACATACAAATCTCCCCTTTAAAAGCAGCCAAGCAAAAATACAAAATTATAACTGGAAAGCATCCATACCCTTAGTTGAGATTTTTCTCCAAATATGTAGAGGGAAGCCTGGCGTTTCAGAAGCCGGTTTTGAAAATATGCACTACTGCTGGTATATGAAGGTGAACCATCTTTCCCTGCTAATCTTGCACCAACATCGAGGAATGGCATTTGAGTGCTGATAAACCGACTGCTAGAACGAAGACTTGCCCACACACCTTTAGAAAGATTAAAAATAGAATGAAATATTTCATATTTTCATGGAATTTTGTAACTCTCCAGTAAAGAATGTGCATTGTTTGAAAAGAAAACATTTGCATCTCAGTTACAATGTTTTCGGATAGGTCACACATAATTTACCTGGAAAAAATGTGCCAGCTTTGGGTTTGACTAGATGATGCTTTGGGTCTCTTCCAATTCTACAATTCTATTCTATGAAGTAATGCATAGCCAAAATCTGCCTAAACTGAGATAATAATCAAAACCACGTCGCATTTAACATTAATACAGAACTCTTCCTGTGCATTCCTATGCATTTTGTATGGCTGCCTGGTGGGTGTCGCCATGCTCCTGCCATACTGTTACTGTTACTGTTACTGTTCAGTGAAGGAAAGAAGCTACTAGTTCAAAGATGTTTTATTGCTTGCTTTGGCTGCCATCACAAAACCACTTCATGTAGCTGGGTTCTATGTTGCAACAGTAAAACAAGCAACATCACATCAGTTGGGCTAGTGAACCATGTGGTTAGATCTCAAGCCCATATAGATGCAGTAATGGCACTGGGAGTGAACCTATGATCTAGGCCAAATGTAGGAAACCTTTTGTGCTCTGTATGTTGCTATACCACTGCTGCCATCAGTCCCATCAAGGGTGGCCAATGGCCTGAGATGATGGGAACTTTAGTTCAGCAACACCTGGAAGGCCAAAGGATCTCCACATTGGATCTAAAAAATCCACTTGCTGTATGCTTGCATATGTTACAATTACAGTGTGTAGCTTGACCATGGTGTCAGCCAAACTACCGAGATGTATGATTTAGGCCACAACCTTGCTGCCTCTTTTCTCCAGGTGTTGTTTCATATGAGAGCGTATAAGGCCACAAGGGGCTCTATTTTAGCACAAATCATTCTTTAAGAACTGCTAGTGCAGCAACGGACCAATCTTACAGTGCATTGGAATGGGGGCCATTGGCTTATGCATGTAGTACCAAAAATAGTAATTTGAGTACTCCTGGTGAAATAGGTGCACACTTTGAAAAGGTGATTTTTTTACTAAAACGGTAAAATTAGGGACATGCCTGCTGATATATCAAAGTCAGTCTGCTTGCTTTAGATGTGAACATAGAGGACACAAACAAAAATGGTTTCTTAGGAAATTGAAGCTGGTAAGCTGCTGCAGTTCCTTCTCTGAAATAAAGCAAGCTGTAGCAAACACTTCAGCAGGGAGCACGTTTAATTTGACTTTTGTTTTCCATATTATTAGTAAAAAACACACCATGATTTGTTACCGAAGAATCACAGCTTACACAGAAAATAAATGTTATTCCTCATTTTTTTTAATTAAAAGCCAAAGGATGTCCAGGAGAAAGCAACCCATCCCACTTTTTGCTATCGACAAAGGCGAGCTTGATTATAATTTGCACCACATAGAAGCAACAGTCACAGCTAATTGAAAAGCACATGCAGACTATAACAGGTAGCAGTGATGAGTTACAGTGATTAAAGGGTTTACAGGTCTCTACGTATCACTCCCCAGCTACTATTCCTTGCCACAGAAGTTTTTTTATTAAAAAACAACAACAAACCAAAAGTGGCATACAACACATTTCCTGTTCTCATTTTGAGATCATTGTTTTATCAGTGCTAATAATTATGTCACCAAGGTCTATGGTTATTACCTCTGTAAAATGTTACTAAATAATGATTTTAAAATTTATGTCAGCATGAATGTTTACTCAGTAGATAACAGCATTTCTTTACTCTGTGGCTACTGAGTATCAAAGCTTGGATGATGAGATAATATATTCTTTATCATTTTCTTGCAATGATGGCAAGGATACTTATGATCTAGAAGTTATTCCATATCATCCTGCAGCAAAGCTGTCACATGGTAACTAAATTGCGTGCCTAAGCAAGTTTACATGGTTTCTCTATACTGATATGCATAATCATGGAGATGGTAGAATGTACTATTAGTGCAAAGAATACGGTACCTTGATAGACTCTTCCTGATTTGGAATTTGAATGTGTGAAACATTTATCTCTGTACCCAAGCACTGGCAGATAGCAGTAAGGACAGGAGGAAAAGGAGGAGCAATGGAATGCACATTGCAATGAGACAGTCACAGCAAATTGAACAGGAAAGAAGAAAAAGGTTACTTGTACATTTCTATTTACTTGATTAAAATAAAACAACTGCTAATTATATTTGATTTTAATGGCTAGCGCCAAGGAATCGCCAAAAAGGGGGAAAAAAGCAAATCAAATCAAGCTAAGATAATTTGGGGAAAAGAATAGGAGGGGGGAAATTCTATATTAAATCATTTACCAAACAGAATGTTTATGGCCACTGCAATTAATTGCAGACATGCAAAACAGCCAAAATGATGTGCCATTGTATTATACCAAATGGAAACTTGTCCATTGTGAAAAACATTTTAAAAATGTGTGAGATTTTTCAGTTAAAAATTTTTTAGCACAACTTATCTCTATTGCCCACTTTGATTGCCAGAAGCGTAAAATTAATCTAAATGCAGGGCAGACGTCCACATAACCCTACCTAAACAGATCTACATTCCTAAAGCACCATGCAAAGCATGTGGTTATTTACAGTCACATTAATAGCATGCATTATTTTGTTCTTGGGCAGTTCTGTCCAGCAGCACTCATGCATTGTGTGGGAGGAAGAAGACGACCTAGTCCTCCCATGGGATTAAGTTACTTAGGCCATTTGGTATAATGAAAATGTAGTTTTAAATAGAAAACCACAGTAACAATGACTCCTGCTTTGTTTTACAAACTTTTCTTTTCTTGCTTAGATTCCAAATTTTTCTACAGAGACATCAAAGTATTTGAGAGCAGCAGGGGACCATTATTCCTGTGGAAACATTCTATTTCACTAACATTACCACTTAATATCTAGATGGCTGGAGGATAAACTGGATGCCAAACATTGTTTCAGATACCTGATTAAGTACCATACCATACTTGAGCCAAATAAAAAGGGGAATTAGAAGCAGAAGCCTCTACTTCAAGTAATATGTTCGTACTCCTGCAAAATGAAACTATTTGGTCACATTTCTGACAGATACCATAAACAATGGAATCTAGTATGCTTGCCAGTACATCCACATTTAGAGAATTCTTGCTTTTATTTGAAAAAATAATAATTCTAGTAACTGTAATTATGGAGATAAGGGTAAAAATAAGTAAATATAAGGCAATGATTGCCAAAGAGACTAAATCTAGACGGGGGCTTCTAT
The DNA here is from genome assembly GCF_951804945.1 of Podarcis cretensis. Taxonomy (NCBI): domain Eukaryota; kingdom Metazoa; phylum Chordata; class Lepidosauria; order Squamata; family Lacertidae; genus Podarcis; species Podarcis cretensis. The sequence goes on along the minus strand of NC_137170.1, from coordinate 70,903,680 downwards.
ATGGAGCTTCTAATTTTTTTGGTTGCAGACTTTCTTTTTAAAATCAGGACAGAATACTTGTAAAAGAATAAGCTTCACTGTAAAGTTAAAAATAGTTGTCATCACTTCTGCTGATGCTGAATTGTTGGATTATAATAAATTAGAACTCATATTGGTCAATGTCAAAAATGTCAGTATATTTAATTAACCTGCACAACTTAACCTGATAATAGTGAACATTGAAAAATTTGCTTCCCTGGCTGCTATTTCCCCCCCCCCCCCAAAGTTACAGTAAATTAAGTTTTTTGTTTATATAGAATGTGACACAGAACAGTCATGAAATGTACACATACAGTACTTCTGAATGAAACAGTCAGAAATGAAGTATTCACTGTCTGCATGGACACTCTGGAATGGAAGATATGGGAAACCACAAGTTGTGATATTATGAGGGGGATCCCAGACTGTGTTCAAGTGTACTGCCATAGTGCATTCTTATTTACTCACTTCCTAATTCAGTGGTAAAGTAATTCCCTACAGGACTTTGGGAGTGAATAATGGCAGCATGACAGGAGAGGAATCATAGATTATGCTCTACCGACTGAGTTATGCTCCCCATAACAGGGGTGAGTTATTATTCTTCCCACCATGTTCATTTCCTGCCACTGTTACATATGATCTGGTTCCCAAGTTATATGACGGCAATGCTGGAAGATCTCTGTGACTGACAATTACTCCTAGACAGAGGCTTTCAGGTTTAGAGTGTTGCCACTGACTAGCTTCCAAAAGAATTGTGGTATTTTATTCATAGATTCTTTCTCTGTAGGCACAGTACAAGAACCCTTCTATATTATACGCCCTCCGTGCTAAAGTAGCTAGCATGCAGCTCTAAACCATGGTTAACCACAGATATGCCACAGAAAACTGAGCAAAATGTTGGGCTCATGTGCTCTCCTCATCTTTCCTCCTCCAAAGATTTCAGTTTCAAAATAGGTAGGTGAGTGATCTAGGAATCCTAGTTTAAAACAAACAGTAGTTAATTGCTAGACAAGCAAAATTCAATGATGCACTATTAAGTTCGCTTGTTTAGCAACTAGGCTTTAAAGGTTCCTAGTTAACATATAACACTTAAGTACAGATTCTTTGAAATGCTCCTGGCAGCATGAGAGCCTGATGGCTTGCTTAGACTTCTGAAGGTCCACTTATTGCTAAGCCATGATTTAGTGTAACATACAAACTGTTTCATAAACTCAAGTGATACACTAATAGGCCTTGCTAATGACCAGTGTAAAACACACCCATGTACTTGTGCACAATCCCACCTTGCTTTCTCAATTTAATGCAGTTCAATTGGTACTGTCATTTTTCAGTCCAGAACATTAGTCATATTGTAGTCAACAGATAAACCTGCCTTAAATTCAAGAACTTTGGAGTAATTGGGCAATGAAGTGAGCCATTAGACAGACTACTGTCTTCACAATTCAACACCTTCCTTACTTTTCCACAGTATATAACCAGTAATACAAAGCATTACAAATTCTACTCTCACTTCATTGCTAAGGGTGTATTACATTTTAAATCATAATTTCTATTAGTTGCTAAATCTATTAGTTGCTAGAACATGATTTTCCAATGACACCTGTGCAGATATATTTAACTTCAGATTTAAAGTGTCACTCTTCCCAGTACTTAAAACTCCAATTCTGGTTATTCTATATCACCACGTTCAAGACTGACAAGCATACTCCTTCGGCTTCTGCATGCGCCACTTTATGCAAAGGAATGTTTACACTTAAACACTCTGCTGACTGCACAGCCTCAGTTAAGTGAGAATCTGGACTGGCTGTGATACAATTCAAAGTGATCAATATAGGTTGCAAATGAAGATAATTATTGATGTTTAATAATTATTGGTGAATAATAATAATAATAATAATAATAATAATAATATAGTGGAAAAGTAATTTTTACTTCATCATTACAAGTTTGTTCATACATTATTTTTGTGATACAAGTAACTGAAATAAAGCAATACTCTTCACAATTCACCTTTGAGCTACCTTATGGAACAATTAGAAGCTACAACTGCCTGAAGCCCAGTAGTATTTACAACTATTATCTGAAGTGGAAACACTGGCCTGGAGATATCCACATATTGTAGAAGTGTGTGTGCACATATTTGCATGGCCATAGCAGCTTGTTAAACAGTTGCCGCTTCCTCCTTTGTGATAGGTTGTGTGTGTGTAAATGACTGCATGGGCTCAGTTAATTTTCCACTCACAAGATAGGATTGGTGGCACCCATCATCTGCTAAAGAGCATAGCCCCAGTCTAGTGAACAGAATTTGCATGCACAGCTCTTGGGTGCTGGCTGCAGGAATCCAATCACAAGAACCACATGCATATCCATTTGCATGTACAGTTTCTATTTCAGCAAGGGTAAGCCTGTTCTCAAAAGTGGATCAGGTGGAGTTTGGTAGACTAGTTGGTAGTATTTGGTTTATACTGAGAAACAGAAGGATAACGCAATAGCAATTCCTCAAATGTTACCATTATTTTCATATTACATCCCCGTGTAGGCTTTGAACTAGTCTTACTAACCTCCTCGGGCAAAGCTATTGGATAGATTTACATCCAACTGTCCTGGCACTACCTGCTTAAACACAGTGGACATTCTTGAAGCCCTCCTTTCAGTGCCTAAAGTCAGTCAAAAAGAATGGAGAGATTAAAAGTACAGTATCATGCAAGATGACATTACCTATTTGTTATCCTGACCTGAGGCCCAAGAGGTATTTTAAAAAATTACACAGAAATGTTCTTTTTATGACTTATATATCTAATTGTTGCTAGTTTACAACATTTAAGAGACATTACACATAATTAAAAAGTATACATTTGCAGCATCACAGAAGGTTAGGCATGGCTAACACAATCAAAGTATTTAACAACAAATGAAGCAAGGCATGCACAATTTGGTGATGGTGTTATGTTATGAGAAAAGCCAGAATTTAGATACACTTGATTTCACCAACTGATTAAGCCAAATGGACATACTTGGCAAGTTGCATGCTCCTGTGTCTAAGACAGCAGCTTTTACCTTTGCATGAACCCTATCAGGTTTCATCACATGACAACTGAAATAGAATATTAATGCATTTCTTAATGACTTCATCAAGACCTATCTACAAAAAGCTTATTACATTTTAGTCTCTTTGCTTAAAAAACCCCCTATTCCTATGTTTGTTAGAGAACGAAAAGTAATCAATTTCTTCAGCATAAATTTCTAATACTTTGATATAAGCACTGTACATTTTTTCCAGCTATATGGAATAGAATTTCATTAACAATTCTGCTTAAGTCAAGTCATTTTACTTTTGAATTTACCCTGAAAATTTTATATGCAGAAAACACAAAAAAATTATATGCAAAAACCAGATAGGTCATCTATGTGGACAGTGAACCATTCAGACAACGGCACACTGAGAGAATACAGAGATAAAACTAGGAAACAAAACAAAATAAATAATAACACAGTCAGACTGGTCTTACATTTAGCATAGCTATATAAAACCATAACATTACCTGGAGACAAAGCAATTGTTGGCCTGACAGTGAGAGTATTGCCATTCATTTTACAATGGACAGAAATTGCATTCAGTAAGGCTTGAAGGTATTTTTCTTGTTCTATGCTGTTTGATGATTCTAGTGATGTAGGAGCTATGCAAACAAAGAAGGGAATAAATTATATTGATCCTTTATACAGCATATTTCATGTCATTGAAGTGAAAGCATTGCCCAGTGTATGCTCTTATTTAGATAGCTGAATAAGATCCAGACATGATAAAGAATGTTGAGAAAATGGTAAATATATTCTGGTATTAAAAATAAAACCCAACAAATAAAATTTGATTAAACTATTGATCACCAACCTACCTCCAAGTATTAGTGGGAAGTACAAATTACCCTTCTGTGATCACAAGTATAATATATAAAGAATAAATTCCAGTGGCAATAATTTTGATTTCAAAATATCAGGATACCATCACTCTCCCATTAAAACAAGCCTGTTTACATGCCAAACTATGGCTTACCAGGACCACATAAATGTGCCTGTTCCTGGAGAGGAGTCTGCAGCTGCTTTGTTTCTTGTTGGTTTTTTGCTGTCTCTAAGATGGGGTGAGCTCCCATTACTCAGTCCCTGCTCCTGCCAACCTAGCAGTTTGAAAGCACGTCAAAGGGCAAGTAGATAAATAGAAGGTAAACGGCGTTTCCGTGCGCTGCTTTGGTTCTCCAGAAGCGGCTTAGTCATGCTGGCCACATGACCCAGAAGCTGTACGCTGGCTCCCTCGGCCAATAAAGCGAGATGAGCGCCGCAACCCCAGAGTTGGCCACGACTGGACCTAATGGTCAGGGGTCCCTTTACCTTTAAAAAGCTCATTATGGACGTTTACTTAACATGCCCCCATATATAGTTTCCTTTATGGCTATGGAGGCAATTTCTTCCTTTTTCACGTATAAAAACATGTCTGCTCACATTAATAAGGATAACATGCCAATGATGAATGCCACTTTTGCTATGCTGAAGGCTACTCCCAAAATACTTCCTGGGTATAGCTCATTAATAGGGTTGCAAAAAATACAGGCAAAGACTGAGTCTGGTGGCTGGAACTTAGATTTCTGAAGAGAGGAACATGTTTGCTTCATGAAAATACCCTTCTTTTTACTGTTATCCTCATATGAGGCTCTCACCCATTTTATTTTTCTACAACTAGTTTTGTTCTTAGAGGCAGACCCCTTTTACCCCAGGCCACTTTTACACTTGTTTCCTTCCCCATTCCTATTCTCCCATTTTAAAACTTTGCCTCTTTCCCTGTTTCCCCCCTTCTCCTGCCCTCCCACAAGCCCACTCATTGAGGCCCACCCCAAATAGTGTAGAGAAGGGGGTAGTCTCTATTTATGCATAATTCTGTTTATGTAACCACCAAACTTTGGATTACACATGATGTGATTTTAGTACGGTGGTTTTCTATTGGGGTAAAGCCAAAGTTCTACCTCTGCTGCTATGTTTTATTTTTGCAAATTGCTTAACTCTTGTAGTTAAGCTTAAGGAGTAATGTAATCTAGTATTTTAAAATACTGAAAGTAGATACCAGCACACACCCACACAAACTTGCACAGCTATGCTTTGTAGATTATTTGCTGAGCCACTGTGGAAAATTCATTTATTGTGTGTATGTATGTTACTTACAAACTCACACAAAGTAGTATGCCATTCATAGGATTATGCTGAAGTATTTAAGCCATGAACATCTATCCTCATCATGAACTCTTGAATGATTCACCGCTTATGTAACTTGTGCATAACTATGAATTATTCTATCCACTGTCCTCTTTAGAAATTCCATAGGGCAAGTTGTTCAGGCAGGCCAGCAACACCAATGTTTATCTCAGGAATAAGCCCTTTCCCTCCTTTCCAAATTAGATGAACTCTGAGGTTCATCTCCATGTTGGCTCTGTGCCTCACAAAGGCAGAACAGGAATTTTGTACCCCAGGGGAATGCCAGATGAGGCTGCAGCATGCCTCCACCCCTCAGATTCTAGTGAATGAGAAGCATTCTGTATGCTGCTTACTGGAGTGATACTGCAGAGCAGCCTTCCCCAACCTAGAGCTCTTTTGGTGCTTTAGATTACAGCCACAATTATTCTTGAGCACCGGCGGCTGATGGGAGCTGGAGTCCAATATATCTAAAGGGCACTGGGGGGGGGGCACTGGTATCCACATAATTCCATGACAACATGGTACAGGCCATCATAAATAAGACTGCTGTAGGACTGAACTTCCATGTTATTCTCTTGTTTGATGAACATTTTAGTAAATGTCTATGACCTCTAGTATCCACTTCCTGATGGTGGTTTCTCTAAGACACTTCAGAAGGAAGTTCACAAGAAGGCATAAGCAATTCAACCCATCATTCATTCCATTATGCTCCTAAGTATTTTTATTTCAATTATCAGCCCCAATGCAAATATTTGCAATGTTTCAGAGAGAAGGGGAGAAATACAAGAGATGGCCCTGTATTTATAATGGTTTGTGTCCAATGTAAGTCTCTTGTTTTTACACATGTATGATGGGACTCCACACTTTCACAGTGTGGCTCATAAATCTTTCCAGAAGTTGTCCCACCTTCTAGAGCAGATCTGGACAAAGCATGGGGTGTACATTGGGGAAGGAAGCCTTGTTGCACAAGTGGAAATCTTCACTGATGACCCAAAGGAGTTGAATACTGCCCTAAATGTTAAATTCCATGGCTGGCACCCACTATGATACCATGGAGCATTATTTTGGGAAGACAAAAACTAGAAAAACATAATAAAAAGCAGACTGCGTAAACTTATATTGAAGACACTTCTTTCCCACAAAATACCCTGGGAGTGAAACATGCACTCACCTGATGTTTGTGTATTTTGAGATTTGAAAAGGCCAACAACTCCTTTGCCATGAAAGCCACCAGCTCGAAGCAGAAGTGTGCTGGTTTTTGAGTTTTTCCAACAGACCACTGGCAAGCGATTGTGTCTGTAACAGCGAGCTACTCTCTGCAGGCTGCTGTCCTGCACACACTGAGGTACCACTAGTAGCCCTGGATAGCTAAATCAATAAGAAGGGGGAGGAGAGAGAATTAGATGGTTCAGATAAGCCAAGTTGTAGTACCAGGCTACAAGGAAAACAGATGTGATTGAGGAACACTTCTTACTTATTCCAAATGTTTCAGTTAATCAGATACTGTGTGAATTCAAAACCCACCAATCATGTTAGCCAAGTTTGCATTTATAAATCTAGCTCCAGTTCTACCCACTTGAGTCATCTCCAATGATCCAGAAGAAGAGGGGAATAACAAGATTAAAGCAAAGCATCCAACTACCCTTTATAATTTTATTGATCGCATTGTCAAAATGAATAACTTTCTTTGCTACGTCATTTAGGGATATAATTAAAGAACATTATTTTTGAAATGTTTATGACACATTATTTTGTTTCTCAGCATAAAAAGGTCTCTTTTGCCTGCCCCGTCACTAACAGAGGCAAAACCTTCACCTATAAATAGTAATGCCTTCCTTCCCAGTTGTGGTATTCCCTCCTGTGAGGGATCCTTTTTAAAAGGAATTAAAACATTTCTGTCCTATGAGGCTTTTGAGTTGTTTTAACTCCCTTTTTTATATTGACTCTTCCTGGTTTTATGCTTTTTTTGTTTGAATTAGAGTGTTGCTTTTATTATTTTACAATGAGGTAGGTCCCTATGGAGCTGAACTGTAAAAATTGGCATATTGAATAGAAATGATAACATCAGAATTTATCAAGTTCTATATTAATTTATTTTTGTATTTACAGCTCACATTTAAAGTGCAGTATGATCACATCTTACATAGATTTAACTTGCGTGATTTCAACTATACACAGATGGAAGCAGGCTAGTTGAAACTTCAAGTTAAATCCAAGCAAGGTGGAGAGTTTAAAAGCTCTTCTTGCACCAGGTCTGCCATCTGCCATCCTGTGAAGTCTCACATGAGCATCCCAGAGATGGTGCACTGAGCAGACACTGCACCTCAAACAAGACAGAGAGCACGTTATGCACTGGATAACCCAATATTGTGGGGTCATCAGAGTTCTTGCACAACCATCCCTAGCCTCTAAGTTTGTGCACTGAGCAGTTTTGGGTTACCCAGTGTGAAAAGAGCTTTTAAGCTCTCCACTTTGCTTGCTGGGCAAGGCCTGCATGGCACACAGGCTCTGGGAGTATGGGGGATTCTCTCTACCTCTCACCTGTTAGCCATTGGGTGGAGCCAAGGGTTTGGGTATACATGATTTTCATGTGGTACCTCTGGTTACATACTTAATTCGTTCCAGAGGTCCGTTCTTAACCTGAAACTGTTCTTAACCTGAAGCACCACTTTAGCTAACGGGGCCTCCCACTGCTGCCGCACCACCGGAGCACGATTTCTGTTCTCATCCTGAAGCAAAGTTCTTAACCCGAGGTACTATTTCTGGGTTAGCTGAGTCTGTAGCCTGAAGCGTATGTAACCTGAAGCGTATGTAATCTGAGGTACCACTGTACAAGGAACTCTTGGAACTGAACCTTGCGCAATATGCAATTGTACTGTACACAAATTAATTCAAATAACTAATAATTTATCCCAGCACATGAAGTGGTTTACTTATTATTTTCTTCCTTGATCATTTTATCATTGATGGATACAAACAGTTGATATGGTTTTTGATGAGGCTTGATAGTAAAGCCAAACACAGGGGTTGCCAGGTTTCTGTTTTCCCCTCTCCCTCTTCTCCTGCAAGCTTTGATGCTATCACCCTGAGCATCTCTGGCTAGCCAGAGCCAAGAAAGACACCCTTCCAACTTTTGGAGGGCTTGATGGTTTGTATTTGGGTGCCTTAGTCAAGCAGCAGCTGCCAAACAGCCCACAGCCTTCTTCTCAATCTTAAGAGCTGGGCGAGAGGGCAGAGATTACAGCACAACTGCCAGAAAGAAGGCTTTTATGATTCATCATGTTTACCAGAGGAAGGTGGCACACTTGCCATGGCAAGTGAAAATGAGGAAGCCTGCGGATACTTTCCAACAACATAAATTATTCACAGCACGATCCTTAACATGTTATTATATTACATTTTAAGATTAAGTGTTATTAAATAGTTCCTTTGAAAGCAGTAAGGGGATCACTACAGCAACACAGAAAGAAACAGCATGGTACATTTCATACTTGTCCTAGACTGATTGTTTACAGGCACTTACTTTTTATGAGCAAGAATGTTTAGATGCTCTAATTTAACACACTAAACACTGCCAGTACTTTGGCTCTGACAAGGAACCAACTCTGGCTTGCATCAAAATCCATTTAAACAGCTCTGAAATGATAGTAAGCAAACTGCTAGTTATATAATTTATTTAAAAAATAGAGCAAGTTAACAAAGAAACGCAGCTGCTTCAGATTCTACTCCAACCCTGGCCGAAAGAGAAAAGATTCCAGGGACTCCGGATGTTTTTAAATAAGGTGAATTTGAACACGTGTCTAAAGTCATTTACATAAAAGTTAAGATGATTAAAAATTACATTTCTAATCTATATGAATATTTCCTGGTTTTGAGAAATGCACAGTATGGTCCTGTATGACATTAAGGAAAGTGAAGCTCTTATGTTTCTGAAAAAATAAATTCCCAGGGCTGACTGCAAAATTCATTTGACACCCCCCCACACACACTTCTAAGAAAAGTGAAGGGAAAATGCACTATAATTTGTAGAATAGCAATCATTTGATGCAACCTCGTATAACTTTCCTTCTTTGATTCAAATCAGAAAGAGTGCTCAATGCATAGTCGATGTCATGGAACCTCCCTGCAAACCTTGTGCAAACAAAATCTATGAATGCTCAATAAACAGCCTGTTTATAGAGACCTGAAAGAACAAAAACAGATCTGTTCAACTTTTGTTACTGATGAACACTGCTAGCCCCTCAAAGCACATGTGGGCTTTAAAGCCTTGTGGATGGGAAACTCTAGGTCTCTAAAAGGCTATCAAAGAGGCTGGGTAGACTCTGGCAACTGCAGAAAGATAGTGGCTTGCTGACTAGTAACACCCCACCCTCCAAACCTTCCCCAACTCTTGAACATATTCCACAATTCTATACAAACTTACAAATGTGTATATGTATTTTAAGGTGAACCAACTATATAGCTTTTATATATACCAACAGGCAAACCACCTAGAGCAAAATAGCAATAAATAAAATAAAATAGCAGAATAGCATTTTATATTCAACAATGAAAACACCAAATGATAAACCAAATGCTTTTATTAGCTACCTGCAGGATTGGCACAATTTCTATTTTCTTAGGTGCAGAAGCATATTGCTTCCATCCAGCACAGCTTTTTCAGGAGAATCCAGAATCTGGTCTTGCTAATTGGTGGGGATGAGCCTCTGGCTCATCATTTTGACAATTAAGTCAATCAACTTGAGAGCAATTTAATTGCTACAATAACTGTTCCAGTTCCAGCTGAAGTGTCCAGTGTTTGAGGGATCAATTTCAGCTTGTGCAGCCTGATGATATGGGTGAGGTACTTGCAGGGCTGTATCCAACTATGTGTCCTCTGGATCGCTGCCCATTGTGACTGGTGACATTCTGCTTGGGGGTCTTGAATTGGGGGGTCAAGGGTGCGCTCAATGCTTCGTTGCATAATGGAGGAAGTGACTTCCGCCCTAAAGGAGACGATGGTGCAGCCACTACTGAAAAAGCAGGCACTGGATCCAATCAATTATAACAACTATTACCCAGTTTCAAATATTTCTTGGGGTGGGGGAGGAGGATAATTGAGAGGATTGTGGCAGAACTGCAGACATTATTGAATGAGACTGATTATCTGGATCCATTCCACTCTGGGTTCAGGCCAGGGTTCAGGCCTGTACTGGTATTCTTCTGGACCAACTCTGTGGATGGGCATAGTGGCACTTTATTATGGTGGCTCTGTTACAAGGTCATGTCCAGAGATTAGCATAGGGTGACTGTTCTTCAGCCTTCTGGTATTTACACTTTGGAGTGCCATGGTACACCATTTTGTCCCCAATACTAATCAGAATCTATATGAAGTCATTAGGAGTTTGCTCCACCTCAAATCACTAAGATTGGGGCTCAGAACCAGATTGTTATGGGGGGGGGGGTAGTTTGGCCAAAAGCACCTTGAAGGCCAATAGTGAGAAGTCATGGCATGTAAAGTAAGTAAATACTGTGTTGGACTATTATTCCAACTAGCTAACTATTGTGTACACTGACTGGCAGGATTTCAGACAGGAGTGTTTGCCAGCCCTACCTGGAAATGCCAGGGATTGCAAAGCAAGAGCTACAACCCTTCCCTTCTAGAATTAAAAATATTTCACATCAAGAAGGCTTTGTAATATTTGTCAAAATGCAATGCCATTTGGAATGTATTTTATGGGTTGTGGTTTTAATAATTACGACAAGAAAGTTGGCTCACCTTCTGCAAAGAGAATACATCCTGTTCAAGGCCGTTATTCGAAAGTACTCTGTTTTTGAGCGAGAAGAGCTATTACTGATAGTTCCCAATCCCAAGCGTTGATAATCTCTAAAACAAGCTCTTTCCACTAGCTGTTCCATAGTTGATTTCTCTGATGCTTTCAAAGTAGCACTAGTGTGCATTTCACTGTCATCTGAAACTAAAGTTGTATTATTTTACTATCTTAATATTTAGTGAAGCAAGTACACTGAAGAGTGTAATACATTAGCTGAATTCAGATATTTACAGAAAAGCCCCTCTAAAGTTTTCTTACCTGATAGATCATCCTCCTCATTCCACCCAGGACGATTCACTCTTTCTTCCACAATTGTCCCCGTTTTCTTCTTTAGTAGGTACTGTCGTCCAATTGTCATCTTTCCTGCACGTTTTGCTCCTTTTACAATTGTTTTTGAAAGAGTGCTACAATTTAGAAAAGAAGCAAAATATCTGTATCGTGGTTGAAAGAGGAAAACTAGACATTATCCCTTCTAGGAACTTCCTCTCCAACAGCCACTAGAGAAATGTGTGGAATATATACAAAGTATAGATGTGATCCCATGCCTTCTAATGAATATTGTACATGAAAGGGTTTTTTGTTGCAGCATGTTCTCAATCTTTGTATTTCACAAATAATCAGAGGCATATTTTCATGATGCAGGTCCCTCTCTCACCGACAGGAAGATTTGGTGAGGTGATTTGGGAGCAAGAAATACAGAAAATCCCACCTTAATGATCATAATGTTGCATATTATAATTATAATTATTATGCAATTGTCATTAGAATTCTCACATATATTGCAGCATCTCCTTTACTAAATCATGCTATAAGCGTGATTTTAAAACTTCTTAAACATAACTCCGTTGCATAACCCTTTTTGAAACTAATAATGTAGAACAGTATTTATAAGAAGCAAACATACAAAAAGGGACCATTCCTTACCGAAAGGAAGTGTTCTTTTCTTTTTGCTTTGGTAAGATTATCTGAGGTGCAGTTTGACCAGCTGCAAAAGCAAAAGTGCTAAAGATGGACTGTGGGTAGCGAAACTTCATTAGCTGTTTCTTAAATATCTCTACAACTTCAGGGCCCACTTCTTCATCAAAAGCTACCTTAATCAGCTATGTATAAAAAAGATGCAATGAATTAAAAATAAAAGGTAAAATAAAATATAAGAAATATAAAATCAAAGTTTCTAAAATATTATGAAAAATTATTATAAAATAGTATTACTGATTTATGAAGCAATTTATATAAACTTTATGGTTAATTAAATCATTTTTGTAATGCATTGCTTACAAATTAGAAAAGACAAAAGAAAATGTATAACATCAAAGAAAATCATACAGGAGTTTTGACAATAGTAATAGGGAAGTTTTTAAATGTTTAGGGAAGTTTTTAATGTTGGATATTTTATTCTGTTTTTAATCTGTTGGGAGCCACCCAGAGTGGCTGGGGAAACCCAGCTGGACGGGTGGGGTATAAATAAATTATTATTATTATTATTATTATTATTATTATTATTATTCCAACACACTGTATGTATTTATTTAAAAAAAAACAACACTATGTGGAATGGTATAAGTTGAAGGTGTTATTTTGGTTTGTCTCATGAATAACAAAGAGAAGAAAATACAAGCATTAAAATGAGGCAGAAGATTTCTATGCTATTTTGTTTGAAAAGCAATTAAGATTAATCAGTGTCACATTTATGTTGAACAGACCCAACATTTGGGCAAAATGACAAACTATTTTCCATAATATTGTCCCACTGTTTGCAAGCCTGTCCATCTTCTCTTGAAATGCTTTGGAAATATGGGCAGGGTAAATGCCATCAGAAACATAGCTGTCAAGTGTCCCTTATTTGAAGGGACAGTCCCTTATTCCAGCGCCATGTCCTGCTGCTGTCCCTTATTGATGGATGTCCCTTAAATATCCCTTAAATTTCAAAGGAAGCAGCTCCTCTCCCTCCCTCCCTGCCGGCCAGGGAGGAGGGAGGCTCCAACTGTGTTGCTTGGCTGTGTTGCTCACCCAATAAGAAGTCTAAGAACGACTGGGGGGTGGAGCTTGAATGCCATGTGTGTGGCTAGTTAATGCAAGCTGAGGGGTTTTTTGAATGCTGGTCGCCATTTTGTTGCATGTGCTGCTGCAAACTTTGCAGTGCAAAGCCAGGCTGGGGAGCCATCTTAAGTTGAGGCTGCATAGGCCTTGTGGTGCATGTGATTCAGATTCTATTCAGCTGAACCTCTGGTTACAAAGTTGGTTGGACAGTGTTCTCGAAGCTACCAGCATGAGTTTGACCAGACTGCAGGAGGACAGGAAGACTGGAGTGCCTGGAACAGGTGAGGCTGCAGGTCCCTTATTTTGGCTGCTGGTCCCTTATTTTCAAATCTGTAAGTTGACAGCTATGATCAGAAAGCTGAGACAGAGTGGAGGATAATAGAGTATGTTTGGGGAACCTGGAACAGGACTCTCCCAAATGCTCCTTCCTACAGAAGCTGCTTATGAGACTGGCACTGCATCCCCTGGCCTATTTGCATGTCTTGTAACCAAGGTGCTTCAATACTAAGGGAAGACAAAAACTGCCATGCTTAAAAGGCCTGGAAATAAATAGGCAATACTGAAAGTGGGCAAACAGAAGTCAGGTACAGTAACTCATGACCCCACAGAACTATGGCCCAGGTTTATGGATACATTCCATATATACTTTCACTCTTTGATGGGCATTTTGCTTAAGTTCTCTATTGTACTATGAACAAGTCATGGGCAACCTATTTTTAAATGAAGGCGATGGCACTTTATTAATTTATGAAAATGACATCCAATGTTGCATAAAAATTGTCCAGATTTTTGCTAAGAAAGCCTACTCTACATTTATGTCATAAATTTGAGGCAGATGCATTGAGTGACAAAGATTAAAATAGTGTTCTTGGTACATCTGCCTAGTGTACCTAGACCCAGGGTCACCAACCATGGTGCCCTCAGATATCTGCCTTGCACTGGTGCTGTGAGGGGAGTGTGCTTGCTTTTTTCGGATCTGTGTTTTATTTGTTTTTGAGTTTTGTCTGTTGCAGTGGGAGAAATCTGAGCATCACCAGTTCTCTTCTGCAAAATGAGTATTTTGTGGTGCCAACATCAGTTGCTTATTTTTCCAGATGTGGCCCTTAAAAGGAATGCTCCTAGGAAAAACTATTATAGTTGTAATGGTTTCCATTTTTTTAAGATGATCTCTCTTTTCAGTTGAATTAATTCATACTCTGCCTTTCTACAGAAGATGTCCAAGGTAGTTAACAATAATAACCCTTAAAACCTTAGTCAAAACAAAAAATTCCTTCCAGTAGCACCTTAAGACCAACTAAGTTAGTTCTTGGTATGAGCTTTCGTGTGCATGCACACTTCTTCAGATACCTTAAAACCTTAGTTAAACTAACAGGGCTTAAAGTTAACTTAATTGTGCGGGAGTTTTTTTAAAACAACAACAACAACACTTTTTATTTATTTTAAAGAACAAACATGACAACAACAACATTGGCTGCCTCCATTTTTTAAAATTGTGTTTGATTGTGGCCTTTATATGCAGACTTTCTTAGTAGAAAGTTCAGTGACATGAGAGTTGATTTATTTTGGAATTGGTGATATTGTAAATATAACATGCAGAAGGAAGTAAGAGTGTTCAAAAAAACCCAACAAACTATGAACTTTAAGCAGCTTTATTTTACCTGAAACACAGCAGAGGTAATTTGTAGCCCTTCCTGCATGCTTTGTTGAAGCTGGTTCTGGATGGTAATTTTCTTCTCCTTAGTTATTGAGGCAATGGGAACGCTCCGAATAACAGTTTGTTCTCCCACTAAGAATATTAGTCAGAGGAGCACTGAGTCACGGTTCAAGTTATCAGAGCTGTTCATATTTTACATACTCTACTCAATATGTATGATCAGTCTTACACAGATGCATAAAAGATGCAACAAAGTCAAAGCCATAATCAAAGCTGGAACGTCTATCAAAATATTGAGCTCATTTCATGAATGACATGTTAAAGAGCCTATCAGTCCCCCCCCCAAAAAAAAGGAACATGTACTTCCTCAGTCAGCTTACCAAGCTGAATCAATTGATTTATTTTATTAACATTAACATTTTTTTAAAAATAAACCAACATGATGCCTTGTAACATCTATTCCTTCAATTACACCAAACTACATTAAAATGTATTATGACAGATATTCAGCATATGTATGTTTACAAGTATGTAAGTAAGTAAGTAAGTAAGTCCTACTGTGTTTAGTGAAGCTTACACCCAAGAAAAATGTGTTTAGGATTGCTTAATTGAGATTGCTCAATTGCAATTTCAGCAACTTGGCTATCTTCATGAGAAAGATGAATTTAGAAAAGTTGTACATTATGGGATGACAAGCATAGCTCTAGTGGCAGTGGGTCAAAGTTTACAGTTTTGCAACAAAAGGGAAAATTGTTTTGTGGGGCACTTTCGGTTGTGTGGAAAGAGCCATTTATATAAAAGTGTTAACATGTGGCCACACTTTTATACATGAATTCCAAACATTATAAATGGCGTATCTAGTGTATCACTGTCATATCAATTATGCGAAGTCAGTATAATATCAGATTTGTCACCTGCTGCTGATACAGAAGTTGCTGACCATCAACCTGGCATTTATTGGCTAGTGTCTTAAGTCTTCGGTTCAAGCCACCACTATGTTAATGAGAACTAAGTCTATGTATTATCCCAATAAATATGCGTGCACTAAAGAAGTGATGCATCAAAATATTTGATGCATCGCTCTCACTACATATCTATTTTCTGCAGCCTGTAGAAATAATTGGAACACACTGCTTTATTTTTATGTAACTCACAGAGATTTCAAAGTAGAATTCTTATCCTCAAAAAGCTACAGTTACAATTTTCACTAAACAAATAAGATAATTGTTAAATAAATAATTGCTATTTTTTCATCAGCCCAAGATAGCAGTTTTAAAAATTGTTAACATTATTTGTTCTCATGACATTTTAAAATACTGTAATTTTTAAAATTTCTGCTCTTTTAATAAAGTGAAGGATTATATAGATTCAAATTACTTTCCACTGAGTTGTTGCAGAAACCAGTTCACTAATTTCTCATTCACTGGCTATATATCTAACACTCATGTTAAACACTAGCCACATAAGAACCACAGAACTAGCCAGGAATAAGATAAATGAACTGTAATTCAGAACTTACAACTGCTACAAATGCAAGCAAAAAACACTGATTGACAACTTTCTCAGTTTAAACATGTAACACCAACTTCTTGATCCTGTATATAAGAACACAAGAAGGGCCTGCTAGATTAGGCCAATGGCCCATCAGCATCTTGATCTCACAGTGGCCAACTAGATGCCTATAGGGCATGAGTGCAACAGCACTTACCCCACTTTTAATTCCCAGGAACTGGTATTCAGAGACTTACTTCCTCCAACAGCAGAGGCAGAAAATAACTATTGTGCTAGTAGCCAATGATAATAAAGGTCATGTACTCAATATTTCTGCCTGCACAAGATGAAGTTTCCATATTATTTGTGCATATCTGCCACCATCCAACCAACCATCCATCTATCCATCTACTTTTATTCATGTGAGTAATCCAGGTAATCCTTGAGTAGTTGCTCTTGTCTTTTTAACATGTTTCTCCTACTCAGAGTAGATCCTTTAAAATCATGAACATGATTAATTTAGGTCCATTAGTTTCAATGGGTCTCTTCTGAGTATAATGTAGATAGCTGTAACCTATAACCAGGACCTTCACGTCATGCTATACCACAGCTTAGCATAAAGCCTCTCCTCCTCCCAGAGGGGAGGTGTTGTGAGTGGGAGCCTTTCCCGCGTCAGCAGGGGGGTGTACTTGGCCCCCTGCATCACTCACCCGGCTGCCGCGCCCCGCCCACCAGGCCAGCCAATAGGGTTGGCTTGGGGGCGAGATCTAGCTGCATTCAGGCGGCCGCAGCAGCCCCGCGCCTCATTCTGTTTCCCTGGAGTCGTTGGATCACCTGCCCGCCCTCCCTCCCTTTAGGTCATATTTATGCTTTGACCTTGCTATGGACTTTGGTTGGTTGCCCTGGTTGACCAGGGGGCCTGGTAGGAGTTTTTATCCATTTGGCAGATTGGCACCAGCCTCTTGGTTTTTCGCCTACCTCATAGCAAATCGCCACAACTTTATTGTACTGGTGGTTAGGCACTGGGATATGTGTTGTGCGTTGGTGGGTGGGGTTTGGCCATCACCTACCCTGCCCCTCGTTGGGTATTCCATTAAAGGAATCCAGTGGTCGTGGATTCTGTCCAATGCCCTGCCAGTGCCTAGGGCCATGGCACAACCCCCAGTGACATCAGGGGAAGCTTCAAGTTGTATTTGCATCAACAAGCTCCTCCCACTGTTTGTTAACCTCCAAAGACCCCTGCTGCATGGGTGGGGTCAAATATAGGTTGTTTGACCTAATGCCTAAGCCAATACCACACGCATGCTGTAACCAATAAAAGTTGCGGCCTACTTTAGCCCATTAACCTAAAATACATGTGTCCTTGTGTCTCATTTTACCAATATGCACATGGAGGGTCCTCGACTCACAATGTGCATAAGCTGAAATGAGCCCAAGCAAGCCTTTGGCTCCTGGCAGGAGACCTTACTTTGCTTGCACTTAATCTCAGATTGTTACTGCTTGTGAACAAAGGATAGTTGTTTATAACAAACTAAAAAGTCTGATCCATAGCCCAAAGTTTGAAGTTGGCTTGTTTTGAAATTGACTTGTGTTTGCTATAAATGATAATCTCTGGTTCACATGCTATGAAAACCTGAGAAATGCTGCCAAATTCCATTTCCAGGTGTAAGGGAGGAGGACAGGTCTAGGAGGTCTGCATTAACCCAGATAACACAGATTATGCATGCTGTATTGAACCATGCTCTACCTTGACATGCATTCTAGGCCACAGTATGAGCATGAGAATGAAGGATATGACTACATCACTTTCAAGACCAGAAATGCATAATTAACAGTTGTGGACATGGGAATTGCATCTGACCAATTTCCTGGATCACATTTTTTGTTTGTCCATATAAGCACATCCATCCATCCATCCATCTACCTATGCTCCACATATATGTCTTTATGTCTATGCTCCAGACAGTTCAAGAAAACTTTTTTATGAAGCCTATCACATTACAGTCCGATCCATGCATTCAAAGGAAAAAAGGACTTAAACTGAGAAGCAGGCTTGTGCATGCTGCCTCCAAGTTCCCTCCATATGCCTAGTGTCCCCACTCCATTGTAAGCCTTTCCAAGTTCAGCGGGAGGGTTTGAAGGGGGCTTCTAAGTGCATTCGGCAGATAATACATGGTTCCCAATCATAGGAAGGCTTGTAAATGTGTCCAGCTGAATGTGCCTAAATGCCCCCCTTCAGACCTAGTCAATGTGATAAAGTTGGGGTGCAGTGAGTGCACCTGACATGTATGTTCTCCCCAGTTTAAGCCCTTACATGTTCTTTTGAACACATGAATAAGGCTTATGAGAACAATTATAATAATTTGTTATTTAATTAGCTATGCAGATTACAGAAATTCATACCGATCAAAAGGTTGAATTATAGATACTGATCCTATTCTGGCACATTTGTTTTAAGCAACTTAAATGGACTGCGGGTTAGCTTCAAGTGTGTTCTGAAGTAAAAATTTATTTTAACATTCATAAAGAAGACCATACCTAGTTGATCATGAGGTGTGCCTTTAAATATAACTCTGTACGTAGTAAGGAACAAAGCTCCTTCTGCAGGGAGAATGTGAGGGCCTCCAAGCAATCCTCCAGTTGCCTCCTCTCGGCCATCAGGATCCAGAAGCACACGGAGACCTTCACACACAAACTCTTCCCCTGGTAGCAAAGCTGGTCGTAGAATCTTGGGCTGAGCCCAAAGACAAGATTTATATATATATATATATACACAAACTGTGTTACACATAGTACACTACAGGTGTCAAACTAAAAAGGATTGAGCTGGAATTACAGCTATAGTTTGTAAAAGACAGGTTATTGTAAAAATGGGTGTATTTTGTAGAAAAGGGACTTAACAAAGAGCCCTAGTCCAACACTCTAACCACTATACCACACTAACAATCACATTGTTAGCATTCATAGAAGGGATAAGGTGTGCCAGCTGGGCGGATAGTCATTTATCTGGTCTCCCTAGGGCTTTCCTGCACTCTTTCAGATTTCTCATCACCATTCATGGTCAGAAACATCCCTCTGCCCCTGTGCTTACTGGACAGACTGGTTTTCAGCTATGATAAGAGTAAGAACTGAGTAAAATAAGTTCCATCTTTTTAGAAAAGTGGCAAAGATGCAAGGCTCTGATGGGCTGGAGCAGGGGTGGGGAATCTCTGGTTCTCCAGATATTGTTGGACTCCCAACATTGCCTACTTAGCATAGCCAATGGTCGGGGGGGGGGGGGGAACGTGATGGGAGTTGCAGTTCAGCAACGCAGGAGGGTCACAGGTTCCCAGTGTCTGGGTTAGAGTTTTTGCCTCTTCAGTCCAAAAGGGAAAGCATTATTTGCTTAGATGCTGTTTGACTGGAAAAGGGAGTGGGTCGATAAAGAATAGGTCTTAAATCAACAATGGACATGCAACAGCAGCTTATTTTGATTCAGAGGTTTGGCTGATACTTTTTCTCTAGTTCATATTTCACAAAACTATAGCCAAGCTGCTTATTTGTTGAATTTTTCATATTTTTCAGCATCCTTTTAAATGTTCCAAATATCTCCCCAATTATATTAGGGGGAAAAACCCCACAGAAAACTGAGCAAACTTGCCATATACCTAAAATGTAAATAGTGTAAACAAAGTCCAAAATACTTGCCTTCTGAATTGGTGGCAACCTTCTACTTTCTCGATGAACAGCCTCCAGAGTCTCAATGTGCATTGCTACAATTCCTGGGAGCAAACACCACCGCAAATGAGCAAAACATAACAAGAAGAAAACAAACTAAAATAATTCCACCCTTCTAAAAACTGCTTTCAGAAAGCCCAGAATAGGGCTCTCACATGACTATGTAGACAGCGACAGACTAAAATTAGAAGTGCAAACCCTTATTGTCAACTGAAAATAACACACACAAAGAAGCTCTTTTCAAAAATATCTTTTCTCAGACAGTACAAAATATCTCTCTCTCAAAATATTTCAAGACTTCAGTATAGCTCTTCATACCTGGTATCATACAATGAAGACTCCTAATGTGATCCTGTGTAACTCCACTTTCTGTACAAACCTTGTCTATGAACCTAGTAATGAAGCGTACGACAGCATTGGCAATGTCATTGTTCTCAGAATCCTCAAACCCACTTTCAGTATCATAACTCTCAGCAACACTGCCTGCAATGCTAAAAAAGCAATTCTAATCAGTTAAATCTACATTGGAGCAAAATAAACATCACTCTATTTGAAAATAATGTGGTTGTCCCGATTACACACCTATTTGTGACAATGCTATTGCTTCCACTCTCCCAGTCGCCCGTTGCTGAAGTTCTTAGGAGTTTGTTTTTACTGGTGTCCAGTGGCACCAGCAGGTATACCATGAGGTTAGCAAAATGAATTGCCTGACTGAAAACCATACTTTCTTCACTTTGTACGAGTTGCTGTTGAGTCTCTTTACTAAGTGTTGGCCACAGACGCATCTGCTCAGCAGCTAAGTCCATGGCAGTCTTTTCTTGGGCCTGGGCATCAGAATTCATCTCCTAGGGGAGAAAATGGTTAGACGGTAGAATATTATACTGTGGCTTTAAATTATTTTCGTTCTTTTGGAATGGGGACAAAGGCTGCCTATAAACTATATATGAGACCATATAACACTGGTCTTGAAAGACCTACACTGGCTCCCAGTACGTTTCCGAGCACAATTCAAAGTGTTGGTGCTGACCTTTAAAGCCCTAAATGGCCTCGGTCCAGTATACCTGAAGGAGCGCCTCCACCTCCATCGTTCCAGTTACAGATAGGTAGCCGTGTTGGTCTGCCATAGTCAAAACAAAATAAAAAAATTCCTTCCAGTAGCACCTTAAAGACTAACTAAGTTAGTTCTTGGTATGAGCTTTCGTGTGCATGCACACTTCTTCAGATACACTGAAACAGAAGTCACCAGACCCTTCTATATAGTGAGAAGGTGGGGAGGGGTATTACTCAGAAGGGTGGTGGGATTGGGTGATTGGCAGATAGCTGTGATGAGCCTGTTGACGACTCTTAATGACTGCAATAGGTCTTATTTCTTGGTGAGGTTGATGGACTTCCATTTCATGCGGCTCAATGTGGTAAGACCTATTGCAGTCGAAATGTTCCAAATGCATTCCAAATGTCGTGCCCATCTTATCCTTTACTTTCCATTGCATCTGAAATTAGATCCTTGTGCAAGAACAGGGCCATGGCTGGTCTTAAAATTTAAAAAAACTATTTCTGACATACCTACAGAATCCATAGAAAAAGGAATGCACAACATGGAGCGATACTGAAGGCAAGTCTAATTCACTTATAGCCCTTTCAACACAACATCAATTTAATCTGCTTGTTGGTGGGTATAATTGTTTTTGTTTGTTTCCTCATTGCAGTTTTACAAGCTAATATATACATTAGGATTTCATTCTGCTTGCAAACTCTTGGCTCGTTCTCACAGTGAATATGAATTGGCTTGAGAACTAACTGCCTGGCATTCAACTAACTGCCTGGCACAGATGATACTGTCCAATCTTCTGTAGTGCTTGAGTCAGTGAGCCACGTGTAGCTATAAATAGCCTATAGCACTGAAAAAGTTTCATGTTTTCACATGCCAGATTTCAAATCTAACAGTGGTTCTCTGTAAACGAAGTGGATGGCACGTAGACACAACATATTGTAGTCTAAAGAAATTAGGGCAAAGGTGACTGGCAACTGTTTTCACATAACCTCATTTTTTAAGGAAAAAGCAGCAGGAACCTACAATTGTATGATCAGCCTTTTAGACTTCTGAAGAATATGAGGAAAAGCTTCAAGTGTGCATATGTGCTACAACTGCTTCTATTTCCCAATTCTGCTACCACTGTTCTCTGTTGCTTCCCTATAGTACAGTTAATATTGGTAGCAACTTTCCTGTTCATGGCTTTTCCTTCATGTTTGATAGTCCATCTAATTTAGAGGAACATTATTGACACGCTAAGATGGCAGAGTGCCTTCTTCTATTACTTTGTCTAGAATTGCCAAGTTCCTGGCATTTTACTGGTTTTGCTATACTGGAAAGATGCAACCTGTTCCTTTTATAACAGGACAATTAGGACATGCCTATATTTTACTTACTTATTACATTTATGTACTAACTTTTTCTTCCAAGGAGCTCAAGATCGTGTGCATGGTTCTCCTCTCCGTTTCATCCTCACAACAACCCTGGGAGGTAGACTAGGCTAAGAGATAGTGACTGGCCCAAGATCACCCAGTAAGCTTCATGGCTGTGTAGGGATTCAAACCCTTGTCTCACAGGTCATAGTCCAACACTCTTAACCATTACGCCACACTGGTCCAGATGTAGCTCAATATCCATCCCATCTTAAATCATTATAACACCCACCCACCCTGCATAATCCCTGTAATACCTGCAGTATAGGTGCAATAATATTATTGACACCAGCTATCATGCCTAATCTGCATATCTTTGTTTAAAGATGACCCTGTAGTCACACAAGCAGAAAGTATATTTCCAGAGTCATGCAGCTTCATATTTTTGATCTGTCCAATTTCACATACCACAACACTGTTTATGAGCCCCCAAAAGGGAGGAAAAGGTTAGAAAATGAAAGGAGAGAAAGAGAACAACATAACACAGAATGATGGCACATTGTACAAAGCAACATGAAATGGGAGCCAGTTTATGCTGCAGCACTGACATGCCTTTTCAGCTCTGCACTGGACATAAGACTTCAAAGCAAGTCAACGAAAGGGAGAAGGAAAACTTACTTTATCTGTGGCTGAAGTAACTGTAAAAGCCACAAGCAAAGGGCTGATTTTGATATTAGTTTTCTACATATGTGCTCTTAAGAAGCATGTAACGAAGTGGCTGGAAGGAGTGTGCTTTTTTTTTGTAACTTGAGAGCAATCCAGTACACATCTTGGATGTGTTCAGTTGTGAAGCTTCTTGGTAAGTCTGACAAGTAGTCAATGTACTGTGGTGCAATGTGTCAGTGTGTCTGGATGTTAACAGTGGCTTAAGCCCAACCAGGGATGGCGGTGGGCAAGATTTCTGCGTTGCAGAGGGTTGGACTAGATGACCCCTGGGGTCCCTTCCAACTCTACAATTCTATAAGCATGTATTGGATATCATACATGTTCACACAAGCTTGTCACTGACTCTCTCTTTCACTACCATCCACTTCTCATGCACCCCCCCATAACTACTGCTTTCCCCTCTGCTAGCCAGGTCACAGAACCATGTGGACAAGTGGTCTTTCTCCCCAACCACTATGCCTACACATCTTGATGAAAATTTTACATTTTTACCCCACATTGACCAGATTGATGCTTATACCTCCCAAGGTCTTAAATTTGGAAAGACCTCTGGTAGGGGAAAATCTTTGGCTTGTGCTCGGGACAAGAATTTTTATTTTTCATGAATGCTGTGTGCCTCTGAAGGAACTTTTAGATGCTCCTGGTACAAAATATACAGTATTACAATGCCAATACAATTATACTGCATGATATAAGGGTCCAGAACAAAAGTTGTTGTGGAATTAGATAAGACATGACAGCTGAATTAGCCTTTGGGTTCCAATACAAAGTAAGCTCCAAGATTTGTGCAGCTAAACTCATACACAGTTATTCATTACTGCTATTGGGGGAAAGAGTTATTTTGGAAATTATGTTTATGCACCAGGGTGGAAAATCTGCATTTTAGGTTTCCTTTGGCACCAATATTCACAACATCTACTATCCATTTCTGATGAAGGCGGGGGGACATTCTTAAGGGAAGGGTAAAGTTTTGTCTGGGAATGCTGTCTGATTTGAAGCAGAAGAAACAGAGTGCTGCCAAAGCTAGAAAAACATGTAGTAATGCATGTTAGGACTGTGAGCATATTAATATAATATACTCATCTATTCTAAAGGAAAGTAAACATTTATTTTGTGAGTATTAATGAATTATCCTGGATAGTTGTGCTGCTTTATATATAAAACATATTAAATCTTCCCCACACTATTAACAAGTTCATTACAACTAGTACCATAAGATTTAAGAAGTAATTCCAGTATTTAGGAACACACCCCTTGCCTGGCATATTAATTCAAGAAAGCCCAACAAACTATACAATATCAAACATTTTCTTTAACTAAATGCCAACTGACTTCAACACAGATTTAGTTTAGCTTATTTCTTTGCTCATTAAAATTTCTATATTATTGTTTTACTTACTTTCTGCTTTAAGTGTTGTGGATGATTGTCTTCCTTAGCTGAAAGATAGAGTGAACGAATTTGATTTTCCACATCACTGTAAAAGTTTGTTTCCCAGAACTGCTGGTTAGCCCATATTGGATGATCTTGAACACAGGTGTAAACAAACTGACTGACTCCAGGAGCTAGTTTCTGAAAGCACAACGATGAGTCATCAGATTAATTTTCAAGAGTAGGAGCAACAATGTATTCAACTGTTGTGGCAATAAAAATCATTAATGAGACAGACAACTAATCCTAATGATATATGTGTACATATAATAATCATGAATATATTCTCTCCTACACATTCATGTTGAGTAAACTAGTGGGCAACTCACTAATAATTCTGTTTATTTGAAGATAAAATCTTACAGAAGGTTCATTCTTGAGTATAAATGTTGCACCAAGACACACAGAGGTACAAGGTCCAAAAGTGAGAACAATGGGATAGTGGAATATGTAAGCTTGGTTTGCTCTATTTTCACCTGATTGAACTCCAAAATTTGCACTGAAATTTGTGTGTAGAGAGTAGCTTTTCAAAGAATCTGAAGCAGGTCTACAAGGTACATAAAGTAGTATTTCTTCTCTATTTTCAATTACACAGTGCTTTTTTTTTAATCAAAGCAAATGTCTTTTCAAAGCTCCTGCAAATAATGCAGAGATGGCTCTATACCCCCCCATTTAATGTATTTGTTGAAACTTCAGATACTCCACCTACATTGCAGCATTGCATTCCTTCCATGTTTATATTACAAAATGAGGATTAGCTTTTAGGGTCACTGAAATCAGATGCACTGCATATTTTGATCTGTTGTTCAATTATATACAAAGTCATACGACATTACAATCCATCCCAAAACAATCCTAAGTTCCAAATTATTCCAGATGTTTCCCTGATTTCTATTTCTAGCCAACCTTTCTGAATTAGCTTACAGGTGTTTCATTAGAACTGTTATTCAGTGCAACCAAATAGCAGCCAGCAGATGGCAATAGATTTCTGTGGAAACTACATGCCATTTCTCTGTTAAGGCAGGCTAATAAAATAGTGGCGCTGACTGTCTCAACAACTGAAAGATCAGTGCTGAACTCTGCCTAACAGATCTGCCTGTAAAAAAGAAATCTTACATACACAAAAATATCAATAGTATGCCATGTGACTACATTGTTTTCCTTGAAATGATATCCATGCTTCTCCATTAGTCCTGTACTCCCCTGATCTTACCTCTGCTAGCCTACAACAAAACCTAAATGTACTCCTCTCAGCTAGCTTCTTGGTGTGGTTCCATATAAGGGCATAAGAGACAATAAATTAGATTTCAGTCCTGATCAGACAGGGATTATGCTGACAAGTGGCCTATCTGACTTGGGAGATGATATGGGAGTTAGTTTAGTTGGTAGAGCATGAGGCTCCTAATCTTAGTGGTGTGGGTTTGAGCCCCACTTTGGAAAAAAAGGTTCCTGAATTGCAAGGGGTTGGACTAGATTACCCTTGTGGTCCCTTCCAGCTCTAAAACTGTATATATATATGATTCTATACAGCCTTTTATTCTGGATGGGGTTGCAGTTTGATAGTGCTTTTAGATCTCTAGAAGCCCAAGGAGCATTACTGGCACAAAATACCTACCATCAATTTAGGCTGGTACAGTATGGCCTCTCCTAGACGAAGAAAATCCAGCCTCACTTACATACACTCTGGCAACATTGTCTATGGATGGTTACAGTGTGTTGTACATTGGGCTTCACTGATTTCTGTGTCCAATAGGAAATGTGGGTTTTAACTTTCAAAGCCTGAATGACAGCACCAGAATAACTCAATGCCTGTCTCTCTCCCCCCCCCCCCCCAATAAACCTGCCTTTCATGAGAAGCTGTTCTGTGACACAGACTTTTCTGTTGTGGCATCTTATCTTTGGAACTCATTTCTCAGGTACAGTCAATAACAACAACAACTCCTTCTGATGTTTTAAGTAAAACAAGAAAGAATTACTCTAAGATGAATGGGAAACACTGGAAATAATAAGGGGCCTGGTGGAAGCGCAATTTCATAAAAGAATTATGGGAAAAGATTATAAATTTTAAAACAAAGATATTGGAGTATTAAATTTCACATGATTTATTAATAAACTATATGGTTGACTTAATAAAGAAAGAACACACTGAGATGTTCTCCCTATATGGCAGCTGCCACTAGAAAATGCCATGCAAAGAATTGAAGATCTCAGGGGACATCTAATATTAATGAATGGATAGATAAAACTTGGGAATTTAACTTAATGTCTAAGTTGACATTTTCTGAGGTCAAAGGAAACAACAAAGATGAAATACTTTTGTAGCAAAGGGATTCTGTTACTTAACTACAGTCAAAATAACCTTCCAAATATATGGTATGGTTTTGAGATGCTATGAATTTTAAAGTACTAGTAGTTCTTTTTTTGCAGGCCCAGTTGCAGCAAGCCTAAGATTGCTGGGATGGGGCACAGGTAGCAATAACTACATGACAACATTTTGGGATCGAAAATGACCACAACTTTATTGATTACAGATGCCAGTAGGCTTTGGCATAGGCATGGGGTATGTATCCAAAATCAACCAACCTGACTGCTCGCTGATTGAGGTCAATACTGGGTTAAGGGACCCCATATGACACACTTCGAGGACACCATTAAGGGAGTTCTGTGGTCTGTTAGCCCCCGCCTGGACACACAGTCAGAATTCTTCCCCTTGGACCCATTTACCGGGGTACCCTGATACTTTGATCTGGAGGAGGGGGAAGGGTTAGGCTCCTTTCCACGCCATCTGATTAGACTAAGGATCCGGCCCAATGCGTTTTTCCACCAACAAGTTGTGACAATTGCTGTGAGGTAGGTAAAACCTCCAAACCAGGCCAATTAGGCAAATTCCTTCCTGGCCCCCAATAAAACAATCAAGCAATTCCACGGCATTCATAAGCACCGCCTGCTTGCCCACACATACAGGTTTAAGTGGTTTGAGGATAAAGGTAAAGGTAAAGGTACCCCTGCCCGTACGGGCCAGTCTTGACAGACTCTGGGGTTGTGCGCCCATCTCACTTAAGAGGCCAGGGGCCAGCGCTGTCCGGAGACACTTCCGGGTCACGTGGCCAGCGTGACATCGCTGCTCTGGCCAGAGCCAGAGCCGCACACGGAAACGCCGTTTACCTTCCCGCTGGTAAGCGGTCCCTATTTATCTACTTGCACCCGGAGGTGCTTTCGAACTGCTAGGTTGGCAGGCGCTGGGACCGAGCAGCGGGAGCGCACCCCGCCGCAGGGATTCGAACCGCCGACCTTTCGATCGGCAAGCCCTAGGCGCTGAGGCTTTAACCCACAGCGCCACCTGCGTCCCTGGTTTGAGGATAGACCTGAGTAAAGACAGGCTCAAACCAGGTCCACTCCCAAATGTCCCCCTGCAGTTTGGCCATGATTGGCCAATTTAAATTTGAACAGCAGAAAAGTCCTATCATTCTCAGATGACACAGCCCAGCTGTGCAGGGACTTTTTGCCCCCAACCAACTTGCCCACAGCCACACCAGACCACAACTGCTGCTGCTGCTGCTGAGCAGCATAGTAAGCGGTTTCTTCCTCTTCTTTATCAGTTTCATGTTATCTGTTTAACTTACTTTATTAGTATTGCAGTTTATGACTGTTGTGTGTTCTTCTTTTGGGGTTAGAAATAATATTTATTGAGATGGTATTGTTTCTAGTTTTGCAAACTGCAAATTGATAAACAATAGTGCAATCCAGGCCTGCTCACACCAGACTGTCAGGAGTTTGGACAGAGCCAAGGTATTTCTGCACCCAGCTTTGCCAGCTGGGTGCCATTGACAGAGAAATACATCACTGTGTCCGTGCTGA
This sequence comes from Podarcis cretensis, assembly GCF_951804945.1. Lineage (NCBI taxonomy): Eukaryota > Metazoa > Chordata > Lepidosauria > Squamata > Lacertidae > Podarcis > Podarcis cretensis. The sequence continues at coordinate 70,875,293 of NC_137170.1, read as the reverse complement.
CTTTCCCCTTCTGCCCACCAGTGGAGCCCAGTGGAAAGCCCAAAGACTCCAAATTCCAAGGCAGGGGATGGGATGGGGCTGAGCTGCCCTGGAATCTGCTGGATCTTGAGACAGTCTCACAGCAACTGCAGGCCAGCATCAGGCCTGATTTGGGTTTGACCGCTGCATCAGTATAGAGCTGGTGCAGGGATCAGGCCCTATCGTCCTGCCGCTGCTACTCTCTGGTTGCTGGGAGGTGCTGTGCCGCGGATGCAATGGTGGTTCTGCTGCTCTGCAAAGCCCCACCAGTGTGTGAATAGATGTTAATTGCACCCCACATGCTTACTGCAGCAGTTCAGGATTCTGGTCTGATACTGGCAATCTTAAGAAGCACCAAAAAAATTATTCACATAATGATTTAATAACGGACTCCCTGAAATGGTGGCTAGATAGATGAGGAAGGAGCAGTCAGTGAGCTTATCCAGACTCATCCTCATAGAAAACAACTATTAATCTGTAATTACCAGTTGTAGGGAGTTCCTATAATATCCTGTACACTTCTTTAAATCACAGGACACTGTGAACTCTCCCTCTTCTGCAATAGAATGTACACCCAGCGAGTTTATACAAAAAGGGACAAGGGAGCAAGGTTATTCCTACATCAGTTGGAATGGACAGGATCTTATCTGATTGTTGCTGGAGTAAGTCTTGTGGAAATAACCTACAATAATAAAATGCATCTGTGACACACCATGATAGAAAAACTTATAGAGATGTAGAACCAGGAGCATGGCCATCTCGCGTGACTTGTTTTGAAGGGCACTGCAATCACAATTTAGGATGTGTATATGTGCATAGGTGTATACATAAGAAAATACAGTTTACAGCTCTTTTATTTAGGATATGTACATTTGTATCATGACTGGGCACAAGAAATCCTGATCAAATATAAAAGAGTGTACTCTCTCTCTCTCTCTGCAAAGTAATCTATTGGGGCATGATCCTGCCAAAGAACCTTTAAATCTCATTGGCTTCAGAAGGGAGAGATTTTAAGTATATGTCTAAGACTCCCACTATACCCTTTGGGTTTTAAAGTGCTCTACTTGGATAACTCATGCTCAGTATTTTCAAACTGCACTTCTGAATGTGCAGCCTTAGTACATTCTTAACAATGAATGTGCAGATTTCTCCAGGGTAATGCAAGGTACAAATATTTAATTTCCAGTTCCAAGATCACAATCACATTCTATACACTTACAAAAATAACGTAAAGGTCATTTTTGCCAAGATCATTTTTGTGCCAAGTTATAAAACCCCAACAGGGAGCATCCTAGATGCTCTGACATATGTTCATAACAATTATTGTGTGAAAGGCGCCACTATAATGTGTATCCAAGAATGTTCCTTTGTGTGCCAATTTCAACATGATTAAAATGGGTAAAATATTGATACTGAAGACTACCTGTGGCCCTACATCTATATGCAAAGCATTATGATAAGCAAAATAACTCTTAGCTAAAATAGTGGTCGCAAGAAAGGTTGCTTTTTAGTTCAGACACCATACTAAGTGTATTCAGAAGCTCAGGGTAAACACAATCAGCTCTGCTATCCACATGATTATGGCACATGAGATTGAACACCCAATAAGACTTATGTTTCTTGAAAAAATGGCCTAAGAAAAAAACATATGAAAATAATCATTATTCCATTAGTATGTTCATTTCATGGAAAAGGCTTTGAAAGTACGCAAATGAGGTAGGGCCCTAGTGATACAGCTTATTGGCGAAAACCATTTCCTCAGAAATAATGTACACAAATCAAAAACCAAACGCCTTGTCTGGGGAATAGGTAGGAAAGCATGGGTGGAGGAGGGCGTAGAAATATAAACAATGTCTCAGACTATGAATTATTCTGCTAATCCCAAGGGCTAGATTTACAAAATATCTGACCAGTGTTTAAATTTTTAACCTTAAATTGAATACTGATTAGAACGTTTTTTAGAGAGGAGATCATAGACCAGTGAGAAATCAAACAACTATCATGTAATTTTTTTTTTGCGGGGGTGGGGGGAAGCGGCGGGAAAGGGAATAATTATATATAAAACTTTTAGCTGAGTTAATCAAGCAAAGGGAATCAATGATCTAAAAGAGGTCAGTTACATAATCTAATTGCACATTGTAATTTCTCAGTGAAACGTCTAATATTTTTCCTTAGATTTTATTATATCTGTGCAGTTAAAGTTAGTCATTCCTAAGGTGGCCATCCTAAACTTGTTTACATAAATTCCACTGAATTCACTGGTATGTATTTCTGATCAAACAGCACAAACTCCATTGCACAGAGATAGTGAGGCTGCGTATACAGCATACATTTAAAGCACATTCTTCCCCAACCATCCAAAGAATCCTGAGAATTGTAGTTTACCCCCCACAACAACAGTTCCCAGCACCCTTAGCAAACTACAGTACCCAGTATTCTGGTGGTAGTGTGGGAGTTCTTTAAAATGTACAATAAGTACCCAGCTGGAGGATCATTTTGCACTTTTCTGTGAAAGCTCAGTGGTTTAGAGCACAGCGCCACCCGCATCCCTTATCTGGCTATCTAGGGTAATGTTGTGGCCAGGAGCCATCTCAGGTTGGGGATCCAATTCTTAAGAGGTAGTATAAGAACTTCTAAGACCAGCTATTCTATTGGATAAAAGCATCTCTGTCTCAGCTTTAAGCATTAACCCACAACCAGTTCATTACTGAAGTGAACCTTTGTTTAGGACATCCATTTTCTTTCTAGAACTAAATGGAAAGGAGAGGAAATGCTATCATCAGCATAACGTGAATGCCACACCACACCCCAAATCTCTAGACATCCTTACACAAGAGCTCATGTATATGCTATGTAGCACTGGAAACAAAATGTGCTGGATCCCTAAGTCTAAGCCCATGGGGTTGAGCAACAGCTTCCCAGTACCACCATCTAAGATCTGCTTTCCAGGAAGAACTAGAGTCATTATAAAACAGTGCATACAAGCCACATCCTGGGCAGGTGATTTAGATGAATATTAAGGTCAATTACATTGAAAGCAACTCATAGGGCAAAAAGAATCAGGAGGGACCATCTTCCCCAGGTCAGTTCCCATGGAAGATCATACACAAGGGCAAGCAATGTTATCTCAGTCTACAGGGTGGAAACTAGAAATTTGAAAAAAGGGAAAAGGCAATCTATAGGCAGAAGTATTGCTAGGAGAAAATATGTACATGAATTTATCACGCACTGTTTTGAAAAGACATTCCTTTAACAACTAACACTGGAAAATTAACATAATAGGCCGTCTTCCATCAAAAGGAAGGGAAACATTGTATCTTGTATAATTACGTGTTATTTATATTTTAAACAAATTCCAATTGTATTACTAATGGTAAACAGAAACACTGTTTTCTGCCCCAAAGGCTAAAGTTGTTTGCTTGTACAGGACATTACTACACACAGTGAAGAGTGCTCTTCCTGACTTAGATGAATCACACTCTTTTGATTTCTTAGGTCTAGTAATTTAAAATTGAACTAGAGTGAAGTTATAGTGGTGTTTGTATGAAATTTTCTTCCAGGCCACAAGTATGCATCTATTGTACTGACTTGTTGTCCATGAATTTAATGCTGACGGCTATGAGCTTGTGGATTTCTTCAGTCACATCCTGCCCTGTCAGGTTTTGTAAGAGTCTAGTCACTGGGTATTAACTACTGGAATTATACCGGACATCACATGAGGCACAATATATTGTAAACAGAAATTCTTTCTTGTTATTTTAATTACACATGTGCAATGCCCCTAGACTAAACGTCTTGGAAGCCACAGGCTTCATGAAAACTTTAAGAAACAATAGCCAGATCACATAGCTAGCCTTCCACCAAAGCAGATTTTCTGATTACAATGAAGCATTTTGCACTAATATTTATATTTTAAAGACACAGAATGCACAGCATTCCTACCTGACAACCATGCTAACTTGACTTAGTAAACGTTTTTAGTGAAAACTCACTGGTTTACTGAGTTAGATTAGAAGAAACTGCTTCCATTTTGAAAGTTTGGTACACATGCATCTAATCTAAACAGTATTTAATTTTCAAAGTTTATTGTGAGCATCTGTACTTATAAAAAGAATTTCTTCATAGATTAATAGAAAATACTGTTGCACTCGGGTCCTGCTTAAAAGGGCTTACCATAGGCATTTTACAGGTAACTGTGAGAACAGAATGCTGGACTAGATAGGCTCTTCTTAAGTTCTTAGCAAACTACTAAGGAGCTGGAATGAGGGAAGGATAATATCTGATGGTTTTTAGGAAGTCATTTACTTCTAGAATAGAGCCAGACAGTAGAAAGACTAGGTCCTATTTACATGTAATGGAAAGCCATGGTCAGAAACATACAATGGTTTACCACAAATGAGCAGTATGCTGGTACACACTGTGCAAATCACTGCACTGCTGCTACCTTTTCCGTGCCAGCTGTGATCCCAAGAAAATCCCCACCACACCCCAGATTTAGGGGGAAAAGCTCCTTAGTAAAAATTTTCCACTCGGATAGCAGGCAGGGAAAGGGTTAAACATCTCAATGCGCTCCATGCTGATGAAAATCATCCTTTTAACTGTAACATAAACCAGCCCACTATGCATTTGGGGTTATGTCTAAATATGACCATGAATTGAATGAATTCTGAGTAAGACAACCAAATCTCTGACAAGCTTGGTTCTTTAAACTAGTGTGTTTGCAAAGTGTGGTATGCAGATGGGGGTACATGAAATGGCTTCAAAGGGTATTATTAAAACTAAATTCTCACAAGAAGGGATCTCAATTAATATAGAGGTATACAAGCACTTATTATCAAATTTCCAGAAAACCACAACTTACCCTATAAAAAGCAGTTGTTAGTGGCAGCAGTGCTGCAGCAATGTTGTACTCCTCTGACGTTGAACAATCCTTCAAGTTGAAACAAAAAGAGGAAGTTAGCAAGTTATTCTAATCAGCTTGCATTTTCAATTGTAATTATGAGGATTACCCACAGAGAGCTTTGAAGACCAGAAAGAACCCTACTTAATCATGATAGAAGCAAATGTAGCCTCCTGGTAGTTCTTTAAAAAACCAAACAAACCTGAAACAATCTGGAAAGCAGAAAAAACTTCCATCTGAGATATCTATTTACAGCTAACCAATCCTTTTGGTGCCTATATTATAATAAAGCCTCTTTACACCCCAGATTGCACCAGTGTAGTCAGGTATAGTGTGGTCAGTATATTTGTGTCAGTGCGCCAGGTAGCTCAGTTGGTTTAGAGTATGGTGCTGATAATGCCAAGGTTGTGGCCCCCTGCATATTCCTGCATTAGCCATAGGCTGTTTAACAACAATTGCCACCGTTGTGATGGTTTCCACTGGCCTCCAGTAATGTTTGAGATTTTCTTCCTCTTGAGCTGCATTAGCACTACTGCAGAATTCTAGATTTTGTACGTACTTTCCTTATGCTTCTGACAATTCATTCAGTGCATTTAGATTTTGTATGCATTTTTAGTTTAATTTAGTTTCCACATGACATCAGTACATTAAAATAAGTGACAAAAACCACACAAGCAATAATGTAAAGAGCACTGGAAAGCTAAATTTAGAATATTTGTTCGGATTGTAACCATTTGATTTCAATCTCCGTAAACATTTCAAAAAGTTAACTGAGCTGCCAAGAATGCAACTCAGGTTTTTCCAAAGTGAGTATAAATCAAGCGATTGCAAACCAAATTAAAATCAACCCACAATTGCAATAAAAAGAAGCAGATGGTTCTTTATGCATTTTAGGGTTTAAATATGTATGCGTATATTTATTCTTGCCCTTAATAATTTATACCACTATTTTCTTAGCAGCAATTAATCTACTTAGAAAGTTAATACTGGAACCTGAAAGGACCAAGAGGCGTCAGGAGTGATGAGAACAAGGAAATAAAAGGGATTTTAAAAAAATAATAGAGCAAGAGGAAAAAGCAAGTTTATGCTAGAAAAGGTTTAATATTCAGTATGCTTAAGTTATGGTATCAGTGAGACATCCAAGAAGGTGGGGTGAGTGGGAGCACAGTCAGCTATATATATCTATTCAAGGCTGATTGTGACCTCTTTCTCTTGCTCATCAAGTTGGCCTCTATAGGCCTGAGTGACTGTCACCTGGTTATGCTGCACTGTTGCCTCTTAAAATTTGTCATGTCAAGGCATCTGAAGGCAGTCCTGTTTCAGGAAGTTTTTAATGTTTTATGTTTTATCAAGTTTTTACTTTTGTGCTGGGAGCTGCCCAGAGCAGCTGGGGAAACCCAGCCAGATGGGCGGGGTATTATTATTATTATTATTATTATTATTAAGTACAAACCATGGAGGGGGTGGGCAGAGAGATTTGACAAATCAGAGAGCAGGAGAGATGAGACAGATTAGTTGCTCCTTTGTTTCTCTTTTGCTGTAGCCATTTTAGGAACAACCATGGCAGGAGAGGTAGAAATGGTACCATAGGAAATAATGAAAATTGTCAGGTGAGTGTTCTCATAATAAGCTAACAAACAATTTCTTAGGAACTTGATTTTTTGCTCCATAAGCAGCACCTGTGTGTATAGTTGTTCTACATTTACTAAAGTGAATCATTATTTTTCCCATGAAAACATTATCTGATGTCTTTCCTACTAATTTGCCAGGGTTTCCCCCAGTCAACCAAAAACCAAGTTCTATTCTGAAAATGATTATAAAAGGTGCATGAAGGGATATACTGTGCTACAGCTGCATGTCCAGCTGTCACACTACCATGAAATCATACTAGTTGCTCCTTCAAACAATCTCCCCCAAAACTTGACAAGCCAAACCAAAAAGCTAGGTCTGATTTATTCATGTTTATCAGATTTGTTATTAAGCTTGGAACGTACAATGGTGTTATTAAAGGCTGACTAGTCCATAGATTATCCTGTTTCTGGTGCATTCCCCACCCAGCACAAAAATGGTTCAGCAGGAGCCAGGCATTCATAGGTTTGAGTGAATTCAAGATGGACGAATGGGGGGAAAATGAGGGTTGAATGCAATTTTTCACTAGTCAGACTTGGAGACAAATAGTTCTACTGCAACCCAAAACAAATTTTACCTAGATTTACCCTCAATAGTATTGTTAAGTTTCGGCAATACAAAACATCTGTCTTGAGCAGCGCTACAGTACTTTAAAACTAACAGCGGTCAAAATCAGTGATGACACTGATAGAGTAAGATTCATTGTTCCTTCATTCTTCTCTTACAATAGAAAAAAAAAAGCTCAACCGTCACAGAAGAGTGATTTCCTACATTTCACATCAGTATTGTCACTTATTGTAACAAAAAAACTATTAAACCTAAGGGCTCATGTTCTTCACTCCCCCCCCCCCTTAAGACAATGATAAAATACAAGAATGACAGCCCCTATGTTTCTGCACATCTGAGTTTCTTTAGTAAAAATGCCATGCATGTTTCTGAAAACTGTCATGAGGCCCATAGCAATAAAGTTCAGCATACTCAGGCTGTAATCTTCTCCCAAGGAAATGGTTGGGATGCCAAGATGCCTTTTGACTTTTATTTCACAGCAGGACTTCATTCGCTGCAACTCTGTCCAAACCTTAAACTACAACATCTGTGATATACTGGCCCACAACAGAATTTGTAGAACTATTCTACAAATAGTTTTTAAATTAAGCAGTGGGATGCTTTATAACACATGACAAACTAGGAAGACAAAAAATATCAATAGACGCTGAGCATTACTGCTGCTCCAGAGGATAGGAACCAAATCAATGGATTCAAATCACAAGAAAGGGGATTCCGAATAAGCATTAGGAAGAACTTTCTGATGGTGAGAGCTGTCCTGACAATGGAACGGACTACCTTAGAAAATGGTGGACTGGAAAAACACATTTTCCCCAAGATTAGGAATAGAGCAAGAAAATGGTATATGCATGATACGCAGCAAGTGTGCTTCCACAAGGGGCTCATCACTAACACTACGGACACATCTTCAATTCTCCTCAAGTGGTGTGATATTTCTCTTTTACCTGAAATGGTAGGATATTTCTCCCTCATCCAGGTCTTGTTCAAGAACTGGATTTTTTCTTTTTTAAGGAAGTTGATGTCTGCAGAAGCAGCAAACAGAACTCTGAAACTTTCATTCCAGGTGAAACGAAAATTTAGGAAAATGAAAATAAGAGTGATAGGCAGCTGGAAAATGTCTGTTGTAGGAGGCCTAAACATAGCATTCTGTGCTGTTAGGAGGAAAACTAAGCAGATGTTAAGTGGTTTTTTTTTAATTGAACTAACGTGCCTATATGAAAGGTACTGTATAGAACACAACACGTGACCTTTAATTGTCTACAAGTCATACATTTCAAATGAATTTATTTCCATATCAGCATGGTAGATAGTACCTGCAAGCTTTCATTAACTTATATGATAGTTAGACATATGAAAGGATCCATTATTTTCCCATACATTCCTTGTTGGGTTAATATTTTGAAAGTGTGCAAGCCTACAATATAAACCTAAAGTGATTTAATTGCCATAGTTTCCTTCTCTATGTTGTACTTTTGAAAGGAATCTAGGAATGTTTAAGAATTACCAGCTACTGTTCCCAGGAATCCCAAGGGAAAGCCAGGACAGTTAAAAAGATATCCTACTTAGCAGTGCTATTTTGCAAGTATCTAATCCTACAATGGAGTACAGTACATAATGAAATATAATTATTTATTTTATAAAATTTATATGCTGCTTGATTATAGAAAAAACCCTCAAACCTAAACAGATGACACCAGACACAGCAGGACTGGGGGCATGTGGGTTACGGCTTTCATAATTAATGATTTGCAATATACTGCAGGATTCAGTTACTTTAGATCGTATTCCAGTTGATCAAAACCACGTGGTACAAATGCCTTCAGAATCTCACTCTCACCCTGATATGCAAGGTATAGAAAAACAGAGTGCATCTGCTTTGACTATCCTTCACTGGTTCCCAATGACTCTGGTACAGTGGAACATTATGATAGTGGCTACATGCAAAATGACAATGCAGCAATACTCTTCATAAGCTGAATGGCAACTGTGCTAAGGTTAGGGGGCAGGGGTGGCCCAAGGCATTTTGGCACCTGAGGTGAAACATCCCACTTCTGCCTCCAAAATTGGTGGTGGTGGTGGGGATAAGCTATTGTCCTCAAGGGCTGCCTGAAGCCCAGCAGCAAAGCTGGGTTGCGGAAAGTCTCCCCTCTGGCTGAACCAGCAGGAGTGGAGGCGTTTTGCAGAGGCTTGCTGCCAGTCCCCCTCTGCCCCTAGAGGCCAGAGATACCAGCAGCAAAGCTGGGTGGCAGAACTGCTTCACCCCGCCTTATGAGTGGAATGGCTCTGTTAGGGAGGAAAGGAACATGAGAGGGGTGGCTTAGTATGGTGTGAGAACCAGATATACAAAGTGCATGCTTATCAAAAGTTACATTACAAATATAGTGATCTGAAAGTAGCATAAAAAGCACTAATAAATAATGACATATGCAGTTTGATTATTTATGCCTCCAGCAACATAAACTGATCAATTGTTAATGTTCTTATACATTTACTAAGAAAATATATAGAGGAAAAAAATGTTTCCAAAGAGAATTAAAGTAGTAATGGTGGGAATTAAATCTGCTATGTGTGTCATCTGGATGACTAGCAATGAAGTCTCAGTAAGCAGCACGTAGCAAGCACATTAAACAAAGCTTAATTAGAAGATCAGGGCTTCAAGTAATTTGAACAATTTGCTTGGTCATTGCTCTGAATCATCTCAGCCATCAGTCACATATTCTTGCATCGATTGAGCTTAATCTCCAGATGACTTTAAAGTTTTACAGGCTGAAGGAAACACCGAGTTAAAACAAAAAGCAGGAATGTGAAACCCACATAACCCATGGGACAAGCAGAATCAGATTAGCACGTAACAGGCATCTCCCTGTTTAAATTACTCTTTTTAAAATAGTCAACTCAAGATAGGGAATAATTCCTTCGATTTTTCTTTTTTCATTTGATCCTGTCTTGAAGTACACCTCCAGCATTCAGCCTTACATGCTCATCTCCTCAGTTTGTACTCTCAGTTGTGCTCAGGGAAGTCTGAAGTCAGAATGAAAGCAGCCCTCTGCTCCAGGGGATACAGCCCTTTGGCCTAAGGGGGCACATTTTGCTCCAGTCCTTACTGCATGCACATCTACAGAGAATGCAATTTCATTTAACTCTGAGGAGCCTATTAATACTGCTTCCACTAGCAAAGTCCAGAATCTGAAGGTAAGGAAAAAACAAAGAAAAAATGTGGCACAATGGCAGGGTTGCCAGACACCTGGATTTCCCCAGACATATCTGGAATACTGTAATTGGCAGCAGTGCCTGGGTGAAAAGCCGGATGTATGGCAGCCCATGTTGGCAGTGCTGTTTTTCCATTAAAAAAGGTTAGTAACTTAACCAAATTTTCACTGTTTGAAATATGGCAACTCTACACAATGGCAATTATAAAACAAATAGCACTCTTCCATAGGATCACAGAGGATGCACAAGGAATTTATTTAGCTCCCCCTATAAGACACACAATTTTCTTTATGAAAATCCCCACTGCTCTGAAGCTACCGCTGTTATTGTGACCACTACAGCAAAAGAAAAATAGTATGAGTAATTCTATAAATATTTGTCGCTGTGAGGAGCAGTGAACTGAATGTTACAATACAATAACCTCCCTTTGGAAATACATAAAATCTTGGAGTGTACATGTGCGTGTTAGGAAGTGAATCAAGAAAGATGAGTCTTAAATTACATGAAATCTTCCTAAAATTTTACAGTTATTTCCATTTGCTAGAGGATATGACATTGTAAAAAAGTACATAATCACTTCCCATAACTAGATTCTGCAACAATTTAGTCAATGTAGTAAAACTGCTTGCCTTAAAAAGAAAGGGGAAAACCCCTACTATGTCACAAGAGAACAAAAAAAAAAAAATCCCCTTGCAAAAGGAGGATTGTTTTGACATCTAGCACAATTTAGAAATACCATCTCTGGGCTTTCTGAATTCCCCAGACTGTTATGCAGGGCTAAATTTCTAACTCTTAAATAAAAATCATAGGAACTATGGAGAGTATGAATTTAAGAATGCATTGCTGGTACAAAAACATGTAAATTGGCACAATGATAAAAATACTTAAGAACATAAAGCTATAGAGAAAACAAAGTAATGTCAAAGAAACAGCATCTTTTTTATCCAGGTATAATTCTAATAAAAAAATGTGCCAAAGACAGGAGGAAGAGGCAAGAAGAAACACACTGCATTTTTCTATCTGGCATCCGTCTGTCTTGAGAGACAAGTGAGTACACCTGTGGGAGTGAAGTCAAACTGCTGCTTTAGCAGCACTGAAGAGACTTTTCTGCCCCTAACTTATCTCTACAGCATGTGCAGAAATTGCCTTCTTGGACCCACTATTGGCCTCGTCCACTCAATCTGCTGGAGCCGGTCTTCACATGAAGAAGTCCCTAACTCACTGAGGGTTTGAGATGCATCACCTACCCGCACCTACTTTAGTTGGCTGGTTGAAGCTGTTCCCTTGCTGTGGCTGCTATCACATGCTGACAGCCTCTAGCAGCCACAGGTGAGAGCTGAGTGCAGGGTGGTGACCGAAGGTGGACAAACGACCCCGGAAGGAGCATGGCCTGTCCCCCACCAGGATTGGTTTGGATAGTAATGAACAGACAACTAAACAGAGCACACACACTTCTCTCACCAGAGCCATTAAAGTAAAGTAGCACTTTAGGCTGTGATAAAATTGTAGTCACACCCTCTGAAGTTATTGATCAGGTTTTTCATTTATGTTAACCATTACCCACACAACTTTGGCAATGTATGTCCAAACCCCAGAGGAAGGCAAATGCTTTCTGGAACAGTTTAAAAAACCGGATGATGCAGACAGCCAAACAGATAACCCTATTGCAATACTGACCTCAGAAAGTTTCCATGCTAGTTTAGATTGTGGCAATATGAAGAAGATAAGTAGCTTTGCACAGCTGTATTATATTATAAATAATTGCTGAACTTCTGATCTACCTGATTGTATTTTGTTGTAAATGGCTCATTTATAGAGCTTAATCCCTAGACCTGCCCCAGAGAGACGTTTCCCCCCTAAAATGTATATATTTAAAAAGCTTATCCCTCCCCCTCAAATATTAGTTGGATTTGCTTGTTTTTAGCCTGGTACATCATTATTCTTCTGTTTTAAGGATCTTATATCTGATACAGTATAATAAAAATGCATATTGTTCAGGTTGAACAAACTAATTTATAAACTTACACATTGAACACAATAATTGAAATGGTTTTAGAAAACTGAAGAGTTAATGTAACTCAGAATCACATAACTTCAGAAGATTACCAGTTAGGAAACTGTATTTGCAACGGAACCATATAACAAACAGGAAGTTGGGGCAAGCCCTATAGTCAACAATTTTTGCCTCCCTTGCAGAAATAAATTGCATTTCATATTTCATTCATTGCTGTTAGTCTGAACTTTTCTTATGAACTTGACCTGCCATCAATATATCCTCTGCCCAGTTCCCCACTCATAGCTCGCCCCCCTTTGGTTCCTGCCTTTGGAATGTTTGATTTATCTTGCATACACTTTTCATAAAAGACACGTCATATCTCTCTCCTCCTTATTCCATCTTCTTGCACTTACAAAATTGTGGCTCAATTGTTCCAATTCTGCCTCTGAGTACAGATGAATGGATTTCTCCAATTCCATCCTGTTTTTATTCAACTTCTGTATTATGCCCTGGGGTTGTGCTCTAGGTGCCTTCCAACAGGACAGGAGAATTTCAGAACACTGATAACAGATTTTGCTTTGGTTCAAAAAAGTAAATACAAAATACCTACTTCCCTAAAAGACAGAAAAAATTTCCCAAAGGAATAAACATTCAAGTTGCATTTCTCTAGAAGTGTTCTAAAGCAGAGTTAAAACAAAAGATGGTACCTCACTTCCACTGAAAATCATGCTTATTCTGTTGAAAAGAGAGAAAAAACTACTTCTTCAAGAACATACATATTTTCCTTTTTTTGAGCTGTTTATTTATTTAGATTAAAAATTGTATTTATTGCATTATTGTTGTTGTTGTTTAGTCGTTTAGCCGTGTCCAACTCTTCGTGACCCCATGGACCAGAGCACGCCAGGCACACCTGTCTTCCACTGCCTCCCGCAGTTTGGTCAGACTCATGTTTGTGGCTTCGAGAACACCATCCAACCATCTCGTCCTCTGTCGTCCCCTTCTCCTTGTGCCCTCCATCTTTCCCAACATCAGGGTCTTTTCCAGGGAGTCTTCTCTTCTCATGAGGTGGCCAAAGTATTGGAGCCTTAGCTTCATGATCTGTCCTTCCTGTGAGCACTCAGGGCTGATTTCCTTAAGAATGGATGCGTTTGATCTTCTTGCAGTCCATGGGACTCTCAAGAGTCTCCTCCAGCACCATAATTCAAAAGCATCAATTCTTCGGCGATCAGCCTTCTTTATGGTCCAGCTCTCACTTCCATACATCACTACTGGGAAAACCATGGCTTTAACTATACGGACCTTTGTTGGCAAGGTGATGTCTCTGCTTTTTAAGATGCTGTCTAGGTTTGCCATCGCCTTTCTCCCAAGAAGCAGACGTCTTTTAATTTTGTGACTGCTGTCACCATTTGCAGTGATCGTGGAGCCCAAGAAAGTAAAATCTCTCACTGCCTCCATTTCTTCCCCTTCTATTTGTCAGGAGGTGATGGGCCCAGTGGCCATGATCTTCGTTTTTTTGATGTTGAGCTTCAGACCATATTTTGCACTCTCCTCTTTCACCCTCATTAGAAGGTTCTTTAATTCCTCTTCACTTTCTGCCATCAAGGTTGTGTCATCTGCATATCTGAGGTTGTTGATATTTCTTCCGGCGATCTTAATTCTGGCTTGGGATTCATCCAGTCCAGCCTTTTGCATGATGAATTCTGCATATGTTAAATAACCAGGGAGACAATATACAGCCTTGCCGTACTCCTTTCCCAATTTTGAACCAATCAGTTGTCCCATATCCAGTTCTAACTGTAGCTTCTTGACCCACATAGAGATTTCTCAGGAGACAGATGAGGTGATCAGGCACTCCCATTTCTTTAAGAACTTGCCATAGTTTGCTGTGGTCGACACAGTCAAAGGCTTTTGCATAGTCAATGAAGCAGAAGTAGATGTCTTTCTGGAACTCTCTAGCTTTCTCCATAATCCAGCGCATGTTTGCAATTTGGTCTCTGGTTCCTCTGCCCCTTCGAAATCCAGCTTGCACTTCTGGGAGTTCTCGGTCCACATACTGCCTGAGCCTACCTTGTAGAATTTTAAGCATAACCTTGCTAGCATGTGAAATGAGTGCAATTGTGCGGTAGTTGGAGCATTCTTTGGCACTGCCCTTCTTTGGGATTGGGATGTAGACTGATCTTCTCCAATCCTCTGGCCACTGCTGAGTTTTCCAAATTTGCTGGCATATTGAGTGTAGCACCTTAACAGCATCATCTTTTAAAATTTTAAATAGTTCAGCTGGAATATCATCACTTCCACTGGCCTTGTTATTAGCAGTGCTTTCTAAGGCCCATTTGACTTCACTCTCCAGGATGTCTGGCTCAAGGTCAGCAACCACACTACCTGGGGTATACGAGACATCCATTTCTTTCTGGTATAGTTCCTCTGTGTATTCTTGCCACCTCTTCTTGATGTCTTCTGCTTCTGTTAGGTACTTTCCACTTTTGTCTTTTATTATGGTAATCTTTGTACGAAATGTTCCTTTCATATCTCCAATTTTTTTGAACAGATCTCTGGTTTTTCCCATTCTATTGTTTTCCTCTATTTCTTTGCATTGCTCGTTTAAGAAGGCCTCCTTGTCTCTCCTTGCTATTTTTTGGAACTCTGCATTCAATTTCCTGTATCTTTCACTATCTCCCTCGCATTTTGCTTGCCTTCTCTCTCCCGCTATTTGTAAGGCCTCGTTGGACAGCCACTTTGCTTTCTTGCATTTCCTTTTCATTGGGATGGTTTTAGTTGCTGCCTCCTGTATAATGTTACGAGCCTCCATCCATAGTTCTTCAGGCACTCTGTCCACCAAATCTAAATCCTTAAACCTGTTCCTCACTTCCACTGTGTATTCATAAGGGATTTGACTTAGATTGTATCTTACCGGCCCAGTGGTTTTTCCTACTTTCTTCAGTTTAAGCTTGAATTTTGCTATAAGAAGCTGATGATCTGAGCCACAGTCAGCTCCAAGTCTTGTTTCTGCTGACTGTATAGAGCTTCTCCATCTTTGGCTGCAGAGAATATAATCAATCTGATTTCGATGCTGCCCATCTGGTGATGTCCATGTGTAGAGTCGTCTCTTGTGTTGTTGGAAAAGAGTGTTTGTGATGACCAGCTTGTTCTCTTGGCAGAACTCTATTAGCCTTTGCCCTGCTTCATTTTGAACTCCAAGGCCAAACTTGCCAGTTGTTTCTTTTATCTCTTGACTCCCTACTTTAGCATTCCAATCCCCTATAATGAGAAGAACATCCTTCCTTGGTGTCATTTCTATAAGGTGTTGTAAGTCTTCATAGAACTGGTCAATTTCAGTTTCTTCAGCACCAGTGGTTGGTGCATAAACTTGGATTACTGTGATGTTAAAAGGTCTGCCTTGGATTCGTATCGAGATCATTCTATCATTTTTGAGATTGCATCCCAGTGCAGCTTTTGCCACTCTTTTGTTGACTATGAGGGCCACTCCATTTCTTTTATGGGATTCTTGCCCACAGTAGTAGATATGGTCATCCGAACTGAATTCGCCCATTCCTGTCCATTTTAGTTCACTGATGCCCAGGATGTCAATATTTATTCTTGCCATCTCATTTTTGACCACATCCAACTTACCCAGGTTCATGGTTCTTACATTCCAAGTTCCTATGCAATATTTTTCTTTACAGCATTGGACTTTCCTTTCGCTTCCAGGCATATCCGCAACTGAGCGTCCTTTCGGCTTTGGCCCAGCCGCTTCATCAGCTCTGAATCTACTTGTACTTGTCCTCCGCTCTTCCTCAGTAGCATGTTGAACGCCTTCCGACCTGGGGGGGCTCATCTTCCAGCGTCATAACTTTTCTATGCCTGTTGTCTTTGTCCATGGAGTTTTCTTGGCAGGGATACTGGGGTGGCTTGCCGGTTCCTGCTCCAGGTGGATCATGTTTGGTCAAAACTCTCCACTATGACCTGTCCATCTTGGGTGGCCCTGCACGGCATAGCTCATAGCTTCTCTGAGTTATTCAAGCCCCTTCGCCACAGCAAGGCAGTGATCCATAAATTGCATTATATTTAGCACCAAAAACAAGCATTTGCATGTAATACAGGAGCATAATTTATATAATTAGCCAGTTCGCATAAAAAGCACATTAGGCCAATCAAATTAAGCTAAATCGATTAGGCTAGTGCCAATTGGACCTTCCTCCCATTAGAAACAGCAGGTACAGAGTAGCAATCTGATTGGGATAATGGCAAACTCAAAGGATTAAAGTTCCCTTCCACCCATGCCATGGTCTTAACCTGACTTCCCTCACCATATTGTTCCCCCACCCCACATGACAAACATCACATGGCCCTGAGAAACAGCACACTTGGCAGAAATACTAATGACAGCTAACCAATAAAAAGTTGAGGGGCTTATTAGTGACATTGATTTTAGTTTAATTTATGAATATCAAACATGCACTTTAATTTTGGATTCAGAGTCTGGGGAGACACACAATAGATTGCTCTTTTTACAGAATAATACAAACTCCATGACTTTTCTCCTGTCAACACTATCATCACAGTTGACAGACATGTTTTAATGCACTATATGGTTGCAGAAGCCAATTCTATGTTTTTATAAATTTCTATATAAAGAAAACATTTCATTCTTTATTGACATTTTTAAGTTTATCTAGAAGGAGAAGACAAGTTCGGCATTTAAAAATAATCTTTATAAAGAAAACATTTCATTCTTTATTAACATTCCACATTTAAACTGAGATTTGCATGCTGCTTCAAGTGTAAGTGATACGAGTAGCACACACACTTTTACTTTATATGGAATTCATTGCCATTTAATAGTAATATCGGCACAGATCATTTTCTTGTGTCTTGCCAATCTATATGTTTTCCCACTTCCCACTGTGGTGAAAGAACCCCTGCATCCATGTCTCCGCTTACTTACCCAACTACTATGCTCTCTCACTGTCACCATTTCCCCAGATGTAGCTGGTGTAGGATGAAGACTTAATAAGCAGAAGGGCAACAGTCCATGCACATCCTTCCCAGTCAATCCCCATTCTTCAAGTCACCTACAGCTTCAGCTGGAGTGAGAAGCTCCATTGGAGAGCTCTTGCAGTTGCCTAGTGTGATAGCTGTATCCATATTTATGGTCCTTACTTCCTCCCTACACAGATAGCTTTTAAAAACCTAGAGCTATTTACACCTCCTGGTACTCTATGGGAAAGTTAGAGGTGCTGGAAAAGCACCAACCATATTGTTTTATCAAGCCATGATAGAGAGTAAAATGTCATTTTAGTTTGACTTTATTTTTGAATGCTATGTTCATTAAATGTATTAATTTCATAGGAAAGCAGTAGAAGTAGAAACTGTCTTATTACATGTGAAATTAAACGGATTGCCTTCCAAGGGTTTCTAAGCAAAAACCACAGCTTGAAAACAAATAATTGAAATAGCTTCTCAATGATTCTTGAACATTTTGCGGATTACGACATGGCCCAAATGGAGATGTCGTTTATAACAGTAGTACACAAGTTTAATAAACAATATAAAATTATCTAAACCAAAAGGAATCTAATTAACATAAGTAAAACTAAATGTAGTATTTGTTGTTTGGCTAATGTATTTGTTACATACAACTTTTTAGACAAACAGTGGTTAGGAACAACATATTAAAATAGGGAGATGTGCAGTACTAAGAAAATCTAGCAAGAAATGTAATCACCTGCTTAGCTACTTTAGGTATGTCCACTGTGCTCCTCGACCTTTTTCAAGAAGACCAAGCACTAGACCAAACTCATCTGGGCTAGTGGAACTGGCAATATGTTTCTTTAGATCCTGGCCTAAAGACTATGATATGGTTCCCTTCATAGAGTCACCAAGATCCTTTTAATTTGGAAATCCAGTTCCTTTTTATTAAACTACTGAGCACAACCACAGATAAAAATGTTTCACCAGCCTCTTCAATTCAGATGAAACCATGTTTCCCCCATACTTCTTGGTAACTTAAGAGTAGCCTGATCCAGCAGGCTCTTCTTATGTTCTTAACAATTAGAAGAGTGTAACATTGAATTCCGCCCTTTAGTCTAAAAAAATATTGTGAAGAAAAGGTACATAGACCTATTATAGTATATGCATAATTGTTCTGAATATAGGGTATTTGATTCATAGTTTTTTTTTAAATTCTCATAAATGTCTACCTCCTCACACTCAGCCAAGCAACGGAGGTTATCAGACAGAAAACATCAACAGAAATTCTGCTCTTAACACACTGCATATTTTATTTGCTATTCTTTCTATAACTGGGGTTTGTTTTTTGGCAACATGGGAGAAACTGGTGAAAACCATAAATAGTGATTTAATCTAACTGAGCAATTTTAGCATCACATTAACTTTAATCCCTAGTTAATGCACAAAGAATGAAAATATGCTAACACATGACAAGGCATAGTAATATGATATATGCAAACATCTCAGGTGAAATGAGGCATGAGGTATGTCAAATTTTTCATTCAACAAGTCCTTCTGCTACAGTTATCCACAAAACAGTTTTATTGCTTGAACTATTCTGCTGAATGCATGACCATTTGAGAAGTTTGATTTATAAACAGCATAAAATGAAATTTCATTTATTCTCCTAAGAAACCAAGGTGACTGTTAGCTCTCAGACTGAATCCTTCTAGACAAAGCCTTCTTCCATTGTTTTTATTAAAAGTATTTTTATCCTGCCTTTCTACCAAAATATACTTAGGATGGTTTAAAAAGGTATTTAAAATCAAAGAAACTCATACCATATTTACAGAAATGACCAAATAAAAATGGGAAAAGGCAGAAAAAATACCTAAGAGAATAAACAGCAGCACCCAACTAATCATACAAAAAGAAGTAGATGGTAAGTAACTATAACGTACTATATTTCCAAAGAAAAAGGTGTTTGCTCTCTGCTGGAGGGAAACTGGCAGGTCCCTGGGGAGATAACAGTTCTAAAGACTGGAGACAATAACCAATTATGATGATCTGAGTACTGGGCAGCTTGCTTTTGGAGGATGTGGGCCTTCAAATATCAACCCACATCTAAAGGCTACCCTTGCCCATGTCCGGGAGATAAGAGCTCATTCTGGCAAAGACCAGATAGGGCTGGTAACATGTTTCTAGATATATTACTTCAGACTGCAGATAGGAATTCACATGGTTTAAAGACCCTCCATATCTCTGCACAAACAGAACCAGGTAATGGACAGAAAGGTTTTATCCCTGGCATGCTAGTTTTTATGCAAGGGGGTGTTCTCATACAAAGGAAGATAACAGTTGTGTAAGTCCCAATGTGCATCCTGAAGTTGTGTAGGCCAGACACAGTTTTGCCACCTAATCTGCACTTTTGTGAGAAGTAGGCTTAAATGACTCTAATACAGATGTTCACCAGTCCTTGGCTACGAGCTTTTGCCACTTCATAAAATTCTGAACTCAAACTGCAGGCTGCATTCTGATTTTAAATGTACCATGTCTTTGAACTGTGCTCCATTTGATTGTCCTTCTATGATAGTTATGAGATTCTGTGAACATCAGCTGAAACAAGTGAGCAGTATCAATCATGGGCAGGCAATTCCCAGTAAGCCTGCAATACTTTCTCCTTTTCTCCTCGGAACATCTACGTTAAAACAGGCTAGGACATCAATGATTACTTCTCTGTATTTTAAGTGTTTGCTGCCAGCATCAATTCTCTTAGAAGAAAGCACTTGGTTAACAAACCCTTGTTACAGCTTGGGGTTTGTCTGGAATGAGACAAACCATGAGCCAAGGTTCAGATGATATGCTAAGCCAAATCATGGCTTGGTTTAACAATGAAAAGGACAAGGGAAGAGCAAAGCAGATGTTAGCATAGTGTGACTTAGCATGATATGTAAAGTAGGCCTGTGTGTAATTCTTTACTCGGGAGTATTTTCATTATGATATTTTTTTTTAAAAAGTTCATAGCAAAAGTTCTTAAAGTGCTTTGAAAATTCGCTGTTGTTGATTCAAGAGGAAATATTAAAACCTCATTATGAAACTTGCTACCCAACCATATCCAACCACTGAAATATCTTTGCTGCCCATTATCCTTCAGCACTCATAATAATAACCTGGTTTTGCCATTTTAAATTGTTTATGTATCTGCATGTGGACAAGCCAGTAAGTAGTCAGTTAATGAATAATGAGCACAATATTGTTCAATATAAATGAGACAACCTAATTAAGAGCAAATGAGGTTGAAGCCACTTTATCCCTCACCTGCGAAGGGGGCTTGTTAATCAGTTGCCTTTTTCCTGTCCTTTGTGTTCTTGTGCACTTTTTAGGGCTTGATGTTAGAATTCCTATCTATAGTACCTTAGGTATGTTACTGGATATGTAGGTAGTCCCCATGTAGCCATTTTGTAGTATGATCTGTTATGGTAGATGATGGGGTTCTGGTAAAAAACCAAAGGAAATCATGCAAGTCTGGGCTCACCTCTGATCTGCAGCTCTGGATCAAATCTATTTTTCCAGAGATATTTTACTTATTATTCACAAATACCAAAGAGCAGAACTGTCTATAAAGAGTTTTGGCATTGGTCTTTTAATTGACAACCTCCCTGCAGGCATCTTGAAAATTAATAAACAGTTATAATGAAACTGCACATTAAGGCAATGATCTTTGAACTACAGTACTATGCAGGAAGAATCCAAAGGACTCCCCTGGGTAAGAAGCATAGCATGAGCGGGAGGAGGTTTGGCAAAAAGAAAAACAGGGTTAGGCAGAACTTTGAATATTGTAGTCTTGCTTGTCTGATGTTAATGTTGGTGTTTGTTTCATTTGAATTTACTGTTGTGGTGCTTCTGGGACGGGGTGGGCAAAAGATGAAAATGAATAAATGAGAATAGACTGCAGCTCACAATTATATTATGATAAAAATGCAATTGGACGTTGTGATTTATTTTGTTTAACTTGAATGCTGTCTTAACTTGCACTTTGTTTAATTTGTGTTATGGTCCTCTCTTTATTTTACAAGTACTCCAAAGTTGACGTTCTCCTACATGTTTTTGATTCAGTGCTCTATGTACTGTTAATTCCTTTCCCATGTAAAGCATATTATACAGATACGGTAGATTAATTTTTACAGCCCAAACACACTTTTCACTTTCCACATTCAAAGATTGATTTTGAATGGGCTGTGAATCACAGTTTATTAGACATAGTCTTTTTACTGTATTATTATTATCCTGGTATAATAAAGTCAAGTGGTGGTCCCTAAATATGACAAACATATCTGCTGGGCAAACTTTTAAAAATCTGTGAAATGCAATATTATATATGATTCTATACACACATATAGGTACTATGTATAACTAACTGTGTTACTGTATATAATTATATTTTCAAATGACTTTTGTTGGGATCCTTTTGGGAGCAGTCAGTGAGGGGGGATGGTGCTGCATACCTGGCCTCCCAGCTACTTACTGGGAGAGAGGGGGGTGAAGAGGTGGAGAGATCTGCACTGTGAGATGCATTGGTGGAGACAATGTGGTGCTCCTGCTCATGGGCTCTCACAGTGCCAACTTCCCTACATACTACATGCTATTCTATAACAATTTTAAGGAAATCAATAATGATGCATATCCTGTCACCTTTGGCATTTTTAATGAAATGCAATTCTAGTGTTTATTATATAACACAGGCACCTTTTCAGAATGATTCCTTAGAGAAGTAAATATGGAACATTTGACAGGTAAAATTTCATGTGGGTTTTTCTAGTTCCTGGCCACGTCCTCAGACACCCATGTATATTTTACAATTCATAAAGTAGCTGGCTTAGTTCAAACTTCTTGGTTTAAAGTAGCCATATTTTAAATGCATATTTAGTATCAACAGTTATCCCAATATTCCAAATCCAAGAAAGCTTCATGAGATAACATTGCTTTTGAGTAGCAGACAATTGCACAGGGGGAGTTCTTTGGGTTTGTCATGAAGAAGCTTGAAAAAGAAAATAACCCTGAAATCAAAATCATAAGCATTCTGAAGAAAGTTCTTTTCTACAGAAAAATACTCATGGGTCAAAGAAAAACACAGTTATTAAAGTTTCTGAATAATTTGATTCAATTCTGCTAAATATTTTTGTATACTTCCATAACCCAAAAATTTGGTCTCTGCCATGAAATTCTCTTGCTCTTGAGTAATACCAGGGGTCATCAACCTTTTTCAGCCATGGGCTGGTCCACCATCCCTCAGACCATGTGGTGGGCTGGACTATATTTTGGAAAAATATATGAAAGAATTCCTATGCACCGCAAATAACCCAGAGATGCATTTTAAATAAAAGGACACATTCTACTCATGTAAAAACACGCTGATTCCCGGACCGTCCGTGGGCTGGATTGAGAAGGTGATTTGGCCACATTCGGCCCCTAGGCCTTAGGTTGCCTACCCCGATATAGACTTTAGTGCAGTAACTCCCCCCCCCCCAGCTACTTAAAAAAACAAACAAACTGATGCACTATTCATCACTTGTAATTTCTCATTCACTATCTAGTAGTAGGTATAGTGTAGAAAGCATTCAGGTGCTATAAAATAAACAAACCAAAACAAAGCTATGTGTTAGCAACAATTTGAAATGTAAGACAAATGCTACCAAAGAAAGATGGAACCCTTGCTGTCTTCCAGGGAAAAGAAATGCTTCACATTTATAGTGCAAAAAAAAAAAAGGTTAAGAGTGATGCTCAGACCCCCAGGAGCAAAGTTTTGTAGGAAGAGGGAAGAATGCTAAAATATCACCCTGCTAATTATAAATGGCAGTTATAATCAGTTAATTGGAAATACAGCAAAATATACAATGCAATCTAGTACCTCACACACATGAACATTTGTAGTCAGTAAATTACAAGTTGAAGCTAAAAGCAATTTTTAAGTACCTGCAAAGTACAGTTCATCATCCGTACAATGTAATCGAACTGCTGATGATCCAGTATAGCTCGATTTTGCTGAACATGTAGGCTTAGTTCCTGTGTCAAACATTGCCGTGCTGCTTTTCCTTTTAGGGCTCTCAGTGCAGCAGGCAGAGTCTATATAGAGAAAAATGTATTCCAATTGCACAAAACATTAGTTTAATTGAGTTCTTTACTAATACTTGGATTATTTGTAAATAAAGTAAACCAAATCAACAAAGTCTCTAAACGATCAACATTTAAGCTAGTGATAGGTTTAAACTCTTTAAACTCTCCCAGATTTTCATATACAGTGGAACCTTGGTTCTCGAACGGCTTAGCTGATGAACAAATTGGCTCGTGGACACCAAAACCTGGAAGAAAGTGTTCTGATTTTTGAATGTTTTTTCGGAAGCCGAACGTCTGGTGCAGCTTCTGCTTGAGTGAAGGAAGCTCCTGCAGCCAATCGGAAGCCACACCTTGGTTTTCGAACGTTTCGGAAGTCGAACGGACTTCCGGAATGGATTACATTCTAGAACCAAGGTACCACTGTATTCCTATTTCCTAACCGAACAACATTTTCATCCTAAATTATAAAACTGAATGAAATGTGGGGGCTTAGAGAAGGAACTTCTTGGTTGTGGTCTCAAAAGTTAAGGAGTATGCAACATACTGAGACATGGCAGTGCCCAGTCTTGTAGGTTTTAATGAATGTGTGAAAAGCACTGCTCTTTCCACAGACTTTAAAGATGTTGTATAAGTAGTCATATGACTGAGGGTGGAATTCAACATTGTGCTAGGGAGATTGTTCTTCATCAGAAGCATTTCTGTTTGCCCAATGGAATGATTTCCCATCTCTTTCCCTTATGCACTCTTTCCAGAGTTTCTACTGACCCTCTAGAGTAGATTTGGGTGTATGCAGAGGGAAGGCAAGTGAAAATAGTGCCAGTAGGAACCCTTGTGCTGGCTTCCACTAGTAGAGTGGGTTAATTGATCTAGCCCTTAGTTCTTTAGGACATTGATTTGTTTGTATTAATAAAATAAAGGCAATATCCAAAGATGCCTGCCTGCTTCCACAACAAAAATCTATTTGCACAACAGTATTTCCTGTTTCTCTTCTCCCTGTTCCAACCCTTCATACCTTCAAAGTCTGTCTCCAGCTTTGAAGTAAGGGAACAAACCAACCTGAAGCTGGAGACAGACTTTTAGGGTATGAAGGGCTGGAGCAGGGAGAAGGGAAACAGGAAATACTGTTTGGACCTGATTGTTCACTGGGTGGAAAAGAAGAAAAATTACTTGGGTGGAGTAGTGACCTCTCTGTGTATAAGGTAAAGAAAAACAGGGAAGATTTGCGGGGTGGGTGGGTTCCATGTACAGAAATGTAACAGAGAAGGGGCAAACAAGAGGGTGAGGTAAGATTCCAATTTTAATTTAGAGTAAAAAGGAATCCACATATTCACATGCACTGCCTCCACCCTAACTGGTACCTCAGTACTTTCAGTCTGATACTTGATGAAGAGGACAATGAATAAATGAAAAAGGACTACAATCTGGCAGTAGTAGTAAAGAGGTCAATCACTTAACATGTATGAGTTTAACTTGGAAGTACTCCTCAAATAGTTTAGCAGAATTTTTTATTACCTTTTCAGTCTCCAAAATTTTATTTTCAAATATAAAAGAGATGCAGTTTCTAACAACTTCCAGCCTTTGTGCACTGTTGAAAACCGTACTTGACTTTTCTACTATGGAAACTAACAAAGAAAGAAGTAGAAACATATGTGAAACAATTTCTTGTAAAAACCATCACTAAAGAGCTATTGCATTAGAAACATTCCTAGAATAACTCCTAGGGTATCTTTGTTTTATTTTGCTACATTTGTCCTCATTAAATGCGCAGAAGAACACAACCCTATTAATGCACAGTCATGTCTATCATATTGATACGTGGGCAGACTTGACTGACATTTCCCCCCCAAAGAGGAAAACTGTGCAAGCATGTCAGAATTTAAAATCCATATGAATTTGGCAGGGAATATTCAGGAGCAAGAACAAGCAGAAATCTGGCATTTTGATGATCAATTTCCCCTGCAAAACCCTTGTGAATTATGGGTTATACTCCTTTACGGAAGTAAGATACCTGGGATTCCAGCAGTGGAGAATTAAAAGGGATTTGGGGGCCAAGCCAGGGCAAATAATGAGAAATGCCATTGGCTTTTTGAAAACAATGGCACCCTGGGGATTCCCCTAGCAGAGAAAACTGTGTCTTACCATTAGAAATCCAGCATGACACATGGCCCCAAATGAACAGCTCAGGGCCCATGCCAAAGTAGGCACCCTTATTTCAACCACCGTATTACCCAAATTGTCAAGAAGGCAGTCCTCAACTGCTGAAAACAGTCTAATATGTAATAATGACTCAAGTTAGTTAATGCACTGATGATGGTAAGGCCAAATAGAAAAGATGGCTGGCTAACTGGTATAGCTATTATGGCAGTGGGGAATCCATTAGCAATGCAGAACCCTGCACACACGATAGGCTATGTAGCGAATACTTCCGTGCTTTAATAGAATAACTGTCAGCTCTTGTACGTTGGGTGGGAGGATCTAAGCACCTCAGAGGAGGGTAGGACACAGACCTATTCAACAAACTAATATGAACACAGAAATATTTATTTTGATACCACAGAGTACACTTATCTATTTTCTTAAAGCTGCTACTTCCCATCACATCAAAATATATTCCACAACCATAAGAACTCATAGATATCTAAAGATAGGACTACTGTTAATGACAACTTTATTCTTATCATTAAACAAGTCAGTGGTTTATTTCGATGGCTAAAGTGTTACTCCCTTCTTAACTGTGAAACCCACATCACTGTGAATCAATGTGGGAAAACGTATGAAAATATCCACATTTATCCTGTCAGGAGAAATTGTTACAGCAGAATTAAACATAGGGTGGCTTCTCTTACCAACAGGTGGGCCAGCAGGAACAACACATTTCCTTTCCACACGAGAAGCAGGTGGTGCACTTTGGTTCTTAACCAAACTTTCCTGCATTAGATCCTGAACATGATTCTCATTAATCTTGGGGAAAGGAAGTACATGAACTCGCAGGTGAGATCCTTCCGTAGGTCGTGGAACTTTCTGGAATGCCATGTGAGGATTTGGATTCTCCTGAATTAAAATAAACACTACTTGAATTAAGGTATTCAGTACTTTCTATCAATATTTTATAACAATACAGAGTATCATCTTGGTATCTAAACCAATAAAAGACTTATTTGACATATTATTTCACTTAGCAAAAGCGTGGAAGTGATTGTGTAACCCTAAGAGGAGTATCAAGCCTTCACTAGTAAAAACTTAAGCACGTTTGATTTAAGCATGTGCATAACACATAAAATAAATTAAAGTGCTCCATTTGAATGTGCTTCACTTTGGATTGAGCCCAAAGTATTCTTTTGTGTTTCAAAAACACCAAGTTTGTAGCTTATTGGAAAGTAATAAAACTTTATGCACTGTCTTTGTGTAGAATTTTAAAATGACTAATGCTCCATCACAAATTCATGTAACTGTAATTTTTCAATGTTCATTTTTATAAGATCAACCTTTAAAAACAAAAAACAAAGTTGTAAGACAAGGCTAAGCTTGTATAATTCTGAAACTGAATAGATGTGCAATCCAATCCTCTTCTATACAGCACATGCAATTTTCCAAAATGATTAATACTAGTTCACAAAGCAAAAATTATACAATGTAAAAGTATGTACACTGTGTTTTTATGCTGCAGTATATGAACTGTGGGTAGTCCTATAGTCTTTATGCTATAGCAAAACATTTCTGTTCTCACTCCCTACAACTTTTATGTGGTTCACAACAATAACATAAATTCACACAAACTATTTTTATAACAGTGTTGATTTAAAATTTTAGTGCTAAAATACAATCACAATACATTGAACCCAGAACATCACATCAGCTGGGCATACAATAACACTTAACTGTTCTTTCAGACAGTGTTTATTTAAATTATAAGCCTCATTTCAAGCTTATTTACACAGAAAAGCTCTCACAGGGGATTTTAACCTCACCTCCTTTTTCACTTTTCCATGTGTGCTTGCAACAAATCTTTGACACACACTATCTCTACAATATTGTTTATACAGCCACTCATCTCACTTGTCCTTTTCCATCATTTGATTTTGGCCTTAATTTAACACACTGCTTCTGTTTTAATTTTGTTTACATGAGTAATCTCATCATAAGTGATTCTGTAAAGAAGTCATTCAGTCTCACACTAAAGCAACACTTTCCCCAAAACAGCACAATAATTAAACTCATAGGAACATGCAATGGCCATTCTGAGGCTGTCCCCAGACATCTTCTCCCTCTCTCAGATTTTAATCACAAATGGCACAATTCTAGCTATCAGAAATTCAGTGGTATGGTAGAAAATATGGTGTTAATGAAGGTTTATTCCCATTTTCCATTGTTGGGAACCCAGAGCTTAACAAAAATAATGATGAGCCTTTGTCTCATCCACATACACACACCTCGGCTGGAAAGTCTCCAGAAACATAAATGTAACAATAATGATATCCTACAGATCACAATACATCTGCTCCGTTGACACACAGAACAACAATAGCTGTCATACTTTCAGTATTGAAGTAGTTCTAGGGTTGCTCAAAAATGGCATTGGCTCTGGTTAGTAAAGTCAAGCAGAAACTATTGTTCCAAGCAAGAAAGTAGAAGCCACAGATACACAAGTAAGGGGACTAGTTTTATCTTACTCTATCTATATGGCTCCCATTTCTGGGCATGGTTTTGGTTGTTGCGTATCTGACACAACTTAAAAGTAAGTGGCATATTTCAACTAATATTAAGAAAAGATACCTTGAGTTAGATTCAGTGTAAATGGGTCTCCAAATGCAATAATCATTGCAGTTAAGTTATACAAACAAGTACCGTATTTTTCGCTCTATAGGACGCACTTTTT
Organism: Podarcis cretensis; assembly: GCF_951804945.1. Taxonomy (NCBI): domain Eukaryota; kingdom Metazoa; phylum Chordata; class Lepidosauria; order Squamata; family Lacertidae; genus Podarcis; species Podarcis cretensis. The sequence continues at coordinate 70,847,033 of NC_137170.1, read as the reverse complement.
CCCCTCCAAAAATGAAGGGGAAATGTGTGTGCGTCCTATGGAGTGAATGCAGGCTCCCTGGCTTCAGCAATAGCAACGCGAAGCCTCTGAAGCCTGCGCTCCGGAGGCTTCGCGTTGCTTTCGCTGTAGCCAGGAGAGTCTGGTCTTTGAGGCTGGCGGTGGAGGAAAGCAGCGCTTCCCCCCACCGCCAGCCCCACAAGCTCGGTTGAAAAGCTCGCAGGAGCCGCACGCTCTTTAAAGGGTGTGCAGCTCCTGTGGGCTTTTGTGGGAGATGGGGGAATTCCCCCACCTCCTGCAAAAGCACACAAAAGCCGCACGCTCTTTAAAGGCTGCGGGCTTCTGCAGGCTTTTCTACGAGGTGGGGGAATTCCCCCACCTTGTAGAGAAGCCCGCAGGAGCCGCGCAGCCTTTAAAGAGTGTGCCGCTCTTGGGGGCTTTTCCCCAAGGAGGGAGAAGGGACTGACTGGCCGAGTCAGTCCCTTCTCCCTCCTGTGGGCTTTTGCGGGAGATGGGGGAATTCCCCCACCTCCCGCAATAACAGGGAGGTCTGGGAGAAGTGCACAGGCTGCGTGCAGCCTGTCCGCTGCTCCCAGAGTTGGGGGGGGGGAATCATATTTTTTCCTTGATTTCCCCCCCTGAAAACTAGGTGCTCCCTATGGTCAGGTGCGCCCTATAGAGCGAAAAATACAGTAACTATATGTATAGCTTCAACATACATTCAAGGCTAATTCTATTTAAATTTCCACTGCTTCAATGATTCCTATTTAAATTTCTACAGCTTCAATAATTTGAAGTGAAACATTATTCAGTGGCATTATAATATGTGAATGCTTTGTACTTACATTTTTGAACAGCTGGTCTGCAAGTTCTCTGACATGCTTTAACATTTTTGATGAATTGCTTTCCTCAGATTTAATTCTCTCTACTTCAAATGCTACCAACTTAAAGGGAAAAAAGGTTTTAGTTGAAAAAAATTAACTATTTTCTGGAGAGTAAAGTAACTCTTTTCAGGATCTAAAATAAAGTTTAGTATAATGAAGACTCTGAGAAACAGTCCTGCTGCCAAGGACCCCAAACCAGAAGCAGCCGCTGGCAGAAGACTGGCTCAGCCCCACTAGTCTACACAAATAGAGGCTTGGTCAGTCTGAGTCGTCCATTTTGGACATTCATGAACCAGACTTTGAGTTTGACATGGCACTCTTCAATCCAAGAAAGGACTTGTATGTTACATTATATGGTACTTTTTATTGTTGTCCACTGAAACACCTTCTGCATGCACTCGCGTTTCCCAGGATTCATATATGCTGGTTTATTGCCCAGTCATGAATTTGAAACCAACACTCCTCTAATGAAAAGACAAGTCTGTCCCATCATATTGCGAACATCGTGCAACATCTCTAATTTCACTTTTGCGGAAACAGACTCCAGAAGTAGGATATTATATTTGATAAACCATTTCTAATCTGGTAGTACAGTTCTTTAAAATAATATTGACAACTGTCAATTTATATAGCACATTTAATATGCTAAGCAATAGTATTATTATTATTCATTAAATTTCACTAGTCATGCCAGTTATGAAAACCCAACTGTTTTATTTTAAAAGCAACATTTGCCCATTCCTATTTCTTCTCTGCATTAACAAACTCTCATAAATGTCATACAGAAAGATTTGTAGGAGTATGTAAAACCATGTTATAATATTGCCATTGCAATTTTTAAAGATTCTAAACTGTCTGTAACATGCAGTAGTCACTTTTTATTTATTACAACAGAACTTGCAATATGTTCTCATGCATTCATTATGCCTGGGAATATTCCCACTGGTTCCACACCTTTTTTTAAGAACTTAAAATCATTTTCTTAAAAAAACAAATGCATTCAGCAGAAAAAATAGTTTCCAGTGAAATTATTTGCAGGAAAAAATGTAATGACTACACAAAAGGAGTGCTTCAGAGGTAATTCATTGCATAATTTTTCACAATGATATATTTCATAATGGGAAACCAGTGTGGTGTAGTGGTTAGAGCACTGGAACTTGGGAGACTAGGGTTCAAATCCACACACAGCCATGAACCTTGGGCTAGTCACTGCCCAGCCTACCTGACAGAATTGCCATGGGGATAAAAAATGGAGGGGGAGGGGAGAACCATGTATGCCATTGGAGTAAAGGTGTGGTATAAATGTAATACACAAATAATGTGACAAAAGCATTATTTTTATGACAGAAAAAATTGTTACAGAAATTTAAGTATGAATATTTTCTCTCACTTTCATATTTCTTTTAAAATGTTTCTACCTCATCAAAGAGATCACAGGATCTGTAAGGAGGACCTCTCTCTGATACAAAACCAGCAAATGCCATTCCATTCAGGATTTTGGTAAGAAAATCATTCTCAATCAAGCCTCTCTGGCCCAAGAAGGCTGCCTGCGGAAACAAGTAAATGTTAACCATGTAAACACATTTTTTCATATCATTGTACTTAAGAGTCAAAACAAGCAAACACAAAAAGATGGTTGCAATAGAAAGTAAGATACAAAAGCAAAGAATGAGCGCCTAACGCTTTTTATAAAACCAAACAGTGAACTTGCATAGCATCAAGGTTACTGTAAACAGAAAATTTTCCATCAACACACACATTCTCATTCCAAATATGTTTGGAATGCATTCAGAACTCTGTTTTCTTTCAGCAAACAAAATTATGCAAGGTAAAAGTTACATATTAAATGCATTTAACAGCTATGGGGTAAAAAACAACAACTAACTAGTACTAAAGCAAAATTAGGTGATGATACAAACATGAGCGTTTTCAATCTTGGTACTATTTGAGGGGTTTTTTGAACGACCTAATATGATGGCCCCCTTCCCCTTCTTCTGGGGCATTGGAGCATGCAATAGGACAAGTAAAGATGGAATGTGGATGGGGCAGACTTGTGCTATAGAAGGTCAGGGGGAAAGTCTGTTGGAAAAACAACTTGGCAGATGAGTTTTGCTTCATGCTCAATGTCCAGTTGAGGTCAAAAAAATCCCCCCCAATGGTCAAGTAGGCTAGGAAATGCTAGCTTGTTTATTCTTCCTTATTTTGGCTCACTTGCTGGAGCCATCTGGATTATTTTACAAAACTATTCACTGAATTGTGAATTAACATTTAATATAATACACATTATTCACTCCTAATCTCTGCTAGTTGCACATTGTTATCAATTGGATGGTGCATGTTAATATGTTGGAGTTTAATGAGTGTACAACTGTTGCTTTAAAGAGCAAAGGGGTAGACAAAGTCATCACCATTTCATTTTTTAGTTTAACTGCTATCTGTAGGCTAAAGTATCATTGTAATTATCATTGGCATGCAGAAAAAAACATATCAGGATTCAGCAAACTAATCTACAGTGGAGTATCAAACCACATCACTGACCTATGCAAGACAACTGCTGCACTAATAATTCTAAGACTTTTTTAACCTCTTAAAAACAAACAAAAAATGCATGATCATCTAGAAGCTGATAACTTAGCTTTGCTTTTACCTTGTGAAAGTTTATGACAGGTTCTGAATGAATCCTGATTAGCTGAAGACAAGATCTATATCCTTGGAAAAGCTGTGCAAATAACCTAAGAAAGACACCTCGCACTTCTTTATCCTGTGAAAAGACAAGCAAGTTGAGTGCAACTATCTCCTATTAAACACAAACTAACAGAAAAATGCTTCCTCTGTCTTTAGGCGTAACATACCAAGAGGCGCAACTGGTATGGTCAAGTGTAAAAGTATAAAATCCTTTCATATGAACTCCAATGGCCCAATAAAAAACAACAGTCAGAGTGTGACATCTTTGTAGTGAAGTTTAACATCTAAAGTACATTTTAGAAAGATCTTTCATTAGGTCTTGAAAGGTGAAAGATTTACCTTTCATTTAGGAATAAAAATGTTCCAAGCTTAGCCTAAACCAGAATTTAACCTATTTCTACTTCTGGACAGCTTCTTGCCAGAATGGATGGCATCACAAAGAGTAATACTAACAATGCCTGGGCTTTGTTACTCATACCTTCTGAGGTATTAAATCTACCTGACATTTAAGGATAAGGAAACATGATGATTCCAATCAGTCTCCTGAGCTCTGTCTTGTTCTCTGATTCTCCTGCTTCATCCCTTTGCACATCAAGAAAGTAAGTGGTGCCCAAGCAGGTGGGAAGTCCAGATTATCTGTATGAGCAGCAGTTTGGCTGCCAGAAGGATCTATCATCAGTAATCAACCCAGGAAGAAGAAGAGCACAAATCTGCATGTTGAGATTCCTGCACTGCAGGGGGTTGGACTAGATGGCTCTCAGAGTCCCTTCCGACTCTATCACTCTTTGATTCTTATTAGTTTTCCATTAAAAATGCAGTATTGTGTGTAAGTGGTATTCTGAATTTGCATTAGTGCTAAATTTCAACGATAAAAAGTACAATGCGGGCTTACATCAGAGGACACTGATGAGGTACTGTATAACCTCATAAACCAGTATAAAGATATAGGATGCTAGTCCTATGTAGAGTAGACGCACTGAAATTAATTGGTATGATGACCATTAATTACTATGTGTCTACTCTGAGTAGAACTTGGTTGGATACATTGCCTTGTCAGATAGTGCCTTTCAATTTAACAGCAATTGTAAAAATAATAATGTTAAAATGAAATTATGAAAAAATGTAATAATTATAAAGTATTTATGAAGAATACAGTAAAAGGAAAACCTTCATTTCAGGAAAAGCATTATTTTTTCTGTTTATTACAAAGCTAGAAATACTGGGTCTTACCAACATTTTGGAATGTGACAGAGCTGTTCGAGGAGGAGGAAATGCATAATCTGCTGTTTCCAAATCTGGATGTAAAACCTACAATTTTAAAGAACAAAAATTCAAAGGAAGCACTATGTTGGCAACATTTTCCTAAGTTTATTTTTCTTAATATAGACCCTTCCACAAACATATTTCATATTAAGCCTGACAGCAAAGGCTTGCATCCCATTTAGATCCTTACCTCCCCCCTCCTATGAGACTGAACAGACAAAAAGACTCTAAAAAATATATCAAGCAATGCCCAGTAAGAAAATAATTATAGCTCAACAATAAGCAACTCTCAACAATAAAGCAACTATTGGTCTTTTAAGTCTGTAAAGGGGGAAACAGGACAGACAGAGTTGAAGATGTATGTAACAAGGGGTATAAAACAAATAAATGTTTCCTTTACAATTTCCTGGTGATTCTTGCTTTGTTTTTATGCTTGGTCTATGGTGGTCTAGCATATTAGTATGAAATATTTGCCTCTTTATGTTATTTGTTAACAAACTGAGAAAACAAAAGTGATGCATTAAAGGGTAATATTGGAAATTATACTTACTAGAGAGAGGGCAGTTTGAGTCTGGTGGAGTAGTGGTTCGGGGAGCTGGGAGAGATGAATACATTCGGGAATTTTAATTGTACCACCATCCAGATCTGCTATAATTACATCTAACTGAAAGACAATGGCAAATGAATGAAAATGTTATATGAAATTTCACATGATGGATATGAACACAATTGAAATATTTTTTAAAAAAATCTCATGGGATGCCTCTTGACAACTGTGTTGTGACCTCTGGTTCTTACTCCCTATTTCAGGGGATGAGGTCATGAATTCACAAGGAGCATCAGCAGGTGAGAGGGAACTACACTGAAAACAGACCTAGACATCCCCACATCCATGAAAGCCCAGGTGTAAGAGAAGCCTGTTTTGCCAGCAACTCTTAGCTGCTTTCAAATGACCCCAACCCAGAAATCCCCCCCCCAAAATCTGCTGCAATGAAGTCAATGACTGTAAAAGCAGGCTAGGCCCTTTTAACTGAAGAAGCTTTGCTCATCTGGTGGGGTGGGGGCTAGTCACAGAGCTAGAGCTCTACTGAAGGCTCACTGTGGGTTTACTTGCTGTTGAAGCAACATAATTTGAGCTTCTTCCTCTGATGCTTCAGCCAGAGGTGCACATGGAGCTATCCAGGGTGCTAACTTGTTTTGTCTGAACATGCATCGTTGGAACCTGAACTTGGCTTGGCTTAACTTTGCCTCATTGTAACCTGAAATTGCTTTGCTGAAACCTGAACCCATGCCTAACTCACTCCTGCATGGACCTGTACCTAGAGTAAATAAGAACACCACCTGTAACAAACCACAGTTTTGATGATGTATTAGAAGCAAAATATGGAAACCTGTATCCTGATAAACAGTGCACTACTAGGGGCACAGTTGAAGTGTTGATATTGAATAGAACTGCAGCATGTACTCAACGGATTGATTAAATCAACTAAAACATTATTATTGACAGACATGTTTTAAAAAAACAGGCAGCAGATAAAAAATGTTAAGTATTTATCATAGAATAAATATCTCCTTTTCTCTATTTCACAAGAGGGAAAGGATCTACCAAGATGTTGCGTACAGTGGTACCTCGGGTTAAGTACTTAATTCGTTCTGGAGGTCCATTCTTAACCTGAAACTGTTCTTAACCTGAAGCACCACTTTAGCTAATGGGGCCTCCTGCTGCTGCCATGCCACCGGAGAACGATTTCTGTTCTCATCCTGAAGCAAAGTTCTTAACCCAAGGTACTATTTCTGGGTTAACGGAGTCTGTAACCTGAAGCATATGTAACCTGAAGCGTATGTAACCTGAAGCGTATGTAACCTGAAGCATATGTAACCCGAGGTACCACTGTGCTGCAACAAATAAATATGTGCATTATCTAAAAAAATGGATGATAAATGTTAAATAGTAAACCATCTTTTGTGTTCTTCTATTTTGTATTTGAATACATTTATGTTTGTTTATGGGATGACTAACAATACATTTAAAACCATTTTATGTCGTTAATTTGCTTTATCCACTTGCTTGTTACAGTTCTTTTTATTATGAAGATGATCTACCTGAATTTTATGCTCAATAATTTCTCTGTATGGCAACGTAAGCAGGGATAAAACTTGGTTGAATATACTCACAAGTTCATGAATCTCGTTACGGAAGACAGAATGCACACCAATAATAAAGGGTGTGGGTGAGCTGAGAACTTCAAGCAGCTGTGCAGGGAGAATTGGAATGTATGGGTAACTGGGGGAAAAGTGAAGGGGAAAACTGTAGCAACTTGTTGAACATAACATATTACATGAAGTAGCTTTCTTATACTTACCATTTCCCATATATACACCTTTTAAATATTTTTTTTTAAATCACACACTATTTGCACTATAGCAGCAAACACACATTTATCTACAGAATCACTTGACTCAACCATTTAATCACTTGACTCAACCATTTAAAAATTACTTCCCACCCCAATATTATTTATCCATGAGTTACAGATAGAAAAATCTGATTTTTGGATTATCAATATTTAGACAGCAAGTATTCATTTAAAATGACTGTCAGTTCACTAGTTAAATCTGTATTTTACAGATAACCCTATGTAAATATATTTTAAACAATTATGGAATATAAAAGTTATTTCAATAATGTACAGTCTACTAATGTGAAAATTAACAATACAAACTAGGCAAATAATTTATGCTTATTTAAGCAGAAGGAATTCTGAAGATCTGTTAATGGTAATAAGTTGTACCTAGACGAGGTTCATGGCCTTCATAAGTAGTTAGTTATCACCCTGGGTGTTCCCACAGCCACAAATCTAGGATGTTGCTGAAGCATATTGTGGGCACTCCAGCTATGAATGTTGTTATGCACAAATAATAAAATCTGATAAAGTTGCATCTGATAAAGTGGATTGTAGTCCATGAAGGATTAAGTTGTAATAAATTTTGTGAGCCTTCAAGAGTGCAATGAGGCTCTTGTTGTTTTTGCTGCAGCAGACTAACAGAGCTACCCCTTTGGAAACACAGTATGAGTGTAACACCAACACACTAACCACGATAGTGTCTGTCCACTTCAGATAGATCTGAACAGATTTAAAATAACAGATTTAAAATAAGACCAACCCTTCCTGGAACTGGGAGGCAGAGAGAGACAACCAGTGAAAGTTGAAATATGTTTAAGCATTTTCAGCACACCAAGTTTCCCCAATGTGCTAAGGTCTACATTGGCTTTAAACCAGATTACATGAGAATCTAATATAAGCTTGTATTTCTGGAGTTCAAAATCTTAGAAATTTTGAGTATTACATTCTTTAAACACTGTTGTTAATTTGGCTTTTGACTGCAAAATATAATGCATTTTACTGTTTTCCATGTAACAAAATGTATGAATATAACCTGATACAGCTACCAACCTCTTTTGAACAATATATCTGAAAATACGTTTTTCAATTAGGATTCTAATTTTGAATTTCTGAATTTCAGTTCTGATGCTAACTATTAGATGAGAATAGATCTCAATGCTTTGAAATGTATTAAAAGGAAATAAGTTGAATGAGTTGCATGCAGTAACATAATCTTCTGTAAAAATGTCTAATATCTAATTAGAGGGAGTCCATGTGAAAAACTCACACCAATATGGATTTGGTGTTCCTCAATGCCAAGAGTTGCACAAAAGAGCTTACCTATATTTGAGAGGAAACATTAAAGATTCAAGCGCTCTACTGGCATCGCTCAGTCTTTGGAAACTTGCAGAATGAAAGAGGACCTTATTTTCTGTAAGAACTGCGCAGAACAGACTCAGCACATTTTGAATTCCTTTATAAAAAAAACACAAATTTTAGGAGATAGAAATGCACTGCCAAATAAAAGTTAAAATGAAGTAACTAACATTTTTGGAGTCACTTTAGGAAAATCTGTGGTAAGAATATAATGTGCTACATCTTGGGGATTTTCTCTTTTCCATGATACTCAAGTTTTGTTTGTTTGTTTCTTTTATTTTAAGGCTGGCCCGCTCCTCTATGATTATTTCCCTATGGTTGGAATATTTTGTGTTAGATGTCTTTCAGGATATTTGATCCTATTTTCCTAACAGTGCTCAATAGTGACCTGAAATGGCATTTTGTACAAGTGGTTAACTTATCAACCAAGCTTAATGTATCAACCTTTACATAACGGGTCTCTGAATACATTAGGTTGTTGTTGTCAGCGGAAGAACAGAAAATGTCTACTAGAAGTTATCTGTAAAGTATAAACTGAAAGTTTTAAGTCTGAACAGAAGCCAACACAGGTTATGCAAGCGACTGTAAAAGATTAGCTGGCTGTAAAATCTAAACAACTCTCGCATTAATTGAGTTAATGAATCAAATGGTACCAAAAAAAGACAGACAATAACTTATTCCAGACATAAACAGTATACCAATGCAATGTCTAAACATTTTAATGCCCGGGGGCCAGCCCTACTATTTGGAAAAGGGAGGCAAAGATCTCAAGCAGCAGCTTGTTTTAGGCACCTTGCTCAGTCACTCCTCCTAAGCCTGCCCCCCACCCATCCTCCTCTGCTGCAGATTGGAGCTATGTGTGCTACATGCATGTCATACACCCTCTAAACTAGCCAGCTGCACAAGGAGGACATTATTGAATTGTTAGCCTTGAAGTAAGTTTCAATTGTCAGTCCAGTCTGCTGCTGTACAGGAGGGTGGGTGGGGAGGAAGAAACACATATTGTCCTTTGCCTCAGGCAGCAAAATGTTTTGGGCCTGCCCTGTTAAAGAATGTACTACTACGTTATGTGCTAGATTTGTTTTATTTTTAGAAACTGCAAGTTGCGGTGAGAGTGAAGTGCATAACTTGCAACATGTGGTAGCTGTTAGGTGCCATCATATTTGGAAACACTTCCTCGACGACGGAATTCTGAAGATATTTTATGTGGGATTATTGGTTTGTTGTTCTTATTTTTACTATATATTTTGTGGTTTTATATATTGTGAACTGCCCTAAGATCTGCGGATGGGGGGTGGTATACAAATTTAATAACTAACTAACTAATGTACTAACGTCACATAAGTTTTTGCAAAATTACTTGCAATAACCTGCTTAGGTCTTAAGTGTCAATGACCTTTTAAGGATCCATTTATAGATTAAAATGCTTACAAGTACTACAATGCTATGGCTTGGAATTCAGACTTTATTCCCACTGGCAAGAGCATCACTGGAGAGGAATTTCACCCATGTGATACTCCTGCTATTGGGAGACAATTTCTGCAGATTCCACCCTCCCCCTACAGTGCCTGCAACTTTAAGGGGTCTAAATTTGGAGAGAAAAATTCTGCTCTTCGGTGCACATCCCTGTGTATATCCCAGTGCATTTAGCTGTTAACCAGAAGGTTGGTGGTTTGAGCTGACCCAGGGACAGCTGTGGGCAGGATTCCTGCATTGCAGGGGGTTGAACTAGATGGCCTTCGTGGTCCTTTCCAACTCTGCAATCTTATGATTCTATGAAGAGAATTCCCCCGCTCCCCATCATTGAAACTGTAAATTGTGCAGTCAGTCACTCACACAGCCTAAAACAACTGGGCTTGAGGAAAGCTAAATGCCTTACATGGGGCAGCTTCTATCTTCTTGGGACCGCAGGCTAAACAGAAGCAGCTGACTTGTCAGTCAGCTTGTCAGTCCTCACTGGCTGAGGACCTCTGCCTACATTCTCTACTAGAGCTGATACTGACTGTCAGCATGATGGCAACATGGGATTTCTGGAGATTTGAGGGAAGTAGTATGTGCTTTTTTAACCCACAAGTTTCTTGCATACTTTGGGTGTCATTCTCCACCACCTCCCCTGGTATGCAGGAAATAGCCCCTGACCTGTTGTTTCCCCTGTTTTTTCTCTTGCAGTATGCAAAAACTATTTTACTGAAAGGAGCAAAAGCAAGCAGTGGGGGAAAGTTTGTTTTTTTTTTAATTACGTGACAGCAATGCATGGCAAAAGATTATGACAAATGAAAGGGTTTGAAAGAAATGGTTTACTTCTAATGCTTTAGCTGCTCAAGAGACTATTAACCCAGATCAACATTTTCCCTTTAAAATCATTCTTATGCACAGGGTTGAATTAGAAGACATACATTGCTTCAACAGATCTTATTTCTATTATAATGCACTCTGGTGATGTTTAAATAAACAGATAATTATAATAATTCTGTTTATGCCAGCCACACTTATCAGTGCCAAAGATAATTTAAAAGAGCTATATGGGCAGCATAGATAGGTCCTTGCACCCAAGAAACATATGATCTAAAATAGACAGTGAAGAAACAATTGAGGGAAGGGAAGACCAGAAAAGGAAGTGAAGAATGAGCACAAATGCCATTACAAGTGAGCAGAGAAACCAAAGGCTATGCAGAAAAAAATGGTTCTGGTAGAGAGAGGTGGGCATGATATACAGCAATCAAAGCAATACACAGTAGCAAAATCACCAAATACCAACCAATTGCACTGGATATACATTTGTGAGCTGCATTCAGTACTCTCAATACAGATACAGCTCCCCAGCATTCCTCTTCTCACTTGGAAGTCTGTTAGCTCACATTCTGCACCCCCACTCTGGTTACTCCAATCTCTCACCTAGAAAAAAGCCTATCCACAACTCGGAGTGGATGGGTGCATGCCCTTGCCCTAAATACATCCTGGTCCGAAATTAGTGGCCTACCACCTCCAAATGAGTAGGCTCCCCCCCCCCCGAAACCTGCCATAGCTGGGGCAAATTCTTGCTCTTTACAAGTAGAGCTAGATGGCTAAATCTTCTGGCTCTCAAACAGGCTGCAGTTCTGCAGGTGGAGGTGTAGCAGAAGTGCTGAGGAGCCTACCCTAAATGTGAGTAAAATAAGTGAATCAATGGCAACCACAAACTTTCAGATTCAGTCATTCCTTAATTTTCTTTCTAGAGGTTTTACAGCTCATAAGGCAGGCTCATGATATATCACATTCTGCAAGTAGCTTCCTCTGTAACTCAAAATTGCAGTTGGGGTGAGTAAGCATTTTTCTACCTGCAGGAATTTGTTCTTGGAAGCAAGTAAATATGTTCCATAAGTTTTTCATTTAAACTAATGAAGGGCTTGAGTATATGGTTTCAGCTGTACAAGATCTGGAGTTCATCAATTTCGCCTTCATCACTTGGTGACATTGCAAAAAAACAAAAACCACACACTGAACATGTTACTATTTAGAAGCCAACATTTTACAGAGTTCAAAGACGACAGAGTATGTGAAAGCCAAACAATCCCTACAACACTACACATTTTTTTAAAAGAAAGCATGTACGGTATTAAAACACTGAAAGTGTGCTGATCACTAGTATAACTTCCTTTATTTTCTACATAAATAAATGCATCATGCAAATTTTGACAGTTTCTTTGCTTTCGACAGAACTTTTACAATTACCAAAAATTACAGCTTTTTGCATCCCTATAGATGAAATATATCCATGTATATACAACTCTGATCAACAAGTCGTACAAATCATGCCCACTTCAGCTGCAGCTAACACCTACATGTATTCTGCCCAATACCAAACTGGCTGCTGCTTTAAAAGTAGAACTGTTAGACCGTGGGGTTTTTTGCTAGCAGAGCTTTTAAATCTGTGGTTGACCCAGATAAAATGGGACAGTTGAAGGGTAAGATAAATTGTATTTTATTTTTTAAATCACAAAGCCTGAGTAGAGGGTTATATATTCAGACAATTGGGATCAGTTTCACAAACTTTGGATGCCAGATTGTGACTGGGTTGTTGTTCATGTAATTTAACTCTTCACTTCTGACCACTGCTACAATGGTCTTTAAAAATTACTTATGTTCAGATTATCTAAAGCCACTATTTTGGAAAGCGGTTTGTCTGTCCGTCTGTTCTCTATAGGTCTGGATGCCTCTTAAGATATGATTACCAAACCTGGCATGAAGATTCCTGATGTGGGGGTGGCGGTTTTCATTGACTTTGGAACATTCGCTGCCATTGAACCAAAATGGTGGACTGAAACACAACTTCGAAATGACTTTGTCCAATTTGGTGTTAAATGTCCAAACTACATTAATCTGTACACCTCTGAAGAAACTATCAGCCAGTTTTATGTGACTTTGCCAAATTGGGTGTGACAGTTCCAAGTAGTGGCAATTCGGCTGGCTTTGAAAATATCATTGCTCAATTTGGCATGACGGTTGCCAAGATGGAACCCTCTTTGTCTATATTTGGATGCTAGTTATCATGCAGAATCAAGACAGCAGACCAAACCTAATTAAACATTAGCATACCCACACTTGGTGTGTTTGCGTGCAGCCCGAAAACTCACAAATTACTCTATCCATATAAAAATCACAATATTTTCTGGTTTCTTTGACTTTATAGGCAGTGCAAGGCACTTCCTACTACTTACATATATAGTATTTGATAGTACATGGGAGTAGATGTTCTCCACCACAGTACACAAACAAAACAGATAAGCTTCAGATTTTTTTATATATTTATAAAAAAAATGCTTATAAATGCATTTTTTTAAAATTTAAGCCACAACTGATTTAATTAAAATCATGAATATAAACAACTTTATATTTTGTCAATTAAACAGTATAGACACTTTATTAAATAAAATAAATATAATTGGGTGTATTTTTATTTAGAGGTGTATATTTTGAGAGTAATAGTCTACATATGCCTGAGGGGCCTATAAAGGTAGGCTTTAGAAAAACAGTTTTCTAAGCTCTTGATGTCTGCAAAACAAAAAACACATGGGAGCTGATAATAATAATAATAATAATTTTTTATTTATACCCCGCCCTCCCCAGCCAAGGCCGGGCTCAGAGCGGCTTACAAGCAAAATAAAAACAAGATGAATGATTACAACTGATGACTGCAATCCTATACTCATCTGCCCAGGTATAAGCCCTACTAAATCCAAAGGGGCTTTCTTCCAAGTAAACATGTATAAGATTGTCCTGTAAACTGAGCTACAGAATATATTCAAATATTCTGCATTTTTAAAGGAGCCTACATCTGCTATTGTAAGTCCTAAGAGCTAAATGTAATAACTGTTTACTTCTCTTCCTTCCTTAAACAAGTCAATGAAATAAACAAGCAAAAGGTCCTTTTCAGCTCCTGAATGATAACTTATTGCAACAGCAACTTCTGAAGACAGATCAGTGTTGCTTCCTGGTGCTGGAAGGCAGAACTATATTTGTTGGTAACCTTGAACTTCAAGGTACATCCGTGACACTGACTAGCCAGGGCACAAACAGACTAGACAACACAAAAACATATCAACAATCTTTCTCATGTTGATTATTACAGATTAAGATTCCATAGTCAAGCATACATCCTGTTGAACATTATCCATATGCTGGAAATTTTTGAACAGAGGTTTCCTGACTGACCTTCACTGTTTTCAAGTATTTGAAATGATATGTAATTTGCACTAAAATATCTGACTTCCTACTTTTAAAAAATACAATCAATCAGCCTGCTTCCTGTTGTTCTTTTTAAGAAAATGATTTAAGAGACACGCATGCACACAAAAGTGCATAGTTCATTGTTCAAACTATTACAATATTATTCCATGGTACAATGTTTCAGAAGTCTAAAAACATCGCCTGTAAGATGCTTAAATAAAATGAGCAATTATAGACAATGGATTAGGGTATTTACCAAGATCAATAAATTCTCTAACCAATATGATGCAACAGGTTCCGGGCTCTTAGAATAGGTTATAATTAAAAGCTTAGCAAAAGAAATAATCTGTAACCGAGTGAGACTAATCCACAAAAATGGGTCAACAACTTCGAGAAGGCTTTTCTGAAAGATTATGGTGGTTGGCACAGCCCAGTACAGAAGTTGTAAAAGTTTTATAATGCAACATCTTAATAGGAATGGGAAACAGGCTTGATTAAGAGACAGTTTAAAGTGGAAGAGACATTTTGAAATATTATTCCAAGAAAATTGGTACATCTACCTAGTAAACTGACAGTAATTTTAGGAAGTAGAAACAAACTCAAATGATATTAGTTCATTGTTTATTTTGGGTGCTTAATATAATACAAAGAATTTAATTACTCTCTAGATTTACTGAATTCAGCATTAATAACAATACTCAGTTCAAACCAGAAACTCAGCACTGCTCAGGACTCAGCAAAGGCCACACATGTATGAACCCTGATACTCTAAATGAAAAGGAGATAAATGTTAAAAATCAGGAACTGTCAGTACCTATATATTGGCAAAACAGACTTTATGTGAGCATAGAACAGTAAACATAGAAAGGAGGTGGGCATTCTGAGTATTCTGGGGTGCGGCTTTCATCTTGCTTCAGGCCGAGGGAGCCGGCGTTGGTCCAGAGACACCTTTCTGGGTCATGTGGCCAGCATGACTAAACTGCTTCTGGTGCAACGGGACACTGTGATGAGTGCCAGAGCGCATGGAAACGCTGTTTACTTTCCCACCGCAGTGGTACCTATTTATCTACTTGCACTGGTATGTTTTTGAACTGCTAGGTTGGCAGGAATTATTTTCTATCTCATAGCTTTTTGCCTGGTGTAAAGTTACATATATATAGTTTTTGGAAGAAACAGGGCAAATACTATAAAAGTATTTGGCCATCAGGTTACTCTGAAAGAACATCTTAAAGGTATTAACCTGAAGGAGCGTCTCCACCCCCATCGTTCAGCCCGGACACTGAGGTCCAGCTCCGAGGACCTTCTGGCGGTTCCCTCACTGCGAGAAGTGAGGTTGCAGGGAACCAGGCAGAGGACCTTCTTGGCAGTGGCGCCCACCCTGTGGAACACCCTTCCATCGGATGTCAAGGAAATAAACAACTGACTTTTAGAAGACATCTGAAGGCAGCCCTGTGTAGGGAAGTTTTTTATGTTGGATGTTTTATCGTGTTTTTAATATTCTGTTGGGAGCCGCCAAGAGTGGCTGGGGAAACCCAGCCAGATGGGTGGGGTATAAATAATAATAATAATAATAATAATAATAATAATAATAATAATAATAATAAAATAAAAAAACACAACTTCAGTTTAAAGATAATAATGTGAGAAAGTTAAAAATATGAAAAGTTGTAACAGGCCCAGGACAAATGCTGCAAGGTACTATTTAGGCCTGTTTACATTCACAAATCCCTTTGAGTCATGGATGGATACAGAAGCAGCATACAGATACAATTGCTTTCAGTCTTCATTCACTAAGTTTTTACATAGCTTCTCTGTGTCCCCACCTTTCATACCCATTTATCCCCACAGCTCTTTTTTTAAAAAATAAAAAACTGTACTTTATTTATTAAATTTGTTAGTAGCTTTACCTTTCCCAAGGCAACAGAAAGTGACTTACAACCAAGTCTCACAGAACTGGCTGATAGAACACGAATAATTTCTCTGCTTAGGATATGCATTCTAACCAGTTATCTTCCTCCACACCAAGTATCCCCTATTTCTAATTAGATCACAATACCATCACCATCATTATTAAATATCTTATATACATTCCCAGCAAAGTAGTAAGAGGATAGTGGAAGACTGAGCTGGAACAACCAGGTGGCATGTTGAGTTACGGAAAAGCTAAGCAGAATGTGGGACAATGAAGGGAAGTTTTGACAGCTGCTTCCTCTGCTATACATTTTTATGGCTAAAAAGAGTCCAAGATTACTGTACTCTGTAAGTCTGACAATATAACAGCATATGGATATGTATTTGTTAACTGAATGAAATGTTCCAGTGATCCAGCAA
Source organism: Podarcis cretensis (assembly GCF_951804945.1). Classification (NCBI taxonomy): domain Eukaryota; kingdom Metazoa; phylum Chordata; class Lepidosauria; order Squamata; family Lacertidae; genus Podarcis; species Podarcis cretensis. The sequence goes on along the minus strand of NC_137170.1, from coordinate 70,830,406 downwards.
CTACTATGCTAATATATTAGCATATAGCTTACCATATTGGCCCAATTATAGGCCGCACCTGAATATAAGCCACACATTTAAAAGTTGGGGGTGGGGAGAAAAAAAGATAATACCCGAATATAAGCTGCTCCCTTCCTCACTTTCTTCCGTCCTGGCCTTCCGGGAGAGAATGGGGGAACTACGTGCAGGGCAGGCACCACTTCACCGCGCTCCTGGTGTTGTTTGGCCTGCACTCCTAGCTGTGTAAATGGGTGGGGGGAGCCATGTTATGTTGCCGGCAGCCTTTCCCCTTCCTCGCTCTCTCCTTTTCTGGCCTTGGGGGAGAGGATGGGGGACTATGCGTGGGACGGGCACCACTTTGCCACGCTCCTGGTACTGTTTGCCCCGTGCTCCTGGCTGCATACTGGATTATTTTTGTAAGCTCGCAAATATAAGCCACACTTTAACTTTTCACAGTTGGAATTTGGGGGGTGGGGGGAAGTGCAGCTTATATTCGGGCCAATACGGTATATGTTTATGGGTCAAAGTATGGGGTGACAGCTCAGCTTCAAGAGGCCTGGTTATGGATCAGAAATTCTTTTAATTGCCTTGGTGGGTGAACTGAACATGAGAAGTGCACCCATTAGTTCCATTGGATCTCTACAGCTTTTGATGCAATTAGTGTGGAAACACTAATTGAGGGGATGAGAAAATACCCTTGCATATTAGTTTGAGAACATGTCCACCTGTGCAAACAGACAACATTGACTCTAGATGATAGTATTGTGCAAAAGTGTGTACAACTGCCAGCTGCTATGTTCAAAGAAGCATGGGGGGGGGGGAAATCGCCCATGCGTGTTTCAAAGGCTATGTGTATAAACATACAGCCTCAATTGTTTGTAGCTTCCACCACTATACAGTGGTACCTCAGGTTAAGAACTTAATTCGTTCTGGAGGTCCATTTTTAACCTGAAACTGTTCTTAACCTGAAGCACCACTTTAACTGATGGGGCCTCCTGCTGCCGCCACGCCGCAATTTCTGCTCTCATCCTGAAGCAAAATTCTTAACCTGAGGTACTATTTATGGGTTAGCGGAGTTTGTAACCTGAAGCATCTGTAACCTGAAGTACCACTGTATGAAAAGTAAAGCACTTTTAGAGATTTCCGGGTTAGCGCCTCCGGCAATGGCGGAATTCCTCTGATCGGGAAGAACTTGCTCTGTGGAATTCAGGGTCTGGCTGCCACGGCGAAGGCGGAGACCCACTAAAAATCGCAGGCGGGAGAAGCCTGTGAACGTGGGATTCGGCTGGCACCTTTTGCGCCTCCCCTACTCACAGGGATACCCGGTTTTGGGGATCCGGAGCGATGTGGGGTGAGTGGCGCGGTGCTTCGAATTGACTGCTTCTTTCACGGAGTGAAGCCGCATTGCTGTTGCCAGAGAGCGCTGACTTTTTCCTGTGGACAATTTGATTCTAAACAACTACCCGTGAGTAGAACGGAAAATTGGATTTTTAAACGTCTTAATTTGGCACCGAAACGGGGAGGTTTCAAACAGGAAGTCCGCCTTCCCCTTTTGTAAATAGATTGAAGCAAAGGATTTGCAAGCTAAAGTCTTGGAAAGTCCTATGTAAAGGATTAAACTTCCATCGGCTAAAATCATTAAACCCCCCTTGGAGGCAGGAGAAGAGGGGGGAAATTTTGGATCACGTAAGCCTGCAGGAGAGAGTGAAGAAAGTTGGATTACCACCACTCTGAACCTGGAAATGGACTGCTAGTAAGACTGACGTTTTTGGGAAAGTTCACTGACTGACAGTTAGTTAAATAAGAGAAATATATTGCTTTCACTGTCTCCTTCTGTGTTTAAAAAGGAGTAAAAGTAGCTGAAAATTGAAACTAATTTTACTGTTTGAACTGTGCTGAAAAGGATTGATACAAACAGAAATTGTTTCCCTCTAGAGGGAGCCTTTAAAATTGTTACAAGAGTTGGGCTGGTGGAATCTGCAGCTGCAAGAGAAAACCATGAGATTGAACTTGGATTGCTTGAGAATGTCGACAGAAGAAGCCTTAGTGATTGCACTATGCAAGATAAGTGAGTCATTGGAACAGCTCCACAAGAAGACGGATGTGATGAATATTAAAATTGATATTTTGGGACAAAAAGTGACTAATTTGGGACAAAAAGTGAACATCTACACAGAAACTATTCAGGAACCGATACAGGAATCTACTTTGACATGCCAAATGGTGGAGAAAGCGAGGGAGAAAGTTGTGGTTGTTGAACCTAAAGTAATACAAGTGGAGAGGGAGAGACCCCCAGCCTTACAGAGGCAATTTGATGACTACAAGTTGTTGCCCTCTATGATTGAATTCAGAGAAAGTCAAATTGGAACCCTGCTTGGACTGGAGAAGGAAAGTTGGATAGATCACCTCATGCAGGGATTTACTGACCTTTGGGATCTGAACCTGGGTCAGGAGGAAATTGGAGTTGTGGGGACCTGCAGATTTGGAGGGACTTTGAAACACGTCCTGAAATATTTTTTGGATTTTAGTTTTAACCACGGAGATGTGGATGACATGTCGAGAAGGAATAAAAACATTGTTAGGTTGGAGCTCCCCCGAGACCTACTCTTCAGCATCAAAGAAAGGAAATTAAGAACAAGATCAGCAGAAGACAAAGTAAAGTGTATGTATAAATATGAAGAAGATTTGCAGAAGGGACCAGGAAAAGAGTTAAGAGCCTCGGACAGAAGATCACCAGGTTGATGGACTATATGGAATTGACGGAAATTACTGGCAGAATCCGAGACCAGGGAGAAGAGACGGTGGAAGAAGATTGGAAAAAGTTTAAAGTTTATTTATAGAAATAGGGTAAAATTAATGAGTGTTAGAAAAATGTTGGAATGAAATTATATGGCCTTAGTAGAAGTGTTATAAGGAGTTAAGTATAAATAAGTATTATAGTATTAATGGAAATAAGGTTAAAATAAGTTAAGATATTTATATGACAGAAAATAGTTAAAGATGGAAAGGATTTGCTGAAACAATTAATAGAAGTGGAATACAAAAAGGGAGGTGAGAGGAAGTCGATGAAACAAGGGAAAGATAAGGCATTGAAATGGTATGATGTATGTTTTTAAATTGTTTTTGTTCTGTTTTGTTTAGTTTAATGCGTTAATGTTGTGTGGTGTATTGTTTATATATTGTATTGTGGTTTTTCCCCCCTTTGTTTTTTTCTTCTTTTTTCTCCTTTTCTTTCTCTTCTTGTTTGTAAGGTTTAAAAGTAATAAATATTATTTAAAAAAAGAAAAGTAAAGCACTTTTAGAAAAAGGAGGAGTCCTGATAGATACAGCACTTCATCAGTGTTTGTATTTGCCCATTCTGGATGTACTTTTTATTTGCATTCTTTGTAACTGTTTTTCAGAATAATCAAGCCTTCAAGTTGCTGAAGGTTGCTTGGCAATTCATATCTAATAGGTCACTGGTAGGTTGACATCCTGTAATAAACATGATCTGGGGTGGCCTTCAGACATATCAAGTGTAATATTCTAGTTGTTGTGGTCATAACATCCTGAAACCTTTGATAGAGCAAAAGCAGATGGGTGATGCAGCACTACCAAATGTCACACAGACTCTCAGATGCCATGTGTACTCTAAGCCTGTGTGCCACAAAAATGTATGGCATATTGGCTGAGTGTGAAAGCAACTCACTCAGAGAAAGCAACTGCTTTGAAAACTATCAAGTTAAATTTTCAAAGTTCATTATACAGCTAACACTACTGCCAGAGACACTTATGCTTTGAACTTCAAAATTTAAGATAGCTGTTTATTCTGTATGCATAAATTAAAATTACTACTTTAAAAAGTACTGAATATTTGCAATAGTCCAGTACTGAAGTTGCGAATTCCAGTAATCATGAACTGTGGGCATTCAAACAGAGATTCTCATCCTCTTTTGCGACAAGAAATTAAAAGTTAAACTTGTAATTATTTCAGACTTGTAAAATTACTGCTACATTTGTTTTGTGTGTGTACATATGTGTTCAGTTCCAACTCTCCTTTCCTCCTCTAAATCACTTGCTTTCTCAGGCCAAAACACCTAGGCCACTAAGTATATTTAGAAGTGAGATGCACAGCTCTGAATCCTATGGTTAGCAGTTTATTTAGGGAGATATTGGCCCAAGCAGCACGTTACTACAGTACATAGTAAAATAAATAAAAATAAACTGTTTATAATATTCAAAGAAAAGGCTCAGCAAATAAATAATGAGAACTAGCTTCATAAGCATTTGTTAATTAAAATGTTAACCTGCCCTTCTTGCCAAAGGACCCCAGAGCAACAAGATTTGTGAACTTTCCAGAAGTTTGAAGAATTAATATATCAGGGAGCAACTGCATCTGCTCTGGGTTCATCCATGTTCAGACAGCAACACATCAAATTCAAATTATAGCTGCAAGTTCAGGAATAGATACTTGGTTATTTTTAGCTGACTTTGCTGTGGTTTCCTCAAGTGTGTACATGAGTGTTTTACAGACACTTATCTGTTGTTTATGCATTATGTATTTGCCAAGAAACACTGTTAGGTCTGCAATATATACACTTGCCATGTAATTTTCAAAGTGGTCCTTTGTCTTTCAGCAGTCTGCTCCTAATCTAGATGCAGAAAATAACTGTCCATGGAACTATGCCAGCTATTTTTAAATTTTAGTTAATATTACTAGATGTAAATGATACCATATGTTAACATTTTTTTGTTCAGATGTATATTTGTTGATCTTAGTAGACTTAGAACAATAAAATTTAGAGTTGGAAGGGACTCTAAGGATCATCTAGTCCAACCCCCCTGCAATGCAGGAATATGCAGCTATCCAATATGGGGATCAAATCTGCAACCTTGGCATCATCAGCACCACGCTTTAACAGACTGAACTATCCATCCTGACTTTCAACTTTTGTAATAAGCTGCTTGCAGCTCCACAGCCCAGTCTGAATTCATAAAGCAACTCAGGCCTTTAATTATGGTGATCTTGACAGACCAGTAAAAAATACAAACTGAACCTAGTGAGAGAAGTTATAGTTGTAAGCCAGTCCTGATGGCTGCAGTTCCAATGTAGGCCTGAAGGTTTCCATATGAATGATAGCAGTTCCACCCCACTTACACACCTCTAGTCAACATGACCCACAATAGGGTTAGTAATTCTGGACAATTTATTATTTTTCAGATGGACCCATATAGTTGACTGCAGCTGAAAAAAATTCTGGAAAATGGGATTCTCCCTCTAGGCATGATTTTAACTGAAACCAAGTTTAAAAATAGGTTATTTGATTTCATTGCTCAAGTAAAGCTCTTAAAAGTGATATCACTTTCAATATCTGGGGAATAATAAGTCTGCCTCTTGTCAATTTATCATAAACAGATATCTTAAAATAAAGCCTATTTTTAAAATTATGTTTCATTCTTTCATGGATTACTAATGATTCAAACTATTTTGGACTATTGCCCTCAAATGTAGGTTGGTGCCCTGGATATTTGTCTGTTCAGAGACAATGTGTCCTGGGTGGTGTTACACAGCCTTCCTTTTTCTGGAAAGGGGGTTTGGGTGGGTTACACATCACCATTGCACAATGTTTCTCTAAATAATATAGCCAAAGTAAAAAATGATGAATTTGTTTTGTAATTGTTGACTACTCTGTATTTGGTAAACATATGGGAACAATTTGTTAAAAACAGCTCATGTCTGTGCAAATGCAGCTCTAGTAACATGTTTCAACGTTTATTTTAGGTTTGTTCTCTCATAACTATTGCTTTCCATAGGACACATTTAATATGTAAAGAATGCACTGCGACATTCAGAAAAATACTAGTTGCCTTTATAGAGGACTAGTTGCTAATAAATTTGTTTGCCATTAAGGGGTGAGAAACAATTATTGCTTTAATCTTATTTTTTTAGAATTGTGGTTGGTGGAAGCAGAGATTTAAGCAACTACGTGCCTCTTTATTTCACAGAGGAAGTAGCTGCACTAGGGTGGTTGGGTATAACTAACTTGCTGCAAAACTGCTCTATATTTAGATTACAGGCCTTAATTTAGAACAAAGAAAGAATAGAATGAAGATCCCACCATTCCATGCCAAGCCTTCCAGACTAATGTAACTATTCATCTGTCTGCATGCAAAAGACTAGAAAAAATGATGCAGAAATGTTATAAAAAAACTAGTTATTAATCCAGTGTGTTTTTTATCAATTTCAAATAAATGACCTTTAGTACATTAACATCTGAATAGAATTAAACATAATCAGAGTTGAAAGTTGGTCTGAGTTTAAACAGATTATTTTATAAAAGGCATGAAGGATATATTGAGGCTTAAATAAACAGAGATCATATAATACAGCCCAAGACAACCATATTTTGTTAATTATAGCTATTCCTACACTATTATGTCTGAGAAAATTGAATTAATGTTTTCTCAGAACTAGGGGCTCATAGAACACTCTCTATAGTTTGCTCACTTTTCAATATTCTTTTACAGCTTTTTACAAAAGTAGTCATGGAGGGCCAAACAGATCCTGAAAACGCCTAATTAGTTTGTGCCCTTTCACAACTCTTCAAAGCCACTGCCACTCCCTTTCATATCATCTGCACTTGTGCCATTTGAGTCAGTGATCCATAGAGTCATATTACCATACTGGATATTATGATGTCACAACAACAAATAAAGCACATTTACTTTCTGTAACATCCTTCCCAAAACTGGGACCTTCTAGATGTTTTGGTCACAACTCCCAGCATCCCTGTCCATTGGCCATGCTGGTTGCAGCTTATGGAAGTTGTGGTCCAAAGCATATTGAGTGCATCAGATTGGTGAAAACTGTCTGATACAGATCACATGGGTAATTCTAGCCAATCAGGGATCATTCTAATAACTGAACTCTTGCAGCTCTTTCAAAACCACTACCCCCAAATTATGGAAATGTGGGACCCTTCTGGCACTGATGAAGATTTTAACAACAAAACCCCCGCTTCCCATACATAAACATTTTTGCTCAGCTCTATTTGCATTTTTATTATCTGTGTTGACTTGTTTGGTTCCAAGGAGAGGGGAAAGCACAAATAATGTAACACTGTAATTAAGAATCCATATAGACAACTTGGCATAGAGGAATTCAAAGTAAAAATAAAGTTGGCAAGAAAGCAGGAGAGCAATGGATGGAAAATGTTAAGTGTACACACTAGTCACACTTTATCACAATCTAGAGGCTTGTTGAGGTGTAAACCCTTGTTTCACTTAACTCCTAACAAAAGCCAGGGATTCACTGCATTGTTTAGCTTCCCATGTCAACATCATATAAAATTGTAAGCAGGGCTTTTTTCCAGTATGAACTCACCGGAACTCAGTTCCGGTACCTCTCAGGTGAGCGCCATTGACATTCTAAGAGAACAAAGGAGGCGTACATGGTGAATTCTGGCACCTCTTTTTCTAGAAAAATAGCACTGATTGTAAGTAAAGTAAAATCCACCCAAATGTTGTTCTTCCTCAGCTGAAAAGCCAGGTTTCTTACATATGCATAATATTCAATAGGCTTCTAAGCCAATTCAGCAATATGTCCAGTACCTCTCCTAGATTACCAAAGGTGCTCTATAAATACTCAATTGCCTTTGTCCTCTACCTCCAAAACTATGAAATTTGTTGGGAGAGTTCCAGAAAAATGCCAGTGCTAGGCAACAATAATTCATTTGCATTCATTGAAAATCAATGATGATGAATTATGCAAAAGGGAGTCTAAGCCAAAAGTCTTTCCAAACATTCCACAGCATGGCTTTAGATAACGATACTCTACAATTTGCTTTGTCAGTATTGTGACCTGAGGGTAGCTAGTTTTCCAACTCCAACCACTTACATGAATTTTCTGTGGCTTGGGGTACATTCATGCTGTCTGAGAAACTTGTTTCAAAATTTTCCAGTCTTTCATTCCCACATAAGGCTTATTTTAACATTTGAAAGCAATCTGTAACAGAAGCAGAACCACGAGTAGGCTATGACAGAGTAAGCTAAACATCTTTCCTAAATTTAGTTTTTGTTGCAAATGGTCTGCTTAAAATTAGTGGACACTAAAATTTATGTTTTCACTGACCATGGAAAAGCTAATATGCTAACTTCTTCGCCATCACAATGAACTTCTTCAGTCTTCAACAGATGTGGATATATTCTTACCATAGAATTTTCTCAAGGGGAAAAAAGTATGTTTGTGCCAATGTTCTGGTTCCTGTGTAAGTGGCTCAAAAACTACAATGAAACGATAGTAAATTACTCATAAATGAGTTAGTGAATGTCCCAAACTTGTTACTCAGCACATTTTTGTACAAGTGAACAAAACATTCTGTAATACCTGTTTCATTCTGGGTTTTTACCTTAGACCGAGAACATTAAGTATAAGCTCTGTGGTTGGTCTACCAGTCCAAGGGCTTTCTTTTATACTATAAAGCAGCTGCTGGTGGATTCAGATTCAGCAGTGGGCAAGTGGGCTAGTGAAGGTAGAAAGGGGCATTTTAACTGTTTCTTTGCCAACATTTGTTTGCTTAAGATCATGCTGCTTTTTCACCTCTAGGAGTAAATATATTTAGATCTATATTTTTTACTCCTTAGGGAAAAGAGCAATGGAAGGGGGGGTGAGTAGACAAACAGCTGGAAATGCCAGACTTCTGCTCAATCTAAAGTCACCCACAGCTGCTTTGCACTATAAAAAGTTATATCATGGAACATGCTGTTCTACCATGACTCCAAGAACATGCATGGCTGTAGGAGTTGTTTGTTTGTTTTTTTACCCTGGGAGTAAAAAAAAACTCACCAGAAACCTCACAGCTTCTGTACTAAACACATATTTTTCTGTTAATTTACTACATAGCACACCAATGAAACTGTCATCAGCAAAAGTAGCAAAAGGGACTGTAACTCTGTAGCAGATTATACACTTGTCCCTGTTTCAATCCCTGATGTCTGTTGGTAGGACTGGGCAGTCTCCTGTATGAAACCCTGGAGAGGATGCCAACAATACTGAGGTAGAGGAGGAAACAGTCTGACTTGTTATAAGGCAGCTTCCTATGTACTGTTTAGTGTAAACATTCACTCACCCCTTGTAACTGTTTCTAGATTTGCGCTGAAACATCCAACTGAGTAAAGAAGGCTTTCAGGTGCACACGCCATAAGGATTATTTTTTCAGCAAGAGCTTGAGGGTTTTGGGGGAGTTAACCGCTGAGTGCTATTACAACTGCCACATGACTTTCCAATGAGATACAACAGAGGAAAATGTGCCCACAGAGTGCTTCTTTCTTGGTACTCTGCAGGGAGCTCTACTTGAAGGCACATCACACATCACAGCTATACTTCTGTTTTCCAAGGAACAGAGCAAAACCACAAGGTAAGCACATGTACCCTCCAGGTCCGGTGTCACTATGAACCTAGAAAGATAATTTTCCTGCCACTTAAGGCAACACTATACCTCAACTTTCATCCAGTAGATGGGAGTATATCTTAGCAAGGGGTTAAAGCTGACTCACTGCACAGTATATATGCCCCATGCAAGTACAAAAAATATTTAGCTTCATTTCTCAACAAGCTGTCATCCAAGTACTGTATCTTTCTTTGCATAGAGGAGCTGTTATGTATCTGTTATGTCTCTCCCAAAACCAGGCTTTACAGATTTGCTTCCATTGAAAACTTGGTACCTTGTGCATATTTCACCCTCCCTGTGTGCTGCATTTCTAATTTGTCCTTGTTTATTGCAATATGTTCACCATTGGGAATTAAATTGAAAAAAAAATGTTTAATACTTTGTTTAATTTCTCAGCTACAAAGAGATATTTTAAACTTTAGTTTAAAAAAACCAAAAGAAATATTAAGGTTGCACAGCAAAGAAACAAGCAGCTGAAGAAGAAAAAAGTACAGAAAGAAATATCACAAATTAGAGCTATAATATTATGGTATGACAGAAACACATCTACAAAGTGTGATAAATTCCTCAAGTCATTGTGATTTGTACTAGCTTCAGACTCATTTGTCTCAAGTGTGTGCACACATGCAGAGAGATACAGCAGTAAAGTACTAATCAAATTGGATACAGCTGCAAGAAACCCAGGTTACATTCAGATCATTAGGACATGTACAACTGTTCCAAAATACAGAAAAAGCAACATCTTGAGTTTTGAAACTCAAAACCAGCAAAAGTTACTATTGCATATGTGCAGTCAGTTTAGAAACAATGGCAAAATATAAATATAAAAATAATAATAACCCCAAAACAGACCTACCTAATTGTTGAAACAGAAGAGCCACACTGGTCCCTGTGACAGGAAGACTATCATGTAAAGGAGTTTGTATCAGTTGCCTGTCTCCTGCTCCCAAGGAAAACAGTTTCTGTAAAAATATATGTTAATACACTATTATTGCTTATGCAATATGAGGTGAGTTGTTTTTGCACCATTGTCATCAGATGTATATTAATTAAGTCAAACTGTTGTTTATGTGTTTACAATTGCATAATATTCAATATCCTACAATTTTGGGCCCCCAAACACGGTTGTCATGTTGCCAATATAGTTCTAGCAACTGCTGTGAGCGTAGTGAGCAAGCACTTGTCCCTCTCTTGCCACCAATCACTAACCGAGTGTTCTGTGAATCACAGAGAACACTGATGGGGTGGGGAGGTATCTCACTTATCCCTGGACTTTGCAGCATCATGAGTCTTTTACCAGGACTTATATTCTCCAAGAAGATAATGGACCCAATGGACTTTGGGGTGACTTAGCAGCAGCTGCAGGGAAGGGCTGGTCAAGATCAGGACCACAGAGTGTGGGGGAGGGAATTAACCCTTTCTCCCTGAGCCATAACCCCAATGAAAATCATTGTCATTGTTGACAACATCAGTTTCCCTCTACTGAAGAAAATAGCAGCTCAAGGGAGGATTGTTTTGGGACTGTGGAGGGTTAACACATACACTCATGTGGCACTATAGTATCAGGCTCCTGCAAGTCTGCTTTAAAAAAAAAAAAGAAAAAAGAAAAAGACTAACAAGCCACACTGAACGCAAAAAGGAATCCAAGAATTGGCTTTGTCTGTAAGACCATTTTCTCGTAATCTTGGTTGTAAGTCCATTTCCATATCCATAAAACATGAAAAAGAATGAAAGATCCCTGTTCATCCAAGCCAGGCAATCCACTGAGAATTGGAAAGGAAGAAACTAAACAAATGGAAGGAGTGTGGAAAATGGCTCTGTCAAGTCAAGTGGAGACAAGAGGGCCAGAAGTATACAGAGATTCATGCTTACTAAAGCAGGCTACAGGATAAGCTGCCTGAGAAAAAGCATAAAGCATTGCATCCAACACAGTAATTCCGTTTGCAAAATGACTTCCGCTAACACAACTTCCCATCCCTCTCCTTACCCTATGAACCCCTTGCACAGATGCACCAGATACACCAGAGGGTTCCCCCAAGATTTGGGAGGAGAAGGAGGACAAGTTCCACTGTGCAAGTGGAAGTCATTCTGCAAGCACAATTACTTCATTGGGTACTACTTGGAAAGGTGCCATATACTAGGTTTGACTGAGAGTCCATCTACTCTCAGTGGCAGCAGCTCTCCCATCACCTGCTACCTGATCGTTCTTTAGGCTAAGAATGTCAGGACTGCAAAGCATGTGCTCTAAAGAGAGGGTGTTGCGCAAGGACTGAAGCATGGGGGTTAAGAAAAAAATGTATATATGGTATATAGTGGATTGGTCAAATAGTCATTATGTCAGCGCTACCTTCAATGAGTATATAAACTACAGTAATGTACAAGCAGGAGTTGGGAATGAAGCTAACTAATGAGGAAATGGGAAAAATAAATTCTGGCTTCTTTTCTAGGTAACACACTACTCATTCTTCAGTACAGTTTACCAACTCAAAGTATGACAAGGACATTTCAGTGCCTCCCCCTCTTATCTGATCCAGGGTACTATCAGCAGAGTATGCTGGCAGTAGGGAAATGGAAAGGAAAAGGCTCTTGCTGATGGTATTCACCATCACACCCCACTTCTGAAATTTGCTATGGCAACTCAATTACCCTTGTCATGACAAAATCATCCATGCTTACATGTGAATTCTGTGCAGCTATTTTTCATCATAAGGCACAAATTACTAGTATGCAATAGAGCATGGTTTTCTTAAAACCTAATTTCATCATCATTGTATTTCATTGAAATCTGCATTATCATTGAAGACTATGTGGTAGGTCCACTGAAACAATGAACTACACCAGGACTGACTCAATAAAATCAAGTTCTGAGAACAGAAAAACTCCGCTCCCCAGTATCTCATGCAAACCAAGAAAAAACATAAAATACTGTATTTTGAAGCACTGGTAATAAAAAAGGTTGAATTCTACAGCAATGTTTCTGAATTCATACTATGCCGTGAAACATGCATTTGAAATGACAGAATTAACCCTTTGACCTTATGGTGGAATGGAATTCTCGCTCTCTTTAGAAGACGGGCCACTGGGACATACTCAACTGAACTATGGTCCTCTATTAAATCAAAATATTTAAAGAATTTATTTTTTGCTTTCTTCATAAATCAAATTAGCTGAATAAATACCCTTTTTTCCTATTTACCTGTGACCCTCCAGCAGCAGGGACAAAGCACGAACAGAGATTTGCAATGATACTCTCCAGCGAAACATGCAGGTTGTCCACATACACAGTGTAGACCAAGCCAAGGCAAGCCTAAAACAAGAAATAAAAACATATTACATTGCAACCTGGGGAAAAGATAATACTAATAATTATTGGAAAATATACATCTGTAGTATAAGGAATGCAATTTTGGAATATTTATACATGAAAAAAATATTTTGCTTAATTAAAGTGCAATGCTAAAATCTAAAGCTTTTGAGTTAGAACTATATAGCTTTATCAATAGTATGTTTCCGTAGTAGTAGTTTCAGGCCTGGTTTTAGAACTGAAACCATCTTGGTAACCATGACTGATCTTTATGAGCAGAGAGAAAAGAGAATGTTGTTTTGCCTCTACTTGTCAGCAGCTTTTGATGCAACTGAACATGGTGTTCTTCTGAAGCAACTCAAGGAGATGGGAGTTGGTGGTAATGTGTTACTTTAGTTCTGCCCTTACCTGCAGGGTTGCTACCAGACAGTTCTAGGAGATTGGTGCTTAGCACCATGGCTCTTGGACTGGGTCCCATAGGGCTGCCCCACAAGAGTCGATTCTGTTTCCTTTTTCTATTGAGCATCTATATTAAAGAGTTGGGAGCTCTCATCTGGGGGTTAGAGAGCACAGTTTCAGCAGCATGCTGATGAACGCAGCTTTCTGCATTCCACTGAAATCAGGAAAGGCTGTGAAGATGTTGGACAAGTGTCTAGAGGTAGTGATGGACTGGATAGAGTCCAATAAACTCAGCTTAAATCCTGCTAAGATGGAAATGTTGTGGGGTGGTGGTTCCTGTTTCTGGGAATTAGGTGTATGATCTGTTCTGCGAGGTGACTGCACTCCCCTGTGAAGGAACAGAATCACAGCCTGGGAATACCCCTGGATTCCAACTTGTTACTAGAGTCTCAAGTGGCTTCTGTGGCTAGCAGAACTTATGCCCAGCTTATAATGATTTGCCGTCTATGACCATTCCTGGACAGTGATAGTTTTGCTCAGTTGTCCATGCTCTAGTGACCTCCAATTTGGGATACTATAATACGTAGGGTTAACCATGAAGGTGGTCTGGAAGCTGTAGCTATTGAAGAATGTGGCTGCTAGGCTGGTAAGTGGGGTAGCCCGATAGGACCATATGTCACTGGTTCTGAAAACACTGCCCAGGTTGCCGGTACCAGGCCTAATTCAAGACATTAGTGCTAGCATCTAAAACCCTTAACAGCTTGAGACCCAAGTACCTAAAACAGGGTCTTTCATAATATGAGCCATCTCAGACTGTATGGTTGGCAAATGAGCCTTGTTGGTACAGCTGTCACTGGGAGCTGCTCTGACCCATGGCAGGGTTGTTTCAGTAGCAGTTCCCCATTTGTGGCCCTCCTGTCACCTTCATTACTGACTTGCAGGAGAAATTTGAAAACATCCCTGTTTGATGGCTGAAGGAAACTATTCCTGGCACCCCTAAGATCAGTGGCTGAGTTTTATTATGGATGTGCTCGCCACCCTGGGTTCCTTCAGGAGGAAGAAGTTGAATGAATGAGGGGGGAAGAACTAATTTTTGAGTGACATAAGTATAAGGAAGCCTTTTTAAAGAAGTTGCTGTTTGTGTACTGCATATGAGCCTCAGAAATAAAAGTTGCAGGCTGCAAGGCCAACTCCTGCTGAGGCTTTCCATACTAAACCTAAGGACTGCAATTAAGAAGCTACATAACTTGAGTTATCTAGAAGCTCAGTCTCAAAGTCGTGTGTAAGTAATAAGATATTGGGCATAATCAAAAATACAGTCCTGTACTGCAAATTTTAAATAAAAACATTTTTTATTAGTCTTGTGCCAAACATTTAACCATTTCATTTGGAGTGCAAAGAGTTTTGAGTGAGGCTGAAGAGTTTTGAGTGAGGCTGAAATATTTTCCCCACTTTGTTACCTAACCAGTTGCTTGTTTACTGAATCAGCTGTTGCATCAGAACCAACATTAAGCTATGTAAGTGAATCAACTCAATTACTTTGACCAAACTAATTGCTCTGAAGTTTACATTTTTAGTTCTATATGAGTAGCTAGGAGATTCCAGGGCTAGAACCAGTTTGCGGCAGCTGCCTGTGGTGAGCTGTCAGAACTGCAGCTTGGATTATCATCTGGACAGGAAGGCTATAAAGGCTTCCTTTTGTGGGATGGGACCTTGCCTGAGCAAGATGCTCTTTCTGGTTTTGATGTGTTCTTTGGCTTCAACTCCTCCCTTGGTTCCAATTCACCAGTGCACCTCTGACAGTTGCCTATGGCTTAGCCCTGACATTAAGCTGGGATAACTAAATATTTATCTGGTATATATGTGCTTCTGAATATAATGCTTCTGTGAATAAAAAGTGCGTCGCATTGATGTACCAGTGAAATGTGATTTGTATAAAATGCAGGCTATTTCTTCTTGTGCTGTCTAAATTCTCATAACAGTGTAAATATATTTCAGTTCAAGAATACTTGCCACTGTTACTTATCAAATATCCAACAAATTTGTACAATGGCACATTATAAATGACAGGTTCTTTACCCTGAAAATTTCTGGATAATCTAATCTGGACACCAACACCAGGCTTTTGGGAGCAAATACTTCTGCAGGCTGGATCAAACCTGTCTCCTCCTCTCCTTCTGTTTCTCTTGATCCCTTTGAAAACAGACATACTTCAGTCAACAGATAAGATGGTGATCACCTTTATGAAAAAATAGTATTTTTAAAAATAAAACCCAAATATGTCCTAGAATTTAAAATAAAATATAGCTTTTATGAAAACATTAGAACTTTAAAAGAACTACCACACAATTTGTACCTCACGGTTCCCAAGATGACTTATTGCAACAAGCAGATAAAATAGCTAATCACAATTTTTGCATAAAACACAGGGGGAAACTTCTACGTTGAAAGCAAAAGCAACTCTGCTTCCTACAAGTTAGTCAAAAGCTCCTCTTTGAAGCTATCTCAACATAGCAGTTTTCAATAAAAGTGTGAACTCATGTAGCTCTATGTGTGAACTTATGACATTTCTAATCCTACCCATAAATTTCATCCTACATCATGTCATTCAGTAGACAGAATGCCAAGGGCAGCAGAGAATCACACCTCAATGGCCCACTGGGATTTGTTGGATTGGTCCTTCACTAATCACTACCCCAATCAGCTGTTGCTTCCTAGACAAGAGGACTGGGCAGGCCCCAAAAGCTGCAGGTAGGTGGTAAAGAGAGATTGGTATTTCAAAACATGAGACCTGAGTTCCAGTTTTGCTGACTGTCTCAAAAGGTTCTAGTACTGACCTCTGCAATTTTTATTCAAAATCATTATTTCTAGCAGTGTGACAGCAGCAAAACATGCTTTGGCTTGCACTGGATATGCCAGTAGTACCTGTTTGTAGCCTAGGAGTGGCAACCATTCTCAGGAGAATTCAAATACACATCAACTTGTTTCTTACTGTAGCTATCCTACCAGGAGAGGACACTGGGACCTACTATCCAAGCTAAAGGGCAGATTGAACTACTGGGCTATAGCAAAAGAGTACAAATGAAAAGGAAGCTTTTGTTCCTTCTACTTCACTGTTTACAATGCTCTGCTGCCTGTTGACTGGAGCTGTCCATGAATAATTAAGCTGAATAATGAATGTCACTGGCATACACATTTGCTGTTTCTGTGATGTTTTCTTTGAATATTAATTGTTGTTGGGTTGCTGCTAACACAGCAGCCTGTATTAGCTAAATTAAGTTTCAACTTCATTTTTTTATTAAAAAAACAATTTGAGTACAAATAGGATTTTTAAATTCGAAAACATTACATTTTCAAGCCCT
Organism: Podarcis cretensis; assembly: GCF_951804945.1. Lineage (NCBI taxonomy): Eukaryota > Metazoa > Chordata > Lepidosauria > Squamata > Lacertidae > Podarcis > Podarcis cretensis. The sequence continues at coordinate 70,813,913 of NC_137170.1, read as the reverse complement.
TGAATAATCACAGCAGGCCATATCTCTACATATACATGAGAGACAGGGATTTTCTTTTCAAACTGTATGGCATGAAAAATAAAAACAACCAAACATGTTTAAAGGAACCTTATAGCATGGACAGCTCACTTTTGTGTCAGAGTAAATGTATACATGTTTATCCTTTTTATTGGACCATAAAGTTATGGAAGAATGCACAAGTTGTTAAAATTACATTGAATGTCAGGCCAAACCCTGTTTTGTGTACCTCGGTTTGCTTATTCTCTTTTACTAATATGTTAGCTAATATGTTGGCAACTCCTTACCTATTTTGTACCTCTTCTTGTACAAAAGTATATCACCTTTTGTAAAGTCAACCATCATTATCCTTAACATACTGGTAAGGCCTATGAATGAACTGACCGACTTGAATCTAGTAGCTTTAAATAGGATGCTTCTCAGTAGTGAACAAGACACAGAGCTCACCTATACCTTCTCCTGTACCTAGAAAGGACAGATCTGACCGGTTTTTCACTTGTCCCATGTTTTCTAGGCATGGGTCTGACTGGATTTGCCTTTGCCCCTCCATTTCCCCCTGGAAAACTTGTTCTTTAGTGTTAAATCAGAACAAATGGAAATCTGTGGAAAACCTGATTCTGATTCAGTACTAAACTGCAGGTTTTCCTGGGGGAAAGTGGAGGGTCAAACGGAAACTTCTGAATGCAAGCTAATCAAAGCTTATTAGGTCTTGTTGCCCTGAACTGTATTTGGTATAGCAGTGACTAATATCCTTTTCACTTGTACTATGCTGTGCTACAGGACTGTCAGCTATTATCAGTGAAAAACACTTTCTAAAATTGGATAAACATCTTGCTGTGGGAACCACCAATACATTTTAAAATAATTTAAGAGCAAACACTGCACAATGCTGTCTAGCAGTGTTTACAGCAATGGATATGCCCACAGTAAATCCTCTCAGAACATTTCTATTACCCAGTCTCAAAACCTTATTCAGATTCGATACATCAAATAAGTAAGATGAATTGATTCTTACAAGCAGACTTCACTATAATTAGCATGGAGATCAGCTTTATACTACATTAGGAGAAAAAGAAAAAAGAGCTAGAAATAGCTAACAGAACCACAATTATTATTTATATTGCTGAAGTAAAGTCATTCTCATTGTTTGCTAAGTTACTTCTTTTTATAGAAAACAGTTTTATATCTAGTAAAAATAGATAGTGGGAACAGTTGGAGATTACTGTTTCACTTAAAGAGAAAAAAACCAAACAACACCCTAACAATCACCTAATACATTCAGGTAGGTAGCCGTGTTGGTCTAAGGCAGTAGAAATATATATATTTTTAAAAAAATGTCCAGTAGCACCTTAGAGACCAACTATGTTTGTTCTTGGTATGAGTTTTTGTGTGCATGCATACTTCTTCAGATACACACTGAAATACATTGTTTTCTTTTACTAAATCAAATTATGAAAAACAGTCCACATGACTACAAAGGTGAATTTTGATAAGATTCTCTGGCACTGCAAGTTACAATTAAGATCACACTGGGTTCTACTTGAGTTCTTTTGATGAAATACCAGTAGGTGGCACTGGAGATTCTTACAGCTAGTACTTCCAGGCTTCCTTCATATAGGGATGACCCATGACACATAGTAGTGGCTTGGAAGACTTTTAAATTCTGCTCAACTTAGTCATCTCTTTCAGCTGGGTACTCCTACAGAAACCATGCTATTTGAAGGTAAAACAAACAGATCTGAAGGAACCGTACACTAATCTTCCATGTGCTGCATTGTTTCCCATCTTGCTTCCAAGAGTAAGAGTGACAAACATCCATGTAGCACAAAAAATCAGTGAACCTTTGTTTCAATACCAGCAGAAATGAAAAGTACCGTAATTTTCCTACAAACAACTTGTAACAGACAGTGTGAATAAGAAGAGCTGCATGACCTATACAGCATTTGAATGAAAACTATTGTATGGTTCAACAGGAATCTCTTCTCTGTCAAAAGTATATTTTGGATTTGAATGGGAAGGTATGGAAGACATATTATTTTATCTTTGTCAGAGAGCAGAGAATGAATTGCAGTTTAATTGTAAATTAGGAAACAATCCCATGGAAAACAAGCCCTCCCCAATGAACAATGCCTTCTGCCTGTAGATATTCAGCTTTCATGGATCAAAGGACCCTTTCAGATGTTTTTATTTGTGGCACCCTCTCTGTAGAATTACCTCCCATCTAAACTAAAGCAAATGCTAACTCTGATGCCATTCTGGTACTTCCTTTAAAAACACATTTATTTTCTCAGGTCTCTGTTACAAGTTAGTTGTATTGATTAATTTAAATCTGCCCTGGCTTAATGCCTGATGCTTTTATTTTGTATTATAAGTGTGTGTGTGTGTGTGTGTGTGTGTGTGTGTGTGTGTGTGTTTTACTGTACACCACCTTGCAATTTCAAATGAAAGGTGGCATATTTATATATTCCAATAAATATTTAAAAATGGGAAGAGAAAAAGCTTTTATGTCCATAATGTTTCCGATTTTTTTAGAAAAGGGACTCAAGCTAGATCCTGAAGGCATAGTTTCAAGTAGCTAGGTCCAAATCTGAGAGAAAAGATCCATATTTTTCATTAAATGGAGTTGGTTAAAAACCAGTGATTGAACACAAGTCTTATCGCCTGACACTGTTATGTAGTTTCCTAACAAAGCAATGTATTTCTTTGCAGACATTGCATATGGAGCCTATAAAGTTAACATCTGCACGTCTTACTGTTGCACATGTAAAATTATGTGTAGCTATAATACATCCTAATGTATTCAGAAAATATTGTACGTTTATTGAAAGTATGTTTATCTGTGTGGATTTGTATTAGTCTGGTTACATGCTGTTCTGCTTCTGCACGGCATTTCTTGAAGTCTGAGCAACAGAACAAAACACGTGCTCAGCAAAAAAATCAGAAGCAATTTGAAAAATATTATATGGCTATGGTGCAAGATGTCATCACCAAAGATAAGGTATTATAAGTGGCTTTTAAAAATGCAATTAGTTACATATTTTTTCATAAAAGGACAACTGCAAGAAATCTAGCTAGAGGAAGCCTAAACTTTTCAATTCACTTTGAAAAGAGTGTCAGCATTCCCTAATTCCAGCATTTCAACCATGCTTACCCATGCAAAATTTCTATCACAGAATTGTCTTGCTGTGGGAAAAGTGAGATTTACCCAGATTTATTCCTTCACAAAGAAATGAGCCAACTGCATAGACAGATCTCATTACCTTACAAAATGCTAAGCAGAGGAGATGGCTGCACTTCAAAAAGCTATTAGTAAGCACTTTGTAGAACCAATTACAAAAGCCCATATATGGTAATTAAAGCAAACATTGCACAAAGTTTATACTAGCCACAATCAAAGCCAAAGAATGATACATGTTCTTTCATTTCCAACATTCCTGGCATTGTTTCACTAAGTGACACAATAAACTGTAGACAACGTTCTGAATTTCCAGTGATTGTACACTCCCTTTTCCTTGCCAACTAATTTCTTCATATCTCTGATATGCTATTTACAGGATCATGCTTAATTACAAGTAGGAAGAAATGACAATGCACAAACTATTTATACAATCAGCATTATCCACAAAGGTACAGAACATTACAACTTAAAACAAATTCCCCCTTTAATTTCTGGAAAATGTGCTCTGAAAATGTCCAAGACCAGTGACCTATTGATAATACAACCTCACTAAATCAGAATGGGCTTTTTCACATAGCACATTGCATCATAATTTTAAACAAGCTATGATTTATCTTCTCATGAGGGAGAAGAAATGACAAACCTAGATAGCATCTTAAAAAGCAGAGTCATCACCTTGCCGACAAAGGTTCGTATAGTTAAAGCTATGGTTTTCTCAGTAGTGACATATGGAAGTGAGAGCTGGACCATAAAGAAGGCTGATTACCAAAGAATTGGTGCTTTTGAATTATGGTGCTGGAGGAGACTCTTGAGAGTCCCATGGACTGCAAGAAGATCAAACCTATCCATTCTTAAGGAAATCAGCCCTGAGTGCTCACTGGAAGGACAGATCGTGAAGCTGAGGCTCCAGTACTTTGGCCACCTCATGAGAAGAGAAGACTCCCTGGAAAAGACCCTGATGTTGGGAAAGATGGAGGGCATAAGGAGAAGGGGACGACAGAGGATGAGATGGTTGGATAGTGTTCTCGAAGCTACCAGCATGAGTTTGACCAAACTGCGGGAGGCAGTGGAACACAGGAGTGTCTGGCGTGCTCTGGTCCATGGAGTCACAAAGAGTCGGACATGACTAAACGACTAAACAATAACAACAAGATTTCATGTGAACAAGCAGTGCATTTGTGCGTGCTGTTCAAAGGTTTCTGTGGTGCTCCTTCCCCACTCCTGTTGCTGCTGCACCATGAACAAAAGAGGGGGGGAGTCTAATTTGTCACATTGTCTGAACCCAGGTTCATGGTTTGTTTCTCTCCAAACAAACCACAAGCTCAATTTCAGACACTTTGACAAGCAAAACTTGGGCTTCTTTTTCTGCAACACTTTTCTGTTGTGAGCACTGGCAGCATTCTGTGGGTTCACAATAAACCATAGTTTGTTTTAATTATGGCTTAATGTGACGTACAAACCGGGCCAGTGTATGCTCTCTCTTTATTATGTTATGAAAAAATGAAACATTAGAGAAATGTTTTTTAAAGCATTAACTACTAGAGGAATTTTGTTTCTGTAGAAACTACCAAGAAAGAGAAGGGGGGAGGAAGGATCTTGATTCACCAAAGAATGGCAGACACATTGCATTTTAGCATGGGATTTGGGAACGTATTTTGCAATTCCTGTGCATCCTGGGTGAATAGTACTATTAATTATGTCTAAGATAAATGATAACCTCTTGCCTTTAGCAGTCTCCAGCCAATATATCTGACCTGCTGCTAGGAAATTATTTTATCTCTGTTTTAAGTTATAAATTTATCTTGGTGTTTATTGCCCTCTGTGTCACACTACTGAACACATAACTGTGGTTACTCCTTAAATTTCTGCATTCTAAAATACTCTATAGAACGGGATGTTCTGTGGTGGAAAAACCATCGAGATTACTTGAAATACTGTAGCTGTAGGGGTAGAGCCATTAAAACATATGGAACCAATCCTTATGAGGAATGGTTGAGAGAGCTGGATATGTCTAGCTTAGAGAAGAGAAGACTGAGAGGTGATATGATAGATATCTTCAAATATATGAAAGGCTGCCATATGGAAGATGAAACAAGCTTGTTTTCTGCAGCTCCAAAGGCTGGAATCCGAATCAATGGATTCAAATTACAAAAAAATGAGATTTTCACTTAAACCTTAGAGAAAACTTTCTGATGGTAAGAGCTGTTCGACAGTGCAATGGAATACCTTGGAAGGTATTAAACAGAGGCTGGGATTCTTTAGTTGTGATTCCTGTATTGCAAGGGGATGGACTAGATGACCCTTGTGGTCACTTCCAACTCTACAATTCTATGATTATGGAATCTCAAAACAATTTATTTCAATTCAAGGTCTTGTAGATAAAATGAAGGGAAAATGTTTTGCTACATCTGCTAAAAACCTACTTACATTTTTCGGCACATTAACAATAATTCCACATAACACATTTCTCATTTGTTCAAGCTGATTTTGCTGAACTTCTCCAGTAGTACAACAAAATCACCTTACCTAAATATTTTAGAGTATTATTTTTCAGATAGGCTCATCTTTTTAAAAATGAATACAGAGAGCTATCCTCTATTAGCATATACCATGTATGAAGCCAATGAATTTGCAGCATCCCCCATCCAACTGATCCCCCGCCCACTTCCTCCAGTGGGAGCTTCTGCTCAATCCGAGTGCCTACTATAAAGAACCACCCTCCTAGATCTGGCCAAAGGCCCATCAAGGCCAACATTTTGTCTTCACAGTGGTCAACCAGATGTCTATAGGAAAGTGTGCAAGCAGGTAATGAGCACAACAATGCTCTCTCCCTTTGTGATTATCAGGAACTGGTATTCACAATCATACTGTCTTCAGCCTTACAGAAAGAACATCCAAGTAGGCTGTGGACTCCATTGGAGGTTTTCAAGCAGAGGTTGGATACCATGTCATGTCATGGATGATTTAGCTAAGATTCCTGCATTGCAGGGGGTTGAACCCTATTATATAATTGTATTTATTAACTGTATAGTTTGATTTTACTGTTGCAATTTGATTCTAGCTGGTATTGTAAACTACAACGGGTTCAATTTGAAGATAAGCAAGATATAATTTTATTTAATTTTTGCAACAACAACAACAACGGTGTCTAAAAATTGAAAGAAAGGACCTATTTTTCATAAAGGCTTCTTATTAAACAATGATGTAAAATTCCTGCAAAGCCTTGGACTGCAAAAATTACTTTGCATCATAATTAATACAAGTCTTCTAAGCACATTTAGAGCACGTAAAATACTTAGTAAGAATGTGATTAACAATTCCAATGTGATAAAGCAATCAAAGAAATTCCTAGAAAACCAAAGCTAGTCACATATACAAACAGAGGTATTACCGGCCATGTCATTATCAGAAGTCACAGCCTAAAAGGATAATCTGATTAAACACATGACTTTCAAACTACTTTATTGTGAGCACTAACAGTATATGCATTCTCTGAACACACAGTGTAAAGCTAGAAGTCCATAGCCAGTTAATCTTTCGGTTCTAGTTTAGAAATGCATTCTCTCTCACAAGAAGACCAATGCAATACTCCACGTTCAAGAACACTTTTGGGGAAAAATATTTGATTTGATGGTACATGTATTCCCCCCAAACACAATGGGAATAGCCACCTTCCTAAGTCTTCCATATGTCAGTTAGATAGATCAGGGGGAGCCAAGGTGGTTACCTCCAGATGTTGTAGTTCTTATTAAACTGTGAATTACTCAGACTTGAAAGAGATGAACATAGCTGAGCAATATTACTTTAGTCAGATTGACACAAACAATTCAAGGAACTGAAAACAAAACCTTAGATCTCTCTCTCTCTCACACACACACACACACACACACACAGAGAGAGAGAGAGAGAGAGAGAGAGAGAGAGAGAGAGAGAGGTGCTGATAATACCAAGGTCACATTCGATCCTCATATGGGACTGTGGCATAGTCCTATACCGCAAGGGGTTGGACTAGATGATCCTCAGGGTCCTTCCAACTCTACAATTCTATGATTCCACTTCAGCTTGGACAGCAGGAGGCGCTTTTTAATAAAAGCCAAATAAACCAAATAACCCAAAATATAGTAATTGTAATAACTGTTTTAAATATTTAATTTCTATAACTTGATCACTATTGTCCATGTGCTAGTAACTTCCATCTTACTACAATGTGGTCTATGTGGGACTTCCCTTGACTGCAGCTAGTGCAACATGTAGTGTCTCGGCTGCTCACTAAGGCTGACTATTACAGTATCATCATATTATTCTGCTACTACATTGGCCTCCAAGTAGCTACTGTTCTAAGTACATATTCCTCTCAAATTTACCATCTCAGTGTAGTTTTTCTGCCTGAAATATGCAGTACAAAAATATGAGATAATGATGATAAAGACTCATCATCATCAACATACTTCTTACCCATCCCTCGCCAGGTCCCAGGGCAGGTCACATCGATTTAAAAATACAGTATTTATGTATGGCCTATGAACTATGTTATCAGTAGGTATTTCATGCTAGTGAGGAGGAAGAGGCAATGCCACCTTTATCAATTCTGTTTTGCACTTGGTTTCTGTGACTTTTGCTGCCAACCAATGGAGGATGGCATGGCAGCATTCACTGCTGACCTTGCGTCCCAGCACCACATGCTGTTACTGGTTAGAGAAAAGAGCAGGAGGCAAGGCAGCAGATGCAGCGGAAGCATATCCGATGATCCTGAAACTATGCTTATACTGTTTCGAGCTCCCTGCTGCCTTGCCCCTCTCCCTCTTGATAACTGGCAGCGGTGTGCAGTGTTAGGAAGTCAGATCAGCAACACAATCCTACTCATGTCGCTATTGTAGCCAACTTAGCAAAACAAAATCTGAAGTTTTGTAAATTCTTCTTCATTCATCTCAGTTCCCTAGCCCCTGTATCCAAGTTTCTGAAATTTTACAGGTTACTTCCTTAGGAACACACTACAATGTATGCCATTATCATACTAAATTCCTAAGAAAAAAACCTAGCACAAACCTCCCTGAATCAATAGCTCCCAAGCAATTCATAAATTAATATAAGCCAGACTTCTGAAATTTGGCAGGTTTCTTACCTGGGGGCATCTCTATGATGTACACTATTTTAATATGAACTGGACACAAAACAACAGGGGATATTAAGTGCATAATTTTTTAACCACCCTAAACTGTAAGGGCCATCTTTCCAGGAAATTCACTGCACCAATTATTCTGAAATTTGGCAGTATTCATCCCTCACAAGGGGTTTTTTAAACAAGGGGTTTCATTTTTTTTAAAAAAAATTAGATTGAAGGGTGCCCAACAGAAAGATTCCTGAGCTACTTACAAACAGCAAGGTAAACTATGCCTGCAAATATTCAATTGTGTCAAAAAGAGGGGGAAGTTATAGGCATTTTTATTTTCCTATAATAGTGAATGAGAGAAGGCATGAAGCTTCATTTTTTTCCAAATTGAGATATGAACCCAGGCTGAATTAGGAAGTTTTCAAAATGCTTTATAACAAGTCAGGCAGTTTTTCAAAGAACCAAATCTGGGTCTGAACTGAATAGTGTATTCTGTGCTGAAAACTATAGGAAAAATTAAAGTGATGTAAACAGATAAAGACATATTCCCCCTAAAATTAACTCTATTAAACATCAGAGAGCTCATGACACTGCCATCTGAAATATACTCTAAGACATCCAAACAATGAGATTTTTCTTCAAGTCTTTTATGTATGATGACAGCAAGCGCTCCAAAATGAAACAGGCAACAGTTTGTTCTTTGGTGGTCTCCATTTTTTAGCTGATTATTATTCCCAATAGCAACCAATCTACTTGGCTGAATTAAAGTGAGAGATGACATAGTGAAGCCCAGAAATGGGATAATATGTCAATTAGGAACATATTCAGAGATTAAAAGCGAAGAAAAAGCTGTGTGCTAACACCATGTGTGTCAAGAGTTATTTTTAATAATTTGCCATATCCTTTCTGTCATAAACTGTGTCTCATCTACATCGGTTGTAACAGATGAAGATGGGAATGCTTTAAAATTATTCTCATACATATAGCTCAAAGTCACAGTTTCCTCAGCTAGTTTGTACTTTAATACTATCATGTGAATAAGCTTTTAGCAGTAGAGTTCATATGAAAGACACAGTCTTCACATGTCAAGCAAAGGAAAACAATTTTTTAAAATTAATGAGCTACTTATTAAAATATTCAAGACAACTAGGTCAAGCAGAAGCAAACACAAGGTTGGAATAATATCCTAATCTATTTTAAGTGCTTAAACTTTGTATACTATTAATGTAAAATGGATTGTATTTAAAGTAAATGTATTGCAGCGGGGGAGAAGCATACTTTAGTACACTATGTGCAGGCTTGGCTGACAAATATTTCATCTTAATGCAGTAGAAGACATGTTCTGGATCAGTCTGACCTTGAACAGAGAATAACCAAGCTAAAGCTAGTAAACACTCTCATATTTTAGAGTAGAAAATCAGATTTAAATTTAAAAGATTTAAAAAGATTTACATCAACCACAATCAATTTATGATGGAGCAATTTCATAAAATATTTTCACTGATTTTTATGACATTAATGAGCTCATACATTTTCCTGAAAAAATGGTGTTCACACAACATGTTTGGCATATATGCTTTACATTATTTATATAAACTATTAATGGAACACCAAAGCATTCAAACAAACAATGCAGATGAGTTTCTGAACTGCTTATAAGACAAATTAACAGTTTAAAAGACAGAAAGTGAGGTTCTCAAAGGTGCAGTACAAAGTAATATATGAGCGTAACATGAATCATGTGTCATAGCTCTTCTTTAGTGGTAACTGATTTAATCCATTTAAACTGTTTAGGAACTTGTGGCCTTCCAAATTTTGTTGTTCATACTACAGTTCTGCTCAGCCTAGCCAGCAAAGCAAACATTCAGGGATTATGAGAGCCATAGTCCGAAATCTGGAGCGCATCCTGTTACCTACACTTGGGTTAAACTCATTGCCGCTGAAAAAAATAAAATAATTTGCATTTGGCCAATAAATCATCCTCCATATGCTTTTGAGATCCCTTCCTAGCAGTTAAATGCTAATCATGATAAAATTATGACTCTCTACTGCCTGAGCAATGAGCATCACATAGGAGACATGTGGAAGCCAGACACTTTTAATCCAATTAATCTAGGATACATACAATCAGTAAACAAATGTGAATCACTTATGTCATAAAGTGAGCAAACCCAAAATAGAACTTTCCCACATGTTTAGAGCAGACACAGACACATGAAAATATTTTTAAAATACCTTGTTAATCCATTTTTAAATCTCAATAAACGAACCTGAAGTGTTCCCACAACCACAAATGTACATTAAAACCGTCCGTCCTGCTTCAAACTATTTTTTTCTGAGAGACAAAAAACCAACAAAAAACCCAGCAACTTCTACTTTGAATCCAAAAAAGTTGGTTTACTCCATTTGTTATGGGTGTTTTGTTTGGAGCTCAAACACTTCAGCCCAAATTCCTACTTGGTTGGCCAAGTTGGATGGTCTGGTTGACCTTAAACAAATTGAAATTTCTCTGAGATTATGCTTCATTTTAATGTTCTCTTTAGATTATGGTATGTGGATAAGTACACATGTAGGTTCTGCCTCTCTCCTGCAGGCAACAACAATTCCTGAAATTACCAAACTGAAACCAAGCCTAATGTCATGTAATAGTGAATAGAATGGTATAAAGCCCTTACTTGGAAATGCCATTTCTCTAGGATGCGGGGAGGCTAATTTGTCACTGAGAATTAAAGTACCATATATGTGTCAAGGAACTGCCATCAGCTTAGAGGCGTGAGGTGGAAGGGCAGTTGGGTTACAGGGAACCTCCGAAGAGAAGATCATGCGAAGCAGCTCTTCCTCCGGTGAGAAGGGAAGCCCCGCCTTCAGTGGGGAAGGGATGCAGGGATCGGAAGATGCTAGAGAGAGCCGCAACACCGAGCTTGAGCAAAGCAAGGGGGAGGCAAGTCCCCCTTTGCCAGCGCCCTCTCTGCGCAGTCGGTTTACGTGCAGAGAGGGGAGGAGAAGGATGGAGGTCAAAAGACTGTTATGCTGGGGAAAGTTTAAGGACCGCCCACTCCCAGATTCTGCTAGCGATTGATCAGACATGGACTTGAGACGCTCTGCACTGTAAATGTTTTTGTACAGATAATAAAGCCTGGAAAAGACCGGTGAGATTCTTGCCTGTTCACTCTTGAGCAACCACACAGGCACATAACAATATGGAAATGTAAAGCAGTTTACTGAAACACAGTTTACAAAGACAGAACAAAATAAATTAGAGAGAGAAAAGAATCAGACTGCTTTAATATGACCCTGTTGGCAAGCGTAGCAGCCAGTTTGAAATTTTGTAAAAGTTGTATGGCTACATTGTTACAAGCTACATTATAAAAGCAGATATATAATGAGATATAATGTGAAAAAAATTGTCTGTAGTGTCAAAAATCTGTTATTTTTATAAAGGCTATTCAAAAGGTTTATGAAAATCTGAAATCTAATCAGGATATTAATCTACACCAAGACTACAGGCAGTGCATGTAACTAAAGGGTATGCTACATTTACAGAAGGCCATCTTAACAGGAATTTGGAGTGTAGGGTTTTATCAAGGGTAAAGCTAAAAAATGTCTAAGAAAACGTGTGAAATGGTTTTTGGTTACTTTTTACCAACAATGCTGTGAACCTCTATGTCCATGTTTGGTATTCCTGACACACCTGCCCACTATTGCAACAACATAGCTGGAAGAATCAGACATATTCTATGCACCTATGATTAAAAAATGCAGGAGTATTTAAGAAGCCTAAAATAGATAGGGCAAGGCTTTTAACATTAACAACTCCTCAGGGCCACCGACAAACAGTTATAAACCCTTAGCCTCTTTGTTATGCTCCGAATAAATTCATGCACTTCTTCCAGACCACAGAAACTCTAGAACAATTTTAAAATATTAGTTCTGGAATCTGAATAAAAGAACTTCTAACCACACTCATGAAGAACAAACAAAAGCAGACAATTTAAGATTTAACTGTGTATACAGCATTTTCATTTGAATTGCTTTTAAAAGCATTGCACGTGATGCATCAATGGATTTGCATTTTATATCAGCCGCTAAATTCTTCTAGGTGTCTTTTACTACAGAAAGAAGCCAAACCTTCAAATGAAGTGTATTATACAGACCAAAATATGTGGGAATAACACCTTAGATGTTTTGCCTTCTACTGCCAGAACTTAGTAGCCTCAGTTTTAATATAAAACTTTGCTACTTCACATCTCTTACATTAGAGGGCTTGGTCACATTGGGCTGTTTTCAATATTTTCACACTATGAATGGAAGGAGCTTTAATTTCATTCTTCGTGGAGAAAGAATTCTGTTCACAGAAGGAGGTTCCAGCCTCAGTAACAGCAGCAGAAAGCTGTGGCAGCACACTAACAGCAAAGCATACTACAGAAGTAGTCAACTTTTAAATCCAGTATGTATTTTGATATTTGCCACCTACAAGGGAAGAGCATAAATACATGTCCTTTGTTTTCTGTGAGCTCCTGCTTGCCTTCTTCTGGTGACTACTGATCTAATTTTGAGACCTTAGATGAAATTCTTTTCATAGTTACACAGATGTAAGTCTCACTGAGTTCAATGGGGCTCACTTTATGATTCCTATTCAGATTCAAATACCCTTAGCTTCGGGCAAGTGGTGGCCTCTTGTGCCTTCAGACCATGCTCTGGGAGCTTCTGGGTAGTTAAGTACAAGATTGGTCTTCAAACCATTTATACTTTTGAATGTATAATCCTGTGTATGCTTACCTGGGATTATGAAAATACCACTTAATAAGAGTTGGCCAACTTTCTGTGAACATGCAAAGGATTGCTCTGTAAATCTCACTGCAATCTATCAGAGTTTGTGCTTCATTTTAATGTTCTCTTTAGATTATGTGGTTAAGTACATATGTAGGCTTTGCCTCTCCCCTGCAGGCAACAATTCCTGAAATTTCCAAACTGAAATGAAGCCCAATGTCATGTAACGGTGAATAGCATGGTACAAAGCCCTTCCTTGGAACTGCCATTTCTCGGGGGGGGGGGAGGGCTAATTTGTCACTGAGAATTGAAGTATATGGAAATTTAAAGCAGAAACATAGTTTACAAAGACATAACAAAATAATTAGAGAGAGAAAAAGAAAGAATCAGACTGCTTTAATATGGCGCTGTGGGTTAAAGCCTCAGCGCCTAGGACTTGCCGATCGAAAGGTCGGCAGTTCGAATCCCTGCGGCGGGGTGCGCTCCCGCTGCTCGGTCCCAGCGCCTGCCAACCTAGCAGTTCGAAAGCACCTCCGGGTGCAAGTAGATAAATAGGGACCGCTTACCAGCGGGAAGGTAAATGGCGTTTCCGTGTGCGGCTCTGGCTCGCCAGAGCAGCGATGTCACGCTGGCCACGTGACCCAGAAGTGTCTCCGGACAGCGCTGGCCCCTGGCCTCTTAAGTGAGATGGGCGCACAACCCCAGAGTCTGTCAAGACTGGCCCGTATGGGCAGGGGTACCTTTACCTTTAATATGAAATTATTACAAACTGCATTATGGATCAAAACATAGCTATCTGAAGCATCAGCTTCACTCAGATCACCCTGCCTGCACGCCAAGATCAACCACATAGAGGCCTTCCTCATATGCTTATCTTTGAGTACTGGGCCTTTTAAGCTGTGCTTCCACATCTCAGAAATGCAGAGCTGGTTCATCAAACATCATCCCTACACACTTGCAAGAAGTTTTTTAAAAACACACCTGTTTTTTAAAAAACAATACTTGGCTGTTGCTTGAAATCAGGCTTTGTTCTGTGAGGTTGCCAATGTACTTTGTCATTATTTAGTTTTGGGTTGGCTGGACATTTTCCTTTTAATTTAGTTAGCTTTAATTAAGTGTGTTTAATGTGCGTGTGTTATATTTTGATTCATACACCATCTTTGGAAGACATTTGCCTGTAAATGTTGCATTAAAATATTTCATGTAAAATAACAGTGTTTATTTTTTGGAATTTTGCATTTTTCCAATTTCAGTGATGTAGCTCTTGGTTCAACATCCATAAAAATGCATCTGAAATTACTTATTTTGAGAGAAAATGCATTTAAAAATACATATTTTGTACAAAATGCATAGATAAATGTGAACTTGCATATTTTTTTTTTAATTCACAGATTCCTGCAGAAATAGGACTTAGGGATGAACAGAGTTGAAAATGACTCAGACCAAACATACACTTATCTCTATTAAAATATTACTCCAAACCATTTAATAATTTTTGCTAACAAAACTAGCAACAACCATTAACTTGTTGAAGCTCACTATCATGTTCAATACTGGAAGGACCTTAGCCTTAGCCAAAAAGCAAGTTGGAAAGAAGCAGTTTCAAACATTTTAAAATAAATTTCACAATTAAATGTTGCGATATCTTGGTCCCTAGATTCTCTCTACAAAGGATTCCAAATAATGTGTCATAGAGAAATCATTTAAAATTTCCAGTTTGGGTAAATTACTTCAGCAAGCATTTTAAACTGTCCAGAAATTAGTAATACACATGTTTTAAAGGGGAACTGCCAAGAAGGTTACACCCAAAATCTAACCTAACTTTTCTATTTTTAGGAATGTATTCACAGATCTAAACATGGGGTGGGAGTTAAGCATTTTAAATCTAAATGATTAAACAAACATGCAAACAGTAAGAAAGTACATGTTCTAATTATGCAAATATGTGTACATGAATAACAAGCAAACCCTTACAATTGATATTTCTTTATCAATGGCAGTATATTAGCATAGACCATCCCATAATGGTTTGTACTATATTGCTTTGTACTGTATTGTGTTAATGCTATATAATACATGTATAAAAATAAAATTGTTATGTTTTATTCTATTCCAATACACAGACATCCAGCAGAGGGAGTAATGTGTTTTTAATATCATTCTGAAATGTAGAACTAAGAACCTGTGTTAAACCACAAATAAGAGAGCAAATAAAAATACCATGTTGAACTGCTTTCTATAAATATACAAATTACATTGAACAGAAACTAGGTTTTTTGGGGGCGAGGGGGAAGAAGCAACAAAGAGGTTTCAAATAAGCATCCCTTTAAATCCTACTACTAAGACTCTAGGTAAAGACATTGAACATAGAATTATAGCGTTGGAAGGGACCCAAGGGTCATCTAGTCCAACCCCCTGCAATGCAAGAATCTTAGCTAAAGCATCCATGACAGATGGCAATCCAACCTCTTCTTAAAAGCCTCCATGGATTCCTTCCACAACCTCCAGAGAGAAACCATTCCACTGGTTAATGAGCCAAATGTAAATTGGAAGACAGTTAAGTACACCAAAATTATTGAATAATATTTGAGTTTGCATAAACATTTGTTTTAATTCAGATCCCCAGTTATTATGGGCCAGGCAACTGAAGCTGTAGATGAAATGTGCATGAGTGAAGTACATTAAGAGCTGGATACGTGACTGAAGAACTTGTAGAAATGAGTTTCTAGGTTTGTGTGCATGTGCTGTGTGAATGATTCAATAAGATATTTACCTGAAGATTGATCTCTGCTTCATAGAAAGTCAGGCAAGAGCAATAATGCCGTTCAGAGTTTATATCTGTGAGCACCACCACAAAGAACGTAGGCTGCTTCCTCTCTCTGGACAGATGCCATCCTCCAGGCTGACAAAACTATGATCAAAGAAAGCACAAGTATAGTTTTAACCCATAGGCCAACTACATTGATTAAAAATAATAATTTATAATCTGTAAAACTATGATAAATACAAATATTTATAATGGACAGTGTTTTTTATTTTATTTTATTGCAGATCTACTTGACAGTTCACCAACTCGGAACACTTGGAAACATTTCTAGTATGGCATATTTTGTTCTTACAATATTGACAGCTGCAGAAATTAATCATCTAAATTATACACACAAACACTTCCAAAACTGTGGCATTTTTTTTGATTCCCAGAATTTTCAATTGTAGTGTTGCTCTTCAGAAATCAATGGCTCACCAATAGAGAGAGTGGTGCTTTTTGGCTACTCCATTATTATTTGCCTAGAACTACACACACACATCTTGAGTTCCTCAGGGTCTGCTCTCCAGAATCCAAACCTGGTACCAGACTTTTGCAGTAACTCTGGGCTAAAGAAAACAAAAACTATTGTACTGTACTTTGCTTTGAAACATCTAAATTAAAGTTTCTGTATTCAAGACTACAAAGTATCAGGCTGCAAAATAGAATAAATCGCAGAACACAAGTAGCAGAAATGCTGTTAATTAATGGAAACTGGAATTCAGTGCTATTTTTGTACTAATCAGATTCCAATCAGTATTTCAATAATGAGGCTAATTTCATCTAACGAAACATATATAAATAGCTTATTTTGTACAGAAGCCCATTAACATATCCAAACAGCTTTCTAACACTATTTTCCATTCTATTACATATTTGACTCAAAATCAGAGATTATTCAGCACAAGGATCTGTGCAGACTAATCCAGATAACATGACACTTGCATAACAAGATCTAATTTGGTTTCTCACAACAAGTCCCAAGAAGTGGTGGTACAGTGTATTTGTAACATTTAATTTGTTAAGCCAGTAGGTATTTTAATCACTGCTTTATGAGATTTTTGTCTTTACAAAAAAAGAAGTCAAACCTTATTTCCTCCATAAACCTTTAGGAGACTCCCTTGTTCAATGAACTTCAAGTATCTCTCTGGATTATTTCATAATCCATATTTAAAAAAACAAAACTAAAATAATATAGAATTAAAACACTGTGATAAACAATCTGCTTTGTCTAGGTAAAAGAATTAATTTCTCAGTGAATGTGGAAGGCTACTGAAAAAGGTATTTAAATATTAAAGGAGGATCTTTTTATCATCTGTTGGGAATATTCAACACAATATGTTTCAATAACTGACCTTACTCAAGGCACTCAATTGTGTATTAACTGAACAGATAAGAGCTGGCCGCAATTCCTAAAATGAGTGCATATTTATGTATATTTTGTAAAGACAAGCATTAATGTTTCTGTTCCTCTAGTGAAGCTATCTCAAGAGACCCATGCGACTAATTTAAAATGAGGTATACATTATTTAATAAGTTCTATGTCATAAGTTTTCCTGAGGCTGTGAGGTGGTGATGTCACTCACTGTCATAACTCAGCTTACTGTATAATAAAAATGTAAGATTTGTAGTGCCGCATCAGAATCCTGAATGTGCATGAAGTCAGGGTGGGGTTGTTGAGCATAAGAGAAGGCAAGCTGCACAAAAGCAGTGGCTGTGACATGGAGCTAGAACGGAAGGACACTGAGTGTAGAAAGTAGTGGGAGAGTTCTCAATAGATGTTAGGAGCTCAGGAAAGGAATGTCAAGAGTGAGGAATTGACTCTTTGTTGTCAAAGGTTAGGGAAAGGTATGTCCCTCAGTCCTACATCTCTCAGCTACTCCTAGGTGCGCACCCGATGAAGCAGTTGCAGCAACAGAGAGGTCCAGCCCCCCAACTTGGTTCATGTATCGCGCTCTACCCGAGCTGTAAACAAGCAGGCAAAGACTCTGGAGTTTCTGCTCCTCCCACTTCAACCCTCTTCCGGTTGTTGTTGCTTTTTTTGAGACAATGGAACAGGAGAAATGGGGACAGGAGGACGAGGTAGGGAAGCCCTTGATTCTCCACCAGCCTGACCTATCTCTTTCTCCTCCTGAACCTGTTCTTCACTTTCCAGTCCTGCAGCTTCTCCTGACTTGTCTCCTGGCTGTTACAGGCTCCCCCAGATCAATGATCACTTCTTCCAACCCACCGTCTCTCAATGGCCACTCACCAGTATCCAGCCACCACTACTCAGTGCCCAGCCTGTCCCTGACAATAGACTAGGAACAAGGGTTGCTTTTAAAAAGGTACAGCACAGTAATCTTAGAATGGGGTTGTCCATGGTAAATAAATGTTTCAGCTAAGGGTGGATTTAAATTTAAAGTTGTCAATTTAACTAACAAAGCTTGCGAACCAGCCAATCCTAGTGACCAAATCTCCAAATTAGTACAGCAAGCATCTATGTATTCCTGGTGGCTGCCCTACATTCATGGATATTCTTTCTTCTGGAGATTTGCCAAAAGTGCATACCCAGGAGCCATCTGGAAATATTGTAAGACCTTTGAATTTAAAATGGCTTTTGGTGATTAGCTAAAAACAAATGTAGGATTGATATTTGTGCTTTATATATGGTTGTCAGTTTCACATATATAATAATAATATATTTTATTCTACAGTGTTACCTACTTTAAGCATTTAGTTTAAAGTATGCTAAAGCAGAAATTCTGTATATAAATTTAGTACATTGCAGGGCTGAGCAAGATTGTGATTGAAGTTTTATAATATATGGCAGCAAAAGGAATTATTCTTTGAATATATTTAATGTTTTTGAAGTGCCTTCAGGAACCATCATAAAATGACATTAAGGTCATACATGGAAGCCATGTTGTGAGAACAGTTAATACTTGTGAAATGATATACCAGCTTGGATATACTCAACAATCCAGAACTTTCTGCTCATGCATTAATCAGCTCTTTCAAAATGTTCAGTATGGTTTGATCAAACACAATGGCTATGACAGATTTTTTGTTTCATACATATCAAAAACTATCCTATTGTGTATATAAAAGCACAGCTTTCTGTTTCCACAATTTATTTTAAAAAGCCAGCAGTTGCCAGATTGTTGACAATGAAATATTATTTAAGTTATTATATAACATGTTATGGTATACTTGTACATGCAGCATATTAGTAATGTAGTTATATTCCGCCTAATGCATTACAGAGTTATAAGTTCCAGTAAAGAAGATAGATGACATATATTTCCCTATGGGTCAATTTGATTTATCCCTAAAAGTTATAAACTATTCCCTGAAGCATAAAAATATTCTGTTTCAGATATCATCTGAGACAGAGGAAAGGGAAGGGAATAAAGTTACATTGTGTGGCTGCCAGACTGATACTGAAAGTTTTCTTATCAATTATATCAAAACAATTTGTATTTGAGACTGCCAAGAAAAAAATACCAATACTGAAATAATCTATCGTCATACTGAAGATGTAAAGGATGCCTGCAGTATGGTGTATATATATAGAATTACAAACAATACAGACTAGCTTTATCTGAAGCCAAAATCCAGATAGACAAATTAAGAATACAGTACAGTTGGAATTTGGGAAGGGATCTGAATGAGGAGAATGCTATTGTGTTGCTTTTTCACAGTAAAATATGTGCCCAAAGTGGCTCACAATAAACAAAGTATGTAATATCTCAAAAACAAATTGCTGCAAAAATAATCTTCATTAGTCATTCTGATCCAAAAGGCCACAGTTATAGGATTAAATACAGTTCAAAGTGGATGAGTCTTCTTACCAGGCTCAATGGCTCATAGCACTTGCAGTAAGCCAAAGGGTTTGCAGAAAAAATGGGTTTTGGGGAAATATCTGAATGAACTGTAGTAGACTAGCTAGCCCAGGTTTCCTCAACCTCGGCCTTCCAGATGTTTTTGAGACTACAGTTCCCAGCATCCCTGACCACTAGTCCTGCTAGCTAGGGATCATGGGAATTGTAGGCCAAAAACAGCTGGAGGGCCGAGGTTGAGGAAGCCTGAGCTAGCCAGATGGGTTCGTCTGTTCCACTCACTCAAGCTTGTCTACTGCGATAATTATTAGCACAACTACTTTGGAAAAAGAGAGGTCAGTGTGCTACAGCTGCCAATGAGGCCAGAACAGTCAGCAATATAAGAGAGGAGAGAAATTATCTGAATACTCTTTTATAGGCTGTGGTTGAGCTCACCTACTGGGCATCATCCTTCACTGGCTAAGTTCCATTTGCTAGCTTCACCCAGGAAGCATAATTTTGTGTTTCAGGCAAATAGTATCAAAAAATGACATCATGACAATAATTTACTTTCATTTATTTCTCTACTCCTCAAATTAAGAATTCACTCAAGAAGTTTCAGAAGAGAAGAGAATGCTAGATACAAACACTCAGAGCTCAGAATCGATAACAAACAAAAAGCTAAGATCATCATACTTCAGATTCAACAACCTGCAAAGTAACTTCAAAGTGTCTCCTCAGACACCAATAATTTGTAACTGAGGAGCATGTAAGAAATACATCCTAATACTTTTTAGCCCCAAAATGTTGGCACTTGGGAATAGCTGAGTGTTCCATCCTATGTTTACAACTAGAGAAAAAAATGGCTGATGTGGTCAATACATGTGGATATCTATCCTTAGAATATTCTTTTCAGTCAATTTATCATCTATAATTAGTCATACTGTCTTCACTCATGAAACATCTATGGAAGAACAGTGAAGTAAAAGGAGTGGAGATAGTCTTCTCCAGTGTGTAAATGCCTTATATGGGAAGCTTATCATAATCTTCTCATTTTCCTCCAGTTACAAGTCCCCTTGCAACTTGAACTATGGCAAGCTTCGTAATGTGGTATTGGTATATTATACAAAAGGCAACCTAAGGCATTCTTTAGCACAATGAGTATGCATAATTAAAGACAGATTATTATGCGTTCTAGTAATCTGGATTATAGAAACAAGAAAACATGTACTTTACTCTCTTTTCTCTGTGCATTTGGTGAGCTACAACTAATTAACAAGTAATTTAGTTGCTTGATTTCATGGTATTCTGTTCTTGGGCTATGAAGAAATGGCCTGTTAACATTTACTGCTTTTTCGTTTTCCAATGTGTAACTATTCTTGACTGTAATTACTATAATGTGAGATTTGGAGAAACAAAAAAGGAGCACACTTGTTTATGCAATCTCTATCACATTTTTCAACAGACTGGCAAATTTAACATCATGCTGGAATACTGTGAGAAATTCATTATCATTTTCTAAGACAAGTCAAAACCGATGCCCAGAATACTGGAGTGTTGAGTCATAAAATAGTGATCTAAATGTAAAATTTAACAGCTTACAGCCTGGCTTGTTTAGGTAAACCAGTGTACCTGAAACTAATATTAAATATATGCACGAGTGTTTATGTGCTTTCGCAAAGGAGACCAGTGCTGAAATAATTGTTTTTTTAAAAATTATTTCTAATTATCACTTCTGGTACCCATTCCTCTTCAGCTTCCAGATATATGCCTCCCAAAATGGAAACACTTAAAAGAGAAACCCTGGTCCAGTTCCCCACTTCAGTCAACACACAGGTAGTTGTAATGGTGGATATGTAGAGAAGGGCAATATGCATATATAGGACCCTGTGCTGCTGAGGATCCCCCAAATAAATACTCTTGTTTTCTCCTACTCTCTGAATAAAGTCAGTAGAGGCTGGCCTATTATGGCAATTAAGGGTTATCCCTACCAATCAAGAAGTCAAGCAAGTTTAACTCCTCCCCACCCCTCCAAAAATACTCAACGCCACACTCTTTCCTGTCCCATTCATCCTTCCATCATCCATTTGAATTTCTCTGGACAATCAGTTCTCTGCACCTCAGCTAATCTCAGTCCAAAAGTATTGCTATGGTGAAGGTCCCATCCATATGTTTCTAGGCATAAAAACAATGGGATAGTAAATCTGCTTGTTTGTTTTTGAAAATAAAAATGTGTATTTTTTGTAGCATACCTGGAAAAACACATCCTGCGATATGCACAAACATCGCAGAATAACAATAAACAGAAACTCCTTCAAAATCTGAGACACCCTTGTTTACGCTGTGTAAGCGTAATCCCCATGAAATGTCAACAAAAATCACACTAATCATCATGAAACTAACATATACCTTAGGGGCATGTCTTCTGTTTTCTGATGTGTTTGTGGAAGTAATAAAGTTCCAAATTCTCCCGCAAAAGTATCATTCTTGTTTAATTCATCTTGCCAGCCTTAATTTATATGCTAGTTTTTCAGTAAGTACCATTCCCTCTTTTACCAAGATGTTAAATTAGCTCCTTTAAGATCTTTCCCAAAGGTGGCTATGATCATATGTGCTGTCACCAGTAGGTATCCTATTATTGTAGTTTTGTCAGTCAAGTTTTCAGAGTAATTACTGCAAGGCAATACATTCTGGTACAGGACTATATACCAAGCCATTCTATGGAGTTAAATGGCCTAAGGACCTATTGTGCTAATCTTAAACAAAATCATCTATCCAGAAACAAAAGCAATGTTATTAAAATGAATGATTCTAAAAGCCTGAAAACAAACAATTAGATAAAGAGATTTGGCTTATTCTGTGCAAGTTGCAGGTAAATTAGTTAAATATTTTTGTACCAGGAAACATAAAGGTAAAGGTAAAGGTACCCCTGCCCGTACGGGCCAGTCTTGACAGACTCTGGGGTTGTGCGCCCATCTCACTTAAGAGGCCAGGGGCCAGCGCTGTCCGGAGACACGTCCGGGTCATGTGGCCAGCGTGACATCGCTGCTCTGGCCAGAGCCAGAGCCAGAGCCAGAGCCGCACACGGAAACGCCGTTTACCTTCCCGCTGGTAAGCGGTCCCTATTTATCTACTTGCACCCGGAGGTGCTTTCGAACTGCTAGGTTGGCAGGCGCTGGGACCGAGCAGCGGGAGCGCACCCCGCCGCAGGGATTCGAACCGCCGACCTTTCGATCGGCAAGCCCTAGGCGCTGAGGCTTTAACCCACAGCGCCACCTGCGAAACATAGGTTGTCCTAAACCCTATGACATTTTAATAACTGAAAGTAACTCTGCAAGCTAACTTGCAGAGGATAAAAAACAGATTTCACTGAGAATCTGGAAAATACACTGCCTAATATGTAGAGGAGGGTTACGAGAACCAAAAGACTCCTGGCCAGTACTGATCTGTGTTATGAACTTCTGTCTTCCTTTGACATGTATATCTTTGATGGGTAACATGTGCAGTTTTTATGTTAGTAACTGAATGCCAAATGCTGCAGCTTATCTCTCTAGACATTGGCTTTAAGTATTAAGCAAAAGATGGAGAACCTGTGGCTTTACAGATATTGTTGGATTGTAATTCCCATCAGTCCCAGAGAGGTGGGCCAATGGTCAGGAAAGATTAGTGTTTTACTTCATCAACATTTGGAGGGCCACAGGTCCGTATCCCCTGTATTAAACTGTTTTAATACACAAGCAAAGGGACTATCCACAGAGTATGTCAAACATTAGGGTAATACTAAGTCTCTTGGAGACTTTTTATGTTGACAAGCCTATTCAGTTCTTTTCTTTTTTAGATGAACCAGTCATTCTTCGGAATATTTGGTATTGTTTTATTATATTGTTCTATGATGTGAACAGCCTTGCTATTTTATGTTAGTGTGTGGTATATAAACACTTTTATGGGGGGGAAAGATTTTGCATTGATTAAAATGAGGTGAAGTGTAACAAAAGCAATGAACAGAAGACCTTAAAGTGTGATATACCAATAATTCCACAACACTATCTTGCGGAGGAATTTTGATCTGCTGTTCTCCACATTAAATAGTTTTCATTTCTCCTAATGCCAGAAGCCATTGTTTCAACATTTACTTCCTTCTGCCAGCTCAAACTTGCAGACTCAGTTGGTAAGGCATTATGTTGGTAATATTTACACAAAAGACCACAATAATTTACCTATTCATTCAATTTGCATCACATTTTTTCACAAGACTATTTGCAGATGTACCTATAAAGGAGAACATGCACATATAAGGACCTTAATTGCACTGAACAAAAGTCAGTGTGGTCCAGCGGGCAGAGAGACAGACATATATGGAAAACGTGAGAAGGTAAAGGGTTCCGATGCTGGGACATACCTGTGCACTAGTAGAATAATGCCTGCAGAATGTTGTCTAAAGAAGTTCTGCTAGAGCTCTACCAATTGCTAGATTCCTGCTTTTGCCTTCAAACCTTCCTCAGACTGTACTAAAGAGTAACACACCCACACCCCCCATGTGTCTGCTCACATGACAAATCAACAGCAGCAGTCTGAAAAGAATGCAGTGAGCAGTCAAGCAAAATGGATGTGAGGGTGAAAGGCCATTAAAACATGTTTTGTTAGTTTTATAGATGAGGATCAGAAGAAAGACTGCTGGGCAGCAGATACTGCTTTCAGCAGGCAAGCAAGCAAGCAAGAAAAGAGGAAAAGCTAGAAGGCCAAGAAAGCTGGAGTGTGAAGGTGAAGGTAAAGGACAGGGTGGTCCAACATGTGACCCTCAATGCCTTTTTGGCAGCCCTTGATAGGATTTGAATGCCCCCTCCCAGCTTGGTCGGCCCTTGTGCTGCCTTCTCAAAGCTGAATAAGCGAAGTGCTTGGCTTTGGGAAGGAGGTGTGAGGACTGTGACAGAGTTCTAGAATCCTTCCCACTCCTTCCCAAAGTCTAGTTAGTGCTTTCCCATCTTTGGGATGGAGATGGAAGGGCTCTAGGACTTTGTTAGAGCCCTGTGCCTCCTTCTCAAAGCCCGGTCCTCAGTCAGCTTTGGGAAGTCAGCACAAGTGATGGAGGGCCCTTTCACTTCCTTCCCCTCTCCTGCACAACAAGGCAGTGTGCGGCCAACAGGTTCTCTGTCAAAGTACTCTTGCAGCCCACTTGGTATGAAAAGTTGGACTGTCCTGACACATAGGATTGTACCCTGTTCTGTTAGAGAGCAGCAGTTAAGTAAGTCTTTCTTTGTTTTTCTTACCTTGCCTTTTCTCCAGTAGGCACTACAGTAGCTCCGAATCCAAAAGGCTTACTGGATTTTAAAGCCCAGAGGCAGCCAACCCACACCCAGTGGGGGCTTCCAGTGGTGCCTCTGGGCAGATGCCATAGTCTCTGAATTTTGATTTATTTATTTATTTATTTAAACTAAGTCTCCTATAAAGAAAGGGGTAAAATGTGCGGATAACTCCTAAGCTATTTCTGTTAAATGAGAGTGGTCTGGCTCCCTTGTATATTTTCCAGGTACTGAGGAAAGTCCCCTGGTGATCTCCAAAATCAGGACAAGCAGGACATATGCTTATCTTGGGGAGTCAGGTAAGGTTGTTGGGGTGGTTGTCTAATTTTGTGTTATGCCTTGCTCCCCATAGCAGTCCTTTTGTTATATGCCTCATACCCACGATGGCAGCAATTTTGTGACTGGTGCTCCCAGAACTCTGAAAATTTGAAATGTGCCCACTCGTCCAAAATGACTGCCAACCCCTAATAATAACCCTTGCCTGCTCCTTTCTACAGAGAACCTCTGTTTATTATTTTAATCTTGCTGTGTTAAGGGCAGCACCAGCTAAAGAACCAATGAAGGCTATTGCCACTGGGAAGGTGGGAGCCCAAGTGAATCACATAGAGTTGGCCACCTTCATATGAACTGGCAGGTTCTGGCCCTTCCTCATTAGCCAAATCTTGAGTGATATATTTTGCTATATTTTGGTTCTCACCAATGGAAATAAGTCCCACATCCACATGCTGCCTGACTTTAAGTAAGCCACCATTTTCAATTCAATTTTCACACCTATAAATAGGAATAGTGACTTATCTTACATAGTTGCTCTAAGGATGAACATAAGATTATTGGCCTTTTGCAAATTCAGTATCATATTGGCAGCAGTATTAGGTATAGCAACTGGCACTCCTGTAGGATATATCCTGCTTTAGTGCCTGAATAAACTGCCTCTGTTTTCAGTAGACAAAAGTGTTTTGTTTTCAACACTGTCATTTATAATGTTTTATAACACCATCTCACCACCTTCTAAACCATCTCTTTGATGAGGTGCAGCCAAGTATGTAATGGAACAAAACACAGTCCAGTATCTGTAACTCTGTTTCCACTGTATCTATAATGATTAAAGAGATAAAAGTAGTGACATAAATATCTATTGGGAGAAAGCTTTTTATTACCTATGATTCCTACTTAATAGATTTTTGAGGGGGTTACCTAATTAATCAACATTTAAATAAGTACACTGAGCAGGACATTTGGAACAATATTATGGCTGCAAAGTGTATGAACTCAACAACTGAGCTTTCACAGCAGTTTTGGAGAAGTGTACCAAATAACTACACATACCAAAACTGAGTCTCATGCTGGCAAAACTTTACATGAGCTTCCATTTGACACTAATACTCATGGCTCAGAACTACATGAAGTAAAAAAAGAGATTTTATTTCAGCATCTTGGCATAAGTAAGAAAGCTTTTGCCAAAATGATATTACATGTTTGACTACATCATCTTGACAGAAAGCATTGTATAAAGATTATTTCCTGCCCCCCTCCACTTATAAAAACATACACGAAGCCAAAAGAAAATGATGCCAAATTCCTACCTGGCTTATGGCATGAGCAGCAAAAATGCAGGTATAATTACTGCTCCTTTTCTACACAGACATAGCATACAGTATTTTTTTTAAGTTGCACAGCATTCTCACACCATACATCTATGGAAATGCAGACATTTACCATTAATTTTGTAGTTCGTGATGCAGCCCAATATATATTAATCGACTTATTTCATTGTGCTTGGCAGATACGTGGAATTCCATTCCTATTCCCATTGATATTGTATGTTTATACAATTTCCTGATATTTCCATTTGTAGCAAAAATCGTCTAGCGTGCAGCTTAAACACCATCACCTCACCATCTGTCCTATTATAGTTCCCAACTTTGTTATCATTCATTGAGCTTCTGATCTTCTCTACCGTTTTTAGTGGATTTAATTTTTCTGTTTCTATTTTTAATTGGTTACTGTCTTTTTGTAACAACAACAACAACAACAATTCACCCTTCATCAAAAGATGTCAGGGAGGTTCACAAGATAATAATAAACTGCTTGTGGACACATCAAGGTCAAATTGCAAGATTTAAAAATGTGGATGACTAAAATCTCTATCCATGGTAACACTAAACAATCACCTTGACTCCAACTGGACACTCAAACATTTTGAAATACATTATTTCATTGACTACTGAACCTATATTCAGTATTCACTATGTACTAATTTTAGACTGAAACCTGTCTATTCTCTTTCAATTTTCTGTTCATAAATCACAGAAGCATAAAATTGTAGAACTGGAAGGAACCCCCAAGGGTCATCTAGTCCAACTCCCTGCAATGCAGGGATCTCAGCTAAAGCATCCATGACAGATGGCCATTCACACTCTGCTTAAAAACACCCAAGGAAGGAGAGTCCAACACCTTCTGAGGGAGTCTGTTCCACTGTTGAACGACTTTTACCGCCAGAAAGTTCTTCCTGATGTTTAGTTGGAATCTCCTTTCTTGTAATTTGAAGCCATTGGTTTTTGTCCTACCTTCCAGGGGAGGAGAAAACAAGTTTGCTCTATCTTCCATGTGACAGCCCTTTAGATATTTCAAATTTCCTGAAACATCTGGATCCAGAAATGCAGCAGCCAAGGAGATCATAACCATAGGGGTAAGGAATTAAAAGTTCACCAGACCCAGCCACTCGTGCTGGTCTCATATGGGCCGAAAGAAAGAGCCAAGGAGGCCACTTACATACAAGGTCCCATAGAAATAAAGGGGCAAGACTGGGCGTGGATCAAAGGCCTGGAGGAACAGCTCCATCTTGCAGGCCCTGTGGAAAGATGTCAAATCCCACAGGGCCCTGAACTAGCACTTAGAGAGCACTTAAAAAAGAAGAGATGAGACATATAACTGCAACTCTAGCACAAAAGTAAGTTTCCACACTAACATTTCTCTCTTCTTCATTCAGCAAATCCTTGTAAAATAAAGACAGATGAATCCAATTCCCTAAACTGATTTGACCATCCAAAAATAAATTCTTATAATGTGCCACACCTAACAACAGCATGTAGCAGGGATGCCATTCTCTGCAGCAATGCTATCAATCCTGCAGTAATTAAGGCTTTTTCAGTCACTGGAGTCAAAAGTAGACATCACACTTGAACTTCGCCTTAGGATTCCTGGTACACAGATGTTTTGTAACAAAAAGTGTTGACAACACATAAGTTCCTACAGAAACCAGAGATGTTGACATTTGGGGAAAACATGCCAGTTACTTATTCTGGTTGAACAATCCAGAACATTAAAAACAAGACCATTTTAAAGCTTTAATGTCTTTCTAAGTAAAAAATAAAACAAATTCCTCTTAGCTGTCGGGTTCAGCTCCAGCAACTTTTCAAAAAAAATAAAAATCCTTAAACTCTACAGCTCCCTCTAGACAAGCAAGCTGCCAGGGAATTCCATACATGAAGCCTGTACTATACTTGCTGTAGCCCAAACGCATCAACCGATTCCACAAGGGACAGGGTCTGCTGCCAGAAGTAGGTGGAGCTGTCTGAAATGTGGCTTTATTTATTTAATAAATTTATAGACTGCTGTTCAGTAACTATTTCCGGGATAGTTCAATGACAAGACAACATCCTCTGCTGGACTAGCACTACAACAGCATAATAAGAACTTCCAATTCTTCAAAGTTTATCCTTACAAACTCCACTTTTATGGATCATTCATGAGTATGAAAAGCAAACATAGGAGCGGTTTAAGGTAGCACAACCAGTTTGGCCATACTGAGTACTGCACTGCAAGGGGCACCACAATAATGCTATAGAATGGAGCATGAAAGGTAGCAGGGTGCCTAATTTCAGTGACACACAGGGCGCTGCTGAAATTTGAGAGCCCAAAGTCCACCACTGGCAAATATTAAATAATAGTTCCATAACTGCTTCAAAGATTGTCACCCAAACATACATAGCTTTCTCCTGGTCATAACTTGATTTGAGATTGCATTTCAAGTAATTTTAGCTAGATCATGCCCAATGCAAGAACTTTTAGAGTTCCACTGGTTCCGTTGTCAGAAATGTAAGTATTTGATTAACCCAACCACTGAAAATCAATTGGACTTGACATGTTATTATGGACAGGCTGAATTTGCAAGAAAATAAAGTTTATAAGATGTAATATGTCTACATGAACGTGAAACAGGGACAATGTTGTACAACTTATCCTTGGTTTCCTCCCCTTTGCCCCCTGTAGAGTAACTTTTGCTTACAAATGAGCTTTGGCAAAAAGAGAATTGCTGTGGGATCCTGAATAGTAGTCAAGGAGGCTGCAGAAGTCTTGTAGACAGCAACTTCTACAAGCTTATCACATATCTCTGCAGAGGCTGTTTATAACAGAAGTAAAAACTGCAGACTTGGAGGGGGGCTGCAACTAGCACATCTACCAGTGGTGTTTTGAGTTTATCCATGGCCATGCTGTTCCCAGCTGCTGGCATTCTTCTCTCTCTCTCTCTCTCTCTCTCTCTCTCTCTCTCTCACACACACACACACACACACTTGACATACTTTAAGATTATACTACTGACACAAAGTATAGTCGTACTTTTCATAGGAAAAAAATCTCAACACACTTCACAGTCTCTTAAAAAAGAAAGAGGACCTTCAAAGAATTGTGTGTGCACATTTCAGTATTCTGGGAATGCAATCTGAAATCCCAAAACACAAGCCTCAAAATATGACATACTTTGAGATTAGAACACATTCAAAAGCTTAGGACACATTAAAAATCCCCTCCAAATTTAGTACATAAAAGACCTTTGAGACACCGATTTGTCCAATGCTTCAGCAGACAATATTTCAAATTCCAGTCAAAATCCTGAAAACCCATAAATGCTTACACTAATCTTGACAATGAATTTGGAATCCGTCCATGAAAGAAATCCACCAACCAGATGTGAATTTGTTCTGGCACATTTATTTTGTGTGTTTTAGAACAAAATAATTTTCTTTCCCAGTTGTCATTGTTTAAAACTCAGGTAAATCCCAATCAGAAATCAACAACTGGTTACAATGAAATATTCAGAAGTATTTATTCCTGAATAAAACTCAGTGAAAGTTGATTCCTCAGATGTATAAAAAACTTTTAATAATAATTCAGCTTTTCAAATAAAAATCTAACTATAATAATTTAAAAATGCACTTGGATCACAACTAGTGAAAATCTTAATTATAATATCTGCTGGATGTAGGTCCAAGATCAGCATCACTTAATCCTTTTTATACCTGTTAGCTACATTTCGGAAATAAAATTTGGGCAGGGAGCTGACTTGCACCACTAATAATGCCCCATTCTTCTTCTTGCATAACTGTCTGTTCTAGATCACTGAGCTGTTCTAATTCATTTATAAGTATATAAAAAATCAATTATAAAAAACAACAAAACAATTCCATGAAACATTAAAAGCAAAGTTTATAGTAAGCATATACAATAAAACAAGCCCATTAAAAACATAACAATCAAAATATTTAACAATAAACACAATTAGCCCCATATTAGACAGAGAACATTCAGAGGTAGGGAAAATCAGAGTTTCAAGCCAGTCCTCTGCCACTTTAAATTCACCTGTGAATGGATAGATGCCATAGCAAACTGGCAGAGCACAAGTGCCGAAGTTCAATCCCTGGCATCTCCAGTTAAAAAAGGAAATCTCAGGTAACCAATCAACTGGCTTAGAAGGAACAGAGGGCAATTAGTTTTTTTATTATTATTCCTTGTATTATTTATTTATACCACCCCTTTCCATTTACCAAAGGTCTGTTCAAGGTGGCTAACAGCATTCAAAATACAATGAAAGAAAGTCGGTCTTACACTAGCTCAAAATGTCCATCTAATCTTGCACAATCTACTTCAACTGGCAGCAGCTTTCCAGGGGCTCAAGCAAAGAGGGATCCTTCTGATCACCTGTACCTAAGAACCCTTTTTAATTGGAGATGGCAGGGATTGAATCTGGGACCTTCTGCAGGCAAAACATGTGCTGAGCTATGGTCTTTCAATTGAGTCCATAGCTGATGGGGCATCTTCATGTATTCATGCAAGCTCTTAGCTGAAGAAAGGCACTTGGCCAACACACAAGTTCAGATCATGGTCAAAACATGCCTTCTCCTCCCCCCTGTTCAACACTTAAACCTGTTCTTAGGGTTCCCTCAACCCTCCAGAGCAGATTTAGGGGGCTTGGGGGTGAGCTGGGGGAGAGGTGGAAGAGTCCCATTGTGTGAACTGACTCATTTCATGTTGGTAAGAACTTAGTTGAATTTGCTTAACATCTTGAGTTATGCCTAAAGCACTGAACAAGTCAGTCTGAAATTGGAGAATGGGGATGGGAAGGTTCAATATTCTCACCCAACTGCGAAGGCAAATGTAAAGTGTTGGTTACTGTGAACCTACGGTATTTTGCAAAGGCACTGAATGTTCTAGAGTACTAAAGATGCATCTTATCAGTCATTTAAGGGAAGGATATCTTGCAAATCTAAATACTTATACACAGAGACTTGTGAGCAAAATCATTCTTATAAAATCATGTAAATGTTTGGTGTTTTCTGCTGGTTGCTGAATTTATGGCATTGCAATTATAGTTGTTGAACATATGTACTTGATTATTGGAATTAAGTTGCCTACAGGCTTCAAACTTTTAAAGTAAGTAAAAAAACTATTTAAGAATTTTGGATCTCATCTGTTCACAGGGTATCAAAATTGTCAACAGATAGGCAGCTAATGCATGACACGCATACAGTCCATAACACCATGATTATTAGAAAGTCTAGGTGTGGGGACTTCACTACACCTTCTGCTCAAATTACAGTATTTACTTTATAAAAAGCAGGGCAAGCCACACATATAGCAGAACATGAAAGTTCATTCTTCATACGTTTGAATTGACTTGACTTGATTCAAGAGGAGATTTGTAGTTTTTATTAAGTAGATCTAGTGCAATCATTTGACACACAAATGCTGAATCCCTATAATATTGCTTCGTAATTGAAAATGTTAATATTTTTAATAAACAGATTGGCACCTTTTGTTCTTTAAGCAGCTCTTGTGTAAAATATTACAAAGCTCATTTCAATTAATTTTATGAGAGGATGTCTGTCAGGAAATAATGGATTTGGATTTTTTATTTATTTTTAAGAATATACTTTTAAGGCCTTGTAGATCAGATACACTATTTTGGGGGGAAAGGCCATTATAAAATTTAGCTTTAACAGCTCAGGTGTATCAACACCTATTTGCAGCTGTTCAAACTCTGTCAAGAAAAATACCTCTTCTGGAAACAGTTATTAAATAAATCAAACATGCATTTCAGGCCATTCTGTAAAGCCTTTATCTTTTCATTAAACCTAAATCATTCCCTGCAATCTAACCTAAATCAAATAACTTGCTATCATTTACATATGCAACTAGCTTCTACACCTGACTATTAAGTGCAACACAGGATTGGGGGAGAAAAATATTTAGGGAATTGACTATGAAATTTTTATAAAGGATTAGAATCTTATCAATTTAAGAAGGATTTCACTAGGTGCTCATCTCTCTACCTAAATCTAGCTGAGTTTAGACAGAGGTTGGTTATATCCAGTGATGAGAACAGGTGGCAGGAGCAGTAATTTTCTCTAGGGGTGGGTGGGTTTTGTCAAGTCATAAAATGTTAACATTAATCACAGTAATGCAACTTCCACCACCTCTCTCTTCAATAATATACTGGTTGCCCATTAACCTCTGCTACATTTAATACTTTGTAAAGGCATGGGCTAACATTTCCTTCTGCAAGAGAATAAAAGATTACTTGTATACCAAAAAGATGAATCCAGTAATAAAATAAATTATTTATTTATTTTTGCACAAAGGTTTGCTTACAGGATTTTTATAACAGATATCAGTAGAATAATGAATTACAATTTATTAAGGTTGCCAGATGTAGTAGCTTCCAGGTGTAGTAGCATATGTGTTTATATCATTGCTTTTCTGGTACATCTGACATCAGGCAGGTATCTTCACTGTACTCTTTCTGACACCTGCTTACAATGTTTTCATTTACCCAAGCCTAACCAGACATATAGGGACGCGGGTGGCGCTGTGGGTAAAACCTCAGCGCCTAGGACTTGCCGATCGTCATGTCGGCGGTTCGAATCCCCGCGGCGGGGTGCACTCCCGTCGTTCGGTCCCAGCGCCTGCCAACCTAGCAGTTCGAAAGCACCCCCGGGTACAAGTAGATAAATAGGGACCGCTTACTAGCGGGAAGGTAAACGGCGTTTCCGTGTGCTGCGCTGGCTCGCCAGATGCAGCTTGTCACACTGGCCACATGACCCGGAAGTGTCTCCGGACAGCGCTGGCCCCCGGCCTCTTAAGTGAGATGGGCACACAACCCCAGAGTCGGACACAACTGGCCCGTACGGGCAGGGGTACCTTTACCTTTACCTTTTAACCGGACATATAAGGGACGCAGGTGGCACTGTGGTCTAAACCACTGAGCCTTGGGCTTGCCGATCAGAAGGTTGGCGGTTCGAATCCCCGCGACGGGGTGAGCTCCTGTTGCTCGGTCCCTGCTCCTGTCAACCTAGCAGTTCGAAAGCACGTCAAAGTGCAAGTAGATAAATAGGTACCGCTCTGACGGGAAGGTAAACGGCGTTTCCGTGTGCTGCTCTGGTTCGCTAGAAGCGGCTTAGTCATGCTGGCCACATGACCCGGAAGCTGTACGCCGGCTCCCTCAGCCAATAAAGCGAGATCAGCGCCGCAACCCTCGTCGGTCACGACTGGCCCTAATGGTCAGGGGTCCCTTTACCTTTACCTTTAACCAGACATATAGTAGTTATATGTGTTTTAATCTGTTTTTAGTTTATTATTGATTTTAATTAGTTTTTGAATGTTTTAAAATAACTGTTTTAACTGTTTTTTATTATTAATTTTAATGGTTTGTTCATTATTTTTGAGATGTATTCTAATCAAGCAGTATATAAATTTTGTTAATTGGATACTAAAGCTTCAGAGTTGACTATCACTACTATTAGATACTGCTTACTACACAGCAACTGATTCCTTTTATAAAACATTCCTTACAGTATGAGATAATGACAGGAATCTTGGCAGGTCAGTTATCTTGCTAGCAACGTGCAATTCTGCATGTCACTACTTCTACTTATTCATTGAAATAACAGACTTCATCACGAAACTGCTAAGAGAAACAAACAGAGTCTCCTGTAGTTCCTGCTTTCATTTATTAGTCAATATTCAGCTTTCCTTTCCACTATCTCCCATCACTGACTCCCAAAACTTTGTGTCTTCACAAAACAGGAACACAAAAGAAAGCTAAGCAAAATGCAGTTATCCTTAGTCAATGACTGATGACTCTATTCTTATTTAAGATATTTTTCTCTCTTCAAAAGGAACAATCAGAGTCCTTCCCGGAAGGTCACACAGCATTCCACATTACTTCTGGGACTGCAGTGTAACAAAGAGGAAAGTTTAAAGAATCAAGCAGCCTCAAAATCAACTTGTACACTTACACGTGCAAGACTATGAAGATCAAATTTGGCCAGAAATTCCCAGTCAGAAGCAATGAGTTCTTTCTCAGTGATACAGAGTGATACAGATATTATTATTATTATTATTATTATTATTATTATTTTGTATATCACTTCATCCGAAGATCACAGGGTGGTTTACAACATACAAATACAAAATGAAAACACAAAATACATAAAAAAACTAAAACAAACCATTAACCCCACCTCATTTAATAGGCCATAGAATGTTAATTTTAGAGGATTAAAAAGGGTATATGGGGGTGTTAGGGGACGGGTAGTACTTCTGGTTGGGAACACCAGAAGTACCTTCTGGGGTAGTCTGTGTGATATCGTCAGGAGTAAACCCTGCAGAAATCCAGAGTGGAGTCCCTAAGACAGTTGGACACCTCCTTGCAGCAACTGATGTGTTTCTGGAGGTGGTTTGAGGATGGATGGCAGCTAACAGATTGAGGTTGAATCCTGACAAGACAGAAGTACTGTTTAGGGGGGACAGGAGGCGGGCAGGTGTGGAGTACTCCCTGATCCTGAATGGGGTAACTGTGCCCCTGAAGGACCAGATGTGCAGCCTCGGAGTCATTTTGGACTCGCAGCCGTCCATGGAGGATCAGGTAATTCTGTGTCCAGGGCAGCTGTTTACCAGCTCCATCTGGTACGCAGGATGAGACCTATCTGTCCCTGGACTGTCTCGCCAGAGTGGTGCATACTCTAGTTATCTCTCGCTTGGACTACTGCAATGCACTCTATGTGGGTCTACCTTTGAAGGTGATCCAGAAACTACACCTAATCCAGAATGCAGCAGCTAGACTGGTAACTGGGAGCGGCCACCGGGACCATATAACACCAGTATTGAAAGACCTACATTGGTTCCCAGTACGTTTCCGAGCACAATTCAAAGTGTTGGTGCTGGCCTTTAAAGCCCTAAACGGCCTCGGTCCAGTATATCTGAAGGAGCATCTCCACCCCCATCGTTACAGGGAACCAGGCAGAGGGCCTTCTCGGTAGTGGCACCCGCCCTGTGGAACGCCCTCCCACCAGATGTCAAAGAGAACAACAACTACCAGACTTGTAGAAGACATCTGAAGGCAGCCCTGTTTAGGGAAGCTTTTAATGTTTTACGGACTATTGTATTTTAATATTTTGTGGAAGCTGCCCAGAGTGGCTGGGGAAACCCATCCAGATGGGCAGGGTATTAATAATAATAATAATAATAATAATAATAATAATAATAATTGCAGCTAAGCTGGTGCCAAACATATTGCTCTGCTTTCTTTTGGACCACTTTAGTAAGGCCGAGAGGGGGGTCTTGTTGTCTGGGCAGCCCAGGACCTCCAAACAAACTGCTCAGGTTTGCACCCCAGGGAAGTCACTTTAGTGCTGTTAACACAGCGGTTTGACTTCACCCCTGAGGCGCACTCCATTGTCTTTCGAGACAAGACAGATGCCAACAAAAGGTAGCCTATGAAAAGCAGATGCTTACTAGAACTGTACCAGATTAAGTTTGAAACAACTAGCCTGCATATTTAGCCATCGTTTTAAACAAAAAGGATTCTATTCTAAACCCTACGTAGAAGTGTTTTAGTGCCATCATTCTGTTGATAAATGGTCACTGAAGGAGAACAAACCCAAAATTTTAGCTTCTTGTGGGTCTGTTTTCACAAAATAGTTTCTGAACCACCTTTCTATCTGCTGCCAAAGATGTAGGGCTTCTGGGACCCACCTAACTTGGCTATGACAGGAAGAGGAGTTGGTATCTGAAACAGTAGTTCCAGCATCTTAGGAGAGCTTCCTCTCACACTGCAAAACACACTGTGACTATGCATTCATTATTCCTAGTGGGAAATAGTTACAAATACTGTGAAAAAAGAAACACATGTTCCAGGTTATGGAACACTCTCAATTCTCCTGCTACTGTTATGTACCATGCCTTGGATAGTTGTGTCCTTCATTTGCCACCTATAGCTATATGGAACGCTAGGACTTTCCTTAAAGTTAAAGGGACCCCTGACCATTAGGTCCAGTCATGACTGGGGTTGCGGCGCTCATCTTGCTTTATTGGCTGAGGGAGCCGGTGTACAGCTTCCAGGTCATGTGGCCAGCATGACTAAGCCACTTCTGGCGAAGCAGAGCAGCGCACAGAAACGCCGTTTACCTTCTCGCCGGAGTGGTACCTATTTATCTACTTGCACTTTGACGTGCTTTTGAACTGCTAGGTTGGCAGGAGCAGGGACCGAGCAACAGGAGCTCACCACGTCGCGGGGATTTGAACCGCCAACCTTCTGATCGGCAAGCCATAGGCTCTGTGGTTTAACCCACAGCGCCACCCGCGTCCCTTGGGACTTTCCTTAGTTATCCCACTTATATAAATTAAATAAGAGTATAAAATGGAGGGGTGTCAATGTTATTTGATAATTATATTTCAACCCACTTTTCTAAATACATATGAAGGTGGGTCATTGAACATAACCTGTTTCAAATAGGATATTAAAGACTGATGGAACAGATAGTTTTGCATATTATAGTATTTTCTCCATTCTGTATTATGCCATTGTTACATTTAGTCATTTACATGGTGTTTTCAGTATTTAAAATGCTGCACATACATCACAGTAATCCTTAAGGTAGATTAGTATTATCCAAATGCTTCTTCTCTTAGGATTAAATTTTGTCTATTGCAGCAAGAATACTCATCGCAAAGTACTGGAAGACACAAGATCTACCCACCGTGGAAGAATGGCAGATGAAAGTGATTGACTATATGGGTTTGGCAGAGATGACGAGCAGAATCCGAGACCAGGGAGGAGCTACGGCGGAAGAGGACTGGAAAAAATTTAAAGACTATCTAAAGAAACATTTAAAAATCAGAGAATGATAGATTGATGTTGGATGAGAAAAATAGGTGTTAACAGCGGTAATGGTCAAGTTAAAAGAAAATGAGTGTTATTAAAATTAAGGTGAAAGTAAGGGAGGGATTTGTTAATTAATTAATTAGACATGAGAATGCAGAAAGGGGAGGTATGAGGAAGTCGTGAAAGAAAGGTATATGAAATTAAGAGTTGAAATTATACGTGTGGTATGTCCTGTATTGTTATTTTTTTATGTTTTGTTTGTTTTGATAAAAATTTGTGGAAACTTCAATAAAAATCATTAAAAAAAAAATTGTCTATTGCATTTATGTCTATATATGTCTAAAGATCCAAGGTGCTTGCTAGGCAATCTGAGCAGATATCCATACCTTACTATTATAATTATTCCTTGCTTAAAAGGTAGCTCAATAGAACCCCACATTGTTCTAATATGCTTTTGTTATGTTTTTGTTCTTCTTTTTTAGGAAAGAAACAAAGTGTAAAAGAGTGAATTGAGGGCTGGGCATGAAAGCCCTTTAAATGCTGTCAGTGTATGGATTTATTTATCCTCCAAGCTGCTATTTAAACACTTAAAAAAATGTTTTAAGGTCCTATAAAAGTGAAAACATGCACCTAAGTGTAGAATATCTTCCTCGGGGTTTTGGCCATTCACATCCAATTAAGTTTCATCTTTATGTAGCTCTGCCACTTGTATATGGAAATGCAAAAATCAGGGTGGCCAACATGTGATTCTCCGACCATGCTGAACTAGAACTTTCATAATTCCTGACCATTTGCTATTGTGGTTGGGCTGATGGGATCTGGAATCCAACAACACCGAGGGCCACAAGTTAGCCACTCCTGATGTAGATGATTAGAAAAGGAACCTAAAAGAGTGATGGGGTGTAAAAAAAATCCTATTATATTCTCATGCACATGGCCCCATTCTCCAAAGTCAGTCTATCTAGTTAAATAAAAACAAAACCCACACTTGTGTTTTTGTGGTTCTGAAACAATGCTGAAGATCAGTATCTGTAACCAAATATTGTTTCAAATTTTGTAATTTAAAATACAAAGCGTAAGTGCTATATCCTCTGGGACACAGAAGTTGTTACAAATATCTTATCACTGACCATATTAGTCACACAGAGTTGCAAATGAAAACTAAATTACAAGAGCAACATAAATGCTGCTGACTATAGTTGAGAAAGGTTTTTACAGGAGTTCCTCTAGAAACAAGTGGATTGGGCCAGAAATAGCAGTGGATAATTTCAGAGGTGGTTCACACACTCTCCAAGCCCTCTCTTCCTTGCTGCATAACCCATTCGGCTGCTGGTTAAATGTTCCATTCTTTGCAATTCCCATCGTGGTTGATCCAATACTGCTATTTTCTTTTTACTTGGCTTCCTAGCAGCCGGGGGCGGGGGGCGGGTTCAGAATTATTAGAGGGGGAGAGAAAGTTTGAAACTCTCCTCTTCTTTCAACTCCTCTTGTGATGCTGAGCTTACTGAGTAACAGGTGAGAATGGTGGAAAGGATGTTGGGTGTTGTGGGCCATGTAAAGTTATACAGTGGGCCAGAAGCAGCCTGGAAGTCACAGATTGCACACTTCTGAACAATATAGAGAGAGTGAAAGGCATGTTTCTTGGGAGACTTTATTGGCCAGAGAATGTGTATATTGCCCAGTGAATATGCATATTGTTTGCAGAATGTACAAAACGCAGTTGAGATGTACACATTCCCCAAGGTCTGTTGGAGTTTATGCATAATATTGACTGGGAAATGTCCACAACCCTCTCTTCATGGAAGGAATATGAACACATTCTTCATGAGGCCTGGTTAATGTGCACTAAGAGTGGTTGTTATGCACATAAATTGTTCATTCAACTTACATTCATTGACTCATAGAACTGGAAGGGACCCCAAGGATCAACAATCCAACCCCCTGCAATGCAGAAAACACAACTAAAGGATCCATGACAGATGGTTATCCAACCTCTGCTTAAAAACATTCCTCTTAACTTATACAAATTAATCTAACAGTGCATATGCATTGCTCTGATTTTCCTTTGCTTACAAGATAATATTAAGTAATGTGTAGGTATATCAAGTATAAATGAATAAACATAAGTAATGGAAACAAAAATGAAACTATATTTTTAATATCTTGCCTGTGGAAGAGTTGAAGGCTAGTTCTCTATTTTGCAACTTTCTGTTTTTCTAATAGCAGGTATTAATTATATTAATCTTTCAGATTGACATATTTAGTTAGATTGTGTATAGATAATTTCTGTCAAAAAAATGAGAGAAAGTTGCCCTTACCACTACTGTAGCAACAGCCCTGATATAGCTGCAGAAGCCCAATCAACTGCTTTATCTTCTGGTTTTCTTTGCTTAAAAATTAGCTATAACCTATTCAAGAAGGTTCTTTAAATTGGGAATATCACATTTTAACCTAGAGCTGTTTGTGAATATTCCAATGTTCACATATTTCTCACACAAAATGATTAATTTTGTAACTATTATTGTAAAAATGTTGTTTTCTCAGAGACAGAAAAAGACTTGACATAAACAAGTGTTTAACCAATACCCTAATCCGAGTCACACACACAGGTATATAAACAACCACAGAAAGAAATCACTACATTTTAACCATAAACAAACACACTGGAAGGGGGATGCTTTCCTCATATCCTATAGTCCTCCTTATTATACTAAGCCAGGGCCAGCAACCTAAGGCCCATGGGCCACAAGCGGCCCACGGGGGTCGTTTAACCAGCCCACAAGCCACCCCTGAACCGAGCCGCCCGCTCGGCGAGTCCCCTCACTTTCACGATGCTGGAAATCGTGGTCGCACGTGTGATTCCGGCCCACAGAGGGATCTCCGCTGGAGTGAACTGGCCCAGGCAAGGTAAACCTGCCGACCCCTGTACCGTGTGACATTTATGAAAGAGTGTAGTATTTCAGCATTTCCTAAGGGCTCCTGAGGTGTCACAGAAAAGAATGTAGTTGGTCAAGGGAGCCATGGACTCAAAAAGGTTGAAAACCTCTGAGCTAATATACAATTGTCATCTATCAGAAAGGTATAAATGTAGTGTGGATATGGAACTATTTTAAGTTCATTGTATATTTTATTATTAGTTTTAAATTTATCTCTTATCCAGTTCAGTATTTTTGGGGTGCTTGTGACAGAAACTAAAATAGATTTTTTATACTGCTAACATGTTGAGACAAGTTTGACTTTATACAGATCAATGTTATATAAACGCACATTGCACAGAAGACAATAGTTATCCATTTATTCTCTAATAGAGTCATGCATGAAACAAGCAGTTTATGGGCTTTTCATTATAAGTAATTGTAAATTATGGGTGGATTTTGGAGAACCATCCATTGAACCCATTCACACTTATATGCCCAATACATGATGTATTACAAGTTGAACGTGACATTTTAATTTACTGCTCTCAAGTTATTTCATAACTGATAACTTGTAAGAAAATTAATCCCATGACCAAGAGTTCAATAGAAGTCATCCTCTTTTATAATCTTTCCTTTTAAAGAATGAAATGTAGTAAACAAACACACCACATATTTTAAACAATGAGACATAACTGGGCGTATCTAATAATGATACAGTTCAGTTGTTAATAATTGTATTACAGCAGTCACACTGATGTGTCACGTTCAT
This sequence comes from Podarcis cretensis, assembly GCF_951804945.1. Classification (NCBI taxonomy): domain Eukaryota; kingdom Metazoa; phylum Chordata; class Lepidosauria; order Squamata; family Lacertidae; genus Podarcis; species Podarcis cretensis. The sequence continues at coordinate 70,772,802 of NC_137170.1, read as the reverse complement.
TAACTCTTTCAAAAGAAAGATTTTTAAAGGATGCACTCACAGCACATACCACCTTATTAGGGAAAAAGCCTGCAAAAAAGATAGGAATATCCTGGACATATTTTTCCTAAGACACATCCTGAGAAATCATGCTCTCCATGGCATTTCATGATCAATCCCAATTCATGCCCAAAATGACTTGCCCAAAATTATTACAAAAGGTATTAAGATAGTTTAGTTAGATCCAACATTCCCAGGGAATACGTTCATAAGTCATTAAAAATTACTCATAACTGTTCTTTACCATATTGAAATACATAACTTACTATTTTGAGCCCTAGTTCCTTAAATTGCTAATTAACATATTTTCCTATTTCCTCCATTTATGGGATTATTTGACATGGTAGCTTCTAAAACTAACCATGCTTATTAACCCCAATATATTTTCCTAATTCATCTGTGTTTGCTTCTTCACATGATAGCCATCAAATCCCGTATTTTTCGGCCCATAGAGCGCACCTAGTTTTTGGGGGGAGAAATAAAGAAAAAAAAATTATTCCCCCCCCAGGCGCAGGGCTGGGGCAGGGGAAGCCCGAGCTTCCCCCGACCCAAGAACAGGCAGCTCTCTCAGCGCACCCCCCAGGCTTCGGGGCTCAGGCAGCTCTCCAAAAGCCATGGGAGAGCTGCACGACTTCGCGCAGCCCTCCCATGGCTTGCAGAGAGCTGTGCGAAGCCCGAAGCCTGGGGGCGCTGAGCTCAGCGCGCCCCCAGGCTTCGGGGTGCAGGCAGCTCTCCATGGCCACTTCCTGAAGCCTGGAGAGCGAGAGGGGTCAGTGCGCACCGACCCCTCTCACTCTCCAGGCTTCAGCGAAAGCCTGCATTCGCCCCATAGGACGCACACACATTTCTCCTTCATTTTTGGAGGGGGAAAAGTGTGTCCTATAGGGCGAAAAATACGGTATATGGAAGGCACTTTAGACACAGTGTCTGCAATGTTTTTTTCAATTCATTACTACATTTGTTTTCATTATCAAAAACCTTGTTTATTTTGTTATTCAATCATTAACATCACACTCAAATCCATTATTCCCAGATGTTATCTTGCTGCTTTCCTTCCTTTTCAAATGCATTAGATTTTCAGGTATTCCATACCTCCAAGAGATCAGACCTGCCAAATTTCAGACAGATAAGGAGGGGGGTCCCCATTTTATAGACAACTGAAAAAAGCACATAGACCAACTACTTTATGGAGGAGCTTAAAGAAAATTAATCAAATACCTCAAGAATTTGGGAGGAAGCCTTTTTAAAATATCATTCCCAACATAAGATGAAGAGGTCAAGGAAACAGAGAGTTGGAATATAGTTAGTAGAATCTATAATAGCCCTTGCATCTGTCATAGGAAGGTTCCCCAGAGCTCAGTTAGACAAATTCTCGACAACCACAGCTGCTTTTTGCCATAGCTTGTGTCACTGGGATTTCCCACAGTCTCTACAGGCTTAATTATATTTCCTGTGAGCAGTAATTAGTGTTCAGGATTTAAATGGACTTAAATTAATTCTCCACCCCATACTATTCACGCTGCTAAGGGGAAATGATAGGAGCAAATTTAAAATGAACACAAATGAATTTCATCCAGAGCTCATTTATGACAATAGCATTTTTTTCTTACAAGTACCAAAAGAAATTAATAGACTTTTCATTTCATGTTTTCATTTCATTTCATTTATGTAATAAATGGCCCAACTTTAAAACAATTCAGGGGACAAAATACAAAGTAACAAAAACAAACTAGTAAGAAACAGTTAAAATTAAAATAAAACACATTTAAAGCCAGAATTAAAATAACAACTGCTCTGATAGCAGCCCAGTGGTTAACATCATCTGAACTTAGTTTTCAAAGGCCCGTATGAATATGAAGGTATTGGCCAGCCGGTGGAAAAACTGCAAGGAGGAAGCCAATCTAACCTCTTTCGGAATGAAATTCTGTAATATGGGAGCAGCCACAGAAAAGGCTCTCTCTTGTGTCACTACCAACTGTTTCTCTGATGCTGATGGAAGGAGAGGTGCCCACCTGAGAACTTTAGCACCTAATCAGGTTCATAAAGGGAGATACAACATTTCAGGAAACCAGGGACCAAGCCATAGAGGGTTATATAGGTCATAACCAGCACTTTGAACTGTGCCTGGAACTGGACCAGTAGCCTGTGAATAGCATGCTCCCAATAACCAGCCGCAGGCAGCAGTCTGGCCATAGCATTCTGAAGCAGCTGAAGGGTACAAACATTTTTCAAAGCAGACCCATGTAAAACATATTACAGTGGTCCATTTGAGATGCAACTAAGGCATGGCCATCTGACATCTCAAGGAATGTGCACAGTTGGTGCATGAGCCACAATTGTGCAAATTCACTTCCAGCCAGCACCAAATCCTGGGCATCCTGGTTCATGGCTGCATCCAGGACTACACCCAAACTGTGAGCCTGAATCTTCAAAAAGGAGCCTAGCCTCATCCAGCATAGGTTGAAGCCCTATTCCCTGAGCTGCCTTCTGACTGATCTCAACTTGTTCATCATAATCTAGTCCATTACTGACATCAGACACTGATTTAGAACATAGACAGCATCTTTGGATTTAGATGGAAAGGAGAGATAGTGTTGTGTGTCATCAGCATACTGACAGCATAGCACTCCAAAACTCCAGATGACCTCTTCCAGAGGTTTCATGTATATGTTAAATAGCATGGGGGACAAGATGGAACCCAGGGGCCCTACAAGTCAACAGCCATGTGGTTGAACAGGAGTACCCCAGCACCGCCTTCTGAACTCACCCGTCCAAGAAGGACCAGAGCCACTGTAAAACAGTACCCCCAAATCCCATCCCAGACAGTTGGTCCAGATAGATACCATGGTTGAAGGTATCAAAAATCACTGAGAAGTCCAGCAGAACCAACAGGGAAACACTCCTTCTGTCTAGTTCCCAGCATAGATCATACAGCAAGGCAACCAAAGCAGTCTCCATTCCATAACCAAGCCTAAAAGCCAGACTGAAATGCATCTATATAACCTGTTTCAGCCAGGAACCCCTGGAGATGAGATGGATTTTAAAAACTCGGTAACAGTCAAGCTCTAACCATTTGGTTCACCACACTCACCATGATGCTACCCTCTGGCAAGTGTGATAAGAGGTCAGCCATCCTCCCAACTTCAAAGCTGCAGAGATCATCCCAGCAAACATAGAGGAAATCAATGTGTAGAAAGGAAATGCCCATAAATAAGGTGAGGAAAAAATACTGATGCCTTCTCCAGCGCTTCTAATATTAGATAGCTTTAGCATACTCAGGAATCAAAAGTTTTATGTCCCTTTTGTAGGAAATGTGTGCTTTTGTGCACTTGTACCTCAGGTTGAGAACTCTGCCCCAGGATGAGAACGGAAATCGCATGCCGCGGTGCGGAGGCAGCGGGAGGCCCCATTAGCAAAAGTGCACCTCAGGTTAAGAACTGTTTCGGGTTAAGAACAGACCTCCGGAACAAATTAAGTTTGTAACCCGACATACCACTGTATATGGGCTCATTGATGTAGGAAAAGAAAATATGCTGGTCGGCGGCTCAAATCCCCACAACGGGGTGAGCTCCCGTTGTTTGGTCCCAGCTCCTGCCAACCTAGTAGTTCGAAAGCACGTCAAAGTGCAAGTAGATAAATAGGCACCGCTCCGACAGGAAAGTAAACGGCATTTTCGAGCGCTGCTCTGGTTTCTCCGGAAGTGGCTTAATAATGTTGGCCACATGATCCGGAAAAACTGTCTGCGGAAAAACGTCGGCTCCCTCGGCCAGTAAAGCGAGATGAGCACCACAACCCCAGAGTCATTCGTGACTGAACTTAACTGTCAGGGGTCCTTTACCTTTACCTTTTTACAAAAGAGTTCTGGTCCCAAATGTCAGAGAAGCCAATATATTTCATTGTTTAAAGATAAACTTTCCTCCTCTGAAAAACTAGAGAAAAGACACCTCAGTTAATGCTACAAAGGTAACAAAAAAGGAAGGAAGCATTTGATCTCTTCAGAAAGTAATATTGCTAGAACACTTTACCTTTATGTCTAAATATGGACAAATAATTTACTGCCCACTTTTCTGAAACATCCTGCCAATTCTACTAAATTTAATATGAAGGTCATGAAGCAGATATGAAGAGAGTCCAACAATACATCTTAGAAATTTTAAACATCAGCAAGTCTCTGCAAGTATATTACTGGAGAATGAAGAACATCCATTGTGAAATAAGCTTTTCTGCTATGTAGTTTTAAAAGGAGCTGAAACGGTGCCGCAGAAATCGATCTGGCATCTATGGAGGAAATAGAGACAAAATATGCCTGCTAGGTGCAGTAGCCAATTGTTGACTCACTCTTTTGAAGCAAGATGTCTCTGCATTTCTCTGTCAACTTTGTCACTTCTATCATCATCATCTTACTGTGTGGGCTAAAACTGTTTGGACTTTTGTTGTCACTATAGAAATAGTTAGAATAAGATGGCTTTTAAATAGAGGCTCATGGAACAGATGAAAAGACATGTCTGAACAGAGTCCTATGATTATTCCACAGCAGGACTAGAAATGTACATTTGCAGCTACCGTGGAATCAACAAAATCAACATCTCTCTTACTGAAATGTCTGGATTTAATACTATTTGATACATGAAGTACCACCTAATTTCGACATGATTTTTTTATTTTATTTTTTTGCATAGGCTTTAGCCTACTAGCATTAATCCAGTACAAACCGATTAGGTGACAATACAGTAGTAAATAGTAAAATAACATTCTACCCTTGTAGAATTGGTATAGAAACACTGACATTGTAGAAGGAATGTGTTTTGCTAATGTGAACTGGTTTGGTTATAAAATATCAGATATACAGAATAGTAATGGAAGAAGATACTTAAGGAATTTTGAACCAAAGTTCTGATTTAGAGGGCTAGATAGATCTTCTTCTGGTTCACAGGCTACATCATTCATTTTACTATAAAGGCAGCATAATGGTATGTATGGAAGGACATTCCCACTTTTCTCTCATATACACACATTATGTACATATATTATGGAAAATGCCTCTAGCAGTATGACATATTTTTCTTGCTTTAGCATCAGAACATCTGCAATTAACTTTCTGCTGACAATGTTCTGAACAGTGGGTCATCAAGATAAAAGCAGACATAAATCCTCTTATACCAACACAAGTAATATCATTCATCAGCTCAGATTTTTTTTTTTTTTGTAACATTACGTACAGAACATATTTGCATTGTATGCAAAGGAGTCTCTAATAGACACATTATGGAAATATAAACAAATCAAAACACAAAAGGGGAAATCTCTCAGACATTATTAATATTTTAAAATTGTACGAACTCAACTATTGTGGACTACTGTTATTTACAAACTATCCAAACTCTTAAAAGGTGTATATCTGGACAGTTTACAGTACAATTTAAAAACAAAGTTTACAAGATATCATTAGATTCAGGGTTGTTTTTTTAACCAAATTATATAGGGCTCAGACCATACTGAACATAAGGAATTTATTTTATATATGATGACAGAAGGACACAACTAGTTACAACCCAACAAACAACAACTGTCACAATTAAAACATGCAATAAAATGCAAAATCAATAGAACATTAAAATAGCAAGCCATAAGCATTAAGTCTAATTTTTGCAAAAACTTATTATATATATTTTGAGCACCCTATCACCTCTGGCAAGGCACTTGCTTTATTGCTAAGTATGTTAAGCAACCACCTTTGGAAGAATCTTTCAGTTATGATTTGACTATGATTTGAATTTTTTTTCTTATATACTAAAATAATACACATATACTTGAGGCAATTAATTAATTGGTAAACATTTTAGCTTAGTTAATGCATTATTGCTTCAGATTGCAAACCACTTTGAGTTTCCTTTAATTAAGCTAGCTAAAAATGTGCCAAATGCTGAGGAATTCATGTCAGTGGCTATAAAATCAGCCAGAAGTTTTTTTTATTCATCCATAAATAACAGCAACATATTCTTCCATCTTAGAAGGACTGGCAACGAGTAATTGGCGTAAGAACAGGTGATTTTCATGTCCAAAATCTTAAGAGAGTACCGTATTTTTCGCTCTATAGGACGCCCCCAACCATGGGACGCCCCCTGTTTTAGAGGGGGAGAACAAGAAAAAAAATCTCTCCCTCTCTGCTCAGCGCCCCTTCAGCGAAGCTGCAAGAGAAACGGAGCCCCTTCCATTTCTCCTCCCGCTTGGCTGAAGGGGTGCTGCATAGCTCTCCCTCTCTGCTGAAGCCAGGAGAGTTTTGCTCTCCCGGCTTCAGCAAAAGGAACCCGAAGCCTCCGGAGCGCAGTGGGACTTCCCACTGCACTCTGGAGGCTTCAGGTGGCTATCCCTGAAGCCGGGAGAGTGAGAGACGTCAGTGCGCACCGACCCTTCTCGCTCTCCAGGCTTCAGCGAAAGTAACGCGAAGTCTCCGGAGCGCGGAGGGAGCGCTCCCTCTGCGCTTCAGAGGCTTTGCGTTGCTATCGCTGAAGCCAAGGAGCCTGCATTCGCTCCATAGGACGCATACACATTTCCCCTTAATTTTTGGAGGGGGAAAAGTGCGTCCTATAGAGCGAAAAATACGGTATATGTAATGTATTGTGCAGCTTTTAATCCTTAAAGTCGTTAAAAATATGAGTGCAATCTGCCTTAGCGAGCACCTCCTCTTCTCAAATGGGTTCAAATGGAAAGACTGAAGTTTCATTTTATCTATTTTATCACTTGTCATTACTTTTTATAAAAGTAAAACCTCTCAAGAAAATTATGTAATAGTTAATAAAAAATTCTCTCAGAGGCATTATAGCAGACATGGCTAACCAGTGCCTCCCTAGATGTTGCTGCCTTCCAGTTCCCATCAGCCTCAGTCAGCTTAGTAAATGGCCAGGGGTGATAGGAATTGTAGCCCAGTAATAGCTGCAGGGCCACAGGTTTCCCACTCCTGCACTGTAATATGTACAATATGACAATTAAAATGTTCAACTTGATAAAAAAAATTAATGGAAAAGTTTTTTTTAAAAAAGGTAAAGGACCCCTGACAGTTAAGTCTAGTCGCAGATGACTCTGGGGTTGTGGCGCTCATCTCGCTTTACAGGCCAAAGGAGTCGACGTTTGTCCACGGACACTTTTTCCGGGTCATGTGGCCAGCATGACTAAGCCGCTTCTGGCTCAATGGAACACCGAAACCAGAGCAGTGCATGGAAATGCCATTTACCTTCCTGCCAGAGCGTTACCTATTTATCTACTTTTTGGCGTCCTTTTGAATTGCTGGGTTGGCTTCGACCGAGCAACAGGAGCTCACCCCGTCAAAGGGTATCAAACCGCTGACCTTCTGATCGGCAAGCCCAAGAGGCTCAGTGGTTTAGACCACAACATCACAAGTACTGATATTCAAAAAGCTGTTGAGTTCCAAAATCAAGTCTCTAAATTCAATTTGTTCTCATGTAGAATCTCATAGAATACACAGACCCAGTACATCCATACTATTTCTGGATTTGTTAACTCTGTGCATTTACAACACTAGACTATAGTTACTTTTTCAGCCTAAAAGTAAGGTGAACAAAGAAGAAATTCTGCACAGTTACAAAATCAATACCATCTTGCAGGGTCCCTCCTCCTCCCCATGTGAGTTCACATGATGCTTCATCAAGATTAACATTCACTAAAGGTTATTTTCATCATGGTTTGCAAATCAGCTTCAAACTCTGTATAGGGATAGTGACAGTGCAGACATAATGCTACATCTTGGTTAAAACTAAAAGGGCAAGAATGGGTGGGAGGAATTTTTTATAGGAGAGTTGAAGGGAATGAAAGGGATGCACCTGGTCTTCTATCCATGATTCAGACATACAAAAGTATTATTTTTTTATTTGAATCTTGGAATTAACTTTAGGTTTAATATAGGTTTCCACCAATTCAGAAGGCACATCTAAATGTTTTGTGTAAAACACTTGCCCAAAGTTACTTAGCAACATAACTGAGTTGCCATGAAACACATGCACATTTTTGTACTTGCATGCACTTGAATTAAACTACATAAACATGATTCAAGAATAAGACACACTGACTCATTACTATGTAGCACACGAATGTGCACATAGAAGCAAGGTTTAAACTTAGCATTAATATTTTTTCATGACTGTCTCATTATCTTAAATTATCCTTTGTGTCATAAATATTAGTCAGATACACAATACTTTTAATCTCATTTTGCGTAAAGACAGAGCTAAATACCAAGTATGACATAGCATATCCACACCTTTTTGATGCCTTAAGGTGAAATAGGAAGCACACAAACTTGAATGCCAGTGCCACTTAAACTATGAGGCTTACTCAAGGTAAATGTGTTTATGAGAAGGGTAAGTCCTCTTGGCTTCTGCAAAGATTTACAATGGAAAATTTAATATTCATTTAAAATTGATTTGGGTCATATTTAAAAATAAAGATAACTCCACCAGTATGTAATGATTTTTTTTTTAATAATATTTATTAAAAAATTTCCAGAATAAAAAGGAAAGATAGCAAGAAAGAAAGAAAAAACAAATATGATTTACACTTGGTTTCAGTGGCATCTTTCCCGGACTTCCCCCCTCCCCCTCTTGTATTCCATTTCCCTTAAATTGATTCCACAGATTCTTACCCCAAATTTTAAAACCTTATTTGTAATTTTAAATAACCCATTTATTCCAAATTAATTTATCTTATTTATCTTAATGAACCATTTCTCCTTATATTTTATATAATTCCCTAAGATCGACCCCATTTCCCTTCCACGAATTCCCCTATTTTCAAACAACAAACATGAAAAAAGAAAAGAAAGAAATAATATATAATTTTACAGCCTTTGGATTCCAAATCTCCCCCCCCCCCCATTCCCCGGTTTCAATCCCCAAAGTTCATCCATTGTCTACTGCCAGCCTGGTGTATCCACGTCTATATCTCAACTCCACTTTGCCGTCTTTTGATAGCTTTTAATTTCAGAAAGTCCAATCTCGAAAAAACTCTCAGAAAAAGTCATTGTTCTTCCATCCAGACCTGTATGTTTAAGAGTCTAACTTAAATTCTATTTCTTGGTCCTTTTAAAGTCTGGATGTTCCAAATACTCCGGCTTCAAATTTGGTCCAGCTCTTATTCCTCAGGTTGCTTTTTCCTGTTCTGCTGCAGAAACCTTCTAATTCAGAAACTTCTTGTTCTCCACAGAGGCTTTTGTTATTCAGGAACATAACTTGCGTCAAGTCCCTTCCTTTCTTCAATAGATAAATCCATTGTCTCCTTTAGTATAGAAACCTCTGTAGACAAAATAATGCTTCGTTTTTGCAGCTTTCCCAAGAGATAACAGATCCTGCTCAAATTCATAGTATTTTTCCACTTGCTGCTACTGTTGCAATGTCCCAGCCTCCCTCTAGAGGGAATATGGTAACTTAATTTCTTTCAAAATCAGACCCAAAAGTCAAATAACTTGTTGCCTTTATTTCCAATAATTTATGTCCAAATTGTAACAAATCTAACCAGCAAAGCCATCGTAACAAAGTTCTCTTTTATTTTCCTGCTTTGACAGCTACTTTGACAGCTGTCAAAGTTTCTGTGTCTCTTCACCAGTCTCTCATAGCGGATCGTTCCCGGTTCCCGGGGGGGTTGCATTTTAGTTCCCACAAATCAGTCTTCTCCTCCAGCACAATTATTGTAATTTCCCTTCGTGAAGTTAAAAATTTTTTTCAGGTAAACAAGCTCATCTCTCGATCTTAGTTGTCAAATCCTTGCGTTGAGCCATCTACAACAGGGGGGGCGGGGCGGACTTCCTTTTTGCACTCCCCCTGCTCGCTCCAAATTCAAAGATCAAATTTCCCTTTTAAGTCCAATCAATTTACTCACGGGTTGTTCCTTTTAGTCCAAATCCGAAATTTTCAAAGAAGAAGTCGTTGCTCTCCGCCGAATGGCATGCGGCTTCGCTGGGCAGGGGAAGCATTGGACTCACAGCACCACCACCCCCCCCCCGTCACCCGCTCCGCAGCCTTTAAAAAGGCTCCTTCGCGGGTCGGGGGGCGCAAACGGTGCCCGCCGAGTCACCAAGTCCATGGGCATCTCCGCCCATGGTTTTTGAGGGTCCCCGCATCGCCGGCACGGCAGGACCCGACCCCTACCCAGCCGACTCCCTCCGGAGCTCGGAGGGAGTCCGCCATTTGGCGATGGCGCCGACCCGGAAGTGCAGTATGTAATGTTTTTAAGCCAGTATGGATAGTTTGAAAGAATCTCTTCTGATAGCTTATAAGCTTATTTAAAATGAAAAAGACTTATAGAGTAAGGTTTTGAAAAAAGGGTTATAGTAACACAGTTCCCAAAATTCTCAGGTCTTCCATAACAAAAAATTACTACATAGCATTCAGTTGTATCCAACTCTCCAATGTGAAAACAACTGAAGTTCTTTTCTTCCACAACTATTTTAGAGAAAGGCATTCTTAAAATTCACACACTGAAGAGTTTAATTGCCTCCCTGAATTTATTGAACAGACAATCTGAAACTATCCACAATGGTTACTAAACTAATTTTCCTGCTTTAGATATCTTCTTTAACATAATTGCAGGCAATCAGAAAGATCAATGGCAAATTTATGTCATGTACATTATAGTAGACTGTGTTTTTCAAGCTATAGCCATGGATGATAGTAGTCAAATTCCAACGTGAAATAAATCATTGCTGCCTAAAAGCACTTACAATATTCTAGGTTCAGAAGTGGACCAAAGGAGCCAACATTTGCTGCAGTGGATGACAATAGCAGGCTGAATTGCATCAGTGATGTGTTCTCAACACACAAATATTGTCATAGAAACATCAAACATCATGCAAGCAGATGTCTACTCAAGTAATGGAACTTTCCCAAGCTCACCACAGCTCTGATCCTCCACAACAAAGGTGGGAAGGGTACACAATGCAGAAAGGGAGAAGAGAAGTGGAAATCCTATTGCACCTGCTGAAGTCTGTTCCACTGACAGACAACCACCATTGGACATTACTGTCATGAGCAGATGCCAGGCGCAGGTCTGAAATAACTCACACGGCTTCAGTGAATTCCTTATTCAAAGAAATAAGACAGCTCAAAAGGCTACACCTAGAGAACACAGCAACTCTTGCCAGTAGAACCTGCCCTTATGAGGCAGTTGTGAGGACTGAAGGTCCCAGCCTTCCCACAGTTCCCTAAGTTTCCTTCCCAAGCAATCAGACTCTGTTGTCTTGTCTGTCTTTGCTCCACCCTCTTCATACCTCTTCTGATTCATGGAGACCAGCGGGAGGGGATCTGGTTGCAGCAGGAGGGGGAATACTCCCTGGCTTTTTCAGTAGCCTGCCTCATCTCTGCCTCTTGGCCCCTTTCCTCTCCAACCTCTGCCCCTGGTTCTAGACTGTTCTCTGCCACAGATTCTTCCTGTTCTCTAAATCTTGTTACCTCTTCAGCTTCTAACACTTCCTCCTCCCCATCTTATCCATCTTCTCCCTCTGACCACTCATCATCATCCCACCACCATTCCTCTGGCTCTGAGCCTTCTTTCCTTTGGGGTTCCCTAGTTGGTGCCTCCTACCACTTCAACCTATTCTCAACACTTACCTTCTATCATTTCAGCCATACAATTCAGAATCAGCACACTTACCAATATCCAGTACAAAATTAAGAACACGCAACAGAATAAGCACCACAGCACCATATTCTCAAATCAGAATTAAGAGATACAATGACTTTGCACACATGTCATTTCTAATTAAAATCCACAGTCAGTACAGTAGTCAAGATCAAACTGCAAGCAGGTCCTGGTATAGTCAACTTTTGCTTTTTATGTAGAGAATAGGATCTTTTAGAATTTCAGAGAGGAAGAGGCTGCCTTAAACTTTCAGGGACACTTTTAAGGAACAACATATGCAGATATAACAGAAGGTAGGTGGTCTCACTGTTTCTCATTCTTACAAAAATCTAAAGCAGTCCCAAAACTACTTACACCAAAATATACACTAGAGATGGGGAATTTTTGGCCCTTCAGATGCTGCTGAAATTCAACTCATCAGCCCAGTCAATAGACACACTTATTAGAGATGATGGAAGTTGTAGTTCAGCACATATGGAGGGCCACAGCTTCCCCAACCCTGACAGACATAACGACATTGTGTACTCTGCTTTAAGTAGAGAAAGCAGCCAATAAATTTATAAAACAAAACACATTGCAGCAGCATTTGTTATGCTGCTGGAAACTAGTCTTTGCTTACCTTATGCAAGGTTTGAATTGTTACAGAGAAAGGCCATCCTGACCAAGGACCATAGTAGGGCAAAAAATGTACACAGTGTGGATGCACACTGCTGGATCTACAATAAAGCCTCCAACGTTCTGAAAAACTATGTGTTTATACATAATGTACCTGTGATGGAATGAGGGGACTGCTCGTGCGTAAGCGTTTAAGCCCTCAAGGGTTTGCAATCAGTTTCTAAACTCTCCCAGTTCTCGGAGCCATGGGTGCATGGCTACCTCAATCGCTGGCAGAATCCGTCAGTGGGCGCTTCCGGAATTTACGCCAACATAAGAGTTCCTTGACGGAAACTCTTCTTCTGGATTCTCTGTGTGACAGTTTCCTTCGCGGAGTAGGCGTCCCCAGCGGAGGTCCTGAGCCCTCCCCGCTGTACTCACTGGAAGTATCTTGGAGCCCTTCCTCCGACTGAGTTTCTGTAGGAACTCTCCCTCTCCCCCTGATGGTTCCTTCCTCAGCATCCGAGGGTCTCCTAGCCTCCTTGAGCCCTTCCACCACCTGACTCTCCGATGGCAGTTCCCTGACAGTACCCTTGTGTATAAGGCAAGCCATCACAAGGGAATATACCTGTACAACAGAACCTTGAACTGGGTGCCATCAGTGTATTGAATCAGTATCAAGAGATCCAAACTATTACTGTATCCTCTTCACAGAGGAACAAGTAAGTGCTCATGAACCATGGGAGGATGAGCAGAAACAAGTGCTAGAATTAGGTTCAAAATTGATTGCAGGGCCATAAAACATGGACAAAAGATATCAGCTTGATAGGTTAATGGCAGAAGGGTACCACAGTTACCAAGCACAGTTCTGCTGCTGAAGCAAGAGCTGGAATATTACATGGCAGCATTTATGGATGGGCCAAGTGAGAAGAGGAGGCAGGACTATTTGTACCTAAACAGGAGACATTCAGGAGGTCTCCAAGCTGAACATGTGGAACAGAAATAGGGGAAATAATCACCAACTCCAATTTTGCTGGTACATGAATGATGAGATCTAATGTCTTAAGATCATCTTAATTTTTGAGGGTGGAGGAAGCATCACCTTTGTTTGAAAGTGTCCCCACCCTTCTCAATTCCTGAATGTTCATTAAATCTTGGATTTCAATTAATTATCCATTTTCTATTTTGCATGTTCATGACAAATATTCAACTGATTTTTTAAAAACCTTATAAATGCTGTCCTTAATATGACCTTTAAACAGTTGAGTTTACTTTGGAAGTTTGAACCTTAAATAGCTTGGCTTAACAGCTTATTTGAAAACAGAAAAAAAGAACATTTTGTTCAGAAAGATTTTGCTTTCATCCAGAAAATTAAGATCTGTATGTAAAGCCAATTCTGCTTAAGTTTGTCCCAACAACCAATGAAAGGCTTGACCTAGAGGTGTACAGTATTACATAACGCTTTCTCAATTTATACACACCCAGAGGTTGTGTCCATTAAATATTATTTAGGAGATAGTAGCAAAATATTTTGTGAAGGTCTCTTTTTGAAACAAAGCTGATCATGACCTTTCATCATAATTTTGTCCTCCAATGCTGATTTAAAAATGGCACCTTTGAATCTATATTGAATGAGATTCTACGTGCATGCATACTGCAACTAACAGATTGTTTTCAAAAGCTTTGGTAGCTGATGATAATATATGGATTTATTTAAGCATAGTAAAGATGGAGGAAAAATATCTAGTTAACATTTAGGAAAAATAATGATTGAGATTAGCTTAAAACCAACCAACGGAAGAAGTTATTTAAAATTATTTGTGAAGTTGGATAGAAAGGAATTGATTTTGCATTCCAATCAGACTTGTGCTAGTATATATTATCTGTGTCGTTAGTCTTGTTAAAATATATTTAAAAAGCACACGAAAGCTTATACCAAGAACAAACTTAAGTTGGTTTCTAAGGTGCTACTGGACAATTTTTTTATATATTTCGACTGTGTCAGACCAACACGGCTACCTACATTAGTCTTGTTAGTTTCTCTGCGGCAAGAACACTCCAGTTTCCCGAAGAAGAAGAAGAAGAAGAAGAAGAAGGAGGAGGAGAACTTTGTACGGTGATCTCAAAATCTAGGAGTTAGCTCTTTACAATATCTTGGCTGCAAGAATGTTAAAACAAGCTTTGCTACTTTTGACCATTTCAATTATAACATCTTGCAAACAGGCATTTCACAAGATGCCTAGCCAATTCTACAGAATATAAAACAACTTTAATCTATAATTCTACCTCAAAGCATGCTAACATCACACTGCCTTCAATATTTACACACATTTCAGAACATGATCTAATGCAAGGTTTCTCAAACTTGGGGCTCCAGCTGTTTTGGACTACAGTTCCCATAATCCTTGACCACTGGTCCTGCTAGCTAGGGATGGTGGGAGAAGTACAGTGATATCTTGGGTTGAATGTGCTTCAGGTTGAGCGCTTTCGGGTTGCGATCTGCGGCAACCCGGAAGTAATGGAGCGCGTTACTTCCGGGTTTCGCCGCTCATGCATGTGCAAAGGCTCAAAATGACATCACGCGCATGCACGGAAGCAGCAAAACGCAAGTCGCGCATGCGCAGACGCACCGTCGCGTCTTATGTTCCCGTTCGCATCCCGAGGTACCACTGTAGTCCAAAAACAGCTGGAGACCCAAGTTTTGGAAACCCTGATATAATGCATCCACCTGGTTTTCCCAACTTTAATTTCATTCCAATTCAAATAGTGATAAAAGATTGGGGAAAGAATCCAGAATTCCTTGCTGAGATTTTCAAAATAGTGGCAAGCAGATAATTATTTTTTTAACAGGATGTTAGGGTCTGTACAGGCAACACTTCTTCATTCCTGCTTGGGAATGGGACCACCCAAAGATATTTGGGCAAACTCCTGCAACTGCAAGAGGAGGAAGGGGAAATTGGAAGGAATTCATATTGAAAAATAAATGAAAGGCGTACAGATCTCCCTCTTCATGGTTTCTACTGCCAGACAACCGTAGAATGATAAAACACAAAGAGAACAAATGTTAGCCAAAGTCAACCCAATAATATAGGGGGCATCAACACCACTCAAGGCTGCCCAAAAAAATAATGAGTAATAAAAATTATAACTGAACTGCAGAGACTAGAGAAGGAAGCATAGCACAACAAGCAGATTGAATAAAGAAGGAAGAATCTGAGAAGTGCTGGGGGACTTTCTCAGGAGTACAGAACTAGGATGAAAATATTGTACAATACTGTCGGAGAATGCGAAGTTTTTTGCAGCTCAACAGGGCAATAATTTCCTTACATGAGGAGGGAGGGAGTGGATGCTATACTGCAATGAAGGAACACATCTTTTCTCATCCTCCCAAACACAAAGATGGGGTGCTCCATGAAGGGAAACAATAGCGAGTCTCAAAGGCACAAGTCTGAGAGCACATGGTGAAATTACTAGTAGCAACTGAGGCAGCTTGAGTCTGGTCAGTGTGTGGATGGGAAACACCTGAGAACCTCATGTTCACAAAAACATGATGCAAATGTACCAACTTACTAGAGCCCAGCTGTAATCAGGGGCTGGCTGGGAGACAGTAAAATGTAGTCCATCAGTCTTATTGAAGTCCCTGAATATTCATCTAAACATTTAAAACTCCTTAATACCTTTAAATACATTTAAGTCAAGGATGCCATGTTAGATATATAAAACGTTATTCACTCTCCAGTATATTCTGAAACATCCTCACGACCAAGTAATTCCTGAATCCTTATTTTCAAAAGGCCCAAGAAATGTAGAAGTCTTATTGGAAAATTCTCAGTTGTTGACAACTATGAAAATTGAAATTTACTGGGGATCATTTTATTTTATATATACTGTGATTTCAGAATTTATTGTTTTTACAGAATGCTGTTCTCACAAAATAGCTTCAGTTATATTAGGCGAAATTCTTGGATCACATCACTAAAAATATTTTCCTAACAATGTGATGTTTACAAGTCACAGAAAATATGTTCTCAGAGTATTTACTACAACATTAAAAATGAAGAAACAATCCAGGAAGTTATGAAACTATGCTACAGAAGCATAGTTCCTGTAGAGAACCAGCTACAGTCATTTTACTAATTTCAGAACACAGTTTATGGACAATTGGCTACTGACTTCAGCAATGAAAGTTGAATCATAGAAAATAATCTGCCATAGAGCTTTTTTTTCCAATTGGAATTAAAGCAAAGTAAAACTTTGATATTTACACATTGGTCTCTGATGGGACTTGAAAAAAGGGTGGCCGATAGCAATTTGAATTACTTCATTCATGAAGCTAGGAAATGCTAGGGTGTAACAAGATCCACAACACTTCCTAGAAACCAAAATGCAGGTTATATGTGGTGGTGTCATAATGTCATCATCATGCTTGTTAGAAATGAAGGACCTCAGTTATGATTGCAATGCACACATTGGCAAGTATATTCTCTTATATTTGCAAGTATATTCTCCATCAAGGACCAACCACAAGGGAAATGAGCTTCAATCAAATTATGAAGCTAGAACTGTTGTTTTCTCAAATAATTAAAATAGAAGAATGTAAAAATTATACTAAAGTAGCCAACCCTTGTCATATGAAGCAACTTTAAAAGTGCAATTATGAAAATATGATGCAGCAAACTGGCCAAATACCTAGAGATGTTCTTTCCTAAAAGCATTTTCTAGGCTTCTATTATTTTCCATAACTGATCTACAATTATTTCTTGGCAATTATAAACACATCACAATCGTCTGACCTGGCATACTTGAAACCCTCTCTGCAAGGTTGACAAAATGTAGTTACAAGTTGACAAAACATAAATGTCACAAGTTGTGAAGCAGCCTTCTAGTCTATTCAAGCATACAGAATATTAGTTTTAATGAAAGCAGAAAAAGGAAACAATAAAAAGGTAGCCCAGTCTCTCTCAGTAGCATGTTTAATTTATCACATTGTTCTTTTATACCCTTTTCTTTTATACCCTTTTCTCCACCCCCACTGTTCTGTCCGGACACTGAGGTCCAGTGCCGCAGACCTTCTGGCAGTTCTCTCACTGTGAGAAGCAAAATTACAGAGAACCAGGCAGAGGGCCTTATTGGCAGTGACGCCCACCCTGTGGTATACCCTCCTACCAGATGTCAAAGAAATAAACAACTATCTGACTTTTAAAAGACATCTGAAGGCAGCCCTGTTTAGGGAAGCATTTAATATTTGATGAATTATTGTATTTTAATATTTTGCTGGAAGCCGCCCAGAGTGGCTGGGGGAAACCAGCCAGATGGGTGGGGAATAATAAATTATTATTATTATTATTATTATTATTATTATTATTATGCACAGGTCAAGATGCTGGTCTCAAAAATAGCTGCTAGGAGAGAAGAAAAACAAAAACAAGCACCTAAAGTTACAAATGCTAGTTGCATTTTAGGATGTTTTTTTTTTAAAAAACTTGACTATTAATAGATTTTACTTTTCTTATGAATATTATCCAGAAAGATAGTGCTGCATGTGCATATCTTATGCATGCTTAGGTGCTCCATGGATGTCAGACTGTATATTTTGTCACAAAAGAAAAGCAGTGGATCCTCTCCAACTTTTCATTCTTAAAGTCAGAGATCCAATGACTGATTCTTATGTAACAACTGGTGGCCTAACTGAGGTGATAATATAACAACAACAACAACAACAACAACAACAACAACAACAACAACAATAATAATAATAATTTATTATTTATTATTTATACCCTGCCCATCTGGCTGAGTTTCCCCAGCCACTCTGGGCAGCTTCCAATCAAGTGTTAAAAACAATACAGCATTAAATACTAAAAACTTCCCTAAACAGGGCTGCCTTCAGATGTCTTTTAAAGAGAAGATAGCTGCTTATTTCCTTGACATCTGATGGGAGGGCATTCCACAGGGCGGGCGCCACTACCGAGAAGGCCCTCTGTCTGGTTTCCTGTAACCTCACTTCTTAGGGAACCGCCAGAGGGCCCTCGGCGCTGGATCTCAGTGTCTGGGCTGAACGATGGGGGTGGAGACACTCCTTCAGGTATACAGGACCAAGGCCATTTAGGGCTTTAAAGGTCAACACCAACACCTGGGTCCAGGATGACAGTAAGGAGATAGGAAAACTGATTTATCTCAAGAATTCACTAAAAGCATGCAGACACCTTTTTCACACTGACATCCTCTCTGAAGATGATGTTGAGACTATTAATCTAGATCTACATGCAAGATTATTAAGCATTTACAAATGCATGTTACAGAGCAACTTACCAACTCTATTCCCTGTGGAAAAGGAGTGTCATCCAAATCCTTTAAGGGAAATCTCTGGATTATTTTCCCCAGACCATCTCCTGATCCTAAAGTGGAAGGAAAGGGAGAGAGGGAGAGGAGAAAAGAATGAGATTGTGAATGTTTTGCTTTTCCAGTCAGAAGTTTACACATATGAAAGAAGTCACAATCTAATGCATACTTGTATCTGGTTAAACTGTGGCAAGAACCTTTTAAGTTCTAGAAACTGTATTCAAGTGACTGCTGAAGACTGCAGAATTTAAGTTCCAGCGACACATACCGTATTTTTCGCTCTATAACACGCACCTGACCATAACACGCACATCGTTTTTAGAGGAGGAAAACAAGGGAAAAAACATTCTGAATGAAACAGTGGATGTATCATTTTTGTGCTTCATGCTGGGGCCACAGACATGTGATCTGATGGTGAATTTGGGCTGACCCAATGCAAAAATCCTGAGAATCCCTGTGGATCCATGCTTTGTAACCACGTTTTTGCACCATTGCAGCCCCAGGCAACAGTGGGTGCGTGATTTTGGGGGGGCAGGCTGTAGCCATGGACATGCTATGTGCTCTGATGGTGAATTTGGGCTGACCCAATGCAAAGATCCTGAGGATCCATGTGGATCCATGTTTTGTAACCACGTTTTTGCACCATTGCAGCCCCAGGCAACAGTGGGTGTGTGATTTTTGGGGGGCAGGCTGTAACCATGGACATGCTATGTGATCTGATGGTGAATTTGGGGTGACTGAATGCAAAGATCCTGAGGATCCATGTAGATCCATGCTTTTTAACCACGTTTTTGCACCATTGCAGCCCCAAGCAACAGTGGGTGTGTGGTTTTGGGGGGGCAGGCTGTAGCCATGGACATGTTATGTGATCTGATGGTGAATTTGGGCTGACCCAATGCAAAGATCCTGAGGATCCATGTAGATCCATGCTTTTTAACCACGTTTTTGCACCATTGCAGCCCCAGGCAACAGTGGGTGCGTGATTTTTGGGGGGCAGGCTGTAGCCATGGACATGCTATGTGATCTGATGGTGAATTTGGGCTGATCCAATGCAAAGATCCTTAGGATCCATGTGGATCCATGCTTTTTAACCACATTTTTGCACCATTGCAGCCCCAGGCAACAGTGGGTGCGTGATTTTTGGGGGGCAGGCTGTAGCCATGGACATGCTATGTGATCTGATGGTGAATTTGGGGTGACCCAATGCAAAGATCCTGAGGATCCATGTGGATCCATGCTTTTTAACCACATTTTAAGTGGGGAGGGAAGGAAAAACACAGAAGGGACAAGGAGCAGGAGAGGGGTGTGCAGAGAAGCAGCTGGCTAAGAATGCAGGAGAGGGGTAGGGAGGAAAGGAAGGCAAAAGTTTTCCCTCACCTACCCACCCAAGCCAGCCAGCTCGCGCTCTCTGTCTCTCTCTCTCTATCTCTCTCCCCCTCCTGCATGTTTTCAGCTTTCCCCTCTGCTTGCCTGGATGGGAGGGAAGGAAAAACCCAAATAGGACAAGGAGCACGAGAGGGTTGTGCAGAGAAGCAGCTGGCTAAGATTGCAGGAGAGGGGTATAACGGGAGGGAGGAAAGGAAGGCAAAAGTTTTCCCTCACCTACCCACCCAAGCCAGCCAGCTCTCTCTCTCTCTCTCTCTCTCTCTCTCTCTCTCCCTCCTGCATGTTTTCAGCAGCACGGAGCACAGAGACGACACTCTGCTTTCCCCTCTGCTTGCCTGGAGGGGAGGGGCTTTCCCTGCTCTTTGTTCCGTTTGAGCAAACACAGCAAGGAAACAGAGGTGGGTGGGCAGTAAGACCCTGAGGGAGAATGCAGGAAAGCAGCCGCTTCCTCTTTTCAGGTTTCCCTTCTCCGAGACGTGCGATTTGATTTTTGCCTGATTTTTTTTGCCTCCCCTCGCGCCATTTGGCTCCAGGGACCACACATTCGCTCAATAACACGCACAGACATTTCCCCTTCCTTTTTAGGAGAAAAAATCTGCGTGTTATAGAAGGAAAAATACGGTACATGGTACCCAATCTTGTTTTCAGAAACTATGTTCTGTATTTTTACACATAGCAGTGACATTAAGACCCACTGAATACTCAGTGTATACTCTTAGACATAGGCATAATGATGCCACAATGCAATTGTAAAATTTTTACTATGCACCCAAATTTTACTATGCACCCATCGTGGTATTTCTAGCACATCAACCACTATGGAGATTAAACCAGATAGGAAAATGTACACAAGGGGGAGCACATGAATGTGTCATCCCTACAGGAATATGTGACAGCATAGTACAAAATCAATTTAGCATTTCTACCTTCCGTGTACATTTATGGCTTGCCTCTATTCAAGGTATTGTATCTTAACTTGTCCCTGAGCAAACTCCCATATAGCTTCCGTTCAGTCACTGCAGATCTGATGTTGAATGGAAGATACATATTCAAGAACCAATGCAAGTAAACTCCAGTTTTACTGTACTGTAAAATACTACTTCATTGCAGCATATTATACACATTTTAATTTACGGTAATATAATTAAATGGAACCCAGTACTTGTACATGCTCTAACTGTGCTTGAAGCACCATAGAGTAAGCAAGAAAAGAAAGCTGGATCTATCTTAGAGGTCAGTTAAATATACAATTAGCTTGTGGGTGGGTGTTTTCAGGAGGGCGGGCAATTTTGCTTCAATGCAGCATTTTAAGCAACATAATAAGTGCCCATGAGAATCAGATCAACCTAGTTCAGCATTCTGTTCCCACAGTAGCCAATCAGATGCCTATGGGAAGCCCACAAACATCACACGAATACAACAGCAGTCTCTCCCTCATGATACCCAGAAACTGATACTGGAAGTAGTACAGCCACAACTGACAGCCTTATCCTCCATGAATTTGTCTATTTCCTTTCAAAGCCATCTAAGTTGGCAGCCATTATTACAGTGAACCATGGCAAGGAATGCCATAGTTTAACTATGCATTATGTCTCTCCTTAATCTCCCAACATTCACCTTCATTGGATGGTATTCTGAGAGGGGAAGATCTTCTTAATCCACTTTATGCATCCATTTTATACACCTCTTTCTTCCCCAAAACAAAGGGGACCCAAACTTGTAATTTTCCCAACCCCTTGATCATTTTGGCTGCCCTTTTCTGAACCTTTTCCAGCTCTACAGTATCCTTTTTTTGTGTGGCAATGAGAATTTTATATAGTATCCCAAATGCAGTTGCACTACAGATTTGTATCGAGGCAATGTAAGATTGGCAATTTTATTTTCAATCCATTTCCTAATTATCCCCTGGAATATAGCTCTTTCACAGCTGCTGCACATATTTTAAACAAGCTGTCCACTGCAACCCCAAGATCCCTTTCCTGGTCAGTAACAGCCAGTTCAGTGCACTACGGTGGTACCTCGGGTTACATACGCTTCAGGTTACATATGCTTCAGGTTACAGACTCCGCTAACCCAGAAATAGTACCTCGAGTTAAGAACTTTGCTTCAGGATGAGAACAGAAATCGCGCAGCGGCGGCGCAACAGCAGCGGGAGGCCCCATTAGCTAAAGTGGTGCTTCAGTTTATGAACAGTTTCAGGTTAAGAACGGACCTCCGGAACGAATTAAGTACGTAACCAGAGGTGCCACTGTATTAGTGTTAATGTAAGGTTAGGAAGTTTTGCCCCAAACAGCATCACTTAAGGAAGGAAGCTGCAAAGTGCTTTTTACATACAATACACTTCTATCCAGTATCTGCAATAGACCATACTAATTTTAAGTTGCCATTAATTTTAAGTTGTATAATCAAGTTGCCGACATTATGAAAACATATTGTGTAATATGGAAACATTCTATCATACTTGCATAAAATCTAGATAGATATATAGTACCAGGATACTATTCTAATTTTATATTCCTTGTTAAAGATCAGATTGAAAGAAATAGAACAGATATCCAGAATACAACTGGTTGTATCATCAAGGTTTAAACACGGAGTGATCTGAGGGATCAGTTACAAAACTGCAACATCACAAAAATATAATATACAAAGTTATGCAGGAATACACTTGTAAGTCGCCCCAAATATTGATTACATAGGACTGTATCCAATTGTGTCCCTGAACTTATATCAAGCTTCTGTGAGTAGAATGGGGGGATAGTTTTTGCTGAGTCACCCTCCCCTCTGAATCCCTTCCACACAATCTGCCCCAGAGCATTGGGGGACCGTTTGGAACAGCATGGAGGGGGGCTGCCAGAGAAGGGAGGAATTCAGAGAAATCACCTTCCACTAGATCCATGAGCTGCTGCTTTCTTCAGTTGGTGAAACATCAGCAAAATGCATCAGTAGTTCTGTGCTCTTTTTTATGCTCCTTATATGAAAGGGATGTGGTCTTTTAAGGTCAGGAGGAGGGAGGGGGAGAGAGAGAGAGTACATGACTTTATGTGGCTGCTGTATCATTGCCTGCTGTCTCCTGACTGGAATGTGTAGCACAATCTCATTCTGGCTGACTCTTCTGGCTTTGAAAAGGACAGGCACCTGGGATGTTGCCATCCCAGAATATTGGGGAGGTGACTGGAAGTGGTAGCAGAAGCAGGCGGAAGCTTAGCAGAGAATGAGACTCCAAATAACTGCTTGCAAGACAGCATTAATATTGCTGTACATCAGAGCGACTCCCTCCTATTTCAATGTAGCCTCCCAAGAATGAAGTCATCAAAAATAAAATAAGGATATCAGACCTAACACCCACATTTCTCTAAAAAAAATGCAGCACATTCTACTTTTTAAAAAAAATCTCAAGGGAAAAGTACACACCAAATTCTTCTAATATTTTGATATAAATTTGTGATGATCCCTGATTATTCTTTGTTCCTTAGACCCATAAAGTCAACTCACAACATTAAACTGCAATAAAATTCCTAGCTCCCATAAATTCACTGGGTCATTGACTTTAACAATCTTCAACTGACTCGTTCAATTGTCAGCTAGTCTCTTGTTTTGGATATCTCTGATTACAGGATTTCTATCACACTGTAAATGCGAACACACACATCATTTTACATTCTTAAATATGGCAACAAAGAAGGTGTTAGCAGAAAATATTTTATTAGGAGCATATGAAAAAAAAATTGTAGCAAGCAAGGCTGGTTTCAAGTTCAACAGACTAATGGCAGTTATGACAACATTCCATAAATATCGGGAGGCAACGTTCCAAAGAACAACTCCTTGTCAAATCAAATTTCATTCAAACTTTTTTTCACTTCCAGATTATAATGTAGTATTAATGAAGTCTTACAAATTTGGAATGTATATTCTTTCTCATCTTCTGCTGCTCATGCCCCAAACTACCTCCCACAACACATATTCAGAACACATTCTCTTTCTTCTCTTCAAAGCCCATGCATCATTTCGCGACATAGTAATTCAGTTTTACTAGCAAACCAGGGGTTAAACTAACCCCCTATAAGAGATACAGACACATATCGCATGACACACCTACACACTGCAGCTGACACACTAACATGTTGCAACACACAGTTTGGAAAGCTCTGCTTTACTGAAACAGAGTAGACATACATTAACTAAACTGAATGCATACCATCCTATTTCATCCTTCTCACTTAGCCCATAGCCTTCTTTGTGTTGAGCCTCAGAGGACTGTAAGCTCCTTTTTGTAACTTCATAAAGTTCCATGCACATCAAGCTTCTTTGAGTAACTCCACCCTTACATACATTATTTCAGTGCTAGAAAAAACAGTTTGACTTCAGTTGAGAGTTAAGATTACCAATTAGTTATTTTTGTGATCCTGCAGTGCCCTAAACACAACTGCTCCCAGATTCAGATTTGCAAAGTATAGATCTTAACTCCTATCTCCAATGTGGATACCTCTCACTAAAGTCTCACACCAGCTGTAGAATTCACTTTGGAGCTCTCTCTAGGACAGCTTTCCCATTCCTTTGCCCTCCAAATGATATGGATCACAACTTGCCTCAGCCCTAGTCATCATGGCAGTCAGGGATGGTAGGAGTTACAGTCCAAAACATGTGAAGGGCACCAGTTTGGGAAGGTTGTACTAGGACAAAAAATGATTACCATATACTGGAACAGTCACTCTGGGCTCTTTCAGTCTTGGAGACAAGAAATCTCAGTCTTCTAACCTAAATGAAGAGGGTACGCCATGTGACAGTAACAATGGTGAGCCTGCAGGATGCTTCACCCTGCAATACACACAAATTCAATGCAAGAGAGGCTGAAACTAATTGCAAATTAGTAAGCAGTCAAGCTTCTTACAATGCCTATCATCTGGTGACATTATTACAGTAGGATCTAAAGAATCTAGTGGAAATCTGTGGGGCTCTAGTTGCTCCTCTCTCTCAGTGCAGATCTCTTAACCCCCCAAGAAAGTCATTCTATGGATTAAGGAATCTCCAGAATAGCACTGGAGAGGGGCAGCAAGCAGGAGAGATAGTGTGATAAATCCCCGAGCTTCCTACATGTAGAAGCAATTACAAGAAAGAAAAGACTTCTAAATATTTTCTTTTTCATTCCTCATTTACAGTAACCTATCAGTGGCAGGATAACTCTCTCTCTCTCTCTCTCTCTCTCTCTCTCTCTCTCTCACACACACACACACACACACACACACACACACTTATGTCCTTCCATACCAGGCCTGATGGTTAGAAACTTGCCTATCTCAATGAATGAACGTTTTCAAGTTTTAGCTGATTAATCTATCAAATCAGCTAAAGAATGGAGCCCTGATTTTCTCATGTACATGCAGGTACATATTTGGGGGGGGGGGGGGGTTGGGGGGTGGAGGAGGCTTAAAAATCAAAAAGGCCATTTGGGCTACCCAAATACCTTGCAGCTTTGCTACTCTTTCTAGGTTTGAATTTTTTGTTTTTCATGACTATGAACACACCTGAAATTTAATGTCTAGCAAACTTCTGCCCAAATGCAAATATACATTTTATAAAAGCAAAGCAAAACAGGTCTCCCTTCCTTCTGCATTTGTAATATCTATACATCAGCTCTTAATGATGGATGTCAAACAAAATGGAACACTACATAAGGGCCTCTTATGCATTTGTGACACACAATCTATAAGAAAGACATGTTTTCCAAAAGCATAAAAATAATAATTTGATATTAGCTTGTACAATGCATATGGAAGGAAAATATGTGCTCATCAGATGAAGAATATATTAAAATGCCCTAATGTTGATTATAGAATCTTCCATGTGGACCAACATGGCTTTCAGTATTCAAATTGAGTTCTCTTTATATCTACTACTCTGAAATATCTGAACTGCTCCCTGAAACTAACCCTGGCCATACACAATACTGTAACATTCACATATTTTATGAGAAAGTCTGGGACCATACCATCTACAAAAAACAGGGGGTTGGACTTAAAGACCCTTAGGGTTCCTTCCAACTCTATTCAAGGAAGAATCTTATGTCCCCATACACTCAACCTTCAACTAAAATCTTGTAAACAACCATTTTGGTTTAATTAATACACACAGAACATTAAAATCCTGGCAAAGATTTCTAGTTCCTGAACCTCAGTATCCCTCAACTCCCTTCTTATATAAATCTCGGCTATTAAAGGTCACTTGCCATCTCCTGCTTGCCCTTTAAATTCCACGAGCAAATTGTTAGTGCAACTTACATTCCAAATTAATGAGATGTGCGATAAACTGTGCCTCTTTCCCTGTGAGGCATGGATAACAATATATTTAAGCTGCATTTATTTTTAACTCTGTGTTTAATGTTTGGGGTACAAATTGTTTAGTTTGTCTAAAGTAGTAAGTCACAAGCATTGGGTATATACATACAGATACACACATATACACTTATATATGTGCACATTCATATATGCATGCTAACTCATGTGAACTTATGGATTGTGTGTGATGCAGAAAAGCAAAGCTGCAGTATCATTACACTATAATATAAAATGACACTGCAAACCAATATACAACAATGCAATGAATAGTATTGGCACTTCAAACAGTTTCATAGCATTCAAGCTGGTTTGCAAGATGAATTACAACAGTAAAAGAAAGCGTCATCTAAATATAGGTAAAGGGGTAAAGGGACCCCTGACCATTAGGTCCAGTCGCGGACGACTTTGGGGTTGTGGTGCTCAACTCGCTTTACTGGCCAAGGGAGCCGGCGTACAGCTTCCAGTTCATGTGGCCAGTATGACTAAGCCGCTTCTGGCGAACCAGAGCTGCACATGGAAACACCGTTTACCTTCCCGCTAGAGCGGTACCTATTTATCTACTTGCACTTTGATGTGCTTTCAAACTGCTAGGTTGGCAGGAGCAGGGACCGAGCAACGGGAGCTCACCCCGTCATGGGAGCTAAAATGAATAAATCACCACTATACAAACTGTAATCAATTATGCAGCTAAAATTCATTATATAAACTGCACAGAAAATAAATATACATTGTTCTGCCAATATAAAAATTAATATTTACTATACTGGCTTTTAACTGACTGAAAGAGATACTTCCCATTTTTATTCTTTCAGTAGCTATATAGCAGGACTGACTAGACTTTTTTTGGCCCAAAGGTAAAATTAAAGGTTGGTCACTCCTCCAAGGGTAACATGCTATCAGTGGTCATGGCAAAAGTGGTCACCAAACACGCATCTGCATACTGCATTCATCATACATACAACACATATAAAGCCCCACACATAGGAACAAATCATACTTATTCCTGCAGTACTGAGCTAAGTATATATCCTAACCCTCTCCTCCATATCGAGCATTGTGATACTTCACACTGCAGGTGTAGGGTCCCATACTTGCTCTTTACTTTTAAAAAAAAAAGTCATCCACACATTTTACAATTTGGCTTTTACTTGCTATACTACATCATCCAACCAAAGTTCTTCTAAGTATCATGCAGACCTTCAAAAGAGTGGAAAACCAGAGTGATAGCCTGCAATTTTAACAACATTGCCTTACTTATTTGTTTTTAATCTATTTTTCTTTTAACAGAATGCCAACTCCTCTCATCTGCCCTCTCCTTAGGAATGAAACTGACTGTCCAGAGGTTTCTTGGTATCCGTCTGTCTTGGGCGACAATGGAAGAGTGCACCATCAGGGGTGAAGTCAAACCATTGGAGAACTACAGTGCCTGCTGTGGCTGCAGAGGCCAATATGGGAGACACATGTTTTGCTACAGCTGGGGCAGATGAAGGCATCCTGTTGTGCAGATGCACTACAGGAAGTTGTTTGTGTGGTCTATTTTGGAAGTTTCTGAAAGGTTTATGCAATATTTTTTACATCATTATTAACACTGTCAGGACAAAGCCTGGCTGTCGAAAACTTCATAGAACACCTACCCCCCCCCCAAAAAAAAAGCATCTTCATCATAAGAAAGAATTGTCTGTCAATTGAAAAGAGACAGACACCTGCTCCTTGAAAAGCTAATCATGAGCAGTACTACAAATGGTACTGCTTCTTTGAAAAAGCTATTTTTGGTAACTTGCCTTAGGAGTGTTTGAAAACCCCTTGTACAATGTAAGCTAGTTTAAAAGATTACTGAATACTGGGGGGAAACTGTCAGTTTAAAAAAATCATTTACAACCAAATGTGTTTTTTCAAACCTTTGGTAAGTTCAAAAGGCACCAGAAAGTCGGATGTGTCTAATTAGTAGAGAATGCAGCATTGCTCAAGAATATGCAAAAAATAAAAAAATAAAAAGCTTCTCAGGGCCAGATGATAAGTTCAGCACAGGGCACTTCAACATTCAATATAAACAAAATCTTTCATATAAAAGATACAGAAGTAAAACACTATAAAACTGTTTTATTAAAAAGGAGGGACAAGGAAACTATGCAGGGAAAGCACTGTACAAATTAGGATGTTTGAAAGTCAATGCAATTAGTAGTTAACCCTGTGACACACAACTCCAACCCAAACAACCCACACGGGGTTCATCCACACTTCTGCTTCTCTCATACCTAGAAAGCATAGGTCTGAGAGATTTTCCACTTGTCCTGTGCTTTCTAGGCATGGGTCCAAGCAGTTTTCTGCTTCCCCTGCCACTTTCCCTGTGGAAAACCAGCTCTTTAGTGCTGATTCAGTGGTAAAGATTGTGTTTTCCAGTGAGAAAGTGGTAGGGCAAGAAGAAGTCTGGATGAGACTTAATATTTTAATTAAGACAAATTCTGTCAAGAACATACTATGCTGGCTGTAATTTAAAGTGTTTTTATTGTCATGAAAGTGAATATTTTATATAGTACAATAACAAGAAATTCTACCAACTCTTCACTCTTAGATTCCCAAAGACAGAGGATTAGAGCTGGTGAACATTTCAAAATTTATAAACTATGGCCTAAGGTCCCAAATGAAGTCAAAGGGCAGGACTACAAGTCTTCACACTGAAATTCTTCAGGGAATGAAAACCACCTGTGTGAACTGACTGTTCATTTTAATAGGATGGACTTGTTGGCCAAAATGAGCATATTTTGTCTATTTTGCAAAACAGATGCCGTATGTATTACTAAATGCATACCACTAAAAACTTGCTAATGTCCAAGAAATAATCAACATATATTGCAGTAAGTCAGTCGTACCCTGGTATAATCAGCAGTGAATTATTTTCTTAGCCACATGGCTGATGCTTTGCATTTTCAAAAGAAGAAGTCATTAGAATGAAAGACATAATAAAATTAAATGAGTTGAAATCTGAGACCAGGGATCTGGTAATATTGCATTATGATCAGAGCTCCATAAATCCAGTCAGGTTTCTAAAAACAGCCCTTTCCAAATCTGTGGATGACCTCTTCTTCGATATTCTATCTGGAATAATGGAAATATCATATACACTTCCCCATATAAATCTGAATTTAAGCCATGTTGCCTAAGTCTTCCAAATAACAGCAGTATGTTGGTCAGCTGATGAGGGATTATTGTCCTGAATGCCAACAAGGCCAGGCTAAAAGGTCTGTGCCAAAACCAACTGCCTGAAGTAGTCTCACTTATTTCACAAGTCTCAGATACGTTTTAATCTGTTTGCATCCTTGAGATGTATAAATGGATTATTTATTCCTAGCAGCTAATACAGAGACAATCAAGTATTTGGTGATGAACAGTCAAGTTATCTGACCTGAAAGAACTGCTGCCAACTACGAGGCAGTATGCCTCTGAATGCCAGTTGTAAGCAAGTGAGCACAAGTGTTGAGTGTTGTGCTCATGTCCTGCTTCTGGGCTTCCCATATGCATAGAAATGGCCACTGAGAGAGCAGGGTGCTGGACCAGATGGGCCTTTGGCCTGATCCAGCAAGTTTCTTCTTAAGTATTATGAGACAGTCAAAATGATAAACGAGGCCTATTTCTGTACATACAAGTACACAGTCAGTTTTTAGTACTCTATGTCCTTAATACCACCATCTAATGCATTGTGTTTCCATGTAAATTCTGTCAAACTGTTTCCAAATATGGTGGTATCTCGGGTTAAGTACTTAACCTGAAACTGTTCATAACCTGAAGCACCACTTTAGCTAATGGGGCCTCCTGCTGCCGCCGTTCTTAACCTGAAGCACTATTTCTGGCTTAGTGGAGTGTGTAACCTGAAGCATATGTAACCTGAGGTACCACTGTATCAGATCTAAATTTGTTTTTCTTTTCCTACAAAACAGAAGCTCTGAGCTATAATAAAGACAATGCCAAATGACAACACACACAATAAAGAACTTCACCTTCAGTTAAGAAGTGGTCAACAATGCAACCAAACCAGAACAGGTGCACTTATCAGCATTGCCATTAGTCATGCGCTCATAAGCAACACATGTACTGTATTATAGGTCCTGGATCAGTTTTTGGAGGTAGTGGTGGACTGGATAAAGGCCAATAATTTGTGATTGAATCCCAACAGGACAGAACCCGGGGGGAGTTGATGCTTTCCAGATCAGGGAACTGGGAAAGTTGCCTGTTTGGGATGTGTTTGCATTTCCTTTGAAGGAACAAGTACATAGTTTGGGGCTGCTTCTGGGTCAATCATTGTCACCAGAGTGACCACAAGTGACCTCAGCAGCTGGGAACACCTGTACTAGCTTTGACTGGTTCATCAGCTGTGCCTGTTCATGGACATGGGCAGCCTGGCTATACTGACCCATTTGTTGATAACCTTTAGGTTGGATTTGGCTACTGCTAAAATTGATCCAGAACTCATAGTCATTCATCACATCAAAGGGAAGCATATCCAAGTGTATGCCACTAACCAAGGCAATAAAGGTCACTGGAATGCTGCATCCCCTAGCTTTCAAGAAGACCATCATGACTGGAGCAAGAACAGCCTGGCAAGAACAGCCAGCGAAAGAGAAGTTTCCATAATGTTTGCTTTACTCTTCCCTTCTCGTTCTTTTCCCCTTTTGTATCAAGTCTATTAGATTGTGAGCCTGCATCATCATTGTTTTACAAATTTATAAACCTCTTCATGGCCAGAGGCCATCTAAGCAGTGCACAAGATTAAATTCTAAATACATATAAAACCATTTCTATAGGTACACAATCAATATTGCACAAATGACTAGGTCATACATCAGGGAGGGGTTATGTGGTGTTAGGGGAGGGGTAGTACCTCTGGTGGAAGATATGTCATGCCTCTTCTGGGATAGTTTGTCTACCTTTGGTCCCCACCCTGCACTCAGCTCTCACCTGTGGCTCATTGAAGCTGTCAGCATATGACAGAAGCCACACCCTGAGAACGGCTTCGACTGGTCAGCTAAACCAGGTGAAGGTAGTTGATGGGTTTCAAACCCTCAATGAGTAGGGACTTCACCTGCATGTAAAGACGGGCTCTGGCAGATTGAGCAGATGAGACCAATAGTGGATCCAATTGTCAAGGCAACCGCCTTCTTGCACATTCTGTAAAGGGAAGTGAGGGGCAGATGGGGCTCATCAACCTGGGAAGGTAGCCCATCTTCTAGGAGATAGAAAACTCTGATTCTAAAGCTCCACTGCCTTGCAGGATATATTCAGGAAAAGAGAAGGATAAGGAGTAAACCCTACACAAATCCAGAGTAGAGTCCCTAAGACAGTTTGATGGTGCCTTGTACACCTCCTTCCTGCAACTCCTGCAGCTAAGCAGGTGTCAAACATATTGTTCTGCTTTCCTTGGACCACATTAGCAAGGCTGAAATGATGGGTCTTGTCATCTGAACAGGATCTTCATACACACTGCCTAGGCTTACGCTCTGGGAGGTTACTTTGGTACTGCTAACACAGCAGTTTGACTTCAACCCTGGAGTTGCACTCCATGGTCTCTCGAGACAGATGGATGCCAACTATATCAGAAGGTCTTCTTAAAGAGTAGGTACCTAACATCATGGTAGTGATTGTCTGCCTACAGTAGCTTTGGCTGGCAATTGATTCCAGAGGACTAGACATGCAATACCAAAAGTGCACCTCTGGGCATATGGTACTTTCAGCAGTGCCCCACCTGAGAAGTCTAGTTGCTTGGCAGAGACATATGAAACGAGGCAGTCCCTTAAGGAACCCAGTTCCAAACTACTAAGGGCTTTTCATACTAAAAATAAAACCTTGAACTTCACCTCATAGCATACTGGCAGCCAGTGCAGCTCCCTCAGCAGAGGTACTATACAGCATTAACAGGATTCCCCAATCAACAACCTACCTGTTGTCTTCTGCACCAGCTGCAGTTTCTGGGTTAAACCCAAAGGACACCCCATTTATGGCTATCCAAACAGCATTGATAATCTTCAAAGAAATTGTTATTGTAATATATATTCTTTCAGTTATAGGATTTTGATAACAGCTTTTGAAAACGAAATGTGGCCTATTTAATATTTGGGGTGGGGTGGGACAGACTTGTTTCCATGTAAACAATCAGAATGGGCACTTGTACTACCTTTGCTAGGTAAATTAAATGCAATTGAATATGCTTCTGAATGCTTCATTCCAAAATTAGCACTAAGAGCCAAAGAACATAGGTAAATAGGTGAAGCATGTGATTGATCCATGAAGGATCAGCCATAAAGTAGACATAAAACTACAGTGGTACCTCGGGTTACATACACTTCAGGTTACATACATTTCAGGTTACAGACTCCTAACTCAGAGGAGTACCTCGGGTTAAGTACTTAATTCGTTCCGGAGGTCCGTTCTTAACCTGAAACTGTTCTTAACCTGAAGCACCACTTTAGCTAATGGGGCCTCCTGCTGCTGCCGCTGCGCCGCCACTGCACAATTTCTGTTCTCATCCTGAAGCAAAGTTCTTAACCCGAGGTACTATTTCTGGGTTAGGGGAGTCTGTAACCTGAAGCATATGTAACCTGAAGCGTATGTAACCCGAGGTACCACTGTAATCACCATTATTCCTTCATTCACAGGTATTCACTACTCAAGGAACAATTGGCAAAGAATAAACAAGTTCTGCTTAAATAAAGAGAAATCATAATATTAAATAAAGGCTGTGAACAACCATAAAATCATAGAATTGTAGATTTGGAAGGGACCACAAGAGTCATCTAGTCCAATCGCATCCTATGGCCAAATCTGTCTGAATAATGTAAAGCAGAATGATGATCATTCAATAATGATAGACATTAAATTTTACTCTCTTGAATGGAAACGAACTGAAGAAAACTGACATATCTGCATTTTTTGTGGTGTTTGGCACATATTCAAGTATTGGCTTTAGGTTCATGCCCTAAATGGCACAACATTAAACTTTCATATTTTTCACCATTACTTGGCTAGGCTGATTGTAGGTTAATTTATTATGAATTGGGAAAGACTATTAACACAGTCTAACTTTGCAGCAATGGTTTTCACATATTTTTAGTGGTGTGGAAAACAGCTGGTACTATAGTTCAACATTCAAAAGGCAAAATGGTCTTCAAAAGTCTGATTCCATGCCAAATGACGCAAATTAACAATCACAAACTAAAGAAAAGTTAGTTTCCAGACTCTGACATACTGAGAATAAAGTCTCACCAGTTCCAAGTACTTTGGATTTTTGGATTTAAACCCAATATATAAATTAAGCATGTCAGAATGGCTTCATCCAAGCATCTGGAAAATGCCTTGTGATTAGCAAAATATCTGAAAAAAGCACAATGAAAATATGTTCCAACAAAAGAAGCCAATTTACTCAGAACACTAAATATCAATCTCAACAGTTTGTACGTACATGCAGAATAACCCTTCCACACACACATTTGATCCTGTTATAGGCTGGAAGAGAGTACTAAACTAGAGACTGGGGCTGGTTTATCAGCTACCACATGTTCAGAGACCCCCTGGTGATAGCAGCAACAGCTCTGAGTACCAGTATTAACATCCAGGAAATCATTCAGTAATCCTACTTTTAAAAAATCAATTTCTTCTGAGATTAAAACATGCAGGTATCTGTCTCTGGAATTAGATCTTTTTTCTACACTGTCGGTATTCCATACATGAAGAACCTTTCTGCTCTCCTTTTTCATAACATGGGCTGCATCCCTACTAATGCCTTTTAACACAGCAGAGACTCTGCTGTCCAACTATCACCTGTGGAAGCCTTCTCCATGAACCAGGTGACCAAATGAAGCAGACGTGTGAGGAAAAGGTAAGTAACACTTACTTACTTACTTACTTACTTACTTAGACTAATAAGGGCACAATAATAAGGGCTCTGTAGTATTTAAATCCTTTAAGAACTTACAACTTAGGAGCTAAATTCTAGGGGTAGGAAGTCTGTGTTACCCTAGCAGCAAAGCTAGAGAACTCATAGTAAACTAGACTAAAACCACCAATTTTTGGAGAAGGGGTAAAAATGAAGCTTTACCATCCAACAAGTTCCATACAACACAAATTTAGTTAGCAGGGGAGTCAACTTAGTTTTTGAAAAGGCAGGCTTAAACACCTACCCACCCACCCCACTGTTTTCTTAGTTTATAAACATTAGGCTCTTGTTGTAGATAGAAAAAAGACTCAGTTGAAAGTTCCAGTTGTTAGTGCATTTCAAAACAGGTGAAAATCTAGTCTAGTGACTACTAGCCACAATGGTCATGCTCTGCCTCCACAGTTGGAGGCAGTAATGTTTCTGAATACCAGTTGCTGGAAACCACAGAAGGGGAGAGTGCTTTGTGCTCAAATCCTACTTGCGGCTTTCCCACAAGCATCTGATTGGCCCTTTGAGAACACAGAGCTGAACTAGATTGGCAACTGGTCCGATCCACCAGGCTCTCATGTTCTTAAGCAGATTTAGAATGAAGGTTCTACATTATTTCCTACATTAGGATGCACTATGCACACAGAAAACGCAGGATGACTATGTTTTATAAAGCACTGGGGGAACGAAGAGAAACATCTAATAAAAAAAATCACTTAGGTTAGTTTTAATTAGGAAAATATATGTTTTATGTACATAAATGACAGGTACCGTATTTTTCTTTCTATAACACGCAGATTTTTCCTCCTAAAAAGGAAGGGGAAATGTCTGTGCGTGTTATTGAGCGAATGTGTGGTTCCTGGAGCCAAATGGCGCGAGGGGAGGCAAAAAAATCAGGCAAAAATCAAATTGCACGTCTCAGAGAAGGGAAACCTGAAAAGAGGAAGCGGCTGCTTTCCTGCATTCTGCCTCAGGGTCTTACTGCCCACCCACCTCTGTTTCCTTGCTGTGTTTGCTCAAACGGAACAAAGAGCAGGGAAAGCCCCTCCCCTCCAGGCAAGCAGAGGGGAAAGCAGAGTGTCGTCTCTGTGCTCCGTGCTGCTGAAAACATGCAGGAGGGAGAGAGAGAGAGAGAGAGAGAGAGCTGGCTGGCTTGGGTGGGTAGGTGAGGGAAAACTTTTGCCTTCCTTTCCTCCCTCCCGTTATACCCCTCTCCTGCAATCTTAGCCAGCTGCATCTCTGCACACCCCTCTCGTGCTCCTTGTCCTATTTGGGTTTTTCCTTCCCTTCCCACTTAAAATGTGGTTAAAAAGCATGGATCCACATGGATCCTCAGGATCTTTGCATTGGGTCAGCCCAAATTCACCATCAGATCACATAGCATGTCCATGGCTACAGCCTGCCCCCCCCAAAATCACGCACCCACTGTTGCCTGGGGCTGCAATGGTGCAAAAATGTGGTTACAAAACATGGATCCACATGGATCCTCAGGATCTTTGCATTGGGTCAGCCCAAATTCACCATCAGAGCACATAGCATGTCCATGGCTACAGCCTGCCCCCCAAAAATCACGCACCCACTGTTGCCTGGGGCTGCAATGGTGCAAAAACGTGGTTACAAAGCTGGATCCACAGGGATTCTCAGGATTTTTGCATTGGGTCACTCCAAATTCACCATCAGATCGCATGTCTGTGGCCACAGCATGAAGCACAAAAATGATACATCCACTGTTTCATTCAGAATGTTTTTTCCCTTGTTTTCCTCCTCTAAAAACGATGTGCGTGTTATGGTCAGGTGCGTGTTATAGAGCGAAAAATACAGTATTTTCTTAAATACTGTACTTCAAGTTACTTCATTGGCCTTTTGCTCAAAAGGCGCAACCTGTACAGTGGTACCTCGGGTTAAGTACTTAATTCGTTCCGGAGGCCCGTTCTTAACCAGAAACTGTTCTTAACCTGAAGCACCACTTTAGCTAATGGGGCCTCCCACTGCTGCCGTGCCGCCGGAGCACGATTTCTGTTCTCATCCTGAAGCAAAGTTCTTAACCCGAGGTAAATATTCTGGGTTAGCGGAGTCTGTAACCTGAAACGTATGTAACCTGAAGCGTATGTAATCCGAGGTACCACTGTATTTTTATTGTTTCAACTTAGTTATACAAAAGTCAGTCATTATATATTTTCTTGGGATATAGTTCAGTAAGGTTAATTTTAAAAAAGAGACATTGTACATACTTTTGTAAACCAAGAAATCTTTAATAAAATAAAAAAGTAAGGTTAATAAAGCTAGTAAGGGCTCAAAAGAAAGTGAAACCTCTGGCTTTTGTGTGGTTGAAATATAACCTACAGTTACTAAGGTAAGGGTCATATCCATTCCGCAATCACTTTTTACCTCTGACCCCACACACCTCTGGCATGCAGTACCCAAAAAGTTGCCCAATAAAGAATGCAGCCCTTTGACTGAAAAAGGTTCCCCACCCTTGACTTAAAGTTAGCCTCAGCTTCTTTGGTTCCAATCCAGTGGACAAATTACAAAAAGAACATTTGTGAACTAATTCATCATTCCTGTTACAATTGACTGCTCTGCTAGAAACATGAGCCTCTCAGGACAAATCAAAATTGAATGAACCGATTAAACAGATCAGGGTGTGCTTGCAAATTACACTTGGATGCCCTTCACTTTCTTCCTAATGCCATGTGTCTAATGTTTGAAGTCTGATACCGCTCCATTCTGTCAGCAAGGTATCTTTTAGATCCCCATGCATAACTTCATCGGGCGAGAGGTCAAGTATAATCCACATAAGAAGGTTTGGCCAAATGGCAAAGTGTAACATTTGGCTGCATGTTATGGGTTACATCAACTGTATCATAGATTTGGTAAGGTAGCTACTCTGAATGAATTGCTCCATATGAGGAGAATGCAAGCTCTTAAAGTTTTTTTTGGGGGGGGGGGGTGGATAGAAAATACACTTGTCAGTAGTCAACCCCAGCCTCACTTTGTAACATGTGAGCACTGTCCTGATGCTAAGAATTCCAGGGCTTCTACAAAGGCTATTTTCAGAAACTGACTATCAGCTCCCATCATAGCAGCACTCATAACATTCAGAAAGAGTCGTGTGTAAAAGTCTAGCGCCTTGGCTCTCAACATAAAGGACAGAAAAACAAGATAAGAATGTGTCTGTGTTTCCATATACTGAATTGCAGCCAAATTTCTGAATGGTGTTATGTTTCTAAACTATTGCAATTTAATTTTTATTGGCCTTTCACTTTGACACTGAACGTTACCCTTCAGAGGCAACAATTCACTTGTCCTAGACTAAAGCAGTCCCTAGATCAGTGTTTCTCAAAATTGGATCTCCAACTGTTGTTGGATTACAACTCCCATCATCCCTAGCTGGCAGGACCAGTGGTCAAGGATGATGGGAGTTGTAGTCCAACAACAGCTGGAGACCCACTCAACAGACTCTTAGCAGGATTACTTGCTCACAACTAGACCTTTTGTTCCTTGAACTGTGAGCCCCTCCATCACAGGCTCAAATTGTAGATATGTGTGTATGTGTATGAATAAACCATATACCATAAAGGCACCACAGTCTCCATTGTGCCTTATTTCCAAAAGGAACCTTAAACCCTGGGTAAGTGCACCTGGGACACCTGAAATCTCGCACCATGTCAGGTAATATTATTTTCCTAAATTCTAGTCTAATATTCATCCTGCTCAGAAGACAAGGATAAATGATTTACTTTGAAGCGCTTGGTGAAAATAATATTGAAAGACATTCACCTTTTCACCTCCTCTTTAATTCCATGCAGCACAATACTCTGCATGTTTACTGAAAAGTAAGTCTGGCTGTATTTAATGGTGCTTATTCTGAGTTAAGGAAGCAACCCTATGTTTGGGAAACCAGAGTAATTTATGATATCTTAAATTAAGATGGTGTAAAATGCACCAAATCCAAACACTGTGGGCTACTGCTAGCTGAGCTGCCATAAGCCTGGCAGAGGGGATATAATATTTAAAAATAGTTTGACTTCTTAAACCACCACCAGGTTGCCACATCACGTGATCAAGCTGAACAGAGTTAAGATCCAGTGTAAATTCTGCTGCCTAGTCCTGCATCTGCCACTCCCCCAGAACTCTGATTTTTCACGGCTTATAGCAATGTACATTCCACTAGTCTTGGCTGAGCCAGGATGGGAGAATTATGTCAGATATTATATTGGCATAGCTCAGTTAAGATGGGAACCTACTTATGAGACAGATATGCCACATTTTAGCTCACTTATTCTGATAGGGCTGGGGTTAGAATCGTGCCCCAAGTGTATGTACGTGTATGAAGACTTCTGGTGAATATAGCATCAAGATGCTGACTTAGTTATTACTGTTAGATTTTGGTGAATAAACAAACAATATTTTGATCCCCTTTACATACTTCCAATGTGCAGTTTATCTTGGATTAGAGAAAAAGTTGAAAGATTTATGCCAAATTTACACTCTCTCCCTCTCACACACATTTATATGTATATAAAGACATACATATATGTATACAACTAGTTCAGCATTCAGTGAATTATACCATGAGCATTTTAACAGGAATCTGTCCTCAAAATACCAGGGAAATAGCAAGTCCATTTCATAAACCAGCAACTGTTATAATGAACAAATTCTGAATCTAACAGGCACTTAACATAACTAGGTAATTAGGTAACTGGCAACTGGCCAGAGGAATGATAGAACTCTGGAAAAGTAGCTACAAAGGCCTTAATCAAGGAAGACAGCTTAAGAAAGAAGGTTAAGTAGTAAATTGTGGCCTTGAATGCCTCATAGCAGGCCCTGCTTCAGTTTAGGAGATACAGAAAGGAAGTTATTATTTTCATTTGTTTCACCCTTTATTTGCTTTCACCAGCAAGGAAACAGGTAATAATCCAGCTGCATTGAAAATAAAGCAGGAAAAGATGACCAAGACATTCATGCACAAATAGCCAAACCAAACCAAAAAACAAAGAATTGCTAATCAGAATTACCGTATTTTTCGCTCTATAAGACGCACCCTACCACAAGACGCACCTAGTTTTTGGAGGAGGAAAACAAGAAAAAAAATATTCTGAATCTCAGGAGCCAGAACAGCAAGGGATCGCTGTGCAGTGA
Source organism: Podarcis cretensis (assembly GCF_951804945.1). Lineage (NCBI taxonomy): Eukaryota > Metazoa > Chordata > Lepidosauria > Squamata > Lacertidae > Podarcis > Podarcis cretensis. The sequence continues at coordinate 70,733,403 of NC_137170.1, read as the reverse complement.
AAGCAGCAATCCCTCTTGCTGTTCTGGCTTCTGGGATAGCAGCGCAGCCTGCATTCGCTCCCTAATACGCACATACATTTCCCCTTACTTTTTAGGAGGGAAAAAGTGAGCCTTATAGAGCAAAAAATACGGTATGTGGAATTCTATAGGAAGACAATGGCCTGATTCACATGTAATGCAGTCATGGTTTATAAACCATGATTTTAGTTAATCATAATTAAAATGGATAATCTGACCCTAGTCTCCCTGCTTAACTATGGCTAAATGCCACACATTAACCAACGTTTGTAGACCTTGATTAAAGTTGGGCATAACTAAGTATTACTTCTAAACCTGAACCTCCTCCTTAACTATGGTTAAGGAGACATCACCACCAAAAAGCCAGAGTTACAAGTATAGAGCGGCTCAACAACTAAGCCATACTCTAGGCATGGTAACCATTGCTGGTACCTGTTACTCTGCCTGGCCAAACCAGATCTTCCCACACTCTTGACAAAACCACTTTATGTAGGTGGCATTTGACCATCTGCTTCAGCACAGAAAGTACAAGGAAGTTCAAAAGGAACACTAGCTTCCTGTCAGCTGCTGACCCCTGTTGCACACTTTTTGCTTCTGTAGGACAAATTGGGAAGATAAAAATTACATGAGGCACACAATAGGTAGGAACATTTAACAGTACAGTAGTTTTATTGCACAGGTAAAGCACAAGGAGAAATTTGCCCTTCTCAAGAGAATTACACAGAGTGCAATCCTGTGAGACATTTACAACATTGTGTGGGCTTTAGGGATGCGGAATGAGCACAGTGCTTTGGTGGTTCTATTCCTTCCTGGAAGCTAGTTCCAGAAGGTGGCACTGGAGAATCAGTGCTTGGCCTCATGGCATTTGTGATATGGAATTTTGCAAGGGTTGTGCCCCATGCTACTATTTTGTGCCTCATGCTATGAAATGGTGTTTTTAAACCTCAGTGGGTCTCCATATCATGGGCGTAGCCAAGGGGGGCGGGGGAGCAGCTGCCCCCCATCAATCAAAATCAATACAGATCTGAGGTTCTGCCCCCCAAAAGGTTGCTCCCCTAACAAAAGTCTGCCTCCTGCCCATGCTCCATATATTGCTTAACTATAACTCTCATCATCCCAAGCCAGCTTGTCCAATGGCCAGAGTTGATGGGAGCTGAAGTCCAACAACATCCGGGGTCCCAAGAATCCTGTGTGATATTGTTATGATTATATTGCAGGAAGGTTTAGTGTTTGGTGCACTTATGTACTTTTTGAATTTTCAAAAAAGATGTCTTGGGTCACACACACACACACACACACACACACACACACACATACATATATATATAGGGGAGGTAGAGCAGGACCCTCTGCCGCCGCAACCTCTGCCACTGCAGGGAGGTATGGTGAGACCCTCTGCTGCCACGGGGAGGCCCAGCAAGGCCCTCTGCCGCATATGTCGTGTTATATCCCGATATTTAGCTGGTGATATATCAGGATGTTGAGAACCAGATATCATCCAGCCCTCCTAGAGAGAAGCTAGAAAGACTTCTTAAAATGCTAGATGGGCAAAGCTGTCCAGCTTAGCAAAAAGATGCTTTATACTTAACAGAAACTAAGGGATGGGAGCCCTACTGATTTTATTATATTTTGCTACAATCATCCTTAAATGCCCTTAATCTTCAATATTTTGTTATTAGTAGTACTCAGTTATAAATATGTATCCAAATAGAAAATGTCATTTACAAATAGGTTGAGCTGCCAAAGTTCTTATGGTCTTACATATAATCAGCTAACATTTTGCAATTCTTCTTCACATTATAAACAATATGCTTCACTCATTCCTTTCCCAGTAACAAATACCTATTATTATTAACAAATACAAGAGGATTGCATAATATGCTCACACTAATTGCTAAATGTTTAAAACATTATTTATATGAAATTAGACAGCTGTCTTTTTATAAGTTTATGTAACCTCTTGGTTTACAAAAGAAATCTGTTCTTGTTATATGAAATAATGTTTAATCTAATTTTTTGCAGATCGTAAAAAATTGATGCACTTGATCCAAGCAACTCAATTCCATGTCTGCAAGTTCAGTTTTTAAAAGATGTTTTTCTAGAACACTCAAAGACAGAAGTCCACAAGCAAGAAATATCCACATCACATTCAAGATAAATAACTATTTATGTACTCAAATGATAGGGGATTGTAAGACTACTTACTATACAAAAATCAATCTATTTTATTATGCATTCATAGACCACAGGTGTGAATAGTTAACCAAAAGTAGAAATAATCAGAATATTTGAAATTGAAATACTCACTGAGATCCCACAATCTCCCTCCTTAGCAAGCATTTCCCTAGAAAGTCAGTGCCTGCTTTTGTTACTTAGGCATGTAGCATATCATTTCATCCTTCACTGAAATGTGTAACCCATTATCTGCAGAGCATCAGAATTTAGGATACTATAACAGTGGATCTAACTGGCCATCTCTCTTGCTCAGCCATGCACCACTTGTGGTCATTCAGTACGTTGAGGAGCGTAAAGACCTGGCTAAGATTGACGATGAAAGGGAAGTGTCTCAATGGACTAAACTATGCTTACTGAGTGTGCACAGAAAAACTGCATTGGAAAAAAGGAGGAATTTGAGAAGGAAGTGCTGAAAAGGTTTTCAGCAAATCCAAGAAAACTTGCTTTAGTTTAGATTTTTTAAAAAAACAAAACAAGATGAAAAAGCCATGCTCTAACTGCCTGTGCCCCTTAACCGGCCTGCCCACCACCACCATACCTCCCTCACCCACCACAGGCACATCTTACATACCTTAATTAAAATTAAAAGCATACAAGTTAAAAAGCTGTTAAAAACAAATAAAAACATTTTAAACAATTAGAGCAATACCAGCACCAGAATCTCCCCTTCCAAAAAAACAACTATAAACAATACTCCAAAGCAAGAGTTTGTTCATCTGACTCAGCTTTTATAGTGCAAGTCAATGAGGGCCTCGCCACCCCAGGCCTACAAGGCAGGCACAGCAGGTCTTCCAGGACTCACAGCAAGTTCTTGTAATCACTTTGATCTCCCTGAGTACAGTGGTGCCTCTAGTTACGAACTTAATTCATTCCAGAGGTCCGTTCTTAACCTGAAACTGTTCTTAACAAGAGACGTTCTTTCGCTGATGGGGGCCTCTTGTTGCCGCTGCACTGCCAGCACACGATTTCCGTTCTCATCCTGGGGCAAAGTTGTCAACTTGAGGTAACTCTTCCAGGTTAGCGGAGTTTGTAACCTGAGGCGTTTGTAACTCAAGGTATCACTGTAAATCCCATCCAATGATTCTTCAAAAACAGAAATTGTATTGCACTAGCCTCACATTGTCACTCCATCTGCAAATATTTGGATGTATTGGAAAGACTCATCATTAAAAACACCCTTGTGACCCAGTGTGACACAACTGAAGTCAGACTAGAAATTGCAATACTTTATTCAGATATTTACATAAAAGCCTTGAATCTAACAACAATCTTTGTTCATCCATCCCAGTGAAAACATTCTTTGCTCAAACATTTGTGAAAATATACCGTATTTTTCCTTCTATAACACGCAGATTTTTTCTCCTAAAAAGGAAGGGGAAATGTCTGTGCGTGTTATTGAGCGAATGTGTGGTCCCTGGAGCCAAATAGTGCAAGGGGAGGCAAAAAAAAGCAGGCAAAAATCAAACCGCGCGTCTCCTAGAAGGGAAACTTGAAAAGAGGAAGCGGCTGCTTTCCGGCATTCTGCCTCAGGGTCTTACTGCCCACCCACCTCTGTTTCCTTGCTGTGTTTGCTCAAACGGAACAAAGAGCAGGGAAAGCCCCTCCCCTCCAGGCAAGCAGAGGGGAAAGCTGAAAACATGCAGGAGGGAGAGAGAGAGAGAGAGAGAGACAGAGAGCGCGAGCTGGCTGGCTTGGGTGGGTAGGTGAGGGAAAACTTTTGCCTTCCTTTCCTCCCTACCCCTCTCCTGCATTCTTAGCCAGCTGCTTCTCTGCACACCCCTCTCCTGCTCCTTGTCCCTTCTGTGTTTTTCCTCCCTCCCCACTTAAAATGTGGTTAAAAAGCATGGATCCACATGGATCCTCAGGATCTTTGCATTGGGTCAGCCCAAATTCAACATCAGATCACATAGCATTTCCATGGCTACAGCCTGCCCCCCAAAAATCACGCACCCACTGTTGCCTGGGGCTGCAATGGTGCAAAAATGTGGTTAAAAAGCATGGATCCACATGGATCCTCAGGATCTTTGCATTGGGTCAGCCCAAATTCGCCATCAGATCAAATAGCATGTCCATGGCTACAGCCTGCCCCCCCAAAATCACGCACCCACTGTTGCCTGGGGCTGCAATGGTGCAAAAACGTGGTTAAAAAGCATGGATCTACATGGATCCTCAGGATCTTTGCATTGGGTCAGCCCAAATTCACCATCAGATCACATAACATGTCCATGGCTACAGCCTGCCCCCCCAAAACCACACACCCACTGTTGCCTGGGGCTGCAATGGTGCAAAAACGTGGTTAAAAAGCATGGATCTACATGGATCCTCAGGATCTTTGCATTCAGTCACCCCAAATTCACCATCAGATCACATAGCATGTCCATGGTTACAGCCTGCCCCCCAAAAATCACGCACCCACTGTTGCCTGGGGCTGCAATGGTGCAAAAACGTGGTTAAAAAGCATGGATCTACATGGATCCTCATGATCTTTGCATTGGGTCAGCCCAAATTCACCATCAGATCACATAACATGTCCATGGCTACAGCCTGCCCCCCCAAAACCACACACCCACTGTTGCCTGGGGCTGCAATGGTGCAAAAACGTGGTTAAAAAGCATGGATCTACATGGATCCTCAGGATCTTTGCATTCAGTCACCCCAAATTCACCATCAGATCACATAGCATGTCCATGGTTACAGCCTGCCCCCCAAAAATCACGCACCCACTGTTGCCTGGGGCTGCAATGGTGCAAAAACGTGGTTACAAAACATGGATCCACATGGATCCTCAGGATCTTTGCATTGGGTCAGCCCAAATTCACCATCAGAGCACATAGCATGTCCATGGCTACAGCCTGCCCCCCAAAAATCACGCACCCACTGTTGCCTGGGGCTGCAATGGTGCAAAAATGTGGTTACAAAACATGGATCCACAAGGATCCTCAGGATCTTTGCATTGGGTCAGCCCAAATTCACCATCAGAGCACATAGCATGTCCATGGCTACAGCCTGCCCCCCAAAAATCATGCACCCACTGTTGCCTGGGGCTGCAATGGTGCAAAAACGTGGTTACAAAGCATGGATCCACAGGGATTCTCAGGATTTTTGCATTGGGTCACTCCAAATTCACCATCAGATCACATGTCTGTGGCCACAGCATGAAGCACAAAAATGATACATCCACTGTTTCATTCAGAATGTTTTTTCCCTTGTTTTCCTCCTCTAAAAACAATGTGCGTGTTATGGTCAGGTGCGTGTTATAGAGCGAAAAATACGGTAAGTTTTACATTTCTAGTAACATGGCTTGAACTCACAGACTTCAGTAATCAAAACAGTTCTATTCCTCTGATATTGTGCAATAAGATCTCATTTCAGTCTCTTTTCCCTGACAAACTATAGCCAGGTTGTCAAAAAAAATCTTAAAGAGAGGAAGTCAATTCTGGAAACAGTATCCTAGAATTAACTCAGGCATAGGCAAACTCGGCCATCAAGATGTTTTGAGACTACAACTCCCATCATCCCTAGCTAACAGGACAAGTAGTCATGGATGATGGGAGTTGTAGTCCCAAAACATCTGGGGGGCTGAGTTTGCCTATTCCTGAATTAACTGCTTTGGTGCTTTGAACATTGCTGACAATATTTCCCTACTCCATGACCCCATGTTGTGCTTGGCCTATACAACAGCATCTTTCCCTTCAATTTCCAGTTGAAGACTCTCTAGTTCTGCTAACAATAAAAAGGCACATTTGGATCCCCTTTGATACGGCACTTTGTTTGGTTGAACTTCATTCCAATACTACTGAGATCACCCTACTCCTCCTGCTTAAATTCCCAGGTCTCCTCTGCACTTCACAATGGTTTCTAATGCATATTTCATTTGTTCCTGCCCTACTGAAAATACGTGTCTGTGTGTGTGTGTGTGTGTGTGTGTGTCACAAAAACTGATCACTGAGAATAATCACTACTTACTCCTCCCAACATAAAAGTCTCTTTTAGCATAATTCAAAAAATCTAGTCCAGAGAATCTCAACTTAGAAACGTGCTTCAGTTATGTTTATATTCTACCTTTCCTTCAGGGTGCTCACGGTAGTATGCACAGTTTTTCCTACCCACTCCCATTTTATCTTCACAGTCATCATTTCAGGGAGGCTAGGCTGTGAGATGCTCACATGGCTGAGTAGGCATTTGAATCAGAGTTGTCCCCCATATGATCAAGATTCTGAACCTGGAATCTAGCAGGCATCCTGACAGTGATTAAGAGTTCCTTAACTTCTCACATGCCAAGTCCAAAATGTCATACACAGATCATGTTCTTATAAGTATCCAATGTCGATTAGTTTTAAACATATCAAATCAGTTTGATCAAAGCCGGTAAGACACCTATGGAAAAAACCTCAATCTCATATCCATCACACTGACTGAACTGCTCTTGAAGACTGAAAACACACAACTCAGTAGTCCCCAAACACAAAACTTTCTGGTTTTGGAGCACTTGTTAAGTGTTTAAGCAACTAACAATAGATCACAGATGCAGCTAAAGCAGGGGTAGGCAAACTTTTTCAGCAGGGGGCAGGTCCACTGTCCCTCAGACCTTGTGGGGGGCTGAACTATATTTTGAAAAAAATATGAATGAATTCCTGTGCACACTGCACATCATTTAGTCCAAACCCATGCGATGCAATTTGTGTTGTTTTTAACCCCTAGGCTTTTTACCAACCCCTAGGATGGGAACAGGACAGAAACAGATAAAACTGCCTTGATAACTATGAGCTGGACCAGGTTGGGGTTTGTTTGTTTTTTAGAGTTTCTCATGGCTCGCCCTACAAACCTTTTCCCCCCGCAGTTGCTCAGCTAGTCATCTAGTTTGGTTTTTGCGAGAAGAACAAAACATGACTCACCACACTCACCCAATGCATCTACTGGGAGGGAAAGCAAATATGAGAAAAGGCCAAACGCCAAAATTAAATAATAATAATAATAAGGTTTACATCCACAATCCCTCGCCAAAATATCCCGCACTGTCCCTTCCAGACGCAAGGCGTTTCAGGTCCCACAACATTTTAGAAAAAGTAACATGGCGAGGAGCCCCCCCCCCTTGCTGGGACCAGAGAAACAGGCCTCCACGAGGTCAGCGAAGGAGAAGGAGGAGAAGCGAAGCCCACAAGCGATGGGGACAAGCCTGGGCTCGCCTCCCGGCCTGGACCCCCAAAAACGAGGCTTTGTCCAGGGACTTGTCCAGGCCGCCCAACTGGGTCTTCCCGGTGAGGGAAGGTGCCGTTCCTCGGCTGTGGGGCGTGAGGAGGCAAGGCGGAAGCCATGGTCGCAACTGCGAGGAAGGGACAGAGGGAGGGAGGGCAAGCAGGCGGATTGCTGAGCCGGCCCTGGAACCCCGCCCTCCCTCGGCATGCGCACCTCAGCCTATAGGCTCCAGGGGAAAAGAAGAAGCACTCCACTGGGAGTGAGGGGGGGGGGCTCTGCGTTCCCCACCAGCATCTCATGCACAGGCCCCAGCGCAGAAGCGAAGGAAGACAGGCATAGAGGAACCAGGAAGGTGAGGCTGGGAAGGGAAAGAAGCGAGAGAAGAGAGAAAAGAAGCGGAGGTGGCCAGGAGCGCACGGTGCACCCTCCCTGCCACTGCAGAGGTCAAGGGAGCATGAGGACGGAGGAAGCCCAGAGGCTGCCACCGCTCTTCTCCACTGCCCCCCCCCCCCCCAGCCAGGCGCCCCACCTGCCCGCTGCCTCCCATGCTTAATCGCCTCGTCCACCTCCATGCCAACCCCATTGCTGCTCTGAGCTGGGCAAGAACCACCGCTGGGAGCAGCCACCATCTTGGCCGTGTAAGTCCTGCTGAGCTCTCTGGCAAGGCGTCCATGGCTTCTGATTGGCCTCACTGTGCAGTTTCCGATTGGCTGCAGGACCTTCCGGAAGCCAATCAGAAGCCTCGGACGCCTTGCCGGAGAGCGTAGCGGGACATACGCAACCAAGATGGCAGCTGCTCCCAGCGGGACTGACTGAGCAGGTGGCATGGTCCGCAGGCCAGATTTACCACCCTGGCGGGCCTCATCCAGCCCAGGAACCATAGTTTGCTGACCCCTGATATAAAGAGACTAACCAGTTTTAAAAGGCATGAAAATGCACTTCAAAGGCATTAAAATGCACCTTCAAATGCTGAGTAAGAGAAAGAGATGAGCCAGTTTGGCTGAAAGACTAGAAAACACAAACACACAAATGGCTTAACAGCTGGTATGGTGCAGATAATGCTGGTGATGAATATCAATGAAAATAAGTAATTGTTTTCTGAACAGTGATAAGTGCTTCCAAAAGTAGTTTAAAAGAGTAACTCTGCTTATGGCCATGTGGCAAGCAATTTATATGAATGCGGTGCCTCAGAATGTAACCCCTGCATAAATGGGGAGTTGCCTGGATATAATATATACCCTGTCCCTATGAATAGTTTAAGGCAGAGGTGGGTTTTCCCCTTGAGGAGCTGCCCCCAAAGAATGGCATCCCCTCAATGTAAATTGGTAAAGGGCCACATACTGATGGCAGGCACGACCAAAACATACACAACTTATTACAGTGGTGCCTCGCAAGACGAAAAGAATCCGTTCCGCGAGTCTCTTCGTCTAGCGGTTTTTTCGTCTTGCGAAGCAAGCCCATTAGCGGCTTAGCGGATTAGCGCTATTAGCGGCTTAGCGGCTTTTAGCGGCTTAGCGGATAAGCGTCTTAGAAAAAGGGGGGGAAAGAAGTCGGAAAAACTCACAAGACATTTTCGTCTTGCAAAGCAAGCCCATAGGGAAATTGGTCTTGCGAAGCACCTCCAAAACGGAAAACCCTTTCGTCTAGCGAGTTTTTCGTCTTGTGAGGCATTCGTCTTGCGGGGCACCACTGTATCTCCCTTGCCCCTTCTCTCTCTCTTTCTCTTTCTGTCTCTCCCATACTGCACAGTAAGGAAGAAGTTCCCTTCCTCAATGCACAACACAGACACAATAGTCAATTGTTCCACAAGTCCAAAGTGGTTTGTCATTGCTTTGCCAGTGTAATCAGTTTCCATTCTGGTGACTGAAGAAAGGTCTTCACTTCCCCCACAGGCAGTATAGAAGCAGATAATGTTTGTGATACACTCTTCCACCAACTGACCATGAATGCTGGGTACAAAATGAGATTGGTAAGGTGCAAGTACATGGTAGGCCAAATCTATCATGGCAGGTATATAAACTGAAAAGCTTGTATGTATAGAGGTGTAACAAACTGTGTACCAGTGGTGTGCAGCCAGTGGATGTGGGGACTAGGCTAGTCCCATCAGAATGTCACAACATCTCACACGCATCACCTCCCCCACTGCCCTCACAAGCTGGCGCCTCTGGCCCTAACTGATCCCCTATTAAAAATTTTACTGCATGCCACTGCTGTGTACCCACAATGAAAGAGACATTCACACTGCTGTTCAAGCATTACAGTGTACACACTTACAGTGGTGCCCCGCAAGACGAATGCCTCGCAAGACGAAAAACTCGCTAGACGAAAGAGTTTTCCGTTTTTGAGGTGCTTCGCAAGACGAATTTCCCTATGGGCTTGCTTCGCAAGACGAAACGTCTTGCGAGTTCTTGCGAGTTTGTTTCCTTTTTCTTAAAGCCGCTAAGCCGTTAATAGCCGCTAAGCCGCTAATAGCCGCTAAGCGACTAAGCGGCTAATAGCCGTGCTTCGCAAGACGAAAAAACCGCAAGACAAAGAGACTCGCGGAACGGATTAATTTCGTCTTGCGAGGCACCACTGTATTTGAACATATTTTAATTCCACCTTTCAACTTTTTTTGACACCATGAAAAACAACATTTAAATAACAGATAGAAATAAATGCAATATACTAGTCATACCTCAATTTCCCCCTAAGAATGCATGCCAACTATTTTGTCATAACTTATATATATGTTTGGGTTTGTTTGTTTTTAAAAAAAAAGTAAGGTAAAGGACCTCGGATGGTTAAGCCCAGTCAAAGGTGACTATGGGGTGCGGCACTCATCTGACTTTTCAGGCTGAGGGAGCCAGCGTTTGTCCACAGAAAGGTTTCTGGGTCATGTGGCCAGCATGACTAAACTGATACTGGTATTCAATTTCCAAGCCTCTTCCCAGCCAGTTTACATACTTGCTCTAGAAAAATATTAGGTAGCAATGAAACACAGCAACATAGCACAACAAAGTGTTTCTCAGCAGTGGCCAGTCTCTAAACTCATGTACCTAAGTCACATGAATTTGATTATTAACTAGATACTACTGATATAGTCCTAACCAATCCAAGGTTTACTACTGGTATATAAAGCCCTACATGGTTCTGCACCAGTGGGTATCTGAGAAGGAACTTCTTTCCCTACATCCCACTCCAGTCACTTAGACCTGTTAATGAAGGCGTGTCCAAAAACCCTGCACTAGAACATGATGTAATTTGAGGGTGTGCTTTTATCTTTGTGGCACAATCCTCTACTCAAAATTTATTGAAAACTTCACTCTTCACCCTAGCTTTCTGAAGACAGACTGCTTTATTTCAGAATTACAACGCTGGTAGATGAAGGGAACGCAGTGGATGTAGCCTACCTTGATTTCAGCAAGGCATTTGACAAGGTGCCCCATGATATTCTTGTAAAGAAGCTGGTAAAATGCAGTCTTGACTATGCTACCACTCAGTGGATTTGTAACTGGCTGACTGACCGAACCCAAAGGGTGCTCATCAATGGTTCCTCTTCATCCTGGAGAAGAGTGACTAGTGGGGTGTCTTGGGCCCGGTCTTATTCAACATCTTTATCAACGACTTGGATGATGGACTCAAGGGCATCCTGATCAAATTTGCAGATGACACCAAACTGGGAGGGGTGGCTAACACCCCAGAGGACAGGATCACACTTCAAAACGACCTTGACAGATTAGAGAACTGGGCCAAAACAAACAAGATGAATTTTAACAGGGAGAAATGTAAAGTATTGCACTTGGGCAAAAAAAAATGAGAGGCACAAATACAAGATAGGTGACACCTGGCTTGAGAGCAGTACATGTGAAAAGGATCTAGGAGTCTTGGTTGACCACAAACTTGACATGAGCCAACAGTGTGATGCGGCAGCTAAAAAAGCCAATGCAATTCTGGGCTGCATCAATAGGAGTATAGCATCTAGATCAAGGGAAGTAATAGTGCCACTGTATTCTGCTCTGGTCAGACCTCACCTGGAGTACTGTGTCCAGTTCTGGGCACCACAGTTCAAGAAGGACACTGACAAACTAGAACGTGTCCAGAGGAGGGCAACCAAAATGGTCAAAGGCCTGGAAACAATGCCTTATGAGGAACGGCTAAGGGAGCTGGGCATGTTTAGCCTGGAGAAGAGGAGGTTAAGGGGTGATATGATAGCCATGTTCAAATATATAAAAGGATGTCACATAGAGGAGGGAGAAAGGTTGTTTTCTGCTGCTTCAGAGAAGTGGACACGGAGCAATGGATCCAAACTACAAGAAAGAAGATTCCACCTAAACATTAGGAAGAACTTCCTGACAGTAAGAGCTGTTCGACAGTGGAATTTGCTGCCAAGGAGTGTGGTGGAGTCTCCTTCTTTGGAGGTCTTTAAGCAGAGGCTTGACAACCATATGTCAGGAGTGCTCTGATGGTGTTTCCTGCTTGGCAGGGGGTTGGACTCGATGGCCCTTGTGGTCTCTTCCAACTCTATGATTCTATGATTTCTATATTTTTAAATTATTGTTAGTTTTTTTGTCTTAACACAAGCATAGGCAAACGACCCTCCAGATGTTTTGGGACCACAACTCCCATCATCCCTGACCACTGGTCCTGTTAGCTAGGAATGATGGGAGTTGTAGTCCCAAAACATCTGGAGGGCCGAGTTTGCCTATGCCTGCCTTAACACCATTCTTATGATATGTATTATGCTTTATATGCTATATATGAAACATTTATACATACATAAACACACACACCATTTTTTATGATAGTTTATTGCTTAGTTGTACATTATTTTATACTTTTTATATTTTAGTGTTAGGTGTGTTAGGTGCAGCCTAAAAATGCTAATTCTAATACCAAAAAAGCTCCTCTATGTATTATTTAAGAAAGTTAAATGCAAAAGTATTTAAAAATGAAAATATGCTATGAAGGAGTGAGTTACAGTCACATACTGAACATCCTAAATAGTTGTGGAAGACATTACTGTCATAATGAGATGTTACACTGAAAGCATGTGATTTAAGAACAAAACTCCCAGGTCTTCCCAGAACCAAACAGGTGGCAAAATATTATCAGTACCCACTGACAGCTCATCAGTAACTAGAGTATTGACCATCTGGAATTTGTGGGTGTCCTGCAGTATCAAGATAAAAATTTTCATAATATTTTGATCATACAAAACATTATGATTTCTCTCTCTCAATGCTACAGCTGCACAAACGCACCTGAACAATAAGCTAACTTGGATACTCAATGTTTCTAACACATACTATCACCTTCTTGCCACCTCTCCCAAAAAGAAAGGATGTTCTCATGAAGAGAGAGATAAAACTAACATTTTAATGTAAATATATGCCTTCCTGGGATAAATATTTTGTCTGGAGTGATTATATAAACCCGGAGAACAAAGCACTTCCAGTAATTATGTAGATTTACATGACCTATGGACACTTGATAACGATTGTTGCTATTTGGAGGAGTCATGATACTATGTTCAGTTATCTAGTGGCTCATTTTTGTTGCTGAATTTACTAATGGGCACAATGGGCAGTCTGTTAAGAACAGCAGTGCTATATAATTAGTAGTGAACCATAAGCAGGGGAATCGACAGACAGCAACTCAGTTTAATCACAATTTTACTGGTCATGGCTTCTACTACTGTCATAAGCTACACTTCCATGGTTCATGGAAACCTATGGTTAGATATCTTGGCTGCAGTTTTATACGCACTTAGCAGTAAGTCATAATGAAACCAGGAGACTTTGAGTAAACATCCATAAGATCTGACCTTCTTGTCTCAAAACTATTTTAGTCACCCCTTAGATGTAGGTTCCATATAATATGGGACCCTGCTTTATCAAGGTTCCTATTCACATGGAAAGTTCTACTCATGTTCAAGCAACTATGTAATGAAGTCCCCTGCAAACCTGTGTGACATGGGGAATGTCAGAAAGCAAGGGATGCATATGAAGGGCATGAGGATATTGGGTGTTTAATGAATGCCAGAAACACTGTTGTAGATTAACACTTCTACTGTATAAATTTGATTGTGCAACATCCATCACAAAGCCACTAATGCAGACATTCCTTGTGCTTTAGTCATTTAGTCTCAGTTCCATTATCCATGCAATACCATCTAAGCACTGCCTGTCACATTTTACACATTGTGGGCAGGGCTTGTGTCATGTCTCTACCCACATTCACACTTTTGAGCGTTGTGTGTTCAGGACAAATTGCTTGAAGTTGTGTCAGCTGCCTTAAAGTGCTTAATTAAGTGGGGTGGGGGGATTTCACCATTAGCCCCTACTGACTGTACAAAGAAAATTAACATGAAGCTTGATGAGTTGTATGAAAGTTTAAACTATCTGTAAAGCATTTCATATTTATTTCAGTCAGATGGTATGCCAGCTGTTTAAACTGTCTTGAGGATTTATACAACTGAAGCTGAATCAATTTAGTTCCCAAGTCAATGCTAAAAGTATGTTTATCAAACATAGCATCAATTTGTTCCAAACGTCATCAGACTTTTTGGGTGAATGACAAAGGAGAACCTATAAGCAAACTAACTGGACACTGGGTGATGAGGAAGCATTTAACATGAAAAGATTTTTCCACTTCAACCAGCTTTGTAACATGAAGTTTGCTTCTTGTTCACTGATAACACTGAAATGAAATTAATGTGCCAACTTTGTTTTTCTGTTCTCATCCTGAAGCAAAGTTCTTAACTCGAGGTACTATTTCTGGGTTAGTGGAGTCTGTAACCTGAGGTACCACTATATAGTCATCCAACCTCTGCATAAATACCAGCCAAGAAGGAGAGTCCACCGCCTCTATTCCATTGTCAAACAGCTCTTATTGTCAACAATGTTCATTCTGATGTTTAGTTGGAATCCCCTTTCTTATAACTTCAATCCATTGGTTCAGGTCCTAGCCTCCAGAGCAGGAGAAAACAACCTTGCTCCATCCTCCATGTGACAGCCATTTTAGATATTTGAAAATGGCTATCAAAGCTCCTCTCAGTCTCCTCTTTACAAGGCTAAACATACCCAATTCCCTCTACTGTTCCTCATAAGGCCTGGTTTCTAGACCCTTTGTCATCACCCTCCTCCTTACATGTTTCAGCTTTTCAATATCCTTCTTAAATTGTGGTGCCCAGAACTGGACACAGTAATCCTGGTGTGGGAGTTAATAGTCAAAACATCTAGAGGCATGCTTTGGGGAAATAACGTTTTAGACTTGCTATCTCATGCCTGCAAAGCTCTCCTCCCCAGCAGTAATACATACGGGGAGATCAAAAGGGGGGGGGGTTGTCTCCCCCAAGCAGCATTGGAATCATGTTCCCTTCAAAGCAACCTCAACGAGACTCTAGTGTGTGGCTTGGTGGATCTTCATTCTACTCAAGAAAACTGCTGTTAGCTAAGATGCTGGCCTCACCTTACTGTATCATATCCGTGGTTTCAAGAGTCTGTGGACAAGACCCAGATACAATGAGGCAGGATCTCGACACACGGGAATGGGGAAGAGAAAAAGTCTTTGGCACTAAATATTGCTGCAAGTGTAGCCATCTTGTTCATAGTAAGTGGGCAACTGATAAGTTACCACATACTTTAACAAAATCTCATTGAATGTTCTTGAATTCCTGTGCATATTTTCCTGATGCTTGGAATTTTCTCTGGTCTTCAGAAAGTAACACCTTCCAACTTCAGAAGCCATATGAAGGCAGCCCTGTATAGGGAAGCTTTTAATGTTTGATGTCTTATTGTGTTTTAATTTGTTAGCAGCTGCTCAGAGTGGGCAGTCAGATGAGCAGCAAATATTAGATTATGATGGTGGTGGTGATATATGGACTTTCACCCAGTTTTGCAATTTAAATGGTATAATGAGTCAGATTTTTTAGCTGGAGGAAGCTAAAACTGGACAGCAGCCTTCAGAAACTTAAATAGTGGCTCTCTGGGAAACTGACAAAGGAGCAGCAGGCCAGCTAATCACAATAATAGCTACTATTTAACTTTAAGAATTGGTGCCTCAGTTTCCTTCTTCCCTCATCCCTCTCTGGTACTTTTTCTTTTTGTGTTACGTCTTTTAGATTGTAAGGCTGTAGGCAGAGACCATTAAGTTTTGATTGATATTAAGCCACTCTGGGAGCCTTTTCAGCTGAAAAAGATACAAATGCTCCAAATAAATAAATAAAATGTATTTATTCTAATGTTATTTCCACAAACATGTTTTTATGGAAGAGCATTCAGATACCATTAACTTTGCTTCTTACATTATTTCCACAAACGTATTTTAATATGCTTCTGGGTAACTCATACTTTGCATGCAAAGGATTTTCAGCACCTATTGAGTCAGTATATTTGCCACCTAATTCACTGCCACTTTGTGCAAAACACAAAGATGGCCCCTTGTTCAACAAGGAAAAACAGAATGCAAGACTACACCTAGAACGGAACAAAATACGATATGAATACACGTTCTGTTATACTATCAACAGAAATTAAACCTGTGTATGCGTTCCTTATAAAGCAATTTGAAAATAGAACTTGATCTGAAAAACAAAGAGATGTAAAAGAATCACAGATTTTCAGCAGTTGAATACACATGGTTGTTACTTGAGTGGGACACCAAGGACGAGGAAGTAAAAGATGTGATGGTGAAGTGGGCGGTAGACCTAGGGTACAACATAGAGTTTGATAAATGGAAGGCATTGTGGTGTAAAGATATGAATTTTTCAGCATGCACGACACTAAAGGAAAACATGTATAAGATGATGTACAGATGGTACATAACGCCGGTAAAACTACATAAAATGTATAGAACGGGCGATAAACTGTGTTGGAAATGTAAGAGCAAGGAGGGCGAATTCATTCATATGTGGTGGACGTGCGAGATTCTCAAAAAATTTTGGGAATCCATCTATAATGAATTAAAAAAAAATCTTAAATACACGTTTGTTAAAAAACCCGAAGCCTTCCTGCTGGGGATAATTGGTAAGGATATCAAAGAAGAAGATAGAACCTTTTTTCAATATGCAACGGTGGCCGCCAGAACCCTCATAGCACAGTACTGGAAAACACCAAAAATCCCAACACTAAAGGAGTGGCAACTTAAATTATCCGATTATTTGGAGCTGGCTAAATTGACACAGAAAATAAGAAATCAAAGAAGTGCAAAATTTAACAATGAATGGGATAAATTTAGGATATATATGGAAATAGAGACAAGGGGAAAATTAAAATGTTGATCAGAAACACATATGTACTTATAGAAATCACAGTAGGCATGAGATAACGCTTACTACGTAAAAAGTTTTATTAAGGAATAGACACAGCAGATAGATAAACAAGATAATAATTTCCGAAATCGAGATAAAGGGAAGTCGATCAATGTCATCAAAGTTGTATGTATTTTGTTTGTTTGTTTTTTTCTCTTTTTCTGTTTTTTCTTTTTCATTTTGTCTTTTGTATGTTTGTGAAATATATTTATGTCAAAATTTAATAATTTTTTTTTAAAAAAAAAATGAATACACATGGTTGTTTAAGACATCCCAAAGACTATAACACTGCTCCCAGAGGCAGGTAACATTTGCCTTTGACATTTCCCTTTGTAACCATTGACATGGCACTCCTATAGTCACATCCAAATCCAAGCTTGATGAGAGGAGAAAATAACCTACACTGTCGAAACTATCTGTGAGAAATTATCAGATAGGGAAGGGAGCAAAGTTCAGATGGAGAGCCACGCTCGGAGCAATAGAATTAAAAGTTTATTGGAGAGGTATAAAGCAGGTAACAGAGACAGTAACATGAGGAACCTTGCAACCTTCCACAGCAGTTAAGGTTACGGGGAAGTAATGCAACCAAGAGCCTGAGGGCTCTTTTTCAGGAGCATTTCACAAGATGTGAAACGATATAAATAGTTGATTAACATAAATGTTCATCTGGTTTACAAATCTGTATTGATCATATGTTGTATTTAGCACTGCTTATTTATTGGACACTTAGCTTATACCATTTATCACGTTTATGCCATTCACCATATATGTTAGCAGGAAATTTTTTGGTGAAGCAGCGCTAATGGCTCAGAACGAAAAATACTAATTCTCCCTTTATAAATTGAAATACAGGAAGTATGTTCCTTGCAAAAAGCAAATAATAAACTGTAATAAAATATCCTGGAACTTTATCATGCTCACTGAAATTTGAACTACACTGATAGGGTTTGGAAACTACAGGCAACTCACAATTTACACAGTGAGTACATTCCTGGCCTTCCAACGTTTAACCGGAATCATGTATATTGGGAGCACCCTGGAGGGGCAGTGGGGCTTGCACAGCTGACGCGTGGGGAAGCTTCTTCCCTGCACATCAGCTGAGCGAATCTTGCACAGCTGGCGCGCAAAGAAGAAGCTACTGCTATGCTACCCTGCAGGTCAGCTGTTAAGCAGGAAGGCCTTAACAAAGCCCCGCTGGGCCTCCAGCTCGTGAGGAGACCCTCCCTACAGTCCAAAGAGGACATCTTCTTTTGGTTATGGAGAGAGTCTCTTCATGAGCCAGGACTCTCCAGTGATCTCCCCATTTCCAGGTTCCTGGCACTGCGAATGTGCAGTTGCCTGCAAATAGCACATGCGTAAATGGGGAGTTGCTTGTACAGCTATATCACCACATTTATACAGGAAAATGGAGGTGTTTAAGAAGCTTTGAAAACAAGTCTCTGAATCCACAGAAATCTAGTTCAAACACACCTATCGAAATATTACAATTGTTATAGCAGATGCATTGAGATGACTGGAAAACTAAGAGAGGGTAACGTGAACCAAGCTGTCATAATGCATTTATTCAGTAACTACATTGTATAAGGCAGTAGTGTTCAACTATCCATAGAGCTTACATAACTATACAATATGACTACCAAGTGGGCAACTTTAAAGTGTACAGTGGAAACTCAGGTTACGTACCGTCCTCCTTATGAACGCTTCGGGTAACGAGCTCCGCTAACTCGAAATAGGTGCTTCTGGTAGTGAACTTTGCCCTGGGATGCCAGCGGAAGTCACGCACCGATGGCGCAGAGGCAGTGGAAGGCCCCATTAGTGAAAGTGTGTCTCGAGTTAGGAACAGCTTCAGGTTAAGAACAGACCGCCAGAACAAGGTGCCACTGTATTTTAATATTTCCTGGTAGTGCAGAAACTTTTATATCACCAAAAAGGAGAAGTGTCTGAAAAATGCAGGTTTTTGTGGGAAGGATTTTCTTTGATTCCATCATAACATCTGCTACATGTTCTAGTATAATACTTTCAAACAGGAACTGAATATTTGCCTGGGCCTACTGTCACATTTTCTAATGGTTTTAGAATTCTGAGAAGCTGGAATTGCCATAAAGGTTAGTAATATACTGATGTTTCAGATTCACAGCAGTGAATAAAGGGACAAGTAGAATTTCCTATTTTTTATTAGAATGTTGCTGCCTGTCTCATCCAGTAGAAGTCAGAATCTTACATCACATGTAGAAAATGCTGTGGGCTACAGCTCCCATCAGCCCCTACCAGTATGGGCTGATCAGTGATGGTCAGTGATGAGGGTTGTCACCACATTGGCTAGCCCTGACTTAAGTTGCCATCATTTCTATTGAGATAGGCTTATTACTGCAGCCAGCTCATGTTATGCAAGATTCACATCTATGTATTGGCCACTGGTCACTATTGCTAAACAAAGCTGCATCCAATTATGCACAAAATGCAAGTGTTTCATTCAAGAATGGCAATAGAGAGCACAATTGTTTTCTCCATGAGTTTTAGCTCAAAATAGCTCTAATGATATAAAAGTTCATTATTTGCCTTATACTGAAGGGCCTCACTGTCCTCACATCTTGGGACAAGTTAAATGCGTTTCCGGAGTATAGCTAACAAAAATGTGTGTCCCTTCTGGGCATGTCTTTTAAAAACTTAAATGGCTATGAGAAATATTTCCTGTTAGGAAGGACACATTTTGCTTGCCTCCATTCTCACTGAAATACTTTTAAAGGCAGCATTACAAGTGTCAGAGTGTGTTTTGAAGGTAGTATATGTATTCAATGTATTTATGATGAGCATGCTTTAGCAATTCAGAGTTCAAATGTCTATCTAAAGTATATATATTAAACATGGTGGCTTTCACCCACTATATGGAGATTTCTTTCCAATAGGAAATCCATTTATCTTACTTTTTCCAGACAGAGCACTAACAAATGGAATACTGGCACTCTGCTACAGTTTGCTGAAGCTATGTGCATTAAGGAAAAGACAAAGAAATTACTTTCAAAGACAATTTCAGCATTTTGACAACTTTTAAAACTTTTCCATTAACAGCTGAAAACGGTTATCTTATGCAGCACATTCACATTTACTGAAGAAATGTATTATGGTGGTTTGGCACACATTGCTCTCTTTAGTTCTTCAGATTAAAAAAACATTCCCCACCAAAAGGCATGTGCACAACTACATCACACCTGGAACATAAAAACTTGATTGCTAAAATCTTGGCTGGGGCAAGTTGCTGGCATCACATGACCCCTTTACTGTAGCAACTGCACTGGCTCCCAGTCTGTTTCTAAGTGCAATTCAAGGTGCTGGTTATTGTTCCTATTTTAGTATATGTGCTACATATACATATACTAAACACAGCACAATGTGTTGGTTATTACTTTCAAAGTCCTAAACAGATTGTGATTGAGCTACTTGAAGGACCATCTCCTCTTATGTGACTATGCCTTTCCTTGAAGATTGACTGTTGACTGTTCCTGCTTGTACCTTCATATGGACCATGCAGCAGCACAAAACTTTATGCCCAAAGTAAATATTCTGTTTGTTTCCTTACAAACAAAGGCACATTGCTTCTAACAGCTTACTTCTTAATGACTGCTGTTTAGCACAACCCTGGTCACATCTACCCAGACTACTGAATTGAATGGGGCTTACTCCCAGGTATGTGAGGTTAGGACTGCAGCCTCACTCATTATTTCAATAGTTTTATTATACAGATCTGTGTAAGGCAGAATGTAAGCCATAAGGACTTATCTGTATTCCTCTGTAGGGGGGCCTTGGCAGTGGCTCATCATCCTGAATAAGGCCACATATAAAATCCTAAAGGCAAATGTGGTCAGTAATTCATACGAGCAAGTGCATAAAAAAGTGTGTGTGGCGGGGGGAGGGTTACATTCTCATGTCCTTGTTTGATCTCAAAAAACATCTGTGCACTTCCTTCAAGTCTTATTCACATTCCAGTAGGCAAACCAATTTACATGGGAATTCTTGTTGCCAAGCACTTCAAAAGCCATGTTAGAAGGGAAATATGTCATATTGCACCACTTAGATGTTGTATTCATTGTGCCCATTTCCCAACCACATTACTTAAAGTTTTAAACCATAGTACAATTCCACAGCAATTCTTCATTCCACCAGGATGTCAATGAAGACAGAGCAAGTTACCATATATACTAATGGAGATATGGCTGAGTGAAAGTAAAATTAATATTGCTTGGCAAATACATGCAAGTAGAAGAGAAGAGTCTCTGAGAATACAAAAAATGGCAAGACAGCAATGTAGTCTTACATAGCTTTCTACAAAACCTTCTTAAATCTTGTGAAAATATGTCTTTTCAGGTGTATCTAATGAACACTTTCATGAAGTACTTCATTTGCATATTTTGTAAACAACTGTGGAAGTGTCATATCTCAGTGCTAGAGTTGCATACATGGTGTACACAAGATCTGGAGTTCAATCCCTGGCATTCCCTGCTACAATAGTTTCAAAAGAATGTGAAAGATCTGTGTTTGCCCAACACCCTGGAGATCTGCTGCCAATACAAAGCAAAAGTGGCTGGCTGAGCTCAGTATCAACCCTAGCACAGAGCTACTGGTTCAGTGAAAGAGAACCACGATGCTCTCCTGGTAAATATTCAGTTGCTTGGCTTTTAGGACTACAGTGGTACCTCAGAGCTTGAACGGCTCCATTCTCGAATGTTTCAACTCCCAAACGCAGAAAACCCAGAAGTAAGTCCGGTTTCCGAACACTCCTTGGAACGTGAACATCCAAAACTGTGCAAAAACCTAGCTGTCAGCTAATCGGAAGCCATGCCTCGGAACTCGAATGTCTAGGAAGACGAATGGTCTTTCAGAACGGATTACGTTTGAGGTACCACTGTATTGGTAAACAAGTTTTTAGCTTTCATGGCTCATTCCCAAAGAAACATATACAATGGTGCCTCGCAAGACGGAAAGAATCCGTTCCGCGAGTCTCTTCGTCTTGCGGTTTTTTCATCTTGCGAAGCAACCCTATTAGCGGATTAGCGGATTAGCGCTATTAGCGGCTTAGCGGCTATTAGTGGCTTAGAAAAGGGGGGGGGGGGAATCGCAAGGCTCGCAAGACGTTTTCGTCTTGCGAAGCAAGCCCATAGAGAAATTCGTCTTGCGAAGCGCCTCGAAAAACGGAAAACCCTTTCGTCTAGCGGGTTTTTCGTCTTGCGAGGCATTCGTCTTGCGGGGCACCACTGTAGGAAGTGATGTTTATAAACTCAGAAAAAAGAAGAGAGCTCAGGTGGAATTTCTGTGTCTTAAGATGAGTCCAAGGTCTATGTGGGGTTCCTGAAGTGTTGTCTTCTGCTTAGTTTATCATTAGGTCACAGCAATGTGGTTCAAACTAGAAAGAAGCTTGTTGTGCTTGACCCAATTCAGAAACTGCCACAGCTGCCTGCCTGAACAATGATATGTAAATTTACCAACAGCAAGATTTGGGACATAAGTTCACTGGTGTCTAAGATAGCTGTTGATACTACTTATGACACAACAATACTGAATATGTAGTATCACACTCACATCACAAGCAGTGATGCAAGCATAAATGTTTAGGATACAGCTGCTAGTGGTTTAAATTTATCTTGCTCAGTCCTTTTACATAGGAATGTAATGTTAAGTATGGATCTGGAGCAAATATCAGTGTTAGCCCCATAGTGATATAATATACCGGTACATGTGAATAACAAGCAGCACAATACTAGAAAAGGGCAATTCTCTGTGCACTGTGGGACAGTACGTGGGATAAAGGAATTCAGAACAGACAGTGCATATTTATTCTTCCATTGAAAGTTCTTTACCAAATAGTTTGAATTACTAAAGGGGAAAAAATACCAACCCAGTGGAAGGAATAGCTTGTTTTCGTAAAGGTTAACAGAACTATTGAATACACTTTTGCCTCAAAACTATTATACTATTATACATAACATAGGCATCAACTGCATCAAGATTTTATAAAAATTATACTGATCATACTTGTTTACAGAAGGAACCAACCAGTGACAGGACTTAAGAAACCTTTCATTTAATGGCTTGTTTAATATTTTGCATAATTCATCAAGCCCTGTTATTTGCATAGATAATTAGAAAACATGACAAGTGTCTTATGGAAACACTCTAATCAAATGTTGTAAACAACCTTATGTGAGAGTTTTGTTTTTGGCATGACCAATACCACTACAGTGTTCAAGAATATAAGGCTGAACAAGTTTCTAAGTATTTTCAGGTCTGATATTGTTATAATAAATATGCAAATTATGTTGTCTTTAATATAAAGATACATAACAGCCCAACCTTAATGTGATGCAAGGGTTACTGAGTTCAACAGGATTTCTATAAGCATGGACAGAATTGCAGTTTAAGGATTATATTTTTATCTTAAATGCAGGAAGCATATCATCTTTATTTACATGATTACAAAACTGAAGAGACAGCACACTAATAGTTTGACGAAGCCTAAGGAAGAGGTGTAAAGACAAACAAATAGGATTTTCCCAGGCACTGACACACGAATGTATTAAAGAGCATTCAGCCCTTCAAAATCCTGCTTAATGACAGCAGATGATTAAAGGATCAACATAAAATATTCCCTGAAATGCAACTCCATGTAGCTGTTTAGGTATAGGTCAATACTATACACATCTACATTTAAATGTGTTGAAAATGTTTTTATAAATATTCTGCACATTACAGTACAGTGGTACCTCGGGTTAAGAATTTAATTCGTTCTGGAGGTTTGTTCTTAACCTGAAACTGTTCTTAACCTGAAGCACCACTTTAGCTAATGGGGCGTCCTGCTGCCGCTGTGCCGCCGCTGCACAATTTCTGTTCTCAACCTGAAGCAAAGTTCTTAACCCGAGGTTATATTTCTGGGTTAGCGGAGTCTGTAACCTGAAGTGTCTGTAACCTGAAGCGTATGTAACCCAAGGTACCATTGTATACGTTTCGTATCCCATGACTGAATATCAAAGTTCTAGTGAAAAACAAAGATGCTGCTGCAAGCCTGAGGTTTGCCCACCCCATTTATAGAAATACTATGTGTTATCCTACTATCAACTAGATAGATTCAACACACTCTGATACAGAAACACCTCTGAGAATTCACCAGAAACCATATGCTTTGCTTCCCACATAGTTAACAAAAGGCAGGAAACTGATATCAGGATTATGGACTTTTGCTACCCCTGCAAAGATGACATCAGAAAATGTGAGAGACACATAACACAGAAATTTAAAGGATTTGCACATTACACCTTCTTACAATTAAATCAATACCAGGCCCCAGCAAAGCCAAGGCTATAGTGCTAACTTCACCTACTTGAGTGTAAGCCCCACTGAATTCAATAGGGCATATGTCTAAGAATATATGGTTAGAATTGCACGGTTGCAGACACCAGTTGAATAATTCATTATTTTAGGAATAACCTACGGGAAATGTGACCAAAGTATTGTACACATAAACTCACTTATTTTTTCAGACTCAAACTCAAGGAATTAATCACCCATTTATAATCTTTGTGGTGAATAGTGCCTATTGTTCATGCCTCTACTTACTGAAATTTGCTTGATTTTCCCTTATGCAAACAATTACAAGGTCCTCTCACACGGAAACAACAAATGTCAGCAACTAAACTTGCCGACGGATGCACGACACACTACGCACATTCATGTACTGCACACACTGTAACGAGACTTCACACCCCCTCCCCTTACTTCCCTTCTCGCAGTCCTGGGGGGCGGGAATCCTCTCTCCGGGCCTCCCTTCCTCCCCCCCCCTTTTCCTTGCGTCATCGAATACACACTCAGGATGCGCCGGGAGCGATATAATAAACTAACGAGGAGAAGGGAAGACACTGCTGATGTTTTCACGGTTTCATTGCAGCCACACCACCAAGCTGGAAGAGGCTGCTGTGGAGCCAACTTGCCCACCTTCGCCACAGGAAAGCAATGACACGCTGGCCGTTCACGTGTATTCACATCCCCACGTGTTTGTGTGTGCACGCGCGTCCCTAATTTTCAGAAGGGGGAAGGGAGAGACGAGCCCCGCCGTTGTCCCTCAACAATTCCTACGTGTCAGCTGCCCAGTCACGCTGTTCCCTCCACCAGTTCCTGTGAGGGGGAAATTACATGCACACACACCCGCTCTCTCCTGCCAACCCTGAACCTCGTGAGAGGAAATGCAACGCTCTCCCCATGATGTGCCCCCCCAACCGCCCTTTAACCGCCACCCCGCTTCCGTCCACGAATTTATTAAGCCTCTCCAACCTTCCCACCTCAGTCCCCCGTCTCCCCAGCCCCGGTGTACAAGGAAGCCATGTCCCTCCCTCCCCGCCGACCCCACCACCGCCAACAGCCACACCTACCTGTCTTCTCGTGGTCGTAGCCCACCACAATGAAATAATCTGCCAGCCTGGCCATGGCTGAGGAGAGCCTGCCTCGGGCCCCGCGAGCCCCGCCGCCGCCGCTGACACCGCCGCCGCGCCCGGGAAACTCAGCATCCTCCCCGCGGCGCCTGCAGCTGCTGCACAAGAAGAAGGAGCAGCACCTCAGCCATGTTGGACGCCCAGGCTCGCAGTGCGCCTGCGCGCGCTCCCAACCCCCCCCCCCAACTCCCAACCGCCGCAACGCCGCTGCTGTACTACGACCTCGCGGGGGCAGGGCGGGTGTTTGCGGGGTTTACAAACACCACGCGCCGCTGCCGGGCGGCTGCAGCCCACGCTCAGTGGGGTCAGAAGACGGGAAGGTCGGGGGGGGGGGAGGCGGGCAGGGGTTTGGGGACGGGCGTTTCCCTCCCTCCCCCTCACAATTGTAGTGGTTTGCAGC
This sequence comes from Podarcis cretensis, assembly GCF_951804945.1. Taxonomy (NCBI): domain Eukaryota; kingdom Metazoa; phylum Chordata; class Lepidosauria; order Squamata; family Lacertidae; genus Podarcis; species Podarcis cretensis. Next base: position 70,707,788 of record NC_137170.1, on the reverse strand, counting down.
TGGGTGCACGTTTGCGTGTGGCGCTTTGCATGCGGCGACTCGGGTGCATGATGGACCCGTCGCCTGCAAAAGCCGCAGGATGGATGGCGCCCTGAGGCATAAAGCTCAGCCCAAGCCTTAGCCCGGCGCTTCCTTCCTGTTTTGGAAATTCAAATTAATACAGGGCGCGGGGAAACTGAGGACGGCGGAGCTTTCGAGCCGCTCCCCCCTCCCCCGAGATTCGCGAAATCTCCGGCGAAAGTGTGTCCCGCAGGCTTTCGGGCAGACTTCGCTTCCGCTTGCAAAGTGCTTAGGGCTCACCCGAAGGCCTTTTTCGCTCCTGCTGTTCGGAGCCACTGTCTGCTGACTCTGCGCATGTGTGAAGGGCAGCTTTAAATTGCTTGCGTTAGGTTTCCGAACCCATTCATTTCCGTGAGGTAGATTGTAAACTGCGTTCCAGCCATCCTGCAATTGGGTGTCCTCCGGCTATCGTTTCTCGTAGACATGTTTTGAAATGACATGTTCACGGTTTAGCTTCTGCCTAGCCAAGTTTGGAGAAATGTCTTCTCAGTTTCATTTCTCCGTGGGGAAAAATCATCAAAAAGGCAGGGGTGATCTTGGTCCAAATCCCATTTGTAACTCTTGGAATTATTATTTTTATTTTATTTTTTGCCATATCGCACCCATTATCTTTACTGACTGCATGATCCTGAAGGTTACTCAAAAGTTATTTACTCCCAAGTAGCAGCCTAATCCTATGCAGAGTTAGTACATTTAAGCCTACTGAAATCATTTCCAGACTTGCATTAGGTTTTAATTAAGAGCAATTTAAAAGAGTGTTTTAAAATAGCACTAAAACACAATAACTGAGGAGTAAGCCAAATGACTTCAGTGTTTCTGTTCTTGAAGGATGGACATGAATATAGAGGATATGAAGCCAAACACTGGGTTGGAGCCAGACATGACCCATTGAAATCAATGAGTCTACTCAAAATATGGCCAAGTCTAGATTCAACCCCATGTGAGATTACATTATTGAACTCTACAGAATCCATGGATTTCCCTACAAGCAAGTATCGCATGGTTACAGTTTGGAGCTGCAATCCTATATACACTTACCTGAAAGCAAACACTATTGAATTCAGTACCCCTTACTTTTGAGTAGACATGCACAGGCTTGTGCTGTTAATGAATCTGTTTAGTGTTTCAATTCTAGATGCACTCTGTAGTTTTTCGGGACAATTTAAATCAAGTTTATTCTGAATTTACTGCCTAGACAATGAGTTTAAGATTACAGATTTAGTGATTCCTAGGGAATTTACTTTAAAAAGCTTGTAAGGGAGGGTAATGTTGGTGCAACAAAATCATTTAGAGCGTGCTCTGATACATAAATGTGGTCAGCAAAGACCACTCCATGTTTAATTTATGTTCCCAAAGTGGCAACCAGAACAATACTGTGATGGGAGCTGAGCAAGGTTCAACTTTTGCACAAGTAATAGAGGCCTATGGCATATTCCGCAGATGATAGGATTGTTCAGAAAACCACATCCATATGGCTGTCATAATGTTGGCAAATTTCACTAGGAAGACCTGCTCTTTTGTTTGGAAACTCCATGCCAGCATTGCACATCCCTGGAAGCTGCTCGTACTGGTATGGAGGCTTTCCACCCAATCGAACCTGCCCATGTTGTGAGTTACTCACATACCTTATGGCAGCTGCATGGAGCCCACAGCTGTGGCTTCTTTTCAGCTGCAACAACTTCACCACCCCAAATAATGCAAAAAATAGATCATACACAACATGGTTCTCACTAGTTCAGCATTTTGACACTTGTGAACATCAGGGTTGTAAGGTCTAATGTGAGGTGTTGTATTTTACTTCCCATGTAATTCAAATTACCCCATCAACACATATAGCCATGCAAGTCTACACTGGATAAACTGAGATTATGACACACCACAGCCTGGCTTATCTTCTTTTTACACGTTTTGCAGGTCATGAAATGAGCTACAATCGTTCATAAGGGAGGGAAATCACCACTTGATGGCTTCATTCTGTATTTAGCAAATGTGCAAATAGTTGTGAGTCAGCATTATGCAATTTGTAGTTTACCACAAAAAATAAGTACAATAAAAATTCCAACTACTCTGGCAGAAAAGTCTTCTGGAATAGATCCATTGTTAATCTGTTAGACTAGGATGAGCAAAATATAAAAGGTATAATAAAGCTACTTCTGCACGTAGAAAACGTCGTGCAGGAGAGCTCCTATTGGATGTTATTTTAACACTTCACTTCCACTGCTCCCCTCAAGCTGAAGCTGTGTTAGGCATGTTGCAGTATACTCAGTAAGTTAAGACCCACACCTTATATGAACCAAGTCAGTGTTAGAAACTGAAATATGAAACTAGGAGCTAAATGACACCTTAAACCGGGCTTCCTCAACCTCAGCCCTCCAGATGTTTTGAGACTACAATTCCCATTATCCCTGACCACTGGTCCTGCTAGCTACGGATCATGGGAGTTGCAGGCCAAAAACATCTGGAGGGCTGAGGTTGAGGAAGCCTGCCTTAAACCTAGGTTATGGGCGCAACAACGAAATGTCTAGGCGTGCTTTGTTATAACAAGAATACAAAGCTGAAAATGAATGAACTGCAGGTAAAATATTATGTTCATTTTTCACAGGGTCTACTCCTCCTCTGTCCATTCCTGTAATATTCTTAAGAGGGTCTCTTCTCTAGTCTTCAGAGAGTATCTGAAAGTAGGAAGACAGAAAAAGGTCCTCCTTTCCTTCTACTCTGCAGTTTTAATCTGAAATCTTAGGTGCAGTACTGTGCCCGGAGCTCAGAAACTGCTCGCATTAAGGAAATTCCCTGCCGCAAAATGCACCTAGAACAATGGGAGTTTCAAACACTGAACCAAGTGTCTGCCTGGAAGGGCCATAGCTCGGTGGAGTACATGCTTTGCATACGAAAGGTCCCAGGTTCAAACCCCAGCTTTTTCAGGTTGGGCTGGAAGATAGCCCTCTCTAAAACCTTGGAGAATTTCTGCCAGTCAGTGCAGACTGGTTAGATGGACCATTGATCTGACCTGCTATACGGCAGCTTCCTTTGTTCCTCTTGATCTCAATCCATCTTCCCTCCATGGGCGCAGCCAAGGGGGGGAGGGGAGCAGCTGCCAACCCCCCAAATAAAAATACATAGCTGACAGAGGTTCTGCCCCCCCCCAACTAAAGGCCTGCCCCCCTAACAAAAATTCTTGCTACACCCATGTTTCACTCCACTTCATGAAATGATGCAGCGTCGGAATGGTGTTTAGGATACATGTAAGTGAGACATGGGGAGGGCCTTGGCTTATGGAAACAGCTGATTAACTGCCGCACTCCTAATACAACTACAACTTCAGCTTAACACCAGAACAGGAAGGAACAGGATGGTTACAATATGTTCTATGAGGAGCTCCATGGCACTCTTGTTTCCTGTAAACCATTTAAGATGCTGTCATCTTGAACTAGTTCAATCCTTCTGAAGTGTGAGGCTGAATAGAAAATGAAAACAACTCCTGAATGAATTAACTGTAGATGACATCCATGATTCTGCTGAAGGCCATTGACACACCTTTGAAGACCTAACTGCTAGATAAATGCAAAGTAAGCCAAATTCAATTGTTTTAGACTGCAGCTTATAAATATAAATTTATAACTCTTTTGGAATTTAAAGCAACAAATTGTATTTTCACTGTTGCCACAGAAATCGCTATATAAATGGCATGCATCTCCATGAAGCTACAAGTCCCTGTTGAGTTTTCTCACTTCTAAATCACTCCACAACTACCTTTTAGAGGCCACACATGCCTAGAAGGCCAGCTTGAATGTTTCGTCTTCAGTAACAGCACTAAAGCAACCACATCCACAAACTACTTAAGATGTATTAATTGTGCTTAAACCATTTTAGTCATGTTAAAGTCTTTCAGCTTGAATGCAAGCCCATTGCAAAGAGATTAGTGCTGAAGGTGGGGGTGAGGAGGAGAAAGTGAACAGTAGCAATTATGCTAGTCTTTATGTATGACTGAGAAGCTTTATAGATGTGTTTTTCCTAAGTGAGGGTAGCTCCAGATAATCCATTAACTGAGCATTTTGATTTGCTTGCATGGAGGTTTGCTGATGATTATAGTTTGTTACCCGGCCTACTCCGCAAGGCCCCAGGGTGGGCCACAACAACTAAAATACAAAATATTAAAACACAATATAATACAATATTAAAAGCAGTTTAAAACAACCTAAAAATCACAGAAATAAGGTATGCATCTTAAGTGTCAAAACCCAGGATAAAGCATTCACCAAAAGCTGTAAAATGAGGATGCCAAAAGCACCTCTGTGGAAAGAGAGTTCCACAACTTAGGGGATACCACAGAGAATGTTCTCTCCTGGGCTACCACCACCCAAGCTTCTGAGGGCAATTTAACACCTTCTGCCAATCATAGCACCCAAGAGGATCTGTAGAGAAGGAGGTGGTCTTTCAAGTATTTATATCTGGTCTTTACTGAGCACTCCTGAATTTCTTGGGGGAAAGTTATACAGCAATGTGCATCCATCCTGAACTCATCCTGATTTGCTTATTTGCTTTATGATCTCACACTTTTCTGGGCATTCTCTTTCAATTTTCTGACTGCCCAAATAATAATAATATCCACTTAAAAACAACAACAATCAGAATGGTTGTGCCAGGGTGACACAATACTTTAAGCCCCTTTAATAGAGCAAAAATAAATTTCACCTATGCATTAGAATCCCCCCAGAATACTGACAGTCAAGTATCCTCAGAGGTTTGTGTATTTTTTACAGTAGGAGTTCTGAAACAATACTTCAGGAATATGTCAGGGTGTTAAAAAAACATCACTTAGATGATTCCAGTTAACACACAGTTAAACAATTTAAACCCAATAAAAACATAAAATCCATATATTAAAACTGATAGTAGAATTTCAACATTTCAATATCTTCCCATGCACTCCCTGCTCTCCTTATTATGGCCCAGAATTTGGTGGATTGTGACCTACAAATGTCTATCTTTAAAGCCCTCACCAGCTATAAATATATATATGTATGTATGTATGTATTGGGTCATTTGCTTATTGGAAGCTCACAGAAATGTGCTTTTAATATTTTGCTGATGCATTGCTTATTCAGTACCGCAATATGGACAACAAAGGCCTCTTTAATGTAGCCCCCTTGAGCTCATTCTCCAGAATGGAATTTTTACGTGCCCAAGAATTTCCAGGATGTTTCCTGTTTACGTTTTCCTCTTGCCTGAGTCTAGCAACATACCCCACTGGGAGAAGGAGGAGGAGGGATGCACGTTTCTACAAACTAAGTGCAGCAATCAAACACACCATGCAGAGCTCACATGCAATGTGAGCTATTATTGCACTGGTGTGATCTGTCCTCTTAAGTATAGTTTGAAGGAAAGCACTAATAAAACAGTAGTGGGCCTCATTCATCACTCAGACTATTCTTTTGCAGTAACTTTATGAACTGTACTGAAATGTCTCTTGTCGTAAAGTATGCAGGAAGATCTGGTGTGTGGGAGGGACAATGTAAGAAAGCCCAAATTCCACAGCACAAGTAACCAGAGAGTGCTTTAAGTGCAGAAACAGTACAAGAGAGAGTGTTGCTCAGCAGATCATTGAATGAACAAAGTATTTGAGGAATATCATTTCTTCATTGATTTATTTACAACATTTATCAACGGTTCATTAAAGCCAATATATAATAACACCAACAAGCCTTAAACACCAATAATAAACAATCATGAGGAACTCTGGACTTTAAGAAACTCCACATTCCACACTTTAAGAAAGCTGACTTCTAAAACTTCAAGAACAATCGGGTGAGACTCAATGGCCAGAAATATTCAAAGAGTATTCAGACAACACAATGTCGCGTACATGATGTCACACACACAACACAAGCCAGGCCCATAGCTGTCAACTTTCGCCTTTTTGAAAGGGAAATTCCCTTATTCTGAATAGGATTCCTCGCAAGAAAAGGGAAAAGTTGACAGCTGTGCCCAGGCCCCCCATAATCTCAGGGACAACATGGCACCTCTACTACAGGATCAAGAGGGCTTGTTGGAAAACATACCAGGAACTCAATTTTCTCAATGCAGACAAATTATGCTGTTGTTCTATATCAGGGGTCTGCAACCTTTAAGACAAAAAGAGCCACTTGGACCCGTTTCCGAAGAAAAAAAAAACTGGGAGCCGCAAAACCATTGCATGCGCACCGCTGCCCTCCGATCTGACAGCTGGCGGGAAGGTGACGTCAGGACGGTGCGTGACTAACACACGCACTGCCCCCATGCGACGTCACAGCCAGTACAGCGTCCGCCACAGTGGGGAGTGTCGGGGCGCACAATGCGCCTCCTTCCCTTGCTAGTATCCGCCCCGGAGCCACGGCAAAGGTGTAAAAGAGCCACATGCGGCTCCGGAGCCGCGGGGTGCTGACCCCTGTTCTATATAAAGCAGGTGTTGTCTCAATGCATCTTTTGCTTTGTGCAAACCTAGGCTAAATAACTGTTGCGGTGAAAAACAACAACAACAACAATAACATCTGACATTAGTGGCTTTCATCCAACTGCTTTTGTGCAAGTAAAGCAGAACTTAAGAAAGCAAACTCCTTGGAGCTAAATTCAGCCAAGTCAATACTGTAGTTAAATGCCCTTAACTAGGGCTATGTGAGAATGGAGGAGAGACCTACTTCAAACTGCAAAACGGCACTTGAAACGCAACCTGGTACAAAAAATTTTTTAAAGGAATTTAGGCCGCACAACTTCCAGAGGGTTTAAATTTGCCTCAGTCTAGATTTGAATCCCATAAAGTAACTGAGCTAAAGTTTTAGTTTTAAAAACTTCATGCACTGCAATAATAAAGTTATGGCCTTTTGTTCAAATATTTAAATACTCTTACCTGTTCAATAAATTGTTTATTTAAATACCTTTTGGGGGATCTGTATTATTCAGAACATACCTTTACCGTGATTTGGTTTAATTTCCCATAAAATATTCTTTTTGACAATATCCAGAAAATGTTTACAACATCTCACTTTTGTCTGGGATAGAATTACATACAATTAAACAGAAATCTTTTTGGTGACCATCTTGGGGACATGATAAGTTGGTGACAATAGAAACTTAACAATGTTGTTTATATAGAGATTGAACAGGACAGGAACAAAGATACAGCCCTGCTTAACCCCTTTAGTATATGACACAAGATCTATAGTGCAATGTACTTTCAGGCATGTATTATTATACAGATGTTTAATGAAAAAGAGGTCTTTTGTATATAGCTCATGAGGCCAATTTTCCCCAAAGATAAAGAAAAGCTGCATACAAAGCACTTTTGGGTTGGTTCCCCCCCTTTTTCATATTTGTCAGTCAAATCTATAGTAGATCTACTCTACCTAAGCCTTGCTGGCAAAATTGTTTCCTCTTACAGTGGTTCCTCGGGTTAAGAACTTAATTCATTCTGGAGGTCCATTCTTAACCTGAAACTGTTCTTAACCTGAAGCACCACTTTAGTTAATGGGGCCTCCCACCGCCGCTGCACCGCTGCTGCACGATTTCTGTTCTCATCCTGAAGCAAAGTTCTTAATCTGAGGTTCTATTTCTGGGTTAGCAGAGTCTGTAACCTGAAGCGTCTGTAACCCCAGGTACCACTGTATAGCCAGTTGGTTAGTTTATTATGCAGGTGATTTGCATAAAGTTTGCTCATTACACATCGCAAGCTAACTGGGCAATAATTTGCTCAGTCAACTTTGCACCTTTTAAATATACAGGAACTTACAGGCTTACTTGCTCCAGGCTTACAGCAGTGCTCCAGAACTCTGTTTTTAAAGAAATAAAATCTGCAAAAAGAAAGCAGCATTTTAAAAAGAAGGCATGCCCCACTTTTTCCTCAGGCCTGCTGTCTACAGTGGTGCTGGGGTAAATTTTGAAGTGCAGTTGGAGCCCCCATAGACCCACCCCTGAAGGGGAGTCGTTGCTTAGGATCATCTGCCAATGACAAGCAAGTGGATAGGCAAAATATGGTGCAGCAGCTAGAATGGGAAGAGCTGGGCTCACATTATTGATCCACCATGAATTAAGTGACCTAGTTAATAAAGGAATCGTGTGCTAGACCTGGTTATCCTCCAACCCCCTGAGCATACACCATGGGTAAATACTGCTGCATCTGATGACATGATTGTTCCTTTGGTGAACAAAGTACTGGAACTATGCTCCCTGCCCACCCACCCCTCATGTTCCTCCTACACCACACCACTGGCTACCTATGACACATATGTGCATGATGTAAAACAAAGGTAGGGAACTTCTTTCACTCCATGGACCAGATCTTTATCACTCCTCACCTGCGCATGCCAACCTAGGTCACTACCCACCCATCAGTCATCTGCAATTACCTATTGAGGAGTAGGTCACCTCAAATCTGACTGGACCTATCACCGTTGTCACTGGACCTTAGTTGCATTTGGTTAAATCTACACAGATTGTGACATTATAACTTGATATCATTATGGTGTTTTTTAAGTGTGTTTTTTCTTTTTCAAAGCCTTCTTGTATTTATCTTTTCAGGTGCAGAAGAATAACAGAAAGTGCTAATCTGACCCCTGGAAATCCTGAATTCCAAATATGATAGTGGCACAGAACAGGTGGGAAGTCTCATAGGCAGATGTCACTTTAAATCCTGCTGGGGGATGATAGCAGATCTTGTCTTCACTATCTCTTCTGCTTAATTCTCTGTGACTTTCTGCTTAAGCATTTGGGTAACACTCTGGGAAAAGTGCCACTCTTCAATCGCTAAAAGTGCCTTGGATCCTAGAAGGACTAAAGACAATGATTTCAGATTGCTATTAATAGATGGCAGAAATGAAACCTCTTTGGTCTTAGCCATGAGAGTGCAATTGGCTTGTCAGAAACTGCTGGTGTTTGGATGTTGTTTGACAGAATGACTCGAGTGTATGCTAACAATGCACATGGAAGGTGCCATTTACATCTTAGGGCTGTTTCACAGGATACAAAATAATTAAAATGAAAGGGAAGTCTTTTCTCATTACTCTAACTGCGAATTTTCTGAACTGGTCGAGGACAGAAAGCTTCCATATTTTTAATACCGCAAATGCTATCAAATACTTTGGAAGTCTCGGTGCCACTTTTATGTATAAACATACAGAGGAAATGTTTTATTCTGTGTAAACAATTCCAAGCAATTTAGTAAAACTGTTCTGAATCCTAGAAGATGAAACAGACCAGTTTCAAAAGGTCAGTTGTCTCAGAAGCAACCTATATTGTTCCCCCAAGGTTTAATTTTAAAGAAACAGCCTGATTTTTTTTAATGATATCATCACTTTAATGATCACCCAGTACATCAGCAGCACTTCAGCTCATCTGCATGTTTTCCAGTCACGAATGAATACTCATACTGCTTTAATGCGGAAACTTATTCTGAAATTATACTACTTTGTGATGGGTAAACCAATAACCTCCTTCAGTCTTGGCACAGGGCAACCTTAATAATTGAGAAGGAAATCCATGAAGACACCTTTCCCTATCTTGCCTGACAAAGTGCACCTGTCAAAATTTCACTTCCACAACAACTGTCAGAGCACAGAAGTCCTTGATCTGTTCAATTGATGGATTTACTTTAAAGCAGCTACAGAGGGCTCCAATTTTGATTAGAGCACCCCATTAATCCTTTGCTCCCAGTGCTATTTCCCAGCCTAAAACTGAAATCCTGTACACTAGGGTTAGCCAGTGCTGTTTTTCTAGAAAAAGAGGTGCTGGAATACACCTTGAGCATCTCCCTTGTTCTCTAAGAATGGCAATGGCACTCAGTAGAGAGGTACTGGAACTGAGTTCCTGTGAGCTAGCTAATATGGGGCTAGCTAATATGGCTCCATGATCCATATATTGTTGGACTCCAATTCCCATCAGCTTCAACCAGCATGATCAATGACCCGAGATGATGGAAGTTGGAGTTCAGCAACATCTGGAGAGCTATCCCTTGGCTATCCCTGCTTTACACTTACCCTGAGAGTAAGTTCCATTCAACTCAGTAGGATTTACTAAATGCTATTAGCTCTTACTGGGGAAAACATACAGGTATGTGCATCCCGCCCCCCCCCCCCCAGCAACTCAGGACCAATAGGTTCCGGAAAGCGATTTAGAGTGGAAAAATGTATTGGAGGGGAAGGTAAGACACATGCTGCTCTACTACTACAAACTGGAGTCCCCTCCAGTTGCTTTTTTAAAAAATGGACTTATGTTCAGCAAAAGCATATGTTTGTTCATATGTTATGTGTTTTTTTTTAATTCAAGGCATTATTTTATATGGAAGTCAATGTAGCAGAGTTACAGAGCAATCTTATGCATGGTTATTCATAAATAGTAATTCATATATATGTTCAATGGAACGTACTTCTAGGTTAAGCACACTGAATTATAGAATCCAAATGGAAAGGAGCATAGTTTGTCAAAATTTGCTACTGAATAATAGGGTAAGTTGCTATGAGAAAATATTTTTCTAAACAAAAGCATATTCTAATCTAAAAATAAACAAAGTTGTTTCAAAGCAATTTTTCTCACCATGCTTATAATGCCATTAATTGTAGTGAATGCATTAACCCACTGTGGATTTATTAAAGCATAATGTCAGTGATTTATAAAGTCAGTGTTTTCTATATTAAATATATCTGTTACTTCTATATTGCTGCTGGTCTTAGGCACTACTGAAAATATTTTGTAGATTTCTTGTTTCATGCCTTCACACAATGCCAGTATTTTGGACTTAATTGTTGAAATACTAACTTATAATCTAAATATTCCTCCAATTGAGACTTAAAGTTACTAATGCACAATATATAGATTCCAAAAATTAATCAATACAATTATTAATCAGGATAAATAAACCTGTAAAGATTGTTGTCCTGGACAAGACTTGCTTCTGACATAGACCTCTTAAAATAGTTCCTTGTATTTTATTATTGCATGGTAATATCTAACCATACCAGGGTGGAACACATTGCTAGTTTTTTAAAAAGTCAAAACTTTCCTAACAGTAACTGTGGCTGGTATGTGTGTGTGTGTGTGTGCATGTGCACATGTGGCTAAATTTACAATAGCTTGTATTTCACAGACAGTAAATTAATGGGGTAATATTTTTCAGGTCATGTGAAATTTTTTACTTAGGGCCTAACGGCTGAAACTTTTAGTGGGAAATGTAGGGGTTGAAAATTCTATAATTACAAAACTATAGCGTACACTGTCATTGCTTGACTGAAATAGAAAAGGATTGAGCAACAATAATTATGAATTATACAATACAGCCTTCCTCTGAAGAATGAAAGGAACAAAGAACATTTCTTTCTCTTCTGAAATTCAGAGACATTTTTGAGGGGGAATACCGCAACCATTTAATCATGTACAACAAAGGGCCATAACTATAGCACTGAAACTACAGGAGGTATTTAAGTAGGTGATGCATATTTATCACATTTATCATCTGACCATCTCATGGGGAGAAATGGGGGAGAGGAGACTTAGCAAGGTCAAAAGGCACACAATGCATGTAAGCAATGAGCAAGCATTTCTTACATCTTATTCACTTCCTGGCTATTTTTCTACAGAAAACTCTGTCAGGGAAGTACCCTCGCAGACCATCTCTTCTCTTGGGTATGTGGAAGGATCCAAGTGTGCTCCATTGTATAGCATTTTTTGCATTGCAAATCTTTTTACTTCTGCCGCAGAATTCCATGGATCACATTTGTTACGTTGACAAGGGTAATGTGGAGGGTATGTACTTCCTTTCCCACAGCCTGGGGCAGGGGTTAATTTCAAAACTATTTTTCTGATTGCTCTCCAGAAGTAGCTCTTTGGCCAGTGTCCTGCAAATGTAGATGAAATTGAAACCAGGCAAGATGGAAATGACATTGGTTAGGAATTCCAATTATAATTGCAGGCATGAACCTACTATTGGTCAGTGAATGATTAACAGTTTAGTGGATGCCTTACAACAGAAAGCATGGCACAATAATCATACCTTCTAATAAGTTGACATATGACATATGTAAACAAAGCATTTTCAGACTTATAGTATAAGTGAAATAAAGATTTAAAATGTGGATTACAGGGGTGTTCTGCTGGTTTGCAGAGAAGCAGCGTATTAGCTCCAGAGTTTAGAGCAAGAGGTGACAGAAAGCAATAAGCAGGTAGAAAGGGACAAGTCAGAGTCAAGTTCAGCAGGACCTGGGAGAGCTCCCAGAGCCAACAGGCATTACTCTAATGAAGGCCAGAGCCAAAATTAGCTTTAAATAGTGGAGGCACCTGCTGAGTGCCCAAGCGCCATTTTGCAGCTGTGGGCTGGCAGAATCCCTTAAAGGGCAGAACTGAAAGTCTTGCTTTCCCGATATGCCTTCTGTCTTTTTACTCAGAGGCTTACAATGAAACAAGGTGGTGGGCAGTCTCCTTTCACATAATTTATTGGAACACACTGGTGGAGAAGAGGCTTTGGGCTATTCATTCAAAATGTCTCTGGCCTCGAAGGCTGAGTCAAAGTCTTCTCCTTGAGGCTAAGCCATGGATTGCTTTCCCCTTGAACAGGTCCTTAGCAGTTTTGAAGAAGGCTGTGTCTAAGTTATGCTTCTCTTGACTTGCATATGATCGCTGAAGAATTGATGCTTTTGAATTATGGTGCTGGAGGAGACTCTTGAGAGTCCCATGGACTACAAGAAGATCAAACCTATCCATTCTTAAGGAAATCAGCCCTGAGTGCTCACTGGAAGGACAGATCGTGAAGCTGAGGCTCCAATACTTTGGCCACCTCATGAGAAGAGAAGACTCCCTGGAAAAGACCCTGATGTTGGAAAAGATTGAAGGCACAAGGAGAAGGGGACGACAGAGGACGAGATGGTTGGATAGTGTTTTCGAAGCTACCAGCATGAGTTTGACCAAACAGCGGGAGGCAGTGGAAGACAGAAGTGCCTGGCGTGCTCTGGTCCATGGGGTCACGAAGAGTCGGACACGGCTAAACGACTAAACAACAAGACACAACAAACCCCACAAGCTTCGGTGTCTCAGGCATCTAGGTACATAACGGTTTTAAGGGGAAAGCAGTTGTGATGCCCAGTCATGCATTCCTCCTGTGTATTTTTTTAAAAAAGAAAATACAGCCACGGGGGCTGCAATTCACAGCTGCCAGTGCAGGGGAACTGCCTTGCCCCCACCACAAGTGAGCACCAAAACATCTCCACACTGTATACCTAGGAAAAGCTGTTTCAGAAGCAAGTTTTAGTGGGAAAATTGCCACAGGAGAAAGGGTTAAGAAGCTCTTATTGACACACAACTCAGCATCATGTGTAGTTTAGCCCTTAGACTGTCACTCAAATGGAGAGATCAGTGTGTGAGATCAGAGACCTCCGCGGAGGAGAGGGAAGCTGTTCCATGCATGCATCAGAGATCAAGGGCCTGGAACTGGTTACTATATCAGCAAGATAAATTCATTAGAATCAAGACTGGATGGTAAGACTGGTAACCTCAAACCACTCCTACCTCTTTGAGGATTTATCTCAGTATAGTCACTATCTGATAATTGTGGGCTTAATCTGGAGATACTGTGTAAAAAGTGTGCTGCATATAACAAATACCACATGTGGTACTTTGATGTGGATACACATTGATTGCACGCAGTCCAACTATCTGCACTGTGTCAGACTTGTGTTCTGTTGATCCACCCATGATTCCTTTGTTACCTCACAAAATGGCATCTCATGTTAAGTTTCTGTACACATAAAAATGTGAAATGTGAGCATTTTCAGAAACCATAGGACTTAAGCTGAATAAATGAATATACAATGTCTTGCATACATTGCTGTCCTTCTACCATGGTTACCTTGGCCTGCTCCTGTTTCCTATCTATCCATGGGGTTGTGTCCAACAAAGTCACCCCATCTTTACAAGAACTTCTGCTTTTGAAATAAAACTTCCCCCTCCTCTTCTTCCCCCATGTGCATTGCAGCCCAACCCCCACATCTGCTCTGGGGGATTGGGGAGACCCACTGAGAACAGATTTGGGGTGTGTGCTGAGGAAGGAGATGTGGGGGAATTATATTGTGATACAGCACATGATTTCACCCTCTGCCATCATTACAAAACATTTCCAAATTATTTGAGAAATGAGACGGAATACATACTGCAAAAGTTGTACAGGTTTTTGATGCAGAACATAGATTTGGAAAAGGTGACTTGGTTCCTCAGTTGTGTAGTAAGTAATATGAACCATTGTCCCTTTGCAAAAAGTAATGATGCATTGCACCTTTTCAGTTAAAAGAGGCCATATGAATTTTAATTACAGTTAATAGCACTGGCAACACTGCACATGTCTTACATTAGATATGGGAAGATGAGGGACAAACAGGAAAGACACTGGGACACAGAGTCTTAAAAATTCCAAGCTTCATAATATTCACCATGGCAATATTGTTCTCGACATGTACCTAAGCATGTATATATAGCCTGTCCTTCGAAAACATTTCCACTGTTGTTGTCTGTGGTTGATCTTATGATTCTGCTTATAATATACTAACACAGTAATGTTGGCAATTTTTTTAGTTATGATGCAAGCCATTTGGATTATTGCAATGCATTATTGCAGCTGCCTTTGAAGATTGTTTGGAAGTTGCCATTAGTTCAAAATGTAGTTGATTTGGAATTACTGACTTATTAGACTGCCACTTTTGAGATTGCTCAACTGGCTCTTAGTCTGTTTCTGGGCACAATTAAAAATGCTTGCACTGAAGTGAACTATGGTAACTTAAAATGCTTTAGGACCACAAGTACCTTAGCAGTTGCCTTCATCTACCCAGAGCCTGCACAAAGCTGAACAGACGAAGATGGCCTCATAGCTAATAAGTACCTGAAGGATTAGTGCAGTGTGTTAGCATTTGGGGGATTAACATTATACGAGGGTCCTCCACTCACACACAGCAGATTATCCTAATAATCAAGGACAAACTTTTTCTTGGTAGTAGTTTTTATTGAAATTTCCAATGTTGCAATGCAATATGATACAAAAGAAAAAGCAGAAACAAAGTAAGTCAGAAAGAACTGAAGGCAGAGAAGTAATTGTATCTACTGCATCATAGATAAACCTTCTTTAAATGGAAAAATGAAAATATGGGTAGGAAGAGAGCAGAGGTGTTGATAAAGTTAGTACACTTCCAAATTTCATGCTGCTGAGAAGTGGCCTGTTATCTGCACATACATGAATTGGCATTGCTGGGTATGTTGAAAATATCAACAATGAATGATTTATCACATATCTTCAGTCCATCTAGAACTCTTCCAGAACTGTTTCTTGGAACAGCTCAGATGCTGCTATTTCCCTTTGATGCAGAAATTTATAGGTACTTTCCTAAATTTAGAGAAACATGTTGTCTTAGATGGAAGCTCTTTTCAAACAATATTTATTTATTGTATGCATATCCTGCTCTTCTTACATGGATCTCCCATCCAGATTGCGGACTAAGTCCACACCCACTTGGCTACAGCCTCTGATATTCCCAGAGCTTCAGTTTACTGGAAGTTAAGAGAAGCAATAACCATTTCCTTAAACATTTGCCTTGTCACACAGAAAGGATAGCATTGTAATTTTGTTGTAGAAATTGAGGAACTACCCAACTAGGAATCACCCTTTTGTATATGTTGATTGTCGCTTCATTATTCAGCTTCATTTTGTGTTTCTCAAAGTCTAGTCAAGTGGTGGTTATCAGAGATACATAACTACTATTGGCACTATATTGGCCCCAAAGTATAAATGATACAAAATAGATACAGTAATCAACCTTCATGAAGCCAAACAGAGTTAGCTTCTAAGAGTACAGTGATACCTCAGGTTAAGTACTTAATTCGTTCCGGAGGTCCGTTCTTAACCTGAAACTGTTCTTAACCTGAAGCACCACTTTAGCTAATGGGGCCTCCAACTGCTGCCACGCCGCCAGAGCCCAATTTCTGTTCTCATCCTGAAGCAAAGTTCTTAACCTGAAGCACTATTTCTGGGTTAGCTGAGTGTGTAACCTGAAGCGTATGTAACCTGAAGCGTATGTAACCCGAGGTACCACTGTACTGTAACACAAAAGCATACATATACTTACCCCAAAGAAACAACACCCCACACCAATCCTATGCAGGTCTAGCTAGAGGTTAAGTCCCGCTGGGCTCAATGGGACCTGCTCCCAGGGAAATTGGTACAGGATTACAGCCTTCACAGGCTGACTCAGTATTATGCAGCCTCATATGTACAAGATATATTGAAGTATCAGAATCCAACTGCTAGGTCTGTATTTTTTAAAAGGAATAAAGTGCTTCACGTTGCCTGGAAAGGGTCCTTACTTTCAGCGGCATTTACTTTATCCAAGTTGCTCCCAATTCTCGCTAAAGGTACCGCTGCACTCCTCTGCCGCAAGAGCCCCTTCGCTTGCTGCTCAAGAGGCAGGCTTGCTGCTATCTGGAAATAAAAGCTGCAGTTACCTCACAGCATAGCAAAGCAACCAAGAGAGAAAGGTCACACATGCACAAGATGCTAAGACAAGTAGCTGGACGTGAATGGGTATGTGCAAGCTATGCTCTGGAGCACCGCATCTGTTCGCCTCCGCAGACTTTCCAAGCAAAGGCAGGAGAGGCAAAGGAACTCCCTGAGCGCTGCTGGCAAGGGAGGAATCGCCTTTCTGCCACTGAGTCATTCGAGCAAGTGAAGGGAAGCCTCGATCCTCTCCATCCCCACCCCTCTCCCAGACCCATGGCATGCCACGATTGCTGTGGCAGGGCAGCACGACGCGGCGCATCTGTCCGTGCGCGCGTACACCTGCTGGCTCCAGCCGCTCACTTCTTCGCAGAAATGGCCTGGGGGGGGGGGAGAGAGAAAATGCCCCGGGATTTTTTAGAAAATCTATTTTTAGGTCTTTGAGATTTCTTGGCAGTAAAGGCACTCGAAGGAAACTCCCGCGCGGGGAAACGAAAAGAAAACCACCCTGCTCAGAGATTTGCGCTGATTTGCAGGCGCCCGGGAGAGAGATCCAACTGGTTCAGTCTGGGCGAGCCGCTCCAAGAAGCCAGGAGGCTACGTGTGCGAGGGAGCGTAAGCTTTGCGGCTGGAGAAAGATCGCACGGGGCAGGAGAGGAGCAGCGGTGAAGAGAAAGCTCCTGTGCAAGGGAGGAATCAGATCGGCGCGGCTGATATCCCGTAAACAAAGTGCTACATGTCCGTCCCTTTCTCCCTAGCCATTGCAAAATAGTCACAATAATAATCCTTCCCACTGTTCAGGTATCTCCCAGTTAAAAAGCAAACTTTGCTTTCTCCTAGTTGGAAGCAAACAAACAACTGATAAATATTTGGCCAGGAGTTTATTCCAGCCTTTACAGTTTGGACGTGTTGGTCTTTCCTCCGAATATGATTACTAAGGACAACCCAAAGCTCTGGGTTAAGATTAGCTGGCTCACTAATCGCGCTTCTTTGATGATAAGACTTGGTCGTTTCTCGCCGCCAGTTCTGTAACTATAACCACTTCCACCAATATTTTGGTGGATCTTGGCTGTAAACTGCAGCTTGCAGTATAAACATAGTTCGGGAGGGAGAGAGGACCGACAGGGAATAGGTCTGCCAAGATTGCTACATGAACCTCCATGTGCAGTGGTACTCTACCTCTGGGTAAACGGGTGCTGGAGGGCAAACAACGGGAGAAGTCCGTCGCACTCATGCCCTGCATAGGGGCGCTTTTTTTTTCTTTTTTTCTTTTTTGCAGAAGCCCCTACTGGAAAGAGAATGAGAGACCAGTTTGACCTCGCTGGTTCGCTCTAGCGGGGCTGACTAAGCTGAAGGCCCAGCACCCGCGCCAGGGCAGCGCGGCAGCTCCGCTAGATTTCGCCGGGGGCACAACTCGTGTCTCTCGGGGGCGGCGTATGCCCGTTGACATGCCTGACCCCAGGCGATTCCGCCGAGAAGCGGTGCAAAGTGGCCTCGTTTCCAAGCGTCGCCTGCCCCCCGCGGCCTGACTAATCCGCACCCGAAAGTCATACCTAGCCCCGCCCCCTGCCCCCCCCCCACCTCCCAGGCGCTGCTCTATAAAAGGGCGCAAAGTTGAGCGCGGAGCAGTCAGTAGAAACTTCAGTGGCGTGCAGGACGGGCTCAGAGCGGAGGAGCTCTTGGGAGGAACTGGGATACGTTTATATTTTGGGGATTTACCGTCAAGCAAGGATCCAGTGTGCGCACAGCCGGACTTCAGTGGATTATCTTCGCTATCAGGTCTGCGCTTTTCCTCGCTCGTTAACTGGATGGGGAAAGGAGCACGCAAGGAGGGGAGGGGGTCGACAGCAGAGCTGGCCAAGTTTTGCGTCTTTAGCACATGGGAAGGGGAGGTTCGGGTTACAAGTCAGCGGCCCCGCTTTGGAAACTGGAGGGACTGGCGCGGAGTGGAAGGGGTTGCGCTTGAGTGGATCTCCACGCCGCGCGGTGTGGGGTGGGAGAGGGGGAGAGAGCGCAGCCGGCTTGAGAGAACGCTGCCTGCATCGAAGGGCAGGAGAATCAAGGTGTTGTTCGTGACGCGCTGGAGCCTGGGAAAAGGGGAGCTTAGCCTTCACCTTTCTGAGCTTGACAAATGTGCACGCGGGAGACGAGGCCCCCTGGGTCGATCCTGCCCTGATGAATGGCTGAGCAAATATTGGACGCGAGCGTCACGAGTCCCCGGTGCTCCGGGACAGGGCGGCGCAGGGAGGGCAGAAGGAAGGAGCACCCCTCCCGGGGACCCCTAGTTAGTCGCCCCCCGAGCAAGGCGAGAGAGGGAGAGAGAGAGAGAGAGAGAGAGAGAGAGAGAGAGACGGTGCGTGTGTCGTTGCGCGTCTCCCCACCACCCCCGCCGCCCTTGGAGGAGGAAAAGGCTGCTAACACCCCCTCTTATCTCCCTGGCCAGGATGAAAGTGGTTTCCCTCGCCCTACTCTACCTGGGCTCTGTCTCCTTCTTCGGGGTGGAGGCTGCCAAGCTGGACATCGCGTCGGACTTCAAGAGAAAGTAAGTAGCCGTCGTCGAAGCTTGTCCCACGGGGGGAGGCAACATCTTCGAGGGCGCCGAGGGAAGCGCAGAGCGGAGGCTTCGGCTGGAGCGGAGGGCGCAAGGCGCTCCGTCCCCGGCGCTCCTCCTCCCCGTCCCCTCGCCGAAACGCCTGCGCTGCAACCTGCCCTCCGAAGGCAGGGCTGGCTTTCTTCCCCCTCAGCGCCCCCTTCCTTCCTTCCCTCTCTCACCGGCCTCCCCTGCCTCTCCTCAGGTGGAGCAGCTGGCGAGCCCGGCGGGACGGGCCGGTGCCACCGCTCACCGCGGCGCAGGCGGCAGCCCTCGGAGAAGGCAAGCGCCCCGCAGGCAGTCAGGAAGAAGCAGCAGCAGCAGCAGCAGCAGCAGCAGCAGCTGAGCACAGGCCGGCGCTCACCGCGGCCCAGGCGGCTGCCGGAGTGAAGAGGCCCACGCGCAGCCTGGACAGGTAATTATCTGACTATTCTTCCCTCATGGGGCTATTACTGCTGAGGCGATCGCTGGAAGCAGCTTGTTGGGGGGCGGGGAGAGTGAGCTGCGCTTTTGCGCGCAGAGGGCTTTTGGCGGGAGAGCGCAGGCTGGGCTGCGGGGAGGGCGCGCCGAGTTCCCGCTGGGGGACGTCCCTTCGGAAGGGGCCCAAAGCGACTGACAGCAGCGCGATGCTAATCATACGTCTGCTGCGCTCGGCGGTTTAAGGACTGGAAATAAACCACGTGGTAGTGGTGGGGGGCGGAAAAAGGAAGAGGGTCGTTGTGAAATAACCCCGGCGGGGCTAGCTGCCCTTCTGAGGCGACCAAGCTGCTCTTCCCCCTGCCACTATTTCCGTGGAGCTGCAGCTCCCATGAGCCCCAATGGGTAAGGGACGATGGGAGCTGTAGTCCCGTCCAGCCAGGCGGCTGCGCTTTCCCGCCTGACCTCGCTGACTCCCGCCGCCTTCTCTCCTCTTGCTTCCTCCGCAACAGCCTCCGCGCGAAGCGCAACCAGGCGCCCAACGTCCAGACCTGGAGGGAGATGTGCGGGTTCGGGACGTGCACGGTGCACAACCTCGTGCACATCATCCACCACTACATGGACAAGGAGAAGGACGTCTCCGCCCCTCCCGGGAAATTCGGCCCGCAGGGCTACGGCCGCCGCAGGAGGCGCTCGCTGCTGGACACCGCCGCCGCCGCCTCCTCCTTCAGCGGGAGAAGCACACGGACAGCGTCCCGCCTGCTGGCCTTGCTGCGGGAAGGCGGCTCGCCGGCTGGGGCCCTGGCCCAGCAGCCCTAGCAAGCGAGGGCCGAGACCTGTTGCCCGAGAGGAGCCTTCGGCGCTCGGCAGGCGGGGAAAGGGGGCTCGCCCACCTTCAGGGATCCGGAGGCTACCGGCAGGAACGCGGGAGGGAAGGCGGGCGGCGGCTGAGCCCGTGCTGCGCCTGGAGGGACGGAAGTGGAATGATGAAACTGTGCAAAAAAGGACCTTTCCCCTCCCTTGTGTGGCGGTGAGCTTTCGGTGGTGACGGGCTCTTCCCTTCTGCTCCCCAGAGACTGTCTCCCGCTGCTTCTCCTCCTCTCCCCCCTTCACACGGCAGGGAATTGGCGACCCGCAAGCCCCTCTCTGGGCAGGGGCTGCTGTCTTATACTTGAACGGCCTGGCCAGGCGAAGTGCAATGGACTCGGTGGGCGCGAGCGGCTGAGCAGGAATGAGTGGCTGGGTGGATGTTTGCATGAAAGGAATGCGCCGTATTTAAAGAATTGTCTCCTGTCCTTGTATTCTTTTTAACTACAGAGTTATTTTTATATGTTATATATATATATAACAATATATATATTGTGTATGGGCATTTCTTTTTTACTCCGTTATTTTTTTTAACATTGAGAATGTCAACCTTCGTCTTCATCCTGGTGGCACCCTAACCATTTTTCTTTTTGGCGAGGCACAATGCATTTCCGCGGGAGGGTTGTGGAGGTAGCAAGATTTGTCGTACCCAATCTATTTATGAATGATGGTATATTTCATGTTAACGCTCCTATTCTAAACGAATTTTCTGTGAAGTCAGTCCTCTTGGTTTCATTGGGGTTAACTACTAAGCACGCTTAGGACTGCAGCCTTATTGTAAATCTCCAGTTTCGGTTAGAACTGGTATGTGAAAAGTGCCTTTCTGCAACCACATAGTACAGCATTAGGGTGCAAACTACTTGGGGTTGGGGGCTTGCCCCCTTCTTGTGCCACCTACAGTTTTCATTTTGTCTTGGTTTGTCTGGTTGTCATATTCTTTCCTTGTTTGCCATGGTTTATCACATTCCGGACTGGTAAAAAAATGTATCACTGTTCTCTCCAGGGGCAGCATGTGAAAATAAAATAAACATTATCACACAAAAAGTTCCTGATTGGTGTTTTTAGATAAAACCAGTGAACTTGGCACAGGGGGGAGCCTTGTTATTTACTCAGTTTCCATCTTTAGAATCAGATGGATTTAAAACTGCTAAACAGCAGGTAATTTGTCATTCTCCACCAAGCCAGGACTCTGAGCCAAAATTGCCCCAAATATGTCCAACCTAATAAACATCATAAAGTCATAATAAATGCTTTCAAGTGAAGACTCAGGGCTGTTGAGGCAACTCCAAGGTCTCCAGTCCTTATACATGTTTCAAGTGAAGCTGAAACATGTCAGAGCTTGGATTGATCATTAAGGGTTTTTGGGGTTGGTTTTTTTTCTTTTTTGCTGCAATTAATCAGAGGAAACAACTGCACTGCTTTCACATTGCACAACAAACAGATTTATAGAGAGAAGGAACATGTTCCAAAAGAAAATGGTCAGGGTAGCTTCCAAGGTTATTTCTGAAGGATTTCCTGGGCCACAGTTCAGGTTGAACCCAGAGGATTATCGTGGGCAGAACTCACATTCCTAAAGCCACAGACCAAAAAACAACATGGAACATTCCAACCCTAGTGTCTCGCTATAAGAGATTTATGTAACCACAGCACCATCTACTGGCAGTACTTAGCCGTTACTATTACAGTTCAGTTTCCCAAGCCTGTTAGTGCTGTAAATCATCTGTAGCAGATTGTATTTATGCTCTGTTGTTATGTAGTGATAGTAAACCTCTTTGGAACTAAGTAAATAACTATGATATTAAACCTTTCTGGAATGGGTAAATTTGAGACTGGAAAGGCACCCTTGAGTAATGTGAAAAGATACATTGGACAGCAGTATCTTAAATCCTGGTTGATAACAGCATCGGCCACAATGCTGATTAAGGCTGGGAGTTGTAAATGCTTCAACAAAATACAAACAGAAGTAATTCTATCATTAGCAGAATAGCATCAAAATTGGACTAGCAATAGTCATGAAATAATTTAGTTGCCACTGCTATTTATGAGTTTTGCCAGTAACCCACTTTCCATGTACCATAGCAATTTATTCATCTAGTCCAGTGCTGCTGCTGCTGCTGCTGCTCACTAGCAACAGCTGGTTTCAGGTACAAAGTAGCTGATCCTTAAATAAAACAAGTGTTGCCAAGGATTGAACCTGGGACCTTCTGCTTGCAAGCTAGTACTTTGCCACTCCCACAAGGTATCTTACTAAAGCTTATTGATTTTTATGTAATTACGGTAACAAACGTACTTATCGCAAGAGATCTAAGAAATGTAGAATGTTTCCCTTTGTTTCTGGCTTTCTTCAATGCCACACTTTTGAAGCTGCAGCTAAATGCTCATTTAAGAAGCCAGATACCTTCTTTATTTATGGTCTTTCTAGCTCTTGGTCATGCTACTCTCACTTGAGCATTATTTCCAACATGAACCGAATAGTTCACACCCATCATGTACTGCAACACAGTTCTCATGTACAGTGGTACCTTGGGTTACATGCGCTTCAGGTTACAGACTCTGCTGACCCAGAAATAGTGCTTCAGGTTAAGAACTTTGCTTCAGGATAAGAACAGAAATTGTGCTCCAGTGGTGTGGCGGCAGCAGGAGGCCCCATTAGCTAAAGTGGTGCTTCAGGTTAAGAACAGTTTCAGGTTAAGAACAGACCTCCGGAACGAATTAAGTACTTAACCCAAGGTACCACTGTACAAGAAAGGCAGAGATTAGAGAAGCACTTGATGTTCTTCAAATAGTGTACAAACTATAAATAAAAACACCTATCAAGCGTGCTATTCCTCCTAGATAACAACATGCCTTAGGCAAACTTTGAATTACTTCAACCACCCAAGTAGATATGCATAAAGCTTCAGAGGAAATGTACCACCATGTGTTCATTTACATGCACACAATATGTAGGTTACTGGGATTAAAAAAATAAAGTAAACATTATATTCATATGGCTACTTCTTATGCTCTGAGTTTAATTGTCAGCTACATCTGCAGCCTTCAGTTATATATGTCCATGTATGTAGGATGGTAAAGTATGGTCATTTCTCTTCATTCCTAATTCCTATTGTAATTATGTTTGCTATTACTGCTGCTAAAACTTCCATAACAACCTGCTTCTGTTCTCTCTCCCCCCACATCCCCTCTCACACACACTTCATCAAAGTAGTTACTTGTCATTTTTATTGTTTTCCAACTTTACATAACTTTCTGGGGGTATTTTTATTCCTTAATGCCTTAGAGTGAGTCTGAGCATGTTCTAGTCCTGGGCTCAGCAGACTTTTTCAGCAGGGGGCTGGTTCAGTGTCCCTCAGACCTTGTGGGTGGTGGGCTATATTTTGGGGGGGGATGAACGAATTCCTATGCCCCACAAAGACTCCAGAGATGCATTTTAAATAAAAGCACACATTCTACTCATGTAAAAACACCAGGCAGGCCCCACAAATAACACAGAGATGCAGGTGGGATTTAGAAGGCGATTGGGCCAGATCTGGCCCCCTGGCCCCCATGTTCTAGTCTGTAAAAACAGACATGGTTACTTTAAAGTCCAGAACCATTTCTACTATTTCTAATGCTATTACAAAAGGATATGATGATTTTATTATTGCTACTCTGTAATAGTAGCAGTGTTAAAGTAACGGTTGAGAATATGAGATGCATCACTTTGGTTATGTGTTTGAGTATGCATCAAAACATCCCAGCTTTTGTAAGTACATTTAAAGAGGCCCTCATTTCTATTTATTTATTTAGGGATTATCATCTGAAACATAATTATAATTCAAAGTGGTAGCAGCAGCTGGGTTTAGTTTTGCTTGTTTACACACCAGCACCTGCAGATTTTGTGAGAGCAATGTAACATTTCCAAAAATGCTTGAAACATTTTGCCTTATTTGGGTATTCTGAGCTGCTTTCTTGTGAAAAAGAATAGCTAGCAGCAAATGACGGTTTAGAGAGTGGCTTAGGGCAGAATCAGAACCCACCCCCAGTACAAATTAGTTTGCACAATGAAATACGTATCCTACTTTTGGCAGGAAAGTAGGAGATATATATATATATAAAACGATTTATCAAAGACAACTTCTGCAGTTGCACAACTAAAACAGCCTAGGTGACCCCAGAGTTTGGAAATATAGTTGAGTGTGGGCATTTAGTTACAAACTGATAGTTACCATTGATACTGACATTCCAGTTACCTGCTTTTGCTTTTATTTACTGTTATGATCCAGGATTCACTTTCTTCAACCAGCACCATCTACTGAAGTCGGAGTAATTGGTGGAACTGCAGAAGATGGTCTGCTCTGAATTCAACACATTTATTCTTCTTAAAGTGGAAACACACTAACCATTGGACAGAAATGGATATCAGAACCTTATTTCCAAGAAACAGCTAATATATGTTGAGTCCTCTCATGGACTGCAAATATTAATATGGTTGTGAGGAAGGTGCAGGGGAGGTTGTATTTCCTGAGAATGCTCAGAGGATTGAATCTATCTCAGCAGAAGAAGAAGAAGAAGAAGAGTTTGGATTTGATATCCCGCCTTTCACTCCCCTTCAGGAGTCTCAAAGCGGCTAACATTCTCCTTTCCCTTCCTCCCCCACAACAAACACTCTGTGAGGTGAGTGGGGCTGAGAGACTTCACAGAAGTGTGACTGGCCCAAGGTCACCCAGCAGCTGCAAGTGGAGGAGTGGAGACGCGAACCCGGTTCCCCAGGATTACGAGACTACCGCTCTTAACCACTACACCTACTTCTGTCCTATTATTATAGTACCATTGAGAGTGTCTTAACCTATAGTATATTATCGTGGTATGGGAGCAGCTCTGGAATGGAAAAAAAAGCCTTACAGAGAATAATTAAAATTGCCCAGAATGTTATTGGGCTCCAACTACCAACCCTGGATGAGATCTTCACGTCTCGCAGCTTGAAGAAGTCACACAATATCCTGAGAGATCCCACCCATCCTGCTCACAACCTCTTTGAACTGTTGCCTTCGGGCAGAAGATATAGGACAATGAAAACACGAACCACACGCCTCCTGAATAGTTTCTATCCAAGAGCTCTGATTGCACTAAACAATGATCTCAGGGCCAGTTGTAAGAAATAGCAAGCAGTGAGTAGTAAGGAATGAGATAGGTTTTAGGTTATGCTATGCTTCTAATAGGTTGTGTTATATTCTGGATTATGTATGTTTTAATAGATTATGTCTGAATAGGATGAGAGTGTTGGAGATACGTGCAAATGTGTATGTGAATCCGGTCTTGGGTGTTTGATTTTCGTTGTTGTGTATACTGTGTATATACGGACAATGACAATAAATTTATCTAATCTAATCTAATCTAATCTAATCTAATCTAATCTACTTCATGAATAAGACTTTTTTGAAATGGGGTTGGAATGAATAACTATCACGAATGTTTCAATTTCTTGTCATTTTATTTTGTTAGGTAGAAAAAGCATAGAATATCAAGGGTTTTCAGCAACCACAAAATTTGCCTTTGTGCAAAATTAGCATTTGAAAGCAGGTCCTTGTCATTCTGATTTGATTTATCATTCAGGTCCAAATCTGATCTGTTAAATCTAAAGCTCTGTTTAGCCCCTTTGGCTGTAATGGAGAATTTAAAAATGGTTGTTATTTTTTTCCTTTTCACATAAGTGGATGAAATTTGCAGGCAACTGAGCCCCCACCTCCAAGCTGACCACCTAGGAGTTTTCATGTAGAGAGTTGTTTTTCATTTAAGAAAAAAAGCCTCCAACTTTTAAAATTTTCTAATAGAATTGGATGCAGATTGCAGGCATAGTAACCGCTTTGGTGGGGATGAGGCTTGTCAAATCTCAGACAAATAGGTGTAGCAGTTCTCAAGAAATAGCAGACTTTGCAGGGGGGGGTTGGAGCAGGAATAGAAATAGTATTCCCACCCTAAGCTTTTTCTTTCTTTTTCTTTTTTAGCTGGGGGCCATCACCTAAAAAGAGCAAAAAAAGAGAATGGACTACAAAATGGTATAGGCATGCACCCCCATTCCCATCAGCCATACCATCAATGGGGGGCAGGGAAGCACCTGCACTAGTCATTGCCATGCTCATAGAGAGAAACTCTTTCGCCACTCCTCTGTTCAAAAGAGCCAGTGGGGTGTAGTGGTTAGAGTGTCAGCCTAGGATAAGGGAGACCAGGGTTCAAATCCTGACTTAGCCATGAAGCTCACTGAGTGACCTTAGGCCAGTCACTGCCTCTCAGTCCAGGCTACCTCACAGGGTTGTTTTGATGAATGAGGAGGGGAAGAATCATGTACACCACTTTGAGCTCCTTAGAGAAAAGGTAAGAATAAATGCAACAGATAAATAAAAAGAGTGTGTTGGGTTATGGCATCCACTGAAGCACGAGCATGTTTTAGGTTGTATGTTGGAGAGGCCAAGCCAGGGCAAACAGTGAGCAGGAAGAGCAAACAGTCTCTCGTGTACTGTGATCCCTGGTGCAATGTAAAGGCTATTCCAAAATGCAGTTTAAAAAAAACCCCCGAAAGCAATGTTTCATCAGCATGTGCCTTTGGCTGTGCATTACTGGCTGTGAGCTTTCCATTGTTTTACTGCATTACCTTTTTCTGTACCAGCAATAAGCAACTACTAGGCAGCGGTAGGTGAAGCAGTTGTCTAATGCCAGTATGCCAAAGACCCATTTCCTGATATTCTTACAGATCAGAGAGGAAGCCACTAAAAAGCCCTTTGATTTTCCTCCTGTTGTGGAACTCCAAGCTCCCAAAGTCCTGGCTTTTAATAGTGTCTGATAAGCTGGAAGCTAAGTGGGAGCTTTGTGCCCTGTTTAAGGACAGCATGTGCCTCTGGGCGACAGTTGACATATAAAAATATGCCGTTCACATGCTTCAAAACAAACTAGCAGCATCTGTTCATTAGGGTGCTCCATTTAGAATCGGAATATCGCTTTCCAAAGGACTGTCCTGAACACAGCAGAGCGCGGGTGCAAAAGGTGGCTACATATTCTACACCAAAGCCTCGGGAACATTACAATTATTTTAGAAGGGTAGGTGGGAGGAAGGAGGAATTAAGTATATGTTGAAGAGAGGGGCCATTCTTGTCCATCAGCTCAGCTAAAAAAAAAAAAATGCAATCCAACAAAGGAGTCATCTTTCAAACTGGAAGCTGGGTTGTGATGTGCGCTCTCTCACTCTCGCTCTTTCTTTCTCACCCCTTGTATACAGTCCAAGGGGGGGGGGAATGTCCAATTCTTGTAGGTCAATTTACTATGCCTTCATAAAGCTAAAGAATATCTTGTTACCACCAGACGACGTCTGAGACTGAAATAGCATAAAGGCGCACTTCCTGCCCGTGTGCACCTTTGGGCTTGTGACTTTATTTGTTGCAATAGCTGAAGGGGCTGTCTAGACATCAGCTTTCCCCAAGGCTGGTTTAGTGATATAGCACTAAACTTGAATCTGAGATTGGTCGGTAAGGGTGGAGAGAACCAAAAGAAAGAGAAGCCCAGAAGCCTCTGTGTGTGTGTGCAGCTGTCATTCCTTTGGACGTGCCATCTGTGCTGATTTCCAGCCTGCCCTTGAACCAACAAGAACCAGCATGGATGTAATTGGTTCCCCTGTGTTGCCTGGAGGATTAGGCACACTGAATCACCGCGTTTAAGCCATCTAAAAAAGAATCCGTAAAAGGAATTTTAGCTCACCTCGCCCCCCCCCTCCTAATGGCCTTCCAGAAGATGGCTGAAACCTGTCAAAGGGAGGTTTGGGGGCCATAAATAGTTGCTCCCTTTTTGAAGTGGTTTTAATAGCTGTGGTTAATTTATTTGTGAGGGATGCTGTGTTTTTGTTTTTAAACTGTTTTCTCTATGCTGTTTTAGTGTTTTATAGCTGCTTTATGACATGCAATGCTATTGTCAAATTGATGTTAAGCTTGTTATTGTTTTAACTTATGAATTTAGGCTCCTTAGACTCATTGAGGAAAGATAGCTTATAAATGCTTTAAAGGAATAAATATATACCCAGCTTCTCTTTTATACTGCCCAACCAAGTAGTTGTTGTCAGGCTCTAACTATGCACTAAAACTAGCACTATTTGGACCCTTTAGCAGACAGCATTACCCCATATGTTTCTCACAGCATCCTCATGTCAAAATTAGCAAACTACTAATAAAACATGCAAAAAAGGCAAGATATAACTTTAAGACATCAACATTAAGAATACGTGGCCACAAACTAACTGCAATTAGCCTGACAAGCTTTCCAAACTAGTATTTAGATGACATCTGAAGGCAGCCCTCTTTAGAGAAGCTTTTAATATTTAACAGACCACTCTATTTTAATACTTTGTTGGAAGCCAACCAGAGTGGCTGGGGAAACCCAGCCAGATGGACGGGGTATAAATAATAATATTTATTAATTATTATTATTATTATTATTATTATTATTATTATTATTTCACCATTTAAAATTTTGCACCATCTCTGATCTGCTCAATCTATGTGCTGCTGTCTCTTCCACATGTTAGCTTTGATAAATTTCTGAAAACCTTTCAGCTTTAGCATCTCAAAAGCAGAGCATATGATTACGCGATGCTATGTTGGCTTAAATTAGAAATGTTGCTGGTCACAGCCAACAAAGGTGCTTCCTGTCAGTTGAGGAAGAACCAAATAAATCCTACCTTGCTTATGAGAGCTGACTTTGACAACTGTGGTATGGTATGAAAGGCCATATTGCTGGAATAAGATACCAGAAATATACTTTCTCATTACAAAAGTAACCAAGAGGAGAACACTAGTGAACATTCTGGCATATGTACAAATGTTCCTGGATCAATTTCCAAAAGACAGCATGTCTCAATTAAAATAAATAATGGCAACAGCTCATAAATAGTTTTCTTCTATTGCCTACACCATTGGAATTGGTTAAAATTGCTCTAGCAAATGCATGTGATCAAAACATCCAGAACAGAACACATAACTAACACTGTCTAGCTCTAAATCAGCTGTGTTTATTGTATTAAAAGGTTTTATAGGGTTTTTATTCTCCAAATATTTTTAGAAGAGGTTTTTTTTTTCCTTTTCAGAAAGCGATTTAGCTTTGAAGTATTTTCAACTTTCTAAGTGCTCAGATCCCTGGAACAGGGTCATATGTCCTGAAGTGAGGAAAAAGAGCATAGTTATTTCATAAACTGGAAGATCTCTGTTATGTAAAAAATCTTTTCAAACACTCCATCCTTTGGTAGTACTATGGACGCCAAGTTTTCCGAAAGATGACGGTAATTAATACCAGGACACCGCTAACAGAATCATATATTGATTGATTAGACATGGTCACAATTGCTTGGCATTGTTTTGGCAATTTGTTGTAGGCTGTATATTCTCAACATTAATCGTTTTTGCTATGTGTGCAATCACTTGCATTAATTAAAAAAAGAGAAGGGTGTTGTTTTTCAGCTATTTTATATTTTTATGAAAA
This sequence comes from Podarcis cretensis, assembly GCF_951804945.1. NCBI lineage: Eukaryota > Metazoa > Chordata > Lepidosauria > Squamata > Lacertidae > Podarcis > Podarcis cretensis. The sequence continues at coordinate 70,677,867 of NC_137170.1, read as the reverse complement.
ACAGTTGGTTTCTACCCATTTACTGAAAATCAGATTTCTCAGCATTGGTATAGAAATATAGTGAGTAAGTTCAGTTAAGCCCTTGTATTCAAATCAGAACTGCACACATATAAAGGGAAGTGAGAACTCTGAAGCAGAAAATAACGTGCTATAATATTAAAAGGCTACTTTTTTTAAGCAAGGGCCTAAAAGATCACTGATGTATTTCCTTATTACTTAATAATGGACAGCAGAATTTTTATTGAAGAACTTGCAGAATATTCCCATTAAAATTTTATTGAAGAACTTGCAGAATATTCCCATTAAAATTGGGCTCCAAAATCATTGGAGCTTAAGAATGCTCAGATTTTTGAGAGTTGTAACTGGCTTCTTGGTATCATCTTCAGTTTTATAGAACGTAGCTAAGTTATTTATATAGATGGATTTCTATCCAGTCCTCAATAAGAACAAAAACTCTGATTCAAAAGTAAAAAAAACTTTGAACATACTAAATTTTGTATTTCTAGTTGGCTTAGATGTGTCTGCTGCCAAACAGAACTCTGCTCAAGTGCTTGCTTTCCTCTTCCCTCCCCATTCCTTTTTCCTTTTGTGTTGTATATATTACAGTGTGAGCCTCCAGATAGGGACTGACTTATCTTTTACCAAGCATAGGGCTGCAGTTCTGCAGTTCCCAAATGCCGGACAGCGTGCTGACAGTCAGGTGTTTGGAAAGTGCTGTGCAAGGGTGTGCCAAGCCACCTGTCAATGATCTGATGACAAAATGACTTCAGGTGATTGACAAGTGGGTTGTCCTTCCCACCTGTCAAAGTTGGCTCACATGGGTAAGGACAGATAGGAATCTGGCCCACAAATCCAAAGAGGATTCCCCACCTCTGTTTTACCCTATGTACAATACTTAAAAGGTTTTAAGAGCTTTATATGGGCGATATTCAACTAATTCATACTTTGAGTAGACTGACTGAAAAAGTAATTCATTGATTTCTTCTGAGTAGGAGGACTACCACTGTATATCACCCTAAGAAGTATTCATCATAACTTTGGCACATCACTTGTGAACATTGTTTAAAGCGCAATAATTTAAGTATGCCTCTTCAGCTGCAAAATGGGACGATTACTGCTGGGTGCTGTCAAGGATCTGAGACAATAATGAGCAGGGGAGTCTTAATGAGAACAAGATATAGGAACACCTGCATTTACAGCTCTCCTTAACATTACTAGGCTGGCACTTGAGAGGGCAACATTGATTCATTTCTGTGGAGTAATGCATCCTTGAAAATTGAACATTATTTTGTGGAAAGGCATTATATTGAAAAGGAAGAGACGATAAACTTCAATACAGTCACAATGCACCAGAAACAAGCCATTCACTGCTCTGCAACTTTATGGGAGGCAAAAACAACACCTCATATTAATATGGTAGTATTATACATCCCACATAGGGGCAGATGGAGCTCATTAACCTGGGAAGATAGCTCATCTAGGAGAAGGAAAACTCTGATCCTAAAACTCTGCTGCCTTGTGGGATATATCTGAGAGAAGCAAAAGTGAAGGAGAAACGCTACACAAATCTGGAGTGGAGTCCCTAAAACAGTTGGATGGTGCCTTGTAAGCCTCCTTCCTGCAACTCCTGCAGCCAAGCTGGTGCCAAACGTATTGCTCTGCTTTCCTTTGGACCACAGTTTGACTTGACCCTTGGAGGCACACTCCACTGTCTCTCAAGACAGATGGATGCCAATAACAAAAGTATGTCCCACACATATGTACATTTGGGGCATGCTATATGCCATTGGTCACCTTTCCTTTGGCATCTCTTGTGTCTTTTAGGGGTAAAGGGAAGAAGAAGAAGAAGAAGAAGAAGAAGAAGAAGAAGAAGAAGAAGAAGAAGAAGAAGAAGAAGAAGAAGAAGAGGAGTTTGGATTTGATATCCCGCCTTTCACTCCTCTTCAGGAGTCTCAAAGCGGCTAACATTCTCCTTTCCCTTCCTCCCCCACAACAAACACTCTGCGAGGTGAGTGGGGCTGAGAGACTTCAAAGAAGTGTGACTGGCCCAAGGTCACCCAGCAGCTGCATGTGGAGGAGCGGAGACATGAACCCGGTTCCCCAGATTACGAGTCTATCGCTCTTAACCACTACACCACACTGGCTCTCGAAAGTGCTGACCTTCTGTTTTGTGAAGCCCAAATCCACCAAGAGATTGGTAAAAAGTGGGCTGGGCATTTAAAAATTATGGACTAAAACAATAATGAACAAGGAACAAGAGTTTTATCTATTGCATTTTCATCACTCTCATCATTCCATGAGTCCACAGCAGCATGAATGGTCCATTTTATCCCTGCAAGGAAGATGACTAGGTTAAGCTGAGAGATAACAACTGGTCAAAGGTCACCAAATGTGCCTCATGACTGAAAGGGCATTTGAACCTGGATCTCCAACACTCTGGCCACTGTACCATAGCAATCACAGAAGAAGCATGCTATTTTCTGTCTGCAGGTGTTTTCCTGCACAGCAACTCCCTGTGCTGACCGTAATTGCAAATTATATATATATATATATATATATATATATGTTTTTACAAGGTAAATTGGGTCTGTTTAGTAACTAAAATATAAATATTTATTAAAGCTTGAAAGAAATTTGCACAAGGAACTAAACTTAACAATAAAGCATAAATCTGAACTGACCATTCACTTTGCTATGCCCACGCTTCATTATCTCCTGGCAATGCAGTAAACATCTCATGTTACTCAATTCATACGGGTAATTAAGGAAGATTTATTATAACCATTGCATTACAAGACAGAAACAAATGAAACAGTTTTTCCATGGAATGTTGTTAGACTGATATATATTTTGTTTTCTCTCCTAGCACTACCAGTAATGGGTACCCTTAAGAATGTGCTGCCCTCTGTTGATCCACTAACTTTAAAAAAGAGTAACTTTGCAGTTAGCTTTCCTTACGAATAAAATAAAATAAATAAAAGTTGTGTTGCCACAAGCTTCTATTTTAACATCTCTATTTCATAAAGCCACGTTCTCATCAATAAAAAGTACAAAACCACTGTGGCTTCAAGTTACAAGAAAGCAAATTGTGACTAAACATCAGGAAAAACTTGCTGACAGTAAGAGCTGTTCAACATTGGAATGGTCTCTCTCGGGTGGTTGTAGACTCTTCTTTCAGTAAGCCATTCCAGCCGGTTGACAACAGCAAACAGACTTTGTTTCAAAACTTGGCCTTAAGGGCAAAGCCCTCATCAACTTAAGACTGATAGTGGAATACATTGCTTGCATGTGCTAGCCCTGCTGCTTCAACATCAAAGTAAAACACTAATGGGTGGAAGGCCCATGCCACATCTTGCTTCAGCTGCAGTGAGTTAGGCTGCAAAAGAAGGCTGTAGTAGATGCTGCTTTGCCAGCCATCAAGCGCTCCGCATGGTATGCATTCAATGAAGTAATAATCTAGACACACTTGTGAGGAAAGGAGAGCTGGTGTCCAAAAGATCGTTGACTTGAGGGACAGAGATGATGACACACTAGACTAGGAGATGTTTCTGTACGTCCAAAGAAGACACCTTTCATCAACCCTGGTACTTCATCCCTGTGAGAGCTAATAGCAATTCTGATGGGGTATATGAACCTCCTTTGACATGTAAACCTACTACAGCAGAAGGAAAGAAGTTCATTGGTGAGCCCATGCAAGTTCCACAGTGGCCCTGTCACACTCACTCTATGAGAGGTGTGTGAAACAAGCCACAGAGGAAGCAGGCAGGGTGTGTATGCATGAGAAACGTGAGGGTTACATCAGAGGCCCAGAAGCAAGTCGGCAGCTGATGTCCAAAACCAAGCAAGACTTGATGAAACTTGTTGTTTACATTTCTTATGAACTGATGTCATTACTTTCTAATGTAGTTTTGTGATTACAAGGTCATGTAGTATGCTTAGCAGGATATGTTTTATGCAGAGAAACTAAAAAATATATAACATTATCTGACATATTCAGTAAGGTAAAGGTAAAGGGACCCCTGACCATTAGGTCCAGTTGTGGCCGACTCTGGGGTTGCGGCGCTCATCTCGCTTTATTGGCTTCGGGGTCATGTGGCCAGCATGACTAAGCCACTTCTGGCGAACCAGAGCAGCACACAGAAACGCCGTATACCTTCCTGCTGGAGCAGTACCTATTTATCTACTTGCACTTTGATGTGCTTTCAAACTGCCAGGTTGGTAGGAGCAGGGACCAAGCAATGGGAGCTCACTCCGTCGCAGGGATTTGAACTGCCGACCTTCTGATTGGCAAGTCCTAGGCTCTGTGGTTTAACCCACAGCACCACCCGCATCCCTGACATATTCAGTAGGTAACATTAAAATTCTTTGGGTTGTTTGGGAGCAGTTTATGTGCTTTTTAACCAAATGTAGATTTGCCAAGTTAAACATCCTAACACAAAAAGAATAGCAGATTTGAATTCCTCACACTCAAAAAACATTTTTAAGCCCCATCACTGAAGAAATCTACAAAAAAATTGGGCCCTAAAATGACACACCCTACCACCACAGGTCACTCTTATGGAGTTAAAGTTGAAAAATACAGTGGTATCTCAGGTTACAGACGCTTCAGGTTACATACGCTTCAGGTTACAGACTCTGCTAACCCAGAAATAGTACCTTGGGTTAAGAACTTTGCTTCAGGATGAGAACAGAAATCGTGCAGCGGCAGCAGGAAGCCCCATTAGCTAAAGTGGTGCTTCAGGTTAAGAACAGTTTCAGGTGAAGAACGGACCTCCAGAATGAATTAAGTACTTAACCCGAGGTATCACTGTACACTGTAAAATATTGGGTTTTATTTTCCCCAAGCAACTGATTTGAAGAGGTCATACAACATGTCACAAAATCAAATTAACTGCTTTATTCTACCTTCATCATCATTCAAGCATTTTTACTGAAGTGCTGCGTAGTTTCTGATGACATCCAGGCTATCCAGTGAAGGGAATTTTGTTGCTTTTGTACTATAATATTTTGTCTGAGAGAAACTCAGGCGGCCAATGACAATGCCAAAAGCAGGAGTCACATGACTGGCCACATATGAAACCGTTTAAAGATAGCAATTGCTCCAGTTACTTGACGTGACTCAGGTTGACCATATTATAATTGCACTATGAAGTGAAAGAACAGTTATATAACAACTAAAATGATAGGATAGAAAAGAACGCCATGCAACATACCACAAAGCAAACGATAATACAGTCTTAGGAAAACTAGCGAAACTTAACACATCAACAGAATGATTATGCCATTCAGTTACACCACTGTATCTTTTATTTTTGTGCGATGCTAACCAACATGGTAGATATGTTCTTTGCTAAACAAGGCATCTTGTAGTTATTTGAAGCACTTAGTTCTAACATCGCTCACTTACATCAGCTTCTAAATATTTTAATGCCCAATTTTCAAATGCCCCATCTGTAGCCCGGTTTGCCGCCGCCTGGCTGGGCCGCTCTTGTGGCGGCGGCGGCGGTGGCTCCTCCAGCAAGCAGCATGGCGGCCGTGGAGGCCCGGGTGTGCGAGACGTCGGGCTGCAGCAGCGAGGCCAAGCTGCAGTGCCCCACCTGCATCAAGCTGGGCATCCAGGGCTCCTACTTCTGCTCGCAGGAATGTTTTAAGGGAAGCTGGGCTACTCACAAGTTGCTACACAAGAAAGCAAAGGATGAAAAAGCGAAGCGGGAGGTTTCTGCCTGGACTGTAGATGGTGACATTAACACAGATCCCTGGGCTGGCTATCGATATACTGGAAAACTTAGGCCACATTATCCACTGATGCCAACAAGACCTGTGCCGAGTTACATTCAAAGGCCGGATTATGCTGATCACCCGCTAGGCATGTCTGAATCGGAGCAGGCTCTTAAAGGAACTTCTCAGATAAAAATTCTTTCTGCAGAAGATACAGAAGGGATGCAAATAGTGTGTAGGCTTGCTAGAGAGGTATTAGATGTTGCTGCGATGATGGTAAAGCCAGGTGTAACTACTGAAGAAATAGACCACGCTGTTCATCTAGCTTGCATTGCCAGAAATTGCTATCCTTCCCCGCTGAATTATTATAATTTTCCTAAGTCTTGCTGCACGTCAGTAAATGAAGTGATCTGCCATGGAATCCCAGGCAGGCGACGCTTACAAGAGGGTGATATCGTTAATGTGGACATTACTGTTTATCGTAATGGTTATCATGGGGATCTCAATGAGACATTTTACATTGGGGAAGTTGACGAGGGTGCAAAGAGGCTAGTTCAGACAACATACGAGTGCCTAATGCAAGCCATTGATGCAGTGAAACCTGGTGTTCGATATAGAGAGCTGGGAAATATTATACAGAAACATGCTCAAGCCAATGGATTTTCCGTAGTTCGGAGCTACTGCGGGCATGGGATTCATAAGCTTTTCCACACAGCTCCCAATGTGCCACATTATGCCAAAAATAAGGCTGTTGGTGTAATGAAGCCTGGCCATGCGTTTACAATAGAACCAATGATTTGTGAAGGTGGGTGGCAAGATGAGACCTGGCCTGATGGCTGGACTGCTGTGACGCGAGACGGGAAGCGTTCTGCCCAGTTTGAACACACACTTCTGGTCACAGATACTGGGTGTGACATCCTAACCCGCCGGCTGGATAGCATTCGCCCTCACTTCATGACTCAGTGCTAGTGTAGACCAAGCTGGGAGGCCTGAACCCAAGCATCTCTTCTGCTCTGTACTATGTGTTTCACTAAGAGTACAGGCTAAAAGGGGGGGAATTTGTCACCTGTTTTTCTTCTTCTTGACTGTAGGTAGGAGATGCAGCCTTGCATTGAGAGGTTAATGTCGTAGGCTTGAAAAGCAGAGAGATTTTAGAGCCTCAGTCTCTGCTCTCCTGCCACCCCAACATTGTTTGAACTTTTCTTTTTCCCCCTTCAAATCATTGTCCTTATGGTACCTCATTTCACCCCCTCAGCCGGGCTTCTGTCACTGCCGCCATTCTCAGCAGCCACACACAGCTTCTTTTCGTGGTGGATGCAAGGATTCAGAAACAAGCCTTTCTGTTTTTACAACACCTGAGAGTTTAAACTTTTTCTTGTTCCAAAGACAACCCTTCCTTAGCTGTTTAAATGGACTGGGCTTTCATCTGTGTATAATTCAGCGGTGGAATTTTCTACTTGAAAATGTTGAATTGGAATTTTGTTCTGTCTACCCCTCTTCCACCCTGTTGTTACTGTATATGGAAGTATAATTTAATTGATGGGCCTGTTTCTCTTTGACTGGCAATTGCTACAGGTAGTTCTCTGTCTAAGGGGGCTGGGGAGGGACAAAATTACTGAAAAGCTGCCCTGTGCAGTTTGGTTTTTTTACCAAAACACGGCCTCAAGACGGATAGTGCTTGGCAGCCAATGATGTTCCAAGGTTCGCTTTGAAGCAGCTAGTTTTTAATTTTAGATAAGGAATGTGATTGAAATGGGGAAGAGTTTCTGTTCTCCTGTGTGCATTCTAAAGAAGGGCATGTCCCAGAGGTCCAAGACCAATCTCTTTAACAGCTTCTTTCTAATCTTTCTAATCTGCAGTAAATTTATGTGCATGTCACCATGGCCAAGTGGTTGCCTGCCAGGCAGACCACTTGGTGCATGGTTTCAGTTAATATTACAGAAATTGTGACATTCTACTTTGCAGGAGCTGGATCAATGGCTCTGTGTTTGGATTGCTACTTCTGTTCTGGATACTCCCATTCTGGGATGGCCAAAAAACCACCTCACTGGATTGAAGGAGAGAGGTTTCACCAAGTAGTCATGAGAATTGGTCTATATCAAGTGTTCGACTTTGGCCCCCCTCCCCCGTACTATCGGACTACAACTCCCATCATTCTCTAAATAATAATAATAATAGTAATAATAATAATTCCCAACCACTTTAGCCAGTGGGGAGGGATAATGGGGATCCAAGACTGAACACTGTGTCTACAGAATAGAGAAAAAGTTGCTGATCCTGTTTTTATATTGCAGTCTGACCACCTTTTCATGGCTCTTTGTGGAAACTGTGATATTCCAGTTACCCACTGCAAATTGTTTCACCAAAGCAAATTGTTCTAAGCAAAGATAATGCACTTGAAAGAAGCAAAAATTGGACAGCCCTTGAAATTGCTTGTGTTCTTAGGCCAGATACAGTACGGGCAATTCTGGCATAATTTATCCTCCCACTTTTTCCAGCGGTAACTTTGTAATACAGATCTGGGAGATACTACTACTGCTGTTGGGGAAGATTTGTTTCGTTGGGCTTAGGCAGTTGCTGCTGAGGCTTCCATTCCAGAGAAAGGTGGTTTTTCAACCACATTTTCTTGCCTAGTGCCCACTCTAACCTTACAATGTTGGGAGTTCAGTAAACTAGTGAAGAGAAATCAGGTCATAAAATCATGGGCACAACATGCCACATTTCTACTCTGGTGTCGGACATCTCGTCAGAAGAATTGCAAGGAGTTCGAAAAGCCCTCAGCATCTTTCCCATGTCAACAGCACATAACTCCAGTTCTTTAGACAGCTTAGGGCGGTTGTGACTAAACTCAACAAGAAATTGAAAGAAATCTTTCCCAGAGTGCCTCAGTTTTTTTTCTTCCTGAAAGTGTATTGTTGGGACAATGTTTTTCATTCTGTAATGTGTTTAAGAGGCGGTAAAGTGACTCAGAAATGTTACAAGCACTTTCGTGCATGTGCAGATTTTAACAAAACAGGCTGCAATATATCTTGAGTGGAGTTAACCAATGTATGCAATACATTTAAGGAGATTAAAAGTCTGGATGGTTGAAAAAAAAAAATGCCCCATCTGTAAGAAAAATGGAAACTTGAGAGAATTAGAAATAGCCTTGTTGAAATCCTAGGATATAACTTATTACTACCACTCTGGTAAATGCCAGCAGACAACATTACCCAATCTGGTAATGATCAGCATTTGATCCCCAGATGTGTGTGACCAATCAGAAGTATTGCTGGAATATACAAATTATCTAAGCATTTTTTAAAAAGAACTTCCAGCTATAGCAACAGCAAACACTTGGATGGTGCCAACATGGGAAACTTATTGTGGTAACCAGTCACCCAGAAACATGGATAAAGATGGAATTATTTGACAGTCACAAACATTTTATGAATACACATAGGGACAGGTATCCCAAAGACATGACGATAGATAGGTATATAGTATAAGCTTATAATAGAAGCTCATGCTGTAGTGCAGGGCTTTCCAAACTTGGGTCTCCAGCAGTTTTTGGACTACAATTCCCATCATCCCTGACCACTGGTCCTGCTAGCTAGGGATGATGGGAGTTGTAGTCCAAAAACAGCTGGAGACCCAAGTTTGAAAAGCCCTGTGAATTTGTGGGTCTTTTAAGGTGCCACAGACAATGATGCAGAGATATGGTCCTGGGCTCCACAGCCCAGGTGTCTTGAACTGACCACCCAAAGAGCAGCAGATGATCGGGGCAGCAACAAACAGGCTCTGGATCAGCAGCTAGGCAAGGCTTTGGCATGACAGGGTCCACTAATGTCACCACAGTATCTTTTCTGTTTCCTTATTGGTGCTTATTCCCAATTAAATGTGGAGAGCAGCAGAGCAGCATTTGCAAACACCATGTTGTTCCTATTGTCATGATGGTGCTAAGATTTATGTGAGCTTAACATGCAAAGCTGCACATGCTCCGTGAAGATAGGTAGGTACATACCTAATGTATCCCACACAAAAATTAATAGTGATTATATTTTGAAGTCACTAAAGTCTTAACTACATTTAACTAGACCAAGGTCTTGTTCCACAACAAAGCCCAGATCACTGGAGCCTGCTAAATGGTGGACAACAAGCAACATGGAGTCATGCTATCAGACTATTATAGATGCACCATTGGTCACTAATGAGGCATGGAGAGGGACAGGACAAGCAGGTGAACACAGCAGAGATAAAATGCTGGCAATATTCAAGACATCAGCCATATTTGTTTTTCTTTCACATCCCAGAGTTGGGAGAAAAGCAATGGATGGCAAACTGATGGAGGAGGTTGATGTATCCTGGCAAATTATTGGAAGGAGCAGATGCTGGCAACCCATCACTCTGCTCATAATAGTTGGCTACATTACAGATTGAACTTCTAAGCATGAGCATGTCAGCCAGGAGGCCCCAGGGCATATGCTTTTTCTGGGTCCTTGTGTATTCAGTACATGCCCCAGGGTTCCTCACACCTGGAATACACCTGGGATGAGCAAGAAGCCCTGAGGCATGAAGCTTTCTGGGCTCCCTGCTAATTTGCTTAAGCAGTTTGGAAAACTCTGTTTCCTGGCAGGCTGCCATTTTGGCATTCCAGGTGCCAGTAAGGAATGGAGGCCTTGGATAGAGGCCTGCCAGTTGCCACTGCTACCACTGAGTAACCTTTGTTGTGGGCAGGGTTCAAAGGTTCATGGGTGGAAATTCGGAGAACTTTGGAGGCTTCTTTGCTGAGACTTCATTGCAATCCTGCAATTGGAATGGAATAGCATTGTTTTTTATCTCATTTGAAACTTATTTTCTGATTGTGGTTGGTGTCATTATATAAAAGACATCCTATCAGCTGAGTTTATATTCAAGAAAACTTCACCCAGAACTGTCAATTAACTATGGATGAAGTTACAGGAAGAGGGACCATGAGTATTACCCTCTTCCAGAGAAGATTTGGACTTTAGTGCCACCAGCCTCCTGTGCGATCACTTCCACATTTGGCTGGCGGTGCTTCTGTGGAACATTGAAAGAGGATATTGCATAGGTGGCCTGTAGGTGCAAACAGGGTCTGTGCAACTTCCTTTTTCAACATTACAGGCACTTCCAGCTGACTACTGAATAGACTGTGAATGTTGTTTTTCCTAGCATCAAATACGATTCATTAACAAATACCTGAGAGGCTCCCCATGATGGCATTTAGTATTTACTGCACTGGCGACCATTTTGGCTTCCCAGTCTATTGCGTGTCAGCTGTCAGAAACAGGCTCACAATAAATACTTATTACAGCCCCCATCAACCCAGTGCCAGCATGTGCCAATGGGAGTTGTACTCCAAAACTTTTGGAGGGCACTAGGTTGGTGAAGGCTGACTTTCATCATGTAAATGACAGCCTAAAAACATATTGGGCGGTCTTTTACTGTGTCAGAAGTAAACGTGGTAGTCACACCATACACGTGTGCTACACAAAGGCAAACCTAAAGTACTGTAAGACACTTCTTGTTCTAATATCAATCAATATTAGGAATAGGTTTGACTCACAATAAGCAATCCTTTCTGTCCAGCCATGTATAACACAGGACTCACTTATGTAATTCATGGAAATAAAGAAGAGCAATCTCCAGATTTTATGCAACAAGTGCATGGCCTGGCAGAGAGTCTTTGCAAAGTTCTAGACAAATATTTAATCTGGACGAGTACATATTTCCAGTTCCTGGCCAATCCACAATCCCTTGAAGGAGAAAACCAGATCCAATTTAAATGCAGTCCATCACAACATTTCCATAACTCACAGCTGTTGGATAGGCTCAAAAGTATCCTTGGCCTTTTAAAACACCAGAAGCCATATGAGGTATTTGACCAAATCTTTGGTGACCTGATTTTGGTGTGAAGAGACGCTGGCATTTTTCCTTTTAATACAGACGTTTGCCCATGATCTTCAAGCTGGTAGCTCAGAATTTTTTCCCGTGATGAAAGATGCACTGTGAGACTTTTAACCTTTTACTGAGGGAAAGTCTACATTTGGTGCAAAACAGTTGACAATATGGTTGTGCCCTTGGGAAGGTTCTCCAGTTTCTCCATATGTATACGTGTTGAAAAGATCCAATTGTTGAAGCAAGGCAAAAATGTAGAAGCCTCCTGAGTGCCTTCTTTTCCTGCAGCAGTGGCAGGAGAGATGATGACTTGCTCAAGGTCATCCGAAGTCAACTTCATGGCTGAGGGGAGTCTCCTCAATCTTCGTCCAAAACTCTAACCACTACAGCACTCTGATCTGGACAACTTTAATCTGGCACTCAGCCACACACCCCATTTGGCAGGCATGTTGCTAGTATCAGATAGCTTATGAAGGTCCAGACACCTCTTGTATGGAGATCATGGAACAACAAAAGAAGAGGAGCCCTGCTGGAGTCAAATCTAATCCAGCATCCTGTTCTCACAGTGGCCAACCAAGTTGCCTATAGGAATCCCAGAAGCAGGACACCAGTGTCACAGAACACTTCTCTTTCTTTTCCCCTATAGTAAAGGTAAAGGGATCCCTGACCATTAGGTCCAGTCGTGGCCGACTCTGGGGTTGCGGCACTCATCTTGCTTTATTGGCTGAGGGAGCCGGCGTACAGCTTCCAGGTCATGTGGCCAGCATGACTAAGCCACTTCTGGCAAACCAGAGCAGTGCACAGAAACGCCCTTTATCTTCCCGCCAGAGTGGTACCTCTTTATCTACTTGCACTTCCCCCATACCACCTCTTAATACTGGTGTACCTTCTTCGCAAATTCTATTATAACAATTGGCATGCAACTCCTTCATTAAAATTGTAGCCAAGGTTATGATTTTGAGTTATATGCCACTAAATCCTACTCACAGCAGACCCACTGAAATCAATTAACTTAAGTTAGTTATGCCCATTAAGTTCAATAGGTCTACTCTGAGTAAGACTAGTATTGGCTACAACGCTCAACAAAATTTAAAAAGCTGTAGGTACAGTAAAATGTTTCTTGTCTAAGAAACTTTGTTCTGGGGGTCCTGCTGATTCTCCCCATTGTGGGATTTCTGCTAGCACAACAGTTCAAGCAACAACAAAATCCCTTTGTGACTTTTCTTCTTTAGCCAGTATTACCTTCTTTCCCAAAGATACAGACCCCTTTCCCCCTTTTTCAATGACTACTTTGACCATTTGAAGCAAAGCAAACAGAGAGACCACTTCAGTAGCTAAATCAAACCTCAGATTTTGGTCTTTCAGCCAATTTTCCAGTTTTGCTATATTTTGAAAAGAGAAATATGGCAGCACATCAGCGTGAAGTGTTCCAAATAATAGGAACACATCTCTGAGGGGTACACAGTTATTCTGTTTCCCGGCAGCAGGCACAAATAGATCTTGGAAAAGTTTGGAAATTTTTTTTTCTTTCTTCATATAGTTTCAGAGATCAAAACTAGCATCTGGAATAGTGCTGCCTGGCAACCAATAACTGACAGAGGCCAGTGCAGAGACCGGAGCACTGGTGATGTCATGTGATTTTGGCAGCCCACCATGTTTGGTTGCTCTGCACCAGCTGCTCTCCAATAGTCTTCAAGCATAGCTCCATTATAGCAGTCTATCCTTAGCATTAAGAAAGCGTTGAAAAAAATAATTCAGCTGATTCCTGAAAGTTCCTGATTTCCAGCCTGAATAATCTGATGTGTTAAAGATGTCCACCACTGATGCCAGATGGAATCTGACCATCACTTTTATAGATGTGACAAAAGGAATTAAGTAATAGCAGGTTAAAACACACACACACACGGATTGGAATGGGCTTGTTCTGTGGTTCAAACATACCCCTTTTAAGAAATACAGTGGTACCTCGAGTTACAAATGCCTCAGGTTACAAATGTTTCGGGTTACAAACTTCACTAACCTGGAAGAGTTACCTTGGGTTAAGAACTTTGCCCCAGGATTAGAACGGAAATCGTGTGCCGGCAGTGCAGCGGCAGCAAGAGGCCCCATTAGCAAAAGCACGCCTCTAGTTAAGAACAGTTTTAGATTAAGAATGGACCTCCGGAACTAATTAAGTTCATAACTAGAGGTACCACTGTGTTAGGCAAGGAAAGCTTACTTTTGTTAACTGGTCTAGGTAATAGAACACCTCTGTGGAGTGCTCAGGCAAGAAGAGTTTGGTTTCAGCATCTGCTGGCATCTACTTTGCTGCCTTTAGTCACACCCACATTAACATTTAAAGCCCATAGCTCCTCCTCCTGAGAATCCTGGGAACTGTAGCTTGCTGGGGATTATACCTCTGTGGGGACGCGGGTGGTGCTGTGGGTTAAACCACAGAGCCTAGTTTTAAAAAATCCCCATGATGGGGTGAGCTCCCGTTGCTTGGTCCCGGCTCCTGTCAACCTAGCAGTTCGAAAACACATCAAAGTGCAAGTAGATAAATAGGTACCGCTCAGGCGGGAAGGTAAACGGCATTTCCATGCGCTGCTCTGGTTTGCCAGAAGTAGCTTAGTCATGCTGGCCACATGACCTGGAAGCTGTACGCCGGCTCCCTTGGCCAATAAAGCGAGATGAGCGCTGCAACCCCAGAGTCGGCCACGATTGGACCTAATGGTCAGGGGTCTATTTACCTTTTTATACCTCTGTGAGGTACAAACTACAGTTCACAGGATTATTTTGGGAGGAGGAAGCCATGCATGGGCTTTAGATGTGTAACTCTTTTCCTTTTCCTTTTCCTGTCAGGTGAATTTTTCCATTCCCCAGGCTTTTAATTCTTAAACTGTAATGATTTTGTGGCTGCTAGCTTAAATGGCCTTTAAAATGCTTTTTCAGTCTTGTTAATATCTGGTTGTTTCTGTTGCTTTCCAGGGCCAGCACAAGACATTTTGCCGCCTGAGGTAAAGGACAAGATGGTGCGCCCTCCCAGTCTCATGTACAGAAGCTGACAGGACTGGCACCTGCATCTTCTTTCAACACTGCTGATTGGGTAATATCCTCCAGTACCCTTGAGGTAGCAGATCAGATGTGGGGGATGGATCTAGGAAAGACCAAGGAGCAAGAGAGGGTTATGGCTGAGGGGGCTCAGGAAGATTAGCCAGGAGTGCTGTTGCTGCAGAGGCCAACTCTGCCTAATGATAGAGCTGCTCCTTCTCTGGGAGTTGTTTCACTCTCTGATTCTTCTTACCATTTAATTGTTTTTATTACTGATGTTAGCCAGCTTGAGTACTCCAGCTGAATTAGAAAAGCAGGATGGGAATTTCTTAGTCAGCTAATAGGCCTGACGGAGCTTAGAGCAGGTAGAAAGAAATGAACCCGGTAAGGGGACAGCAGCATAATGGAGAATTATAAAACAATACATGGCATGGAGAAAGTAGATAAAAAGACGTTTTTCTCTTCTCATAATACTAGAATCTGAGGTCATCTAATTAAATTGAATGGTGGAAGAATCAGAGTAGACAGAAGGAAATAGTGTCTAGTTAAGCAATAGTTAAAACAATGGAATTTGCTATGACAAGAGGTGGTGTGTTGACTACCACTTTGAGAGGATTAGACAAATTCATGAGTAATGATGGCTATAGGTGATGTACTGGGGAACAATAGTTGAAGGGGCTGTGGAGCACCCTCCCATCAGATGTCAAGGAAATAAACAACAATCTGACTTTTAGAAAACATCCGAAGGCAGCCCTGTTTAGGGAAGTTTTTAATGTTTGATGTTTTATCGTGTTTTTAATATTCAATTGGGAGCTGCCCAGGGTGGCTGGGGAAACCCAGCCAGATGGGCAGGGTATAAATATATTATTGTTATTACTACTACTCCTACTACTACTCCTACTATCATTATGTGTTGCTACAGTATTGCCACTGTAGGAATAGGATGCTTTGGTCTGATTCAGTAGCTGGGCTGTTCTTATGTTCTTATCATGTGGGTATGTGGTATGTACACCTTTGATGGCTGGATATAGAGATTCTGCTCCCCCTGCTCCTACTATCAAAAACACTTGCACACAGTCCTCTTGCCCTGGCATTCCATTGATTCACTCTTTTCAAACCACAGTGGCTATTTTCAAAGCATCTTCTCCAGTTTCTATAGATTTTGTGTGCGTGCCAGGTCTGCCATTTTTAGTGCAAATGTCTTTTCAGAAGGAAGTATATAATTTACAACACAGGTTCCCAGATTGTGGCTCAGGCACCACCAGCAATCCACAAACTGCATTCAGGTAGTCTGTAGCATGTGAATATTCATATCTTCATTGTATTTTTCCTGCTTCTTTTATTTCTTATATTGTATTCCACTGTATTGCAATCTGAATTCCAAGGAATGCAAATTGTGATACAGTAAAATAGAAAATAAGAAGTAAAAGGAGCAAGAAAAATACATTTAAGAATCATGTGGTATATAATACAGCATATTCCAATTACTAGAAGAGGCAGGGGGAAAATCATTAAGTGGCCTGCCAAGATGATCAGCAGTATTCAAGTGGCCTGTGGGGGAAATGTTTTGGGAACCACTGATTTGGAATGATACCCAGAGTGGATCATCCTAATGAAATTTCATTCTGCAAATGTTCAAAAACTAGGGATTGTAAAGGAGGAAACCAGTGAAGTAGGGGTGACGATGGAAGACATCAGGCAGTGGCACTAAAAGATGGTCCTTCATATAAGTTCAAGTCTGCTTGTGCACAGAATTAGACATGATTCTACACAATCATGCTTGTTTGCTTTGTTATATTTAGTTGCCTCCCTAGCTTTAAATGTTTCTTCTTCCTTCATAATTCAAAATGAATGCCTTACTTTGAGTCATTTTCACTTTGAACACCAGATGGCACTGCCTGCATGTTTTCTCTACTGCACTGTTCTATTATTCAGTTTCCTACAGGGCAAATAACCATTTACAGTGGTACCTCGGGTTACATACGCTTCAGGTTACAGACTCCGCTAACCTAGAAATAGTACCTCGGGTTAAGAACTTTGCTTCAGGGTGAGAACAGAAATCGTGTGCTGGCGCCGCGGCGGCAGCGGGAGGCCCCATTAGCTAAAGTGGTGCTTCAGGTTAAGAACAGTTTCAGGTTAAGAGCAGACCTCTGGAATGAATTAAGTTCTTAACCCGAGGTACCACTGTATTTGTAAGACCCCATAAAATGCAGATACTATGTGCGAAAGGAGAACTGCAATTTGAGGCCTGATATGATGACAACAAAGGGAAATAAATTTTTGAAGATGGAAGTTTGGCCTGAATTGGAAAGTGAAAGATGGAGAGATCATCTTATGTGGAGATCAGATGACCCTAGGATTACAAGTATGATTCAGGTGGAAGTTGGAGCTTTGGGGACATTTAGATTTGAAAGGAGAATGAAACAAGATTTGGAATACCCCATAGGCCTTACTTTTAAGCACGGAGGTTTGGTTTGAAGGAATGTGGATGCTGTTGGGTTGGAGCTTCCCCGAGATTTGGTTTTCAGTACTAAGGACTATCAAAAAGACTGGCAGAGGGTACAGACTTGAGAGCCTCTGATGTAAGATCTCCGGGCTGAGGGCTTCTTGAGATTGATGGACTTATGTTGGGGACTGAAACTGGGAAGGGGGTATGGGTGGAATGGAAATTGGGAACTCAAAGGGTATATAATATAACTTGCTTTTTTGTTTTGTTTTGTATGAGAGTTGGGAAATTCGTGGAAGGGAATTTTTTTTCGACCTTAGAGAAATGTCTTAAGAATAAGTATTGATATATAGGTTTGGATGAGAGCCAAGATTGGATAAAGTAAAAGTGGTTTTCAAAATAAATTAAATTATTTAATGAAAATAAGGTTGGAAGAATTTGCAGAAATAACGATTTGAACTAGAATACAAAAATGGGAGGTGCGAGGAGGTCAAGGAAATAAGTAAAGGAAGAAAGTGATGCAAAGGTTTAATCTGGGTTTTTTTAAATTGAATATATTTTCTTTTTTTGTTGTTGTTATATTTTTCTTGTATTTTGTACTTTTCTTTTTTGTTTTCTCTTTGTAATTCTTAAACTTTGAATAAATATTATTTTTAAAATTTTTTTAAAAAAAGAGCAGACCTCCGGAATGAATTAAGTTCTTAACCTGAGGTACCACTGTATTTGTAAGACCCCATAAAATGCAGATACTACTCTGTGCACAGAAACATCTGAGCTTCTGTTCAAAACCTGAATCTTGTATTCTGCCCCTGCAACTATAATGCAATTGACGAGTCAGAGTGGGTTTAAAGGGAGGTCTGTCGGAAGCATTCAACACATCAAAGGGCATGAAACAAGGCTGCATATTGGCTCCCACACTTTTCAACTTTTATATCAATGATATGGTGCCACACCTAGCACTGGCACAATCCCCCGGCCCATCAATTAGTAATAGGAAAATATCTTGTCTGTTGTATGCCGATGATGTGGTGCTCTTATCACTCTCCCGATTAGGTCTTAACAATCTGCTTACAGTGTTTAGCATGTATTGCAAGCAGGAAGACCTTGTCGTGAATTGCTCCAAGACCAAAATCATGGTCTTTGGGAAGCGTAGTCCCAGATTTAAATGGAAAATGGATCAGTAGAATCTGGAGCAAACACGCTCCTTCAGATATCTGGGAGTTATCTTCACCGAGACTCTATCATGGAAGGGGCACATTGAGGCTATGAAACTCAACCGCAGAAAGCTTGTGGGGCAGTAATTAACTTCTATTTTACGGTGGGTGGTCAGTTACTAGAACCTGTGCTGAAAATCTTTGCCAGCAAAGTGGTTTCCCAGATGCTCCATGGAGTAGTGATATGGGGCATGGACCCAAAGGCTAACAAAGCCTTAGAAATAGTGCAGAACAAATTCCTCAGGGAAGTGCTCTTGCTCCCCAATGGGACCCCAGCTGCTCTTCTTCATGCTGAAGCTGACGTGACAACAATACAGGCTAGAATTGATTACCTGCGCCTAAATTGTGAAAAGACTTCAATCTCCTTTGGAGGAGAGATTCACCGCTATGGCTTACACAGAACGGGAACAGGCCAAATGCTGGAAGGTTGACATCCAATGCCTCTTGTCCCAATATCAATTACAAGATCTCCAGGTGACCATGAAGATGGCTAAGAGGCACTTAAGAGACTGTCTCTTTAGGCCCGATGCAGAAAGGGATCTAAAAATGATCAATTCTACCAAGAGCTCACCATGGTTCCCACTTATCAAAATGGAGCATGCCCGATCCAGATACCTGACAAAGCTCCCACTTGCTGTACTAAGAATCGCTTTTACAGAACTACGATTCCAATCAATGCCCTCGGTGGTGTTGGAAGGATGGTACGGCAAAGTACATTACGAAGAGAGACTCTGTCTGTGTGGACAACCCTGCGTTAAGGACCTGTGCCATTATTTATCACAGTGCCTGTGATAAACCCAAGAGACCGATTTATAAAACCCCTATTTACGAATGGAATACATTTGAATAGGGTAGAAAGGGTGAAATGGCTGCTGAGTGACACTGACGACTTTGTTACTTATAAAGTAGCACTCTATGCACTGGCAGCTAAGAAGATAAGGAGGAAGGAACTAGATAAAATAGCGGTCAACTGCAAAGGGGATTCAGATATTTAATTTGGCACATCTTACATGATAATCTTCTGCTATTCTATTTTATTTAATGCAACAAATAATTTTAGTAGCCGTGACAGTGTTTTTATTGTACGTGTGGTGCACAATGATTTTTATGGTTATTGTTGTTGTTTTTTGTTCTCCTTCTGAATGATGCCATGGCCTACGGCTAGTGCAATAAAAAGTTTAATTGAATTGATTTAACGCAATTGTACTGCCATATTCACATGGCAAATGTGCATTTGGTGAATGCATGGATGAGGTTAGAGAACTGGGTACCTGCCTGCGGTCCCCATCTCCACCTTCATGTGCCCACATGAAGAGCTGAATGGAACATACATGTGTACAAGTTGTACACATACAGCTTCTCTCTACGCAGTTTGGAGCATTGCAGAAAGCAGGGCAACTGTGCATACAGAGCCAAAGCATGTAGGTTCTGTTCAGATCTTCACTTAAAATCATGGATATCTGGGGAGATGGGTACCAGAAATGACCCCGCTTTCCCCTCCACGCATTAACTGAATGCAGCTATGATGTGTAAATAAGAGACTAAACACAGGATGGCAGCGCCTCTGGTATTATCTTCACTTTAATAAATCAGTTTAATGTTGACTGGCAAATAAATCGTGCTGTCTCCTATAGGGCAGAAGATACACTAACTGGAAGACTATCGTATAAGGGGGAAGGACCACTGCATTAGTGCAATGCAAGAAAGATATGCTTCACCAGCACAATGCTTTCCTAATGAGGAATGTGAACCATAAAGGACACTATATCTGTTAGCCTACTGTCTGTCAAGCAACTCTCCAAGGAAGGTTCTTCTGGGTGCCTTTCACCTCTATATGAAATATGTTCAAATGTAGCCAGGACTGTGGCGCCCACAGACCTTTGTGTAATGTGCGTATTTATCCTTTCAGGCTTGAAGTATCTTAGCAACCATAAGGGCTTGCAAAGGCCACTTTTGCAACCTGCTGTTAATCCCCACACTACAGGAAAGCATTTTAAAAGAACACGAACATCTGCAAATATCAATTTTGTATTTCATCAATTCAAAATTGATGTGGATAACAACTACAGACCAAATGATTTTATCACTGTACACCATGTGCTTCAATGAGGCATTCTCAGCACCACACCGCCAACATCAATCTTATTTACACAGTGTCTTCCCATACAAATGTTATAGAGTCCAATATACTCAAAATATTAATTTTTTATGCTGGATCAATCTCAATTTCAAGTCTAAGGAAACATCCTGTATAAATTCAGAAGCAACTTCCCATTTTTTTTAAGGCTGTATGATACCTCCACACCTCTCTGAACTTCTTCCTTAACAAATACCATTAGAAATTTATAAACAATAGTTACAGGATTAGCTCTCTGTAATGATCCAGTCATTTTCGTCCAACAATTTAGCAGATGCCAAAATGCTCAAAGTAGATGGGCCATAGATAGACACCAGCAAATGTTGTGATTGAAGATGCTGCCATTCTGCGCTTGTTGGTAATTGATAGTGAAGTTGCAATGTGGTGCTGTGTGAGGGCTTGGCTTTGAGAAGCAACTGCTAAATAACTGGAATGAATGAAGCTAAAATTCAGAAAGCTGTATGAGCAGTGATTGTGATTCTTCAAGAATCCCTGCAGTTCGATCCCTGTCATATCCTGTCAAAAAGGGGAACTCAGCCTGAGATCATGAAGAGCCACTGCCAGTCAGAAAAGTAGAAAACGGTGGGCTAGGATGAAGGCAAAATGTTTTCAGGTGATAGACATTATGGGACCTAAGCCAGCCAGTCATTACAGGCCTGTCTAAGGCAAATAACCACACTTTCTTTTAATGTTTCATTGCACTCTCTGCCTTTCTTCTTGAGAGGGTTGCTGAGGAGGCAACAGCAGCACGCAAGGCATTCCTTGGAGGCTGGATCTGCTGCCCCTGTAGATCCTGCCACCCGAGATGGTTACCCCACCTTGCCTCATGGGTGGGCCGGCCCTGTTCCCTGTCACATCTGCCTCCTCTGTCATGAATTCTCTCAAGTCACATTCATGTAATAACTACAGCATTTCAAATATGTTATTTTTCTGGTGACATTAAGCAGAATGGCTCCTCTATCCCCTTTCTCTCCACTTCAACTTCATTGAAGCACTTTTTTTGCGTGCGGGAAGGCAGGCTAGTTAGAGAAAACATTATCAGGGCTAAAATAAGTGCTTCCAGCTCTGCACCCCATTGTTGCCTGTAACCATAGGTCTGTTTAGGCTGCACACTCAGCCGCTGGGCTGTACAATGCCTGGCTGATAATTGCACAGTAATTGCTACATTTTGAATGAGCTGTTTCAGAGGATTATAAATCATTAAATAGATCTGGAAGTAGCACAGTAATGGAACATTTGCCAATTTTACTGCAGTTTCCAGGCAAAAGGAGCCAGCCTACTAATTTCAGAAGGTGACTGTACGATCATTTTCTTCTAAAAGTGCTTTTGCTGTTGTGGATTACTGGTTCATCCTAGATGAGTCACAAAATTGTCATAGAATATCAGTGCTGATTAATGTTATGAGGGCCAGCCCTATCATTAGGCAGAGTGAAGCAGCAATCTTAGGCAACAGATGCTGAGGGGAAGGGGATGTCAGTGAGGTTTGGAGGACAGATCTCTCTCTTTGCTCCACAGCTTGCTTTGACCTCCCAAGCTAGCCTACTGTCTTTCAGTGCAGTGGAGAATGCTGTCCCATTTCTAGTACGGAAATAAGATTCAACTGCCAGTACAATGGCCTTCTCTTTGTGGAATGGGGCATGTTTGTTGCCATTTTGTTCTTTGCCTCATGCAGTGGACCGTCGTGAGCCAGATCATCATCAGGATAGTCTTCTTATTTATGGTGTGAGCCCCATGTTGGGCAAGAAGATTCCTACACTGCAGGGGGTTGGACTAGATGACACTTGTGGTCCCTTACAACTTTACAATTCTATGATTCTATGATACAGTGGTTACAAACTCTTTCAGATCTGCCGGTATCTGCATAGCAGGAACACCAGTGGGCAGAGCCAGCAGCTGTTAAAGGAAACCTCCTTTAGGAGAGGGGCTGGAAGGAGCAACTGGAAGTGTGGGGAGGTGAGAAATAACTGGAAAGTGAACTAAGATGGAGTTCTCTTGTACCTAAAACACAACAAGTAGTTTCCAGCATTGCTTTATAATACCAGAAATAACGCAGTAATGTCCCATTCACTCATGGGCATGCCCTTTTCCTGGACCTATCGATGGTCATTTAGCACATCCAATCCAACCGCAGCCTCAGCTGGTGCACAACTTGCACACCATAGCACAGGTTTAGCCAACGTGGTGTCCTCCGTTGTTGTCCTACAACTCCCGTCAAAAGAGTGCAGGTTCCCCACTCCTGCTCTAATTAGATTTCAGCCCAGTATTAAACACTGATTGAGCAGTCTGCCTTTTCCCCCTTCCCTGCCGTTTTCATTTCTCTAATGCTGCATGTGCACTTATTCTATTAATAGCCCTCCTTCTTGAAAGCAGAAACAGCTTTGCAGCCGGGGTGATAGGAGGAGCGAGACAGGCTGGATGTCAGCAATCTCTAAGTGGACACTAAGGCTACAGTGCTAACCCCACATATCTGTGGGAGTAAGCCCCACAGAATTAAGTAGGACTCTAATAGAACCATGTCTGAGTAGACATGGGGTTAGAATTGCAGCCTTAGCTCTCTGCATGGTGTACACAAAACTTATTTTCCCCCATGATCCGTCTGGGAGTGAAGATTTTATGTCTAAACAAAATGAGACAAGTGTGCTTCCAGTGTAAGCTCAGTGCACAAATTATATATGTCTGCAGATACCAGTAGAGAGCTGCATTAACTTTCTAGCTAAGGCCTGCTTTCAGACATTAATATTTATAGACAATTGGGCTTGTCAGTCATTTTGCCTGGATTATTTCTTGCCCAGTCCTCCTTAGACCTACCTGACCACACAGTCTTTATCAGCAGATCCTACCTGTGGGCCTGCCCCACCTGTCAGACTCTCAAGAAGACATCAAGTGTAATGAGCTACGTAATAACACTGGTTGCCCAGTGACTCATGTGGGTATGAACCAGCTCCTATCCTGTCCTGTTCAAATGATCTCGAACAGGCAGCACATTTTGCAAACAAAACACAATAAAATAGTGGAACAGCTGCTCATTATAA
This sequence comes from Podarcis cretensis, assembly GCF_951804945.1. Classification (NCBI taxonomy): domain Eukaryota; kingdom Metazoa; phylum Chordata; class Lepidosauria; order Squamata; family Lacertidae; genus Podarcis; species Podarcis cretensis. The sequence goes on along the minus strand of NC_137170.1, from coordinate 70,654,392 downwards.
ATCACTGATTGAGACTTGTGCTGATTTTTTAAAAAGCGTCTCAGTCTTCATTTGTAGAGATCACTTGTGGCTTCCACGGAGTGCTTTCTAGTCCTGCATCGTATTTGCCTGCACTTGGTTTTATTCATACTACGTAGAGAGAGGGCAGCTCAAAGAGAATCTTCTTCTGATATATAAAGTAAAATGGAGTAGGTGTTGGGTGCCACAGGCCATCTGTTCCTGTAATAGTTCATATTGTCAGGAAAAGCTATGAAGAAAAGTTTGTCCAACCTTTACTGGGCAGCAGGCCAGAAACTGTGAGATCTACTTCCTTCTCCAACAAAACTAAGGCTGGGGTGGGGGAGAAATGGCTTGATTAAGCAAGCAGTAAGATGTGAAGTTTCCTTAATCCAGCCTGGCTTCAGTTGCCTTTGCAATAACTCTCTTCCCTTTTTGTCTGAGAAATATACTTTTTCACTGCCTGTGGAAAAAATAGGGCTATCCATTCTGTGAAATGTTAGGGCAGAAATACATCTTATGGGGCAACCGTGGGATTTCCAAACTACATGCCTAGTTTTTTATTATTATCATCAAAGATTTTCTTCATTTACAAAAGTACATGCTTTGTCTCTTTTTTCAGGTTGCCAGGAAAGTTATAGTGCATCAACAGGAAAGTGTTTAACCCTTGCCCTGCCATTTTCTTCTTCCAGGCTGAGTCCTCCACTCCATCCCACTTGTTCGCTCTCCAGCTGGCTAATAATAATAATAATAATAATAATAATAATAATAATCTCATAATTTAACCCAACAGAAGGGAGAGGCAGGCATAAGGAAGAGCTCACAAGGAAAGCAGACTGGAACAGTGGCACCCACAGGCAGGGCAGAGTAGAGGTACATATACTGTAAAGTCAAGTCACATTTGGGAAGACCAGGTCAAGGCAGCTATAGCCAGCACAGTTTGAGAGCCAACAAGGTGTAATGGTTAGAGGGTTGGACTAGGGCCTGGGGGACCAGGGTTCAAATCCCAACACAGCCCTGAAGCTCATAGGATGACCTGGGGCTAGCCACTCTTTCTTTCAGCCTAACCTACTTCAGAGGTTTGTTGTGAGGATGAGATGGGAAAGGGGAAAACATTTATACCACTCCTTGGAGGAAAAGTGAGATATAAACGAAGAAATAAAATAAATAAAGCAGAGTCAAATCCAGTGAAGGCAAACATACCCACCCACATTTCTCTGATGAAAATAGGGACATCCTGTTCTGATGATGATGATGTTATTATTTATACCCCGCACATCTGACTGGGTTGCCCAGCTACCAACATATATAAAAAATTAATAAAACATTAAACATTTTTTTAAAACTTCCCTATACAGGCCTGCCTTCAAATGTCTTCTAAAGGTTGTAGAGTTACTTATCTCCCTGGCTTGGGGGTTGCAGAGTCCCATCTTCCTGGATCAGGGCAAGTACCACAGGATCTGGCATAAACCAGTCAGAAGTGGACATCCCTATGAGAATGGTGACTAGCTTATTTTAACCAATGGAAGGGAGGCTGCCATCAGGGAGGTGCTCTGAACTCTTCAGAGGATTGCTCAAATTATCCCTGCTCCTGGCCCCGCCCCCTTTGAGGATCTGTCTGTGTCCTTAAAGGGCCACTGTCTTTTTTCTAGGGTGGTTGGCTCATAAGGCAAGCTGGGAGATGAGGGCTCCCCCTGGGAATGAATCTTCTGAATCTGAGTAGTCCTGTGAGACACTGTCCTCCTCTGGCCTGGAGTGGGGGACCGTGGCCCTTCCAGAGCCTCTACTTCAATGCCGTCATCTGTGCTTGTGTCCGGGCCATGGGTGGGGATCCTCGCAGGTGGGTGGATGTGAACTGACAGGCAAGGCAAGGCTTCAGCACCCACTCACCAGCCTACCTCTTCTCCCTTGCAAGTGCCACACTGTTAACCCAGCAGGCCAACATTCTATACGTAGGGTGAGAGCAAAAGGAGGTGTTATGTTGACAAATATGGGGTCTTAGCCATGCATTTGCTCAAGTAATGGGAGTGCAGGGATCAGTAGGCAAGAGGGAGGGATGCTGAACCCCTTCCATGCCTGTGTAATAGGAATTTTATGGCCTAAATATATGATAATGTTCACAAGTGTACCAACCAAGCACATACATAGATCAGCACAGGAAGGCCAACCTGGAACCATTTTGATTCCTAAACTGACCAAATCCTTTCTCTGCAAGGTCAAACTGGAAAAACCTCCACATTGTCTCTTTCCTCACAAATCCTGTCTTAAGGGTATGTCGGTGTTTGAATAAGGTGTGAGCCTGTGACCTGGCCAGGAACTAAGTATTTATCATTACAAAAGACTGGCCAGGCTCCCCAGAAAATCCAATCAAGTAACCTGCCAGACAGGAGATAAACAAGGACAAGAGAAAAACAACATTTAAATTTCTGTGATGTAAGTATGATGTATCTGAGGGGTGGTCTTAGGTTACACCCCTTCTGTGATGTATGTATGATGTTTCTGGGGGTGGTCTTGATCTACAGGATGGGAATTTCAAAAGTCTTTATAAGGCTTTGCACACCATTTTTCTGGGTCCTCCTCCTTTCTTGCGTGTGAGGGGAGCACCCTGTTGCAACAGATCAATAAAGATCAAGCTTACTAGCTGCTTTGCTTCTCAATATTCTCTGGTTGGCCTCTGTTGTTTTCTCTTACCAATAGGGAACCTATGTAAGGACTCTATATGGGTTCTTGGATACCCCATAAGGGAAAAGGGCAATTTTTATTTACAACAGATGGCGACCACGAAGGGACTTTTGGTTACCCGGATTCCACCTGCAGGGTCTTCTTTCCTCACTTGAGGCTGTTTCCTCCTCCTCCTCCTCCTCCCCACTTCCAGGGCGTTTGGGAGCCCAGATGAGGGGTGGGGATGTCATTGCTTGTTTTCCTAACCACTGTGTTAGCACTATGATGAGGGAAATGCAGCCCACATTTCCTTCTCAAAATCATTCCGAAAGACACAGTAGAAATGCTGTTTGTCAAGGGAGGAGGTGACCCTGTTCCCTAGACTTTATGGTACAGCTGAAGATGTTGTCTTTCATTGACCATCTCCTTGCCGGGTGCAGCTTGAGTGAAGTGTTCTGTCTGTGTATGCTGCGTGTGGAAAGAAGCTGTTTGCACATAAAATGCAGCCTGACCTTTTCACCTCTTCTGCTAGTTTCTATGGTATTGGGGGGTGGGGCTCCAGAGCATGCAATTTGCTTTGAAAAACTGCTCTTACTTTTCTGGTCCTGCCTATCTGGTTGCTTGTCTGTTTCCCCTATGATGCGTGTGTGTGTTGGTAAATCAATAGATATTGCAGTAATCATGAGTCTCCAGTGGTCTTTCCCGCATTCAGGCAAACCCTATAATGTTGCCCTTTTAGTTCTTGTCACCTGGGGAAGTAGGGCACCATAGTTTGTGACAAGAGTCCTGCCCTCCACTAAGCCTAGAGAATAAGGCACCTCCCTTCCTAAACACACAAAGTTCCTAATTAAATCCTGTCTAGCAAGGTGAGAGATGGGCTGTGGCCATGTAACCTTTTGAACCCCCAAGCTGCAACGGATGCCTGCAGCTTCCAGCACCAGAGGAAGTTCTGCAGCGTTAGTTTGGATTAAGTGGATTAGTTAGCTCAATATGCTGATAAAGTGTTTCAGTTCCATTTTGGGGCTTCATACTTGCTCTCTCTCTCTCTCTCCCATTACATTTTTCAAAATCCTCCATCTGAATGACCTGCCTTATTTGATATCTGGGCTGCACTGGTTTCTGAACACCCTACAGGGCTGGTTTGCCCCCAAGGGCTGCCTGGGCTGCACCACTGGTCGTTAAAGTGTTTAGGAAAGGGGAGATGAGACAGGAGTCTTGTCAAGCCAGTGACTTGGAATTCAGCTGTTTCCCAGAGGAAACTCTAGAGGAAACCAGCATAAAGCATGGGCGGGGGGCAAATCCTGTGCCCCATAAGCAGCTGGCATTAGCAGACAGAAAGGACTATGATGGGTTCCCCAATGTTACTACCCTAGCAGGGTTGGCACTGGAACTGGGGACCTCCCGATGGTTACGTATTTCACATAAAAAAAGAAAGTAAATGTGGCTTCTTCTCAATATTTCATCCTCTTCCTCAGATCCTTGAACACAGTAGATACAAAGAAATCCCCTAACAAGAATCAACTGTGTTACGTAATCTAATATCTGCCTGAGCAGCTTTCATTCCTTGCATAACTGCTGTTTACATAATATCAATGAGGGCACAACAGATAAAACACCAGCAACTCAGATGTTTCATATGGTATATAGGTGGGAATGCAGACTGTGCTTGCAATAGAAACATGAAGAAGTGTGGTTTCATCCTACCTAAAGAATCTGCTGGATCCCCTGTGACCACTGATTTTGTTTGTTTCTTCCATTTTGTGGGTCACTTCCCAATAAAGCTTCTTAAAACAGCTTAAAAATCTAAAAGCCATTGAATACATTTGGTGAGAATGGAATTTAATCCATATCTGATGTCTAATTACTTTTTTGGGGGGAAATGTTTTCTAAGCAATATTCCATAGTATTATTACAAACAATAAAATTGTATAGTTTCTTTATCAGGGTGGAGGTTTTTTATTGTTAGTTGTCGTACTGTTTTGAAAATTCATATATGAAACATAAATATAGTCTCTTTAAACAATTTATATTCTACCCTCTAGTGTAAAAATATTTCCAGCGTATTACTTCTTCATGCACAAAATGTTTGTGGTGAAAGCCACCAATTTAGATGGCTAAGGGATTAGACAAATTAATGGATATTAAATGAGGGACCAATCCTATAGAAAGATCTGCAAGGATGAGTAGGGGTATGATTCAACAGATCCCTGTCCGATTTAATTCCTTCATCCTCAGCTCAGTCAGAGATATGCCTGCATCCTTCATGTGACCTGGCAACCTTGTGTAAATCAAGCCAGCAAAATGGGTGGTGTAAATCAAATACTCTTTTAGAGGCTCGTTTGCCCTCTGCCAGGCTGAGACTGTCTCAGTCAGCTCCATTCCTGAATGGGGCTTCTGGTGAGCTTTATGCTACCTTAACTTACACCAGAATTGCTTTATGTCAGTTTCTTGTGTCTCAGGCTATCAGCAGCTATTTTTTATGATGGCAACATGCTTTATCCAGAATTGGGGCAGCCTGCTCCTGAATATCAGTGGCTGAAGAGCATCAGCAGGCAAGGGCTATGTTGCAGGAGTGGGGAGCTTGTAGATGTACATGAAAGAACTGGAGATGTTGGCTTTCATCCCCAGCCAGCATGGCCAATATTCAGCGCAGATGAGATTTGTAGTTCCACAGGCTCCCAACTGCTGCCTACACATATAGCCTGGAAACTAGTTGTTCACTGCAGGGAATAGGATGCTGGAGTTAACAAGCCTTTGGTCTGATCCATCAGGGGTTTTCTTGTGTTCTTACAGTTGAAATATAAACAAAAACATAGCAAGAAACATACTGGTATTTTGCCAGCTGGTTGTTATTTTTTAACATACATGCTCAGCAACTTCATTATCAGAACAGATAATACCATGAACTAATGGTGCCACCTTACAAGCCATTTTGAACTCTGTGCGACTTGCATCTGAGTAGACACACATAGGACTGTACTGTAAACTTTGAGGCTTGGTTAAGAAGTCAGAGGTGAAATGAACGGAAAGAGAAGCCAAAAATTAGCCAAAGGTGAAATAGCAACAAAACTTAGGACCACAGAATGTTTACATGCACACAGAAGATAATATCAAGGCGCAGACATTCTTTCTGAGGCTCTTTGGAAAGTATGACCTTCATAAGATAATGTCACCCCCTAAATATGGGAAATATTAAAAATAAATAGTTACAGGTTTCCAAAGCTGGTGGGGTATGTGAAGAAGTGGCAACCCTACATCTATGATACTATGGGACACCTCTACATACAATGTCGTCTTTTAAATGAACGTGCATCTGAAATATATTGATGTTGATTCATTGATTTGTTTCTTTTCTTCAAGCTTGCCAGTGCTGCCAGCAGCATGGTGAAGCACCCTGGCTAGAGGGAATATATGGGAGAAATTTGTATGAATTTTAGGTTTACGTATTTAAAAATAAATTCAGAATAATATTTGACCTATCTAAAGTACCTATGGAATGCTGTAGCATTATGGTGATGAGCACAGTGATATTGGGGCAAATGTGTACTGTACAATAAATTTTCTACTTCAGCAAGACACTTTTAAAAACCACATTCATCTTACTAAAGGAAGTGCATGCCTTAACGTTTAATTACCAACCCAGACACAGGCTGACATCCATTACCCATTTAGGCTTCATAGGCACACTTCCCCAAAGGTGCTTAGTCAGCAACTCACAAAGCTTTTCGGCTCTGCCAGGCTCAGTGGGGTGCAATCCATCCAATGTAGAAGTAAAGTAAATGCTCCCACTACTCTCACCAGCTCTAAGCAAAAAAACAGCACTGCCTGCATTTTTAAATAGGAGATGGTGGGGCTCAGTCTCCCTGGAGTCAAATGCTGCGGATGGTTAGTTCTGCCCTCTAATTTCAATGTGTGAGGCCTGGCCATTACTCAGTAGTGAAGGGCACAAACTCTGTATATTTAGAAGTCCCACATGCAGAACAGGTTGTGGAACTATATTCTAGGCACGCATTACATCCTGGCCAGAACCAGCCTCATAGAAAACTCTCTTAAGTCAAGTAATACTTTTTTTTTTTTTTTTAAAAAGAACCAACTTTATTTTCACTGAATGTTATGGGGACTGCATCCAATAGAGTTTACACTGGCTGTGATCCAATGAGCTACTTTAGGAATGCTGGAGGGCTTGAGTATGCCTAGAATGGTTTTAATTTGAAAAGTGAAACACAGCACTACATATTTCGTTCCACACCAGAAATTTCTTTCGAAAGTCACCTCAGTTGCAAAACTGTACTATTGGATTTCCTCAGCCCCAAGCTCACTGCCCTTGGGGAGGTCCTCTAATATAATATATTCTATTGTTATGAGCTGGGGGTGGGGGTGGGGAGTGTGGATGGAACCCTGGGTTCCCTTCCAGAACTTGTGATCCTGCATCCAGGACAGTAGAATGCAAAGGAAGCTTGCCAAACCAGTTCCTTTATCAAGGCAATGGCTTTGGCTGGCTGGTTGGTTTTAGCATAACCAAGTAAGTAATTCTGCTCAGCTTCATTAATTATGAACACAGAAATTTGGGGTCCCCTGCAAAATGCGGCAAACAACTGCAAAACCTTGGCACCGGTTTGGAGAAGAGATCCAATTTTGGGGTTCGTAGTCAATTAAACTATTCTGTGTCATACAACTAATGAGTGGGCCTTTCCCAAGCAGCTCACCTAGCTTGCTACTTGGCAGAACAGTAGCCATAGTTGTCTGTAGGCTGGAAGCAGGCTAAAAGCTGCAGTCAGAGAAAGATGTCTTGCTCTTCACTTGTTAGACTTCAGAGCTCCCCTGGAAACCTAAAGCAGAACCAAGATCTGTGGGGATGTTAATGCTGTGAGCCCCTCCATCCTATACACAGGTTTCTTATGTGTGTGAATAAAACCATGTATCCTAAAATCACAACAGTCAAAGAATCCACACCACAAGTAAACACTGTAACCCCTGGTGCCTCTCAGGCTGGGGTGGTGGGTGACGATATTTTCTGTGTACTGTTAGTTCTATGTTATAATAATGAATCTACACTATACAGAGTTCGTTTTATAAATGAATGGAACTTGCTGACCCAGATCACACCGCCCCCTCCTGCTCCAGCAACCCTTGAACACACAATAGCAAGGAATTCAATCTCACACCCACCCAAAGTGAAGGTCGTGTAAATCCAACTGATGTGTCAACAGAAGAGCTATGTGCATGTTTAAATCTCTCCAGGTGAAATCAATGGGCTTTTAAAAACGTTCCGCTTTGTCTGGATCGGGTCCAATAACGGCAAGTTACTCTTGCCTAATGTTTCCTCAAGGAGTTTTGGATGGGTTTCAGCTAAATCATGATAACGTTTATTACGACGCTAACACAGCATTGTGCGGAAGGATGCGGTCAAACCACCTTCCTGCGGCAATAGGAAGCCTTTCTCTGGACGCGAGCCAGAGCCATCGCTTTCGCGTTGCCTTTGCCCGCAGCGCGCTTCAGCTCCCGTCCAGATATGTGGACGGTGACTCAGAAGCAGCAAGTCCCACAGAGTTTACTTTGCAAGTCCTGTTGGCCTCAAAGGGTCTTCAGAGCAGATCCCGACAGAATTGCACTGTTATTTGCTCCTCCATAAACGTGCACACGATTGCCGCCTCAGGGCTAGGGTGGCCCCGAAGCAAAAGACGAAAAAAGGCTCCTGCACCTTTAACAGACGCGCAGACTTTTTTGCCGAAGAAGTTTCTTTTTCGCCACAACTGATTAAAGGCGCAGGAACCTATTTCGCCTTCGCACGTCGCAACTTGGCGCTTGAATTCAAAGAAAGTGACGCGCGTCAGGCTTCCTTGAATTCAATGGTCAGGCAAGCGACGCCACACGCTCCCATGTTGACGCTCCGCGTTGGTTATCTGCCCGCAAACAGCGAGAGCGTCTGGGCCGAGGAATCTCTTTTCCTCTGGCTGCGAGACTTTCGGTGTCTGCAGCCGTGCGAGGCGCTGATAAGCGGGGCGCTCGGGAGACAGGCGCCCTCTCGGCGCAACCTCGGGGAGACACACGCTACTACTGCAGCCTCGGCCGGGAAGGGCAGCTTCCCCCAAGGCGTGCCTGCGCGGCCTGGCGCCCTCTCTCCACCAGAGGGACTGAGCCGGCGGCGCTTGGTAACCTGATCCCTCCTCTTCCTTGGGAGAAGTTTCATGCTGGCGCTGGAGAGGCTCGAGGAGGAGCTGCCACTCCTGTTGCTGCCGCGAGAGCGAGGCGTGGAGAAAGGTGGGTGCCCGGGAATTGGCTACCGCTCGACATTTTCCTGATAGACCATCCCGCCAAGGACACCCGACTGAGGTAGATTCGGCGCAGCTACGCCTTGTGTGTCTGTAAATTGCGTGTCCGCGCGCTCTCGCTCGCTCGCTCGCTCTCCCGTTGCCACTCAGTGCGCAGGGCAAAATAGGACGACGGAGAGGAGTTTCAGCGCCGGGTGAGCATCTCGGGTGAAGCAGCTCCGAGAGGCGCGGGAAGAGAAAATGGGGCGCCCCCCGGGAGGGGGGGGGATGCGAAGCGGAGAGGAGACGAGGCAGCCCGTCCTGCGCCTCCGCGGGAAAGGCGAGCGCTAGCGGGGAGCAGATGGCGCCTGCTCTCGCCTCGCCAAGGATGGGGCCGCCTTTGCCAGGCAGGAAGCAAAACGTTTCGCCCCCGTCAGGTTGAAGCCTGACTCCTCTTCCCACCCCCCACCCTCGCCGCCCAGTCCTTCCCGGGCTGGGGAGATGACCCCCATCCCAGAACCGGGGCGGGCGGAGCGGGCAGCGGGCATCGCGCGGCCGGCCTCACTGCCTGGCTGTGCTCACTGCGGGAGCTGCAGAGCGCAGCGGGAGTGCGGCAGCAGCAGCAGCAGCAGCTGGCTCCGGCGGCTCCTCCCTCTTCTGCTTTCTCCTCCGGCCAGCCGGCGACTGACTCCTGTCCGCTCTGGCTGGGGGAAAGAAGGCTCCTTGCCTGCCGCCCGCGCCGGCGAGGCTCGGCGAACGTCTGCCATGACTTTCCCCGGGGCGCTAGGTAAGTGGCGGCTGCTTTCCAAGCAGGAAGTGAACGGGGCGGGCATGCAAGAGCTGACCTTGCCGGAAGAAGCTGGGCTGGCACCTGCAGCAGACCTGCTCGGCCGGGGAGAGCAGCCTGTATCCTTGGCTCCCATCACTAGGAGGGAGACCCGTCGCCTTCCCTCCTAGCTCCATCGGTTCCACGTCCTCCCTGCTTTCTTCGCCACAGCAGAATAAGACTCATTTTCATGGCATGCGCTCATGAAATATTCAGGATCCCCCATAGCTGGGTTCCTGAATCAATCTTCTGAAAGAGGAAGAGCGAGAACAGTTCCTGAAGAGGTTGATTGAGGACAAGTTATTTACTTATCCTGCCCCCCCCCCGCAAAAAAAAAAATCCCGAACAGAAACATTACGGTATACTAATACTTCATTTTTATTTTTAAAAGACCCATTCTGGAAACTTCAGGTTAATGCACTGACTCATTTAGTTCCCACGGTTTCCAGTTGTAGCTTTGGTCTTATTCATCTTGTTGCTCTGCTTCTCCCCTCCCAAAACAGAGCAAGCCATTTTTGGATTTGGAAATCATAGTAAGTTTCTGGATTTTGCTAGTTTGGTAAGAGCACATAAACTGATGTGCAGGGACATCACCTTAGCCTAGTTCGCTCCTTGATTCTTGAGTACTGCAGAGAGCTAGCCTTGCATGTTTAATTTATTGTATATCGCCTAGAGAATTTATATGGCGAGGCAACTAATAAATGTCAAAAATAAATAAGTGTTCACTGAATTCAAATAATAAATTAATAAATGTATTTAATACCTGCCCTTCATACTAAGATGCCAGGGCAGGTCACTACAATTTAAAATGCAGCCTTCCAAACAGTTTGAAATAAATTACAATTACAAGAATAGGGTGGGTCTTAAAAAAGTACACTGCAAGTGTCAAAGGCCAGGGTTAAGAGACTGCATAGTGAAGGTGTCAGGCACTCCTCTGGGGATAGAGTTCCACAGTTTATGGGATGGCTCAGAGAACACCCTCACCTGGATCACACACACCACCTCTCTAAGGGTGCTGGAAGTACCAAGAGGGAACTCTCTGCTGATCTTAATACCCAAGAGGTTATGTAGGGAAGGATGTGGTCTTTCAGTTATTTGGGGTCTAAGTCTTTAGGGCTTTAAACATTTAATGAGCATCTGTGCCCAGAAACAAACTGGCAACCAATTCAGCTGTTTTAGAACAGGGATTTAGATGAGATACTAATGGAACCCAAGGCTGTAATCCAGCTGCTGCATTTTAGAACATTTGAAGTTTCTGAGTCATCTTGAAGAGCAGCCCCACACTGAGCACACCACCATAGTGCAGCCTGGAAGTTACCAGAGCATGGAGTACAGTAGCCAAAGAATTTTTGTCCAGAAAGAGCCATAGCTGCCAAACTGTAGCTGTAGCTGAAAAAAATGTACTCCTAGTCACACCTTCCAGAAGTGTGCAAGCCCATCCAGAACAGTCAGTCCACCCCCCCACCCCCCCGCATCCTGGACTTGAGAACTCAGGACATGAAACACATCTGTCTTTTCAGGATTCAAGTTTAGTTAATTGGTCCACATCCAGCCCACTGCTGCCCACAAGAACTGGTCTTAACACCTTAACTGCCTCTCCCAATTCTGATGGAACAGAGTGAGTGAGAGCTGGGTCTTGTCTGCATAATGATGATACCTCACTCCAGATATCCTGATAGTATATCCCAGGTGCTTTGTATAGGTATTAAATAGCAGGAGGACAAGATGGAACCCCTCCCAGGTCTCACAACTCTGTCTGAATCTGTGCAATTCTGCCCCTCTAGTGTCTCAGTGCTGTTACAGCAGACCTCCAAATGTGTCAGAGTGCTAGTCTCTTGGCCAGATAACAAAAGCCCATTCACCGCTTGGAAAAGCTCAGCTACATAGCTACTTGTTGATGCACTGGCGGCAGAGAAGTAAAGTGTTTTTTTGCCACTGCTATGAGGAAACTAGTGTTTGTTCAGAGTTGGGTTAGGATTTGCATCACCTGCACTCTTACCTACCAACACTGCTTCATTTCATGCTGGTTACTAGAATACCAAGGCAACCTAAGTGCTCCACAGAAATGGTGAGGGCACCCAGGAATGGTTGTGTCAATGGCTCTATGCATTTCACCATTCCATAGTGAGATGAGAGCCTCATTAGGAGTACCAGCCATGTCAGCTGGAAAATCCCCCCAAGTATTCAGGTTTCCATAAATCTCCAAGGGTGGGGAATCTCACACCTTGCAGAGTGGAGTAGCTGGGTTCAGCTTTAGCAATGGTAAGAGGACATGGGTTTCTTTATCCCTACTTTCTTGCTTAAAGGAATGCAGGCTGAGACCTTGGATGGATAGTGGCAAAATAAATATTTAATTTAGTCTACAGCAGGGGTAGGGAATCTGTGGTCCTCCAGATGTTGGATTCCAGCTCCCATCAAACCCAGCCAGATGGGCTGATGGTCAGGGATGATGGGTGTTGTCCCACAGGTTGCCCATTTTGAAAAGTCTTCCTGGGACACTCAAGACCTTTGGTCTGAGCAATAAAAGACACCACCTGTGTTACAAGACTTGATTGTTCTTGGTGGATAGTTATAGACCTGGACTTAGACCTTGTACAATATGTTGGTTACAATAGACTTAACAGAAAAGCCAGTTAGAAACCTTGTTGCAGAGACCAAAAAATGGGGAGGAAGGGAAGGGAAACATCCTGTGCAGTACAAAGAAATGGGAATGTTGAAATACTTTGGCACCTTATTTATTAGCAATCACTAGAATATATCAACATGTAATGTTTGAAATTGTTCTTAGACTGAAAATAAATCATTTCCCAAGCAGCCATCACAGCTAGTAGCTATTAATAGAAGATTGTTTCCCATTTAATAACAAGCTCAGATGCCAACAGTTGGAAAGTGGAGTCATGCATGTAGGAATAGCATCACATAAAGACTGTTCCAAGTTACACAACTTTTGGGAATGATTTTGTTTTCAGGATAAATGTTTTCTTCCTCGTAATCAAAGCAACGCTGATTGCCTGGGCAAGGCTCCTAATAATGCTAAGCCCTTTAAAACCCTTTGATTTCAACAGGAGATATTTCAACACATGCTTTAACACTTTCACTGAAATTAATAGGACTTTAAAGTGGTTAGAGTTCAGCCATGCCTTTGGCTTTGAAACCTGGGATAAATTTAGAATTCAATGCCCAGACCTACATTTCCACACAGGGTTTTTAAAAATAGTTTATTGGTTCATGAACAATTTTAGCAGGTGTTAATAGAAACTTTGGCTTCATGTAGTAACTGACAAGTACAAGGAATTTCAGATGCATTAAAAAAATTGAAACTAAATATTGCAAGGTTATATTCCAGAGTAAATATTATATAGCTTATTTAAGAAGAATGGTTGATAAAAAATGGACTTTAAAAAGGAATGTTAAGGAGTTTTCTTTGTTACTTAAATTAAAGCTATTCATGAATGAAGGTTGTTTTGGTTTATATAGAGAATGCAGGAAATATCTTATGGGGGAGGGAAAGCGTTTTAAAATTACTATTAATGCTGATCTTTCTCTTTCCCCACATAGAGTTTAAAGACAGAATATAATCTTAGAGATTCAGTTTAAACACTCTTCCTCTTATAAATACAAATTATTCCATTGCAAAATTGCTTGACATTTATGATAGAAAAATGGTATGAATTAGAATGATGAATATTTGCTATCATTTGAAACTTTCAACTGTTTGGCTGTGAAAGAATGCTAGGAGGGCACTTGAAATAATAAATAAACAATTTATTATTTATATTTTGCTCTTTTACAGTCACAACCAGAGTGGCTAGCTGCATATATAAAATTCAACCATAAAATACAACTAAGTTGGTTTTCCTTAAATCAAACACAGATTTTAAAACACAAGATACAATTCAGACTGAAACTCAGGCAGTAACAAAATTAAATAGGACTTCAAAAGATTAAAGACCTGGAGTGAAAGAGATGCTTTCAAATTCTGTTAAATGATGTCTGTACTGGGGGGGCTGATGCAGCTCAGTTGAAATAATGTCCCAGAGCTGTATTGGCACAATTTAAATGGTACTGTTTCTCATGCTGTCTCATGATGACACGGAAGTGGTACCTCTGAAGCTGATGCCAAGGGCCAGGTAGCTCATAAATGGAATTCAGTGGTCCTTAATACAATCTTAAGACAATCTGGTTGTAGACCAGGGTGGCCCTATTTTTAATACCAAGTGGATCACAAGACTACTTTGACACAGAACCCATGCCACACCCTGCCTTGTCACCCAAGCGAGGAGCTGGGTTTTGGTAAGGAGGCTTGAGGCTCTGGCAGGTTCCTAGAGCTCTACCACCTTCTTCACAAAGCTGTTCTAAGTCCTAAGCACAGAGGTGCACAATACAAGGAAAGATGAATCGGCATTAATCCTTAAACCTGTTGAAATCAGTGCAATTACTCATGTCTGATCAAGGATAAATCTAGTTAAGTTCAATGGGGCGGGCTTCCAGGTAGGTGTAATCCTATGCCACTTACTTGGGGGTAAGCCCTACTGAACTCAGACTTATTTCTGACATATATAAGGTTTGCATCGCTGCATGCCACATACGGCCGATAGTAGATGCAATTTAACGTTGACCTGTCCAGTTGAGCTTCATTTATTTCAATAGGACTGAGATGTGCCTAATACATGCTGGATTGCATTCATTATTTCTAAGTTTTACTAGTTTCTGGTGGATATTGCACCAATTCACACAGCCAAATGGTTGAGAAAATACTGTGCATCTAAATTCAATACAGCATAAGTCAAAGCAATCACTGCTCGCCCCAAAGCTACAGTGCCCTCCCAGAGCTGCTAAAAGTGAGTTGAGTGGTGCTGTGGTAATTGTGGATGGAGTTGTGAGATGGGTGCTTAATGAAGGAATCATTCAACCACTTCATCACACATTGTACTTCGTATAAATAAGCTAAATTTGTGTTCTTTGTTTAGTCAGCCCAATTCATGAAAATTGACTTGTGCTTCAGTAACTGCCACAATCTAAAACTGTGCTGTCTTGTTTTATGTGCCCAGTGAGTCTTCTATTTTCCTGCGTTGACAGCAGCCTGCCACACAGTTTGAAATGCCTATTTTGTAACTCTGGGAAGTTTCAAATGTGATTTCTAGGGCTGATATTTGGAAAGAGAGAGAAACGCACAGTGCTTTACACTTGCACACAGCTAATGAGGCTTATTTTAAAAAATGCATTCAAAATGTTTAGGATTGGAGTATAGTGACAATAGGCATCAGAATCAAAACTAGAAAATTTGAAATACATCATGCAGGAGTGAGTAGAGCATTTCTTCATCTGATTTTGAAAATTTTTGTTGAGTAGTCCTAAGCTCCAAAACTGGTATTGCCATATAAGAAAATTCTTGCTCTGGTGACTGTTAAAAGAACATAGTGTTCACTGTAAATCATTACAGTGGTGTAAAATTTCACAAATTTTAAATTACTCTAGGATTAACTAAAAGACAGTGATTTATTTTTGATAACTAACTGTAACATGTAGCCTATAATTGCATATTTTCCCCCCTTAGCTGAGATGCCCAGACAGTTCCCAAAGCTAAACCTCTCTGAGGTTGATGAGTCGGTGCGGCTTCTAGCCGAAAAGGTTTTTGCCAAAGTTCTTCGAGAAGAAGACAGCAAAGATGCCTTGTCACTATTCACCGTGCCTGAGGATTGCCCTATTGGGCAACAAGAGGCGAAAGAAAGAGAGCTGCAGAAGGAGATGGCAGAGCAACAGTCATTGGAAACAGCGAAAAGGTTTGTTCAAAGACAATGCAGAAGTAACTTAAAGTCTTTAGTTAATATGCATAATGGCAGGACATTTTTGAAGTAAAATTTAACCATAAAGCTGATTTTGTTGATCTCGAGATGTGTCTTACTCACTTACGTGTTGTTTACCATTGAAACTTAGGAAGAAAAGTTTCAAGATGATTCGGTCCCAGTCCTTGTCGCTGCAAATTCCACCACAAGAAGTGAGAGCTCTGTCGGACACCCCAGTTGTGTCTCCTCCTACTCCAGTGCTTCCAGGTTCTTTGCAACCCACCCAAAGGATGTATGATGTACCAGAATTTCAAAGAGTTACAATTAGTGGGGATTACTGTGCTGGGGTAAGGAATCAGTCAATTTTTCCTGTTTTAGAGAGAGAGAAAAGGGAAAAAAATGTTAACTGTTGTATGCTTGTGTAATGTGAAATTAAATTGTTCTTTTATAAAGCTTATATTTGCCTAGTTACTCTAGAGATTGTATCCCAGGGCTAGAGAACCTCTAGCCTGCCAACCCCCTATTCTTTGGCACCTGTAAAGCCATTTTGATGAAGCCATGCTCACCTGACCTCCACCTGTCGTCCGTTGTGGGGCAGGTAAACCTGGCTCTGCTGAAAGGGTTTTGAAGGCACAACTGATGGGCAGTGCCTGCAGAGGGCTTTGCAGGCACTGCCAACCAGATGATCATTGGGTCTTTCATACAGATGTGAAGGCCCAGAAACCAACATTTTCCTTCAATTCTCTTACCTCCCCATTCTTTTTCTGGGACTTCACATCTCTGGTCTTGCAGAGCACTTTGCAGTGGGCTTTGCAAAGCACTCAGACTGGTTTCAGAATGTGCAGGCAAAAAGAGGATCTCCTGGCAGCATTGTGATCTCAGGTGACTGACAAATAGTCACCCAACTCACCTGTCAGATTTGGCCCACAGGTGGTAGGGAAGATAGCAGTCTTGCTGGTTGGTCAAATTCAGTTCCCCACCCTTCTCTGTTCAGTAGACATGTAACACTTGTCTTGTCAATTAACAAAAACACAATACAGTATTACCACCTGGCTTTGGAATACAGATACAAGTTATTACCTGTGTCGGATGTAAGATAAAAAATGACCTGCACAGGGATCAGAGGAGGCCTTTATTCTCTCATCCTCTTTTCCTCCTGGCCTTCAGTTAGGGGCACAAATAGCTGAGCAGATTATAACATGCCCAAATAATTACCTGGAATAGGAGGTCCATGCATACCTCCCAGGGTGACTTCCATATTCCATTTGTGCAGGTAGGCAGTTTCTTCTTGGTGTATATGTAGCCGGTGCACATGTGAAGCAGCACTTGGCTCTCCAACTTCAGATAATGATCAAACATGTTGACATGAACATGTATTGCTACCTGGCAGAGAGCTGAGGTAAAGGGGTTCTCTTATCCCAAGTGAGATCTCTTCCAGCAAGTGTTGTACATCCTGTCTGATCACATTGCTATCATTTCCAAAACTACTATATACAGGTAACTCACATCTTACGCGAGGGTTTCAGGGGGCCACAAATAAATGCAAAAACACATAAAGCAAGGAACCCATGGAACTGCCTACCCAACCCGCTGCAAGGTGGAGGAGGGCTGCTCACCTGGCTTTGGGAAGACAGCGCGAAGGCTCTGGGATGCTACCAGAGCATGCTTGCTCTGCCTTCCTGAAGTCGAGTAAGCCTGTGCTTGTAGCTATGTGTGAGTGGGTTTTGCCCACTCTCCATTTATTTATTCCCATCAACCCCCTCCATTCATAGCTGCAAATATGTAGGTAAAAGAAGCGTAAGATGCGAGTTACGTATATATCCAGGGTGCTGGTAACCTGGGTTAATGTACATACTTTCTTAAAAGCTTCAAGATGCAGCTAAAGTTCACCCTTACATTACTGATCTATGTAGGGAAGTATTAAGACACAGGTGGAACTGTGCATGAAGTATTTACATGTTATCATAAGAAGCCTTTTGCTTCATCTGGAGGTAAATGCATGAAGAATTTTGATTGACAATATAGGGTAGATTTGACTGTTTCTATAATGGTTTGGTTCACTGGTCTGCCTAGATGAAATCCTAATGACATTTGTAGGCTATATTGAAATCTCTAGGTTTTAATGCCTGTCACTGAGATGGTAAATATTGAACAATTTTACTTCACGATACAAGTGGAGGCTGCCACAATTGAATGCTTATCCAAATACAGATTTTCTTTAACATAGTTAATAAGATTTCAGATTTCCATGTTGTACTAGTTTTCTGTGGGTAGAGAATTCTTGTGTATAGAGGAACACCAACTTACAATCTACAGTGGTACGACCAACACATTGATTTATTGCTTCAGTGAGAAGTAGGCCTAGCTGTCAAGAAAATGTGTTTCGGATTAGTGTTTACAGTAGCATTAAAAACCCCCAACTCTAGTGGTTAATTGTATAATTTCTCCCTTCAGGTTACTGTTGATGATTATGAGCAGGCTGCCAAGAATTTGGCAAAAGCTCTCCTTATTAGAGAAAAGTATTGTCGCCTTGCTTACCATCGCTTTCCAAGGACAACGGCCCAATATTTATGCAGTATGAGAAATGAACAATGGAAAGATGAAGATGAAGTGCTTCCAGGTAAATTAGCTGCAGGTTTTTTTAAAGGTTTTGGTGCATGAAAACCTAAGAGATGATTAACTTTTACTGTTCTTAATATGCCCACTTGATCAATATTACTTCCAGCCTTGCATTAGGTTTTACTCTAATAAATGTGTTGCCATTTTGTTCTTAAAGAGTAAATAATCACATAAAGATATAGGGACAGTGCAGTTCTGTGCAATATATTCACTGCTGCTCAGAAAAATGCTGGTCAAGTCCATACACTATGCTTGGTGGCAAATTAGCAATGCACTTTCAATATTTAATTGGAGGTTCAGCAACCATCACTCCAATAGGAAACATTGTTAGTTGAACTAATCACCCACAGCATTATACAAGTAAGTCAGTTCCTCTTGCAGCTTTGCTAGATGGGGTTTTCCCCAACCCTTGTTTTTGAGGAATGGTGAAAGTGGGGATTAGCTTGTAACCCAGTTCAGATATGAACAGGGATTTGCACATCCAGCTTTCATGTTTAGCATGCTCTGGCCTTCTTGAACATATTGGCCTCAGACCTATGCAACTGTGCAAATTTTGACCACAAAAATTCTTCCCTCTCAGCAGTGCAAACATTAAACCATGGGTGGACAATTTGTGGCCCCCCAGATGTTGTTGAATTTCAACTTCCATCAGCCCCAGCCAGTATGGCCAATGGTTACTGTAGGTGTAGTCTGGCAATATTTGGAGGGGTCACTAGTTGTATGCCCTATACTTAAGACTGCAGAGATTTTACAGAGCATATTTTGATTTGCATCCCAGTTCAAAATGTTTATGTTGGTGTATCAGCCCCATGTATAATGTCACCTTTTTCATACTTTGCTTGAATAGCTTTCATATAACACATTCTGAACTTCTGGATTTTGGGCCATGGATGCAGTTTGGTCCATGGTAAAGAACATTACCATAAATATCAAATATCACTGAAATAAATGGTTAAGCATGAGTTGGGTTTCACTCCATGTTTTGGGGCTGATAGGTACCATAGTACCATGTTGCATAGAGTTAAGATGACAGTCATGTGATAGTAGATATCCTATATAGCACTTCATGATTTTCATGTCTATTACTGCTTTTTTTTGTTGGAATATTGTGAATAGAAACAATACTGTATTTTGAATGATGACAGAAATTTATTGATTCGGACATTTTTATAGATTTTCATCCACCCCCAAAAGACCTGCAGGACCTTTACAATCTTGATGATTCTCCAGGGAATCTGGATTATGTTGTAAAGATGAAGGCAGGCATTTTCTTCGTTTATGAGAACAAAGAAATGATGGAAGCTGATGAGCCGTGGAACTTGCCTTATCCTGATCTTCAGACTTACACCCTTGACCTCAGTCATGTGCTGGCTCTCATTGCAGATGGCCCAACGTATGGCTTTGTTTAACTTTGAGAATTCCCTAATGCTAGCCTATTGTATGCTTCAACAGTTGCGTTGCTGCTATGAGTGTCAAACCTATTATGTTAAATGATGTTCTGGGATGTACAGTGTTAACCGGGGGGGGGGGGACGGACCTCAGACCCAGGGGTAATCTGTGATCTTCCAGAACTCTCTGTCTGGTCCTTGGACTTGTCTCCAGGCCACACCCACTTCCCAGCTACAGTCCTTCTCCTGAGGTCATGCCTTTCTCTAGCCTGACTTTGCATATTCCTTGAGTGTTTTTTGTTGTTTGAAAGGTGCCCTTGATCTCTGATATTGACTTTTGGTTGTCTGTGTGAAGGACAAAGAAAGAGGGTCTCACTTTAGTAAATGTGTTTAGGATTGCAGCGGTGAGGTAGTATTAATAGTCTGAATCTCTCAAATGTGGGATTGGAACAGGGTTGATCAGTGGCAGTGCTTGGCCTACGGCTCCTTTAAGGAGAAGAAAAAGTTGCATTTCTAATTCTTAAGTGGATATCTGATTCCTGCATTGCAGGGGGTTGAACTAGGTGACTCTTTGGGTCCCTTTCCAATTCTATGATTATTTAAGTAAAAGCATTCTAATTTGCTGTCGGACCATACTTAAGGTACGGTGTTTCCTTTTCCGCAGAAAAACATACTGCCATAAGCGGCTTAACTTTCTAGGATCTAAGTTTGGTTTACATGAGATGTTAAATGAAATGTCTGAACTTAAAGAACTCAAGAGTAATCCTCATCGGGATTTTTACAATGTGAGAAAGGTAAGTACGAAAAAGATTGGTCTGTGATTTATTCTAATCAGTGCCACTTTTTAGAAGCATATGATGTTAAGTTGAATTAAATATTATGGAAAACATTATTTCATCTTGCGGCAGTATGATTCATAATCGTATGATATGAGTAAGGAACAGCAATAAAATGTTGCAAGAAATAGCCAAAGCAGAGAAGGTTGAGCTGCTTGGTCAAAGGATGAGATACAAAAATAATCAAAATCTGAATTGCTGACTTTGAGAAAAGAAAGAATGTATAAATGAAATAGGGGATGGGAGAACCAGTTTGGAACGATAGTGCTACTAAAAGAAAATCCTATGCCTATTGGATTGTCTGCCTTTAAAAATAGTTCAGAGAAACCACCTTCAATGTCAGATGACATGGTGTGCTATTACATGGATTTTGACAGTCAACAGCCTAAGAATGTCTGGCAAAAAGATTGCATGTTCTTAGTAGGGGCATAATGACCTTCCTTAGGCAAGGATGGCATAAACATTACCCTCATAGAATTAACTCTGCCTTCTTCCGGCTTGTTAAGGGCTTGCTGTGAACTAAGAATCTCAACAGCCAGAAGTGTTGCTTAATTATTGCCATATAACATGTCTTGGCTGTGAATGGGTGGCAGCTTTGCCGAGAATTGAAAGCAGCACAGTAGAGATGAAGTAGTATATGTCTGGTTTTGCAGGGCTTTTTTGTTTTAATCTTAGCCATTATTAATACAAAGATTTAATACTTCAACACTTTCTGTAGATAATGCAACCACACTCCTCTCCAGACTTTATATAGTCCAGGCTAGGCACAATGTGAGTTCCTAAAAACAGCAGCTGAATTCTGCTATTAGTAAGTCATAAATTAAGACTTTAATTTTTATTGTTTTATTCTATTGATGCACTGGACTCATAAGTTTGTGAATGTATAGTATGAGTAAGGGTTTGTGTGGGCCTTCAAAATATGTGCTAGTTTAAAGGGATGTATTCTCACTAAGAATAAAATGTTTCCTGCTATCTAGCTGGCACAGATCCCTCAACCAAAAAATTATTCATTTGCATGCCCTTTTCTGATCTACAGGGCGTAACTCCACAAGGTTGATGAAGTTGGTTAGAAAAATAATTTTAGAGAAGAAAGAAACACTGAAAAGTAAAGGAAAACTTAGTCTTCCAGGCCCTTAAGAGCTGTTCTTTTCATGGCGGTGTGCATAAATTAATACTTTTATTAGATGACACTGTGGTGAAACTATGGAGAATGTTGAATAGTGCATATGCATTAGTTTATACAGCCCTGTGTTAATGTAAACACAGAAAAATATATTTATGTACAGCATTTTGTGATATAATGAACTTTTTTTTTTTTTACAGTGCAGAGTCAGTATATAGTTATATTGCTTCTGTTCTCTGGTTTCAAAATAGGTTGTGTAAGAAAAGAAGTCATTCCTGGAAAGTGTGATTAAGGCAGTAAACAGAACAGGTTGAAGCTTTTCCAAGTGAACTGCCAATGTCCCCAGATTCATTGGAAGTACTTATTCAATTATTTATTTACAGTAAAGTCTTTTGCAAAAACAACACACACTATGACAACCCCCTCCAAAAGCAAAAAAAGAGACCCTTAGAGGAAATCAGTGTTGTGCTCTTCTAATTGTTCAATGAGTGCAAGCATTTTGGCTTGCCATCTGGAATGATTGCCCCTGTCCTCCTCCTCAGGTCTTAAGAGAACCCTAGAGGAATAACAGGGGAGGGGGGGACAAAATAGGGGGGAAACATCCAACTTACAACTACGCTCCACCTTTACAACATGTGTGCTACTGACTCTCAAACTTCGGGATTGTCGGAATAATATGCAACAAAAATTTAATCAATTTGCATCATGCAACTCAAATTGGGTTCACTAGACCCAGAATTTTAAAACAATGTGGACTAAAGTCACTTCTGGGGCCCCTTCAGGATTAGGGGCGCCAAAGCTCAAGATTCATTAGTTTCATAGTAAATCCACACCGGCAACACCCCTCATTCCTGGGACAGAGGGGTGTCACAGTACAGAGCAACTGGAGGGGCACAAGTTCCCAACTCTTGTTTTAAAAAAATTGAAGCTGAAGCCATTTTAAGCTTTCAAGATCCAAAGTTTTGTAAACTGCTTCTGCTATTAGGCTAATATCTTATGATGTCCCAAGGTGGAAAAACTAGTAGTGTTTATAGTGAGAGGCTATGAAAGGAAAGTGCTGGAGAGACATAGATCATAATTCTGAACGGGGTGACCAAGACCCTTCTGTCGATGTAATTATCACTGATCTAAATATGGAATATTTATCTATCTTGGTGACAGGTTTAATAGAGACGTGTCCATAAGAGTATCAAATGACACCTGTGTCATTGAAATGTTGGAAGGTGTCAAAATCGTTCAGTGTGCTTGAAAGCTTAGCTTGGGTTGGAAGATGTAAAGTGCTTGTTTATAAGATTGTCCTGTAGGTAGATTGCTGGAAACCACAGGGAAGGAGATTGCTGTTGCCCTCAGTTCCTGCTTGTGTGCTTCCCACAGGCATCTAGCCAGCCACTGTGAGAACAGGATGCTGGCCTAGAAGAGGGTGGGGAGGAAAAGGTGGATGGAGATGATTATGAGGAAAAGAATAAGATGGCAGCAAAAATATATTAGTGTGATGCACCTCTGTTTCAGTTGCTTGCAGCATACCCTCCAGCATGTTGAATCCCAAAACTGGGATGTGCCTCTTCCTGTTTGTGCTCCCTTGCGAGTCATGTGAACCACACAAGATCACAGAGCCTTAAAGATGAGCATTTTTCAGGGCTGTGCTCTCATGGTGCCCAAAAACGTGCATTTGGGGGCACCTCACTTTTTTCAAGGTGAGATCTCGCCTGCGAAATCACGTGAACAAATATATATGTACCTCTGTAGTAACTTTGCTAGGGTGTGCAGGAAGGAATATATATAAATATCTTGGGATCTTGAATTAGACAATAGTCTGAAAAATATAGAAAGGCAGGATAAATTTTATTTAGTAAAAATTGTTTTAATAAATAAATACATTTCTGTTAAGAGGAAATGTTATCTGAGGACAGGTTCAGATAACTCTAATGGACTTAAGATGACTGTGGCAGGCAAAAAATAATTGGCCACACAGCCTTCCAGATCTTGTAAGGGTATAGTTCAGGTATATATTGTTTTTCTGCCTAAAAATTATACCCTTAGCTCAGACTTCATCCTCCTCTAATAACATTAAATGTGCCAAAGTAAACTTACGGTAATTTTGCATGTTTAATGGCTGCACAATTTTGAATGAACAGTGATTTTGTGATTAAATATCCTTCTTGTGTTAGTAGATGTTTTAAGCATCTGTTTTAATACAGCTGTTGATGAAACTCTCTAGGTTTTAGTGGAAGTTGTTACAAAGCACATTTAATGGAAAATTAAAGACTAAATCCAGTTATGAATTATGTACAATGATCATAAGAACAAAGGTTAATGGCATGTAGCCTGACTCTGCTTTTTATGGAAACTGATTTGCAAAGCTGATTTTAAATTATGATGGTGAATAATAAGTGTGCGCTAATGAACTGCCTGTTTATAGAATGCTAATCAGTTTCATGGCATTTACTACCTTCTGAAAACTCCAGGAGCTTCAAAAACTGGTTTTAAGCTCAAGAGTACATTATGACCTTTAGATAACATGCTGCTCTGGTGGCTTAACATTTTATTAGGTACACTTGTGGAGATGGTGATGCAGTAATGAGATCCCATTGGAAAAGTAGTGTTCTAAGAAAATGGTAATAGCTAGGCATTTTCTTTTACTCAGAAGTAAGTTCCTTGTGTTTTGTGGGATTCCGTGGAAAAGCAGGAAATTTGTCAATAACATGGAACTTCTTTTTTGTGATATGTGATGGCTCATTCACACATGCAGTAAGTTTGGAATCAGCTCACAATTGTGGGACAGAAGTAGCTTACCATTGCTTCTGCTAGGACAAATTAATTTCCAGTGATCTTTCCTTCCTCATTGTATAAACCGGGTATGGGGACTCTTTGGCCCTGAAGATGTTGCTGAATTACAGCTCCCTTCATAGCAAATGTGGCCGATGGCCAGGGATTGTGCAAGTTGCAGTTCAGCAACATCTTCAGGGCCAAAGGATCTCCACATCTGGTACAGAATCATTAGTGTTGCCTTCTTGAATCTCTGCATTGAGGCCAGAACTGCAAAATGAGCTGCTGAATGTGAGGCATTTCCCCCCTCCTCAGGATAAACATCTTGCAGGTGTTATGAAGATTCTATTCCTTTTAATGGAACAAGTTTGGCTTGGGTTGGGGGGGGGGAATTATTAAATACAGTGGGACCTCTGGTTACGAACTTAATTCATTCCGGAGGTCCGTTCTTAACCTGATGTACCACTTTAGCTAATGGGGCCTCCTGCTGTTGCCATGCGATTTCTGTTCTCATCCTGAGGTAAAGTTCTTAACCCGAGTTACTACTTCCAGGTTAGCGGAGTCTGTAACCCGAAGTGTTTGTGACCCAAGGTGCTTGTAACCCAAGGTACCACTGTATGCAGTCATTTCCATTTAACATCCTGATAAATACTGAATGTACTCTCTGTAATTTGCATACTCAAGCTGTTGCTGCTGTTCTCACTTTCTTCTGTGGAGCTGATTATGATTATCAACAATGTATAAGACATCAAGTATGAGACTGCTCCTCCATGAAAGCCCTCATTGAGTTGGGTGTTCTTAAAAAAACCCATGACCCTCGTGCTTGCTATAAATAAATATTATATCATTTATGGAGCCAAATACACTGTGGCTGAAACTTCCAGCAAAATCATCACAATATTGTTATTAGATTTACTACCCATTCTTCACCAAAAGGTCCCAGGGTGGGTTACAGCAATATAAATACAGTATTAAAAACAGTTGCACACAAATTACAATAACAGCTAGAGTGAAGGTGCCAGACATGCTTCTGTGGGGAGGGGTTTCCACAGAAAATGCCACTTCCTAGGTCAGCCCCCTGCCCAATGTCTGAGGGCAATGCAACTACCAAGAGAGCCCCTTCTGCTGGGTGATTGCTTTCGTTTTGTTATCATGGCAGGATGTGGGCCAGGTATCTCATTCATGCTTAGCTGTCATTCTGTTTTGTACTTAGTGTAGTGTGCTGTACCTTGATTTGTAATCAGACATTCTCTACTAAAAGTATTAATATCTTTTGTGATGTATGTAGATAGTCCTCCAGGCTAAGAAGCTGTCAGGATAGAGTGCCTCACAGATGATTTCAGCTGTTTGTTGGATTGCTACCTATTGTTTGTCTCATTGAGTCTGCAGAGTTGAAAACATACCTTTTAAATAGAACTTGCTTTAGCTTAAGAGCATGGGCAAGAGAAAGGTGTTGACAGTACTTTCCTGTCACTTCAGGGAGTCTGAATAAATTCCACCTTAGAGCTGAAATTAATACGGGCTTCTTGAATTTCACCTTTCCAGCAAAGGGGTTTATCTAGACTCCACTTTAGTGGTGAAGGGAGCACTCATTACACACCTGGTGATAATGTGCAACATTTTGCCTAAGGTCTGTGGCAAGCACTGCCAAGAGCTGGAACTGACATTGAAAAACATTGAAAACATTTCCCCCCTCACTCCTGCAGAAGTAGTTTAGAGAAACCTCTTTGCCCTGGAAGTGAAATTGACATTGGAGGCAATAAAACTGAGAGGTTGCAGAGATGAGGAGAAATCGTGTCAATTTCATCTTTCCTCATCTTTCCCCATCTTTGAAGTCCTTGTAATACAATTCTCAGAGCCTTAGCAGATGCTACACACCCAATTTTTTCCTTCTGTCTTTTCTGCTGCTACTGAGAGATTGTTTTTTTCTCATGGAAACAGGAGCATTCCATCAGTCCCTAGGGAAACAAGACAAATGAAGATGTTAAAATGTGAAATACTGTACCTTACTGAATAAAAATAAATAAAATGCAATGAATTGTGTAACATAATTAAATTCACTACTACTACTACTAATAATAATAATAATTTGATTGTTTATACCCTGCCCATCTGGCTGGGTTTCCCCAGCCACTCCTTAGTATGTTTTTTATTACTATTTAAAGTATTGCAACGCAATGATGTAGCTTCAGGATCATAACAGTGGATGACTTCACCACTATTCTATTAGCATAATTGTGACAGACATCTTCACTAGAGGTCAGGGATAGGCTGAGAAACGGGAAGTAAAATCAGGTCAAAATAAGACATATTTGACAGGAAAGGGGGTGGGAACAGAATAACACATTTGGAAAGAAAATATAAATGTATAAATGCAAAGTCACACCAGGAGGGTCTGTGCAGAATGCGTACATAATGACTTGGATCCAAGGGACTGCACAAGGGGTGGTGGAATTCACTGATTTCTGGTGACTTCTCCCTCCTGCTGCAGCCTCCTACTTAACATGCATTATGTTTCAGAATAGCCTCCCAATTTTCAGGCGTAGATTTTCATGAGGCACAGCAGGCTGTAGGAGCAAGGAAGAGATGGAAAAGCCCATTCTGTGAATGGGTCTCTACTCAAAAAATGAACATTCACTAAATGTAATGCAGGTGAATATGTGTTGTGTCTCACAAGCATGTTGAATTCCAAATGAACATCTTACAACTAGTAGGACTCTTATCCTTAATAGCTTTGACTGTACATGTATTCAGAATAGGTTTCCTCCGTTTCTTTTAAGAAGCAACATCTGACCAGAGCCTGAGGGCTACATTTGACAAGACAATGGGGGTTTTGTGATCCGTAGATTACATTGTTATGGGACGCAGGTGGCGCTGTGGGTTAAAGCCTCAGCGCCTAGGGCTTGCCGATCGAAAGGTCGGCGGTTCGAATCCCTGCGGTGGGGTGCGCTCCCGCTGCTCGGTCCCAGCGCCTGCCAACCTAGCAGTTCGAAAGCACCTCCGGGTGCAAGTAGATAAATAGGGACCGCTTACCAGCGGGAAGGTAAACGGCGTTTCCGTGTGCGGCTCTGGCTCTGGCTCTGGCTCTGGCCAGAGCAGCGATGTCACGCTGGCCACGTGACCCGGAAGTGTCTCCGGACAGCGCTGGCCCCTGGCCTCTTAAGTGAGATGGGCGCACAACCCCAGAGTCTGTCAAGACTGGCCCGTATGGGCAGGGGTACCTTTACCTTTACCTTTTAGATTACATTGTTGGTCAAAGGGGAGTTCAACCATGTAAGAATATTCTTCCTCACTCCCAAAAGCTGAAACCTGATGACTCTTGTCGTTGCTGAAGTTAGTGCTTCATTGCACACTGAGAGAAAGGTTCTCAATATCTTTCAAATTACCTGCTGTGCCAGATGGCTAATAGTAAAATATGCATGCTTGATGTCAGCTGAGCCAGAATAATCTTGTTTGTGATTTCAGGTTGACACCCATATCCATGCTGCTGCCTGTATGAACCAGAAACATTTGCTGAGGTTCATTAAACACACATACCAAACAGAGCCAAACAGGATAGTGGGAGAGAAAAAAGGCAAGAAGTTAACTTTAAAGCAGGTGTTTGAAAATCTCAACATGGATCCCTATGACCTCACTGTAGACTCACTAGATGTCCATGCAGTAAGTACATTTTGACCAGTAGATGAAATTGAATATGGAGATCAGGATTTTGTACTTGAGCCATGTATGGAGGGAGAAGATTACTCTCTTGGTTTTTGTGATATATATTTTTTTGTTACTTAAAGAATGCCTTAGTTAATATATATTGACATTTTTATATTTTACAAGTAGATATTGCAATAATATGACTTAACAATATGTGAGTTGTTAAAAACTAATACTCAGTTTATTGAATACACATTTCCTCTCTTATCTCAGGATCGCCAGACATTTCACCGATTTGATAAATTCAACTCCAAATATAATCCAGTTGGTGCAAGTGAG
Organism: Podarcis cretensis; assembly: GCF_951804945.1. Classification (NCBI taxonomy): domain Eukaryota; kingdom Metazoa; phylum Chordata; class Lepidosauria; order Squamata; family Lacertidae; genus Podarcis; species Podarcis cretensis. Next base: position 70,626,155 of record NC_137170.1, on the reverse strand, counting down.
CTGAGGGACTTGTACTTGAAAACAGAGAACTATATTGGTGGTGAATATTTTGCTCGTATGGTGAAGGTAGGCAGCTTTTGAATCCTTTCAGTCCCTCTGTCTCTTAGTGTCTTGTAAAAACACTTGTAATGTGAAATATACTAATTGCAGCGTATGCTGCTGAGCCAATGAGGTGCTGAATCCTGAAAGCAACTGAACTCCACATAGAACACAAGATGTCTTGTGTGACAGACATGTACATCTGTATAAGCTAGACGTGCTCTAAAGTTGCAAGGTTTTCTGCTCACCCTTTTTCACAGGAACTGTGGTATAGAGATGTGTGTGTGAAGTTAGGAAGGTACTAAAGGGCTTTTCAAAGCTGGTAACTTTACTATTTTTTTCTGCAGTGCATCACAAAAAGGGTGTTTAAGAGGTGTACAAGTCCCATTCTTTGTGTGGTTTGGGGGCTGTTGTTTGACCAAGTTAGAAAAAAATGTCAGTGGACATGAATAAATTTGTAAACATGCACCAGGGTTCTCTGGATCCTGCACAAATATATTTTTTTTTTTGGGGGGGGGACTGCACAAAACATGGCTAACACTCTAGATCATTGATTTCAATGGACATATTTCCAAATTAAGATCTGTGTGTAAAGCTTTTGTGATTATGTGTTGCTCCTGGCAGAAATGTAATAATGGCTTGGTTTTGAATAGGAAGTTGCCCGTGAACTGGAAGAAAGTAAATACCAGTACACAGAACCTCGGCTGTCCATTTATGGACGTTCTCCAGATGAATGGCCAAATTTAGCTAAGTGGTTCATCAGGCACAAAGTTTACTCACCGCACATGCGTTGGATGATTCAGGTCCCTAGAATCTAGTAAGTATCTTTGTGTCATTGTTTTTTAGCCTTATGGGTGCACTTTTTCTCTATCTGAATCGTGTTTTTTTCCTTGCAAGCATTACTTCATCATGTAATTACTTTCTCAAAAATAATGAGGAAGTCTGATCTAATCTTCTCTCTTCTCCTGTTGTAATGCAAACAGCCTTGCCCCATGGCAGCTACCACAGTATCCTGTGTGAAGCAAAGAGGACAAAACTGGACAACTCAATTTCACTTTTTTCTATCAGTTGAAATACATGTTACCTTAAATCAAGTGGGGAATCTGCAGCCCTCGGCCTTATTTATGAGGAGAGGTGAAAAGGGAGTGGAACTGAGAATGAATGGAGTAATAGAAAATCAAGGGATAAGGGACTTACTGCACAGGGCCAGCCCTACCATTGCACAGTGAGGAAACTGCCTTGGGTAGTTAATTTTGAGTGTTATTACTGTATCTTTACTCCTGTAGAAGAAGTGTTGGTGGTCTTTTCTGTCTCAGGCACCAAAACAACTTGACCCCCTTGATTTGGGGTTTCATTTGCTATTCTGCCTTGGGTACCAAAATATATTGGGATGGCCCTAGGCCTGCACTCGATCAGTTGAGGCTCCTGATGAGCAATTTGTCCCTTTCCCTGTCAGCCACTTGGGTGGCACTGCAAGGGGTGGAGAGAGAGGAAGGGGGTATTTGAGAGAGAGAAAAGGGAGAGGCTCTGAATCAGCCCACCAGCAGTTCCTGCCCAATCTATTGGCATGCAGTCTTTTACAGGAAAAAGTCGTTCCTCACCTCACACATTGTTACATGGCTACCCATGCCCCATTCTTTCTCTCATTAATGTTTAGGTAAAGGAAGATACATGATGTGACATTGTATTTCTGTACAAGTGTTAGCTAGTTGAACAGAGTAGGAGGGGGCGAGGTAGAGAAATGTTGTCTTTGGTCACATCTTTTGTACACAGCTTTGAGGGTGTGTGTTTTTTTTACAGTCAAGCAGTGTATCACTTTTATGAAACCAACATCACATGTAAATATCACTGTTGTGTAAGCTGCAGAGACATGTTTAAAAGCCAAACAGCACATCACCTTAAATGTGGGGCTGCTGCTACACCCCCCCAAACTTCTTTTGGTACATCTAGTTGAAGTAGATGCAGCTTAGCTGGGTGGTGGCTGGGCTAAGCTTTTACTCTAGGTACACTGAGCCTGTGTGCAATGGCCAGCACCACCCTGTTAATGATGCTGGCACTGTCTCTGATGTACATATATCAGGGCAGGACTGGGGCCATTAACAGGGTAGGACTGGCCTGTATACACATGCTGAATGACCTGGGAGCTTCTGCTTGGCTCCACAGCCTACCCTGCCAGGCTGGTACATGTTTGGAGGCCACAATGGCGCCCCTCAACCTTTGCTGGGTCTGCTTTTAAGCCTGAACTGAAAACATGTTTAAAATGATGTAAAATATCAACTGCAATCCTCTGTAATTTTTGTGATTGTTTAATCAAAATGCACTTCAAACTAGCAATGGGAATTGGTCTACATATCAGACTAAATGCAAGCTGAAAATATAGATGAATAATTTTCATACAAGTCTTTTAGTGTGACAGGGAACTAAGGCTGGCATAATTTTAACTATAAATTTTGCATCTGTAAGTACGGTATCTAAGACATGGTTATTTGCTAGAGATTATGATGCATGGCCAACATGCATTGACTGGGGAGCTAAATAATGAGTCCACAAGGCACTTCAAGTCCCCATAAATCACATTACTCATTAGGAAGCAGGTTGCTATCATTAGTTTTTCTACTCAGCATAATGCAAACAAGTATGCATGCTGCATTAGTCACTCAGATTGAAGCTCTCATTAGGAGAGATTTCAGGACTGAATTTTGAGACAATATATTTTGTTTTGGGGCAGGTTTGTAGAGGAAACTAATTCTCATCAGGTAATTACTAGGTAATTTTATTGATTGATATTTGAGTTTAAATCTTCCTTGCTTATAATAAAGAATTAAAAATACGACAGGTCAGTTAAAGCATAAGCTGTGTGTGTGTACACACACACACACACATACATACATACTGTATGTAAACATTAAGGAGAATGCAAGTTTAGTGGTTAATGTGCTTAACATCTGGCCATTGTGCACTTTTCCTGGGCCTTGTGGAGAATGTGCACATAATCCATCCATGAAGAGGGAATTGTGTACATAATATACATAATCCCCAACAGGCCTTGGGAAATATTAGTGGGATTTTGTACATTCTTCAGCCATTCTGCATAATCCCCACATGCTTTGGGGAATAGGCATATCTTAACTGCATTCTGTACATTTACCAGGCATTATACCCATCCCTTGGTCAGTATACTTGGTCTCTAAGAATCATGCTTTTTTTTCTAAGCAAATAAATAAATAAATAAATAAATAAATAAATATTTAAGATTCTTGTTTCTTTCAGTGATATTTTTAGGTCAAAAAAGATTCTGCCTAGCTTTGGCAAAATGCTAGAGAACATCTTCTTACCTCTGTTTGAGGCAACTATCAACCCATTGGAACATAAAGAGCTGCACCTCTTCCTTAAATATGTAAGTATGTGGATGACCCTTCTTCAGGGCTGCATGTATCAAGTTGTTTTATGATCACACTGTATGCCTTCATTTTGTATTGAGTATAGAATTAATTGTTCCAAAACCCATAACTTTTTGTTTTGTTCTCTCTCCCTGCTTCTAAAAGCAAGTTTCTCATCCTTAAAACTGCAATGTTTTGGAAATACTTGGTGGGATGAAAACTGAAAGAGCCACAGAGACAGGGGTGTGAGCAAGGCTCCTGGTGAACAGGGCACCCATGTTCTGCATACTGCTTTGGCCTGCCCCGGGGATAGCAAAAACAAAGTAAATTATGCAAAATGAGCACAAGTTGCATAATTTATACAGGTTGCCAAATTCAGTTTCTTTCTTGGTGCAGAATTTCAGCTACTTCGGCACAAAGTTCTGGTTTTTCTTTTGTGTATGTCATTAAGGACACCTGCCCCTTCTCTGCCTTGCTCCAAAATCTCTTACCACTAAGTGCAAGAGCCACAAGAGCCTCTACAAGAGCCACAGGCTCATATCAGTAGGATTTGAGTGTGCCATTTCCCCACAACTATGTGCCAGTCAGATGTTGGAATTCAGTTCAGTCCCCCATCCGCTGATTAGCTACCTGCAGTTGTCAAAGCTGCCACCGCCTGCTGATTGAGACTGTGTGCACATTTCCTAATACTGTGGTACCTTGGTTTGCAACCATTTGGATTACAACTGTTTTGGATTACAACCACGTCAAACCTGGAAGTGCGTGTCCCTTTTTTTGGATTACAACCCTTTTTTGGGGGGAGGCCCCATTGGCGAAAGTGCACCTTGGGTTACAACCTGTTTTGGTTTACAACCGGACCTCTGGAACGGATTATGGTTGTAAACCAAGGTACCACTGTACAGTAACAGCAACCTCTTATGCTCTTCTGGCGCAGCTCCCTCTGCTGGCGAAAACTTAAAAATGTTTCAAGTTTTATGATTCTACCATCTTTGGTGTGAACACTGACACATGAGTGTCACAGAGCTGCTGTGGGCCCTGCGGCTGTGAAAGAGGTGTTTGCTTCTAGAACATGCAGCTCTGCCTTGATTGGCTGGCCTGAATGTTCAGGGCCTCTCCTAGTGTGGCATGGAAAGTGCTGCTCTTATCCATGCGAAAGTTATATCAGATGCTGGAGACCTTACAGAAGGAGATTACAAGTGTGACTTTTCCCTACTTCACTGCTGCCCCAGTTTCCAGGAGGATGCAACAGGCTTCTTCCATGAAAGTGATGTGAGAAGAAGCCACCCAGAAAAACAATCCTTGTGGCAGGTGAACTTAGGCAGTTCGTGAGGTCTGGTTGAGGTGGAGTTGCGGCAGGTGTTGACACCTGTATATTATTATTCATATGTTTGTTTGTTTGTTTGTTGCATTTCTATTGCACCTTTACCCCCATGGAGCTCAAGCCAGATTACATAGTTCTCTCGCTCCTCATTAATCCCCACAACTACCTTGTGAGGGAGATAGATTCAGGTAGGTAGCCATGTTGGTCTGACGCAGTTGATATATATATAATTGTCCAGTAGCACCTTAGAGACCAACTAAGTTTGTTCTTGGTATCAGCTTTTGTGTGCATGCTCACTTCTTCAGATACTTCTGTTTCAGTGTATCTGAAGAAGTGTGCATGCACACGAAAGCTTATACCAAGAACAAACTTAGTTGGTCTCTAAGGTGCTAGTGGACATTTTTCTTGTGAGGGAGGTTAGGCTGAGAGGTAGTGACTGGCCCAAGGTCACCCAGCAAACTTCATAGCCAAGTGAGGAATTGAACCCTGGTCTCCCAAGTACTAGTCCAGCACTCTAACCACTGCCTTGCCACTGGCTCCACATGTAAAACTCCACTCTTCCTCCTTTCAGTAGGCAAGCCTTCCCCAACCTGGTGCTCTCCAGATGCTTCAAACTGGAATTCCCATCATCCCTGACCACTAGCCAGCCTGGCTGGGGCTGATGAGAGTCCATCATCTGGAGAGCCACGTGTTCCACACCTCTTCTGTAGAGTCTGCAATGCTTTAGCGGTGCAATGGGTTTAAGGAAGACTGCAGTAGGACTTTCTCATCACATACCCAAAGTGTTTTCTTGCTCAGCAGCCGTCAGTCTTGTGACTTGGGAGCATAATGACACCCTGGGCATGAAGAACATTCTGTTAAAATAAATAGTACCCAGGTGCGGTGGGGACTCTCTATTTTTAGTAGCCTTTTTCATTGACAGCAAAATTTCTTTTGTAAACATGCACATTCTGCTCTGTAGAAATATTAACGACACTACTTAAGCTAGTCCAATGCCAGTTTTATATGGCTAGAAGCTGAACTGTTTCTGAGTAAACCATTACAATTTGGGCTTTGGGTTCAGCTGTGATTCAGACTATTCTGGTTCACAGTTTAAACCAATAAATTCCCCACCCTATCACAAAAAAAGTATAATGATTATGTTTCTTAGCTGTAGTTTAACTATTGAGGGCACACACTTCAGTAGGTAGTGTTTGATTGTGTGGAATGTCTTCTGCCTTTGCTATAATAATAATAATAATAATAAATAATAAATTTTATTTATGTCCCGCCCTCCCCAGCCGAAGCTGGGCTCAGGGCGGCTAACAACAATCAAAATAATCCAACATTCTAAAAACATTCATTATAAAATTAACTATCTGGAAGGAAAAGGGAAAATTGTGGAATTTCTGGCCTAAGATAGAAGCATCAACACCTGAGTGCCCACTCCCTTTAGTAGTGACTTGCCATGCAGACAACTAGCCAAGCCCTGACTTTATATATATATATATATGTTCATGCTGAAGTTGATTCACACACACATCTGTTTTTGTTGGATTCCTAGGTGACAGGGTTTGATAGTGTGGATGATGAATCCAAGCATAGTGACCACATGTTCTCTGACAAGAGCCCCAACCCTGATAACTGGACTAGTGAAAAAAATCCTCCATATAGCTATTACTTGTACTACATGTACATAAACATCATGGTTCTGAACAATCTTAGAAAGTAAGTAGTGACGTTTTATATCTTCTTATCTCTGCATCTTTAGTAGAAAGATATAACATGGAATTTGAAGCATAGCTTAAATCAGACTAACATTGTCAACTTAAATGTAAGTGTTTTTATGATCTCCTTTCTAGAGCTGCCCCCCCCCCCCCCGCTTCTAAGGCTTTTTAAAGACCACCAATTCAGTCCAAAAGGAGGAAATGATTGTGCAAAACAGCACTGTGCAGACTTATCCATCAGGTTAGGATTGTACACATGTAGCCCTGGGTGGCAGCTTCTGTAACAGGGCTGATCATCTGTGGGCCAGAAGAAAAGGTTGAACCCAGCTCTTCTGTCCCTGCTCCTGCCATCTAGGCAGAAAATCAGTACTATTGAAGAAACTAACCAGGACTGCACATTCACAGCTCTTGCCCTAGTGTCAGACTTTGCAGTCTGAGGAAGTATGAAAAGAGCATATTTTTGTATGTGTAGTGTCTCTTGTTGGCTAGGGATGTAAAGTGTTTTTTTAAGAGACCAGTAGGCAGTCTCATAGACCAGGAGCAGCTAACTTGAGGCCTGTAGGCTGGCCCATATCTGGCCCACCAAATAGGTTTTTTGCAGCGCCCAAGACCTGTCCATACTTGTACTCCTTTTCTTTTTTAAAAAAAGAAAAATAGAGTGCTTGTTTTTTAAAAGTATTGACTTCTGCTTTGTGCCCCCACTGCAATACTGTGATTTCAAAAGGCTTTTCCTGCCCCCACTGTGAGCCTAATACACCCACACCCACAAACACCCCAAAAAACCCACATTACTAACCAATCTTGTGGGTCCATCAGCCTGGAAAAGGTTAACCCCCTCTGTTGTAGAGCCATCAACTGCCTAACATACACACACACAGACACTTTTTCAATCTTATGGTTTCTGGATCAAACACACTTTGTAAGGTTTTGTTGCACTTCAGGCAGCATCTGGAGAGCATCTGAACCAGCTTTCAGTAGATTATAGAAGTAATCAGTACTTCTTCATTAGATGTGTGCCAAAAAACATCACTGACACCTACAAAGTAGTGTCCATAGCATCATTAGTGATCCTCTTTGTCTTGCCAGGATTAGTTTTGTATATTGGCACAGTGAGATATGTGTAGCATGTTCCCTGTTTTTGCATGTGCTTTCATCCACCCTTTAAAAAAGAATAATGCAAAGCAACCTGTATTTCCAAGAAAAGAAATGCCCCACCATTTCAATAACATTTTATATTTTAAATTAATTTAGTCTTGAACATTTTTTGCTTGAGAACATTGTCTTTTAAAAAAAACACACAAAAAACTATAGGAGTGAAATTGACTGCACTGGAACTTGCTTGCTGTCCAGTCTTGTGATTTAACTACTTCTTTGGGTTGGTTTGTTTTCGGTATGGGAATGAAGGAAACTGCTGCAGTTAATAAATATGATGAAATTGGTGAACTCACAGACATGCATCTTCCCTGCCTTTTGTTTGTTTTCAAGCTGATGCCATTATTGTTATTATTATTATTATTATTATTATTATTATTATTATTATTATTCCACCCATCTGACTGGGTTGCCTCAGCCAGCAACAAAATATTAAAAACATAAGAAACCTTGAACATTAAAAACCTCCCTGCACAGTGCTGCCTTCAGATGTGTTCTAAAAGTCAGGTAGTTGTTTATTTCCCTGGGATGGCGTTCCACAGGGAGGGCGCCACTACCGAGAAGGCCCTCTGTAACTTTAATTTCTTGCGGTGAGGGAACCAACAGAAGGCCATCGGAGCTGGATCTCAGTGTCCAGGCTGAACGCTGAGGGTGAAGAAGCTTCTTCAGGTATACAGGGCTTGAGGCCACTTAGGGCTTTAAAGCACCAACACTTTGAATTGAGCTTGGAAATGTACTGGGAGCCATTGTAGATCATTTAGGACTGGTGTCATATGGTCCCAGCAGCTGCTCCCAATCACCATTCTGGCAGCCGCATTCTGGATTAGTTGTAATGCTAAGGGAAAAGTTGCCTCTGTTATTCCACAGAAACTACAATCGGCCCACAGTTTAGTTACCCTGTGGCCTGAAATGAGTCCTTTGGGCTGCAATCGTAAACACACTTAACGGGAAGGAGGCCTTACTGAGCACAGTAAAGCAGGGCTGGCCCAATACTTTTTGCTGCCTGAAGCAGAGAAGCAAATGACACTTTCCCATCCCTAGTCAAGATGTATCATGGCCAAGACCAGCCAAATTATTTTTGTCACTTGAGGTGGAAAACCCCACAAGCACCTCTTGCCCTTCCATGACAGTAAAAAGATAAATTCAGTAAGTAATAGTTAGCTGCCAAAATAATAATAATTAGCCCTTAGTTTTGTCTTAATGGTGGGACTGGCCTTAATGGTGGGATTGTTTATCACCTTAGGCCTCACTTCATTCATTGTCTCAGGTGAAGTTTGCTTGCTAATGTAACAGATGTTGTGAGCTTGAATAATACAAGTTATTTTATAATTACTTGGGAATTAGTTACAAAGTGTGAGTGCATGATGACAATTTTTAAAAAATTGGTTTATTTTAAATTTCTGTAGGGAAAGAGGCATGAGCACCTTCCTCTTTCGGCCTCATTGTGGAGAAGCTGGATCGATCACTCACCTGGTGTCAGCATTTCTTACTGCAGACAACATTTCCCATGGATTACTGCTGAAGAAGGTACATCCCTTTGCAATTCATCTAGTATAAAATATAACCATATAGGGTTAGAAAGTTAGAATGTCAGCAAATATGAAAGATGTCATCTATAAATTTTTAAAACAATTGTCCACTGGGTGGCAGACTTGAGACAATACAATTCTAATATCCACAGTTTAGAAACCTTCACCAGAGATTTCCAAACTGTGACATGGTAGTGTGTGCGTGAACACTCCCTGCACTCCTCCAGGCACTGGAAAGGGGTTAGTTTAACCTTGTTTTTCTAGCAAAACTGAATTACTGTGTCGCGAAATGACGCATGTCTAAAAAGTGTGTCACCAACATGAAAAGTTTGGAAACCTTAGATGTTGTTAGAAAAACAAAACTGTGTGCCCTTCTGTGAGAGCAGTTAAGTATGCCATTGTTGTTCTACTGCTGGGGGATATCTAGATGCCTTTTCCCAAAGGAGGAGCTGCTGTGAGGTTATCCCCAGCATTCATGCAGCAGTTCTGTTTCTCATTCTCCATTTTTGGTCCTCTTTCTGAATCCACCTATGCTTTATTATTCCTGTTCTCACTGCCTTCTTGGAGCTCAGGTCATTTCTCAAAATACAGACTCTGTAACAAGGAAAATGTAGTTTTGGTTACATATACAAAATCACACTTTGGTCACTGAACGTGGGGCTCTCATTTGGTCAAAGATTTGAGGTTTTGCATTGCAGAATCCTGGCTTTTAAGGGGCTGGGTTGTTCTAAATTCACAGTTCATTTGTTACAAACAGAATGCATTTATATTTAACACTTCAGTTCATGGTAAATCATTGGTTTAATATCCCATGTATTTGTTTTTTAAATTGCTAATAAACTTTATTTAAACAGATAATTGTAAAGTACAAAAAAAAAATAGTACAAAAGCAGCCGTCACAATACTAGGAAGAAAAGGAAGGGTTAAAATGTTCCCAAGTTTAATGATTGAAGTCAAGCGTTTTCCATTTCCTCTGACTGAATATCTCCTTTCCTGTTATCTTTCTGTACCAATGAATAATGGCTCTTTCTGTTATTTTTGTCCAGAGTCCAGTTCTCCAGTATCTTTTTTATCTTGCACAAATCCCCATTGCCATGTCCCCTCTTAGCAACAACAGCCTATTCCTGGAGTATTCAAAAAACCCACTCCGAGAATTTCTACACAAGGGACTCCATGTTTCTCTGTCTACAGATGACCCAATGCAGTTCCACTATACAAAAGTAAGTAATTTTGGAAGTTCACTGCATTTCAAAATGAATTAATTTAAATCCCCCCCCATCAACCCAATAAGTAGCCCAGTCAAATGTATGTTTACGTGGAAGAAAGTCCTTCTGCATTCCATGAGCATAGGGTTACAGCCATGATATAATATTCAACACCTACTCAGGGTAGAATCATGACCATTAATGAACCTAAGCTAGTCATGTTTACTAACTTCAGTGGGTCTACTCTTGAGTTGGACTGGCATTTAATATCATTCATAGTCCAACAGTCGGTTCCAGAGCAATCCTATGTTAGCTATGTGTGTGTGAGAGAGAAATACTGTCATTTCCTAAGGCCTGTTGGATTGCTGAAGCCAGGAGGACAGTTTTTCTTACCTTCCCCTCCTCTCAGTAGGAGGGAATTAACTATGTCAGTCCCAGGACTTTACATAGTTGAGGATTCTTTTTGATGGGGTGCCAAGGGAACAAGGGAGCTTAGAATCCTGCAGGTCCTCAACCACTCATTTCTAATGACTCCTCACCTGGCTCTTGGCTGGCTTTCTGTTTGCTTCCTTACTTTGTGTTTAAATCCTAAATCTTGAATACATAAACATATATATTGTCTGTCTCCAGGCATACCTTCCTAAGAACTACAACTCAGTTGGCAATGATGTCTGCAGTTCTCATCAATTAGCTCACCACTTGAGATGGTCCAATAATCATTAGACAGTTGTCTTAACAGAACTTATTTACAAGTATACGAGTGTATTTACATAGCTTGTAAATAATTATGTTTTATGTTTGAAGGAAGCACTGATGGAGGAATATGCCATAGCAGCTCAAGTGTGGAAACTGAGCACTTGTGACTTGTGTGAATTAGCAAGGAACAGTGTACTACAAAGTGGTTTGTCACATAAGGTAAATTCCGTGCACTGCAGGAAGTTCTGTTTTGTATGTGCTGCTGTTTGTGTTACACGTCAAGCTAGAATCTGAGTGCAGCTGGAAGCCTGATCGGAATGGGGACTGCAGTCACGTTGTATTAAACATGTGGATGCATATTTATCATCTGATAGGATAGTCTGAAAGTTGAAAGGGAAGCCAGTGGCTGAATATTCTGTTTGGGTTTTTTGACAGAGGGAAAAATTGAGTGATTGACTGCCCAGGGTTCGAGTGTGAATGGAGGCCAAGTTATATCACAAAATGATTACTACATGGTGGCCTTATGAAATGGCTCCCATGGAATTGTCTTAAATCCATTTTGTGTAGGAACGCATTACCAGAGAAATTATTCTCTTACCTCCATAAATCCCCCCTGTGCAGTGATATGGAATCATCCCAGATCCATGTGTTTAGGCACTATGCAACATGTACAAGGAAGCTGCTACTGGAAGCTATTCAAAGCAGCCTCCAGATGTCAGCCATTTTGGGTCAACAATCCCTCAGAATATGGCATTACAACTGAAGACTGTATTACTGCCATCTACCTTCTTCTCCTCGCCCTCAGCTGCTGTTTCTTTTTTGGCAGTTTTTTCCTCTGCCAGAATAAATGCTGCTGCTGAGATGACTCCCTCCATGGTGTGGGTGGTTAACATGTTGCCCTCCAGATGTTGCTGGACTTAAACTTCATCAGGTCAGCCAGCATGGCCAACACTTAGGTGTGATTAGAGTTGTAATCTAACATCATCTGGGAGCAACCACTGCTCTCTGGTCCCCCCCTCCCCTCCTTCTTGCTTTTGCTGGGTAGGAGAGACATCTCTTGTCCAATCCAAGCCCTAATGGGTTTTTTAAAAAGAAAAAAAAGCATTACCTTTAAAATTCAAAGCAACTTTAAGTTGATTATCATCTTTAAACGTTTCATCCTTAGGAAAAACAGAAATGCATAGGGATAAACTATTCCAGCGAAGGGCCTGAAGGAAATGACATTCGAAAGACTAATGTTGCACAGATTCGGATGGCTTACAGATACGAGAACCTATGCAACGAGCTGAGTTTCCTAGCTGATGCAATGAAGACAGAAGAGATTACTGCACTGTCAAAATAGCCACAGTATCGTGCAAAGGACAGAAGCCTATGAACATAACAGGACTTGAGCAACTGCAGGGGGGAGAGCTGCCTGATGATCAAGAGTCTTACGTTGCGTCAGACTTGGCTGCCAAGTCCAGTTTCTGTAAGCATAGTTAGGGCTGCTGTACATATTCAGATGCAGGGTCTGAATCTTCTTTATGCTGCAATTAACGTTTAAAAGTGCACTCCAAATCTAGGCATAATATTTATAGTGTTTGCATCTGGGATACGTGAGTGTCTGCTTTGAAACAAGCAACATGCTGCAGCTTCTGGTAGCACACATGCACCTCTTTTGCCATGCTTAGCTAGCAGTAGGCAAGGATCTATGGCACTTTAATCTCTAGTTTGTGTACACTCTTTGATCTGTATTGCAATGAATGTAGGGAAGAAAAAGAATATGACCAAAGAGCTGCATGTTTTTCCTGGTTGCACATGATAGGAAAACCTATTCACCACTTTTGTCTACATTTTGTCTGTCTATACCCCACAAAAAACCCACAATAAATCGTAGGTGTGGCCATTGCTCTTGTAGTTTCATTAAATCTTTTAAATTGTCCTTCGGTGACTAGCAACATCAGTCATAAATGTTTATGCTGATTTACCATTATGTTTTCTTATGGTGCACTGGCATAGGGTCTGAAACTTATAGAGCAGTCCTATGTATGTCTACTCAGAAGTCCTCTCTCCCTTGGCTGTCCAGCACTGTTCAAATCTGTCAGTCCCTGAAATGTAACCCCCACGTAAATTGCGGGCTTACTGTATTAAGAAATTAAAAGAGTATGTGCAGAAAAGTCAGCATTTAAAACTCCCCTTAAGGCTGCTATACACATGGTCACATGGTGTGTACCAGCTGTGCTAACTAGGAAATTATATAAGATTTCTTAGTTTTGATTAAAGGTTTATGGTTGTTTTACATTCTAGTGAAACAGAATGGCTGCTATGGTACTAAAACAGTGTCACAGCACCTTGTTGCACTGGGGAAGCTATTTACATACCCCTGTCATAAGGCTTGGGTGGAAATGTATGTGATTACTTTAAACAAAGAACTACTAAATATTTTAAAGTATTAGGTTTTGTTCTCCAACGTAAAACACAATCCTGAGCATCTTCTCACAAATCCATGGAGTAGGTTAAGTATAGGGAGAGCTTGTTTTCCCCTTCTCACCTGTTATCTTTAGACTGACATGCCTACTCTGTGCACTAGGTAACTTAAGCAGAAATCCTAAACATGAGTCCTACTGAGCTTAAGCATTTATTCTTGAGTAAGCAGGCCTAAGAATTTGTGGAAAGTTCACACTTTTGAATTATTTTTATGGTTATGGAATGTCCTACCCTTGAACAAGCATTTTGAACAACCAAGGACAAGCATTTGCTTGACAAATCTTCATTATAGCTAGTATACAGTATTAAGCAGATGTTTATGAATTGTTTCCCAGCTGGAACCTCTGTATTATAGAAGGCAAAGATAAACAGGGTCTCAGAACCCTTCCATTGCTAGATTTAATTTTCTAGAAGAGTCAAAATGAAGATTATATTCACTTGTAATCAATAAAAATGGTGGTGAAAGAATGTGACAAATACTACCCTAATTTAACTTTATCCCTGAGGACCTACAGTAACACTTTAGAACTTAAGGAAGCAATCTATCACATCCATAGCCACTTTTGCTGACTTTTTATTTACTACAGCACCTATGTTCCAGTGTAAACCCCTGCATTCAGGGACCTGATGCCTATGAAGACAACTAATTTATTGAAATAAACACAACAGTTTTCTCTATAAGAAACTGTTCTCTTCTGAGGTCTGGCGGCAGGATTTTCAAGTATTGCACAAAGCTGAAGGAGACTGAAGTGTTTATTGCACAATATTCATAACAATATAATACATTGGAAAGTTTAATAACTATTAACACTCTTTATCAAACCCTTAAGAAATATTCACATTAATGCAAAACAGGGAAGTAATGCATGTTTTTCTTGCGCTACACATAATTCAACTTTTGCTGAAATTTCACTGTTTAAAAAAGTCATAGTTCTAAAACTATTCAACATTATTAAATTGACAAATCAAGTTTTCTTCCAATATTGAATTATATTACAGTTTTAAACATAAATGGTGTTTTTGGTGGTAACATATACTGGGTGAAATCCAATGTACAGCAAAGATTTCTTGCTTGCATAATGGACCATTTCTCCCTGTGAGTGCCCTAAATCTGTCTGACTGGTTCTCCCAACTGTGCAGCAGATTTGAGGGCACAAGGGGCAGTGGGGCCCACTGCACGAGCAGAAACCCTTGCACTATTGGGATAGTTTAGCTGATTACTGCTCATCTGTAAGTTCAAGCAGCCTTGTAATTTTGCCATGTGCAGGGTGTCTGTCAAGAGCACATGGCAAAGCTGCTCAGTGATGAACTGCATCTTTCTCCATGGGCTTCGGAGTAAACTCTCATAGCCTTAGACAACTGCCAGTCCTTTTAATACTCAGAGACAGGGACAAAACTACAGTGACATGGAGGCAGAAGAGAGGAACAGTAGTGGCACAGAGGAGTAAAGTGGCCTACATTTTAACAAGATACATTTTACAGTACTTCCACCACTGTGTATACTTATTAATTTAAAATGCTATACATATCACAAAGTTTACACCTATTTACAAGCTTCATTATTAGTGTTAGAATCAAAAGTACCCCTGCATCTTTACATTATAGACTACATACTCATAGCCTTGTTAGCATTTCAAAACAAGCCAGTTTGTTTTTGTAAGTTTAATCATTAACACACCTCCACTTCTACCATGCTTTCTCTTCCCACCTTATTTGAACAATCCATTCTATGGCTTATGTGGTAGAAATGTAGGTATGTTTTGCTACACACACAGCAAGTCACAACAAATCTTTATTTCTGGCTTACTGCTCATGGGGAGGGGGCAGGCAAGTTCACAATTAAAACGTCAACCTATTGTGACATGCAAACCAGGCCAATTTCAAGCTGCTTGAGTCTGGTATGCAAGGCTTTATCTAGGACTCAATGAACTCTATTCAAATTAGTCCTACTTCAAGTACACTCACTGAATATAATGAACCTAAGTTAGCTATGTCCATTAACTTCACTGCATCTACTCTGAGTAGGACTAGCATTGAATATTACCCTAACATTAAAAAAAATCAAGTATAAGTCATATTAACAACAGATAAGATAATCTTCACTAAAGAAGGAAGACTTAAGAGCTTACTAGGTTTAAAACGCTTGCTGTTAAAACATTAGGCACTTCTGCCAATTCCTAATACTTTGGACAAGGGTGGGGGAAATTAACATGATCACTTTTACAATCAACAAAAAAAATCCCCAAACCCTTCACTGTTCACTATGATTTTAAACACATTGAAGTTCATCAATTAGCAGTGAGAACCATTTCCAAGAAAATTATATCAGGATTACAACCTAACACTGGAGGTTCAAAGTCAAAGATGTCACTGAATTCAGTAGTGTAATTTGCTGTCTAATTTCTGATTTTGGCAAGTCATTATAGATGGGGGAAACAACTTGAGCCATATTGTAATTGTCTAGATTGAACTTGATGGCTTCAAACAAGCCAGAAATACCTGTCATATTCTGTATTGCAAAGTTCAGATATATTCTACAACAAGTTTTTAACCAGTATTTTCAACCTGCAAGTAACTTGAAGTATCTGCAAAACTTTACCATAATCTCTAACAGCAGTGTTACAATTCACACATTTCCAGCAATCCCAGGTGTGCAGTAGTAAGGGTAGAGCTTGGCCAAAAGGGTATTGGCAGACATTGCCAATCATGCTGGCTGCAAAACCCCTTTCAAAGTGCCGGGCAAGACAGCATTTGAGAGTGGCTTCTGTGAACATTTTCAGAAGCTCAACTCCAAGTCTTATCTTGCCCTGTTCTTTGAAAGAGGCTTCTGTAGACCCCTATGGGCAAAAATGTCATGACACTGTGACATTAGACAACTGACAGGTGTGCAGCTCCAGCCACTGGCCACCTGCCAAACTCCTGCACAAGGTAGGGGCGTTAACAATCTGGACCACCAGGCTAGAAAGGTTCCCCATCCCTCCTCTAAGCTGTCATTTAAAATTTTCCATAATGCCTCCATACAGAGTTCCTCCAGGATGCTGTTAGAAATGTAAAATGGTTGCTTGCAGCCATCTGCCACTGTAACAAAGTAATCTGAGGGCCCAAAAGAAGATAATCTTCTGAGTGCCACCCTTAAACCTGGATCCAGTCTTGGTACCAATACTCCTGAGAACAAGTAGTACAGGCTTCAGGGTTACAGATTCCATAAGATATTGAAGCAAAACAATTGTGGTCAAAGAACACATTCCTTCTTGTTACAGTAAAGCATATTGCACCTGTAGAAAGGAGTCTAGCACCATCTATTTTCCTCAGATCACCATCTTGGTTTTTTTACGGCTATAATGGTGATTTAACAATGGAAGTCTAGAAAAGCTTGAAAGTCAGATGCTACGTTGTGTGATCAGAAACTTTGGGTCGTCTGTGATCAGCAAAGGTATGAACACATTTATTCCTGAATGCAAGCAGCTCTGACTTGGTGAACCAGGGAAGTTATTTGACGTTGACTAGACAACTCATTCTCCCTGAACAAGAATGCAAAAGCCTTTTTTCAAAATTGTGTGCCATCAGAAAATTTTGTCTCAAAACAACATGCTACAATTAGTGGTGATTTAAGGAAGCATTTGTCAATACTAAGCAAGCCACAAGGGGCCAGTAGACGTTACTGAAATGTAAATGTGGGACAAAATCCTGTTCATGTAAGCAGGCAGGCATGAGCATACACACATACTTGCATAAAGAAGGATTGCTTCTGAGGGTTAGAACAGCAGGCCCTCAGCAACTTCCGACATTCTTCTGGACCATCTATAATGAAATTCAGTTTCAACAAATGATCACAGCAGAGCTTATACTAGAACTCAAATATTAGCTATTCCAGTGTCTCATAGAAAGTCAGAAAACTCTTAACGTATCCTTCTGCAGGTGCTACGTGCAGAGAGATTATTGATGAGCATTTAAAAATATAAACGTGTACAACTGGCTCATAGACAAATGGTCACTTTTAAAGACCTACGACTTTTATAGAAAGCAATACAATGAGGAAATGAAACAATAAATGAAATCTTTTAAGATTTCAAGGCAATGGGCTTTGTTCCTGTCAGGGTCTGTGAGGCTGGCCTGCCTCATCTACCATGTTGAGTATGTAGGTAGCAATATCTTCTTCTGTAGGTGCATCTGATACCACCCAAGAATCATTGGCTGCAGTCACCTGCAGACGACATATAGGGCAATTCCTGTGGTGACCACTCCTGTGTAACAAGCCAGAAGAAAAAAGTCAGTATCACACAGTTTAAGAAGTATTAATAATACCCATTGCTACCTTTGCTTATAAGATAGAATGGAATATTACAGGCACGACTAGAGAAGATTTACTGCAGTATGTTAGAACTACCATAGAAGAGAAATATCCAAACAATCCTCAATACATGACTAGCATGCCTTTTCTTGAAATCCACCAAGGAACAGTACCCCTATAACTGATTATATTCTGTTGCTTTTATCATTGGGAATTTCCCCAAATAGGATCTTCTCCAATTATTAATCCAAAGCCAACCTTTCTGAAATTTAAAACCATTGCTTTTTCTATAATCAGTGCTTAGGGTACACAAAGTCAATCTATACACCCTTAACTTCCTTTTTTCCTGTCCCCCCCTCCCTTTTCCTCTTATGACCTCCCTTCGAAATCTTTCAATTCAAAGGGCAGCACTGTGGATTCTTCCCAATTTGTGAACATCCTGAAGCTGTTGTGTCAAAACTGAACAATGTTCTTGCAGGAGGTATTTAGCAATGTCAGGTAGACTGGTAACATCCCCTTCCAGAGTCAAATAAAAAAAATCCCTGGTAAAACAACAGAGTGCTGTGGTATGAAAGAATAATGCTGTTTAATGTTCATCTTGGAAATCACTAATGCCCAAATGTTAACAGAGTTCCGTGAATGTTTTTATTAAAATTTATTCCAATAGGGCCCTCTAGAGATTCCTGAGATTCCATTCAGTTTTCAAATGGAACTGGCAGCCCTGTTTATCTTCGTAATCTAGACAGACTAGAACATGAGACTTTAGTTATTAAAAAAGGCACAAGATTTTAGGCTTTAAATCCTGAAACCAGATTACATAAACCATTTTGTCCAGCTGACTATTTGCTCAAGCCTAGTTTGGAATAGAGTCAAGTTGAATCTGCTTTGCACCACAGGTGGCTGCTACCCTAAGAAGCTATCTTCCCTGCTGCAATTCTATTAAAGACATATCATTTATTGGATACTTAGAAGCTGTTTCCTACACAAAGCACCATTAGTTAAAGGTATATGAGTATAATGTGCTGTAATAATTTCAAAGGGTTGTATTCAATCTTAGTCATACTCAAAAGTATGAAATGAATGAACATGACTAACTTAATTTCAATGGGTCTATTCTGAGTAGAGTTTATACAGATACAAACCACAGTTCAAAATACCTTCAAGCCTTCATTTTTAAGGTTCTGAAGTAACTCCATACTCAAAACAGAGCAAAAGCTCCATTTTGAAACAGTTTCTCCGTCATCTGAACACTGTCAACATTGGGTGGGAGTCAAAACTGTGCAAATGCACAAACTGACAATGCACACATTTCTGCTCTGCCCTTCCCCCGTGCACTGGTCTGATTGTAGGGGCACAGCTCCATCGTGTAATTAGGACTCATGCTGGCTTTAGCTAGTGCAACTGTTTAGTTGAATTCAGTCCTTTGTTTTAAATATATATATGCAGACTGATGCTGACATGAACAGCAATTTGATTTGAGATTACATTAGCAACTTGCCAGGCATTTGTCCTGATGGTTTTATATTTTAAGAGATTAAGCAGGGAATGCCCATCAATGGAACACATTTTCTTTACAAAATCCAGTTCGCTTGTTGCTCCCACATAACACATTCCTTACCTCATGCTATCTACCAAAATCAATGGTTTCTATTCTTGTTGTTACAAGACAAAGCTAGTGATGTGTTATTTCAGTGCTTTTCGGCAAATTTATTCTAGGGAAACTGGTCAAATTTCGCAGAACGCCTCACAAAATAATGCAATCAGAGCCTGTGTCACAAACTTACCATTTATCAATGCATTTCTGACAAAAGCTGTGAGCACATGGCAAGATCAGATCAGCTCGTCCGTCCATGCAGATGCAACATTCTTCCTCATCAGTCAGCTGTTTCACCCTACAATACAGATAAAACTATTATTCCCAATCATAGCAATTAGAAGTGGAATAAATTTATATTTTGGCATTGCTCAGCATGTTTCTTCTGTATAAACTTTTATTTTTGTTGTGCATGTTTGTATTTCATAATATGATGTCCAGCTCATGGGTGGCTATGCCACGTAATATCTATTGCATTACATTTAGGTTTTCTAGCCTATCTCAAGTGGTCTGATCCAGCAATCTCCTGTTGCATGCAAATGGAACCTCTCTGCATACAAAACAGCTGCTCTCTACAAACAAATCTCATATAAAACCAATACATATAAAACCACTAGCTTCCGGAGCACAATTATAGAGAAGAGAACTTTCTCAAAGGGAGGTATATCCCACGCTCCTCTTTAATGGCCTTCCATAAACTATCCAAACCAATTTTTGTAAATGCAGCTTTTGGCTTCTAGATAGTTGTTTCACTGAAATAGTTTTATGTTTCTGCTTGTTTGGAATAATCTTTATTGCTGATACATTGTTATTGCTTTTCTACAGTTGTTTTTAGTTTTAATGTTTTTTTATAACTGATGTTATATGGTTTTGTTATATGGTTTGATTTTGCAGTTAGTCGCGTTGAGCAAGGTACCAATGTTTTAAATAAATAATAAATCAGCATAATATATGCTGAGTGTTAAAAATCAGAGCATATTGCCCAGAAAGGGTGGCTTCAATGCTTCTCCACATTTGTAAGTGGGCACAATTCATGTGGGCTAGCCACCTTTGATCTTTGTGCATTTCTGCATATATACATGCATGGCTATTGGTTCTACTTCATCTGAACACAGGAAAATGTGTTCTGTGTCTGGTTCCAGCAGCTTCCAGGCAGAGCATTTTCAGGCCTGTCTTTCTGGATTGGGGACAAAATGTTTGCAAGATGCAAGTTGGCCAAAGCACTCCCATTAAACAGTATTAGTACTAGCAGTAATATGCATCATTTAAATGCAGAGACAGATAAAATCATAATTCTCCCCACTAAGAGTAAAGAGAATGTCTAGACAACTGTCAATGCTGGGGTTTGCTTCACTACTGGTATAGTTTTGTTGTTGCAGCTCTGAACACAAAATAAAGCTAACGTGTGCATGAAAACACAGGACAAACAGCATTATTATAATATGCACACAAGATCATATTATGATATTCCACTGCCCAGAAGAAAACATTTTCCTACAGCAGTCAAGTTCTTGGCACCCTATTTTTGGTACATGAGATCAAGAAATTCATTTTAGGTCCTTGAATCTATTCCCACTTCTTCTGTACTCTGTATTTATTTTTCTATGATCACATGTCAACTGCTGTTTTCCATTTGAATATTTGATCTAAATATCAGGTATTTTTCATCCCCTAAGATATTTCTGTACACAAAATTCACAGCCACTAAAATAAATCACTGTTGCAGAAATGTGCACCCAGGGTTCAAATCAATACTATATTTTCATATTTTCCATTGTTGAGGAATTTTATCTATGTAGCAATTCTCTTCTCAAAACAAGAATCCCTCTATATTGCTCCTAATTAAAATGATGTTTTATTTACATTTGCCATAAGCACCACTGGGCATTAAAACTACCTTGAACGGCTTGCCATCCCTCAGGACTAGCAAACACTCATCACTTTGAATATCTAAAACAAAATAGGCACAGATTCCAGTAACTTGCTGTCCACTCGTTAGAAAACAGGCTACCATTTATGAACCAGTTCCCCAAGTCTTCTGGGTTTAAGTTGAAGACCTACCTAAGAAGCAACTTTTACATGCCCAAAAACATCAACAGCCACAAAGAACAGTTCTGACTGTTGCTCAGATTTAAATAAATTTTCTTCAAGTTAGATTAAGAATGCAATGCGCAGCACTATCCTTGCTACTACTAAAAGTTAAGGTGTAATCCTAGGGCACCCTGGAGAACGTAAGATGATGCGGCCTTCCCTCTCCACAAAGCTCAAGGATTAGTTCCTTGTTCTATACTGGTGGACAACTATGGCATTCAAAGAGACTGCTTTATTCTGAACACCATTCAATGAACAAAAGAAACCACCCATATCACATCAAACAAACGTGAGAGTTGAAGCAAGAGGAAGTAACAGAATACATGTCTCAAGGAATATGGATTGAAGAATGATTCCTAGGAACATAGAAAGCTGCCTTATCCTGACTCAGACCATTAGTTCATGACAGTGGTTCTCAAGAATTTCAGGAAGGGGTCCTCCCTGGGTTCTGGCTGGAGATGCTGGGGATTGAGCCTGTGACTTGTTGCATTCAAGGCAAGCCCTCTAACACCAAGATACAACCCATCCCCTTCCCAGAATATTTCAGTAAACCTAAGATTCATGTGGGCCTATCACTATATGACACTGTTCACTGAAACCAGACCAGGGGTAGCAAGAATAGTGTTCACCACAGCATGCCAGCCCCAGTTAGCATGGACAACAGTCAGGGATGATGGGAGCTGAAGTTCAATAAGATCAGGAGGGTGCCACATTGGCCACCCCTATGTATAAAATAGGGAGGGGGGAAGTGTTTCAAAAATAGAGTCAGGGAGATAGCCAGATGTTGGAAAACCAGTGATAGGCTGAACATTGATTCTTGGTATAACAGAGTGATGGGCTGAACATTGATTCATGGTATAACAGAGTATGGTCAATAGCATTGGCTGAGAAACGAACATGTCAGGTGGTCAGGTGAGAGCGGCAAAGGGCAAACACAATCCATATTCCTTTTATAACATATGGCAAATGTTTATTGAATACATAAATTGTTCAGACTGTGGCAGGAATCCACTCAGCACTCATGGGAAAATGTGGTGTGATCTCTTAATCAAATTAAACTTTAACACATAGCATAATAAAAGTATGTAATTTTATCAGGACAAGTTACTTGTTGTTTACTGCTGTAACAATTGTTTTATCAAAATTTATCTTCTGTACCATGAAAGTAAAAAAACAGTATTATGCCAGAGAGTTATTAAGGCCATAGGTAGCCTAGTGCTTCCATTTTACTCAAGCCATTGCATTTTGTTTCCAAACAAACACCTTAGATCATCATAAGTCTGCAACCTACTGCTGTTTAAAGCACTGCTTCATACATATTTGAAAAGGAAAAGATTCTGTAATGCCATGTGAAGTAAAAAGTAATTCTGCTCTTTATAGGTAAGAAGCATAGACACACTGCTGCCAATGTATTTGTATTTGTAGTTGTACTCGTCTTTAACAGGAAATATAAGAACAATATGCAACCTGTTCAAGGTAGCATGTGTGCATTTGTTCAAGAGTTCACCTTCAGTAAAAGTGGAAACAGATCATATCCGGAGAAAGACTATGCTTCAAGCAATGTTTCAAAAAGAATAGCCAGTTTACATGGCAAATAGATTTGCTTCTGTTGCAAAACAGATGATTTTCATTATACAAGCTCTTTGCAGGAAGAACATGTCTCTTTCTCAAGATTATATACAATATTTGAAACAGGCTCCCAAGTGCTCATTCAGTGCAGGTGTTTTGCAGTTCAAGGCAACCCTTGCTTAAGCAGTACCAACCTACCAATGTATTATTTGCATACAGCTCGAAACAGAAGTTTGTAACTGTAATAGTTAGTTAGATGTACTGTCATCCAAGTTGAGATGAAAGACTTACTAGCATAATCATTAAACTTTTATTCTATGCAAAATATTCATATATATATATATGTGTGTGTGTGTGTGTGTGTGTTTGAATATGTATACATGAGCTGAAGAGATTTGTGTGCTCAACTTCAAACATAAATGGATCTCTTAGAATACTGAGATACCTTCCCATCAAAATGCTGGCCTGACAAGATGCAACAGATGACAGATCCTCGGCAGCTCCTTCTGAGGCAATGTTCTGCGAAAGAACACTTGCTGCTTGACTCGTGACATCTTTATAAAGCTGCATGAACTGATATAAGTTCATGATTCTTGATGCTTCGACAACACCACTTGTCTTGTTTATCTAAACATACAGAAAGGAGTCTTACCATTTTTGCTACAACACCTCACTATCTGTGCTCAGCATTCTTTGTTTATAAACATACACACTCCAACTAGGACATAAACAGAGAGTTCGAAGATGGTACAAAGATCAGAGATTTCTCACACTGTGGGTGGCTTAAGAATGCTCACAATGACCCTGTCATTTGAAAGGCCATCCATATAGTTTCCCTTTTGGTGACTTGGATGAATGACTGTAAAGGTTGCATTAAACAACAACACCGAGACTTTAAAAGTAGTTACTTATGGGACCAAAGTCCAACCAAAATATATTGAGTTCTCAATATATTTTGAGATGAATCAGAGAATTAACAACTTTCACATACTTACAGAGATGTGACTCCTGGGGGTGGGGTGGGGAGAATCTGGATACCTTTTTTCTTAACCCTCTCCGCCCCACCACCGTAGTTTTTTTTGTTTTTGAAATGTTTTATTTAGGGGGTTGGCGAGACAGCGAAAAGTGAAATGCACCCCCCCAACTGACCTAGGGCCATTTCCCCTCCCCACGTGACGCCACTGCCACTGCCTCTTCCTCCTTCCCTTTCAGGCTCAGGATTTTGCCACCTTTCGAGATAGTAAGATTCATACTGTTCGTACTGGTTTTGCTGTTTCTGTTCCTTTGCTATGGTGGTTTTATGGGCTCCTTCCCCTTTCCTTAGTCTTTCAGCTGTTTCATCTTCTGTAGAGGAGCTGTCCAGTGTGCTGGACTCTTCCAATCCTGCTACATGTCCTCTTCATCTGGTTCCATCTTGTCTTCTGACTACTATGTCTCTTTCTTCTGGCTCATTCACTCTAATATACAAACATGCTACAGCTTCTCCTATTCTTAAAAAAATAATCTACTGATTCTTCTCTTTCTAGTTATTGTCCCATCTCTTTGCTGCCTTTTGCTTCTAAACTCTTGGAGTGTGTTGTCTATTCTTGCTGTCTGGGTTTTCTTTATTTTAGTTTGACCCTTGATTTTATTCTCTATTCTACTGAGATGACTTATGAAGCATACTAATGACATTCTTGTTGCCAAATCAAAGGGTTTACGTTCCATCTTTATTCTTCTTGATTTTTCTGTGGCGTTTGACATGGTTGATTGTACTCTTTTACTGGGTTCCCTTAATGACCTTGGATTTTGTGATGCTGCTCTACTGATTTTATTGTATTGTTTATATTGTTTTAGATCGTATGAGCCCCACCCCCAGTAAAATTTCTTATCTTAAATGTGTTCAGAGCCATGTACGTAGATTGTGCTATATAAGCAAATGTTAATAATAATAATAATAATAATAATAATAATAATAATAATATAATTCAGGTATTTGGCCAAGGAATGTAATAAGGGATTCTGCCAAGCATATCCCTCCCGCAAACAAGGCCTTTGCACAACACAGCCTCTGATGCCTATTGCTTCTTATCCACTTAAGATTTCTCCATCTTCTGCAGCATGTGAAAGAAACTGATCTGTTTGGAAACACTCACATCAAATCAAGAAATACATTGACATGTGAAAGGGTAGAAACTTGTAGCAGCCATGGCAAACTTTCAGTTTTTAGAAATCCATGATAAATAGGATGACAAATATGAAGAAACAGAAACTGACAGGGAAGGCTTAGAAAAAGAGACCGATTAAATTTCATGTACTGTTCGTTTGAATTTTGTTCCCCTTCACCTCTTTTTATCAACTCTTTTTATGTTTGCCTGATACTATTGAGGACTGGAGAAGACATAATAATTTTCTGAATATGTAATAATTTGTTTTAATATAATGATGGTTTCTGGGTTTGTTTTTTGCCACCTCCTCCTAAGCTGGCAGAACCAAAGAGATACTAGATTCCTTACAGTTCAGCAGTTTGTAACTCCATTTGTAACAAAAACTTTAAAAATAAATTCAATTTGCAATTATTGTCTGAATAAACAATGCTTTTAATATACCCAGCATTATAATTCTATGGGAAACCAAGTTATACATGACACATTTTATGTTCCTAAAGTAACAAAGTGACTTTTGATATGTAAAGAGCACTTTAAAAAACAAGTATTGAAAAATAAATAAATTCAATTTTCCAAACATATCTGTTCTACCCCCACCAAAGATATAGGAGAAATGTCCCCCCCCCCCCCCAGCATCAACATTCACAGAAATTTTACTATTCTACAAACTTACCTTAGTACACACTACTCGAACAGCTACCTTCCAGAGAGCAGTGGAGTCTGAACCTGGCTGTACTTCAAATAACAAGTGCTTGTCCTGGCCAGAACCCAACTTGGCAGTTCTGAAATTATTTAACATCCATTTATTTCACAGTATAAAATAGATTTGTAAAGCACAATTCAATCTAGATTAGAAACGAGAACAGCCAATATTCTACACTTTAATCTAGAGATCCAATTCTAGTACATACACAAGAAACAGACATCCTCGAGGATGTACAACTACCAACTATATTTTAATACACAATAAAATGACGATGTAGCTTTCATAAATCTCCCTCAGCTTGGGATTCCTAAAATAACACATTACCCATGTCTCCTATCTCTCATCCTCATCTGTGCCCTACAGAGGGCATATATTTTAATGCAATTAAAGAATATGAATATATGGAGCTACCTTACAGATTATTGGTCCATAAATAGCAACACCCTAGTGATCCCGGGCCCTAAGGAAGTTAGATTGGCTTCAACCAGAGCCAGGGCCCTGCAGGATCTG
Source organism: Podarcis cretensis (assembly GCF_951804945.1). Classification (NCBI taxonomy): domain Eukaryota; kingdom Metazoa; phylum Chordata; class Lepidosauria; order Squamata; family Lacertidae; genus Podarcis; species Podarcis cretensis. The sequence continues at coordinate 70,599,753 of NC_137170.1, read as the reverse complement.
ATTTCTTTCCGCAGGGCCTGTAAGACAGAGTTGTTCCGCCTGGCCTTTGGCTTGGAGCCAATTTGATTCCCTCCCTCTCTTTCTTTTTTCCTTTCCTTCTCCTCCTGCGATGAGGCTACATTTTAATATTTTAATGTTTCAATATTTTAATGTTGTATTTTAATTTTGTTTTTAAGTTGTAATCATTCAACTTGTTTTTATTATTGCTTGTAAGCCCCTCCTGGGGAGGGCAGGGTATAAATAAAAATTATTATTATTATTATTATTAACCCAGTACTGTTAACTGTGATGGCAGCTGCATATATACTACCTTGCCAAAGAAATTAGTTCTTCTTCCCCCTACACATATGCTGGCTAAAAAACTTTATGAACATACACTTCATAAGGTAGGTTGTAGCCAACACTAACTTATACCACTACATTAATGTTAGATGCCACAATGCTTTCCCTCTCTGCAACATACTAAAATGGCTATCCATGTGGAATTTTATAAACATGCACATTTCAACATTAATGTAAACTGCTAGACTATATTTTACTAATCTACAATCAAAGAGACAGAACACCTAGTACTTTAATAAAGTTTCTTATCTAGCACTGAATAGAACATCTGATGTATATCTTTCATTAGGTTTCCCAGCACCACCAGAAACAGCTAACACATTCATTTTGGAATACAGGCAACTCCCCATTTGTGCAGGGGTTGCATTTTGGGTCATTGCACATGTTGGTCATTCCACAGCCAAAAATGGCACATGTGTGGGTGGTCAGGCATGTTCCAAATATGTGCAAACAATGAGTTGCCTGTAGTATTAAGGAGGATGTTCTTTCAAATACTGAGTCATCTTAAATGCAAAAGAATAAACTGAAAAAGCCTTACGTGTCATTCATTTCAGCTACTCTCCCCAAAAATTCTTCATATGTCAAGAAACCACTTTCTCGAACCAGGGATACATGTTTGACTACTTTTTCTGGCAGCTTATTAATAGCAGAGTGTGTCTGGCTTGAGAGCTGCTGGCCCATGATGATGTTCTTTAGCTCAGATTCCAAGAAGAAAGGCAGATCCACTTATTTGGAGAGTTTCTGATAAACAAATTTAAAAACGTTGTACTGTATTAGTATGAAATCATCAACATTGGATGAAATAATCAAGATTGTGCTTTTCTTTTACTTTTAATAAATTGGTAACAGCTATGCACCAAGATCTGTACAGATACCATGACCAAAATTGCACAACCACAAGCACTATTGTAACAAGAAGGCAAATGTACTTAGTCCCCTGTGAATATACTTACTATGTGAACAGAAACTGTAATACACAAAATGCAATTACAGTCAACCACAATGCATCTGCTATATTAAAACCTTGTAGACCAAAGTGCAGCACCTGCTCATGAATTGCTTAGCTATTCATGTTAAGCCATCCAGAAAATAACAGGGTACAGCAAGTTTTAATAAACTGTTAATCGGAAGAGCATCTAAAAGGTTGAACATGGAACACACTTCCTAAATTATACATGTGGTTTAGAAACTACTATAATTTAAGCTGCAATTTGCCATGTTAGTTTTAAATATATGTATTTAAAATAAGGACTTACTAACATGTACTTTAAGGACTGAGAAATAGTAGTTTAGCTTACAAATTATTTTAATAACTGCCAAATAGTAAATAGACCAAATGCTTTAATTTCCTAAAACAGATACGCAGGGATACAACAGACTCCTAGGAATACAACGGAAAATCATAATGAGAATGCTAGATGTAAGCACTGCAAGACCACGGCACACTCTGTAAAAGTCTTATTTACTTTGCAGTTCATTTTTTGCAAGCTTCTAGAAGTTATATATAGAATAACTGAGATTCATGAGCAACCAAATATCACATGCTCATAATAAATCCGAGGCAAAACTTTTTTTTACCTAACAAAAGTAAAAGGATATCACATCCTATGTACCTATTTTTTACACAAAAACAAGCAGAAAGAAGTTCCTTAAAACAAATGTTTCAACCATTCGCTAACCTGTAATTCTAGAAAAAGGCAATCCTCTCCTCACTATTTCACCACAGTGAGCATGTAAAGAAAAGCATGTTTGATATATCTATTATCAAACTGATATTTTGTTAAAAACAAGTAATTACAACACTCTTTTTTTTGGGGGGGGGGGACCCAAGAGGTGGCTGAACAGTTATACCAACCCCAGCCTCCTCCTAGGTTGACATCACAGGAGAATCCAGCACTTCAAAATAATATGGGACACAAGTGTTTTTGTAAACCGCTTTGAGGTTGTTTGTGTGTCTGTGCGCTTTTTTTTTTTTTTACACAACAAAGCGGTATACATATATATTTGACGAAACAGATAAACAAGCGGCTCAAAGTCCTTTCGAGGTTGGAACGTGCTTGGGTTTTCTGACCCTCGCTTTAGCACAAGAGGTACCGCGAACGGGTATCTGTTGTTGTCAGCCACTTAGGCCCCACAGAGCAGGGCAACAGCTTTACTTTCCAAACTCGGTTTTGAAACGGAGCGTGCTCGTGAGAAAGAGGAGGAGAATCGGAAGAAACGGCCCCAAATCAACAAGAAACCGCACAGAGCGGCAGGGCAGCCGGACCCCTGGCGGGGCTGGGCACCTGCCAAGCTGCGCTCTGGGCTCGGAGCGAAAGGCAGCCCCGCCGCGCCCTCCTTCTCCTCTCCGAGGTCCCAGAGCTCGCCACACCCACCCCGAGACCCTCGAGGAGAAGCACCGCCGCCACGACGCCGTCTCCTCCCTGCCCGCTCGCGGCCCGAGGCGCCCAAACGCTGCCGGAGGGAAGCGGAGACGGGCGCTCCCGGGCCTCCCAACGCCCGAGGGCGGGGTTTCCTCAGTTCCCGAGCCCGCGAAACGAGGCTTCTGGGCTGGGGCGGCGGGTGGGAAGGGCGGCTCGGGGCGCTCTATCCGCAGCCAAGAAACGGAGGGAGCTCGAGCCTCACCCGCAGCGCCTCGGCATCCTGCTGCTGGTCGCGGGCACCGCCTCCCTCCGGGCGCAGAGGAGGCCTCACTCCTCTTCTTCTTCTTCTTCGCGGTTACAACTAGGCGAGCGACGCGAAAGCTCGACATATGGGCCAAACCGGCTCCCGTCGCGTTCGGCTTACGTATCCTCGCGCTCCCCTCGCCCGCGCCCTCCGCCTGCAGTTGGTTTTTCTGGTTGCTAGGAGACGGACAGAAGCTGCCCTCGTGAGAATTCCTGTTGGGGTTCTCTTCCTGGGCGTGTTAGTATCCCGACTCTGGTTATAAAAGGGTTGACACGCTCCTTTTCTTCTCTCCAGTTCTAGTGAGGCAGCTCGCGCTTCGTCATCCCTTCCAACTCTTACAGTTTTGCGATTCTATATCGCCTTTTTGCCAAGGCATCCAAAGCGGGCTACAGTTTTACAATCCCGCTTGGTTATACCGGTAATTCTCCCACCCACTCACCAGCCGATAAGAATAAAACTCATGCAGCCCTCTCCCCCAGCCCTTATTCTTCCTTCTCACAAGGGATAATAATTTCCACCGGAGAGCTTTAGTGGCCACACTGCCAACAATTAATGTGCTTGAAATAATAAGTAAATAAACAATAATATTAATAATACACAAACCCTTTCCATGGATGTAGCCAGGATTTATTTTAGGGGGCACAGGCTTTCTGTAAAGGGGGGGGGGCAGAACTGAGTTACCTGCAACGCAATTGGACAATTAAGTTTATTTATTTATTTGCTTGCTTGCTTTTTTGCTTTAGGGGGGCAGCTGCTCCCCTGGCTACGCCCATGGCCCTTTCTAAATCCATGGCAAAAAAGCTGGGTGAGTCTTGTTTGCTTGTAGAGGAAGAGAAACAGGATCAAAGGCTGAAATTTTATACTGTGCTTAGTGAGATCGGGAATAAGTCCCAATCAACAGGGCAGGCCTCTGCAGAAATGTATAGGATTGCATGGCAAATAATTTATAACATGGATTTCACATTCGAAAATGCACTTAAAATTTGCTCATTGAAAACCTAATCCCCCCCCCCCCCCTATTGTTGGGACAAGAGCTATGTTGGAACTGACTGCCTACCTGCACACCACAGAATCTTTTCTCAAAATTTGGCATTTTGCTACTGCAACCACTCTTGGGAACGAGTCTGTGTTCCCATCATGTCCACCAGGATCCTCAGTAATTTTCAAGTGGTCCATGGAGAAAAGTTTGGGAACCACTACTAAAAAGGACTAAACAGAGGTTTTTTAAAAATAACATGCTGGATCAATTACATTAGTAGTTTTAAAATTTCTTACCTTCATGAACCCTTTCCACATGGACTTGTTTGCTGCAAACCCCCTACATGTTAAGAACTGGGGGGCATTCTAAGTGCACATTCAGTTCATGCAAGGCTGGGCCTTACCACATGCGATTTGGACTGGTAGATTACTCCCTGCGGCTGCATGAAACAGACATTCAGCAGTGATGGACAATCCACAGTACAAAAAATCCTGATAAACAAGGAATCCCTGGCAACACACTGAGAAAATTAATAATGAGCATGGGTAATAGTCTCTTGAAGAACTGATTGTGGCCATTGGTGTACTAAATGGTCTGTTAAAGTTATATTCAAGAAAACTATTTGCAACAAAACCTGGTTTAATATTTTCGTCTCTTGCATATTTCCTGCAGGAAGTACATAGTCAATTCTCCCCCTTTCCATAAAGGTCAACAAACATCTGGAGATCAAGTGTGGGAATCCTACATATGTTATTGAAGAATGGCAGCTTGTCAGTTTCTATTGAATGGAACCCATCATTCTTTGTGTAACTGTTTTCAGGTATTTCCTGCAAGGGTTCATTTCCAAGAGGTAGAGTAAATCAGATTTCAACAGATAATTTATTTGTCTTTTAGGTGGACGTGTGTGCTTCAGTGATGCTTTGTTATGTTAAGAACTGTGTTATTCATTGAACTTTGACTACTGATTCAGGCTTGGCACAAGTGTTGTGTAACAGAGTTATTCAGGATGCTAAAAACATAGCTCTGTAGTAGGATTCCTCTCGTATATGAAATGAAGTGGAACTTGGATCTTATCCATTGTGTTTACTTGTCAATTTCTTTCCTATGTGTTATTCTAGCCCACATCCAAAATCAATTCAATATGCATTGCCCATCTTGAGAAGTAAAATTTACTAGGTATTCCCACTGAACCTTCTTGGATTTACTTACTTCTTGTTGTTTAGTCGTTTAGTCATGTCTGACTCTTTGTGACCCCATTTACTTACTTACTTTGGTGTAAATATAGTTAGACTCCTATAAGTATCAATGGTATGTTCGAAATGCCACCATTAAACAATTTACTATGGCCTGACATATGCACTTTGAGTTTAACTAATGGCAAGAAAAGCCAATTTTGTATGCTTTTTTGGTTTGTAGATGATCTCCATACAACATTACAAAAATTATTTCTGCAATTTTTTTTATTAAGATGGAAAAATTGTCCATAACAATTAGAAACCAATTGTGTTGTTTCAAAAGATTGTATTAAAATATATCTCCCTGGAAGTTGTATAGAAATAATTATATTGTCTTTTTAAAGCAATCTTAATAAATAAAATGGTATACCGTAGTATGATAATGAATGTGACAATGGCAACATGTTTTTTGGAGAGATATATTATGTTTTAATCCTAAACACAGTTGCTGCAGAGAAAACTCTATAGAAGAGGATGGAACATACCTCAGAATGTCATGCAAATGATTGCTCTGTTATAATTGTCTTTGGTTTAAATAGAGAGAGGGAGGGAGAGAGAAAGAGAGAAGACTGCCTGCTTAAAGTGATTCCTATAGGGAAGTGTTTAGTACAATTTTATCTGAAAAGTTGGATACAACATTTCATAGTTAGAAAGCTTGTGCCACATTTTCCCATGTGAATCAGATCTTTTCTCTCCTCTCCACATTAACCCTTCCATTTATGGAATTCTGTAATGAACTAGGCATATTTTTGTAATGACATGGTATAGCTGATATGCATAAAGTACAAATTGCATAGAGAGACAAAAATATTGACTTTGGCAGTATTTACAACCATCCATTTATAAACAATTTGCTAATATCTGTCATTTGTTCATCTAAGATATGTCCATTTGGATGCCATTTCTTAAACTTCTGCTTCCAAACATTTTACCCGTGGTTCAGGCTTGGCTTGAGATTCTTCTGTGTTTTTCCCGTTTCCCTTGGGTTCCTGCTCTGGAGTTTTGACGCTTGTCTTTGTTTCTTTGATGTTCTTGGTTTCAATTTCTACCTTTTTCTCCTCCTTGTTGGAAAATGGAAATGTTTTCTTGTATCTTTAAACAAATTTGGAACAAGTTAGGAAATTGTAACCATAAGTCTCCAATTTTCTCTTCTCCAAAGGAAGCTAAGCACTTGCACTATGTCTGGAACATCTTGCCACTCAAAGAATTGAAGTAGGCAATGAACATATTCTTGAGAAGGTGCAAGGACAACTCAGATAACCCTTAGGATGCTGTATAGTTAACTTTGAACTCACCAGAGCCACATAAATGCCACTGTGCAGCACAGCAGTTCCCAATTCATGTGTTTATCCCCCAACAGAATTGAGGGATGCATTTAGGTAAAATCCCAAGACCAGATCAGAGCACTAGTGCTAGGTTCTTTTATGAGCTGCTGTTCCACAGAGGGTCACAGATCTGGTGGTCAAGAGACACATGGGCATAGCCAGGATTTTTGTCAGGAGGGACAGGACTTTCGTGGGGGGGGGGGGATAGCAGGATTGATGAGATTGGTCAGTTAGTTAAATATTTCTATTGTTTTACTTGATCTGGGGGCAGCTGACGCCCTGCCCCCCCCCCCGCTACATCCATGAAGAGACCATAACATGCAGATTATGTAAGTGCACTTTCCTTCCATGTGCAGAACACTGTACATGAACACATGCCTTTGGGTGTACATTCATATGCAAATGTGCTTCACCTGTATTATGTTTCTGCTGCATAAAAGAATAAACATGCCAATGAAGGTACAGGGTTAGAGGCTGACTTGCACAAAGCATTCTATCTGCAGAGTCCAAGGCTCACTTTCTTGGTCAACATGTTGAATGCGCACACATCAAGGCAACAGATGTATAAAGATGCATATGGATATTTATTGTAGCAAATAAAACAAAAAAATACCCTTACTTTTTGACATAGCAGACTGCTAAAACAACTGTTGCTGTGAAGAAGATGAGGGCAAGCACAAGGAGGGCAGTGGGTACACCTAGAGAGAGAAACAGATTGTTTTAGAATCAAAGAGTGTCTGGTGGTTTCCAAAGGCTGGTCAGCACACAACATTGATTTGTGGATGGGAATTCAAGGGGGCGTTTTGGACCTATACGGCCTTTCACTGCTCAGGACCAAAGTATTTGAGGAACTAGCTTGCTCTGTATCAGGGACTCGCTTCTCAGCAGTTGACTTGTCCTCTCTGCAAGAGTTTAGGAGATATGCAGCCAAGAAAGGGACATTTACTGTTACACTCCTTGCATTGTGGAATGTTGTTTTCAGGAATTGCTTTTCTCTCCCTGTTTTTTAAAAACGTATCTAATATATTTCTGTTTTAGCTTTTATTTGGTTTTTGTGACTGGTTGAGTTGTGGATGTCCTTTGTTCATATTGATGGATCTGTTGGTTTTGTTTTCATTTATGTGATTTTATATGAAAATGTGATTTTTAAAATTAAAAAACCATGTTTTGTTTCTACTCCAAAAGTGTTATAAAATGTCTTAAAGCAGCACACTTTAAAAAAAAAAAATACACAAAATATTTTGTGGCCAAAAAAATTTCCCTGGAACTTCACAGAACAGCAGGAATTTTTGTCATACTGGCATGCTTTTGTTGCTGAACAACTTGTCCCCACAGAGCATGTGCAACTACGGTAATTAGTCACCGTGTCCTGGCATATGATTCAGCCTGGGCGTAGTTGGTAGATTAATCTTGGCACTGATAATTTTTTTAACATTAAGCCACCCCAAAATGCCTGTTAGCATTACTTTATTTCTGTTCTTGTCCTCTCAGAGTTGGAGAAAGATGATGTCATCATCTAGACTGACGAGAAAAATCTAATGTTGCAGTGCTATGCACACTTAAAGGTAAAGGTAAAGGGACCCCTGACCGTTAAGTCCAGTCGCAGATGACTCGGGTTGCGGTGCTCATCTCGCTTTAATGGCCGAGGGAGCCGGCGTTTGTCCACAGACAGCTTCCGGGTCCTGTGGCCAGCATGACTAAGCCACTTCTGGCGAAAGCAGAGCAGCGCACGAAAAAGACATTTACCTTCCCGCCGGAGTGGTACCTATTTATCTACTTGCACTTTGATGTGCTTTCAAACTGCTAGGTGGGCAGGAGCTGGGGCCGAGCAACGGGAGCTCACCCCGTCATGGGGATTCGAACCTTCTGATCGGCAAGCCCTAGGCTGTGTGGTTTGGACCACAGCGCCACCTGCTTACCTGGGAGTAAATCCCATTTTATGATGGCAAATTCCATTAGCAAAAATTATGATGGCCAGATGCAAAAGAGGACAGGGCTCATGAACCTTTAATAATTAGTAGAATAGGGAATTTTTTGCCAGCATAGGTTGCACAACAGTAGGATTAGCTGAAGATCCCTCTTCTAATCAACTATTAAAGGTGCGGGAGTGTGGTCTGCTTTTCTATCTGGCCACCCTGGAAGGACATTTCCATAAAAAAGACTTTGAAACCACATCTGTAGCTCAGTATCCCTGGACTGAAATGAGATTGACTAAGAATTCTTTGACATAACTACTTTGTCGTGTCATCAGCAGCCACAATGAGCAGCAACTATCTGTCATGCCCTTTTGGATACAGGGGAAGAAGAACTCTCTTATATCTCAAAACTAGCACACCTCCCACAAGCAAGTAAGCAGCAGAAACCCACCTAAACCTGGGGGAGGGGGCAAGTTATAGCCCTCAACCACATTTCATGCAGATATCAAGGAGAGGAAAATGGGGGAATGGGTGGTGGAAAGAGAGAAAAGGTGGTACTCACCTATCTTGGGCTCTGTCCTCACCCATTGCTTGTTTTAATTCCACTCATTGCCAGCACTAGGCCTATGACAGATTACTTCCAACAAGAGAATGTGACCCTTGACTTAAGGGCCGGGCCCCCTCAATGTTTAGAAGGCTCCGTGTACAGTGTCCTGATGTCACATGACTTCGGGCATGTGATATCAGAACCTCACATCGGGTCCCCTCAATCCTCTGGAGTAGGTGGCACTTTTGCCTGCACTTAAGACTTTACCTTTCCTGATCTGTGGCTTTGAACAACCCGCAAGCATTCTTCACTTTCTCTCATCTACCTTTTCCCTAGTCTAATTTTTGGGAAGTTTCCTCTTTTGAAGTCAAATGCAACTTTCTTGGACTTTCCTGGCAATAGCCCACCTACATATATGGTGAATTTGAGACCACTGTGGCCACTGTTTCCAATCAGTTCAACACCACTTACATCCTGCCCTAGGTCCTAGGCACCACTAAACATAAAATCCTGGGTAGCCACCCCTTGGTCAATTTGTTGTTGTTCTAGGCACAGCTATTTAGCGTTTCTAAACATTTTGCCTCTTTGCCATGACTGGATTGTGCATATTCCAAGTCTGTATGAAGGTAAGATTCCCATTGGTGTGAAGCTGGTTTGAGAAACAAATCCTCAGACAGTACTGTTTTATAACAACAGGATTCATTTGCATTTTGGATAATGTCATGTGGAAAGGCAGTGAGTGCACAGTAAATGAAAGTGGGAACACAACCTTAGTGGGTTCATGATGGAGGCAAGATTCAAACCAGGGGCTTCCTCAGCCATACTAATGTGAGGTGTCAGTTGTTTTTTCCCCAAGGGATGTAATATTAAAATAAGAGTCTTCTGAAACAGATCTAGGCTAGGCCAAAAATAAATAATTCTTAAAATACATCAGAAATGAAGAATCCCCTTCACTCCTGCAGGTCTGGTTTAGTTTACATTCTTTACAGCTTCTTGCTTCAAAATGTCACCTTTCCCTTACCTCCACTCAATATGGATTTTTTAAACCTCAGATGAAGCCCTAGCTTTCCTTTTATTTGCATTAACACATCTACTGATGTTTTGTTATACCACTGGAAAAGACCAGAAGGCATGGGGAAAGTATGAAAACAGCCATACATATAATTCTCTAAGCTAAATAATGGGATGTTGCTCTTACCTCCAAACAGAGAATCATTTCTAAAGGCAGTTTGTTTTGCCGTGAGATGTAGGATCACATCCTCCGTAGTTGGTGCTGTTGGTGAAATGGTCTGTGTTACACATATAATACGATATAGCAGCTTTGAAGGCTCTTTAGTTTTCTGTGACTCAGATGTTTGAACTACTGCCGAAGTGTCCTGAGGCAAGACTGCAGAAGTAGAGTTTGCCTCCATAGTAACGTCCAGGGATGCAGTTGTACTTTCTTCTGGTATGCAGGAATTAATCCATGTGTCTGAAAAGATGAGGGAAAGCGGTGCAATGAGATGTATTGACACTAGCATTTTGCATGCAGCTGAAATGACTTTTCATACTGAATTGCAGTGAACGCTTTCCTCCTTGCTACAACCATCATAAATCAGGTGGTAATTTCTATTTCTTTTTGTTTGTTTGTTTAAAGTACACTTCATCATCCTCACCCTAGTGCCTCTAATAGCTAAGCTGGATGGGAACTGCACTGTCAGCGTAAGTGGGATCCCTGAGAAACAAGAAGGAGGTGTCAGCAGCAGTATGGCAGTTAACAACAGAGAAGGTTGAATATCCATTAGAAAAAAAATGCTTTGCTGGATGCTCTTTCTCCTGCTCACAACAGGAACATTGGGAGCATAATGGGAGTCAAAAGCATTAAATTCCTGCACATCTGGTCCTAATAGTGGTTATTTAAATGAAACGACATACTTACTCATTGTCAAAACAAAACAAAAAAAAAAATTCCTTCCAGTAGCACCTTAAAGACCAACTAAGTTAGTTCTTGGTATGAGCTTTTTGGCCCTTAGGCCAGGAAAAACATTGGTTCAGAAAGTTACCCAACCCACTACATTGCGGTGGTACTTAAAACCACATGTCAGAGCTGCCTCCAGGTCCCAGCTCACAGAGGACCAACGCTAGGCTGTAGTTATGTACAAAAGTCTTTATTGAGATTCAGTCTCCATTTCAAAGCCGCAGCGTGCAGCTCTACGTCCCGAGCTTAGACCGGCGAAGTCCTGTCTGAGTCTCCTCCCCCTCCACACCAGTTTAAGACTCTCGCTTTGCTCCACCTCTTCCTAAATTCCTTTCTCCTCTGGGCCCTCCTGCCCGCTAGGGTCTCATCCTTCCTCGACTCCTCTGACGCTGACCCTGACGATTCTTGCCCCTCCTTCCGGCGGGCTTTAGGCCCTGGTTCCCTATCCGGGCTACCTTCTGTGCCGCTCGCCTGTACCTTTGAACTTGGCGCGCGCGCCCAGCCTGCAACTTTCCTCTTAACCGTTAACTCGCTCTCCGATGGAGGCGTGGTCCACCCTGACTCATCTTCTCTCGCTGGTGGTGCATATGTGGGCTCTGACACCTGGGACTCCTCCCCCCCACTACGCTCTGGTGGGGAAGCTGGTCCTGATTTGCAACTGGTGCTCTGGGAGTCCCCGCTGGCCCCTTGCTTCTGGGGTGTCCCCCTTGGGTCGCCCCTTGCCCTGCCCATCGGCGCCCCCTTCTGTGAATCCTCTGATTCGCTGGAGAGGCTCATGGAATCTATCGGGCTGCTGTCATATTCTCCTACGCTGCCCTCGGATTGCTCCCCCTCGCTTTCCATCTCCTCTCCTCCCTGCGCTCCCGCTGAGTCCCTGACATCCATCCCCCCCTCGAAGCCCCCCCTTCCCCCCTCCCCCTCCTCTGGCGTGGGTTCCGGGTGCTCCAATGCTGTGGGGGTGCATGCCGGATACCGGTCTTCCCCCCTGGCATGCTGCCAGTCCGTGACGGGTACATCGACGTCGCTCTCCTCCGCTTCCATCTCGTTGCCGGCGTGCTCGAAACCAGGATCCTCCCCCAACCCGTCCATGCCCCCTTGTTCCCCCATTTCCTCTGGGTAGTCTGCGTGCCAGGGCCCTCTGAGCAGTCTCCTGCGCCACTCCTCCTCGGGTTGAGTGTCCCACCAATAAGAGCGCTCCCCACCCAAGTCTGAGACCGACCCCTCCGGCGAGGTAGTCTCTGGAACCGTCTCCTCAACCGAGGAGAACCCCTGAAACGTACTGGCTGAGAGTGTGGGGGTGAAAAGATATTCGTCAAAATAATCCTCCGGCATGGGCCTGTGTGGGAAGAGTGCGTGGAACTCGTCTTTGAGGTAGTTCTCCTCCACCGCATAGTACGGCACCCAGCTGTTGGCGCTGGCCGGGGCACCTTCCCTTGCGATGAGATATTCGACTCCCTCTTCCCCCCATCTCGAGTCCAAAATCTCCGTCACCTCGTTGAGTGGCCCCGCCCTCGGCGACCCCCCTGTCATGGGTGCATCTCTAAGCGGACTGGGAGCTGTTCCTGGCTCCTGAAACCTGTGAGGTGCCTTGTAGGGCGTTAGCACCGATCTATGAAAGACCGGGTGCATTCTGGAACCCTCCGGTAGTGTCAAACGGAAAGCCACTGGGTTGATCTGTGCCTCGACTAGGTAAGGGCCCAACTGCTTGTGTCCTAGCTTCTTCTTAGCTAAGGACCTGGCCGGCACTGCCTGGGCCGCTAACCAGACCCAGTCCCCTACCCGTATGTCCTCCCCCACTCTTCTGTGTTTGTCTGCTTGCATCTTGTATACGTGTTTTGCTAGGTCTAACTGTCTACGGAGCTGTTCATGGACCTCCTGTAACTCCTCTGCCAATGCCTCTGCTCCCTGTGGCTCCCCCTCCCCCTCTTTCTCTAAGCCCGGGAAGGTCCTGGGATGTCGCCCGTGGTTGGCAAAAAACGGTGTCACCCCCGTGGACACGTGTTGTGTGTTGTTGTAGGCAAACTCGGCCAGGGGCAGATAGTCCACCCAGGTCGAGGGCTGCTGGTTGGCGTAACATCTCAGGTACTGCTGCATGACGGCGTTGACCCTCTCCGCTTGTCCGTTGGTCTGCGGGTGTCTTGCCGACGCTAGGTTGACCTTGACGTTCAGGATCCCCATCAGCTTCCGCCAGAAACTCGAGATGAACTGGCGCCCCCTGTCAGACAGGATAGACCGTGGCAGGCCGTGTACCTTGAACACGTGGTCTATGAACAGCTTGGCTGTCTGTTCCGCTGTGGCCACCTTCGCGCAAGGAATGAAGTGCGCCATCTTGGTGAACATGTCGACTACCACAAGTACTGCTGTTTTGCCCCTCGAGCTGGGCAGGTCAGTGACAAAGTCCAAGGCTACCCTCTCCCACGGTTCGGACGGGGTCTGTAGCGGTTCTAACAGTCCCGCCGGCGGTCTGTGTACTGGCTTGGCCCTTTGGCAGGTGTCGCACCTCGTGACGTAGTCCGCGACTTCTCCCCGCATCTTGGGCCACCAAAAGTCTCTGGCTACTAATTCCACTGTCTTTTCTCTGCCGAAATGTCCGGCGCTGGGTGCGTCGTGTAGCTGTTGCAGTACTGTCGCGCGGAGTTCATCTCCCGGTACGTAGATGGCCCCCTTGCGGAGGAGCAGTCCGTCGCGTATCTGGAACTCGTCGTCCTTTGCCGTGCCGCTGCGCACCTCCTCCATCTTGGAGCGCGCGAAGGAATCTGTTCGCAGCTCGCGCCGTATCGCTTCCAGGTCTATTGTGGCAGAAGCGCATGCCCACGCCTTGGGTGCGAAAATGTGTTTGGCCGCTACCGGTGCTGCTTCCTCCAGATACTGCGGCTTCCTGGATAGCGCATCAGCCATGACGTTGTTGTCTCCGGGGATATATTCTATCCTGAAGTCGAAATCCGCAAAGAACTCCGCCCAGCGGATGTGTCTCTGGTTCAGGAACCGCGCCGTGCGCCAGTACTCCAGGTTCTTATGGTCCGTGCGAACTTGCACCGTGTGTTTGGCTCCGATGAGGAAGTGCCGCCACGCCTTGAATGCTGCATGAATGGCCAGCAACTCTCTGTCCCAGATGGTGTAGTTCTGCTCCGACTTGCTGAGCTTCCTGGAGTAGAAAGCACACGGCCTCCAATCCCCTTGCGGGTCTCGCTGCAACAGGACTGCCCCCACGGCTCTGTCGGAGGCATCCGTCTCCACCCTCATGGGCTTGCTGGGGTTCACATGCAGCAGTTGTTCCTCGGAAGCGAAGAGACGCTTGAGTTTCTGAAAGGACTGCTCCGCCTGGTCCGTCCAGGTGAACTTCTTCTTCTTGGAGCTGAGGGTGTCCGTGATGGCCGCCGTCTGCATAGCGAAACCCTTGATGAACTTGCGATAAAAGTTAGCAAAGCCGACAAACCTCTGGACCTCCTTCCGATTGCGCGGGCTCTTCCAGTCCAGTACTGATCGTACCTTGGCGCTGTCCATGGCGATTCCCTTGTCGGACAGCTTGTAGCCCAGGAAATCCACCTCCGTCATGTCGAACTGGCATTTCTCCAGCTTGGCGTAAAGCCTGTGCTCCCGTAGTCTTTGCAGGACTTCCTTGACATCTCTCTCGTGAGCCTCCTGCGATTCCGAGAAGATCAGAATGTCGTCCAGGAAGCAGACGCACTTCTTGTATAGGAGCCCCGCTAACACGTGATGCATGAAGGCTTGGAAGCAGTGGGAGCCATTTTGTAAACCGAAAGGCATAACCCTATACTCATAGGTGCCCAAGGGCGTGAACATGGCCGTCTTCCACTCGTCGCCCTCCCGCATGCGTATAAGATTGTACGCCCCTCGTAGATCCAGCTTGGTGAAGATGCGTCCCTTTCTCACCGTCGCGAGCAAGTCGTCGATCTTGGGCATCGGGAAAGCCGTGGGCTTGGTTTTCGAATTTAAAATTCTGAAATCAACTACAAGCCTCTTCTGGGGCGTGTCTTTTTTCTTCACAAAGAAAACAGGACTGCCCCCCACTGCTTTGGATTCTCGGATGAATCCCCGCTTCAAATTGTGATCTATGAACTCCCTGAGCTCTTGCAGTTCGTCTTCAGACATGGAGTACAGTTTTCCGGTCGGCAGCGTTGCCCCCGGCAGGAGGTCAATCTTGCAGTCGTAGGGTCTGTGGGGAGGCAGCTTGTCCGCTTCCTTCTCGCAGAAGACCTCCAAAAACGCCTTGTACTTGTCGGGTACAGCTTGCAGCATGCCCAGTTGTAGCTGTGGGTCATCCTCTTGCCCCTCGTCCTCCTGGTTAGTCATGATGCAATGTTCTGCGCAGTAGGAGGAGCAGAAGGTCAATTTACGCTGGTACCATGCCAATGCCGGGCTGTGCCTGTCCAACCAGCTCATGCCCAACACTATGGGCGTGTCTGACAGTTGGGTGACGTTGAAGCTGATGACTTCGCGGTGATTTCCAATGCGCATCACCATTGGCGGCGTTTGCTGTACCACCTGTCCCCCCAGCAATTCTCTTCCATCGACTGTCACTACTTTCAGGGGCATCGTGGCAGGCAGGAGCGCTATGCTATGTTGCTTGATGAAATCCACCCCCATAAAGTCTGCATTGCTACCAGAGTCAATGGTAATAGGCACTTCCATGGTGAGCCCATTGGGAAGCTGGAGTGTTGCGGTGAGCTGCACCACTGGTTTGGGCGGGAGGGGGTCTGTGGGCTGTAAGATTCCTGGGGACTGCTTCACTGATTCGTCTGGCTGGGCCCCAGCGGCTCTGCTTCCAGCCAGACTTCGTCGTTTCCCTGCTGCGGTTCCCTCTGCTGAGCTGCTTCTGTTACTTTTGCTGAGGCTGCATTGTGCTTGTGGAGCCTCTGGGGGCACTCTTTTGCCATATGCTGAGCACTTTCGCAGATGTAACACTTCCTGTTCCCTCTAGGAGGCTTCACCTTGGCTGCTCCTGGTGTGAGGGCTCTGGTCGCTGACTGAGCCTTGGCACCACCTATCTCCATCGGCTCCTCTCCCCCTCCCAGTGGAGGCGTGGATTGAGCGCGCGCTGAGTCTCTGGGGAAGAAAGGAGGTGCCCTTGCTGGCGTGTGTCCCCAACGCCCTTCATCTTTGCTCCAGGGACGTTCTTCCAGCCGCACACCAATCGTCAACGCCTTCTGGACCACTTCTTGAGTGCTCCGTGGCCTCTCCCCCCTTGCGATTTCGTCTTTCACAGCCCCGTTCAGCCCCTCCCAGAACAGGTCCCTGACGGACGCTGAGTCTTTTTCCCATCCCAGCGCGTTGACCAATGCAAAAAAGCGGGAATGATATTGCCTTACAGTGGCTCTGCCTTGTTTCAGACCGTGAATCTCTTTTCTAGCGACATCGACATCTATCTCCGATAAAAAACAATCGTCCATCGCCTTAATGAAGGCTTTTGCGTTTTGGAGGGCTGGATCATTATCTCTCCACAGATTGCGCAACCACGCTTTAGCTTCTCCATGGAGATGCGTTAGTATGAAGCCTACTTTCTCCTGCTCATCTCTAAAGTCCTTCTCCAGCAACTTTAGCGCAAAAACTACGTCTGCTCTGAAGTTAGGATATTGCTGCAGACTCCCATCGAAATGCGACACCAGGCTCCCCCCTCTCTTCCCGAGCCCGATCCCTTCTGATTTGGCTGCCGGTGGCCCCTGTTTAGTCAACATTTCCAACCTGTTTTGCAGATCCTTGCAGACAGCATCTGATTCCTCTTCTCTCCTCCTTGCCGCTCGTATTTCTGCGTTAAGTTGTACCACGGCTTCTTGCAAAGCTGCCAGTCGTTCTTCTGTAGTCATCTTGTGCTGCTTTTGTGAGCTCGCGAAGCACCAATCTTCGCCCCTCGCTGCGTCCTCTCACGTTGCGAGGTTCTTTGAAATTTGAGACAGGACTTACTGTCAGAGCTGCCTCCAGGTCCCAGCTCACAGAGGACCAACGCTAGGCTGTAGTTATGTACAAAAGTCTTTATTGAGATTCAGTCTCCATTTCAAAGCCGCAGCGTGCAGCTCTACGTCCCGAGCTTAGACCGGCGAAGTCCTGTCTGAGTCTCCTCCCCCTCCACACCAGTTTAAGACTCTCGCTTTGCTCCACCTCTTCCTAAATTCCTTTCTCCTCTGGGCCCTCCTGCCCGCTAGGGTCTCATCCTTCCTCGACTCCTCTGACGCTGACCCTGACGATTCTTGCCCCTCCTTCCGGCGGGCTTTAGGCCCTGGTTCCCTATCCGGGCTACCTTCTGTGCCGCTCGCCTGTACCTTTGAACTTGGCGCGCGCGCCCAGCCTGCAACTTTCCTCTTAACCGTTAACTCGCTCTCCGATGGAGGCGTGGTCCACCCTGACTCATCTTCTCTCGCTGGTGGTGCATATGTGGGCTCTGACACCTGGGACTCCTCCCCCCCACTACGCTCTGGTGGGGAAGCTGGTCCTGATTTGCAACTGGTGCTCTGGGAGTCCCCGCTGGCCCCTTGCTTCTGGGGTGTCCCCCTTGGGTCGCCCCTTGCCCTGCCCATCGGCGCCCCCTTCTGTGAATCCTCTGATTCGCTGGAGAGGCTCATGGAATCTATCGGGCTGCTGTCATATTCTCCTACGCTGCCCTCGGATTGCTCCCCCTCGCTTTCCATCTCCTCTCCTCCCTGCGCTCCCGCTGAGTCCCTGACACCACATTTTAAAGGCATGTTTTGTGTGCGCCTGTAGGTACTTTGATATATTAAATGCAGCAAGAGAATTGAGCTGCCAATGTGATCCTGAGGAATAACTAATCCCTTATTCTGAAGGTCGTTTATATAATTTACACAGTTTGAAAGCTATTATGACACCAATGGCCATTCCGAGTACATTTTAATATAATAGAAGGAAATGACCTCTTTACGGTTCTTCATATGAGTCCCTGGTGGAAGCTTGATGACGCATTTTCATTGACTGAATAGGATGCTGAATGACAGAGTGATATTACTTTTATCACCAGAGTCTTTAAGTGATGCCAAAAGTCACAGAGAGAACACAAATTTATCCAAGTACATTTTACACCAAGACTGTTAGAGATTAACACACTCATTATTAGGTAGTATTTTTGTGTTTTTGTAAGATGCACTGTTATCCTAGGATGAAGCGCAGTACAGAAATTTCATCAACAACATCATCATCATCATCATGATGTGAAGGACAGAGACACTCTGATCCAGTATCAACCAGTAGGGTATCTTTTTCTATCACAATTTGAATTGTATGGAATGTAAATTGTCATACAAGAAATACAATTAAATACAAGAAATACAATTAAAATACAATTAAAAATCACGCACCATCTAGCAGAGTGCATTGCAATTGGTACACCATCAGTAATTTTCAAGAGGTTTATGAGGAAATAAATTGGGGAACTTTTAGAATTTAGAGAGAAAAATGTTTCTTTTTAATTTTGCCTATCTGCTCTCCCCTTCATTCCTTATATTTCCATCCCATCCCTAATTCATAGAATCTTAGAATCATAGAATTGAAGGGATCCCATGGGGTCATCTAATCCAACCCTTTGCAATGCAGGAATTGCAGCTAAATAATCTCTGGCTAATAGCCATCCAACCTCCACTTTAAAACCTGAAAGAAAGGAGAGTCCACTGTAACAAAGCTTGATCTGAAACCTTGACAACAACATACCATGACACACCCAATGATTCTCCGCCCTGCCTGCTTTACTGCCCTTTCATACTATACACTTTGACCAAGGGGACACAGAGAAGTTAGCGGATATTTTCCTCTCTCAGGTTGAAAGTTTATGTGTAACTTGTAGTTCCTTTTATCCAAGAGTCAGGGTAAACTGAGAGATGGTGGAAAATTTAAGTTGTGGGGTGGGTGGCGCAGGCTGGCCATGATCTCATGGCAACTGGATAGCCTTCACACGAAATGTCGCTACATCAACTTAAGAAAGAGATTTGATACAAAATATTATTGCTTGATTCATTATCTTGGCTCACTCACCTGAAGAATTGTAACAGTAAGCATGGGCTCGATAGTCATGTTTGGTTCTCCAGACGACTATTCCAGTGTTATTCCTACCACATTTTTCATTGGGAGTTATCCGGGAAATGACAACATACCCTTCTTGTATCCAGCCAAAACTACAACGGAAAACATTGTTTTTCTGTTAAGCGTATGCCCATATCAAAGAATGTACTTGATAAAATTTAGCATATAAAAGCTAAACTGAACGTTTATTCTGGTCACTGTGGGCCATTGAATAGCTTGCTTACTGATAGATAGATAGATAGATAGATAGATAGATAGATTGTGTGAGGCCCAAGTTTTGTTTCTCCCTTAGAAACAACCTACTCTGCAACATGGAGCTTTTATAGAAGAAAGGAAAAGCAAATAACGCTGTAGAAAAGTTCTCTCACAGGTTTATCTTTAAAAAGATAGGCAATATTTTCTACTGTTGACAACTTTATGGATTTGCAATCCAGGTTCCAATATTTGTCATTTGTAGTCTAACAGGAAAGCAGTTTTTAAAGTCTGGACAAAATACAAAGACTTACTGGAAAATAAAACTCCGAGGTGGCTTTCACCTCTGGAAGCTAAGGCCCGAAAAAGACCCAATATGGAGGCCAACTGGCCAAAATATTGGGAAATATTAGAAAAAGACGGAGACAATTGGAAATTGCAGAGTTTGGAGAAAATGAAGGATAAAGTGCGAGACTGGTTACATTACGCTCAGATTAAAGAAGTTTTTAAAAATGACAAAAAGGTAGGGTTCCAGGTGGAGAAATCGAAGTTGGAAACAGAATTGCTAGAACCAAAAACTAAGGTATTATCAAGAATGTATAACTTGCTGCTGAAATGGAATACACAAGACGAAATGGTTAAATCGGTTATGATAAAGTGGGCTCAGGATATTGGACATAATATTATGTTCGAGGACTGGGAAAGGTTGTGGACCACCGGGCTGAACTTCACTGCATGTAGTGCTTTGAAGGAAAATGTAATGAAAATGATATATAGATGGTACATGACCCCAGTTAAACTTGCCAAAATATACCATTTGTCTGATAATAAATGTTGGAAATGTAAAGAACATGAAGGAACATTCTTTCACCTCTGGTGGACTTGCCCTAGAGTGAAGGCCTTCTGGGAAATGATTTATAATGAGTTGAAAAAGGTATTTAAGTATACCTTTACCAAGAAACCAGAGGCCTTCCTTCTGGGCATTGTCGGCCAGAAGGTGTTAAAGAAGGACCGAACATTTTTTATGTATGCAACAACGGCAGCAAGGATACTCATTGCCAAGAGTTGGAAAACTCAAGATCTACCCACACTGGAAGAGTGGCAGATGCAGCTGATGGACTATATGCAACTGGCCGAGATGACTGGCAGAATTCGAGACCTGGGAGAAGAGAGGGTTGAAGAAGATTGGAAGAAATTCAAGATTTATCTACAAAAGTATTGTAATTTGGTTGAAGGCTAAGAAGGATGCTAGATCATAAATAATTGCCTACCATTGAATTAGATTTGAAATTGATGACAAGTGAGATTGAGGGAAATATAAAATTTGTGGAGAATAGATTAAATTAATTGAACAAAATTTAAGAATATAAACAAGATGATAAATTGCTGGGAAAAAATTTTAACGATGTAAGTGGGAGTGGGAGACGTGAGGGAGTCCAAAGAAGTTCTGAAAAATGTGTTATGATATATGTTATATTGTTTATTATTTTTGCATTTTGTATTCTAAAAAATCTCAATAAATATTTAATTAAAAAAAAAAAAACATTTGTAGTCTAACACATGAAACTATCATATGTTTAAATAGGGGGATGAAATGCCTATGAATGGGTCTGGACTGCATCACTGTGCAATTTGGCTTACTTGCAAATAAGCATGTATAAATTTAATACCACCTTCTTGCTGAATATGTATCTGATGTGGTTCTTCAGCATAATCAAACAACTCATCCAATAATAGCAAGTGTCTGTCACACACGACTACACTATCTCAAGGACACAGAAAGTTTTCTTCTTGGTTGTTGTTGTTGTTGTTGTTTTTAAAAAAACTTTATTTAGGGCAGCCCACCTAGGAGGCAAGATGAGGTGACCAATTTGGGCAGCGGGATCCATAGGAGTAGCAAATGCAACCTCCAAAGAATGCAATGCCCGCTGCCACAGTAGCAGTGACAGCTGTGGCATGCGCCTTGAAGACTGGATCTGCTGCCTTCTCAGCATCCCCTCAAGCAGCAACCTCTTGGCATAGGGAGGAGCTCCTCACACCCATGTTCCGATGTAGATATTTATCCTGCCCCCATTCCCGATGTAGATCTTCACACACCACTTCTTCTCTGGTGGGGGTGGGGGGGAGGAACCATTTTGTGCTTCACCGCAAGTGTCAAAATGTCTTGGGCCAGCCCTGACTTTAGTGATTTCTGCACATTGAAACCCTATACACATCTGTTTAGAAGCAAGCCCCATTGTGTTCAGTGGGGCTGACTTCCTAATAACTGTGTTTAAGATTCAGACTTAATAAAATTGGCAAGAAGAGGAAATGAAAAGCTGTATAATGTCACAGTCAGGATGTTACATGGTAAGTAATGTAAAACAAGAATGTAAACGGAATGAAAGACATGTTATAAAAATGTGCAAAGATGTCAATGATTTGATTACTAACTATTTCTGAGATCTAAGGATCTACACAAACAGTTCTGTGACCCTAAGGAGGCTTTGGGGCTTACAAGTATTGAACAGCAACTCTTCCTGTCACATAGCCCGTCTCTATGGAAACTTGGGGACGTTTCAAAAGGAGTTTGTGATATGGGATAGCAGGATCCTGTCAATTTTTCAGTTGGTCTACTCTGAGTACGACTAATGTTGGATGTTACTCTATGGACTTAGACTTAAATATTTGAAATCCCTTCTGTGAAGGAAATGAACAGAGACAGTCACAGCACAATCCTAACTCAATGTAAGTCCTATTGAATTCAATGAGGCTTACTCCCAGGTAAGTGAGGTTAGGATTGCAGCCTTAATCACAGAATGTTAATGTAAGAAAAGTCAGAATAATGTGTAGATATTTAATTATTTCATGCTTTAGATTCATTTATAATAATATTTTTTAAAATATTGTATCTACAAAGAGATGTCTATTTGCCAACCTACAATAAAATATTTTAAATGTTGAAAGATTTTCTGTACCTGCAGGTTTCAAAGCCATGCTTCCGAGCCTCTTCAACCTGAGATTTATATGCCAACTGTAACCCCAGCTGCTCGCATATTTGTCGTGCAGTGACAAAATTAAATACACCTTTATTGTTAACATGTGAAGCAAGAGTTATTCCAGAAATCCTGCACTGGAGAGTCTTAACATCTGCAAATAGAGAAGAAATACATCAAATGATTACTTATAGAAATTTGATCTTTAATTTCATGTACTTTGAAGAGTGGAAAAATTATAAGAGCTACTTTACATAAAGTATAATTACACCAACTAGCTGAGTTGCTCCAGCATTCCAATCCAGGGTCATGCCTATTCCCAATAACCGATATTCTTTAACTAAAAATAACTTTGGTTAGTAAGGATCAGGGAGAGCTGGGTTTGAACTCTCCCTCAGCCTAGTCACTCTCTTAAAGAATTGCTGTGAGGGTACAATGGAATGTAAAAAGAATAATGTACACAGCCTGGGACCACCTTGATATCCAAGGATTGGTTTGGGAACATGTGCTTTTAAATGTGTTCATAAATGATCTAGAGTTAGGGGTGAGCAGCGAAGTTACCAAGTTTGCTGGTGATACATAATGGTTCAGAGTGGCTAAAACAAAACAGGATTGCAAATCATCTTAAGCAGGGTGAAGGAACAGTAAAATGGCAAATGTCATTCAATGTAAGCAAATGTAAAGTGATGCACATCAGGGCAAAAAGTCTTAATTTAATATATACACTTACAGGATCTGAACTGACAGTGATTGACCAGGAACAGAGGCAGTTTTAGGGGAGCAGGACTGGTTTGGGTGCCACGGTGCAGGGGTGCCTCAGCAATGCTGTAGAGCGCAAGAGATGGGTGTGTGGGTGCTTGATTTTAGTGTCGTCGTACAGGGTGCTGCTGAAATTTGAGAGCTCAAAGGCTGCCACTGCTGAGAACAAGACCTTGGAGTCTTGAGAAAAGCCTGAGGAAATTTATGAGTGTAGGCTACCATATGGGGGACTTTTTAACCAAGAGAAAATTTGAGTAAGCAGGGACATTATAGAGGTGCATTAAATTATGAATAGCATGAAGAAAATGGATTGAAAACTGTTTTTCCCTTTCATAATACAGTGGTACCTCAGGTTAAGAATTTATTTCGTTCTGGAGGTCCGTTCTTAACCTGAAACTGTTCTTAACCTGAAGCATCACTTTAGCTAATGGGGCCTCCTGTTGCTGCCGCGCCGCCGGTGTACGGTTTCTGTTCTCATCCTGAAGCAAAGTTCTTAACCCGAGGTACTATTTCTGGGTTAGCGGAGGCTGTAACCTGAAGCGTCTGTAACCTAAAGCATATGTAACCCGAGGTACCACTGTACTAGTATTCAAAGTCACTTGTTGTTCAAAAAGAACATTTGACAAATGAGGTACAGTCAAGATGATAAGGGTCTATCAGATTTGGAGGGAAGGAATATCTGCAGTATTCTGCAGAACAGTTAGCCTTGGGAATAAGAGACATCCTTTCTTTTAAAATAAGGGAACAGGGTTTAAAAATAAGCATTGTGTATCTGAATCTTGACTCCTCTTTCCTCTTTAGTCATCAATTTGCCTCAAACAATACTCTACTCCCCAAGGACCAATTTTTCTTACCAAGCTGAGTGCTCTCGCTGCATGCAAATATTTGTGGTGTTTCAGTGCCAACACTACCATTAGGCAGGAAGGGACAGTACATATTAGAGGGCATAAGATTACCGGTATTTAAAACAAATTTAATTCCATGGCGTCTTTTGGAGTTTCTGCTTCAAATAGCAACATGACTTTGCTATCTTTTTTTATTGAGTGCTTTACTCATAACCTAAGTTTCCTAAGATTAGGAAGTTTACTTGAAACAGGTAAATGAAGTTAATTGAAAGAGCTCTGTATGATTTGTTGTGCAGTGACAGATAGAACTGGAGAGTTTGATCATATTATAAAGCTATATTAGTCATTCCAACGGCTTGGCTGTTCTCTCTCAGGACTTGAAGTGGAAATGGGTGTGGCTGAACTTGCAAGGAAGGAAAAGGAGGAAGGGAAGGGATTCTATCTGAAACGATGGGAACAAGTAAAGGAAAAGGGAAAATTATATTAAGCTTGTGGTGACTGGAATTTTTTTTAGCATGGATAGAGTGCTGGACTGTGCTCTATGGCAACTATAACCTGGGCTGTGAACTTACCGGCTAAAAACAGGTGGCTGGCTAGCACTCAGCAGAGCAACTTTAAATCATTTTAAAAGTCATTAAACTAACAACCAGCAAAAACTTTTGAACTGCTCAGTAGATTCAAAACCTTGTTTTTTATGGTTTGGTTGATAAACACATTTTGAAGATAATAAGAGGGAAGGGAGGAACAAATCCCCCCCCAAAAAAAAAACTAAAAAAAAAATAAAACACAGAAAAATATATAGTTCTGCAGCTAAGGTAACTGCTGCATTACTTGTAACACCTGATTCAGGATTTCATTTTTGAATAATTTATTAACATTCTAGTTGCACCTTTAACTGGAGACACTTAAGAGTTCTTGGCTGCTTCCAGACAGCCCGTTTATTGAGTATCCTGATTTGTTTGCATAAAGTTTATAGGGAGGTTAGGTGACGTTGGCTATTTATTGAGAATTCATTTTGATTTGTTTGCAGGGAGGTTATACAATGTTGGGCCAAGCAAGTGTTATTCCATCCATTCCAGTGCATCTTTATTGCAAAGAGTCCAAACTTTGGGGGCCAGAAACAAGTTGTGTGAGAGCATAAAGTCAACTTTAATGGTGCCAGCCAAATTTGCTGCTATGTGTCTGAATCCCACCCCAAAACAGTGGCAGTCTGGAAGCACCCCTTATTGTTTAGGTATCCTCCTGCTCTGTGTTTCATTTTACTGCAATCCGGGATTAATTTGCAGAGCTGTGAATAACCTTGCTGAGAATAGTGGGCTGGATTTGATTACCTTGTCCTTACAGTGCTACAAAACACTTCAGAAAAAAACAGTACAAGCAACATACTAAAAACGTACCTTCCAAAGGAAAATTGTGCTGGGTTGTGATGCTTGCAATCCAGGTTGAGAAAAAGAAGATTGTAACTCCAACGTGAGATGCCATCCTCGGGAACAGGAGGTGTCGAGATTCAAGCCAGGTTGCTTCCTTCCCACCCTGCAGTGTTGAAAATGCGACGCCTGGCGCACCTTGTGATCTCCGAATGAGGTCCTCTCTTGAGAACTGCTGGACGGCCACTGTGCTCCACCGCAGGCAGGAACAAACTTGTGCTGAGCTCAAAAGCCATCCCACAGGTCAAGGTCACTAAGTGGAAACGCATGACACCCCCCAAAAAAAAGCTAGGGGGCAGCCTGGAAAATAAAACTAGTGCTGACTCAGAAAACGTACAGCTGAGGAAGAGAGATAACACGATGTTATACTCTTCGTCTTATAAACAACGGGAAGATTTCCCCTATAGCTCTGGGGTGCTCGTTCTGTAACAGTTCCTGTTTAGGCAGTTGTGAGTCACTTATCCTTCATTCAGCCTAATCACTTGTTAACCAGAAGCTGCGGGTGTGGTGTGTAAAACTGTTGATTACCTTATATGTAAAAACATGGAAATCAGAACTTTTGATATAAATTTATAATTTAGATGCATCGTTGAAAGATGAAAAAAATGACTATTTGACTGAGGTAATGGTTTACAAACTCTGTTTTTGGGAAGGGATAGAATCATAGAATTGTAGAGTTGGAAGAGACCCTGAGTCGTCGTCTAGTCCAACCCCTTCAATGCAGGTATCTCAATATAGAATCAAAATTTGATTTGATTTGAAACTAGATGCAATGATTCAACTTGTGCTTATACTTAGGATCCAGTCTCTGACAGACTCAAGTTTTCCTGCCTGCCTGTATCTCTTGTCTTTCTCCTTGTCAGCAGTGTCACGATCACATCTAAGGTAGGAGAGATGCCATTAGGGCGTGCACTGAGCATGGCCAAGTGACTCCTCAAGAAGCTGTGAACGAAACATGACAAAATAGCCAAATGCACACAGAGTGTGTGGATCAAAGCCACCTTCCTTATTTTAAAGCAAACTGATGAGAAAATGTGAAGAACTGAAGTCTGGAAAAACGATTAACAGAGAGAAACCAAAAGTGCCTGAGTCGTGGTGTTTTTCATGAAGGCTTTCTCTTGCTTCCAAAGGATCACCCCCTTTAGTGTGTGCTGTTTCCCCTCCAAAAAAAAGATGAACAAAGTGTTCACCCATTGTGTTGGGACAGGTATGGGAGGGGTGAAATATGCCCCCATTGCTAAGAACAAGGCAGCCTAAGTAACATTCCGAGTCTAGCTATATAGATCTGTAGAGGCAAGCAGGGGTGGGACTTGGTAATCTGTCATAATATGGTGACCTGTGCAAGGCCAAAATTTTGCTCCCCCCCAAATGGATCTTCTCAATTATTGATCTTCTCAATATTGTGCCCACTTGGCTTAATGACCTGTGTGGCAGAACAGCCCACACTACCATGAATCTAGCGCTGAGGAAAGAGTAAGGGTGAGCAATGGGAAAATGATGACGTTGACATCCTAGCTGAGTCATGTTCTATCACCACACTGACCTCACAGCCATTTTGAGCTAGGGCAACGATACAATGCTATTGACTTTATTTTCCCTTAGTAATGCCATCATGTAGCCAAAAGCAATTGACTACATAACTCCAGTGAATCACATTCATTACGTCATCACAGAATGGCTGTGATCATGTAGCAAAGGGGGCGAAATAAATCTTAAAACAACATGGCAAAAGCAAAAGCACATCTATAAACTGGGGGATTTTGCAAGGTTGGGTTGATGGACAACATATTGTCCCCAGAGTCAAACCTTGTGTCACAAAAAGGCCTGTGCTTTAAAAACTACACAGTGTCGATTGCACTTAAAAGGATAACGGAAGCCTTTAAATTTATTCCTGATTGTTTTTGTGTTTCCATTTCCATTTAAACTTGAGTTTGTACAAAAAGCACACTTGAGAAGATGAGTGCTTCACCCTGTATTACTGAAAACAGGGTAGAGAGAAAGAAAGAAAATTTCAGCACCTATTTTTTCTTAAAGATTGCTAATCATTCCATACATACAACTTGTGTTCTCTGATGGAATTCCTAAGTGCCCATGCACAGAACAAATAAGTCACAAATGACATGAGCAACACAGAGGACTCTGAAACAATATTTTATTTCCAAATCTCAAGTATGTGATGCTATACAGTACAATACTAGCACACCTGTGCAAAGTTTTACAAAATTTAAAACAGGATACACAAAATAGTGCCTCTCGAGTTCCACCTACTTTAAAACATCAGTGCTGTGCACAAAATACACATGTGTCTTGTTAAAGCCAAATAAATAAAATATTGCACTTCCAAAAAAACAACCCCAAAACAAAATCCTATTTTGGTGTGAATGGTGTAAGATTGCTGACTTGCTCTTTGTAGCCACACGAGTCTTGTGAATTTAAAGGAATAGAACTTTTTTTTAGAAAGACCCCCCAAAATGCATCATCTTTTCTTTGTCTCAAAAAATATGACACTGATTGGTAACCCACTGAGCCAATACTTATTAACAATTTAATTATGTTTGGTCTAAAATCCTGTTAACAAGAAGACTGGCATTTCAGGCGCTCTATACATTAAACTGTTTTCCCAATAATTAGTGAAACAGTAAATCATTTTTGTAGCAGGTAGATGGTCCCATGTGTCAAAGCTATGCATCTTAATTCTACTTAAAAAAAAAAATGCAGTGGTTTCACAGTAGAATTATTGTAAGGGAAGAAAATGCAGAATGAGGTGTTGCCTCTCAACTTACATTGGTATTATCCCCCCATAGAGTTGGTTCAGGTTTAACATTTCTGCTGCCTTAACCATGCTTTAGGACTTGGGACTACATGCTCTGCCCCACCTGCATGCTCAAACCCCAACCTCCATATATGAATTCCTTCCGTTGGCTTTAACCATGATTAAGGCTTACATCAGCATTGACTTTAATGATGGTTAATATACTAATTAGGGTTTGCTATTGAACAGAAAGTGAAAGTTTGTTTTAAAATTCTGGTTAGCAGCAAACAGTGGTTTAGTTCAGAGGTAATGTAAACTTTAGCAGTGGTTAAGATTGGGAGGAAAATGGTAGAGAATTCATTCCAGAAAGGTCATGGAGCTCACTCCTGCAATTTATGAGCAGATCCATGATCTGACCATAGCTGAACAAAATGAACTACTAATATCAGAATATAATTTTGTAAAGTTGGTTGATCATCTCATAAGAAATGTTCCACTGTCTAGGGAGTTAACTTTTCCCTTTTACTTATTGAACAAAATATATAAACCACCTACTTTAAATAAATAAATCAAGCAGTTTACATAAAAGAGCTTTCTGATTTGGGTTTTTGCAATACCATTGTTATTCCTAATTTCCTGATTGTCTGTAGCAGAAGGTGTGCCTCAACTATATTTCACTAGAGTGAAAAACTACATAGTATCTATTCCATATCAAAGTCATTTCATCCAAAAGCCAGCAAAAAACCTTTAATTTGATTATTTGCCCACCTTTAATTCCCTCTTCCAGTTTGAGATCAAATGACACACTTTCTCATTAGCCTTATTAAACGTACTTAATCACAATATTTACTCTTCTGGAGCCGCTTAAGAGACATATCTGAAAATTCAAAGTTGTGTTTCAAACAGCTGCTTGAGTCAAAATTAAAATCATACCACACTTCTATTTCCTGAGACTCTAACTCTCATTAAACTGAAGATAAATTATCAAGCATCAAATGACATCAGTTATAAGTTTATACTGGGCTCTACCTCTTTATCCTTCTCAACGCATAAAACAGATTCCTGCAAGAATAAGTTCCTACAATATGTCTAAGTGTTCAACAGAGTTTTGAACTCATGCCCATCTAGGAAAAGCTATTAATATCCTGTCTGAATCAGAGCTCACCATGCTTCCAACACTTCCTTCTGTGCCTCCAATTCCAATACAAGAGAAGTTATCAATTTCAAACACAAATGAAAGCTAGATAAGCTTGTGCAAAAGGCTAGCACAGTATGAGCACAAACATCACTCAAGATGCTTCCTCCAATAGAAAGCTTCAAGAATGATGAAATATACTCAGTGTCGAGTATGAATTTCACGCTCAGTACATAACAAATGGTAAAACCACATCTGTGTTGTTTACATTCCATTGGCTGAAATGTTCCCTGACAGAAATGTCAGTTCTCCTCTGCAAATATACCACGCCTTCTTATATGAATGCAATGTAGTTCTTTTAGGTTTGCTGTGCTTACAGCAGGTTACCAGTTATCGCCAACGTGGGTGACAGATTTTGCAGACCCAGAGCCATTTCACACTTACTAGAGCATGTCTTCTGTATGCATAATAGAGACTGTATGTGACTGATTGGGCACCTCCACTGAACCCCACCATGTGTATCATGTACCGCATGCACATGACTCTGGTGAAATCTCCCCATTCAAAAAGAAAAGAATGAACAAAGTATGTGTGAAGTAACAAAGACTGTGTTGCAAGTTATGTTGTATGTGTGGTGGAGTGACAAATGTTCCTGCTTCCATTCATGCCGAGAACCTGTTTTGAGACCATTGGCACCAGCTTGTAGCCAGGACACAATGCCTTTAGTATTTTTCCATTTAATCTTTTGCTTATTCCTTACGATTGTGAAATCAATTCTCTAATCTATTATAATGCTAAGGGCTAAAAATAAATAAATTGAAAAGCCCCTGAAATTTATAGAAGGAATCAGTGCTGACATTTATATAGGAAGAAGGCTGCGAGTGACATCCCTCAGAAGCACTGGAATTTGTGTTCCACCTATAACCTAGATGTCAATGCCCAGTTTTTGGTCAAACACTATCTTTATATTCTCATGTAGTGATATTCAGGCACATCAATCAAATAACAATTAGCATGAAACAGAGAGAACAGCATTTATTGGCTGGTGCATCTGGCTAGATAAAAATCACACGGCATTCACAAGTCTGATGGCACAGACGAAATTAAGCAGTAGGTTACTGATCACATTTAACCACCACAAAAGTGACAAAGCACTGCTCTGCTTTGTGCACCTCGGTTCTCAAACAGGTGCTTACTGCTGTATCGTTAAGTGGTTCTCCTCCCCATTCATGCTTTTGTTATTCCGTGCGCTGATCATGTTGCAGTCCTGAGTTCCACCAGAAGTATTGCTGGACAGCAGAACAGGTAGCTTTCACTCGTGGCCCAGTCGACAACTCAGTACAGGAGGAAAAGTAGTTGTATAAACTGGAGATTCCCAGCACCACAGCAAAAATGACGATAACAGCAGCTACAATCCAGAGCACGTTCCAGTGTTTATGCAGTTTGGGGTACAGTATTTGTACATAGTGGATAACAACTTCAAGTTTGCTGTAAAATGAAAAGGAATCAAGCAAGTATGTAGAAGTTACAAGTTAGGTAGTTCCGTTATTTGGAAAGCTACCATATCAGACTGAATGGCTTAGCAGTACAGATGGCTATCCATATCAGGTCATATGCCACAGGATCAAAGGTACAGCTGTCCCCATGAGCATGAAGTAGTTCATTATTTTTGTCTCAATTTTAGTACCTTTATAATACATATCTTTTCTCTTTTTGTTTTTTGAGATGAGAATTGACATATTCATATTAAAAGTATTACAGTTGGTATCAGAAGAAAATGCAATATTTATAGCATCTACAGTCATTTAGATTTTTCATCATGAGATGAAACTGTCGTCAAAGGTTCCAATAAAAACTAGATGAGAAACTGACTGTCAAGGAAGCCAGTATATTCATTAAATTTGACTTCGGTTTCACAGCTATACCATTTAAAACTTAGGCTAAGAGTATTGAAAACAAACAGGTAACACACAAGTATTCTAACAGCTCTTGTTCTAAATCAGTTTGTAAAGAGTATTACTTCTTGTTGTTAGCCGCTCTGAGCCTGGCTTTGGCCGGGGAGGGCAGGAAACAAATAAAAAAAATTTATTATTATTTATTAGCGGTGTTTCCTGCTTGGCAGGGGGTTGGACTTGATGGCCCTTGTGGTCTCTTCCAACTCCATGATTCTATGATTCTAAAGGGGTAGGCCCAAGCCCTAGGACTTTTGTGCTGGCCTCCATATCTCCTCCACTCCCACCTGCAAAAAACGTTTTTCAAAACTTTGCTTAGAGGCAGCAAGGCAAACCACAGTACCATTAAGACCCAGCCACTTGGCATCTTAATTAAGGCAAATTGTCCTGACAGCAAGAGTCAGAGTTTGTTCCCCCCATGCTCTGAAAGTTGGCTTCAGTGTGCATTTTTGGTTATAGAATAGCATATGCATATTCTATGCCAATTTGCCTTATAAGTCTGTGCCCAGAGTCTTTTAACTGCTTAGGATATTCCTACACAATCCCTCACTTTCTCCTTCATGTAACATAAATGTATTTTAGAGGCTCAAATGTGATTGAATCATCATGTATGAAAGCACTCCTTGTCCCAATGCCTTTATAAATTTTACCCACTGGCTCATATGAACAATAAAATGCCAACCTGAATTTATCTGTTTAAATTTCATCTTTCCAGGAACAACAGTAACCTTGCCTCTGTTGCCCATAAAATTATTTTTGCTTGGAAGAGTTGTTCTAAAAAAGCTGGTTGGAGGTAGCTTTACCACACTGATGGCATTCTTCTGAATCAACCTCCAAAGCATGCCAGAAGGCAGCACACATTTAATGAAACAAATTAATACTCACTTTCTAAATCAGAGGAGAGACCTCCAGCTGTTGTTGGACTACAATTTCCATCATCTCTTATCATCGGCTATGCTGGGTGGGCTCAATCAATGGGTGCTCAAGTCCAACAGCATCTGGAGGGCCACAGGTTCCTGACCCCCTCTCCAGCTGTTTTCTCACCTGTGCTGCTTGCTGATTTCATCGTTGCTTTCACCTGCTACACATTCTTTGGGGCTCTCATCTATTTTCTCTTCATCATCTTCTTTCAGCTCTTCAAGTTCTTTGGTTTTCTTTAAGCCTTCCTGATAACTTTAAGAGGAAAAAAGAAAAGAAAAAAGACGCGTGTACTCTTCTTTTTCATTTTTAAATAAAGAGCATAATTCATTCATGCTGCATGGCTCAGACAAAAAAATTAAACAATCACAATGACCTTTGTAAGTCTGCCGCATGCTTCTACTGTACTTGCTCCTGATGTCACCACTGTCACTGTCCTATTTTAAAAAAATGTATCTGATAATCTAAGGTTGGTTTCCAAGTTACCCAGGTATTCTATAATAATAAGGTATGACTTTTGAACAAATCTAGAAATTCATTGAGGAAAAGCAGAGTGAAGGAAGGCTTTGTTTGTTTGCTACTATGGCATTTCTCTCTAAGTTTGAATCAGGTGGGTAGCCATGCAGCTTCAGGGGCAGGGCCAATCATACTGTTCCACTGCCCCTTGATTTCATGGAGCCCCTTGTGGGTAATCAACATGCAAATGGTACTATAATGTCA
Organism: Podarcis cretensis; assembly: GCF_951804945.1. Lineage (NCBI taxonomy): Eukaryota > Metazoa > Chordata > Lepidosauria > Squamata > Lacertidae > Podarcis > Podarcis cretensis. Next base: position 70,567,067 of record NC_137170.1, on the reverse strand, counting down.
CCTAAATCTGACCTGAGAGGCTATTGCTGTATCAACTAGCTTTAGAAACAACCAACGTAAAACAGAATTTGCCAAAAATAAGGAAAACAATTCTCAACTAAATGTAGGACAAAATACAACCTCATCCAAACACAATAGCTGGGTCTGAAATTTGCTTCATGATCAATGGGCTGGCCTTGATAAACAGGGAATGCTACCAACAAAAGCAAACAGAATACTCCAACATGCAGGTGGGGAATGGGCTCAGTTGGATATCCATGAATCGTGATGAACAGAAGGAGAGAAGAGCACAGGCAAGCTACCCACACATAATTATAGCTAAATGTAATTATGAGATTTGAGTAAGTCCTGTTTATTTTGAGAACATGTCCCTGCTAAAATGCCACACAGTTGCTCTTCCAGGGACTGCAAGTTAAATCGTGCAATGTTAACTGGTGATACCTATAGAGGCCATAGTCCCCCTATCCAAATTATCAATGCTGGAAGACACATGATAAACTCTTCAGATTAGTCAAGATTGATAGATTCTAGTAGTGTAGTAGAGATTATAACATTACTCTTTAAGCACTAGTGATAACTGCAAATAATCTTGGCGATGTGGAATCCAAATCAGTTTCAAACTGGTTTAAGTGGTGTGGCTTTCTTCCAAAGACCATGGGAAGCTACTTTGTATTTGCTAGCAGAAGTATTCAGTCTCTTTCCTGGGCTAACAGTTCTAGTGGTACAGAGGCAGGAGCCAAGTTACATAATAAACCACCGTGTTTGTAGACACATTCTAAATGGGGAATTCTGACCTTCCTACTTGTTATGGAATTCTAAACATGAATAGAGCTTGTATATATTTAAAATTAACAGAAGTTATGTCTTATTGGTTTATATGCTAAACACACATACATTACCTCAGGGTTCTAGTTGTCTCACCAACAACAAAGCCCCTACTTTGGAACTGGCTCTGCTACTCAGATATATGAGCCCAATGATTTTCAGTGAATCACTAGACATAACTTGTGATGTGAATCATGCTTCTTTGGTTACAGTTTTGTTTTAATTCTTTTCTCAACTTAATTGTTATTAGCCTTCTGAATACATGGTGCCCTTCTGTTTTTGCTTAAATGTAGATGCACAACTGCTATGGCAATGGAAACTGATGAGAAAACAAAGGAATGAAATGTGACTATCATCTCACTGAATTTTGTGTGTGTGTGTGTGTGTGTGTGTGTGTGTGTGTGTTATTTTGTTCAGTTTTGGAAATCCCATATTTACAGTATAAGGACAAGCATGAAGGAGGTTTTCCAGCCCGCTCACAGGTCATTATAATATCAGTGGAAACAGTTGGTCCTGGCAAGTATTAACTGCTTTCAATTTAACCTGAGGACTGCCATTTGTTTAGTTTAATTTTAATTAATTTTAATTAATTTTGGGATGCATTTTAATCGATTGCTTATTTTTATGTATATTGTGTTATTAATATGATAGCTGCTCTGAGCCAAGCTCCGGCAGGGGAGGGTGGGATACAAATAAAAATTAATTATTGTTTATTATTATTAGAAAGATTCTACATTTCTGCAAATCATTTATTTGCATAGCAGCCTATAAAATTAATGAAAGCATGAGGAACCCATACACAACTGCACTAGCTAATAATTAATAAATTGCCCATAATGTAGCCTCCCTCTTTAAGGATTCAGAATGCACACATACTCACCCTTTGTTATAAGCCTCTTCTTCTATTTTGGCTTTTATCTCTGGGCTGATCTCTTCCAAGGCACTCTGTACCGGTGCTGAAGGAGGTGGTTCACTCTCAGGGTCCCCATTTGATTTTCCACTAGTAAATTTAAAATTAAACACAGATAACTTTATTATCTCATCTAATATTATGTACCCCCACCAGAATGCTTATGGGTCTCTTGATCTTTGGGAGGGTCTTTGACGTCCATACAGTGCAAAGCCTTATAAATACAGCTGGGCTGAACATTTGATCCAGCCCTAGTTGGTCTTTTAGTGGGAATATTACATACCACAAAGCTCAGTGGGTCAAGCTGCCATTTGACTCCTCCCTTCCCAGAATTGCCTCCTGCAGTTTCCCAATATAACCCTGTAGGGTATTATGAAAGAGTGATTGCCTTGAATTTTCCTCTTCCTTTCTCATCCCTTTTTATTTTATGTCACACTCCCTTGCAATTACTTGAAATGGCAAAGTGCCATTATGTGTACACACCTTCAGATCTGTTGTGTGCTCTGTGCTTCCCCTCTGAAATCCCTTTTCCATTCATAACTTTTGCCTAACCAATTCTATTTCATCTTCTCTGTTTTGGTACTTACCATGTTCACACGCTCTGGAGCCCCTATTGCAAAACTGAGTGCACATTCTGGCTAAGTTAGTTCTACGACAAATAGAGTTACAGCACTGTCACCTTCAGTCAGCAGGTTGTTTTGGGTCAGCTTTACTAACATGAGGTGTTCTTTCAGACCTGCTTGGCTGGTCTGGATAGCCAGACAATATACGTAGATTCTAATAAAATTCAAAAGACAGAAACAGAAAGCATTGTCCCAAAGGAAAGGGTTGCAGCTTGATGCTAAGCTTCCCTGTCCGTTACGGAAGCAGAAGCTATGCAAGAACAACTTGGGGGATTCGCCTTGGTGATGTCAGAGAACTGCAGTCCTGTCTTGGGCACTGCTGCTTTCTGATTGCTGCTTGGCTGCCAGCACATGAGGGAGGAGAGATTTTGTAGGGATATTGTACAACTCCAGCAATTCTCTCACCTCTAAATAAAAATGATCCTGGAGAAACTCCACTGAAATTCTCATTGCTGTGGAAAAGTTAGATACTTTATATAAACACAGCATCATCTTGGACCCTTCAACAAATCACTAATCGTAATTCTGAAATGTCAGCAAGAGATTTCCTTCAAATGTGCTGTATTTCCTGAAGGCAAGTGCTCTGCCCTGTGAGAAAAGCTGCCAATATACAGTAAACTTTCTAGGAAGTACGTTCATGCATGGAGTTCCAAAACACAAGCACATCCTGTGTTCTTAAGAAAAATCTTTCGATAAAACCTGAAACAATGGCTGGGCTGGGCATTTGTTATTCTCATGTTTAAAAGCCTTCGTTCAGCATGATATTACTTTAGGTTGTATCTATCTAAATTCTACTCAGAACACAATGGACCCAAATTAGTCATGTCAATCAACTTCAATGGATCTACTCTGAGTACAACTAACATTGGATTAACATTTTATAATACACATTATTCTGGGATGGGTACAGATAACTTTTTGAGAGACGTAACTGCCGGGTTATAGCATGGACACTGTCTGTTAACTTTTTTTAAAAAGGTATAAATAATGCAGATGGGCAAGATATTTAAATTACTGCAGCTACCTTCATTGGCAAAATATTGATCCTATTCCATCAACTTAAACTCTTTAAGGAAAAAAGCTCTTTTTATGCCAGCAGGAATTATCTGCTCTACAATTCTCAATATAGTAAATATTTGTTAACTCACTTCTCTATAAGCGCTGATAAGACGGGAGTTGATGTCAGATTGCTTCTTCCATTTGATGACTCAGACTGTGGATAAAGAGGTCCATTCAATTTCATTCAAGCAGCAAACAACACAACTGTATTTCTTACATGAAGGTGTACTCAACATACATACCAAAAAAAAATTGAACAGTCCCCAAACATAAACTAGGTGTTTTCCTGCGTACAGCAAGCCTAGTATTGTTTAGAACATCTCTAAATACCTCCTCTATAGAAAGGACAGGAAGCCTACACCCCTTCAGATGTTTGTTGGACTCCAACTTCCATCAGCCACAGCCATGATGGCTAATAGTGATGGATGGGAGTTGTAGTCCAACAACATCTGGAAGGCCGCAGGTTCCCCATCTCTGTTTAACAGTATATTTCTCACCTATGTCTGTGTATCAACATAGTTTACTTCCGATGTGAATCTATTTTTTTTATTTATATGACTGTTGTATCAAATAGCCTCAGATTTATAAAATGTAGCACAGTCACACCTGTGTGCCAAGGTTTTTCTTTAAAGCTTTGGTTTCTCTAGAATGTAGAAATTTGAAAAACCTTACCAGGGATGGCATCAAAGGTATGGGCGATGCAGTAGGTGACTGGCCAGGGAGCTCAAATTTTGAAACAACAGCAACACTGACTCGTCTTCGAGGCATCTATAATAATAATAATAAATTATTTCATTACATAAGTGACTCCAAGTTCTATTTTCATAGGCTGCATATCAGGCAGATTAGGGGAAAAGAGAGAAAAAAAAGACAAAACCATGGGTATGAAAGTTCTTTCAGAAGTGACCTTTATTCATAGTTTGAGTCTAAGGGGTTAAATCTGACAGTGTGGGTCCTGCAGAAAAGTAAAAGACTTCTGGGAAATGATATACAATGAACTGGAAAAAAACGTTTTAAGAAAACTTTTGTCAAAAAACAAACAAACAGAAGCCTTTTTACTTGAATTAACAAGGGATGAAATATCAAGGGACTTAAAAAGACTATTCATGTATGCAACAACAGCCGCAAGAATGTTGCTTGCCCGGAAGTGGAAATAAGAGAAGGAACAAAAGAGGAATGAACAAAAGAGGATGGACTATGCCAAAATGGCAAAGATGACCCTGAAGATCAGAGATCACAATGAGAAAAAGTTTGAACAGGAATGGAAGAAGTTTATAAACTATTTAAAAGACCACTGTAAATATATTAAAACGGTAGTAGGTTTGATATAACATTTATGAAAGCATATAATTGGAAATTAGGATGAATAAGAGGGAAAACAAAGAGTTTGGAGAAATAAAACAAGTTGCAAGAGATCGGGGGGGGGGGCAGAAAATTGAAATCCAGGGGAGACGCGGGGGGGGGGGAGTCTATATTGTATCTTTGGCAAAGTATTGAACTTATAAAATATTGTGATTATAAAATTTGAAAATAAAATGTTTTTAAAAATCAATAAATAAAAATGAGTGTGACTGAGCAGCCACTTATGCACCTGAGCTTTTCCTTCCCCTCCTTCCCCCTGGAAAATCCCACATGCTCAAAAAGATCTGCTCTGAAGAGTTGGGGGTTACCCTCTGGAGCAGATTTTGGGACATGCAGGGGGCTGGAGCAGGGAAGGAGAAAAACCGTAAATCCCACTGTGCAAGTGTGTGGATATAACTGAATTTCACCCTAATTCTATTCTAATGCAGATAACTAATAAAGAATTGTTACTGTAGTTTTCTAATATGCCCATTTGTATACCAGTTGTATGCCAGTTACAAAAAGGAACCCTGCAGCATTAAATCCTAAGAACCCTGAAACACCAAAGCCTATGCGTGTTTACTCAGATGCAAGTTACATTCCATTCAGTAGGACTTGCTCCCCAGTAAGTGTGTCTATGACTGTAACCTTAGGTAAGTAAACTTAGTTTGATAGATTTCTAAAGGCCAAACTACATATTATGCTCCACATCCTTTTTAAAATAACAACAACAACATGCTTTTGTTTTGAAAAAAAAGTAGCCATGCCGGGTCCCAATTCTACTGCTATTTGCCTCCCTGTTGACTTTCTACTGCAACAGCAGCTTTTATATGTGAACTGGTTTCCTGAATGCTACATTTCAAGCTGGGGAAAATATTTTGGAAGTGCTTGAAAAAAAGAAAGAAAAATGAGCAAGTTGTTTGGAATACATGGAGAATCTAAGTCGCTGGAATATTTTTTTTAAAAAAACACTTATTAAACTAAAGCTTTTTAAAACTTGGAAGAGTACCTTTCCAACAGAAAGAGACATGGATCTTGATGTACGGGGCACACCATCTTCTGTACCATAGTAAAACAAAGCCAACAAAAGTAAGAATAAGAATTAGTGTTTGAAAACAGACATGCATTGCCAGCACTAAAATAGTAAGAAATTTTTTTATATTGAAACAAACGTGCTTTTAAAGCAAACAGTATATTATCTAAGACTAGGACGTATATTTCTTTTTGTTACAAGTGCAGAAATTTGGGAAATGTTCAGTTCAGTACATTACTATCTATTATCAGATTTTCTAACTTTTGTTCTTTAATAGAATATTGTGCACAGATTTAAACGAAATACGTAAAAACAATCGAGATACACAACTTTGTTCAACAGCGGTAATTAATTATATTCTGTCAAATACCTTGATAATCTGCTTTTATATCTATGTAGATTTGAGAGTAGTCAACTATGAGTTCAACAGCAATAAAGACATGCTTTAAAATATTGTGTGGTGGGGAAGAAGAGACTATTTTACCAGGTGAGCCATAACTTCTGCTAGAATTTTGATTGGCGAGTTTCTTATACTCCATGAGCTCAGCGTGATCTTTTTCATATGTTCTCTTCAAGTTCTCCACATACTGCATCATAACTTCAGTGGCCTTTGACATGCGCTTCTCCTACAATGAGGAGATCAAGCATCGCACAGAAGTATGTTTTCAACAAGAAATGAATGACATCATCTCAGCTTTCAGCAAGACTGAGATTTTACTCATAAAGAGACCCTACCACTAACCTTCAGATACATCTTAACTCCCACTAATAAGTGAGTGGCTAAGAGGACCAAGCTAGAAGAATGCCTGAATCTAATGCTCACCCTTTTTGGCCAAATATGCTGCAAAAATTAAGGTGTGCATTAGATTTGATGACACATTTACATTCTCCAGCAAAAAATTTTTTTGGTTTTAAGATTTTGAAAATTGAGGTGCACATTAGATTCAATGATGCATTAGACTCAAATAAATACGGTAATACAACACCATCATATTATGTGGCTACAGTACAAAGGCAGAGGTGTGGTCCTAACTTTACCTAGGAAGAAGTGACTAAAGATAGAACTCAAGGGAACTATTTTTGGTGCTGCAAGCAACCAACCTACTTTGTTACCTTGCCCTATGGGCTCCTCTGCAGGATGTCAGGATACCCCACCTCACTGGGGCATTATTTCCTATGATTGCTAACTTCCTCTCATTGGGCCGCCTCTGGGTATAGCAAACTCCTGAACCAAAGTAGTAATTTGGAAGTATGGCTTGAGATCAGTTTAAAGGGAAATTCCTCTGGAAACTGCACAGACACACCTCTAGCAATAATTTCCTAAGAGGCTCCTGTTATGTATTCAGTAGTCTATGCTTGTCTGAGCTTGAGTCTGGACTAAGAATTCTTAGCCCCCATGTTCTGATTCAATACATGATATCCAATCACAGAACATTTCAAGATTTGGGCCTCTGCCACTGGCCCTTAAACTCAGTCATGATTTGCAGCTTGGAAGTTTAGATAGCCAATCACGTTGGGAGTGGGAGTGGCCCAGGCCTTCAGAAATGTATATAAGCAGTTGCTTTGCCCCTGTTGGCCAGTTCTGTGAGTTCCATAAAGGTTCTTGCTGTTATCACTGTGTCTTGCCTTGCCACCTACACTTCAGCTCTCATTCCAGATCTTCAGCTAGCTTTTGAAATTATGGTTTTAGAGAGCCAGAGGGCAGAGACCCACAGCTCAGTGGTAAAGGATATGCTTTGTTCAGTCTTTGGCATCTGCAATTAAAAGGATCTTTAGAAAGTCTCACAAAATATCTGCCCGAAACCTTAGGGAGTTGCAGTTGGTCAGACTTCAATGGACCTCTCTCTACCCTCTGTCCAGGCAAGCAAGAGGCATGGTCACAGTTTGATAACCCATTCCAGCCAGACAAAAGCGCCTCAAGCAGGTGTGGAGCAAGGTCAGTGAAGGCTGTTCCATGAGAAGAGGGTGTGTGTCCCAGGGAGAGTCCCACGGGCCAGAGGCGGGCCCGGAGGGCCACATTCAGCCTTAGGGTATGAGATTTCTAACTCTGCTTTAGGACCATGTTTGTCTCTCCTGACTATAGCCAACGCTTCCTACAAAACTTTATTTTTTCAAGTAGTGAAGTCGGAACCGATGCAGGGTATTTGATTCCAAGAGTCTTACCTGGCGAACAGCTCCAACCATTTCCGCTCGACTAGATAATCTAGAGGCCAAACGATGCAGCACTGCCATGTCCTCCAACAATCTCTGATACATGTCTCTGTGCTCAGAATGATGCCACAAGGAAGCCGAGGACTGAAGCGAGAGCATGAACTAATGTATCAAATCAAGGAGCATGTATAGCAAATGAAGTCATTGTGGTTTTACAGTTCAAGGGTTGTCCACCTTTGTTGTCCCTTGGGTCCATTAAAACTATAGAAAGTTCTTGCACAACAAACATAAAAATGTCCCTCTGTTGTACAGCTACTTACAGTTTCCAAAACCTAAACAAGGCTTGAAATTCTCCTACAGATATCAAATCAAGATCTTATATTCTAGATATCATTACACCTCTTGACTACAAAGAATCAAACTTCATGCTATCATGAAACAAGGGCTTACCCACACTCACCTTTCCAGGCTTAGTCCATCCTTTAAAGCTCTCTGTCCAAGCACTCTCTTTTTTTGCTCCAGAGCTATCCCCATGAAAACCTACTCTTTAAAGCTGAATTGAAGAAAAGGACAATCCACTGAAAACCTGAATTGCCATTTGTTGTGTTTCAGCTTTAAAGAGTGGGTTTTTGCCCTTGTAAGATAAAAAGTTTATTATGGTGTACAAATTGTTTGTTGGTTAAGGCAAGATACTATTTGTGCTTTGTTAATCTCACAGCTCTCTAAACAATGAAGAGTAATAAAAAGTTGACTGCAAGCAAAGATTTGTTGATTTTTATTTTTATTTTTATTTAAAAGCACAGATAATCCTTCAATGGGGCTTTAAAATTCCAGTGGAAAATCTTGTAAACATTACAATCCTCAATTAGCTCATCTTCAGTTTCTTCATTGTGCTACCCTTCTTGGCGAGTCTTATGACTGATTTTGCATTTGAGATGCAGTCCATCAAAATCATGTGCATACCAGCCTACAGCTTAGTTTATCTGGTTAACCAGAGATCGAATAATGATTGTGATAAGCAAATTAGAAAGTAAGAAAACTAGGGCTTCTGCTACATTGTAATTACCTCCAACCTCTCCTTTTTCAAAGTTTGATACTTGATTAGGGCCAGCAGTGGGCCCTTTCTACATTTTCCCATTGATAAGAGTATTTTCATCACAAAACTCTCCTGGTATGCCCCACAGAGAAACTTACGGTCTTCAAATAAAAACATCTTGAAGCATATTTCCGCAGGGCCTGCAAGACAGAGCTGTTCCACCAGGCCTTTGGCCAGGGCACAGCCTGACTCCCTCCCTCGGCAATCTTCGCGGAGCTCTGGACCAATGGTGGCCAGTGGCTTGAATTTAATTAATTTTATAATGAATGATTTTAGAGTGTTGTTTGTGCTGTACTTTTGTACTGTTTTATTGTTGTTAGCCACCCTGAGCCCGGCTTCGGCTGGGGAGGGCGGGATATAAATAAAATTTATTATTATTATTATTAAAACAAATAGGGCAGTGGCAGTGTTCCTCACCTCATGGAAGAAGCAGTTCAACAAGTAGAACAGCAATTTTCTACTACTGGAAATTGGAGATACGGAAAGTGAATCCTGCTGGGTGAGTTTCAGTAGGGTTGCCACATTTTAAAAAGTGAAAATCTGGACACAAAAATTGCTGATGAGCGTTTTTAGTTTTGCCCAAAGTTGTTGAGTTGCTTTTGCAAAATTTCAAAAATAAAAAATGAGTTGTGGACCTATTTTTTAATGAAATTTGCCAAAATCTACACTACTGACATGGGCTGTCGTGCATCTAAAACTAGGGTTGCCATGTGTCTGGACATTTCAGCAATTTCCGCCAGGACGCTGTTTACAAGGGCTTAATACCGCTATGTCCATGAAATTCCGGACGTATGGCAACCCTAGTTTCAGTATAGTACATCCAACTCTAAAAGTGCTGCGCTCCTGAACATGAGTCAGCTTCAGATATACAGCCAAGAAACATAGCCCTTGATTGATAAACACGAGATTTACACATCAGATTTCCCATTTAAATGAGAAATCAAACACAGAAGCCAAACAATTTTCAGGCTGAATGGGAGGAAAGAAGTCAGTGTGGGTGAAAAATCCAGTACCCGAAAGGAAGCATACTTCTTAGATGACATTGCACTTTGATGCCAGTGGAAGCACACATACTGCAAATTGTTTTAGAAAAGCAACCTATTTCATGTAATTCCCGACAAGAGTAATTCCCATATTGTGAAAATGTGTGAATTTGCATTGCACCATGACATCAGTCTCTACTACATCTATTTTGCAGCACAATTGCATACTTATCTATCCACATTTCAGGCCTACAATGTCCAGTGGAGCTCACCCATAGGCAAGCATGCACAGGCGTGCAGCTTCCATTGTAGCTAAGTCTACAATCCCAGACACAGCAAGCCCAATGGGTTCCACCCACAAGCAAACATGCTTGGATTGGGCTGCAAATATTTTGTGTCTGAATCAGTTTTTACCAGAGAAAGAAATGCATGAACAAATAAGAATTGCTTTGCCCACTCTTCCTCTGAAAGATACCAGTATAAAAGATGTATACATAAACGATTATAAAGAGATTTGTGGACTTCCTGCAGAAATTCCTCGCTCCTTGCTTCCTCTATCTTTAGGTGCATTTACTCAGGGCATTTTTTAGGCATGAGATTACACATTCTTCACTGTATGATGTCAAGTATTCAGCTGTTCCCTGCCCAGGAACATAAATAGTAAAGAACAGCAACTACCTCCTCTATGTTTAGGATGGGAACTCCAGGAAATACTGCAGGACTGATGCATAAACAACATATGCAATCATGATGCCAAACCTCTCTGCAATAAATGGTAAACTATGTAGCAGAATTTTGCTGCTTTCATCTAGCACATACACTGCTTTTCCCTCTCAAACAGCACTGAAACCCAAAGTAGAAGGAATGGTGAGTACAGAAAAGGAGACTGAAGAAGAGATCTGAGCTCCATGACATAGGGCCCTTGAGTCTGAACTCTGTAGAATAATCTGACTTACAAGTGTATGTTGGGATCACAGAATGCTGTGTAAGATAGTAAGTCTGCAGGCTTGAGTTTGCTAGCTGATGCAATCAGCCTGCAATACTTTCTATGGAGGTGCTAGGTCAGAATGACTCAGCAGTAGTGTGCTGACAGTTGACTGGCTGTCATCGGTTTAAAAGTGAAACCTGTCCAGCAGTAAGGTGGTGGTGTAGAGGAGTGTGGTCAGAGAAAGAGTCTCTCTATTTGCCTTAAGGTGCAGCCAGGTACTCTGTCTGACTGTATGAACTGCTTCTGTAGATATTTGTATATATAGCTCACAATAAATAATACTGCACTGAAGAACCTGGAACTCTGAGCATTTCTGCTAAAGCGCTGCGAAGAATTCGCGACAGTGTATGCTTCTAACTGACTTACTGTGAAGCAGGCAGATAACCTGTGACCCTCCAGAAACTGTTGGACTGCTACTGATGGCTGGGGCTGATGGGAGTTGGAGTCCAACAACTTATGGAGGGCCACAAGGTAGCCCCCCCCCCCTTGTGAAGTCTGGTATTTTACACCTATTACACCACTCATAAACAATATGCTTCTTTTGTTTTGTTAAAAAAGCATAGTGGTACCTTGGTTCTCGAACTTAATCCGTTCTGGGAGTCTGTTCAACTCCCGAAACCATTCAAAAACCATGGTGCAGCTTCCGATTGGCTGCAGGAGCCAATGTTCGGGAGCCAATTTGTTCAACAACTAAGCTGTTTGATAACCAAGGTATGGCTGCAGTTCCAAGAGTACATTATTTTTGCAACATTCAGTTCTACCTACTGCAAAAATCAACCTACCACAGAACAAGAAATTCTAGATTATGGCACAGAATTGAAATGTGGCCATTTTAGAGATTTAAGTTGGCTGATAATCAATATGAGTACTGAATTGTTAATGATAACATAGGATTTGGGGACATATTTGGCAGCAGCCTTCAAAATACCTACCAAAATTCACTGAATTCTAACAAGCGTAAACTGCAGTGAATGTTCACCATGGTCCTCTTACCGTAATAGCAACTTTAAAATGATCCAGTTCCTTCTCTGTGTTCTCCTCAGCAAGATTCCTCTCCCTCTCAGCCTGGTTAATTCTTGATTCCAATGTATAACTATCATTTCTGAAAGCCAATGAAAGTTGTACAAACACATTCTGTTGAGGGAGGGAAAAGAAAGGCCTCATTGAATTCTGTTTACCAGTCATATCCATGTATAAAAGGGGGAAATTGTTTTGCATAAAGTTGACTCATAGAATTATAGAATTGTAGGGTTGGAAGGCACCTGAAGGGTCATCTAGTCCAGCCCCCTGCAATGCAGGGATCTCAGCTAAAGCATCCATGACAGATGGCCATCCAACCTCTGCTTAAAAACCTCCAAGGAAGAAAAGTCCAAAACCTCCTGAGGGAGACCATTCCAAACACTAGTAGGAATTAATTTCCACAAAGAGAAGTGTCAAATCCACTTCGAATCATATTCTCCAGCTTGGAAGACTAGGCTGAAGTTACTTCGCAGGCAAGCACGTTCATTTCTTACTTTCCAAGGCTGTACTGAGACCACAGGCATTACACTGACCAATGTGAAATCAGTGCTTGCAGTAGTAACATATCAGTTCAGTCCTTTTACTCCTGACCACAACTATAACTTCTAAAGCTTTATTCATTATTTATTTAGCAAAATTTAGCTATCACTTAAATAAAAGATATATCTCAAAGCAGTTCATTTGATAGTATGAAATATTCATTATAAATTTAAAAAAACAGGCATTAGAAACAGCAGACAGTAAAATTATCAACACAGACATAAAATATTTTATATAACATAATATAATTTATATGGGGCTCCTCAATGGATGTTAGAACGTAGAACAGAAAAGCAAATGGAGAAGAATGGCACTCCAAGAACAACGTTAACTTTCCTTGCTACTTCCTACAACTTTTAAAAATTGCTCTCTCTGTCTTATCCAGACACCATGACACCATGGTAGAAAGAACAGCAGTGAATACCAGTGAATACCAGTTTGGCTTTATGATAAATTGCTATTGTTTTATTTTCCTATTTTCTATGAATTTTTTTATAGATACCACTTAGAAATATGAATAATTAAGTGGTACAAAAATGTTTCAAATAAATAAATAGCGGTAAGGTAAAGGTAAAGGGACCCCTGAACATTAGGTCCAGTCGTGACCAACTCTGGGGTTGCGGCGCTCATCTCGCTTTACTGGCCGAGGGAGCCGGCGTACAGCTTCCGGGTCATGTGTCCAGCCTGACTAAGCCACTTCTGATGAACCAGAGCAGTGCATGGAAACGCCGTTTACCTTCCTGCCGGAGTGGTACCTATTTATCTACTTGCACTTTGACGTGCTTTCGAACTGCTACGTTGGCAGGAGCAGGGACCGAGCAACAGGAGTTCACCCTGTCACGGGGATTCGATCAGCTGACCTTCCAACGGCAAGTCCTAGGCTCTGTGGTTTAACCCACAGTGCCACCTGCGTCCCTTATAAATAGTGGTAACCATCAACAATTCATGAGATTATGATCCATGATTCTGCCTGCCCTCCAAGGTCTTTCAAAGAGGCCCAGCTACTGCCAGAGGTTCACTAGACCCCTCTATAGTGATTTCTGATATTTAGTGAAGGCTGCCTTATTGAAGACTGTCTTATCCCCTGATTGGGATAGCTCTGATGAAGACTGCTGGCTCTGCTCCTTATTTTAGTTTTGTCCATTTTGCTGATTTTTTTAATGGAATTTTTATGTTTGTTGTTAAAAATAAAGACTCTTCTCTGACTCCAGTTTGGATTAGATTTTCTTCAAAGAATGTCTTGAGGGGAGCCATGGAAAGGTTATCTACAAAATGTTGCTTGGGAGTATGTTGCACACAAAATATGATGACGAAGAGCCTTCAAGCATTTTACAGTAAAAAACAAAACAAAAGGAGACTTACCTCAACCTCTCTCTCAGTAAGCGGAGGAGAGCTGCAAAAAAACGGGAAACTAAGTTATAAAGTTTGCCAGCGCAGAAAAAAGGTCATTAGGAACCATAGAGGCTGGATTTTCCTACGGCCCTAGCCCTGGGGCATTGGGTGATTACTTCCCCAGTGAGATAAGAATGGCAGGGGAATAAGCCTCACTTCACAGTGAGCATCAGGCTTCCATACTACTGTACTTAGATAAGGAAAAACAAGATATGCAGCTGCCTACTATGTATTAAATGCAGGTCCTAAGTGTGCTGTATGTTCCTTGGCAAATGCAAAATTATTAGACTCTCAAGATCCAAGGTAATGTTTTTATAATGTTAATTTATTGTCACAGCATTGTGCTATATAAACACCACAAAGGCTGCTTCACTTCCTGTATTGGTGTAAAAGATAACACCATTCTGAAGAAGTTGGCAGGCCTAATATACTGTGGTCTTGTTTCTTACAAAGACTGAAGTGAAGAGGAAATATAATTTCCTTAATTTGGCCAGAAAGACTCAGTAAGCATACAGTCATAATGCAAGGTCATTTATATTTTGAGCTGCTTGACCAAGTATAATTTCTGCTTAATGGAAGTTTTCCTTGCTACAAAACATAGCACATGAACTCATTCCCAAGAGATGGTATCCTAAATAACTTATCCTAAGTAAAATATAGCTTTAGTTAGTTTCTGATTACAACTTTGCATTACAATTTAGATAATACTAATTCAAATGCATAGTTTTCTTATTTGTTAGATCTCCATCCCACTTTCCTTAGACGAACTCAGGGTGGGATATGTAACTTTCCGCACATTTTATCATTACAACAATCCTGTGAAGTAGGTCAGGCTGGGAGAGCGCAACTGGAGTTTCAGAGCTTACTTGGGATTTGAATATCCACCACTGTAGTCCAGCACTAACTACTACATCATGTAGTAGGCATAAATGGAGGGAGAACACCTACACATTGCCTTTTTGAATCTAATGCACTTAAGTATCTCTTCCACAAAGCATTTGGGTGACAGTGTGAGTATCAGCACAGAGTGGTTTACCTTCCTGGAAGAGAGGTGTGCACACGGAGTTTTCGTAAAAGAGTGTCAGGAATGTTGGGCATCACCTCACATCTACTTTTCGCCTCTTCCTCCTCTGATGAGAAAGGCACTGGTGAAGACCCTGAAGAAGAGTTCAAAACTTTAAAAAAATTATTATCATTATCATTACTGCCAACACCACCACTTCTCTACTATTGCTACTACTATTCTATTGCTTCAGTAGTGCATTGTGAGCTAAAGTAGTTTAACACATTACTAAACTTCGTACTCTGATGGGCCTAATCAGAGGTGGATTTATGGGAGCACGACTCTTTTGGTTGAATTGGGCATGGAGCCTCAGGGATGCAACAGGGGGCACAGCAACTATGATTTACAATGGAGTGAGGGGGTGCCAAATTTTGGCATTACACAGGGCGTCATTGAAATTTGAGACCCCAAGATCCGCCCCGGCCTAATGTTTGAAGGGGATGAAGAAAAGGTATATTCCACATTCTGCTGTAAGAAACCAGTATGGGAATAGGGCTAATCGGAAAATTCAGCAAAGGCACTACTGTAAAGTAAAGGTAAAGGTACCCCTGCCCGTACGGGCCAGTCTTGACAGACTCTGGGGTTGTGCGCCCATCTCACTTAAGAGGCCAGGGGCCAGCGCTGTCCGGAGACACTTCCGGGTCACGTGGCCAGCGTGACATCGCTGCTCTGGCGAGCCAGAGCCGCACACGGAAACGCCGTTTACCTTCCCGCTGGTAAGCGGTCCCTATTTATCTACTTGCACCCGGAGGTGCTTTCGAACTGCTAGGTTGGCAGGCGCTGGGACCGAGCAGCGGGAGCGCACCCCGCCGCAGGGATTCGAACCGCCGACCTTTCAATCGGCAAGTCCTAGGCGCTGAGGCTTTAACCCACAGCGACTGAAGGTAAAATCCAGCTATTCAATGTGATTGTCACCTAGCATTTCAATACTGTCTTATCAATAATTAAGTGGAACCAACTTTCCTCTGTCTGGAAAGTGGCAACTGGGATACAACTTTTATTGCCAGTGTCTGTTGACAATAGTTTTACTGACTTCAAAAAGGCTGAGATTACAAGCACATTGTACTAAATGGGATCCATTGTGATGGATGCAATAATTTCCACATGCAACAATGTGCTTTTTTCGCTACCATACCCACACAAGAAGTCACATATGGTGTGGTCTTCAGTGGTGTATTCTAGCAAGAGGCCTCAGTCTGTTAAAAAAACCCCCACTGTTGTGGCCTCCTCCCTCCTAACCACAAGTACTTTTCCCATCAAATTTTATCATATTTCACCTCTCTCCTGTTCAGCAGCTTCGCTTAGGTCAGGGAGCTTAAGTCCAATTAAATTTTGATTCCGCATCAATATGTGCTCCTGATTAGGTAGGAAAGAACTGCATTAATTCTTCACAAGAAATAACAAGCTCAGTGATATAATTATATAGTACATTGGCAAAGATGGTGGTAATCAAGTTGCTGGGTTTTGCAACATGTCACCAATAAATTTACATTGCACCCTTTAGCATAACAAATTTCCATTCACTAAATCTAGAAACAATGGATTTAGACTTAGTCATGCTTAGAGTGGGATGTAAGTTAACTTTAGTCCCATTGATCTTAATGGATCTATCATAAGTATGACTAAGTATAGGGATCCAACCCAAGGTACCAATACAGTGGTACCTTGGTTTACTAACTTAATCTGTTCTGGAAGTCCATTCTGAAACCAAAGTGTTCTTAAACCAAGGCATGCTTTCCCATAGCAGTGGGGGACTCAGTTTACAAATGGAACACACTCAACAGAAAGCGGAACATGTTCAGCTTCCAAGGCAAAATTCACAAACCAAAACACCTACTTCCGTGTTTGCAGCGTTCTTAATCCGTTGTTCATAAACTAAGCTGTTCTTAAACCAAAGTACACTATACCAGGCAAGCACACCTGATAAAAGGGTACCACAACCAAAAGAGCTTTTCATTCAATCACTACCCACCTCATCTCAAATAGTGAGGGCACTTGGAGAAGATGGCCTGAGAGTATGGGCAGGCTTATGTTGGGAGGATACAGTCCTCCAGATGCTCTAGTCCTAAGCAGCAAAGAGCCTTAAAATTGAGCACTCTGAACTGGTGAGATTTATTCATGGTCCTAGACAGCAGCCTAGTGGCCATGTTCTAAACTAACTTTAGAGGCAATTCAACATGCAACATATTACTGTAATCTAGGCTGGAGGTTACCAGGAGTGCCGATCACTGTAGCCAAGCTTTCCCCCCATGTCCAGCGGGAGTTACAGCAACTTTACCATCCTTGGCTCATGCCAAAAAAAAGCTACCTGCACTTCCCGGACAAAACTGAAACCTATCCCTTTCGAGGAGTCCATTAGAGGTTAAACTCTGGATAGATGAAATGCTGACCAAGGACTCTGCTATACAACTGCAAACAAAACGCCTTAAGTGTGTTTTAAGTGCAATATAAAATGTGACACTAGATGGAGATGGCGAGTTTTATGGAAAATTTAATGAATTTTTTAACAACGCTTTTTAAAAAAAGCATTTTCAGGATGGTTTTTATATGTGTGTAGATTTCACCCAACACAACTTCCATTTTATTATCATCAATTACTCAACAACAGATGAATGGCCAAAGTGCTTGGCAAGATTTGAGAAAACCAAGAATCCACGCTCATTAAGAATTTGAAGACTTTTGTGATGCACTGCTGTAGAATCTGGTATATGCCAAGAAATACTGAATACTGTATAATTATTTGTGCTTATATAAACTATATCTTATCTCCTGGTGAAAATAAACACATTTTATGAAAATAAAACTTTGAAAAATATATTTTTTTAAATCCTATGAGAGAGTTTCTTGCTGGAAAGACTTCTCTTCTTCTCTACTCTGTTACATTTGATCCAGTTAATAAACTGCCAACATTGTATCAGAGTAAGGAAAACTATTGCTTCTTTGCTGCCAGAGCATAGGCCCCCAAATGGACTTTTAGCTCTCTAGTCACGGTTCTGCCTGAATTTCTTTTCCCCTTTATGCGTGTAGATTATTTCAGCTACACAGAAGTAACCAGTTGTCTTGAGGCCTGCAGATAACAATGTGATGTGATGTCCTGGGAAAGAAGTGTTGAAAGCAGCAAGAAATAAGACACAAAAGAAAAGGAAGCACATGAACAGCAGAAACACTTGAAGCAATGTTTAAGATGATTTGTTGATATAGCTTCAGGAAGGAAAGGTTTTTCTGGATGTGAAGAAATCTCCTAAGAGACCAAAAGTAGCTTATTTAATTCCTAAATACTACTTTGAAAGATGACAGGACAGTTCATCAGCTTCTTCCTGTTTACATATTGCATACTTTATTAGAGACCAAAGTACCTCTGCACTGTATTTTACAATCACCTTTAAGCGGTAAGCTTTTGTTTCACTAAAAGGCAAAAGACTGCTTTCTAATTTAACATTAAAGCTGCAGAGTTGAAAAGCTAATTATATAGGGAAAAGAATGTGTCAATTTACATATGTAATTCTGGTGTAGAGTTGGAACACATTTTGATAAATGAATTTACCAAAATTAAAAATAAATCCACAGGAACAGCACCCCTTCAATCCAACTGATAATAAAAATATTCAGTCACAGTGTCCTGTTACTTACAGGTCATATCTGACAGGGATCCTATGTTACTTTTTATATGTGCCTAAAAGGAGGTCCGTGAACTGTGGTGACAATGTTCATAGGATCTCTGTGCTTCTTCCCCATAAAAAAAAAAGTGCCTAGCTTTCACAATCCAGTAGATAAGCTTAATGAAAAGGAAGTTAAAGTTTTTGAGACAAGAGATTGTGGGTGGTAGGTGTTTCTAATGATCAAGAGATAGAAATGCTCACTTTCTGCTGTTAACGCTTTCCTAAAGACCTCAAGTTTTGCTTAACTAGAAGCACAGCAAAATGACAAGCCCTGACTCACCTTATTCTACCTTTGAAATGTGGCCTTTGGTGTAATGAACTAGAAAACAATTCTTCATTTCCCAATACTTCAAAATGCAAGGTTCTACTCTTATTTTATCAAAGCCCAATCCTGTTATATCACACAATTTTGGAACAACAACAAAAGACTAAAATAAAATCCTGCTAATTTATAGAAACTCACCTCTCTGAGCTTTGTCAATTTCTGCATTCTTACTGGTTGAACTTGTATTTGGAGGTCTTTGAAGGCTGACTGTTTAGTCGATATGTTGTTGGGTTTATTGTTAATGGCAAAGTGTCTGTCATCTTCAGATGGACATTTAAAAGGTACCTTTTCTATATTACCAGGTTCTGCGTGATCCCACGACACAGCTCGTAATAGAGGAGGGCGGGAACCAGGTGTATTAAGTTCTGTTTTACAAGAAACTTTTGAATCCTTTGATAATGGTGCTACTGATCCCTTTAACTTTGGGTCCATGGTAAATATCCCTGGTCCTTGTAAATGGCCTTGGAAAGGAGAATCATTTTCTTTTGTTTTTTTAGGGATTAGATTCTGAAGTTTGTTTTCACAGGTGCTTGGGCTGGTATTTAGAGATACTCTGCCAGTGTCATAACCTGAAGTACAGGATCTGGGTAGGTTATCCATAGGCTTATGTGGATCAAAGTTCTCCTTTTGTTCCGTCAACTTCTTTGGATTTTCCAAAGCAGTTGTGTGTGTAACTGGCTTTTCCTGAGAAAGTTTTCTTTGATCATTCTCATTTCGATCAGTTAATCCTTTTGTGGCATTCTAAAAATTAAAAATAATCAAAGAAATAGTATAATGAGTTTGTTTACACATAACACTAGGCCAAACTATAGATTAGTGCAAATGCGCAACTATGCAGGTTCTTGGAGAGACTGTGGCCTCTGCACTCCTTTCTTTTGTCTCCTGCTGCCTCTCTGCTCTGAGCTAAGCCATAGTTTGGAATAGCATGTTGTTCAATCCTGAGCTCATTGTTTGGCTCACTCCAGACAAACCATTAGCTGCAACCAAGTTTTGGTCTTATGTTTACAGTTTGGCTCAGGGGACATGCTAAGCTCACAAAAAGAAGCAGTAGAAGCTGTTACAAGTCAGAATTGCACATATAAAAGTCCTTATTCAAGAAACATTTACACTGAGCCAGTGGAAGATTCAGGCCCAAAAGTAATGAGATGATTTTTAGGAGACAATATGGGGATGCAGTACCGGTTAAGCACATGTTCTCCCATTGATAAAGCCCCCCAACACACACAGACACACACACACACACACACACACACATTTTCTTGCCAAGGTAATGTGTTGTTATCCTGATTGATTGTATGCAGTGCTCAACAATAATCAGCATTAGAGCATTCTTACCTGCAGTGGAGGCACTGAACCCAAAGCAGATGGGCATATATCAGAACCTACAATATGAAAAACAGGTGATGAAACTTCCACCACATACTGTAACATGTCATAGTTAGCTCTAAACTCAGTGGCCATATGGCTACTACAGGCAGAAAAGAGTGCTATTCCTGTTAACAAAAGTCCTGAACAATTCAACACACCCTTAGCTTATAGGACTTCTGCTACAATCACTACTGCTTCATAGAACGTGTCAGCCCATGTGAGCCTCTCCAGTATTTAAAAAATGTCTAATGAGATTCTGCTGTGGATTCCTTTTTATGAGAAGACTTACCCATTGCAGCCTAAGGGGATTTATATACCATTTAATCATTAAACCCTATAAGCGGTTTACAAAAAATATACATTAAAAATACCAATAAAACCTCTGCTAGGTATAATAAGCCTAGAGGGTGTGGAGGAGTCAACAGGGCATACAGCTGCCAGCACATTGTCCACCTTGCCATGGAATTTCCTTCCATGAGAGCTCATACTGCCTCTACCCTGCTGACTTATTATAAGGCAGGTAAAATCTAACTGTTTCATATAGGATAGAGTGGACATTGTCTTAAAGGACGGCCAAAAATCTTTTAACAGAACAATACCACCTTAGAAGTGGGAGGTGCCATGGGGCCATATGGCCAGCTCTAAAACCTGTCAGGTTAGCCCCTGGGGGAAAAGAGAAAGACTCTCTTGGTGGGCGGGCAAGTGGGTAGGTGGGTGACAAAGGGCTCTTCACACCCTGCTTTTTGGATTCCTAGAAACATCTGTCTGAACAGTGTTGGGTGCTGGACTAGATACAGCTTAGATCTGATCAAGCTTCTTCTCATATTTACATCACATTTTGCTGTAAAACATTCCCTATTCATTTGCCCAGCAAGATTTCTAGCTTACCCATTTCGGGGGTGGTGTGCGGGCGGGGAATATTACGAGATCTTATAATGACCAAACATCTATGGTTGCTCAACTAATATGTATATAATTTGAACATGCAACATTAATTTTACCTGTTGGACTTGGCAGAGTGAAAGAGTTGCTCCGAGAGGCAGCAGGTGAAACATTAGGGCTAAGTGCTGGGGATATAGCTGCATTAAAGTTATACACAACAATGAATAGTTATTCTGAGTGGTTAGTTCTCATTTTCCGGTTTTAAGCAAGCAGACCATTAAATCTGCAACAGATAATGAGCAGGGCACCATGCTTTTGCTGAGTGATGTCACAGGAGAGTGCTATATGTACAAACACTGAGAGAAGCATGTTGGGGTTGGGCTACTTTGCATGACTTGGTGAACATGGGAGCGAAGAATGTCCAAGTACAGCTAACATGAGGAAAAGCTGAAAGACATGTGCATCTTTAAAATCTATGAATGATGTCAAGAATAAGCGGGCAAAAAGCTTTCGGCACCTTATATGCCACAATATATATTTGCCTTTATGGTGCCACAGGCCTCTTACATTAAAATGACCTTTGCAAATTTGTTATGGTAAAACACACATTGCACACAGGCTAACACTGGGTTCCATTTGCATAATTTCAAGGTAAAGGTAAGGTAAAGGACCCCTGGATGGTTAAGTCCAGTCAAAGGTGACTATGGGGTTGTGGCGCTCATCTCGCTTTCAGGCTGAGGAAGCCGGTGTTTGTCAACAGACAGCGCAACGGGACACTGTGACAGAAACCAAAGCACATGGAAACACTGTTTACCTTCCCGCCACAGCAGTACCTATTTATCTACTTGCATTGGCACGCTTTCAAACTGCTAAGTTGGCAGGAGCTGGGACAGAGCAACGGGAGCTCACCCCATTGTGGGAATTCGAACTGCCAACCTTACGTTCGGCAAGCCCAAGAGGCTCAGTGGTTTAGACCATAGCGCCACCCGTGTCCCTAATTTCAAGGTATGGGATTTTAAAACATGTACCTGTGGGAGATTCTGAAAGGCTGCTTCTTGATTTCCTTCCTCTTCGCGTAAGGAACCTCTCACTCACCCTCTTTGCTTCTTCTAACAATTCGAGATTCTTCTTTTTATCTTCATCAGATATTTTAACATCTGGCAGCTGGTCATTCACCAAGTCAATTACATTACCTCTGTTATCTAAATGGAAAAGCATCCAAATTACCCAGTTGCATCATGTAACAGCATTTGACGTCTTTCATCTCTTGGTGTGCTATATAGGTAAGATTTTACTCAACATACTGCCATCTAATTACATACTGAGTAAAATGCTGAATTTATGGAAACCCTGTGATGTAGCTGAGCTCTAATGAAACTTGGACTTGCTGCAATGGTGACACAATGGTGCACTATATTCCCCACACATGACAATCTTTGTGTTAAATGGTACAGTATATGCAGCTATTGCAGCTTTGCCAAGGAGTCATGCTAACCACAGAAGTGCATATTGGGTGTGAGCAGCTGACCTAAGGCAGAATTCGACATCTGGCAATTGAATCAGACCTAAGTAGCTTTGCCCTAAACCCCTTGAACCCTTGATAGATAAAATGCAGGATTGCACTGATCCATTGCTCACTAGGATATCAGAAGCCTGAGGATTTTATTTTATTTTATTTTGCATTTCTCCCTTCTCCCCCTCCACCAAATCTTGTACAGAGTTTGCATATCTTAAATCAAGCGTATAAACAAGTTTTCATACCATTGCAATGTTGAATACTGAACAATGGTACAGTCATTAACATCTCTACAGGGCAGATAGGCAACTCCACATTTTCATCAAGCAATACTCAAAGTTTTGCCAACATATGTATGTGTGTGTGTGTGTGTGTTTCTTACCCACAGATGTCAGTGAGCTAGCTGATGTCCTAGCATTTCTGTGAGAATGCCGCAGATGAGGACTAACAGGTCTGGAGGGGGAAAGAAAAGGGGGCGGAATGAGCTTTATTAAAACTAAAGTAGCATTATATAAACCAGTTTATAAAAGTATTAAAACTAAATTTAAAATAAAATAAAATAAAAACACCACACATAAAATTCACAGTTTGCCAAGTCAGCATCCTACTCTGCACTGAAATAGCTCCTTTGGGACTTCCCATAGAGTTATGAGAGAAGTGCTTTCTGTATGGAAGCGGGACAAAAACCAGCAAAATAGGATCAATTTTCACATCATGTGTAAACCCCAAGAAATCTTCTCTCATCTTGAATATGCAATTTTTTCATTAAATTCACCTCAGCTTTATTTTGTGTGAACAAAAATGATGTTGCCATAATTGTTCCAGAAAATTCAGCTAGATTTAATTAGTAAGAATAGCTTCTGTTGTGTTAAATGTTTCCCATGCCATGCTGAGAACAAGATGGGAGCCAGATACTGCAGCCACGGACTGACCGTTGACATCTCCATTCCAAGATGAGATTTTGTGACTAGCCTCTAACTGATACATTTATATGAGCTGAGCTACCTCTGTCAGTAGGTCAGAATGGTTGGGAGTGGCGAAGGTGTGCCAGCCTACACTGAGTGTTCAGGAATTAACCCAATGGCTGCATTGCTACAATAAAAATAGTGCTTGAAGTATATTTCTTCTCAAAGTTGTCAAACATATGTCCTCCCATTACACATTTACGATCATTCTGTGTAACTTGAATGTACAAGATAAGACAAACTAGAATGATAATTGGGCACATTCCAACCCCCCCCCCCAAAAAAAGAGCTCTGGTTTGTTGTTGCTCTTTTAATTAGCAGGTCACTGAAATTTCCCATCATCTTTAAACAGCAGTAAGTCCTAATACACCTAACCCCCCCCCCCAACTTGAAGTCAAGTATTAGAAAATTATTTTATTTATTGTCAGCAATTTGGTCTCTGGCAATTCATTGGCAGTCGTTTTCTTTCTTCATCTAGGTAAGTAAGCAAAACTATGCAAGCAAGCAATCAAAAGGAGGAAAAAAGAGAAAGAGGAACACAACAGGGAAGGGGAAGGGGAAGAGAAGGGAAGTGGTAGCTGTATTGGAACTGGGCAAGCAGCCAGGTAAGACAGCTGTTCCTTTGGGGCAATGTAGTCGTCAAAAGGTTTCAATGCTGAAATATTTATTTCAAAGCTTGCGTAAGTTTCAATCCTCTAACCAAAGATTGCAGGATTTAGCCCACATGCATGAGAACACACATGTATTCCTACTTTAAATCCAATATAATAATAATAATAATAATAATAATAATAATAATAATAATAATAATAATAATAATATAATATTGTTTATACCCCGCCCATCTGGCTAGCTTTCCCCAGCCACTCTGAGCGACTCCCAACAGAATATTGAAAACACAATAAAACATCAAACGTTAAATAATTCCCTAAACAGGGCTGCCTTTAGATGTCTTCTAAAAGTTAAATCGTGTTATTCTTGAAATCCCTCTATATTTACTTTGTTTCATGCACCTCATCCTACAAAGTAGCTCCACATGAAGTGGATAAGTCGGCATGCTCTGGTGGTTTAAAAAAAAAAAAAGAGCTTTGCTTGTTACATGTATCCTGAGCAACAGTTCTGTTTCCAATTATTCAAATCTAGACTTCATTACAAAAGAGATTTACACAAATGTCCACATGAGATTGGACCCAACAGTATAATTTTCTAGAGGAAAGAACTTTCAGATCTGTCCTTACAAGCTGTGTATATGTTAGAATGCTACAAAGTTATAGAGGCAAGAGGCAAACAAACCAACCAAGCATATAGAAAGGCCAAATCAGTTTATAGCAAATGATGCAGAGAAGGCATTCCTGTTGTATAGAGCTCAGCATGTAGCGCCATAAAGAGCATTGGCCGTGCTTTCTGGCACCGATGGGAGTTGGAGGATTGTGAAGGTTCCTCATTTACCTATGGCAGAGTAGAAAACAAATTGTGTGTTCTTATTTAGGTATTACCTGAAAGCTAGATTTTTTTCTCTTTCTGTATCTGGTGTGACTATGTTTTCTGGAAGAACGATGGAAGGTGTGTTGCATGTTGCTGCTTCAACAGGGGACTCCTGAATGGTTTGTGACAAAAAAAATATTTTGGAAATTTAACTTGAAATATAGAAATACACCATAGGATAATTGCAATGGAATAAACATGACATTTTTACATGAAATTCTAGGCCTTATTTATTCACAGGCTCTGCATAATTCAAGTCCTATGCTCTAATGCAGACCCTACCTAACTGAAGGAGCAACTAATACACAATTCTTGATGAATTAGCATTTGTGAACAACTTTATAAAGAACCCAGATGTTTCAAATCCATTTTAAAACAATTGAGGACTAGCTGCCATATTGGACAAGTGAGATCAATAATACCAATAATACTACTACTAATATGAAGTAATAATAGGCCTGTGTGTGTGCGTGCGTGTGTGTGTGTGTGTGTGTGTGTAT
Organism: Podarcis cretensis; assembly: GCF_951804945.1. NCBI lineage: Eukaryota > Metazoa > Chordata > Lepidosauria > Squamata > Lacertidae > Podarcis > Podarcis cretensis. The sequence continues at coordinate 70,541,343 of NC_137170.1, read as the reverse complement.
AAAATGCCTTCCCAGGTAACAAAATTTTTCTTTAAATTTCTCATGAACAGCTCAGTGCATTTGGCCACCTGGAAGCAAGTCCTACATTCTACACAGCAATTACTTAACTCCACTTTTTTTTTTACCATGACTTTCTTTGCTTTGCCTCCTGTGCAAGGGTTGTGTGTGTGTGTGTGTGTTGTTTGAAAAATCTTTATTTAATTTTGTTGTTGTTGAGGTATTATGACATGAACATGTTTCATGAGAGCTTTTTCCATGTACATCCAGTGATTTCTCCCCAATATCAAGGTGTGGCCAACCATTCTAGCTCACATTTGTTCTTCACCCTCTAGAGTCACAAACAGCCATGGCATCCTCTGCCTGCTCCTGTGGAATGGGGAGACTGGCAGGGTCAATCTGAATGTTTACCTTTTTATAATACTACCTAGGACATATAATGGCTTTTTCTAGGTAGTAATACATAATGCTGTGGGAAACAGGAAACCCTTAGATGTTGCTAACTAAACGAACTTTCAAATAAGCAGCAGCCAGCAGCTGAAAAAGAGACTACTGTCCAGGCTCTCACAGCATTAGTTTCTTATAGTGAACAATTACCGTTGTTCTGTACCTGACAACACTTAAAAGACACACAACTGCATGCAAGATGGAGCAAAATCAAGATCTCTTTGACCTATACTGTATGCCTTCCATTAGACTGATCACTAGAACTCACACACGTGGGCTGTTTATCTTAAATCAGGAAACTAGCCCTCAGCACAAATGTGTAATGGTGTCAGAATGCATGACAAATAACTGCACAGTTCACTGCTGACAACATTTTCCTAGGATGTTGAAAGGAAAAGCAGCGGATGTTTTTATCCAAAGAGTAGAATACTGTGTCCTGGGTTTAAAAGACAATGATAAAAGTAAAACTGAACGTGCCAGATATACATTGGCTTTAAAGTTTTCAACACATCTCAAGAGAACATGATGATCTGTTTTGTGTTGTTATTTTTTTTTTTAAAAAGGGCAGTTGATAACATAAATCCTAAAGAAGCAGGCTTGAAAATCATTACGCTTGTTGATTCAGTACTGCATATTAGCAGAAGGTCCCTCTTTTACACATTTTATGCATGTCATCCAAATGATGTGCAAAACATCAAAAATATTTTTGAGGGGAGATTAGAAGGTCAGGAGGTTCTCTGTGAAATCATCAACTGTGTTGACATAGTTGTCTCTGTGTGTGCAATGTGGAGTGTCACATGCTGTTAATATTACCAGAAAACATGGGTTGATCTTACTGCTAATGCCAAATAGGGCTAAATCTTTTTCTTAAAAAAAAAAAAAAAGCCCAAAAAAGCAAACATTGCTCAGTCCAACTTTGGTAGCAACTACTACCATTTCTGTTTCACCCCAGCTAGGATGCCATTCATACATTGTCTCAAGCAGCACTAATTGTTCAGGGACTACTTCCAGGGCTGGCCATATAATATGGATAAATATTGGGGGGGGGGGACACAGCAGTCAAAGCTATTCCAATGTATTTTATAATAGGATTAGTTTTAGAGCCAACATTGGCTAAAAAGTCATGCAGAACAAATTGCAGAGCATCCTAAACTATAGCGTCATAACAGCCCATTCTGCTAGGAAGCTGGCAGCAGCCCTGACTACAAACTAGAAAAAGTGAAATACATAATAAACCACAAATAAGAATATTCAGACAAGAACAATAGTCTTAAGAACCAGAATAAAGATCAATGAGTGGTGATGTAACACCATATGACACTACATCAATTCCTATTTTTCATCAGTGTTAAATTACATTGCAATGTTAGGATAAATATGCTAAACAGTGTGGGATGTGGTCATAATCTTGTCATAAATATCGCAAGAACTGCTGCCAATGTCTCGTTCTTCCTTCTGTACCATCTAGTAGAACTTACCTTGGGTTCTGACAACATTCCATTCTTTTCCCCTACTTGCTATTAAAATTCAGGTAGTGATGAGAAAGCATAGAATATTGTGATGTCACAGAGGGGGAAAACAAGACTAAATTACATGCCAAAGCATATTTTCATCAAACTCAAGGCACAAATTATAGTAAAAAATAATAATTGGTAGCTAATGTAAAGCAGTCAGAAGTCACTGAGGATAGCATATTTATAAATGTTGCTTACTTTGATTGGAGAAGGCAAAATGGGGTTCTGTGTCTCTGTTGGCTGTCCCTCATCTTCAGGTAGGGTTGGCATAATGAGAGGTGAAAGACACGCTGGATTGCAGTGTTGACTAAAGAGGCTATGCACTGATGGGAATGTCTGTTTCGAGTTAACCTCTGAAGATAAGCACTGTGGGGCCTTGTGATCCCAAGGCTATAGCAAATGCCAAAAATACAAATTAAACCCATTTAAAGTCCATGCTGAGATCACTTTATAACAACAAGCAGCAATAAAGTTTAAAGTAACAACTTATGCTTCTCCTTGTGTTTTATTAACTTGGGGTTTTGAAAGGTCTAATGTAACATAGTAAGGACATTAAGATAAACCTTTTCAACATTCCTTGTATTATTGCATGGAAAGCTTCATTGGCAAGCTTTAAAGTGCTCTCATTTCCAATTAAGATAGACCTCCTTGTCAGTCCTTCATAAAACTCTAGGCAAAGTCAAGGAATGATTGTGTTGAAATCATAGTACTAAAAATGACAATTTTTTTGGGTAAATAACATACATTTGACATGGATATTACTCAGTGCACAAAAATGTTTTTGCACACATGCATTTCAGTGATGAGCTTACTGTGGACTTGTCATTTTTCTGACACACTTTCAATGTTTTTGACTGGCTTGGAAAGAAGTAGTTCCTACTGTCTGGAACAGAAACCAATATTTGCATAGCACTGATTGGCTGACTTTTGTGCCAATCACTAATACCATCACCAACCATAGAAGGCCATTGTGTGCAGGCATAGCAATCTGGCCAAGCCCTCTACCTTGGTAGGGAGAACACATTACATGATCTATGTCCACTCCCTTCAACTTCTACCAGTTGGATTTGGACTGTTGCTCAAAGTTCATACCCATTAATTCAGAGTTCGAGAAACTGTGGGCCTCCAAAAGTTGCTGGAGTACAACATTATCCCCAGCTACTGGCAAGGCAGGTAGGAGTTGGGGTCCAACAGCATCTGCAAGGCCACAGGCTCCCCAACTTTGCTTTAAATTATGCTCCAGTCTTTAAATCGGCATTTAAAAGAATTAGAATCCAAAAGGAATATTGGTTTATTTGCAGACAATATTGTGATTTATCTGAAGAATTACACAGAGCTTTACAACAGTACAGGGAGAGTGCAGGTTTCAAAATAAACATAGAGAAAAGCCAATTGCTTATATGCCCAAATAGTGAAAACAGGAAGTCAAAGATCACAAGTAAGGTTGGAGATGGAAAGTGTTGGTTTTGTAAAGCCATAAAGGGGTATATATTTTTTTGTTATGGGGGATGCACTAATGCAAAGCAGTTTTGGAACTGCGTGGTTGAAATTATAATAGAAAGTTGGCAAGCTGAGTTACTGTTAGAACAACTAATCTGCTAATTAAATTCTGTAAAAAGTCAGCCTCTAATTTCATATAAGATCCAGATTTTACAGGTTTTGACCACTGCAAAGCTGCTCTATGTCAAAGCAAAGAAAGCAGGATATCATCAGAAAAATATGAGAACAATTTAGCTTGATTAAAATTTTCAACAATGTTAAAAATGGAATTAATTATCAGGAAGAATTAAACAAGTGGAGTCAGTTAACAGCTTTGGTAAAAAGAGAATTTGATATTTCAGGTGCTGGTATGAACTACTACATGTTATTAAAATATATATTTAGTTTAGGAAAAAATACCTATGAATGGAAATACAATGAAAATGTTGGCATTTTAAATGTGAGATTAATTTATTCCATTATAGCAATGATATTTTTTCCTTTTTCATTATTGTATATTGTTAAGTTGTGGGTGAACATATCAGACGACACAGCGATTCTTCAAACAGCTCTTGTTTATTCACAGGCCAGAACAGAACTGAACTGAAGCGTTCAGCCAGCCTGCTTATATAGAGCTCCACTACAACGCAACAGTAGCAACTTTCTGTAACTATCCAATCACTGAACGTCAGTTTCAATCCCTTATTTGTGTATGTGGACCTGAGTGAAAACTATCTACAGTATCCCCCTGCTGGCCCAGGGTGAGAACTTCAGTACATAACATATATATTTCATGTTAATAAAGTTTGTTTGATGCATTAAAATATTTTTTGAAAAATAAAATTAAGCTCCAATCTAAAGTGAATATGGGACCTTTGCCCCCAGGTTTTCATAGGTCAGCTTTGTGTACACAATTACAGAGAAAGCTCCTAGGACCTGCTTCAGACAGTGACTTTCTTGGGAAAGACAATATGCCCTTTTTCTGATTCAAACCAAGGACTGATTGCAACTACTGCAGTCAATGTCGAGCCATCCTGGTGAATAATGTCCTAGAAGTACCTCTTCCCATATGATCAACTACCCAAAAAGACCCTAAACATCTCAGGACCAGGATACCACAAGTGCGACTTTTTCCCATCCAAACCTAGATATTAGGATTCTTGTTAATTGCCCTTTCCTGGGTCTCTGTGCTGTTTGAGGTGGGAGCAGAACACACCAGAAGAGGGTCTTTTAATGTTGTGGTGCCCAAATTTTCAAACTTGCTCCCTGGAGAAGTTTGCTTGGTGCTGCCACATACGTTTTCAAGTCCAGGTGAGAACTTCCTTAAAATCCTTCTCCTTGGATTATTAGATTGATGGGAGTCTCTGGCTTTTAAAATGCTCTTCTGTTGGAATAATCTATTTCAGTATTGTATTACTCTTTAAAGCATTTAATTTTGTTATAAACCACTTTGGTTTTTGGTGCACTGGAAAGCGGAATATAAACACTTTAAACAAGCAAAACAAAATGCTGAAAGCCATGAGCTCTGTTCAGTAGTACTGGTAGTTTGTGGATCCATCATTGGTGATTGGTTTGTTTGTTTGTTTGTTTGTTTGTTTGTTTGTCTTGATCCTTTCTATCTCTGTTCCCCTCTCTAGAAACCAAAATGAAACTAATTTTTGAGAAACATGCAGTGTTTTGTGGTTTCTATGGTAGAATTAAGAACTTCCTGACAGAGAGCCTGGGATACCATCTCAGTGTCACAGAGCCTGGGATTTCATCTTTTTCCCACTGAAATCAACCCAGAAGTCATACCTAGAAAACAACCACATGACTTTAAACAGTTCCAAGTGCATCTTTGTTCTGTTGCATCCCTCCCCAAACAAATCTTTTTAAAAAGCAGTAATTCTGGGCACTATAGCTATGTCTATGTGCTATTCTAAAAAGAAAAACCAAACGTTGACAGTTTGCATGGAGCGCGGGGAACGCTGAAGCAGAGCGCCCCACACTTCGGGCAGACATCGGGCAGCCCCACAAGCTCAGGGGACAGCGGGGAGGTGCAACGCCACCATCCCGCTGTTCCTCGACCTGGTTTGGAGGCTGGCGCTGGAGAGAAGCACGCTTCTCCCCAGTGCCAGCCCCACAAGCTCGGGGGACAGTGGGGAGGCGCAGCGCTGCCATGGTTTGGATTCCCCGACCTGGTTTTGGGGGGAAATAAAGGAAATTCCCCCCCCCTTTATATCCCCCCCAAAAAAACCTAGGTGCGTCCTATGGGACGAAAAATACGGTAGGTTTTAGAAATGGAATCACAGAATCACGAAAGGCGCCTTTTAGGCAGCCTTGTCCAACACCATGCTTAATGCAGGATCTGCAGTGCCTGATGAAACTACAGCATCCCTGGCACAGATGGATGTCCAGGTGCTTAAATGCCTGAAGCAGTAAAGGAGAGCCCACCCACCCTCCTAGGCAGTCTGTTCCACTGTGGAAGAGATCTTAACATTAGGAATGTTTTCCTAACATTTAGCTTGGCCTTCTCCAGTTTGATGTAATGTAGGAGTTTTGGACTACAACCTCTCATTACCACTAACCATCCAGCATGGGCAATGGTCAGGGATAGCGGTATTTGTAGTCCAAAACCAGGAGCACCAGATTGGGAAAGGCTGATTTAGGTGAAACTCAATTCCCTCCCATTTCCACCTTGTTCGTCCTTTTGGATTTCACATAGTAGATGATGGGAAGAGATTTCTCTCTCCCTGAGACCCTGAAGGGATGTTTATTTATTTACCTGATTATTTATCAAAATCTATAAACCACTTACTTATAAGAAAACAATTAAGTAAAGTAAAACATGGACATTCTTGATGAAAAACAGCTAAACCAAGTATTGAAAAAATTTAAAAGATGATTAAAATCAAAAGAGATAAAACACAAGCAACTTCTACATGTACGGAAATGTGATGTCCTAGGTGCTAGCCAATTAGTTCTGGGCAAGCTCACAGAACTAGTTTTCCAGAGAAAAACTGTTCATTTCTCACATCTAATTCCAAAGCTTTATTGGAAGTTCTGCTTAGAATTTGCCTATTTGTGCAAGACTTACAAAAGCCAATGAATGGATTAGAAGTTTGAGAAACTTGCCCTCAGTTCAACTTTATTCTTCATCTTTTGTAATTCTAAATTCATTTCAGTGTGCCCTTTTAACTTTTCAATTTGTTCTACATGAAGTGTGTTTTTATAATAAGATTCTTCTACTTAAAGGGCAGGCTTTTTATGGAAGTATGTCCCTGTCAATGATGATAAGAGTTTCCCAGGAATAAAACTTTATAACTATATAGGTCTCCTAGGAATCAATTTTTTCCCCTTTCCCAATCATTTCCTGAAAACTTCCCCCACCCCCAAAGATTATTAACTGTACACTGTACAGCTGGCACGAGTGCTATAATGTTAGGAGAAATGGTGTTCAAACAAAACAGCATTATCGTGATTACCACATCTGAGGTCTTCAGCATGAAAATTAAACTGGAGTCTTTCCTCCCTTTGCAGAACCTGTTTTCCCATCTGCTCCCTCTTTTCCCTAAACATTTTAAAAAAATAATTCCTTCTGTTTAGGAAGACATAAAACAAAACACAAACTGGGGCGCCAATAACCCTATACAATATAAACTGAAATGTAAACTGAAAATTTGACATTAATTTTGCTAGTTTTGACCCAGTTCTCCAATCTGTTAAGGTCATATTGAACCTGAATTTTGTCTTTAGCTACCTGTCCCAGTTTGGTGTTAACTGAAAATTCCTACATCCAAGTCTTTTATAAAGACGTTGAACAACAACAGGCCCAGGACAGAACCCTGCGGCACCTTACATATCACTTTTTTCAAGACAACAAGGAACCATTAGTGAGCACTCAGTCAACCAGCTACAAATCCACCCAACAGTTACCTCATCCAGCACACATTTTACCAGTCTCTCTGCAAGAATATCATGGGGGACTTTGTCAAAAGCCTTACTGAGATCAAGATACACTATGTCCACAACATTCCCTAATCCACCAAGCTTGTAACTCTATCAAAAAAAGAAATGAGATTTGTCTGGCACAACCTTTTTTTTTAAACAAACCCAAGCAGAGTTTTAATAATCACTTTAGTAATCCTTCTCTAAGTGCCCACAAGCCAAATGTTTAATTATCTGTTCTAGGACCTTTCCTGGTATTGCGTCAAGGTGACTATTTGGTAGTTACCTAGGTCTTCTTTTTCCTCTTTTTGAAGATGGGGACAACATGTGCCCAGCTCCAGTCTGCAGGAACCTCACCTGTTCTCCAAGAATTCTCAAAGATACCGTATTTTTCGCTCTATAACACGCACCTGACCATAACACGCACATCGTTTTTAGAGGAGGAAAACAAGGGAAAAAACATTCCGAATGAAGCAGTGGATGTATCATTTTTTGGCTTCATGCTGTGGCCACAGACATGTGATCTGATGGTGAATTTGGGGTGACCCAATGCAAAAATCCTGAGAATTCCTGTGGATCCATGCTTTGTAACCACGTTTTTGCACCATTGCAGCCCCAGGCAACAGTGGGTGTGTGATTTTTTTGGTGCAGGCTGTAGCCATGGACATGCTATGTGATTTGATGGTGAATTTGGGGTGACCCAATGCAAAGATCCTGAGAATCCCTGTGGATCCATGCTTTGTAACCACATTTTAAGTGGGGAGCGAAGGAAAAACAAAGAAGGGACATGAGAGGGGTGTGCAGAGAAGCAGCTGGCTAAGAATGCAGGAGAGGGATTTAACGGGAGGGAGGAAAGAAAGGCAAAAGTTTCCCCCCACCCAAGCCAGCTCTCTCTCTCTCTCTCTCTCTCTCTCTCTCTCCCTCCCTCCCTCCCTCCCTCCCTCCCTCCCTCCCTCCCTCCCTCCCCCTCTCTCTCTCCCTCCCCCCTCTCTCTCTCCCTCCCCTTCCCCCCCTCTCTCTCCCTTCCCCCCTCTCTCTCCCTCTCCCCCAGCAGCACCGGAGAGGAATTCCCCTCTGCTTGCCTGGAGGGGAGGGGCTTTCCCTGCTCTTTGTTCCGTTTCAGCAAACACAGCAACGAAACAGAGGAGGGTGGGCAGTAAGACCCTGAGGCAGAATGCAGGAAAGCAGCCGCTTCCTCTTTTCAGTTTTCCCTTCTCCGTGAAGCACCGCGATTTGATTTTTGCCTGATTTTTCGGCTCCAGGGACCACACATTCGCTCTATAACACGCACAGACATTTCCCCTTCCTTTTTAGGAGAAAAAAATCTGCGTGTTATAGAGGGAAAAATACGGTAATAGACAGATGCTCTGAGATTACATCTGCTGTTCCTTTAGTACCATTGGATGCAGCTCATCAGGCCCTGGAGATTTGAATTCATTTAAAGTTGCTAGGGGTTCCTGTACTACCTCTTCTCCTATTCTGGGCTGCAGTCCCTCCTTGCCTCGTTTATAGCACCAGTTTGGGCACTGCTTTCCTCTTGGGTGAAGACAGAAAAAAGTAGGTGTTTGAGCAGCAGAGGCAGAGCTAGTCCAGGGGGTGCTGCAAGTGGCGCGCGTCCCAGGGGGTGGTGCACCGATGTCAACCCTCCCCCCCAGGGATGACACCCAAGGCGGACCGCCCCCACCTTTCTCCACCACTGTTGAGTAGTTCTGCCTTCTCTCTGTCACCCAACAGCATTTCTTCATCTTGTCTATGCAGAGGACCTGCTACTTGCTTGCTCCTTCTTTTATTTCAAATATAGCTGAAGAAGCCTTTTTAAAAATTATTTTTAACCTCTGTTGAAATCCTGAGCTCATTCTGAGCTTTGGCCCACCTGACTTTCTCCCTGCAACTGTTGGCTACTCGTGTATACTCTTCCTTTGTGATTTCCCCTTTCTTCTATTTCTTGGGTCACATGTGAAGGAATTCCCCTCCCGCTTCTAAAGACCTTACAAAATCACACTGAACAAGCAATTTCCAGCCTCATAACAACATCAAATAGTAATTGTTTTGTAAACCCTCTAACACTGTTATTCTAGGCTAATTTGGATGCATAGGACAAATCTAATTAATCAGATGTTTATCTTATGACTGTCCTGGGAGAGGGGGTTCTGAGGAAAACAGAATCTGGTCCATTCCACTCCCCCCACCCCAATTTGGTACTGTGCACAGTTGTAACTGACACTAGACTGAAGAAGGAAACCCAGTGGGAGTTAACTGGGCATACAATCCAAGGAGTGACACATTCTCCCTTTCGTGAAGCAGATTTTAACATTAAGCATTTCATAAACTGTAGAACATTAGTTCAGCATGTGTATGTTGTACATTAATCAGAAAAGAAAACCCCCAGGCCACTACATTCTGCTATTCTAATATTATGCAATACAATATAAATAGGTTTTGTTTAGTTCTTGCATCTTTCATAATATCTTTGCTTAAAATAGAAAGACAGAGGATTAATCCTCACCCCAAGGCTCAGACCTCATCACGGGATACAAGGAAGTTTGTGTATCACTGAGCAATTTTAGAGAATACAATATCCAGGAAGTGATGTTCTAGGAGTTCAATTCCATAAAAGGAAAAAGTATTTAGAAATGGTTGGCCTTCTTCTTGCAGCTCATTAGACCACAGTAGGGAAAGTCGAACACAAATAATCAGTAAACTTACCCTCTGAGTCACAGCTGAATACCTTGGCAAAGACTGAGACTGAAGGTGCTTCACTCCATCTTCAGTGCTGGCCTGACTGTTGACCTCAAGTGCTCTGTTCAACCACAGCAAGCGTAAAAAGGGAAGCACAAACACAAGAAGAAGCTTAAAAATCATTTCCCGAGTATCCTGGCATTTCCATGTTTTCCTTGGGCATGGCACAGGGTTCTCACTACTTCCTCCAGCGACACAGATTTAAAGATAGCTTTAAACCAGAGACAGGAAACCTGAGGTCCTCCATATGTTGTTGGACTACAACTCTCATCCCTGTGCTGCCAAGGGCAGAGCCAGCTGCATTATATGGGGTGAGAGCGGACCCAATTCAAGACTGCCACACTCAGGTCTGCTCCCAAGCCCCGCCCCCCAGGTCACCACAGATTGGTGCAAAGGTAAAGTGGGTGTGGTGGGAACTCATGAGGCTCCACAGCTGGCCTGGGGGAGAAAGCAATGGCTGCTGCCACAATGGCATTGCTCGGGGTGTGTGTGTGTGTGTGTGGAGCTGGCGCAATGAGTCACAACCGTTGCCCACCCTGAACTGGGTAAGCAGCCACTCTCATCACTCACACCCATGTCATACATTTAAAGCACACTGCTTCCCCCTAAGTATCCATGGAACTGCAGTTTATCTCAAAGAGCTAAAATTCCCAGCACCCCTGACAAACTACAGTTCCTAGGATTCGGGAGGGGGGAGGAGCCATATGCTTTGAATGTATGGTATGGATGTGACCAGTCTTCCCTAACAATTGGCCATGCTGGCTGGGAGTGATGGGGATTGAAGTCACATCTCTTAGACCCCTTGCAGTGGGAATGGATTCACCACCTGGACAAAATAATAATATGGGGGCCAATCCCACACTGGGGAAATGCGATGACCAAAAAAAGCACCCTCTATGTGAAAAAAAATCTGTGCCACGTGCAATAAGCAGGTAAGAATTGGGTATGTGTTTCACAAATGCTTGAGAATTCATAACTGAACAATGGTTCAACACAAGGAAGATTTGGCTCTCCAGATATTGCTGAACTACACCTCCCATCAGCCCAAGCAAGCATGGCCATTGGCCAGAGATTATGATCATAGAATCACAGTATCATAGAATTGTAGAGCAGTGGTTATTTATTAAATTTCTATACCTCCCTATCGGGAGCTCGTACTACACTCGAGTAGGACCCTGGCAGAGAAACATGCCCAACTGGCATGTTCTCTTCCTCCTGGTCGATCGTCCAGGAGCTTCAAAAGCATTTTTCAGCCCAAACATCAGAGCGACCGATGCCAACAGACATCGGCACACTTAGGGATCCGCAGAGTCTTCGCAGATTGCGTAACAGACATCAGCAACTCAGCATTTTGGCTAATCTACTTTTACATATAAACACACATGGAGCACTGCAACACGGATCCCTCTTTCTATAGCATCAGACAGCAGAGAGAAAAAGAACAAAAGTCCCACTTCACGGAACACAGTAACACAAACATCCTGTCTCCATCACTTCCCACTCTGTGGAGTCAAAACACACACCGTCATGTGATAGACGAAAATCCCATGACTGCAATCATGGAGCAGGAATTCTAACAGGGTGGTTTACAATATAAAAACACAAAAATGCACAACATAGTAACAAATGAAACAATAACCCTCCCCACAAAGTTTAAAAGGCCATAGAGTGCTTAATTAGCCAAAGATATGAGAGAAGAGGTATGTTTTTGCCTGGCGTCTAAAGATATGTAGCCAAGGCACCAGGTAAAGCTCCCTGGGGAGAGCGTTCCACAAGCAGAGGGCTACTCAAAGATGCTGGGAGTTGTAGTTCAGTAAACATCTGGAGGGTCAAAGGTCCCCCCTCCCACACCTGATGTAATATGTCCTCTTTTCAAGAGAAACCACAGGTGCAAACCGATTTCCCATCACAAAAAGAAAGGCTCCACTAAATTTTTATTGTGGCCGTGATATTCAAGCATAGTTATTTTTGTATGGCGGTCAACAACATATGGCTGCATTATTAGTTACCATAGGAACCTATTGTGGATAGCATTCAATATTCCAAGATCAAGAAGACACACAGGAAGATGCGACATCTCTTTATTTGCCATGCTAGCAAACAGTTTGCTTCTCAGCAGTAGGGATCTTTTTTGTTTGCTTTTTAGTACTCCAGTGGTTTACTTCAGTCTTATTAACTGTCCCTTTCAGACTTTTCTTTTAAAATGTTGCCTAATGGGAATTGCTAGAGAACACCTGAAAACAAAAGTTTAATAACTCACTGAAACAAAACATCTTCCTATTAAGGCATTCAGGTACATCATTTTAGCAATAACATCTTCTGATAAAGTGCTTGCTGAAAAAGATCTTGAACTTTACAAGTCATTTTAATACAACATAAATAGGTTCTCTTTACCTTTTATTGTCTTGCCCATGTTCTGTTTTATAGGCATGCCTCTCCTTGTTTAAGAGATTTTCTTTGGATCCCCGTCTCTGGCTCAGGAAGAACAGATTAGACAATGTGCGACAACATCTCTTTCGAGCCGAAAAATGTTCTAAATTCAGTGCATCTGTGATTAACATACAATATTTGAAGATCAGAAACTAGGAGGCAACATTGTGCCATGTAATTTGCAAATGCCTTTTTGGTATAAGGATTAAAGTTGCACTAACCAAAAAATGATGCCATTGCAGTTTATTTTAAAAGTACATGTTAAATCAAATCTGTTGTAATCAGAAATTTTTTTTTTGGGGGGGGGACAATGACTTTGAGTTTATTTGGAGAGGAGGAGAAGGGCAATCATTTTCAAGGAATAACTTAATTCCAAAATGTAGCTCATACATTTTTTTGTTATTATTTGGACATTTAAAGAAGATTTTGCTTGCCCTTCTCACTTGTAAGATATTATAGCTACAGGAAAAGCAGGTTTAACAGGAGAAACCAGTAGCTTGCGACGTACCTCTGAACACTACTAAAATGTCCTTTATTATGTATCCTACCATCAGATGCAATCTATCCCACTGCTAATAGTTACCTACAGTCAGTACTAAGAACCAGGGAGAATAAGATGCCATCTGCCTGAGGGCCTGCAAAATGGAGACTAATAAGATTGATTGCAGCCAAACCACCCAAGACAGGAATATTCAACTTGAATCCATACTGGTTTGCAGAAAAGGAGGACTAGGCCAGGCATAGGCAAATTTGGCCCGCCACATGTTTTGGGACTACAATTCCCACCATCCCTGACCACTGGTCCTGCTAGCTAGTGATCATGGGAGTTGTAGTCCCAAAACATCTGGACTAGGCTAATGCTGATAAACACCATGTATGACATAACTGATATACTGTATCCCTTAGGTTTAAGCCAAAACAGATTTCAAGTACATATTAAACAAGTGAGGCCCTGCAACAAAATGTTGTAGGGTATCCCTGGCCCTGGTGTGTACTTTACCTGAGTCTGTGGCTTCGGGGCTGGAGGGAAAACAAAAGTTAGCATCAAAGTAAACAGTCCCTCTCTAATGTGGGCCTTACTTCATGGGGGTTTGTTTTAAATTTTTTTTCTAATTAGTTTTCGAACATTTGAAAAGTGCAGTCGATCTGCACGTAAGTCAATGGAACATGAGCTGCAGCTCCACCTCTGACATTTGGCATTGTTGCATGCCACCCAAATCACTGTGGTGTGACATTCCAAGGATTCCAGGTGCTTCCCTAGGGTTTGGTTTCCTTGGAATGTGGAACAGCAGAGCCTGTGCTGTCCATAGTATGGATCATTAGTATAGGAAAGGTGAGGAAGGGGGCCCACCCATTTGCCTTCTGGCACAGAGCAAATACTAATGACCCATACTTATGGCCATTATGGCTAATTCAACAACGACTGCTCCCCACATCAAATGGGGGCACCTTTTGTGTGGTCGCACGCAGCCCCCTGGATCCCAGTGCGGCTCCCGGTAGTACGGACTGGCATCGCCTTCCCCAGGCTGGATACCTGGAGATCTCTGCCTGCCTCAGCCAATCGCCCAGTCCCGCCTGGGGAGGCGTTGCCAGGGGATCAGCCAGGTAGGGGGAGGGACCGCCCTACCCGCACAACAGAAGGTGAATCTTACCTGTGAAGCGTCAGTTGGCTCCAGAGCTTCTACAGAGAGAACAACAATGGGATCTTCCATTAGATACCAACCTGTCCCCCCCCCCCACTCACAACAGTATTAACAGTGGAGGACACTGCAGGGTTGCTGTGAGCTACTCTTTCCTTCATACATGGTACACACCTAAAACCTGAGAAAGGTCCAACAATTTATGCCTTCAGCGTACCCAAGTCTACTGGTACTTCTCCTGCATGTTCTGGTGGTTTGGACTACATAAGCATGAGCACAGGAAAACCTGAATCAGTATTACAGATGAATACAAATTATTAATTCTACCATATGCAGTCTAGGATGAATATACTATCCTCATTCATCAGTGGTACTTTTGCTATCAAGGTACAATGCCTCAAAATAGTGTCTTAAAACTCCAACCAAAAATAATCTTTTTACTTTTGTAAGAATAAGCAAGAAGTCAAGTTCCTAAAATACACTGGACTGAGTTTAGAAGCCATAGAAACTTTTCCAACACAACTTTTATACGCAGGTCTCAGGAGACTATTTATTGTAAGTTTCCATGGTGTTTATGGCAGCATTCACATCCACTTTAAATGCTTTTAAAATTGGCACCAATGTGTTATTTCATCTAAACTAGTGAACTCCAAGTTAAGAGAAAATACTTGTTACTTGCCCAATTCTATTTTGTTTAATTGAAGGATTTTAATTTCACAGGAAAGTCAAGTACTGAGAAATGCATTTCATCAGTTTTCAAAGTTTAAGTGATCAGAACCTTAACAGAACTAGTTGTACAGTACTACTATCTGAAACAAAACTCCAAGAGGCAACTGACCAGAATACTGGGTTTCCCCCCATTTCTACAGTGCCTGCTAAAATTAAGTATCTAAGGACTGGTTCATAGGACCACATTTACTGCTATAACTAACAAACTAAAAGTTTTATTAGTTTAAAATAGATAACACAGGTAGAGCCTTTTATTATCACGCAAATGCAGTTTTCCAATACAGGGCCAAATGGGATTAGATGACTTCAGAACTACCAACTAATCTGGTTCTGTGAACTGTTGCACAGTGCCACGCCACAGTTCTCAGTTTACAGCATTTGCAGATAGTGCTGTTCATAAGCTGAGTACCTGATTTGTCTGAACCTACACTATTTCAAGACATAGCCATGGTTTGCAGAATCATGGATTCCTGGCCTCAGTGCTTCCATTCTGGGGGGAAAGGGTGCCAGTCACTTGGAAGTATAGCCTGGGAGCCAAGCTCTGGCTCAGACAAAGCTCATAGCTTAAGCAAAAAGTTAGCCTGGGCTCCTGCTGCGTAATACTAGTTAAAATGCAGGGCAGAGGTAGTCAATGTGGTGCCCTTAAGATGTCGTTGAACTCCTGCTCTAATCATTCCTGACCAGTGCTCATGCTGGCTGGAGCAAATGCAAGTTGGAGCCAGTTCGAAACTCCCAGTGTTCTACGTGCATTTTGCGACAGGGAATTTCATTAGCGCAAGCAGTTTCTGAGCTCTCGGTGCAGTACCTTTTTCTGCCTCCCTACTTCCAGATACTCTCTGAAGACTGAAGAAGAGACCCTCTTAGGAATATTAGGGGGGTGGGCAGGGGAAGGACTAGACCATGTGAAAAATGAGCATAATACTTTAGCTGCAGTTCATTCATTTTCAGCTTTGTATTCTTGTTATTAAAAAGCACACCTAGACATTCCATTGTTGTGCCCATAGGCTCAGGTTGTATATATGTGTAAACAAACCATATATCATAAAGACACCACAGTCCCTACTGAGCCTCATTTCCAAAAGGAAACATGAACCCTGGGTAAAGCACACCTGGAATCCCTGGAATCTTGCACCATTTGGGAGATTGGGGTGGCATGCAACAAAACATAAGAACTGTCAAGTTACTCATGGCTGAGCTGAGCTGAGTTGAAGGTGGGGACCCATGATCACTTGATTCTTTGCTCAATGTATATACAGTAAGTTTAGAAATTAAGTTGTTCATACCTATAAGTGATGTTGGAAGCCTGGAATCATCATTTTCAAGGAGGTATGTAGCTTTCAAGCTCAAGAAGGGAAAATAAATTGGCAACACAAGTGTTGACTTAGAGCAAGCAGCAGCCTCCTGTTTAGTATTTAAGAAAGAGCAAAGGTCTGTGAGAGAGAAACTTAAGTTTTACCCAACTACCAACTTATGGGAGGCAGATCCTCCTATCATCTTAAAATACTTTCCCCTGGTTCCTTCCAACTTGAAACAATTCTCTAAACCTTTTAAATGCCATTTATCGAAATCAGCATTCACTATAGAATAAGCATTAACTTTAGACACAACACAACCATCAATTTCAGAAGGGCAGCCAAGTTAGGTTGTTACATCAGAGAGTCTGATGGCACTTTAAAGTAAGATTCATTGTTGGATGAGTTTGAAGTCAAGTAAACATCAGTAGATATACATATACAGGGTGGTGGGGAGAGAAAGCAGTAGGCCAAAATGCTATTGAATGCAAGCAGACACAGTCTGTGACATTTCTAGGCTGTGTACATATTACTGGTCTGGTTTAAAACACAGGCCATTTTCTCAATTTGGATAGAGGTGCACTAAAGTAAAGAGAAAACATACTTTCAGTGTTATGGTCTTTGTGATATAGTCTTGGTAGCTATGCTGGTCCATCTGAACAAGAATTGAAATAAGTGGGACAGTAAGTGTAGGCAGGGCCGTCTTAAGCATATCCGGCACCGTGGTGCAAAGATCCCTCAGGCGCCCCCAATTTCCCAGAGTTGTTGACCTTTTCCCAAGCCTCTGCGGGGATTGCTCTCATCCTGCGGAGGCTTGGGAAGGAAGATGCATGCCCACGTGTCATATTCCTAATGGGGGGGGGGGAGCCTCTCCCACAACAAAATGACGGGGGCCCTTTCCTTTCATTTAAAGCACACCTGAAGCATTTGAAGCGCACGCCCTTAAAGAATCCTGAGAAGTGGTGGTTTCTTAGAGGGCGCTGAGAATTGTAGTTTGGGGATTGTAGTTCCCAGGATTCTTGGGTTTGGGGTATCGAGCCATGTGCTTTCAATGGGGGGGGGAGGTCCTGATCAGCTGCCGTGTGCCTGGATCTGGATGAGAGCATCCTGAGACACAAACCCCCCTGAAGAGAAGGGAGCCCATCCAGCACCCAGCACTGCTTCCTCCTCCTGCCGTGTGACTCACCCTGTGCCACAGGTCACATCGAGCACTGTGTTGCAGCGCTGGGCTCGCAGCAGTGACACCAACCAGTTCTTGTACTCGGCGGTGCGGCTCCGCGTGTCGCCGATGTAGAGCTGCCAGACCCGTGCTGCACGGCCGTCGCCGTACTGGTCCGGCAGCCCTTCAGCTGCCATGCCCAGCAAGTGAGTCTGGTAGATGCTGTCCACCATGGCGAGCGCACAGAGGCTCCTGCGGGGGCCGACGGACAGACAGACGGGAGAGCCTAGCTGCTGCTGTTGCTGCCGCCAACCATATAGTTGGCAGGGCAGGTGCAGCTTCCATCCTAAGCCTCTGCAGGGATCGCTCTCCTCTTGCGGAGGCTTGGGAGACAAGCTGCATGCCTGCCAGCCATATGGTTGATGGGGCACAGCTGGCAGGTGTGCAGGGAAAGGGGAGGCCGCCAGCAAAGCCACGCAGCTCCCCCACTCACTGGGGCGCTCCTGAGAGGCCAGCACCCTGGTGCAACGCGCCACTAAGCCCAATAGGAAAGATGGCTCTGAGTGTAGGTGGGTACTGTCTCACATTCTCTACCAAAAAAAAAAAAAATCAAATCAATACACTGAACTTAATTCCCACTTTGTGGGTAGAAAAGGACAACAGATGTCTGTGAGTCAAGGCCAGAAGAATAACCTCATAACCAGGTAGACACTTGAAAAAAATAAATGGCACAGATTAGCATCTGCCGAGACTTAAGAGATCACATGAATGCCATTTTACAATAAAGCAAACAATACCAAATTAAGCAATGACAATGGCTGATGAACTTGAAAACTAAATTATAATGCATGTCATTTTGCATATTTGGTCTCCTTGTTCCTCATTCTTGGCTGCATTTTATGTCTTCCAATAACCATAGAGCATACAGAGTCATTATTTTTTACAAGCAAAAGGAACACTTTGCCAAATGCATTTACATAAAAGCACAGCATGCAAAAACTTGAAAGATAATTCAAGACAGCCTGCCATACGGGAGTATGTAATTTGGAAAGCTGCCCATGGGTTTGGACACCAGAGAACACCACTGGGATTACAATGAAAATGTTAAATAGTTATCCCACATTGCTTATTTATTTTTAGTGGCATCAGCTCTAGTTCAACCAAGAGTTCTTTGACCAAAAGCCTGTTTACATAAAGTGCAGGCTGCTTGCATGACAAATTGCTTGGTTCGCCTTGCACCACTAGCCTTGGTAGAAAGACTCCAAGGAAACGTTAAGTGTTCTGGTTGTGGAACTTCCTGGTGTTCTTCATGCCCACATACAGTACTTGCTTGCTCTACGTCTAATGAATGAAGCGACCCCCCAACTCAAGTCTTTATTAGAGCAATATACTTTTGGATAAATATGACACTTCTGTTTAAAGAACATGAAAGAGTAAATTGTCACGCAGCAAAGTTACTTGGAAATCTGTTTTAGTTAATTTCTATGTAATGTCTCAGCTTCCAATGATTAGCTAATTCCAGTGTCAAAGAAAGACACTTGCTCCCCCACTTAGGCTAGCAAGAAGTGAACCCTAGGAAAGGAGAGATCTGCCAAATGTCAGTCTTGAGGTCTTTAGCCAGCCCTGAACTTGTCTCTATCCTGCATCTTGGAATTTTCTAAGTGCCAAATACCTTTTTAAAAGGAAGTCAAGATCCTTCTCAAAAACTGCAACCAGATTTGAGTTTGTGATGGAAGAAGAGCTTAGGCCTTGACATGAAATGTCTGATCAGTGGTTTAATTTTATGTTTTCTAACTTAATAAATGAGAGTGATTTAACTTTTTTAAAACAACAACAACCCACACATCTTTTTCCTGTGAATAGGTGTTTTTTATGAAAGGGGGTATAGGGAAGGCAGATTCAGAGATAAAGAGATGCCCGTGTGCTGACTCCAGTTCTTCATCAGGATGCGCAGAGATGGGAGTAGTAAGTGTGCGAGTGGCAATGACTTGTGAGTAAACATGATGCCTAAGATTTTGCTGTGTGCACTTTGGAGCTGCGTGCTCATATATGTCAGGGTGAGGGGAGAGGTAAGCAATGCTAGATTTCTCTTGTGAACTGCCCTGAGATCTTTTGATGAACAGTGGGATATAAATCTTTAAAAAAAAAGGACCAGAAGTTAAAGGAAGGGCCTGGATCTACCTGCTGAACTTGTAGCAATCTCAGTTAGCGACAGTAGAACATTTCTTGTTGCAACTGAATTTTGACAAAACACACTAACAGAAGAAGGTGATGTCACTGAAACAGTGTAATCTCCTACAGGCAATTTCTGACCAACCCCACACATATACAGTGGTACCTCAGGTTAAGTACTTAATTCGTTCCGGAGGTCCGTTCTTAACCTGAAGCTGTTCTTAACCTGAAGCACCACTTTAGCTAATGGGGCCTCCTGCTGCTGCTGCGCCGCTGGAGCACGATTTCTGTTCTCATCCTGAAGCAAAGTTCTTAACCTGAAGCACTATTTCTGGGTTAGCGGAGTGTGTAACCTGAAGCGTATGTAACCTGAGGTACCACCATATCTAGCAGCTGAATACACCTCATATAGAGAAAGTTTGGTCAGTTTCTATTTCTGGTTAACAACATATTGTTCAACGGGGGGGGGGGGGGGACAATGATTAATACAGAAATGACAAATCTGACCACCTTATTCAAAACAGTAGTGGTTATCAGCTCCCTGTTTATATCTTTGCATGCCTACATGCTTATCCAGCTTTGCATTCCAAAAGGCTCATTTCATTTGAAGGAACACCTTATAGATTCGTAGCTCTATGAAGTCTAATTAAGGTTTTTTCTAGGGTGTTTAATGCCCTTATTCCTCCCCAAAGGACACAAAAACTTTCATAGCTCTCTAAAGCTTTAATAGCATTTCAACCATGTCATTTATGATACTGTAGTTCTAAAAGCTCTATTATCTGAAGCATGGGAGAGCACTTTACCAGTCTAGAAAACCTACAGCTCAAATGTTTTATATATTTTGTAAACCACTTTGAGGTTTTTTACAATCAAGCAGTGTATAAATTTTATGGAATGAATGAATAAATTCTACTTGGCATAGACTGGAAGAGAAGAATAAGAAGGGAAGGCATCAGTCCAAAGACAAAGGAGGTGGGTGGGTGCTTAGGATGCCAAATCCCGTTTAATTGGCCCAGTGCATTTCAAAGAAAGCCTTTTCACAGGAGTAAGGGCTATAGCTCTATGGTACAGAATCGGCTCTGCATGCATGTTCAATCACTGGCAGGTCCAGGTATGGTTAGAAATGCCCCTAGTCTGAAACCCTGGAGAGCTGCTGCCAGTCAGACAATACTGGGTGAGATGGACCAATGGACTGAATCAGTAAAAGGCAGCTTCTTATATGCTGTTCTACATTTATCACCTAACAGCTTAAGGTTGCAGTCTTATATGATTTATTGAGCTCAGTGAGACTGTGGTTGTGTATACATGATACATTTAAAACACACCTATCCTAAGAATCCTGGGAACTGTAGTATAAAGGCCCCCCCCCCAATTCCCAGCACCCTTAAGAATGGACTGTTCCCAGGATTTTTAGGGCTGGTTCTTTTAATGTATGATATTGATGCAGCCTTACTTCTCCATATAGAATTGCGCACATTTGGGTCCACAATATGCCACACTGAGAAAAACAATACAAAAAAGGTCAATTCCAACCCCATGGATTTCACAGTTCTGGGTTCAGAGTTTGAAGAGCCCAATATACAGCCCACTCTTAAGCATGGCTGCTCAGAAGTAAGTTCCACGGATTTCAATGACCTTTGCTTTCAACTGAATACTGCAGCACCTAAAATGCAGCCACACCCACCCACCCTATAAAGCATATGGCAGGTGGTGGTGGTGAAAATCCTGTCCTAATATGATTGGTTTCTTTACAGGAAACTTCCTGTCCAAGAAAAGGGTGGCAATAAGCTATTATCAATTCTCACATCGGTTAAAGAATATAATTGCCATAGTAACAAGGAGTAGGCACTTAAACAGGGCAACAGACTTTTTATAGCATCTTCTTGGCTGTCAAACTGGCATGTGCTTTTATATTCACAGCAAATATAAGGTGGCAGTGGTGGGAGGATGGTACAGAACGTGGTACAGGATTCATCCTGAGTAATGCAGAACAGCAGCAGAAGGGCGGAAGCCTTCAAAACAGAAAAGCAAACACAAAAACAGGACATTTAGATTAAGACCTTTTTTTAAAGGCTTTTTTCTTTTTAACCAATTCTCATCAAACCTTGTGTAAGGGGGAAATAAGTTTCCCTTCCTAATGCTTGAGAGGTAGTGGTTAAATTAACAAATCATTAGTTGAATGTCCCCTATTCAGATCTCAGTTCAAAAGAGGATCTTAGAGAATAGTCATAAGCAAGTCACTGCCTCTCTCTCTCAGCCTTCCACCGGTAATAAAAGGTTAAATCCTCTGGACTGTTTTACAGGACTCTTCTAAGATTACCAAGATACAGTAAGGAATGGGAATTATCGGTAAATCTGTTGTTATTATTATTAAATCTGTTGCTGTTATTGTTACTACTATAGCAACAACAGGGACGAGGGTGGCGCTGTGGGTTAAACCACAGAGCCTAGGGCTTGCCGATCAGAAGGTCGGCAGTTCAAATTCCCGCGACAGGGTGAGCTCCCGTTGCTCGGTCCCTGCTCCTGTCAACCTAGCAGTTCGAAAGCACGTCAAAGTGCAAGTGGGTAAATAGGTACCACTCCAGGGGGAAGGTAAACGGCGTTTCCATGTACTGCTCTCTAGTTCGCCAGAAGTGGCTTAGTCATGCTGGCCACATGACCCGGAAGCTGTACGCCAGCTCCCTTGGCCAATAAAGCAAGATGAGTGCTGCAACCCTAGAGTCGCCCGCAACTGGACCTAATGGTCAGGGGTCCCTTTATATGACAGGAAAATCACAGGGATGGCAAATCCCAGTGAAATATGACTTTTTCCAGTATTCACAACAGTTGTTATTTGTAATGTTTGCTTTGAATTATTTCTGAATAAGGTTGGTTTTTGTTTTATCATCTAATTCGATGTGTAGGCTCTTGAGAATGTACAGTACTTTATTTTATGAGGTAACGACTATGGACTCCTGATTTTTTATATATATACAGTCCCTCCCCCCTTTCTTTATATTTATTTTATTTCATACTTCACATGGGAAATAACACTGGATTGTTATTTTAACTTCATAATAAAGTCTAGATTTAAAAAAGAAAGAGCACTAAATGTCACACCCACCCACATTTTACAGAGGGAAATTGGTACAACTGTTTTACATAGAGCGAAAAACTTTCTAGCATACAGTGGTACCTCGGGTTAAGAACTTAATTCATTCTGGAGGTCCATTCTTAACCTGAGGTACCACTTTAGCTAATGGGGCCTCCTGCCGCTGCTGCTGCCGCCGCCACCGCACGATTTCTGTTCTCATCCTGAAGCAAAGTTCTTAACCCGAGGTACTATTTCTGGGTTAGTGGAGTATGTAACCTGAAGCGTCTGTAACCTAAAGCGTCTGTTACCCAAGGTACCACTGTACAAGCCTTATTTCTATAAAATCTGATGCCACACACCTACTAATTTTGAAATATGATCTTTACTATGATATATGTTTATTTCTTTCTTTCTATTAACCACTAAGCCACATAATGCTTAGCCAAAACATGGCTTAGGACAAATGAGTAAATATGTGGGTTCCCAGAATAAAGATTACAGCTGCCTGGAACTTAAAAATGGAAAGCGTAATGCTGGTGGTCAACAAAAGAAGTTTAAAGACTGTCTTAAGGCAATTTTTTAAAAATGTAGTATAAACACCAACAATTGGGAAACACTTGTCTGTGAGAGCTCCAGTTGGAGAACAGCCTTTACAAAGGTGTCATGGGCTTTGAAGACACTCAAACTCAGGACACAAGGGAGAAACGTGCTAAGAGGAAGGCACTCTTGGCAAATCCACCCCATGATCAATTCCCACCCGGAAACCAATGTCCCCACTGTGGAAGGACGTGTGGATCCAGAATTGGCCTCCACAGTCACTTATGGACTCATTGTTAAAAACCATGCTTTTGGAAGACAATCTTACTCTGCTACGAGTGACTGCCAAAGAGAAGAAGAAGACTACTTCTGCACTACCAGGGCTAAGCCAAAGTTTGTCTTAACATTGTGCCTAAATCCAGGCTTCTGATTTATCTCCCTCAGACAAAACATGAGCAGAAAACCAAGAGGGAACTTTGGTTAGAGTACCCAGTTTGCCTGCAATGACACATACCGTAAGCCCAGTTTGGATGTGACCCTAAGCCAAACCATTGGGCTAACCCTCAGCAACAACAGAAGCAGCAGGACCAGGGGAGGGATACAACCAGGGCCAGTCCATTCATAAGACAAGGTGAGGTGACTGCCTTAGACAACAAGGGCAGCAAATTCCAATGTCAATATTTCTTCCCCGCTTGTTCCTTATGTAGATCTTCATTGACCCCTTCTTCCCTGCTGGCACCATTTTGAGGTCTGCCTTGCAGGCCCAGGCAGTGCACTTCCCCCTCCTCTGTTTAGGAGAACTAGCAAATAAACAAGACCACACAGCTAAATGGGATCAAATCAGGCCACAACTTTATTGACCACAGATAAAGTGGTTTGGCATAGGCATTTATTTCCGGCCCATCTGCAGGGTCAATTCAGCAGTGGGAATTCCCATGACTTACATCAAATAGGGGGATCCCTGCCTTTGGGAGAACAGAGGCCCATGCCCCTGTCTGGGCAAATGGACAGAAGCAACTCCATCATGGATCCTTTTAGCGGATCTGACAAAGAAGAACTGGGTGTTGGGAGCTTGTGCAGGCTGTTTTAAATCCCCCAGGAGCTGACCTGAAGGAAGCCTGATCAGTGGGGTTATCCTGAAATGAACCATACTCTTCTTTAAGGGTGAGAGATTAAACCAATCGGGCAAGAAGAGCTGCCAGTGATGGTTTGAGCAGCTTGAATTTGGCCAAGGACAACTCGCCTCTACATGAAGACAATTTCTATATGAAAAGCCCTTTATCGTCTTCTTCATTTTGCTGTTTCTGAACAAGATAGCCATTAGAATTCAGCTTTTGAAGAGAGCAGCTTTTAGAGCTTCCATCACATCTTACCATGAATACATGCAAAACTACATACTGTAACTACTATAAACTACTCCCAATGCCAGGCCCCAAACCTGCCCTTGTGAAAACATTATCAAGCAAGAACTGTAAATTATTTCCCCCCACAACTCCTATCTGCAGATTATAAAGGGCTAGTTATGCTTACTAAGAGAAAAATACTTTGTACATGTTTAGGCATGCTCCTACGGACTATATTAATTACTATTTTATATGTCTCAAAGCTGAGCATTGGCAGTAACATGGAAACAATTTCCAAGATTAGTTCCCAGCTTCAACTTTTTTAAAGGAAACAAAATATGACTTATTTTACAGTGTTCTCTTTATGACCAGATCTTTAAAAGCTAAAAGTCGAACCCAATATCAATACGCTATGCCAGTGATCGTGAACCTTTTAGAGGCCGAGTGCTGGAACTGCAACCCAAAACCCACTTATTTATCTCCCTCTGCCGCCGCAGCCACAACAGCAACCACCGCTGCCTCCAGCTCTGGAGGTGCTGAGTGAAGTAAGGCTGGACTGGGGCGGCAAGCGAGCAGGCAAGGGATGTTGCTGCCACCCCCACCCCCACAGCCTGCTCCTGCTTGCAGGCAAGTAGGAGTGGAATTGGGCTGCTATGCTAGGCAGCGTTGCTGCTTGCACAGGAACAGGAGCTGGATCAGGGCTGCTCAGCTGGGGAGGTGCAGCCTCCGTCACACTTTCCATTGAGGGGTTCACAGCTGCACTCCCCTCAAGGGAGAAGTTTAAAGGACCTTCCACCTCTGCATCAGATCCCCTGCAACCCCATGAAGGCAGCCAGGCTGAATAGCTGCTGAGGTTGGGGAAGGTGGAGGCAGCCCGGAAGCTGCATCTGAGAGCCCCTGCACCACCTGAAAGCAGCCAGGCGCTCCTCAGCTGAGCTGCCTAATCCTGCTTCTACTTGTGTGCAAGAAGGAGTGGAGGCGGGGATCTCTCAGAAGTGGAGTGGAGGCTTCACGCTCCCCAGCTGAGCTGCGTCAGCATGCTTCTGAGCATAGTGCTGCGCCCTCCCCACCCACAGTGGAGGCTCCCCAAGGGAAAACCTGCGCCCAGGAGGTTGTTGCTCCGTTTTGCACACACTCATACCCCGACTCCCCATCTGAGGCGCTTCTACTCGGACACAAGTTTTGCTGAGGATTCAACGCACTGCCCTTGCCTTCTGTCAGCTCTGTGCTCGCCACCACTGCCCTATGCATTTAGTTCAGGATAGTATATACAGTAGTTATGCAGTTCTGAATTTTATTAGTTCCATAGACTTGGTCCTGCATAGTCCTTGGTTCAAGTCTTACCTGATTCATCCATGAACTCACTAAGTAATTTTAGGCAAACCACCCTCATCCTTCAGTGTAGAATACATACAGTGATTACTCTACTAAAGTACCTGACATGGTTGTTATAAGGATTTCTAAGTTAATGTGTTTGAATCTGAGCACTCAAATGGTGATATGTAAATTTCATTGTTCACAGTTGTTTACATGGTCCCTTATACAGTTACATTGGCAACACAGATGGGAGCTTATTATCTGACATGGGGAAATGACACAGGCAGGAATGGAATAATGTGGGCAAGTGCCATTGTACAACAAAATTATTCCCAACAGAGAGCATTTGGCTTATGTTGCTGCCTGAGCCAAGCGATGGAGGATCTCTGTTGTATAACGCCTCATCGAGGCCTGTTCCACAATAGTGTGCTTTTGCTGTACTGTGTCTTCCAATCACATGGTATTTCCATTAACTAAATACACATTCATTCTTAAGGAAAGAGAAGTTTTGCCCTTCAAAATAGAATGGCCCAGCTTGCACATCCTGGTAAACTGCAGTTAACAGGTTATTATAAAGAACTCCATTTCTAAGGACCTCCACCATAACGCTTAACTGATTATACTATTTCACAGCACTAAAATTTGTACAACTTCTATTTTTTACTGTATTAATGATGCCACCAAGCTGGGTCCGTATTCACACACAGCAGCCATTTGAAAAATAAAACAATTCACATAGCTAATCACGGTACTTACTGTAAGTGTTAAGTGCATCACCTGTTCGCCTTGAAAGATTTAAGACTTGTTTAAAACCAAGTAAACATTTCTCCAGCAGTTGAGAAATGAAAGCAGGATGGTACCCAGCTGGCCTTAGAGGGCAAGCTGCAAACAGTGCAGAAGTGAGCTAACCAAGTATCCTCCTTCCAGTAAATCTTTAGGCACCTAATCCCACTCTGCTCTGCTCTCTCACAAGCAAACTAGCAAGAGATTTTGAAATGTTAACAATAAAATAGGCAGTTTCCTGCTCTCATGTTTAGATTAGACAAGCTCTCTATCAGACAGAAGAAAGTATTTCAGGAATTGTTAGGCCCTTTGTTTCTAGGTATTGGATATGTATTATGAAGGCCTTCACTTGACCTTCAAACGATCTTCCAACTTTATAACTAGATCAAGTTATTAAATGCATAAGTACTAGGCTAGCTAATAATATAGCATATATGCTATAAAGCAAGTATAAATTAAATAAGAAAATGAAAATTACCAGACTGATACTGTGAAATGAAACAAATGCAAGTTCTAGAATGCCAAAAAACACAGAAATAATGTAGATAGCGATGGAAGCTACATATTTTCATAAGAATGGATCAGCCATAGGAGTGACAGAAATAGTGACACTCACTATGAATATAGAACTGTATTCCTTGCACTTTGCATTAAACATCATGGCTGCAATCCAAAAAATAGTTTGTCTGCAGTATCTGATGGGGCAGAACACAACCGTTAGCAAATGTCAAAAAAGTACAGTAACTATTTCAATATGCAAGAGTTCTTGGCTTATTTAAATATGTACTGTCCAAACACTGATTATTCTTGCCACATTCCCCATAAAATACTCAGTACCACAAGAAAGGTTTTACCATGTAGAACTGGAATATTGGCCAGCTTACAATTTCTTGCATGAATGTGTAAACGTGAATACAAACAATATGATCTTGAAACTTTCAGTTTATGGCAGCTGAAATTATGCTTTTCACACAAGTCAAAACACCCAGGAAGTATACTTTAAAAGAATTAATGACAAGTAAATTAGAGTTGCAAACCATGTGGCTAAAATGATAACTGCACCAATTCCTTCCTCTAATATATTTGTTAATCTTTTACATGAAATTAAAAAACTTCTTCATATCCTAGATCCCCTTGGCTTAGTTATACAGTAGCTTCTTTTAAAAGCAGATATGGACTACTACACCAAAGAAACAGCTCCACAAAGCTCTTCTTAAAAGACAGGTTCCAGAGGCTACAAGGCAATCCATCAAGCAAGCGGTTCTGGTGTATATTCTGTTCAGGGACCATGTGGCAAAAAAGCTCATACAATAGCATGCTACTGTTACAGTGAGCTCATTTTACACTTACTTGTTTATAAACAATCAGAGTAGTAGCTAATCATTTCAACTTGTTAGCAAAAAGTACAGGGCAGCTGCTAATGATTCTAAGCCAAGGACATGTTCTCTTGATAAAATTACTTAAATATCAGACTTCAGCACAGACTAAGCGCTTACATTTCTTTAGGATGGTTGTGTACTTTCAAAGGGAAGAGGATTCAGTCAAGTGCGCAGCCTTACTACTCCTGTTTAGGAAACTGAAATCCAGCACATCAATAACATTTCACCCACGTAAAGCATAAGAATGAGGTACTGTACCTTTAAGGAGGGGAAAGCGTTCCGTTTTGGATCTTAGCTGAAGAAAGCTGTTTATTCTTGGTTTACTGAGATTACTTACCTAAAACTGAGCTATTCCTCTTGTTTTCCCCCTTCGGGGAAGCTTCCCTCTCTCTCTCTCTCTTTCTCTCTCTCTCCCTTCTGCTCACTCTGGGAGCTTTTACCATTTAAGGTCAATGTGTTACATCTGGCTCCCTTAACTAAGCTAAAGCACTTTCTAACTCAAGAAAGCAGGCTGAGCAACTAACGTTAAAAATGAGTTTTGTTTTTAACTGACTCTTCAAAAAGTCTCGTCTGTGTCTCAAGGAATTAGAGTGAAAGGCTTCCCCCTTTTCAGCACAAATGCCAAGAACAAATACCAGCAGAATACCCATTTGCATTCGCACACGCTTCAGAACATGAGAATGTTACTCATTTCTGAATAACTAAATTTAAATCGGGCAAGGAGGAAGCAGATGAAATGGCAAGACTGAAGTGATGTATTTGTTAACCCTTAGCACAGGTGCACATAAGAGCAAATGCAATCGTTCTGGGATTTCCAAATACACACAGCCCTTTGGGGCAAAGGCACTAGCCCAAGCCACTAGGTACCGGCACATGCAAACATTTAGAGAACTTTGGCCCAGCTCCACATAAGGATAGTGTTTTCCTATTAGGGGGAATAAATGTAAACCCCTCTGAGGTCCTTGAAGGGAAAGTTAAAAAACAAAATTAAATGTAAACTCAAGGCGCTGCTATTTACAACTGGCATGAGAAGAAAAGAGGCTATTTTCACAATTTGCTGGTATCTGTACACAAAACTTTGCCTAGGGCCCAGTTCTACAGCTCACTTAGCATAAACTAAACTGTCAGACTTGTGGTTTGTGAATCATTGCTAGCCTGTCAAGGGATCGATAAATACTTCATTTCTATGACTCCAGACCAGGGCCATTGGAGGTCTGAGGCCAAAATCTTTTGTCTGCCCTGGATTGTCTGCCTCTTTCTCTGCTCTTTAAAAATGTGCTTATAGGGCTGCAAAGCATAATACTGGTGAGACCACCATCTGCATCTGCTCAGAGATCTAAGCATATACACATGAATATTATCATATATACAAATATGTGTCATAGGCCTGTGCCCTGAATCTTTTAAGTAACTAGCAATGCACTTGCAATAGATGGTAGAGCAGGGGTAGCCAGCCATGTTGCTTCACTGGGCACATTCTGAATTTTGAGAAGGTGCCATGGGTGCCACTCACAAAATGGTTCCCATGTGACGTGTGGCATAACACAAAATTAGAGAAAGTGCGCTCATTTCTGTTCCCCACCCAAACCTGACAACCTCACACCTTCCATGGGAAGTCAGTTATGTCCTGCTTGTTTTGATTAAGAAGATCTCACAAAATCGATCCCCTCCCCATACAACAACAGAAAACATTCCCTGATGCCAGGGAAGATATATAAGGTAGTCACACCACACTCTTCCTCGCACCTGAGCAGCATCTGCAAGCACTCACTGTACACATACAAACCACAGACCAACGTGCATATATCTCCCCCCACCCATCTATACAACCACACATAGATCTCTCCCTCTCTTTTTGTCGAACGGCATCTCTCTCCCACTCCTTCAGACCCACATACATGCAGTGAAGTCCATGTGGGCAACAGCACCTTTAAAAATTGATTTTCAATAACCAACACACAGACTTTTCATTTCATCACAACGTTGTTGTTTTAACTTTTTCCTCTACTTTTTAACATATTGAAGGACCCGGGAGACACTTAACCTTCTGATGGAATGGTACTGAAAACTAGACTCACAAAGACATAAACAACTGAACATACAGAGAGGGACACAAACCACAAAGGAAAGAAGAGTTCAGAAATGGAACAAAGCCAGGGACAGCCAGTCAGTGACCTAGACTGTGTAAGAGACCAAAAAACAAAACAAAACCCCTCTTAAAAGCCAAAGCATTAAAAAGTCATGGCATTGTGAAGTTGTAGCTAGAAAGAGCATGAGATTCTTCAAAGACTATCTCATAAAAAAATAATAAAAATCTGAACCACTGATGGAGTTCTGTTCCAAGGTTGTTAATCTTCTTTCTAAAACTTCTTTTTTGATTCATAGTTTCATCTTAAAACAAAGCTTTTAATTTTTACAACAACATTTAGTACTTAATTTCTACAAGCAAGAGATACCAAAGTTCAGGGTTTTCTAGAATTAGACCTCCTGACCTTTTCACCTCCCAAATTACTGATATATGTAGGCTGTTTGAAGTTACTCACTACTGAAGAAAAACACTCTGTATATGATCAAGGAATACTTTTCAAAATTTAAAATTGATGCATGTTTAATGTTAGAGATATTTAAGCCAATATGGTTTCTCATCCCTTATTTAACAATCTTCCATCCATTCTACCTCAAACAACCAGGAGGTCAGATGTAAAGTGAAATGCCAGATCTTTTAACCATGATAAAGGAGCTAGAAAGGTAGAATATATTTTCTAAAACACCATGTGATAGATGGGAAGAATCTACTGATCAATCTCTGAGTGACTTCCAATAGATTGGCAAGATTCTGGCAACCAATTTTCTAGATCTATTTCAATCGGAGTTGAGGCCCAGTTTTGACACAGAACCTGCCTTGGTCACCCTGTTTGAAGACCTGTGTCCAGAAAGAGAAATGGGAGTGTGTCCCTATTAATCCACCTTGATCTCTCAGCAGCTTTCAATACCATCAACCAGAGCATTCTGGAGTGGCTATCTGAGCTGGAGGTGGGTGGCACTGCTTTGCAGTGGTTCTGATCCTACTTGGATGACCTTCTCCAGATGGTGGTATAGTATTTGACCCCATGGAGCCTTCAGTATGCAGAGGCACAGAGTTCACTTTTATTCTCTATGCTGTTTATTATCTACATGAAATTACTGAAGGGCAGGGGTAATCCAAAGAATTGTAGTACAGTGTCAGCAATATGCTGATGATATACAGATATATATCTCCTTTACATCTGCAAGTGTGGCAGTGGTTAGACTGATGTATTGGCCTTGACTGGAGAGTCAATAAACTGAAGCTTAATCCAGATAAGACTGTTGCACTATTAGTGGGTGGTTCACCTGACCAAATGGGTGGGACATGGCCTGCTTTGGATGAGGTTACACTCCTTCTGAAGGAGTAGGTTCAAAGATTGGGGGTATTTCTAGATTCACTACTATCACTTAAGGTCCAGGTGGCTTTGGTAGTGTGAAGCGCCATCAATCAGTTTTAGCTGATGACCCAGCTAGGCCCTTATCTGGACAGGAATAGCTCAACTTCTGTTGGCTATGATCTGGTAATGTCTAGGTTAGATTAAAAAATGACTGTGTTATATGTGGGGGTGTTTTTGAAGATGGTTCGGAAACTGAAATTGGTGCAGACTTCAGCAGCCAGCCAGATTAATAACTGGGGCAAGATGGCCTGAACATAAGACCAATCCTGGCACAGTGCACTTGGCTACCAATTAGTTTCCAGGTCCAATTCAAAGTGCTGGTTTTGACCTATAAAGTGTTATGCAGCTCAGTACTCCAATACAGTGGTGCCCCGCAAGACAAATGCCTCACAAGACGGAAAACTCGCTAGACGAAAGAGTTTTCCGTTTTGGAGGTGCTTCGCAAAACGAATTTCCTATGGGCTTGCTTCGCAAGACGAAAATGTCTTGCAAGTTCCTGCAGGTTTTTTTTCCTTTCCCCCCCTTTTTCTAAGCCGCTAAGCCGCTTATCCGCTAAGCCGCTAAAAGCCGCTAAAAGCCGCTAAAAGCCGCTAAGCCGTCAATGGGCTTGCTTCGCAAGACGAAAAAACCGCTAGACGAAGAGCCTCGCGGAACGGATTCTTTTCATCTTGGGAGGCACCACTGTAGCTCGAGGATCTCCTCTGCCTACATGACCCAATCTGGACACTGCATTCATCATCTAAGGCCTTTCTGTGTGTACTCCCTTCCAAGGAAGATATGGGGGGGGTGTAACATGAGAACGGCCTTCTCAATGGTGGCTCCACACTTGTGGAATGCCCTCCCCAGGGAGGTACCTGTGGCACTATCATTATCTGTTTTTACATACCAGATAAAAACATTTTTATTTACTCAGGTCTTTGGAGCTTTGCTCTGCGTATTTTTTAGTGATGTGGGATTGAGTTGCACTTACTTTTTTTATTGCAACATCATGTCTGGGCTCTCTATTAACTCCACAGCAGCAGCAGCATATTGTGGACTTGTTTACAGGGACGGAGCTTCATGCTCCAGCACCAGGGGGCGGAGAGCAGGTGGGGGCAGGGCTGGCATGTGTTCCAGGGGTGTGGCACACCGCCTGCAGGGGCATGACGCACATCCTGAGGGTGTGGTGTGCCACCTGCAGGGGCGTGGCTCCCAGTGTGGGCGGGGGGGCAGCCATGATGGCAGCCCACCGGGATCGTGCTGCCAGGGGTGGTGCGCTCCCGCCGCACTCCTCTTCCTCCGCCAGTGCTTGTTTATGCAACACAGAGCGTTTCCCACCAAATTCTACCACTCTTCAGCCATCAGATCCCAGGTATAGAATTGTACTCTAAATCTAGCAAAATTATAATGATGTAAGAGTATTCAGAGATTTATGCAGCCTTCTAATCAAAAAAATGATTCCAGTCCTCTGTTTTGTACATGTGACAATCCAGTAATGCTATTCATTGTCATTCTTGTGCATATTTTGTGTTTGTTTGTTTTAATTCTAAGATGGTCTGAGAATTCTATTGAAGGGCAGGGTATAAATCCCTAAAAGAAGGCAAACAAACAAACAAACAAACAAACAAACAAACAAGGCCTCATTCACAGTCCAATTACATGGTAATCCTATTCATGTTTCATTGGGATTTTAAATGATTAGGAGAATGGATAGCATTCTTCTTGTTACATTTATTTACAGCAGATTTAAATAAGATGGCAGTTAACTCTGAAGACTATTATTCCCAACAAGGAAATAAACAAACCTATTAGGGGGGGGGGGGAATCAAGTACTTTTCTGTAGTTCAATTCAATATGAGATGAAATAGAAAGCTTTTCTATCACTTTGATCTCCAGTCCAGTCCTGGGAATCTGATAAATCTGTGTTTGAAAATAACATTTGCATTTGCATTTTGATAGTCACACACAGGTCCATCTGTACTATCAAAAACAACACTTGCTTGTTAACATCATCTCCATTATATGGGTTACTGCAGTGTTTTGTTTTGTTTTGTTTTTTGTTTTGTTTTGTTTTGTTTTGTTTAAAGCTGCTGGTACTCCCCATGAATTTGTTACAGTAAGTGTCACCCTTTTAACATTTGGAGGGGAAAAGGTGCTGGTACTGCGTACCCTCGAGTACCCCCAGAAAGAAGAAAAAGCACTGGGTGTCTATATCTGCAAAAATATCTGAGGGTGGAAGGGTTAATTTTTTAAAGCCATCTATTTTAATTCTATGGCTCATGAAAGCAGTCTCTTGGTTCACAGTCAAAACACTTTTACATAAGTATCATTTGCATTACACAGACACACACACACACACACACCACATTTTAAAAACTGTACTGGATAAATGTAGAAAATAAAGGAACTTAGGAAAATGAAGAGCCACCTTCCAAGAATCTGATGATAACTATTGTGAAAAGCAGGCAGAATGTAAACAAGCTTTGCTGACATCAGTCCTCTGTCATCCCCAGCCAGAGCAGGCAGAAGACATTTTGCTGCCTGAGCCAGAACAGCAAAGTACCTCCCCCCCCCAACCCGCCAGCCCCCTACCAAGTCAAGGTGCACAGTACCCATTATTTTGGCATCTGAGGCAATCACCTCTTTTCCTGTCTGGCAGGAAAAGCACATAAACAAATAACCATACATGTGCTGCCCTTCACACCCAAAATCAGTTGCTTGAGGCAGGCACCTCACTCTGCCCAATGCAATGGCTGCTCATGTACAGGACTTACTCAAACTAGTTGTGTACTACACAATGACTGGTGTAAACTACGCAATGGCAAAAGACTGAACATCCTTAAACCCTAAGACAAAGATAGAGAAAGGGCAGTAAAAACAAGCCTGAAATGGGGACATGTAATCCTTACGCAGTTTTGTAGATATTTGGGAGGCACATTCATGAGATAGAGAGAGAGAGAGAGAGAGAGAGAGAGAGAGAGAGACAGAGAGAATGTGCTCTCTCTCTCTCTCTCTCTCTGTGTGTGTGTGTGTGTACCACCACAGTCTCTGTCCTACTGTTTTCTCAACTATATAGTCTTTCAGACTTCTGCTGAAGCTTAAATCTAATTGTACATGGAAAAGTGTGGATCAATCCTAAGAATACATTATAATTCAGGCATATCTATGCATCAATTCTTGCAATATTTACTAATGATGAACTAAACAAAATGCATATCCATTCATATGTAGGTCTAATAGATTCCAACCCCCTCAAAGAAAGTGGTAAAATTGACAAAGCTAGAAAATAATATTAGGACTGGTTCCTAGCAGGATGGAAGATGAACATTTATCAAGTTTGAACAACTGGAAGTCCTTCACCAATTTAAAATGATTAGCTGACATAGGCAATACAGGGTTGTTGTTTTTTTACATGAAGCAATTATTGCAGATGAGCAAATATTTTTTTAAACTTCAGTAATCTGATGCAGAAATGTTTTGCTTGGAAAACCAGACTGAGAATGAAACACATTTAGTGTTTTTAATTTGATAATTAAGAAGGCCAAATACACTTAAATGTCCTAACTGAGCCAATACTGAATATTCCAGCAGCCAGAAAAGCAGCAATCAATTTTGCCAATCAAGAAATTTCATCACACAAGTATATCTATTATTTAGATCAATAACTTGCCCAAATCCTTTAGTTTTCTGAAAACAATTGTATACTTTGTTAGTTACTTTGTTAATAGTCCATGAGTCTGTCACAAAATACTTGTCTCATATTACACACAGGGACATAATACATATGTCACAGACATTTAAAAGGCTTTTTAGTTAGTATTAGTACTGCCACAGAATGTATATAACATTTTTAAGTGTTAACGGTGCCCATTTACTGTTCACCAAGAAATAGTCACACCATAATGCACAGTCACATCCTGTTTCCTCTCCACGATCCTACAGGAATGCAAACAACATCCTAGCATATAATCAACAAGTAAGTTTGTATACGGGTGGAAAGTCTGTTAGCTATTGTGGCAAACCACTAGTTTAATCTACTATGAGCTGTTACCGGAAAAATCCGAGGGCTCCCTTGGACAAAACAAAGACACCAACCAGGATAACTTGGAGCAAAACAGCAGCCTGTAGGCTTGGCCTTTATTGAACTGTTGCAACAGGGTATTCCCCTCACGTGCAGGAGAGAGGAAAAGACCCAGAAGAATAGTGTGCAAAGTCTTATAAAAACTTTTGAAATTCCCCTCCTCTAGGTCTAGCCCACCCCCAGAAACATCATGCATACATTACAGAAAGGAGGGGTTGAGGGAGGAGTTGGTGGTAACTTGAGTGTCTTGTCACCTGGCTGGTTCCTCCTTTCCCCCCTCCTCCTGAGTCACTTCCAGGAACTTCCAGGAGACAAAGGGGATTTTGCAGTTTCCTGCCCCCTGAGGGAAGATCTGATCAGTGTCCTTTGTTTCAGTCCATGCTGGATCCACTCCCATATGCAAGTTCTTTGTGATCTTGATTGTCTTCTGTCTGGGATCATCAGGGTTGGTATGGGCAGGGCTCCTGTGTATGTGCTGAGACAGTGAAGGGATTATGGCTGACCAGGACTAAGTCACCCTCCTTTGTTAGTTCTTGTCATATGGAGTAAAAATAAAATGAAACAGTGCAAATCCGATGTATGATTGATTTTCTATTTTTCTATGAATTTATAACAGAAATGTGGCGTGTGTGTGTGTGTGTGAAGTTTATACAAACAGAATGATTGGGGTGGGGGGGTTCCTGCAACAGTTCCCCCCTTCGGAGATAAGATTGCAAAGGTGGCTACTTTGCAATCCTTTTCTCCGCACAATTTAAAGTGGTAAATATTAACCTGCTATTCTCCCTCCCAGATGCGTGTGTCCATGTGAACCTGAAAGGGACTTGGATGTCACATTTCTCAAGGATATTTGCATAGAAATGTAACAGTGTAACAGTGCTCATAGTTAGACATAGGATATCACGTAAAATCAATATTTTGTTGCTCAGTTACTTGTGGTATTTTAGCACCTTGGAATAAATATTTTCTCAATAGTGGCGTATGCTTTACATTTAGCAGGAAGGTCCACTAATGACTGAAAAATGCAGTTTGCTTTGCCCCCCCACCATTTTGTGTTCTCAGGTGTCAAAGTAGCTCTTCTGTGGTCTCACACCGGCATCGTGTCACAGTAGTAGCAATCCCTGGTGAATCCACTTGGGGCTTTCATATTAACCATGTTGCCTGGCACTCACCACAGCTGGCACAGGTTTGGGCACGTCAGGAGAGAAATGTCCTTGGCTGGCCATTCTATGGGATTTTATTATTATAGGCTCTGGTCTTGCAGTCATGGGAAGTTGCTCACTTGCACTTTAAGGACCAAAAAGCTACTTGCAGCCTGGATACACTTGCCCAATTCAAACTGAGTCCAATTTGAATTTATCTTGCTCCATGGTTCTCAACTTTTCAAACCAATCTGTTAAAAGAAACCCATTCTTAAAAGGGCACTTGTCCAAATAAGTCAATTTAACTCTATAAGGGATTATTCCGGCTAAACCAAAGCATACACACCTTCCTGAAGCTTCTCCTTGGTAAAGTTGGCAGAGTGCCAGGTGAAACAACTAAATGTGGTTATAAATTTATCTAATTCTAAACATTGGACTACATAATAGCCTGATCTGTAAAAAAGCATAAAATGTATGAGAATCCTCCACTGGGGTGTAAGGAATAAGACATTAAACATAAAAACAATTACACACAAAAATAGCCACAAAAATAGCCCCAATTCCCCCCATTTGTGGAAATAACACACTGTCAGACACATTTCAACATTCCTACATAATAACACATAATACAAAACAAACTAATAGTATCAGTTGCATATCTTGAGACAATTGTGATATTTTTACGCATGTATCTTGAGGTTCAAAAGTGAGAAAATGTCCTTGCAATTCAACTCCTCCCCCCTTTGTCAGCCCCACTCCCCCGGCGGTCTATATCCTTTGAAAGAGATAGCTGTGGCCACTTTGAAAACTTTGGTGTCTGTTGCTGCAGGTGGTGGCGAAGCTTTTTCATCATAGGTCTGTAGTAACACATCTGTAGAAGTGACATCCTGTAAGGGGCAGGGTTTTGGAGACTTAAAAAGATAGGAGTTAGTAAGGGGAAGGGGCAAAAGGGAAAAAGGATGTCCTTCAATTTACGTGGGAAGCTGCAAATAATAAAATCTTAGCGGATTAAGCATTTCATTCATTCCAATATTATTATCACATTTCCATATAATTACTGTTATTATCTGCTAAGTTGGTTTGCTTTCCTTCACTTTGGAGAGAAAGAGAACTGTAAAAAATACAAGGTTAAAATAATAATAAAACACACACGCACACACAATGACCTATGAGGAACAAAAAATAAATAAATGCTAAGACACACAATTTCAAGAAATCTGAAGTAACAATGAAAATAAAAGAGTGTTTCTTGATGTGACAACATTGGCTAGAATGTTAATAGCAAAATACTGGGAAATGACTTAATACCAAGAAAAAATGAATGGCAATTTAAAGTTGTGCAAGTACCTTGAACTAGCCAAAATGACAGAATTAATAAGAAATGCTCAGGCAAAAGGTAAACAAATACCATTCCACAAACAATGCTTGGTTGTGCTTCGATTAATTTCATAGACATCATGGAAAAACTGATTAAATAAATGAAAAGAGATTATTTGTAACTTTAAAAGTGTCAAAGCCACAAAGAGATGGAAGTCACTACTACAGCAGGGATTTCACAGAACAGAAAGAAAGTTGTTGTGGGAGGAAAAAGGGACAAACACTTGTTATCGGGGTTCACATATCCTGTTAAAAGGGAAAAATTATTTCATGCGAGAGGCCTGTCAGGAAATGCTGTTGCTAAAATGCACACAAAGCCTGTTATAAAAGTTAAATCTCATTGGGGGGAGGACTATTCAAGAGTGGAACTCACAGTGGGAGCGCTTTGATATTTACCTGTGAAAAGAATTTGGCATGTTAAGATTTGGAACCTGGAAGACTCTTGACTTTTGATGGGCTAGTTTTTTTTGGGGGGGGGGTTGGTTTTTTTGTTTTTGTTTTTGTTTTTGTTTTTAATCCTTTTGTCTTACGAAGCCCCTGGAGGAAAGGACACATTAAGGGTGATTTCCCTCAGTGGCTCCAAGTTTTACATAAGGAAATTTGGATAAATTTCCCCCTTCAGCCCAAGCTCCTCTCACTCCCTACAGTTCCCCCTTCTTTGCTGATCTAGCCTCTGTGCATGTGCAGAGTTCATGTCTCTTTTATACTATTGAAAATGTTGAAACCTTTGGCTAAATTACCATTTGAATAAAGGGAATGAAGGGTAAGGAGTAGATTTTAAAAATAGGGTTAGATTTTAAAACAAAAAGAGAAACTCAGCAATTTAAGTATTCACAAGAGCTAGCAATTGCAGCCCAAGCAAAAGGGATTGCTTCCTTTATGTACAGGAAAGGGCTAATATCCCTCTGGCAATTCGCGGAACAATGCCACGCCCTTATATATGGGAAAAAATGGCCAGAGAGTCAGAATTTATAGGATTTTTTTTTTTTTTTTTTTTTAACATTCTCAGTCATTTCAGCCTTACCATTTGCAGACAAATTTTGCTGCCCTTTATTTACAGGATAAATGGTCAAGACTCATATGTATTTTATGTGCTTAAACTTTGAATTGACTTAGAAGTTTGATTTATTTATTATTATTTTTTTTTTTAATAGTAGAGAAAATGATAAACACTGTAATCACTCAAATGCTTGAAATTACCAGTTCTGCTTCAAAACATCACGGATTTTTACCTCTCACCTTTTTTAAAGAAAAACAAAGAGCAAAGTTGGGCTGAATTTCAACTCATCACATGCTTGCAGACACATGGCCCTCCACACAGCCACAAATTGGGAGAGCTGAAAGGGACCCTTGGGTCATCTAGTCCAACCCTAAATACAGTGTTCATAGCAAGATTTCAAAGCAAGATTTGCAGTACCAAAAGGACATATACATTTAAGTACAGATTTTTAACTGGGAAAGGAAACATCTATGCTCGTATCATGTACTAAGGAAGAGAAAAAGAAAAGTAGCCAACTTTACACAGAGCCGTTTTAGCAGATCTTGAGATAGTTTGAGTGAGTTTGCTTCCTTCAAGTTCCTAGAGAAATTATCTTTAAAGGAAGATTGAAGTGAACATTTTTCCTAAGAGGGAGAGGATCTCTTATAAAACATAGTTAAAACAGCCATAGATTTGATTTAAAAGGAATACAAAAGTGAGTTTTTCCTGAACTTGCATAGGAATAGTAAGCCTAATCTATGCCCCCCCTTGCAGTTTCCTTTAAAGGAAGCTTACTTGGGAGTAAAT
This sequence comes from Podarcis cretensis, assembly GCF_951804945.1. Lineage (NCBI taxonomy): Eukaryota > Metazoa > Chordata > Lepidosauria > Squamata > Lacertidae > Podarcis > Podarcis cretensis. The sequence goes on along the minus strand of NC_137170.1, from coordinate 70,501,560 downwards.
TTACCTAGCACAGAAGTAAGAAGGAGAAGTGGGGGGGGGGAAACATGAAAGAGACAGAATGAAACAAGGTGGGCATTTTCTAAGAAAAGAGGCCAGGAAGTCTTATAGAGACTGATATCAGGACTGGACTCAGATAGACAATTTTGCTGGCTATGGAAGCCTCTACATTTAAAACCAATTTTTAATACCAATTTTTTCTTAGAAAGAACACATTTTCATAGGCAGATGCTTAATGAAATACATACACTGCATTTTAGCTTGAGAGAGCAGTTGGCTCTACTAGGCTTTTGCAGCAGAAACATTAGTTTTTTTCACAGCACATTTCAAAATACTGGAAAGAAATACTGGAACACGGATATAAACTCATAAACTCAAACGTTGCAACATAACATTATCTACCATCAACTTAAAATCATACTCCTCACTCAAGCTACTCGGAGGAAGACTCCTTGGAGCCTCTCTCAAAGAACAAACATTTGCACACTTCATTCTAATGATTGATTTATTTATTTATTGGTCCTGTTTAAGACTGATGAGGCCCAACATGGCTTCCTTAGATTTAAAATTTCGAAGCATGCTTGCAATTTAAAAACTATGTGCATTTAAGAACAGTCTGTGGATGCCGGAGCCAATGTAAACACAAACCCTTTAAATATTTCCAAATCTTTGAGTACATCTCTTATCTTTTTTTTTTTTTTTCCTTTTTTTTTTTTTGAGAAACTAAGATCTCAAATGCATGGGCTCCCAGGCTGGGCTATTATATCTACTGCCTTCTGAGCACCATTAAATTTACGGTTTCATGTTCTAGCTTTAGGTTCTAGTTTAACAACCCAAATTTGATGTGTTCAGCTCTCCCTAAGGGTTCAAACCCTGATTTTGTTAAAGGATCCCTGGGGTGGCCACTGTGCCCTGGGTTCCAGGTGGTGGGCCTAAGCCACCCACTAAAAGTTACAATGGTCTCATACTTTGTACTTGGAAAGACCATTTTGCCCCTTTATTATTTTTTTTTTTTTTTATTTTTCCCAATTGGAGATGACAAGCTGGAGGGGCATATTAGAATCCTCTCTGGGGCAAAAAGGCTTCAAGGAAGCTTTGTTGCCAGGAGGAGTCCAGTTAGGGTGTTTAGTGAGCTCCCATTCTCTCATATGTTATTATTAGGCTTTTTTCTTCTTTTTTTTTTCGTTAACGAAGTACGCTAAAGACAGAAAGAGTGGACGCACACACACAAGGGAAGAGGGGCAATGGGAAAGAAAGGGGGGACAGATAAAAGATCCTTTCAGTACTCAAAGTACCCTTGACTAACACAATTCCTACTTATCTATAAACCACGAATTAATTTCTGGAAATCTCAAACCTGAACCTGAAACTCAAACCACGGGTCTCTCTCTGCCCGGAAACTCAAACCACGGGTCTCTCTGCCCGGAATTCCTTACCTCAGCGCTGTTTACAAGACAATTTCCCCCTCTACCCTCCACGACAGCCTCCTGCCTAGCCTTTGAGACTAAGTTCGGAACCCCTACTGGACGCTTGCACAGTGCAATGCCAGATTAAGGCCCGAGAAAATGAAGGTTTGGAAAGGAAACAAACAACCTTGCGTTCTCACGTACCCAGGTCATCCCTAACAAAGGTCGCCAGGCAGGAGGGGCAGCTTTGTTTGCATAATTAGAGGAGAGAGAGAGAGAGAGAGAGAGAGAGAGAGAGAGAGCGCTTTGAAGGATGCCTCTGGACGACTCCGAGAGAGGGACATCAGAGAAAAACAGTAAAGAGCCACGCTTTCCCGGACTCAATTCCAAGACGGAAAACGGGGGAGAAAAGGGATAGAGAGATTAAGACGTTCCTGGACGACCCCGAGGGGGAACGTCGGAAAACAGTAAAAGTACCACAATTTCCCCGGACACGTTCCGCGTAAGAAATTGGGGGGAGAGAAAGGGAAAGAGGAGAGAGAGAGAGCTTTGAAGGACGCCTCTGGACGACTCCGAGAGAGGGACGTCAGAGAAAAACGGTAAAGAGCCACGCTTTCCCGGACTCAATTCCAAGACGGAAAACGGGGGAGAAAAGGGATAGAGAGATTAAGACGTTCCTGGACGACCCCGAGGGGGAACGTCGGAAAACAGTAAAAGTACCACAATTTCCCCGGACACGTTCCGCGTAAGAAATTGGGGGGAGAGAAAGGGAAAGGTTTTGGCGTTCCTGGACGACCCCGAGGGGGAACGTCAGACAGTAAAGTTCCGCGACCTCCCTGGCCACTTTCCGAAAGGGGAGGGTCGGGGGAGAAAAGGATAAAGCTGAACGTTCCTGGCCGACCCCGAGAGGGAACGTCGGAAATGAAAGAAGGAAAGTCTGGCTGTCGTGAGGACGCTGCTTCTCCACCCCCCTCCCAATGTATTTACTTCAAACCATACTCACGTTTGAAGATGTCCCCCGCGGATCCCGGGATCCTTTCCCCTTAGCCGGCTTGACCTCGCCTTTGCTCCCCCTGGTTGGGCTTTTGGTGACGATTGATTACCGCCCGCAAAGAGGAGGCAGGGAGAGGAAGAAGGATCCCTGGGCTAAGGTTGCCCAGTGGCGCCCGATCCCCTCTATCTCCCCTCTCACCTTTGCAGGAGAACCAAGTGTCCCTGAGCATGGTCGCCAAACTGTTACCGGAAAAATCCGAGGGCTCCCTTGGACAAAACAAAGACACCAACCAGGATAACTTGGAGCAAAACAGCAGCCTGTAGGCTTGGCCTTTATTGAACTGTTGCAACAGGGTATTCCCCTCACGTGCAGGAGAGAGGAAAAGACCCAGAAGAATAGTGTGCAAAGTCTTATAAAAACTTTTGAAATTCCCCTCCTCTAGGTCTAGCCCACCCCCAGAAACATCATGCATACATTACAGAAAGGAGGGGTTGAGGGAGGAGTTGGTGGTAACTTGAGTGTCTTGTCACCTGGCTGGTTCCTCCTTTCCCCCCTCCTCCTGAGTCACTTCCAGGAACTTCCAGGAGACAAAGGGGATTTTGCAGTTTCCTGCCCCCTGAGGGAAGATCTGATCAGTGTCCTTTGTTTCAGTCCATGCTGGATCCACTCCCATATGCAAGTTCTTTGTGATCTTGATTGTCTTCTGTCTGGGATCATCAGGGTTGGTATGGGCAGGGCTCCTGTGTATGTGCTGAGACAGTGAAGGGATTATGGCTGACCAGGACTAAGTCACCCTCCTTTGTTAGTTCTTGTCATATGGAGTAAAAATAAAATGAAACAGTGCAAATCCGATGTATGATTGATTTTCTATTTTTCTATGAATTTATAACAGAAATGTGGCGTGTGTGTGTGTGTGTGAAGTTTATACAAACAGAATGATTGGGGTGGGGGGGTTCCTGCAACAGAGCCAACACATGTCACTTGAGTCAAAAGGGTGCTTTACTTCCACTTATCTATTGCTAAATGTGCTCTCTCAAAATTTTAAGGCCAGTGAATATTGCTCCCAGTGAACCTGTGGAGGCTTGTCCATTAGGGCAGATGTGGTACTGCCCCATCAACCTCTGTCTGCCCTACCTGCCTACCTTCTGTTTTATATCCGGTCCAGGGGGCAGCACTGGCTGGCAGCTTCCTCCCCTTTAATGCCAGTGTTCCCACTGTAGAACTCAGTAGGGAGGAGGATGGGCACAAAACTAGAATTAGTTGACTCCACCTATTGTTGGTTCTGTCTCCACCTACTGCTGACCTCCCTGTCTGCTGCCCTACCAGTCCCAATGGCCGACTTCCTTCCTACCAGTAGCGCACAGCAGCAATCCTACTTTCCCCATTTTGTCCCATTCATTCTTCAGTTCTGTACCTACCCATCTCTCTTCTGTACCTTTTCAGGCCACACTTGCTTTGTCCCTTGACCTGAGGCGGATCTACACTCGTGGTTAATAATGCGTTATTAAAATATGACACCAGAGGGCACTGCATAGCTATGAGCCACCCACAAGAGGGAAACAGCATGTTAAAGGTAAGGTGATGTTATAGAACGATATAACTAATAACATTTAAAAGATTAATGTAGATCCAGCCCTGGTTTCTTAGCACTCTGTTGCTTCTCCCCCAACCATAAAGTCCCTTCTGACCTTAATTGCTGCGCAGATTCTATGGAGTTCTTTCCAATTAGCTCCATCTTGCCTAAATTCACTGTCTCTTCTACCCTTTCCCCCAAGCCTCCTCCTCTTCCACCCGTCTCTCAATCTTAGTGCCTGCTTTACTCTCTTTCTTCAACCTCCTTACCTCTTGCATCCTTGGTGCTCTCCTACAATGTCACCCTGTTCTTGTGTGCAACACTCCCTTTCTTCACAGAAGCTAGACCACAAACTCTTTTTGTTCCCTGGGCAACTGAATGCTCCATGTCATTGCACTAGCTCAGCCAATCAATGTCAGAAGCTTGACACAAACACAATACAAAAATAGACAAATCTCTACTAAGACTAGTCTGTTTCCTCCAAAAAGGCTCTGGTGCTTTCAAGCTTAACATAATGATGTTACTACCATATTACCACTGATACCAACTTTCCTCAGGCCACTGAGCCACCTTATGAACACAGAATGGAAATGTTTATGACTGGCACCTCTGGAATAACGCCTGCCATAGTCCTGGCCTTGAGTGATAGCTGAGGTTTGGAAAGAGAAGAGACTGAGCCAGTCAAGCCCATGGCCATCGCATCTTGAGCTGAAGAACATGACCAGGAGGTCTTGATACAAAACCTGAAACATAACAGCTTTGAATCTGTGGAGCCTGAACTGGGATCCTTAGGCCTGCCAAGCTCAGTTCACCCAAGAGGCCAAGCACCTCCTGCTCTACAATAGCACACAGAATACAGCAGATGAGAAGCAATTGAGACACACAGAAAGCCTGGTGGGGGTGGGCCAGGGTTTGGGGGGGGGTATCCCTCTTATCAGTCGGAGCTCTCCAAGGTTCTATAGCTATGACCTGTCTCAGCAACTGCTTCATTGTGTCCATGTGCTTCTACTCTTGGTCATGTCTGGTCAAGATCTCTCTTCCAAAGTCCACAAAGCCATCTTAACCACACATCTGTTATCGGATGCAAGCCCACGGCTTAGAAGGATGATACAAACAATCGGGGCTTTTTTCAGCCGGAACTCACCAGAACTCAGTTCCGGAAATTCTCAGGTGGGCATCATTGCCATTACATCAATCTTTATTACGGTCCAGAGACCCAACAAATCATTACAAAGCAATACATAATTCAGACAGCCTACCACCAGGTTAAACAAGTGTTTTGTTCAGACTTAAAGATAGGGATCATTTGTTCTTGCAACCACTGATAAAAACTTCGTCACTGCTATAGTTCTAGCGTTTGTCTGGTCTTCCAGTAGGAACCTGACATAGTGAGCCTCTGATTTTCCCAGGAAAGGTACCAGCAAGGGTAATATCAATTCAGCCCTGGCTTGCTCATATTTCGCACAGTGCAGCAAAATATGTTTTATAGAATCGATGTCTTGGGCACACAAGCAAAGTCTGTCCTGGTAGGGAACTCCTCTCAACCTGCCATCCAACACCGCAGAAGGAAAAAGGTTTAGTCTGGCTTTGGTGAATAACCTTCGGTAATTTGGTACTGTCAGGTTTTTAATGTAAGGTGTTAACTTAAAGACATGCCCATATTGTACTCCTACTGCCAATGGACTACAGACTGCATGTGATCATAACGCAGGTAATAGCGTTGGGGGGGGTGACAATAGAGGTGGCTTTTCTAGCCATGGTTTTCTGCCAATTGCTGACAAACTCCTCATTGGTCAGGTGTTGATATAAACCCTTCCCTAGATCAAACACTACAATCCTGAGCCAATGTTTTAGGGCAGCCCACCATGCTTTAGTTGTAATTGGGCATTCACCAGCTTCTAACAGAAGTATGGAGTTGGGGACACAGTTGGGTGCCTGCAGCAGAGATCGTAAAAATTTTGCCTGAAAGCTGTTTAGCTTAGGCAGGTCCCCATTATGCCAGACATTTGCAGTGTACAGGAGTTGAGGAACAGATTTTGCATTGAAAACCCTTAAGGCTGCTGGAACATACTTGCTGGAACATACCGTATTTTTCGCCCTATAGGGCGCACCAGCCCATAGGGCGCACCTAGTTTTGGGGGTGTACCCTTTGTGAAAAAGAATCTGAGTATGGCTAGCTTTGTGATCTCCGCCTTTTGAAGGGAGGTTTGCCAGTGGTACTTCCAAGATCTTGTATGATGGAAAGTGAGCCCTAGATAACTGAAGTATTTAATCTGTTCAAGGTTATGGCCATCCAGCACCCATTTAAATCGAGAGAAGCTTCTTTTGAATACTAAAATTTTTGATTTTTCGTAATTAATGGATAAGCCATTTCCAAAACAGTAATCAGAAAACTTCCTCAGCAGATATTTCAAACCCGGTCTGGAATGTGAAATGATGGCCCCATCATCCGCATATAACAACAAAGGGGTCCTTCTCATTCCTATTTTTGGAAGGTGTCCGTCTGAGTCCATTAGGCTCGCTTCTAGGTCATTTAAGAATGGGCAAAACAATGTGGGGGCCAGAATGCATCCCTGTCATTGTCATTATAAGAGAACAGGGAAAGTGTTCATGGTGAGTTCTGACACCTCTTTTTCTAGAAAAAACAGCACTTCAAACAACCATGCTACCAGAGACCAAGTGCGTTTGCCCTTAGGCAGTCTATTAATCTGAATTCGCTTAGACATAGACTAGGAAAGTGTTTGACATGGAGGAGGGACATTTTGCCATTCTTGATCAACAGAATCAAACCCCACCAACACAGAAAAACTAAAGACAAAAGGGGATGTCCAGTTTCATAAAACTACGCACCAAACTCTCCATGATACCTTCAAAACAAATGACAGAATGTGCCAAGAGCAAATTGAAGTATTTCCACATGCAAGTTTGCTTAGTTATAACACTAGAAGCAGTTTTTATTTTCTGTCATGACTCCTCCACCCCAAGAGCATTAATAAGGGACCAGCACCCTTTCACTTGGAAGCCCATTGTCCACCTAAAAGGTGGAATATACATATTGTAAATAAATGGATTTAGAGAAATATCTAGAATCAGTTTTAAAAAAATCAAACATCCCAAGCCCTTTGTTGTGAAATGTATACTACCTAGGAAAGGAAGATATGGACTTCTGCAGACAATACTACCTCCGCAACATTCCACTGAAGCTTCTGCCCTACACAACTGCAGCTTCAACTGATAATGAATGTGGTATGAAAACCAATGTTCTACCACACAGTCAAGAGTGTCTGGCCATGTATATTTTGGCCATGGGTACCCCAAGACTGGATAAAGTATTTGTTACATACAGTACTGCTTTTGCCATGCATAAGGTTTCAAAGATGTTCTTGGGCAATATTTCATTTCATACAGGTCTTAGCCTAGTTCTTATAGATACATTTGAGTTATTTTATTCCAAAGAAATTTTCTCACCAAGAAATCAAGTAATGTTCTTACAAGGTATTATATTTGAAAGTTTTTGCGGCCATAAATGAAACATCTTTTCCATAGGTGGTGTAGAAGATACTCATTCTCTCCAATTGATGCCTAGAGCACACACACTAACAATAAAGCAAGCTCTGCAACGTCATCCTATTTTAAAAGCACAAGGCATAAACAAATCTTGTTCTCAATCTGCCCTGAGAAATTCTAATTTTACACACAGCTTCTTGGTAGTGACAGATGTTATTCTTAGTCAAAAGTCAAGAGAGGCCTGGGGAACACTATTCTCTGTTCATTAGCAAGAGAATTCACTCCCCAAGGAAGAAAGACATGCCATCAAAAACCAAAACTGTTAAACTACAAAAAGTTATTCCACACAGCTCAAGAATCGAGTAAAATAAGGGGAACGACAACTAACTTTTAAAAACTGTATTAAATGCAATTGTGAGGAGTCCTGAATGCTTTTACATTAGTAAAAGCTATTAATAAGGATCATTTGGAAATTGGTTCAACTAGTTAATTCTGCAGTCAGATTTTATAAGAGCAGAGTAACTGAATTAGAATTACTGTACTGTATTTGTTTTAAAGTAGACAACAAGTATGGGAGTATAACAAACTAGGTTGATGAAACTGCATCACACTATAATCCTACATTAAATGGGCAACATTTAGTGGATGGAATTCAACACTGCACTGTGACAAACATTCTGTCTACACAGGCATATCAGCTTGCCAGATGGAATGATCCCACGTCCTCTCCCCCTGCAAACTATTCTGGAGGTTCTCCTGAACTGCCAGAGCCAATTTTGGGAGGTGCAGAGATAGGCTGGGGGGGGGGGGAAGATATGGGGGGTGGGAATGCCCTGTTGTACAAGTGGGAGTCTTTACGCAGGGCTTCCACTGACAGGATTCTGCCCAGTGTCCTGAATATACTATAACAAAATAATGTGGCATGCAGCAATTTAGTCTAGATGAAGGAGGGGACGGGGGAAGATCCTAAAAACATAACTGTACTTAAATCAGAATTGCATCCATTTCCATCTCTCCTTCTCTCCAGCTAATGCAACTCAGGGTACTCTATGTTATGTTAAATGTGTGGCTAGCTATATTTGGGAGTTTTCTTAGTTAAACTGCAGGTGCTGGGGAAGGAGGCTCACTTTCATGGGGTCCACAGCATGAGGAGAATTTAAATCTAATCCTTCCTTCCCCAGCTGCAGTCCCAATCCCACCTCAAGCATGAGCATCAGATGTATTAAGAAAGGTTCCAGTTCATTTGTCTAATTTTTGTAGCTTGGGATGGGGGATTCTTGTCCATATTGTGACTGCGATAGAAAGATTAAACCTCCCCATCCCACATCTGTGGTCTCCATGGAAAAATCACCCCACCATGCCTGTATTTAAAATATCAGGTGTAGTCGCTAGCTACACATTTAGCATAATGTTAAATTTGAACCTGGAAACATGTAAGTCCTTGGATCTGTGTGTGGCTGGCCTAATAAGTCCTCAAACTGCAGGTTGCAGCATTTATTTAGACAAAGAAACACTCTCAGGCCCTGAGTTGACTCCACCCACCCAGGCTGGCTATGATATCTTCCTGTATAGGAAGGAGCATAAGTTGCCTCCCTGTTCTAGTTGGGCCTTGGCCAAGCAGCACAGTCTTCCTGAGCTTTGGTGCATTTTGTATTCTTTGGTGGTTTTCTAAGTCCTTATTCGTGGTTTTATCCCTCAACCCCTATTTCCTGGCACAACTCCTTACTCCTAGGAACTATCTCGGACTGTTGCCTCCAGTTCAGCTTCAACCTTCATACTTACATGCAACTTTCCAAAGTTATTTTAGTTTTCTTATTCTCCTCTGCAAAATTCTTTCCCTTGAGATTTGGAAAGTTTGTATTTTACACCTCACTTTTTCCCATTATAAATCCCAAGGTAACATACAAAGCACATAGGTGGTTTCCCATCTAGGGTCTGACTAGGCCCACGTGTCCTTAAGCTTCAGCCAGGTGTCCACCTCATGTTCCTTTATAGCATTGCAATCATGGCCATAGCCAGGGGGGCAGAGAGGGGCAGCTGCCCACCTAAACCAATAAAAATCAATAAAAATACATAGCTAACTGAGATTCTGCCCCCCCACCCAAAATGCCTGCATCCCCCAACAAAAATCCTGGCTACACCAATGATTGCAATGGTTCCCAAGCACCAAGAGTGCTAACTATTATATTATTTTTTTCCCAAAGACACATATCCCCATTTTGTCAATACCTATACACTTGTAATTTCTGCAAACCACCCATTGCCAACAAAAACCTATCTGGCAAGGCAATAAAGCTTGGAGAATCTGTTAGTTTATTCCAGTTTATTACAACTGTACCCAGCTTTACCCACAGAGCACAATAGGGTTGCCAGGCAGCCTCTACTTACTAGAGCTAGACCTGCTTGCTGATCATGATGTAGTTCAACATCCCACTATGAAAGTCATGAATATAGTTGTTATTGCTTTGGAGAAATTAGTTTCAGTCTAGGAATGAATGAATACCTGTTCACTATCAATACCAATAAATGCTCTAAGATACATTAAAAACCACTACACCAGGAAATGAATGAGGTATGATGCTGTAACCCCAGTTTGCCTAGAAATGCAGGTTGTTCCATTAGAGGAAACAACTCCTACATTAATATTTGCCTATATGAATATAGCTTAATTTCAAATATAAAATACCAAAGGTTCTTATAATCTCATTTCCTTACCTTGCTGGGTTTTCTGTTTTTCATTACCAATGCAGGTTTTTCCATTTCAGAGTATTTTTCATCTGCTCGTACAAAGAGAACAGAGAAGTACTATTAGATACTTATTAAAATGATACAGCTGAACCACACAATAAATGCTAGGGAAAAAATGAAACTTTGCAGAAACAGTGCCATCCTTGCCTTGAACATCCTCGTTCAAGCGTATAGATGTGGCATATGTTTTTCTCTATCTCAGGCAACAATAGCCTGGCAACCATAACCCATCAGAACAACTCCAGGCAATTCAGTCTGATTATACCTAGCAACAGTTTAACTTATCTTCCTACTCAACAACTGAAATTTAAATAATCAGGAATGATGCTCATGGAGATGCTGCATACAGATAAATTTGCTAACAAAAACTGCAACTTTGAATCCTCTATATCTGATAGACTTTTAAAGGTGGGGGGAGGATAGGAAGCTAGCAGTTGCCCGCAAGTCCAGTGGCAAATACCTGAGTTGTTGGGATGGGTAAATTAAAACATAATGACATCAGTTAAAGTAATGAGAGGGTGAGATTGTCCGGTTGGCAGGAGAAAAAACATGAAACTGAGTGACAGTCTTAACTGTGTGCTGCTGGCAAAAAAAATTAATGGGGCAAATGTCACTATTTTGCAGGAGGGATTCAGGAACAAATTGGAAATATAGGTTGGTGCAATTAAAGAGATTTGAAATGCTCTGTCACCCTAGCACAATAAATCCCCTTTTTTGCGGTTAGGAAAGTGACAGGGACATTCACTGAAAAGTCTGGGAAGAACAAATTATCAATGGGAAGATGTGTAACCTCACTGCAAACGTATCAGGACAGATGCTCATTGTTGTATATCTATCTCATAAGCAAATCAGAATGAATGCTCAGTAAAGACACAGACTAACACTTAAGCTTTGAGCAAGCACATCAAGACGAATGCTGAATAGCGGGCCTGGAGGAACCCTAAGGAGGAATGTCATTTGGTATGTCTGTTTGGTATATAGGATACAATGTTTGCTGAATACTTAAAGTCAATTTCATAACACACTTCCATGTTTATTAGCCAAATTGCATAGTGGGAGAGAGGAAACAACACTCTGTTTAGCGTTTTCTAGGGAAAGTTTTCTCCTACCACTCATTTTATTGTTGTCTTCTTGATGTGCTGAACATTGATGAGCCATTGAAAAACAATGGGGTAGCTCATTTTTCATGCCAACAAATGTTATGCTGTCACTGCTGTGATTGAAGTCCTCACAGTTTGTTGGTTCTGCAGACTGAATAAACACAATATTTTAGTTCTGAATATTAAAAGCTGCATTATCCCTGTAGAGATGAGAAAATATATGCTCTAACTATGAAAAGAAGCCCAACCAAAACCATGAAAAAGAAATGCTCCCTATCCAAAATGCCTGTAATATTAATCTGCAAGAGGCCTATTGGTGCCATCTTCCAAGCATTAGCTCTGTGCAGCCCTCCTGAGTAATCTCCAACTGGCACACTTTACCATGGACAATGAAGGAAGTTTAAACAAATCCTTTGGGCTCCATCAACCCCTTCCTGCCCAAACCCTGCAGAGAACTCCTAAATGTGTAGACAGTGCTCTCTACACCTACAACATACATATGAAGGCTATTTCAGACCTTATAATTAATGTGAGGAGGCTTGGCATGCTTCAGCTTGCTCCCTGTTTCCCCTTTTCATATAGTGTCTGAAAAGAAGTAAACTGTATGTTCACATTAGCAGCTTAAAACACAGCAAGGTCAAATCACTGTGTTGTTCCCATTAGAGATGTGGTGGGAATGTCTTCACACAACACACATGACCTTTTTGGTCCCTCTCTCCCATAATCTTCTGAACTCCTATTGATCATAGAATTGTAGATTTGGAGGGGACCCTGAGGATCATCTAGTCCAACTCCCTACAATACAGGAATATGCAGTTGTCCCAGGATCAAACCTGCAAGCTTGGCATTATCAGCACCATGCTGTAACCAGCTGAGCTATCCAGCTCTATCCCATGAAGCTGTGCTCATAGGTGCATGTGTTTTGGCTCTCAAACGGGGGTATAAATAATGAAAATATTAGTAGTAGTAGCAGCAGCAGCAGCAGATCTACTCTGATCAACACTGGATATTATCCCCACATTTTGGCTGCTTTGGCTTCTATGTGCTCAAAATAGCTTCAGAGTTGCTTTCAGGACCCTCATGTAGTCACCTATTTTAATAAAATTGCTTAGCTATTATAGAAAGTCTATGGGTACAGATTTTAAAAATCTTAAATGAGCTAAATGAGTACAGTATGCATGCTGCTTGTTAACTGAAGTTAACAATAAAGTGCACTGAAGCAGGGAAATCTTCCTATGAAGGCAACAGAAATGAGCTATTATAATGCTCATTGAGCTTCAAATTATATTAAGTTTTGTTTTCCAAACACTACCTGAGTGAAGTTTGGCATCCTTTTATCCATTTGAAAATTCTCCTTTGTTTCTTTTGAGTTTTCCTGAAACAGAAAGTTTCCTTCCGCTTCAGAAATCCACAGCTGAAGTGCTTTTATCATCTGTTGGGCGTATAGAATTGTCACGTTGCTTTCTGATACACTCTCACAGAGATCTTTGGGAATTCTAAGAACCAGTTCTTTCAGTTTTATAGCTGCAACTAGGTTTACCTTCTTTTGTTCTGGCTGAATTTTATGTTCCTCTTTACATGACTTTTTTTTTTCATCTAACACAGTATTCTTGTCATTTGCCAGTGTCTTAGAAATTTCCAAAATGGCTTCCAGCCTTCCTTCTGGATTCCACCATTTTCCCCCTTCTAATATTTTTTTCCAGGTCTGACATTGTACCAATATTTGGTCTTTTTCTGGAGTTTGTGTTAACGTTTGGCTGCTGAAAGTGATTGCATTTATATTTTGCAAAGCTTTTTTGCTTAGATTGGCTCCATGGCACTCTTTGGAAGTTCTGATGTTCGCTCTCTCAAAGCAGCAACTGTCACAATTCATCATATAGTTTGTGGAAGCTTGAAACTCTGCTTCAAGTGTGCTTTGTTCCAATTGTCCATTTGTTTTACCCAATTCCACCTCCTCATGAAGTTCAACATTAAGGCTATAAAATAAAGGGGGGCAATAAAGATTAGGATTTTTGTTGTTGTTGTTTCCTTATGTATATTTAATAAAACTGCCCATATTCAGTTGAGATACAGTACTATTGGCTTCTGAACCAATATTGCCATTATGTTTTCCAGCCAAGAGAGTTGCCTTCGTCTTAGTGCTGTGGGAATTCCAATGGGCACATGAATATTCTTTGCACAGAAGGAATTCCTCATTTAAAAACATGGCCTTTTCATACTGTGGGCTGTGCACTCCATTCAACCTTGATTTATTAACTTGCCTCCTAGTTATATTTAGAACAAGGATTCACTTTCCCATTTTATTTTGCCCAGCGGTAAACAAAGATGCAAGACTCTCTAAACATTAACTAAACCATAACACAGATAATAACACAATCCCACTAAAGAAAGTGAAATGTATACATGAGATTAGATGTTCCCGGATGGCAGGATTTATCTTTTCACTATTGTTAGTGTCCTTTCCCCTTCCTATTTTTGTTAGGTACCAAAAGGTTAAATTCTTTTTTTAAAAAAAGAAACAAACACCGCTAAGCAAAGTATTATAAAGATGTGCCTTGAAATCTTTAAAACAGTATTATGTTTTATTTTGAAATTTAGGAGTTATAAATAGCTGACATTTATCTAAGCCTTAGAGAAACTGGAGTGGGTTAAATGCCATTTTGGCTAAATCATAGCCTTCAAGCACTAAAAAAAAACAGCCACCCGAAACCCTCTGGCTTCCACTCAGGCTAACTTATATTAGGTATAGTTTTCCCATTTATTTTTTATGTTCTATAAATGCAATATAATGTAAATATGTGACTTCTTGTTCAAAATGAACAACTAGGGCTGCATTCCTAACTGCTTACCTAGCCGGAAGCCCCACTGAATTGAGGAGGACTTACTTCTTGGTAGACATGGCTAGGATTAAATGGATGAAACCCTAACTACTTCTTATGACCCTCCCTTTTTACAGCTTCCAGGATGATTTTCTTACCATAAGTCCCACAATCCCCCAAGAGAATTACGAATCTTGCCCTCATTCAGGGATTCTTTTTAGTTAACTTTAGCCCTGTGGTCCCACCCCCACCCCCCGCCGCCGCCATTGGCTTGCAAATCATCCTGAGGTGCTCTTCTGGTTCTGAAGGAAGCTTAGTTCCTGTGCCTTTCAAATGTCCCAGATTTTACCATTCCAGAGGGGACCTCCAAACACACTGCTCAGACTTGCATCCCAGGGAGGTCACTTTGGTGCTGCTAATGTAGCAAATTGACTTCACCCCCAGAGGTGCACTCCATTGTCCCTTGAGACAGACGGATGCCAACAACAGCAACCCTACAAATCTCCACCTGAGCAATTTTGGTAACCTTGTGGCACACCCAAGTGATATTATCCTTGGCATCCACAACTGCTTCCTGCCACTAGCCTTCTAAAAACTGTCTACTAGGTGACATCTGGTTGTCTACTAGACACTTATCTAGGACTGAACAAAAGTTCAAGCTTTGACAATCAAAGAGGGAGTAGAGATTAACATGAGAGATTTAAGGATCCCCCCCGCTCTATACTTCATTTTGGGTGGAGTCACACAATTGGATTTTCCAACACAAAAAGACAATTTACAGTCAGCTCATGACAGACATCCCACTCACAATTTGGCCTCAAAAATGTTTTTTTCACTTTGCAGCTCAACTCTTGTTGATTATGTCATTGTTTGCTCCTGTACAAAAATCTGGCAGCCAAGGCTCATCTATGTTACCCTGAAGCAAGTCCATTTAATGTCAGAAGGATTTACTTCCAAGTTAAGTATGCTTAAGATTGCTGCCTCTTGATTTAAGGAAAAACTAAACATACCAAGGAGATTTCATCCAAAGTTGTGGCCCTTCCAGAAATGTTTCTAATCTTTTTACGACTTTGTTCCAAGTTTCAAAGAATGGGCATAAGTTGGCCAATGTCTGTAATACAGTTACTAGTGAGTGATCCATTTTCTGTTTCAGCTCCTAGAAAGATAAGGATATAGATGTTTGACAGGAGAAAACTACAGAACAAAAGATGCTTTCAGGTGTTGAAACATATTACAGAGTCCTCAGTCCTGTGATTATAATTTATCAGCTGTAACAAGACTCATGAATAACTGTAAGACAAAGTGCAGCCTAGGTTTAATCAGAACTACAGGTCATAAAATTAGACTTTACAATCCCATAAGGTTAAAGTCTTAGAAAATAACCAAAAAGGCACATACCTTTTACTTAACTAGCTTCTACTCTGATTGTATAATTGAATACTGCCCTCTTCTGACACATTATTTAGTTCACATTTATTATTTTTGTACAAATATAATGTATTTGTTTGCTTTACATTCAAGGCAAATCTTGATTCAATACAGACATCACTGTGGTTGCTTCCAGATGGGGCTTCATACTGCAAATAGCTTGTTCAGATATTGCAAATAGATTCTTGGTAACAAGATTTTCCATAGGAAGTGTAAATCCAGATTAAAGGGCGGGAGGAGTGAATAAACTGACATTTTGATGTCAATGATGTTGAGTGAATACTGTGAAAAACCTACGTCTGTAAAAAACACCAATCCTACAATAAACTCCTACCTGGAAGTCCACTGTGACATACACACATTCTATATCAGGCTTCCTGAAACTTGGCCCTCCAGGTGTTTTTGGCCTACAACTCCCATGATCCCTAGCTAGCAGGACCAGTGGGCAGGGATGATGTGAATTGTAGTCTCAAAACATCTGGAGGGCTGAGTTTGAGGAAGCCTGTTCTATATTTAGTAATCCCTTTGTTATTCTGTCCTTTAAGAAAAGAGGTGAATGAGAGATTAAAGGTTTGAGCCTAGTTAGGCAGAGGAGGTGGGAGTTAGAACATTTTTACTTCTTGACAGTCTCCACATATGAAACACCAGAATAAACATTCAGTAATAGAACTACTTACAATTTCTTCTATGAGGGCTTGAAGCATGCTATCCTTCTGAGAGACTATTTCCTGTAAAAAGTTCTTAAAGTGTTCCCTTGAACGCAGAAACAATAATGCTTCAAACACAGAAGTATTTCTTTCCTCCTGGGCTTTTGCATTCTAATGCCAAAGAGATAGATTAGTGCAAATTACCAAAAGGATTATATGTTAATGTGTATATTCTTCACAATACAAAGGATGCAGACACGTGTAAATGGATTTATTGTTTCTAACAGAGAATTCAGTTGCAATCCCCCACGAGATGGTTCATGTTATACTGCATACTCTAGAAGTATTGTTTATTTATGGCAGATTAAATTTCATTCAGCTGCAGACTACAGAATTTACAAAGAAGGCAACTGAAAAAGAAACACTTAAATCAGCAACATGGTTAAGATAATCTCTTTAGGCCAACCAGTTTTTCCCCCTAGGTGGTTAACTCACTAGCAGTGTAATCACCAACTGAAAGGAATTGAAGATGTGAGTAGTCTTCAAAACAAATATGAGATATTGATCCAACAAGACAAAAGCAATATGTTGATAAAAATCAAACACCAGGCAAAAGAAATGTTTGAAATAAGATTATAGCATACTGAATAAACAAAATCGTAGTCCTCCCTTTAGTCCCCACCCCCTTTAATATTAGATGTTTGTTCAGAAGTGTCATAGATTTGTGGCAGAGTATCTGCTTCAATCCCTGGCATCTCCCAGTGAAAGACCTCTGTCAGAAACCTGGAGAGCTGCTACCAGTCACTGCAGACAATGGCAAGCTAGATGGACCATTTGTCTGACTCGATGCAAGGAGCTTTGTACATATGCCCCATGGACAAATTTTATGGCTACCAAAAAAATAAACTTACCTCCTCTAGCGAAACAAGTTTTATACCAAGGGACTTCACGCTTTCTTTCTGTTTTAAGAAATGAAAATGAATGAAAATGCATCAGGGGGTGGAGAGACTCAGGGCCCTTCCAGACAAACTACTTATTGAGCATTTGCTTACACAAAGCTTATGTGGAGGTAAGGAATGGATGGGTCTGTCTGCACTATTGAATTTAAGGCTGGAAAAATGACAATGTAGCCAATCTGGGCAGGGCTGGTTGAGAAAAGGTAGCCCTTTTGTTATTACCACTGGTTTCATTAGAAAATCCCTGTTTTCATGAGTGTGTGAGAGGTATATTAAAGTGCTACACAGGCTGTGTGTACACACTGAAGCATAGGACACACACACTCCACCCGCAACGGTGACGTCTCACAGCTGCATGCTACAATTTGCTAGGCACTGTATTAAGATTTGCCCTCTTGGTGGCCTTGAAGCAAGGGTCTGGACCCATTTACTTTCTCCACAGTAGAAGCTGCCCCTGTAGCCCCCGGCAGCTGGTCTGGTGGTTGTATAAGCACAATGGGTAAGCCAGAATGAACAACACTTGGCTTCAAGTGTAAGGGGCTCAAAATGCCACTCACAATGGCTGGCTTCTGGGTTTGAAGGCACCATAAATTATATGGTAAGGGTCTCGTGCTTGTCCAAAGGCCTTTCTGCAGTCTGGTTTCTTAAGCCTTGGCTCTCAAGCACAATAAAGTACCCATAAAAACACCAGTACATGGATGCTCATGGACAGTGGGTAAAAGGCCAGATTACCATCAAATCATTTGAAGCACCCTACATTCAAACCCCCAGTCATTTCACTCATTACATGGCAGCAAACTTGGGTTTACTGCAAAGCATACAACTAGCAGTAGTCATTGGCAGCCAGTTCCAGATATCAGGATCAAAGTGCATGTGAACAATGCATGAGTTTGAAAAATAGCGTTTTTTGAATTTATACTTGATGATGTTCAGATTATTGGCAAGACTATTTAAAAATAAAATAAAGTTCTGAACATATTAGGGTCAAAATGTCAACTACTAATGAATTCATTATCTCTCTCAAAGCAGCAACCTCAGTAAAAAATGAGCTGTTAAATACCAGACTTGCGACACATTTACGGATCACGCCATTCTCTTCATGCAAGCTTGCCATTTTATTCTTGGTGTCTTCAAGTTCACGCCATATGTTTTTGTAGTTTTCTAAAGGCTTCTGCATGCTTAAAAAAAAGGTTATATACATTTCAGTAGAGTCTTTAGAAAGCTCTTAAGCAGCAGCAAAGTTCACAAGCTGGACAAGGCACAAAAGCAGTAAAAAAGAAGATGAACCAACAAGTTACATCAGGGTTGTCCCGCCAGTAGAGCACCCACAGAAGGTCTTAGTAAACATTGCTTCAAAAAGCCACAATAAGGTTCCCACTCAGTTCCTGTTTTCACTAGCTCAGTCTCTACTGTCCTGAATGCCCTTCAAACATGCCCACATTTCATTGGATGCCAGGATTGGACACCCAGCCCCACATCTGTTCTGAACAGAGGAGAAGTGAAAATAACTTCTCTCTGTGAGCAAGCACAGTGGCAGCTGATACAGGTGTATTTTTCTACCACTGAGGAAGGGATAATGGGAGAGGGGCATGGCTGCAGCATTTTGTGGTTGTGTTCTTTTTAATTTTTTTGCTCCTTTAGATGTGGCAGCCATTATGCCTTACTCCCAAAGCATCCATTTGGTATTATGCTACACACCCCACAGCATCTTTACAAAATTCCCAATGTGGCCACTTGCCTGGAAAGTCCCATGGAACCTACTCGGAGAAACCTCCAATTAAACATGCATAGGAACAGGTTGCAAACTAAATAGAACATTAATACTGCCTACTTATAAAGTCAGAAAAGGCACTGCTTTGAAAAATGGAGCCCAGCACCACCTAGTACATGTGAGTACTGATCAGAAGAATAGGCTATGTCAGGTTGGTCCTGTTTCTTACCCACCCACCAATCTATCTAAATACTTCTCTTAAAGCGATCCACTCAAGAAGTTGGATCTGTGAGTTGACCTTTTTGTACACTGGCAGCGCAGCCATAATAACATGCTTTCAAACAGTGCTTCCAAAAATGAGAAAAGGAAAGAGTATATATACACACACACTTAGAAAATAATACCTTGCCAGTCTGTCTCTCAGCTCTACAATATCATCTGTCAATTGCAGATAGGATTCCTCAGACAACTCCATTACTTTCTGCATTCCCAGTAATTGCGCAGTCATTTTCTGATTCATGTATTTTAAGTCTTCAACACTGCTGTTTAAGTCGAAAGCCCTTAATAAATTAAAATGTAGGCCTTCAGTATTAAGACACCTTTTCCTCAGTTTATAACCTTTGGCAGGTTTACAAGTCATTAAGTGCAAATCTAATGTGTACTTAATATTCACCCACCCTGATCCAGTGTGCCCATCCTAGATGGGATGACATGAACAGAACCTAAGGAATAATCATGCTAATACTTGCTTGTCCAAGCCTTTGCATTAACCCTGCAAAATGTTTGATTACTGATTGGATTGATTCCTGGGCAAGAGCCAGGAAAAAACTTGTCAGATGTGTATGTGCCTCACCCAGCCTCTTGGTGAGAGATAGACTACTGGGGAATGGCAATCTGGTGAGAACATGGAAACCATTAGAGGGTACATACGCAGGATGCTCGGTGGGTGGTACTATGATACTGAGCTCTCCCACTGATGTTCAACAGTAGCCTTGGGGCAGAGGAAAAACCAGCAACAGCATTATGTGCCTTTAGCAGAGACAGAAGGTGAGGAAGATTCAGGAAGCAGCTATTGCTAAGGACCTGGGGTGTGGGAGGAATGGAACAGGGAATAGGCAATATTGTCATAGAAAAGTAGGGAGTAGATGCTTGACACCTGTTGCCTTGCTCAGCCTTCCCCCAACACAGACTTGGGTAGCATGCTGGCCTGCCCTCCCATCCAGTATTACTTAATGCCAGGTCAGTCTAATAAAACAATTCTCATCCATTATCCATTATTTGATCATGGCTGAGGTGCCCAATCTGGTGTTTTACAGAGACCTGGGGAGGTAGGGCTGACTTTACCTTGCTTTTCATGCCTGGTTATTCAGTGCTGTGCCAGTCAAGGTTGGAGGGATAGGGAGGGGGCATGGCAGTGATCCATAAGAAACCCATCATTCTCACCAGAAGGCCAGACCATCTGGGACCTGGGTGTGATACTTTGTACTTGGTGCTGGGAGCCAGACACAGAACAGAGTTCTAGTTGGAATACCATCTGCCTTGCAGCTCTACAACTTCCCTGACTGAGATGGTGGAGGGGTAATGTTGGAGAATCCCAGGACATTAGTTCTGAGGGTCATCAATATCTATGTTGATGCTGTCCTATGTGAGCCACTTCAGGACTTCCTGGCAGCCATGGAGCTGTCTCAATACATCATGCACCCAACGTATACCACAGATGTCCTAGGTTTTTGCTACAGAGCACACTGAGAAAAATCAGTGGGTGAATACTGCCCCCCAGTCATGGGCATATCATTCACTATTGAGGTTTGGATTGGCTATGACTCAACCTCCCTGCAGGGGTCTAATACTCTGTCTCTGTAACATCCTCAGTAAATTGCCCAGCAATTCACTGTTTAGAGTGGTAAACCAGCTGGTCCAGACCAGAGTGCTATCGTTGACCAACCCCCCCCACCCCCCAAAAAACCACCAGTCAATAGCCTGCTGTGAGAGATTTGTGAACCACTTTATGGACAAAATCACCCAAATCTGTGTTAACTTGATGCCACAGTTAGTTGGTCCATTGGAGGTTCCTGGACCACCATCAAATTATACCTGGTAGGATTCAGTTGTTTCAGCCAAGGACGTGGACAGGATTGGGGTGGTGAGGTCAACAACATGCCCCTTTGACCCCACCCATCATAGCTGACAAAATCTAATAGGATGGCATTGAGTTATGCCCACTGCCTTGAAAGAGGCAATGGTGTTGCCCGTCTTACAATGTAAACAGCAACACCACACAATGTACACAACTGAATTCCTTCAACTTTCATATTCATAAACATTACTTGGAAATGTCCATTTCAGAATCTCCAGGTCTTCCTTCATATATGTCAGCATCTTCATCAGATAAGAAGGACATCATATCTGTTCAAGGGGGGAAAAGGTGTTGTATTAAATGTTGTTTTGCAATACGTATCGACATTGTGTTGGCGGCATTGGTTGTTTCAAGCTAGGTTTTGGGAACACTGTAACACAAACCTGCGAGAAGTAGGCATATAAAATGAATGTGTAGATGTTGGCCGTAATGCAAGTGTTAGGCATACTTGAGGCAGCTGAGCTTAAGCATATCTCATTTTCTTTAAATAAAAATCCAATACAATCATCGCATGAAAAACAGAAGGTTGACTTTGAAGTAGCTTAGGCCACTGAGTAAGACTTAGTGAAGAACTGAATCCAGATCTACATTCAACATTCTGTCCACCACACCCCCATTCTATCCACATTCACTAGACCAAAATTGTGCTGGGTAATGCCCTTCAAGCTAATGACAGTACTAGTGGCAATTGTCCTTTATTAAGCATAGGCTTACAGCTTCTCCTGGATAATTTGATTAAAAATTTCCCAGGACAGCCCACAAGGCCAGTTCCAGATACAGTGGTACCTTGGCTTAAGAACTTAATTTGTTCTGGAGGTCTGTTCGTAACCTGAAACTGTTCTTAACCTGAGTTACCACTTTAGCTAATGGGGCCTCCTGCTGCCGCCGCACCGCCACCATGTGATTTCTGTTCTCATCCTGAAGCAAAGTTCTTAACCCGAGGTACTATTTCTGGGTTAGCGGAGTCTGTAACCTGAAGCATCTGTAACCCGAAGCATCTGTAACCCAAGGTACCACAGGACCTGACACAAACACTGCATTCATAGTAGTCAGTGAAATAAGTCATGATTGATTCTGCTTTTAACAGAAATGGCATCCACATCTGTGAAGAATAATGCATGACTGGAGAAGTAAGCCATCCACCTACTCACCATTACAATGCAAATTTCTGTTAGTGGTAGTAGAGAACTTGTCAACTTCTGTGTCTGAAATGCTAGGTTAAAAAAAGAAGAAGCTGTTCTTAAACTGTCTGAAGACATTTGGTAACGGTAAGGTTGATTTTTCAAGAACTTGCAAAATTCTTTTACTGAATTTATGCAAACAACTTCGTTATATTAAGCTTAAGCTATAGAATTCACAGAGAAACCCTAGAATTAATGTGATAAAATATTGTGAAGTAATATTTTGACCAAAATCTTATTCTATTAACAATGATCTAGGGACTGCACTTAAAACTGTCTCTAAGTGCTTGAGATCTTCTCCACAAGTAGCTAGAGATAAAGGCTAAGCAGAAATTGACAGTTAGAATTTCCAGCACTATATTAGGGATGCATTTTCCAGTCACCTTAATAGTGAAGTCAAAAAATTAAGAGGAGAACATTTGGCTTCAGCCTCATCCTTATTTATATCCAGCAGAACAGAGAGGTAATATATGGAGAGACAGAATGCCCATGTTATCTATAAAATTACTCCTCTGTTTGTCTCCCTAGGCAACAATCAATCCAATTTTTCATACCTGAGTGCTTGGGAATCATACAGTACATGAGTCTGAAAGTCAACAGCAGGGAACAAAACAGAATCAAAGAATTCTACCTCAGAGTTGTACTCAGTGCTATTTTTCTAGAAAAAGAGGTTCTCTTATAATGACAATGGCACCCACCTGAGGGTTGCCAGAACTAAGCTCCAGGTGCAAAAAAGCACTGGTTGTACTATACACCATCCAACCCCTATTGTCTCCCTCTCCACGTGTGTATTTCATAAGCAAAATGTGTCCTTAATAGACCCCCCCCAAAAAAACACTATACTAAAGAAAAAGACAATAAATGAAATAAATATCATAGCAGAACCCATGTCTTATAAAACAGTTTCCCAAACACATACCTGTTGATTAACCTGAATGTAGAGACTGAGGTGATTTGTGGGAAAGAACTTGTAGGCAGGGAGGCAGTGCTCAACAGTTCTTTTATCAGTTTCCACTTTCTCAAATACAAACATCCCCCTCCGCCACCATCCCAGGCTATTTTCTCTTACAGTTAAGACTTATTCTGGAGTCAGAGCCCAGTTGGAAGAAAGCCATCTTAGGAAAACTAGCCAGAACTGTGGCATTTTTGAGGAACCAGATGTGCTCTTCAGCAATTCTCCTCTGCAATTTTTCTACCCCCATATTACAATTACAATGCAAATACATTATCCTGTACATTTGTAACTGCAGTTTAAAAGTAAATCTTAAGAGAATCTAAGTAACCCATGTGCTTCATAACATGTAGCTCCACTACTTAAGGTGTGTGCATAAAGGGGCTTGGGCAGTGGCAAACAACGTAATGAGCAACAGCTTTGCCATTCTACTTCTGGTCCCATTACCCACCCTGTAGACTATGCATGCTTCCAGCTTTGCTCCAAAGCGGTCAGAGACCAAGAATGAAGAACAGAGTACAAGAAATAGAAGCCTTGTTGCCACTGCTTCTGCGTTTTAGAAATTATATCAAATTGTATCTCAATTAAAGCCAATGGGAAAGCAGAGAAGAGTAAAATGGACTTTCACTTACCAATCTTGACAGCATATGGCTATCCATTCTTTCATAGTTTCATGAAATGTTTCTCGGTCAACAAGAACATTTTGCCTTTTCGGGTCCAGCATGTTGTAGAGCGTGAGCAGTTTACCATTCTCAAGGCTATGCCCAGTCATATCCTCCAAATACTTTATAAAAGCATATGCAGGTACACCTTCTGTTATTTAAAAAGCAGGGTGGGAGGGAAGAAGCAGTGATTTTAATTGATTTTACATTGCAAACGTTATAAGGAAAGGCTGGATAAGTTTTATTGAAAGGTTACAAATAAATGTACAAACTTTCACTCTACTCACCCAATTGCTCATAGGAATAAGATCTAGAAAAGCATCAAACGTACCTGTTTCTTTAGTGTTGCAAACTTCAAAAGCAATGTTGATTAAATCATCTTCCAAGCAATTAGCAGAGAGTGACATGTTGTTTGCTACAAATTCATCAACTAAAGAGCTGGCATTTCCTAAAATGAAAGTGGTATGGAAAGATAGGATACTTAAAAAGCACTTAAAAAACAAAACTGTAGATTACATTTTCAAGAAACTGTATGCCTAAAAACAATCTCCCTATCAGCCTTCTCTCAGAAGAAGGTATGAATTTACAATTCTATCAAAGCCAATGGTTGTGTAAGCTGTCAAATTCCTACAAAGGTACAGAAATTAAAACCCAGTGCTCATTAGTTCCCTTAGTACTTAACCTGAACCTTAGAGGGCTTAGAGCTTAACACATTACAATGGCAGTTTGTGAAAAGAGATTTTGTAATATTAACTGGCTCTGCTGAAGCATGTGTTGTAATCCTACATAACGTTTAGGACCAGATCCAAGAACCAAATCTATAAGTATTAGCACTTCCAAAACCAGAGACAAATTGAGCACACTGAAATGAACATCCTGAACAGCATATAGGCAGAAAAAAAGCTTTTACTACTGGAAACAGAAGACTGAACTATGTAAACATTGACTGGTTCCTAGGAGTGTATAAATCATTGCTCTTTTCTACAAACAGAATTGCAATTGCATTTCCATACTAATTAGGGATATCACACATTTTCTCTATGTTCATCCTGCTGTGTTCACTCCACACTGGGAAGCATGATGTAGCTGCTGTAGGTGGAGATGGTTCAGCTCCCCTGAGCAGCAATTAAAAATTATATTAATTTCAGGTGATAATTTATTAAAGAATTATTTATTTAGCACAGTGATGGCCCTACAGATTTGGATGGACTACAATTTTCAACAGTAGATGATGTTGGACTGTGATTCTTGTATTGCAGTCCAGAAACACTTGGAGGGCCATGGTCTCTCCACCCTGATTTACCACCAAGTGTTTATCTATTTGTGTTTACCCATTACTGCCCATGAATTTTTTAAAAAGTCTTTCCACATTCATTTTGAATTGGAAGTGTTTAAGTAGGAATGACACACGATTAAAAATATTTTAACTCTTCGTTTTATAGTGCCGTAACACCTTTTCATTCAATCCAGGGGTAGAAAATCAGGGGTCTTTTGCGTGTTTGGGGGACTGCAGCGCCCATCATCCCTGGCCACTGACATGCTGGTAAGGGATGAGGGAAGCTGCAGTCCCAACAAAATCTAGAGTGCATCACATTGGCTATTCCTGATTTAAGCAGTACTTTGCTAATATTTTAATATATTTCGAATTATGGCTGGAAAAGTGTTTACAGTAACTCTGACATTTTATGGCTTTATCAAACAGTGCCCACAATTAGGAAGGATGGTTATACTGTGTGTGTGATGAGGTATGAACACATCACTGCCCATGTCAAAATCATGCCTCTGAAAAAAACAACCTGAAAAGTATTGCTAAGGGTATCTGCTCCTGTAAATATGGTGCTACCCATCTGTCCTTCTCCAACAACATCCCAGACCTTCTGTGTTAAGTAAAGAGATGAAACAAGCATTGAGAGGGTTACAAATGGGTGGTGGACTTGGGTAGACACCCACTACCTGTAAAATGTAAGTGAGGCACACATAGCATAGTGATTTCATACAAAACAGCTAGCGTGGGAGAAGCCATGGAGCAAGCTAGCTAGATCTGTAGCAAATGGAGTTCTGTTCCATTCCAAACGTTTGTCTTTGCTCCCAGTAAGAGGCATTTTTCACAAATCCTGAAAGTTCATATACCTGAGTAAATATATAAAGTTTCTCTGCTGCCACTCTGACTTTATCACACACTCTCCCTGAAACAATAGGCAGTGCAATATTAGTGAAAAAATAGGAGCCAAACTGTTCCTCAAGTGGTTTGAAGGTGGGGAAACAGTTGTGGGAAACAATTAAGGAACAGAGCTATAGCCATTCTATACCTTTGTATGTGAGGGTGGAACACCACATTATCAAGAACAGGGCTGAGAACATGTGTGCTTTCTTTGTAAGTGAAATGCAGGGACACAGGAACTATTGTAGGAAATAACTGATTGACAGGAATGGAGTGCTTAACTCTTCCCCACACCTGCTTGTTTCCTTTCTCCTCCTCAATACAGTTTTTAATGTTTTTCCAATACTGCGTGTAAGCTCAGGAAAAACAGCAGCTATTCAGTTGTGAAGTAAGACTCTTACCTGATAACAGCATGCCTTGTGAATAAATACTTGATGTGTAATTCATGTTTAGTGAACTACAGATTCAAAGAGATGTTTTCTAATTTGTGTCTGTCGTATAACACGAACTTCACTGAAACATAATAATAATAATACTTAGCACCTCCATTAGTCTTTAGAGTATTCAAAGTATTTAACATAACAAGTATTTAATAAACATGTAGCCATGCATGGAGTCCCGCCCTAAGCTGAGAGTTAGCAGACACAAAAAGTAGAGCTTGAGAGAAAGATAGTTGAGTTTTTTTGCAAGCTGGAGAAAGAATGAGTTGGTGGGATCTGGCAGTTTGGATCCACTGCCATGAGAGAAACAGTACCCACTTGGAGCTTAATGCTTTGAACCCTTTTACTGTAGGCTCAGGTTGCAAACAAGCCATATATCATAAAGACACCACAATCTCCGCTGTGTCTCATTTCCAAAGGAAACATGAACCCTGGGTTAGTTCTGTTCCAACATTTTGGAGATAATACTGCTTTTAAGTATATGAAACACTTTTATTCTTGAACAAGGATCAGTCAGTATGCACACACAACATACATTGCTGAAGGCCCTCTTGCACGTTGTTCATTTGGTCTGTCCTACATCTGCTTTGGAAACAGGAGGGGTGGTAAGTTGACCATAGCTCATTTTTTAATTGAAAATAATGTTCAGGCAGTGAATTTGGGTGCAACGTCAACAGATTTAGCAGTATGTGATTTAGCAGTAGGTGTTTAGGTTGTGTGAAATAAAATGAGCAGGCTGGCAGTTTGCATCCGTGTTTGTACCTGTACTAATGTCAAGCTGCATCTTCTACCCCGCTCAAGAGAACAAAGTGCAATTATAGGTACCGGTAGGTCTACTCCTAAATATGAGTTTGACCAAACTGCGGGAGGCAGTGGAAGACAGGAGGGCCTGGCGTGCTCTGGTCCATGGGGTCAGGAAGAGTCGGACACGACTAAACAACACCACCACTCCTAAGTAAACCCCATTGAATTCAACTGAACGTCTACTTTTCTGGGAGTAACCCCAATTGAATTCAGTAGGGCTTACTTGTGGGGAGACACGCGTTTGGTTGCACTATGAACTGCTGCTGCTTCTTTTAAATAACATTATAAGCACTTTAGTCTCTGGGCATGCCTCAAGCCATGCTGCCGGCCGTTTTCTTTACCAAATTGTGCAGAACGCGCTGGTAAGGAATTCTAGGCTGCAAAATGCGGGGCAAACTTTTACTCTTCCCCGGCTTTACAATCCCCTTGTGCGAAACCAACCAGCGCCTCAGGGAACGGGCTATGCTATAAAATCCGTGACCTAATTCACTCGATTCAACTTAAGTGTGCGTGTTTCGCTTCTGTTTTTTACTTTACACGGAGGCATTCCGACATTATTGCTCCGTCCGAGGGAAGTGGTCCGAAATTCCGCCTCTCCGTTCTGCATAACGAGCGGATTCGGCCTTTTTTTTAAGGCGTTTATGTTACTGAGGAGGAGGAGGGCCCGTTCCCAGGTAGGCCGCTCTTTTCGGCGCCCGCTCTGGTGGTCCGCTGCCCCCTGCAGGAGAAGGCCGGGGAGAGCGAAGGCGGCGCAGCAACAGAGGCGGGAGCCACAGACAACGACGACAGTGGCGCCGCCTTCGCCTCTCCTTCTCCACGCCCTTCCCTACGAGCACTTCCGAGGTCGAGGCCTGGAAGCGGCTGCGCGGACCCGGACGGCGACGGGACCTGCTCCCGAGAGAGCGGAACGCGGAGGCACCTCGTCGAGAACGAGCCGGAGGCGTCGTGTGAAGTTGCTCGGCTGAGGCGGCCCCTGAGGACGCGGTGCCCGCTGCTGCCGCCATGTCTCGCGGCTCGATCGAGATCCCCCTCCGGGACACGGACGAGGTGAGGGGCGGCGCGGGGGTCTCCGGGGGGCGCTCGTGGTGGTGGTGGGGCTCCTCTTTATTGAGGAGTTCAGCCGCTGGCTTCGCTTTTCTCTTTCCCGCCTGCTCCGTGGAGGGAGAGGTGTAATGCGGGGCTTAAGGGCGACCCCGCGCCCGCCTTCCCTCGTCACCCAGGGCGTTTTGCAGAGTTGTGGAAAGTGATGTTACAACCCACTAAGCTGCTGATTCTAGGCCCATAAGATTAACTTTCCTCGTGTGTGTGTGTGTGTGTGTGTGTGTGAGAGAGAGAGAGAGAGAGAGAGAGATATACACACACAGGACAGTACTGATAAACGGGTCGGTTTTTTTCCATCCTTGCGCATTCCTGGCAACCGCAGGTGTGTGTACGTGGGACCTGGGAATTGCAGAGTCTGTATCAGATGAATCGCCTAATAGCCACTTCTTGGCTTTGTATTTTAAAAGCGTTTGCCTCCTTTAGAATTGCCACTTCAAATGCAAGCATGCATTCAAAGAGGATTTTAATGTTGTGCTTCTTTGCCTTATTGGTTGGGCCTGATAGGTGCTGCTAGACCAGTGTTTCCCAAACCTAGGTCTCCAGCTGTTTTTGAAGTATAATTCCCGTCATCCCTGATCATTGGTCCTGCTGGCTAGGGATGATGGGAGGTGTCCAGAAACAGCTGAAGACCCAAGTTTGGGAAACACTATGCTAGACTGATACAACAACTAGCTTAGAATTACTTCACATAAGACCTTTTCTACACAGGTATAGTGGTTGTGCAGGAAAGTACATAAATCTTGCATGTGATCCATTTCAGGCATGCAGGGGTTCTTATTTTTCTGTGTGTCCCTGTGTAGGAAAGCCATATTATGTAAGGTGCCCCTCAGCTCAATAGTTTACTCTTTGAGCATGTTGAGCGGTCGGAACAGTTAAAGCATCTTTGGGAGCTAACTAGTGTGTATTACCATAAAATGTGCTTGAAAACTTTCCTCAAGGTGCATGAGCAGAATAGTACATGCTTTAATAGCTCATAAAGTTGTTAATATTTACAATATCACTTTCTTTTAGGTCATTGAGCTTGACTTCGATCAGTTACCGGAGGGGGATGAAGTTATAAGCATTCTGAAACAGGAACATACTCAACTGCACATATGGATTGCTCTAGCGGTAATTTTTTTGCCAATTCATTGTAGCTGATTTATTTACTTACTATGCTTGTATCCCATCCTTATCTCTCACCTGATACTTCATTAGCAGAGGCGATTAATCGCCCAAGCCATAGATGTTATGTAAAAGTAATTACCTCTGAGTTCAAAAGGACTTGCTCTCCAGTAAGCGTGTTTATGATTAAAGCTTTCGTCTTAAAATGAGCACTTGTGTGTACACCTCTGAATGTTATGCATTTTAAGTTTTTAAATAACTGCTCTTGTTTTTCGTCCCACGTTCAAATTTGTATTTTTGTTCCCTGATCAAAATACACATTTATGGGTCTCTTACATATGTGAAATTAGGACTCATTCATTTTGTTAGCTGATCCATGCCCATAAAGAAATCCATTAAATGAAATAGTGGCATGTTACAGGAACATGTAACATCAGTGCCTGAAACAGATTGCTTGATCAGAGTTTACCTGTGTGCTGCTAGTCATAATTAGGTCCAAAATGAGTGTGTCATATGTTACTCGAAATGAAGGATGGTAGGTATTCAAAAGCGAGGTTGCTACTTTAGAAATTAAATTTAGGCCTTACCTTACTGCATGCTGCTTTCCCACAAAAATGTGCAAAAGCGGCTCACAAAACAACAGCAATATGTATCAATACGTCAATCTATATCAGTACAATAACACATTTAAATTTTCTTATAAAATGCTCAGTAGTAATTAAGGCATATATTGATGTTATTTGTTCAAAAATATAACCAGAATTTCATAGGATAAAACTTCTGTGCAGAAAAGTTATTTATTAATATAACCAGGAGCTAGTTCCTCAGAAGTGCAGGAAATGGCAATCAAATTTGCAGGAGATGATACCTTGCATGCCCCACTCTCTCTTATATTCTGGTATAGTTCTTAAAAGGCCCCAACAGTGATGGGTGGTGGTGCCTGCTGTATCTGGAGGGCCTGTTATGGCTGCAGGTATATACTCAGCCACTTTGGAAGCTGTGTGTTTTCAATTTCTCTGGAGCAGGACTCTTCCTATAGCAGTGGATCCCTTGCATGCCTGACTATCTCATATATTATGATGCAGTTCTTAAAGGTTCCCATTACACTTGCCAGTCCACTACTGACAAAAACACATTTTGCTTGGTCCACAGCACAGAATCACTAAGAGCCTCTGCCTTTCTTTTGTACCTTGAGAAGTTATGAGGACTCCTCCCTAAGGCTTACTTCAGAAGTATGGGAGAATGGCAGGGATTGTCCCTGATGCTCTGCTACTTCAAGAGCAATGATATGTCTTTTTGCTTTATTAATATATGCACAGTTGGAATGAGCTCCCACCCTACCTCTGCAGGAACTCTCCCCACCCCATACACAAGTATACTAGGTTTCAATCTCAGTGTAATGTCAGGTGACCCTGTTCCTTCCCTCTGAGATGTGCAACAGGGAGAACAGTTTGGGCTGCCTACAAAGACATGTGCAAGGTTTGTCAGCACATGAAATGATCAGTGAATTTTCCAGTTCCCTTAAAGATTTTACAGATCATATCTACACTTTTTGTAACTGTCTTTATCAGTGAAGGTGACGGCAGCATTCCCCATTCATCACTTGCAGTAAACTGTAGAATAAGCAGTTTTTGAATTTGCTTTGTTGGTTTATATAGTACAATAGTTGAATGAACAGATACAAATATGATAACATTTTATCTAATATTAACCATAAATTGATGATTTCCCGCCCTGGTAGAGTTATACAAAAAACCGTACATATGCCTCTGTATTTCTTTTTTCTAGCTGGAATATTACAAGCAAGGCAAAACAGAAGATTTTGTGAAATTGTTGGAGGCTGCTCGTATAGATGGAAACCTGGATTATAGAGACCATGAAAAAGATCAGATGACTTGTTTAGATACCTTAGCAGCCTACTATGTACAACAGGCTCGGAAAGAAAAGAATAAAGACAACAAGAAAGAACTCATTACACAAGCTACACTGTTGTACACTATGGCTGATAAAATCATCATGTATGATCAGGTAAGAACAAATAAACTTGGAGTAAAAACATCCTTTTTTGTATGCTTGCTTTGCAACATTATAATACCAGTAAACTAGTTGGGACGTTGAAGTAACACCCACATCTTGCATATAGGTGGTGTGATAGATAGATAGATAGATAGATAGATAGATAGATAGATAGATAGATGATAGATAGATAGAATGCTGTTTTCTTAAAGATTGCCTCAGCTCAAGAAATAGTAAGTGCAATGGAATGATTTGCTCACAGCTACTCTAAACAGTCTGCCTTGGGAGATTCAAAGCTGGATAACACATGCAGAACCTTATTCCTAGATGTGGTTTGCTTTCATTTGTGCAACACACATAACACCACACTGTATGCTCTAGCTCATCTGCAAGCAGAAAACTTTGAGCTTATGGGTTGCTGCTGCTGCTGGAACACAGCGGATAATTGCTGAAGGGAATGGAGCCACTGTGGTCATTTTACCAGCTGTTTAAATATAACAATAAAATTGGCTTAATCAAGTATAATACGTTCTTGGCCAAATTTTGCTAGTGCAAATTTTGCTAGTATTCCTGACCTTTGGAAGTACCAGGAGTATTCATTTTTTTTAAAAAAAAAGAAATAAGGCACATAAAACTACTTGGAAGTGTACAGTTTAAAATGAAAAATGTCCAAAGGCTTATAATTTAAAGACATTAAAAAAGATGGAAGATGAAAGAGGAGGAGGATCTATTAGGGGAAAATCTGGGGAAAGGGAAGGGTTATAGTTCAGTGGTACAGCATCCTCTTTGCATGTGAAAGGTTCCAGACTCCGTCTCTGGCACATCCAAATGTGCTTGGAATAGGATCCTGTTTAAAATCCTGGAGAGCCACTGCCAGTCACTGTTTAGTCTACATTGCTGACTGTGCTGAATTAGGTGAAACAATGGTCTAACTTGTTATAAGGCATTTTTTATGTTTCTGTTATAGTAATAGGTGAATGGAACATCCTAAACAGCAGGGGAAAGAGAAGCATGTCAGAAATAAGACAGTAGTAGCAGTATACTGATAGTTTTCATGAGGAACTTGTAGAGAAATAAGGAGAGAAACTCAACCATGGGGATGCTTGAAATAACCACGAAACTCTCATAATTGTGGGTTATTGCATCAGCAGTAAGCCCTAAAATGGGGCAGTTGAGGTGGAAGACTGGAAGCTTTGAATCCATTGGGCAGAATAGAACTGAGGAGTCACTGCCGTGTCTTGAAGCCCTACCATTTGTACCAGTCAGGGCAGAATGTGGGGCAGTGAATTTGGTCTTCTTTGAATCTGTAGTTTACTAAACATGAATTGCCCATCAAGTATTTATTCACAAGGCATGCTGCTATCAGGCAATGTGCATCAGGGGGGTCTGTATGTATCTTAAGCATCTAGGATGCCCTGCACTAAAATGCTTAATTTGGGGACTTAACTAGTGCTGGAAGAATTCACAATGAGCAATCCTTTGATTCAACTCTTAAAACATTTCTTGAAAGACAATTCACATCTGTATCTTGCTTTCCAGAACCACTTATTGGGAAGAGCTTGTTTCTGTCTTCTGGAGGGTGATAAAATGGATCAAGCTGATGCACAGTTTCATTTTGTGCTCAACCAGTCTCCAAATAATATTCCAGCCCTTCTTGGTGAGATGTGAAATATCTTTTTAGATGCTTTCCCTTCACACAACTTCTGTCCGGTTTTTAACTAGTAAAACTTTAGGCTCAATATACCTTTAGAAATCACCGCTTTTCCTTTTACCCTTGATCAGTTTCAAAGGCCATAAAGATAGCTGCCTCCTCTTCGTATAAAACTGCCTTACACTGCAGGGTTGTCAGTCCATTTGAGCACCTTTGAGAAGAGTTATGAGACTACCTAATTTGGCCGGCAACAGGACTCAGAGTTAAGTTCAGTGCTTGAATTACAAGGCAGGAAGAGAGAGCCAGCTTCACCTTTTTTAATGGCTTCTTTAGGTACACATGGGGGTATGATTTGGCTAAAAGGGGGAGAAAACACATGCTTGTGGATTTTGTTGAGTTCCCCTCTACCCTTCCCCAATAACATGAATATTAAATCCCCAGTAACATGAGTATTAAACTGACTAAGGTAAAAGAAAATTTGGTGACATTTTACTTGCTAATGTGAAGAGTGCTTAAACCTTGGGAGGGGTTGGCTGTCGTTGGATATTTGTGTGTGTTCATTAAAGTGTTCTTTGAATGAATATGTTGCTATCCTATATGTGCCATAGCAGTTATCATGTTCATGAGATTTGTATAGATGTTATGAAAACAGCCATGCACACCTGAAATCTGCGATACTCCATCTTGGAGTGTATTTCTAGATAGTATGGGGGTAGGAATGAATATACAAAACAAAGTCAAATTTGGCATAAACTATATTTGAAGGCAGAGATTTGTCTCTGTCGCTTTTGGAAACAAACTACTAATCATTCATACCAGTTTTGTCTTACTGAATTTTGCACTATTATATTACGCTTCAGTTTTACTTGAGGCTTACATCCACTGAAATCAAATGAGTATATTTACAATTAAATGTGCTTTGGATCACACCCACTACACTGGGGATACTTGCCACTTGAGTGGTTTCTTTTATAATTGTGACCTATTATGCATATGTACAGGGACGCAGGTGGCGCTGTGGGTTAAAGCCTCAGCGCCTAGGACTTGCCGATCGAAAGGTCGGCGGTTCGAATCCCTGCGGCGGGGTGCGCTCCCGCTGCTCGGTCCCAGCGCCTGCCAACCTAGCAGTTCGAAAGCACCTCCGGGTGCAAGTAGATAAATAGGGACCGCTTACCAGCGGGAAGGTAAACGGCGTTTCCATGTGCGGCTCTGGCTCTGGCTCTGGCTTTGGCCAGAGCAGCGATGTCACGCTGGCCACGTGACCCGGAAGTGTCTCCGGACAGCGCTGGCCCCTGGCCTCTTGAGTGAGATGGGCGCACAACCCCAGAGTCTGTCAAGACTGGCCCGTACGGGCAGGGGTACCTTTACCTTTACCTTATGCATATGTACTCGTAGCTGGTAAAACAATGAACTGGTATTGATTTGTTGTGGTTGTTATTCAACTTTGGTAGATATTTCTCAGCTTTTATTGCTCCTGTCTAATAGGTAAGGCATGCATCTCATTCAACAAGAAAGACTATAGAGGGGCCCTTGCCTACTACAAAAAGGCACTGCGCACTAACCCAGGTTGTCCAGGTAAGGAACAGAAAAGCTTCGTTTTAATTAAAGACATTGTTTGGTTCATTGGGACCAAAAATAGTGTCCCTAAATTCAGGTAGTTTGAATACTAACATGATTTTTAAGCTTTGACATTTGTCTTTTGTCTTACAATTAAGGAGGACAGTCGTTGTCATATCTGACCTTGGGTCTTGCCAATGCAACTTAAAAAGCAATAGAGTATTTTAATTAACTTTGGATTAATCCAGTTGAAGTCAAAATAAGATGAATGTGGTGCCTTTTTGTTGGACCTCTGCTGCTGAGAGAGTATAAACTTTGGAGATAAATGCATTAGTCAAGTACAGCAGAAAGCAAGTGCAAGCATAAGAAGCTACATTATTGCATTGATCTATCTGAGTCAATGAGGTCTGTTACTGACAGTAATTCTCCAGTCAGTGGTCTTTCCAAGATTTGCTACCCAATATATTTTCAATGGAGTGCCAAGATCAATATCCTGGGGTTTTAAAACATGAGAATGACCATGTTGGATCAGACCAAAATTCAGTCTAGCTTACCTAGATGCATTTCAAGGTAATAGCATCTCTCCCCCACCCCACGCCACTCACCAGCAACTGGTATTCATTGGAATACTGCCACTGAGCTTTGAGGTCCAATAGAGAATGAATGAATAGACTTTATTTGCGTAGCCGACAGGCCATAGCATCAAAGGACAAACACCGACAAAAATACATTACGAATATAGTTACCATTAAATCTTATGACCTATTAAAACCCTAGGTAGAAGCTGGATTATCATTCATCCATGACCCTCTGTCCCATGGGCGGCGGCCTTTTCTCTGGTAGATTGTTCCAGGTCGGTTAAGTGAATAGACCAGCCAAATTGAAAGATTATAAATATAAATATAACCTCGGAGGGATGGTCAGGACAGGGAGAAAGAGAATAATAACCAGATGCAGATAAATTAATAATCTCAGTACTTAAAACTTGGCAGAGGTAATAAAATAATAATAATAAAACGTAATTATTATAATAATAATAAGATCCTAGGCGAGGAATCTGGGTGACGACACTGATGTCATTCAGATAGCAGCTCTCAGTCTCATTGCTCTCTCGATAAATTTGGCAACCTTCTCTGTTGTTGAGCTGTTCTGGTCGGCTAGGAGTGAGAATAATTTGGCTTCACAAGAGCGCCCCGGGATGGCAGATAGGAGCGGCGTGATGGTCTTGTCCCTGAGATCTTTATATAGGGAGCAAGACAAGAGAATGTGTGACACAGTCTCTACGTAGCCAGCTCCACAGGGGCAGAGCCGGTTCTCGAATGAAATTTTTTGATATCTACCTTCAAGAACAGCTGAGGGTAACATATTTAGTCTGGCCAGTGTAAAGGCCCGTCTGAGTTTTGGAATGGTTAAGGTAGACAAATAAGGTGCTTGAAAATCAAAGTGGGAGGGGGACAGATAAGCGTACCAAGCACTAAATTTCTTAATATAGGCCAGATTATTCTGCTGCTCAATATCCTTCATGCGCTGGTCAATAAAGGTTTTTGCCTTGGGGAGACCCATTTTCAGGAGATGCTGTGCTTGGAGGCCACATGTAAGTAGTTTTTGATGCACTACTTTGGACCACTGACTTCTATGAGCATCTCATGCTACTAGAGGTAGTAGTCTGGATGGGTTTAAATTTAAGCGAAGCCAATAGTTGAATGTTCTTAACCAGGTCCAGGTTTCGACGGAGAGGAGGCCAGTCTCCAGCCGTAGGGCCACATTTGGTGCGCATGGTGGAACGGCTAGAATCTGTCTTAAAAATTTAGACTGGACCGTTTCAAGTGTGCGGCAATGATTTCCTGTCCAGATTTGGGCCCCATAGAGTAATTGCGCCAAGGGTTTTGCTTGAAAGACCTCCAGAGCTGCTGGGATATGTCTGCCCCCCTTCGTAAAGTAAAAGCGAGACAGTATTTGGAGCTTTGAGATGCTTTTTCCCTAGCATATTTATGATGGGCCTCCCAGGCCCCTGTTGACTGGAAGACTACTCTGAGGTATTTGAAAATTTTGACCTGTTCTCTTGGCTGATTGTCCATCTCCCATCTGTGATGTCTGTGTCTCCTAGCGAAGACCATGACTTTGGTTTTTTGGTGATTAACCACCAGTTGATCTCTCCTGCAGTAGGCTGAGAATTCTCTTAGTAGCCTTTTGAGGCCTACTTTAGTTCGTGATAAGAGAACTGCGTCGTCCGCATAGAGGAGCACTGAAATTGATTTTTCGGCCAATTTGGGGGCATGAAACTCGGGGGATGTTAGGTATTTGACCATGTCATTTATATATAAATTGAATAAGGCTGGGGCTAAAATACAGCCCTGCTTGACTCCTTTGGTGGCTGGTACAGGGCCAATTAGTTGCCCATTTACTGAGGGTCTTACATATACAGTGGTGCCCCGCAAGACGAATGCCTTGCAAGACGAAAAACCCGCTAGACGAAAGGGTTTTCCATTTTTCGAGGCGCTTTGCAAGACGAATTTCCCTATGGGCTTGCTTCGCAAGACGAAAACGTCTTGCGAGTCTTGCGAGTTTTTTCCCTCCCCCCCTTTTTCTAAGCCGCTAATAGCCGCTAATCTGCTAAGCCGCTAATAGGGATGCTTCACAAGACGAAAAAACCGCTAGACGAAGAGACTCGCGGAACGGATTATTTTTGTCTTGCGAGGCACCACTGTAACTTGGAGTCTTTATATAGGCTTTTTATCAAGAATAGTAATCTTTTGTCAATGTTGGTGGCATTGAGTTTAGCCCAAAGTTTGACTCATGAGATCAAGTCAAAGGCCGCCTTCAGGTTAATAAATGCTGCGTATAGAGTCCCACGTGTTTTATCGACGTATTTATCAATGAGGTGTGCTAATACGAAGCAATGGTCTATTGTTGTTCTGCCCTGTCTAAAGCCGGTTTGCTCCTCTGCCAGAACTGCCTCAGTTTCCATCCAGTCAATTAGTTTGATGTGGAGGTGTTTGGCATACAGTTTGCTGGGGATAGTAAGGAAGCTAATGGGTCTATAGCTCGCTGGATCTGCCATAGGACCCTTTTTATAGATGGAATAATTACTACCTCTGCCCAGCAACCAGGTATTATGCCTGTTGAATCGATGTATGTAAATATTGACGCCATTATAGGAGCCCACCAACTGATATTGTTTTTCATGAGCTCTGCTGGAATGTGGTCTATGCCCGGGGCTTTGTTGTTTTTCAGTTGGGCAATTAGTTTCCCCACCTCCTCTATGGAGACAGGAGGCCAATATGGTAAATTCTCAGAGTAGGCACTTGGATCATTGTGCTGAGCTTTGTCGTCATAGAAGAGGGTTTGAAAATATTTCATCCACTCCTGGGGTTCAACAGTACATGTGGGACCAATCCGCTCCTGGCCCAGGAGGCCCATAATGGTACGCCAGAAGGAGGCTGAGTCTTTCTCATTCGAGGCCTTCACTAAATTACACCAGGCCAATCTCTCAGCTTTTTGTTTTTTTACCTTTAATAGCTAT
Source organism: Podarcis cretensis (assembly GCF_951804945.1). Lineage (NCBI taxonomy): Eukaryota > Metazoa > Chordata > Lepidosauria > Squamata > Lacertidae > Podarcis > Podarcis cretensis. Next base: position 70,463,385 of record NC_137170.1, on the reverse strand, counting down.
TTGTAGTTTCGTCTTAAATAGATGTAAGCCATAAATAGCGAGGGTGCTCCGGTGTTTCTGTAATTCCGATAGGTTGATCTCAGACGTTTCCTTGCTTGTCTACACTCCAAATCAAACCATCTCTCTTGATCCTTTGCCCGCTTTGTAACAGAATTAAGTATCTCAGTTGTTAAGAAGGTCTTTAGTCTTTCTAATAACTTGTTGAACGAGTCCATGGCCTTTCCCCCGGTATTAGCTGATACAATGGCTGAGTAGATGGTCTTCACGTCTTCCGAATGGAGGAGATAAGTTAGCTCTGTATTGAGCATGGGGGTCCATTTAATTCTTCTGGGGGCCAGTGATCCCAGATTAACGATGGGGGTGTAGTAAAGGTTAGCCGTGGGTTTGTTAAATGATGGGCCATTGAGCGCTAAAATTAGTGGGAGGTGGTCGCTTTCAGTGTTATGTCCCACTTGAAACTTCGACACAGAGTTATAGGCGAATCTTGATATCAGAATATAGTCTATCACACTTCCTCCCATCTTTGAAAAATGGGTATACTCCCCTGGGCGATCCTCTTCCTTACTACCGTTTAATATCATCAGCTCTCTTCTTTTTGCGACCTAGGCTAGACATAGCCCCGAGAAGTTGCATTTATTATCTTTAGAAAGTCGTGAAACGCCTGCTTCGGTTGGACTTTCAGGGTCCTGAATCTGATTAAATTGGCTGTAAAGATTGTTATCATCAATTCCCATACGGGCGTTGAAATCCCCCCCCCCCCCGATTATAATCGGTGTAGAAGGGTGGGAAGATTCTATGGAGTCTAGGAATGCCTCTAACTCTGCCCAGTTAGCTTTCACTATAGATTTTTTTTGGCAGTGGGGCAGATAGACATTGACCACTACCAGTGCATCTCTCTTAAATTTGAGTAGGACTGCCGTGGCTAGTGAATTGCAGTTTGGGAGGGCTTTTAAGGAATGTTCAAGCTCTGTGGAGATAAGGCTAACTAAACCTCCACTAGGCCTACCTCCCCTCACAGATGGAGTAGCAAGTAGGGAGTGACAAGAATACCCATTGAACAGAATGGGGTCGCTGTGCCACGTCTCCTGCAGGAGGATGATATCGAATCGCTTAAGAAACATTGCAAGTTGTTGATTGTTTTTCACTGGCCCCCAGAAGAATTAAATGGACCCCCATGCTCAATACAGAGCTAACTTATCTCCTCCATTCGGAAGACATGAAGACCATCTACTCAGCCATTGTATCAGCTAATACCGGGGAAAAGGCCATGGACTCGTAATGTATTCTGAAAGAAGGTAAGAGGCCATAGCTCAGTACCCTCGTCACCCTCAAGAAGTTATAAATGACTAATAAATCAGAACGGTTTACTGCAGCAAAGTAATAGGGCTTGTGCCAGGGGATAAAATGAAGCAGAACCTGCCTTCAGTTTCAGCCGCTCCTTGTTTTCTTTCCTCCGGTCCAATAGAGACATTATCACTAGTAGCCAGTGACAGACCTATTCTTTTATGACCTTTCATATGCAGAACATATGCTCAGCCACTGAGCTATGGCCTCTTACCTTCTTTCAGAATACATTATTTCTGCCACATGGGAGAGTTCCTGGATCTATAGTTTTCCAAAAACAAATTTGACAAGGGGTGGAGGTGGACTGGGGAAGCTAGGATTTTTTCTTTGGCTCAAATATTATTTCAAGCTGTAAAATAACTTTATTAGTTTCCCAAATGCAGTTAGAATGTGAGGGAGAGCAAGGACAAGCAGACGCACACTATCTCTGCCTTCTCTCTTGAGTCACTGTGCCTTTCTCTGCCGGCCTCCATTCTTTGGAAGGCAAGCATCTGCAGCATGAAGCCTTCTGTATTTATGTGGTCTCCCCATGCAATTTAGAACTCTAATCATGCAGCCAACACGAATACAGCAGGCTCCCCTCTGCAGACACTTGCTCTCCAACACAGGAGGGCACTGAAGAGTGGCACACAAGTTGGAGCTAGCACACTTGTCTCCGCCTTTCTTCTCCTTGCATGATGGGTATCATGCCTGAAGAGAGCTCAGGATAAGTACAACCCTTTACAGTGGTGCCTCGCAAGACAAAATTAATCCGTTCCATGAGGCTCTTCGTATAGCGGGTTTTTCGTCTTGCGAAGCAAGCCCATTGACAGCTTAGCGGATTAGCGTATAGCGGCTTTTATCGGATCAGCTGATAAGCGGCTTATCAGCGGATCAGCTGATAAGCGGTTTAGCGGCTTAGGAAAAGGGGGGGAAAGGGGAAAAAACCCACAGGAACTCGCAAGACATAGGGAAATTTGTTTTGCGAAGCGCCTCCAAAACGGAAAACCCTTTCGTCTAGCGGGTTTTCCGTCTTGCGAGGCATTCGTCTTGCGGGGCACCACTGTACTTATTAGTTTGAAAGTCTGTGGGCAGGGACTGTTGCAAATTATTGCTATGATAAAGTGCCAAGTAGAGATTTAAGGGCTCTAGAAACAGTAAATTATGAACCTACCTTTCTTAAAAGGCAATTGAGGTGTGAATGGCTATGTTCTAATATATATATATTTTTTCTCTCCCCACCCCAAAACTAGCTGAGGTTCGGCTAGGCATGGGCCATTGCTTTGTAAAACTGAACAAGCTGGAGAAAGCTCGCCTTGCATTCAGCCGGGCACTGGAACTCAATTCCAAATGTGTTGGGGCTTTAGTTGGATTGGCTGTTCTGGAACTCAATAATAAAGAGGTGGGTTTGATCTAAAATGCTAATATCAGAATATGTTTCATTGAATGTTGAGTTAACAAAGACTTCTGTGCAGACATGAAAATTAACGGCAGTTGAAATAAAAACCTCACTGTTCCCCATTTTAATGAATGCATATTTCGTTTTCTCTAATTTTGAGAAATAAAATAAGCTGTAAAGACAGAAATTAAAATAGAGCTGGTTTAAATATGAATCATTGACCAGTGACAGGATTTTTTTCACACTAGGATCTTGGATCAAACACATGACCTTCTGAATGTATTGGGCAAAAGTTTGCAGCAGATACGTAGTCTACTGCATTGTTTGCCCGTTATGTGACTCATCCATTTTAAAGAATGGTTTTGAAAATGGTATAGTAAAGGAACAGCTGAAAAGCTAATTAAGTTTTAAGCATAAATAAAAATTTCTGTTAATGTTTCAGGCGGATTCCATAAAAAATGGTGTCCAGCTGCTCTCTAGAGCATATACAATTGATCCTAGTAACCCTATGGTGCTGAACCACTTGGCTAATCACTTCTTCTTCAAAAAGGTAAGAAAACTTGTGGATGTTTTGAGCTGCTGGTTGATAGTCTTTAGGCTGTTTCATAACTGATCAGGCTTTCTATTTCAATATTCTTTATAACACTCATGGTAACACAGTAAATTTGAATCTCAGAATAATGTTTTTAACTAAAGAAGAAGAAGAACCAGGCTTCAGTGTTACTGTTGTTTTAAAATAATAATGCGTTGGCCAGGATTGTCTAAAGCCATTTCTTATTTTGTGATTATTGTTGTTAAATATAATATATATTTAATATATTATATACACACACCCTTTCATTCTAGTTGAGATTGGTTCACCCTAGTTGCAGTGCTTGTTGAAGTTTCTAAGCACACATTCCTCAGGCTTCTCTATATCACATTCACATGGAGAAAGTAGTGTATAAGCCAGAAGTAGATAGGTATTTTGGTTATATATAATTGCTTCAGTTTCCAGGGTTGCGTCCTCCAAATGCTTGAGGATTTTAGTATATAAGAACCATGTGTGATATTTAAAACATTGGAAGATCAGGTTTCTAGGTACTAAATGTTCCAGGCCATGATTTTAAATACCATAAGAAAATGATTATGCCAATTGTATTTTTTTTCCTACAGGACTATGGCAAAGTCCAGCACTTAGCTCTTCATGCTTTCCATAATACAGAAGTTGAAGCAATGCAGGCTGAGAGTTGCTACCAGTTAGCCAGGTCTTTCCATGTTCAGGTACTTGGAAAGCCTCTTTCTACATTGCATTCTTATTTTGTAAATAGATTTCCATGTGCACCATATAAACTACTTCTTTTTCCTCCCCTGCATTAGGAAGATTATGATCAGGCTTTCCAGTACTACTACCAAGCTACACAGTTTGCTTCCTCTTCTTTTGTGCTACCATTTTTTGGACTTGGTCAAATGTATATTTATAGAGGAGACAAGGAAAATGCATCACAGTGTTTTGAAAAAGTTTTGAAGGCCTACCCTAACAATTATGAGACTATGAAAATTCTTGGATCTCTCTATGCTGCTTCAGAAGATCAAGACAAACGAGATACTGCGAAGGTACATTTGGCAGCAAACTTCTTAGACTTGAGCTGTAATTCATACTCTCTTACCTAGGAGTAAGCCTTATTGAACTCAATGGGACAGAACTGAGTACACAACTGTGGAGTATATTATACTGTTATGCCTGTTTTCTCCATAACGCTAACCCTATAGCTTAGTGCAAATATGCATGTTCTAGTAAGCAAAGAACAAACCGTCAGAAAAACCACAAACCTGGGTTTGGACATAATGCTAAGCCAAACTATGGCTTAGCCCTGGATAGCCCAGAAGCAACAGGACGGGGGTGGGTGGGCTGGAGCACTGGAGCTGAGGTCCTTGCACTGGGAGCCCATATGTTTGGCTTAGCATTGCATCTGAAGCAGGTCTTAGTGTTGTGCTATCTGGATATTTTTTTCCCTTCAATAGTGGGATTTTGGAAAACAAAATCTATGGTTGGTCTCTGATTAGACAGACATATGTGGTACAGCTGAGTAATAGAGAATTTCCCCTCTTTTCAATACAACAAAAAAACCAGAAGCTTGGATAAATGAACTTACTGATGTGTGAACTGTTTTCATTCAATATGTATATTCATAAGTGAAAGCTAGCACTTCTTTCCAGTTCAAATACCCACCATCTACTTTGAGTTCTGTGGTTCATCTCTTCTAACGTTTTAGGCATTAGTAACACAATGTTCCTTGTGATGCAGGCTGATTTCACTGAATTGACAGAGATTTATTTTTAATGGCTCTAGTTGAGTGTATACATCAGTAAAGTATTGCTTTTATCAAGGAAAAACAAGAACATGGAGGACCTTTATTCCACAGATTAGGAAATTTCAAACTGTGCAGATACAGTCCCAATATACAGTAAGATGCTGTATATTGAAAATTGTTAATCTGGCAAACTTTCATTCTCATGTTTAATAGCTGGGTCAGTTTAACAGGATTTTTTTATTATGGTAATTAATGTCTGTACATCTGGAGTTTATTAACTTTATTGAAATGCCTCTGACCTAGTCAAGAATCCTATCTTTGGTGTTAAAAAATGTAAAATAAATGGTAGCTTTATTATGTTGTGTCTTCTGGCTATTTAAGAGTGTACACATACATAAATAACCTTTGTAATTTATAGGGTCATTTGAAGAAGGTGACAGAACAGTATCCAGATGATGTAGAAGCCTGGATTGAGCTAGCCCAAATCCTGGAGCAGACAGATATACAGGTATGGAGAAGACACATAAAGTGCACTTTGGTTTTTAAGCCGAGCAGTGATGCATAGAACTAAACGTATGCACTTTTCTCCATCTCTAAATTTGACAGGGTGCTCTTTCTGCTTATGGTACGGCAACACGAATCCTTCAGGAGAAAGTTCAAGCTGATGTCCCTCCAGAGATCTTGAATAATGTGGGTGCTCTCCACTTTAGACTTGGAAACTTAGGAGAAGCAAAGGTGTGGAACTCATTATTATTATTATTTACTACTGTGCAGCATGTTTATAACTTGTCCTATATTTGTACTCAGGGACGCAGGTGGCGCTGTGGGTTAAAGCCTCAGCGCCTAGGACTTGCCGATCGAAAGGTCGGCGGTTCGAATCCCTGCGGCGGGGTGCGCTCCCGCTGCTCGGTCCCAGCGCCTGCCAACCTAGCAGTTCGAAAGCACCTCCGGGTGCAAGTAGATAAATAGGGACCGCTTACCAGCGGGAAGGTAAACGGCGTTTCCGTGTGCGGCTCTGGCTCGCCAGAGCAGCGATGTCACGCTGGCCACGTGACCCGGAAGTGTCTCCGGACAGTGCTGGCCCCTGGCCTCTTAAGTGAGATGGGCGCACAACCCCAGAGTCTGTCAAGACTGGCCCGTACGGGCAGGGGTACCTTTACCTTTACCTTTTATATTTGTACTCGGAATATATACTACTTGGTTCCCTTTCCCCTGTTTATCCTTAGAAATATTTCTTGGCATCTCTTGACCGTGCTAAAGCAGAAGCTGAACATGACGAGCATTACTACAATGCTATCTCAGTGACTACATCCTACAACCTTGCCAGATTATATGAAGCAATGTGTGAATTCCATGAAGCAGAGAAATTGTACAAAAACATCCTAAGGGAACATCCTAACTATGTTGACTGTAAGAAATCTTGTAAAAATTTTCAGTTGTATTTGAACTATGCCATGCATTCATGTTTGTCCTCATAAATGTAACTGTTCATTCACTGATGCTTTCTTTTGTGTAAACCATTGTGGCTAAACTGCAAGCAGAATGTACCTTCCTGGTCAAAGGTATTTTTTCCCACTAACTTGTTCCTACAATTCTGACGTCCTTAAATACTGGCATTATTTTATTGATTTAGAAGTCTAAACCGCTTAATTTTCCCTCACTTTCGATTTGTGTGTAAATAGCAAATATGAGAAGCTCATCATGATACTGACATTGTGTGTATATATAAAAGATTTAGATGGAGTACATTGTGCAAGTTACCTTGAAACAGAACAGCCTTCTTTGTTATGTTTCAGTTCAGTACCGTGGGAGACATTGCAACTATAAGTGGCGGGTTCTGCATTGTTCCCATATAATTTAAGGATCATGTGAAGGTGATTAGTGTTGCCCCCATCAAGCCCCTTTTTCTACGGCCAATTCAGAATGACAAAGCTGTTTTTTATTATACATCTGGCAATCAGTGGCTGTTCGTTGCACAGTTAACACCGACCCAATCTACTGCTGCCTTAAGCCGGTGTGGCATCAGTACATCTAAATGCTTGCTGCAGCTGACATGCCTCATCTTTAATGACTTCCAGAACTGGGCTTTTGATTATTAAATTTTATTTTTTGGTATTCAGGCTATCTGCGCTTAGGAGCAATGGCTAGAGATAAAGGAAACTTTTATGAAGCTTCTGACTGGTTTAAAGAAGCACTTCAAATCAATCAGGTTAGTAAGAATTTGTAAACTATCAACTAGCTTACAGGCTGCAAATTAACATTCTCTGTGAAGAAGGCAGAAATCATTTTCCTGTGTCCCACATAGATCAGCTATTCAGCCTTCATGCTGTGCTAGAAATAGCATTTTGATAATGTATCTTTATTATGACTTGCTGGGGTACACAGGGATACATTCTTGGCCGCTGCTTTTGAGCATTACTCCCAACGCTTGACCTGAATGGAAGAGAAGTAAACTGTTTAAAAGGGGGGGGGGTCAAATAGCTGAACTTCGTAAAGACTTTTTATTATTTTAATTCTCTTCTGCACTGTTACAGTTACTCTAAACTTTGGGGATTGAAGGAAAATTAGAAATATTCATTGTAAACTGGTGAGAACTTAGCATGTTGGGGTGTCTGTTTCAGGACCATCCAGATGCTTGGTCCTTGATTGGCAATCTTCACTTGGCCAAACAAGAGTGGGGTCCAGGACAGAAGAAATTTGAAAGAATATTGAAGCAGCCATCGACTCAGAATGACACTTACTCTATGCTGGCTCTTGGCAACGTGTGGTTGCAGACTCTGCACCAGCCCACCAGGGACAGAGAAAAGGTAAATGCTGCACACGTTCAGACTCCATGCCTGTGGCCTTTCAGTGATTGAGCATTATTTGCACCTTAGACCAAGTGAGGTCTGGGGAGCCATTTTTACCATCTGTGCTGACTTTGCAGTAAGTTTGAACAGCAACAACAGGGAGCAGAGTTTTTACGGTGATTACGACCGTGAATATCTTCCTTTGCTATCTTAATGGGCTAAAAGATCTCTCTCTTTCAAAAGGTTTTTGGTAGACTGAACTTTCTGAGGATGTTAGGTGCTTATATTGCAGTGGCTTTAGTGTATTGTCAACATTTGATGGTTTGAGAAAGCGGTGTTGAAATATTTAAATTGCAAATAACCCACTTTAACAAGATTTCATGTCATCCTCTTCGTAGGAAAAGCGTCATCAAGATCGTGCACTAGCCATCTACAAACAAGTACTCAGGAATGACTCCAAAAACCTGTATGCTGCTAATGGCATAGGTGATTATTGTGTTTGGATTCCTTGTCTGAATTTTCTTCTGAGCTTTCTGCTGTTTTTCAGGTAGTCCATACATCTGAAATTGTCCTTGGGCTTTTCTTTTTTAGGAGCTGTACTGGCACACAAAGGATATTTCCGTGAGGCTCGTGATGTTTTTGCCCAAGTGAGAGAGGCAACAGCAGATATCAGTGATGTGTGGCTCAATCTGGCACACATTTATGTGGAACAGAAGCAGTACATCAGTGCTGTACAGATGGTAATTCTTAAAAAATAGTCTTTTTTAAAACTGTAAAACTAAGAAACTATTTTTCATGGGAATGATTCCCTTTTTTAGAAAAAAAACTTTAGTATGGTAGCCCAGTATTAAATAACTAAAATTTAGGGAGAACTTTTCTTGTTCAGGAGGGGGCAATAAGATCAAGGACTTGTTTTCCCCAGAATTGCCATAAAATATCTTCTTAAATACGATCTTCATAAAATCAAATAAGGAGCTATCTCTGTTAAACCTAAGCTACAAATATGAATCACCAGATGAAACATCTCTAATTAAAAAAAAATGGATGGACGGTTTGTGAGAGAACACTTATTTTTTAAAAAACACTGCAAAGAAGTTAATGTGCTTGCTGTTCCTGTATAAACCTTAGAATAAACATCCTGAACAAAACTTACACAGTATTGGCAAAACAATGTTTGCCCACCTCTCACTTAAGCATCATTCTCTGTGTTAGATATTTGTAGTACAGCTGAAATGCTAGTTAGAGGTATTTGATTTGACTATGGTAAATTATTAGGCAGAAATTGTTGCCAGACATTATATACTTTTTTATTTTATTTTACTATGGATAGACAAATTTATATTGCCTTTTAACTTGTATTATTTTCCTTTATCGACCTTTCCACCACATGTTAAGAGGACCTTGTAGCTGAAAGCATGAGGATGGGAACAAACTTCACCAAAGAAGTGTGGTGTTCAAACTACCACCTGGTGTAGAAAATGCCATGAAAACATAGTGGGCAAACGAGCCTAAGCTGCCTGTACAGGCTTAGGGAATGTATTAGAAGCTCTGTATCAAGCCTTAAGCAGACAAACTTCCAAGTTCCTAGTATTGCCAATGTCATTGCACTAAAAAGGCATGAAATGTTGAGCTACTAACATCTGTGTTCCTGAATTTATTACATAAGCAGCAGATATGAAGGGGGGTGAAAATAAAAGCAGCTGGTGTCGAGAACCTGCTCGCCATCCATAAATAATCAGTCTCACGCCAAGATGGGTTGAAGAAGTCTGGCCGCAGCTCTCTCTAGAAGCTGCTGCTGCCCCAACCTTTATTGTGAGTCCCAGAAAAGATCCAAATTCAAGGAGAGAGCTTTGCCTCAGTCAGCAGATAAAAGACAATACAATACATTAGTCTCATGTTCTCACACCAGACCACGCAGTTGATCATGCTATGCTACGTGGACCAATCATCGGATGGCATGAGCTCTCCACGCGTTGATCATGCTTCCAAGCAATGCTTTCTGCTATGAAATCATCCTTGCAATAATGAACTTTTGCCCATGCTCTTATGGACAAATGACCATATTCCCACAAGCTGGGGTGTTGGAGAAATGTTTTTCTGCCACTCTTAAAAACATGTCAAGTGACTTGGAACAGTTCCATGAAATTAACACCAGTATAAGTTGGTATGTTCAAAAAGCAGTGAGGAATAATCCAGCTGAATAATTGCCCAAGAAAGAAAACCAGTAATGCACTATCCACAAATATGGGAAAGTATTTCAGCATTTGCGGTCAAAAAACTTAGTGTAATAGGAATTTTGAAAGTCGTGAGGAACCTATACTTCATTCACCTTTATCTTCAGAATGGTGTATTTCTTTATCTCTACTCTTGCATAATGCGTGTTTAAATCATTACAGAATTTGAACTGAGTTGGAATAGTGGTATTCTAAATCTCTGCAGGGTACAAGGTGAATGGTTCCCTTTTGTTTTCATATAGTCTAGTTAATGTGATTTTCAGACAGTGTTCTTAAAGGAAGATGAACAAAGGTAGACAAGCTTTCCTGAGAAGCAAGACTCTCCAGCAGATCATCCCCTGCAGTGCACAGTTGCAAGGAAGTGTTGGCTCGCACTTCTCCCTAGTTTGCATAGGGCAGACCCAAGGGGTCTGGATTGCAGCCCGAGTGACATGAGCATACCATAAAACACAACCCAGAGTCCTCTGCTATATGCAAGGATTCTTTCACAAATTCGTAGAATTTCCTCAGGCTAGCTGAGAGAAAAATGCTCCTGGATACGGAGTCTGAAAAACACTGGACTAGATAGCTCAGTTGGTTAGAGCATGGTGCTGATAATGCCAAGGTTGTAGGAAAGGCAGTTTGGCCCTGACGCTATAGCAGCATCGGAAACACCCATGCTGCTACAAGATTTAATCTCTGCAACAGAAACAAAAAACTCTACACTTGCACTATATAAAACCCTGCTCAACAGGAAGAAATATGATTTAGAATATGATAGACAAAAATGGAGTGAAGAGTTAGGGGTACAGATACAAATGATATATGGGAGTCAAGTATAAAATCAACAGAAATAGCCTCTGTGGATCTAAGACTAAGACTTATTCAACAGAATATAATATTCAGAGTCTACTGGAGTCTAGCAAAACTATACCAGAAGAAAATAGCAAGGCAGACAACTGCTGGAGATATGGGAGTAAAAATGTGAATTTAGTACATACGATGATTAACTGCCTGATGATAAGATCAGTTTGGTGCGAGGTGAGGATATTTATAGCAAGAGTAATAAAAAGAAATTGTTATTTAGGGGAATTGAATTTAATTCTAAATTATATTCCAGAAACGGAGATTTCAAGGGGTAAAAAAAATAATGGATGTACTGTGCTATAATAGAAGCAAAAAAACTTGTTTTGATGAATTGGAAGAGCCGCAAAAAGATTCCATTGAGCACATGGATTAAGAATATGGACAGATTAGCTACATACAAATGAATTGCATGTTGATGCAAAATAAGAATGGATAAATATGAAGAAATCTGGAACGAATATTTAAGCGATAAGGTGGCTAGTGGTGGGAAGTAGGAGGAGAGAGAGGTGGGAAAATATTGTTTAAAAAGGTATAGTCATAGGTATATCAGTGTATTCAAATCTGAATTGTCAAATTGTGTTATTGTTATTATGATTTTTGTTGTATGTGTCTTTTGCGGTTGTTTGTATCGAAAAAATGATAAAATAAATGTGAAAAAAAGGTTTTAGGTTTGAGCAGCCGCATATTCCCACATTGCAGGGGGTTGGACTAGATGATCCTCAGGGTCCCTTCCAACTCTATGATTCTACGCTCTACATTCTGTAAAAATACACACACTCTCACAACTATATATCACTCCTTAGTGAAATGGGTGTTGACTGCAGGTGCAGCATTGGATACAACCCATATTTTTTTCCCTGCCTTGAAACTTGCATAATAAATTTCAGCAGTGACTGTTCAGATGATGTATTCCAAGTAAAGAAGTGGAAACCTCATATTGCCTGAAGTATCTGAGGCTTCTAGGCTTGAAGTTAGCAACGCATTGCATTCGTAGTGCTTACTGTCTGGATTCCTGCTATAATGAAGAGCTGCAGACATCTTAGTAGACACAAACAGTAGACCTCATAACTTATTAGTCATTTAATTAGTTATTGGCAGCAATGAGAGCTTCCTTACTGTGCAGGTTCAGGGTTTTATTTTCAAGGTTGCAATGTGGGAGGAAAAGGTTTTTTAAACAATCCTTCCCATGTGTCTGCTACTTGAAGTTGAGAAAAAGAGTCATGCATATGGAGAAGACATGATTAGCATCCTGTTAAATTTGTCTCTGAGCCCTGTGTAACTCCAAAGGACTTAACCAAGCGAACAAGCTTAGGATTGGGCTGTAAATTCCTGTGAAATCTCTTTAAGCTCTTTATTCAATGTAACTAAGTGCGACATTTCAGTCAGAATGAGGGTTTAAACATAAAACCATTGAATTTTCTCCCTTGTAGTATGAAAACTGCCTAAGAAAATTCTATAAGCATCAGAACACGGAGGTACTGTTGTATTTGGCTCGAGCTCTCTTCAAATGTGGCAAATTACAAGAATGCAAGCAAACATTGCTGAAGGTAAAAAAAAAAAAAAGCCTCTTACATATATTGCTGCAGTGGATGTATTGTTGCACCAGCTTGTTTGTGTTGGAGGCAAGGCTGGTTCACACCTACTAAATTTAAAGTTTTATTTGAATCTTCAGGCTAGACATGTGGCACCCAGTGATACTGTTCTAATGTTCAATGTGGCCTTGGTGCTGCAGAGGCTGGCTACCTCTGTCCTGAAAGATGAAAAAAGTAACCTGAAGGAAGTACTCAATGCTGTGAAAGAGCTGGAGCTGGCTCACAGGTAGGCAAATCTGCATTTGCTATTTTGGTATCTATTATTGCATTGTGCTGGTGTTTTGTGAAGGTGTCAGAGCAAATGTCAAACTCTAGTTATTTCTTTGCACAGCTTCGTAAATGTGTTTAGACTCAGGTAGACCTCTCAGATCCACCAGATGCTGTTTCTTAACTATACTGTTGAATTAATTTTGTTAATTCAGTTTATTTTCTGCTTTTTACACAAAACCCGCTAGAGTGGTTTATGTAATAAAACTTGGAAACACAAAAACATCCAATCTACAGATACAGCTAAAACTCTACAGTATATCCAATATACAGAAAAAGAACAGACTTGAAACTGTCCAATCCAGCAGCATTAACTCTCAATAAAATATAAATATACTGAACCTCCCGCTAAGGTCTGTATTAAAAGATGCATCTTCCAGTTTGAAACTGAGCTTCACTATGTAATAACTTCCAAAAATGAATGAATGATACTTACAGAAAGTTGAAAGACTTGCTTCTTGCTTCAATAACCTCCTCCAGTTGCTAATCTCTGGAGCTGCAGCTGGATGGGCAATTAACATGCAGTAGGAGCAACAGTCATGAAAGTTCCCAAGAGAACCTAGAAAGCACTGGGAGCTAGAAGGTGAAGGATAGGCTTTCAGACATCCAGCTGCCGTGACCTTCAAAGGCTGCTGTATTTCTTGGCACACGAGGACAATTTTTAGACACCAGGGCACTCCAAACAGAAGTAACCTATGACTTGGGACTAGGTAGCTATATTGCTTCTATGCTGGAAGCTTGTTTAAAAGATGCAAGCTTCTAGTTATACTTCATGCTTCACTGTATATATGCAGGCAATTGTTTTTTCTCATAGTGTTACAGTGCTTTTTGCAATATTTACGGGTGTGAGCATGATTACCTGTGCCAAATAACCTGCCTCCTCTCTCAGTCTCATTTGCTTGAGATTTCCATTAAACAGTTGTTTGACAGGTTCTGCAACATCTCCAAGACTTTCCCTGAGCATCTGTGAGAATGATTCAGTCCTTCACAAAAAGGGTACACCATGCAATCCAAATCCATTAATAGCTGTAGGGATTTTTCTGTTGACTTTATACTGAGAAGTGAGATGCATCCAAAGTAGTTTGGGAATATTTTTCAGTTTGAAGTTGGAAAAATACATGTGAAGAAAGTTCTAGGCTGCAACTGAAGTGTTTAAAATTTGATTCTTAACTTACTGTTTTACATTCAGATACTTCAGTTACTTGAGCAAAGTGGGAGATAAAATGAGATTTGATTTGGCACTTGCTGCAACTGAAGCCAGGTAAGAAATGTGTGTTGTGTACTTCACATAACTGATGCCTACAGAAGCTAAATGTATTATGTGAATTTGCAGGATTTGGGCTACTTTAATACCAGAGTTTGAAAGCAAACTACATATAACCATAGCATGATTCCATGTTCCAGTGAGGTGCTAATTCAGGTCTCACATATCTCCTGAACAGGAAGCTGACAGTGATCAGTCCTCTGTTGGTTAGCTAGGAACTGGCAGATGTGGACATGCAACACTGTCACAATAAGCCATAGTTTAATGTTTAACAATGGTTTGAAGTGAGTGAGCAGGATGCTGGTGCACGCTGCTCAGAAGTCCCTGCTTTGCTTCTGCCCTGCTCTTGCCTTCATCTCAAGCAACAAATTGCAAGCCTCATCTTGTCATCTGAACTTAGGTCAATGATTTGTTTCTCTGCATACAAATTATGAGCATAAGTTTTGATCATGGACTGTTTGGGGGAACTTGCTGCATAGACAGTTTTTCCTTATACTGTGTTCTTGTTGTTTAACCAAGTAAGCACTTGCAGTTTTTTAGCTATACTCTGTATTTCTGTCTTGGCCATTGGCATGGAACACACTCTTTTAAAAAAGGTTTCTGCTTCTGTCTGCTAATCTGAACTCAAACTTGATAGGCAGTGTTCTGATCTGCTGAGTCAGGCTCAGTATCATGTGGCTCGGGCTCGTAAGCAGGACGAAGAAGAGCGGGAGCTGCGAGCGAAACAAGAGCAAGAAAAAGAACTACTGCGCCAGAAGTTGCTCAAAGAACAGGTACTTTAGTCTTCCTGCTGCTGTAATAGTACATAATACTATCCATTAAGCTGCAGCAAAGTGCAAGATAGGGAGCAAGTGTAAGGCTGCAGTGAGGTGCTTTAAGTTGTTGTGTGGCACTTAGGGGGACTTGCCTGTGTATTACGTTGTATAGGTTTTGCAGCTGAAATAGATTTGGAAGGGGGGTGTTGGTTTTGGTAACTAGGAACTGGGTAAGTATTGCACCATGTGCACTGCCACCTATCTGGTGTGGTGTAGTGGTTAGAGTGCTGGACTAGGACCTGGGAGTTCAGGGTTCAAATTCCCACTCAGCTATGAACCTCACTGAGTGACCTTGGGTCAGTCACCACTTCTCAGCCTTGCCTACCAGACAGGGTTGTTGCAGGGATTAATTGTGGGGGCAGAGAACAATGGATGCCACCTTGAGCTTCTTGGAGAAAAAGGTGGGTTATAAACAAAATACATAATAAATAGCAGTACAGTCGTACGTTGGAAGTTGAACGGAATCCATTGCGGAAGTCCGTTCGACTTCCAAAACGTTTGGAAACCAAAGCGCAGCTTCTGATTGGCTGAAGGAAGCTCCTGCAGCCAATTGGAAACCGCATCGGATGTTCGGCTTCCAAAAAAACATTTGAAAACCGGAACACTCACTTCCGGGTTTAGATGGTTCAGGAGCCGAAATGTACGAGTACCAAGGCGTTCAACAACCAAAGTACAACTATACCTTACTTTTCAGTGCATGAGCAACATGCTATATGCAGTGGGTTTTCATTTTGTTTCAGAGCAGACCTTTCAAAGGCAGCTCATGCACTGTCAGGTCTTTGCGTCATGAAGAACCCAAGTGACTCTTCAGCAGTAGTCTGACTTACTAAAAAGAATGAACCTGTTTTAGGTGTCTATTGCTAAATATGTGTTTTTCATATCTGCATCAGTACTGTAGGTTTTTTAAAAAAAAGCATAGTACCCAGCTTGTCCTCACTCTTCCAGGAAGAAAAACGCCTCAGGGAAATAGAAGAACAAAAGAAACTTTTGGAACAGAGAGCACAGTATGTGGAGAAGACCAAGAATATTCTGATGTTCACTGGAGAAGTTGAAGGATCTAAAGAGAAAAAACGTGGTGGAGCTGGCCGGGTACAGAATAAAAGCTTTTGGATTCATCATTCACCCCAAATAGTTGAAATGTGCTGTCAGGCTTTAACTTATTGTAAAATTGTCCTGTGGGGTCTGACAAGAGTACAGTAATGGCATCATACTTTACATGGAAAGAACTATGGAGAAATGGTGTCTAATTTTAGACACTTAAAAACAAGAGTTGGAAAGTTGTTTAAACTTCTGTTTTACCAGTTTAGAATGTTGTGGATTTATTTAGAAGTGCAAAGAGAAGTGGTTTTCTTTTTTAACTTTAAAGGGAATTGACTCACATAGGCTGATTTACCTTTTCTGTTCCCCTGATAGTCTGTTAACATCCAGCATAAGAATGTATCATTGTTTTCTGTCACTTACCACCGCTACTTTTTTTTAGTACATCAACTAAAAGCTCTTTCAGAGTATAACTAATATCCAAATACTCTTCCCATCTTCTTGCATTTTTCCCTTTACTGCAATTGATCATCAGCTTCTTAACATTGTACAGTGGTGCCCCACAAGATGAACGCCTCGCAAGACGGAAAACCCGCTAGACAAAAGGGTTTTCCGTTTTGGAGGCACTTCACAAAACGAATTTCCCTATGGGCTTGCTTTGCAAGACGAAAATGTCTTGCGAGTTCCTGCGGGGTTTTTTCCCCCTCCCCCCCCTTTTCCTAAGCCCTAAGCCGCTTATCAGCTGATCCGCTAAAAGCTGCTAAACCGCTAATAGCGCTAATCCGCTAAGCTGTCAATGGGCTTGCTTCGCAAGACGAAGAAACCGCTATACGAAGAGCCTCACGGAACGGATTAATTTCGTCTTGCGAGGCACCACTGTACTGTTCTTCCTTCTCTCTATATTGATTTTTTTAATTCATGGGCCTTTATCTATTTGTCACCTGTCTATTAATTTTGATTATCACAGTTTAATTCTGCTGTTCTTTATTTGTGATACTGAAGTTCTGCATAGAAATTTTTTTAATAAAAGATCAAATCTAATACAACTTTAAGTTACATGCACTCTATATGCATCTAATGTGGCTTCTAAAAGGGCTAATTTTGTTTGGGGGATTTTTTCAAGCAGCAACTAATAAAGGAAGTGTTTCTGATTTTGTGACAGCGTTCCAAACGAACTGGGGAATTTGATGAATTTGTCAATGATGACAGTGATGAAGATCTCCCAGTGTCCAGAAAGAAAAAGAGGAGAAAGGGTAGCGGTAGCGAACAAGATGGTGAGGAAGAAGAGGGGGAGAGAAAGAAAAAGAAGCGACGAAAGTAAGTAGAAAGAAAGAGCAGAACTCCTTTGGTGGGGATTCAGAGGACTCTAGGGGGACTTTTTATTATCGCAATGGAGCTTCTGAGCTCCCCTCTTCCTTAAGTCTCTCAAACCGCTGCGTGATGCATCACTTCCCAAACTCAAGGAAACTTAGAGGAGCTTGGGTAGGATGGAGTTGTGGGGGAGTCGAAACATCTTGGGTGTGTCTTCATTTAAATGCTTTTGTGTGCCTAAAGAATGTTTAGATCCCACGGCGTCTAGTATATGCCACAAGGAACAAGAACTAACACACAGGATTCGTTCACATGATTAGGATACTATAGTTGTAAGACTGAATTGAATTGCACTTTGTGTTTATATGTGCCTTGTGTTTTTCCCCACAGACCCCAAAAGGCAGGTGATGGTACTGATGATGATGAAAATGACAGTGCACCCAGACCTAAAAAACGTCGCCCAGCAAAGACTGAGAAGAAAAAAGCAGTATGTTTTTTTAAAAAATAAGTAAATCATTAATTGGCG
Organism: Podarcis cretensis; assembly: GCF_951804945.1. Lineage (NCBI taxonomy): Eukaryota > Metazoa > Chordata > Lepidosauria > Squamata > Lacertidae > Podarcis > Podarcis cretensis. Next base: position 70,445,687 of record NC_137170.1, on the reverse strand, counting down.
TTTTGGTTTAGCCAAATTGCAGTAATTTGGGATCAAAGGTAACAAGATTAATTATGCTTCTAAGCTTTGGAAATAACTGACCGAACCAGGATCTTGGTTTGACATTCTGGCTTAATTCTGTGCTTTAAACATACCACAGTTACTCATATACAAAACAGAACTGGAAGTAGCAGTTATCAACAGAGAATAGAAGTTTCAGACTTCTTTCCTTCATATGCAAGGGACAGAGCACACAAGGCCAGGGCATGCAACAACATGTCTGATTGGTTACATCTAAATTCAGTCGTAGTCTACTGACATTCTGTATCGTACTTCAGATTTTCTTAAACTTGGTCATTTGTAATTGTTTTTGTGTGATTGTCTGCCATATAATTAGAAGAGGTAGCTGATACAGCCATCACCCCACAGTCATCTAATACAGGGATACAGAACCTGTTGCATCCAGGTGTTTCCAGGCTACAGCTTCCATTATTCCTGAACACTGGCCATATGGCTGGGGCTAATGAAAGTATAATAGTTGAATGTCAGGTTTTCTTTTTATCTTTTAACACTTTTTTGTTGTTTTTATAGCCAAAGCCAGAACGACTGCCTCCTTCAATGAAGGGTAAAATCAAATCTAAAGCCATCATTTCGTCAAGTGAAGACTCATCTGATGAAGATAAGCTCAAGATTGCTGATGATGGGTACATAGTGTTTATGATCCTAGAAATAGTGTTGTTTGATCCTTGTACAAAGTCATCATCATCATCAATGCACTTCTAATTCTGGGAGTGTGGTTTGTTTAGTCTGAGCACGCATGAGGAGCCACAGTCCAGATCGGTTTAATTCATGGTAGCCTACTAACTATGGTTTACTGTGATATGCGAATTGGGCCCATTGATGAAGACTCATTAAGTAAATGTGTACATAATGTTGTGATTCCACATCACTGTATCCTGCATATGTAATGTTTTGTACTCTTCTATTGGTGCATACTTACAGCTTGCAGGTTCCATCTCCTCCAGTTTCCTACATGGGTTTGTGGGGTCAAACATACTTTGTGAACCTTTAATTGGGCCACAGTGGCTGTGACTTTGTAGAGAGTGTAGAAAACACAAAATGACATTGTATTTTCCCCAGAATTGCATTTCCTGCACATTTCCCAACTTTCATTAAATCAAGACAAAGCAATCTTTTCATTGCAAAGATCTGTTAGGGGTCGGGAACGTGGCAGAATGATTGCTGACATTTCAGGAGTGTCAGAAGTGACAAGGTGTCCATGGGGCAGGACTTCAGAACTCTGCATAGCTCCATGCCCCTCTCTGAGATTAATAAAACCACAATAGATGGCGCAGAGTAGCAAAAAGAGGTAGAATAAACTAGAAGAGATTCAGGCTTCATTTGCATGTTGCAGACTTGAACTTGTCACAGGGTTTATATTACTTTGGTGCGGAATTTTGGGGGATTTTTGAACACAGCCCTTAGTACAAAGTTTATTGTTGCACTTGGGATGTTTGCCTTACTGCATTGCCTTCTGCTCTTGAACAGGAATGCCAGGAACAGCAATAGTGATTCTGATGATGCCGAGCAACCACGCAACAAACACGTCATGTCTGACAGCGATTCGGACAATAGCAATAAGTCTGGCAGCGAAGGGGGCAGTCCCAGGCGATCCAGCGCCCGCCCTTCGGATGAGGATTCAGACAGTGATGGGTCAGCAAGAAAGAGGAGGCGATCCGAATCTGAACAGTCTGACAACGAATCTGTGCGCTCAGCGAGAAGTCCGTCTGTGCGCTCGGGGAGAAGTCAGTCTGTGCAGTCAGGGAGAAGCCACTCAGGTGGTTCTGAGAATGAATCTCGCCCAGCTTCTCGCAGTGCTGATTCTGACAGAGATTCTGACAGGGCATCTGATCATGGGGGCTCAGGTAACGAGTCTGAGCCAGAGGCATCCAACAATGAAGGATCTGAACGCGGCTCGTACGGCGGATCAGATGACAGTGATTAGATTTCAGTTGCAACCTGTTTTATTAACTGCTTTGTAAATATATTTTGGTTCAAGAGGGTGGGGGGGAAGAGGAGGGTATTCATATTTTATATTTGAAAACTGTGATTTAAAAACCTGGACAGCTATGTTTTAGGGAAAAGTATATATTAAAAAAAAAAAAGCTGAAACATTTCCTATAACATTTTTTCTACTGAACTATACACTTGCCAGGGTTCATCTACAGTATCTATTTGCATTCTGTACTTGGAGGTCAATGTGCTGTATTGGGGGTTAAGAAGCTTACTTTATCAGAATGCACATAAGATCTGAAGAAACAAAATACCAGGATAGTTATCCTGCATCCAGATATGTTTGCTTAAGACCTTCTGGAACAAATGGTGCTTAGGCAAATTTAACTGAGTGGAAGGCTGCAGCTCATGCTGTCTTGCCTAGTCTGATCAAGTGTACTTTTTCAAAATTATATATGTGAAAAGGGATTTTGGTAGAACTCCCATGAATTTCTCAAGTGATATAAAAAATGTTTGGGTTTACAGAGTAGTCCTTCAGGTTATGTAGCTCTTATAAAGTATAGTTTTACGTTTTGTTAAAGTACATATGTGCTGTAGCAAAATGCCTAAAATTGAACAAAATGTATAAAAATAATGCTATGGAAACATAGATGAATGTCAGATTTGAGACTTGGCAGTTTTTAAAGAAATGATAAATTAAGAGGCCTCCTTGGAGTGAAAAGATCTGTTTATGGCATCTAATAAAAGCTGTTGCTGCCATCTGGTTCAGAGTCTCTTACTACTGTTCTTAATATTGTTTTGTTAGCTCATATTCCAGTACTCTTGAATTGTTGAACTTGGCATACCGTATGTGTCTTCAGGGTTTAATTTATAATTCTCTGTAGAATTCTACAGACTTGGAAAAGCTATCCTTAAGGTGCATTTCATTACCTGTTCTCACACATCGGGTGTCTAGACAATTTTGGAAGGTACAGTGTCCATGTGAAATCTTTCATCTGTCATTTTTAGGAACCTTCTCACTTTGCCCTATAATTTTGGGTCAGTACAGATGATGGAGAAGAATACAACACTTCACCATTGAATTTTCATACTGAGCATATCTTTTTCATGGGCCCTACAACAAAGAATATCCATTTGTTGTTGAAGTTCTAGTGCTACCTGTTCAAAAAAGCAACTGTTTTTCCTCATTCCTGTGTAGCAGTCTCAGTAGTCACTGGGATACAATTGCTGCTATAATACTCATTTGATTTCAAGATAGACATCACTTAGTGTATCTTTTTTTAAGTACTAAAGCAATGTAACACTTCATAAATTTGTGTTTCACTAATGTAGGTAGTATTAACGTTTCTGAAGAAAAACACTTTTTATCAAACCGTTTATAGAAAAACTTTAACCTTTCTAAAGAAAACTATGTCCCCTTTTAGTGGAATTGCACAGTCTCTACTGAAGTTCTTCTAAAGCAAATTAATATAATTTAGAATGGAAATGTTAGAGCCTGCTCCTTATAGCAACCTTCCCCAACCACCTGTCCTTTTAAACTTGGGGAAGGCACCAGGTTGGCGGCGGCTGCTACTGCTAATAATAATAATAATATAATAATAATTTATTATTTACACCCTACCCATCTGGCTGGGTTTCTCCCACTACCCTGGGCGGCTTACAGACTGCCTTACAGTGTGAGAACCTAAAGTGTGTGGTCCCTCCCACCCATGAAATTCTATCTGTTTAAAAGAGCTAGGTGGTTATCCACGCAATCTCCCCACCTACCTATTGCAAGTCACTTTCACTTTGCTAAGAAGCTGCTAGCAGAGCTGAGTAACAGCGTGGGAAACTGATCTATTCTGTTTCCAAATGTCCAACTCCTATGATTCATGAAATGAATTTCCAGTCCAGTGACAGCAAGGCAAAACATGGGGATGAGTAAATGAGTCAGGCAAGAAGAAGACTGATAAATGCTCAGTTAAAAACAATTGTGATATCATCACTTTGTTCCCTGCCTCACTGAACTGGAATGATTTGGGAGCTGCCCATGGCATGGCCAGTTTGGACATGCTTTGTGTGTAGTCTATGTGGTAGCTTTCAATAGATCTAATTTGAAGAAGCAAAGGGAAGGAGACACTTCAAGGTGGGGCTACATCATCACATGATCCTACCAAACTCTTTGTGGGGGTCTCTAGGTTCATTGTAAAAAGAGCTGGTAGCAAGCTTGGTCTGTTAACGGGGCCAAAATATATTGCTCATTCTTACTCATTCTTTATCTGCTATATTGGCCTTTAAGGGAGGGGTCTGCATATCTGTTTTGCTTATCTTGCTATATTTCCCTAATTACAGTACCTAATAGGTAGAAGTTCCTTGAGTTGGCCTGCAGAGACAACCCAGGAGGGAAATGTGTACTGTTGTTAAAGAGTTACAGAGTTTAGGCTTTATCAAATTAGGGTTTAAGATCTGCATGGAAGGTTATAAATACCTGGCTTAACCGCCAGGCCCTTGTGCATTTTTTAATTGAATGGTGGTACCACGATGGAAAAAGCTAATTGGAGTCCAAAACATGTAAAGGGTTGCTAAAGGCTGGTCCGGACTGTTGCAGGTAAGGGCTTACATGGCTTCATTCCGAGTCCCAAATAAAGAATCCTTTACATATTGAGGGAAACATGACATATTGAGGAGGTTTTTAGCCTAGCTTCCCCAACTTGCTAGTCTTCTGTGTGGAGGATTGTGTGTATGTGAAGGAGAATTAAACTCTGTGACCCCAAGTTTACCATCTCAATCAAAACTTTACTAGGGAGGAGCAGAGAGATAGAAGCCATTATTTTGGTAGGCCACATTGTATGCACATGCTAAAAGACCAGGAAGAGTTTTGGCTTTGCTCCAGCCATGGTAAAAATTTTGCTTCTAAACCACCTCTCGCTGTCATAAAGTTTAATAGTTTATCCCCCCCCCCATAGAATTTGATCTGGGACAGGGACCTGTGGCCCTCCAGATGTTCTTGGACTCCAGCTCTCAACACCACCAGCCAGCATGTCCCAAGTGTCAGAAATGATGGGAGTTGGGAGTCTACCAACATCGGGCAGGCCACAGGTTCCCACCCTGACTTACATGGAATAAACCAACAAGTGGTGTACTTGGGGATGCCACCCAGGGTGTAATATTTTCTCAAGGACTTTTGTTTAAAAGGTAGGGCCACTATAAGCTACAGAAAACTTTCAAAAGACATTATATGAGAAAATAGTTTTCCATTTGTTCACGTAGACAGCTTCTGAGTTATCTGTGTGTGCATTCCTTCCTTGAGAAACTTCAAAGTTTTTCAAGTGTTGGATTGCCTAATACCTTGATTATAATCTTGTTGACTTCTCATGTGCTGGAGCTCCATATGAAATGTAGGCACGTCTGATTTCCTGCCAAAAAAAGGGGAGACAGTTGCTATGCTAGAAACAAATAGAATAATTGCTAGATTTTATGTAGCTTGTCCTTCAATTTTCTATAGATAGCTTGAGGGCCATGCCGAGAAAATGCCAGTGACATATGGTAGATGGCTACTTTTTACAAAAACAGGGCAGAATTACCAGTAGTTATTTTTGTGTGTGTTTAATGGTTGCTTGTTTCATTTAATTGTGGCTGCTTTCGCAGGTTGTCAAATGGACCCCATGAGTGGGTCTTCTAAATGTAATAGAGAACAATGTGGAATAAGATGATGGACAAGAGGCAATTTAGCAAGCTTGGCTCAGCTTGCTAAACTCATTCTATAAATACTTGGAGCAAACATACACACCTGTCTATAAACCCAACTGCTTTTTATATTGGTTGCTGGGTGCCCTCATACAGCCCTGACCAAGTCAGTTATGTGAGAAGGATTATGTGCCCCACTAAAATGGTAGCATGGCACATATGGCCCTTCATATGTTAATGGACTTCTAACTCACATCAGCCCCAACCAGCAGAGCCAACGATGGTGGTAGATGGAATCCAACAACATCTGGAAGGCCACAGATTCTCCATCCCTGCTCTAAATTAGTGCTAGGTTCTTCACAAAACAATGGCTGAGGTCTCTGATTCCTTAAGAAACATTGATAACATGATGGGTTGGATCAGAACAGAGTACGCCCTGTGAAATAAGTTAAATCTCCCATCCAGTCTGAAGATAAGACTCCCAAGAGCTGCATGATGTGTAAATTGACCACAAGCCTTCATTACTATCATATGCCCTGTACTATTGACTCAATTAAGAGTCTTCCCATCTTTGTTTATAGAGTAGCAAACTAAACTATATGGGGAAATGATACAGGATGATGTGCTTTGTAGGGAAAAAGGCAACATAATTTTCACCTCTGTCACAATTCGTGAATTACATAAAACTTGCTACTTAACTGCAATAATGAGGGCAATCTTAAACCATAAAAATTGAGATGGAATTTTTGAAAAGCTAAAACATTAAGACAATAGGCATCTGGGGGGAAAGCCAAGAAATAGTTGATATTAATATGCTTATTGGGTCTATCCATTAATTACAGAATGTTTAGCTGATTAGTTTTCTGCTTTGTAACCAATTTAGGCTACTACAGACCTATACCACTTACCTGGGAGTAAATCCAATTGAAGTTAATGGGACTTCTGAGCAGATGTGTATAGGATTATCTGTCCAAAACATCAATACAGAGATACCTTTGTGAGGTACTGAAAGGAGTCTGAAAGAGCTTGCAGTTTAGTACATGAAAGTTGTCATTCATAGCTAGAAGGGATGTCAAACATTTCCCTTTTTATTACAGTAACACTTCAGATCTAAAATCACCTCCGAAAAGAATGTGTGCTTTAACTTCTAGTCTTGGGAATTCAGTTTTGACTTCAACAATCGGTTCCTGCCATTGACTTCAACAATCGGTTTTGACTTCAACAATCGGTTCCTGCCAATTTAGTCAATTAATCAATTAACTGAAGCAATAAAAGCCCAGATTCTTGCAGCTTACACTACCTGGCACATCTGAGTTCAAATCTTCTTTTGCTTGTTTGCATCCCTGGTCTGAAGCTTCTATTTCTGCTCCTTTCATTCTGGGCTCCAGTAACAGTTTAATAATTGATGCCAGGTGATACCTTTAGTTGATGGCTTTTTTTCACACTAGCCTTGCAATCTTCATTATCTCTCCCAAGTAGTTGGTAGAAGGGCTGTTTTTGACCAGATAAGCAAGAGGTAGCAGCTATTTAGCCAGAAAGTGTAGAACTGGAATTCTCAGCAGTTCTACAGATTTCCAGGAAACGCTTCTCAAATATGCCACAAAAGACATTGTCCCAGAGAGACCCGCACAGGGCCAATCTGTCGACGAAACCATCTCTGCTGGAAAACGCGGCAGGCGGCAAAGGCATTTCCACTATCGATGGCAGCAGTGCTGGTGCCACAACATCCTTTACTAATGGCAAGCCAAGTCTTGACGGGCTTACTGGAAAATCTCCCCTTTCTACCATTTCTTTTGGGGATCATCACGCCAATCTGTGTCGTGGGGCGAGGCCTGTTTGTCGGATTCGCCCAACCAGTGCTGTGATCCAAGGAGGCTCTGTTGCTCACATCAACCGTCTGCAAGGAGAACTTGTGAGAAAAAGGAAGGTCAGTGACTATTTGTGTGCTAAAGTGACATGCCTCAAAACACAGGGCAATGTGTAATTTTGAGACATAAGTCAAAATTACTTTTAAAACTTGACTTTTAGTATCGTGGTTTCTAAATGGTGAAAATAATCTTGCTATTTTTATAAGTAATCATTATGAAATTTACGAAATAAATACATTAAGGTCTTATGTATATAATAAAGGTTCATAAATGTACCAAGCAAACACGTACATAGATATATAGGCCACATGCCTGAAGCTGCACAGGAGAGCAGCCATGGAGCCATTTTGACTCCCAGGCTGACCAGGTGTTTTCTCTGCAAGGTCAAATGGAGAAGCCTCCCCATTGTCTTTTCCTTCACAAATCCTGTCTTAAGGGTATATCTGTGTATGAATAGGGTGAGCCTATGATCTGGTTCAGGAACTAAGTATTTATCATTACAAAAGACTGGCCAGGCTCCCCAGGGTATCAATCCAGCAAACATTAACAGATAACTTGCCAGACAGGAGGTAAACAACCCACTCAGATTTCTGCTTTAGCCCGCCCTTTCTGTGATGTAAGTATGATGTATTTGGGGTGGTGGTCTTGAGCTACACCCCCTCTGTGATGTAGGTATGATGTTTCTGTGGGTGGTCTTTGACTCCAAGGTGGGCAATTTAAAATGTCTATGTAAGGGCGGACACACCTTGGTTCTGGGTCCTCCTCCTCCTGCGGGTGAGGGAGCACCCTGTTGCAACAATTCAATAAAGATCAGGCTTACAAGCTGCTTTGCTTCTCAATATTCTCTGGTTGGCCTCTTTTTTCCTCCGACCGATGGAGAACCTACAAAGGACTCTATAAGGGCTCTTGCGTCCCACATAAGGGAATAAGGGCAGATTTTTCGTTTATTACAGTTATTTTATAAGAATGCAAGGATGCCATTTCTGGGCTGGAAGGATAGATCTTGGTGAACAGAGTTTCCATCCTAGCTCCGTAATAGATTGAATGTTATCATAATTCTCTTTTGCTTTAAAGTTATTAGAGACAGGAATTTTCTATTACTCGAGCAAGAATCGGTTTTCTTTTGTTATGTTGTATTGGAAATGAATAACACTCCTAGCAAAGTCAGCTGTTTCTGCTTATACATTCCTAGATTGTTCAGAGTCCTCCATAATCTATGAGACTCTCATTGTAGCACCCTGCTTGTGGTTAACGCTTAGCTGGAATGAAATATTCAACGCAGCAATAGAGAAATTAAAATAATAATTTATTTGTCAGACAAATAAATATGAGGCACAGTGGTATATGGTTACCAAGCTCTGGCCTGCCCTCCTGCCATTCTGGCCAGCACTTATATTTCCTTAATCCAGCTCCCTTGCTCCTCCTGTGGCTGCCTCTGTCCAATCAGCCTGGTTGAAATTCCTATTGGCTGTTTGCTAGAACCAATCACAAAAGATACACCCATTTCCTCATGCCCTTTTATGGGAAACAAAAAGCTATATATTCTTCTATCTATAAATGACAAATAAGTAGTAATATATCTTACATGTGTCTCAACAAGGAACCTTAATTACCAGCTCACCTCGCCCTATTGCCCTCCAAAACAGATGGTTAATCTTAAATTTTTATCTTAAACAGATGTCAAGGATCATCATTGAAAGATCTCCTTCCTTTGGAGGTCTCTAAACAAAGGCCTGACAACCATATATGTGTGCTCTAATGATGTTTCCTGCTTGGCAGGGGGGCTGGGCTGGTGGCTGATGGCCCCTGTGATCTCTTCCAACTATATGAAATAAGAATCTAGCATAAGGATTTAACATTTCTTAGCTTCTAATTCCTTTGCATAATTACATTTAAGCCAATATATTTAATACATAACATAGATAGCTTTTTAAAAGGAAAAGAAATCTTAAAAGGATCTCAGTTTAAGAAAGAAACAACTTTAGAAAAAGACTTCCCAAAATACTCTCTTCCTTTCTGCCAGCTAGATGCTTTTCCATTGCTCTTGACCTTTGAACCTTAGGAAAATATGGCTCAAGTTTAATGGGAGGCACATGGTTTTATTTTACTATTTACCCACTCTTAATTATGTTTTTCTCTGCTTTTTTATCTTCTGTAATATGTAGGGTCAGTGTAACCTTGGCTGTCAGCCTGTAATTCCCTTTGACTTTGTGAATTGTTTTCTGCTATAAATCAGGGGGCCCCCTTGTCTAGGAGAATAAACATCTTGCCAAGGTTCTTAGGCAGCTGGTCTTCTGCCTGGCATGAACATTTGAAAATCTTTAAGCTCATTTTAAAATACAGGCCCTGATCAGGCCTCAATAAAAATGCAGGCTTATGATTAGATGCCTCATCATTGCTTATCTGTATCTAGATTGTTCTAATGGTTGGGATTTAGCTAACCAGCAAGGACTTCCACCTGTGAACTGGGCTTTCCATGAGATGTATTCAGAGTATTTTTTGCTCTTATGCCCACGAAACAAAAAGGATATTTATATGAACAGGAAAGCATGGGCTAAATGCCTGTGTTAAGGCCTTGTGTTTTTCAATAATAACGCTCCCTCGGCCTGAAAGCAGGATGAGCGCTGCAACCCCATAGTCGCCTTTAATTGGACTTAACCATCCAGGGGTCCTTTAACTTTTACCTTTTTATCTGCAGCCTCGCTGTGCATGAGCGCACAAAACTAATTCAGAATCTGATTGACAGAAGGTCATCTGGTCTATGTAGTTTACCTGAATGAGATTGCAGCCCCTCTAAGAAGCACACGGCATGTCCTTTTTGTTTGCCAATTGTTGGTTCCATGCTCAGTCTAAGATGCACATGGCCAGTACGATTCCTTTAACCTCTTTCTGCTGTAACACTACATGTCTTAAATATAGATTATTGCTCAGCATACTTTTATTTCGCTTGAAAGATTATTTGTGTGCTTGGAGAAGTGTGTTGAACTCCCCCACCCACCCACACAGCCATGGCAGACATACCTTAAGCTAACAGATTCACATAGGAACAGTTTCAAAATTGTTCAATTTAGAGAAATGGCTGCAATAAATCTTATGAGCTGAAATTATCCAGAATGATATTAAGACAAAAACTATCTGTATGTCATCAGGAATGCGAGGACCTGAAGAAACAGAACAAATGCTTGTCAAATGAGCTGCATTTGGAAAGAATTTTTATGAAATCGGAAAGCGAGCTGGGCATGAGAAATCTCAGAAATATAAACCATGGACTGCAAACACTAGTTAAAGAGGTATGAAACTACCAGACTGAGCTCTTTTCTGCTTTTTTTTTTACCAACATTACCTGACTAAACATAATGTAGTCCCCTTTAAAGAATATAGAGTTTGTCTGAAAACTTCCCCTGCTGTGAAATTAGAGGAAATGACGTAGCTATTAAAAAACATTTTTTAACCATTAGAAAGTATTATGCTGTTGTTGTTCATAATTAAACATCAGGTACAACTTGTGACGTTTTGATCTGCTTCACTATAAGTCTCACTAAAAGAAGCAATTGGACCTAAAAGCAAGGTCTGAACTCCACTTCTGCAATGCAGTGGCAACTATGGCTGCATCCTAACCCCTTCCCTGTGGGGTTTAAGCTCTGTTGAATTAAATAGGAGTAACTTCTAAGTAGACATGGTTAGGATGGCGCTGTAAGCTAACTACTTTTTCACAGCTGGCTCCATGGGCTGCTTTGCACACACAAAAATTACATTTTTAAGGTATACACCTAAAAGCAAAACCGCCCAATCCAAAAATAGAGATCTGTGCTTGGTAATTCTTCTAGGCCAAGAAATGTGCATGGAGATTGCATGTTCATACTCAGGAGCACATCCCAGGAGGTACAGCAGAGTGTGGGTTGTGGTTTCCCTCACAACTTGCAGGTATAAGGTAAAGGGACCCCTGACCACTAGGTCCAGTCATGACCGACTCGGGTTGCGGCGCTCATCTCGCTTTATTGGCTGAGGGAGCCGGCGTACAGCTTCCGGGTCATGTGGCAAACCAGAGCAGCACATGGAAACGCCATTTACCTTCCCGCCAGAGCGGTACCTACCGGTATTTATCTACTTGCACTTTGACGTGCTTTTGAACTGCTAGGTTGGCAGGAGCAGGGACCGAGCAATGGGAGCTCACCCCTTCGTGGGGATTCGAACCACCGACCTTCTGATTGGCAAGTCCTAGGCTCAGTGGTTTAACCCACAGTGCCACCCGCGTCCCTTGCAGGTATAAATAGGAGTGTAAATTTCTATCCACCAACTAGGCCACTAGTTGTGCAAGTATGTGTGTATGGTGAACTTGAGTCATTGAGCATCAGCTTTTGTCTTTAATCCTCTCAAAATGAGCTTGACTCTGAGATACAGACATCAGAATCCCAATATCCAGGATAAAGCATTTAATCCAAGTCTTTTAGCGGAGCCATCCTACACATGCCCACTCAGAAGTGCATCCCATTAAGCTTAATGAGATTACTTCCAGGTAAGCATTTATAAGAAGAGCCTGCTGAATCAGGCCAAAGGCCCAGCCATAGGCTTGCAGTCTCAGTCCCCCCCCCCTTTTTTTATGAATTAAGATACGAATACAGAAAAGAGGATTTGAAACCAGTGGGACGTGACTGGTATTATGGAGGTTAATTGCTCAACTTATTGAGTAAAAAGGGCTTGCCACCACACAAATCACGAAAATGCAGTTTTCCATTTGACTTAAAATATTGATCTATGTTAACTTTAAAGTAATCTTTTTCATCAGAGAGAAAGAAGAAGAATATTGTGAAGAAGCATTATGAACTGCTTATGTTTTTTGAAAAGGAAACCCTGATTCCTCTTCTTTGATTACAGAGAGGTTGCCAGTGTGAACGTTACTGATGAATATTGTATGGGTAGTTTATGTCTGGCTGGGTCAGATTCAATATTTTGGCAGGAAAGCTATATTCAAGGTCTGCCAAAGTTTCTGCCCTTTGTAGAACATTACGCTTTTCTCAGTGTAAGGAAAAACAAAGTGAAAATAAATCAGGCGAGAAAACCTACTGGCAGAGAATTTGTTGCTAACAACTCATAGCAGGTTTGCTATGATCAGGCACTAAAAGAATGAGGGGCTGTAAAAAAACAAAACAGGTTTAATTTCTGTGGGTGTTTCTGCATTGTGACAATACTAAAAACTTTTAAGCAAAAATGAAAGGAATAAAAAGTTGACATATTTTAAAAATGCATATCTATATATGTTGAAAAACTGCAGGAGGCTTGAAATCATAAGCCCCTTGTGAGAGTTGTGAGGAGACCCTTCACAGAGCTCCTGCTCCCAGCATGCTTAACAAACAACAGTTCCCAAAATTCTTTGGGGAAAGCTATGACTGTCAAAGTGGTATAAGAGTGCTTTCAATATATGGCGTGAATAGTTCGGCAGATCCAAACTTTTCTGGAAAGCTTTTGGCACACTCCCTAGATCCCATATCCTCCTGAATCTGAAATTTGATCTAAGCACATGCAAGTGAAAACTGAAATGGCTTCTTTGTTTCCCCCCTGTGATAAATTTTAGATTGTAATCTCCTCAGGGCATTGACCTATTTTCTTGCACTCAGTAAAGTGTTGCTGACATCAGATAGTATATAGCAACAATTCCCTCTCTCCCCCACCCATGATATATTAGAGGGGCCATTCTCAAAGGTGAATGAGTTTTATCAATGACTGTGGAATAAGAAACCCCTTTCTAATACTGTATTCACATGTTCTTTCGCTCTTCAGCTGAAGCAGAAGCTGAATGCCTCTCAGCAGACAGTGACAAAATACTCCAAGCTTGTGGAGGAGGCCTCTCTGGCGCAGGCAGAAGCTGAGAAAGGCCAAGCGGAGGCTGAAGCCCAGGAAAAGCTGTGTCGGGAGCAGCAAGAAGCAGTTCAGCTGGAGAACATCAGCTTAAAAGAAGAAACTCAGCAGTTGAAGAGAAAGGTATGAGCTTGTACCCTGAGTTAACTACCAGTTGTCGGGATCCCATATCTGTCATGGTACAATGTATAAGAGCAAGCCCATCAAAATATCGCCTTTGCCTATGTCAGCCTTTCTCAGCCTTGGGTCCCCAGATGATGTTATGCTACAGCTTGCATCATTCCTGATCACTGGTCCTGCTAGCTAGGAATGGTGAGAGTTGTAGTCCAACAACATCTGGGGACCCAAGGCTGAGAAAGACTGGCCTACAGCGATGTAGTAGAATAAATCTCATACTGCACAGGGCCAAACTTCCCATGGAGCAATGTGAATCATTCGCCTCAGGCAGTGGCTTCCACACTATTTTTCTTCCTTCAAACTCTTATCTTTGCCTTTGTTTTTATAGGTGTTAAAACCTCTACGGGTTGGCTGTCACGGCAACTTTCTGCCTTAGAGAGGGGAAAACATGTTTTTCTGATTTGTTTCTTTCAGTTAACCGAAATGCAGCAGCTGTTAGCACAAGTGGAAAAGAGCCACTTTGAAAGTCAGATGAAACTAGAGAGAATAACAATGGAGAGGGAAGTCATCTGTGAGGAAAAACGATATTTGGAGCACGAAAGGAATGAACTAAAGCAGAAACTGAAAGGAACACTAGAAGAAAATTTGAAGTGTAAAGAAAGGTAAGGTTTTAATTTAGACACACCCACCCACCCACTTTCCCATCCCAGAAAACAGTTGCTCCTTTCCTGATATATTTGTCTATTGCACAGAGATGTTCCCAATCTTGACAATGGTGTATTATTTTTTATTTTGTTTATTCATTTAATTATATACCAAACCCCATTTTGTAGGGTCTGTGTCATATGCTACCTCTCATTTTGTGAAATATTCATCCCCATCATCCTTAGTTGTCTTAAAATTGGGATAAATATAGTAAAGTATATAGCTTTAAACCAAGGGTGGCACACCTGTAGCCCTCTGGGTGTGTGCTTGTTGAAGTCCAACTCCCATCAGCCCGAGCCATCATGGCCAATAATCAGGGATATTGGGAGTTGTAGTCCAAGAACATCTGAAGGGGCCATAAGCAGTAGCAGCCAGTGGGGGTGTAGAGAATTGGGACAGTATTGCTTACCTGACTTCCCAATGCAGAGGTTGCTTCCAGTAACCAAGAGAGGGAGAGGGAGGCAGTGAGGAGGTCTGCACAGTGCAAGCACAGCAGCAGGAATGTCTGTTTGGGTTCAGCTGCTACACCCACACCATCCTGGCCTTGTCACAGTCCCTGTCAGTTACCAACCGTGATCTATGCATTGGGAACCCAAGTAACCAACACCACTCCAACCTCCCACACTCTGCCAATTGCTACAGGCCACAAGTTCCCCACTCCTGGTTTAAACACTCCAAATATAAGCCTCACTATGATCTCTTAAAGGGACGCGGGTGGCACTGTGGGTTAAGCCACAGAGCCTAGGACTTGCCAATCAGAAGGTTGGCAGTTCGAATCCCCGCGACGGGGTGAGCTCCCATTACTCTGTCCCTGCTCCTGCCAAGCTAGCAGTTTGAAAGCACATCAAAGTGCAAGTAGATAAATAGGTACCACTCCAGCGGGAAGGTAAACGGCGTTTCTGTGCGCTGCTCTAGTTCGCCAGAAGTGGCTTAGTCATGCTGGCCACATGACCCGGAAGCTGTACGCCAGCTCCCTCGGCCAGTAAAGTGAGATGAGAGCCGCAACCCCAGAGTCGGCCACGACTGGACCTAATGGTCAGGGGTCCCTTTACCTTTACCTTTAGGATCTCTTAAAATCTGCTGAGAGCAGCTTCTTAACAACACCATGAGGTTCATTCAGCAGTGACATTCATACATTCTCCAAGCCTGAAAACCTTTTAGAAATGTCATTTGATCTGCCTGTTTACAACAGTCTTTGGAGTTTAGAGTTAAGTTGAGAAACAAATTTAATTGAATTCAAAGAAGTATTATTCTGCTATCACAATTTCATTTCATTCATTTCATTTCATTATCTAGTTGAAGCCTTTAGGATGGGAAAGCCTATACCCCTAAATAAACATTTTTCCCTCCACCTATTCCAGTGAAATCTCTCAAAGATGTAGAACAGAAGCTGCTGAAGAAGCTTTAGAGAAAGCAACCTTGCTTCATTACGAGTCGGAAAGGGGGAAGCGCTTGCTAGAACGGGACATAGAAGAGAAGGAAAAACAGTGTGAGATGTGGATGAAGAAATATAGTGCCATGGCAGACTTCTGGCAATCCCAAGAGGAAGAAAAATCAAGAAGGCAAAACAAAGCTGTATGTACCACTTTGATACATTATGAAATCTGAATGGCTCTGTCAATGACTCTGGGCTTTGTTCTGGAAGCCCTCATGGCTTGAGGTAACTGATCCAGTGAGCTACTTGGGGGCAAGACACAACCTTAAATATATGTTCAAAAAATGAACTTGGACTGGCTCTTTATCTAGAAAAAGCAACTGCAAGGTCCTGACCCCGCACAGCCCCAGCCTGAATTTAAACTGTGGCTCAGGATGAGGGGAGTTTATCCCTTTCCCCTCTGTCCTCTGGCAAATAGCAGCTGGGGTGGAGTGGAAGTGATGCAAGGAAACAGATTAACCCCTATCACAGCCTTGACGAAAATGAGGGGGCCCTCAACAGCAGGGTTTTGTTTTGCTAGCAGAGACACAAAGCCTGTATAAGTGTGTTTTCTAATCCTGTGTTTAAAGTCACGTCTTGTTTGACCTTGTGTGTGCTTACATCGCAGAACCCTGGTATAGCTAACTGCCAGAGCCTGGCCTTCTGATTTCACTGTTGCCTGGTCAACAGAGCTGAAGCTTACGCACTTCAGCCTCTAGCTTCTCCAGTTTCCAGACCTCTCCTTGAACAGTCAGTCCTAGCTATGGAATCATCACTGTATGCATCTGAGTGGAATGGGATGCCATCTTCCTCTCCTCCTTCCCTGCATCCCCCCTGCACCTTTGGGAGACCCTCCTAAGCAGATTTTGGGGGTGTATGTGGTGCAGAGAAGATGGTGGTATCCTGTTGTACAAGTGGAAATCCACTGGATTCACACTACGACATTTCTGAAGGAAAACAAATAAGTAATTGAAATGCAGGATGTCTTTTGTGTCTTCCTGGTAGTCTAAAACTCCCCCCCCCTTTGTATTTCTGAATAAGCAGCCCCAAATGAAGTTAAACTTTGCATCAGCATTTCTTTTTCCCTTCTCTTCTTAGTGTCAGGTGAAAATAAAGAGCTATTTCTTGTGTATCAATGAAAGCAATGAGCACATAACAGTATTAAGAAATGAAGATGGAACTCCACAGAGATTTGCGGTAAGTGTGGGATAAGCAGGCTCCTATAATTAATGCATGAAGGGGTTAAGACCATAGAGTAAAATGTCCTGCCAGGCTTAGCTGGGTCACTCTCCCTCACCTTGCAAGGAAAGATTATAAAACTCCTTGCTCTTTCATACCACCATGTGAACTCTGGCAAGCAAAGAGATCTGAACCAGTTGCTCCAAGCTCAGACTACATGGCTTATGCAAGCTGTAGTTGTGTTTCTATACAAATAATGTAGAAACATTCACCACTTTGGAACCTAAGTTTTGCTGCCTGTGTTTTCTTATTGCTGTATGGAAAAACACATAAATCTGACCTTTGAAGAGTTTGTAAGTAAACTATTTTTAACTTACCAAACACATGGACTCTTTGTATGCTAAGGGAAGAGAAGAGCTTTGAAAGCACCTTAGAACAAAAACCAACAGTAAACAACTTGGAATTTACTTCCATTGAGATCAGAGGGGAAAACACCAGTACTGTGTTCCATATGTCACAAGATGGAAATGGCACCATGTAAACTTGTACAGAATGAAACAGTGCTACAAAGAGCTCAGGATTACAGCTCAGGACTAGTTTTTCTTTTTTATATAAATGAACTAAGCAAATGTGCAAGAATAAGCATGTTTCAAATATGAAATTCAGGTGGTAGTATATTGGACTAGTGGAAATAACAGCCTGTTAAGTATCAAGCTAACAGTCATTCATCTTCAACTTTTCCTTTCAAAATGCTTTGTAAAAAAACCCCCAAAAAACTTGGTGTATCACCACTGCACCTGCCTCTTGGGATGCTCCACGAAACAGCAAATTAATATACTTAATTATAGATCAATTTCGCTTTTTTTTTTTTTTTTAAAGACAAAGTAATGTGCCAAGTAACAAAGAGAACCTTGAGCTTGGGCCAAAATTTATTAAATTGTGATAAACTGTGATAAACTGGAATTATGGATTTGCTTTTTCTTCCCCTTCTAGAGAGAAGTGGATTATTCTTTGGCGCAGGACAACTTCCTTAGATTTTAGGCATTAATGCTCCATTTCTGTATGTACTTTCTTGGGAGGAAGCCCCACTGAACTCAGAAGTTTTACGTATTAGTGCAGAGCGTTATGAGAACATAAATGGAGCCCTGGTGTAACAGTCCAAGGCATTTAGTGTGACATTTAGTTTTATTATTTAACACACATAAAGGACAAAAAATGAAATAAAAAGCAAAGTGTTGTTTCTAATTTCAGCATCTGGTCTTAGTGGCGAAATGGACAAGGCACTATGTATCTCTATAGTTACTGGTAGTACATAACAAGAAGCAATAGTTCCTAAATTAGAAACCCAAGACTTTCTCACTCTGCTTGGCAGAGAGGCACACGTGGAGAATTTACCAACAATATGTAACTACATGTCACTTAGCCCCTTAGTATTGGAAGATGTTTGGCCAATAGCTAAATTTAATGCAGACAATTGAAGGATATGCTCCTTACTTGAAATGCCAAAATACTAGAAGTGTTTTGCATTGAACGTTGTATTCAGTGGATGGAATAGCTTTGTATCATGTGAGTCTAGAAATGGAAGAAAACAGGCAAATCATTTTGAGTGGGTAGCATTCATGCCTACCTCCTACCGTCGGAGGAAAGATCTGTTTATCTTCTGCTGTGGAATTCAACTCATTTTTGAAAGAGGCAGCCAAGATGTGAATAAATTTACCAAATATGCCCGCGCATGCTGTCATAACTGAATTAGCTTTGGCAATCTGACTGATTAATTTGCTCAGCATGTAAAACTCAAAAATAAACTGACAGGAGTTAGAAATTGGGTAATTTATAACATTTGGAATTTTTAAATGAAATGGTGCATGTAGGGTTCACTTTAATCATATTTTAAAATTCCTGAGAGAAGGCTCTAATTATTTGTCTCTTGGCAGCCTCCTGTTCTATTGTGACGAGCTTATTGTCATGGAATTGCAACTAGACAAAAGAGCTTTTGATTTACATGCACAGGGCACTCCTTCTAGGAGGTATTTTTAGGTATCCAACAGCAACTTGCAACCACCAACTATTCTTGCTTAACTATTACATTCTTTAAAAACATTAAAGGTTAGGGGAAGGGTGTGCTAACGTGGGATTCGCTCAGAAAAACAACACAAGATGGGTATGAGACAATTATGTAGAAATCAGTGAGATACTTTGAGAATGATCTATTTTCTTATATTTGATAATTAGCAGAATTAAATTATATGCCTCTCTGTCAGAATTGTAAATAAGCCAGAGCTCCCCCTGTTTTAATCAATATTAAAAATGAGATGGATCTCTCCAGCTGATTTGACATACCTAGCTCACACAAAATGGCCCCTGGTAGCTTTGTTTCTTCCTCTTCCATATGAAGGCTCCATGTGAGGAAGGGCTACTTGTAGCTCAGTGGTAGAGCAAATATCACAACTTCTACCTGCAATACCTCTACATAGAGGTGGGAAAGATTCCTGACTGAAACCCCTGCTTTATATCTAGGTAGCCCCAATGGTGCCTTTCATTTCCCATCAGCCCCAGCCACATGGCCAATGGTCATAATATATTGTCTATAGCAGTGGCAGCCAATCAGCCAACTCAAAATTATTCCTTTAAATCATGAGGGACCCATAACCAGTTTGTGAGGTGCACTCTCACTAGTTTTCCCTTTTTTAAAATTGATTTTCTGAAACAAAATCAGTAACAAAGCATTCACAAAACAATTATCATAATTTCTTTCAATTATCATAATAAAACATGACAAGACTAACAAATGGGTCACTAGGGAGGTAAATACATACATCTTATTTCATAATACATAATATCTACACCATTTCTACGGTATTCCTTGTCTATGTGTTGTTTCATTTATATATTTAATAAAATCATACCATACAATGTAAAAATTATCTTGTTTTTTCTGTCTCCTTGTCACCTTCAGTTTTTGCAACAACTTTCCCATTGTGGCTGTTTGCAATGTTTTTCAGGTTCTGGTTGTGACCATTCTAGCTGCTGTTAATAAACGTTTTATCAATTCCTTACTACTTAACTGGTCCATATCTGAAGTATATAGAATAAGTAAGGCTAAGACCAGGGTATGACCTGTAATCTGAGATATATCTTTCAAGACTTGCTTCCAGAATTGTTCTATTTGTAAAAACCCACCAGGAAGTGGGGAGTAAAATACCATCCAAAGAACCTTGCGGGTGGGGGGACAACCTTTGAAATAACTGCATAAGCACAGGTCGCTGTTAATTCAGGAGCACTTTCTTTTTTTAAGGAGATGGTAAAACTCAAATTTTCAATGTAATCCCTCTGAATCAGCCCCACACAGGTTTCAGCCATGTCAACAAGACCTTAAGTAATCACTATGAAATGGAAGCAATCCTTTATTTATAAAGCAGCTCTTATTTCTTGTTTTTTGCCTATGTTTCAGGAAGGAGAGCAAGTTTGTTTTTCAGTCCCTGGTGTTGACAATGAAGAAAAGGCCAAGAGCACTGACAGGTAGGACTTTTATAGTCTCTGACATCTCCTAACCTCCAACTTCACAGTGAGTTATCTGTGCAGAGGATCTGACAGGTAATAAATTAATATGTTTACTGGCATATTCAAGACAGGAAATAAACTGATGGAAACACACATCTCATTACTTCTGCTTTTCATGTATCCTCTGACAACACTAACTGTCTACCTCTTTCCATCCCTCCTCTCCCTACTAGGTAACAGAAAATTGGCTCCTCTGTGAAAATAAAAATGGGAGCAAAATTTCATGCCCAGGAAAATCAAGACACATAAGAGTTCAGCTCTTCAAAGAGCTTTTTGCTCCTTTAATCATTTTTCTCCTAAAATAATCCATAAGGAATCCTTGAAATCCAAGCTAGTCAACTGTTGTGGGCTTTTAGTTTGAACTTTGTAGTTACAGATCTTTGAAGGAGAAATTGATAAAAAATGAAGTAGCAATAATGTGAGAGAGAATTGGAAAGAACAAAGAGAGTGTAGAGGAGGAGGATCTGTGAGCAGCTGCTGAGAGATGAGCAAATTCCTCTGTGAGCTGTCTGTGAGACAACTTTGTGTTGTGCCTTGACTGGCAAGTGCTCACCCTCTTCTTTGGCCCAGTTCATTGCCATCAATGTGAGAGAATCTCTGGGCTCTTCCAGGCGACCTATTTACTAAGCATCCAGATTAGTTTGCACAGCGTTTAATGAATATGTTGGATTACATCCAGTCTTTACTGAACATTCATTTGGATTTGTTTGTGGGGAGTTTTTACGACAGTGAACATTTATTCTTACTTGCTTGTGTCTTACCTATAATCATGAGCTCATTCCACACTTTTCTATGTGTTTTCCTATCACTTTCCTAATCACAAAAGTATAAATAAGTAAATAAAATGTTGCTGCCTATTGTCTTGGACTGATTGCCCAGGGCCTCAATGTACAGATACTGCTGGAGAGTGTTTGTTTAAGAGTGCTACAATAATATTATGTACAATTCTGGCTGCTCCATCTTAAAAAAAGAAAAGGAGGGGGAGAAATTGTAGGACTGGAAAAGATGCAGAAAAGGGCAACCGAAATTATCAGGAATCTGGAGCATTTTCTCTGCAAGGTTACCATGTTTGGGGCTTTTCAGTTTAACAAAAAAAGTGGCTCAGTGAGGGGTACTGGTAAATAAAAGCATTTAAAAAAAATATTCCTGGTGCAGAGAAAATTGTTGTGCCCCCCCCCATCTCATAATACCAGAATTTAGGGCAATCCAATGAAGCTGAATGTTGGAAAATTCAGGACAGAGGAAAGGAAACACATTTTCACACAGCACATATGTATAGAACAATGTCACAAGATGACCATCTAAAGCTAGTCTTGATGGTCACTGACTTATGTTTATGATTTTAGAAAGGCATGAGGCAAATTCATGGGAGATCAGGCTGCCAATGGCTACGAGTCATGGAGGATAAATGGAACATTCAGTTTCAGAGGCAGTAGGCTGCTGAGTAACCATTACTGGGGAGCTACAACAGCAGAGGGATTTTGCTTCTAATGTCCTGCTTTGGGGTTTCCTAGAGGCATTTTTAGTTGGCTGCTGTGCGAAACAGGACAAGGTGGACCTTTTGATCTAACCCAACAGAGCTCCTCTAATATGGCTTTCTTATAGGGACTCACTTTAGCCCAGGAACTACATCCTTCCATCACCCCTTTTGCTTGAAAATCCCTCCCAGAAAACCTGTGTGGTGGCACTCCTCTTCCTTCCTTCAGATCTTTCCTTAAAACCACACAAGATGCGGAGCCTTTGCTCCACATTTTAGTCCTCATTGAGATAAACCCTAAATTCATGTAGCTTCTAAATTCTCCGCACTTATCACTTGCTGCTCTTGCTGCTCGTCTTTCTCTGTCTTTTGCCGCTCCTTGCCTAAATATTGTGTTCCTCAGCAAAGAAACATGTATTGTTTTTTGTTCTGTAAAGCCTTTGTAAATTAGGGCTGTCGTATTTCAAAAAGCTGCTTTTTCCATCACATTGCCATAGATTTCCCAGCCATTTTTACACCCAAAAACCAGGACATGTCAGGAATTTTCCTGATGTATGGCAAGCCTATGTAAATCAACAGTGCTTTATTAACCTGAGCTAGTGAAATATACTCAAGAGTTGCAAAGTGATTTCATGCTCTTTATTCAGCTCATAGTGGTGAGGAGAAATGAATGAATGTCCCCTCAAAGTATCTGCCTTATATACATTATTTACACAATGGGCTGCACATGATTGGCTAATTCTGGAATTATACTGTAAGCCAATCAGGTTGTGGATTCACTTATATCTGGAGCATGATTGGGTGGTTCCTGCCAACCAATCATACTGCTGCATTGTTCTAGGACCAATCAGACTGCTGCATTCTGAATCCTATTGTTCTAGGACCAATCAGACTGCTGCAATTTGGATCCTATTGTTCTAGGACCAATCAGACTGCTGCAGTTTGGGTCCTATTCAACTCAGTACATAACAGCTAGCTATGCCCAACCTGATACTCTCCAGATGTTTTGGGGTCCAAACTCCCATCAGCCCTGGCCAGCAAAGCCAGTGGTCAGGGATAATGACAGCTGCCCTCCAAAATATCTGGAGGGCACCAGGATGAGGAAGGCTGATCTAAATATCAGCTGTCAAATGAACAATTTTAACTGCATCAACTTACCCCTTTGTATGATAAGTGGGAAACTTATTGGGTACCCTGGAGAACCAATTAAGGTTTATACTGTATATGGCTTTGCTTTCTTCCAACATAAAAAGGGCTATACATAGTAAAAAAATGTGACTATTTTTTTCTTTGCTCTACCCCCCTCCACTTACTTAATTTATCCCAAATGTAGTTTTGTTATCATAGTCGCTTGGTAAACTGAATAAAAACAAAATTTATCTTTAATCTCAGCTATGCAGATTTTTTAAAATTAAAGGCACAGAACATACTCCCAGCTTCATAAAAATAATGTTGGGTGGAAAAAGTATTACAACTAGGCTGTCTCTAGTTTGGGTTTGCCACCCGTCTTTTTGCATTAACTTGGTAGAAGACAGCACAGACAACAAGCTGAGGTCACTTGGATCGTGTTAAGCAGTTCTCTCACAGGCTGTAATACAATGCAATCAGTTTAAAAAAAAGGGGGGGGGGAGATTGTTCTCCAGAAATAGGTGAATATGCTCTCTTTTAACCCTGCATAAACCAGACCAGAGGATCCAAAGGATCCCTTTTTCACTCATTGTGGATGGGAGTGCAGAGATAAGTCTCCCCTCCCTGGGCATTGCCTTTTTAGAAAGTGTGGCTTCCCCACACTTGTTATTATTTAAGGAAAAGTAAGTTACCTGAAAAAGAACCTATGTACAATTGGATCTAGACCACTGGGAACACTGGGTCTGTCTCTAGTCCCAGTAGTCCTACTGCTTAGATTAATCAGAGCGGGGTTGCCAAACTTTTGGGGCTATTTGGAGTTTTGAGAATATGCCATAGCCGGGTCACAAAATGGCTACTGTGGGGGTTGTGCTGATTAACACAAAATGGCTGCCATAGGGTGTGACATAACGTAGCCAAAAGAGCAGAAAAAGAGACAGGGCCACAGAATGGTGTGGACAAGCACATCCCCAATCAATTGGTGGGAGGGGGCACCTACATAAAGCACTGCTGCACTCATTCATAGAGAGCAGCTCTTTGCATCTCCACTCTTCTCTCTCCTCTCCTGGCATATGACGAACTGTGGGTGTTTGGTGTAGGAGAGACTGAGGCACTGCAAAGAAGAGAGCAGGAAGAGCTCTCTCATGCATTGTGGATTTTTAGGGGATATTTAGTGAGACCTTTTGTAGGCACCATAGGAGGTACTGGCAGGCACACCAGTGCCCATGGGCACTATGTTGGGAACCCCTAGATTAGGGCTGCACTCCTGAGTTTGACATCTGGTCAAGAGGGAAGTCAGCATCTTGTTAGAGATACACACTTTCCCATGATTGTTCTGATGATCACAAGAAGCATTTCCTTTTGTTTGCTGCTTTCAGTGTGTAAACTAGGGAGCCTAGTGATTGCTCACTTGTACAGGGAGCAAATCTGTTTGTACAGACTGATCCAGCCTAGTATTGCAAACACTCTGCTTGTCATTTTTTCTTTTACCCCTCATTTCTCCCATACAATCATTGCTTGTATATACTGTACATCAGGGTTGCTATATTTCAGACAGAAATCCAGACAGAACGGTTGTTGGGCTTTTGTGACAATATCACAAAATAAAATTAAAATAAAATAAAATTGGAGCTATTTTTAAGTAAAATCGCCAAAATAGCGACACTGCTGACACAGATATATCTGGATTTCCCTGGACATTTCAGCAATTTCTGCCTGGACACTGTTTCCAACTGCAGTATTCCATATATATCTGGGAAATTCTAGACGTATGGCAACCCTAAAGTGTACATGCACCAAAAGGAGGCATAAATAAATACATACCAGTGAAATGGGGAAATAACGTGCAGTAGAGAAACTATGGTGCAGACATACTGAGTTTTTGCATTAACTATTATGTTGACTCTTTATTTCTCTGCAGGATTTTGCACAGAGTTGTTGCACCCAGTTCAAACCCTGGACATCCTCAGATGTGTGGACTTTGTCCTGCTGAACTGCTGGAGAGAACACCAGCTAGAAGAGGCAGGAAAATCATTGAATATTTCTGGTTTCCAGTTGATGGTAATACCGAAGAGTGATTGGAGAAGAATTAAAAATATAACCAATGATGGGGGGGGGGGGTAAGGCAGCTCCAGGATCTTGTGTAGGAGCCACGATGTTTTTACTGGAGTGCAAGATTAATTGAAGACCTTCCTTGTATTGGCAAGTGAATGAGGTGATGAGACTTTTCTTTGTGACAGTTTGTCATAGATGAAGCCAGAGAATGAGAAACTTCATCCAGCAGAGGTTGGGCAAATTTTTCTTTTTTTAAAATAGGTTTCCTACTTACCAGCATTCTAAATTAAAACACTTGCCTTGCACATCTAATTAAAGGTTACATTCCAGTTGCCTGAACATATTTTGTTAAGATGCAATGTGCATGCAAAATTGAATCTATGCAGCACTACTACAAGCAATGGATATTATTCCCAGGATTGTAGGCATGCTGATTATAACCAATTGGCTGTTAAATGTACTGCTGTTCTTTGGTTTGTGTTTGTGTGTGTGTGGAAGTGCCTGCATTTTTTCACTCCTCTGATGCTGTGGGACCTGTCATAATGAACTCCTGCACTTCAAAGTGTACCACTAAATGAAAGTGAATGTACCGGTACATTTGCAAAAGAGAATGCAAGATTTTTTCAATTCAGCAAGATTGATTGTTCTTCAACCCCAAAGAGTTGTGTCTGCATATTTACCTGTAAAACATGAACAAAGTGCATCCAACAGCAGTTGTCTATTATAGTTTGTGGCTTTGGATTGGTGCAGCAGTATGCATGTCCCATAACGGGCCACTTACACACGTCTATCTGTTGAGAAATAAGGGCCAGTTCATAGAACTATTCTGTCCATTATTAAAAGTAAGCAAATGGGCCATCTGATCATGAGGGCTTACAAAGCACTGAGCCTTTGCCAATATGGTTTGATTTCAGATAGCAAAGAAAAACAAGTTACCTGACAGCACTGTGACTTGGCCCAAAGGGGGTAGGGGAGCCCAACACAATTGTTGCCAAGTCCCAGCACAAAGCTAGCTAAAGCTAGATACTATTGTGTGGAAAAGGGATCCTTTTCTTCTACTCCCTTCCAGATGAGATCTGATGGGGCCCCTCCCTGTTAAATTGCAGGCACTGGATAAATACCTTCCTATTCTAGCAGGCGAAGGGATGCGGGTGGCGCTGTGGGTTAAACCAGAGCCTAGGACTTGCTGATCAGAAGGTCGGTGGTTCGAATCCCCATGACAGGGTGAGCTCCCGTTGCTCGGTCCCTGCTCCTGCCAACCTAGCAGTTCAAAAGCACGTCAAACTGCAAGTAGATAAATGGGTACCACTCCGGCGGGAAGGTAAACGGCATTTCCGTGTGCTGCTCTGGTTCGCCAGAAGCGGCTTAGTCCTGTTGGCCACATGACCTGGAAGCTGTACGCCGGCTCCCTTGGCCAATAAAGCGAGATGAACACCACAACCCCTGAGTCGGCCACGACTGGACCTAATGGTCAGGGGTCCCTTTACCTTTTTATTCTAGCAGGCATTTTAAGTAGGTTGCATTATGCCTGTTTATGGAACTTGTGCTGTTTACCTGTTACTGTTTTTTGTTTTGCTTCAAACTCTGTGTTATTTTATAGCAATGTTTTATTGATAGTTCTGTAAGCTGCTTTGTAACCACCCATGGGGAAATGTGGCTTCTGCATATTGGAAGTTAATAAATATAAACAAACATCTCATGTAGCAGTCTGCATTTGTCAGCAGGCAAGATGGGGAATATCCTGACCTGAAAGACGGCACAGTGTAAGTTGCCAGCCACTTCTCCATGTGCAACGTTTGTCTCTTGGACAAATCCTTGACAGAGAGCACCACCCAACTCCAGTTGGTAATTGAGATGGAAGCTCCAATTGGCTCCCAGGGGAGCTTTTTTCCTTTTGGTAATTACAGGAGGATTCCCTGCCCTGCCCCAATTAGGTTTGTAGGGGGTAGGAAGAATTAAACCTCCTCTCTCTGTACAATGGCTCTGATGGAAATCAGGGAGTTAAACGTTACAGATAGGGAGTTAAACGGTTAGATTTAACATATCCCCTAGGGATATTGTTTTTTAAAGAGCATTAAAAAAACTTTAGCCTTCAAATGTCAAGTCAGTGCTTGAGTTTTTACAGTAGAGTAGAAATGCTACAGAAATGTTGAAGCTATTATCTCTTCAGTTACATGAAAAAGTACCTGAATTAGTTAAGATAGGGCAGCAACCTCCTCTGGAGGAAATGAACATGAAGGCTTCACATACCTATTAAGAAAGGTGGCTATGGGAAGCAGCAACACAAAAAGGTGCCAATTTGATTTGAAGCTAAGTAGTGGTTCTCAAGCAAGAAAGACAATCTATGCACAAACACTATGTCTGGAGCAAAGTGCACACAATAAAAGCTAGTCTCAGATGCATGGCTCCAAGTACTTTTCAGTACTCTTAAGCAGTGGCAATATAAACAATTGCTCAGTACAGCAAGTTAAAAATGTAGCTTATCACTGCTTCCTACAAC
The DNA here is from genome assembly GCF_951804945.1 of Podarcis cretensis. Classification (NCBI taxonomy): domain Eukaryota; kingdom Metazoa; phylum Chordata; class Lepidosauria; order Squamata; family Lacertidae; genus Podarcis; species Podarcis cretensis. Next base: position 70,418,172 of record NC_137170.1, on the reverse strand, counting down.
ATGAACCATTCATTGGCAGCAAAAGAGCTAGGTTAATGCTTCATGAAGTACTAGCAATTCAGTGAAAATTGTTGCCTTTATCAAAGCCAGGTCATTCAACACACATTTGAAATCTTACGCTAAGTTATTAGTATCTACACTTATTACGTCACACAAATGTTTGCTGGTGTTTAAGGGGTCATGTGCTACAGGGAGACTGAGTTAAGACAAGAGGTAAATGGATTTCTTTCAAATAAAAGGTCTGGACTTGCAAATAATTTGGCCAATTCAGATGGATAGCATACCTCACTGGCATGTTTGGTAATCAGAATAAGTTGAATTTAAATGTACAAGATAGAGATAAAAACATATTTACACATGTAGGCAAAGTCTAAGCTTTCATGAGAAAAATAGAGTTTGGCAGGTCACAATGGCAAAATTTGACAAAATTTCTTGTTTCACTTGAAGATAAAGCAGATGAGATTAAAAGTAACATTAAACAAATCATCATCAGCCACATGGATTCACTACATGGAAAATTTGTCCACCACATTTCTGCTGAATAAATAGAGGTTGGTGTGTGTGTGAAACCCATTTGCAATTATTGTCACAAAGTTTATTTTTCTGTAAAAAACTGCATTGTTGTGCATTAGGACCCACAGAGATAATTAAATTTGGAAGTGCTGTCAACTGAATTTTGGCTTTATATTACCACTGAGTATCCTGAGCTTGCTGATGAAACATTATCAATGCTGCTGCCATTTGGTAGAACTTATCTTTGCTAGAGAGGTTTTCCAGCAAAGACTAATGTGTCACTATTGATCTGAGACCGACAACGATCAAAGCTTTAAAGGTAATTTTCTCATCCCGAGTTTTTTTAAACCAATTCATGGGTGCCCGTGAATACCTTTCCCAAGCAGCACCCTGCAGCAATGGGTAGGAAAGTACGGAGGGAGGTTATGGGTATAGAATCTTACCGTCCCTGCAGAGGTACTGCTCTGCCCTACTCCAAAGGTGCCCAGTGCCTCTAGGAACCTCTGCTGAAAACAGAATCAACCCTAAATTTCTGTTCAGAGGCTTTTAAAGGGAATTGCTTCCATCCTAGGTACTGGGCACCATTCCACAAAGGTTACCATATGTTGGTGGGTGATAGGTTCTTACAGCTTCTGTTGCCATGAAAGTGGAACAAGAGGGTGTCATGGGTGCAGTTCTGCATGCACACTGTCTCTTTATGTCATTCTAGTTTTTATTTTTGCCGACAGCTGATTGCAAATGTACAGATCTATGGGTAATGCAGAGTAGCCCTAGTTGTGTGTTATAGATCCGCATCAGATTTTGCAAAGTTGCCAGCTGCTTCCACTTTGGTCTGCAAGGTGGAAGGTAGCTTCTCCTACAGAAGCAATTGACCTGGTGATGCCCTGGTGGGCCCTAGTAGGAAACTCCAAGCCCACCAGAAGCTTGCGTGAACAAAAATAAACACATAGGTTTCTGTAACAACCATTAGCTATATTTTAAAATATGAACAAAAACAGAGATACATACTGAAGCAGTGCATTGTTAATATATTGGCCAGCTTCTGCTGCCCTATAGGGCACCCATTTAAGAGGATTGTGGATACACATTTATTAGAAACACAAGCGGGAGACTTTTGCTCGGAGCAATCAGTAGCAAAGTTGTGTTTTCCCCACCAGCATTGAATGGGATAACTCTGCCCCCGAAGGACCAGGTGTGCAGCCTGGGAATCATTTTGGACTCACAGCTGTCCATGGTGGCACAGGTCACTTCTGGGTCCAGGGCAGCTGTCTACCAGCTTCATCTGGTGCGCGAGCAGAACCCTACCTGCTTGCACACTGTTTTCCCCAAGTGGCTCATGCTCTGGTTATCTCCACCTTGGGACTACTGCAATGTGCTCCTTTGAAGGGGACTCCGAAACTACAACTAATCCAAAATGCGGCAGCTACACTGGTGACAAGGAGTTGCTGCCGGGACCATATAACACTGGTCCTGAATGAATTTCACTGGCTCCCAGTATGTTTCTGAGCACAACTCAAAGCATTGGTGCTGACCTTTATGCCCTAAATGGCCTCAGCCCAGTATACCTGAAGGAGCATTTCCATCCCCATCATTCAGACACTGAGGTCCACCTCAGAGGGTCTTCTGCCTGCCTGGGGTTTGAACAGTTTAACAAGAGCATCCATTGGCCACAACAGGACATAAAAATGTTTCTTGCTTTGAAAAAGCCAAGCTTTGACTAATTTAGGAAAACTATGTAGGCACAATTTACGGTAGTTTGCTACACAGTATTATTAGCATTTTTTAGACTCCTGGTGATTATTTGCAGTTGCTTTTTATTTTTGTGAAATATGAAACTGTTGCTGGATCAGCCATTTTTTTTTGTCTCCCAGAATTGTTTCCACCAAGTTAACCAGATGGCTTTGAGCAGCGTCATGATTATTTTCACATTTGTCTCCCAGAAGCTAATATATTGGGAGCTACTGTGTCCATGGACATGCAATCACATGCAGGATAAATCAAATGCTTTTTTAAAGTAAGCCATTTAAGGTAGTGTCTGTCACTACCACCTGTAGTATCGCGAGGCAATGATCAGGGAATTCTAAGAATGAACCTCGAAGCTTAATCCCTGCCGGTCCCTCAAACTAATTTTTGACCAATGTTCTAGAAGCTGCTACTCATCAAGAGCTCAAATACATGCCACTTGCACTCCAGCCCTATAGATTATTATAAAGCATGCATTATGGCAGGCTAGTGCACCCCCCACAACCAAGCATGTTTGTCTTCATTCAGATTACACAAAGATGGGGACCACTCAGAAAGCCTGTCAAGTAATTCCAGCTTCAATATCTATTTTGTTTGGCAAACAAATTTTAAAGAGCAGCCATTTCAACAGATATTCAAGTATCACAATGTTTATTGATAGATACAAGTATATAAAATCAGGGCATGAACATGTCTTGATAAATTAAGTAGACTTAATTTCAATACTATAATAGGGACCAATTCAGTTTCTCACCATTTTATTTCACACCCACAAAGACCACTTCCAAGGGCATTTATCCACCTCTTCAAAATGATCAATTTTGTGCAAGTAAACCATGTTTCTTTTTAAAAAGACTTGTGCACTTGCCCAGGCTCAAAGATATTAAAATCTAGCACATAAAGCCCATTACTAGAGGTAGAAATACAGGCAATATACTATTACGGTAACCACCATCGATTACAGTTAAGGATTCTCTGTAACAACCAAATGGATAATCAAATATTGCAACAACTCAAGTATTACACTGAGCAAAGTGCATTTCTACAGTATTCAGTGTTGCTATTCAGATTTCTAACGAACAGCCTATGGTAACTGGCATCAAAGAAGATCCTTACACAGACTGCTTCTGAACTTATGATGTAATTATTGCATGCTGCTAATACACTGTTATCTAAACATTAAATATACTCTAAAATATTTTTATGGTAGACTATGATTAAGACGTACTACAAAAACCCTTATGCAGAAGCAAGTCCTATTGACCTACTGCTGCTTTAAATATTGTGAAAACATTACAGCGGAATGAGTTTTCGCAGTGGTTAGGTCAAATGCAGTTACATCATAGCAACAGTATGTTTGCACAATTTAAGGCTTTGGCTGGTTTAGTCAGCTTCTTCCTCAGATTCTTCTTCCTCAGCAGTTTCCAGCCAGGTCAGCCACTGGTTTACCTGTAATTAAGCCATTGTAATATTAACAGTCAAGAATGACAAATGGTTTATCACATATTCATGGAGACTGGCCCTGCACGTTATTAAATCACCACATACTACAAATCAAAGAAAAGTAAATTTAATCCTTTTACCCTTTTAGCTTTATATAAATCAAAATTTTGAATTTGTTGGCAAGGCAGATTCCAATGCCCTCGTTTGCCAGCTTTACAGGGTTCAAATACTTCAAATAAATTCCAACTATAGAACTTGTTGTAGCAGCAAATTAAGAGATTCCAAAGAGATGGTTTACCTGGAACAAAGCTTTGCCCTTCCCTGGAAACTCTTGAGTAATGTCTTCTTTCCATGCCAGAAAAGCTTCTTCTTCAATGATTTCCATATCATAGAAATGAACAAAGAAGCGCAATAACATGCCTAAAAACAAACCAAGCACAACAATTTTTTTCTGGTTTTTTTAAACACCAATAGTACAGATTGCAGTGCACGTTTGCTAGAATTCTCCCCAAACCCTCACATAACAAGATGAGGCTCAAGTGCTTTCTCCTGCATGGAGAAACAGAAGTTTGAATCCATACCTTTTGGGAAATTGTTGTTGTAGCAGTGCACTTGGAGCGCATACAGGGCACTCACTTGTAGATCAACATGGTCATGAAGGAACTTCTGCATTACCGGCTTAAAGGAAAGAAGCAGCTGTTTTTCTTGCTCCAACTGCTCTTTAGAAGGAGCAGATGAAGAATCTGGTTCATCATTAGGTGGGTTTACTTCACTAGAAATATACTGCAAGAAACTGAAACAATAGCATATGTTTGACTCAACTGTTTATAGACAACCACTGTCCCTGCAAGAAGGCATGCACTATATCTCAAAAGACTAACAAGGACTCCTTGATATAAATTATGCTTTTAAGAGATTTGTGAACCCCAATATTAACCCCACATTTTATAAAGCACAGCTACTAAAAGCAAGGACATTCATGGTACTCAACAGAACTGCTTTAAGACATGCATCTTACCTGGTCATCAAAATATTAACAAATCCCTTATCTACATGAAGTTTCGGTGAAATGTTGTCTTTAATCCATTTATAGATCGCTTGAGGGGATGGATCCAACTTTATTTGCTTTAAGAGCTCCTTTTCCAGTTTTAGAAGTGGAAACAAGAAGCTAAGTCCTTTCCCTTCCAATATCTCCAGCATACGATCCTTATTCTGGTCGATCTCTGTAACAAATTATATATTTTTTTTATTAAAAAAAATCCAAATTAACATTCAGGCTTGTCACCTAACCCAATGTTGTGGCCATCCCTGCTTTTGTTCAAAATTTGAAAAGTCTAGTCTTTAATGTGTTATTTCCTAACTTTTTATGTATTAGGCCCAGTTGCAGCCTTAGAAAAATAAAAATAAATGAAACAACAATATTTCGTTCCCTTACCAGGCAGCATCTTCTGCATATTGACTTTGCTCTGTTGGAAGAGTTCTGTTAGCCATTCACGGTCCTGTAGCTTAGCTAACTGCTGAAGGCAAAGCAAGAAGAGGGGGAAATGGGTGCCACTTTCCAATGGTTGAGCTAGTTCTGAGATGCTCACTAGTTCTGAGATTATGGCACGGGCTGCAAACTGTGCTAGATAGGATTTTACCAGAGGGATGTCTACCTCCAGTTTAGGACACTGGTCCAATACATTTAGGAATGCCTGAAAGAAAAAAAGGATAAGTTTGTTTGTAATCATTATATTTTTATTACATGTCCACACATTAGGACAGCCAAACAATGTAAAACAAAGAACAAGTCTAAAGATCTCCAATATTCAAGTGGGCAATCGGAGCCTGTTGTTATCTCTTCAAGGTGCCACATGCTTCTAACCCCCGAGTTCCTTCCTTCCTATTAGTTTCCAAGCCATTTAAAGCAGGGGTGGGGACCTTTATTCACATTGGGAGCCAAATGCCATTTTGCCAAAAGGAAAAAAAAAGTGGGCAGGGCTACGGATGTGATTTTTGTATAGCTACACAAAACTCAGGTTTCTGCACACCTCCATCGAGCCAATATAGAACTATTATCATACTTTAAGGACACAATTCATCCAGGTATAGAATAGGGTCAGTGAGAGGTGCATCCTGGAAAGGTGGTGTTTCTGGAGAAGAGCCCCAAAGCCAGGCAGAGGCCTACAGGGCTGCACTTTCTCCCCCGGACCTGTCGTTCCTGATTTAAAGTGTTCTTCCAATCTTTTTACATCACTTTGTTCTTGGAACTGGAAGGACTTTTGTTTATGGCTCTGCCCATTATGCAGTCCACCAACAGAATACCCTTGAGAGCACAGAGCAGCAGATCTGGACTGGAAGTACTCAAGGAGATGGGCTGTCCATCCTACCATGAAGTGGGAGGTATTATAATCTGCATCAGCCTGCCCAGTAGTGAGCAGTGGACAGAATAACCTATCGATGGATCCCCCTTCACTGAAATAAGAGGTCCCACTCCAGTTTTAAGACACTTATCACCTATATGAATGGGGGAAAGCTGCTTAATCAAATGATTAAAAAAGTGTCACAATATATATAATGAGACAACAAAAAAAGAGCTCAAAATTTTTACAAATACAGTACCTGCATGAAGTTGTCACTAGTGGCTATCCCTTCCTGCTTAAGTAAATTGATCAGAGCACTTGCTTTTTCTTTATCTTCATCTGATCGATCCAATGATTGAAGTATTACTTTGCTTAGCATCTCAGGGATAAAGTGTTTTGGCGCCCTCATTTCTCTCACACCATTGACCGCATCGTTGGCATTTCCATTGTTCAGATATTCAGTTACAACAGTTTCCTGAAAGAGAAAAATGCTTGATCTTAATAATGATAGCATTATTTATTATACTTGTTACCCAAAGGTCTCAAAGCGATTTATAACAGTTAAAAACACAAACAAACCTGCTAGACCATAAAACGAACAAAAAGCCCACTCCTGTAACAGCCATAGGAAGCTGGAAGCTGCCTGCACAAGAATACTTAGTGAAACTTACTGTCATTTTGAGCAACTCTTCCTTAGAAGGTGGTGGCTTTTTAGTTGTCTTTGCAGGTTTCTCCTGGATAAGTGGTGGATTTGTCTTGAGACCAAGCTGAGGTGGCTTGAAAAGTAAAAAGCCCTCATTAGAAAATTAAACAAGTGACAAAGTGTTTATTTACTCAAAAACATTTTAAGTTGCTGGATTCAAACTCTGAATTATTTGGCCACGCAACTCTCAAAACGGACATGGACCCACTAGAAGGGTGTTGTGCCCAAACTTCCTGGAGTATCCACAACAAAGGACCAAAATTCCACAATGAAAGCCACCACTTTTCCATTAGGCCTAATCACACATATTTTCTGTTCAAAAAAATCATTTAAAAGTCACCTTTGGTGGGCAGGGTGCACCCAAGGTGGTGCAAAACAGTATGAAAACATTCCAACACAGAAGCATAACTATTATCTAAGGGGTTGGCCAGCTGCAAACAACAAACTAATCTAGCTTCCCATGGTAGAGGGAGGGGGGAAGCAGCTCAAGTTTTTAAAACATGCTTGGAAATTTACAGCATGGAAACCATGCACACCTCTGTGGCAAAGCGAGTTCCATAATATAGGGTCTCCAAGTTTGCTTCAACATACTCCCAAAAAGTAAGCATGGGGAGAAAAGGGTCTTGCTGTAAAAGCTTTTGGTCTTCTGAACATTTAAATATAAGAAAAGACTTGCTGAAGACATAAGCTGCAACTCTCTTATGGAGTCTTATTCAGGATACTGTGTTCTCAATCCCCACAGCCACATTAAAGGTAGTGGGCTGCCAGGTTACTATTAAAATTTCTATACCTTCATCTGAGAATCACAGGGTGGGCTATATTAAACACCACACACAATAGTTAAGAAAAGCGATACTCCCCCTGCCATAGCTTAAAAGGCCATATATTGTTTGTCAAATGCCTGCATGAACAGGAATGTTTTTGCTTGGTGCCTTAAAGATATGTAACGAAGGCGCCATGCAAGCCTCCCTGGAGACAGCATTCCACATGCTCCAGGCCAGTGGTATAATTCTCTAACTTTCCACCCAGCTACATCATTAGTCGCAGCTGTCATCCATGGGTAACTTTACCTGTCCCAAAGGTGGTGTCTGAGTACGTGGTGGCTGTGCACTGGGAGGAATCATAGTTATCTGGGGCTGAAGCTTTGGCACTTGGTTTTTGTTTATTAGGAAAGATTGAGCAGGCCTCAGGCTAATCTGTGGAGAGAGAGAAGAGGTTAAGAATTCTGTAAGAGTTCTGTTAGTGTTGTAGCGGGAGTTGCACGTTATCCACAAGCATTTAATAAGCCTCAGCAACAGCATGACTAAGTAGGGAACTAGTTTTGAGGGAGATGCCATTTTACCATGGCGCTTTATGCCCCCAACCATTATCTGAAACTTTCAGTGTACTTCAACTGCTCTTTCTTTATGAACATATTGCCCTCATATCTCATAATCTTGTTCATAGGACACTGGAGACTCCCGGGGGAGGGGAGAAGGAAGAAGAGGAAAAGGGGCAGGCGGAAAGAGAAAAAAGAGAAAAAAGTTAAGAGGCAGAAGGTAGGGAGGGAGTTCCAGCATTGGTCCTCATAATAACGCGTCTTTTTATAATCATCGGGCATTTCATTTAGGACCAAGTCTGTTCAGACTTAAGTGTATACCTCATCTGCATTAAGCTGTCCTTTCTTAGAAAACCGTGGCGGCATATCCTTGGACGACCCTTGTTGTTGGGATAGAAGTCCCTGATTCTGATTATGGTATAGTTGGCTTTGCCCCTGTTTTCAAGGAGAGTGAAAGGGAGATGAAGACCACCACATCCCAGTACTTGCTCTTATTATATAGTGTTAAGTGTCTAAAGTACTTCACGTGCATTCTTTACAACAATACTGTTATGGTCAGTATTATCTTCGCTATCAAGAGATAATAACAATTCATTTCAAAGCAAGGAAGTAATGTATGTTAAGCTACTTTGGAGATCATTTTGATAAGAGTATAAATATGTGTGATGCAATGGCTTGTTCAAGCATGGCAGAGGTGAAACACAACCTGGAAACTTTTTGGTTCACAGCTCTCAATCTTTACAACCACTAATGCTCATTCATAAGATACAATAGTTACTTCAGACAAATGACGGCAGAATTTTAGTTTTATCAATTGTGGAACAGAAAACCTACTACTTGAGTAGGAAAGAATTAATTGTTAAGAGCCTTCTGTGAAGCTTATTTAACATTAAGCAACGTATTAAATTATTTATCCTTCTTAGAGGAATTTGCAAGAATCAGATGCGTAGTATTACTTTCACTAAGATCACTTACTGGATTTTTCAAAAAGGATTTGCCTAGTTCTCCAAACTGGGATTGAGCAGGGGCCATGAGGTGTCCCCCATGGCCATTGAAAAGTTGATTTGACCGATGTCGCCCCATGGTGGGTGAAAATCTATCTTGAATAACTCCTGGACCAGTACCAATTCCGCTACCTGTTTAATAAAAACAAACAAACAATCAGACTACAGTATCTTAACATAGCTACATAAAGTGCATTGAAAAGATATTATTATTTTCTAAAGTTGAAGGAATTACCAGGCATTTGTCCAAACATATCAGCAAGCCCTCCAAGTGGATCCCTGTCAAGTTTCATCCTGGGTGGCATGAACGGTCCCTCCAGAAAGAAGTCACTTCTCATCCCTTGAGACATAGGAGGAGGAATAAAAACTCCCAGATCCTTAAAAACAAAATGTTAAATAATTATGTAATTAAGTTAAAACAGGAGATCCCAAGTCTATGATAAGTAGATACCCACTGGGATAGATCCAGATATAAGCACATGTAATAAAGGCTCATAGAAGCAAACCTCCCTGCCTCTCCTCACTGTGGCCACCCCAAAGGTCAAGTAACCCCAGCTGAATGGGGTGACATGGCACAGCTGATTTCCAGTAGCTGAGTGGGGACAACTAGAGCGTGAGCTCTGCCCATGGAATCAGTTTTCAGGTAACACCCCCCACCGTCCCATTCCCAATACCACAGCTCATCCTATTCAGCAGGGTTCCTCAACCAGACAGCAGCATGTCTGTTGAGCCACATACTTAAGTACAGCATTTGCCTAGATAAATACGTACTTTCACTGCATCTTGACGGATTTGATTGATAGTCTTTGGTCCATTGTCAAGAAAAGCTTTGCGAGGAACCCAACGGTGTTCTCTCAACTCCACAGTATCCTTAAATAATAAAGAAACAGAATATTAAGTTCAAGGACATATGCCAAAAATACATAACCTGCCAAAATAAACAATTTTATGCTCTTACCTGCAGCAGGAAACGAATCCTTGCCGGCAATTCCTTACTCATCATCAAGGAGCGCATACGGGCAAAGTACTGATCCATTAAGGACTGTTGAGAGAAATTTGCAATGTGCATTCAAGTGAAGGGCTTACAACACACATCATCAGAAGCAAGCCTCTTTAAAATTTATACAGAGATTGGAACCAGAACATTCTACGTACAAGTCTAAATAAGACCAGAGGAAATGCCTTGGTTCTGGCCTTCAATTTTTCCTAGTTAACAGTCCTGCTGTAAAGCAGTTATTTATTACTGAACGTTTTACAGTGCAAGTTCATCAATGTCTACTCCAGACTGACATAGCAATACTTCTGTATAAAATAATAAGCTGCCATAAATACAGCACACAAAACCTAAGAGCATAAACATAAAAACTACAAGACAACAACAAACCTATGCAATTTAGGCAATGCTTACCTTGGCTTTTGCATGGTCTAGTCTAGGTCCTACTGTCCTCATTATCTGACAGAGGCACTCCAAATCCTCTCCCATATCCTTGAGTTGGACTCTCTTCTTCTTTTCCAAAAGCTGAATTTTTTAAAGCAAAAGAATTAAAATTGCACCTACTAACTCGTTTTTGTTACCATTTCAGTACATTTCACATAAAGTCTCACTAAACTAAATATCAATGCTGCCAGTTATTCTTCCACATATAATTATAATTTTCTACCTAAATGAAGAAAAAGCACCACTTACTGTTTTGATGCACTTATGAAGGATAGATTCATGAATAAGATCAAGCTTGCCAAGTTCTCCAATGAATTTGATGTTTCCCAGCATCTTGATCTTAGCAATGGCTCTCTGTTCCTCCTCCTCGGGGAGGAGGGGGGCATCATGCTTATCATAGACTTTAAAAAAGAGAGAGATAAGAGATGTTGTTCTGTTTGTATAACATATAAAGCGAAACAGTAATTACATTAAAATTATTTTGAAGTCTTACTATCAACATTTCTGGTGCGGTTTTCAAATTCATCCTGAAGTTTAGAAATTAAGAGGCGTCTGAATGTCTAGAAATAAAAAGGCAGTAATTTAACACCTTGTAGTTACACAAAACTAATTCTCACATTGGCATTAGTCTGACAGACGTTTGTACTCACTGTGCTTTGCTTCTGTCCTGGATGACACTCTGCTGATGGGCCATCAAAGTTGGGTGCATCTTCTGCCAGTCGCAGACATAGTTGAGCATATAGCGAGCTATATTTTGGCTCTTCAAGGGCTTTGTCTACGATCTAGAGAAAAAGGCTTTCCCGAGTTACTTGGAAGAACCAGAGTATAAATAACTCATCAGCAGCAAATCCCATGTTGCTTCATTTGTGCATGATATGCTAAGTGCACAGCTGCAGGTTCAACACCATCCTTTCCCTATCCCCTCCCAATGTTAGCAATCAGCAATGCAAGCATATTGGCTATTCACTAAATTCTGAGACACAAGGCTTACTTTGATGTGACTGTAGCACACACCCATAGATACCCTAACTCTGGGATCCCACAATGAGTAAGAGAAGCAAAGAGCTGGCTTTTATTTGACTGGTTGCCAGACTGCCTTAGCAGTGCCCCATACTAGGCAAATTATTTTGTTGTTTCTCAACTGGCGAGGACAGCTGTGGGATACCAGATAACCATACTCTTGCCTCCCCCTCCATCCAATGTTGTCATAGAACTGGATACAGAGAGGTTGGGATATTGCTGTGGAGCTACACTCATTGCTCCAATACAGTGCAAGAATCGTTCCTCAAGATGTAAGATAATGCAATGATAAAAACCTGAAAATTTTTGTTCCCAAGAACTAAAATTGTTTACAATAGTATTTCATCTCAAATAGTTATAAAAGGGTTATAACCATTTTCTGTTTATGCAAGTCAAATTACAAGCTAATCTGGTTTACTTAAGTCTCTTCTATGAGTGGTCACAAGGATCATTGTATCAGCTCATGAAAATGCAACACTTGCTAAGTGAAGAAAGGTTGCAAGCACAGATAAACACAGTGGTTGCTCAGACAACCACTGACCAGACCCAAAGTTGCTGTTTGTAGAAATTTAATTTGGGGTGTAGTTCCTCTTTAGAACAACTTTATTTCACAACAGAAGCATAATTGGATTGGATGAAAAGGTCTGTGATGTTTTGAGTCCTCCTGCTATCCCCTTTAATGGACATTAGATAAGGGACTCTATCCAATCTGGATCAAGCGAGGAACAGTGCTAAAGCTGTTCTAGATGTGTAACTTTCAAGCTTGTCCCCCCCCCACGTTACACCTGCATTATACGGTAGAACAATTACTTTTTTAATCATAACTTTTCTAATAAGTGTATATTCACTTACCAGCAGTATGATCCCCTTTAGGATGAGCTTAGACTCTACACCCACATTGAGGAGCTCAAGGCATAGCTTGTCAAACTTTTCAGGAGTAAGCTTATTTAATATGCTGAAAGGAAACAAAACAAGGAAACTGTATAAGCATCTCTGCAGAATCCCTTTTTTATAGCTTTGTCTATTATAAAGGTAAAGGGATCCCTGACCATTAGGTCCAGTTGTGACCGACTCTGGGGTTGCAGCGCTCATCTCGCTTTATTGGCCAAGGGAGCCGGCGTACAGCCAGCATGACTAAGCCGCTTCTGGCGAACCAGAGCAGCGCACGGAACGGCGTTTACCTTCCCGCTGAAGCGGTACCTATTTATCTACTTGCACTTTGACATGCTTTTGAACTGCTAAGTTGGCAGGAGCTGGGACCGAACAATGGGAGCTCACCCTGTCGCGGGGATTTGAACCACCAACCTTTTGATTGGCAAGTCCTAGGCTATGTGGTTTAACCCACGGCGCCACCCGTGTCCCTTTTGTCTATTATAGGTGGCTTTAAAAAATGTTTAGGAATCCATAGCCAGTACTAGCTTTTCATAACAGTTTGTGTTCCAATGCAATTTTTACAGGAAAAGTTGCAAACATATTGTGTATTCTATCTATTTTGTACTGAGCTCGCATAAATAAAGCTTCCATCATCAACTCGCTAAGGCGGTGTGGTGGCGCCAATATAGAGCTACTCAAAAACTAAGTAGATTACAGTTCAACTTCTGTGAAGGAACATGAGTATTGCAGGTTTAAAACCCCACGGTAGGACAGGCTGAGGACAGCGAAGGATATAAGAAAACTAAGTTACAAAGATACTGAAGCAAGGGAGTATAGCAGATAACAAAACCAAAACTATAGTAAGGACAGATTATAATTTTGAAACAAGCAAGAGACGACTATGATTCTATGATTCTATTCTATGATTCTATGACTTGAGCAAACCTTCACAACATTTAAAGCCAGGAAATATGCTAAGGGCAGGAGGAAAAGAATTACATCAAAAGATAGGGGCTGGAATTCAATGCCACACCCTCACAATCCCCCTCTCCCTCCTGTGCACTGTTCTAGGGTTTGTTCCAACCCATGTGTCAATTTTCGGAGCCCAGTGGGTATGCAGACAAATGAGAAATGAGAAAACCCCATTGCAAAAGCACAAGTATTTGCAAAAGGCTTTCACTGACGGGCCTGGTTAGGTGAATCCCACCTAGGGTAGTCAAGAAGTAGGTGATGGCAGTTCTCTGAATGGTCCTACTATTGCAGCAGTCAAAAAAGCGTAAGATAGGAGGCACATTCCTTGCTTTGTGTGCCTGACGGGTGGGGTACCTGTCAAAACTCTAGGCTAGCTTTAAGTTTTTTAGATGGGTCTTGGCGCAGGTACAGAATCCATTTAATAGACTGCACAAAGGTCATGCAGAAGAAGCAATAATCTAAATAAACCATGGATGGCAGAGACATGAAACTACTAAATGCAAGTGCCAAGGAGAATGCGGGACTGGAGCAAAACTGGAAGATTAAGTCTGGCACAGTATGGGCAACCTCTAAGTGTGCAGCTTTCAGAACTGTGGGCTAGGATGCTGAAGGCACAACAATTTCAGATCTAGGGCCTACACTATGCCAACACATGTTGTTTTTACCCACCAACCTGACCCTAAACCAACAGCAGCTCAGTAAAAGCTTTCTAGTGTTGCTTTCTGCCTGAAACTGAGTGTCAAGATGATTGTCAATCATCCTAGCAGGTCACTCAAGATCGGCTGCATTCACCTTGGTGGGTCATAACTTGGGAATGCCTGATCCAAGTGTCCAACAGGGAATACTGCCAGTAATTGCTGCAGGATTGTGATCTAACCAAATATGGTTTAAAACAAATGGCCAAAAAAAGCAGCACATCGGGAAGTGCATTTCACATATTGATCTGAAGCTATCAGCCGATTCTTGGCCATAGGCTTCTACCCACAGTTCCTTTTTCTCAGAACTTACCCTCTTACTTTCCTGAAGATTGCATCGTGTCTTTCTTTGTCATTTGCGGAGTCGTCATCTCGTCTAGTGCTTCGTGAAGGAATCCATTTCTGAGCGTTTTGCCCTGGGGTTTTCCCCAGGAACTCGCTTTATTTTGTAAACAAAAGAATCAAAGGTTAGAACTCATATGTCCCCATGTTAATTCAGGACACTTAAGTTCAACTTCAAACTACAATCCACCAAGACCAGCTTTCAAGACTGGATGACATTTCTACCACTCCCTTTTCCTTCTTTTTTACTCCACCTTCTTCAGCAGCCTGGATCTCACAAGTAACATATCAACAGATGTGGAACAGAAGTATCATTTGAATAATTACTGGTTTAAGTTTTCTTTCCAATTTACCACTCAACCAGACTGAGAAATTAACAGCTTTGCAAACTAAACCTTATGTTTCAACTTTTCTTCAATATCCCCAAATGTAGTTTCTCATTCATTTCATGAAGCCACGGCCAAGGTAGTATTCAAAATACTAAGCTGACATACCTGTTGCCGGCAGTCTTGGGATAGTGCTGAGGTGCACCCCTACCTCCTCCTCCGCCCGAAGAAGCACTATTAGAAACAAAGTCCCCAACGTTTGACAGTTAGTTATGAGTTGTTTTGCAACAAAAACAACTTGTATTAGATTAGTATTTCAGAATCCAACCAACCCAAGGAGTTTTCCAGCAGTGGGACTAGTGATGGGGAAGAAACATCTTGCTCAGTGGCTTGGGCACAGTACTATTTTCTTGTGCACCTTTGGATGGTTTTTTGACAGTTATATCCATGTGAGTTGTGGCCTACAGGTCTTGCCTATCTTGATTACACTATTAACAGGGGAGGAAAGGAGTAACCCTGTTGACAAACAAGCTGGCTGCTATTCCCCATGCCCTACAGACTCCCTTGTATAAGGCCTTGAACGGTTCAGTTGCACTAGTGTAATACCACTACTTGCCATGTACACTTGACTGCACTGTTTGCTTCCAACGGCAGACCAAGGTTGTTAAATAACAGAAGGCATTAACAATTAAGCTGCTTTGTTTTTCCATCTACTTCACCATAAAATCTAGTTTTACATACCTGAAACGAGAAGCACCCCCTTCTGCAATCGCACTCTCCACTTTGGCGGCTTGACAATGAAGAATCTTCAAAAGAATAATAAATTGACAGGATAGGGAAAAACAAAACCTAGGAGATAATCAAAGTTTACATTGTAAGTTTCTGATTACCAAAGTCTCACTAGCAAAACAAAAACGATTAAGAGTTAAAGCCCAAAGCTGCAATCCTAACTCCACTTACCTGGGAGTAAGTCACACTGAATTCAACAGGGCTTACTTCAGAACAGACCTGTCTAAGACAGCAGTATAAATCAATATACTGTATTGTCAATAACTTAGATCTCTCATCTACTCTGATTAATTTCCTAGAATGTTACTGTCTGTCCATCTATATTTTGTGCACAACATAAATTCAAAACAAAGTCTGCATTATAAGTCTCTTCAAAATCCAGGAATCTCGATAAGTGACACACAAGAAAAACTACATACTGTATTTTAATTTTTAATACCCTGTATTGTAGCCTTATGAGAACCAAGAATCAAGTCTGTCTACAGAGGATGTTTAATATGAACGGTTTAAACTTAAAAGAGGAGAAACTAACAGACAACAGGTCATAAAATCTCTCCCCCCCCCAACAGAGAATGGAAACCATTGTAGACACTCAAACGGAGCTCCTTTGCTACGACACCTAGCATTAGGCTCTCCGCCCTGCATAGCCCCATCTGGCTTCCAAGAGGCTTACTCCCGAGTAAAGCCGAGATCGGAGCCTTCATTCATGTAGCGCCACATCAGCGCCACACGTGGCTCCCGTCCTCCCAAGGCGGCGGCCTAGCCTTAAAACCGCGTGCGAGGGAGGCGAGACCAGACGGCATGGCTACTGCCAAACAAAAGGCTGCGGAAGCGGCCCACCCACCCGATCCCCCAACAGGCACGAGCCCGCCCCAACCCCCGTCCTCCCCAACCCACCCCCGGCCCTTCCCTCCCCGCGGGCCGCAGGGCGCCGCCCGTTTGCAGGCTCGGCGCCCATCCGGAGACTAGGCCCGCTCTTTGTTCTCGGCGGCCAGACATAACCCGACCGGCGGCCAGCCGCCGCGCTGACTGAGCCCAAAGGGCGGGGGACGGGACTTTCCCGGGGCAGCAGGAGATGGAGACACGTATTAAGATGAGGGGGCCGCCGGGTGGGGCTGGCGGCGGCGTTTCTCCCAGTCCCACAGAATAGGAGGGGGGGTCTCCGAAAATGAACCACCAGAGGTACTACTCTCCCTCTTCCCCTTCTGCAGCGCATGAATAGGCTAGGAAGAGCCACCGCAGCACATCGGCGTCGCACCTTCATCGCGCGACGCCGGCTGCTCTCAGACAAAGGCAAGGTCTTCTCAGACGCCGGCTGAGGGAACCGGGATGCCAGCGGCGGCCGCCATTTTGCGCCTCAGAGCGAACGTGCAGCAGCGAGGACAAGATGGCGGCAGTTTTAGGCAGCGGCCATTTTGCGTGTCGGCAGCCAGGTCCCGGCAGCGTTCCTCGTTTCCCCACCCGCAATACCGGCGCCGGAGCGTTCCTAGTTACCAGTGGAGAGGGCTCCGTCGCCGCGCGCCCGCAACCCACCACCTTAACCGACAACAGAGATCCCCTCACCTTCCCTAGAGTCTCGTCAGCGTCCCCAGGACCGGCGGCGGCGAGGGCTGGGGAGAGGCGAGAGAAGGGAGGGGGAGAGGGAGCCGGGGATCGGGGCTGGGGTAGGGAGGGGGGGAGAGCGTAAATGGCAGGACGGGCCTCCGAGTCACCACAGCAGCCACCGAGCGCTTCCCTCCGTCACCTCCATAGAGATCGGACCAACTCACCGCCGCTTCTAGCGCGTACTGAGACAGCCCCACTAACTTTATTACACAGCGCGCAGCCAAACCCTCCTTAGCATGCCGGCTACCAATCGCCGAGGGAGACTCTGCCAAGGCGGCCAATCACAAGGAGAGAAAGGGGCGGGCACAGAGCTGAGGAGACGGACGATGTACGGTTGGTTGACGCGAAGCAGCGCCGCAGTGCAGCACCACATTCACAAAGACGGGCACAGTCTCGAGTTCGCGTAGAAAACAACCTCGGGTGGCAGGTTGCGCAAATGGCGCACCGGGTCAATTGGGGCAGCCTGGATGCCTTTCTTCCCCTTCCCCATCACCGCGTTTCCTCCAGTAACAGAAACTAGGCGGGAGAGGCAGTTATGCCCGTTTCTGGCGAGCAGCCCGGCTATTTTCTCATTGTATCCCACCTCCCCGCCCGTATCCTGCGTCCAGTACTACGGAGATTTCCCTGGATGTGGTTTTCTGGCAAAACCGCCCCATGGCTTTGTTCTGATGCCTAAGAACTGCAGGATTAAGGCACTACATTAGGAAGTAGCAGTGATTGGTCATGTGCATGACCCGTGTCTGAAAATTAACCGTGGTCCGATGCTAAATCACAAGGATAGGTGAACATGGTGTGGGGGCATTTTCAGAACAATGTGAGTGTACCAGCGTTGAAGATCTGAAAGCTATCCTTGCTCTGTTTAGTCCTTCCTTCTGTGCCCAGTATCTGTAGTCATCGAAACTTATTTCATAGGGTTGAGCTGATGAACAGCATTCTAGAAAAAGTGCTCAAGGCTCCAGCTTTTGGCTCTTACTGCAAGTGCACTTAATAATGTATGAACTTAGAAAAAAAATTAATTTCAGCAAGGCTGTGCATCTATATTGGGCTCACTATCAAGGTGTTGAAAATGCCACAGGGTACTCCTGCTACCTATCCAATCTCCCACAAAATGGAAGCATTTTGAAAGGGAAAAAAAGAATAAATCCCAACTTCGTATGCTATGTTTTAAAGGCAAAATTTTGATTTTTAAAAATAAATAAATGTTGAATTGTACTATATGAACATAGGTACAGTAGTACCTTGGGTTACATACGCTTCAGGTTACATACGCTTCAGGTTACATACGCTTCAGGTTACATACGCTTCAGGTTACAGACTCCACTAACCCAGAAATAGTGCTTCTGGTTAAGAACTTTGCTTCAGGATTGGAACAGAAATTGGGCTCCGGCGGCGCAGCGGCAGCAGGAGGCCCCATTAGCTAAAGTGGTGCTTCAGGTTAAGAACAGTTTCAGGTTAAGAGTAGACCTCTGGAACGAATTAAGTACTTAACCTGAGGTACCACTGTATTCCTGACAGAAAATTGCAATATCTTATCCTCTATAAAGTGACAATACATATTCAGTATAGATTAAAATTATTGGTGACGTTCTCCTAACCATAGTTACACAATGATCCAAAACTTGTGCAATATTAGATGAATTCACTGCTCATGTGACTCAAGAAGACATGAATCTAAATGTCTAACACATACCGGTAAATTGCAGTTGCAAAACAGATTTCCATTTTGTAACACAGTGCAGAGTGTCTTGTAGAAAACTTGTTCAGGTTCTAGAGTGTAAGGATGTTAAATACACTAGAATGTCCATGCAAAGAGTAGAAATAAGATATTCCTCTAGGGTTTTGTATAACTCAGTAGCTAAAGATACGTCTATATCTCAAAAGCTGTTTGCTTAAGGGAGCATTGATGATCTAGGATGGCTGGTGGCTCCTAGCTATAGCTTGCACCCTACTTGCTGGTACGGTCCCGCTTGCCAGCTTCCCATAAGCATCTGGTTGGTCACTGCATTGTTGGAGTAGATGGGCCTTTGGCGCTGTGGGTTAAAGCCTCAGCGCCTAGGGCTTGCCGATCGAAAGGTCGGCGGTTCGAATCCCTGCGGCGGGGTGCGCTCCCGCTGCTCGGTCCCAGCGCCTGCCAACCTAGCAGTTCGAAAGCACCTCCGGGTGCAAGTAGATAAATAGGGACCGCTTACCAGCGGGAAGGTAAACGGTGTTTCCGTGTGCGGCTCTGGCTCGCCAGAGCAGCGATGTCACGCTGGCCACGTGACCCGGAAGTGTCTCCGGACAGCGCTGGCCCCTGGCCTCTTAAGTGAGATGGGCGCACAACCCCAGAGTCTGTCAAGACTGGCCCGTACGGGCAGGGGTACCTTTACCTTTACCTTTAGAAGGGCTTCTATTATGCTTTTATGTTAGAGAGAAATGTAGTCATCAAAGAAATAGAAATATGATAGTTTGCAGTTGGCCAGCAAGAAGCTGTAGGCACCCTGTTTGCTTCTGGGGATTTTGCTTTAAATGTTAGCATTGGTTGTCTGATGGACTATATGTTCTCCTATGTTCTGTTTGTAAACATCATAAGTCAGGACTCTTCCCATCACAAGAAAAGTATCTTTTAAGAAGTTCTCTCTCAAAATTTACCACCATTTGGAGTAGTGTGGTATACTATACAAAATATTTGTTGTTCACTTGCCTTGCCACCGCTTTCTTCTTTACTCCTTTAGGGGAAAGAGGTAATGTACTCCCACAGGATTCATGTAAATGTCACGAGCACACTATCAAGCAACATGAAGGGTACATTACTTGCCCCTTGCTTCTTGGAATATGGTTTGCTGCATATGTTTAGATATCATTCTATTAGCTCCTGGATAAGTAGAAATAAAGCACTTTTCATATGACTCAGCAGTGGTGGGTGAACACCATCAAAATCTCTATACAACCTCCATTTGATATGCTTCCCTTACAAAATTTACCTACTTTACACACTCTGCTTTAAACAGTCCAGAAGTAGCCTAGATACAGAAATATAAGGTAAAGAGGAGGTTGAGAGGAGATATGATAGCCACCTTGAAAAACTAAAGGGCTGTCACAGGGAGGATGGAGCAAGCTTGTTTCTCCTGCTCCAGAGGCTGATACCCAAACAAACGGATTCAAGTTACAAGAAAGGAGATTCCAATGAAACATCAGAAGAACTTTATGACAGTAAGAGCTGTTTGACTGGAATAGACACCAATGAGAGGTGGTGGCCTCTCCTTCCTCGGAGGATTTTAAACAGGCTGGATGGCCACCTGTCATGTATTATCTAGTTGAGATTCCTGCATTTCAAGGAGTTGGACTAGATGACCCTTGGGGTTCCTTCCAACTCTACAATTCTATGAGTCTACGAGATTTTCAAAATTTTGATGGCTGGAACAGACTTTAAGATAGTTTTCAGATGATGTTGTTGGCCTAAAGCTATATAAGCACTGATTTTGTGTGTATGTGTGTGTTTAACTTGAATGCCACCCTTCATCTGAAGATCACAGAGTGGTTCACAACAGAAAAATACAAATGGAGAACATAACATACACAACGAAACAAAAATAAACCACTAATTCCCCCCTGCCCCAACACATTTAAAAGGCCATAGAAAGTTAATCAGCCAAAGGCTTGGTTATAAAGAAATGCTTTCACCTGGTGCCTAAAGACATGTAATGAAGGTGCCAGGCGAGCCTTCCTAGTGAAAGCATTCCACAAACAGGGAGCACGATTTCTGTTCTCATCCTGGAGCAAAGTTCTTAACCCGAGGTACTATTTCTGGGTTAGTGGAGTCTGTAACCTGAAGCGTATGTAACCTGAGGTACCACTGTATTGCTACAAGCAAGCACTCAGAATAGTAAGCACCTGGACAGAGGGGAAACAGAAATGCAATAAGAATAGGTGAGTAGTACCCATATTGGAGAAAAGAGCTAGTGTGGAAACACCCTTAGTACAATAACCAGACCAAGAGCAAGATCGTCCACATATTACAATGAAGGCTCTAATACTAAACACATTTACTAGGAGGTAAACCTGAGCACAATGAGACTTGACACTATTAACATGCTTAGGCTTGTACAGCAGATCACATAATAGTCTAAAGACTGACTCATGCCATCTATGGCTGGAGAAAACATGATGCTGTATGCCAGGAGATCTTCCGTTTCTATCATAGTTCCTAAAATGTGGCTGACGTGACAGACTGGATCCCACCCACCCCTTAAAGTCAAAGTGAATTACTTTCTAAAAGCCAGCATCCAAATACATGACACATTGCTGAAGAATGGAAAATAGGATTCTGGCAAAACCACAAAACCTTAGCAATATCATAGAAATCCTATACAGTATGCTTGAGAAACTGTATATGGAAGAGTTGGCAGGATTCAGGTGAACTTGATTATTGATGACTGCACCAGCAATGTGCACCATGAAAGCAGACATCCCATTAATGTGGTCCTTCACTGATGCAAGAGTAGGACGCTGAGGGAAAAGCTATGTAGGCCTTAGTAAAGAGTTCAGAAAAGTTTTAAGTTTTATTAGGCATGGATATTCGGATGTTGGTAGACTCCATCCCCTATCAGTCACAGCATAGCCGGTGGTCAGGGATTTGTAGTTCAATAACATCTGGAGGACCACAAGTTCCTCATCTCTGATGCAGCACATGGGAAAGGGTAAAGGTAAAGGTACCCCTACCCGTATGGGCCAGTCGTGTCCGCCTCTAGGGTTGTGCGCTCATCTCGCTTAAGAGGCCGGGAGCCAGCACCGTCCGCAGACACTTCCGGGTCACGTGGCCAGCGTGACGAAGCTGCTCTGGCGAGCCAGCATCAGCACCGCACACGGAAACGCCGTTTACCTTCCCACTATAAAGCGGTACCTATTTATCTACTTGCACTTAAGGGTGCTTTCGAACTGCTAGGTGGGCAGGAGCTGGGACTGAACGACGGGAGCTCACCCCGCCGCGGGGATTCGAACCCACAGCGCCACCCGCATCCCGACATGGGAAAGGGTACCTTTGTGGAATAAAACTAAAAAGAAAAGGCTCCAGCGCTCATAATGAAACACTGTATTGTAGCTCAATATTGTTGCATGCCACCTCAATCTCCAAGTGGTATGAAATTCCAAGGGTTCCAGGCACTTATTGAGAGTTTGTTTCCTTTTGGGAATGAGGAACAGTGGAGATGGCGGCGTCTTTAAGATATATGGCTTACTTACATATATATACAACCTGAGCATTGGATGGAGGGGTTCACAGAATCAACACCCAAAAGGGTCTTCTTTCTCCCATAGCCACAGCCTTGGATTGAAGCAGAAATCAAACATTGCCTTTCCAGCCTGCAGCCTTTCTGCATCCAACTTCTAACTCACATAACGCCTTTCCTGGCCTCTCTACTCAAGCTTTATCTGTTGAGGGAGGGGCCTGCACCCATTTGCCATCTCACACCGAACCCACTTTGGAGCAAAACACTCTTACTAGGAGCTTGAAAACCTTGTGAGTTGATTAGATTTTAAGGAAGTCAAGAACTAGCTTGAAAAAATAGAGCAATTTAATAATAATAAAAATTCTCTCCACTTCTATAATACACTTCTTGAACAATTCAACACAGATGTGGAGAGAAGGGGGGAAAACCAAGAAGTGTTTTATTCCAAAACAAACTAAACTACTATAAAGAGTATTACATCAGTGAGCACCAGAACCTAATCTCTTTTATGTTTTGTTCATTTGAGATACTTGTTTCCTGATTTTTTTTGCTGACCTATGTGGTATACCACCAACAGACAGATGTGGCTTGAGCATGCTAAACAGCTGGAGATAAGTCAATAAGACAAAAAGACAAAAAAAGTCATTAACAATATTTATGAATATAATGAAAATGTTGAATGACGTGCAGCAAGTACAGACAACTCTATGGATCAAATCTGAACTCCTGTCCCACAAATTGCTAGTACTGTACAGAGTACATCCCCTCATACTATAAATGTGAAGGAAAATAAACTTGCATGAATGATAACAGGAATGGGGGGTATAGTGTGGCAGACAAATGATATTGTCCTGGGTATTACTACAGTGGTACCTCAGGTTACATACACTTCAGGTTACATACGCTTCAGGGTACAGACTCCGCTAACCCAAAAATATTACCTCGGGTTAAGTACTTTGCTTCAGGATGAGAACAGAAATCGTGCTCCGGCAGCAGCAGGAGGCCCCATTAGCTAAAGTGGTGCTTCAGGTTAAGTACAGACCTCCGGAACGAATTAAGTACTTAACCTGAGGTACCACTGTATCAGATTTCTGTGAATAGGACTCACAGTACCTTGCCAAAGTATTGGAATTGCCTGAGGAGTATTAATAGCCTAGGATATTTGACAGATGTGTCTCCACTGGAGCCAATTGTTACACAATGGGTGCCATTTCTTCATTCTTTTTTTATATACAGGGCCACTCTGGATTGTTCAAACTAGAAACAAAACTTAATCAGACAAGGTGGTAGGGGGCATATCTTCGCCCTCTACGGAAGATGCAACCTAGGCCTGTGAGTGAAGAGAAATAATTGAAACTACAGCTTGAGTTTGGAGAAAGAGGCAAGCTTTTGGGGAGCTGCCTCTTTCCGAGATACTGATGTGGTGGTGCAGTTGATTTGGTTAAGCTGTACCTCCACCCCTGTTCTACCTGCCTGTTTGTAAAGAAAGTCAAACACTACAAAATGCCAGAAACCTTCCGCAACCTCCTTCCAGAGGAAGCTGAACCCGGGTAAGCATTGCACCTCTGAAATGTCTCACTGCGCAGATGTGTGGAGAATGCAACAACATTGATTTTTGGCTGTTATTCTTACGTAGTTTATTTATAGAATTTGTGTCATTGATTGATTGTAAGCTTTCTTGATCACCTTATTTTATGTGAAGGCCAGGGTAACGTTTTCCTACATAATATATGAAGAAGAACAATGTGGGGCGGATAGCAGTGTGCTCTCAAAAGGCAAGGGTTTTTGCCCTGCCCCTTCCTTCAAAGGAGTGTATCAAAAGATCTAGTTGCTGATCAGAGACATAAAGGTTTCTATAGAAACTGATGAAGCTGAGGAATTCCACAAAATATCCCACAAGACAAAACAAAAGTGTGGGGGGTGGGTGGGGGACAGAGCAGGAAAAGGGGGTGGGGCAGAGTCTCCTGGACACAGGGCATTAAGAATGCTTTTACCAGGCTGACACTTAGTGGGATGTGGGTTCTGGTCTTTCTCTCTACTACAGCAGACTTTAATTTTTAGGCAATATAGTGACAATAAAAATAGCATCCAATGTGTTTGTCGGCTTGGGAAGTACAATCTCCCCACAAACCTGATCCTCCTAGTGACACTTACTCCTAAATAAATGCATAGCGAGCAGAAATGACTGCAGCAACCTACTAGCCACCTATCTGCAAGATGCAAAACATAGCAGATTATTTATGCATATAATCAAGCAAGCCAGTTACTTAACATTCCCAAGTACTTGCACAGTGAGAAGCTGCCTGAATGACTCAGCAGGATATTTTAAACCATCAGGATTTTTCCCACCTCCCATAATGTTTATCATTACTTTTAAAGACTGAACAAGCAAACATTTCCTTTTGAAATCCAAAGTTCTCAATGTTTCTACTAACTTTCTGTCACTTGCTGTACCCCTCCCAACACCTATAAAATATAGGACAGCTAAGCTAGCATTAACTCCTTGTTTACCATGACCCAAAGCCCCACATGCAACTACTGTATTCACAGGCAGCTACAGTAAGACTGACAAATTTTTCTCTGGCTTTGCTTTGGTGCTTTTAACAATGGTCCATCAGGCAGAAATCCAGCAGGTGAAGTTTTCATTATCAGTGTGTCTGTATGCTGGGAAAAAATTCTCCTGCTGATTTCTTCCTGTTCAATATAGTTTGTTAAGGGTGTTGGGAATTATACCTCTATGAGGGGCAAACTACAGTTGCTGGAATTTTTCGGGGGTAGCCATGAATGGCATACACATGTTTTAAATGTATGGCGTGCATGCAAAAGCAAGGCCAAAGAAAAATAATTGGCAGTTTGAAATGCTGATTGCTTATTCGCATCCTAACAATCAGTACTGTTATTGACATTAAAATACGTTGTCTCAGGAGAGTTTATGTTTAAGTGGATATTTAACAGGGCTGTCTTGGTATCTTTTAGTGAGGCTGATTTCCGGAGCCTGTGAAGTAATTATAAAAATCCTTCAAACATGTTCAGAGTGCGATTTCTTTGCCACTGACTCAGAGTCATCTCTGGGAGTACAGTGGTACATTGGGTTACAGACGCTTCAGGTTACAGACTCTGCTAACCCAGAAATAGTACCTCGGGTTAAGAACTTTGCTTCAGGATGAGAACAGAAATTGTGTGGCGGCGGTGCAAGGGCAGCAGGAGGCCCCATTAGCTAAACTGGTACCTCAGGTTAAGAACAGTTTCTGGTTAAGAACGGACCTCCAGAATGAATTAAGTTCTTAACCTGAGGTACCACTGTATAAGTATGGTCTTTCAGGCAAGAGAGCCTGACTTGCAAGCAGACTTCAAGCCCTGGCAACTTTTCATTTAGATGTTAAGCACTGACTCTCTGTGAAATCAATAAGGTCTGGTCAATTAGTATAAATGGTTTCTAAATGGACGTTTGTGAGGTTGGCTAATAAATCGGATCTAAGCACTTTGAAAGGACTAGTTTGTGCAGTGATCCTACATTGTCCACAAAAGTATCTGGTGGACCACATTCTCCCCC
This sequence comes from Podarcis cretensis, assembly GCF_951804945.1. NCBI lineage: Eukaryota > Metazoa > Chordata > Lepidosauria > Squamata > Lacertidae > Podarcis > Podarcis cretensis. The sequence goes on along the minus strand of NC_137170.1, from coordinate 70,392,286 downwards.
TTTTGGAGCAATAATTTCAAAAGCATTTATGTATTTTGGGGACAAAGGAAGGTGCCCAAGGCAGGGTGTCCCAAACTTGGGTCTCCAGCTGTTTTTGGATTACAATTCCCATCACACCTGGCCACTGGTCCTGCTAGGTAGGGATGATGGGAGTTGTAGTCCAAAAACAGCTGGAGTGGGAAATCCAAGTTTGGGAAACCCTGGCCCAAGGAGATGGTGAACAGAGTCCTTCTCCTTGCATTACGTAGGTGATAGGGAATCTGCTGCAGCCAATCCATTTCTGAAGGGACAACATGTCCTCTGATATAGAATCATGGAATGGTAGAGTTGGATGCTGTAAGGCTTCTGATGTTACCCAAGTGGAGTGGAGCGCGGCTGTACTGCAGCAGTTCCCAAGCAACTGGTGAAGAGGAGCTCTAATGCTTATAGTTTCTGATGGCTCTGGTACATTTCAGAACCTGTCACAAAATGTTGTTACAGATGGCAATGTTACTGCACACCACTGCATCTGATTTATTGACAAAATGCTTCCAACCACTTTGCAGGATGATTCAGATGATAAAGCTATGACAGGGTGAAAGAACTCACCCCAGAGTGGCTTGGTTGTCTGTTTGGGCCCAGAGAACATTCTCTGAAGTTGGACTAGCAGGCTACCAATCATGACTTGGGGAATCGTTAGAGCAGAAGACATGTAAGATCAACAAGATCACCTGGGGAAATTTTACTTGTAGCACCACACCCTACAGGATTACAGGGTGGTTACCTGAGAACAGACACTCGGTTGGAGAGTGGTGCTGATAACGCCACGGTTGCAGATTCAATCCCCTTACGGGGCAGTTGCATATTCCTGCATTTGCAGGGGGTTGGACTACATGATCCTCAGGGTCCATTCCAACTCTACAAGTCTATTATTCTATTATTTTCTGCCATTGCCCCTGTGGAGTGCCCTTCCCTCTGTCATACTCGAGACATTGTCTACTAGTTGCTTCAGACATCTTGTGAAGACATGTTTTCTTTGTGCAAGCTTTCCCTGACTCATAAGATTGGACCCAGTTATTACTGAATTCCTGTTTTAACCTTCTACTGGGCTGGATTCAGCTAACCCAGAGCATGAACAAAAGCCAGTGCAAGGACTCCTGCTAGCAGAATGGAGCTTCCCCCCCTCTCCTGCCTCCAAATCCACTGGGGGGGGGGGTTGGGAGAACCCCCAGAACAGTACACAGTGGGAGGAGGGGGGAGATTGTTCCATCTGGCAAACAGAAATCCTTGCTCTGACAGAACGACCATATTAGCTGAATTCTACCCTCTGTTTTCATAATGCAGTTTTACTGTTTTTGTTATAGTGCTTCTTTGTTTTTTATGTTATTTTTGTAAATTGCTTAGGGATTTAAAAAATATTTTAAGTAGTTTAGAAACTTTTGAATAAATAATCTCTCTCTCTCACACACACACTGTAATGTTTTCAATATTCAACTTCCACCCCTACCCCCAAGAAAGCATTTTACTTATATCTCCCCCAACATTTTTACCCCTAAATTGCAGCAGGGGGCAATCCTGATTTGGGGTGTAGTGAATGAGGAAGGAATATTTAACAATTTTCTCTCACACCATTGTCCCAATGAAAATTGTCCCCCCTCCAACCATTGGGGCTAAAGAAAGTGGAACTACCCAGTTGGCTACTGAGCAGTCTGGAAGCAGAGTTGTTACTTCTCTTCCAGCTTAAAGCAGAAAAGCAATGGTTAGTACTGCTAAGTCATCCACTCCTGGAAACACTCAAACCTAAAATCTCTTGGCTGAGAGCTCACATGAGGATCTAATCTATTCCCTGATATAAATAGTCCCGTGTATAATAAACAAATCTAAACAGAGAACACTCTCTTCCTTTGGGGCCTTGCTTATAACATTTATTGAATTAGTCTGACTTGCTGATTGATTTCATTAAAGTAATCAAATACAGCATGTCTCCAACAACAAATGCACAGAAATTCTGTGGATCTGATTAGTTAAAATTAAGATTGCTTCTAGATGGGTGTTGATTGTAGGATTGGTGTTCCTCAAGAACCTAAATGTTTTGCACTGTCCACACAACATTGTCATTGTGAAAATGTAAGCCTCCCCACCTTTGCAATTTTAATCCCAAATGGGCATTTTTGCAATAGCCCAACAACCAATTTTATTCCCAATTCTATTTAATATCTATATGAAGCTGCTGGGAGTGTCCATTAGGTGTTTGTGGGCAAGATGCCTCCTATGTGCTTGAACATCAGAACTTTGTAACGTCTGAAGAGGGCTCTTGTAACATGTAGCTCAGCACAGCACATCATGGGATAGACTTGCCTTGTGATAGTCAGAGGTGTATTTTGGTTTTTTAAAAAAGGATGTTTCAATATTCATATTTTGATAAAAATGCTAGGGTAGCATAAGAAGAAGCGGTGACAGCACTCCATGCCAGTGAGTACTGTCACAATAAACCCACTGACAATCATTTCACCCCTGCTGCGATCAGCCAAGGATATAAGGTGGGGTGGAGCAATGTGCTGTGTGATGATGCCTTGTCATATGTTGCCTTGAAATTAGTCAGTATGAAGAAGAGGAGGAAAGGAGACACAGTGGCAGCAGCTGTGCATCTCTCATAATGCCTGCTTCTGTCTTTTAAATGCTTGCTTTACAAAATACATTTGGCTTCCTTTGCTTCCTATTTAAGGAGCTTCGCAATCATGCCACACTATATTTGTCAGCACTGTGCTTTTCCGTTCTGTCTTGGAATTGGTTACCTAGATACATAATGTGTTTCCGTTCTTTAAACATGTAAGCAAGCACGTAATCTGATTTGATAGATTCCCTCTGAAACAGAATACGTAACAATAATAAAAAGGGGAGAAATTAAGCTAAGTGCTGTCATAAAACAGTGACCCAGCTTGATTATTGGAGAGAGACAAGAGAGATATGGAAGAAAAAAACCCAAGCTGCCAGCTAATGGCAAGATTAGTAAACTTTATAGGTGCTGTTTTCCTGCAGGCCAAATACCAAAGTAGCAAACATCTTACTAGGCTAGATCCTTTGGCAGCTACACAACAGGAAGGGGACAATTGCCCCCGAAAGAAGGAAAGAAGAACTAATGCAATTAGATTTTATTTGGCAGTTAGATTTTACTTTGTATGCTAAAGGAGTTCTTTGTCAATATGTTCCAGTTCCTCAATTCAAAAGGACACTCAGATATGTTGTTAGAATAATAAAGGATATGATGGACTCCCCATTTATAGATCATTGCAGCTGGTTACTGTTTTTAATTGTCTTTCTGGGTTCTGAACTGCTATGTGTGTAATGTACTAGGTCTCAATTGTTTAGGAATATTGTCCTCCATACTGCTTTTCGTAGGTCCTGTATTGGGGGTGGCTGCTGTTGTTTATTATTCTTTACTTATTTGTAAGAATATTTACCGTATTGTTTGCACCACAACACTCACTTTTTTCCTCCTAGAAAGTAAGGGGAAATGTCTGTGCGTGTTATGGAGCGAATGCCTGTGGGTGGTGGTGGGGATCTGCTGCAGTCGTGAGCAGAGGATCCATGGTTCCCCTTCCTTCCCTCCTCCGTGGTTACAAAGCATGGATCCACATGGATCCTCAGGATTTTTGCATTGGGCTACTCCAAACTCACTGTCAGATCACATGTCTGTGGCCACAGCATGAACCACAAAAATCATATATCCACTATTTCGTTTAGAATATTTTTTTTCTTGTTTTCCTCCTCTAAAAACTACGTGCGTGTTATGGTCTGGTGCGTGTTATAGAGCAAAAAATACGGTATAAACCAACCACCAACTCCTTAAGAAAAGTAATGGTGGTGTACAATAAAATAATTCAATCATCATAAAACTGTAAGATAAAAACAACATAACAAATGACCAACAAATCAAATTCATTTTCTAAAAGTGCTTGATAAAGAAAATTGTTCTCGGCAAGCAATAAAATGTCAGAATTGTAGCTGCCTGTCTGCTTTCAACAGGAGCAGTGTTCCAGATTACTGGAGGTCCGTTCTTAACCTGAAACCATTCTTAACCTGAGGTACCACTTTAGCTAATGGGGCCTCCTGCTGCCGCCACCACGCGATTTCTGTTCTCATTCTGAGGTAAAGTTCTTAACCCGAGGTACTACTTCCCGATTAGCAGAGTCTGTAACCCAAAGTGTTTGTAACCCGAGGTACCACTGTACCTCTATCTTAGCAGGCTTAGTTCCTGTGGAAACGAAATGAATATGAGAGAACTTTGAGGCAGTCAGGAAGGGCTTCTTCAAATGGTTGTTGTGATCTTGCTGTTGTATAAAGGACAAGGCGGCAGGGAAGCCAACAGGATTCCAAGGGCCGGTACAATGAGTGTGGATTGAGCCCCCTGCATCCTCATCCAGCTCCCATCTGTTGACAATAACTGGTGCTTATGTGCATGTAGTAACTTATCCTGGCCTACCTCGCAGGGCTGTTGCAAATATAAAAAGGGAGAGGAGAGGAAAATGTCCACAGCCTTGATCTCCTGGGTTGAAAAACAATACAGTCATACCTCAGAAGTTGTTCCAGAAGTCCATTCGTCTTCCAAAACGTTTGGAAACCAACGTGCAGGTTCTGATTGGCTGCAGGAAGCTCCTGCAGCCAATCAGAAGCCGCAGAAGCCCTGTCAGATATTCAACTTCCAAAAATAGTTCGCAAACTTGAACACTCATTTCCGGTTTTCAATCATTCGGGAGCTGGGGTACGACTCTATATACATATATGTCACACAGCACATATTTAAACTATGAAACACACTCTCACTGGATGCAGTGATATCCATAGCTGTCAACTTTTCCCTTTTCTTGAGAGGAATCCTATTCGGAATAAGGGAATTTCCCTTAAAAAATGGGAAACGTTGACAGCTGTAGTGATATCCACCAACTTGGATGGCTGTAAAAGAGGGACTAAATATAATGTTATGAGTTTGTGGGGGAGTGGGGTGGGCTGTATGCCAAGACCCTTGTAATGTTTGTGTCTCCTTGTAATTCCTGGAATAGCCAAGCTAGCTTCCTGGTGAGGTAGCAGCATAGGTAATGGGCCATTAAGGGGAACAAAGGAAGTGGCTCTGGGCTAGATGACAAATGGATGCAGTCCCCTCCCTCAACTGGCTGGTAGTTAAAATGACAAAGGCGATAGCTGAGAGTTCAGTGATGTGAGCTAGAAGCTAGAAGCTAGAAGAAAAAGCTGCAGACTGGGAAGCCAGAGAAAGCCTGAGGGATGTTTGATTTCTATTAGTATCCAAGGCTGTGGCTATGGGGAAAGCAATGCCCTCCCTCTTTGGATGTTAATGCTGTGAGCCCCTCCATCGTAGGCTCAGGTTGTTTGTATGTGTATATAAACCATATATCATAAAGACACCACGGTCTCTTCTGCGCCTCATTTCCAAAAGGAAACACGAAACCCTGGGTAAGGGCCTGAAACCCCTGGAATCTCACACCGTTTGGAGATTGGGCTGGCCTGCTACAATGAGATCTATCCATTGTCACAATGTTATTTTGATGGGAGTACACCATGTTGTAGAACGTTTATAGTAAAAGAAATAAAATCTGGAACTAAAAGAATTCAGAATAGGGATGCACATATCACTTTGTGTGCTGGATATATATTGGGCACAAAAATGTTAGTTGAAACCTTGGATAACTTTGAGTCAATAATGTAAAGTGTTAGGACAAAATGAAGAAATTACAACAGATCATAGAATTGTAGAATTGGAATGGAACACAAGGGTCATCTAGTCCAACTGCCTGCAATGCAGAAATCTTTTGCCCACCGTGGGGCTTGAACGACCCTGAGCTTAAGGGTCTCGTGCTCTACTGACTGAGCGTAGATGCAAGCCTGTACTTTGCTTAGAGTAGTACAGACATGTTTCCTGCCAGTCTGAATATGGAGAGAATTCACAACAGAAATTTAATGTGAACTCCACAAATATGACTATTATATGGGTCTTACATTCATGTTAGGAACCGATTAACAGAAAGCCAGTTTAAACTTACATAGGGAAACACCAGGAAACAAAGCACCTGATAAATATCTGTTCCGGAAGTGTAACAATTCAGACTGTAACTAGGAATGTTCATATATCTCAGGTGTTGTTGGACTTCCCTATCAGTCCAACCCAGCATCGCCAACAATCCGGGATGATGGGAGTTGTAGTCCAACACCCACCCACCCCTCCTGTAAATACAAATCTAGTGAGACATCTAGCCTCCATGATGACCTACTTTCTTAAGCACATTATTTCATTATTATTATTACTACATGAGGAAGCATTCAAACATGTGATCACAGTTTCAGTCTTCTGAATAGTACAGTTTAGCTGCAGGAGATGCATGCTGATCCTGTATCTTGCCTTTGACTAACAAGAAATAATAGCACACAGCTGTGCAGGAACGCTCCTCACCTCCTGTTGAATGCTTTAGCTCCAAATCAGAAACACAGCAGTATTCCTCCAGGAGGGGGAAAGGGATTCTAGGGCATTGCACCACACTGTGCCTAAACACCATTGTTTGGATGACATAGATAGTGCTGTTCTTGCCAGCACTGAATAGTAAATAGCAGCTGAGCTCAAGGTGCATGGGACAATTAGTGTCTGGGTGAATGAGTGCCTCAGATCCCCTGAAAATGCCCCCATGCAGACATATTATGTAGAATTCAGCTTTGCCCCCTAGTGTTCAAGTTCAGCTTAGACAAAACAAATCAATCCCTGATGCTCGGCTGTGCTCACATCTGTTTCAAAGGTGTTGGGGTAGACCAAGCAGTAATGAAAACATTGTTGGCAGTGTGTTTTGGTCTGTGGGATTATTTTAGGCATGCTGTGCTGTTAATGCGTACAGTAGCTGCACTCTTAAACCTCTCTTTTTTCAGTTTACGTTGTGCTGAGGTTTTTTGCATCACTGATCCAATCTGAAGGAATTGGCAAAAAACCTCCAGCTGTTTTCTGCAGAGTGAAAATTCGGCATTAACTCAAAATGGCAAGTTATGTGCATTATGCCTATTAAGGAGTTTAAGTTGTAGATGCTGCTGCAAAATAAGGAGTGTCTATTTTCTGCCTAGGCCACTGTCTGTGCATATAATTGCAGGATGGGGGGGGGGCAGTAATGTCACTTATGCAGAGGTTACAGCCATACAGTCTCTCCTAAACATAAAAGGAAATGTTCTCTGTGCAGAACTAACTTCAATAAACATTTTCAATCAAAACTTAGAGCAGACAGAGGCTGCAATGCATGATGTATATAGGCAACATCAAGGGCAGATAATACCCTGATCCAAAACAGGAGGATCTGATTAATTAAGATAGTGATATAATTATGACTTAAGAATTTTTTAATTGTTCAGACAGATGCAAGCAGGACAAACTGTAGCACAGTTTTCATTAAAAACTCTAGTTTATCTTCTTTTCATTAGCCTCTGCAATGTGACAGAAAGGTCTCTTTCAAATGGAAGTAATGTGAACTGTGTGTGGATTACAGATAGGTAGCCGTGTTGGTCTGCCATAGTCAAAACAAAATAAAAAAATTCCTTCCAGTAGCACCTTAAAGACCAACTAAGTTAGTTCTTGGTATGAGCTTTCGTGTGCATGCACACTTCTTCAGATGCTTTAGATATCTGAAGAAGTGTGCATGCACACGAAAGCTCATACCAAGAACTAACTTAGTTGGTCTTTAAGGTGCTACTGGAAGGATTTTTTTTTATTTTGTTTTGCGTGTGGATTGTTGAGTCTGAATGAGATGAAGCTCTTGCAGAAGTTTAGCATCATATAACACAACAAAAATAAAATAACGGAAATAATCCACCAACTTCCAGCTCCCCAAATGTAGTAAAGGGACCCCTGACAGGTCCAGTCGTGGCCGACTCTGGGGTTGTGGTGCTCATCTCGCTTTACTGGCTGAGGGAGCTGGTGTACAGCTTCTGGGTCACGTAAATCAATCAAATGTGCAGTCAGCTTAACCTGGGAAAATGTACATGTACAAAGTGCATGTGTAGAGATCCAGGGACCCTTGAACAGGCAGGCTTCTAGGTCACACACGCCCTATGTAGGCTCTTTTCCAAGCACGTGCTCTGTGTGTGTGGAGCCAGAGGGTGCTAGTAATAGAGATCCTACTTTCTGCTCTATACATATTCAAAAATGGTGTGAAGAGTATTTTAAGATGAGTTGTTGTGGGGAGAGGCAGAGGTGGAGTTGCTGAATGCTCTACAGAAGTTGTAGAATAAGATAAGAGATGCAGAGAGAAAAAGGAAGACTTGCAGGCTCTTGTATGTTCACATTAGTGGCTTAAAACCCAGTGAAGTTGTTCCCTCTTTGTTGCATCTGAAGCCACATTTGAACAGTGTTGTTCACACAAGAGTTGGGGGCTGGAATGTCTATACCTAATGTGTATTATATTTTCGGGTTTCCTTGTCCCTGCAGTGCCCCTAGAACTCCTATCCATTAAGCTGTCACCTGTATATGTGCAGTGGTTGTCTCAAAAGCATGTACAGTGGTACCTCAGGTTAAGTACTTAATTCGTTCCGGAGGTCTGTTCTTAACCTGAAACTGTTCTTAACCTGAAGCACCACTTTAGCTAATGGGGCCTCCTGCTGCCGCCGTGCCACCGGAGCCCGATTTCTGTTCTCATCCTGAAGCAAAGTTCTTAACCTGAAGCACTATTTCTGGGTTGGCGGAGTCTGTAACCTGAAGCGTATGTAACCAGAAGAGTATGTAACCTGAGGTACCAATGTATTTGTGTACCAGTTGCTGGCAATCAAGTGAGAAGAAAACTGTTGTGCTCAGATCCTGCTTGTGAACTTCCCTTAGCCATCAAGTTATCTAGCTGGCCACCCTGAGAACAGGATGCTGGGCTAAGCGAGCCTTTTATCTGACCCAGTATGGCTTTTATGTTCTTAAATCTCTATACATAATGCCATATCTGCTTTCTTTCTTAGTAGCCAGTGGTATTTTGTACTAAATACTCTTTCTGTTCATCAGCATATTTGGAACTCTACAGCAAGTGGAGGGGCTATAGCTCAGTGGTAGAGGATCTGCCTTGCTTGAAGAAGTTCCCAGGTTCAAATCCCTGGCCTCTCCAGGTAGGGCTGGGAGAGACTCTTGCCTGGAACCCTGGAGAGCCGGTGACGGTCACTATAGACAATATTGAGCATGATAAACCAATAGTCTGACTCAGTATAAGGCAGCTTCCTAAATGGTTCTCTGCTCCTGTGCTCTTCATTCATCAGGCCTTTTAGCCTAAACATTTTCAGTCTAACTACTGCCTGATCCCTTTGCAACAACAGGTTTAACAAGGTTGTTTGTACTACTCTTAAGTTTCAGTTTGGAAACATTAATTAATTCCCTGCAGTTCTTTGCAGGCTTATCAACTCCCGGTCTGACTTCTTGTATCTTTCCATTTCCATGTTTGTATGTGTATTCAGCTGCAGTTAAGAATGGTTGTATCTTTGTTGAATATTATACTTTAGGAATGCAGGATTCCTTGAACTGGGGCCTGGAAATGAATTGGAAAAAGAAGGCAAGGGTGATTTATTTATTTTTTTACAGTAAAATTGATTTCCCATCAGCAAATGTAAGGCCTTTAACAGAAATCCTACTCTTTGGCTGAAATTAGTTTTTTGCAAAGGTTATTTTAAGATGCAGTGGTGAAAAATGTCTGCTGTATGTAGTAAAATCTGAAGTCATAATGTGTAGTGTAAGGATCAGAGCCTGGGAGGTCCACTCAGCTATGAATTCACTGGCTGACCTTGGGTTAGCCACCTTCTCTCAGCCTCATCTACCTCTCCGGGTTGTTGTAAGGATGAAATAGAAACCATGTGTGCAGTCTTGAGCTGCTTGCAGGAAAGGTGGGATATACAGTGGTACCTCGGGTTACAGATGCTTCAGGTTACAGACGCTTCAAGTTACAGACTCCGCTAACCCAGAAATAGTACCTCGGGTTAAGAACTTTACCTCAGGATGAGAACAGAAATCGCGTGGTGGCGGCGTGATGCCCCATTAGCTAAAGTGGTGCTTCAGGTTAAGAACAGTTTCAAGTTAAGAATGGACCTCCAGAACGAATTACGGTAAGTTCTTAACCCGAGGTACCACTGTATATGTTTAAAATATTATTATTTCCATATGTTGACCACTTACTATCTGAAAGCTCTCAAAGCAGTTTACAATAAATACATATGCATGCTCGTGCACACACACTTCAATAAAACCATGTTAAATGATTCACATAACAATACACTGGTACCTTGGTTTAAGAACAGCTTCGTTTATGGATTAAGAATGCTGGATTAAGAATGCTGCAAACCTGGTTTGTGAACTTTGCCTTGGAAGCAGAACACGTTCCGCTTCCTGTTGAGTGTGTTCCATTTGTAAATTGAGTCCCCTGCTGCTATGGGAAAGCACGCCTTGGTTTAAGAACACTTTGGTTTAAGAACAGACTTCTGGAACGGATTAAGTTTGTAAACCAAGGTACCACTGTATATAAACAATAAAGTCAGAGAGCAGTACAAGGCAGTATAATATAAAATTCCAATAAACACAACATAGATGCATTCACTCAGCCACTTTCACTCACCATCCATTTCACACAGCTGCTATAACTGTTCACAACCTCAAACATTAGCTGGCTGTCACCGTGGAGGATATAGAACTACCGGATTTTTTGCACCATAACACTCACTTTTTTCCTCCTAGAAAGTAAGGGGAAATGTCTGTGCGTGTTATGGAGCGAATGCCTGCGGGTGGCGGGGGGATCTGCTGCAGTCGTGAGCAGAGGATCCATGGTTCCCCTTCCTTCCCTCCTCCGTGGTTACAAAGCATGGATCCACATGGATCCTCAGGATTTTTGCATTGGGCTACTCCAAACTCACTGTCAGATCACATGTCTGTGGCCACAGCATGAACCACAAAAATCATATATCCACTATTTCATTCAGAATATTTTATTTTCTTGTTTTCCTCCTCTAAAAACTACGTGCGTGTTATGGTCTGGTGCGTGTTATAGAGCGAAAAATACGGTACTTCCATCCTCTCACTGCCAACTCCATAATAACAACACGCACACATCTTCCAATGGAAGCTAGTAAGGCATGCTCGCCTCAGCTGAGCATTACCTACGTAGAGTGTTGCTCTGACTATTTCTGAGAGGGTGGATTTTGTAGGATGCCAGTTTCAGCCTGTGCTAGCGTCAAACACACAGAAGGGTCATTTGGACCCCCCCCCCACATTAGTAACATAATATGAATGGTTTAACATGTTCAGAACAATTAGCACAGATTATGTGAGTAAAGTAAATAAAGTCTCTAAACTTCAACAAACTGTTTTTAATCTAAAAATGTTTTTTTAAATAAAAAAATGTTATTTTTATTGCAAATAGAAATAAACAACATTGGCTCGTATTAGCAATGAGCATAATACATCAACCCTACTTTAAACATATCTATTAATATAGGCAGCCCATCTGTCCCAAAAGATATCCAAATGAGATTGACAATTACATCCAAATATAGAAAAGGCATATATGTTAATTTTACATCAGGAAATGGGAGGGAGGAAATAACTATAAACAAGGATTTGAAGATACTGCAATATGTTAGCTGAAATCCTAAAGCTCCTTTCCTGGGAGTAAGTTCTATTGAATTCAATAGGACTTACTTCTGTGTAGATGTGGTTAGAATTGCACCATTAATCCATGACTGGGATGAAGTAGGCCTGGACATTTTAGAAGATTTGCACTTTAAGATGCCTTCATGAAGACTGACTTGATTTGTCACCTTGCTCTTCTGTGCTGACACTGATGTCATGCCAGAGGCACTATTGCTAGATACATCTATCTTGCTTGCACAGGGTGGGGGCTGACTTGGTTACTTTGTGCTCGCTGATAGAATAGTTTGTCTTGATGTTGTTTCTCACCATTTGCACCATCTTGCCCTGAAGACCTGCTGCTTTCTGCTCAAAAAGATCAGTGTATGCAGCAGAATCCTCCAATTGCAAAAAGAATTCTTTAACAGCAAGGAATGCTTTCTAAAGGGAAACAGTATTGTCTATACAGTACTGACTGGAAGAGGCTCTCCAGAGTCTGAGAGAGGACTCTTCCCCAGGCCTACCAGGAACTGGACCCGGGAACCTCATGCAAATCAGTTGCTGTACCAAAGAGCTATGGCTGTTCCTCAGGACTGACCCAGAAAGCCCTCATGTGCATGTATGTTTCTCCATAGAATTATGATAAGACATAGTTTATAAAAACTATTTTTCCTTTCTTTCCTTTCTCATACATCCAGACTTTGTTGTTTTCTGAATAACAATGAAGGCCACAAAATTAACAGTACTGTAATATAAATGTCCACGTGACTTACTCCAAGTGTCTGTAGGATTGCAGCCTAAGCTACTCACATAAAAATTGTAGGAGGATCCTTTAAGTCAGGACATAGTTTTTCCTTTATGACTAACATCTAAATTCGGAGGCTTAGCAATACAGCAATACTTAATGTGCTATTTATATTTTTATAAGCAAGCTCAACCACTCTGATAAGTCCTTTCTTGCAGCCCTTAGGTATTTACTTGTTTTCTAATGGTGAAGCGTGGAGAGATTTTGTGAAGGATGGTTGATTTAATTTTTTGATTATATGCTATTCTGCCACTTGGTGTCCTCCTAACCTAACCTAAACTTTCAAAGTGTCAATTTGATCAAATCTAAGCAACATGCGCACAATACTTTCCTGTAATAATTTTTTAACCACTTTCATTAGATTTGTGTTTTTGTGTATGGTGTGAGAGCCACTTCCCCATATGCAATTCCACCCCACTGTGAAATGTGTGGGTAAAGGAACCACTTGGTTGGGCTGATTGCATGAGTATTTTGTACCAGATTTCCAGTCCACTGGGGGAGGGGGGACTGTCTGTTTTGTTCTCTCTGTGTACTTCAAATATATTTCAGGTTGCATAGGGCTGTCCTATGGGGAACACATGAACATAAGGATCAGGCCCATCTAGCCCAGAATCCTGTTCTCACGGTAGGCAACCAGATGCCCAGAGGAAGTGCCACCCCCCCCCCATCTCTCTGAATCCTATTGCTGTCCTATTGACTTCATTGGAATCTCAACAACGATGGAAATGCAAAATTGAGAAATTCTGCAGCTAGGGTGTAATAGAGTTTTAAAAAATGATTAAATGAAGGATCTGGCATAACTGCTGTGAGAAGCACATGTATGTGCAAGCGATATGTAAACTTCATCTAATATCTACATAGTTACAATAGTTTGTGGGAGGGGCAAAATGAACAAAGAATGCATGAATATCATGACTTTATTCTATGAATCTAAATATGATGCCTAAATAATGACAATGTGGGATTTGCTGCTATTGAATTTTTCCTATCTCATGCTGTGGTACAGAGTCAAGGCTATTGTGGGCCCCTCCAGACCCCTCCAGGTGGGTTTTGTTTTCTGCAATTGTATTATGCAACATGTCATTGGTGCAATAATAGTGTATTAGTGGTGAATATATACTGGACCATCCACATGCTATTCTGCTTTATTAGATGTTCTGCAATGTCACTGCATCATGGCGATCTGGAGGGGCATTCTTGCACTATAGCAGTATGTACAGAAGCGGGATAGCACCCCCTCTCTCCCAGAATATTTGTGATATAAAAAGTTACAGGGTTTCAGTAGGAAACTATGTGTCATGTACTGTTTGGAAATAAACAACTTTTGCAGCCGCAAACAGTACTGAAGGTGCCCTAACGCCATCATGAGCACAAATCTTTCCCTCTGTGCTTTCAGATGAAAATCCTCTTTGGGTTTTCTCTCAAGGTTTATTAGTTTCAGCAGTCCAATTTGGAAAAGAAGAAGAGGGGAAACCATTTTGTTTTTGCTATATTTAAACCATTACAAGGCAGAAATCCTTGTTGATCTGCATCAGTTCTCCCAAAGTTCTCCCAGGAGATGCTGATCTACCCTTTGACTGCTCCTGCTCTAAACAATGTGCAGGTAGATGACGCTGAAATGCCTGATGGTGTTAAGTGTGGTGATAGTAGGCCAAAAGACAAAGCTGGTGCCAAAGTTTGCTGCATGCCTTTGCTAATAGTTCCTCCACTTGGTCACTAGTGCTGGGCAGTATCTGGTTTTCAACATTGTGACCTATCACCAGCTAAACATTGTGGTATACTGATATACAGTGGTACCTCGGGTTAAGTACTTAATTCATTCCGGAGGTCCGTTCTTAACCTGAAACTGTTCTTAACCTGAAGCACCACTTTAGCTAATGGGGCCTCCTGCTGCCGCCGTGCCACCGGAGCACGATTTCTGTTCTCATCCTGAAGCAAAGTTCTTAACCCGAGGTACTATTTCTGGGTTAGCAGAGTCTGTAACCTGAAGCGTATGTAACCTGAAGCGTATGTAACCCAAGGTACCACTGTATTGCAATGTCTGAAATAAGAATGGAGCTATGTAGAAGCATTGTCTGGCTTCATGGTTCTTCTTGCACTGTGATTCTTGCTGGCAGCTGCTCTTGTGATTCGCTGCCCCCTGCAAGAGGCAGGGGAGAGCTAAGCTGGCAGAGTTAACAGGGGCTGCAGGAATCAAGAGAAGCATTAGTTGACTTCACGGTTCTTCCCACATTGTGATTTTTGCACAACACACACACACACACATCATAATTCACAATATATTGCCAGGTCAAAAATTATGAAACCAATATCACAATATGGACTTCAAACCGGTTTTGGACAATATATTGATATATCGCCCAGCACCATTGGTCACTTTCTTCTACTGCAAGCTGGGAGTTATTTCAGGCTTCGGATGAAGGACAGGGCTACCTGCATAATAGCCATTCTCCTTTGAGAGTCCTTGATAAACTTTCCAGGATTTACTGTAAAGTCATTTACAATGCATTGGAAAACCTTTTAGCTTACAGATGCAGTTGGCCTTAATTTTAGGCCATAAGTCATACTCTGGGCAATAGCTAGAAGTGTGACAGTGTGTGTAACAATCAATGGGCTCATCACATGAGGTGTTTTCATTTGCTCATCTGATAATTTCACAGTGGTGTTCTGACATTAATTTGTGTTAGACCAGTCAGCACTTAGGTTAATGGCAGACTGAATTATTGACGCCATTGCAGAACATCTCTAGTGAGTCTCTCAAATTGGCCTAAGTGGTCAAGATGTCAGTGATAAAGCCGATGGATTTGGATTTGAGGGAAACAGTGATAGCTTATTGTGGGACTGTATGCACCCATAAAACAAGGTTAGAAGCGTGTGGGTAAATATCAAGTGAGGTAATTTGATGGCTGGAAAAAAGGCAAACAAAACTAAGAAGTCACATAATTATATTTTCTCTACTTAAGAAAACTGATGTCTGGAAAACAAACAAGCAAAGCATTCACTGAGTTTTTTTTGTTAGGCAGTTCAGTAAATTCTAGGGCCCAATTACATCCCACTGGGAGATAAGTAGCCCTAATCTGGTATGTGTTCAGAATTATCTTTGAACATGAAAGCTGGACTACATTGAATGAATGAATGAATGAATGAATGAATGATAAACATAATAATAAAATTTTCTAATTACCCTGTGGTCTTTGTGCCACAGTCTCCCCAGCAAAATGATAATAATAAAAACAATGAGAAAGTGTTACAATATGCCAAGCAATGTAAAATGCCTGAGGTGTTTCCTAAGAGCTAATTACTTCCGTGTTTTAAGGATTAAGGAAAGGAATCAACCTGCATTGTGCCCAGATGTAAATGGTTAATGGGATTTAAATTCTTCTTTCTGCTTTGAGGCTGAGGCAGCCAGCAAGAGATCCCCCAACCGGTCTGGCCTCAGAGGAATGCTAATCAGAGTTCTAGCACCAGAAGGCTACAGAAACCAAGTGCTAATTAGTTTCAGATAAGAATGTTCTGCAATTCCTTGGAGGTGATTTAGGTTTGACTTGCATTTTCTCCTATATATTTACCGGGTGTTACTGTGATGAGTCATGAAAACTCTTGATTGAAAGTTTATTAATAAGTTTTCCTGTTTATTTCATGGGAGAGAGATGTCATTATTGTGCACATTTTGCTGAAGTAATGTGACTAACCTAATTACTTCAAGGCCAGTCCCAATACATCCTTCTGTGGGGCGTTATTTCTGTGGAAAGTGGTACTATTCTATTGTTATATAGGTGACTGCAAGTTCTTTTTGTCTTGTGTTCTAATTATTATAACCTGCCCTGGAACTTAGGGTGAAGGGCAGGTAAAAAATAATACCACTACTTTCCAGAGGTATTAATATGGCAGCAAATTTTGAAGACACCAGTTAAGTAGTTTGCCTTGTTTCCTTCCATATCCAACTAGCAACATTACATTGCGCTTGCTTGCATGGTAAGGAGCGAATATATATGCAAGACTTCTAGATGGCCGGCTTAATACGAGACAATTCTCAATGACAGTCCTATGCTTATAATTAGATCAAAGAGACCAGCATTTCCTATATCCCTCTATAGGAGTTTAACTCTGCCTTTGCCTTGGTCTTACAAAGGCTGCCTTTCTCCTGTGATGCATCACACAAGATGCTGAACAAACCTCATTAGTTACTGTTGGATATATGCAGGCTTTGAAGCTGACACACCAGCATTGCACAGAGAGTTCAAAAAGAACTCCGTCTCTCCCTCACTTACCTGGCAACAGTGATGGGAGGCACAGAGGCCCCTCTCTCCCTCTGTCAACTTAGTCTGCTACAGTACTGTTGTAGGAGCCACTACCCAGGATTCCTGCTTGTAATGCTGCAGAAGCCATGTTTCAAATACCAGGTAGGGGAGGGAGGAGGAGGCAGTAGTAATGGAGAGCAGTGCTGCCACAGCAGCCAGGTAATGGCATTTGGGAGGAAAGCGGGTTAGGAGGGTGGATTTGGACGCCATTACAATCCAGAAATATGTAATCAGGGCTGCAGTAGGCTCCACATTGGGATCTGAACTTGGGGGCCAGCTCATTTGATAAACTTATTCGGAACTGAATGAAGAGCAGAGAGTGCGGAAATAGACTGCTTTTCACTAGTTTGAACCTGACTCTTCCACTTCTAAATCCACACTATAGCTGCAGCTGATGAAAGGTTCTAATTATTTAATATATTGCACTGGAATTCATCTTTGCAATCAGCATTCATTGTTCTATTTCTAGATTTATTTATTTTTAGAGATTTTTTTAGTGTTATTCAGTGGTCTTTGAAACGGAGCAAAAAGTGCATTTCTGATGCAGGGCATCAGTTTTTGTATGTGCTACTCTTCGTGAAATGAAGATTGACAAGCAATAATGGCTCCATTATATGTTTTCCATAGCATTTGGCATCCTATAAATCCATGGCCTAGGAGTGCCCTGATGTCTATTTTGTGTGTGTGTGTGTGTGTGAGAGAGAGAGAGAGAGAGAGAGAGAGAGAGAACATAGACAGACTGTGTGTAAGTGTGAATGAGGAGTCCTGCCATCTTGGGTGTAGAATAGGCTTGTACAACTTGAAACCACCAGTGTACCCTACCCTAACAGCTGTGTATGGTAGCCCAATGAATCTCTTGTGTTTGCCTCATGGCTGGAATGCCAGTGCCTGGGTGAAGGGGCTTGACCAGCAACCAACAAGCCACAATGGATATGTGCCTAGTAGGGGGTCATCCAGCTTGACAGGTTTCCAGTTGTGCAGGTCTGTCATTCAGCTTGCAGGTACTATAGTTCATGAAGCAGGGTAAAAAGTTAAGGAAGGGGAACAGTGGATGGGGGGATAGGAATGAGAAGTAAAAAGAAAGGAGAAGATAGCTTAGTATTACTGTAAAGGAAATGTAGAGAAAGGATGGGAAAAGCACAAGAGAGAAACTTTGATCTACATTCCTTGGGCCAAACATCATCCACTTCTCTGCTGGTTGTATATAATGCGTGAAGACATATTTGCCCATTTATGCCACACCAATTTGCTGTCTTAGGCTATAGGAAATTCCTTCCAGTAGCACCTTAAAGACCAACTAAGTTAGTTCTTGGTATGAGCTTTCGCGTACATGCACACGAAAGCTCATACCAAGAACTAACTTAGTTGGTCTTTAAGGTGCTACTGGAAGGAATTTTTTTTGTTTTGACTATGGCAGACCAACACGGCTACCTATCTGTAACTTAGGCTATAGGAGATATTGTGGATTCTCAATATGACAATTGGTGTCCTGTAAATCGCTGGAAATGTGATGTTTCATCATGTTGGCATGTTGTGTAGTTGAGTGTCATGCAGCATAACGTGCAAAGGCTTTACAGTCCCTTTGGACAACAAATGCATCTCCTTCTGCCAAAGTAATCAAAACCATTAATGCCTACACTCTCCTTATTTTGCTCTACCAGCATCATTTTGTTTCTGTCAGTTGCTTGTTAGACTGGACAGGAGATGAATTTCCTGGACTAGCCAACAAGGAAAAGGCTATAAATGGTAAATGCTAGAGGCATTTGAGACAAAATAGCAGGCTGCCTGAACACAGAGCCCTTCCAGATGTTCTTTTTATTGGACATTCATGATGATTTGTGCTTATGATGGTATCACAGTGGTTATACATGAACCCACTTTCAATACTGTTTGCACCGGCAAAAGTTTCAGGCCATAATGATTTCCCCCACCACAGTCAGCGTATGACCCTTAGCTTCTTGCTGAAATCCTGTACTCTTTTATACTACAAATATTCCAGTTTATTTATTTTGGTCCTGCTTTTGTTGCATTACAGCACAAGAGGGCTCCTCCAGACAGCAATAATGCAACAATGTTCGGGAAGCGTTACAGAACAACTCATAAAATGGAATGATGTGTGGATGGTCCAGTATAAATTCATCACTAATGCCCTATTATTGTGTCAATAACGTGCTACAGAATACACCTGCCAAAAAAAGCCCACCAGTCTGGAGGGGCCCACAATCTCAGGGAACGTGTGGTCCTTTTTTGAGTCTACCAAATAATATAAGCTAAGTTGTCTTCCACCTCGCTTCTCAGAGCTCCTGAGCTCTTACTACTACCAGCTGGAATCAGCAAAACTCTTTGTTCTGCCCCACAAAATGTAAGAGGAAAGGGTTGGGTGATGTAACTGGGCCAGGATCATCTGTTAGTCTGTAATCCTATGTATGCATATTTGCAAGTAACCTCCACTGAACACGGTGGGAGTCGATGTCAGGGACTGGCAGGAGCCCAATGAGAGAGGGGAAGTGTGGGCAGAGGAAGAGGAGAAGGGTCTGGGGGAAGGGGCTGGTGATTAGTGGGGGTTCTGTGCCACCACTGAGGAGAAATCTTCCTCCATCACCAAGGTCTTCCCCGGAGCCAGCAGTATTTGTGAGGCAGTTGCTGGCTAAGGAAGAAGGAGGGGAGTGAGAGCCAGAGAACTGGTCAGCAGGGGCAAGGTGGAAAGGAGCAGACATTTGAGGGAAGAGTCTCAAGGAAGCCTTGAACCTGCTACCAAAACCCAATGAGTGGGAGCTGGCCTGATCTCAGAGGGCAGAGAATTTCAAACGGGGTTAGTTTTGAGGCCTAGTGTAGAAGCACCATGTGCACCTGGAACTGCAAGTGGAGGAGGAAGTACATCATATGGGTTAAAATGCCACTTTTCCATCCTATAACATGCACCAAACACTGTTTGCATCCTTTACTATTCATCATTTTACCACCCTGTTGTCTCCCAAACCGATTTTTCTATTACTCCAGCAATGCCAACCTAACTTCTCTATAGTCTCTTAACTTTCCAGTGCCAAGTTTTCCATTCGTCTTGAAAATCTACCATATTCTTGTTTATATATTTCTTTTTTCTCATCACACACTAATGGTAAAAATAGTTCCGGCACTTGCTTAAAAAACCTTTTCGTTTCTTCTGTGATTTCTAACAATACTGTCCTCCTCTCCTTTCTAATAATATTAGAAGCCATTCTGAAATGGGAACATGCATTTCTGGGCTGTTTTAGAAGGTCCAGTTACTAGCTACGGTAAGTTTACATGGCGACAGTTAGATTGTAGCTGTCAGCAAAAGCTATAAGGTGCGTTAATGTCACCTTTCAGACCATAGCACTGCCCAAAGGCATGCTCTTTTTATTTCACGTAGGAGCCTGCTGATAAGACTGAGATCAGAAACCTTCTACAATGGCTGCATTTTGCTTGGCACAGCTATGTTTAAGAAATGAGAAGGTAATGCGCTTTCATGTTGAGATAATTCTATAGAGGCTGTGCCATAATTCACAAGTAGCACCAGGAACCCATTCCATAATCCCAGTCGGAATCAAGAGGCTGGTATTTCAATCAACCCATCAAAAGGAGAGAAAAAACAAAGGCAAGGCAGTGGCTTTATATATGCCTTTTTAGGAAAAGGCACATGAAAGATACTAAAAGCAGTTTCTTATCTCCTAGTTGAGGTTCCATTTTGCATTCCAAAAGTTGATCAAGCAAGTGCTGTATTGGTAATTGGATTTTGTAAATTAACCCTCCTGTATTCTGGACTTGGATGTGGGTGACGCTGTGGTCTAAACCACTGAGCCTAGGGCTTGCCGATCGGAAGGACAGCGGTTTGAATCCCCGCGACGGGGTGTGCTCCCATTGCTTGGTCCCAGCTCCTGCCAACCTAGCAGTTCAAAAGCACGTCAGAGTGCAAGTAGATAATGATAATAATAATAATAATAATAATAATAATAATAATAATAATAATAATAATAATTTATTATTTGTACCCCGCCCATCTGGCTGGGCTTTCCCAGCCACTCTGAGCTGCTTCCAAAAAAATATTTAAATCCTCTAATACATCAAACATTAAAAGCTTCCCTAAATAGGGCTACCTTCAGATGTCTTCTAAAAGTCTGATAGTTGTTGTTCTCTTTGACATCTGGTGGGAGGGCGTTCCACAGGGAGGGCGCCACTACCGAGAAGGCCCTCTGCCTGGTTCCCTGTAACTTGGCTTCTCGCAGTGAGGGAACTGCCAGAAGGCACTCGGCGCTGGATCCCAGTGTCTGGGCAGAACGATGGGGGTGGAGACGCTCCTTTAGGTATACTGGGCCGAGGCCATTTAGGGCTTTAAAGGTCAGCACCAACACTTTGAATTGTGCTCGGAAACGTACTGGGAGCCAATGTAGGTCTTTTAAGACCGGTGTTATGTGGTCTCGGCGGCCGCTCCCAGCCACCAGTCTAGCTCCCGCGTTCTGGATTAGTTGTAGTTTCCGGGTCACCTTCAAAGGTAGCCCCACGTAGAGTGCAGTAGTCCAAGCGGGAGATAACCAGAGCATGCACCACTCTGGCAAGACAGTCCGCAGGCAGATAGGGTCTCAGCCTGCGTACCAGATGGAGCTGGTAAACAGCTGCCCTGGACACAGATTTAACCTGTGCCTCCATGGACAGCTGCGAGTCCAAAATGACTCCCAGGCTGCGCACCTGGTCCTTCAGGGGCACAGTTACCCCATTCAGGACCAGGGAATCCTCCACACCTGCCCGCCTCCTGTCCCCCCAAAACAGTACTTCTGTCTTGTCAGGATTCAACCTCAATCTG
Source organism: Podarcis cretensis (assembly GCF_951804945.1). Taxonomy (NCBI): domain Eukaryota; kingdom Metazoa; phylum Chordata; class Lepidosauria; order Squamata; family Lacertidae; genus Podarcis; species Podarcis cretensis. Next base: position 70,370,756 of record NC_137170.1, on the reverse strand, counting down.
TTAGCCGCCATCCAACCTCCAACCGCCTCCAGGCACTCACACAGGACCTTCACCGCCTTCACTGGTTCTGATTTAAAAGAGAGGTAGAGCTGGGTATCATCCGCATACTGATGAACACCCAGCCCAAACCCCCTGATGATCTCTCCCAGCAGCTGCATATAGATGTTGAAAAGCATAGGGGAGAGGACAGAACCCTGAGGCACCCCACAAGTGAGAGCCCAGGGGTCTGAACACTCATCCCCCACCACCACTTTCTGAACACGGCCCAGGAGAAAGGAGCGGAACCACTGTATGACAGTGCCCCCAGCTCCCAGCCCCTCAAGACGGTCCAGAAGGATGTTATGGTCGATGGTATCAAACGCCGCTGAGAGATCCAGCAGAACTAGGAAACAGCTCTCACCTTTGTCCCTAGCCTGCCGGAGATCATCAACCAGTGCGACCAAGGCAGTTTCAGTCCCATGATGAGGCCTGAATCCCGCCTGGAAGGGATCCAAATGGTCCGCTTCTTCCAGGCATGCCTGGAGTTGTTCAGCAACCACTCGCTCAATCACCTTGCCCAAGAATGGAAGATTTGAGACTGGGCGATAGTTGGCCATCGTGGCCGCATCTAAAGATGGTTTTTTAAAAAGCGGTTTAATAACCGCCTCTTTCAGTGGGTCTGGGAAGGCTCCCTCACGGAGGGAAGCATTCACCACTCCACGAAGCCCAGCCCTTCCCGGCTAGCCAGGATGGGCAAGGATCAAGGAGACAGGTGGTTGGTTTCATTCGTCCAAACAGCCTGTCCACATCCTCGGAGGTAACAGACTGGAACTGATCCCACGCAATTTGACTAGACAGGACTCTGGCACTCTCCCGCCCTGGCCCTGCTCCCACGGTGGAGTCTACTTCTTCCCGAATCTGAGTGACTTTATCTGCAAAAAACTTTGCAAAATCATTGCAGGAGATCATGTGGCCCGTATTGGGCCCCAATGTAGCAGGTGGTTCCGCTAGATTGCGAACCACCTGAAAAAGTCTCCTGCTGCTGTTTTCTGCAGATGCAATAGACGCGGTGAAGAAAGTCTTCTTCGCCGCCGCTATCGCCACTTGGTAGGCTCAACATTGAGCTCTAACCTGTGTCCGGTCAGATTCGGAATGAGTTATCCACCACCGGCGCTCTAGCCGTCTCAACAATTGTTTCATTGCCCTCAGATCCATGGAAAACCACAGATAAATAGGTACGGGAAGGTAAATGGTGTTTCCGTGCGCTGCTCTGGTTTGCCAGAAGCGGCTTAGTCATGCTGGCCACATGACCTGGAAAAACTGTCTGCTCCCTCGGCAAGATGAGCGCCGCAACTCCAGAGTCGTTCACAATTGGACTTAACTGTCAGGTGTCCTTTACCTTTTTATTCTGGACTTTGGTGCAACAAGAAGTTATTGCACACTGTGCAAAGGGCTATGCCTCAATGCAGTATAGGATAATACAGGAAATCTCGTATCTGTATGGGAGTTGCACAGCTGCGTATCTCCATGGGGCTCTGTAAATACCGTAATTACCAAGTACGTTTTAAAGATGGAATGACAAAGATGGGGAAAGAACACAGTTGGCAGCATTAAAAAGAAGACTGTACTTTTCATTGTCCTTGGTAGGGCAAGTAGGGCGAGGGGGGGGGAGGGAGAGAACTGCCAAAAAATAATAAATAATAAAGACTTGATCATGCTGGCCCTGATACAGTTTTACATGGTAATTTGAAACTTCATTTCAATCTGCTAACTGCACAAAAAGTCCAAAGATCTGTCAGTTGTTTTGTGATATTTCTAATTCAGATTCTTCCTGCATATGTCTGGAAACTGCATATGACTTTTTTCCCCAATTTGCATTTTTCCTAATTAGCTCAAGTGCATCTTGATATACCTACCGGATGAGTGTTAGAAATAGAAAATCAAATAGCGGAGAATATATCTCTGTTAGCTCCCAGAGCTCTCTCTCTTTCTAATGGAGGAAGCTGCCCTGGATCCAACCCTATATTATGTAGCTGTCATTATCAAAATAATTAGATGACTAGAAAGCTATTAGTTTGATCATGTAGCACATAATTATTAAGCATCGTGATGGAGAAACAGAAAACAGGGAGAAACTTCCATTCAGATTTAAGGGTGTTAGGTTAGCTTACCGCCCAGTTATGTTTCACTCTGATTGTTCTTGCCAACCACACAGCCGGGATTTATCTTTTCTCCTCAGTCTATCCTTTCTTTCAGATCCACTCAGCAGTGAGGTATTTTTGACATCATAGCCACTTGCACGGTGTCATAAATTATGAAGTCACTACCTCCAGATTGTTCGAGGGAGGGTCAAAGGGGAGGAAATAATTGATTCAGACTATCATAGACTTCTTCACATAGAAAAACAAATAACCAGGTGTATTTGGAAAACCTAATTGCACATGGAATCAGTAAAAAGACAGATGAACTTGGGTTTCATGTGGGTTGCAACTTCAACAATTTAAAAGACGAGCAGCGTAATAATTTCTTGTTAAGAACATAAGAACAGCACTCCCGTGTTGCACCAAAGTCCCATCTAGCCCAATAGCCAGTTTCCACAGGGGCCAACCAAATTCCTATGGGAAACCCACAATCAGAACATGCGAGCAACAGCACTCTTCCAACATGTGAGTCTTGGCAACTAGCATATAGAGGTGTACTACCTCCAACCATGGCAGTTCAACATAGGCATCATGGCTTGTAGTCAAAGGTAGTCTTATCCTCCATGAATTTGTTTACTCTTTTAAAGCCAACTGAGCTGGTGACCGTCACTCACTGTCCAACTGCCACCCTAAACGCAGGGATAATAACACTTGATATGGGATGGTGGAGATCCAAACTCTGCCAGCCTCATTCCAATGTCTGGGTAGCCCCAACCTGGCTCTGAGCTGCTCCTGGTGTCTCACAGCCAAAGATGTACATGGAGAGGTCTAGCTGAATTGTACCTCCTCCTGGCCACTTGGCTTCGGGTACGTGAGGGGTTTTTGGTACTTGGGTCTAGAGAAGACACTCTCACTCTCAAAGGGATGTTTTTGGGTTCTCTGAGGCCATCACATGATTCTTGATGCTCCTTCAAACAAATTAGCTTAGCTTGGAATGCAGTTGGGGCTTTTAATCTAGGGGATGCCTTGTCTAGCAGAAGAAGAGGCATGGCCATTTCCTCCCATTTCCCTATTCCTCTTCAGCCCCCAGCATTGTTCCCCCCAAAGTTGGCTCATGAGGGTTGCCACGGGGGTGGGGGTGGAGGGGGGCTCCAGAACAGGGTGGAAGGTGGTACGTGGGGCCATAGGCAGAGGAGTGAATTGGCAAAAATGGTCTCTCACCCTCTTCTGTTTGTGGTGGTGTTCCTGAATCAAAAGCCCTTCTCTGAGCTCAGGCTCAATTCCACCCAAGTTTCTGAAGGAGTACATGAAATTAGCATGATTCATTATGCTATTGCCTTTCTGTTTTGCTGCTCATTATATTCACCATCATGCTTACTCTCATTAATAATAATAATAATAATAATAATTTATTATTTGTACCCCGCCCATCTGGCTGGGTTTCCCCAGCCACTCTGGGCGGCTTCCAACAAGGATGAAAAATACACTAAAATGTCACATATTAAAAACTTCCCTGAACAGGGCTGCCTTCAGATGTCTTCTGAATGTCAGGTAGTTGTTTATTGCTTTGACATCTGATGGGAGGGCATTCCACAGGGTGGGCGCCACTACCGAGAAGGCCCTCTGCCTGGTTCCCTGTAACTTGACCTCTCGCAGTGAGGGAACCGCCAGAAGGCCCTCGGAGCTGGACCTCAGTGTCCGGGCAGGACGATGGGGGAGGAGACACTCCTTCAGGTATACTGGACCGAGGCCATTTAGGGCTTTAAAGGTCAGCACCAACACTTTGAATTGTGCTCGGAAACGTACTGGGAGCCAATGTAGGTCTTTCAAGACCGGTGTTATATGGTCTCGGCGGCCGCTCCCAGTCACCAGTCTAGCTGCCGCATTCTGGATTAGTTGTAGTTTCCGGGTCACCTTCAAAGGTAGCCCCACGTAGAGCGCATTGCAGTAGTCCAAGCGGGAGATAACCAGAGCATGTACCACTCTGGCGAGACAGTCTGCAGGCAGATAGGGTCTCAGCCTACGTACCAGATGGAGCTGGTAAACAGCTGCCCTGGATACAGATTTGACCTGTGCCTCCATGGACAGCTGTGAGTCCAAAATGACTCCCAGGCTGCGCACCTGGTCCTTCAGGGGCACAGTTACCCCATTCAGGACCAGGGAATCCTCCACACCTGCCCGCCTCCTGTCCCCCCAAAACAGTACTTCTGTCTTGTCAGGATTCAACCTCAATCTGTTAGCCGCCATCCAACCTCCAACCGCCTCCAGGCACTCACACAGGACCTTCACCGCCTTCACTGGTTCTGATTTAAAAGAGAGGTAGAGCTGGGTATCATCCGCATACTGATGAACACCCAGCCCAAACCCCCTGATGATCACTCCCAGCGGCTGCATATAGATGTTGAAAAGCATAGGGGAGAGGACAGAACCCTGAGGCACCCCACAAGTGAGAGCCCAGGGGTCTGAACACTCACCCCCCCCCACCACTTTCTGAACACGGCCCAGGAGAAAGGAGCGGAACCACTGTATGACAGTGCCCCCAGCTCCCAGCCCCTCAAGACGGTCCAGAAGGATGTTATGGTCGATGGTATCAAACGCCGCTGAGAGATCCAGCAGAACTAGGAAACGGCTCTCACCTTTGTCCTTAGCCTGCCGGAGATCATCAACCAGTGCGACCAAGGCAGTTTCAGTCCCATGATGAGGCCTGAATCCCGCCTGGAAGGGATCCAAATGGTCCGCTTCTTCCAGGCGTGCCTGAAGTTGTTCAGCAACCACTCGCTCAATCACCTTGCCCAAGAATGGAAGGTTTGCGACTGGGCGATAATTGGCCATCGTGGCCACATCTAAAGATGGTTTTTTAAGAAGCGGTTTAATAACCGCCTCTTTCAGCGGGTCTGGGAAGGCTCCCTCACGGAGGGAAGCATTCACCACCCCACGAAGCCCATCGCCCAGTCCTTCCCGGCTAGCTTTTATAAGCCAGGATGGGCAAGGATCCAGGAGACAGGTGGTTGGCTTCATTCGTCCAAGCAGCCTGTCCACATCCTCGGAGGTAACAGATTGGAATTGATCCCACACAACTTGACCAGACAGGACTCTAGCACTCTCCCGCCCCGGCCCTGCTCCCACAGTGGAGTCTACTTCTTCCCGAATCTGAGCGATTTTATCTGCAAAAAAATTTGCAAAATCATTGCAGGAGAACATATGGCCCGTACTGGGCCCCGATGTTACAGGTGGTTCCGCTAAATTGTGAACCACCTGAAAGAGTCTCCTGCTGCTGTTTTCTGCAGATGCACCATCATGCTTACTCTCTCAGCCTAACAACCTACAAGTGGTTTTAAGAAGAAATCTGTTGCACAGCATCCTAACTCTAAATAAAATAATTTAGGGTTGATCTAATGTTTTTCCTCCATAGCAAAGTCCTTTGAAAAAAAGAATTATGCCCAAATCCAAAATTAATTTGGATTTATTGTGGTAAAATCATTACTAGCCCCACACCCCATCTCACACCCAGTATTTTCATCTGCCCCCCCCCCCGCAACATACTTTTTTTAATGGCGGGAGAATGTTATATAAGAATCTGACCTTCATTTGCCAGCCTTTCGGTACAAAGACTTTTTTTTTTATAAAAAAAATGTTGCAGTCATAGAGAACAAGACATGATTTTCCCTACTTCACCCGCGAATTGCAAAATGCCTGTTAGGTTTCTTTGTTTTCTTCAGAGTAGGATTAAAAATGTGACTCACTCTCTGTTCTTCAAAATGCTCCAGGGGGGAATGCTTACTTGACTGGCATTGTTATTTTTTCACTAGGCCTTTCTGGTGAAATTTGCCTTTTAGCAGCATCCACTCATTGTTATTATTTGAAGGGAAGTGTTCTAGTAGTAGGGCTATACTTTTCAGAGAATTGAATGGATGTTTTGTCCCCGTTTAGTAATAATGCTGTTGTCTGACTGCTGCCCCTTTTTGGTTGCTAATGAGTTTTCCTTAGTACCAATGATGATTTTACCTTGTTTTTCACCCTGTGTTTAATTATACTACTGAATGCATGGTGGAAAAGAATGAATCTGTTTTGCATTTCCTGAGAGACTGTTTGAGACCTGCACAATTCCCTTCTTTTTCTAAGTGAGTCAGGCATCTTGCTTCTTTACTTCTCTGACAGCTTTCTTCTCTTATTTTATTTTTAAACCTTTAAAAATATATCTCTCTTTTCTAGGAATCATGTTTGCCAAGAGGATTTCCATGGAAAATCTGTCAGCCTATTAAATTTTTGTCAGTTCCATTTTCATTGTCATTCCATCAATAATGTCAATGACGTGATTCAGATGTGCACATTTTGCTTGCAGTTGCACTGAACCATGGATTTGGTAGTCTTACTGCTGTATAAACAAGAATGCAGATTTTTGTAGAATACAAATTTCTAGCATAGAATACTAGAAAATAGAGGGATGTTCAAAGCAGCTGTTTTTCACAGGCCACACTCTTCCTATGCCGGTGAGCTTCAATATGGGCACAATGCAGCCAAGGTTTTGTTTCTTAGATTCCATGAGTTCAATGGGACAGACTTAAACATATTCTCTCCTCTGAAATAATGGAGTATTAAAAGGCTTGGCTTTATCATCACTACTGTATTAACATTTAGATTATATTGCTTGCTGTGGTCATCCATGGCTGAGTCTGATCTTACAGTACATTCTCTAACTCATTTCAAAATATCCGAAGAACATACAGTTCCCTGTTGCTGATTAGATTTGTTTGATTTTGTTGTTCTAAAAGTTTTTATGCCTTAATTTATTGTTAATCACCTTGATTAGAAAGGTGATAAAAACATTTTAAATTACTTTTTAAAAGAAATGTGGTATTGAAATGGTAAGAATGAGATAAAATACCTTCCAAGTGTCCCAGAAAAAAACAGGACATCCTGTTTGTTTTTACACAAGATCTTGGTGGCCTTTTTGGGTGTGACACTCTGATGTTGTGCTCTCGCCCCAAAAAAGCGCATTAGGAGGGGGCAAGAGCGCGGCATGGGCCACAGGACTCACCCAGGATCGTGTTCCAGAAGATGCGTGTCCTGGTTTTGTGTTGGAAAAATGTTGGGTGGTATGAGATAATCTTGCACAAAACCGAGATAATCCAGGAATGGCCTCTCTCCACACAGGAATGAAGAATCAATTTAGGATCCAAACAGTTATGTTTGGGGCTTGTTACTCTTCAGTTTTGTGTCCCAGTGTATTGTAACAAAATTGAGTGATAAAAATGCATTTCAGCATTTTGATATTTTTTTTACAACATTAGAAGAATCCATTAGCATTATTAATTCCTGTACATATTCCCCCCCATGCATCCATCTCTGAAATATTTTCCAATATGATCTATTATTTCTGCTATCCCATTGCTCTTTCCACCAAACAAAACAAGTGCATTTCAAAACTGCATTTTTTTCCTCCAAAACAATAATTTTCAATTTCAATTTCAATTTTCATGCTTTTTAATGTTTGTGTTAAATTCATCCTCTTGTACCTTTTACTACATGATGTTTGCCAATAAGATTCTCTGGGAATCTTGCCAACTTTCTTTTTAATCCTTCACTTATCCCCTAATCTCAAAACTCTCCAAGGAAATTTCTCCTCTTGTGAGCAACAGGTATCTTGGCTGGGATAAATGGGGAAGCTACTTACTGTACATCTCCAGACTTTATTAATGGTTCTCATTATCATCAGTTCTGTAAATCAACAGGTGGACAGCTGACCATCTTCCTTTCCTGAGGAAGTATTGTCCACAAATTTTGGCTCAGATTATTACACAAATAGCCATTATTTTTGGCCACTACTGAATCTCCCAATCGTTCAGTTGTCTGGCATTTGATTAGAACTCAGGGGAAGGAAAGTAGTCTGTTCACTGTATTTGGGGAACTGTGAGAATTTTCCTGGCTGCCTCTGCCTTCTGAAAAGGCTGAGCATCAAGTTCACAATCACTTCCTTCCAAATTCCCTGCAGTTTGCTGAAAACTTGGCAAATCTTTGTTCTCAATGTCCAGAAGGAAGAGTTGGTCACCATTTGTGGATTCATGCTGAGGTCCTCTTCAGTAAATGGTTCCCAGGGCTGCCCAAGGAATAGCACTGTATATGCTGTTTCCCATTTATAATCAATGACACTGACTGATGGTTGGATGCTGAGTGGGAAAACTATGCCCTGTTCATTCTGTTAGACACTTCAGCATTACACTCCAAACCAGGAAGATGTAGAAAATCAGACTGGTGACAGAAAAAGGCACCAAATTCAAAAAGTGCCAAATTATACCAGGAAAGAACTGGGAATCCGCTCCCAATTCCAGACCCCATGCAGCAAGAGCCCCAAGTAATACAAGGAAGGGCAGGAGGGAGGCTGTTTTTTGGCTTTGAGTAAAAGCGAAATTGGAAGGGACCACCAATCAAGGCAGCTGGAGAGGTTGGTGCCATGGCCAGTGCCAAAACAAGCTCTTATTGTAACTACTTCTTGGTGAGTACCAACACCGTTTTTATCTAGAAAAAAAGCACTGGTTGTGGGTTAAAAAAACCAACACGCTGGATTTTGCATGTAAAGATTAAATCTGCTTCAAAAGGGGGGGGGGGAAGGTTGGCATTTTAATGCCAACAGTGTCATGTGGATAATGCAGAAAACCCCTATGTATGAAGAACACTGATTCCATAATAAACACCTGTCCAAATAGCACCCTGTGAAAGCCAGCTCCAATTGTTTGAAAATAAACTCTAGTTAGGAATTCTGTTACCTGAATTGGGGAGGTGAGGAGAGTATCGACCTTTTAAATTTTGATGCTTCTGTGTATACACAATTTATAGGGGTTGGGGTTGGATGATTAAGCCTCTGACTGAAGGCTTAAAACATCAAAGAGAGGAAAGATAAGAGACAGTCCACTGGATGTCACCCTTTGCTCAGACCTGCATTATTCTAAGTATCTAACAACAGCAACAAAACATCGCCATGTATGTGCAGTTTATGCCTTTTGGTTGTTTATTATTAGAAAGTTTCTCATTTGTCTCTTACAATGTAAAGAAAACATCTGTTTTTAAATCTCTTATTTAAAAAGCTATAGTTCTTTTGAGTTCTCACAGTATTACAATAGCACAGTAAGAAGTCTTGCAGTTGGAACTGCTTTCTTCAGCATAAATAGGAGTTTGTGCCACTCTGGCTAAATGTGTTTCCAGGTGTCAGCTTTCTGACTGCTTTTGCAGGTGATTGGCATACAGTGGTACCTTGAGTTAAGAACTGAATTCATTCTGGAGGTCTGTTCTTAACCTGAAACTGTTCTTAACCTGAGGTGCCACTTTAACTATTGGGGCCTCCCGCTGCCGCCGCGCCGCTGGAGCACAATTTCTGTTCTCATCCTGAAGCAAAGTTCTTAACCTGAGGTACTATTTCTGGGTTAGCGGAGTCTGTAACCTGAAGCGTCTGTAACCTGAAGCGTCTGTAACTCGAGGTACCACTGTATTGAAATGCCAGCAGTCGGGTGTGTACCAAACACCAGTAAGCAAAATGTCAACTGAATTTTGTTGTTAGCCCAATCATATTAAAAATACCAGCACAGAAAGTGGTGGGAAGGGAGGAGACATCAATTGTTGCACAGAACATGCTACATCAGCACCAAACCCCCACAAAATAGTAGGTACTTCTTCTATGAAGTGCATCATGCTCTAAGCTTGTAACTCCTGTTATTGGGGGAGCAGACACTGGGAGGCACTTCAAACTGAGCTGGTGTAATAATGCCATAAAATGAAACTTTCACGGTCTTGCTGGCTCCCACGAACCCATAAAATGCTCCTTCCTTACAGTAAAACCTGAGAATAGTGTTGTGCTTGCACAGTAGATCTAGAGCTGCTTTAATGGTCCCATAGGGATCTTTTGCAAGGGGCAATTCAGAGCCAGCTCAAGACACTTTGCTGCCTGAGGCAAACAGTGCTACACACTGATCCACCTTCTATTCTTCCCTCCTCCCTAAGAATGCTATTTGTAGGATGCTCCTACAGGGCCGATATCCAATAGGAGTGTCACCACCTGTATGTCATCTGGAGTTTTGGAGGCCATTCTTAGCAATATGCTGATGACACACAACTCTACTCCTTTACATCTGCAGATGTGGCAGTGGATGCGCTGGACCATTGTCTTGCCTCAGTAATGGAGACCAGTGGCAAGGGATGATGGGTTGTGTAGTCCAGCAACATCTGGAGGGTCACAGCTTAGAATACCCTTTGTCAATCTCCTGTTGCGTGCCTTTTGTGTGAAAAGCTATGAGCCTATTATGCTGCACAGCTGTGTACTCTACTGTTCAGACATACAAAATGTGTTCCATGAAGATGCTTAGTGATAGGTGAGTAGCACCCATTAGATTTCCAGGGAGCTTCTGCATGTACATTTGTATGCCATTGGGCACAGATCAAGGTTTTGCTTTTCTCATTTAAAGCCTTAAAGAACTTGGGACCAGGTTACCTAAGAGACTGTGCCATTCCTATATCTCTGCCCAGCAGCTGCACTCCTCGGATGAGGCCCTGTTGTGAGTGCCACATGCCCCAGAGGTGTTCTTTAGCTTGTACTAGAAACTGGGCACTTGGCAGCTCCAGCGCTCTGGACTCATTTACCAGCTGCAATTAGAAAGGCAGGACCTTTAGCCCCCTCCCACTGAAGATGTTTTGTTTAGGAAGGCAACCCAGCCATATATTAATTGTACATCTCAGCGCCTAGGGCTTGCCGATCGAAAGGTTGGCGGTTCGAATCCCTGCGGCGGGGTGCGCTCCCGCTGCTCGGTCCCAGCGCCTGCCAACCTAGCAGTTCGAAAGCACCTCCGGGTGCAAGTAGATAAATAGGGACCGCTTACCAGCGAGAAGGTAAACGGCGTTTCCGTGTGCGGCTCTGGCTCGCCAGAGCAGCGATGTCACGCTGGCCACGTGACCCGGAAGTGTCTCCGGACAGCGCTGGCCCCTGGCCTCTTAAGTGAGATGGGCGCACAACCCCAGAGTCTGTCAAGACTGGCCCGTACGGGCAGGGGTACCTTTACCTTTACCTAGAAAAGGTATTATTGATTTTAGACTTTGTAGGAGTGGCTTTATTGTTTCAGAGTTTATAGAAATGGCTTTCTTGTATTTTTTTATTTTATTTCATTTTAAGCCCATTGTGTGCCGCTTTGACGGATTCGGGCTGTGAAGCAGTTTATCAGCTTGTTCAACACACACACACACACACACACACACACACACACACGCTTTGTCCGCATGCATAATTGGGAATCCTACCTTTTCTATAGGCATGGGGTCTCCCTGCAGATGTTCTCATGAACCTGGCATAGGAACATAGGAAGCTGCTTTATACTGTGTCAGACCATTGGTTCATCTAGCTCAGCATTGTCTGCACTGAGCAGCAGCAGCAGCAGCAGCAGCAGCAGCAACAGCTTTCTAGGATTTCAGGGCGGTCAGGCATTGAACCCGGGATCTTCTGCCTGCACTGCAGATGCTCTTCCATTGAGCTATGGCTCTTCCCTATCTGTGTTTACTGAACACCATCTGAATGCTTGAACAGGGCCATAGTTAGTGCATTTTCTGTCCTGCCTCTATACAATGGCTTAGGGAAATAAAAAGGGTGTGTGTGGGTATGTGGGTGGGATAACAATACAACCAGACTACCAACTCACAATATCAAACAAAATATACAGTGTATTTCAGATATTAAGATGGCATGCCAGGCCTGATGCATGCTGCTTATTCAACAGTGGCTTAAAGAGGAGAGCAGAAGTTCTGTTTTGTCCTACAGATGCCTTTTGGATGGACTGTAAGCCACCTTCTAATGTTTGGTTAGCATGTCACAGCTCAGAGCAAGTGCTGCATTATTAGATGATGCCTGAATGAGTTCTATTTTCAGCCATTATTCAGTTGTCCTACAGAACCCACTGAAGAGTCATCAGGCCCTTTTTTTGGGATGGTCCATGGCTGCCCTATTTCCACAGGAGCTTGCACGGAGTGCCCAAAATGATAGCATTTCCTTCCCATCACTCATCCTTCCCATCACACAGACCATTTACTCAAGCAGCATGTTAGCGGGATGAGTTTTGACCCTAAGTAAATATCCTCTTGAAAGTCGTTTTAGTTGGTGCCAATGAACCAAACTGCTCATTAATTGGAGCGATGTCCCGTAATGCTCCATTTGTAGCAGCAATTCAAAATCCATCATATGTGGGCTTTGTTTGCCTCCATTCCATTAAGCTGTCATGGGATGCTTCTGGTTTTGTGGCATTTCATTTTGCAAAGCTCTTCAGGGTCAAAAACCCAGGTGCATGCAGCTGTCCTTTATAATTGCGTTTTCAATGACACACATTAGGTTTTCCCCCCTCCCCCCCTTTTTGGCTCAACACTTCAACAATACCAGCATTTTAATGGCCCCAGGAGAGCTCTGAAATTAACATTCCTTTAAGGTAAATGAGGAAGTTCACTTACAGTATCTGGTGCTCAAATTTCCAATACCTCCTGTGCCTACTAGGTGGAGGATGAAACTCAAATAGTATATACAGCTACGCTTGAGCCCCTTCCACCCCTTTAGTCTTTCATTAAGCACTAAGCCTCAGGTCATAGGATGGGTAACTGTTGGCGTGAACTGTCACCTTCCTAACTATACTCACAGTCCAATTTATTCCAGAGTAAGTCACATTGTGTCCAATTTAATCCCAGGTAAATGTGGATAGTTGCAATACGCAAATGGTGCCCTCCAGTCCTGCTTGAACTCCAGCTTCCATAGCCTCTGCCTGCATGGGCCTTGGATAGTGGGAGTTATAGTCCATCAATATCTGGAGGGTGTGGCACACGTCCGATCTACTCCAGCCTGTCACTTTAAGATCAGCAAATCACTGCGGTCATCCATCTTGTTAAGCATGTCTTCCCTTCAATACACAAGCTGAGAAAAGGGTTCTTCCTGGCAGAGAGATAGAGAAATATGGCAGCAATTGCCAGCCCAGCTTCCAACTCCCAAGAATGGTGGATAGAAGGGTGTGTTTGTATGTGTAGAAACCAGACTTTTGCCTGGTTGGATTGTAGTCTACTGTACAAAAATACAAGCTGCAATCCTTTGCACTGCCTAACTTTACCTCCGGTCTCAACTCCCTTATCTACTGCTACCTTAACATGCAGCCCCTGGAGGGTTTCCCACAAAGGACCGGAAAAAGTTACCCTCCCCTGAGTTAAAGTGATGCATCACCTGAGCTCTCCTGCTGCTGCCCAGCAGCGTAGCTGGCCGCTTAAGTGCCCGTGTGTGTGTGTGCGTGTGTGTGCGCCCCCCAGGGGTGGGGCAATGCACTTGTGGGTCAGGGCGTGCTAGAATCCCAGTGCCCGAGCCCCATTCCGCTCCAGCACCTTGTAGGTCCGCATTGCTTTTTTGAGCAGCATGGAGCCTGCAGCTAGTCTGTCTGCTGCCTCCCTCTCAGCTGTAGAAGGGGCAGGCAGACGCAAGCCCCACACTGCCCTTTTGGGCAATGCAGAGCCTGCAGGCGCCCAAGCCACCACATCACTCCCAGGAGAGACGCATGGCTCAGGCACGGTAAGTGCCGTCCCCTGCGGTGTGGCACCCACCGCCCTCCCGAGCTATGCCTCTACTGCTGCCAGATGCTAAAGTGATTGCGTCACAGCTTCTAAAATGTTTTACCTAGCAAACAAAATGGAAGCCACACTTCCACACCAATGTCCACCCCACTTGCCCGGGGACTACAAAGTGTTTTCCATGATAGGCCACAATACAGATCGGGTGCAACACATTCAATAGTGACTCATAAAGATTCCCAGCCATCCCACACAATCTATTAAAATGTCCTCAGAAAGAAAGGTCTGGGTTGTATAAACCTTGACCTTTTGGTGTCTTAATCTTCTTCATGTTCTCATGTTCTTTTTGATTTGCCTGCAAATGTGTCTAAAGGCTGCTGTAGAGAATTGTGATTCTTTTTTTAAAAAAAATCTTATCTCCTATCTATCGTGCCTGTTATGGGGATAAATGGAGACTGCTTTTAGGGCAAGGAGCCCAAAGCATTATTTCCCTCCCTATTCTTTTGGTGCACAGGCTCACAGTGACAAAGTCTAAACTCACAGGCTCTGAATATAAATGCTATCTTGCTATGCATGCCACCTCATATCTCTTAAAACCCACCCTATTCCAGAGGAAGGATGAAGTGCACACAAATGAGCATCCATATTCTCTGATTTAGCAATATCCTAGTCCTTTTTCCCATTCACTTTGATTTGATATAGGAATATCAGAAGTTTTAGGAGTGCAATCAACCTCTTTTTACTACTACAAATTATTAATCCTCTGGTATCTGAATCAAAGTAGAACCAGAACAAGTCTCTCTCCCCCCCCCCCCGCACCAAATACAAGTCAAATACATTTTATTAATAATCCCTCTCCGTATAGAAATCAGCCCAGTGCCCAAGGATTGTTACTCTGGGCCCAGCATAGACTGGTAGCAGGGCCCCCTTCTTCTAACATCACCCATTAAAGGCCTTGTTTATTTGGAAAAACTGGAAGGTTAATGTAGGGGAAAGCTACTGTGGAAGACTTTTGTCTTTTGAGGAGGTAGGTTGACTGGTTTGTATGATTCTTCTTCCCTGCTTACTGGAACCTCTGGGACCCGCAAGGGATTTTGGTTGGCTTTAATGATATACTCTTTGTGCTCCAGGGTAAGTAGCAGCAGGATGTGGGCCAGCTGTATGCTAAGAAATGCAGCTGCAGAGTTGATTAACTATGCTGGCCTCCTAGTTTAACAGGTGGGAGGAATTTAGATATTAGGCCAGCCAGCAGGTGGTCACTAAGTATCTAGAATATATAAATGTCTTAGATGGGGCCTGGCCCCTGGAACTTTGACTTACGGTAGGTCCTGATCAGAAGGATGCTGGCCAGCTGGAGGGTCTCTGTTATTGGGCTTCTGATAACAGAGTGAGAAAGTAGTTTTATTTCGCTCATGCTGTGTTATTATACTTAAGCAGTGAACTTCCTTCCTCATGTGTTGTTATTGCCAATGGATCCAAAAGAACTCTTGCATTTGGCAAAACAGTTTATCAGTGCATCTAGGATCTTTAGGTACTTCTACTTATGTTTCCGATGGCCTAATCTGTGTTTTACACACACACACACACACACACACACACACACACACACTGTCAAGCAATCTCTTAAAGACTGGGATCTAGCATCAGTTATTCCATGCATTCTGAAGACCAGACTTCTAACTAATATGCTCCTATATATTTGGGGCTCTATAAAGCTGTCAGGGTCCAGCCTTGCCCAGACCTTGGACCCAAGGTTCTTTCAGATGAGCAGCAAGTAGAGGAGGCAGCTGCAGCAGCCCTGCACATTGACAACAGCCTTGGGGAGCCAGCAGATCTGAATATCCCTGCTGCTCTTCTGGTCCCTGTATCAGCTCCCTGGGCCACAGCAGCAGGGGAGACAAGAAGCCAAGTAAGCATTTTAGAGTCATTGCCAAAGCTAATTGTATGTGAGGCTACTTGGGAGGGGGGAAATCAAGGAAATGCCTGCTCGGATCAGGGTCTAACCCAAGAGCCAGGTGATGGCGCCTTGAGCTTCTATATCAGCTCCCAGCATGGGCTGCTTTGTTGCTGAAGTAACAACAGCCATCCAGGCTCCAGCCTTACTGACCTGGACAGATGGACAAAATCCTATCAGTAGAACTGTCCCTGGGTTCTTAATGCCCCTAATTTCATTGATTGTTGTTCCTCCTGCTGCCACTAAAATACCACTCCCTCTTGGTTCCTCCTATCTCTGCACAGGGCATATGAGCAACAGGTCAAGAACGCCAGGACTTGTAGTTCTTGAGAGAGCTGGCGGCTCATCATCCAAATGGTTGTTTGCTCAGCTTGGCTCTGGCAGACCTCGGAACAGAGAAACACCACTCATAGGTATGAGGAAATAAGATCGTGTAAACAGCCTTAAGCATGATCTGCAGCAGGGCTGGGAAACGGCATGCAGTCACTGGGCCATATCCTTACTCACCCTGTCCCCTGCAGGCTAAATTTGACGAGTGGGTAAGGCTGCCCATCTGTCAATCACATGCCATCATAATGATGTCAGGTGACTCACTTTTAAGTGCCTTGTATCACACTATAAAAGACCTGATAGAATCAACAAATTGGAAGGCAGGGGGAAGCGCAGAAGGGGATACCTACTGGTATGAATGATAAGGACTGAGGTTGTTCCTGAAACAAACATTCAGATATGCATGTGGAGCACGCCAGTCTCATTTGAAGGGGGGAAATGTGGATTAACAGCTAAAGAATACTCAGGGGTGGACCTGTCGAAAGTCAGCCCGCCCCTGCAGTATGGCAGCATGTCACATGGCAGGTGAAAGGATTTTATTCATTCCCAGTGGAAAAGCAAAACATGTAAGCCTGATAGACACTGTCACTTTTAAGAAATGCTATGAAAAAGTGGAGCTTGTAAACTTGCACTGCATTTGCCTGAGCAGAATCACAGCAGCTGGTTTTCCGCGGAGACCTATTTTATGCAGACTTGAAAACCTTATTGTTGCTGTGATTTTGTAAAGTCTCTTGAATGCATTGAGGCAAATCCCAAAGAATACTATTGCTGTAAGAAACAGAAATCGAGTCACTTTGATTTTGTTGTTCATACAGTATTGAGCTTAGGACTGTTAGCCAAGGTTGCATATGCAGGTAGTGGCACAACTGTGGCACCCTGTCAATTATTTTTCCATTTTTTTGGGGGGGGGCACCCTCATATTTAAAAACTGATATTCTTTCAAATTCAGGACATTTCTCCCAAATGGGGAAGGATATGAATTTTAATTAGGCTTAAGCCACCCTACTCAAGGGGAAATGATAATTTAAAGACTAGTTCAATTTAGGCTCTGTTGGAACTTGAAATTCAATAATTAACGAAAACCTGAATGGATATGTAAAGACTGTATTATTTTAATATTTATTGAATTTATATACCACCCTAAACCCACAGGTCTCAGGGTGGTTCACAGAATAAAATCAGAATATAAAACCACAAAATACATAATCAAAATAAAAACAACAACCCAATAGCCTCCCCCATTTTAAAAGGGCATAGGATGTCAATCAAATCAACCAAAGGCCTGGTTAAAAAGGAATGTTTTTGCCTGGCACCTTAAGGTGTATAATGAAGGCGCCAGGCAAACTTCCCTGGGGAGAGCATTCCACAGACGGGGAGCCATTACAGAAAAGGCCTGTTCTCGTGTTGCCACCCTCTGGACTTCTCGAGGAAGAGGCACACAAAGGAGGGCCTCAGAAGATTATCTCAGGATTTGGGTAGTTTCATGTGGAAAGAGGTGGTCCTTGAGGTATTGTGGTTCTGAGCCATTTGTAGCTTTATAGGTCAAAACCAGCACTTTTAATTGGGTCCAGAAACTAATTGGCAGCCAGTGTAGTCGGACTAGGATCGGTGTAATATGTTCAAACTGTCTGGTTCCGGTAAGCAACCTGGCCGCTAAATTCTGCACTAGCTGAAGTTTCCAAACCATATTCAGAGGCAGCCTACACATTACAGTAATCTAACCTTGAGGTTACCAGAGCATAATCAACAGTAGTTAGACTGTAAGCAAAGGTAGAGATCTGCTAGCTGCATTTTGGCAGTTGATTGAAGCTACTGCCATATATTAGTAAAATAATTTCCCCAACACCTTCTGCCATGAACAAGGATGCAAAGAACAACACATGAAACATTAGCTTTTCTTCAATTTCCCTGTCTTACTTTAGATCCAAAAGGAGCACTAATCTTTTTAGTGCTCATTTTGGAACTCACTGACTAGTTTGCTGCTTACATCACACCTAAGTAAAATACTTATTACAGCCTCTTACGATTTCGCCGCCCTGCCCATTACCCATGTATCACAGTAGTTACAAATGTTGCTAATAACTGCTGAGATGCTTGATAGCATCAACACTTCTGTCGAGAGAACAAAACTGCAGGCATACCATTAGTTGCAACTGCTATCATAAAAACGGTTGGGTATATGAGATATCAGAAAGTTAGTTCTTTCAGTGACAGGAGCCTGAGTAGGAAATGACATATTCCACAGAACCAATTTTTTGGCAGGTCTTAAAAGTTTCTTCCTTGGCAAAACAATATTTGATCTTTCTAAATAACGGTAGTAATTTGTCAAAAGAAGGAGAGGTGTGTGCTATACAGAATGGCCTGCTTTCTAGGAAAGAAGGACAAATTATGCATTTGCAGGGAGGAAATGAGTTTTTCTGAAATGTCTTCTAGGCCGGTAGAAGCGGGGAATGCTTCCTTTACAGGTAAAAATATGGAAATTAGAAATAGAATAGCTGGATAGTTATTAAAGCATTTCTTTCTAACAGGGAATTTGTCATGAAGCTTTTAGAAATCGTTTCTGAAGTATTTCTCTCATCTCAATATTAGGGCTGTTGTTTTTCAAATAATGCAGTCTTTGATAAGAACTGTGTGAGCAGAATCACACTGAATTTTACCCTTGTGCTCCCACACTGAACCAAAAGCTATACTATGCTGGGGCAAAGACAAAAGCATGGGGAAGAGGAATGACCATGTGGCAGAGGAGTGGCCAGCTTACAGTGCAATCCTAACCATGTCTACTCAGAAGCAAGTCCTATTGAATTCAGTGGGGTATACTCCCAGTTAAGTGGGGTTAGGATTGAACCTCTGTTCGGTATCCTATCTGCCATCCTAGGATCAGTGATTGGCCCTTGCGCTTGTACACTGTGGGACACCCAAACATACTACTATGGCCAGTGTCACCCTCGCAGAGGAACCCAAACAGGCAAGCTGGAGGATGCTGATGCCTGTATGAATAGCTCGTCATAGCAACCACAAGTTCCAACAGGTGTCTCAAACTTCAAATTGCATAGTAAAAGCCTATTCATTTTGGCTCATAGACCTGTGAAACTGTATATTCACAAGTAGCAAGTGGGCACAAAGTGCTTGATTAGGGGCAATAGTTACAAAAGAATAAGCACAAAGGGGACTATTGGAACAACCAACACCCGAGGCCAAGAAGCACAAACCCTATGAGGAATCTCAACCTGGTAGCTGCAACAGAAGGTGAAAGGAGATAAGCAGTAGAGAGAGGCCCACCATGAAGGTAAACCATCTCACACTACCCCTCCCCCGCCCAGAATAGACTACAGCCCAGTGGGGGGGGGGAATTTGGTGGGGGACAGTTTGAATTAGAATCTGGCAGGTGATCCAGTCACCCCCTGCAGCCAGTTGGGGCCAAAGCCAAACAGCCAGTTGGGAGGGGGCCACCTCAATTCCTGAGGAACTGTGCCAGGCTGCAACTGTTGCCCACCCTAAATGGGGTAAGCAGGTTTTTTTGCCCACTGTTCCTTATGCTGTGTTATCTCAGAGAATTGAAGGTGGCATGAAAGAGGCATTGCTACCTGTGGTATGCACAATCATCCCACTATCATTTTGGAGCAACAAGGTTTGTATAGTTACAGGTAGGTAGCCGTGTTGGTCTGTCGTAGTCCAAACAAAATAAAATAAATAAAAATATATATTAAAAAATTCCTTCCAGTAGCACCTTCGAGACCAACTAAGTTAGTTATTGGTATGAGCTTTCATGTGCATATCTGAAGAAGTGTGCATGCACACGAAAGCTTATACCAATAACTAACTGAGTTGGTCTCTAAGGTGCTACTGGAAGGATTACATTTTTTTTTATTTTTTTTTTTATTTTGTTTCAAGGTTTGTATAGTGCAGGGTTGTCAACCTGGTCCTTACGTCCCACTAGTGGGTGTTTCAGGATTCTAGGTGGGCGGTGGGGGTTCTACGGCACAAGCTGAATCCTCCTTCCATCGAGCACTGGTGGGTGGCAAGGAAATTTTACCATCAAGAAAGATTCATTAGTAGGCAGTAGGTATAAAAAGGTTGACTACTCCTGGTATAGTGATTCTAAAACCTGCAGACTCGTTTGTCTAGAATGGACATGAAATAAATATGTGTCTACAGTACCAAAAATGGTGACTCCTGTGTCTTACCATTTCAGCTCTCAACATTTATAGCCTTTAGTGAAGCATTGAAATACTAAATCTGCTAAACAATTTGGTAATGTGTGTGTATGTTACTTTAGGGTTGTTTTAGGATTGGAGGAGCAATATGGCATGCTGCTATGAATATGAGCGCATGAGTCACTTTCATTATAGTAAAATGAGAAAAGAAGATTGACAGGCATCAGAACATGCAGTCCTCTGCAGTTCCACATTAGCTAACAGCATTCATGGCTGGACAAACATTAAAAGGCCATAAAAGTACTTTGCCTATTTATATGCTTATACCATCTGTTACATATTCAAATAAAGTGTAGTATTACCTCCAAGATAATTAGATTTTCAGGTAGCATAACAGTTCTAAAGGTAGATTCATAATATTAATTGATGTGTACTAATTAACCCTTAGGATAAGCCAATCCTCCTCCTTGTTCTTTTCGCACATCCCTGCATAATGAGTGTTTACTTTTTCTACTCTTCTACAAAGAGTATTTCTAGATGGAAGAGCAATATTCTAATGCATTTTCATACTCGTAAGACAATTCCTATTTAATCAACCTGAAAATGAAAGCATAGCTTTAATTTCAGATTCAAAGATCTTCCTAATATGCTAACTGGAAAGTTGGGGACACACCCTATTGGAAGTAGTGATTGTGAAATGATTAAAAGAAATGCCCTGATCTGATCTGAATCACCTCTTAACAATACCTTTAGAGGCATCTCAGTCTCTTCCTGAGCTTGTTCAGCAACATCAGATGATCTAAGCCAGGCATGTCCAAAATCCATTTCGGGGGCCTAATCCAGTCGATTTAATCTGGCCCCCGTGGCAGTATATGTCCTGGGGTAAATTCCTAAAAAACCTCATGTTTACTTCATCAAATCTGGCCCTCTTTGAAAAAAGTTTGGGCACCCCTGATCTAAGCCATGGGTAGGCAAACTAAGGCCCAGGGGCCAAATCTGGCCCAATTGCCTTCCTAATCCATCCCGCGGACGGTCCGGGAATCAATGTGTTTTTACATGAGTACAACTTTTCCTTTTATTTAAAATGCATCTCTGGGTTATTTGTGGGGCATAGGAATTCGTTCATCCCCCACCCCCCAAAAAATATAGTCCAGCCCCCCACAAGGTCTGAGGGACAGTGGACCGGCCCCCTGCTGAAAAAGTTTGCTGACCCTTGTCTAAGCCACATCTCTGGTTTCTTCCCACACCAAGGGGCAGAGCTAGTGCAAAAGGGTACAATAGTGTGGTCTTCTGCCTTATCATGTGGCTTCAGACTTCCCATCTTCTCAAATAGCACTGGGCGGAGCCATGCTTCCACACTGTTAAAGGTGACATCAGAAGAAGCTATACTGGCCATTGGTCTTTTAGAATTCACATGGGATTATCATGGACGGTTCCTCTTGGATATTGTGTGTGGCTAATGGGTCCAGCTTTTTTCTTTCTCTACACACGTGGATGTATAGATATACAAACTCAAGATAACAAGTCGTGTATCTGACAGAGGTGGCTCTGGTCTATAAAAGCTTATGCCACAATGAACAATTAGCCTTTAAGGCACCGCAAATTGTTAACATTTTAGGACTGTTTACTGTAAATATTCCTGCTCCTTTTCAAATTGATGTTAGCAAAGCAGAACAGAAAGAATGGGTAGCTTTATTATATACATTATGCTGTTGACGTTTAAGGGCAGTATCCAGTCAAAGTGAAGCACATTTGTACTATTGAGCATGTGTCCTCCTCTGCCCTCCTTAACTGTAGATTAAATCTCTATTGTATACAGAGGCCTATTAGAAGGAAATAATTCTTTTTACTTTATTTTAATACATTTACAAATGAGAGATCTGCTTTGCCATATGAGATACACTAGAACTCGAGTCCTCTAAGTCATTTTCTGTTTTTAGACCTTACACTTTGAGCATGATATTTTTGTACAATGCAGTGCCTTTGCTCAATGGCCTTTACACTCATACACATGAGCTTGTTGTGTGTACTGTTAATGTTAATATCCCTTGAAGGAGACCCTTCTACCTCCTTCTCTGGCACTGAGGCTGAGTTAGCGTGCCAGTGATAGAAGGTGATGCGTGATTGGACTTGTGTCCTGGCTTTTGCTAAAATGACCAATTATTGGCCGCTCTTCAGAAAGCAGCAAGTCTTGATAGCTGTTTGCACTGATTAGCGGGAGCAGCTGTTTTCTCTGGCTTAGTTAGCCCAGCTTTTAAAGGCAGCCCTTTTGTCTCTCTGCTTGGGTTAACTGGACATCTTCTAGGCTATGGCTAAAAATAACAAACAAAAGTGCCGCAATATGGGTGGGGTATAAATAATAAATCATTATTAAGGCTAACACATTTATTGTGGCATAAGCGTTCATAGGCAAGATCTTCCTTCATCACATGGATGTGTCATCAAGCACACATCAGAAGAAACAATCGCCTGTCCATGATGACAGCTTGTGCCAAAGTGCATTTGCTAGCACCATACTGTATGTCACACAGGAGGTCCATGATCAGATTTCAAGATTTCTGTCTTTCTAAGATTAAAGCCAACAATGTTGGAGTGGGTCTACAGTATTGGAGGAAGGGGTGCTTAGTCTTAACTCACTGTTTCCCCAATGAAAATTTGTTGTTGAAGCTGCTATTAGTCCTTTTGGGGAAGCGGGGTGTGTGTGTGTGTGTGTGTGTGTACCCAAATTACAGTGGTGCCTCGCAATACGAAATTAATCCGTTCCGTGAGGCTCTTTGTATAGCGGTTTTTTCGTCTTGCGAAGCAAGCCCATTGACAGCTTAGCGAATTAGCGCTATTAGCGTTTTAGCGGCTTTTAGCGATCAGCTGTTAAGCGTCTTATCAGCAGATCAGCTGATAAGCGGCTTAACGGCTTAGGAAAAGGGGGGGGGGGGGAGGAAAAAAACCCCGCAGGAACTCGCAAGACATTTTCGTCTTGCGAAGCAAGCCCATAGGGAAATTTGTTTTGCGAAGCACCTCCAAAATGGAAAACCCTTTCGTCTAGCGGGTTTTCCGTCCTGCGAGGCGTTCATCTTGCGGGGCACCACTGTAGTAGTTGTAGAGGTATTGTTTCATATTCCCCAATTGCATGGTGAGCATTTGTGTGCCCAGGTGCCATGAGCCCACCGCCTCTCAAGGTACCACTGCCCAAAAGACTGCTTGTGACAACATTGCATGGTTCAGATTAGGCCACAGCTTTATGGGTTACAGATGTAAGGAGTTTTGCATGGGCATTGGGTTATAATCAATATCAACCAGCTTCTCTGCTGGATGATCCACCAAGGGGTCAAGCCAGTGTCAAGGAGGTCCTGTGATATACATCAAATAGATGTGACCTCTCCAGGATCACTATCATGAGGAGTACTATGGCCCTAGTCCACTCCCTGGGTGTCTGGACAGAAGCACCTCCTCTAGGATCCCCTATTTCCTTGGAGGTGGAGGCAGAGCCTTACAGCCTTCCTTCCGACCATGAATAAGGTTCCACCCAATGCCTTACCTACCAAAGTTGTGGCGATTGCTATGAGTTAGGCAAAACTCCCAAGGTCGGCCAATAGACCTGGTGGGAAAACTATAGGGAGGGAGGGTGGGAGAGCTAAAAAAAGGGTGAGAGGCAGCCCTGCTTTTATCCCTGGGAAGTGGACCAGCTCTGCTCCCTGGAATGAGCCCACCCTTGGGCCTGCCTACCATTGATCAATCCAGCAGGTGAGCCAGATTCAACTTTCCAGCCAGAGGAGAGGGGTAATATATCTCCTAAAAGCTGAATGATCCAAAGTTGCACCTGCCATAGCAGACCATTCTACAACGCCACACTACTGATTAAGGTAAGCAGTATTGCCAAGGGTAGCTTTCTGTTGAAGAAGAGATTGTTGGAGACTTACGGAGTTTTGTGGCATTTGGGTTTATATATGGATAGGTTGAGCCTTGGTGTAGCTTCTGCATGATTAAGAAGGTTCTCGTATCTCTTTTGGGAGTGTGCTTATTTTGGCTTTGCTCTGAGCAATGGCTGTAGTACTATTGTAGGGAACCCGAGGAAACTTTGGTAGTTCAAACTAAGTGTGCTCCCATCAGGAGAAACCCTGGTGGCTCCTGCCAAATAACCTTTCCACAGGCAGTAGCTGCTGCACTGGCAAATTTCCCTGAAATGATCTATTTGCATAATTGGCCATGTAAGTGCAAGCCTAATAAGTCCCCCAAACCTCTACCATTGTCTAATGCAAGCAGATACTCATGGTAAAGACCAAATTATCCAGCTGGGAAAGCTTGTCAGAATAAAAATCTCTTCAACTGTTTCCAGAAAGTGAAGATAGCTTGCGGTTTTCCTCCCAGATCAATCAGGACCCTCATGAGAAGCACCAGCTAATGTTAACCCAAATTAAGCATATTCTATTTTTGAAACTTGATTGTGAAGGTTTTTAAAACCCAGGGTGGTGAGCAGGCTTGGCTTCACAGCCACCCCATCTGCACCTGAGCCTAATGATCTCTTGATGAGAGAGTACCCTCTTATCAGTGTCCATGCATTTGAGTGGTCCAGCCACCTGCTTCTCATTTGCTGTGAGAGAAATCCTGGATTCAGCAGTTCATGACGATACTCGAGGGACTTTTTCTCTTTGTCCACCCTTCCTTGGGACAGGTAAATATTACCTTATCCTTATCTTTACTTTTGTCATTTCCCTAACCTCAGGGTCTCTCAGGGGAGGGTGTTTCCACAACCATAAAGGCAGCTGCAGTGGAACCTTCTCTGGAGGAATCTTTTGTCTCCGTATGAATGCTGTCGCAGTTTGGGCATCTAAACTGTGTTCATATTAGCATCCAGCAGTTTCCTAGGTTTTGTTTGAGGGCTGGGTTTTTTTGTGTGTGGTTTTTGCATCATTTTGTGTAAAAGGATCCAGAGACCATCTGTCCTTCTCATTGCTGAAGCACTGGATCGGGGTGATGGTGGTGGAGAGGAAGGCAAAGCATTTGGCAGCCTCAGAGCTATCATTTGACGCAGCACTCTCTACTATAGTTGCTAATGGAAACCTGAGTTCATTGACACTGGCGGGACCTGCCTCCTCTGATGCTAAAAGCCTATTAATCTGTCAGGCAGCTGATATACCTGATAAACTATGCTTTAACGCACCTGCTACCAGGTGGTGGGGAGTCTGTTATGAGAATAATATATATATTCTTTGGTCATGCAGGAGTCTGAAAATGGCTTCCTATATTTGTACAACATCCTGGAGAGGTGAAATAAAACTGCCATGGCAAGCTATTGAGCACCGAGGCACACTGCAAACATCCAATTTAATCAGTTCCACTGGGACTTCATGGTTCCTGCTACATCAGTCTGTACTGGTGAACCTGCTGAGCATTTTATGGGCAAATCAGCATGATTCTCTCTTTTTTTTAATACGGCTTCCCATTCCTGCTCTTAATGGCAGCCATTGTAGTCCTAAAGATGGATGAAACGTGTTTGTATTCCAAGCAGAGTTCTGTGCAGAATGATAAGGTTGGCTATGCTATGGTGAACCTGCTATATCATCACAGGGTGGTTGCCCTTGTCCAAAAAAAAAAAAAAGAAAAAAGATCTGAGCAATCAAAGGTTTCTCACAAAATCAAGCATTGCCTATTAATTAGATTGCCTAGTAAGTGTGCATACTGCAACTGAGATTTCCCCCCTCGTGATGCTTACCTGAAGCCTGTCCTCTTCTGGTTTGAGGATTCTTGGGGATTCTCCAGATACGGTAGTCCTGGAATAGCCTGTTGCAGGATTCTGAGAATGTTAATGTCAGTTTTAAAAGACATGATTCTAGTCCTCATGGTTATGAAGAAAAAGCATCAATGCAGAGCTTTTTTAGGCTCAGAAATTTGGAGGGCAGAGTATAGGTTCAACCTCAGTAAGCGAAATACAAGATATGCACTGTGCGTTGGTTCTTTCTAGAGTCTGCTGTCTTCCCTTTCCCTACACATGAATTCAGATAAAAATTCACCCCAAAACCTTATCTCAGCTGCTAGCTGAACATTTCACATTCTATAACACTCAGGTTTAGAATACATAAGAAAAATGTTTGCAAGTTGAGCGTATTTTAAACACACACACACACACACACACACACACACTAAACTCCTTGTTTACATTTCATCGTGTGGCCAAGATACCCAAGGGCTTCACATTTTCTCAATATGTTGTGAGTAAAATGAATTCTATTTTTCCCTACTCCCAGGGTATAGTTTTAATCAACTACCTACTGGGTCGCATAACAGTTCAGCAGAGTGGAAAGCAGACAGAATCTCTCTGCTGGGTCGCTGCTATTCCATGTCAATCACAGGGTCATCTGACCTAATGACAGGAAACAGTGAGCAAGCTACTTTTTCCTAAGACCAATGGTCTAAAGTCGCAAGATAGAATATATAATTAAAAGTGCATATTAAGGGCAGTATCCAGCTAATGCAAGGATTTACACTTGTGCTATGGAATTTCCCCATGTGTGCCTCCTAAATCTGTTCTGGGTTTCCATGCAACACACCAGAGCAGATTTGGAGAGGGAACAGGGTACACATGGGATGAGAAGGGGGTGGGAGTTTCTTTGCACAAATGGAAACCCTTGTGTTGATGGAGCAACTTAGTTTGATAGTGCCCTAAAACTTCAAGTATGCCATATTCAGATGAACATTGCTGTATATATATGTTTTGAAGGCCCAAGGGCACATATTGAAATCTTAGGAATGATCATGGGCAGAAATTCAAGCCGACACTGTAGAGCAGTGCTTTTCAACTGGTGGAATGTCATGAAACATCTGGAGGTTGTAAAGCACTTTTCTCGTATGTGCAGATGTGGATGTGAGTGTAACAGTGCATTCCTGTGCTGCCTTGTTATGCACAAAGTTAGGGCATAGCTTTTAAACATAGCTGAGGTCATCTGTGTGGAGGCCTAAATCAGATGCAGCTCTTTTGTCTGATTGCATTTTTCTGTTGTCGCATAGTCTGCATGCAGCCCCACGATGGCAATTCTGTGGCCTCTCCACGTATGTGCTGCAGAATGTGTGAACCCCATGCTCTGGCAGCAGGTGATGAATCTACACAGAGGAGTCTGCCATGGTTGGTTGGGCACTGTGCAGCTCTAAGCTGAAAAAGCACTTAGGAATTGGTTTCCACCCATAGCGCTTTGTCATCTTTCGCACACTTTTCCCGCTTTGTCTTTTGCAGTGGATTTCTGTACTGTACTTCAGTGTTGTCATTCAAGAAGTGTAATGTCTCTCTCCCCTCTCCCCCCCATCCTCAATCCTGATATCTGCTGTCAATCCCGGCAATGCTTTCACCCTGAAATCATTACTGACAGCGTTTACTGATCAAGTCAAAGACTGTGGCATACTTTTCACTTAATCTCAATCTGTTTTTGAACTGGCTTCATTCTTTAAAGGCTGGATCTAGTTTGAAATTTTCATACAGCCTCACATCTATTTTGATTACACTTGGAGATAATTCTAAATTTGTTTAGTTATGGAAAAGACACTTTTGAATGCTGAGTGTTTCTGAAGGTCTTAGTTGGCACAGACCAGTTATTGTAGAACATTCCCCTGTGCCCATTTTTGGTGCAAAGCGCTTAGATTACATTATGATATTTGAATTACATAGCAGCAAACTAATATAGGCTATTTATAAGCTAACATTTTATTTTCCTGGAGACTAACCGCACCCCCCAAGACAGAATCTTTTGTACATTGCAGAAGATAAGAAATTGAAGTCTTCCATAAAAACAGAATGCTTGACTTTTCCAGATAATAAATACTTCTTGTGCACATGTATGATGTGAGTTGGTATTGATGAAAATTGGTAGCAAAGGGGATAACTAAGACCAGATATCCAAACTTTAAGTTCATTTGCCATCACAAGTAGGGAAGGTTCAGTTCACATTTACTGAATTTTCATTTCATGAAACAAAAGAGGAATAAAAACGCAGGCGTTTGCACTTCTCTGAATACTAGCTGCTAAGAATTGGAGCTGGGCAGAGTGTAATTTGCACACAGGTTCTGCTTTTGAGCTTCCCACAGGCATTTGGTTGGCCAGTGAGAGAACAGGATGCTGGACTAGATGGGTCTTTGGTCTGATCCAGCAGGCTCTTCTTCAGTTCTTATGAGATGCAGTTATCCAACCAAAAATAATGTGTATATTAGGAGAAAGTGTGCTTAGAAACACTTTTATTAGTGAAAATAACATATAAAAATGCATTATATTAGGGAATGCATATATTGGGCAAGACTGCATAACATGTGAGTGTTAGGATAATGCTTACTAAAATGGTGAATTTCTGTGCGTATTAATATTGTTATTATTATTTAAAATCACAAACTAATATGGAAATGTGGCAAACTTGAACCTAAGACTGGGACAATGAGAATCTGAGAGGAAACTGAAATGGACAGATGCATCAATCTTTACTCACAAACACTTTCTTCATTCTCTTTCTAGCACCAAATCCTAAACCTTTACCAAAGAAGGGTATCTCCTTCCTTCCTTCCTTCCTTCCTTCCTTCCTTCCTTCCTTCCTTCCTTCCTTCTAAATCCATTGCTGGTAGGTGTGCTGCTCCAACTTCTCTGTGCTGGTCGGTGTCTTTTTTTCCTGTACCCAGAAGAAACATAACATTTATATTTGTGGAAATAAATATTCTGTGATTTAGGGAAGCTTCAGCTTTGCATTTTATTGTGAACTACAGATTCTTCATTTAATTTGAGGATTTAAGGATTGTGCTAGGTCCACCTATACCAGCTACCTCCAGCAACCATTAGCTAGATATCCTAAGCAGGTTGTAACGGTCCTCTTTGTTGGTTCCCAGCACTGAGTTCTTCGATATGCACTGTCTCTGAACATGGAGGCTTCCTTCAGCTATCAGAACTAGTGGCTACTTTGAGTTTTTCATTCTTTATTTCTTTTGCTTAATATATCTTTAGAAAATCTTATAATGATAGTTATAATATGAATCATGCAATAAAAAGTCTGTATCCCTTGGAGGCAATATCAGTGTTGAGGGAGGCCTTCACAGTTTTCACATTAATAGTTACAATTTTCATCTGATGAGACCATCCTTCTGTAACTGTTTCCTTTCCCAGTGTAAGGGATTCAGGTGGCGCTGTGGTCTAAACCACTGAGCCTCTTGGGTTTGCTGATCAGAAGGTCAGCAGTTCAAATCCCCACAACGGAGTGAGCTCCTGTTGCTCTGTCTCAGCCCTTGCCAACCTAGCAGTTCGAAAGCACACCAGTGCAAGTAGATAAATAGGTACAGCTGTGACGGGAAGGTAAACGCCATTTCTGTGCACTCTGGTTTCCATCACGGTGTTCTGTTGTGCCAGAAGTGGTTTAGTCATGCTGGCCACATGACCCAGAAAGCTGTCTGTGGACAAACGCCAGCTCCCTCAGCCTGAAAGTGAGATGAGCGCCGCAACCCCAGAGTTACCTTTGACTGAACGTCCAGGGGTCCTTTACCTTCTTACTTTTTACCTTTCCCAGTGTGTAACCTGTTAACTCTTTTCATACAACCTTGTAACTTAATGTTTAATAATAATTTTAATAATGTAATTGTTGTCATACAAAACTTAAGATATACACAGTGGTACCTCGTGTAACGTACTTAATCCATTCCGGAGGTCCGTTCGTAACAGGAAACTGCTTGTAACATGAGGTGCACTTTCTCTAATGGCGCCTCCCACTGCTGCCGCACCGCCAGAGTACGACTTCCGCTCGCATCCCACGGCAAAGGTCGCAACAAGAGGCATCTACTTCTGGGTTAGTGGAGTGCGTAACCCACAGCATTCATAAGGGAGATGGTACGTAACACGAGGTACTTCTGTATTTTAGGTGGATAAGGGAGAAAACAAGGAATGTAGCAGAGGCTCAATTGGGTTGTCAAAACAATCCAAAGCATAATCCTAGTCAGTAGAGGACAATTCCTGTATATTCCACAAGCATCACAGCATTTTTGCTGCTATTTCCTGAATGGACAGCTGAGTGGAGAGATTTGTGCCTTTTCTCCCTCAGAGCTTCATCTTGAATGATGCCAAGTATCAAAAGGCAGCCATGTCTTAACCTGCTTCAAAGGATCAATCTTTGTAGCCTTTGTGTATGAAAAATGCCTTCTTACACCCTGAGCAGCTTTCAACGCAAATTGTTTTCTTCTCCATAATAAAGAATCAATCACGTTTTCATTTCTCCTTATTTCTTCTAATTGATATAAAAATGCAACATTACTTCCATAATGGGCTGATCAGTGGTGCATTCTGTGGTGCACGGAGAAACAGAAAACTCTCCGAACTGATTTTTTCCAGAGTGCATTAAAAAATAAATAAAACCTCAAGCAGTATCACAATGAGACATCATTACACACAGTAAAATGTAGGGTGAAAAGTCTTATAGAGGAGTAGCTTGCATGATCACAGTTTTCATAATCTATGTAGCCTGCAAAACGAGACTCATTACAATATATCATTTTCTGCAGAAAATTCAGTGCATCCTGGGTTGTGGGGACTGCAGTGGTGAAGATTGCACCAAATAAGATTGGCAAAAATTCCTGTTTTCCTTCAAACTACTGTTGGGTATAAATTTACAGAATGTTTGGGAAAAGGTTGTTTGTTTTGTTCACTTCAACACATTATATGTTTGGAATAACTATTGTCTGGTGCACAAATGCACTTCCCAGGGAAAAGAAATTTCCCGTCCATAAAAATCTAGCACATCAGAGGCAGAGAAAGAGGCACCTGGCCAATCAATTCCCTGCATGCCACATTTCTAACTGCAGCCCTCGGCATCCCTGTGTTCAGTCTTGAGTGACTTATTCCAGAATTTCTGAAACTTTCTTTTTAAAAAACGCAAACTGCTTGGAAATGGCTGGGAATCTCAGCTGACTACTTTAAAAATTGTTGGGTTTTTTTGTTCTATAGAGCTGAGCATATATAACTTGCATTAAAAAATAAAATAAAATCACTTGGTACCATCATCATTGTTAAAACTATTGATAATGAAAAGCAGTCCCCAGGCTATGCCATTGAGAGGAGACCCTTTATCTGCTGCATTATGAAAATTATGGGCCCTAACCTGGGCCTTATTAGCCTGTCCAATAATCAAATGGCCCTGATCCCCATCGTTAGGGGGAGTAGAAATCAAGATGCAGAGTTGAGTATAGATATTCTTCACTGCTCCTCAACCTTTCTGTGGACCACCAGCATGGAGCTTGTGGACTACCAGCAGTTCATGGACTGGAGTTTGATAAGGCTGAACCTCTGCATAAGTACTGACCTGCCTTTGGTGGTGTCTTATTGGAAGAGACCTCAATTTCTCTGAATGAGTACCGCATCCCTGAGGAATGCAACATCCCATTGGCCATTTGGAAAGCTGTAATTTTAGATGTTCCCCATTAAATGTTACTTATGTGTATGCATAATGCAGAGCTTCAGAATTGATGTCTTGGGCTGCAAGGGTCGTAGGAGGAGGAAGAAAATGAGCTGGGGATAAAGATAATCCTGCGGAAGAATATGCTTGGTGTTTAGAACATTTTGTCTTGTACCGAGCGATTGCAAAGATATACACAGTGCAATCATCCTTCAAGCACCAGAGTGATGTAAGCTGGTTCATGTTGTGCAGTCTGTCGGATGTTGCTAGCATAATTTAAAAGTCTGACATGAAACAGAGTTCAAATTATTCAGAGAGCATTTCTGCAGGGATTCATGGAAATCAAAATGAAATCAATGGAGCCATTTGTAGAATGGTTATGCATGCTGAACATTGGTTTTCTATGAAACTTACAAGAAAAAAAGAACAGCAAATATATTTTTGCAACAATATGGGCTCAGTTTTTATTATACAGTAAATTCCATTTATTAAAGCAAAGGTACGACTTCAGGTTTGAACATTAATGACTTAAGAGTTAGCTTTAATTTTAGTTAATATATTAACCAACCGAGCTATCCAGGTTGTTCTTAACTTTAATATAACATGATCCTCCCTCCTTCATCTACCTTTGCCAGCTATAGAAGGCTTGGGGGAAGGCACGGATGAGCAGGCAAGGTGGTAGATAGAAGGATACACCATTAGGTGTAAGCATTGCAATCTTATTGAGTGCCTGAGACAATGTCAGGATTTAGGTACCATCTGTGGGTGAGGACTTGGCAATCCCAAATAACAATAAGTAAACTTGGGCAAGAGGGTGATTTCAACTGGTGCAATTCTGTGCTAGAGCTTCTCCCAACTCCCAAAGCAGATGTGGGGATGGTGAGCAGTGCATGCGGGTGGAGGAGAGGGAGGAAAATTCCTGTTACACAAGCAGATGTCATGCCGCTTGTACAGTTATTTAGCTGGATGCCACTCTATGCTTTCTTAGACCTGATTCATGGCAATTCCCTCCCAATTAAATGCAGTGCCCAGTGTGGACAGGTAAAGTGCAGATGAGGCTTTACAGACCCTCTTGTCTCCTTTGATTACATGTTTTATATTTCTTTGCTTCCTGTTGATTTTGGCTGGGGGAATAGTCATGAATAGCTTTCTAGAGACCTCTTAAATAGCATCTCTTAATTGATTTAAGAGATATGCTTAATTGAGCATATTCACCCAGTGCTTTTCCAGCTGCACTGGCTCCCGGTGGACTACAGGGTCAGATTTAAGGTGCTGCTTTTGACCTTTAAAGCCCTTCACGGCCTAGGACCCTCGTACCTATGGGACCGCCTCTCCCGGTATGCCCCACGGAGAGCCTCAAGGTCCATAAATAGCAACACCCTAGTGGTCCCACGGACCTAAGGAAGTTAGATTGGCTTCAACCAGAGCCAGGGCCTTTTCAACTCTGGCTCCGGCCTGGTGGAACACTCTGCCTCATGAGACCAGGGCCCTGCAGGATCTGATTTCTTTCCGCAGGGCCTGTAAGACAGAGTTGTTCTGCCTGGCCTTTGGCTTGGAGCCAATTTGATTCCCTCCCTCTATTTCTTTTTTCTTTTCCTTTCTCCTCCTGCGATGAGGCTACATTTTAATATTTTAATGTTTCAATATTTTAATCTTGTATTTTAATTTTGTTTTAAAGTTGTAATCATTCAACTTGTTTTTATTATTGCTTGTTAGCCGCCCTGAGCCCGGCCTTGGCTGGGGAGGGCGGGGTATAAATAAAAATTATTATTATTATTATTATTATTATATAATGTTTCCAAGGAAAGATGGGGAGGTTTAATTTCCCCAGGCCTTTCAGAAGGGTTAAAGGTTTCAATGAGCCATTCTGTTTAAATTATGCATTGCCTTTTTGATATTGCTTGATATTGTTTGATAGTGCATGCAGTTGGGAGTGGAAGGAAGGGTGCCACCCACGCCATCTCGCACAGAGCTTACATCACGAGGAAGCTAGCCTGGCTATTCCAAGAGTTAGAAGGGGGGCCCTGGCATTCAGCCAATCCCCCCAAAACTCATAACACTATGTTGTTTTCTTACATCAGAATCTTGCCCAGGCAAGTTGGTAAAAATGAAACTTGAAGGCATGACACAAGAAAGAAGGAAATGAATTCTAGTGATTTTCCCCAATGATCTTTCCTGTTGTTGGAAGTACAAGTTTTGCACCAGGCAAAAAGGCTACAAAGGCATGCTTGAACTCACAAGCCACATTAAGTCTTGGAATGCTCCAGTACACACATCCATTAAATGAGTGTTTATTTTGTGGAATAAGGAAGTGCTTAGTCAAATACAGAAGCATGTAGGCAGTTTAGTTAGAAGGCTGGTTGCAGTGAAAAAATATTTGCTGAGATGCGTTCCATAAGAAACAACAAGCACACCATGTTCTTTCTGCTGGAAGCTTGTATTTCTGCTCTTTCTGTACTTCTCAGGTTGCCGTCAGGGAGCATTAAAGTACACAAGTGAACAGAGGTATGCTTAAGCCTATTGATTTCAGCGGGCTTAAGTGCGCCTGAACTTGTTCCACAGTGGTGAAGAACCTCAGGTTGGGGGCCAGAATGAAGCTCTCCAGGCCTCATTCTCTGGTCCTCAGATGCTGCCTTGGCATGTACTTCACTGAGTGCTTTTGCCTTGCTGAAACGTGTCCATGATCTGTGGTTATTTATTTATTTAAGGGATTTCTGCCCTGCATTTTGAGGAAAGCCTCCACAAAGTGGCTTGCAGCAAAATTTGAAACAAACCCACATATTTAAATACACAGTTTGTTACAGCTGTAAGAGTAGAAAACTAGCACAATGCCTTTGAGTTGCCTAGATTGAGGGGTGGTGGTGGAAATTCTGACTTTGTGTGTGTGTGTGTGTGTGTGTGTGTGTGTGTGGCTGAAATGTAGCCTTATGCAAATAAAAGGTTCTTACCTGTTGCCCAGGGACGCAGGTGGCGCTGTGGGTTAAAGCCTCAGCGCCTAGGGCTTGCCGATCGAAAGGTCGGCGGTTCGAATCCCTGCCGCGGGGTGCGCTCCCGCTGCTCGGTCCCAGCGCCTGCCAACCTAGCAGTTCGAAAGCACCTCCGGGTGCAAGTAGATAAATAGGGACCGCTTACCAGCGGGAAGGTAAACGGCGTTTCCGTGTGCGGCTCTGGCTCTGGCTCTGGCCAGAGCAGCGATGTCACGCTGGCCACGTGACCCGGAAGTGTCTCCGGACAGCGCTGGCCCCTGGCCTCTTAAGTGAGATGGGCGCACAACCCCAGAGTCTGTCAAGACTGGCCCGTACGGGCAGGGGTACCTTTACCTTTACTTTACCTGTTGCCCAGAGTTAACAGAAGAAGGCAATGGAGGCTTGTTGTAGGGTGGAAGCAAGGGAGCCAACAGTGCACCTACTGGCTGTACGTAGCCAATGGCAGGCGGAACTAATGGGCTCTGTCTCCATGCTCTTCTCTAGTGAATTCTACAAAGGCAACCCTGAGACTAAGAAGGAAGATAACAGCTAATGCTACACCCTGGACTGGTTGCAAGTAAGGAGGCAAGTGGAGTGGGGCTGGCTCAGGGCAGACTGAGCTTGGTGGGGCAGTGCCCCTTTTGCCCTAGTGAACCACCAGCCTTCATTTTAAAGGGAAGGTAACCCTTGTTTTTTTGTAGTGGTGCAAAAGACACATTAGCTTGGAGAGTGCATCTGCGTCCCCATCCTAATGCTGCAGTGACTTTGACTGACTATACAAAGATGAACTGTTTAGCATTCCATAAGCTCTTTTGAACAAACTTTAAAAATGTCTCCTTGAGTAGAATTTAAAACGAACTTTTCTCTCCTGAATCACAGATGCACAAACAAAAGAGAGTGCTTGCGTACAGCGGCATAGCACTACTGGCATTTTAGAATTGTTATCATTCACAGAACAGTTATTAATTCCACCTTCTCTTGTCTGCTAGCGTGGAGTGTTATTCCAAGCCTGTGGTATATGGATCTTTCCATCTATTCATCCATTTATCTCTGTCTCTAGGCGTGATAAGTTATTCAGACCCTGGAATTTTAATTAGAAGGAGCAAAAGGGGGGAAAGAGAAAAGAAAGAGGGGAAAAAAGTAACTTGTCTTACTCTATCAGTAGCGTGACCTTATTGAGATGCATAATCTGTTACTCATGTCAGACATCAGAAAGGGTGGCAAGACTTCACAATACTATTATATACAAGAAAATGGGACAAAGGAGAAAGCGCTGCATTGGGTTTGTGGGTGTGATGAGGAAATCAAATCCTTTGTTCTTGGTTACTTAGATTACAAATAAAACACCATTATTGTTTCCCCAAGAAACTGGGGTGGTAGACAATTTTAAGCTTACTCGGAATGGGCCCACTGAAGTAAATTGATTTAAGTAGCTTCAGTTTCCATGGCCTTGGTTCAGCTAACCCAGCATGCTGGTGGGAGCCTGTGTGGCAGCTCCCACTAGTGCCATGGGGCTGTCCCCCTCACACACTGCTGTGCCTCCCCCTTGTCTGCTCTGAAGGGTCAGGAAAACCTCCAGAACATTGGGGGAGGAGGGGGGGTAATCAGCTTGCGCTGGTGGAACAATCAGAAGGGCATGATGTTAAATTCCTCTGATTGAGTTTACTCTCACGTAGCAAACAATCACTGGTGCTTATACAGTGCTGTTCTTTTCCCCACACAGTTTGGTATTCAATTGCACTGGCAAAAACAGGTTGCTTGGTGTCATTTTGATGTCAGGTGACTATGACAAGTGGGTGTTCTCATCTACCTGTCAAATTTGGCACACAGTGGGTGAAGGAGTGGAGAGAAGAATCTGGCTCACCCCCTGGATCTAGTTCCCCAACCCTGACTTCGCTAGATCTCACCCTTGAGATATTAAAATAGTTTGACATTGGAACACTTTGGATGTGACATTAATGCATCTCATGGCAAGCGGCAGTGCCTTGTTTTATACTTGTAGAGATGAAATAGATGACCCAAGCAGTGACTAGGCTCCAGTTTCCTTGACTGTGTGTCCAGAAATTCTGACAGCTTAGCTGCAAGATTTGTGTTTAATATCCGATATTAAAAGAAAAATGATTGTGTACTTGAGGCTTACATTTTTTAAAAATGTGTTTCATACAAGAGTCGCCTAGTATGAAAGGCATTTTATCTTAAGATGGAAGGGATATGATTTAGGATTAGATGCATTCTTTTCAAACCGTGGGTTTTAGAGATTCAATCCTTTCATAATAATAAAAATTATGGCTGTACCTTGGGGGCTGCTGATGTTCTTTCTCACATGCACAGGTTAAAGTTAAAGAAAAAAAATTGCTAATTCTCATTTAGTTAAGAGATTATGTGGCAGCTTTTCAGATAGCTGTTTGGGTGGTGCTGTGATTTCTGCTTCTGCTAGCAAAGTGCTATGTATGGTTTATATATTAAACTTGTATGTTGCACTGAAGAGAAAAGAACAATGCAAAGTGATGTACAGTAAAACTAAATCCAAATGCATTAAGTCAATGAAACTTTTTTAAAAATAAAAAAGATCGGACTACAAAATAGCAGCAGGCTCAGTGAACCAACAGTCAGAAGACTTTTAAAACAAATTATTCTTGACCTGTAAGTAGAACAAGAAGTACGCTGCTGTGGGAGGAGAGAATGGAAGAAAGACTCATTGTGCAGTGGAAGTCCTTGTGCATGGCCTCTGTTGATGGAGTGCATTAGGTGAATTCCACACTTAGCTTATAGAGTCTTGGTGCTGGTTCTTGGCCTTGTCAGTAACTATTGGGGAACTAATCAGCCATCCCTTGCTCGATCACACTGCTTCAGGTAGCTTATAAATAAAAATATTAGTGTTGGGTGAAAAATGTTCTTTGACTTTTACAGCACCATGCCACCAAAGTGGGGTGACATTCTTTGGTGACATGGAGGGGCATGTGAAACTGCATACATTTTTTGGGGGCGAGGATGTTATCAGTAAAGCCTGGAATGCAGCATCTGCTTTTACACTTAAAAACTGAAATAATTCTGACTGCAATGGCAGGCCAGTGGGGGCCTCCATCTTTTTTCTCCCATAATGCATCTGTCATGCAACTGCATCATGTTGTAGTGTTGTTCAAAGGTAGCATTATGGGAGGACATGGCAGACTGGCTGACCACTGACAGCTGCTGTTTCCATCTGTTTCAGTAGGCCAGAAAAATTTATATTAAGAAATGTGAAATCAAACATGGTGGGCCCACCTTTACTGCTAAGTTCCTCCAGTCCTGAAAATTTGTTTAATTCTCCACCCTTCCTGAAAAAAATGAGATTCCCCCCATCACACTTTCATACACCCCTGAAGCCAGAGGAAAAGTTTTAAATGAAAGGTTTGAAACAGCACTGGAAGTGCATATAATTTGCAACAAATATTGAAAACAATTCTAACAATAAAACTAAGCAAACAGCTGTTAAAACATAAGCATAAAGGAGCATAACAAACAGCATCATCTCCACCGACTAAAAATAAAAATCAGTGGCCACATGAAAAGCCTTGCCCACCAGAATAAAATAATCCCAGGAGCTCAGAGCTTGTTTAAAAGTGGGTGAAGGGGGAGACATGAACTTCTTTTGGATGCCATGTTGTTGACATCTGCTTGTCTTGAGAGATGGAGTGCATCTCTGGGGATGCTGGGGAATCACAGCGCCTACTGTGGCTGCAGAGACTGGTAACTCATAACTGCTGCCTCCCATGTTGTTTTTGCTGTTTGCAGCACTGAAGTGACCTCTCCTGGGCACAAGCCTGGCAGTGGCAGAGCTTCATGTTCCGGCACCGGGGGGCAGAGAGCAGGCGGGGGCGTGGCACGCCGCCTGCAGGGGCATGGCGCCCAGTGCGGGTGGGGGGGCAGCCGTGATGGCCCCCCACCGGGATCACGCTGCCGGGGGCGGTTTGCTCCCCCCGCACTCCTCTTCCTCCACCAGTGAATCCCTGGGCAGTGTGTGTTATGTATTCAGTGGTCTATGTTTGCCTGAGCTTGAATCTGGACTAAGGATTCTGAGCCCCTGTGTTCTGATTCGATAAATGATATCCAATCACAATATTTCAGGATTTGGGCCTCTGCCATTGGCCCTTAAGCTCCAAGTCATGATTCGAAGCTTGGAAGTTTAGACAGCTAATCATGTTGGGAGTGGAGTGGCACAGGCCTTAAAAAATGTATATAAGCAGTTGCTTTGCCCTTGTTGTCCAGTTCTGTAGTTCAGTAAAGTTTCATGCTGTTATCACTGTGTCTTGCCTCATGGGAACTCACCTACGCTTCAGGGTGTATGGAGGTTCTGGGCTGCCTAGATGGCAAAGCCCTTTTCTTGGCCTTGCTGATGGGGTCCAAAGGAAAGCAGAGCAATACATTTGGCACCAGCTTGGCTGCAGGAGTTGCTGGTGACTGACAAGTCTTTCTTTCTTGTCCTCACCAACCAACTGGTAGGGTATCATAAGCTGATAATAAATTCCAAGCAAAATTCACAAGGTTCTCTGTTGCTGGAGGTAGCTGAAGTGTTTGTACACAGGCCCTGATTCCACTTGGTCAGACTTTGTCCTAGAAAACCACACTTGATGCCAACAATCCCTGTGATCTCCCTGGTTGTCCATTAATTCCTAAGTGTTCTCAAAGTCCAATTAGCTGATCAAGCTGTGCCCTGCACTTTGGGGCAGCTTTGCTAATAGTTTTTGAGTGTACACCAGCGATCTAACCACTTTCTGCAGAAAAGCACCTCACACAAGTCACGGCAATGAGGTGGAGAGTTATTAATTGAAAATACATTTCCTCAGGAAAGGTGCTGAGATTTAAAAGAAAAAAAAACAGTTCTTGCAAACTGTGCACAGAGCTTTGTTTGATGCTCTTCAGGATAAGCCAAAAAGGACTCACAGTTTGATGCTTTGTTACATTATTTTCCTCTGTTCGCTTCCTTAATGGGATTTACTGTCTATCCTATCTCAGACAAATGTCACTGTGCCAGCTATTGCTTACCATTCTTATTTTCTTCACTCACGCATACTGTGTGACTTTTATCTTCCGTGTAGTTCATAGCTAGTTTCCCCTTTTGTTTGATGATGGCTTTGGAAATGTTCCCTATACAAGCTGTTCTATTGAGAAGGGTGCCGGTTCCAGTACTTCAGCAGGTGACATGACGGAGCTAAACAGTAAACTGTTCATCTGCCGAAACAAACAGCTTGCACGGAAAACTCCCACCAGGGCCACTGCTTGGCATAGATTGGCCATTGTTAAAACCAAATGACAACATGGTTTCAAAAACTTCATAAAGGCCTTTGTGTAGTCTGTACTGTAATGATGTCCTTGTAGCAGGGAAAGACATACATTTGCAATGATTCCAGTTCAGAATCATTAACACCAGTCTTATTATTGCTGTGTCCTGAAAAGTCTCTTTTGAAGTATGGGTAAGTGGTGGAAGCTATGAAATACACAGCTAGCTACTTATGCAGAAGATAAAAGTCACACTGAGTGAGTGTGGCAAAGAAAAGAATAATGAGGGGCATTCAGTGTCATTTATCTGACATAGGGAAGAAGATAATTTCTTCTAAAATGGTCAGGAACCGCATCCCCCACTCCTAATGTAAATAAACCTATTTTCCATTGGGCATGAACTGGGATAATAGGAACTGGAAGGTTCTGGTTTGCAGAAATCTCTTTGCATGACATCATCTTTGTTAGGCCACTGGAAGCTTTTTGGAGTAAAGTTTGTGTGGTTCTGCAACTCCGTTGTGGGTTATAAGAACCCATCTTCTATGATTGTAAGTTGTTTTAAGCTATTTTTAATATTATGTTTTAATGCTGCAGTTACTCACACTGGGACCTTAGGGCAAAGGGTGGATAATTTAATAATAGTAATAATCATAATTAGTTTTACATATTGTATTTTAAATTGCTGAAGCATGGGTAAGGCATTGAAATAACAATACGTTGTGCACTCCAAGGTAACTGGTGTCTGAAATGAGAGCCAAATAGAAAGCTGCAAATACATGGCATCTATATGACATTCCAGATATTTTTTTGAGTTAGAAGCTATGGTGACTTCTCTTTTCTGGCTGCTGGTTGGCCAGGCATTGTATTTGCATGTCCTCAAGATTCCGCCTCATCTCAATATTTTGGGGAAGCCACAAATTCGGAATTTTAGTGAATGCTATATTTCTATAACTGTATCTGTGGTTTAGCCATACACCAAGTATGGGGGAGGTCTTCAGATTACACCCTTCCTTACATTGAATGGATGTGTGTGTGCGTGTTGTGAGTGCGGTGGTGGTGGTGGAAGAGCTAGGAACGCCCCCCTCAATGATTCCTTTCTATGTGCTTTTGTGTGTGTTCTTTGAATCTGCTGTGTTACTTGGAACTTTACCTGTCTTGAAAATCCATGGAAATGTTTTTGATCATGAGGAGGTAGGTGGCATCCAATAATTTAAGGCCTGCGTAGGGGCCTGAATCTGCTTAATAGTCAACTATTACAATTTGTTGGACCTTAAAGGGTTAACTTTATATAAGGATGTATTAGATGAATATGTCTGGTATCTTGGCTAATTGCCACGTCTCTCATGGCTTTGAAGTTCCAAAACCATAAAAATGGCAGTAGCTCATAGTCTCACATTGATAGTGAGGAGGGCGGCTTGCCAACCCTTTGATGCACCTGGCAGTGGTATGGGATGATGCCATTGGTTCTTCCCCTGGCTGACCATGGAGACATGGCTGTCTTTTGTATTCGCAGGCACAACAGTATAAATACAAGAGACTAGAGCACTGTTATAGGTAGACTAAGATCCCAACACAAAGAGAGATCCAACTTTATGATGGAAACAGAGAGGTTCCAGCTCCAAGGGTAATCATTCGCTGTCATGTCTCATCCTTGACAGCAGATAGAACATATTGTAAGAATGAAACAGTCTGGGAAGGGTTATTCATGAATGCTTTGTAGTTTGCCTTAGTGACTATGTATGTGCATTTTATGTTTAAATACTCATCACGTAGCTAATAAAACTTGTAAGCTTTATACCCAAAAGCTTGCATATTGTCTACAAAAGAACAACAGTGCTAGAATATGTAAAGCATATAGGCACCTCAAAAAGGGGTCACCCACACTTCTCTTTGCCCCGCTTTTTTTTCTGTTTGTCCTGTGATTTCGGGTCTGAGAGTAGAAATTATCTCACTCACATTCCAACATGGACTTTTGACGGCTGTGCTGGCTCCTGATTCTTTTTGTCTGCTTTGAAGAGGGTGAAAGAGCTCCCTGGGCTGTACACAGTAGTTTTGTAGCTTTGGAGAATATAAAATGTGAATACTCCCCCCCCCAAAAAAAAACACCCCAAGAATAATATCCTAGGAAGAAATTCTGCTTGGAATTTCTTGGAATAGTAGAAAACATTTTGAAGAAGTTCAAATGCAGATGCCTATCAGAATGTTGGAGTTTCTTTCTCTCCTCACCCTGCCCCGACAATCTGAGAGGAAGTCTCAGTGTTAATTAAGTTTTGAAATTCTCAGATCAATAGGTTGGCTATTAAATAGGGCGCTGTTGTCATACAGGGAAAGCATAAGGCTGGCAAGCTCTTTACATTCAACAGTGAAGTGCCATTGTTTTTGCACTTGTAATGGCCTCATTTGCATCCCAGCTAAAAAGGATTTGAGTTTCATGTTAACCTTTGTAAGAGTTGATGCAGTTGGATGCGTTTTCTAATGTCTCTCCTCCTGCCTCTTCCTGCCGGCACTGAATAAAACTATTGATTAGCATTCTGACTAGGGATGAGGGAGCTTGTTGTGCCTAATTTTGAACCCTGCTTGAAGACTGCAGAGGCAGTTGCATACTGACTTGGTTGCTATTGGATTCTTGCTCAAGCAGTGTGGCAAAAGAAAACGGCTGACACTTCCATTTTTTTAAAAAAACAACAGCTCCAACTTATATTTTTTCCTGGAGTAAATACACAACCATACCCACACATGCACAAACAAAACCACATCTCACACACAGCAGAAAAAGATCACAGAAAAAAGTGAGTACTCTGCTTTAAGGCATCACCCCTCCATTTTTATTGTGAATACTGCACATTGTCTATATAGCTGTCTAATACCTGAGTGCTGAACTTGTGGCCCTTCAGATTCCAGCTGAAGTCCAGTAACATCTGGAGGGCTCTAAGTTCCCCACTCCTCATCTAATATATATAGACAAGGTCAACTTATTCTCCACCCATTATTGTTCCAAGAAGAATTTTAATGATGTGACACGCATGAAGGATACTAGATGCAAATATTCTCTTCCTCATCCTATTTCTCTTTCTTTCGATTGTGCACTTGTTTCATTCTTCTCATTGGACTTGTACTTTCTGTCCCATTAAGTTTTCCGCTCCACTGAGCTT
This sequence comes from Podarcis cretensis, assembly GCF_951804945.1. Lineage (NCBI taxonomy): Eukaryota > Metazoa > Chordata > Lepidosauria > Squamata > Lacertidae > Podarcis > Podarcis cretensis. The sequence goes on along the minus strand of NC_137170.1, from coordinate 70,327,857 downwards.
TGTATTATGTGTAGTGTGAGACAGTCCTTGTCCCTAGCAGATTGTGAATGGACCAGAGAGGGTATACCAAATGGATATAATGGGCCACAGAAACAGCGGAAGTGAATTGGAAGCTGACCTTCAGATCTTCATTGGAGGACCATCTCCAGGTTCTCATGCATAACGATTACTGGTGAGGGGGCCTTCTTGGTGGTGCTCTCTCCAGAGGGGCTTGCCCAGCACCCATGTTGTGGTACTTTTGATGCTAAGTGAAGACAATTATTTAAAAAAACACACCTCCCAGGCCTTTATAGTTATAATGAATGATAATTAATTATAACATATTTGTTGGGTGTTTTTGAATTTGTCCACCAAGTTGATTTCTTCTTGCTGGCTTTATGCTGGTTTAAAATGCATTTTATGCTGCTGCAATTATGTTGCTTTTCAGATTATTTCTTCTCTGCTGATTTGTATTGGTGATTTTATTGTTTTACATTTCAGATTGTATTTTGACTGGTGCTTGTACAGCACCCAGACAACTTAGTTATCTGGCCAGTATATTAAAAAATACAACAAACAAAAAATCAGAACCTAAGCCCCTAACACCCTGTTTGCTCAGTTGTTCTGAAATTGGTCTTAATTTTTTTTTATTCTTCTGTGAAAGAGGATCAGTTTTCTGCTGCATTCTCAGGGCACTTGAGAATTTCGAGATTTATTTATTTTTAAATGTTGATGGGTATGGAGTTTTGAGCTTAAACTGTTGTTGTGAGGTGGCCAAAGGTGGTGTGTTTTTATTTCTTGTAAACATTCTCCAGTCCTGTGAAGCCCCCTTGGCTGCCTCTAGTTCCTGATCTGAAAAAGCCTTGTGGGGTGTGTTAGCTCAACATGTCTTCCTCTGAGCTTTGATTGAAGTGTGAGTATCTGGAAAGGCCGTACAGTGCAGATTTGATGATTTGTAAAAGGAAAGAAAGAACACCTGCAAATAGCCTCTTGGCCAACACAGAGAAGGGTAGCACAACACGGTGTTTGTGGGTATTGTTTTTGCTCGTTATTATGCTATAGATTTTTGTGGTTTTTATATTGTGAACCTCCCTTGTGATCTTTGGATAAAAGGTGGTATAGAAATATAAAATAAACAAACAAAGGAAACCTGGATCTATATCTATATCTGGTCCTCATGAAAATTCATCAGTATTTATTGTGAATTTCTCTCTATATACACATTTTTGTATGCAGTTGCCCCTTATATACACATCTTAGCAAAGCAATTTCCCCCAATATAATATGTTATTTTCACTAATATATGCATGGTTTTGTAACTCTGCAATATGTGTGAACTTGTTAAAATTTATTTTGGATGGTTCTGAATGTTCCTTAGTTTATCAGAAATCTTTATTAAGGTTCTCTGAAGGACCTCTCACAGCACATGGGTAAATTACAGAAAACGTCAAGCAGCAGTACGTATATAAGGATTTCACACAGGTCTTTTTTTCAGCTGAAACTTACCAGAACTCAGTTCCTGCCCCTCTCAGGTGGGCACCATTGCCATTCTAAGAGAACGAGGAAGGTCTTCGTGGTGAGGTCCGGCACCTCTTTTTCTAGAAAAATGATTTTACATAAATGATGTAATTTATGCAAGTGTCATAACATTAATAAAACAGAGCACTGTCCTCCCAAGTTCTGTCTTTAGGGCTGTGTCACCACAAAACCCCTAATGAAGCTTGATTTTTTTAAAATGCTGTGACTGGAGGGGAAATGACCTCTTCACCTCATCTCAGCAGCCCTTCCCTCAGATGGATTGGCACTCAGGAACTAAAACTTCCAGCCCTTTATAACATAAAAGCATCAACAAACACAGAATGCATAGTGCCGGGGAAATTCATAACTCATTATAAAACTTTAAGAAAACCTTATTACTGTGTGTTTGTGATCCAAACTGTTCCCAGTAATGAGCTAGCTGCCCATATTGGTGGTCACTGCCTGTTTCAACTCTCCCACTGAGGATCTGCAGCCTTTTGAAAGTGATATATAGCAATGGGTTATACCTGCGTTTGGTGGAGAACAGCACTGCAAAATTCAGAGATGTGCAAATTTCAAAGGATGGCTGTGTTTTGGATCATGTATTGTTTTGGAAGTTTCACCTAAATTTGTGAACTGAATCAAATCTCTCCCCATTCTCTACCTGCATCCATGAGAATGTCAACATTTAATTTTTTAAATTTTTAAAATTGATTTTATGCAAAACAGTGCAATCAAATGAGCACCAATAAACCAGTCTCTCCCCTGCCCCCCAGGAGAATTTCACCATCATTTTCTTTCCACTTTCCCAATTTTGAATGCAATTTCTTTTCTCATTAACTGATGGCAAATGGTCAGGAAAAAGTGGGATAAATTTCCAGCACAGCACTAATTTGCATTGCAACAAGGTATCAGAATATGGACCATTTGTCTGGAAATGACCTTTTCTTTAATGCCTTAAGCAAGATAAAGACTTAGTGAGCTCTGAGGAAAAACACAGGCCTGGATAAGTGATCTTGTTGCACTGTGGGTAGCAACTGTAGTATGGTGCCTGACTGTGATGACACAATAGTGCTTCCTGCCCAACACGGGCATATTTCCATAGGGATTTACAGCAGGTATGGGTCATGATACGAATTGTGCAGGTTAGAAGTGCTTGGGAAATGGCCTTGTCACATAGAGTTAGCGATATTAGGAAGGTAACCTGCTGTTCTGAGTTTGTGCTTGTAAGAATCTAATCAGCTCAAAGTGACTGGGCCAAGGTATCTTGAAAGTCCATACTGCTATTACCCGATGTTGGAACCTAAATTCCAATTGGGATTTGATATAAGAGGAGAGTGATAGGAGTTGATTTGTCTCACAGTGTGTGTAGCATGGGTTTTTTGTTTTGTTTTTTTAAGTAGAGCCAAATGTGAAGAATAGTGGGGTCAGGTGATGCTCAGAGACAAAATGCAGAACGGTATCAGGAAAGATTTTCTTGGGAAAAGCTATTAGTTTCTGGAGTAGCCTGAGAAGAAGCACTTATAAGATAAAGCACAGAATAACACTGGGGGAAAATATAATCCGGTTGCAGCTTTTAAGGTTTCTGTCGTCTTGGTAACTGAATTGCTTATGATCTTTTATCCATCTTATCCTCTAGCTTTGTGTGACAGGGTTATGCTTGTTCCCTCTTTTATTTAATTGATGAGGAAGCTGAAGAGCGAGACCTTGGCCACGTAGGAAGTCAAGCACAAAACAGGAAACAAAAGCAAATTCTGGAGTTTAATGATCAGCGCAGCCATCACACTCGCAGGAGGCTATCAACAGCAGAACATCAGACCTAGAGACATTGTCCAGCTTCTACTTCTCTGAATTGCAAATTAATTAACTTGGGGTAAAAAAAACCCTTTACCAAACATTATTAATTGGATTGTTTATAAACCTCTCTCTCTCCTGCTGCCGCTGACTCTATGTGCATATATTTAACGGTCTACATATGTACAATGGTAAATGCATAGAGCTCTACCCGTGGTATTGAGAATATTTAAAGTACAGGAGCTGTTTTTCATCTCCAATATTATGTTTTTGCCCTATTCAATAGCACCCCCATTTAGTAGTAGCAGAGTTACTTCTTCAGACAATTTGTGGGGTGGATTTTTATGGACACATTAACACTGTGCATTTCAAGCACTATGATACTACTTTAAACAGTCATGGCTTCACCCAAAGAATTCTGGGAGTTGTAGTTTGTTAGGGGTGTTTGGAGTTTTGAGGAGACCCCCTTTCCCCCTCCAAGAGTGGTTTAACAATCAATTCACCTTCACAGCGAACTCTGGGAACTGTTGCTCTGTAAGGGGAATAAGAGTCAACTAATAACTCTCAGGGGACGCAGGTGGCGCTGTGGGTTAAAGCCTCAGCGCCTAGGGCTTGCCGATCGAAAGGTCGGCGGTTCGAATCCCTGCGGCGGGGTGCGCTCCCGCTGCTCGGTCCCAGCGCCTGCCAACCTAGCAGTTCGAAAGCACCTCTGGGTGCAAGTAGATAAATAGGGACCGCTTACCAGCGGGAAGGTAAACGGCGTTTCCGTGTGCGGCTCTGGCTCGCCAGAGCAGCGATGTCACGCTGGCCACGTGACCCGGAAGTGTCTCCGGACAGCGCTGCCCCCTGGCCTCTTAAGTGAGATGGGCGCACAACCCCAGAGTCTGTCAAGACTGGCCCGTATGGGCAGGGGTACCTTTACCTTTACCTTTAATAACTCTCAGATCCCTTAACAAACTACACTTCCCATGATGCTTTGGGGGAAGCCATAGCTATTTAAAGTGATCTTATAGTGCTTTAAATATATGGTGTTACTGTAGCCTGTGGTGTTACTCACCTGTATTGCAGAGTACCAATTCTAGTTTTAGGCTACCTCTGAATGCCATCATGTATTCTTTTATAATTTGTTTCTAGGCTTGTTAAGCATATCAGTCTTTCTCCCTTTCCACAGTGTGAGGTATGTTGGCTGCTAGACATACCAATTAAACAAAAAGGTAAGGGATTTGTATAATGACTACCAATATCACAAAAGCATTGATGTGTCTCCCTTAATTGGTGACAGCACTTCCTTTTTTTTTAAAAAAAATAATTTTTATCAACTGGCCAATCTCATCAAATTAAATCACATCATATAAATTCCAAATTACAGCACTTCCTAAGGGGAAGAGGAACTTGAGAGTTCTCTTGGCTTAAGTGAAAGGTAGGGTAAACTAAGGGATACTCGGTGTAGTTTTTTGAGAGCTTGCAATTTTGGAAATTTATTTGTTAGTACCACTAGCTTGGAAGCTTTCTTCAGCACTGCTGGAAATGCTTTGCAAACTGCTTAGAGGTCTTCTGTTGAGAAAGTGGTATATAAAATTTGTTAAATAAGACAAATTAAATAAACAGTGCCATCCTGTGCAAACCTGCTTGGAAGTAAGCCTCACAGAACTTAATGGGACTCCCCTCCCTGGAAAATGAGCATAGCATTGCAGCCTCAAACTTACCTAGGAGTAAATCCTACTGAACACAGTGATGCTTACTTCTGGGTAGACATGCACAAGACTGCACAGTTAATATGTTTAACAAATCATGCTGATTGTGGTTTTGTTTTTAAGTCAATGCAATGTTTTATTATTATTATTATTATTATTATTATTTGGATGTTGGAGATTGAAATATTCTTTCATAAGTATGATTTTCTAGGCTGCTTTTACAGAACTCATGGTGACATATCAAAATATTATTAAATAGTTTCAAAAGAGAAATATAATTTACCTTGACCATACACAGTACACTATCAATTCTCAAGTGTCCTTGATGTCTGACTGATCCAGATATTGCTTCTGTCGTGAATGATTTTTGCTTTTTTTGCTACTTGTATTTTTCACGTTGGCATTTTATTATGGTTTGGTCTCCTGTATGTGAACCATTGCTGTTATTTAATGATTTATTTAGGGTTTTTTAAACAAAGGAATGCAGAGAAAATGTTTTGAACACCCACACAAAGTTTTAAAAGTTAAGCTGTGAACACTGTATAATGCACCAATGTGATATTCACGGTTGTATTGTGATGAGCCTTGAATGGCAGGAATTTTTAAAATAGCATTATAGAACCACCAGATATGTCTGACTGAGTACTTTTGTCATATGGACTAGAAGACCCACAGAAAGTATGGTAGTGAATTCTAGCTCTTCTCTAGTATTGGGAAACTCTGGTTTTGGAGAAGGGCCATTGCTCAGTGGTGGAGTATCTGCTTCCAGGTGATGTAGAAGGGAACTCCAGGTTGGGTTGGGTGAGAACCTTGTCTGAATTCCTGGAGAGGCCCTAACAGTACTGAACTAGATGAACCAATGGTCTTCCTCAGTTGGCATCTTCTCATGTTCCTTTGTTTTAGGGATAAAGGGAATTTAGTACAACGCTCTAGTGGTCCTGTTTCACAGCATCCCCCACCACCAAAGAATCACTGAAACAGTTGCATTTATGAGCAGCAGAATTTTTCATTAAGTGTGCTAACTAACATAGAGTGCTGCTTTCAAACTGAGCTCATGGCAATGTGGATTATAAAAGCCTGCATAAACAAGCATAATAGTTTCCAAATATAGTGTGAAGTTTCCTATTTGTTTCCAGAACATCCTTTTTTTTGTTTTTGTTTTAAGTGTTTGGGAGTTTGGTTGATTCTTGCTCAGCAATGACAATCTTCTAATTTGCATCTGTACCCAAGGTATACATAAAATGTATTTTGAATACAGAGCGCTCAAATAAATATTCTGTGAACTTTTCAGATGTTCCCAACTGTATCCACAAAATTATAACATCCTGTACAGCAGATATATAATAAATATGTGGAAGGACTTATTGCCATAGGTCTAACTAGATATAGTATAGGCCAAGAATGCCTGTGAAATGGGATTGAATCACTCAAGAGGCAGCTTATCTACCTGCAGAAGGTTTGCGTCAAGGTCAGTTGCAAGCAAGGCTGGAATGTGAATGTGCCTCGGAGTCACTATCAGTGTAATGGCCTTTAACTGGCATACCTGAAATGAGTTTGTGGCCCCAATCTAGTTCTTAATGAATAACCTACAAGGTGGCATCTTTCCTTGCAATTCCAGATGAGAAATGAGTCTGTGTGCAGCTCTGACGAATGGTAGAGATGTTTTCGTGCCAAAGAGGGGCTGGCAGCATGAGCCTGACTTAAATATATCACAAATGTATCGGGTAAACAACAGTGCTTGGAATTCAAGCAGGTCTGGCACAGCCACATAATCGTTCTAACTTCTGTGTATGATTCAGCTTTAAAGGTTTACTAGAAAGATGGAACGTACTACTGTACTACTACAGACCGAACGTATCAGTTACTAAGATATTTCGCTGGTTTATTTATTCAGAATAGTCTCTACATTTTGCATTTATTCATTTGGAACCCGTCTTTTTCCCATTGAACAGACAGCACTGTAGGGGTTCCTGGGCAGTTGCTTGTTGAGGTTTCTGGTTCAGACCAAATCCCAGACCCAAACCTGCTTAGTCTCAGCAAGGGCGCTGCAGCAAGTACTTTTGGGTCATGCCCTTGTGGCAATAACATCCTTACAGTTCCTTTCTTTGACTAGGGCTGGATCTACACTGACCTGTTTAACGTTATTAAACGTTATTAAAAAGGTCATACTTGCAAATTAAAACGTTTTTCTTACCTTGCTGTGGGTTTTCTTCTGTCAAAGCGCTGCTGGTTGCTCTGCAGCACCCTCTAGTGTCACATTCTAATAACACATTATGAACACTAGAGGCAGAACATAATGTGTTCCTCTATATGTTACGAAAACCATTATTTATGTTGTAAACCACGAGTGTAAATCTACCCTAGGTTTCCCAAGGAATAGGGAGCAATGACTGTTCCCCAGGGTTTGGGATCCATCCTGGGAGTGGGCTGAAATGTGATTTGAGACTTGGTGAGCTGAATTTATAATCGGCACATGATGAAATGCTCCCTGCTTAGTTCATGGGCAGTGTGTAGTAGCTCTTGAAAGCCTTTGTGATGGAACTGCAAAATGGCCACTACTGTAAAACATGAGTTTAGGATTGTGGCAAAATAATCATAACTGGTTCAGTGAATGGAGACATCTATCCCTTGCAATTGCCACATGGTGATTATGAAGTGCAACTGGCCCTCACACACCCATACTAGTAATTCAGTATGTGCTTTCCCCTCATTTCACATAAACCTTCCTCTGCTACCTGTTCCTAAAGTGCCTATTGACGATGTGGAAACTCCATGGAATAGTGACAATAAACAATACCCTGCTCTGTCATTCTTCTCTGTGTTCCACTGATAGGAATGACTAATTTCAGGGAGATGTGTGACGCAGCCTTTTTCATGGTGGCACCCTGTTTGTGGAATACTCTCTCTTGACAAAGTTGTCAAGGCCCCAATGCTGCTGTCTTTCCAGTTACAACTATTTGTTTCCTCAAGCAATCTAAGGGTTCTTACTGTTAAAGCCTTATTTGCTCTTTTTATCTGCCCCTTTTTGATGGGTCTCCTTATTGTTTTACTGATGTTCATGTATAAACTTACTGAGTAATTTTTTTCATGTTGACTCCCACCCTGATACCAGTATTGATGAAGGATGGGCTATAGACATTTAAATAATGAGAAAAATATTATTAATAATAAACAAGAATGTGTTAGTCAAGCCATCCAAGTATATTAATTATAACATGTGGTAAACAAAGTGCCTTTACCATCCAGATCCCTAAACTGATGTAGGTTAGGTACCCCTGTTAATCTCCACAGGGTGAGATGGATTGAACCTAGCATATTTTACTTTTTATTTATATGTTTCACTTTCCTTCTGGTTCTAGGTGATCTGTTTCTTTCACTCTGAAAAAGAGACAACCTAAACTAAAATGGCAGAAAAGAGACAACAAAACTTGGAAGTCAGTAAAGTGTGTCACAACACAACCCTCTAAAGAGACAATAAAGTTTCTGATCTCGAAATAAAACAATGTAATTAAGTAAGGAGGGGGTATTATGGTGGCAAATAACGGCAACAGCAATTTGAAAAGTCCTTGATGGCAGAGCCAATAAATTAAAAAAAGAAAACCATTATAACTGTGGAGCCGCCTAGGGGGGAAACAAAACTGAAGCTGAGCAAGGTAATAGATTGGATCTATGCAGTAAACAGAGGTAATGGGTTCAAAATAGTAACTGCACATACAAAAGCAAAGGCTTCATCTCTGCCAGAAGAAATATGCGCTCTTCAGGCTGTTATTATTTTAGTGGAGAAGACACTTTTATTGTGATCAGTTTGCTTTCTTTTCCTGAGTTCAGCAAGTATAGTTTGTAGATTCTAATTTATGAGGAAGATATGGGCAATCGAACAGGAATCATGGATAAAATGGAAACATTCTTCTTTCCAGATCTCCAGTTTAGAGGTGTGGTTTCCTTTTTACTCTAAAGTGTGGTTGGGGTAGAAATTAGATTCAGTTCACATTTACAGGTGAGCCTGCCTTAGCCGCACTTTCTCTGTAACAATACGAGAAGTGAAGCACACAAGCTAGCCTTTGAAATTCGCAGGTGTCTGAATTTTGTAACACATTTCTGCAACCAAACACTGTAGAATTATAAATATATATAATATGCATATATTAGGGGGAAGAGAGCATAAAATAACATACAAACATAAAATGAGAAATTGCTTGCAAAAGCATGTACATTAGTCAAAATTGGGCAATTATTCTAGGAACAATTCACAGTGAAATACAGTGAATTTTTCATGTAGTGTGTTTTTAAATAATAATAATAATAATAATAATAATAATAATAGCAGATTGCTGAGGTAATGTGGAAAACCAAATTCAGGATTGGAAAATGAGAGACCCAGAACTGACAGGTCCATCTATTCCTACTCTAAAGCCTCTGCTGGTTTGGGTGTGCTGCTGTGGGGCATCTTCTCCCCTCTAGGTGCAATCACCTAGCATCAATGTTCATGCAAATCCCTCCCAAGCCACATGGTAAACAGGGAAAAGGGGAATTGTAGCCCTTGTAGAATAATGTTATGCAAAACATGAAATGGTAATCTTTTTTGTTTTTATACTTCTTTTCTCAAGCTGAAGAACCAAGTTTGCAGCATAGAAATTTCTTTGATCTGGGTATCTGACCAGATTCACAGCCCTGGTTCTTTTGTATCTCTTATTGCGTGGACAGGCGGAGTCCCCAGATCCCGCGCGGTCCCCCCCCCGTCATGTGGAATAACAACTCAAGACAACGTGCTATGGGATTAAATTGGCCACAACTTTATTAAATTTCAAATGTGGGTAGACCTTGGCTCAGGCATTGGGTGTTCTCCCTCCCCAGTCGGGGACCTAGGAAGCATCAGGGTTATCCAGTGTGTGTGGGGGGGATGGGCCAGCTCTGGAGAACATATGTTCAAGCAGAGATAGCCGCCCTTGTTACGCCGCCGCCGCAGGGGAGAGCAATGACGACCTTTTGGCGTATGGTCAGAGCCTCCCTTCAGAAACCCCATTAACGGGGAACCCTGGTATCGCCACCGCAAAGAGGAAGATGGACTAAAGGATTCCGCCCAAGGCCTGATACCGCCACCCGAGACCGCAAAGATTGTGGTCTCGCCGCCAAGACTACCTACATCTGAAAAGCCCCTTTGCCATCCTCCAACCAGTCAATCAGGCCATGCCTGATGTCGCTCAGCCAACGCTCGTTACCAAGGTCCGATAGGTGCACGCCATCGGGCCGAAATAGCTCCTGCATGTAAACTTTAATGTTGGGGTATTTCACGACCCGACCTCCCATGCGAGTGGTTGCAGAGCGCACTGCCCTATTGATTTTTTCCACAGTGTAATTAAGTCTAGTGGGTTTGATGTTGCCACACCAGTGCAAGCGTGGCAAAAGTTCGGACCAGAAAATCATGATACTGTTGATTTATAGCAGTGTCCCGTGCACAGCGGAATGATGAGGAATATGTGTACATACTCTAAATTGCTTTATTTACATTTCAAAGCTGGTAGATTACAGAAAACCATCTTGTCTCTGCCGGAGCAGAGAACTGCATCCTCTCTCCTCTGAAGCACAGAGAGAATCACACTGAACTGCAAAGAACAGTGAAAAACAGGAAACCAGTGTACGTCACATCCAGTCTCCTTTTCCCGTGGGAAACACAACAGTAATGCTGTCTGTGGAATGTAAACATTGTCTTGTGACAAGTCTTTCGCTGCACAGTGAAGAGAGCAGAAACCAACATCCTCCCCCTTTCTGTGAACACCACTGGGCAGCGTGTTCGTACAATATCAGTACAAACCCAACTTCTGCACATAGGTACAGTGTTGATCCCTTGATACAATCTTGGACAATACATCAGCAGGAATTTCATTACCTGGCATATAGGACACCGTTACAAGTCCCTTTTGAATACGTTCCCTAGCATGTTGCAACTTCAATTGCAAGTGCTTCGTGCTTTGCTTACAACCTTCATAATTCAGCAAAGCCAAACATGCTTTGTTGTCCTGGTAAACCTGGATTGGACATTTGACAGGAATTTTCATGTCTTTGCACAATTGTAACAACCATTCACAATCCTTAAGTGAATAAGACAGTGCATTCAGTTCAGCTTCACAAGTACTTAAGCTAACTGTTGTTTGCTTCTTGCATGACCAATCAAATAGACCCTGATTGTACATGTAGCAAACTCCAGACGTGCTTTTCCTGTCTGTAGTGTCACTTCCAAAACTTGCATCTGCAAATATCTCAAGACCACCAGACTTCTGATTGTTAAATCTCAGTCTGTAATGCATAGTGCCTTTCAAATACCGCGCTATGCGTTTCAGAGCTTTCCAATCCTTAACAGTAGGATTGTTGACTTGTCTGCTTAGCAAATTACAGCTAACAGCAATGTCTGGTCTTGAACATCTGGCAATGAAGTTTAGCTTGCCTAGCACACTTCTGTACAGTGTAGTGTCAGAAAATGCTTCTTCAGTGTCATCTACCTGATAACCTGTTATCATCGGTGTGTCTACAGGGTTAGCATCCATCAGGTTTAGTTTGCTCAACACATCAGCAATTTTCCGTGACTGGTGTACTAGAATGTTACCATCTTGATCTCTCTCTATTTCCAGAGATAGGTAGTTGTTTACCTCACCAAGATCTTTCATGTCAAAGTGTTCTTTCAGTTGAGCTAGGGCGTTATTGTACATTGTGACATCATCCCAAAAGAATAATAAATCATCAACATAAAACAAACAATACAGTTTCTTTTGCCCCTCCTCTTTGACAAATACACAAGGATCAGCTTTCCCTTGCTTAAAACCTAGAGAAAACAATACTTCAGTGAGTTTTGTGTGCCAACACCGTGCACTTTGTTTGAGACCATAAAGGGACTTCTTCAGAGCACAAACAAATCCCTGTTTTACCTGTACGCCATCAGGTGGAAGCATATAAAGTGATTCATTTAGAGATCCGTACAGAAAAGCTGTATTCACATCATGGTGACTAATATGTAGATTCTCCTCTGCAGCTAGCTTGAGCATAAGCCTGATGCTCTCATACCTCACTGTGGGTGAGTAGGTCTCGTGATAGTCTTCACCTGGTACCTGTGCAAAACCTCTGGCTACCAATCTGGCTTTGTGTCTGACTATCTTGCGATTTTGATCAGTCTTCGCTTTGAAGACCCATTTGCTTCCAAACAGTTTCATTCCTGGAACTACTGGAACAAGTTCCCATGTTTTGTTCCTTTCCAAGGAATCAAGCTCAGCCTTCATGGCATTTAACCATGGCTCAGCTTCCTTTGAATCCAAATCCTGGATTTCTTGGAAACTTGAAGGTTCAAATACCTTCTTGGAGCTTTTAACAGCTGTTACTGCTATCTTAGCAAATTCATCAGCAAATCTCTTTGGAGGTCTGCCTTTTGTTGCTCTCTGTGACCTGCGAATTAGCCTTAAGTCTTCAACACTCTCCTCTTCCTTCTTGGGAGAAAAGCGACCTATTGTGAACAATGGTTCCTCCAATTCCTGATCAGAGCTTTCAGAGGGTCGCATAGAGGCTTTCGCACTCTTGAAATCCTCTGAATCACCCGATTCAGTTTCAGACTCAGAATCAGAATCAGAACTTTCATCAGTGGGTGTGGGTTGCTGCGGTTGCTTTTGACTATCCTCAGTCTCATCACTGTCATCAGGATAACATTGGAAAATTCCCACATTCTCCCCCCACTTGGCATTGTACTCAACACTTCTTGTGAGCTTAATTGTCTTAGAGTCAGTCATCCTTATTCTGTAAGAACCTTTCTCATAACCTAGAAAGATACCATGCAAACCACGCTTGTCTAACTTGGAGTTTTGTGGTGAGTGAACCCACATGTCAGAACCAAAAATTCTCATGTGTTTGATGTATGGCTTCTTGCCAAACATCTTCTCATAGGGGGTACAACCAATCGCTGAAGATAACCTGCGATTATAACTGTAAGTGAAACATGAGAGAGCTTCGGCCCAATAACTCTCTGGAAGATTTGCATCATGCAGCAAGGTTTTTAACCCTTGAAGCAATGTTTGATTTGCTCGTTCTGCAAGTCCATTCTGCCATGGCGAGCGAGGACTAGACAAATCGTGTTGAATTCCTTTCTCAGTCAGAAAAGCTTCAAACTGCTGAGAAGTGAATTCTCCTCCGCGATCACTGAAAAGAGTCTTTACCTTCTTACCATGCACATTTTCCAACCAAGCACAGAATTCCTTGAACCTAGGAAAAGCCTCTGATTTCTGCTTGAGATTGTACACATGAATATACCTGGAAAATGCATCAATGAGAACCATGAAGTACCTATTTCCTCCCAAAGAGGGCGCTAGTGGTCCAACCAAATCAGCATGAATAATTTGGTATGGTTCTGTAGCTTGCCTACTAGACACCTTACCTTTCGCAGCCATTTTCACCTTGTTTGCTGCGCATGCCTTGCACTTCATGTGGTACCTGCAGGGTTTAATAGTCATACCTTCAACCAAGGCAGGCATTTTAGATACTGTCTCAAAATTCAAATGACCAAATTTTCGATGAAAATCATGAATACATTCTGCATGCAAACTTTTGTTAGAACCTGCAATGCAACAAGTGTCATCCTGCACAACATCATCATAATACAAAACATATAAACGATCAGCATATTCAGCATACAATACATAATCATTTTTCTTTGTGATGATGCACCTTTTGTTCTTAAAGGAAACGTCAATATTCCGCTCATTCAGCTGTCCAACGCTGAGCAAATTATGTTTGGCATCTGGAACATAAAGTACATTCTGTATCGATAAGTCCAAACTGTGAAGAACAACAGTTCCGTAGCCTTTACTGGGAATTGTGTGGTCATCCGCCTGGTGAATCGCACCTTCCTGCGATGTAAAAGACACGAACAGTCGCTTATCGTTGCACATGTGATGGGTTGCCGCTGAATCAACAACGAAGAAAGATCTAGACGTCTTCTGGACCTCTGCAACTTTTGGAGTGAAGCGTGAGACCATTGCCTTGTGCTGCGTTGTCCTGGACACCGGACCTTTGCCTTTGCTCTGGCCTTTTCCACGCGATGAGCTTTCGCTGCGCTGCTCTGTCTTGGCCCTGGGATATTTGCATTCCCTCTTCATATGGCCTAGACGTCCACACGAGTAGCATTTCACTGCCTTCAAAGCTTTGGCGCCATCTGGTGGTTCCACTGCACTCTGGGATGACGTCTGTGAAGACTCCCCCTTTCCCATGCAGCTATCACCCTGGCAATCTGCTTCATTTTGAATCATGGCAGTATCACAGGCTACTCTGAGCTGAGCATGTGGCTGATTGGCTTCAGATTCCCCACTTGCATCAGCCAGCCTTCTGCAGCTAGCCATCTTATGCAGCTTGTTAAAATAAAACATAGAAGATTCAGCTTCTGTCCTCATGTGTGCCTCTCTCAAAGCGTCCCAAATTTCTCTGGCTGAGGTCTTATCACGCAATAGACAGAGCTCTTCTGGGGATACTATCTATGTAAGAGTTCCCCTTGCTTTGGAATCTTTAGCCTTCCATGCATCTGTAACTGGAGCTGGGGGGGTGTCTGTAATAACTTCAAACAGACCCTCTTTCCGCAGAATAGCCTCTGCATAGATAACCCAGTCCGTATAATTTTTCTTATTGAGCTTGGGAATCCCACAAGCATCCTGAAGGGCCATCATGACTCTGGCATTAGCCTTCTGGGTCATCTCTGCTGCTTTAAACAAGCTGCTTTATACAAGCTGCGTCTCTGCTGCTTCAAGCCTCATTCCAAAGGCAAGTTCAAAAGTGCTTTCTCTCTGCTGCCCTTTAATAGTGCTGCGTCACTATTCTCTGCAGCTGCTTTAGCCCAAAAGCCCACATTCTAAAAGTTACTTTCGATTTCCCCAGCATAGGCATAGCCGCTGCCTGTTCCCGGCAAACGGACATAAAAGTTCAAAGTCCAGCCATAAAGCCATTAATTAGTTGCTGGCAGGCTGCCCGGAGCAGTAGCACATACCTCATCAATCATCTTGACGCGCAGATACCGTCCGATCCGTCCTTCTGCATTCCGATCCTTTTGCCGGCATCAGATGACTGCGTCTTTGCTCCTTTGCCAGGAGCCCGATTCGACTTCTGGGCCCATAACCAAAATGTTGATTTATAGCAGTGTCCCGTGCACAGCGGAATGATGAGGAATATGTGTACATACTCTAAATTGCTTTATTTACATTTCAAAGCTGGTAGATTACAGAAAACCATCTTGTCTCTGCCGGAGCAGAGAACTGCATCCTCTCTCCTCTGAAGCACAGAGAGAATCACACTGAACTGCAAAGAACAGTGAAAAACAGGAAACCAGTGTACGTCACATCCAGTCTCCTTTTCCCGTGGGAAACACAACAGTAATGCTGTCTGTGGAATGTAAACATTGTCTTGTGACAAGCCTTTCGCTGCACAGTGAAGAGAGCAGAAACCAACAGATACTGGGGTGAGTGGCGTGTACGCTTTCCAGGTCTGCGATCGCTGTTTTGATCAGAATTATGCTTTTACGCACGACCAAGTCATTTTCACCGAGGTGGAGCACAACCGCATTTGGCGGGTAGTGGAACGCAAGTTCGTGACGCAACCGAGGGAACAGGGCATCCCACCGCATTCCATGTTGTCCGAACCAGGAAATGGAGATCTTTGGCTGCAGACCCAGATGTTCTCCACCTGGACCAGTGGTGGCATGGATGGCCGCCCAATGCACTATGCTGCGGCCGAAGATCCACACATGTTTGGGGGTTGAGCCTGAAAGAAATGATTATATGGTATCTGTCAGTGTCTGCTGGTTGTATCTAATGTAGCCTTTGAAGGCAGCTGAACGCCACCGCCCCATTGTTTTTATGTGTTCTGCCGGGAGGCCGCTTGCAGCTGCCATGGTTGCTGCACCGATATGAAAGGAATGCCCGGAAAAATTGTGCCGGGTCGCCTCCACAAGCATGGATGGCCTTACGCAATATTGAGAAAAATTGGCAACGGGTCATGGGGTGGCCTGATGCATGAATGAGGAGAGGGCCCGGCCCCGGAGGACATACCTTCAGGAATTTGCGTGTGTCCGTGACAGGGCATGGTCCAGTGTGTGGGGAGGAGGCTAGACTTAGCTTGGAACCCCTACCTAGTTGATCGGTTTTGGAGGCTTGGATTTTGACTTGTAGCATGCGCCTGTCAAGGTTGATATCAGCCACAGACAAGCCCCTGCGATGAGGTGACAGTGTGCCCCCAACGCACTCTCCAATACGGAGCGCACCAAAGAAGGCCAGGGAGAAGGCCACCCTGAAGAGCCTAACCTCATAGTTGGACCAGCAAATACTGGGGAGCGCATCCCATATCAGCCGGAGGATCTCAATGGTTACTGGCCTCCTCTTATCTGGAATGGGCAGGTGGGAGCGACGCCACCCTGCAATAAGCTTCCTTATGTGGAAAGTGTTACAGGGGTCTGGGAGCCAAAAACAGTTGCTGAAGTATGAGATAGCGGCCTTGTGCAGGCTGATGGTCTTAAGGGCCATGCCTCTGCTTTAGGTGAACCAAATATTTTAGAACATCATACTCCTTAGCTACACGTCTGCGTCGTAAACCAAACTTATCTCTGAACCCCTCGAATTGGGACCATGCTCTGGTGTAGGATTGCAATGTTGATGGTGCAAGGGCGCTCAGTACTCCTGCTGTCACCCCTCTTGTCCAAGTTCCCAGAGGTCCTCCAGAAAGGCTTCTGGGAGTTGATCGGCCTCGGGTGCTAGGTTGCGAAAATGCTCCATCTGAAAGTGAGACAGGGCATCTGCAATGTCGTTATTGAGGTCCGGGATGAACCATGCGGAAAAGGAGATGTTACCTTTCAGACATTCCAGCACGAAGAGACGGAGCACGCGAATTACCCTGTTGGATTTTGCAGATTGCTTCGCAATGATTCTTACCACCGCCTGGTTGTCCAACCAGAAGCACACCCTGGTGTCCTTGAGGAGGTGCCCCCAAACCCGGAGAGCCACTAGGATTGGGAAGAACTCAAGAAAAGTTAAATCGTGTGTAATGCCCTCCTGCCCTCCGCGTGCCAAGATGTCGGCCAAGGCTGCACGCACCAGTGACCCCTGAAGTAGACACCGAAGCCAAAGCGACTAGAGGCATCAGAGTGCACCTGTAGCTGTTCCTTAGGCAGCAGCCAATCTTGCCAAAAGGACACCCCATTGTAACTTTCCAGGAAGGTCAGCCATATTTTGAGGTCCTCTCTTATGGTGTGGGTGACCCTGATGTGGTGATGGGGGGCAACACCGCCAGCTGTGAGACGGGCTAGGCGTGCGCAAAAGGCGCGACCGGGCGAGATAACTCTGCATGCAAAATTGAGGTGTCCTAAGAGTGTCTGAACCTGACGCAACGTGGTCTTTTTCTGGGCCATCATGGTAGTTATCAATTCCCTCAATGTGGCGAGTTTGGCCAGGGGCAGGCGAGAGGTTTGGCTGACAGAATCCAGTTCAATACCCAGATATGAGATGACAGTGGTTGGACCTTTGGTCTTGTCCGCTGCCAGCGGGATGCCCAGTTCAGCCGCCAGCTGAATGAAGCATGCCAGCGCCCTAGCGCACGCGTCTGAGCCCGCTGGCTGGACCAAAAAGTAATCATCTAGGTAATGGGAAATGCGGTGGGACCCCGACCTGCGTTTCATGGCCCATTCCACGAATGTGCTGAAGGTTTCAAATGCAGCGTATGCGATGGAACAGCCCATGGGCATAGCTTTGTCAAAGTACCATTGGTCCTGGAATTTGAAACCTAGCAACCAGAAGTCCCTGGGGTGGACTGGTAACAAACGGAAGGCCAATTCGATGTCACATTTTGCCATGAGTGCGCCCGGGCCGCACTCCCTAACCAGCCTGATTGCCTGATCAAGAGATGCATATTTGACTGAGCATTGTTCTTGGGGAATGGCATCATTTACTGACCCACCCTTTGGGTAAGAAAGGTTATGTATTAATCGAAACTCGCCTGGGGCCTTCTTAGGTACGATACCTAGTGGAGACACTATGAGGGTGGGAAATGGGGCTTCTGTGAAGGGACCTGCCACTCGCCCCAGCAAGTGTTCTTTGGTGATCTTCTCGGCCATGTGTGGCATATCTCGGACAGACTTTTGGTTGGGTGGATTGGTGCATGAAGGGGTGCCTACCACTGGGATGCGGAAACCTTCCCTAAAGCCCTCCTCAATGTATTTTGCTACCTAATTATTGGGGTACTGGTGTAAAAAAAGGCAGCATTGCTGATAGAGATATGGGTGAGGGGGCTAAGGAAAGGAGAACACTATTTGCGGGCATTGTTTTTGCTTTGCTGTGTGCCAGAGTATCCTGTAGAGGCTCCGGCCTCTCTTTTGTCTTGAGATGTGCCTGCGCCTGATCCGCGGGAGCCTCGAAAAAACTTCTCCCCCTGAAAACATTTTGCTGTTGGAGCCGCTCCAGATCTAGGGGCTGCGCGCGTCCACGCAAAGGGCACCCCCCGTTTTAGGCGGGGAGCGGTCATTTGCACATGCCGGTATGCCACTTTTAAACTCTCTCCAGTATAATCCCTATACTGAGGGTTTGATAATCTTACTCTCTGAAGAGTGAGGGTCCCTCTGAACCCAGCAGAGAGGAAACAAACCCCAACACTCCCCTGAGTTCATCTGAAACCTGGGATTTGTTTCGGCTCTACCATTGGCAAGTGTAAGTGCAGAGTAATTAGAATTCTTCTTGTGTCTCCAGCTCCAAGCTGGAGGTGGGATCGCTGTGGATTTGAAGCTACACCAGCAAAGTGTTTCAAGTTTGGAGTATCCAGCATGTGCTGATACAGTAGAACAATGATTAGAAGTTGTGATGATATGATCCATAACTACATGAAACTGTAAATCCATAAAGGTTTTGACTGTGAATGTTATCAAATTTTCTCATGTGAAATACAAGCTGGACGTTGCATCTTTTTGGACGGACCAGTCTTGAAAATGAACCATACTGCTGTCCTTCCGTACAAAAGGGAGAGAAATAATCTGATCTGGGAGGGTTGAAATAGATATTTATTTATATAAATATTAGTTTGCTGTAATCTGGCCCTATTTGGGACATCCCTTCTAGGTGGCTCACAGACATAATAAAAAAATAATAAAATCAGTTTAAAAACAACAAGAAAACAAGCAGCATAAATTTTGGGGTTCAGGGAACATATAGAACACATCTGAACAAAACAGCTTTATTGATAGTAATGGATGGAAAGGAAGAGGCTAAAGAAGCCTCCTGGGGACGTGCCAGCACCTCCCATGGCACCCACATAAGGTCTCAGTTAAGATCCCCTCAAAAATCCACAATGCATGAGAGACTGTTTGTTCTTCCTGCTCAGTTCATGTATGCATTTGTGAACTTGTCCACATGACATTGGTGGCCAGGAATGGACAGCCACCATCCCTTCATTTCTGAGCAGAGGAGAAACACAAAGAGCTTCTCTGTGAGCAAGTGGTGCTGCTCATTTTTTTTGTAAAAAAAGAAGTGTGTGGTGCTGTTTTTCTATTGATGGAGGCTTCCTCACACTATTTTGTGGGCCTCTATTTGTTCTCCTTCAGGTATGGCAGCCATTTTGTGTTATGCCACACTCTCACAGGTGCCATTTTGTGCCTGTCACCTACAACCCTTTCTCAAAATTCTAAATGTGCCCACTGGCCCAGAAAGGTTGCCGACCCCTGCTTTAAGAGCATATGAACAAAAATAAAAATAAAAATGGACAAATGGGTGAAATCAGTGGAACGTTCTCTTAAGATTTACCATGGCTTTGCCCTTGAGAAAAGAAAGCGGCTTTGATATTTCAGTTTCCAGTTCTTCAATAGTGAGTTTTGTTTGATATATGCTGACTCCTGTAATAGCTTACATCAGTTTTGATTAAACAGAAGTTGCCTAAATATTCAGCCTAATGCTTATCTAATGTATTATATAGCAGAGTGACTGTACGTTATAATAATAGTTAGCTGTCATATCAGAGTGACCCTCCAAGAGATGGTAATGTCGAGTGATGACTACTGATGCTGTGAATATAGCAGGAATAACTGTGGGGTTTCTTTCTCTTAAGGCATATGCATTTGCAGTATCAATTTATAGTGGAATTTCACAGTCCCATCATTTGCAGAATTCAAGATGGCCTGAAGCACAGAGACCAATCATTCTTAGTTTCCTTGTGAAGCTAGAGTCTTGTAAATAGCATTGACAAAGTAATGAAATTTCCCTCCACCACAATATAAGATGGTGCTGTGTTCTGAAGTTTAATAAATGTTTTGATTAAAATCAGACCAGTTGTCTCAATCCTGGTTGCTCTAGGTTATTCTCATTGCATTTTTCATGCCCGCCGCCTTAGCTGCTTCAGTTTAAAACGAGATACATTATTTTTGAAATGACAACACTGATTATTTCGTATTTGTCACTGATTAATATTTCTGCCTATAATGTAGAGAGTTTATCCCCAATAAAAGCATCATATACAATCACACAGTTTGAAAAACATTAGTATTTTAAATATGCCCGTGAGTATACAATCTAATTCTGTAATGTTTTCTTTGCAATGTGGACAGCAAAATTTCCGGAAAAGCAAAGAGCTTCATTTATTGCAAGGAAATTACATTCAGTAATGCTTGCTGAGGATCTGATCTTGTTGTTTTCTGGCTTAAAAACACATCGTGCAATTACATTGTTGAGGAGATCAAAGCACTGGAAAACGAGGAGCTGTAGGAATCAATTTATTTCTGTTCCATGTCACTTTTGCTTTTCCTCATCTGTAAGTTCATTCTGTCCCATGTCTACGTTAATTTGCAATTTTTAGTTGTCTTTTTTTTAATCTGCATATAAATGCATGTAAGTATGACTCATGTTGGCTATCATGCAATATTATTTTTTTGAGCCAAGAACCGCATCAGAACATTCAAAAAGGGCTGGTAGAATGGAATTCAACATCATGCCATGAATGTCCCATCTGCCCAAGCATTTCCGCTTGCCAGATGGAATGATTCCTCCTCTCTTCACTGTTCTAGGGGTTCTCATTACCCCCCTGAACCAATTTCAAGGTGGAGGAAAGGAGAGAAAGCCCTATTGCACACGACTTCTGCTGATGGGGCTTGTTAGGTGAATCCTGCTGTGAGTTCTGATTGGTTCATTCATCCAAGATGGGCAAATCAGGTCAATTCATATCAAAATTCAGAAAGATCGAATTCCTCAGGTATCGCTAGCAAGGAATCTAGAGGTTTTTAAACATGTAATACCAAGATGTATTCTTTGATGTGTTAAGTGGTAAATGATACCTCACAAAAACTTGCCATTGTACAAAGTATTAAAATGACAGGCAAGTGTCTATACAAAACAGCGTGAAATGGTCATTACTTTACACATAGGCTGATTTTCATAAATTAAATAGCACATTATAATAGAGCATAAAATGATGTTCCAGCAGTAGTCAGGGGTGATAGGAGCTGTAGTCCAACAACATCTGGAGGGACATAGGTTAGCCCCTCTTGATGTAGTGGCCAGAGCGGGAAAGGGGAACCTAGGGCATCCCAAATGTTTCTGGACTACAGCTCCCATCACCCCCAACTATTGGCCATGCTTGCTGGGGTTGATGAGCTTTGAAATCCAACAACATGTGCAGGGCAACAGGTTTCCCACCTGTGTTTAGGGTATGGGCCCCTGCAGCTGTTACTGCAAATAGCAGGAGGAACAAAATAAGGGCAAGATTGCTCTTGTCTGTATCTGAAAGGATTTGAGGAAACTGCTTGCACATAAACAGAACGCTAGAGACTCTACTCCAGCAGTAACCAACCTAGAACCCTCCAGATGTTATTGGACTCTCAACTTCTTTCAGTCCCACCTAGCATGACGTATGGTTAGGGATGATGGAATTTGTAGTCCAATGACATCTGGAGGACACCACATTGCCTACTCCTGCTCTAACAGGAACATGGGAAGCAGAATTATTCAGGTCTCTGGTCCATCTATCTCAGTATTCTCTACACTGTCTGGCAGGAGCTCTCAAGAGTTTCAGACAAAAGTCTTTCCCAGCCATACACTGAGATACTAGTGATTTAACTCAAGGCCTTTTGCCTGCAGCACATGCTTGCTACCACTGAGTTATGTCACTTCCCTTAAAATGTATGCCATGTTCAATATGAATTGTATTTGCTTTTGCTGAACTTTATTCCCTGTGTTGACAATGCAATTCCCTGTACTGACAATGCAGTAATTGTCTTCAGTGCAGTTGATCTTGCTCTTTGTGCAGTATCCTACTCAGAAGTAGAGCTTTGCACAGAAGCTGAAGTGAGATTCATGACCCATAGGCTCAAACAGCAGAGCAGCAGTCCATTCATCCTGAAATGCAACCATTTTGGCTGTTAACATCTCACATTAAGCTCCTAAACATGTTAACCATAATCCAAAGCTGCATGGGGCTCTAAATGTACATGCAGTTGTGGCCTTCCATTTTCACTTTAGTTTTGGGAAATGGTTCATAACATCATACCCATAGGGTACTATGCACTCTTCAAAAATCTCGGGTGTACAACAGGCTCTTGAATCACAGTATCAGTGTTCAGGCATTCATCCATATAGAATTGAGGTTGTATGTGTTAGTCATGGAAAAATAGTGCCCAGCTCCCCAGTCTACCATGTGTTCAGGACCCCTGTTTGCCTATGCATGTACACTCAAACACATATAGGCTCCTGTATGTGCAGTCTTTTTAGCTAGCGTACAGATGGCAGATATGGCAGTCTGTGGGCATTCAGGTGTATTCACATAGGCTCCATACAAATGCCCTCCTCCCCCAGGCATGCATGAGGCTGGTGGTGAGACCACAAGAAGCAACCCTAATTCTTCCCTCTCCATGCGATCATTCACATATGGTGAATGCCTGAACAGGGGCTCTGTGAAAGAGCTTCACAAAAGGCCATGCTACATGTGACGCTTACTTCATAGCATACTGTTGAATGTAACCTTTCTTCTCCAATAAAGATTGTCAGTGTGGGTGGCCTGATCTGGATCAGGACCCTAATATAGGGAGTAGGGAGGCATTTTGACCCCTGCTATGGTTGTAGTCCAGATTGGGGTTTCCATACCTGTAATTTGTCTAAGGGGAAAAAAACTGCCATTGAAGTAAATGTGATCTTTCGCCCACCCGCCGCCTATGTAAATGGCAGGTGCAGGGGCCCGAATCTCGATCAGGACCCCTGTGGGGAGCAAAGGGTTGATTAAAGTATTCCACTATGCTATACTATATTATAGCTCAACTGGCCATTTTTTAGTGTGGTGGTGAAGGTTTTAACTCAGAGGCAAGCTACGGAGTAAACATAAAACGTAGCTTGGTTCTACTCATGGGAAACAGTGCAATTCTTCCTAGGAAGCCAGTGAGGTCTTTTATGTGCCTCCAGGGCTTGGTGCATCTTCATGCTTTAAATAAACCCTTTCTAGTTGAAGAGCAGCTCCCTATACTGTCTAGAAAGTGAAGAAATCCAGAAGTTGTTTCTAGAGTACAAATTTAACGCAACCCAGTTATGATTAAAACCAAAGTTGAAGAATTAAAATGCAAATACCAGTCTGAAAAGGCAGCATCTGTCCTGCTGGTTCATTAATTCTTTGGTTCAGAAAATGCTTAACAAGATGCAAGAATCAATAAGGAGAGGGTGACAAAGCAACCAGCGTTAAAGAATGTGGGGAAACAGTTCTTTTTTAAAAAAAGATGAGCTATTTGGTGCACCTTGTTATAAAGCTAAGCCTAAATCTTTATCCCTCATTGATTAATATCATTCTCCAAGCTGGGAACAGAGCACAGAGTGGCAACGGTATCGTGATTGGACTAGGAGTGCCAAGATAATTATTACTCCGTTAGAAGCCCTAAATGGTTTTCCATTTAAGTGGCACAGAGAACAATAGAAATCTTAAATAGGTTTCGAAGTGACATAGCAAGCAATAAATGTCAATTAGTGCTAATGGCAGAAACCGCAAAAAAGCAAGAAAATACTTCAACTTGCTCTTTCCTTATCTTCCCCCCACACAAAGTAAAAGCCAATGATGTGAGTGTATAAGGTATGCAAATACTGACAGAACATAGAATGACAGGACAACCGCTTTAAAGATATTATAGATCCAAAAGATTAATTTCTTGCTTGGATGCCACTGAAGGGCAATGTAGAAATTCACACAGCCACTGAAGTATGTGATGCCTACCCGCCCTGTATAATTTCAATGGAAAATGCTACATCCTGTATTCATTCGATACAGGACACAGTTTGACACTTGACACTTTTCAGCAATCACAGCAATAGTCCCTCATGGGACAGTCCAGTGATGCTTGGGCATCTTGGAAAACATTGTTCTTTGTTTAAAAGTATTTCTAAACAACTTTATATTTAAAATCTCTTAAGTGGTGTTCAAAAATGAAAGCAGAAAAACTGAGAGTGAAAACAAAAATCTATCAATAGCAGGGTGCAGTCTTATGGGTCAGGTAAAGCCTAGGCAAAAGAGATGTCTTTACATGTCTGACACAACTGACAGATGATGCTTCACATACATCCTATTATCAGCATAATAAGATGCTAAAGCCATGTCACAATGGATGTGGAATTCTAAACATTGTTGAAATGTTCTGAAGAAATAGCTGGAAAGAGTTAACATGACCGCAGTCTTAATAAATAAATGTTGTAAAAGCAGGAGTCCCAGTTACACTTTCTGCTAGTTAGGCTATGTATAACTCTAGCCTGTATCTTACATGGCTTCAACTATGAAAATGAGCAATATAAAAAATACACAGATAATCTTTCTCTCTGTCTCTGTTTGTTTGTTTCTCTCCCCTACCTGTCTGGCTCTTCTTTGTGTGTTCCCTCCAAGATCTGGCTGGGTATCTATGATTTTTATTCCCAAAAGCTAAGTACTCTATGAAAACCGGAAATTCTATTTCATAACTACATGTGGTGGATGAAACTTCAGATCTTCAGTCACAGCAGGAAATAGCAAGCCTAAGATTCAAATTAATCAGATGGATTGTTTTGTCAGTGGATTACAATGATTTTATGACAGTCTGAATCCATGGATTGAGACTTCCGGGGTGGCGCCATCGGAAAATGGCTGATTCCCCTTAACTCGGAGGGGACTGGCTCCACGGAAATTGGGGTCTTTACCGCTACGGCGCAGTGGGGACCCTCAAAAACCACAGGCGGGTGAAGCCTGTGTTCGTGGGACTCGGCGGGCACCTTTTTGCGCCCCCCCCAATCGGCAAAGGAGTCCAGTTTTTGGCTCCGGAGCGGAGCGGGGGAGTGGCGCTGTGCTGTGAGTCGTCTGCTCCTTCCGTGGAGCGAAGCCGTAAAGCCGTTACCGGAGAGCGCTGCCTTCTTCCTGGAAATTTGGCACCAAGATCAACGACCCGTGAGTAGGTCAATTTGGAATCAAAGGAATTGAATAAAAAGATGTGGCACCGAATGCGGAGAGGTACAAAAAGGAAGTCTGCCTCCCGTTCTTGTAAAGGAGTAAAGCAATGAATTTTTAAGCGGAAACCTTAAAGGACGTTTCCTAAAGACTACAATCCGAACATTAAACAAGCGTTAGCCCTCTTCTGTTGCAAGGGGAGGAGGGGGGAAAGGATTTGAACAGTATTTCCCTGCAAAAAGAGAGACTAAGAGCAGCCAAATCCACTGCTCAAACCCCTGAGACCAGCTTCTGTGAACTGTAAATAACATCGTTCTGGGACGTGTGTTGCCGCTGAAAGTACCTTTTCTTTGCAACAGTTAACTCTGCAACAGTTAATTCTGCGTCTGAGGATACAATTAAGATACAATCTTACTGACTGGTTTCTCCAGATTCTAAAGTACCAGATAATAAATAAACTGAAGCCTTTGGAGATTGGGGGATGAAAGGGAAAGTAAATCACTTTAAAACATTATTGACTGTCGTTGATACTGTGTCCCCCTAGAGGAACTTTGAAATTGCTGCAACTGCAGCTGGACTAAGGGAATTTTCCACTTCAAAACAAACTTTGCCTCTGAGTGTGTGACTGACCTTGATAGACTCTGACTCTGGCTTTCAGTGCGTGACTGACCTTGGCTTTTATCTGGAGGGTTATGGCTGATGGGAAAGACAAGTTAGAGTCCCAACAAGCAACCAGATCCGGGAAAGTATTTCGTACAGATATTGGGCTGCAAAGGAGAGCCTCGACATCCAGCCCCTCTGGCCTGCCAACAACAACCCCATTGGCACAATCTAAGCCTAAAGGTATGGCTGCTGAGGATGCCCTAGCTCAGGCTCTTAGTAAAATAAATGAGTCCTTGGATAAAATAAGTAAACAGCTAGCCGAGGCATCAAATAAAATTGATCAAAACACCACAATTATTAATCAAAATACTACAAGCATTAATAATTTGGGCCAGAAAGTAAATACTAACACCGAGACCATTCAGAGATTAGTCCAAGAATCAACTTCAATACGAAAGACAGCTGATGAGGCAAAAGAAATTGCAACATATACAGCCACCGTGGTAGAAGAGAAGATCCCACCGATACATAAACAACTACAAGACCACGAATCAGCTCTTTCTATGTTTGAATTGAGGGAGAAACAAGTTAATTTAAGGATCAGGGCAATTCCTGAATTGGAAAAAGATAATTTGATTGAATTTCTCACAAAGGAATTTGCAGACTTTTGGAATCCAGATTTGGAAAAGGACAGCTTCAAGATAGTGAGTGCTTTTAGACTCGGGAAAGGAGGGAGAAAGAATAGAGTAAGAGACTGTCTGATCACCCTCCGAACAAAAGAGGAGAGAGATAAAATCTTGAGTCTGCATTTCCAGAAGACTTTGGTAATACATCAGTCAAGAGTGGAGATATTTAAGGATATCCCAAAACATCTTTTGGACCTTAGGTCCAATTATAAAGACTTGACTGCACTGCTGAGAAGTAACGGAATTTTTTTCAGGTGGGAATTCCCTCAAGGCCTGTCCTTTAGTTATAAAGGCAAGAAGATAAGAATAAAATCAGAGGACGACAAAACCAAATTTTGGAGAGACCACGGAGAAGACCTACAGAAGAAAGCCGAAGGAGAGTTAAGAACACTTGTAAGTGAAACCCTGGACATACCAGATCTTCCTCCTGGACTAAAAGAGCGTTTGAAGAAGGTGATACCACCAACAGAACAGGAACAGGCACTGGGTGCAGTTGGAGGAGAAGCATAGTACTTACATCATGGCTCTGCAACTATTAAGCTGGAATTGTAACGGTTTGAATTCCCCTCAGAAGAGGAGACCTGTGTTTTATTTATTAAAAAAGGAGCAATTGGATCTGATTTGTCTACAAGAAACTCATATAACAAGATCACATAGGAAATTATTGGTTAACAAAAGACTTGGTCAGGAGTTTATTTCATCGGACAAGGTAAAAAACAGAGGAGTTGTTATTTATGCAAAAGAAAGACTGCAACCGAAATTCATATTCAAAGATGACCAAGGAAGATTTGTGGCAGTTGAAATTCAAACACAGGGAGAAAATTTTTTGATAGTAGGTGTTTATGCACCAAATGAGGGGAAATCTGATTTCTTTAAAAAGTTGCATGAGACCCTGATGGACTATCTGGAGTACAATGTAGTTTTGCTGGGAGACATGAATGGAGTGGTATCTACACATATGGACAAGGCACAAAAACAGGTAGTCACCAAGGATGGTAGACTACCGAAAACTTTTTTTGAGATGACAGACAATTTGGATTTAGTGGACATTTGGAAAATAAAGAATCTTCTGGCTAAGGAGGGAACTTTCTTTTCTGAAGCCAAAATGACATGGACTAGAATTGACCAAATATGGGTAACTAGAGGAATGGCACCAAAGACTAGGAAAGTGGAAATCTGCCCTAAAACCTGCTCCGACCATAATGCTGTCAGGATGGAGATGAAATTAATATCAACTGGCTCCTTCAGATGGAGGATGAATGACACCTTGTTTAGAGATCCAGAAGTTTTAAAGAAGGCTCAAAAAACTTTGAGAGATTACTTTGAGATAAATATGAACACTGATGTGGAAAAAAGAGTAATCTGGGATGCTAGCAAGGCGGTTATGAGAGGGTTCTTGATACAACAGAATGTACTAAGAAAGAAAATCCAGAATGAGAAGAAGGAAATTTTTTGGGAGAAAATAAAGGAAGGTGAAAAAAAATTGAGAGTAAAACCCAAGTCGCAGGAGATTTTGAGAGAAATAAAGTTATATCAAGTGGAACTTATGAAAATGACAAACCAAGAGATTGAATGGAAAATTAAACAAATGAGACAAAAGACATTTGAGTCAGCTAATAAATGTGGGAAACTGTTGGCTTGGCAAATGAAAAAAAGACAAAAACAAAATACAATTATAAATCTAGAAGTGGAAGGAAGGAATATACAGAACCCAGTTGAGATTAGAAAATGTTTCCAGAGGTATTTTAAACAACTATATACACAAGGGCCACAGAGAGAAATTGACTTAGATCGATTTTTGAAGAAAAACGGATTACAAAAAATCTCTCAAGAAAATAAACTAATGTTGAGTGACAAAATAACTGAACAGGAGATAGAAGGTGCCATCCAGAATATACAATTGGGTAAATCTCCAGGACTGGATGGACTGACTTCTAAATATGACAGATCTTTGAAGGAATGGTTAGTGCAACCCTTGAAAGAAGTCTGTAATGAAATAATGCAGGGGAAATTGGCACCAGAGACGTGGAAGGAAGCATTCATCACACTTGTACCGAAAACAGAGACTGAAAAGACTCAGCTTAAGAACTACCGCCCCATATCACTGCTTAATGTGGATTACAAAATCTTTGCAGACATTTTAGCTAAAAGACTAAAAAGAGTATTAGTGGAAGAGATACATAAGGACCAAGCGGGCTTTCTCCCAGGAAGACACCTTTCTGATAATGTGAGAAATATAATTAATATCATAGAGAAATTGCAAGAGGATATAAATACAAAGGCAGTTTTGATATTTGTGGATGCGGAGAAAGCCTTTGACAACATTTCTTGGACTTTTATGAAAAAGAATTTATAGGGTATGGGGGTAGGCCAAGGTTTTGAAAATGGTATAAGTGCAATATATTCAGAACAAAAGGCATGATTAATTGTGAACAATGTGGTGACGGAAGAATTTAAAATAGAAAAAGGGACACGACAGGTTTGTCCAATTTCCCCATTGCTTTTTATATCGGTTCTGGAGGTTTGCTGAACACGATTAGAAAGGACCAGTTGGTTGAAGGTATACAGGTCGGAGCTAGACAGTACAAACTGAGAGCATTTGCAGATGACTTAGTATTGACGTTACAGGAGCCAGAATCTAGTACCAAAAGGGTTTTAGAATTGATTCAAGAATTTGGTCAGGTTGCCGGATTTAAATTGAATAAGTCCAAAACCAAGGTTTTAGAGAAAAATTTAACACAAACTGAGAGAGAGAGGTTTCAGAATATGACAGATTTAACAGTGGTTAAGAAAGTTAAATATTTGGGGATCAATATGACAGCAAAAAATGGGAACTTATTTAAAGATAACTATGAAAAATGCTGGGGTGAAGTGAAAAAAGATTTAGAAATATGGTCAAATTTGAAGCTTTCTTTGTTGGGCCATATTGCTGCTATAAAAATGAATGTATTGCCTAGAATGTTGTTTTTGTTTCAGGCATTGCAAATTGTGGACAAGATGGAATGTTTCAAGAAGTGGCAGAGAGATATTTCAAGATTTGTCTGGCAGGGCAAGAAGCCTAGAATAAAATTTAAAATATTAACGGATGCAAAGGAAAGAGGTGGGTTTGCCCTGCCAGACTTTAAACTTTATTATGAATCAGCAGCTTTTTGCTGGCTGAAAGATTGGCTACTTCTTGAAAACATAGACATTTTGGATTTGGAAGGTTTCAACAATGTATTTGGATGGCATGCATATCTGTGGTATGATAAGATCAAAGCGCATAAAGCAATTAAAAACCATATTGTTAGGAAAGCATTGTTTAATGTATGGATAAGATACAAGGATTTATTGGAAAATAAAACCCCAAGGTGGCTGTCACCGATGGAAGCGAAAGCTCTGAAAAGGCTCAATATGGAGGCCAAGTGGCCAAAATATTGGGAAATTTTGGAACAAGAAGGAGATAAATTGAAATTGCAGAGTTTTGAGAAATTAAAAGATAAAGTGCGAGACTGGTTTCACTATTATCAGATAATGGAGGCTTATAAGTTGGATAAGAAAATTGGCTTCCAGGTGGGAAAATCAAAATTAGAAACAGAATTGTTAGAACCCAAAACTAAGAATTTGTCAAGGATGTATAACTTGCTGTTGAAATGGAATACTCAGGATGAAACGGTTAAATCCGCTATGATTAAATGGGCACAAGATGTTGGACATAATATCATGTTTGCGGACTGGGAGCAGTTGTGGAACACCGGTATGAAATTTACGGCATGTAATGCCCTAAGAGAGAATATTATGAAAATGATCTATAGGTGGTACATGACCCCAGTCAAGCTTGCAAAAATTTATCATTTGCCCGATAATAAATGCTGGAAATGTAGAGAAAATGAAGGCACATTTTTTCACCTTTGGTGGACGTGCCCAAGGATTAAGGCTTTCTGGGAGATGATATATAATGAACTGAAAAAGGTATTTAAATATACCCCTTTGAAGAAACCAGAGGCCTTTCTTCTGGGCATAGTTGACCAATCGGTGTTAAAGAAGGATAGAAATTTCTTTATGTATGCCACAACAGCAGCAAGAATACTTATCGCAAAATATTGGAAGACACAAGATCTACCCACTTTGGAAGAATGGCAGATGAAGGTGACGGACTGCATGGAATTAGCGGAAATGACTGGCCGGATCCGAGATCAGGGAGAAGAGTTAGTGGAAGAAGATTGGAAGAAATTTAAAGACTACCTACAGAGACATTGCAAAATTAATGAATGTTAGAACAATGTTGGATTGGAACTAAGTGGTTTTTAGCTGTAATGGGTTAAAAGAATATGAAAAAATGGGTTTATACAAGTAAAAATTCAAGATGGTAATAACTTAAAAACAAGATTTGGGTAGTGTAAAGAGGGAAATAAATTGTTGAATCAAAAATTTGATTTGGAATACAAAAAAGGGAGGTATGAGGAGGTCCGAGAAACAAGTTAATGAAAAATAATGTGATGGAAAGGTTGACTGTTTTTAACAATTTTTATTTTGTATTTTTTCCTTTTTCTTTTTTCTTTTTTTTCCTGTAATGTAAAAACGTTAATAAAATTTTTATTAAAAAAAATGAATCCATGGATTGAATCTCACTTTTAGTTGTACTCAGAGTAGGCCAATTGAAATGCATGGACATGACTGAGGTCCATTCATTTCAATGGGTCTGCTCCAAGAATGATTAACACTGGGTACCATATTCCTTTCTAAGTATTACATAGCTATCTTACAGACCGTTATGTTGCTGTGTTTTTGTTCAATGTTCAGAATATCAATACTCTCCATACAGGGGTGCCAACTTGAATAAAATATTGAGGGGGCAGGTAAGCACACCCCTGCATAATCAGTCACATGATGCGGTACATTCATACCATTTGAATGGCAATGTCCATTAATTTTTTGGCCCCCGGTCTCCTCAAATATTTTATTGGTGGGATCAGAGACCCCTCGGCCCCTAGGAGTTGGCTCATATGCCTCCAGTTGAAAATAATATTCATTAAATGAAGCGTTGTACATCAGTAAACCAACTTAGTTTCAGAATCTGGAGTCCGCAGTCTTTGTAACTCGTTACACTTTATTCCCTGATCCACTGTGTTGCAGAAATTTGAACCCTGATTAGATCACTCAGTTGACATTACTTTTATCATAACATTGTTCAGCCACAGCAAGCAATTCCTTTCTACTAACACAAAGCTGGTCAGAATCGGAACCTACAAGTATTCAAATATAAGTTGGGGAGTGGAATGGTTGAATAACCCCACCACGACCACCAATAAAAACACATACTGAAGCTGTGATATAATTTTCTCTTCTATAAAGCTGGGATGTTCTGATAAAATACATTCTGGTAATTGCTGGAGCTATGATGTAAAGATATCGGACAATCCAGATTAGACTATCTCAGACAGTAGGATTTTTTTGCCATTGATTTCTGTGAAATGCAGAAGCCGATCTCCCAATGGCTTTCATATGGGCTTCAATAGCAAAGGCTGTATCAAATTTTCTTTTAGGTAAAGGACATAGCACAGCTGTGGATCTGGTAAAACTGGAACTTTTGAAAAAACCCACAATACATTGGTATTCTGCTGTGAAATACAATGAAAGAACTGAAGCTGCATAAATAATGTCCTTGCAGTATAATAATTCTTCCTTCAATATGTTTTGCATTGCACCCACACTCTTGAATGCATCTGCCTATTTTTTCTGTGAATGACAGCTGCCAAGCTGCCAAGCTCTTAAGAAGGTCCAGGGCTAAAAGGAAACAGCATGACTATTCATAAAGCTAAAAATTAAGCTACAAAATTTCCCAAGTGTTGTATGACAGAACCCCATAGAGAAGAAACACATGCCTAGCAAATGTCAAGCCTTGTAGCCATTTTACTGAGGAATATATGCTGAATCAGAAACTATTACTGGCAAATGGTAACTTGATGTTTCTCCACCTCTTACCACAGGAGGGTTAAAAGCAATAAACTATATTGTATTGTAGCAATTGCATTTTAGCAAATAGGATGTGCAGCCATTTTTGTAGGTGACTCTAAAATTGGCTTTTTGTGTTTCCTATATCTAGAACATGAATGAAAGACTTACCTTGGCTAGAATATACATTTTATTTAAAACAAAAATACAAAATTCTGCCACATTCTGGCTCTCCAACTATAATAAATATTAAATCAGTATTTCAAGCAACTATACTTATATATATATTTTTATTTCTTGGAAAACTGAACTTAAACTATGAAGAAAACTTGGTGAAGGGATATCAGAACTAACGGAAGAGTGTAGAATGCAGTCCTGATAACTTTATAAACTTAATTAACTTTATAATCTTAAATATAACTAAGATTCTGATAACCAGGAACTGCAAGGTAACAGCCAGGACTGTACCAAATTGACAGAGACTATTTTTTAGCTGCTTCACCCACCCCAATATCAGCTTTGTTTCAGGTATATTTTGTGCATGAGGTAAAATTATTTTGGGGGGGCAAGAGAATTGGAACAGCTGCCATCTTGCTTTTTCTAGAAAGTCCTACTCAGTTTTTTTCCTTTTTAGTTGGGCAGTTTAAAATGTTTGCTGATATAGAAAATGCCTGCCTGCTTTGTCACTCACTTTGGCAAGCCTTGTAGTGGAGAGCTGTTGAACATCCTTTTATTTGAAAGGCACATTAGAATAATAATAATAATAATAATAATTTATTATTTGTACCCCGCCCATCTGGCTGGGTCTCCCCAGCCACTCTGGGCGGCTTCCATAAAAACCAAAAATACACTAAAATATCACAGATTAAAAACTTCCCTGAACAGGGCTGCCTTAAGATGTCTTCTGAATGTCAGGTAGTTATTTATTGCTTTGACATCTGATGGGAGGGCGTTCCACAGGGCAGGCGCCACGACCGAGAAGGCCCTCTGCCTGGTTCCCTGTAGCTTTGCTTCTCGCAATGAGGGAACCGCCAGAAGGCCCTCGGCACTGGACCTCAGCGTCCGGGCAGAACGATGGAGGTGGAGACGCTCCTTCAGGTATACTGGGCCGAGGCCGTTTAGGGCTTTAAAGGTCAACACCAGCACTTTGAATTGTGCTCGGAAACGTACTGGGAGCCAATGTAGGTCTTTCAAGACCGGTGTTATGTGGTCTCGGTGGCCGCCCCCAGTCACCAGTCTAGCTGCCGCATTCTGGATTAGTTGTAGTTTCCGAGTCACCTTCAAAGGTAGCCCCACGTAGAGCGCATTGCAGTAGTCCAAGCGGGAGATAACTAGAGCATGCACCACTCTGGCGAGACAGTCCGCAGGCAGGTAGGGTCTCAGCCTGCGTACCAGGTGGAGTTGGTAGACAGCTGCCCTGGATACAGAATTGACCTGCGCCTCCATGGACAGCTGTGAGTCCAAAATGACTCCCAGGCTGCGCACCTGGTCCTTCAGGGGCACAGTTACCCCATTCAGGACCAGGGAGTCCTCCACACCAGCCCGCCCCCTGTCCCCCAAAAACAGTACTTCTGTCTTGTCAGGATTCAACCTCAATCCATTAGCCG
Organism: Podarcis cretensis; assembly: GCF_951804945.1. Classification (NCBI taxonomy): domain Eukaryota; kingdom Metazoa; phylum Chordata; class Lepidosauria; order Squamata; family Lacertidae; genus Podarcis; species Podarcis cretensis. The sequence goes on along the minus strand of NC_137170.1, from coordinate 70,293,621 downwards.
CCATCCATCCTCCAACCGCCTCCAGGCACTCACACAGGACCTTCACCGCCTTCACTGGTTCTGATTTGAAAGAGAGGTAGAGCTGGGTATCATCTGCATATTGATGAACACCCAGTCCAAACCCCCTGATGATCTCTCCCAGCGGCTTCATATAGATGTTAAAAAGCATGGGGGAGAGGACGGAACCTTGAGGCACCCCACAAGTGAGGGCCCAGGGGTCTGAACACTCATCCCCCCCCACCACTTTCTGAACACGGCCCAGGAGGAAGGAGCGAAACCACTGTATAACAGTGCCCCCAGCTCCCAGCCCCTCTAGACGGTCCAGAAGGATGTTATGGTCGATTGTATCAAAGGCCGCTGAGAGATCCAGCAGAACTAGGAAACAACTCTCACCTTTGTCCCTAGCTCGCCGGAGGTCATCAACCAGCGCTACCAAGGCAGTTTCAGTCCCATGATGAGGCCTGAATCCCGATTGGAAGGGATCCAAATGGTCCGCATCCTCCAGGCGTGCCTGGAGTTGTTCAGCAACCACGCGCTCAATCACCTTGCCCAAGAAAGGAAGATTTGAGACTGGGCGATAGTTGGCCATACTGGCCGGGTCTAAAGATGGTTTTTTAAGAAGCGGTTTAATGACCGCCTCTTTCAGCGGATCTGGGAATGTTCCCTCACAGAGGGAAGCATTCACCACCCCGCAGAGCCCATCGCCCAGCCCTTCCCGGCTTGCTTTTATTAGCCAGGATGGGCAAGGATCCAGGAGACAGGTGGTTGGTTTCACGCGTCCAAGCAGCCTGTCCACATCCTCGGGGGTAACGGATTGAAATTGATTCCATGCAACTTGACCAGACAGAGCTCTAGCACTCTCCCGCCCCGGCACTGCTCCCACGGTGGTGTCTAGCTCCCTCCGAATATGAGTGATTTTATCTGCAAAAAACTTTGCAAAATCGTTGCAGGAGATCTTGGGGTCTTTACAAGGCCCCGGTGGTAAAGGTGGTTCCGTTAAATTACGAACCACCTGAAAGAGTCTCCTGCTACTATTTTCTGCAGATGCAATAGAGGCGGTGAAGAAAGTCTTCTTCGCCGTCGCTATCGCCACTTGGTAGGCTCGACGTTGAGCTCTAACCTGTGTCCGGTCAGATTCAGAGTGAGTTTTTTGCCACCGACGCTCTAGCCGTCTCAGCGATTGTTTCATCGCCCTCAGCTCCGAAGAAAACCACGGAGCTGTCCGGGCTCCATGCAATCGGAGAGGGCGCTTCGGAGCCAGACAGTCGATAGCCCTGGTTAACTCCGCATTCCAGCGGGCCACCAGGGAATCAGCTGAAAGGCCATCAACATGGGATAAAGCATCCCCTACCACTCTCTGGAAACCATTTGGATCCATTAAGTGGCGGGGGCGGACCATCCGAATTGGTCCCACCTCCCTGCAGAGAGGATGGGTCGCAGAGAAGTCCAGTTGCACCAGGAAGTGATCTGACCATGGCACTTCTTTTGTTTCACTTTTACTTAGTGTCAGATCACCCACGTCACTAGAGGTGAACACCAGGTCTAAGGCATGTCCATGACTATGAGTTGGGCCAAACTTATTCAGGGACAGCCCCATGGAGGCCATGCTTTCCACGAAGTCCCGAGCAGCCCCTTGTAAGGTCGTGTCGGCATGGATGTTAAAATCTCCTAGGACAACCAAACTAGGTGTCTCCAGGAGAAAATCCGCCACGACCTGAAGCAGCTCAGACAGGGAGTCCTTGGTGCAGCGGGGAGGTCGGTACACCAAAAGGAATCCTGTACTGCCCCTATTGCCCAACTTCCAGAACATGCACTCAGAAAGCTGGATCTTCCCAGTAGGACGCCTGGTGCAAGCTAGTGACTTCCTAAAAATCACTGCAACCCCCCCTCCCCGCCCACATGACCTGGGTTGCTGTGCATAAGAGAAACCTGGTGGGCAAGCAGCGGCAAGGACAGGCCCATCTGCTTCCTCCAACCAGGTCTCTGTCACACATGCCAGGTCAAATCCTCCATCCACAATCAGGTCGTGGATGGCAGTGGTTTTATTCATCATTGACCTGGCATTACACAGCAACACCTTCAGGTCATGTAGGTTTCCCCTGTTGATTCCAGTATCCATCTGGTCAAGGCCAGACCCGGAGGCAGGGATAGTCTTCAAACAACGACTAAACCTGCCTCCTCGGTAATGACATGGTCTGGTCTTAGCGTAACTCCGCCTCCTGCCCATGATCACCGAGATCGGATGTCCCAGTGCTTCCCCCGCTGTGAAACTTGTCCCAGCCATCGTGTTGGCTGGGGCCCCACTCCCAGGCAGCCCTGATCCCGCCCCTTAAAAACAAAACACAAACTATACAGAACCAATAAAACAACAACAACAAAAAGAAACAAAACAATTATACTAAAATTAATCCCCAACTAAATATCCATCCCACCCACCCCCAACAATGGAAAAAAGGGGGAAAAAAATAAAAATTTAAATTTAAATTTAAATTGCCACCGACTGCTTGAGGACATTTGAAAGCACATTAACCACCTGGAACAGGGAAGAATGGCAGAACACTTCCCACCCTTCCCAAAAAGTTTGTTCCAAATAAGTGCCTGGGCCACGCCCCCTGGGCCAGTTGGAAAAGGCCCTGGAAGGGAGCAGGCCCTGCAGTCCTCACCCAGCCGATGTTCCGAGGCCTCACTGCAGCAGGAGTCCCTTTATAGCCGGGAGAGAGGTCCTGGGCCACGCCCCCTGGGCCAGTTGGAAAAGGCCCTGGAAGGGAGCAGGCCCTGCAGTCCTCACCCAGCCGATGGTCCGAGGCCTCACTGCAGCAGGAGTCCCTTTATAGCCGGGAGAGAGGTCCTGGGCCACGCCCCCTGGGCCAGTTGGAAAAGGCCCTGGAAGGGAGCAGGCCCTGCAGTCCTCACCCAGCCGATGGTCCGAGGCCTCACTGCAGCAGGAGTCCCTTTATAGCCGGGAGAGAGGTCCTGGGCCACGCCCCCTGGGCCAGTTGGAAAAGGCCCTGGAAGGGAGCAGGCCCTGCAGTCCTCACCCAGCCGATGGTCCGAGGCCTCACTGCAGCAGGAGTCCCTTTATAGCCGGGAGAGAGGTCCTGGGCCACGCCCCCTGGGCCAGTTGGAAAAGGCCCTGGAAGGGAGCAGGCCCTGCAGTCCTCACCCAGCCGATGGTCCGAGGCCTCACTGCAGCAGGAGTCCCTTTATAGCCGGGGAGAGGTCCTGGGCCACGCCCCCTGGGCCAGTTGGAAAAGGCCCTGGAAGGGAGCAGGCCCTGCAGTCCTCAGCCAGCCGATGGTCCGAGGCCTCACTGCAGCAGGAGTCCCTTTGTAGCCGGGAGAGAGGTCCTGGGCCACGCCCCCTGGGCCAGTTGGAAAAGGCCCTGGAAGGGAGCAGGCCCTGCAGTCCTCACCCAGCCGATGGTCCGAGGCCTCACTGCAGCAGGAGTCCCTTTATAGCCGGGGAGAGGTCCTGGGCCACGCCCCCTGGGCCAGTTGGAAAAGGCCCTGGAAGGGAGCAGGCCCTGCAGTCCTCACCCAGCCGATGGTCCGAGGCCTCACTGCAGCAGGAGTCCCTTTATAGCCGGGAGAGAGGTCCTGGGCCACGCCCCCTGGGCCAGTTGGAAAAGGCCCTGGAAGGGAGCAGGCCCTGCAGTCCTCACCCAGCCGATGTTCCGAGGCCTCACTGCAGCAGGAGTCCCTTTATAGCCGGGAGAGAGGTCCTGGGCCACGCCCCCTGGGCCAGTTGGAAAAGGCCCTGGAAGGGAGCAGGCCCTGCAGTCCTCACCCAGCCGAATAAAACAACATTCCAAAGACAGGGCAATGATTGAAACAGACTTCTTAAAAATACAGAGGGCCACTTCAGACATCCTTTTTATTTTGCATTCATGACGTTTTGTGACCATGATGCTATTGTGGTGGTCATGTGCAACCCCACTATCAATACTGTTTGCGCCTGCAAAGGTTTGGGGGCATTCACACTGCTTCATTTCCAACCAGTGCATATCCTGTAATTTCTTGCTAAACTTTCATGATTTTTCATTTCACTAATCTTCTGGTCGTCATGCCTCCCCCGCTGATTTTGTTGTGTTATAGCTCCTCCGGTCAGAAATAATATAGTAGCAATGGAGAAGTATTGCATAATAACTAACAAAATAAAATGATGTGCAGATGGTCCAATATAAATCCACCACTAATTCATTATTACTGCATCAAGAACATGTTGCAGAATATATCTCCTCAAAAATGTCCGTCTTGAGGGACATCAAATCATAGCTTGCCATTCTGTGGAACCCTATTTTTAAATTGGCCATGCTTGCTGTTTGACTTTTTGAAAGACATTCAGGTAAATATATCTATGTATCTGATATATGAACTATGAAGATGCTTTATTTGAACACTTCAGATATTTATAAAGTGTCCATGATTTGTGTGTGTGTGTCGTTCAGAGATTAACAGTGCAATCCTATGCATGTGTAATCAGAAATAAGTCCCAATTCAATGAGGTTTGTTGTTGAGGAGTCATTTGGCGAAAGAAAATTAGAGGAGGGCCATTTTATGAAACAGTTTCTCCTTGTATTACTGGGTACATTTCAAAAAATATTTGGTTGAATCACTGTTTCTTCCAACTGTAGCATAGCCTAGGAGTTTACTCTGTGGCATGTGTTACCATAGGATGAAACAGTCACCTGTAGCCTCTGATCATATTATCACCCCATTTCTCAGGATTTCTTAGTGGCAGAGGAGTGATAATGCCTGACTTAACTCCTATAAAGTGGTTTTTGAACCAAGGATTCTGATAAGCAGGGCAATTAGGAAGACAGCTTGCTGGTCAGTTTGCTTGCTTCTGGACCACTGAAGTCAGAAGCTATAGGTGACCCTTTCACAAAATGTGCACGGTCAACTTATTTTCAGCTGATTTTCTCAGCGATTCTGCCTCTGAGATTACATTTCTACAATATGCCTAGAAACAAAATTTTCCTGTATTCATCTCTGCTTCCAGATACCAGCATCACATTTTGAATACTTCAGTGACCAGTTCACTGGGGATTCTTCCAGCTCTGCATTAACCTGCAAACCCAAAAGGGTTTTATTCATAAAGCCAGAAACAAAACCTCAGCAGATATTTCAGGAGAAATAGATTCTTCTAACGTAGTGCAAAGCTCATGATGTTTCATGATGCATAATGTATTTATATTTTCTCAAATCTGTGCTATTGTGGCCAATTATCCTTATCTCTATTCCATAAAATGTGCATTGCTTATAAAGCTTATACTGCACAGGGAACAGAATGATATGCCTCCTGGAATCTATGGAGTGGGCAAGATGAGAGAGGCATTGATTTTGTTTCCAGCAATTGAGGACGCAGATGAACACACTCCCTTAGTATGTTATGCTAAGCTTCTCTCTCTTCTCCTAGTCTGAGAAGCTTTGGGTGTAGCAATGGTTGGTTAGCATTACAGAACTTCTACTAAATTTGATAAGAAGATGTTTCCTTCAGCACAACAGCACACCACCTGCTACACAGCAGGGCAAGCTAGAGGTAGGGGTGGGAAATAAATTTAATTCAGTCCACATTTAACAAACCCAAACACTGCCATACTTTGAAATTTCCCAAATTTCCTATGCAGCTCCCCAGCCAAATCATGTTTATAGAATCACAGAATCATAGAGTTGGATGGGACTCGGAAGTTCATCTTGTCCAACACTCTGCAGTGCAGGAGTATTCAGCTGTCATGCTTGCAAAACTGTGCATATTAGTCAAAAATGCGTGCAAAAATTGGAGAAATTCGCACTAAAATGCTGATGAATTTTCACGAGGGATTTTTTTAAAATTACAAATTGCTGTAGAAATGTGGAGAACTGAATTTCAGATTGAAATAAAAGAGAGAAATGGAGAGAACCAAAACGGTCACATTGTAGGTTAATGCAGAATCAATGTGCAATGAGTTTTTATTTTTGTAATGAAATTAGTTTCTCAATATTATATATATTGTTATATATGTTATATATTTATTTATACTCTGCCTTTTCCTCCGTTAGGCACTCACTGTGGCTTACAGATAATATAGGAACAGCTAAAATATAGAAACATCTTGTTGATTGATTTGATATGCACTTTCAAAACTTTTTGAAGCTCTCTGCTGAAGGTTTTGGTTTGTTTTTTTGCAACAAGATGCTGTCTATGCAGGAAACAAATGTACAGTGTGCACATCACTCTTCTTCAGAAAAGCTGAAAATCTACTGTACCTGCCAATCATTGATGGTGCACCACCGGAAGCAACTGTTGTACTATTACTAAGTAGAATCTCATATTTTTTGAAATATGGTTTTGAGAACTTCTTAAAATAGCAACCTTGTAAAGCAGCAAGGAGTGGGGGCAGGGATTGCAGTTCAGAAGCCTAGCTCCAAAGCTTTCTTAAAAGCTCCTTGGAAAAGGCAGCTTGCTTTTATATCTTTGAGGGAGGGAAGCAGGGATGTCAGAATTATTCTTTTGAAACTGTAAAAAAGTAATTGTTTAAAAAGTGAAACTGCACCCATATACAGTTTTCATTTTTTTAAAGGAAGCAGCATGGTCTGAGAATACTGTTGTATTGTGGAATCATTTTATAAAATACTTTGGCAAGGGAGATAATGCTCTGCAAATGCCCATGTCCTTTATTTCTAAGTCTCATAGTTCTTAATTCAATTCTTTGTACTATATAAATTTCTATACTTTGTACTAATCATAAATTTCTTTTCTACCCTAGGCCCTTTTGACTCCCTTTTAATTTCCAAATCTTTGTTCAATCCCTGCACAGTCCCATCAACCCCAGCGGGTCAATATTGACCACTTTGGGAAACTCTGAACTAAGGAGAAAGTTGATAGCCAGAGCAACCTCAAGAGTAGAAGCAGATAAAGTGCCATATTGGGGGGGGGGGGGGAGGGCCTGTAGGGGAGCCTGACTTGGTGAGGCAAGTTGCCCATATGCCCTTATGGATAAGACTTCCCTGCCAATTGCAGGTTGAGGGGATACACTGAGAGAGATTAGTCTACAGCAACCCTGCCATGTAATCCATTATTGATATTGTAGGTCAGAGAAAGAGCTGAGGCCCATTGGGATTCCCAGTCAAAAATCCACTATCATTCTCAGACTGCAGCAAAGGCCAATTTGCTTAAATTGCTCCTTTATGTACCCTCCTCAGCCAAATCCATCACAAACGGAGGTCCCGTGTTTTGTTCTCTTGCATAAAAATTGGCTGCATTTTCAAATGTAAAAAAGGAAACCTTAAATAAATGTTGCACCTAAGGCAAGCCCCAAAGTAGATCAGGGACTCCCCCTTGCAATGCTGATTTTTGTGTTTCAGCCCTTTCAGCTACAGGCTTGGATAACTCAAACACACACATACATGTGCACACCCAAATAATACATTGTACATTTTGTTGCAGGGGCCACACTTCTTTGATCATCTAGAAAATTGAAGGTGAGTTTTCAAAGCCCATTTCTCTTCTCCGTACCAGCAAATGAACTATTGAGGCGGAAAATTAAAAACTCAGTTTTGTCCGAAAGTCAAATTAAGAGCTTGAAAACGAGACTCAGCACTCTGCGGCTGCAATATTTGGAAGACAGGGGCTCTAAACTCAAGGTTAATAATAGTGAACACAAATGGTCTATATTTTAGGTTTGCTTGGTTTTCAAAAAAAGGGTGAAACTTCTACAGCTGCTTCAGTAGTTTTGAAGAATTTGAAGACCTAATGGAGTTCATTTCAAATAGAAGCATAGCCTATTGTATGAGTCATAAAATACTAGAGAAGTCAGAATGGCTCTCTCCTTGTTGTCCTTCTGCTGGCAGGTGAAGACCTTATTCCAAAAGGCTTTTGGGAACTGACTGCTTTTGATGAAAGGACTGGTGTCATGCTCTTTCATATTTTATCTGTAAGCCGCCTTAAGTTCCTGTCAGGGAAAAGGGTGGGGATACGAATAAATATGCAATAACAATAACAATAATATATAAAGAGGAATTGGCAAAAATGCACATGAGCAGTAGTGTCATCATGTACTGCTAGGAATGAAAGGTGGGACATATTTAAGCACCCATCCATAATCCAATTTGCATCTGAAAATACTGTTCAGGGACGCACCAGAAAAGACAAAGTTTCCAAAACTGTTAAACAATGTAATGATGAAAGTATGAGTAAAAATAACTTTAAAGAAATTGGTTGGGATCTAATACGACATTCAGTAGCTGCACAGTAATTGTGCTATCAAAACAAAAACAAAACATGGAAACTGCCTCCAAAGTCAGTCATCAGAGCAATTTTCAAGGATTGGTTCTGTATAGACTTTTAGAAAAAATATTACTGGACTGATGATTTGGAGCTGAACCAACTGATGGGCCAGGTACACCTGTGCCATCCTGCCTGAAGCCCTTTTGGTCATCCATTTCCTGAGTCTGAGAGGTGGGAGTTGAAGAGAGAGAAGACGTTTTCTGTGGTGGCTCCATGCTTTAGAGCTTCTTCCAAGTACAGCTCTTGGATGCAGGCTCAAATATAACTTTGTTCTTGATATTCTGTTTTAATTTTCTTATTGTTGTAAGGAAACTTCAACAAACGTTGTCCAGAAAAATGGCATATGGATATTTTAAAATAAATAAATGAAGGCTACATGGCTATCATCACTCTAAAAAACTTTAGGCTGCAATCCTATGTACACTTACCTGGGCGTAAATCTCATTGGACGTTTATTTATTAATATTCACAAAATTTATATACCTCTGAGCAAATTTACTTCTTAGTAAGCATGTAGTATTGCAGGGTTGGTCTCCTTTTTATGGTGTACAGTACGTCCTGTTCAGGAAGGGTCACATGGTTCTGTATGAGAAAATCTAAATTTGTATATCGGACTCAATTAAAATATCTACTCTTTCCCTTTTATTATACTACTGGTGCATTGCTAGGGGGTTGCCCCTGGAGGAAATGATAGATAAGGCCTGGGCCTCTTGCCCAGGGCTACAGATTTCCTGTCCCACATTGCCTCTTATTTTAAAATTTAATCTTTAAAACTTTGTTTATATGGCAGCTGGTAAGCAGAGGATCTGTCATGGATGCTTTAGTTGAGATTCCTAGACTAGATGACCCTTGGGATCCCTTCTAACTCTACAGTTCTATAATTCTATGATCCATTTTAATTTGCTCAGCAGCCTATACACACATGAGCATGTATAAACTTTGTGCAAATTTGTGACATGGGCCTGTGCTTTGAGTCTTTTAAGTACCTTAAAAGTGCTCCTGTCTAAAGTATCTAATTTCTTATGGACAGTCTTTTATAAAGTGATTCTTTACTGAACTCTGCAAGGTTAAATAACAATAAATATGTATATAGTGATACATGCACGCGCGCGCGCACACACATATATATTTAGTGGATTTAGTTTTCTTTCCCGACTAGGCACTGCATTTGTCGCGCAAGAATCCTGTGCTGACTTCCATAACAAAGATTTATTTTCCATGGCTTCTTTTGTTTACAGTCATTCCTAACCCAATTAACTGAGATTCATGTTGCCTGTAGCCTAGTGACAATAGCCATCAATAGTGGGAGAGGTGCTGAGGTGTGTTATGTTCAGCACATCCCTTCAGGGGGTTCTCTGTCAAAATCTCTTCAGGCTATCACTTATCGTGTCAATACCAAATAGCATGGAAGAGTTGAAGTGTGGAAAAAGTGAAGAACATGACAATTTCCATGTCCACAAGTTGAAAATGCACGTTTTGTGGCATAAGGACCACATGAAATGTGCTAAAATATGGCATTCTAAATGGTTGGTATCATGAAGAAGTTTCTTTATATGACATGATGTCATGTTACATCATCAGATAATCTCTCACTAGAAAATAGATGAATAGAATATAGGCATATATTTCCCCTTTTCTCTGTGTGAATTAGAATAAGTCATTTAATGTGTATGATTCAAATGATCATTTGTTAACAGCAGCCTCACATAAATCACTGTTAACTTAAGGTTTGAGGAAATTTTGCTTGTCTGTTAAATTAGGGTCTGATGTAATTTTGACCACCATACTAACCAATCAAGGAAATGAAATTGTTGCCAGAGCACTTCCATTTTGTTCCCCATACTTTTTTCATTTTGTCTGTTTTTTGCTGTCATGCTCCAAATGCTAGCAGCTAGTTGTTATCTGCTATTTTTGCAGGTTTGCAGCAATAATGTTAGATTATGAATTCTACCATGTTAATGTTCTAGTATTATTTTCATTACAGAACTATTACTTCGAAATGTAGTAAAAATCCATTAATCCTTCCAATATTGCCTCCTGCTTTAGTACCGGGAGGTAAAGATTTTAATAACAGAAATTATGAAAAAATGTTTTGCATGACTAGCTCATGTTGCTATTCTTTTGCTTTCATAATATTCTTCTTTATATGTGAACTTGAGGGGCAGAATGAGAGTCCGGCTCAAACACATACACCAAGCTCTTAACAGAAGTGCAGAAATCTTGTCAAATAGTGTCACAATGCTGGCAGCTAGCGAGTGAACAATCTGTCAGTTTTGCTTCTTTCACTTTCTCATTTTTCTAATTGTAAATTCAGTTTCCCCACATTTCTATAGCAATTGAGAAAATCCTTATGAAAATTCATTTGCATTTTAGTGTGAACTCATAATAAGTTATTCATTCATTCATTCATTCATTCCACACTTTGCCACCAACAGGACTCAAGATGGCTTACATATAAAAAACCCCACACAAAAAAAACAAATTTTGTATGCTGTTTTGAGTAATACACACATTTTTACAAGCCTTCTCTCCACTATAATGCATTTTTTGTAAATACAGTATTTGTGTAGTGCAAATTCCAAAGATAGCTGTACAGTGGTGCCTCGCAAGACGAAAATAATCCATTCCGCGAGTCTCTTCGTCTAGCGGTTTTTTCATCTTGCGAAGCAAGCCCATTGACGGCTTAGCGGATTAGCGCTATTAGCGGTTTAGCGGCTTTTGGTGGCTTTTAGCGGCTTATCGGCTTAGCGGATAAGCGGCTTAGCAGCTTAGAAAAAGGGGGGGGGGGAGGAAAAAACCCCTGCAGGAACTCGCAAGACATTTTCGTCTTGCGAAGCAAGCCCATAGGAAATTCGTTTTGCGAAGCACCTCCAAAACGGAAAACTCTTTCGTCTAGCGAGTTTTCCGTCTTGCGAGGCATTCGTCTTGCGGGGCACCACTGTATTTTGATTCATAAGAGTCAAGCAAAGAGAGAGAATGACAGCAAGTGGGCTTTTGAAAGATAGAATTGCATATTTTATTCTGGATAACTATGCTACTAACTAGTATGGTTATGTCATACTGGTTGAAGAACTGCATCACGAAATTTGGATAGGTTCAAATAAGTGCTTCGGTTCACATAGTGCGAATTTGATAAATTCAGTTTTAAAACATGTAATCATAGAATTGTAGAGCTAGAAGGTTCCCCAATAATTAAATAGTCCATCCATCCATGGCAGATGGCCATCCAACCTCTGCTTGCAAGCCTCCAAGGAAGGAGAGTCCACCACCTCTCGTGGGAGTCTGTTCCACTGTCAAACAGCTCTTACTGTCAGAAAGTTCTTCCTGATGTTTAGTTGGAATCTCCTTTCTTGTAACTTGACTCCATTAGTATGGGTCCTATCCTCCAGAGCAGGAAAAAACAAGCTTGTTCCATCTTCCATGTGATAGCACTTTAGATATTTGAAGATGGCAATCATATCTTCTCTCAGTGTTGTATCTGGCTAGGTCATCTTTAGGGTGCACTCCCTGAATCAGTGGACATATCATTTAATTTCTGTAGATCTACTCTGAGGTTGATTTAAGCAGATAGAACCTTCACTGTAATAACATCAGGGCAGGAGGTAAGTTGTATTACAAATTTCTTAGTGGGAGAAGGAAGTTTTGCTGTCAGTCTTGCATTTCCTGTCGGGTATCATTCTGCCATTAGATGACCTGTATTGTATTCTAATTAGAATGAATCTCCTTATTTAGTCATGTGTGATAAATGAGAAGTCCATCCTCCAAAATTAACTGATTTGCATCAAATGGTGCACCTATGGGGTCATTACGGAGATACACTGTTAGAGCTGGCAGCTCATTAATCTTTTTTTGCTTTTGTCTGTACTCTGTGATTTTTGTCTGCAACCTTTATACCCTCCAATGCATCTCACTAAAATGTAACAGGAGTTGTTTGCTTAGTCAATAAAGGCTTCAGTCTATTGCCCCAACCTTTTTCTTCATCTGACCAGATTTTGATGGCCAATTTTCAGTCAGTGAGGACAACAGTCAACAGATTCACTCTGTGGAGCAACATGATTTTATTTGGCCAGACCCTCTGTATCATTATTATTTGGAATTGGCAACCTAAATATACCCTATATATATCAGTAAGAGTTGACCTTCAGATTTTTTTTAAAAATTATTTTTCTTTCTGAAAGCCAGCTCAGGAAAAATCCCAGTCTTCAGTCCTTTAATCTTTCTCTGCCTTCATGTACCAAGCAACACTTCCCACAACAAGCCCTGAAACTGGTCATACCAAACATTCTCTGTCAGCAGGCCAGACTTTCTAACAGCATCTCATTGTCATGCCTGTAAAAGCATAATGGCTCTTATCCAGAAATGCTCCCTTTGCTGAACAAATGATGGCACTTTCGATTCGGTTTCTGATGGTTGTAAGAGAACAAAAATTGCCTGGGTTCAATCTTCTCAATCCCCGGACAAGTGATCAGATCTGGCAGCACTTTGATTATCTTCCCAGCAGGAGAAATGGAGGGAAATCCTCACATGTACTAGTGGAAAGGGTGCAACTTGTCCTGTTGTTTACACAAAAGATTGCCTCAGCTCCTTATAACGTATATCCAATTGATATCTGCACGCTGTAGGTGAGAGCCTCCTGCAGATACCATCTTATCAGGATGTCTGTTCATGGCACCTACCATTTGGAATTCCTTCCATTAAATATTTGGCACCGTATCTGCCGTCTTTAGTACATACTGAATATTTTCCTCTTTCAGCCAGTCTTTTAAGTAGAGCTCTTTCCCAGTCTGCATCTGCACTGGAATTGTTTTTATTGTTTTGTCACTTGTTTGCTGCCCTAGGGCAGTATATAAATTTAATAAACAAACAAACAAATGAATAAAAAGTTTTTCAGATTGCGCTATGCCCCAGATTGTTCCTTCTTGATTTGAATTGCCCTCATGCATTCAGGAAGGGAGGAAAATAAGGGCACAATCAATGCACAATCTCCTGTGTCTACAAATGGATGACTATTGATCAGAGAAAACTTTGAATCGGGCCCAAGGTTTCATCTGAATCGGGCGCAAGATGTTGAATTCCGTGCCTGCCCTAGTTAGAACAAAAAGGAAACTTTAAAAATTACAATCACAAAAGGTCACAGCTCTTCCAATTTAACTTTTATTGCTTTTTTCAAAATGAGTAAATGATTTAATAGAATTAATTTTGGCAATGAAAGCATCTGAGTCACACCATTCACACTTTCCCCTCATTTGAGCTTTATGAGGAATGAGGCTTTTCATTTGTGATCTAATTATGGTGGTTCATTGTTTAATATGCTCCAGTGGCTAATTTTGACTACCTTGTCTATATTTCTAAAAGAACACAGCATAGAAGGGGAAACTGGAGATTACTGTGGTTTTTAACACTGGAACTTACACCTCTAGGAGACAGGGCATTGAGAGACATACCAATTAATCCTTCAGTGGTTTATAAAATAGAATGTAAAATAAGACACCCAGCACAGTACTCTGAAAGCAAATTACATTCTCCAGTCAGAAAATAAATGATTTGTTTTTCCTCACATCTATGTGATTCATCCAGAATTTACATTTAGAGTCTCTCCTTTTCTTTTTTTCTCGTACGGCAATTTAAATACTAAATCATTCATGTGTTGCATATTTCATGGTCTTGTTGATTGTCCTGGATTTTATTCTATAAGTGTGTTCACTTGACAGAAATAATAGGAATATTGTACTGGTAATTATGTTGTTGCTAATAATGTTGATTTTATGTAATTGTTTGAAACAGCCCTAAGTCTCTCTCTAATGTAGCTACAGAGTTACAAGTTCAGGATCACTCCATGCCTGTCTGCCTGTTTGATCTTGTCTCCTAACTTACTTCAGAGTTTTGAGGAATCTGCCTGCAAAGAAAGACAAGCCCATGCCATATCAGAGAAAAAGAAGTATGAGAGTGTTTCTTTCCTTCTTGATTTAATATAACTACCACTAATTATGAAAGCATAAGCTAGAAAATAATAGTTGTATATTTGTTTCCTCTGATGGACACAAAGCTTATCAAGATGCTTTTATGATATTTTTTTCCCTCAGGGGAAAAAAGATAAGATTGCTTGTGGCATATGCCTAATCTCTTACAGCATCATTGTAAAATATATAATAATATAGATAACTGTATCTTGCTTAAAACATCTTTCTGTAATGTTTAGCAGCCCACTCCTTGTTTTTCTAGAACTCTCTGCAAGCTAAACTTGTTCAGGCAAACTTGTTTACAGTAAAGTCATTATAATAAATGCTTACCTTGCCGTGAACACTTGTCCCCATCTTCTTGGATCCTTGAAGAAACTTTCCTGAATTGATATATATATTTTATATTTGCCATATTTGCGTGCCTTTTTTCTAGGAAATTCAGTGAGATTCACATTGTTTTCCACAGAGCTCCATAGGTGAATTTAAATTTTGAACCTAGATTTCCAAAGTCCAATATTCTACCCAGAATACATATATTTAAATACATTAATAAAACAATGAAATGATATATGCTGTGCAATTATGTTCAGATGACTTCTTCATTTTTCATAAAAAAAACCCACCTTAATACTTACAGTATTTTGGCAAATATGTGGTGCTGAAAAAAAACAAAAAAACAGTTCTCTGAATGGATTCTGCATTTTTCACGTCAGTGTAGCTTGGATTGGTGAAGTGTTCTGCTTTTAGACCATTCCAGCAATATAAGATTTCCCTAGCATCTGAACTGACAGCTAGCCATTTGGATTCAATGCTGTGGTGTTTTAAAGTTTGTGTTATACACAGAGTATACTTATACACCTTTTTCTATTCAATGCTGGTAGGTTCTGAGTCAGATTTGTATTTAAAAAGATTCATGGATGGGAACAGTTAGGAAAACCACAAATTGGTTTCATGTCTGAGTCGAAATAACGCGCTTATAACTTTAGTGATACGATTTTATTTTTTTTAATGAGAAAGTGCAGAAGGTTGACTAGAATCACCTTAATTGCTTTAGTTTAATGGTATATTTACTTCAGAATTAGTTTAATTTTAATATATACGTTAGCAGAATAACTAATGGTGGGTAGGACAAAGGCCAAATCATTATGCATTATCATGTCCTACAAAGTTCAGTGAACTCTGTTAATTCATAAGGGTGTGACACATGTTTACAGAGCCATGAATCTATAATCAGTAAATACCATGGGTTAGCACTATGTAAACACTGCTTCTGTGCAATGTTGTTCATAGCAAAATTGTCACTGAATTTCATTAACCATTTTACTTTAATCATCAATTTCATGGGCATAAATGAGAAGAGAGTTATAAATCATTTTGAATGCAGAAAGTTGCTAAAGAAATGAGGAAGTATTATCAGTAATTACCTTTGGTTGTGTATAATCAAATAATGAAAATTTCTATACTCCAAAGTGATGGTGGCTATGAGAAGGATTTTGTATTCATTTCAGGATCTATGATTCTGAAGCATGTCCTGTTGGGTTAAACTGGACTTGCTTTCAGATAGTTGCATGCAGGATTATAACCTTAATATAACCTCTCCTATCTCTGACTGCGAGATTCTAGGCATGGGTGCCAACTATGCAGGGCCCTGGGTGCCCTAGCACCCACAAATTTCTAAATGAAGGGGCTGTCCCCCCCCCCCCGATTTCCATTGCGGCATGCCCCCACAATGTATCCGCACGGGTGTGCTGACATCATACCCTGGGCACTAGCTGTCACAAGGGCAAGGTGGCACGTCTGATTCCAGGGGTTCCAGGCACTTACGCAGGGTTTTATTTCCTCAGAATGAGGGACACTGGCGACTGTGGTGTCTTTATGATATATTATTTATTTGCTAATATATACAACCTGAGCCTACAATGGAGGGGCTCACAGCATCAACAGCCTAGGGAGGTTTTACTTCTCCAATAGCTGCAGCCTTGGATTTCAGCAGAAATCAAGCATGGCACTGTCTCTCAGCTGCCTAGCTCGCTTCTAGTTCCTAGCTCAAACACTGCAACTCTGGCTTTTGTCTTTCTATCTACCAGACACTTGAGGGAGCGGGGCCCAACCATTGGGCCTCTGGCACAGAGCCACTTCCTTTGTTACCTTAATGATCCATACTTAGGCCATTACCAAGAACTTGCCTGGCTATTCCAGCAATTGAATCCTTGTTGGATGCAGGAATTAGAAGGCACTCAGGCATACAGCCCCTCCACCCAAACTCACAACACTGTACAATGGAAAATTTTGCTATCACATGCTTCAGGCTGGTGTAGCATACCTTCCCTTATTTCTCCAATGGAAATAGAGATGTCCTATTTAATAATAATAATAATAATAATTAATATGTATACACCACCCATCTGACTGTGTTGCTCCAGCCTCTCTGGGCGGCTTGCAACATATATAAAAACATAATAAAACATTACATTTTTAAAAACTTCCCTATACAGGTCTGCCTACAGATGTGTTCTAAAGGTTGTATAGTTACTTATCCCCTTGTCTCGGGAGTTCCATAACTGCATACCCTCCGATGAAATAGGGATGTCCTAAGGTAAAGTGGGACATTCTGGGATCAAATCAGAAACTGGGATGGCTTCTGTCAATCCAGGACCGTCCTTGGAAAATTGGGACATTTGAAGGGTCTGGGTGCAGTGATCTGCCTCCCCTCCCCTCCCACCCTGCCTGCTGTGTGTGAAAGAGCTGTGGATTTATTGGTGATTTTGCAATTCATCAAGCCCTGCCAGTCTGGTGATAGAGGATTTTGGATTGCTTCCTACAGTTGTAGTCCTATGCACCCCTGCTGAATACCTTGTGCCTTTCCAGATGTCAATGGACCTTGACTATAGCTCAGAGGTGATGGCAGCCAAGGTTCAGCAATACTGGGAGTGGGGCACAGACTCTGCACACTTCTTCGGGCACATGCTCCATTGAGCTTAATGGCACTGCTGGATAGACATGCTTAGGACTGAGTGCTGGAAAGCTGCTGGTGGAGAGACAGTGAGCCAGAACCTCTGTGGATTTTCATATGGAAGGACAGGTTTCTTCCTGAGTTTGTTTCGAAAGGGCTTTTGCTTTTCAGTAAGAGAGCCCCTATGAGCTCCGGGCTTCTTGCATTTTGACAATTTTCTCTCATAATTCACATCTCTTTTACAGTAATGCTTGCTCAATTAATAGTAATTTTCTTATTTTTGAAATGAAATATATTCATCATGCCCCATATGCAAAGAGAAACGTTCCTTGGGCCGGCATGAGGGAATTTTCTTCCTTCATAAATGTTTCATCTACTTTATTAAGCCTCGTGCTTTTCACACCTTGCCTGCATAAGAATTTTTTTATTTGAGAGATTTTTCTGCTATGAACGACAGAAAAGGAGATGCATTAGGCATAATTGCCAACTGGGTATTCACTCACAATCATTCCAAATGACTCTGTGGTCTCGCTCATGGCCACTGGCAAAGCTTTAATAGCCCCAGAGAGAGGAAGGGACCAGCTTGAGCGAGCAAAACCTTCTTCCAATGCATGTTGACAGAAAAGATAACTTGGGAAACCAGCAGTAGAACGTATCTAGGAAATGTTGCGCACAAACCCCTTTGAAATAAAGAGGAATTACTCAAGAGCAGCTTTCATTCAGTTAATGAAGCTTGTGCAGAAGCATGAGCTCTATTATACAGCAGGCTTAACATTGAAATTACTTCATAAGATTCTGAAGCCTAGCTGTCTTCATATTAGAGATGATCTATACATTCAAAGTCACTTGGTACAGGCCTTCCTTGAATGTCCCCCTTCCTGATGCAGATGCTCTACACAGTACCAAACCCCTTTGCACTTAGAGCATCTATCAGGATGATGGCTAGATTAGAAACCTTTTCCCATGGAATGGGAGGGACACAATATTAGGCTGTATACATTCCAGACATTCAAAGCACCTCCTACAGAATCCTCTTACCTGTAGTTTACCCCTCACTGAACTACAATTCCAAGCACCTTTAACAAACTACGGTTCACAGGATTCTCAGGATAGGGATGTACTTTGGAAGTGCTTTAAATTTATGGTGTGTATGCACCATACATCTAGCTCCAGTGTTCTACTGGTCTTACTTTGCATCTAGTCCCATTCTATTCATACAATTGCTGCAGAGATGGGAACTTGAGCTGGGAATGCACTGTAAAATGGCTTTCCTATGCCCTTGCAAGTTCTTAGTATTCTCTAAGATGCTGCTAACTATAGCATCCATTGATTCTTTAGGTCTCATCTGCTTGCTTTCAAAAGGATATCTATTTCTGATGAATTGTTGAACTAGGAATCTTAGATCACCGGTGATGAGAATACTGCTGCCTAAAAGATAAGGATGTTTTCCTCCTTCAGATTGCTATGGAGTATGGTTGCCAGCATGCAGCTTGTAGTATCTTCGAATATGCAGCTGAAGCAGGAGTTAAGAACCTTAGAAGACCCCTGCTGGAACAGATCAAAGGCCTATCTAGTCCAGCATCCTGGTAGACTAATGGCCAAACAAAGGTCCATGGAAAGCCCAGAAGCAGGAAGTAATAGCCCACTCCCATGTTTGTTTCTTCAGCAACTCGTACCCAGAAGCATGCTGCCTCTTTTCATGGGGATAGCACAGAGCCATCTTGACAAGTTGCCACTGATAACCTTTATTTATCTAACTCATTTTTAAAGATGTCCAAGTTGGTAGCTATCACCACATATTGTGATAGTGAATTCCATAATTCAATCATACACTGTTACCAAGGAAGACACACTTTTATCTTTCTCAGATCTTCCCAACATGTTAGCTATATGGAGTAACTCTGGATTCTGGTATCAGAGAGGGATAAAAACCTGTTTCTAATCACTTTCTCTATACCAGACAAAATGCTATAAAGTTTTGTCACCTTTTCTCTAAATTAAAAAACTCCCAGATGGCATGACCATTCCTCATAAAGGAGTTGCTCTAGCCACACAATCATTTTGGCTGCTCTTTTGTCGCACCTTTTCCAACCTTTACAATGCACTTTTTGAGATGTGATAGCCAGAACTGTACACGGTATTCCCTGTGCCGTTGCACCATAGATTTGTAGAAAGGCACAACCATATTGGCAGTTTCCCAGTCAATCCAATTCTGAATAACTGCTGCTCACGTGAAATTCACTTCTTTTTTTCGCAGCAGCCATACACTGGGTTGACATTTTCATTGAGTTATGCGGCATGATCTTATGATCCATTTTCTGGGTCTGCAAGCTCACATCCCTTCCCTGGATATGAGAAGTCATATATGAAAAAGTTGAACAGCACCGGATGTAGAACAGAGCCCTGTGACACCCCACTCTAGTTTGACACAGAGCAATTAATGAACCATCGTTTGGTACAGTTGTTCAATCAGCTGTTGATACACCCAACAGTAGTATTGTCCAGCCCACATCTTGGCATCGTATTAAAGACAGCATTATGGAAGACTTTGTCAAATTTTATGCAACTTTAGTATATGCGTGTTTGTATACATTACTTGCCTAGAGAACTGAGAACTGCATTGTAAAATTTCAAAGAATGGCTGTGTTTCAGTTCAGGTGTTGTTTGGGAAAGTACATCCCCCTTTAACTGCAAATGGAAATGTATTTCACCCCCATCCCTAGATGGGTAACACAGCTGTTCGTTATCCTTACCAAGAAAGTTCACTTTACAGTTTATATTGTGAAAACCTTCCCCTTCCCAGCGCAGCTTTGCTTTAGCTTTTAGTCTAAATTTTGCACCTTGTAACCTTTTATTTGATTCCCCCCCATGCTTTATTGCTGGGGCCTTGGCTTTTAGTTACTCTCTTCTCCTGAATGAGATTGTACTGCTGCTTTCCGTTACCGTCGTATAGGTTTTTAATTCTGTTTTATTGGAGTGCTTTTACCATCTGTGAATCACCTTGAGCGATTCACTTAGATTTTTTTGCAGTAAAAAATAAAGGAAAAAACCTTTATTTGGTTGGTTGGGGGGTTTTTTGGTCCTGTTTTGCAAATTTCTATGCATCTGTAACATTATGCCTTCCTTGGCACTAAATTAAAGTACATGGAAGATGTCATATTCTAGCATTTCATATCTCTTATCTATCCTCTGCATGTCCTCACATAGTTCTGCAGAAGCTTATGTACGGACATCAAAATTCATACAATTCTGAATATTACTGTTCATGGTGATTCTGAATGTTAATGTTTACCAGCTGTTCTTAATCCCAACCTGTATCCATTCATCCCATAAATCTGGGGCATAATAGCAATTTGGTAGCTAGGCATTTGGAAGATTTGTTATGCTATACAGTGGTGCCAGGCAAGACAAAATTAATCCGTTCCATGAGGCTCTTTGTATAGCGGTTTTTTCGTCTTGCGAAGCAAGCCCATTGACAGCTTAGCGGATTAGCGCTATTAGCGGTTTAGCGGCTTTTAGCGGATCAGCTGATAAGCGGCTTAGGGCTTAGGAAAAGGGGGGAAAAAGGGAAAAAACCCCGCAGAGAACTCGCAAGACATTTTCGTCTTGCGAAGCAAGCCCATAGGGAAATTCGTTTTGCGAAGCGCCTCCAAAACGGAAAACCCTTTTGTCTAGCGGGTTTTCCGTCTTGCGAGGCGTTCGTCTTGCGGGGCACCACTGTAATTGGGAGGAAAGCAGCATTGGCATTAATGCTATGCATCTATTAAAGGAACATGAGAAACAAGTCGTCTTCTTCTTCTTCTTCTTCTTCTTCTTCTTCTTCTTCCTCTTCCTCTTCCTCTTCTTTTTCTTGTAATGGCCTAGATCATGGCCAGTTCAGTTAACCACTTGCCATATGATGAATCATAGAGCTGGAAAGGACCATGAGGGTCATATCGCCCAACCCCATGAAATGAAGGAATCTCAGCTAGATCATACATGACAGATGACCATCCAACCTTGGCTTAAAAAGAGGCCACCACCTCCTAAGGAAGTAGTGGTTCCACTACTGGACAGCTCTTACTGTCAGAAAGTTTAGTTGGAATCTCGTTTCTTGAATCCATTGGTTTGGGTCCTAGCCTCCATGTTATAGCCCTTTAGATATATTTTTTGGATTTTGACATTTTCAAAGCTGCCTAGGATAGGAGCCTAGTGAAGGCCAGTGTTTGCACAAATGTGTTTTAATCATTGCAATAGGTAGAGTATACAGCATTCTTAGCATTAATCCAACCCTAAATTTGTTATTCAGATCAGATCAGCCCAAGTGCCTCTGAGGTTGTAGTGTGCTACCTTCATCCCCGGGTAGATACCTGTCTTCTCAGCCTTTCATAAAGTGCCGTGGACATGAATGGCATCAAATAACTAAGTAGTAAGTTACACAGCAAAGCGATGGTCAAAACCAACCAATGGTCTGTAATGTGACCTCCTACTGATTTACTCCATTCCATAGCACTGTTGCATTAATTGGTGACATTGCCATTAGAATTTCCTTATGACAATGAGAAAAAGGCGCTTTAGAGTTCTCTGTCTTCTTGCAGAATCTAGGGACTCAGCTACATTAATCAAATTACAACATTATAAATTTGATATAATACTGTAACACCAGATGGCGCTCTTGTGAGCTTTACAACGGTTTTTAATGCAGCATTTTCAGAGCGTTTTTATTAGCTGTGTAGATCTAGCCTAGGTATCTTTGAAGACTGTGCAGAGGTTCATCCAGGGCTTTTTCCCCAGCTGAAACTCGTTGGAACTCAGTTCCTACACCTCTCAGGTGGCTGCCATTGCCATTATAAGAAAACAAGGGTGGAGTTCATGGTGAGTTCTGGCACCTCTTTTTCTAGAAAAATAGTACAGGGTTCATCCCATTACAACTGGAGCTGGATCCTATTAAGGTATCATCCAGCTTGTCATCTTGTGGGACACATTCACTTTATGGACTTGCTCTTCTCCAAAATGATAAGAAATAAGCCAAGCAAGATGTCAATTGTAAAGCAATTCCCCCCCTCCCTGTACTGAGTTACTGGACCATTTCAATACAGAATAAGGAACGCACTCATTTGTCAGTCAATACAGTTTATTGAAGTGAAACAAAGAAGTTCATAGTATACGTAACTAAACCACCCTTTTAATCTGACATGGGCATCTTGTGAAGGCACATGGGAAATCTTCTGGGGAATTAGAATGGCAAAAGAAGACCTGAAGAATGCCTGTCTGAAATGCAGTTTTAAAGGTAGAAATTGGGAAGGTTGTGTACCACAGAAAGAAAGAATGGAAGAAATTGAACAATTGCTCGGTAGATGCTATGAAAACCAGTTTCAGAAAAGAAAAGGAAGCTCACATTTGGCTCTCTATTCTCCTCACACGCTGCAGATTTACAATGCCATGAAATATAGATAAGGGAAGAGAGTTATACTCTCTTGTTAATGGCCGTTGCTTCTCAATAGGGAAGACAGGCCTCTTTTGGAAAAAATCGATGTGGGCTTCTTAACCTTCACTTCAGGCTTTGTTGTGCTGTGTGTCACACATCCAGAAATGATACCACCTTTAGTTTAGGGACAAATCTCTCCCTGCACAAACAGGAATAATCTTTAGAGGATTGCTTGGGAGGGTAGATACTAAGCACAGATCTATGATACTCATCCAATTTTCAGATTATTAAAATTATTCAAGGGCCTGATACATGGAGCTTGTAAACCTATTCCACTTCAAAACATTTATACACCAAATCTGTCACTTTTATTGGTAAACTCTATGAGATAAAGGCATTGACAAATAGCAGTTTGGAAAAGAAACCAAAATATAGTAGTAAAATCCCTA
This sequence comes from Podarcis cretensis, assembly GCF_951804945.1. Lineage (NCBI taxonomy): Eukaryota > Metazoa > Chordata > Lepidosauria > Squamata > Lacertidae > Podarcis > Podarcis cretensis. The sequence continues at coordinate 70,270,584 of NC_137170.1, read as the reverse complement.
CCCTTGTTCTGAATTGATGGAAGTTTGCTAAACTGTTTCTAAAACTTAGGCAGTGCCTAAATTAAAGTTTAGTACACTCATATTTTGACATGAACTATAACAGACATTTCCCAGAACAGATAATTCAGGTTCTTTTTATCTATATTATCTATTCTTTTTATTTATTTATCTATCTTAAAAATTAAGTTATATACTGATTTTCATTTATACGTTGATTCATCTCAGAGCAGTTCACAATATACATAAAACCATCAAAATCAATAAATAACAACAGCTAAAATATGCAGACAGTAATATCATTTCAGCAGCTACGGCAGCCAGAACAAAAAGCAGGCACACACCTCAGTATCAGCTGTCAGGAATGAGCCAGCTCCCAGTGAAGGTTTGCAGCCAGCTCCTAGTGAAAGCTTGCAGCCGACGGAAGAAAGTAGCCAGGAACAGAGAAAGTTAACTTTCATGCAGGGTGAACAGGAGCTAGTGGCAACTCCCCCGCCCCTTGGAATGCCGGGTGATAAGGGAATGGCTGAGAGCGGGCTGGAACTCAGCCAAAGCTCTCGGGAAGTTCAAACAAGTGAGAACAGAGATGGAAGTAGTTTGTCAGAAAGGGAGGAGGGGGGAGCTGATCCAATCCCTCCTCAGAGTCAGGTAAGGGGGGGGCTGTTAGACTGGAAACAAAGCAAGAGACATAAGACACGAAAGTTCTCCATCTTCTGTAGAAACCGGAAGGGATCTTCAGAAGGGTCATCTTGATTGATGATGTCTGAGGCTGTGTTAGAGCCCTCTGGAGCTATCTGTTTGTTTTGACAATAAATCATCCTTTTTAATTAACTACGCTTACTGTGTTATCAAGCTGGGAACCTGGACCCCTGACACCAACACTCATGAAACATGATGGCAAAGAAAAAGGGGCAGGATTCAGCTAGTGAGTCCCATCAGTGGAAGCCCATGCAAGGGGATCCATTTGTGTAATGGGACTTCCCTCCAACCCCTCCCCCAATTGGCTGGGGAGGATCAAAAGACTCTCCAGATCCACACACAGTGGGAGGAGTGCGCGAATTGTTTCATCTGGCTAGTTGAAATGCTTGTCTTGATGAAACGACTGACATGGTGTGACACTGAATTCCTCCCAAGGTCTTTAACAGTCTTTAAAAACAAACTGCTGCTTGCCTGATCTCTATAGATCCACCACCTGCCTCCTTGATCCGTGCCCATCTTGGCTGATTAGGGAGTGTCCAGATGTTGCGCGGACCACCCTGGTTGAAATTATCAATTTGTCCCTTGACACGGGGATATTCCCAGGGGAACTGAAGGAAGCAGTAGTGTGTCCACTCTTAAAGAAAACTTCATTAGATCCCTTAGACCTATCCAATTACCGCCCAGTTTCAAATCTTCCATATCTGGGTAAGGTAATTGAGTTAGCGGTTGCTGAACAGCTTGGTAGGTTTCTGGAGGAAACATCGGCTTTAGATCCATTTCAGTCCTGTTTCCGTCCTGGTTTTGGGACCAAGACGGCTCTGGTTGCCCTAACAGATGATCTCCGTAGACAACTGGATTGAGGCGGGTCAGGACTGCTGATGCTTTTAGATTTGTCAGCAGCCTTTGACATGGTTGATCATGATCTTCTGGACCACCGCCTCGCAGACGTGGGGATACAGGGCATAGCCCGTAACTGGCTGTGCTCTTTTATCTCTGGTCGGGGACAGAGGGTGGCACTAGGGAGGGAAATGTCGTCACGCCATTCCTTGGTGTGTGGAGTGCCGCAGGGCGCAATTCTCTCCCTGATGCTTTTTAACATCTTTATGCGCCCCCTTGCCCAGATTATCCAGAGCTTTGGGCTGGGCTGTCACCAATATGCTGATGACACTCAACTCTATCTGCTGATGGATGGCCACACCGACTCAACCCCGAACACACTGACCAGATGCTTGGAAGCTGTGGCTGGATGGTTTCGTGGGAGCCGATTGAAACTAAATCCTTCGAAGACAGAGGTCCTATGGCTGGGTCGGGATGGCATGGGGATGAGAGACCAAATCCCTTCTCTTGCGGGGGCCCAATTAGTGCCATTGCTTTCCGTTAAGAGTTTGGGCGTAATCCTTGACGCCTCCCTTTCCATGGAGGCGCAAGTTACAGCAACAGCCAAGGCGACATTTTTCCACCTTTGCCGCATCAAGCAGTTGGTCCCTTACCTTTCCTGCCCCGACCTGGCCACAGTGATCCATGCGGCGGTCATCTCCAGGCTTGACTACTGTAATTCGCTCTACGCGGGGCTGCCCTTGAAGCTGACCCAGAAACTCCAGCGGGTGCAGAATGCTGCAGCGAGGCTTCTCACGGGGTCTCTGCCATGGGAGCATATTCACCCAGTGCTTTTCAAACTGCACTGGCTCCCGGTAGAGTACAGGGTCAGATTTAAGGTGCTGCTTTTGACCTTTAAAGCCCTTCACGGCCTAGGACCCTCATACCTATGGGACTGCCTCTCCTGGTATGCCCCACGGAGAGCCTCAAGGTCCATAAATAGCAACACCCTAGTGGTCCCACGGACCTAAGGAAGTTAGATTGGCTTCAACCAGAGCCAGGGCCTTTTCAACTCTGGCTCCGGCCTTGTGGAATGTTCTGCCTCATGAGACCAGGGCCCTGCAGGATCTGATTTCTTTCCGCAGGGCCTGTAAGATAGAGTTGTTCCGCCTGGCCTTTGGCTTGGAGCCAATTTGATTCCCTCCCTCTCTTTCTTTTTTTCTTTCCTTCTCCTGCGATGAGGCTACATTTTAATATTTTAATGTTTCAATATTTTAATGTTGTATTTTAATTTTGTTTTTAAGTTGTAATCATTCAACTTGTTTTTATTATTGCTTGTAAGCCGCTCTGAGCCCGGCCTTGGCTGGGGAGGGCGGGCTATAAATAATTAAAAAAAATTATTATTATTATTATTGTTATTATTATTATAGGAAGCTCAGTCCACAAAAAAGCTGGGATATCAATGTACAGTGGTACCTCAGGTTAAGTACGGTACTTAATTCATTCTGGAGGTCCGTTCTTAACCTGAAACTGTTCTTAACCTGAAGCACCACTTTAGCTAATGGGGCCTCCTGCTGCTGTTGCGCCACTGGAGCCCGATTTCTGTTCTTATCCTGAAGCAAAGTGCTTAACCTGAAGCACTATTTCTGGGTTAGCGGAGTGTGTAACCTGAAGCGTATGTAACCAGAGGTACCACTGTACAGTATATCCAGAAAATATAATCACAAGAGTGATTATAGTGGGTGTTTTTCTGCTGTAGGAGTGGCTAACCTGTGACCTTCCAAATGTGGGGCTACAACTCCCATAATCCCTGGCCACTGGCCATGCTGGCTGGGGATGATGGAATTTGGGAGTCTAAGAAAATCTAGTGATTCACAGTTTAGCCTTTTCTATTGCAGTTAAGCCTACAGACTTAGGCCCTTTCTCAAATGTATGGCTTCTGAAGGAGCCTGGCCAGCAGGGACATTGACTAGTGGGTGTGCTGCTGTCTCCCATTATGTATTCTGTGCACCTGTGAGATGGGTGTGTATGTACAGCTCTGTAGTCTTTCTTGACTACTTTTTACCTTACAGCCGACTGAGTCCAGCTTAGATTCTCTGAACCTTGGAAACTTGCTGCACCTTCAGGCAAATAGGGGTATGGGCTATAATGGGTTGACCTGGGACCAAGGGGTTTGTGAGTCATCCTCTACTGATGGTACCTTCTTATAGAGGGCTCATAGCTTCATGGAATGCAATGGCAAAGAATATATTAAAAAACCCAACACCCCACAGTATCCCTGCTGTAAGATTCTTCATGAACTATCCAAGAAAATCTTAACTGCTTTGCAAATTCAGTAAAAATCTATAAAGTTTTAAGAAGTAGATGTTAGATTATGTGATGTGACATATTTTGATTGAGTAGTTCTTCCAAATGTCTCGCTCATGCAAGATATATGAGACTGCAAACAGGAGGAGGAGGAAGTTCAAAAATTAAGGAACGTGGAAAAGGTCACCATAGTAAAGTTTACTACATCTTTCACAAAATAAATGAGATACTAAAATTCTGACACCTTAAATTTGAGGCCAAAGATTGAAATAGAAGCCAGAATGGAGCTGCCACTATGTATCAGCAATGAAAATTGGAAATTTGCTCAATGTACTTTAACAGCTTCACTCTAATTTGGGTTTTCATAGTAGTCAGTATCCATGGCCCATAGTTGTGAGTACCAATGGACTGCATAAATGCTGTATCATGTTAAGGGTGCTCACAAGACCCCCAGCATGCATAGGTGTGTGTTCATTGTTGCAGGCAGGGCCAAGAGGCATGGTCCTGCTGTCCTCTCTAAACATTGGGTGTTTATGTGGAGGGGGTGCAAGTGAAGAGACCCATCACATGTATGTGATGGCAGTATGTGTGTCAAGTTGTGTCGGCGTGCATGTGTGGGCCAGGACCAGTGGTGTTGTGAAGCACCACCATTGTGGCTAATACTCTGCATTCTCAGAGAAAAGTACCAAGATATGGTCTGAAGCCGCCATGTTGCTGAAGCGAGGCTAACCAGGTCTGGATCTTGTCAGTGCCTTGATGAGAGCATCCCATTTCTGCCTAGGAACCATAAGTAATGCTGCCTTGGCTTCCATGCTTGAAGAATGGTGGATAATAAATATAATAAAATACACAACAACCCACCAAATAAGATAAACAGAGAAAAGGAAGGTTACATTAGCAGCATGCATGGCTAAGGGTTACACCGCCACTTTTTCTTTGAAAGATTCCAACAAAAATGTCACATAGTAGTAAGAACTCTTTATCAGGCTGGGTATTAAGTGAAAAGGGGAGGGGAGAGGGAAGCTGGCTTGGTATTGAATCCAATGTCTGCATTGGTCAAAAATGCACCTGGAGGTCCTCAGTTCCTTGAGAGATAGGGACCCCAGTAATCTATTTCAGTAGCTGGCCTAGACCAATGGTAGTCTAGAATAGGAAGAGCAGATGGGAAACCTAAATGAAATAATTATGTTCATTAAATATTTGTCACAAAACCTATGTGTTCTGTTAGTGATGACAAGTAGGGTGTGCAGTTATTCAGTTATTCAGCTTATATTCCCCTCAGCATCGAAGCATTAGACAGAAGTACTTGGACTTGGACATAAGATGACATTAGGTGGCTTATGAACCTAATAAAACTGTGTTATCTGGAAGAAACAGTTAATAACCTTGACTTACAGCCCAATTCTATGTTTCCTCAGAAGGATATCCTATGAGGTTCAGTAAGGCTTACTTCAAAGCAAATGTGTATAGGAGTGCAGTCTCATAGTGGTAAAATTATTTACAGCTGCTAACATATACAGTGGAACCCCGGGTTGCGAACGTGATCCGTGCGGGAGGCATGTTTGCAACCCAGAGTGCCGCGTCTGCGCGCGCGATGCAATTTGGCACTTATGCGCATGCGCGAGCACCGAAACCCGGAAGTAAGCTGTGCCGGTACTTCCAAGTTCGGCGCATCCGTAACCCAAAAACGCACAACCCACAGTGATCACAACCCGAGGTATGACTGTATGTAGTATTATGCTGAAAAATGCAAATTTATACTAGGTTTAGGTAGGGGTTATGCAATATATATATTGCTTTTCTATCACAAAAAGTCATGAAGTGATTTATAACCAAGGTAAAAATGCAGTAACAAAAACAACATAAGCAGGTTAAAACATATTCAGAATACTATTACTATTATAAGATTTATTTATACCCCACGTTTTTTCCTTACAGGGACTGAAGGCGGCTTACAGATAAAATAGGAGCAGCTAAAAATGTAGAAAAAAGAAAAACAATAATTAAAAACAATTCAAAATTTACAGAATTAAAACTATATGTAAATATAAATGATCTGTTAAAACAATACCAATAAACACCATTAAAAAACAGCATGACACTAGCTTTCATTAAAAGCAGTCATTAAAAGCAGTCAGCGGAAGGACAACAAGGAGTTGGCAATCTAACTTCTCTAGGGAGGGAGTTCAAAGCCTGAGAGCCGTCACTGAGAAGGCCCTCTCCCCTTCCCTACTAAGGGTGCCTGTGATGGGGCAGGACCGAGAGAAGGGTTTCATATATCATAAAAAGGATCATCTCCATTATAACCACCTTACTCAACCACAGATGAACACAAAAACAAGGCAAATGTCCAAACACTGGTACTGCTAAAATGCCTAGGAAAACAAAACAGTTGGAAAGTATTCCCTAGACAGGGGGCTACTACCGAAAAGGCCTGTGCTCTCACTGCCACCCTTTGGACCTACATTGGCTCCCAGTACGTTTCCGAGCACAATTCAAAGTGTTGGTGTTGACCTTTAAAGTCCTAAATGGCCTTGGTCCACTATACCTGAAGGAGCATCTCCACCCTCATCGTTTTGCCCGGCCACTGAGGTCCAGCGCCTTCTGGGGCTTCTGACGGTTCCCTTGCTGCGAGAAGCAAAGCTACAGGGAACCAGATAGAGGGCCTTCTTGGCATTGGTGCCCAGCCTGTGGAATGCCCTCCCATCAGATGTCAAAGAGATAAACAACTACCTGACATTTAGAAGACATCTGAAGGCAGCCCTGTTTAGGGAAGTTTTCAATGTGTGACATTTTAATGTATTTTTAGTCTTTGTTGGAAGCTGCCCAGAGTGGTTGGGGAAACCCAGCCAGATGGGCGGGGTCCAAATAAATTCTTATTCTTATTCTTATTCTTATTCTTATTCTTATTACATCACACTGTTTAACAAATTCTGATTCATAAAACCTATCTCAAAATTAATATTTTTTTTATCAAGACCTTTCACAACTGTATTAATTGTTAAGTGGACAGGGCAGTGACTAGGAAAACGAGTGCCCCTGCATGTTTGTCTTTGGAGACCCTGTCCCCATAGGGTCACCTCTGTCCTTTACCAACACAGCCCTGGTATCTCTGTGTCCCTAGATTGGCAGTTGTCCCCACCACTCTCTCAAGCTGATTTGCTGGGCTTGTTAAGGTTTCATATCGTTGGGAATAAGGAAATAACACACAGATACACGATAACTTCAGGGATGCAGGTGGCGCTGTGGGTTAAAACACAGAGCCTAGGACCTGCCAATCAGAAGGTCAGTGGTTCGAATCCCTGTGATGGGGTGAGCTCCCGTTGCTCGGTCCCTGCTCCTGCCAACCTAGCAGTTTGAAAGCACGTCAAAGTGCAAGTAGATAACTAGGTACCGCTCCGGTGGAAAGGTAAACGGCGTTTCCGTGTGCTGCTCTGGTTTCTCCAGAAGCGGCTTAGTCATGCTGGCCACATGACCCGGATGCTGTATGCTGGCTCCCTCGGCCAATAAAGTGAGATCAGCGCTGCAACGCCAGTCAGCCACGACTGGACCTAATGGTCAGGGGTCCCTTTACCTTTACACGATAACTTGCAATAACGACTAAACAGCTATATTCCAAAAACTTGTGTCCTGCTTTTAAAATCATGGCTCTTGCTACACCCTGTGGTTTGAATGAATTTATATATGTTAACTATGCAAGAATGGTTTTTGAATTTTGTTTGTCATTATATTTTAGGTTTGCTATTGCTTATGGCCAAATAAATATAATTTGCTATCGCTACTAAATAAATTAACTGAGTACTGGATACAGTTTGTCATGTGCTACAAAAATAAGTTTCAAAATAAACTTTATCAGTGTTGCTTTTATTTATGCTACATTTTTTGATTGTTTGGGTATTTGTTTTCTATTTTGTATTAAATATTAAAAATAAAAAGAACAATGTGCATTAAAAAAGGATTTTAATATACAGCAAGGCATGCTAATCTGCTCATCATTCCATTTTTTTAAAGTACGGCATGATAATTCATTCTTCATAAGTGTTGTGCAAAATGTGCCCTTATCTGAGAGCGTAACACTGTCAAAAGAATTTTTAAAAACTGCTTTACCGTCCATAGCCCTAATTCATAGAACTTCAGGTTTTCAGAATCTATACAGATGTTGGTTCTTTCCGTTTTTCAAGGCCAAATATACCTATTGAAGAGGACAGAAAAAAGCTGGATCCCCACTCCCCAAGTTAGTTTGGCTTTGTCAAAGTTGTCTACACTGACACACTTTTATTTGTATTTTTGTATTTTTTGTAATTTTGCATTTTACAGACCATAACAACAAAAAAGAAACAAAATACAGATATTGTATCTCCTTTGACTCCCCTCTCCCCCTTTTGTGGATCCTTAGGTTTACATTTTCATTCTGCATCTTAACACTAACTCCAATTACAGTGGTACCTCGGGTTACAAACACTTCAGGTTACAAACTCCGCTAACCCGGAAGTAGTACCTCGGGTTGTGAACTTTGCCCCAGGATGAGAAAGGAAATCGGGCACCGGCTGCGGGAGGCCCCATTAGCGAAAGCGCGCCTCAGGTTAAGAATGGTTTCGGGTTAAGAACGGACCTCCGTAATGAATTAAGTTCGTAACCAGAGGTAGCACTGTATTATAAATTATTTTAAATCCTTAATCAGTCTATGGTTCAGATTTTTGGTACAAACCTACTAATAAGTGTAATTGTTTACAATAATTTTTCAAATACCTTATATACTTCCCCCATTCTTTGTTAAAATTTGATTCTTTCTGGCTCCTGACTCTTCCTGTAAATTTTGCCAATTCAGCATAGTTAATTAGTTTTAACTGCCACTCCTCCTTGGTTGGAACAGTACAGTCATAACTCATGTTACGTCCACTTCATGTTACGTTCTTTCAGGTTGCTTCCTGCGGCAACCCAGAAGTACCGGAAAGGGTTACTTCCGGGTTTCACCACTTGCGCATGCGCAGAAGCGCAAAATGACATCGTGCGCATGCGCAGAAGCGGCGAATTGCAACCGGCGCGTGTGCAGACACGCCGATGTTGGTTGCGTTCTTTTTATGTTGCAAACGGGCCTCTGGAACGGATCCCGTTCACAACCAGAGGTACCACTGTATTTTCTTTCCATCTCCGGGCCAGCAACATTTGGGCAGCTGCAGTCACATATGTGCGTATGTAGCCAACCAACATGCTGATTTTTTAAAATATCACATATCACCCATTTGCACACATGAGACACAATCTGGAAGGTGACAGTAATCCCAGCTACACTGTTAGCTCTTAATAATTACTAAAGGATCATCTTCCCAACTGCATTTTGTTTTGTTTTTCTAACCATGGAAAAAGTGCCTTGCCCCAGCTCCATTACAGCATACCCTCCAACATTCCTCCAATTAAAATAGAGACATCCATTTTACTATTTATACCCCACACATCTTATTGTGTTGCCCCAGCACTCCATCATATATAAAAACATTATAAAACATTAAACATTTTTTTAAAAACCTTCCTTATGTACAGGATTGCCTTTAGATGGCTTCGGCGTTAGGTAACAACATATCCTCCAACATTTCTCCAATGAAAATAGGGACACCCTAAGGAAACTGGGACATTCCGGGATCAAATCAGAAACTGAGACAGCTTCTCTAAATCAGGGACATCCCTGGAAAATAGGGGCACTTGGAGGGTCTGATTACAGCTTTATATCACAATGTTTCCAAAACTCACTGCAGGAAAGGTACATGAAGTAAAATCTAGAATGACAGTTTCTCTTCTAAAACAGAAACAAAAAATTCTAGATACTCGAATATTATGGCCCCCTCTCAACTGGTGTTTTATTGTGGGTGCATTCTGTCACAAGTTCTTGACCCAATAATAGTGCATTAGTGGTGAATTTATTCTGCTTTAGTTTGCTCCCCATTTCTACCATATTATTGCTCTACAAAGGAGCTATAGTGCAACATGACAGTTTATTCTGTTTTCATGACTTTCTGCTAAATGTTAAGTCCTGAATTATATTTGAACTTTCACATGACATAATAGCCTCTTCTGAACTATTGTGAAATGTAGCACAAGTTTAGTGCTCATTTCTGTGTTATTTGCTTCCAGAAAAACCCAGTTTGTTAATTAATATGGTAGAAATGAATGCTAAAGCTGTGCTGTATTCTGCTATAGTTCCAGAAGTGGCTTTTTACATTGTGTGAAGGCTTAACTATATTATAATGTGAAAATTAACAGTGAGGGATATATCATACAGCCAACAACAACCCAGAACATTTGTGGTATTTCAGCAGGAAGTTATGAGATATGCATTGATTAGAAATGAAGCAGCATGACTACCACAAAACTTTTGCAGGGACGAAAGCAGGATTGTGTATGACCACCCCAGCAGTATCATGAGCACAAATAATCATGAATGCATGCTTATGCATGTCTGGAGGGGCCCTTTATGACCCTGAATAAGTTTGTCTTTAGCACAGCACTTGGTTTTACCTTCTAAAAGCGAGCGCAAATTTCATGGAGTTAGACTCTTGTCTTGTTTAAGGTGATGCCTAATATTATTGTTTCACTGATAACCTAGTAATTCTTTTGCAAGGCCATCAGAACTCCTACTTCATCACTGGAAATCAATGCTGTTTGAAAGCAGAGAGCTTTAATTGCCATGATCAATTTCCCCAATTTTAAAGCTTTGCTCTTTTTGTTTTTTAGTAACCCTCCCCACCCCAGGTTATATTCTTGTGAGCTTAGTATTTCTAATGAATGGTGTCACCTCCACCATCCTCATCATAGAAGGAGATGTAAGAAAAGCACTGAATGTCATGAGATCTTGTTGTCCCTCTAAACCGAACCTCTGAGATCCATGCATCACAATTTTCATTTACAAATTCAATATTCACAATTCAGGCAGCCTTATTCAGAGTTTTGACTCAGTCCCCATTAAGATTAATCAACCTCTATTCCCAAGCTTGCCTTGGAAGATCCAGGGTGTTAGATAATCACCTGGAAACTCATTGCCTGCCATTATGTTACGCTAGTGTTATGAGACTAGGGTGCTGAAAGGGAAAGGAGTAAAAGAGTAATCATCTTTGCAACACTGAAACAACTCATTAAGATCATGGGGAAAAGAAAGCAAAAGAACCAAAGGCATTAAAGCTAATAGCAAAATTCAGGTTGTCAAATGAAGTGTTTTTCATTTTAAAACCGTTAATAGGATTTCTGAAACTAGAAATGGCAGAGCGAAGTTGAATTCAGATAAAGTATCACATTTCCGTTTCTTGTAGTTTTTATTTCATCCCCCTTTTGCCTTTCTAATTGACACCTGGGCCCTGACAAATTGGGGCTGCTTCAGCTGAAAGCAATTTGCTTTTTACCCCACCTAGCTATTGCAAACGGATTGGCTTTTGTGCGTATTACTCATGCATTAACAACCCACTGAAAGATGAACCTGTTAACCCTGAACAGAAACTTTTATACATAACTTGGCTGAGCATTCTGTCATGTGCCTCGCTGAAAGCAATAATACTGAATCATTTGTATCCACTCACATAAAAAGGGCAGGGAGTCTAGCAAATGGATGCTCTTGCAAACTCTGGCTGTAATCTTATAATGGAATATATACTACAGAAAGAACCACAACAGGAGGAAGTGTACTATGGCTGCTAAATTTTTCAAACTGATCTTTGCAAGAAACCTTCCTTTACCATTCTCTCAACATCGTTACAAATGCCAACAGAAATGAGTGGCTCACTGTAGAAAAATGAAAGGCAATGGATGCCCTCCTTTTATAGAAAAAGCAGTGCTTTCAAGATGTTTTCTTATTACGATGCAGGGAGAAAACCAGTTGCTGTCAAACCAAGTTGCAACGTGAAACAGAGTGCTCAGGGTCTTGCACTTTAAACATGCCACATACCCAATTCATCTGCATTTTCAACTAATATGATAAGTGATTGTGTGCATCCTCCCCAGTTTTGCATAGGAGTCCGGTTGCAGCCAGGGTGAGAATTGTTACATAAAGTTTTGCCTCAGAACAATTAAAGCAACAGGTGCGTCATCCAAAGATGGAGCCAGACACCACACATGCCTTATTTTCAAGGTACAGCTAGACACACATTGTTCAGTGTATAAAAATACTGTTGTGAGTTGTCCAAAACTGAGTAATTGGTTTGGGAAATGCAAAAGGCTGGAAGAGGTCTGCAGGCCAAAATTGATTACTGGGCCTCATTACAATTTGATTTTAATCTTACTCAATCTTGACCTTAATCTTCTTGTCAAGGAAATCTATTGACCAGACCATCTTTCTAGTGATAAATAGAGGCATTTTAATGGTTTTATTGTATTCTCTTAGTTTCTTCTTGTAAGCTATTGTGATGTGGCTTACGTAATGAGTGCCTGATCACTTCCCCCCCTGCTTGTTAATTCATTTTCATTTGCTTCATTAGACTTTTTAAGTAGTGTTATTTGCCTCAGTGTGTGCCTGAGATAAATATTTTGTTCGATTCTGGTATGTTTAGTCAGTTAAACACTAGCTTTTATTCAATGATAATCCTATTAAAGCAATAGGATTGGTAACAAGTAATGTGGCATGAAAAAGGAGTTGTAGTATAAAAATAATAAGTTAAACAGTTCTGGTATTTCTGTAGAAATCCAATTATCTACAATAGTTGAAAAATGATATCATCCATGCCATCCAGGACGTATTTTGAAAGTCCTAGGAGAAAAGCTCCATTTGTGTATTGAGAAAAGAGTTAGGAGAAGTTCTTCAGAGGTTCTGGGTCTGCATAGGTGCAGCATAACAGCTAAGTGGGGGCTAACTGAGTTAAACTTTTGGGTCAGATGCTCAAAAGTCAAAACATCGACTCAGAAGTCCTTGGAAAGCTGTCATTTTATATCCTTATTTTAGCTTTTTGGAGATAAGGCCATATGAGGTGGTAGTAAACTTTGTGTATGTGTGGTTTCTTCCCCATCAAGAGAACCACTAGTAAGACTAAGGTACGACTTGCTGAACAAACCTTGTTTAGATTCCCTGGACTGAGGCAATTACCAAACAGTCTCAAATGTAGCATTCTTGGGAAAGGTGGCAGCTTCAGTAATTCCTGAATGAAATGGAGCAAATTGAAATTCAGATATCTTTTGCTATATTTACTTGGAAATGTGGTGGCTGCTATGAATGTTTATTATGTCAATTTAGACTGCTGCATCAGTGCTGCTTATTATTAGAGATGTTAGATCTGACCATAGTGACCTTTTGCTTTATTTATACCCAGATTGGAGTACTGCAATGTGCTCTGTGTAGGGCTGTCTCCTCAAAAAATGTCAGTTATTCAGAATGTGGCAGCCAGACTGTCAGCTGGAGCTGGTTTTTTTGAATTGTGTTTCCCCTTTGTTAAAATAGCGATGCCAGTTTCTGGTTCATATTTGGACACAAGTTAAAGTGCTAGCTACGACCTGCTCTTCTGGAGAGCATAGCCTTTAACTGTCCAGATAAAAACATGACATCCTGTTTTGGGGGCTGTGTTCTCAAGAGCATGGTGCCCAGAAATGTGTGTTTTGGGGGTGCTGAGGCCCTGCCACACAAGATGGTGATGCCCCACACCACACATTTTTTGTACTGTGCTCTTTTGTGAGAGCATGGAGCCTCAGAAAGCATTTTGGGTCATGTGACTCACTAGGATGTGCAACCCTGAATACATGCATCTCGGTTTTGGCCCTGAAGATGTTGGAGGGTATTGGAGAAGCATTCCTGTATGATTGTTTAATTTCTAGTTAACATGAGGGGTGGTGGTGGTTCTCTTTCATAGTTGCCCTCAGACTGTGACATTTATTCCCCTAGAGAGGCTTATCTCAAGCTCTGTTGGTGTCTTTGCACCACTGTGTGAAAACCTTCTTACAGACAAGTCTTTGGCCTGTAAGACTTTTCCAGACCACCTGTGGCATTTTGACAACAATTAGTAATTACAGAGAGCAGCAGCTTCCATTTCCTCTTCTGCTTTTAGCTCTTATGGGAAGGCCTGGATGGATTTCTTAGCCTTAAGCTGGCAGTCCTTGGCCATTCAGATGAACTGGCCCCCATCCTCTGAGCAGATCCTGCAGTATTTGGTCCACCTGCTGCAGATTGGGCGTGCTGTTCGAACTATAAGAATTCAGTCCGCTGCAATGTCTTATACTGAAGCTTTATTTTTCAGAGACCCTTGTATAAAGTTTGTTGTGTGCAGGGCCTTGGAAGGTTGGAATAGGCTCCAGCCTCATAGGGCAGTGGGCAGGAAGTCGGTCAATTTTACCTATGCAGTATCTGCAACATGTTAAAACTTATCTGCTGGTAAAGATCAAGGCGAGACTCCTTTCAGTATTCCATTGCATTTTGGTGCACTCAGGGTTGGGGAAATGGTTGTTGGAGTTAGCACGGAGCTGAGAGTCTGGAGGCTTATTGCTTCAGGACTTTTTTGGAGCTTGTCATTAGAGTTGGGAACTCTAAAACAGACTTAGTGGGCAGGAATGCCACAATCTGGCTTCCTGTCACAGGTAAGGAGGGCCCTTGCCCAGTTATGGATACCAGAAATATTTGGCTTTTCATTCCCCTGGGGCCTGTCCGCTCCTAGTGCGTAAAAATGGGTTCCTGTTAGCCAGGCATCAATGTGCTTACGTCGTGCACCAGTTATTACGGCCTGCAGCTTGCCTACTGCTGAACACGCCTCATTCCTTCCAAATAGGGCTGCTGCAAAGGCTACACACTGGGGGCCTGTCAGTAGACAGGATTGTGAAGTCATTGAATGTCTGATGCTGAGAAGGGTTATATCAGGAAGCGTCACAATGATGTCTGTGCTGATGCTTGTCTGTTATTTCCTTTTTTCATAGGAGCAGCTGTGCACATTTGGGCCACAGCATTGTACGCTGGGCTGGCAAGCGCGCTGACGAGTCTGGACTGGGCGCCATCTCAGTCTTCCTGCCCATGTGAACATATACTGGATGTCCAGATGGGGAATGCTTTGGTAGGAGATCCTTCCTTTGGCGGTCGAGTGTGACCTGTGCTGGTCCTCCCGCAGTGCTGGTGGTACAGCTGGAGAAGAATGATTTGCTGTCTTCCTCCAGCATAAGTTTGCATTCCTGCATGCAAGAGGGCTTGGTTCGAGTTGATGGCAGCTCTCCCTGGACTCAAAATAATTAAAGGCATTGGTTCAAGGTGATCTGGAAGGGGGGTTGGAGCACCTGTCCCCTCCAACCGCTAGATGCGGTTGCTTTGGAATTCATTGCTCCCCCACAATGTTTGCTTGTACTGATGATATGGTGGGGCCCAGTCGTCAGTGCTGCCCTGCTGAGGTCAGGTGCAGCTAGTCGGGAACCAATGCCTAGACAAACTACCACCGAAGAGGCCGGAAAGCATGTTAATTCTTGCCACTCATGCAACGGCGCGTTCTCCTGGCAGGCCCTCCTGCGGCAATAGTGGTGCAGCTTGGGGAAAATGATTTGGTTTCCTCTTCGTGTTATGGGTTACGTGCTGCCATCATTCAGGATCTAAAGGATCTGGCGGCCTTGGTGCCTGATTCCAGGCTTTTTTGGTCACAATTGCTCCAACGCCGCAATTGGCGGGGTAGTCCCTGCCCAGTTGCCACCGAACGAGCGAGGAAGTGGATTAATTCTGCGGTGGGCAAGTTGGTGGTAGGACTGGGTGGGTTTGTGATTCCTCACCCGCGTATTACCTTCAAGGCCCTCGAATTTTATAGGGCGGATGGGGTTCATCTTTCCCCTGTTGGGAATGATGTTTGGTTGGATTCAGTGGTGGCTGAGTTGAGGGTGAGGTTGAATTTGTGAGTGGTTGGCGGCGAGCACAAGGGCTCTGGTGGCGGTTAGGCATTGGTTAAATTGGTTGGTGGAGGGGTGTGGATTGGCTGTGCCTACCCCTCCAATGCTGCTGCTGCTGGGAATTCCGTTAAAGGAATTCTGGGGCTTACCATCCCCTCGTCCAAGCCCTTGGAGCAGGGTGCGGGCCGTGTAAGTTCCCAAGGAGCAAGCAGGGAGTAGCTGAGGGTCTGTCGCAGCCCCAGTTGTCCCTGGTCTTGTTCCTCCACACTGACTCACGGGAGTCAGCGCTGTCCCCCAAGGCGGGGGGGACAGCTAGTCATAACCAATGCCTAAGCAACCACTCACAATCTTGTATGATAATAAAGTTGTGGCCAAAATTATGCCAAAAACCTTAAACAAAAATTAAGTGTGATGTGTGAGTTATTGGGGTAGGGGTGTCCTGGGGACCTCAGCACGCAACTACCATTTTGTAGAATTGTAGCAAGTAGGAGGAGGACCAAAGTCCATTCAAGTCAAGAGGAGGACTCCTATACAGTCAATTTTGGAGTAGGGTCAAAATGTTCTTAGAGCTGCAGATCAAGTAGAACAGGAAAGATGACAAAGCCCATGCAATTTCTGTTGTTCTACAGGATTTGAATGGTTTTATTTTGAGAATCTTTTGTAAGCTACTTTTGTAAGTCTTTTGGGACTAAAAAGCAGGATATTAATATTCCAAGTGATAAATAAAATCAAGCCAGATAAAAATAGTTCTAATTGGAAATGAGCACAGTGGAAACTTTAGCCACTACCTAGAAAAAACAGTAAATATTTTTGCAGTCCTGAAATTGAAAATCCCTGCCTGTAGCTTTCATTATTATGCTTTATACAAGTACAACACTCTGACAACAGCTTTTGAGTATTATGGGTTGTTTGCAGCTGCATTTGATCCTTCCCAGGCTTAGTTTTTCCTCAGCTTTTTCCCCTTCAAAGGAAAAGAGAGATCTGATGGCTTTTTAGCCTGGGAAAGTACTACAAAGAGAAATGATTCCATTTCAGTCTGCTGATTGTAGGAAGAAAAGCACTTTAGGAAATGTTTATAGCCAACCAAGGAAATCTTAAACCCAGTGAAGCAGGAGCCCGTGAACTCATCAAGGAGTGAACTTTCATAACGTTGATACTTCAACAAAATAGGTCAATCTTAAATTGACAGAAGAATATCGGTCAAGGACACAAGTCAAGGTCAGTTTGTTTTATTTAGAAAGCAAAGGGTCTGCCCTCAAGACTACATGGATTCATTACTCTTTCACACCTATTCTGTCATACTCTCAATCATGGTGAGCAGAGAGTAAACATGCACTTTAATGCCTGGATTTTAATCTGTTCATGGCTTTCAGAGTATGTAACTAGGGTGTCGCCAATTAAGGCTGGAATCTTTAGGACTGCAGAGACCAAGATTTGAGCTACCACCTAGCCATGAAGCTAACTGGGTGCCCTTTGGATCACAATATTATTATGAGGAAAACATATTCTATTTTTCGTCATGTTTTCATCCCACTCTTTCTCTGTTGAAATAGTTCAGGGTGTTTTATATGGTCCCTCCCTGTATCTTCCCAACGATCCAGTGAGGTAGATTAGGTTGAGATGGTAACTTGCACAAGGTCACACATTGTGGTATATAGCAGTGCTTCTCAAGCTATCTAATGTGGTGGACCAGCAGTTCCCACCCCGCCAAAGTGGCAGTCCCTGAAGCGCCCCATCCAACCTAAGCTGTGATGGAGTTGCTACCAAGTTGTTGGTAGGCTAAATGTTCAGTTAGTCAGTCAAGAACAAAAAGAGTGTCCTGCTGGATCAGTCCAAAGGCAGATCTAGTCCATCATCTTGTTCTTCCAGTGGCTGGCCAGCTGCCTGGGGAAAACTTGAAAGCAGAACTTGAGTGCAACAATACTCTCCCTACCTGTGCACCTCAGTTATTATTATTCAGCATTAGGCATTGCTTTCCATTATTTTAGGTAGGCATAGGATCAGACTACCTATAAGACAAAGTTAAAGGCTATCCTTTTGGGTGGCATGCATATTTGTGGTACGACAAGGTTAAAGTACACAAAGCTTTCAAAAATCATATTGTCAGGAAAGCATTATATAATGTTTGGACTAAATATAAAGATTTGTTGGAAAACAAAACTCCAAGGTGGTTGTTGCCAATGGAGGCAAAGGCAGTGAAAAGGCTAAATATGGAATCTAAATGGCCGAAATATTGGGAAATTCTAGAACAAGAAGGGGATAAAATAAAACTGCAGAGTTTTGAGAAACTAAAAGATAAAGTGTGAGACTGGCTTCATTATTATCAAATAATGGAGGCCTATAAGTTGGACAGGAAAATTGGCTTCCAGGTGGAAAAATAAAAACTGGAAACAGAACTGTTAGAATCCAAAACTGGGAATTTGTCAAAAATGTATAACTTGCTGTTGAAATGGAATACGCAGGATGAAACGGTTAAATCAGCTATGATTAAGTGGGCACAAGATATCGGACATAACATTATGTTTGCTGACTGGGAAAGGTTATGGACCACCGGTATGAAATTTACGGCATGTAATGCCTTGAGAGAGAATATTATGAAAATGATTTACAGGTGGTACATGACCCCCAGTCAAGCTTGCAAAGATCTACCACTTATCAGACAATAAATGTTGGAAATGTAAAGAAAATGAAGGTACATTCTTTCACCTTTGGTGGACGTGCCCAAGGATTAAGGCTTTCTGGGAGATGATATATAATGAAATGAAAAAGGTATTTAAATATACCTTCCTGAAGAAACCAGAGGCCTTTCTCCTGGGTATGGTTAGCCAAGGGGTGTTAAAGAAGGATAGAACATTTTTTATGTATGCTACAACAGCAGCAAGAATACTTATTGCAAAGTATTGGAAGACACAAGATCTACCCACCTTGGAAGAATGGCAGATGAAGATGATAGACTACATGGGACTGGCAGAGATGACTGGCAGGGGAAAGAGACGGTGGAGGAAGATTGGAAGAAATTCAAGGATTACCTTAGGAAACATTGTAAAATTAACGAATGTTAGAAAGACATGGGTTTTGAAGTTAAGTGGTTATCAGCGGTAATGATCAAATAAAAATAAAAGAAAGGTTAAAAATTAAATTGAGAACAGGGGAAAGGATTTGCTGATTCGATAAATAGAAATTGGAATACAGAAAGGGGAGGTATGAGGAGGTCGGGAAAGTAAGTTACAAGAAAAAAAGAGATTGAAATTATACTTGTTTTTTGTTTGTGTTGTATTGTTGTTTGGTTTATGTGGAAAAAAAACCTTAAAATCTTAATAAATATTATTTTTTAAAAAAGAAAAAAAAAGACAAAGTTAAAGGCTATCAACTCTGTGTAGTATAAGTGGTGATTCCAGAAGAAAAATAACATGTTTGCTTGGAAGCTGTTACTTCCAAATTGTCGATAAGACCAGGCATTCGAACATCCAAGTTTTCTTTTATCTCTGAAAGAAGTGCTCTATTTATTTTTCAGATCATCTTTGACTCCTGGTTATAAACATATTCATCTCTCCCGCATCACACTTTCCTGACCTTGGTCTTTTGATTGCATTTCCTTATCTGGATTACTTTGAATTCTTGATTTCATTAGCAGATCATCTGAACATGTCAGAATTCTTGATTTCATTAGCAGATCATCTGAACATGTCAGAATGTGTAAAATGAAAGCAGACTCTTTTCAAAATTCAGATATAGTGATTATGGTTTGGTATTCTCCAGTACAGAGCTTTCTCCAAATACAAAGAGAGTGGGTGAAGGGGAACGACTTGCAAAATGTACAATTATAATCATTTTTACAGATGAAAAAAGCAAAAAGATATTACAGGACTTTTCAAGGGTAAAATAAAAAGCAAAGCCAGGGGTCCTTGTTCTCAGACACAAAGCAGCTATTAAATAACAATTACGTTTTGAGCCTTACTGGTCCTTGAAAAGTTATGGCTCTCAAAGCTAGACTATGAGTTTTATTCAGTTATGGTTCAAGAAATATCTTCAAATAACTTAGGGTAAGGCAGGAAAGAAAAACTGATATTCAGTCATATTCTGCTTTAAGGAATTTTTTTTTTTTTTTTTTTGCTGAGCAGTGGCATGTTTCTCAGGCTGCCTCCAGACCTTCAGTATTTTGTGGGAGAGGTTCAAGTGCCTACTGGAACTGTAAGATTGCACATTTTAAGTGGATTAAAGTGCTCTGTTGCTCTAGTGGAACAAAGCTACTTTTTTATATAAAAAACCCCCCAAACACACTGACGTTTTAGGCTTTGGGAAGTGATGGGGAAATGCATTGAAAATGATGGATAAATGACTAATGGGAAGATGTGTAAGCACCCCACAAGCTAAATCAGGTTGAATGTAGGATGAATGCTGATTGACTGTCTTATAAACAAATCAGAAATAATGCTTAGTAAAGACCTGATACAGTCTAACTGCCACATTAGCTTTGTGCAAGAAAACTGGGATGAATGGTGAATAAATAGGTTGTCTGGAGGAGTGCCTAGTCCTGTTGACTATTTTGTGGCACACAGTGCTAACATATGTTCTGAGCTATGAAAGATATGCTCAGGGAAAATAAACTCTGCTCCAGCATAGAGAGTTGGCTTAGGGCAGAGATAGGTAACCTTTTGCTCCCCCCCCCACCTGATATTATCAAACAATTCAGGGATGATGTTAGTCATCATTCAACAACATCTGGAAGGCCACAGATTTCCCAACACCTTAGCGGTAGGAAAATGAGTAGGATATTTCTCCTTGTGCATTTTTACATTTCCATCCCTTATGGATCCTACTTTGCAGCCTCCTTGAGAGTTTTTGCTTTTTGTGCATCCTTGAACTTGGATCATACTTTTTGCTTGCCTGGATGGAACTCAGAGAGGGATGTTTGAGTGTGCATAGAAATAAGCCTACTGTAAGAAAGGTAAAATGAACATGCATTGCTCCACCTACTTTTGATTCTTGGCCCACCCACTGTGGGAATGTGACCCTGGAAAGTTGCCTAGTGGTGTTTGAGCTGAAGAAGGTTCTTCACTCCATGATATGACTATGCATTTCTTTTAACAGATAGCTGTCAGGGAAGGCAGGGCTTGAATGTGTGTCAGGGCTGGGAGGACCGGAGGCTGACCTAGGAGAGGGGGCCAGCAATTTATGGGGTTTGGTGCCACCCATGAGGCAGGAGGAAGGAAGGGCAGAAGGAAGGGCGGAAGGAAGGAAGGAAGGGGAAGGGTCCAAGTAGTCAGAAATAGAGGAAGGGCCACAGAAAATGTTGGAAGAGGCTGCTCAGGCAAGGAGCGGGCCAGTCAAATCCCCACTTTCCCCTGCCCTGCTGTCTCCTAGAACCAGGAGGGGCTTGAAGAAGGAAACGCAGTGATTACTTCCATGCAGCAGAAGTCTCAGGTCGCGTATACTGTACACTTCACTAGATGAGGGTACATTAGCCTGGTGGGTGGGGGGACATGGTCCCACTGTTGCTTCAAGACATGAACCTGGGAAAGTCAAGGCCAACTACATAGGCACCAGAGGTGCGTGCGTGCGTGTGTGTGTATCCAGTGTACCTTAGTCGCTGCTGTGTGTGTGCTTTTGCCAACAAAAAATGAATTATTAGCTGTTTGTCTTCTTTGACTGAGTGTGCACAGGACAGTAGCCCTTTGGGCTTTGACAGTCAGTCTTCTTTGGAGTGGCGTACATCTGGAGGCATGGCTGGCACGCATCCCAGGGGCGGGGCATGCGGCAGGGGGTGCACGGCAAGTGGTGTGCGTTGGTAGTGTGTGGCAAGAGGCGCATGTCCTGGGGCGTGCGCAGTGAGAGCTGAGTGTCCCAGGGGGTGGGGGCGGCCGCAATGTCACTGCCCCCCTGGCCCCACCTTCGTCTGCCAGTGCTTGTCACGACCTGTCTGCCTGTTTGCCTTAACTAGAAAACTAAGAATTATTTTTTAATTTTACTCCCTTGCCTATATGATCGCCATTTGAGGAGATATTTCTTCAGGTGCAACATGAAAAGATTTCCAACCCATCTCCAAGAGTTATTACCACAGAAGCAGAGTCTCTGTTGAAATTAATGGTGGAAATAGATATGGCTGATCATACAACTTCTTTGATAGAACGAGATGAATATATACCGTGAACATAAACTTGCACAGTGAATGTTTGATTATCTATCAATGAATAAATGAATGTAAATTGCTGTGTTTGTTCTTCCTCATATCATGATTGAGGTTTCTGTCTCTCATAGCTGGTATAGCTGCATTTAATACAGGTGCAGATCTTAAGAACAACAGGAAATGAAAGCTTAATGTTGCAGTTTTGACAAGGACAGCAAGAAATTCTTGGAACAATTCTATCCTGACCTTGAAGGTGGTTTGTTTGTTGTTGTTTTTTGGTATTCTCCACCCACACCTTGTCTTCCTTTGATCTATACAGAAAGCTGGGACTGAAGCCTTTTCAGGTATATTTTAATTATTGCTGTTTTTCAAATATTGCTGGTTTCAGGCTGAAGATTTTCTAGTGACTCCAACAAGAGGATTAGGCTAAATGCTCTATTTTTGTTAATGCTAGGTAAGGCAATAAGGCGGCACAGCAATATAATGAGATGGATTCACCACCCAACTAGGTTTTTGCATAGCTTTAGCTTCTATATACAGTGATTTTTTTTAATTCAGTAAGCAAATAATGAAAATAGCAGAATCCATGCTTAAGCCAGAAAAAGTGCACTCAGCTGTTCTGAAAGCAAGCTTCGAGTTTATCTGTAAGCATTTGATAATGATGCTAAGGCTTTTCCTATGGAAATAGCAACTTAAAGAGGAAAAATAGAGCCAAACCAGGGAAGATGGGATAGTAGCCGTATTTTATGCACCTCTCCCTCTTCCAAAACACAGCAGGAGTGGGTGGAAAACTCCTTATTTTTATATGAAGAAAAGGATGCCAGATAGGGGAAGGAAATCTCCCTTCCTCCCTGTGTTTCTATACTGTGTTCTACTTCATTAACCAATTTTCTTCCTGCCCAATTCACTACCAATACTGGATTCAGGCCAAGGGAGAATCTGCTTAAAACCGCAGAGCAAACCTGAGTTCGCAAGGCTCATTTGAAACAAGAAGAAACCGAGCCTTTAGTGTCATCACCCCAGACACTCTGCCAATAGAGATTCAGCAGGCACCTTCCATCCCAACCTTTAAACGCCTGCTGAAAACTTTTTCTATTCCATCAGGCTTATGCAAGTAGTTAAGAACACAACTTTCCATAATAGCTAGCTGATTTCTGCTTTTAACATTTTAATATGGTTTTGTGTATGATTGTTGTAAACCACACTGATATTTTTTTTAATGAATAGCAGTATCTAAACATTTTCATAAATAAAAATGGTAGATTAGTAAGGAACCAGAGACCAAATTGTAAACATGCACTGGATTATGGAGAAAGCTAGAGAGTTCCAGAAAGACATCTACTTCTGCTTCATTGACTATGCAAAAGCCTTTGACTGTGTCGACCACAGCAAACTATGGCAAGTTCTTAAAGAAATGGGAGTGCCTGATCACCTCATCTGTCTCCTGAGAAAGCTCTATGTGGGACAAGAAGCTACAGTTAGAACTGGATATGGAACAACTGATTGGTTCAAAATTGGGAAAGGAGTACGGCAAGGCTGTATATTGTCTCCCTGCTTATTTAACTTATATGCAGAACTCATCATGCGAAAGGCTGGGCTGGATGAATCCCAAGCCGGAATTAAGATTGCCGGAAGAAATATCAACAACCTCAGATATGCAGATGACAACCTTGATGGCAGAAAGTGAGGAGGAATTAAAGAACCTTTTAATGAGGGTGAAAGAGGAGAGCACAAAATGTGGTCTGAAGCTCAACATCAAAAAAATGAAGATCATGGCCACTGGTCCCATCACCTCCTGGCAAATAGAAGAGGAAGAAATGGAGGCAGTGAGAGATTTTACTTTCTTGGGCTCCATGATCACTGCAGATGGTGACAGCAGTTACGAAATTAAAAGACACCTGCTCCTTGGGAGAAAGGCGATGGCAAACCTAGACAGCGTCTTAAAAAGCAGAGACATCACCTTGCCAACAAAGGTCCGTATAGTTAAAGCCATGGTTTTCCCAGTAGTGATGTATGGAAGTGAGAGCTGGACCATCAAGAAGGCTGATCGCCGAAGAATTGATGCTTTTGAATTATGGTGCTGGAGGAGACTCTTGAGAGTCCCATGGACTGCAAGAAGATCAAACGCATCCATTCTTAAGGAAATCAGCCCTGAGTGCTCACTGGAAGGACAGATCGTGAAGCTGAGGCTCCAATACTTTGGCCACCTCGAGAAGAGAAGACTCCCTGGAAAAGACCCTGATGTTGGGAAAGATGGAGGGCACAAGGAGAAGGAGGACAAGATGGTTGGACAGTGTTCTCGAAGCTACAAACATGAGTCTGACCAAACTGCAGGAGACAGTGGAAGACAGAAGTGACTGGCGTGCTCTGGTCCATGGGGTCATGAAGAGTCGGACACGACTAAACGACTAAACAACAACAGATTAGTAAGGGGGTGGTATACTTCTCTCCTCCTAGTTTTCCTTTATGTGTAAAGAATAGACCTCCCTACCTATATTTTAGACGCTAATAGGGAAGACATGTGGCTTGGGGAGGGGCTGTGTCAGGCTTCAGGGAATTGGCTCCCCCCCGGCAGTAGATAAGCAGAAAAAAGAGAAAGGAGTCTCTTACCAGTTAGAAACTTTAATGATCACAGCGAGAGAACAAAGAATCTATTCATAGGAATGAAGGTGCTCCCAATTAAGGGTCCCACCCACTTCCTCCCTAGTCACCCATGTCACTACCGTGTCTTGTAAGCTGATCACACAACCACTGTGCTTTCTGTTCTGCCACCTTATCAGCTCTTCTTGTCCTTGGGCTGGGCGGAGGAATGTTTCCCAGAGACAGTGAATCTGTTAATTCTCTCTCTCCCAGTGCTTCTTCTCTTAGCTGTTCCCCATCCACTATTTCCCAGCTTCTGCCTTCTGAACTATGTCCCTCTGCAAACCACTGTTCCAAATCTATACTGTCCTCCTGTTCCTGGGAAGATTCAGGATCCTGATTAGGAGCAGGGGGAGGCTCCCGCCATTCCTCCTCAGTGCAGCCCTCCTCAAACAGTCCCTGACAGGCTGTTCCCCAGGGGTAGAGTACAAGCTTTGCCAGAGAAGGTCCCAGGTTCAATCCCTGGCACCTCCATGTTGGACTGGAAAAGGCCCATGTCTAGAACCCTGGAAACGTGCTTCCAGTCACTGTAGACAATACTGAGCTAGACGGACCAAGGGTCTCAGTTGGGATAATGCATCAACACTTTGAGATCATTAAAAACAACAATATTTTGGACAGCGATGTTTATTTGCTTGTTTATTTTAATTTATTCATCGCTTTTATACAAGAAAAGAATCTGAACATGATAACCAGCAGCTTGCATTTTCTGTGGTGAGAAAAGCCTTCAACTTAATTTGACTACTTTCACAGAATCAGTCTAAATTATCTATTTCCTTAGCTTAACATGCAATCACACAAAGTTATTTCATGCCACTGAAATACCCCCACTTCCTTGCTCATGCGAAATAATACCTTCTTATTCACACACCGCAAATATCAGACTACAGTTATTCACATGTTGGACTCTGTTGGTTTATTATATTTATACCATGCTTTTCAGATGGGGTCCCAAAGGTGTGATTGGGTCACAAAAAGGTGTAGTTTATTAGAATGTGGTGGTGTTCTGGGCCTTGTCAGTTGATGTCATAGTCCAGGTTCTAGAAGAATTGTCGGTTCCATTTGTCAACCTCTGCTTTGCAAGTTATGATTTATTTATTTTTTTGCAGTCATAATCTGAATAAATTCCAAGAAGGTTCATTTATTTATTTTACAATATTTACATACTGCATGATTGTAATAAAACCTCAATGTGGTTTATGCACAGTAAGCCCCCGACTTATATCTTCCGGGGTCCGCTATCCAGTTCATTAATGTTATGAAAATGCACCTAGTTTCCCTCTGGGCTCATAGGCTTCTCCTCCAATGTGGCTTCAAAAAAGAGTTTGGAAACATTCACTTCTGTTTTAGATTAAACACAGCTTGCCATGTCAACTTAACCTGCACAAACTGTGGTTAATCTTAGCTATGGTTATAGGAAACAAGCTGACTTCAAAGTTATGAAGCTGGTTGGTTTCCACCCAACTTAGTTAAAAATATCTGCACTTGTGCAAACTCCACTAGTAAACATATAGCAAAGTACAATGTGAAGGCATCCCAGGGTCAATCTGGCTTTTTGCTTGAATTGCCATATACTTCTCATCCTCTGCATGCATATATTCTCCATAACCACTCCTGCTCTCCTCAACTGCTATTAGATAGTTCTATTGAAAGAGCTGGTGATTCAGCTTGAATATGTTAAGCCACTGAGTCAGAGCTAAAATGTGCTGTAGTGTGTCTTGACAAATTAACTCAGCGTTGCTCCAAACTGCCAGTGTTTTCATGGCATCTACTACTTTGCGGGGGTGGGGGCACCCATTCTGTAGGCCCTGTAGCAAATATCCTTTATTTGAACTCCCAGTTGTTGCTTGTGGTGCTAACACATGTGCATCACACTTAAGATCAGACACTGGGAGCAACTGATTCGCTCATTAATAATAATTTACATAATTGCCCGACAGTGAACATCCTTTGAAAGTTCTCTTTAATTGATTCTTCAGGAGTCTCACTCCCCATTCTCTCCCCCCCCCCCCAGCAACACTTTTCAACATGGTTGCTTTGTTTTCATTAAGTTTGTAATATTTTCATATGTTTAGCGTTTTGATTGGGAAGATGGAAAGGGAAATGATCTTGAGAGGAGATGTAAAAAACTGCCTTTAGGCTGCTTCACATGTGACAAAATTTGCAGGTACGCTGTGTATATTATCCACAGTGTATCCAATTATGTGGGAAAGACAAACACCTTCCTATTTTGAAATTATATACCACAGTCCTTTGGGCATGGGCACTGATATTTTAAAATAAATTCTTGTCCCTCACAACATCTTCATGATCATCATTAATTACCCCACACTGTAAAGAAACTTTCCCAGAGTGGTTTTACAGTAACAACAGTAATAAAATCTAAAATAGCAGCTGGCAGAGCCACATGAAAATCAATTACAGGACATCAAAATAACGGGAGGAACTTTGTTTGTAAACCGCTTTGAGGTCTGTTTGCTCCCCACCCTGCCCCAGCCAAGCGGTGTATAAATTCTGTGAAATAAATTAATATTCAATTAAGTCATACTCAGATTATACCCCCTGAAATCAATGGATTTCCATTAATTTTAATGAGTCTACTCTGAGTATTGCATTGGATATTATCCTATATCCAATCTGGGGGCTTCTATTGTAGAAATAAACAATTCTAGTGTAAGACAGATTTCTGGCTAAAACTACCCATTTATATTTACAGCCCCTTAGTGACTTGTACTTTAAAGATGCTGAAGTACTTTATCTTCCTTTAAGAGTACTCATTCCAAAGTGGTTAAAAACCAGAAATAACCACCAATTACCCATTCATTAAATCATGTTTACCACCTTTTCCTAAGGTAATTACACAATTACAACATGGTCGTTTATGGCCTGTAAACACAGAGTCTGTGTTTATAGCCTTCCCTATAAAAGCTGGTAGAAATGTCAGAGGTTAATTGTCACCATGGCATGATGTTTACAATGGGATTCATTTCGGCCTGGGAGAAATGATGGTGATACAATCATGCAGATTTTGCTCTTGCCAGTTTATTTCCTCAGCCTCTGATCATTAATTTCAAACTTGTATCATTCGATGTGATTTTCTTGAAGAGTACTTTTTGAGTTTTAAGTTTTATCATTTGCTCTTCTGGGTCAATCTGCTTTAAAATGATCCTCCCCTAAAGTATGGCTCATTAATTGATTGCTTTAAAAATACATTAGTAGAAGTGAAGAGAACAGGAAAAAATAACAGGGTGGTTTAGCGGAGGCGGTAAGAGAATAAAAACACCCCCTAGGTGGCAGTAGTGAGGCTCAAAGTAGGAGAGGCTGGCTTAGCTGGTTTGCCTGCCTCTCCTCCCTCTCACAGTAAGGCCCACAGCCCATGCTGTTATATGTAATAGTAAAAAGCAAGATATCAATAAAACCAACAATAATCTAAAGAAAGGGGATGAACATAGAACAACTTAAACATGGGGGAAAGTTCACTGAAATAAAGCCTATCTCTCTTTGCATTTTCAAAATGGGTCCCCCCCCAGAGGTTTGCCGTTGCTGTGGCTATTACTTGTGACAGACCAGTTCTGTTCTGTCTATCAAGGGAAAGTACATCACAGGAGAGGAAAAGCACTGACAGCTCTGTGTTTTGTTGTATTTATTTTGCACGGTGCGCTGTAGTTCTTTATTGTCATCTTAGATGAGGCAGATCAGATAGAGAATGGCAAGGTGCATATTAATCATAGCTTGCCGTCTGAAAAGCGAACCAAGCCACCCTGTAGTCTCGGATGCATGTCTGTCACATGCCAAGATGATTTAGCCCTTTTCCACGTGCTTATGAAACTGAACATATTTTTCTAGAGTCCTTTTAACCTTAATACGCTTAGCACAATCCATCATAGCAGAACTCAGGGGCCTTCACTTTATTTGATAGAATCCCAAAACTTCAACAGTATTTCTCCAGTCAAAGGAGACAATAATGAAAATGCACTGGCCCAGTATGGCGGCCGATGTGAACCGATGCGTACATTCACCTGGGCTTCCGTGCTCTTGATAGGCCAATCTTGTTGCCCCTGCCTCACTGGAATGGAAACCACATGCTGTTGTTGTAGCTTTAAATGCAGTGCTTTTTTTCCTAGGGCGTACACAGGGGTACGCATACCCCTAAACATTTGTGAATCTAAGTTTGGCCTCATTGAGGGGCAGCATTTCAATATGAGTAGGAAAATGAGAGTACCCCTAAACATTTTTTTTAAAGAAAAAAGCACTGTTTAAATGTATAAGGGAGAAGGGCTGTGATGCATTGGCTTTGTATACAGAAGGTTCCAGGTTCAATTCCTGGCTTCTCCAGTTGTGCGTGTGGGAAATGCTGTTATTTGAAGCCCTAGAGAACCCCTGCTAAAAATGTGTCAACAGTGCTGGGCTAGATGGATCAACAGTCTGACTCAGTGGAAGATAACTTCCTATGACCCATATCCATTTTACCCTGTTGCTGTGTGGAAGTACAAGCTGCTTTCCTTTAAAGCATGCCAGGAAAATTATAATTCTGCATTGCACTGAGCTGAAATGGGAGATTCCTGTTTGCAAAGTGGTTCACCTGCTCTAATGCGCTCCTTCCCTCCAGGTTAGGTAATCTACGTGGGACCAGTTGAAAATGGACAGTGTTCAACTCCACTGAAGTGGGTGCAGAGTGCAGTCCCTCTACCTCACTCTTTACAATCGCTTTGCCCAGAGAGAGGGATGAGACCCTGACTTCTCAGTAAACATTTCCTCCCTGAGGTGAGTGCTGCCCCTTTGCAGGGGAAAAAAAATGTCCCCACCCCCAAATGTTACCTTTTTGCTGTGAAAAACAAATCCTGAGAAATTTAATTTGGTATTTCACACAGTTCTAAATTGCCCTTATTTACAGCTTCTAAGCAGCAACTGAAAGAGTAACTTCTTAGAGCCTCCATTTATGCTTGTATTCATGTGTTGCACGGTTCTCATGGGATTATACCACTGTAGAACACACTGATCCATTTGCTTCTCTAAATGCAGCCTCATAGCAAAACTTTGCCCCCCTGAAAAGTGTACAGAACACACTTATGTCCTATTAGATATTACAGCAATGTTTAGTTTGTTCCCTCAGCTATATCTTGTGCCTGTTCCTAGAAGGGTATTACTGTTTCCTAAGGGTTTTGTTTCGGTATAAATACATTATTGCTAGTAAGGCCATTTTTAGCCAGACTTGCAGAATAACTTCTAGCTGACAGTGTCTTTACGCGCAAAGGTGCTCACTACAATCCATTTCGGGTGAATTTTGTCCTTGCACATGGGGATGAATGTATTAGGTTGCACTGTCTCAGCTAAATTTGTCCGTAAAGTGATTTCTGAGCAGTGTTTTCCTCTTCTCTGTAAGTGTATTCATCTGCTAAAGGTCACTGCTCTAGGTCTCCATGAAGTTAAATGAAACTAAAAAGCTTCCCTCCCAGCAATTGTGTGGTTGTTTTATGAACTTATTAATTGGGATGATCTTCCCCATGCTTAACATAATAGATTAACCCAAGAATTCTGAATTACTGATGAAACAGCACTTCAGACAGAAATGCATGTTAAGCACAATCTCCAAGTCTGAGAGCGACAAAACATCTATATTTTTTTCTAATGGGTTTGACAGTTTGGAATATAATGACCAAACCAAATGTGTCACAATGTGTTTTTTGTCTTTGATGGTTTCATTTTGGAAAAATTAGTGCATCAGTTTAGGGAAAGGCAAATCTGGCATTTTTGGTTTCTTACTTTCTCATTTTACCAATCTTAAGTTCAATTCTCCACATGATATGATGGATATAACACTATGCCAGGGATCATGGTTTGTTTTCTCCATGTGCTAGTGGAGAGGAGCAAAACAGCTCGTATCAGTGCATTTGCAATAACTCATAAACCATGGTTACTGGACCATTGACAGTTGCAAGAAATTCCGGGGTACCCATGAGATTGCATCTTGGACTGTTGCTGTACCATTTACTTTTTGGTAGACTGCTTTTTTGTGTCTTAACCATAGCATTTGCTATTTCATAGCAAAAATGGCCATTTATTTAGAAGTATGTGCTTCATAACCCTCTGTGAATAAGCTTCTCTGTTTATCACATCATTAGGTCAACTTTGTGCAAATGATTTAAGGTGCACAGTGATGTGTTTTGGCAAGACAGCTGCGTGTCACTGTAAATTGTATTCTTTCGCCACATGAACCAAGAGCAAGGAATATTGCTTTGCAGTATTTAAACCTGCAAAATATTGGTACTTTGGAAACGAGTATGCTCATAAACCTGTTTATGAAGCTATATTTCACATTGTAGAAAATCTGCAAGATCAGTTTAAGGACTACTATAAATGGACCCTGCTTTGGGCACTGACAATTTCATATAAACCCAGTGCTTTTTTTCTGGGGGGGATGCAGGGGTACGCATACCCCTAAACATTTTGCGAATCTAAGTTTGGCCTCATTGAGGGGCGGTATTTCAATATGAGGAGGAAAATGAGAGTACCCCTAAACATTTTTTTAAAGAAAAAAATGCACTGTATAAGCCAATAGCCACTTAAGTATTTATCCATTAATGAGGAAAGACCAATCAATTGGGTGGTAACATATTTCCCTGCCTTTTTGAAACCATCAGGAATAAGTCGCAATCTTTGACATGAAGCAAAAAGTGATTGTTAAAGTGTCTCAAGGGATCACATAGAAATGTGTGGCAAATTGGTTTGTACTTCTCCATTCACCACCCCACCATCATGGCTTTGATAGAGCAATCCTCCATTAATTGGTCTAATCCCTTTTAAATAAGTATGAAACCATAGGGATATGCCCTACTTGTGAACACTCTGAAATTATATCTACATATAATAAAAAACACATAAAAAATTAAAATCAAAGACCACTAACTAATCATTGGGGGGGTGTTCTTATTTATTTATATGAAATGTATTTGAGCTAGTTGAAAACTACTTCATAGTGTCTGAACCTTTTTCAACAAACCTGGATGACTTTAACAGAAGATTAGACAAATTCATGAAGGATATGGTTCTCAGTGGCTCCTAGCCATGTTCTGCCTCCATCCTCAGAGGCATAGCTGTCAATTTTCAGATTTGAAAATAAGGGATCAGCAGCCTCGAAAATAAGGGATCAGCAGCCTCACCTGTCCCGGGGACAGTCTATGGGATATCTAACAATCCAGAAGAGCAGTGGAAAACGGTGCTGGAATAAGGGAATTTCCCGCAAAAAAGGAAGGTTGACAGCTATGCTCAGAGGCAGTATGCCTCTGTATGAGAGATAGCCAAATATGTCAATTAAGATTTCTCTCAGTCTCTCATTTTACTAATCTTAAATTTAGTTTCCCACAATTCCATATCAGTTTGCTATTAAAAAATAAATAAATCCTAATGAAAATGTATTAGAATTTTAGTGCATTTTCTCCTAATATACACATTTTTGCAAAACAATTTCCTCTAATACAATACATTTTGTATGTTATTTTCACTAAATGCACGCTTTGCCCCAGTATATGCATTTTTGTACAGATTACTTGGATGGAGAACTGCAGTTCAAATTATTCCCTCACCCCTACTCTTTATACCAGTTTCTGGAATCACAGGTGAGGGTAGCACTGTTGCACTGTGGGCTCCTCACCGGCACGTGATTGGC
Organism: Podarcis cretensis; assembly: GCF_951804945.1. Taxonomy (NCBI): domain Eukaryota; kingdom Metazoa; phylum Chordata; class Lepidosauria; order Squamata; family Lacertidae; genus Podarcis; species Podarcis cretensis. The sequence goes on along the minus strand of NC_137170.1, from coordinate 70,238,515 downwards.
CACTGTGAGAACAGGATGCTGGGTTAGATGGGCCTTTGGTCTTATCCAGCAGGGCTCTTCTTATGTTCCTACCAAACAATTGGTACAAAATTAGTCTCTCAATTACCGTATTTTTCGTCCTATAGGGCGCACCGGCCCATAGGACGCACCTCGTTTTTTGGGGGGGGGAAATGAATAAAAAAAATTATTTCCCCCTCCCCAGCCGCGGCTGCCACCCCAAGCCTTGTGCACACCTGCCTGAAGCACGGGGCACCCTCCGGAGGGCTCCGCGTGCTTCGGGCGGCAGGCTGCCGCCCCAAGCCTTGCGTGCTAGGCGGGACCTCCTGCGGGCGCGCATCGCTTGCAGACACTCGCCGGGGCTGCAGGCTGCTGCCCCCAAGCCTTGTGAGCCCGCAGGAACTCCCGCCGGGCTTGCAAGGCTTGCAGATAGCTTCCTGAAGCCTGGAGAGCGAGAGGGGTCGGTCCGCACCGATGCCTCTCACTCTCCAGGCTTCAGCGAAAGCCTGCATTCGCCCCATAGGACGCACACACGTTTCCCCTTCATTTTTGGAGGGGAAAAAGTGCGTCCTATGGGGCGAAAATATGGTAGAACTGAACCATAAAGTTGAAAAAAGGGGGTTTTTTTTAATCTGCACCAGAGCTGAACACAGTTTTGTAATGGTTCTGTTATCAGCTGCATATTTTCAGGATATTTCTCCAAGAGCAAATTGAAAAAGGAATGTGAAAACATGCCAATCAAGCAAATGGCAGGAGGTAGAAATGTGTTGCATGTAACTCAGCTGAGCAGTATCCTCATTACATAATCAAAGTCTCATATAAGCTTTGAGAACTTTTCCCATTCTTCATGTTTCCCACAAATGTATGTAAAAAAAAATGGCAAGCTTTTCAATAGCAACAAGCAGCCATACTTTCAACTGCTTATTCCTGCAAGGACCATGATTTTTTAAATTAAAAAAATCATACAAATGTAAAGAATAAGTACATTCAACGCCTGCTAAACAAAAGCATTCAGATGGGTATTTTAAGCCAGACTATTTATTGTTGAACAACAAACAAACACGGTAATCAGTCTTTAATGAAACAGAACACAAAGAGATTTTGATTTAGTGTTGTTTATGCAAAATGAAAGGAACATAAACCACTCCATAATGTGGAAAAGAATTATAGTGTAATTGAATAAGAGCTGGCTAGATCCGGAAAGTGTCTGTGAAAATAAATTAGAAAGCTGCAGAAGCTGCTGAAAGGACAGAATGCTGCTAGGGTGTAGCTTGGTAAAATAAGACATGCAACCGGTGTGCATTTGGCTCTAGTAACTGGGGGAGGCCTGGATCTCTGGTGGAGGACAACGAAAGGAGCACAGCAGGAACAGGCCACATGGTTGTGTGAGAAGGTAAAGGTGTGATTGTGAAAGAGAAGAGGTTTTAGCAGGAGAGACTGGATTTAAGTAGATTTACCTGAAAAGTCACAAAAAACAGGAATGCAAAAACAAAATGCATTGTGTGTGGTAGCCCTCTCCAGGCATTTGTTCTATAAGTTCAGAGAACAGGTGGAGAGGAACCAGGGCCCCATCCCCATGAACATCTCCACCAGGTCTCATGACCTCCACCCATTCAGCGGCAGTTCTGAATGGGAGTGCTACATTAATCAAATATTTATCCAGTGTAGGGTCCTCCTGATTGTATGGAGAAGCCTGCACACACAGGGGGCTTCCAAGTGTGTGTGAGAGGGGGGGTTGTATCCAGTGAAATTCTCCCATTAGCATGTGAAACCTGCATCCAAGGTCACTTCGCTACTCCAGTTTATGGGGCTATGCTTTCCACAGCTCCACCAATCTCAGAAACAGCCATATCTTTAAGAGCCAAGTTGAGATACTATATCTTTGGTCTTCTCCAGAGTGAAAACTGCTGCTGGTTGGTGGTGGAATCTTCTTCTTTTCATCCCAGGAGAATGTGCAGGACATATTTCACACACCCCTGCCAACGTTTCCACTCCATGGACACAGGTGTTGCACCATGCCATTTTGCTTCCATCACAAGTACACAAGCAGCGTGTTTTTACCCCTGGTTAACCTGCCCCTTTCCCTGCCATCTAATGAAGAACCTGCTCCTCAGGCATAAACTGGTGGCTCCTCAAACTCCTTGAAAATTTAGCAGGATGAAATGGTTCAGGTGAGGGAGTGGGATGCAGTCAGTGAATGGCAGCTGCAGCCAACATGGTGACCTCCAGCAGTTGTGGACTACAACTCCCATCATTCCTGATCATCAGCCATGCTGGTTGTGGCTGATGGGAGTCGCAGTCCACAAAGGTCTGGAGGGCACCATGTTGCCTAACCCATATGAATATCTACCTCCAGCTTTAAGGCGCAGGTCCATTAGCATTTGGCACAATGAAAATGCACAAAGCATAGATTTCACTATATCCCTTCAGGATATGACTCCACTTGTCCTTTTCTTAGCACTGACGCCACACTATACCGGTCGGTCAGAAATGACTCCCTACACTAATCAATACTGGGCATCAGACCTGAGTTAGGGATGCTGCATGGCCATCTGGGGAATTTCACATATCTTTTTGTACATTATAGAACAAGCCTTGGATGCCTGCCTGAATTTCATCAGCTAAACGAAATGCCTGTTTCCGGCAAAGGTTGATGTAGCAATAATAAGACTAGTCACAGAGACAGTGTTCTTTGCTCTTAATCTGCTTCTGTGGCAGTTTGCTATGCAGCAAGCTATTTGTTATATTGAGTGATCTGTCAGAGAAATGGGAAGGGTTTTTTGTATGTTTTTTTAGCCACACCAACACAGGCCTTTGTTTTAGAAGTTAACGGTGGCATGGAGGGAAATCCTCTAAGTGGAACACTGAAAGTTTCCTTTTACAGAATCAGACCACTGGCCTGTCTAGCTCAGTTAGGAACATAGGAAGCTGCCTTAGTATAAGGCAGACCATTAGTATAGTAGTCAGACCATTTGCTTATCTAGCTTTCTGTTGTCTATGCTGACTGACAGCAGCTCTCTGCAGGGAATCAGGCAGGAGACCTGGAGATGTCAGGGATTGAACTGGGACCTTCTGCATGCACAGTGGACACTCTGCTACTGAACTATGGCCCTTTCCCGTATCAGCTACTGCCTCCTGGTAGTGGTTCTCCAGACTTTCACCTTGTGGTGGATTGTGTTTGACCAGAAAGGTCACCAAGATAAGAAGACCCATACTCCGTACACCAAAGGCAATTATATCTTCATCCTACCCCTTTCAGTTCTTTAAAAAAGCATTGTCTGGGTCCAGCATCACTAGTACTGGACACATCTCTTTCCCCATATGTAAAATGGTAATAATATTCATAGCCTTCATAGGATAATGGTGAAGACAAAAGGTTCCAGTGGCTCTGTCCATTAAAAGCATGATACAAATTGTGATTAATTTCTGCAAGAAATTGCCATGTTCTTTAAGAATGTCTGTGTTTTCTTTAAAAAGCACTTTAATCCAAGCCTCTTTTCCAGCCTTTTTTAACCTATGGTCCGCAGATATTGTTGGACTACAACTCCCACCATCCCTTACCACTGGTCCTGCTAGCTAGGGATGATGGGAGATGAAATAAAATGGAAGAAAGTTGTAGGTTTTAAAATCTGCCCTGCCTTGGGTTTCTTCCATTTTATTTCATTTCATTTTTTGGCAGGAAGTGTCTGGTACCTTGAAAAATCCCAGTTCCTTTAATGAACACTCAGTTCTAAATATAAGGCCCGTATTTGGCTATTCAGAGTTAGCTACTTTTCAGAACTGGTGTTTTCTGCATGAGCTTACAATTCTAAATTAAGACAAATGATAGATCTAGCTGGACAAAAGGATAGCAAAAAGGGGAAAAGATCTTACAGCAATTAAACAGCAAGGCTAATGGGTGGCAATTGTAGTTCACAGTTTCAATAAATGTCATATAATGACTTTCAATGTAAAGGAAATAAAAAGGCAGATGTTAGAGCATGCTGAAGAAAAGAGCTGATTTCTGTTATGGATTCTCATACATCTCAGGCCAAAGCAAAATTGAGCTATGAGGATGGGAGGATGTTGTTTGCTTTGCTGAAAGAGTCTTAATTAAAAGGACTGCTCTTTGGGGTATAAGGCTTCAACAGATAAGTATAAATCTTGGATGTATGACTATATTGTTCAACATGTAAGCATTTTTTTTTCCAAAATCACATTTCTAAAGAAGTATAACCCTCATGTTTTATTTATTTAGCACTTATATGGAATTTTCTGAGAGGAGTCCTGAGGTTTGCAGACACACCAAAAGAAAAATACTTAGGGGAAAATAATCTGGGCATGGGAGCAAGAACTGAATAACTGTCCAGTGAGATCACATTCAATTGGCATAGAATGGTGACTGACAGTTGAGGGGACAGATGGACACAGAATATAGCATTATGAAATGTGTTATTACAGTCTTGGCTGTGAGTCCTTGAAGACCTGCTTTGTAGGCCATTTCTACCTGGCCTGGGTGGGCAGAGCCTGGGCTGACTCCAGATACAAAAGTTGAGGCTGCTGAACAGACTCCTGGGCTGGGGTGATGTTTGGGGGGTTTTGTTGAAGGGGTTGTTGCTGTTGGTTTGTTTAAATCTTTGTTTTAGATTTTGTTGTGATTTATGTTGAAATTGTTCTGTTTGGTTTTGTATCTTTTAAAGTTGAGTTTATTCTTTAAGGAATACTTTTGTTTTGTTGTAGTTATGCATTTTTTCATGTTGAGCATGGTTTGAATTGTGGAAAGGCGTCATACAAATGAAATTCCGTATGTAATGACTGGTTGAATGGCTGAAAAACTGAACAGGAGTGATCTACAATGCAAGGTTTTGAGGCAGGACCTGCATGCAATAATGATGCTGTTTTAATCAGGATACCACCAGTGGAAAGGCCCTGTCTCCACTTACCAAGAGCCTAACCCATGAATGCAGAGACACTGAAAATAGATCAGAAGCAGGCAGTGAAAAGCAGAGTGGGATATGGTGGTGCCAGCTCATGCAAAGATCCTTGGTGTGAGACTACAGGTGCTACACAGATACAACAATGTTCCTTTATTCCGCTGGGGAATATTGGAGGGTGTGTATTGTGTGTACTGCAAAAGAAATAAAAAAAAATTAATTATCACCTTTTAAACTGTGTGGGGTTTTTTTGTTTTGTTAGTATGTTATGTATTTTTGTGTTTTTATATTGTAAACCACCCTCTGATCCTTGGATGAAGGGTGGCATAGAAATTTAACAAATAAATAAATTATAGATTTATATATATTAAAAAAACCCAAACGGAATAAAACTTGAATGATAAGGACTTGCATTAAGGAAGGGGAAGGGACCTAGTGATACAACACACCAAATTTAGTTGCAATCCTAAACATACTTGCTTGAGTTTTTTAAAAAGGGTATTGAACTTAGTGGGACTTACATTCGAGTAAACATGCAGAGGACTGAGCTGCACATTATATGCTCTGTAAGACAGAAAGCTGTGCAAAATTAAATCCTTTTGTTGTAATCTCTCTCTTTTTAAAGGAGGATATTTTATAGTGCAGTAGCAGAAATCTTGCTTCTCCATATGGATTTCTACAACATGCCACTCTGTTCGAATGAAATCACATTTAGACATAGAATAGGCTTCAGATTTTCTGGAGAAGTTAAAAGAAAAAGATTATACTAAGCAAGCAAAACCTCAGCTTTTGTATAATTTGAATTTGCTGCACTGGCTAGAGATAGTGATTATTTTAACCAGTGAATTGTAAGAGGCATTTGAGTAAATTAATCTCAAAATAGATTTCACTGTCTTCTGCAAGGATACAGTGACGCATCTCAAAATTCCTTTGATAGATGCCTTTTGTTGGAACAATGAAAGCAATAAATGGCGATACTTTATCAGAACTCTTCAGTTATGTCCCCAGACACAAAAAGAAAAATAAGCACTTGATTAGTAAAATAATGGCAAAGTGCATAGCATGAAAGGTAATCCAAAAATGATAAAAAAAGGATCAGACTGACCTAAAAAGTGTACCATGTGTAAAACAAGAGACCAAAATGTGTGGCATACTGAATGGCAATGAGCTTGGAATTCTGTTTGTAAAACAATCCTATCTTCATGTGTCCTAGCCTTGAGTCACTGTGTCTTGGAATGTCTGTGAAATAAATGGTTCTGACTTAGGCCACTTTCAAACATATCTTTGGTAGTGCTATAGCTTTTGGGTTTGGTCGGGGGGCTTTTCTGCATGCTTCCATATGACGCTATCATCGTTCCATTGTTATTCTGGAATATTGCAGTCGCCAAAGTGCATTTGTGAAAGATCCAGAATGGTTCAGCTATATTTTCATTGTGAATAAGATACTTGGAGCTTTCTCCTGCTTTTGTGTATAGTGGTGGCAGGGTGGTTTGAGCACTAGTGTGGGTGGAAAAAAGCACAATCACCCTCTAGAAAACAGGGACACGTGGCTGGTGGTCTATGACAATTTTGCTCCAAAAAACACTGGAACAAACAGCAGCTATAGAACTCTGAATAGTATACTGTGGGTTTTGAACCAAGTTAGGATGATGTCCGCTCTCTGAGGCAGTGCCCAATGATTCAGTGGGTACTGAGACCAAAGTGAAGAACTATATGCAAAGAATCCTTGTGGTGAGGGGTTTTTAACCTGCCAGTGAGTTTGCTGCAATTGGGTGACAAGCAGTAGTCCTCCAAGTGGCTCTTGCTTACTTTCGACCTTCTGTTTTCATTTTTGATCTTCCCATTATCTGAGCAACTGACTTTCATTCCAGACAGGGCTGGGATGTTTTGCCGCATAAGGCAAAACAGGAAATGGTTCTCCCCTCCCCACACTGCCTCCACTGCCACCTCTGCCACTGCCTGGGGCGACTGGAGACAGCCCAGGGAAGCTCCAGTGCAATGAAGGAGGCCAAAGAGGAACAGGCAGTGGCAGTGGAGCAGGAGGTAGAGGTAGAGGCGACAAGCACAGGAGGCGGCAAGTGGGACACCCCTCGGGGCATAGATCTGCCGCCCCTTCCAGTTGTCCCCAGCCTGCTGCCTGAGGCAACTGCCTCACCTTTTTTTTTATAATAATTTTTATTAATTTTCCAATTTTATAACAAAGCAACAACAACAACATAAAAGCATCAACCAATACAAACAAACACACAAATATAGATTCTTAACCTCCTTTTCATAAGCCTCCTTTCTCGGACTTCCCCATACCTCACCCTTTTTGCATCCTTATTTTACAGTTTTTCAGCAACCCTTTTAGCCAATTAAATTTAAATTTATTAAATTTCTCAATTTCACCTTAAGTCATCAAACATTTTCAGCTGTAATTCTGCATCTTCCTTCCCCTTGACATTTTAACACTGATCAATATTATAACAGTTCTTAAGGTAAGCTTTAAACTTCTTCCAGTCTTCCTCCACCGTCTCTTTCTCTTGGTCACGGATTCTGCCAGTCATTTCTGCCAATCCCATAAAGTCAATCACTTTCGTCTGCCATTCTTCCAGTGTGGGGAGTTCTTGTGTCTTCCGATACTTTGCTAGAAGGATCCTTGCTGCTGTAGTGGCGTACATAAAAAAAGTCCTATCCTTCCTTGACACCAATTGGCCGACCATGCCCAAGAGAAATGCCTCTGGTTTCTTGTGAAAAGTAGAGGCAACTGCCTCACCTTGCCTCAAGGGCAGGCCGGCCCTGATTCTGGTGGCCACAGAGGCTGTCTACACTGTCCACACCTGAAATTAATCTGCTTTACTACTGCTTGTGGTGCTGTGGGTATATTCAAGCCTGCCTTGTAATGGTGTGGTGTCTGCTGTCTTTTGGGTCCAGGTTGTCACCCGCTGCCCCATTATCCAGGTAGCTCCAGCAGAGTCTTACATTCCTCAAGCTGACTTATGCGCAGATCAAACAATCGGCAAGACAAAGGCAAAATTCACTAACGGCACCAGCACTCCAAGGTGAGCACAATTCTTGTATTTTTCAGAGGAATGGCACACACACAGAGAGAGAGAGCTATTTTCACAGAGTTAAAAGTTATTTGTCAATACTGGGGCACACGTACCAAAGACAATCTCAGATGTCAGTTACAAAATTGCCATCTGTTGTATTGCTTTGCACGGACTTCTCATCTTTCCTGCCATTGCTATTGTGCTTTACAGAGTGGATCATAAACCAGACGTCTCACAAGTGCGTTTTTCATGCTTTTAGGAAGACGCGTTAGAGTGCCAAATGAGAACACGTTGAGAAAATTTCCTATTTCTATTTTTCCTTCCACTTACTTGTCATTTGTGGGGTTGATAACTGGAATTACAGCAAAGCCTAATGGTATCTGAAGAAACAACTTGACGCTTTCCCTGATGCAGCCTCGGCACTTAAAGAGAAGAGAGAGCTCTCCTGCTGTTTATTCCTGGGTAGCCTCACACAAACAGGAATCAAATGCTGACGGCCATGCATCCGTCCATGTAGAGTCTCAGTCTTGGGCTGGGGGGGAGCAGAGGCTGGAGCCTGTAAAGCCCCAAGGCATACTGTCAACACCCCTTCTGGGCATATTTGGGATTTGAGTGCTCTATGCTTGAACAAGATGCTCTGCAAAGGGCAGTAAAGCAATGCCTCCATTCTATTGTCCACAGATGTCCATTTGAGTTCCATTTTTGTACGGTTCATTTGATGCGAGAACACAAATAAGTAGCTTGTACATAGCCCTCTGAAAGAGACAAATAGAATTAGGCAAGGGGGGATATAGGTGATATTTGCTGCATTTGCTTTACTACTTGCGAGCTCTGCAATAGGTGTGTAGATAAGTACACCAGGCTGCATCAGAAGAGAGGGCTGGGGAGGTGGGGCAGCTCCATCAAGTTCACTCCAGGGTGTTTTCAGAATTTGGGTTGTTGTTGTTGTTTTTAAAAATGTATGGATCGTTTGCTTTGAATTTTAGGCGGTAGCTTTTAATTGCAGGGTTTAAAACTGTTAGGCTATCTTTGCAGGCAGCCTAAGCTGACTTGCTTTAAATTTTCTGGCACATCTCATCAACTATGAATGATTTTTTAAACTTCCAGTCTCATCTTTGAGGAAATTAAATATCGGTAATGAGAATGAAACTTTTCAATATTGCCGGGGGAGGGGGTGGGCGGTGAGAATAAAGTCCAACATTCTGCTCTGTTGGTATGTTGTTGTTGTTGTTTAGTCGACTCTTCATGACCCCATGGACCAGAGCACGCCAGGCACTCCTGTCTTCTCTATTGGTATAATCACTTCCAATAAAACCTTCCAAGGTGCGTTCCAAAGCTTCAGTCTTGCAGTTCAAAAAGCAATTCATCAAGCAGACCTAAAATTACTCATTTATTCTAAGTTGGAGATTCAGTTTCCATGCTAGTTGTCTGCAGTACAAAAGATCTGTTTTAAGAATGTAATCAACCAAATAAGATGGTAATGTGGCATAAATGTTGGAATAAATTCTGCCTTAGAAGCACCTTGGTGCTAAAACAGCAATGAGTCAAATGTCTTTCATAGGTCAACAGGGAAAGAAAAGTGTCAGTTTCACTTGTATCCAAATGATAAGTGCTTGCTTAAGAGATGTAGCAAATCAGTTACCTATAGCCTGCAAAATGAGAATCTCATTTCTGAGATACATATTTATGAAAGAGCTGGCAGGGGGTGTGGGGAAGAGACGGACTCTGTTTCCAAATACCTTTTAAGCTTGCTGTACATGAAAAGAGACATAAGCAGGCAGAATTGCTAAAATGATGGCAAAGAGCGTGGAAGGAAAAGTAATCAGAAAATGATGGGAGAAAAATCTGACATCATAAATGTGCTGTGAAGCAAATGATAATCTTTGCTTCTTTATTCAAGTATACAGTATTCAAGGCAAGAGCTCATATTTTTCACGTTCTAAGAATCTGACTGCTCTTTTTGATGTACTCATGAAGGCCGCTATAACGTATAATATATAATGCCTGCATACAGAATATGTTTATAAGCTATGCCAGTTAATCAGAAAAGAATTTGTGGCCTATCACACCCTTTCCTTCTCAGTGACGGGTGGGGCAAGATGCGACTCTTACCTTTCTGCAGTACGCTGCATTCCCATCCCATCAAACCCAGGTTTCTGCACCATCACCTGCCTTTCTCCATCCAGGCACACAAGATTCGTTATCCCAGTTCAAGGGCCTGCTTCTTGAGCCCTTGCTTAAACTTAAGCCCTTTTGAAAATGCAGTGACTGGGAATATGGAACTCCTTAGGCCAAGTCACATCATTGGTCCATGAGTCCAGGACTGCCTGTTCTCATCGGCAGTGGTTCTCTAAAGCCTGAAGCCTGATTCTGCTACCTGAGTTTTCCTCATAACCTTGGGGTCGGACCCCACTTCTTCAGGGTATGAGACCAGGGAGAGCAAGAGAGGGAATTGCTCTCAGGGCCAACCCCACAAGCCCCATACCACCCGGAAGCACATTTTCAGGAAGAGCTTATGGTGCCAACAAGCCTCCAACCCAAGAATGTCACGTTGCCCTCCTCTGACTCTGAGGGCTCAGAAGCCCTAGTGCAACCGCATTCAGAGTCAACTACTGTTCAAGTATGCTGGACACCTTTACATGAAAAGTCTCCTCTCAGCAAAGGCAGAGCTAAGCTGCTGGCAAAGAGCTGCAGGTCCTATATCAGGCTCAGTCTGAGGATGGATAGCTTAGTTGGTTAGAGCATGGTGCTGATAATGCCAGGGTTGCAGGGTTGATCCTCATATGGGACAACTGCATATTCCTGCGTTGCAGGGGGTTGGACTAGATGATCCTATGGGTCCCTTCCAACTCTACAATTCTATGATTCTATGAATACTGCTGCTGAAGCAACTTCTGAGCCCTGCCCTTACGAAGTCTCCAGCATGAGCCCTGCATGGCACTGCCTCATCTGTGTTGAGATCAGCACTCTCGTCAGAACAGTTCCTCTTAACTTGAGAAGCTGGGAATTGAACCTACACAGAGAGCATATGCTGTGCCCACCAACAGTGCTTGAAGACAAAACATAAAAACTAACCCACCCATCCCAAACTCCAGACTTCCTCTAACAGTGGAACTTCTTTGCATGAAAGATCCTGTGCATATGGCTACTCATGGCTCACTCTGGGACAAACCGTTAAGATGAAAAGTAGTAGACACTTATCTGCTACAAACAACTCTATGTGACTGTATCATTTACTTTGAATATGCATGAAATGTTTCTTGCAGGATGGGGGTATAGGAAGGATTGTTTCTTATGTGTGTTTTTTTGAAATTGAAAAATGACGCTTTTCTATAAAAGGATTCTGTAGATATATTGCCAGCCTATGGCTCCAAACAGACATGCTCATTTGTCTGTTCATGGGATGATGCAGTTGTTGTAGAATAGTACTCCCTCTAGCTACATCTTGGTGGTATTGACTTACTTCTTTACATAGTGTGCTGCTAAATATATACGTATGTCGGAGGTTTTATTGTAGGCTGTGCTGCAAAAAGCTTGTAGAACCTTGACAGAGTGAATTAATCTTCCCACTGCTGCTGTTCTCACAAGCTTTCCTATGTTTTATATAGTTTAAATCAAATTAAGATGGTTTCTGATGAAACATAATGAGTGGGGGTGGCAGGGGAGGAAGAAAGGAGGAAGGCCACAATTTCACTTCTGTTCCCTATGTAACACCTACAGTAAGAGGAGGAGGAGCAAGTCTCTCACCAAGGTCAGGTGTTCAGGTTTTTTCCAGCATGTCTGGTGCTTGTGCAAAGGGGAAATTTAATGCGCCATTCTCAATTTTGGATGATATGCTACAAACACAAATGAAGCAAGAACAATGACAGGCTAGCCATTTCATCCTGTAATTTTCACATCTGGTCTTAATTTGATTTTGGAAAGTGTAAAACTGGAAAATTCTAGACAGCTGTGAGGTGGTTTACCTGTGATGACTGCAGCTTCAAGAGATGACTGGCATGTGTTACTGGGCCATTACTCATTCTTACTTTTGATGGGCCTCTCTAGCAGTTATAGCCTACACAGGTTACACCAATCTCCCTGCAAATGAAACATCTAAAGGGCACCAGTTTGGTGAAGGCTGGGTAATATTTTGGAGTCCAACTCTCATCATCCCTGACCACTAGCCATGCTGGTTGGCAAAGATAGGAGTAGGACTCCAACAACATCGGGAGGGCACCACATTGGGGAAGGCAATTTAGATCACACACATATATAACCACCTGTTTAAATACAGCTGTATTGGTTTCCAGGTGGTTTCCAGTCCCAATTTAAGGTGCTCACATTAGTGCTTAAAGCCCTAAATGACTTAGACCCCAAATATCTGAAAGACCCCTCACCTTCCCTCTTGGGTGCTAAGCTCAGCAGAGGGGGGCCTTCTTGGTTGTTTGCCTCCATCTGAAGACTGGGGTGGGTGATGGCCTGGGAGAGGGCATTCCCTCCCCACAGAGGTGCATCTGGAAACTTCATTACACAGTTTTCAGTGGATGCTGAAGGCACACCTCTGCACTGTGGCCTTAAAAAACCCCTATCCTGGGACCTGTTGCCCAAAGTTACCTATCTATTCTTGTTTTATATTTGGCTTTGTTTACTTTAGCATGACTGTGAACTTTCATGAAACCTGAATTATTTCCTCTTACCTGTCACTGTTTTCAGGGGTGTGTGTGGGTTTTTCCCCTAGAAAGAAAATCCTTGCAATTTCTCTTTCTTTTTTTGGAAGCCCCCAGCAAAGTAATTTGCATCATGAACTTTCTGAGCGTCTTTTCTGAAACTCTTTTGGCTTGATTTGTATGTCAGCTGCCCTCCGGACCGCCTCCGTGGAAGGCCTCCTGCCGCGGGTGTGATTGCTAGGCTCTCGACAGTAAGATTCAAACTGTGACCAAATATCTGAGGAAGGCTGAATTGGTACTTCCACCTTCTTTTTCCTGCTGTGATACACAAAATCATTTTCCATTGGCAAAACCCATCCACCCTAAATAAAAATCAGGGTTTGTGATTAAAACACACACGCACACAGCAGGTGGCAAGTGATTTTCCATTCTCCGTACCATTCTAGCCTCACAGCTAGTTAACACGCCGCCTCATCTTCTTTAATCATGATTTCTCTTTTGCCTGCCGGCCTGATTTGCATGATGGGCCATGACTTCCCTGAAGGAGTCTTGAAGTGTTTTCAAACATCTCAAGTCGGAGCTCTCTCAAGAGAATCTTCCTTGTTTTGCTGGACGCTTTGAGAATAGTTAACGTTTCCTACATCACAAGAAGAGCCATGTTGGGAAAGAGGAAGCCAGGCTTTGCTCTTAAAAATTGTCCCAAAGCTTCTTTTGGTATGAAATGTGGCAGACTTCCTCACAGATTCACCTGTGCTCCAGCACCTGTGCAGACTTCCTTATTTCCTTTTGGGTATTGCTGCATACACTGCCTTTTGACTTGAAAGGCTTAAAAAATAAATAAATCAGTGCACTCCTCTTATTCACTTAGGGGTGGAAGGATTTGTCCATTTTGGTTCTGTCCATTTCTCATTTTTCCAATCCTGAATTTAGATTTCTATATTTGACAGAAATTTGCCATTTTTTAAAAAAACAACCATGAAAATTCATCAGAATTTTAGTGTGAATTTCTGCTGATAAACAGATGCTTATAATCCAGCTTTGACTAATGTACATTTTTTTGCAAGCAATTTCACCTAATAAAATTTGTTTTTAAATGCTATTTTTACTAACATGCTCATTTTATTCCCTCTTTCCCCTAACATGCATTTTTGTAAACTGTGTTTGGTTGGATCATAAAATCATAGAACTGCTGAGTTGGAAGGAATCCTGTGGGTCATCTAGTTCAACCCCCTGCAGTGGTATCACAAAATTTGGATAAGTGCGAAATTTGAAGGATGGCTGTGTTTTGGTTTGCAGATTGTTTCAGAAAGTGTGAATCCAACTGATTCGGCTTTAAATGCATACTGGATCAAATTTCTTCTCCTTACCTCTCTTCAGTATATCCTTATTATTTCTTCTCCTTACCTCTCTTCAGTATATCCTTGTTATGAGTGAGTCTGCTGTTCAGTTTACATCCCACTTTTCTTCCAAGAAACTCAAGGCAGCCTACATGCAGTAGTAGCACATGTGGTGAGGTGGAACCATGCAGGCCTCCTCCCTGCCTTGACACTGGCATTACTGCTGATTACCTGGACAGGGCTGGGGTGGGACAGGACCTCAGTGAAGGTTGCAATTGTGGGGATGCAGTGGTGGGGATGTCCCAGCCCAGTTCAGGTAAGCAGCAGTGATTCAGGCATTGGTAGGGCCACTCTACTCCACCACAACACATACACTGCTAATGTGTACGTGGTTCCTTCCCATGCCCTGTGTGATCATCACAAGAGCTCTGTCAGGGAAGTTAGGCTATGTCTGTCTGAGAGTTGACTGTGTCAAGGTCACTCAGTAGGCTTCGTGGTTGAGTGAGGATTTGAATCTTGGACTTGCAGGGTCCTAGTCCAATACTCTAATTATTAGACTACACTGGTTCTGTTTATTTTGCAGCAAGCCTCTTCTCCCACCCTCAGGAGATCAGGAACCCTTCTCTATCCATTCTGGGAGGCAAGTACATGCTGCTCAGTTGGAACTCAGTGCAGATGTTTCACTGAATGATAAAGTGTGTGTGTGTGTTTCATTGTTTGGAAAGGCCTGCGGTTGCAATATGGTTATTTCTGTAGTAGATTTGTGAAAGCATTTCTTTTTCTGCTTCTACCCGCTTTTTTCTTTTTTGTCTCGCTGCAAAAGAATAACGCTTGTGCCTTCCAAGACGTCATATGGCCTATTTTGTTAACGGCACAGATCGCATGCTATTCAGTCTGTGTCAGTTCTGTTTTCCAACCTGACACTTCATTTAACATAAAAGTTCTGCCTGTATTAAAACTTCATGTACACAAAGAGCAGATCAAATAAATCTCTGGCTCTCGGTTTCATATTTGTGTCATCAGCTCACTTTTGGCACTAAGTTACAGCATACATCTTAATTTAGAGGCCTGAACTTCAGCAGCAGCGACAGTAGTTCCTTTCCGAGAATGCTGTGGGGGATTATATTATAATGAATAGAGGAGGCATGCTTGCTTTTCTTTGCAGCACAACAGCAGAGCACCATTGCAGATCTTTCTTTACTCAAGAGAAGGAAGGCTATCAAATGCTCAGAGCACAGGAGCACCCTTTCATCTTGTTTTCTTTTCTGGTTTTGCTCCACTTATACCTGTGGGTCTTCAAAGCCTTCCAATCAGTTGTCTGTCAGAGCTTCAAAGCACTGCATCACCTGATGCATTGTGTCACTGTGACATCAGGTGATTGACAGGTGTACAAGGGGTGGGGCCGTTGAGGAGGTAATGATTTAGCCCACGAGCCAAGTCCAGTTACCCACTCTGGTGTATAGGATTTTATCTTTAACATTCTGCTACCTGAGCACATAGGTTGCATTCAGCAGAATGTTGCATTTGCATCAAGCTACTTGGAAGTGGGGATTGGTCATGATTTCCACACCTTGATCTATGGAAAGAATGGATGCCGGGGCTGATTTGTCTGCCAGCATTTTAAGAGGGATGTTCTCAGAAAAGAGTTGCAGCTCAGCCTCCCTGGCCCATTAGAGGATTTTGTATAAGACACTTGTAGTACTGCTTGCATCACGGTGGCTTAAAAGACCTGAGCTGTAATCCTGCTATATCCCTTTTCAGAAAGGAGGAAAGAATTGTATACACATATAAGGGCACTATATGTTTTCTTTGTTTCTTAAGCCTTGTATAGTAAACCCTAATGTCGTTGTCTTTTTCGTTGCGGCTAAATCTTTCAGGAGACTAGCTATGGTGATTTCAGAACTGTTTCCATTCCATTAATAACTTCCAATCCATTAGGTGTTAGGTAGAGCTGGAGTTACTTGTTCACCATATTCATCTGTTTGAACAATAGACTTAGCAATATTGGATTTTCTCCACTGTCATTTTATTGCCTAGTTTACTCAATATTATGCAGGTTTTAACATGCGGAGCAATATTACAATGCGTACCCCCCTGCATATATTTGGACTTCACTGGTCAAGTGGAAGTTAAAGAATAAATCAGCTAAGGTGTTGACTTACTAACAGTAGATCATTGGCCACTATTGCTGCTGTTGAAACGTCTGCTTCTGAAATTGCTTGTATACTCACAAACTCATCACAAAGCGTCAACGGACAGCTGCTCAGCTGGTACCAAGTTTTTAGAGCAACCTGTTCTAATGGACTACCGCCTGTTAAATGCATGATTAATGAAAAGAAATATCTTGCATAGAAATTAGGAATATTATGGCTGTGATCCAGGGAGCCAGTTTAACATTCATAAATGCTTCTGATTTCCAGCACCAGATGGTCTTTGTCACAAGCCACTTTTCAAAACCCTTCCTTGTACAACGTTGTGACCACCGTACTATACCAGCTGTTACATGTAAATTTGATTGCATGGGTCATAGCTCAGTAGTAGAGCACAAGCTTTGCGTGCAGAAGGTTCCAGGTTCAATCCCTGGTATCTCCAGGTAGGGCTGGGAAAGATCCTTGTTTGAAATATCAGCAAACTATTGCCCTTCTGTGAAGACAATACTGAGCTAGATGGATGAATGGTTGGATTTGGTGTAAGACATCTTCCTATGTTCCCAGTTTCTAAAGCAATTTCTCAAGTGCTGCTGGAGCCGTGATGGAGCATCAGCAATGCAAAGGATATTAAAAGAACCCATGAACTTTTTTCAAAGCACCTTATTCACAGAGTTTTTGTCATGTTATTGGCATTACCCTCCAATTGCCACTATATTTTCTGGACAAACACTGCCACACTTCAGTAATCACACATTCTGTCTATCACAGAAGTCCTGGATTAAGAGATCTCCATACTCTCTTATCTCTGCGATGCCTCTCCCCACACCCCTGGCACCATAGAGAATTAACTCCCAATGTAGATTTCACTTCCTGAATCAGGGAAAGGTTTAGTAAAACTTCTGAGGTACGTAACATCTGCTCTGCTTGACGTATACGTAGCATGCTCTAGGACATTGCCAATTAAATGTCATATTTTTCTTTTTTATATAAAAGTAAAAACAACAACACCAAAAACAGTTCAGTACTCATTCCACTTCTGGCTTAGAGAAAGAAGCACATTGCAGCAGCTGCATAATTGAGTAGGTGTTACACAACTTCTCTTGTCAAGAAAGGATAATGTCATGGAACATTCTATCTTCCTTTCCTTAGTAATCTTCCCATCTGTTATTGGAGTTGTTTATGCATTGGAAACAAAAGCTAATCACACAGCTCGGGTTTGAACACACTTTGGGGTGGTGGGGGTGATTTTCTCTCTCTTTTTGGTTACCACTCACATTCACTCTGATAGAAAAAGGACTACCTTTTGCAAAGCAGACTGACTCATGAAGAGTCATGTCTAAATGAGCACAATTTGAAAGACACTTATTCAGAGCTCAGTGGGTTTTCCTTATATGCTTAGAATTCAACTGCCAAATCCTAAAATTAGTAGCTGAGTAAAGATTTGTTGGATTCACACACACACACACACACACACACACAGCATGAAGATGGAAGATGTCAGTCTCACTTCTCTGTAGGCATCTTCATTGTTTGGATCAGGCAGACCAATCCTTCCACTTGAGCCAGCACAATTGGCCTCCTGTTGGCTACCACTGGCATGATGATTGTGTCACTCTGCTGACAATACCTCCCCCATCTGCCTATTGGACAGTTAGGTGGGAGGATCACCAATGGTATTGCCGCCAGTGGAACCCAGTGGAAGACCCCAAAACAGGGCATTCCAGGAGTGGAGCAGTGCTGAGCCAGTCCGGAATCCCCTGGATCTTGGGTTATTTTCACATCTGCCACCAGGCCCTATCACTGTGCTGGCCTGGGACTATGCCTGATCTGCCTTCCCCACTTTCTGCTGTTGCCACTGTGAGTGGCTAGGCTTTGGATGGAGCAGTAACACCTACTCAGAGTCTAAGCAGTGACAGCAGCAAATTAAGATTCATTTCCTATCCATATCCTTCTGTAGACCAAAGATCTGTCTTTCTTCATAGCTTATCTTGGAGGACCTCACAGCAATCCTGTTAATTCTTTCTCAAGAGATGTACTCCTTAAATGGTTATTTGCCTACGTAGATGCTTCATCATTTTAGGTCTTATAATCATAGAGTTGAAAATTGATATCAACGGTCACCCTCCATGAATTTGTCCAACCCTCTTTTAAAGACATCCAAGTTGGTGGCCGTCACTGCCTCTTGTTCCATAGTTTAACTACGCACTGCATGAAAAGTAATTTCTTTCACCTGTCCTGAATCTTCCAACATTCAGCTTCATTGAATGCCCACAAATTAGGTGACAACTCTTCAAATACTTGAAGAAGGCTATCATCTCATCTCTTTATTGTCCTGTCCCCAAGTACCAGCTCTATGTGTAGGTAAGGGCATCTGAAAAGATCTGATACAAATCAGCTGCATGTTACAATTTTCTCCAGAGTCACACAATTGTGAATATCAGCTCTGATTAAACAATGTGGATTCAAATCCAGAGGCATGTATGCACCAGCTTTTTATCGCAATGCCACTGCACATCTAGGGGAACATGTCGATCCACGCCAGTTGTGTGGGGAAATCTCTTTTGCTGGATGAGGACACCCTTTTTCTGTCTGAGTGTTGATTGAAATTTTAAATGCAAATTTCTGTTTTAAATACATGATTTTGTAAGAAGCAAGAAAATATATTACATACCTTACATACATGTAAGGATTTTCCCCCCAGAGATGTAATGCTTCTTATGTGTTGATATAAAGAATAACAGAACATTAAATCTATTGATTTTCATGAAAATAAATTTTAGTTCATGCTTAACAACACCCATACAAATTAATTGGATGTAAACGTGTTTAATTTTGACTACATTGGCTCCGCAGTGTATTTTCAACCTCCCAAGTTCAGAGGTGGCAGTAAGGGAAAAGAAAAGCCTTTGGCTGCTCAATAAAACTGTTCCATCGTTCTATCTGACAGAATCTTAATAATGCCAGCGCATTTTTGAGATAGAAAAGTACCTTCAAATATTTATAACATTGGGAGCTTCATAATAAAAATAGTGGCTGATGTGTATTATCTTTTATTGGGCTTCTTAACAAGATATGAAAAGACCAGAATACTAAGTGCCTTGAAGATTACACTGCACCCTCAGTTTCTTCCTCTGGGAGTAGACTACTTACATGTTTTGACAGTTTAAATGTGAAAAAGCAAGTAGGGTATATATCTAATATTACTAAACAATGCCTCACTTTCTCCACCAGCTGTTTTCATCTTGAGAGATGCATGTGTACTGCATTTCAGTTTTTATTGTCTTTATTGCCAGAAGAAGAAATGAAAGAATTCTAGTGTTCATTGGTTTGCCTGGATTGAAACATACAGAGTAAATAAGTACCCAGTGGCAAATGCAAGTCAGTAACGGTGACAACAAGCTTCCTTTTCAAAGGATGCCACCTAATGCCCTGAGGGTCTGCACTGCAGTGATCCAGAGTAACTCCCAGAGGAAAATAGGTGATTAATTTCTTTAACATGTGTGTGACCAAAAAGGAAGTTAGTCCAGAGTTGCCAAAGGCACTTTACCACAGTCAACACTAACTCACTGCAAGTTGTTGCCAATCTAAGGTCCAATCTTGTATTGGCAATCAGCCTCAGCATGTGGGGTCACAAACCCTTTGGTTAAACAAAGGCTCTTGAGGTACCCACTAGGCTCTGTGTGTGAGCTGAATAACAAGAAGAATTGAGGTGACTTTCCCTATTCTGAGTCAAAACACAATGTCAGTAACCATCCCAGCTGGGTGAGGCTGTGCAGAAGGGCTCTAGTACTAATTTGTTAGTACTACAACTATTGTTGCACACCGCCCCAATTTCCGACTGGTGCGAGATTCTAGGGGTATCCAGGGTTCATGTTTCCTTTATGATATCTTTCCTTCCTTTATGATATCTGGTTTATTTACACATATATACTACCTGAGCCTACAGATTTAACATCCCAAAAGGGTCACGTTTCTCCCATAGCCGTAGCCATGGATTCAAACAGATATCAAACATTGCTGTCTAACGTTGCTCTCCCTCTGTATCTCTGCGGCTTGCTGCTTTCCTGCTAGGTCACATCTCTTCTAACTTCTCTACTGTAAACTCTGGCTTTATCTGTTGTGGGAGGGCCCCTCGCACACATATGCCGTCTCGCATGAGTCCCTTTGTTCTCTTAATTGCTCATCACCCAGGTGGCAAGCCTGGCTTGAATTGCTTTTAACACTTGCTGGGTCCAAGCCTTGATTAAATTCTAATAATTACTGGAGCCAGGAATTTAGAGGGGTCTGGCACCCCCAAACACATAACATTATAAGAAGAAGCGGATTTCTAAAAAAAGAAAGCTAAAAGCCTAGTTGATAATTCTGGACTTTGGACTCTTTAGATGGGAATATGTACTGCATCATGTTCTTTAAAATGTGGGCCCATGGACTTCTGCTCCAAATTCCTCCCCTAACAATGTTACTGATCCTTCCTAGCAGCTTTAGGATGCAGTGCTAGACAGAAATAAAGTTGCAGTACTTGAATCTTCTGCCCTAATTAACTTGCGGTGTGATTTGTAACTTGTGCTTTTGCACCCCACTTCCTCCAGTATCAAAACTTGTCAGGTAACGAGATGATATTCCTTCCCCATCTCCCCCCCCCCCAAAAAAAAAACTTCATAAAAATGGTTCTTGGCAATTTTAAGAGGAAGATAGTTCCTTTTATAGCTTTTCTTATCCTGTATAAGAAATACCTGGTAAATCTCTTCTGCTGTAGCTAGAACTTCATGCTTCTTGCTTTTTCCAGCAGTGAACTATGCAAGAAAGTAGATAATGGATGTTCTTAACCTGGCAAATTGATGTGCTCTGATTAAAGTTATGTGTGGAGGTTCTGCTTTGCCATCTCTTAATGTTGCTGAATTCACAAAATCAGACTTTCCTTGTCAAGGATGTTTTCACATTTCCTTTTTCTCTTCCTCAGAAGCAGTATGTTCATTTTCTGACCCCTGTAGGGTGATAAATATTTTATGGCAGATTAGCTATCTCATAGCATTTCTAATAAGCTGCTGCAAAACCAGTTTTCAGCCAGGCATTCCCCCCGCTTCCAGGCATAGCCTGGTTTATGACAAAGTCACCTGTTGCCACTTTCAGGGCTCAGAGGATGGAGAATGGCAGCTACCAGCCATGCAGGGATATGCACGGGGAAGTGGGGAAGCTCGGATATTGGTAATCTGGGGTGTTCAGAGGTAGGAACTGGGCCAGAGCCAGAAGCTTTATAGAACCAGGTAGGAATATGTTGGCTAGAGCTAAGAGGAAATTTTTCAATATATGTATTTTTTCCCAGACAATACTTCTGAAATATGTATTTTTATCCAAACATTTTCCACCACATATTTGTGGCAGCCATAATCTCCCCCGCCATGTCCCAGAATGATGCTAGACCTGGAGTCTTGTGGAGGATGCAAAATGATATAGAGAACTTTTGGTCCTCCTGGCTATGCCGTCTTGGGTTAATGGAAGATGGGGTTCAGCAATATCTGGGGGCCTAATGGTTCCCCACTCCTGGCATAAACTCTCCTCTCTACACACTCTGGTTCCAGTCCTAATTGCCACCCCCCTCCTGATGCATTTTATTTTACGTTTGAAACTCAACCAATAGGTGAAACGCAATCACACATTGTGTTGTTTGGCCTAGACAATAGTTTTATCATGCATAAAGCATGTGGCTGTATATATTTATAAAACCTCTTACATAACAAATTTATTCATTAGCTGGTGTGGAACTAGGAATGCATTTCTAAATTGCTTCACATATATGTGTAAATTACGGTGGGTTATAGGCAATCAGATTGAAAGTTCACAATAGATCAATGCTTTTACTACTCATTAACAACTCTGATTCTATGTGGCCCATATGCATTTGGGAACCATTAAGCCAGGATGGGTGATTTTGAATATGCACCGCGGAATCACACTATAGATTTTGTAATGTGACAGATGCAATATTACACCCTTATTTGTTAATTAACCCAAAACAGCTACCCCCACAATTCCATACTCTACACATCTCTATGTTCTATTCATTTTACTTTATTTGTTGAATTTATAGCCTGCCCTTCCTCCCAAGGGAGCCATTCATGTTGGGCATGTACTTAAGATGATTTTCTGGGCTAGGTACTCACAATCACATAGCTACCAAGTGGAAAATGGGTAGACCAACTGAAGCAATATTATCAAGTCCTTTGTTGCATGCCCAGGCAATCTGACTTGCTGCCCTCTTATCCCCTGCGACAATTAAAGAAGGACTTGGACAAGCATCTTGGGTTCAAATTAGGCCACAGCTTTATTGATTACAGGTGCCCTTCGTTATCCTATGCATAGGATATAACCCTGTATATTATATGATATACCCAATATCACACAATGATTTACCACCACCACATGCCTAGTTACCTTGTACGCTGTTCAGTCAACTCCATCTATGATCCAAGATAATTCTACAGACCAAGATAATATGTGTATGCACACAGACACACACACACAAAACGGAATGCAACCACAATGCTCCTCTAACTCAGCAGTGTTAATCAATTGCTTCCCACCCAAAGCAATGTTAGTGAAAACGGCTGTCATTTCAAACGAACAGGATCCCAAAGGCAAAGAGGTGGGACCTTCACATGGCTCCCAGGATGTGCAAGAAGATTTACTATTTATATATTTTCTTACTTTAAAAAACAAATGGAAGATTTCCTCCATCCCCTAAATCCTAGGAGCAAAGGACTGCTGCACTCTGCAGTAAGATTAAGAAAACTCCCACTTTCTTGTAAAGGAGTATAATTGTTAACCAGGGAACAACTGCTTTCTTAACTTCACCAGTCTAAAAACATCCATTAATGTGTCTCCTGTGTTGCAAACAGTATCATTTAGGGAGCCTACTTTCCTGCTGGGAATGGCTAAATCCTCTTTTACAACATTTGAAGATACTGCTAAGTGTAGTTAACTAACAGCCGAGTCATCTCCGTTGTATGGGCAAAACACACTCATGTTCAGCTGCGTTTCTAAAAATACATCCATCATGCTTGTGGAGAGGCCTTTAAGGTTTCTTTTTAGCAAAGTTGTAACTTCTTTGTTTTAATATATACTCATCATCACATGCCCTTAAAGGCGCAAAATATCCTGCATTTATTTATGTGTTGTTGCTTTTAAAGAAAAACTTATTCACAACTCAAGTATGAGCTACTTTCCAATGCTTTTTGTTCTCAGGTTTTAAACAAGTCCTTATCTGTACATTCCCATTCTGTCCACGCTTCTGTTCCTCTGAAGATCCTAAAGCTTCTTGACCTCTGAACATTCAGAAGGCTTGTGTAGATACATTGTGCTGTAGGGTTGATCTCTCTAGAGATATGCACTACGTTTATACCTGAGTAGCCGCTGAGCTAAGAGTTGCCCTACCACTTCACATATATGTACTGGGGTCTTGTACTTGGTTTATAGTTCCTTGCAGAGAAATGCTCATGTAGTCACATACTTCACAGCTTTAGAAACTCTTACCATTGCCAAATTGTAGATAAATGACTTCGGACAGCTTGCTTTCTTTTAACTGACTATAACAGGAATGGGGGAACTGTGGCCCTCGAGTCCTTATTGGACTAAAATTCCCATCACCCCCTAACCATTGATCATATTGGCTGGGGCTGCTGGAGTCTAAGAACATTCAGAGAGCCCCAAGTTTCTCACCCCTGTTGCAGAATGTGAACTACGGAAGTCCTTCAGATGTTGTTGGACTCCAACTCCCATCTTCTATTGGTTATACTGGCTGAGACTGATGGGAGTTGGAGTCCAACACTAGCTGGAGGGACACAGTTTCCCCTCCCCTATTCTATACTCTGCAGATTAAAGAAGTTTAGTTAACATTCATACACTAGTGCCCAGGATTTAAAACAAATTTTGGATAAATAATAAACACACATTTATTTATTTATACATTCATATCCCGCTTTTCACTAATGTAGGTCTTAAAGCGGCTTGCGGCAATAAAATATACAAAATTTAAAAACCGGGGTGGTGGGTGGAGCCCTTTATCCCTGTGAATGAACATCCCCTAGTATGTAGCATTAGCAGAGATTTTGTATTTGCTGAGAATTAAAAAATAAAATAAAAATCAACGATGGTATGGCTTCAACTGCTGTTGGTATCTTAACTATCTGAGGAGGCAGAGTTTTCTTGAAGTTTGTCAGCATCAATACCCTTCAATCCTTCACCTCTAGGGTGACTGAGAGGGACTCCCTCTCATAACTATCAAATAAGTATTCCATTACAAGGGAAAGCGGGCCCCCTTTGGGTAACATCAAGTGGGTAGGCCTAGAACAGATTTCATTAATAGGGACACAACAAGTTGCCTTACACTGAGTCAGCCCATTAGTTAATTTCACCCAATATTGTCTACACTAACTGGCAGTAGCTGTCCAGGGTTTCACACAGGGCGTTGCCCCCCAGCCCCACCTGGAGATGTGGGGGATTGAACCTGGGACCTCCTGCATGCAAGGCAGATTCTCTACCACTGAGCTATCTGATCCATCACAAATAAATGAACAACAATAGTAAATAATTAGGTTAGATTGGTACATCAGTCACTCACTGGGGATAAAGGAAGAGTCAAAATTGCAGTATGCTGGTGCCCTGAGCATCTGGTCTCAACTGGGATGAAGAAGAAACCTCCAACCACCCTTCTCTGTGTTAATTTGGATAAGCTTAATCTACTTGTAGACACTCTCTTTTGATGACAGCAGATTCCAGGAAGAAGAAACTACCTGCTCCCCACTATTGTTTGCTGCTTTGGAGCTTTTAAAGAGCCACATATAATATCTGGGTTGCAACCTTGCAGTCCTAATTACATGTCTTGAACTCCCATAGATTACAGTGACATCTACGCTCACGTAAGTATGTGCAGAACACCAGCCTTAATGGTTAAGTAAAGAATGAAATGGCACCGTGCACTTAAAGCTCTTGCTTTCAACAGCCTGTATTTAAACTTTCCTGTGGGAAACTGAAGGACTGCACTGCTGGATATTTAATTTGGAGGCTTACAGGGCCTTAAAATAACCTTTGAAAAGGGAAAAAGCGGAAAAAGCACAGGAGTTTAGTTTTATTACATTAGGTCCCCTGTCCCTTGGCACAAAAAAAGGTCCTTTATACCAAAGTCCTAAGCACTGTACAGAGTTTTGCTGTGATCTCCTTCTGTAAAATGAAGGGATGCTAGTGGACCATAATGAAATCCTAGCACATCAGATGCCGCCCCAGCTGTCGCTTTGCTGTTCCCCAACATTGTGGGGGCTGAGGAACAGGACTGAGGATTCATGCATTTATCCACAAATGTAACACCTTAATAATTAACTTTTCAAAGGAGCAAAACTGCTCAGGGGTGGGGGAGGTGTCTTGGCCACATCATGGATGGTGTCAGCCAATCAGAACTGTGCAGAGCCAGCTGCTGCCAAAAACGGCTTTTGTTCAAAGTGGAACTCCAAAGAAGAATAAATGCAACATCGATGGTATCTAACACCATGGAAACTTTCAAAAATGTATAAAAATGTGTCAAGTAATTGTTGGAGATGCGGAGACTCAGGAACATTCTACCATATGTGGTGGACATGTAGGAAAATACAGGTATTCTGGGAGAGTATACATGCAGAACTGCAAAAAATGCTAAAGATCTCTTTCAATAAAAAAACAGAGGCCTACCTCCTGGGAATAACAGATTTGGATATTCCACAAAAGAGGAAGGGTATCTTTATATATGCGACGGCGGCAGCAAGAGTTTTGATCGCAGCAAAATGGATGAGTAATGAAATCCCCTCTATACAAGATTGGATCCAAAAGCTGACAGAATATGCCAAATTAGATGGTTTATCAGAAAAA
Source organism: Podarcis cretensis (assembly GCF_951804945.1). Taxonomy (NCBI): domain Eukaryota; kingdom Metazoa; phylum Chordata; class Lepidosauria; order Squamata; family Lacertidae; genus Podarcis; species Podarcis cretensis. The sequence goes on along the minus strand of NC_137170.1, from coordinate 70,212,540 downwards.
ATAAAGAATAAATCAAAACAGGAATTTGTTTCTAAATGGGAGGTTTTCAAAGAATATCTGAAAAATAAATATAGTAGTCTAAATTCTGTTGCAGCATTCGAGGAACTTCAGTAATAGTTGCTAGGTAGATAGAAGAAATTAGATTTATTGAGAATAAGTTTAATTATGAAAAAAATGTGTATTGGCAATAAGTAATATGAATTTGAAATATGGAATAGACGGGAAGTTGGGTCTTTAGTGTTAAGACCAATAGATGTTTTATTGTTTGACAAGAAAATTATGTGTCTATGGTTATTTTTGTAATTTGTGTGTAATTTGGTATTTGTGTTTTTTGTGTGTTTTTTTTCTTGTTGTATAAATAAATATGTTTTTTTAAAAAAAAGAAGAATAAATGCATTCAGGTGGAATGAGCATATTGCCAGATTGACCCACTTTGGGTTGTTTCTGACCAAATCATACTTGCAGTAGAAATCAATGGACATGAGTAAATTAAGTCCATTGATTTCAGTGGGTCTACTCTAAGTACGACTTAGATTAAAACACTCTGTACAGGCAATGCTTGTCTTCTTCTAAATATACATCAGAGGCCCTTATCTAGGTCTTACCATAATAAGTTCCCAGGTTCTATCTTAGTCTCCCAAACAATCTTAATATTGCTATCAAATGGCTCCCTTTTCTTGTGAAACAAGATTTCAGGTTTCAGCAGGGATGGGAGCATGCATCGGCAACCACTTCTGACCATCACAAAGGAAATGACCCGAGTATGGTATCTGCTCTACATTAAGGGCTTCTCAGGTGAAAGTGGCTTTTGGAGCAGGAAGCAGGCCTGAATCGCTGTTCTTTCTCCTCAAATATAAATATAAACTCGGTTCCAAGTTGGGGCCTTCATACTAACTATGCTTAGAGACTCTGCCACAAATTATCCTGGGTTGGATCCTGCTGTTCATTTTGCCTGCGTCCTACAGCTGGATAGAAGCTGAAGGCAAAGGATGGAATCACAGAATTGTAGCTCCTGTTGTTCGATCCCAGTTCCTGCCCACCTAGCAGTTCAAAAGCACGTCAAAGTGCAAGTAGATAAATAGGTACCGCTTCGGTGGGAAGGTAAACAGCGTTTCCGTGCGCTGCTCTGGTTCGCCAGAAGCGGCTTAGACATGCTGGCCACATGACCCGGAAGCTGTCTGCGGACAAACGCCGGCTCCCTTGGCCTATAGAGCGAGATGAGCGCCGCAACCCTAGAGTCGTCAGCGACTGGACCTAATGGTCATGGGTACCTTTACCTTTACCTAAGGTACACCAAGGGTCATCTAGTCCAACCCCCTGCCATGCAGGAATCTCAGCTAAAGCATCCATGACAGATGGGGTGGTGGGAAGGACACAGTGATATCTATCCAGTAGTACTACAAGTAAGTATGAGGAAAATGTGGTGCCATGCTATGCTTGCCACAATATATTAGAAGTGACAGACTTCTCAAGTAGATTTATTTCCAGTGACTTATTCATTGAATAGGATGTTTCATTTTCATTCTAATTTTCTTCTTTCAAGTTGACATTGAAATTTGCCTGATTCCAAGGATATGCCTATTTTACTTTGTATATTGAGAAACCATGAGCTGATATTGTTCTTCCCCAAAGACTCTTTCTCTATATCGCTAAGGCAACGAGCCATTCTTGTTCTGGGTAATCTGTTTAGCTTTTCGAATTGCTGCTCCCTTATTTTGTGGCGCCTTTCACAGTTCAGGCTTGAATACAGTTTTGTTCGTAGCACTGGTTTCAGTGAAACTGCTATACTCCTTTTAAAAATATTTTCAATGAGAAGTCAAAAAACTCCTTTGTGGAAACCAAGTTTCACACTGAAAACCCTTCTAATTAGAATACTTCAGCCACAGTCTACAAACCACAGGCTCTAGCTCTCACTAGTTTTTATTTGTTATTATATAGAATATTATGAATTGTATAGATAGGCTTAAGGCATCCTACAAGTAAATAAGAATAAACTCTTTGTGGTTGTTTAGTCGTTTAGTTGTGTCCAACTCTTCATGACCCCATGGACCAGAGCACACCAGGCACTCCTGTCTTTCACTGCCTCCCACAGTTTGGTCAAACTCATGTTGGTAGCTTCGAGAACACTATCCCACCATCTCGTCCTCAGTTGTCCCCTTCTTCTTGTGCCCTCAATCTTTCCCAACATCAGGGTCTTTTCCAAGGAGTCTTCTCTCCTCATGAGGTGGCCAAAGTATTGGAGTCTCAGGTTCAGGATCTGTCCTTCATATGAGCACTCAGGGCACTTCAGAATGGGTAGGTATGATCTTCTTGCAGTCCATAATTCAAAAGCATCAATTCTTCGGCGATCAGCCTTCTTTATGGTCCAGCTCTCACTTCCATACATCACTACTGGGAAAACCATAGCTTTAACTATACATACTTTTGTTGGCAAGGTGATGTCTCTGCTTTTTAAGATACTGTCTAGGTTTGTCATTGCTTTTCCCCCAAGAAGCAGGTGTCTTTTAATTTCGTGACTACAGTAAATTACAGCTAAATTTGCACACACACACAACTTCCTATAGAATTAAGAGCAAGACATCTAGGGTAAATAGAATCAATATAAAGCCAAATTTAAAGCTATAAATAGTAATTTATAAATTATATTATATATCCCCTAATATTGGGTATGAATTTACTGGATCTTACACTTTACCCTTCCAATAAACAGACTCCATTTTTCTTAAAACCTTATTTTTCTTTCTGCCTTCTCTTATTCTGATCAAATGCTCCAGCTCTCTATGGGACTGGTCTTGAGAAACATGTTTTGAGATTAGATTAGAAAGATATGCTTCTGTTGCTCTTGCTGTTCTGATGGAGATAATTCTCAGATCTGATTGGCTCTTAGGTAGGGCAAGAACAGGCACAGAACTCACTTGACAGCAGAGAGTTGTCATGTGGGTGCGCTGAATGAATACATCACAGGGCTTGATATGCAGAGCCATGTGAGGAATTCTGGGGGAATTTAGCCTTGGGCCACCTCAAAAAGGAATGCTGAAGGGAACAGATGCTCTACCACAGAAAGTGCAAGATCTGCTGGTGGCTTAACCAAGATTGTGCTGCCATCACACTCCTTACACCTTGCAAGGTTTTCTTTCTTCCTGCCTGTCAACCCACTGTTCTTTTGCTATATCTAGCACAAGCAGAAATCCCCATGAATTTCCAAGCAGTGGATTGGTTCCCTCCCTTAAAATGAATGAGGAGCGTATTCCGGGCAGCGGAAGGACACACATAAGCAAAGGGGTCCCTGTGCCTGAAACATTGGGGTATCTCTCAATATATGACAGTATCTGACACTGCTGACGACAATTTTCAGTTTTTGAAGCATAATACAGACAAGGTAGAGATGTTTGTGTTTGTGCTTAAGCATAAGTGGGTATAGTAAACTTCTGCAGCCTGTTCTGGATGAGGTAGAACTGCCCTTGAATAATGAGGTTCATAGTTTAGAGATCCCCATGAATTTTGCTTCTGGGATAGTATGTGCCAAAGAAAGAAACAAGTTGCAATGTAGAATTTTATTTGCCTGCTCTGGAGTATCTTTCAGAGACTTACAAGCTTCATTCTCATTCACATATTTATGCTTTTTTTAAAAAAAGCATTTCCAACCAAAATGGAGTGTTTTCTCTGGATAAAATGGATTGTTTCAAGAAGTGGCAGAGAGATATTTCTAGATTTGTCTGGCAGGGCAAGAAACCTCGAATAAAATTTAAGATACTAACTGATGCTAAAGAAAGAGGTGGATTTGCCCTGCCAGACCTTAAACTTTATTATGAATCAGCCGCTTTTTGCTGGCTGAGAGAATGGTTGCTTCTTGAAAACACTGACGTGCTGGATCTAGAAGGTTTTAACAACGTATTTGGGTGGCATGCATATTTGTGGTATGATAAGGTCAAAGCACATAAAGCGTTTAAAAATCATATTGTCAGAAAATCACTGTTTAACGTCTGGATAAGATATAAGGACTTGCTCGAAAATAAAACCCCAAGGTGGTTGTCACCAATGGAAGCGAAGGCTCAGAAAAAGCTCAATATGGAGGCCAAATGGCTGAAACATTGGGAAATTCTGGAACAAGAGGGAGATAGATTAAAACTACAGAGTTTTGAAAAACTAAAAAATAGAGTGCGGGATTGGCTCCATTATTATCAAATAATGGAGGCATATAATCTGGACAAAAAAAATGGCTTCCAGGTGGAAAAATCAAAATTGGAAATAGAGCTGTTAGATCCCAAAAGTAAGAACTTGTCAAGAATGTATAACTTGCTGTTGAAATGGAACACTCTGGATGAAACGGTGAAATCAGCTATGATTAAATGGGCACAAGATGTTGGACATAATAGTATGATGGCTGACTGGGAACAGTTATGGACCACAGGGATGAAATTTACGGCATGTAATACCTTAAGAGAGAATATAATGAAAATGATTTACAGGTGGTACATGACACCAGTCAAGCTTGCAAAAATTTACCATTTGCCCGATAATAAATGTTGGAAATGTAAAGAGACTGAAGGCACCTTCTTTCACCTTTGGTGGACATGCCCAAGGATTAAGACTTTCTGGGAAATGATCTACAATGAAATGAAAAAGGTACTTAAATATACTTTTCTGAAGAAACCAGAGGCCTTTCTCCTGGGCATGGTCGGCCAATTGGTGCCAAAGAAGGATAGAACATTTTTTATGTATGCAACAACAGCAGCAAGAATACTCATCACAAAGTATTGGAAGACTCAAGATTTACCCACCCGGGAAGAGTGGCAGTTGAAGTTGATGGACTACATGGAATTGGTGGAAATGACTGGCAGAATCCGAGACCAGGGAGAAGAGATGGTGGAAGAAGATTGGAAGAAATTTAAAGATTATCTACAGAAATATTGCAAAATTAAGGAATGTTAGAAAGATGTTGGAATAAAGTTACATGGCTTTAGCAGAAATGTTATAAAGAATTAAGTACAATAGATTGTAAATGGATTAAAGGGGGAAATAATGTTAGAATTTGTCAAGTTAAATGATAGGACAGAAAATTGAGGAAGATGGAAAGGATTTGCTGAAACAATTAATCGAAGTGGAATACAAAAAAAGGGAGGTGTGAGGAGATCGCTGAAACAAGTAAAAGAAAGTTAATAACATTGAAAGTATTGGATGTGTTTTTTTAAATTGTTTTTGTTTTATTTTTGTTATGTATATGTAGTATTTTTTGTCTTTGTATTGTATTGTATGGTTTTGTTATGTTTAATTCTTTTTCTTTTTTTCCTGTAACTTTCAAAACTTTAATAAATATTATTTAAAAAACAACAACACAAAATGGAGTGTTTTCTATCAATTGGATGTTACCAAAATAAATATTTCCCTAGAAGCAGGAGGACCCATCATAACTTTGAAATAAATCAACTCTTTCTCCCATTTGAATGAAATGGAGGGGTAATTTTTCTGGTGATCTCACACAAATCAATATTTTCATTCTAACATCTTTGCTGAACAAGGTTTAACATTCTAGTAAGCATGATGCACTATTGAAAATAATAAATTGCTTACATTAGCTTGGGGCAAGTAACTTTCAACTTTCTGTTGCTGCTGTTTTTATTATAATTTTTAGAGGTCTGTAGGGAATATTCCACAGTGAGCAGAGATATCTGAAACCCCATCTGGGACCTTGAAGGGTCCTTAAAGCTGACCACCTTGTACGAACCAAATCTGCAGTCACAAAAGCATGCAGCTACTTAAGCAGTATGTCATCAGACGAGTACAGGTTAATCTCATAGATCCAGGTTGCTTCAAGACAGAACAGAATACAAACTGTCTTCATTAAGGAGGAAAAACCTGCATTGCAGTAACATGTGCCCTTCACCCTGCTAAGTAGCACTGTTGGGATGGGTGAGGTTATGAGTATGCTCAAGCAGGTTTACTTGGTCATTTGTATTTCACACAGAGGATCCCCCCCCCCCCCATGGGATGGGAGCATGCAGTAAAAATTTGGTGTGAACACCATTTACCTGAGATACTCAGATCACAAAATGTAGATCTCAAATATGTTGGTTTGGATTCTAAGATTCTAAGAAGTTAGGGAAGTTTATTGTACGAAAGTTGTGTAATTTGGTTTACACACCAGTTTACACAGATGGTTCTATGTGGGCATGTTGCATTTACAGAAAAGGGGTTATGCTTAGGAGGAGAAAGGGACAGGCAGCAGAACACATGTTCCTCATTTTGGAAGGCTGTGAAATACCATGGGCAACCAGCAATGCACTAATATGTTCTGTTGCCTGTAGATTGGTCTCTGGAAGACATTGGAAGTGATCATAGAGGTGACACTTCAAGGCACATGTCAATACCACTTTTCAGATTTATGTAAATTATTAATGATCATATAAAAAATAACCTTGCATGTATGCATATATATAATTATAACATGTGTGTGTGTGTGTGTGTGTTTATGTGTATTATAATTTAGTTGCTATTAGGGATACTGAGGTTAAAAATAATATAAATAATATAATATAATATAATATAACCTCAGTGTCTGGGCTGAACGATGGGGGAGGAGACATTCCATCAGGTATTATATAATAAAATATATAATAATTTTAAAAGATTTTGGGCAGGATTTAGCTAATATGTCATAGCCCCATCTGAGCCCCATTGCCGAGCAAGGAGGGGCTGGAAGTCCGCATACGAAGTCAGACTGTCCAGAGCTAGGGAATCCAAATGATCATAGAGCCAAGGGTCCAGATGGAGAGGAGGAAGCAACAAGGTAGGGCCAGCAATCACAGGCATTGTTTGCAGCATCTGACTGCTGCTGGAAGCTCTGATTAAGAAGGCAGTGCCTTCTCCTCCTGTCCCTGAAGGCTTACCAGCAGCAGGTGGTCATTCCGCCTTCTCCCCCTTTAGGCAAAGAAGTGCCCCATCTGAGCAGCAGGGACACAACGAGCAATTAAAATAACTTGGTCCCAAGTAGTTTAGGGCTTTGACTGCTAAAAGCAAAACTGAGTCTGGTAGCATATTGGCAGCTAGTGCTGTCCCCTTAGAAGAGGTTTTACATGGTGTTTTGACAGGATAACCCAGTCAACAACCTGGCTGCTGCATTCTGCACCAGCTGTGGCTTCCGAGTTAAGCCCAAGGGAAGCACCACATGGAACGCATTGCAGTAATCCAGTCCTGTGATTACCAATCCCAGGTCCACAGTGATCAAGCTATGGTAGGCCAGGAATAGTTGTAAATATCTTACCAGCCAAGGCAGGTAAGGCACAGAGACCACCAATGCCTCAAATGACAGAGATGGATCTAGGAGCCAGTTACCTGTTTATATCTGAGCAAGACATTTGCAATATTGAGCCTTTGTTTGGAAGCACACAATGTCCAACTGCCTGTAGCATAGATCTGTGGTGTGAGAAACATTATGGAGAGCCATGCCTACTTCTTAAGGATCGCCTAAACCTGCTGCCTAATTCATTTTAAAACATGGCACTAATATATTGTTGTCTTAGGATATTAATATTATGAATAGCTTGGGATTGCTGGAAATGACCTAATATTGCAGCTCCTGTCACATGTTTCTTTAGGAAACTCCTGAAAAATCATTGTTTTATTTTTGTGGGGAAGCTATGAACATCTTACAAAGCATTACACTTTTAATCAGCAGTACTTTGGGTGATACCGCAGCTATTGTTGAAACTTGCCTTTTGTTCAGCTGATAGTTTCCGAAAGTATGTATTAATGCATCCACTTATTCAGAGTCACTGGCATGCTAGGAAGGATAATTAGATGCTGCAGAGAAGCTCTTGATAAGAAAATAGAAAATAAATATATATCAGCAAGATCAAAGAAGCACCTGAAGTTAATTATAAATTAAGACTAAAGTATAGGCAGTAAAATGCTGTAATTATTTCCAGAGGTTTTTTTTAAAAGAAAGAACTGAATATTCTTTCATGTCGGTTAATTTTAAACTGAAAGTGTATGTTAATTCATTTGCACTTACGACAACTGACAGATGAGTGATCATTCATCTTAACAAAAATGTGACTATAGAGGTAATTTGTCAAAAGTTACTTTTGCATATGATGATTTCGATTCAAGTTACCCCTCATAGAACCAAGAACTTTTGTCTCACCGCAGTGATGATAATTATTGAAACCACATTAAAGAATACAATGTAGACTGGGGGAGCAACACGGAAGCACGCTGTTAAAGTTATGTACTTTTAATGAGACATTTTCCCATGATGAGTTCAAGGAAGCATGTAGAACACTATAGAGTTATTGCATTGGCTTTTCAGAGCAAGTCATTCCAAAATGTTGGAAAAGAGTTTCAGAGAGAAGTTGTTGGCAGTGTGGAACTGTGGCATCTCAGATATGGCTCACTTATAGTCCTGGGGTGTTGAGTGCACAGAGGGAGGGATGCCATCACACCCCAGGTAGAATGCATATATAAAAAGTGGACAATTGCACCAGCAGAGTTCAAGTCAGGATTTACGCCCATTTCCCCAGGATAGAGGACATTGTCTTGGGAGAATTCAATGTCGTCATTCCTTCATTAGATCTTCTGAATGCCTTTCCACACAATGTGATTTTTCACATGTAATTTCAGCAAGGGTCTCTAACAAATTTAGCAGACACATGGTGCTTCTTTTGTGGCAGGTATGGGGAACCTTTGGTCCTCCAGATGTTGCTGAACTTCAATTGTCAGTAGCTTGAGGTTGGTTCATTTCTTCCACCTCTTGAATGAAAAGAGAAAAGGCTGTCGAACTGTTGAATCAATAAAAAGTGAAAGAGCTAGGGTGTAACATTTTTTACTTCTAAATTTCTATATATTATTAAATTTTGAGAAAGTGTGCTACTGCCAAGAACAGCCTACAGCTGATGTGCAGCACAATTCAATGCATCAGTGGCTCCCACTCCAAAACCAAGATCAAAATTTGGAAAAGATCTCCTTTATATATACTACTCCCTGATTAATCAGGATTCCAAGATCTTTCTCTCCATAGTAAAAAAATAATTTGCAATTATATTCATATTGATCAATCTCACTTAATAATGGATTACAATTAGCAAGTAATGAAAGGATTTTGTCCATACTGATAAAAGTTGTGTATTTAAAATACCTTCAGTGAAAACTGAGATTTGGGCTGAATTTGTTTGAAATAGTGGCAGCAAACAACACGACACCGTATCTACTTTTCTTAATGAACAAGAAGTGTAAAGGGAGCAATCATTACCCTGTACTTTTTATAGTCTGGTACCCATCCCCAAATTTAAAATACCATGCTGCACAAGTCTGTTTGATATAGGACCTGTTCCTAATTTGATACTAAGTATCAACTTAGCGGGTGGCGCTGTGGTTTAAACCACAGAGCCTAGGGCTTGCCGATCAGAAGGCCGGCGGTTCGAATCCCTGCGACAGGGTGAGCTCCGGTTGCTTGGTCCCTGCTCCTGCTAACCTAGCAGTTTGAAAGCACAAAGTGCAAGTAGAGAAATAGGTGCCGCTCTGGTGGGAAGGTAAACGGCGTTTCCGTGCGCTGCTCTGGTTCTCCAGAAGTGGCTTAGTCATGCTGGCCACATGTATGCCGGCTCCCTCGGCAAGTAAAGTGAGATGAGCGCCGCAACCCCAGAGTCGTCTGCGACAGGACCAAATGCTCAGGGGTCCCTTTACCTTTAGCTTTATACTAATAACATCTTGTGATGTCATGAATCTATTGTATTGTTATATTATAATTTGATACCATTCCTTTAGCTCTTGTCACTGGAAACAGGTTGGACATGAGGTTGTGAAGCCAACTCTACTCGATGTTCTGTTTCAGTATCCTCCTCAAAACTGAACCATGATAAAGAGTGAACATCCCAGAAGTGAAACAATCCTTTTTAACAATAGGCACTCAATTTTCATTTCTTTCTCTGGGATGGCACACCTCAAATTTCCATGAAATATCTGTGCTCTTAAATGGATTTTGAATTCCTTATTTTCCTGTCTAAAATTTCTTGTTTACATTTTGATCACAGAACTACTAGACAACTCCTTCTTACCTATTTCCCCCCTTTAATAATCTCTCTTTCCCCAACTATTTTGATATTTTTGTAACAACAGTTTTTAAAGAAGAAAATAGAATGCAATGTACTTGCTTTTTCAAAATGTTATAAAGGAAAAAAAAAAGAATCATTTGAACATACCTTAAGAGCAAGCATTCACTTCTCTGGAAAGCAGTTACCCTCTTGTAGTCTTCAGCATTTTTTATTTATTTTTAGTAACTTCTTATTAGCCCTGGGTACCATTGCATTATAATATTTTTTTTTTTATATAAAATATTTTATTAAATTTTACACAAAAAAGCCAAAACAAATACACCAAAAAACCATAAAAAAGGAAATAAAAGATAAAAAAGGAAAAGAAAAAAAACCCAACCATTCAATACAATTTTTTTTTTAAAAAAAATAACTAACTGGACTTCCTCACATCTCCTTTACCCTGCATTATTTATATTAAAAATATCAGCAAATTATTACCTTGTTTCATACCTTATTTTGTACTTTCCAAATATTATACTTCTAAATTTAAGATAATTTTTATCATTTACTCATACCTTAAATTTAAACATATTGTTACCTTAAATTTCGACCTTTTCTTACTTATAACTTAATTTTCTATTTTACAAAATCTATTTGCTGGAACTGAGATTTTCTAAATCGTGCAAATACTTAACATTCGTACAACTTATATTGTTTTTGTAAATAGTCCTTAAACTTCTTCCAGTCCTCTTCCGTTGTTTCTTCTCCCAAGTCTCGGATTCTGCCAGTCATTTCAGCCAATTCCATGTAGTCCATCAATTGCGTCTGCCACTCTTCCAGTGTGGGCAAGTCTTGTGTCTTCCAATACTTTGCAATAAGTATTCTTGCTGCTGTTGTCGCATACATAAAGAAATTTCTGTCCTTCTTTGACACTTTCTGGCCGACAATGCCCAAGAGGAAGGCCTCCGGTTTCTTAACAAAGGTATATTTAAATACCTTTTTTAGTTCATTATAGATCATTTCCCAGAAGACCCTCACTTTTGGGCATGTCCACCAGAGGTGAAAGAATGTCCCCTCAGCCTCTCTACATTTCCAACATTTATTATCAGACAGGTGATATATTTTTGCAAGCTTGACTGGGGTCATGTACCACCTATATATCATTTTCATAATATTCTCCTTCAAGGCATTACATGCCGTGAATTTTATTCCGGTGGTCCATAACCTTTCCCAGTCCTCAAACATAATGTTATACCCAATATCCTGAGCCCATTTTATCATGGCTGATTTAACAGTCTCATCCTGTGTGTTCCATTTAAGCAGCAAGTTATACATTCTCGAAAGTACCTTAGTCTTTGGTTCCAACAGTTCTGTCTCTAATTTCGACTTCTCCACCTGGAATCCTATCTTTTTATCCAATATAAAAACCTCTTGAATTTGAGCACCATTGCATTATAATAAAGGTTGCATATTCCCTTGAGAATCAACTGTGCCTGAGACTAGAATGCCGGATATAGTATCTTGATAAAAGGGAAGTCAGCCAGAATATCCAGATAAAAGAGAAAGATCTGGTCAACTTGACAGCTCAGCTTTTCTTGTCTTTTGCGAGAGGTAGCCTGAAATTTATTGCGAAACTGTATATTTACTCTTCCATCACAGAAGATGCAACTGTGGGCTTTTGTTACTGATATGCCCACATAGGAACCATTAAATTGAGTTTCATAGTGAATAGAGTAGGAGTAGGGAACCTCAGGTCTGGGGTCAAACAGAGGCCACCAGGTTCACTATCAGGACAAATCTCACCAGCCTTCCTCTGTGTCCTCCTGTAGAGATTTTATGTGGCTGAAAGGTATCCTTGAATTGTGATGATACCTCTTGCCGCCCAGATGGATGATGGGGAGTGGCGTGTGTCTGGCCATGCACACTTTTGCTGCATCTACCACTGGTATGGAAGGTTGCCCATGAGGGAGCGTGGCCCTCAGAGATATCACCAGGCCTTTTTTTCTTCCTCAACGTTGATATTCCCCCCCCAAATTTACAGTTAAGGAAAAGATTGATATTAGCTGTGTCTAACCATTACAAGAGGCACACCCCTGGATAATCGTGTTTCATACATCAATCCTTTAATTATTATTCTTTATGAGTAGTTGGTTTTTTTGTATATCGATTTTGATATATCCATAATATGCAACAGGAATGGATGAGCAGATAGGGCAGAGGCACTTACCAGACCTCCTGGCAGCAGAGTTGCTGCTGCTCACTGGGAGGATAGTAGGAGGGGCAAGGCGGCAGAGAGGCTGGTGCTGTGCAAGCACACTGGCAGGTATGCCATATGGGCTCTGCTGGTGCATTTGCACAGCACCAGCTTCCTCACTTCTTTGCCCCTCCCAGTCAGCCACAGTGACTCCACTGCCAGCAGGTTAAGTAAGCACTTTGTCCTACCCTGTGCTGTCCACTGCTGATAAACAGTTTGCTCTCATTCACTAGGTGTTTAAAATGAACTAATTCATTCTCATCCCCACCACAGTGTAGAAATCAAGATGGCTAGTGTATATTGTCTACAATAGCTGAAAAGTTTCCTTTGGCTTTTATTAAATGTAAAGATTTAATTGCTAAGGTGTTTGCTCACGTGAAAACTTAACACTGTGCAGAGCTGTATGCTCATGCAGTATTGATCAGAACACTCTTGCCGTGACCAAATTAACAGAATAATTCTTGTTTATTTCTGAATACGGATTTTCTCTACCTTGCAATATCTGTGTAGTAAAGATTCTTATTATTAATGTACTCTTTTTTTTTTTACTCTTGCAGACTTGGGCTGTGGCAATTTTAAAAAGGAATTGTATTATGCTCTGCAGTTTTATTTTCTTGTTAGCTGCACCAAAGGGGCTCCCCCATGATACCAGTCTGCTATTTAAATGCAATCAATTGCAAAGACATCACTAACAGGGCAAAAGAAGTTGGAGCTGAATGGGGACTGTGAAATATACTGGGAATTAAGAAAACAATTCTGATCTTAGATTAGAGAGGAGCTAGACATTACAAGAAAAACCAAGTTGTTTCCAACTCTGGCTTTCTCCATTTTAACATCCCTATAGGACTAGGGAGGGAAGATCTGTGGATAGAAACAGACTCAACTCTTTCCTCATCTATTGTTTCTACTTTTACAAATGATCCCCAGCCTCTTTAACTGATTCCAACATTCCCAATCTGATTATGAAATGGGAAATAAGCCCAGCCAAGAGAGAATATGTACTGGGAGTGGGGTTTTGCAGGAACAGGAAGGGCTAAGCACTCTTCCTCACAACAGTTCCTCTCCCATAATCTCGCCGCCCCACTGATTCCTATAATATCAATAAACATGGTTTTTGAAACTTGGATTGCCAAGAAAACAGCTCGTTCAGTTGATAGCCCTGTCCTTAAGACTTAAGGCACCCAGACAATCTGTTTGTTGATTATTCATTCTGATTTGCTTGCACAAAGCTTGTGCATCTGACCCCCATGTTTTATTGAGCATTTTGCTGCTTTGTTTACAGGGCACTTATACAACAATGAACATTTATCTTGATTTGCTTGCATGGAACTTATACATCTTCCTGTCAAACAATTCTTTATCTGACCCATTTTAGTGCATTTCCCTGTCACTTTCCTACCCACAAAAGCATTTTTTAAATAAGTGGATTCAAAATCAGGAAGAAACCTACGTCCAAGTGCTTCACTTCAATGTGCTGCTTTTCTGTCTGTGTGAATATGTTTTCAGGAAGACATGTTCCAGTGTTCAATATTCTCCCCACATTTTGAAGTGGCACAGCCCGGGGGGGGGGGGTAAAAACACTTCATTCTACTGATTAATTTGGGGCTGGAGGGGGGGGGGATTTCAGGCCTTGTCTTTCCTCCTCTGAATAGTGTTTTACCTCAAACTTACTTGTCCCATGGACCCCTCTTTAAAAATTGAGAAGTTATTGGCTGCGATCCTATGCACACCTACCTGGGAGTAAATCCCACTGACCTCAGTAGGACTTGCTTCTGAGGAAGCATGCATAGGATCGCACTGTAAACCTGTTTATAAATTGTTAACATCTTTAATGCTAATATCAATCTTGCATGATGAAATGTAAAGGTTACAATATCGTTTGCTGCACGTCACTTTTTTTTGGGCTTGTATAGTGTATACAAGAATTTTGCTGGCATCCCCTTTGACATGAAGTTGCCAAATGAAAATGGAGTGGATGCTTTGGCTATCGGTACTATCTGTTCTCAAGCTGAGCTGCTGAATTGCTTTCTGGTGATTCGGTACATTTCTCATAATTAGGTGGTCAGTTTTGATCCTCTGAGAGCTGTGTGATGCACGTGTTGAAAGCTGATGAGTCAGCCACAGTCAGCACCATGTTTGCTGGTAGAAACATTCTTCAGGTAATTCCACTAGGAGGGGGGATTTTTCTATGTAGGCTGTACAACTTTGACTCTAATATTGTAGCTGACAAAAACTATCATAAAAAACATGATGGACATTGATTTGGCACACAGTTATGAAGCATCTTTCCCCTCCCTCTCCCCCCCCCTTTCCTTCCTTCTCTTGAATTTGATTCTCTGGAAGAACTTGTTATACAGATATTTTGCCTCCATTGGTTCTGAGATTACAAATGCAAATGGCCATCCAACCTCTGTTTAAAAATCTCTGATTTAGCAGAATACACCTACTTCCAAGGTAGTTAGTTCAGAAGGAAGATGAGAATTGAAGGTGGGGCATGATACAGGTATATTAAAACAATGTGTGGAGAAAGTGACCAGAGAGGATTTTTTTTTCTCTTTTCATGATACTAGACATTGGGACCATCCAATGATGCTGAATTTTGAAGATTCAGAGTAGACAAAAGGTAGTATTTCTTCACACAGCACATACTGAATTTGCTGGCATAGGATGTAATGATGATCAGCTTGGATAGATTTAAAAGGGGATTAGACAAATTCATAAACTTCATAAGGCTATCAAGGCTACTAGATATGATGGCTATCTGCTACCTCTGGTTCTGGAGGCCATATGTCTCTTTATATTAGTTGCTTGAAACAGAAATGGCAAGACTGTTGTTGCTCTGCTGTCTTGCTTGTAGGCATCCCATAGGCATTTGGTTGGCCACTGTGAGGACAGCCTTTGGCCTGATCCAGCAGAACTATTCTTCTGTTTATATTGGAGGCAATCTTGGTGGTGGACTCATGCTGATGCTCCATCATGCTTGTTCTGTGCAACCTGCAGCTGAATGTATGCGCCAGGACATTGATTTAATGCAAAGCCCAAAAAAACTTTGGACATACACATCTGTTGGCTTTAAACAGCAGTGCTGTGTAAAGGGAAACCCCACCAATAAAAATAATTCACAGGAGAAATTAGAACAGTGCTTATAACAACTTAAATCATAAACTCTCATCTCCTCCATTAAATGGACTTTCCCCTTTAATGTGCACAACATGCAGCAAAGGGCAAAGAATTAGCAAGGCAACACCTTGTTTATTTTTGTACATTTTGATTAGGAAGGCACAAAAGGTACAGGGAGTTCAGTAAGCACTGTGAAAATGTCATTGGCTTTATTGGAAAGAAAATTACCCTCAAAGTAATTGAATTTTTAATGGAAACAGAGAGAGAAAGAGGAAAATAGATCAACAAGGCTGCATCCCTATATTCTCTTTCACAGTCAGTTTTTCTGGGTATCATATTATTAGGGAAAAGTCAAATTTGTATTTTAAAGAATGAATGAGGTAGGAAATCCCTGGAAATAAAAATATTATAACAAAAAGTACTGTGATAGCTGCCTCACTCTTCCTAAAGGAAGACGATGAAAGGGAAAGAGAGTAGAGTAATATCTCTCCAGAACAATAAGGAATGCACAGAAAAATAGAAATAGAGGAGCACATTGCTGAAAACATAAAAGCAAACAACAATTATTTAAATACTGTAGAGGCAGGAAACCAGGCAGAGAAGTGTTTGGCCCTTAGAAAGACAAGGGAATCATAGATGTGCTCAAGGAGAAAAATAAGAGAAGCTGAATGAATTCTTTGAATCTTGCTTCACAGCAAACTATGCAGGGCAGATCCCTATGCATGAACTAACTTTTTCAGGAAGGGAGTTGGAGGATGTAATGTACTGAGTTGAATAGGATCCAAACTGCAGCAGTCTGATTGGTCCTAGAACAATAGGATCCAAAATGCAGCAGTCTGATTGGTCCTAGAACAATAGGATTCAGAATGCAGCTCTGGTCATTGACCGTATTAAAGATATTTACCGTATTTTTCGCCCTATAGGATGCACTTTTTCCCCTCCAAAAATGAAGGGGAAATGCGTGTGCGTCCTATGGGGCGAATGCAGGCTTTCGCTGAAGCCTGGAGAGTGAGAGGGGTCGGTGCGCACCGACCCCTCTTGCTCTCCAGGCTTCAGGAGAGCCGCAGCGCCAGTCCCACAAGGTCGGGGGACAGCGGGGAGGCAGAACACCGCCATCCCGCTGTCTCCCGATGTGGTTTGGAGGCTGATGGCGGGGAGATGCGTGCTTCTCCCGGCCGCCAGCCCCGCAAGCTCTGGGGACAGCGGGGAGGCGCAGCGCATCTTCCCGCTGTCCCCGGACCTGGTCTGCAGGCGGGCGGTGGGGAGAAGAGCTCTTCACCCCGCTGCCTGCCCCGCAAGCTCCGGGGACAGCTGGGAGGCGCAGCGCGTCCTCCCGCTGTCCCCGGACCTGATCTGCAGGCGGGCAGCGGGGAGAAGAGCTCTTCACCCCGCTGCCTGCGCCGCAAGCTCCGGGGACAGCGGGGAGGCGCAGCACATCTTCCCGCTGTCCCCGGACCTGGTCTGCAGGCGGGCGGCGGGGAGAAGAGCGCTTCTCCCCGCTGCCTGCCCCGCAAGCTCCGGGGACAGTTGGGAGGCGCAGCGCATCCTCCCGCTGTCCCCGGACCTGATCTGCAGGCGGGCGGCAGGGAGAAGAGCTCTTCACCCCGCTGCCTGCGCCGCAAGCTCCGGGGACAGCGGGGAGGCGCAGCACATCTTCCCGCTGTCCCCGGACCTGGTCTGCAGGCGGGCGGCGGGGAGAAGAGCGCTTCTCCCCGCTGCCTGCCCCGCAAGCTCCGGGGACAGTTGGGAGGCGCAGCGCATCCTCCCGCTGTCCCCGGACCTGATCTGCAGGCGGGCGGCAGGGAGAAGAGCTCTTCTCCCCGCTGCCTGCCCTGCAAGCTCCAGGGACAGCTGGGAGGCGCAGTGCCTGGGGGGGAAATAACTTTTTTTTCCCTTTGTTTCCCCCCCAAAAAACTTGGTGCGTCCTATGGGCCGGTGCGTCCAATGGGACAAAAAATACGGTAATTTAAAAAGAATGCAGCAGTCTGATTGGTCCTAGAACAATGCAGCAGTATGATTGGTTGGCAGGAACCACCCAATCATGCTCCAGATAGAAGTGAATCCACAACCTGATTGGCTTACGGTTGAATTCCGGAATTAGCCAATCATATGCAGCCCATTGTGCAAATAATGTATATAAAGCAGATACTTTGAGGGGACTTTCATTCATTCCTCCTCATCACTATGAGCTGAATAAAGAGCATGAGATCACTTTGCGACTCTGAGTATATTTCAGAGGAAGTGAGGCAAATAGTGCTGCCAAGAGATTATGTTTTAGGCCTTTGTAATAAATGTAAAACTCACAAATCACTGGGTCCAGATGGTATCTTAAAGAACCCAAATAGATGAATGTAGAAAGTAGATTTCTCAGTGAATTGGTATTTAAACCTAGGCTTTTTAGCCTGTGCTTTTTAACTTGTTCATAAGTGATCTAGAGTTAGGGGTTAGTGCTGTTACTCTCAGGTCTTGCTTGCAGGCTTCCCATAAGCATCTAATTGGCTGCTGTGAGAACAGGAGCCTGGATTAGATAGTGCAGGGCTACTCTTATGTTCAGATCTTCTCTCTAAAATTTTCATCTTATTTGCATTCTAGGTAAAGTACATGAATTCTAGGTAAAGTACATGAATAGTGTGGCATTAATGGGCTTTGAAACAGAACACAACTGAGCAAATGTATAGAAAACAGGAAACTACTACAGTACCTCCCAATATATCCCCACCCCATAGCAGGAATAACCAATACACTGCCCTCTGATTGTTGTTGAACTACAATTCCCATCAGCCCCAGCCAGCATGACCGATAGAGATGATGGGAACTGCAGTCCAAGAACATCTGGAGGACACCACATTGGCTACACCTGTTCTGTAGCATATGGTGAAGGACATCAATGGAGACACCACTTACTTAAGCAAATTGACCATATGTTGGACCACTGAAATGCTCAGTGTTAATCCTTGTGAAAATGGAGTGAAGAACTATGCAGTTACTGACATTTCATACAGTGTCAAGGGCATTCCCTCAATTGTTGCAACACTCTTTTTGTGAGTTAATGCCAAGGGGGAATGAAAAATAATGTGTTTCTAAAAAAGAGAATATGGATGCACTTTCTGATCTTGAAGTGGAAGCTTTGCTTCGTCATTCCAGATATGAGAAGGCTTTGGTTGCACTGTTCACACAATGAGATACAGGTACCTGTACATGTTTGGAGTGATTCGCTTGTTTATTACCGAGTGAGTCCTGGAACTGGAAAAGAATTTCAGCTTCTAATTAAGACTTGGTGTTATAAGCAATATTTCTTATTCGTACCTATCCAATAAAATATACAAATACACCTGTTGGTCGCAATTCATCTGTTATGATGAATTGTTCTAGCTTGAGCTGAGAAGACTCTTGGCATTCTGCCATTGACTTTGAAGAGCCACATACTGACAGAATGCCAATTCAGCTCAGATCTCAGAAGACTGTTTTTTGGGGGGAGGGGGTTGTGAGAGCTCAAAAATGTATACAGAAAGTTGAGTACTACTAGTTATATATACTCAGCAACTTAAACACCGATCTCCTGGTGAAATTCCACACAATCCTGTGCGTTAGGCCACTTTGAGGACAAGTTCTTGATATGCTAAATTACTATAAGCAGAATAATATAAACATTCAAGAAGTAATGATCAGTGTACAAAATCTATTTTCTGAAGGCAGATAAAATGTTTGATGAGGATTACAGACAGTCGTGTGGAGGGGGATCCATACAAGGGATTTGGGGATGGTGCTCTCCTCCCCTTAGGGGAGCTCAGTCCAGCCAACACCCTCCTTTCCTGCTGACCATCTCAAAGAGATCTGTGGCTGCTACTGCACTCCCTAAGCTATGGATTAGGCTGTTATTATTGTACTGTGCATTGATAAATTACTTTTCATTTTCTTATGCAGCAATTATCTGCAGGAAGCTTTTCATCTGAAGTTACACAAACTGGTAACATACTCTGTTCTATACAATATGAAAGCTCAAATTGTTATATACGGAAGGCCTTGATGCAGTCCAATTTTCTTTTTTACCCCAAAAGGTCAATCCACTTAGAACAGAATAAACAACTACAATTACTGAAACAATAATTAGAATTTCTGTGCTTTGGCAGTATCCATTTTCGATATAAAACATTATTAGCTTGCTGCAGTCTGAATAGCTCACAAAGCATAAATAATGGATCAAATTAACCTTGTCTATTATTACACTTGTTTATTCAACCTTTAATACTAAGTGCAGTGACACAGAAAGTATGTCCTTTCCTTTGGGAATATTTTTTTACAGCTGTTAGCTAGGTATCTAGAGGGTTTCATTCAGAGTCTGGATTCATTAAGACTCTTCTTAAATGTGGAGGTTCATTTTTGTAGAAATTCTGAAGCCATTTGCTGTAAAGTAAGTGTTTTGACTATCAGAACATTTGTTATTTCATACTTCAGTGCGGTTTAACTTTTGCGCTAAGAATATGAATTAGGATCTCTTCACATGACTCTAAAAGAGGTAGAGTGGTCTGGGCTTGGGTGCTTGGGCTTGGGAAGTTGTGTGATTGCTTTATTGCAAGGATAGTCAACAGATGCTGTGGACTACATTTTTTATCAGCTCCAGCCAGTGAGACCACTGACCACATGGATGATGGGAATTGTAGTCCACAACATCTGAAGGACACCACGCTGTTGACCCCTGCTTTAGTGCACTTTTCAATCATGACATTTTTTAAATACTTGACTTAATCAGTCTACACATTACATGAGTGAATTTCACAAGAGACAAGTGTCAGACTATGTTGTAAGATACAATAGTGACGGTTGAATTTGGAACAACTACTTCATCCCATATCCAAATTTTGCAAATTACATATGAGCCAACTTTCAGAACCACATACCACATGAGACTAGTCCCAAATACATATATTTTGACATGAATCTGGTCTGTACATAGAAATGATAAATTGCCGTATCAATATCAATTTTTTTGTGAATTGCTTCTCAGTGTATTAGAGTGAAAAGTAGAATCTACTTGGTGGTAACAGACTGAGACAATTATCTCTCTCCCAGTGAAGCCAATGACACTTATCTCACAGTTCAAAGTCAATTAAATAACTTTAGAAGACATTAAAACATGCACCAAATACATTTACCGTACTTCATGACTAGCACCCTATAGGAGCTCCATGACAACGCCCAGTTTAGGGAGGTGCAGGCAGTTCTGCCACACAGCAGACCAAGCTGAGGGGAGTGTAAAATTGAGAAGATCTATAATTGAGGAAAATCCATTTTGGGGCACCAAATTTTGGCCTCTCACCATATTACAAAAGATTACCAAAGTCTGCTCCCATCCATGAACTTTATGAAAATAAGCTGATAGTATATTAAGGTAAGGGGACATGGGTGGCGCTGTGGTCTAAACCACTGAGCCTAGGGCTTACCGATCAGAAGGTTGGCGTTTCAAATCCCCGCGATGGGGTGAGCTCTCGTTGCTCGGCCCCAGCTCCTGCCAACTTAGCAATTCGAAAGCACGTCAAAGTGCAAGTAGATAAATAGGTACTGCTCTGGCGGGAAGGTAAATGGCATTTCCGTGCGTTGCTCTGGTTTCGCCAGAAGCTGCTTAGGCATGCTGGCCACATGACCTGGAAAAACTGTCTGTGGACAAATGTCGGCTCCCTCGGCCAGTAAAGCGAAATGAGCGCAGCAACCCCAGAGTCGTTCACGACTGGACTTAACTGTCAGGGGTGCTTTACCTTTACCTTTTTATATTAAGGTAATGGGGACAACCAAACTTAAGAATGTAGCAAATAAGCTTTAAAAGTACTTTATTCTTAGTCAATATTCAGCAGAAAATCATAGTAATTACGGCATGTGTCCTATGTTGAGAATGGTGCAGGTTATTGGCATTCATTTTTGTCTGTTCATTTTCTTAAGGTTTGACACCAAAAACTGAATGGTTATATAAACACATTCACATGTGTGACCTAGTTCTTACCACTTTCATATCACAACTTTTGAAATATTAATGGATAGGACACTTTCCCTGTATATCTACCTAGCAGTGGGAGCAGGAAGTCAATCCTAATTACAGATAATTAAGTAATCCAAGAAGCCATTATAATTAAACTCAAAGCTTCTAACCACAATCAATTAGTTTTCTTTTCAAGAGCCTGCCAAAGTCATTTCATTAAAAGCTTCTCTAGAATTAGTTTTAGGACAAAATGTTTCAGGGATCTTAAATCAGCACCTGGGTAGATCCATGAAATTGCACTTCCTCTATCAAAGTTAGACTTGTATTGATGGAAAGAATAGCCAAGATACTAAAAATGGGGAACATAAAAAGTGGAAAATGTGTGTCAGGATGCTTCAAAGATATCCACGACACTCCTTTGCCGCTCCTCTCATCCTTGACCCCCTACAAGCTCTCTTTATTTGTTTTAGATCAGCCTTTCTCAACCTTGGGTCCCTTGATATTGTTGGACTACAACACCCATCATTCCTAGTCAGCATGGCCAGTGGTCATGTATGTTAGGAGTTGCAGTTCAAGAACATCTGGAAACCCAAGGTTGAGAAATGCTGTTTTAGACACTGAAAAGGAAAAGGAAACTAATAAACTTTTCCTGTTCTAAGAAAGAGAAACAGCTGACCTAACTCAGGACTGGAGAACCTGTGTCCCTCTAAAATGGACTCCAGCTCTCCTCAGCTGCATCTAGTATGGCGAATGGTGAGGGCTGATGGGAGTTGGACTCCAACAACATCTGGAGGACCACCCAGTTTCCCATCCTGACCTGCCTTTCCCCATTCCATATCTTCTTGGATTGTTCTACAGGGAAAGAAAGAGAATTGGACCATGCTCAAAATGACTTCTCAAGACTTATTTCTGGAGTAATTCTATTCATACTGTATTCTGCAATGTATTTTAAAGTGTTGAATTATGCTTAAGACTTAAAGCACTTTTACTTCAAATCACATGGAAACTGCGCCAAGAAGCTTCTTTCTTGGCACGGAATATTTCTGCTGTAAGCAGTGGTGCCGAGGGCCTTGGACTGTCCTATTTTTGGTTCATAGACATATCCAAATTCTTTTAATTGGTTCCAGAGGAGTTAGTCCATGAAACTTTCTCTAATTAGCCATGGATTGTTCTAAACATGGTAGAGATTGATTCGCAGGTGATGTATGAAAAGACTGAGAAAAGAAAAGCAATTTTGACCGGAGACTCGCGTCTTATTGAATGCTTAAAATGATAGCCTTTAATATAAACACATTTTTGTTTAATTCGCTTAAATGTCAGGCAGCTCAAATAGATGCCATTGATAAGTGCTGCGTTTCTATGCTTCCATTCAGCATATTTTTTACTTCTCTAATCACATGACCACCTCCACTCCATTCCTGTAAAAATACCTGGTAATCTTTGGCATTGGTCTGGGGATGGTCTGTTCAGTGGGACTGACAGACATAATAGATCCATTAAAAATATTACCTGTCACATCGAGCCTCACCATTTAGAAGAGCATGGAATAGGTTAACGTGCCTAGAGCTGTCAGCTGCAAAATTGCACTGGAACTGGCAGAGAAGGAGGCCCATCCCCCCCTTTTCTTTATAGGCACAGATTCTTACTAACCAGTGAGAATCAAGATAGATTCATCCCCATGAACCATAGTTTTCACCACCCAATAATGGCAAGGCAAGGGTAAGGTAAATTTTCCTCAGACTAGGCCTCCAGGTGTTGGACTCCAACATGGCCAGTGATCAGGGATGATGGGAGTTGTGGTCCGGCAGCATCCGGAGGCTCACACATTTCCATCCCTATGCAGAGTTTCCCAAACTTGGGTCTCCAGCTGCTTTTTGGACTACAGTTCCTATCATCCCTGACCACTGGTCCTGCTAGCTAGGGATGATGGGAGTTGTAGTCCAAAACCAGCTGGAGACTCCAGTTTGGGAAACCCTGCCCTACAGCAAGAGTGAGGAACCTTTTGCCCTCCAGATATTGCTGAACTACATCTCCCATCAGCTCCAGCAAGCACAGCTAATGACCTGAAGTTCAGCAACATCTGGAGGGCAAAAGGGTCACCACATCTGCCTTAGATAATATATTGCAAAGTAGTCATTGGCATCAGCTGCTGCAGCAAACCTGCTTTGGTTTTAAATATGTGTATCAGATTTAGATTGTTCCTAGTACTGATGTTGCATGTCATCAATCACAAGATAGAATACTGAGCTGTATATTAAGTGAACCAAAGAATATTTATAGCTCATATCAGACTTCTGTCTCAGCTGAGAAGTGGATGTGCTAATATCAGAGGGTGCACCTCCCCCCGCAGTACACAGTAGGATTTGGTTGGTGACAGTAACTAATGGCATCATACCACTAAGGCAAATACAACCAGCCAGGCTTGTACAGCTTGAGCTCAATAAATCTCTCTCTTGCACTCTTTTTGAGACTGGAGTTGCATAAACAAGGGTGGGAAGGTTGTAAAGCACCTAGCAGGTTAATGTGTAGTTGATGGACTACTTTTGGCTAAATATAACCCATATTATGGCTTGCCATACGTCAGGAAAATTCCTGACATGTCCTGGTTTTTGGATGTAAAAATGGCGTGTGGGGGGGGGGAATTTTCTGAATTGGCAATATGTCAGGGAAAACCCGGGTGTGTGGCAACGCGATGGAAAAAGCAACAGAAACAGCTTCACAAGCTTAAAATCACTATGGGGGGGGGGAAGGTTCCCCCCAAAAGCTCAACAATGTGGAGTTGTTGCTCAACAACTTTGTGGGTGTCAGGAATTTTACTTTTTGAAATATGGCAACCCTTGGTATCTTGGCCTGGCCTATATTTCTCACCATTGGCAAACAGATTGCATTTTAGCATGTATGTGTATTCAGCATCCTTAATGGTTTGGTAGGAAATAGTCTATAAAGGTATTGGTCTTAGTTTAAAGCTGATATCTAAGCATGGAAGTATAGTGCAATCCTTGGGGCTTGCTTTAGGTAAATACGGGGCTATATTTAATTAAGTCATACTCAGACCCACTGGAATCAGTGGATTTAAGTCTATTTAGTCCAATGGATCTACTCTGAATATGACTTAGTGTCTTACTGGTACTTGCTCTCAGCTTGCATTCTTCTTTCCTGTTCTCATTTCTCAGTTGAGAAGTAGAGTTCACAGCACTGTGTGAGGCAGTGTGTCTTTGAAGACCAGTTGCTGGGATTTGCAGGTAGGGAGAGTGCTGTTGCACTCAGGTTTTGCTTGTTGGCTTCCCATGGCCATCTGTACACATCAAGATTCAATTGCTGGATTTAGGCAGAATTCCATTTACATCCCAGCTAGAAGGACTCAGAGTTAAAGTGTCAGAGACTAGAGCCTGCCTGCCACGGGTGGTTTCAGATTCTGAAAGTGTCAGTCCCACAAAGCCTCTTTATTTTTCTTAAATCACCCAACAACACCTCACCCTTCAGTTTCAATCACACTCTGCATATGTCTTGTATTGCATGACACTATTCTGGCTCACATGTATTTCCAAAGCAATAAATACTACTTTTGATTTATAAAAAGAGCTGGCAGGTAATATCTTGGTATACACAGTTACTATATTTGCTTAAGTGCTCTTTTGAAATGCCTTGTCTCATAACACCAACCAAATATTTAAATATGTGCCTACTAGATAGGCGAATCAAATAATGAACTATTGACAGTTCTGTGCAGCTGCAGTGTTATGCATGAAAGTACTGTAGGTGAATGTGAGAAGAAACAGGATTATAATAACTGGAGGTATATTTATTTCTTATTTTATCTATTGTTACCATTAGGACTTATTTTCATACACCACCTCTCAGTGTACAATGTTATTAGCTGGTGCTCTTAATTTATTGGAGAAGCTTTTGGTCATCAAAGATTATCCAGATGATTTGGGAGCTTATTATTAACAATCGTGAATTTTTATATTTGAATTAGCATTCAATTTATTTTCTTTGTATATGTTTGTAATATGAAACTAACTAATCAGATGCATATTTCCCCTGACTGAAATGCAACAACAAGAAGAAAAGATTATCTGTTTAAATCTGCTTTAAAATCTGATTAGATATGACAGTGAAAATGTGTGCATATAAAGCCATCCCTGCAGGTGTTTCAGCTACGCCAGATGAGAGCTTATTCTGGAGAACCGGCAACTGTGCTGCAAGTAACACTGGTTTATGTGTCAAACCCAAAGAAGGTGTCTACATGACAAAGTGTTTTGCATGGCTTTTGATCCACACCAGCTCTTTCCCTTTCATTTCCTGGTTTTGTTCATGATGAATAGTCATGAGAACATAAGATGATCCTGTTGGATCAGGCTAATAGCCCATCTAGTCCATCATCCTGCTCTCACAGTGGCCAATCAGATGCCTGTGGGAAACACACAAGTCTATTGAACTATAGTGTGCGGTTTAAGGGGTGGGGCATGGGGTGCATATACAATGGCTCCCGTATTGTTCACTTTTTATCCCCTTGCTCAGGGTGCTTTCCTTCTGTAATAACTTAAGATGAACCCTGCAGAATCAGACCAAAGGCCTATCTAGTCCAGCATCACGTTATGGCCAACCAGATGTCTATGGGAAGCCTGCAGGCCAGACAAAGGGGCATTGAATAGAAGGCATTGCCTGTCTTTGCAGAGCCTCAGACCCTCTTACATCAGCTTTAAGGAGCAGAGAACATCACCTACTGCCTCCATGGCCATTGGGGCCAACTACTCAGCGACACAGAAGCTAGTAGAGGCTGCTGTATCAGTAGGGTCTCCATATTTCAAAAAGTAAAAAAGCAGGGCACCCCAAAAGCTTTTTTTAGGAAGATCCCAAAATTCGTGTGTGTACGTGTTTAACAAAAAACAAACAAACCAAAAAACAACAACACCAAAACCCCACAATTTTTAATTGACTTCTCTAAGATTCAGAACAAAGTGCCACTTTTCAGAAATTGCCCCCCTGACATCAATTCTGCCTTTGAAATCCCGGTAATATCTGGGAAGATCTGGACATATGGCAGCCCTAGAATCCAGCCAGAGACCCATCTAGTCCAGCATCCTGGTCTCATAGTGACCAACCAGATGCCAGTGGGAAGCCTGCAGCCAGGACCTGAGTGCAGCAGTGCTCTCTGGAACCCAGAAGTAGTACCTAACCATCATGGCCAGTGGCCACTGGCTGCCTTATTGTCTATGGATTTGTCTAATCATTTTAAACTACCCAGGTTGGTGGCCACCACTACATTTTATGGGAGTAAATTACACATTTTGCACTGTGAGAAAGTACTTTGCTTTATCTGTCCTTAACCACCCAACATTCAGCTTCGTTGAATGGCCCTAAATTCTAGTATCATCTCTGTACTGGCATGGTGCAAGCAGCTCATAGATCCTTCGTGTTTAATTTTAAAAGTGCATACCCTCTAATAAGTACCATATCTCCTCTTCATTTCCTGTTTCGATGGCATCCTTTTCCATCATATTGTATTTTTGCTTTATTATCCTCTCTACATGCCATAGCAGAAGAGAGAATGTTGAATCACATCTTGTATTCTTATTTCACACACAGCCATTTAGTTTTCAAAAGAATTGTTAAGAGGCAAAAACTCTATCTTTTAAAGACAGACCAAGCAAACAAATCATATCTGATTTCCTAGGTATAAAAGCAATAACAAAATATACCATAGCAAAGAAAGCTTTAGATATTCATGATACTGTGTTTCATGAAAGGATTGTGGCTTTGGCTAACCGTCAGTGAATGATGAAAGCATCGTGTATGCATCTTTAATAGTCAAAGCAAAAGGTGTCTATTCGGAATGGCCTGATTGAAATATTAGAGCCTCTGTAAAGAAACATGCACACTTCCCAGGGCTAAATAATTTACAGTGGCAGCAATCCAGTCCACAGCTACATGCCTTTAAATCCCATTGAAACTAAAGGAATTAAGCATGCATAGCAGTGCAGTGGAATGTGGCTAATGCATTTTCTAAAGTAATAAAAAGGTATCTTTTGTACAGAAGCAATTCTATGAGAGCAGCAATTTAGATATTAGTGCCAAACTGAAAAGGAGCTTCTACATCTACTCTGTTCTCTCATTGTTGTCAGGCTACTGGGTTCCTAGTAGTAAGATACAACTTGATTCTAAAGCTGGTGGCTCCAGTACATCAGTATTTTGGAGAAGTGTGCCAACAGCAACAGAGCACCAGAATAATATGATGTGCTCCCTTTTGTCTGCCTTGAATCTTCCAACATTCACCATCATCAGTCACAAGAGCTCAGACACCTTTTTAGCACTGGAGTCTTTGTTGGGATTACCTTGTACCCTACTTTCCTTGCTATGGACTCGCCCAGAGGCGCCAGGTTACCCACAAGATTGGGGTGGTGCGCACTGCACATATGTGACATCATGCACAATGTGTGTTACGTGATGTCACATAGTCTCCTGATGCTGTGCAGGCCGGTGCAGCCTTCCGCTAGGTTGTGTTAGTCCCTGCAGCATTGGGAGATGATGCACACACTGGTGTGACCTTGCGTCAGGCTGCCCCGGTCCCCGCAGCATCTTCTGATACCACCCAGGCTGGTGCAGCCTTCTGTAACTTTGCGCTGCACCCCCAACATTGGGGGTGGGGCTAGGCCTCCTTCAGACAAATTTTGAGGGGGCTGAAGACACCTCTGCTCCCTAGATTTGGCGTGCCTGGGCTCGACCCAGACTCCAATGCCTCTGTTTCTTGTTCCCTTCTTGTTTGCTCTATGTGTGAGAGCTCCTGACTCCAAATCCTCTTTCTCCTCTCACTCTCTTCTGGACGTTGCTTGGCGCTGTGGTCTAAACCACTGAGCCTCTTGAGATTGCCAGTCGGAAGGTTGGCAGTTCGAATTCTCGTGATGGTGGTGAGCTCCCGTTGCTCTGTCCCAGCTCCTGCCAACCCAGCAGTTCAAAAGCATGCCAGTGCAAGTAGATAAATAGGTACTGCTGCGGTGAGAAAGTAAACAGTGTTTCCATGCACTCTGGCTTCCGTCGCAGTGTTCCATTGCACCAGAAGCAGTTTAGTCATGCTGGCCACATGACCCGGAAAGCTGTCTGTGGACAAACGCTGGCTCCCTCCGCCTGAAAAGCAAAATGAGTGCTACACCCCATAGTCACCTTTGACTGGACTTAACCATCCAGGGGTCCTTTACCTTTTACCTTTAGAGGGCACCACCCTTTTAGCTCCATTGGTGTGGCAAGGACTGTGTCCTGACAGTTATTTGCCTTCTTTTCACACTTATGGTTCACTCAGCTTTTTTCTTTCTGTTTCCTCGTCAAGCCCACATCTTCCTCTTGGTATTTCTGTTTTATCTCTGCATGCTGAGAGGAGAGGTGTGCCTTCCAGCCTGACCTTGTTTATTGTCAATGGGGCCTCACAGAGGCATGACACCATTGCTAGTTTATCCTCACACCACCTCATTTTGCTGCATGTAAGGACTGACCTAACCTGACACCTCTGCCTCCCTTTCACAGTATCTTTGTAGGATACTGAGATCATGCTATGGTTTTCAACTGAACAGGGGAAAGGAAAAAAACAAAACAAAACCCAGCCTAGCTTGCTCCTCTCCCTTTAGCAGGAATTGGCAGGTGAAGCTTTTTATAGCATAGAGATAAGCATTATCTCCTCCTAATGCCTGTTGCTGTTAAAAGCACAGGTAAAAAAGTTGGCAACTCTAGTTCGTTCATGCTAGATATGAAGTTACAAAGAAATAAAGAAAAACAAAGCATCTTCTCACAAGTCACTCTAAATAACAGTCTTCATAAAAAT
Organism: Podarcis cretensis; assembly: GCF_951804945.1. Taxonomy (NCBI): domain Eukaryota; kingdom Metazoa; phylum Chordata; class Lepidosauria; order Squamata; family Lacertidae; genus Podarcis; species Podarcis cretensis. Next base: position 70,183,348 of record NC_137170.1, on the reverse strand, counting down.
ATCATCTCTTTTTCTCATTAAAATGTAATATTTCAAAGGTCACATTTACCGTCAAGCAGAATTTCCCACTGGCTCAAAAATGAATGACTTATTAGTTCTCAATATTCTTTCACTGTGTGTTCTCTGATAGATCAATATGCCCTTATGAAGGGAATGTTTAATATCCAAAACCGATCCTAGTAATGATATTCAGGTTTCTGTTGCTGTAAAAATAGAACCACTACTGGTTATCATCTCAAGGTAACTCTGTGGATTAACACGTCAAACAGAATTTGCTTTCTTAAAGTAGCTAAAGGCATCCACACACTGAGCAAAAAGGAATGGCATTATGTGAAATATTATATGAGACAGATCTATAACAAGGCCGTATGGACCTCTGACAAAACTGCATGGTCTCTAAACACCCCAGAATTCTTGCTTTGTGCACTTGGCCTGATATTAATGTTCTTTTAAAAATTCATTTAACTCTGACCCATTTCTCTGGTTTTAAGAGGTTAGAGTTCTTATTCTAAAATCAGGTCGCAGAAGAGATAATATGTGTGGAGTTTTATGATATGTTATCCTTATATTAATATAGTGGTGCCCCGCAAGACGAACGCCTCGCAAGACGGAAAACCCGCTAGACGAAAGGGTTTTCCGTTTTGGAGGCGCTTCGCAAAACAAATTTCCCTATGGGCTTGCTTCGCAAGACGAAAATGTCTTGCGAGTTCCTGCAGGTTTCCCCCCCCCCCTTTTCCTAAGCCGCTAAGCCGCTTATCAGCTGATCCGCTGATAAGCCGCTTAACAGCTGATCGCTAAAAGCCGCTAAACCGCTAATAGCGCTAATCCGCTAAGCTGTCAGTGGGCTTGCTTCGCAAGACAAAAAAACCACTATACGAAGAGCCTCACGGAATGGATTAATTTCGTCTTGCGAGGCACCACTGTAATAGGTTTTGTCTTATAGGAAAGAAATATAGGGCACCTTGCAGTTTGGTTTTCTTTAAGGCCTGACTTGTTCCTGTTATCAGAAGTGACTTGGCAGGTAGGGCAGAGATGCTATACTAGCTTCCCAGCAGGTGGGTCATGGTTCCTTAGCATCAGGAAGACAGGAGAAATGGTGAGGTAACAACGAGGCAGGTGAGGGGCTTATGCATTGGCAAAGTGCATCCATTGCTCCTTCACTGCGCTGACCTCCCTGCCACCTGACCTCTCCTGTTCCTGGTAAGCAGCAGTGACACATCTGCGTAATGGCTTTGCCTCACCTAGTGAGCTGCTTCTCTCTATGAAGAAGAAGTATGAGTACTATTTTTTATGTACAAGGCTGCTGGAATATGCATGGACCTTAACTGTGGGAAGTGCATTGACTGAGTGCTATTGTTTGGAGTCTGTGTCAGGTTTTGCAGCCTGAGGATGTGGAAAAGACACTTGAAAGTGTGTTACCAGCTATGTACTCTCTCAACCTTTGCCCATCATGGCTTATTAGAGAATCATTGGGAGGGTTGGCTGGGCAGGTTAATTTCTCACTGTGGGAAGGGGCATTTCCTGTCCCCACCTTGAAAGAGTTGGTGGGTTGGACCCTACTCAGAAGGCCGTCTCTGGACCTTGAGGTTTTGAACAACTGCCGCCCAATTCCCATTATCCTGTTTCTAGAGAAAGGCTGCCAAAAGGGTGTGGCTGTGGAACTCCAGATGTACTTGGATGAAGCAGGTTCTGTTGTTGTAGTGGTTAGAGTGTTGAGCTGGGATCCGGGATTCAGATTCCCACTCAGCCATGAAGCTCACTAGGTGACCTTGGGCCAGTCACTACCGATTCTCAGCTGAACCAGCCTCACAAGGTTGTTGTGAGGATAAACTGGGGAGGAATAGAACCACGTATGCCACCTGGAGCTTCTCTAAGTGCAGGTGTCCTGTAATACATTCATTTACATTTCTGCATTAATTTTTTAAAAAATCTCTCACAATATTTTTCATGCCCACTTAATAAGAAGTGAAATATCTATTTTCTCCTTTTATATTTTTATTTAAAACATGCATTTTATCTCTACATTTTTACATCAAAGCTGCTGAGAATGGCTGAGTTCCAATCTGCACATTAGTCTGAGGGGTGCAGATCAGGTCATTTTCACACAGGAATTTGTGGATTTGAATCCCTCAAGCATCCTTTAAAAGAAATGCAGCAGGCATAGGTTGGCATGTGAAACTTTTTCAGGCATGCAAACACGTACCATGATAAGAAAATATGCAGTGGCTGATTTCTTCATGTTGTGCAAAAGTTTAAGATGTGGGGGCCCTGCCAGAAAACTGGCTGGCAAAGCTAATCAAAGAGGAGACTGAAAAAGTGAGGACTGCAAGCGACCATAAGGCAAAGCCTTGGTGACTTCTTTAGCCTAGCACACAAGCAGCATGACCCGATGCTTGTTTCCTTGGAAACAAGTCCCACTGAGTTTAATGGGACTTCCTCTCCCCACCCACCCAAGCCAGTTTCCTATAAACAAGCCATTTGTTGTTGACTTGTGAAGATCTAGGAAGCTGCCTTCTTTTATAGATACAAATGTTTATTTTATTCATAAAAAGTATATTCATCAAGCATTTCCTTCCCACTCTTCTAACTGGCTGGCTCCATCCTGCAACACTTCATCCTCATGGGAGGAAGAGGAGTTTTTCCAGATACTCCCATTTTTCAATCACAGAGATTTCAGCTTTTGCCAATGACTTGCAAAAATCACTGGAAGGAACTTGTGTTGTTATGTGGGGCCTCCACCTTTGCACCGACCTTTCCAGAACAGATTGGCTATTCCACTTTTAAAAATATATTCTGGGTGCATTAAGGTTTGTTTAATTATTCAGGAGTTTGTTTGGACTGCAGTTTTCTGTTTATTTGTGTTTGGATATATTTTGGAAATGTTTGATGCAAGTTAAGTAGCACTGAGAGTATTTATTATTGCTGCTGTTGAACTAAAAAATTCCATTATTAATTGACATTACTGCCAACAATAATTATAGTCACTCCAAGAGTCTACATGAAATGCAATCTTTGTATTGCCAATAAAACCTGAAGGAGAACAACTCCACATTCAAATGGAGGAGTATTCATTTCTTTAAATAATCTCTAATTCTCATCCTAGTCAGTTTCAAGGTAATTAAAATCCCATATGATCAATATTACAATCTCTTTAAAAACTGCTCTTATCTGCATAAATACAGGTGGATTTGCTTGTTTAAAAATCATGTCCTGGAGGTGCAGAACCAAATCCTATCCACTCCCGCTTTCTCTTTCCTATCTATAACCTTAATCCAAATTCTCGCCTTTAATGTTTCATTTACACATGTCATTTTTTGGCACCTAGCAATGTCCTTCCTTACCTGATGCTGCTATTTTCTCCTCCTGTCATTCCGTAATCTATGTCAGCAGCAGACATTTTGCTTGTGTTGAAATCTCAGTGTCTGCCAATAAATAATAAAGAATCCAGTCAGGTAGACAATTATTTTCATTTCTACTTGTGCTGTGCACACAGGCATCCAATCTACAAAAAGCTCTACCTGCTTGTTCCACAATTTCTACTAGCCTATACAAAACATTCACAGAAAGCCAAGCTCCTGCTCTTACACATGGATATTTTATATCCTATGGCAGGGGTGACTAATCTGTGGCCCCCTGGTTGTCTTTTGGATTTCAGCTTCCATGATCCCTGACCACTGGCCATTCCTTGGGTTAAAGATGTATGGTATCACAGAATATGTGGGTGTGGTAGTGGATGTTCTAGACTGATGTCTTACCTCAGTAATGGACTGGGTGAAAGCCAATAAACTGAAGCTCAGTGCAGATAAGACTAAGGCACTGTTAGTGGGTGGTTCCCTAGACCGGTGGTTGCCTAGACCGGATGGATGGGAGGTGGCCCAGCTTACACTGTCTCTGAAGGAGCAGTTACATAGCATGAGGTATTTCTGGATCCTTTGCTATTGCTTGAAGCTCAGGTGGTTTTGGTAGCACAGAATGCTTTCTAGTGCCCCCCCCATGCCCTATCTATACAGGGACAGCCTAACCCAGGCATAGGCAAACTCAGCCCTCCAGATGTTTTGGGACTACAACTCCCATGATCCCTAGCTAACAGGACCAGTGGTCAGGGATGATGGGAATTGTAGTCCCAAAACATATGGAGGGCTGGGTTTGCCTATGCCTGGCTTAACTTCTGTTGTCCATGCTCTGGTAACTTCTAGGTCACATTACTGCAATATGCTATACGTGGGGTTGCCTTTTTGAAGACAGTTCGGTAACATCAGCTGCTGCAAAATTCAGCAGCCAGGTTGCTCACTGGGGCAAGGCAATTTGAAAATATAATACCAATCCTGGCCTTCATTTTTCATCAGGATTTGGGCTTTTAATTATTTGTAGCCTGCTTGTGTGGATGAGATGTTTTAAAGTAGTTTTTTTAAAAAAATAATAATAGAATTTTCCTTAGTTTTTAAAATGTTGCTTTCAATGTATGTATATATGTGTTGGTTGGCTTGCCTAAAACATTGCAGGACGCTTTGGGTTGCCATGGGAAAAAAGTTACTAATAAATTTAATAAATAAATACCAATAATGTAATATACAGCTGATATCTCTCATTATCTAGAACCTCACAATCTTACGCAGTTTCTTTTCTTCTGGCAGAGCGTGTAGTTTGCTGTATGTCTTCAAATGCCAAATTTCATAAAGAATTTGATAAAAATCTAAGAACTGATGCAGAATTCTAAAAAATAAAATAAAAATGATCAGCTCTGAATATGACCACTCCCTAAATCTCCCCCCCAAAAAAGTTTTCATTTACATTTTTGTTTTGGTAACACTTTGCTTCCAAGACATTTTGCACACACTTTCTATTGATGCTGTCACTTGAATAGGGCTCGCTCCCTCTCCCCTTTTTTGAACAATTTAATCTTGGCTTCTAGGAGTGGAAGCATTTCTCTGTCATGATACTGGAGGAAATATGGCAGCTTCCTTTGCCCTTACAAGTGGGTACAATGCTTCTTGACAAGATCAAGCCCTGCTCATTTAACTCCCTTCAGTATATTTGACATTAGCCCAGCATGATGTGCCCCAATAACATCATTTTTCCACCCGCAAAGTAGCATATCCGCTAACCTTTTGCTTCCTTTTCTTCTTTGCACAGCTTTTCAACTATAACTAGCAGTCTCCACCTGTAGCTGCATGTGCTTCTGAAAGTGTTTGCTTATGCTCATTTATTTTGCTTCTAAAATGTCAGTTATTATTGGTATTATTATTATTATTTAATCTTTCAAAATGATATATTTTATACACACAAGGGCCACATGTGTCAGAAAGGTGTGGTCTATACCCATGGTCCCCAGCTTGGATGGCTTTAAAAGAGGATTAGACAAATTCATGGAGAATGCTATAAATGGAGACTAGCCACAGTTGCCATTGGCGTACCTCCACTGTCAGAGGCAGTGTGCTTCTGAACAGAAGTTGCTGGAAACTGCAGGAGAAACAAGTGCTGTTCTGTTTAGGTCCTGCTTATGGGTTTCCCACAAGCATCTGGCTGTCACTGTGAGAAAGTGATGCTGGACTAGATAGTCCATTGGATGATTCAGCAGGGCTCTTTTATGTTATGTTCTTAACTCATTGTCACCCCTGCAAAACAAGGTGAGGGGATATGATTTGTGTTTCTGCATCCAAAACTATAAAGTCGTCTCTTGCAGGAGAGCAGGCTCCATCCCCTCTGCAGTGGTGACCATGCCTGTGATTTGTATCCAATTCTGGAGGAATTTTTTAAATAGTAAGTAATATATTACATTTACTTTCTGAAAATGTACATTTTTAAGGTTCTCCACATAAATCATCCCGAATGAATTAGGCTGAAATTAATCCACTCTGAAGGGACTCATTTGCCTACAAATTCCATCCACTTATGTGAAACAGAAAACATATGAATGTTTTTAGATTCTCCAGTACAGTCAATAAGGTTGAAACAGCTTTGCTTTAAACATATCAGATATGGATCTTAATAATGAATTGAATCAGAATGACATAGAGCATATCTGAAACAAATTGGGATGTTTCAACTGCTGCAGATACAAGGTGAATCTTTTGGCCACTGCACACTCATAGCATATATATATATATATATCGAGAGAGAGAGAGAGGAGGAAGAGGGCTTTGGGGGTTTTTTTTGTAATCAATACAATATTTCACTAGGAACTACTTAAGGGACCAAGATTTCAGTCTAAGGCATAAGTAAGAAAATTAGCACAATAAGTTATTTTGAAAACTAGTATGTGTGATGAGAAACTAGATTCAGTGACTGAAACATCCAGAAGCATTGCTTTGAGGATTTTATTTACAGCAGCACTGCCAATTTCACTCCCACAGAAATGAGAGCGGGGGTCTATATTACATGGCCACGGACTGGCCACTGAAGTGATGTCTTCACAGGAAGCTTTCCTTCCCACTCTGTAATATTCTTCATGACTCAATCCATTGCATAGCAAGTGCACCATCACCATCTGGCAGCTGTGCAGGATGGAGCACGCCCACTAAAAATGAGGCAGTGCTGGCCCCTGACAAACCATGGCTCATAAAAAATAAGCTCTCTCATGCATACACAATCCCTTCTCATCATTAGCCATGATTTCTTTTACATGTGCACAGATCCTCCCCCCTCCCCTTGCTGCTGCCGCTGCTTCTTCCCCAAGAGAATACTTGGCAGTACTAGGTTGTTGTAAAATGGTTGTACCATGTGAATCAGATTTAATGGAAATACACAAAACTGCACCTTTATGTCCAGTAATTATATCTAACAGTGCAATCCTAACCATGTCTACTCCAACTCCCCAGGTAAGTAGGGTCAGGATTCCAGCCACACTTTCTAATAATGAAAGTGCCATTTGCATTTCTTTAAAAAATATTAATCAACAACATAAATTGCCAATGGGAAACTGCCGGGGGCGGGGGGGCGGGCAGGAGGTGTTGCATTAAAAAAAATCACTTTTAAAAAAGCTGTCAGCACCCATTTCTGCTCTTTTAACTTCACGATTTGCAGTTTAAACAAAAACTGTTTTAGAGCACATTAAAAAATGTAGGAATTAATGTCTCCAAATGATCCATTACAATTGCTTAAATACTTTTGCAGGAATTAAGTGGTTTATCTGCCATTCTATCTCTGATGCACATTTAACTACTCAGTTGCTTAACACATTCGAATGATATAGAAACCCAACTCCCACTAAAGCAGTTGTGTCTGTCTTAGCACTATATATATATATATATTCAAACCAATTGTCCGCTTATAGGCCATATTACCACCTGAGAAAGAGGCAGGGGAGAGGGAGCGCAATGGCTCATTGCAACTGGCAATAGATTCTGGCACTCTGGGTTATTACCGCATTTATCTCTGCACACAAGAAACAGAAGAAATCTAATAAAATGAATAGTGATTTCATTTCCAGGGCTTGCGAGATGCCAGGAACTCCAAAGGGGCCCCTGGAGCTTGGCAGCCAATGATGCTTCACTTGCATCTCCCGTTTCCAGTTCCCACAAAAGGGGAGGGAAACACTTTTCTTTCTGACATAAGATCTGCTTTATCGGGGGACTCTCACGGAGCACAGGAGGCAGCTTTATGGCACATGATGTTATCTGGGTTGCCTTCCATGTTATTCACAGTACCAGCATAGGAAACAAAAATGAGAGAATCAATTAATTCAGTTCTAAATAATTAAGAAAAATAACTGCAAGGAGTGCTGCAGAAAGAGTAGACTTGAGTAGGGATGGATGAATATGGCAATTTTAGTTTTCTCATTTTTCCATCCTTTAGTTTTAGTTCTCCATATTTCCACACAACTTTGTGAAAATTCATCCGCATTTTAGTCTTAACATACACATTTTTGCAAAGCGTTTTCCCCTAATACAACACCATTTTATTTTCACTACTATATGATTTACATGCATTCTTGCACACATTACTTGACCTGGAGCACTGCAAAATTCAGAGAAGTGAACATTTCAAAATATGCGCATGTTTTGGTTTGTATATTGTTTCTGAAAGTGCAGATTAGGTAGATTTGTCTTTAAATGTGAAATGCTTCCCCTATTTCTAGTCCTGAGACATGCTTCTCAACTCATAGTGCTGCCTTTATTATCCCTATGATTTTAAAGCCCTCCCACTGCCCAAATGTCAAGTGGGGACTACAGAGAGAACATTGTCCATGTGTCTCATTCCCACAGAGAAATCCACAACTTGCTACCCAAGTGATATCATTTCACTTCATATTTTAGACCGGTATGGAGGGTCACCATGCATATCTGCAAAAATCAGATACTGACTGTCAGGTGGATCCCACTCAAGTAGCAGATCCAAATGCCCAGAAATTGTGAGTGGTTGCTCCAGTTGATGTGCAATTAAGCCATTAGCTGATAATAATACTCAGGTAATCCAGTTATAAGGGATGCGGGTGGCGCTGTGGTCTAAACTACTGAGCCAAGGGCTTGCCGATCGGAAGGTCGGCAGTTCGAATCCCTGCGACAGGGTGAGCTCCCGTTGTTCAGTCGCTGCTCCTGCCAACCTAGCAGTTTGAAAGCATGTCAAAGTGCAAGTAGATAAATAGGTACCGCTCTGGTGGGAAGGTAAACGGCATTTCCGTGCGCTGCTCTGGTTCGCCAGAAGCGGCTTAGTCATGCTGGCCACATGACCCAGAAGCTGTCTGCGGACAAACGCCGGCTCCCTCGGCCAGTAAAGCGAGATGAGCGCCACAACCCCGAGTCATCCATGACTGGACTTAACGGTCAGGGGTACCTTTACCTTTACCTCAATCCAGTTCTGGATTTTTGTTACGCGTTATATGACTTGGGAATAATTCTGAATGGGACTTTGATGAACAATTCAGCCAGTTGTAGAGACTACTATATATGTTGTGTACAACAATGGTTGTGAAAACTTCACACTGCTTCTGCAAATAAGTGATGGTTTTGCATATCCCTTGAAGTAGGCATGAAGGCTGCTGGCTGATATTATAACTATCAAGAAATGCCCTAGATAAATTCCTTGCTTGTCTAGGACCAGCAAATCTCTCAGGTATAGTTTTTTGACATTTAATTCTTTCTTTAAAAACATGACAGCAAGGTCAAGCTTAGCTACTATGAGAGGCAAACTCTAGTTAAGAGTCTTGAATTCCTGGTGGATCTGTGATTTCCCTCACTGCAGGCATCGCAATGGGCAATACAGCTCTGGGTCATTGATTCATGGACTTAACCTACAGCTCTGCAAAATGCTGAATGCACAATCTGTCATTCCCACATAGGTGGGGTTGGGGAAAATGAAAAGATGGTCCTTAAAAAGCATACTTTTATGCTTCTCACATCCTTCTATCAAAGCGTACACATTGCTTGGCTACTAAGATAAGTTAAGCTAAAGAGGTTCACGGAAGTGGAATATCACCCCCCCCCCCGCAGCCCCTTTGCAGCACTTGAAAATACTTTTTGGTTGGCATGTAGGTGGCATCTGTGGGATGGAAAAAAGAGGGGCTGGTAAATATTCCATCCATGAGCTTCCTTAAGTTATCTCAGGCGCTAAGACCAATTTGGGTAGTTCACTAGTTCTCCAGTAGCCCCACCACCCACCCCATTCTACAGTGTTCAGGAGACCCTCTGACCATACTGTATTGATATTGCTTTCTGTTTTTACGATTTTGTGTGTTTTATTTTGTGTGTGTGTGTTCGTATGGTAAATTACTCTGAAACTTTTTAGCATAAAGTGATATTCAAGTCTAATAATAAAGCAAATTGGAGATGGGGTGAAAAAGACCAAAGGTTAAACCTTTAATTTACTAAAAATTTCTCTTAAAAAAGAAGAAGATGCCATTTAACTTTCAAATTAATATGATCTATTAAACAGATAATTTCTGTGCTGGAAATGTTAATCATAGAATGCTTCAATGAGGTCTGCTTTGATAAAGAGTTTTTTGGGGGAGGAGAAAATTGTAGATATTATATTGTAGGTTACAGAAGAGACCTTAGTTCATTAGTCAGTCTCTTAAATCAATTTGATTTGTGCTTCAATTGAGTGACAAATGCTTTATACAGAACAGTTTATTCTTGGGTCACAGTAAAGATCATTTTTACTACACTGGAAACTGGCAGATATGCCCATAATTTCAGAGAGGTTAAGAAAAATTCTGACCATTGCTGAAACATTAACACTGATGGAAATTATCAGAGGGAGAAAGGGACCATATGTGGCAGCTAAGTTTGAGAACAAATATGTTCCTTTTGCTAACTACTAAAATGTTCTTTGATAGAAATATCACTGGCACAGTACATATGTTTTTTTATTAGAAAACTTTCCTCAAACCATGGCTTTTGTATAAAATTACATAGCCTGGCATCATTTAAAAAAACTTATCAGTCATATTCCTTAAGATCTGTGGGCTGGAGGGTTATTTGTAGTCCTGCCTCTGCACACTATGCTATGACCCTGGATAAGGCCTTCTCAGCTGTGGCACCCCATTAGAAATACAGCCCCCAACCCCATTAGCAGCCACTCATCACCAACTAAAGAAGTTTCTGTTTCTTCAGGCAATTGGGGATGGCTAACCTGATAAGAGTTTTGTCTGCCATGAATTGGAGCAGATATGTTTGCAATGTTTGTTTTTAATATGCAGTGGTACCTTGGGCTACAGATGCTTCAGGTTACAGACGCTTCAGGTTACAGACTCTGCTAACCCAGAAATAGTACCTCGGGTTAAGAAATTTGCTTCAGGTTGAGAACAGAAATCGTGCGGCGGCGGTGCGGCAGCAGCAGTGGGAGGCCCCATTAGCTAAAGTGGTACCTCAGGTTAAGAACAGTTTCAGGTTAAGAACGGACCTCCAGAACGAATTAAGTTCTTAACCCAAGGTACCACTGTATATGGTAAAGTTATTTGATATATTATGTACTGTACACTGCCCTGGGTTACTTTTGTGAGGAGGGGTGGTTTAGAAACATAATAAATGAATCAAACCTGTGGAAAGGATGGTGACTCTGGGTTAAGAAGACATAACATAATTGCCCACCATGCCCCCTAGCTACTGGTGGATTTTGAAAGGGATTAGACATGCCATCTTTTACCCTGTCTCTGGTCCAAAGAGTTCTCAGAATCCCATGTGAACTCTTATCCTCAGATATCCCCCTGATGAGACCATTACTCAGAGATTTTTGTTATCCCCTTTCATCAAGATCCCGCTCTGTTTCTTCACATATATATCACTGTCATTCTTCCATTTTATTCCCCTCTTCCTTGCTTGCCACTGAGGTTAACAGCAACAAGTCCTTCCATTCTCTTCTTTTTCTGTCCTCTTCATTGTTGCTGCTGTGGCAGCACAATTTGTCAGCCAGACCTTTTTTCTATACCTCTTCCTTCTTCTCCCTTCATGCCTCTCTTCTCTCCCTTCATGCCCTCATGGCTTCCTAATCGCTTCTGTTCTCTTCCTCTGCCTCTCATGCCCTATCTTCCTCCTCCTACGTGCTGGGACCTTGGCTGGGCACACCTACACTGGGCACCCCAAGATCAACCACAATCCTTTAGTTATCATTACCTTTAATGCTTACAAGGCATTTAATTGCCTTGAGTGGCCCTATTTCGCCAGTATCAGATGGGGAGCAAGGTGGGAAATGCCATTGCCAAGCTTTATGCCCCCAGAGAATCCATGGTCTGTGTTAATAACCTGGGCTCAGCCCCCTTTCCTTTAGGCAGAAGGACCAAACAGGGATCCCTGATACTATCCCCGATACTTTTTGTTCTGTCTATAAAGCTAGTTGCCATTTTACTCGACAACAATCAATTGATTATATGATATAATATAGGACATACTCCTCATCTTCTTTGTCTTTTGGGGAACAATATAGCTATTTTTCTTAGTGAACCAGAAGTGGACCTCCCTAGGGTCATGTGGCCAATCAAACAATTTGGTGATTTATTAAGCAGGATGAGTCAAAATCTCTGATAAGTTGGAAACTGAACAGATTGCAGAGGTCAGATAGTTGTAGAACATAAGACAGCCATGCAAAACCATCTGTGTGGATAATCCTGCTGATATACCATGCCACCCCTGTATCCTAGCACCTATTAAGATAATTAATTCCTAACAACACAGTCCCTGGTCCAATAGGGACACAAAATAAATACAATTTATGATTTGTTGCGTGACTTATACTTAACCTCAGAAATCAGGCATTTACCCTCAGGGATTCTATATCTATCTATCATCTATCTATCTCTATCTATCTCTATCATCTATCTATCTATCTATCTATCTATCTATCTATCTATCATCTATCTATCTATCATCTATCTATCTATCTATCTATCTATCTATCTATCATCTATCTATCTATAGCTATATCTATCATCTGTCTGTCTGTCTGTCTAAACCAGCCTTTAATTCAGCCTGTTTTATAGATAATCCACAAATCAGTTTTAAGAGATTATAAATGTTTAAAGTTCAGGTTTATTTCTTTTAGCCATAGGCCACAACAAAAGCAACAATTCAAAAAACCAAATTTTTAAACACACACACACACACCACCACCAGTCAGTGTTTAATAAAAAGACCAGAGCTGAGGATAAGTGTAGATTTTAATATGCCTGTATTTCAGACATTTATTAATACGATTTGGCAGACCACGGAATCTTTATACATACCGGTAGTGACACCTTGGTTTTTATTTATTGCTTGTGCAATAAATAAAAGCCTCTCACCATATTCTTTGCCCCTTCATTAGTGATATTGTTGTTGGTATGTGTGTTCTGCCTTTTGGTTTCCTGTATTTTTAACTATTCCCCCCCCCCCCATAAATTCAATATTTAAAAATGGGGGAAATATGCACAAATACTTTGTGTACTTTTTAGGCAAATTTGCTGATAGACACCAAAGTGAAAGTTTGGGAAAGGATATGATTTATGCAACCTGCGGGAAAATGTAGGACTTTCAGGTTTGATTCACAAATGTAGGACGCTTATTACATTTTGACTCTAAAAATACTTACCAGCTTCTCTGATTTCTCCATCGTGGCTTGTTTCCATTTCTGTCGCAAGATTCTCATGGGGGAAATGTCTGTATCTACTTAGCCTATAAATAGTGGAGTACACTGTGTGCTGCCTAAATAAATAAGAATGAATTTCATAGGATGATGCAGAAATAGAGAGAGCAGGAATGTTACTGTGCTTAAGGCATCTTCCCCCAATGCAACTTCTAATGAGGGCACCAGATTTGGTGGCTCATAATGGCAAATGTCAGCGTGTACCTGCTGAGCTTTCTACAAGCCAGCAAACCTTGGGTCCAGCTGTTTCAAAGGCTGCCCCAATGATATCACTCCCAGTTGCACCCTTCTTTTTCTTTAAAATTTATCAGTTTGAAATCGCAGTGACATCACAGGTGCAATAAACACTGCAACATGTAGTTTCCAGGGCACTTGAGATCCATATTACCATATTTTTCGCTCTATAAGACGCACCAGACCACAAGACGCACCTAGTTTTTGGAGGAGGAAAACAAGAAAAAAAATATTCTGAATCTCAGAAGCCAGAACAGCAAGAGGGATCGCTGTGCAGTGAAAGCAGCAATCCCTCTTGCTGTTTTGGCTTCTGGGATAGCTGCGCAGCCTGCATTTGCTCCCTAAGACGCACACACATTTCCCCTTACTTTTTAGGAGGGAAAAAGTGAGTCTTATAGAGCAAAAAATACGGTAAGTATTCAAATGCCCTGGAAAACTGCATTTCCCAGCATCCATGAGACTTGAAATACTTCCATTTTATTGTTCCCAATGCCAGCAGGAGTCAAACCATCACTGACTCCATGATGCTGCTGCATTCAAATATGCATATACATTCCTTGGACATTGCAATTCTAGGGCACATGCTATCCACCAAATCCTTCACTGAGGTCCTAATTACACTTTTTGTTAATTACATGATTAACAGTAATCATGGATTTGGAAAAATAAAATGCCAGGCATTATTTAGGAGTGGGGCAATTCTCCACTGGAGGTTTAGACCCTTTCTCCCCAGTCACCTTATCAGTCTCCTCATCGCTGTGTAGCATTAAGAAAAAGGCAGCCGTTTGCCCCAATACCTTAAATTCCTTCTATCTTTGGTTTCCGGGGCTGTTCGTTCTAATTCTATTGAGAGCCCTTTTTAGGGACCTAGTCTCATTAATTTAATTCAAAATTTCTGTTGGTCATCTTGAGTGCTGTAGGCAGCCCAGGAAATAAATCAAGTGTGTGTCCAGTTCCCAAAATAGTTTATTATTATCCAGATGGCTATGGGAAAGAACCCAAGCCACAAAAGAAAAGTTATTACAGAATGCATTCTCTTGGGCCATTAAAGAATCCTACCTTGGGAAAAGAGGATTATTCTTACCTGAACACAAATATGGTCATCTGTTGGAAACTAAGAAAGAAGCAGGAAACATCTTTAAAAAGAAAAAGAAAAGTATGAGAATCTGAAATATAAATATTTCTTCATTTAAAAATTAACTTAAAAACTAGTATGATTCATTGAATGAATCAATTTATTTCAGTCACTGACCAGAGTTCACAGCATGATTCATTATTATCAGCATGTGACTAGTAGTTTCACAGGACTATATGAAAGGAGTCTGTAACCAAGCTGGGATTTCAACTCAAGTCTCTTTATCTGGCATTCTCTCTAGTGACCCTCTCAAACATTAGTGCTACTCTAACCCTGCATTACTTAAATAAGAAAGTCCATTAAACTGAATGCTCCAACAAGCTGCCTTGAAATTTTTGGAGAGTGAGGTATGAATGAATGGGCAAACAAATATACATAATAGCCCTGATCCAGCAAGGAAGATATGCAGCCAGCCTTGCATGTGAGCATTTGATGAGGATGTCAAATTGCATCTTTCATGTTCATCCACACAATGATGCTCTTCTGGACCATGTCATGATGCTTATTCAGGACATGAATACGTTACAACTAATAGCAATTGTTGTGTGGCTCCAATACACTAGTGAACTAAAGGTGGGTTTGACAGTACTTAGGTTCCCTCCTGTGTCAAGAAGAATGACGAAGACAGTAACACTGATGATAAGCTACTGATGAGAGGTTACTTTTTTTTTGGTCAAATAATATATGAAGCTGCCTATGCTTTCACTGACAAGATTCAACATGCAGCAGTGTGATGTTAACATAGCATAATGGTGCATTTACAATCATAACCTACTAGAAAATTGAGTGCAAATGAATCTAGGCAGGTAGTTTTTAATCAGTGCTGATTTGCAGGTTGATTACAACCCATGTTCCTGTCAGAGTTCTTGTGCTGAGAGGATATTGGATTCCTGGCAGTTTTGGAAAGCAGTAGCACAGTTCTGTTTTGTATATGCTCAAAAGTAAGTCCAGTTATGTTCAAAAGGGCTTATGTTCAGTTAAGTAAGTATAGGACTGAAGCCCAGATTAATTATTTCTTAATGCTGAGAAGGGGCTAATAAAGTTGGATGATTTAGGCTGCAATCCTTACCTCACTTAACGAGAAGTAAGCCCCAGTGAATTCAATATAACTTTTTTTCTGAGTAGGCATGATTATGTTTGTACTGCTGTCCATTAATTTGGGTTTCCTCAATTTATGGTGAGATCCTGGGGATATTGACTTTGCTGGAAGTAAAGTCCATTGAATCCAATAGTACTTATTCTCAAGCGAGTCCTTTTTGGCCCCAAATACCAGATCTCCGCCAGCCCCCCCTCCCAGCCTATGAGCCAACATAATGAGCCAATTCACTCACCTGTCAAAGTTGGTGCACAAGGGTGTGCTGAGCCACGGCATTTGCTTCTGCAGGATTCATGTTCCCCACACATCAGCTGGTGTGCAGGGAGTCCAGTCTTGCTTGGCTTGCTTGTAATTGATTGTGAATCACACAACACACCGTGAGACAAAGAGCATTGGTTTGGGTGGAAGGCAAACTGCAGTGGAATGGAAGCACTGCTGCATGTGATGAAGAAAGGGCAGAACAGGAAATGTTCTTATATCTCTCCACAGAAGCCATAGGTAAGCCCAGCCCATCTGCCATATTTGCAGTGCTGAGCACCATGCCTGCCCCACTGCAGTTATTTAGGACAAGAAGCACACCTTCCAAAGATGCATTGAGTTTCTTTTCTAGTTTGGCCCTTTGAGCATCAGAGAAATCTCTGACAAATGGGGCCTATCTGAAGTAGCCCTCGTGGGAGTTGTTTGGGTTTGTTGGGAACTGTTTTATTTTTAGACTCTGGCAATGCACATAACGAACCTATTTAACTATCGAACATCATTTCTGCCCACGGTGGTTTGTTTGTATGCCAGGTCTGCTGAAGCCCCGAGGTGGGAGTAGGCTAAGGGATACATGGGGGTGGACAAAGTGCCTTTCCCCACAAAGCTTCACAAATGTGTAAGCAACTCAGAGCTTTTGCCTATTTTTGGCCAGAAACATAATAATGCCTTGTGATGTGAAGCTACAGTAATTGTTTTAATTGATGTTATTTTGCTACTTAGGCTCATTGTTTATTACATGGTCTTTAACCAGGTTGTCCTTGGAAATGGATTTTTAAGCCTAATTAACTCACTTTGCTATCTAATAAGGGTTTTTAACAATATATGGGAGTAAATGTGTTGGTTGTTTTTTTTTTTTTTTTAAAGAAAAGCTATCTATAGACAAGCAGAGCTGATTGGGAATTTAATACCTGAACAGTGTTTTCACAAATAACACAATTTTGAGGAAATCTTTATTTATTGATTTAAATGCTTTAATTTAATTTTTTAAAGCCTGTTGTACTCCTAAAGGAGCAGGGCACTTAACACCAAAACAGTAATCAAAATATTTAAATAGATTTGTATTTAAAAAGCTGCCCACAAAGATCCACCTGTTCATCCCCAGCCACAACATGTTTGCCTGAATAAAAATGTATTTTGTTTGCAGTACATACATATTTTGCCTTTCTTCCATGGTGGAATTCCGAGCAGCACTTGGAGTTTCCAGGGGATCTTCTATCCAGATACTGACCAGACCCAAACCTTCTTAGCTTCAGCAAAGTGTCTGCATAATGAGATGCTTGATCATATGACTTCTGGAATATAAACAACATCAGTTCCTTCTGCTAAATTTCTCAATGGAATCATGTACACATTATGGTGTTCCAGGGGTCCCCTAGCTGGCTTGACACCTGGCGGCCACTAGATCAGTTACTCATTTGGTCCCCTGAGTTCAGATTTCCATTTATGGTTCTCACAATAACCTGCTGCCATGATAGAGAGCAGTAGGAATTTCCCTCTATCTTCTTATATTGTGTATATCAATAGCCAGCACCAACAAGAACTTAAAATTATGGACAATATTACAGTCACCTGCCCGTCATTTGTGGGTCCATTCATTAGTTTCCAGAGACTACTATCTGGGTTTTGTTGTCATTTCCCCAGTTACAAAAACTGCCCAAACCACAAGTAATTTACCTTAAGCCATTTGTGTTGTTGAGGCATATTGTAACATTCAGATATTGTAACCAGAAAATATTATAGGCCCTGCAGATTTTCTTTTAAATATTTTTCACATAAAAGTTAAATAGGAAATGAGCCAAATGGCATCTCTGTGTGAATCCACCTTCTACAAGCATTTTGACCTATGGCTGGTCACTCAAATCCATAAGTCAACATTTGTGTATAGGATATTAACAATGATTGATGAAGAACTGCCTGTTTATTTTATATTACTTACTGTTTAGGAGTGTAAGCTACAGCCATTCTCCAACACCATGCCAAAGGTTTTGCCATTTTTTTTGCATAGCTTTTATTTTTAATTTAATTTTTCTTGCACTTACTTTGAAATCAGATGACCCAGAACAAAGAACTGGCCAATGGTACTTCTACTCTTATAAAAGCCTACCTGTTCTTTTGCTATTATTTGATAACCTATCACCCACTCCTCCAATATTTCTAAAGGATAAAAATCACACCTATTTTTAAAACATTGTCCAAGAGACTGATAATTTTCTTGGATTCAACAACAGTGCAGGAATGCCCATGCATTTGTTGGAAGGTAGTTGTGATTGTAGTGATGGTAATGTTTGTGAATTTTTATTGCTGTTATCATGAGTTGCTTGGAGCTCAACGTTGTTCGGAAAGCAGAATGTAAGTCTTACCTAAAAGCAAATAAAAATTAAAAGGGCTATGCAGCCAGAACAGCTGGGAAACGTAGGGCCAAGCTACATCCTACACTGAATGTTCAGCATTTCCCCTTTAACCCATTAAAGCTGTGGGGACGCTGACCCCAGTGGGCAGGGAAGAAAGGCTTATACTTCCCTTCCACAGCCACAACTGGAACAAGAATCTTCCCCATGCACAGCTTTAAGCCTGGATGAAGCTTTATGTAAGGAAGTGCAGTGTAGGGCCTGACAGTGCAGGGCAGGTGCGCCAACTCCTAGGGGTTGAGGCTGTTTCAGGTCCCCAATGTATTTTTGAGGGGACATTTGGCTCCGCCCAGGCTCCTTCCAGCAGTGTGTGCTCAATATCAGGGTGTTGCATGGTGTTGCATGCCTCTTATGCAGGATATGGTCTTATTCATCTTGCCTTTATTAGTTACTGGATGTTTGTGTCTTTGTGTCCTTATCATGGTTTAATTTTGCATACTGATACAGTTTTATTCTCTTGCTTCTTCACTCTTTGTCTTTGATTCTTTGTGTTTGCTTCTCAGGATTTGTACTGCCTGGGTGGATTTTTGCCCCCTTTTGTCCTTGTATAGTCATTTTGGGCCTACAGTGTTGTTTCTCTGCTATTGCTGTGTCGAACATTGTGCTTTAATAAACCATTTCATTCATTTTAGTTACATTTTCAGACCTGTCAACCTTGTCACTGGTTCTGCTTTAACCACTAGCTTAAATTTCACACCCTGATTTTCAGACGGACTAGCAACCCCTTGAAAATAGTAAACTGGCTTATAGCAGGTCAGACTATTTATCCACTGATCTCTGATTGGCAGTGGCTCTACAGGCAGAAGTGTTTCCCAATCACCTACTTTCTACTGGAGTTCATTTTAGCTGTAGATGATTGAAATCTTCTGAATGCAAAGCATGTGCTATACTGCTGAGCTCTGGTCTTAATTACATTGTCATAAGGCATGGACAGCCACATTTCATGTATGACACTTTCACTATTTTATTCTTTTAGACCAGGCATAGGCAAACTCGCCCCTCCAGATGTTTTGGGACTACAACTCCCACCACCCCTAGCTAACAGGACCAGTGGTCAGGGATGATGGGAATCGTAGTCTCAAAACATCTGGAGGGCTGAGTTTTCCTATGCCTGTTTTAGACAACTTGACACTTCAAGGTAAGTACATCTTCCTTCCTTCCTTCCTTTCAGCAGACTCATCTAATCAAGAGGTAGGCTTTCATTATTTATAAGGTAGTTGAGACCTAGTTTTCATTTATGTTTATGAATGGGTCACATAAGATCATTTGTCAAGCTGTGCATATTGCTAAAAGCTAAGTATAATAGCTGGGTGTGGGTCCTACTGGGTTGTCTTCTCTACTTATATCCTAAATTTTAAGTGGATTTATCTGAACCTGTTCCTTCAATACAACTGTGTAGTCACAATATATTATTTTCCCCCACTTGAGCAAGTTCAGCTGAAACCATGTACTGAAGTAAAGCATCACCATGTCTGTTCTGCACTCTTTGATAATTCTGCCTAGTGGGGCTGGCTTGTAAAATGGAGAACATTCTCAAGTGCTTCTACCTCTACGGCATGAGCCCACACGCTTCTGTCAAATCAGTTTTGCACTTCGCTTATGCAACTTTTGGCATTGGTTAAGTAGAACACAAGCCTGGAGCTGTTTTTTCATTCATCATAGCTCCCTAGCTCCATCTGATATTTTTTAGGTTACTTTCCTAAGAGCAGCTCTGCAGTGTATGCCATTTTCACAATAAAACAAGTGTCCTCAAAACCATAGAAATGAAGTCAATTCCTGCAAGACTTCCACTCAAGCACCAACTTTAAGGACAACTGGCACAAAAAACCCTGGAACCTATTTGTTTAGCAGAAGTTATTCGGTCAGGAAGGGTACTGTGCCTGCAAATTTCATCCAGTTCTGGCCATTTTTTTATTCCTCTCTAATACTTTGTAGGGGTGGGGATGCAGGAGGAGAGAGCTTTGTTTTTCTGATTCAGAATTCAGAGCAAATCTTGCTCCTTTGCTCAGTGCACACCTCTAGTATGTACCTCGTCATGTATAAATGGCAAAACCATACAGTGTCAGTGCCTGCGGGGGAAATCAAGTCACACCATTGATTTCCATGAGAGAGAGAGAGATGACCATATGCTGCATCTATTTTAATCAATGCAATGCTTAACTTGGCTATATTATGTCACATTTGTTCTGTAAGAAGTAAACCAATTTATACTGATTTGTGCATGATTTTAGCCCGCTTCAGGTGCTCAAACTGAGGAGGCACCTGCTCCATCCCAACTTCCATGCATTAAGTTGGAAGGTCTCAAAACTGGGAGTCTGCGTATGCTTGGCTGAATGTGCTAGGAAACCTTCCCACAATTGGGAATGTGTTTAGAATGTTCCTTCAATCCTTCCCACTCAACAGAATGAGCAGTGTGTGCATGCCCAGCATATGGGGGGGGGGGAGCCAAATGCACACTCCTCCTGGCCCCAGCTTGAGCGTTCGTGCTTTCTGTCTGAACATCTGAAGAGGTCTTCCTTTTTATTTCCATATCCCTTCCTGCATTGCAGAGGGTTGAACTAGATAGCCCTTGGGATCCCTTCCAATTCTACAATTCTGCGATTCTACGAATTCAATGACTGATGGAACAGTGTTGCTTCATTGAATTCAGCAGGTATTATTTTTGAGGATACATAGTTAGGATTGCAACCTTACTGCATATAGGCTGCCTCCAGCAATGAACGATATACCCAACATCAACTAACAACGCCAGGGGAAAAAGGAAAAAACAATATGGTAACTGTTGGGACAGCTATTAAGCAGCAGTGAATATGTAAATAATGAACATTGTACAGCAATTTATATTTATGTATAATGTTCAAATGTGTGTTTTTTTGTAGAGAATGAAGCCAATATCATTGATAACAAGAGTCTGTGCCATAACGGCATCAAATGAACAGATGCAAGGAAATCTGCTTAGTAGTTTGTTTTCAGTTCATTCTTCCAACAAAAGTAGCACAGAGCAGCCATCTCCAAACTAGTCCCTCCACAAGTTTTGGATTACAACTCCCATCAACCCCAGTGAGCACAACATTCTAAAATATCTGTAGGGCAGCCTGTTGGGGGAGTCTAGCATAGATATACTAATTTTATTCCCCATGTTTCAAGGGAAATTCCTATCACATGTATTGCTGCTGTATCAAGAAATGATAAATGCCTGATCAGGGCAGTGCAGTTGGGGTGGTGAGTGAGCAAGTTAATAGCCCCTGGCTATTAACTCTTTTTTAATCACTAGAAATTTTCCATTTGCAGTGTGTGAGGAACCTACATGTTGGCATGTGAGGGGAAAGGTTGAATGAGATAGAAAATGTACAGTCTTCTGGTGTTATGGACGTCACACCAGAATTGCTTCTCTTTGACCTTGTTGCTTGGCAGTTCTTGCTTCCATACATCTCTTCAGTGAGTTTCTGAAGTAATGAAAGTATTATCTTTCAGTCAATACAGAAATGTTGTGAAGAACTGTGATAGTTGTGGAAGGAACAAACAGATCTTTTTTCTTTACTTGTTTACAACCGTTAGCGGCAAAACATGCTTTTGAAGAACATGCAAAATCCAGCAGTCAATAGATACAGAGAAATTTTCCATTGTGATCCCATGTTGAACCCTACTAAAGATTAACCAGTCCCTGTGGCATGAGATGTTATATTGGCACAGATATAAAATCTAATAGCACTACTGAACAGCAGACCTGCCAAATTCATTTAAACTGAACCATATCTCTCAAAATACAAATATGGGGCCAACCCTTCCTACTCCCCTCCAGGCAATTTGAGCATGCTTGTTCGTTCAGAGTCTCCAGGTAAAATTCTTTACCTTTGTTGTGGAATATATTTTTTTTAGGATGATAGGTTCATTTTTAAAAAACACACACAACAACTTCACATACTCTCAGAGGGATGAGAAATGTCTTTGAGGTGATATTCAGGCAACATAAATTCCCATCCATGCCTTCAAAAAGGGAAGGGAAAAACATTTCAGAATGCATTTTTTATTTTACGGTGCCTGGTGGTTTAAATTACATGAGAAGTAACTCCTTAACAACTGAATGAACATTGGCTTAGAAGGATACTTGGCAGCCTTTGTAATGAAGCGTGAAAAGGAAGCTGAAGAGGTCTCAAGTGACAAGCTAGCTTAGAAGAAAGTTTGTACAGAGGCCTTTACCTTGAATGTCTTCTAAGCGCGAGAACATTAAGTTATGTGCAGTTCACAAAATGCTGCCAAATAGGAATACAGTCAGACCATTGTTCCACCTAGCTCAGTACTGTCTACACTGATTGGCAACAGCTCTCCAAGGTTTAAGGCAGGGATCTCTCTCAGTCCTGTCGGGAGATGCCAGGGACTGAACTTGGAACCTCATGCTTTCAAGACCAATACTCTACCACTGAGCTACAGCTCTTCTGACAGTGTGCTTCATTTACTGTCACAAGAAACAAAATTCTGTTAAATTTAATTCTCTTACATCTCCTGCCTGGGGGGGGGGGGTGGTGAGGAGAGAATGTTCTTCAGAGGAGAGAGAACCACCCAGCTGTAAGATCAACTTTGTATATTATTTATTCACACACAACCCCCCCAAAAAACAACAATATGAGGAATGCTAGATGCAATGATAAAATACAATATGCTTTTAAATATACAAGGAGATGCAGCTTAACAGGCTAGTGTAGAGGAACAACACTTGCAGTTGCCAAATATCGACACAAAATGGTTCTAAATGCAGTAACAACATACAATGCATGTTGAAAGACAGAACAAAAAAAGGACTAAACAGCCTGTTACAGATAAACAACCCTTTCAGTTGCCAAATGCATTTCAACCACATGGCCTTCTTCACTGGCACATAGTGAGAGTGAAATTAACTGCTTCAGAGTGGTTTTTGACACCCGAGGATGTAGATATTTTAGGACCCGCCTATTCTTGCAACTGTAATGTATTATTATTATTAAATTTCTGAGACTTTATGGTGAGACTTTATGGAGACTTTACCTTGAGACTTTATGGTGAAGGGTGGTTAAGATATGATACACCAGCACCATCAGGCCCACGTGCCAGGAGTTCCCCATGCCTGGTACAATGGCATTATGGCTTTAGCAGCTTTATTTTCAATCCTTTTCCTAATGATCCCTAAAATGGAATTCACCTTTTGCACAGCTGCCGTTCACTGGGTTAACATGGAAGTATCCACTGTCCCTGCGAGGTCTCATTCCTGGTCGTTCATTACCATTGGCTTTTTGGTGAAATTTACCCTTGCTTACACTGAACTGCATTTGCCATTTTCTTGTCCATTCATCCAGCTGGGTGAGTTCCCTTTGGACCTCCACACAATACGTTTCTGTTTTAACCAACTGGAACAATGTGGTATCATCAGCAAACATAGCCAGGTCACTGCTCACCCCTAACTCTAGATCATTTATGAATTAGTTTAAAAGCACAGGTGCCACAGAGGAATGGCTCCTCCATAGGAATGGCTGAATGTGAACTGCAGAGGCACAACATTTTAAGTTGTGTGACCAGCCGCAGAGTCCCTGCCCCAGGGAGCCTAGCTGACTAAAGGGAATAATGAATGGGGATGACAGCTGTAATGGGATTAAAAAGGCCACAACTTTATTGATTTTCAGATACAGTCATACCTCATGTTATGTTTGCTTCAGGTTGCGCATTTTCAGGTTGCGTCCAGCGGCGACCCGGAAGTACCGGAAAGGGTTACTTCTGGGTTTCGCTGCTCACGCATGTGCAGACATGCAAAATGACGCCACGTGCATACACAGAAGCGGCGAATTGCGACCTGCTCATGTGCAGACGCGGGTTGCGTTCTTTTCAGGTTGCGAACGGGCCTCTGGAACAGATCCTGTTCACAACCAGAAGTACCACTGTGGGGAACTGAGGCATGATAGGATTGGTTGGAAGGAAGGGTCCATCGCAAAACACAAGTTTACGCAGGTGGGCTGACCCACACACTGGCCCACTGGCCAAGCACTTCTGGCTCTACGGACAGAGACTTCCCCTCACAACCCCTTTAACGGGGTGCCCTGTAAACGCTGATGGGGGGTGGGTTACCACTCTAACCCCCCTGGTCAGAAGATAGACTAAAGGTAGGCCGCAACCACTGCTCACTGCAGAAAAAGGACAAGCGGCTATTATAGTATCTGGTGCAGCAGCTCTCCCTATTGAACTTCGAGGACATTTTATAAATTCTTCTAAGCTTAAATAACATTTGATGGAAGTGTCTGCTTCCTCTAGTTATAAGCATAGCTCTAGGTTTAAGTATGATATACAGCCAGACTTACTGCATGTGCAAACAACATACCTTTGGGTTATTTACTGCCCAGTCAATTTATTCAGTTAATCTTTACTGCACGCAAAAATGAGCTGCAGAGTTTCAGGTTCACATGAGTATTTGTCTACCAACAGCTGCCCTTTTGAAAAACCAGGACCATATTTTTTTTTGGTAATGAAATGTTTATAGTCTTTCACTCAACTTTCTCTTAAATCTTCCAGTCTATTAATTTCTTCTGGAGCTTTAAGCATTACTGAAACACAGTATTGTGGTTTTAGGAGAAACACTGTAGTGGTTCTTTGGCTTAAGAAAAATATAGTTATGCCATTTTTTATTTTTTACTTTGCAGATTTTGTTCATATTATTTGACACTGGGCAACAATTTTTTAATTTTTGAATGTTGTCTAGATTTCTACAACTGATTTAGGGTATTTTTGCACTGCTGAATCAGGAAATGGCATCTGTTTCTCTCCATCAGGTCAGGTTTTTGTGTTATGTTGATTTGAAAAAAATCAGATCTTGTGACAAAATCGATTACATTTTTGTGGCATTATCAGCTGATTTTTGTCGACACATATCATCCTAAATATGTTTTTAAGAGAAAAAAAATGTTTTTCCAACAACATATATTGATTACCTGATAGAAACATTGATTACTGTAAACTGAATGGTGGGCATTGATAAAGGTAAGTACACGTAAATTGCATGTTGCTTCACCATTTTTCAAACTTCAGGGCTTGAACTTCCATTTCTTGGAACTCCTGGAATGCTCAGCGGCAGGGAGGTCTCTTTTCAGAGTCCAGCAGTAGTCAGCCATCATGACTGCGTCCCAGCGACCCTGATACCTGGTCTCCATCTCTTTCATGTCCTGATGGAATCTCTCCCCCTGCTCGTCACTCACTGAACCCAGGTTCTCAGGAAACTGGTCCATATGTGAAAATAGGTAGTGCATCTTGACACTCATGTTGCAGCCCAGGTTTCTGAAAGCAGTCAGCATGTTGTTGACAAGTTCTGCGTAGTTTCTGGCCTTATTGTTGCCCAGAAAGTTCTTCACTACCAGAACAAATGCCTTCCACGCTTCCAGTTCCACTTCGTTCATTGAGTTTCTGAACTCTGGATCTCTGATGAGCTGACAGATCTGAGGACCGTCAAAGATGCCAGCTTTCAGCTTCTCCATGGTCAATCCTGGAAAAGCCTGGCACAAGTAAGTGAAGCAGTCACCATCCTTGTCCAGAGCCTTGGTGAACTGCTTGATTAAGCCGAGCTTGATGTGTAGCGGTGGGAAGAGTATTCTGTCTCTGTCCACCAGAGGGTCGTTTATGACGTTCCTTTTTCTGCAAGGCACCAATTCCTCCCGCACAGGCCAGTCCTTCTTTGTGTAATGCTGAGCACGGTCCCTACTATACCACATGCACAGAAAACATGGGTACTTGGTGAAGCCAGACTGTTGTCCCAACAAAAAGTTCACCATCTTCAGGTCAACACAAATAAACCACTTATGCTGATCATAACCAATTTTCTCCAGCACATACTTCACTGCTTCATAGTTCTCCTTCAGTGTACTTGAGTGAGCCAGGAGTATAGAGGCAAACTGGTTGCCGTTGTGTAGCAGAACACATTTCAGTGATCGCTTGCTGCTGTCAATGAACAGTCTCCAATCTTTGGGTTTGTACTGTGGCACTCCAAGCTTGAGCAGAAGCTGCGCAATATCTGCACAGTACACCAAGTCCTTCTCTTCCGAGAAAAAACGGAGGTACTCTTGATGCCTGTTGTGGAAGAAGCTGATGCGAGCACTGTCAGAGAGGAGGTTTTTTTCCTTCAAGCTGTATGCCAACAGTTCCGCAGAGTCCTTTGACAAGCTGAGGTCGTGAACTAGATCATTCAACTCCTTTTGGGAAAATGGATGTGGAGCATCATCTTCAAGAACCACTTTTTCTTCTTCTTCATGTCCTTCAACACTGGAGGCATCTTCGTCACTAATGTCAGGAAGTTCTCCGAAGATAGGCACTGGAATTTCATCACAATGAGCTACAGGACGACGTGCTGATTGAAGATCAGGATACTTGAGGCTGCTCCAGTTCTTTCTGTTGATCCCAGTCACATCAACAGCGCAGAAGTAGCAGTCAGTGACATGGTTTGTCGGCTCCCTCCAAACCATGGGAATTCCAAAGTTCAGACTCCTCTTGCCATTGGTCCACCCACGTAGAGTCTCGGTGCATGCCTTGCACACCATGTGTGGCGCCCAAGCTTTATCCTGGTCACCAAGTTTAATACCCAAATAACTTTATGCTTTGCCGCACCAATTTATGGAAGATTTCGAGGTTTTATGACTTCAAACTGATCCCTTTTTGACATAATCACCCAGAACTATCAGACCTGAATACTTGTCATTAAAATAATCATTTCCAATCAAAACAATTATTCGACATGGCATTTTACCCCCACCAACTTCTTCTAAAATGCTCCACACAAGCGTACATGTGAACAAAAACGTAAAAAATGACATGTGGCCATAGCTCAAAAACTTGACCTGATTGAGCAAAACCAATGTGATTTTTGGATTCATCCTAAATCAACTGAAAAAATGCAGACAACAAATTTGTTGTTGACCAGTGTTATGCTTCTTCATTGCCCATGCTGGCCCTATTAATATAAGAGATGGTTTTTCCCCAAATTAGGCACACATAAACGTTTCCCCCTCTGATTTCCAAGAAGCAGCCTTTCTTAGTTTGATGGGTAGCTCAGTTGGTAAGGTATGAGACCCTTAGGGTCATGGGTTCGAGCCCCATGTTGGGCAAAAGATTCCTGCCTTGCAGAGCACTGGACTAATTGACTATCGTGGTCCCTTCCAGCTCTACAGCTCTATGTTTCTACATTGATTGTCAAAATTACCAAGTCACATTTACAATTAACAGATGACCAGAGAGCAGTGGTAGGGAGCATTTGTCTTGCTTAAACAAAAGCTCTTCTTCTTCTTCTTCTTCTTCTTCTTCTTCTTCTTCTTCTTCTTCTCCTCCTCCTCCTCCTCCTCCTCCTCCTCCTTTTTCTCCTCCTCCTCCTCCTCCTCCTCCTCCTCCTCCTCCTTCTCCTTCTTCTTCTTCTTCTTTTGGTTTTTACACATATTTTCCAGCATATCATCCTTTTAAATATCATTTCAAAATCTTTGGCTCTCACAGCCTAAGACTTCCTTCAACCTCAACTGATGGTTTTCTAAAATCCTTTCTAATTATGCATTTTGTTACTACAGTTAGTGCTATAAATTCAAATCTTAATACCCATTCTTAATTCTTTTCACAATAATTTCTATATTACTCCTTACAAAACTTCCTTTAACCCTACAAGTGATGTCAATTGGTTACAGTTGCTTGAAAGCTTCTTCCATTCCTTTAGGAAAGTCTGGTCCTGCTGGTTCTGAATTTTCCCTGTTAATCTCGCCATCTCAGCATAGTTCATCAATTTCTCTTGCTACTCTTCCTTAGTTAGCATTTCTTCTTGCTTCCATCTTTGGGCTAACAATATCCTTGCTTCAGTTATCGCACATATTATTATTATTAATTAAATTTGTATACCACCCTCAGGGCTGTTCACAGGATAAGATCACAATATAAAAACACATCTTTCACATGGGTGGCACCACCAAGGAATTTAGATATAGACTGTACATTTGTTTTAAATATTGAACATTCACCTTTGTGCCAAAGAAGCCCCAAACCCCTAAAAAGTGTGAATTTTTTTATTCAGATACAGCTAAGAAAAAGAGAATACCAAGGAATAAAAATGTGTCCAAAAGGCTACAACATAGTATCACCATTTTCAATTTTAAATACCCAAGAAATCTGAAAATTTTTATCCGCACTTCGGATTGTGTCATAGTTGAAGTTTAGATTGTGCTGTGTGATCTGTGGTTTCCTGATACCACATGTGGACGGTATTGTTTAGTGGCTGGGAACTTACAGGCACATGCAAGGCTGAACACCTTGACCCTAGTCAGTGCTTTTTTTCTGGGGGTACGCAGGGGTACAGATACCCCTAAACATTTTTTTTTTATTTAACAAAGCACTGAACCTAGTGAGCTGAGAGCATTTTCATGAAGAAGACAGATGAATTTGAAGTAGGTACTGACATTTGAAAGTTATTGTACTGTATCTTAATGAAACAGTATAGCATGTAGCAGACTTTTTAATTTATCAATACATTTCCACCCCACGTTTCCTCCATGATGTAACACAGCATCTATAAGAGTTTTTGATGGATCTCTCATCCAGCAATATTGAAAGCAACCCAATGGCCAGAAACAATTACAGTATAGAAAACTTTATGGAATAATGCAAAACATCAAAACTATCAAACTAAAGTCTCTGAAAGTCCTTGAATAAGTCACTGTACCAGACATTACCCAGCGGAAATCAAGCTTGTAAAGCTTTGTATCATCTGCAAATGTCCAATTCTGATATCCAACTCTGAACTCTGCTGAACAGTGTTTCCAGATAGCAACTACTGTTTTGTTCAGTTCTTCATCAACCAATTTATTTAATCTATAAAGAAAATGGGCAGGATGCACATCTGCCACATTTTTTGCAACACAGGGGTTGGTTTGTTTACTCATTGTTGATCTCTCATCCTGACATGGACCACACCCAGGCCTGCTTAGCTTGAACAAGATTGTTCCATCATGTGCCTTCTGAGCATGCCCTTTGCAAAAAAGCTAGATGATCAACTTTTTTGACCTTTGAAGCTCACAAGGGAATTGGGCCATCCCAAAATTTTCTTAATTCAACCCACATAAAGCTGCTTGGTAGTTAAAAGAAATTTATGGCTTATAACTTGATACATTAGTTCAGAATAATGCCAGTTGATTGGAATGATGGCATTTTCTAACAATTAACATTTAAACGGCATCCTGTAATATTTTGAGATATGTCAAAATATGATGAAGATGCCATAGCATTTGAATGCGATTGAGAATTTGGGCAGCTATTTTCTGCACCATTGAGTCCATGAGCAAATTTATGTAGTGCATATGCATTAACTGGGGATTCGTCAGCTGCCACTGGAAACTTGTAAAAGTATGTTAGGCGTGTTATTATTCAAGCTATGGGCTTGCAGTGTTGCAATGGATTTTTAGCAGAGCTTTCCACAATTAAAAGGAAAAAGAAAAAGAAAAACCTATATTCAAACTCTTTCCGCGGATAATTGATTATAATAAGTAAATGGTTATGCATTTTAAAAGTCCCTGGATTTCATTGGCATCAATAATATGTAAATGCCTGGCACCAACAGAAGCTTCCCTTCTGGGGTTAATGCCAGCTTTGGTGGATAAGAGATTATTTTTATTTGGACTGTGATGAGGAAAAGGTAGTTCTTTCAATGCATGGAGAGATTTATGTCACACCTACCCATAGCAAACAAGTAACAGATTGAGTCAATCCAGCCTTGAGAATAGATGTGGTCCATGCGGCAGGGTGGTGGGTGGGGGAAGTCTACCAACTATCCTCATCTCAGGGAGAAGCTGCCATTTAGATAAGGCAGAATGGAACAGCGCACGTTATTTATCTTTCCCTCTCTATCCCCTTCCAAAACTGTACTATACTCCTTCTCCCTCAGTTACACTGAACTTACAGAAGCAGCATGACTGGGGACCTTTTGCCTCAATGGACGTAAAGAAGTCCCTGCAGCAAACAAATCCGATTTGTTACAGGCCGTCCATAATAAGAATTTTAATGATACACTGCAATAGTCCTCTGGGATACATGAAGACAAAAGAGAACGAAAAGAGCAGCTCCAGGAAAGTGGAACAAATTGCAGAAGAGTGTAAGGCAGTGTGCCCTGTGGTGAGAGAAGGAAGGCATCCATGGGCTCTGGAGTTAGATATCTCTGGTTAAAGATGTGATCTCACCATTTTTTTTATTTATTTGACATTTCTATACCATTTAATTGTTTTCATTTCTAAGCAGTGTACATAAAAGCAACTCCCAGAACATGGGGCACAAAAGCAATGGCACATAACACCAAGGGCTACATTAACGTGCCAGCTGGAATAAGAAAGTCTTTTTAGTTTTGCACTTTCCATTTATGAATATGAGAGCCTAACATAGATGCCCAAATTAGAAAGTCAGAACGCTGTGTTCCAGAGCACCACCTTTCCACAATGACCCTGAGCAATGAACTGAGTGCTAAATGTTAGTTGACTTCAACGTAAGATGCTGTCCCTTCATTTTATCAGGGCCAAACTTCACAAAACAGTTCTGCCCTTGAATGTTGGCTCTCCCTCAAAAAATGCTCCTGCCCCATCTCCAGATTGAATAAGAACTCTAGCATGGTCATTGACCACAGCAGAGAAACTGAACTACTGTATAAGCTCAGATTAAGTAAAGGCCAAATAATTTTTTTGTTTTTTGTTTTTTGTTTTACTATTTTCCAAAACTTTATTTTTCATGTGAATTCTGGACACAATGACCCCATTCTTATCCCAGCATGATTCACTATGTGGGTAGGCAAACTAAGGCCCGGGGGCTGGATCTGGCCCAATCGCCTTCTAAATCCGGCCCTTGGACGGTCCGGGAATCACCGTGTTTTTACATGAGTAGAATGTGCTTTTATTTGAAATGCATCTCTGGGTTATTTGTGGGGCATAGGAATTCGTTCTTTTTCTTTTCTTTTCAAATATAGTCTGGCCCCCCATAAGGTCTGAAGGACAGTGGACCAGACCCCTGCTGAAAAAGTTTGCTGACCCCCCATCCACTAGCACGTGGAAGTCATAATTGTCTCCCAGTACCACACAAACTCCCTGGAAAAGACCCTGATGTTCGGAAAGATGGAGGGCACAAGGAGAAGGGGACGACAGAGGACGAGATGGTTGGACAGTGTTCTCAAAGCTACAAACATGAGTCTGACCAAACTACGGGAGGCAGTGGAAGACAGGAGTGCCTGGCGTGCTCTGGTCCATGGGGTCACAAAGAGTCAGACACGACTAAACAACTAAACAACAACCACAAACAATTTGGATGGTAAATTTGTTTCCCCAAAAGATCCCCGAATACACAGGTAAATTGGGTTGGTTGACTGTGGAATGAGATTCTTTTTTTACCTGTTACAGTATTAGAAACAATGAGGTCTTCATATCTCCTAAGGCAGCCATCCCTCTGCCCACATGATGTTGCCAGACTACAACTCCCATTATTCCATACTGGCTGGGGATGATGGTAGCTGGAATCCAACAATATCTGGAAAGCACCACATTGGCTGCCCATCCTAAAGACAACAGCAGACCTTGGAAGGCCTGAAACAAATATACAAAAATTTCAGGGTAGTCACACATGCAAAAAAGGGAAAAGCTGTGTTTTGTGGGATTTTCAACTACCCAAGTCTATACAGTGGTACATCGGGTTAAGAACTTAATTCATTCTGGAGGTCCGTTCTTAACCTGAAACTGTTCTTAACCTGAGACACCACTTTAGCTAATGGGGCCTCTTGCTGCCGTCGCGCCATCGCTGTGTGATTTCTGTTCTCATCCTGAAGCAAATTTCTTAACCCAAGGTACTATTTCTGGGTTAGCAGTCTGTAACCTGAAGCGTCTGTAACCTGAAGTGTCTGTAACCCGAGGTACCACTGTACTTCTTTGTCAGAGGTCTTTGTGCACCACCACAGAAACAAAGTCTGAAATTCCCATCTTATCCTGATATGAAATACATGTATAAATATGAACCCCTCTCAACCAATCACTTGCATGTTGATGAACTAATGCAAAGGGCAGGTTTCATAGCTGGTAGATCTGTGTTCCAATACCCGCAAGGTGTTCAAAGAGGTGCAAGGGACCCATAATTTTTAAAAAACTATTCTCTGTAGTCTTTATCATTATCCATTCCCCCTTTCTTTGCAGGCATAGATTGTTAAGCTATGAAGGGCTAATGCTACACAAAAATAAACATTTCAAAATGTCACGGTATGTTTTCGTGGTGGTGTTATTGAGCAATAGAAAGAGAATTCCCCACCCATCCAGTGCAATAAGAATGAGTGCCAGACAAACATTTTCAGCTCTCTCATTTAGGTAGGTACAGTATGCCAGAACTACCTGGTGTTCTGCTTTGCAGGTTCAGAAAGGTTTCATCATAATACGCCATATCTTGATTTTGTGGAAATGTTTGCTTTCCAAGTTGTTCTTGGTCATTATCATCCCTTTCTTGGCCTTGTGAAACTGTTTGACTTCCAGATTGACTAAAGCAGATGGCAGTGCAATCCTACAAACTGTGTAGTTGTGGTTATGGAAACATTTGCACTTCTGAAAATTCTGGATGTCATCTTTCAGACCCTTCAGATTAAGGAGACTGTCATTATGTATTGATGCTTTGCTGAGTAGCACCCATGATTGAAATCCACCCCCTGTAACCACGGCATCCTTCTTGTTAGATTGATTAAGCTTTACACAGCTGGGAAGGATTACTCTCTTAATATACATAAGTAAACATTGTCTTCATCATTATGGAAAGGTTAACATTGGCACGGCTTATTTGCTCTTGCAAATTTAAAGCTGTATGCAGCACCAGTTACCTACTTAACAGATGTCGTCCACTGTTAGCCAGAATCAAAAAGGTTTGGCTCCTGGTTTTGCCAAGTACTATCACCAAGAGCATGTGTTCACAGCAAATCAAAACATAAAATTCCCACCAAGGATCGAGGGTGCAGGAGACATAAAGGTAAAGGTAAAGGAACCGCTGACCATTAGGTCCAGTCGCGGACGACTCTGGAGTTGCGCGCTCATCTCACTCTATAGGCCGAGGGAGCCGGCGTTTGTCCGCAGACAGCTTCCGGGTCATGTGGCCAGCATGACTAAGCCGCTTCTGGCGAACTAGAGCAGTGCATGGAAATGCCGTTTACCTTCTCGTCAC
Source organism: Podarcis cretensis (assembly GCF_951804945.1). Classification (NCBI taxonomy): domain Eukaryota; kingdom Metazoa; phylum Chordata; class Lepidosauria; order Squamata; family Lacertidae; genus Podarcis; species Podarcis cretensis. The sequence goes on along the minus strand of NC_137170.1, from coordinate 70,149,966 downwards.
AGTGGTACCTGTTTATTTACTTGCACTTTGATGTGCTTTCGATCTGCTAGGTGGGCAGGAGCAGGGACTGAACAACGGGAGCTCACCCCAACGCAGGGATTCGAACCACCGACCTTCTGATCAGCAAGCCCTAGGCTCTGTGGTTTAGACCACAGTGCCACCCGTGGCAGGAAGTACTTTAAAAACACTTTACCACTACGAAGTATTTTAAAAACAAATGTATATTTCAACAGAAGTAAATTCCATCTGCCATTTATGTGTAATGCAGGCATAGCAAAGATTTATTAGTATATAAATGTGTTTGCCAAGAAACCAACATATAGGCAAGCTGGCATAAACTAGAAAATAATCACCTATAAAACCAATATATGATAAGTTGAAAGACATAACCAGACTATCCATAGAACATCAGTTATTGAGCCATATAGAAATATGGCAGATGAAAGAGAAAACATTCCTCATTTGATTCCCCCCCTTTCCTTATGCAAGGCATTTTTTAAAATAAAAAAGATGAGTAAGTAGTTAGAACCCAGATGGGAGCAACCTGAAAACTACTTTAACATCCTAAAGTGCCTTAACTGATTCATTAATATGCATTATCAATTAAATAAATGTTCTTATATGCAAAGTATTATTTAAAACACTTGCTACTGTGCACAATGAAATAAGTGCAGTTCAAAATAGTCAGCAGTTTATGTTAATGAAGCCCCATAGGACAGTTGGGAATGATAAACAACTGAATCAGCAACAGTTCAGAACATCCCACCATGCAGACTGCAGATTCAAGTCCCCAACTCTGGCTTTTCCAGGATTGCTGGTTCAGAAGGAATGGGAAGACTATAAAGAATCAATGCAGATGAAGAACTTTATAGAGAAATGTAACTTATTTTCGGGTGCGGTAAGTTACCATAGGGGAAGAAGGAGAAGGGCACAAGGAGAAGGGGATGACAGAGGATGAGATCATAGAATCATAGAGTTGGAAGAGACCACAAGGGCCATCGAGTCCAACCCCCTGCCAAGCAGGAAACACCATCAGAGCACTCCTGACATATGGTTGTCAAGCCTCTGCTTAAAGACCTCCAAAGAAGGAGACTCCACCACACTCCTTGGCAGCAAATTCCACTGTCGAACAGCTCTTACTGTCAGGAAGTTCTTCCTAATGTTTAGGTGGAATCTTCTTTCTTGTAGTTTGGAACCATTGCTCCGTGTCCGCTTCTCTGGAGCAGCAGAAAACAACCTTTCTCCCTCCTCTATGTGACATCCTTTTATATATTTGAACATGGCTATCATATCACCCCTTAACCTCCACTTCTCCAGGCTAAACATGCCCAGCTCCCTTAGCCGTTCCTCATAAGGCATCGTTTCCAGGCCTTTGACCATTTTGGTTGCCCTCCTCTGGACACATTCCAGTTTGTCAGTGTCCTTCTTGAACTGTGGTGCCCAGAACTGGACACAGTACTCCAGGTGAGGTCTGACCAGAGCAGAATACAGTGGCACTATTACTTCCCTTGATCTAGATGCTATACTCCTATTGATGCAGCCCAGAATTGCATTGGCTTTTTTAGCTGCCGCGTCACACTGTTGGCTCATGTCAAGTTTGTGGTCAACCAAGACTCCTAGATCCTTTTCACATGTACTGCTCTCAAGCCAGGTGTCACCCATCTTGTATTTGTGCCTCTCATTTTTTTTGCCCAAGTGCAATACTTTACATTTCTCCCTGTTAAAATTCATCTTGTTTGTTTTGGCCCAGTTCTCTAATCTGTCAAGGTCGTTTTGAAGTGTGATCCTGTCCTCTGGACAGTGTTCTCAAAGCTACCAACATGAGTTTGACCAAGCTGCAGGAGGCAGTGGTAGACAGGAGTGCCTGGCGTGCTCTGGTCCATGGGGTCACGAAGAATCGGACACGACTAAACGACTAAACAACAACAAGTTACCAAATTTGAATATGCAGACAAGAATTTAGATTAGTATTGTCCTTGTTTAAACTTTGTGCTGCAGCCTATTAAAAAGGGGAGAGAAACTGTTCCTAGTGAGCAAAGGACCATTATCACTTCAGTACATCACTTTTGCAAGACAACTTTGTATCCAGTGCATGAGTAGCTCTTTGACCTGCTTGTGCTAGAATGGGTGAAATGCAGCTTTGCATAACCCCATCCATGCTTGGCTCTTTAACTGACACTTAATGGAATGGTACTCCATCAGAGCCTTCCTAATGGCATCCACAACATCATTTAACACATAGCAATTGTGTGGCCTTTGATCCAGAGCTGTGAAGAGTTGCTGACCCAGAATGGATTCATGCAAAACTTCTACATAAGTGGGTGAGTGGCCTCTTTAGAGATGTCAGACTGAAGATGTTGCTCCTCATTATCACCTTCTCCTTTTTTGTGAATTTGTAATAAGAAGGCTGAGCTAAACTGTGTCCTCACCAGCAACTCATTCTGAACAGCATCTCATGTTATAAGGAACAAGAGATTATGATGATTTGATGATGGCAATGTTGGCTCTGTCCTCTGGTCTGCTTCCAAGCTGACAAAGAGCTCCCTATTCCCTTCTGGCAGAACAATAACCGAAAGTTTTTCAGAGTCCTCCCCTTCTAATTGTTTGAAGTAGGGTGCTAAAAGACAGTGAGGGAATACTCTACTTGACCAAGCCCCACCTGCAGTATACATTTAAAGCAGTATCATACCACTTTAAACAATCATGGCTTCCCCCAAAGAATCATGGGAGCTGTATTTTGCTAAGGGTCCTGAGAGCTTTTAGGAAACTCCTGAACTCTTCACAGAGTTACAATTCTCAGAGTGGTTGAATGGCCAATCCCTCTTCCCAGGGATATTTTCATGAGTAAAAATTCCTTTTCTACCCCGTAAACCAGCAGGCTATTGAAAGTCTCAAGGGAAGCCTCTAAAACCGGGAGGAAAAAGGCCAGGTGGGATGATGGACAACCCTTGTCCTGTCACCCAACCCCTCCTCAAGATCCCGTCAGCCCCCTCAGGATCCAGGGCACCACAAGATCTCACAGGTAGATCTTGCTTCCTCCAATCATCTGTGGTGGTCGTCCCACAAGTCAGCTGACAGCTTCAACCAGGCCTGCTGGTCTATAAGTTGCTGCAAACGAAATGGCCCCTAGAGGATGCTGCATAAGTCCTCCCCAGCAGATTCCGATTTCTGGGCAGAACAAGATAGAGGGAGGCACTCCTTCAGGTTACACACTACAAGTCTTCAGAACAGCCACCACAAATTTGTGAATGCCATAGAAAACCAACACACCTTACACAATGGGTGCCAGTGTGGTGTAGTATTTTCACCAGTTGCTATAACAATTCTGCAGTTCTGAATTCAAAACGATTGGACTCAACGGCGTTCTTTTCACTTATTACAATAGACTTTGGATTAAATCCCCAGAGCCTTCAAAGCCACTAATCGTGTTTCCTTTAAAATGAAAGCTGTTCTGTTTCCCAGGGGACTTTTAGATGCTAATTGCACTATTTTTAGATTCTTCTGTTGTACAACACACTGGCATATTCAAATGTCATTTGCCTATTCCAAATGCCCCTTTATTTATTTCAAAAATGACTGAATTCAAAGTCCTGTTTTTTCCAGATTTTCTCCCCCTTTTATACCATCTCATTCTTTGCTCCTCAACATTTTCTCCCCTTAGAATCCATGGCACTTCCCTTTCCTAATATTCCTTCATTCCTTTCATCTCCTTTTCATTGTGGTGTCTGTTATCCTCTCACAACATTACTCCATTTCTCTTTTGCTTCTGTGTTCTCTTGACTGCTCAGATTCATTTGCAGGCTTTCAATCACCACATTTGATGATTTACCAAACCTATATTTCTCAGCTTGCATTTTTCCTTTCTGAGCAATCCTGTACCTCTCTCTGACATTTTCTCTTCAACACTATGTTATTTGAGTCCAAAGGAATTGACCTTGTATGGTGGGGGTAGCTAACCTTTTTCTGTCTGAGGGCCACATTCAAGGTTAGCCAGCTCTTTGAGGGCCACATCATGCCAGTGGTGGTGATGGCCAAAGTTGATGTACATGTGCAGCATACTCGCCACACATGAAGACCACAAACATACAGCACACCCCCTCACCACATGGGCAGGCACACAGCTATCCTTCTCCCCATTCTCTCTTTCTCTCTCACACAGCACCCCCCCTCTAACACACATACAGGAGGAGAACACACATGTGTCCATCATCACACTTACCTGAAAGAAGAGGTTTAAATCTTCTCCTATCCCAGAACTGTGATGGGAAGAAATAAGGGCTCTAGCAGGCCATTTCATAGAATTATAGAATCATAGAATTGTAGAGCTGGAAGGAACCCCACGGCTTATCTACTTCAACCCCCTGCAATGCAGAAGCCATCGTACCACTGCTTGAAAACCTCTAAGGAAGTAGAGTCCACCACCTCCCGAGGAATACCGTACCACTGTTGAGTAACTCTTACTGTCAGAAAGTTCTTCTTGAGGTTTAGTCAGAATCTCCTTCCTTGTAACTTGAATCCATTGGTTCAAATCCTAGCCTCTGTAGCAGGAGAAAATAAGCTTTCTCCACCTTCCATGTGGAAGTCCTTTAGATATTAGAATATGGCTATCATATCTCCTCTCAGTCTCCTCTTATCCAGGCTAAACATACCCAACTCCCTCAACCATTCCTCATAAGGCTTGGTTTCCAGGCCCTTTATAATCCTGGTTGCCCTTCTCTGCTCTCGTTCCATCTTGTCTATATCCTTCTTAAATTGTGATGCCCAGAACTGGACACAGGACTCCAGGTGTGGTCAGGCTTAGAAGGCCTGATCCAGCCTATAGGACGTGGATTGGCTGCCTCTGTTGTAGGGGAACCTGGGGGGGGGGGGCAGCGATTGCTAGAAGAGATATATACACAGTGGGCAGGTTGCTAGGCTGGCGAAGAACCATCGCTAAAGAGAGCTAGTAACCACAGAGCAATCCCTCAATGGAATAGGGGCTTTTGTAAAGGCAGACTTAAGAGCTTTTGATTAGAAAAATAAAATAAGTTCCGGATGAAGGGAGAAACAAGCTAATACTGGGATTTATTAATATGTGCACTGGGCTGGTCTTGCATTAGCAGCACAATGGATTAGAGTGCCTTTGCTGTCATCTAAATGCTATTATGAATATTTTAATTACTGAATGACTGATACACTGCTATTGGTGTGTGTGTACTTTACAGCATATAACAGGACAGCTTCTTGCCTTGAGAAGCTTACTATCTAAAATTTGACATTTACTTACTTGTTTGTTTCTAGAAGTATTTCTGCACTGCCATATCATAACAGCCAAACAGGTTTATGGGGGGGGGGATGTTGTTGTATTTTTTTGCAATGTTTTGGAACATCAAGATCAATGATAATGCCCAACCTTATGCTGCTTTTAACTTGCTGTAACAGTATTTCTTTATGCTTTTTATCTTTGGCACATTTTGTTTAATAATTAAAATAAAATAGGGTGGTGTACAATGTTAAAACATAAAACACCATTCAAAATATAAAAATACGGATAACTATCAAAGTGACAAATCAAAATCAAAATTAAAACAACTACAAAGACCTGCCAGCATGAAAATGTATTCAAGAGATGCCTGAAAGTCAAAAATGAGAATGGCTGATGAATCCCTGTGGGAAGAATACTCTACAGTATGGGAGCAGAGACACTAAAATGCCCAACTTTTGGTTGAGGCCAGTTGGGTCTCTGTGACATGGAAGACATCTCACCACTCCTCTGAGTGACCTTGGTGAGCGAGTTGGGACATAAGGACTGAAATATAGGCAAAAAACAAAGAAAGGGGAGATGAGGTGGTAGGAATAAAAAGGGAAGCAACACACAATTATTTCATTTATGCATGCTTAGCCTTACCTTGTTTGTCAATAAGAACTTCATTAGTTAAAGTAGTTTTCATGCCATGGAGAAGGCATGAGAGAGAGAAGGCATCACACATTACACATTCCCTACGTGCTTCTCATATAGGCTGCCAATGCTATCAACAAAGGAGGGGGGTTAATCACTCGTGCCACTCTTCATACAATGTAATATATTCCTCTGTGAGGAAGATTTAGCAGACAAGGCAATCCTAATTTTCAATATTCTGGAGTGGGAGGGGGGACCCTTTAGCTTGATTGTTCTTTCTTGTTCACTTCTAGAAGCCATGAAAGGCCGGCTGGCTGCTGGCAATGGCCCTTTTCAAGGTTTTAATTTGAGGAAACGCTGCCAATGAAAAAGCTGAAGAACACAATGCTACACAGATTTCAAAAATCTTCAGTTTTCGATAAATGTTCTGAGAGCATATATTCATGCTGACATTAGAGATCAAAAGATGACTGAAATGTGTAGGTGTAATAGAGGAAAAACTTCATTTCCCCCTGACTTTTTTATTTAATAGCTGATTTATAATCCCCATTTTTGTGTGAGCCAGCAAAATTACATTAGGTGGCTTTTCCATCAATGTTGGCGTTTTGTTTGAAAATGGAATAAAATGGTTATGAGAGTAGATTTACCTCTCAGCTTCCATTCTATGACAGGACAAGAACATATTGTCCTGGTTTAAATTTTGTGCTGCTGCCTACTGAAAAAGAAAGGCAGTCCGTTTTCATTTAATTTTTGTAAAAAATCATATTGGAAATAACCTTAGAATCTAAAAAAGAAAATATAACAAATACAAATAAGAAGGAAAGAGCATAATGCAATATAATCAGTAGGGGGAACAATAGGTACTTGTCAAAGATTAAAAGCATTTTCTTTTTTGCTTGTTTGCAGGCATTCAAGAAGAGTCTGGCAAAAACAACAGCTTACAATTAGGCTGCATTGAAGTTCGATAGCTCAAGGATCCTTAAAGTTTCCAAAGACTAGCATATCTTGCTGGAGCCATCTGAGTATTATTTATATGTTTTACATAAATAGGTAGAAACTTTATTTGCATTAGCCACTAGTCAAATTTAATTTTTATATGTAAAATATCTATCTATCTATCTATCTATCTATCTATCTATCTATCTATCTATATCTACCTATCTATCTATCTATCTATCTATCATCTATCTATCTGTCTATCTATCATCTATCATCTATATCTATCTATCATCTATCTATCTATCTATATATCATCTATCTATCAACTATCTATCTATCTATCTATCTATCTATCTATCATCTATCTATCATCTATCTATCATCTATCATCTATCATCTATCTTTCTATCTATCTATCTATCTATCTATCTATCTATCTATCATCTCTCATGTTTTACATATAAAATTTAAATTTTTCACATTGGTAAAAAAAGTAGTATTTCTTCACTTTTCCCCAACTTAATCTTAATTTTTGGTGTTTTGTGTTAAAAAGAAAAGTGTTCTCAGTGGGGGAAAGACCATTATGTTCTTCAGTGCAAGACAATTTTGCATCCATAGCAGAAGAGTTCCTTTCCCACCTGCCTTTGCTAGAAGGGATATAAAATGCAGCTCTGCATAATCCAATCCATGCTTGGCTGTTTAACTAGAACTTAATTGAGTGACACCCCATCAGCCCCTTCCTAATGGCATCAGTAGCATAGCAATTGTATGGCCTTTGATTCAGAGCTGAACATGGTTTCTCTGATACTGGAAGTAATTTATAGCCATCACGACCATCTCCATGCTTCTGTTTCTACAGTAATGTATTATGAAACTAAAATAAGACACACACACTCTTTTGTAAAGCAAGTCTTAAAAGAAATAAACGTTACTGTTAAACAGCTATTAAATGTGATGTGTGGAAGGATGAAAATGCAGGAAATGAGCATGGTGGAGCAAATCAGCCATGGTTTCCTTCAGCGTTTGAGATGAATGGGCAACTTCTCAGGTGTGCATGATGGAGCAGAAAAACCACTAACCATTGCCAAGATGGGTCAATGCCTTAAACATCTCTGGGACAAACAGAGCCCTTTATTTTCTGCTTGAAATGCCATACAATTGCATAGCCCTCAATTGCCAGCATTTAATATGCCAGATACCATGGCTTCTGAAGGGAGCATGATCTAGTGAATCAGTTCACAACACAAAACTATATATAAAAAACACAAAATACATAATAAAAACAAAGACAACCCAATAATCCCTCGTTCCGCAACATATTCCAAAAGAGCTTTGGATGTCAATCAGCCAAAGGTCTTGTTAAAGAGGAACGTTTTCACCTGGCATCCAGCTGAACCTCCATGGATCCTGCAAATGGGGAGCCATTGGGGAAAAGGCCCATTTTCATGTTTCCACCCTCCAGACCTCTTAGGACCCACATACCTACGGGACCGCCTCTCCTGGTATGCCCTGCGGAGGACCTTAAGGTCCACAAATAACAACACTTTGGAGGTCCCGAGCCTCAAGGAGGTTAGATTGGTTTCAACTAGGGCCAGGGTCTTTTCAGTACTGGCCCCGACATGGTGGAACATTCTGTCGCAAGAGACTAGGGCCCTGCGGGACTTGACATCTTTCCGCAGGGCCTGCAAGACAGAGCTGTTCCACCTGGCCTTTGGTTTGGACTCAGTCTGACCCTTATGTTTCCCTCCCCTTATGGTTTTGATTTATCAGCTATTTTAAAATGAGGCTGCATTTTAAATTGCATTTTAACCTGTATTTTAAATTGGTGTTTTTTTCCCTCCCTCTCTTTTTCCCCTACAGTGGTACCTCAGGTTAAGTACTTAATTTGTTCCAGAGGTCCGTTCTTAACCTGAAACTGTTCTTAACCTGAAGCACCACTTTAGCTAATGGGGCCTCCCGCTGCTGCTGCGCCACCAGAGCATGATTTCTGTTCTCATCCTGAAGCAAAGTTCTTAACCCAAGGTACTATTTCTGGGTTAGCGGAGTCTGTAACATGAAGCGTATGTAACCTGAAGCGTATGTAACCCGAGGTACCACTGTATTATGTTTTTACTGTAATTTTATATTATTGGTGTTAGCCACCCTGAGCCTGGCTCTGGCTGGGGAGGGTGGGGTATAAATTATTATTATTATTATTATTATTATTATTATTATTATTATTATTAAGGAGGCACATGAAGGAGGGCCTTAAAGGATGATCTTGGTGTCTGGGTAGATTCATATGGAGAGAGGCGGTCCTTGAGGTATTGCAGTCCTGCCATTTGCTGCCTAGGGGAGGATAGCAGCAGCGGCTCCTTTGTCAAGAGGCTACTGGAGAAGCAGCACTGGGGTATGCTGCCAAGGAGGTGGCAGAACCAGCTTCCAAGGAGTGTGCTACAGCCGTCACTGCCATCGCAACAGTGGCAGCGGGCAATGCATTCCTTGGAGGCCAATTTGCTTCCTCTGTGGATCCTGCTGCCCAGTAAATAAGGTGCCTCTTTGTCCTATGTTGATAATGTTGCTCTATGATCCTAATAAATCTCCTCCCTCCACCACAAACTCTTCACAGTTTCTCCCTCCCATGGAAATATGAAATTCTAGTCCTGATTGCACTAAACAAGATACTATATTATTTCAGCTCCCTTGTGAATTGGTTTGACTTCCTTAAAGCCATGTGGTCTCCCCATTTCCCATTCTTATGTGCATTCTTATGTCATAGCACCAAAGTCCCTGAGTTAATGCATAGTCAGATAAACAGTTTAATATAGCGACTGCAATAACTTTGTCCTGTTTCATTAAATATAGTCCACTAGTGCATTGAAATCAGCCAGCCCTTTTCCCAGAACGCTACCCAGGCTTCAGATATTAACAAGGTTACTGTACTTAAGCATCATTAGCGTAACTGTGTCAACGCAGCTAACAACATATCACTCAAACACGTATGAAGGAGTGTATTATTAGTGGTCCCATTAATTAAGCATGCCAATTTGTTGATAATTAACTCGAGAAATTTATGGCTTTCGAAAAACAATTACAGTAGCTGATATAAACACATTAGGTAATGATAGCAGTGCCAAGTTTAATTGCTTCCAAGAAGAATGGCTGATATTAAGACCACAATCACCACTATTCATGTTTGATAGCGGTATGTAAATGTGGCAATTATTAGTTTTAGGTTTCAACTTTTGAAAGTCTACTTTATTTATTGCATATGATTAATTTATAATAAAAAATGTGAGAACACACCGTTTTCTTGCTCTGAGTCAGAGAAAGGCTTTGCAACACATGCGTGTGCGAGAGCCTCTCAAGACAGGCTAAGGAGACATTTTCCCGAAAATCCCACCATGGTTAAGTAAAAAAAGGAGCAGCTTGGATTTATCACCATTAAGCACATTTGGACATTATTTTGCACTTAGAAACGGGGTGAGGAATTATTCCTTTGAAGTATTCCCAGCTCTTAAAAAGAAGCAAAGGGAGTCTTTGGAGAACGGGGCAGGCAGGGTTGTGAGAGTGGCTGAATATGAACATGGAGGATTGACTATTATGGGGAAATGTTCATTAAATCGGCCTCATTTTTTATCACAAAGCCAGCAGGAATGTTACCCTTTATTGCTTTAATATAATGAAGCTCGGTATTTCTGGAGAGACTGTTACTGACCATGGTACGTCGTTTGGAAAATGAATGTATTTCCCTAAGTAAAGTACTTTGAAGCAAACCTTGTTTTTAATAAGCATTCTTGAAAGCTGTAGCCTTGGCAGTGCTTTTGCCTGTTATGAGTCAAGCGATTACTTGTTTTCTTTTTTCTTTTTACCTGTTAAAGATAAAATGGAATCTGGAAACAAATAGATTGCAAAATTTACCAAATATTAAAAGAGGTTTTTTTAAAAGGAAGAGGACTGTGAGATTTGAAGAAGGGAGGGGACTTCCAGGTTAGCGCCATCGGTAATGGCGGAATCCTTCTGACTAGGAGGGATTTGCCTCGAGGAAATCGGGTCTGTACCGCTACGGCGAAAGCGGAGACCCTTTAAAAATCACAGGTGGGTGAAGCCTGTGAGCGTGGGATTCGGCGGGCACCTCTTGCGCCCCCCCAATTCGCGGGGAAACCCGACTACAGGTTCCGGAGCGAAACGGGGTGAGTGGCGCGGTGCTGTGAATCGACTGCTTCTTCCTCGGAGCGAAGCCGCACAGCCGTTACCGGAGAGCGCTGACTTCTTCTTGTGACAATTAGATCTTAAAAACAGCTACCCGTGAGTAGGAAAATTGGAAGCATTAAAGGAGAAAAAAGACTTAATTTGGTACCGAAGTGGGGAGGTATAAACAGGAAGTCCGCCTTCCGCTTTTGTAAATAGATTAAAGCAAAGAGGATACAAACTAAAGCTTTGGAAATTCGACTGGAAAAGGCTAAAATCCTAACACAAAAAGTATCGAACCCCCCTCCTAGGAAGCAGGGGAAGGAGGGGGGAAGATTTTGGACTATATATACCTGCAAGAGAGAGGGGAAGAAGTTAAAATCCACCGCTCAAAACTTGGGAACGGGCTGCCAATAGACAAAGACTGTCGTGCTTTGAATTGCGTATTAACTGTGAATAGACCACTTGCTGACTACTTGCTGACAGCTAGCTCAGCAAGAGGGATACATTGTTGTTAGCTGTCCTCTTCTGTTCTTAAAAAGCAGGAAGTAACTGGAAAGTATCAAAAAAATTGGAACTGTTTATCTTTTTGCTTTGTTTGAGTTTAAAAGGTGTCTTTTGGACTATTGCAACTGTTTCCCCCAGAGGAAGTTCCTGAAACAGGGGAATTTTCCACTTGTAAAAATAAACTGTGTAGCTGGGATTGACATTGGCTCTTCTATTGTTTAAGTGTTATGGCAGATGGGAAAGAAAAAATAGACTTGTCACTCCCAGACAAAACAACAAGGTCTGGGAAGACTTGGCAGCGAAGGCCATCAGCCGTTGGTCTCTCTATCCCATCTGCGACTGTACCAACACAGTCTAAGCCTAGTGGAATGTCATCAGAAGAAGTTTTAGCGATTGCATTAGCCAAGATTAATGAATCTTTGGAGCAACTTAACAAGAGGGTCGAAGAGACAAATAAGAGGGTTGAAGAGACAAAGACGACAGTGTACGAGACAAAGGTGAAGGTAGACGCAGCAACCACTAAAATTGACTTAAATACAGAAAGCTTGAATAGCTTGGGACAAAAGGTGAACACTAATACAGAATCTATTCAGAAATTGTTGCAGGAATCTACTTTGACCCGACAAACCGCAGATGAAGCTAAGGAAAAAGCTGCTGCTGTGGAATTTAAGATAACACAATTGGAAACAGAGAGAGTCCCAGATCTACAGAGGCAAATTGAGGACCATAAATTGACGCTTTCTATGATTGCACTTAAGGAAAAACAGACGAATTTAAGGATTAGAGCTGTACCTGAATTGGAGAAGGGCAGTTTGATAGACTTTTTGACACAAGAATTTGCAGAGTTTTGGAAGTTGGATTTGAAACAAGAAGAATTTAAAATCGTGAGGGCCTTCAGACTGGGAAGAGGAGGAAAGAAGAACAAAATAAGGGATTGTTTGATTACCCTCCGATCTAAAGAAGAGAGAGATAAAATTTTGGGTCTGCACTTTCAGAATACTTTGACAATTCTGCAGTCAAGAGTGGAAATTTTTAAAAGATATTCCGAAACATCTTTTGGACCTTAGGTCCAATTTTGGAGATTTGGTTGCCCTGCTGAGAAGGAATAAAATTATCTTCAGGTGGGAATTTCCCCAAGGCCTATCCTTCAGCTTTAAAGGAAGAAAGATAAAAATAAGATCAGTTGAGGAAAAAGAAAAGTTTTTGGGAAACCACGGAGAAGACCTGCAGAAAGAACTTTGAAAAGAGCCAGGAGCTTTGGACAGAAGTTCACCAAAAAGAGGGAAACCAACACCATTGACAGAACTAGATCAAGCATTGGGTGCTGTTGGAGGAGAAGCAGAGTAACTACACCATGGCACTGCAAGTATTAAGCTGGAATGTGAATGGACTCAACTCCCCGGAAAAGAGACGAAGAGTCTTTCATTTATTAAAAAAAGAACAATTGGACTTGATTTGTTTACAAGAAACACATGTGATAAGGCTACACAGGAAGATTTTGAGTAATAAAAGATTAGGACATGAATTTATCTCATCAGACAAAGTTAAGAAAAGAGGAGTAGTACTTTATGCAAAGGAGAGCCTATCACCGAAATTTTTATTTAAAGATGATCAAGGAAGATTTGTTGCAATTGAAATTCAATCACAAGGAGAGAAATTTTTGATAGTAGGCATTTATGCACCAAATGAGGGAAAATCGGAATTTTCCAAGAAGTTACATGAGACTCTGATGGACTGTTTGGATTATAACATGATTCTGATGGGAGATATGAATGGAGTGGTGTCTACTAATATGGACAAGGCACAGAGACAGGTAGTCACAAAAGATGGTAGACTACCAAAAACGTTTTTTGACATGACTGACAATATGGACTTAGTTGACATTTGGAGAATTAAGAACCCCTTGGGAAGAGAGGGAACTTTCTTCTCTGAGGCCAAAATGACATGGACAAGAATTGACCAAATTTGGGTAACTAGGGGGCTGGCCCCGAAGATCAGGAAAGTGGAAATTTGTTCTAAAACTTGCTTCGACCATAATGCTGTGAAGATGGAAATGAAACTAACACCAATTGGTTCCTTTAGATGGAGGATGAATGACACTCTGTTTAGGAATGAAGAAGTGATTAAGAAGGCCCAAAAAACATTGAGAGATTATTTTGAGATAAATATGAACACCACTGTTGAAAAAAGAGTAATTTGGGACGCAAGCAAAGTGGTTATGAGAGGATTTTTGATACAACAGAATACGATTCAAAAGAGAATTCAAAATGAGAAAAAAGATAAAATTTTGGAGAAAATAAAGGAAGGAGAGAAGAAATTGAGAGCGAAACCAAAGTCGCAGGAGGTTTTGAAAGAGATAAAGTTGCATCAAGTACAATATATGAAAATGATGAACCAGGAAATAGAATGGAAAATTAAACAGATGAGACAAAAGACATTTGAATCGGCAAATAAATGTGGAAAACTGCTGGCTTGGCAAATGAAAAAAAGACAGAAACTTAACACTATTACAAATTTGGAAGTAGAAAGAAAAAATATACAGAATCCAGTGGAGATTAGAAAGTGCTTTCAGAGGTATTTTAAACAACTATATACACAGGAAACCCAGAAACAAACGGACATTGATCGTTTTTTGAAAATAAATGGATTACAAAAAATCTTTCAAGAAAATAAGCTAATGTTGAATTATACGATAACAGACCAGGAGGTTGAAAGAGCCATTCAGAACATGCAATTAGGCAAATCCCCAGGGCTGGATGGTTTGACCTCAAGATACTATAGATCTTTGAAAGAATGGTTAGTACAGCCTTTAAAGGAAATTTGCAATGAAATTTTGGAAAAGAAAAAGGCACCAGAGTCGTGGAAGGATGCTTATATTACACTTATACCGAATACAGAGTCTGAGAAAACACAGCTTAAGAACTATCGCCCCATATCTTTGCTCAATGTGGATTACAAAATTTTTGCTGACATTATGGCTAAAAGATTAAAAAAGGTACTAGTAGAAGAAATCCATAAAGATCAAGCGGGCTTTCTCCCGGGGAGACACTTGTCTGACAATACGAGGAATATAATTAACATTTTAGAAAAATTACAAGTGAAGATTAACACCAAAGCAGTTTTGATATTTGTGGACGCAGAGAAAGCCTTTGATAATATCTCTTGGAGTTTCATGAAGAAAAATTTACAGGGAATGGGGGTAGGCCAAGGTTTTGAAAACGGTATAGGTGCAATTTATTCAGAACAAAAAGCTAAATTAATTGTGAACAATGTAGTCACAGAAGAGTTTAAGATTGAGAAAGTAACACGACAAGGGTGCCCAATTTCCCCATTGCTTTTTATATCGGTCCTGGAGGTTTTGCTAAATATGATTAGAAAGGACCTATTGGTTAAAGGCATACAAGTCGGAGCTAAACAGTACAAATTGAAAGCATTTGCTGATGATTTGGTATTGACATTACAGGAGCCAGAATCTAGTACTAAAAGAGTATTGGAATTGATTCAAGAGTTTGGTCAGGTTGCGGGATTTAAGTTGAATAAGCTGAAAACTAAGGTTCTAGAGAAAAATCTAACAGTGATTGAGAGAGAGAGGTTTCAGAAGGAGACAGGATTAACATTGGTTAAGAAAGTGAAATATCTAGGGGTTAACATGACTGCTAAGAATGTGAACTTATTTAAAGATAATTACGAAAAATGTTGGACGGAAGTGAAAAAGGATTTAGAAATATGGTCAAATTTGAAGTTATCATTGCTAGGCTGAATTGCTGTGATAAAGATGAATGTATTGCCAAGGATGTTGTTTTTGTTTCAAACACTGCATATTTTGGACAAAATGGATTGTTTCAAGAAGTGGCAGAGAGATATTTCTAGATTTGTCTGGCAGGGCAAGAAGCCTCGAATAATATTTAAGATACTAACTGATGCTAAAGAAAGGGGTGGATTTGCCCTGTCAGACCTTAAGCTTTATTATGAATCAGCTGCATTTTGTTGGCTGAAAGAATGGCTGCTTCTTGAAAACACGGACATTTTGGACTTAGAAGGTTTTAATAAAGTTTTTGGATGCCATGCATACTTGTGGTACGACAAGGTCAAAGCACATAAAGCGTTTAAAAACCGTATTGTCAGGAAAGCACTGTTTAATGTCTGGATGAGATATAAGGATTTGCTTGAAAACAAAACTCCAAGATGGAGTCCCCCCTCCCCCCCGCAAATATTCTCCAAGACAATCCCACTCGCTTCTCATACTACAACAACTTCATGGTGAGTACTGGCACTTACTTTTCTAGAAAAAAGCACTGTCCATGAATGTGAATTTGACCATCAAAAAACATGTACAAAGATAATATATCCTCTTTTTTTGCAGGGGTGCACTGCTGAGCTCACTGTACAATAGACTATATCACTATAGCAGTTCTAAGACTATATGCAGTGGTGCCCTGATGAGTCCTAAGATAAAGCTGAGCTGAAATGTCTCGGGGGCAGTTTGTTTCTGAGAAAACCCTCTGAGATTTTACTTTCCTCACTACCACTCCTGAAAAAGAATGACACTTTGTTCAGCAATTCCTCTTAAGATTCTCAACCTTCTTGTGGCAGTTGCTACCATTTCCTCCCTTCATAAAATTCCAGAATTACACTAAGTCCAATAGAGGAAGGAAAATGGTGGCCAAGTTGCTAACACAGTTACTGATTCTGGCACTTGCAGTAACAGCATGTAAAAAAAAAAACTGTGGCAGGGAGAAGGGGAAGCTGGGCTATAACCATTGCAAATGCCTCATTCCTGACATACTGTTGAAGAATTTCACCTTATGAGGAATGGTTGAAGGAGCTGGGTATGTTTAGCCTGGCAAAGAGGAGACTGAGAGGAGATATGATAGCCATCTTCAAATATCTCAAGGGCTGCCACATGGAGGAAGAAGCAACTTTGTTTTCTCCTTTTCCGGAGGGTACATATGACTACCATGCAACTAGTCAGAAATAAATGGTACTGAGTTCAGTGTGCCTTCCTCCCAGGTAAATAAGTAAAGGATTGCAGCCTTATAAACTGAGTGTGTTCCTCGGAAAAGAAGCCTTGTGAACCATGTCAGTCCAGAAACACTTCCTTTAGTTATTCATGATCTCCCTCTCCCCCTGCTTTCTATTTTATAGGAAGCTATTTCAATTTATCTTGTTGGAATATGGGATTATCAAAGACAGCTTTGTAACGTTAAAAGGGAATTTTAT
This sequence comes from Podarcis cretensis, assembly GCF_951804945.1. Classification (NCBI taxonomy): domain Eukaryota; kingdom Metazoa; phylum Chordata; class Lepidosauria; order Squamata; family Lacertidae; genus Podarcis; species Podarcis cretensis. The sequence goes on along the minus strand of NC_137170.1, from coordinate 70,133,252 downwards.
CTGCCTATATTAAGCTGTTGGCTTAATTTGCAATCTTTGAATTCAAGGAAGAAAAAGCTATGAACTATGGAATGATATGAGTCTATATTGTGTCAAAAGGCATTTCTTTACTACTGTCACAACAAAGGTTTTGGTGAAACTGCTTCTATTTTTTGTACTTTAAACCAAACTTTTCACTACTTTCTCTCTCTTTGGTTCACATGAGGAATATTCCGCTTTTTTTTTTTTACAAGCAGAGATTAAAAAAAAAAGAAAACCACAATGTGGGCTTTTTCTCTGCCATTAAAGCTTTACATATTTAAATCACTTTTTACTGCAAGTCACTTGGGGGGAAAAGTCATATAGCCTGTTGTTTTTATGGTCAGTTTCATAGCATGACAAATAGGCTGTCATGAAGCCATACACTTCTCACTGCAAATGATTTTAATTACAGGAAATTGTGCAGGCAATGGGTGGAAGGAGGGTGGAAGATGTAGAAGCTTGTAGGTCTCAAAAACCGTGTAGCTGGATCTAGCAAAGTCTTCTAGAAATCAGAATTAACTCCAATTAGCATGGTTTTTTTGCTAATGTAGTCCTATGCAAATAGCCAATCATATGTGGCTACCACTGCGTCTGGCAATAGTTGATGTTACAAAAAACTCAAAACAACCCAAGAAATTGAGACAAATATTGTGGCTTTAGGAGTTACATTCAACGAGTGTACAATCTGTGTACCTGTGCACACATTAGTTGAGGTGGGCAGAAATAGTTGTACACTCCTTCACACAAACACTTGTACCTGTGTAGAGACAGCTTCTACATGCGCTTAGTGTAACATGTGAACAAGCCTATCATTTCTATTTAGCTTATAGTAAGGCAAGGACAGGTGGAGTAGTAATAACTCTCCTTTCTGGATCTGCAGAGCTCCAAAGAGAATCCCTGAGGCAGTCAATCATTCTCTTTCTCCCACCTGTCTGTAGATTTTTCTTCAGTTTGTTAATCTTTCATACAGGACGATGAGTCGAATTTAAGTGGCATTGGTGATATTTATGTGGAATTGCTTTAAAGCCTTGATGCTTTGAACATCGTGTAATTAACAGGCCTTTACTGTTGACCCTAGTGGGTCCTTGGAAACACTGATGCTGGCAAAGTTAATTGAAACAAATATTTCATTACCAAATTAATTCTATTACTTGCAGCCTGCACTGCTGGGAGCCTCTGTGCTCCAAGGTGATTTGAAGAAGGGCTCTTATTTTTTATAGTGCTCCTGTATTACATTTGATTTCTTTCCCCTCACCCTGCACAAGAGCTGGGGTGGGGGGGAATAACAACTGACACCTTAATGTACTTGATGATCAATGCCAGTGTAAGACCAGTGCTACAGCTATCCTGTTTGGAACAAAGTCAGGAAGCTGGAAGCTAAGAATGATGCCTTGCAATTTTGTGCAAATTGTGCTTGCTTATGACCAGCCCTCCATTCCCCACCCTACACTTTTTCTTGTTCTTACAGGGCCAAATCCAGATGATGAAGATGGAGTGCTTGGAACCAGAAAAAGTCTACATTGACCTGGTCCTGTAGTACTTTATGGAGCACAATAACCGTAATGTATTGCATGGGGAATCTTCCTGGAAGTTGACCTGTTTGTTGATTACATCCATTGCTGGCAGGATATTAAAGAGTGGGAGGGGACCCTCTTCTAGCCTCCTTCGCCATCTTTATCTGGCTCACCACAGAGGAAGGGTTATTGTTTTTTGCAGCACTACAGTAGGACTAAAGGACATGATACTTTATTATTCTGTACTTGGACCCGAAAGATAAATAGCAAGAAACTGACACCACAGCAAATTAGGAAACTACAAAGAAGAAAGGAGATGAAGTGCATTATCAGACCAGTCTCAAAGTTTGATAAGGTAGGGTGGATTAGACATAAACTACTTTATGGTGCAATCTTATACATTCTTGTCTGAGGAGGTGGGGAGAAGTCCTGCTGAACTCAGTGGGACTTACTTCTGAGCAGACATGCATAAGGCTGCGCTATCAGTCTCTGGCCTGTGAATTAGATGAGAAAATGACCGAGCGATCCATCCATGTGACTGGAGTGTTGATAGCCTGATGGCAAAGTCAAGATAAATGTGTAACATTATTTAGACCGACAAATGCAGTTTGTCACTGTAAAACAGATCAATGGTTTCCAAAATTAAAACGTTCTATATCTGTCATACATTCTTATCAAGCGTTTTCATGAGTGTCAGGTGAGAGGCAAAGATGATGCACAATCAAACACAGATCCAGGACTGGAGAAGTGTTAAGTCTCTCTGAACATTGCACTGATTTCTGTTTGGATTTTTAACTTTGGTAAAAAAGAGTACCATCTCAGTCAGTGCTGCCATTTTAAGATTTACCACCACTGCAGCTCCATACAGTTAATTTTTCGGGGGAAGAGTTGCAGAGGCTCAGATCTGTCTAGAAGCAACCCTGATTTGGAAGAACTTTCTCATAATCCTTGATGTGTTAAGACTCACTGTAGATACTCAGTGCATGGTCAGGTAAAAGTACCCTGAACATGCTCAGAGACACTTTAAACTATTTTATTTAACATGTTGGAGCCCAGATATTGAAAAGAGGTGCCAGGGCTGAGCCATAAAACAAATTCATCTCTGGTTTTATTCCTTGAATCTGTATTTTTTGATAACGTCACTATGGTTGCACAAGGAGCAGTGATTGTTTTCTTCAGTCTTTGTTTGTCCCTAATAGGTGGCATGCTTGCAGCGAGAAGTCAAACACAGCTTCCCTCCTGAGAATGATCAGAGTAAGCATAGAGAAGAAAAGCCTGTGGCAGACCAGTGCTCTAATGCTGTACTTCTTATTCTTTCAATATCTCTGCCAAAACCTAGGAAGCCGGTTATGTGGGCCTCAGAGAAACAGCACAAATCACTCTTTGGCATGGATGCTACAGGCACCTATGCCTGCCACCTTCAAAAGTCATCATGTAGCCAGATGTAGTTGTTTTTATCATGAACTCCTAATTGGAGGGTTACGCTTTCTCCCCCCCCCCCTGCATCTTGTGGGTAAATATGAGGTGGGGGTAAACACAGAGAAGGAGTGGAGAGATAGATTGTTACCAGGGATACAAACAGGCAGTGAAAGGTAGTAAAGGAGAATGGAGAAGGTATTTGGCTCCCCCCCTTCCCAAAAAAACCTTCATATGAGTAAAGTTTTATCTTGGCCAAAGCCATCTTTGCCATTAGGCAGACTGAGGTGGCTGCCAGAGGTGTCAAAAGCCCCCAATGGGGCAGAAAACCCATTGGTTCAGAAGTGGCACTGGTATCGGCCAAAATCATGTGAGATCTTGCAGAGCGTGCAAGATCTCTTGGAAATCAGGTGAGATTTCACCCACAATTGGCACTGATGCAGAGTGAGTGGGGAAGTTGTGTTGGTCGAGGCAGCCGCAGCAGGGACAGGAAGGGCAAGGCGGCACTTCCTGTTTGACCTCAAGCGGCAAAATGGGATGTGCCACCGCTTCAGAACCACCCTTTTTGGAACAATAGCACCCACAGGTGGTTACCAGCACCCAAGAGTAATTTCACAGTGGGTTCAGTCTTTCTCCTGCAAAGGCACGGCCTAGAGGTATTTCTCATCCTCTGCTTTCTCTACAGTTGCTGTTCTGGCCCATCGCCCACATCCATCTCTCCTACCTGTCTCTGCTTATTTTTACATTCACACCACAGGCGGCCATAAATACTAGGGTGGCAAACACATTGCGTTCTCTGGCTGAAAGTGCTGCCTCGGCCATTTCCCCTCCCAGATATGAATAATATCCCTGTGACTTAATTCGAGCAACACTGCTATGTCCTCTACTGCCCTGGAAGTCACAAAACTACCCAAAGGACAGTACAATGCTGACGGTGTGTGGGAAGTCTGTGTGTAAAATAATATTCATTCCATACAATTGCTCACCTGAACATTAGTTTCTGGCTTGCTTCACTTGGTACCCAATAGAAGTGGGACATTATTCTCACCTTTTTGCCCATATTTATCACCATTTCCTGTGGATCCAGTTTAATATATCTCCTAGAAAGTAAAGAATATTATCAGTATGAATAACAATTAATACACTACCATCATTTTTATTTAACAATATTATTAGTAAATAATAGTGAGGTGGATATTTGCTGAAGATAAAGATGGGAGTTGACATTTTATGTGTAATACAGCAATAAAATAAAATAAAATAAATCCCCTGAAGCACTAATGCATTTTCTTTCAGAATCTGAAAAGTGGAAATTTGCTTGCTGGGAACCATCATTTCTGATCTAATGGAGGTTGGCTATGATATAATTCCTGTTACAGAGCAATTGATCAAACTATGTATTGGTAGTCACCTCAGCTGTACTTCCTGTGAGCAGAAATTACTTGCAAAGTTTTGTATAAAGGAGAACAAAGCTCAGCAGGTTAGTTCAAATGAAATGTTGTCAGAGGTCAGCAGTTTCTCCAGCAGGAGCTATCCAAACATTCACATTGTAATTTCCATTCTCCATTCTGTTTCTCAAATGTCGCAACAGAGAATTGCTTCTGTGAGGTGAATGAAGAAGAGCCAGGATGGAGCAAAAGATCATCAATGCATTTGTACATGTACACCTTCTCTTCCCAAGCAATGAATACTATATAGATAGTTTTTACTGGCATCCTGAAAGCATTTATTTTGATTATTCCTGGTGCCACAATGCATTTGGAATGTGAAAATACTGCTGTGTCTTTAAGTAAGGCTGTTTGAGCAGATAGGCATGAAGACGATCTAGTGTGGAATGTTTGCTAATATTACTATAAATTACAGTGGTACCTCGGGTTACATACGCTTCAGGTTACATACGCTTCAGGTTATAGACTCCGCTAACCTAGAAATAGTACCTCAGGTTAAGAACTTTGCTTCAGGATGACAACAGAAATCGTGCTTCAGCAGGAGGCCCCATTAGCTAAAGTGGTGCTTAAGGTTAAGAACAGTTTCAGGTTAAGAACGGACCTCCGGAACGAATTAAGTACTTAACCTGAGGTACCACTGTACTATAAATTTTGAAGGAGAGCTGAATTTTGGTTCACGTATTGATTTGGTAAGTACAAAGCAGGTACGTTTCCATTAATCTATGAAGTCAAAAAATTGTTCCCTCATTGCTAGTTTTAGTAAGATTGAGCCAAATATGCATCCCTTTCAGATAGATGATTCATCTCCTGCAAATAGTGGATTTTTTTGCAGAGTTACAAAAGTGGTAGAATGTTGCTGTTATCCTTTCTACCCATCAACACTCAGCACCTGGGCAGATGGTCACTCAAGTCACCAGGTTACACTTCCACACAACTCTGTTCAGGGAAGTTTTTAATCTGTGATATTTTAGTGTATTTTTGGTTTTTATGGAAGCCGCCCAGAGTGGCTGGGGAGACCCAGCCAGATGGGCGGGGTACAAATAATAAATTATTATTATTATTATTATTTATATGTAAATTATAGTAATTATTTTAGCATTTGCTTTCCGACAACTAAATCAGCATATGCATATTTTATGTAAATCTGTGTCCACTTTTGTCTTCTATTTTGGTGGCCCCCTTCTAACGATGACTTTCCTGCAGAATCAGAAACTATGTACGTGGGTTTATGGTTCTCAGGACTGGATCCCTATCCATATGTATTTTTCCCCCAGTCTGATATTTGGGATGGGATAGAATGCTTTCATTTTTAAAATATACAATAAATGTTATGAATATAAGAAGCTCCCTTATACTGAGCCAGACCATCTAATTCAGTAGTTGTCTACCACAACAGTCAATGTCTCTCCAGGGTTTCATCCCAGCCATAGCTGGAGATATTGAACCTGGGGCCTAACAGATGCACAGTACGTCCTCTACCACTGATCTGTAGCTGTTCCTCTAACAAGAAGCTTGCAGTTGCATATCCGCAAATAAATCATTTGTCCTGCTAAGATGCATTGATTGAGGAAAGTGGCTTGCCAAAGTGTGTTGGTAGAAATATTGCAGAGACCCTTCCTCCATTCACTTCAGCTGTACTTTCATTAATTATGGCTTGAAGTAAATGGAGGAGGTGCAATAACTCGACATATACCCTGTCTTAACATTTCACACTATCTTCTTGTTACAAAACATCCTTAATATGAAAAATCCCATGTTAGTTTGAACATAATCTATACTATATGAACTTGACCTTTCCCTCACATTCTCTAATTTCTTTTATGGTCTTTTGTACACTCTTCAGTGTAGATGAAGTATTTGGGGAGAGAAAGGTGTAATGAAAAATGAATTAAAATAAAGGACAAAGCTGTGCAATTTAACAGTTTTCCTATACCACTGATTGGGTAAATGCATCTTAATTGTTGTTTTAAATTACCTTATACACACACACACACACACACACACACACACACAGCACAAAGCACAAACTTATTTCTTTTGACTCGTATCCCACAAGGAAGTGGAAAAGAGCATGGAAGTAACAGGAAGCATAGGAATAATTGCTTTTAATTAGAACCAATTTCTAACACATTGTAGAGGAGATGGTAACAAATGCAAGGCAACAAAGCTATTCCTTAGAAAGCTTAGAAGGTCATCAAAGGTGTATTCAGTACCTGCCCAATTTGCAATGCACAAAGCTAATTGCAGTTCACCAACCCCATCAGTCCTGTACAGTGCTTTTTTTCGTAAAAAAATGTTTAGGAGTACTCTCATTTCCCTACTCATATTGAAATACTGCTCCTCAATGAGGCCACACCTAGATTCACAAAATGTTTAGGGGTTGCGTCCCCCTGCGTTCCCCCCCCCCCGAAAAAAGCACTGGTCCTGTATGAGATCCATAAATCACATATTTTTCCTGCCTTCATTTGACTGTAAAAAAAATGGGGTTGGTTGGGGAGAAGTGGAGCCAAGAACCTGGCAGGCCACAATACATGGGCTGGTGGAACATGTCTAGTGTTAAATCACAAGTTGTGGTGAATGTTTGGTTAGCTCAAGGTGAATGTTATGTTGGATCAATGATTTCTCCTTGCGCAACAGAATGTCCCCCCCCCCCCATCCTTCTCCCACATATTGGAATACAACAACACCATAGCCGATAGCACCATTTACAGCGAAGAACAGATAAAAAAACCCATTATCTGCTTCCAAAAGCTAGGGTAAAAAGGTAAAGGTAAAGGTACCCCTGCCCGTACGGGCCAGTCTTGACAGACTCTAGGGTTGTGCGCTCATCTCACTCTAGAGGCCGGGAGCCAGCGCTGTCCGCAGACACTTCCGGGTCACGTGGCCAGCGTGACAAGCTGCATCTGGCGAGCCAGCGCAGCACACGGAACACCGTTTACCTTCCCGCTAAAGCGGTCCCTATTTATCTACTTGCACCCGGGGGTGCTTTCGAACTGCTAGGTTGGCAGGTGCTGGGACCGAGCGACGGGAGCACACCCCGCCACGGGGATTCGAACCACCGACCTTTCGATTGGCAAGTCCTAGGCGCTGAGGCTTTTACCCACAGCGCCACCCGCGTCCCAAAAAGCTAGGGTAAACAGGTGTATATTTTAAATAATCAATAGAAAATATGATGTGTCATATGCACTTCTATGGGGAGAGAGCACCACAGTTTGGGGGCCCACCACAGAGAAAACCATGTCATGAGCCAATACCAGCACCATCAGACTTCTATTCTTCTTTGGCGATCACTCGTAGATTGTCTTCCATAAACATGGTTTTAACAATGAGTCCGTAAGTGACTGTGGAGGCCAATTCTGGACCCACATGTCCTTCCACAGTAAGCACATTGGTTCCCAGGCTGGAGTTGATCACAGTGTGGATTTGCCAAGCGTGCCTTCCTCTTAGCACATTTCTCCCTTGCGTTCTGAGTTTGAGTGTCTTCAAAGTCCATGTCACCTTTGGTAAAGGCTGTTCTCCAACTGGAGCATTTGCAGGCCAGTGTTTCCCAGTTGTCAGTGTTTATACTACATCTTTTTTTTAGATAAGACCAACAGCACTACCAACAAGGCGTTCTCTACTGAACACCTTGAATTGGGTTTAGAAACAAATGGTGAACCAGTACAGATGCTTCAGGACAGGTGTAATATGAGTCCGACTGGATATCACTCTAGCTGCTGCATGGTGCACCCTTGATGTCACCTATCCCTCCAAACAAGGGCAGCCCCACACATTCTATCAAAATAATCTACTCCAGAGATTAACAGGGCATGGAGTGTAGTAGCCAAAGTGTCTTAGTGTAGAAAGGGCCATAGCTGGAAATAGGCACACCTAGCCCACAAGGCCTTCAGTGACAATACTGGGTTCAGGAGTACCCTGATACGACACACCTGTTCCTTACGAGGGAGTACAACCTCATCCAGAACAAGTTGCCCCACCACCTCCCAGATTCAGGAACTTAGAACGTATAACATCCCTGTCATGCCTACATTCAGTTTCAATTTGTTGACCTGTATCCAGTCCATCAGGGACGTGGGTGGCGCTGTGGTCTAAACCACAGAGCCTAGGGTTTGCTGATCAGAAGGCTGGCAGTTTGAATCCCTGCGATGGGGTGAGCTCCCGTTGCTCGGTCCCTGCTCCTGCCAACCTAGCAGTTCAAAAGCACGTCAAAGTGCAAGTAGATAAATAGGTACCACTCCGGCGGGAAGGTAAACGGCATTTCCGTGCGCTGCTCTGGTTCACCAGAAGCGGCTTATTCATACTGGCCACATGACCCGGAAGCTGTACGCCAGCTCCCTCGGCCAATAAAGCGAGATGAGCGCCGCAACCCCAGAGTTGTCCACGACTGGACCTAATGGTCAGGGGTCCCTTTACCTTTACCTTTATCCAGTCCATCATCAGTCTGGTACCTGAAAACCTCTACTGATTCAGACAGTACAGAGAACTGGGTGTCATCCATATACTGAGGACACCTCACTCCAGAATTTCTGATAACATATCCCAGCAGCTCCATCTAGATGTTAAACAGCCTGGATGACAAGAGAATCCTGTGGTCAACAGTATCAAAAGCTTCAGAGAGGTCAAGGAGAATGAGCAAGATTGCGCTTCCCCTGTCTCTAGAGCCTTCTGGGAATATTTATTTAATATTTCTCAAATGTCAGAGATGACTTTGAAATCTTTTCTAATTCGGCATTATCTCACTATACACATTCGGGAGTTTCTTTTTGGTTGTTTTTTTTGTAGAATGCACTAGATTCCTTTGGGATCATGCAAGAGAAGTTTTGGAAAAGCATGAGATTAATTCCTGCTTTGCAAATCATTATCATTCTCCTTGTGAATGTGAAACCCTTCTGTTAAACCTGGTATTTATGTTCTGAAACAAAGGACATGACTAATCACAAGGGGTCTCCTTGTTGCATTGTTCCAGTTTGTACTCCACTTAAACAGCATTCCAGATAACATCATGTCACTGAATAGAAATGAAACTTTCCTCAGAGGAAGCCAGCAAGCTTCGATAATTACATTCCCTTGATAATGGCATCTGGGAATCTTCGCTGAAACAGACTCTCTCTTTTCCTCCTACAGGCATTCTCATTTCCACAGAATCGATAAGTAGGAAGACCAAAAACAGACATGTGGATTCCCATCAGGCATACCTATTCCCACCCCCCTCCACAAGATCCTTTGAAAAAGATTCAAATCGCCTCCATTTTAAATTCATGACTCCTTTTTTTGTTTTACCAAGGCTTTAAATATCAAGTCATTAGACAGAAGGAAATATTATGTTCACTTTCCATTAGCTGCATGAGGGGGTTGTAATAATGAAGAAGTTGCTCCTTGTGGTAAAGCCCCATGCCTTTCCAAATACTTTTTTTAGGTGGTTGGCTTCTCAGCATTGATTTCCCCACAGCTCTTGGGACAACCAGAGAGCTCTGGTTTTGGAGAGGGAGATCCAAGGGATTGCTGTGGTAACTTCCATGGCCCTGCAACAATTGCTTGGGGGCAGTTGGGGACAAGCTATGGGAGGAGCAGGAAATGGCTCAGGTCCAAATCCATCCTGGTGCCCCAAGATGCCCCCAAAGCAGCGAGAGATTTAGACCAGCCCAGGAGTTGGCCTAGATCTCTCACTTCTCACTTCCTCCCAATCAGTGCCAGCCAAAGACATTTCAGAAACTGAGGTGAACCACAAATTGGTGTCCCCTCCCCTCCCACTAGGGAAGAAGGGTTGAGTGAAGATCTACATCAGGAACAAGGGGGGAATATATATCAATATCAGGAGTGGGAGGAGATCAGCAGCACCTCCTATTCACCAAGAGGCCACTGTAGAGGCTGCATGGGGGGGGGGGGGCTGCGGAAGAGGCGCCAGATCCTGCCTCCAAAATCCTGGCACCACGGCAGCAATAGCAGGCAATGCATTCCTTGGAGGCTGGATCTGCTGCCCCTATGGATCCTACTGCCTTATAAATGGGTCACTGTGGAGCTATTCTTTAAAAACCTATCAAGCACATCTCATGCCAGTACTAGGTGATCATGAATTGAGTTGCAGTCATTCAGACTAGCTCCCAATCTAATATCAATATAAATGTTTGTGAAGAGACCTGTCACTTCTGCCAGTCTTAGCTAAATCATGTCCCCATAATTTTTTAAAAATAGACTGGGCTCCATTCTATAAATGCTAATGATGTAACCAGGCACGTCCAAAGTCCGTTTGGGGGGCCTAATTCAGCCCCGCTTTATCTGGCTCCTGTGGCAGTTTATTTATTGGGGTCAAATCCTAAAAAAAGCTCAACATGTTTGGTCGGCCCTCACACATGTTCACTTCATCAAATCTGGCCCTCTTTGAAGAAAGTTTGGGCACCCCAACACATCTACCATCTTTAAAGTACCACAAGTCTCTTTGTAGCTTTTGAAACGGCCCTTGTTTTCAAAAGCAGTTTTCCATGTTGCCTGAGTGGATTGTTCAGATGACAGCAATATTGTGAAAGTCTTATTATTTGTGGTAGTTAGGATTCACCCCACAGCTCAACAGGGCATGAAGGTGGTGGCTTCCCCTTTGCAAAGCTTGCACTGGTTGGCAGTCCAAGCGCTGTAAAAGATGTTACCTGAGATTGTCAGAGTGCCCCAATCTATCAGATCATGACTGTGAATAAGAGGGATTTGCACATAGGCTCAAAAATTAGGAGGTGTGACTGTTGACAAACATAACAGGCAAGGCACTTGTTGCAATATGACATTTATGGGTGCCAGCAAGTCTAAATGTACTGCAGTGTTATGCTTCACTGGGATGCTGCTGCTTACGCATCTTTGCATCAGAAGAAATGCAGGCAGCTCAAAATTAACTGAAAGGCACAAAACACAAAGTTCTAAAATGGCTGAATCCCAGGCAAAAATTCTAGCTGTTTCCCAGCCTGGTGCATTCTAGATTCTGACTGGCACAGCTGGGAATTACAGTACAAAACATTAGGAAGGGTTCAGATTGAGGAAGGCTGCTTTAGACATATGTTCAGGACCATTGTTTCATCAGCCCTACAGTGCATCCTGGCCTGTTAAGAAAACCCTCCTGCCATCTTAAAAGACTCCTCTAATGAGGCTGCTAAATCTTCAAATGGGGTTTAAGAAAATCAAGCATAATGATTCACTTTATTGTTATTTATTGTGCATTTCACAACCTAGAAAATAAATTCTTCTTTCCTAAAAAGAGACTTCCTGAAGTTTTAGTGGCTGTGAATTGTAGTCTTGATCTTAAAAGGGGCCCTTTTTAAATTATGCTATATCCCACTGATTCATTGTGAGAGTTGAGCACATATTCATCTCCTTTCCCACTTACTTTGAGTAGAGTAGCAGCACTTTCTGAAGTACGGATGGCTCTGAGTTAATTTATCTCTGTTATCAGGAATGGAGTTTTTGCAGCAGCCCAATAGACTGCACTATGGAATATTATTTTCAATTGCTCTGTTTTGAAGAGGGAGAAACACTTAAAAGCACAGCTTTCTTGGCATCTCTATTATCCCGAACATCCCAGAGATTTGCTCCTTGCAACTCTCTTTTCCAATCTCTTGAATATAGTATTAAGGAGCTGGGAGCAGTGAATATCATTAATGGGTGACAAATATACCCTTAACTCCTTGTGAGTATATATGATGCGCTTTGTGAGTATATATGATGAGTACCCTTTAAAAGGGACAGAGGTGTAGAGCCGATTTAGAATTTGGATGTGGGGAGCTGAATCTGCTGGTGGAGTTCCCAGAGCTATGAAACAACCGGGCCTGCTGTATCCCATTCTAATGGAACATTGTACAGAACAGCTGGGGCTGTGCATGCTGAAGCCTCTGGAAAAAGTTGAAGCATAGCTCAGTAGTAGAGTAGCAGCACATGCATTGCATGCCTAACTTCCTAGGTTCAATCTCCTGCCACCTCCCATCAAAAGGATCACGTGACATGCTTGAGACTCTGGAGAGCTGGAGATAGAGCAGAAAATCCTAGATGGGCAAAACAGTCTGAAGTGGGTTGTACTAGATGATCCTTTGGTTCCTTTCCAACTCTATAGTTCTATGAATTTGTGGTATAAAACCTATTCTTATGTTCTGATCAGCTTTTAGGTGAATTATGTGGAAAGACATCCAGCTTCCCCCACTCCCTTCCTCTTCTTGAATCAGAGAATTGTGTGGGATAACCAGCATGCTTACATCCAATTAACACATGAAGGGGTTAATACCATAGAGTTAGCTGCCCTGCCAGGCTTAGCTATGTCATTTCCTCTTACTTTGGAAGGAAATAGGCAACCAAGCCTATTGTTCACCCCAGTCTACCTGATAAGCCTAACATGTGAAGAGCGGCATAGCTCTCACCAGTCTTTCTTGAGTGCCTATACTAATAATCTGAACTTTTACCACTGTAACTAAGCTAAGTTTTACTGGATGTGTACTTTTTTCTGACTGCTGTATGGAAAAGCACACAAACAAGAGTTTTGAAAAGTTGGTAAGTAAATAATTTTTTAACAAGTATGTGGTCTTTTCCTATGCTGGGGAAAGAGAAAAACTTTGGAAGGAACTTGGAAGGACACATTTTCAAGCTCTAACAGGCTATGTTTCCATGCTTTAGTTTGCTGCATATTTTGTGACTTCAAATGTGTGCTGGTGTTCTCTCACCAAAGAGTACTTGCCTCAAACTTGGATCTTGGCATATAAGGAATTATTAGAGATAGAGACAGAGATGGTAGAGATAGAGATAGAGACAGAGCCAGCAACCACCACACACAGCAGCTGCTTATTAATCCAACTAGAGACACAGGTAGAGCACTGAAAATGTGACTTAATGGCCTTCTGGTAGCATAAAAAGCAATAAAGCTCTCCTCTTCTCCCCACCCTCTTTCTTTTATTTCTCAATAAACTTTCTGCAGCCATCTTGAAGAACTCAATGCACTGCTGAAGGCTGATAGAAAGGACACTAGTCTACATGCAGTTGTAACCAAGCAACTCTAAAATAAACCTGTTATCTCATAAAGCAAAGTCTGAACCCAGGGTCTTATTTCTAAAAGTCCAAGACTTCTGAGCACACCAGCGGGCAGCTAAGAAACATTTTGAAGTGGGAACGTTTGATGGTAGAGCTTAGGAAAGCTCTACCAGCAAACTAAAGGCTCACACCCCAAACAGCTCACTAATGTAGATCTAGTGGGATTTGCTCAACATGCTTTATCTCTCTGCCAAACACCCTATATTACAGCTGTAATATTTATAAGGTGAGTGAATTAAGAGTGCCAGCAATTCCAGAAAGATTTAGTGCAAAGCAGCTAGCAAACAAGCTAATACTATTCTAAGCAAATATTTATTTTGTATCAACTGAGTAGATCTCCTTGCTGCACAGTAGCAATGATTCTTTATGCCATTTTGTTGGAGTCAGGGGGACGGCAATCAAGTGTAGATCATGGTTAAGGTCTCAGATAAGTGGCCTGATTTACTGTTGGAGTGGACTTACCTATGACTCCCATGTAATTGCTTTTTTGTACGAAAGTGCCTGCAGGCTATCTTCAAGACATTTTCTTAAATAAACGATGGGTATTTCTTTTAAGCTCCTGGGATGCTTTCATTAAGCCTTGTACAGTTGTGGCCTAACAACAGTTTAAGGCAAGAAACCTGAAGAGAGAAGATGATCCCTCAAGTTGTCTGGAGGTGTTTTAAGCAGCAGTGAAGGAGGCAGTAGTTGCATGCAAAAGAACCAAAACAAAACCCCAGGTCCATGCCTTTCTTCCTACAGAAGGCTTTCCTAATTGGATATGAGCAACAGCATTTAAAATAAGTACTTAGACTGCATTTCTAACCTCACTTACTTGGGAGTAATCCACAGAGAATTCAATAGGACTTAACTTCTGACTACCACATGGTTAGGATTGTATGGTCATCATTAGGAAAGGCTTGACCTTTTGCCCTTTGAATGGCACTTAAACCCCCCCCCCCATTATATTCCTTATATTAGGATACTGTGGTGCGCTAGATGAAGGCCAACAAACCAAGAGTGAATCCTGGTAAGACACAGACTCGTGGGATGAGCAGTTGCCAGAGCCAGCATTTGGGAGTCCACCAGTTTTAAACGGGGTTATTTTCTCTCTGAAGGAACAGGTATGTGATTTGAGGGTGTGTGGGTGTGTGTGCTCCTAGATCCACCTTTGTCACTGGAAGCCCTGGTAACCTCCATGTTGGAGTCACCATTATCAACTTACATTGGTCCACCAACTATGCCATGATTCATGCACTGGTAGCCTCAGTAATGATAATGTGCTCCACATGGGGTTTCCTTTGAGACAAGGCTGGAAGCTGCACCTGTGCAGAATGCTGAGGCCAGATTGTTGATTGGGCACCTGGATGCACACATATTACATTGTTGCTGAGGGAACTGGGACCAATTACTAGCCAGCAAAATGTGGTGGGCCAGTCCTGGTGGTTTGTCTTGATAGTGTAAACACAGCTGGTGTGTCTCCTCTGAACTGCTGACTGCTGCATAAAATTAAAGGTGTGTGTGTGAGAGAGAGAAAGGGAGGCAGAAAAGTTGAGTCACCCTGAGCTCTGTTTAGTGGAGGAAAGTAACCCAAAGAAAACAAACTTCAATCTAAATTTTCTTCACCTTTGCCTCTGCCCGGGAAGCCCTCCAGAAGTCAGGATTATGAAAGGTAAATTTGGATGCAATATTTTGGCAAGGCTGTGATGTTTCATTTGCCAAGCTTTAAATTCTGATAGTATCACAACATTGCCTGTGTAAGGAGTGAGAAGGGGTCACACACACACACCCTGTCTATAGTTGAAAATATGCCGCTGCTTCTTCTTTTTAAATGGGTGGTTTTCCAGTACATACAAATGAAAGCTAAGGAAGGAGGCAGAGGGTGAGAGTTCTTGCTTGCAAAAGGGATTGCCATACAATGTTCTACCTCGACCAGTTTTTCATCTGTCATGGCTCTCCCATTAGCTATGAATGAGTCAAGGGCAAGATTCAAATTCAACTTTTAGTAGCTGTGCTGTGAATTATTTTAAAGTTAACATGAGTTATGAAATGTGTTTTCTGTTTGAACCATTACATGTACTATACCTTAAACTGTAGCCATGCAAGTGTTGTTTATAGAGATGGGTGAGAAATTAAGCTCAGTTCACATTTAAAGGGGAGCCTGCCTAATTCACACTAATCCTGTGCAACCACACTTCTCTGAATTTTGCAACCCAGTTCTCCAGTCAAGTAATGTGTACAAAAATGTATATACCAAGATAAAGTATGCATATAAATGTGCATTTATTAATAAAAATAATATGCAAAATGCATGACATTAGAGGAAATTGCTTTGCAAAACTGCATATTAGAGGAAATTGTGTATTAAAATGTGTATGTTTAGGAGAAATTAATGCTAAAATAGTTGTGATTTTTTAATTAGACTTTAAAAAAAAACTTGATGTGGAAATATGGAGAATTGACTGAAAAAAAATGAAAGAAGGTGGAACAGAGCAATTTGTCCATCCTTACCTGTTTTTGATTGTTGCTGGCAATAAAGTTGTTGTTCAGCATCCGTTTATGCTTGGCTTATTCTCTAAAATAAACTGATGTCTTGATGTGGTATCTTTGCATGAGCAGAGAGATTTAAATGTCAGGGCACTTCAAGTATGCAATTGCTTATATAAATTTTGAGGTGGGTAGTGTACTTTGAAGCCTGTATGTTTGGATTAGCTCTTCAATTGTCTACAGGGACAGAAATACTGGTGTAAGGATTAAACTCAGTGATCTGACAGGAACTGCATCATGCTCACATGCTTTTGAGCAATTTATATCTAAAATGTAGGCAGAGAAACACTCTTAACTGTATTTCACTACTGGTTACATTGAATTTTTATTTGAAATTTGACAGGAGACAGATGAAAGTTGAAAATATGGGAAGGGGGAAAGGATAACTGACAGGATTGATCAAAGGGTACAGATGCCTGATGCCTGTGTATTGGGGGCCCCTGGGAAGAAGTCATGTCTGACTGAATTGATGCCCCATGTGGCTACCCAACATAGCAGTGGGTCCCTCTTGTAGCATACAGAAAACAGAATTATACTGAAAATTACATTTAAGTCTGTGCTGTGTTGGATAGAGTCTATACCCACCCCATTGTGAGCATGGCTTTTTGTCCCATCTATGTCTTTGTAACACCGCTTTATTGAATCTCGTTAAATAAGAACCAGAGGATTGACCCAAAGTCTGCTTCAGCAGCTGTTACAACAGTTTTTAACAGTCTAACCTCCTAGAGCCATTGGTGGAAACTGGTTCTTGTCATGGACAGCTGTGTGGCAAGCAGGAGTTTGATATAAGGATGCCCCAGCATAGATATTCAGTCCTGTTGAAACTCCCTCTGCCAGGCACTTGTGGAAGGAAGAACCTAGCAAGAAAATAAGCAAGCAACTTTGTCTCTGACTAGTCTTTGTTGCAGACAGAGTGCTAGGCAGTCAGACTGACACCCCCCCCCCCCAGCAAGATGCAGTATGGCTGTTTGTATATCCTTAATCTCAAGGAGACAATATTACATAGATTTTAAGGTTACAAAATAACTGAAAAAGTTGCTGCAGTCCATAAATTCCAGCGTTATGAATTTGTAGCGCTTGCTTTTAATACAAGGCTGGGTTTACAGTGCATTACAAATTTTAATCTGAGGCAGAGAAGAAGTCTTCCTTCCTTCCCTCCCTCCCCAACTCTCCCACCAAATCAATTGCCAGCCTTGCTACAACAATAGTTGCTGTGGTGATAGCGGTGGGGAGTAATGCTCTGAGCATAGGGTGACCTGGGAAATGTAGTTTTTCCAGGGCATCTGACAGATTTGTCTTGTAATTGCTGGACCAAATCAAACATAGGGGAGTTCACACAATCCCTAGTTGAACAGGGCAGACCTCTGTCTGCTAATTTCTAGTTCTTAGCTTGTTTATGTGGAGCAAGCGTGTGTAACTGAACTATGTGCCATTTTCAGAAAATGAAAAACTGTTTTGAGAGAGGGAATTTGGAGAGTGGAGGAGGAGAGACTTAGTGCCACCTTCTCCCACAACTCTGAATTCTACTCAAAACAGCTTTTCATTAAAAGAAAAGGAAAGAGTGGTTTCATAACTTCATTACAACAATGTACTAAACAATCTTTCTCCAATTTTTTTCTGGATACCTTTTATTTTTTTGCATTGTGCTACAACCTTCTTCACCTGGGTCATAGTTCTAAGACACATAGAATAATATCCAACTAAGACATATTCAAAGTAGACAGGTGTATTTCATTGAGGTCTACTCTCAATATGAGTAATGTTGGATATTGCCCATTAGTTGGCCAGAAACAACTGTGGATCTGTTTAAGCCAAGAGGCCCTATTGGAACTAGATGTGCTGCTTTCATGCAATGCTTTTGTGTGATCATTTTGAGGACAGTTTCCTCATTAACCAAGAGTCTGCAAAGAGCATCACAAAGCTTGCTTAGAGGGGAAAAAAGTTTGCCTTTAATACTAGAATGGAGCTCCCTGACTGCCAGAGAAGCCATCAAAACCCAGACAAATAGATTCTTCCAGTAAAATATAAATTCTGTTCACAAAGCACTGTTCCAAGAATTGTGCATTGACCTATCAGGCATGAAAAATCAAAAAATGCAATTACCACCTAAAAGCTTCAGAGAATCTTCTTAATATTTCCCAGCCTGTTGCTCCATCAGCCAGAAACAGACACATGTTTTTTCTTCTTCTCATAATGCATATCCAAGGGGAACCCACACTAAGACATCATCCATAAATTGAACTAAATTGCTGGAAATGCCACTAGCCAGCAGACAACAAGTAATAAGGACTGTTTGATGATCACATCCTATTATGGTGTCTGAAGAGCTGCTGTTCTTAGACATATCTCACTAAAGCTTAAAAGGAACATTTTTGGTTGTTGCTGGTATTTAGTAGTATTGAGGTAATAGTAGGAACTTGACCAAGTGTGTTATTTATGTTACATTTTTGGAGCAATGAAATGCCATACAAGAATTCTAGGCTACATGTGGTGAAGGGATCAGGATCATGCTCATCCACCCCACTGGTGATGTTCATCTGTTGAGTGGTCATATTTGCATAGTCGGCTTTTGCACATATGTGTAGAGCCCATCTGTGTCTTCTGTCCTCAAATTTAGAGTGTACAAACTGCACATTTGGGATCTATGTTTCTTGAGCTTGGCATGCATAGGCCACCATAGAATTGTAATGGTCCAATGTGGGAAGGTACAATGTAGGAAGGCACATCACTGGGGAATGGGGCAGGAGAGTGTCATTCCAATTCTCTAGCCATTTGCAGCCTTGAACAACTACTTAGAGCTGTAGGAAGCTATAGCAAATGGTGGGTCTAAAGCAAATGTTGCTTGTGACTGACAGCCGGAAATGAAGCTTGTTTACTCAGATATCCATTCATTTCAGTGAGACTTACTGCCTTATATGTGTACCTAATAGTACTGCTAAGCAACTTGATCCTATACTCCAAAGGACATGCAATGAGACGTGCATAAGGACATGTTCAATAGGACATGTATAAAATTAAAATTTAGCCATATGCAATGGGAAATCCCATGTAGGGTACGAGTGTACACAGGCCCCAATATTTGCTTTGTATATGTACTTTATTTTTAAAAATCAGATCTGTTCCTGACTCTTCTGTGCCACATCAATCTGTGGTTCTGGTTCCAGGCTGCTCTGACTAAAATGAAGCGCTGTTTTCCCTGTTCACTGTTATGGAGAATCTAAAAATGGCTCTTTCTCCCCTTTTGGCAAAAGCTGGTGAAATGTTTAGGCACATAAGCCGCTCCATAGTGGACTAAGCCTGCCAGGTCCAGAGGCTTTCGTGGTGGAAGTAAAAGGGATTTGGCACCCGTAATCCTGACTGTTGGCTGTTCTGTTGTATAAGATTGCAGCCTGAGTGGAGATGTTTCTACATCTTGACTCTAAATGCATGCAGTTAGACAAAGAAATGCCCATACTCTGCTTCCCTTCCATCCACCCAGCCCAATCACCCCAAACCAGATATCAAAGTTGCTGAATGTATTTTAGTTGCAGCTTTTCCATAAGAAATACAATTGGGCTCATTGTGAACTTAATTGTTCTCTTCAATATTCATAACTAAAGAAAACTGTTATGGTTATGGTTATGGTTATCCTGTTTCTGAAGACAGTGCTCTGATTAAACACACATAGGATTAGCCTGCTTCCATAACAAATATATGTTAGAGGGTATGAAAATCCCCACAACCAACATCAATAGTTAGCAACCCATTCCAAAGTATTCAGTCTTTTTTTTTTTTTTTTGCAAGGCAGATAAGGTTTTCTGTTACAAATAGAATTCTGTAGGCGTTTCTGATATATGTAGTATTGATATTATTGTGTGCAAAAAGTGTATGTGTGTTAGTCAAATGAATAAGCAACCCTAGCTGATTTATATCTCTATCCCAATAAAGAAATGCTGAATTGTTAACTAGCAATGGGATTTAAGATCTGTGTTTTACTGCTAGGAGTAGAAATGACTTTTGCTAGAAAGAAATGAGTGTTGTTTATCAAAGGCAGTTCAGTATGCTGGTCCTTGTTAGTTTATCTGTACTGTCAAGATCTATGGCCCACTGTGCACCGGGGCCAGTTATAGGGTGATTTCTGGTTGCCATGGTTGCCATTTGCTGGTAAAAGGCACAGGGAATAGAAGAGCACACATATTGGGGACATCAGTGAATCCAGAGAAAAATGGAAATCAAAGTGGGAATAGCCAATGTTTGCTTACTGGCCCCATGTCCCGAACAGAAATCAATCCAGGAAATACTATCAATATTCACTGTTGCTGTTGCTTCCAGTCTGCAAATGATATGTAACTTATAATACCCCTACCCTATTTGCATTGTGTTTCCTTTGCACTGAAATTAATGGAGAGGAATAATGTAATGGCAACATAATTTATGGTAATTACACGAGTTATGACATTTCACCACAGCAGACAGAGTGATGAATAACATAGTTTTGAGCAGGAGATGAGCTGCAGCAGAAAGAAGCAGTGCTGCTTGCAATGAATACAGGGCAGAACAGAATATGATGCCTTCTTACTTTCCTAATGAACATACATTGGATCCATGCAGATTTATTGAGGCAGTGTATGAGCATCAAGAAAGCTTTGACCTCTGTGGTGGGTTAGTTCTCTCAAAGCCCAAGGTGTTGACTAGGAGATATTTAGCTCTGTAAGATTACAGAAATGTTAAATAGGATCTGGGCAATCTTATCACAAAAATAGTGTATGTGATTCATGACCACCACTGTAATTGTCTACAGCAGATCATCTAAGTTTGCAGACAACTGCTATCCATGGCTATTAATGGAGGCAGCTAGGAGTGGAACCTCCATACATAGGGGCTATGTATCTCAGATTGTCAGTAGCTGGCATTGAGAAAAGGAGAACAGCAGGAATAACTGAATCTTGCTTCTTAACATTCCTGTGACATTTGGCTGGCCCCTGGAGTCAGAATTCTAGTCTAGATAGATCTTTGGTTTGACCTAGCCAGTGCTTCCCCCCCAAAAAAAAATGTTTAGGGGTACTCTCATTTTCCTACTCATATTGAAATGCTGCCCCTTAGTGAGGTCAAACTTAGATTCACAAAATGTTTAGGGATATGTGTACCCCTGCATACCCCCAGAAAAAAGCACTGGACCTAGCTAGGCGATTCTTACATTCTCACAGGATCTTAAATTGGCTAGGCAGTTCTTGTGTGACCATAAAATATGACCTGAACCTTACTTGCAACATTGCAATTAATTTATCTCTCCCTTGAGATGAGTTTTTCATTCTGTCATTTCAAAGTATTTGTTGACTTAGCGCGGTCTTGGAAAACAGAGGATCTTTCCTCCCACCCTCAAAGTGTCATAAGAAAATATTCCTTGCACATTTTCTGCAATGCAGCATAGGTCCATGAGAAAGCAGTAAGCCTTTCTGTCAGAGCTCGTGTGACATGCTGTACACCAGAGGAGAGGGAAGGGGAGAAGATGCAGAACGCTTCCTTCACCTGTGCCTTCCTTTCTGAAACCACTCCCCACCCCCACCCCCCAGCTTTCTCCCCAGCTAGGCTCCAAAACCAGCAGTCAGCCTGGCCAGGAGAAACATAATTGGAGGGAGGGTAATTGAAGGGTAAACATGGCAGGGCACCACTTCCACACTCCTCTCAAATTTACATCTTCACAGAACAACTTAGGCCTCTATCATGTCTAGTTAATCAACTAAAATAACTTTACTGAGAATTTTGAAAAGATTTTTTTGAAATGGTTGTGTCTTCCTTAAGTTATGTTGCCAACCAACCAACAGCTCGAACTGGCAAAATTCAGCAGGCAACTCTTTTCACAGAATGGAAAGTAACTGCTAGTTAATGGATTAGATCAAAACTATCCATAGGTGATTTTTGATCCAGCAGAGAATCCCACTGTGGAAGGGGTGTGTGTGATTAATTTTCAGCCATCCAGGATGCTCCAGTAGGTCACCCATCTCTCTCAAGCAGATTTTTGGAAAAAAAACAGGGAACTGGCAAATGCAACCTTTCCACAAGTGTGGATTCAAGTCAATATCTGCAAATCAAACTGTTCTTAAAAGGACAGCTACAAATTGGCAACCTTACTAGCTGACAAATATTGTAAGTAAAGTCATAAATGCATACATATTCTTAAGTCTCACAGCAACAAAATATACAGATCGATTCTCCAGCCTGGAAGAAACCACAAAAAACCTCTATGCATATGAAGGAAATAAAGCTTGCTAGTTACATAGTAATGTGAGTGATATTCATCCCCACAAGTGCTTGACTGCACATCTATTTCTGTATGTATTTACAGCCTTAATTACCACTTTCTCCCAGCATTGCTGCTCAGGCACTAGCAATGTTTACTTTGTTGTTTACACCAAGAATATATACAACCCTGCATTTGAAAATTGCCCTGCTTGTGTCCTATTAATTTTCAGGAATAAATAACTCAAAAGAAATTCATCATTAACTTAAGGGTAGAAGCACCAATATAACCAGAATGCTTTTTCTTTTTCTTTTTTAAACAGTAAATGGAAAAGGGATAGGCTATTTGTTTTGTACTGTGTCTCAGAAGAAAATAATTGGCTCATTAATCACAATATCAGCTTGGTGATTTTAGGAAGGTCAAACTCAAGACTCCATCAAGCTGTGGACATCTTTTTAAAAATGTATAAATATGGACGTAAGAGATACAGTGGTCTGAAAGTTTTGAAAAATACAGAGGTGAGAGGGTTAGGAGAAAAACGTATCTTCAGGTTTTTCCAGTGTATGTTTTTCTACATCAGTGAACTTTATAAAAAGTAATGTTAACATAGAAACAAAATGTTTGTTGCCTCAGGCTTTGGCAAAGTAAATGCTTGCTGGGTTTACTTTTTTAGATCTCACTTTCTTACCGAACCCCCTCCATGAACTCTGTCATCAAATCTGACAAAATTAGTTGCTACTATTGAACCTCAATGTCATTTCTCAATCTCCATTATTTTTCTCGTTTTTTGCAGCTTCTTTTATGACATTGGATTGCATCTCTTTTATTAAAGGGATCAGTCAAAGAAGTTGTGAATTTATTTCAGCCACGCTCTACCTCATTACTTTCCCTACTGAAACACACTACATTTCATTTTCGTCAGCATCCACACTCTGTAGCCTGGGGACACCTATATTCCAACCAGTTCCTACCAACAGAGCACAGCAAGTCCTCTCTATAGGCTGTGTGAGAACATTTTCCTTGGCTATATTTACGTTTTACTGCGTGCACAGAAACTTCCTATTTTGTCAGCATTCTACTACCGGTCTACTTGACAGTTCAATGTTTCATGGAATGTTTAAGGATAGTCCATCAAATCACAGATCAGCCAATGACTAATGGGATGTGTTAGAAATACCTTGAAAAGTATTGTGATTGTGAGGAGATAGGTTATCTCCTTGATGCCTTATTTAGGGTTGGTGTAGGAGCTTGAATCTGCTAAGTCAGCCAAGGTTATGGTTATGTCATATAATGGTTATGTCATGGAATATGAGCTGGTGTGTCAAAGGGATAAAGACATTGATGTAGCTTGCATTAGAAATGCATGAGGCTAATCTGGGCTGATTGCCAGTTCTCATGGTTCACTCATGGTTTCACAGGTTCAAAGCCATGGGAATGACAGTAACTTGTAGTTACACACGAGAAGTGAGTGTGGACAGTTTGCCAGCCCTTTGATGTACCTGGGAATGGTCTGATCTGGAGCCATTGGTACTCCCCTAGCTGACCACAGGCATATGGCTGTTGGAGGCAGACAAATGCTCCAACACAGATAGGGCTCCCAAGCCAGATCTTGAGATGGAGATAGAGAAGATCCTTCTCCAAGCGTGATTGTTCACTGCCGTGTCTAATCTCTGACAGCAGATAGATCATAAAAACGAAAACCATGTGGGAAGGGTTATGCTATAATCAGCTTAAATGCTAAGCAGTTTGCCTTATTGACTAAGTATGTACATTTTATGCATAAATAATTGCTGCATAGCTAATAAAATTTGTGATCTTCACTCAAAGGCATGCTTAGTGTCTTTGAATCCAAAAGAACAACATGTGTGTGTTACCAGCACATGGCAGCTGTGTGTCCTCTTCCAGCTGAATGGCTATGAGGTATGAGAGAGTTCCCAAAGGAAACATTCAGGAGCAGGGGATAGTAAGTAGTAGGCCGTAAATGGGGAGTGCCAGATATCCTATAGTACAGGGGAGATTTCCAGATGGCAAGTCACAGGTTGCTTAGAACCTAGGAGAGTGCTCATGGACTGCAGGCATCACAAAGTCTTAAGGATGTGTGCTTATTCCAGGGAGGAAAATCTCCATTCACCAAAAAAAGACATATAAATTAAAAAAAAGGGTGATATTGGCTCAGTCACACACTGCGGTGCCACTGAATTGGCCTTCATTGTTACTTTTGCCTTCATTGATAAGAGCCTCTAGGTTTGTGATTCTGACTTCTCATTCACAATATCTTAACACCTGGTACCCAAACCAGAGACTCCCAGCACATGTCATCCTTCTTATTTTTCTTTCTCAAACTCTTTCTGGTTGATTTGGAGACTATTTGACTTCCAAGACAGGCGCTTTCCAATCATGGTCACTGTAAGAGTTTACTATTGATTGCATTTCCTCACTCTGGAGGAATGGATCCCACCAAGTTGCCACCCTTCACTACTTATTGATTTATTTGTTATGGAGGGAGTATATCACACAGTCTTTGCTTAAGCTATAATCTCTTACTTATATTTCTAACCCCTTTAATGCTACCACCATGTATACTGTGTCAAATAAATACCTCAATTTCACCACCAGCAGCTGTTGATAAATGTGGGACAAAGCAGCACGGACGCCACATTAAAATGAAAAAAGTAAATTATATTTCATTTTAGCTGACAACTATTATAAAGTGCTGGCTATGTTCACTACTATGGTTGCTATAAGTGGAACTTCATTGAGTTACTCGGAATGGTTACACTGTAAGTTTACCATTTCTTTGAGAATTATAAGAGGTTCGGTTCTTCCCCTTATTCTGTTCCAATTTCCCTAAGCTACTCTCAACTTCTGTAAGTCCTAAGGGCTATACTTGCAGTCTTCACTCAGGTCCTCAACCTTTTCCCTGTGGAGTCTCTCAGGCATCTCTCAGGACTTCTGTTGTAGTCTTCACCCTGGTTGAGCAACCTCCCCTGCCTCAGGCACTCAGCAAACCTGCTGGCTTTTGGCTGCAGAGCTCTCTTGAAGGCTGCCCTTTGAGACACATGCTCTCCCCCAGAGACCTCCTCAGCTCCAGCCAGTGATTTCAGTTCTTGGCTTTTCTCAGGCTTCCTAAGCCTTGATGTCTGCCTGGCTGCAGCTTCTATCTCTTCTCCCTCTGTCCTCCTCTTCACACACCATCTTCTCTGACTCTTTGCGGCTTGCCTTTTATTCCCAAACAAGGTCTCTCACCAACCAACCAACCAACCAACCAACCAACCAACCACATTTGGATGGAACTCTTTCCCCTCATCAGGCCTCAGCTATGGTCCAATGGTATGAAGTGGAAGGTCCACTGTGTATCCAATTAGATCTCACGAATTTCCAATCCTCTTAGCATGTATAAAAAGACAGAGAAAGCTTACTCCTAGAACTGTCTTTGTTTTGACACAATGTGATATGACAAGTACTTATGCCACCTGCAGCCCTCATGCTGATGCCTTGTAGCAGCTCTCGGTGGAAAGACAAGATGATTTACAGACAGTTATCCCTTTATATTCAACTATGTGTGGATTCCGTTGTACATGAAAAATAAATAAAATAAAGGTTCAACTCAGAAGCGCCCTCTCCGATTGCATGGAGCCCGGACAGCCCCGTGGTTTTCCACGGATCTGAGGGCAATGAAACAATCGCTGAGACGGCTAGAGCGCCAGGGGCGGATGACCCATTCTGAAGCTGACCGGACACAGGTTAGAGCTCAATGTCGAGCCTACCAAGTGGCGGTAGCGACGGCGAAGAAGACTTTCTTCACCGCCTCTATTGCATCTGCAGAAAACAGCAGCAGGAGACTTTTTCAGGTGTTCCGCAATTTAGCGGAACCACCTGCTACATCGTGGCCCAGTACGGGCCACATGATCTCCTGCAATGATTTTGCAAAGTTTTTTTGCAGATAAAGTCGCTCAGATTCGGGAAGAGGTAGACTCCACCGTGGGAGCAGGGCCGGGGCGGGAGAGTGCTAGAGTCCTGTCTAGTCAAATTGCATGGGATCAATTCCAATCTGTTACCTCCGAGGATGTGGACAGGCTGCTTGGATGAGTGAAACCAACCACCTGTCTCCTTGATCCTTGCCCATCCTGGCTTATAAAAGCTAGCCGGGAAGGGCTGGGCGATGGGCTTCGTGGAGTGGTGAATGCTTCCCTCCGTGAGGAAGCCTTCCCAGACCCGCTGAAAGAGGCGGTTATTAAACCGCTTCTTAAAAAACCATCTTTAGATGCGGCCACGATGGCCAACTGTCGCCCAGTCTCAAATCTTCCATTCTTGGGAAAGGTGATTGAGCGAGTGGTTGCTGAACAACTCCAGGCACGCCTGGAAGAAGCGGACCATTTGGATCCCTTCCAGTCGGGATTCAGGCCTCACCACGGGACTGAAACTGCCTTGATTCGCACTGGTTCATGATTTCCGGCGGGCTAGGGACAAAGGTGAGAACTGTTTCCTAGTTCTGCTGGATCTCTCAGTGGCGTTTGATACCATCGACCATAACATCCTTCTGGACCGTCTTGAGGGCCTGGGAGCTGGGGGCACTGTCATACAGTGGTTCCGCTCCTTCCTCCTGGGCCGTGTTCAGAAAGTGGTGTGGGGGATGAGTGTTCAGACCCCTGGGCTCTCACTTGTGGGGTGCCTCAGGGTTCTGTCCTCTCCCCCATGCTTTTCAACATCTACATGCAGCCGCTGGGAGAGATCATCAGGAGGTTTGGGCTGGGTGTTCATCAGTATGCGGATGATACCCAGCTCTACCTCTCTTTCAAATCAGAACCAGTGAAGGCGGTGAAGGTCCTGTGTGAGTGCCTGGAGGTGGTTGGAGGATGGATGGCGGCTAACAGATTGAGATTGAATCCTGACAAGACAGAAGTACTGTTTCTGGGGGACAGGAGGCGGGCAGGTGTGGAGGATTCCCTGGTCCTGAATGGGGTAACTGTGCCCCTGAAGGACCAGGTGCGAAGCCTGGGAGTCATTTTGGACTCACAGCTGTCCATGGAGGCACAGGTTAAATCCGTGTCCAGGGCAGCTGTGTACCAGCTCCATCTGGTACGCAGGCTGAGACCCTATCTGCCTGCGGACTGCCTCACCAGAGTGGTGCATGCTCTGGTTATCTCCCGCTTGGACTACTGCAATGCGCTCTATGTGGGGCTACCTTTGAAGGTGACCCGGAAACTACAACTAATCCAGAACGCAGCAGCCAGACTGGTGACTGGGAGCGGCCGCCGAGACCATATAACACCGGTCTTGAAAGACCTACATTGGCTCCCAGTATGTTTCCAAGCACAATTCAAAGTGTTGGTGCTGACCTTTAAAGCCCTAAACGGCCTTGGTCCAGCATACCTGAAGGAGCGTCTCCACCCCCATCGTTCTACCCGGACACTGAGGTCCAGCACCAAGGGCCTTCTGGCGGTTCCCTCACTGCGAGAAGCCAAGTTACAGGGAACCAGGCAGAGGGCCTCCCTGTGGAATGCCCTCCTACCAGATGTCAAAGAGAACAACAACTACCAGACTTTTAGAAGACATCTGAAGGCAGCCCTGTTTAGGGAAGCTTTTAATGTTTGATGTATCACAGTATTTTAATATTCTTTTGGAAGCCGCCCAGAGTGGCTGGGGAAACCCAGCCAGATGGGCGGGGTATAAATAATAAATTATTATTATTATTAAGCAAGATTATTTCTTCCCAGGCATTCACATATAGCCATGTGCCTGACTGCATGTGTCTAGTCATCAGCTGTGGGCCGCCCTAGGTGCCGTAGCTGATTGCACAAAGGTTTCCCTTTTCAGACCTCCATGTTCAATGTGTAGAGGTCAGAGGCAGCGTGGCACCAGGGACACAACATTAGAGGTGGGGCAGGAAGCATGGCTGCTACATGAATCCCCTACCTGAGAGTAAATGTGCAAATAGAGCTTTAGTCTTTTGGTAGGGGGAGTACACTGGGGGGGGGGGAATATATGAGCTCTTTGTAATAGGTTCTTATTTGCAGAGTGCGACAATTTGCTATGGACAAGATCACAGACGAGATTTCAGAATGAAAAATGATAGTGATCTGAGTATCTGAGATTCATCCCTCACTTCCAGTGGGACCTTTAGTGTAGTAGAATTATTTGGCTACATTTTTACCATAAGGCAACAGTTGGAGAAAGACAAATATGGTTAACAGCATAGTAGTCAGGGCCTGAGCAATGTATCAAGTAAGAGGTTAAAGGGGCCTATTTTAGTGATGCCCTGTGGATGAATCATGAGGAAAGAGCAAAGGAGGCACAATAGTATATTTGCAAAGGGAATCATTCCATGTGAACTTGAGCATATTCCTAGTTATACTTGAAGATACCCATCAGAGGCTATGTCAAAGTATTTTTTTGCAGGATTAATAAGTTGAGCAGGTGTTGATTTTGACGTAACGTTATAACCTTGCATGTCCACTATCAACAGGGAGGATGTTTCCAGTACATTAAAAATATCTCACTGGATGAAATACTTCATAAAAGGGAACTCCAGGGTGTCTGCCCCCCCAACCCAAATCAGAGTTTTTGAAATGTGTTATAGATAACTGATTCCTTAGAAAAGAACATTGCAGAAGTCATATCCTCGCCCTATGCCATAAATCAATAGCATAAAGAACTGCATGAATCAAAGAGGATTTAGATAAATCCAATGCTGACACTTCTGATTCTTATCTATGCCTACTGAATACAGTTACAACAATAAGTTATGCCTTTCAATAAATAACTTGCATTTCTAGAGTGACTAATGCACCATGAGATAACCTCAATTAGGCTTGAATTCAGCTTATTTGGATTTTCCATCTAAATCCCTGAACTAGTTTCTGAGACGGAGTTGATGATGGAGACCCATGATGCCACTCATCACCTTCTGAGGGCCTCCACTGTTGCTGTGTCATCATTTTAAAAGCATTAGGTATCATTTCATGTCATCTTTGCATTTAATTCAGCAGATTTCCAGTAGTTTGCATAAGGATGTTTTCCGGTTTCAGGCAGATGACTACCATTGTCTCATTTAACCCCTCCATTCCTGCCTCTCTTGTTATCCACCAAGGAAATGCAGCCTGGTGGCTCCCCATGAACTCCATAAACCTTCTCTTCTTTTTGCTAGGCCGGACTGCAAGTATAGAGTAGGGTCCTCTGTCTGTGGACAAATGCTGGCTCCCTCGGCCTGAAGCGAGATGAGTGCTGTGCCCCATAGTTGCCTTTGACTGAACTTAACTTAGGGGGTCCTTTACCCACCCCCTTTTTTTACTAGGTCTTAATGTGTAGGTGGTGGATCACACTTTGAGCAGGCCTGTCTTATTAAAGTCAATCCTTTATTAGGCATAGCACAGCAGGCCTGTCTTTACAGAGTCTCTTTTAAAAATAATAATAAAAATAAGGTAGGCAATGATCAATAACAAAAACAACCCTAAAACTAAAAATCAGGACCGCATAGTAGATAATTAAATGCTGGTGTTAAAATGGTGATATCAGAGCTGCAATATGTTCCTGCATTCTCAGGTTCATTGACCTCCAGCTTGTTATACATACAGAGAACCAAAGGTCTCCCAGCACAGCTTTTTCAAGTTTTAGAAGTCCTAGCTCTCCCCTGGACTCTCCTGCTTGTTTCCTCCACCACATCTTTTATCCATCTCCTGTCCCTTGGTTTCTTTCCCCAGGCTACATACACACTGAATACACACTTGGCTTTCCACAAAGAATCCCGGGAACTGTAATTTGTCAAGGGTGCTGTGAATTGTAGCTTTACACGGGGTAAACTGTGGTTCCAGGATTCTTTGGGGGAAGCCATGGTTGGTGTGCACACAGCCAATCCTTCAGCATCCTTCTTTATTTGGCTTCTAATCCCACAATGCAATTCTCCAAGCTAATTTCATCCCCACCTGCTGATGCCTACTCTTAATGTGAGTTCTCTGTTGGTGAACATCTCCCAGGACCTAGCCCTTACCTTTGTGTTCTCCTCCTAGATCTGATCCTGCTGTCTGCCAAGTGTTCCACAAAGGGAATGTGAAGATCATTCCACACACTTCCTTCTTCACTTTTTGTCATCCATTGGACCATGCCATAGTTAGACTCTTTGATCAGTCTCCCACAAGGCTTCCCTTAACAGGCAGACATGAGACAGCCTCTTATGAGCATGAGGGTCAAGTTCATGTATGATCCTCAGGCTACCTTTTTTAAACCCTCAAGGTTACAAGAAAATTATCAAAGAATATATATAAAGCATGTGGATGGACAATACACAAAAGAGGATACATGGAGAACCACAGGTAACATAAACCCAGAAATAAAATAACAAAACCAAGGCACTGTATTCTCAAATTCCGGTACTGCCCAGTACAAATCCCAGTACATTTTTAAAAAATAAATAAATCAGATCATAGTCTCTAGTAATGAGTAGCAAAAATTCAGTGTTTACTCACATCAGTTTATTTTATTGCACAGGTTAGGGTTAACCATCTTATTTTTGAATGCTTTTTTGTTCGTTTAAAGGATAGAGTAGGGATGACTTGATTTCTGCAATTCAGGGACTTTTAAAATCTAAAGCAGTAAATAAATAAATAAATAAATCTTCAGCTCCTGTCATTGATCTTTATCTGGAACAGCTATATACTTGTGTAAAAGAAGGAAAAAAGATTACAAGGGCAACAAGAATTTTTCATTATACCGCATCCCCCTCCCAATCCTTTAATATATTAAAGCAATACTCTCAGCCTGGCATGTTGAGGCATTCAGTGCTGAAGTTCAAGAAATGTTGACAATTCCCATTTGCAGGCTTCTTTTCAGTGCATCACATTTGACAAATTGCTGCAAACTGGGACTATGTGATTTTAGCTTAGCCAGCACTGCAACAGTATAAATATATAAATATATATAAAATCTAGGCTAAATAGTTTTTTTCTTCAGTTAACTTTAAGGCTGCAATCCTATACACATTTGCCTAGGAGGAAACTCCATATGATTCAATGGTACTTACTTCTGAGTAGACATGCCCAGGCTGGCACTGTACGACACATGAATTGTAAACATAGGAAGTGGCTGTAGCTCAGCTCCAAAGCATGGAGAGGACATGCTTTGACCACAGAAAGTCTCAGGTTCACTCCCTGTATGGGCAACTTCACGTAGGGCTCTGGTCTGAATCTCCGGAGAGCTACTGCCAGTCAGTGTAGGCAGTTCTGGGCTAAGCTGACCAATGGACTTGCTCAGTATCAAGCAGCTTCCAGTGTTCCAAAATTGCTGAACATAAATCATCCTAAATATTTTTTACAGTGGGACTGAAGCTGAAGGAGGATGTGTTCACCAGCAAGACTAGCTCACAAAATAAGCACCCTGGCAAGAGAACTTTTATGGGTTACCATATGACCAACTGCAGGGTGTTTGTTTTGCATCCACCGCAAATCCATATAATCATTTTTTACTCCACTTCATTCCCTGGCTGGCCATTGTTTCAATTCCAGTGAAGTACAGAAGAATGATACCCTTCGCAATTGCCTAGCAACTGGAGCAAGAGCTCAATGGCCAATTTCTGCCTCTTGTTAGTTGGAAGCCTCTCCTTTGGTTGCTAGACAATTGGAAACTGCTTCTATCTGCTTATCTGGAATCACTAGTCTACAACTTCATTAGTATCACTTTTGACAGACAGTAGCCTGTTCTGCATTGGCTTTTTCTTTTTTTTCTTTTTCTGCACATTATTAACATTAGTTCAGTTGACATCTGCCAAAATGTATTTGTCTATGCAAAGCAAATATTATTCCACCCTCTTCAAAATGGGCCCATCCACACATCATGGCTTTCCAGTCACATGATTCCAGGAATATTTAGACCAGTGTGTTATATACCGTAAATGACTCAGGAAACAAATAATAATCCTTGTCAAATGGTAGGGCTTAGTGTGGTCCCTTAAAGGACCCCTGACAGTTAAGTCCAGTCGCAGACAAGACTGGGGTTGCGGTGCTCATCTTGCTTTACTGGCCGAGGGAGCCGACGTTTGTCTGTAGACAGTTTTTCCGGGTCATGTGGCCAGCATGACTAAGCCGCTTCTGGCGAAACCAGAGCAGCTCACAGAAACACCGTTTACCTTCCCGCCAGAGTGGTACCTATTTATCTACTTGCACTTCTTGGTGTACTTTCAAACTGCTAGGTTGTCAGGAGCTAGGACTGAAAAATGGGAGCTCACCCCGTCGTGGGGATTTGAACCGCCGACCTTCTGATTGGCAAGCCCAAGAGGCTCAGTGGTTTAGACTAGAACACCACCCATGGTCCCTTATGCATTGCCAAACACAGGGGAAATGTATCACCACGAGACAGGGTGCAGATTTCCATCCATTCTGAATATGCTTGGATCATGTGAAATACAGCTTCATGACCTTTAAATGCCTCACAAGCAGTGCAGGTGCAGGAAGTGTGTAAAACTTCTGGAAGCCTATGCCCTCTCAATCTGGAGAAGATCAGCATCTCTCTCTTTTCTGTCTCTGGGCTGTGAGTCCTAGAAGACCTGCTCCCTGCCTTGCAGGCCTTTTCCCACCTGGCCTGGGAGGGGCCCTGACTGACTCCAGCTACAAAAGCTGAGGCTGCTGAGCAGACTCTTGGGGCCTGGGTATTGTTTAGGAGGTATTGTTGGGGGAAGGGAGTTGTTGGGGCTATTGATATTAATCTTTCGTATCTTTATTTTAGTTCTTATTATGATTTATGTGAAAATTGCCCGATTTGGTTGTGTATTTTTTGATGCTTTATCTATTGTTTGTGACTCCTTTTGCTATGTTGTAATTATGTATTTTTTCATGTTGTAAGTGTCTTTGAGCATAGCTTGAACTATGGAAAGTTGGCACGCAAATAAAATTAAGTATGTATGTACTTCTGGTAAACAGCATGAAGCTTATGTGCAATCAGTCAGAGGGAATTATTAGTATTATGCGCATCTATAGCTCATTCTTCATTGACTATTTGACGATTTCACTGGCAAGCAGTGAAAGAAAATAACAGTAAAACTATATTGAAAAAAGTTATGTTTGTTTTTAAAATGTTACAGAATCTGTTAAAAAGCAAGTCCAGTAAAACACTAATTAACACTAAAAACTCCATCATAAAACTAAATGAAATTACAATGAGAACAACTGTTATAGTTTCCAGTTTAACTAAATACAGTGTGGTGCAGTGGTTAGAGTGCCAAACTAGGACCTGGGAGGTCAGAGTTCAAATCCCCACTTGGCCATGAAGTTCACTAGGCCCCATTGTCTTCTAAATGACATAATCACAGCAGATAATTAATCCAATTTAATGCTTTGATTATATTGTATGTTTTGTTTTGTTTAATGGTGGATTTGTACATAGCACAAGTGGGTCTGCTGCCAATCTCCTATAGCAACACTTTTGAACCAGTATTTTCATTGCTCAAACCATCAGCAAGCAGTTCCTATGTTACAGGGACCAGATCATAGATGTTTGCATGAATATCAAGACATGGGAAGTGCTATGTGATGCCTAACCATTGCCTGATACTTGTCTTCTGTTGGAGTTTCTGAGACCTCCTGACCTTCTGGGAGCCGGTGTGGTGTAGTGGTTAAGAGCGGTAGTCTCGTAATCTGGTGAACCGGGTTCGTGTCTCTGGTCCTCCACATGCAGCTGCTGGGTGACCTTGGGCTAGTCACAATTCTTTGAAGTCTCTCAGCCCCACTCACCTCACAGAGTGTTTGTTGTGGGGGAGGAAGGGAAAGGAGAATGTTAGCCACTTTGAGACTCCTTCAGGTAGTGATAAAGGGGGATATCAAATCCAAACTCTTCTTCTCTTCTTCTTCTTCTTATTTAACAATAGAAAGGGATCTTTAAATATTGCCACGGTGAAGCTACACTCCCTTTCATTCCTTAGTGAGACAAAGTGCAGCAACAGCAGCTACATCTCATATAGGATGAGAGGATTTCTCAAAGACAAAGAAATCAGTTTGCCTTTTTCTTAATAAATGAAATAGTTTTTGCCAGGCTATTACTGCTAGGAAGTTCATTCCCCCTTTTGTGCCATGCCCCAAATCGAACTTAAAAAATCATTCACCCAGTACTTGTCTTTAATGCAGCACAACAGAATATTTTTTTAAAGAAATAAATGCTGCAGGAACTTTCATTCCCACTTCATAAACATAAATAAGAGGGAGGGGGAGAAACACACACAAGTCTACCTTTTGAAGAGCAGTTTCCTATATTTGCTTCAGGAAAGGAAGTAGAGAGTTTTATGAGCTGGTAACCACTGGGATTTGTGGATGTGAGGTTTTGCTTTCATCCTTTAAACTCGCTTTTCTCAACCACAGAAATTCAAATAAATGTTCATGGACTCTGAAAGTTTAAGTGTTCTTCTTTATGAGAACTGAAGAATATCATGGGATTATTAAAGCTTTCATTGCCAGAAAAAGTCAAAATTTGAATCAAAGGACCAAATCATTCAAATATAGTATTGAAACATTTGTTTATATCTGATATTCAGACATGTCACAACTGCAGCTGGTGAATTAGGCCTAATTTTAAATGGTGTCACAAATAGCCCCATTGACTTGCGTTTGGAATTGATTTTTTAAATCAAAAGCCCACTGAAGCTAATAGAATCGTCCCTGCTTTTCCTTCAGTTGGCATTAAGATTAGATTGCTGACCAGTTTGGCTACTCAAATCTCTTTCAGCAGCAGAGGATCAAAGTTTTCCTTCTCCTGCCTTCCCAGGTTGACAAGACCCAACTTCCCTCAAGGTTTTGTTGGACTGGAACACTTATAAAGACATCTAACAAATACTTGCTAACCTATTTTGGGATTTTTCAGTTTAGCTTCTATCTACAGCATGATATTACTTTTATTTTGAAATAAAATCCTTGGCCTATCTTCTGACTCTGGGGAACTTGTTAAGTTCCTATGAATATACTGCTGCTCATCTGGCAAAGGATGCAGTTCAAGGCTCAATCACTCTAATTATGAATGAGATGCCCATTTTCCACTATGAGGAAGGCAGTGAGACTAAATCACTTCCCTGTCACAACATTCCTTAAAGCCTGGCTAGTCTGTTGAAACCAAAATTGGGCTGAGTCAGGCTGACAACTGCTGACTATATCATTCTATGAAGGCTTTAGATTTTTTAAGAGTGGGTGTTGTAGAGAATATAATCAACCAAGCATAGTTTATTGCATTGGCTATCCATGGTCTATTACAATCAATGAAGGAGAGAGACAGAAGAAGCATACATCAAGAAGATGTGGGACAGATGCTATTTCAGTGTATCTGGACAGCAAAGGAAGCAGTTTGGCATTGTTATTCAGGCCAACTGATGGAGGCCATCTAGCAAAATAAGCTTAAGTCACATGACTAGAAAACTAGGACAGAGCTCTGTGTAGCCTGAACTGGTAAGCGTTAGTCCCATGTTTAGACAAGTAAGTTGTTTGCCTCAGGTGGATGGAGCTGTGCTGCCATGCCTAACCCATTTTTTTCTGAGTAATGGTAGGCAGAAGGAGCCTACCTAGAGAAAGCATGAGGTTATTGCTGGGGTAACAGATATACGGTACTTAGGTTAAATCAGGTAAAGTAAAGTTCAGAGAATGTAGCTTGACTGAACAAGGCACATCCATATTCAGGCAGAACTTTTCAGGACCAGGGAAAGCTCCCAGTGAGCTCTGTTGACTGTAGCTGTTTCCCTGTTGGAGTTAATGGAGGAATGTTGCTTCAGCACAGAGCCTAAGCCATCGGACGTCTTGCAGAGCAAGGCCTGGTCTCTGTGTCCCTGGAGTAGCTGGCTGTAGTTTTAAAGGGCTATGTGTTTTTTTCTATAAGGGGCTGGATTTGTGGGTCAGGACAGGAGACTTTTGCACACCAAGTGAAATGACCTCTGGTTTCAACACATCTAGGGCAATTAACCCAAATGGATTTGCAAAGAGGATTTGTACAGATCCAAGGGTTGTGGGGTGGGGCTGAGAAGCCAGTTCATGGCTGTTATAGATAAACAAATGTGGCATGGCTAGTCAGTGAATGACCAATAAGCTTAGAAATCCCCAGGCTAAATATTGTTTTATCCACATATATCCTAGGTGGCCTTAAGAAGCACCCTTCTCTCAGTGCCCCTCCATCTCTCAGTACTGGAATACTATTATCCTATAAGACATGGCATTTGTAAAGATGGTATGTTAAGTACTTTGGGTACTTACATGTGGGAAAGTATGCACAGAAAGTGGGGTGAAGGACTTCAATGCTTCTGTTTTCTCCATTATTTTCTGTAATCAGTTGTATTGGAGAAACTATTGTACACAGTGCTTTTTTCAAGAAAAGTAGGTCTGGTACCCACCATAAAGTTGTTACAGTAAGTGTCACACTTAAAAAAACAACAACCAAAAAAGTGGTGCCAGTACTGCATACTCTTGACTACCCCCTGAAAAAAAAAAGCGCTGATTGTACATACTGCCATGGGGAGGAAAAGATCTGCTCCGTCCAGTAGCCCACCCTAGGCCTTGGCAGCAAGGCTGGCAACCTAAAGAAACCAGATGTGGAAGCGGTTGAGAGAGAAGAGAATGATAGATCCCTGGGCAATGTGCCATATGTGAACAGAGGCAGAATGGCAGAGACCTTGGGAAACCATGGCTCTGTTACCAGAGTGATGGAGATGTGGCTTTATAGGGTGTGGGCTCTTGATGTCTCATGTCAAGTGCATGGATGCTTGCTGTAGAGCAGTCACTATTTAAAGCCAGTGGGATCTGGGCATTGTGCTTAGAGAGAGTTGTTAGTATGGGGGGGGGGAGAAGAGGAAAGGGTGATGGAGCTCCCTTTCTACGAGAGCCAAGACCCAGAGGGCAGACTGAAGAATTGGGACAGCAAGCAGGTGCTTGACTGTGGCTCCTCTCCCCTCATTTTGTGTTCTTGGGACTTATAGAGGGATCCCAGAACAGCAGACTGTGCTCCTCACAGAGGCTGCACAACCAGGCTTGTGAAATCACATGGAGAGATTGAAGAGAGAACTTTCAGGTAGGCATGTAACAAAGTGGGAACGGGTGACTTAGAGTCTGCAACAGAGCATGCTTGGAAAGCTTGGATGAATGAAAGCTAGGCATCACTTGGCAATATGTGGCCTTGGGAGAATTATCAATGGGGAATTGCAGGGTATGGGGGTTAGCTGAGGAGAGAGGGAGAAATAACTATGTGTGTCCATGTTTCAAACATAAAAATTGTCTCCTGTAACTCTTGTCTGGCAGTTCATAGCAGCATAACAAATGTGAATGTACTGTACTTGTACATCTTGCTGCTTTGCCTTTCTGGGACAGGCATCAGTAGAGAACATGAAAAATGAAAGCCAAAACCCATTTCACCTTTGTAACTTCTAATAATTAGTGCTGGGAAACAAGGGAAGATTTAGTCTCATCAACGAGGACCGAGTCTCTTACAGTGCTGCTTAACAGAAGGCCTGCAGGAAACTGCAGGAAGAGGGGCAAGGCCGAGCTCACTGAACGAGCATTCACAGTGCCAGTTCCGAAGCCTGGATTACAAGAATGTTGCTCTTGCAATCAAAGATTTAACCCAGGCTGCTGTTTTCATGCCTCTGGCATTATCACATGATGCCATCCCCCCTGTGCCTTTCTTTGGCTGCATCATTTCTTTGACCAAGGAAAAAAGATAGAAAATGCTTCCCTGCCACCACCTTACTTTACTTCCAAAAGCTAACTGTCAAAGCTTCGTTGCAAACTCATCACAAATTAAGCAGAATAACTTGGCTCCATGAAACTAGTGAATGAAAACCTCCTTAGGGTGTATTCTTTTATAAATAGTTGTTCTTCTTTTTTGTGACTTGTTTGTTGATCTTTCCAGGGGCAATCAGATATACCATTATATAGTACTCGAAATGGTGAAAATCCCCCATGAATTATGTGATATCCTGTACCTTTGGGGCTATAGCTTGTAGGGTTAGCCAATAGCTTGGATGGTATAGACATTCAAAATCTGTGCCCGATCAATGCAGCAGGGGGTGAGGGCAGTGAGCAGAGCTCAGTGGTGGAGCACATGCTTGTATGTACAAGGTTCCAGGTTCAAATCCTGACATCTCTAAATAAAGGGGTATATTCCTGTCTAAAATCCTGGAGAGCCACTGCCAATCAGTGTAGACTGCCAATCAATCCCTGGGGCCCAGCAGAAGGGAATGATTGCACACTTATCTTTTTCCCTCCTTCCTGCATTATTGTCCTTAGATTTTGAACTTCTAAATAAGGTTCATGGGGGAAGTCAAGTTAACAGTTGAACTTTATTCTCCTGCCCACTATATACTGCCACCTGACGGCCCTTGGGATTATACAGATAATGCAATTGAGTCACGCACCTGCTTTCTGCTTCTAAAAGAAAGTAGAGATGGTGGAGATTTAACGAAAGGAGGGATGTCTATGAAATGGTGGAGCATTGTTCTGAGGAGGGGTGGGGTGCACCCCTCTAAAGACTTTTAAAGATAAAGAAAAAACTTTTCATTTCAAATAAGTAAAAATGTTGAAAGTGAACAAAATTATGTAGAAGTGGAAGTAGAGGATTGCATCATTTGTTGTTGGTGAAGTCACAGGCACCACCCAATAGGTGTCCATTGATACTTGTGCAAATACATTTCACACAGCACAACATTAAGGGCAAGCTGAGTAAAAAAATTAATGGGCCTAGACATCAAGTGTTTTGTTTCTAAATTGCTTTTGTACTTTGCATAATAATGAAAACAATACATCTAAACTAGTGTGCTAGCCCATGACATGGGGTTCTTTCTTTGTTCTTTGTGACTTGCAAACATATATTCTTAAAATTATATATTTTTTTTCTGGCATGTCTGAGCAATCAGTCACTGTTCTATGCTATATCTATCTTCAAAATTCTTTGTAAGTTGATATTTCATCCTATAGTACCTGACTGTTATCCAGGATAGAGTTCTGACTCATTGCTCCAGCTGGTAGCATCACGAACAAACTAAATGCAGTGATGATGTCAATGTTTAATGAAAGACCAAGAAACCTGCAGACTGACCTTTTATTCAAGCAACTGTATCTATGGCATAATAGATACAATTCAACTATAAGCGTTGGGGGGGGGGGAATCTGCATTTGCACGTGTTCATTGGCCAGTAATTGACACTGGCTCATTTTCTTCTTAGGAAACAACTCCACACACATAAAAAATAATCCTAATTCTGTGGTACAGCTTTCTCGCCAGTTGCATGGTTTTGAGAGGTGATAAGGAAAGCTTCTTTGATTTATTCTGTAAATCAATTTATTCTGCATTCTGTAAACAACATTACCATCCAACCAAAGAAATTTCCAAAATAGGCACACACATTAGGAATGTCATACTGGTGTTTTCTGTGCATATGTAGAAGTATGGTATGTAGCTGTGGCATTTGCCCATTCTTTGGGGATATGTTTGTATAGGGAGAGAAAAAGGAGTTAATAGGTTGACCAATAAGAAAGCCCGGAGGCAGAGCCTACCTGATTTTGAGGCTCAGCCCAGAGGTGTTGACAGTCAGTTAGTTTGGTTGGTTATTTTGGGGAGGGGGGAGATAGAAGAGTCAGAGTGAGTTAGAGACAGGGACAAGACTGAGAGGGAATAGAGTGACAGCGTTTCGAATATATTTTAAAAGTTGTTTGTGTTTGAAATAAACTTTAATCTTCATTGTTAACGCTACCTAACTGAGACTCAATACTTCACCGGGGAACCCTGGGTTTTCCCCACAAAATTGGTGGCAGCGGAAGAATAAAGTAGTGATGTACAGGCCAATAGTCCGTGAAATGACCAGAGGCTCTGTATGAACGCCACAGTAGCACATTTCTGTTTGTAAATCATTGTTTTATATTATGTCAATTCAGTGCACTCAGATTGGATTAGGTGATGTAGGGGTATTATGGAGAGCAGAAAGTGATAATAATACTTCTTTGGAAATTTAAAGTCTTCTCTTGTGGCACTTTAATGTGTATGTATGGACGGCACATTTAATGGCAATTTAATGTGCGGGAACATTCCATTTGAACTTGAACAAAGCACGTCTTCGAATTTGGTGGCTTTCTAAAGGAATTTCCAAGCATGGGGATCCATGCAATCCTGTTGCCTATTGTTTTCTCACTAAAGTTGAAATTAGAAAGAGCAGGGAATGGCGCCAAGGGAATGGGAGGGAAATTGCAAAGGCCAGACGGAGTGCGACAGATGAAGAAGCAAACAGTAGCAAGGGATCCAAGAAAATGCTTATTTTATAATATCACACATAGATTAATTCATAATAGTATAATCATAAGCACAATCATCATTTAGTCGTGTCTGACACTTCGTGACCCCATGGACCAGAGCACGCCAGGCACTCCTGTGTTCCACTGCCTCCCACAGTTTGGTCAAACTCATGCTGATAGCTTCGAAAACACTGTCCAACCATCTCATCCTCTGTCGTCCCATTCTCCTTGTGCCCTCCATCTTTCCCAACATCAGGGTCTTTACCAGGGAGTCTTCTCTTCTCATGAGGTGGCCAAAGTATTGGAGCCTCAACTTCACAATCTGTCCTTCCAGTGAGCACTCAGGGTTGATTTCCTTAAGAATGGATAGGTTTGATCTTCTTGCAGTCCATGGGACTCTCAAGAGTCTCCTCCAGCACCACAATTCAAAAGCATCAATTCTTTGGTAATCAGCCTTCTTTATGGTCCAGCTCTCATTTCCATACATCACTACTGGGAAAACCATGGCTTTAACTATACAGACTTTTGTTGGCAAGGTGATGTCTCTGCTTTTTAATATGCTGTCTAGGTTTGTCATTGCTTTTCTCCCAAGAAGCAGGCGTCTTTGAATTTCGTGACTGCTGTCACCATCTGCAGTGATCATGGAGCCCAAGAAAGTAAAATCTCTCACTGTCTCCATTTCTTCCCTTTCTATTTGCCAGAAGGTGATGGGCCCAGTGGCCATGATCATAATTTTTTTGATGTTGAGTTTCAGCCGATATTTTGCGCTCTCATCTTTCATCTTCATTAAAAGGTTCTTTAATTCCCCCTTACTTTCTGCCATCAAGGTTGTGTCATCTGCATATCTGTCGTTGTTGATCTTTCTTCTGGCAATCTTAATTCTGGCTTGGGATTCATCCAGCCCAGCCTTTC
The DNA here is from genome assembly GCF_951804945.1 of Podarcis cretensis. Classification (NCBI taxonomy): domain Eukaryota; kingdom Metazoa; phylum Chordata; class Lepidosauria; order Squamata; family Lacertidae; genus Podarcis; species Podarcis cretensis. The sequence goes on along the minus strand of NC_137170.1, from coordinate 70,091,914 downwards.
GCATGATGAATTCTGCATATAAGTTAAATAAGCAGGAAGACAATATACAGCCATGTCGTACTCCTTTCCCAATTTTGAACCAATCAATTGTTCCATATCCAGTTCTAACTGTAGCTTCTTGTTCGACATAGAGCTTTCTCAGGAGACAGATGAGGTGATCAGGCACTCCCATTTCTTTAAGAACTTGCTATAGTTTTCTGTGGTCGACACAGTCAAAGGCTTTTGCATAGTCAATGAAGCAGAAGTAGATGTCTTTCTGGAACTCTCTAGCTTTCTCCATAATCTAGTGCATGTTTGCAATTTGGTCTCTGGTTCCTCTGCCCCTTCGAAATCCAACTTGCACTTCTGGGAGTTCTCAGTCCACATACTGCTTAAGCCTGCCTTGTATAATTTTAAGCATAACCTTGCTAGCGTGTGAAATGAGTGCAATTGTGCAGTAGTTGGAGCATTCTTTGGCACTGCCCTTCTTTGGGATTGGGATGTAGACTGATCTTCTCCAATCCTCTGGCCACTGCTGAGTTTTCCAAATTTGCTGGCATATTGAGTGTAGCACTTTAACAGCATCATCTTTTAAATTTTTTAATAGTTCAGCTGGAATATCATCACTTCCACTAGCCTTGTTATTAGCAGTGCTTTCTAAGGCCCATTTGACTTCACTCTCCAGGATGTCTGGCTCAAGGTCAGCAACCACACTACCTGGGGTGTATGAGACATCCATATCATTCTTGTATAATTACTCTGTGTATTCTTGCCACTTCTTCTTTATGTCTTCTGCTTCTGTTAGGTCCTTACCACTTTTGTCCTTTATTATGGTAATCTTTGTATGAAATGTTCCTTTCATATCTCCAATTTTCTTGAACAGATAGCTGGGTTTCCCCATTCTATTGTTTTCCTCTATTTCTTTGCATTGCTTGTTTAAGAAGGCCTTCTTGCCTCTCCTTGCTATTTTTTGGAACTCTGCATTCAATTTCCTGTATCTTTCACTATCTCCCTCGCATTTTGCTTGCCTTCTCTACCCCACTATTTGTAAGGCCTCATTGGACAGCCACTTTGCTTTCTTGTATTTCCTTTTCATTGGGATGGTTTTCGTTGCTGCCTCCTGTATAATATTATGAGCCTCCATCCATAGTTCTTCAGGCATTCTGTCCACCAAATCTAAATCCTTAAACCTGTTCCTCACTTCCACTGTGTATTCATAAGGGATTTGATTTAGATTGTATCTTACCGGCCCAGTGGTTTTTCCTACTTTCTTCAGTTTAACCTTGAATTTTGCTATAAGAAGCTGATGATCTAAACCACAGTCAGCTCCAGGTCTTGTTTTTGCTGACTGTATAGAGCTTCTCCATCTTTGGCTGCAGACAATATAATCAATCTGATTTTGATGCTGCCCATCTGGTGATGTCCATGTGTAGAGTCATCTCTTGTGTTGTTGGAAAAGAGTGTTTGTGATGACCAGCTTGTTCTCTTGGCAGAACTCTATTAGCCTTTGCCCTGCTTCATTTTGAACCCCAAGGCCAAACTTGCCAGTTGTTCCTTTTATCTCTTGATTCCCTACTTTAGCATTCCAATCCCCTATAATGAGAAGAACATCCTTCTTTGGTGTCATTTCTATAAGGTAAGTCTTCATAGAACTGGTCAATTTCAGTTTCTTCAGCACCAGTAGTTAGTGCATAAACCTGGATTACTGTGATGTTAAAAGGTCTGCCTTGGATTCATATCGAGATCATTCTGTCATTTTTGAGATTGCATTCCAGTACAGCTTTCGCCACTCTTTTGTTGACTATGAGGACCACTCCATTTCTTTTACGGGATTCTTGCCCACAGTAGTAGATATGATGGTCATCCGAACTGAATTCACCCATTCCCGTCCATTTTAGTTCACTGATGCCCAGGATGTCAATATTTATTCTTGCCATCTCATTTTTGACCACATCCAACTTACCAAGGTTCATGGTTCTTCCATTCCAGGTTCCTATGCAATATTTTTCTTTACAGCATTGGACTTTCCTTTCACTTTCAGGCATACTCACAACTGAGCGTCCTTTCGGCTTTGGCCCAGCTGCTTCATCAGCTCTGAATCTACTTGTACTTGTTCTCCACTCTTCCTCAGTAGCATGTTGGACGCCTTCTGACCTGAGGGGCTCATCTTCCAGCATCATAACTTTTATATGCCTGTTGTCTTTGTCCATGGAGTTTTCTTGGCAGGGATACTGGAGTGGCTTGCCGGTTCCTGCTCCAGGTGGATCACGTTTGGTCAAAACTCTCCACCATGACCTGACCATCTTGGGTGGCCCTGCATGGCATAGCTCATAGCTTCTCTGAGTTATTCAAGCCCCTTCGCCACGGCAAGGCAGTGATCCATGAAGGGGATAATCATTATAATTGTAGTCCAATTCCTTTTTATACTATCAAAATACTTTAAAATATTTTTAAAATTGCTTACTTATTGCTTACTTAATATGTTATGCCTACTCCCATGCCCAATCCCTTCCCTACCTTTTCAGGGTTGTTTTTTAAAAACAAACAAACAAACATAATTTTGCAAGTAAATACTGTATATTCTACTAATTACTGCCATCACCCACTATTATATTATTCAGACTAAACAAGTATAGCCTCAACATATCACAGTGCCTGTGCCACAGACCAGCCAAAGTAAGTGGAGAGAACACACATTTCATATCTATTTAATTCCTTCCACCTGTCTCCCTTTGGACTCAAATCCTCGCTCTCATCGCCTTCTCTGTGATGATAGGTTTGTCCTAATAAGGTGTTCCAAAATGGCATTAGAAAAAAGCATGAAAGAAAACAATTTCATGTAGCACATAGCATTTCAAGGACAGCAATCTGACATCTTGGTCACACAACCCTGTTGGAGTTGCACTATTGACAGATGTTCTGCACCTCCCTCTTTCAGATTTGCTAGATAATGATAATGGATATTACTCATATTCCAAGCAACAATTTTATCTGAAATAGCTGTGACATGTGCTTTCATTCTGATGCATTGTGACCCTTTATCGGTTCACAGGATTCTTAGGATTAGTTATATAATCTTTCTTTTGAGGCAGAGAGTACATGTTTGAAAGTTCCTTTTCCTCCGCTTGCTTCAGAAGTACAGAGTCTTTCATCCACCATGGATAAGATGGTAGTAGGTTGTGCTTTATACTGTACCTAGCCAATAATCTAGTTAAGCCAATATTGTTCTGACTAGCACAGTTACCTTGGGCTTTTCCAAGAGCTGATGGTCACAAAGGTATCTGACTGGATTCACCAGGGTGCAAACATGAGTTTTCATAAAGGTAAAAAGGTAAAGGTACCCCTGCCCGTACGGGCCAGTCTTGACAGACTCTGGGGTTGTGCGCCCATCTCACTTAAGAGGCCAGGGGCCAGCGCTGTCCGGAGACACTTCCGGGTCACGTGGCCAGCGTGACATCGCTGCTCTGGCCAGAGCCAGAGCCAGAGCCGCACACGGAAACGCCGTTTACCTTCCCGCTGGTAAGCGGTCCCTATTTATCTACTTGCACCCGGAGGTGCTTTCGAACTGCTAGGTTGGCAGGCGCTGGGACCGAGCAGCGGGAGCGCACCCCGCCGCAGGGATTCGAACCGCCGACCTTTCGATCGGCAAGCCCTAGGCGCTGAGGCTTTAACCCACAGCGCCACCTGCGTCCCAGAGTTTTCATACATTAGACTTATAGTTGGAAAACTGCTAAGCATCATTCTCATAAATGTATTCATACAGACCAATGCCTGCTAACTTCTATAATTTTGTCACATCAGCCATGAAAAGTATTACATCTAGATATTAATAGCCTCAATTACATTTTTGCCTTAGAGTTCAGTTTTAAGGACACTTGTCAGGCAATCAGTACCTTCATCCTGAAATTCTGTTTTCAATTTTGTGTGACTAATAAGCTTACCCTGCTGCATTCTAAGATACTCATCAGGCTTGCTGGGCTGTATAAATTGTATAAATCACTGATCAAATTCTGTAAAACATTCAGCTAAATGAAAATCCCTTACACTCTGTTTTATTGCTACATATTTATTAACTCTAAGCCAAATTTATATCAGGAGAGAAAATGTAAGTTGTATGTAACTGGCCAACCAGTTGCTTTTGCTTTTCAAAATGCAGGTTCAAGTCATCACCATAAAGTAGGTAGCTGGATGATGGGAGCACAAATTTAATTTACTCAGAGGCAGAAAGTGCAGATTCAAAGCTCTGCAAAATTGCAAGAGGCTTGAATAGTCTTGGCTCCTAATAACGCAAGTTGCTTGTTGGAGTAGCATGTAATTTGCTTTAAAAATGCAGAGAAAGGCTGAATGCAAATTGATAACTTGCTATAAGACTGTACATAAAGTATTTTATCCGCTTGAATTCTTCTTTTAAAAAAATCCCCTTCCTCTTGTTATTTTTGTTGTTGCTGCTGCTAGAGAATTTGAAGGGGACTGTGAATGCCACGTTAGTGTGTAGTTAAGGTAGGGCAGGGCAGGGCAGGGCACATGCCTGTTTCATGACATGTAACTTCAGCTATTGCTCTTATAGCTGTGTGTTTTCCTATGCAGTTAATGTCAGTTGATGCTGATCTCTGTTATCCAAGCTGAAGGCTTAGGGATGGGGAACCTGACCCTCTATATGTTGATGGACTCCACTCCCATGTAACCCAGGCAGCATGGCCAATGACCAGAAAGATGGAAGTTCTATTCCATCATCGTCCAGAGAGCCACAGCTTCCCCATCCCAAGATTAGTGAAATCTTCAAGCACATGGTGTACATTTTCTCTCTGTGTTTATTACGGTGGGGATTTGGGGTTAAAAAATGAGATGCAGGTACTCAGAAAAAGGAAGTAATGGTCTTCTGTACTGGTGAGTGTCCAAATCCTATCATTGCAATACTATTCAGGCATTCAGATCCTGTTTCCGCCACTCAGTGGCAAAGCTGCATGCTCCAACACTGCGGGTGGAGAGCAGGCGGGGGCATGGCTGGTGCATGTCCTGGGGGTGTGGTGTGCCGCCTGCAGGGGTGTGGCACATGTCCTGGGGGCATGGCACACCACCCGTGTCCCAGGGGCATGGTGCACTGCAAGTGGGGGGGGTGCACGGCGCGTGTCCGGGGGTGGCTGCAATGGTACTTCCCTCCCCGATGGTGCCGAGGACGGTGTGCTCCACCCCCCCTTTCCTCCGCCAGAGCCTCCACTCCTTCTGTGGTGGGCTTGCATGTCTCCACCATTCACTTTTGTGTGCGAGGAGGGGGAGGTCTGACAATAAGAGACTTTCCCCAAGATGTGCAATCTTCCTGTGTAGAGTACTCTGCCCTCTTCAAACCTTTCCCTGAACGTATGGGTGGAAGGGCCAGTGGGGATGCCCACCGGATGAGCCCCACACTCTGTTCAACACAGTGAATATGAGTGTATGAGTTAAATACCACCTTAAATTAGTACTGTTTAAAGCCACATTGAGTGGGCACTCTGCCTAGAAAATTAGGACATAAATTTTTAATACAAATATATAAGAAAATAAAATTTCATCATCAGCTAAAGTTATTTTGTGTTTTCATTGATTCCCATGAATAAATAGCATACTGCATTATCAACATTATCATCATTTAGTGACCCTTCTTTTTGCATTTTTTACATACTACTTCTACTGCACAGTAGGTAGAATATGGATGTCCTGCATTTTCAGTTTTGCCTTGTCCCTTGTTACATCTTGCCTGTTGCAATCATCACTCTTGACAGAGCTGCTTGTTGTGTTTGCTTTGTGTGGGCTTGTCTCTTGCTTTTTATTACCCCCCTTGATGAAACATACAGAGCATCTCCTGACTGTGTTTGAGGGGCCTTTTAACTTCCATGTACTGCTGCTTGACCAACACAAATTGATGGGTTTGCATAATGTTTGAAGCATGATCTGCCACCCTATTCAACTCTAAAATTATATGATTCCTGGAAAACATGACCGCAGGAGGACACACACCATGAAGGTAATGGGGCAGTGCTCCTGAGGTTCTGAATAAAAGAACACCACACTTTCAGGGGCAGGTGTACTTACTTTGATGAGGTAATTGCAGGGGGTTGTTTATTCCTCCCCTTTTAGAAAAACTTAAAAGTCATCACTCCAAGCAGCAGCTAGCCCGCACTCTACAATCCCTTTCAGAATGTGGCCAGGATCTACCATTGTTCCCAGAGGCATATGGGCCACAGTTTTAAAGGGAACTGCAGCTGGGTATGAGCACAGCAGAACCACCTGTGGTTTAGTAGCTTAGCTTTTCTACAAAAAAGAGGAAAACTTCCTCACCCACAAGATTTTAAAATCTTTAGGGAATGGTTCCTACCAAGCTCAGGTGTGCTGAATTGTTTACACACACACAGAGTGGTACCTCAGGTTACAGACACCTCGGGTTACAAACACTTCAGGTTACAGACTCCGCTAACCCAGAAGTAGTACCTTGGGTTGAGAACTTTACCTCAGGATGAGAACAGAAATCACGTGGCAGCAGCGGCAGGCCCCATTAGTTAAACTGGTACCTCAGGTTAAGAACAGTTTCAGGTTAAGAGGTAAATAGATAGATAGATAGATAGATGATAGATAGATAGGCTGAATGCTTTAGTTCAGCACTAGTTAACTTTTTTTTTTCAGACCATGAAACTGTTGAAGTCCGCATTACTATACTGACTCCTGTGCTCTTCAGAGAAAGTTGTTCTCCCACAGAGAATATTAATGTCCTAGGCTAAGCCTTGTTACTAGAGACTTCCCCAAATCAGCTGAAATGTCTGATCCACTTAGGACATATTCCAGGAGGCTGGAAAACAAACTGCTCTGGTGGTTCAATCTTGAACAATTCCATGTCTGCAGTTGGGAACCGGTTGTAATGTGGAGTCAGGTTTTGCTGAAGCTTGTTCATTCAGTACTTTGCCTTTGCTACTTCACCCCTCCCCCTTTGCTGGTTATATTCTGTACTCACTGTTGCTAAGATCCTTCAGACATTTCCTGAGCTCCAGTGACAATTGGTAATTATTGGGGGTTGCTTTAGTTTGCAGCATCATTATTTGTTATGTAATTAGTAACGGGAGTTGGATGTGACCACCCTAAATGTTGTTGCTAACACTACCAACACAAGTCTTGCCTAATTAGTTCAACAAGGGCCACTTTCCTTATATCCCTCCCCAATCACTGAGGTCTTCAGGGGAGTGTCACTGTGAGTAGTCCCTCATGGCTCTGATGCATGGCTTGTCTCCACCAGGAGGTGTGTGTTTAGTATTGTGGGCCCAACTCCTTCCCAGCTGAGGCCAGACAGGCCTCCCTCCCTACTAAACATCCAGCACCTACTGAATTCTCTTTTTAAAAATCCCAGCAGGCATTCTAATTGACGTTTGATTTTATAGTTTGAATTGATATTTATTTTTTGTATTGTATCTCTGAAGACTGCTTAGAGACGGTGGTTAAGCAAGATGTGATTGTTTAAATAAGTACACAGCCTCATCGCCAATCTGTCCCCATCACTATCTCTGGACATGGGGTTAAGCCTTCCTACTGGGCAACTGTAGCTCTGTTTAATTAGGCACACACCTGTTGAGTCTGCAGTGTGCAACGGGACTTTAAAACACCCAACCAACCTCATACACATACCTCCTAGATCATGGCCATGTGCCCTTCTTTGGATATTCTCTCTCTCTCTATATATATAATCTGAAAAGTCGACTGGGCAGGCGCATAGGTCTCCTGCTCACAGTCTTCCCTACTATGGTGAGATTTGTTGTATTTCTACTTAAATTATAGTCGTTTACTTCTAAATTTACATTTATGCAATTAGCATATGTAAATTATATTCAAATATTTCTGTGATGCATAAGTTGCCACCCTGTTTGAAACTTGTGTGAGAAGTTGCTTCTGCCTTCTTTTGATCCTTTTCCCCCACAGAACCTGACATTTCATTGGAGAAACTGAAATGCATTTCTGATGTCTGTGTATCATAAATAAATCCCCACGCATACTCATGCAAACACTCATGCAAGTACACACACATAAAAAAATTGCTTGGATGTTACTGGCCATACTCAATGGCAAACCTTGATATATGCAGTTTTCTCTATTTCTCTCTAGGCTGGTGGGGAGAGTTTCCAGGGGTATTTCTGCAGAATGAAAGTAAACAGTACTAGCTTTAGAATGCCTTGAATCATTAAAACCATCTCTCATATCTTTTCTCCAAAATCCTGTTTCAGAAATTGATGGCGTAGGTTCAGAAGCACTTACTGATCTATGAACAAGAAGAACAGGTTGACTTCTAAGGTGTCACATTTCTGAATCTGTCTTATCTTATATTTACTTGCTCCTTTTCAGCAGAAGAAAAGTCTTCAATTTTTTTGCACCCCACTACCTATTATTATCATTATTATCATTGGATAACTTTGATATACCTTGGCAGGTTAGCAGTATCACAGTTTACTTTGAGAGAGATGCCCGCCTATTTGCCGGTCATATACTGAAAATCTTATAGCACTTCTATACAGAAGACACTTTTATGTGTGGGGTGGAACCCATGAAAAAGGCATGTATTGCATTTATTTATGACCCAGGCAGGTGCATTATGTGACCCATGAGGGCAACAAAATAACCAGACTGTACAACGGTGATGGGATAAAATCAAGTCAAATCTTTATTGACAGCTGCAGGCAGGGAAAGGGTTGGCATGGCATTCAGTCTCACGATCAGATCGTCATTCCACAAGCCCCCTGTTGATGGAATGGATCCGCTGGCTTTGGATCGCTCCAAACCTGCTCCATATGAGTCAGCCAGTGTTGAACCTTGTCATGGTGCAAGCCAAGCAAGCAAGGTCTCACTGGGGGACCAGGGTTCAGATTCCAACCAGGCAGATACCGAACCCACGCTTGGGTTTGCCGTGGTCAGTCCCCCCCTCAGGCCCCTTATGGGCCCCTATACTGTATTAATCCTGACCAATGTCATTTCCACCCTCATACAATGTTCTTCCGCTTAACAGAGGAAAGCCATGATTTCACGGAGAGAAAGGAGAAAAAACCAAGTGCCAATCAGGTTGGGGGGATGGCATCCCCAACCTGCGGCCCTCCAGATATTTTGGCCTACAACTCCCATAATCCCTAGCTAACAGGACCAGTGGTCAGGGATGATGAGAATTGTAGTCCAAAACACTACAAGCCGAAGGTTGGGGATGCCTGGACTATACTATAAAATGATCTGAGCAGCACACCAATATCAAACCAAATTAAAAGGCCTCTGTTCATACATATACTGACTTATTAAACAAAGATTTTTTGTGTTTAGCATTATGTGCAAACCAAGCTATAATGTGGTAAACTGCCCCAAATCTGTGACTCCTGTGCTTTGGTCTTCCTGCTTCTATGCATTTCTGGCCCTTCTTTACACAATCTTGATGTATCTAAAGTTTCTGGCTATCAGCAATGAACCTGTTATTGTGTTTTGTTGGGGGGCAGAAATCAGCTGGAAGTTCATTGGCTGAGGATAGCCCGCAAAACAATTTTATTCCTAGCATCCAATAGCTCTACCAAATTTTAATTAAAGATTTGGCAACAACTTTGTCTGTGGTTTCATTGGCAAGGAAAGAAAATGTAGTTGTTTCCAAAAGCTGGATGAGAGAGACAGATTCCATAGCTTCATGGTGTATTTTTCTTTTGGTTTTATATGCAGTACCCTGCTGGCAGCTGCTTAAAAAAGCAATGAGGCACTGTGCTCATTTGATTCCAGGGCTGTCTCATGTACTTTTTTGCCTTCTACAAAGCTTCACTGCTGTTATTTGGTTATCATATGTTGAAATCCTATGCAGCTGTATTTTTTTTGTTTTGTCTTCAAAAAGTCTATATATTTTAAGGAAAAATGGGATGTTAGTTTCCGAAAGGCAGAGCCTGTGTGCATTGTGCATGCACGCGTACTATGTGGGGAAGACCCAGAAGTAGGTTTTTTCCCATATAGATAACATTTCATTTGGTTCTGAGACCTGGTTGTTTCTCAGGTCTCTCTGTTGTGACTGGAGCTGTCATACCCACCCAAACCGCCCGTGATTTCGGCTCAGAGGTTTCTCTCTGTCTTCACCGCCAATGGGCTCCATGCCCTCTCCTCTGCTGCTGCTTGAACAGAGGTGAAAGTAGGCTTTATTTCACCTGGGTCAAAGACCCGGTTCAGCAGACCAACCCACATGCATTTGCAGACACAAACACACACAGGCTGAGGGCCTCAATGGCACTCCTCTGAAGGTTTCACCTTAGGCAAAAAAACCGGCTAGCCCCCATAACTATAGGACTGGCTTGAAGCACCCAGGGGGGAGTGAGCGGCCATTCCTGCACAACATGTATTTCATACACATAACATTTCCTGAGGGCTCCTAGTCTTTGTTTCTTTTCACCAGGCCATGCCGAGGTGCCAGAATGTTTTATTACAAGATCTTGTATTATATTTGTAAAACGTAAATCACCCTTTGTCATGAAATGATCACAGGGCAGCTCACAAGAGAGAATGAAACTTCTTGTTGTTGTTGTTTAGTCATTTAGTCGTGTCCGACTCTTCGTGACCCCATGGACCAGAGCACGCCAGGCACTTCTTCCACTGCCTCTCGCAGTTTGATCAAACTCATGCTGGTAGCCTCGAGAACACTATCCAACCATCTCGTCCTCTGTCGCCCCTTCTCCTTGTGCCCTCCATCTTTCCCAACATCAGGGTCTTTTCCAGGGAGTCTTCTCTTCTCATGAGGTGGCCAAAGTATTGGAGCCTCAGCTTCAGGATCTGTCCTTCCAGTGAGCAAAGCAGTGGACAAAGACAACAGAATGAAACTACAGGCATGTAAATATAACTTGTATTTTTCTAAAACGTATAATTGTTTTAAAACTGCTGGTTTTGTTTAGATGTTAACTTCCTTTTAATGTTTGCTTTTATCAATATTTTAAATGAATATTTTAGATTGTCCTTAGAGGTCTTCTGTGGAATAAGCAGTATATACATTTTGTTAAATCAGAGGCGGATTTAGGGGAGCACGACCAGTTTGGTCGAACTGGGTGCTGAGCCTCAGGGATGCTGCAAGGATGCTACAACTATCATTTAGAATGGAGTGTGATAGGTGGGAGGCACTGAATTTTAGCGTCACATAGGGTGTTGCTGAAATTTGAGACCCCAAGGCAAATCAGTCAATAACGTTAATACATCAAACTACTTAGAAAATATTGTAGTTAAGCACTAAAGTGGTACCTCAGGTTACAAACACTTTGGATTACAGACTCTGCTAACCTGGAAGTAGTACCTTGGGTTAAGAACTTTACCTCAGGATGAGAAGAGAAATCGCATGGCAGCAGTGGGAGGCCCCATTAACTAAAGTGGTGCCTCAGGTTAAGAATTGTTTCAGGTTAAGAACGAAATTATGTTCGTAACCAGGAGTACCACCGTATATAAATGGCTTAAATAAAAACAAACAAATAATTAAATTGTTTTTTAAAATGAACAAGATTCACAGATCATAGGCAATCCTTTCTTCTCAGAAACCATTCAGGGTTACATTCTATGGGAGAAATAAGACAGTAATGGACATTTTATGTGTTTGGTGCATTTTATTTATTGATAAAAGTTACATCTCATTTGCATCTTATTCTCTCTCACACACAAAGTGATAAATCAGCTAGTTGAGAAATATACCTTTCCCCTGTTTTGAGAGGCATCTTTTAAAAAATCCTAGGTGCTGAGCTCTGTTTGAACATTCTTGGTGCCTTGTGTGTGGGCTGGGAATTTGGGGCCCATGTGGCAGAGCCTGAGGTATTCATTAAATTTTTTATTGTTCTGAACAGTGACAAGCATCTTTCCTAGAGATTTTGTACATGTTTAAAAGATACACTGTGGGGTTAAAAAAGCAACCTCTTCTGTAAAGCAATCTCATACTTACCTGTTTATAAAAAGCTGTGGACAAAGCTGGAATTGAGTTTATTATGAACAAAAGCAGTTTCAAAACAGTTGTTATGACAACCATCTGAGTCACATCATTAGACTCACTTTTTGCTGTGCCGGCTGGGCTGCTGCCATCACCACCCTCTCGCCTCAAAATATATATTTTAGGCTTTTAAAATTTACATATAAATTCGTACATGAAAAACAACAACAACAGCAACAGCAGCAGCAGCAACAACAACAACTATGGCTTTGGAACCCTTCATAAAAGGATGTTAAGCACTTTATATTCATTATCTCATTTATTTTAACAATTCTCTTGCAAGGAACTCATTTCAACCAGGAGTGAGTTTCTCAGGCTCCTGAAGAAAATCTCCTCACAGAAGCAAGTTCCCACTGGGTGCTGGAAGAAGAAGAAAAGCTATACCACCTTTGCAATTTCAGCACCAGGGATAGTGTGTTCTTGGGCACAAGAATTTTGCTCCATCATAACCTGAATCCATAAAGGGGGGGGGGGGTATTTATTTCTAGGGATGTCTCTTTTCCTGACATGACTTTTATGTAAGGCAGAGTGAAAATGGCATCTCAAAATTTTCTCTATTTCTGAAGGTCAAAGTAGGGGAGCACTGGGCTGGATATTCTTGAGGGAGAATGTGAAATTCTCTTAACATTTCTCTGCAAGGAGAATGTGCCTTTTTTCTTTTCTTTTCTTTTCTTTTCTTTTCTTTTCTTTTCTTTTCTTTTCTTTTCTTTTCTTTTCTTTTCTTTTCTTTTCTTTTCTAAAAAAACAGCACTCAAACCCTGTGTCTTAGATGTGTGACAGAGTCCTGCAATTATGGGGAAGACCGTTATTTTTTCCATTAAAATGAATCTTGTGATTAAGCTAAAATATTTATCAGTGTAACAAAATAGCCTCGCGGTATCTGTGGTATCTCATTTCTTCCTATGTAATGGAGAAGAATGCCTCAGTTTCTGTCAAGCCTGCTGTGAGCATCCATTTAAATGACCACTCGCCAAATACTTTACATCAAACGAAGTGTACACATTCATATTAGAAGCAGTTGAATCTGTCTGCTTCTTAAGGGCAATGAACTGTCATTGAAACATGTCCATCTGGAGAGAAAAAACCCTATCCCCCTACCTTTTTTGAGAGGTGGGGGTTCATTAATATTTTTTCAGCTTTGTGCTGCAGAACATGGAGATACAGTCAGAATTTGTATTATCACATGAATGAGCCATGGATCTACTCCAGCTCTTCAAACCTGCTTGCTTTCCATTGCAGCGTTACAGCAAGCCTAACCATGTCTACTCAGAAGCAAGCCCCATTGCAGCCATAGTTGGTAACAGAATTAAAATGCCAAAGGAAGGCGGGGCATACAAGCTGGATGCTTTTCTGAAAACTAAGGAAACTGCCTCTACTGTATGGCCTGAAGGCACATGGTATTAGTTTCTTTAACATATTTATATTCTGCCTTTCTTCCTCCATGGTATGTGCACTGAGTTCCCAGGTGGTCTGCCATGCAGCAGGGACAGAACAAACCAAGACCTCTATAACTTTTAGCAAGGTGGCTGCACCGTATAACCTCAGACTTTACTGAAGCTATGCAGCCTGAGTCTGGTCATTGCTTTCATGGGAGACCCCCTGGGACCCCCATGGATGTGGCCTTGAGTTTCAGGAAGACAGATAGGGTATACATGAATAAATATGATACATAGTTGCTCTCAAATATTAAGCTGAATAAACTAAACAGCAAGCAATGAAACCTGCAGTGCCAATGAAAGATACCCAGAAAAAAAATCATTAGACTGTATTATTTCCAGACCACCTTTTAGCAGCAACAACAAAATGCCTGGAAATCAGAATTGTAGAAGTTTAAAGTGTTTTCAGAATAAAACAAATGAAATGCCAGCATGCCTCCTTAGTAAAGATGACCAGTATTTGAACTAATACAGAAGGACTTTTCTTAATTATAGCCTCTGCCTGTTGTTCGGACAATTGTTTAAATAGCTGTTATAGTTGTACTTTGAAAAAATAGATAATTCCATTTGACAGTCCTTTAATCTCTATATTCAAAACCTCCAGAAATTACAGCCCTCTATGGAATTGTTGTGGATATATGTAGTTTTTGGGAGGGTGGTAAAACAAGATCGCACAGTTAAAAGCCTGGCACCAAGTTATTTTTTACAAAATAATATACCTTATTAAAGAATCATAAATATGTCAGAAATGAGAGCAGTAATAAATGGTTTGGGTTTGCAGAGTAGAGTTTCTGTTTCCTCTCTACTTTGAAGTTCCAAGGGAAAGTGCAGTGAGTTCAACACACACTGATGATGGTGATGATATTAATATGATAATTGTTGTTGCTAGACTTCCAGCTTGAGAGTTTTGAGACAATGAAGCACTACAAACATAAGAAGAGTTTGTAAGTAAACCATTTTTAACCTACCAATCGTATGACCTCTTTCTATGCTAAGGGAAGAGGGAAACTTTGGAAGCAATTTAGAAGGGGATATTTAAAAGGTCAAACAGCCTATGTTTTCAAACTTTACTTTGCTGCATTTTTTGTGATTTTAAATCTCTGCTAGGGAGTACTTGCCCTAAACCTGAATCTAGGCATCCAGGAATTCTTTTTATACCTGTAGCTTTACTTCTACCAAAATTCCAACACCAACAGTGAGGATCAGGCATTGCACCGGGTTGTATGTATATTCCTTCCTTAGGCCTCATCTGCACTATACAGTATCATGACTTCCCACCAAAGAATCTTGGGAACTAAAGTTTGTCAGGGGTGCTGTGAGTCACTAGGAGATCCTTGTTCCTCTCACAGAGCTATAGTTTACAGAGTGGTTTAACAATCAAGCCCTCTTTCCAAGGAACACACTCTCTGGGTGGATATCAGGTATTATTATTATTGAATTCATATACTGCCCTATACCCAGAGGCCTCAGCAGTTCACAGGTAAAGTGCTGTTTCAGTGGTGAACCCCATCTTGGGAACTCTCTCCCACTGCAGGAGGTGCTGATGGTTTTCACTGCTATTGCTTCACTTGTTAATTTGAATGTTTTATTGTTTTATATATATTATTTAACTGATGTTGTTAGCTATTTTGGAGGGTTTTATTTTATTATTTTTAATGTAAACAATTAAATGACTGTGCCCCTATTCTATTTCCTTTCCTTGATAAAGCTTCTCGTGAACTCCCTCCCCTGTGCGACCTGCGACCTCTCATTTCCCTCTCATTTCCGCAGTCATTGACATGGAAATGAAAGCTAAATCTTTACCTCTTTGGAGGTTTCTGTACATACATGAAGGGTCAGTGCTCAGAAAACAGCTTTATAACGATGTAGTTGTTGTGAGCTATATGTGGCTATAGTAACGAAGCAGATTTTCTTAAAGTTAACTTGTTTGTTCAGTTTCTGATCCTTCCGTGTTACAGAAGTTCATTATTCAGTGAACCTATCCTGAGGGTGGCAGGCAGATCTTGAACAAGCAAAATAAGATTTTATTAGCTTCGGACAGCATCTTGGCACATGGATCTTGGGAAAAAGCTGAAATAAATGAGCTCAGTGGTGCTACCAATTATTCTCCTGAAGCACTCAGTAACTAGAAATCCTAAGGCAGTAATGAGCTAGCATACGACTCTCAGTGCCTGACTACCTGTGGTTTGACTTCCCTCAAACAGCTGGGCTACAAATTGAGTTCACTGCTCTCTGGTTGTGACTTTCCACAGGTTTGAAAAACAAACATATCATCGTAAATCATTTGCTCCTTGGTCAGCCATAGACAGCTGGTTCATTTCTAGGAATGGTCTAGATGCTGGCTTTTCTTATGGATTCCAGCTTTCCTCGTGGCCTAATTGCCTTAAAATAAATGGACTGGTATCTCTCAGTATTGTGACCTTCTGGCAGGCTGTTTCATAAATGCTGCTGCTATGTTTACTCTCCAGTGAGGTCCCATTTTTAATTTTATTCAGATAAATTTTATGTATTCAGAAGTGGCATTGGGCAGCTGTTATGCCATTACTGCACGCCCACATGAATCAAGGTTAAGGATCTAAACTCAAGCAGTTGTTCTGGAGCTATTCACTTCAATGAGAGGAAGTAAGTAATATTGCTTAAGATTAAGAGCACATCACTTTTCGGTTATTAAAAGGAAGTCTAATGAATTTGCCCATCATATTTCTTGCCCTCTGCCACCACAAATCTAACCATAAATAAGACCTAAATTGCCTACAAACTTGACCTTACACACAGCCACGTGTCACTGAGGTTTCTGGGTAAGAGAGGCTGACTTGAAAGAAAAGCTACTCTGTTCAATGCACACTATTTTTATTTTGAGGTCTACAAATAACTGTATGTACATATACATACAATAAGAGGTCAGTTCTCACACTGGGAAACTTGTCATTCTCTTTGTACAATAAAACAACAATCAACAGTGAATGCTACAAAGAAAAATCTTGATACAATCGTTATCTTTCTTCTTCCTGGACTGCTAAACATTCAGCTTGCAACCTTGAAACAGACAAGACAGGTGCTTGGTGCTTGTTTCTTAACTTCAACCCCCCCAAAAAAAAAACAACAACAACAACAACACAACAACACCCAACACAGAATTCAGAATAACAAGAATAGCTCTACAGGCCTCTGAATTCCCTTGGTAAGCAACAGCAGAAGGAATATGAAAAGTAACAGCACTATAGTAAAGCTTAAATATAATGCAGATTTTCTATTAATTTTACCTCAGGATATCAGTAACAGGGGCAGATTTTCTTAAAGTCTTCAGGTCAGTTGACTGTAGACTTGCTTTCAGACTTTATGGGCAGAACCAATACAATAGGAAGATACATTCTTAATGGCCTCCATTTGGCATCCATAACATAAGAATTGGCCCTAAGACAATTTAAAAAGTCTCTTGAAGATTGACTTTAATACCCAGAATGAAGGTGCTTAGGTTTCTGTTTATGCTTCAGCTTGCAGCTTATGGCCTCCTTCTGTTTTGCATTGCTTGAGAGTTTCATTAAAATCTTTGCCCTCCTCTGGTTCTTCTAAAGGATATTGTTGTTGTTCCTGTTTCTTTGTTGCTAATACATTTCTATTGTGGCAGTAATTTTTATGACTTTAATAGTATTTTCCTAATGTCTTGATGGGTAGGAAAGATGCTCTTTAAATCCGTAAAAGAACAATGCCTCTATCTATCTTGACTAGGATTCGTAGCACACATTGCGCCTCAGGGATTTCTACTTGGGTTTAAAAGCCAACACAACACAAGTACTGTGTCTGAGTTAAGGACTTGACAGCTGTTAAGATACAATGTGTAAGGGCAGCTGAGGATAAGAGCCACATGGCAACCAATTCATTGTTCCAGAGTCAGATGTTCATCATCTGGTGGCTGGAGGAAAGACGGTGGAATGAATTGCCTGTGATGTTGACTGTTGAACATCTAAGTAGCAATCACCCTGGGTTTTAGATACATAAATATGCAGTCATTAAGACATAATAAAGTCATATCTTCTTTTTCCAGCTGCCTCAGTGTTAGAAGCATCTTGTAATTGCAAAATACCTACGTGCCTATACACACTTTTTATTTCTGCTTTAAAAATACCCTTTTAATGCAAGTATAAGGACTGAGATCAAATGGACTCCAAAGTTCATCACCCATTCTGTGGGCAGCAAATATGGAAGACCATGTCTCTGACTTTTTCTAGGGGTGGCAAAATTTGGGTGGCTGCTCATCTTTAGCAGTAGAAATGAGATCTTCACTTGTTTTGCTTTCTTATTTCTCTGCCCCATTAGTTAAGGAAATGGTGGCGACCCTAGGATGGACAAAAGTCTTCTATCAAGTGAATGCATGTTACATCTTGAAATGATTTCAAAAAGTTCTCCCACTCCCATGCATTATAATTGTTGCAGGTAACATCTCTGTGTTCACACCAGATATGGAAAGGATATATTTCACATGCACACCTGTCTGTATGTATCTAGAAAAACTAGGCTCATTCTTCTTTTCATGACATGTTTAAAGACTTACATGAATATTATATTTTTCCACACTTTATACACTTGCTGTGGAAAACAGTCCTATAATACTGGAGTATCCTGCAGAGTGCCACTGCCCAGAATATGGAGTATGGATTAGTCTGTAACTTTGCTCAAGATATTGATGATGCTGTATAATTGAGGAGTGAGGGAAGAAGAATTCCTTCCAGGCCTGAACTTTAAGAAGAGTGAAGTTGCTGTTTATGGAATAGTTGGCTGTTCCCTTGCTTTCTTTGAGTGTGGTGGAAGGAGCCACATCACTGCTTTCGTGCTGTGTTTCACCTTTACTTTGGCTGTACTCCCATGACTTACAAAGGACCTCCTGTCTGCTCATCACAAAATATAATGGCTCTGCCCTACAGAGCATCTGTTTTGGGACTGAGCCAATCAATCCCAAATCAGAAAAGCAAGCCTCCTTGGCTTCCGTGAGCTGAAATGCAGCAAAAGAAGGCCAAAGACCTTTTCAAAGGAACAGAGCTCTGTGATTTAATCTCTCCTGAGAGACTTCGATCAAGAGTTTAATACCTGAAGACATCACTCTTAAGAAGCTGGGGCCTTTAAATCACCCATGCTAGGCAGCTGTTGTTGATTGTGAGGCCAGACAGAGCCATAATAAGGAGCACTACAACAGTTTGAAGCCCAACTGTTGCTATTAAAAAGTATTGTGCACTCATTCTGCCAAAGCAGTTACTAGATGTCAGATCAGTTGTTTTATTTTTGTGGGGGTTTTTACTGCTCTGTTTGTGAAGTCCTTTCATGTGTCAGTTTGAATGGATTGGGGTTGGGAATTTGGAAGAATTGTCTTTGCTTATTAGTGGACAAGAAGAGTGTGCTTTAATGTCTATTACCATGAGAAAATACAAGACGGATTCACATGTTTATCTCTGAGGTGGTAACTGCTTCATGACATCCTCACCATGTTTTCAAGTGAGGAAGTGCTTGTTTTGCACAGGAAAAAAAGTACATATAAGAAAACACTGTTAAACCCTCCCGGCAGCATGTGTTTGTGTGTGTCATCCAAACATAGGAAGAAGGAGCAATCTTCTAGCAAAAGTCATTGTATCTGATGAATACAACCTGGAATTTTCTACTGTGGGGACGAATATCACAACAGTCCCTATTTTCCATGGGCTTACAGTAAAACAGTGTCCCTATTTTGCCACTGTTTTATTCTTGGAGAAAGTGTCGGAATTCCTCTTGTGATTTCAGCCTCTGATCCCTTGAAGCTAAATATCTAAATAGAGAGATGGTGATACCTTGACTGTAAATAGAGATGGATTTGAAGTGTGGAAGGTGGGGCAGGGATAGATCAGAAACCAACTCTTCATGCCAGTATGAACTGAGCCCAATTATCCCCTGACATTTGGCTTGGTTTGACTTGTTGCCAGCTATCCTGGATTTCTCTGCCCTTGGTTTCCTTTTGCTTTCCCTTTTCCCAAACTTACAGAAAACATTTTCTAAAATATATCTGAGAAAACTGAGATAATGATAATGTTAGACACATTATGACTTACCTTACTTTTTAAAATATTCTGTACATTATCCTGATGAAGATGATGCAGCAGAAAACATAAAATGTGGGGGAAAATATTTTGTGTTGGATTGTCTGAAAACTGGATGACATATCCTAATTTTAGAAGTATAAAGAGAAATGAAGTTTTAAATGCTCTATGTCACAAACTACAGGTAGTCATCGCTGTAAATTAGTCATCTATAATCTACATATTAAAAGCCGATTTGGGGCTGAGTTATCCTCACACCAAGCCAGCAATGCTAGCTCTAAATCATTGCAAAAAGGAGCTACACCTTCAGTGAAGTACTTCTGCTTACATCTCTTCATTATCTGCCCTGTCTTTGTGTATTTTTGATGTATTGTAGGGACTGAGAAAGGATCACTTTTCACTAACAGAACAGACCTGGTACAGAAACATATAAGAGATCTGTAGAGTAACTTGAGGTGTTCCTACTGGAGACCTCCAACTTGGATGAAAGAGCCTTCTCACATTTGCTTCAGCCCACCATACATATGAAATCTCTCTAAAGACTAATTTACCATGTTCTTTCAGAAGTATTTTAAATTAGGGCATGTAGTTGTGTTTGGGGTTTGTGCCATCTGCAAGAGTTTCTTTCTGTGAGAGGTCCAACGTAGACAATTTAGGTCCAGGAGGCACAGCTGTTGAGTGTAGAAATTAAATTCAAGGATTTTATAGAGCTAACAGAACTGTTAAAACAAAGACTCCCTTTTTATCCTCCTGGGAATGCCTGCAAAAAAGAAAATCAAGCATGCATGCTTTTTTTGTTTCTGAGAAGGATGGAGCAGCAGACACTGACCTATATTTATGGGAGGCTGCCTTGACTGTATTGTGTAGTCTTTTGCAAGGGCTCATCCAGACTTTCATTTGTGCCACAATTTATAGGCACACATCCATGATTACCAGGCACATGTCTGAGAGGTTTTTGTTGTTGTTCTTTTGCTGCTTTGCCTGGGAAAAACCCGCTCTTTACTGCTGAATCAGAACAAACATCAATCTGCAGAAACCTGATTGCCATTTGTTCTGATTCAGTGGTAAACAGTGGGTTTCCCCATGGAAAGCGGAGGGACCAAAAAAACAAAACAAAAACCCTGCTTGAACCTGTGCCTGGAAATCATGGACCTGTGTCTACAAATGATGGCACAAACAGAAATCTAGATGAGCCCCAAGTCTTTTGATAAAACCAGTTGATGCATCACACATGGCTAGTTTTTGTGGCAAAAGCAAATATTGCCCCAGATAGAGGGTGCTGTAAATCTTTTCAGCTTTTCACATGATCAGAACAATCACATGGGGCATCTCAATGGCAGCACAAATCAATGGATTATTGGTTTGGTTTGTTCTTGTTTTTATTATGTATTTTGGGGTTTTTTTGCTGGATTTTTTAATGCTGTGAATTACTACCTTGAGATCTCCAGATGAAGGGCAGCAAACAAATTTAGTAACTAAATAAGTAATATATTGTGCACCACTGATTTACTTCCACAAAGAAGCAGCTCTGGGTAACTTGCCTGTAGAATAAGTCAACCCTCAAATGTCTCTCTCATTCATCATTGTTCTCAGATGGTAGAGTAAGATGACCCAGTTTTGTGCCATTTACTAACCGATTATTGGATTTTGGTTGTGTTATTATTCTGCTTTACCATTAATTTTCTTGTTTCTTATAGGACCAGTGCTACCATTAGGCAGAGTAAAGTGGCCACTTCAGGCAAACAATTTGGGAAGTCATGAAAGGGCATCAAATTGTAAGTTATTGAATGCATTATTATCATTACAGTACTTTGACTGTCAGGGAGAGGAGGAAAAGTTTCTGGGATTCTCAGTCTCAGGTGCCAAAATAATGACTCGCTTTAGTACTATGTGCATTGACAGGGTTGCTGGCAGGGAGACCATTTTCTGTCCTACCTCAGGCAGCAAAATACTTTAGGCTAGCCCTAGTAGCTTGTAAGTGTAGACAACCGTAACATTCATGGTTTTGTTTAGAAAAGAACACTAGAGTAGGGAAAATGGCAGGTCAGCAAATATTTTAGGGCAAGGGGAGGGGGCTAACCTGTGACTTTCAGATGTTGTTGGACTACAGTTCTCAGCATCCCTGACCATTGACCATGCTGACTGAAACTGATGGGATGTTTTGCACAGTGGCAGCTGTCCTTGTGTTTGTATTTACACAAGCAAATGCTTGCCTGGCAGCAACTGCTTTTGTGATGTCAGAGGTCGGAACATGTGTCTCTTACATACTAAAACTTTCCACATCTAATATATGTGATTTCCTGGTTCGATGTTTCCTTGTCCAAGTACATATTCAGAAAAGACTTGGACAACGTGTATTTTGGAATGCCTTCCACAGTATCACCAATATTATTATTACTTCACGGGTTATCTGCCGTCCCCAGAACATAGTGTTTTGCATCTATCTGTTCATTACTATGGGGTTTTTTTTTAAGCTATTGTTTCTGTCAGTTCCAAATATATTTCTTTAATGATTCAATTAGGGTGCCAAGCAGAACTAAATGGAAAACCTTACTTGAATCTAGACACATCTGTGCCTCTGTGGCAGTCTTCTTCTCTGTTAAAGCTATTCTGTAATGAAGAATGCAGTGGTCCACTTTTCTTCCTCCAGTTTTGAAAAGAAATCTGGTACCCCATGTTCCTGTTCCTTAGTCAGGTCCTGCTACTTCTTCAGACAATTTTTTGCTTATTTAAATGAGAGGCAAAGTATGGTATCACAGTCAGCACTGGAACTACTTGGGACTAGAGTATAGAAACCATATATATGAGTCTGAATATGGTTTGGCTACTACATTTTGGAATTGGAGTAGAGCTCTACAAATATGTCAGTGCCACCCAGACTTGTGGAGTAGGTCGCTTATTGAGTCAAATTTAGAACACAATATCCTATCACACACCCTCTCCAGTTGGACATGGTGCTATTCAGATGAAAGTCACAAACGATAGTGAATAATGCATTTTGTAACTTGACGTTTTAGATGCTTTGTCAGAATTTAAATCCTTCTCTGTGTAATCTAAATTCAAATAAAACTGCTGCTGCTCACATCTTCAAATGAAAATGCAATTTTGGCAATAAACAAAATTGCAGTTCTTTGCTGTGTTGTTGCATATTGAGTTTGAAAACATTACGTCTCTTTATACTTAGAAAACAAGCATAAAGATATTTTACAGCAATTAAAGACAACAAATTATTTCTTTTTGCAATGCTCAAAGAAATGACTTTGTAGCTTCCTGCTACCCATCTATAACTATGCAGTAAAAAAAAGGTCCCCATCTGTGCAAGTTGGTATTCTAATCTTACTATGCATTGTACTGTATTGCAGCCTCATTGAGAAGTGATAAATGGCTTGGCTCAGGACACTTCAGGGACCAGCTTCTCCCATCCTAGCCTGCCCAGTACCCGAGCTGCTGAAGACCCCTTCCTTGTGTTCTGACAGCAGCCCGAGGCATTGCTACTTGGAAGGCGGAAGAGGGCTGGTCTTCTCCATGGCCATTTTCACCCCCTCTCTCCATATTTCCATAATCTGGCTGACGCTGCTTTTTAAAATTATTCCAGCTGATATTTGTTTTTTGTTCTCCAAGTGAATTTTTATTGTTTTCCTTACATATTCTTTTCCAACAAATTGTAATAGCACCATACATTCCCTTTGACTCTGCCGAGTCGCGACCCCCCTCCCTCCCCAAAACTGGTATATTTATCCTCTTTCCATCATGCACATCATTCTCATATTAGTACTATTATACATTGGAGGTATTATGTCAATCCTGCTAGTGTCTTGACCTCTTTACAATTCTTCTTTAAATATTCAATAAATTTACTCGTTATTTTGGTATCTTTGATCTCCCTGGTCTCGGATCCTCCCTGACAGTTTGGCAAGTTCTGCATATTCTGTCAACTTCGCCTGCCACTCCTGAATAGTTGGTATATCTTGTACTTTCCATCTTTGGGTCAGAAGGGTCCTCGTGGCAGCTGTAGCATACATGAACAAATTTTGATCTTCTATTTTAATTTCTGTTCCTATTAAGCCTAATAGACACGCTTCTGGTCTTTTGGGGAAAGTATATCTAAATATTTTTTTGAGTTCATTTTAAATTGATTCCCAAAATTTTTTTACCTTATCGCAGGTCCACCACATATGGAAATAGTCCCCATCTGCCTTTTTACATTTCCAACATTTTCTTTCTTTTTTCCTATACATTTTAGCTAATTTTACTGGCATCAAATGCCATCTATACATCATTTTGAGCAAGTTTTCCTTTAAAGCCATGCATCCTGTAAATCTTGAACCCTCCTTCCATAATTTTTTCCACGCATCCAATTCAATGTTATGCCCAATATCAATTGCCCATTTTATCATTGATTCCTTTACTTCTTCGTCTTTTGTATACCATTCTAGCAATAAACTATACATTCTTGATAAAATTTTATCTTTACAGTCTATTAACTCGATTTGGAATTTCGATTTTTTTATCTTCGAACCCATTTCTCTTTTTATCTTCCTTTAATAAGTCACTGATCTGGTGGTATTGCAGCCACCCTGTTAACATCTTTTCAATTTGGTCATATGGTTTGAGCTTTATCCCTTGGTCTGTTTTCCTAGTAATATCCTCATATGTTACTCTTTCCCCTTCCATGTTTACTTTTTTTGTTGTCAACACCTCAATTGGTGATATCCACCAGGAGGTTTTTATTCCGATCCCATACTTCATATAAAGATTTCCTAATCACATGGTTTAGAAAACCTTTATGTACCTTTACTTTGTTGTACCATAGGTACGAATGCCAACCGTATCTATTGTCGTGGCCCTCTAGATCTAATAGGTCAGTGTTTTCTAAAGTCAGCCAATCTTTTAACCATCAGGGTTCTCCTTGCTTTCTCTTTGAGTCTGCAGTCCAAATCTTTTTGCAAGTCCAGTATGTCCAGTATGGCTGAGACCCTCTTCACTTAAAATGGAGGAGTGCGATGAATTATTTAGTGATTTGCCTCCGTCCGACAGAGACCCGTCCCAAGCCGATCAAAAGACATCTACAGTACTTTTCCCCCAGTAGTCATTTCAAAAGTAGCTTTGCCTCAACACTTTGTAATTCGTGTTCGAGGGCTTAAAAAGTAACACTCACTCAGTGGAAACTTTTTTTCTCTCCTCCTTCCTCCAACCTTCCGTCGTGCGCCATTTTCTCCCAGTTGTCCGGGACGGACTCCCTTTCTGCATCCCGTAACTCGCCGAATTCTAATAGATTTCAAGTTTTAAAGCAGTGTTCGGATTAGCTCCGTCAGCTGTAGGTCCGAATTCGTTGTTGGTTTTGGAAGCTAACTGCTTTCATAAGAAGTCTGAGGCTTCACGGTGTGGGTTTAAAGTTGCTCCCCCTTCGTGCCCGCAGCTCAATCCCATCCCTGAGTCTATTATTAAGACCCAGGGAGCAAGAGAGCACCTCTGGGCACCGCTGGGTACCAGCGCCCCTCAGGATCTCCTCCCGAGGCTCCGAGGTCTGCGTAGCCTTCGCGAAACTTCTCAAATAGCCCCCACACCGCTCGAGACCCCCCGGAGGGTTATCTCGCACTTCTTATCTTGTCTGCAGTTCTGCCGGAAGCCTATTCCAGCTGATATTTGACCTCCCAGGATAAGGATTCTTTTGTGACCTCCTTTCTGTTTTGTTTCTTAGGGAAAACCAGTCAGTGGGTGAAACCAGTCTGTTTATTTTTGATGCTGTTGGATGAAAAAACTAACGTACTATCTGAAGGTAAGCGTTGCATCCATTACTCCGTCCAGGCCCCCCACCTACCTCTGTCATGTGCCCTCCAGAAGTTATCCCGGAGGGAATGTATTTATTTATTAACATTTTTGTATACCGCCCTTCACCAGGAGGCCTGAGCAGTAGTTTACATCTATAAAACAAATGCAATAGATCAACCCCCCACACCAGATTGCATATTCCCAAGGGGAATACAGCCCATGGGATGAAGATGGTTCCCCACACATCTAGGAGATTCATATATATCAACATAGCATATTGTAGCGCAGAGATGGACAACCTTTAGTCCTCCAGATGGAATTCAAGTGATGTCAGCCCCTTCCTTATATGCTATCCTAGTTAGAATAAGATACACAGAAGTTGTTTCTCATTTATCATCATCATGCTGCTGGCCTTTTCTAGGTGTAAATGACCATGATCTATGTCCAACCTTCATGACCAACTGGCACAGTTCCTTGAAATTGCTGTGCCTGGTGAGCTAGTTGTCTGCAGGTGTATCTTGACCAGGACAGATCTTGTAGCAAGCCACTGCGAGCCTACTCAGGGGTGCCTGCATGCAACGTGTCTACTATAAGCCAAAACAAACAGGAATTTGAAGCATCGCATAGTTTGTGTAAATTGGTCCTTGTCAAACAGTCATTAAGAACATTGATACTGAGAACGCTGTAAAATAGGGGAAAACTTTGTGGTTTTTTTACAAGCTCCAGGAGATTATGGGCTGTATGCAATGGCTGCACAGGTTGCAAAGTAAGGCAACCCATATTTTCTTTTCCAATCTCCTGCTCTGTAGACCCTGCAACTCCACGAAGCCTCTTCAGAGGGCTGGGTGGTCCTTCTGAACAGTGTAGTCAGTGTTGTAAAGGTCTGCAATGAGAGAGGGGCAAGTGCCTGAAATTGGGTGGCAGAATCTCACAACAGCAGTGCTCTGCTTGGGGAACAGTTCTTTCACCCAGTTTCAGGTGTTAAGCTCCTTCCGGTGCAGTCCCATACATCTTAGTTCCACATTGTTGAGGTCACGTAACACTCTGGAGATGGTTTTGAGGGCTGCACAGGGGTAGCTGTCTTCTAGTGTCATGATCATTAGATGCAACACCTGTCTAAAGGAATCACTTTAAGAAATACGTGCATAATTTAAAATGAGTAAGTGCTATCATAAAAAAGCAAGATTAGTTGCATACAAATAAAAACAAAAGGAGACATAGAAACCAATGTGTAGAGAATACTTACAATAGCTACTCAAAAAAACCTCCCCTCCCTGTAGATTTTGTTCCACATCTGCAGTTCAGTCCCAAATGTGTTAGGTGAGTATAAAGAATAATTCATACCTCTTTGGAGAAAAGAACAGGTGAAGTAAAGTTCACACTTTTGCCAGGGACCTTTCTGTGAGGCCCAATTAAATGGAAGCCATTTATCTTTCTCTCTTTTCTATAGTAACAATGGAGGAAGGTCTTTTGCTGTATGACAGAAAACTGGCATTACTTGAGAGGTAGGGTTGATTAATATATTTCTTCATCTTGTTCTCCTGATCTCTATGGGCTCAAGTGCCATTTTATTTTGTTTGGCTCCATTACCTTTAACAAAATGTATCAAATACTACCATGTTGTATATATGCTTTGGTCTGCTAACAAAGAGATGGTTTCATCTTCCTTACTAACAAAAACATATTTACTAACTGAGGCTACACTGCGAAATATGAGGGGGAAAAAGAGGACATAAGGCTTAATTTCTCCTGCCTTTTTGCATTTTTAAAATGTGTCCCCAGACAAAGAGAAAACAGAATCCTGCAGCATTTTTCATTATTAGTTTTAAGTGTATTAGGATCTGACTGTTGGCTGACTTTGCCTTCACTTTTAGCACTTTAAACACTTGATATCTTGATCGTCCCCTAAGCAGAAGAAAAACTGGCAGAGCAAAGATATTATATGCCACAGGTGGCAACTTAGCTTTAAATTTAGCATTTGACTCATAGTTGAGTTTGAAAGTGAATTACAGAATAATAAACCTCCAGTCAATACTTCATTTGCCCAGAGTACATATAAGCTGTGATCAACAGGGTTTTTCGAACCTGCGTCATTAATGCTAATGAATCTCTTATCACCTTAGTGGTGATGTACCATTTTGCACTGAGAGCAGCCTATTTTCTCAACCTATCCCAGAAGAGTTAAGGCTTCATATATTAGCTTTTCAATTATAGTAAGAACTTGTGATTGAAATCTCTATCTTTATTTTGTGACTGCTTTAACAGGAGGTGGCATTATCTGTTACAAAGTATAGAGTAATGAATAAAGCAGTTAAGTCTGCCAGTGTGGGACTATCTAACTTTGGGAGCTTCCAGAGGAGCTGTATATTGAGCATGCATGCTGATAGGTTTGTGTAAAGCCTGTGCTAGAGTTGCTTGTCTATTAAGCATTCATGCTATTATATATATATTCATGCAGAGATTGTAAGACATTA
This sequence comes from Podarcis cretensis, assembly GCF_951804945.1. Classification (NCBI taxonomy): domain Eukaryota; kingdom Metazoa; phylum Chordata; class Lepidosauria; order Squamata; family Lacertidae; genus Podarcis; species Podarcis cretensis. The sequence goes on along the minus strand of NC_137170.1, from coordinate 70,064,211 downwards.
GGGGTAACTAGTGGAGATTCTGTCCTTTCCAGTGTGATATCCATTCACTTCTCTTATTGGACTTTTTGCAGTGTGAAAAGTGATGGGATAATACAAAGTAGATAATAGCCACCAAATGTTGGCAAATAAACAGCCCATCTGCCCTAGTACCCTATATGTTAGTAATAGTTCGGGTTTGAGGTATCATAGTGGTGGCTAACCCTTTTCAGGCCAAGGTCAGCTCTCTGGGTGCGCAGCTAAAGTGAAAAATTAGGTATTTTTATGAATAAAAATATATATGCAGATATAGTGTAGTGTTACCTCTACCTTTTAGCATCACATTTTGTAAAATAATAGTAAGGGGGTGTTGTGGGGTCACAGAAAACCCTTTGGAATCTCAGTGGGGGGACCCGTAGGATAGATAAGTCAATATTTTCGAAAAAGCTAAAAAGGGGGCCTGTGGTGTTTATCAGTAAATATATACAATATATTTGTTTTAAATACCCCCTGGGAAAATGAATCTCTCAGGTGCTACCACAGTGCAAATAAATAAAAAAGGAATGAAGAAAGGCAAATGACATGTAGCAATTCTAAAATGTTATGTGTATTTTTAAATATACACAAATGCTGTGATACTATTTATGGTTGAAATGCCAAAAGTTTTTATTTTTATGCAAGGGAATGTCTTCATAAATGAATGTGTAGCACTGATGTAGGGAATGTTCTTTGCAAAGGCGTAAGAAAAAAGCGGATTAGAAATCTATTGAGCACTTGGGTTGTCTCAAACCTGTTCCACAACAAACTCATCAAAGACAGTATTAGGCTGTGTTTTTAATCAATAAAATTTTATTGTCCGAGTTATAAATATTCTCCATTTGTTCCCTATTTACAGTTGCAAAATATTTTAAGATATTCTACCATTACCTGTCATTCAGCATCTCTCTATAAATGCCATGAAAATGTCATTATGAAATAAAAATCTCTGTTCTCAGCCCACAAATCCAACACCCAGCCACTCATACACACACACACACACACACACACACACAGGTTAAAAGAGGAAGAAAAAAATATATAGTACAGCAGGCAACATTGCAAACGGTTGCTACACAGTAGCAAGAGAATTGTGTAGAAGGATTGTTGTTGTTTTTCCTGAAAGTCTATAACGGCAAGCTTTTCAGGATGTTTGTGATAGACCAGCGTTGGCCGGAACATTTCTGTAAAACTAGCTGAAAGCCAAATTCATTATCACTGTTTTCCTGCAGCTCCAGACAACGTTTGGATTTTCTGTTCTGGATTGGACCTCCCTTTAAAAATGAAGAAAGAAAAACACATTTAATCAAAAGTCACCTATCACCACTTCAGTCTCATGATCATTTGGATTTAAGAGTCATTCAGCAGTCAGCCATAAGTGAGTATCCATTGGGGGAACAGTCAGATTGAAACCAAGATTCAATTCACTGCTCAACCATGAAGATCTATCATGGGTCTCAAGAGTATCCTGAGTGCTTCCAGCCAGGAGTATTTTTTAGCATTGCCCACTCATTGTTTTCCCACTGTAAGCTACATAACCTTCCATGTTTCAGCAGGCACATCCTGCTAATATTAACCATTGGAATAGCTCAGTCAGTAGAGCATGAGCCTCTTAACTGCAGGGTTGTGGGTTCAAGCCCCACATTGGGCAAAGATTCCTGCACTGCAGGAAGTTGGACTAGATGGCCCTCGTGGTCCCTTCCAACTCTACAACTCTATGATTCTTACTGGGTCAAGAGAGTCAGTTTCACTTTAGAATACCTAGTCAAGAAGTGGCAATATCACAATGTCGTTGTGAGGATAAAATGGGGTTAGACCTATGTACACAGCTCCTGGGAAGAAGCGAAGGATATAAATTCTTATAAGCCAATATAGTCTTGTGCAAACTTACTTAAGTGTATGTCCTACTAAGATTCCCAAATAAACCTGCAGTGAGATTATGCTACAAGACACAGAAACTACAAAACCCAGTGCAAATGTCAAAGATGGCAGCAGGTTTAGAAAGAAGCTTCGCAAACACCCAACCTGAGAGTAAATAGCCTTCTGTAGATTTGTCCAACCCTATTCTGCAATACTAAGCATATAATAATAATAATAATAATAATAATAATAATTTTTTATATCCCGCCCTCCCCAGCCAAAGCTGGGCTCAGAGCAGCTAACAACAATAAAAGTAAGACAGTTTACATAAAATTCAAAATCAAATTAATGGCAACCATTGGGCTAGAGTTCTACGAGGATTACCAAAGGAGGGGGTCAGGCTGTGCCTTGGCCAAAGGCCTTGTGGAACAGCTCTGTCTTGCAGGCCCTGCGGAAAGATGTCAAGTCCCGCAGGGCCCTAGTCTCTTGTGACAGAGTGTTCCACCAGATTGGGGCCACAGCCGAAAAAGCCCTGGCTCTGGTTGAAGCCAGCCTAACCTCCCTGTGGCCCGGGATCTCCAAGATGTTTTTATTTAAAGACCCTAAGGTCCTTCGAAGGGACGCAGGTGGCGCTGTGGGTTAAAGCCTCAGCGCCTAGGACTTGCCGATCGAAAGGTCGGCGGTTCGAATCCCTGTGGCGGGGTGCGCTCCCGCTGCTCGGTCCCAGCGCCTGCCAACCTAGCAGTTCGAAAGCACCTCCGGGTGCAAGTAGATAAATAGGGACCGCTTACCAGCGGGAAGGTAAACGGCGTTTCCGTGTGCGACTCTGGCTCTGGCTCTGGCCAGAGCAGCGATGTCACGCTGGCCACGTGACCCGGAAGTGTCTCCGGACAGCGCTGGCCCCTGGCCTCTTAAGTGAGATGGGCGCACAACCCCAGAGTCTGTCAAGACTGGCCCGTATGGGCAGGGGTACCTTTACCTTTACCTTTACCTTTAAGGTCCTTCGAAGGACATATCAGAAGAGGCGGTCCCATAGGTACGAGGGTCCTAGGCCGTATAGGAATTACTTCAGTATAACTAACTGCTGGCTTTTAATTTGCATTTGTAGAATAGCCATTGCTGATTTACTACAACCTGATATCTTTCTGAACCACATCTGTCTTTGCCTAGTTAAGTTTGTATAACCCCTTCTCCATTCTGTTCTAAGACTCAATTGTATTGAGAAAGCATTTTGAGATTCTTCATATGAAGTGATTCAAAAATGGAATAAAATGTAACAATAGTCGTTTCAACAGAAATAGGAAGCTTCTAACAGAAATAAATTCTGTGATATCCTGCCTGTATAAAAATCAACAGCAACCAGATATTACAGCCACTTGGCTGATTTACCACTGTCAAGTAACTGTGCAGTTTTCCACTTCTAGGACTTCACATATTTCCCCCCATATAATGCTTCTTGTAGCAATGGAAAAATATGCTACATTTGTAAAAAGAAAAGGAGGCTTCTTAAAGTAAAACTTTAAAGTAACAAATTAATTAGGGTGGCCTGGTGTCCTACTTTACAGACGAGAGACCTCTATTTGAAGGATATCCAGTCCAAGGACAGGATAAAACCTGCACAGTATCTAACAGATCCTTACTCGAATGTCAGCCACTTCCTTCCATATTCTACCTTAAGATTGTGAGATCAGAAGCAGACTGCATGGCATCATCACCAGCCAGCTGGTTTCCTCTCTTCTCTTGCTCTGTAAACTATCTCTAGTCACAAAATTTTAATCCCAAGCAGGGTAGTATCACAAAGGAAAAAGAATCCAGTTTCCCACCATTCTGGTTGGGTAACTGGCCTTAAGAAGAGCCTGGCTGAATCTGACCAAGAGTTCAGCATTCCACTTCCCACCAGAGGCCTATGGGAGGCCTAAAAGCAGGAGATGGGTGCATTTATTATTATTTTTTTGTTTATTGAATTTATATACTGCCCCTATACCTGGGGGTCCTGCAGGTGTTCTCTAACAACTGGTGTTCAGAGGGTTGTGAATTATGCCAGATGAGCCAATAAAGCAGAATTTGATGTCAATATATATAAAAACAGTAAGTCTCAAACAATTTTATTTACATACTCCTAGTACAAGATTAGAGCTTGACTATTATTTTTCTCTTTAAATGCTAATTACCACCTGCTTTCAAGGTTACATTTACTCTGAAAGGCTATGAATGACTCCTATAACAAAGGGAGAGATTGAGCTACTTAATCGGGAAAAGAACTATTAATCTTATCCTGACATTGTTGTCCAAACTTAATACCATCCTACGATTTGTGATTCTGATAAATTCTATTAATTTCAATCTCTTGTTTTTCTTGGAGAAAAAAAGAATACTTTCTTCCCTTTGCCTTTCTGCTGAAGAGAAGTCAGATTCTCAAGGTTGAATTTGAAGTGTTAGTCACTATTAAGACAAAAGCAGCTATGTAGATAAAAGGGATAAAGGGAGATAAAAGCAGGAGTTGTACAAAGATTGGGTACTTAAAAAGGATAATGGCGTCCAATTGTGCATAGCATATATTCCTAGTTGAACGATTCACAAAAAATAATTTATTGGATTATTTTAACCCCATTCTCTGCTCACTGCATTAGCTGTATCAGCGTTCAGTATATTACAAATCAGTTTTGCACTACTAGACTGAAGTACTGGATTGACTCATGCCCATTGGAGCGGACATGAAGAGGAGATGGGCTGCTCATATATCAGTTGGCTTGGCTTTGGTTGACTGGCTGGAAGTCTTGGCTTTGGTTGACTGACTGGAAGACTGCAACTAGTAAGTGGCAAGTCACTGCGTGATTATATTGACCCAACTAATCGTTTCACAATTGCAACTATTGCCCCATGATGCGACTATTAGACAATTTCCTAAGATAAGACAGTTTACACATTCAAGATATGAAATGAAAGGCTATAATTAATTATCCTGTGATACATGTAGCATGAAACATTATTATTACACCACAGCAAAATGGCCAGTGAATTACAGGAGGGTGATAGCCAACTGTGGTGTCTTGCTTGTGCAAATGGGACCTACCCTTCCTCTCTCCTGCAGCCCCCTGTGCACCCCAAAACTGGCTCTGGGGTGTTGGCACCCCCTCCAATGCAGATTGGGGGTTGCAGTGAGGAGGAAGGAAAGTCCTGCCAAATCTACTGGAAAGGTGTTGGATCTCTCCCATAATGTTTACCAGTATGGAGTTTGCAACAATCCAGTAAGAAGGGAGCACATTCTATAAGTTATATAACCATATTCAGTATAAGATCCTCGGTTTGCTGGATACATCCATGTTCAACAGACAATGTGGTTATACCACATTAAGGATTTGGGTTTTCTTTTCACCTAGGTTTGCTACAGTTTTTGTTGTTATTATTTATTAGATTTATATACCAGCCTTCATCAAAAGATTTCAGGATGGTTGACATGTTATTCCTGTTCCTCAGTGTTTATTCTTACTGTGCAAAGCCAATCCTCTTAGAACACCACAGATTCAGTGAATAGGGATGAATTTCACAAAGCTGAGCTTCCCAAAAGGAAACTGCAATATACTGAAAATTCAAAGTGCAAAAACTCTGACCCTGAAAGAAAGGTAGGAGGGGAAACTGTTTATTTTTCTTTCCTCCTTCACCCTCCAGAAAACCTACTCTAGATGACTGAGATATTCTCCACAGTGCAGATCAGGGGAAAGGGGATTTGGCAAAAGTCACCTTGCCTCTCCCTTCCAGAATGGGAGTCTGCATTAGATCAGAGTCCCTACCATGAATGAAAGAGCCACTCAGGACTACTATTCAGAAGTCTATCTCTATAGTAGTTTTCCTGCCAAAGTGCACAAGGCAAGCCATTATACAGCAGTGATCAAAAAATACTTTTTGCTAACCTTTCTGTCCCAATTGTGGGAAACTGTTTTCTTTACTGAGATTCTTGACTTACATAGTGATTTTCTATTTTGCAGATTTACAATAATGAAGTATAATGATGAATCCGACTGAATGCTTGTATTAGAATATTCAAAAATGCCCTCAAAATGTGCGTGCATTTATAGTTTTCATTAACATCAACTCCTGCAATCTATTTCCCTTATAATGGGAATGCTAGAGTGGATAACCATTTATATTATTTTTGTGGTACTTAACAACTATTTTATATATGAACATCTAATACTTTTTTTAATTAAGACATTTTAATAAAGACAATTTAAATCCGGCTGGAAGACAATGGCATATAGCAATGGAAATTAAATACGGAAGGAAAGTTAATAATGAAAGCCCAACTGAGTTTAATATGGCTGAACTGGATTAAGAACTGGGCTTATCTATTGTTTATTGCGCATTCATTCTGAACTATTTGCATGGAGGTTATTCAACACGTCCTGTTTACTGAACATTTATCCTGCTTTGTTTGGGTGGATTTTCTGTCAACCAATTGCTATCCCACACTTTCTAGTGCATTTTCCAGTCATTTTCTTTAATACAAAAAGTTTGCTTGCTTTTTTTTAATGGGTTTGTTCTGCAGGAGTATCAGAGAGCACTTTAATCCACTAAATTTCTTGGCATGCAATTGATTCTCTCCTGTACATAAGAACATAAAAAGAGCCTGCTGGATCAGACCAATGACCTACATCGTTCAGCATCCTGTTCTCAGCAGACAACCAGAGGCCTGTGCACGCAGGATTTGAGCGCAAAAGCACTTTCCCTTGTGATTTCCAGAAACTAGTACAGTGGTGCCCCGCAAGACGAATGCCTCGCTAAACGAAAAACCCGCAAGACGAAAGGGTTTTCCCTTCGCAAGACGAAAGCCCATAGGGAAATCTCCGGGGACAGCGGGGAAGCGCAGCACCTGTCCTGAAGGCTTGCAGTGGGAGGTCCGGGAACAGAGGAGAAGGCGCGCAGCGATTCTCCTCTGTTCCCGGGGCTTGCGGTGGGAGGAGGGTTTTTCCTCCCCACCGCCAACCTTCAGAACAGCCTTCTGAATGTTGGCGGTGGGAAGAAAAGCCCTTCTCCCACCTCCAGCCTTCAGAAGAGTTCCCCGCAGGGCTCCCCAAGCTGCAGATGTCTGCCCCCGCGCGAGGGCGCTCTGCTTCAGAGCGTCCCTCGCACCGGGCAGCAGGCTGCTATCCGCAGCCTAGGCAGCCCTGCAGGAACTCTTCTGAAGGCTGGCGGCGGGAGAAGGGCTTTTCTTCCCACCGCCAGCCTTCAGAAGGCTGTTCTGAAGGCTGGCGGTGGGGAGAAAAGTCCTTCTCCCCCCGCCAGCCTTCAGAAGAGGTCCAGGGACAGACTGTCCCCGGATCTGGTCTGAAGGCGGCCTCCCTAGGAATGCATTAATTGATTTTCAATGCATTCCTATGGGAAACCGTGCTTCGCAAGACGAAAAACTCGCAAGAAGAAAAAACTTGCGGAACGAATTAATTTCGTCTTGCGAGGCACCACTGTATTCAGAAACATTACTGCTTCCCACTACAGAGACAGAGCATACCCTGCGTGACTAGTAGCCTTTGACAGTCCTCTCTTTAATGAATTTGTCTACAGTGGTACCTCTGGTTAAGAACTTAATTCGTTCTGGAGGTCTGTTCTTAACCTGAAACTGTTCTTAACCTGAAGCACCACTTTAGCTAATGGGGCCTCCTGCTGCTGCTGCGCCGCTGGAGCATGATTTCTGTTCTCATCCTGAAGCAAAGTTCTTAACCCGAGGTACTATTTCTGTGTTAGCAGAGTCTGTAACCTGAAGCATCTGTAACCCGAGGTACCACTGTATTCCTCTTTTAAAGCCATCTAGGTTGGTGGCCATCGCTGCCTGCTGTGGGAGCAAGTTCCATAGTTCAACTATGCACTGCAGGAATACTTTCTTTTTTCTGTCCTGAATCTAAACATTCAGTTCCATCGGATGGCCATGAATTCTAGTATTATGAAAAGGGGGGGGGCATAGTGACAGTCTAGAGAGGACCCTTATGAAGCCTGTGATGTCAACATGCAAAAATTCCCCCCATCTCCAAGCAAGTGCTTCAATCTTCCTCCACCACCAACACCTAATAAAGTCTCCCAGGTTCCTCTGCAACAGAGAGGGGAAGACATTAACTACAGCGTATACTGCCTACCCGAAATAAAACCCTTGCTGGAGCCCCACAGAAACCAGGTATTACACCTGCAAAATCGGAGCTTGCATTTCTGCAAAATCGGAGCCCCCAATTCTCAATAGAAGCTACATTCCCACTTGAAGCATTAGGAGGTGATGGCTACAACTGTCAATGAATCATAGCTGTCAACTTACAGATTTGAAAATAAGGGACCAGCAGCCTCGAAAATAAGGGATCAGCAGCCAAAATAAGGGATTTTAGTCAACCAGCTCCTTCCCTTTTCCCCATAACAGTCAATCGAAGGAGCCTCCAAAACAAATCCAAAAGCCCCCTCTCCCACGAGAGCGCCTTTCCTTTCCCCCCACCATGTGCCCCAGCTCCAGACAGACCTTTTCCCCAGCAAGGCTGAGTGGGCCGTCGATGACGTATCCATCCGATTCCAAGCACAGGTATGTTCAACTTCTGAGCCCCTCCGAGCCAAAGGCAGAAAGCCCAGCCAGCAGCCAAACGAAGCCTCGAGCGGTGGTTCCCACAGTGCAGCAACCCGGCAAAGGGGATGCAGCAAGGAAAACCACCGTCACCTCTCCGCTGAGAATTGCTGAGCAAAGGCGAGTCCCCAGGCAACGCGGTCGATTTGATCGGCACAAGGCATGCAAGCTCCACCCCCCAGTCGTTCTTAGACTCCTTATTGGGTGAGCAACGCAGCCAAGCAACACTGTTGGAGGCCGGCTGCTTCCTTTGAAACCCGGGAAATTTAAGGGACATCATCAATAAAGGACAGCAGCGGGAAACGGCGCCGGGATAAGGGAGTTTCCCACCCAAATAAGGGACGGTTGACAGCTATACAATGAATGTGTGTGAACACTTGGCTCCCATGGAAGCAAACTCAGCCATCTTCTTTAAACCTAAAGACTTCAGTGCAGGCAAGAAGTCTGTGTTGACACAAGCACACCCCAAACAATCAGTAGGAGAGGGGAGAGCAAAACATGACTGTCAAAAAGAAAGCTCCATTAAAGCTGGCTGCCTATTAAAGGCTTCACTCAGGTTACTTTATACAGTGGTACCTCGGGTTACATACGCTCCAGGTTACAGACTCCGCTAACCCAGAAATAGTACCTCAGGTTAAGAACTTTGCTTCAGGATGAGAACAGAAATCGTGCTCCAGCGGCACGGCGGCAGCAGGAGGCCCCATTAGCTAAAGTGGTGCTTCAGGTTAAGAACGGACCTCCGGAACGAATTAAGTACTTAACCTGAGGTACCACTGTATTTTAGATGCACTCATAAAATATTGAGAGAGCTGCTAAATAAAAAGCATCAGGGAGAAGGTAATGCTCTTGCTGTACTTATTGCTCTCCCAAGGTTTAAAAGAAAGTTTAATGCCACTTCTCTCTCCCAGTTAACTTTTTCATCATGAAAACACTCATTTCTATAATCAAACAAGAATCCCAGAACATAAAATTCCAGCCTGCAAGAGGATCTGCAGTAGTAGTGATACTTTCAGCAAAGCAAAACAAGATAGCAACTGCCATCTTCTTAAAGATGATCATCCCAAAACACTGCACCAGCAAATCTATCCCTGCGTAAAGTAAATCAAAAGTAGAGTGGCACTTCAGTCCTTTTCACACAGCTGGAAACTATGTGGCATAGAAGATTTCTGCACTGCAGGGAGGTGGACTAGATGACCCTTGTGGTCCTTCCAACTCCTCAATTCTTTGAACATGTGGAGGAGCAACAGGACTGTGTTAGCTGCTGTCTGCAGTTCCATTTTCCCTGTGTTCATGGGCTCTTCAGTGGCCTTTCCTGACTTGGTGCCCTCCAGAGGTTTTGGATTACAACTCCCATAATCCCTGACCCCTGCCTCTGCTGGCAGGCACTGATGGACGTTGTAGTCAAAAACGTCTGAAAAACACCAGGCTGTGGGAAGCTGGCATTGAGCTTTTTCTGCATGGAAGCTCTCTACATGAATGGGGATCTTTCTTTGTTGTAGGCCAATGGACACATGGAGATCAGGATGGAGACAGTAGTCACAATCTTGCTTCCCTCCAATGTACTCAGTCTACATGGTTTCCACGTGTGGATATGGCCGTTGTAAAGTTGGCCAGAGCTGCAGAATTCAGCTGGAAGCTGGACAATAAAACATGAGCCTTAATTGTTTCTAGTTTTCAGTTTATCCTTTTTCTAACAGCCCCTTCTCCATCCAAAGAAAAACAATCCAAATCTTGAGCAAACAAGACAAAAAGCAACAGCAAAGAAGTCAAGTGGAAAAGATGGTAAACATCACTTGGAAAATACTGAACATAAGCCTCCTTCTTTTACTCTCTCTTTTCAGCATCCCAGTGTTTTTATTGTATTGTTAAACTAAGGAGAGTAGTGCACTATTTCAGCCTGACAGGCCATTTCTGGGGAACAATTATGAACCACAGCAAAAGATGGTGAAACGTGTTAAATTATTTAGGAGGAGTGTACCATTTGCCTGGTTACTTAGCAGCTGTATCATGTTACCACAACATCAATTTTGCTTTGTGCTTCTGCTGAGTTTAGTTAACATTTAGACCACTCAATGTGGTGCATCCCAACAGGGCATAATTATACTCAGAGGGTCCTTTAATAACTACCAGGCAGTGCTAGCAATGCAGGGAGATGAATGGGAAGAATTGCTGTGACAGAAATGTTAAGTAGAGGCATCAGCAATACTTCTTTGGACCTCAGAACCATATACCTTCTAACAGGTGTCGCTGGGCATCTAAAAGGACGTATGCTGGAAAAGTAAAGTGCTCAACTGAAGGATTTTAATGTGTCATGAACAAAACTGGGGGGGGGGGGGATGTTACCTTAGTAACCATTTTTGTTTTTCGGTTGGGTGGTGTGTTGAAAATGGGTAGAAATGTTTACCCAACTAAGAATAAAGCCAGCATTTCCCATAAGCTCCTTCATTTGCCATAGAGCAAATTGTACATAAGAGCATGTGGTTGACTATATAGGTTGTGATTTCATCCTGTTTTCTGAGATCCCTGATGTGACTGTTCCCAGAAAGAAGTCTCATTAAAAATAGTCTCAAAGCACACATGGAGAAGCAATTTCAACAAACAGGCTTGAAAACAAGTACATTCACATAATTTAGGGAGGCTGGTATATGTTTTCTCCAATGAAAACACAATTTCCCCTCTCCCCAATTTAAATGAAATTGAATTGTTGGGGTGTGCTGAGACTTTAGCTGCCTGAATAAACTGGAAACAGATACATAAATTAGAGTTAAGTAATTCACATTTTACTAACCTTTTAGATTTGAGATTGAAAACAAGCATGCAGATTAGGGTGATAAAAGTTCCTCACTCCCAAGGATGCTCAGCTGTCATGGGGTTGTCTGTAGACTTCCAGTAACAGAAGCATTTTGCCTCTGAATATCAGTTGCTATTGCACCAATATGTATCCTACTTGTGGCTTCCACAAGCTGGCCACTGGTTAGCCACTGTGAGAAAAGAAAGTTTGGCTAGGTGCAATAAGACTTTTCAAAGTTATAAGAGAAATAAATAACGGCTTTTATGGGTGGAGGAGTTAAAAACAAACAGCAAAAGCCTCTGAGCCTGGGGCATGTTGTTATCAAGACCATACATTAATTTGGCCCAAGACACTCCCTAGAGGAAGGGGTGGAGGAGAGAAAAATATCACACTATGTGTTATCTTGTTTTCTGTAAACTATGTTTTTCATTGATGGATAAATCATCTGCCTTCAGTAGCCATTCTTGAATTGTTGGGGTGTGTTGAGACTTTAAACTCCTTAAACATATTTCTTTGGGCAACCAGAGCAGCTTGTGATATAAATGCCCTGTGTCCTTCCTTGCCTTGAGGGCCCATATAATCTGTATACAGCCTTATATCAGAGTGCTGGAATGTGAAAGCTAGTACAGCACTTAGAACAGTGTTATAATTTTGAATAAAATGCTTATCAAAATGCACTGTACACACTTCTCAATTCTGTTTCTCAAGCATTTTACATGGGAATTGTTCTACATATATCAAATGTCCAAGACTGCTGCCAAAGAATACCTTTCAGTCTCTGGATGTATTTATGCACTTGCTGGCACTAGAGGACAAAAAGCCATTTTCGAATTCTGTCTACATCCTAGTCATCACAGGTTCTTCACTTGACATACAAATGAAACAAAGAACCAATGTAAGGCCACGGGAAATGAGCACCTACCAAGGGGGAGGGTAGCTCTAATGCCCTTACTGCCTGGAATACACACGGGGCAAAAGCAGTCAGGTAACAACTGTTGAATTTGCAGTGTCCCAAGCACAGCGGAATGATGAGGAGTACGTGCCACATACTCTATATTACTTTATTTACACTTCAAAGCTGGTAGATTACAGAAAAACATCTTGCCTCTGCCGGAGCAGAGAAAGCATCCTCTCTCCTCTAAAGCACGGAGAGAACTCTGTGAGAACAGTGAAAAACAGGAAACCAGTGTACGTCACATCCAGTCTCCTTTCCCGTGAGAAACTCCAACAGCAACTCTGACTGGAATGTAAACATTGTCTTGTGACAAGCACTTCGCTGCACAGTGAAGAGAGCAGAAACCAACAACAACAACTAGGTTGTCTCAGCTGGTCAGTGGGCAAGCACTTCCACGGTGCTGAATTTAACTTCCCCTGACTCAACAGATGTCTTATGTTGCTATAAGAACATAAAAAGGATCCTGATGATCAAGCCAAAGGCCCATATAACCTAGCATTCTGTTCTCACAGCAGCTAATTGGATGCCTATGGGAAGCCCACAAGCAGGTTCTGACTCTAAGAGGACTCTCCCTACTTGTGATTCCCAGCAACTGGTATTCAGAGGCCTATTGCCTCTGGCAGTGGAGGTAGACATAAAGTTCTTCAGGCTACATTCTCTCTTGATTGCTGCTTATGCACAACCTCTTTCAACCCGATACTACCACACTTGAAAATGGCCTAAGAACATGCTTTCAATATTGGCAGTCATGGTTTGGGAGTGCATGGATTACAATACACTCAATTTATACACACACACACACACACACACTCACTCACTCACTCACTCACTCACACTCATACCTTGGTTCTCAAATGCCTTGTGACTTGAACGTTTTGGCTGCTGAAAGCTGCAAACCCGGAAGTGAGTGTTCCAGTTTGCGAACTTTTCTTGGAAGCCGAACGTCCGGCGTGGTTTCCGATTGAGTGCAGGAAGCTCCTGCAGCCAACTGGAAGCTACACCTTGGTTTTCGAACATTTTTGGAAGTTGAACAGACTTCCAGAATGTATTCCATTCAAGAACTAAGGTACGACTGTATATATAGAGAGAGACGGGGGGGGGGGTTAAAGGACCCCTGGAAATGCAATGCTGTTACCATTTAAACTGTTAAATACCGTATTTTTCGCTCTATAAGACACACCAAACCACAAGACGCACCTAGTTTTTGGAGGAGGAAAACAAGAAAAAAATATATCTCAGAAAAAAAAAAAATCTTAGAAGCAAGAACAGCAAGAGGGATCGCTGCGCAGTGAAAGCAGCAATCCCTCTTGTTGTTCTGGCTTCTCGGATAGCTGCGCAGCCTACATTCGCTCCATACGACGCACACACATTTCCCCTTTTTAGGAGGGAAAAAGTGAGTCTTATAGAGCAAAAAATACGGTAATTGTTTCCAAGGAATTTGTTTCAGCGGAAACTAATCTACAGTGGTACCCCTGGTTACGTACTTAATTCGTTCCGGAGGTCCGTTCTTAACCTGAAACTGTTCTTAATCTGAGGCACCACTTTAGCTAATGGGGCCTCCCGCTGCTGCTGCCGCCGCACGATTTCTGTTCTCATCCTGAAACAAAGTTCTTAACCCGAGGTACTATTTCTGGGTTAGCAGAGTCTGTAACCTGAAGCGTATGTAACCTGAAGCGTATGTAACCAGAGGTACCACTAGCTATATTTACACCCACATGGCTTTGGGTTGATACAGGTGGAGAGTTTGGGAGAGTGCGTGTGCAGCTCTGTTTTTAGGACCTAGTTTATAATGCAACATTTTTTTGTTTTTTAAAAAATATATTCTTACAATAAATGCAATAACAAGACTGCAACACATCTCCTTTGGCCTTCCCTCAAAATGCTGTGTTAGGGCTTGTTTCACAGACCTTTTCTAGCTATCTTGGAACCTAGTACCACTAGATCTTCACTACCTAAATGACTCCGTAATGGTAGTCAAAAGCTTCCCAGGTGATTAGGCCTTTATATGTGCTTTCCAAATGCTAGGATAAGAAGCTGAATTTAACAATAATGAATAGCATGGAAAGGGAAACTAGGATTTGGAAGGCCACTGAAAGTTGGCTTGAGCTTTAACTCCACTGGAAAGTTTGGTGTAGCAGGATATTTAAAGCACTCTGTTTTCATACAGGGACTCAAAACAATTTACTTCACTGTGATTTCACGTAGGCCATAAGGACTACTCTCAAGTTTATAGTTTCATTCAGGATGGCAGCACTGCCTTACCCTGTGCATTTTCACAATGTTGTAAATGTTAAAATATGATTAGTTTTCTCAGAGAGGCATACTCGTTTTGCTAGATGAAATGGAAGCAAGTACAATACAATGTGCAAACATCTCTCGGAGTCCTTGATTACTCTCATTAGTTTCCTTGTAGCTTACAGCATGCAAACCTACTTTGCATCACATTATGTGTTCTGAAACAACAACACTTTAATCACACTGGGTATTAGCAAAACAATCCTTTCTGAACAGCATGCCTTTAATTATTCCTTTGCCTCTTATCATCAGGAGACAAAGAAAGGAGCTTCATCTTCCCTTCTTCAGAGCTTTGTCTGTGGGTGTTAGGAGGAGTGTTTTCTGACATCTATTTTAACTTGCAGCGTTATTTCATGGACACCACCACTTGTAAAGATGGTGACAAGCATTCAAAAGGGATGCCACTATGCATATCCATACACAAATTTGACCTCCTTCCCAGTTATCCAGTCTTCTCTCTGATGTCTCCCTAAGTTTTCTATAGGTTGGGATCTTTTTTGGTTTAGGGGGGCAGAGCATTCCCTCATGGAAACCAAAAACGGAGAACCTCATTTCTACTGGCCAAATATGACTGTTGAGGCCTCTCTAGTTAACCCTTGGGACTGTTCTCAGGTTGCTCCCTCACCAGCCCTGATCCATGACCTCCTGAAATGCTTTTGCTTTGCTGGAATATGTCCTTGAACTGTGATAGTGTCTCTTGCTTTTCTGGATGGAAGAGGAAAAGGTGTTTTGGGGAGGTTATGTAGAAACCTCTGGCTTCCATGTGACTAGAATGAAGCTTATTATACAAAGTTATGATACATTTATCTGGCCCCACCCACTTTTAATCTGACCCCACCCACTACTGGCAAGCTGTCCATGAGGGAATGCATACCTTGCTATGAAATTGGTACCCTATCCCTGGTTTAAGCCTTCAGACCTGCAGTCTGAAGTAATCACACCGTCCAGAGGCAGAAGCTTCCCATCTCATCTACCATTTCCTTTTCAAAGTAACACAGCCATTTCTTATTTGCAGAGCTGAGAAGTCATTCATAATTCAGTGAAAACTGCAAACTCGTGTTTTGTTTTGAAATAAAAATAAAATTCACCTGAGTAAATTGCCAGTAAAGCTTCATCCTTTTGGCTTTGGCGTAACTGCATTCAATTAGTCGGGGTCTGCTGTTCACATCTACCAGGCATCTGTTGTCATCATCATCAATGGTAGGACTCAGAACACCCACGTGGAACTGCTGGTTACCTGTGTAATAGACGTTCTGCAATGAGAAAACAGAACACATTCAGGGCTTTGAAGACGCAGGCAACATTTCTATCAGAAACCAATGGCAAGAGTTAATGCATGGACCTGAACTGAATCTCACACCACGCTTCAGCAACCAAAAGTCCTTTTTTTCTAGTAAGAAGCAGTGTGATATTTTAAAGTTTTCAAAATATCATTTGAGGAGTTATCAAAGAGGGGTGAGAGAAGGCAGATCAAGCTACCTGCTTGGTAGGACAATATAGTTCATGCACACTGTGGTAAGTTCAGTGGCGTAGCGTGGGGGGTGCAGGGGGGCCGGCCGCACCGGGTGCAACATCGGGGGGGGGGGCGCGCTCGCACTCGAGCTCTCTGCCCCTACTAAAATCCACGGGTTAGGGGGCGCAAATTACTTGCCTTGCCCCGGGTGCTGACAACCCACGCTACGCCACTGGGTAAGTTACCTAGGTATTACCATCTGTATTCTTCATCTTAATTTAATATATGTAGTGCAGGATTTTACAGGTTAACAAACAATAAAAGTAAGCAAGATACAATGGATAGAGCATAACTCAATGCACAGCATGAATTTAACAGAAAAGTTTAAAAGACTTGATGCTTCACCTGGTGCTGAAAATACCATAAAGAAGGTAGTTGGTGGGCCTTTCTGGAGAAGCTATTCCATAGTAGATGTGCTACTACCAAAAATACCCTCTTCTTGTTAGCTACCCACCGAACTTCACTGTCTTAATTGGAAAGCAAGAGCTAGAACATCTATCTTTTTGTGTTTTGTACAGAGCATAAGTTTTTAGATATCATCTATTTAATGGTGTTGAGGGGGGGCGGTCTGGAGAATACTTTTGGACAAGATAGACCTATAGAAAAGGGATGTGCTCCACTTGAATCAGGATAGAATAACAGAATTGTCTAGAAATAGACCACTTGTGCTTACTGTCAAAAAGGTGCCAGATCGGTTTTGTAATCATTCAGATGGGGGAGGAAAGTCCTAGGTACTGAGAATGCAGGGGCACAATTCTGAGGAGCCAAGGCACCATAGGTAAAACATTTGGTGAGCGGCACTGTGTATATGTGTGTATATTCTGTAATGTATACACACAAGCCAAATTGTTGAAGCTGGAGTACTTGAATTTTAGAGTGCTAAACTGACTAAAGCAATTGCACCAGAACGATACAAAATACAGAATGTAGGCTGAGATTTGCTCTAGAAACACAGTGATGAGAAATGACCTGGCCTTGGATTCACTTCATGCCATATATGATCTTCAAGACTGGTTGATAATTGTTGACACTATTAACAAAAAGGAGACCTTTGAATCTCTTGGTGAAAGTCTTTTACGTGGCTCTGAGAAGTCTCTGTTGTCATTGAGACAGATAATATGTTCTTCTGCTCTGACTCAACTGACATCTCACTCTGGATCTCAACAGATGGCACTCCTGGCACCTTCATACCACAGAGACTGCTAACAATCACACTTGTCTCTCTCTTTCAAAGGCACAAGTTGTCTAACTAGATCAGGCTTCAAGATGCATCCAAGCATGTGGGCGGTGCCGAAGATAACGATTGTGTGATCTTATTGTTGCTCCACCATTAAATGTTAATCACCGAAAACGGATGATGTGTGAGTCTTCACACGCCATATGGATTTGTGTTTTAGAAAAGTTTGAGGGAAATGCCTTCTCGTGGGTCTTGATAGCACTTCTTGGTATCTGTTTATTATTGATGCTGTGTATAATTGACATCATATTTGTACATGCAGCAGTGAGTACTTTGTCGTAAAATATTAAGCACAAAGGAGGAGGAAGAAAGAGCACACATAAAATAGTCGAGGGCTCTGCAGATCAGGACAGGGATTTGTGTTTACTGCAGCAAATTCTTGGAGTAGATATGGAGTAAATGGCAGCATATAAAAGGTGAGTAGGGTATTAAGACAGATTAATACAGATGTTAATTTCAGATCAGAAGGAGCTGTAAAAAGCTCACTTCTATCATTCATTCATGCTGCTTTTGCAGATAATTGTGATTATTTGGGTTCATATGACTTCATCTATGGTCTCTCTTATACTTCCTCCATATCAAAAATATTTGCAAGCTCTTGTCAACAACCTAATAAAGAATGATAGAAGTGAGCTTTTTACAGCTCTTTCTGATCTGTAATTAACTTCTGTATTAATCTGTCCTAATACCCTACTCACATTTTATATGCTGCCGTTTACTCCATATCTACTCCAAGAATTTGTGATGTGCTGATATAAATGGAGGGTGGCTTTTTTTTATCAAGACAAGATTAATAAAGATTATTTTTTTAAAAAGTAGTAGGTTAAAATATGTATGCAAGCAGAGCAGTTATAGTGCCCTGGTAAAGTTTTTAGACAGATTATTGAATGCTCAAGT
This sequence comes from Podarcis cretensis, assembly GCF_951804945.1. Lineage (NCBI taxonomy): Eukaryota > Metazoa > Chordata > Lepidosauria > Squamata > Lacertidae > Podarcis > Podarcis cretensis. The sequence goes on along the minus strand of NC_137170.1, from coordinate 70,046,059 downwards.
GTATAAAGCAGATACTTTTGCAGAGAAAGAGAGGACTGAATGATTTGGAGATTAAACAACAAGAAGAAATCAGATTCCTTTTTATGGCTTGCTTATTCATTATAGAGGAAGGAAAGGGAAGGAAAAATACCAACAGAAGCTTTGGGCTGTTACATATTAGTATTTGTTATTTCACCACTAACAAGATAAAACAAATAGATTCTGACTGTATTTCTACATCCTGTTAAATCATTTGGTTTGGGGCTAAGGGTTATATTCGGCTAAGTCATACACAGAGTAGCTCCACTGAAATAAATGATTTAGTTAGATACAACCCTAAATGTACTTAAATTCATGCTAGCTTGTGGTTTGCATGACACAAAACTCTTCTGGGACACAATAGATTCCATTCAACAAATGCACAATTGTACTGTAGTAAATCGGAAGTTGAACAGAATCCATTCCGGAAGTCCGTTTGACTTCCAAAATGTTTGACTTCCAAAGCGTGGCTTCTGATTGGCTGCAGAAAGCTCCTGCAGCCAATCAGAAGTCATGGAAGCCCCGTTGGATGTTTGGTTTCCAAAAGAACATTCAAAAACTGGAAAACCCACTTCCTGTTTTCGATCGTTCGGGAGCTGGAATGTTTGACTCCCAAGAAGTTCGGGAGCCAAGGTACTATAGGTTCACTAATTCATTGCGGTGTGTGTGTGTGTGTACTTTCTGCTTTCTAACCACATTTTAAAATTTTAGCTCCCCAATTCAGAAATCTCCTTATAAACATGTGCATGGAGGTTCTCACCGCCATGGACTTGTCCAATAATTCATTTGCTGAGTATTTATAAAGTGCTTCTCCCCCAGATCTTTCAAGTCATTTATCTAAGGCTATTAAATAAACACATGTTACACTTTTCCCAGTTTATTGTTCATTTGCTTAACTACTCCTTATCTAGCCTAGCTAGATTAACCGCCCTGAGACCCCAAGGTATAGGGCGGTATATAAACTCAATAAATAAATAAATAACTCTGAAAGAAACATGAAGGAATGCACACCCAGTGGGGTTGCTTCGACTGCCCCTTCACATGATAGCTTACATGGTTTCATAACACCTGAATAGGCTTAAATTAACCCTAAATGTGAAGTTATGTTTCACTTTCTTATCACCTCACCCCAAGTTTTAAGGTTAGGATAGAAATAAAGTGTGCCAGTTTTAATGACTGATCAAATATATGAATTACTGAATTACTAATTTATATCAAATATTAAAAACAACATACACATCTAAAAAGCAAACTCGTTTTCACACTGATATTGCAGCTTGATCCAAGCCAAGTTCACTTGAAAGTCCATTTGTTCCCATTGGCCCAAGTCTTATTGGCCTTTCATTTAATCACCCCTGATTGCAGAGGCACACAGCCAAACTAGACGCAATATTAATTGCATGGAAGCAATTAACCAGCACAGCTTTAAAATTTAAATAGCTGCCACCAGTGGGGGACAATTCAACAGAACTGTGACATGCAAACATTTGATTGATTGCATCTACACCTTACCTTTTCTTCCAAGGAGCTCAAGGTGGCATACCTACCATAGTACTCTCCCCTCCTCATTTAATCCCCCCAACCACCTTGTGAGCTAGGTGAGACTGTCTTGAGATCCTTAGCATGCAAGCAATGGTGACTGCTGAGCTTCCTAAAATAGATTAATAACTGTACTTTCTCAGCCATCCCCACATTTCTTAAGCACATCATCCTAGGTAAGATACAGAATTTCTGCCCAGGGAAACAACATCTTCTTCAAAGGGGAAATCTTGACTCCAGTAATGCTAACAATAAAATGTTGCCAAGCTATCATGGGACGAACATTTGACACGAAGTTAATAACAAACTTTGAAAACCCGCTGTAAGTGATAAAGACTTCACTTGATGAAGTATGCTCCCATCACTGTAAATTATTCATTGAGGCCTGGTCTATCGTGTAGCAAAAAGTTACAGCAAGGTGTCCAACTTAACACAAGATGATTATCTGAAAGATAAATTGCCAGCTCCCTGGTGAAAGCTTAATGCAATATACACCAATTTCCCAGCCTGAAAGCTATTCCTGATCCTTATGGCAGCTTTTCCAAGTGAAAACACACAGGAGAATGGTGTGCTGTTGCGCATTTGAAATGAGTGGATTCAGGAATTGCAGTTTACTTTCTAGCAGGTAACTTTTCCCCTTTGGAATGACAAAACTGTCAGCCTTGCAGTGACATTGCTTTTTATAGTCCTAGTGCAACACTCTTACCATTTTCTCTGCCTTTTTAGGGCATGAACCGATGATTATTTGGATCATTTGTAATTTGAGATTTAAGAAGGCATCGTTTGCCATTTTGCCCTGCATTCGTCACTGGTTTGTTCCATGGCAGTTTACACCAAAAACTAGGTTATATGCCTTGCTGTGGAAAAGAAATATGTAACTTGTGTAATTTACATAATTAATTACATAAATTACATATAATGTGCACGTTACATTGTCCTTATGTTATTCCATCCCATTCATTTCGATTTAAAGTGAACACAATCCAAATGGAGGAAAAATTAATCTTGTATCGTTTGTGGACTGAAAGAAATAGTAGTGAGGACTGATTGTATTTGCTGGATTGATTTCAATTCCCGATACAGGATGAATTAGCAAACATCAGCAATTTCTGCTCCCATTTCCATCAGAACTCTCTGACATCCATGTTTGTAGTACACATCTATGGAAACTGATCACAAGGAATTAAGGCTTTGTTAAAAGTGCACATATTCATCCCCCCCCCCTTTTCAAACTTGCAGTCACATAACACCTTTTCCCCCCTTCATTTCCAAAAATGTTTGGATTTTACTGTCTTTTACCTGATTTTTGCTCAGCCTAGACTGAAGCCCTGAAATCTCTCCTTGCAAGGAGTACTGAGGCTGGTAGTAGATTTTACATTGAGGACTGAAGCAACCCAGAAACACAGATCTCAAAGTAAAATCTCATGAAAGGTAAAGCATGACTTATATTGTCATTTATAGAAAGAAGTGGAAATGCATTGAAGCACAAAAATGAAGCACATGGTACAAAACAAAATCACAATAAAAATATTTGAGATTTAAATAGCAGTGGTACTTAAATGATCAACGTGAGACTCCTAAATATACTTATTTGGAAATAAATGTCATTTAAATCAATGGGATTTATTTCTGAAATGTTAAAATTGGAGTGTTCAGATCTTTATAATTCCTTCTCTTTATTGAACAAATACTTCTGAATTATTTTCTATTGATCTTTTTGTAATGAAAAACTATACCCTGAGACATCAAACACAGACACACTCCAGTCAACATCAGATACTTCAGAACTAATGATTTCTACTGTATAATTAAAGTACTTTCTTAACTCTATGCAGTTTAACATGCTTAGCTTTTGCTGGAGCTTTTGAGTTTTTCTAAAGGGCAAATACAAATATGCAAGAGTAAAATAGCTGGTAAAAATCTTTTTTTAAATCCTACTTTTCTTTCTTGTCACTTCCTTTGTCCTTTTAGAAATTGTTTTGGGGTTATAAATGGAATATGCTTTGCTTACTTTTCTAAAACGCTGTATGCACTTGACAAAGCCTTTATAGAGGGATAAAATTATTGCTTAGTTTGTGAGTGAAAATATCTCTGCTTTTTCCACCATTGTGATGTACCAGCATTCAAACAACAAAAAGCTTTTTTTTTTGCCAGTTGTCAGGATTCATACAAAAGAGACTCTTGCTTTCTAAGTATCCCAAGCCCACTGCTATGAATGCAGAAGCGCAGATTATAACCTGAACCCTCTAGCAATTGAATTTCTTCCTTAGGGGCAAAAACTAGACCTACTGTTTTCACAAATCTATGGCTTTGTCTTAAGCTTTTAGTACACAACTGAAAAAACACCGAGGATCAAGTGTAAGGGCCCCAAAGCCAGTACAGTGGTATAATCTCTGCATTATACCAGCACTAACTCTATGTTCTCATGTTACTATCTTAAGAAATACAAATACATATTGCCTTAATTCCTTAGAGTATAAACAAGTTGTATATTTACATTTATCCAAGAACATAAATAATGATATCGTACTGCCTTATTTCTTATAAATTTTTGGTGCTACTGCATTCTACATACAACAGGGCTGCTCTAGAGTCACACAGGGTCCTACCCATCTCCTATTCACAATGACTTTGGAGAGAACAGTGTAATCCTCAGCCAAACTCAGGAAAATAATAAAAAGTAGTGGTGGCCTGTCCCATTTCACCACCTGAGGTGAAATGGGAAGGTGCTGCCCCTGTCCCCTCGGCCAAAGTCTCGCTTACCAGGGCGGTGCAGCAGTGGCTTCTGGTGAGATCCCATGAGCTGTTGCTGAACTCTCCCAAGGTCTTGTGCAGCTCTTGCTGGAAACCACGGTCACAACTTCTCCTCACTTCTCTGGTGGTGGGGAGGATTGAACAAGGTGGCTGCCTTATGAGTGGACCGGCCGTGATAAAGGACTAGGGGTGCCACTTGGTAAGACCTTTTTTATTGGCTAGGGATGCCATGCTGCATGAGGTGCACCACCAAAGATAAAGGGATCAAAATAGCAATCTGTTGGAGCATAGTTCATTTTATAAATTCAACTGAGAATGGTGCTTGGCCCAGACATTGAAGGTAGTTAATGTAGTCTGGAAATGCCCCAATGTGTGTAGAATCTTAATTCAGAACAGGAAACTCTTCTAGGTCTTTCTTAAATCTCTCCCATTTTTCAATTCCTACACACACTAAGGAATCAATCTATTTATCTCTCTATTCTATCTATCCATCTATTTACACACACAAACACACACTAGTCCAGTGAACATGTTTCATGCATGGTACATGCTTCATGTGTCTGTTTCATGACCACATCCATCAGTGTCTCTGGTATCTTAAACAATGGCATTCCAATGGGAGAAGCCTGCCTTGGACCCCCCGACACACACTTGATTGTGAAGCCTGCCCTGTTTATGCCTCTCTTCAGCAGAACCTGAATTCTCCTCTCCATCACTAGGCACCCCACATAAAGCCACTTGATTTTTGTAAGCTCATGTCTGTCTGTCTAGAATGCATTCCTTGAGGGTACTTGGGGTGTTGCGATCCACCAACATCTTTAAGAGCCAACTCATATCTAATGAAAGGCTGTTGGTCTGATCATTCTAGAGATACCTGTGCAGAAAAGCCTGCATGTAAGTATTACCAAGTGTTGTTATTTAATGGAGAGGAAGTTGAGACTTTGATTATAAAAGGCAGCAGCAGAGACATACTCTGATCTTAGCACTATGATCCCACTGTGCAAGACTGGAGACAAGCCTCTGCCTGCTGCTTTTTAAAATAGCAAACAGAGACTTGAACTCGAACTTTGACTCTCCAGACATTATAAGGATATTAGGTGACTGCTAGGTGGGTGGGTACAGTCTCTGAGCTAAAAATGTTTCCGACTCCTGATTTAGCATGCTGAGAATGAGCTAGCTGCGGTGATCTACACTTCTCCCACCTCTACTTCCTCTAGTGTGGCTACAGAGAGGAGCTGAAATTATGGTAACCATAGCATGTCATGTCATCCAAACATGACAAACTGTGTCTGATGTTATCAATTGATTGTTTGAAGCACAATGGCTTCGAATCATGTGTTATGAAGCTGGTTTGTTGCAATAAACCACAGTCAACATTATCCAGAGTTTAGGGTTCATGTAACACTAAACTGTGGCTAAGGAAAATTGCAAATGACAGCATCTGCACTCTTCCTTGCAACTGTGACAAAGGAGGAGAAAGGACAGGGGAGCATGCAGACCTGAGATTTACTGTGGCTTATTCTCATCACAGGAAACTATGGTATTACCATGATGTCCAAATGTAGCCTCTCTAAAAGTGGAAAAGACTAGAGCTAGTGAGTTATTTATTTATTTATTTATTTATTTAATAAATAAATATTGCCTATAGACCTCATACTTTCCTGCTCACCAGTTGAAAATAGCTAATGAACTAACAGTTCAAAGTTCCTGAAGTGTAACAATTACTTGAGATCTGGAACTAGTTTGCTCTATCTCCCCCTGGAGATTAGCTGCTTTGGCATTTCTAGCTGAATCAATTTACTAATTAATCTCACTTCATTGATTATCTTTTCCTGCAGGTGTTCTAATTAACATGTCAGGCAAAATCCAAGCTTCACATTTCAAGTCAACAATTTGAAATCTGACTGCTTTGAAACAATGTAAAATGCTAAAAAAAACACCCCACCACACAGCAAAACTCAAATAGAAATGAGGAAAGGTGGACTTTAAAAAATAAAAACGAACTATTCCTGATAAATAATTACTAAAAAAAAAGGATCAAAAGAATCCTATAATTTATCTGTCTAATGTAGAGTCAGAGACACTAATCACGTTATATGAAGTCAAGTTTTCTCTATTTAGGGATGAAGATTAATAAATATACACATTTAGGATTAAGAACAAAAAGGGAAGATGGAGACATGAGCTTCTGGGATACAGGAACAAGACTGGTGATTTTAACCCTATTTAAGATGGATAAATTTTATGAGAAATTGATTGAAAAAACTAATACCATTTTGCATCACCCTCTGCGCTCCCTATCCCCCAAAACCAGCAGGGGGCAATGGGAAACTGTACAAGGAGCACCTAGTTGCGCTCCCCGCAGATTGCGCATGACATGCATATGATGACGCCGGGCCCCCTCAATGTGGGGGGCAAGTTGGCACCCCTCATGTATCTTGAGTGGGCATGGGGCAAAGGTGCCATTTGCTGTTCTGCCTCCAGTGACAGCTTTCAGGTTACAGATCAGGGAAGCTCCAAAATGCAGCTCACACAAAGCAGTTATTTATTGTGAAGATTTCTCATCTTCATAAGCAGTTCTGAAAAGTGATTGACAGCAAGCAATATTTTTATAGATGAAACCACTTGCTTCAAAGTAATAATAAAGATGTCACTCATGCCAATCCTTAGGTATTTACTCAGAAGTAAATTTCATTGATTTCAATGGAATTTGTTTTTGAGAAAATGTTTTCCATCTTGGTATATAAACTGCACTTCCAGCAGCAATATTGGTTTATTCCACTTACAACGCAGCCGTAAACACATTTGCTTGGAAGCCAGTCCTATTGATTTTAGGGGCACTTAGTTTCACATAAGTGTACTTAGGATTGAAGCAGAGTCATCTGCAAATTCAATGCCTTTTGAATTTAGCTCTCAAGAGATGCAATGCTGCTACAAACACTACACAGTTATAATGCATAGAAATAAAGACTTCATATTTTAGTAATGCATGGAAAGTGAAGTAGAAAAAGCATAATAGTTGTAAGCCAGGATCTGTATCATGTTTTCCAAAAGCAATAAATAGCTTCTGTCCAACCAGTTTCTAAAACAAGCTTTACAAAAGCACCCAAAAGGTTTGTGAAGGCTTCCCTTAAACCCAGATATTTCTTTAATTAATTAATTAGTTGACATGCAAACAGTTCAATCATTTTTTAAAGAGGCAACTTTCTCCTCTGTCTTAAACATTTACATGAGACTGTGTTGCTAGATCCACCCCTAATGTCATGTGTGATGACATCCAAGGTTATGTTCCTTGGACAGACATGTATTGGTATGAATGTCTGCATAGGTCAAGCCTATGAGTAAAACCAGCTTTTCCTAGTTAGGGGTCAGCACCAACCCACAGGTGTTCAGGAGTCATGGCTAGTGCGAAACAGGACATCAGAGGTAGGGTTACCAGCATGGTCCCACCACTCCATTTCCAAACAATAAAAAATGAATAAATAGGGTCCTGAATGTTATCTGAATACTTAGACGAAGGATGACCAATATAGTGCCTAACAGATGTTGGACCACACCTCCCATCAGCCCTAGTTAGCATGGTCAATGGCAAAGGATGATGGAAGTTTTAGTCCACAACATCTATAGGGCACCATATTGACTAACTCTGATTTAGAATATGCTGATTCCGCTCAACACTACTTGCCATCAATTTGTGAACATCTCAGCATTCACAATGACACACTCCATCTTTTGGTGTAGTGCTTTGTTTATGCACTCTCACTGGAAGGCAGGTATCTGGATGAAGAAAGAATGAGGGCCAGTTGCTAGGAGGCAACCGGGCCAAAGCTTCCTTGTCCAATTCCAGCTGTACAATATTGACTGGCTGGGATAGACTGTAAACAGAGAGGCACAATCTACTGAAAGTAACACACTCTGGATTGGGAACTTCTGCATGATGGATGTTTTCAATCTGCAGTGCATTACTTTCAATGGCCTGCAAACATGTGTGGGGAAATGCATGAAAAGTAAAAGGAAGGTGTTTCTTTAAAAACAACAACTGGTGTACCTCAAAATGGCAAGTTTTGCAGCAAAAATCAAAACTCACAGAAATTCAGTGCCATAGTCAGAACACCCTGAGGAAGAATATGGCAGTTTGGTATTCAGAATTTTAATGAAACCTATGTACGTTATAAACAGTGGAACTGGTACAGACTGTGCCCATGAATAAACTATCAGGTCAACAAAGAAAATAAAAGCAAACCATGGAACAGACGACTCAGCTGTAGTATTCAGCTAGTTGACTCCCCACTCCCAAACCTAAGTCTCAAAAATTTCTTGTATAACAGTATGATAATGGACACCTTCTGTTTGAGCCTTTTTTAAAAAAAAAAAAAAAAAGTGAAGAATTTATCCCAAGGTGAGTCTGTGTCATTGGTAATATACCATATAAACGTACATTATTTCTAGGACATCACTTTGAATTGTGCAAAGCATTGATGCTCCTGTACACAAGTACTTAATAAATTGAACATGGGAGACAAATAAAGAAATATTTGGAGAATCAAACTAAGCTTTCAGGCACCATCAATAATTCCACTAAGCCGTTATAACTTGCAGCAGAAGCAAGTTGGTATAAAATGTTAAGAGGTCTCTTACAAATCTGCTTGTTTCCAGATGAATCCCTGAAATAAAAACAAACTGCATTTTTTTTCCACTCTGGAATTAAAATTGCTGGCTTCTGAACCGTGTTTTTTTTTTTTTTTTTTTTGAAAGAGAGCTTTGTATTTATCACAGTCAGAACCACAGGAGGACCTGCACATGGGAGACTGAGTGTCCAGCACTATTTGCTCTTAGTGTCTTGCCCTTATCAAGACTTACAATGAGAGGGTAGTGGGGAAACCTAGAGAATTAAAAATTGTGCCACTTAAGGACTTAAAAGATGAAGAACCGACTAAAGAGCATGTTGATGCCAACAGACTGGCTCACACAAGCCGGTAGACCCTTTGTGGCTATCTTGGGAGCATGTAAAGCAGCTAAACTATTTGGGGCTGGGCAGCATGCATGCTATTTGGAGACTGTCACGTGCTTCTGGGTTTTGTGCAATCATAGAAGCTCCAGAAAGAGGTGTTGCAATGAGGAAAATAACAGCAGTCACATATTCGCTGAGTTAGGGGTAGCCAAAGCGGTGTCCTCACTCCTGGTAGTCCCAGCTAGTGCAGGTTGATAGTCAGGGATTTGTGGAGTTCACAAATCTGGCGTTCCCCAACATTTTGGCTGCCCCTGCGCAAACTGAAGGCATTGGCTAACACACACAATAGGGGCCTGGCCATGAGACCAGTTCGTCTCACAGTGGAGTAATTTACTTGAGAGATTCCCACACCTCCTATGTTCCCACTCCACCACTTAATCTGCCAAGCTGGCACTTTTGCAAGTGCCTCATAGCAGCCATTTCACCCTTGCACAAAATCAATCTTTTAGTGTGGCATCACCTGCACTTTGAAATTCCCCGCAGGCGCCTTTACTGTATTGTTTACAGAGCCTGTCCAGGCATGCCTACCAATGCGTGTGATTTTATGAGGTATACTTTTAAAATAAATAAATTACTGATTTTATTTTATATTTAATTTTATGATGTAACTTGCTCTTGATTATTGTTTTTCAGTGGTATTTTAAAAGAATATTCGAGCCACTTGGAGGTCTTTTGTTCTAGAAAGCGGACTTCAACTTTTGTTAAATAAACCAATATTGAAACAGACTCAAGGCGGAAGCTACTAATTTTCAACACATTAGGGGGCAGTAACAAATGTTTCCATTTCTTTGTTAAAGGTATTGTACAAGAGAGTAATAATATAATACTGCATAAAACCACAGATTAAAAAGACAAGTAACAACTAAAACATAGCAACTAATTAAAATTGGATCTTAATCAGATGTCAAGGAAATAAACAACTATTTGACTTTTAGAAGACATCTGAAGGTAGCCCTGTATAGGGAAGTTTTTAATGTTTTATGTTTTGTTGCATTTTTAATATTTTGTTGGGAGCCACCCAGAGTGGCTGGGGCAACCCAGTCAAGATGGGCAGCATATAAATAATATCATCATCATCAACACCACCACCACCACCAATATCACCAAAAATGTATCAGACAAAGCAGCTCTTAGAGGTGGTATCCAACAAAGTAGTCTACTAGTGCAAGACCTTCTTTCTGTGCAATAAATTTTCCCTCCCTTTCCTTATCCTATTATGGGCTTTCCCCCAACTGTGCAGAGCAGATTTGAGGGGTGTGCAGGAGGAGAGAGTGCAGTTCCACTGTGCAAACAGAAATCCTTATGCTAATGGAACTGCTTTGTTGGATTCTGCCTTCTGTTCATGAGTATTATAGAGGATCACTGATAATTTAACTGGTTGGAATGGGAAAAGTAAGAAGCCAAGACTCAATTATGCTGGGTTATATTACATTCATGAGGAAAAAACATATAAAAGCAACATATGAACTGGCATTTTATCAAGGTAAAAAGACACATTTCTCACTTGGCAAGAATTTTGGATGGTTATTTTTCTTTTGGAGTTAAGATTTATTTGATGTACAACCCACAACCATGGAAATAAATGGGAATGTTGCTATATGGCTAAACAGGTTAAAGATTGCTGGCTAACGAAGTATGTTTACTACCTTACATGTTGACTTGGAGGTAAGCTTCGCTGAGTTCAATGTGAGTTCAATGGAATTTTCCTCTACTGTGAGTCTAGTTTTATTTCATTGTATGTGAAATAAATTATGGTGAATAATTTGAAGAACAGAGGCACAAATAAAGGCTAAGAAAAAAAAGAAATTTTTGCATAACCCAGTAAAGCTGCAATTATAAGTATGCTTACCCAGAAGTCTCAATGAGACCAACACAGCTTCTGTGGATACATTATTAAGAACATTCTGCAATGTAATTCTGCAAGCCAGAATGTAATTCTGCATATATATTTTTTAAAACCCTTGAATTAACTTTGTTTAGAATTTTTCTTATTCCTGTTTGCAGTTGAGTTTTTATTGTCTTATTTCAACCAATTTGCTACTAAATATGGATGTGGTATCTACGGTAAATAAAATGTAGATTTAAACATTTACTGAGAGACATTTAACATATGAACTATCACTGCAAAAACTTGTTTCATACAATACTAATGGTCACACTCTATTTGTATGGACATCTTCTGTAATTTTTCTAATATCCCTGAAACCACATGGGGTTTGGGCTGACTCTCCAACTGAAGGCAGTGGGAACTTTTCCTGTGGCAGAGTTTTAAGTGGGCAGAATGCTCACAATATTGAGCATGAGTCAGCCAAAGTGAAATTAATTTAACAAGTCCCATTAACTCCAATGGAAGAGTTAAGCACGTGCATAAATCTCTCCCATGGAGATCAACAGGTTCAAGAGTGCTAACCCCCGTAGTCTGCAATATTTCTATTACATTTGCAAAAAAAAAGAAAAGAGCAGAAAATCTTAGGTAGAATGGTGTAATGCTTAATGCATCAAAAACTAAAAATAGGCTGCCTGTACCCTGTTGAGAATATCCTGTGGAGATAAAAATCACAATCTTGGCTTGGCTGATTTTGTTTGGCAAAATGTAAAATACTGTACACAAAACTATCAAGAGAGAATTTGATTTACTTGCAATTCAGGCAGAGCTGTGCCAAGCCCAACTGGAGGAAAGAGGTATTTCTTTCAAGAAGTAGTTTTTGGACTGCTTGAACGTAATCCATTCTGGGAGTCCGTTCTATTCCTGAAATGGTTCGAAAACCAAGGTGTGGCTTCCAATTGGCTGCAGGAGCTTCCTACACTCAACTGGAAGCCACGGAAACCACAGAAGCTGCGTCGGACGTTAGGCTTCCGAAAAATGTTCGCAAACCAGAACACTCATTTCTGAATTTGTGGCGTTCAGAAGCCAATTTGTTCGTGAGCAAATCTTGGTACCATTCAAGTACCAAAGTACCACTGCATAGTATAATGTAGTCCCTGAGGTTTGGGGCTCATCTGTGTACTGGGCAAACTGCTAACTTTTCTTATAGGATTACTGATTGAATAAACGAGGTATAAGGAATTGCAATGTACTGTACTTTATACATGTGATATAGAAATGGATGGAGGGGGAGATAGTTATACGATAACTTATCTTGTGTCCTGGACACATTCCTAACTATATGTTCTAAGTTGGGGTTCATCAGGTGCTTGTGTCCCAGGGACCCTAAGTGACGGCATCTTTCTCCCTTTCATTCCCATGTGTACTGAAATGCATATATTAGAGGGAGTGCACATAAATGTGCATATATTAGTGGGGGAAAAAACATTTAAAACACACTATACATGGGGAAAGTTCTTGCAAAAATATTTGTATCAGGCGAAACAGCATACAAAATATGTACATTAAGAGAAATTTGCACTAAAATGAATTTTCATGAGGCTATTTAAAACAAAAAAACTGATGCAGAAATGTGGAAAATGAGAACCTGAAACTGTCAGATTTGTCCCATCTCCTATATATACATCAGCGGTAGCATATCTGAGGCTCTGGTGAAATTTTACAGAGGCACCTAGGACATTCAAGAGCTTACAAGAGACTAAGGTCATCTGGCTCCAGGGCTACATTTGATTACCCAAACCATCCAAATATTTAACAATGTGTGAGAAAGAAACCCCTGTTTAAAAAGCTTTCAGCCTGGTTTGTATATTGCATGGGGGGTTTGTCTTTTCTATTATGCCATAACACCCTCAAAAGTTCAGCAGTAGGGTGAAGACATGAAACAGCACAGCATTGGATTTGGGATGCTTATTTTTAGCAGAACAGAGTTATACTCAGTCAAGAAAATTAAACAGAATTTTCAAATGCACTTTGTCTCCTATGTGAGTTAATGCTACGCTGTTTTGATTTGATTTCTCCTCATGGCTATGTATTTACATAAATTCATCACAGACCCACATATGGGGTGCACATTTTGCATCTCCCGGTGTACGTATATTTATTTTACTCATGTGATTTACATTACCTCAAATGTACGTGGAGTAAATAAACAAGCCAAATAAATTCTAACTGTGGATAAAAACCATGCTTCTCAACAGAGTGAACCTATTATTGATTCAAATACCCATATCTCTCCTTTTATAGTGAACCAAGCTTACAGTGTGCAGAATGTTGACTAAAATGAAATGTGTAAGACGGGGCTTTAAATTGCATATTCTGGGTAAGAACCAAGCACACACAAAGGCTTCCAAACAGGTCTCCCCAGCTAGGCAAGGAACTGGAGGTATTGCACCTGGAGTTGCCATCTCTGATCCCAGGAGGTGCCCCAAGCCCACTTCAGAAAGCTGTACTGTATTTTTTGCTCTATAAGACTCACTTTTTCCCTCCTAAAAAGTAAGGGGAAATGTGTGTGCGTCTTATGGAGCAAATGCAGGCTGTGCAGCTATAACAGAAGCCAGAACAGCAAGAGGGATTGCTGCTTTCACTGCGCAGCAATCCCTCTTGTTGTTCTGGCTTCTGAGATTCAGAATATTTTTTCCCTTCCTTTCCTCCCCCAGAAACTAGGTGCGTCTTGTGGTCTGGTGCGTCTTATAGAGCGAAAAATACGGTAATTGCAATGATCAGCTTTTTTTGAGAAACGAGAGGCTTGATTTTGTGCCCCTTGCTTCTCCCTTTGCAACAGATTGATATGATTACTTATCTGTAGAGGAGTAAACACAGCTCCTCCAGCACTGGCCTGAAACTGGCCGGGTGGGGTCAGCACGATGCTCACAGGGGTCCTGCTCTTCGTTTGATTATTGTGATATAATTTTCCTTTATAAAGGAAACACAAAGTGACTCATAATGAAAATATAAAGGAATTCAAAGTCGTTTACTACAAGTCTAAAACAAAAAAACAAAGAGAGAGGTTTGCAAATATTAAGAGCTGCATGTGGACTGCTGCTTGGGAGGGAAAAGACCATAGGGGTGCTGAGGGCTGGATGAGAATTCAAATTCGCAACAAGAACAAAGCTAAATATTATAGTTATCGGTAGTATTTAGCAGTGCAACAAGTGTAGGACAATGAGCCAGCAAGAGTAGCAGAAACAATACAATGGCATGCTAGTTTTGTTCCACAATTTAGCTCTGTTTTGGAAAAAGAAAGAGGGCTGCAGCCAAATGAATTGCTCATAGGGATAATCATGAAACGTCTTCTGGATTCTTATTACTGCATACAGGCAGGGCTTTTCCGCAATGTCAAGAGAAGTTATTTATAGGCGGCAACAGGCGCCCAATGTGTTAATGAGGGACTAGTCTGCAGCCACGGTGAGTTGATGGGAGGCTATCGACATTTTTATTCACTACACTGCATTAGCTCTGAAGTAGGCACCACACAATTAGGGCCTTTTCATTTTGTGAAAATCAGCTCAGATTTAGCTCAATGTTCTGAATGGACGGAACTGCATCCCAACCAGAAAATAGCTTCAGGTTGGGGCAGAGGTACTGTGAGATTGGGATGTGCTCAGGACCAGCATTTTTATCTGAGTTCGGAGATTACTCCAGACTGTTTCCCAGCCATTATATGCATACTTCCCATGCCTTGGGCACCAGGTTGGTGAAGGCTGCCTCAAGGCCTAGTTTCCCCTATATTATCAGCATCTTGTAGCAAACTGTGTAAAGCTGATCACACTATCTCACAGACCTCCTTGCAACCATATTGCTATTCCTCTATAGCTGCAGAATCTCAAGGTGCGCTTCTGGAATGCACTACAGAACAATTTCCACTTTCTACAATTGTCTTAAGGCAATGTACAATAAAAAAGGCCCCCAAAAAGGTTTTAAAACCCTAAAACAATACAAAATAGACACTCAAGGCATTTCCCACTTATCCAACTAAGAACAAAACCTGTTGGAACAAATATGACATCTGTTGTTTCCAAAAAGCACAGGTAGCAGGCACCTGCTGTATCACGACAGGGGTGCTATTCCACAGAGCAGCAGCAGGTTCACTAAAAGCCCTGCTCTGAGTTACTGTGGAGTGGGCCTCTGAGATCTTTGGGACTTGCAGAAGAAACTCTTCCACAGACTGCAGGGATTTGCTGGGTATATAAGGGGTTGTATTTTATCCTACTTGTGTCTATGTTCCCCATTCATGCTTAACACCTGAACAGGAGTTGTCTGTGGATTGATCCAGGCTGCACATTTCTATCTGTGCACTTAAAAATATTTGGTGTGTGCTTACTATATATACAACCTCTTAAAGTCACAATTTGGAGTCTGCCTCTAAAACATGTACTGTGTGAAGTGACCCTAAATGAGCTAATAACATAGGAGCATTGAACTCATGTGCATCCTTCATGTCATTTCACTTTTATGACTATTAAAGGTAAAGGTAAAGGTACCCCTGCCCGTACGGGCCAGTCTTGACAGACTCTGGGGTTGTGCGCCCATCTCACTTAAGAGGCCAGGGGCCAGCGCTGTCCGGAGACACTTCCGGGTCACGTGGCCAGCGTGACATCGCTGCTCTGGCGAGCCAGAGCCGCACACGGAAACGCCGTTTACCTTCCCGCTGGTAAGCGGTCCCTATTTATCTACTTGCACCCGGAGGTGCTTTCGAACTGCTAGGTTGGCAGGCGCTGGGACCGAGCAGCGGGAGCGCACCCCGCCGCAGGGATTCGAACCGCCGACCTTTCGATCGGCAAGTCCTAGGCGCTGAGGCTTTAACCCACAGCGCCACCTATTAGATATGTATTTTTTTACTTTTTTTTTTACTTATTTTTCACCTATTTGACATATCAACATATATAATTAAAAGGGAAAAATATCTTAAGGCGTGCCATTTTTTCAAGTGCTTTTATTTGAGAAAATGCACATTCCGTGCAACACTGACAAGGCAATCCTATGCATGTTCCATCAGAAGTAAGCTGAATCTCAAGGAAGCTTCCTCTCAAATGGACATGGGATTGCTGCCTCAGCAGATTTTAAGGTCTGTTTCCTCACAAGCTATTTTTGACTGTTTGATTCCCCTCATTCTTTGTTTGTGATCTTCAAGGTACCACCTTGGTCACTTTGGTAGCTCTCTCCTTACATCACAGTTGCCGACGTGGGATGTTTCTCTTTTGTGCAGTGCTGCACTGAAAGCTTTCTTTTAGCAAAGAAAAACTGGTTATATGACATGCCTGATTTAATGCTCATTCCAGTTTCTTTTCTTATAAAATATAAAATGTATATAAAAATGATTTTATAAGACAGTATCTTACAAGCCAAACAATGTATATATAAAAAAGAAAAGTGTCGCTGTATGTCATTTAGATCAGTATTTTCCCCATTATTTTTACATTTGAAAGCCAAGGCTACACTTCTGGTTCATCAGTCCATTCCTATTTAAGAGCTATGGAGAATTCTGGCAGCTTCCATACTGGGCCCTTGCTGTAAAATAGCCATGCTTTGTTCACTCACTTTTACAGGGAACCTGCATGACAGTATGATAAAAATATGCTCCTCCCAGGTTATCAGCTTTCATTTTTGTCAAAGCTCAGAAAATCAAAGCTTTTTAAATCAACAAATTGGAACAGCTGCACAGTTCCCTCACTGTGTAGCTATTCGTACTGGTTATAGTCGGTTGTACATCCAGCCACACTACCTTCTCTATTGGTCTATCTCACCTATATAAGAATCAACTCTATCTTTTCCTTTTCAAATGCCTTTATATCCATTTTTCTTCTCTCCCCTTAAACTCTGCTAGATTTTAAAAACATGAACCTGATTTATTATTATTATTATTATTCCAGCAAAAAGCTTACGATGTTCTCCCTAGTACCACTGTTAGCTACTACATACAGCCTTCAGCTGTGACCCAGCACAGGAGAAAAGAATGTAGGGTTTTAGGCAGGCAATCTGCTTCCACATGTGTTTTTTATTTTATGGTTCATGGTATCTATTAAACTATATGGACGTTTCACAATACAAATGTCTGAAAGAAAACAAATTAGAATCCACTATCTTAATTTGTAAGTTACAAAATACATAAACACAATGCTTCCTAAAATTGAGAAATCAATGTGTCTGTCTCAGGAGACAGAGATGTTTCTTAGCCATTCTGAATGATTATGAACTGTATTTCAGTCCAAAAATAACATTTTTTAATCTACAGTTCCAGAAATGGATGTGAAACTTACACTGCTCCCTTTCCTACATATACACAAGAACAGCTGAAGTATCCTTACAATGATTTTGGAATTAACGGGCATGGAATAGATTTTCTCCAACCTAGAATAATATCATTTTACAGCTTATTTTCCCATTCAAGTGGAACAGAGAAAATGACCAGCTCTGCTTTCAGGTCTTTAGAATGACATTTCTACATATTCAATTCAAAATTGAGCTGTCATTTCCCTCTTTCTTTCTTTCTTTCTTTCTTTCTTTCTTTCTTTGCTATGAGCTGAAATCACCACCCTTCCTCCTCCTCCCATTTTTGAACAGCTTATGATATCAAAGAAGAAAGAAACTGAAGCCTATAAGAATCTAACCATAGACAGGACTTGGTGTACACCTGTCTGCAAGTGGACACACCAGAGATAAGCAACCTGTGAACCTCTAGATTCTGGTGCATCTCAATGCCCCTCAACCATTTAGCATAGTCAATGGTCAAGGATGACGGACATTGTAACCACAGGTCCCCATTCCCTGAGCTACTACAAAACTAATGCATAAGATTGTGCACAAGCAGTTCCAGGTGTCTGGATTTGTGCCTTTTGAATGGTGCACCCAGTGTTTTTTAAAATTTATTTAACATTGTTGCTGTTGTTGTTCAGACTCTGCCATAGGCCGAGAATGAAATTAACAAAAACAATGTTTAAACAATGCAAAAAACAAACAAACCCAGAATCGGGACGACTTTAGGGGGGTATTATTGGGTTGTTGTTTTTATTTTCAGTATATATATATTGTGGGTTTTATGTTGATATTTTCTGAAAACCGCCTTGAGACCTCCAGGTATAGGGCGGTATATAAATAATAATAATAATAATAATAATTAATAATAATAATAATAATAATAATAATGTAAATGAGAATAAAACAGAATCAGGGAGTATGACAAACTTCAGCCAGAAAACAAAACAAAACAAACAAATAAACAAACAAACAAACAAACAAAAACCTCAGCAAAATATTCAACAAACCCAGCATGACCCAAGAGCTCGCTGAAATAAAATCACCTCAATGTGGCAACACAAAGCCATCAAAAGAGAAAATTCTTTCTGGGAGGAAATTGCAAAGTATTTCTGAAAAGAGCCTCCTCTCCCTGCCCTCAAAAAATGACAAGAACCCACGGGTATTTCAAATGGTGAGGGTACACAGAGCAGTGTCTTTGAGGGAGATCTTAAACTCTGACCGAGTTCATATTGTAACTTGTTTCTGCACACAGGCTGAGTGCTGCAGCAGTGGCGGGGAGGGGTCAACGGCAGCCTGCCTAGGTGCTCCCCCCAATCTGGAGGTGGGGCTATTGGTCTGTAGGGTTTTGATTTATATTGAAATTATAACTTCATATTGTAGGTGACAAAGTCCTATGATAAACAGAATAGGACAAAAAATCAAGAAAAGGGAACATCAAATTAAGAATAACCCATTGCAGTTTGCCTCGGGAAAGGAGGAGACTTCAAATAGTGTGCTTGTTCCTTGTTTGGGTCCTCCGGCTGCTTACTTCATGCTCAAGTCAGTTTTAAGAAAATAAACAGCTTCGCAGACATCTACTTCATTACAGACGTAATAATGATGGAACATATGATGCACGGCATCAAAACACAGTGATAAAACCTTCACCAAACACACTTTGCAGGCCATTCCCCCCCCCCCCAGTGTTTTGCAAGAGTCTGGGGAACTTTCTGCTGATACTAAAAGAGCCAGCCAGCTAGGCACAAGAGAGAGAGAGAGAAAAATATCTCCCTAGAATCTCATGAAACGAACCTGTATAGCTCAGCCAACTGCCTTCGTCACGCTTACTGAAATATCCCGAAATGACTAATCCCTACAAAAACACAATTTTAAAAGGTTTCAGAGATTCCACCCCACCACCTCCATCCCAAGCTGAAGCTGATGGCCTGTCTGTGTCCAAGAAGGGCATTTTCTCTCTAGAGTCTTGTTGAAATATAAGCTTGGATGGGCAGTAACCTGGTTGATTTGATTAGCTACTCATTCACTGAAACTGTTATGACTTCAGGAAACAAAGACTGGCTTGGAACAGACAACTTTCTTTTTCGCTTCTAGCAGCCCTTGGTGATGATGTTTTGAGCAGCAGAATTCATTTAAGGCTACCATAAATGTCACTGTCATAACTGCATCAGACAGAGCTGAAGGTCAGAGTTGACATTACATCAATGATGGTTCATTTATTATATCACTGTCTGCTTGTTTGGTGTGTGTTTTTTTAAAGTCATTAAAAGGGGTTGCTTTATGTATTCCAGAATAAAAAACAAAAAACATTTTAAAATAATCATGATTATTTCCAGGGACCTACAGAAGCTAAAGAACTAAACTTACAATAATTTCAGTAAAATCAGATGAAAATTGCCCTGGTGATTGCTATGGTCTGTATACAGAAAGAAAGACTCTACCTAAGCCAAGTTGCTGAGATCTAGAAGCTTGAAAAAGGAACATGTTTTCTCTCCCTGAGCAGCCAAATGCAGCTAGTGAATGCACCTGACTTTATCATGGCCAGACTAGATGTAAGTCTGCTTCCACACTAGGCAAACAATGCAGAGACTGCTTTGTGCCTACCACAAGGGTTATGGTGAAGATGCGATTAGTTCCAAAAGACTGCTAAGAGGTGAATTGGACCTTCCCCTTCACACACACAACATCTATGCCACAAGCACTAGTGGGATGTACTCATAGGAAAAGTGAAATACTTCCAACAGCATGGAAACTGTGGCTTACCATGGAAAAAGAATGATTGGGTAGCATCAGGATTCATCCATCTGGAAGCAGCCTTAGTCTTCCGCAAATCCCATCCATGGCTTCCAGTGAGGGGAAGTGGTGTTCCCCTGGCAGTGGTGGCACTGCATTTAATGGGATGACAATGGGGCAGGGCAAGGTCAGGGCGCTTGGCCAGCAGGAGCTTTGCAGGTCAATGCTGAGGACCACAAAGCTCTTTATTTTAAAATAGTTTCAGTTAGCTGCATTAGAAACTTCAGCATTCTCCAAAACCTTCAGATGACGTTCAGAAGCAATAGGATGATCAAAGCTCAAAGGAGATTGCTGTAACCACCAATCACCTAATCAGTGATTACGGCAACCTCAGTTGAAGATGTGCTTTCAGCACCCATCAACTGATCGGTGCTGGAAGTGCACATTCCAAGAGGTTTCTTGTAACCAAAGATCAGCTGAACGACAGCAATAACTGAGCTTCTATGTGGTCTTGGCAGTGGGGAAATGGTCCTAAAACTGGAGCAAGAATGAAATGTCCTGCTTCCCAGTGGTAATGCCACTCAGATACTAATTCATTTGCAAAAGTAGGGAATAAGAACAAGCCACATTTAAAATGTTATTTCTTCTTAACCCCATATTTCTATAAAAACTTAGATAACTGTAAAATGATATGCAAATTCACAACAAAATTCTGTATCGCACAACATTTCAATGGCTACTAGATATATCACGGGTCACATTCACTAACAGGTGATTTAACATTTGGGTCATAGAGCTTGACACAATGTACAGAAACCACAATTAAATTATGTAAAATGTTAATCTGCCAGCTCCAAAATATTTCCCCATATTCCTAGCCTTTGACTTCTCTCTCTCTCTCTCTCTCTCTCTCTCTCTCTCTCTCTTTCTCTCTCTCACACACACACACACTCTCAAAAGTACTTTTTGTCAACTCCACAACTGAACTACCAGATGTTCAACCTGATATTATTTAGCTTACTTTAAAAAAGCATGAAAGCAAAAATGAGGGACTGAAGAAATCTCATGAATACATATTAACTGAGAACATAATTCTTGCACATTGAAGCCAGCTTTGACCTTAGACCACACTAAGCCACAGACCTATTGCAAGACATGCAATCTTGACTTCTCAAAACCTGAAGGAAGAATGTGCCATGCAGTGCTAGAGTTTAAGCTTAATTTAATTTTGCAAGTTACTTTTTGCTTTTAAAAGTGACAAATAAATGTCATAAGCAGCAGCAGCAGCAGCAGCAAATTCCTGCCTCACATCTGTATGCACCCCTGGTTTCTTCACTACTCCCTCTTTGTATCCAGGATTTTTAGGCATACGGTAGAGACTCAAAGCAGCCCAAGGGTGCTCCTACAGATTGCTAGGACTTCACACCCATGTTTGTAGCATTCAACAAGGACACTGGAGATGACTGTAAGGCACAACAGTGGTTTAGTAAGGTACAGGGATGGGTGCAGACTGTGTTAGATGCCTGCCATTCATGTTTCAGCATTTTGCTGCAAGACTTCTTATACTGGAAGTGAATGGCACAAACAACTCCCCAGGTCTGCACCAGACACTTCAATTATTTCTGGAAGTGCCCTAGAGCTAATAAAAAAGGAACCAGTCCTAGGATGTGTCCTCAAATGCTTCTACTCCCACCATTATCTGAACACACGAAAAGCCAGACTGTTTTTCTCCAAGAGGGGAGGGGTTTTGCCCATAATCCCTGGAGGAAAGTCTCCATGAACCAGGTTGTGCACAAACACAAGCATTTTTAACATGCTAATGATAGTTCTTTTCCCACTTGTTTTAGTCACCTAAATTGATGCGGCTTAGCTGTGTACAGTCTTGTTCATAACTGCCTTTTCCAAATGTGTGTCTGCTAAAACAGTTATGCCTATCATTGTCCCTGACTATTGGCCATGCTGGCTGTCGTTGGAGGTCAACAACATCTGGAGGACCACAGGGCAGCCGTTCATGTGCTAAAGTATAGTCTGCCTGCTCATTAGAAAGAGAAAGGCGTGGTTTAGAGGACTTCCGGGTTAGCGCCATCGACTAATGGCGGATTCCCTCCGAGCTCCGGAGGGAATCGGCTCCGCAGGATCGGGTCTTGTCCGCGGCGGCGACGCGGGGACCCTTAAAAATCACAGGCGCGGATGCCTGTGAGCATGGTGACTCGGCGGGCACCATTTGCGCCCCCCCAAGCTGCGAAGGAGCCTTTTTAAAGGCTCCGGAACGGGGACGGGGTGCGGCGCTGTGCTGTGAGTAGACTGCTCCTTCTGCGGAGTGAAGCCGCAAGCCATTGTCGGAGAGCGTTGACTTTTTCTTTGGAACAATTGGACTTTAAAGTAACAACCCGTGAGTAATACGGAATTTGGAATTAAGAGCAAAATTTTGTTGAATCAGGAACGAGCGGGGAAGGGTTAAAAAGGAAGTCCGCCCCCCCTCTTTGTAAATAATCTAAAGCAAAGAACCTGCTATCGAAGGTCAAGAGAATCCTTTCTTTCTTTTTTTAAAAAGACTTTAACCTTCATGGTTTGACACTATAAGAAACTTTACTGGAGGATAAAAGATTAACTTTGGGAGCTGAAGTTTCACCCCCCCCCCCGGACCCAGGAGCGTCCCGCGAGAGAGCCTGTTGATGAAGTATTGAAGAGTTTGACAGCTGTCAAATTGGCTGGCAGAAGGAAAAAGAGAACTTTGTTTCTGTCGCTTCTGCTGGTTATATTTGTTACAATTTGTTGAAAATAAGGAAGGGCTGATACAAACTAACTTGATTATTGGATTTGAGCTGTAAGACATTAAGGAACCAAAATCCCCCTAGAGGGGGTTTAGGGACATTACAAGAATGGCTGGAGGAGGGAGAATTCAGACTGAATTGGATAGAACATTTGTTCTCTTGGGAAAGTTACAAGGCCAAATCGATGTTTTGGCTACAAGCGTCACAACTCTGGTCTTAGCAGCAGATAATATTGTTGAAGCTGATAAGGATTTGAAGCAGGAAGCCTATACAAATGGACAAATAGAGAAACTTGAGAGCCATGAGAGTATGGAGAAGGAGACATATGTTGCCCCTGAAGAAAAGGAAGGAGGAGCTGCAATTTTGCAGATGTTAAAGGAGAGCTGCAATTTGTGGCCTGACATGAAGGCAACAAAGGAGAATAAAAACTTGAGGTGGAAAGTCTGGCCTGAATTGGAGAGCGCAAAACTGAGAGATCTCCTCATGTGGGGATCTGAAGACCGAAGGATTATAAATTTGACCAGGGTAGAAGTTGGAGCTTTGGGGACATTTGGACTTGAAAGGAGTATGAAACTAGATTTGGAGTACCCCATAGGCTTTACCTTTAAGCATGGAGGGCTGGCTGGAAAAAATATGGATCCTGTTGGGCCGGAGCCTCTCCGAGATTTGGGGTCTAGCATTAAGGACTATCAAAAAGGCCAGCAGAGAGAAACTGAAAGAGATTTAAGAGCCTCGGACGTGAGATCTCCAGGCTAAACAGTATATTAGACTGATGAACATTTGTTGGGGACTGAAACCGGGAAAGGGGTGGGTGGAGTTTGGGAATCCAAAGGGTATATAACTATAACTTGCTTTGTTTTTACTTTGTTTTGCTATCTGTATGGAATTTGGGAAAGCTGTGGAAGGGAAATTTTGGTCGACTTTAGGAAAAATGTTTAAAAATGAGTAACGATGTATAAGTATTGATGTTTAAGTTTGGATATAAGGATTTGCTGAATTAATAATTTAAATTGGAATACAAGAAGGGGAGGTGCGAGGAGGTCTGAGAAACAAGTTAAATGAAAATAAGTAATTGAAATTTTATGTGTTTTTAATTGTTTTTTAAGTTTTGGATTTTTGTATTTCTGTTATTTTTTGTCTAATTTTGTTTTTGTGTGGTTTTTGAAAATGCCAATAAATATTCATAAAAAAAAAGAGAAAGGCGTGGTTTAAAGTGGCCACCAAAGTGATGCAAATTAATCTGAAATGCATTTTACCAGAAATGAAACCTCTGTGGTGACTAGTGTCAGCAGCCCAACAGCAACTCAGGTTTTTTTTACAACTAAAATATTTTAAAACTTATCTCATTGCTGTATTTATTTGCATATCATATGTGTATTCACTCTATATCAGCTCGGAAAATCGGTGAGCATACCACCCACCTTAAAGCAGCAATGGCTCTTCAGATGTTGTTGGAACTCCAATTCCCATCAGCTCCAACCAGCATGGCCAATGGTCAGGGATGATGGGATATGGAGTCCAGCAACACCTGGAGGGTCACAAGTTCCCCATTCCTTCCCTGTGCCAGCACTGTCCATTGTTTTATGATCCCAAGGTTTTTTCCTGGTATATGGCTATCCCTTATTTCATAGCAAGTCTATCCTTCCCTGCGGCAGGACTTCCCTTCCTGTTCATTACGTGGAGAATGGATATTGTGCTATAGGGAGTAGCGAGAATACAGAGCTAAATCTCAGCCACTGCAAAGGCGTTATAGCATGGGTTGCATGATACAGCAGTCTTAATTACATTGCACTTGGTTCCAAAACAGTTTGGTCAAAACACAAAATGATGCTAACTGTGAAGGAAGCATTTTGTGTGCATGCCTCTGAAATATCATTTAAAATTTCCAATTCGAATTAGCAGTGTGTTTTTCCAGCATCATTACTGGAGATGAATGATACATCAAAAAAGAGTTACAGAGTATTCCCAGAAGGTGAAGAAAACTGACTGTCAGGAACTTGTGAAAGACCAAGTAGAGAAGTTAGTTATTTAGAGAACCCGTAGGCAAATGCTGGTTAGCGTAATTTCACAGGCGTTTGGAAGGGGAACAATAAACCCTTGATCTGGTTCAACATCCAGTCGGTGCAACGTATAAGCAAGATAGATGAAGCTGTCTGATATTTTTGTCTTTGTCATTCATAATTTCGTCAAGTGCAACCCCACCAGTGTGTTCAATTTGGAAAGCAGTCAGGAAAAGAAGTCAAATTCCAGCAAAAATGTAAAACACACAGCCTCCCACGGACTATGAAGTCTGGGCAAAATTGACTCAGGATCCCAGCAAGGAAGGCCAGTTTTTTCCCTTCTGGTATACATTTGTTCATGCTTTAGTGAATGTTGTGAGTCTCCACAGTAAATTCAAAAATCATGAAACTGTCAGAAGCAAGAACAACGGAAAAATAAACCTACAGAAATAAAGAGGGATAAAACCCTTTGACAAAAGGCTTGCATATGATTACAGAACCCCCTCAAAAAAGAGGTCTCTCTACTTTATAATAAATATATTGCTAAATCAAATAACTTATTTTATCTGTCAGTCTATGGCCACTCAATAAAACTTCTGAGAACAGCTAACAAATGATGTACAGTATGTATTATTTCTAGCATAGTATATCATACATTGTACCTAATCCCACATGTTCTTGGCTGGATAGCTCAGTTGGTTAGAGCATGGAGTTGATAAGGCCAACTTGAAGGGCTAGAATAGCGCTAGAACTGGGCTGGTGCAGCATCACTGAAACTTGCAGACATGATCCTATGGAATGTTCCTACAGCAGAAGGTAACATTAAATGGTGGGACCTCTGAGCTCTGTCTAGGTATTTGCTGAAGAGCTGAAAGAGCTACAATGCCACTTTTACTTAGCAGAAAGTGGAAAACGTTTCTTAGAAGAAGGATTGCGCATATTAAGAAATGACCTCCAACATTTTACAAATGCTTAAAAGAAATCATGTAATTCAAAAAGTGTAGCAGGGAAAGAGAGAAAATAAATTTCTTTGAATACATACTATTATATTCACATTAGACTTCTACTGAAAAAGATCAGTAAGAAAGGTCCATGCCAACAATTCATGATAAACATAGCCCTATAATCATTCTTTTGTTCAAGAGTGAATAAAGGAGGCACTAATTAATAGACCAGTGATTCTCAACACCATGGCACAAATAATGCTCACATTACTATAAAAGATCTAATAAACAGCCCAAGGAGGTATTGTAATAAGGGGGAAATCCACTGTCAGTTGCAATATGGTTCCTCCCACACGTCCTACTAAAAGAAACAGCAAGATATCAGATCATTAGTCTCACTAACCTGTGGCGTCATTCCATGGCAGATATACATGATCGGAATATTTTCTGTGTCTGGCCCTTGATCAAGGCACAAATCACTTTTCAGAGAATTCTGCAGCTACAGAGTACAGGCAGTGGAAGAAAAAGAGAGAGGAAAAAGAGAATACATGCTTGTTAAAATAGGACAAGTATTATACTTGATCAAAGTTATATCTTGGCAATAAAATTTTAACTACCTATAGGCAGTAAAACACAAAATTGCTTGAATGTTTAATAATGTGATGCTACGGCATCATCTATAATGCACCATTTACATTCAAGATTACAATTCTCTAAAATCTTTGTATCACTAGGATCCCAACACCACAAGCGAATTTATGATTACTTATTTTATTATTATATTGTTTCTGGCATTGGCCTTTTCTTGGTTACTCTTTAGTGATAAGAAGGAAGAGCCATGACTCTTAGTACTTATGACAGGATGTTAAGGATATTTCTTATCCCCTACACATGCCCTCCAGTTCATCAAAAGAGCCTCTCAGGGGGAATCAGAGACCCTCCTGAACAAGGTGGATTGTGGGCTGGGGGATGCTAAAGGAGTGAGGAAATTTGCTCAAAAGAACATTTATGGGAGGTAAAGTTCCTCATCCCCTCATAGCAACTCCTTGCATCACGGTTTGTTCAGGAGGGCCCAAGACCAGGGAGGCATTCTTTTTTGGGGGTGGGGAGAACAAGTGGCTTCCATTACCTCCAAGTTAATTTATCATAGGATCCAGGCAACCTTGCATGTCATGATTCTATTCATATATATATATATACACACACACACAAAGTATCAAATGTGGTGACAGTGATAATAATACAACAAAACAACAACACCACAAACTTTATCCAGACTGTATAACGTTTATTGTACATGTAACTTGTTAAGATAGAGTTGTACATTTATCCACCCCATGTTTACAGTATCTCCAGACTTTGTCTTGCACATGGCACCTTAGTATGTTTGTTGTTTTAATGGTTATAAGTTGATCTAGCTACTATTCTAGTAAATTTGGTTTTATATTTTTAAGCCAGTTTGTGGTGGTGGTGTTTTGTTGTATGATTCTGTTCTTGGCATATCAATATATGTAAGAAGAGAACATAAGAATAGTCATGTCAGATTATTCCAATGGCATGTCTAATCTATATTGTGATAGGAAGCCCACGTGCATGACCTGAGAGTAAATTCCTCTCCTATAGTAGTTGCTCAGAAACTAATATTCAGAGGCATATTGCCTCTGATCCTGGAGACAGTATAAGCCCATCATGACTAGCAGTTATCAATAAACTAATGTTTCATGTCTTTGTCTAATCTCCTTTTAAATACATCTATAAATCTGGTCTGGGAAAGACTCCTCAATGTAACTCCAGGAGTGATCCTGGAATCTGTGTAGACAATGCTGAACTAGATGGGCCATTGAGCTGATCAGGTGAAAGGCAGATTCTCATGTTCCAAAAGGTTTCCGTTTCATGAAAATAATGGAGACAGACAGAAATGCCAACATTAATCCTGAACTTTTAAGCCTGTGAATAAATCCCCTAAAAACAATGCAGCTGCATGTATCAACACCAATGAGGGCTTGGTCAAATATCTCAATTTGCAAAGGCTTTTCTGACAAATCTAGAGGACAAATGATTTTAGAAAAGCAATGCACACAGTGTGACAAAAGTACACTTGGAAACTAGATGAACAGTTGCATTCACTACTTATCTTTCCTATGTCAAGACAATTTCATGTCTTGCACCAGTACCCTTTAGTATTTCAGATTTCTTTCAGAACTTCTTTGAGAAGCCTGGCACAGTTGATACCTTTGCAGGGCTGATCTGAGCTTTTAATGTATGCCTGTCAAATAAATGTTGGATTTATCCAACAAGTGTGTGACAGAAAACTCAGTTATTCCATGGGCTTGTACTGCTTTTACCTCCCTTTTTATATCCTTGATCACAGAGGCCTTAGGCATCATCCCAAACAATAAGAAACACTCTTTTTATAAAGTGAGAAACCAACTCAGTTTTTATGAGAGTCTGAGTTAACTTTAGATCTCTGGTGTTTAAAAAAGAAACCATCTTGTCAAACATAGAATTATTTTTGCCTGTGGTCATACTGTAAGTTTTTATTTTTAACTTTCATTAAGTGCACTGCAGTTGGACTAACATGTATACATAATTAGGAATAGGCTGTTAACCTGAGAATAAAAATCTATTTTATTAATTTTATTTGGAGGCACTTTCTGACAGCTAGAACACTGCTATCTTTCTCATCTTTTCAATGCTGAGTTTCATGAGAAAAGGTACTACGTGGAATACAATGAACCTTAAGTGGGATTTAAATGCACAAATGTCAAATTCATCACGCATTATCTAGCAGAGGAGTTACAAGACTGAGGGACTAGCAATTCTCTTGTTTTAATTTCTGTGCTTTTAATGGGATTGTTTTGGTGCACATTTTAATCATGGCCCTTTACATTTTAATGGTATCGTTTTATTCCATATTTTAATTATGGTGTAGTTTTAATTATTCCTTAGTTTAACAATGTTATACAGTTTGTTTTTATGTTTTGTAAACTGCTCAAAAGCCATCTGGGTATTAAGAAGTATTATATTATTAATTTAAAAAATACAATTTCAGGTGTCCTAGAGATGCATTCCAGTCTGGGGTGCTTCTGGAACCTGCATTGCTCCTGGATTGCCTTGAGATAATTACAGCTATGAGGGATTTGCTCAAATTCATTTGGTGTACCATCTTTCCTAGAGAAAGCCGACTGGGCCATTGCACACATGACTTGGTCACATCCAGATTTGATTACTACAATACACTCTACATCAGGCTGAATTTGAAAGGAGTACAGAAAACACTCTTGCAAAAGCCACAATTTTCCAGGGTTTGTTTTTCCAAGTCTCTTATTCTAACTTTGTTCAATCTGCTCTGGCTTACCGACTGATTTCTGGGCTCAGCTCAAAATGCTGGCTGTTACAGATGTAGCCCTAAATATTTAGGAAGAGAATATTTGAAGGCCCATCTTCTCTCACATGAATCTGTCCCCAAATCGGTGTTTTTCACTGATAACACTAAGTCATGATTTGTTTAGTCAACGTGTGATTTGTTTGAATGTCCGAACACAGCCCAGCAGGCTAACCATGGCTTGTAATGGGTGGTAACAAACCGCAATGTGAAGCATGTAAGCATTCTAAATGTCAGATCACATTAAAGGTAAAGGTACCCCTGCCCATACGGGCCAGTCTTGACAGACTCTGGGGTTGTGCGCCCATCTCACTTAAGAGGCCAGGGGCCAGCGCTGTCCGGAGACACTTCCGGGTCACTTGGCCAGCGTGACATCGCTGCTCTGGCAAGCCAGAGTCGCACATGGAAACGCCGTTTACCTTCCCACTGGTAAGCGGTCCCTATTTATCTACTTGCACCCAGAGGTGCTTTCGAACTGCTAGGTTGGCAGGCGCTGGGACCGAGCAGCAGGAGCGCACCCCGCCGCAGGGATTCGAACCGCCGACCTTTCGATCAGCAAGTCCTAGGCGCTGAGGCTTTAACCCACAGCGCCACCTGCGTCCACTTGCATAGGGCGAGTAAGAACTTCCCTCAAGGTGACACAGCAAAGAAGATAACTCTTTCCTTTCTGCCCCTCCACTTGTAGGCTACATATGACTACGTTCGGTACCTGTGTGGGCATCAGGTTTCTACTTTTAAAGGACTCAAAACACACCAGAAACAGAGATGATACAGCAGTGCATGCATGTGTGAGGTAGAGTAGAACAATCACACCTCTGTCAAACAACAAGCAGCCAAACAGTTAAATAAATGAACAAAATAAATGACCTGCAAGTTTGTCCTGTGGCGGTTATCTGGGAGAATTATTTCCCACAGCGATGAATAATCAAGGTAAATAAGTAGGACTCTTACCACTCCATAGGCAACAGTGTCTGAGTACATTCTCATTTCTGGATATACGCTGACAAGGTACCACCTAAAGGTCTTGCACTGTAGCTTTTTCCTCAAGGCTTTCCTCTCAGAAATATCACCAATGTCAATTCCAGAATCCTGTGCACATTGACCAAAAAAAACACATCAGAGATATAAAAGCCATCCTCCTGCTCTCTAGCAGTTCGTGTTACAATTCTCCGTGCTCTTTTGTAAAGTTCAGTGAAAGGGGGGGAAAGGAACACAGGGATGTGCACTGAAGCATGATTAGCATACTTTAGCTGCCTAAAATAAATAGGTATTTCATACAAAATCTGAGGTATTTGTGTCAGTGTGTTTAAACATAAAAGACACCATCATTTGGGGGCCTGATCCAGAATATTTTACATTCAGTGGGTTAATTCTCACTGACTTCAATGGATTTTGAATCAAGTTCCACAGTAATAATGTCATTGAAGCAATTCTAAGATTCAAAAACAATTGGTATATATAAAAGCAAGTTGTCCTGGAAACCACTTTTCTACCAGCAAAGGTATGGTCTATTTCAAAGATTCCATTGCTGGGCAAATGTGGATGTGTGGCTTTCGTATTTCTCTGCAACAATTAGAAATCCTGCCCACCTTTTTCTGTTTGTTGAATGTTTTCCCCAGGGAGGCTCGCTTGCTGCCTACATTACATATCCTTAGGCATCAGGCAAAAACATTCCTCTTCTCCCAGCCCTTTGGCTAATTAAGCAATCTATGGCCCTTTAAACTGTGTGTCTGTGAGGGGTATTGTTTTTGTTAGTTACTATCTTGCATATTTTTATGTTTTTATATTGTGAACTGCCCTGTGGTCCTTGGATGACAGGCGGTATAGAAATTTAATTAACTGCAACAACAATTTCAGTTGCCATATTTGTTGAAGGAATTTGCAAAACCTTTCCCCCCTCCCCTTTTCATTGCATTTTATGGCTAAGCCTTGGCTGGTGTAACACAGTTTTGTGGAGTTCAAGATACACGAGTTTCATAAAGAGCCTGTAAGTGGAGATCAATAATTTATCTCATTATAGCTATGCAGTAGAGATTTCTAGAGAGGCATCTAAATGCAAATTCATGACCAGTCTTTGACAGGAAGTAAAATGAGACATTCTTACTGTAGATTATGTCGTCGCACACAGCTCAAAATACTCAAACAAAATAAAGAATAAATAAACTTTACATAAAAATATTTATTATCAGGTAGGTTAGGAAATGAGCCTTAAATATCTGCAGTCCTCATAACCTGCTGGGAAAAGGATTATTGTCACACACACCCTCCACCTTTCTCATGCTGATAGTGACTTGAAAAAGACCTGGCACTGCACAAGGATGCTTGCCCCATGGGTCCAGTGTTGATGGGAGCACAGGCACACATGCAACAGGAAAAGGGGGCTAGGGAAGAAGAGGGTTAGCCTATAGCAGGCTCCCAGGCTCTAGTATGCTTAAGAGATTGAAGGTCCCTCAAGATGTCCTTTTTCAAGTGCATTCATGATTATTTGTGCCCATGGTGATTTTGAAGAGGTCACATGTGATCCCTTTAGTGCTGTTTGTGCCTGCTAAAGTTTTGTGGTGGTTGCACTGATTCCATTTCCGACCAGCATATATTCCATAACTTCCTTTTGAAATCCTGTAACCTTTTACACCACAAATGCTCTGGGTTCTTTTTGTCCCCCCCCCCTTTTTTTTTTTTTTGCTCCTCCAGACGGCAGTAATGTAGTGACATTAGGGGAGCACCGCACAACAATAAATCCACCAGTAATGCGGTATTAGTGTGTCAAGAGTATGTTGCAGAAAATACTTGCACTCCAACAACAGTCTAGAGGGACCACAAGAATTTTATGTCTACACTGAATTTGGGTGTCTGCATGATGGCTGGTTTATGTAGCCTTAAATTATTTGGAGATACAGAAGCATTTCACATTGGTATATAGAAATAATTATTTTATAAGGTATAAATATGAATTGATATACGTATGTAATAAATCCACATTTCAGTTCTCACCCAATTAATAGTATTTGGGGGACAAAGATGTTTTACAATGAAGCAATAGCCTGCCTGGCATGTTGTGTTAAGCTAGCTCCTGTATTTGAATAACACATTGTTGTTTGCTGCAGAGAGTTAAGTGTGTGTGTGTGTGTGTGTGTGTGTGTGCATCTGTACTTTTTGCATGCACACAAAAGCTCATACCAATAACAAACTTAGTTGGTCTCTAAGGTGCTGCTGGAAGGAATTTCTTTATTTTGTTTCGACTATGGCAGACCAACACGGCTACCTACCTATAATACAGGGCTGTCCAACTTCCAAGAGACTGTGATCTACAACCTCTATAAAAAAAACAACAACAACAACTGACAGTGATCTACCTATTGGATGGACCAGAGATGTTGAGTTTTTTTGGGAGGGGATTCTGCAGTCGACCAGGATCAACCAGGGGCATCCTGTGATTGACTGGTAGATAGATCACAATTGACCTGTTGGACAACCCTGGTATAATACATGTTTGAACATTATTTTCACAAAAATATGGGGAATTGGAACTAAGGTACTGTGATCGTATCAGTGTTCATTCATGACCCACCTCTTGAGGAATATTCCATGCCATATAAACATGGCTTTTAAATTCATCCATCCAGACTTCAGCCACTCGGAGTGCATTTCTTCGGACATGAGTAGTGAGGTCTTCTGTATACGGCTTATGAGCTCGTTCAATGTGGGCAATCCTAGAGCAAGGAAGAACTTCAACGCTGCCACCACACTGCCATACCTAGAAACAAATAAATTGGCCAGTTTAGGGAATTCCATTATGTCCAAAATGTCAATATTTTCAGCCTGTTGTTGGATTTCAAAATTTACAAGGACATTCTTTGAAATTTATAATCTGCTACAGTCCTTTAAGTGTAAAAAGTGTGCTATGACTATGAGTCTCTTCAGTGCTTTAGTTGAATTATAAACCTAAATCTAACTCTGACAGTCACTGGGAAACTCAAGCCAAAGTTTATGTGAATACCTTTGTAGACTTTCACACATACAGCTATAGTGGACAAGTAACTGCATCCTTTTTCAACTATTTAATCTTACCCTATGTCAGTTTACTTGGAAGTAAGAAGCAGTGAGTTTGCTTATGATTGCAGCCAATGCCATCCTTACAAAGACAAGATGCCCATATACTCAGCTCTGTGAATTTTTGCACCATATGCTTGTGACTAAATGTCTTCTGCAAGAACAAAATGCTTTTAGAATGAAATCAGAAATGTGGGGGCTGCATTTACATGATGAAGCTGAACCAATGGAACTACAACTTGCAGTGAAAACACTAGGGCATTTGTGTTAAGATGACCCAAACTGTACCGAGTAAAAGACTGGAGTAAATTTATTATTTATTTGAAAAAAATATTGTAAACACTTAACAACACTAACAGGACTAGCTTAAAGGTTTGTCAGTTAAAAATAGAAACTTATTTACAATGATAAGGAATCTTAAAGTAAAAGGAAAGGTAGATGGGGGGGAATGAGAAATGCGGATGAAATTATAATTGGAAGTTAGAATGTCAAGTTGGGAGGGATGGGGGGGGGAGTCGTCGACTCGAGAGAGTCAGATTATAGGTAATGTAAAGATATGTACAGTGGTACCTCAGGATGCGAATGGGATCCGTTGTGGAGCCCCGTTCGAATCCAGAAGCAAACGTAACTAGCGGTGGCATGTCTGCGCACGCGCGCATTGCTTTTCACAGCTTCTGTGCATGCGTGTGACGTCATTTTGAGCGCCTGTGCATGCGCGAGTGGCGAAACCCGGAAGTAACGTGTTCCGTTACTTCCGGGATGCCACGGAGTGCAACTCGAACACGCTCAACATGACACATATTCAACCCGAGGTATGCCTGTATAATCACACAGTGGTTTTTTTTAAATGAAAATGCTAATAAATATTATAATAAATAAAAAATGAACGAACTGTACCGAGTAAATAAAACCAATACAGAAGACCCTCTTCTAGGACAAAGAGAAACAAAAGAGGGCACCTTTCCACAGTGGTCTCCTGCAAGGTAATGCAGTCTGGTCTCTCATCCCATCTCTATTGAGAATAGGTGACAGGCTATCTGAATACTGCCTTCTGAAATAGAGCCTTGAGTTTTCCAGGCTTGTCCACCCACTATTCATATTCTATACCAGAAAAGCATTCTGTTTAGAGATCTATTTTATACATTTAGGCCTTTTGGCTTGAACACTCATTTAGGCATTTGGCAGCATCTGAGGCTAGGAGAATGTGGCATGGATTCAGGATGTTTACAAGGCCTATTTTTTTGGGCAGTTGCCTAATTACATCCAGCATATGCTGGGAGACAAGAAAGCGCTTTGCTATTCATGCTTACAAGACAACAATTGCTCCCCCACCCCCTAGAAATCTGCAGTGCCCTCAAAACAAGGACTCGGGCTTGCTTTGGTCTCAAGGGCATCAAACCTCTACACAAATAAGTAAGAAACAATCACCAGTAAATGTATGTAGAATAATAATGAAAAAGAACCCACCAATTGTTTTGTACCAGCAAGAGGATAAATAATAATTGAGAAAACTTCTGAATGTTATCCAAATTGTGCCCTGAATTTGGAATTCCAAATTACCCGGTCTTGCTTTCAAAGTGGAGCTAATGGATGGAATCACCATCTACCATTTTGTTTTGTTTTGTTTTGTTTTGTTTTGTTTTGTTTTGTTTTGTTTTGAAAGAAAGCTCTCAGTTTTGTGCAGAGTGTGGTGTGCTGCAGCTTTCTGTTGCTTAACTTCATTCCAGAATTTCCTCACCGTTTGCTGATGCACATGAGCACACTGATAATGAAACTAATTACTTAGGCAGGTGGTGGGTTCTGCCTTGCTGGCAATGCACACCTATGGGAGTTCACTCAGAATAAATTCTGCTGTTTTCAGTGGGGCTCATTCCCAAGTAAGTATGTTTAGTATTACAGCTTGGAGGTCTTCAAGCAGAGGTTGGAGTGGACAGCCAACTGTTGGGGGAGATGCTGTAGCTTTGAGATTCCTGCAATGAGCAGGAAAGTTAACTCAACGATTCTATGATTTCGAAGGCCAGAAAAAGGCAATCTTGATTGATCATGCTGATGGTTGCACCAATATTCTTTTTGTGTGGCTTTTTATCAATGTACACACACACACACACACACACACACACACGTATACACACAAAGGATTCCAGCAGAGTCAAAGAAGCTGGCAGAGGTAAGAAGGCCTCCCTCCAAAAAAAAGTCTAGTTCAAATGAAGAGAATGAAAAAGAACACAAACTTTGACAAAATAAAAAGTACATGCAGACCTCAAAAAAAATTTTAAGGAACATATTTCTAGTTTCAAACTTTATCGGCTCTGCTCTGGAAACAAAGCCTGCAACACAAAACTTTCATGATTCAAGGATAAGTTTGACAGACAGGATTTTGTAATTGTCCCTCTTTTGGGGGGCAGTATTTTATCAACACACTTCGCTTGTTGGCAACTTGGAGTGGCCAAGTAATACAAATGAACTGAAGGAATAAAAATCTGTGGCAAATGGAACATTTCATAGTTCAGGAATTAGTTTTAGAAATTCTCCTAGTTTACCAGGTTTCAAGAAGAAAGGAGCTCTGGACAGAGCAAACACACTGAGGGGAAAATGTGGAACTGAATTGAAGAAATTGACTCTTCTGTATGAATATATATCCTATGTCACAATATGATACATATTGGAAAATTTGGTTTTAAGATAACCAATAAACAGTATTTTTTACTGTAGAAACACTATACTTTTAAACAGCTTTGCTATATCTGTTCTGAAAAAATAGGGAATCTTCATTTTTACAGTCACCAACTAATTGCAGCTTAGGAGATATGACAGTAGAGGTTTTCTTTTCCCCTGCCCTTCCTACAACCCTGTTGGTCTTTCATTAGTGAATTAGATTATTCTTTTATTTTGTCAGGCCATTCGCAAGGGGGGTAGGGTCAGGCATGTATAGCACATGCTGCCTGAGAATTATGTTGCCACTAAAGCACAGATGCCTTAAAGACCAACAAAGTGCAAAGCTCAACTATGGCATGAGACTAAAAGGGGGGAAAGAGCTTTACATTTAAAAACAACTGAACATTTTAATGAGTTAGAAACAGGAGGTGACATTTAAGATGCTCCTTCACAGTCTCTTTGATTTCATTATTAATTCCGTAATTTAACTACAAAATGAAGCTGCATATGGTTTTTTTTTAAACACACACTCACCCCAGCCTGATTGAACACATGCTTTAATATGGTTTGTAAACAGCAATTATCCAGTTTCTGAGTAAACTCCAATTAATCAAACCTATTGGTCTTCCCTTTCTTGTCTAAACACTGTCAGTCTTTGTTCTATTTCTGAAGTCTTATTAATTACATTGCTTCAAGGAGCGTGAATTCACTTAAAATCTTAAATGTTAAGCAGGAGCTGTCAAGACAAGGGCTGATAGAAGAAGCTGGTTGTGCAGAGCTGATTCAAAACCCAATCTAATTACTTATAAGGGAAAATGTCCCAGCCTCTGTTGAAAATGTGATGAATGTTTTACAAATATTGGCCTAAATACATCCGGCGTGCTGAAAAAAATAGAAGTAAACGCTTAGGGCTTTTACATTCTAAAGGGGAAACATTGTCCTTTTGTTATACTTAACTTACATGATGAAAAGTTTAAAATAGCTATACATGATGTGTATACTAAAACAGCTTCTATTAGAATTTGAGTGTAGTACAGCATAGTGACTTAAGGATTATCAGCCAACCAATCATGAGCTCATCAAGCAGCCTTGGCCTTCATCAAGTCACTAGCCTCCTTGCAATATGGGGATATCTACATGGCTGCACCTTACAAAAGAGTTACTGTATAAGGATGACTAATACAGGAGGAAAGAGCCCAAAGTATGCCAAAAGTCCCAGGTTCAATTCCAGGCAAGTGTAGTTTATAGAAGTAGCAGGACAGGGAAAGATAGTTGCACGAAACCCTGGAGAGCAGCTGCAAGTCAAGCACATCAGGACTTGGGCTGGATTGGCCAATGACACAGAATAACACAACTTCATTTAGATCCCAACTCTCCTCCAAGGAGCTCAAGGTGGTGTGCAGTTCTCCCTCCTCCATTCCATCTTTGCAACAACCCTGTGATGTAGGTCAGACTGAGAGGCTGTGACTGGCCCAAGGTCACACACTGAGCTTCATGGTCACATGGGGACTAGAACCCTGGTCTCCCAGGTTCTAGTCCTACACCACACGGCTGAAAATGTAAAGTGCCCTGAAAGGATAGAGTGGGAATTAAAGATGAATGTAAATATTAGTGGAGCCAGTGGTGTGGGCACTGTCAGCATTAGCTACCAATAGTAAAGTATGCTCAGCTGTGCTCATCTTGGCTTACACTGGGAGAAACATTGCAGTACTGTTTTCCCCCCAATGTTTTTCCTTAACAGAAACAAACAACTTTCAGACCATTTGTTTTGATCTTTAAAACCCATTAATAATCTTACAGTCATAATCAATTACTGAATAGATGCCAGCAAGACATCCTTAGTAAAAAAGGAACTTACGGGAACAAGCTGTTTAATATTACATCCTTTCTGCCCCTCCTACTTTTAGCTAATTGCTTCATTATGTACTTTTCACATTGCGTTTGTTCTGAAGGGATTAATTTTGCGCTTTGCCATCAAGCTTCTACCATGCATGGTTAAACTACGTATGTTGTGGGCTTGGGGTGTTGCTGCTCATAATTGTAGTAAATTCCACCATGGACTATGTTACTAAGCAATAACACATTTCAAAGGTCACTAAAGGCACAAAGCGTCACTCAATTGTTTTACATTACATCCATCTTCCCACAAGACACAGAAGAATAATGGATACTTAAGTCATTCTATTGCCAAGTATATGTCAAAAGGAGGAAGCAGGTGACCACAACTGCTCATTTTTTTCATATTGGTTTCTGGCCTCCTAAGTGTCCCCCTCACCCCCTGGGTGCTCTGTTGTGTCAGCAATCTTCTGGTAGTGACAAATACAGCTCTTTGTGGCTGGCCTTAGTAATGAATCACAGAGCAAGAGACACAATTTTAAAGGAGAGAGCACAGGACACCCCTGTACCGCCAAACATTCAAGCAAATGGGCACACTCAGTTGTTCTGTGGAAAACAAAATTCCTATTTTCAAATTATTTCTCTTGCCTCTGCCAATTTTATCCAAAAATTGGCCACCATAAGAACATATGAAGCCAGGCACGCCACCTTTTGTCTGCAACTGGCAATATAAGTGGCCCATATCTGTTGATAAGAAGCTAAACAAAAAACCCCAGAGACACAGCAGGGACACACTATGGCTGGAGAAATGAACAGTTGGCAATTTTAGTACTGTCAGCAGAGTATGTCAACCTTGGCTTAAGAAACTTCAGGATAATAGTTTTCCGTGCTTTTAAATACAGGAGTAACCTTTAGTTCGATTTGCAGCAGGGACTCATCTTTTAAAGCATTTTTTTGCCATTTATGCCCATTGTTTTCCCTTCCTTCTTAGTATGCTTCTCTTCTCTTAAAAACCCTTTAATGTCTTAAAAACCCTTTAATGACTGCAACAAATTGAAGTTAGGGCGATGTGACCTCTTGCAGGTTAGGGCCTATTCACTGATGATCAATGACAGAGCATACTAAAGGAGGCACTATGGCATGTCAAAGAGAAAAAGAAGTGTTTGATGGCAGAGAAGAACGCTACAAACCTCTTGGAATATTAAGCAGTTAGATGATGCCATGTTCAGCTATATTCCTAGTTTATCTAGGAAATGGTCTCATCAACAGTTTGCTGCATGTTATTTCCTAGTTAAATTGTTACAAAACCTATTCTGCCTGCCCACAGTGTCATCCATGACCCCTGGGTAACATATGCTTTTCATCAAAAGGGATAAAGGTTGAGTCCCAGGGTATGGATTGAGGGCACACGAGTCCACTAACTTGCTGAAGCTAAGCAAGTCTGGGTTTGGTCAGTGCTTGAATGGGTGATTGTTTGGCAGTCATGTGCATGATGCATTGGGCTCAATTGTGGAAGAAAGGCAGAATACAGATGTAAGAAAAAAACAAAAAGGTTGTATGTTATCTCCAACACTTGTTTCTCTGGCTATAATACTCAAAGCAGAAATTTCCTTCAATAAAGCAGCAATGCACTAGTTCAGCATGTGCAAATGAAATGGCCAAAATACTGAGAGTGGCCATTGTGGGTCAAAGGGACTTTTGCACCAGGTATCTATTGGTGTTGTGTTGATCATCTTTTCTTTTCTGTGGGACCTGTAAATCACATGCGTGCTTTCTCTAAAATAGAGCGATTATAAGGATGATTCAAAGTGCAACTGGTAATGCTGCCTGTATGTACAATTATACATGCTGCAGCTGCAGGAAGACTGTTGAGACATTTGCAGAGGAAAGGGAAGAGGAGAAAATTATGTTACTTGAGGTTTGACCGAGACCAATGGAATGAGCCACAACTTTATGCAGGCCGAGATACAGTTGGAAATACAGTGATATAGAGGGAAACAATCCTGCTCCATTTTCAAAATAGGGTTGGTTCTTGGCAAAATGACAATAATCTTGAAATCACATCCCCCAAGTACTACAGGCAGGAGAGCCCACAACATTCTGTATATAAAGGGCTTTTGCAATTATTCTGCTCATATAAAGAATATACTGTATATATTACTTCAGCTAAGTCCAAAGTAATGTTTGAACAAGTCAACTGCACTACACAGGGCTGCCGTTTTTTCTTTAAGAGTCAAAATTATGCAGGTGAAACTGTTCTCCCTTCATCAGCATGCTAGGTAAAAAGTCTTCTGCTCATTATCCTACAACTGTTATAGACCTATGAACTGGAGTCAAAAGGTAGCATTATTTGTGAAACAGCTGTGAAACTTTCCCTCAGTCTCAGAGACAGACTGCTGGTTTGGGGGACTTCCACACCCATGCCAAGGCAACTAGCTCTGGGGTGGCTCATGATTTCATGGCTACCATGATGACCATGAGGCTGTCCCAAGATTTCACCGGCCTAATACATGTGGAAGACCACACTCTGGACCTTGTTTTCTAAAATGAGCAGGAAGAGGGTGATCTGAACGTGAGAGATATTGGCTTCAGTCCCTTCTCATGGTCTGATGACTCTCTGTTGAGATTTAGGCTTTCAACACCTTTCCCCCACAGCAGAGCCAGGGGACCTATTAGGATAGTCTGTCCTTGATGATTTCCAGATGGCTCTGGGGGATTTTCTGGCTGATATGACTGGCATTCCTTTCGGAGCCCTGACTGAGATCTGGAACATCTGAATGGCTAAGGCCTTTGACACAATCGCCCCAGAGTCTCTTCCATGTTGTGAAGCCTGCTTGACTCCCTGGTATACTCCAGAGCTTAGGGCAAGAAAACAAGCTGGGAGACAGCACAAACACAGGTGGAGGAAAACTCAGTTTGAATGCCATCAAACCTAGTGGCAGTGAAGGCATCCTCATTTTGCCATCCTGCAGAGATTTTCCAGGTGGTGGCAGAACTGACAGTAGCTTGCTGTGACTTGTTTGCAAAGCATTTGGGGGATATAATGCTTGCACCCACTGGGGTCTTTATTGTGCCAAGTCCTGTTGAACAAGTTTCAGTTAGTAAGGCTTGAGGACGTGGACAAGGTGCTTGGATCGGTTAGGATGACCTCTTGTGCTCTAGACCAGGCATGGCCAAACTTGGCCCTCCAGATGTTTTGGGACTGCAAGTCCCATCACCCCTGACCACTGGTCTTGTTAGCTAGGGATGATGGGACTTGTAGTCCCACAACATCTGGAGGGCCGAGTTTGCCTATGCCTGAACAAGATGTATGAAGGAGAAATATCCCATCCTCTACAAATGGAGCTCATTTACTGGGCAGAGAACAAGACCCTGTTGTGCAAGTAATAATTTATAGGTGACAGGGCTGCTGTTATTGTTTTGCTTAAATATCTGATTATTTATTTATATAAGCAGTGTTTTGCAGCATACTTTCTTTCCATTAAATTCTACTTAAGATCCGGGTATGCTGCTTTTCTTTGACATACTAAAACTTGCACACAACTAATTTTATGGTTATTTGAATTCTCTTGTTTGCATGTTTAGAGGCCAACGATAACCTCATTTTCATAAACTAGAAATAACAGTAATCAAAGCTGTCTACAACGTGTGCTATAATTATGCAATCATAAATAATATATTTGATGCATACATCATACATTAATTATTATTCATAAATGCTCCAAGCTATTGATGCCATAAGTCTGCAAAATGTTTTGTAAAGACAAATATCATTTGCG
Source organism: Podarcis cretensis (assembly GCF_951804945.1). NCBI lineage: Eukaryota > Metazoa > Chordata > Lepidosauria > Squamata > Lacertidae > Podarcis > Podarcis cretensis. Next base: position 70,004,444 of record NC_137170.1, on the reverse strand, counting down.
TAGCATGGAAAAATTATAGCGCAGGAGGCTGTTTTCTGCACTGCGACTACAAATTGCTTCAACACACTGCTACACAGTACAAGAGAAATTCAGAACTCAAATGCTGTTAAAACAATTCAGTGGAAGAAAAATATATCTAGTGACATGGTAGAGAGGGATGATTTTGCAGATGATCTTCCTTTACCTTCTCCCTACAAGTGATGAGGACTGATACTCAACCTTCACACCCAGCTCAGCCACTAGGGAGTCTTGTTCTCATTCAGACCATATTGTACAGCTATGAGTGGCTTTAAGTTTTTAGTAGAATGTATACATGTAAAATCCAATGTGCAAATTAGCTCAAACTGTAGGGCTAATTCTCAGATTTGGGGGTGGGGGCATTGAGCACATGTGGATATGTTCTAATCATGCTCTGGATCCATGGAAGTCCATGATGAGGTAGATTAATTCAGTTTCCCATCACATGCAGGGAGAATGCTCATCACCCACCGCAATGTTCCACAAAGTTATACCTTTCTGCTACCCTGATCTAAAAATAGTTGCATCAATGGCCGCACTACAGAAGCTGAGCCATGTATTTTGTGACACTGCATAGAAAGCAAGGTTATTGTTTGCAGAGTGGCACAGCAAATGGAGATCATGAGGCTGCATTACCCAACCCAGGGCTTGGTCTGAGCACTCATGAGCCTTGTTTGAGCACACAGCCTTGCCATCTGTTTCCTTGTACCCCTCGGGAAGTATCGAGCCTTGCCTTGGGCATGAGAAGCTATAGATAGAGGCAACATCAAGGTGAGCAGGGCCTTGTTTGCCCTGATTGCAGCAAGTCCCTAATACAAGCTACTTTAGATCTTTAAAGAAGCAAGATCTGTGGGCTTTTCTAAAGTGATTAGGCTTGTGACTAATTCATCAACCATCACAAAAAACCCATACTGAATAATGATGATCACAGACTATGCTACTTATACGGTAATTAGTTGCATACTTATAATCAGGGCCATTGCAATTGGCACAAACTTTTTACTAGTGAGGCCATGGAGTGACTTTTTTTTCTTTGTTGACAACCTATCAGGCAATCTCATGTCTAGCTCCCAGTGTCACTATTCCTTTAGCTCCTTACATCATTAGGTCACAGACACTGTTGGCAGTCTGGTGCCTGCCTTGCGAAGCTTTTGTGCTTTGCACTGGTGGAATCTGAGCAGTCATCTTGAATAAATGACATAAAATGACATAAAATATGAGCATAGCCGATAACAAAAAATGCCTTTAGCAATGATACCCTACGCTGAGAACAACCTAGGCAGAGTGTTTGGGGCTTTAAAGACTAGCACATGGGTGAAACTGGCAAAGAGATAATTTACCTCAGATAAACCACAAGCACAATCCCAACAATACTTACGAAGCAATAAATGCAATCAATTTTGATTGTGTTTAGTAGCTACTTATGCATCAGATTGTCATACATCTGTAATCTAGTCTAGCTCTGAAGACTGTCTTAAAGAACACCTCTTTGCAAACAGTTTGTGGACTCCAGGAAGCATTGTTCCATGTCATTAAAAAAAGACACATACATGCCATGGATGGTTAATGAGACTATTTCAAGATATTATTCTAGGTGGCATTTGACAACTGCTAAATTTTAAAAAACCCATGCCTGCTAGTGAAGGGATTTTCACGTGAATGGAAATTCTTTAATGTATTCCAGGAATGTACTATCACCCAGAAACTCTAAATGATGTGTTTAGGGCCCTATCTTTACTAATTGGCTACCTGCTCAGTTTCAGATCTCCTGTTTTGTTATTTATGGAACATCAGATATAATATTAATCATGGTGCTGTTTCTCAGTGCTCATTAATTTTGTTTTTTTTTCTTCCATGATTTTTATTGTTTTTAGATCATAACAACCAAAAAACAAAACAATTTACATCTTATTATCACAGATTCCTTTCTTTGAGACTTCCTTCAACTTCCCCTTGAATCATCCATACCCTTGTTTAACAAATTCACACAAATCCTAGTTTATATTGACATTATTTTCTCTTTCCTTTTCTTTTTCTCTTTAGACAATATTCCAACCTTTTCACAAAGCCTTTTTAAACCCAACTAGCGTTATCTGACCCTCACTTATATTATCCAGATACTCCACAAATTTCCCCCAGTCATCAATGAACCTTTGGTCTTTTAAATATCTAATTTTCCCCATCAATCTGTCCATCTCCGCGTAGTCTAACAGTTTTACTCTCCATTCCTCAAGCGTCGGTATGTTCTGTTGTTTCCAATTTTGAGCTAATAGGACCCTTGCGGCCGTTGTTGCATATTGAAAGAATTTGCCGTCATTATTCTTTATGTCACTTCCTATTAGTCCTAACAGAAAGGCCTCCGGTTTTTTTTCAAAGTTGTATCTTAATATACTCTTCATTTCATTATATACACTTTCCCAAAAACCTTTGACCTTTCTGCAGTCCCACCACATGTGGAAAAAGGATCCCACTTTTTCCCTGCATTTCCAGCATTTGTTGCAAGTTTTATATATTTTTGCTAATTTTGCAGGAGTTATATACCATCGGTAAAACATCTTCATGAGGTTCTCCTTTAACGTTATACAAGCTGTGAATTTGAGGGGTTTTTTCCAAAGTTTCTCCCATTCTTCGTAATATATGTTATGACCGATGTCCCTTGCCCAATGAATCATCACCGACTTCACTTCCTCATCTATCAAATTACACTCCAGTAGCAGATTGTACATTTTAGAAAGGATTTTATAGTCATTATTTATTATTTCAGTCTGGAATTTAGATTCTTTGTCCGCATACCCTCTCTCTTTGATGTCTTGTTTAAACATTTCGTTTATTTGGATATAGTGTAGCCAATCAAATACTTTTTCTTTAACTTGATCGTACGGTTTCAGTTTCCATGTCCCCCCTACTTTTGTTAACAATTGTTCATAGGTTATCCAATCACCTCTCATATTTACTTTTTTCACGCTCATAACTTCCAATGGGGATAGCCAGTGTGGTACTTTAGGTTCTAATAAGAATCTATTCCTCTCCCAAACTTCTATCAGAGGGCCTTTAAAGATGTGTGTTTCGAAACCCTTGTGTTTCCTCTTCCCCTGCCATAAGTACTCATTAATTTTGGTATATCATGATCTAACTACTTGGGTGGCAACTATTTTCCTGGAAGACCATTTTGGGATGGGAGTGAGAAATTCAAACTAACTCATTGAAATTAGTCTGCTGTTGTCACAAATGTTACTTTCTCCACCCTCTTCAGTCCAAGGGTGGGGAAACTCCCCCACCCCTGCCTGTTATGAGTTGCATGTCACTTTTTGGTGGAGACAGAGGTGATGATGAGCAGCAGCTGTAGAGTCAAAGACAAAAGTATTCTGTCTTAACTAATATGGAATGAAGATAGCCCTATTTCAATTCTCATCAAGGTTATCTCAAATTAGAATTCCTACTTCCATGCAATTTCCAATTCTGTTCTTACTAAGAAGTAAGCACCACAAGGCTGGAAGTGGTGACTGTCAAATAACTTTACAGGGGGGTTTACAAGGCAAGAAAAATAAGGAGGAAATAGGAAGGAAGGAACTCTGGTGGGAAAGAAGGATGGGGCATCTTCAGGAAGATTGGCCAAATCAGTGAACCACAGGATGGCCACCTGTGCTTTAGCCTTTAATGATAGCAATGTAGGCTCTGTTTGACCCAGGTGTCTCCAGTTCCTGGCCTCTAATATAAATGTATCTTAAAATTATTTTCATAGCATTTACTACATTCATATACCACTTTTTCCTCCAAGGAGCTGAAAGTGGTGTGTACTGCGGTTCAAATCCCCTCTCAGCTCACATTTATCCTCACAACAATACCTAACGGTAGGTAAGGCTGAGAGATGGTGATCAGGCTAAGGTCGTTCAGTGGGCCGAGTGGGGATTTGAACCCTAGTCTCCCAGGTCATGGGTCCAACACTCTAACCATTATACCACACTGGCCCACACTTGGACCTTTTTCACACATGAATTGGAATAATGCCCTTTGCTCGTGAGAAACAAAGAAGGAAGAAAAACTTTGCTAAGGAAAAAGATGGCAATATACATCTGCATAATCTAGCATATCTGATGTTATGCTTCTTTTTAACAGTCACCTTATAAATATTCATCAATCCTGGTATTTAGATTAGTTCTGAATTATGAAGTGTTGGTGGCACACTGCTAAAATTTTCTGTCCAATACAGAGTCAAAATTTTGTTTTGATGAAGCTGGAATTTTTTTTTGGTCAGGCTAGATGTTAGATAACATATGCTACACCACTGCACACCGTTGTGCTTTAAAGATGAAAGTATTTTTATGTAGGTCAGGTTGGGCTTCTCTGGAGAGAGCAAGAAAAAAATGTTGGGAAATGAAAGCAATATTGGGTTTTATTTAAGTGATCCAGCATACCCCAAAATTTCAATTACACAAAGGCTTCAGCTTTTCTCTAGCCCTGTCCATCAGTGTGATCTTCAGCCGTTAACTTTGGCATAGAATAAGCCGAGCTGACTGGCTAGCATATTACTTGAGAGCTTTGGGGCCATATTCTGTCATGCAAATTATTAGGAAAGCCTCATGGGTAGATGTTGATCAAACTCCTTGCCAGTGTAAAGAAACTGGAAGTCAGTCAGCTCAAAATCAAAGCACCGTCTATCTTCAAGCACAGTGCACAAGTTCAAGCAGAGAAACCAGCTTATAGGGGTGGTCTCATGACTCCCGACCCTCTAGTAGGAGCTACAGAGGAAGCTCCCATCTCTTGTCTGTAATGTAACACTGTAAGGAACTTGCCCTTTCTTCTGATGCAGTAATGTTTTATCTTTGACAAGTGAGAGGGAAAAGTTGAAATGGGAGAGAGTGAAATGAAAGCATCTGTAGTACATTTTGCAGCCTCAATGTTGTACTTGAAGTAGTTTTCTTTACCACTTATATATAAATATTTCTCTTTGCCTTTATAATAGGGTCTGCGATCCAGGGAGTGTAAGCCATGCTGGATACCATTCCAGTCCAGAGACTAGTCTGAAATTGTGGTGTTCAAACTATGCTTTGGGTAGAGCTGAGCTGAGCATTCTGAAAATTTCTTTGGCAACCATTTGTTGGGCAGATAGGGGAGAAATGACCTTCCCCGGGGGAAAAACAAGTCAGGGTGGGGAACATAAATTTAAGGTACTAAAATGAGCCCTGGTGGATGTAGCCAAAGGCCCATGCAGTCTGTTCTCCCAGAGGCCTACAAAAAGATTGAAAGCAGGACACGAGACTAGTATCATATTTTTCACTCCATAGGACACACTTTTTTCCTCCTAAAAAGTAAGGGGAAATGTCTATGCGTCTTATGGAGCAAATGCACTGGGTGGCAGAGGGATCCCTCAGCTACTGCTGCAGTCACGAGCTGAGGGATGCCTCTGCAGCCAGAGCCATGGCTCCCATCTGTCCCTCTTGCTCTGCTGGCTTCTCAGTGAAGCGGGATGAGGGACGGAAGGGGCTCCTTGTAAGGGCTCCCTCCCTTTCGTCCCACCTTCCGCTTCACTGGGAAGCCAGCAGAACAAGAGCGAGAGCTGCGCAGCTCCTCTGGCTTATCTGCTGGCTTCTCAGCGAAGCGGGAGGAAGGACAGAAGGGGCTCCTTGAAAGGGCCCCTTACAAGCGGAAGAGAAGCCATGTAAATGGCTCTCGCTTTGCTTGCTTTAAAGGAAGAAAAGCGAGAGCTACTTACATGCTCTGCACAGAATTTTTTTTTCTTGCTTTCCCCTTCTAAAAACTAGGTGCTTCTTAGGGTCAGGAGCGTCTTATGGAGCGAAAAATACGGTATTTGGGGAGAAAGTGCTGCCTCTAATATTACCTAGCATTATGAAGGTTTTTTCATTGTCTCTACTACTACTGCTACCCCTACGTTACTCACAACTTCACACCAGCCACATTTCCTGGAATGCCTTGCAAGGAAAAACACAACATGTCACATTGTGTGGCTCCCAAGACATTTCTGGAAGTGAATGGCTGCTAAATGACTGAGCGTTTGCCTCTGGTGTGGGATGTATCACGTCCTGCTGGATTGTGGCTACACCATGCATGCTCTGTGCCGATGACCTAAAAAGCCACAGAAGGCAAATAAGAGCTGTGTGCTGTTAAGCTGTGCATGGCATAGTTCATAAATCTATTTTTGTAAAGTGGCTCAAACCAATCCAGCTGTCTTCCTTAGGATACTTTCACTTGCTCTAAAAATCAGCTGGCCCTCTAAAAAACCAATAGTATTACATTTTTTGGAAGGAGTTAGAGAGACTGAAATGAGATACATAAATCACATAGATTGTTGCTAATAAACAAATGGCATCGAGTGGAATGAAAATTGTATGATTATACAGACTCAGTATTCTATAAATATGTACAGCCTATGCTGAGAAGGAAGAGCACATCTGTCTCATATTTTATCGGCTTCTAAAGTGGCTCAACTGTGTTTAAAACAGATGTGTCTGGAGGGTGCTGCTCTTGCTACCAACAAAACTTTAATTAAAAGAGGGCGATGAATCTTATCCAAGGTTCATTTGTTCAGCAAAATTTTAAAATATTTAAACTATTTTACACTATCATTTTACAGTACTTAACACTAAGCATTGTTTATGTCCTTTCTCTTATTTATTTTTTCCACAGGCTTCAAAGGTAGTCGGTTTTTACTTCTCTGTCATAACACAAGAAGAAGTCATGGACATACAATGAAGCTGAATGTTGCAAGATTCAGGACAGAGAAGCAGCTGACCAGGTACCCTGCTCCCTACCCTGCTTGCACAGGGGCACAAATTTGGGTCCACTGGTGAGGTGGGGACTTCAATTCAAGGAAAGGCAACTCTGGATTCAACACAGTACTTTTGATAAATACATTGATAGTCGCCCTATTGGCAAATATCTAATATGATTTTACACTTATATCAAGGTATAAAAAGTATGATGGGAAAATGCAAAACACGTTCATTACAATTATGCAGTAATGGACTGGGGGGGGGGGATATCCAGAGAGCTTTTGAACAGGAACCAAAAGCACAAATTAACTAGTCTCTCTGACATACTGAGACAGCACCAAGGTTTCAAATACTTTTCTTCTGTATTACAGCATAGTAAAAAAAATTAAAAGAGTTATTGATTGATAATCTTATTAACTTAAAACATATTATTTTTCATAGTGGTAAAGCAATCAATGTTTGTACTCCTGCCAAGGGAAAGTTATTTATTGATCAATTAAGGAGTAATATTGGGCTTATTACATAAATTAGAAGACCTTAGCCAAGATTCAATATAATTTTTGATGAACAGTAAACCAGTACAGAAAGCTGTTCTCTTATCTTTTTGATTTATTAATTAATTGAAGCTGAGGAAGAGCTTGTATATTCAAGATATGTAAGATACTACTCAACAATATATTATTTTCATCCAATACATTTGTACCTTCTTGAGCAGAATGCATTTCGGGAGTCTGTTTGACTCCTGGAACCGTTCAAAAACCAAGGAACCAAGGTGCAGCTTCCGATTGGCTGCAGGAGCGTCCTGCAGCCAACTGGAAGCCGCGGAAGCCATGCTGAACGTTCGGCTTCTGGAAATCATTCGAAAACCAGAACACTCACTTCTGGGTTTCAATTGTTCGGGAGCCGATTTGTTCGGGAGCCAAGGTGTTTGAGATCCAAGGTACGACTGTATCTGATTTTTGAGATTCAGATTCCAATCTTTTTGTGTGTTTCCAATTCTGACTTCATCATCTATTACTTTTTCCTCATCTAAAATCTGCTAGTTGGTTCCCGATGGTTTCTTACCCTGATCCCAAGTTCTACGTTTTCACCTCCATAGACCTCCATGCCTTCATCTAGCAGACCAATCTCTTGGAAATATTCTCTGTCTACTATGAAGCATCCAATTAGTGCAGGGCTCCTAGACAGAAAAAAAAGCAGCAAATATTAAAACACTGGAATTTAGTCAGCTTAGTGAATTTCAGGTATGCCTCATTTAAGGTAAATTCCCCAACCATAAAATTTGTGTGTCTTATTAAGTCCCACCTCCAATAGTGGGATAAATTAACAAAGATCTGGCTTGCACTCAGAATAAGCTGAATTTTCTTCTGGACTGGACCAAAGCTGACCGAAGCCGTGAGCAACTTACTCATCTCGGGTACTGGCAGGAACCTGGTATTTTGGTGCTATTACTGAAGCATCCACACTAAGGTATTACCGTATTTTTCGTCCTATAGTGCGTACCGGCCCATAGGACGCACCTCGTTTTTTTGGGGGGGAAATGAATAAAAATAAATTATTTTCCCCCCCAGCCGCGGCTGCCACCCCAAGCCTTGTGCACACCTGCCTGAAGCACGGGGCACCCTCCGGAGGGCTCCGCGTGCTTCGGGCGGCAAGCTGCCGCCCCAAGCCTCGCGCGCCTGGCAGGACCTCCCGCCGGGCACGCAAGGCTTGCAGACACTCGCCCGAAGCACGGGGCGCCCTCCGGAGGGCTCCGCGTGCTTCGGGCGGCAACCTGCCGCCCCAAGCTTTACGTGCTCGGCGGGACCTCCTGCGGGTGCGCATCGCTTGCAGACACTCGCCGGGGCTGCAGGCTGCTGCCCCCAAGCCTTGTGAGCCCGCAGGAACTCCCGCCAGGCTTGCAAGCCTTGCGGATAGCTTCCTGAAGCCTGGAGAGCGAGAGGGGTCGGTGCGCACCGATGCCTCTCTCTCTCCAGGCTTCAGCGAAAGCCTGCATTCGCCCCATAGGACGCACACACGTTTCCTCTTCATTTTTGGAGGGGAAAAAGTGCGTCCTATGGGGAGAAAAATACGGTAATTGTAGCCCCTCAAGTAACCAATACATTCCTTGATTACATGGCTGTCCTGTTTATCCTCAGAGAACCTCAAAATAGTTTACATGGACCTCCTACGATGTCTCCTACAAATAGTGTCCAGGCTAAGACCTTTGTAACTAATAAAATAAAATGCATTGCAAACTTTTTGCAGTCATAAAGACTCCATGTAGAACTGGGCTGCTCAAATGGGTTTCTTTAGCCCAGTTAAGATTACATTTGTGGAGATATCAATGCATGAATGGAGATAAGCAGCATTGTACCCATTGGCTGCATATTCACCAAAAGCTATTGGCAGCTTTTAGTAAATGCATGGATGGGACAGGGACAGCCAGCACATGCCATGATGCTTTGTTATCACCACATATGCTAGCTGCACAGGGCTACTGTGTGATAGATACTGATGTTGCCAAGGTTTCAGAGAACATTTTTAAATGCTTGTCTGAAGTGTGGCTCGCTCCATCGTTCATTGGACTCAGTCACTCAGTTCAATGTAATGACTCCAAATACTGCCATGCAACAAGGGGAGGAAATGTTCAGGAAGACCTAGGCATTGCATCTTTTGGCCTCTTGTCCGGCTAGTCTTCAATGGCATTTGAACTGGTTGAGATTCAGCCACACAGTATTTATAAAGTGGCTGAGAATGGAACAATTAATCTGGCTTTAGCCCTACTCTTGCTTTGTCATGCAGGCTGGCAAATAGAAAAATGTCACTTGTGCCATTATGTGAGCAAAAGAAGTGCACTGGGGACAACAGGATGCTAATTAAAGGGGACAGGGGGTTGTTATAGAACAGGATACACCATTTTGCATTCATCAAGACAATGATAATCAAGCTGTGATAAACTGAGGCATCTGCTCCTGATGTGATCGTAAAAATTCTTTTTAAAAAATTAAATCACACCCCTGAAATCTCCCTTCCCTGCTTGTACAGATGATAGCAAAGTGTCATCTTGGAACTAGGGGAAGCTGTTCCTTGTGAACTTCATGATGAAGAAAATGCCAATCATTCCTCATTATGTTGCATCAAGACATCAGTGCTATGCATGGGGGTGGAGGGTGGGGAACGAAAGTACACTCTTCACAGCATGGCAGATTTCCCAAATATATCCTCAAGAGAAACAGGCTTGCTTTTGCTGCAAACCTGCATATTTCAGCCTTTTTTACAACCAGCCATGGCCTTCCATTACAGTGTGCCAGTGACTGTATAAATAGTGACAGCAGCTCTGTAATTTGTCATGGTTACATAAAAACAGTATTTTATTGGAACTAAAAATGCCCCACTGTGGGTGAGCCCTTGGCCACAGGGGTTTAACCAAATGACACCCAAATCCACCCGCATAATTTGATTTTTTTTTTAATGTAAGAAGAGGCCAGATGGATCAGACCAAATGCCTATCTAGTCCTGCATCCTAGAATCATAGAATCATAGAACTGTAGAGTTGGAAGGGACCCTGAGGATCATTTAGTCCAACCCCCGGCAATGCAGAAATATGCAGCTGGTCCATACAGGGATCGAACCTGCAACCTTGGTGTTATCAGCACCATGGTCTAACCAACTGAGCTGGGTCTGCCAATACTAGATGCCTACAGGAGGCCCTCAAGCAGGATATGAAAGCAGTAGCCCTCTCTTGTGGCTGTTTCTCAGCATGACTCACATTTACATTTTTTACCTTATAGGAGCAGTTGTGTTTTCCAGCTTCCACCATGACTTGGGTGGGTTTAAATATCGGCACCATAATTCCCAATCAAACCCTTGTGCAGACAGAGGATACTCTTCTATTTCAAAATTGTCATATTTGATGTTATCAAATGATGGCGAAATGACTCTTTTTCTGTTTTCCTTGATTCTGGTTAGTACTGGTTCAGCCCTAAGGGGTGGGGGTGGGGATAGAGAAGACAATCAGAGTGTTCCAAGAGTTATAATCATCAGCTTAATTCCTATTTTCTTCCTTCATTTTATTTTAAATTTCTATACGACTCAGTATATTAAAAATTTCTCTAAGCTGTTTACAAAAAAACTGAAGCAGCAACAGTCAACTTTAACAAAATATTATAAAAATACACAGTTACATATAAAGATGTTCCATTAATGCAAAGTTTTAAGTATATAAAAATCTATAGCAATTCATTTTCCTTCTGATATACCATTCCTCTCAGCTTCCTGGTTCTCACCCAGGGTCCAAACTCTCAACTCACCCACAAAAGTCTCACAACAAGACAAGTTCCTAGAAACACCCTGGTATCTCACTCTAGACTTTCTTTTTTATGGACAGGACAAGGTGGATGGTATTTCTTTAGGCTGCCCACACTTGTGTTCTATTCAGCTGCACTTTCCACACCCAGTTCCAGGTGCAGCAGGTTTGTTGAGGTCAAGAGGATGGGGAAAGGAGCCCCTCCCACTCATAGCTCTTCCTTCTCCCTCTCTCCTCTCCTCCTACTCTGAACTTCTACTGATGTCAGTGGGATCCTTTAACTTCACTTAAGATCTTTAGAGCTCCTACACACAACAGTTTTACCATTTAGCATGTTTCCCTGTTACTTTCTTGCCTCAGTGATAAGAAGAGATTAGGACTTTCATATTGGTGACAATTATCCTTACAGCCTACAGCTGTCAAACGATCAAGGATATCAGCAAGAACAGAGCTGTCCTAAGATTAAAGGCTTCTACCCTTTCAAAGAGTCTTCTTCTATCAAGATTGAAATCAGAAAACAAAACATAATATTAATTTAGCATGTCTCAGTAATTGGCAGCCAAATAATTAGAAGCAGTTGACATTACATTATTTCCAGCACCGGTTATTTTTTATTTTATTTTTTGCCCAGGCATTTTAAATGGTTGTGTTTACTCTGCATTATAGTTTGAAAGTTTTATTGATGCTAATTCGTTGTGAATGTTGATTCTTGCTTCCATTTTGTTGCATCTGGCATGAGCAGTTTTATGCATGCCCATTGTACACCACCTGGAATAGGTTTGGATGAAGACTGGTCTAGATAGATTTAAATAAATTAATAAGCAGGCACTATCAGACACTGAAGATATGAAATACTGAACAGAGAACTTCAGCAAATCTCCAGCAGCAAAGGAATATTACTTATTATTATGTAACGGGTTTTTCCTGAAGCATGAATCTTTGACATACACTATAATTAAAGCCACTAATGAGTAGAATAGGTAATTACATTGGACAGTGCCTTGGGGGGGGGGAGGAACTCTTCAAGAAAAGTTATGCCCTGTGATCTGTGGCTAATTCCCTGAAAGCATAAGGTATATCCTTCTGTGAAGAGGCATGTGGGAAGCAACCACTGATATAACCAACAACCATTTCCAGGATCTTCATAGCTATAGTTGTGATGCAGCAGTCACAGAAGCTGTGGCCTCTATATCGATGACTGTCTGCATGGCATGGTGGGTTCATTCATGTGAGCACAATCAAAATGGCTGGGTTAGTGCTTGGGTTGAAAAATAGTTATTGCCCTCCATCATGAGGAAATGGCACTTAACGTACTCATAGGCCTTGTCCTTTCTCAGCCAGCTAGGGATTCTTACGAAAAATGTTGTCAGCTAACGGATGATATGGTCTCATTTGTTCTGAAAGAGATTATAACCCCCCCTCCCCAATTATAGTAAAAATCGGTTAAGGCCTGCAATGATTCTCCTAAGAGGAGAACTATTTGTGCCTGACCTGCTGCTTTCTCCATTTATAACACACCCCATTGCTTAACATATCACAGTTTGCTATTGGAAAGTTGTGATGATTTCCAGATTTTAATAATTACTAATTTGGCAGCTTTTAAAATATGTTGAATTAGTTTCACAGTAGAATAATTATCAGAATCTTTCTTGAAGAGATTAATTGCAGTTTTAGCCAGAACAGCACTGATTATGAACCACTGTTGCCCCCATTTCCTTTTTTTAATACTAACAATTCTGGGCATTCCCAGAATTCCACATGCAAATATGTGGCAATGTGCTCCAACACAGGTTCCTTCTTCTGATATTTACTTTTCCATGCCACACGGCATATTTGGGGTTACATGCACTGAGAGGCAAATATTAAGAGTCTGGGTTGTGCAGAGCTTATCTTCAGCTGGAGGTGGAGGAACCAGCCCGTCAATCTTGGTCTGCAGCCAAGTTCTAGGCAACAACAGCAGGGGTGGATGATTTAGTGGGACACTGGTGCTTCCCTGACCTTCAGTCAAATGCATCACTGCTGCTTACCAAGAAAGAGAGGGGCGAAGTGACAATGTTGGTGTGGTGCAAACACACCAGCAGAGCCAATTCAGTGCTACCACTGGTGCAATTTCATTTTCCTGGGGCTCCATGAAGTAACAATTCCACAAAACCCTGCCACAGCACCCTGATCTCACGTGGGTTATCACATGGCACTCAATACCTGACCTGAGCCACAGTCAAAATTACAATGGTTTCGGCATAAAGCCACAAAGCAAAAAGGGGGATTTAAACTCAGTCTCCCACCTTTACAAATAAAAACCCAAAGCATTGTCTAATCAGGTGAAATTGGTTTCAGTCACCAAACAGAAAATTATTGATTTGAGTCATTATCTGAATCCACTTTCCATATGAACACCTGTTATTTTCTAAGGAAATGCCCATACTGATTTATTGATGGAATTGTATTTTAAAATTCACAGCTAAACCCAGTGCTTTCCAAGTTAGTGCAACGTTTTGCACCTTGGAAAGCTATAATTAACTTTAATCATAAACCACACAATAAGATGAGTCTGTTGCATATTAACTGGATATTTCTGCACATACTTTATGTCAATAGATTGTTTAGGGACACCTTCTACTCCTGGCACACACAAATGAAGAAAAAGTAGGAGACTGAGCACTTCAAGATCGTCCAACTTAGAACTAGACATTTTGGCTGCCATCCAGCAATCAAGCCCTGCACATACCATGGGAATAGGGAATGCTCCATTTTCTCATAGAGTTATGCATGTAATAACAAAAAATGGGTGTAGATTGCAAAAACCTTCTTATTAGTAACCCTAGCCAATGTTGTGCTTATTGCTGAGGTAAGCAAGGTCTCCAATTTTAATTAACTATAGTCTTGGGTATATTTGGAAGGGGGGGGGGATGCAGCAAGATGGTTCTATGAATGCAGAATTAATTGCACCAGTACATGGTGCCACTGATGTACATTATGCCCATTTGGCACATGGCATAGTCTTGGAGAAAGGTGAAGAGTGGTACTAAGAGTGTGCCGTTCCTTGTTCCTATTTTAGGAACAGAACCAAAACAAGATGCACAACAAAAGCTCAGGTCTGAATGACCCATAAAGGCCAAACAACTTACTTTCCTGGCCTTTAGGATTTATAGCACAGTGGCAAGATAATGCCAAGGAAGTTTATATTCAAGGAAGCGTATATATTTTATGTTCCCTTTGTAATTTGGTTTGCATGTGTGTTTGTTTAGAAGGCTATTTAAGGTTTGGATCAGCAGGGCAGAAAGATGAAACAGGGCATACTGCTGTTCGACAGTATAAAGCAGCAGGGACTGGGATCAAAAGGAACAGGTGGTAATACAGAGTTCTATCTACTGTATCCACCTTAAGAACTCTTGCTTCTTAGCTATACACAGCCAACCTGCATACGCCACCTCAATTTTCTTTTGTTGGAATTCTCTGTTCAGAAAATGGATTGAGCTTATCTATCAAAAATTCTTTTCGTATTCATATCTCCGGAGGACTTCTGTCCCTGTCCCTTTTGTGTGTACAGATAAGAGCCCTCCTCTGACATTATCTGACCACACAGGAATATTAAGACTACAGATGCCTTCATTTTTAAAAGATTTCAAAGTTTAAGGCCATGTTTTACAACCCCCTTAAATGTTTTTAGACTCTGACTACATTATGAACCACTTGGCTAAAAAAAAAATCCCCTCCTTACACTCAAGGAAACTGAACAGATAACTGAGCACGTTAGCTTATCCTATTATACCTTCCTAAATGGAGGAATTGTATGTGAAAAATGAGATAAATTGCTGTGTGTACCAAAATGATGCTAGTTGCTGGCTCACTGTTTCTGCAGAGCACCACCACTGTGATGGGACAATGCCAAATTCAATATAGGTAACTTGCCTATAACTGACGTTCTTCAAGTGGTGACATGTGGGATCTGCACCTCCACAGAGCAGCACTTTATAAACTTCTAGAGCTTTACATTCTGGCCCTTGTCCACAAGCAGAGATGTCCCATGTGCTATTCCTGGCTTGAGGGCAGAAAGAGCACTTTCCCCCCCTCGGTTCCTTTTTGACTGCCACTTTAGCAGAATGTAGGGACATCTCTTTCCCTGAGTTTTATCCTTCAGCATCTCTATTTTTACCTTTCCTCACATACTCTTCTTCAAAACACGATTTTAAAAAGCTAAACACTTTCTTTGTATTTCTTATCGGACACCTATCATCTTCCACCCCCTTCACCTCTCCAGTTGACATAGAAATCAACTTGCATAGAATACAATTATGTGGCACAGAGATGGTCACTTTAAAAGGTGTCAGATTTGTGCAACCTTTCAGGCTCTGAAGATTGTGTCTTCCTATGTCTTCTGCCTGGGTGATGCCCACTCAAACAGAATCCCCCTTACTCTTTTATCAGGAATTATATACAGGGTAAGAACAAATAAAAATAGTAACACTACCAATACAGAGACCTTCTAAGCCATTAGCATGCATTCATTTAATTTTATCAGCCAAATAATATTTGCATGTTCTGAACCAAGCTATTCAAGCTAGTTATATATTAAGAACTGTCTATATGTGACTTACTAAAGTGTTGTATGTAATGCTAAGTCTAGAGAAGCCAATGAAGCTTCAGCTATTGGCTTTAACAGCCCAATGGTCTGCCTGTTACACCAGGGACTTGCATTACATCTCACCAGCCTGGCTGTTTTCATGCAAGTGTCAGTGCACATGTACATCTCAATTATTCTTTTGTGAGGGGACAACTATTATATCCTTAATCCCTCTCTTGCTCATATTGTTTGCTGTTATCTTCAGCCCTGAGTGAGTGACTGGCTGCTGCCTTGGCACCATCTAAAACAACAACAGGTTAAACCTAACATGCTGCCAACCAATCAGGTATCAAGGTAGTCAGGATGATGATGCCACAGTACTACACAGCCAGTGGCATTTGGCTAGATGACAATGTAACAAAGCCAATTCTGAGAGAGGGCAGGATCCTATGTGTTCATTTTGAATGGACTAATAGTTTCCCCACTGTTCAAAGTCCTCCAAAAATCAGTGGAATAGGGGTACTTTTCACACTTGTGTGCTCAGATTTAATCTAAGTACATTTTAATTGCATTCATTAACTCACTGAAAGCAATGGCCAAACTCCTGTGGAATTTAAAGGATGATGAAGACTTCAGTTGTTGCCACTTAACGAATTTTTAATCAGTGGATACATATTTAATACACCATTAGAGGATTAGATCCCTACATTAGAGTTAATGTAGAGATCGGCATTAACTCTTCTATAGAACTTTTCTGAACATGCGCAAACAAACTCTACCAAATGACATAGACCAGAAGCAGCAAGGCACATACCATCCCACGTTGAATTCTACATGTGCATCAAAGAGTGCAACTACGGGAGCCGTGGCTGCCCTCCAGCCACTAACACGAGAGCGAATCAGCCCCTCTTGCTTGTTGTGTCGAACCACCTTGATGAACCCAGACTTCCGTGTGTTCACCTCATCAACATATTCTGTTAGCTTCTCTTTGAGTTCTTCTGTACAAGGAATACAAAGGAGGTTAGGAACAATGGTCCGACTTCTGAGATGTGCTCATCTAGATCAGATCATAAACAACTTATAGGTTGGGCTATTTGTGTGTATGATATAAAGGGAGAGCGATGAACAGGGCCTTGAAAACTGCAGGTTTCCCTTGCATTGAATAAACACCAACAGTTTTGCAAAACACAGGAATACAGGAGAAGACATTTGAAGATACTACATAAGCTGTTTACGCCTGTGGTAAAAAGCCAGAGGTGTACATAAAGGGAAAGAAATAGGAGCCAGCTTCC
The DNA here is from genome assembly GCF_951804945.1 of Podarcis cretensis. NCBI lineage: Eukaryota > Metazoa > Chordata > Lepidosauria > Squamata > Lacertidae > Podarcis > Podarcis cretensis. The sequence continues at coordinate 69,987,551 of NC_137170.1, read as the reverse complement.
TCGTTGGAGCCCAGCCCAGTTACAAAAATCTCTGTAGTAAATGATTGAGCTGCACAGTGGAAGTTTGGCCATTTGCTTCAGTGGGATGTGAACCACATTGTTTCCTTAATGCTGTTCTTAGATAAATCTTAGCAATATTATCACCCTTTTCCAGAATATCCTTGCTGATATATTTGCTAGAGTAAGCCTCAGAACAATATCACAGCTCTGATATCCTACTGGTGCAAGTATATATCTGTACACAGCAGTGTATAAATGTACTTGCAGGGCTTTGTGTTGCTGCTCAAAAACCTACTCATGGGGAAAATTACTGTCTCCTCTGTTTATAACTCACTTGAAGTCTTAAAGTAAATGTTGTGTTGTTTTCTTGGTTTCCCCATAATCAATGAACAATTGCCCTTTCCTAAGAAAATAGGGCATCGGCACAAGCATTCCTGTATGTGTACCATAGTACTGCACAGTTATCTAAAAATCAAGGAGGAATGGTTGTACATAATCGATGCCCGTGCATGAGAATTAACATCACATTTAAACATTATGCCAAATGATTGGTGGTAGGGCAGGCCTGAGGCAGATGCATAGCTACTGCCTATTGAGTATACTCAGTTTTCTTAACATGCCTATAAAACAGACAGCTCATATAAATATGCTGCTTTGTGATGAAAATTATAAAAAGGTAGATTTCAGGCATTTTAGATTCTTCAGCGAAGTGTGTAGGGTCACCACTAGGAAATACATGTATATAGTAATTAACCACAGGAGAATTATTGAGCTTTCTAAATCAATGATCAGAAAGGAGACTACAGTGAATAAGACTACATGCTTTAAATGCTGGGCTTCAGTTTGCAAATCATGGTTTGCATGGAACCAGCATTGCAACTGCTGGTCCTCAAGCAGTCGGTGGCAATTTAAATTTAAATTTAAATTTTTATTTTTTTTCCCCTTTTTTCCATTGTTGGGGGTGGGTGGGATGGATATTTAGTTGGGGATTAATTTTAGTATAATTGTTTTGTTTCTTTTTGTTGTTGTTGTTTTATTGGTTCTGTATAGTTTGTGTTTTGTTTTTAAGGGGCGGGATCAGGGCTGCCTGGGAGTGGGGCCCCAGCCAACACGATGGCTGGGACAAGTTCCACAGGGGGGGAAGCACTGGGACATCCGATCTCGGTGATCATGGGCAGGAGGCGGAGTTACGCTAAGACCAGACCATGTCATTACCGAGGAGGCAGGTTTAGTCGTTGTTTGAAGACTATCCCTGCCTCCGGGTCTGGCCTTGACCAGATGGATACTGGAATCAACAGGGGAAACCTACATGACCTGAAGGTGTTGCTGTGTAATGCCAGGTCAATGATGAATAAAACCACTGCCATCCACGACCTGATTGTGGATGGAGGATTTGACCTGGCATGTGTGACAGAGACCTGGTTGGAGGAAGCAGATGGGCCTGTCCTTGCCGCTGCTTGCCCACCAGGTTTCTCTTACGCACAGCAACCCAGGTCATGTGGGCGGGGAGGGGGGGTTGCAGTGATTTTTAGGAAGTCACTAGCTTGCACCAGGCGTCCTACTGGGAAGATCCAGCTTTCTGAGTGCATGTTCTGGAAGTTGGGCAATAGGGGCAGTACAGGATTCCTTTTGGTGTACCGACCTCCCCGCTGCACCAAGGACTCCCTGTCTGAGCTGCTTCAGGTCGTGGCGGATTTTCTCCTGGAGACACCTAGTTTGGTTGTCCTAGGAGATTTTAACATCCATGCCGACACGACCTTACAAGGGGCTGCTCGGGACTTCGTGGAAAGCATGGCCTCCATGGGGCTGTCCCTGAATAAGTTTGGCCCAACTCATAGTCATGGACATGCCTTAGACCTGGTGTTCACCTCTAGTGACGTGGGTGATCTGACACTAAGTAAAAGTGAAACAAAAGAAGTGCCATGGTCAGATCACTTCCTGGTGCAACTGGACTTCTCTGCGACCCATCCCCTCTGCAGGGAGGTGGGACCAATTCGGATGGTCCGCCCCCGCCACTTAATGGATCCAAATGGTTTCCAGAGAGTGGTAGGGGATGCTTTATCCCATGTTGATGGCCTTTCAGCTGATTCCCTGGTGGCCCGCTGGAATGCGGAGTTAACCAGGGCTATCGACTGTCTGGCTCCGAAGCGCCCTCTCCGATTGCATGGAGCCCGGACAGCTCCGTGGTTTTCTTCGGAGCTGAGGGCGATGAAACAATCGCTGAGACGGCTAGAGCGTCGGTGGCAAAAAACTCACTCTGAATCTGACCCCGGACACAGGTTAGAGCTCAACGTCGAGCCTACCAAGTGGCGATAGCGACGGCGAAGAAGACTTTCTTCACCGCCTCTATTGCATCTGCAGAAAATAGTAGCAGGAGACTCTTTCAGGTGGTTCGTAATTTAACGGAACCACCTTTACCACCGGGGCCTTGTAAAGACCCCAAGATCTCCTGCAACGATTTTGCAAAGTTTTTTGCAGATAAAATCACTCATATTCGGAAGGAGCTAGACACCACCGTGGGAGCAGTGCCGGGGCGGGAGAGTGCTAGAGCTCTGTCTGGTCAAGTTGTATGGAATCAATTTCAATCCGTTACCCCCGAGGATGTGGACAGGCTGCTTGGACGCGTGAAACCAACCACCTGTCTCCTGGATCCTTGCCCATCCTGGCTAATAAAAGCAAGCCGGGAAGGGCTGGGCGATGGGCTCTGCGGGGTGGTGAATGCTTCCCTCTGTGAGGGAACATTCCCAGATCCGCTGAAAGAGGCGGTCATTAAACCGCTTCTTAAAAAACCATCTTTAGACCCGGCCAGTATGGCCAACTATCGCCCAGTCTCAAATCTTCCTTTCTTGGGCAAGGTGATTGAGCGCGTGGTTGCTGAACAACTCCAGGCACGCCTGGAGGATGCGGACCATTTGGATCCCTTCCAATCGGGATTCAGGCCTCATCATGGGACTGAAACTGCCTTGGTCGCGCTGGTTGATGATCTCCGGCGAGCTAGGGACAAAGGTGAGAGTTGTTTCCTAGTTCTGCTGGATCTCTCAGCGGCCTTTGATACAATCGACCATAACTTCCTTCTGGACCGTCTAGAGGGGCTGGGAGCTGGGGGCACTGTTATACAGTGGTTTCGCTCCTTCCTCCTGGGCCGTGTTCAGAAAGTGGTGGTGGGGGATGAGTGTTCAGACCCCTGGGCCCTCACTTGTGGGGTGCCTCAAGGTTCCGTCCTCTCCCCCATGCTTTTTAACATCTATATGAAGCCGCTGGGAGAGATCATCAGGGGGTTTGGACTGGGTGTTCATCAATATGCAGATGATACCCAGCTCTACCTCTCTTTCAAATCAGAACCAGTGAAGGCGGTGAAGGTCCTGTGTGAGTGCCTGGAGGCGGTTGGAGGATGGATGGCGGCTAATGGATTGAGGTTGAATCCTGACAAGACAGAAGTACTGTTTTTGGGGGACAGGGGGCGGGCTGGTGTGGAGGACTCCCTGGTCCTGAATGGGGTAACTGTGCCCCTGAAGGACCAGGTGCGCACCCTGGGAGTCATTTTGGACTCACAGCTGTCCATGGAGGCGCAGGTCAATTCTGTATCCAGGGCAGCTGTCTACCAACTCCACCTGGTACGCAGGCTGAGACCCTACCTGCCTGCGGACTGTCTCGCCAGAGTGGTGCATGCTCTAGTTATCTCCCGCTTGGACTACTGCAATGCGCTCTACGTGGGGCTACCTTTGAAGGTGACTCGGAAACTACAACTAATCCAGAATGCGGCAGCTAGACTGGTGACTGGGGGCGGCCGCCGAGACCACATAACACCGGTCTTGAAAGACCTACATTGGCTCCCAGTACGTTTCCGAGCACAATTCAAAGTGCTGGTGTTGACCTTTAAAGCCCTAAACGGCCTCGGCCCAGTATACCTGAAGGAGCGTCTCCACCTCCATCGTTCTGCCCGGACGCTGAGGTCCAGTGCCGAGGGCCTTCTGGCGGTTCCCTCATTGCGAGAAGCAAAGCTACAGGGAACCAGGCAGAGGGCCTTCTCGGTCGTGGCGCCTGCCCTGTGGAACGCCCTCCCATCAGATGTCAAAGCAATAAATAACTACCTGACATTCAGAAGACATCTTAAGGCAGCCCTGTTCAGGGAAGTTTTTAATCTGTGATATTTTAGTGTATTTTTAGTTTTTATGGAAGCCGCCCAGAGTGGCTGGGGAGACCCAGCCAGATGGGCGGGGTACAAATAATAAATTATTATTATTATTATTATTAACTGCACTGAGGGCTCACCCAGACTTCCATTAAGGCAGTGATTTACAGGCACAGGTCCATGCTTTCTAGACACGGGTCCAAGTGGGTTGTTGGACAAATACGACTGAATTGAAACAAACATCAATTGGGTTTTTCTGCGGATTGATGTCCGATTCAGCAGTAAACAGCAAGTTTTCCCAGGAAAAGCAGAAGGATAGTCCCCCCTCCCCCCAAAACCCCCACCCCTCAGATCCCTGCCTGGAAAGCACAGACTTGTATCTAAAAATCATGGTACGAAGAGAAGTCTGGATGAGCCCTGAGCCAGGATGGCAAATGAAATAGTTCTAATTTACTGTGTGTGTTTTTTGTTTTGTTTTTTATTTATTTTATTTTATTTTTATTTTAAAATTTCATTATATGGTAAGATATAGAAAACTAATCGGGAAAAAATCTACAAAAAATACAAATATAATACAGAGTCGTCTCTTAAAGGTTGTTCTTAACCCAATAGCCCAGGCATAGGCAAACTCGGCCCTCCAGATGTTTTGGGACTACAATTCCCATCATCTCTGACCACTGGTCCTGTTAGTTAGGGATGATGGGAGTTGTAGGCCAAAAAACATCTGGAGGGCTGAGTTTGCCTATGCCTGCAATAGTCCCTCTTAGCTCTCACTGAGGATCTTTCTTTCTTTTCTCCTCCTAGCCTCTCAACCTGGGAGACCAGCATTTCCCTGCCTCTCACACACAGGTCTCTCCACCGGCCACCCCCCCCCCATGGGTGCACCCTAGCAGAAGATGCCTAAGGAGAAAGAGAAGAGCAGGGGAAGGGGAGAGAAAGAAAGAGAAGGAAGCCGGAAGAGAAATGAAAGAGAGAGAAGAAAAAAGGGGAAAGAAACAATAAAGAAAAATTAAAAGGACTCATGATTTCCCATCTGTTGGTTACATTTTTAAAAAATGTTATTTAAGACATTCAGTCCATGATAACACCCATCTTCTCCACTTTCTGTTAAACAATATCTCCTCCAAGTCCAAGTATTTTCCTTTCCCATAAAAAAGTCCAAGAGGGGTTCCCAAATTATTATTATTAGTATTATTATTAGTGTCCATGTCCATGTCAAAATCTCTCCATTGTGGTCCCATGTTGAAATATTGGAATATTATTGCAAATGAAATAGTTCTAATGCTGCTGAGCCACATCAGTAGGACAGGTGCTGAAGTAGAAGAGATCTGAAAGAAAGGCATTTTTCATCTGCATCATTCCCCAAAACGTTCTTAGCACAAAAGTCTCCCCTTATCACATTGCATTAATTAAAACACTCTGGAGTCTAAATATTAGTACATAAATTCCAAGTAAATGACTACGTGAACCAATTTACTTTTGCAAATGAATATTAACATGACTGAGAAAAAGAGCCGGCAGTTAAGGTACCGGTATATCATCACCATTTCTTTTTAAGACAGGGGCGAGGGAACTGTCCTGTCACGTTTTCAAAATAAACAATGGGATGAATGGAAACAAAGGGAGGAAATGAATTATTTATGCCCCCTTCACATGTGCCTTCTCTCTGCTCTGACCACACGTTCCATCTCTGTGCTGAAAAGATTCTGCTGCAGCTTTAGGGTTGTGGCTTTCTCTCTCTCTCAGTTAAACAAAGCACACACTTTGTAGGGATGAGCCAAAGCGAGAGGCATATTTGGAAAACATTTTCTTCTGCTGCACAACAGGCTCCCTTTGGGCAAGTTTTCACGAGTTATGAAAGGCATGGAAAGATTTTGCACAGTGGGTGAGTGCCCCTGATACCTATTCGCGCATATACCTCACCCAGTACCTAGCATTCAGGAGATAATAATTTAGTTGATGACCCCAACTGACTGCAGCTTCAGCACCATTTCCCGATTCATTTAAAGCCATCTTGAAAAATTACCATGAAGTATTAAGAAAACATATGAGAGGAGAGCAGTTGTGGGTGCGGGTGGGTGTGCGCACAAGAGTGCACTAGTGGGGTGAGTGTAGGCTAGCTATCTGAAGCAGGAAGTGTCCTGTGTTTGTGAAGACTTCCTGTGGATTTACGAACCCTCACTGTCCACCTGTTATTTCGAACGCAATGTATTTTCTCTTTCACAAAATTGTGGCATGTGTGTGTGTTTTTAAGCGTCTTTGTATCAAAATATCCATATAAAACTCCACCTTCCATTCATTGTGTCTGTCTTTGTTCACCACTATGGAAGCTCAGGACCCTCCATTTAGTGTAATGTTTAAGCATTTAGCTACGTACGCAGCATTTCTATGCCAAGTCAAATGCATAATGGGAAAGCATTACTGGAAAACATAGCCCACTACCTCAAGGACTTAAAGATCAATACCTCCAACAGAATCGTTATTTGTTCAGCCTCCAATTCAAGGACAGTTTTGTTTATATTTCATCACTTGTACCGTAAATGCTTCTCCACTATCAATTTGTCTTCAATATTTAAACCAAACTTTCCCTATATTCAGGTGACAAGAGAATAAATCTGGGTTCTGCGCACAGCTGGTTTTATTTCACACACGCACCTCATTCTCTATGTAAGTGACCCTCACCAAGGCCCAAAGACCCACACTTACATTTGTCTAAAGTTAAATTTTGTACCATGCAGTATTTTAAGAGGCAATTAATCGTTTTAAGAAGATTCTTGTTCAATGTTTATGTCTGTTGAACGCACCATAATAAACAGGTTTGTGTCTCTGGCACTCATACATAGTACATGTAGGCCAATTCAATTTATAATAACAGGCACTTGAGTGTGTATATAGACAAATATGCTCCTGTGGCATAATCACACATGGACAAAGGCAGACTCACCCACCTTAAATCCACTCTTAGTCTTCAGCCTTGTGTGGCTCTGGTAGGCACAGTAACAGAACTTAAGCATAGGTAAAGTGCTGGGAGATTGGATCTGGTGCAGGTATTTCTCTTGTGTTAATAAAGTGATCATAGTACAAATGACCTAAGACCTTTCACAGAGTGGTAAAGAAAAGTTGGAATGGGATCTCTCTTCACACACCATTGAGAGGCTCATTGCTCAGTTGGTGATGTGGCGCTCTAGCAGCTTTTGTCTGAGAACTGGTCTTATTCATCAGGCGCTTAAAGAGCAAGCCATTGACTTTTGTCCTTAGGCCTTATCTTGTCAAGATTGTTAAAGTACAAATCTGACATAAATGGGAGCTTTTCACCCAGGATCATGGCTGGATTTGGTAGATGCTCAAAGTCACCTCTGCGTTGTGCGTACTTTTATCAATTCATCCCCCCCTGCTACCCAAATTGAATGCATTTCTTGACAGAAACATATAATCCTGACCTTTCTGATGCACGTACCATGCTGCCAGGGCCTTAAAGCAACAAAGCTTTCTTGTAGAATACAAAGAATTTCAAGTATGAAATTTGTCATACTTCTCATATAGATCAGCTCTGCTGAAACATAAAATGGCTTTGAATCTAATTGCCTTTGACAGTTTCAGAGTACAGTAACAAAGTGTGCTAGAGGACAGGGATTCATCCCTAGCAAATCGTTTTTACAATTGCCAATACCTTGGGAAGCTGCCTGATAGCAAGCCAGACCATAGGCTTACCAGACTTGGAAATGTCTGGTAGTGACTGGTCCACTAGTGACTGGTAGTGGCTCTCTCGGATTTCAGGCACAAGTCTCCCCCAGGGCTGAGCCTTCTGCATGAAAAGCATAGACTCCACCACTGACCTATGGTTTGTGCATCATAGTTCTACTTAGTGCTTTTTTTCTTTAAAAAATGTTTAGGGGGTACTCTCATTTGGACCTAAGAAAATCACCATTTTATCGTTCATATCGGGGAAAATAAATACAGTAAATGGACAAAAGTACAAAGATTCACAAAATGTTTAGGGGTATGCGTACACCTGAGTCCCCACATGTCCCCCCGGAAAAAAGCACTGGTTCTACTCCTCTTTCCACCTCTGTAAAAAATTCAATACAGTTTACAAGATTTGGGGGGGCGGGATTCAAAACACACTTCTTCATTGTTAGTTGGGGAAGGAAGTAGTTGCCTATATTCCACCTGCAACTCATGGAGTAATTTGTTTTATACTTATTTTATATTATATTTGATAGTTATTTTGCCTCCCACCTCCAGGTACTTTAAAAGCCAAGCGCCTGGAAAAGGCACAAGCCTTTGGATTGTTTACTGGGTAAGAACCCCAAGTGTGTTCTTGGCCTGTGGCCATTACCTTAATCTCTGTGAGGGGAGGGAGAGTATATCACATTGAGTGAGGGGAAGAAGTTCATTTGGTTTTCCACATACAAAAGAGATGTAACCTGGAAAATGATTGCAGCTTATGCTGAACTATGTAATTACCCACCCACCCAAACGATTTTTAAGTCTCCAAGATACTTCATGCATTTCCCAAGCTAGCCCACAAGCCAGAGGCCAGGAAATCTTCTAAGCCTTGGAAGCAAGGACAGCTGTTCCAACCCCAGCAATGATCTCAAGCTTGGGCAGAGTCAGTTCATCTCTCTCTGCAAGACCTCCTCACAGGCCATGCAGTTGGTAAAAGTGAGGAAGTTTTACAAAAGGTATATAAAAAATCCCTATCTATATTTTATCTGTCTGGTTACCCCAGACTTGGTCAGACAAGTTCAAAGATTGGACACCTATTGCCAAAAACAGGATTACACAGCTATTTTGCTCCAAAACCTGGGAGCTTCCCTAAGCTGTGTGGCCTGTAGGATAGATTGACGACCAGACCGCTCAAATTCATAACAATTTAGCTCAACTCTAATTACATCAGCTTGCATCATTTCCAGTTGGCATCATGACCTAATTGCTTTGGGTCTTGAACAGACGCATGGTAAATGAATAAATGAATTAATCTACTATATATTTTGGAGGGTTATTTGTCTGGCAACTATACATTTGGACACATCTGAAGATATTATAACTACATTTGCCTGAGATCAAGGCGCATGTTTTCATCTATGTTTCAAGAAAATTAGATGGCAGCTGGAGCCTTTCAAAACTGCACAGATTTTAACCAAATTTTGTACGATTGATGCACAGGTTTGGATATAATTTGATGGCATTTTGAATCAAGATGGCAGACTGAACTTTTCAAAATTGCACTGATTTTAACCAATTTCAAATCTGCATTCATTTTTTAGTTTCTTAGAATTCCCAAGCAACCCTGGGTACAAGGCTGCTCATATGGTCTACTTGGAAAATACAGACAAGGATTAATAGGAGAACAAAGCTGAGTGTTGCATCTCCATTCAGAAAGATAGCTCTCAAAGGAGAATAGCTGAAAATATAACTTTGTCCAATGATTAGCTGTTGCCTTTCATTCATGACTGTCTTTCACTTGGTAAAATATAGCACTCACTCGCTCATTCTCAATTTCTCATTAACTTATGGTTGGATATACACAACCTAATTCTGTCCTGCATTCTCAACCAAATACAATATTAGTTCTAATATTGACACTGTTGCTATTTAATCAGTGAGCTAGACTTCTGCAGAACATAGCAGGAATACAATCTAATCAAATGTCCAATACATTCTGCTGTCGTTATTCACAATGTGAGAACAATTTTATTTTTACATGTGATGTCTCACAATCCTTTTTCAAGGCAAGACGACTCAAACTGCAAAAGGATCACCTTCTCCATTCAACGAACAAAGAACCCTGGTGCTTGCTGCAAATGAGACTTTCCACAACATCACATATCACTTACTGTATGAGTTATAATATGAATTTGTAGCAGAAGCTTCTTACACTTTGGAGTGTCTTAGGCTTGAGGTTCTTAGGATTGAATTATGATCACAAAATGCATATAAAGAGCTTCTGCCTATTATTATCACTATCCGATACTTGGTCAGGTGAGCTCGAGGTTTGCACAGCTATTGTCAAAAAAGGACTGCAGAAAAGGGCTTCTGTCCTATACTTCTAGGTGTTAAAGAAATCTTAGGAAGATAAGTAATACTCAAAGATGGAATCTTACAAGGAATGTGTGCCTTGTTTGACCTCATCTGGAAGCTCAAGGAGGGGTGTGTGTATGTGTGTAGAAAGCAGCAATTCTCTCCAATTGCTGACACTGATGCTACATCCAGCATGACAGAGCCAACCACTATTTTGAAAGAAACATGCTGTGATTCTCCGTGTTGTCAATCTTTTTTTAAAAAAGAAATGTTATTGCTCTTAAGATGGAGTACAATAAAGGCTTGCCATAAATTATTTGATGGTGGTTACTGGTAAACCGGCAACTGTATTTGTGGATCCCTCATACCTAGAATTAACATTACCAATATGTTACACAAAATAAAATTTAGGTTAGATCTCAGTAAAGAAAAAAACAAATTCTCTTTACTTGTCTTTCCTGCTACAACTAGTAATCTCATTTTAGCATAGCCTTGCATTTAAAACATTAGCCTGGAAGCCATAGACAAGAATGAATTCAAAGCAGAAAAATAGATTGAATAGCAGAGGAGGTATGTAGCACTCTATCCCTCCTCTGCTTCCAGCAAAGAAACAAATTGCTAAAGCAGAAAAAATGCCCTCTTCTGTGTCCAGAATGGAAGTGCAGCAAGGAATGAGGAGCAAGACAGATGGAAAGCAAAGTTCCTCTTTTGCCAGTCCCTAGCAGGATCTGAAGTGGTGTTGGGTATTGCACACTAGTACAGTGGTACCTTGGGCTAAGAACTTAATTTGTTCTGGAGGTCCGTTTTTAACCTGAAACTGTTCTTAACTGTTCTTAACTGTTCTTAACCCCATTTAGCTAATGGGGCCTCCCGCTGCCGCCGCTACACAATTTCTGTTCTCATCCTGAAGCAAAGTTCTTAACTCAAGGTACTATTTCTGGGTTAGCGGAGTCTGTAACCTGAAGCGTCTGTAACCCGAGATACCACTGTATCTCTTGTGGGCTGATCTACAAGGCTGTCTTTTGTGTAAAGTTGCAACGGAGGAGCTGGGAAGAAGGCAATATAGTCCATTACTCATTCATAATAGTAAATTCACACACAAAATAAATAAGTATTTTGACAAGGTTGTACTTCAAAACCTTTTAAAAAACCTCAAAATACATATCAAAGCTGAAAAAAACTCTTCTTTTTCTAAGCGATGGAGCCAACAGTGCCACCTCATCTTCTGGCCTCTGCTCTGTCTTCACTGTCAGAGCTGCTTTCCCACATGTTTACCAGTTGCTCTTGTGTCCTGCCTTGTCCCATCTTCTTGCTTCTGTGATGTAGGCTGCTGCATCCCTAGTAATGGACCATGATCTGCAAAGTGTGCTTTTTCACTCACTATTGCTTCGAGAGATCCCATACGCAAGTCTTCTGGGGTCTTACTCAGTTTTCTTTCTCCCTCCCTTCCAGCAGAGTAGAGAGACTTTCCAGAACCTAGTTAACTTTCCCATTTCACATGAAATCTGGTTTGCGAAAATAAATGTCATCAAAATCCAGATCTCCCAGTCTGGATCCTCACACAGTTTTCTGTGGAACGCCTACCATCTGTTTTTCATATCCCCAAATGTGATGCAGATTATTAAAGACGCTTATAACACTTCTTTGCTTGCAAACCAAACCAGGGACAAAAATGTGATAGCAAAAGCAGCAAACACTGCAGACACATTATCATTTGCTACTTATCTTATAATCTTGTCACACACACCCTTTCCCCCCTCTTTTTGAAGTGAATGGCCAAATAGGAAGGACTGATAGAATTATATGCTTTCAAGTGCACTGGTGTCTGTGAATCTCATCAGCTGCACAGGGCAGTGAAGTCAGCACAATAGACAGCTGTGACTCTTGGATTTTCTGTTATATAAAACCAGGTAAGCCATCAGAGGCAGGTCAGAGTTTGATGGAACAGACACAGCTGAGAATGAGAGTGAGAATTTGTTGTTATTTTTAAATATGTTTACTGAGTACATAGAATAGCCCTGGGCAGACATTCAGTACCATCTTTCTGTGGGTTTAGATGGACAATTGTGATTCTACCAGCCGTGCCCACTCTCTGCACATGCCCAGGTGTCAACAGATACAGTAGAATGTATACAGTACTATGTGTGCATGTAATGTCTGTACACTACAGATCACGGGAATTGAATGTGCCTACACTGGCCTGTTAAAACACACCTCTTTACCTGGCTTTTGTCACTTGAGATGTATATATTTCAGGACCCACCTTATTTTTGTGGTTAACAGTTGCTTTAAACTGTTCTTGATATGTGTTTTAATTATTAGAACCCACCCTGAGACATTACGGTAAAGGGTGGGTAATTAATTATTATTAATAAAACATTCTATGATACACATGACATAGGTCTGATCCCAGAATGGGTGGACAGAGGCAGATGATGTGGCTGAAGATGGGTGATGTCCAGGTTCTAGAATAGGCATGCAGACAATGAGGTGACACAAGAGGATTCTCTTCAACTTCTCAGAGGCAAATTGCTCAGAATGAAAAACCTGGAGCAACTGTTGTATTTCTATTGGTTCCTGAAGCCACCTGGTTCAGCTGGGCTGAAGAGCAACAGTGCCTGCTCTGGCCAGCAGCGGAGCTGCAGGAGGACTGATAGCCCCCTCCACATGAGAACTACTCCAGTGGTACAAGGAGTAAGGTGCCTTGGCTCTACTGGTTCATGACCCCCAGCACTGTACAGAGGCAGGATGGATCATGAACTTCTCACCATAAATAGACAATAACACCACCAAATCTCTGCACAAGGCTTTGCTGTCATTCTAGCTCCATAAAAGGGAAAGCAGCACCTGCTGAATTTCTCCCTTGTCATGCAGTTATTAAAAGCACCCAAAAAGAACTAACAACTCCATTGCCATCAGGTAGGTTCAAAATAACTACCATATGCTTGCTATAACAACCCAGACAGATAAATGAGTAACAAGGTCCTCAGTGTAATGAGACAGGTAAAGGGAGACTCCAAATCAGAATGAATGAAGTTTGCACTAAATTAGGCTATGTTTAAACTGTCTGAATTCATAAACTGCTGTGGCCAACAAGAAGAGTACATATGCACATTTACAGTACATAAATTATGGGCCTCTCCTGATTGAACTTAAATCTGGCAAATGGAAACGACAAGCTTCTGTTTTTCTCTTTGATAGGAAATCTTAACGCTGGTTTAGAGTTCTGTTTGGCTTCTTAGGAACAGAGAACAAAGGAGCGAAGAAGAAAAATAAAATGCATTGAACTTTAAATAGTAAAATAATTATGACCTAAAACCCATTGTTTAAAACACATGTTTCCTTTATAAGACTGTCATGCGATTATTTTATTTTATTTATTCATTTTGCTTTCTATGTGAAATCGCCTTTAGGCTTATTTCCTTTTTGAAGGCAGACCAGTTTCTTAAGAAGTACAAACTAACTCTAGTGCAAGTTAGAGAAAAGTGAATTCTTGCAATAATATCTTTAAAATGATGTTTATTTCTAGCCAGTTGGAGTGTTTCTCCACAGCAACAGCACAGATAATCCCTGTTGAGAATGAGAAAGGAAACACACCACCCAGGAGAGGCCTTCCTGCCACTTCCTGCTCCCACACCACACCAAGCCATGCCGTTGCACTGTGACCCACCACCACTTCCTCCACCACCAGACTGCTCCCCCTCTTGCTGAACACAGTGAGAGTCTAGGCGTTCCACAAGGCATTGCTGCTTGTCTTCTCCACCGCAGGATGGGGAAGATGAGTGGCAACACTGCATGCTAGAAGCAATAAGGTGAGAAGGACTCTGCTTCTTGCACCTCCACCACCTGAAGTAGGTGCTTCACCTCGTCTCAACAGTAGACTGGCTCTGACACCACCACACCACAAACTGTTTAAATGCAACAGAGAGAGAAAAACACCTCTTGAGGAGCTATTCAAGTGAGTTTTTCATTTGTAACCGAAGGATTCAACAAACCCGCTGCCATACTTGGAAGCTGCTTGAAAAGGTTCAAATCAAATCTTCTGGACACTAAACTCGTGAATGTAATACAGAGTAAGAGTTACACATTCTGTAAAAGAAAGTCAGCAATTTAAATACTGTATTCTCCAAACAGGGGAGTTTCACCATTTTAGTGTGATTTGTGAAAACTATAGGACCCGGGGAAGCCAAATGGATTAGTTGCATCCCATTGAGTTGGTAGACAGATCTTTTTTTATATAATACTAGAAAAGTAATGATTCCCCAGTGGAAAGAACTTATTTTTGCTTGCTGTGCAAGGGCCTTCTCTATGGCGGAACTGTGTCTGAGGATCTCCCTTCCCTCAGAAGTGCCTCTGGTGCCATCACTGTATATCTTTCAGTGTGGTGTGAAGAAGTATTTTTTTGGCCAGGCCTTTGTGGGGATCTGAGCTTAGATAAACCACATGTGAATATCTTCTCACTATACTGCTTAGACGAACACTAGAATTTTTAATTGTGATACGTGATTTTGATTTTTGTTGTTTCAACAATAATTTGACCTGAGATCATACAGGATGCAGGGTAGGATAGAAACTGAATTAATGAATGAATTTATAAAAATACGAGCTGGCTATATTCTGTGAAATTAGATGCTTGCTTATTAAGGCATACAGTAATTCTCTACTGAACTTTTTTTGTATGTTGTTTGAGAGCCCTTTGGGGCTGTAAAGTATGATTTAAGTATAACAAACAAACAAACAAACAAACAAACTGCATGCTTAGCTGAATGCAGAAGTATTTTGTATGCAACATCTATTCAAACCAAAAGCTTGGGGAATTAGCAGTACCTATTTATGAACACTGAACCTGCTCTTCTACCTAGCTTGGTACCCTTCTTTAGTTTGTCTCTTTTTTGTTGTAAACTAAAAACAAAACTAAGAAAATATGCCAAACCAAAATGCCAAAGCCCTTTCTCACAAATTTGCTACCTCTGTCCTTTGTGATGTATGACATATTTATGGAAGGTCCTTGTCATGTCACAGAGATGGTGCATGGATTTAAAAACCAGAAGAAAGATTCTGTGAAATGACGATAAGCAATCCAGATATGTGGTGATATGTTTCTGACTGAATACAGTATTGTTTTCCTGAACCTAAAGTTATGAAACCCAAATTTGTATGTCATATTTGTCACACAATCAATAAGCGTGCAATATAATTAGATTCTGCTCTGTGCCATACAACTTTATTGACTGAAGAAAAAAAAGTAATCTTAAGATGGAATAAAGTTATATGAAGACACTCTGACTTATCCTGAATTGTATGGAAATCACATAGCTATTGTATTCCTAAGAAGGTTCATCAGAGCTCACGTATCATATTGGTAGTCACAAGTCAAATCAATAGTTAATGTATGACAACTTTATGAACTTGGGAGGACGGTTTTCCATTAAGTGGAATCAGATGAGTGGATCAGATTTGAGTAATCATGACAGAAAGTGACCCTGATGATGCTGTAACAGTGTCTACAAGGCCGACAGTAGTACAATACAACACTCCATCATCTACCTCTTTGATCTTCACTTTTGACATAACTGATGACAGGATTGATTTATGAGCCAAGAGGGCATTTTTATGCCATTTAGAATTAGGGTTCAAAACTGTCCTCACATTGTATCTGTCATTTCGCATCATGTTTTATATTGTAGGGTGCATATTTGATATGGAAGGTTTCATTTTCAAATTTCTGATACAAGTATCTGTATCTCAGAGTCTGCCCTATACATGCTGTTATTATTCAGCTTGATATGTTCTCATTTAAAATACATAAACAGTTCCAGAATGTTACCACAACTATATATAGCATCTTGGAACCAGTACTTTGATGAATGGTGATTGCCACTGTAGAAGAAAGAAGGGTTTTTTGTTTGTTGATGACATCTGCATTCCAAAGGCCTTTTATCAGCCACACCCAAGAGCTGAAAAAGTCTGAGGTGTCTACTATGCTTGACTAATTTGTGGCTACTCAATCGATTGCTGTGAATTATCCTGGCCACAGGAAAACCATTCCACCGCTCACACCACCACCCTGAGTTCACCACATATCCAAACCCCACTTCTTCCAGTTTCAGTCCTGGTTCACACTCACATATTCATCATTTGATTAAGTGTACAGCAATCACATGGCGCTGAATGTGTGAACAGAGGACAAAAAATATTTGCAACTGAACATCAGATGGCTCAGGTTATGATGTGATAAGCATAGAGGGATGAAGTACATCTAATCAGCTGTACAGTATCTTTGCAGATCACAAAAATAACAAGTTATCTCCTCTGTACTATATTTCTATTTAATTTGGAGTAATTGCTTCTAAATTTGCATCTATAACTATAAATCGGTATGTGGAAACGTTAATGGAAATCTACCCTATTTTTGGTGATGTTTAAATGCCACACCCTTAACAGAAAGTGTAGCAGAAGAAACATGCTTAATTTAGAATGTCATGATTTATCCTGACGTCTTTATACATTTTGCAAGATGCATTCCAAAGATGGCACTGTGTATTGGACACAGTTTATACATTCAATTAAACAAAGTTTCTGTTCATCACTGTCACTTGTGCATCTCGCATTGTTCCACATTCAGAGCATGAATTACGATCTTCATGCTAGAGTTTAGAGCTTGTGAAATATACCTGGATATCAGCCCATTAACTACCATTAGAGTCAATGGAACTAAATTGGTTTAGGTCCAAGCAATCCAGTTTAATTGATTTATGTGTTATGATGTAAGGGCCTAATTCAGAAAACATCTCTTCAGACGTTACACATCAGCTTTATAAAGACATAAATTGCCTTGTTTCTGTTTAAATAGCCTTTTAATACCAGCTGTTAATGTTTCATAGTTGCTGTTTAGTTTCAGTTTTATTAATGGGAAGTATTGTTTAGTTTTAGCTTTATTAATGGGAAGTATCAGAGGATACAGCAATAATTATCATAATGGCTACAAATGAAAACATATTTTAATACAGTTGGCTTGCTTTTTAATATATTTCATTATGTTGTGCAAAGCAAGGTGATTACTAGAGCTTAGATGCAGAAAGGAACCAGGAATTGAAAAATGTTTGGTACTAATCAGAAACACAAATCCATCTCTGTTTTTCACCATTATGATAAAAGCAGCACAGTTGCTTATTAGCATCCCACAGCACACTGGGAAACAGTTCCTCCTGCTTAAATTCTGTTTCATTCGGGATGCAATTTATTTTTAAACTAAATATGCTAATCTGCTCATTAGTGTTACTCTTGGCATAGTGTGTGCCTGCTGACAACCTACATGATGAGTGAGAGCCCAGCTGGTAATTTTCTTTTAAGGGTGTGTTCATCCTGGCAGCTTACTATAGATATATAAAACATACAAACCGCTGTACCAATGAGCCTCTTACAGGTGGGGCAACATTCACAACAGATTTAGCCAAGCTATAATTCCCTGCGGTATTTCCAAGGACCACTATGTAACAATTCCAGGATAAAAGCTTCCTATTTCTAAGCAATAGTGTCTATCTTTTTCTACGGCATCTTGATCAAGAGTATGCTCACAACTGAATAGCTTTCAGAATCTGAGGACCAGTCTAAGGCCCATTTCTCATATTGCCTTGGG
Source organism: Podarcis cretensis (assembly GCF_951804945.1). Lineage (NCBI taxonomy): Eukaryota > Metazoa > Chordata > Lepidosauria > Squamata > Lacertidae > Podarcis > Podarcis cretensis. The sequence continues at coordinate 69,969,756 of NC_137170.1, read as the reverse complement.
AGTGGAAGCTGCTGACCTGCTACTCTCTTCCGTACCACTGGTTATGGCAGAGGCCTCAGGCCACACTGCTACTTCCCACACCACCAGCAAGTCTCTGGAAACTGAATTAAAGGTGGTGTGTGAAGGTGCTGCAGTGTAAAAGAAACCTCCCCCTGTTGATCTCAGAAAACAAAGTGATATTGGGCAGAATCAGGCTGTAGAACCTTGAACTGATTCTTTTCAAACTTTGAATGAAGAGAGTTTCTGAGATTTGTGAATAGTCCCCACTTTTTAAAAAAAACAACAACTCCATTTTGTGCATCTGATGAAACAGACTCTAGTCACAAAGGCTTATGCCACAATAAATTTATCAATTCTTTAACATGCCACAGGGCTGTGTGTGTGTGTGTGTTTTCCAGCAACAAAGGTGGCTACCCCACTGGAACCCTATCTTTTTCATATAGGGTTAATCTTTTCATTCACAAATATGGCCTATTGCCAATCATAATCTCAAGAGAGACATTCCACAATTCACCCCTGTTGGTCTCTCTCGGCACTCTTTGAAATAATTTATATGGCAAAATTAAAATCACGTTATGCATATAAATGAAACATCTTTAATGCGCATGTGTCAAAAGGACTACCAAAAAGCTTCCTTCATACTGTAGCCTGTCTGCCCCTTCCTGAAAGAGAGTCCTGCCAGTTGGGGCAATTCAGAGAGCTCCAGCACACATGTGGAAGCACTTGGCACATGCACAAGAGTCTTTGGGTTTTACCAGCTAAGCACTGAGATGGCCATCCCTGACACACTTTCCTAAGACTATGCCCTTCTTGAACATGGTGGGGCTTGCTACTTCATAGCATGCATAGGATTGCACTATGAATCTTCAAGATCTATTTTATTTTAAACCTGAGCCTTAATTAATTTGCTCCCCTTTCACCATGAGCCTGTTTCCATGAGCATTCAAAAGACCATTTTAAAATGAAAATAATGTCACCCTTACACACAAAAATGAGACTTAAAATTAGTGTATTTCACACTGCAACTCCATGCGTAACTTCTCAGAAGGAACCTCCACTGAGTTCAACGGCACTTATACTTAATGGCACTTAAGTATGGAGGGCTTCAGCATCAGATAGTTGGGACACTTTAAATTCTTTAAATGAGACTTTGTATTTACTGTGGGGCACTAAACCTTTTGTCAAGGAGCTTTTACACATTTCATATTTATAACATTTAGATTCCACCTTTTCTAAAAGTGCAAAGCAGCTAGCAACAAAATTTGATAAAAACACAAGTATCTATTAACAACAACAATAATAAAGCTGTTTTATAAGAACAGGACTGGATTTGTAGCACTGTAAAATACCATATAAAACCCATCTCTTGTAAAGATTGAAGTGCCTAACCAGATAACTTTCCAGCCAGTTCCTCTAATAACAATTATATCCCTTTTATTCGGACAAAAGATTTGACAAAATCAGAAGGTTTTGAATGTTTTGTTGAACAGATTTTTTATTTACAGCAACTGCATACTTGTTTCTATCATGAATGAACATAAGATGCCTTTCTTGAATGTAAACTCTCTTAGAATTCTCAGCAAGATTCCTGTAGATCACTCAAATTCATGAGAGTACTTTATAACTTTAAGGAATTAACTTTCCAATGTGCACATATATCACTAATTTTCTTCACTGCCTCAAAAGCCATTTTATATAATTGCAGCCTGGATCATCATAATCGATTACCTTTACCTTGACATCCATCAAAAATTAGTAGTACTTTCTGCCACACAAAGGAAGAATAAATTTTGTCAAAATAATTTGAAAAACCTTGGGAATAGCTCACTGGCAGAACTCGCAAAAAGTAATTAATTAGCCGTAGTAATAAAGTTGTGCCAGGTTTAAGAAGTGCTTCTTGGTTAATGGACTTTAAACGAACCCTTCAATATCCACCCCTAATCTCAATAAAGCTTGTTAATATGGAAAGCAGAGTTTGGCAACCTACTTCCTACCCAAACATGAATAATGTTGGTTTTTTTAGTTTATTGTTGCTTTTATCTTTTAAATGTTTTAAATAAATGTGAGGGTTTCTAACAATCAAACGGTGTATACATTTTATGAAATAAATAGTACATAATTGAAATACAATACATCTCTCTACAGTGGGGAAAGCCAGGTGATCTGTATGCCTGCTCAGTCCGCTGTCCAGCTGCTAAATGATGAGAGGCAACTTCAAGGACCTGTCCCCTCTTCTGATGGCTCTTTAGCTTTAAACTAGACTTGGACCCGACAGCCTTTCAAATAGATGCCTCCTTCAAACACCAGACCGTCCTTTGTATGGCAGGAGACGTGGCTGTCCCACTGATGGCAGATCTATGTTGAGGCAGGCTTGCAGTGACCTTACAATCTCCTGACCTTCATCTGATTCTGAAAGACTGATCCTGCTTCACCTGAGCCCACAGTTCTTACATTCAATCTTGCCACTGCTTAACCTACCATGTGCTAGCTAATAAACATCAATCAAGTTGAGTTTGTTCTTTTCAGGAGGCTTTTAAATGCAGCAGACAGCTAATGAAAATGTGTCTTGTTCTCAGTGATAATAAATGAAACTGAAGGAGTCCATGGGGCTTGCTACTTTGAAAGCAGACAGGTCTGCAGCCCTTCAGCCATTGGCAACTGAGTAATCATTATCGCAATCAATTAAAACAACATGTGCATCAGGGTTTGCAGATGAACTTCTGGGTTAAACATTGTAACTCTTTTCTTTTCGCAAATGTACCAAAAATTAAATTCTCAGTGTGAGAATTTGTGTGTGTTGCAACATCCCTGTATTCTTTAATACAATCCAAAAAGGCTCACTGAGTTCAGTAATGCCTACTCCCAGGTAAGTTAACACAAAACTGAAGTCATGTGGCATGATCCTGTTCTATCTGAAAACTGTATACATGCAATAGATATTTTTGCAAAGAACACAGGTCTACCTCTCTGCTGAGACATTTCCCCATGTGCTTTGACCTTCTTTCTGAGTAAGGAACTGAAATTGCACACTTTCCACAACATCAGCAGCACTTTCTCCTCTCAGTTCCATTCTCATGAATAGCTGACGGGCAGGAGGGGACCCTAAAGCTCCAGATGCAAACCAGCTGTGAGATAAAGGGTAGATGGAATAGACTAGAATAAAGGTTCAGAGATGGCTTGGCACATTATTAGGAAACATGGTAGAAATTTGTGAGCCATTCCTCTGCACGTTACATAACAATGAAGTACAGAAACAGGATTATGAATAACTCATACATTTTCTGTCGACGCTTCCTGATAATGTGTGAAGTTGCCCTCTGTATCCCCTTCTCACAATTACACAAAGATGTACTCTTCTTAGTCCACCTTTTCCTCAGATATCTATAACTGGCCTGATTAATTTACATCCTTCTTACTTTGTATTTATTACAAAAGTTGTAACAAAAACTCTGCTCCCCCACCCCACATTGCATCTGGCATGGTTTTGACTTGAGAGCTTCAACATTTGTTCCTTTCTTCTATAGGTATTTTTCAACGGCGCCTTCTTTCCTTTCCTTATTGTGTTCTATATAAAATGTGCTCATCTGTAACTAATTTCTTTCTTTCTGATTGCCCACAAATGGATATGGCAGTCAGCAAAATTGAACCATTTCCATGTTTTGTATAAAGCACCAGAGTTTTTAATGGTGCTGATGGATGTCTGCTACTGAGAGCCAGCTATCTAGTTTGACAGGTCGTTGAAGCTTTCAGCCCCCTGCAGACTGCTGCTGTGATTATTTAGCAAGCCTCCTGGGAGGATGCTACATTTTTCAGTGGACCTTCATTTTAGATAGATATCTGAATTTGTAGTTGAGAAACTAGAATCTATCAGGTGGTTTGTTGTCTGCCCCCCCCCCCCGGTTTCTATCAATATGACAATAGCACTCCACTTACAAATAGCTGTTTGCTGTGCATGTTCTACAGCTACCCATGTAACTGTGAAGCAGGAAACTTGAGAACAAACTTGAATGAATATATAGATCACTTCTGGGAAACAGAGGATGTTAAACCAGTTGGGATACTGGTGACACAGAGTGCTCTAAGAAACAACAACCCAGTGAGGTAAGATAGGCTGAGAGATACAGACTGGCCCAGAGTTAGCCAGTGGACTTCATGGCTGAATGGGGATTGGAACCATCGTCTCCCAGGTCCTAGGCCAACACTTAATACAGTCATACGTCGGGTTACAGACGCTTCGAGTTGCGAGATTTCGGGCGCCAAACCCGGATGTACTGGAATGGGTTGCTTCCGGGTTTCGGCGCTTACGCATGCGCAGAAGTGCTAAATCGTGCTATGTGCATAAGCGCCGAATCATGACCCGTGCATGCGCAGACGCACGGGTCGCGGGTTGCGAATGCTGCGGGTAGCGAACGTGCCTCCCGCACGGATCACGTTCGCAACCCAAGCACCCACTGTATGTATCAATTCCCTTTGTTGTCTGGAATTTTCTGAACTGTTCAAGAACACAAAAATTAATAATCAGAGCAACAACAAGACATAAGGTTGCCAACTGACTCCAAATGAAATTTCTCTTCTCCCTCTCTCTCTCAGTGTGTGTGTGTTTTGGGGGGAGGGGAGAAGCTTGGGGGAAAAGGAATTTGGAATGGGGACAGGGCAGGAGGAGGGGACAATTAGTACAGTGGTACTTTGGGTTAAGTACTTAATTCGTTCTGGAGGTCCATACTTAACCTGAAACTGTTCTTAACCTGAAGCACCACTTTAGCTAATGGGGCCTCCTGCTGCTGCCATGCCACCGGAGCACGATTTCTGTTCTCATCCTGAAGCAAAGTTCTTAACCCGAAGCACTATTTCTGGGTTAGCGGAGTCTGTAACCTGAAGCGTATGTAACCTGAAGTGTATGTGACCTGAGGTACCACTGTACTTGGGCTCTTTGCTGCTTCCCTGCTCCAAGACGCCCTCCATGAGTTCCAAAAGTGTAGTTTATGAATTAGCAATGGTCTCACCCCAGCCAACTTCCCTGTAGCTCCTGTTGGGTAGCATCACATCGCAGCTGATCACCAATGGCATATGGAGTTCCAGCTGATTAATTTCTGGCCACACAGCAAACAGAACATAACCATATTCCTAAAAACTGCCAAGAATGGGGTGGGGTGAGGCTTGAAAATCCATCTGGTTGGAAGTCATAGACATCTCTTAATTTGATTAGGGGCAATGTAATAGAAGCTTAATTACAATAGTCCTCACTCATCAATCCACTGAATGCCCTGGCTAAATTGAGTTGCTCACAGTCTTTGAAGGAGAATCCCAAAGAAATGATGTGAGGGAATGACAGGTGAGCAATTAACATCTCACCGTGAAGCTAATTATGTTCTCTTCGTTTCAATGAATTATTTAAGACAATGGTGTTCACTACCCTAGCCTGTGTGGCACTTGTGACCTACAAGTACTCTTTCTGTAATCCACAGGGCACAAAGGGAATATCACCAGTTTTAGTTTTAATTGGCATTTTTAGCACAACCTTTTCTACGGGTATTTTTGCCCAGACATGGAGCAATGCCAATAAATAGACAGATAATGAGTTGAAAGAGAAGTTTAAAATAAAGTCCTGTGGACCTTCCCAGCCCTATTCTTCTTTTCCCATGCAGGAATTGTCCCCTCTCTTCTTCTTTTGGAACTAACGTTTTCGAACTCCCTGCCCCAAACTAACAATGTGTGTGCCAATGTTAATGCTTAAGCTTCAAATTGGACTTCTCTATAATCAAGTTTTGTTGGGACGCAGGTGGCGCTGTGGGTTAAAGCCTCAGCGCCTAGGACTTGCCGATCGAAAGGTCGGCGGTTCGAATCCCTGCGGCGGGGTGCGCTCCCGCTGCTCGGTCCCAGCGCCTGCCAACCTAGCAGTTCGAAAGCACCTCCGGGTGCAAGTAGATAAATAGGGACCGCTTACCAGTGGGAAGGTAAACGGCGTTTCCGTGTGCGGCTCTGGCTCGCCAGAGCAGCGATGTCACGCTGGCCACGTGACCCGGAAGTGTCTCCGGACAGCGCTGGCCCCTGGCCTCTTAAGTGAGATGGGCGCACAACCCCAGAGTCTGTCAAGACTGGCCCGTACGGGCAGGGGTACCTTTACCTTTACCTTTATAATCAAGTTTTATGAATGCAAACTAGAGGAGCGTTTTGGGGTTTGGAGTGAAAGGTTTTACATACGAACTCTCACCTACTCTTTATCACATGTCCTCAGTTGTTTCTTTCCCTAATATGCAGCAAGGCTTCTTCTAAGGCAATCCATACTAATTAGGGTCCACAGGAGCAATGATGATATGTAGTCAGGTTAGTGGTGATATTTAATCAATTTCATTATTAATGGTATTTAATCAGATTCATGAAGATGCCACAAAGTCAAATCAGGAAGCACTACGCTCCCTCTGGATGGCTTTCCTGATGACAGTGGACAGCTAATTAGATCCAAAGCAGGGAAGCCAAATCAGAATGAGGGCAACATTACTTCCCTTCACTCTGAATACAGTGGTACCTTGGGTTAAGAACTTAACCTGGAGCAACCACTTCCTGTTTAGCAGAGTTTGTAACCCGAAGCGTCTGTAACCCGAAGTACAGCTGTGTGTGTGTGTGTGTGTGTGTGTGTGTGTGTGTGTGTATTACTATATTTGTGCCTATAATTTGCAGAGACACTCACCTGAACCATTTCCATAATAGAGGAGTGGGCTTCTCAAGAGGCTCTGCCCTAAAGCTAACAAAAGTTAGCAATGTTTGGTGTAAATGTAAAGTTATATTCTCCTTAATGCTGAAATGGGAAGAGAAATTTGGGAAAGAGAAATGGGAAGCGGAATAGGAAGGGGACATACAAATCTATGGCAGGCTCTTGATCACATAACTAGATGGCGACAGTTTACAAGGAACTGAAGAGCAGTAATTAACCACTCCCTTAGACGCAACACTATTGTGTAGTCCCTAAGCAAGGCTACATTAATAAAGACTAAAAAGGATAAATGATATTTTACAAGAGCTGAAGGAAAGGGTCAGAGAAGAAAAAATATCCCCAAAATGTAGCCTTATGTTTTGTTGCTGGAAGGAAACATTTTTATGAATTCTCTGTTCCAAAGAAAATTCTATCTATGATGCTTTAAAAACATGGTTTAAAACATCTCTAAAACCCCCTCCTCCCAATCAGCCTGGCTAGACTTTTTTTGCTTTCAAGCCAGTTGTACAGTGGTAGGGGAAAGGGGTCAAGTGCAGTATTTTTCTCAGTTTTTTTATTTAGCTATACACCTTCGGTTACACCAGAGCTTTAGGTCTCACCTCTGCCCACTCCAACACCTGATCAGGAAAAAATGATCTTTCAATCGACCAGAAATCACTGAGCTAAGGCCCAAGTCTTTACCTCAGAGGCCTCCATTCCGTTCCCTTGATTGAGAATGTTTTGCCTCATGGGATGTCAACTCTATTTTTTTTTAAAGAAATATGAAAGACTGGCAAGAGTCTATAGCCCTGTCCTTACTGTGCATTCTCCAGTTGCTCACCCACTGCCAATCTTTTTCAAAAGCACCAGTGACTAGAACATAGCCATGGAGTTGCAGTTTGACAAAGAAAATGTACGTGACCTTCCAGCCAAGGCAGTCTCCCTTCTTTTCCCTCCCTTTCCAACCTTTTTGTATACCTTCAAACACAAGGGGAGAAACCTGACTTCACTCAGAAATTTAGCTTGGCCTCTTTTTTCTTGAGTGACTTTCTCATCTGATACTGACCCGGCCTCCTGGAAACTAGGCATGTGAAGCTAATCCATTGAAGTTTTGCTTCATAGTGTTTTACATGCAGTAGCCATGTGGGCCTTTTTATCTTTCAGCTTTCCATTCTGCTCTTGCTCTAGGCTGTCTCTCTCAGGCCCTCAAGTTGCCTGCTGTGCCAGAGCTGGAGTCACTTGCTTTGTAGTTTGGGTTCCCAACTTCTAAGGCCTTTAAACTTTCTTCCTTCAAATAGCCCCCCTCCTCTTTATACTCCAGTTAACGTAGCTGCACCACTCATTCAGCCACCGTTACCCACAGTTGCAGGTGCACAACTTTGAGCAATGTCATCACCAATAAAAAAAACAGCAACAGTCTTGAGGGACTTAGAATAACTGGTGTTTATGTTTTCGTGTATGGGGTAATCTGGGCTACACTAAATCTTTACGGTGCTGTAAGAATGGGTGGCCATGTGTCCTATTCTTCAGAGGACAGTCCTCTAGTCAGAAGGTGTCCTCTATTGGAAGGGCTGTTTGGTTGAAGTTCAGCTTGAAGATGAAGACCCATACAAAGGGAGAGCAGAAGTATACTAGCATACAATATAAATAAAGGCCTTCTTGATTCGCCTCGTAAAATCTTCTGCAATATCTATTTGGACTGGCGAGAGTGTTCAACTCATCTCCTCCCATTTTAAAAACCTCCATGCAAGGAGAGTCTGCAACAGCCCTAGACAACTTCTCCAATTGCCTCATTGTTTGATTTCTGTTTACTTCCAGCTAGCCTAATAAAGGTATCCTTTCATATGCTCTATGATGCACTTCATGCTATTTAACCTGAATGCAATCAAATTGCAGCAAAATTTGTATGTCATTATCCCTTCTCCTTTTTCTTTACGGGTACCACAGTTAGTTCAGATGTAATATCCTGAGGGTTGGTTTTTTTACAATAGGGAGAAGTTTTCTTTTTCATTTTTGCATGCTGCTTTTATTATTCTCTTTGTTTGATTAAATAAGGATGGCAGCAGACATGGATCTGACTAACTAATCAACGCCAATTACCACTCAGTGTCATAATCACTGCTATAACACAAGTACACAATGAATTTCACATTTCAATGTATACACTTGTTGGATGTGAGCCAAATGCTTTTCAAAACAACAAAAGGTTGGGAATGATTCAGTGACCATCCCACATTATTAGAATCCAACTGGCATCAGTGAGCCTCTAAAAATTGTTCTTGGAATTCATATACCGGTATTTTAACCATAGTTCAGGTTTCACTAAGAAATCAAAGTTCACAGAATGATTTTCTTCAGAAGGCATATAAAAACTGTGCATTCAGAGAATATTGAAGTATTTGAAAAAATAATAATAAAATGTGTCTAGTAACTGAGCCCTGAACATTTCTATGAGTATAAACCAGATATAAATCAAATTTAAAGAGACTAGTACTGATCTAGACACATCAAAGAAGCGTTTCAGTTAAATGCGTTGTAAATTTAAACAAGAAAAACAGGTAGAGAAAAATGGAACTCCACTGTGCCATCTGGTGGCCCAATGTTATATCACACATACAATGCCTATAAACAGCTTTTTCTTTACCAATCTAGCTGAGTCCTAGCATTGTATTAGGAGTGTTTTCTGAACAGGAGCTTTTTAGCTGCGAACAGGGACTAGTTCACATGATACCTCATAGGCATAAAAAGGGGGGGGGGGAACAGTTCCCTCCCACAGAAAATCCAAACAACACTGAAAATGTTATTTTTACTTTGTTGTATAATTAACTAATATAGAATTACTTCTTGTGTGACTAGTAAGCCGTGGCTTTTGGCACAACTAAGAAAGAGCAACTTAAAGTTATTTCATAGTCATCCCCTCGAAAAAGTAGCATGTTTAGCATTAAAGCTATAGGCAGCCTTCTTTAGAAACTTACACTGTTCTTTAAATATACTTCCCTGGAGGCCATTTGAGTCTATAAGGAATGTTTAATCACACAACTTCAATGGTTATATGCATCTCTCTTTATGTCCCTCAGGCCTCATAGTAGTATTATGCCCTGATTTTAGGTTTATGTAATTTAGTGTTTAATGCACCTTAATACCAACCCAGTGTAGTAAAATGTTAAGTCACGTACCATAACGTACTGCTTTCCGGATTCTGAAACCTTTTTCTAAAGGGAATTACAAATTTCACCCCTTTCCTATCTCTTTCTCTTTGGATGAAAGTCTCACTTCAGAAATTCTAACAGCTTTAGTTTATAACCTTAAACAAATTGCCACTGATGCAGACAATGGCTAAACCATTCACATTACAATTATGTTTATGCCACAGTAAATGCTTATGCCAAGCATTTACTGACCTAGGGGCTGCTCATGTACATAACGCTACACACATATTTAAGTACTTTGCTGAATTTGATCTTTGGGGTTTCATACCATGTAAGGGCCTCTTTGGGGCAACATAGAAAAGCAGCCCACAGCTTGAATTCACTTACTGCCCTGTCTATCTGTCTTCCTTCCTGCTTAAATTCTGCATCAGTGTGACCTGGCTTGATCCCCATAACTCTCCAGAGTTTCTTGAAGCAATTCCCATTGAAGAACTTCCTTCAGCGTGGGCAAGGAAAGCCACATTACTTGAAGTTGATTAGCTATGGACATCAAATGTAGCCTCTATTTATGCAACACCTAGCCAATCAGGAAAGTTATTTGAATAGAGTAGTGTTTGTGGCTTACATTCACAGCCAATCAACTTCAAGCACTGTAGCCGTTGGCGACTCCCAAAGCCAGTTTCAAGCACTCCCATGAGTTTCTTTTAGAATGCAGGGTATTGAAAACAGCAGCAATGAACTTGGCCCCATAGGGAGTTATCAGAACGAAGTCAGCAGCAGTTCTAACAAGTTGGCTTGTACTGAAACTGATCATAGTTAGTATTAAACTACAACCCCTGGTTAGGAGAAAACCCAGTTCGGATGAAAGCCATGTGTTTGTATTACAAATGTTTTACGGTCCTGTGAACTACTATACTGAATGTCAATCCTTGCTGAAATCTCAGTGAATAATTCCTCTACCTGTTTCTCAACAGCATTTTAAATGTGATTGAGGTATTGTACAGCAATCTGCTGGTGATTAAACTCAGTTTGATACTTACTGATGAAATGGGAATATTATCCTAGAGTATTTTCCATTAGATAGAAAGCTTTCCACTGATTAGGCCATGTATCCAATTTATTGTAACTAACTCAAGACTCTCTCTCTCTCTCTCTCTCTCTCCCCCCCCCCCGACTTGCTTTACAGCAATGAAATGAAGTTCACAGTAATAAAACATTTTTTAACTCAAATGCCCCGAGGTATTATTATTATGTTTATTATGTTTATTAATTACCTGCCCTTCATCCCAAGGTCCCAGGGTGGCTTACAGCATTAAACCACAATTATTAAAACAATTTCTTATAAAAACAGCTGGGACCAGTGCCGCAAGGCAATGCAGGTGTGGTAGATAATCAAGCTGATAGCCTACCAACAAGAGCCACATTACTCCCATTTTTCTGCTTTTAATGAATAGCTTTTGCCCTGGATCAAGTGGGTTGTTCAGCATGATATGTACACAGGCATGCCTTGTAGTAGGACGTTTGACATGATGCCCCCCCCCCCCCGTTCACTCAACACTTTCAGATACTATGCTTTGAAGGCAAAGCACTGAGTCGTTTTGCTTTTAAAATTTGAAGACCATATTCACTTCCATTTTCAATATACACTGTACACATCTTTCCACAGAAACTGATTACTGAGACATAAATAAAATAATCACTCCCTACCATGTGAACCTGACAAACCATGGGCCTTACTGTATAAACATCTTTAAGCTTCCTCACATTCACGCTGTAATTCGATTATGTATATGGTATATTTTCAGCTTCATAAAATGCAGTGTTGTTTGCACATCATTTCCCCCTGCTTTTTTATTTTTCCAATTATTTCAACTACATGCAAATCTGTAAGTATTGTTACTACTCGGAAAGATTGCCTCAAATGTAAAGATGCTATCTTTCGAAGCATTAAACAATGATTAGGCAGGCGCTGGGCCAAAGGACTGTGCTGTTTAAGAGGAATGGAACCATGCAGCAGCTGGTACTAAGCAATCTTGAGAGAACTGATAACACTTTGTAATTCCATCAAGATGGTCTCAGCTGACAATGGAAAATAACAATGATTCATTTAATCTTGTTTAGCATGCACCAGATTTCCAAAGATGAATATCCTTAAGTAATACCATAAGTAATTCGGAGAATATTATATATTGTAAACCAAGTTCTTCTGGATAAGGGAAAACTCGACTTTAGCTTGGAATCTAGTCTGAGATCTAATACTTAATGTCCATATAGTCTAGATGAAAATGAATGAGAGTTACAAAGGCAAAGCTATGATCATCTGACCAAAGTCTTTCACCAAAGGCCTTTTGCATTGCTGAAGAAAACTTAAAGTATTATAGGATAAGAGGACAGACCCTCAAATAGATCAATGACTGATTAAAGAATACTAACAGAATGAAGCGACAGATTATGCACTGGAATTAACATCTCCCAAAATCTTAACATTCATTATATGCAAAACTAGCTGTGGGATAATATATAAACATTGCCACATACCCAATTCTGCAAATACATCTATTATTAATATAAAAACCAATGTTGTATAAACAGGAAGGACAAAACTTACAGTCGTAGATAGACTAAGGTTCCAAAAAACAGTACATGTAGTGTTACCAAAATATATTAGAAAATGGTTTGCCAATTTGCCCCCAAATCAAATAAGCTAAAGAAAAATTAAAAACAAATTGAGGTTAATGGAGACTGCTTTTGTTTGAAACCACTACAGCAATTGGCACTGTGATTTTTAGCTTCATTTGATTGAAATAAGCCCTTCCTAGAAACTGGCACATAGGGACGTGGGTGGCTCTGTGGGTTAAACCACAGAGCCAAGGACATGCTGCTCAGAAGGTCGGTGGTTCGAATCCCTGCGACGGAGTGAGCTCCTGTTGCTCGGTCCCTGCTCCTGCCAACCTAGCAGTTCGAAAGCACATCAAAGTGCAAGTAGATAAATAGGTACTGCTCCAGTGGGAAGGTAAATGGCGTTTCCAATGTGCTGCTCTGGTTCACCAGAAGCAGCTTAGTCATGCTGGCCACATGACCTGGAAGCTGTCTGCGGACAAACGCCGGCTCCCTCGGCCAGTAAAGAGAGATGAGCACCGCAACCCCAGAGTCACCCGCGACTGGACTTAACATTCAGGGGTCCCTTTACCTTTAGAAAATGGCACAGCTGGTGCAGTGGAATGCTTTGGAACATTTTAGTTAGTTATGGACACACTCAGACAACATTTATGAGATTTGTTTGTTTCTGAGAACATAAAATGAGGGGAAGAAATTGATTCTTCAGGTTAGTTGCACAATATTAGATTAGTTCAAAATCTCATTTTCTTGCTTGCTTGTCCAAGCCCAGGTCACACAATCGCAACTCTCTAAACAAAACCACCCACACAGGGTTTGTTTAAGGCCTCCTAGGCTGGTAAACAATCCTAGCAACACTGGCCTTAGAGGAAATGGAGCTGTGCAGCTACTCAGGTTGTCTGACCAAGCACTGGGAAACTGCCCATGCCAAGCAGCCAATAGCACAACAGCTATTCTTAACAAACTCTGTTAGCTATCCCCTTAGCCTATGGCCTCTTTAACGTATATAAGATTGTAGACTGAAACCAAGACTTTGGACACATCCACACAATACGTTTAAAGCACTCTCATACTATTTTAACACTCAATGCTTCCCCCCCAAATCCCGCAAACTGTATGGTGCTCAGAATCGTAGCTCTGTGTGTGAGAGGTCTCCAGAGAAAGAGAGAGGGAACTGTTAAGATTAGTTTTCAATTCATATTGCACCCCAGCATTAGAAGGTTGTCAAATGCATCTTCTGAAACATGTAATTATGGCTTTCAGCAACTTTGCTCATCCTTACTGCTCATAAATTTTCAAAAGAATTGCAAGCCCATACAGGGTCCAAGACAGGTGAGAGGGGGTTGCTCAGAATGGTTACAGGAAGGGGGAAAGCAACAGTTCAGAAAGGGCATGTGTGAGAGATATGTTCCATTAATGGGATATCAGTAGCAACAGACAAACTCCCCTTGACTGAGTTTGGGATCTGCTTGATATTTAAAAGCATTTGTATATGAAAGGAGTCATGACGTGATGTTTTAAACCTGGATGGGAAGCAGCACATTTGCAATAAACAATTGAAAGAATTGGGCCAAATGGCACAGCTGAGCTGAAACCGTCAAAATTTCCAATTTCAGTATTATAAATATGCAGTTATATTTCTCGGTGAACTGGCCCTAAATAAATTCATCTTTTCTTTTCTTTTTTTGTCATAGACCTGGAAATTAATCATAACTCAGACAGAGCTGTGAAAAAGTATCCAAAACCATTTTTTAAGGTTTTAAAGAACAATGCCATCCTTTGAGCTACTGCTACAGGGAAAAGTTCAGAAAAGCTTCTGAATCTTGGAGCAAAGGAAATAGTGAAAGCTATTTCTCAGAACTTGGTCAGAGAAGCTCTCTTCTCAAGTAAGCTAAGTTTAGGCACAATCCCTTTCTATAAAATCTGTAAGATATCTCTCTAGGTGGTAAGAGCCTCAGCTCTGCTCCAGCTCTAAAGTTAGGTACATGGAGGGAGTGCCAACTTGAATAAAATGTTGTGGGGACCCAGGAAAGCTCTGCGTCACATAACAGTGCACACACACCATTTGAATGGGAATGCCCATCAACTTTGTGGGGGCCCAGCCTCCTCAATTATTTTATTGTGGGGGCCAAAGCCCCCACAGCCCCTAGCAATTGGCTCCTATGGTACATGGGGTTGAGGAGTGTTTCCAGAGGGCCTTTATATTCAGGTGTTACAATAAACCATGGTTTATAATGAGGGGAAGAAGGCTGGTCTTCTACTGCACTTACATACCCCCTCCCCTCCAAACATCAACTGATGTGGCTGCAATGTGCGGTTTATGAGGTTGGTTTATTTCAACAAACTATAGTTAAGATTACCCCACAGTTTAGGATTTGAATATAATGCTCAACTCTCGTTAATCAACACCAGAAGTGAAAACTTCTGATCTGTTATTTATAGCAATGGTGGAGGGAAATGAGAAAAGGGAACATGTCTTTTGGGGGAAGGCTAGGCTCATTCCTGCCCCGATACACCATAGTATATTGTGTGACTCAGCAGCAAACAAAGTGATGCTGTCTAAATGTTGGTTCATTGAGTTGTGACTTCTCTGAGTTTAGCTCCCTTGCTCCCAAGGCTCAGGAACTGGATTGACAAGAGTTCTGTTAGGCTGAGAATGAATATACCTCACTTTAGGTGTGGGGTGTGCAGGATATGATAAAATGAAAGCGAAAAACAGTAGTTACATTGTGTGTGTTTAAAACTTGACAATTATACTTAGTTAATCAGTCTTAGCCAGCCCTCCCAATGTGATTTATCTCCAAGTGATATGTTTTCAACTGGGTTATCAGTTATGATTAATGTGGTAATAAAAATACGCCTGATTTGCTAGGGTATTACTGACAGTGGCATATAATCAACAGCCCAGCATAAACTTTCATTTCTGATACACAATGTACAAAACTGGGGGATTAAAGGGTAAAAATGTATACAAACCTTTTCAAACATAGATGAAACATTTTTAATTTTCAGATTTTGCTTACCCAGTTTCATAAGGAAAAGCTGACAGGTGAAATGCTAACATAATGCACTCTAAGTTGCTTCAATAATGAGAAGATCCAAGCTTTGTAAGTGCTAAAAATCTACTGCTCAAATGACATAGATGCAGTGACATCTTCACAGTTTTTTCCACTTCAAACGTTTGTTTTTTTAAAAAATAGGAATGAAGGCTTTGCAGGAGATTAATTGAGGGCTTCTAAAATATAATTGGAAACTTAGAAAAACTGTACTGGAGCTTAGCAGAAATCACAGTTAATTTGCTTGACATATGCTGAAGTGAATGAATAAGCTACTGCTGGTTATATTTCTTAAGATAAATGTAAAGAAATTTGATATGTACACACATATACTGTTAATTTTATACTAAGTCTTAAGACATCATTAAAGTGTAAGTTCTATCCTCAACTAACACTTAACAAATGCAACTTCCAAAAAGTTTACAAAAGACTGAATTCTGGTGCGACTGATAATCTAATGCTATTGTTGAGAGAACGGCTAGCAATGCAAACACAGGAAAGAATTTATTCTGCTGCTGCTGTTGTTTTTAATTTCCCAAACATTAAATAGTGCCAATTGCAACAGATTTAACATCATCACTGTAATTACTATCTATTACCAATAATAAAGGTAAAGGTAAAAAGGTAGGGGACCCCTGGACAGTTCTGTCCAGTCAAAATAGACTATGGGGTGTGGCGCTCATCTCTGCTTTCAGGCCGAGGGAGCCAGTATTTGTCCACAGACAGCTTTCTGAGTCATGTGGCTTGCTGGACTAAACTGCTTCTGACACAACAGGACACCCTGATTGCAGCCAGAGCACATGGAAATGCTGTTTACCTTCCTGCTGCAGTGGGACCTATTTATCTACTCACGCTGCCAGCCTGGCAGTTTCCTGGGAGCAGGGCAGAAGGAAAGGGTTAAACTCACACCTGAGTGGGGGAGGGGGAGGGGAGGGGGAAGGTTCACTCAACTTTAAGCTCATTTAGTGTCACAGGTCCAAACAAGACTGAAACAAATGAACATGGACTAAATAAAGGATTAGGATAACCCATGGATTTGGATAAAGGAGGATCAGCATTTGTACTTAGTTCAAGATTAAGGCAATAAAATGTCCTGTGGCACTGAATCACTGTTTAAAGTAAAGGAGACCCTCTTTAGTCCCAAAAACGTGCAAGCCATGACAACGTCTTCAATGCATTGCCAAAGGTTATCTGCTGGATTAACTTTCCATTTCCCTAATTTTTGAGACTTAATTATAAAACAAATACTTTACACAGCAGCCTTACAGAGCAGAGAAATTGTTTTGAAATTGGTGCCTTTAATACATTATAACCCTTATCCTTTTTAGGCTCACTTAAGACAGGCAGGGGCTCTCTGAAAGGAAAAGAGGAACAGAGGCCAATAGATTGGGAATGGACCACTGATAGAGTGGAACGCTAAAGAAGAACGGTTACTATGGAGTGCACTTTGCTTGGCAATATATATACCATAAGTAAAAAACATATTCATAGTTATGGTATTACTTAAGAGTACTCATCTTTGGTAATCTGGTGCATGCTAAACAAGATTAAATGAATCATTGTTATTTTCTATTGTCAGCTGAGACCATTTTGATGGTATTACAAAGTGTTATCTGTTCATGACTGGAATTGCAAATATGTATCATTTGAGCAGTTATCAATGACCCCCAAATCTGCCTACATGTTAAGGTACTTGCCGTGCAGAAGATTTATACTAGACACATCACAGGAGCAAACAAAGCACTCTGTAACCTTCCTTAATTCATTACCTGCTTTCTCCTTTTGGTAAATCTGATAATTTCTCAATGCTCCCAATTCTCTGTCCTGTGTTGTTGGATAAATGGATGAAAGCAAATAACCTTCCCATCCTACCCTCTGATGGTGTTTTAAGGAACGTTTGGCAAAGGCTTGGTGAAATATAGCACTTTCCAGTGTTTGTGGATTTAGATTCAGCTCTTATATTTGCTAGTGTCTGAGTTTTAATATTTTCTTGGCATACAGAAAATAGCAGCAAGCAAAAACTCATGGCACAGGAGGCTTATTTCATTTTAATTCCGCCACATCTCCTTTTCTTTTTTTAAAACCCAAATCTGATGCACATCGCTGATTCTAGAGTGGGCCGCTGCAAAAGCAGTAGCAGGGGTCATGCAACAGTTATACAGGAGGGCAGGCTAGAAGGTAAGCTGTCTGCAGTGCAGCTCCTTAGAGCAGAAAAAATGCAGATCCAATATGAACGTTGTGGGTTCCAGCTGATCTATCAAAATAAGTACGGTTCATTGTGAGGCTGGCTTGAAATTTAATATGTGATGTGAGGGACCCCAGGCTGAAAGATGCAAAGGAGTGGTTGGCAACATTAGTACATAATAATAAATAATAATAATTTATTATTTATACCCCGCCCATCTGGCTGAGTTTCCCCAGCCACTCTGGGCGGCTCCCAATCAGTGTTAAAAACAATACAGCATTACATATTAAAAACTTCCCTGAACAGGGCTGCCTTAAGATGTCTTCTGAATGTCAGGTAATTCTTTATCTCTTTGACATCTGATGGGAGGGCGTTCCACAGGTCGGGCGCCACTACCGAGAAGGCCCTCTGCCTGGTTCCCTGTAGCCTCACTTCTCGCAATGAGGGAACCGCCAGAAGGCCCTCGGCGCTGGATCTCAGTGTCCGGGCTGAACGATGGGGGTGGAGATGCTCCTTCAGGTATACAGGACCGAGGCCGTTTAGGGCTTTAAAGGTCAGCACCAACACTTTGAATCGTGCTCGGAAACGTACTGGGAGCCAGTGCAGATCTCTCAGAACCGGTGTTATGTGGTCCCGGCGGCCACTCCCAGTCACCAGTCTAGCTGCCGCATTCTGGATTAATTGCAGTTTCCGGGTCACCTTCAAAGGTAGCCCCACGTAGAGCGCGTTGCAGTAGTCCAAGCGTGAGATAACCAGAGCATGCACCACTCTGGCGAGACAGTCCGCGGGAAGGTAGGGTCTTAGCCTGCGTACCAGGTGGAGCTGGTAGACAGCTGCCCTGGACACAGAGTTAACCTGCGCCTCCATGGACAGCTGTGAGTCCAAAATGACTCCCAGGCTGCGCACCTGGTCCTTCAGGGGCACAGTTACCCCATTCAGGACCAGGGAATCCTCCACACCTGCCCGCCTCCTGCCCCCAAAAACAGTACTTCTGTCTTGTCAGGATTCAACCTCAATCTGTTAGCCGCCATCCAACCTCCAACCGCCTCCAGGCACTCACACAGGACCTTCACCGCCTTCACTGGTTCTGATTCAAAGGAGAGGTAGAGCTGGGTGTCATCTGCATACTGATGAACACCCAGTCCAAACCCCCTGATGATCTCTCCCAGCGGCTTCATATAGATGTTAAAAAGCATGGGGGAGAGGACGGAACCCTGAGGTACCCCACAAGTGAGGGCCCAAGGGTCTGAACACTCATCCCCCACCACCACTTTCTGAACACGGCCCAGGAGGAAGGAGCGGAACCACTGTATAACAGTGCCCCCAGCTCCCAGCCCCTCTAGACGGTCCAGAAGGATGTTATGGTCGATGGTGTCAAAGGCCGCTGAGAGATCCAGCAGAACTAGGAAACAGCTCTCACCTTTGTCCCTAGCCCGCCGGAGATCATCAACCAGCGCGACCAAGGCAGTTTCAGTCCCATGGTGAGGCCTGAATCCCGATTGGAAGGGATCCAAATGGTCCGTTTCCTCCAGGCGTGCTTGGAGTTGTTCAGCAACCACCCGCTCAATCACCTTGCCCAAGAATGGAAGATTTGAGACTGGGCGATAGTTGGCCAAATTGGCCGGGTCTAAAGATGTTTTTTTAAGAAGCGGTTTAATGACCGCCTCTTTCAGCGGGTCTGGGAAGGCTCCCTCACAGAGGGAAGCATTCACCACCCCGCAAAGCCCATCGCCCAGCCCTTCCCGGCTCGCTTTTATCAGCCAGGATGGGCAAGGATCAAGAAGACAGGTGGTCGGTTTCACTCGTCCAAGCAGCCTGTCCACATCCTCGGAGGTAACAGATTGGAATTGATCCCATATAACAGGACCAGACAGAACTCTAGCACTCTCCCGCCCTGGCCCTGCTCCCACTGTGGAGTCTACTTCCTTCTGAATCTGAGCGATTTTATCTGCAAAAAACTTTGCAAAAGCATTGCAGGAGATCTTGGGGTCCCTACCAGGCCCCGGTGGTACAGGTGGTTCCGATAAACTGCGAACCACCTGAAAAAGTCTCCTGCTGCTGTTTTCTGCAGATGCAATGGAGGCGGCGAAGAAGGCCCTCTTCGCCGTCGCCATTGCCACTTGGTAGGCTCGACGTTGAGCTCTAACCCGTGTCCGGTCTGATTCAGAATGAGTTTTCCGCCACCGGCGCTCTAGCCGTCTCAACGATTGTTTCATCACCCTCAGCTCCGGGAAGAACCACGGGGCTGTCTGGGCTCCATGCAATCGG
Source organism: Podarcis cretensis (assembly GCF_951804945.1). NCBI lineage: Eukaryota > Metazoa > Chordata > Lepidosauria > Squamata > Lacertidae > Podarcis > Podarcis cretensis. The sequence goes on along the minus strand of NC_137170.1, from coordinate 69,949,791 downwards.
AGAGGGCGCTTCGGAGCCAGACAGTCAATAGCCCTGGTTAACTCCGCATTCCAGCGTGCCACCAGGGAATCAGCTGAAAGGCCATCAACTTGGGATAAAGCATCCCCTACCACTCTCTGGAAGCCAATTGGATCCATTAAGTGGCGGGGTCGGACCATCCGAATCTGACTAGTACATGTTGGTAGCCAAGGCAACAGGACCAAAGGGATGCACATAGCTTTACAATAACCAGCACATACATATACATATACACACCCCATCCCAAATAACCCTTACCTGAAACTATGCTCCTACCAGCATCAGGCAACTGTTGTTAAAAGCCCATGGTTGTTAAGCCAAAGAGTAGCCAAGTCTATGTCACGGAGCAGTTCACTAAAAGTCCTCAAAATTATTCTCATACTGTCACATCCATTTTAACTGCACAGCCCTTACTGCATAAAAGCCCCTTGCATATAGGCTGTAGCCCTCTTCAGATACTCAGAAAACTTGTTAGAGCTCCAACTGGGCAGGGAGAGCAGATGCCAGCCTTGGCTCCAATGGACATGGGACTTGTTCATCCTCTTTCAACTTACATGGGTTGAGGGTGAAGGTTTGCAGGGAGATTCTAGTCAAGTTCAGTTGCATGTAGTTATAATCCTTCCTTCTGGTTTGCACAGGGCTCTCAACTAAGTGGGTGATTCTAATAGAGTTCAACTAAATGCAGTTAGCATCTCCCTGTAGATCTTCACGCTCAACCTGTCAAGTTTGGGAGAGGAGAGGCAAGGTCAATGGCCAATGGGATGTTGGGGTTGGGGCTGGTGTCCATGCATCTAAGCCAGTTGGAAGCCTCTCACATTTCTTTGAATGCATGAGGAGGGCTAGATTCATTTCTGTATTTTGCATAGCCCCTAGTACAATGCTGGCGTTCAATAATCAAATGCAAAATTCCAAAACCCATGTCCTCCTGCACTGGTGGTTAAGCCAAGCAGATAACTAGTAACATAATCTTAACCAACTAGCAATAGTAACTAAGTCAAAGAAATGCAGGGCATTTTATTAAAACAAGGTCCATTACATATTATTAAAAGAAGAGTTATTACATACTGATATACCAGTTCTAGTGGTGCAAATGGCTTTACAATCCAATTAGAATTGATTCTTAGCTCTGCTAAGATGATTTCTCCAAAGGAAACATACACCATCTGCATATACAAATTGCAGCATAGCCAGAACTAAGCTATTTCCTTACTTATAGCAGTTATATACAACCCTTCATAAAAAACAGATTCCAGGGCACTGTGCAATGACATAGATAATCAATTAATTAAAACCTAATGCAAAACAATTAAACACTAGCATTAGCAAACGTAATAAAAGACAGCAGCTAAAACCACCATGCAGGCTGAGGGATTATACAAATTAAAATTCTTGGGTAAATAACAAAGTCTTAACCATCTTGGCTGTGAGTCCTGGAAGACCTTACAGGCTTTTTTCCACCTGGCCTGGGAGGGCAGAGCCCTGACTGACTCCAGCTACAAAAGCTGAGGCTACTAAAGAGGCCAGAGACCATCTTGGTTGTCTCTTAGTGAAGACCCAGGTTATCGAGCCTGAGCTTCCCCAACTACCAAACGCCATGAACCACTATTGGCAAAACTGGCAGCAACAGCAGCAGATGTGTTCTATGTTTATGATAATATTTTAATCTCTTGTTAATTGTGCTGTTTTAAATGTGCATTTTATACCTGACTTCCGTTGGTAAGGTTTTCCTTTGAAATCATTTTTTTAAATTTCTATTTATGCATTTTCAATATTTAAATATATACAAACGTTTAAAAAAATTTTTTTTTGTTATCTTTGCTAAGTTAAACATGCATTCTGTATCTGACCTCCTTCGTAATGTTTTATTCTGAATTCTTTAAGATAATATTTTAGTTTCTTGTTAATTATGTTGCTTTGAATGTATACTTTGTATTTGATTTTCTCCAGGAACATTTTATTCTAGATTGTTTTACTTGATATTCTAATGTGTTGTAAACCACTTTGATCCCCCCCCCCTTAAAAACAGAATGATATGAAATTAATAGAAATGAATGAATAATGATAATTAACCTGGCTATGAGGAAGGAAGTCCCAGAAGTCTTCCTGAAACTCTGCCAGCTTTGCCTTCTACCCACAAAGCAACATGCAAACCAGACCATTATTAACTATTTAGACAGTTATTGAGATGCCACATCTACATTCCAGTTGCTTAAAAATAAGCTTAAACAATCAGAAATAAAAACTGATAACAAACAAAAACTCAGGAGAACAGCTATATTTGTAACAGCATAAAAACTAAAAACAGACAGATTGAAAAGATCTCCAATGCCAGGGCATTTTGAAAGAATTCAAGTGGAACTGAAAGGCAACAGACTTGGCAACTTTCTGGCGAGAGAATTTCAAAGTTGTGTAGCACAACCAAAAAGGCCCCCCATCTCTAGTCACCATCCACCTTACCTGTGCCTGTTAATATTTAGGGAGGTTCATGAGATAGAAGGTAGTCCTATATTCTTAGCTTGCCCTGAGCATGTTTTCCAACACATATAAAACATCTTCAAATAATGGATTTCCAATGTGGTAGCCACAGAATAAATCTTTATTTAAATTATTTATAATTGGCTCTTTGTTGTTCCCAGTGTGAGGAACATTAAAATTCAATAAAACAAGAGTGTAAACTACTTGAAGGGGGTAAAGCAGGGATGGAGGAACCTGTGAGCTTCCAGGTGTAGTGGGACTACAACTCTCATCATCCCTGACCATGCTGGCTGGGGCTGATGGGGGCTGGAGTACAACAGCATACATATAGAAGGCCACAGGTTTCTCATCCTAGGTGTAAACCAAAGTAAATTCTCAATGAGTAAAGCAGGTTCTCAGGTGGCAAAACAGTCTTGTGGTAATTCTTAAATGACCAAAATGTCAAAAAAATCGATACTTTCAGGTGCAAGTATAAAGGCACTGGGAAAGAGAAGAGTTTGACTATTTGTGTTCCCTATGACACCTCCCATGTAGTGGTCAAAGCAAGCTTGAGTAGAAAAGTCTTTAAATGTTTCAAAAAGATGCCCATCCTCAGATTCTCTGTTCTTGCCACTGGGAGTTTTTCGTGCAAAACAGAATGGCCATGTTATAATCAAGCATAACGATTGCAACTGAACACAGGGTAAGACCTCATCCTTTTGGTGCATGCTACTCACCATTATTACTGTTGTCATCAACTAAAATAATCTCTTTGAGCAAATGAGCAGGAGTCCTGTCGATAGCAGAATGAATGGAACGCAGAATCACTGAGAGAGCTTCATTCACAAATATAAAAACAATGCTGACCTCAGGAAGACTGTCTGGAAATGTGAGATTCTTGCACCTTTGAAACAAAGAAAAAGAATGCACTGTCAATTTCTCAAATGAAATGTAGAAGCCATAAGTTCATCCCTTCTGGTTGATACAGTCCTTGGTCATGGCCTTTATTTTTCATTATTTGCATTAGCTAGGAATTACATGGAATTTCTGAATTTGCTACCTAGAAAAATTCAGTTCAACATATGGAGAGACATCTATCCACTGAATTTCTTGAGTGAGCGTATTCTTTGACATTTGATAGAGGGACACGGGAATGGTCTTAGATATATTGAATAATCAAGGATATTTCATATGAACAGGAGAAAATTGTTTCCATGAAGACTGGTGGTATACACTGTGAATGAATTTTTGAAATATTTATTTCCCACATTTCCCTATAATACCAAATACGCATACAGTAGTACCTCGGGTTAAGAACTTAATTCATTCTGAAGGTCCGTTCTTAACCTGAAACTGTTCTTAACCTGAGGTACCACATTAGCTAATGGGGCCTCCCGCTGCCACTGCGCAATTTCTGTTCTCATCCTGAAGCAAAGTTCTTAACCCGAGGTACTATTTCTGGGTTAGCGGAGTCTGTAACCTGAAGCGTCTGTAACCTGAAGCGTCTGTAACCCGAGGTACCACTGTACTTTAATTTAGATTTCATAAATTTATCCATTTTAGTGTCACAGTTTATCTCACCCTTAACATGTTGGAATTATGGCTAATTTTAATTATCGGTTTTTAAAGCTTACATTGATTAACTGTTGATAGAAGAGAGTTAAAGGTTCTGGAAATTACTTTGAAGTTGATGAGTTACCATATTAGGGATGACAAAAGAAAATGTTGATGGATTATGTGCCATGGACTGCCTGGTGGGTTATGTGGACCCCCTGGGATCTGTGGATCACCAATTAGGACCCACTAATCTAGAAAGTAATTGTCAGTGAAGATCAAGTAAGAAAGCGTTTCAAAATAGGAGAAAGTATCAAGGGTCAAGTGCAGAACATCTGAAGGGAAAGTATGTTCACTTTAAACAAAGTTCATTTTTCCAACTTAGCCATAATACAAGACCAACATATATTTTAAGCATCACCGATCCCCCCCCACCTTACTGAAGGCATTTGTTCATATGTAATATCAAAGGCAGCATGTTGATCACCCGTACTTCATTTGACATCACCAAAATAAGGATCTGTATAATAGGTCTGTACATGCAAAGCTTCCATAATAATGTTGGTAATTTGTTCATATCAATATCTAAAACAAAACATAGCCCATGTCTAGTGGTCAAGCTAGGTTAGAATTAATAAAAGAATGTGGAACTGAAGCATCTGTTGTCATAGTCACCAGAAAACTACATACAGCACAGGTAAAAGTATGCTACAAATGTTCTCTTTCAAGCACAGCAGGCAGTAAACAGAAAGGGGCTTGGTAATTCTCTCAGAAAACATTTCTAAGTAGACAACATTTGCTGAGGATGGTCACAAAGGAGGACCATTGCAGTTTTCTCCCCTTATAATGGAAGTTTAGTAAACAGCGTGGAGCTCACTTAAGATAATGAAGAATCATTCTTCCATATTATTTATCCTTGGTAATCTGCTTTCAAATGTATTTCCATCACAAATAAATTGAATTATGCATTGCATTTCTTTAGAAATCTGCCTCCCCACACTGAAGCCTCCAAAGGAGTTCGGGCATGATCAAACTATTATAAATCCAGTAATTCAATTGTGTCATGTTTCCCAGGGAAATGTCCTTTCTGAGACACAGAAACAAGGGTTGCACTTGTTCCTAGATATGGTTTTGGAACTGTAGATGCTACCCAGACAGCGTGCGTTGTGGAAAAAAGTCTGCATACCTTCAACCTTGCTTCTCTTCTTGGCTCTTTTTGACAGCCAAAAGCTCAAAGCAGGAGTGGGGCAGTGGGGTTAGAAGAAAATCAGAGGAAGACTCACACTTCTCACCTCCTGTAATATCTATCCAACTGCTATCAGCTGGGACTTGATACTGATTTCTTGGCATCTGCACCTGACTGCTGTCCCCTGTAGCTTTGGTCTTGCACCTTCAGAGCAGCTAGTCAATCCAGACCTGGAGGTGGATTGAGAGCTGCCATTATACACAAACTACTTGTAGAGAGCATGCCGTCCCAACTATAGTTGATGTTTGGACATGTGAGGCCACTTCAAGTGGAGAAATGACAATGCCAGCACAAGGACACCTGCCTTCCTCCGGGTATATTTGTAGAGGCAAGTGTGCTCCATAGCAAGCAGGACTTTCAGAGGAATAACTAGATACAATTTTGAAAGGCAATTTCATCAGCTTGTTTTCTATAAAACATAGTGTTAGAGCTCAATACATTTTTAAAAGGAGGAAGAAGGGTACAGCCAAGAATCGCAAGGCAAAACTAAGTCAGTCATTCTTGCAAATTAGCAATTGCGTTGATTGCTTTTAAAAAATAATATGATTTCTACTCAGTTTGCTGATGACAATGTAGTGTACACACACTCAGAGGATAACCTCCAAACCATTCTAAATATCTTTGCAGAAGCTTACGAAAAGCTTGGCCTATCACTCAACATCCAAAAAACCAAAGTGTTGCACCAACATGTACAAAATAACCCCTCTGCAGCACCACAAATCCAACTCAACGGTGTAACATTAGAAAATGTTGATCACTTCTTCTACCTAGGAAGTTGTCTTTCCACAAGGGCCAACATTGATGCCGAAATCCAGCATCGTCTTAGCTCTGCGAGTGCGGCTTTCTCCCGATTGAAGTGCAGAGTGTTTGAGGACCAGAACATTCGCAGGGAAACCAAAATGCTTGTTTACAAAGCTATTGTACTACCAACCTTACTATATGCTTGTGAAACATGGACCACTTATAAACGCCATCTCCAACTCCTCGAAAGATTCCATCAATGGTGTCTCCGAAAAATTTTACACATCACTTGGGAAGACAGGCGAACTAATTTCAGTGTACTGGAAGAAGCAAAGATCACCAGTGTTGAAGCAATGATTCTTCAACATCAACTTCGCTGGACTGGTCATGTTGTGCGGATGTCTGATCATTGTCTTCCAAAGCAACTACTCTATTCCGAACTTAAAAATGGAAAGCGTAATGCTGGTGGTCAACAAAATAAGTTTAAAGACTGTCTCAAGGCAAATCTAAAAAAATGTGATATAAACACTGACAACTGGGAAACACTGGCCTGCGAGTGCTCCAATTGGAGAACAGCCTTTACCAAAGGTGTCATGGGCTTTGAAGACACTCAAACTCAGGATGCAAGGGAGAAACATGCTAAGAGGAAGGCATGCTTGGCAAATCCACACCGTGATCAACTCCCGCCCGGAAACCAATGTCCCCACTTATGGAAGGACGTGTAGATCCAGAATTGGCCTCCACAGTCACTTATGGACTCATTGTTAAAACCATTTTATGGAAGACAATCTTACTCAGCTACAAGTGATCACCAAAGAAGAGGAAGAAAAAGTAAACAGAACTGAGGCAAGGGTGCTACCGGGGCTGGGAAGAGCTGTTCTGTGCACTGGAAGAAAAGCTCTCATTAACACAAATGGGAGCTTTTATTCCAACCCAAAAAGAATGTGTGGGGACCATGATCCAAACTGGAGCCTTAGCAAGGGACAGAAGAGTTAAGGCCCCCTATTCCCAAGGGCCAAATATGGATTGGGTTCCTCTCCCCTGCTATTTACCTTTATATAAGGCATTTGTGCTTTACTAAAAAATGCTTCTTAGAAATTTCTTATAAAGTTTCTTAGAAAGAAGGTGGTTCTTCTAAATGTTTATAAATTGCTAGATAGCTCTTGCTATCTGCTGATTCTTTAATACATCTTTCTTTATAATTCTGATTTAGCTAATAATGTATGAATAACTTCAGTAGTTTTAATATAACACACTTTTTTAAAAAAATTGCTTTTCTGTTTTATCATGTCATCAATGCATACTGTTACAGTCATACATAGGATAATAAGAAAGAGAAATAACATAAATATAAGACATCTATATGGGACGCAGGTGGCGCTGTGGGTTAAAGCCTCAGCACCTAGGACTTGCCGATCGAAAGGTCGGCAGTTCGAATCCCTGCGGCGGGGTGCGCTCCCGCTGCTCGGTCCCAGCGCCTGCCAACCTAGCAGTTCGAAAGCACCTCCGGGTGCAAGTAGATAAATAGGGACCGCTTACCAGCGGGAAAGTAAACTGCGTTTCCGTGTGCGGCTCTGGCTTGCCAGAGCAGCGATGTCACGCTGGCCACGTGACCCGGAAGTGTCTCCGGACAGCGCTGGCCCCTGGCCTCTTAAGTGAGATGGGCGCACAACACCAGAGTCTGTCAAGACTGGCCCGTACGGGCAGGGGTACCTTTACCTTTTACCTAAGACATCTATATATGAATATAACTTATTTCTCCAATTTATTTGACTCTTATAAACCTTAACTTTTACTCCCACTGTTTCCCTGGTTTCCTATCTGCTATCTTTTCGGTTATGTTTTCTTACTCTACTAAGTTGTTTTCATCACCTTACAGTATCCTTCCTTGTAACCTCTACTACTGAGTATTTTTGGTCAGCAGATTACAATTATTTTCTTGTTATAATATTTTTCCATATAATCTATATATAATGTCCAGTCCTCTTTTAAATTATTAGCATCTTTATTTCTTAATCTATTTGTCATGCTGCCAAATTCTTTATATTCTAATATCTTAAGGTGCCATTCTTCTCATGGGTATTTGGAAAATGTTCCTCTAAACATTTTTTAAAGTTTGTTATACACTGTCACCCAAAATTCTTTTATTCTACAAGACCACCATGAATGGTAAAATGTGCCGGCTGTTTCTTTGCACTTCCAACTTAGGTCACTTTTTGTTCTAAACATTTTGGCTAGTTTACTTGGTGTCAAACACCACCTATGAATCTTTTTAAAGTAGTTCTCTTTTAAAGCATAATTAGCAGTGAATTTTAAATTTGTTTTCCACAATTGTTCCCACAAATTCAAATCAATATTATGACGCACTTATAAGATAGGCAGACACATATAATATAGACGGAGATATAGTTATTTTTTTAAAAAAACCATGCAATTGCTAATTGCATGAATTCCAACTAATTTGGCCCTCAATTATATGTTACATTGACGTATGCATATTTACTTGAGAGGCTGGGAATAACTCCCATGGAACGCAGACATTCCTTTGGCCAACATATTAATTACAGTCTGGAACCAGAAGTAAAGTACTGATAGCCATCAAAACACAGAGAGCACAGCAATCGATTGCAGCTCTATGTTTCAAATCTTTATGATAGAATGCCTCCATTATATTGGTGGCAAAGTACAGTGAGTTAACAAGCTGGTGAAATTACCTGAGTACTAGGGATTAGGTGTCACTGGATATATGATTTCTTCATATCTACAGGTTTTTTTTAGTTGAGCACTGAAGGAACTATCAGCATTACATTACAATAACTTAAACTTGGGATAAATTACTGTGATTTAAATACTTCCTTCTATAACAGTTCAACATGCTTGCATAAACTGTCAATGCTATTCCATGAAGCCCATAGGAGAGCAACTACTGCTGTGTAAATACTCCCTTTATTAATGTTTAATTCTCTGCAAAGAGCTTAAAGTTGCATGAATATTATATTGTCGGTTTGTTTAATTTTAATATTTGTATACTCGTGAAAAACATTCCATGAATCAGATAAGATAACCAGATCACATATAGCTTAATAACTAATAGAAATGGTGAAGGAATTAAATTCATTTTGCATTTAAAGGTGAATTTAACTAATTGACACTTTCCAAAACAACAAGAGGACCAAAACACAGACATCCTTGGAAATTTGCACTTATTTGAATTTTCCAATGCAACTTATCCAATCAAGCAACGCTTACAAATGCATGTATTAGAAAGCATGCATTAAAATGAATATATTCATTAAAATAACATACAAAAATGCATTCTATTGGGAGAAATCACTTGCAAAAATGTGTACATTAGTTAAAACTGCATACAAGTGTGTTAATTGGGAGTAATTTGCATTAAAATGCTGATGAATTTTGAGGGTGAGCTTTTTTAAATATATATATATGAAAATTGCTGCAGAAACATGGAAGAAAAAGAGAAACTGAGAGAATCAAAATTAACTGACCTTTTTGCATGTCGAGGTCCCCATGTCCACACCAATAACTCACACATCACACAGAAATTTTCGTTTAAGATTTTTGGCATAATTTTGGCCACAACTTTATTAAAATACAAATTTGTGAGTGGTTGCGTAGGCATTGGTTGTGACTATCTGCCCCCACCATGGGGGACAGACTGACATTCCGCACAATGCGAAAGTCAGAATAGGGGAATACACTTGGGGGTAGCGACGGAGCAGGGAACCTGCCCTCACCCCAAATGCAACCAGGAGCTCATTGCTATGGCCCGAGCCCCCTTGACAGAGTGGACAAGCAATAGTTAGCTCCCAATTCCTTTAGCGGAATCCTTTGCAGCAGCAGCATTAGAGGGGCAGGCACAGCCAATCCATGCCCCTCAACCAACCAAACCATAAACCAATGCCTAACCGCGAACCTTACAAGTTGTGACGATTTGCTACGCTGTAGGCAAAAACCAAATGGCCCCAGCCAATCAGCCAGATGGACAAAATTCCTACCAGGCCCCCGCTCCAAAGCAGACGACCCCATGACAGACATAGCAAGGACAAAGCGAACAACCCTATTCTAGGGAGGGAGGGATGGGCAATCCGATGCACGGGCGAAAAGAGAAAGCCCTAGCCTCGTGCAAGGAGTTTTAGTATTTCTGGCTGTCAATCAATAAATGGCAACATTAACTTCTTCCCAACAACAAGGGAAGCCCCAATCGCATCAGTGGCCAACGATCAATTAGCCCGCCCCCCCAACTTTGGAGTGTCCTGGCGGCCCCCACCGCAACACGTGCTCTCCATGAAGGAGAACACGCTTTATCCCTAGTAACTAAGGAGCAGGAATTTAATTTGACTCAATGTGTCAATATAGGCATATAAAAAGCAATATTTGTAAGTATAACGTTCAGATTATTAAAAAGACCACATTATTCTAAAAGGAGAAAAAATAGAAAGCATCAAACAAGTGCAGGCTGGTTCCTAAGATAAAAGGTCAGAGTAATAATGAGTTCTTGGCCATTTAAAACTTCTGCAGGATAGATTTAATTATAGCTTGCTGATTTCTTATTGTCTTTAATAAAGTAGAACCCAGAAGAAGAAACATTAAACCATCAAAATTAATTTTTGTCACTTAAATGTTAACATTCTTCCTTGAAGGTTGAGAACAAGAATGTTCTCAGTGTGAAGAAATTATATGATCAAAGAAATTGGGAGTTTACAGCCTCAATAAACTCAGTTTTATTGATCTATATGAAGGAGAGAAGAACTTATTGAAGGTTCATGTGGGGAAAATATTGACCTTTCATGAGTGTGTAGGCAGGCACCCTCCATAATTCTAAAGTAGGAAATATTATGTTTGGGTGTGGATATACATACAAGTCTTTGTTTTGGGACCAAACACATGTCACCCGTTTCATCTCTGCGTTTCCCCCCCCCCCCCGCAAGTTTTATTATCCTGGTTTGTTAACTGACAATAAATCAGAGTGGCCTGATTTCAACAATCAAATCTCCTCTTAATAAGCCAAGATATGAGTGTTTTATGCACACATACAGAATCTTTACTTCTCCCTTTGCATGAGATGTGATTAAACCAGAAGTCTCTACCTGATTGTTGTTTCCTGTTTTCGCTAAACTGAGAAACTCTGGTTACCAGCTTAGCAGCAAGCCAGGATATTAAATCATGCTTTCAAATCCTGAAACTATTATTAACTAGAAACTTCCTGACTTTATTGTTCACATCATGAAGGGAGGAGCCAGGGAATTCATGTATGAGCAAATCTCAGTTACTTAAGTCAAGATATGGTCATCTAAATTCTGTATCTGTGTGTGTCTGTGTGTTCATTATAAAATGAAGATACGATGCTTCAGAAGGGTAAATCATTCATTATTCTTAAAATGCACTTTGGGCTTTCTAGACAGCTAGACTTTCTAAAAAAAACATGCGGGCAAGATTGTAGCTAATATGTGTGATATACAGTGCAAAAAGAAAGAAACCCAACAAACAAATAATCATACATCTTATTCTTTCCAAACGTCCCACTCTGTGCTCTAAGTGTGGCCATTTTCTTAAAAAGCAAGGCTCATAATGCCCATAGCTGCTAGCTTAAGTAGATGCCATAGTCTAGTTTAGATGTAACAGCAAACTATAGTTTGTTGCTGCATCTGAGCTCAACAAACAGCCATTTGTCCAAACCACTTTGTGAACAAGCCACTTTATCAAATCAGAATCTGATAGGACACAGCAAAAAAACCCCCACTCTATTTATTCCTATAAACAAACGGAAGATTGATAACTCCTCCCCTCACATGCAAAGGGAATAAGGGAACATACAGAGTAACAACAAACCAGCCCCTTGTGTGCAGCCACCATTTATGTCACAGATCCCCATCTAGTTGGAAATATATCAATAGAAGCCTACTTCTGTACATACAAGACTCTTACGTGTATTTGGGAAAGTTGATCTTAATAATCTAATAAACACATTTGTCCAATGTTTAAGTGGAAGAAGCGTACATTGCCGCAATATAATTTTTAATGTGACATGTGCTATAAACTACTTATCTTGGAATGAAAAGTGTGAGGGGGAAAACAAATGAAACTACATATAAATTCATAATTAAGGAAAGCTGAGGTTTTACTTATGGTAATCACACTCTAAATAGAAACCAACAACTGTGGAGTGTGTGAAGTAAAATCCATTTTGTGGGGGGGAGAGAAATACTGTGTGTAAGAATAGGTATACTTGTCTACTGAAGACAGTTTAATCCTCCACTAAACTGGATTATGTCCCAGCGCCTGCCAACCTAGCAGTTCGAAAGCACCCCCGGGTGCAAGTAGATAAATAGGGACCGCTTACTGGCGGGAAGGTAAACGGCGTTTCCGTGTGCTGCGCTGGCTCGCCAGATGCAGCTTTGTCACGCTGGCCACGTGACCCGGAAGTGTCTCCGGACAGCGCTGGCCCCTGGCCTCTTGAGTGAGATGGGCGCACCAACCCCAGAGTCTGTCAAGACTGGCCCGTATGGGCAGGGGTACCTTTACCTTTTTAGACTGGATTATGTCCATTTTATAATGCATTTTTAGAAAGATATAAGAGGCTCAAAATTTCAGAGAAGATGGACAAAGGTAATATCTGATATATGCTGTAAGGAACTGGGAGCATGTAGCTTTGACAGAATATTATGAGCAAACATGACAGCAGCTTAAAATATTTGAAAGGATGCTGTAAAGTAGGAGGAGAATGATGTAGCAGGGTCATTGTAAGATGGACAGAAAGAAATAAGTCGTGGAGAAGCAAGTTAAGGTTGAATATACAAAAATTTCTTCTTTCTAAGTAAAATGGGTGATAATAAAATATGATACCCAGGGTAGTTGTATAATTTCCTTCCCCCTTCTTTTTTAAAAACTAAATTGGACAGGCTTTGGTTTGAAATAGTTTAAGTGAAGACAATTTGTCTATAGATGAAGGCAGAACTAGACACTCTTCTATGCTTTCCCGCTAATTTTATGGTTCTCTGGTTTCTGAAACCTTGTTATTGGAAAGACTACAGGCCAGCTTACATAAAACATTTTTCGTCCACCCTAATAAACTCATTTTCTATCTACAATCTACTATTGAAGTTACAGGAGCATTCTTTGACTTGAGGGGGGAGAGGAGGAACACAAATCCCTAAGCTGTTTGTCTATGATAGCCAAAGAAACAGATAACATTTGCATAAGTATGTCTGGCAGATTACAACTTCATAGGTGGCCTTTTATCCCTCACTGTTAAGAAAAAGAGTAGCAGGATCTCTCCAAAAGAAAGGGAAGGGGCTAATGATAGCTACAGTATTCCAATGGCTTATTATCTCTTTGCTAGCTATCTGCTAGCTTTGTCTACACCTAACTGAAAATATCAATAAGTACAAATACATACAAACATACATACATATACTGCATGGTTCTTGTTTGCATATTGTCAGGGAACTGCCATCGGAAGGACAGGTGGTGAGAAGGCTTCAGGAGAATAGGAGAGCCTCTTCTTCAGGAGAAGAGGGAACCAGTAGGGGGAGTGCGGGAGCTCCAAAGGAAAGGGAGTCGGAGGGGAGGCTCTGGGATACTTCCAGTGAGAACAGCGAGGAGGTATCAGAACAGCCCTTAAGGACTCCCACCCCCCGCCGGAAACTGTCACGCAGGGAATCCAGGAGGCGCATGTCTGTGAAACAGCTTTTATGTTGGAAACGCTTCCGCAAACGCCCACTGTCAGATTCTACCAGCGACTGAGGGAGCCATGTTCAAGGGCTCCTCTCAAGGCAGGGTTTCACTACACTGAGTGAGCTCTGAGGGATCGAGTTTCAACGCACAAGCAGCTCATTATCCCACCACACATATCATTCTTTTTTCAGATTATAGGAGAGTGTTTCTTTAGAGCAGGTACTCAATCAAATTTCTATATCAATCAAATTTCTATATTCTTCCTCATTTTGATATTAGTTTTTAAAACACTAGAACAGAACAGAGCTAAAACCCTTGTCACTCTCTTATATGTTGCTTCTGCCTTCAACATTTGCCTCATTTTCTGTGAAACACCAGTCTACAAATAATCCAGTTTTTTCAAAATATGTTGTCTTAGTGAGACAATATTTTTAATCAGTAAATATTGACACCCACAATCAAAATGCTTCTGATCAAATAACAGCCATTTGAAAATAGGTAAAATTATTCTAAAAATGTCATGTTGACACACAGATACACAAGTGGACTAAAGCAGAATGGACTGATTTTAATGGGCTGATGTTTTTAAAAGATATCTTGTTTAATATTGTTCTTCAGTGTAGACATTTTGGTAGGCCAATGGTTCATAGTAAAAATGCTATGATATGGGGACTTGAGTGTAGGTGTGGAAGCCTGTTAACACCAGAACTGCATTCCTTCATGGGGAACCTTCCGTGGAGCACATGACAGTCTTGGAAATGACCACAGCCACAGCCACACCCCATTCATATACATCTATGCAACCCCCTTAACCCCTTGCCATGAAGGAATCTTTTCCCAACGTGGGGCTCAAACCCACAGCAATAAGATTATACCCACCCATATACCTTTGTATCCTAGGCTGCATTTGTGATTTCTTTTTTTTTTTTTTGGCCCCTCCCCCTGCATTTGTGATTTCTAAGATAATATTTTAGTTTCCTGTTAATTATGTTGCTTTGAATGTATACTTTACATGTGACTTTATTCAGTAATATTTTATTCAGGTTTGTTTTATTTGATGTTTTAATGCTTCTTAAAAATATAAAGTGGTATGGAAATGTAATTATTATTATTATTATTAATTGCAGAGCATAAATGATAGTCTGTTTTTTATATAAAGATCATTTGTTTAAAACAAAACAAAGTTCTCTGAAGGCTGTGTGTTCTACCTTCCACAGTGTTGGAGTACACACACACACATCCATTTTTCTAACAGACACCCCCTTCCCCGACATTTTTTTTTTTTTAAATCTCTAACACATATTTACATGAGAGATTAGATATTATACTACTGGTGCTGGATCTGCAATACAAGTGTGGGATTCTTAGCAAACAGAAAGGCCATAGAGCAAATTTTGCTTCATTTGCAAGAGCCAGAGCTCAGCAGCAGAGTATCTCCTGTAAAGGGTAAGAAGGAGCCCTACTTAAAACATCCTGGAAAACCTCATGAAGATGTTTTACCGTTGGTATATAACACCTGCAAAATTAGCAAAAATATATAAAACTTGCATTAAATGCTGGAAATGCAGGGAAAAAGAGGGATCCTTCTTCCACATGTGGTGGGACTGCAGAAAGGTCAAAGGCTTTTGGGAAAGTGTATATAATGAAATGAAAAGTATATTAAGATATAACTTTGGGAAAAAGCCGGAGGCTTTTCTGCTAGGCCTAGCAGGAAGTGATATAAAGAACAATGATAGTAAATTCTTTCAATATGCAACAACGGCTGCAAGGGTCCTATTGGCCCAAAATTGGAAACAACAGAACATACCGACGCTTGAGGAATGGAGAGCAAAACTACTAGAATACGCGGAGATGGACAGATTGACGGGGAAAATTAGATATTTAAAAGACCAAAGGTTCATTGAGGACTGGGGGAAATTTGTGGAATATCTGGAAAATATAAGTGAAGGTCAGATAACGCTAGTTGGGTTTAAAAAAGCTCTGTGAAAAGGTTGGAATATTGTCTAAAGAGAAAAAGAAGGAAAGAGAAAATAATGTCAATATAAGCTAGGATTTGTGTGAATTTGTTAAATTAGGGTATGGATGATTTCAGGGGAAGCTGAAGGAAGTCTTATAGAAAGAAATCTGTGATAACAAGGCGTAAATTGTTTTACTTTCTTGTTTGTTATGATTTAAAAAACAATAAAAATTATGCAGGAAAAAAAAAACATCCTGGAAAACCTTTGCCAGACAATGTGGACAATGGTGAGCACTATGGACCAATGGTCTGATTTGGTATCTGGTAGCTTCCTATGTTCCTATTCATTTAAATACATTCATATCACATATGTTGGCTTGTTGGGTGCAGAGTTTGGATTTTCTGAGCAAGGATAAAAGTCAGAGCCTCCTGGATACTATTCTAGCCAACAGGTACTTATAGCAAGCCCAAGAGGAGCAGAGAACTATTTTAGTTTGCCTTGCCAAAGAGCTTTCATTTAATATTGCATTGCATTTCCAATGCAAAGGTAATCATAGCTGAGAACCATGTTTCTGCAGCTTTTTGATGGCCCCATTATTCAATGCATCCTCCCTGGGAATTTACCATATACTCTGCTCACTCTTTTCCATTCCCAACACCCAATCGCCCTGTTTTCCATTAGTAGAGAATGTTATCTCTGCTTCACAGGCAACCGTGGGGAACCGGACCAGGGGCGGTGGGGAGTCTGCATCTAGCTGGAGTGAAAGAATAATTGTGCATCCAGTCCAATCTAGATTCTGGGTTGTCCTTATTAAACTAACAGTTAGCCACATTTTCTTCAGGATGAAGAATAGATGATTTGCAATTTTTTACACAATGTGCTCCTTATATGGAGCTGCAATACTTGAAATAGTACACAGTCAAGCTGACATCCCAGTTCATAAACAGAAATAGTCTGGCATTTCTTCAAGATATTGTCAAGTGTACTGAAGCTCGGGCACTGTCAACAGTTTGCCTTACTCACTGAGTATAGCACAGTACTAGATAACAGATTGGAGTGACACAGGTCGGGCAGTAAACAGTTTGTCAAAGGCATCCTTGAACCATAAAAGTAGACTAAGAAACACAGGTGGAGAAAGAGCTGTGTCTATACAATGACTATCTCTCATTGTAGATCTGCATGAAATAAGAGAGATAGTTCATCTAAAGCAGCTCTTGCGAACAATACATTATGGGTCTATATCGCATAGGCCAGCAGAAGGGGAAACATGTATAGAAGAAAATACAAGCTTGTTTTGAAAAGAAACCTGCCAATACATTTGTCAGGAAGAATAGTTTGGTTCCAAACTACTGATTCCAAAACTAACAATGTGTTTGATGAATCAGTTTGGAAGACGGGCAAAATGGAAATTGCTGTCTCCTGCCCCCACCGCTGCCATACCCCACCAACCACTTCTGTCACTGCACTCCATACCTCGCCACTTCCACTGAGACTGTGCCCCAGCTCTTGGGGTGAAGCTGGGCCACTCCTTAAAGTGTTGCTGCTTGGCTTCTCCCCTGGGGGGAGCCAATTGGCAACGTGGCACCCTGAAATGCCTAAACCAGTGGGAGCCAGGGCACTCCTTAAAGCATTGCTTCTCAGCTTCTCTGCCCGGGAGCAGGGAAGATCTGTGTTGGGTGCTACAGAAGTGATCACAATCCAGCTGTAAAATTGTATTCAGAGCATCTTTTGCAACCATGTTTTTGAACCACAAGAAGAAAACTATGGAAGACTGCTAGGTTGTCCTTCCTGGATTGGGATATACAGTGGTACCTCAGGTCACATACACTTCAGGTTACATACGCTTCAGGTTACAGACTCCGCTAACCCAGAAATAGTGCTTCAGGTTAAGAACTTTGCTTCAGGATGAGAACAGAAATTGTGCTCCAGCGGCGCGGCAGCAGCGGGAGGCCCCATTAGCTAAAGTGGTACCTGGCGTTAAGAACAGTTTCAGGTTAAGTACAGACCTCCAGAACGAATTAACCTGAGGTACCACTGTACAGTAGTTCTTCACGAGACAGCACATCCACTAAGTTAACTAAAGTTTATATGACTATGAAAACTGCAGCCAACTTTTTCTTTAAAATCCCAACTGTAATAATTTGTTCTTAGCTGCAATAATGTTGAGTTTCTCTCACACACACTTTTAAAATTTTATACTTAAAGCTATAAAAAATTTAAATGGAATCCTTGGGGAGCATAATTTCATAAGGAAAATAGAAAGAGACAGCCTGATATTCTGGCAGAAATGTCTTGTTAACTCTAGAAACTTTTCCCTAAATTAATTTACAATTTAAAGAAGGAGGCAGATTGTTTATAATTTTGCTGTTAAATAGATTGAAATGAGAAGATTGGTTCAGATATACTGACTTGTCTTTGCATCCAATCAAACACACACATAAAGAGGGTTCTGTAATGCTTTGGGGTCTGACACACCACCACTTGCCCAGCATGGCTGTTGAATAAAGCAATGTTCCTTTCTGTGAGTAAGGTTCATGCTCATTCAACAGAAGTATTTCATATACTAGATCCTGAAGCTGCTATGATGAACAGGTTTTTACAGTGAAGAGCAGTCACATTTCTAGTTGTTATCCATACAATAGTTTTAAACTTATACGTAGAGTGGATTTGAATAAGAAAGGTTCTAGCTTCTGGTCAAAAATAAAAGTGGCATTATTAACTTTAAAATCTCTGAATAGCTTTTTTTTTTGGAATATTTGAGAGAAGTGCCCCCATTACTTCTTATAAACAGAGATCAAGAGAAAATTGCTTTTCTGGGGCCAGGGGGACACTCCATTTATATAATTTCCCTCACAGGAAAGAAGATCTGCTACTCTGGCCCATAGCAGAAATGTGGACAAGCCCTCTGCTTTGGTTTGCAAGTATGAGAGATACTGATGGTATCTTCAGAAGGAGTCATGAGAACTGCAAGGGCACATTGTCTGAATTCCACAGAATTCACTCAATATATTGATACTGACTGTTCTACAGTCTTCTTACAAAACTAAACACAGCATACTGTTGAAGGAAAGCAAAGACAGTGGTACCTCAGGTTAAGAACTTAATTCATTCTGGAGCTCTGTTCTTAACCTGAAACTGTTCTAAACCTTAGCTTTAGCTAATAGGGGCCGCTGCACGATTTTTGTTCTGAAGCGAAGTTCTTAACCCCAAGGTACTATTTCTGGGTTAGCAGAGTCTGTAACCTGAAGCGTCTGTAACCTGAAGCGTATGTAACCTGAGGTACCACTAAATATTTCCTTCTCCTAAGTTTCTAGTTAATGTATGTGTTGCTTTAAACCACACAAGGGCACTGTTTATCTATTAACCTAGCCAGTACTTGTTTGTAAACTTCTCTGTCTAAGTTAACTCCAACCTAAAAGCTGGGTCATTTTGTTTGTTGTTCTTTACAAACAAAATTTCTACTTTTTCTTTCTTATCTCTACTCATCCTATAAATAGTCCCTGCATGAATAAAGCCTCTGAACTCCAAAAACTGTGACTACCTCAATATAATTCATCCAAGCTGCAAAGTCTGCTAACACATACATACCACAAAGTGCTTTTTCTAATCTTTAATGTTATTGCAACAAACCAAGTATCACTTGCTAACTGTTTACTTCTTCATTTCTTTCCCAACTGGAGTGTTTTAAAAACAAAGTTGAACCTGGTGTTGATTTAATTATGTGAAATAACCCTTACTTTATGGACAATTATTGGAATAAGAACTCTGAACACCATGGGCATGACTTAGCCAACATTAAACCACTTGATTTTTTCTTGATGGAAGATATTTAAGTGCATTCTTAATTCATCTGTTAAAATCTATTGTTCTTGAAAGTGCTTGATCTGGGCCAGATTATATCTTTTTTATTTAATCATTTCAAGTTTTTAAAAATTGACTAATTTACAATTTAAAAAATATTCCGAAGACAACATGCATTATGCCCACCAGAAGGTATTTCTTACCCATTGGGTCTAAAGTCAGGCAATGGTCTATCCAAGGGGAGACGATCACTCAGGTAAGCATTGTAGCCATAATACTGGAATTGTTTGAGGGCAATACGTCTGTTCTCGGGGCTCAGATCCTGACCCCAGTGAGCAAAGAGGGATGAATCAGTGAAAGCCTCTGCAGGATTTTCTTCCGGTTTCAGAGGTGCTTCTGTAAAACAATAATATATGATTTTCTTTAACAACAACAACAACAATGCAATTTAGAACTTTTATTTATACAAGGTAATATTCAGGTTTGGGGCAAATTTGTAAGTTTTTACAATGCAACTGTAGTATTTCACAAGATCAAGCCTGGTTGGCATCCGTCTGTCTCAGGAGACAATGGAGGAGTGCGCCTTTGGGACTGAAGTCAATCTGTTGGCAAGCCATACTTGGCTAAACACCAGCCTGGCCTAGGCTGGCTATACAAAAGCTTTCATAAACAGGTAGCAACCATTCAATGAGCCCAATATCTTTACTCCAGAAAGATATGTATCTAACTACACAAAGTCAGTCTGCTATCTGGTCAGTCTTTAACAATAGCCAAATTCTGGCACAGGTGGTCCAAAACACTGCCAGGTTTAGCATGTGGCCTGATTATTCAGTGTGCAAAGCACTGGAACGTCAATCCTAAAAAATTGAACAGCCGCAAACGCCTGCAAAGCTGGAAACCATGTTTTCACACTGCAGATCTATTGGCATTTGCAGCTTTTACTGATTCAGTGGGTTCTAAATGTTATTGTGAAATATTGTTTATTTAAATTAATTTTCATGACTTTTAAAAAGGATGTTTGTAGCTCGCCTTGAAAATGTTAGACTGAAAGGTGTAACATTTAAATGAAGTAGTCCATATCTTGTGTACTAAGAAGTTAATAAAATGCTTTACTTGTGCCTTTATTTTAATTTTATTTACTTTACATAGGGCCATAGCTAGGGGGTGGTGAGGTGGGACATAACCCATAAATATAAACATTGATTATTGCCTCATAAGAAATGATTTTAAATATAGTAGAGGGTGAATTGAATGGGGGGAAGAGTTGGAGGAGAGGCAGAAAGAAGAGCTAATTTGTCCATGGCTAGGGGGCGCAATCTGGACAGTTCTGCCACGGACACAAGATCACCTAGCTATGGCTCTGGTAGTACATATAGTAAGACTAAACTCAATCCTTGCTAAGACAGTGTTACTCGTACATCAGATTAAAATGGGAGATATTTACAAAAACATCTCATAAATCAGTAAAGGTAAAGGGACCCCTGACCATTAGGTCCAGTCATGGACGACTCTGGGGTTGCGGCGCTCATCTCGCTTTATTGGCTGAGGAAGCCGGCGTACAGCTTCCGGCTCATGTGGCCAGCATGACTAAGCCGCTTTTGGCGAACCAGAACAGCAAACGGAAACGCCGTTTAACTTCCCGCCAGAGCAGTACTTATTTCCTGCCGGAGCGGTATCTACTTGCATTTTGATGTGCTTTCAGACTGCTAGATTGGCAGGAGCAGGAACCGAGCAACGAGAGCTCACCCTGTCGCAGGGATTCGAACCACCGTCCTTCTGATCGGCAAGCCCTAGGCTCTGTGGTTTAACCCACAGCGCCACCCGCAAAACACAGTAGCCATCCCCAAAACACCTAGAATCAATATCTGGCAATCTGAGGATGAAACCCCGCCTCATTTTATTCATTTCAAAGTGTATAAGTATCTTAGATATCAAAAGTGAATAGTTATCTTTCTTGAGCTAACAAGCAAGAAAACATTATAAAGTATTCAGACACATCTATCTCTGCTGAGACCTTTGTATTTTAGGGATATCTATCAACTTGCAATAAATATTAGGCACTATGGTGCCTATCACTCTGATGAAACGAAAAAGGGAAGCCAAATAGATGATATTATCTGGCAAGTAATAACAGGTACAATGTCAGTTTCTCTCTGCAGCTTTCCCTGGTATGTAAATTCTGACCAAAGACCTATGACTGGGCAGAAGCCCATATGATCTAATACATAAATATAGCATATTATTCCAAATATAGAACAATATATGGGACGGGTACAGGCTCTATGACTAGAAACCCAGCACGTGCTACAGTTCAAAGATCTGTGCTCCCAAAAATACATTACTTCCCTCCAATATTCACAATGACTTTCAGTCAGATTGGCTTGCATTCCTTTAAAAGGAAAAAGAAGAGGAAATGTGTTCCCCTGCCCTCTGTGTGTGAGTAACCAAAAATGGCTGGTATATTCAGAAAACAAAGAGGTTTTTGAAAGGCAAAAGCTGCTAGACAGCGTGTCAGGTCATGGATAATGAGACGTTATTCAGATGCAACACTTTACTGTGACTTGACATTTCACAAGTCGAGCCCTTCCTCATAATTTATTACAAGAACCTCCAAGACCTTGAATGGTATTTGACATAATATAATACAGTTTAGCATCCTGCAAGCAGCTTCTCTGGATGTAAAATACAAAAATGTGGAGAAATATTTCCATAAAATAAATGCATCTCCCCAGCTGTACAGATTCAGAGCAGTACACAGGATGAAGCTTAACGTCCGTAAACTGAAGCTCACATACAGTGATCTTCCCCCACATACACAGGCACTTGGCATGTTTTTAATCTGGACCATTTAAATTCTTTATAATCCACAACTTTGTTGTACTGGAGGAAGGGAAACAGCACTCGTGTCAGTGTTAATTCTTGGCTAGGAGTGAGTTTCTTGTGCCAATGCAAGAAAACAGCCTGGTTCACACATAATGCTAAGTCTCTGTTTATTAAACTATAGTTTATTAAACCATAGCTCACTATGATATCCAAATCCTGCTGAGTGGCTTAACTATCATTTGCTTATTGCCAACAAAATATAATCTGAAGTCATGTATTGTTAATGGCTTGCTTTGTTTTAACTATGGTTTGGTGTCGCATGTGAACCCAGCACTTTTCCTTAATCATGGTTAGTTTGGCCACCACATCCCAAACATTCAACCAGTTACAAAGGCACATGACAAGAGTAGCTGGAAAACTAAAAAAACGTTTGAAAAAGAGAGTCGTGTTTTGTTTAATTGTCTGTGGAACAGCTTGTGGTTTGTTATAAACCACGTCTTTAGTATGATGCACAAGCCAGGCCAATGACTCATCTCACACTGACACAGGGACTTAAATGCCCAGTCATATAAGCCACAGTTTGTGGTTTTGCCCAATCACTTGCCAATGCAAAAAAGTAATTATAATTAAGTACCAACATTCCTATGTTCATCAAAGCTACAAAATATAATGTGGTTGGGATATAATGCTTACTGACCAGTTCTGTATCATGTCATAGGTGTACAGGACACACACACACACACAAACATACACATTAATTTCTGGAGTTCCTAGAAAATTCAAAACTTGCAGCTAGTTAAGTCACAGCCATACATTCTGCAATTCAGATGCATTTGCCAACCATAGCTCTTTATTAATGCAGTTCCACACAATGTACTCTAGAAAAAATTCTGTAGAGTCTTTTGATTGCTGTCTCTGGAGACTGACTGAGCCACACAACAACTCCTACACTATCACCCATAGGCCCAAAAGGCAGCTTCAGCAGGCAAGATAAAAATATATATGAAGAAAACAGCTTACGTAATGACACACTCTACCATCCGGGATCATAACTCCTGACTTATGTCAAGAAGCTTGTCCTTTTATCTTTATTTTTAACATAAATTGAGAAGATTAAGCTGTTGGCTTCTTCTGCAATGCCCTTCTTCCCCCATCCCGCACCACGACTCTGACAAGAGACTAATGAAAGACTGGTAGCTTGCACTGGCTTTCAGTCACCTAAATATGTAGCACTTCTTAATCTGTCAAGGCACTTTGCTTCTGCTAAATCCTGGGATCAGCTCCATTTCACTTCGGGGACTAAAATCATGCCAAACCCTCATTTCAGATGAGAAACATGACCTTGACAAGCCTATTAAAAACAGCTGAATATAACAATGTGGAGCACGCATTTCTTAAGGTAGTGCCTGGCTAATTTGAAGAGGGCATATATCTCATTTTCACCCAACATGTGTTACAAGGCAGAATAGCAGCCTTCCCCAGCCTGGAGCCCTCCAGATGTTTCAAAATACAACTCCCATTATGCCTGACCATTGGCCATGTTGGCTACGGCTAATGGGAGTTGTAGTCCCAAAAAATCTGAAGGGCATTAGGCTGGGAAATTCTGAAACATAGATGTAAGATACATGCATTAATAAACAAGAGCAGAGATTCCATGTTCACAGTTTTCTGGGTTTATTCTTTCAGAACCTTGCCAGGTTTAAAAAAAACTATTGATTAACTTGCTTGAGTTTAATGTAGTCTGGGTTCATATTTTATATTCTATCTATATTCAAGTGCCTGCTCCTTCCAGTTATTCCTGCACTAGGGTGCATCTTTTGTACTGCACATGTGAAGTGTGTGCTTCTTAAGAAAATCTAAAGATATATGGCTTGGTTTCCACTATCACTCCCCCAAGCCCTCCTCCCCTTTCATCTTTGTTGAGAATTGCACATTCGTAAGTGTCAATCTCACCTATAGTTTTCTATGCATTAGAATTTCATGTGTTATTTTTTTCATCACAGGGAATGCTTGGACTTTGAATCTGTGAATATAATATACAGAGTATATAGAGTATAATAATCAACAGTCTTTAACTTCACCCCTTGACCCTGGGAGATATCACATAAACATGACAGTCACAAGATCCAATTTGCTAACATTTTTGAAGCATATTTTGTTGAAGGGGAAAGCCTGATTTTTGTTTTTGGCTTAACACCATACTGCCCTGAATGTGTACCAAACATCCACATAGATAATTCAGGTCAGATCTTCTTTCTGATGCCCTGAATTCTAGGTGAAATTGTGTCAGTAACATGAGGTTACTGTGTTCAGTCTGAACTTAACAGTACAACAGTACTACAGGAATTACTGGACTCAGTCCTTAGCTCACAGTGTAGTTTAGTGTTTGGTGGAGACTGTGCCCCCATAGAATTTCCACTCCTCTCTCCAGCACCACTTGCCAAAAAGACCACTGCGTAAGCTCAGCAAAAAGAAAGGATATTGAAATGTTGGATTCTTCTTAAGTTTAAGACTCAGAGCCATTTGTTCCTCCTTTGCTTGTTGCTTTCTGTTCCACAACTGCCTCTTAGAAGTAATAAGCTGAAGGAGGTGGTCAAGACAGCTGACAAAATATGCAAGAAGGAAAATAGCAGCAGCAGAGGCAGCAGCAGCTGTGCACTAAAAGACAAGCTCATTTGCTTCTGATCCTTTAGAAGGGGAACTCTCAGAAGAGGTTATGAGCAGGTCTAATCAGGAAGGAGGGCTTGTCTTTTTGTTTTGCTTTATGGCTGTAGTGGATTTATTTTTCCTTGAAAAAGGGTTTGGGAAACAATATATGTCATCTTTTACACAGCTGCCATTCTTCTCCTGTTCTCCTTCCCTAGGTCTAGCCTTGGGAGGGACTTCCCCTGTTCTTGTTGTCCCTTGGATTCAGCTAGTTTTCCCTAATTGATCTCAGAAACACATCAAGTACTTCAACTGTTGGTTCTATGTGACTGACATTGCAGAACGCAGAAAACTGCCTTATATTGAATCAGGCCTTTGGTTCATCAATGTATACAGTGTCTTGTAGCACAGATTTCAGATAGTAGTCCCTCCTAGCTCTTCCTAGAGATTATAGGAATTGAACCAGGAACTTTTTGCAGATAAGGCAGATGCTCTACCACTAAGCCATGGCCCTTCCCTATACATGACTCAATACACTTCAGAGCTCCTTTCTTGCCTTGTCAAAACAGAGGTTCACAAAGACCAAGAATAACTGCCACATACACAAATATGCATAATGCCCTGATGATTTTATTTCCTCCTCCTTCCTCTCATTCCACCAGAACAACTCCTTCACAAAGTATTTAACCATATGCATAAAGTTTAAAGACATGATTAGTCAACAGAATTAACCTCCTGAAGACTTCAAATTAGGCATGTGCTTAAACATCCTGCTGAATAACGAACTCCAGGAAAAAAACAAACCAAGGTATTCATGCATATCGATTGCTGCTGTTTCTGTGAGGGAAGAGAAAAGCAGCTTATGCTGACAGGCGGATGCGGACTGCCAACCACAACACAGGCAAGGTACGTAGCTCTTTGAGAGCTGTGCTTGCTTTATTCAGCACTCCATTTAGCATCAATGAGCACATTTACCTGGAAAAAAGCTCCTCTCCAGTTAACACTACAAGGGTCAGAACTCAAATTCTTAGTCACAAACAAACTGATCTACAAGAATGTGTGTGTAACATAAGCTTGTCCTCTGTCATCAGTCCTTGATCTCATGGAACTTGCATTTGACATCCAAAAGAAGGCGTTGTTCTGAATATTAGGTTAGTATACCATTTAAAATTGAGGGGAGAACACAGGGATGTACCTGCATGAGCGGAAGAATTTCCACTTGCACAATGGGACTTTACTTTCTTCTCCTCTTGCCACCCCTTGACCCTCCCCATGAGCCCTTTAAATCTTCTCCAGAGGGTAAGAGGACCCTACATAATAGATTTTGTGGGGTGTGCAGGGGACTAGTGGAAGTTGAAGATCCACTACATGAACAGAAGTCCAGCTCACAGAGTGTTGGATTCCAGTCATATGCCTCAGTTGACATAAATATGAGTACAGGATAGGCTCCATACAAACCTGCCCTTACCCATCCCAGTTTATTTTTCTTCTTCTTTATTTATTTTAATTTTGACAAAGTAATAATCATAAACAGGAATCACTACTGAATGGAATTGCATTTTTGCACTTCTGCATATGTCGCAGTCAGAGACCTCTATTAAATTAACCCCATATGTTGAAAGACATATGTTGGTCATATGCCACATTTTTCTTTTTAAGGTCAATTTTCTCTTTTCTTTGAGAAGCTAGTAACATTTACTAGTGGCTTCTCCTTGTCTTTCTGCACACTCCCTTTTCAACAGATTCCAAGCAGCGACATTCCACTGAATGAGCACCAGAGGAATAGCCTTTAAAGTCTACAAGTAAGTGTGAGCCAATTGTAAATTTAAAAAATGACATTTCAAATGTTGCCCAGCTAGACTGATTCCTTCTATCCCACTGCTGACATTTATAAAAAGGAACTGTGTTAATTTGAAGCTCTACAACACAGTCTCTGAAGATTCATATATCTTTCTTGTTATTGTTTTCAAAATGGATGGTGGTTAACTAATGTAAGCACTGCTGTGAACATTTTGTACAAGTGGCACAGCAATTCCCATTACAGCTGCTTGCCCAGGGTGTGTTTCTTACTTCCCCCCAAAAAACTCACAGGATGAGGATGATGACAAGGATAAAGAAGCATAACAGATTGATGGTATTTGTGCACAGCAGTTGTGAACAGCACTGCCAGACCTATGGTATTAAAATAGTGCAGGGAAGGCTAATATATCCAGTCCAAAATGTACTAATTTAAAAAGTATTTTATACTTGCAGTTTTCATAGCTTCACTGTGACTGCTTTTGGATGGTGTGTTACTTTAAGAATATTGCTGGAAGCACCTCAAATGTGCACTTGACTTCACAGTGGGAATTATCACATATACCAAAGGCCACAGCTCTTTGTCATAGAAATTGCTTGTGCAAAGCCAGTCTTACACACTCACATCTCTTTGAAACAGACATCTTGTCTCATGCAGTCTTCAACGAGTAACAAAAATCATGCAGCAAATTGATCTGGCTGTCATTAATTCCCCCACTTTCTATGAACAGACTGCAATGTACAACTATGATATAAGGGTGACTCATTGCTTATAGACAATAAAGTCCTCCAAGACTAGAAGACAATCAGCCAAAGCAAGGTGCTAAATAATGTCCTGACAAAATGTATGAAACACCTCTCCATTATGGCCACTGTACCACTGAGCATACAATACCCTTTGTAAAGCATCTGTTATATTTCTAATTTGTTTTAGTTTGAACCCAATTGGACACTGGGCCCTTAACGTACCCCTAACCATCACACTAGCTAATCAGAAATACATGTTTATGGCTATGTGCCTGCCATTACTGCCCACATAGTTCCCAAATGAGATATCTGGTCAAAAGCTTCAGGGAGAATCAACAGTTTCATTCTCTTTTATGAGCCAAAATTTCCTCCCAATTAGCTCTGTTTTAAAAGAAGATCAAATTGTATCAGATGTTAGATGTGCCAGTGAAACCTGCATTAAAGGGGTTGATTTGCATTTACCTAGCACTGTAGAACTAATTCTCTTTTGGTAGCTCCAATTTTCCATGACTAATTTGTAGTTTCTTAGTAAACTAGACCCAAGGTTGTTATTTCGGAATGTGAGCTGGAATCTTCAAATCAGCAGATGGGCTGGGATTCTACTCTCAATTTTCTGCACAGTGCCCAGGTAATACGCTTCAGGTGATGAGAGGATTTCTGTCTGCTGTAGCCGGTATAGCGCTGATGGGTCCAGAATTTGTATTCATTGCAACAGTTTTCTCTAAAAGAACAAATCCTAAATGCTGATTCCTAAAATAAAGTCAATGGATTTTATATGAAGGCAACCCTTTCATTAACCTTGAGAAAAGAGTCCACGTTATTTACTGCATATTTGAAGAAGATTCTGTTTTTTTCCTGAAGTTAGAAACAGTTACCACAGAAGTAAAACACCACACTGAGGTACGGAGACAATTAATTTTCTGTGATCTTCTCTCCAAACATCTTGAGTGTAAGCTGATGTGGCATTCTTCACCCACAAAACATAGCAGAGAAGAGCATAACTATTTTCTCTAGGAAATATTCAATAAAGAAGTATGTACGTGCGCATGGATGGGGGTATTTTCTGGTAAAACTCCCATGAAAAACAGCATGCAAACAAGTCCTCAGTTTCGTAAAGGAGCTGTAGATATAATTTCAAAAAAACAACATTGAAAAAGCAAGCTCATAACCTCACAAAGCTATTTGTTGTGTGCTTTAACACATAAAATTAACAGTGCCTCTGTTAGTAATTTTTCTCTGCAATTTTTCTTCTTTATTTGCTTAAACTGCACAGGGTATCACTTTACTCTGTGTCTATTACATTGAGTAGATTGGTTCATCGTGTTGATGTGTTCTTCATTACTTCTCCATAATAAGAACCAGTATTTCACTTTGAATATTCATCATATGGAAACAATCTCCTTAAATATTATAAATGCTCTTGCTAAAATGATTGACTGCAATGAGGCCTTGAAATAAAGCTGTAAGAGAGGAAGTGTGTGTGTGTGTGTGTGTGTGTGTGTGATGCACAGCAGAAAGACCAGTAATGAGAGCTAGGAATTATGGGCAATGTTGATAAGCGAGAGTAATTGGATAAAATCATAGGGTAAAATTACTTTCTGATGGGCTCCTAGGCCCATAAATACCATAGTCATAGTTGCATTGCCACCTTCCGATTTCTATTTCCCTTCCGCTTCTTGCCTCATAGAACAATGGCAATGGCATGAATACAAAGTTTTCCACATTAAGAGGGAGGGAAGAAGAAAATTTACCCGTTTGGTTTCCTTCAAAAACAGCTCCTCTAGTTTTGTAATAGAGTATTAGGACACCTCTTCTCTCATCCAGAAAACTTACTTTTATTTCATCAGAGGAAGTGTCACAATTAAAATTTTAATAATAAAAGGATGGAGCCAAATGTGTTCTTGTTTAATTCCTTTGGATCAAAAGTAGTTATTTTGGGAAGCATTCATTACTGCCTTATGAAATCTTTGACAGTAAGAAAACAAAAATGCCATCTCTGCGTACAAAAAAGGAGTGAAAACAATGCAACTTTTTTTTCAATATTTACCTAGATTATGAGCTACCTACTTTATAATTCTGTACTTATCTCTTCCTGGGCTCTTGAAAAGTTACAGCAAGAACAAAAGCCAGCACTGCATGTGTCACAGTCAATCAAGGAAGAAAAAAAGGTTTCATTGAAACTCGTGCCAAATGCACAGATCTACCAAGTACTATAGCTTCCTATGTTTTTTACCAACCTTACAAATATATTCAAATTCATTATTGAAAATGAAAAAGACATGACTGTATGTGTACAGTTACTTACAGCACAATGTGGATATGGAAGTAAGCCCCACTGTGTTCAGGAGGGTTTGCTACCAGCTACGTGGATACAGAGTTGTAGCCCTACTGTTTCAGAATAATGCTAATACCAAAAATCCTGTCTGTCGTTGGAATATACAGTCTATAGTTGAGTGATAAAATACATGTTTGGCATGCATGCAAAATACCCTAGGTTCAACCCCCAGCACCTCCAGGTAGGGCTAAGAAATAATCCTGCCTGAACTCTGGAAAGCTGTGTGCATTAGGAGTAGCCAAAATTGTGGCTTCCAGTTGTTATTGGACTCCCAACTCCTAGCAGTCCCAGCTAGAATCATAGAATCATAGAGTTGGAAGAGACCACAAGGGCCATCGAGTCCAACCCCCTGCCAAGCAGGATACACCATCAGAGCACTCCTGGCATATGGTTGTCAAGCCTCTGCTTAAAGACCTCCAAAGAAGGAGACTCCACCACACTCCTTGGCAGCAAATTCCACTGTCGAACAGCTCTTACTGTCAGGAAGTTCTTCCTAATGTTTAGGTGGAATCTTCTTTCTTGTAGTTTGGAACCATTGCTCCGTGTCCGCTTCTCTGGAGCAGCAGAAAACAACCTTTCTCCCTCCTCTATGTGACATCCTTTTATATATTTGAACATGGCTATCATATCACCCCTTAACCTCCTCTTTTCCAGGCTAAACATGCCCAGCTCCCTTAGCCGTTCCTCATAAGGCATCGTTTCCAGGCCTTTGACCATTTTGGTTGCCCTCCTCTGGACACGTTCCAGTTTGTCAGTGTCCTTCTTGAACTGTGGTGCCCAGAACTGGACACAGTACTCCAGGTGAGGTCTGACCAGAGTAGAATACAGTGGCACTATTACTTCCCTTGATCTAGATGCTATACTCCTATTGATGCAGCCCAGAATTGCATTGGCTTTTTTAGCTGCCGCGTCACTGTTGGCTCATGTCAAGTTTGTGGTCAACCAAGACTCCTAGATCCTTTTCACATGTACTGCTCTCAAGCCAGGTGTCACCCATCTTGTATTTGTGCCTCTCATTTTTTTTGCCCAAGTGCAATACTTTACATTTCTCCCTGTTAAAATTCATCTTGTTTGTTTTGGCCCAGTTCTCTAATCTGTCAAGGTCATTTTGAAGTGTGATCCTGTCCTCTGGGGTGTTAGCCACCCCTCCCAGTTTGGTGTCATCTGCAAATTTGATCAGGATGCCCTTGAGTCCATCATCCAAGTCGTTGATAAAGATGGTGAATAAGACCGGGCCCAAGACAGAACCCTGTGGCACCCCACTAGTCACTCTTCTCCAGGATGAAGAGGAACCATTGATGAGCACCCTTTGGGTTCGGTCAGTCAGCCAGTTACAAATCCACTGAGTGGTAGCATAGTCAAGTCCGCATTTTACCAGCTTCTTTACAAGAATATCATGGGGCACCTTGTCAAATGCCTTGCTGAAATCAAGGTAGGCTACATCCACTGCATTCCCTTCATCTACCAGGCTTGTAATTCTGTCAAAAAATGAGATCAGGTTAGTCTGACATGACTTATTTTTCAGAAATCCATGCTGACTATTGGTGATCACAGTATTCCTTTCTAGGTGCTCACAGACTGTTTGCTTAATGATCTGCTCCAGAATCTTCCCTGGTATTGATGTCAGACTGACTGGGCGGTAATTATTTGGGTCCTCTCTTTCCCCCTTTTTGAAAATAGGGACAACATTTGCCCTCCTCCAGTCTGCCGGGACTTCGCCTGTTCTCCAGGAATTCTCAAAGATGACTGCCAGTGGTTCTGAGATCACATCTGCCAGTTCTTTTAATACTCTTGGATGCAGTTCATCTGGCCCTGGAGACTTGAATACATCTAAACTAGCCAAGTATTCTTGTACTATCTCCTTAGTTATTCTGGGCTGTGTTTCCTCTGCTGAATCATTTGCTCCAAATTCTTCAGGTTGGGCATTGTTTTCTTTATCGGAGAAGACTGAGGCAAAGAAGGCATTGAGGAGTTCAGCCCTTTCTGTGTCCCCTGTTTGCATTTCACCATCTTCTCCTCTGAGTGACCCCACTGTTTCTTTGTTCTTCCTTTTGCTACGAACATACCCATAAAAGCCTTTTTTGTTGCTTTTAACCTCTCTAGCAAGCCTGAGTTCATTCTGTGCTTTAGCTTTTCTGACTTTGTGTCTAAACGTGCTGGCTATTTGTTTGAATTCCTCTTTGGTGGTTTCCCCCCTTTTCCATTTTTTGTACACATCCTTTTTTAATCTTAACTCAGTTAAAAGTTCTTTAGATAGCCACCCTGGCTTCTTTAGGCACCTTCCATGTTTCCGTCTCATTGGTATTGCCTGAAGTTGTGCTTTTACTATCTCCCTCTTAACAAACTCCCAGCCATCATGAACTCCCTTTCCTTTTAGTATTACTGTCCATGGTAGTAGGACCAGTAGTCAGGGGTGGTGGGATAAGCTGTCAAACAGCATCAGGATGGCACCATGTTGGCAACCCTGGTTGAAGACAATACTAAGCTAGATGGACCAATGGTCTGACTTGGGATGGATAACCTTCTTCTGTATCATTGCCACAGACAGTTCAGCCCATACTGGGAAGCGGCTATTTTACCAGTACAATGTAGCAGTGCATAATGAAAACTGAATTGTACCAATTGTACCCATGGTGGCCAGTTCACACCATTAGAATCAATGTCACAAAGCACCTGCTCATTGTGTTAGCAGATCCTCACCACATGCTTTACACTAGCAGATCATTTCAGTACATGGCTTTCCTGGTGTGTAGCGGTGATTCTCCACAATATATATATATATATTAATTCAGCATTATGGTTATCTTTAAACAAAAGATGTTCCGATCTCAAGCATGCTTAGACATTTTAATGGCCCTTATTTCCTTGCTGATTGGGAAAAAAAACTGGTCTGGCCTGCTCTTGTGCCTTTAACAGCAGTTTGATCTGCAGAAATGGGCAACTGAAACTTTTTACAGCACAGTTGGCAGGACTGTTTGTAGATGAATGAGGTAATGTGAGGCAAAGGTTGAAAGTAGGAGCAGCATACAAGAAAGTGACCCGGGTGTTGGCTCTGTTCTGTTGCAGTACTTTAAGCTAATTTCAAAATTATGAAGAGGTGGCATAGAAATATCAGATATACTTAGTTTCGTTAACTACCTGTTCTAAGGATTCACCCAATAATCTCCCCCCAAAGGAGTAAGTGACACATCATGAAGTTATATGAAAAGGGTATTATTTATTTATTACTCCCATGCATTTATATATTGATACAGGCCACCATAATCCCTTGAGCATACCAGCACATCCACAGGAGCCCTGCCCAGTTGCTATGCCAACCCTGATGGTCTCAGACAGAAGACCATCAACAACACAACAGACTGCATACATGAGTGGATTCAACACGGACTATAACAGAAGAACAGTGATTGGATTCCCCCTCAGGGGGCAGGAAACTGCAACTACCTTTTGTCTTCTGAAAATGACTCATGGGGAGGGGGAGAAGGGAACCAGCCAGGTGACAGGACACTCAGGTTACCACCACCACCCCTCCCTCAACCCCTCCTTTCTGTGATGTATGCATGATGTTTCTGGGGGTGGGCTTGACCTACAGCAGGGGTCTGTAACCCGCGGCTCCGGAGCCGCATGTGGCTCTTTTACACCTTTGCCGCGGCTCCGGGGTGGATACTAGTGAGGGGAGGAGGCGCATTGTGCACCCCGACACTCCCCACTGTGGCGGGCGCTGTACTGGCTGTGACGTCGCATGGGGGCGGTGCGTGCGTTAGTCACACACCGTCCTGATGTCACCTTCCCGCCCACCCGCTACATTGTAAGGGGCATGTACGCTGGTCACTGTTTTGAAGGGGAGTGAAGAACACACACACAAAAAAAGGTAACTTGTTAATTTAACCTTTATTTCTATGAGGAGGAGTAATTCTGAGGGGTCAAACAAAGAAATAATAAAAAAGTGACAAAAAAGTTATTTTTATAATGACGAGTTTTGCGGCTCCCAGTTTTTTTTCCTTTGGAAACGGGTCCAAGTGGCTCTTTTTGCCTTAAAGGTTGCAGACCCCTGACCTACAGGATGGGAATTTCAAAAGTTTTTATAAGGTCTTGCACACCATTTTTCTGTGTCTTTCCTCTCTCCTGCAAGTGAGGGGAGCACCCTGTTACAATAGTTCAATAAAGGCCAAGCCTACAGGCTGCTGATTTGCTCCAATTTACTCTGGTTGGTGTCTTTACTTTTTGTCCAAGGGAGCCCTCGGATTTTTCCGGTAACACCAGCAAAGAAACAATGAGCCACTGAAATACTGTAGGGAGGGATGCTGCTAGGAAAGTATAAATGTGCCTCAGTCCTTTCTGGCATTCATTAATACTTTCTGTTCGTTAATTTTGCACGAGCCTTTCTTCCGTTTTTTTATCCACTGATGTGGAAATACATGTAATATTTTTATATATGTTATGGTGCACAATTAACACTCCTACCTTAGCCATCAACAGTTATTTACAAATCAGTTATATTCCATATGTGATCCCTTTCAAAGTTAATGAACTTCTAGAGGGATAGTCCTGTTAAGCCTTCTGCAGCAAAAGCAAGAGAGTCACCCTGTTGATACTTTGCTCTTTGTGCCCTAAATTGGGTCCTATCTAACAACATGAATTTAAATAGGGTCAAATGTCTGGTTCTTCACTTAGGCAGGATTAACCAGCTATACCAATATAAGATGGAGGAGACCTGGTTTGCCAGTAGGGGTTTTAGTATACCACAAGCTTCACATGAGTCAACAGTGTGATGCAGCAGCAAAAAAGCTAATGCTGTTCTAGGCTGCATCAACAGAAGTATAGTGTGTCCCAATCAAAGGAAGTAATAGTACCATTCTATTCTGCCTTGGTCAGACCACACGTGGAGTACTGTGTCCACTTCCAGACACTACAATTTAAGGATGTGGTGGTACCTCAGTTCTCAAACAAAAGCCCATTCAACTTCCAAAACGTTCGAAAACTGAGGTGTGGATTCCCATTGGTTGCAAGAGCTTCTTGCACTCAGCGGAAGCCACATCGCATGTTCGGGTTCCAAAAAACATTAGAAAACGGAAGCATTTACTTCCGGGTTTTTGGCATTCAAGAATCAAAACGTATGACAATGGAGGTGTTCGAGAACCGAGGTTCCATTGTATTGCAAAGCTGGAATGTGTGCAGAGGAGGGCAACCAAGATTATCAAGGGTCTGGAAACTGAGCCTTACAAGGAGCGCTTGAAGGAGCTGGGTATGTTTAGCCTGGAAAAGAGGAGAAAGAGGAGGTATCATAGCTATCTTCAAATATCTTCAGAGCTGTCACATAGAAGAGGGAGCATGCTTGTTTTCTCCTGCTCTGGAGGGTAGGACCCATACCAGTGGATTCAAGTTACAAGACAGGAGATTCTGGCTCAACATCAGGAAGATGTTTCTAAGAGCTCTTTGACAGAGGAACAGATTCTTTTTGGGAGGTTGAGGACTCTCCTTGCTTGAAGGTTTTTAAGCAGAGGTTGTATGGCCATCTGCCATGGAGGCTTTAGTTGAGATTCCTGCATTGCAGGGGGATGGACTAGATGAACCTCTGGGTCCCTTCCAACTCTACAATTCTATGATTGTGTGGATTATTATTACTATTATTATTTAAATTTGTATCCTGCCCATCATCTGAAGATCTCAGGGTGGTTCACAGCATATGCCTTCATTAAAGAGTAGTGCTACTTTTAACCGTTAGAGGAAAAAGATGGGATAAGAATAAATAGATAGATGATAAAAATAAAAATAAAAAACCAAATACGAGTTCTTTTTAAAAAAATGAAAAATGCAAGGAACTTTATACAGAAGTCTTGCTTTGTTAATGCATTCAGTGTCTGCTTGACTGTGCCTTAATCGTGTTAAGAATCAAATATCAGTATTTTCCAGCTTGGTAAACAGCCAATTTTTTCAAAAGATGTCACAGCAAATACAGAGAAGCAGCATTCCAGACTTTCTCAGTCACATTAAAGAGGAGTTTGGAATAACTATGATTGCAGTGTATTCCCATGCTACGAAACTAAGATTTTTCAAAGCAATAACTTGCACATCAATTTTAACTAGATTAAGAAACCACTTTGGTAGAATAATACGCTGACATTCTCCATAGCTTATTTTTATTATTGTCAGAAACACACACATTTACATGCAAACTCCTTTAACAACAGCCAGAAGAACTACAAGCAAATGAAATATTGTTCAAACTCCATTCAACCAGAAAAGAAGGGATTTGTGCCCATGTGTGTGTGACACATAGCAGAGCCAATCTTGAGCATCAAGTATTCTGATGAAACAGAAAAAGGGAAGCCCCAATTTTTAGGGGCAAATTATTTTATTTATTGACAGCACTGTTGTTACTTATTTATCAATCACCTTCTAAAACACTGTCTCAAGGCAGTTTGCACACAAGTTACTGATATGATCCATAGGGCCTCATGATCCATAGTACCAACACCTTGAACTTGCCTCTCTAGAAAATATTCAAGGCAGTAAACAAATGAATAAAAGAACCAAACAATGAACCAACATTATGAATTAAGAAAGCTAAAACTCAGGACAAAAACAGAAGCAGCCAACACTGTTGGCGAAGCTACCCCTGGAACCCATTAGCAAGCTGTTACAGAGCCAAGTGAACTTCTTCTACCACAGAGCATCCCTATATCTTCTATCCCTGTTTCAGTTGTCTGGCTGCTGTACTTCAGGTGGTTGGGGTGGGGTACAGTTTGGGGCTCCAGTTGATGATCAGGGCCCCAGCTGACTATCTCAACGGTTAAGCAGATTCAAATGAATGGAGGTGGCTCTTGAGGTAATTGGCCACAGCACTTTGAACTGAGTCCAGAAAAAAATACGATTATGCTTGTCAGGTATATTCTGTAGCAACAGAAGCTCCACCATGATCTTCAACTGCAGCCCCAAGTCGGGCACATTACAGTAATCCAACCAGAAAGATTAGACTAGGCATAGCTCATGCACTAGTGGAATCTAGTCTGAAGGGGTAAAAGAAGAAGAAAAGGCTAAGCCCACCACCACCACACCATACCATGATGTTTGCATGGTAACCACAAGGTAAGCAAAGGAAAAAGAGGATAATACCTTTACATTCCCTCATCCAAGAGGGTTTTTGTATGCAGTGCTTTGGGAGTGTCTTAAGGGAAAGTGCAGCTTCAGAAAAGGCCAAACAACAAGAGGACTCTGGCTCAACTTTGTTCACAGGTAAGGCTTACCTCTGTCTTCCATGGCATTGAGCATAAACCAACACAGAGCTCCTGATTAATGCACGATGAAGGCTATGAGATTCCAAATGCACCAAAGCCATTAACAGCAGGTGCTACATATTGCATGTAAAGTACATACTCCTCTGTGAGCCTGAGCACTTTTTGCTATTAGAGATAGCATTTTACATTATCATCATGATCAGAACTTACAAATGCATTAGTCTTAATAGCATAACCATAACCTTTCTACTTTTATTCCAGGGATAGGTGTGAAGAGGCAGAGAATTCTTTCCTTTCTCAATTTAAACCATATTGGATAGCTTCTGCTCATGCTTAAACAATTAATCCCATGGGCAGAACTGCATGATCCCAGCAAACTAAGGTACCCAACCTCTTGTTTGCCATAACACATGTGCAGTAGGAAAGGGTGCATTTGCAGTAGAGAAGTAATAGCGCTGTTGCCTGCAGGCCTTGCTTACAGGCTTCTCATAAACATCTGGTTGACCACAGGGACAACTGAATGCTGGACTAGATGGGCATTTGACCTGGTCCAGTAGGGATCTTCTTATGCTCTTATAGCCTCCCCTTAATAATAATAAAAAATCATTCAGCCACTATTTCTGCCCTATGGTCCCTTCCCCTGAACAATTTCAGCTGTTGTAAAATTCAGCAGCCAGGATGCTCACCAAGCAGTTTGAGCAAATAACGCCAATCCTAGCCTCACTGCACAGGTGCCAATTCAAAGTTTTCACCTATAGAGCCTTAAATCGCTCAGGACTGCAAAAGCTCAAGGACTTCCCCTCCTCATGAATTGACCCAGACCATGTGATCATCATCTGAGAACCTGCTTTGTGTGCCCCCTCCACGAGAGTCTCAGAGGGTGGCAACACAAGAATGGGCCTTTTCTGTAGTGGCTACCAATTTGTGGAATGCACCCCACAACCTCTAGGAGGTTCACCTGGTGCCACTATTATAGATCATCAGGCGCTAGGCAAAAACTTTGTAACTGGGCCTTTGGGCTTTGGGATACTGTGGCAAAATAAAGTGACGTAATAACAATACTATTTAAATATTTAAACCCAGCTAGGAGAAAAAGGGTGAAAAATTGACCCAGGAATGGGTTGCACTGAAGAATCAGTGAGAAGGGACATCTGCACTCTCTCATCCACCAGTTCTGCCCTGCAAAATGCCTCTCCTCATCTTTGTATTCATCATTCAAGGCTTGCACAGATTGAGAACCCTATATCTGCCTCATAGCACAAGATCTCACCCAGTCCAGAGAGAAAGAGAAAGAGAAAGAGAGAGGGAATACTAAAATAAAAATAAAAATAAATGAAAGTCTGTTTCATATACTGTAAATTGTTTCCTCCCCTATCCTACAGGCATATAGAAGTGAGATAGGCAATCAAACAGAATCCTTTAAACTTTGATTCCAGGAAATACAGTAGGTACTGCCACAGTCAGCATGTCTTGTCTTCAGTAAGTTTAAACTTCAACCAAACATGCAAAGACAGTTATCTTGTTACCTGTAACCACAATAGGGCAAATGCTTAAAATATCCACTTAGTTAAATCCCTTGCACCTCCAGGGACTTGAAGTAATGCTCGCTAAATAAGACCAACTTTTCAAGCTAAGTTTTTAATGTGTGACATCTTAGTGTATTTTTGGTCTTTGTGGAAGCTGCCCACAGTGGCTGGGGAAACCCAGCTAGATGGGCGGAGTACAAATAATAAATTATTATTATTATTATTATTATTATTATTATTATTATTATTATTATTATAATATACCTGTTCACTTTAATGGCAACGAGTTGCTATGGAGCGGATGTTTCACAGGTACAAAAAAGGGTGAGGACTACTTCCTGGAAACACACTAATGGAATAGGTAAAGTACTGCCAAATAGACAAAACAGTCATTAAACACCATAGCCAAGGCAGGGAATTTGCTGTATCTATTTATTAATGTAACTTTCTACCCATCTTTGAAGTTCAGGACTGGTGACAATAATCTGAAATGCAAACAGAAGCAAATAAAATTTCTCTTAACTATAACTACAACAAATATGGTGCTTCCATCCGGCTAGTCTTTGTTCTGGCCATGCTGATGTGAACCAAACAGCAGAAGGAATTCAGCTATACTGTACAGATAGCAGTGCCTGCTAGCTATAGTTAAGGAGCTGGGAGGCAAGGCTCTAGATTAGGACAACCAGGTGAAAATGAGGATGCAAAAGAGGGTTGATGAAGGCTCTTGCATCTTTAATAGTTGTGAAGAGAAGGAAATTTCAGTAGGTGCAGCTTGCACAACAATTCCTTCTACTATTACCAATGCAAGAGCCCCCCCCCCCGCCTCTTTTGCATCTGACCACGCTACTAGGTCAAGAAGACTATGTCTAAAGACTACCCTCCTTTATAGAAGGCCTTTACCAAAACTTGGTAGTACCCAGGACTGCACTTGCTAAGCAAATTAAAACGACAGCTTCAGGACAAGAATTTCAGTTTGGATCAACAATAGAAATAATTTCCAGGTTGCAGCAAAAAATTATGAACCATCTGATCAACTTGATTAATCACAGTGTAATGAATGACAGAGTTCGGATAATTTGTGGGGAAAAATATTCTAAATGCGGCCCAAAAATTTATTTCAGGAAATGTCAGGGTTACATTTTATTCCCTTCAATCTGTGC
Source organism: Podarcis cretensis (assembly GCF_951804945.1). Taxonomy (NCBI): domain Eukaryota; kingdom Metazoa; phylum Chordata; class Lepidosauria; order Squamata; family Lacertidae; genus Podarcis; species Podarcis cretensis. The sequence goes on along the minus strand of NC_137170.1, from coordinate 69,910,052 downwards.
ACATGCCAGGTTTTTATCTGGAGGTTTTGTGCTGCCTGGTGGAATAATGGGTGGTATGCCAGGGGAATTAGTGGGGATAGGGTTGGGGATAGTTTGCCTATTTCTGTTTTCCATGCTTTGAGCATGGTCTGTTTGTACCTGTTAAGTGTTGTGGGAATATTCCTTAGTTTGTTTGGGAGGAGTGGGTATGCTGTGGTGCAGGTATTTTCAATTGTGTTCTTCTCTAGGTGTATCCGTTGTTTTGTCTCATCTTCTAGTATATATGGGATTATATGGTGTATTTGGTTGGCAATGTAATATGCTTCTATGTTGGTGATTCCCCATCCTCCTTCTGGGGTGGGGAGGTGCAGGTATTTGGGGCTTATTCTTGTTTTTTTATGTGAGAAGATAAAAGAATGCCATCTTCGGAGTTGAGTTGGGGGAATCCCGATTGGAAGGGTTTGGAACAGGTAGGTTAGTTTTGGGAGGGTGATCATTTTGATCATGGCTATTTTGGAAAAGAGAGAGAGAGAGAGACATTACACATACTTTTGTAAACCAAGACTCTTTTATAAAAATGCATTTGACATTAAAAAAAGAATAGGAATATGTTAAATTTCAGGGTTTGTTTTATTTAGGTTATCAGCCATTACTTATAGATATTTCTCACCCACCACCACTTGTTTCTGGTTTCTCTCTCCCTTTTCCATTTTCTTGATGGGGGTGAAGGGGTAAGAAAAATAACTGCTAAGTATGCCAGTATTAAATATATTGCAAAACAGAGGATTAGTGCTTATATTTGTGGACTAATTCATAAGATGTACCTATGCAAATTAGAAGTGTATCAGGAAAAGCTGAGGAATGGTCTTTGCAATGGAGAAGGGAAATGAAGAAAAAGAAATGAAAGTATTTCCCCCCTCAATGTGACAATATTTGATAGCTTTTTGGAAGAAAGAAAACCACACTACAGAACTCTATTCATCATCAGCTTACTTTGGCAAGCAGTAGGTAAGAACTTGAAAGGATGTTAGATAAAAGGCTGCTAGATAGAAGGGGTCATGTCTTATACAATATGATCTGGGCATGCAATCTGAGGGCTTTTCAGGTTTACATTCCCTTGAGTAGCCAGCCGAACAAAGACAGTTTTGCCTACACTATTTCTCGACCAGCCCTCTTATCTCTACAGTATTGTATCCCTTACTGCACAAATAGCTCCCTAGTGACCAATCCACAATGACAGCTCACCTGCCAGGCCAGATACTGATTAAACTGCCGATAGAACAGGATAAACTATATATATATGCGGAGGTATGTTGTCCCATGGAACAGCTGGAAACTGAAGCAACTCTAAAAATCCTTGAGGAGCTCATTGATCTTATAGCTGCACCACTTTGTATACGGAACAAGGCTTCTGGAAAGTGAGGCCATAGGAGGATGGGGAATCCCCAACATAGAAGCATATTACAATCCAAGAGCTCTGATTGCACTAAACAATGATCTCAGGGCCAGTTGTAAGAAATAGCAAGCAGTGAGTAGTAAGGAATGAGATAGGTTTTAGGTTATGCTATGCTTCTAATAGGTTGTGTTATATTCTGGATTATGTATGTTTTAATGGATTATGTCTGAATAGGATGAGAGTGTTGAAGATACGTGCAAATGTGTATGTGAATCCGGTCTTGGGTGTTTGATTTTCGTTGTTGTGTATACTGTGTATATACGGACAATGACAATAAAATTTATCTATATCTATATCTATCTATATCTACAATGCCAACCAAATACGCCATATAATCCCATATATACTAGAAGATGGAAAGTGAGGCCATTTAAATCAAAATGGCATGCTGATGCACACATATCCTTTCCTTAGAATTAGCATTACCATGTTAATGTGTGTACAAGTCAGCTTCTCAGTATTCTAACCTATTTACAGAAGCTAAGTAGAGGTAAAAGGTTACCAATCAGGTTTACTCCAAGGTCCCACCTCCCCAAAGCCACCTGACTAAGTTAATTGGCTCCAGGGTGGGGTCTGGGCAAGAGTGTGATTGGATTGTACATATAGTCAGTAAGCTAACAGCTCTCCGATGTCAATCTCTCCCCATCCCTCATGTGACAGGGACAAAGAGGGACCATACTTTGGGGAGCTGGGACCTCTGCTTTAGGGGGCTTTTAACTTCATCTTTTCTACAAATTAATAATTATAGCCCTATAATCAGCAGTCCACGGGGGACGCAGGTGGCGCTGTGGGTTAAAGCCTCAGCGCCTAGGACTTGCCGATCGAAAGGTCGGCGGTTCGAATCCCTGCGGCGGGGTGCGCTCCCGCTGCTCGGTCCCAGCGCCTGCCAACCTAGCAGTTCGAAAGCACCTCCGGGTGCAAGTAGATAAATAGGGACCGCTTACCAGCGGGAAGGTAAACGGCGTTTCCGTGTGCGGCTCTGGCTCTGGCTCTGGCTCTGGCCAGAGCAGCGATGTCACGCTGGCCACGTGACCCGGAAGTGTCTCCGGACAGCGCTGGCCCCTGGCCTCTTAAGTGAGATGGGCACACAACCCCAGAGTCTGTCAAGACTGGCCCGTACGGGCAGGGGTACCTTTACCTTTACCTTTAATCAGCAGTCCAGTATGGAAGCTCGGACAACACAAGAATGGTGAAAGGACTGGTCTGTATGGATATTAACATTAAAATAAAACAAACACCACTGTGTTTCATATTTTGAACTGCTATCCATTCTTTACCTATCCTAGGGGTGATTTCTTCTGAAGCAGTTTTATCAAAATGAAAAGTTACGAAGGTGAGGAGTAAGCAGCAACAACATTATCCTCACTGAAAAGGGATTTGTAAATTTAGCACACACATCATTAGTTTCCTCAAGAGGTTTGTTTACAAATGCAAGAGATATTAATTGCAGAGGAGAAAAGAATTAAGGCATGCAAAGAAGTATTAATTTAAACTTTTAAAGACTGCCACAGGAAAATGAGTAATCCTTTAAAAAAAAATTAAGAATATACAACAGATCAAAATTATCCAAATATTTTTGTGAGTGTGTTTTCCCCTGAAGAAAGCATAAGAGCAAAGGAAGAAGTACCATAGAAGTAAAACAAACAATTCAGGAGTGATACAATGTAGATCTTAGGTTGTAATAAATGTTTAATGGCGTTTCTATTTTAGTAAAAAGTTATAGATCTCTCAACAGATGAAGTGCAATTTGATTTTCAGATCTATTCTTTGAAAAAGCTGCAATCAAGGCCACTAGCAAAAACTGTAGATCCAGAGACTAGGACAAAATGAACACTCTTCTCTTCTTGGTGTAGTAACTTATTACCTTGCCTCAAAGAAAAAATGCAAAATGTATAGTAAACTGACCCAATGTTTGAATGTGTTTTTGACTCCCCATTTGGTACAATACTTCCTAAACTGGACTACTACTTCGCTTCTTCTCCCATCTTTTCCCACGTGGCTAGGAGAAGAAGTCTGGAGTGACAAACTGTTGCTATCACTATTGTTAGTTTAAAACATAGGTAGGTAAACTAAGGCCCGGGGCCGGATCCAGCCCAATTGCCTTCTAAATCCGTCCCACGGAAACAGCGTGTTTTTACATGAGTAGAATGTGTGCTTTTCTTTAAAATGCATCTCTGCCTTATTTGTGGAGCATAGGAATTCGTTCTTTCTTCTTCTTCAAAATGTAGTCTAGCCCCCCACAAGGTCTGAGGGACAGTGGACTGCCCCCTGCTGAAAAAGTTTGCTGACTCCTAGTTCAAACCAAGTCGACTGTGAAAGTGGCTAGTTTAAATAACCATCGTGTAACACAGGCATAGGGAAACTCCAGAGAGCCAGTGTGGTGTAGTGGTTAAGAGCGGTAGTCTCGTAATCTGGGTAACCGGGTTCGCGTCTCCGCTCCTCCACATGCAGCTGCTGGGTGACCTTGGGCCAGTCACACTTCTCTGAAGTCTCTCAGCCCCACTCACCTCACAGAGTGTTTGTTGTGGGGGAGGAAGGGAAAGGAGAATGTTAGCCACTTTGAGACTCCTTAAAGGGAGTGAAAGGCGGGATATCAAATCCAAACTCTTCTTCTTCTTCTTCAGCCCTCCAGATGTTTAGGACTACAATTCCCATAATCCCTGACCACTGGTCCTGTTAGCCAGGGATAATGGGAATTGCAGTCCCAAACATCTGGAGGGCCGGAGTTTGCCTATGCCTGGTGTAACAGTTCCTTGGACTAGATGACCCTTGGAGTCCCTTCCAACTCTAAGATTCTATGATACTCAGAAGTAAGCCCAGTAAATTCACTGGGGCTCACCCTCAGATAGGCACCTATAGTATTGCAGCCCCAATCATCTAACCTGAAGAAACAAAAGCTTCTTACTTGACATCTGCAGATACAATTCCATTCAAAACTGAAATGTTGATGGTACTCAAACCAGAGCAGTTAAAGCATTTTAAATGGTTTAAAAGCTTTACTACCAGTAAGCATTTGCACGTACTGGTTATTTTAGCAATTAAAAGCCATTTACTGAAGGCAGGCTGCGGCAGAGTAAAGCATTTTGCAAAATACTAAAAACAGGATGTGAACATTTGGGTGTCCTAAGGGAACAATCTATCCCAGAATGCCGTGTGGAATTCAAAAATTGCCTAAGTATTTATCCAAATTACTGAGAAATGTCTCTTTTTGGAGGTATTTTTGCATCACCTTTCCATCTCTTCTAGTGACTCCACTACACTGAGTTCTTAAAATATTGTTAAGGTTCTACAGTTGTTTTAAAAGTCAGAAGTGGGGGGGGACGGACCCCTCTACACCAGAAAGCTCCTCAACACATCTCATAGAGCACATCCTAATACATTTAAATAAAAAAATATACTGTATTCCACATTCATGGCACTTTGGGGTTTGGGGGTGAGCTCCTTATTCAAATTAGATCCATATTTTGACTTCTAAACGTTGATAGGCTAATACAGTAAAACAAATATTAAAAAATAAATGAAAAATTCCAGTAGCACTTTATAGGCCAACTACAGTAAGTTTATTCTGGTATAAGATATCTGAAGAAGTGTGCATGCACACGAAAGCTTATACCAGAACAAACTTAGTTGGTCTATAAGGTGCTACTGGACACAGCTACCTAGCTGAATCAACAGTAAAACAAAACATATTTAAGCAGAAGTAAATCCCACTGAGTCCAATGGGACTTATCCCCCCCCCCAAATATGTATGCTTAGGTGGCCACCAGTTAATCAAATCAGAATGAGGCTGCAATCTGAAATATGCTTAAGAGCATGAGCATGCACCAATGAACACAATGCATCTTACTTCTGAGTAATTATTATAATATATTTATTTATTTATTTATAAAACAAACCCTGCCTCTTTCTCTGATAGCACTGAAGGTGGCTTACTGATAAAAATATACATAAGAGTATTCTGTGATTAGGAAAGTTACTCTGATTTCTGAGAAAGTAGGTTTTATATATATATATTACCTCTACCTGGTAATAATACAGTACCCATTACCTGCATTACATAAAGGTCTGGGGCAAACAGGTTCCTAGATGTATTAGGTTATATCGACATGGTTAACAAATCTTCATCTATTAGGATTTCTGCACACTTTCTGACCCAATTATCACTCATTTAACACACTTCAGACCCAATTAACACATTCACATTCATGTATTTATTGCTCAGTAGTTAAGGACATAAGGGACGTGGGTGGCGCTGTGGTCTAAACCACACAGCCTAGGGCTTGTCTATGGGAAGGTCAGCGGTTCGAATCCCTGCGACGGGTGAGCGCCCATTGTTCAGTCCCAGCTCCTGGCCACCTAGCAGTTTGAAAGCATGTCAAGTGCAAGTAGATAAATAGGTACCGCTCCGGCGGGAAGGTAAACGGCGTTTCCATGTGCTGCTCTGGTTTGCCAGAAGTGGCTTAGTCATGCTGGCCACATGACCCGGAAGCTGTCTGCAGACAAACGCTGGCTCCCTTGGCCTATAGAGCGAGATGAGTGCCGCAACCCCAGAGTCGTCCGCAGCTGGACCTAACGGTTAGGGGTACCTTTACCTTTACTAGTTGAGGACATAGAGCTAATTCCTGTGGGGAGGAAGCGTTGGGCCCAGAGAAGATTGAGTGGACTTTTACTCATGCACTAGACTTGCCTGCCTCTTTCTTTATGCTACATCCCACCTCCACACACATCTCTGTGAACTGAACGAATGATGTGAGACAGGAAACAGGATGTTGCACCAGAAAGGGAAAATTAAAGGAATTTTGCAACGTTGCCTCACACACCACCTCTGGATCCAAGCTGCTGTTTCTCAGCGGATGCCTCCTAGTGGTGCAGCAATAAAACTGCTGGCACATTTGCAAAGCTAAGTAGGGTCCCGTATGGTTTCAACTTAGATGTATTAAGATGCCTGCGTTGCAAGGAGTTGGACTAGATGACACTCAGGGTCCTTAAGATTCTATTAAATCATAAGCTTAATTATAAAAAACCAAAACAAAGTGGTTCTTCTCCCTGCATGGTAAGATTTGTGATAGCCCTATTCACACATGGAAGTCACCACTTGATGCTGTAGTAATTAACATGCTTGTGTGAACCAGATGTTTCAGAAGGGAAGTGGAGATAACCTAAAAAAAAACTAGATGAGGCATTCATACTGTAATCAGCAAAACTAAAGATGATTTATACAGGTTGCAAAATATATCTTCAGTGAGTTTGATTTGCAATCTATGCTCTTTTTATTATTATTACAGAGTCCATAAAGAAACTCATGAATCCCTGGACCTGAGTACTGATCAAGTTTGAGAGGGTGCTGATGCATCACCTTTTTAATTGGAATATCCTAAGTAATGCAATTATCCTTTGCATTATTCCCCCCCCCCCCCACTTAGGGCCTCTGTACAATGAAGATAACTGAAGAAATGCAGAGAGTAGTGTACAACTTTAGTAATCTCCCATGCATAAATATATACAGTATAGCTCTTCCAAGAGTTTTTCTCTATCTCAACCAACACACTCCTTACTCATATCTGTGAACTGTCCATTTTGGGCCTTACTGAAAGGCCAATTCCGAAATGTAATGAAACATTTGAAACTTTAGCTTGTGTATATATATCCCATAGACACCATAGCAAACCTTTAAAATGAAGTCACAAAAGACCTTTACAGACTAAATCAGTTTTGTTACACTGATCACCTGATCCTACAGATATGGGCAGAAGTAATGACCTACAGAAAGCCATGAGTTTATGCAACCTAAACAGCATTCTGTATGTAGCAACTGAACCAAGTCTTATTTTGTTGTTAGATGCTATCCCATTTTTAAATGTTACTATTAAAACTGGCATTAAACATATACATATACTGTACTCAGTGTGCCATCTATGTGGGACATTCTGATTCCCACTGCTTCCCTAATATGCATCGTTGCTAAACATTAATGTGTGATGCCTTTTCCACTACACATGACAACACGGGCTTCTGCTAGGTGCCAGAATTGTACTTCTCCCCCCCCCTTTTTTTTTTTGCAGGAGTGGGTGTTCTATGAAAACACTATTCACATAAATAGTATTTCCCAGCTCTCAATTTAACTAATGCCCCTTTCCATTTCAGAATTGCCATTTGGGTTTTAAGAACTATCTTTGCACATTAGCCAATTCTGGCTAATTCCTTTTTGGTCATAATTAGCTTTGAAAGTGGTCCTTTGGACAGCATTTATAGGAAGAAAATGTAGTATCAAATACCCAATATTTGATACTACATTGAGAACACTAACTTCATGTGCCCGTTCTGAATCAAGGTCACAACCAGACAGAACCTGTGAGATTTGATCCTCTTCACCCAATCTGCTCCTTCATATAGAACCGCAGATGATTCCAGGTGTTTAATCAAAGTTTATTGAGTGTGTATGTGCAACTCAAACTGTTTGCTGCTACTTGTTCTCTGCTCAGTTTCTAGAATGAATAAGTTTGTTCTTAGTCTTTCATGGAATCCCTTGAACCAGGTGTGGCTCTGCAGATGTTGCTGAACTATAACTCCCATTATCCCAGCCACTGGCTTTGGTTGCTGGGGCTGATGGGAATTGTAATTCAGCAACACTAGAAGGCAGAAGGCCATAGATCCCTTAAATACTTGAAAATGTTTACTAATCTTCATGCTAACCCCTTTCCCCCCAGCACATTCCATTTGTCGCCTAATATTTGACTATGTGTTTGAAACACATGATGTTAGCGAGCCTCCTTCCAACTCCCCAATGCTATGAGTTTGTCTCCAAAGCATATTGGCACCTGGTGTGAAAGAACCACATTCAGCATTGTAAAAAATACTTTTTTCAATAGCTGACAGTTGGTATCCCTATAATGGTTCTTATAATCTGGTGCTCTACTCTGCCGAATTGTAGGGATGAGTGTTTTAGCTTCTGTTTGCAGGAGGTTAGATGTGGGGCTGGGCCAGTTAATGTCAAATTTATTCCATTCTCCTGCAAGTCTTCTATTTCTAGCATAAACAAGGCTTTTAGCAGGCAGCTTTTAAAACTCAGCGAGGCTCATTAATATTCCCTCAACTGTCACAGGACTCATAGTACAAGTGATAGTTCTGAATAAAAAGAGGCTGTGACGTATTGGGACACTGTGTTGAGGATCCTGTATTGACTGTTCACAGATTTTAAAACATGTTCAAAATGTACTGCTATGGCTGCAGGAATAAGGGAGAAGCCCATAGATTGCCACCTATTTAAGTTTCTTTGCTCGGTCTCTAATAATCACTCTTGCTAAATAATGAAAAACATTGTGTAACCAAATGGCAAAGGAGAAAAGTTGGCACAAAGAGGAGACAGCAGGAATTATTGGACACTGTCCAAGGAAACAATTTTGTCTGCTAGATCTGCTGACAAATCGTTACAAGAGAATACCTGTTGGCAAATTCTTTGAAAAGGGAAGGGATCTCTTCAGTCAGAGGTTGAGGAGCTCTTCCAAGGTTAAACTTTTTTTGCTAATGGAACATTAATAATCAAAGTGACCATTAATAATAGGAGTATGCAGAAACGAGTAATGGAAATGTCAGCCTTCTAAGACAAGCTGCCTTTGACATTGGGATTGCTGTACTCCAGACAAAAATAAGAGAATAGCTGGGACAAAAAGCTGCAGAATGGGAATTCACGAAGAAGTCCTATAGTGTTCAGCCCTTTCTCCAAAGAGCTCAGAATAGTGCACGTGGTCCTCACATTTTACCTTGCAACAACGCTCTGAGGAGAATTTGGCTGAAGAATAGTGGCTGTTTCAAAATCGCCTAGAAAGCTACGTGGTGCGGTGCATCATTGAACCTGAACCTGCCTAGTATAAGACCCACACTCAATGCTGCACTATACATTTAATCAAAGCAAAGAAGTAAGCTAAGACCAGAGAGCATACTATAGATTCTACACATTTTGAGTCATAAGTACATAAGGCTTCTCCTCTCTAAATGCCTATATGCTGGGGCTTGGGGGAGTTAGCCAAGAAAGTAGCTCCATAAGGCATACTTTAAGAAGCAATTTAAGTATGCATGACACAGAATTTGATATCAATCTTGGGTATATTATTCTCAGACTATTAAAGTGTTTCTGCATTGAACCTGGAATGTGGAGAGTAAACACCCATTAAAATTGCTTCAGAAAGAGAAATAGATTCCTGTTTGAGTGGCAAAATGTCTTGCGGCACTGGAAGAACGACCGTAGCCCAGGGCTGCTGTTGAACTGATTAATACTACTATTTGGAACGGGTGTTGATAAGGCAGCATAAGCAGAACTGAGGACTTAATAAATTATTACTTTAATAAACCAAGGAAATGAGGGTAGATTTTCCCCACTTTCTCCTCCTTTTAGCATATATCCTAAAAATCTAAAGTGAACCTTAAAAACAACAAAAGCTTAAAACAAAGCAAATGGAAATTTTGTCAAACACCCCAGGGAGGAATCTGGGGCAACTAGCTCATAAATTTCTGGGCAAATACCAACCATGGAGGCAGGATCCATGGCTAGAACATGTTAGCATAATCACCCTTCCATGTTATGATGACTCAGGTTTAAAAGTCTGCTAATTTAATAAAAGCCACCATTTAAACATCTATAGCACACGCTGCTCATCCTGTTTCTTTGTGTGGAAGAACAAACAACGGAGAGATACATGAAAACTAAACATAATCCTTTAACTACCAAATCTTTTCTCCTTTCCTTCTCATCTATCACATGTAGTTACATTGTAGGTATGGTATGAGAAAAACCTGAGACTTTTCAAATCATAAGTATATGAGGGCTTTGGGAGCATTGAAAACACTTCACATATTTATTTTTAAAAATGCTTCCCCCCACTTTTCCTCTGCCCAAGGGAGCTGTTCAAAGTGACTTACAGATATAAATGCAAACATAAAAGCAACCCTAATCCTAATCAAATAACCACAAATGACCAAACCAAATACAGCAGCAAAAACTAAACACAAAGAGCAACACACTCAATCACTTCCTAAAGCAACAAAAGAACAAACAGCTTCCTTTGTTTTCTAAGGAGCCTTTTCACCTGCCAGCACAAGACAAATAGAAAGGAAGATAACCCCAAACGCGGTGGGCATCATAGAGAAAGGCTTCCTGCCATTGCCACCAACCTTGCATCATGAGGCAATGGCACACGCAAGAGGGGCACAAAGGTTGATTTAAAAGATAAAGAAAGAAAGAATAGGCAGATTCACATAAGGGGGAATGAATGGTATTTCAAGTGGCTCACTCAAGGACTTTATAAGTAACAACCAGCACCTTGAATGGCTCTTGAAATAAGACTGAATGCCAGTGAAGCTGATACAATGGGGGGCAGGGGCGGAAATGAGTCACGTAATCCCAAGGCTTAACCCTGGCCAAGATCTGAGAGCCGGCATTCTGTACCAATTAGTCTGTTTCCAGGGAGTCGTTTCCTAGGAGACCCTCCACACAGAGCGTGTTCCAGTCCTCCAACAGAGCTTCTTAGGGAGGAAGGGTGGGGTGTATGTAATAATATGTGACCCATAAATCAGCTCACATAATTACTGTAATAGCTGATGGACCATTTCTTTAATATAGATTATGAGTAATCTTTAAGGAAGGATAGGACAGTATGCTGATAGGCCTATATGGTGATAGGCCAGTATGAGTATTCCCATATATGATTATTCCCATATTTCATCTATGGGGTTGTGGCTGGCAGATAATGGATTGCCTGAAGGCCATCTCAGTTTATAGCTATTAAATTTCAGCTTGGGACTTCCTGGCTTACAGCTTTACATACCACGCAGTGCTAGCTCTCATTAATATCTAAAGGGTAGTATATAAAGTTTAGCCATTACTTCCTAAAGTTGTACCTAGAGTGTCCTTCAGGTAGATAAGCTATTTTGTTGATTGAGGACACCAGAGCTTGACTTTTAGATCTCTTCACCATCTGGCCGCGCACTGAAAATATCACAGCTTTCCAAGACAGTAGTGGATGGGAAACTGAAGGAAACTTCTGCAATTTTCTTTAAAGTTAACTAGCTAGGAACTGGTACTCATCCCTACCCCAACCACCCCCAACCCTTTTTAAATAACATAAAATAATTCACAGCACCCGACAGGTTGACAACTTATTGAAAGTGATTCTTCATCTGGAAACCACTTATTACTTACTGTGTACCATCTTTAATACATCGATACTGACATTTAACACTCAATAAATCCGCAGTCCCTCTGTGGTGCTCTGCCTGACAGTTAAACTGAGCCCTTTCTTTTCCTTTTAATACCTGTCAAGGTTTTTCAAGGAACAGGAATATAATTCTGTATCTGGGGCTTCATTATCATACAAGTCACTTCTATGCACATCTTCCCATTGGCAAAATGAACTTGGGGTGAAAACGGAATTTCCTTCATAAAGCTTTGCTGGGAGAGAGAAGCAGAGGGAAGGGGGCTTGTTAAAAGTCAATATATGGAGTGTAAAGGGAGGGGGGAAACCTACCTGTACATTCTACTTTCTGGTTTCTTTCTCGCCTCACTCCACATTTAGTACTGTAGATTGGAAGGTAATTTCTCTCTCTAAATAATTCTTAACACCAGTGCTTTTTTCTGGGGGGATGCAGGGGTACGCATACCCCTAAACATTTTGTGAATCTAATTTTGGCTTCATTGGGGGCAGTATTTCAATATGAGTAGGAAATGAGAGTACCCCTAAACAATTTTTTTAAAGAAAAAAAAATGCTGCTTAACACCCTTGCCAGGGAGCAAGCCCAGCTGGACTTCCTTGTGAGTAAACATGCATATAGGACTGGGCAGTAGCTCTTCTGTCTGGTTCCAATAAGCTTTTCAGACAACAAACAAGAACTCCAAAGGTTTTTTCCAAGGCTGAGCCAAATATTTGTCTTTTTTTATTTTAGCACTGAAAGCTGCTATTTCAATAAAGTAGAACTTTTCATCAGAAAAGTAGGCAACCCAATGTGGAATGAGGTATGTGTTTTTGAAGGAGCTGAACTTCCTAGGATTGGCAAAATAATGTCATGAGTGTAGCCAGGCTTTATGTTTTTTGGCGGGGCAGGTTTTATGCTAGTGGGGGAAGTACCTCAGTTAGTTAAGTATTTTTATTGATTTATTTGATTTAGGGGATAGCTGCCCCCCCTGCACCCTTGGCTATGCCCATGTTCAAGCCCCCCCTTTTTTTCACCCTGTGCTAAAGAAGGCATAAAATCCCCACACCTCCACTGAAAGAGGGGCAGGGGAGTGCAGTCCCCAAACAGGCCTTTGTTGCCTTCTATATAAGCCTTCCTCCTGATCAGCCTTCCCCATTCATGTTGCTGGACTACAACTCCCATCATAACTGACTAATAGTCATGTGGGCTGGGGATGACAGGAACTGTAGTCCAATGACCACTGGAGACCAAAGCTGGGAAAGGTGAAATTCTAGCCCTTTTGATCATAAGTACCCTGAACCGTGACAGCAGTCACGAAATTAAAAGACGCCTGCTCCTTGGGCGAAAGGTGATGGCAAACCTAGACAGCATCTTAAAAAGCAGAGACATCACCTTGACAACAAAGGTCCGTATAGTTAAAGCCATGGTTTTCCCAGTAGTGATGTATGGAAGTGAGAGCTGGACCATAAAGAAGGCTGATCGCCGAAGAATTGATGCTTTTGAATTATGGTGCTGGAGGGAGACTCTTGAGAGTCCCATGGACTGCAAGAAGATCAAATGTATCCATTCTTAAGGAAATCAGCCCTGAGTGCTCACTGGAAGGACAGATCATGAAGCTGAGGCTCCAATACTTTGGCCACCTCATGAGAAGAGAAGACTCCCTGGAAAAGACCCTGATGCTGGGAAAGATGGAGGGCACAAGGAGAAGGGGACGACAGAGGACGAGATGGTTGGACAGTGTTCTCGAAGCTACAAACATGAGTTTGACCAAACTGTGGGAGGCAGTGGAAGACAGAAGTGCCTGGCGTGCTCTGGTCCATGGGGTCACGAAGAGTCGGACACGACTAAACGACTAAACAACAACCCTGAACCTTGTGCTCTGGCTCTATCAACTGTTAGGTAGGCTAAGGGGAGGGCTCAGACAAGGTGTGGGTGGGTGTTGTTGTTTGCATCTGTCTGCCTGGAGAGACAATGGAGTGTGCCTCCAGGGGTGAAGTCAAATCACTGGAGAATCACAGCACCTGCTGTGGCTCCAGAGACCAGTAATTCTTGCATTGCTTCTGCTGCATTAGCAGCACCAATATGATCTACCCAGGATATGCTTGTATTTGTGTGTGTGTGTTTGTGTGTACTGTATATATACACACAGTGTCATTAAGTCAGGATAAGGTACTCCTTGAGCCAGGACTGGCCATGCCTTAGGCAGCAAATTTTGAGTGTAATGAGTGAGCAGCAAATTCTTAGATGTTTTGTGAATTATTACTATATGCCAGGGAGGAGGTGCTTGCAGGATTTTCTGCATCGTGTACCAAAATAACTTGGCAGGCCTTGGATGCTACTGGCGCCCTAAGTGGCACCTTTTGTTGTTCCATCTCCAGCAACAAAATATTTTGCACCAGCCCTTCCCTGAACCAGGTGCTTTTGGACAGGGCACTACATAAGGTGTGGCTAACCCTCTTAGGGCTGGGGGCCACTGTGACTCATGGTCAACCCAAAGGATAACTCATGTCAAAGTGGGTGTGACTATTTTTGAATATTCTTAAAATAACAAAGGGGGTGTTGGGGGTCCCAAAAACCTTTAGAATCATAGCAGGGGACCTACAGAAGTGGTTGGCATATGTGTGCGCGTGCTTTGAGAGCAGCAAAAACCTTTGGTTTAACGTTATCATAATACAGGACCTATGGGAGCTACAGTGGTACCTCGGGTTACAGACGCTTCAGGTTACATACTCCACTAACCCAGAAATAGTACCTCGGGTTAATAGCTTTGCTTCAGGATGAGGACAGAAATCGTGTGGCGGCGGCAGCGGGAGGCCCCATTAGCTAAAGTGGTACCTCAGGTTAAGAACAGTTCCAGATTAAGAACAGACCTCCAGAATGAATTAAGTTCTTAACCTGAGGTACCACTGTGCCAGAAAAATAAAATAATAAAATGGACCATTTTATCTGTGGAGCCACAAAAAATCCTTTTGGTATAATAGCATCAAGGTGTGGGATCCACAGGAGCAGTAAATATAAAACTTTTTTTTTAAAAAATGAAAGTTTTACAGAGTCAGAGACCACAAAAACTGCAATGGGGTTGGCTGGTTAGAGTGCATAGGTAATGGGTTCATCACCCTTGGACTACACAGTTCTCAGAAAAACTAATGTTGGAGGTTTCCCTGAGCCAGACACTTATAAATCAGGCCAGAGACTGCACAGCTTTCTCAAGCTTGCTTACTTAGGGCTTTCTGGGGAGTGCACAGGTTACCGTATGTTTGTGGACAAGGCATCAAAATAAATATACAGAAGCTTTCTTTTAAAGGCTTGCAGCAGAATGCGGAAAGCTGGTTGTGCGATGCAGCAGTAAGCCAGGGGAACATGGACAGTGACCCTGACAAAGCAGGATGGTACATCATAAGAACCTAGAAAATGCTCAACTTGTGTCAAAACAGAGATAGTTTTTAACACGTAGAAATTAATAAATCTTTCTTGTCTGCTACCATTGCAGTATTCCGGATGGCACATCCATACTGCTTCCAGCCAGAGAGGGTAATCAGCTGTACCTTTTTGACAGCTTTGCCATCTACGTTATAGACTAAAGCTGTCTTGGCAGTGTATTGATCTCTGGCTTGCGGCTAGAAAATGACCACTCAAGAGCCTTGTGGTTCCGTTAAACACTATGATTCTATAACTCTGAAAAGAGGATCAAATATACCAGTTTTACACAATTCAGAGGCAGCTCATTTGTTTGGCTACATGACCCTTTAAACATTGAACACAGAAGCACTAGGATGTTTAAAACTGAGCCCCTTAGCATTGTTGGTATTAACTGTGAAGGGAATTTTATTTTAAGGGCTTAAGGAAGATTGCACTGACCAGTTTTTGATTGCAATATTTAACTGAGTCTCCAGAATTAATACAATCCATTTTCCCTTTTTTCAGATTTTTTTAGAGAGGGCTCACAATAGACTTATATAAATCTCTCCTTCCCCACTGTCTCTATAATGAGATTCCAGTTTATTTCATTCAGTTCTTCAGAATTTACAGAGATTAGCACTCTTCAGATTTTGATGCTTTTTTATATACTTATTTTGCTCCTCAGGATCACATATTCCCTCTGTATATTCCATGTAAGATTTTTCTTCAGGAGCTTTTGACATAAGAGTGTGTGGTGGGGGCTGAGTAAACGTGGCAGTCCTGGGATAACAGGAAAAGACCTCTTACAGATTGGTAACTGGTTAAAAAAACAGGAAGCCGTAAGTAGGAACAAACTGACAGTTCTCACAATGGAGGGATGTAAGATGTGTATTGGACTAGTGCTATTTAACTTGTCCAGAAAACAGCCTAGAGTTAGGGATGAAGAATGAGGTGACCCGGTTTGCTGATACCAAATTATTCAGGGTTGTAAAAACAAAAGGAATTGTGAGGAGTTGCAAAAGGTTCTCTCCAGACTGGATGAATTGAATGAATGAACTTTTTAAAATGCCAAATGTAAGTTTAAAGAGACATACAACAGGGCAAAAAATCCTAATGCCACATATACACTGAGGGTGTCTGAGTTGATAGTGAATGATGAGGAGACCAATATTGGTGTCATGGTGGATAGCTCCACGAAAATATCAACCCAGTGAACAGCAGCTATGAAAAGGGATATTCAGCATCATTAAGAGAGGGCTACAAAATAAACTACATCGTATAACGCCTTTGTACAAAGATAATGGTGTCACAACACTTGAAATGCTGTGTACAGCTCTGGTTGACACAGCTCAAAAATGATATTGTACAACTAGAAAAGTGAGCTTGGAGCTAAAGTAGAGCAACCTTTCTAGGGCGAAAGGTTACAAAGTTTGGTGGTTTCTGTTTAGAAAAAGTAATGAGATATATCGTAGGTGTGGCGAAAGGAGATGGAAAACGTGGAGAATGTGGATATGGATATACTTTCCCCCCTAGAATTATAGGTCACCATTCTCTTATTCTTTACCCATATAATACATATTCACAAAGCCAGGAGCACCTTGCCTGGTATGGCAGAGCTGCAGAAATAGCCTCCCAGCAGCGGTGACACTGTCACGTACCAAGAGGAGGAGGGGTGAGGTCATGGCAAGGCAGGCTGGGGTTCCACAGGCACATCTGTGCAGCCCCGACTCTCTTGCCACCTCATTCCTCCCCAGTTAACCTATGAAATTCAAGATGTAGCAATGTCCACCAACTTGGATGGATTTAAAAAAGGGATAGACTAAATCCTGGATAATAACCCTATCAATAGCTGCTAGTTCTGATGGCTTTTGCTACCTGTAGATTGCTAGTTTCTGGGAAATATGACAGCAGGAGAAAGCTGCTGCTTTCATGTCATGCCTCTAGACATCCCATAGGCATCTGGTTGGACAGTGTGGGAAACAGGAGATGCTATACAAAAAAAGAAAAAGAAAGAAAGAAATTTGGTCTGATGCAGCAGGGCTGTTGATGTTCTTATGAGTTTGCACAGTACATACAAATAGGCTTTGAAATAGCCGAGAGCGGAGGAGTGATTAGCTGACACGTTCAGGGTCATTAGCATTGCATAGTTTAACACCAGCAAGAATGTGATGTTGAAAAATGCAAGTGACATCATTCATTTTAATAGAAGGAAATTACTCTAAAATACAAAGTATGAAAGTGAAATAAAAGAAATTATGATGTGCTATTAACAGTGGTGAAATAGCAAAAAATATATTTAAAAATTGAAAACCAGCACCAGTCCCTTTCCTCTCCAGAACATTTTATTGAACAAATCATTTAAGAAGTTCTTCTAAGAACCCCCCACCCCCTGTAATAACGTTGTTAATAAATGTTCTTATATGAGAAACCACAGTTACAGTGGTTCTTTCCTGCATCAGCAGTGAGTTATGCTGGATGTTCCAGGTCTATAATTCTATGGGTCTATTGCCTTCAAAGCTATTTTGCTTCTTCTTTGCTACAGTCTTGTGCTAAATTGTGCACACTTAACAATCCACTGGATATATTTAGTAGCTGCAGACCTGTGTCCAGTTCAATAGAGCTAAGTCTTCTCAACTCCCATTTATTTCAAAAGCATCAATATAAGAACCTTGGGTTGTATGTATAGTATGGAGCCTTAACCATGATCCAAGGGAAGAGATAGGATTAAAGCTTCAGGTTCTTCTTTATAACACACACCTCCCCCCATGGGAAACTGTGCTAATTTTCTCATTACCTTTTCAAACAGCTTCTAAAGAACACAAAAGGACACCCCATCCCCTCACCCCGTTTATAAGGGATTTCAGAGACTGCTCCTTTTTGTACACCAAAGATGTAAAGCAAGGCAACTAATTAAGTCAACACTGCTAGTTATGACTAATTATGTCCTATTGTATATGATAATAGATTTACTGTTGCATTTAACAATATTAGCAAAGGCCCATTAGAAATCTCATGGTGGCAGGTTTTATATTTTAAAAACTTTCTGAGCATAATTTAGTTCATTAACATGTAATCAAAATCACTTAAAGATTAATCTACAGCTAGACCCTGCAGTGAAAAGAGCAGAGCCTCTCTGTGGATGAGGCATCAAAATTAATATACAGAAACGTACTTTTAATGGCTTGTAACAGAATGAATTGGTCACTTCTTAGGTAGCCAGAAAAGCATATAATAAGGGCTGGTCTTTTTTTTTTACAGGACTGTATTTCTCCAATGACATGTATTGGAATTTAGAATGTCACATGCTTGCTTTGGTGCCAAAGTTTTCAAAATTGAATGCAACTGGGATTTAAGGTTTGCAGTTATTAAGCGCTTTGAAAACCATGTACAAGGTTTAAAAAATTTCAGTAAAACAAGTGCACTAAATGGGGAGGCAGATTTCTTCTACCTTGCAGCAGTATCTGTGCTATGCACCTGTATTACATCTCAAATTGCTTATTCTGTAGATTTTTCTGAAGTATTCTTCCTCGGTGAAAGGCATCGTCCATATTAATTAGCTGAGTGTGCTTTTCATGATAGCAACTAAATACTGAAAAAGTAAGTAGAAAAGAAACCTGGGGAGCTGGATAATAGGGCTTTTGCATTTACAGGGAAAATGTGAATTGTACATCTTCAGATGTATGATGGAAGTTGAAGTACTCAGTGGATTCCCACTAAGCATTTGTTGCTTATATCAGAAGGAAAGTGAAGCTGGTGCTTATGGATTTATGGGAATTCTTATTTTAAAATATGCTCCTCTAGAATATAAATATGGAAGGAGCACAGGTGTTCAACCCCATGACACACTGTGGAGCAGCTCCTATGACTTATGTTATATTTGAGAGTTGTAGTAAAAATGTGTCACTGACTATTTTACTCAGGATTGTAAAAAACAACTCACCTGATCACCTATGGAGAGTGAAAATTGCTTTGGAGTAACCAAGCAACACAAACCTTATGAAGTGAAAGTGGTTTGGGGGGTTTTCTCCCAGGCATTGACATGCTACAAATATTGTTATATTTGGCTAGTTGTTGGGTGGGATTGAATGACAACTTCCATGGGCTTCTTTCAAAGGTTTGTGTAGCAATTTATTTGAGTTTATGACCCACAAAGGAAATACGGAGGTGTTAACGAGAGGCATTTCAGTCTATCACTGCTATTCAAGGTGGAGTGCAGATAAAATTATTAGCAGGGTAAAGGTAAAGGTAAAAGGTAAAGGTACCCCTGCCCGTACGGGCCAGTCTTGACAGACTCTGGGGTTGTGCGCCCATCTCACTTAAGAGGCCAGGGGCCAGCGCTGTCCGCAGACACTTCCGGGTCACGTGGCCAGCGTGACATCGCTGCTCTGGTGAGCCAGAGCCGCACACGGAAACGCCGTTTACCTTCCCGCTGGTAAGCGGTCCCTATTTATCTACTTGCACCCGGGGGTGCTTTCGAACTGCTAGGTTGGCAGGCGCTGGGACCGAGCAGCGGGAGCACACCCCGCCGCAGGGATTCGAACCGCCGACCTTTCAATCGGCAAGTCCTAGGCGCTGAGGCTTTAACCCACAGCGCCACCTGGGCCCCTATTAGCAGGGTACTGTCAGTCAATCTTAGCAATTGTGATGAGACTAATGGAAAGATGCAATTTACACATGGAATGTGCTAATTAGAACTCTGTAGGTCATAACCAGTTCATAATCATCATTAATCATTAATCATAAATAGTGTCCAGAAAAGTCCAATACTACATACATAGGCGTGTGCACTGAGTGATTTATTTATTTATTTTGATGAAGGAACATGGGAGGGAGGCTATGTCAAGACAAACAAATAAGGACAAGGAAATGGTAAAGAGGCAAAAAGTTACAGAACAACAACAATAAGACTGGTCAACCCTAACCATGAATAGAAATCTGGAGCAGCTGTACTCAGTGTGGCTTTTCCATTTTCCACTTGTATCTTATGGGTGTAAATATTAGGAAGAAAAAACTACTATAAAGGTCCAAAGACACTTTCCTAGAACAACCTATTTTTCTAGAAAAATGTTTAAATATACTTTCAGCACCAAGTCAAGATATTTACATTTCACTATTTACATTTATCTCCATGACAGAACGTGTGTGTGTGTGTGTGTTACATGAAACTTCCCCAGTTCAGTCCCTTGAATCTCTGGACAGGGCTGAGAAAGACCTCTGTCCGAATCCTTGGAGAGCTGCTGCCAACTAGTGTAGACAATACAGAGCTAGATGGACCAGTGGCCCAGGCTCCCATTAATTGCGAGAGAGCTGAATTCAAATTGTATTAAGAATGTTTATTTATTGGTTTTTAATTATTATTTTTCCTGCTTGGGGCTTTAGGGGAAAACTTACAGTAAATAACTGAAACACTGCAAATTTTTAAACGATCCATGTGTGATGCAGAAATTAGTGATCACCAGTGTCATCAGAAGCAGATGCCTAAGCGCTTCTGCAGTTTTACAGCCCGTAGCAAGAAAAATAAAACCACCACTCAGCACAACTGATCATTGCAGAAGACATGAAGCTGACAGCATAACTAAGATAGATTCCTAGGCAAAGTACATCCCACAGGATTTATATGTCACTTGGGCATGCTCCTGCGCAAATGGAAGCCGAGAGTGAGTGACTGGTTTTTATGTTCTTCTGTGTCTGTTACTTTATCTGAGGTGGCTTTAGTAGCCCACCTTTTCAAAACATACAGACACGAGAAGCCTCCAGTATTTTCAAAGGAGAACTTTCGCCCTCTGTATCTGAAGCCAAGACTTGCTGAAAGATCTTCATGAACACATTTTGCTGCTTGGAAAGTAATCTAGCAAAGCCATCTCTGAATGAACAGTCAGCACCTTTCATAAGGAGGGACATGACTTAAGTTTTCTGTAATGGGGGGGGGGGGGGACCTGCAGTGCAGAGGGAGAGGAAACAGCTTTCTACTCAAATGCTGATATGCATGAATAACTGCCGTCCTGCACCGTTGTTACATGTGGGAAAAGCAGCTAACAGTTTTGCTCTTAAAAGAATGGGGAAAGGCTTCTCCAACGGAATGTTAATAACACTGACTTACTTCTAAGTTCATCCCCAAAGTGCCTCCACACATATGCCAGCAGTTCTATCAAATCGTAGCACAGAATCACAGAGATCTTCTGGCCTTCTCCCTCCACCCCACCATCTCCCCTATGAATTACACTGCAAACTGCCTCCACCTAAAAAAACACATTCCTTTTTTTAATGGATGTACTTTAATAGGTTGGAAATGTTCCAATGTGAAAGAATAATATAAATGTTGGTATGCTGCCTGTTAAGTTGTAGGTGAACATATCAGACGACACAGCGATTCTTCAAACAGCTCTTGTTTATTCACAGGACAGAACTGAACTGAACTGAAGTGTTCAGTCAGCTTGCTTATATAGAGCTCCAGTACAATGTTACTGTAACAACTTTCTAAAACTATCCAATCACTGAAT
Source organism: Podarcis cretensis (assembly GCF_951804945.1). Taxonomy (NCBI): domain Eukaryota; kingdom Metazoa; phylum Chordata; class Lepidosauria; order Squamata; family Lacertidae; genus Podarcis; species Podarcis cretensis. Next base: position 69,888,533 of record NC_137170.1, on the reverse strand, counting down.
GTCACTTTCAATCCCTTATTTGCATATCTACAGTATCCCCCTGCTGGCCCAGGGTGAGAACTTCAGTACATAACACTGCTTTTACTTCTGAAGTTCCAGGAGCACAGGGCTTACCTGGGTTTGGTATCCTTTGAAAGGTGGTCACTGGTGGCTTGCCTAAAGTGAGACAAACCATGAGATGAGATTTGGATGTAACACTGAAGCCAAACAATGGCTTAGCTACAGGTAGCTTGGCAGCAGGAGGACCAGGACAGGAGTTCAGCAGGCACATCCTCCCTCCTGTAAATACCTGCACTCTCATGCTGTCACACTTTAGCCATGGTTTGGCTTGGCATTATGTGCAAAACAGGCCATCATCTAAAGCAATAGCACCAGTGTGTCATAATAAAGCTAAACAATACAGCATGAACAATGACATTACTGAGCCACAGCAGCAGCAGCTTTTGGATGTGTTCGAGTTTAAATTGAGAAGAAGAAAAAGGAGGTGCAGTTTTAAAGTGTTTGTTGTGGTTCCTTTTTCATATCTCTTATGAGTCAGAAATAATCCACACACTGCTTCTGAGGAACAATGGCATGTGGCAAGTGTGAGTCCTTCGTGGTATTGCACCCCTGAGAAAGAGGAACTATGGTGCAAGTAAGGCAATTTGCTAAAATGATGCAGTTTAGATTTTGTTTTATGTTTGGAATATTGAAAACATCCTAGTTTGAAATTGCACCCTGAGGAAGAGAAATAAAAAGTCCAAAAATAGGCTAAGCTGAGATTTGATTGAGTTAGCAATTTTAAAAGGAATCCAGCCCTCTATTGTCTTGATGACAGCTATCAATGGTCTTCAAAGGGGCGTTGAGTGATTTTAGTCCTTTTAAAGTCCCTCGTTTGTGCGATATCTTGAAAGGGCCTTGATGAACATGAAGTAGCGCTAAGGAGAGATTAATATGAATTTTCTCCGCTTGTCTTTAATGCATATTTGACAAGCTGGATAATAGGCTGGAAAAGGGGCTATTTTTCAAGTTATATAATCAGCCATTATGGAATGGGGTTGCTTGAATGGATGTGAGCAGGAAGACATGTCCAACAGGGTATTCTGGAAATCATGCGACAGTGATTTCACACATCTACCATTCAGGTTGCAATACCATGCACAGTTACCTGGGGGTAAGTTCCACTGAACTCAATAGGAGCAATTTCTGAGTACACATGAGCACGATTACACTGTTGAAGTTTGATACAATTTTTGTTCCAAAAAGAACATGCAGTACAATATTTCCATCCCAAATGTTCACATCAGGGGCCTGAATTGCCCAGCAGTTGCACTGTGAATGCAGCACCAGATACAAAAGAGCATAAAGAAATTTGGGACTGCCAAAAGTATTTCCATCATTGATGGAAGTTTATCAATGAATATCACCTGGTTTTATTTTTGCATTTTTTAAAAAAAATCATAACTACGTACATCTATTTCCAGCTTTAAGTTTCTACCTACCTTCTGGTAGCTAAAAATCACTAATTCATTTTCTCCTTACAACTATGCAAGTTAAGTTGTGAGATAGTGACTGGACCAGGTTCACCAAGTGAGTTTCACAGCTAACCCAGGATTTGGGTCTGCGCTTTTCTGCTCACAGTACAGTACATCATTCTAACCTCTCTACACTCTGTGTTGCTTGCAATCATATGGGCTTTTTAAAGCACAACGTGCCTGACTTAGGATGGAAGAACTGTCTTCCAGTGCTGCCTGAAGCCAGAAAGCACTCTGGCAGCAGGCACACAAGAGGACAGCTATTTCATCCTTCCATGCCTGAATTCCACTTCTCTGAAAGGTCAGCAGAAGTGGTAGGCAATCTTAGCTCAGCCCCAGTTTCCATTCCTAGAAAGTAGGAGTGAACCTAGGAAAGAAGAAAGATATGATAGGAAGTGTGCATGTAACGTGATCATGAGGGCAGGCAAGCTCCAGTAGGAACTTCTGCTTTCAAGTCTTAGTCGATGCTTCCCAAATTCACCACTGACCAATCTGCTTGTCGTCACTATTAATTGCTTGTTCTTTTTCGTGCTGACTGAGGACCAAGAAGAAAAGGGCATTGCTTGGGCAACATCGGAATTGGATTCCAAAGTGAAAAGAATGGATTAAAGAGAGGACCCTGGCCTGTTTCCTTTCAGGGCAACTTCTTTTTATCCTCAAGACTATTTTCAATTAAGATTTTAAAGTTGAGGTGGGGGATAAATTTCCCATTGCATTATCGTTTTTAGCACTGCTGACCTTTCTAATACAAAGAGAACCCACTTGTGTATTTTTCAGTCGTCTGTGCACTTTGATTATGGCTATTTTCTACAAGCTGAGAATTACCTCTGTTTGAAACTAGCAAGAAATGTGCAAAGGGCTTGACCTCGATTTCTTAGTAGTGAAACTTCCATTATTCTACAGCTGTATCACACTGTCAAAACAGTGGATCATTTTATATGTATTTAATGTGGGGTTTTGGAGGGGGGTGCTAGTTGCAATGGGTTGTGCTTCTAACCATGTTGCTTAGTGGAAGTAATTTGAACACCTGGCCTTTCGAATATTAAGGTGTTCCCGTTCTGCTTATTTTGCAAGACTGCTGACAGTATCCCATTTAAAAAAATAATAATCAGCAATGCAATTAAATTAGTGTAGCAGTTTGAAAATTTTGCTCTTCCAAATCTCAAATGTCACTCAAAATCCAAAAGCCATAGTATGGAAAATTTATTCATATTCTCGTACTATGTATGGTCTCAAGCAGAGACAAAGATGATTTCATGTCTACCCAGAAGTAAGTTCCACTGAGTTCAATGGGGCTTACTCCCATGTAAGTAGATACAGCTACTTATATTTATAGTTATTTAAAAGTTCATACCCAGGGTTTCTGCAAGCCCTCATCTGACATAAAGCTGTTTTTTTTAAAAAAAACAACTATGGAATTATTGTGACTTTTAAAAGGCATTTTCTTGTGCTCTCTTTTTACACACTGTTGGGTTTAAACAGAGCTATTTTTCTAGAAAAAGATGTGCTGGAACTCACCATGAACACCTCCCTTGTTCTCTTAGAACGGCACTGGCACCCACCTGAGGGGTTCCAGAACTGAGTTCTGGTGAGTTCTGGCTGAAAAAAAAGCCCCAGGTTTCATGTTATCTCCACAACCAATAAGGTACTGTGCATTGCACTAAGAGGAGCATTAAATAATATACATACAGAAACACACACACATCTACACAAACACACACGCAACTTCTGTATGCACTGAGGTTCAGAAAGAGCTGAGACAGGCATTTTGTTCATGTTGTGAAGACCCAATTCAAGTGGGGACAAGTGCACAATGCTCTGCTTCCACTGCTATGCCCATGACTCTTCACAAGTCGGAGGGCGAAATTTGAAACAGCTATCCCTCTACCTGTGGAAGCTACCCCATTTTTTAAGGGTTCTAAGTCGCACAGGGAACCTCCACAGATAGAGGAGTCTTGCCACTTCAGATTTCTCCCTCCAACTTGTGGAAAGCAGCAGAGTTATAACAATGTGGGGGCTGGAGCTTAGTACACTCGTCTTTGCCTTCATGTACCCTTTGCACACAAGCAGCAGACCTGGTTAGGGTTTTAGAAAGAGTGGCTTGTTCAAGGCCATCTATTGGGCCCATGGCTTGGACAGACCTCTTCCCATCTCTGCCTTTTGCAACCTGGTATCACCGCTCACATTAGGACAACACACGGTTGGTGAAGAATGGCTCCCACTCCTAGCTCCCACAGGGTACCATGTATGAATTGTGCTTGCTGCTTCCTTCACACCAATGTAACATCAAAAGCTTCTTTAAGAGGGTATCCAGGGCTTTTACTGTGTGACTTACTCACTGACACAACACAGAATACAGACACCTTTTTTTTTTAATGCCCATGGCAGCCATTTTGTGCTGGGACCTCATTTCTTCCACACACAAAAAGCACAGAAAGTATATAATTTGAGCAGAAACACCCCATTAAGTTACATAGTATTGCCCCATTTATTTCCAGATGCTGCTGAGGAATACTACCTAACGTGGGGGATTGGGTGCGTGTTTGCTTTCCAGATGCTGTCCAGTGTTCTGCTGGGGCAGGAAACAGCTGGCCACAAGAACCTTTGATATATATTTTTTCCTTCAGAGATAAGCATTCATCCCTCAAATTCTCTAGTTCACTTATAGCAAGTTGGAATAAAGTCAGGTTAGATATGCCAAGATGTCCTATACAGAAAAAAGATACTGTGATCTTCCAAAGCATACTGGAAAAGAACTGAAACTGAACTTGGAATTCTGACCAAATTGCAACAGGAATTATTCTTACAACTTTCTTCTTTCTGTTAAGCTAGCATTCATAATGCTTTGCAGTGTATTTTGTACATCTATTTTGTAACATTTTCTTCTTCTTTGTGGGCTTACAACAAAAAACTAATGCCAATGCTTGGGATTAAGAGAGTGGGCACAAAGCAGTGCACCAGAGTGCACCTTCAATATGCACTGCAAGCCACACAGTACATTTTGTGTGTGATCCAAGTTGAACGTGTTCATGAACTCTTCTGTAAAAGAAACTGTTCCATCCATATGCTCACAAAAAAATCTTCTTGGATATTCTGAACTGTTTCTTGCCCCTGGCTCACCCAAACACAATTCTTGTGGTCCTAATCTACACCTAAATAGAAACTGGCAGCATTCAGACAATCTTCCAAACCATGGTTTGGAGGATCATGACCACACAATGCATCCATGCTCTCCCTCCTATCCCTGCCCTCATCTGTTTCTCTCACACACAGAGTTTGATTCATTACACTTGTTTTAAACAACCATTGTCTACTGTTGCAGCTGAACCATGGTTTGGTGTTTGGGACTCAATGGCAAAGGATGGTTTGATTAAAATAGGAAATAATGCATTAAAAGCCACATACTTAATTCAGGGAAGAAGACGGTAATCATGGTTTAAGAACTGTCTGCATGCAGCCAATAACAAACCCAAGAGATAATATAAACTAGTAAGGGAATCCTAATATTAAATTGGTGTGTTGGATTTCAGCTGATGAGGCCTGCGTAAGAATCCTTGCTGAGTGATGCAACTCACCAGTTGACCTGAGTCCAGCCATTCTTGCTCAGCCTAGCCACAAGGCAATTCTGAGGATAAAACAAATTAGCTTCTACAGAAGGTAGTCTGAACTCTTTGAAGGAGGGTGGGGCACAAATGTAATAGGTAGGTAGACAGGCAAAGACAGACAGAAAATCCATTCGGTGATGGAAGAGTATGGCCAAGCCTGAATAATGATCCTATGCTGACCCTTGGCTGCCCAGCAGCAGCTTTTGGGACCACCTATCAGACACAGAAGATGACACTGATGAGTAGAGGAAGGGCCTATGAAATAGCCCTAGGAGATAAGGTGGGAAAGTAGGATGAAGATGAATGAAGACTAAACAAAGTTTTTATATTATTCTCTGACAGAATGTTGCCTGCAACTTGTTTGCTAAAGCTATGCAATTGGGCTTCTGTTCCCCTTTTGTTACCTAGCACACCATCTAAAATGTATGTCAAGCTTTGCTAATATAGGAACTGCCTCATTTTTTATTTTATTTTTTGGTTTTCCACCTACCAAGGAAGCCTCTGTGTGTTTTGCCAAAGGATGGAAACAGGCCTAGGTAGCAGCTGGGCTGCCCTTTCTTTCCAGCAGGCCTTGATGTAACCTGCAACCTGCAGAGCCTTATGTGGATTTCTATTACCTACCCTCACACTTACCTTGAGACTGTAACCAGGTGCAGACTGCACAGCTTCACCAACCATAAGCTTCCACTCCACCACCCTTCTTTAGTACCGTTGAGCCCAGGGGTGACTAATGGCACTCTGCATCTTTAGCTCTATGAGTTGCAACCAGTGTGGCGGATGGTCAAGAATGATCTAAGCAAATCTGGGAGGTCCACAGCCACCTCTCACCTTGCCTGAAAAAGGGTTCTGGAGACCTCAAAACCTTGCACACTATGGTCATTTTAATTGGCATAATAAAGATACTGCCCTAATATAGATGTTGTAACTTGACATTAGTGAACACCTTGCACCCAAACTTTAGGATCCATAAAATTAAAGCATTAAATGGCAAAGCGTGTTCTCCAATAAATGAGAGCACGTGTTGCGGTGTGGGCCACAAGGCCAGGCCTCTTGTTGCCAGGCAGGTTAATAATTGTTGCCTGGCATCATGATTGGGTAACCGGGTTGCTGGGGCAAATTGTATGTTGCAAATTGGGTGGGAGGGACCATAGTCTTTAAATATTGGTGCACTCTGGTTTCTCTTTCTCTTTGCAGAGTGCATCGGATCAGGAGCAATCTTCTCATGTCTGGTTACATTTCTTTATTTCCCCCCTTCTTTTGAATCCTCTCTAGTCCCTTAATTAATCTAATTTCCCTTTTTTTTTCCTGTTTGATTTCTCACCCCACCCCTTACCCTGCCTGTGGGAAGATTCTCCCTGTATCTGTGGCTTGCCTTTCCCTATAGGGAGAGAGCCCCCATTAGGAGCTTTCTTTTGCAAAAAAGTTTTCCCCATTTTTTGCCTGTTTAATTGTGGGGCTAGTCAGGGCTGTTCCCAGCTCGGCTGGTATCACTTTCGTTTATAGTATCCCCAAAGGTTGGCTTTATTTTGGGTGCATGCAGTGCTGTTGGCCGAGTTTTAATCTAGCCTTGGGTGGGCACTCTATATTGAGTTCCTTTAATATTGCAATGAGACTATAAAAGGCAGAGAGCTGAAGCAGGGAGGCCTTCACGGCCTGCTCGGCCTGCACATATTTTTCAAGCCTAAGCCTGCTACAGTTAGCAGTACAGTAAATTGTTAAGTCTCTGTGACATGTAACTCATTCTCTCTATTAAGAATGTATCTGTTTGTTTGCAGGCTCACTTGTTGCTAATGTATATCTTAGGCAGACAGAGTGGAGCCAGAGGCTCTCTGTGCCTCCAATGAGCACTCTTTGTATGCTCTTTAACTATGCTGTTTCTGAACAAGTTTATTTTCTTCAAGTTTGTTTTGCCCTGATAATGGCAACTGCCATTTTAGAGGTGAGCCGTTGTGGCTTAGTGGCTAGAGTACAGGACTAGGACCTGGGAGACAGGGTTCATATCCCCCACTTAGCCATTGTTATAACAAAGCAAAACAAGCTGCTCCTTTTGGACTATTTTGTTGCTGGGTAGTTTGGCCCATTTGTGATATTGCTCCCAAAAAGAACTCTGGGTTTCTTGAGGAGGTGCTTCCCTCTAAAGGGCTAACAGGGGTACCTGGACAGGCGGTGGGCTGCCTCGAGTTTGTTATCTCATTGGAAACATTTATGCTGGCCTAGCAGGTGATCCTAGGGCTTGGCCCGCTTGGTCCTAGAATTTGATGGCCTCTGGCAGCGTTTCTGGCCTGAATAGTGTCCCCATGTGGTGCACAAAGCATTGGTTTCACCTGTTCCTCACATTGTTTAGGTTTTTCTTTTGCAGACTATGACAGGCCCTTTGCAGATGCCTCCAGAGCTTGCCTCTCCTGCAGAGGATGACTTGCTGATGCCCCAGGTGCCTTCTTCCAGAAGGAAGCGTCTTCAGAGGCAGGAAAAAGCGGAGCAGGGATGATGCTTACACCTCCTTGCAGGTAAATCATCCCTGGGCTCTGATGATGATTCAGACATCACCTTGGACCTCTCCAGGGGTCAGGGTGAGGCTGTTCCGGGTCTCTAGGGATCATCCTGGATAGCTCAGCTGGTCAGTGTATGGTGCCAGTAATGCCTAGGTTGCAGGATTGGTCCCTGTATGGGACAGCTTTATGCTCCCTCATCACTCTCCCTCATCACTCTACTGGTGGTTCCTTCACTGTGAGAAGCCAAGTTACAGGGAATCAGGTGGAGGGCCTTCTTGGAAGTGGCATCCGCCCTGTGGTACACCCTCCCACCAGATGTCTACTACCAGACTTTTAGAAGACATCTAAGGCAGCCCTGTTTAGGGAAGCTTTTAATGTTTGATGCATTACTGTATTTTAATTTTGTTGGAAGCTGCCCAGAGTGGCTGGGGAAGCCCAGCCAGATGGGCGGGTACAAATAGATGATGATGATGATTATTACTGTTGTTGTTGTTGTTGGGCGGGTACAAATAGATGATGATGATGATGATTATTACTGTTGTTGTTGTTGTTGGGCGGGTACAAATAGATGATGATGATGATGATGATTACTGTTGTTGTTGTTGTTGGGCGGGTACAAATAGATGATGATGATGATTATTACTGTTGTTGTTGGGCGGGTACAAATAGATGATGATGATTATTACTGTTGTTGTTGTTGTTGTTGTTGTTATTTTGTTGTTGTTATATTGTGGGAGAGTGGACTAGATGATCCTCGGAGTCCCTTCTAACCCCATTATTCTATAAGTGGTAATTCACTATGATGGGAATGTTAGATGCAGGGCTGCCATCACCCCCTCAGCTCGCTAGGATCGCAGGAACAGGGACATGTGGACCACTTGCGCAGCTCCACATTTTAAATGGAAATTCCCTGAGCAATAGAACCTGAAGCTGGTATGCAGGAAGCTGGCCCGGTGGCAGCTTTGTTGGGACTTCTTTAGGGTTTCTGGCCAGTGTTGGCCCTGTAAATTTACACATCATGGTGGCAACACAAGGCAGGGCATCTTGCCCAAGCGGGGGCTGGCAAGCAATAACTCAATACCTCTCGCCCCTATTTCCATAAAAATATCCTCCTTGAAAGCCTGGCTAAAAGGTTATCTAGATGGGTCAGTGGTTTTGTGCTTGTGGGAAGGGTTTTCCCAAGGTTTGGGATTCCTCTGGCTTTTCAACCAGTGGCTCAGAATACAGCAACTCAAAAGCCAGTCAGAGAGCTACCTGTGGTAGCAAGTAAGAAGGTTAGGAAGCAGCTTTCATTGGGACGTTTGGTGGGATCCGCTTGATTCTTCTCCTATTCCTGATTTTCATTTATCCCCTTTGGGGATCGTCCCTAAGAAAGCCCCATATAATCCATATTTATCGCATCCCAAAGGCACCTCAGTGAATGACTCTCTGGAATTTGTTCCGTGAAATATGCATCTTTGGATCCACAGCCACCTCTCACCTTGCCTGAAGAAGGGTTCTGGAGACCTCAAAACCTTGCACACTATGGTCATTTTAATTGGCATAATAAAGATACTGCCCTAATATAGATGTTGTAACTTGACATTAGTGAACACCTTGCACCCAAACTTTAGGATCCATAAAATTAAAGCATTAAATGGCAAGACATCTGACTAGAATAAAGAGCAGTATTTATCATTTAACTAAACTGCAGAGGAAATGATGTGTGAATGAGAAAATTGCAACGCAGCCGTGGATCACTTTTGACAGTTTCAATTAAAGTTTTGTTTAGTAAAGCACTTACCCATTTTAATAAACAGTCTTGCAAAATTATTAATTGATTACAGTTTCCTTGGTCATCTCAATATTTTCAAATCTCTGTATCAGCAATAGCACGTAAATTCTTTGATCTGCTACGCAAATAGCAATTTTGCTATCTTGAGTTTGTTTTTGTTTTTTTGTTTTTTAAAATGCTATCTGGAGTTTGTTTGCCATTGTAGTAATGTACATATCAGGAAGTTTTTAAATTAGGAGGGAAGGAAATGTAACACACATATGCTGCCCCCCCCAAAAAAAAACCCAACCATTTCTTTTTCTAAATAAGGGGGTGGGGAATTCCAAATAAATTCAAGGCATCTTTGGCAATACCATTACTGCAGAGAAAACTGTGGTAATTACAGAGAAGGAAGCTTAATAGGCTCCTACTGTGACCTAGCTGTAACTACTTTCCTCACCTGTCGATGCCCTTCCTAGGTTTACTGATAATACATGCTGAGACTAATGCAATTCTGACTCGTGTAGGAAGGCTTTAAAAACCTTTCACAGCGCTGGGACCTCTTTCCTTTTGATATTAGCCAGCATGTTTCTTCAGTGGTCCACAGTGACAGACAAATGGAAGTGCAAATGTTTCCACCTCTATAGGAAGTTTTTGTTTACTTCGGAAGCTTTCTTTTCCTCTCTGTTTTACTTCCAGCATTATTAACCAATCAGTAGGCAGTTCCGACAGGCTATTTAACTGAGAATTGCTTTAAAAAGGAAAGGGGCTCCTTCGTTACTTCAGGTATTTTGTTTGTTTGTTTATTTTGCTTTGATCTCTAAATATGTGTGGGTTTCTGTTCTCATATTTTATTTATTGGATATATTTGTGCACCACCATAGCAAAGCTCTTTGAATAGTGAACAATAAAGAAAAAACAAAGCAAATTCTCCAGAGCTGCTAACTTGATTGAGCTTCCACATATATAACCTGCCCTGTGATAAAAGTCTTTTTATCCACCTTGGGTTTTTATTTAATAGGTGACCATCTTTCAGTCTGACCTGCCTGACATTGCTGTGGTGAAAACAAAATGGAGGTCGGGGGCAACCATGCACACAGCTGTGAGCTCCTTGGAGGAAGTGTTTATTGCCCTATAAAGGTAATAAATATTCATTATAATGTTTTCTAGGTATATAAGCCCCACTCCCTGGCTTTGTATATTTCTCTTAGAGTGGGAGACTAGGATTAATAGAATGGGAGACTAGGATGCAGACACACAATTCTGTCTCCTATATTATTCTCATGCCTACTATACAAATAGAATCCTCTCTCACACATTCACAAACACAACTGAATAGCTTGATGTGTAGGCAGTTGTGGATGAGATACAACTGCCCAACTTCCGTTGACATAGAAGCATGCAAGTTACACAAAACAGCTGAAGTTTCTCAATAGAAATTCATAACCACGGAAAACACCTGTTGCTGTAGAAAAGGACAACTTTTTGATCTATTTAGTTTAATTCCTGTCATGGAAACATACACTATAAACAAATACTGGGCTTTTATCTTTACACTGCCATACAGTGCTGCCTAGAAAATCCATTTCATTTGATGGATATTTTTTTTTTTAATGAACTGTCAATTTTTTAAATTAAATTGTGATGTAGACTATTTTCTCCCATTGAAACCACATTGGCTACATTAGTTTAAAAGTTGTAGCTTGTATCCCTCTATAATAAAAGTAGTCTGATTTTAGCTATTGAATACTACTGGAATTATCTAGGGGCTACATTTATTCCACTGGGAACAAATTCCATTCTCAACAGACACTTTTCCTATTGCACCATAAAAAGGTAACTAGGATTAGTTGAGAACAGTCAGCCCCAAGTGAACAGCTGAAGTACAGTTCCCTTAGAACTAGACCAGAGATTCCAAAGGGCAAGGGATTTATTCCTCCTGTGACAGCTGAAGCTAAAAATACTGTGGCATTTCTAAGCATCTGGAACCATCAAGACATTTGAAAGGAGACTGATGTCATCAGTTAGCAGACATTCTCTGCTTCAAGGAAATAATTATTAATCCTTATTAAGCATTTCTCTAGGGTTTTGTTTTTTACAGACACAACATAATTTCCACCAAAAGTAACCCAGGCCTTGCAGAATTCAGAATTCTTGCAAACAAGAATTCCATGCAAATGCTGTGCAAAATGTAGCAATGGAAGATCCTAGTGTAGTGGCCCCGCTCTGCAAGCCACTTCTGCCTATTTTCAGGGATGATGCTATTTGTTCTCTAAGCTCGAGGATGCAGACAATTATTGTGCCAGTTTTACAGGTGGGTAACTGAAGCTGCAGTCCCTTACCTGGGAGTAAATCCCATTTAACTCAGTTTGGATTGACTTTTGAGTAGAAAAGGGCTGCATTGTGAGTCAAGATCCCAGAAAGTCTAGGACATGGCATTTTTGGAAGCAGACCTTGCAGAACCAATTCTAACGTTGTACCTGCTGGCCACAGTGGCTCACTACCATTACGTCATCTGCTATATAAGGTACAACTCCACCTGATACTCTTATAACGCAACTGGAAAAATAAAAGCCCCCTAACATGCCTGAGCCCAACCTATGTCTCCCACCTGTCTTCTCAAACACTTTGCTATGGCTCCCATTTCCCCCTCTCCTGCTACCTCAGCTCCCTTCTGCAGGCACAAAAGGAAATTTGTCTCTGCATTGCTAGGAATCAATGCATATCACCCATCAAGTCCCATAACTGTAACTCACATTTGGAATTTTTCAACAGGGCTTCCTGAAGTTCAAAAATAAAATGCTGCTATTGATAAATACATGTTTACCCTTTAATTTCTACCATTCAATGCATAGGTTGGCTGAAACACAGAGTGCACTGGTAGCCAATAATTTTAAAATTGCTTTAAGATGTATCTATGTCCTTGCTTGTTTAAGCAGCTACACAATGAATCGAAATAGAACTGGTGTGCAGGCTCTTTCCTGGAGATCTGATCGGGGCCACAGATCTGCTGCCTTGCCTCTTTGTCTTAATTTATGTCTTGCTTATCTATTTGCAAATAAAGAAACTATTACAATGTTGATGTACTCTTCAGTACTCTCACATGCAAAGGAAACATAGTGCAACCCTAGGAACTTCTCACTGTTCGAGGAAATGGGAAGCATGTAACAAAATTTTAAAATTACCCATTTGCTGCTTACAGTTGCCGTGCTGATACAGCACATTTCCTTTTGTGGGACAATATTTTTTTCCTTGCATTTATGTTACTAACAGCACAGTATACTCAGCAGTAAGTTCCACTGAGTTCAGTGAGAATTACTCCCAGGAAAGTGTGCCCAAGACTGTAGCCCTGGGGAATTTTATTCTCTCTCCTTGCTCTTCACACAAATGTGCCATTAAATATACCCAGCACAGCTATTTTTTCTCCTGATGTTACTTAAATTAGGTTCCATCCCACTGAACCAGTGACAGGGTTTTTAGTAAGGAATAGATAAGAATCAGCATCCCGGGTGCCAGAATGTCCCCTGTGCCAAAACAATTTGCAGGAGGGAAGCTCAAATTATAAACTCACATTCTAAATGCCTTTCTATAAAATTACCGAATCTATACAATTCAATTTAATTGCAATGTTTGTGGTTTCATAAAATATTTTGACTAGGAAAAGATAGAAGAGGGGATGTGTGCCAGTGTGATTATGTTCCCACACACAGAGTTCCATTTCAGCATGGAAGTGCCAAAGACCTGGCCAGTGTAATGGTCACCAACAAACAAAACTACATGGCAGGAAGGCAGGGAATGAAGGTCTATGAAGTCAGATGCAAATATGTCAGCTTGTACAAGGGAGATTTCCCAATCCTTTCCTCCTACTTCAGTGTCTTGGGTACCCCACGAAACCTGGGGGAGAGTGAAAGAAGCATGAACTGGTGTGAGGAGCCTTGGTGGAACTAGGCATCCAACACCATCTCCATATTAGAACAGGAGGTTCTGCCAGCACACAAGTCACTACAAGAAAAACAGCAAGGCCATGTTGCAAAAATGTAATCAACCTTGTACCTATGCTTTGTATGTTAATTAAGAAAATGCAAAAGAAGAGAATAACACAGAAGTTTAATTCTCTGGTTTAGATCAGGGTTGGGGAATTTATACTAGAATATATACTAGACTACAACTCCCATCACTAGCATCATCCTTCACCATTGGTCATGCTGGCTGGATCTGATGGGAGCTAGAGTCAAACAACTCATGGAGGGTGCCAAATCATGATGGTCCTTTACCATAAGGTTTCCAGGGGGGGGGCTAACACAAAATAAAAATACAATATTAAAATTAATTTAAACAATTTATGTATTTTTAAAATTTCATAAAATTGATATACCACTTTAAAAAAAAACCCTCAAAGCATATTACAATCAGAAGAAAAGAGTGGGTCCTCAAATACATATATGTATTCTGTTCCATCTCTTTTCTGTGCAGTTTGTCATAGTTTCCAGTCTATCTTTCTTCCTTTAGAGTACCCATGTACATGTACATTATTTGAATCAAAGCACAACAACGATGGCTGCAAATTTCACAAGCATCACTATTCAAGATCTGAATCAAGGATGTGCAACTCCAATAAACTGTTCAACTTTCTTACCCTGATGCTGAATTGTTTTTATACATGAAACTCCTTTAACTGTTTTTATAAAATTGTTTATATAAATATAAATATAATAATAATAGCATAGCAACAAAGAAGTGCCATATATTAAAATGGAGTACCAATAAAATACAGTTTCCCATTAAAATCAAGAACCAGAGAATTCTTATGAAATTTTGGAAAGGGGCAACAAGGACCTCTTCGATCCTCAGTAATTGTGAAGTATTATAACTGCCCTTGCAGCTTCATTCCAGTACTTGCCTCACAGTGACAGGGAAGGACTCTCTACAGATACGACACCCTTTGATCAATATCTGCTTTCAGCAATTTCATCCAGAGGCCGTTCCTGTCAATATATTTACATTTTGATCTTAGGCTTACAAAGGCTGCATAAAAATTTTCTACTACTTGGTGAGGAATATTTATGAACCTCAGGCAATAACACAAAGCAAGCATCAAAGCAATTAAAAATTATCTATTCCCCAGCAAAAATATTATTTGCTTTAGCCTAGACTTCTAATTTTCTTAACAGGCACCTAGGACAGATCTGTACAGCTCTATCTATTTATTTATTTTTTAAACCAAATATTCTGGTTAATAACTCTGAGGTGTGTATTTAAATTCATATATACTTAGCCATTTAAATAAAACTCCAGGTTCTTTCCCCAATGCTGCAATATTAGTAAGTTCCGCAGGCCTGCTGCATATGACTAGACCTCTGGCATTCACCTGCTACCACATCCAGCTGTGCCAAGCCAGTTTGTTTCTTCACAGATCTTTCTCTTCTACATCCTTGTAGTATAAATGCCACACTTAGTTATGCATTTGTTGGGATTAAGATAGTAAAGAATTACTGAGCAAGGTGGCAAGATCATAACCTGTGGTACAACTGTCTGAGTTTCAGCAAAGTATATCAAGAAGAAACTGAGCTGCCTGACGGTGCAAGAGAATTCACCACTGAATGTGCTCCAGATGACCTAAGCTACAAATGTTTGACACCTCTGAGCTGCTTCAACAGACAGTATACAGTGGTACCTCAGGTTACGAACTTAATTCATTCCGGAGGTCCATTCTTAACCCCAAACCATTCTTAACCTGAGGTGCACTTTCGCTAATGGGGCCTCCCACTGCCACCACACACGATTTCCATTCTCATCCTGGGGCAAAGTTTGTAACCCGAGGTACTACTTCCGGGTTAGCGGAGTTTGTAACCTGTGGTGTTTGTAACCCGAGATACCACTGTATATGGAGAAGAGATAAACAAATGGAAGATGAAATACTGATGCTTAAATAAGCTGATGTGCAACTATTCCCATCTATGTTGGGGAATGGCTTATTAGCTTTGCTTTACAACAAAGACCTAAATCAGGTGCCCCAAACATGGTATCCTCTAATACACACACACATACCAAGACACACACAGGCACCTTGCTGTCCACCCAGGTTTTCTTGCCTTCCCAATTGTTATTTTTCTTTAATTTGAGTTTCTTTAAGCTTTTGCTGTTGTTTGGCTGCCAGCGTTGCCTGCTTTGTCTGCCTGTGTTGGGGGAGAAGGATTCATGTTTTGCCTATTTGAGGGGGGCAGTTCTGAGCTTCACCGTTTTTTCTCTGTGAAATGAACATTTTCTGGTACCCAGGGCAGATTCTTAATCTTACTACACAGGAGACCCAAAAAACATATAAAGTCCTGGTTTTATCAAGACTAAACCTGTTCCCCAAAATATCAGCACTAGTCTATTATGGGGGGGGGGGCAGTTCTGATTTGTTTCCACAGGAGGACATATGGAGTTATTCTCTTGGCTAAGCATGTGAAAACTTAATATTTGAATAAAACTAGGCACATCACCTAACTACTACCACCTTTTCAGAACGCTGGTATAATGTAGAAACGTAGGAAGCTGCTTTGTACCAAGTCAGACCATTGGTCCATTGAGCTCAATGCTGTCTGCACTGACTGGCAGTTGTAGATGAGGGCCTTTTCTGGCCATAACTGAAGATACTGGGGACTGATGCAAGACATTCTGTTTGCAAAGTAGGTGTTCAACCACTGAGCTAAAGCCCTTCATCAGGGCTTTGGTGCTAGATCGGGAGCAAGGGAACTCAAGGCCCAGGTGCACAACCACCCATAAAGTTCACTGAACTACAATCTGAACCAATTTACTAGGGATAGTGTAAGCTACAGTGCACACAGGAAGGCTTACTTCCAAGTAAACATAGAGTTGTGCTATGAATGACCTTGGACCAGCCACTTATTCAATCTAATGTATGTTACAGGACTGTGACATAAAGAAAAGTATGCTGCTCCAGTTCCTTCAAGGAAGAGTGAGAAACACATGCGATACATGCAAATGAAACAAATGTTCAAAATAGGCCATTCCCTGCATGGTCTGATTATGTAGTTGGGAGTCAATGGATGGAAGCAGGGTGAGAACCTGCTGTGGTATAGAACAGAGCCCCTCTTGGGCAAGAGATGGGAGGGGAAGATGAGATGGTCCGGGGAGCATGGGGCATGTGTCCATCACTGCTTCAGAGATTAGGAGAGTATTTTATATGTGTGTGCTTGACAGCTATCCTTTGCATGTGGGCTGCAGTATTACTGAGCATGTGTGGTTGCATATGAGTGGTTGATTGACAGAGATAACACATGAGGTGGTGAATGACTGTAGTGGTTGTGGGAATGGATGGCCAGAGTGAGGCTGGGTGAGTGGTTATATGAATAGTGTGCTTTATGTTGCCGCTTTTGTAATGCTCTTTTACTTTATATTGATACTGTTATTATAGATATGGATACTGTTTATGCATTTTTCATGTAAATTGTTTGATATTATTTTATGGTACTTATTGCATGCACACACAATATATTTATTTTTGTCTACTGCAAACAGCTTCAGTATCTACAGGTAGTAAGAAGTCTATAAATTGAAAACAACAACAGCAGCAACAAGAAGAAGACAGAAGCAAGAACTTGCGAATTTTTCATTTTACGCAATTCCACCCACAAAATGGAGGTTCACATGGATATTTCCTCTTCCATAGTGACAGTGGTCACTTATTTACTTGCAGTGTCACTTGTTGCACAACCTCTGCCTGTTTGCTACTTTCATTTGGCCTTGGTTTTATTCCTTACTTTTTTGTTTTATTTTGAGGATCTGGCAGTGCAAACTTACACACTTCTACTCAAAAGAAGTCCCACTGAGTCCAAAAGAAGTCCCATTGAGTCCCTGTTAAGGTGATACAAGACTGCAGCCTAATTCATATGCTACTTTAAGAGAATTCCACCTCAAGGCCTAAAAAGAGTCTGATTTGAAATGTGTTGAGCTCTTGGTACAGCAAACTAAATATGACATAATAGGCATCACTGAAACCTGGTGGGATAAGTCCCAGGACTGGAATGTAATAATGGAGGGTTACAATCTATTTCAGAGAAACAGACCAGACAAGAAAGGAGGAGGAGTGGCGTTATATGTCAGGGATGTGTATACCTGTGAAGAGATCCAAGATTTAGAACCTCAAAGCCAAAGTGAGAGCATTTGGGTCAAAATTAAGGGAGAGATGAATAACAGGGACCTCATTGTGGGAGTTTACTATAGATCCCCAAGCCAAACGGAGGACATAGATGATGCCTTCCTGGAACAGATGGCCAAGCATGCAAAAGGAAGGGAGATAGTAGTAATGGGGGACTTCAATTACCCGGATATTTGCTGGATGTCAAACTCAGCCAAGAGCATAAGGTCAAACAGATTCCTCACTGGCCTTGCAGACAACTTCGTTGTCCAGAAAGTGGGAGAAGCAACAAGAGGAACAGCCATTTTAGATCTGGTCCTAACCAATGTTGATGACCTGGTTAGTGGGGTAGAAGTGGAAGGATCATTAGGCGCGAGTGATCATGCTCTTCTGAAGTTTACTATACAGCGGAAAGGAGCAGCCAAGCATACTAGGACTCAATTTCTTGACTTTAAGAAAGCCGACTTCATAAAACTTAGGGAAGTGCTGGGTGAGATCCCATGGACAGTAATACTAAAAGGAAAGGGAGTTCATGATGGCTGGGAGTTTGTTAAGAGGGAGATAGTAAAAGCACAACTTCAGGCAATACCAATGAGACGGAAACATGGGAGGTGCCTAAAGAAGCCAGGGTGGCTATCTAAAGAACTTTTAACTGAGTTAAGATTAAAAAAGGATGTGTACAAAAAATGGAAAAGGGGAGAAACCACCAAAGAGGAATTCAAACAAATAGCCAGCACGTGTAGACACAAAGTCAGAAAAGCTAAAGCACAGAATGAACTCAGGCTTGCTAGAGAGGCTAAAAGCAACAAAAAAGGCTTTTATGGGTATGTTCGTAGCAAAAGGAAGAACAAAGAAACAGTGGGGTCACTCAGAGGAGAAGATGGTGAAATGCAAACAGGGGACACAGAAAGGGCTGAACTCCTCAATGCCTTCTTTGCCTCAGTCTTCTCCGATAAAGAAAACAATGCCCGACCTGAAGAATTTGGAGCAAATGATTCAGCAGAGGAAACACAGCCCAGAATAACCAAGGAGATAGTACAAGAATACTTGGCTAGTTTAGATGTATTCAAGTCTCCAGGGCCAGATGAACTGCATCCAAGAGTATTAAAAGAACTGGCAGATGTGATCTCAGAACCACTGGCAGTCATCTTTGAGAATTCCTGGAGAACAGGTGAAGTCCCGGCAGACTGGAGGAGGGCAAATGTTGTCCCTATTTTCAAAAAGGGGGAAAGAGAGGACCCAAATAATTACCGCCCAGTCAGTCTGACATCAATACCAGGGAAGATTCTGGAGCAGATCATTAAGCAAACAGTCTGTGAGCACCTAGAAAGGAATGCTGTGATCACCAATAGTCAGCATGGATTTCTGAAAAATAAGTCATGTCAGACTAACCTGATCTCGTTTTTTGACAGAATTACAAGCCTGGTAGATGAAGGGAACGCAGTGGATGTAGCCTACCTTGATTTCAGCAAGGCATTTGACAAGGTGCCCCATGATATTCTTGTAAAGAAGCTGGTAAAATGCGGACTTGACTATGCTACCACTCAGTGGATTTGTAACTGGCTGACTGACCGAACCCAAAGGGTGCTCATCAATGGTTCCTCTTCATCCTGGAGAAGAGTGACGAGTGGGGTGCCACAGGGTTCTGTCTTGGGCCCGGTCTTATTCACCATCTTTATCAACGACTTGGATGATGGACTCAAGGGCATCCTGATCTAATTTGCAGATGACACCAAACTGGGAGGGGTGGCTAACACCCCAGAGGACAGGATCACACTTCAAAACGACCTTGACAGATTAGAGAACTGGGCCAAAACAAACAAGATGAATTTTAATAGGGAGAAATGTAAAGTATTGCACTTGGGCACAAAAAATGAGAGGCACAAATACAAGATGGGTGATACCTGGCTTGAGAGCAGTACATGTGAAAAGGATCTAGGAGTCTTGGTTGACCACAAACTTGACATGAGCCAACAGTGTGACGCGGCAGCTAAAAAAGCCAATGCAATTCTGGGCTGCATCAATAGGAGTATAGCATCTAGATCAAGGGAAGTAATAGTGCCACTGTATTCTGCTCTGGTCAGACCTCACCTGGAGTACTGTGTCCAGTTCTGGGCACCACAGTTCAAGAAGGACACTGACAAACTGGAACGTGTCCAGAGGAGGGCAACCAAAATGGTCAAAGGCCTGGAAACGATGCCTTATGAAGAACGGCTAAGGGAGCTGGGCATGTTTAGCCTGGAGAAGAGGAGGTTAAGGGGTGATATGATAGCCATGTTCAAATATATAAAAGGATGTCACATAGAGGAGGGAGAAAGGTTGTTTTCTGCTGCTCCAGAGAAGCGGACATGGAGCAATGGTTCCAAACTACAAGAAAAAAGATTCCACCTAAACATTAGGAAGAACTTCCTGACAGTAAGAGCTGTTCGACAGTGGAATTTGCTGCCAAGGAGTGTGGCGGAGTCTCCTTCTTTGGATGTCTTTAAGCAGAGGCTTGACAACCATATGTCAGGAGTGCTCTGATGGTGTTTCCTGCTTGGCAGGGGGTTGGACTCGATGGCCCTTGTGGTCTCTTCCAACTCTACAATTCTATGATTCTATGTGTTACGGATTTGCCAGATACACCCATACACCCAATGGCTTCTTTCCATTATTCAGTGCCTCCAGTCAGGCTCTCTGCTACACAAACAGTTCCCTTTTGCTTCAGAAAGTTTATGTCAATTTAGCATAGAGCAATGACTTGTGCCTTAAGCAAAAATAAACAGTCTGACAGGCAGGACCACAAAGTTGTTCAGTGTGCCTAAGCCTGCGCATAAATGGGCCACTATATTATCATCACCAACAAGAGCCAATGCACATTCCGTAAGGGCTGACACTTAGCATTTGGACAAACACAGTCCAAAACACACAGGCTATTCCTGCATAAACATTAAAATTAATCTCAAAGCTGCTGTTATAAATATATTTACAAGACAGTCTCTAAAGCAGTACATTAATTGTGTCATGACCCAGTCAGTAGTGGATGAGAATCATTTTGTAGCTCCTTATGAGATATAGCCATGAGCAATACAAGTTCCTCACTGTTACAGTAGTTGCTCATTTCCGAACTCACATCTGCCTTATGAATCCTATCAACTCAGGCCCTAGCAGACTGATTCTCAGGAGTCTCACTTACTGCAAACAAAATAACATGCACTGCCGAGTGCCCCTCAAAGTATCAGTGAAAGAAACTGCAGAGTTAATGAGCAGGTATTCTCTGCCATCAGCTTGACCTTGCCCAGAAAACAGGGGAGACAACTGCAATATTTGGATTTTGAGATAAAGAGAACTGCCAGAGCGACATACTTGTTTTACAACATCAGAATCACAAAGACAGTGTAGTAAAAATGCCTGGAATTGGTGAGAGAGTGTAAGAGCTGGCAACATTATTTATTCCACTTACATTTTGATTAAGCTGTAATACACAAAAACAGGAAACATGAATTAAGCGCCACAGCTATTAGGATGGTATGCTGAAAGAGAGACAGAGAGATTCATTATGTTACTCTAGCTCTGCCCAGAGTTTGTTGGCTGTACCTTAAAATGCTGAGTTAGGTCATTAATCTAAAAAGGAAAGGGAAATAAAAATGGTGAGCAGAATTGCTAATTACAGCATGTAACTATTCAAAATTCAAGCACCACAGATTGGAAATACAAGCATGGAGTGATTACCAAATACATACTATTACCCTTCTCTGCTCTGGCTGATTTATGAGGCGTGCAATGCTGCATGCATGAAAGTTTGGGTGTCTTAAGGAAGCCTTCTCCTGCAGAGTGCTGGCTGTGGGGAGCTGGCTTGTCCGCACTCAAGGCAGATGGTATCATCAAAGCACAGCTGTACTGTAAGAAAATCTTATGTTCAGTGAATTACTGCCTCTGCTAATGGGAGTAATTCTGCGTCCGAAATGGAAACAGAGGGTGAAGGAAAGAAAAATGTATGTGGAAAAACAATAGGGAGGATAATGGGATGCCTGTGAACAAGAGTTACTTGGCAAATGAACGGTGGCGTGACATGGCATTACCGGCACTGAAGTGGGGAGGGGTAATTCAGCCATTAAACCACCCAGCCATCCAGCATTAAGCAGCTCTTTCAAAACAGACTCCCAGTAACATTTAAAAGGAAGCCTGTGTCCCACTCATACCTGTCATCTAAGAAGGCAGTTAGGGAATCATTGGCCTTGACATAGAAAACTACCATCCTAGAAGGTACTTTCAATCACGTCCATTATTTTTGTTAATACTGCATTGATCAGTTGGAGTAGAAAAGTATATATGGAAGGCTGCAAATGTGACTATTAGCAGAACAATTCAAAATTGCTGTTTGTATGACTAAGTGAGGCTGCCATGGATACAGACTAAATTTCTTCAAAATCAGGAATATTCATACAATAAGATAAGACAAACATTTCTTTTTACACCAGTCACAGTGCAGAATACAAACTAGTTTGCGTGCCACATCCTTTAAAAGCCTCATACCAAGTTTTAAATGTACACATTACAATGTGCATTTTCCCAAAACAGACTTTAAAAGAGGCAAACAAATAAATGTGTCAGATCCAGGCAGGGCTGGCTCAAGATTTTTTTGTTGTCTGAGACAAAGGACAAGATGGTGTCCTCTCCCCATTCCATGGCTGAACTGGCAGCTGACTCTTACTTTAACATTGGCAAAGGGATAGCATTGTTCTCTGCACATGATCTCAGCAGCCTAGTCTGGGAGATACACGACATATACAGCATATACAGTTCTGCTCTCCAAAACAAATAGCCAGGGAGTTCAGGAGGCATAACAGGGGAAGATTGTTGCCACTGCTGCACCTGCCACCTGAGGCAAGTGACTCATTCTGCCTAATGGTAGGGACAGCCTTGGTCTAGGTTGTCACTGAGACAGAAGCCAAATTTGGACAGATTGATGTTTCTAATGCAAACATAAATATACTGAAGGGATTCTATATTTTGGAGTAGTATAAAATATGCTGTTTACTTCAACTTGTGTGGAAGAGGATTAAACTCCCAAAATTGGTTGTGTCTGATATAATTTCAACCTCCAGAGCCTCAACAGCTTCTCCACATCACTTCATGCTTAATAAACAGATATGTCTTCTGTCACTCAAGAGATTAGAATGGAGACTGTCACATTTACAAAGGAAGCATCACTCCCCAGAATAAACTGATTAAAACTAGAGCTTATGCAAACTGATTAAAACTAGAGCTTATGCCTCCATATTTAAGTTGGGCTAAAATTTCACTTCTGGTGCAAAAAAAAAGAAAAAAGAATTATAAAACCAACACATCCCACATATCTGCTGCTGCGGCCACCCACCCATTTTGCTAAAACCCCATTTGAAGGAATAGTTTTCATGGTGGTGGAAAGGAGAAAGAAGGGCTGAGTGAGCAAGGAAGCAAGTGGCAAGTATTCTGTTGCTCCTGTCAGCTGGTTCCTTTGACCCTATGAAAGGATTCCTCATGAGCAGTAGCCTGAGACACGAAGTGGATATGGTTGAACAGTCACGTATAAAAATCAGAGGGGGGTGCAGGGGTGCGAGGACAGATGTTGCCTGGTTAGAGGCAGATGTTGTGGTAAGAATAATTTCATTTCCTCTTGCAAAGAACTAAAGGGCCCCAAGGCTACCTGCTTCCAGTTCCTCACAGGCCTCTGACACCTGCCTACATTAGTGGTACATAGTAATCTCCACCCTGGGGAATTACTCTGGGCTTGATGATATTGATGATATTAGTTTGATTATGTATAGCACAGGACAACTACACCTTCAGCAACAGAACTTATAGATCCAGACTGCCTGCCTGCTCATTTAAGGGGGAATGCAACTCCATCCAAGGTGGGCAACTGACCAATTTGTCAAAACCAGAGCCCACTCACGCACAGTGTCCCTGGGTTTGAATCCTTCTTTCCAGGCTTCAAACTCATCTTATTTTCCCTCATCCAAAACAAAATGAACTTTGTGCACAGATTAGAATTCCACCTGAACATATAAAACGACTCGGAGGAATTCAAGCACAGAAACTGCACCATGTTTATTTCAACCCAGCCATGCTGGAATGCGGCAAAAGGATAGGCACTACATTTTATGATTATCGTTAAATCTTTATGGACATTTTACCAAGCTGCTGCTGCTTACTCAGAGTATAGCAGTCAGCTCTCTGCACTATGATCTGTCAACCATGCGTGTAGGAAGCAAATTTCTCCAAATCAACATATGTTCCCAGGAAGAAGCGTCAGCACAAGATCCTGCTGGTAGGTGGGGAGAAACAGAATGCAACTGACATTGCTTGTCCAGTGAACTTTACTGCAACAGACTCAGGGCAAACCATGATTTCAATCAGAATTGCTAAATAAATTAGTAGGTAGCAGGATGCTTGTTAATTCCCGTCCATATGCCAAGAGCCAGATCCAAGGTCCATTAAAAGCTGTAGGAGTATTTCAGCAGATTTCAATGAGAATTTGATTATTCTCACTGAAAGCAATAATAATAATAATAATAATAATAATCAGCTGCTAGCTAGATTTGTACAGGAAGGGTTTGCTGCATAACTGTGTATCTCGTAATTGAGGAATGTATTGTGCAATGCCATCTCAGTGGATCTCAAGGGATGCTATTGTCTCACATGGCATTTTGTTGTCTCTACACAAACACTGCCTGAAGAACTCAGTTTTATTTGCCTAGTGACATTCTTCCCAATAAAAGGTTCTGCATAAAATGACCCTTCAGTTCTCAGTAAGTGCACTGGAGAATAAGAATGCAAATTGCTAAAGTGAAATTGAAAGTGGCAGGATACCATAACTACTAAGTTAATTGCACTTATATTAGAATTTATATGGATGCACATTAGAATGATTAATGCAGCTAGTCTTCTGTGTTTCCTAGCCAAACTTTCTTATATACAGCAAGAGATAATGTGTCTACTAAACTCGTATATGTTGATCTCTAGGAATTTGCAAAAGTGTCATGTAGTTGCAGTTACCAGGAGATAGGATGGTCACTTCAGATTAAATATGTGGCTGACCTGCAAAATAACCCTACACATGTCTATTCAGTAGTACCGTAAGTCCCACTGAACTCAGTGGGATATATGCCACTTATATGTGGACAGGACTGCAGTCCTAGAGTAACTGTGCAAGTCAAAATTCATCTTAGAAACTTCTAAGTATGATATTTGTTGCAGCATCCAGAGCCCTCACCTGATCTTAAACCCAGACTCAACAATCAGTGATAGCACATTTACCTAAGATGTATCTCATTCTTCAGTATGCACACACAACCCTACCTCTCCACATGCCCGGCACACTCCCCTTATCAGCACTGGAGGGCTGGAGCCACCCATAGAACAGATTTGTGGGGCAAGGAGCAATGACATGGGGGAAAGTTCCATTGTGCAGAAAACTTTGCGCTATCACAACTACTTATTTCACTTTACAGTCATGCCTTGGACATCGAACGCCTTGTGACTCAAAAGTTTTGGCTCCTGAATGCCACAAACCCGGAAGTGAGTGTTCCAGTTTGTGAACGTTCTTTGGAATCCGAATGCCCGATGCAGCTTCCATGGCTTCCAACTGAGTGCAGGAGCTTCCTGCAGCCAATTGGAAGCTGTGCCTTGGTCAAACGGACTTCCAAGGTATGACTGTACACTGGATACGACCCAAAATTATCCTTTTGAGACTGAACCTCTCCTCTGCACCACCAAGCTACTTGGAAATGAGAGTACCTCAAAAAATTTGCACACCACTGCATCCAGTCCTGGGCCAGAGACTGTGACTTCAAGCCCCCTGGAGGGGAAGGGCTTCAAGGACTTTGCCTGTTTCAGATTTTAAAAGCAGTTATATATGTGAATTGCATAGCCTAATGTAAAAGAATTCTTGCACATTAATAAGAGTTATATATAAGAGGTTTGTTCAGCAGAAGCAATTTGCTGCTGAAATGTCTTCTTCTATGAAACTACTGATGGTTCAACTGCCTTGTTCTCTTTTGTACTTGGCCAACCTGTATGTACAGCTGTCAAGGCCAGTCCACCCTTGAGGTGGGCTGAGGCAGCAGCCTTTGGTGGCGGAACACCAAGAGGCAGCACCCTAGGGCTGGCAGAGAATTGGCGGTAGTGGCAGCTTCTGGTGAAATCTTCCAAGATCTTGCAAAAAAATTGTGAGATCTTGTGTGCTCTATGACACATTGCAGGAGCTTCACGAAATCTCATGCTATCTCACCAGAATGCACCGTCAAGTTTTGGGAGGGGCAAGTTGGGTTAGCACCTTTCTGCCTTAGGCAGTGAAATGGGGCGTGCTTCTCTGACACCTGTATACATTACTGGTTGCAGAGTAATCTCCACGCTGGGCAATTTGGAGTTTTGTGCTGTACTTTACTTTTTTAAAACAAGAAGTAAGATTTGTGATGCATATCCCTTCTTCGGCCTGATTCATATATAATTTTTTTGCACTACATCAGCCTCATAGTTATGGTCATTTCCCCTTTAACACAAATACAATCCGTGGAAAACAAGCACAAACCATAGTTTGCCTGTTCTGATTAATGGTTTGCACTAAACAACAGGGAACAAATTTATATCTGAGAGCACAGGGAAGGATGGGGTGTGCAAGCACAAGGAACAGTGCTTTTCCCCCCTTAAAAAGTGTTTAGGGGTACTCTCATTTTGACTCAAGAAAATCACCATTTTATAGTTGGGGAAAATAAATACAGTAAATAGACAAAAGTACAAAGCTTCACAAAATGTTTAGGGGTATGCGTACTCCTGCGTCCCCCCCCCCCAGGAAAAAAGCACTGACAAGGACCATTCATGCAGTACCAAATTATGGCTTGTTGTTACATCTGAACTGTGCTTCTCACTTCAGCAAAAGTGGACACTTGAAAACAATCGATTATTTTAAAGAAGCAAGTGTTGGCTGAAAGTCTGCAACACTCAATTACAGTGGCTATCCTAGACATAGTCTCTCTAGTTGAAGGAAAACCTTGCCAAATCCCCTTCAGTCCGCTCCTTCCAAAAGAGCCAATAATATATCCACTTTCATATTTGGCATAAAAGCATTAATTGCCTGATGAATATTGCAGAACAGGAGAAATAACTGCTTGCGGGGTGGCCTTAAATGAAACTGGAATGTTTTCCTTCAGATGCAGCATCGACAGCTGTTGTTGCTCTGTCTGGGTGAACATCCATTTCAGAATTCTCAGATCCTTGACAAAAACACCATCACAGGAGAAATTAACATCTCTTCCACCACAGCTTAATTTTCTGAATAACAACAACAACAAAAAACAACCACCCCCAAAATGCACAGCTGGCTGTAAAGATAGACAATTCTATAAATGCCTTCTACAATGTGCTTGAAGTGAACTTTCCCCCCTTTTTGCTTTGTATAAACTATTTTGCTTTGAAAGAACATTATGACCTATTGGGGCAAACATGCTAGAAGCATTTCAGTAACTACATAAACATTACATTCACCAAATTTAGCAGCTCATCTGGCTTCTACAGTGTGAGAACGCAAAGGTACATTCTGTCATCTGTTCTACTGCATTTGCATTGTACTTTGCATTAAACAGAAGTACACATTTTATTCTGCCCATGATTTAGCAAACACTTTATATAATCATCAGTGTATGTGTGGCTAAATGTGTTTAAACATTTGCAAGACAGAGCCTTGTTACTTGTCACAGCATAGGGCAATTATGTAGAATATAATCTTATAGAATGGTTTTTGCTTGAAGGAATGATGCTATGTCTGTTGTCGCACTAGTAATAATAACACTTAACATTTGTACAGCACTTTTATGCTGTTGAAGGGGAGCTGAGGCTAAGAGAGAATGGCTTCCCTAGGGCCACCTAGGAGTTCCTAGCAGAGTTGAGAGTCACACTGAGAACATCCTGATTCACAGCTCAGTTTCTTAGACTACAAAAGCTCTAGTTCTGTGATTTGGGAACATGCAGGCACAAGCACACATACACAACCCTATAGTGACATACTTCAAATAATGTCCCTGCATCCTCATATGTCAGATCATCACAGATCCATAGGAGAACCACCTTTGTGACAGATTCTTTTTAGCACCATCCCTGACATAGCTCTATATGCTGTTTTTCATCTAAGCACGTCATGTTTGAGGCCTTTTCTTTTCTTTTTTAGGTCCACATGGGATAGTCCACAAAACGGCTTTTCACCTTTCCTGAAGGTGTCCTTAAAGAAAAGAGCTGGTTGGACGGGCTCCAGTGTTTCTCAGGAATTCTAACAGAACAACAGCAACTCTGGTGCATGTGTGCTGTCATCTAGACCTGAGGGTATCTCAGGCTTTGTTCTAAACCTAGCTATATTTGAAAAATAAAAGTATTCTGGTTACATTTGATAGGATAGCCTAACTCAAGATGGCTATATATGTATTAGCAGAGGCGGAGCTAGCTATGTACCCAGGGTTGGGGCTAGCCACCCGCAGGAGCAGGGTGAGCGTCCCTGGGGGGCGGTGCCCACAACAAGCGGCCCAGGGGATGACACCCAGGGCAAACTGCAGCCACCGAACCCCCTTCCTCCACCAGTGGGTATTAGAAGTCAAACTGGGATCTGCAAAAACATATGAAGGCTTTAAAAACCCTCAAGTTTCAAAAGAATCCTCTAAGAGATGGAATTCACTCTACTGCCTACGACCCAGCCTCCAAAGGGAGGTGAAACTCAGCTTGGGTCAAAAGCTGCCAGCCATTTCTTTAAAATTAATGAATTCTGTTCTCAATCATGATGTTACTGTTTTATGGAACTGTTCAGATGTTCTGTACATGGATCTTGGAACCCAGTTGGCCAAGAGGAGGTCATATAAACTTATGATTATTAAACTGGAATGACTATACATTTGACGTCCTTAAAACCCAATGCAAAGTTGTGTCTGCTGTTCTAAAATACAAAGCTGCCAGAATACAATAGAATTCTGAAACTGGGTATTATAGAGGAGTGGCTAATTAGGCTACAATTCTCATAATTCCTATTATTCCGGTCAGGTCTGAAAGAAGACAAGATATATGGGTTGACATCCACTGGAAACATTATCTATCCACAACCTCTTACTAGAATTCCTCTCTCTTGATTACATATTTTCTTCAAACTGGACCTTTCCCCCTTTTGTTTTTCATTATCATATAAACAGTGACAGATTTCCCCTCCTCTTTAGTTTCCTGATGTTTCCTAAAATGTCATGTTTATAAATGCAGCAGCAGAAGTACATTAATTCCTGCTGCCTGCCCCTCAAAATGCAGGGCTGTCCTTTAAATGTGGATTTTACCTTCCCTGCTGCCGAACATAATGATCTCTATGGAGCTTCTTCATATCGATGTATATTCTGCATCCAGTCACCTAACCTCTCCTCTTGGAAGCTTGTGGCAAACTTGTGGCATCATCAATTAGGGATAATAGGACTTATAAGCCTTTAATGAATTGTGTTTCTAAAAAATATGGCAAGATTGCTAAAGCAGCATTCTACAAGGCTGAGGTGGCATATGGGCTGACTAATTGAAAGATGCCTTGTGCTTCCCACATACAAACTGTCAGTAAGAGCTTGGAAAACAGAGGCCATTCTCTTCTTCACTCCCCCAGCAGTAGCACAGAGTAGCTGCCACTAACAATAGACTATAAAGTCAAACTTGACCTAAAACACATTCTGTTTCATTGACACTTTAGAATTATCAACATCCAAACTTTAAATACCCTAATTTCCTGATTGTCTAAATCAAGAGTGGCTACTCTGTGACCCTCCAGGTGTCCCTACCAGCCCCCATCAGCATGGCCAATGGTTAGGAGTGATGGGAGTTGTACTCAACAAAAGAAGTACCCAAGGATATGATATGATATGATATGGATGCAACTCAATCTCAGACATACTGTGTATCCAACTCCTTGATGCTCTTTGGTCTTAGGGGCTACCGTAAGTTAAGGTGAAATGTACAAATAAAATGATGTATGAACATATTGGGCATAATAAGCCAACCAGCAAATGATATGAGTAGGAACCTGCACTGATAACTTATGCAAACTAAGCTATTCAGTTCGACCACCTCTGGGGTTTTTTGAGGCAGCAAAGGTAAGAATCTTAATTTTCAAAGTTTGCTTGGATTGAGATTACATCCTTCAAGTAAGAGAGATTTAACCTAAATGGGAAAATCAACACATTCCAGTCAATAAGGTGTGTATATCCCCTCTTAGTTTCAAGGATCATGATTGAAAAGGCTTCTGCGTGGGAATTCTGCCATTTTTTCCTTCCAGCTGCAGCCAGTTACAGTGAATTGAGTTGCTTTCTGAAGGTTCTTCCCATTCTCAAATGCTACTTTTCCAGGATATATATATGGGACGCAGGTAGCGCTGTGGGTTAAAGCCTCAGCGCCTAGGGCTTGCCGATCGAAAGGTCGGCGGTTCGAATCCCTGTGGCGGGGTGCGCTCCCGCTGCTCGGTCCCAGCGCCTGCCAACCTAGCAGTTCGAAAGCACCTCCGGGTGCAAGTAGATAAATAGGGACCGCTTACCAGCGGGAAGGTAAACGGCGTTTCCGTGTGCGGCTCTGGCTCTGGCTCTGGCCAGAGCAGCGATGTCACGCTGGCCACGTGACCCGGAAGTGTCTCCGGACAGCGCTGGCCCCTGGCCTCTTAAGTGAGATGGGCGCACAACCCCAGAGTCTGTCAAGACTGGCCCGTACGGACAGGGGTACCTTTACCTTTACCTTTTACCTGAAGGTTCTTCCCATTCTCAAATGCTACTTTTCCAGGATATACAATAATCTATGGTGGAATCAAAGAACTGGAAACCTCCTGAGGACATGAATAGCTTGCAATCGTGTTCCCAAAGTCACTCTTCTCAAAGTTGGAGGTGGGCATCCATCAACTGACAGTCAGAGGAGGCATATAACCCAGTTACGTGAATAACTGCCTCTTCCCATATCAGGTGTCCTGCATCTGTGATCTTCTGCTGAAGCTTTTCTCCAAGTGCCTACCTTATCAGAAGCCTGCTATGTACCAATAAAGGAGAGGGCTTTTTCATTGGTGGTGCACTGGTCTTAGAAGACCTTGCTTAAAGACCTTCATCTGGTGCCTACATTAGTATTTCAACTGCTCCCTAATATTGTTAATGCTTTAGGTTTTATTTTATATTTCAGTGTTTTATGTTGTTCACCACCCAGGAATTCATTGGATGAAGAGCAAAATACAGTAAAAACAAAACAAAACCCATTCCTTTCCCACTTAATAGTGGAAACAAGACTATTCTAGACCTTGGGCAAGAATAAACTTGTTAACTCACGATTCCAGCCCAGTTCAGACACTTATGTGACCACATTTGCATGGTGGAGGGCACACTCCCCCAGCCTCTCCACCATGCAGATAATGTCATGTATGATATTCACTTTCTGCATGGATGCAAGAACACCAATTTGTATAATTTTCCCAAGAAGAAAAAGTAGGTAATCAAGTGAATCAGGAACCTACTTGGTTATTTCAAGAATTCAAACAAAAATTGCCTGTATTGCAGTAATGTTGTATATCTTTAGAAATGCTTGGTTTATAACAAACAGGTCACTTTAAGCCCTAAACATTCTAGAACAAACTGCTGGTTTTAATGTGCAGTGCATTTTGTGAACTCATCAGAATTAACAATAACAATAATAATAATAATCTCAAGAGGCCTTTTTGTTTTTATCAGCCTAGCTGCCTTCAGGGTATAAATCTCAATTAGTCTCTTAGGTTTTATAGCATCTTCCGTGCCACACATCCAAGGGCATTTATTGTCAGAATGAGCCACAGCGCAGCACCCACTAAAAAGTGATACACTCAGAGCTGTTAGTCCATAAAATTCAGCATATTTTGAGTGATGGCCCATTTGAGCAAATCACCTTCAGGTGACAGTGAAGCAACCTCATGAGAATAGTCACCTAAATGTGACTACAGCATCGGTAAACAGAAAGATAGCTTTAAGTGACACAAAAATAGCCAACAATGCCAGTGCAGTTATTGAATTGAATGGAGAGGCTGTTGAAAAGGCCCTGAAGGACCAGACAAACAATCATAAATGCCACCCATTAGTTTCTCCAACTTAGGTCTGCTGCCAGAGCCTTCTTCTGTTACGCCGGATGCCTTGCCCTTCAGGGGAGGTAGTTGAGAGTAAACCTGATGCCAACTGGCACCCATCCCACCTCCAGCATTTAGGACATAGTGATACCTGTGCTGGCAAACACAAACCTCACCTAGCCAAGCCACTATTGTACCTGTTTGCTCGTCTTGAGAATCTAGCTCTGCCCAACCCATCATTCAAAAAGAAGATGCCAACAGCATGTCACTTGTTGGTTCAACATCTTTGCTCACTCTTGTCCATGCCTTTGGCCTCTCAAGTAACTGCTGATCCTTGCAGCCTATGACACATAAATGCCATTCTAATTTGAGTTCTACTTCTTAAGTGGGTAGGGAGGACTAGGACAGTCAAGGGCCACATTCCCTCAGAGTTAACCTGTCAGGGGCCACATACCAGTGGTGGGCAGGCCTTGCCACCTGCACAAATCAGGCCAAGGACCACATGCTGCCCTAATGCCACAAGTTACCTAACTATGTGGTGCCTAAACCATAGTCAGGACTGGCCACAAACCAGGATGTGAAACCATAGCTTAGGGTGGGTTTGAGAATCATGATATGTGATAAGCATCACATTGCCACTAAGCAAACAATAGTAAAGCTCATTATATTACTTCATCTTTCAACTTCCAAGGAAGCAGTGCCAACATATGCATGCCCTCCAAGCCCTGTTTAGAATCCTGAACGGGTTTGAGGCAATAAACCATAATTAGCACTAACTTCCAGGATATCATCACCATGTCAACTCTGAATATCCCGTTCTAACCAACAGCTAGGTCAGAATCAGCTGATAAACAGTATCAACGTTACACACACTTCTAACATCACACCTTGGAAACAACCCTAAGTTTCAAATCAGTTGACTTAACGTTGCTTCATCAGCAAATTAGAATAGTCACCAGAAATAAGTACGCAAGAGAACCATGGACATGCACAACTCCTGACTATCAAGCAATGCCCAGCACCAGCTGATTATACTAGCAGCCCATACTGGCCAGTCAGTAACCAAATGATGCTCACCCAGCCACCCTTTCTTCTTCTCTGTAACTTCCACCATAGGGGTATAGGACCACTCACTTACCACTAAGCAGCAGTGTCCACTTATTACCTTCTACCTCACTTGGTACTACTAAGCCTCCCAAAGCTTTGTCCAGGAGAGCCCACAATCCATTGTATCTATAAATGTATATATGTGTATGATGTGGGTATCATGGGTGTTGGGTGCATATGCTTGCAGGTTTGGTAGGCCGTGCTTCAGAGCCTCATACAAGCAGGTCTTCTTCATTCTCTCCTACATACAATATCACCCCTACATGTGCATGGATGTATTTTATTAGGTGCAGTGGGCATTTTCCTCCCCAATAACATAGAGGAAATACCTGCAAAAGGGAGTGTGATGCATGCAGTGGAGCTATTACACAGCAGGCACTCTCTGTAACTATTGCCACTTATCACTATTCTAATGTTACCTAAGGACTAAATGGAAACTAACTGCAAACTACTCTGGCCTCCTTCAGGGGCGACTTAACCACAGAGCATTAAACCTTAAGCTGTAACATGTGAACAAACTACACTGCTGTAAAACTGCAATTACAGGCAGGCTTGCACCAAAGCTGCAAGCAAAGTTAAATTAACTGTAATTAAATCACTTGGGGCTTTAATTAAATGAGCCCTATCACAATTTGAGAGAGATTCATCCAATTCTCCACTCTCTCCTGCTCTAAGGAGGTAGGTTAGCCAGTTCAAAGGAAGCCTCGCCCTCGCCTTTCAGCAGAATGGGTCTAAAAGGAAACACCAGGGAACAAGGCACTGTCAGGCAACCAGCTACTTTTCCATGAAGCATCACTGCATTGCCAGTTACTGCAATTGGCCAGTTTTTCTCTATTACAAAAGCTACTGTGTGTCACTGAGTTATCTGAACCTACTGGGCAGGGACAGGGTGAATACAAAATGTCTACCTTATGGAGGTCTTTAAAAAAATAAAATGGATATTTTAAAGCATTTTACTGTATTGACTTGAAGAAATTCGATATTTCTAGGAGACAAATTTAGGAAATGAGCAACAAAATTGAATTGAGAGTCTCTATTAAAACAAATGCATATGAGGCGAGGTCAATCAAATTCCATGAGGGAATGAAGCAGGGGTGTGTGTTTGTTACTCTACATTTTTGTTTGCATTACCAATGGAGGTCATTGAAGAAAAAAACGCCACAACAACAAAGTAGCCACATTCAAAGGAACAGACGAATGCACCATTTCATACAACTGGCACATCCACATATCTGCTGGGTTTCGAAGTCTGCCAGGATGACCCAACACACCTCTGCAAGCAATTATATAGGGGCACCTGAGTGTCTGAATTGAACATTTCATTTGCCACTTGGATGAGATTTTAAGCAACCACCATGTGGCAAGCATTTATGTTCCTCTAAGTACATGAGCAGAGAGAGAGAGAGAGAGGGTGGGAGAAGGAGGGTCGTATATAAATCTATACGGCCTTCCAAAATGACAAAATCGTAAAGGAAATAAAAACCATTTCCTATCTTTCATCATTTTGAAAGGACAGATAAAAACACTATTTTATCTCCCATCAGATAATGCCTCCTGTAATTACTGCAGTATCTTCTTCTACAGCTTTTGACTTAATGAAAACAGCCTGGATTGTCAGCACCTCTGCGGCTTTGAAGTATAAATCAAGTCAAAGCAAAGGAGGGGGGTGGTCTTTGTCCTCTGCTCACATTTTAAGCAGATCACAGCAAGTGTTCAAGAAATAGGAAACCTTAATGTACTTGGTAATTAGATTTGGAAAAATGATATTCAAGATCAGAGCTAAAGGTCAGACAAACAGCTTTCTTTTACTCCTTTCTCCCCTACCCATCTGTGCCAATATGATTTCAGCATGGTGCAACACAGGGAGAAACTACAGAACAGTAAGGGGTTACAAGTCCAAGGTAAAAGCAGTAACTCAACAGCTCAAAACACAAGGTTGTCATTTTAGTTAACCTTCCAAAAATAATGAATTACACAGTAGAAACATTTGATTCATGTTCCAGCATCTTCTTGGTTCATGAATAACAAGATGTCCTTGGGTTGCTGGCTTCCAGTATACGCCTCTGCTTGTGGCATCTCTGAACTAAAAGAGATCCAGGAAAGAACTTTTGGCATTGTTGCTGTGGTTGTTTTTAGAGGATTGCAACAAGCAACGCTTACTTACGCTTATTTATTTTGATCATTTGTAACGTGTACTCCAGTTTTCTTCTACCATGGGATTCAAATAAACAAACGAGAGGTTCCCACAAGTGGTTTTCCATCCAAACACTGAACAGACCGAGACCTGCACCTATATATTTTCCTAAATGTGGGTGGCACAAGTTTCCTTTCAACAGGTTGTAATGAAAGCTCAACAGAAGAGAATAAAAATCTCACTCAAGGTTTCCCTTCCACCTTATGCAAACACTCAAAGGCTGTAAGGGTTTAAAGCAGCTGACAAGAGGGAGATGCAGGAAAGGTGAACATTTGAAAAGAACACCAAGCATTAATACAGATCTTGGTCTGCCAAATTCATGGGAGGAAACATCTGAGCACCTGGAACTTTGATAGTGGTCTCCAGGAATCTGAACCATGTATATTTAGTTCAGTGTGCAGTCCTTGCACTTAATACTACATCCAACAAAAATCTGGATCTGGCACCTTGTAATTTTGATTTACTGTATGTTTCCAGTTGTGGTCAAACATGTGCTTAAGGACCTGCCTGTGGTTTTACACCAATGCACTTACTACCTGAGGAATAAAGTTTGGGTGGCTGGAGGCTCACAGGTGAAAGCTACCTTGACACTCAATTGGTGGCAAACAGCTCTGCTGCATGTTCATGCCATTAACTTACCCTGGCACCATCAATACTGAACAAATTACATAAGCTGCCTTGTGGATCATTTTGATGGAAGGGCAGTGTATAAATATTTTCATTACTTGATGAACTAAACCAAAAGAATGGTGTTGTTGAATACATGAAGGCTGTGGTGCTATCACAACAACAGAAGCCTGTGGCTGCCTAGTTCACTGAACAGTGTACCTCTAACAGTTAGCTGCATATATTAAAGCAAAGTCAAGCTTGAACTATAAAATGCTTGAGATGCTGCTAACAGGCGAGACTTCATGCATATTTAGCATATGGTCTCCTGCAGGTGAAAGTCTAGCAAACACAAGCAACTGACCTTCAGTGAATCCCTTGACAGCCTCAGACTGATCACACCAATGTGGCTTATTAGGCTAGACCTAGGAAGCGCAGTGTGTGGTCAGACTGAGTAAAGCCTGAAACGAGATGGGCACAGGGGGAGGGGGGGACTGCATGGAATTCTTGCGTGCTTTGATGAGGTAAAAAGGTTTGAAATCTCCATCCATCACCTAATTGCAAAGAAATGGCAGGGCCTGTCTGCCAGATTGAACACACAACCTGCCTGCATGTCTGCCTTCTCATTCATCGCTCGTTCACAGTGAAGCGGAGCCTCAAGATGAATTTAGTCAATTTTCTGCTTGTCCTTTTGTCAGATTTATTCAGCCCTGACTCACATCCACTCTGGAGCTGAACTTGTCTGGATTGTCAATGACAACTGCTTTTCAAATGCACTTTCCTTAGACAAGTGGTGCATAGGTATGAGCATGTACACACACCAAGGCACATGCACCTGAGACAAAAACACACAAATTGGTTTTTTAAAAATCAGCGCCGCACAGGATTCCTTGGCCCTAAATTGGAATTCCAGTTTCTGAAATTGCCAAGACCTATCCAGAAATGAATTGCTGGATTTTTCAGAATTGCCATTATATTTCACAGTTGCAAATAGATACCAACAAGCAAAAGCCATTAACTTCTTTAAAAAAAAACACAACTCCAATGAAAATGCCAATTATTAGGAACAATGGACAGAAGTCTCAGAGAACAGATCAAATGATCAAAGGGCAGCTAAGATAACAGACACAAACACTAATGGGTATCATAATTATGCATCAAAAGTTCATCACTGCACTGAAACACGGTTCAAGTCACTCTGCTGTGAGCAAAAAGACTGAAGTTTGTACACATGCCTGTGTGTGAGTTCATATTAGCAGATTACTGCTGGCCTTGCTGCCAGTAGCAGGAGGGCCCATTTCACCAAGTGCTGTTTAGAAAGGAATGACCCAGACCACCCAGCTATGCTGCTATTGTCACTCAGTCCACAAGCCCATCAAACCAAAGGGTGGGGGGACTATGGCTGAGTGACAACAAAGGCCTCCTTTTGTTTTTATCTGTCAACATCTATACTGGACAAGCCTTTAAAAGGCAACCGCCTACGCTGCACACTGAACCTCTATTATGAACTATTTTCCTTGTCACCAGAATGTTTTTATTTAAAGGTCAGCACGGCACAGTACAATTGTACTTGTCCTTTGGAAACTTAGTATCAGGCTGCTTGAACAATCTGACTCCAAAATCAAATTTCTTTTCCCCCACCTCAGTTGCACCTGTGGTGAGAGGCACACATTTACCTTAATGCACATCAGTAAGGATAAATTACATCAGAACGCCATAGTAGCGTTCTGGAGACAAAGTAGTTGAATTAGCAGGGCTCAGCTAATTACCAACGAGTCTGGTTGCAAACAAAATATATAACAGAGTGTCCTTTTACTGCTATTTTCCCACTTAAGAGATCACCCACAGCAGACACCTGCAGAAAGTAGTAGCGCTACAAACCCCACCAAACCTGATAAACTATTCCTGCCCCATCTTCTCTCAGCTCCACCCATTCAACATTCCTCCCAAATGTGTCACCAAGTTCCACCAGCCTGTCAGCTGTAAAAGCTAATTGAAACATCCACATTCAGAAAGAGAATACTTCTGCACTGAGTTAGTTCTTGGTATGAGCTTTCGTGTGCATGCACACGAAAGCTCATACCAAGAACTAACTTAGTTGGTCTTTAAGGTGCTACTAGAAGGATTTTTTTTATTTTGTTTTGACTATGGCAGACCAACCTTGTTTCCCAACCTTGGGCCTCCAGCTGTTTTTGAACTACAATTCCCATCATCCCTGACCACTGGTCTTGCTAGCTAGGGATGATGGGAGTTGTAGGCCAAAAACATCTGGAGGCCCAAGGTTGGGAAACACTAGACTAGATGACCCTCAGGGTCCCTTCCAATGCTACAATTCTATGATTCCATGATTTGAATACCAGATGGTGTGGGCAAATAACAGGAGACAGCTCCCTCCTCTACCGGAGATCATGTGTTGCTCCCAAAACTACTGTTGCCCAGGCAGCAAGTGAGGCTTTTAAAGGGAGGAAGTAATCCAGGAATTCTTCTCTGGTTCAGATATTGACATATGAATACGAAAGGAAGAGCAAAGGACCAGGTAAATAAATGATATGGAGTGTGTCAGCACTCCAGAACAAAGGCTCCCTACGACTGAATTCTTTGATACTAGGCAATTGTCATTTTAAAAAGGCTATTTTATATAAAAAAGCAGACATTCAAATTCCCACTCAGCTATAAAGCTCATTGGATGACCTTGGACCACTCACTATTTCTCAACCTAACCTACCTCACAGGGTTGTTGTGAGAATACAAAAAGTGGAGAAGGAAGCATGTGTGCTGCCTTTAGCTCCCTCAAGGAGAGACAGGATATCAATATAATAAATAAAATAATGAAATGAAATATATAGACATATATTCACCCCACCAACACAGCACTTCTTTTTTCCAATATCAGTGAACACCAGTGCAAGAAGGTATTAGTTTAAGTACTGTGCATCCAACCCCATTAAGTACACAATGCAGACACTGGAGAACATCCATTTGATACGAGTTTGAAAAATAAATAGTGTAAGCAATCTTAAGCCATTGACATGTTTGCAGGAAAAATATTTACGTATTTGTAACCTCAGATTGTCTGTAGTAATGGAGCACTGTATTTAATTGTAATCAATAACTTGACTTATTTCCTCTATCTAGCACCACATCTTTATTAAGACAAAGTATACCTATGTCATTAGTATCGTAATTTCTTTTTAAGGGTGTGAGGAAAAGAAAGAGAGGATGGGAAGAGAAAAATGAAGAGCGAGAGATCCCCCTCCTTCCTAGTGCTGCAAAACTGCACTGAGACGCACTATGTTTTATGACTGTATAAAAGGGGGAAGATGTTTAAATAAAAGTTTATCTATCCAGTATTATTCTACAGGAGTAATAGTAGTGAGTCATCTGCCATTCTTAAATATGCTATCTGCATGAAAATAGAAGGGCATTAGGCTGCTACACTGTGCACAATTTCAGCATATCCCCTGCCAATATATTTGTTAACTCTATTCAAACAGAGCACACAGTGTTCCTAAATGGTGGGCATTTGAAATAATGGAATTATACCATTGGCACAAAAACGAGCAACCTGTAATATTTCTTATCAGATAAAGGTTGTACTTGTATTAGCAGTTTCATGCTGAAATGTTTTCTGCATAAGACTGGGCTGCCAGAGAGTTGCTAATGGCTTGTACCCAGCTGCTGACATGGGACTTTTTTGCCTGGGAAATAGAATAGAGAATTGCCTTGCTCTGCCCCTCTTACTATTCTCTATGGCTGGTGAAACTTTTGTCTCAGACTCCACTATTCCTATAGGCTGAAAGCCTCATAGAATACCACTGGGTAGAAGAAGTGCCTTCCTCACAACACAATGCTATGGTCACTCTACTATGCAGGGAAAGGTCAAGCCTTGTCACTGGCTCTTCTAATCCCTCATCCCCTGGCAGCAATTCATTGGATCCTTTATTCATGAAGACTCCCATCCCCCCTTTCCATTGGCATGCTCCAGGTGGCTAGCAATATCACCGCTGCACACGACAGTCTGATACAAAATGGTAGCAAACACAATAATAACCATTATTCGTAATGGAACAATGGAGATCTGGATTTGAAAGCTACCCACTGCCTGGGCCTTTCAGTGGCAGCAGCAATAACATGAAGCATATAGGGATGATGGTACAAGAGATTACGTGATCCGAGATCAAAACTGAATCCTGGTTGTCCAGAAGAGCTGGTAAAAAATGTGAGGTGGCCCTTTTAACCATCTAGCTTCCCCTCCAAAACCCTCAGAATAGAATTCCTGTGCCTTTTTGCCACCTTCAAAGCCATCCCTGGCACCCCCAAGCAGGCAAACACATGACCTCCCTTAGTCCTTTTCTCCTCTCACTTTACCCTCCTCTTTAAACTAGGAGCAGCAGCAGTTTTGGCAAAGAGAGGCAAAAGGATGCCTGGCAATGTGATGTGGTTTGATGGACTCTGGGAGCTGTAGCACAAGCTCCTGCAAACAAACTGCCCTCCCAGACTTCATCATCTCCATCATGTGTTTTGCTATAGGTGGTGGAAACAGCAAGGAATGCTATGGGATTTGAGGAACTTTAACATTTTGCATGAGTTGCTGGAACTTTACAGAACCATGAACCAAACCATGGAGGGTTTGTCCATCTCTAGAAATAAAGGGCTGAGTTTGACTTCTTCCTTTGCTGCTATCAGTTAGTGGGTGACACTAGGTTCTGAGGTAACTGGTCATTTCTGCAAGAATGAATGGAGAAACAGCAGTCAGTGCCTTAGTGTGAACAGTTCTGGGAGTCCAACCAACAATCAGCTAGAAAGTATCTGAATAATCAAATCAACTTGTTCAGCAACCCACCAACCAGAGGGCAAAATCTTCCACATATTCTATCACATTGGCACTTTGAATTACTGAAGTGAGGCACTTGAAGATATTCTGAGGATGGAAGTAAGAAGAAAAACAAAGTGTGTATTTAAATACCACACTTCTTCTGCAACACAGATATAGGTTCAATGTGCAATGAACAAACACTAAGACTGACACCCCTCCCAAAAAAAGTTAATGTGATGCAGCATGCTTTACCTTCCAGCAGAAGTCCTTTAATAAAGACCTCATTCTTTGAGTCACTGGCTGCCCTTAGTTTCCATTCCACTAGCTTTAACCGAAGCAAAGTGCCATGTAAAAGGCTTTAAAAAGCTCCTGGGTGCTCACACAGCTCAATAACATCTCTACATACTTATTGTTGCCATCTTTACTCTACTTTTCATCAGTATTTCAACAACTTGCATTATTTGGAAACTTTTACTTTCTTCAGAAGAATCTTATTTATGGTGCCAGACTGAGATTTACACTAGACACATTTGTGTCTCTAAAATCATGAGTCCAAGCAAAACAAGCTCTGGAGCTAAATAAATAAATAAATTCTGAAATTCCTATGACAAGCTGGAACAGCTGAAAAGATAAAGGTTATTTGATGCTATTTAAATTGACCCACACATTGGTGACATGTGACATACAGTAAACAATTTTACTGCAGAATATTATTTTTAAGAACTTTATGTATTGGTATTACCCATAAGAGAATTTCTGGGATATTTATTTTTCAAATAAAACATATGTTACTAAAACCTTTTATCGTTCCATATCAGTCCAGCAGGAATCACCTTGTGCTTTGGAAATTTATGATAAGTGATATTAACTCAATTAGGCTTACATTCTCCCATAAGCTACTATATCAAACTCAAATGTTGCTCATCTTAGCACTAATAACCAGCAATTCAGATATCATTCACATACCTTTAAACTCCCCACTGTGGTGGAAGAGAAGACAAGTTACATCTCTCTTCCCATTGCCTCCCTGGTCTGATCAACAAACCCCTCCCTCATTTGCAACACAGTTAGGCCCTTCTTAGAGGAGCAGGTGGACAACCGGAAACAAGCTAAAGAGACCATAGCCCATTGTCAATCATGCTACCAGGGAAAATGCCTGAATGGTGTACATGTTGAAAGCTGCCAATCCTTGTCTATCCTGCTTTTGTAAAACCAGCAATGGCAGCTCCCAGTTTCTTTGGGAATTTCAGAAGTTCAGGTTAGATTACTTCACATTCTCTATATATACAGCTGTGGACAAAATGGGCATTTTAATATAACATCCTCTCAGAAAAGACCATTAAGTCCAGGTCCTAATGTTGCCTACCTGCACCATTGCCCATACGATTGTGCAACACTTGAGGGCAACCGACTCAGAACTTTTGAGTGAAATCAAAGTAACAGACTTTTGAGTAAACATGGTTCACGTGAAATTCAAGATCAGTTTTGTGTCTTCTTCCACTACCCCCTCAACACATTCAACAAAACCTTCAGCACATCAGGTGGCCTATTCAAAAAGTGATTAGTATTCAAATGGATAATCTGTATTTTCTATCTGAATGCTAAATGCATTGTGAACATACCACAATCTGCAATTCTAATGTAACCAACCATGGTCATATCAAATTTAACAACCTTCTCATTCTACCTAAAATTCCATGCAGCTTGAAATCCTGCATATATCAACACTAAACACTGAATACACTTTGCCTATTTTGTATCAATAAACACACTGTTTCTCCTATTTTGTATCACCTTTTAAGAGATTCATAAGGGCCAATGAAACAACCTCTTCAATAACAGCTGGGTGAGGTAAACACAACCAAACCTTGCCAAGCTCTGCTCAATATTCCCTTCTGCGTAACCCCTAATTCCCCAGTATGTAAGATACAGAAAACCACTTTCAAAACTAGAATCGTGACCTCTTAAGTCAAGGTGTGGGGTCCTAATGCAGCTCTCCAGACCCTCTATCTGTTTCTTGCAAGTCCCCAGGCCACTTCTCCACCCAGGCTATACTGACCCTACTTTACCCCCCTATTGTTTTTCCTGGGCTGGGGACTTGGCCTTTGATAACCCTTGGATAGAGAGGGGTAGATACAGTACTACTTTACTATACAAAGCTAAATTTTACATGCCCACTTTTACCTCTGTCTCTCCTCACCAACTGCATGTAATCCTCAGAAGGTTTCCCAGTGCCCAGTGCGCAAAATTCATCTGTGGAACAAAGCTGATGACACACAAATGTGGGAGCCACATTTTATGCATCAGATTTTGTGGTTCTTGTTTAAATAGGAGCAGGTGGCCCAATTAGGGAAAGGAGGAGGCCATGCCTACCAGGATCCTGATAACCATCAGCCCCAAAAGCTGCTATTCGCCCAGAAGGGAAACTGCCCCCAACACCAAGGGCAGTTTCCCTTTTGATGGAACAATAGCTGTGAAGGAACAAATTGCCTTTGGGAAAATTACTAATGCAAGGGAGGAAGGGGAAAGAATAATCCTAATCCCTCCACTCCCATTCTAGATACATTGAAGAAAAAACACCATCAATATAAGAAGGTAGATATTCCATGCCAAAAAATATCTTCTAGTTAGGTGCCTCAACAAGGAGGCCCAGCAGTCCAGGTTTGTTTCTTGCCCAAGCATGCATCATACTGTAGGAACCTGAGCAGCATACAGAGATACCATGGGAGACGCGCAGGCGTTCCAAACAGATATGAAATGGTTTCAGTGATGGCAGAAATTCTGAGATGCTTTACAGAAAAAAAACCTGTTTGCAGGTGGTCATCTGTGATCCCACCTAAAATGTACTTAAAAATACCTAAGCATATTCTTACTCCTCTGAGCGTATCAGGATCCTGCTGAAGTTGCCATGACAACTCATGTGCTAAGAATTAAAGAAACACTTAAGGGATTTGCTGCCAGAATGCCCCAGCTGATCAATGTATTACTTTATTTTATTTTATTTCACTCAGCCACATGAATTATATTCAACAAAAGCAACAAAGGTCACCCTACTTCAGATCTAGAAAACAACCAACATTAGGGCTTTAGTCACTGACGAAGGAATGGTGACAAATTTGTGTTGTGCTAAAGGGAGGCATCTGCCCATAAAAGGTGGGGTTTCTCCACTTTTTGTTTTATTAATTATTATCGTCATTATCCTTATTGATTGCTGTTAATTATTAATTTAATCCAAGACCTGAGATATCATGCCATGATAATGCCAGCTTTTGTAGTAAACAAAGAAAGCTTTGGAAAGCTGGTCTCTGTTCTTCTGAAGCTCACAAAACCTTTGAGATGGAAGAGAGCATTGTCTCTGTTTAAAAGGTAAAAGGTAAAGGTACCCCTGCCCGTACGGGCCAGTCTTGACAGACTCTGGGGTTGTGCGCCCATCTCACTTAAGAGGCCAGGGGCCAGCGCTGTCCGGAGACACTTCCGGGTCACGTGGCCAGCGTGACATCGCTGCTCTGGCCAGAGCCAGAGCCAGAGCCAGAGCCGCACACGGAAATGCCGTTTACCTTCCCGCTGGTAAGCGGTCCCTATTTATCTACTTGCACCCGGAGGTGCTTTCGAACTGCTAGGTTGGCAGGCGCTGGGACCGAGCAGCGGGAGCGCACCCCGCCGCAGGGATTCGAACCGCCGACCTTTCGATCGGCAAGCCCTAGGCGCTGAGGCTTTAACCCACAGCGCCACCTGCGTCCCTTGTCTCTGTTTACCCGTGATTAAAAATGCACAGTACTTGGGGAAGAGAGAATACTCTGCAAATGTCATACTGTAACATCTCTAACTTCAAAAGCTGGCATGGCAGTCTGTCACCCTCTGAATTAAACATGCACTGCATAGAGCTTTTCCCTTTACCTCATACGGAAAGAACGTTCACAATTATTAAACAGGTGCCTAAGGCAAATTAAATGGTTTCACCAGCCATTTCCTGAAGACAACACAAGCCTTCCCCCAATCACACAGGTTCCTAATTTAGCTGCCTTGCTAGTGCCTGTCAGGTTTAATCTATATTTAATATGAAATATATACAAGCACAGTAGGCACCCTAATTTCCCCCATTTTTTTAAAGCTACATGAGATAGCCTCATTTTCTGAAGTGAAATCATATTACAGGGAATTATAGGGGCAAATTAAGCTCCCAAAAAGGCAGGATTTCTAAGTGCACACATTTCCAAACACCCTCACAACAAATGCATGCTCACAGTTTCAATAAGGAACATATAACCCCATTTGCCTCACACATATATGAGAAGTCAGATGACTACACCAGGCTCAGGCCTGGAAACAGACCTTGGGGGCTGACTCAAAGAAGAAGCAAACTTAGCTAGCCCCAAAACTCTAATAGGGCTTGGGTAAAATTTGAGGCAGAAAAGAGTTCCTGATGCCTGTCTGCCTACTGCTGGCAGCCCCTACCCATTGCTCCCTTCAGGTCTACAACTCTCCAAAACACACTCCCCAGTCTTTGGTCCAAGAGCCATTGGGACCAACACCAGTAGAACAAGC
The DNA here is from genome assembly GCF_951804945.1 of Podarcis cretensis. Classification (NCBI taxonomy): domain Eukaryota; kingdom Metazoa; phylum Chordata; class Lepidosauria; order Squamata; family Lacertidae; genus Podarcis; species Podarcis cretensis. The sequence goes on along the minus strand of NC_137170.1, from coordinate 69,843,669 downwards.
AAAGTTTCAAAGGGAGGGTTTCTACCCTTCCCCTGTTTCCCCCCAACACCCTGATGAGTAACATACTGGAAAGCAAATTTGGAAGGACCAGAACAGAGTTAAAATGGGGATATCTTTGGGAAACCTGGCTGTGACTTGGTCTACATGTTTGCTGAACACAATAACTTACTTACAGGACTATTTACCATAGAAACCCACTGCTTATATATAATGTGTGTCCAGATAATATCAGCCCCTTGCCTCTGACATAAGGAGGACATTCACATTCCCCACTTCTTCTAGGGACAAGCAGTTCCAGGGCAACTGTACAGCGTCACATTTCTGGTGAGACAAGAGCTCTGGAGACCTGTGGCAATTCTGTAATTTCTGTTTAATGAAAAAAAAATCAAGTTGAGCAGATGACAAGCAAGCAGGCACGCAGCCAATCTGGAGCCAAATCAGCCACCAAGAGAACCTAAAAAGCCAAGCAAAACTTTTCAGCAACCTTTCCCAGCCAAAACCAACCTTATTTTAATTCTCTGGCTAATGGTTTTTAAACTGCACAGGTTGTTCCTTTAAGCCCCTATATCAGGCATCCCCAACCTTTGGCCCTCCAGATGTTTTGGACTACAATTCATATTATCCCTGACCACTGGTCCTATTAGCTAGGGATCATGGGAGTTGTAGGCCAAAACATCTGGAGGGCCTCAGGTTGGGGATGCCTGCTCTATATAAAGTTAAGTCACAGTGTAGCTCTAGATACCTATAACAATGTTTTCCCTTACATGTCTTATATGTCTTGTCTTATATTTATATAAAAAAAACTGTAAATACAGTGTCATATGTGTATTTAGGTATACCCACCACCAAGGATATATAGCACATGCATCAATCACAGATATAGAATATGGATAGTTGATAAGCACAATACAGAGATGATAGTGTATCAAAGCATGTGATAATGCTTAATACAGACATTACACTGTACATGCACAGATAGCAATATAGGCAGCGAAACATACCACTACTACATTATCTCTAGTTCTATTTTTGTGATCCAGTACCAGAGCAGGGAGGCTAAGCGCTTCTTTGTAGCCTTTAACACCCAAGGGTGCTTGTTTTGTTGCTCTAGAGCTGCTCTTATTGACAGAAAGACAGTGAAAGCAGAATAAAGCAAACTCAATGAAAATTATTGAAACTCTAGATTCAGACAATATTTCCATAATTAGAGAGAAACTCATCTTTTAAAATGTTACCTGTGATCTCTGAAGGGAACTGGAGAACAAAACAATTATTGTGTGCGTGTATCTTCCTGTTTTGTTTTCTTCATTTTCTTTTTCAGAGTAACGTTCCCCCTTCTGAAAAAAAAGGAGCTCACTGCTGTGTTTCAAGGTTGCAGTGTGACGATGACTGAAATTTATATTCAGAGGCCTTAGGCGAGGTATTCTCAAGGGTATATTCATGCTTGTACAGAAAGTCTGGGATGCATGCCCTGCATGACTGCCTGCCAGGACCGGTGAGCAGCTAAGAAATTTGCACCTTCGTGTTCACTGAGCAGAAACTTGCCTAAAACATCTGGGAAAGTTTAGCTGACGTACAGCTTGTCTGCCTAGGGGGAAACAGAATAGGCACCATCTGTCCACTGTCTAATTCAGTCACACAGACATCCTAGGGACAAGCAATCCAGTTAGCATACCAGAAAACCATTGCAGCAGGAGGCAAAATGCAAGACTGGTTTTGCAGAGCATTGTGGTTCAGAATGTTCAGGCCTGGAATAAATAAAAACCAGCTAGGAAGCTTCTAATTCAGGTTCTCGGTTCTCGTGTTGTTGGCATCCGTCTGTCTCAAGAGATAATGGAGTGAGCCTGTGGGGGTAAAGTCAAACCTCTGGAGAATCAAATTGACTGTTGGTGACTCATAACTGCTGCCTCCTGCAGTGTTTTTGCTGCTTTTGCAGCACCAAAGCCTGAGGCACAAGCCTAGGCAGTGTGTATGGAGTGTCTATGGAGGTCCTGGACTGGCTAGATGACAAGACCCCGCTCTCAGCCTCACTGAGGGAAGCAGAGCAATTCATCTGGCACAAGGAGTTGGCTGCAGGAGTTGCCAGAAGACACCATCCAACTCTACTCGACTCTACTCCAGATTTGTGTAGGGTTTACTCCTTAGCAGCTTTTCTTTTCCTGAAGATATCTCACAAGGCAGCAGAGGTTTAGAATCAGAGTTCTCCTTCTCCTAGATGGGCTAACTTCCCAGGTTGACAAGCCCTGTCTGCCCCTCGCTCTCCTCTACAGTACATGAAGAAACCACCTTCTTGAGTATTGGACCCACTATTGGTCTCATTCACTCAATCTGTCAGAGCCTGATTCCACATGCAGGGGAAGTCTCTGAAGGTTTGAAACCCATTGGCTACGCTCACCTGTTTTAGCCAGCCAGCTGAAGGCATTTCCTGGGGTGTGGCCACTGACAGCTTCTAGTAGGCACAGGTGAGTGCTGCTCTCTAGTGTACTGATGTAAGTAAGAACAAACATTACCCTACAGCTACTTTGACAAGAGCTAATTCTAATATAATAAGGACTAGATTTGTGGCACAATGACTGCACGCAGCCCCTAGTCAAATTTAATGTGGCCCTCCAGGTGCCACAGGCCTACTCTGGGTCCCTGGACCACTCCACTAGCCTGCTTCCTCTTCTGCTGTGGAGTGGGCAAGACTGGGGATGGAAAATTGACAGAGGGGGTGAAAGTGGAGAGGGGGAGGAGAGAGGGAGAAAGAGACGGAGAGATGGGGTGGCATAGGGAGAAGGGGGAAAACAAGGCAATGTTTCTAACTCCACCCACTTTTCTGCCCTCCACTGGCATGCAGCTCCCAAAACAAAACTCCCAAAGGGGGGGGGGTCCCCACCACTGCTCTACTCTAGACAAAGAAATGAGCAGTATAATTAGTCTGATTTTTAAAAAACAATAATGGGCTACCTGCTGAAATATGTTTTGAAATCTGGCTTTTAAGGGCCAGACAATACATCAAATAAAAGTGTGTGTGTGTGTGGTCACCTTACCCTATTTGTGCCCATTTTAAACTGGCACTTAAATAATCATTCTGCATTTGTAAGGAATTGACCTATTGTTGAAGCTTGAGCAGGTCTGTTGATGTAAACTGAATAAATAAATGATTACATGAGGGTTTGAGTCAAGCGTCTTCATTTGGAGGAATAACACATAAATAGGAAAAGTCTGTTTAATAACTCTAACAACCCAAAACTTAAACAGCACATTGTACTTTAAGCATTTTAAAATATTAACCCAAGCAACTGCACCACCCAAGTGTCACAGGACCTAAATAATTATTTCAGGCCCTACATGGCAACCTTGGGCTTGGAGAAATTATAAATCTGCTTTTTTATGACAGGAAACTCTAAAGCTTAGTTCCAGTCATAAGGTACGTGTCTGGCCTGTTTCCTTCAACACTTTAAGTGCAAATCATGCATTTCAGTGTAAATCTGCAACCGGGCTTGCATGGAGGCAGAGCGGTGTACTTTTTGCTCTCTTTTTTAAACTCTCAGAAGCACAGATTTTTCTTCTGTTCCGCCTCTCCTGAGGCATTAAAGCTTAAAATGTTGCCATTTCCCTCTCATTGTCAGTAGTTTCACAATCTGTCAATTTGTGTGGCTTTAAAAAAGAAAGAAAGAAAAAGAAAAGGCCTTTTACTTTATTGTGAGGTAAATGGGCAATTACTTAGGCTTGGATAGCAACTGTAACTAAAAACTCTTGAATTCCATGTTTCATAACCAGCCTGGGCTGCACAGTGAAGACAAAGTGCCACAAGGCAACTCCAACAACTAAGAAGGAGTTTTCACTGTGTAGTTAACAGAAATTAAGCTTATTCTGTTCAGCCTTGGCCTGCTATGGTGAATTCCAAATTTAATGTTGAAAACCTGGACCTACATTTCGACTTGCACCTGTCTCTCCTGTGCTGGTTTTCTCAGCTTTCATAAGTTTTCTAGACGGACTGAAGCTTGAGCAAAAATGCATCAAGCAAGAGTATTTGTCCAGACACCACAGGATCAATATGGATTGTGTCTAACTTCACTTATATGTGGCCTCAAAAACGATAAGTGGAGTAAGCGTTAATGTGAACATACCCTAAGTTTGCTGTTCAATGAAAGAAGAGCCTGTGAGGTGCTTCTTCCATTTCTTATTCTAAAGCAAAGTGAAAGACAATTCTGTTTTAATGTTTGGGCATGTCACAACTTTTAGGAAATGACCCCAAATGCTCCCCACGTAAGATTACAGGAGCGCTTTATAAAGTCATGTATGCGTGCCAAATGTTACTTTGGAATTCAGCTAAGTTGCATCTTGGAATCACTGTCTTGTAGCCCTAGGCCAATTTCAGGAGTGATGCATTTGTTGCAAGGAATAAACTGGGGCTGCTAACTCAACTGTAACACACATTGCATGGAGGTGCTGATCATATGAACAAGTGCCTCCTATGTTTGAGCAGAGGATGGGCAGCTCAAAAAAGATGTAAACAATTGTTGTAACTGCATGCCCACATTCCACGTGAGTTATGAGCCTGCCAGCAATCCCACATGCTCCCATGGGCAATCTCACGAGGACCAACAAGCACCTAACCCAGGCCCTAGTCATGGCTCAAACACAGGCCTCTAGAATGACCCAATAGCTAAACACGATTCATAATTCACTATCCTCTAGTCAGAATAACTATGTTGCAGATTTACTTATTGTTTAAGTGGAGAGGGGGATCTTGGCTTGTTTATACCTGCTGCATTCTACTAGTAAACATGAATTCAGACGGGGGGGGGGACGGGACAGGGATGACGAAAACACCTTCCACATTAAAGTTTAAAGCAGACTGGCTCTTTAGTGCACTACACAAGGATGTGACCTCATTGAACAATGCATCTGTTTAACGGGGAGATGTTTTAAGGCAGATTTGTTACAAGGTAATTTATGCTAAATTTACCAAACCAAAGAACAAGCAAGTGTGAAATGAAACCAATGGTTTTGTTTAATAGCTTAGACTGCCTATAAGCAACTCCAACAATCTTCCTCCTCTTCTTCAGCCGTCTTGGAATGGATCTTCCCTTAGTGCAGCCCTACACAAGCTGTCTTGCTTGCCACCACTGAAGCCCCACTCAAAAGGTATCAGATAAAAGAGTAGCAGGTATAATTGTATATTAGTAATGTAATACTGCAATTGAATGGTCAAATAAACTGTCGTGCACAATAAACATTTTTTTATATTTAAAAAATGCATTGTGTCTCTTATCTTTTTGCAGATTGGCAATGAACAAATTGAGCTGCATCTGTTGTTCCACACTTGCAGAGGGCAGGAAAGGTTAATTTGAAAATGTCTGTGTATTTTCCCCCCTTACGCAGTCTCAGCCATGAAAGTCTTTATATAAGTGAAAACTTTAAATTTATAATTGATGCCCTTAGATACTTTTTATATACCACAATGCATGGATACTGATTTAATTTATTCAAGTACAAGTTGGCCATGATGAAGAAATGTTATGTGCTTAAGGACAACGACAATCTGGAAATTTAAAAGTTGTTGTTGTTGTTGTTGTTGTTGTTGTTGTTGTTGACCCTCAAATGCCTAAAGACTCCAGATGGTAATAATACACTAAATATATAAAAGTAGGGGGAAATTTTCTGTTTTTATAATAACAACTTTAACCTCACCAGCCTATCCCATGTGCATTATAAATTCCAGGACTACCCTTACTTGGGAGTATTTATTTCTTGAAATTAATGTTATGTATTAATCACAACTAGCTTAATTCCCACCTAATTCAATATAGTCCACATGCAAAATGACACTGAGGCTGCAATGCAGTTCCAAGTTACCTGTGAGTAAGGCCCAATGAACTCAATCAGTCTTACTTCTGAGTATGTATAGGTTTCCTTGGTTAAAAATGCATTTCTAAAAGTCTCCAGGAAAAGGTAGTTGGAAGAGCATTTCACAGGACTGGGCCAATAACACGGAAGGCTCAGTTTTATGTTTATGTCCTATGAGCACCACAAACTTGGGGGACAAACAACAATACTCCTTCAGATAATCTCAGTTTCCACTATGTACTAGACCAGAGTTTCCCACCATGAGTAACAACTGGATAAAAGCATAGCCTGCCACAGAAAATGCCAACCCACCTGGCTCCCCACTTTTCATAATGTACAACAAGGTTGTACTCAATTTGCACTTCTTGAGGCAATCCTGGAACTGAAACCTTGTTATCCTTTGAAATTTGCACTTCTCTGAATTTTATGATGTAGTTCTCTAGCCCTGAAATCTGTACCAAAAGCAAATTCAGAAACAGTGCAAGGTGAATTTAGGATTGGAAAAATCAGAAACTGAAATTGACAAATTCATCCATTACTATAACAGTTACATGTAATTTAATGTTCTTATGTATATTTTAATAACTGCTGACTTTACTTATACATCATTACATTTTGGAGTCAAAAATGGTTGCCCTGCTTTTAACATTTGATTTTATCAGAATCTTTAATGAATACTATGTAAACTGTTAAGAGGTTATGGATGGTTAAGTGGCATATAAATCCTGTTCAACAAAATAAATTCCCCTGCTTTCTCACATCACAACTTATTGTGCTAACCTGCCACCAGTCCACATCACTGAGGGCTGCTGAGGAGCAAGAGACACACAGGGCACCATGACACAAATTGTCATATGCATTACAGTACACAGAAGTGTAAGTGCAACTTGACACAAAGTTGCTATTTTCAGAGATGATCATACATTTAGTAGCATCCAGTTTAGAACTGGAGGAAAATGTGCATTCACTTGAATTTATATTAAATCCTACCTGCACTTTTGCTGCCAAGTTTTAAATTCTGCAAATAAAAATTAATGCTAGTATGAGAAAGAACCAATACAGTTTTAATTTTAAAAGTATTTCATTATAAACTTTCCAAGGTTTATGCACTTTCTTCTTAGTCATTTTGGTCACTAATGGGGATTTGGAGCTCTTGTTAGAGGATATTGTACCCATAAATGTTGGAGCTCCGTAAATAAGATAAAATCTAAAAGTGAGAGTTCTGTAAACAAAATAAAATCAGTTTTGAAAAACCAAATTAACTGATAGTGCATGAACTTAAGACAATAACATATGTGAATTTGCATGCAAACTTTTACTGATTTAAATAAACTTGATAACTACTCTTTCCAGTTTGTCTCTCTTCTGTCACATGGCAAAAGATAGAAGAGCTTGGCTGGAGAAATCAATTTGAAGTTTTTCACACCACTAATCTAGTGTGACAGTGTGAAATGCGCCCTTGAGCTTTTCTCTATGACTCCCAGTGCTTAGAATTAATGGCTATTATCTCTCTCCTTTATTGCCTGATTCCCCCCCTAAACATACCATAATTTGCACTGGTACCTTCAGTGATGAAAAGAAGTGATTGCAGATGTAAGGTCCTTTCTGATTCTGCACACATTCAGTTGTGACCAGTTAGAATACTTTGTCTGTACATATGTGCAGCATAACTTGCTCTCTATTAAATGTTAACTCTAAAACATGCTACTTCACAAAGAATATACACTATCAGTATCTATCTGTTTGTTAACTCAGCTCTTCCAGGGTCTGAATCTTGGCAGAGGAAATGGCTTCTGAAAACAAATGTGATTGGTGTCAGATTTGCAAAGGCTGTAAATGATATTTCCAGTTTGTTTTCCAGAAGGAGTGCAAATATATGCAATGCTTTGATTTTGCATAAGAAGACTTTTTCCTTGAAAAGAAAAAGTAACTGTTTTGCTTCAGCCAAAGAAAGTTTCCTGGGTTCTTTGTGTACAGATATTTTGAGAAATGGTATTCAAAAGCATACTAGCTCCAACAGTGTAGATCTAACTATATATTATATGTGCCTCATGGATAGAGACAGGTTGAACAGTCTAATTCCATCCAGGTTCAGTTTTGCTCGAGTTCAATCCATACACTCCATCCCATTTTGTGTGGATTTTTTAAAAAGAACGCATTAAAAATTTGCATTTACATTGTATGCATTTTGTACACATTTTGTACATACATTTTACATAAAATACATTTTTCAATGCATTCATCCATACAATATGCATTTTGTACACATCTGTGTGAAATGTGTATTGCTCTGAGTTTGTGGGGGGCCAGATCCCCTTAAATTCCTGGATTTAGTAGAAGTTAGAATTAATCAAGATTGAATTAAACTGTGCCAAGCACTGCTGGATTCAGCTTCTGCTAACAAGCCAAGTATAGCTTGCTGAATGTGGGTCATTGGAAGAACAAAGCTAATAATGGCCAAGCCATTAACCCACCAAGAAAGCCATTAGGAGGGTGTAAACTATACCAAATGAGGAGTGGTGTGGCCCCTCCTCCAGCTACATGCTAGTGGGCAGAGGCATAGGGATTTAAAGGGTGTAAACTTTCAATTTGGATGATTTCAGTGAATGGGGGGAAGTGTCAGTTTTGCAAGTTTGGAGGAGAGCAGGGTAGAAGGCAGGCTGTCTGTTTTATCCTGCAGAGACCCTGTTTCAGGTCTCCCGAAAGATGAGACTGCAGCAATGGAAGGTACAAGACCCTCCTGAAATGTGAATGCTCTTCACTCTATCTAGGCTCAGGTTGTATATATGTGTAAATAAAACATATATCATAAAGACAACACAGTTTCCACTGTGCCTCATTGTTCCAAAGGAAACACCACAGACCCCTGCAACCCCACTTGGAGATTGAGGTGGCATGTATCAACAATTTCTGTGCACACTTTTTATGTGCTGAAACTGCATCGCAAAATCCGGAGAACTGTGCAATCTGACAGAAGCTGTATTTTGAGCAAGTTCAGGACTGTTGGATCAGGCTGGTTCACTGCAAAAAGAAGACTGAACAAATCCCTACCCCATCCTAGTCCCAGAACAATATGACTGGTGGATTTGGTCAGCTACTTGCACAGAAGGAATTGTTTACCCAGTCCCTGTGAACTATAAGGCTCCATGTTGTCACAAGCCATGTTCATGTAAAACACTGTAGGACTAAAAGCAGATACTTGAGACAAATTCTGCTACAGGGGACAGACTCTACAGCATATTTAGGTGCAGAATAACAATGGCATATCCAAGCCATAAATTCAAAACACACCGAATCCAGGTTATAGACTCCTGGCTGTTTGCAGTATGTCTTGAATTCACCTTTGTTTCCAAGCGCTGCTTTGACAGAAGTTGCCCACACAAATTTCATCTTTTCACAGAGAAAGCAGTTATTTTTAACTTAAAGACAGCTCTGGATGGAACAGAGAAATTACCTCTTAGCAATTTTCTTTTTCTTTCAAGTTTCACTTCTGCTGTTTCTGAACAGCTCTCCAAGCAACTCGGGTCCCTTAAGTCCCAAAATGTTCTCCAGGAACATGTTATTCATACAGACACATCTGTGATGAACTCTGAAAATTCTGTTATGTTCCATTTTTGCCACGCAGTATTATTTGTAATTATAAATTGATTACCACTCTTGCTTTTCATTACTGGCCATTGGCAGAGCCCACAATAACTACAAAGAGATTCCACTGTAATGTGTCAGCTAAATCAATCTCCTGTTTAGTTGCTATAACCTAACACCATTAGAGTTTCCCTCCTCTTCTCCTGAAAAACACATCAGGCAAGCTTTACATCAGAGAAAAAATATGGGAGTTCAAGAACGCTGATGAACCCCATCATCTTGAGGCATCACCACTGTGAATAAGGGGGAAAAGATTCTGCTGCAGATGCAGACAGCACATTAAACAGGCAATAACACTTATTACTGAACAGCAATGGAGCCAAATGAAACTGTGAACACCTAGGAAAACATGGTACAAATTAAACTATTCATCTCTACACCAATTCTGCAAAGCAAGTGAGAGCAACATGTCTTTGAACAACCACATTTGGAATTACAAGTAGATCAAATAACTAAACTCCATAGGTATCAGCAATTACAACAGGTTGAGGAGATGAGCTGACAAACAAAACATTCTTATGGGAGCTGGCCCTGGAAGGTGTAAACCTTCATCACTACCACATAATCCTCTTCTGATCTGATTGTTCTTAACCGAGCAGATGCCCCTGCACTTTACCACCCACTGCTGCTGTTTCTTCCAGGTACATAATTTACCCAGACAGTCACTAGCACCAAGAAGGAGAGGGGAGAAGGGAGGAGTGAGGCATGGAGAGTCAGTCTAGTGCAATGCCTGGTGGAACTGGTAACTACAGCTGATGCAGAATTCCAGCGGTCAATTTTTTAACCATCAGAAATACGATGGCCTTACACCAGCTCTAGGCCACCTGCAATGGATGCCAATACAGTCATACCTTGGGTTGCGAACATGATCCGTGCAGGAGGCACGTTTGTAACCTGCAGCGTTCGCAACCCACAGTGCTGCGTCTGTGCACACGTGTGACGTGATTCAGCACTTCTGTGCATGCGTGTGATATCATTTTGCGCTTCTGCACATGCGTGAGTGCAGAAACCCAGAAGTAACCCGTTCCGGTACTTCCAGGTTCAGCACAGTCCGCAACCCGAAAACACGCAACCCACAGCGTTCACAACCCGAGGTATGACTGTACATTTCTGAGCTCAATTCAAATTTTTCACCTATAAAACCTTACGAAGCTCAGGACACCAATACCTTGAGGAATGCTTCTTCTGACATGAACCTACTGTGACCCTGAGGTCCTCATCAGCGGCTCTGCTCTGAGAAATATCAGAAGGCCTTCACAACTGTGCCCCCCACCATCTGTGGAATGATGCCCTCAATAAGACTCAACTAACACCATTACAAACTATTACCAGGTAAGGACTTTCCTGTATCTCCCAGGCATTTGATGGCTGATAATGTGTTCTGACTGGCTTTTAAAATAATTTTTGCATCAGCAGTGATTATATTAATGATTGGGGTGTGTGTGGAATCACTTTGTTTTAGAGCTGTGTATTTCATTCTTGGGGTGTGGTTTAAATTATTGTCTCTACACTGTATTTGCACTTTACAGTATATTATTGCATTTTATATAGCAAGGTGCCTTGAGACTACTCTTTAGCAGCAGACATTGAAATCAGTCAACCATATAAACCCTGAAGGGACATTAATATCCAAAAGAGGTCTTCCAACTTCCATAGAGAATCAGAGCACCTTTATCAAAACCTCCCCGCATTTACATGTCTTGAGAAAAGTCAGGGTCAATTAGAAATCAACAGGGCTGCTAATGGCAGAATTCCAGAAAGTGGCCCTACATAGAACAATGGGTTCTCAGAGGTTGCCCTTTTACTCCTGTCAGTGCACCGTGGGAGACCTGTGCTATTTTAGTTCACTCTCAGTGTACCGGTATTTAGCTCTAGGATTTACTAGTGTCACAGCTACTTAAGACTGAAAGCCTTTCAGCTTCCTGAACATTTATAATGCCATCACTGTGGCATAAACACCTGCCAGTGAAATTCACAGCTCTTCAAAATGCCCTCTTACCTCCACTGCCCCCCATGAATGCACACGAAAGATAAGAGCAGATGACTAGGCATTTACTGGCACTCCACAGCCTGCTGTCTTTCACCAGCCAAAGCTTTGTTCCCTGCAGGTTGGTGTTGCCTAAATCTATACATAGCCCTGTCTTCATAGACACTGAGCAATTGCTGACCTACATGCACTTGCATCCAGAAACTGCATCATAAATAGGACTATAGTGGTGGATACAGTGTTCTTGTTGTTTGCTTTTGAAGTGATTAATTAAGCTTACAATTAATATGTCTTGCCTGAGGGTAGAAGTGAAACAGAAAAACTGGAAGAAACAATGCACAGCCATAATGAAGATTTGTTCTGAGATCAGTCACTATCTGTTCACTTCTGATTTAGGCTTTTTATCTCCCAAAATGCTTTTGATGTGGACATCTTGCAAAAAGATAGGGGATGCAGCATTCACAGGCAACTAGTCCATATGTTTCGGCTATGTCCTGTCATTTTGGAGGAAATGTCGCTGACAACTTTTTAACAACAAATTAGAACAGCTCTAGTTCTTACTAATAACCTGTCAAACTCTAATGCAATTTTACATGGCTTTTTAAAACCCCAGAGGTTTTAGTGCTCAGGCTGTTTATTTCTTTGGGTTATTTCCATGAACAGATCTCCTTCTAACACCCACCAACTGTGCTACCACAGAAATGCAGTGTAGCTGGTCTGGCTGCAGACAAATCAACCTAAACTTAGGGTGCAAACCAAACTTTTGGCCAGGGGCAGCAAGGGTGGATTGAGTGGCACCTGAAGCCCTGCCAATGATATGAGCCAAGGTGAGCGGTTATGTGTGTGAGAGAAAAGTAATTGCACTGATTGCTGATCTGGCTCTAGGCTGACACAACAGAGGGGCCTGGATCAGGCTGCTTACCAGGGGCTGGACCAGCTTACATCCCTTTGCTGTCCCATCTCCACCATCATACAACCCCCCGCAAATACTACCACACAGGTAGTGGCAGCTTCCACAAGCCCTTTTGGTGAATGAAGCAGGGACCTTTATGCCAGCAGATCTGAGGCAAGGAGGGAGACAACTTCTGCTCCATTCAAACTTCCTCCAGCACCGTTTGTCAGGAGTTTGCTCTCTCTCTCAGCTAACCTTACTATTCATACAAACACATGCCTGATAACTATTAGATTATTTAAAGAGCCAGAAGGAACCCATAAGCATTTTCACCTGTTTCTCAATTTAAGACCCCCATACCCCTGAATAAAAGAGCAGCTTAGCAAAAAAGGGTGCTGGGGGGGGTGGAGATGAAGGGGAAATGGTTAAGCAATGCTTCTCCTCCTGCCATTCTTCTCCTTAAAAATTCTCAAGTCTGCTTTGGGCTTAAAAGTCAGTGGGAAATGAACTGCATGTAACGTCTAGTTTGATACAAAGGAAAGTCTATTCAGGATAGAACATGAAGATTGTACTAGAAGTGAAGAATGGATTGACCCTCAGACTGAGGACCTATTAGACATGATGTAGAAAAAGATCTGTGACAGGGATCTCCCATGGTAGTTGCTATAAAAAAAGAAGCTGTGCTCTACAACCCTTTCCTCCCTTGCCCTTTTCCTGATTACTAGGATACTACTGGTTTTAATTTGTTTTTATTGTTCCGTGTGTGCGTGTTTTAAAAAAAACAGTCCTTCTGCCAATTTTTATTGCTATTTGTTATATTTGTTCCCTTATGTCCCCCAAGAAATACATGGTTATGTACACTTTCCTGGGGGGTCTTCTCTCCTGGTATGATCAAGACTACAGTATGATCACATCTTGCATGCAGTTAACTTGAACGATTTCAACCTTGTGCGGTTGAAAGCCAGTTGGTTGAAATACTGCAAATTAATTACACGCAAGGTAGAGAGCTTTAATGTTACTTTTGCGGTGGCTTTCTCAACTTTTAAGTTCTCAGACTTGCTTACCAGGCTTTGGGAGCCCACCCAAGATCATCCCAGAACCTTGGGGAACATCCAGGTTAGGGTGTTCACACAGAGGCAGTTTGGGCAGACATGTTTTGTGTCCAAGCGCCATCCCTGGAACATAACTCACAAGGCGTGATCATACTGTAGCTTAATTCAAAAAAGAGAGTGAAAATAGGGTTATACATAACAAGTGCAATAATAGGCAGACTTCAAACACATTTGGGTTCTACAGTCCTGAGGAGTTCCACATAGTTAGGAAAGCCTGTGGTTCAGTAACAGAGTATGTATTTTTTAAGTAGAGAGACATAGGTTAAATCCCTGGCATCTCCAGGTAGGGAAGGGAAAGGTCTGAAATCCTGGAGTATGTAGATAATTCTCAGCTAGATGGACCAAAAGCAACTTCCTGTCTTCCTAGTTTTATTGTATTTATACCCATATTGCTAAGAGTGTGTACTAGCAATCTCTGGCCTGTTGTCTCACCTAGGAATATACTTGGCCTGATACCAAGCTGACAGAAAGACATCTGTTGCATATTATGTAGCTATATATGGCACATACAAACTACCTTTTCAAGTTATTGCTGAACAGGGCATCAAGTACAGGGCTCAAAAGCCACTGAAGTTTGCTTTACTAATTGGCTTATGTTATAAACTAGTCCTGTTGTCTAGCTTATCATTTATGGTGGAGGCGATTTTCCCCAAATATCGCTAAAATGCATGACTTAGTGCAGAACAGGAATGGAGCTTCAAAATCACTGACTAATCCCAAGGTGAGAGACTGATAGCATATAGAAGTGCTGGCACAAGAACGCTGCCAACATTTTCTCCTCTCTGCTTCCAGCACGCTTGCCTCCCTATCTGCATTCAGGGAATCCTGCTGCGATAGGCGAGTGAGAGAATAGTGATCAGAGACAACCATTACTGCTTGGGAATTTAAAGCACCTTCAGAAAAGACACGGAGTGCCAAGCTCAGCTTGCCACCCACACAGTACAGATTGAAAGCAAACCAGAATGAAGACAAGCTGACCTCCCGCTATCTCTTTGGGCATGAGACTGCAGCAGTCAACAAAGTAATTGCTCCTCTGAGGTTAGAAGGGGATACAGATCTGGAGGAAAGTTCCAAGAGGCTGCAAAAGGGGTGTGTGCGCACGCCAATCTTAAATCTGTCTCCTCCTGCTGACTGATATGAAAGGTAAATTGAACTGATCTTGTCAGTGACAGCAGCAAAATAATCTTATGTTTATTTTAAAAGAAACCATCAAATGAAAATCTGCCTGTCTTTCCAACCAGAATGAACTGTTCTCAAAACCTTCACCAATGGCACATTCTCCAGCGGGTATACTCTGACCCATAGCAGTTCTCCGGGGGCTTTGCCATCGCTTATTCCTTTTAACTGGGATTGAACCTAGGCCCATGTTTTCTGCACTACTGAGTTATTATCTTCCCTATACAAACAGGAAGCTGTTCTGCTAGAACTCTCGCAGGTCTTCTCTCAGTCCAAAATGGCTAGTGTGCAGCAGTCAGTACAGGTGAGCAGGCTGTGAAGGCCAAGCGCTGGTATTCCAGCTGTCTACCAGCAGAAGACAACATGTCTGTCCTTTCCCCAGAACATATCTCTCTCTCACTGGATTCAGCTGCATAGATAGCTGCTTGGGTGCCTGGTGAGGGGGTGTGTCCTGCAGCCGGGGACACTCTCTGACACCTCCTCCTCAGCTGTAGGGCGGCTGAGGGAGAGGCAGTAGGCAGGCCCCCCCAGTGATGACACCCAAGGCATGCCACACCCCCTTCCTCTGCCACTGACTGGATTATAGCACAGAACCAGGAATGCAGGAAGCTGTTCCCCTGGAAATGCCTTGGGTCACTGGTCTTCAACTGGTGGGTCAAGGCTCACTAGTGGGTTATGGCCTGATCCAAGGTGGGTTGCGGCAGGAGCACTACCACCATGCATATATGTGACAAAAAGGTAAGAGATGGATCTCCAAATACATGTTTGACTCAAAAGGGAATCCTTGGTCAGAAAAGGTTCAAAATACCTGCCTTACATGAAACCATTCATTTGAAGAATGGAAGCGAAACCCTTCTGTACCTGTGGGCTACATTATTCTGACACTAACCAATGGCATAGTGTCAATCCACACACACCCAGGCTCCAGCTCCCTTTCCCTAGCCAGCACATCGCTGTTTCATATTACTCAGCTTCATATGCATGTTTAATTTATATAAATATATTATCATATATATGCTGAAGAACTGTGCTGTGAATGATTCTTTACTAAAGAATTTTCCAGTGGATTGCCCCAGAAACAAGAAAGGTTTAATATACTTGTTTTCATTAAAATCACCGTCTTATTTAACTAGTAAAATCTGTCTAATTTCTCTTCACTGCCAATTACTTGAGCTCTCTCCACAGGCTGCACAGCAACTGTTGACTCTCAAATTGCCCTTCTTTGTGATCTCATTAAGCTTCTACTCATATTGTTATTTTACTGTGTTATTAATGCAGCATTTAATATTTAATTCCAATGGTAACCCTTTTTCAATAAACGTGGAAACGTTTATTCTACTCATTCATGGCCAGGGCGCGAAGTGTGGTGTCTTTACTGCCTAGTAAAAATGCTTCACCATGATTTAAACACACATTCAAACACCTTTTAAAATATGCTTTGTGCATGTAAAAACAGCAGACAACACTTTGTCACAGAACACCCCAATAAGTCAAGTTCAAATAACTTGGGATGATCTTTTCCTTCCCTCCCCCCACCCCCTAAAAAATCCCCTGCAAAGTATGGGGGGTGAGACTAGCCCACCTACCAATGGTGGCTTTAGCAGAAAACAGCTTACAAAACCAGTACAACATTTCCCTTCCCTTCCTTCTCCCTGAATCTGCCTGACATGGAAATGCAGTTCACCCTAGGTAGGATTTTGGTTGTCTTTAAATAAACAGGCAAGACCACAGATAACCAGTAAGGCACCTGGTGGTTACCCCTTTATTTGATTCTACTGCAGTAGATGGATAGATGGATCAAAACCCCAAACAAATACATCACCAAGCCTTTTATACAATTTGCAACTAGTAAAAATTAGCAAGTGTCAAAGCAACAAGAATAATTGTGTACAGCCATTTTATCTTCATTAATATTAATATCCTTTATTGCTCCTTATCTCTGTTGTCTTTTGGTACATTAGCCTCTGCTGCATCATTTCCGTGAACATGGCACAAGGTTCTAACAACCTTTTTTTGCCCATCACAGGACTTGCACATAATATGCTACGGAGTTCAGTAGCAACCTCAATAGCAATTAATAAACACAAGAGCAAACAGCACTGGACTTCTTCCTGAGCAGAGGGCTTCTACAGTTCATTTTGATTCAGTGCTATTTCCTATGTGTAAACTGATTTAAGGGGCAGTAGAATTTGGGGAGCAAAGACAGGGATAAAAGGCATTCCTTTCACATGGCTTCTCCATTTGCTCTCTGTACTATTTCAGGTCAGGTTTTGCTGGTAGAAGTGCTATTTCATTAATTTTTCCATAACACCCCGAAAAGCTTCCCTGGTGTGGGGTTCGTTCTTAACCACCCAAAATCAGGCAGATTAATATTGTGTGCATTGAAGCTCCACTGGTGCAGGATTTCTCCACAAGATTTTCCCCAACCCCACACTTTATCCCCATGCAGCATAGACCCCTGTATTTGGTAGCCTCCCTCTACCCCAGACCCTCTGGAGCAGCTTTGCCAAAAGCTAAAGGAAGATAAGGAAAGGTTTGGGTGGATAAGTTGTCTTCCATTTGCACAAACGCCGTATACAAGCTTATGAATCTACATAATCCTGCTTTAGAAAAAGTCCTTCTCAAATCTTGCGGCAATGAACTCCATACATTAATTATGGATTGTGCAAAGGAGCAGTTTCATTTTTTCCTGTCCTGAACCGACTTCCAAGTCATTTCACTTGATGACTGAGTTCTTCTATTAACATGTTTTATTTGGGAAATAAGCGTGGAGACTTATTAGTCGCACAGGCTTGTTATGGAGCTTCTGACACATGTACACATGCCTCAGGATATTTTATTAGTTTCTGGAATTGGCTTTACGTCTTCTGTTGGATACCTTTTTTAAAAAGTGCTTGCTTCCATCATTATATTTTTGACTTTTTTCTGAATCAGAAAACAATGACCAATGTGAAATTTGTCAACTCAAATCTGCTACACTACATTATTAGCAACACAAAGGGGTAAATGCCCTTTTCTTGTTTATAGTGCCCTTTTTGTCAGCCAAAATAAATTTCATCTGAACAGACACAGAGAAGCAGTTTTATTACACAGAATACGAGGACATGTAAGAGCTAGCACTGTTCCAATTGTTCTTGGCAGATGCACAAGTACTACACCAAGCTCTGATTGGAAAACCCAACTCTGGAAAATATTTTGCATCTTTTATAAATTTATTTTCTCTCTGCTTCCCTCTCTCTTTTCCCGATTGTTCTGTATTATCTGGCATTGTTCCTAAATAGTAAGTGGCAAAACCATATTTAGTTGCTTCTTGCTTCAATCTTGGGACAAATGCATCTTTGCACTGGTTTCCATCTTGGTTAAAAACCAGCTCTTGCACGTTTCTGTCTTCTTCCTTTTTGCAGTATTTTAAAAAACAAAACACTATTGTTTCAAGAGGAGGGAAATACAAGGAATAGATGTACCCCAGCTCCTGAGATATTTATCATGGGTTTGGGAGCACACTTGGAAGCCTCTGGTGCTGGTAGGTGTTTTCCCCGTGGAAGCAAGAGATGGAGATCTGACTGTTTCTTTTTTGCAACAGCCTATGAGATACCCTCACAAGAGCTAGAAGACTGAAGAATGAAAAACTTAAAATAAGAAGTACAATGGTTGTATACTGTTTTTTTTAAAAAAAATAGATATATACTTTTGTACATATTGGTGATTTTGCTAATTTTGAAAAATACAAGACTAAGCACACAGCCCTTTCTTCCTCTCATTCTCACCTTTCACAAACAACACATTAATATTTAAAGGGGGGAATGGATGTTAAACTTTCAGCACAAACTTGAAATTAAAAAGAGATTTCTCACATTCATAACCCTGTGCAGAACAGATTTATTGGTTTCAAAACTTCTTGCATTTTTCCATATTGTGAAGCCTTGAGTATTCACCAGAGATATAGATATAGTGTTTTAATATACTGCTGCACAGAGGAGCAGATACAGCCAAATAATTAATATCCAGCATGAGAAATCAACAGAGGTAGTCATGGGATTGCAAAAAGGAGACCAAAACATGGCTACAAGTACCACAGAGGGACTGGAGTTCAAAAGGAAGGGAAAAAATTTATGGATCCTTAAGGAAAACTTTGCTGCTTCATTTTATTTAATTATCTCAAATAATTATCCAAAGATGGCAGCTGGTTTTAATGCTGAAATTAAATTCATAAACATAAAAAAACACATTAACACTCCTTGCTCCACTGTGTAAAATAAAGGATGGCATTCTGTGACTTACAATGTCATTTTCCAAAGTGGGTAAACTTGTGGCCCAGGTTGCTGGGCTCCAACTCCTATCAGTCTCAGCCAGCATGGCCAATGGTTAGAGATAATGGAAGCAATAGCTGCAGCAACATCTAGGGGGCCACAGGTCCCACACCTATTGTACAGATCCCACAACTGTAATGGTGCCTTGGAACAACGATGCCAAGGGGCAAGGCAGTGGTCCAGCTTTCTTGGACATACATAAATGAAAGCCTAAAATGTGATAGATGGACACTCAAAACAAAACAAAAGATAAAGGACCTTTGTTTATCGTGGCTGTGGCTCTTATGATGAAAGCTATTGGGTGATCTGCAAAAGATCCTGTCTTAATGCAAGTCACATAACCCTTAAGTGTGTGATCTGCAGCAGTTGTCAATGTGGGTTTAAATGCATCATTTGGAACTCAAATATATCCAGAGATGGCAAAAATAGTTTTCTGGCATTCTGCCATAGGCATAGGCAGAAATCAAGCTCAGATTCAGAGGAGGTGTGGTGTGTTTGTTTCTGCACAAGCTTGTACAAGCCAGCACCAAATATTTAGGAGCCAACTCTGTATGTAAAGGGACCCCTGACCATTAGGTCCAGTCGTGGCCGACTCTGGGGTTGCGGCGCTCATCTCGTTTTATCGGCCGAGGGAGCCGGCATACAGCTTCTGGGTCATGTGGCAAGCATGACTAAGCCGCTTCTGGAGAGCCAGAGCAGCGCATGGAAACGCCGTTTACCTTCCCGCCAGAGCGATACCTATTTATCTACTTGCACTTTGACGTGCTTTTGAACTGCTAGGTTGGCAGGAGCAGGGACCAAGCAATGGGAGCTCACCCCATCGCGGGGATTCGAACCTTCGACCTTCTGATCGGCAAGCCCTAGGCTCTGTGGTTTAGACCACAGTGCCACCCACGTCCCTTAACTCTGTATGTGCATAGGTAAAATACTGTATCTTAATGGCATCAGACAAATGTTTAGTTGCCCAGAGAACTAGGATGCTAAGATTCTTCTTTTCTTAGGCTCTGCACGCCAGCACTTAACTCATTAGGGTTGAATTATTTTTATTTTGACTAATTTTGCTTGTTATCCATGCTACAGAGGAAGCATCCTGTCTCTGTGGTGCCTTTCAAAGTGCACTACAAGAGAACATTTGGGTTGCTCGTTCTCTCATTGGCAGCAAATAAAGCAACTGCTTCTATCAACCTCTCTAGTGAGGAAAGATCTGGTTAAGCAGAAAAGCATGCATCTAGGTGGTGCCCTGGGCACTAAGCTCAGATATGTTACACAGCTACAATATATTTTCCTCTTTAAAGGTCAAGCTGACAGGCAGCAATACCCATACTATGGTACAACTAAATCTCTAAGCCTAGGATGGAAGGGAAAAAAACTTAAAACTACTGAAGGATCAGCAAGTGGAAGTCCCACCCCCTGGGGGGTTGCCAATATCCTCCACCCACCCCTACATTTTACATCTAACGGCCCTGCAAAGTGGTCCAGATAAGAACAACACTTAGAAATAGAACTGTAGCACACTGATTGCCTGCTGGCAGCACAGCTTACTGGGATGTAACAAGAAACACTGCTAGTCAATCACTGCAGCTTCTCAAATGTGAGCTCTCGATTAGGTCTCTGGTGGATTTTTTTAAAGGCGAAAACTCAGTTGCCCTTATCTTACAACTACACACTAAGATTAGCAGCCAGGATTCTTATAAGTTTACAAAATCCCTGCTTGTGTTGCAAGCCATTTCTGCTGAAGTGGCTGGACTGCACTATCTGCCAGTCTATAACATGCTTCAATTTTTAGTTGCGCCCCAACTTTAACATCTTACATTTGAGCTACTTCAGACAGATCTTGAGGGATGCACATGATACATTCCCCCATGTGACAATACCTCTCAATTCATATCCGGAGGGGGGCGATCACAGCTTTGAAATGAAGCCCTCCATGTCCAAAACCTCCTGAAAGGCAAACTCACCATGCAGAAACTGCATCTGCATTATCAGATGCAGATAACAAATGGCATCCGCATTATCAGACATATCAGGTATAGTTTACCTGAGTGCACACAACACAAACTGCCACCAGATGGCAACAGCTGTTCCTCCTCTTCATCATCACTACCTTGCCAGCCCCTTCTGTGCTGCTACTCTTCAGCCCAATGCAGCATCATATGGAGGAGTAAAAACAGTTGTTCCCTTCTCCTGCCCACCCCAGGGTCATAGGATTGTGGAAGTAGCAGCACTCACTCACCCACCAGCCAACCAACCCATTGGGGCAGAAGGAGAATGTGGGTGGGCAAGGACACTGTTGTCAAGGTAATAGCTGTGCTGTTCTTGTTCGTCCTCCATAGCACCACTTTGACTGTGTCCAGAAAAGGAGGAGGAAGGAAAAGGAGAGGCTGAGGGTGATGGTGAAGAAGAGAAACAGCAGCAGCCTCTGCTGACATAAGGGAGAGAGGAGAATAAGCATGCTCTGGCAAGCACAGCATCCATCTGGGTATATGAGAGTGCGGTTGTAAAGAGGGTAGAAGAGATCCACTGCAAGTTTCTTGGTCCTCACCAGCCATAGAATGCTGGCTCTCTGTTGTGCAGAGTGAATAGAAAACCAGTGGAGTGGAAAGGATGGAGCATCTTAAAAGGAGATGGGTTGGATTTCTTAAGAACAGCCCTATACACTGCAATGTTTTGTTTCAGGCCTTACTTGTACAATTCTATCTCTGACACAGGTTTGGCCCTACAGACTATCTGGATAGGAGCCCATCTGAGTTTGTGGGAAGTGAAATCCATATAGACTCCATACAAGAACCTTTAAGATACCATAAAGCACATTGTGTATTCTGACCAAGTTTTCACAGCTTTGCTGGCAAACCTAAATTTCCTGGGCAGAATTACTCAAGACACCGCTCCATTGTTCACGAACAACCATACTGCAGCCAGCAAACTGTACCACACAATTTCCTCCAAAGCAACTGAAAAGAAAAGGGCAGTGAATTACAAGAAGTTATTTATTCCTGATAGTAGATTAATCCAAGCACCCTTGCAAAGTGAGAAGTCAAAAGAATTGGGCATGAGTGCTGGAGGAGGAGGAGGAAACTGGTAGTTCCACAGTTGGAGAACAGAAAAAAATGCCTTACGGCTCAGAGAAGCCCCAGAAAATCCAGCTGTTAGTGTCTGGCAAACAGAAGTTACATAACTCCCTTCCTTCCTTACAGGCACTCTGCATTTTGACTGTCTTCCTTTCCCATTTAAATTTACTGTCTCAGTAATTTCTTATTGATCTGCACTTCAGCATAAGTTATTTCACCCGATTTACCCTTTTGACAACCACTTTAACAAAGTGCACATTTCAAAACAAACAAAAAGCTCCCTTGGACTCCCCACCCCTGCCATTTCACATCTCAAAAACTGACACTTTTTTTTTCTTGCACAAGAAATGGCCATTGGGGCCTTTTTGTTCTTGAGTTTTATTTTTGTTCTTTTTGAGAACTAGAGAGAGTAGTTGATCAAGCATAAGCCCTGAGGTCTGTTCTGGGTTTTGGTCTGTTCTTTAAAATGTGTGGCACAGAAAACTTAAAGAGAATTTGCTAGAAACTCTGATAGCTTTAAGCAATTCTCTCACACGTCACCGTGTTTTAAATGGTAGCTCCGTAACAACCAGTTAAAATTCCTTATGCAAGAGAATGAGACCAGAGAAGAATGAGCACTGAGGATGTTTATGGGAAGCCGCTCAGGAAGAACTTATGGACTTTAGCTGTTCTTCATTGTTGCTCCCCTCCCCAAGTATGTTGTTTCTGGCTATGGAAGTATCACACAGCCATGGTCTTCCATGATTTTGTCTGATTTCCTTTCAAAGCCATCCAACAGTGCCATCCTAAACCACCTCCAGAGTTAAGTCCTAATGAATTCAACTAGGTTTTCAGTCTAAGGGCTTGTCCACACTTCCGCTTTCTTGTGCCTAGAAAGCACCAGACTGAGCAGCTTTCTGCTTGACCCACATTTTCTCAGCATGGATCTAAGCACTTTTCTTCTTGCCTCATTACTTTCCCAGAGAAAACCCACCCTTTAGTGCTAAACTGGAGCAAACATCAATCCAGAGAAAACCCAAATTCCCATTTGCTCTGACTGAGTGCTAAAAAGCAGTTTTCCCCAAGTGAAAGGAGTAGGACTAAAGGAAGTGTGGATAAGCCCTAAGTTGGTGGCCATCACCACATCTCTTATAGTGAATAAAAGGTAAAGGTAAAGGTACCCCTGCCCATACGGGCCAGTCTTGACAGACTCTGGGGTTGTGCGCCCATCTCACTTAAGAGGCCAGGGGCCAGCGCTGTCCGGAGACACTTCCGGGTCACGTGGCCAGCGTGACATCGCTGCTCTGGCGAGCCAGAGCCGCACACGGAAACGCCGTTTACCTTCCCGCTGGTAAGCGGTCCCTATTTATCTACTTGCACCCGGAGGTGCTTTCGAACTGCTAGGTTGGCAGGCGCTGGGACCGAGCAGCGGGAGCGCACCCCGCCGCAGGGATTCGAACCGCCGACCTTTCGATCGGCAAGTCCTAGGCGCTGAGGCTTTAACCCACAGCGCCACCTGCGTCCCTCCTTATAGTGAATAACATAGCACAAATTCAGCCGGAATCCCCCACCATTCAGCTTTATTGAATGATCTTGAGAAAGAGCAAACAAACAAAACCAAAAACCTTTGTCTACACTCACACCACAATTAACTATACACTTCTATCACATCCCCACCTTACCCATCTAGGAGTGTTTCCAACTAAGTTATACTCAGAGTAGACTCACTAAAATAATGAACCTAAGTTAGTCATGTCCATAAACTACAGTAGGTCTAACACTGGATACTGCTGCTTTTTTTCTAAACGAAAAACCCCAATGTTGTAACCTTTCCTCATAGCAGGTTTGTTCCAGTCCCCTCTTACCATATTGGTTAACCTTTTTGGCACTTTTTCTAGCTCTGTGATATTCTTTCTGAATGAACTAGAATAAAATGTATGCTTACATGTGGACATGCATGCAAACACCTGAAAGAGGTTTTACCATCCATCTACGCATGCAGCATTTTCCTTAATGCCAACGCCAGTTTCTTTATCAGAAGGGATCAATTGTCCAAAAGTTGACCATATAGAGGAGGCATGTGGGAAATGGGTGAGAGGCAAAACAAAAGGAAATTAGATTCAATGGAAAACAGCTTAAAGATTTCCATTACAAAGAACTTCTAGAAGCAGTGAATAAAAATATACAGTTTAGATATTAAGCCTAGCTACTACACTATGCATAGATCTACTCCGATTAGCATTCTGTAAATATTGAAGATGGGTTCATTTTTGTTCTTCTGCTTTCATTTTCTCACAAAGACAACTGCAAAGGCAGTCTTCATTTTTTGTACAGATTTATTCTTAGCTGTCAAAAGGATAGCACTCCTGCTGTTAAGAAGGACAGGTGTGATATTTTCAAAACAAATATGCTCAATCCCCAGTGAAATCAGAGTGCAATTATCCTATTTATTTGCCTTGCTTTAGCAATAATCAATATAACATATACTACCACTACTGCCAGGCCAGGCCTGGCTTGATTTCCTCTGAGAGGGTAACTTATTTGCTGGGATCATTCAGCTAGGAGTAATTTCTCCCTCCCCTCCCTTGCTGCCGCCTGTCACATTGAAAGGCTCACTCCTGCCCGGGAATGAATGCAAGTAGTTTAATTAAGTTGAGTGTATGGAAATGACAGGCACTTCATATTTCTATATTCCAATATGCTTTGCATCCAGGAGCAGAGTAAGAAAGTTGCAACCCAATATCCAATAAAAGAAAATGTAAGGGCAACCACGGAGCCACTTCCAACAGGATTTATCCTTGCTTCTGCTTTTATCCATTTTTTACATGTGTGGGAAACCCAATGCTTATAATTTTAAGGTGGTTGGGATTCTTGTCAGGAGAGCCTCAAGGGTTCATCAACTACAGCTATCTTGGTTCAGTGGCAGCTAGGAAGTGATGAAAGACGAGTAGAGGAAAAGGTGAAAAGTGATAAGGGAGAGGCATTAATCTGCTGCCCCCTCTCCCCTCCAGGCAAGCTTAAGGCATTGGTCAGTGTCTAGCTAAGGTGCAAGATTCAATATAAAAGCACAGCAGAGTCCATTGTGAAAGAAGGTACTCTGGTTTATAGCTTGCTGCAAAAAATATTTCATAGAGTTTAATGGCAGTTTATGAATTCCCCTGAGGTAGAGCTCCTTGAAACCCCTCAATTGGCTGGCAGTTTGCCTACAGAGAAAGAAGTATGCAGTAGTTTAGTGGTGCCAGACAATCAATTTGAAAGTCTCATCTCAGAACCTCAACACTCTTCGTTTTCACTCAAAACTCGTATATTGAGAGTTGATGGAAAGTGGGGATCTGACTTTGGCCTCCTCCTCATTCACTTCTCCTACAGCAGCTCCATAAGTCACTTTTCAGAAAAAAAGTGCCTAAGAGCAGCAGATCTGCCACACTCCTGAGCTATTTCCCTTCTCACCTCAGGCAGCAAAGATACCAGGCTTAATCACACCTAACAATTTGCAACCTTCCCTGGCCTTGTGCCTCTCCAAACCTTGCTGGACCACAATACCCATAATCCCTTGATGTTGGCTCTGCTGGCTGGGGCTGATGGGAGTTGTAAAGGATCCTAAGGGCCATTTAGTCCAACCCCCTTCAATGCAGGAATCTCAGCTCTTAGCCATCCAACCTCTGCTTAAAAACCTCCAAGGAAGGAGAGTCCATCACCTCTCATGGGACTCTGTTCCACTTGTGAACAGCTCTTTCTGTCAAAGATTTTCCAAATATTTAGTTGTAATCTCCTTTCTTGCAACTTGAAGCCATTGGTTCGAGTCCTACCCTCCAGAGCAGGGAAAAAGAAGCATGCTCCCTCCTCCATGTGACAGCCCTTAAGTTATTTGAAGATGGCTGTCATATCTCCTCTCAGTCTCCTCTTTTTCCAGGCTAAACATACCCAGCTCCTTCAAGTACTCCTCATAAGGCTTAGTTTCCAGATCCTTGATCATCCTGGTTGCCCTTCTCTGCACATGTTCCAGCTTTTCAACACCCTTCTTAAAATTGTGGTGCCCAGAATTGGACACAGTATTGCAAGTGTGGTCTGACTAAGGCAGAACAGAGTGGTACTATTACTTCCCTTGATGTGGACACTATACTTCTGCTGATGCAGCCTAGAGTAGCATTAGCTTTTTTTTGCTGCTGCATCATACTATTGAGTCATGTTAAGCTTGTGGTCCACCAAGACCCCTAGATCCTTTTCACATGTACTGCTAAGTAAGCCAGGTGTTCCCCATCCTATATTTGTGCATCTGGTTCTTCTAGTTTAACTTTAATCCGCTCGTATTACATAGTTCATAATATGTACTAGAAGTATTTAATTTAGAATGAAATCCTGTGATCCAGAAAAGTTCCTTTGACGAGCTAGCACATTAAACTTTCAGTTTCTTTCATAGTTGAGCCATCTTAGGTTAGCATCTTGTGCCTGCACAGCAGAAAAGCTAAACCCATGGCATGTATATTTTAAGTGCATTGGAAGTTAGTGCTCAGACTTAGGGCTTAACAGGTATGTTATTACCATACTCAAATATGGTCTGGCAATTTACCGGGGAGAGATCTGGAGTAGGCCTCCGGCTTGCCTTTCTGTGATAGAATAAAAAGAGGAAATCCTGCATTCATCTGAAGCAGGAATCACTCTGAACCTGTAGGTTAGAACCTGCTAAAAAGAATTCCTCAGAAAGCCCCAATAAAAATTGAGGGGCAAATCGCTACTATAGCAAGCCCCAGATTGAGATAGTTCTTTCAGAATCCTGGGAAGAGCCCAGGATTTGCTAGATCATTCGCCAGATCATTTGTGTAGCTGCTACAACTGAACCAGGAAGCAGAGGTTTGTGGCCCACCTGGTTAGGAACAGGAAGCTCCATGGGCCTGGCTAAGTCAAGCCTATATTGTCAGAGAAACCCCCGTGTTCACACATTCAGTTCAGTGCAGCTTTTGTGCTGAGCAAAGGAATAGCAGCCATTAAAGCGCAAAAACCAGACATAGATTCTCAAATCACTTTCACAGGTACAAACATTGTTGAAGCAGCCTCTACATTTTGCAAGATTCCTGAAATGCAGTGTTCTACATCACACACTTCCACTTGTCCCATGCCCTGAAAGCACAGGTTTGAGAGGTTTTCAGCTTGCCCCGTATTATCTAGGCACAGGTCCACCAAGTGGTTTTTTCATTTGTCCTGCTGCTTTGCCTGGAAAAACTCGCTGCTTACCGCTGAATCGGAACAAACGTCGATCTACAAAGAAACTGGAAAGTGGCAGGACAAGCAGAAGTGTGCATGTCAAGTGTGTGTGTTTTATCAGAGAAAATACCTCATCCTATTCAATGTGAATCAGGATGCTGCTGATGCAGTAAGGTTTACAATGCAGGAATACACCATAACCACAGCACAATTTGTTTCTGACCATATGCTGAGCCAATTTGTTTCATGTGAAAATAAGGCAATTTGTTCCATTCTCATTCACACATTTGCCATGTTCTGAAGAGAATCGCGGGAAGCTTGCAAGGGCAGACTGGGGATGCTCCACTTTAGTTCCAAGAGAGCTCAATGAAATCTTCACTAAATGAATGAAGCCAATTTAATATTCCAATACCCAACAGAGCCAGGGGCTTGAAGGGAAGGCTAGAAGTATAGTGTTCATATAAATTGCTTTTTTGTGTGCTCATAATGGTTTATTGCTCAGTATCCCCAAGTGGTAAAAGAATCATTTGCTCTACTTCTACAGACTGAAAGCATACAAATTAATAATTCCCAATCTGTATGAAACTATCCTATTTTGTTTACTTGGGGTGATACCACCTTATGCATCATAGCCCTGTCCTGAGCCAGTTGAATTACTACAACTGTGAACAGTACATCATAAATCTAACACTTAAAAGAGGCTTATATAAGTCTTGGTGTCCTGACTCCAGAGCTCATTATGAGGACTATAATTAATTACTAGCAAGCCAGGGGATTAGCAGAAATATAACTAAAGCACTGAGCCATTATGTTAATGCATTTTTATATTCTCTGAGCAGGATCTGTCAAAATATGCCTTTTCATAACTCCCCATTTTGAGTAGGAATAAATATGGCTTTCATAAGGTTGATGTTTTTGACTTAAAACAAACAAATAAAAGTACTATTTATATTCCAATTCCAAGAAAAAAACATCTACGCAATGACAAATGCAAGCAGCAGGCCAATAAGCAGAGTGGCAAAAATATTGTGTAATTTTAAGTCAGATTCTCCGAAATGAAACCTTTCAAAGAGAATGCCTCCTCACTTAGCTCTGAGGCTACTGCCAGTAACTGATGGGCCAAGGTTTCATTTTTGTTTTTTAGGTGTGGAAATGCAAGTGGGGGTACACAACCTGCCTTGAAGGCAAGGCCAGCCTGTGATACCTTGACTTAAATTTGCCACTGCCTCTCAGTTCACCCTAACTCCTGAGTGTGAGAAAAGTTCAGGAGTGGCAGGTTAATTTTCATCTGGGGAGGGAGCAACTGTCAGTTAACTACCCTTTCACCAATGAGCAAATTCAGCCAATATTCTCCTTAGTCAAAGCATGTAGCAGGATAGTGCAGTCTGGCATGCAAGGCAGCAGCTGAATGAAGCTGGATAGGATAGCTCACAAACACCCAGCTCCATCCCTCCATTCCATCTGAACTGGGATATGTGGTTGAGGTGCTGAACGAACTTACTATTCTGTTACATGTGCAACTGCCCTCAGATTCTTGAGGAGGAAAGTTAATCAGGAGGAGCTCTTAAAATTCTGTGTGTGTGTTGCTCCTTAAAAATGTTGTTTCCCCACCGAAAACTGAAGTAGTAACTGACCTTATCTTACCCTCTCTGGTTCCCCACACTGCAATTATTCTCACTATGCCTGTCACTTGAGAACACCTGCAACCCCACCTGTTTATTTATCAAGGCCTGACAAAGGTAGAAATGGGTTTAAATCTAATTGGCTGCCTCAGTTAAGCATGCACCTGGAACAACATCAGTTTCCAAGCTACAAATGAACTCACCAGTTGAAAACAAGCATATACCTGCACTTAGTTAACCTAGTAAAGGCATGTGATATAGAATGTCTCTCAAATAAAAAGGATAGAGCCAGTGCTCTGAGGGGGGAAAAGAAAAAGTTGAATTAAAAAGTGAATTGTCATGTCAAGGTTATAAAAAAAAAATCATCAGACTGATCCCAGTATGAGCATACTGATTCTTCCCCCATTAACTGTATTCTGCTTCTAATTTAGAATGGAAAAATGACAAGCTTTCTTTAACCATGTGACAAAGCTTTGTTTTTGTGCTGCAACACAAATAAAAGCTCTTATGCATCATTTCTCTTTCAAGTTTTCTTGCTGCATAAGCAAATAAACAGATACAAGGAGAAATGGAAAAAAATATTAGCTCTTCATAAGCAGGCTTCTTAACAGCTATTTCACTGAAATGTTTATACATTAATGGGCCTTTGTGTGTTGGGAGAATAGATACATCTTGACAAAATGAGTTACTATATGCTTTGTTTTATGTGCTTGATAAATAGGACCAAAATAATTCCAGTGTCGTTCACGTGGTGAATTTGAACAGCATTGTGGATAGGGTTCTGAAATCTTTCCCATTATTTCTTCTCATTCTCTCGACTATGCCCCAGCTGATTGATAAAAGAGAATATTTCAAAAGGAAGGAAAATGTGGCACATTTGCTGATAACATGATGTGAGCATGCAAAAGTGCCCAAACCATTCTTCTTCATCTTTCAAGATTTTTTTTTTTTAGCCAATGGTAGGGTGAAGCAAAACACCCAAAAGGAAAGAACTATGGATTTTTGTGGAACAAATCTTTAAAAGTCTGACCTTGATCTCCTCAAAGCCTCATTAAAAGGCAGAAAACTGCACAGCACAGAAATATATCTATATCTAGGCTGTCATGCACAAAACCAAGTAACGCTAGGATAAATGGAATTCTGTTACAAGAAAAGCAGTCGGTTTCCCCATCACACACACATTCAGACTCCACGGTGTTTTAGAACTTTATTTCTTTCACAATTTATTGAAAACTTACTTCACATGTCAAAGTTGTCCAGAAATGTGCTTAAACTTGCTGGCTACCACCCCTTTGTTTCCCATGTAAATGGTAATCCCTGCATTCCTAGATCGCCACAAGTTCAGATGCTGCTTTGGTCAGACAAGATAAAGTGAGGATACAAAGTCTATGAATACTGTGGCTGTGAAAATACAGCACATAATGAATTATCTGTGCTCAGTAATCTCTTCTTTTGTATGTCATTATTTTTTAATTTTGTAACATTAATATTTAAGTTTTAGAGCTTGATCCTGCGGCAGAGCTGAGCCTCCAGACAGTATGAAGACCTATAATCATTCAAAATGGTTGCATCAAGGAAACAAACTCGAATAAGGCCACCTTCCTGCATCACACCACAGGCCTGATTTACACATGTATGTGCATCATGTAATTTCCCTACACTTGAATTACTATGCAACAGACAGGGCCCACCCAAGACATTTTGACACCTGAGGCAAACCACAAAGTGACGCCCCTGCCGCCAACAGGTGGAAGGAAACCAGCAGTGCCTCCTATTCATCAAGAGGCACTGCCACCACTGATTTCTGGGCAAAAGCAAAACGAGGATGAACAAGGAGGGTGCAAAGGTAACGTGGAGAAGTAAGGTCCAGGAAGCTCTCATCAGTTTCCCCCCATTAGGCTACTCTTCTACTCACCATGCAAACCTTTGGCACCAGCCCTGGTAAAGCTTCCAAGTTTCTTGGAACCCACCCCCTCAAAATAATTTCTCACACCTTTTGCATTAAGAGCTTAACTGCAGAGCTGTAAAGCAGATGGTTCTTCCCAACTTGTGCTGCCGTGCTGGGAGCAGAGGGAACGAGAGTTTCCTTTTGGTGTGAAAGAATGTATTGTGTGTCTCCTTGTCACCCTTAAGAAAGACTGCATGAAATAAGGGCTTTGTCTAAAGTGAATTAAACCACTTACTAAATAGTGTTCTGTATTGGTTATAAGATGCCAGAAGGCCTCGATTATTAGGCACCATTCATGGGACCACTGGGCTGGAAGGATGTCTAGTGCAGTGGTTTTCTGTCTTTGTCCAAGGCAAGGCTGGAGCACACTGAAAACATTATCAGGAGCTAACCATCAAAAAAATCCATAGTGACAGCCAAGCTTCACTGAAGAGGAGGAAGAGAACCATTTCTCTAGGATTGCTGATCTTTCTCTATACCTCTGGTTACAAACTTAATTCGTTCCGGAGGTCTGTTCTTAACCTGAAACCGTTCTTAACCTGAGGTACCACTTTAGCTAATGGGGCCTACCACTGCCACCGCACAATTTCTGATCCAGAAACCTCAGCAGTATGCAAGGGGGTTGTGGCAGATGTATAAAGATCCAACAAGAAAAGGTTTTACTGAAGGAGGGAAATCTGGAATCTACAGGTATATGAAAGTCTGGAATCCTACCCCTCTGAAGCAAGACAGGACTGTCAAACCATCAGATAAAGCCACCAGTTCAGTTTGTGATCAACACCACAGTGACCACATACAGAAAATGCAGACAGCTTGAGTTGATCCATAAGGGAAGAGAAACTACAAGATATTATCCATTAATCTATTATTTCCAAATAACTTCAACTATATGTTGTTCTTTGCTCCTGTAGCAGTTTCAGGAAGAATGTTTTAGTCTAATAACATTGCTAATTTTTAGAGACTTCATTTTTGTTTCCAGCCTAAATTGGTTTAATATCCACATACACAGCACAGTGTATTAGTGATGGCTGACATTCTGCAGTTCAGAAGGGATCCATTAATTTCTAAACTAATTGTTAGGGTCTGTTTTGAATCAAGCTCCCTGTGATGCTCTCAACACACATCCCAAAACATAAAAGGGCAAACCCAGCAATCAATGTTACTAATGCAAATTATGAAAATGCCACAACCAAACTGAACAACACATTTGCCAGCATGAAAGTGCTCCTGTAGCTCACATGATGCTCTTTACTACAACATTACAAGCCTGTTCTGGCACCTTACACTGCATAGGAGAGCTCAAAAAGCAGTAATTCTTTGGGATTTGAGGTCCTTGCAAACTTCCAACTTCTGACATCCACATTTTTACTGCAAATTATCCCAAGTACAAGGACCAACAAATGCTGACCTGTCTTACTTCTGAAAGGGTGAAACACAAATATTTTAAGGCCCCAGGTTAGTTTAGAAAGACAACCTATGCTAACCTAAGAAGAAAAATCACTCACACCTGCTAACACAGTTCCAATTTTGACAAAGGAGGTTAATTAACACATACCTCTGCCACATTAAAGCCAATGTAACTAAATGACTATATTAAAAATAAGATTTCTTCTTATAATGTAAGAATATGATTTACAGGGAATATTAAATTAAAGCAGAGTTATAAATCCAGATATACCTTTTATTTCACAAACGGTCTTCTTCCTTGTTCTGTAAGGTTGCTGTAAAATTGAAAAGCTTTACTTATTTTGAAGGTGTCTAAACGGTGTTTCCGTGTGCTGCTCTGGTTCGCCAGAAGCGGCTTAGTCATGCTGGCCACATGACCCGGAAGCTGTACGTAGGCTCCCTCAGCCAATAAAGCGAGATGAGCGCCGCAATCCCAGAGTTGGTCAAGACTGGACCTAATGGTCAGGGGTCCCTTTACCTTTCATTCCAGCTTTCATTCAAAAAAAATTGCAGAGTGCATAAAAATCAAATATCCATGCAGTATTAAAACAAAAGAAAAATCAACCAAAATGAAATCTGAAAACATAATACTGTAAATCAAAAACTACCCAATCTGCTACAACTGTGTAAGCTGGAGGGAAATGAACATCTTAACCTGACAGTGTCAGCCAACAGATGATCAGCTTAAAAAATTCTACCCAGTTTCTTGAACTGAACACCAAGAGCCAAAAAATCTGCACATATCTTTCTATCTAAATTCTATTCTACTAAACATATTTGTGACAGTGAACCCTGCTTGCCTTGAAGACAAGTGTGTGCTATGCAAGGAACCTCTCTGAGCAGCCCATTCCATAAATGGGGTGCCACCACAAATGGAAGAGTTGCAGGATGGAGTAACTGATTTCTGTAACCCTCATACTTGTCTCAGACCTTAAGTAGCAGGTGCAAGGATCATTCCACTGACTGAGAGGCATGTAATATGAAACAATTTCCTGCAATCTCTGCTGCCTGATCTTCTGCCAAGCCCTAACCAAGAAACTTCAGGTATTATGACTGGATGTGAGAACAGTGTTGTGCCTTCAGCATATTTAAAATAAAAGGTTAAGATATAATCATCTGACACCCAAGCCCTGGGGAACTAAGGATATATATTTATAGGCACACTTCCTACCAATACACATACTTACCTCTAGCTGCTGATAGGCGTCTCTATCAGACATAGCTGCATAAAAATCTCTCCTCCAGCATTTTGGATTCAAATTTCATTGCAGGGCACTTTGATTCACATCATAGCTATAGTTGCAAAAACCCTTTTAAATGTTAGAAGTGCAACGTATTTGCAAATAATCCTGGCACGGGTACCAGATGACTTTTTATATCTTGGATGTATTTTAGGCAGCAGTGAATTTTAGACACTTACATCACTGTAATTGAAATACCAGTATAGCTGTGCGCATCTACGTCCAATTTTTGACTTGGCAAAGCAGTCTAGAATAGCTCTGCAACCTTTACTGAGAATGTGGCTGGAAAAAAAGCACAAGCTGAGAAAACAGCCCTTTTGAGTAGATATTTGTTTTCTAACCATGATTGGAGACTTGAAAAAGAAATGGGGAGAGGGGAATGAAGGATCCCTGATCTCTTGCATACAGCTTATTGAATGTTCCCCTATCTAGCTTTCATTCTGGCACCATCTATACAAAAACCATGCTATCCAAGGGACACAAAATCCAGAACACACAGGGTTCTTCAGCCACATATGGTATAAGCAGATATATAAGATAGTTGCCAAATGCCTCCTTAAACCAAGGTTACAGGTGCCAAAATGGAATGTCTAGTCGCTATTTTGGGGCCAGATGGCTCGAAAGTCATATTTTTCAATATAACTTTTTGGCTCCTGAAATTTGTTCTGCAGATAAAATATCACAGATAGAATTCTAAAGGACGTATTGTTTGTGTGTGAAAACAGGCAAGATCCAAGGACCCCCAGACATGCACCTCCAGATGGTGGAAGAGAAGAAGAAGAAGAAGAGTAGTTTGGATCTGATATCCCGCCTTTCACTCCCTTTTTTTAAGGAGTCTCAAAGCGGCTAACATTCTCCTTTCCCTTCCTCCCCCACAACAAACACTCTGTGAGGTGAGTGGGGCTGAGAGACTTCAGAGAAGTGTGACTGGCCCAAGGTCACCCAGCAGCTGCATGTGGAGGAGCGGAGACTTGAACCTGGTTCCCCAGATTACGAGTCTACTGCTCTTAAGCACTACACCACACTGGCTCTCACTGGAGACATCAGGTGCCATCCTTGGTCACAAGTGGCAGATAGTTAGGTGCAGAATGCCCTGGGTATGAGCTGTTCATGGGAACTGGGTCAAATGACACGAAGAACTATTTCCAGTGAAGTAGTGGTTGTGGCAGACAGTCTTGTGGCACCTTAAAATCAAACACATTTACAATGGTACCTTGGGTTACATACGCTTCAGGTTACATACGCTTCAGGTTATAGACTCCGCTAACCCAGAAATAGTGCTTCAGGTTAAGAACTTTGCTTCAGGATGAGAACAGAAATTGCGCTCCAGCAGTGCGGCAGCAGCTGGAGGCCCCATTAGCTAAAGTGGTGCTTCAGGTTAAGAACAGTTTCAGGTTAAGAAAGGACCTCCGGAATGAGTTAAGTACTTAACCTAAGGTACCACTGTATTATGGGCTAAACGTTCATGGACTGCAGTCTACGTCCTCAAAACAATGGCATTCCACCACACATTGGCAGCAAGTCAAAGTCTGGCCCGGAGGAGCTACAGGCTATATTTAGTATCACTCTCTGCTTCAAAGACTGTCAGAACTGAGCTGCCATGGAGACTGAACACATATCCGTCTGAGTCGGGGTTCAGGTAGCTGTGGAAGAGCAGAGTAGTATGCAGGAGAGCTTAAGTAACTGGGTTTTTATTTTGTTTTTTGTTTTGTTTTTTAAGAAATGAACACCCCCATTTATCCAACAAGGAAATTACTCCTCACCCTCTTAGCAGTAGGACTGTTATCAATCTTCATTCAGACAACCAAATCTTTCTTCTGAAGTATTTTAACACTAGGTATTCAGTATTCTAATACTCGTTTCAAAAGAGTTGAAAAGTCAGAGGATTCTTTAAACAATACAGTCAATTGCACAGTTTAAAATTCCTGTTCTGTCTTCTTCGCTCTCTGCTTTCATCCTCTAATAGAAGTTATTAGGAAGTGAAAATAAAAGGATGCCAATAGCATAAATCCACCTTGACTGAATGGTAAAATTAGATGCAATCTCTGCTGCATTGTTGTACATTATCTTTCTGCAGGCCTGGCATATGCATACTCTCTCTCTCTCTCTCTCTTTCCTATAGGCTACTTTACATATTACAAAGAAGTGATCAAGGAGGAAGCATAGGTCTGCCTTCCCTCCTACCAATGGGCCTTACTGATCTTCCTATACTAACATCTTGACCTGCAAAAGCCATCTAAGGCTCACAAATATCACTGTAACAGTCCTGAACCTCAACAATAGTGCTCCACAGATACTATGGGCACAAAAGGGTGTGCCAGTGTTCATAACTAAACTACACCTAAACATCTAAGGTAAAGGTAAAGGTACCCCTGCCCGTACGGGCCAGTCTTGACAGACTCTGGGGTTGTGCGCCCATCTCACTTAAGAGGCCAGGGGCCAGCGCTGTCCGGAGACACTTCCGGGTCACGTGGCCAGCGTGACATCGCTGCTCTGGCCAGAGCCAGAGCCGCACACGGAAACGCCGTTTACCTTCCCGCTGGTAAGCGGTCCCTATTTATCTACTTGCACCCGGAGGTGCTTTCGAACTGCTAGGTTGGCAGGCGCTGGGACCGAGCAGCGGGAGCGCACCCCGCCGCAGGGATTCGAACCGCCGACCTTTCGATCGGCAAGTCCTAGGCGCTGAGGCTTTAACCCACAGCGCCACCTGCGTCCGCCTAAACATCTAGAAGCATACAAATTAAAGTGAATCACAAAGACTTTCCTATTCCGATTCCTGACGTATTCTGATTTATAGGAGAAACAATTTTGCCAAGTAGGAAAGTAACTTTGAAATCCTTTAGGGACTTTTGGTACCATTCGGTTATTCAATGGATTGCCCCGAACAACAGATGAATAGATGATGCAAAGGCAGCAGGCTTTCCATTTTTACAAGAGCAGCAGGACCACCAGTTTGAGCAGACGGTGTTGAGATTGAACTTGACGGAGAGCTTTTTTTTTTTTAAGCAGCTAGCTGTCAGCCTAGGGATGCAACAGCTTTTTTGACAAAAACGTGATAAATTTGAAGGCAGTAGTTAAGCAACAGTGATACATATGAAGCACAATATTTTACACCAGATCAGCCTCACTTTTAATGCTTCCACATGTATTTTAAAAGTGAGTGCATCCAAAATATGGAATATGAAAGAAAATATAATAGAGAGCCAACCCCTAAGCATGATACTAATGTTAATTGCAAGCCAACAGTAAATACTTGGTGGTGCAAACCTTTGCCCAACATTAATGTTTAGGCAACAAACAAGGCAGACATCCTTCCAATGAAACAGTGGGGGCGTTTTTTATCTAAAATGAGCATGATCCAGGCAAAGAGCTATAACTGAGAAGAGCAATTATGTGAAGATTACAGTGAGAGCTTGAACAAATGAGTCAGTAACCAATCAGACCCAACATTTTGGCAGCATTATGCCTATTACACTAGCAAAACAAGTGCATTCCAAGCAAGTTGTCACATTTTTGACAAGCTTGTAGGATTCTATATTAAATATTCTACTTCCAAACATTTATTAAGAGTGATTTGCAATTTGTAATTTGCCATTCTTCCATTTGAGGAGAACAGATGCTTTTTCTTTTCTTTTTTGTGCTAAAGCCCAGACACCTGGATTTTGCAAAATTCCCTGAGCTTGCTAAATTATCAGCCAACCAGAAAGATTCACTGGAGCAAGTTACTTCCAAAAGCAAAACAAAAACAAAACCCCAATCCCACCCAAAATGGAAGAGAAAGGGAGTCACATCAACCATGGTTTGACTTTGCTGGTCTCAAAACTCTGAAAATTACTACCAGTTTTGTTTAATGGTTTATTAAAAAGAATGTACAGTGGTACCTCGGATTACAGACACTTCAGGTTACAGACGCTTCAGGTTACAGACTCCACTAACCCAGAAATAGTACCTCTGGTTAAGAACTTTGCTTCAGGATGAGAACAGAAATCGTGCAGCGGCAGCAGCAGTGCAGCAGCAGTGAGAGGCCCCATTAGCTAAAGTGGTGCTTCAGGTTAAGAACGGACCTCCAGAACAAATTAAGTTCTTAACAAGAGGTACCACTGTATTCTATTTCCAACTTTTGTATGTTGCCAGAAAATTTGAATTATTTTTTTTACAAGGAGGATGGCAAAATGCATTGACAGAAGAAAATACATGGGGATAGGAAACGAAGTTGAAACGAAGGCAACAGGGTACAGTGGTACCTCGGGTTAAGAACTTAATTCATTCTGGAGGTCCGTTCTTAACCTGAAACTGTTCTTAACCTGAGGTACCATTTTAGCTAATAGGGCCTCCCCCCACCACTGCATGATTTCTGTTCTCATCCTGAAACAAAGTTCTTAACCTGAGGTATTATTTCTGGGTTAGTGGAGTCTGTAACCTGAAGCATCTGTAACCCGAGGTACCACTGTAATTGGAAAAAGAATACAAAACCCGACCATTTTTACAGGGCACCACTGTACACCCCATCCATTGTACAAATTTAGAATTATATACACAGATTCGTCTGCTTTCTGAGCATTATCCACAATCAGTTTTTTCTCCTTCTATTATACAGTATAGTAGGAAAGTCAGCTTGTGAGGTTTGATCTGGCTATCTTACTTTTTTGATGCTTAGTGTAATGTCCATAATTGTAAAATACAGGTTTGGATGAGTTTACAAATGATATATACTGTAAACTATCGAGGGGGGAAGCAGCTTGAAGGGTAATTTGACTTGAGGGAAAACGGCAGAAATAAAATTTATAAGCCCATTAGTTTTCTCCCAGCCTCCCAAACTTATTTTCTTGGCTATCATCCAATATTCATTGTTACCATGTGCCTATTTAGAGCATCTGTGTGATTATCTGTTTGGAAAAAACAGTTATATTTTAGTTAACCCATGAATCGGTCCTCACTGTGGATCTGAATGCTATTTACTACTTGGATATCAACACCAAAGGGGGGGGGGGGCGGAGCATGTGTATGTGTAACCAGTCCAGCTGCTGCCCTTCAGATTTAACTAATGCAAAGCCAAACAAAATGTCTTGGTTCTATTTAGTAACCATAACCTCTACACGGTTACTTGATTATTGTTAGAATGATAATTGAAGGTAGATATCTATCTTGGCAAAATTAGATGCTAATGTCAAAACTGGGTGTGTGTTGGGGGTGTTACTGTTAATGTATACTGTAGATTGCTTAAATTCAACAAACACAATAAAACCATCCGTGCAAATCCTGAAAACAGAAACAAAAAGCATTTCATCAAATATAAGTTATCTTCCATAAATGAATGGTTGCACCACAGGGAACACCTTCCTAAACAAAAATGTGTTCAGTGGCTGCCTAAACATCACCCTTCTGGATACCAGTCTGATTTCGGCTGGCAGCAGATTCCAGGGAGCTGAAGCTGCAACTCTAAAAGCCCGGTTTCTAATTCAGGCTAAGTGAACCTTTGCTCAGGGGCATAGGAAAGGGGGGGGCGGGGGGCCTCCGCCCCAGGTGCCATCATGGAGGGGAGTGACAAATTATCAAGGAACAATTACTGTCCTACTAGGGCAGTTCAAAAAAACTCTTTTTTGAAAATGCCTGCTCCAAAGGTCTTATCTTACTACACTAGGGATTATATAGCTACATATGAAATTTCATGCATATCAGTTAATATCTTGACCCTCCTCCACTAAAATAGCTGTTTACTTGGCTGTTTTCCTATGTCATGAAGGCTGAAATTTCAACAAAGCACATGCCTTTGCTAGAATCTTTTTGGGCACCTGCCAAAAGCATTCTTAAAATCAATTTTATTAAATAAACAAACAATAAATATTAATAAAGTAACACAAGCCAAAACACAACCCATCCTGTAGATTTAAGTATCTGTCCATAGTCGCCTACTTGTTATCAGAGGCTCAGAATCCACATTCCTTTGTAAGAAAATATGAAATAACGTAAAACCATTTTTGTAGGCAAAACAACAACAACAAAAAACCAATGTGTGTGTGCGGGGTGTGTGTGTGTGTGTGACAAGAAGCTTCCCGCACCGGGAACCAACTGACCTTCCTAAGCCTCAGCCTCTGGTATATATGAAACTCTAAGCAATTGCTCTCAGGAAGGGGGCAGGGTGGTCCCTTAGTAAGGTGGGAGGAAAGCACATAACCATTTCTCTTTCCACTGATTCACTCCTGTAGTTCACTCCAATAACTGCAACCCTGCAGTTCTTTTAAAAGTGGTTCCCCCCACACACTTAATACAACTACGGGGGAAACATAGATGCTATGATGGATAAACATACAAATGTGGCTTGGACTTAAATGATCTTCCACAGAATTGGGTTCCCAATTCCCACTTTTTCTGCAACCTGCTGTGTCCCCCAAACATTTGTTCCTGGGGGTTATGAGACTTTTGGGAATGGTGTGGGATAGTGTATGGGGAGGCTGGAGCTGGAGCTGGCAGACATCATTCCCCGTCCTTTTTTGAATAGGGGAGCAACTAGGGACATCTTTTTTCCTTCACTGAAAATAAAGTCACTTATAAAAATAATGAAACAGAGGATTTCAGAATCTGAATAAACTCTGGAAGTCCTTCTGAAGGTGGGCAGCCTGTTTTGCTACTGAGGCTCTGGTGACACCTTGGCCTTGCGTCCACTAAATCAAGGTGCAACTGCCACTAACAACATGCAGCTGTCACCAGTGACTGATGCTGCTCTATCCCCCCTGAGGCAACTACAGAGCTTCACACAAGTTCTAAGGCTTAATGTTATCTAGCAGAGGCAGATGCACAGGTAATATGGAATGTATAATATATACTCATCAATGTTCAAAGGTTCACCTACTCTGCTGTCTCAGTCCTGGGAATTCTTACAAACATTTGTAATTCTTTTTGAAGTTCCTGCCAATATAAATAGTTCAGGTAACATTTGACATATCTGTCCATGAAAGTAAGTATCAATCACTTTAGCCAATGATCTGGCATATTGATTAGCCAATGATCTGGCTTTCAGCAAGGTCTCACAAGATCAATAGGAGAGAGACAGATGAAGACCACCTCTAGGCCTGCTCTAGCTGGGGGGGGAATGCTTCACCTGGCATTGAGGAACCTTACCAAGTTGGCTGGGACTGGGTTGTGTTATGAAGGGGAAACTGCTGTCTCCCTTGTCACCACATCCCACGTTACTCAGTAGTCCCTTGACCCTTGGGAAAGGAAGGGGCTTTGAGAAGCTGCCAGGGAGAGGGTTAGCTTCTGTTCACCCCTTTCCATGGGCAGATCTCTGGATCCAATCCACTGGGACAAAGGCAGCTGGCAGCATGTTGTATGTTCTACTGATCAAATAGGCTTTACAGACTTTTAAAGCACTAAAAATACTGTTATGAATTTGAGGTACTAGAGTCTATTAGTGAATTGTAGAAATTGTTAAACAGCAGTATTTAGAAGAGAAAGTACAGTTCTCCTGGGTGTACAGTTCTCCTATGCAAACTACCATGGCTGGGCTAGTTGAATGTAGGTCATTATGAAACCACATGCAGTCGTTATCACCTCAAGAGGAATCCCCCAGGGCTGTGTAAAAACAGAGATTACCAAGGTGATGGGGAGCATGCGAGGTGACAGGAAGGAGATTTGGGTTTTGGCAGGGTTTTCTGGGAAGAAAGAAGAAAGTAGGGAGGAAGGGCAGAACCATATTGGGAGTCTGGGAGAGAAGCACAGGAATGGTGTGCAGGATGCCTGGGCTGTGCTGCTGCAGAGAACAAGCCCTGCTTGAGATATAATTCTGTGGAACTATCTCCTTCTCCATGGAAGACTCTGGGTGTATATATACTGTAAGGTAAAGGTAAAGGGACTTTTGACCATTAGGTCCAGTCGTGGCCAACTCTGGGGTT
The DNA here is from genome assembly GCF_951804945.1 of Podarcis cretensis. Classification (NCBI taxonomy): domain Eukaryota; kingdom Metazoa; phylum Chordata; class Lepidosauria; order Squamata; family Lacertidae; genus Podarcis; species Podarcis cretensis. The sequence continues at coordinate 69,802,311 of NC_137170.1, read as the reverse complement.
GTGGCGCTCATCTCGCTTTATTGGCCGAGGGAGCCGGCGTACAGCTTCCGGGTCATGTGGCCAGCATGACTAAGCCGCTTCTGGCGAACCAGAGCAGCACATGGAAACGCCGTTTACCTTCCCGCCAGAGCGGTACCTATTTATCTACTTGCACTTTGACGTGCTTTTGAACTGCTAGGTTGGCAGGAGCAGGGACCGAGCAACGGGAGCTCACCCCGTCGCGGGGATTCAAACCGCCGACCTTCTGATCGGCAAGCCCTAGGCTCTGTGGTTTAACCCACAGCGCCACCTGCATCCCAGATATACTGTAGGTGTAAAATAAAACATATCTTAAAACACTACTACCTCTGCCATGTCTGAATTCCCAATGGAAACATGACCCCAGTGAGTGCCTGGAACCTTGCTACTACTTGACAGTTGGAGTTGCGTGTGACAATATCTACAACAGGCATGTCCAAAGTCCGTTTTAGGGGCCTAATCCGGCCCACCGGTTGGTTTAATACAGCCCCTGTGGCAGTTTATTCCCTGGGGTAAAATCCTAAAAAAAGGTTAACAGCTTTGGTCAGCCCTCACAGCCCTTCACTTCATCAAATCTGGCCCTCTTTGGGAAAAGTTTGGACACCACTGATCTACAAGACCTGTCACAGAAAAAGTAGGTGTGCCGCACCAAAGCGCCACACCAAAATAACAATGCATCTCTCACACCTCCTTTTCAACACTGAAAGTACCGTATTTTTCACTACATTGGACGCACCTTTTCCCTCCTAAAAAGGAAGGGAAAGTGTCTGTGCGTCTTATGGAGCGAATGTGTGGTCCCTGGAGCCAAATCACTATTGCCCTGCGCTGCTGGGGTGCTCTTTGGGGGTGGGGGGAGGAGCCATGGTGCTCTGCCGGCAGCCTCCGCTTTCCCCTGAAGCCCCGGCAATGTTCATAGGCAGCGGGAAGGCTGTGCGCTCCTGGGCTGCTCTTTGGGGGTGGGCGGAGGAGCCACGCAGCTCTGCTGGCAGCCTATGCTTTCCCCTGAAGCCCCAACAAGGTTTGCAAGCAGAGGGAAGGCTGTGTGTTCCTGGGATGGGGGGGGGGAGGAGCCACACTGCTCTGCCTAAAGCCTTTGCTTTCCCCTGAAGCCCCGACAAGGTTTGCAAGCAGAGGGAAGGCTGTGCACTTTTGCCCCGCGCTCCTGGGGTGCTCTTTGGGGGAGGGGGGAAGCCACACTGCTCTGCCTATAGCCTTTGCTTTCCCATGAAGCCCCGACAAGGTTTGCAAGCAGAGGGAAGGCTGTATGTTCCTGGGATGGGGGTGAGGAGCCACACTGCTCTGCCTATAGCCTTTGCTTTCCCCTGAAGCCCGACAAGGTTTGCAAGCAGAGAGAAGGCTGTGTGTTCCTGGGATGCTCGTGGGGATTAGCAAATTCCTGTCTTTCAGTGCCTCATAATTCAACTGCAAAGGATTGCCTAACTGGATTCTGAGCTCCATTTGAAGTTTAAAAATATTAAGTTTGGGGATTTCTTCAAGTAGCAGTTTTGCAGAAATAGTTATAAATACATGCAAAGCATCTCCACAAACCAGTAATAGTGAGCTCAGCTAAAACTGAGCAGGCATCTGGTTCAGGAACAGTTTAAACTGCACAACTATAACCAGACATCCTGTGTGTTTGTGTGTGGACCATGTTCCTAGCAGCTAATCTTTATTGCTGAAAAGAGGCACTGATATTCCACTCCAAATCTATAATTCATTATACAAATTCTTACAAAGCGTGTTCTCCTTCATGGAGAGCACGTGTTGTGGTGGGGGCCGCCAGGACACTCCAAAGTTGGGGGGGGCGGGCTAATTGATCGTTGGCCACTGATGCGATTGGGGCTTCCCTTATTGTTGGGATGAAGTTAATGTTGCCATTTATTGATTGACAGCCAGAAATAGTAAAACTTGCACGAGGCTAGGGCTTCCTCTTTTTGCCCGTGCATTGGATTGCCCGTCCCTCCCTCCCTAGAATAGGGTTGTTTGCTTTGACCTTGCTATGTCTGTCATGGGGTCGTCTGCTTTGGAGCGGGGGCCTAGTAGGAATTTTGTCCATCTGGCTGATTGGCTGGGGCCATTTGGTTTTTGCCTACTGTGTAGCAAATCGTCACAACTTGTAAGGTTCGCGGTTAGGCATTGGTTTATGGTTTGGTTGGTTGAGGGGCATGGATTGGCTGTGCCTGCCCCTCTAATGCTGCTGCTGCAAGGGATTCCGTTAAAGGAATTGGGAGCTAACTATTGCTTGTCCACTCTGACAAGGGGGCTCAGGCCATAGCAATGAGCTCCTGGTTGCATTTGGGGTGAGGCCAGGTTCGCATCATGCGGAATGTCAGTCTGTCCCCCATGGTGGGGGCAGATAGTCGCAACCAATGCCTACACAACCACTCACAAATTTGTATTTTAATAAAGTTGTGGCCAAAATTATGCCAAAAATCTTAAACAAAAATTTCTGTGTGATGTGTGAGTTATTGGTGTGGACCTGGGGACCTCGACACGCAAGTGCAGTCCACCTATACCAAACCAAAAACATTGTGTTCTCTTGTTATTAAATGGAAGCTATTTATCTGCCCTCTTTTCCTCCTCTGTTCTTTGCTGAGTCACCCCATTTTGAATCTTCCTTTCAAAACAACCATGCCTGTTTTGAGAAAACTTCAGAGATTTAGGAACTGGAGCGCAATCATTTGATCTCTTTGCTGTTCCTCCATACTCCAAGCACTTCTCATTTGCACAGCCCTGGTTTCTCTCCCTGACTATTAATATTATTGATTAATAACAGTAAAATGCTCCAATTTTAGTTTTTGTGACTGCTGCAATACTGACTTCCCAGTGATAATGAAAACAGCTACATTATAATGGAATGTCTGTCCTTTTTCCATTCTCTTCAATATATACCGTGGCTCGCTTTAAAGCAGCAAAGTGGACAGGAGCCACCCACTTTGCTGTTTTAAATAGTTTAGTACAACATTTGAGTCAGGTTTTTTTTCCTTGTTTTCCCGATCTAAAAACTTGGTGCGTCTTTTGGTCAGGTGCGTCCTATGGAGCGAAAAAATACGGTACTCTGCCTCCAGCCAGTGGTATTGACTTATCTTTGTCAAAAAGGCAGATAAACCAGCACCACTGCATGTGCACAAAAATACATGCACACAGGTCCTTTCCACCAAGGGGCAATATATTAGGTGCAAAGGCCTTTATTCTGCTCCTATAGAGCAAGTAACAAGCCATTTAGCAGCCTTTGAGCTAGGCCTAGTATATGATAAAGGCTGCTCCAGCACATATTAGAATTTTGATCAGCCCTGAAAATAGCCCTTTGTGCAATGTTCTTGACCACACTTTTTTTCTCCACAGTTCAACTATTTGCAGCATCAGAAGTTTTATTTTCCTTCAATCATCTTTGTACAAAACAATTTATTTCTCTCTGAAGTATATTTAGATATGAATTTTGCATGGTTTGTTTTTTAAAAAAATAATTGCCAGAAATGTGCTAATCTGCTTTAGCAGATAGTTTGCTATTTGATGACTCCAGGCAAAGCAGGAAAGCTGTAATCAATACAATGAAGAAAAATGATTTGGAATTATACTCATTTCCCCCCCTAAAAATCAAAGGTATTTTCTAGGTATTGTCAAGCAGACAAGCACATATTGATTTATAGTTATTGCACATGGCAGGAAGATTGTTTGACACATTATGACTGCATTAGCTTTGTGTGCTATTTCGCAAGCATTGTAGTTAGCAGGGGAAATGTTTTGTTCTTTGTTAGTCGATTTGTTTAACAACCGCATCCCCAAACACTAAGCTATTTCTTTAATTATGGGAGGGGGGAAATGGCTCTAGTGTAAAGATGATAAACTATCAAAACAAGCTGCTTATTCCTGACAAGCCACAATAAGCTATAAAATCTAGATTACTTTTACGTGCAAACATGACTAGACAACTATTGTAGATCATATAGGGGGATCTATTGTAAAATGTGGCTTGTGGACTCAAGGGATTCCCTCCCACATTGACTTGTGTGTTGAGGAGTCTCTCCCTTCATCTCTGCCATGAAACCTTAAACACCCCATACAGAATTCTTGTGAGTGGTCTATGGAGAACACTCCAGTTCAATGGAGCACTATCCATGCCTTTTAGGTGTCACCACTACCACTGTAGAGCTGAAAACGTAATGTAAAACCACAAATTCACAAGGCTTCCTGCATGCTGGTGAGCATGATGTCCATGCATATACCACAACATGCAAATACTCAAAGTATGTACAGGAAAAGGGGAGTAATCCCCCTCCCCACTAGTCCCTGATCTTTCCTGTGTTGCACAGGGAAAGTCTATAGTGGGCATCTAGTCACATTCACCTGAACACAAGTCAAGTCCACATGCCTAAGGACCCTCCTTTATCATCCAGAATAAAGAGTGGGGAACCAGAGTCCCACAGTCCTCTCTACTAAGCTCTTGGGCCTCTCCCTAGGTTCCAAACACATTCCACACCTTCCTCTAGCTCTTTTTCCTTGCTGCAATATGCACTTGAACTGTACTAATGCCTCTTGCTCGCCTTGAATAATACCTGCAGCCTACTGTACAAAGGCAAGAATCATGTCTGGTGCCCCACCCACCATAGGCATGCAGCCTGTAGATGGCAATATGATGAAATGCAGCTCTTAGGCAGTAAAAAAATTTCCCTACCCATCCCACATGAAAGCATTCCCTGACTGGGAATTAGCCTTAATCCTCAGAAGGAACACACACACTGGTTACAGAGCTGCATTTCCATCTTTTGGCCAGCCTCCCCAGCAGTCTGCTTAAGAGCGATTTGATCTGCAGCATTAGCAGGTGATAATGTGTTGCTTAGTGCTACAAAAAGCTTTGCCTGCTGATTTCTGTGCATCAGACTGCGGTTAGAGGCACAGAAGCAGGCAAGACTAGCAGTTCCCCCACCCCACCCCTAGCTAGTTGCCAACTTTATTGATTAAAGGTAAATTACTCTGCACAAAGCTATCTTGCTTTTGCATTCTTTGAGTAGACCAACTGTATAATTTGCTGAAAAAATTAGAAAAGCAAGCAGTTTTCAAAAGTTGCACTGCCTGTGCTTTTGTCAACATTATGAGCCCACTTATTTTTGACCAAATCATCTTTAGCAGGTGGTGTTATAACCTGAATTTTCCAGGTGTGTTACTCTCTCGTGTGTAGATAAAGCCCCAAGGACACTGCAACAGTCAAAAAAGCATTATTTTATGCTGGGATTACCAGACTGTTTATCAAGTCTATGGCAAGCTATGACTTGATGAAGTGGATGAAAAGCTTCAAAGAATGTGTTCTCCAAAAACCGAATGCTAGGTGATTCACTACTCTAGACGCAAAGCCTCTTGTTAAATTGTTCTTAGAAGTGTGGTATGCAGTGGAAGTGGAGAAAAGAGATGACTGAAAACATTTTCTTATCATTTTTGATTTTTCACTACTTGGGCTTTTGTTCAAGTCAATCAGCACATATATCCTTTCAATACTCCAAGGCTGATTTCAAAGTGTCGGGGGGTTTGGCGGCTTGCCAGAACATCTCTAAAATGTCAATGTTGTGGCAAATGAAACCTATTAATGTTATTGTTCTTTTTATTACTTTGATTGCTTGTCCACATTTCTGTTACTAAAGATGCATAAAACAATTTTAAGTTTCATAAAGCGCTTTACACTAAATCAATATATATATATTAAAACATCAGAACTGGGCTGTCCTTCTGCTACCTAGTTTGTGAAGTCAAATGACCATAGCTGGGATGGTAAAATGGGAACAGTCCTTGGGACCCTCCTGCTGCTGCTGCTGGCAATTGATGCTCTGTGTGTAAGCAGCAGAGATGAGAAGCACAGCACAGAAGTACTCAGCGCCTCCCTCTGCTGTAGTAGGTGATGTTATCTGCCAGCCAGCAGCAGGTATAACAAACAGAGGCAGCTATTGGTCCTTCACTCAGTACAGGCAGGTGGTGTTGTCTGTTCCAGCAGGGATAGCAAATCGAAGGCCATCTGTTGAAAGGCGTCTCCCCAATATAAAGTGTCATTTGTCATTAATTTAGACTGGGAGGTGGAATACAATCCTTATTTGGCTTTCAACCAGCTTGCTGGAATTTTTGGGTTTTCAGAATTATTCTGGATAAACTCTCTTCTACAGATGAATAAAATGCATCACATTACATTTTTAATATATATTTGGAGAAGGCAGACTCTCAAACAAACATCTGTGTGCCACGAGTGGACTTGGTCCATTCATGAACACTCCTTTTAATAGCTCCCATTAGCTTTGATTTTATAATTGACTTAAACTACTTTTCTGTAACTGTTCTGCTTGCAAGAACATTTGATTCTGCTGCTGTGTTTGATCAAATTATTCCCAGATCCCACATACCTCAAAACAGATTTGTTCATGCCTGCTGAACAACTTCCTGGCCCCTTGGCTTGGCATTCTTACATTGACGGCTCTTCTTTTGTGGTCAGTTATATGGGTGGTGTACAGATGTAATAAACAGACACCAAATACAAGTTTCTGGAGCAATCTTCAAACTCCACAGAAGTGGCATCTACCATTAGTGGCATGTCCCTCATGGCATGAGAAAAGATATGTCATTTGGGCCCAGCTTAATGAAAGCAGAAGCACATATATGCACATCTCAAAACACTATGCTGCATAGGAATACAATGAAAGTGAACCCCACCAATCAGCCTAGCTTGTTGTCACTTCAGTGGAACCACAGAAAGTTGCCTTATATACCAGAGAAGACCACTGGCCCATCTAGCATTGTCCACACTGCTAAGTGGACCTAAATTGAGGCAGTTCTCTAGGTTTCAGACAGAAGGCTTTCCCAGCTCTAGCTCCAGATGCCAGGGATTGAACAGTGGATGTTCTGCACACACACACACAAAAAAAACCTGTTCTGCCACTGATCCTTCTGTAAATGTGCTGTTGCCATGTTTTATTTCCATCAGTAATGTACCAGGAATTTTCCAATGAGAGACACAGACCGAAAGAAAATGTTTCTGATTTTGAAGATTTACCTCTTTCTCTGGTCCAAAGACTGTCTGATCTGAACACTAGAAAGGAACAGTCATTTTGCTGCACTGCAACACTTGCATTTTTTCTTAAACTAAGCAATAGCAATGTTTGAAGCATAGGAAATAGTAAAGTGCAGGGGAGTTACTAGAGAAGATCTGGGAACGTATCAACACCTACCCTACTAGAGATTCAAATCCGAAAGGTCACAGAGACAAATAGAGGGAGCTTCCCCAACTTAGTTTTTTCTGGAGCAATAAACCATTCTGTTCACATCTGATGGAATGAGCGTTTGGTAGCAAACTTTTAAGTACTTAATAATTGTTGCTTAATAAGTAAAAAAAACAAAACAAAACTTGCCAGACTCTAGCAAGACCAGTTTCAAATTCCACTGTAGTCTATTTTTGAAGAATTCTCAGTCATTTTGAACACAGACATGCAAGTAAACTCAGGAATAAGGAGGTGGGAAAGGGTTTGTTTGGGGAAAACATTACTCCTCGTGAATCCAACATGGAAAAACTTAAGTTTTGCAAGGGATACTGAACATCTTCTTTATAGTGTTTTAAAGAACAGTGTTTCTAAGATCCAACAATAATTAACTTTTTAAAACCACATTGTTAAAATATGAAACAAACTGGCCCAAAGCACAATACCTGAACATGTAGCAGCTTGCTGTTCCAGCTCTGACATCTATGCTGTCTGAATTGCAGCTGAAGAATTTTTAGTACGTAAATGTACTTAACAACACTATACTATGTGGTAGCTGCACTCCATATTTTAAAAGTAGATAAGAAAGTTTAAATGTCGTAAGTGAAGGCAAAAGTGAGCATTTGAAACACATTTCTCACACTGAAATGTATATGTGTGCTTCTCTCCCCTACCGAGATAACTGAGGCTTTTAAACTGCTAACCTCTGTCAGGATCATGCCTCTAGTCAGCACGATATCTTTTTATTTCACCTCAAAATTCTGTTTTTCTAGAACTTGTCAAAGGTACAGAGAGGAGCAGGTTAATTTAGAATGTTTGGATAGGTTATGTCTTTACAATGCTTGTAAGTCAACTCCATGACTGAAAGCTGCAAGACCTGCCCCCTGCCTTGCAAGTCTCTTTCCACCAGGCTTGAGAGGGTGTCACCCTAACTATTTGATTCGCTGACTCCAGCTACATGCCAAGGCTGCCAAAGAGACTAAAAATGATCTTTGCTGCAGGTCCTTCAAGAACTACCGTACTTTTCTCAGGATGCCTACACACTCTTGGGATAGGGTATTGCTTAGGGGTTTTTCTTATGGGGCAAGATTTAACTTTGGAGATGTTACAAAAATTAATGTCCATAACAGCAAAAGTATCTTTTTTCAATTGTATTATGGCATGTGGGATAATTGATTTTGTTTTGTATGTTTTGATATGCTTTTATTTACTACTTATGACTACTTTTGCTATATTTTTGCAATTATGTAATTTTTGGCATGTTGTAAACTGCCTTGAGCATGATTTTAACTATGGAAAAGTGGCATACGAATAAATGATCATTATGAATCTCTTCATCTGAGATTGTGGATTTACTGTGGAAACCTTTCAACTGTACAAGATTATACTGCATAAATGAAAGCAGAAAATAAAACACAGTGGGACAATTTGTGGAACACATGGAATACTGCTTCTCCCCCCCCCCCAAAAAAAAATTCATATATTGAAAAGTACATTACCTAAGCTATTCCAAGTTAATGCATGAGAATTCAGCTATTTGCAGCGCCATCCATCATGGAATTTGTATTTGGAAAACTGATCAATTTATCTTCATCATCATAATCAATTATTATTTATATAGTACCGTCAGTGTGCCTGACACTTTAATAGGTAGTTATAATAGAGAAGCCCCCGGTTCTGAGAACCTTATACTGTAAAATATTACTGTATTTTTCGTCCTATAAGGCGCACCGGCCCATAGGACGCACCTCGTTTTTTGGGGTGGGGAATGAATAAAAAAAATATATTCCCCCCCCCAGCCGCGGCTGCCGCCCCAAGCCTTGCACACGCCTGCCCGAAGCACGGGGCACCCTCTGGAGGGCTCCACTTGCTTCGGGGTGCAGGCTGCCGCCCCAAGCCTCGCGCGCCCGGCGGGAGGTCCTGCCGGGCGCGCAAGGCTTGCAGACACTCGCCCGAAGCACGGGGAGCCCTCCGGAGGGCTCCCTGTGCTTCGGGCAACAGGCTGCCACCCCAAGCCTTGCGCGCTCGGCGGGAGCTCCTGCCGGGTGCGCAAGGCTTGCAGACACTCGCCCGAAGCACGGGGAGCCCTCCGGAGGGCTCCCTGTGCTTCGGGCAACAGGCTGCCACCCCAAGCCTTGCGCGCTCGGCGGGAGCTCCTGCCGGGTGCGCAAGGCTTGCAGACACTCGCCCGAAGCACGGGGAGCCCTCCGGAGGGCTCCCTGTGCTTCGGGCAACAGGCTGCCACCCCAAGCCTTGCGCGCTCGGCGGGAGCTCCTGCCGGGTGCGCAAGGCTTGCAGACACTCGCCCGAAGCACGGGGAGCCCTCTGGAGGGCTCCGCGTGCTTCGGGCGGCAGGCTGCCGCCCCAAGCCTCGCATGCCCGGCGGGAGCTCCTGCCGGGCGCGCAAGGCTTGCAGACACTCGCCGGGGCTGCAGGCTGCTGCCAGCAAGCCTTGTGAGCCCGCAGGAACTCCCCCCGGGCGTGTAAGGCTTGTGGATAGCTTCCTGAAGCCTGGAAAGCGAGAGTCTCTCGCTCTCCAGGCTTCAGCGAAAGCCTGCATTCGCCCCATAGGACGCACACACTTTTCCCCTTCATTTTTGGAGGGGAAAAAGTGCGTCCTATAGGGCGAAAAATACGGTATATATGGGAAACAAAAGAAAAGGTAGTGGAGATAGGCAGGGAAACACTATCAGAAATCAAAACTGCTTGTTTGTTTGTAGGCTCTAAGGAAAATGGAAGTTACTGATTCTTACAGTGATCAGAGGAGTTTCCCCCCAGTTTACTTAGTGTAGCTCCCAAAAAAGAAATACTTTTCAGCTATTCACTGCTAATTAACATGAAAATAATAAAAAATAGTGAGTTAGTTAAGGCAATTGTATCCTAGCTTGCTCCAATGCAGTTAACCATAGTTTCCGAGTTCAGACAAAATGGGCACTATAGTTGATGAAAGTCATCCTGCTTCATTTGCCATTTCACATGAAGGAATTCTCTGTATGTGGCTAGAAGGCACATTCACTCCTCATCTTCTTAAGTCAAGGCGTGGTCGAACACCTTCATAGTTACTGTGGTCCCCAAGTCTTCACACGGTTGGTGTTAAGTTAGAGGCATCAAAGCTTTCCTGTGCTGAACATGTCATATGGGGTCTGAGAATGCCACAAGGAGCCTTTCAAAGCAACTCCTATTTTCATATCATCATGTGTACAAAGGATAGTGTAAGTAACCATTTCAAGGAGCTCATGTGTTCACACAGAAACAGATGCCTTTGTCAGAAATGAAAATTTTATCATCTGTGCAGAAGAGCTTATAACCTTAACGAGTATAGCTTTCAACCTTCCATAACTTTATCAAGTAACTTTTTAGAAAGCATTTGCTAGAAACTACTGTTTGTCCTAAATTTGTTGCCAATAAAGATTTCTATTTCATTACATTATTCCACGCACTGTATCAAACCACATTTTATCCTGGAGGCAAGAAACATTATTTCCTCTTACCTACACATACACACTGATTGATTCCAGAATTCAATAAAGCAGCTGTCCTTTCTTAGCCCACAAAATTATGATTAAAGTTTAAATTACAGTGGGATCCCACTTTGGGTTGGTTTTCAGACCTCTTCCAGTTGTTGGAACTGTTGAATTTCTGTTTGGGGTCAAAATATAGGCACCTGACAGCCTCCTTTCAATTACCTTGAAAATGTTGCTACATTCTCTCTCTAGCTTTTGTGTGTAGCCACTCAAAGGTCTGGCAGATGCAATTTCATGCCAAACCAATACTGTGTTCCCATTTTCTTTCCTTGGGAGCGTCTGCCAGTTACATTTTCCTGCCATTCACTCAAAGAAATCTTTGTGTTTGGCAGAACACAGTAGATTTATATAGCCATCTTTGTGCATTATTTCACTGTGAATGCCACTACATTAAAGAGTCTACTAAAGTCCAATGAAACGCCTTGAGAACCGCCCTCTCCCCCAGTATTTATTTACAGAATTTCTCCAATATCCTACAGAGGAACTAATATTTCTAATATAAGACTTTCACTTTTTGCGAACAGATAAAAAATTCCTAGTTTTTAACCTAGTATTTCAGAGAGTGTCAAAAGCGAGTGACATATCAGCTCAGTAACCCATTCATTAACCATGTACAGTAGGCAGTGTCCATGGTTTAAATCTCACCTCAACCATAAACTCACTAAATAGCCATAGACAAATCACAGCCTTTAAAGCTTCATCCTCCTGATCTTCATATTTTATGGAGATAATAACACTGGCCCAACCCTGTAAAGTACACTGGCATCATCATCCCCATATGTAGATGGTGATGCTGCAATCCTATACACACTTATTTGGGATTATGACCCAATGGATTCCGTGGGCCTTACTTCCTAGTAGATATGCACAGGATCATGCTGCAAAGCTAGCACAAGCGGCTTACGGCCACTTGTTTTAAGTTCATGTTTGAGATCCAAACTGGCCCCTTTCTGCATTAGAGTTTACCCTCTTCACCACACCACATCAGATCTCTTTATTTAATTAAGGTAAACCACTTCAAATTCAAGTGGCCACTTCTTTTATTGGAACAAATTTCACAACTCCCTCCTACAGAGACATATTTGGAAATGGATAGAAGCCAAAGAAGCAAGCAGTTGATGTGATCTAAATTGTATGGAATAATATATTAATTTATCTGTAAAATGACCCACAACTGCTTCATTTTAGGATCTCTAGTCATGCTTGTCCATTCATCAGTGAAATCAGATTCAGAATCTCAGGCCAAGTTCAACACAACAACTATATATTCTAAAGCAACAATTATCTGCATACTTACTAAGGATTGAATTCTAATAAAAGATAATAAAAGGGTAATACTATCCTACATTTGCTTATGTCCAGCATTATCCTGATAAAGAATAGCCTTATGTATTATTCAGAAGAACATCTAGTCCCAGACTCATAGCACTTCTAAGATCCCCAGCAGACCTTGTTCCCACCCTGTTATCCCAGTTCCTTTAGCTGCCAAGAGTTTACATGTAGAAAGCAAGGATCCACAAGGGCATCAGATCCAGCCTCCAAGGAATGCTTCGCCCACTGTTACTTCCATGGTGGCCAGTGACAGCTGTGGCACACTCCTTAGAGGCTGGATCTGACAACTCCTTGGCATCCCTCCCCCATGCCACCTATTTGCCAAGCAGCCTCTTGGCAAATAGAATGCCCTATTGGTCTCCTCCCACCCTTGTTCCCGATGTAGATCTTACTCAGACATTCTTTTCTGGATTATGGGGGGGGGGGTACATTATGTGGTTTGCCTCAAGTGGTTAAATATCTTGGGGCAACCTTGGTAGAAAGTATTGTGTTTCACAGCAGATTCTCCCATGGAACGCCTTCTTGTGTCCACCTTTTCACACCAGCAGTATATCACAAACCTTGACTTTGGAGTTTGACTATGCCACTGCCAACTATTTGGGACAGTGTGTCAGACAAGGTATTGGAAAGAAGCCTAGTGGAGTGATGACTCCAGAGACCTCATGTGAACTGGAGCACCTTATGTTTTTATTACTTGAACAAAAACAAAAACACTCTGCCTTGTGCTGCTATAACAAGACTATGTTCCTCCTTAATAAAAACAAAACCAAGTTCTAGGATCCCAAAGAAAACACCAAGAAAGTTTAGCACTGGCAGACTCACATTGTATCCTGAAAGGAAACTGTTTTAGCTTTTTGCCCTGGTTTTTCCAATAGAAAGGCGGAGGAAGAAATGTGCATTGTAACAACTTGCCTTTATACACAGTGCATAACAAACCAAACCCAGGAAGCAAGCTGCAGAGAGACCTTCTAACACCACCATTTACATACAAAAACCTACTGTAGGTCCCAATCATACTGTGTTTGCAATTCATTTCACATATTTTCACTGAGTAACAGCTCTAGCATTCTAGAACAGAGGGCAAAGCAGACCCAGGAGAAAGGAAGTCTGTTTGCCAGCTGTAAAAGAAGCATAATTATTTTATTAGGTTTGGGTGGAGACAAAGGAAAAGAACTGAATAGACCCCCCCCCAACCCGGAAAAGTAGGTTAGTACTTGATGGTGTTACCAGACATTTGCTATTTCAAGAGGAAACATCTTATTCTACTACATTACAATCCTAGAGCTTATAATGGATGCTATCCCACAGGTGCGCAGACCAAATAACTACATGTACTGTAGTCTGTTAATTTATCTCACAATCTAAAACACAGGAAGTGAAAAACGCAGTGAAATCTGTTAAAGCATGTCAAGGGTGCCCCCCTCCAGAAAAAATGCAAGGGAAAATTGGGGTAAGGGAGAGAGAAACGATTTAACTCTTCCTTAGCTACCAACTCCTAAACCAGTTGGGATGATATTTCCCACCCAGTCAAAAATGCAAGCAAAGAGTACATTACACACTGAGTGCATGGGAGATGCCAACAACCATTAGGGCAGGGATGTGAGAGAAACAAGGAAGGCCAAAAGCAGAATCTTGGGAATGAAGTCGTTTTTGGTAACCTGCCTGCTGCAGCCCTCCATCCTTTACTTGGGAAGATACAGCCAGCCAGGCAGAGATCAAATTAGCATGCCACGGATTACACCGTTACAGCCAGGACCAGACTCCTAAATGGCCCTTCCATAGCAGAGCATCAGCACATTCTAGTAAACAAGACCCCAAACCCCAGATATTATATGCATATGCAAAAGTAGTTAATCATACTAGACCAGGAGTTGGAGGACAGAAGATGGGGAGGAGGGGCGAAGAGAGAACGAGAAACAGCTCTAATACAGCCCCCCCCCAAGGAAAGCAGCGCAACGGATCGTAAAGGGGGGGCACCGATATCTCCATGGAGCAAGCTCTCCCAACTCTTCCCACCCAGCGCCGCTTCTCCTAGCAGGTTTCTTGCAGCAACGGGGACACCCACAGCGCCCACCCAACTCGGCGCCTAGGAGATTCCGCTCCCGGTGCGCTGCTGAATGGGATCGACACCCCGCAGCCAGCCACCCCGCGTCCCCGGAGCTCAGTCCTGGCCGAGCAAGGCTCACCATCTTATCGGCGTCGTGCGAATGCCTGAAAGTGCTGGCTTCTGCAAAGCTCTGGGTTGGGCACGGCCATCGGTGGAGGCTCCGGGCGGGCATCGGCTACATTTAACTTCTTCGGCAGAGGGAAAGGGGGGGGGGGGGGAATCGAGCCAGCACCAAGCAGCCTCCAGGAGCCCCCTGCCGCTCGCTCACCCAAAAGCTTCTTTCAGTCGAGGTGGGGGGGGGTAGAGAGAGAATAAATAAAGATCAACCCAACAGGGCGTCCCTTAGCCGAGCCAACAGCGTGCGAGCTCCGCAACCGGAGCCCGCGCTCCTCTTCTTCCTGCTGCAGCCGGGGCCGGCGGGCTCGCCAAGCAGCTAGCCCGCAAGAGGCGGCGGCGGCGGCAGCAGCAGCCACGAAGGAACTTTCGCCTGGCCAGGAAGAGTCAGCCTGCTGCACAAAGCCCCCGATTCTTCCCTCTGAATGGATCTCTTCTCTCTGTCCCCCGCCCCCCATCTCGCCCTCCTCCATCCCGCCCCATGGCAAAAGGCATTTGACCTGGGGGGAACCACCACGCATACGGTTAAAAAAAAAAAAGCATTAGTGCAACCTGCAGACACGATTTAAATGCAGAAAATTGGAGGAAGAGACGAAGTACCTTGTATGTGCTGCTTGATGACATTCTCCAAATGGTCCAGCCTTTCTATAATCCTTAAAGTGTCCCCTTTGTCTTCCTCTAACTTTTTCTCCGAGATCGGCTCCTGCACTTTCACATAGACCGTGGCAATGTAGTTGGTCACCCAGCCCACGTAGAGCAAGCAGATGATGTTAGTCATTCCACTCAGGATCACGCAGGTGGACACCAAAGTTTTGGTTTTCCTGGTGCAAACCATGCTGAGATCCCTCCATATAGCTCCAAGGAAACCCTGTGGTCCGGTTACCAAACGGGGCGGCGAGGGAGAAACACACAAACCCACGGCACGCTATAAAGAAATAGTCGGCGTGTATATTATTAACAGCCTGCCTTCACTTTCTCCGAGGACTGGGGAGCGCGCAGCACGCCGCTCAAGTCAGTGAGTTCCCATGCGAAACCGGACCAGGAACATCCCTTGCCCTACCCCGAAGCAGAGCTGAGGGGAGAGTTGGCGCCTCGAGGTTCCCGCAGGCTTAAAATAATAAAATAAAAAGCGCCTAAAACTTTTTTGCCTTCCCACCCCTCAAGAGCTGCAACAAGAGCAAACCCGTCCTCTTCCAGGCTGAGCAGCTTCGCCCCGGACGCCAGGCGCGTGGAAAGGTGCGGAGTCAGGTGCCCAAATGTTGCGAAAACTTTGTTCTCCTTGTCGGCGCTGCTTCCCACAGCCTCGCAGCCACTGCTCCAAAGCCAGCCCTTGGAAGCTGCGAGCGGGCGAGTCGGTGTGTACGGCCCGCAGACCGGCAGGCCTCCTCTCCAATGAGCGAGAGGCGCCGCCCCAGAGCGCGCCGGCGGCACCGATTGCCCAACCAATGGGGACGCGGGAGGGAGGGGGCTTCGTCAGAGGCCCACCTGCTGTATCGCATGCCTTCCTCTCAGTCGCTCACTCGCTAGCTGGCTCTGTGCGTTGTTAGGTGCGCGCGCTTAGTGCGAGGGCGTTTGCGAGGTGGAAACTCCCGGCCGGGGAGCCAACCTGCAGCGCACATTAAGCTCGGAGGCTCCTGCAACCCACCCACCGGGCCTGCTGAAGTTTTACCGCCCTCACCGAATGTGAGAGGAAAAGGTTAATTCTATTTGTTTTCCAGCCCAGCCTCTCTCTTCTGCTTCTTGGAGAACCTGCTGCGCCTCGCTGTTTTTATTTGGCTCCTGTTTATTGCCACCACCTGCGGCGCCCACCGTGACTAAGGGGGTCAATAAGGTATTTTGAAGCAAATAAGGCGATTATTGCTCGGGCAGCTCTTAAGGCGGCTCCTCATCTTAGAATCTCATTGATCTGCTGCTGGGACAAAGCAAGGGAAATCCCCCTGGCGCCTATAAACCGCCGGGTCCCTTCCTCTTTGGCTGCATGTATTCAGTAATTCCCCAATCTGGCAATGAATTAAAGTCCCGGCCCAGTTCACCGCTTGTTCGAGTGCTTCTGATTGCTAACTATATGGCTCTAATTGCATGATTGTTGCTTGTTATTATGTTCTTCTCCAGAAATACAGTAACTCACAGTCTCTTTTTCTGTGTACCCTCCCAAGAACTCCCAAGTGCTGCTGCATCATTGGGTGACACTGTTATTGTTGTTGCTGAATTTATAACCCACCTTTCTGCAAAAATACGCAAGGTGCCTTACACGAAACTAACATAGTACACAAAAAGATGAAAGACAAACTAGCAAAAACAAAAACAGTTAAAAGTCAAAGGGGTTTTACAGGTCAAAGTCAAACACTATAGAAACACTCTGCATATTATTCCTATTTCTAGCAGCATCTCTTCTTTGCGTGGACATGCTGCCCACTGTCTAAACTTGCATGGCTCTAATCAAACTTCTTTAGGTGCTTAGCCCACACAGTATTGCAAAAATGACACCAACTTCAAGTGTCATGGCCAAACTTTATTATTTGACAAGTCTGACCCTCCCTTATGTGCACCAAAGACATCAGGTCTATGCTTCTCTGAACTTACGCAGACCATCAGCCTGGGAGGGAGAGGATGGGAACAGGAGGGGGGAAATGAAAATGGACAGAGCTGAAACAGAGCAATAGATGGGGTTGGTGAAGCCTTCTGTAAACAATCTCTGTGTTCGTTTATATGCAATCTTTTTATAAAGTGCTCCACAGCCCAAAGCTACCAAAGCAGAGTTCAATAAGATAAAAGTTACAGACTAAAACCACTGCTACAATAGTACAATTAATATTCCATGAAAGACAAAATAGCTGTGTTTTTTGGGAGGAGAGTGTTGGAGAGATAAAGCTGGGATAACAGAGAGTGAGATGGGGTGACACACTGAGAGAAGGATACAAAAGTGGGTGTACTTTTGCCCTGGCTCCACACATAAGAACAAAAGAGAGAGAGCTTGCTGGATCAGGTCAAAGGTCCATCTTGTTCAACTTCTTGTTTGCACAGTGGCCAACAAGTTGCCTATGAGAAACCCATAAGCAGAACTTGAGCAAAACAACACTCTCCCCACCTGTAATCCCTTTCCCCAGCAGCTGGCATTCAAAGGCATGCTACCTCTGACAGAGGAGGAAGAACATATCCATTGTGACTAGTAACCACTGATAACCTTCTCCCCAGTGAATTTCTTTTAAAGACATCTAAGTTAGTGGTCATCACTACAGTACTGGCCTTGGTTCCACTCACTGCCAGTACAGGTGGTGACCATTTTGTTTGCATACAATTGGTGCATGACTAGCAACATGTGGGTCCTTTTGGACCAGGAAGAGGGCAGGGTGGGGCAGGCTTATGTGCGCTTTGCCAATTTGCATGGGAGCCATGAACAGAACCTGCACGCAAAATGCTTGTCACCTGTATACCTTTGAGAAAACAAAACAAAAAAGGTTCTCCATCCTTGGACTACAGCAAACTGGATTCCAGTAAATGATTAGGAGGGGGGCTCTGTTTGAGGAAAAACTCCTATGAATATTTGTTTCACAAACACTTCAGCTACAGCTTTCTATATAATATGAATCACCTGACATGAAATGGTTTAGTATCCTCCCTTCTCTCACATCCTTTTATCTTTTTTGCACATTGATGGCTCTCTTCTGAGGTATTTTTGTCATGGAGTAGGGGTTCTTGGTTTTTGTTTTAGAAAAAAAACCCGCTCAGCTGCACTGCGATGGGCAGCTTGCCCCTCAGCCATTCCTGTTTTACAGGGTTGCTTGTTCTTTTTGCACAGGACCTTCCAATAAATGGTATAACAGTCCTCTACCAATATTAATGGGCACTGCCTTTCTCTGTCCCCCTCTGTAATTCGAACACTACTCAGCACACTGACTGCTATAAAGCAATTAAATAGGTGCCCAAAGCATCGGAAGGCTCTAACTTGCTCAGCCCTTTGATAAACTGAGGCATAGGTGAGGGAACAGCAATGCCCTCTGACCTCGTAACTATGAACTAATATGTACCAATATTAATGGGCACTGCCTTTCTCTGTCCCCCTCTGTAATTCGAACTCCAGGGATTAGGTCCGTATAGTTTGCTAGGCACAGAAGTGGAACAGTCATATCAGCCATTGTCCCCGTTTCCCACCCCCCACCCCCATTGCTCTTATATAATAGCTCTTTTCCAGATTGGTGACCTGCAGTGCAGAAGGTACACATACTCCAACTACATTTAATATTTTCAGTCATTTAGTTATGTAAATGTTTGGGTTCAAAAAGCTTTACTGTTCATTTTTTAAATCAATCCTTACATCACTTCCTGTGTTTAAGCAGGCTTAAGCAGAGCCAATGACTTCCACTAGATTGCCAAATAAAGCAAAGATTTGAACTCAGCTCTTCCCATACAAAATCCAACAATCTACCTACTACACCAGCCTTGCCCAGCCTCCAGATGTTTTGTGTTAGAGGTCCCATCATCCTTGACCATTGTTCGTCCTGGCTGGGACTGATGGGAGTTGGTGTCCAAAACATTTTACTAGCACTAAATTGGGGAAGATTGTGCCACACAGTTCTGTTTAATATATATGTGTGTGTGTATATATATATATATATATATATATATAATATAATGAGCAGAGGCATTTGTTAGAGAAGCCAAAGAGAAGCAATAACCTACTCTGCGTTTCAAACCGCAGATGATTACACCTGCGAACCACCTATTTTGTTGAATACCATGAGGCATAAAAAACAATCATGATTAATTTACTTAAAATATATTATTTGATTGCAATTAAATATTAAGTAGCAAGCAGCATGTGACTAAGCACATATGAACAACAAGCAGCATTCATTTCCCCAGTCTGAACAATCAATCTTATAGTTGTGTTGTTGTTGTTTTTTTAAAAAATGATATTTATTAAATTTTCCAATAAAGACATAAAAAACAACAACAACAACAATAAAAACAGACACAAGCAAAGACAACAAGTATAACTTTCAAACCTTATTTTCTCAACCTAGTTTCACCGACTTCCTCATACCTCACCGTTCTGTATTCTAATTTCATTATCCCATCAGCAAATCCATACCCTTATTTCCCAAATATTTTTTTACCACTTCCATTCTTTTTCATACTCATCGTCTCTGAAAACCACGTTATTTTAAATCCATGTCAATCTAACATTCATTAATCTTATAATATTTATTAAGATAGTCCTTAAATTTCTTCCAATCTTCTTCCACTGTCTCTTTCTCCTGGTCTCAGATTCTGCCCGTCATTTCTGCGAGTCCCATGTAATCTGTCATTTTCATCTGCCATTCTTCCAGAGTGGGTAGATCTGATGTCTTCCAATACTTTGCAATAAGGATCCTTGCTGCTGTTGTGGCATACAAAAATAAAGTTCTGTACTTCTTTAACACCACATGGCTGACCATACCCAGGAGAAAGGCCTCTGGTTTCTTCAGGAAAGTGTACTTAAACATCTTTTTCATTTCATTATATATCATTTCCCAGAAAGCCTTAATCCTTGGGCACGTCCACCAGAGGTGGAAGAATGAGCCTTCACTTTCTTTACACTTTCAACATTTATTCTATGACAAGTGGTAGATTTTTGCAAGCTTGACTGGGGTCATGTACCACCTATAAATCATTTTCATAATATTTTCTTTCAGGGCGTTACACGCCGTGAATTTCATACCGGTGGTCCACAACCTTTCCCAGTCAGCAAACATAATGTTATGACCAATATCTTGCGCCCACTTAATCATAGCTGATTTGACTATTTCATCCTGTGTATTCCATTTCAGCAGCAAGTTATACATTTTTGATAAATTCTTAGTATTGGGTTCTAACAGTTCTGTTTCCAATTTGGATTTCTCCATCTGGAAGCCAATTTTCTTATCCATCTTATATACCTCTAGAATTTGATAATAGTGAAACCAATCTCGCACTTTATCCTTTAGTTTCTCAAAACTCTGCAGTTTTAAATTACTACCCTCCTGTTCTAGAATTTCCCAATATTTCGGCCATATACAATCCATATTAAGTTTTTTCACAGCTTTTGCCTCCAATGATGAGAGCCACCTTGGAGTTTTATTCTCCAGTAGGTCCTTATACCTAATCCAAACGTTGTACAATGCTTTCCTGACTTTGTAACTTTGTGGGAAACAACTGAGTAACTAGAAGCTGAGCCACTGGAAATTTACTAGTAAAAACAAATCTAGGAGTGTGAGACTGACCTTGGCCTGGCTGATAGTGGCATGGCAGATGGCAAAGGAAAAATAGAGCTGGCTCAGGAGAAAAACCTCAGATCCGGCAAAACTTACAGTACTACACAGCAAAGAAGGGCCTCAGTGATAGGAGCAGCTGCGGCCTCACAAATAAAATCTAAAACTATGTCTGCAGAAGATGCTTTGACGAAAGCTCTTGGAAAAATAAATGAATCTCTGGAACTTTTAACGAAACAAGGGACTGATACAAGTAAACAAGTAGCTGAGATCTCAAAAAAACTTGACCTGAATACTTCCAGTTTAAAGGAATTGGGAACTCACGTGACTGCTAATGCCCAAAATATTGGGAGGCTTTTAGAAGAATCAGCTACTACTCGAAAGATTGCTGAGGAGGCAAAGGAGATTGCAACTGAAACGCAGGGAAAAATACCACCGGTTGTAAAGAAGCTGGCGGACCATGATTTATCCTTTGCTATGATAGACCTTCAGAGGAGGGATCGCAACTTAAGATTGAGGTTCGTGCCAGAAAGTGAGCAGGACAACTTGGTGGACTTTCTTACAAAAGAATTTTCTGACTTTTGGCAAGAGGGCCCGCAGGGGGAGGAGGTCAAGATTGTGAGTGCATTTAGACTTGGAATAAGACAAAAAAAGAATAAGCCAAGAGACTGTTTGATTTCTTTGGGATCAAAGGAGGAAAGAGATAGAATTTTAAATTTGCACTATCAAAATACATTGCAAATTGAAGATTCTTTCGTGGAGATCTTCAAAGATATTCCTAAGCCCATTTTAGATGCAAGAGAGGATTACAAAGATCTGGTCGTGCTACTGAAAAAAAGCGGAATCTTCTTTAGGTGGGAATTCCCCCAAGGCCTATCTTTCAAATACAGAGGAAAGAAAGTCAGAATAAAGACACCGAGTGACAAAGATAAATTTTTGAGAGACCACAAAGAGGACCTGGTGAAGGAAGTGGAATCTGGAGAGGAGACTATAACATCAGGAAAAGGACTACTGGATCTAGCAAACCTATCATTTGGATTACAGCCACCAACAGAGGAAGAGCAACGGTTGGGAGCAGTAGGAGTAAGTAAATAACCCCATCACGGCTCTGCGACTATTGAGCTGGAATTGCAATGGCCTGAATATTCCTCGGAAGAGGAAGAACGTTTTTCATATTTTACAGAAACAACAATTGGACTTGATTTGCCTGCAAGAGACACATGTGACAAGAACACATAGAAAACTACTTATTAATAAGAAATTAGGACAAGAATTTATTTCATCTGACAGAGTGAAAAAAAGAGGAGTGGTTATATATGCAAAGGACAGATTGATGCCGAAACAAATATTTAAAGATGAACAAGGAAGATATTTGGCAATTGAAATTCAAGTTCAAGGTCAGAAATTTCTGATTTTAGGAATCTATGCACCGAATGAAGGCAAATCTGAATTCTTCAAAAAGTTGCATGAGACTTTGCTGGATTATATGGACTTCAACGTAATCTTGATGGGAGATATGAATGGAGTTGTTTCTACAAACATGGATAAAGCACAAAGACAAGTAATTTCTAAGGACGGAAGACTACCAAAAACCTTTTTTGAAATGACTGACAATATGGACTTGGTTGATATTTGGAGATTAAAAAATCCCCTTGAAAGAGAAGGAACCTTTTTTTCTGAAGCCAAAATGACCTGGACTAGAGTTGACCAAATATGGGTTACTAGAGGACTGGCATCGAAGATAAAAAAAAGTGGAAATCTGCCCAAAAACTTGCTCCGACCATAACGCCGTGAAGATGGAGATGAATCAAACAACAGTTGGCACTTTCAGATGGAGGATGAATGATACATTATTCAGAGACAAAGAATTTTGTAAAAAGGCCCAAAAAACATTAAGAGACTACTTTGAGATTAACATGAGGACCAACGTGGAAAAAAAGAATAATCTGGGATGCAAGCAAAGCGGTTATGAGAGGTTTCTTGATACAACAAAATGCAATAAAAAAGAAAAGCCAAAATGAGAAAAAGGATAAGATCTTAGAAAAAATTAAAGAAGGAGAAAAGAAATTGAGATCAAAACCAAAGTCTCAGGAGATCTTGAGAGAGATTAAATTACACCAAATTCAGTATATGGAACTGATGAATCAAGAAATAGAATGGAAAATTAAACAAATGAGACAGAAAACGTTTGAATCTGCTGATAAATGTGGGAAACTTTTGGCTTGGCAATTAAAGAAGAGACAAAAACTAAATACAGTGACAAATTTAGAAGTGGATGGAAAGAACATTAATAATCCAACTGAAATTAGAAGCTGCTTCCAGAGATACTTTAAACAATTATACGCACAAGGGCCACAAAAAGACATTGACATAGAACAATTTCTGGAGAAAAATGGGATGAAGGAAATTTCAAGTGAAGACAAAGTGCTTCTGAATCAGAAAATAACTGAACAAGAAATAGAAGATGCCATCCAAAACATGAAACTGGGCAAATCTCCGGGGCCTGATGGACTGACTTCCAAATATTACAAGGCGTTAAAAGAATGGCTAATACAACCTTTGAAGGGAGTCTGTAATGAAATTCTTGAGGGGAAAGAAGCACCTGATACGTGGAAAGAGGCTTTTATCACGCTTATACCGAAGACAGAGACTGAAAAGACTCAACTTAAGAACTACCGCCCAATTTCTCTATTAATGTAAGGAATATAATAGACATTTTGGAAATGCTAGAAGTTAATATTAACACAAAAGCTGTTCTGATATTTGTGGACGCGGAGAAAGCCTTTGACAATATTTCTTGGACCTTTATGAAGAAGAATCTCCATGGGATGGGGGTAGGCCAAGGTTTTGAAAACGGTATAGGCGCAATTTATTCTGAACAAAAAGCAAAGTTAATAGTAAATAACGTAATTACTGAAGAGCTTAAGATAGAAAAAGGGACACGTCAGGGGTGCCCAATTTCCCCACTACTTTTTATTTTGGTCCTGGAGGTTTTGCTGAACATGATAAGGAAAGATCAGCTGGTTAAAGGGGTTCAGGTCGGAGCGAGACAATATAAATTGAGAGCATTTGCAGATGACTTGGTACTTACATTACAAGAGCCGGAATCTAGTACGAAAAGGGTTTTGGAAATAATTCAAGAGTTTGGTCAAGTGGCAGGATTTAAATTAAATAAATTTAAGACAAAGGTACTAGAGAAAAATCTAACAGTAAGAGAGAAGGAGAGGTTTCAGACTGAAACAGGTTTAACTGTGGTCAAAAGTGTAAAATATTTGGGGATTAACATGACAGCTAAAAATTTGAACTTATTTAAAGATAATTATGAGAAATTTTGGAACCAAGTGAAAAAAGATCTAGAAATCTGGTCAAACTTGAAGCTTTCCTTGTCTGGTCGAATAGCAGCTATTAAGATGAATGTATTGCCTAGAATGTTATTTTTGTTCCAAACATTGCAAATTGTTGATAAGATGGAGTGTTTCAAGAGATGGCAGCAAGATATCTCTAAATTTATCTGGCAGGGCAAAAAACCCAGAATAAAATTTAAGATTTTAACTGATGCAAAGGAAAGGGGGGGATTTGCCCTGCCAGACTTGAAACTTTACTATGAGTCAGCAGCTTTCTGCTGGTTGAAGGACTGGCTGCTTCTTAAGAACACAGACATTTTAGATTTGGAAGGTTTTAATAATTTCTTTGGGTGGCATGCATATCTGTGGTATGACAAGGTCAAGGTTCAGTTGTGTTGTTGTTTAGTCATTTAGTCGTGTCCGACTCTTCATGACCCCATGGACCAGAGCACGCCAGGCACTCCTGTCTTCCACTGCCTCCCGCAGTTTGGTCAAACTCATGCTGGTGGCTTCGAGAACACTGTCCAACCATCTTGTCCTCTGTCGTCCCCTTCTCCTTGTGCCTTCAATCTTTTCCAACATCAGGGTCTTTTCCAGTGAGTCGAGTCTTCTCTTATCACTCTTTAAAAAACACAGAATGCAAGAAGAGCCCTGCTGGATCAGACGAAAGGCCCATCTATATATACCCAGGGGGGTATATATAAAAATATTATTATTATTATTATTATTATTATTATTATTATTATTATTAACTCCAGCAACCTGTTCTCACAGTAGCCAACCAGATGCCTGTGAGAAGCCCACAAGTGTTCCATTTACAATATATATATATATATATATATATATATATATATATATATAAAAGCATCACTACCCAGATTTCCTAGGTGGAACCTGGGTGAATTTGTTCTCAAAGATTACACTATTTGAATGGATTTTCTGCTATTTTCTCCCTTGCCATCCGATCCTTCATTTGAAAATATAGATTTTGAGCGTTCTTCAGTAAGTAACATTTTTTCTATTCAGGACTGTTAGAACTAGGCAGAAAATGAGTGAGAGCTCACTTGCTCATTCATCACAATTTAAAATAAGGGGAATCTTGTTCTGAGAGTATTACTGAATCAGTAAGTACCGTACTTTGATACTGTTATTTCAGCTGGGGCCATTGAGGCCCCATCTGCACTATAAAGCAGTATCATACCACTCCAAATAGTCATGGCTTCCCCCAAGGAAACCAGCAAACTATAGTTTCTTCGGAGTGATGAGGATTAGGGGACCCCAATTCCCCTCACAAAAGACCCTGATGTTGGGAAAGATGGAGGGTACAAGGAGAAGGGGACGACAGAGGACGAGATGGTTGGACAATGTTCTTGAAGCCACTAGCATGAGTTTGACCAAACTGCATGAGGCAGTGGAAGGCAGGAGTGCCTGGCATGCTCCGGTCCATGGGGTCACGAAGAGTCGGACACAACTAAATGGCTAAACAACAACAACTCCCCTCACAGAGCTATAAGCCTCAGAGTGGTTTAACAGTCAATCCCTCTTTCCAGGGAACTCTGGGAATTGTAGCTCTGTGAAGAGAATAGGGACTCTCCTGCCAATGTTTATTATCCTTAATAAACTACCATTCCCAGGATTTGCCTAGGAGAGGGGAGTCAAGATCATTTAAAGTGGCATGATACTGCTTTCAATGTGTAGTGCATATGGGGCCTGAGAGGGATGTGGCATCAGCCTCACGATAGTGGCTTGTGCCTGTGTGTGATGGTTGTTCAGTCAGCTGAACAAGACACAGAAAGGTCTCTGGGGTTTGTAAGGTGAAGGCCAGAAGTTCACTCTTCAATTCAATGAGCTAATTAGCTCAGCATGCGCCTCTAACTGTACATTGCCATTCAGCGTTGTAATACAACAGCTGGAGTGAGCTAATAATAAGACTAATTAGAATATAAGTGTAGAGTCCACCAGTCCCAAGAGCACTGAGTAAAAAGAAAAAAAGAATGCAGGAAAGGGGCAGCACAGTCAGGGTGCTGACAGATTTAGTGGATGAGCTTGCTTTCCTCTGCTTATTCTGCTCTTCCTTTTCTTTCAACTCTCAATATCTCTGCTTATTACTTCTCTTTAGATAAGCAGCAAGAGCTCTGCTGGATCAGGCCAAAAGCGCATCTAGTCCAAAACTGCTCTCACAGTAACCAACATGAAACCTGCAAGCAGAGCCTGAGCACAACAGCTGCATTCACTTCCCAGCAGCTGATAATCAGTTCCACTTTTCTTCATTCTATCCCCATTCTGCCCCCACCATTATTCTTATATAATTTCCACTTGCTAAATCTCTGCCTTCATTATAAACTGATCACAGGCTCCTTTGCTTAGCTTCTTAATTTATAATGCACAAAGAATTGGTGATCAGAAATCTCCGTTGTGATGTGTCGTGTAGACAAGAGCTGGCCCTAAGATAATTTTGCTTCATACAAACACCAGGAAAGCCTGATTGTGAGTGGTGAGCGGTGCTGACGCAGACAAATGGGAGGGTGGCTATAAGTAAGACAAGGACATTTAGGTAATTTAACTTGTTCTCAATGATCCCATGATTCAGAACAAGCCTTTGCCCAGAACATTTAGTAGTGCCAAGTGCTGGCATATCTAGCATTTTATAATCTGGAAGCAGAATAAAGACAAATAATATGCCATTTCATTTCTGTGATTTTGGCTGTTATTTAGCATAAAATGGCGGTGATGGTGGCTGCAATAAAATGTTGCAGTGTGGAGTACTCCTGTTCAGTGCCCCAGCCTTCCAACATGACATATTCCATACCGTTCCCCCTCATTTATTTTTAGTCCTGTCCCCCCAAACAACAGATATTCAGCATTCTGTGAAAACTGAGTGTGCTCAGCCTTCTTGGGCCTGTTTTCGGTTATGTTGGTTTTCCCCCCTAAATATTTTTTTAACTTCTGCAGACCTTGCAGATTCCCATAAGGCTAACTGATAGCCTTGTTTTTACTACATGGTTCTTAAAACACAGTACCTGAATCCGCTGTTAGTGTATATGACATTTGTGTGACACTTTTCCACAAAAATGTTATGACGTGGTATACAAACATTGTTAATAAACACACAGAGAGACACACACACACACACCATTCCTTCTCACACACTCAATTATGTGCTCATGCTATTTTAAAACTGTAGCAGACCTTGGAATGAGTATTTTCTCTACTGTTAATGAAATGTCCTTAATTACATTTATTCTCCTGTTGGGACAGCAGCTGAACATGACTAATATTGTTGTCCAGCTACTGTTTTGCCCCTTAGCAAAGCTTGTGCTAGAAATATGAAATCCTTTTGCTAATCTCAAATAGCTTGTTCACTGGGAAAGACTCTTCAGTTTATTATTATTTCCATTTGTAGACCACTCTACTATCCAACAGATCTCAAAGCAGTTTGCATACACAATAAAACCATATCCAATGATTCACATAACAAAATGCATAAAAATATCCATAAACATGATATAAAATAAATAAAATCAGAAAGCACTACAAGGCAATGTAATGTACAATTTCAAGCAACACAACATACAGGTACATAAAATCATTCATCCAATCTCACTATGTACCCATTTCACACAAGTACCACAACCATTCACTACATCAAACATTATATCTATTACCTACCCGTACATAAACCACTCACACTCAGCAATATTACAACCCACATACAAGGGGACACGCATACAGAAATAAGACAGACTATTAATATCTGAAGGGGTAATGGACTTATGCACGTCACCTGGACCACTTAATACTCCTCTCCCATCTCTGATTTGAGAGGGGCCCAGATCTCTAGCAAAGTAGGATTTCTCCCAATTACAGAAACAACATGCATGGTATTGCACAACCTCAAGGAGAGCCAGTGTGGTGTAGTGGTTAAGAGTGGTGGACTCATAATCTGGTGAACCGGGTTCGTGTCTCCGCTCCTCCACATGCAGCTGCTGGGTGACCTTGGGCTAGTCACACTTTGAAGTCTCTCAGCCCCACTCACCTCACAGAGTGTTTGTGGTGGGGCAGGAAGGGAAAGGAGAATGTTAGCCGCTTTGAGACTCCTTCGGGTAGTGATAAAACGGGATATCAAATCCAAACTCTTGGCACTGGCAGGAGACACAAACCTCAACCTCATACTGATGGTGGCTGTAGAAGTCACCATAAATTCAAATTGTTGCAACCAACCAGATTCTAGTCTCCGCTTTTACACCAGCAACTTCGTAGACCTACAACAATACAACAATCAGATAGGATATGCCATCTGTTACATGCCCCTTCTCTGCTGAAACTTCATTCACACCTTAATTACTGATATGCAGACTATTGAAAATGAGATATATTGAGCATGGTACCAAAACAACAAGCAAATGAGTCTGATGGAATATATATCCCCTTCCATCTTCCTTGTCTGAGGGCATTAGACCTTGAAGCAATCTGCCTTACTACTGTTCCAACCATACCCTAGTCCATGCATTCTGGTTCCATATCTTTTCTAGGGCTAAGCCAAAGCAGAAATCAAATCAGATTTGCTTTAATGTCACTTTAATAAGCAGGGTTTTGTGGAGGCAGAGAGGGTCTGAGGCTGCCCAGAATCTGTTGGATCCCAAGCTATTCCTGCGGCTATTGTGTCAGGATAGCATAGTGATCTTCCTGCCCCCCTGCACTTTCCACCCTGATCTCTGCATTCAGTGGGACTGCAGATACACCAGTGACCCTGCTCCTCCAAAAGCTTCCAAAAGCCAGTGGCCAGGGTCTGGATTCCCTCTTTAGTCTGGATCCAGCCATATGTGAGTGTGTGTATGTGTGCTGAAGCACAAAAACAATATTCCAATGGTAATCATAATGTGATAATGTGGAATAGTATCCCTCTTATAGAAGTAGGGTGAACATTATCCACATTAAAAACTGAACTATAGGAATAACTTGGACCACAGATTAATGCAAGGGATTCCATATTTTCTTCTACAAACATTCTCCTTTATATCCATGCTGCCAGTGCAAATTCAGTAACTCTACATATTAAATATTTGGTCACACAGAGATATTTTACTTTAAGGTGATCATTGGCATTTTGAATATGTTTTCAATCCAGATTTAAATTTTCTGCTTTGTTCAGTGTACATTGGACATCAAAGTAAATAATAGCATAGATCTTCAACAGCATGAGTCACACATACAGAATCTCATTATAATGCCATTCAAGGGGGCTACATTTGCACTGTTTGGCATCTCAGTGCCGCCAAAACTTGTGGTGGGAAATAGGGATCAGACCTTGATAATAATTCTCTAATGCATGTGTCATTTTTCGATTAAAATCTTGAGGTCTGAATCACCCCAGGTGTTGCTATGGATAAGATTCTTGACAGGGTTTTTGTTTTTTGTCCCTACAGATTTTACTGAAATTCCAGAGCTTTACATTTTTTGCCTTTTTTATACAAAAATAACTGACTACTCTTATTACCAGTTTTTCCTCATTCCAAATAATGTTTCATAGTCAACCTACTCTTCTCCACCAATTGAATGTTAATATTATATGTTTTGATTAGCACAAAAGCCCCATTTGAACTCTATTTTTTGTCCATAAATATGCTGTGGAGGTTCTTGTGATTAGATATTTTAAAGTGTTTTGTTTCAGCCAAATCATATATTTCTTCTCACTACAAGGAACCATTTTGCCTAAGAGGACTCTTACTGCTGGGGGATCCCAAATTCCTCCCTTTAGGTCTTGAAAAGCTCTTTGAAAACCTGTTAAATGAGGATCCAGTGCAAATTTTTCAGAAAACTAGACATCCAAATAATTAAAATGCTGGACTTGTTCAGTTGCTTTCTCCATCAAGGGCCCATTAATTACATGGTGGATGCATTCCATATACACAACTACTTACTCTTACTGTAATTTACATGGGGTTGTTCTGTTTGACAAATGGCCTCATAGCCCCTCAAAAACCACCTCAGTCCAATTTGCATGGCAGATAGTAGAAACATGTCAGCATCATTACAGTAAAACAGAGCTAAGACGGCAGTATCAACACTGGCAAATATGTTATTTACTACAATTCATGGACCAGATCATTTACATACAATTAAATGAAAATGGAGCCAATAGCGGGCATTTCTCTAGAGAGCTGTCCATCAGTTTTCATTGTAACCCTTAACTGCGGCTTCTGTATAGAAGGTCTTTCAAACATGGAAGTCTGCAATTGACACAGTAATCTGTTTCAATTTATCCTGTCAAAAGATCATCTGTTTAACAAGCACACCATTATAGCTACAAAGGCCTGATGTCTTTGGGCCTTGAGCATATTTATTTATGGTATGCTTCGGAGCATATCCTTGGTCAGTTGTTACCTTACTGGTACCCTGCCCTGTTCCCACACTGTCCAGGTACGCAGCATCACTGTCAGCACCAATCCAGCACATCTTGCTGGTCATGCATTGAGTGGCCTTCTCTTCATGATACTTCTCCCACAGTTAGCTCTATGAAATATTCTGAAATAATAAAGTAACGCTGACCTGTGGTCAGTTACGCCAGATGCGTCTGTCTGTGATCGCAATCTATATAAAAACACAAATTAAACTTGCAATTTTAGGGCAATTTCACACAGTTCATGGGGGCAAATCTATGTTAAATGCCTAGTGCACACTTAGAAGTGGCTTGCTTTGACAGGTTTTCCTGTGTGACATGTATTTACATACTCAGGCCTGTTGCATTCACACTTTAGCAAAATGTAAGGGTATGCTTAAAAAAAGCAACATGTGTGAAGCAGGCCTTAGTAATGAAACTGTGATGAAGTACCAGGTTGAGAGAGAACAGTGAGGCCTCATCAGTTCCTTGTATTGTTAATTAGTATAATGACGATGACTAAGCACATTATATATACACAATATTCGAAGGCCTATAAAACACTCATGTTAACAATTACCATCTGCCGTTGTTAAATAAAGAAGATGTCTTCTGTTGAGCTGAAAGAATTGTCACTAAGAGAAACTAGAAGAGCTATATCTGAAGTGTTCTCAGTTACACAGCTGAAGATTTGACCTTGATGAGTCTGTGGGGTTTTTTAAAAAATGATGCCTTATACGTAACTTGAAAAATAGAAATCAGAAGGGATGGGGAACAGGTTTATATCCCTCAAGAGGTTTCATTATGTAGGACTTCTTACTATTCCATTATGTAGCACCTCTTACAAACAGCTCTTGGGATCCAGTGTTGAAAGGATCTTAAAAAGTATGATACAGTTGCACGTTACACAGCAAATTACAAAAGAAAGCGGAATGGTTTCAAGACCGAAATGGTGGACCTCTGAGTGGTTTTGTGGGTCAGGGGAGCGGAGAAGGGCAGGCGTTGTATATGACAGTTTTGGTTCTCTCATCTAGGTAGGGAAGCAAAACATTTTTATGTGTTTGAAGTGCCCATAGCAGCAGACCTCTTGAAATGCTCCAAATGCTGGTAAAATCAACATACAAGCAGCATGTGCGTCTGTAGGAAATTTTCCAGGGGACGGGACAAAGGGGGTGTAAGATAGGAGAGGGAGGGGGGGGAGAGAAGAATAGTGCCTGTATGCTTTTCCTCATATCTCATTCCTCAAAAGCATTTAGGATGCTTCAAGACAACCTGTTTATCAAGCAAGGAGATCAGATGATGGTTTCTATTCAGCATTCTGATTTGTTTGCAGGGAGGATAAGTAATATGACATCAAAGCCTGTGTTATCTATGTCAAGCATGTGGACTATCTAGACATGTAGACTTTGATGTGTTTTAATCATTCTTACTGTTAATTTTAATTATTTTTAGATGTTTTTTGTTTTTAACCACTTTTACAGATAATTTTAATATGTCATATAAACTGCAAGTGGTATAGGATTTAAAATAAAATAAAATAAAATGATTCCTCACTTTCCATTGCATTTCCCCATCACTTCCATTTTCACAAAATGTCTGATTTAGGGGGGAAGCAGGGTTGTTACTCAAAACTTCCCAATCAATTATAATTGTGCAACCTGAATTTCCTGGTATGTTGCTGAATCGTACCCAAAAATACTGACAATGGAAGCACACTTGCTCTTTTTTAAAAAAAATGAAAGCAGGGAATCTGGAAATTGTGGTTCATCAGGGGGCAACTGCCCCCCTTGCATCCCCCCTCCCCCTGTAGACTCCCATAGCAAGTAGGTAGAGCCTGCCAATTACTGTGTTTAAAAAAGCTATAGAAGCCATGATTTAAGTTGAGGAAGGAGTTGGAGTGTGGGGCTTGTTGGTTTCATTAACAGCCTCCATACCTTGTTGCTCAAAATTTGTCCCTTTGTCCTTCCCAAAACTGGAAATCTATGCCTTAAATTCAGTATGCTTTACTAAGTTCATTTATTCAACACTTGTATATCCTACCTTTTCTCTTCTCACTCTTTTATCACAACAACCTTGTGAAGTACGGTAAGTTAGGCTGACAGACAGTGACTGGCTTAAGATCACTCAGTGAGGTTCATGGCCCAGTGAGGATTTGACCCTGGATAAAGTCAAATCACTATGGCACAAAACTCATTTTCAACTAGGCTTTGTTAACTCACTAGTGCATCACGATGTGCCCTAAAGCAGGAAGAAGTGGTAAGTTCATATCTATATTTTTATCTTTATCTATATCTGCTTCATTTTATGGCTTTTGAAAAAACAATGCAGAATTGAGCTTTTAGTCCCTTTAGTCCCTCTTCCACATTTTTGCATGTTCTTGGAAGGGGTTCTAGGTTTGAATCATTAAAAGTTCATGTTACTCAACCATAAGTTCATCTCCCTAAAACCTTTTGCAATTTTGTGATGTTCAGCTGTGGGAATTGCCCTCATGCACCCTCCCCATGGAGATTAATGGTACCAGCAGTCCTAATGGCTTCTGTTTGATTTGGATATGAATGGTCCATTGCGTTGTTAATTTTTATTGACTTCCTTTGTATGCTATTTCACAGGTACTGGACAAAATACACACACCAGTTTCCTGACTCCACTGAAACTGACAAAGCCAAGAAGTCTTCTATACTATCATCCTTGGAATTCTTTTCAATTGGTTTGGGTGGGGTGGTGGTGGAAGTGTTCCTTATTTAAAATGGGGAGCCTCCATTTATTTAATATGTGTTTGTAATTTTGTATTCTGCTAGCCAGATGGCAAATAAAATATTCAGCAGAGCGGTGTTCAGTGTCTATGTAGTCAATGTAGTTTTGCTCTGGGATGCCTGTGTATAGTTGTCTGTTTCAAAGCCAAATAAGCTGCAAGGAGGAGAAATGATATAAATGACAATCTGTTTCCTTTATAGTTTCAGGTCTGTGCCAAGTGTAAATGAAAACAACCCAAAATGCCCATTCTGTCATGTTTCTGTACTCTTGCTGCTTGACGCTGAGTACTTATTATTGGGAGTTTCCATGTCTTATTAACACTTGGTACTGAAAGGGCTTTAGACGTTCTCCCTATCTCCTTCTACTGAGACAAGACATGGTTCAGAAGGATCTGCATCTTGCAATACAGAGGCTGGACACATTTACCTGAAAGCAACATGCACAGTGTTCTGGTAAAAATATAGAATGAGCCTCCTCTACTGGAGAAAGATCAGCTCAATGGAATAATACAGATGATGATGGTGATGAATACATAGCGATTCTGCCATGCTACTATATTTATATCATACCTTAGTGATGTCAGCTGATGGATGGGTAGGCATGGTTTGGGGAAAGTGGCCTTGTGGACCAAACTGTACCCTCTGGTGGGCAAAGATGGACTAGAGGTTCCTCACCGCTACCTTAGAGGTAGAACATCCACTTTGCATTATTTCAGTTGTGCAGATTATTATACTTGTACCTCTGAAGGCTTGCATGATTGACTAAAAAATCTAATGCACTTAATACCTGTTTTAAAACACCAGCAGCTAAAAACATTAGACCCCCCTCCTCCTGCTCATCTCTAGCCCCTAAATAGTTTAATCGAGAAGATATGCAGGATAGAATGAAGTGGTGACTTATAGTGGAGTGTGCTTATAAATAAATTAATAATAATAATAATAATAATAATAATAATAGTAATTTTATTTATACCCTGCCCTTCCCAGTTCAGAAAACCAGGCTCGGGGCAGCTAACAACAAATTTAAAACATTTGTAATACAACATAGAAGCAGCATAAAATACAGTATAAAAGCATGAATAACAATAAAATTCAAAGTTCAAAAATCAATTTGGGGGAAATCCATCCAATAAACATTAGTTAGTCACCAGGGCTAGCTGGCTGAATTAGTCCTACTTGGCCAGCGAGGAGGCCAGGGAATAATTAGCTGTGGGGTCCCAGAGCAGGTAATCTTCATAAAAGGGAAGGGGGAAGGAAGAGAAGGGAAATAAAAGATCAGGCTTAATTCAAATTAAAGGCCAGGTGAAATAGCTCTGTCTTACAGGCCCAGTGAAAGGAGGTTAAATCCTGTAGGGCTCTAGTCTCATGGGACAGAGCATTCCACCAGGTCGGAGCCATCACTGAAAAGGCCCTGGCCCTGGTGGAGGATAGTCTGACTTCCTTAGGGCCCGGGACCTCTAAACTATGGTTATTCATGGACCTTAAGGTCCTCTGTGGGGCATATCAGCAGGAGAGGCGGTCCCATAAATACAAGGGCCCTAAGCCACAAGGGGCTTTAAAGGTCAAAACCAGCACCTTGAACCTGACCCTATACTCCACCAGGAGCCAGTGCAACTGGTAAAGCACTGGGTGAATATGCTCCCATGGCAGGGACCCTGTGAGGAGCCTCGCTGCAGCGTTCTGCACCAGCTGGAGTTTCTGGGACAGTTTCAAGGGCAGCCCCACGTAGAGCGAATTACAGTAGTCAAGCCTGGAGGTGACCGTTGCATGGATCACTGTCCCAGATCGGGGTGGGAAAGGTAAGGGACCAACTGCTTAATGCAGTGAAGATGGAAAATGTCGCCTTAGCTGTTGCTGTAACCTGTGCCTCCATGGAAAGGGAGGTGTCAAGGATTACACCCAAACTCTTAACGGAAGGCACTGGCACAAATACATTTCCATGTGCCTTCAGATAATAAAGTGGGAACAGAAGCAAGACCATGATTATACATGCATTTGGGTTAAATGGGCACAAACTTATTTAAGAGAACAAACAGATAATTACACTAAACTGAACCACCCAACCTGCTAATCCATCCTATAAGAACAGAATGCCCTGGTAAAATAGGCACATCCTCACCCCACACATGAGGTCAAGCTGGCAATCTCCCTCTTCTGGAAGTGAGTGCCACCCCTCACCAGCAAACCTGAGCTTAAGGGAAAGGGAGAAATTTGGACAATTTGTTAAATTTTGATTATCAGTGTTGTGTCCAGCTTAATTACTGTTGAATGATCCATAAAATACAACTGATTACCAGAGTCTGGAAAGATCTTCCCCTATCAAATTGTGCAATTGATTTTGTGACTTGAAATATATTCTCTTTTGTATCTGAACATTAGTCAGTTCATTTGCACAGCCTTATTACAACTGACAGGTGATACGCATATATGTTTTTGATATTGATCACAGTTGCAATTACTATACTGAGTTACTCAAGTGATCTCTTTTCCTCTTGGGTTTGATGCAGGGAAGTCTTACCTCACCAACCATTAAACACTTGAAGGTGTCACCTAAGGAATCAGCTCTGTTCTGGGAACCCCCAGAACAGATTTAGTGGGAATCTAGAGGGAAGAGAGAGAGAAGTTCTGTTGTACAAGCGGGAATCCTTGCACTGACAGAACAAGCAAGTTGAATACTGACTTCTGTTAATAGTTTGTAGATTTATTGATTGATTTATTGCCTTTCCTCAAAGGGAATGAATTGTAAATGCCCTATTTTTGTTGTTGTCATTTTCTATACCTTTCCTACATCTATGCTACTCAATGAAAACAGTATACATAATTCTAAATGCAGGTTCATCATAGATTTGTACAAATGCATTATGATACTGGCCAGATTATTTTCAATCCATTTTCTAATAATTCCCAACATGTGTAAGTTTGTCTTTTTCACTGCCACTCCATGTTGGGTTGATGTTTTAGTGAAATCTAAATGCCAAGACCTCATTTCATGGGGACAGCTTTTGTGGGTCCAATCCTCTGGCAGATAAGCTCGTTGTAATAACTAAATATGAGGATTATAGGATAGACCAAATGATTTGCAATGGTGAATTTTAAAGAAGGCTGTATACAGTTCTAAATAGGTCTTTCTAAACTGGCTGATGGCAGCTCAGCAGAATGTCAGATGAAGTTCATTGTAACAAAGTGCAAACTTATGCACATTATGGCAAAATAAGTAAATAGAAATTCTAACTCCAAATACATGCTGATGTGAATTTAAGGTTAACTGACTATGCATGAAAGAGATTGTAGAGCCATAGCAGAAATCTAAAAAAGGATAGCTCAGTGTGCTGTGGGATCAAAAATAGCAATTTTTGATATTTATATATATTGTATTTGTTATTGGGTATGATTCTCACAGATTTTCTTTTAAATTATTTAAAAGTTTTAAACTGAAGAATATGGATGGCATTGTGTATGTAAATCCAGCACTTTCTCATCCTATTTTTGGAGCTAGGCTAGGAAGAAATAAGGTTGTTGTTGTTTTAAAAAATAGCCTTATATTCCTAGCATTGGTTTTTGCATCTTTGCTTTATTTATTGGTGCTGGGTGGTGATTGTCATTCTGTGTTAATAAATCCTGCCAAGTCAATAAATATCGCCTGGACCTATACATGCTTACATAGGAATATATCCAGCTTAATGTCAATGAGCCTTAGTTCACAATATGCTACATCATTACGGACTAGTCACACGCACAAAAAGAAAGCTTTATTTATTTATTTATTTATTTATTCACTTAATTGGTTGCCCTTCACCAGCAAATCCCAGGGTCCATTGCAACATTTTAAAATTCATAATTAAAAACAGTGAAAAGAGATTACAGTCACAGAAATAGGGTGGGTCCTCAAAGGGGCAGACGTTGGTCTTTCAAATTTCAGCGACGCCCTGTGCGAGGCCAAAATTTGACACACCGCCCCCACCTCTTGCCTTTCATTCTGTTCAACTCACTACTGTCATAGTTGTGACACACTGCGGCACCCCCTTGGCTCAGTGCCCAGTGCAGCAGAACCAGTCGTGCTGCCATAAATCCACCTCTGGTCCTGAAAACACACATCTGAGGCATGGGCATAGCCAGGATTTATGTGGGGGGGGGCAGGCTTCATGCTAGAGGGGGCAGAACCTCAGTTAGTTAAGGTTAGTCAGTTAGTTTAATTACTTTACTTGCTCTAGGGGGACAGCTGCCCTCCCACCCACCCCCATTGGCTACACCCATCTCGGGTGTCAAAGGAAAAGGTCCACCTTCAGCTTTCAACAAAAACTGTATGGTGAAAGTAACAGATTCACTTCTTTGTGGTGGGACTTCCACAACAGGCTGCCACAGAAAACACCTGGTTCACCTCCTTCCTCAAATCTCTGGGGGCAGTGGGACTACCAAGAGGGGCTCCCCTGCTGATCTTAACACGCAGGAGGAAAGGAGGTGGTCGCTCAGATATTTGGGGCGTAAGTAATTTTGGCCCCTAAGCACTATCATGAGCACATTCAATTGTTGTTGTTGTTGTTGTTGAATTCCTATACTGCCCTTCATCTGATAATCACAGGGCAGTTTATAATGTAAAAACACAAAAATACCTAACATAGTAACAAACAAAATAATACTCCCTCCTGCAGTTTAAAAGGCCATAGATGGTTTAATTAGTCCAAGGCCTGGGAGAAGAGGAATGTTTTTGCCTGGCGCCTAAAGATATGTAAGGAAGGCGCCGGCCCAGAAATGATCTGGCAGCCAGAACTGCCCATAATAAGCAAAAAAATCAATACAGTTCTTAAAAAACAACAACGCTATAGCAAATTTAATTTTAGAGCTCAAAAAGGCACAGTATAGGGCACCTAATCTGATTTAAGGTATAGAGCACTTTTCCTATGAGGAAAAAGCATTTGAGGCTTCTTAGTTCAGAAAAAATATGACAAAGGCAGGGCATGGATAGAATAAATAGTTCTCACACTCTCGCTCTTGCTCTCTTTCATAATGCTTGAAATTAGGGTCATCCTGTGTTATTGATTTCCAGTAGCTCCAGAAGAGACCAAAGGAACTTCTTTTCATATGACATAATTAGCTGATAGCATTCACTTCTGCAAGATGTAGTAATGAGAACTACCATCTTAGATGGCTTTAAACAATGGATTTTAAAAGTTCATGGAGGCGAGATCTGAGGGCAGCTAAATGATAGCTAAATGAAACATCAATGTTTACAGGGACTATAACTCTGATTAACAGATAGGGGGTGCATCCACAATAGTTGTTCTTCCTGGTTGTTGGGAAATGCTGTGCAAGGGACTAACAAGTGGGCAGGAAAATCTATCTGTTAATCATATCACATCAAAATGACATAGTTATTGACAGATGGGCTGTTCTACCCACCTGTGTTGGTCCACAGTGCTGGGGACTGATAAGGATCCCACCAGACCCAAAAGTTCCTCACCCCTGGGACTAGATAGACAGTTCTTGATTTTATAGAAGTTATTATGTCAGTATGAGATCAGGCTGATACAACAATAAGTTATCTCGTGCCTGCATAGTACCAAAATTAACCACCCTTCCTTTTCTAGAAGCTGAAATAATCCTAACCCTTGCCATGTGTTTGTTTTCTTCTTTTTATAAGATTGCATAAATACACAAAAAGGTAAAAAGTAGTGATAGAAAAGCAGAGAAAAGTGTGAACTTGAAGAACTATAAAAGATCAGAAACGTATTTCTTTTCATGGTCATGTGAACATAAATAGTTATAGAATAGTAGTGTTGGAAGAGACTGTGGTGGTCCTCTAGGCCATTATTACCGCTGCTCGAGGTAGGGATGTTGCAACTTCAGCATATTGGATCACACCCACACCATATGTAAATTTAAAGGAAATGGCTTCCTCCCAAAGAATCCTGAGAAATGTAGTCTGTTTAGGGTGCTGGGAAAATTTCAGCATCATAATATAATAATAGTTCCCAGAATTCTTTAGGGGAAGCCATTACTGTTAAAAGTGGTATAAATGTGCTTGATATGGATGCAGTGTAGATGGACAGATGACAGCCCACTCTCTACTTAAATATCTCCAGCAAAGGATATCTGACTAGACCAGATTTCTCTCTCTACTACAGAACTGTAAATCCACAGTTGTCTCCTCTCATAGGTGGCTTATTTCTCCTCAAGTATAGCCATCCAAATTCCTAAGCTACAGAGAGATTGACACGAATTTCTCCTTCCTGTGAGTCATTTAGTGGCATTCACCTAATGCAGCAAATAATAAAAGCATATTCTTGGGACCTATTCTGGTGCTATGAAAACATTTTGTTGTTGTTTTTCAGGTTTTTAAAGCTCTGTTGTCTCAACTCATTTTGTGAGCTGTTTTATTGCAGGTTTTAAGATTTCTGATTTGTTTTGCTATTTTGTTTTGATTATAATTGATTTTATTGTGAACCACCCTGGGAGCTATTTGGCTAAAGGCCACTTATCATATATAAAAACAAACATTATTCATTCATTCCAAGTTGCCTTCTGAATCCCATCAGGGCACATTTGGCTCTGAAACCCCTTTCTCGCTGGCTTTGGTAGTGACAACATTTGGTCTGATGTCTTTCGGCTTGTTATAAATCACTATCATTATATGCTTCATTTCCAGTCTGAACTCTTGCATTCTCTGCAGCCAATATTTACCTATGTCTATCATCTCACAGTTGACTGTCCTGGAAGGCGTGTAATTCACAATTCACCACTCATTAAATTAACCTGCAAAAGCTGACAGGTGAAATGATATGGCTTCTGAACTGCCTTATTACCGTCTCAAAAACAAATCTATATTTATGAATAGGGATTTGTCTTCCAAGTATAAAACTAAAGGGAAGATTTTATTCTTATACTGATCTCGCCATGGTCCCAAAGTACCATACAGAAAGGAGGCCACACAGTCACAACAACCAAGCCATACCTATGTCACTAAATATAAACTGCAGTCAGACAGAAAATGTGTTTGACAGACGACTTGCATTCATAGGCAGCAAAAAGTAGATTTACAGAGTCCAAGGTGGATCAGTATTAGGGATGCAACCACTTCCTTCATTCCATTGATTTATTGTTGTCCTGGTTCTAACGTGTCACTTCCTTATTGAGAATGCCTGCTGGAAGGAGAAAATGAGGTGCAAAGAGCCAGAAGACCATTATTGAGACTCACAATTCCTCTAAAACAAAGAATCGGCAGAGAGCCAACGCCATCTGCCCTGGCTCAGAAACAGAGCGGGTTGAGAAAACCGAGAAAACGGAGCAAATAGAACAAATAGTGAGTAACAACGTTGGGGGAACCTCACCCCCCCTTAAGGAGGATGTCAATGACCCGACCCCCCTCCTCCCAGAAAAAGCTAATCCGTCCAAGAGGGCAAGAGCAGGAGCAGGAGGGATTCCTCCCACTCCTAACGCTGACCCACCCATGCCTCTAGAACAAGATATCAGAGGAGCCTGCTTTCAACCAATTCAGGATATGCACCCCTACCAAGAGATTTGCATGTTGTCCGCAGAAACTATGGTTCTGGTTCTCCAAAAACTGGATGAAATCCCCACCAGAATAGTTAACATTGAGAAACAATTGGATACTAGTTCCTCCCCTTTAAATGCCCAAGGGATTAAAAGGATGATAAGAAATGACTCTGTTAACAACTCGCCAACTCAAACTATGGATGAAGTGAGGTCCTGTCAAGTCTTGCAAACGAACCAGATAATGCTTGAGATTCACCGATACACTCATAGGTGGATGAACCACAGACAAATTACTATGTCCTTGTCTCAGCTCCTGAATTACCATTACCGAAATGTAGATCTAGAAAATTTCCACTTCCTTCCTACCTTGAGAAACACCATGCACCTATTTATGACCTTTAGGTCATCAACCCTCACATCTCGACTCATGGAGATAAAGGATACCCTATGGTGGTTCCATTCTCTCCGCCCAGTGAGGGTATTTAAGGACGAAACTAGGAGGCAATTGGTCCCTTGCATAGAGTCAAAGCTAATGCGGATAAAGGAAACCAAGCTCAACACTAGAAATACTAATTGCCCGAAGGAAGAAAAGAACTCTGTAAGCCTAGAATTACAAGACCTGAAGAAGAGGCTAATGAGTATAAAGACTGAGATTTCTACCCAAAATATAAGGACAGTAGAGCCTAGAGCACAATATTTAAAGACATCCAACAGCTCTTTATCCCATCGAAAGACATCAGTACAACTCCCTGTTCCCTTTTCAAACGACACCAAATTAGATGAGGAATTTGGCGCCTCCAACATTTCTATGGCAACAACACATAAAGAACTCTATGTTGCTGACAATCTGGAGATTTTTGTTGTTGTTGTTTAGTCGTTTAGTCGTGTCCAACTCTTCGTGACCCCATGGACCAGAGAACGCCAGGCACTCCTGTCCTCCACTGCCCCCCGCAGCACCAAATCTACATCTGGACCTTTGCCTAATGTTCCAAAAACTTATCAGAATGATCAGCCTTCTCTACTGTACTCCTGCCGAGACAGGATTGACAGATCTTCCGAATTCGAATCCGGCTCTTTGTTGGCCAGTGATCCACATTTTATAACACATACCTCATTAATACTTCCACAGCCACAGATAGAATCAACAATCCTCCAATTAACCCAGGAGGGAGAGGGGGATTGACAGTTAATGAAACACCGTGGGACTGTCCCCCCCGCTTGGGGTGCGGTTGGTTGGGTTTTATCTTCTAGGGATACTTACCCTATCAGACCTCCACCTCTTTCCCATACCATTTTGACCCATGAGTCCTGGCCCAAGGATGACTTGTTATTGAGGGGATGTTACCCATCTATTGGGGAGGCTAGTATGGGATCTGGGATTTCCACAATTGAAGGGCTAGGGAGGAATGGCGGTGGGGCTAGATATCTCTATCGGCGAAGGGTTTCGAGATGCAGTGATCCTCGAACCCCTTCCAATCTACGCCCCATCCCAAGGGATGAGGGTAGGAAGAGCAAGGATTACACACCTCTGTCATTGGTGCTGTGCAATGCCAGGTCCATAGGCAACAAAACCGCCACCATGCGTGACTTTTTTGTCTCGCAGGGGATTGACCTGGCTTGCGTGACGGAGACCTGGGTACGGGAAGGCGAAGTAGTCTCCCTACATGAGATAACACCCCCAGGTTTCTCTGTCCTCCATCAATCGCGGACTGTGGGTCGGGGGGGGAGGAGTAGCGTTGTTATTCCGGGAGGATTGCTCTTTCAGAGCTCTGCCATCACCGGCGATCTCCGGCATTGAATGTGTTGGTCTCGTGTGGGGCACCAAGGAGAGCTTGGCTGTCTGGCTGGTGTACCGACCACCCAGCACACCTGCAGCCACCCTGTCAGACCTACTGGAGGTGGTGGCAGGCTGGGCCTTGGAGTTCCCAAACCTACTGGTTTTGGGAGACTTCAACGTCCATGCCGATGCCGCTCCCTCCTCACAGGCTCTGGACCTAGTGACCTCCATGGCAACACTAGGGCTCTCCCAGGTTGTTTTGGGCCCCACTCATCAAGCAGGCCACACGCTGGATCTGATCTTTGGGGCTGGCATAGATGTGATCATGCTCCCTGCTGTGGAAGTGCCATGGTCTGATCACTACGCTCTGAAAGCCAAGATTGACTTCCCGCTCCTCCCCGGCTCAGGTGGCGAACCTATTTGGGCTCGTCCGCGAAAACTGATGGATCCTGATAGATTCCGACAAGCCTTGCGGAACCCTGCTCCTCCTGGCGACTCATTAGATGACCTTATTGAGGACTGGAATAACCGGCTCTTGGCAGCCATTGATGAGATCGCGCCTAAGCGCCCTCTGCGACCCCGTCGAAACCGGGCCCCTTGGTTTACTGAGGAGCTCCGGAAAATGAAGCGGGATCTCAGACGGCTAGAGCGAGTATGGCGACGGACTCGTGACGGAGCCTCAAGAACATTTTATAGGAAGCTTATGAAAGCCTATGAGATGGCTATGAAAGCTGCTAAGAAATCTTACTTTGCAGCTTCCATTGCATCCGCTAGCTCTCGCCCGGCACAACTTTTTAGAATAATTAGGTCAATAACGTCCTTAGGAGGACAACCAAATTTAAGCACAAATTCAACCCACAGCTGTGAGGCATTCGTGAGTTTTTTTGCGGAGAAAGTCCTATTGCTCCGCCGTGACCTCCCTGCCAATTTAGATACAGTGACTGAACTGAAGGCCCCTCGACTGACTTCAGGTCCAGTGTTGGACCATTTCGATCGGATATTCCCTACTGATGTGGATAGATTCCTCCAAGTTGGTAGGCCTACCACCTGCCTCCTTGATCCGTGCCCGTCTTGGCTGATTAGGGAGTGTCCAGATGTTGCGCGGACCCCCCTGGTTGAAATTATCAATTTGTCCCTTGACACGGGGACATTCCCAGGGGAACTGAAGGAAGCAGTGGTGTGTCCACTCTTAAAAAAAACTTCATTAGATCCCTTAGACCTATCCAATTACCGCCCAGTTTCAAATCTTCCATACCTGGGTAAGGTAATTGAGAGAGCAGTTGCTGAACAGCTTGGTAGGTTTCTGGAGGAAACATCGGCATTAGATCCATTTCAGTCCGGTTTCCGTCCTGGTTTTGGGACGGAGACGGCTCTGGTTGCCCTAACAGATGATCTCCGTAGACAACTGGATCGAGGCGGGTCAGGACTGCTGATCCTTTTAGATTTGTCAGCAGCCTTTGACATGGTCGATCATGATCT
Organism: Podarcis cretensis; assembly: GCF_951804945.1. Classification (NCBI taxonomy): domain Eukaryota; kingdom Metazoa; phylum Chordata; class Lepidosauria; order Squamata; family Lacertidae; genus Podarcis; species Podarcis cretensis. The sequence continues at coordinate 69,758,531 of NC_137170.1, read as the reverse complement.
TCTGGACCACCGCCTCGCAGACGTGGGGATACAGGGCATAGCCCGTAACTGGTTGTGCTCTTTTATCTCTGGTCAGGGACAGAGGGTGGCACTAGGGAGGGAAATGTCGTCGCGCCACTCCTTGGTGTGTGGAGTGCCGCAGGGCGCAATTCTCTCCCCGATGCTTTTTAACATCTTTATGCGCCCCCTTGCCCAGATTATCCGGAGCTTTGGGCTGGGCTGTCACCAATATGCTGATGACACTCAGCTCTATCTGCTGATGGATGGCCACACCGACTCGACCCCAAACACAGTGACCAGATGCTTGGAAGCTGTGGCTGGATGGTTTCGTGGGAGCCGATTGAAACTAAATCCTTCGAAGACAGAGGTCCTATGGCTAGGTCGGGATGGCATGGGGATGAGGGACCAACTCCCTTCTCTTGCGGGGGCCCAATTAGTGCCATTGCCTTCCGTTAAGAGTTTGGGTGTAATCCTTGACGCCTCCCTTTCCATGGAGGCGCAGGTTACAGCAACAGCCAAGGCGACATTTTTCCACCTTCGCCGCATCAAGCAGTTGGTCCCTTACCTTTCCTGCCCTGACTTGGCCACAGTGATTCATGTGACGGTCATCTCCAGGCTTGACTACTGTAATTCGCTGTACGCGGGGCTGCCCTTGAAGCTGACCCAGAAACTCCAGCGGGTGCAGAATGCTGCAGCGAGACTCCTCACCCAGTGCTTTTCAAGCTGCACTGGCTCCCGGTGGAGTACAGGGTCAGATTTAAGGTGCTGCTTTTGACCTTTAAAGCCCTTCACGGCCTAGGACCCTCGTACCTACGGGACCGCCTCTCCTGGTATGCCCCACAGAGAGCCTCAAGGTCCATAAATAACAACACCCTAGTGGTCCCGGGCCCTAAGGAAGTTAGATTGGCTTCGACCAGAGCCAGGGCCTTTTCAACTCTGGCTCCGGCCTGGTGGAACACTCTGTCTCATGAGATCAGGGCCCTGCAGGATCTGATTTCTTTCCGCAGGGCCTGTAAGACAGAGTTGTTCCGCCTGGCCTTTGGCTTGGAGCCAATTTGATTCCCTCCCTCCCTCTCTCTTTTTTTTCCCTTTTCCTTCTCCTCCTACGATGAGGCTACATTTTAATATTTTAATGTTCCATTATTTTAATGTTGTATTTTATTTTTGTTTTTAAGTTTGTAATCATTCATCTTGTTTTTATTATTGCTTGTAAGCCGCTCTGAGCCCGGCCTTGGCTGGGGAGGGCGGGGTATAAATAAAAAAATATTATTATTATTATTATTACTGCTTCCTAATTCTGGTTTAACTAGGAAAATGTCTAACATCCATTTGGAATTGGGGCATACAGTTTGCCCCATACTTCTAGTTCCTGGAGTATGTTTGCCTCATTCTCTTCACCACCCACACCCCCTGTCCCTGTTACTGATGCCCATGTCTGCACTGAGAGAACACTGCAAATGGCAATCTTGGCTATTTATTTATTTATTTATTTATAATGATTAAAGATTTCTTAGTTTACAAGAATACATGCATTGTCTCTTTTTTCAAGTTGAGCTTTCTACAGATCAGTTTCATTTGTTGTGAGACGTTAGTGTTGCATGCAGTATTAGGTTGGGAAGAAAAGAGGGGGAAGAGGGAGGGGGTATGGAGAGTGGGGTGGGGTGGCAGTGCTTCTATTCTTCTACTTAGTGTATGTGTGGGGTTTTGTGTCAGCGTCACTTGTATGGGTTCTCTTACTACTCACTTGTTATACCGTATTTTTCCCTCTATAACACGCAGATCTTTTTCTCCTAAAAAGTAAGGGGAAATGTCTGTGCGTGTTATTGAGCGAATGTGTGGTTCCTGGAGCTGACTGTCCCAAGTACAGGGCAAAAATCAGGCAAAAATCATATCGCGCCGTCACGAAGGAGAGGAGGCTGCTGCTTTCCTGCATTCTGCCTCAGGGTCTTACTGCCCACCCTCTTCTGTTTTGTTACTGTGTTTACTCAAACGGAACAAAGAGCAGGCAAATCCCCTCCCCTCCAGGCAAGCAGAGGGGAAAGCAGAGCGCCCTTCCCTCTAATTCCTCTCCGTGCTCCGGTGCTGCTGCTGCTGCGACTAGGGACTCGCAGGCAGCGGAAAACATGCAGGAGAGAGAGAGAGAGAGAGAGAGAGAGAGAGAGGGCTGGCTTGGGTGGGGGGGACTTTTGCCTTCCTCCCTCCCCCTTAAACCCCTCTCCTGCATTCTTAGCCAGCTGCTTCTCCGCACACCCCTCTCGTGCTCCTTGTCCCGTCTATGTTTTTCCTTCCCTCCCCACTTAAAACGTGGTTACAAAGCACGGATCCACATGGATCCTCAGGATCTTTGCATTGGGTCACCCCAGATTCACCATCAGATCACATAGCATGTCCATGGCTACAGCCTGCACCCAAAAAAATCACGCACCCACTGTTGTCTGGGGCTGTAATGGTGCAAAAACGTGGTTACAAAGCACAGATCGACATGGATTCTCAGGATTTTTGCATTGGGCTACCCCAAACTCACCGTCAAATCACATGTCTGTGGCCACAGCATGAAGCACAAAAATGATACATCCACTGTTTCATTCAGATTTTTTTTTTCTTGTTTTCCTCCTCTAAAAACTATGTGCGTGTTATGGTCAGGTGCGTGTTATCGAGCGAAAAATACGTGTCCTTGGTGGTGAGAGAGGTTGGGGATTGCCTAGGGTGTGGTTGGTTGTCTTTGGTTGACTGTAGTGAGATTTGTCTATATGTTTTCCTTAGTCTGTCCTTAATATTCCAACATTCAGCTTCATTGGATGCCCCCAAGTTTTAGTATACATGCAGAAAAACTTATCACTGCTGATAGCATCCTTCTGAGTTATATTTCCTGTTTGTGGAATGCTCTCCCCAGGGAGGTTTGGCTGGTGCCTTCATTATACACATTTAGGCACCAGACAAAAACATTCCTCTTCAACCAGGCCTTTGGCTGATTGACACGCGATGCCCTTTTAAATGTGTTGTGGGAGAGGTGGTTATTGGTTTGTTGTTCTTATTTTTATTATGTATTTTGTGTTTTTATGTTGTGAACTGCCCTGAGATCTACGGATGAAGGGCTGTGTGCAAATTTTAATAAAAATAATTAATACTATTTCGTATTGGTTGCAGTATTTTCTACATGGTAGAAGAGCGCCGAGCTGATACAGTTCAGCTTCAGTCCTGGCTATTGGCATGTGAGATTCCTCAAACATCCCATGCTGTTTAACATCTACAAGAAACTGCTGGGTGAGGTCTTCTAGGGATTTAGACCATGGCTTTGTCAATATAGTGACATTCAGTTACATGTATATTTTCCAACTAGGAAAGATGTGTAAGGTCATTAATAGATGGGATGAGGACAATTAAAACAAAGCTTGTTCCAGATACGATACAAGTTTTAAACCTGTTTGGGACAGTGTTGCACTTCCTCTGATCTTGCAGGCTTGTAGCTTGGGGAACTTTTCGACCTGGCGTTGTTTCTGGATGCCTCAGTTGCTGCAGTGGCAAAAGGCCCCCTTTTCCAGTTGTGCCCTCTCTTGGGTAGGAAGGTCACTGCCAGTCACATCTGGTGATATTTTAGTTGACTACTGCAATGCATTCTTTTTTTTGGGGGGGGGGAGCAATATTGGAAGGGAAGAAAGTGGTGTCAAAGGATTTCCCCCCCCCCTCAATAGCATTTTCTCCCCCTTTTCCCATCAGCTCCACTTTTTTGAGGTATTTTGAAGCATTGCCGATAATTGCAAAAGATATTAATGACTGCTTGAACACAAGTTAAGCATCTGATCAGATAATATCTACCCAACAATTACTATGCCACAGTAAAATAATAATGCACTGATCTAATCACTCTGCCCACCCCCACCCCCAATCTCAACACAGGAAAAGATGAAATGTCTGGATTTTCTTCTGATTCACACATTCTTATGACTCACAGTGCCCTGCTCGACCCCTGTGCACTGATATGCCTTGGTAGGGTTTCGTTATTGTTTTCGCTGGAAAATTACCAAGAACAACAGGAAAAAAGAACTGCATAGCTAAAGAAGGCTTAACACCACTAATTTCTGTTATCACTTCCTTCAGCTTTGCAGAGCATTGTGAAAAGCTGCCTTCTTTCCAGTGGGCAGCACACAATGAATTTTGCATTGGAGACAAATCATTTAATAAAGTAAGGATATTAAAGGTCATATAGATTCAAGTTCTAGGCCCACACACATCCATTATGCATGCCACACTGTCAGGCAAAGATCTGATGCCGCCTTCCCCTCTTGTTTCCTGTAACTTGGAATTTCCCTTGGACAGAAAAGAGCATCCTTCTGCTGGGAAGGCGGATAGTCTTTTGAGTAGCTCTTGCCTGGTATTTGGCCTTATAATGGGAAAAAAGCACCATATTCTGAATGATGGTAAATTTTAAATGAGAGGTAGCTAGAGACCTTGGAGTGGTACAGATTTCAGGCTCTCAAACCATTTGGCATAGGTCCTTCATTTAAGATATCCATTTGCATGCCAATTGATGAACACTTGCCTTAATGGGCAACAAAATTAAGAAGATTTGGCAGAAAGGGCTGTATGCATGTACATATTGGCCCACGATCCCCCCCCCCCTTATGTGGAAAATGGAAATGACAATATTCAGCAGTGCCACACCTTTGCCCTTTATTTTTTATAAGTTAAGTCTATCTTTCCTATAACACCAACCTTTGCTGAAGGGAGCTTTCCACTGGCAATGCACAAATGTAGAAATCTATGCCATGGCTTACAACCCCCCCCCCCCAATGCATTCATGCTATTTGTAACTAGAAATGTAACACTTCCCCTTTTAAACTAATAGGATTGTCTGGCAACTATAGAAGTGTAATATTGTTAAAACCTGAGATTCTGACATAGAGGTGCTGTTAAGCTATTTTAATGGAATGCCCTCTTTCGGAGGAGGAAAAGTGAATTGTATTACAAATTGAAATGATGGTTCTTTTATTCCCCGTCCCCTTCATATAATGCCACAAAAGGAAGTAAAGCACAGAATAGATCTTCTGTGGTTATTGGCTCCTTCTGGGGGACATAAATGTGGATTCACATTACATGACGACAGTCAATAGAAATAGGAGGGTAACAAAATTATTCAGACAATTAAAAGCAGCTTGCTCCTACTTCTTTATTAAATTGAATTTTCTGTGCTCAAGGAAGATGTAGGCCTCCTTTCTGACAGCAGCTGTTCAGTATGAAGGGAAAAACGGTATCTGCCTGAACAGGCTGAGAACTTAGCAGAACAAGTTGACATAATAACAAATCAATTCTTTTTCAAGGAAATGCACACAGGGCTTTTTCACAAGTCCAGCTAAAAATGCAAATTTTTTTATCTCTAAAATAGCATTTTTTCAAGTGGGCTTTTAATCACACTTGAAAAAATGTTACATGGTAGTCCCTAGATACTCACATATTTAATTGAAATTAGTTAATGGATCTGGATTATCTTATTTTTTAGAACAGGGTGTTTATTATCAACTACTGATAGGAAAGGAGGAGAAGTTTATTCGGTGCACATCTAAAGCTGAACTGATCAAATCTGCACTTTCTGAAACAAATGCACAAACAGAGCTACCCTTTGAAATTCACACTTATCTGAATTTGGTGGTGCAGTTCTCCAACCAGTGTTTACAAAAATGCATTTTCTGTACAGCACTGTATTCTATTGTGGCTACTTAAAATGTAATGAATATCAGGATTGAAGCAGAAATTAGGTGTTTAGCAGATACATGAAGAATCAGATCCAGGAACATCAGAGCAGACAGAGAGGGTGGGGGGAGGATTCAGGGACAGCACTGAGCTCAAAATAAAGGTTCACAGGAGGCAATGAACAAGCAGAAACAAAGGACCAAAACAGAATGACAAAGAGTAAGAATTTGCTGGGAAGCTGTGTCAAGTTTGATGAAACCGCTAATCCAGCCAACCAATATCTTCTTGCATTAGTTTTCAAGCATAGAGCAGAGGCTCAGAATACTGAGGGCAAAGTCCTGCTAGATCTTTGTCCAAACTATGTTTCATTCCAAATGAGCAGGCTGAGTACCGGTATATCCAGTAAAATATCTATGACAGCAGAGGCACTGTTCTGCAGAAAGTCATACAGCTGTAACTGTTGTTCCAATACTAGCACTTCTACTAGGTAAATAAATTTGCCAGTAAGTTAATTAAGAAAAGGGTGTGCAGAGCAAGCACTTGTTCATCCTTTGCATTTTATTTGTCTTCATCCTATGGAAAAGAGACAGTTTCATATTTCTTCCTTTTAGATTGAAAAACCTACATTTTTCATAAATGAGTGGATATTTTTGTTTCTGATAACCTATATGGCATGTTAAACCTGATAGCAAATAAAGGTTTTTTTTTTTAAAAATGTGATATTTAATTTTTAAAATGTATATTTTGAAAAATGGCAAGGTTTATCTAGCTTGTCTGTCCCTACATCCCTAGCAACAGTCCTGAATAGGAACTCAAGCAAAAATAATGTTTCTTTTCCCTCCCACCCACTCACATATTCATCACTCATTGTATCCCCTCGCCTGTCAAGACTCAGCTAACAATAGAAGCAGTGGAGATAATCTCATTATGAGATAATTACCTGGACCAATAGGGGAACCTGTTTTCAATGGGAAAAGAATCAAAAGGGACATATTTCAACTCATGCTTGATTAATTGGTTCATTGATACATTATTGCAAAACTAGATCGCATTTTGAACATTTGCGGTGCTAAATCTTCAGGGCCGCACAAAGGGTTTCTCTTGGATTGCCATGGCAGATGGTGGCAACTGCTCTGTCTTAAACCTATCACACCAGAGCAATACAGATTACAGCAGCAATTCCTCCACTATATTATATCATTATTCCTGCTTGCATGTGGTCTTTACAGATCACCACGTTTGTTACATTATTGCCATCACATGGATAAATCTGCTTCTGAGCTGAAACTCAATTTCTCCTTTTTGTTGCAGCTGTACTGAAATGAGTTGAGGAAGGGAAAGGGTCAGTGTTGATCAGCAGCAGCAAGGCAGGGCTGTGTTTCCGTGTGTTCTTTCTCACTGAACTGATTGACAGACAACAACCTATATTAGTCTCAATAAAACCATCATTTATTTTTTTTTTGAATTATAACATAATAAACAAAACATACAAAAAACATCACATTTCATAACATATTTTCTTATCCTTTTTGGACTTCCTCACATCTCCCTCTCCTACGTTCCAAAATATAAAAATTAATTCAGCAATTTATCACCTTGTCCCCACCTTATCTAATTTTCCAATGTTATATCTTAAATTTTAGATATATTCATTTGACTTTTTAAAACTTTTTAGTTTAGCCTAATCATTATCTAAAAATTGATTTTTTCCTAAATTTAGCTTATCTTCATAGTTCAGTTTATCTAATTCAATGGTGCCAAGTTGTTTGTGATCAAGCATCCTCCTTAACATTCATACAGTTTACAATATTTTTGCAAATAGTCCTTAAATTTCTTCCAATCTTCTTCCACCGTCTCCTCTCCCAGGTCTCGAATTCTGCCAGTCATCTCAGCCAGTTCCATATAGTCTATCAGTTGCATCTGCCATTCTTCCAGTGTGGGTAGATCTTGGGTTTTCCAATGCTTAGCAACGAGTATCCTTGCTGCTATTGTTGCATACATAAAAAATGTTCTGTCATTCCTTAGCACCCTCTGGTCAACGATGCCCAAAAGGAAGGCCTCTGGTTTCTTAGGGAAGGTATACTTAAATACCTTTTTCAGCTCATTGTATATCATTTCCCAGAAGGCCTTAACCCTAGGGCAAGTCCACCAGAGGTGAAAGAACGTTCCTTCACTTTCCCTGCATTTCCAACACTTATTATCAGACAAGTGGTATATTTTTGCAAGTTTGACTGGGGTCATGTACCATCTATATATCATTTTCATTACATTTTCTTTCAAAGCATTACATGCAGTGAAATTCAGCCCAATGGTCCATAACTTTTCCCAGTCCTCAAACATAATATTATACCCAATGTCCTGTGCCCACTTTATCATAGCCGATTTAACCATTTCATCTTGTGTGTTCCATTTTAACAGCAAGTTATACATTCTTGAGAGTACCTTAGTCTTAGGCTCTAACGGTTCCGTTTCTAACTTCGATTTTTCCACCTGGAATCCTAACTTTTTATCAAGTTTAAAAACTTCTTTAATCTGAGCATAATGTAACCAATCTCGCACTTTGTCTTTCATTTTCTCCTGACTCTGCAATTTCCAATTATCTCCATCTTTTTCTAATATTTCCCAATACTTCGGCCATTTGGCCTCCATATTGAGTCTTTTCCGGGCCTTAGCTTCCAATGGTGAAAGCCACCTTGGAGTTTTGTTTTCCAATAAGTCTTTGTATTTTGTCCAGACATTAAACACTGCTTTTCTGACAATATGGTTCTTGAAATTCTTATTGATCTTAACCTTGTCATACCATAAATATGCATGCCAACCAAACGCATTGTCAAAACCTTCCAGATCTAGTACATCAGTGTCTTCGAGAAGCAGCCAATCTTTCAACCAGCAAAAAGCTGCTGATTCATAGTACAGCCTTAAGTCTGGCAGGGCAAAGCCCCCTCTTTCTTTCGCGTCAGTTAATATCTTAAACTTAATTCTGGGCTTTTTGCCCTGCCAGACAAATTTAGAAATATCTCTCTGCCACTTCCGGAAACACTCTGTTTTGTCTACAATCTGTAATGTTTGAAATAAGAAAAGCATTTTTGGCAATACATTCATCTTTACAGCAGCAATTCGGCCTAACAAGGAAAGTTTCAATCTTGTCCAACTTTCTAAGTCTCTCTTAATTTCTGCCCAGCATTTCTCATAATTATCTTTAAATAGACTCAGATTTTTTGCTGTTATATTTACCCCTAGGTATTTTACTTTTTTGTGGGACGCAGGTGGCGCTGTGGGTTAAAGCCTCAGCGCCTAGGGCTTGCCGATCGAAAGGTCGGCGGTTCGAATCCCTGCGGCGGGGTGCGCTCCCGCTGCTCGGTCCCAGCGCCTGCCAACCTAGCAGTTCGAAAGCACCTCCGGGTGCAAGTAGATAAATAGGGACCGCTTACCAGCGGGAAGGTAAACGGCGTTTCCGTGTGCGACTCTGGCTCGCCAGAGCAGCGATGTCACGCTGGCCACGTGACCCGGAAGTGTCTCCGGACAGCGCTGGCCCCTGGCCTCTTAAGTGATATGGGCGCACAACCCCAGAGTCTGTCAAGACTGGCCCGTACGGGCAGGGGTACCTTTACCTTTACCTTTATTTTACTTTTTTAACCACGTTCAACTCTGTCTCTTTCTGAAACCGTTCTGACTCTGTAACTGTCAAGTTTTCCCCCAATACCTTAGTTTTCTGCTTATTTAACTTAAATTCCGCTACCCGACCAAACTCTTGAATTAATTGTAATACTTTTTTCGTGCTAGATTCTGGCTCCTGGAGGGTCAAAACTAGATCATCTGCAAACGCTTTAAGTTTATATTGTTTCGCTCCGACCTGAATACCCTCCACCAGCCGGTCCCCTCTGATCATGTTCAAGAGCACCTCCAGAACAGAAATAAATAACAGTGGGGAAATCGGGCAGCCTTGTCGTGTTCCTTTTTCAATTTTGAACTCTTCAGTAATCACATTGTTAACTATCAGTTTAGCCTTTTGTTCTGAATAAATTGCGTCAATCCCATTCCCAAAACTCCGTCCCACCCCCATCCCTTCCAAATTTCCCTTCATAAATTTCCAAGAAATATTATCAAAGGCTTTCTCCACATCTATAAAAATTAAAACTGCTTTTGTGTTGATATTTGTTTGCAAAAGTTCCAAAATGTCAATTATGTTCCTTGTGTTAGCAAACAAATGTCTTCCTGGGAGAAAGCCTGCCTGGTCTTTGTGAATTACCTGATTCAAGACTTTTTAAAATCTACTTGCTAATATGTCTGCAAATATTTTGTAATCCACGTTTAGGAGGGAGATGGGGCGGTAGTTCTTAAGTTGAGTCTTTTCAGTTTCCGATTTGGGTATCAATGTGATAAAAGCTTCTTTCCACGATTCCGGCGCCTTTTTCCCCTCCAAAATTTCGTTGCTAACCTCCAGCATTGGTTGTATCAAATAATCTTTCAATGTCTTATAATACTTGGAGGTTATCCATCTGGCCCTGGAGATTTGCCCAATTGCATATTCTGAATAGCTTGTTCAATCTCTTGTCGTGTTATTTTAGAGTTCAAGATTACTCTATTTTCTTGTGACAATTTTGGTAATCCATTCTTTTTCAAAAATTGTTTTATCTCGTCCTCATCTTGCAGCCCTTGAGTATATAATTTTTTGAAGTATCTCTGGAAACACTTTCTAATGTCCACAGGGTTCTGAATGTTTCTTCCTTCAATCTCTAAATTTGTAACTGTGTTTAGTTTCTGTCTCTTTTTCAACTGCCATGCTAGCAGTTTCCCACATTTATTCGCCGAATCAAATGATCTTTGTTTCATTAATTTGAGTTTCCACTCTATTTCCTGGTTTATCAATTTAGAATACTGTGCTTGATGGAGTTTAATTTCTCTAAGAATCGGCTGTGACTTCGGATTAGATCTTAGCTTCTTCTCAAGTTCTTTGATTTTCTCCAAAATCTTATCTTTTTTCTCATTTTGTGTCCTTTTCTTTACAGCATTCTGTTGTATCAGGAACCCCCTCATCACGGCCTTACTTGCATCCCAGATGATTCTTTTTTCCACCGTAGTGTTCAAATTTATCTCAAAATAGTCCTTCAAAACTTTTTGGGCCTTCTTGGTAATCTCCTGATCTCTAAACAAATTGTCATTCATCTTCCATCTAAAGGAGCCGGCTGGTAGTAGTGTTATGTTCATCTTTACAGCATTATGGTCGGAGCAGGTCTTTGGGCAGATTTCCACCTTTCCAGTCTTAGGTGCCAGACCTCTAGATATCCATATTTGGTCGATTCTCGTCCATGTCAGTTGGGCTTCAGAAAAGAATGTTCCTTCTCTTCCCAGGGGGTTCTTTGTCCTCCAAATGTCAATCAAGTCCATGTTGTCTGTTAGTTCAAAAAAGGTCTTTGGTAGTCTTCCATCTTTTGTAAGATTTTGATTTTGTGACTTATCCATGTTGGTTGATACCACGCCATTCATATCTCCCATCATAATGATGTTGTCATAGTCCAGATAGTCCAGGACATTCTCATGCAACTTCTTATAAAATTCCGATTTCCCTTCATTTGGTGCATAAATTCCTAGTATCAAAAACTTCTCTCCTTGATAATGTATCTCTATTGCCAAAATTCTTCCTTGCTCATCTTTAAATAAAAATTTAGGTGATAGGCTCTCCTTTGCATAGATCACCACTCCTCTTTTCTTCACTCGGTCCGAAGATATAAATTCTTGGCCTAATCTTTTATTTATTAGCACTTTTCCATGGAGCCTTGTCACATGTGTTTCTTGCAGACAGATAATGTCCAATTGTTCTTTTTTCAATATATGAAATAATTTCCTCCTTTTTTCCGGAGAGTTGCACCCATTAATATTCCAGCTCAACAGTTGCAGAGACATCCTGAGCAAATCTGTTATTTCTCAAGGGGTGGTATCTTTTTCTCTGGATCTTCAGGTTCCAAGGGAGTAAGTACAGCAGATGCTCCAGGCCCCAAGGGTGTTTCGATTCCTTTCTGAAGGTCCTCTCCGTAAGCAATCAAAATTTTATCTCTATCTTCAAGTGTTTTAATCTTGACTTTCTTCCCTCTGAAGGTGAAGGATAATCCCTGAGGGAATTCCCACCTGAAAATGATTGAATTACTTCTTAACAGTCTCACCAATTCAAGATAGGCGGATCTAAGGTCCAGCAGTTGTTTCGGGATATCTTTGTAAATTTCTGCTCTTTTATTCAAAATGTCCAGTGACTTTTCGTAGTGTAATCCCAAAATCTTGTCCCTTTCCTCCCTCGATCTCAAAGTTATCAAGCAATCTCTGGGCTTATCTTTCTTTGCAAATCTTCCAAGTCTGAAAGCCGATACAATTTTAAAATCCTTTTCTTCCTGTATAGACCAGAACTTGGAAAATTCTTTGGTCAGGAACTCAGCTAGGTTTTCTTCTTCAGCTTCTGGTATTGACCTTAATCTTAAATTATTTTCCCGGTTCCGCAGTTCTATCATAGACAAATACATCTGATGTTCTCCAACTTGTTTACATAATGGTTTTACCTCTTGTTCTAATTTTTCAACTTTTTGGCTGGTAGCCTCAGCCAATTTACGATTCTCTTCAGAGGCCTCAGTTAACTGCCCAATTGCTTGTACGTTCTGTGCCACCTGTCCAGTTATTCTGTTTTGACAGGCTGTATTTTGATCAATTTTAGCTGTTTGTTCATCCGCTTTCTTGTCCAGAGATTCTACTCTTTTATCCAAGGATTCCAATTTTTCATAAATTTTCTCTAGGATTGAAGCAGTTGCTCCTGAGGCCATATCTTCCAACTGTAACTGCTCAATTTCTTCTTCTCCCCCTGCCAACGGCAGAGTAGATACAATTTCTTCCTCCCCTGCTACCGGCAGAGTAGGTACAGATGATCTACGTGTCTGTAATGCTGAGGTTAAAGTTGTTTGTCTAGTTCTTACTCCCTTTTTTCTTGTGCCACTCATTCCAACTTTATCTAACAGTCAAGGTCAAGCTGAGTTGTTCCCATGAGATTCCACAGCCCAAGAGTAAACAATCGTATAGGAGGAAAGGAAAGAGAAAGTAGAATAATGTCACTGCTGTAAGTCCAGAATCCTCTAGAGGGAGCTTGCAATGTCTTGAGAGAAGAAGTCAAATCAAATAAAATCAATAAAGTCAAATTTAATGTCCATAGACCTTCAGTAGCTAATGCTTAGCAGAGTTAGAATTGACAGCAAAACATTGTTTCTGACAAGTGCCAACTGGTGTTTCAAAGTAGCAAGTCTTAAAATGCTCTAAATGTTGCAAGTCCAAATACACAATAGCCAAATCTGCAAACTGACAGTTCTGCTGTTCAGGCAGCCCAAGTACCTGGGCTTCTCAATAAAACCATCATAAGCAGCCATCCCTCTCTACTGCATCTCCTTTTGCTTTATCCTACATTTACAGTACAGCTGCACCAGAATGTTGAAGAAAGCACATTTCCATTTTAAAAGGCCTTTATTTTTTCCTGTGAATATTATCCTTTCCAGTCACCTGTAAGTGAATTGTAGACCGGCAATGTGTAACTTTAGCACTGATTTTAGGATAACTGAACTAGATGCTTGCAGAGCTTTGTGAGTAAAAGAAAGCTGAAACCCATTTGCTCAAATCAAACATGAAATAAGTATACATTAGAGGTGTGGGTGGGAATAGGGTTGCCATATTTTGAAGCAGACATACACAGAATTGCACAGTAGACTTGCTGCACATTTTACTCAGAATTAAAGCCCACTATGTTTAAAGGGCCTACACCATAGCTGTCAACTTTTCCCTTTTCCTGCGAGGAATCCTATTCGGAATAAGGGAATTTCCCTTTTTTAAAAAAGGGAAACATTGACAGCTATGGTTGAAAGCCACTCATAAGGTCTCACATACTTTCACCTGAAACACATGTTTTAAAATACTGTATAACAATGTTCATTAGAATGTTTGGTGGGTTTTCTCCCTGTTCTCACAAAACTTAGATCTTGTGCTAAATTATAATTTAGATAATTCTTGTTACTGATCTAGAATTTGAGGGAAATTACCCATTAGATGTGCTAAATGAGTTCTTGCAGAGTCTATTATTGTATGGAGTGTTTATCAGTTGTCAGCTGAAGATCTCATTAAAGCAATTTCCAAGGACCACATTGCCTGGTTTGCGTTCTGAACCTATTAAGGTCTTAGGAGTGGAAATGCTGTCTCTTCAGTAATTCCTCTTACATAGCAAGCTCCTTTGAGTTATTTTCTATGCTCACAACAACAGACAAGAAACTATTCTTTTTTTAATATGGACTTTCTTTGAACTTTGCACTGAAAACTAATCAGAACAATTACTGAAAGACCTTTAAATGTGATCTGAAGTCATTTAATGTTCATGTTTCCAGCAAAGTGGAACACTGTGCATGGGGTTATTATTGAGAAATTGCTTTTATCCTGTGAAAACTGGGCTCCCTTAAAACCATTCAAGGGCCTCAATAGAGGAGATTCTTGTGTGGCAGTGTGCAGTGATGCCTCGTCCCAGTGGAGACTGGTCCAGTAGGGTGAATGTGGCACAGCCAGACCCTTACCAGGATGATTACTTACATCCAGTCCAGAGGGTGGCACTGGCTTCCTCCCTCCCCTCCCCTCCCCCTTAGTCATTATAGAATTCAGCAGGAAGAAGGGCCAAAGCTGGAAACAGTTAGCTTCACCGGTCATTGGCCACCTACTGCAGAGCCCCCTGCCTTCTGCGCTACTTGTCCACCACTGCAGCCCCCACTCCCCCATGCTGATCACAGGTTGAGCACTGTCATCTCCAACAATGCTGACCACTGGTGGTGGTGGGTAGGTGCAGGGGAAGGGAGGAGAGGGGAGGCTAGGCCACTTCTGCCATGCAACAGGTTGAAGCAACTTGCTTTAGGCAGCATCATTGTCTTGTGGGAATTAGTTGAAGGTACTGGTAAAATTGGGTAACTTTGGGCTGATTGAACAGAGAGCCAGTGTGAAGCCACTAGCCAGTGTGGTGCAGTGGTTAGGATGCTGAACTAAGACCTGGGAGATTTAAATCCTTACTCAGTCATGAAGCTCATTGGGTGCCCTTGTGCCAGTCACAGCCTCTTAGCCCTAGGTTAGCTCATAGGGTTGTGGTGAGGATAATGCAGAGGGAGGTGAGATGGTCACATACACCACCGTGAGCTCCTTGCTTGCTGCTTCCCCACAAAGCATCCTCTGCCCCACAGGTATTCATAATGCTCTGCTTTGTTCCTTACCAAGGCATCGTCACTTTCCAGCCGTCTATAACACTGTTTAAGTTCAAAGAGCAGAACTCCATGTTTTGAACTCCATGCTCGGCTGCCCCTGAAAAGCTCCTGTTCTCTTCATTACCTCTAACATGAAGTAAAACGTACCCCATAGCGTGACCTGGTTATGTTGTGCACTTCCTTACCTAGCTCCCTTCAGAACTAGCAACCACTGCTGGTGCCAGAGAATGTACAGTGCAATCAATGTAATACCCATGACAGAAGAGAAGGAAGAATAATTGATAGACATTGCTGGTGTATTCATTGTCTTACTGTATTTTTTACTGTATTTCAATGATATATTTTTTTTGGTTTAACAAAAGATTGTTGTGAACTACCTTGATTGCTTATGAAAGGCAGTACATAAATAGTTTAAACAAATAAAGTAGACTGCTGAATCAGAGTTTGTGCTTATGAGCCATGTAACATTTTTTAAATAATGTAACAAAGGCTTGAAGACGGGTTAATTAGAATAGTTGCTGGATAGGGTGAGACATAAACATCAATCAGAGAGTGTGGCCACACTAAGAGCAGTGTGCAAGCAAGCAAGCAGGTATGCATGGATGCATTTGAGTCAGCAACTGGCTGCTGCTTTACTATTTGTTGTTGACACTTGTTTTTCCAGGAGAGGAATTCCACACAAATACTGCAGTAAAATCTAAGGGCTTTCCCCCAGACCTCCCCCCGAGAAAACCCACTCTTTAGCACTGAATCACTGTCAATCAGGTTTTCAGCAGATAGATATTTGCTCTGATTCAATGCAAAAGAGCAGATTTCCCCAGAGAAAGTACCAGGGCAAACAGAAAACCACTTGGACCCTTGCTTTCTACGCACGGGACAATCGGAAGCATAGGAGCCAACTCCTAGTGGCCGAGGTCCCTCCCCCCCATAAAATATTTGAGGGGTTCCACACCCCCAATTGATAGGCATTGCCATTCCAATGTGAATGCACTGCATCATCTAATCGATTATGTGGGAAGGGACTTACCTGCCCCCCCTCAATATTTTATTTAATTTGGCACCCGTCATTGGAAGTGTGGATGAGATCTGATACTGATACGATCGTTCATTATGGTGCCACATTTGGTATCCCAGAAACAAGAAAGCTGCAGTAAACGTTTCATAATATAAGGTAACGGTGAGTAAACTTCCCAGACTTGATTTGGCATAGACTTGTGTAAACTGAGCTGATTTGGTTTCAGTTTAGATCAGGCCAGAATTTTAAGCTCATTTAAAGCTGGGGCCTATTTTGAGTTCTCCATCTTTTTATGTTGTCATTGATATCAGGGGAAACAATATGGTCTGGAAAACTTTTGAGTCCCCATGACCCCCCTGCGTCTTTTACTCCAAAAGATACTTAGGACACAGCGACATTGGCAAAGAAAAAACGCTTTATATGCATTGTTTAATGCATTCTAATACTGTGACACCAGAGGGCGATGTGGAGTTCTGTTTTTGCTTACCTGATTTCTAATACAAAGTTTGCAACGCGTTTAACTGAAATGCTTCTTTGATGTGTCTAGATCCAGACTTAGTTATAGCTATAAGAGGAGATGCTGCTATGGCCTTGTTAAGGTCTCTGATATATTTCAGTATGAAAGAAAAAGGGAATGGCTGTGATAGTGGAAGTAAGTGTAGTGGTGAGGTCATGGCAATTACAAGCTGAGTCTCAACTTAGAGAGGTTTGGGCTTAGCTCATAATTAGTCCAGAAGTGCCAATCTGGGGACATTCATGCACCATACTTCTTGAGTACATCCTATTATTAGTAGAAAGACAGGAAATAAGTAAGGGGAAAAATTGTATCTACTTTTCAACTCCCTTGAAAGTGTTTGGGGGCAAAAAGCTGTAAAGCTTGAAACATAGCAGACCATTTTGGTAAGAGAGAGAAAGATTTTGGATATATTTCTCTTCTGTTAATCACACATTTTACCAACCCCATGCCAAATGAGAATTTTAATTATGACTCTGCCACTATGGACCTGTTGGACCTATTTTGTTCTCTTCAAAATTGTGAGGTTTTGTGAATGCTTTTCTTTTTACATTTTTGTTCATATTGATTATGCTCAGTTCCAAGTTTTCAAAGGTTTAAGTATATGAAACCATTGTTTGCTTAACTACTGCATCTAATAGCACATTTAAAATGGCACTATTGGGTGCAAAAGAAACTATAGATTTAATAAAGGAAGGGCATCAATTATGTTAAGAGTTACTAGCTCAGATGCTGGAGGTGGGTAACTCACTGGGTAATAGCTACTTAACAAACTGAAAATAAATATTCTACAATATTCCTTGCATTCTTAAACAATTGATTGGTCCCCCCCCCCTTTGTATTCTTGGAGACTGATTTTGTTCCTTGAAATATTTCCTGCTATCATAAATCCATGTTTATTTCTTTATACAGTGACTTTTGTGTATAAATTGAATAAGCAAACTATTTGATCCCTGGTTTCAAGGAGGAGGTTGAGCTATGGTTTCTAGCCTTCCTATTAATGAAAGCTACTGCTTATTGTTACCTTTTGCTTGAGAGCCACATTTTAGTCCTACACCAAAGCCTTAAGCCTGACTCCCCTTTCTCATTGTGTCATATTGTCTCCAGCACACAATGCTGGTAGTGTGATAGCCTGCACATTCATGCTCCCAACCCACAGTTTGGTAGCCAGTGAAAGAGTGGATTGTGCTTTTCTTTTGCATTGAGAAACAAATGGGAGAAATTACATAGCTATCCTACAAGGCAAATTGCTCAGTGTGATAATCCAGTGGCTTCTGTTTCTTCAATAGTTTGAGAAGAGAAAAGGCACAGTCTAAATATTTAACAGCAAAGGCCTGGAGGGTAGTTCACCAGATTCAAAATATATGCATCATACCTAGAATCATAGAATCATAGAGTTGGAAGAGACCACAAGGGCCATCGAGTCCAACCCCCTGCCAAGCAGGAAACACCATCAGAGCACTCCTGACATATGGTTGTCAAGCCTCTGCTTAAAGACCTCCAAAGAAGGAGACTCCACCACACACCTTGGCAGCAAATTCCACTGTCGAACAGCTCTTACTGTCAGGAAGTTCTTCCTAATGTTTAGGTGGAATCTTTTTTCTTGTAGTTTGGAACCATTGCTCCGTGTCCGCTTCTCTGGAGCAGCAGAAAACAGAAAACAGCAGAAAACATCAGCAGAAACCTAAATAGTTTGAATGTAGTTGGGCTGAGTATGTACATTCAACAGACCGCATAGTTAGAATCATAGAATCATAGAATCATAGAGTTGGAAGAGACCACAAGGGCCATCGAGTCCAACCCCCTGCCAAGCAGGAAACACCATCAGAGCACTCCTGACATATGGTTGTCAAGCCTCTGCTTAAAGACCTCCAAAGAAGGAGACTCCACCACACTCCTTGGCAGCAAATTCCACTGTCGAACAGTTCTTACTGTCAGGAAGTTGTGTTCCCCTTGTGCTCAGATTCCAGTGTATAAACTCATACACATATTTTACTACAGTAATACATGGTTGACTATGGCATAATAAAATGTGGACTCCCAGAGTAATAGTAATTTGACTGGTTAACGAAGTACACAGGGCTGGAGCCCTGTCATTATTCAATAGCAATTGTGTGAATATTTCTTTAAGTAAATAGCTGCTGCAAATTAATGCCATGAAGTGGCGGAGGCAGGGGTTCCTTTATTTCTGCTATGGTCTCCGTCTGGATTGCCTTTCTGCCCTGCATATGCTATTTGCACCAAAGTTAGATGTTACCATTGGCATCACTGGGAGCTTTCTTTCAAATGTGAAAGCAGCAGCAGGGTCGCTAATCTAAGTTGGGACCACATGGGAAACAAAGGATCAAAGCTCCAATGGTTCCATTACAGACTGTCTCATTTCAACAAACCACAGTTAAACCCACAATTAGCTAAACTGTGGTTAATTGAAAATGGAAGCAAAAGCTTCCAATCTAAGAGAAGAAAACAACCAGTGACAAATTGACAAAGTGTAAAGATCTTCATGACAGTCCTTTGGCTTTTCAGATTTGGTGAGTTAGCTTTTGCATTATCACTATTTTCCCATTTTTGTCAGATCATTGTTAATAGCTAGTCCAAGCTTACAAGACTGAGCAGTAGAGGGCATGCAGTGATCACTATCAGTGATCACCGAAACTATGTAAGAATGTCCAAAGTTTGCAAACAGTGGGTAGAGGTGAAAAGTCACCTGGGGAAGCAAGATAGGAAATAGCTTTTAAAAAGAAAAAGAAAAAAAAGGCTGAGCTAAAGCCCTGTGAGAGATCAATTGTCCAGGTAACTGAGAGTTGAGTGATTGCCTCAGAAAGCCTGATAAGCTTTTGCTGTCTGACTCAAACCAAGGCACCTGAAATCTTCCCGTCAGCAGTTTTTCTGGCTAAAATGCTGGTGACTCCACACCATTTACTGTTGTTGACATTCAGGTCTTCTTCCTTTACCTAGGAAATAGTGGCTTGTTGAATGGGCTCTGGAAAAGGCTGATTACTTTGGAGGTAAAAATCTCAGTCTCTCCATCTTGGGAAATTGCTTCCAATGAAGACCCAAGGGTAGTTAAACCATCTCACGTGTATCGTGGGTGGCAAGGGACAACAAGGCAGCATGAAGTAGGTCACATACACCAGAAACCTTTGGGGATGTCTGCTTGGAGCACCTGTGAATAAAAATGATCTCCTCTTGCATTCATCTCAGACAGATATAGCTATAGAGAAAATATTGTTATGTGTTCTTGTTTGGGATAGGATTTCAGGTTTACGCGTTCCATGTTCTTCCAAGTTTCAAAGACTACTGTGCTTTTGCACTCTTAAGCTGGCTCCTGAGCATGCTTACCCAGAGGTAAAACCCACAGACTGCAATGTATCTTTTTACCAATGAGATTGCTGTTCTGTAAGTGGATAAACTTTTAGCATCTT
Source organism: Podarcis cretensis (assembly GCF_951804945.1). Lineage (NCBI taxonomy): Eukaryota > Metazoa > Chordata > Lepidosauria > Squamata > Lacertidae > Podarcis > Podarcis cretensis. The sequence goes on along the minus strand of NC_137170.1, from coordinate 69,738,632 downwards.
CCAATTCCCTAGCACGATATATAAAATGTCCAATAAAGCAAGGAAAGGCCCACTAAACATGCACATGTGTCTGGGAGTGTTCATTAGAGCTACAGGAGCAATTATGTCTGCAATATACAAAACACAGACTCAAAGCACCGTCCAACAGTGGAGCTGACTCCCTCAGAAGGTGGTGCTCTCCTTCATTGAAGGTTTTTAAGCAGCAGTTAGATGACTCCCATTTGCTACTGCTACTCAACCAAATGCTATTTCAATTTTTTCCTCAATCAGTTCAAAGACAAACAGCCCTGTTTCACATAACAAAAAGTCCATTTTCAGATTGCGTGTTAAATTTTTCACCCAGTCTGTGGGAACCTACATTTCCAAAGGAAAAAAAAAGTATGATTACTATATCATGCCCTGACTGCAAAACTCAGAGAATGATAAGCTTACTTAAAATGTAATAGATTGCTTGCACTATAATTACATATTCTTGTAGGGCTTCTCACTTTGCCCAGGGAAAGCTTGTCGTTATCTCCTTTCTGAACAGTCCGAAGATGAAGCAAGGCCATTTCTTTTTAATTGCTCCCTCACTATTAATAGCGTGTGTATTATATCTGGCATATCTAATGCTAATTAACATCTTGGTTATAGCATTAATTCTCACATGGCCGGGTTATGTGCTCAATAGGATGAAAGTAATTCCAGGGGAGCTGATTTAGATTTGCATCAGTGATATTTGAACAGTCAACTTCCTATTATCACTGAATATACAGCCAACCACTGCAGTAGTTATTCTAAGCCGTGTTTATAATTATGGAGGACATAAGAGAGGGTAATATAACTTCTGGTGTGCTACAAATAGCTCAGGACCAATGGTGTTGTTGCACGCCACCCCAGTCTCTGAGCGGTGTGAAATTCCAAGGGTTCCAAGAGCTTGTGCACAGTTCATGTTTCCTTTGGAATCAGGTACAGCAGAGACTGTTGAGTCTTTATGATATATGGTTTATTTACACATATATACTACCTGAACCTACGTATGATTAACACCCTGAGAGGGCCTTGCTTCCCCCATAGTTGCAACCTTGAATTCAAGCAGAAACCAAACATCTCTCTCTCTCTCTGGCTTCCGCCTGCTTCTTCTGCAACTTCTAGTTTAACACAAACACAAACACAACTCTCAACTCTGGCCTTTTGTCTTTCTAACTACCAGTGAGTTGGGGGATGGGGCCCACTCATTTACCATGTCACACAGATCCACTTACTTTGTTCCCCTTAATGGCCTATCACCTCACCAGGAAACTAGCTTGGCTATTCTAGGAATTAGGAGACCCCAAGCATTAGAAGTGTCTCAGCATATAGCCTAAGACATCCCCAACCCCGCCCCCCCCCCCATAACTGTATTATAACACCCGAAGTAATGGGTAATTTCAATCACTCACACAGAAAAGTTAGCTCTTTGTTGTGACTGTTCCAGTCTTCTTGTGGATCAGCAATTGGTTAAGTAGCAAGAAGAGAGTGGGAATAACTGGACAGTTCTCAGGAGCAACCCCCAAATAGAGTACTGTAGTCAAATCTGGAAGTCACCAGCACATGGATAACAGTGGTTATGCTGTCCCAGTTCAGAAACAGCAGCACTTGACGCTGGTAGAAGATACTCCAGTCCTACCCATGAATGAGAGAAACAGATCCAGTAACACTCCCAGATTATGAACCTGCTTCTTCAGGCAGAGCATGACCCTTCTCGAAGCAGCAACAATGAAACAGAAAAGTTTTCTGTTGCATAGTAAATGCCCCTTGCTATTCCATGGAGCTTATGTTACCCACAAGACCAGGCTATAAATGTTCTCGAAATATGCCCATCAACAGAAAAGTTCACACCTTCCATAACCCCACATACATCTTTAATTCAAGTAGGGTATTTTCAAGGCATATAAATGTTTATGAGAGCAATGTACTGTTTCTGGAAATAAAGTTATTCAGAGACTTCTGTGTACTAAGCAAGCAGGTACTACCATGTCTGACCCAGCCTTGCACTCATGATTAGAATAATAAAATGTTCACAGGACATTTTCACATGAAGTTGTAAAAGAAATGGAAGTTGAAGAAATGGAAGAAACAGGCAAGGAAGTGGAATCACCCACACTCAGCCTCCATGTGTTCTTTATAATGTCTAAAAAAGACTGTGCACATTTGTACATGAAAAGGAAAATCTGCTTTTTCTGGCTTCTTGATCTTGTGAATGGCACATGACAGCCTCGTGAGCTGAAAGCATGTGCAATGGTTTTGCAAAGTTGTGATGACTAGAATGTATGCAGGGTCCCCCCACTCCACTTGTATGGAGAAGGTACATGCACAGGACCAAAAACAAAAGGGGAGACAGACAGCTGCACAAGTGAATTCTGACATGGTTGTAAGATATTCAGTGTATCAAGAGAAATTTCTTCCTGTTCTTCCGGTTCAATCCCTGGCATCTACAAGTAGGGCTGGGAAGGATTCCTGCCTGAAACTCAAGAGAGCTACTGCCAGTCGGTGTTGGTAATATGTAGCAGAATGGGCCAATGATCTTCCTATGCTCTTATGTTTCACCTCACCTAAGCAGATAGAGAGCCTGTGAACAGAGCTTGTTACCCTGCTCTGTCAACTGCTGGCTAGATGTCAGTGTTGTATTTCTAAATTGCATCAGGACTTTTACCTGTGGAGAAGCTCTTCAGAAATGTAATAAGCCTAAACCTCCTTCTTTAGTAAATGTTCACTAACTCTAAGCTCTAATGAAGAACTGTTCCACCCTTAATCCTATGACTCTTTTCTAACCCTGGGATCATGTCTGGTTCCATGAGTTGTGTCAACTCTGGGTTCTCCTTTAATGTTTTCTTTCAGACACAGAAATGTGTAATAGTCAATTTCTCTAATGGTTCCACTATTTCAGTAGGAGGTCAGAAAGGTTCCTATTAGAGTCAGGTCAGCATTTCCATTATATATGAAAAAGTATTTTTCAGAGATTGTATCTCAGGCATAACATCTATTGCAGGCAGAAAGAAAGCCTGGACAACAAGCTGATAAACACAGGATTCAGATCCTCCGCCAACATTTCTTGCTCCATTTGCTTCAGCACCATCACACAACTGAATCAGGATGTGACTCTTTTTATTTAAAGCCATTTAGCTGCTGCTGCTTTTTGTTCATCTGCAATGGAAACAGATGCTCAGATTTGACACTTGATTGAGAAGGCTCCTTTGCCCATCAGGAAAGCAGGATGTCTGCACCATTGTTAAGGGAGAAAATGCTAATGGGGGGCTTGTTTTAGAACAAATGAGCTGCACTGGAGTATCTCAGGCGCTGAATCCAGGGTTATTGATAAGATGTGTCATATGTCCTTCCAAAAAGCAGGCACAAATGTGCCACTTCTAACTGGCTGCTTGTTTTGTTCTCTTATTCCTTCATGGAGGTGATCAACATATGGTACCATATCAGCTCCAGCTGGGAACTGCCTGGATTTTATTGTTTTCTGATGCAGTCTGAACATTCCTTTGATGCTTTAGTGAGTGTGAGAAACCAAAAGAGAAAGAAGGAGGGAGGGAGGGAGGGAGGGAGGGAGAAAAAGATTACTGAGACATTTTCTGCAGGGAACAAAAAGTACAAAGGGGGACTTTAAGCAATAGTCAACATGAGACTTGTATTCCAGGAAAAGAAAGAGGTTCAGGAGAAGTTTGAAAAGCCTCTTAAACTGTGAAGTGTAGCATGTATGAGGGAGGCTACACTTGTGCTTTGCTGACAGGAAGGATTTTTAAATCGATGGCACTGCCCATCCCTGAGGCGCTGGGACCAGCCATAGGGACTTAGCCCCAGCCAGTTCAGGCTTTAGCCGTGTGCGCCACCACTGCTGCCGACTTACATGGCCCTCAGCGCACTGCCAACTCTCGACCCTGATCTCAGGTGTATTAATTATCTATTTGCTCTTTATATGAGGAGACAAGCTCAGTTCAACAGCTTGGGGCCTGTTACTTTGGTGACCTGCTTCTCCCACACATTTTAAACTGATTTCCAGCAGATTTACTTGTAATGCGATTGGTTTAATAACCATTCCCTCTTCCCAGAAAACTCTGGGAAATGTAGCTTTCTAAGGGGAACAGGGGTTTCCTAACAACCCTCAGTCCCCTTTACAGAATAAAGTTCCCAGGATCCTTCAGGGGAACCGTGAGCAACGTGAGGACCACAACTACAGTGTTGCTGTAATGAGCAAATCCAGGAGAAAACAAGATAATTGGTATTGACTGATATCTCCAGCAGCTGGCATATAAAGTATATTTCTTTGAGAACTGCCCCTTAAAATTCATGCCTCTCTTAAGTTCTCATCCTGCCACAGTTCCCAGAATAAGCAAACAAAGGCTGTAAGAAGGAATCTGTCACAGAATGACATGATGGGCTTCTGACAGCTGTGTTTGAACACCATCCTTCTGGAATGAGAAACAGTGCATTAAAAATAGCCTTTATACAGTATACCAATCATTGCCATACAGGCTCCGTTTTAGTCACAAAGAAACTATTAGACATTATGATGAACCACGTAAGCTCATTTACTGGTGGAAAATGCATTCTTATTAAAGTTTTTTTTTGAAGATTCAGGACAAACAAAGCAACATACTTCTTGACACACTACAGAATTTATCTATGAAATTTGCTCCCACAAGAGGCAGTGATGACCAACTGGATGTCTTCAAAAGGTGATTAGACAATTTCATGGTGGATGTTATGTACTGAGTTGAATAGGATCCAAACTGCAGCAGTCTGATTGGTTCTAGAACAATAGGATTCAGAATGCAGCAGTCTGATTGGTCCTAGAACAATGCAGCAGTATGATTGGTTAGCAGGAACCACCCAATCATGCTCCAGATAGAAGTGAATCCACAACCTGATTGGCTTACAGTAGAATTCCGGAATTAGCCACTCATGCGCAGCCCATTGTGTAAATAATGTATATAAAGCAGATACTTTGAGGGGACTTTCATTCATTCCTCCTCACCACTATGAGCTGAATAAAGAGCATGAAATCACTTTGCGACTCTGAGTATATTTCAGTGGAGAAGGCTATCAGTGACTACAAAACACAATGACTGCATTCTACCTCCACTGTGAGAGGCAGTTATGCCTTTGCCTACCAGATGATGGGGATAGGAAGGTGGGGAGAGTGCTGTTGCGCTCACGTCTTGCATGTGGGCTTCCCATGGATATTTGGTTGGCCACTTTGAGAAGAGGATGTAGGCCTTTGCCCTGGTCCAGCCCTGGCTCTTCTTATCTTCTTAATGTGACTAAATGAATTATTTTTTATGTTAATTAAAGTACCATTTTAAAGATTTCTAGTGTCAGGGGATTCCCACATCCATTTGCCTGCAAGGAATCTCTGCAGGAGTACCCATTCAAGTTGTAGAGAACTTGGGGGAGCTTTTTAGTTAACCTACACCATTCACTTAGGGGACGCGGGTGGCGCTGTGGGTAAAACCTCAGTGCCTAGGACTTGCCGATTGCATGGTCGGCGGTTCGAATCCCCGCGGCAGGGTGAGCTCCCGTCTTTCGGTCCCAGCTCCTGCCCACCTAGCAGTTCGAAAGCACCCCTAAGTGCAAGTAGATAAATAGGTACCGCGTTATAGCAGGAAGGTAAACGGCGTTTCCGTGTGCTGCGCTGGTGCTGGCTCGCCAGAGCAGCTTCGTCACGCTGGCCACGTGACCCGGAAGTGTCTTCGGACAGCGCTGGCCCCCGGCCTCTTAAGTGAGATGGGCGCACAACCCTAGAGTCGGACACGACTGGCCCGCACGGGCAGGGGTACCTTTACCTTTACCTTTACACCATTCACTTGGGACACAGCTCTGTTGGACCTCACAGCTGCCTTTGCATGAACTGACAGGGTTCCCATAAACACAAGGCACATTTTCCCACTGTCACACATTTTAATAGTGATGGGCAAACACTCATTTAGAAGGTGGTCCATCATGACTGATCTGCTCAGTAAGGACTCTCTGATAATCTTCTTACTGAATGTAGTGGATTGGCTAATACCTTGGCTGGTCCACAGGCTGAATCTGGTGCAGAATGCTACAGCCCAAGTGAAGAATGGTGCCCCTTTCTGGGCATATTCCACACATGTGCAAAGGGATCTGTACTGTACTGGCTGCCCATGAGCCAGTTTTACAGTCTTGCTACTTACATATAAATCCCTAAACAATTCTGGACCCGGTTACCTGAAAGATTGACTTGACCTCTATCGCTTGGTAAGCACATTAAGATCAACAAATGGAACTGGGTTAATCTTCTCATGGCCTAATACTTAGCAGCATGTGGTGACATAGAAGCTGGCCTTTTCACTGGTGGAATGGACGTTATGGAATGCACTCCCTGCTGAATGAGAAGCAAACTTTATCTGTACTGGCATTCTGTTGGCTTTTGAAGGTGCACCTGTTTACAATGGCATTCCCTAATCTCTCACCCTGAGTCTCCTGCTTTAATTATTGTGTTCTTTTAATGGGATTGTTTTTATTGCATATTATAACTGGATGTTTATATTTTAATGCTTGTGTAAGTGGTTTTTATATATGCAAACTGCTTAGAAGCCTATTTTGACATTTAGTAGTATATACATTAATTAATTATAATCAGCAACAGCAGGAGGCAGTTGGACTAAATGACCTTTGAGATCCCTTCCAACTCAATGACTCCAACCCTAGTATTTTGCAGAATGGAGATTGGGCGGCGGGGGTGGGGGGAATGAATCAAATAACAATGGGCAGCAGTATAAAAGCGGCATAGAGAATGGCAAATGGATTTGAAAAGTGGTTAATGCTGATATTTATTAGCTGTTCCAAGCAGTATTGCTTATGAAGTCATCCTCCTGCAAGGCCAAATATAAAATGTCTTTACAAATTTAAGTGCTCAATGTGTGTATTGGCAGAATGGGGGGGGCGGGGAGTATTTAAAAACAGAAACAAAAAGAAAACCAGCTAAGTCTATCCATCTGACAGTAGAATATATTGTATTGCCAATGAAGTCCTCCTGCAAATCAATGAGTTAATTATTTCAAATATATGCCCTTAAAGACAAAGAAAGGAAAGGTGAAAAGCAGAAGTTGCTACTAGCAACATTGAAGTAATGCCTGTAAACACTACTCTGCCTTTGTGTATCAATCAAGATGTCGGCTGAAGTCAAGGGAGCCAAGGCGGGTACGCATCACATTTGAATGGCCCCTGCTTGCCCAGTAAATTGACACAGTCTTTCGTAGGCTTTTGAAATTCCACTTTTAATTTCATGGGGTATACTCCCCGCCCCCACTGCCCAATGGAATCGATTTTAGTCATCTCCACTGAATGAAATCTTATTTTCAGCCTGATTTCATTTTTGTCTCCTTAGAGCAGATCTGGATAGGATGAAAGGGAGCACAACCCAGGGAGAGACTAGGAAAAATGCTAAGCCTGAAAGGCATTATTGTCATATTCTATACCTTGTGTATAAAATACAAATTGCATGTGGCATTGGCATCAAATGTGCACACATGTTATACCGTATTTATTGCTATTTTTACCATTAGTTATTACCAGCAGCATCCTGTAGCATCAAAAACTACATTGAAATTGGCAATGCATTTGTAACATGCTATAAAATGTCAACATAGAATTACAGCTTGAAAACTGGGACCAAAATGGCATCCAATGGCTTTTCAAAAATAAATAAAGGTCCACTAGCATTCCAAAAATCTTGACAAATTGAATCTGGTAGGCCTTCCTGGGTAAGGAATTCTATTGGGGGAGGGGGACAAGGAAAAGAGGAAAAGGAAAGAAGGAAGGAAGGAAGGAAGGGGAAGAAGGTGCTACAGAGGACTGCAGAGGCCTTTGTCCTTCCATTAGCAAGGGCTTCAACTGGACCAAAGACCTTTCTGTGAATGGAACAACTCTTCCATGTAGAGAAGGGCTCCCCTGGATCTGAACCTTGTTCACAGTTAAGACCAGCCTAAATGCAGTGGCGGCACTATTGAGAATAAGGCCTCTCCTGGTGATCTCTGTGTATGGAGGACTACTGTGAAAAGAGAGACTCTTGGGCCAAGAACTTTCCCCGATACATCACGTTATTTTTAGGAATGACCAGCTGAATTCTGCATAATTGCAGAGCAGAGCAGAAGGTCATGGCAGCCTCTGAGCATATGCAGAGCACAGGGAGAAGGAAATGGGGTAAAGAGAGAGGATGAGGGGATTGACTGTTTCTTTGAATGGATACATTAGAACTGAACTTCCAATCCAGTGCTGCTGCTGCTCTTCAGGGTAGACCCATTGAAGTCAATGGACATGGCCAACGTAGGTTTATTCATCTCAGTGGGTCTACTGTTGAGTTGGCCTTAAGTTGAGTACAACCCATAGATTTTTTGAAAAAATATTTAAATCATATTAGTATTAATAGTAGTAGTAAATCTAATAGATTTGTCTCTTCCCTGGTTTTACTGGTTGGTTGGGGGGTTTTTCAGGTTGTTCCTAAAGACTTTTCTTTGAGCTTATGCAGAATTTAAAGCAAAGGCCAGGGGTTTTCACTGAGGTGCCTTGAATGATGGTCTAGTTTTTACCCACAGGAGAGCCACAGAAAAAACGTAGTTGGCCAAGGGAGCCATGGACTGGAAAAGATTGAGAACCTGACATGCACAAACCATGGGAAAGAAGAGCTCATCCATACTGGCAGGTTTTGTGTGTGCTGTTTGACAATCTACAAACAAGTTTACTTGCTCTTAATAAATACCGTACCAATGATACGTTTGGTATAATGCTCCAGAAAGTAATCTGAATTCTTTTAACATATACCTACTTTCTCTGAGGAAAGAAGATATTTAAGTTAATCTAAGAGAATAAAATCTTTCCTATTCCCTACTCAGATGTCAAAAAGCCCCATATACAACAGCTCTCATAAATGTATTAAGTTCAGTTTTAAAACTAATGAAGTGTTGTGTTCTCATGGTGGTGTTTTGACTTCTGAAGAAAGACCTTAAGAGTCTTAGTTAGGTGCAAATAAATGCATTAAAAAAAACTGATTCGGAAGAATACCAAAAAAGCTACTGCGAGACAGTGTGGAAATCTCTTGTAGGAAGCATTTTACAAAGTCTTGATGGTCTTATTAAAGGCATTCACAGTAGAATTTCTTTACTGCTTTTGCGCTGCACAGAGAAGCTAATTAGACTTCAAAAAGAGTGGCACAATTTAAAATAGCTCTGAAATGGTGTCAGAAATATGCTAATCCTTTGTGCATGCATACATATACCACCACCAGTGTTGCCAGTTTTCTCATCTTGTTGATAAAGTGTTGATACTCAACATCTGAAGAGTGTGGGATAGCTCCTAAGTACTATCTCACTTCTGGCAATAAGATCAAAACAAACAAAACAGATCAAAATAGCACAGACACCTTTCTCCTTTAAATCTAAAATGAACAGCCAACTTTTCTGATTATTTTTGAGGTCTAACAATCACCTGTGGGTACAATTGCTAGGAGATGCTTGTGGCTTTACCTTTCACAAAACCCAGTTCACTATTACTATTTCAAACTGGGAGAGGAAATCTCCTTGAGGTGACTGTCCCATCCAAAAATGATGACATTGACATATTTTAACTATCTCTGAAACGATTAGCTCAAGGAAAGCTCTTCTAAGACAATGGGATCTGTTTACCAGATACTAGAATTGGACTGTGGCATCTGAAAATGTTGAACATGAGGTACTGGCTTCGATTCATTCACCTACCAACTTGTGTGTGCATACACACATATACACAAGTGCCCAAACATGGATCAAGACTATTTGAAAATATGACCAATGTAAGAATGCATTGGTGTGATTAATAATTATTCATAACATGAGAGTTAGTAAGTAAAAACTTCAGAATCACTGTACAATTTGACAATAAACGTTAGCTTGTCCATTTCAAAGAATATACTGTAGTTCTTTACAAGCTTGTAGAACTTAGCTTAGTGGTAGAACATCTGCTTTCCATGCAGGTCCTAGGCTCAATCCCCAGCATCTCCAGGTAGGATTAGCAATGTCCCCAGTTTAAAACCTTGAGAGCTCTGGCCAGTCAGTGGTGATAAAGATGGACCAATGATCTGACCCAGTGTAAGTCAGCTTCCTGTTTTCCTATGCTTAGTGGTAGATCTTGTGACATCCTGCCTGCCCTCCCAAACAGGGGACTACCTATTTTAGGGTTGCCCACCAGGAGCTTGATTCAACTCCTGGTTTTTATTCCTAAATACATAGAAGTTCATCTGTCAGGGAATGGTCTGAAGACGAGGACTGGAGAATGCATTCTATGGCAGACCAGCTTCTCTCTGATGGAGAGCTGTGTTGTTTTTGCAGAGTCTTTTACGCAGTGGAATGATGAGAAGTACGTGCCACATACTTTACATTACTTTATTTACACTTCAAAGCTGATAGATTACAGAAATGCATCCTGCCTTTGGGAGAGCAGAAAAGCAACATCTTTCCTCTGAAACACGGAGAGAACTGTGAAAAACAGGAAACCAGTGTACGTCACATCTAGTCTCCCTTTCCCGTGGGAAAACCCAACAGCAACTCTGGCTGTGGAATGTAAACATTGCCTCGTGACAAGCACTTCGCTGCACAGTGAAGAAAGCAGAAACCAACATCCTCCCCCTTTCTGTGAACATCACTGGGCAGCGTGTTCGTACAATATCAGTACAAACCCAACTTCTGCACATAGGTACAGTGTTGATCCCTTGATACAATCTTGGACAATACATCAGCAGGAATTTCATTACCTGGCATATAGGACACCGTTATGAGTCCCTTCTGAATACGTTCCCTAGCATGTTGCAACTTCAATTGCAAGTGCTTCGTGCTTTGCTTACAACCTTCAGAATTCAGCAAAGCCAAACATGCTTTGTTGTCCTGGTAAACCTGGATTGGACATTTGACTGGAATTTTCATGTCTTTGCACAATTGTAACAACCATTCACAATCTTTGAGTGAATAAGACAGTGCATTCAGTTCAGCTTCACAAGTACTTAAGCTAACTGTTGTTTGCTTCTTGCATGACCAATCAAATAGACCCTGATTGTACATGTAGCAAACTCCAGACGTACTTTTCCTGTCTGTAGTGTCACTTCCAAAACTTGCATCTGCGAATATCTCAAGACCACCAGACTTCTGATTGTTAAATCTCAGTCTGTAATGCATAGTGCCTTTCAAATACTGCGCTATGCGTTTCAGAGCTTTCCAATCGTTAACAGTAGGATTGTTGACTTGTCTGCTTAGCAAATTACAGCTAACAGCAATGTCAGGTCTTGAACATCTGGCAATGAAGTTTAGCTTGCCTAGCACACTTCTGTACAGTGTAGTGTCAGAAAATGCTTCTTCAGTGTCATCTACCTGATAACCTGTTGTCATCAGTGTGTCTACAGGGTTAGCATCCATCAGGTTTAGTTTGTTTAACACATCAGCAATTTTCCGTGACTGGTGTACTAGAATGTTACCATCTTGATCTCTCTCTATTTCAAGAGATAGGTAGTTGTTTACCTCACCAAGATCTTTCATGTCAAAGTGCTCTTTCAGTTGAGCTAGGGTGTTATAGTACATTGTGACATCCTTCCAAAAGAATAAAAGATCATCAACATAAAACAAGCAATACAGCTTCTTTTGCCCCTCCTCTTTGACAAATACACATGGATCAGCTTTTCCTTGCTTAAAACCTAGAGAAAACAATACCTCAGTGAGTTTTGTGTGCCAACACCGTGCACTTTGTTTGAGACCATAAAGGGACTTCTTCAGAGCACAAACAAATCCCTGTTTTACCTGAACGCCATCAGGTGGAAGCATATAAAGTGATTCACCTAGAGATCCGTACAAAAAGGCTGTATTCACATCAAGGTGACTAATGTGTAGATTCTCCTCTGCAGCTAGCTTGAGCATAAGCCTAATGCTCTCATACCTTACAGTGGGTGAGTAGGTCTCGTGCTAGTCTTCACCTGGTACCTGTGCAAAACCTCTGGCTACCAATCTGGCTTTGTGTCTGACTATCTTGCCATTTTGATCAGTCTTCGCTTTGAAGACCCATTTGCTTCCAAGCAGTTTCATTCCTGGAACTACTGGAACAAGCTCCCATGTTTTGTTCCTTTCTAAGGAATCAAGCTCAGCCTTCATGACATTTAACCATGGCTCAGCTTCCTTTGAATCCAAATCCTGGATTTCTTGGAAACTTGAAGGTTCAAATACATTCTTGGAGCTTTTGACAGGTGCTACTGCTATCTTAGCAAACGCATCAGCAAATCTCTTTGGAGGTCTGCCTTTTGTGGCTCTTTGTGACCTGCGAATTAGCCGTAGGTCTTCAACACTCTCCTCTTCCTTCTTAGGAGAAAAGTGTCCTATTGTGAACAATGGTTCCTCCAACTCTTGATCAGAGCTTTCAGAGGGTCGCATAGAGGCTTTCGCACTCTTGAAATCCTCTGAATCACCCGATTCAGTTTCAGACTCAGAATCAGAACCTTCATCAGTGGGCGTGGGTTGTTGTGGCTGCTTTTGTTCATCCTCAGTCTCATCACTGTCATCAGGATAACATTGGAAAATTCCCACATTCTCCCCCCACTTGGCATTGTACTCAACACTTCTTGTGAGCTTAATTGTCTTAGAGTCAGTCATCATTATTCTGTAAGAACCTTTCTGATAACCTAGAAAGATACCATGCAATCCACGCTTGCCTAACTTGGAGCTTTGTGGTGTGTGAACCCACATGTCAGAACCAAAAATTTTCATGTGTTTGATGTATGGCTTCTTGCCAAACATCTTCTCATAGGGAGTACAACCAATCGCTGAAGATAACCTGCGATTATAACTGTAAGTAAAACACGAGAGAGATTCGGCCCAATAACTCTCTGGAAGATTTGCATCATGCAGCAAGGTTTTTAACCCTTGAAGCAATGTCTGAATTGCCCTCTCGCAAAGTCCATTCTGCCATGGCGAGCGAGGATTAGACAAATCGTGTTGAATTCCTTTCTCAGTCAGAAAAGCTTCAAACTGCTGAGAAGTGAATTCCCCCCCGCGATCAGTGAAAAAAGTTTTTATCTTCTTACCATGCACATTTTCCAACCAAGCACAGAATTCCTTGAACCTTGGAAAAGCCTCTGATTTCTGCTTGAGATTATACACATAAATATACCTGGAAAATGCATCAATGAGAACCATGAAGTACCTGTTTCCACCCAAAGAGGGCGCTAGTGGTCCAACCAAATCAGCATGAACAACCTGGTATGGTTCTGTAGCTTGCCTACTAGACACCTTACCTTTCGCAGCCATTTTCACCTTGTTTGCTGCGCATGCCTTGCACTTCATGTGGTACCTGCAGGGTTTAATTGTCATACCTTCAACCAAGGCAGGCATCTTAGATACTGCCTCAAAATGCAAATTGAAGGAAGTTTGCAATGAAATTTTGAAGGGGAAAAAGGCACCTGAATCGTGGAAAGAGGCTTTCATTTCACTTATACCGAAAACAGAGACTGAGAAGAACCAGGTTAAAAACTACCGCCCTATATCTTTACTTAATGTGGATTACAAAATTTTTGCAGACATTTTGGCAAAAAGATTGAAAAGAGTGTTGGCAGAAGAGATTCATAAGGACCAAACAGGCTTTCTCCCAGGTAGACATATGTCAGACAATGTGAGGAACATTATAGACATTTTGGAGCTGCTGGACGTTGACATTAACAGGAAAGCAGTTTTGATTTTTGTGGACGCGGAGAAAGCCTTTGACAACATTTGTTGGACTTTTATGAAAAAGAATCTCCAAGGGATGGGGGTAGGCCAAGGTTTTGAAAACGGTATAGGTGCAATATACTCTCAACAAAAGGCCAAATTAATTGTAAATAACGTGGTAACAGAAGAAATACCTATAGAAAAAGGTACACGACAGGGTTGCCCAATATCCCCTTTGCTTTTTATATCAGTCCTGGAGGTTTTGTTAAACATGATCAGAAAGGACCAGTTGGTTAAAGGAGTTCAGGTCGGAGTTAGACATTATAAATTAAGAGCATTTGCAGATGATCTAGTATTGACTTTGCAACAGCCAGACACTAGTACTAAAAGAGTATTAGAACTAATTGAAATATTTGGCCGAGTAGCAGGTTTTAAATTGAATAGACAAAAAACGAAAGTGTTGGAAAAAAACCTAACAATGGAAGAAAGAGAGAGTTTTCAGAATGAAACAGGCTTGGAAATAACAAAAAGGGTAAAATACCTGGGGGTAAACCTAACATCTAAGAATGTGAACTTATTTAAGGATAATTATGAAAAATGTTGGTCAGAAGTTAAAAAGGATCTGGAAATATGGTCAAGGTTGAAACTTTCCTTGTTAGGCCGAATCGCTACTATTAAGATGAATGTATTGCCTAGAATGCTGTTCTTATTTCAGACGTTGCAGATTGTGGACAAGATGGACTGTTTCAAGAAGTGGCAGAAAGACATATCAAAATTTGTCTGGCAGGGCAAAAAGCCCAGAATTAAATTTAAGATTTTAACTGATGCAAAGGATAGAGGGGGGTTTGCCCTGCCGGACTTAAGACTTTACTATGAATCGGCAGCTTTCTGCTGATTGAAACACTGGCTACTTCTTGAGAACACTGACATTTTGGACCTGGAAGGGTATGACAATAGTTTTGGTTGGCATGCATATTTATGGTATGACAAGGTAAAGGTGTACAAAAGCTTTAAAAACCATATTGTGAGGAAAGCATTGTATAACGTTTGGATTAGATATAAAGATTTGCTGGAAAGTAAAACCCCTAGGTGGGTGTCACCAATGGAAGCTAGGGAAGTAAAAAAGCTTAATATGGATTCTAAATGGCCAAAATATCATGAGATTTTAGAATATGATGGCGAAAGGGTGAAACTTCAGAGTTATGAGAAATTAAAGCCTAAGGTTCGAGATTGGTTGCACTACCATCAGATAAATGAGACATTTAAACAGGACAGGAAAATAGGATTCCAGAAAGAGAAGTCAAAACTAGAAACAGAACTGTTGGAACCCAATACTAAGAACTTATCAAAAATGTATAACTTGCTGTTAAAATGGAATACACAGGATGAAATGGTGAAATCAGCTATGATTAAATGGGCACAAGATGTCGGTCATGATATTATGTTTGCTGACTGGGAACAGTTATGGACCACCGGTATTAAATTTACTGCATGTAATGCTTTAAAGGAAAACATTATGAAAATGATTTACCGGTGGTACATGACCCCAGTCAAGCTTGCAAAAATATACCATCTGCCTAGTAATAAGTGTTGGAAATGTAATGAGACTGAAGGCACCTTCTACCACCTTTGGTGGACCTGCCCAAGGGTTAAAGCTTTCTGGGAAATGATCTATAATGAAATTAAGAAGGTCCTTAAGTGGACTTTTCCTAAGAAACCAGAGGCTTTCCTTTTGGGCATGGTGGGCCAAGTGGTGTCAAGGAAGGATAGGATTTTCTTTATGTATGCCACTACAGCAGCAAGAATACTATTGGCAAAGTATTGGAAGACGCAAGAACTACCTACTCTGGAAGAATGGCAAACAAAGGTGATCGACTTTATGGGACTGGCCGAGATGACGGGCAGAATCCGAGACCAGGGGAAAGAGACAGTGGAAGAGGACTGGAAGAAATTCAAAATATATCTTAAAAATAATTGCAAAATTGAGGAGTGTTAAGATGTCAGGGGGTAAGAAGTAAAGAATTGCAGCAGTAAACAGAAAATTTAAGAATTTTTTTTAATGAAAGGGAATTAGGACAATGGACCTAAGGGTTGCTAAAGAACCATTAAACAAGGATGCAGGGATGGGGAGGTATGGGGAAGTCAAAGAAAGAAGGGTATGAACTGACGAGCTTGAAGTTGTACTGGTTTATATTGTTCTATATTATTTGTGTGGAAAATTAATAAAAATTATTATAAAAAAACAAAAAAACAAAATGCAAATGACCAAATTTCCTGTGAAAATCGTGAATACATTCTGCATGCAAACTTTTGTTAGAACCTGCAATACAACAAGTTTCATCCTGCACAACATCATCAAAATACAAAACAAACAAACGATCAACATATTCAGCATGCAATACATAATCATTTTTCTTTGTGATGATGCACTTCTTGTTCTTGAAAGAAACGTCAATGTTCCGTTCATTCAGCTGCGCAACACTGAGTAGATTGTGTTTGGCATCTGGTACATAAAGTACATCTTTTATCGATAAGTCCAAACTGTGAAGAACAACAGTTCCGTAGCCTTTACTGGGGATTGTGTGGTCATCCGCCTGGTGAATCGCACCTTCCTGCAGTGTAAAAGACATGAACAGTCGCTTATCGTTGCACATGTGGTGCGTTGCTGCTGAATCAACCACGAAGAAAGATCTAGACGTCTTCTGGACCTTTGCAACCTTTGGAGTGAAGCGTGAGACCATTGCCTTGTGCTGCGTTGTCCTGGACACAGGACCTCTGCCTTTACCTCGGCCTTTTCCACGTGATGAGCTTTCGCTGCGCTGCTCTGTCTTGGCCCTGGGATATTTGCATTCCCTCTTCATATGGCCTAGACGTCCACACGAGTAGCATTTCACTGCCTTCAAAGCTTTGGCGCCATCTGGTGGTTCCACTGCACTCTGGGATGATGTCTGTGAAGACTCCCCCTTACCCATGCAGCTACCACCCCGGCGTTTTGCTTCATTCTGAATCATGGCAGTATCACAGGCTACTGTGAGCTGAGCAATTGGATCAGCAATCTGAGTGGCAACAGATTCCCCACTTGCATCAGCCAGCCTTCTGCAGCTAGCCATCATGACTCTGGCATTAGCCTTCTGCGTCATCTCTGCTGCCTTAAATCAAGCTGCTTTATACAAGCTGCGTCTGTGTACAGCTGCAGCTGCTTCATTCCAAAAGCAAGTTCAGAAGTACTTTCGATTCCCAGCCTCTGCCTGTGAGCCTGTGCCACTCTGCTTAACTGCAGCTGCTTCAAACCTCATTCCAAAGGCAAGTTCAAAAGTGCTTTCGGTTTCCAGCCTCCCAAGCCTTTGCCTTAGAGCCTTTGCCTGACCGCAGCAAATGGCTTTTAAAAGTTCAAAGTCCAGCCATAAAGCCATTAAATAGGAGCTGGCAGGCTGCCCGGAGCATGAGCAACATACCTCTCATAAATCATCCTGACGTAGCAGAGCAGATAACGTCTGTTCCGTCCCTCTGCATTCCAATCCTCCTTTGCCGGCACTCCGATTCGACTTCTGAATTCCATTCTCAAGATGACTGTGTTTTTCTGGGCCCGGAACCAGTAATTTTGTTTTTGCAGAGTCTTTTACGCAGTGGAATGATGAGAAGTACATGCCACATACTTTACATTACTTTATTTACACTTCAAAGCTGATAGATTACAGAAATGCATCCTGCCTCTGGGAGAGCAGAAAAGCAACATCTCTCCTCTGAAACATGGAGAGAACTGTGAAAAACAGGAAACCAGTGTACGTCACATCCAGTCTCCCTTTCCCGTGGGAAAACCCAACAGCAACTCTGGCTGTGGAATGTAAACATTGCCTCGTGACAAGCACTTCGCTGCACAGTGAAGAAAGCAGAAACCAACAAGCTGGAGGAGGAAGAATCGCTGCCCTTCTCCACAGCATGTTCAGAAGCAGAGAGAGAGAGGCAGAAGCTGAACAGCTATGGGGGGGAGTTACCCAGTTACGAGATAATGATGACAGAACCAGAAGGGAGGGGGCAGCTAGTTGAGACGTCTCTTGAGAGCGTGGGAGACCCCTCCTCCTCTCAGACTCAGAGATCCGAATGTATCAGAGAGCAAAGGACTCAGAGGGAGGGAGAAATGAATGGAAGGATGATTAGACTAGCCAACTGCCCTCCTTGCAGAGAGCTGTGTATTTGTGCTCGCAACATGATGCTGTAATAAAAGGACTATAAATCTATCAACTGCTCATTAATTATCTGTGAAATTACTGAAGGGAGGGGAGGACTCTCCACACCTGTCATCATCACACATGGCTGGTGAGTCATGTATAGTTTTACATGTTAGAACCTGTGCAGGCCTGTTTCCAAGATTTCATACTGAAGACAACACAAAACACCACAGAAAATGGGAAGCTAAGCCTGCTGCTTTAACAGATTTGCCTCATGATCAGCAATGATGTTGTGCAATGTCACAAAGTATGCTTGCATGCTTACACCATATCCACTATGCACCCACACTTTCCATTGGTCTTTCAGGCCCAAATCCAGATGTGGAGATGGAATGCCCAGGAAAGCCAAAGACACCCCACATTGTCAAGGCATGAATTGGTGTCTTATTTGACCCCTCAACCAGACATGGCCCATGGAAGATATGGAATACACTTGCTTTGACATGCCACTTCCCCCAGTGTTTCAGTGTGGAGCAATATGGATGGTTGTGTTCCTGCAATTGAGTATCAGCTAACTCAAACAAAGGAAAGTTATCAACCTAAGAAGGCAGAAGAAATTGATCTGAATATGGGCTTGGGCTCCTTGGAGGAAAGCTCCAAGGCCCCATTCCCCATCCATCCACACATTCTCCAATACTGTGAAAACAAACTATTTTATTCCTTTCTTCTTGTTTTCTTTCTTTCCACATTTGTCTCTTGGAGACTCCCCCCTCCATTCAACTTTATATCAAATCCCATTGGCTCTAGATAATATACATTTTGTATACTCCACCAACATGTATTTTCATGAGGCATCTCATTTTTAGAAATCACAGTTCAAAGAGTTAAACTGTGGATTCCAAAGTTTGGAGAAACGTTTTCAGAAGTTGACTCATGTATTAGACAGGGACACAAAGTCTTATCAAAGTACAAGCTGAGATGGTTATAATTTTTATTAAAAAAAATAGTACAGAACTGGGAAATATTATGCAAGTGCTGAATAATCTGTCACATAATTAATTAACCAAGTGGAATTAAGAACATCATGAAGTGATTAAGTAATAGTTGAGAAATTGAATAATTTAGGGAGTCTATGGTTGACGATATCATGTGTCTATAGATACATTTTGTCATAAAAGAACTTTAACGAAGAATGGTTCTTAAATGTCTAACCTCACTTCTCTCCATCAGGCTGGGGTGGAGAACTTCAGATCTGGGGGCAAAATGCAGTACTCCCAACTTCTCTATCTGGCCCTTAGGACTCTTGCCACACCACCCATCCCCACCCATGCCCTTCTTCCCAACCGCTCCTTGGCCTGCTTAACACCCACTTTGAGTATTCTTGCCCGGCTGAAATGTGTCCCTGAACTGTTGCCTGGATGGCGGATAGAGAACGGTGTGTTTGTGTCTCTCTGTGTAGAAAGTAGCCTGCTGTACAAAAGTGAAACATTAGTTGCTCTGCCAGCTTTTGCCTCTGGCCTCATCCAGCACTGGCATATGACTCCTCAGAAAGGAATGTGGCTCTTGGGCTGAAATGGTTCCCCGCCATAAAGAGATGCCCAGAAAACTCTTGTAAATGTAAGACAGTGCTTCACTTGCGTATCTGCTTTCTACAAGCAAGAGTAAGGAAAAGATCCAAAGGCTGGACAGGTAAACAGTAACCACTCCTCCCTGTTCCCCAGCCATTATACTGGTAATCCAGTATAAACATTTTAGGATATATTAGCCTTACTATGATACACGGCAGTGGTTAAGAACATGAGCTATGAGAAGAAACAGAAAGGTGCCATTCTGCCCCACTGCCCCTACCAAAGCCCTCTTTACTTGGGTCATGCAGTGGTGGGTTTCAACGAGCTTTTGCAAGATCTCATGGAACACACAAAATTCCATGAGATTTTGGTGATATCTCACTGGAAGCGCCACTTCTCTGTTAGCAGAAGGGGTGGACGGGGTGCCTCCAGGGGCACTGCCTCTTAGACTTCCGCTGCCCAAAACAGCTGCCTCAGCCCACCTCATAGGCAAGCTATCTAGTTCATATCAGCTCAAACACAAATTCATTATGCAGCCTTAGCCAAGTTCCTAGACTACTCAGTATAAAAAAAGCACAGTATATTAATTGGAATAACATTTCCCCTTCTCACAGGATTGTCCTAATGATTATCTGAAGTAGTTTCAGAAAGTACTATATCTTTGTTAAGTATTGGTTCTACTCATCCAGAATAGTTAGCCCTTACTAGTTTTCACATGTTCTGCTTCATTACTATGTTTTAGTTCCATGGAGATATTCCTGTTTTCTTAAAAAAAAAATGAATAAATTGCTTATTGATTGCTTGGCCAACAAAATACCCCCTTACCAACCTCTCCCTTGCTCTTGTATCATCAGAAAATTGGCAAGCTCAAGTAAACTCTGTGCATGCTGTATTTCTGGTATTGACTCTACAAGGAAGTAGCATTAATGAGAACATTCATTGCAAGGTTTCATCCATTAATTCTTCCTCCTCCAGTACCATTTAATATAGTGTCTGAACACTGGTGTAAAAAGAAATGGATTTTTAGAACAAGAGATACTTGAGACGTGTGATTGAATACCTATGGATTAAAGTTAAGATGGAAAAAGAATACACTTATGGAGCACTTAGGAAGAGGTGACCTTCTGTTCCTTATGCAGAATGAGGAAGTAGAATGTTAAGTTGCTCCACTACAGGCTGCAGGTGGAAAGGGTCCGTCCCCCCCCCCAAAATTTGGATTTATTTCTTTGATGGAACATTAATATTTTTTTAAATAAAAATGCATAAAGATTTTCATGAAATACAAAAGAATGTGCAATGTCTCTCTCTCTCTCTCTCTCTCTCTCTCATACAGATTATAAATTCTTTTGGTTGCGTTCAGTATAAGACAATATGGTATCCAGAGGTAGGGAGAGAGAGTAGAGGGAAGAGGGTGGGTGATAGACGTACACACAATTGTTTTGTTTTTCCAACTTGGCATATGTGTGAGATTTTTATGTCAGCGTCATTTGGGTAGGTTCTCTTTCTATGCGTTTGTTGGTTTACATGGGCAGGGGGAGAAGGTTGAGGGGGGTTCTGCATTTTTATATAGAAAGAATTACACTAGAGACACTTCTGCCACACTTCCCTGAGATTGCTTTCATCGCCCCAATCCAGTTCTTAATAGGGTGTTGTGACTGTTCTCATAAACGGCTTTAAAATATGGTTAGGCAAGTTCACGGAAGATAAGCCATCCCATGGCTACAAGGCATGCTGGCTCTATGCCATCTCTGGGTTTAGGATGTTTAACAGTTTGTTGAAGCAAGCTACAGTGGGCAAGGGCTACTGCCTTCATGACCTGTTTGTGACCTCTGAGAGCCAGTGGTAGACGTAGCGGTGGATTTTGAAGTGCACACAGGTGCACAACTGTACTAAACTAAACCCGAAGCATGGTGAGACAGAAAAGCTCTGCAAGCACACTGAAAAACCAATAAAAAGGGGATCAGACAAGGCTCCAGAGGCAGGAAGTTCAGCAATCTGGGCACAGTTTGGCTGCTTCCTCAAAGCTACTTTGAAGAATGTGGTCTTTCCCATATTTGCAACTGCTTCTAGAAGAAAAAACCTCCAGTTCTTTGAAACATATTACATCATTGCATAACATAACATGATAGTAAAATGTGCACTTCCAAATAAGTATTGAAAAAGCAACCTATACACACACCTGGGAGGAAGTCTCCCTGCTCTCTGCCTTGCAGGCCTTTCCCCATCTGGTCTGGAATGGTGGAGCCCTGACCGACTCCAGATTCAAAAGCTGAGGCTGCTGAACAGACTCCTGGGCTGGGGTATTGCTTGGGGGGTGTTGTTGGTGGGGGAGGTTGCTGCTTTTATTGATATTAATTTTTTATGTATCCTTATCTTGTATCTTTATTATGATTTATGTGGTGATTGGTCGATTTGGTTGTGTACTTTTTGATGTTTTCTTTATCGTTTATGATTACTTTTATGTTTTTAATTATGTTTATTTCACGTTGTAAGTCACCTTGAGCATGGTTTTTACTATGGAAAGGCATCATACAAATGAATTCAATGGGGTTTACTTCTGAGTAGGATTGCACTGTTGAACATTTACTGTGCCATTAGAATTTCCAGTTTTACTGTATGTTTATAGAACAGAGATTATTTTGAGGTGTGTAAAGCTAATGCAGATTGTCTATGGCTGGTAGATACTATTATATGCTGAAGGTGGGGACCCAGATAATTTTTTTCAGGTATTTTTAGTGCCTGAAAAATTCATATAAGTTCATCATTTTAGGCTGTAGACTTTGTTTTCAATATATGCAAGTTCTGTAACTGGCTAGGCAGACTTGAGTTTTGTAGGCATACTTCATTAAACAGATCCTGTTCTGGATGGCAAAAAGGTGTAGCAAAAGAATTGAATCCTCCATTGAAGTTGACAGCTCTCTGAGCTCTTCCTTTCTTCTGTCATCTATCTTGTTTCTCGGGACCAATATGAGCAAATCCTATGAAGTTCTTTTAGAAGAGCTAGCACTAAAACTAAGATCTGGCTTATTGAACTGATTTTTTCATCTAACAAGATTTATATACCGTTGATTGTAAACCCTCAGTAGTTTACAAGAAACATTAAAATTATCAATTAAAAAGTTAAAAACAAGTAATTAAAAACATTTTAAAACAACTGAAACCAGTAGTAAACTAAAAAAGTGTAGTGAAGGTGCCTACCTGAAGCCAATCGGCAGAGAGTTCCAAACGTAGGTGCTGCTACATTAAAATATTAATTTCTTACAAGTGCAGAATAAATATTGTGCAGCACCTGTAACAGTTCCAGTTCTGCAGACTGAAGCAGTCAAGTGGGCAGACGTGGGATAAGGCAATCCCACAAGTAAACTGGACCCAAACCTTTAAGGGCTTTCTATACCAAGAGTAACACCTTGAACTTAGCCCAGTAACAAATCAGCAAGCAGTGCAGATCTCAGAGCAGAGGTGTTATATGTTGACAGGGTCTTACTTCTGTCAGCAACCTTGCTACAGCATTCTTCAGTAGCTGCAGTTCCCGGATCAAACACATAGAGTGCCTTGCAGTGATCTAGTCTTGAAGGCTGTGAAGATCCAAGCCTGAACTGCTGAGGTCAAGTTCTCCCAGTACAGGAATGTTCATAGCCATTGTATCTTGGGCAAGGTTTTCGAGCTGGTGGTTATGGACCAGATCATCCAGGTGCTCTTGGAGGAAACTGAATTTCTAGATCCATTTCAATTGGGGTTTAGGCCCAGTTTTGGAACAGAAAGTGCTTTGGTTGCCCTGCATGAGAACCTTTGTCGGGAGCGAGGCAGGGGAAATATGTCCTTGATGTTTCTCCTTGACCTCTCAGCAGCTTTTGATACCATTCCTGGTTCTATTCTTGCTATTTCAGGTAGGGCTGGGAAACCCTAAAAAAACCCTTCCAGTCAGTGTAGACCGTACAGAGCTAAATGGACCAGTGTTCTGACTTGGTAAACGGTGGTTTCCTATGTTCCTAGATCATCAGGCTGAGAGTACAAAACAAGGATTCATTTAGCATTAGTTTTTCAGCAAAAATACACAAATGCTTTCTAATGGTTTCTGGCAGACTGTCTGAAATTCTTATTTGTTGCCATGCTATGGGAACTCACAAAGGCTACAATCTCCGTTATACTCTTTAAAACAGTACCTTTCATCATTAAGAAAAATTATTACCTAGGGCAGCGTGAAGTACTGAATTAATTTGCTCTCCGTGGCCTAGACCCATCAGGGAAGCTTATGTGTTTTTCAATTGCCAGAATTATCATTCTTATCTAAACTGATCTATTGATCATTAATGATCTGGAAACCCTCGGGGCATGACTGATGAGTGAGAAAAATCCAATAAGCTCCCTTCCCTAGCAGAATACAAATAAGTTAACAGGCTATTGTTGTACCCACATAGAAAAACTTGGGAGATGCCGAATGAATTTGTAAACAAGATCATTTGGATGCTGCAGGCTGACCTTGAGTTCTGCTTTCAGAGTCAGGCACCTATCGAATTGAAGCTTTCACTTCAACAGAGGCATGCAACCTTATGGTAATCTTTTTAACAAAGCAGTATTTATATGGCCAGTTATTGTGTGCGCTCTACAGAGAAAAGTTTCCATGTCACTCTCTTCATGCATCTTTACCAGAATACTAAACTTAACAACAAAATAATATACTGGGCTTTGTACACTTGTGGCAACATGAGTTTCTTGAAAAGGCAAAAGGATGGCATTTAAATACTTGCATATGGAATCACAGAAAAAAATAAATATAAATGGAAATGCACTGCTAGGAAGTGAATGAAGGCCTTCTGAATATCAATGAACTAGATATTTTAAGATTCTTGTCTCTTTCATTTTCATGAGGAAATCCATTGCTGGAATATCTTGTACAGTTCAATATGTAGTGCACCGCCTAGTCATGTGATGTGGGATCATTTTCACTTGTTGCCTTCCACTGACATGGACAAGTTGCTTAAGGTTATGTGGCCCACCACAAATGTCCTCAACCCTTCCCTATCCTGGCTGATAAGAGAGATTGGCTGGGTGGGTTCAGGCAATGGTAAATGGCTCTTTGCAGGAAAGGGCCGTGCCTACAACCTAGAAAAGGGAGGGAGTGCATGTGCCTCCGTCCAATCCTCATGAGGCTCTCCATGGACTCAGAGGTGTGTAGCAACTACCAACTAGATACTAGGTACCTTCTTGGGCAAGGTACTCAAAAGGATGGAGCGCATACAGCTTTAAGTATGCTTATGTCAATCGGGTGTTATTTACATATTTTTTAAAAATTAATTCAGTGAATTGGTTCATTTGAATTAGTTCATTCATCGAATAGTAGAGTAGGAAGGGACTCAAGGGTCATTCCAGGCCCTTCTTATTTCTGAGTAGCCATGGCTAAGATGACACTGATAATGATGCATCTACTCTAAGAAGCTCTGAGGAAACTTCTCCTTGCCATAAGAGACAGAAGGTTTTAGGAGAAGACTTGAAATGTTCCTCTTCAAGTCAGGTTCAGTTTCACTTTCCCGAATAAGTTTTAAAGGGAAAGGGACATGTGTGCTATAGCTAGGTCAAATGCTTCTGAAAGCAATGGGAAAATGTAATTTTGTCTCAAGTAGCAGTATATAGCACAAACATTTCTAGCTACAGGCTAGGCTGTTTGGGAAGGGAGATATGCCCACGAGTAGTTTATTGCAAAACTGTCGTTCTCAACTTCTCTATTGATGCAAATGTTGTCCCATTCTTTTTTTAAAAAAATAATTTTTATTAACCGGCCAATCAAATCAAATCAAATCAAATCAAATCAAATCACATCACATAAATTCCGAATTACAAAGCCGAATTTTAAATTTTGTTGAGGGGACCCATATTTCAAGATCCGAAGGGGGATTCTGATCATCTTCTTGCTACTGCGTTAATGTCCAAATCTGTCCAAACAAAGTTCATAATTCTATCCAGTCTTATCTTGCTGTTTCCACATCACATCTTGTTCATATATTTTCTCTTTTTTCTTTATGATCTCTTCTCATAGTCTCCTTAAGCTGATAAACACCAATAATAATCCTGTGTGAATTTTTCCGTTCTTCCAATCCTCAAATCAAGATGGTTTCCATATATCATTGCCTTCATAGATAACATCGCTCTTTCCATCATTAATTACAGAACTGTCATTCTTAAGTCCCTCTGAGGAGTTTCACCCACAATATAAAAACAGCTCTATTTCTCTATTTCTCCTCCCAGACTTAAGTCCTCCGACAGAACTTCCCAATATGGCGACGGTATTTTTAACTGCCTCATTCCAAAGCCCTTATACATTCCACGCTCTTCTTAAAACATGCTTTGGTTCGAAAGTTTATCTCCACACAGCCTTAAATCCACAGCTTAAGTCCTTAAAACGACATTTCTGACTTGTGAGGGGGGGGATTCTTGTTTAATCACATAAAGGAAAGAAAGGAAAGGTTTTTTCCCCTCCCCCATCAGTCCCTTTGCCATACCGAGTCTTGGCGTATCTTCTCATGATTTATACTTGTTCCTCCGACTCGTCTTGTTTTATCAGAGATCTCTTCTGTTAGCAGTCTTTACTCCCCCTCCTTCCTTGAAATATGTGCATTCGCTTCATCCAAATTGTTTGTTTTGAAGTTCTTGCAGCTAGTGGCGCGGATCAGAGATGGCGTCCAGGAGCGCCGAAATCCCACAGGAGGGCATTGTGCCTAGTGCCCCCATCCCCACAAATTCAGGGGTGGTATAGGGCACAGCAGGCAAGGGCAGCCCCCCTCCCCCACAATCCTGGGGGGGTAGGGAGGCTATTTACTCTCATCACAGCCTCCAAATTACCTCATGTGGGTCGGAGAGATGTTATTGTCAGCCATCTTCTGATGCGCCCCAGTGGCCCCTCGTCCCATTCATGAACTGAGTAGGAGGCAGCAATCTCATGGCAGTGAACATATTTAGCGTTAGACCGAGCAGCATAACGTGACCAGACTCCAAGTAAAAATAAATTAATCCGCAACAACTGACCCTTTTCATCACAGATTAAAGGATCAGAAGTGTGTATAAGATGCATGTGAAGAACTGCAAATGCAATTAAGATTCTTACATTTGCTTTGTGCACAGATGTGCATCTGATGTTTTAATAGTCATTATTTTGTCAGCCATAAGCAGTACTCTTGGTACAACATGCTTAAAAGTAATGGGGCATTCAGCCTCTTCTTTGATGGTAGTTATCGCAGTAGAGAGACTTTCTCTTTGAGCTATAATTAAGATAATGAATTCATTAATCTATATCCATTCTCTTGTTTGGAAAGTTTTCTGCATTAATTATTTTGCTGGCTTAAAAACTAACCACAACGAGGACACTGCACAACTATCTGCATGTTTGTTTTATTGGATATTAGCTGCTGTACTATGGAGCCAGTCTTAAAAGCCTGTGGGAAATACAGTATCGTCAAAATGGTTTTGCATTTGATGCCTTTATATTTGAGAGCTAATAAAACTGGAAACTAGTTTAGGAAAGAACTCATTAATAAATGAAAGCCGACACCTTGGGTTCACTCTTCACTTTCCAGGTAAGATTCCCAGGTAAGCAGACGTTGCTCCTTTAACCTTATCTTCTTCCCTAGTGTGCCAGTAATTTTAAGCAGCAGGAAATGGAGGTCTGGAGAGTGCAAGGCTACAGTTTTAGCTGCTAATGCTGTCAAAACTAACACTTAACTCTAATTGGACTTTCTCAGTTGGTATTGGTCAGGAAGATTTCCTTTTAACATAATGAAAGGCATATTCGAAGGATCAGTTACAAGTGTCTCCTCTACAGCAGTCTAGTGATTTGGAATCGCTAGATTCACTTTTTGTTGCTTTATACCAATTTGAGCAGGAAGGCAGGACCATAAATGGCCATTAGCCATTATCACTATGCTGTGGGACCCCATACCCATGGTGTCCTTTAAGGTATGAGGCAGTGAATGTTGGAAATGAATGGAGTTAGAAAGGAAAGCCCATTCTCATCCCACTCTGCATTAAATATGCTTGAAGCTCCTTGCAATTACACTCTGTAAATACATTAAATCCTGTTTTTAATCTGTGAATATGAACTAATAATGAATTCATAGTCATCCTAGGACATAGGGAAGTATATTTTAGTGCATTATACTTTGGATTTAATAATAAGAGTATTTGCCCCCCCCCCCCCAACAGTAAACTCTTCAGGAAGAGAATGCTAGGTGCACTTTGGTTCCATCGAAATTAGGGAATTTTTAGCACTTGGTCATGCCCATCAAGTATATTTATTTCAATGGGATTTAGGCTTGAATACTTTCTGGATTACTTGCTGTAACTTGCAAAACTCTGCAGTGAAATAAAGTATTGTATTATGGACATCTGGTAGCCCCACAGAATACAATGCTGCTGTATACAGAAGGCTGAACCCAGGAATCGACTACCTGCTTACTTAAGGAGATCAGTAGTAGCAGTGGAGACAGAAAGTGAGAAGAGGCTTCACTAGGGCATACAGTATAGTGCAAGGACCATACTCAGAGATGTCTAGTACAGCCCAGCAAGAGCCAATGACCTCCTATTTGTTTAATTCTATTGGCCACTGCAGAAGCATAGAGCCTAGCGGAGCTCCCCTTGCCTGCTTCTATTGCTATCCTCGTATCCAGTCAGCACAGGGATCCCTCCCTTCACCATCTCTGACACGACACACTGACTGGTGCTGGTAGTAGCATTCAATCACTCTGCTTCCATTGCTACAGTTCTGAACACAAAGCCTATATTGGGGGGTGTTTCCTATGTTCATTCATCATTTGGTATTTAGCCATTTCTATCATTATTTTGGTCCAAACTGTTAAAGTCTGAGGACATAGGATGTATCCATTCTGTTGAAGCTAAATGGGCCTGGCCTGGCCTGGCCAGTGCATGGATAGGGGACCACCAAGGAACCTCATGCACACCTTCTAAAGTTCTATGATGGCAGAAAGGTGGGCTGGGCACTTCTTAGAACACGCACTTCTTAGAATACCAGAGTTTTGCTTGGTTTTGTGGGCATCTTGCCTGCATGGGCTTTTAACCATTTTGAAATTGTGATAACAAAAGGTGGCATCCCCCATCCCCACCCCCAGCAAGTGTATAACTACTTCTCTAGGCAAAAGGAACCAAATGTAATTTCTGAATATTTACTGATTCAATATTCATTCTCTTAGGTAAGCCACTATAGATTTGCTACCATGTTGTGGCTGATCTGGAAATGCCTGTATTGGTCGTACAGTGGTACCTCGGGTTACATACGCTTCAGGTTACATTTGCTTCAGGTATAGACTCCGCTAACCCAGAAATAATACCTCAGGTTAAGAACTTTGCTTCAGGATGAGAACAGAATTCATGCTCGGGCGGCGCAGCAGCAGCAGGAGGCCCCATTAGCTAAAGTGGTGCTTCAGGTTAAGAACAGTTTCAGGTTAAGAACGGACCTCCAGAACGAATTAAGTACTTAACCTGAGGTACCACTGTACTCAAAGATTTGCTCAGATACTTTGTGAAGGAGTATGTGTTTAAATTAACTTGCACTGAGGAAACTGCAAACTGACCACAGGGAGGGTCAGCCAAAGATTTAAGAAAAAATACTGAAAGTGCATTGGTACAATATAAAATGTTTCTTAAAGTTCAGCATTGCAGGGCCCCTTTAGTTACTTAGAAAATGTATATCCTGCTTTTCAAGCTCTTGTTGCTGCATAAAATTACTTACACACACACACACACACACACACACACACACAACCAAACATCTAAAAAATTCAGGAAGACAGCATGGCCAGATAATAATGATGCATTAAAGGATTAAAATTAAAAGGCCTGGGGGATAAAAAGGGTATTCATCTGGTATATACTGAAAGAGATGCTAGGTGAGTCTGTCTGGGGAAGGCATTCCAAAGAGAGTGTCTCAGGTAGGGGGGATCATAAAAACTGG
Organism: Podarcis cretensis; assembly: GCF_951804945.1. Lineage (NCBI taxonomy): Eukaryota > Metazoa > Chordata > Lepidosauria > Squamata > Lacertidae > Podarcis > Podarcis cretensis. The sequence goes on along the minus strand of NC_137170.1, from coordinate 69,709,237 downwards.
CTGAGTTCATGGATGACTCAATTATCCTTAAGATACTTAGGTGTTTTGAACTGAGGCTAAAAGTAGACCAAGAACCAACTGAGTTATTTTAATATTAGAAAGATATGTTCTCCATGTCCAGTTCCAACTGGTAATCTAGCTGCCACATTTTGTGTTAACTTCAGTTCTCAAAGCATCTATTCTGTCTTGGTCAGACCACACCTGGAGTACTGTGTCCAGTTTGGGCACTACATTTTAAGGAGGATATTGACAAGCTGAAACATGTGCAGAGGATCCAGGATCTGGAAACTAAGCCTTATGAGGAACGGTTGAGGAAACTGGGTATATTTAGCTTGGGAAAGAGGAGACTGAAGGGAGATATGATAGCCATCTTCAAATATCTAAAGGGCTATCACATGAAGGATGGTGCAACCTTGCTTTATCCTGCTCCAGAGGCTAGGACTTGTACTAATAGGATTCAAGTTATAAGCAAGGACATTTTGACTAAACATCAGGAAGAACTTTCTGTCAGCAAGAGCTGTTTGACACTGGAACAGACTCCCGTGAGAGCTGGTGGACTCTCCTTCCTTGGAGGTTTTCAAGCAGAGGTTGAATGGCCATCTGTCAAATATGATGAGATTCCTGCACTGCAGGGGGTTGGATGAGATCACCCCCAGGGTCGTTTCCAACTCTATGATTCTATATACACCCCATGCAGAAAACACACAAAATTCTAGATTAAAGGTCAATATGTGTGTATTTGTACCCAGCACAATAATCTTATTAAACTAAAATAAAACCTCTTTCAAAAGGAAAAACTTTGCTCTTTACAAGATGGTTTGGGATCCATCCAACCAGAAATTATTTTTATGAGGTAAGTATATTTTTGCTGAGTTTAACAAATACTCTTCAGCCACCTCAAGCCAGCCCCCTAGAGAAGCCAGTGGCTTAGCATAGTTTTAAAATTTATGTGCATAAAATATCCACTGAGTAATTCAAAGCAATTTTAGAGACTATAAAGTCTCCCTTCAGCTATTGTAGATCACTGCCTTTGCTGTACAAGAAACATTGTTTTGCGGGTTTATAACTCCGCTATATAAATGTGCTCCAGGCTAAACGTAAGCATTCGGGATCTCTGCCAAACAGTAATATTTAGTGCAATTTCAAAACTACAGTTATGCATTTAGGCTACTCTTTGCAAGCCACGTATACAGAAACAGGCTTTAGCACATGGATTGCCCTTGTCCATCAGGCAAGAAAGGAGAGGAAATGCTCACATCCAGGGACTGGGATGAGTAGTAGCTCCTTCCTCTGGTGTATGCACACAACAGTGTAGATGAAGCTGGGAAAGAACAGTCAATAGAGCATGAAACTCTTAAACAGATGGTTGTGGGTTAAAGCTCCAGCTTGGGCAAAAGATTCTTGCATGGCAGGGGTTGGACTATATGACCCTTTAGGTCCCTTACAACTCTACAGTTCTATGATTCTATCTACAGGAAGGAGGCTTTCACATGTACATGGAAAGACTGCCACATGACTAGAACTTTGTGAAACTAAGCATGCAGCTCATGTGCATATAGGTACATGCGCAGAGACCTCAACTTGACAGACATTAGCACAGAACATGCAGATGTCAGGGGAAGAAGCTAAACCATGTGTGCAACATCATGAGTGTGGCTGCTCAGTGAAAAAGTTGGATGAACTCATGATTCCTCTACCTGAAAAGGATGTTCTCAATCTCTTTTATCTTGCTTTGATTCCTAACTTGAGGTTGATTATTTTTTGCATTTCTGCTCATGGACCTCTCTTGAACTGCCCCATTCATTGTTGAACCCAGGAGAAACAGCAGTCTGTTAGCTACTCTACAGAGTTCAAACCAAAAGCATTGACAGAGAAGGGCCCCTGACGGTCTGGGGCTGTTGTGGGTTTCTTTAGTGGTTGAACTGTTCTCCCTCCAGCTCCCTCCTTTGAACACAGTTCTGTGGTGATGACACATCTGTTATCCTGCTCAGGTTCAAGACCCACTGTGGACACATAGTCCTGATAGTGTGGGTGTTATGTACTGAGTTGAATAGGATCCAAACTGCAGCAGTCTGATTGGTCCTAGAAAATTGGATCCAAATTGCAGCAGTCTGATTGGTCCTAGAACAATAGGATTCAGAATGCAGCAGTCTGATTGGTCCTAGAACAATGCAGCAGTATGATTGGTTGGCAGGAACCACCCAATCATGCTCCAGATATAAGTGAATCCACAACCTGATTGGCTTACAGTAGAATTCCAGAATTAGCCAATCATGTGCAGCCCATTTGGTAAATAATGTATATAAAGCAGATACTTTGAGGGGACTTTCATTCATTCCTCCTCACCACTATGAGCTGAATAAAGAGCATGAAATCACTTTGCGACTCTGAGTATATTTCAGTGGGGCTGCAGCAGAATGGTCTGGGCCTATGCAATGAAGCAACATAACACTGATTCAACTGGTAAAAAAAAAGTGGTGGATTGGAGAGGTGTGTGAGAGAATCACATTCTTATGCAAGCTTTTTTTTTAAACTATGCAATGCCCCCTTTTCCATCTGCTGAATACTCCCAGTGAAAGACAAGAATTACTGTTTTCATAGCATCTTGATGTGATGCCTGAATTTCAGGAATGCTAATTCACATTCACAAAGCCTTTGTTAAAAACAATGCCTTAGCCTGAGGCATAGTTTCATGGGTTTAAAATTGGACTGCTCAGGTGTGCCGGATATAATCTTTTTCCTGTGACAAAAGAGAGAGGAACAAATGAATGGAATTTGAAACATTCCTATTTATGCAAGCCAAATTTTTACTTCCTTTTGTGTATAGTTTCTAGACAATGTTTCATGTGTCCTGGTATTACATCTTTTTCTGCTCATTGAACAGGACATGACTTTAATAGCTGTTGTGCCGGGACATTCAGGCTGAAACATATTCCCTTCAATTTGAAAGTGAAACATAAAAGTGACTATTAGGCAGAGTTTTATAAACTCCCACTCCCATAATGGCCTTGCAAAGCTGATGGAGCTACCCATTTCAAAACTGAACTCTCTCCTAAATGTGAGTTCTGAATGTCACTGGGAATGTAATGTTCAGTTCTGCATTAGCCTACCCACTTGTTTCCCAGACGTTCAAAGATTAACCAGCCAAGTATGAGTCACAGGAAGCGAATCAAGTTTCAATGGGAATCCACAGATGGTTAGCTTGTCCCTAATTTTGGAAGACCATTATTTGTCTAGTGATATAGGCGAATACAACTAGTGATATGGGAGAAGGGCTGAGACAACTCATGTAACAGTCACAATGTATGATATTAAACCATAGCTGGCCCATTAGTGGCTAACAGATTGCATCTAGCTAATGGGTTAATTTGATATTCTCTCCTTATCAGTGTGGGGTAAATACTTGACTACCATTTCCAAAGGCAAATGAAAATGCACCAATTTCAAAAGCTGCATGTGTAAGTGTGAGAGAGTTAAATGAAACTCCCTTATACAGAGTCAGGCCATTGGTCCAGTTAGTTCAGCATTGCCCACTGACAGCAGTTCTCTAGGGTTTTAGCAGGAATCTTTCCCAGCCCTGTCTGGAGATGCTAAGGACCTAGAACCTTCTGCAAAGCATCTGCTCTGCCATGGAATTATGTTTCATCCCTGCTGAAGTCAATCTTTCTAATTTAGATTTTATGTATAAGGTATAAGCAAGTGTGCTCCGTATAGGTAAATATGTTTTTTATTCCCATAAAAAGAATGTGAACAAACTGGTTTACTTGAAATGCCACACTGTAGTGTGACTGCTAAATGCTGAAGCACTGAATTCCTGTTATTTTCCCCAAACACAAGTTTAAATAATTTAGGCTGTAACCAGTTGCCCACTTATGTGGGGGTAAGCCCCATTGAACTCAATGAGGCTGACTTCTGAGGGGCATTGGATCAATTGCACTGTCAATCTACTGGAGCTCATGATTAATGAACTAAGGTTTCTTTAATCAGGTGACATCCCTTTAAAAATAAAATAGATGTTACAATCTAACAAGCCACGCTTGGTTGCAATTTAATTCTGCATACTGGATTATATCCAACCAAGTCATAATCAGAGCACACACACTGACATTAATGGGCATGACCACTTGATTTCACTGAGTAGGGATGGGGGACAAATTCACTTCAGCTTGCATTAAAAGCCAAATTTATCGAATTTGCACTCTCCAAAACTGTATGAGTACTGAAAGATAGTCATCCTCTGAAATTAGCACTTATCCAAATTTTGCGATGTAGTTCTCCAACCAGTGTTTACAAAAATGTATAAATGAGGGGGAAATATGCATAAAAATTAACCTATTAGTGAAAATAACATACAAAAATGCATTATATTAAGATAAATTGCTTGCAAAAATGTGTACAATAGTAAAAACTGCATCAAAAACTGTCTTTATTAGAAGAAATTCACAATAAAATGCTGAAGAAACTTCATGAGGACTCACAAAAAACTAACAAATGTGGAGAACTGAATGTAAGATTGGAAAAATGAGGATCCAAACTAAAAGAATCCTTCCATCCCTAACTCTGAGCATGATGCAGTTGGATACAATCCTTTTCTTCATCTTATTCTCTGTACATGCACCATGTCAACTTTGATGCCACATTTATTTCTCTGTAGGAACGTAAATTTGTTTTTTCATACCTTGTAGCTCTATTGGAAATAAATAGCAGTTCTTGTGCAAACTCTAAACTTTGAAACATAGGTTAGGAAATAAACAATTGTTTTTCTTAAAAAAGTCTCTTATATGTGGCAGATGACTAATTATCCAAACAAATTGCTCAAGAAATAGTTTATCCAATGTGGCAGGCATAATAAATATGCATTAACGGGAGACATTGTTTTCAATTGCACATATCATTAATTCCAGAGACTATAATTGTCTTTTCAGTCATCAGATATGTGCATAAATCAAGCATTCGATGAATTTGATCAGAAATTGAGATGCTGTCAAAGTTATTTGTCAGATCTAGAAAATGTGACTTGAAATTTAGTTCAATTATTTAATTATTCTCTAAATAGCTGTTGTTAAGTTTACTGACATAATAGCTTTCTTCATGTGGGTAAGTTAAATACACATTTTGCTTCTGTTAGTACCACTTCCACTTTGTTAGTGTCAGTGCTAATTTATATGAGTTATAGTAAGCTGTATATTTCAATTTAAGGAGTTGTGAAAGGCCTTGTTTAATTTGGACCCTGATTTACATGAAGAAAAAGCACAAGCTGGCTGTTATACTGCACCACTTCAGACTGTTATTTGGAAGGGGTGGTGTGTTTGTGTGCTCCCACACCATTAAAAATACTTCCTGTACATAGGAAGTCAGCGTGCCAAGAAGGAGAGGTTTAAATTTGTCTCTCTGACATACTATGGGACCATGATCTGAATTTTGGAACCTCTGTTTACCATTCATTCCTCAACATGTTCGTTCAAATGCATATTCCATGCATTTAGGACAGGGGTCAGCAAACTTTTTCAGGAGGCGGCCAGTCCACTGTCCCTCTGACCTTGTGGGGGGCCAGACCCACCCCCTCCCAAAAGCACCCCCCGCCAATGCCACTCACGACACCCACGACGCCTTGTCTTCAGCAGCGTCGGCGTCCTCTGTCTCAGCAGGGCGCAGAGCCCAAGCCGCTGCCACTTCCTTCCTGCTCAGCCGCTTCCTCCCGCTCGGCCGCCTCAGCAGGAAGGAAGGGTTGGCACCCAGAGGTGTCCATGGCTTCTGATTGGCTGCAGGAGCTTCCTGCAGCCAATCAGAAGCCATGCCGTGTCACAGAAGTCAACTCCACACAACGAGGCCTCTGCGCCATGCCTGTTTAGCACGAGGACTGACTGAGTCCGCAAGGTTCATGGCCAGATTAACGAGCCCGGTGGGCCGTATCTGGCCCGCGGGCCTTAGTTTGCTGACCTCTGATTTAGGACTTCACTCCCACATAATATACAGTGGTACCTCAGGTTAAGTACTTAATTCGTTCCGGAGGTCCGTACCTAACCTGAAACTGTTCTTAACCTGAAGCACCACTTTAGCTAATGGGGCCTCCTGCTGCCGCCGCGCCGCCAGAGCAAGATTTCTGTTCTCATCCTGAAGCAAAGTTCTTAACCTGAAGCACTATTTCTGGGTTAGCGGAGTCTGTAACCTGAAACGTATGTAACCTGAAGCGTATGTAACCTGAGGTACCACAGTACTTAATATCGCACCTTCAGGAAACCAAAAGAAAGCTGCACAAGTAAATATGTCCAAGAGCTACATTTATAAGAATATAAGATGAAACTTATATTCTTATAAATGAACAGAAGGCTGGATTTTGATCTATAAAGCCTTACAAAGCTCAGGACCTCAATATCTCAGTCTGCCTTTTCTGGTATGCAATGGAGGCTCTTCTGATGGGCAAAGTGGAGCAAAGCCCTCCCAAGATTCTTCCTCCCCCCCAAAAAAAACAACAACAACATTGAAAGCAATAAGTTATGTACAAAAGTTGGAGGAAAGGGGTCATTACTATCATTAACTTTAGGGCTCTTTAGGGGTATTAACTGGCCTGTTGGTTAGCTTTGTCTTCACTCAGTTTTCTGGGATACAATATGCATGACTTGCTAATTATTAAACTGCTAGTGGTGTAAAAATATTATACTTTTGGTTATGCATTACAGCTATCACATTGCTGTATTTACTTTTAATATTGTAAACTGCTTTGAGTACAAATTCAGAAAACTGTGGTATATAAATAAATTGACTGCTCCTATTATAGGATGCAAAATACCAATGCAAGCCAAATCAGAGGGAAGAACAACATGGAAGAGCTTGACAAACCTGGTGTGATCTTTCAAATGTTAAGAGATGCAATTATCCGATAGCCAAACATTACTGTCAGATAATCAGTGTGACAATGGAAATAAATCCCCTGGGTTTTTGACAAGCTGCTTAAAAGGTATCTTACAGCATTGGCATATAAACAGAATGCCATTACATGATGGAAAATTACAGAACCAAGGACAAGCCAGGGGGGCAGAGAGCAAATGTCTGTCCCACAGCAGAACTTGCAACGATGTCAATATGCTTTTTGCTTTCAAGGGCTAAACTAAAGTTGCATCTACTCTTTAAGCATAGATTACCGGTACATCAAGTCTGGAGTGTTTCCAAAAAAGCAGTTTCAGATGTTTGCTATAATATATAAGCTTTTCTATTAAATGAACCCTGACTGGAAGTTAAAATCTTTATCAAACTTCCCGACTGCCGCAATGGTCGCCTGCTGCAACCAGCCGGACGTCAACAAAATTAAACCTGCAGCTCTTGTTTGGCATTCAATCACCTTTGGGGAATAAAGTTCCACAGCTGCGGAGAGGCTGCTGAAAATGCCTATGAGCCTTTATGTCTAAACACAATGCACAGACGGAATTCCTCTGAGGGTAAGAAAGGAGGTTATTTGTTTCAGAGGCATAGTAGCTATTACAAATTTTATACACCAAGAAAAGAGAACCATATGTTGTGCCCTGAAGATAATAAGAAGTCAATGCAGATGCTGGAACACAGGTGTAAAAGTTCTGTCGGGAGATATGGGTGACTTATTCTACATATGTGGAAACTAACTGATTTCATCAAGCTGGGTCAATGGACATTTCTTATCCTGAGGTCTTTGTTTTTAGAGCTGTTTTTTTTTTTTTAAGCTTACAGTGGAATTGGTAGCAAGCCCTGTTGACCATTGTCATACACCAACACTACATTTGTTAATTTATTTATTTACTACATTTATATCCCACCTGGCTGGAAAACCCAGCCAGATGGGCAGGGTATTATTATTATTATTATTATTATTATTATTATTATCATCATCATCATCATCATCATCATCATCATCCTCCCAAGGCAATCAGGATGGCCTCAGGGCCAGTGCTATCATTGGGCCAGATAGGCATTTGCCTAGGCCACAGACCTCAGAAGGGTGCTGTACTGACCTGTGATGGGCAAATTTTTATACGGATGCTTTTTTGTTATACCCTATAAATTTCTGATGATATTTTACTTTGGAAGAATTTTATCATTTATAAAGTACCATATTTTTCGCTCTATAAGATACAAAGGAGGTAGAGGAAGGGCAACCTTCATTCTGATCTTGTTGGGGGAATGAAGATATAAGCCCTCCCCAGCTGTGCGACATGTCCCCTGCCTTTGCAGGGAGAAACAGACACCCTCACCCTCCACCGCTAATAACTGGTGTGCATCTAGTTTGGTCTTAAAGTGCAGAATGTGTTACATAACAACAACAACAACCTGCACTAAATTACTACTCAGTTTTAACAAAACCTAAGATATGTGGCCTATGTTGCAATTTAAGTTTAGTTGTTCTGTGATCCTGTTGGGAGGAAGGGCGGTATACAAGTATGAATGAATAAATGAATGAATGAATTAAAAAAACAAAACAAGTGGAGCTCTTAGAAATAAGCATCTGGACTCAGACTAAACTTAGCACACAAAGTTTTATTTTATACATCCTTCCTTGCATTCAGACACAAGCTGATGCACATTCTTCCTTCCAGACTCCATCTTGTCCTGGCAGTCTAATGTAAGTCTTGGGATGGACTGCTCTGTCATTAATGTTGGATATTCTGAAATCCTGGCCTGCATCTGCTACAAGCAGCTACCAACACTTGTCTCTTAACTCTGATTTATAGGCTTTTGTTATCAATGATTTATTTATTTCCTTCTTTCTTTCCTGTTTGCTTGTTGCATTTTAGCTTATTTAGTTTTGTTTTATGTTTGCTGGCTTTTTGAGTTAACAACAAAAATAAAAATTGCTGGGTTACTCTTTCAGTGAGTGCATTTGCTGGATATTGCCATTTGAAACCTGGGCTTGAATATTAACATCTCTGCAATTTTCTATTCCATCTCTCCCTCCAATATTAGAAAGCATGATTCAGTGCACAAGTATTCGGAAGGCAGACACGGAAGAGCAACGGTGACAGGAACATCAAGAGGAGGGTACGTACAGGCAAAGAAAACAATGGCTAAGTCTCATTGCTTGACTTGTTTTCGGGATGACTCCAAGCACTCTGGTGCTCTCAGCCTGAGATGAAGGAATAATAGATGTGGCTGCAGAGAAATGCCAAAAGTCACACTGTGGGAGGCTAAAGGAATGACTGGCCATGACTGCTAAGCTTCAAAATCAGCATCTGTCTCAATGTAATTCCAGGGAATTCACTTAGTTGCACTGTTAGCTTTTTGTTAATCTCCCTTACCTAAAGACAGCTGTTTGGCTTTCACAACATACCTGGTTGAGATTTGCTAAGCCCCCATAGTTTATGGTTTCTGGCTTCTGGCCCAAACCTGGATGTCTGGGAAGGCTTCAGTTGAAAAATGTTTCCTTCCTAGTTACATTGTGTAAAAGCTGTTTCCCTTTCTCTTTCTCTTTGCCTTCACTTTGGCTTTTCAGTTGTTAGTTGAGTTAGTTTAAAAAAAGCTATCTCACTTTTCTGATCATTGCTTTATATATATTTTATAATAATAATAATAATAATAATAATAATAATAATAATAATTTATTATTTATATCCCGCCCATCTGGCTGGGCCTTCCCAGCCACTCTGGGCGGCTTCCATAAAAACCAAAAATACAGTAAAATCACACGTTAAAAACTTCCCTGAACAGGGCTGCCTTAAGATGTCTTCTGAATGTCAGGTAGTTGTTTATCGCTTTGACATCTGTTGGAAGGGCGTTCCACAGGGTGGGCGCCACTACCGAGAAGGCCCTCTGCCTGGTTCCCTGTAGCTTTGCTTCTCGCAATGAGGGAACCGCCAGAAGGCCCTCGGCGCTGGACCTCAGCGTCCAGGCAGAATGATGGGGGTGGAGACGCTCCTTCAGGTATACTGGACCAAGGCCGTTTAGGGCTTTAAAGGTCAGCACCAACACTTTGAATTGTGCTCGGAAACATACTGGGAGCCAATGTAGGTCTTTCAAGACCGGTGTTATATGGTCTCGGTTTTTATTGTATGTATATTTTATTACTTTAAGCCACTTTGAGTTTCTTTCTTTGGGGGAAAGGGGCCTATGAGCTTATTTTATGCACACTGCTTAGAAATGCTATTGATTAAATAAAATTTTAAATTAATAAAATGAAATAAACCTGCATGAGCCTACCAAGACATGTAAATTTGACATGTATTTCAATGTTGCTTTATTGTGTATTTTTAATGTTTACATTTTGAAATTTTTAGGTCAACTTGTGCTTGCTTTTAACATTTTCTCTTATCAGCACTTTCATATATATCCTACAATTTATGTAAACTACTTAGAGGATTTGATGACTAAATGGTATATAAATACTATTAAGTGAAATAAATAAAATAAGCTCCCACATTTCAAATTCTGAACACAAACATCTACCCATAATACTACCATACCACTTTAAACAGTTATGGCTTCCTGCAAAGCATCCTGGGAACTGCAGTTTGTTAAGAGTGGTAAGAGTTTTGGGGATTCTGGTAAAAAACAAAGGAGATCATGCAAGCCTGAAATTTGCCAATCCCTGCTCTAAGGGATGAATGGAGAAAAACAGCCCCTTCATATTTAGTCAGCCTTCATGTCTACACCCACAAGAGATGCAGAAACTGACCTCCATTTCCCAAGCCTCTCTAGCCAATCTTGAAATAATTCAATGAGTCGTTGTCCTTCATGTTGTAAGTGACACTTACTAAGAACTATACCAGAAAGGATCAGTATTTTTCTCTGTTCACGGTTGTTTAAGTGAACCGATAGAGGAAAAGATGATGGGCAGCAGATCAGGTTCCAAGGTGGTAAAATGTGAAAGGCCAGACTCATTTGTCATTGCCAAATGTGGGGAACATCGGAAGAGAAATGATAACTGATACAGAAGAACATAACATACATTGAGAAGAGCTCAAGAGGTGACAGCTGATGATAATAAAGTCTGCTGTTGACTTGATGAGCTGCCAGTGCCCAGGGTCAGTAGGACAACTGTGTATTATAAATAGCGCTGATAAGTTCTGTAATTGAAAATAATAGGTATACTGTCTATGCCTTATCTTTGTACCAAATGGAGCCAGAGCTTTCTTCCTAACCAAGTTGTTCATAAAACCAGGGCCAGAGAACCCTTTTTCACTCAAAGGGCCACATGCTCTTCTGGGCAAGCTTTTGGGAGCCAAAAATCAGCGATGGGCAGGGACAGAGACAAAAGTGCCAGAGCAACGAATGTGATGTTTACCTTTGTGCAATAGGCTGGTTTCAACACATCTACACTTCCCTCTCCATCCTCCATACAGGCAAGCAAGAAGCAGTATCAGAGTTTAAGGGTGCATTCCTGCCAGGCAAAAGCACTCAAGGCAGGTGCAAGACAAGGCAGATGAGGGTGTGTGACGTAGGGAGAGTTTTGAGAGCCAGAAAGAGAGGCATGGAGAGCTGGGTTTGGCCCCTGGGCCTGAGGCTACCCATCCCTGCTTAACAGTATGCAAGTAATCTTCCCACTTCTCAGTTTAAGATTACAGTCCCATGCACACTTAATTTTGTATGATTGCAGTATGGGTACACAAGCATAGTGGTGCTACTTACTTAGTCCCACAGCTCTGGATTTTTTTAGCAACTTGGCTCTGTCAAACCACAATATTTTAAAGCCTTTAGGAAAGATCTGAACTCCCATCTGTTCTCACTGACTTTTTTCCTGGATTCCACCCTTCCTCCCCGCTATTCTTGCTTTGGGTCATATTGGTGCTTTAATTCTGAGCTGGATGTTTGTCAGTTTTATTATTTGCTGGCTTATTAATATTTTTGATTTGTGATTGTGTTGTACTATATTGCAGTGCTTTTATGGAAGCTGCCAGAGAAGAGTTTTATTCTTAAAGGTACCATATTAATATTTTAAATCAACAAATGCTTCTGAGCGAACAAGCATAGAATTGAAATGCACAACTATGAAATAATGTAAGTAATAAATTATCAGTTAGAAAAGTTGCTAAACATCGTTTATATACTTTTGTGAGTGGGTTTCAGCATGAACCAGAATTTTAAGTTTGCACAAATGAATTGAAGGTCTTTTTTGCCCTAGCAGAACAAATCCACTTTAAGAGAAGGACTTCTGCTGTTTGGAAAGTGACAGAGAAATACATTTAAAAGTGTTAAATGAACAAATGTTTAAAGGGAAGATATGCAAACATCCCACAATCAAATCAGGGTAAATGCTGAAGGATGCTCATTGCCTCTTTACCACACTGTAAGCAAATTAGGATGAATGCTCAATAAAGACTGGGCATATTCTAACCATTGCACAACCTTTGCACAAGCAAATCTAAATGAATATTGAATATGTGGAGGAGCTGTAGGAAAGAAAGCAGAAAGAAAACCGTCAAGAGCATCACCTTTCTGTAACAAATGCTCACAGGCAGAGCTGGATACAATCCGAAAAGATTTTTGACATGGCCTTGGTTACAGGATGCTGTTTCCCTGGACTTGGTACAAACCCAAGTCAAATATTTCTGTTCCTAAACTTTTTCATTTTAGTTCCCCTTACATCAAAGAATGAGGGTGGGGGCCTTGGTGACTGACATTCAGGGAACATATGTCACCATGCAGGGACACATGGTGTGTCCAAGGCATGTTGATGCTTCAGGTGGAGATAAGTTGAGCCATAGTCTGAATTCTGAAGTGTACCACACCATTTCCATGGAAATGAACCTTCGATCTTTGGTAGAACACACAATTTGCACACAGAAGGTCCCAAACTCAATCCCTAACATATCCAATTAAGAGGATCTCAGTTATCCAAAACATTCCTAGAGACTTTAGAAATCAGCTACCATTTGGCTGGATGAGCCTGACTTATTACAGGAGTTCAGAAATGCCCAATGTTTGTATTACTTAATTTTTTTTAAAAAAAATCCCAAGCTTTGAGTGGTCAACAGCACACTGGAAAAGATCCTATTCAGTGGGTCACACAAGGCATATGGGGAAAGTCAGACACATAGGCCATTCTCACCATGTTGACCCAAATGTTTTGTGGCAAAACACTCCAAAGCAAAACGTGCATATTTGTAGCTGAAGAGGCAAACATTTAATGCTGCCTGAACAGACCACCAGCAGGATCTGCTGTGACACTCATGTGACCTTTGCTGGCTACTGGTTCAGATATAGTGATTATATTATATAACATTAACAGCTGCCGAGTTAACTCTCCAACTCAGTGCACAAAACAGTATCTATAAGGTGCATTCATTGGTTTCATTTTAATTCTGTCCCTTTTGGTAGTTACATATTGGTAAATAAATGCCCATAGCAACTTTGTTTTTTAACAAATGGTGTTTTTTGACAGTTAATAAAAATAATGATTGAGCACCAGTAACACAGATATATAATTACACCAGAGGATTCTTGATCATAAAGGCCCAGTGATACCCTGAAAACTTCACCGTAGTTAAGAAAATATCACTAAATTTGTGATAAATCCTGATTTATAGCAACTTGTTCTAAGCTGCAGTTGGTTTAAAATGTCATTGTGATGGTAAAGATGTAAATTCTCCTACATGAAAAATTATCATGCTGTAGGTCACTGATGAAGAGAGTTGTATGAATCAATTTTCCCACAATTTTAGATTGCAGTGGGAGTTATCAACTGCTTCATAAAAAGAAGATTAATTATACAATTCTATTATCACATATTTTTGGGTGGATGATCAAAGCACCTGTAATTGCTTTAAGCCTACTTCACAAATATAACAGGAACAGTTGATGCATCTACAATCCTCTTTTTTCCTTTGGCAAAGTAATGCCTTGTTTCTCAGCAACAGATTTATTCATAAGTATGTCACAATTTGACAAATGCCTAATTTATAATTTCAATCTACTAATAGCCATCTAAGAGACCTAAGAGCATATCTCAGGCACACCTGTGAGTCTCCTAAAAGAACCTGAGCAAAAGCTAATGCATGAAGGAACAGTGTTACTTATTCTGATTAATTACTTTGCCAGTGCAAGTATTCATTCATGCCATTATTAAACCAATACATCTACCCAGTGTTTTTTTTCTGGGGGGATGCATGGCTGAGCATACCCCTAAACATTTTGTGAATCTTTGTACTTTTGTCCATTGACTGCATTTCTTTTCCCCAATTTGAACTATAAAATGATGATTTTCTTGGGTCAAAATGAGTGTACCCCTAAACAATTTTTTAAGGGAAAAAAGCACTGCATCTACCATGAATTAGTTTAAAGGTAAAGGGATCCCTGACAATTAAGTCCAGTTGTGAACGACTCTGGGGTTGTGTGCTCATCTCGCTTTAAAGGCCGAGAAAGCCGGTGTTTGTCCACTTCCGAGACAGTTTTTCCAGGTCATGTGGCCAGCATAACTAAGCTGCTTCTGGCGGAACCAGAGCAGCGTATGGAAATGCCGTTTACCTTCCTGCCAGAGCGGTACCTATTTATCTACTGTACCGTGTGCTTTCGAACTGCTAGGTTGGCAGAACCTGGGACAGAACAACAGGAGCTCACCCTGTCACAGGGATTCGAACCGCCGACCTTTCGATCGGCAAGCCCAAGAGGCTCAGTGATTTAACCCACAGCGCTACCCGCGTCCCTATGAATTAGTAACTTATATTGCCTTTCTTTACATTGCTTTATCTTCATCAAACGCCATAATGCCATTCAGCATTATATTCAATTAAATATAATGCTGATCCATTACAATTACAACCATGAGCCTGTGGTTATCACTGGTTATGTTTTTTCCTTGTTCCACTGGGTAGCTGATGAACTTATTCAAACTGGCTGAAAGACCCAATTAGTGTTGGTGCATTGGCTAGGACTTGGCATGGTATGCACTAGCCTTGACTGGATCCCCAAATGAACACAGGACAGGTGTTAGTGGTGGAGCCTGTTAGGGGCCCTGGAAGCTACTTGAAAATGCTGCATCCTAAAGCTACTTGAAAATGCTGCATCCTAACTACCATATGGGGACGCAGGTGGCGCTGTGGGTTAAAGCCTCAGCGCCTAGGGCTTGCCGATCGAAAGGTCGGCGGTTCGAATCCCTGCGGCGGGGTGCGCTCCCGCTGCTCGGTCCCAGCGCCTGCCAACCTAGCAGTTCGAAAGCACCTCCGGGTGCAAGTAGATAAATAGGGACCGCTTACCAGCGGGAAGGTAAACGGCGTTTCCGTGTGCGGCTCTGGCTCTGGCTCTGGCTCTGGCCAGAGCAGCGATGTCACGCTGGCCACGTGACCCGGAAGTGTCTCCGGACAGCGCTGGCCCCTGGCCTCTTAAGTGAGATGGGCGCACAACCCCAGAGTCTGTCAAGACTGGCCCGTACGGGCAGGGGTACCTTTACCTTTACCTTAACTACCATATAGGTTTAGCTCCTTCCCTAACTCTCCCTTCCCAAAACAGCTCTTCTGCTGTGGGAAGAAAGAGTTGCTAGATGTTCCTGGCTAAGTGCATTGTGACATGCCACACTAATCTCCAAGCAATGTGAGATTCCAGGGGTACCTGCAGCATCCCTTTCCAATAGTTTTTTGTTTGTCTCCAGACTGCTGCCTTGCAGTCCAACAGCAAAAAGCCATGTCTCTCTGACCCCCAGCTTCGTCCTGCCAGCTTGCACCACACTAAGCTTTCATTGCCTCTGATTTTCAAAGGGGGGGGGGGGAGGCCCCACCCTTTTGATGTGCTAATGACTTATTATCCCCAGGCCATCACCTCCAAGGAAATTAGACTGATTCCATTACCTTTCAACTCATGTTGATTTCCTTGGATTAAGAAGTACACAATTTAAGAAGTCTGCCTAATGTAGTCTTCCGCACATGCTCATCAGAGGAGTAAAGCATTTAACACACATCTTAAGGCACACAGGTCTGACATCCCATTTTAACACACAAATGCTAATTTAATTCTAATGTTTACCCAGAGCTCAGGTATTTAGCACCCATAAACCTATAACAGCATTTAGGAACAGTTACAGATAGGTAGCTGTGTTGGTCTGCCATAGTCAAAAAAAGAAAGAAAAAAAATTCCTTCCAGTAGCACCTTAAAGACCAACTAAGTTAGTTCTAGGTATGAGCTTTCGTGTGCATGCACACTTCTAGTGTGCATGCACACGAAAGCTCATACCTAGAACTAACTTAGTTGGTCTTTAAGGTGCTACTGGAAGGAATTTTTTTTCTTTTATTTTAGGAACAGTGTAAGGCATGAATTCCTTCTCCATGGGGAGGGGGGATGCTCACTACAGCAATGGTGCAGCAGCATGGCTGAAGAGAAGTGGGTTAGTAATGGCCACATTCTCTGACCACACATGCAGTGGTCTGGCTTACACCCTTTGTTCTGGTTCATGTGCATCCCATAACTCTTCTCACCTTGCTCTTTATTTCTAACAAACTGAAATAAAAGCTAGTGTTGAAATTGAGCTGCCATGCCTTCAAATAGCCTTGTCGTTTTCAGATTAGCATATACATTGCCCTATGATTTTTGGTCAATTCTTGTTTTGCTGTTCAAATTCATTTTTATGGTGCTTCTTTGAGATTAAGAAACACTATATCAGTAGCCCCCACCATCACCAAACATGTTTACAATTTCTTTGGGCAGAGAGAGATTCTTTTGTTGATGACTAGGCATCTTAATGGGCTTTATAATGCAAACCAATTTATTATGAATGATTGGACTTTGCAATAAAAACAAAATCAATCTATTTAAATAAGGGAGAGATGAGGAGATGCTATTTTTGCACAAAAATAAAATTGAAGGTGGAACTATGTATTGTGTATGGGCCATCATCAAAACATCATCCCTCTGGCTAGTTCTCCAGTGTCAACAGTAAGTGCAAGGAGGGATTATGTGGGGCAAGAAATGAAAACCTCATGCTGCACTATGAGTGGGAGAACTCAACACGGGGGTGCCATGTGTTCAGTGATAGCTTCATGGAGAGCTTAACTGTGGTGTAGCAGTTAAGAGTGTCAGGCCAGGACCTGGGAGACCAGGATTCGAATCCCTGCTAAGCCACAAAGCTCACTGGGTCACCTTTGTTCTGTCACTGCCTTTCAGCCTAACATATCTCACAGGGTTATTGTGGGGTTTAATTGTGTAAGGGGGAGAACCTTGTATGCCAACTTGAGCTCCTTGGAGTAAAAGGTGGGATGGAAATGAAACAATAAATAAATGTTTCACCTCATATAATAAGGAAGGGGTGAATACCAGCATCTGTTTAAAACAGAGGTCACCCAAGGGCACATTTGCAAATGACAGAAACTGTTGTGGGCATCACACGCAACCCTTATCCCAGCACACACTGCAACGTATTCTATTGGCTACAACTGAATGCTTTTTCAAACCTAGTTTCAGTTGGTGGTGGAGACCCTGTGAGCACATACACACTCACCAACACTACACTGGCAACTCTTGGTTTGAAATAACTATCTACAAGAGATGACTTAGCACAGATCCATTATTTAACACTTATGCTAGTTTACGTACCTTGAGCCTCTCCTGCTTCCCAATTGAATGATATGCCCCCTTTCTGACATCAACCTGAGAGATCATTATTTAATAGAAAACAGGCTCAGACTGCAAATTATTTCTAGCTAAACTGTACTGTGCTTCATTATCATACCAGCTACATCTCAGAGTCAACATTCATAACTCAAACGTTTAAGTTGTAATGCAAACATGCATGCATCCCAGAGAAATTATTTATGATATTTTAAATATTTTAGACTGAAAAGGCTTACAGTCTTTCTGTCCCCGCACCCACCGCCCCGAAATTAAAGAAGAGGCATAAAGGAACCCATCTGAATAAAATCAATCTTGGACAGCCTGTGTTCAGCCCCTCCTATGCATAGGATAACGTGGCAGATAATATACAATTAAAGTGCAGCTCTGCTTGGGAAAGAGAGTGTATATAAAATGTTATCACTATACACCATCTTCCTAGCTTCTGTATATATTAAAATACTATTTTTCAAACAAAATTACTTTCAGAAAAAAGTACTAGACCTAGAGGTGGTATTACAGAGCAATAAATGGAACAAGAATTTAACTTACAGGGCACTTACTCAGGACCAGCATTCAGGTGAACAGAGGGCAAGCCAATGGGCAGCTGTGATGAGGAGATGGATCCTCTCAAGGTGTATTGAAAGAACAAGTGAGCTTACACATTATAATAGAAACAGTCATTTGTTATCTCATAATGCAGTAACAATCTTCTATCTAAACTATAGGTTGCAAGAGGTACTTTAATATGTGATTGCTCCTTTTAAAAAATGTGGTGGGGGGAAGTCTTGCTAATGTTGTCTAGTGTAGAAAGCAAAAGGCCATGCATGTCAAAAAATATAAACCCATAAGAAGTAGGTTTAATGGAAATCAGACATAACATATTTTGGTGTAGTGTCGTTTGAAACCATGCTCATTGTGAGGGGCTGTATTATTGCCTGCAGTTATTTAAAACAAGTGCATATACCATTTTGCTTCAGTTAAAAGCAGTTAATGCATTACAAAAACAAAAGGCATAATATAAAAAACTGATGAAACCAGTCACAAAAGAATGGTAGCTTGTACAGTGGTACCTCAGATTACAGACGCTTCAGACACTTAAGGTTACAGACTCCGCTAACCCAGAAATAGTACCTCGGGTTAAGAACTTTGCTTCAGGATGAGAACAGAATTGTGCAGCGGCGGGAGGCCCCATTAGCTAAAGTGGTACTTCAGGTTAAGAACAGTTTCAGGTTAAGAACGGACCTCCGGAACGAATTAAGTTCTTAACCTGAGGTACCACTGTACTGTATCATGAAAGTAAAGAGAAACAAAACAGTCTTCGGAAGTATACAATTGTGCCCCATTTCTGAAAAGCTCCAAAGGATATTTCTGCATGCAATGGAGGCTGATCCATTTGGGCAAATGAGACCCTGCCCATGCAATCTCACTCTGCTCTCACCCAGTCCCCACTTGCCTGCTTTTCTACATAAAACCAGTCCAAGAGGTGGCACTGCAGGAGCTTCCTCTCCTCTCAGTGTTGCCCTTGTAGAACTCAGCAGGGAGGATGAACTGACAGCTAGAATTGGTTGACTCTGCTGGTATCTCTGCCATTGTCTACATGTACTGTACTTCCATGGGCTCCACAAAACCAGGGCTACTCCACCCATGTCAGGCCCTCCTGACAAGGGATCTTTAGGTTCCCCTGCCCCCCTTCAGCCCTAGAGATCTTAGCACATTAAGCAGAGGTGTAAAGTTTCCTCTAACTCCTGTTCCTTCGTTCTCATGAGGCTAGATCCTGCAATTCAGGCTGATACAAAATCAACTAAAACAATAATTCTTCATAGAGTAAATTCTTCATGTCTAGACGAGTTGTAGTTGCCCAGAGGTTTACACATCTTTGGACAGATCCCTTATTAAAGCAGAACTGTTCTAAATTGTTTCTAGCTGAATTTTTCTCTAGGGCCTAGGATCTGAAATAAGACTAATTCAAGTACAAGATCTGAGCGCGCACACAAACACACACACACACCTCTTATATGGATCCTATCACATAAGGAGGGATGGGGAACTTATGACCCTCCAGATGCTGTTGGACTCAAGCTCCCATAAACCCCTACAAGCATGGCCAATGGTCAGGGATGATGGAACTTGTAGTCCAAAGCATCTGGAGGACCACAGCTTTCCTGTCTCTGGCATAAGGGTTTTGCAAAATCCTTGTACAGTGGAGAATGTAAAAACTGAGTCTCCATTAAGAGATAAGATACCTATTCAGCGTAGTGTGTTGATTTTTCAAAGATAATTCATTATTCCTTGTTTTTTACTTTTAAGGATCAAGGCCATACAGTGTGGTAAAATAAAAGTCTGCTACATAGCTACTGATATTTACTTCACCTTCACACTGTTTGCTAGTTGTAGTGGTGTGATTTATAATAGCTGAGATTGCTCTTTTGAAAGGGACTTTTTCAATGCATGCTATTAAATTGCTGGTTAATTTTCCACATGAGGTATTAGATATAATCAGGCACAAAGAAGTAGTGGGATGTATTGATACTATGTCTCCCTGTGATATGCCAAAGAAATTCATGTTTTATATTACAGTATGGCTCTCTGTTTAAGATCAGGCTGATTTGTGTCTCCCTCTTGTCTGATGGTGGGACTGGAAAGTACACCAATACAAGGCACCCTTGACACTTTAATAGCTTTATTTAAATTGGCTTGGGATTTATGACCAAGTCGTCCTTTTAGTAGGTGATCCTATTACAACACAACTGTCTCTGCAATTATAAGCAAGAATTCAAACAAATTAAAATTGGCCTTGGTTCCATGGTGACTTTAATGTGAACTACAGCTGGCCACGCAGCTAAGAGGTCATCTGACGGCTCTGTTGCATGGCCAGATTAGAATTTCGTTTGTGATGAGGTGTGTGGAAAAAGTTGCTGACCTCATCGCAACCTTGAAACCAATCTGGATGTGCCGTGAAGCAGTTCAGATGATTGCTTGCCCATGCAACCACATTAAGCTCAAAGCACATATAATTAAATGAATTTATGTAAAAAAACAAACAAACAGTTTGTACTTGTTCATCCGGACACATGCAGTTGCTGGAACCTCATATTGTGGTTCCAAAGCATGTTCTCCTACTCAGCTACTGCTTCTTTCACTTTCATGCCCATCATTGCAACCAATTCTTGCTTCTGTTTGAACACAACGTTCTTATTTCATTGCAGGAAAAGATATTTCACAGATCACATCCCTTCATGTTAAAGCATTGATCAAAGATGGGAATCCAGAAATATGTATTGACACGGATATCATTCAATAGGAGTTTGGGAGCAAGATGTCATCAGCATGCTGATTATACCCAATTTTCTGTTGCATCTGAGCAAGCCCTGGACCAATACCTAGGTTGTAGCTGTGGTGATCTGGATGGGGGTCAATAAACTTAACTTGAATCCTGGAAAGACAAGAGGTTTTGTAGGTGGGTGGTTCCCAGGTCAATCGCCTGTTCTGGATGGCACTGCACTCTCAGAGTTTAACAATAGGGATTTACTTTTATTCTTTCTGAAGCCATGCTGGACATGTTACCACAGGTGAGTTATCATGGAGAAACAGTTTCGACTATTTTCCTCTTTCTGTTCTTCAAAAAGCAGCTCTCTGCTTCTTTGATTGATTGCACTATAATATGGGGTGTTATGGAAACACACTACATAATCTAATTTATGTATTATCCCAGCTCAGTGCATGGATGATAAAGAAGCATCATCCGGACTTAATATTTTATGATGACTGATCAGTCAAAGTTTGACCCAGGTTCAAATTTTATGGAAGGAAGCAAAGTAGGTGGAAATGAGCAACCAAAATAGGCTGCATTGCTCAGTAGATACTAAATCCTTAGCTAGTACAGTAATGTTATCATTTCAACACATGCCAAACTTTTGGCTGTGCCTACTTTACTTTTCAGGCACAAAGTGAGTTGAGAACATAAGAACATAAAAATCGCCCTGCTGTATCAGACCAAACACCTATCTAGTCCAGCAACCAGTTTCTCCCTGAGGTTAATTAGATGCCTCTGGAAAGCACATAAATAGGACAAAGGGGTAATATTCAGGACCCTGGCATTCTGTCACATGTGCTGCTTGGTTGTGTAAATGGATGTAATGTGCTGAAAATGAAATGTACGCAGCTGCTGTCCTCAGTGCCATGGAGACTTTGGGTTCTCTCACCTTCCTTCAATGCTCCTTCACACATTATGACTTGCCTTAACAGGTTTTCCCATCTGGTCGATAATTACATTGTACCAAAGGATTATTCAGAACAAAAGAAATTTGCTTCTTCCAACCAGCTAGCACATCACAAAATCTTGGTGTGAGTTTTCCCTCTCTCAACTGAAATCTCTTAGCCCACTTTCTCACCCAAACCTGAAATGGTTCCCATGGAAGAACTGGTGTAAAGTAGGTGGGGGTGGATCCTTCACAAATATGTCCCTTTTCCCATGAGTTCTCACAGCCACATTAGAAGCTTGGCAACAGAAGTGAGATGCCGCTCCCTTGCTTGACCAGGTCTCCAAACCTAGCAATGGAAGTAGGAAGTGTTCCTTGCTTCTGCAATTGGACAAATTCCTTATTTTTCCCTGCCATGGCTGGGAGCCATGCACAGTGCTGGAAAATAGATGCCTACTATAGGATCAATCAATCAATCAATCAATCAATCAATCAATCAATCTTTATTGTGATCAAAGACCAGGCAGCAGAATTAACAACAGCAACATATGCATCCTTATCTTCTGGTGTGCTGCACAAATTCCAGCATGACACAGTAAGGGAGGGTCACAGAATGGCCTAGGCAACTGAGTATCATTTCCTGCACTTTGCTGTGAAGTATGTGTTGGGAAACAACTGGTGAATACCAATTAATCCTGAAGTCTCACATGTGTGGGGAACTACAACGAATTTTGAATTCTGATCCTGTCTTCTGCGTCATTAGCTACCTCTCCCAGTTTGGTGTCATCTGCAAATTAGATGAGCATCCCCTCAATTTCTTCCTGCACGGTAAGTCATTTCTAAAGATGTTGAACAACAACAAGCCCAGAACAGAACCCTGTGGCATCCCACTTGTCCCTTTTTTCCAGGATAACGAGGAACCATTAATGAGTACACTTTGGGTTCAGCCAGTCAACCACCTACAAATCCACCTAACAGTTACCTTGTTCAACCCACATTTTACTAGCTTTCTCGCAAGTACACTATGGGGGACTTTGTCACAAGCCTGACTGAAATCAAGATACTGTACACTATGTCCACAGCATTTCTCTGAATGTTTGGTAATCTGCTCTAGTAAGGCATCATCCAAGTCTTCCGTCTGGCTTGGCAGTCTATAGCAGACACCCAACCCCACACTGTTGTTTCTCTCTCCGACAATTTTTACCCATATACTCTCAATCTGCTTTTCATGGATTTCTTCACAAGTGTCATGGATTTCTTCACAAGTGTACACATCCTGTTTCGTAGCATAAAATTTCCCACAGCATGGGACTCCTTCCAGACAACCTGTTTATTAAGTATTCATCCTGATTCGCTTACACAGAGAGTGGACTATGTCTGGTCTTTATGAAGCATTCGTTCAGATGTTTGTTTGCTGGGAAGTTCTAGGACTATAAGCATCCATCCTCAATTCATCCTGCATTGCTTGTACTATGGTTCCCCAACTTCCCATTAATCATTCATTCATTCATCCAACACTTTTTTGTGCATTTCCTCATCACTTTCCTAACTGCAAAATGTTTTGTTTTGTTTTTTTAGTGGATCCGTTGTGCTAAGACAACAAAGTACTTTAAGCCACTTTAATTGCACAAATCCAAAATGCCAGTACGCATTTGCATCCCTGCCCACGCCAAATACCGACAGTCAGGAAGTGACCATGCATAGTGCTAGAAAGACAGGTGGTGTCTCTGCTTTGCCTTGGCAATGTGGCAGGGGGTGCTCTTCCTCCCCTCCCCATCCCCGGCACAATGAGCAAACTTCACCCATATTTATAGCCCAGCCCTCTTGAAAAATTGCCAGCCAGTGGTTTACAGGCGGTGAAAACAGTTATGTAGTTAGGGCCGATACTTCAGCTCACACCTACACTGCCCACCCCAGCCACCTATCTTTATATGGGCAACCAAAAGCAGCCAAGGATAACTTATGCATCAGCTATCCTCAGTCACGATTCTCACTACTATAAATCGAAAACGTCAGTAACAGCTCTCTCTCTCCCATCCCCAGTTCTCACAGAGTGACTTTTATGCCTGTGAAAAAAAACTCTGGGAAAGAATGGTTTATATTAGGATTGTTCTTCAGGGAAGCATGTTTTATATTAGAATAGTTCCTCCAGAGGAGGAACAGGAAATAGGGGGGCTGAGGGAGTACTAGAGATGCAAGGAATCTCCTCTTGCCACTAGAAGGAGAGGGGTTAGCTTATGATCTGCAATATGTTCAAAGGAAAGCATCATTCATTTATTCCTAATTATGCCATATTCATTCCAAACTATCCAGGACCAGTGCATTAAAAGGGAAATTAATATTCAATTAGCCTAAAGCTTCTGCATTAACAAATATTAATGAGTGGCTTTTTACTTGCTGAGGTGTCTTCTTTGAAGAGCTTTGATTATAGGGATTCTCATTTAAAGATCTTAAGGTTTTTTAAGAAGTAGCTTTTAAGATTACAGATCTTCAGAGGTTAATTTCCTGAGGCCTCCAGTTCCTTCATTTTCTGCGGAATTGTACTTTAAAGTCATGTACTTGTTCTTGGAAGGCAGATTTTGGACCATCTTTAACAGAAAAGTACGATCCTTCAGGGAGGCTCACCTGGCACCTTTGTTATGTATCTTTAGGTGCCAGGCAAAAACACTTATGTCCTTTTAATTGTGTTTGTGGGAGGGTTTTATTGGTTTGCTTTCACTCTTTTTCTTGTTTTTATTATGTATTTTGTGTTATCATTTTGTATTTTTATGTTGTGAACTGTCCTGTGATCTTGGATGAAGGGCAGCATACAAATTCAATAAATAATACTAAAAATAATAATACTAAATATTAGAATTTCAAAAACTTAATTGCCATCATTGGTTGTATCCAATGATGCACTTCCACTCACACAAACTGGGGCACCCTGTGGTTCAGATACTTTGGCTAATCTCCCCTACACATCACATCCTCAAAAGAGCTGCCCCTGTGGTTCAGATACTCTCCAGGTGCTAGTCAACTTAAGCAGAAATTAATGGACCTCACTTAGACATGCTCATTAATTCCAGTGGATCCGCTCTGAGGAAAACTTAGTTGAACATCACCCTCTGGAACAGTGTAGGATATAGTGCAGAGGGCTACAGCACGTAATAGATTGGGTGAAAATAAGGTGAACCACTTTGCACAACTGAGAGCCACTGTGGTGTTTACAGTGTTGGACTAGGACCTGAGAAACCACGGTTCAAATGCCCATGAAACCCTCTGGGCAACCTTGAGCTTGTCACTATCTTTCAGCCTAATATACTTCACTGGTATCTGAAGAAGTGTGCATGCACACAAAAGCTCATACCAATAATAAACTTAGTTGGTCTCTAAGGTGCTACTGGAATGAATTTTTTTATTTTGTTTTGACTATGGCAGACCAACACGGCTACCTATCAATACTTCACAGGGTTGCTGTGAGGATAAACTGGAGAGGGGGAGAAGTTTGTATACCACTTTGCACTCCTTGGGGGAAAAGTGGGATATAAATATAATAATAAATAAAATAAAATGAAATGTTATTTCCATTTGCACAATGTCACCATTGAATGTAACCCATTTCGTTCTATTTAGAACAATAAAAGAGAAAGAAGAACAGCCCATTTTATTATTATGAAGGGTCAGCAATGTAAGCTTTTTGTAAGCAAAATGTTACATTTCGATAATATCTAGGTGGTTGCAAATATTTTCAAAAAATATATCCATTGCTAAACCACCACTAATCCCGTATTACAGCAATTAGGACTGGTAACCCTGCATGGATTAATTTACATATATTATTCCATGCACAGAGGTATATCATGAACGTAGGGCAGTTAATTACAACATATATATATATTTACACAATCCACTGCAAAGAACCTACTTTTATTGCATATTTTCACATGAAAATTAGACTTTCAGTACTGCTTTGATCAGAAAGGTAATTGAAGAAACTAACTCGTGGGATTTTATGTTTGCATTTCAGATGAAATAATTTCACATACAATTTCTTCAGTTTAAATAGAGTCGTTCCTCCCGCCGCCACCTAACCACAAACTCAGTTTGTCGGCAGAATAAGAAATCAAATTCTATCTGGGTCACACGTAATCAGCAGCAACAAAGATTTTGCTGGACAAATTTAGTTACATCTGTGCAGCAGCCACTGATGAAACAATTCATCATTTTAAAACGAACCTGGCATGTTTGTGCTTCATTTTTAATGACCCATTTCTACCTGGTATTATAATTCATGCCCACACAAGAACATATAATTTTTTTTTGTTGCATATTCATCTCTGAGGGGGGAAATCCATGTGCTGAATTAAAAATACATGAGTTTTTGTTATTTGCCCAGTACTTTAAAATGCTACTACAAGCTTGACTGAAGCTCTAACTATTTCCTCAGATCTTGAGGTACTTGCCTTTGCTATCTGCTAGCTCTGCTGAGCAGAAGAAAGTAATTTCAGTGTGCTGTTCCATGCTGAACAAATTGAATACCTCGGGCCTAAATCAATTTTGTTGTTGCCGCCTCTGCTGAAATGCTGGGATCCCCCCACAGATGCTGAAATGCTGGTTGATGCTTCATAAATTTCCAGGAAATATTATCAAAGGCCTTCTCCGCATCTATAAAAATTAATACTGCTTTTGTATTTATATCTGTTTGCAGAAGTTCCAAAATGTCAATAATGTTCCTTGTATTGGCGAACAAATGTCTACCTGGGAGAAAGCCTGCCTGGTCCTTGTGGATTACTTCATTTAGAACTTTTTTGAGTCTACTTGCCAAAATGTCTGCAAATATTTTGTAATCCACATTTAAAAGAGAGATGGGACGATAGTTCTTAAGTTGTGTCTTTTCAGCTTCTGATTTTGGTATCAATGTGATAAAGGCTTCCTTCCACGATTCCGGCGCCCTCTTCCCCTCCATAATTTCATTGCTAACCTCCATCAATGGTTGTATCAAGTAGTCTTTTAATGTCTTATAATACTTGGAGGTCAACCCATCTGGCCCTGGAGATTTGCCCAGTTGCATGTTCTGAATGGCTTGTTCAATCTCTTGTCGTGTTATTTTACAGTTCAGGATTAATCTATTTTCTTGTGACAATTTTGGTAGTCCATTTTTTTCCAAAAATTGTTTAATCTCAACCTCATCTTGCGGCCCTTGAGTGTATAATTTTTTGAAGTATCTCTGGAAGCACTTTCTAATGTCTGCCGGGTTCTGAATGTTTCTTCCTTCAATCTCTAGATTTGTAACTGTATTTAGTTTTTGTCTCCTCTTCAACTGCCAAGCTAGCAGTTTTCCACATTTATTCGCCGATTCAAAAGTTTTTTGTTTCATTAGTTTAACCTTCCACTCTATTTCCTGATTTATCAATTTAGAATATTGAGCTTGATAAAGTTTAATTTCTCTCAGAATCGGCTGTGACTTCGGGTTTGATCTTAACTTCTTCTCTAATTCTTTGATTTTCTCCAAGATCTTATATTTTCTCTCATTTTGTATCTTTTTCTTTACAGCATTCTGTTGTATCAAGAACCCCCTCATCATAGCCTTACTTGCATCCCAGATAATTCTTTTTTCCACCGTAGTGTTCATGTTTATCTCGAAGTAATCCTTCAAGGCTTTTTGGGCCTTCTTAATAATCTCCTGATCTCTAAACAAGTTGTCATTCATCTTCCATCTAAAGGAACCGGTTGGTAATAGTGTTATATCCATCTTTACTGCATTATGGTCGGAGCAGGTCTTTGGGCAGATTTCCACCTTTCTGGCCTTGGGTGCCAGACCTCTAGATATCCATATTTGGTCGATTCTTGTCCAGGTCAGCTGGGCTTCAGAGAAAAATGTTCCCTCTCTTCCCAAGGGGTTCTTTGTTCTCCAGATGTCAATCAGATCCATATTGTCTGTCATTTCAAAAAAAGTCTTTGGTAGTCTGCCGTCTTTTGTGACGTTTTGGCTTTGTGACTTATCCATGTTAGTTGATACGACCCCATTCATATCTCCCATCATAATGATGTTGTTGTAGTCCAGATAATCCAACATAGTCTCATGCAACTTCTTATAAAATTCCGATTTCCCCTCATTAGGTGCATAAATTCCTAATATCAAAAGCTTCTCTCCTTGATGCTGTATCTCAATTGCCAAAATTCTTCCATGTTCATCTTTAAATAAAAATTTAGGTGACAGGCTCTCTTTTGCATATATCACCACACCTCTCTTCTTTACTCTGTCTGAAGATATAAATTCCTGGCCAAGTCTTTTATTTATTAACACTTTTCTATGGAGCCTAGTCACGTGTGTTTCTTGTAAACAAATAATGTCCAATTGTTCTTTTTTTAATATATGAAATATTTTCCTCCTTTTTTCTGGGATGTTACAGCCATTTATATTCCAACTCAAAAGTTGCAGAGACATCCTGAATAAATCTGGTTAATTTCCTGGGGGTGGTATCTTCTTCACTGGATCTTCCGGTTCCGAAGGTGCAGGTACTGCCGGTGCTCCAGGCCCAGGAGGTAGTTCAATTCCTTTTTGAAGGTCCTCTCCGTGTGCAATCAGAAATTTGTCTCTATCTTCCAATGTTCTGATTTTGACCTTCTTCCCTCTGAAGGTAAAGGATAATCCTTGAGGAAATTCCCACCTGAAGATAATTGAGTTGCTCCTCAACAGTCTGACCAATTCCAAGTAAGCAGATCTAAGATCCAACAGTTGTTTAGGAATGTCTTTATAAATTTCAATTCTTTTGTCCAAAATGTTCAGTGACTTTTCGTAGTGTAGGCCCAAAATCTTATCCCTTTCCTCCTTTGATCTCAATGTTATCAAACAATCTCTGGGCTTCTCTTTCTTTGCCAGTCTTCCAAGCCTGAAAGCTGATACAATTTTAAAGTCCTTTTCCTCTAAATTCCAAAACTTGGAAAATTCTTTGGTCAAAAACTCAGCTAAGTTGCCTTCTTCCGCTTCTGGTATCGACCTTATCCTTAGGTTACTCTCCCTATTCCGCAGTTCTATCATAGAGAGATAGGTCTGATGTTCACCTCCTTGTTTGCAGAGTGGTCTTACCTCTTGTTCTAAATTTCCAAGTCTTTGGCTAGTATCCTCAGCCAATTTCCGATTTTCTACTGTGGCCTCCATCGGTTCTCCAATTGCTTGCACGTTCTGTGATACTTGACCAGTTAATCTATTTAGGCATTCTGTGTTTTGGTCAATTTTAGCTGTTTGTTCGTCAGCTTTCTTATCCAAAGATTCCACTCTCTTATCCAAAGATTCCAATTTTTCATAAATTTTCTCTAATATAGAAGCAGTTGCTCCTGAGGCCATATCTTCCAATTGTAATTGCTCAATTTCTCCCTCCCCTGCTTGTCTGCAGAGAAGCAGCTTCTTCCTCTGAAGGCAGAGTAGGTACAGATGATCTACATGTCTGTGAGGCTGAGGTTAAAGTTGTTAAAGTTGTTTGTCTGGTTTTTGGTCCCTTTTTTCTTGCGCCACTCATTCCAGAGTTATCTAAAAGTCAAGGTCCAGCTGAGTTGTTCCCATGAGAAAGCAACAGCCCAGATGTTAACAACCAAACAGGAGGCCGGGAAAAGGAAAGTAAAATGATGTCACTGTTATAAATCCCAAATCCTCTAGGGGGAGCTTAAAATGTCTTTAGGAAAGAGATCAGTTCTGGTAAAATTACTAGAGTCAAGTTTAAAATCCAGGAACCTTCAATAACAAGTTTTAAGCAGAGTTAATATTGGCAGTCACAATTGTTTCAGACAGTGCATGCTGGTATTCCAAATGTTACTTCAAAGTAGCAAGTCCAAACGCCCTCAGATTGTTGCAATTTTTAATTCAAAGTGTCCAAATCTGCAAACTGACAGCTCAGTTGCTCAGGCAGCTCCAACGCCTGGGTTTCTTACTCAAATTATATTTCCAATAGAAGAAAGGTATCACAATGCAGATAAAGAGCATAAATCAAATGCTTAAAGTCCTTGTTTGCTTACAGGAAAATTCAATGGGTGCTCAGATCAATTAAGTTAAAAATTTCTTTCTTTGCCTCCACTCCTCCAGCTCTTTGCTTTGAAGTTCAGTGACAGCGGAAGACGGACTTCCTGTTTTTACGTCGCTCCGCTTTCAGCCAAATTCAGTAGTTTTTAGTCTCAGATTTTATAAAGTCCTTCTTTACTCACGGGTTGTTGCTTTTCCGAATCAGAAGTTTTCAGGAAGAGAGGTCAGCGCTCACTGGCAGCAGCAGCGCGGCTTCACTCCGCGGATCGCGAAATGACTCACAGTGCCGCTACCCCCTCCACGTTCCGGAGCCCCTTACGGGGTTCCTTCAGCGCTTTGGGGGTCGCTTCTGGCACCCACCGAGTCTCAAGACCACAGGCTCTTGCTGCCTGTGGGTTTCCAAAGTGGGTCTCCGCTTCGCCGTAGCGGACGACCCAATTCCGCGGAGCTTCCTCCTCACTAGTGGAAGAGGACCGCCATTACCGTTCGCGCCGCCTCCTTGAGAAGCCACAGGATCGGATAGGCCTGGTATAAATACAAAGAGCCTGGTTTTCGGCCTGCTGCATAGATAGTGCTGGAGATGGGGAGCAGAGCAGAGAAACTGCCTCTACTCGTCTGTGGCTTAGCATGTCCCTGCCTCTGAGGTTCATTGGAGAAAGTATTCAAGGTTTGGCTTGGGCTGGAACCGAGGGGTGCTAAATTGGAGGGTCGGAGATGGGGAATCTGGTTTTGTAATTCCCATAATTCCTAAGCTACTTGGGGCTGATGGGAGTTCGAGTCTAGACTGAGGTACAATTGGTTTAGATTGAGGTATAACTGTCCGTACAGCCACAACATAACCCACAACCTTTGGGAAATGCAAAGAGTGGGTCTGCAAAACATACTGGATGCAGTTGTGGGGGTGAAATATAGCCTGCATTGCACTTCAAGGCCCAGCTTCCAGAGCATCCCGATTCTGCTTGAACCCAGCCCCCCCCCCGCCTCACTTGCAGCAAGTGGGCGTTTGCACTCTGGGTCGGTGAACAAAACCTCCCAGCTGAGATTCACGCCTGTCAGCCACAGCGCTGCCTGCCCT
Source organism: Podarcis cretensis (assembly GCF_951804945.1). Taxonomy (NCBI): domain Eukaryota; kingdom Metazoa; phylum Chordata; class Lepidosauria; order Squamata; family Lacertidae; genus Podarcis; species Podarcis cretensis. Next base: position 69,678,468 of record NC_137170.1, on the reverse strand, counting down.
AACAACCAAAATTTGTACTACATACTTTCGAAGAACTCTGTGATCCAAGAATTTGAAGGGGGGGGGAGAGAAGGAACAACACACAAATAAAACATAAGCATTATGAAAATTAGAAGGACTTTCAGAGAGGAAAACCGCAACAAGGGGGGGCGGGCGGGATTATCCTTCTGGCTTTTACAGCAAAACAAAGCATCTGCCCTAGATACCAGTGTTAATTAAACCAAGCAGTTCTTCTGCTTCTGAAAGCATCTCTGGGAAATTAATTAAAATTTCATTCTGGATAAGGTTTTTACACAGAAGGCTAAAACGAATACACACACACACACACACACACACACACACACGACAAAAACCCCTACTATCTAAGAACATACTGTTGCAACTTGAGGCCAGCATACATATTACTGCTTCCCCCAAATCATGACAGCTTTTTTGGAGCTATTGTGACTGCAGCAATTGCTGCCAGCTGCATCCATGGGGCAAATGACATGCAAATAAAGCCCCTGCCATCCCCCCCCCACTCTAAACTTCCTTCCTAGAATTGCTTTCTGTTATTGTCATGTTTTGATGGAAACATTTGTGTGTAAGTTCTTCTGGACGTTCAACCCAATGTACAGTGGAACCTCGGGTTATGTACCATCCTCATTACAAACACTTCGGGTAACGAGCTCTGCTAACTCGGAAGTAGGTGCTCTTGGTAGCAAACTTTGCCCCGGGATGCGAGCAAAAGTCACACACCGGCGGCACGGCAGCAGCAGCAGGCCCCATTAGCAAAAGCGCGCCTCAGGTTAAGAACGGTTTCGGGTTGAGAACGGACCTCCGGAACGAATTAAGCTCGTAACTGGAGGTACCACTGTACATGTTAGGTTTGCCTAGGGCATGGATAGCCAACGTGGTGTTCTCCAATTCTTAATGTTCTACCTTTCCCATCATCCTTGACCATTGGCCAAAACGGCAGGAGCTGATGGGAGTTGTAGTCCAACAACATCTGGAGGGCAGCACATTGGAGGAAAGTTGGGTAAACTGGCCCTTAGAAGGTAACAAATAGTATGTGTGGTGTGGTTTTTTAAATTGGTTTCATGAGGCCAATTATCCTAATTTTCACTCTAGTATGAGTTATCCATGACTGTACAAGCAGAGCGTAGTTGTCATGTGTGCTTTTGAAGGCTGTAGGCTTGGGCTGCAGCAACCACTGTGATCTCAGAGAATGAAAAACAGGTCTCCCTGTTACACAAGCAAGCCTCTTCTGTCATTCAAAATGATCAGCGCTGTGATGAAGGAGAGCAGGGGCCAACCCTCTAGCTCCACCACTTCCATAGCTGCCCCCAAGAGGTTTTATCTAACTTCATTGTCTTTGGCTTTTCTCCTGACTTTGTTGTGTCTTTTACATTCTAGCTTCCAATGCTATTACAGTTCACTTTCAGCCACTGCTGCCAGGACACCCCTGTCTCCCAGTTTCATTGACAACAGTCACCTATCAATGCTGGCATTCAGTTATGATCCCTGGAGAGCTTTGGGGAAGAAGGGAAGACAGCTGTATACCAACTGAAGGAGCACATATTTGACCTCAATTCAGAAAGCAATTTAAATGCATAAGTAATGTTAAAACATGAATGGACCTATTTAAATCAATAGATTGCTCATATATTTAAAGCAATGAATGGGACAAAACATTTTTCCGGACTCGTACATTAAATCTAGCCTGCTATAATGAGTTGCTATAAAAAGAAATAATATTCAAAATACCCTGAAGGGTTTTCAAAAAGCAAATTTGTGCACTTCATTTCAAGATCCAGAGACATCTTGGGGTGAGTTTTAGAACTAGTTGAATTAAACAAATAATCCTCCCCACCATCAAAAAATAAATTCTTGCCAGCTCTTCACTGTTTTGTGAATGATACTCAGAGCTTCACTGTGACATATATCAGATTGAAGCACTAATTGTGTGATCCTATGCATATATAAAAAAAATAAGTCCCATTGAGTTCAGTGAGGTTTGCTACCATTCAAGTAGGTATTGAAATGTCATTGAACTCAGTGGGACATACTTTTGGGTAGACAAAAATAGGATTGCACTGTAAATCAAAATAATTTCAAAGGTTATCCCACATTACATTAAAGGTAAAAGGAACATTAGAAGGGTCAGGAACCTATTGGATGGTGTGAGACATAATGTTGGGGTTTTACTAAGAAAGAAAGATGGATGATATATTTCCATAGCTGTGCAGCTCCTACTAAAAGTGTGTGGGAAAGAACAGCAGAAGTATGGTGATGAGGGGGGGAAAATGCATCCAAGAAGCAAGGCCAATAATACTTAAACCACTCCAACAGACATCTGTGTTATCTAATGAGTAGTATATTCCAGATATAAAAGCTTACTGTATGGTATGGGAAACATACATTATACATGGCCTGCATGTTTTAAACTCTTTACAATACCATTGTTAGAGGCAGAATGGAAATAATTCAGACCTCAGAGGCAGTGAGGAAGGTCAAACAAGAATCCATTGGATGGGCAAACAAATAACTAAACAGTCAAGAGTATTCTGAAAGATGAAGAAGGGGTGAAGGAGTGCAGAAGGCCCCACTGATGTTCAGTGAGCCATACACATACAGTAATACAGGCAACATGGATAATATATAGTACACACATACATACAATACATACCATATACTATATAGAAGAGCTCCAGAAACATAGGCCCCAAATAATCAACCATAAGACCTGGTGGACCCCTCACATATTTTATTGGGTGGTAAGGGACCTTGGACCCTAGAATTTTGCTCCTATGCCAAGTGATTTCAAATCTTTATTAATAAAGCAGGATCACAATAATCCTTAGATTTGAAGTCCAGAGGCGAATGTAGTGTGGAATCTAGACACATATAAAAAATGTTGTGAATATGCTTTTTTTAAAAAAAAAAAAAAATTGAAAAAAATATATTGAATTTGCCATAGCTCACCATCTCCATCTAGTGAACACATTTGTATCATGCACTTTACAACAAACTTAAAACATTTTATTTGCAGCTATATAGCTGAGTCCTACCATGTGTAGAGAGGTTGCTCAGAGGGTTGAGAGGATCTTCAGAGTCTTGGGGGGGGGGGATTGGTCATGGCTCTGAGCCTCCCTCTGGCAACATTACCATTACCATTTGACTTATGGAAGTTAAAGGTCTTATGTGAGGAGCCTTCTGAACGCATAGAGGTTCCCCACATTCTTTAGAACAGGCATAGGCAAACTCAGCCCTCCAGATGTTTCGGGACTACAACTCCCATCCTCCCTGACCACTGGTCCTGTTAGCTAGGGATGATGGGAGTTGTAGCCCCAAAACATCTGGAGGGCCGAGTTTGCCTATGCCTGCTTTAGAACCCCAGTTTTCCAGGGTTCTAAAACATACAAGGTGTTTCCACAAGTTTAGAAGCCTCCTCACTTCAAACCTTTGCCCCCCATAAGTTGAAATGTTGCAGGAACAGTGACAGATGGCAGAGGTAGTGTGCTTGTCCCTTCACATGTTGATCCTAACTGTAATATCTACAGGGTTTTTCAAAACTCAGAAAACTGCTCCAAGAACATATCTGATAATCACTCCACAACATAAATCATAATCAAGTAACAATTTGGCTATTGCTAAGAGGTTTCTTGGTATGGTTCTAGATTTGCAGCATGAGGATGTAAGAAACCTCTGTTTCAGATACTCCTATTTTCCTTTCAATGCATAATGAAAAACGTGAGTCCAAGGCTAACATAAAATCCTCTAATTTTAGTCTTCATCAGAAATCACAGCAGATCTTGGATCCTATGCTTCTATTTTCATTTATTTTCTGAGAAGTTATTTCCATAACGGAATCATCAGACGCATTTAATAGAAGTTTTTGCCACTTATAAATTTTTATTTGCACTAAAAAGCCAACTCTAGGTCTATCTCTAGGGAGCCTCATCTGTGCCAATATCCTGAAAGACGTTTTCATTAACCTTCTTTGACCTTCCATGACCATAATGTAGGCTTTCACAGAACTTATTTTCTGATACTGCACCTCTGTTAGAATATAAACCAATCTAAATTTAAATGCTCATATCAGCAGCAAATGTCTTAGAAGAATAACCTTTGTAAATGCAACATAAATCCTAAGATAATGGAGAGGTTAAAATATGAGGCAAAAATAAAGCAGCACAATTTGAAGAGAATGGGGAAGGCATTTTGGTGAAGTTGCTATTGCCAATGATGTTTCCACATGTTCCTTTATTATTAAAACAAGAGGGAGAACTTGGTTGCTTCCGTATGTTCCTAAGTATAATTCCTTTACCAAAGATGTGTCTACTTCGTGCTTTCATAAAACAAATAAAATCTGTTAATGCTTGTAGTATTTTTGCACATGTGGGTTCTCTAAACCGATTCAACAGTCGTCACGTCAGTGTATACAGGCCTCCTCTCACTTAAGCGGGAGTTACGTTCCAGGACCCTGCACACATAGGCAAAAATTGTGAAAGTGGGGACCACCCTCTAAAAATCCTCTCAATGCCCATTTTTCCTACTCTCCAGCTCTCTCTAACAGTCTCTCCCCAATCCAGACCTAAATATCTGGAGTTGAAGCTCTGGGGCTGGCTGGAAGCTGCAGGATGTGTGGGAAAGTGGCAGCTACTGCTGCTGCTGCGCTACCCTATATACCAGCTATTAGGCAGGAGGCTCTAACCTGTGTCCGGTCAGATTCGGAATGAGTTATCCGCCACTGGCACTCTAGCTGTCTCAACGATTGTTTCATTGCCCTCAGATCCATGGAAAACCACAGGGCTCTCCAGGCTCCATGCAATCGGAGAGGGCACTTCGGAGCCAAACAGTCAATAGCCCTGGTTAACTCCACATTCCAGCGGGCCACCAGGGAATCGGCTGAAAGGCCATCAACATGGGATAAAGCATCCCCTACCACTCTCTGGAAACCATTTGGATCCATTAAGTGGCGGGGGCGGACCATCCGAATCGGTCCCACCTCCCTGCAGAGGGGATGGATCGCAGAGAAGTCCAGTTGCACCAGGAAGTGGTCTGACCATGGCACTTCTTTCGTTTTGCTTTTACTTAGTGTCAGATCACCAACATCCATAGAGGTAAACACCAGGTCCAAGGCATGTCCGCGGCTATGGGTTGGGCCAGACTTATTCAGGGACAGCCCCATGGAGGCCATGCTTTCCACGAAGTCCCGAGCGGCCCCTTGTAAGGTCGTGTCGGCATGGATGTTAAAATCCCCTAGGACAACCAAGCTAGGTGTCTCCAGGAGAACATCCACCACGACCTGAAGCAGCTCGGGCAGGGAATCCTTGGTGCAGCGGGGAGGTCGGTACACCAAAAGGAATCCTGTACTGCCCCTATTGCCCAACTTCCAGAACATGCACTCGGAAAACTGGGTCTTCCCAATAGGACGCCTGGTGCAAACTAATGACTTCCTAAAAATCACTGCAACCCCCCCTCCCCGCCCACATGACCTGGGTTGCTGTGTGTAAGAGAAACCTGGTGGACAAGCAACGGCAAGGACAGGCCCATCTGCTTCATCCAACCAAGTCTCTGTTACACATGCCAGGTCAAGTCCTCCATCCATGATCAAGTCATGGATGGCAGTGGTCTTATGAATCATTGACCTGGCATTGCACAGCAACACTTTCAGGTCATGTGGGTATCCCTTGCTGATTCTAGTATCCATCCGGTCAGGACCAGACCCGGAAGCAGGGATAGTCCTCAGACAACGACTAAACCTGCCTCCTCTGTAATGACATGGTCTGGTCTTAGCGTAACTCCTCCTCCTACCCGTGATCACTGAGATCGGTTGTCCCAGTGCATCCTCCCCCCCCCCCCCCCGTGGAACATGCCCCAGCCATTTTGTTGGCTGGGACCTACTCCCCGGCAGCCCTGACCCCTCCCCTTAAGAACAAAATAACACCTTAAAAAAAACAAATAAAACAATACAAACAAAAAACAATAAAAATTACAAAAACATAAAATCAAACAAATTCCCAGGCCCAATAAACATCCATCCCATCCCCACCCCCCACATACAAAAAATTCAAAAGAAAAAAATTAAAACATTTTAAAAGCACTCTGCACCCCTCCAGCAGTAACAGCAACTGTCCTAGTGAGGCCCGTCAGGCCCTGCCCTTGGCCAGGTGGTAAGTGGCAGGAAGGAGCAGGGCCCCCAGACACTCACACAGGAGAGTCCTCCCAGGCAGCAGAGCACAGCAGTCCCTGTGAGGCTTCAGGCCGTGCCCTGGGCCAGGTAGATGGTAAGCGGCAAGAGCAGGGCCCTCAGACACTCACACAGGAGAGTGTGAACCAACTGTCTCTCCATATGAGAAAACGCCTGAACAGGGCTAGCTTTGGAAAATGCACTCTACTTTACTACAAGGAAATTCTATATTACAGTGGTACTATAAGCCATTGAAGTAACAGTCTCCAAGTTCATCATACCAAGAATGGTTGGCATTTTTAAAGGCGTCTTTGTCTCTTCTTTGCCCTGGACAATGAAGATATTTCCCCCCCATAATTCAGGATTTAATAGTTAATTTTCTGCAGTTCTCTGAAAAGAGAAGAGAGATCATTTTTCCAGGCAGTCTTGAAAAACACCATCCGGCTTAAAGTGTGCATAATGTATCATTTTGTTAGGGTTATTGCCAGGCAGAGACTCTGAAGGGAGGCATCAAATAAGGCTGGGGACTGCTATTCTTCAGCTTGGAGTTAATGATTTTGCCATTGCTACAGTGAAATCAGACCTACAGGGGAAATGGTGCCCTTTAAAGACATATCTGTGAGCTTTTCCCTATGGGGAAACTCTAATTCATCCATGACAGGATTCAGAGGACATCTCAGACACTTCAGAGTTTTAAATCCATTTTACCTTTTAGGCTTTTGTTATTAACCCTATTATTCTGGTCTGAAGAGGGGGTGGGAAGCTAGAGCCAACTCTCTTGGGAACCAATCATTTCTGCATTCTGATCAGGTGAAGGATTTTCCCCCTAGGGAGGATTCAGAGGTGCTCATTTCCCCCCTTACTGCAAAGTGGCCTTTCTCTTCCTCCAATCACCTTGTGTTGCTGTTTCCTGGCCTTGGCAACAGATTCAATAAGCATTTATCTGTTATTCTAAAGCAGCAATGCAGCAGCAAGCAAAGGCTATAGCAGCCAAGTCTGCTGCTTGTGGCTGGAAAGCCAAACAGGATGTATGTGACTGTTGCCATGGAAACAAAGGGGCAGTCCATTCTGTATTGAGCACCGGATGTTAGCTCAGTGTGTGTGTCATATGACCTGTACAGGATGTACATGGGTGGAGTTTGGAGTTTCTCTCTGTTTGTTGAACAGAGCAGACATGTTTTCTCTGTACTGAAGTGAAAGACAGGAATAAAAGCAATGTAGTTACATTTCTGTCTGTGTCTGATTCCCCTCCCTGGGGATATGCTGGAGAGCAGGGAGGAGGAGAGCAGTTGGTGTGTTTTTCTCACAGCCTGAGGAAAATCGCCGGAACGGACCTAGTGTGTTTTTACTGCCGGGAGTCGCCGGAGGGAGGTCGAAAGAATTCAGCCGGTGCCTGGAGAGATAGGCACATACCTCTGACCGGCCCTGAATTCTGACATTGGTAGCAGAGGATGGTTGCTACGATCCATGGAACTCTGCATCAAGGAGACTGTATTCATCCCTCTCCATGGAGGCCTGAGATGGAGGCTGATTCTCTGCAGCTAGAAGCTGACCAGAAGAAGCTGAAAGCCAAGCTACGGAGCCCAGGTATGAGATTTTCGGGCTTAGAAGTGTGAATGCAGATGGATTAATTCTCTGCTTCATGGGAGCAACGTTTGGGAAAAACAGCTCCGAGAGAGAAGCGTCTGCATTCCAAACATTCCTGTGGTTTTTCCTGTCCAAGGAAAGGAATGTGGTTGCTTAGCAACGCAGATAAGGGCTGGAAGTCAGGCTATGCCCAGAGTGGCAAAAACAGCTTGTGTTTTGACTAGGTCCTTACAAAGGAACTTTCCAAGCGGCCAGTGTTATAGCTGCCAGGTGCACAGAGTGTAAACAAGCCAGCTATTGGATTTTAGAGGCTTGTGTTTGAGAGTCAATGCAAGGACTCAAAATGGATGTCAAGAAGGGAAGCCTGCCTTCTCCACCCCTCTTGACCAGTGACAATTATGCATCTTGGTCTATTAAGATGAAGGCCTTGCTGCAGAATCAGAGACTGTTTAGGGTAATTGAGAACCCCATCCCTGCAGCACCAACGCGTCCTTGGGAGTCACAGGATGTGAAGGCCAGAACTGCTATAATTCTGTGCGTGTCAGACTCTCAGCTTGTTCATATACAAGATTTACAGCACGCGAAAGATGTTTGGGACACGCTGAGAAGGACACATCAGAGAGATGCAGGTTCTTCAGCGTTGCTGTATTTTGAAAAGCTGACTAACCTGAGGCTTGCGCCTAATGGAGATGTTCAAGCGCACCTGACGGAAATGAAATTCCTGCGTCAGCAGATGGTGGAACGCAATTTCCGTCTGCAGGAGGAAGTATTTTGCTTCATGGTGATCAACAGCCTGAATCGGACTTACAAAACGGTTGCCAGTCAGCTGGGGTCTCTCCCAGCGCAAGATCTAACGTCGGACAGGGTCTTTGCCGTGGTCCTGAACGAACATGACAGACTTGCCGCCCTGGAAGTCAAGGACAGGGGGAGGGAAGAACGGAGTTCTAACACCCCCACTGCTGTAGCTACTGGAGGAGACGCCGTAGCTTTGAACGTTGTCCGATGCCACAATTGTGGACAGACTGGGCATCTTCAGCGGTACTGCAGGAAGCCACGTCAGAACAAAGGAGCCAAGGGAAGCTCCACGAAGTCTGAGGCGTCAGGCAGAAGTCATGCCAAGTCACAGGCGAAGCCTGCAAAGGCTTTGATGTCCCTAAAAGCCACACCACAAGTGGGGAATTCCTTCGTTTTAGACACGGGAGCGACGGTTCACATGACCCATCGCAGGGATTTGTTTTCGTCGTTTAAGAAGCAAAGCTTCGTTGTACAACAAGCCAACGGTCAAGAGCTGGAAGCCACCGGAATTGGGACTGTGTATCTTAAAAGTCAGAACTTGACTATAAACAATGTTTATTTGGTTCCAGAGTTGAAGTACAATCTGCTCAGCGTTTCGCAGATTGCCAAGAAGGGACTAAAACTGTCCTATGATGATCAACACTGCGAGATCTACAAAGATGGAGAGTTGTATCTTTCTGCCAAAGAGAAAGATGGACTGTATTTGTTGACTTTTAATCAAAGTGATTACATGGAATGTAATTCTTGTGATTCTAACATGATTTCTTTTGCAGGTGTAGCTGAAAAGAACACCAAGCAGGTCACCTCGAGGGTCGACAAGGCATTTCAGCGGGTGTATGCTGATGTGATTGGTCCTTTAGCACCATCTAGAGGCAATGCAAAGTATTACCTAATATGTGTTGATTCTTTCACAGGTTTTGTCTGGATTTATCTTTTGGAGAGACCGAAAGAAGCCTTAGAAAGGTTTAAAGAGTTTTGTGACAAGGTTAAAAATATGCATGATGCTGACATAGATTGTTTTTGCACAGATGAGAAGCCAATTTTTCTCTTACAGGATTTCCAGAGGTTCCTGAAGAAGAAAGGGATAAGACACAAAATTGCAGCTTCCGAAGAAGCTTGGAACAGATGTGTCTGTGGTAGAGTGAACAAAGAATTGCAAAAGGGAATGCATGCGCAATTGCTTAGTTCACATCTGCCACATGAGTACTGGGCTGAGTCGCTAATGTCTTTTTGTTACACGTGGTTGAGAAAGGTTTCAAAAGACTTGGGATGTTCTCCTTTTGAGAAACTGTTCCACAGAAAACCTTCTGTTGCCCATTTCAAGGTTTTCGGGTCTCATGTGAGAACAGAAGCTCCGGGTGGAGTAAAGAATGCCAGAGGCATTTTTGTGGGTTATGAAAAGGGTCTCTACAGAGTAATTTTGTCTGAATCTGGAAAAGTGATTCTCACAAAATTTCTAGAGAGTGCTCCTGAACAGGAGAGAGTGATTGTTCACACATTTCCCACAGGTGATGATGATGATTCTGAAGATGATGATGATGAGTTTGATCTTATTGAGTTCAGTAGTACTGATGATGACAGCGATAGCTCAGACAGCTCAGTTGTCACAGTCATTGAGGGGAAATCTCACGTAATGACTAGACCCTCAGAAGAGGAGGATGAACCACTGATTAAGCTTAGTACTGGTTCTCCAGAGAGTTCAGAGGCTGAACCAGAAAGCAAGGGAGAGCAGCACCTCTTACGTAGGTCTGAGAGAGCAACGAAGGGTGTACCACCCAAGAGGTATTCAAAAGAGTTTGCCAACCAAGCTATTGCATATGTTGCTGTTGTAAACGACCAAGGTCAAATTGAAGCTGTGTCTGAGTCAGAGACAAAGGCACAACAGAGAGTTGCTAACCAAGGTAATGCAGAAGCACTCATTCCTTGGAAGTCACACAACCAGAGAGGTACATTGGTAAAACCAGTGGCGTGTAGTTCCAAGGGTGGAACTGAAACATCAGGGGAGTGTTATAAGTATAACAACTGTTTGTTTTCTTCTCTGGATGACGCTTTGCTCGCAGCACGCATTGATACTTTAGGGGGAGTATGTTATTCTAAAGCAGCAATGCAGCAGCAAGCAAAGGCTATAGCAGCCAAGTCTGCTGCTTGTGGCTGGAAAGCCAAACAGGATGTATGTGACTGTTGCCATGGAAACAAAGGGGCAGTCCATTCTGTATTGAGCACCGGATGTTAGCTCAGTGTGTGTGTCATATGACCTGTACAGGATGTACATGGGTGGAGTTTGGAGTTTCTCTCTGTTTGTTGAACAGAGCAGACATGTTTTCTCTGTACTGAAGTGAAAGACAGGAATAAAAGCAATGTAGTTACATTTCTGTCTGTGTCTGATTCCCCTCCCTGGGGATATGCTGGAGAGCAGGGAGGAGGAGAGCAGTTGGTGTGTTTTTCTCACAGCCTGAGGAAAATCGCCGGAACGGACCTAGTGTGTTTTTACTGCCGGGAGTCGCCGGAGGGAGGTCGAAAGAATTCAGCCAGTGCCTGGAGAGATAGGCACATACCTCTGACCGGCCCTGAATTCTGACATTATCAACCTGGACTTCACTTCCAAAACATGGCAGCAAGCCTGTTTTCTTTCTTTCCTTTTCTGCTGACTTCCTGGTTCAAGTGTTTCCACATAGTGCATGTGTTCATCTTACTTGCGGAAGGAATCGACCACAGACTACGTTGTACTTAATTTTTTTTAAATCCCTGTTACCAAGATTTAGTAATTTGGCACAGACCTTCCTGACACCCACACGCCAAGTGTGTCAGTCATCTCATCGCACTCTCCCACACCCATTTTTAGTGCCTGCAATATCTAACTCCATTTGTTGCATGTAAAAGGAACCAATTTGATCAGTGGGCAGACACTCCTTCCCCCAGTACCACCTCAGGTTCTACTATAAGTGACATAGGAGTTCTGTAATTTGAATTAATGTCTTTTTAATTAAAAAAAAAATAGCCATGGGAGCTGTAGCTGATGGTATTCTAGTTTTCCAATAATTTCATTTTAGTGGCAGATGACATAAAAATAACTGCACATATAATAAATGTGAAATTGCCAGAAGTGTCATTTTCCAGATAGCATTATGAATAAAATGAACACATTCACGAAGCTGAAATATCAGTATTTCTGATACACATAGCTCCATTGTGAGACTATAAAGCTTCCGGGATGTAAAAAAGAAAGAAAAGCTAGTGCTTCCAGAATTTCAAAGATTATCCAATAAAAGGTATCACCTCCTTTACTCTGCAGGACCAACTTTTTTCTCTGTAGTGCTGGTGCCATCTAGTGGATTAAAAATTACTTAACTGGGAGAGTTTCTGTAACTTTTATAACTAATAGTTTATTCTGGTTTCGGCCTGGTAAAATTTCAATTAGACTGAGGTCATAGTTATGATGTTTTCTTTTTAACAGTTTATAAAAGTACTTGACTATGTGAGAACTTCACAAAAGCTTTTGAAACCTGGGAGAGTTTTGAAAATAGTTTACAGTGTCATGATGTGGATGGGTTACTGGTTTTAAAAATGGAGATATCTCCCTGAGTTGAAGTAAGCCCTTTGTTGGTACTTGTTGGCATCCATATGTCTCGGGAGACAATAAAAGAGTGTGCCTTATGGGGTGAAGTCAAACCATTGGAGAGTTACAGTGCCTTCTGTGGATGTAGAGGCCAGTACAGGAGAGACATGTTTTGTTGCAGCTGGGGCTACAGCAGGTGCACCATGGCGTTTCATGTGCCTATAAGTATTTTTATGAATTATGGCAACATGTTGATAATAGGTAACCATATAAAAATGCTTCCATTTTCTGTTGGTTAGAAGAATTTGTCTGTAATAACTAGAAATAGATGCTCAAGATCAAAATGTTGTTGTTACACTAGCATGAAAGGCTGCATTTAGAATCTTTTCCTAGGCTAAGATGGACTAGCAAAACTATTTTAGTGGTGAATGGTTTTCTGTGATGTCTTTCATAGTACAGCTGTATTAAGAGCAGATCCACACCATGCATTTAAGGCATATTTAAAGCAGATAACTTCCCCAAAGAATTCTAGGAAACGTTGTTTGTTAAGGGCACAGGGAATTGTAGCTCTGTGAGGGTAAAACTACAGTTCCCAGGATTCTTTGAGGTGTAGTGGAGTTTAAATTTCTGCTATATGTGCTTTGCATAGTCAGAATTCTTTGTGTACAGTCAAATTTGCCAAAACAAATGTGTAATATTTCTTTATTCTGAGAATTAACAGTCCCAACAATATTTTAGATTATTAGCATTCAAGAGATTTTTAGATGTACACAGTGCAAATTGCATACTGCCCTTACTTGTCTGGAGCAAGATCAAGAAAGTTGAACACCTAAGCAATGAGCCTTTGAAAAGTTGGGGTTCCTTCTTCTTTTCTAATTTTGCATATGTTCATAGGCAGCTACTTCTCAGAGGTGTAATCAAAAAGGAAGTGTGGCCTGCTAATTCTAGTCTTTGTACTTGAACAAGAGCAAGAGCCAGATAATCTATTTTTGCCTACTACGGTGTAACCTTTCATGATATTCTTAGGCCTATCCCAGAATACTTCTGCCAGTGACATGTGATTCACAAGGCAGGATCATTTACAGGCAGCACCAAAGGAAGTAAAGAACCTCCAGAGCTTCTGTTCCACGGCTGGTGGAGGAATACCCAGGGAAATACTCGTAGTGGAGGGAAGCATTTTTACTGTGAAGGATTGCAAGGGCTTGCTCACCAACCCACTCAGTTTCCTTAAGCCTGCAGCTGAAGATGCCTTGCTGGAGGGAAGCAGTGGCTGAAGTCAGCTTGCTACAATGGTTGTTTTTTTGTGGGGGGAGGCCTTAGGCTGTGTGCGCATTCCCAACTTAAAATGCACTCATTTTGTTTCTCAATTCACATCAAAGGTTTTAGGAAAAACACATCAGAATGCAATATTTCCTGAGAAATGACAGGATATGTACAGGATAAGTATGGATTGTGGCTAATGTCATGTACAATGGTACCTCAGGTTACAGAAGCTTCAGGTTACAAACTCTGCTAACCCAGAAAGAGTACCTTGGGTTAAGAACTTTGCTTCAGGATGAGAACAAAAATCGTGCGGGAGGCCCCATTAGCTAAAGTGGTACCTCAGGTTAAGAACAGTTTCAGGTTAAGAACGGACCTCCAGAACGAATTAAGTTCTTAACCTGAGGTACCACTGTACACTGCTCCCCAAACCAGTAGTAGGAACGCACTGAATGCAGAGGAAATTGGAGTGTGTACACAGCCTTTGTCATGTCCCAGAAGCTTTGCCCTCCTTATTTATCACTCTCTCCTTCTGCCTTTTCTCTGCTTCACTTTGTGTTCTGCTCACTGTACTGATGGGTTATAAAAATTGGTATGGAGTTAGCCCCGAGTGCAGCAACTGTTAATGTTACTGGAAAAGCTTCTATGATGCCTACTGGACTTCCACACTGAAATCTTGATGCAGCCAGGTTACCTCATTGAAAACACAATGCCAATTTGTTGTCTTGTTCTAAATTTCAATCCTTCTTCAGAAAAAAAATATGCTTTTTTTCAGTTTCAGTTAATAGTAGGACAGAAACAAGGCAATTGGCATTAAGGAAATGCTTAAATACTCATTAAGGGAAGACATGAGTAATGTGAGATTCTGGGGGTAAGGAGACCAGCATTTTTCATTTAGTTGCCTGCACGTCTGTGCAAAATATTTTAACTCATGTTCCAGTGCAATAATTTGCCTGCAAATGATAGTGTTGTTGCTGTTGGGTTTTTTTTTTTTAAAAAAAAGAACATCTACTGATGTTTACAAATAGGAACATGTCTTCAGAAACTATCATCTGTACAAGTTGTTTCTGCTAGATTAAGCTAGTTGAGCCCAGATTTTATAAGACAGCCAAGTGTAGAAGATTGTGAGCAATCATATGCACATTTGCTAAAGAAACAAATCCCACTGAAATAAGTTAATACTCTTTATGTGAAAGACTGTGCTGTTAGAGACCCTAGCAATCCTATCAGTCTGTTATATGAACCATTTTAATTACTAGTGTTTCTGAGTTAGATGGCTTACCACTGGTTATGTGCTCAAAATGGTAGGCATTAAGACTAACAGTTTGAATGCCAAAACAGGAATGACACAGGGCTACAATAACCAGCACCTGTAACAAGCTACACTTCCCTTGATTCTTTGAGGGGAAGTCATGTGCCTTCAATATGTGCAGAATGTGCTTTTGATGTATAGTGTGGATATGGCACAACAACAGTAACCTTAAAGCATGCTTAAGAGCTCCCATTTTGGACCCACAGTGCTGGGAAGGTTTCCCCCCTATCTAAATTGCTCCCCAAGCTACTGTTAATCCAACCTGAGAAAAAATAGAGGTACTTGTGGTGGGAGATTTTACAGTCAAAACATAACTACCATGCACAATGTTAGCTAATGTATGAAAGGGGTTAGGACCACAGAGCTATATTTGCTGAAAGGCAGACTCAGAAATGAAATTGGTAGGGAAGGCTCAGTTAAGTCACACCCCCTTACCTCTGGAAGTGAGGAAGTAAAAGTTTATCTCCTCACTCTCTTCTCTTCAAACCTTGTAGCCAATTACATGTGTGAGACTGGCACTCCAAGCCCGGACTCCACATTTAAATAAACTTTTTCTGAATTTTGTACTCAAGAATGCAAAAATGCATTGGTTTTGCTGTGAAATTGAATGATGCTTGACTGAGACCTTGGTCTACATAAGTAAAGCATCTAAACTTACTTCACAATGTGGTCTATTCACTGCCAGAGGGGTAGAGACGGGGGAGCACATTGTGAGCGCCTGAAACTGGATATTCAAAGGTCTAATAGCCTTTGTTTTCCAAACTTCACAAATACTGCATAGATTTGTATTTTTAAACTCTGCTGGGGGGCGTGTTTCAAGCCCCACACTTTTGAGTCAAGTCCCACACTTTTTAAATTCTGGCAGGCAGACATTTCTTTTGCACTTTCCCACACATATTGGACTTCAGAATTAAATATACTTCCCCAATCTATTCCCATAATTTGTTTCATACCTATATTCTGCCCCCCAGGAGGAAACCAGGATTAAGAGCAGCTTGGAGACAAGAACAGGTTAGGGGAAAGGGTTGGCTTCCCAACCCCAGCATCACTGCTTAGAAGAAGAACTATCTGCAGTACCATCACTGCTCTCCCTTGTCAGCCTGTTTGGGCCTTCAGTCTTCAGACAGGGATGCAGAACCTGTGGTCCTCCAGATGTTGTTAAGGCTCCAACTCCAGTTAGTTGCAGCCAACATGGCCAGAGGTCCAGAATGACTGGAGTTGTGGTCCAGCAACATCTGTAGGGCTGCAGGTTCCCCAACCCCTGCCTTAAGCTGTGAGAAGTTAACAACTCTTATCACCTTAAATGGCTATCAACTTTATTTGTGTCATAAGCATCCAAAGACAACTTGTTGCCAAGCTGTATGCATCTGACTCAGGATTTTGTCTATGGAAAAGCATGTCATAATATAGTTGTTGGTGATGGATCCCATCAAAGTTCTTTTAAGTCTTGCTGGCTGTAATGGAATAGTAAAAAGCATATTATTTTAAATCTCTTCCACTAAATCAATGCAAGTTAAAACTATGTGCTGCCTTGGAGTGTTTCCACTAAAGGCAATATTTATTTATTTAACAACACCCACATGGTGCCCCATTTACATAAAGTTCTCTGGGAGCAGCTGTACATCAAACAGCACAACTATTCTGGGGAAAATAGGTTGTGGACTGTAAGCATTGGCCAGAATCCAAAGTTATGTGGATGGAATTTCACTTGCTAAATGAGACATCACCGTCCTCTTCCCCTCTTGGGCCACCAGATCTGATGCAGAGAGCCCCTCAACCCTCTGGAGCAGGTTTTGAGAGCACGCAAGGGGCTGCAGGACAGAGAAGAAGAAGGTGAAGTCCCATTTTGTGCACAGAAGTTGGCTCTGCTTGTGCATGAACAGCACTGGGTATAACCCTTTGGCTCTAGTTGTTTGATCTGTCAGAGGAAAGCCTATGGGCATTGACTGGAGAATACTGTAAGCTCCACCAGACACAGTATAACTTACTTCAGTGTATTATACATAGGCTTCCACTCCATGGTTAATTGAAATCATGGATGTACTTCTGCATCTGCAATGAGATTTGAGCAAACTGGGCACAGTCTCGGTGCTTTTTTTCCAGAGGGTAGCCAATGCACCTGTTGTTGTTGTTAAAAAGTGAGACACTTCCTGTAACAACTTCATGGTAAGTTGTTGTTGTTGTTTAGTCGTTTAGTCATATCCGACTCTTCGTGACCCCATGGACCAGAGCACGCCAGACACTCCTGTCTTCCACTGCCTCCCGCAGTTTGGTCAAACTCATGGTAAGTACTGGCACCTATTTTTCTGCACAGTCTTAACATAGCTTAAGTAAAGAAGAAGTGTAAGAATGGGGGGGGGGATGTTTCCCAGCATTTAATCTGATATACTAATGTCCTTTAATTGGCCCTTTATCTGCCTTGTTACATCCAGACAGGTTGTTTTATCATTGTAGATTGTGACATAAAGGGCATATAACAGTCTTTGTCAGGAGACAAGGATCACCATATGGATTCTGTCTTGCTTAATAGTCTCTTTCATTTGTTACAAATTGGTAAAAATTACAAGAGCCTAGTCCTATGCTTGCCTCACAGCACCAAGCCCTCCAAGTTACACAAAATAGTACATGTCGTCGCAAAACAAAGTAAATTATGCAAATTGCTCAGTTTGCATGATTTATAAAGATTGCTGAATTCAGCTTTCCTTGTGGCAGAAATTGTGCTGTCTTGGCATATAGCTTTAATATTTTTTTTAAAGAGCAGTTCTTGCAACCCTTCTATTGACACTTAACTTTTTCATGCATATAGCATCACTGATAGGTTGCATCTTTCATGCACACAATTACTATGGGGCAGTTTGGTCATATAAACACTTTGCAGTGAGTTCCTAACTTGTCCTGGTAAGACACCATAAGATGCTTCTTGTGTAACAATTTTCTTCCACAAATGTCACAGCACTGAAAGTCTGGTCTTAAAGTGTGTGAGAAATGTCTTGCTGCATGCAGGAAGAAGTGGGTTATTAGATTCCCCCTGAGTAAGCTTTTCTCAGTGAGCTTGCTGTATTCAAAACAGTCATGTTCCCGAGCCAGACAAAAAAACAAAACACTTTGCAGATTTGTTTGAACAAATTGTATTTAATAAGGCACAAGAGGCTGAAATGACTACACATTTCTTGCTAGTTAACGCATACAATGTACACAACACCAAAAAAATAAGAATATGTAATCTGTCATATAACCATGAAGGAAAAAACACCAAAAGAAACAATGAGCTGTAACTGTATTTACTGGTGTTTTACTACAGAAGAAATTCAATTCAATTATGTTAACTAACAAGTCAGAAAGAGTGTGGAGGCAAAAGCTTGATTCACTTTAATGCCTGCCACATGTTTTCATTTCAAAATGTTCAAGTCAATGTAGTGCTAACCTGCATGTGTCATTAGCGGACCTGGCATGTTCAAACACATGTCTGCTTTATTTACATGTAGAATGGGGGTGCACTATTAAGGGCCATGTGGGAAGCAGAAGCTGGACCTCCCCAACATTGTAGCTCCCCCCCCCCGCCATCTCCACTATGCTGGGTTCACTTTCAGTATCATAAACCAACTGGAAAAGAATCTATCTTGCATGCCAGCAGGACTAAAAGAGGAATAGCTCAGCACCTCCTCTCTGTGTGCCTTTTTGACCTTCTAGACTAGGAATAGGCAACCTGTTGACTTCCAGATGTTGCTGAACTGTAACCTCCATCATCCCTGGCCATTGACCATACTGGCTGGGACTGATGGGAGTTGGGGTTCTAATCTCCCACCTCTCTCTTTACATATAAATGGGACAGGCCAGTGTGTGTGTGTGTGTGTGTGTGTGTGTGTGTGTGTGTGTGTAAAATCACTGACAGACTTGTGTTATAATTCTTTAAAGCTGAAGCCAGAAGCAACACATTCTGCAACATATTTTAAGGTGTGTTTCACCCTGTGAATGCAGACATGGGTACTCATGCATTCATAAAAACCAAGCAGTCTGACCAAAACTATAACACAATATATATTCAAACAGAATGAGTAGAATATGAATAAATGTACAGAATTCTAATTAAATTATTTAATAGAACTCAATAAATGCCTTCTTTAATAAGATCATTATAGTAAAGTTTTTAATATGTGCTTTTCTGTTGTAACCTGAGTTAGCAATAGCCAAAAGTAAGTGTTAACTCAGGTAACTTGAGTTACAAAAGAAAAATCCTGGTGGGGTATGAATGTAAGTTAATGTGAGCACAAACATATGAATGCTAAGATCAGTAAAAATAACTTAAATGGTCTACATTTCAGAATATATAATGCAAAATACATCTGTTGCCTTAATCTATCAGTGTGACCATCTTAAGGGCATATTTGCACCACTCATTTCTTTCCTAAAACATGGAAATGCAAACAATCCCTCCTTAGCCTGACAAATTTTTCTGCTGCTGTTTGGGGGTGGACAATTTGCACCTTTAAAAATAGCGGAGGAATTACTTGTGTGAAAGCACCCAAGTGCATGAGGCTGCAGACTGGGGCAGATACTCATGAGCTGATTTAATCTCCCTCTTGAAACAGAGCCTCTCTACAGATCTACTGCAGCTAGTCAGCAGAAACAGATCTAATGTCTTTGCTGGAAGGCAATCTCAGAACCATGTTCACTAGTACAGTGGTACCTCGGGTTACAGACGCTTCAGGTTACAGACTCTGCTAACCCAGAAATAGTACCTCAGGTTAAGAACTTTACCTCAGGATGAGAACAGAAATCGCATGGCGGCAGCAGGAGGCCCCATTAGCTAAAGTGGTACCTCGGGTTAAGAACAGTTTCAGGTTCAGAATGGACCTCCAGAACAAATTAAGTTCTTAACCCGAGGTACCACTGTACAGTGTAAGGGCCACATGATGTAGTGCACTGAATCTAGCAGAGGAAAATTATCACCGTCTCCCCTCTAACCTGGGGCTACCCCTCTTCTCCAGGAAAAGCAGGACATGCAGTTCCATGCAATCCTTTAACAGTTCCTGGAATGCCTCTTGGCTCAGCATTATTCTGTGTGAAGCTCCAGAACTTGGTCCATCTCAAGAGTCAAGAAAACTTCACAGGTGAAAAGTTTCCAACAGTTCCCCCTGCTTCCCCTTTCACACACCTCTCCTGCATTGCCTGGCCCTGGAACATTGCAGGGAAGCAATGGGATCTCACATAAAGCAGAAAAGGAAGTTGCCTTTCCTAGCCTCTCATTGTTTGCCCCAAATTACCCTGCGCTGTGGCAGAGCTGTTGAATGGAGATATGTTATGTTGTCAGACTTTTGAGATTGGGAACCCATGAAGTTTCCCCTTTTGCCATCAACTGCTGAGATGGCCAGCTCTAACCTGTACCTGTCCTTCACCCCCCACCCCAGGAATGGGAAATCCTTTCTGCATTCATAGCATCCGATCTGAGCCTATAAGGCAAACGGTTGCACATGACAATCTGTAAACTCCTTTCTAATTATTGAGGAGGAAGCCAGGGCTGAGGAGCTGAAGAAATCTTCCTTCTGAACCACACAGTCTTTGTGTAGCTGAAAACTGTTCTCTTCTCTTGCTTGGGATCTGATTGCACAGAGTTAGCTGAGAGCATTTCTTGAACATTTCATTCTCGGCAGGCACCTGGGAAACCTGCTGAGCGGCAAAGGAGCTGCTGTCATTGTAGCTCCTGTCTTGAAAAGGCCTCTACAGCATTGTTTTAGGGGAAAGGCGGCAAGTAGTTGCTGGAAACCTGCAGGGTAAAATGGGGTTATAAAGAGCTCTTGACTGTCAAGGGTATTGCTTACTGCTTCAAGATCTGAACCCATGTGAGAAGGCCTGTCAGTCCTTAGGTCTTCCATATTGAATTCTTCAGAGTTTCAAGTTTTAATTTCCAGTGGCACTGGACTTGATGACAAGCGGGACTCTGTACTGCTGGCACAGCTGTTTATTTCAAGAGTGCTGGCTCCATCCTTTGCACAGTTTGCTATTCTGTTTAAAGCCCTTTATGACGTTTCCTCTAAAACAACACACTGCAGAATCAAGTGCTTCTCCTTTACAAGGGAGCTGAAGCCAAAGTGCTTCTCTCCAACTTAATCCCTTCAGGTGTTTGTGTTTTGTATCTCTAAGGGCTTCTCGATTGCTATCAACAAATGCAGAGCCCTGAAGTGTCTTTGTTTTCTTGCCTTTCCTTATTTCAAGGAATTGCAGGCAAGATGAGTCCAGCTTCTCACAAATATCTTTTCAATCATAGTCCAAGCTGTGTGGTTCCTCAGCATGATTTTGACTCACTCCAAGATGTTTATCCTTTTTGAGAACTGGATTCTTTCCATTCCCCTCAGACCTGACCGCATTTTATTTTTTCAATACAATAAAGAGTTTCTTCTTATTTTCTGCCTTCCATGTTTTCCACTTCTTTCTATGTTTCTTTGCTTCCATTTTTTTCTGAGTTTTTGACTGTGTTTCCAAATAGTAGCTTCCACACAGGCCCAAAAGTCTAACTTCCTCCTCAATGGATTCAAAGTAAGTAAGTTGAAAATGAAAAGATTCATGGCTATATTTATGTATGCAATTATTTGGCACCATCAATATTTGCAATACATTTATATAATGGTAGTAAATGCAGCTTGCCTTTTGCGAACCTAGATTCATTTGCGCCCACTACTGGAAGAAATTCCTTTCACATTTTATGTGGCAGCAAATCCAAGGGACATGATCTTACCCAAGTTGTCCCATTGATTTAAATTGAAAAATTAAGGGTGTGGTTTGAAGCTTGCCCACTAAAAATCAATGGGTGACACCCAGTGTTGCCTTTTCTGCTTGCACAACATGATCTTCACCTTTGCAGTCCCTCATATGCCCTCAAAGTCTGCTCTGGAAGTCTCCTTTTGCAATAAATAATATCTGCAGAGAAGGCTTGCAAATAATAAATAACAACATGCACAGATGCGCAAAAGAAGAGGAGCATGGCATGGATGAGAAATGTTTGTTTAATTATTTTACCCTCCCCTCTATAGGCAGTCATCTCTGTTGTTGAGCCAACAAATCCAAAGGCTGAGGTGAGTTTCCCTGGATTTGTATTTTTATGGGTATGATTAGGGCAATCTCCCAAATAAAGATTTATTAGGGCCAAATTACATGTGGCATATTTTTTGAAGGGAGGCAGGACTGCAGTCCAAAGCACACTTACTTGAGAGTAAAGCCCACTGGGATCAACATGCGCATTGAGGACATACCAATACATCTTAAACCCTTATGCTATAATTACGGGATTGCGCCTCTAATTATGAATCTTCCACAATATGTCTAGTTTGTCCCTGACTTCCAAACACATAAAATCAGGCTGCATGCAAGAGTCAGAGTAAAGGACCACTATTACTACACTTATATTATAGATACATATAGAGAAAGTGTTTGACGATGTGATTAAACGTTTATGAGATTTTCTATGAAAATGGATATGTTGTCAACCAGGACTATTTCTGAGATTCCCAGTGAAAATGGATGTACTATCAGCCAGCATTTCTGTTCCTTTCCTCTCAACTAAATGCAGAATGTGACTGTGGATTGCATAAAGCAACTGATAAACAAGATTTCTGCAAGTGCAGGAAAAGGTCGGTATATCCCCCATGTGTTTGTTTAGATGCCATCATCAATAAAAGCATTGCGTACAAGATACAGATTATTTGACAATAAGGAAATCAAACTGAAAGGGCACACAGTTTATAAAAGATGTTCTGACCAGCAAATTCTCATTCCCTCCCCTCCTTTTTAATTTCCTGGTAGAATTTGCAATTTAGCTTAATCCTCTCAGGGAACTGATAGGTAATATTAATGTTGTAACAGAGCACAGAGCTACCATCACCGGCAAATATCAGAAAGGTTGTTGTTGTGAGAGCAATATTAGAAATGAATTGTAGAAAACAGAGCTGAATTCTGAATGTAACAAGGTAATAACAATTCCCCCAAGGAATTAAATGACTGGGAAATGTCAAGCCCTTGTAATCACGAAGAAAGATATATAACAATTTCTGGAACTATTTACCAGCAAGTAGTTTTGAACAGCCATCATAGTAAACAAATATTAGAAAATAACATTCTAGCAGGAAAAAAAATACATCAATTTACCTGCATGTATGTTCTGTATTTCAGAAGACAAGGTATTGGTAAGCTGACGCAGAATTGCAATGGAAATTGTAGCGCCATCCCTGGGTAGCAGGACTGAGTACAATGAACAATAAGTGCAATAATTATATTTCACACTTGCATCTGCAAAAAGTTGTAGATGTTATATCATAGCATTATTCACATATTGTACCAGGAATAAGTGTAATCAGCCCTGACCATAGACATTTTTGTACCTACAGGCAACCTCACATTAACACAGGGATTACTTATACTGTATTAAAAACTTCCCTATACTTCAGATGTCTTCTAAAGGTTGTATCTTATCTCTTTGGCATCTCATAGGAGGCTTGGGTGAGGTATAAAGTGGGGAGTTGGCAACACCGTGGTGGGGTTGATGGGGGCAGGGGCAACATGAGCAGGAGCAGTAGCCCCTAATATAAAGGTATCTCATACTCTCCAACATCTTGAGTCCCAAAACCGGGATGTGTGTCTTCCTGCCTGTGCTCCCGCATGAATCACATGACCCACACACAATCATGGAGCCCAAAAGACACACTTTTTTCAGGACTATTAAACCACAGGGGGGCATGCTTTTTTTAAGAGAGGACAGTGCTTTTTTCAAGGTAAGGTCTCGGTGCAAAATTGTGCCAGATCACAACACCCAGAATGGTTTCCATGCTCTCGTGAGAGAAAACGGGGTGTCCTGTTTTTCCCAGGACCCTTTATGGCCAACTCATAAAGGGTCAAGGCAGTGAACATCAATAAATATATATACAATAAAACATAAACACTATACAAAATAATATGAGTGTCTAATTAGTAAAGTTTAAACATAACTGCATAGGCCAGTCAGCATAAAAATAACTCCAAGAGACATGGATCTCTGGTGGAAGACTATTTTGCATCATGGGATTGGTGACGCTAAATGCCTGACTTCTCGCTGAAGCCAGTTGGGCCTCTGTAATACAGGAAATAACTAACAGCACTCCTCTAAATTATCTCAGTACGATATAAGGTCTCAGGCACTTCCTAATATGATCATCTCTGAGTCCTTGTGAAGAAAGCCACATGCCTGGAAGCATCACCACTGCTAGCAGACACATTAGCACTCATTAGCCTCAAGGGTTTTTGTTTCATTTTCTTGTTTTTATTATGTACTTTGTGTTTTTACCTTGATTTTTTATGTTGTGAACCACCCTGAGATCTATGGATGAAGGTCGGTGTACAAATTTAATAATAATATCCCCTGCATTAGATGCTGTCTGCCTTCTCGTGGCCAGTTAAAAGGTATTTGAGCCACATCTTGCGATGTTGTCAAAGGTGTTCCAACTAATGTAGTTATTATTATCCTGCTGTTCCCTTTTCCATTGTTGTAGATGAATTGGACTCTCTTGTGTGTTGCATTGTTCTCGCTGGCAGACACAATATAATTAAATACACAATTGTCAGAGCTGCCTCTAGGTCCCAGCTCACAGAGGACCAACGCTAGGCTGTCGTTATGTACAAAAGTCTTTATTGAGGTTCAGTTTCCATTTCAAAGCCGCAGCGCGCAGCTCTACGTCTTACACCCTAGACCGGCGAAGTACCGTCTGAGTCTCCTCCCCTATGACACCAGTTTAAGATCCTAGCCCTGCTCCACCTTTTACGCTGCTCTCTCCTCCTCTGGGTCCTCCTGCCCGCTGGGGCATTGCCCTTTCTGGATTCTTCCGACGCTGAGTCGCTTAGCTCCTCCCCCTCCCTCCGGCGGGCTTTAGGACCCGGTTCCCAATCCTCATTCTCTGCTGTCCCGCGCTCCTGTACATTTGAACTTGCCTCTCGCGCCAACCCAGTGACCTTCCTCCTGACCGTTACACTACTTCTGTCACTGCTTCCCTCTTCCGGGATACTGGCCGGATCTGACCTCCCCTCCGTTGTCTGACTCTCCGATGGAGGTGTGGTCAGCCCTGCCTTATCTTCTCTCCCTGGTGGGGAATGCACTGGCCCCGATCCTTGGGACTCTTCCCCCCCACTCTGCTCTGGTGGGGAAGCTGGTCCTGATTTCCAACTACTGCTCTGGGAGTCCCTGCTGCCCCCTTGCTCCTGGGGCGTTCCCCTTGGGAACCCCCTACCCCTGGCCACTGGCGCCCCCTTCTGTGAATCTTCCGATTCGCTGGAGAGGCTCATGGAATCCCTCGGTCCACTGTCCTCTTCTCCTACGCTCCCCTCGGATTCTTCCCCTTCGCTCTCCATCTCCTCTCTTCCCTGTGCCTCTGCTCCTGAACCCCTGACATCAATATAATTATGGCATCTTTGCACTTCATTCCTTTTCTGGTTAAGATCCCCCATGAATAACAAGCTTTTTGTGAGCTTGTTTATCATTAAAATAAAGGATGGAATGATAACCATGGTCTTTGCTGCAGCAGTTCCCAAGCAGATGGCAGCAAGCAGATATTTAATTTCTACCCATTGAAATATGGGAGGTTTTCTTAAAAGCTGAGGATATAGTAGCCAATATATACATGGCTGCAAATAAGAGGGACACTGCTAGTTAAATAATGCCAGTGCAAGAACAGACCCTGGTATAATACTATTTCATAACTGTAGTTTCTTGCATCCATTACTTTCCACAAATAGGGCAAGTGTGTAGTCATTTGGCAAACTAATATGCATTCTCCTTATTCTGAAATAATAAAGTAGTAGAGATGATCTGAGGAAGGAAGAAGACCTTGGGGTTGCAATGTGTTTTATGGCATCATTTCCACTATTTAGCTATGTTTGCCAGTTGTGATCCTATACACACTCACCTGAGTCTTTCAGATTTTGCTATTGATGGGGTGTAAAATTAGGAACTGACAGAGAACACTGGATGAATATAGTGGAGAAACATGGCCTTTACTCATGCAGCAAGTTTGCTTCCCTACAGTAAAGATTGTTAGCAAACTTGTACAGAAGGAGGAGGGAGGAACAGAGTGCCATAATAATTGGACACATTGATCCCAGGCACAGTGGCAGCTAGTCCCAATGGCTGGCTTTACAGGTCCAAAATACATGTGAGTTGCAAGTATGCTTCAGATGCTTCTGAAAAGAATTCTGGTGCACCTAAACCCCCCCCCCAACACACCACTTTTGGAAACATGTGAACTATCCCCACACCATATTCCAATACAAAAAAGGGTTGGGGGCACTATAGAGCCCCTCCCTGAGGATGTCATTTAAGAAATGTAATTCCAGAATTAAAATAGAAACTTATATTTCATTATTCATGAGACTGAATGTATGAGATTGGATTGTGTGAGAGGGAGGCTATTATTATAAGGTCATACTGACCTCAGAAAATAGAAACCTTGAGCACATAGTGCCAGCATGATGGCTGATGCTCAAGTGGACAGCATGACTGTATGAAGAAGTCCTTTCTTATTTGGAGTATGTTGTGTACTACCGTTACTTTTATATTCACTTTATTTTATAACCAACCACATTAAAATAAATCTCTATCAAACATTTTCCAAGTGATGCGAGGCTTGACTCAATATTTATGTTTCTAGAGCTACCTCATTCACATTTGCAATCAGGTAGCTTTGGCTCAGAGGATTTCTTCTTCTTCTTTAAATTTTGGTTAGCTAGTTAGCTTGAAATTGCATCCTCTGAAAACAGTCTTCTTGATCACATTTCACATTTCAAATAGTGTATAATAAATAGCCTTTATTCTGGACACATGGACATACAAACTTTTGTAATATGCATCGCAACTGCTATACCTTAAATATGTCAAAGGCCATGATAATATAATATACAACTGTGTGCGCATACACATGCTATATAGTTTTTGATTTTAAAATAATATAACTTATATGCTATGATGATTTTTGTTTGTATTTTCACAATAAAAACATTTACAATTTCTAGGTATACATACTCTTCAATTGCAAACAACTCTTATATGATATTGCTGGTTTTGAAATACCCTGAAATGAAGACAAACCTATTTAATTTATTTATATAAATACACACATCCTCCCTTTTGCAAATAAACATGTATTAGACAGGGTTGTTTGCACACATTACAGGGCAATTCTAACCTGAGACAATAAAAGCAGAAGAACCACTGCCACATCCAAAGCCAATAGCCCATCTGGTCCATCATCCTATCCTCACAGCAGCCAACCAGAAATCGGAGGGGAACCGACAAGCAGGACTCAAGGACCAAAGCACATTCCCCTTCTGCAGCTTCCAATAACTGGCATTCAGAAGCATTATGCATCCAATGTGGAGGCAGAGCATAGCCATCATAGTTAGTAGCCATTTGTAGCCTTACCTTCAATGGAGTATCCTGCTGACTCCTGCCAGCCAGTTTTTTTATGCACCAGCTCCAGACTGGCACAGAGGAGGAGGAGGAGGAGGAGGAGGAGGAGGAGGAGGAGAAGAAGAAGAAGAAATTTGGATTTGATATCCCACTTTATCACTACCCTAAGGAGTCTCAACGCGGCTCACAATCTCCTTTCCCTTCCTCCCCCACAACTAACACTCTGTGAGGTGAGTGGGGCTGAGAGACTTCATAGAAGTGACTAGCCCAAGGTCACCTAGCAGCTGCATGTGGAGGAGCGGAGACACAAACCCGGTTCACCAGATTACAAGTCCACTGCTCTTAACCACTACACCACACTGGTACATATATTGGAGGGTGCATCTGGCAGTGGGCCAATTAGAGTGAAACAATTTACATGATGGTTTTTATCTTACATCCCACTTTTCAAAACAATCCTCAGAATGGCTTACATAAAACTAAAGTATAAATATTTTCTTAACATTTTTCATTGTCTTCCCCCCTCTTTTCCATTAATAAATGAGTTACCGTAATTCTTGTGCATACAGCTCTCTCACGACCATAGCAAACACTTAATATTTGGGGGCTTTTTCATATCACTCTCATCTTTGCCATTCACTGCTTGCTCTACGGTTTCTAGGCCATCAGACTCTTAATTCTAACTACGGGATTATAGGGGAATTTGGCTTTAGCAACACTGCCTGTAGGGAACAAAATCAGCTATATGGATCAAAAATTGCTTCATCTTCTTTGCGCAGTTGTGTGTACCCTTGTCTGTGGGATTATGTTCACCCCTCCCTTCACTAATTAGTTGAACTTACTCTCATAAGACTCAGAACAGAGAGGCCTTCTTTGATGTTTATGAAAGGTAGGAAGGAATTTCACACTTTGCTGTGCGTCATTCAGCTGCAAGGAAAGAATGTTACAGCTTGCTGGGCACATTACTTGGAATCAATTATTGACTTGTCTTGGCACAGAATGCCTGGTAAAACTCAGTCTTGCAGGAGCTGTCATTTACTCTGGGAAATATACCTCCTTTGTGGATGAGTGCTAGCATGCTTTTTAGCTGAGGTACTGATGAAGTGGTTTAACTTCTTTTCTGTGTGGAAACAAATCATTGCTTGCAATGCCACAGAACTTTTGAATCATTCTCACATTATATTTCTACTGTGTTTCCAGGCTGAAAAGGGGAGAGAAGGGAAAAAGTACCTGTTATGTTTACACACCAACCAAAGTGTAATAGATTAATAGTCTTAAGTGTAAAGAGGACTGAAATGTGCCTTGCATCACTGTAAAATATGCCAGAATATTCTCCCGCATTCTGCTTTTATGGGTTATTTTGACAGTCTTGGTCACTTCCTCATGAATGTTGATGTAGCTGTCATCATGTGTGTAGCCAGGATTTTTGTGGGGGAGGGGGCAGAACCTCAGTGTGCTATGTATTTTTATTGATGGGGGGGCAGCTGCCCTCCCTTGGCTACGTCCATGGCTGTCATTCACTTTCTTATAAGGAAACCAACGCTGCCGGAAGTAATTTGCCATTTCCAAATCAGAAGCAACCTTTGCCGCTATTATTCTTTATCTATCTCAAATCGCTGCTGAAAACTCATCATTTGCTGATCGTAATTTCATTACTGTACTCTACTGAAGACTCTTCAGATTACTTAATAGCATTTCAGTAAATCTGCCTCTTGGATAGAAAGTGGGAGGTGTGGGGGGGGGAGGCATTAATCAAAAAGTAATACAAAAAAACGACGAGCTGTCACGGTTTCTTGCAAGTGCGCCTGCAAGTTTACTTGTGAGTAAGCACCCATCCGCTGAACTCAGCGGGGCTTATCACGGAGCAAACCTGCATAGGATGGGGCTGCGCGTTTCTCTTTACGCGCGACTCAAACCTTAGGCACGTTGACGGTGCGAATCAAGTTGCTGGGAATTAAATGCGGCTTTCCTCTGGGTTAAGCAGCCTTCACGAAAATCGGTGCGTGCCAGTTTAACGACATGGGAGGGCGGAACCAACCGAAAGCAAACTCTCCACCCAAGTTGCCTGCCTGATAGCCAGAGAGGGCGGGGGGGGGCGCCCAGATGTTTGTTTTATGAGGGTCAAGGACGGATCGTCCTCGTCCTCCTCCCGCCTCCCCGGGAGACAGCGCCGCGGAGCCCGGCGGAGCGCCGCCGGCCCTTCACAGGGCGAGCAGCCCGGGAGCAGGCCAGAGGCTTTCCCGCGGCCTCTCTGAGCCGCTTTCCCCCAGCAGAAGGTGGGAGCGGAGGCGCCCTGAGGAGGGAAGGGCTCCAGCTGCGCCGGTGACGTCTCGCGAGAAGCCCGTCGTCGGCCATTTTGCCATTGATTGGCGCTGGCGGAGGGAGGGGAGGGGAGGCGGCTGAGGCGTTGCTGCGCTCGCTGAGAAGGGGGAGAGGCGGCAGAGAGACACACGCACGCAGGGAGCCACAGAAAGGAGGCGGCGGCGGAGACCGAGACCGAGACCGTAACGATGCCGAGCGTGCCGCGGCCCCGCTCCTCTCCCTCCTTCGCGGACGGCGCCTCCTGCTGACGACGACTCCCTGCCCGAAGCTGCCGCGGGCCCCGGGCTGGCTGCGCCACTGGCCATGGTGCCCAGCGAGGAGAACCAGCTGGTCCCCAAAGAGGTGCGTCAGGGGCCCTTGGGCGGAGGCCGCGCCTTCAGGCCCCGCTTCAGGCGGCGGCAGAGGAGGAGGAGGAGGAACGGGAGGCCGAGGCGTGCGCGCAGCCTCACGGAAGGAGTCGTTGCGTGCCCGGGCGGGTTCCAGGGGCGGCGAGGGCCTGGGGCTTGGCGGGGCCTCGTTTGGAAGCCCCGGTGTTGCCTGTTCGGGGACGGGCGGGCGGGCTGGTGCTGCCGGGTGTTTCTCGGCAGGGCCTTCCTTCGCTGCTCTAGGGCCTTGCGGAAGGGAAGGGACGGCCGAGAGGCCGCGCGCATGAGTGTTGCTTCAGACGTCGCGAGGGGAGGGGGGGACCTGTCACTGTGAGGAGGGAGGGAAAGGCCAAGGAGGCCCTCGGGGCATTCATTCGTGTCAGCAAGCGCAGCTTTCCAGGAAGTCGAGGTAGGTTCGATAAGGCTCAACCTTGGAAAGTTGCATGCGTGTTGTGATGCAGCTCACTGTGCTCCCACGCTGTTGAGTGGCAGTTTTGCAGCACCGGCAGAGATCCACGCGACAGGTGTGGGCGAAAGTTCAAAGGATGCTGGAGAGAGGAGGAACTTCCCGGGTTAGTCGGGGCAAGTTCATGTCCATGCGTTCAGGTTCATAGTTGTAATAGGCTCTACCTGGAAGGAGCCTTTTATGGGTGGTGTGTCTGCCATGGATTCGTGTGTGTGTGTGTGTGTGTGTTGCAGAGGATTCTGAGGATCGTGGATGGCACTCACATAAACACACACACACTCACTCAACTAACTGTTCATGTCAGGGTGCTGACTCTTGCAGGACTTCTGGAGAGAATGCAGATTTCACACTAGGGCTGGGGTTTCACACTAGAACATGCTGTTCCCCCTACTCTGGTACTTTGTAAAAGAAAAATAGTGGTAGACAACCTGTTTTCCAGGGAAACCCATCCACCATGACTGATCTTGTCACTGAAGAGCTACTGATAAGGGTTCTCTTGAGTACAGTTTGAAAACCACTAGTGTTAGAGTTTAATAAAAGAAAATAGAACCAGACTTCCAAATACAAGGAATATTCTTCTGGTTGTGATTGGAACCATGTTTTTTTACAAAGGTTGTGAAGACTGAGAAAGAGACTGGTAGCTCTTCCTTTATGAAATGTTGGATTGGGGAAGTGATAGAGAAGTGTTCTATAATATTTTTGTGGCAAGGAAAGGAGCTTTCATTGTGTACAGCATGGTTTGCCCTATGACTTAGGCTGAAGCAATGCTCTTCCAAGTAGATGTATCTATCTATAGCAGCGTTCAATATTGGCCAGGCAACAGGCATATTTTGCACCCGGCTGTCAGCCACTTGTGACCACGTGAAGATACCCAGGTGCTGGGATAGCACCTGGAAGTGAATGCCTGGGAATCCTTAGATCTTGCCTGTTTTCACACACTAGCAACACATCCCATAGAATTCTATCTGTTATATTTTATCTGCACAGTCAGAATGAATTTCAGGAACCAATTTTTATTCAGTTTTCCAGTATGAACTTCTGTCCCCCAAATGGCAACTAGGAATTCCGTTTTGGCCACTTTTACTCTGGTTTAAGGAGTCATTTGGCAGCTAGCTTATATATCTGAGTTTCTAACACTGAAAGACTTGGATACTGAACTGAACTGTTTCTGGATTATTTACACATTATTGCTTTTCATGTAAGAATGCCAAACTCCAGTGTTGGCTTTAGACTAGACTGTTACCTTTCAGCTTTGTAACATGAGAAATAGCCTTGAGATTGTTGGAACTCCTAGAGGATCTTTTTGAAGTGAATATAATCTTTTCTTCCAAGTCAAATCTTTTCAGTTGCAGGGGAGTAAGATGGCATATAATATTAAATTACCATACTGGAATCCTGACCCTAAACTCATTCAGTAAAATATTAAAAATAATTTGCCTTTCTACATGGGAACAGGTGTTTGGATGCATCATTGCAATTACACAAGTTCATAGAGAAGAGGTCACACGCATGACCCAAAAATGCATCTGAAAACAGTACAGTACTTTGTTTGCTTTGCTCCCCCCACAAAAAAATATTTAGTACAACTTACCTTGTATTTTGAAGCCACAGCATAGTGGGTTTCCCTACCCACAGTTAGGGCTGTGAGTTTCTTCAGCCCTAACCAGTAACGTGGTAAGTTGTACAAAATAATATAGATGAAAGGGGAGGTATGTATGTGACATTGTCACACATAAAAATTGTAGCTCAGTGTATTTGTTTTTTTTAATAGTGTATAATTTCCACATTTATGGCATGTATGACATACCGATATAGTTCTGAATTATATAGTAATGTGAACAATAATGGTGCAACATCATGTGACAGCCAAGAAGCAAAGGCTAATAGCAGAAGGCCTTTGGCAGTAATTGTAGATAACTAGCACAGACTGGAATGATTAATGGCAGAGTCTGGCTCTGATCATTGTTCCTCTGTAGATATTATTCAAATGCCTTAGAAGCTTATTTTTATCTTCTAGAGCTGAACAGGATTTCAGTCCTCTCCTTTTTGGATATATTGAATTCTGTACTCAATAGGATGAAGAAAGGTTCTTGTTTCTTCTAACCTCACATTTTAAAGAAATCACTTAACTACATCTGTGGATTGTGTATAATTCTTTTTTGTTTCTTCTTAAAATATAATCATGAAACATATTTTGTAGTGTTTTTTGGACATAAACACAGACTAGTACACACCAAATGATTAAAAGGAGCTGCATTCTTAAATCTAGTTCAATGTAATTCTTAGCATGTTTACTAACAAGAAAGTACATATGAGTTCAGTGGTATTTATTTTCTAGTTAGTTGCAGTCTTGGTGGTATAAATATGCATGTAAAGGTTGGAAACACTTAACTTTTTCTTCAAGAAAGTCAAGGGTGGTGTGGGATGCCTCTGAAAATCCATCAGAATACCCCCCCCCAGTAGCATTTTATTTTCTACTTTAATTATTACACTGTACTACCTTTCGATTAGAGCACTAGAAAGCATTGCATTTTATATCTCTAATCTCTACTCTTCAGACACTGATACTTTTCAGAGTAGAAAAATGGTTTGTGTCTGTATGTGTATAGGAGTTACTTTTTCTTGTCAACCCCATATATTATACCAGAGTTAACAGAAACATTGTGTTTGTATATATCTATGTATCTATATTGCATGATTTTGTAACCATAAATCATTTCCCCCTTTATGAAATACACTCCCCAAACTGCTACATCACATTTTTGTAGGAATGTTCATAACTTAAGTATACAGTAGCACCTCGGCTTTTGTTACACTCGGATAACATAAACTTCAGGTTGTGAAAGCGGCAAACCCGGAAGTGTTTCGCTGCGCGCACATTTGCAGGAACACTCTACTATACCGCACATATGCACAGAAGCGGTCCCTCCAGTTGCAGAAACCTCAGGATCTGACTGGAGCTCCGGAACGGATCCCATCCGCAACCGGAGGTACCACTGTGTTACGGTAAAAACTGATAAAAGCCTGAACTTAAGGATCTCCCATTAAATATTTTAGTGAAATTTATGCCAACTGGGATGTACAGAAATGCATTGTGATAATCCACCAACTCTTTGCCTCAGTTTAGTATCTGAAGGTGGGACACATTTCATTTGCATATTTTTATGTGCAAGCCAACTTAATGAATAGCATGTGTTTTTATATTCTGCTGGAAGCTGCCCTGAGTTGCTGGGGAAACCCAGCCGGATGAGTGGGGTATAAATAAAATAATCATCATCATCATCATCATCATCCAAATAATTACTTGTAAAGGTTCTGTTTCTAGTACATAATTGCAGTGATTTGGTACATAATGTGAAATACTGTACATTAAAAGACTTAATAAACTTGTAATATGAATACTTTTGCCAAAAAAGCTAGCTACTAACATGCATAGGTGAATATTACATTGTTGGACCATGCTGGAAGCAACCTAAAACAGTTTCTGAAAATTAAAGAATGTGGTGTTTTAATAATTAATTTGCAATTAATCCCTGAGCAGTAGTTCAGAGTACATATGTTAAACTTTGAGCAGCTACTGCTCCA
The DNA here is from genome assembly GCF_951804945.1 of Podarcis cretensis. Lineage (NCBI taxonomy): Eukaryota > Metazoa > Chordata > Lepidosauria > Squamata > Lacertidae > Podarcis > Podarcis cretensis. The sequence continues at coordinate 69,644,624 of NC_137170.1, read as the reverse complement.
CAGGGTGAATTAAATCAAATTGTTGTTTCTTTTAAATTTTTAACATATTCTTGAGGTGCTGGAACACTGGGGAAAACAGCAGATGAAATTAGAGGGACAGTTGATATGTTTTTGGCAGTGCTAGAGTGCAAAGCCAAAAAGAACTTTTGCATTTATAACCATAGTACAGATATATGTACAATATAGTTATATAGTGTAATATATTCATTGTAGGCTCAAACATGCAAAAGTAAATCAGTTGTAGAACTTTTCAGCCAGTCACTGAGGACACATAGTACAAATTGATTTTTTTTGTAGCTGGGTTGCATAAATATGCTTGATGCTATTATTAAGTTGAGGTTAGTACCTTTTTGAAGCAGTTTTAGCAAATTTATTTAAGGCCAAGCAACAAAATCAGCAACAACTTACAATACAAGTATTGGTCTGGAAAACCAGGATCATTGGAACTGTATTCAGTACCTTGATTAGAGATTATTACGGTTGGCTAAAATTAAAGCTGTAGGGCTTGATTAGGTTCAGAGGTAAAAAAGTAAAGGTTGATTGCAAGCACCTGGGTCAATGAAGGTAATATTTTAATTGTAATTTTTAATTAATTAATTAATTTATAATACTTTTTTCTGACCTCAAAACAGCTTACAAAATATTCTTAAGGTAAAATTACATGTAAATCTTGAGATATTTCACAGAGTATGAAAGCAGAATTATTCAGGCAGCATTTCCTATATCAGGCAGCAGCTCCTCCCGAATTCTCTGAGGCAGGGGTCTGGGACTGAGCAGCTGGATTGCACTACTTCAAAATATTACTCTATAAAAACAGTGTTATATAATACAACTAGCCCATCCAGTCCCATACACTTTGCTATGTGTGGCAGTTACTCTACATAGTTTTAGGTAGAAGTCTTTTTCAGCACTTCTGTGTGAAATCTTTTTAACTAAACACTCCAGGAGATGAACTTGGAACCATCTGGTTGCAAAGCATACACTCTGCTGGTGATCTGTGGTCCCTCTGCTGAATAAAATACATCCAGATTGCATACAATGTAAATAATAACAGCTGCGGTTTGAACTGGCAGAAAACTAGACCCAGGCCTGGAGGAGAAATGACTAATCAAAACTGAGGCAAATAGTAGTCTTTGGATTTATGTTTAGTCATGTCTGCTGAACTGTGTGTTATGGAAATTTTGATTTTCAAGGTAGACTGCTGTGAGCTCCATTTGCAGAAACTAAATAGACAAGGATTATGTTTTACTACTCAATCTTATGTTCATTTTAAAATTTAAAATGATGATATTGCAGTTGTCATAAACAGATCTTACACATTCTCTGACTGGATATGCATCAATAGAAATGTTATTTAAAATTGGAAATTGCAAAACTTTGGGATGTGATATGCAAGTGCTCTGTTGCAATAATCATTCTCCATCTCTGAATCAATGCAGACATCCAACATGATGCCATCTCAGTGTTGCTGGACTACAACTCCTGTCTTCCTTTACTTTTGGCTGGAGCTGAAAGAAATTGTAGTCCATAGCACCTGGAGGGCATCATCTTGGCTGTCCCTTGTAGTAGGCATACATGGGAAATGGATATTGTTCTTCTCTTTTTCTAATAGCTTTCCTTTAAAAAAAATGCATGCCAAATCAACAATATTTGACACATCTAGGTTGCATCATAGCCATGGATTTTGTTGACATATTGCAGAGATCATACATTTTGGGATCATACACATACACAGTCATAATATCACATTATATAGCCACAGTATTTGTTTTCATATCACTAGGACCACATCCTCCACAAATTTGTTCAAGTCACATTTCCAGTAAATTGTGTGCTCATTTGTTGACCATAGAATGAGATATTCCTACCATGGTTATTAATGGGTTATTTTGAATTGCAGGATCTCTTTAAAATGAAGAGAGTCAACCGCATGCCAAAATTAACAGGGATACTGCAGTAATTGAAGGGCAAAAAGTTTTCAGATTTTTTGGCATTTCTATGGTTATTATTTGGTGATTGCTTTGCTTAGGTTGATTGAGCTTTAGAACTGTTTAGTGAGGTGCAACATAGAAACAATTTCTGGCCAGTAACTTTTTACAGTACTTGTACAGATGATATCCAGCTCTACATCTCCTTCAAATCAGAACCAGTGAGGGCAGTGAAGGTCCTGTGTGTGTGTCTGGAGGCAGTTGGAGGATGGGTGGTGGCTAACAGATTGAGGTTGAATCCTGACAAGACAGAAGTACTGTTTTGGGGGGACAGGGTCTTGAACAGGGTAACTATGCCACTGAAATACCAGGTGCGCAACATAGGAGTCATTTCAGATTCACAGCTGTCCATGGAGGTGTAGGTCAATTCTGTGTCCAGGGCAACTGTTTACCAGCTCCATCTGGTATGCACACTGTCTCACCAGAGTGGTGTGTGCCCTGGTATCTCCTGCTTGAACTACTGCAGTGTGCTCTACTTGGGCTACCTTTGAAGGTGACTCTGAAACTACAACTAATCCACAATGAGGCAGCTAGACTGGTGACTGGGAGTGGCCACTGGAACCATATAACATCGGTTCTAAAGGATCTTCACTGGCTCCAAGTGCATTTCTGAGCACAATTCAAAGTGCTGGTGCTGACCTTTAAAGCCTTAAATGGCCTCTCCACCCCCATTGCTCAGCCCAGACACTGAGGTTCTCCTCCAAGGGCTTTCTGGTTCCCTCACTGCAAGAAGCAAAGTTACAGGGAACCAGGCAGAAGGGCTTCTTGGTAGTGGCACCCTCCCTGTGCAATGCCCTCACTTCAGATGTCAAGGAAATAAACAACTATCTGACTTTTAGAAGACATCTGAAGGCACCCCTGTTTAGGAAAGCTTTTAAGGATTAATGTTTTTAGATATGTTGTAAGCCGCCCAGAGTGACTGGAGAAACCCATCCAGATGGGTGCAGTATTAATAATAATAATAATAATAATAATAATAATTTCCCCATTAGGAATTAAATTCTGGACATTGCTGAAAGTTCCACAACAATATGGGAATGGTGCACCTTTCCCTTGTGGCCATTGGAAGGGGAAAGGCCTCAAGATGCATGTGCTTGGGTTTGTAATAGATTTAGTTGCCCTCTGCATTAGGTTAATCTAAAACATTGATGGGGAACCTGTGACCCTCTAGAATCGATATTCTTGGACTCCCAACTCCTGTCATTCATGACTATTGGTCAGGCTGACTAGGACTGATGGGAATAAGTCCAGCAGCATCTGGTGGGTCAAAGGTTCCCTATCCATGTTCTAAAACTTTGAGATCTCAACCAGACAGACTGTGAACTAGGATTTCCACATTCTTTTAGGCTCAGTTTTCCAAGTGTTCATTATTTTAGAGGAAAATGGTTTTTCTTTTTGCAAGTAACTTTCAAAGCTGTATAGATATTCTGAGTAAACATTTGAAGATTCTTCTCTACTTCAGGGTGCTATAATCTTACTATTTTGTGTTTATATACCATAGGATATGCTTTGGAGATGCAGACAAAGTATCTTTGATGAAATGAAGAAGAAATTTTCGCAGGTAGTTAGCCGCAGTAAACATTTAAAATCGATTGCTTAACTGGGTAGTAACAGCATGAGACTAGTACTTGTTAACATCTGCATGAGTTAGTAAAATGCTTTGTGAGTGTACTTTGAGCTTTATTTTTACAAGGAAGCTTTGGTATTTGGGTGTGTGTGTTGTACAAAATGGTAAGCTTGGTTGCTTTTTTTGTGTAACATTCACAAGAATTAAAAAGCATGGTGTTAAGAGCTCCAAAATAAAATAATGTGCTAGATGTTTTTTAGAAGAGTTGTATGGCACAAAACTGAAAATAAAGTAGTGAGTATGTCTTATGAGCTTTGTATCTGCTTCTCATTAAGGCAGGAGTGTTTGCTTTGCTGCTTACATGACCTTTTTAGCGTTCATGTGGATTGTTTTGTTTATAGTGAGCACATACACGTCTGTCTTTTTGCTGAATGCATGTTTGATTCTATCAAAATGTTGGCTATTGGGAAGCATTTTTCCAGAGAAAATGACACGAGTGTGTTTTATTGGATGTGTAGTGAGAAAATAGTAGATATGTTTTTAAGAGCATAACATTGTCATGCCTCAATAATAGACTGGATAAGAGCCAACAAACAGAGATCTATGAGTATAGGGCAGTATACAAATTTAATAAATAAAAATAATAGCATGAAACATTTCAGTATGCATAATATGGGATGGTGTGATTTATAATTTTAGTACTTCTTAATGGTTGAAGGAAAGGGGCTTTGGTAAAAAAAATGATAATTCTAAACACTGTTCAGGGAGGCTCTTGATGTGCTGAGAAGAGAGAACCTTTCAGTTGTTGTACAATTTGCACAAGTAAGCAAACAACCCAAACTGCAAAGAAGTTGTTTCACACAGTTGCAGGAGGGGAGATTTGGCTTATTTTCACCCCTCCCCTTCAGTATTTTGCTGAGACACACTGTGGTTTACAAACAAACAAACAAGCTGCAAATGGTTAATGAATTGCTTCTCAAAAATGACTTGACTCTAGCAGTAAAGTAGTGCCTCTTTTCTAGCTTTGCTTTTCATTTCTCCTAATAATATTTTTGCTGGCTTGCATGGAAGAATAAAGGCTTGCCCCCTTTATTTGGATACTTGTGAGTGGGTGGGTGGGTCCCTTCTTCTGTAGGTGGGTCCCTTCTTTTGTACCTCCCCACTCTGAACTTTTTTGTGTGTATCTGGTGGCGTGTTTGGTATGGAGGGAGGAGTGTAAGTAGAACAACTATTATTATATCTTGAAATAGATAATAAAACCATTCTGGTCTAGTTCTTGGTTCTGGTCCCTAGCTTTTAGCCAGGGTTTTCAAGCTAATCATGCTTAGCATTGACCTTGGTGTAAATGTAAATGAGGCCACTCACCTGCCAATAAAACAATGATATTAAAATGTTACATGATTGGCTTGTGTTGTCCCACCCATCTGTCAAAATCCTTTGCATGGGGTTCCCACTTGAGAACTACACCACCAGGGTCACCCCCATGTTTGGTATTCCAGGAAGCCCTGAGCATAGGCCTGGCAAAGTGGCTGTTTCTCCTCTACTTGCCATTGACAGGGATAAAAGAAAATGCTGCTTAGTGCTGAGTTTGAGTGCTTTGGAGATCTTCCTTAAGGGAAAACCTTGACAGGCCAAGATTGGAGCGTGAGCTGGAGGTACTTTAACCCTCATTTAAAATATTATAATCAGTTCTGATTGCTTTACTTGTAAAAGCATATAGTAGAGCTAGAGAAGATGTAAAAATTGCAGCTGCAAGGATCTGAAGGATAAGTTATCTTCTGAAAAATGCTTGCAAAAAGGTGACCGGGGTGGCAGCATGATGGAGGCTTGTTAAATGACCAGCTGTATGGAGAGTAAATATACTGTTTGTATATACAGCACCAACAGTGTATATAACACATTACAAAGTGTTGTAAATAAATAAAAAGGATGAGTTATTGGTCAAAAGGAGTTGGCAATCTAAAATACAGTTGTAAATACTGTGTAGTTGTAGAATAGGATTAGGTCTTTGGGTGTAGCTCGAGGTTAGGATTAAGTCTGGTTTGCACAAATACCAAACCAACACAGCTCATCAAGTTTGGCAAGCCCCTGTTTTTGCATTCCCAAGTAGACTTCATGACCAAACAGTGTACTATCACACTAACAAACTGTATTTAGATGACAGGCTTGGCTGCAATGTACAGGCTTTGTTGAAATGGGTTTTGAGGGGGAAATTGAGGGAGATAATAGATGGCACTATTTTCATTTTCAGCATCTGAGAGTTTGATATTAAAACTAGCTAGCAGTTTGGCAGGAATCAGAAATCTGTGGCCCTGTAGATGTTTCTGGGCTATAGCTACCATCATTCCAGGCCTCTGACCTTTCTGGCTGGTGTTGATGGATTTTGGAATTCAGCAACACCTGAGGGCACAGGTTCCCAAACTCTGGATTAAGACAGACAGATGTAATTATCTAGAAAAATTGTAGTTTATCAGTAAGATTTATTATTGTCAGACAATGCAGTACTGTGTAACATAATGTTTTAACAAAGCATTGATAGATAAGTGTATCTGACAGTAGCTGGTCATCGCAGCAAGAACACAACCTTTTTCTCCCTCTGCCCCATACATAGCTTGCCTCTGATTACTGTATAATGTAAGTCCTGCCATTAGAATTCTGTGCTTGGCCATTGGTTTAATCTAGCATGACAGTCTTGTATGTAACACTGCTGTACATAATTCAGTTGACCATGTAAAGCTAATGAGAGGGGGGAAAGTGTGGGAACAGGATCAAGTATGGAATTAACTTGGGGAGTGTTTTGCTAATCTCTTACAAACCAATTTAAGTTTATTGTTTGCCTTCAAATAAACATGCAGTTGGACCATCAATAAAAAATTAACTATTAACTTAAATAGTCTAATGGAAAGAGAACAGAGGTATGAGGCCCACCCATTGTGGCCAGTAATCAGGGATGAAAGATAGCATGTTTACTACCATGTTGACTATTTCTGCTCCAAATAATAGTTATGGATGACTGTAAATAAGTGCTCACTCTTGTACCATTTCTTTTTCCTTCCTCCATATAGCACCCTTCTGTGCTTCTTGTTTGGCACTTACCATAACTTCTGATTCTACTTTGAAGGATAAGCATTAATTTACTATGTGAACTATGTACACATACAAGCAAACTAAGGTTATCGTTAAACAAAATGTAGTGGGAAATGTGAGATGGGGAAGAAGCAATATACAACCCTAGATCAACATGGTTTAGAGTGGTGAAATCCCCCCCCCAAAGATGATTGCCTCTAATGCTGTTAAGATGGTGCAGTCTTAAAGAAAATCATATGCTCATTATTTTGATCCATGAGATGATAAAATATTTCACTTCATTTTACGAAGAAGTTGGCTATGTTTAAGCAGAGGTTGGATGGTCAGTTTTAAAAATCTGTTTTCTTCTTCATTACAGATTGAAAGTGCCGCTGATGAACCTAGAGTGCTTTGTATAATCCAAGATACAACTAATTCTAAGACCGTTAATGAGCGCATCACTTTGAACTTGCCAGCTTCCACTCCAGTAAAAAGACTGTTTGAGGATGTGGCCACTAAAGTGGGCTATATTAATGGAACATTTGATTTAATATGGGGAAATGGAGGCAGCGTTGCTGATACGGTAAAAACACGCTATCTTCCTTAACAGAGTAGAAATGTAGACATTTTGGGGAATACTTGTATAAATGTTGGAGGCAATGGGTGAGATTCACCTAAAGAAGCCATTCAGAGGCAGCTTCCACAACAGAACTACCCTCTTCCTCCCCTGCACAGGATTGGGTCTGTTTATTTTTATTCATTTTTTAAAAATATGCCTTCTGTTTATATTGTTTACATATGTGTCATGCTGCTTGAATTTCTTTTTATCAGTTTATTTAAATGAATTTTTAAATACTGAAGTTTTTTCTTAATTTGAACAGTATGAATCCTAGAATATGTGTAACAGTGATCACCACCTTTTTTTTAGCCCTGTGGTCACATTTGGAGTTTGGCCATTTCTTCCCTTCTCCAGATCAGCCCTTCCCCCACCGACACAGAAAGAGAAGGAGTGCATGAAATGAAGCAACATTTAAAACATAAAACAGAAATTAAGACCTGGATGTGTGAAATCCCTGGCCTCTATTTTATTCATTCTTTTTCTGTATCTTATTGTTAGCAAACTGTACAGCACTTCTAATGCATGTCCACTGTACTTTGTATTTAATTTCTAGTTATGCTGTAGAGGCTACTAATGTTGGAAGTTTAATATATTGCCATTATGGGTGGGGTGTCATGCAGGTGCATTCTGTAATTTGAAGCACTTGTATGGTCCCTGTGCTCTCAGTAGAATCTTGAGAAATTTTGGTTTCTATTAGAGCTAAATGCAGCGAGAGCGTGCTGATGACCAGGGATATTCCAGGTTATACTGATATTTCACATTAGGCCTGTGGTTCTATTATTCCCCCCCCACTTGTTCTCCTATTAATTTAAATTTTCAAAATAAATAGTAGCCAGATCTATTTAGCAAACAATTACTTTGTTTTGTTGTAGACATCATTGGATCAATCAAGTGATAAATCTGTTGTTGATGCTGGTTTTGAACCTGGGAAAAAGAACTTTCTGCATCTGACAGATAAAGATGGAGAACAACCTCAGATAGTATTGGTAAGAGAATTTAAAATTATAAAACAAGTACCTATTATGTACCTGCATTTTCTTTATGAATCACTTTTAAGAAAGCTTGGTTTTTGCCATAATTTTTATTTTTACTGGTACCAGTACTGTATGTGTCATTGCCTAGTATAGGTTCAGAATCTTGTGCTGAAGAGTATTATAAAATGAGATAGCACTGACTATATAAATAGGTGTGGAGAAGATGGAGAAATGTTAGTGGAAAAACTCTACAATTCTATGATTCTGTGGAAGGCTCTGTTTGGCAAGGCATATAGGTTCTCTGCATGCAACCAAAGAGTTGTTCTGTCACAAAAGACTTTGTGAATCTGTATATTCCAGTAAACAGAAACTAAGACATTTTTCCACTCAGAGAGAGCAAATTTGTTGACTCTCTTGCTGGTAACACAAGTAAACCAGTTCCAGTCATCCCCACTGCCCTTCCCAAACCAGTAAGGCCTTTTAAGAAAGAAGACCACTTTAGCTTTCAGGCATGCACTTAAGAGGAAATGCATGCTAAGACTTCAAACACAATAGTGCACTTTGTCTTCCCATAATTATACCTCATAATTCTGATCAGGCCAGTGCAATTTGAGTGCTGAAAGTAGCTTTGAATACTGATCAGCCTCAGATTGGAGCATCAAAGGCTTTTTGGGAGCACAGAGAAGGAGTACCTACACCTAGTAGCTGGAAGAAATTGATCCTGTGCATTATTGCTCAACTAGCAATCTGAGTTTGGGACTTACTAGGTGGGAACATCATAGGAACTCTGTTTAGGCTCCCTCCCCTCCTCACTCCCATTACTCATTCTCTCTTGGAGAGACTGCTTTGTGTAGTACTTGTGGATGGGACTGTTGACATGTGCACTTAGTCTCTAGACTTCCTTAAATAGGATAACTTTGTGTGGATGGATTTGTATTAACTGCATCCTTTGCAAATGTGCTAGTTAACGTATCTTATCTTTTAGGATGAGGCCAGTGGAGCAGATGACCGTAATCCAGATAGGTTTATAGGCCCTCTTCCACGAGAAGGTTCAGCTGGTTGTTCAAATGATTATGTTGGTCAGAACTATTCTTATACATCAATTCTGAGTAAATCAGAAACGGGTAAGGTGGTTTATTATTTCTCTTCCACTGTATAGTAAGGCTTCAATGGTCTGTTAAAACAAGTTATATATTGGCAGGGCAGAATATAGCCATACACCTCACTTTTGTGTGCGGTTTGGTGCAAAGGGAAAAGGCCTAGGGAACTGTTGTTGGTAAAACTACTCCCAAGCATGGTATGAGTGAGTAGGAAGTGGTGGCAGTGAACCCACTGCCCAGGGTGTGAGCTGATTCCTGTTTCTATTATTTGCTTCCAAGTTTTTCCCCCTAGTACAATTTGATACCTGGGCTATATAATGTATTGAGTGCAGATGGTTCCACAGGTCTCCAGGCATGTTCCTTTTATTTTACATGTTAAACACTACTTTGACCTTTGCAAGTATTCCATACGGCTAGAGAACTCAGACTGCTCTCCAAAAATTCAGCACTGTTTTTCCCAACCCCCATTCACAGTTAATATACTTTTTTTCTGCCTGCCTCTTTCAATCAATCCTAGCATAGAAACTCTTGATTCTGTTCACCCCTCCACTAATACAGAGATTTGTTCTACAACCCTTTGTACCTTATAAATTGCTGCTGTGGAGGTTTGGGAAGCCTCTGGGTGTTTGAGATATAGAATAGTGCTGCAATGGGGAGGGGGATTTCTGAAAATTGCCTTCCTACTCCCTCCCTTCAGTGTGAAGCTTCTACTGGATCTTGGGGCCTTCCATGAATAGGAGGACTATTCTGTTCACAGCTACTTAGAATCTAAACCCATGGCCGTTATTACTTTCCCCAGTTTATAAATTTCAAGGAAACTATTCTTGCATTCTGATAGTCTAGCGGGCCTTTGGATTAGTGGTAGACTTACAATGGTCGCAATAGGAAAAGCAATGTCTGTTCCAAATTTCATTGAAATTATTAGAATAACTGTTAACCTGTTGAACAAGAAATGTTACTCTATTACTTTTGGGTGCTAGCCTGGCTGCTAACCATGTCCTCCCCCCCTTTTTAAAGGCTATGTAGGTTTAGTAAATCAAGCAATGACTTGCTATTTGAACAGCCTTCTGCAAACCCTTTTCATGACTCCTGAATTTAGAAATGCATTATATAGGTAAGTGCATGTTATCAAAAATATTTTAATGTCATAGGTTTCAGAGATGTTCTAATGTTGCAGTTTTCTGAAATGTAAGCTTTTGTGATAGTTTTCATGCAGCATTACTTTTGCCAGTTAGGGAAATGAGTATTAAGAAAAAAAATCGACTCTGTGTGTGTTGGACAAGATTTTCCCCTCCCAAAGCATGTATTTTTATGAAAATCATTCTAAGAAATTATTAAACTTCAGTTATACTTAACCTATACTTGAAATCCTCCTTCTAGGTAAAACAGTAGTGGGCTCTTTCTGATTCCCCCCCCCCATGAGAGCACATAATGTAACAGGGTTAGAGTACATTCATGCTCCTATAATAACTTCTTCTATTTGAAGTGTCATGACTACTCCCTCTGCAACACAGTAGGAGCAAGAACTTTTTTTAAACAACTGGCCATTAGTATTGGAACATACTTTCAGAATAGACCTGCAGTTTTAAAAGTTGGAGTTATCAGAAATAACAATAGAATCTTAGAAGGAGCATTATTCTCTGGTAATAAACCTTGGATAAAATCAAATTTGATGCTCCAAGAGATGTCATGAGATTTTTGTTTAAGCAGGGAGGCGCACAGGATGCAGAATGCTCATTTTACTGTGCTCAAGCACTTGAGAGCTTGTTCATAGTACTAGTAGTAGAAAAAGTGATTTGTAGCTAATACCATGTTTCATAGTGTAGATAAAAAATCGTCTTCTTCTTCTTTGGCGATCACTCGTAGCCAAGTAAGATAAACATGGTTTTAACAATGATTCCGTAAGTGACTGTGGAGGCCAGTTCTGGATCCACACGTCCTTCCACAGTGGGGACATTGGTTTCTGGATAGGAGTTGATCACAGTGTGGTTTTGCCAAGCATGCCTTCCTCTTAGCACGTCTCTCCCTTGCATCCTGAGTTTGAGTTTGTCAAAGTCCATGACACCTTTGGTAAAGGCTGTTCTCCAACTGGAGCACTCACAGGCCAGTGTTCCCCAGTTGTCAGTGTTTATACTACATTTTTAAAGATTTGCCTTGAGACAGTCTTTAAACCTCTTTTGTTGACCACCAGCATTACACTTTCCATTTTTAAGTTCGGAATAGAGTAGTTAAGGAGCAATGTATAAACCTTTACCCACTGTATGGTTCAGTGTGTCTCTGTAAATTCTAGGCCAGGGGTAGGGAGCCTCTGACCTGCAACATTGAATAGACTTGGCACGTCCCAATTTGGCCTCTTAGGCCATTCACCCCCAATTCACAGCCAACTTCCCCACATTTGGCGATAAGCATAAATAACTCCATGCATTCTGGCTTTGATTGAAGCTGGCAATGCAAAGGATCTTCCTCTGTAGGCTTACTTAAGCCTTGCCCTTGATGTCAGGTGATTGACAGGTGGGAGACTTTGCTTACCTCTCAAAATGGCCTGAGGTTCTATGACTGCAGAGGTCAGGATTCCACTCACTGATGGGACTCCCTTTCCCCACTCTTGTTCTAAGCAGTGTTTAATCCTATAACAGTATTTGCAAGAATTCATGAGAGTTCACATTTTGTGATTTTATTAATTTCGTTTTCTAATGGGTATACAGTGGTACCTTGGTTTTCAAATCTCTTCTTTGATGAACATTTCAGTTTTCAAATGCCGTAAACCCAGAAGTAAATGCTTCGGTTTTCAAACACGCCTTGGAAGTTAAACATGCCATGTGGCTTCCATATTGAGTTTTCTGTATTGAGTTTTCAGTTTTCGAACGTTTCTGAACTTGAACGGTCTTCCGGAATGCATTATATTAGAAAACCGAGGTACCACTGTATTTGGAAAACAACTGTTTTATAAAAAAAGTGTGCAATGTTTCATAATGCTTCTTTATAGAAAGTTGTCTGATGAAAACATTAAATGCTGAAGAATTGTTGCGCATGTTTTCTTAAAAGTTGTTTTTATGTTCTATATTAGACTATGCTAAGCATATGAATTAGGATTTCGGGTTTTCCATATTTGCACCTTGAACAGCAATTTCTACATCAGCTTGTCGTCCAAGGAAGATCTCTATCTAAAAATGTACATTAAGAAGGCAGCTCTTTTAAATGTGTTGTAACTTAATTGCCTGATCCTACTAAGACCCCTCCTTTTTGTTAATAGATGGGAATTTGAAGAATCTGAAGAAGATCCAGTGACCAGCATCCCTTACCAGCTTCAAAGGCTATTTGTTTTATTACAGACCAGCAAAAAGAGAGCAATTGAAACAACAGATGTTACACGAAGCTTTGGATGGGATAGTAGTGAGGGTAATTAAGACAAATTGCTTGGTTAAATTTAGTGTAATTGTTAGGCTAGATATAAACTGACATTCTGTGTTGAATGTGGATTTGTTCCATAGAAAGTATCCCAGAGAGTACATTAATCTTCTGAGGTGCTGGATATTTTTTTTAAAAAAGTGATTCAACTTTCTTAGGAATGGCGAATGCTCTAAAAGATATAGGCATTGCAAGTTTTTGTACTGTTTTTACAAACATTGTTTAAGAACACATGCTGGATTATCTAGTCCAGAATCTTGGTGACCATGGTAATCACCTAGATGCTTCCAGGGATAGCAGAAGAAAGTCAAGCTACTTTAAAATGATTCTTGGATAAATTTAAACCTTGTTTTCAGTGGGTGAAGCCTAATATTGTATGAGTGGACTTCCCCTTCCACGTCCCCGTCCCCCCTGCAGCCGACATGTTCCCCCCAGATATGCTTTGATGGGTGCAGAGGAGCTGCGGGGGCGGGGGGGCGGTAGGAATTCATTCTGCCGACAGTATCCATTCTGATGGTGGCTGGACAATGTTTCATTTTAAGCAGTATCTGCATTATCTAGTAGGCAGACGGGGGTATTGGTGACTACTGTATTTCTTTTATTTTTTGTTCCATGCAAACATGAATTCATATTTGCAATTTTGAGTTGTTACAATGAATTCACAGAAGTAAACTATTTTTGAACTATGAACTAAAATAAATTATTGAGACTAAAATAAAAGGTGTGTTAGAAGCAGAACTTACAGCTCTTTTTAGTATTGTTAAAGTCCAAAGTGTATGTTCTGCAGTGTTAGGTCTGTATCAAACACTGCTGTTGTATTTGCGCAAGAGACATTTGTGCCGCAGAACTGCCCTTCTTTTCTTGTGCATCTCGAGTCTGCTCCAGAGGTTTTAGGGACCCCAAAACTCCTGTTGTAAATGTCCAGTGGTTTTTTTTTTTTGAAAATATGAACATGCTTGGAAAAAATGGTTAGTTTTTAGCCAAGTGTTGCACATGGGAGAAATTGAGTGATAATATCCTGCTAAGCTGTACTCCAAGTAAACCTATCAAAATCAGTGCACTTAACGTTAGTCATGATTGTAGCTAATAAGTTGGCTGCTTTCAGTGAGTCTGCTCTGAGTATGACTTTGTCTGCTAGTACCCTTTGACCCCAAAGCTAGCAGAATCCTAAACAGAATAAGTTTACTGTGAAGGGAATCCACCTCTCTAGGTCTGCCTTGATATTACATAAAAGGTTCTGCCCAAATTAATTGTGGGGTATGCGTGTGCGCGCATGTAAACCAGGTAAACAGCATTCTGTAGGTAGATGTCTGCCTAAGCCGACATAATAAGGTCACTTTTATTTTCCAACAGCCTGGCAGCAGCATGATGTCCAGGAACTCTGTAGAGTCATGTTTGATGCTTTGGAACAAAAATGGAAACAAACAGAACAGGTAACAGTTTTGGCTCTTCTTTAAAAAATAATGGAATAAAGAGGAATATCATGCTACTTGAACTAGAAATATTAGCTAGAATGGATTAAGTAGATAATGTTGCATTGGACCACATTTCAAATGCTAACTTCGGCAAAGACATTGAGATGGTATGGTGAAAGTCATGCTCTTAGATTTAGCTAGAGAAGAAATAATTCTGAGCCAAATCAGATGCTATTAAGACTAATTGGAGAAAGAAACATTTTACCTGCCCTGAGCTTTGTGAGTAGGTTTATTTTCTGTTTTGATGAATAACCAGTATATTGTAATAAAATTAGATGGAAATGAGAGAGTATGCTCTGCTTTTTAGTAAAAGAACACTCTTACTTGACAGATACAAAAGGTATTGGCAGATTTCACACACTGTGAACTTCTGTCTTCTCCCTGTCGAATGTTACTTGTGCATTTCAATATGAATACCTTTAAATGCCACAGGAATGAATATTGTATAAAGCAAGATAATATCTTGTTTGTCTCCCTTTGGCTTTGCTGAAATATTTAAATTCTTTCTCAATTGCAGGCTGATCTCATAAATCAGCTCTATCAAGGCAAGCTGAAGGACTATGTAAGATGTCTGGAATGCGGCTATGAGAGTTGGAGGATTGACACATACCTGGATATTCCATTGGTCATTCGGCCCTATGGCTCCAACCAGGCTTTTGCAAGCGTGGTGTGTACTGCTCACCTGAATGCTAATGCATCTATGCACACATTACATACATAATGCAACAGTGGTATCACTTTCTTGAAAGGTAAGTATCATCCTAGATACTCCATCTTGGGTTGTCCGTCTTTGTGCAGTAAACCAGCTAGCAAGTTCTAGAAGTTTTTTTGACCCTTCAATGAGTCCTACTGGTGCATGTTTAAGAGGGAAGTTCAGCTAAGTGATTTAATGGCTACCGTAATATTATTATGCTCTTTTTTGTAATGCTTTTGGGATTTAGTGTTAGTTCTGTTTTGGTATGTTGATAGGTGTTTATTTTATTAATATCTAAAAAGTGTTAATGTTGTTGACAGTTGTAATAAAAATAGAGCAACTGCTTGTGGTGGTAACAGGAGTTTCTCGTTTTACTGCAGAAAGGAACACTTTTTGAAATGAGGAGTAAGAGATGGTGTGAGCCATATTTTTGGTGTAGTTCTCCTTAAACTAGTGAGAGGTGTCATATATGCAAAGGGAATGTGTATGGAATTCTAATTTAGATTTCCATGTGTGCTGTGTGTGGGTGTGTTTGCATGTTGTGAGGGGATAATCCAAAGCAGAGAACACGAACAGCAATAAGAGGAGTCATGAGAAAATAAGCCAAGTAGGTAGGATATCTTCTACAAAAGTAGGTAGGATATTCTACAAAATCCTTCCTTATGGTGTGGTAGGTGATTCAGGTGACCCCATCACATTTGATAATATAGATGAATAGATTTTGCATTTATATCTGTTTTGAACCAAAGTATAATGCTGGACATAATAAAAATCAACTGGTTTGACTAAGCTTTTCCAGTTCAAAGACCACATTAAGGGTTTGTCATCCCCTACTCTGAAGGCCACATGAAAGTGTTTGCACACACACACTTAGCAGTGGGAGGAGCAAACAAGCAGTGCCTGCTTACTTGGCAGCGCTTTTGCTCCCTAGTATAGCGCTAGTGTAGGAGAAGCTGCTCCTCTCCCACTCCTTGGTGGGAGCACAAAGCTTTGCCTTCTTGCTCTGGTGGAACACTATTCTTGGAGATGAAACAAGAAGGAAAATTTCGTCCTCTTTCTTAACACTCTGGCCAGTGAACCATAAATGCTTTCTGCCCACCCCAGAACAACTGAACCAAACAGCTGAAAATTGTTTGTTTAGTTTTAGCCATTTTCATGTATTGTTAAATTTATCATGCTATTTAGTATATACAGGCAGCAGCCATTTTAAGTGTGTCCAATTGATGTGTGATTGCCAATGTGTGGGTCCTTTTGGACCTGGAAGAGGGCATGGGGGCGGAGCATGATTATGTGTGAGTTGCCAACATACATAGGGGCCGGGAACAGAATCGCTCCACACCCACCAGCAGTTTTACTGCAGAGTGTTGGGTAACTTAAGGGCTTATAAATGTGACATTATCTAGTAAATAGAACTATTCTGAATGCCTCCCTATTTTGATTGGTATTAAGCTCACCATTAAGTCATATTTTTAATTAACAGGCACCTATTCCCCTTGTCTCTAGTGTATTTTTAAAAATGTTGTAATAAGATCTACTGTCTTAAATGCTTTCTCTGAGGTGGGAGATAAAAAATTAAGTCAATTAACTATCACAGGATGTGCATTTTGCATGAATATTAACTACTGGAAAGTTGCATAGATACCAACTCTTATTCTGTCTGGTTGAAACAACATCTGTTTCTTTCATGAATATCTGCACATGAGAATCAAGTTTATCATATGTTGAGGTTCTTCTAAAGCTATTGTGTTGGAAACTCTGTTGATGCTCCACTTAGTCAAGCTCTCTTATATTTTTTCCTGAATTGTATTGCAAAGTTGGTTATTTTGGTGGTAGAAAATATTTTAGCTGTCTAGTCTTTAGCAGTTGGGAACTATGGAGGATACTTGCTTTTGGAGAAAGGAAAAAATCGCATGTTTCTAAATGGAATTCTCTGAAGGTAGTATCCTCCATTGATCCACAGATAAGTAAGCAGTGGGCTCAAAGGTCATATCAGTCACATAATGGGATCAACACATGCGCTAATAGGGCTTGTGGAAGGGAATGTAAAACTCTTAGATCTTGCTAGTCAGTTCCTGAGGGACTTGCCACAGGCGGCACTACCCAAAATAGGGAATCTAAGGAGGATACTACCTTCAAAGAACTCTAGCCAAAAGGTAAGTGATCTCTCATTTTTTAAATAAAAGTAACAGAAAACATGTCAATTCCTGGCAAAAAGAAAAGGTTTGTCTTGTCAGTGGTTGCCATTATACACTACAAAGGATTTATACTTGAAATTTCTAATAACATTATGGTAAATGGGATTTTTGAGAGAAATTATAAGCTTAAGATATATCCAACTGTTTATTTCTGACTCTGCAAATCAAAATAGAGATTAAATTTCTTAACTGGCAGCTATTGGGGCTTCAACCTTTAATTGCCATGTCTGTTTGTAACTTGAAGAAATAGTTTAGTTTACTATTCTGCTCTCCCATTTTGTTTTGTTTTCTTTTGCATTATAGTATAGCTTCAGTGTTTGAAGAAACAACAAGAGCTTTGTTGTATTCCATATAAGGCCATATAGAAGAGAAGTTTAAAAAAATTAATTGCTCAAACCTTATGAAACCATCAGTAATTTGCTGTTGGTTAAGCTAATGATTTGCAGGTTCCAAATACAAATCTGAAGAAAATGTTAAAAGGGGAAGTTTGTGCTGCTACTGTTTGTTTATAGAGGAGAACATATTTAAGAATTGTGTTATGGAACTCTTGCATTTGCATTAATATTGTACAGACTTTCAGTATATTGCAATCCCATCTAGTTTTAAGATTAAGTGCAGCTTACAGCTTCACACATCAGAAAAGGGTTTAGGATGAAAAATACTAAAGAATCATCTTCCTTAGCTTCATGGTAGTGGCATTGTGTAGGCATTACTGAACAGTCTAGGTTCTATTTTGACCTTGTCCAAATCAAGCTTTCCAAAGGACTTCTTCAAAAGCATATTTTCCAAGCTGATGTGGTGGTTTAAGATTAAAATAGGCCATTGTCTTGAAGGCACATCCTTCACCAACCATGCTGAAGCTGAGCAGGTTTGTGTCTGGTCAGATGGGAGACTGACTAGAAACCTTACACACACCACTTTGGGTACCATGGAAGAAAGATGCAAATGAGACTACTTATAAACTGCTTCAGTAGAAATGTCATTGTGCCAGCGCTACATAAACTGTAGACCAGCAAGGTGATAGAAGCTCACCAGTCATACTTTGTGACTTTCCAAACAATTGAAAATCACCTGAGGGAGGGGGGGTTGCGCCAAGTGCCCAGCAAAAACAGTTCCTAGTGGACCACTATTTGTAGCTGGTAGGCTGCACCACCAAGCCAGAGCTAAACTAAGATGCCATATTTTGGGCACAGCACTTCATACTAGCCTCTAGCCTCTAGTATGCATTCCACCCTACTTCTGAATCTACCCTACTTTTCAGATAGATTGATATATGTAATCTTTGAAAGAGAACTAATTTTGTTAGCAACTTAAATTTTACAATAGGAAACCATCATCCTTTAAATTTAAATAATCATTTGAATTTAAATCGGTGGCTGGATTGGCTGTCTGTTGCTCCTACTCCATCCTACAGTTGGATGTCATTCCTTACACGTGAATTGTCTTACTGTCTGGGGCGGGGTGTATGAGTTTTTAAGGGCAGTAACTATAGTAAGGCTGATATGTTCTAATGCTTCACATGGCAAATTAATAGTAATCAGAATTTTGTTACAAGCACCTGGAAGCATTTCTATAGAAAAGTTAGGCTGTTTGCCTATGTGTTTGCAAGAAAACAAAATTGTTAGGAAACACAACAGTTCAAAGTGGTAAACTTAAAGAAGTATTGGTAATCTTACACAAGCAGATATTGGCAGTAATGAAACTTCCATGAAAGTGGAAAGTCCGTGGATGCAGGAAAAAATAGTGCAATCCTAGACATTTCTACTCATAAGCATGCCCACTTCCCAGGCATTATTCTCCAGTAAGTGGATATTGAGCTGCAGCCTCTTAGTTGTATGTGATCCCTTTTATTTCAGTGCAGCAGAAGTGTAGTGAACATAGGGTTGGATGTTGCCTCCCATGAACAGAAAAGTTCCCTCTATTCTTGGAAGGCTTCTTATCCAACTAAGGAATTCCACAGGCAAAATGGGTGAGTAGGTGGTTTTTGTTGTTTTGCCCTGAATAACAGGGTTGGGGACCCTCAGTTAGCATGAAAGGTGACTGCAGGAGGAAGGGGAAATTTGTAACATTTCTCTTCCCCCTTTTTTCTGCCATCAGTAGCATATTGAATAAAACTTTGAGTTCTGTCACCAGTGGGAGCAAACTCCAGATCAAACATCTAGGACATTATATTATCCCACTAACCTAGAAGTAAATCCTATTTAATTCAACAGTAATAGCCTTGACTTAGACAGCTTCTGGCTTTGCCTGCAAATATTAATCTATCTCCTTGTCCTTGATAGTGATATGAGAAATGAAGTACTTTGGGTGATCTAGGGTCACATTAGGTTCTGCAATGGGACATCACCTCTCTCTTCTACCCATGCAATTCAAGGTCTGCTCTGAAAGCCCCACCACCACCACCAAGACTCTGAAATAGATTTAGGGGAACACTGGGAAGCGAAGGATGCAGTCACAGACACACTTTGCTGTGAATTATTCAGTGGATGATGTTATTGATCAACATTTTCTTGGCCCCAAAGCTAACTTGCTTTGAAAGGAGCCTTTGGAGGCCAACCATGACATGGGATCTAACTACTAGAATAAATTTTAAATGGTTTGACTTTTCTATAATTTCTTCTTGACTTTCCTTGAGCCAGAACCACATTGAAAACCAACTTATGCTAGTTAATAGAGACATTTTGGAAGAAATAGTATTTATAAAATACTTTTCAATTTCATTCATATAAGGCAGAAGCATCATAGAATCGTAGAACTGTAGAGTTGGAAAGGGACCCTGAGGATCATCAAATCCAACCTCCTGTAATTATACAAATTATAGAAAATTGTAGAAAGAAGTAAAAAAAACTGATCTGTAAAAATCCCATTAAAATTACTTTTGAGCATCACTTCCTCTTTGGTAAGCACTAAAGTCATTAAATAATGCATTACCATTCATGAGTTTTTTTCATTCAAGTTTTGAAGATCCATAGGAGCATCACTTGTTTTTGTTTATATCTGTATATATATCTATATCTATAGATATGGATCTATATAATAGTATGGTTCCTTGTTGACTTGCACATCACACAGTCTACATAAATTTTACATAACCACTTTGTCAATCATTCACATGCCATTTTTTTAATGAAAAAGATGTAACACATTCTGTTGTACTGCATATTTCTATATCTGACTAATTGCTTCCCACATAAAAAGATGTTGCTGGAAAAAATACCTCAGCTGTTTTGGTGCAGATTACTTAAGCATTCTAGTCAGCAATTGTTCCCTGAATGGCCTTATTAGCAGGTCATAGTTGTAATCTAAAAATCTATATTTTGTACAGGTGATACGCATGCTTGCTTCAGATTGATTTATATTTTATAGAGTCAAAACTGCAAAATCTGTAATCCACTTCGTAGTAATTGCCTTCTGATGCAAAGATTGTCGCTTATAACTGATTAAAAAAATACTTCCTTGTACTCTGCAATATTTAGGTACAATTTTTAAAACAAACAAACAAACAAACAAACAAAAACCAACGGTGCAGAGGAGCCAAGTAGAGTAGTTCCCCCTACCTTCCCCATTATGGTTTGAAGAACAGTCCCTTTGTAAAGAGTTCTTCTCTATCAACAATGACAGAATTTTTGTTCATGTGGAAAAGCTGGGGCTGTAAAACCTTTGTTCTGTTTGTTCTTAGTGCTTCTCTGAGCTCTCAGAAATGGAGGGAGAAGGGATGAATTGGAGGCTTTTTGAAGACCTTCCCATATCCTTGATCTCCTCCCAAAGTGGGATCCATCAAACAACATGCTTTAGATAGTAATCTTATAAGCTGTGTACCAGCCATTTTGCAATTGGTGAGTTTTCTCTCCCATTAAGCCCCCTATTATTTATTTAGAAATCAGGGGACAGCTGTTGATCATGAGAGAAAGTGACTTTCAGAACTTTTTAGAATGTCCTTATCTGCCTTTAAATTACTCATTTTACAACATAACAAATGGTGTTTCTGATTTTACCTTCACCAGTGAAGGTGCTTCTAGAATTCATGAGCCCAGTCTTCTGTCAGCTTTCAAGCTCTGTGTCTCAATATTTTTAGTTACTTTTGAATAAAAGACTCAGCTGGCATAAATAGAAACTAACAGGTCATATGCTCAGCATTTTTGACAAGTTGTTTCATACAACTCATAATTCGCCCCCCCCCCCAAAAAAAATATTATTCATAGTATTGGGAAGAAGAGAGAAATGGGGAATAATGCACTGAGAAAAAATAAGAATCTCTCTTAATTTCCTATGCTAAGGACTTCCTGTTGATATGTTCAAAACATACCTATTGTGCATGCACCATTTGTGAGGTAGTCACACATGTCTCAAACCAGAAACATTACCTTATTTTATTAAGGGATTTCTGTACCACCCTTCAGCTTTCATTTTCTGAGTGGTGTGTATATAGTGATAAACCTATTAATACAAAGATATAATCTAACCACTGAAAGCATAAAATCCTTGTAAAAACATACTAAAAGCACAGGAGAAAAAAAAGCCTTTGACTACTGGCAAAAAATGCAATGCCATCTTTTTGGCACCAGGTGATTTTTCCTGGACCTCCAGGGACAGGACATTGCAACTGGAAATGCCCTGTCCCTTGCTGCCACTTGCCTTACATCAAACTGTGGAGAGGCCCTTGGAGGAGGTCATTAATGTATAGTCAAATTTATACATTTTTATTACTTGGAGTGACTTACAACAACTAAAAAACTACAAAGCATTTGAAATACAATGGTATGTGGGAGTAGGCATTTCTTCAGGTACCAAGAGTCAAGTACTGAGGCATGCTTCACTGTTGCCTACATCTAAGCATTCCTTATCCTCAGAAGAGTCCACGCTCTGTTTCTTAACGAGTCACAGATTTAGTGTACCAACTAGCTGGAACAAGCCAAGCTGAGCAATGACTTGTTGCATTTATTTACCATTAACGGTGGCACCTTTTTATAAGGATTTATTGAAGGATCTAATCACACCCATAGTAGATACACTGCAAAACTATTGGGGACAAAATGATGCCAAAACAGTGGTTCATACAGAATGGGAAACCTGTAATAAATCTGAAGTTTTTTTGAAACGGGAAAGTTGTACCTCACTCCATTTGAGCAGATGGAATAAATGGTTCAACTGGAGAGTTTTTTCAGCACACTGGCCCAAAATTTATTATGCATCTTAGGGCAGCAGCACCAGAGGATTTACTTCACTATATTCTTGAATATCAGCTTTATTCCGATATTAGAACCTTTACTAAGGAACATGAAATAATAGAGAATTTTTAAAAAGTTTACTACATGGGGCTAATCTGTGTGACATGAAAAGTAGTCTCCTTTGTGACAAAAGCCTCCAGCCTCAGGGAAAGGGATTTGGAATCCATTTCAGACAACCGATAGAATGAATTTATGTCCGTAGAACTGAGAAATCTATCTCCCCCTATTTTCATTTTTTTGTTTTAGTAACAATTAAAACATTCTGTATTATTTGGGGTTTCAATATATTTTGCTTTTATGCAGAATTTAAATGTAGGTTATATTCTCTTTTGATATGGTATACGACAGTGCTTTCTTTCTAGAAAAAGAGGTGCAGGTACTCACCGTGAAGTTGTTACAGTAAGTGCCACACTTTTAACAACAAAAAAGAGGTGCTTGTACTGCGTACCCTTCAGTACCCCCTGAAAAAAGCACTGTTCTACAGATTAATTCAGTAAATTCTACTCCATTGGGTAGCTGCCTCTGTGGTTTTAGGCTTACCAGAAAAATGAATTTCTTATTCTGCTTTCATACCTGACAGTTCACACACATTTTTCCATATATGGAGCTTTTTAATCTGTGTTGGAAAAATTGCAAGCATAAGCCACCTCTCTCATATAGCCATACAATGATATAAAGTTAGGCTGTTGGCAGTTGATACACTGAAATATGCATATTCTGTTTAATGGGACTTAATATACACCTAGCTATGTGCAGAGCTGAAATCTAAGATTTCAGATTAATATGAGAATACCTTTAAGAGAAGACAGAACAGAATTCATACCTTTTAAAATATGTCCTCTGCTTAATTTTGCATTTGTTCCTGAAAGATCAAGGCCATCTTTAAACCAGGGGGGTAAGGCCATGAAACTGCTGACTGTGCCACTGTGGCTTAATGTGATGTGCAAGATAACAGACTTGGATTGTTCACAAAACCTAATTCTGATGGAACCATCAATTTGTTAATAAAATGTGATGTGTTATTGATCATGATTTGACTGCTTACCTAAGGTAGAATGCAAAAGTTGTTTACCCTTCAGTTTTTTCCTCCCAGTAGCTGCTTTTTTAATGTGTTTATGGAGATTATTTTAAAATATTAAATCACCTGTTAAATGAACTTTTGCTTGTTGCACAGTTCCACATTATCTGTCTCAGCAGCTGCTTATCTTTTCCTCCCCACTTGATTAGGAGGAAGCTTTACATGCTTTCATTCAGCCTGAGATCCTTGATGGCCCCAATCAGTACTTCTGTGAACGGTGCAAGAAGAAATGCGATGCAAGGAAGGTAATAAATGCCTTTTGACAGAACTCGGGACTAACTGGATATATATCCTTGATATTTATCATTGCCTTTATATCTTCTTCTTTTTTTGCCTTATGTTTTTCAGGGCTTGCGATTTTTGCATTTTCCCTATCTGCTGACCTTGCAGCTAAAGAGATTTGACTTTGATTACACCACTATGCACAGGATAAAACTTAATGACCGTATGACATTTCCAGAAGAGCTAGACATGGGTTCATTTATCGACATTGAAGATGAGGTAACAAGCTGCATGCTGGTTGTGTTTTAAGAATTATCTTTATCTCTCAAATGTAGTTTTGTTGGCCTGAGTATCAAACAAAAATCATTTTGAAATCCATTCCCAGTGTCAAGCCCTAAACATATCATTTTCCCCTTTTTGAAATTCTTGCTAAACATTAAACACTGGCTTGTTGCTGTGATACCTGGTTTTCAAAATTTTCAATCCCACATGAAAACAACCATTAAAAATATATATCTAGGCCTGACTATGGAACCAAGTTGGTACTTCTTGCATGTTTGGTCCATCAAAGAGATTCACTGGTGGAAGAGTGATATTTGCCACTCTGCCCTGCCCCCCCCCCCCCCCGCAAATACTTTCTTGTTCTGGAAGATTCTCCCAGCCCTCTGGGACTGGATTGCAAGATGGAGGGGAAAATGGCAGAAAATGCTCCCCCCCCCCCACTTCTGCTACAGGCTACCTCCGCTGGCTCAGAACCTCTTCTTTGATTACAAAGGGACACCACTGGCTGTAACCAGTGTTCTGAGCTGCCTGAAGTTAAATCTGCTTTGTTCTTTACTGGAACCTTGAGGTCCACCAACAGGATCCAGATGCAAAATAGTGGTCCATGGATGTAGGAATATAGTTTGAATAAAGGAACAGAGGAACCCTAAGCACATACAGAATAAAATTCCTGGCCTGAGTATCAGACTTGAGCTCATCATTCTTTGATGCCAAAAATCCAGATTTCTTTATTTCAGCAGGGATTTTTTTTTTTTTTGGGGGGGAGCAGCCTTTTAGCTGTTACTGTTACTCTTGTAAAACAACTAGAAACCCTTGCCAGTCTGCTGGAGAGCACAGAGTCCTCAGAGTTGATCTGCCTTCTGCTGACTCCTGTGCAAAAGGCTATTATTGTCTTGTCTAGTATCTTTATCCAAGGGGGTAGAAAAATCAATGAAGTGTAGCGACATCTTAGCAGCTAACAAATTTATTATGACACAGTTCTGCGAAAGCTTATGCCATGATAAATTTGTTCATAAGGTGTGACCACAGCTTATTTTAAACTTTTATGTTACAATTGAACAGTTCAGAGGTCAGTGAACAGACAATGAAACCATGTGCAGAGGGTTCCCATGGGCATCTATAATGCCCTATTTTCCCTTGCCCCTACATGTACACATGTATGCAGGTAGTCCAAGGAATGAGGATAGGCACTCAAACCTATTTCCCCTGCCTCTGTTCATGCATATTTGGGGGTTTTTGAGTCATTGGGAATCCACATTTGTACTTTGAACTTTGAATCCTAGTACTTTGAATTAGATTGGGTCTATGGAACTCTTTATGTTGAAGCATAAGAAATCTTAAGGAATGTGTCAAATGTTTTTGTAGTATTCAAGAGTACAGCACGAGCATTACATACAAAGTTCATCAGATGTATAGGTCCTTACTATTTTCTAAACTGCTTCTGGTTACTTATTTTTAAGAAGTCTCCTCAAACAGAAAGCTGCACTGACAGTGGCGCAGAGAATGAAGGGAGTTGTCATAGTGATCAGATGAGCAATGATTTTTCAAATGATGATGGGGTTGATGAAGGAATATGTCTGGAAAGCAATAGTGCTGCTGAAAGGATTTCAAAAGCTGCCAGTGAAAAGGTACCTTGTAAAAGTGGCTATGTGTTATTTGCTCCACCCAATAATTGATCATGTTTTTAAAATGTATGCCTTATTGAGAGAGTTCTGTTATGCTATCAATGAATAATACATATTCCAGTATTTAGAACTGTAGAGGAATCTCAACTAGATCATCCAACCTCTGGTTAAAGACCTCCAAGAAAGAAGAGGCTACCACCTCCAATGAGAGTCTCTTCCGCTGCTGAACAGCTCTTACTGTTGGAAAGTTCTTCTGATGTTTAGTGGGAATCTCCTTTATTGTCTCTTGAATCCATTGGTTTGGGTCCCAGCCTCTGGAAGAGGAGCTTCATCTTCCATGTGACAGCCTTTAGATATTTGAAGATTGCTATCATATCTCCTCTCAGTCTCCTCTTTAGCGGGTTAAACATACCCAATTCCCTCAACTTTTCCTCATAAGTCTTAGTTTCCAGTCCCTTAATTATTTTGGTCGCCCTCATCTGCACACATTCCAACTTGTCAATATCCTTCTTAAATTGTGCCCAGTACACAGTACTCCTGGTGTGGTCTGACCAAGGCAGAATAGAGCGGGACTATTACTTCCTTTGATTGAAACTCGATATTTTTGTTGATGCCAAATCCCTTCGCAAGCTTACAGTGTAAAACTGACCTGTCAGATGTTGAAAATGCTGAAGGAAAACATGACTACGGCTTCATGACTGCCTAATGTTTGTAGAATAAAATGTATGGTCAAATCAAAATTGTAGTGCTTGGGTCAGAAGGCAGCACTAATCTTCATGATATCTACATAAAAACATGAGATACATAATGTGGAGATAGCAAAGTCATTACCCAATCTAGGAAAATTCCTTCCCCCAGATGTGACCGTTAGTTGTTTCATATAGTGAGTGCAAGGAGGAGGAACAGCAGTATTGGCTAAATGTTACCAGTTTGCTATGAGGATGGAGCTGCTTCCCTACATCCACTGGCAGAGGAAGAGGAGTGTGGGAGGAGCGCACCGCCCCCAGCAGCGCAATCCCGTTGGGGTGTCATCACAGTGGGTCCCCCCACCCGCGCTGGGCGCCATGCCCCCAGGATGTGCACCAGCCCCACCCCCGCCTGCTCTCTGCCCCCTGGTGCCGGAGCATGAAGCTCCGCCATTGCCTACATCAATATAAAAACTAGCTGCTGTCCAGAAAACTTGGTATACAACTGGCTGGAATAATGTGTGTGAAATACTAGAAATGGTTCATAAGCTGTCTTCAGCGTCAGTACCACAATCCAATGCTGTTTACTATACTAATAAATTGGTGAAGGAAGAGAAATGGTTTAAATGTTTTTAGATGGTACTATGACTATGTTAGAGGATGGGATCATAATCTGAAAAATTTCTACAATTTTTTAAAATGTGCTGTTCCAGAAGTATTCTGTTAGATACTCATAGATGTTGGTTAAACGTCCATTGAAAGGAGTTACTTAATGGTGTGGTAGCTACTAAGGAATAAATTTGAAGTATTAGTACTAACCTTTTAGTGCATGGTTGCTATAATCAAGAAAGATACCGTCAAACTTGAACAAATCTTAAATTTTAATTTTATATAATCCTGCAAAAAAATTAATTGTAGCCTTTTTCTGAACAATATGTTTGTTTCTACCTTCTCACAGAATTCATTATTATATGAACTGTTTTCTGTCATGGTCCATTCGGGAAGTGCAGCTGGAGGCCATTACTATGCATGCATAAAATCGTTCACTGATGATCAATGGTACAGCTTCAATGATCAACATGTTAGCAAGGTAAGTTAATTGTCTTATATTCAGTTTCCAGTTTCTGAGACATAGTGCCTGCTCTCATGTAACTATAATGGCAGCACCTGTAAGCTAGTGGTACATATTGACAGGCTTGGGGTAGGGGATCATGAAGATTGCAGTTCAAAAAACCATTCAAATTTCAAAGCAAATGCAGTTAATTCTCTATACTGCAGGTTGGAAAGGACTGTGGCAGACTGCCTTAAGATAGTCATGTAGTGCAGTTTATTCCGCATACTGCAGGGTAGGGTCTGAGCGGACTTGCCACAACATTGTAGCATTTGTCTAGAGACATTAGATGGGGGTTGGGCTAAAGTGGAGAGAATAGCTTATATCAGCCCTGTAGTGTAGCCCATAATTAATATTGCAGTTTAGATATACTACTGTAGCTGACAAAGTAATTAACAAGGAAAATTATGTGCCATGTTTTCCCCTAGATAACTCATGAAGACATTAAGAAAACTTATGGCGGAACATCTGGAAGCAGAGGGTATTATTCCAGTGCTTTTGCAAGGTTAGGAAAGTTTAAATACACTATAAAACTTGTATAGTACAACTCAATTTTCTGAATTAATATAATTATATTCAGAGTTATAGATAAAAGGTTTCTCAGTATGTTCTGTTGACTACCTAGGGGTAAAATCAAAGTATTTTGAGAGAGGAGACACAAATCTTCGTCTCTCCTCCCTCAAAATACTTTGATTTCACCCCTAGGTAGTCTCTAGCCTAATCAAAGAGGTGGGTTTTTTATTGCTAGGTCATGAGCTCTGCTATGCTAATTGTAAAAAGTGTTTGTGTTATTAAGACTTTGGTATGTTTATAAACATTTAGATTAGATATTGTGTGCAGGTGTGGTTTTTTCCACATCCACAATAGATACTGACTCTGAAATCTTCCCAACAGCTCTACAAATGCATACATGCTTATATATAGACTGAAGGATACAACGAGGAATGCAAGTAAGTGGTGGTTTTCATAAATATAGTTTCATACATCACAACAACAAAAACTGCAGAAATGAGTAAAGACAACTGTCTCTTTTAATATAAAAAGTAATTCACACCCTCTCTTTTTTTGTTTACTAAGTTTCCTAAGTGTTGCACGTCAAGCTAAATACTTTTAAAAAAACACGAAACAAAAACTTCACAAAACCAGTGTCTTCACTTACACAAATACTTTTAAAATGCAAGTCAGGGCATGTTGTGGTAAAATGTTAAAACAGTACAACAGATAAAATTACATAGTGAATTTAAAGGTATGGTGTTTCTGCTGTTGGCCTTGAGATGGTCTTGAAGGCGCATGATACAGCTCTGCTGCTAAGGCTAATGGGATATGTGTCAGTACTGTTTATATGATAGGCTGCCTGGAAGCAGTTATGTAAGGTGGTTTGATCTCTATTTTAGATGAAGAATAAGCAAAGTACTGAACGTTCTGAAAGAGTAGCTCATTTGAACTTTTGCCTATTTGCATTGTTAGAGTTCCTAGAAGTGACTGAATATCCAGAGCACATTAAAAGACTTGTAGAAAAAGAAAAGGAGTTGGAAGAACAAGAAAAAAGACAACGTGAAATAGAGCGTAATACTTGCAAGGTTTGTTCTGACATGTTTCATCTCGATAGAATTTGTGCTTTCACAGTAGAATTTGTGGTGGGATTGTGCATTGACCCCATCCCATGGAAATCAGTCAAGACTCAATCCCAAATTAAGACAGCCATCACCAACCTAGGGCTCTCCAGATGTTGTTGGGCTGCTACTCCCATCAGCCCCTGTGATTTTCTTCTTCATTTAAACTATAAAAATGATTAAGTTAGAGAGGAATATTAAGTATTATTTATGTATTAATTAAATTTCTATACCGCCCTTCATCTGAGAATCACAGGGCAGTTTACAATATAAAATAGGTATCATATAGTTAGTTGATAGGCAGCAATATTTTTCTTTGGAAAAATGGAGATCAGCAACAATACCAACTTAATGGAGAGAAAGAAATGTGGGCATTTGTCTCTCAATAGCCATGCTAACTCATTATATGGGATTTAAGGCAGAAGGCAAGCGAAGAAAAGCTAAATTTGCAGCAAATAGGCAGCCATTTGTTGGAAACTAGCAAGGATTTAGTGTTAATCCAAATATATCATACTTTTACAATATTTTGAAGTTGGGTTTTGTGGGGATGGTTGAGCTATTATTTAATCTGTTGTCAAAAGGTTATGATCTAGATTCTTGGTGCTTTTTTCCTCTGCTTTTTCACTTCAATTCCCATTGAAATTATTGAAATTGAATGCATGTTTCTAATTAGGCAGTGTTTTTTCATTAAAGAAAAATAAATTAATCTACAAATTCCAGTAGTTTCACAGAAATTCTTTTGTAGAGCCAAAATGAACTATTTTTTTTTTATTTGCATGAAAATATTACAGAATTCATGAGTGTGAATAAATGCATCTCTTCAGTTTGCAAGAAACATGCACTGAGTTACGGGAGTTTTTAACTCTAACCAGAAATTCCCTTTTAATGTGAAGAGATGACTTTCTGTACCCTGTAGTATTTGTCTCCACAAAAGAGGTGTAATATATGCACATCAGTTACATCAGTGGTCATTGATACCTGAATTGTCTGCATGTTCCCGCTTGATGCTGTGCTAACAAATTACTGTTACACTATAGATTTCTAGGGACCTAGTTTGCCCAAGTACAGTAGGTCTAAATTTTCATTAATTGCCTTGTCTGACAATTGCCCAGTTAAGAGTTCCAGGAACCGTAGTTTTATTAGGCTAAGAACAAGCTATATGCCTGCATGCTTTTCTTCAATTCCCCCCCCCCCAATCTTCCCTTTGTGAACCCACCTTCTGCTCAAAATGATTGTGCATAGAGCATATTTCTTTAAACATTGCTAGATACTACTACTGCATTTTTATAATTTCATAGATCATACCTATCAAATGTATTCAAATCTATTTGACTTGATCCTTTTGTTTATGACTATACAGATAAAATTGTTCTGTTTGCATCCTGTAAAACAAATAATGATGGAGAATAAACTAGAAGTTCACAAGGACAAGACTCTGAAGGAAGCTGTCGAGTTAGCCTATAAGGTACAGTATAATGTATTTCATATTGTAATTTATACACTGGGTATAAATCCATGTATTCATGGTAAACCTTAACTAATTAGCTCAGTCTTCATTAGACAATAACAACACTGAAAGTAGAATTTTCCTGGTCCACTTTTTAGTAGGGCTGAGGGGAATCTTGACATGTCTAGACTGAGCATGCAAACACCTCTTAACATTATATTTATTTCTCATGTTTTCTTAAACTCACGGTGGCTAGAACCAGTTGATCAAATTGTAAAACTTGAAATAATAGTTCCCTTTTACTCCAGTTTTGACTGAATGCTTGCTCAGAATTACTGTACATTTCAAGGAATTATTCTTCATCTTTGCATTAGATAATGGATTTAGAAGAAGCGGTTCCCATGGATTGCTGTCGTCTTGTTAAATATGATGAGTTCCACGACTATTTGGAGCGATCATATGAAGGAGAAGAGGACACTCCAATGGGAATCTTGCTTGGAGGTGTTAAATCAACATACATGTTTGATCTACTCCTGGAAACAAGGCGACCTGACCAAGCTTTCCAGTGTTACAAACCTGGTGGTAAGTAATATTTCTTAAAGATTCCCTGTGTATGACTAAGAAGCATTAATTCTTTCAATAAACATGCTTAATTTAGCTAAACTGAGAGATCTTTGAATCAATCTTCTGAAATCATTTTATAAAATTATGCTATGTGCTTTCTCTGAAGAGAGATTAATTTATATACTAAATGGCTGTAGCTGTTGAAATGATGATCTTTCTTCTTTTCATGTAATGTGTCTTCATGTGTGATAATTTATTTTCTTATTTTGATAGAAGTCATGG
Source organism: Podarcis cretensis (assembly GCF_951804945.1). NCBI lineage: Eukaryota > Metazoa > Chordata > Lepidosauria > Squamata > Lacertidae > Podarcis > Podarcis cretensis. Next base: position 69,613,400 of record NC_137170.1, on the reverse strand, counting down.
TAAAAGTTCATGATGTTGACCTAAAGCAAGAAACTGTGGCTCCTCCAATTAGTGTTCGTGCTTATTTGAACCAGACAGTTACGGAATTTAAGCATCTCATTTCAAAGGTAAATCAATTGCATCATCTTGTGTTATTGCAAAGTTCACTCTTGCATGGCATTTGTGTTTTATAAAGATATAGCAATATCTATATTTTATAAAATGTACCCTGAACAGAAATTATATGCAGATTATCTTTTTATAGTCAGCTTGCAAAAAACGATTAACAGTATCTTATTTCTTTTGGCCTACTTAGACTGTACATTTGCCGGCTGAAACAATGCGGGTTGTGCTGGAACGTTGCTACAATGATTTGCGTCTCCTCGGTGTGGCTAACAAAACACTTAAAGCTGAAGGCTTTTTTAGGAGCAATAAAGTAAGATTTTATGTTAAATTAGGTTTTTCTTGGGAAGTGCTAATGTTGTTTCTTAAATCCACTGTATGTCAACATGTGTTTTTAAAAAACCTATATCTCAAATGGCATATGAAAACAAAATGAGATGGGGTGGCTTTCAAAGAATAACCATTGTCTAGATTTCAGCAGTATTGGCTAAGACCATAGACCTGTCCTGTAAGAATAACTTAATTGACAGGTGCATCCTTTGTGTATTTCCATATCTGAGTGCTCTATACATAAACTCCTTATGAAACAGAATTTTTCTTCTTCATTTCATCTCTATATTTTAGGTATTTATTGAAAGTTCAGAGTCTCAGGATCGACAACTGGCATTTACAGATTCACAGTTATGGAAACTCCTAGATCGGCATGCAAATACAATCAGACTGTACGTTTCATTACCAGAACAATCTCCTGGATCACAGTTCAGGCGGACAGTTTTACAGAAAGCCAGTGGAGACTCTGGAAATCTAGATGAAATATGTGAAAGAGTGAAAGGACCTCTAGGTAATATGAAATCAGTAGAAGCTATCCTAGAAGAAAGCACTGAAAAACTTAAAACCTTATCTCTACAGCAGCAGCAGCAAGAAGGTGATAATGGAGACAGTAGCAAGAGCACAGAGGCAAGTGACTTTGAAAACATTGAATCGCCTTCAAATGAGGTAGACTCATCAGTATCAGCAGAAAACCGAGAACTTGAAAACCAAATACAGGTTTCTGATCCAGATAATTTCCAGTCAGAGGAGCGATCAGATTCTGATGTGAATAATGACAGGAGTACAAGTTCGGTGGACAGTGATATTCTTAGTTCCAGTCACAGTAGTGACACCTTGTGCAATGTAGACAGCGCTGCTATACCCTTGGCCAATGGACTTGACTCACACAGTATAACAAGCAGTCGGAGATCCAAAGCCAACGAAGGGAAAAAAGAAACATGGGATACAGCTGAAGAGGATTCTGGAACCGACAGTGAATATGATGAAAGTGGGAAGAGCAGGGGAGAAGCACAATATATGTATTTCAAAGCAGAGCCCTACGTTGCAGAAGAAGGTTCGGGAGAGGGGCAAAAATGTATGTATGAAAGGCAAAACATATGTTTTGAAATGTACATTTTTATTATTTTACGTTTGCATGCCTCCTTTCAACAAAATTTGTAAATTTACCCACACACGTATTTACATAATGGAGAAAGATGCTCCTAGATACTCAGAGTGATATCCAATTTTGGCTCACCAGATGTAACAGATCTTTCCTTTCCTCTTATACACTGTACAGTCCGCTGCATCTCTGTAACTAATTTGGAGGATCTGGTCCAGGAGTCAGGAAACTTTTTTAGCAGGGGGCTGGGCCACTGTCCCTCAGACCTTGGGGGGGGGGGCGCGGCGGACTATATTTTGAAGGAAAAAAATGAACGAATTCCTTTGCCCCACAAATAACCCAGAGATGCATTTAAAATAAAAGGACACATTCTACTTGTGTAAAAACATGCTGATTCCCGGACCATCCACGGGCCAGATTTAGAAGGCGATTGGGCCGCATCCGGGCCTTAGGTTGCCTACCCCTGGTCTGGTCCCTCAATCCTCTAGAGCAGATTTTGGAGGTTTGCAGAGAGCTGCAGGATATGGAGGCCCCACTGTGCAAGTGAAAATCTGTTGTATTGACCCTGCTGAATATTGCCTTTAGAAGAACATAAGAGAATGAGGTGTGGGGAATTTTCTACTGCCCAATATTTTATTGGAAACCTGCACGGCTAATCTTCATATTTTGGCACAGTATTTGCATTTGAGTGAAAATGGTAGGTGCCATTCTGTAGTTGACAGGAAATGCTGCAAATATGCTGTGCCTCTTCTGCATAACAAAAAAGGGGGAAAGTTAGAGACAGTTCCTTTTCAGGAGGAGGGGATGACATCCTCCCCAAACTCTTGGACCTGTGTGCCTGTAATTTGGCAAACATGATTCATTTTGAAAGGGCAACTATGCCTATAAAGTTTATCTACTTCTGTCAAAAAGAAAAGTGTCAGGCTTTGTTTGGTTTTTGTTTCCTAATACAGTGGTACCTCAGGTTACAGACGCTTCATATTACAGACTCCGCTAACCCAGAAATGGTACCTCGGGTTAAGAACTTTGCTTCAGGATGAGAACAGAAATCGTGTGGCGGTGGTGCAGCAGCAGCGGGAGGCCCCATTAGCTAAAGTGGTACCTCAGGTTAAGAACAGTTTCAGGTTAAGAACGGACCTCTGGAACGAATTAAGTTCTTAACCCAAGGTACCACTGTAGTGAATGGGGGTAGGGTTAGCAAAGCAGATATGTACATCCATTCCATTCTACTCGTTGCTGAACTGGGGTTCACAGTCTGCACTTAGTGGAGAGCACTTGAAGATGATTCACTTGACACTGCTACATTACAGGAGTAGCATAGTAGATATTAGCAAGTATACATTATGCACAAAGAATTTCATTGGGTTTCTTTCTTTCTTTCTTTCTTTCTTTTTTGCTTTAGGGCTATTGATTCATGTTGATAAAAGAATTACGCTCTCTGCCTTCAAACAACACTTGGAGCCTTTTGTTGGCGTTCCATCTTCTCAGTTTAAGGTCTTTCGAGTTTATGCCAGCAATCAGGAGTTTGAGAGTGTTCGGCTGAATGAGACCCTTTCATCCTTCTCAGATGACAACAAGGTTAGCAAAATATGCTGTTAAATACTGAAATGCAGGTAAATAATCCCCAGAATATGGGGATTATTCAGATATTTTGCATGTGAAGCATTTGTCTCTGTGTTGCAATATAGGGACTTAGTAGCTACATAGGAAAAACCACATTCTACAACTAGGGTAATTTATGAAACTTTGTTAAATATATATATATTCCATAATTGAAACTGTATTTTCTCTTCACCTTACTTGTAGCTAGATGACTTGGGTGGGCCATCTAACCCAAATAGTATATTCCACATTAAAAAAATATATCCCTGACTTGAGTCTGTTGAACACCCTTTTTAAAGCTTCTTGCCACACCTTCCTTCACCCTCCTAAAATCTGAGACTCTAAATTTTGTAGTGCAACCATTCCCTCATGCCTGTAATATCAAAATACCAACATACCAATCTGTGGGCCTTCTGGTGGTTATGATTCTTGCTGTATTGACTAAGGGCATCGACTTGACCCCCACATTGTTGGGATGTATTGTGTGATGTGTCGTCACATTCCACGTCACGTGTCCCGCTCCCACCTAGCTGCTAGCGCTTGTGTGCCAGGCCAGGATGCGCAGGCATCCTGCCACCGAGATGCTGGTGCTCGCACACTGGGTGGGGAATGGGGAGTGCGGAGCTGTACTCTGTGCTCGGCCTCCTCCCCGCACAATATCGGGCGGGGAAAAGCCAGCAAAGTGCAGCCGCCGGGCTCCACACTCGGCCTCCTCTTGCCCATGCAACATCAGCAAGGAGGTGGAGCAGGCCACAGGATTTTGAGGGAGCCCAGGTCCTTTCTTGAAAAATTTGGGGGGGGCTGAAGACTCCACAGCCCCTGCCACTTGACATGCCTGGTATTGACTATATTCCATGTTGATGATAACAGCTAACATCTAATCTTGTTTCTATTTTTCCCACCTCTAATTTAAAAGATAACAATTCGGCTTGGGAGAGCATTGAAGAAAGGTGAATACAGAGTCAAGGTTTATCAGCTCTTGGTAAATGATCCAGAGGTAAGTAAAGCTTGAAAAAACTTGTGTTTGGGCTAGCTTATCATCTGAAAGTTGACCATTTACAGTTTAATTATTTGAGTATGTGCATCATCTTTTTATGGGAGCCAGTGTGACAAAAAACAGAAATTATCTCTGGGAAAAGTTGTGCATTTAACATATAAATTGTGGCATGAATCTGTTGTCACTTAGTTGCAACAGATTCATGCCACAATTTATATGTTAAATGCACAACTAACAATAATTGTTAACAATAATTGGTTAAACCATTGATGTTGAGTTCGTACAACACAAGACAGTGACATGTATTTTCCTTAATCATTAAATGGACATGACACATAACAACAAACCAGTAATTTGCACTTTTAAAGAATTGCATTGCTTTATTACTGAGTTCTGCATACTTGATAAACAGAAATCCTAAATAGTCTTTGCCACATTGGTGGTGATCATGTGTGGAAACCATGGGGTATTTTTTTCAGTGCTATGGAGGCTATGGCAGCAGCCCTGTATTTTATAACTCCACCTTTTATGAGTGTCTCAGAGAGTGATTTCTCTAATAAGCTTAATAATTTTACATTTGTTTTTGCAGCCTTGTAAGTTTCTTCTAGATTCTGTTTTTGCTAAAGGAATGACTGTGCGGCAGTCAAAAGAGGAGCTACTTCCTCAGCTCAGGGAACAGTGTGGACTAGATCTGACTATTGACAGGTAAATCACACTACAGTGAAGTTTATGTGAGGTGCCTAAAGCCTGAACTCAAGATACTTATAAAAAATGGGGTACTGTTGATTTTTGCCATTTAAAGCAAAAAGTATGGGGAAATGCTACTTTTTTTATTACGTGTTTTAAAATTAAATCTTGAGCAAATATAGAGTGACATGGGAAACCTAGTAGCACACAATATCTGTCTTTGCATCAGACTTTATATTGTTTCTCATGGAACAAAAACTTTGCTCCATTTCTGCAAGTTCAAACATTATCCTAAAAAACAAAGGATTCCATATGGATATTGAAAAGTTGTATTAGCCCTCTTAGCTCAAATTAGCTAAGTGCTTGTAGTAGAACACATGACCTTTCCCTAATGTAAACAAGGCATTATTCAGATTAAATACTGTGGCCTTAATCTTGATCATGGTTTTGTTTATGGACATATGCTAACATTTCTGCAAATCTTTTTCCTGTAGATTTCGCCTGAGAAAGAAGACCTGGAAAAATCCAGGAACTGTGTTTCTGGATTATCATGTTTATGAAGAAGACATTAATATTTCAAGTAACTGGGAGGTTTTCCTAGAAATACTTGATGGTAATAAGATTGCACAGTAAAAATTATTTAGCTTAAACTGTTGGAAGCCTTTTAATTGTACCAGAATTAGCTAGCTATATTATCAGAAAATTATCGGTTTTTTAAAAACACATTTTAGTGAGACTAAGTGCAACCAATGTGTATTAATGTATTATAGTAATTCAAAAGGGACAAATGAGTGGCAGGAGCTGTATTAAATTTCTTGACTGTGTGAGTGAGATGTCTTAGCATAATCAGTTTTGAGAGATTCATATGCAGGGTGGAAGTTAAAATTAGAAACTAGATTAAAAACCTATAAATGTTATTCATGGTTATCCTTAAAGAATTTGTGAATATCTGTTCTGCAAATAGTTTTTATTGAGACTACATAATATTTAATTCTGTATCTGTGGAACTACTTGCTCAAAGTCTTTACATTATCTCAAATATTTTCTTTTAAAAATTAATGTCTAGTGACACTTATCCAGAGATATACGAAAGTTCATACCCTGTACAAAGTATCTTTTTATAATACACCAGAATAAAAGAAATAGTTTTAAAATCTAATCTAAAAAGGATCAGAAGCAAAAAGATGGAAAGGAAAGAGGGGGTGTGGAGACAAAAGAGAAAATGAAAAAAGATAAAAATATTTCTGGTTCTCTGTTCCTCAGCTAAATATAGTATGCCATTAGCATCTAATTATTCTATTTTCTATAAGCCATTTTTTTCAATATTCAAATCCAGATATTGCAAGTTCATTTTCTCTTATGCAAAAAGTCCTTGTATTTCCAGTTCTTAAGAAATGTCAATAAATGATTTTTCTCCAATTAAACACATTAACTTTGCCATCTCAGCTAATAAGTTTATCAAATCTTCTTCAGGAGCAGAAAAAATGAAATCTATGTCACAGCTTGCTGTTCTGTCAAGAAGGTGGAGGCCATCAGAGATGAAGCTGGATCCATTTCAGGAAGTAGTTTTGGAGAGCAGCAGTGTTGATGAATTAAAAGAAAAGGTAAATTACAGAGCAGTCCTATGGAGGTCCGGGTGGCGGGGGGGAGTCATCCAACACCCTACCTGCTAATTGTGGTCAGGGCAGCTTTTACCTCTCCTATTGACACATTTTTCAACTCAAGAGTTGTCACATTTATTTATGAGCAACTTCTGAGGATTGCATACCAGTGGTAGATGGGGTCAGAGGCAAAGGTGGGCAGAAAAATGTATGTGACTCTAAACCTTTCAGCCATATAGAAGTCAGAGGTTTCTATATGCACACACTTCTTGCTGTCTTCCATTTCAAACAATCAAGAGTGATCAGTCTAAGGATACATTGTAGCCAGAAAAGAGTACTTGGAAGAGCAGGATGAGTGAGGGATGTGGACTGGGGGGAAAGGATGTGACCTAGGAAAAGTCCCAAGGGCTGAATAGAGAGGCCTGGATTGCCATATTGGGCCCCTGCTTCTGAGTTCCTTGCCCCTTCTGTAGTTACCATATTTTTCGTCCTATAGGGCGCACCGGCCCATAGGACGCACATCGGTTTTTTTTGGGGGGGGGGAATGAATAAAAAAAAATTATTTCCCCCCCAGCCGCGGTTGCCGCCCCAAGCCTTGCACACGTCTGCCCGAAGCACGGGGCACCCTCCGGAGGGCTCCCTGTGCTTCGGGCGGAAGGCTGCCGCCCCAAGCCTTGCGCGCTCGGCGGGAGCTCCTGCCGGGCACGCAAGGCTTGCAGACACTCACCCGAAGCACTGGAGCCCTCCAGAGGGCTCCCTGTGCTTCGGGCAACAGGCTGCCACCCCAAGCCTTGCGCGCTCGGTGGGAGCTCCTGCCGGGCGCGCAAGGCTTGCAGGCACTCGCCTGAAGCATGGGGAGCCCTCCGGAGGGCTCCGCGTGCTTCGGCCGGAAGGCTGCCGCCCCAAGCTTTGCGCGCCCGGCGGGAGCTCCTGCCGGGCGCGCAAGGCTTGCGGACACTCGCCCGAAGCACGGGGAGCCCTCCGGAGGGCTCCCTGTGCTTCGGGCAACAGGCTGCCGCCCCAAGCCTTGCGCGCTCGGCGGGAGCTCCTGCTGGGCGCGCAAGGCTTGCGGACACTCGCCGGGGCTGCAGGCTGCTGCCCACAAGCCTTGTGAGCCCGCAGGAACTCCCGCCGGGCTTGCAAGGCTTGAGGATAGCTTCCTGAAGCCTGGAGAGCGAGAGGGGTTGGTGCGCACTGATGCCTCTCGCTCTCCAGGCTTCAGCGAAAGCCTGCATTTGCCCCATAGGACGCACACACATTTCCCCTTCATTTTTGGAGGGGAAAAAGTGCGTCCTATGGGGCGAAAAATACGGTAATTGATTAACCCCAACTGGAGGGAAAATTAACTATGTTGCTGTACATCTTTCCATATCCATCCTATGTGATGGTGACCTCTGTTCTTCCCCATCATGGAAGTCATTCAACAAACTGAGGCTTAATCCAGACGAGACACATGCTGATGGTGGTTAGTTATGTTGATAGGGGCTGAGAAGTTCACATATCCATGTAAAAATCATACCTGCAGTTTGCCAACAGAGGTTTTGTTCGGTATTTACAAATGGCATTCAATATGTGAAAAGCTGCACTTCTTAGGATTTTGTGCTGATTGTTATGTCAAGTCTTGACACTTGAAGCCCTGATGTCCCTGGTAGCAAGAAGTAGCTTCTTCTAGATTCAGCTAGCTGGAGGCTTCAACTAGCCTTGAAAATAACTTGGCCACAGTGATCCATGATTTGGTAGCCCTCCAGTTGGATTACTGTAATGGGTTATATGTGGGGCTGCCCTTGAAGACAAGGAAACTTCTGTTAGTACAGTACTTGCTGCCTGTTCATTTCCAAGTCCAAGTATTTTAAAGCTCTAAGCAATTTGGGTCTGAAATGTCTCCTGTCAAGCCATCCTGTCTATATCCTTAAGATGTTTGGGGACTTTCTCTTGAGTCCTTGGCAGAGTTTTGTATGTATGTTCTAAGGAAAAAATTCTTTCTGCAGTGGCAGACATGCTTGAGACATTTTTCTCAGCCCTGCCATTTATGAAGGGTTATTTTGCCTCAATCTTTTAGTTTTTTTTATTTTGTTGCCTCTGTATAAATTGCATAATGAATATTGTATTGTATTTGTATGTGGATTTAATGTCTTATTGTATACTATATTTACGAACATTTAGAAATATTTTAAATAACATTTTGTGTAGAACTTTAAATGTGCATAAAACATAAATGCAATTTGTGATAAAGTAGCAGATTTGTTATCTCTTCATCAAATAAATCTGGCACTGAATTTTTTTTACAGCTTAGTGAAATAAGTGGAATCCTTTTAGAAAACATTGAGTTTGCAAAGGTGAGAATTTTATTTTTCTCTTAATCCTGCAGTGTTTTTTTAACTTTTAACATGAAAGCCCATTCCTATGCACTAGCTGTTTGACACAAGAGTCTCTGTACTCATACCATAGTGGATGGTATGCTAAATCCTCTGTTGTGGGGAGGAGAGTAAATGGCGAGCAGGGATCTGGATGATGAGCGCTTTCACTGATGGTCTTACAGTATCTGCAGTTACCCATGTATGTATCTTCTTGTTGTATAGATGCTCTTTTTGCTAAGGTGCTTTGTTCTTTCCAGGGCAGAGGAACATTTCCATGTGAGATCTCAATTTTAGAAATACATCAGGATTTGGATTGGAATCCTAAGGTTTCAACACTGAATGTATGGCCTCTCTACATCTGTGATGATGGAGCAGTGATTTTTTATAGGTATGCCTTTCTGTTGTTGTTTTTTAAATACATTGAAAAACATAGTAATTGTTTAGTACTAAACCAATAACAAAGTTGAGGCTGAAATTCTCCCCCCCCCAACCAAACCTCCAGTGGGGCAGTGTTTTAGAGTAGTCAGGAATGGTCAGTGGATTGTGCACAGGCACTCCTTGCAATCAGTCTGCCCAAGTCTGGTGATCCTGCCACCTCTGATTAAATTAAACTTCAGTGTGTTCTTAACCCTGCTTTCTAGATGTTGCTATCTGTGGGGAAGCTATCACATTAGGCACCATACAAGTGTCCTCAGATCTGCTGTGCCCACCACCAGACTTCCAACTAAATAGAGATATTGTGTCAAAACACTTTTTGTGCACCGTTGCCACTGTTCAAGTATTGTATGTGCAACTACTGTGGTAACTAAAATACACAAGTGGCAGAGTAGGCAGCTCTTTGCAGTTATGCCCGTTCACATACCACCAGTGAAGTACTGACAACTAGGTCTTTTCCTCACCAATTCAACAGTGCAACTGGTCCAAACATTGGCTCTTACTTCAGAGTTCTGCATATCTATTCAGAGCAGATGTCAAAGTTGATTCTCAAATTGCTTACCATATCCTTTCAGAGTCTCGGGTTGATGATGATGGATTTGGGATAGGACTATTGCTTCAGGGGGACCACATGGAGAAAAGCTGTCTTTATCTAGCATTCATCTACTACCATGATGTGCCTAGCATTATGCAAAGAATTTCTTTAAAATCTTTTGACTATGCCTTAGATTAAAAATGAGCAAGCCCTATTTATTTAAAGTACATTATTATGGAATTTAAAATTGTTGTATTTATATAAAAGGGATAAAACTGAAGAAGTGGTGGAATTGACGGAAGAGCAGAGAAATGAGTTAATGAAAAAAGAAAGCAGCAGACTTCAGAAAACTGGACACCGTGTGACCTACTCCCCCCGTAAAGAAAAAGCATTAAAAATATATCTGGATGGAGCACCAAATAAAGATTTGACTCAAGACTGATATTTCAGCATTTTCCCTGGGGAATTTTTTGTTACATGTGAGAGGTACACTACTACTGTGTAGTGCCGTTATGGCAGGACATTAGGTGTAAAGACACCAGCACTGATTGGTAAAACTGCAGCCCAATCAAGCTCAGTGCCCAGTCAGGTCACTGTTTGATTTGGAATCATGTTGTGCACTATAGTCAAATGTACTGTAAAGATAAAAGGGATGTGCAAATAAACAAAACGAAACAAAAAATGGGGCGGGGAGGGGTAATGAGCAAATCGACCATGTGCACATAGCAGTAGCTAGTAAACTAGCCTCAAACAGGATATTCATAGCTTGATAATAAAAGCTGTGCAAAGGCCATGAATGAATTCTTTTCTGTTTTGTTTCACTGATGCACACATTACCTCATTGAAGATTTCTGAAGTAAATGTGACAGTGGCTTTTTGAAAAGCTCAAGAGTGGAAATGTGATGGAATTGGCAGAATCCAACCCTTAAAAGTTAACATTTTTATCTGAATCTTGTTAAGATTTCTCTTCTACAAAGCAGGACATCTCTGAAATAAAAAGAATAAATAAATGTATTTTTTAGCAGAAGTTACCATTACCAGCAGATGGTGTTTCATTTTGGAGCAGTGTTGTAACCAATTTTTATTTAGGTTATGAATAACAGGTGACTTCACTGTTCCATTCAGTGTGTAAATACAACTCTGTCCTGAGTTAGCAGAACTACATTTCAGCTGCTTACTATGGTATTTCTCTTCACATATCAATATTCACTGTATACATTTAAAAGTATAGCTGCCTATTTAAATTTGTATTCATTTTGTGTTTGGCAAATGCTGGGTACTTAGATTTGTAATTTTCCCTTGTTACTGAGTTTTTGGGGGTGGGTTTTTGGGTCAGCTACTTATTTTTGTACATTTTTGTTTTTGAGCTCTTACAGGTTTGGATCTTCTAGTACCATTACAAGTCATACTTTATTTTTCTTTGGAGTTGATCATAGTTTTTATATGTAGCTTTTTAAAAAGTTGGACATCTCCCAGTATAAATTATCCAGTAGTTCAGGAGTGGTACAGATTGATGCAGTAAACATGATTTCATTTGCAAAGCTTAGACAAGTAAGATTTTGCTTTGCTATGTTAAGATCAATTACAAACAATTCTATAGAAGGTTGTCCTTTTTTCAGAAATACCATCTAATTTATATCAATAAAAGGTTTTGGTAATCTTTTCCATGCCAGATGCTGTTTACAACAATGAACATGCCAATAAAACATTTGTTCATTCTGTTATTTTAATAACATTTCTCTGGACTTCTTTTAATACTGAAAATATTTCATCTAGTGTTCATGATACCAAGTTTTTCTTTTTGGATTTAACTTTCACACTAAAGGTCTACTTAAAAGTATGCAGCCTGCAGAAATTATCAATGCCCTGCAGCAGATTATGGAAGAAAGTCACATGCAGCTTGGTGTCAGTCCTATGCTTTCAACATGCAGTTTTGAGACAAGGGTTTCAAGTTGCAATTCAGAGTGCTGCAAGAGCCAGATCAATCACCTTTTTTAAAAAATGGTGATGCTAGACTGCAGGGCTGAACCAAATAAGGAACAAAATGATGTTCCAAGTAATTTGAGCATCAGATTTCAAACCCACCTTCCTCTTGCTATTTAAGTGTTATAACAGACTTACGATCTTTAAATAGTTGAACGAGGGGAAGGGAGAGCAAGGACTTGGTTCAAGAAGGTAGCTTTCTTACAGCCAATTAGGGATGGGGTATGGACTGGACTGGACAGACTGCTATTGCCAGGCATGCGGGTGCATTCTATGTGGGGGAAATGACTGCAGAAGTTAAGTATTACATGTTACATCTCACAGCCAGATGCTTTTAAAGAGTATGGTCTCTCGCAAACTCCCCTTATCTGACTATGCCTGCTTTGAAATTAACACACTTTGGAGGTTTCTGCATAGATAGTGAATTGGCATTTTGATAGTTATCTGGCAACTACACTCTGTCTTAGCATCTTTTTAAAAAAGGGGTTTCAGTACCTTCCTTAGAAAACATGAAGAGCCTGCCCTTAGCTGTAATATAGAATAAAGTTACCTGCCACAGTATTTGTAACTCAGCTTTGACATAGAGTCAATTCCCCTTTTTCATACTGGAGCGAGCTGGGTTCTGTTTCCACTCTAGGCTCCAAATGCAAGAGTTCCACCTATAGTCTACTATGTGCTAAATATTATCTGTAGTGATGTTATTTGAAATAGGGCTGCCAGACATCCAGATTTTCCTGGACATTACCAGGATTTCAAAGGCAGAATTCACATCCGGGGGAAATTTCTGAAAGGCGGTGCTTTGTCCTGTATCTTAGGCAAGTCAATAGAAAAATCACAATTTTATGGCGTTTTTGTAACAAAAAAACCTTAACAACTTTGGGGTCTTCCTAAAGTTTAAAAGGTCTCACAACAGGTTTAGGATAAATTACTTGTGAAGTTTGGACCTGGTGGTTCTTAGCATTATTCAGGAAGGGGCTTGACTGTTGGGAGCAGGTAAGGGCTGAAACAGATGACACTAGGAGAGGGGCTCATTACTAGATTGTGCCCATTACTAGGGAAGATAGTAGGATTCATATGGCTTTTTTCAAATCATACTGCTTTATTGTAAGTGCTCAGTAGCAAATATGCATTTTATATAAAACATACATGCCTACTAGAACTTGCTTCTAGGATGGGATAAAATAGCCATCTAGAGGAATGATTACTATCCTTTTGAGGTTAAAGTTCAGATCTTTGTTAGAGATGTTTACTAATTATTGCTAAATTACATGCCACACTGACTTTTCTCATCCCTTATACCTCATTTTAAAATCTTAAGTCCCTGTAGTTGCTGTTTTTAAAAAATACACAGTTACAGCAGTGTCGTCGGTTATATTTTAAAAGACTGAATAAAAACAATGCCCAGTCTAAAAATCAAGAAGGCTCTTGACAAATTTTGAAAAACAAGCAACATATACATAAAATGCAGAGCTCAAACCACCACCAATAATCATAAATAGACTTAAATTAATCAATCCATCAACAAGTTCAAATCATGCCTTGTTTAAAACTCAAACTTGTCCACAAAAGAGTCCATTGACAACTTTTGACATTATAGTGTAGAATTTGGTTTGAGCTTGAAAAGAGAAAACCTCATCTGATCATGCAAGGGCAGAAGAAGATAACTATGTAGAATATACTCTCAATTATTGCACTTATATCCAGTAGTGAAAAAGGGTGCAAGTTTAGAGTTATCAAACAAGACACTATCTAAATTCCTAGAATGGTGAGTGTGACTAATTAACTTGCTTAACTACTTTACATTTCATCTCCAAAAATCAGATCCAGTTTCTTTGGATCAGTTAAGTCTTCATCCAAACCTTCCTGTACTTCTGTAATCAGTCTCTCTCCATAGTCGCCAGGAATGTGTGAGGTTACAAAATCCAGAAGTGATATTTCATCCACTGGTAAAGGCTTCTCCTCATTTTGGGTCTTATTGAAAGAGAGTTCACAGAGAGAATCACTGCTATGCCTGTTGAGAAAGTTGTGCATTTCTCTTAGATAAGTTATACAAGTGCCTATGCAAGCATGTATACAAGTGTGAGAAACCAGTCCAAAATATAATTTGCTTCAGGCTATGAGGCATTTTAAAAGAAGCCAGAACATGTACCCTTAAAATGCAGTGGTCCTGTTTGCAATTCTGTCTTGGATATATCCCAAAGTAGACCAGTGCTACTGAAAATTCTTTCCATTCTCCCTGAACTCTGAAATGATAACCCTTCTTTTGCCACTGTTCAGTTAGGGTCAAAAGAAAGGCAAATCTGATATATTCATGGCATTTATTTCCTATGGAAATTAGGTTTAATACACTTTAGCTCCACTCCAAGTCAAACTTAAGTGCAATTCAAACCACAGAGGCTTAAGTTAGTCTTGAGTAATTTGTGCACTTGATTTAAGCCTGAACCAGGAGGATTGCATCCTTAAGTTTTTTGGGAAGATGAGACCTGGTCCACCCCAAAAAATCAGCAGTCAATATTTTTGCAGTGTGCACATTCACCCCCAGCCTGGTACCCTCCATACATTTGGACTAACTCCTGTCAAGATCAGACAACTGGCCATGCTGGCAGAGACTGCGTTAAAAATCCAGTAACATCTGGAAAGCCCCAGGGCAGGGAAGGCTTGTCTGGAAGTCATATGTCCAGAAAGTGGGTTTGTCTTCAAGTGAAAAATGAGGTGTGCACACAGGATCTGCTCCTGATCTTTCTGTGAAAAATCCATTTTCCTACCTCTGCATCTGACAAATGAATCCATGTGCACATGGGCAGCGATCGAGGGCTCCATCTGGCTCCAGCTCCCATGTAATTAGGTTAAGAAGCCTGTTTGAGGGATCATAGCAAGGCTCTCTCTCTCCAGGTAATGGGGTGCACACAGGGAACAGAAGGTCTGTAGGTTGAAATTGGAAAATCCAGTAAAACATCTGATCTCTTCAGTTTCACATGCAGAATATGTGCAGGTTGAATATGTAAAATAAGGAATATAAAGTTGCCTAATATTAAATATAAGACAAGCTGAGTTTGCATAGCAATGTCAGTCCTTTTCCTTCCAACAAATTCTAAGGGTTCACCTAGAAAAAGTTTCTTAATTCACTTAATTAAGTTACAAGGACACAATACACTACTAATGACAAATAGATCCACAGGAATCCTAACCCTAACCAAGATAGCACATGTATTTAGTCATATGTGCACCATCTTGTTTTCAAGGCCTTAAAACAAGCCTTTAGTGCTCTCAGTTGGAACAAAAGGCTGCATATCTCTATCCTGAAAACCAAATTCACTGATTGCACATTCTTGTGATAAAGGGTGGTGTTCTACTAACTCAGAAGAAATTAATACCATTAGCATACCATTAGCAGCTAGTAATCTCAACACAGCATGTCCTGCTCAAGGTATGAGCAAAAAGATAAACATGATGTCTAGGATTATTTGAAAAGAACCGATATGTTCATTTTAGGGAAATGGGAGCTAATTTGCTTAGTAACAGATATCAACGTTATCAGCATCTATTCTATGTAAGATGCTTCAATTACCTTTATCTTGTTTCTTTACAGTACCTTGTTTCATTCCATAAGAGCTGTTTGAGATCAATGCTAATCCTATTTTACAGATTGCAGAGGACTAAGAGCTAGTGGGAACACTTGTTACCAACATACCATATGGTGATAATTTGTATGGGAAATCTCTTCCTCTGACAATTTCTCTTTCATACTGAGTGATCATGAGAAAAAAGCCACAAGACAGCAAGCTGCCCTCTGGACATCCAACGAGATCACGGCTGGGCAGGGACATGGACTCAGGGAAAGTGTGTAGGACTATGCTACCTCTCCGATTTAAGCTAAGGAAGACTTTCCCAGTGCCTGGTTCTCATTTTCATACTCTTGACAATGGTAGCTTTTCCTCAAAAGCATTGTAAAATTTCTAAAGCAGAGCCTCAAGAAACACAACCTCCCATATCAACAACCTTGCAAATACAAAGTAGACTGAAAGGAGTTTCAAGATTAAGAAAACTGCTGCTAGTTGACAGGAAATCTCGCACAAATCATCCAGAGGTTTTTTTAAAAAAGTACTATTTTCATAGCATCATGCTCAGTTGTCAAGCACACTGCTTTACCATTTGGCCAAATTTTGTATTATACAAGATGTGCATTTTATGGATTATTCTCTGCCACGGACTTCTTCTACACATATAGATTAATATATACCAGCCTCCCTCAATCTGCTGTGCTCCAGTTGTTTTGGAGTACAACTCTTCGGCTATGTCCAAAGTAAGAGGAAGAACAAGCAAGCAAGTGGTAGGAGGCAGCTGCAGCCCAAGACAGGAAGAGAGGTAGTAAGGGAACACCTAGCTACTTCAAATGAATTCAAATCTCCAGGGCCTGATGAGCTGCATCCAAGAGTACCAAAGCAGCTTGTGGAAGTAATTTCAGAGCCTTTGTCTATTATCTTTGAGAATTCTTGGAGAACAGGTGAGGTCCCTACAGACTGGAGGTGGGCAAATGTTATCCCCATCTTCAAAAAGGGGGGAAAGGAAGACTCATGTAACTACCAACTGGTGAGCTTGACTTTGATACCAAGGAAGGTCCTAGAACAGATAATTCAACAGTCGGTTTGTGAGCATTTAGAAAAGGATGCTGTGATCACTAAGACCCAGCATGGGTTTTCTCAAAAATAAGTCATGCCAGACCAATCTGATTTTTTTTTTTTTAATGGAATTGCAAACTTGGAGGATCAGGAAAATGCTGTGGACATAGTGTATCTTGATTTCAGTAAGGCTTTTGACAAAGACTTCCATGATGTTCTCACAAGGAAGCTGGTAAAATGTGAGTTGAAAGAGAACTGTTAGGTGGATTTGTAGCTGATTGACTGACCAAACCCAAAGGGTACTCATTAATGATTCCTCAACATCCTAGAAAAAAGTGACAAGTGGGGTGCCACAGGGTTCTGTCCTGGGCTTGTTGTTGTCTTTCGAAATGACTTATATGAAGAAATTGAGGGGATGCTCATCTAATTTGCAGATGACACCAAACTGGGAGGGGTAGCTAATGATGCAGAAAACAGAATCGGAATTCAAAATGACAGTAACAGATTGGAGAACTGGGCACAAGCTAACAAAATGAATTTCAATAGGAACAAATGTAAGGTTCTACACTTAGGCAGGAATAACCAGATGCACAAATATAGGATGGGGACACCTGGTTTACTAGAAGTACATGTGAAAAAGATCTAGAGGTCTTGGTGAAACACAAGCTTAACATGAGTCAACAGCAGCAAAAAAAAGTTAATGCTATTCTAGGCTGCATCAACAGAAGTATAGGTCCAGATCAAGGGAAGTAATAGTACCACTGTATTCTGCCTTACTCAGACCATACTTGGAATATTGTGTCCAATTCTGGGCACCACAAGCTGGAACATGTGCAGAGGAATTGATCAAGGGTCTTGAAACTAAGTCTTAGGAGTGCTTGAAGGAGCCTGGAAAAGAGACTGAGAGGAGATATGACAGCCATCTTCAAATAACTTAAGGGCTGTCACATGGAGGAGGGGCATGCTTGTTTTCTCCTGCTCTGGAGCGTAGGACTCAAACCAATGGCTTCAAGTTGCAAGAAAGGAGATTCCAACTAAAGATTCAGAAAAACTTTCTGGCGGTAAGAGCTGTTCAGCAGTGGAACAGGCTCCCACGAGAGGAGGACTCTCCTTCCTTGGAGGTTTTTAAGCAGAGGTTGGATGGCCATCTGTCATGGATGCTTTCGCTGAGATTCCTGCATTGCAGGGGACTGGACTAGAAGACCCTTGGGTCCTTTCCAACTCTAAGATTCTATTATTCTTGTCATCCCTATCCATTGACCATGCTGGCTGGGGCTGATGGGAATTGTAGCCCAAAGCATCTTGAACAGGGCCGTCTTAAGCATATCCTGCACCATGGTGCAAAGATCCCTCCAGCGCCCCCCAACTCCAAAACAAGGGAGGTGGAGGTGGAAAATGTCCTCTGCCTCCCCCACCGCCCCGATCCCTGGCATGGTGGTGGCGATCAAGCAGGAAAACATCCTGGTTGACATGCTCTCAGGTGTTGGGGCGCCCGAGAAGGCAGCCCAGGAAGGCTGCACGCTGCCTTTCGCCAGGAAGCAGGAGGAGGACAACGACCGGAAGCAGGGCCGTCTTTAGCAGATGCAGAGGCTTGGGAGGGAAGCAGCTTCCATCCTAAGCCTCTGCGGGGATCGCTCTCCTCCGTGAAGGCTTGGGAAGGAAGTTGCACACCCGCCAGCCATATAGTTGGCAGGGCGCAGCTGGCGGGTGTGCAGGGAAAGGGGATGCTGCCGGCAAAGCCGTGCAGCTCCCCCACTCGCTAGGGTGCCCCTGAGAGGCCAGTGCCCTGGCACAATGAACCACTAAGACCAATGGGAAAGACAGCTCTGATCTTGAAGGTTGGTGAAGAGCAATATACAGTGGAAATGCAAGCTCACACACTGAAGTAGTTTCTTGCTTGGCCTCTCGTGCAAGGGAAAGAATAGGAACAACAGCAGAAAGTGATGTAGTGGCTGACCTTTTGAAAATGCGCAACACATTCCAGGATTGCAGTCTTTCTGGTTTTCACAAATCGTTCCATTTTCTCCTTTTGAGGCAGCTTTCACGCACTCACCCCAGACGCAGAGTTGATGTCCACAACACTCCACATCTCGAGAGCATTGCTTAGGAGAGAAAAATAAACACACACATGCTGAATTGGTTCTTAATCATAATGGGACACACAACATCATAAATACAGTCAATAGAACCTTGCTACAGTAACTTGCATCGGGCATGAACTTCTTCATAGACCTGCATTAAACAATCCCACTGACCTAAATTCTGAAAGTCCACACTATCACTGCATCAGTAATTCTGTAACAGCTTAAAATAAAAACATGGCGCTTGCCTAAGAAACACACCAACACAAACCACAAAGAAAAAACAGATATAGTGGGGTGACTTGCTCCTGATCAAAATGCAGCTAAGTCTGGATTATTGTAATGTGCTCTATGTGGGACGGTTCTTGAATACTTTTTGGAAGCTGGTGTAAACCAACGGCACAAGCTAGGTTTCTAAAAAAATCCAAAAGTAAAGGGGATAAAGGACACCTCTGTAAAGTACCCTACTTAGTTTATATGAATAAACCTATTTTGACTATTAGTTTAAAGGTTGGACTTAAATGTAGAATTCTGCTCCTGTGAAAAATCCAGTTATGTTTTTCTACCATGCTGAACAGGGTATTTCCTGTCATTACATTTAAGGCTCACATATAAACAATTTAAACCACATGTTTCTAATTTAAATTGAGAGCTCAGCAGGCATTTCATCAGTACTTTACCACCTTCACTCTGCTTTTCTTGTACTTAAAATAAATAGGGCTCTACCAGTCACTATTATTCACATTACCTAGGCATCACACAATCAACATAGTTCCGTTATATAACTTCAGCCTCCCTGCCAAGTTAGGAAGAGCTAGATGGGGGGAAGGGGGATGCAATGCTCACAGTGTGTTGAGTTTTGCAAACATGACACCGGTACTCCAAGCCAGAGAATTCACAGTATTTTCCTGTCTCACAGTCCTCATCAATAATGCACTCCTGAGAAAAGAAATGACATACCTTTGGTAAGTATAGAAGAAATAGTTGCTGCGATAACACCACATGCAGCTAAGATTTACTAGTAGCAGACTGGGACACTGCGGTCCTACACATTGCTTTACATAGCAAAGCTATGCGGTCAACCTATTACTTGAAAGTAAAGAATATCCTTTTGCAATCACATACAGTACATGCAGAGTTTTGCCAAACTTTGTCCCACGTCACAGAAAACAGCAAAACAATTCTGTGTTGACCTCCCTGGATGCACTCATTCAGTAACACTAGATCAATATATTGTCAGGTCATATCAAAGAGCTGCTACAAATGGTACATAAGAGTCCAACATCTTACATAGCAGTAAGTAAAAAAGTGATGGACGTATTTCAGGCTGAACTGGATTCCTAGCTGGATTCCTTTCATCAGTTTCTCAAAAGAGTACATGACTTCCCCAAAAGGTCGAACGCAAGATTTTATTGCAAAGCAGTTTATTGCGTGTTTAAATTGGACATCTTCCTTGTTTTCTAGGCTTGGGGAAGATTTCAATTTCAGACATTTTCAAAAACAAAACAAAACTAGCAGCCAGCACACTGAAGGATTAATATCTTAGAAATATTGCCATGGACCTCATCAGATGTATTCTAGCTTAAATACTTTCCAAGTACTTTTGCAGACAGTATAAGCTGCGAAATGATGTGGAAAAAGGCAAAGAGCCACTTATACCACTATAATTATATAAATGGTTATAGTGCTATACCAAGAAGAATGCTGAAATCGCGAATCATAAGAATGCTTCCTCCTCATTTCTTGGCTATGTAGTTGGCACCTTACTGACTTATAAGTCATGCTGACTATGGAAATCAATGGACTTAAATTACTTGAGACCATTGACTTCAATGGGTCTATCCAAAATATGATTAATGTTCCATATCACTCTTAGAGTACAGAGCTGTGCTTAACAGGAGTGCGCCTAAATTAGGCTTGATACAACTAATATTTTAACAACTCACTGTATTAAAATAGAACCACTCTTTGCTGTAGGGGTCATTGGGCCAGTGTGTGCATTTTGAATTTTAAGAAAGTGTTGTGGGTACCAGCCACAAATGGAGGGGCACTGCATGACACAAAGTGGTTGCCGTGGTAGCATGACATAACAAAAGGCATACACCCCTCCATTAGCCATCCCCCAATTAATGGGAAAAAACACCTGCATCTAGGACTGCCAACAGGATTTCCTGGGGGAGGTACTCTGTATGTGGATTGGGCCTCCTGCACCCTCACCCCACATCTATTGGCAACAACTGCTGCTTATGTACCTATATTTACTTAGCCTAGCCTACCTCACAGGGCTGTTGCAAAGATAAAGGGGGGGGAGGGAGGATAATGTACACAACCTTGAGCTCCTGTGTGGGGTGAGTAGCAAGGTAGAAACATATAATATCATTCACAGATAATGTTGAGAAAGCAAGAAAAGCAGTTTTCTTGCTTTAACAGCAATGTTTCACTGTCTCAACAAACAGTATTTCATTGTCTGACTCAGTCCCTTTGTATCTGCAGTGGGCAGACTGTGGTACAGTTTAATCTCAAAACAAAACAAAAAAACGAAAACGAAAGAAAGAAAGCTTGAAGTTCCAAAACAAGTTAGTTGTCAAGAACTGCCAACTTTCCACACTGATTACAAGTCATGCTTGATTAGAGAGGCCTGTGAATTTTAAAATATAAGGCGGCAGGGAACCCCCTTTGAGTTTGTCAACGTCCTTCAGAATAAGTCCTGATTCTGAGCAGCTAAACTCACCTTATATTAGAAGCTTGTTTAAATGAGTCTCAGATTCCAAGAGCAGCAACTTTGGCCTCAAGAACCCAGAATTCAAGACTTACCAGTCACAATGGATTGTACACTCTTCTTATGCTAGGTGGAATTGTGTTTTCAAATGCTCTCTTTTATGAGGAAAAGAACACTTGTGTAATTCTATGAAATAGACTGCATTAAATTCTGATAAGCTATATAAGCTGCCTATAAGGTAGTCAACATGAAAGCAGTTCACAAGCGCTTGAGATTTTGACTAACAAGACTTGACGTCAACTCAGCCAGAAAACTCAGTTTCCCTCACTGGGATCCAGGCTGCTTTCTTTTGCATTATCTTGTACAAAAATAAATTGTAAATTGCACCAAAACTTTGTATGTAACCTTCATCTACATCAGGTCTGCTTTTGCTACTATATAAAGTAACTTTTAGAAAATACTTGAAGAGCTGCAAATAGACAAATGTGTTCTATAGTGCATGCAGCTTCTCTATGCCAACAACTTATTTAAAGCTATGATAGGTATCCATGGGAAATCTGACTTGGAGAGTCAGAGATCAGGGAGAGATGGGGAGAGGGCTGACCCTAAGTCTATAATCTATCTACTTGGCAGACATAGTAAATGCACAACTGTGAAGACTGCACATTCTCTATCTGTAGTAACTGAAAAGAGGAGAAAAATCTTGAGGGAAAATGTTCTGTCTTGTCAGGGAGATTCAGAATTGTAAGTTTATGTTTTTATTCATTCAGGTTTTACATAATTTTATTAACGTTTGCGTAAATTCCATTTCCTTTTAGTATTTCTTTAAAGTGGGACTTTTTTAAAAAAGGGTCATTCTGCACTATGCCAGAGAAGTTCAGCACTTTCAGGCTTGTCTAGATTTAGTTTTACGTATGTGGGTCTGAATTACCTTCTACTGATGTTACCTTGTGTCATGCAAGAAGGATTCATACAGAGCCACCTTACATAACTAATTTTTAATACGTTTTGACTTAAAGGTCTGGCCTACATTATCTTCTGTTGTTGCAAGCTGCATCAGAACTTTCCATGACTCACCACTGAGCTGTGCTTATGAAACACTCTTTCTAAAAAGCAAACTGTCTCTCAACTAGTGTTGTGGAGCATTATGGAAAATTGTGGGAGAATTTGTTCTCTCCTTTGAACATTAGAAGCGCTTAGTGTTCCAGGGACAGATGAAGGCACTGCATATGCAAGATCTGTCAGACTGCATTCTTGGTATTCAAGAATACTTTGGGTCCAGGCTAACTGAAACATCAACTACCCAAGAAAACCTGGTTGTTTTCTACTGGTCTTGCAACTTCTATGGCAGAGATGGGAAATGCACGGCCCTCTGGATGTTGTTGCACTCCAAGTCCCATCTGTTCCAGCAACAATGGGCAAACGCCAGCGATGATGTGAATTCAACATCTGGAGGACCATAGGTTCACCTTTTTTCCACTGGAATGTTTCCAAGTGCAACAGAACTACCATGCAGATTTTTGTCATGCATTATTTTGACAGGACGAAGGAAAAGCTCAGATCCACAGTGAATAAAATATTGGTTTGATGGCAGTATTCTTCTGGATCGCCTTCCTGACAACAGCTAGCAGTGACTCAGCCTTCCAGAAAGCTCAAACACTCATTAGCAAAATATGCTGAAAAAAACCCTTGAAAGTCTTAATCAGAAAAAGGGAACAAATAAGATTTTATCTAGCTGACATAAAAAGCTTAACTTTATCCAAGTAGTTCCAGTTTATATTAGTCATTCCTCTATGCTTCTTTCTCATGCACTCACTGGATTCAGCTAGACTGAGAGGAGAAGATAACACAAACACACACACACACACACACAAACACACACACACACACACACACACACACACAGCCTAGTTCACCCCCATCAGCATTTACTTATTGTGCATTCATGGACCTGATCCATGTGTGGTGTGGGAGCTTCTTATTTAGGGCAATGAGATTTGATAGAGTTCTATCTTAAGTTCATTTATTGCACTGGGTCTACTCTGGGCTTGACTTAGTTTGCTATCACCTATATGCTTTAAAATTTCTACTGTGCTTTCATGGTTTGGTTTGGTTTGGTTTGGTTTGGATTGGTTCTGTTTTATATTGCTTTGTTTTAGTGGATTATCAGTCCCCCTTGGAGTGAACTACTGCAGGCTAGGGCATTTTAACAAATTAACAAACCAAACAACCTATAACTCAATTTAGCGTGCCAGCATTCTTTTTGATGGGCTATAGCAGCTGCAGGTTGCAATATTGTTTACACCTGCTGATTTGATTTGGGATAAGCAATAAGCAGCAAATGCTTAGTACATGGAAACTGAAGTGTCATCTTCCCACATCTATCTCCATCACATCATGAATATACTGCATGAGCCAAGAGCTTCCAGCACTTCTGTATCATCCCACTCACCATACTCCCAGTTTATACCCATAAATTTTCAAAAGCAGGTGACATTTTATGCTTTCCCCACCCTTTAACACTGGACAGAGACAATGTTTTCCAAAAGGCTAAAGACTCGTAGGTAAGACTGCAGACACAGAGGCTATGGGACTTTGCTTCTTAGTGCACCTCTTCTGGGGAATTTCTTCTAAAGCAATTCTAGTAACTTACGTTCCCAAAGACAAGGCCTTGCAACTAGGGGGCTAATGTTTTATATCGTCCAGTATATGTTAGGACTTGAAGCCAGGAACAGATGCCCAGCAGCCTAGCTTTATACATTCAGATGCTTAGCATACAACAAGAGGGTTTTTCTCAGACTTCTGGTAAGTTTCTTCAACCCAATACAAATTGACTAAGGAATGACACGCACCAACATTTAAAGCACAAATTTAATTGTTTTACCTGCTGGCTCTTTATTCTTGTTGCTTTTTAGAATTATCATATTTTAATATTCTTTTATTAGCTGCCTTGCACTTATGTAGGGTAATATGTAATTTAAGTATTTTAAATAAAGTATATTTACTAGTAACGCCAGTATATAAGCCTGCACCGTCTTCAAGGCTGCATCATCACTTATTGCTATCAATTATCTTTTGAGGCTTTCCAATATTTGTTTCAGAATTCCTCTGATCGAAAACAAAACAAACATGGATTATGATCCACAATTTCAAAGCAAGAAAAGCTCTATAAAATTAAAAGTATACATTGCTCCAGACTGAAAATCTGAGAAATTATTTTAAACTTTGTCAATATTAAATGTAGGTTTAAGAAAATACCCAAGTGGCACCACAATGGATAGCCACAATTTATTCAGCTCCATCAGCTCACAGCTCAAGTTCATGAAACTCTTGGATGAAAGCCTAATATCCATCTTAGTGCCATCAATCGCAGCTGAAATCTGAGTAAGGAAGAGTTGGTCTGAGTATGTAAATGGCGCCTCTTCAACAACACAGCACCTTCCAAGAACTGGACTCTGGTGCCAGTACTGGCAAAAAGCCCAGTTCCTGTTCTAGGGACTAGGAATAGATATTTTCACTTGGGGGCCAGAAAGGACATCAACTGAGCTGTCACCAAAATGGGAGTGTGAAATATGCTCTTTTGTGAGGGGAGTTCTAAAATAAGGCTTTGCTTCTATTATCTTTGTGTCCATGTTATTTAAAGTAACATTTTAAAAGCTATATGGATTTCAA
This sequence comes from Podarcis cretensis, assembly GCF_951804945.1. Lineage (NCBI taxonomy): Eukaryota > Metazoa > Chordata > Lepidosauria > Squamata > Lacertidae > Podarcis > Podarcis cretensis. The sequence continues at coordinate 69,588,578 of NC_137170.1, read as the reverse complement.
ACGGCTTTTCTTCTAAAAGCACGAGACTTGGGCAGTTTTTTCAACCGCTGTATTTAATGTCAGCTAGAATTTTACCTACTAATAGCAAAGCAAGTCAGAGGAGGGAATAAGCCAAAAATCACAACAGAAGATTTGTCCTCCCCTGAATGATGTCATGGCTCAGGTATCAAGTGACCTGATGGTTTTAACTCTGGCCTAGCTAATGGGATGCACAGTGACAAATACCTTAGCAGAATGCAAGCACGGTACAACATAACCTTTGTGCAAACTGGGCAAGTCGGACTACAATGCGTGCAGGATTTGCCAAAAGTTTGCATGCCATTCACACATGTTCCTGAGGCACAACATTGTCCCCACGCCACATGGAGAGACATGGTAGAAACAAGCACCTGAACCTTGTCTCTAGCATGAAGCACATTATTTACTTCAGTTCTCTGCATGAGGCACACAGCAGTCTATAAATATGAATCACTGAAACAAATGGACCATCCATCAACCCTAACAGTTTAGCCATTGGGCGCTATCCAACTGAACAGTTCCACTACTTTGGGCTCTGCACTGGAACTACTTCTCCCCGCCCCCATGCCTGCTCTGGAGGAGTGAGAGAACACCAGGTTTTTTTTGTGGGGGCAGAGAGACAAGAGGAATGGATACTGCCCATTATATACAGCACTGAACATCTTTGTAAAGTTAGGAGTTTGTCTTCACTTTTCAAAAGCAGAAGTCACTTACATGATTCCTTTTGCTCTCTCCTTCCCGTATTGATGTAATAATAGTTTCAGAATAGCTAGTCGATCCAGTCTTGTTATCTGTGGCCTAATATTGCAAATAAACACAGTACATTAAATCAATATTTTAAATTCATTTCAGTTAAACAGAGATATGGGGTGTTTCTAATCTCCATGTATTAATCCCTATTTTTTTAAAAATACCCATTATTTTGAACTATCATCAAGGAAATGATACAAATGAAAGATATGAGGGGCACACATTTTTTAAAAAAGAAAGCATGAAATTTACTCCTTACTATGTAAAAATATTTGGAATGCTTTGTTCACCAAACATGCAACAGAAATGGAGGGCAGTGTTGCAGTCCAAGGCCGTAAACATTGTAGGAGCATCTCTAGACTACTTTCCACAGACCTCAAGGAGAGTCAAAAGGAGGCTACCAATGTAACTCTATGCATACTTACTTGGGAGTAAGCCCCACTGAACACAATCACACTTATTCCAAGTAGACTTGCATAGGATTATACTGTAATAATACATTTCTGCTCAGCTTGTCTACACCCAGCTCCTTCACACTAAATATGCCTTTTTCAATGCCTTGACAATTTCCCTTCCATATACGTTGGCTCAGACCACTGAAGCTTTTATAGGCAATAAGCCAACACCTTGGCCTGGGCCCAGATATTGGAAATGGACAAAAGTTACTTTACTATATTGTTAGCACATGGGCAGCATGATTCTGCCAGCGGCTGTAAACTTTCAACCAGCCTTCCAGGGGCAGTACAGTGCAAAAGGTATTATAGAAATCCTATTGTTACCACGGCACAGACAATATAAATTACAGACAAAATGCAGCTCTTTACCTTATTAATTTCTTGGTGACTATGTATGGTTTTATTTCCAATTTTTGTATCTGTGTCCGATTCATTGTGGTAGTTGGCAGGTAGCTTCTCAAAGTCAACTTCTATCCTTTTAGAACCTTCTTCCTCTGCCTCCATCTAGCAAAATCATGATCAAAACAAGTAATAAATACTAGACAGCATCTAAAGCAATTATTAATTATAGGCAGCACTCAACAAATTATGTATATTATTGGAGACTCTACATTCTGCCTACATCAATGTGACCTGGCCCCGATCCCATAACTGTCCAGAAAACAAAGTAACTCCCACTAAAAAAAATAGCCTTCAAAGAGGGCAAGGACACAGTTATTTGCAAAAATAATATCCATGACAGACAGCCACAGACAATCAGCTCCAAGGACTGTGAGTACTAACTTAAACAATCAATTAGCTTCAAGCACTGACAGCTGACTCCCAAGAGTTACTCTCAGAATGCTGACCATTGACAGCAGCAGCCATGTCCAAACCTGGCCAGCAGCATCAATGCTCCCCACACTGCTGTAATTTTACTTGCCTTCAGAGCAAACAAAGTAGTCTTCTGGTCTTTGCATGCCCTGAAATGGACCTGAAATGCAGGGTTGGGGCTGAGGGATTTCTTGTTTACTTATCTGATTGGCACACACTGTGGGTCTTAAGCTAGCTAGTCTCTGGGTCCGACAGGTTTGCATGCCCTGAAAGAGTTGTGCAACTAATCTGACTGTTCAAACATGGTGGTTCATTTTGATGGCTGAAGCAGGCTGTCAACTTTGCTGAATCTTCATTCTAGGAAAAGCTACACCTGTACATCTGCCTCCCCTGCAGCTTTAAAAGCACAAGAACCCTGTGTGGAGAAAATGTGCTAATCACAATCTAAACACTGGGAGCAAGTCCTACTGCATTCAGCAGGGCTAGATTCTAAGTAAACATGCACCGGACTAGAACTGAGTATTGCAAAATAATTTCCTTCCTAAAGACAATGTTTGCTGCCTTTTCCATAGGAACGATGTATTATTCCTGCATGTAATGACTAATTATATTGTGATGATTAACAAAACCCTATGCATTCTACTCTGAGGTAAGTCCTGTGGGGCTTACTTTCATGTCAGCATGCACAGGACTACAGCCTTGCAGGACTTCAACTACCAATAGCTCTGCTTCTTGTTATCCCTGACTCTGACTCTGCATATGGTTGTCTGCTTTGTCCTCCACACCACCAGCCACCACTGGCTAATACTACAGGTGGGCGGCTCACAGCATATATCAAAACATACAAAAACATCAAACATTAAACATGTCCTGATACAGGGATGCCTTCAGATGTCTTCTAAATGTCAGATAGTTGTTTATTTCCTTGACACTTGAAGGGAGGGTGTTCCACAGGGCGGGCACCACTACTGAGAAGGCCCTCTGCCTGGTTCCCTGTAATGTCGCTTCTTGCAGTGAGGCAACCAGCAGAAGACCCGAGGAGAAGGACCTCAGTGTCCGGGCAGAATGATGGAGGTGGAGATGCTCCTTCAGGTATACTGAACCGAGACCCTTTAGGGCTTTAAAGGTCAGCGCCAACACTTGAATTGTGCTCACTGGGAGATAGTGAAGATACTTTAGGACTGGTGTTATATGGTCCAGGCAGCCACTCCCATTCACCAGTCTAGCTGCTACATTCTGTATTAGTTTTAGTTTCCAGGTCACCTTCAAAAGTATCCCAACATAGAGCGCATTGCAGTGGTCCAAGTGGGAGATAACCAGAGCATGCACCACTTCGGCGAGACAGTCTGCAGGCAGGTAGGGTCTCAGCCAGCATACCAGGTGGAGCTGGTAGACAGCTGTCCTGGACACAGAATTGACCTGTGCCTCCATGGACAGCTGTGAGTCCAAAATGACTCCCAGGCTGTGCACCTGGTCCTTCAGGGGCACAGTTACCCTATTCATGACCAGGGAGTTCCCCCCACCTGCATGCCCTCTGTCCCCCAAAAACAGTCTTGTCAGGATTCAAGCTCAATCTGTTAACCACCAACCATCCTCCAACCGCCTCCAGGCAGTTAAGCAACTGAATTGTGCCACCAATAGGAATCCATTGCAGATTTAAACATAACCTACTGTGTAGCCTTTGGAATTAGAAAACTAAGTATGAATTATACATGGCTTTAGGAACATAACCCCTGCACAAGTTGAGGGCTTACTGTAAACGCAAAGTTATCTAGTCCCATTTGGGTATTTGATGTGTGCTAGAGCAGTGTTTCCCAACCTTGGGCCTCCAGCTGTTTTTGGACTACAACTCCCATCATCCCTAGCTAGCAAGACCAGTGGTCAGGGATGATGGGAATTGTAGTTCAAAAACAGCTGGAGGCCCAAGGTTGGGAAACACTGTGCTAGAGTGTGTGGTATACAGATATAAAATGTAACGTAATACTTCTCCTGTCCAGCCAAACCTAGAAATGCTGCAATTTATAAAAATGTTCGTGTGACAATTTTTTTCCAGAGAAGGAAAAAGACAGACACACCCGTTCATGGGAAAGAAAAGGAAAGAGAGACAAACAGAATTAGTTCACTGATAAGAGATTGTAAAGACTACTGCACTGAAAGTTCTCTTTTCCTTTGTTTGCTACTATTTCGTTTGTCGGAGAAGTCAGTTTGCTGTGCTTTTGTTATCGCTTGTTAAGGGAAGAGAGTAATCCACCCCTCCTCTTCAATTATTTGCCTATTCCTGTACTTCCCAAGATAGATGTTTGAACTGTCCTAACACATTAGAACTATGGAACTAAGAAACTGTGTTATGTTTGCTTTGAGCAAACAGAAGGCAAACCTATAATCAGGCTAGAGCAGATGGCTAAATGCATTCTCAAGTCAACTTCACCACCCACCTATATTGCAATCTAGAACCAGCCCAGTCATTAGGCAGGGTGAGGCGCTGCCTCAGGTGGCAGAAGTACCCCAGGTGGCACCCCCATGGGTACCCTGCCTGTCCTGCTGCCTCCTCCAGTGGTGCATGTTTTTGGCAAATCTTGACCAAAATTGCACAGGATATCACCCCAGATCACTGCAATCTTGCCTGAAATTGGTGCTGATGGTGGTGGCACTTCACCACCAGCAGTGTATGCAACAGGGTGCAAGGTAGTGGCAGGAGCAGGTATGGAGGTGGCAACATCAAGTGGCAAAACAGGAGATGCTACCCCTGTTGCAATCACAATCACTTCCAGGAGGCTCCACTAGGGGCTATTCAAAAACAGGAGTTGGGACTTGTGAACAAGCTTTTTATATCATTTCTGGTAGGAACCACAGGTATGATTAGAAGTGAGAGAAATTCAATATTCATTCCCACTTCATGAATAAACAGATTAGCCATGTCCTCTTATTCCGCTCTCAGTGTACTCATGGTGATAGATTCAGACCAGTTTAAGCTATTGCAAGTCCAGAATTCAGGGCAAGGAGGTGTTCACATAACCAGGGATCAGGTCTTAACACAAACGGCATGCCAACCCATATGAGTTTATTGGCAGCACAGATTATTACTGAACAGATTAAGGATGGAATTCAACATACTACTAAGGAGACCATTCCATCAGTGCAACTGTTCCTGTTTGCCCAATGGAGTGACAGCCCTTCCCTTTCCACCATGTGCAGTTCTGAAGATTTTCAAGACCCTCCAGAGCAGTTTTGGGGGAGGAGGTACACAGGTGGAGAGGGGGAAAGCCCTGTTATGCTAGTGGGATTCCTTGCTCTGGCTTCAGCTAGCAGAATGGGCTAACTGGGTTGGCTCTTATTTTCCAAATAAGAGTCAAACTCTACTCATGAATAAACACTCCCATCTTCCCATGTGCATAAGTATACTGTTCAGTTCTTCAGCACAAAGGACACAGACTCTGTTCAGGGTTGCAGCAATTTTAACAATGTATGTCACATGTTCAACTTTAGGGAAAGCATGTGATGTGTTATAAATCAGAATTGTAGTGTTGGGTGGACATTGTTTATATTCCTTACCAAGTCTCCTTTCCATTTACTACTATCACTTACATTCTTGTGTGCTGAAATATCCAAAACCAAGCTACAGTGTTATGGAAAAAGGAAAAGTGTTCTTACTGTGTAAACCTAATACACTGAAGGATCATATGATGGAAATTCTGGCATATGCGTAATGATACTTAGCTGTTCCTACATTACAGGAAACTCTTCCTAGAGGTCTGTTTTCCGTTGAAATGGGAGTTCACACATTATAAAGAAAAGTATTTAGCAGGGGCCTAATCACATCCAGAATATATAAAGTGCAGGCAACAAAATCATTTCTGTTTCATCTGCTGTATGACACATCTTTGAATTAAAGGTGTAGTTTGTCACACAGCAGAACACACATCTTTGACATAAGAATAATTTTTCGTGCTCTGTTCTACTAACAACCTACCTGACAGATCATTGCAAAGGGCTGTTAATATACCAGTTTCTGTAATGATTATTACATTTTTAGTCTTCCCATAAAATAAGTTCCCTGGTGACATAAGCAAAATAGGATTAAAACAATTGAAAAATGGAAACAAACACAAAAGGACAGAGCCAGCAGAGACTGCCATCCACAGTCAAATCACTTAAGAGTGCCAACAAAGCTTTGTAAGGAATACAAATGATGTAATCTACTCAGCATCCTATTCTAAAATAAGCTCCCAAACCCTCTAGACCAAGACAGTTACTTCCTAGTACTCTCTCTCTTTTTTTTTTTTCCAAATACATTTTTATTGAGGTTATACACATAACAAACATACAAACAGATACAAAAGAAAAAATTATAACAAAAACAACAACAACACAAAAAAGCGTCAGGATATACAAGCCAACTTTTTCCTCTCTCTAACTATACAAAGATAGATTAATCTGGCTGTTTCACAAAACAGTAAACGATTTTAAAAAACAAACAAAAAAAAAACACACGCAAAAACCACCTCCTGGACTTCCTTCCATCCTTTTGGTAAGTATCAAATATCTGCTTCCATTACGTATTTGATTTTTAATCTATAGGCCTAAATTCACACGCTGGTAGTATTGTTCTGACCCCGCCAATCACATTAAGCATTTATTCCAATATAGTTCCAGTATTTACTCCAATTATTCAGAGATTTCTGTTCATCGTGGTCTCTTAATTTACCTGTTAATTTATCAAGCTCAGCATAATTTATCATTTTAATTTGCCAATCATTTATATTGGGGATAGTTTCCACTTTCCAATATTGTGCCAATAAAATTCTCGCTGCTGTGGTGGCATAGAGGAATATCGTTCTATCTTCTTTCTTAATATCTTTACCCGTCATTCCCAGCAAAAAGGCTTCGGGTCTTTTGGGAAAAGTGTATTTAAATATTCTTTTAAGCTCATTGTAAACCGATTCCCAAAAGCCTTTCACCTTTTTGCATGTCCACCATAGATGATATAGGTCACCCTCCACCTCCCCACATTTCCAGCATTTCTTATCTTTTAGTCTATACATTTTGGCCAACTTCACAGGGGTGTGGTACCACCTATATAGCATCTTCCAAACATTTTCTCTCAGAGACATACATGCTGTAAACTTTATATTACAATTCCACAGTTCCAGCCACCTTTCAAAATCGATATTATAACCAAAGTCAATTGCCCATTTAATCATTGCCTCCTTCACCTCCTCGTCCTTTGTATACCACTCTAAAAGTATGTCATAGATTCTAGATAGGGTTTTGTTTTTACCTTCTATTACTTCTACATTGAATTTTGATTTTTTATCATCAAAACCCAACTTCTTCTTGTCCTCTTTTAGCAAGTCATTCACCTGGTGGTATTGCAACCACCCAGTGAATAGATTTTTTATCTCTTCATAAGGTCTAAGTCTTGGCCCTTGGTCTGTTTTTCTTAACATTTCCTCATAGGTGGCGTTTTTTTCCTCCATGTTTGTTTTCTTCACCGTTAAAGCCTCAATTGGTGAGATCCACCATGGGGTCTTTCTTTCAAGGAGATTTTTATTCCTTTCCCATGATTGGTATAAAGGTCCTCTAAAAATATGATTTAGAAAGCTCTTGTGGACCTTCACTTTCCCATACCAAAGGTACGAATGCCATCCGTACCAATTATTAAAGCCTTCTAAATCCAGTAGATCTCTATTCTCCAGTTTTATCCAATCTTTTAACCAAAGTATACAGGCCGCTTCGTAGTATAGACTTAGATCTGGGAGAGAAAAGCCCCCTCTTTCTTTTTTATCTATCAAAATTTTCATTTTTATCCGTGGCCTTTTCCCCTGCCAGATATACTTTGCCAAGACTCTCTGCCACTCTTTACATTGTTTTAGGTCTTTAAGTATGGGGATGGTCTGGAATAGAAATAGCATTCTAGGCAGAATATTCATTTTGACAACAGCTATCCTCCCCAAAAAGGAGAGTTTCATCCTCCCCCAAAATTCCATGTCTTTCTTTATACTCCTCCAGGTGACATCATAGTTATCCTTATATAAATTTATGTTCTTAGCTGTGACCCATATCCCAAGATACTTCACTTTCTTAACTACTGCAATTTCCGTCCTTCTCTCTAAATCTATTATTTCTTCCTTTGTTAAATTTTTAACCAACATTTTGGTTTTATTTTTATTTATCTTAAGTCCTGCCACGGCTCCAAATTCGTCAATCTTTAGTAAAGCTTCTTTTACACTCTTTTTTGGGTCTTCTAAAGTTAGTACGATGTCATCTGCGAAGGCCTTGATTTTATATTCCCTCTTTCCTACCTGCACTCCTTTTATTTCTGTTGCCCCCCTCAGTCTCTCATTCAGTATTTCTAGTACCGTTATAAACAGTAAAGGGGACAGGGGGCAACCCTGTCTAGTTCCTTTATATATACCAAAATATTCTGTTGTGGTGTTGTTTATTACCAATTTTGCCTTCTGTTCCTTGTATATTGCTTCTATCCCTCTTCTAAATTTCTCTCCCATTCCCATCGTTTCCAGACTTTTCTTCAAGAACTCCCATGAGATGTTATCAAACGCCTTTTCAGCGTCTATAAATACCAAGGCCGCTTGTCTGTCTATACTCATATCCAAATATTCAATAATATCTATCAGATTCCTTACATTTTCCCTTAATTGCCTCCCTGGAAGGAAACCCGTTTGATCTTTATGTATTTTGTTGTTCAAAACCTTTTTTAGTCTTTCTGCCATTATATCTGTGAATAGTTTATAATCATTATTTAATAATGAAATTGGCCTATAGTTTTTCACTTCCAGAGTATCTGCATCTTTTTTAGGAATCAAAGTAATATATGCTTCCTTCCAGGTGTTCGGGATCCTTCCTTCCTTTAATATATTATTCATCAATTCTCCTAGCACTGGGGATATTTGGTTACTTAATGTTTTATAATATTTGGCCGAAAGGCCATCTGGCCCTGGGACTTTCCCACTTTTCATCCTTTTAATAGCCTTTTTTATCTCTTCTTGAGTAATTGTCTGGTCTAATATCTCATTTTCTTCTTTTGAAATTCGTTTTAGGTGATGCACTTGTAAAAAGTGGTCTATTTCTTGCTTTGTTTCCTTTCCTCTTTTATATAAATCCTTGTAATATTTTTGAAATATCTTTCTTATCTCTTTTGGCTCTTCCACAATCCTTTCTCCTTCCCTTATCCTACTAATCGTATTTTGTTTTCTTCTTTCTCTTATTTGCCACGCCAGGTATTTTCCTATCTTATTTGCTGACTCAAACGTTCTCTGATTCATCATTTTAATTTTCCATTCTACCTCTTGGTCGATTATTGTAGAAAATTTAGCTTGTAATATCTTTATATTCTGTTTTGCGATCTCCTCATTGGGGTTGATAGTCAACTTTCTTTCATTTTCCATAATCTGTGTTAGGATCTGTTCCTTCTTTGTCTCTTTTTCTTTTCTTACTTGACTATTTTTCTGTATTAAGAAGCCCCTCATAACTGCCTTTCCTGCGTCCCACACAGTCTCTATAGCAATTTCCCCATTTAAATTCCATTTAAAATAGTCTTCTATTGTCTCTATTGCCTTATTTACAATCTTCTGATCATTAAATAAAAATTCATTCATCCTCCATCTAACCGTTCGGATATCTCTACCTTTTAGCTCAATGGAGACCGCATTATGATCAGATATAGTTCTTGGAAGAATTTCCGATTTAGTTAGATTTTGAGTTAGTTCCTTCGAAATCCAAATGCTGTCTATTCTCCCCCAACTCTGATTTGGGTTTGAGAAGAAAGTATATTGTTTTGTAGTGGGGTTTTTAAGTCTCCACGCATCAATCAGTCCCAGATTTTTTACCATATCAAAGAAGGATCTCGGTAATTTACCTTCCTTCTTCTCCTGTTTTTTTGTTGACTTATCTAGGTTTGGGGACACCACCCCGTTAAAGTCACCCATCAATATCATTTTTTGGTCCATCCATTCCATCAATTTGTCTCCTAATTCCAAATAAAAGGCTGATTTTTTATCATTTGGGGCATATATTCCCACAACAATTATTTTTTCTCCCTGAAACACCATTTGAACAATGACTACTCTCCCTTGGTCATCTTTGTATAATAATTGTGGATCATATTTTTCCTTTATGTATATTACCACTCCTCTTTTCTTCACTCTATCTGATGTCACAAAATCTATTCCCAATCTCTTATTGCTTAGTAATCTCTTATGCTTATTTATTATGTGCGTCTCTTGGAGACATATTAAGTCACAGTTCGTTTTCAGTAATATGTGAGTAATCTGATTCCTTTTATTTTTATTGTTCAGTCCATTCACATTCCAGTTTAGTATTTTTAATGCCATCTGTTATATACTATTTAATTAACTTATTAAACCTATGTACAATTTAGTGTTCTTTGTCTCCTTCCTCTAGTTCTTCTCTTTCTCCTATTGAGCTCTCCTCTCTTTCTTCTTCTTCACTCCCTCCTTTTTCTTCTCCTTGCTGGTTCTCTACCTCCTCCTCCCCCATCATTTTCCCCAGGTCCTTCTCGTATCTCCTTGCAAATTTTTGAAGTTCTGAGATAGTGGACAGTTTAAACTTTTTTTCTTTGAAATAGAATGAAATACCTTCCGGAAACTCCCATCTATACAAGATCCCATTTTTCTTCAGTTGATTTGTTAATTTTTTATATGGGTCCCTCCTTCGAAGAAATCTCGAAGGAATCTCTTTGTAAATAATAATTGGGTTTTCTTCAATATATAACCTTTTGACATAGTTCTGTTTCAAAATTTCGTTTCTTATCTCCAATGAGTTAAACATGGCTATTACATCTCCTGGCAATTTTTTCCCTCTGGCCTTGGCCGATTTTGTTCTTATTCGAAATATGTTTACCAAGCAATGGTTTATTTCTTCTTCTTTTCTATCTAGCCATATTGCCAGCTCTTTCACCACTTTAACTCTAATATTCTCATTTAAATCCTCTGGTATTCCTCTAAGTTTTAGGTTAGATTGATTTTGACGCATCTGCGTCATAGCCATGTTGTCCAACAACTCTTCCTGTGTTGCTCCTATTTCTTTAACTTCTAATCTAATCCTGTCCATCTCTTTCCTACTGTCTTTCGTGTCCTTTTGAACCCTTTTCACTGAATCCTCCAAAACCTTAGCTTTTACCGAGAGATCCTTAACTTTCCCTTTCAGTTCCCCTACCACTTCCTCCAATTTTTTGTCTAGAGTATCTTGTACCTCCATCAATTTTCTCTCAATATACTGTTCATTATTTTTAAATTCTTTTCTTATTTCGGCCATCAAGCTGTCATAATCTCTAATATCTCTTGCCTCCTTCCCCTCTTCTTGTTTTGAAGGCCTCCTTTCCGCTGGTGTTGCCACCCCCTTCTTAGAACCGTTCGGCATTTGTATATTTAAGTTTAGTTCTTCCTAGTATACTGTATAATATACTATGTGGGTAAGATATAGAGGTAACAAGGTTAACAAGGTTAACGTCTCTCAGATATTGCAACAAGAGTCCAAAATTGACTAAATTGGTACAGCACAAAAATTAACCCTTAATTAAGATCAGATATTAATAATACAGTTTTAACTGTACCTAAATTCAGACACGTATTTAAATCCTCAGAGTCTTATAATTAAATGTAGTAAACACCTGAACCTCCAGAAACGCTTCCAGATTCAGGGGGTTCTCAAACTCATAAGCAAGTTCCTGCGAAAACGTATTCTTTAACTTTGCATCCCGGGGTGTATGTCTCTTTAAATCCCGAAGAATCAAGAGAATCACAGCTGTCTCTGAAGCTCAAAAACGTATCCGGTTGGGGATGAAGAAGGCGGGTCCCCTTTAACTCACTCAATATGGCAGTCCTTTCACAGTCTCACCATCTTTAAACAAACTTTAAACAAACTTTAAACACAGTCTCACAGTCCCTGTCTTTAAACACAGAGCGCTGCTAAGGCACCTATATTCCACACTCCGTTTAAGTCCCAATTCTCCCCAATCCTGAGGTTTAAAAGCAAAAGTCCTCCACCGAAACCCGTGCTGGTTAAAGCGCTCTCCGTCCCGATGAAACAGAAAAGTCTTTTTCCCCTCTCCCTAGTCGATATAGTAGTTCAACTGTTACCTTGCCTCTGACACTTTATACTTTGTGTCTGAGGTCTTTCCACCACACACTCACTGGCAGCTTGTTTCCTCTTTTCCTCTTTTGTTTCCTCTCTGCCAGCGTCTTGCTATACTTTCTTTTCACCTTACCCCCAGGAATGGACTCCTCCTCCTTTTCACCAATTATTTCTTCTCCGCTGGGTTCTTATCAAAACGTTCCTTTAATCTTATCTAAGTAATTTCCAGTATTTCTTTATCCCCACTGCTTTTTCCACAGTGATTTATAGCTACTTCCCAGCTTCTCCGCTGTTGTTGGAGGTCCGCCGCTTTCCCTCGGAGTTTGAGGCTTCACAGCATGGAGTCTGTTGCCTCCCCTTTACACTGCAGCTCCAGCCTTGTTAAACGCCGGCAACACAGGCGAGCACAGGCAGCGTCGCAGGGTACCTTGTCCCGCAGGATTCCCTCCTGTGGTTTCAGGGTTCACGTAGCCTTCGCGACCCCTCTAAATCTCCATGCTGTTTGAGACTCCCCCAGAGGAGTTATCTCACACTCCTTTTCAGCGGCCGCGGCGTCCCGGAAGTCCCTAGTACTCTCTCTCAGGTACCCTCCTTTTGCTCCCTGTGCATGTCTTAAGCTTTAACACCTTGCACAAATTAGCTAACACAACACTCCAAGATACATTCAGCTATACAATGGATGGAAAGCCAGAATTAAGTTTGAATCAGGTGCTCATTGTGATACAAAAGTCTTTTAATGAATCCACAGAAGCTACTGAAGACCTGTAGGTGTCTGGATTTAATAACGATTCAGATATGGATGGACAAACTATAGCTTTAACCCAGACAAAACAGAAGCATTATTGGTCAGTAGAACAGAAGATCAGGAAACAAAGGCTCAGACTGTATTGCATGCGATTGCACTTCCCTTGAAGACTCAGAAACAGTCTGGGTGTCCTCCTGAATCCATCTCTAAGCCTAGATATGCAGGTCCCGGTGGTAGCCAGGAATTCTTTTGCATAAATTGAAACTGGTGTGCCAATTATGCCCATTCCTAGATTTGTCAGATCATCTTCTTACGTTTTACTACAAAATGCTAAATATGGGGCTCCCTTTGAAAATTGTTCAGAAACCTCAGCTATCGGAAGCATGTGACTGCCTTCACTGACTTCCAATGTGTTTAGGAGCACAATCCCTCTATAGCTTGGAATCAAATTACTTTAAACAACCACATTCTCTCATATGAACCTGCCTGGAGTTTGTTATTTTCCGGAGTGGTCCTTCTCTCAGTCCCTCCAGTATTCGAGGCACGTATATATTGTGTATTATGGCTGGTTTTGTTGTCAGTTGCCCTGTGCATCTGTATAGGATATAAATAAATTTGGCAGCAGAATGAGGAAAGGGCCTTCTCAATAACTGAACCCAAGCAGTGGGGCTTCCTCTATGGAGTCTCTCTTTGACTTTCTGTTATCAAGGCTTTTGGCCTGTGGGCTGACTTTATTTATGGCTTGCTTTAATATTTTAATGTAGCCTTGTTAGCTTTTATTTGGACAGCTGAAGTCTCATTTCAAAGCAAACTGACACAGCTATCCAGTAACTAAAGTATGGGGTTACAACTTGCATGAACCAGCAATTCAGCAATTAAACTGAGATTGGGATTAAGTCCAAGGCCATATGTAATCAGACTATGTCTTTTGTGTGTGTAAATACGGTAGATTTTTCTTGGTTTTACAATTTCAAATTCAACAATTGTTTTCCATCAAAAAAAGAGAATGAGAAATACAAAATATACAACATGGAATATAAGAACTAAAACAAAAAACATATTTTCAGAAGTTCTCTTTAACCTCCTGACTTCCTTCCATTTCCTTTCCTGGTTCTCATACACACACACACACACACACACACACACACAGAGAGAGAGAGAGAGAGAGAGAGAGAGAGAGAGACTATGTCAACAGGAAGTAAAGCAGCATAGAAACCTATAGCTTTTTCAAGAATGGACCCAGAAGTGTTACAAAGGCAGAACTTTAAAACGAAATATAGTAGTCAGATTTAAATTTAAATTTATATCAATATAATTTAATCATTCCCATGTTAACAAGAGCCCTCTTAAATGTATGTGTTAGGAAGGAGATAAAAGTTTTTCCTTAGAGAAGGACCATTATTGTTCTCCCTTATCCTATGAAACATGAAAGAGTAGGAGGGGGACAATGATTTCCCAGATTCCTGCAGCAAAGGGAAAAGCTGTAACCAGTGCTTCAGTTGTCAACACATTTCTGGAAGGCATGCCCACTGATTACATTGCCATTTAGTTTAAAGTGCTGGAGGGTGCCAATAACAGAAAACAAGGCAACACTGATATCTCACCAGTGTCAGTGAAAAATGTTTTAAGAGAGCTAGAAGCAGAAGGCAGAGGCAGTTTATAGGTACCATGACCTTTACAAAATTAAGTGCCAAGGGTCAACCTTGCCTGGACATAATTTCTTTTGATAAGGAAGTTTTTTGCCTAATCCCGGATGCAGAACTGTGAGCTGTTCCCATCTACCCAGAGAGAGAAGGAACCTGAATAGAGTCAAAAAAGCATTCATCATTTCACATATCCCAAACCTGAACTTGACACAGATTCTAGGCCAAACCTGGGCTAAATAAGCAATGGATGTATAAGGAAGAAAGAAAGAAAGAAAGAAAGAAAGAAAGAAAGAAAGAAAATTAGGGGTGTGGTGTTTATCTTCCAATCTAGAGTTTTCAGAGTAGGAAATGCAACCATGCAAGAGTAAGCTATTAAAATTCAGGATGAAGAAAAGTGCAACCATATTCATTTCAGTCTCTCAGGAAAACAAATTTGAAACAGCTGGATTACTCTCAACTATACAAACAGAAACCTTGTTCTCTCCCTCCTGCTGCTCCATTAAAACCACTGAAATTTAACTACTGGAGCCCCACAAGACAGAAACCATTAGCTTTTTCACAAAGAAGTTGCAAACATATCTTAAAAACAACAACAACAACTGCTGGCCAAGAAAATAAAATCTTCAAGTTCAGACAGTAAGACTTTCACCCTCTTTTCTGTCCCCTCTTCAAACACAAGCTACTTTTAAGATTTACCGTATGTTCCTCAGCACCCACCCTCACTTCTTTGAATTGTTGCCATTGTTAAAGGTGAAGAAAAATACATCATGCATACACAACCCTGTTAAAAAGCTTTTACTGTAACTCTTGAGAAACTGACATTTTCAAATGCAACTTTGGATACTTGTTTCCTCTGAACAAGCTTTTATTGTTAGAAGCCAAGTTATAAACAATTGAACTGATGGGTAGGCATGCAGTTTGTAGCGAATAAAAAATGCTGTGAAGCAGCAGGATAAAGGGAGGAGAGCAAGCTAAATCTGGAGAAACAGACATTATGATAATCTCTCAACAGAATAATTATTTCTGTGCAACAGTGTACAGGATGGGGAAAGGTTCCCAAACCAGGAATCATAAACAGTGGACAATTAGCAGGGACATAAAGCAAGTATTCAATAACATCCTCTCCAGCCAATTTCCCGTACAACAAATGCACAGATTTAATACATTTTTGGGGGGAAGATGCAGAAAACACAAAATCAAGCAATGCCTTCTTTCATTTAGAGAAGTGTTTCTGTTGAAGGGTTACTACATCCAACCAGCACTAGCACTCATTTTGCCACTGGAAAAGTATGCTTTCCTGTTCCTTAGCTTATACCATAAATTGCATGTGAAATATTCCAGGGTTGTAAAGTTAGGACTCTCACTGCAAAAAGGTAATGTTTCTGGAGCAATAATATGGAGTGGGTCATATCATACTCAAGACTAGATAGGTTTCAAGCAGCCATTTCTATGTTTCCCTTCAGGTCATGTATAAGTTCATTTGAGTTTGCAGCTAAGCTCCATTCATTCCTAAAGTCTTAAAAGAATACTCAACCAATTATTTATTTTTTAAGAAATGTAATCTAAGCATACAAACTAATATCTCCACGCTGAATCTAAACAAGGTTCAGATGAGCTAGCTGGGTTATTATAAAACTTAGGCAAGCATTTAAAATACTTGTAAACACATAAGCAACTTTGAGGGTCTACTGGAAGGCACACATATGGGGCGGGGGGCGGGTTTCCTATGCTCAACAAGGCTTACTCACTAGTAACTATACTCAGGACTGTAGCTATCTCTTTCCTCCCAAAAATCTTTGTTTCCTGTAGGACATAACTATCAGTTTAGAAAAGCGCTGAGCAAATTTCATCCCTTGCATTAAGATAATTCTCCCCCGCCCATGGGATGAGAATGGGATATAGTACTACTATTGCCAATGTAACCTGTTCATATGGATCTTCCATATCACATTCAATTGTTCCTTCTTGTCTTTTATGCCACTCAGGAAATCTATGGCCATTTCCTGCTGTAACAGTATGTAATGATGATGGTGGAAGATGCCCCTGGGTCTGGAAGATAACAAAACCATATTCTAGATATATATATTGGCAGAAGAAGGCATACTTAGCAGTATCCAGAACTGGAAGGTAAATGTAAAAATGCAAGTGAAATGTAACAGTGGTGTGTAATAAGCCTGCCAGCATTGCTTCAAAAGCAGATCAGCCATCCACATTTGCTGATTTTATCCATCATGAAATTAGCAGGGGCAGGAGCCACATATCCGGCTGTGTAGTAGTAGTGTGAAAGCACCCCAGACAACTAACTGCAGCAAATCCCTCACATTATCAAAATGTTTACTGAGGCTAGGGAACAAGGTCAAACTACACCCCCACCCTAGCATTATTGGCCAGAAGAAACATATGCAACTTCAGAGAAAGAAAATAGGAACGGGAACAGCAGCTAATGTACTCTCCTTTGTGCAAAGTGAAAGTGGAGATTTGTAGATGACAGGAATGGATGCCTAAAGCCTGCTTCTTCCAAGCTCTGCACCTGGATTCATGTGAACAATGAATAACTTATTTGTACGGTATCTGCACTTCTCATGGTCTGTGCATTTTAGAATTGTGATTAAGTGCCCTGTTCTCTCACATTCTTTCCCCCACCCTCTCTCTTGGCTCTGGCATCTACTACTTTTGTTGAAAAGTGTTACACTAGGAGACCCAGTTACTGTAAGATTCTTTGAAGCTATGCTGCCTGCATATATTTTAATGTCCTTCAGCAAGAACTCCTCCATCACTCACAGATGCCTAGAACAGAGAGGATACAAGTGAATAAATGAACTGTTGGTGCAGCAATACTGAAAAGTGGACACAGCTCAAAGCCTGTTTCCATATCCCCAATGGTTTGCATGCTCATTATCCAGACAAGTAGCTCAGGAAGAGAACCCGTACTATCTAAATGCATAGCCTGAACAGATTGGTCCAATTCCTGACAAACAAGCAAAAATCCACCAATCCACCATTTAGGGAACTCTGAACACAGTTTCCCCCATGTTTTGCCACACTCTCATTGTTCTGATCAACCCAGCTGTGGGTTTTCAAGCCAATATTTCAAATAAACTAGTTCTGTTTTGTATGTTAAAAAAAGAAGTCACTCTACTTAGTATTTAGGTTAACCTTCTGCCCATTTCTCATCCACAGCTGTACCAATCGATCTGGACAGCAAGTCTCACCTCTTGGACTGCATTCCTCAACTTGTACTGTGTGTCCTCCATCAGCTCTTCTACCTCTCGGAACATTTCATTCAGACTAGCTTCATCCTTGGGAAAGTTTAGTAGTACTTCTTCAGGCTGCTCATCTCCATCTGAAGCAGGAGCTGCGTGGGCCACCCCAAAAAGGACAGCCAGCAACAGGAGCTTTGAGCCAAGCAGGAACATCCTCAGAAATGTCTCACCAACTCCCTGGAAATAAATGCCAAAAAAAAAAAGAAGAAGAAGAAGAAAAAGGAACTGAACCCATTTTCATGACATAGGGAACACACACACCTTTCTTCCTAATCCTTTAATGGTGTGCAAACCACACAATGAAAACACATTTCTCAGCAAAGAATTCTGCGCACTGTAATTTAAGGGATGCTGGGAAAATTTGCCAAGGGGTAAACTACAGCGCCCAGAATTCTCTGAGAGGAAAATGCACTTTATAGGTATAGCAGGTAGGATCCAACCAAGCATATTCAATCCTCATTGAATAGTAAATGGCTTTGGGATGCCTCATGGGAAGAGTTTCATAATAATAAAGTTGTTCCGGGGTTCTCACCTTAAAGTTTCCCCCCCACCCCAAAAAAATTCTGCCAACTTTGCAATTCTCCCAGGTTTGCTGGTGCTTCCCTCTTACGTGCAGGGGCTGATGTTGAGACTGCAGAAGGAAGAGCACTTATCCTTGAACTTCAAAAACGGATATGCAGTAGAAGACTATGCCTATCGCTGGGCATAAGTTTTCATAGACCACATACATCCCAGACCACAATAACGCGTGAAGCATTTACCCGCACCACCCCTCCACCTCCTCCTCCTCCTCCTCCCATCCCACCTCTTCGTTGTTTCGAGGGAAGGGTGCTTGGACAGCCGTCTTAAGGAGGCAGCTTTAAAGAGCGAGGACGCCGCGCTCTTGTTTTATTTTAAAATTTATTTGGTTTTTCGAACTATAATTTCAATTAGGACGCCTTGCTCTGAACTCAGGCGAGGGGTGCCTGCAGCAGTGCCCGCGCAACTGAGAAGCCCTCCGAAACACACGTTGCAGCAGCGCGACATCCTCAGACAACAGAAAGAACCCAGGTGCCTCTTATCCTGCAGGAAGAGCCCACCTTCAAGGTTCTGCAGGAGAGCCCTCCCTTCACACGTGACGGGGTGGAGAGGGAGGAGAACAACGACCTGCCTGCACGAGGGCCGTTTCCCCAGCAGCCAGCCCAGCCCAAACCTTGGACGACGACGGCGGCGAGGAGCCCACTCCTTCCCGCTCCTGGGCGCGCGGACTCCACTCCCGCCGAGCCCACGTCAGCGCGCGCCCAGGGCGGCCGCCTCAGCCCCGAGCCCACCGCGCGCGCCGCCTCCTCCTCCTCCTCAATACCTGCTTCTTGCGGAGCCACAAGCCCTGAGGTAACCGCTCTCTCCCGCCTTCGCGTAACTCCAGGCCAGCGCGCACGGACCGCGGGGCGCCACAGCCGGCCTCTCTTCAGCGGGCTGCCCTGCTTGGGTGAGGGATGCTTTTCCCCACCTCCGGAGTTGGCTACTCCCGCCCGACTGCTGAGGAAGGAGACGCCAGAATCCTCCCTTCGCCCCAACAGAAGCAGGCGGCTGTGGCTCTGGCTGCTGAGCAACATTCACCGCTATTGGCTGCAGGCGAGGAAACCCAAACAGGCGCCAACAGGCAACCACAGATGAGATGAATGAAGTGGGAGGAGCCAAGGGACTGGGGTCCGGAGGGGGGCGGGAGGGCTAGGAGTTGCCCAGCTGCCACAGTGATTACCGGTAGTTGGTTGGGGCTGCTGGGGGCTGCCCAGCCACGGGTGAAACCTGAAAGAAGAGGGGGCACATTGTCATTCCCCCCCCCACAAAAAGGGACCCCCCCCGGGCTGGATGGAGAGGCCAGGTCAGCACGTGTCATCTGTGTGCCACAAGATGGATCTGCTTTAACCTGCTCATATTTTCTTGGAAGAAAGTTCCTTTGGCTTTCTTTTTCTTGCTTTCTTTCAAAATATTTTTTGTTAAAAGATTTTCTTAGGTTACAAATGTAGGTGAGTGCAGGTCGTGAGTGCAAGGAAAAATAATAAATGAATAGAAAGAGAACCTACCCAAGTGACACTGATGCACCCCTTCACACGTGATTAAAAGAATGCAAGTTTTACCACACACACACCCTCCATCCACTTCTCCCCCAACCTGATACTCTAATGTCTCACATGGAATGTAACTGATCTGTAGAAAAGTTCCCTTGGCTTTGAGGTTTACTCCTGTGTAAGTGGATAAAAGGAACACCTCCATTTTTTACCTCAAGCACAAGGGGGTGGGGTGGGGTGCCAAGATTATATGCACAGACTAATATTTAGTCATAGGGTGCTTCCAGACAACCTGTTTATTGTGTATCCCTCTTTAATTTGTTTGCAGTGAGATGAACGGGTATTGGCTGTTTAACAAGCATTCATTCTGCTTTGTTTTCAGGGAGGTGACATGTCAAAGCTAAGTGCCTATCCCACACTTCCTAGTGCATTTTCCTGGCATGTTTCCAGTTGCAAAAAGTCTGATCTTTGGGGGAAGTGGGCTTGTTGTGGATGATGTCCCAGTCAATTATAATCACAAACAATCATAGGTCAGATCAGGAACCCATTTTTTACAACGTAGAAGCTCAGGCCCTAGAGCAGTGGTTCCTAACCTTTTTGTGGCCATGCCCCACCTAAGTATTTCTAAAATCCTGATGTCTCCCCCCCATGACATATAATTCTTATTATTAACAAAGTGAACTCCTATTCACGTGGAGGAAGCCTAAAAGGCTATTCACTGTTAATAACTCATTCTTGAATTGCGCCCCCCCCCCCACTGTGGGGTGTATGCCCCACAATGGGAACCATGGCCCTAGGACTAATGCTCATATTACTCCTTAGCATGCACAGAGCATTTTCAGTACAGTGGTACCTCAGGTTACAGACGCTCCAGGTTACAGATGTTTCAGGTTACAGACTCCGCTAACCCATAAATAGTACCTCGGGTTAAGAACTTTGCTTCCAGATGAGAACAGAAATTGGCGGCAGGAGGCCCCATTAGCTAAAGTGGTGCTTCAGGTTAAGAACAGTTTCAGGTTAAGAATGGACCTCCGGAACGAATTAAGTTCTTAACCCGAGGTACCACTGTACTGGTGAGGTAGGAATTTGGTCATAGGATGTGACTTAAGGTAGTGTCTGGTAATAACACATAAGCTATTTCTTTGGTTCCTGTGTTACCAACCACTGTGTGACACTTTTAATGCTAGACCTTTATCTGTCCCTCTAAACAACTGGCATGGATGCTCCACAAAGATGCCACGAACACCTTTTTTCATGGCTGCCACATGCACACAACACTCCTCAGGTATCACCTGTACACACTCTTGAATAGCTGCAATAACAAATAGTAATGCAGTAATAAATACAGTACAATGGTGCCTCTGGTTGCATACTTAATTCGTTCTGGAGGTCCGTTCTTAATCTGAAACTGTTCTTAACCTGAAGCACCACTTTAGCTAATGGGGCCTCCAGCTGCCGCCATGCCTCCGCTGCCACGCAATTTCTGTTCTCATCCTGAAGCAAAGTTCTTAACCCGAAGTAATATTTCTGGGTTAGCGGAGTCTGTAACCTGAAGCGTCTGTAACCTGAAGCATATGTAACCTGAGGTACCACTGTAGTGCTTATTTATTTCATAACATTTATACACTGATTGCTGGGTGCGGGGAGCCAACCACCCTCAAATCAGTTTACAGTTTACAATATACCAGTATACCAGTTTACAGTATGCAGTATACCATTTCAGGAACGCTTGAATAGTCCTGCTGATTTCAGTTTAGATAGTTGAATCTGAATGTATAAGGAAGGGATGGCCACAGACATTTTAGTACCTGAGGTGAACCACAAAATGGTGCCTCTCCATTCCCAGTAGGGAAGAAGGATGTGCGGGCCATTTTCGGACCCAGAAGAGGGTGTGACGGGGCTGGGCTGGGCTGGGCTTTGCTTCACGGTATTACACGTGACACAGAGCCACAGCCAATTCTTACTCACTTGTGTACACACACACACACAGAGAGAGCCAGAAATATACATATTATAGTTTAGTGTGAACATTTTAAAAAAAATTTGCATGCATTCACAGAAAATGTAATCAGTCAGAAGAATAGAATACTTAGGATTTTTTTTTAATGGAAATGAGAGCTGGCTGGAATAAAAACAAGTCCATTGCTTGGCAGGCAAACAAGCAATTATTTAAAAATGATATATTGCCCACTGGTGCAACTAATAGACCAGAGAAACTAAAGGACAACAGTATCAATAGGACACAAGGATCTGTTTCTAAAAAATAAGTGAGAATATATTTTCCCTTAGCAGACCACATTTGAATTTTGTTTTAAAAAAAATCACATGGGAAAGATATCAAGGAACCAAACAGAACTACTGTTATCAGGGGTTGTGGCCATTGTCACAAGTTGTACAATAATCTAATGCTGCTCTAACATATAACCTTATTCAAATATAATTATAGCATTCTGGGACTTCCACGTCTCATCAAATGTTTGCATAAGACTTAGAAAGAAATATCTGTTCTGAGCTTGACTGTTGCGAGTCAAAACATTTTCTATTCCTAGAAGTGCAGATTGCTGTGAGATCACCTGGATTTCCTCAGCTCACACTTTAAAAAGAAAAGAAAAAGAAAAGCTAGCATTTTTAAAATTATTATTCCTGGTGGGCATAAAAACAAAAAGGGGAGACAGAGTAGTGAGTCACTCATTATGTGCTGCAAGAGCTATGCAACTAACTGCAAGGAAACATTAAACCTCTGAATCATTCTCTGTCTGCCAGACCATGGAAACCTGGCAGTTCTAGCATGGACATAAGAAAACGCTTGTCTCCCAACGTTATTTTTTTAAAACTCTGAAGAAATTTGACACTACAGTAGCTGGTTTTGAGACATCAAAAATGAGCTCGAAATATGTCATTTATATCTCTGAAATGTATCACTTTATTTTAAAGCAGCGCATGCAGATAAAATTCCATTTGTGACATTCAAACTGGTTATCAGCTTCTGTTAGTGCATTCTAGTATGCAAAGTAAGTTATAACCTCATCATTTGCCTTCATGATATTATGTGAGACAGAGGGCGAAGGGGAGGCAGGGTGAGTGATTTCAGTGCCCCATTACCACCGCAAGGTGGCCTTAGTTAAATATATATTTCAGCACAGCATGAGAGGCAGAATGAACATGCATCGGTGTTTTGATACTCCTGGGCAAAAAGTACTCATGAATGCTTGGCCAGCAGTGGAAACAGTGTATGGCAGGCATCCCCAACCTGCGGCCCTCCAGATGTTTTGGCCTACAACTCCCATGATCCCTAGCTAACAGGACCAGTGGTCAGGGATGATGTGAGTTGTAGTCCAAAACATCTGGAGGACTGAAGGTTGGGGGCACCTGATGTATGGCTTTCACCAATAGAGAAAGTAGCTGCATGAGGGGGTTGTGCTTTCCCTGTGTCTAAGAGACACTGCTCCCAGGTATTGGGTAAGAGTGTTGGTGGTGCATTACAGTTGAGGCGAAATGCAACTTTTGCATATGGCAAAGGGGAGGGGGGAAACATGAGAAGAAAGCATACTTTGCAGCAATCCTCCCCTTCCCTTTCTTACCTGCATACGGTGCTATTGGAGCTTACCTGCAGATGGAAATTAGTGGGTCCCCTGTGTATGGGGCTCCCTGTCATTTGAAGGTGAATGTTCACAATAGCTCTGGAATATGATTTTGGTCTCTGGATTGTGTGTCATGCTAATATAAAAAAAGCAAATAAATATATAAGCAATGATGCCATTGGGATTCTGGAATGATGACTACCCTAGTTGCAGCACTTTTTATAATGGCAGGCTTAAGTCCTTCATATCATCAGCAGTGAAATAAGTAGGAGATAATACCACACTGAAGCAACATCACTGTCATCAGTTTTAGAAAATGACTCAGTAGATCGGCCAAAGCTTTACTGATGACAGCAGTGTGTTGTTAACATCTTTCTCCGTAGTGTCATTGGAAGTAGGGATATGCCAGACATCATTCCCTGTCTTAGAGATCAAAAACAGAAAGGGAGGAGAGAGAGAGAGAGAGAGAGAGAGATGTTATTAATAGATTATACCACAATCTGGTATGGTTGTCACCATAATGAAGGACAAATAAGGGCAACCCTTGTATTAGCTAAGTGGGACAGTTGCTCTCTGATTGGAAGTTCCATTTTAAGAACTGTCTCTTCCTATAATAATCTGCCTTGCTTTGGTGCATTGCAAAAAGGTTATAGATTTCTTCAAGTGGAGGAACTCGTCTCATCATAGTTGATACTGGTGGTGTCCTAATAGTGCTCTGATAGAACTCCATTTTGCTTGTATGCGTGCAAGTTAAACCACAAATAGCTTTGGGGGAGAGGACAAGAAGATTGCAACATGTCTGTTTATATAATCAGATTTTCCTCTTCGGTGCAGCTCATTCCTCTTTTGGGGGCTGTTTACATTTAGGTGGCCTTCCCCTGGGGAACTAACACTGCAGATGTCTAGTGCTATGCCATCTGCCTTTCATGTTCCTACATCCATTATGCCCATGGCTGCAGCTTAAAGGACAATCTTGGTGGGTCGGGGGAATAACCTTTTTTAAAAAATAATAATAAAAAAATCACAGGAGGTATTGCAGAGAATGAGCACAGGGCCTCCATGGAAAGTTTTTAAAAACTAGAAGAAAAATAAAACAGGTTTGGTTGTTTTCATGGGTGCAGAGATAGATTTGGTCAAAATGGCATGAAGGAGAAACATGTGACATCTTGTATCGTGTCACTAATACAGTCTGTGTCTGTGTTATTACTGACAACAGTTTTGTGAATGGCCCACTTTTAATTATATCACCTGTGCTACTGTATTTCAGTTCCCTCTGGCCTCACTGTTTCTTCTTTAACTATGTGTGTATCTGTGATCCAGGATAGGACTTCATGCATCTGCTAAAGGGGACTCTAGTCCACAAGCACTTATGCTGTAATAAATGTATTAGTCTTTAAGATGCTGTAATGCTCTTGTTTTTTTGATGTAACAGACTAACAGAGTTACCCATCTCTGGCTGCTTGTGACCTTCAAGTGACAGGGGAAGACATGCCGCAATTCTCTTTGCTGTGGCTGATAACAGCATTTGCCAGCAACTTGGCATCCAAGATTGTAAGTTGGCAAACTGCATTTCTCCCACTAGGGGGCACTATTTGAGGTGATATCATCTGTCTGCTCCAGTCAGGGTCCACAAGCTCCTGCTATTCCAAGAATCTCATTTGTGTGTTATTTTATTTCTTACATTTCTATGCCTTCTTTCATCCAAGGATCACGGGGCGGTTTACATTATAAGAACACAAAAATACATAACACAGTAACAAACAGAAACAGTAACTCCTCCACCCTGACACATAGGTTGTTTAAGGCCTGGGAGAAGAGAATGTTTTTCCCCCTAATGCCTAAAGATATGTAGTTCAAAAGAAAGCAGTGTAATGCATTTGGCACCAGCTTGGCTGCAGGAGTTGCTGGAAGGAGTCATACAAGGCACTATCCAACCATCTTAGGAACTCCACTCCAGATTTGTGTAGGGTTTACCCCTTAGCCTTTTGTTGTCCTGACGATATCCTGCAAGGCAGGAACAGTTTCCTTAGAGGGGCCACCTTTCCAGTTTGACAAGCCCCACCTGCTCTTCAGCCCAGGAGATGTAATTTTCAACAACAACAAAATTCAGAGAAAACAAGCCATCCAAGGAGTTAATGACTTCTGTTGAACATCCACCAATACGTTATTGAGCTCATAGCAGTTATTTCTGAAATGCCAACTGAGAACTATTTCTGGCTGGCTAGAATCCATTTGGAGCAGCCCAACAAAAGATATAATGGGACAGGGTGAAACAAGGCCTGGATAGCTCAGTTGGTTAGACCATGGTGCTGATAACGCCAAGGTTGCAGGTTCGATCCCTGTATGGACCAGCTGCATATTCCTGCATTGCAGGGGGTTAGACTAGATGATCCCCAGGGTCCCTTCCAACTCTACAGTTCTATGATTCTATGATTCTAAGGGTGTAAGTGTGCATCTAGTGAAGTTCATGGAGCCAAGCGCTTTGAGCAAGAGCACTTAGGCCAGAACCTAAGGTTGTAACAGATAATCATTTACTTGGAACAGCATCCCCATTTGTATTTCTGGGGCATCAGCCCTGAGCCAATAGCAGCAGTTCAATAATGGTACAAATGGAACAGAAGAAGACAAGTACAAAAGAAATAAATAGAAGTCGACCGATCCTCACTGATGCAGCTACAAGCTTGTTTACGCTTTAATTCCACTTGCCGTCTCCTAGGTTGATAGAATCCAATTTACTAAAGCAGATAATGAACAGCCAGTCTGGTAAATTTCACTAGTTAGTGATCCTAAACTTTTTAGTGGGGAAGGAATTGAAGAAACTTGAAACAATCATTACAATTTATTTATTTTTAAATAAAAATATTTTAAAATAATTATTATTTTAAAAAGTGCTTTGACTTTATTCTGTCTTTTTTCTTTATTGTATTATTAAAACTCTTAATAAAATTTTTATAAAAAATAAAAATAAAAATAAAAAGTGCTTTGAGAGTCAGTGTGCTCCTGTCCAGAGCATTGTCGAGTATCCTAGAAACTAACTAAAACAGAGGTTCTTCTTCTCTTGCCCTAAATGGAATTTGCCTTTATGACTTTAAAGAAAAAGCATTCAGTGTTGAAGTTTAAAAAGGTAAGGTATTTTTAAAGGAGTTTTTAAAGTTTGCATCTCACCACATAGGTTACAGTGGCTCCAAAACTTTTTCCCAGACTACTTGAAAATTGCTGAGGGTCCTGGCAAACCACTTAAAATGATTTTTCTGCCTGTTGTAGCAATTGTAACATTCTGTGCCAGATGCTACAATCGTAACATGCTGCGCTAGATGCTACATAAGAACTTGTCACGATTCTTAAGGTTTGCATGTGGTAGATCTAGTGAAGAGCAGTTTCACAGTTTTGATTAAAGTTTTAAAAAAACAACCCACCACCATTCTATCAATATTCTTTTTGCTGCTTTCCTTCTCTTCCCGATGCCTCAGGTGTAGTTTCCTACCACCACAAATTCTGTGAAAAACATAAAAATTCTGAAGCACCAGAAACTGACAGCAAGAAAAATAGTTCATAAACAATAGGTTGGTTGTGCAAATTAAAGTAGATTCATCTAACTAAATATGCTTAGCACTGGCACTGCTTCACCCTTATGATTTTGGGCCAAACTAGCAGTCATGTTAATTGTATGAATGTAATTAATGGGCACCATTATTGTTAAGAAAATAGGAAGCCTGGGAAGCCCTGAGACTATGAGGGAATGGGAACTTTAAACCTTTCCTTGGAATGGGCCTGGCAAAAGTCCCATCTCTGAAGCTGTCCTGAAGCTCTTGATTCCTGAGAAGGGTGTGAACAGAAAACAGAATAGTATGATTGTATAGTATGATTGTATCAGAGGGCCCAAGGCAGATTTTTTGAGGGATGCAAGACTTTAGCATGTTGTTGTTGTTGAAGCACTGGCCAAACATATATCCACAGCTACTGGGGGTGGAGTACCCATAATTTTCAATTATTTTCTTTATTTCTTTTATTGAAGATTAACATACAAAGAAGTCAATTTTAGAGAAATTAAACAATATGAATAAATGTTCTCATATCACCACAGTAAACAAATCTCAGAGAAAAGAGAGCTAAATATTGACTGATCTTGACTGAAGAAGAAATATGATAGTGGCATAATAGATAAGGCATGTTATCTATTTACCTATTTACCTGCTGCAAAAGTCAGTAAACAGTGTGTGAGGGGGATTGCTTTTATTTTGAGCAACATGCAAGTTCTGCAACTCAAAGAACAGTTGAGCTCGCATTTTCCTACCCTGGAAAAAAGGGAAAACATTGATCAAGATTAAATGAAAATGCATAAAGGAAGTTACTAATTCCCACCTTTCACACTACCACAATTGCTACCACTCATCTTCTGAAATATGTAGAAACTCTGTGGTAACATAAAGATAACTTGCAGAATAAAATTGAAATATGCTGGGCTTTTTTATTTCTTTAAGGAATGCATTATTACTTCAGTGCCATCTGGTGGATTCTGCGTGTAACAGGTTTAAATGTCAACTTTCACACAGAGGCCCAGGTGACCTCAGTGGGTCAGAGTGTCTTTTACCAGCTTAACATGGTAAAACAACATAGCCACTTCTAGAAAAAAAGATGGGGTGACTATTGTCATGTGTGGGCTGATATCCTCCAGATTGGATTACTGCAATGTGCTCTATTTGGGACTGCCTTTGAGGTTCATCAAGAAGTGTTGCAGTGCGATTGCTCACTGGGGTAGACCATCCCCATCGTATTAAGCTGCTGCTGAAAGAACTGCACTGGCTGCCAATTGAGCT
Source organism: Podarcis cretensis (assembly GCF_951804945.1). NCBI lineage: Eukaryota > Metazoa > Chordata > Lepidosauria > Squamata > Lacertidae > Podarcis > Podarcis cretensis. The sequence continues at coordinate 69,560,326 of NC_137170.1, read as the reverse complement.
ACTGGACTAAGTTCAAGGTACAAGCACTGGTGTGCAAAGCCCTATACAGCTTGGGACCAAGATACCTAAAAGATAGTCTCGCCTCTTACATACCAAACTGATCACTGCACTTTGCAGGAGAGGGACTCCAGCAGATACTATCTGTCCCTTCTTCTTCTTTGGCAGTCAATAGTAGATGAGTAAGATTGTCTTCCATAAACACGGTTTTAACAATGAGTCCGTAAGTGACTGTGGAGGCCCATTCTGGACCTACATGTCCTTCCACAGTGGGGACATTGACTTCTGGGCGGGAGTTGATCACGGTGTGGATTTGCCAAGCGTGCCTTCCTCTTAGCATGTTTCTCCCTTGTGTCCCTTGTGTCCAGAGTTTGAGTGTCTTCAAATCCCATGACACATTTGGTAAAGGCTGTTCTCCAACTGGAGCACTCGTAGGGCAGTGTTTCCCAGTTGTCGGTGTTTATATTACATTTTTTTAGATTTGCCTTGAGACAGTCTTTAAACCTCTTTGGTTTACACTGAGGTATCTGTCCCACACAATACAGGAACCAGGCCTTTAGTGTGGCGACAGCTAGCCCTCTGAATTCTCTCCTGTTACATTTTAGACAGATGCCATCTCTATTGTCTTTTCAACACCTACTGAAGACCTTTCTCTTTTAACAAGCTTTCAAAGTGGAGATCTTTATCCCAGTCTGCATCTGCATTAGAACCATTTTAAACTGTTTTCATACGTGGAATTGTTTTAAATGTTCCCATTGTTTTCATATGCAGAACTGTTTTTATGAGGGCTTGGTATATTTGGAATCTTGGCCGTTTGACACATAACGAGGTCAAATGGTAAGGTAATTTCCCCCCAGAACTACACATTCACATACATAAACCCCCATATCCTCATTGTATACGTGTGGCTTGTTCAGCATGAAATTAAAGCTACGGATATGTACAATGCAATTGGAAAGAACAGCAATGTGTCAATATCCACATTTTAATATATTTTATTGGATTTCAGAAATCCATAAATGAGTAGAAGATAACCACTTGCACAGAACAATGAGGACTGAGAGAGCAAAACAGTTCCCCTAAAGTGTGTATACATATTTTTAGTTATAGAAATTATATAATGGTAGATCATAAAATATCAGGGTGGTGTAAAAGGACAAAACATAAACCCCATTATAAACAGTACAAAATAATCATTAATGTAACTTGCCAAAGCACTGGCCCTTGCAAGCCCATAAGTATGGAAAGAGGTTGCAAACATGTTATTGACGTTGCCATTTATATGACAGGGTGTACTTGCCAAGTGACTAAAGATAGATGCTGGCAGATACAAAATTTGCATACCACCGCAGCAATAATTGTTATAAGAGGTTTACATTGAAGACGACCCTTGAAAGGCTAGCTCTGGAATTTCAACCAGACAGATAAGAAAAGGGCGGCCCAGATTGTAGCAATGAAGAGTCGCAGCTGCTTGTTTAGACATGCTTACAAATACCAATTCATGGGAAGGTTAGCAACAGCAACTCTGCTCCAGCTTGCCCATCACATTTTGAAAGTTGTTGTGCGGAGTTCGCACAATTAAATGCTCTGGTGCGGGTTTCCTGGAGAACCGAGAAGGATCATACCAGGTTCCTTGCTCAGCAGTGACTATCCAATATGCTTTGCATGTATCAGCAGCTTTGATTTGACACTAAACAATATACATTTGTATTTTAAAAATATAAGTATGGGCACTTGGCTATGTGATTATTGTACCAGTGATGTGTCACTGTCTGATAAATGGTCAATATTATATATGCCTCTGCAGTCATTCCCACCCTGAAGCCTATTGCTGTCTCCTTACCTTGCAAAGTCTTCCTTTGGACATGGAAATGTATTCATGCTTTCAGACCAATCTGCAGTTTTTTTATTTTTGAAAATAGCATTTTTAATGATAAGTTCTTGTGGCAGTGCACATCAATTTTTTCAAAGCCATAAAATGTGCAAATTCAATATGAAACTTTAAAACAAGATCGGAATAAAGCCAGAATAGGAGCAGGAGTCAGTTAGAAACTGCATCATTGCTCGGAACCAATTTGAAGTTAAATTTCACCCAAAGAAAAATGTTTCCTTAAAGTCTAAATAATAATAAAAAATAACCTGCCTTGATAACTGCAGTATCGGAGTTGCTGTGGCTGCAGTGATATGAGGGAGATTTCTTTTTTGAAAACCCACTATGTTAAGCCATTCTGAAATTCCAGTTTATGAATGGTTTCTGATACTGAGAACTAAAGGCATCTACAGAGAAATCTGTTTATTTTAATAGCTGGTGTATCAATGTGCATATACTGAAACCCTTACAAAATATATCACATACCAGCAGTTGGGTTGGAATATCTCTTGGAGTCAGCATTTGCCTTGTCTTAAAACTGGTCTATGGGGTGAAGAAGTGTAATCAGTGGCCTGCTGTATTTGACTGAGTGTAAGATGCAAGGGCGAGACAAGCTTCCCAGCCAAAGGTTTACTTGTAATGGTTTAGATGTCGTCTTTGGGTTGCTGCTGTGGAATTTTACGTGCAAATTTAGTGGGGATAAAAGTGACAGGTTCACATTCAGTAGATAGACAGGTGCTTCACAAGTTTATTCCCTCAGTTCTGCCAAAGCACACACCCCTGATCTGTGGCATCCCTGCTATGCATCCCCACAGCTATCCTGTGCCAAATGGTGTTTCTTCCAAAGTTCACAAACGCTGCTGTCAGATCAGAAATAACTGTGACTGCCTGTGCTTTGCACATGTTTGCTTGAATAGCACCATCGGCAGCTGCTTGCTGCAAAGCCTACCGATATCTGAAAATTGTGTGTTCATATGCAAGGAAGGGGTCCCATTTATGATGGATGCACATCTTTGGAACTTTTGAATGGAGTTGAAAAGGTTGAGTGATAATAACTTCTCAAGTACACCTAGTGAGTTTAATGGGTGAATGGGGATTTGAACTAGGATCTGCCTACGTAGCAACCATGTTGTTGTTGTTTAGTCATTTAGTCGTGTCCGACTCTTCATGACGCCATGGACCAGAGCATGCCAGGCACTCCTGTCTTCCACTGCCTCCCGCAGTTTGGTCAAACTCATGCTGGTAGCTTCGAGAACACTGTCCAACCATCTCGTCCTCTGTCGTCCCCTTCTCCTTGTGCCATGTTGGTTTCTGCTCTCTTCACTATGCAGCGAAGTGCTTGTCACGAGGCAATGTTTACATTCCACAGTCAGAGTTGCTGTTGGAGTTTCCCACGGGAATGGGAGACTGGATGTGACGTACACTGGTTTCCTGTTTTTCACAGTTCTCTCGGTGCTTCCGAAGAGAGAGGAGTTGCTTCTCTGCTCTTGCAGAAGCAAGATGTAATCTCTCAGCATTGAACTGTAAATAAAGTAAAGTAAAGCATGTGGCACGTACTCCTCATCCTTCCGCTGTGCACAGGACTCTGCAAAAACAACATTATTGGTTATGGGCCCAGAAAAACGCAGTCAAACTGACGGATGGACTTCAGAATGCCGGCAAAAGAATGCAGAGGAACAGAGGGACGGATCGCTCTGTGCGTCAGGATGATTTATGAGAGGTATGTGCTACTGCTACGGGCAGCCTGCCAGCTCCTAATTAATGGCTTTATGGCTGGACTTTGAACTTTTAAAAGCCGTTTGCCACGGCACAGGCAAAGGCTCAAGGCACAAGCTCCTAGGCTTGGGGGAGGCTTAAAACCGAAAGTACTTTTGAACTTGCCTTTGGAATAAGGTTTAAAGCAGCTGCAGTTAAGCAGAGTGGCACAGGCTCACAGGCAGAGGCTGGAAATCGAAAGTACTTCTGAACTTGCTTTTGGAATGAAGCAGCTGCAGCTGTACACAGACGCAGCTTGTATAAAGCAGCTTGATTTAAGGCAGCAGAGATGACACAGAAGGCTAATGCCAGAGTCATGATGGCTAGCTGCAGAATGCTGGCTGATGCAAGTGGGGAATCTGTTCTCACTCAGATTGCTGTACAGCCAAATGCTCAGCTCACAGTAGCCTGTGATACTGCCATGATTCAGAATGAAGCAAAACGCCGGGGTGGTAGCTGCATGGGTAAAGGGGAGTCTTCACAGACATCATCCCATAGTGCAGTGGAACCACCAGATGGCGCCAAAGCTTTGAAGGCAGTGAAATGCTACTCGTGTGGACGTCTAGGCCATATGAAGAGGGAATGCAGATATCCCAGGGCCAAGACAGAGCAGCGCAGCGAAAGCTCATCGCGTGGAAAAGGCCGAGGCAAAAGCAAAGGTCCGGTGTCCAGGACGACGCAGCACAAGGCAATGGTCTCACGCTTCACTCCAAAGGTTGCAAAGGTCCAGAAGACGTCTAGATCTTTCTTCGTTGTTGATTCAGCTGCAAAGCACCACATGTGCAACAATAAGCGACTGTTCGTGTCTTTTACACCGCAGGAAGGTGCGATTCACCAGGCGGATGACCACACGATCCCCAGTAAAGGCTACGGAACTGTTGTTCTTCACAGTTTGGACTTATCGATACGAGATGTTCTTTATGTACCAGGTGCCAAACACAATCTACTCAGTGTTGCGCAGCTGAATGAACGGAACATTGACGTTTCTTTCAAGAACAAGAAGTGCACCATCACCAAGAAAAATGATTATGTATTGCATGCTGAATATGTTGATCGTTTGTTTGTTTTGTATTTTGATGATGTTGTGCAGGATGAAACTTGTTGCATTGCAGGTTCTAACAAAAGTTTGCATGCAGAATGTATTCACGATTTTCACAGGAAATTTGGTCATTTGCATTTTGAGGCAGTATCTAAAATGCCTGCCTTGGTTGAAGGTATGACTATTAAACCCTGCAGGTACCACATGAAGTGCAAGGCATGCGCAGCAAACAAGGTGAAAATGGCTGCAAAAGGTAAGGTGTCTAGTAGGCAAGCTACAGAACCATACCAAGTTGTTCATGCTGATTTGGTTGGACCACTAGCGCCCTCTTTGGGTGGAAATAGGTACTTCATGGTTCTCATTGATGCATTTTCCAGGTATATTTATGTGTACAATCTCAAGCAGAAATCAGAGGCTTTTCCAAGGTTCAAGGAATTCTGTGCTTGGTTGGAAAATGTGCATGGTAAGAAGATAAAAACTTTTTTCACTGATCGCGGGGGGAATTCACTTCTCAGCAGTTTGAAGCTTTTCTGACTGAGAAAGGAATTCGCTCGCCATGGCAGAATGGACTTTGCGAGAGGGCAATTCAGACATTGCTTCAAGGGTTAAAAACCTTGCTGCATGATGCAAATCTTCCAGAGAGTTATTGGGCCGAAGCTCTCTCGTGTTTTACTTACAGTTATAATCGCAGGTTGTCTTCAGCGATTGGTTGTACCCCCTATGAGAAGATGTTTGGCAAAAAGCCATACATCAAACACATGAAAATTTTTGGTTCTGACATGTGGGTTCACACACCACAAAGCTCCAAGTTAGGCAAGCGTGGTTTGCATGGTATCTTTCTAGGTTATCAGAAAGGTTCTTACAGAATAATGATGACTGACTCTAAGACAATTAAGCTCACAAGAAGTGTTGAGTACAATGCCAAGTGGGGGGAGAATGTGGGAATTTTCCAATGTTATCCTGATGACAGTGATGAAACTGAGGATAGTCAAAAGCAGCCGCAACAACCCACACCCACTGATGAAGGTTCTGATTCTGAGTCTGAAACTGAATCGGGTGATTCAGAGGATTTCAAGAGTGCGAAAGCCTCTGAAAGCTCTGATCAAGAATTGGAAGAACCATTGTTCACAATAGGTCACTTTTCTCCTAAGAAGGAAGAGGAGAGTGTTGAAGACCTACGGCTAATTCGCAGGTCACAAAGAGCCACAAAAGGCAGACCTCCAAAGAGATTTGCTGATGAGTTTGCTAAGATAGCAGTAACAGCTGTTAAAAGCTCCAAGAAGGTATTTGAACCTTCAAGTTTCCAAGAAATCCAGGATTTGGATTCAAAGGATGCTGATGTTGGAATTCTGCCTCGGTCAGAGGTATGTGCCAGTCTCCAGGCACAGGCTGAATTCCTTTTGACCTCCCTCCCGCGACTCCCGGCAGGAAAACAGATGAGGTCCGTATCGGCGATTTTTCCCAGACTGTGAGAAAAACACACCACTGCTTCTCCTCCTCCCTGCATATCCCCAGGGAGGGGAATCAGACAGACAGAAGTGTATTTACATGTCTTTATTTCTGTCTTTAGCAGACATACAGATAAAGATGTCTGCACTCTTCGAACAACAGAGAAAAACTCTAAAACTAACTCCACCCATGCACATCCTGTACAGGTCATATGTCACACACTGAGCTCACATCCGGTGCTCAATACGGAGAATGGACTGCCCCTTTATTGCCATGGTAACAGTCACAAACATCCTGTCTGGCTTTCCAGCCTCCAGCAGCTAGCTTAGCTGCTGCTTCTTTCTTCTGCATTGCTTCTTTAGAGTAACAGCTGAGCCATGGTTAAATGCCATGAAGGCTGAGCTTGATTCCTTAGAAAGGAACAAAACATGGGAGCTTGTTCCAGTAGTTCCAGGAATGAAACTACTTGGAAGCAAATGGGTCTTCAAAGCGAAGACTGATCAAAATGGCAAGATAGTCAGACACAAAGCCAGATTGGTAGCCAGAGGTTTTGCACAGGTACCAGGTGAAGATTATCACAAGACCTACTCACCCACAGTGAGGTATGAGAGCATTAGGCTTATGCTCAAGCTAGCTGCAGAGGAGAATCTACACACAATGTGAATACAGCTTTTCTGTACGGATCTCTAGGTGAATCACTTTATATGCTTCCACCTGATGGCGTACAGGTAAAACAGGGATTTGTTTGTGCTCTGAAGAAGTCCCTTTATGGTCTCAAACAAAGTGCACGGTGTTGGCACACAAAACTCACTGAAGTATTGTTTTCTCTAGGTTTTCAGCAAGGGAAAGCTGATCCATGTGTATTTGTCAAAGAGGAGGGGCAAAAGAAACTGTATTGCTTGTTTTATGTTGATGATCTTTTATTATTTTGGAAAGATGTCACAATGTACAATAACGCCCTAGCTCAACTGAAAGAGCACTTTGACATGAAAGATCTTGGTGAGGTAAACAACTACCTATCTCTGGAAATAGAGAGAGATCAAGACGGTATTAGAAAAAGATGGTGACAATTGGAAATTGCAGAGTTTGGAGAAAATGAAGGATAAAGTGCGAGACTGGTTACATTACGCTCAGATTAAAGAAGTCTTTAAAAATGATAAAAAGGTAGGGTTCCAGGTGGAGAAATCGAAGTTGGAAACAGAATTGTTAGAACCAAAGACTAAGGTATTATCAAGAATGTATAACTTGCTGTTAAAATGGAATACACAAGACGAAATGGTTAAATCGGTTATGATAAAGTGGGCTCAGGATATTGGGTATAATATTATGTTTGAGGACTGGGAAAGGTTGTGGACCACTGGGCTGAACTTCACTGCATGTAATGCTCTGAAGGAAAATGTAATGAAAATGATATATAGATGGTACATGACCCCAGTTAAACTTGCCAAAATATACCATTTGTCTGATAATAAATGTTGGAAATGTAAAGAACATGAAGGAACATTCTTTCACCTCTGGTGGACCTGCCCTAAAGTGAAGACCTTCTGGGAAATGATATATAATGAGTTGAAAAAGGTATTTAAGTATACCTTCACTAAGAAACCAGAGGCCTTCCTTCTGGGTATTGTCGGCCAGAAGGTGCTAAAGAAGGACCGAACATTTTTTATGTATGCAACAACGGCAGCAAGGATACTCATCGCTAAGAGCTGGAAAACTCAAGATCTACCCACACTGGAAGAGTGGCAGATGCAACTGATGGACTATATGCAACTGGCCGAGATGACTGGTAGAATCCGAGACCTGGGAGAGGAGAGGGTTGAGGAAGACTGGAGGAAATTCAAGATTTATTTACAAAAATATTGTAATTTGGTTGAATGTTAAGAAGGATGCTAGATCATAAATAATTGCCCACCACTGAATTAGATCTGAATTTGACGATAAGTGAGATTAAGGAAAATACAAATTTTTTGGAGAATTGCTAGATTTTATGTAAATGAGCGGAGATAAGATTGCAAACAAGTGGGTAATTTGCTTGGAAAATTTTTTTTGTAACGATGTAAGTGCGAGCGGGAGACGTGAGGGAGTCCAAAGAAGTGATGAAATTATGTTATGATATAATGTTGTTTATTATTTATGCATTTGTATTCAAAAAACTTTAATAAATATGTATTTTTTTAAAAAAGAGAGAGATCAAGACGGTAACATTCTAGTACACCAGTCACGGAAAATTGCTGATGTGTTAAACAAACTAAACCTGATGGATGCTAACCCTGTAGACACACCAATGATAACAGGTTATCAGGTAGATGACACTGAAGAAGCATTTTCTGACACTACACTGTACAGAAGTGTGCTAGGCAAGCTAAACTTCATTGCCAGATGTTCAAGACCTGACATTGCTGTTAGCTGTAATTTGCTAAGCAGACAAGTCAACAATCCTACTGTTAAGGATTGGAAAGCTCTGAAATGTATAGCGCGCTATTTGAAAGGCACTATGCATTACAGACTGAGATTTAATAATCAGAAGTCTGGTGGTCTTGAGATATTTGCAGATGCAAGTTTTGGAAGTGACACAACAGACAGGAAAAGCACGTCTGGAGTTTGCTATATGTACAATCAGGGTCTATTTGATTGGTCATGCAAGAAGCAAACAACAGTTAGCTTAAGTACTTGTGAAGCTGAACTGAATGCACTGTCTTATTCACTTAAAGATTGTGAATGGTTGTTACAATTGTGCAAAGACATGAAAATTCCTGTCAAATGTCCAATCCAGGTTTACCAGGACAACAAAGCATGTTTGGCTTTGCTGAATTCTGAAGGTTGTAAGCAAAGCACGAAGCACTTGCAATTGAAGTTGCAACATGCTAGGGAATGTATTCAGAAGGGACTCGTAACGGTGTCCTATATGCCAGGTAATTAAATTCCTGCTGATGTATTGTCCAAGATTGTATCAAGGGATCAACACTGTACCTATGTGCAGAAGTTGGGTTTGTACTGATATTGTACGAACACGCTGCCCAGTGATGTTCACAGAAAGGGGGAGGATGTTGGTTTCTGCTCTCTTCACTGTGCAGCGAAGTGTTTGTCACGAGGCAATGTTTACATTCCACAGTCAGAGTTGCTGTTGGAGTTCCCCACGGGAATGGGAGACTGGATGTGACGTACACTGGTTTCCTGTTTTTCACAGTTCTCTCGGTGCTTCCGAAGAGAGAGGAGTTGCTTCTCTGCTCTTGCAGAAGCAAGATGTAATCTCTCAGCATTGAACTGTAAATAAAGTAAAGTAAAGCATGTGGCACGTACTTCTCATCCTTCCGCTGTGCACAGGACTCTGCAAAAACAACATGCCCTCCATCTTTCCCAACATCAGGGTCTTTTCCAGGGAGTCTTCTCTTCTCATGAGGTGGCCAAAGCATTGGAGCCTCAGCTTCACGATCTGTCCTTCCAGTGAGCACTCAGGGCTGATTTGCTTAAGAATGGATAGGTTTGATCTTCTTGCAGTCCATGGGACTCTCAAGAGTCTCCTCCAGCACTATAATTCAAAAGCATCAATTCTTCAGCGATCAGCCTTCTTTATGGTCCAGCTCTCACTTCCATACATCACTACTGGGACCATAAATATAAACGTAGCAACCATAAATATATACAAATTGAAAGACTCCCTGTCCCTCTGGACATTTCAGGAAGATCAGTAGGAAGATGACAATCCCATGATAAATGCTTCAAAACATTACAGATGACAGTGTGGCTCGTTCACAGTAGATAGGTTGTTTCAGTGGCATCACCATGATAAATATAACCAATGCAGCGAACCTTTGTGACTGTTCTGCATTCGTTCGTTTCCTGTGCTGTCTCTCAAGTGCCATGAATTCTGGAGCCTGAGCAAATGGGACTTTCCATAATCAGTGACAAAAGTCTGGATCTCTTTAAAGAATGTGGGTGGCATGTAGTCACAGTGAAAGACAGTGGAGACATAGGAAGGCCTGTGGCTCAGAGAACATGCAGAAAGTTCCTAGTTCAATTATTGGAATATTCACTTGGAGCAGTTGGTAGAGCATGAGACTCTTGATCTCAAGGTTGTGGGTTTGAGCCCCATATTGGGCAAATGTTTCCTGCATTGTAGGATGTTGGAATAGCTGAGCCCCGTGGTCCCTACAATCCTATGATTCCTTATTTTCTTTGCTTTTTTTAAAATTAAATTAATTTTCACATTTAAACATTATCATGACATAAGTATAAAAGAATAAATTACAAAAAAGAAAGAAAATAAAACATTTTCACACAACATTAAATCCACATTTTGGGATTACTCAGAGCCCTCGACTTCCCTCCATTCCCTCCCCTGGTTCTTTTATATTACCTTAATTTATACATGTCAAGAATTTCCTTATCTTTAATTATCTCCAAATTTAAACATTCTCCTTAATGTTACAAGTGTTTTTTAAAAGCCTGCTACTGTGTTAACTTCCCTACAATGCTTTTGTACATATGCAATAAATATTTTCCATTCTGTTTTATATTTGTTATCATCTTGATTTATAAGTCTTCTAGTTAATTTAGCCATTTCGGCATATTCCATTAATCTGAGTTGCCAGTCTTCTTTAGTGGGGACTTGTTCTTCTTTCCAGTGTTGGGTAACAATATCCGTGCAGCCATTGTTGCATACATAAACAGATTCTTGTATTCTTTCGGTATATCCATTTCTGTAATACCTATTAAAATGCTTCTTCTTTTTTTATTTTACAAAGGTTATTTTAAACATTTTTTTCAATTCATTATAAATCATTTCCCATTTCTTTTAAATACCTTAAAAAAAAAAAAAGATTCCTTATTTTCTCTTTTTCTCCTGCAGTGGCTGTATGTCTCTCTTCTGTCCTGCTTGAGGGTACAGCAAACCTACAACTTTTCATGGGGATTACATTCCAGGGATGGGGCCTAAAGTCAAAACTGCATATAGTGAAAACACACTGGGTGCAATGGCGAGTGGGATTGCCAAAGTCTCATTTCCTAGGCACCCACCGGCTTTTTATTTTTTGCCAAGTGTGTAAAGCTGAATGTGCACAAGTTAAATGCACATAAGTTGTGGACTTAGTGTGCAGTAATATTAAAACAAAAATGAGGCAAGGGTACAATCACCCTGCAGTCCTAGAGCCCCATGGCCATAGGAGTGAGAATGGTGTGTGTGTCTAAAGGAGGAGATTGTTTTATGTGGCCAGTGTAAGTGTAGCACCAAAAGAAAGAAACATCCTCTTCCTGAAAAAGTATGCACCAGCAAATGAATATTCTGATCTGAGTGCTTCCTCAAAAGCAAAGAATGCTCTGTAAGCATAAGGATGCAGGACTGAGGTTGGGTGCAGAGGAAAATGACTTCATTACTGCCAGTCTACTGTGAGATATCATTTGTCAGTTCCCATCCACTGTCTACATACACATGAGTAACAGGAAGAGGAATAGAGCGATTCTTGTGGTCCAAGCAAGAGCTGTAGGGGGACAATGGGCAACAGCTCACACTGCACCCATTGCTGCTTTTTAGAATCATCTTCCAGATAGGTGCAGAATCTTCCCTTAGCAGTTCCACAAACACATGCAGGGCTCCAAAGTTACCATCTACACCTCGTGATCAAACTGTATCAAATACAGCTGATAAGGTGTAATAAGATCAACGGGTTTCAATTTGTTTCTGCCACTCTCCAAACATCAGTTGTTGTAAATCACAGCCTAGTGCCATCTCTCAGCCATAACGCAGTTCAGAGTCAGATCCGCATGAATGTCACATTGTCTAGGTGCATCTGGAATTGCTGCACAACCACATGGAGCTGCTGGTCCACCATTCAGGGTGGAAGCCCTCCAGCCGGCACTCCCACACGGCGCCCTGCCTGCCCCACTGCCTCTGCCAGTGGTAGAGAAGCACTGCCACCATTGGTGCTGATTGTGGGAAAGATAATGTCCTGATCTTGTAAGAAATGGGTGCTGTCCGGCAGGTCACATAGCAATTGGTGGTAGCGGAAGCAGCAAGAGCAGCAGGTGGCAATTTCAATTTTGCATAACTGTTCCTGCCTAGGAGTGACTTTGAGAGGGATGATTGGAGTAGTCAAGGATGTTTGCCAACAGATGGAGGGCACAATTTGAGAAAGGCTGGCCCAATGTATACTTACAGACAACTACCCTTGATCAAGAGTTCCACATTTGTGGTTCGAGGACCCGACCACCGCGACATGAAAAGAAGACACAGGGACACGTGATATAAGGTTAATGGGCTAGAAAAGGCCACAACTTTATTGATTACAGCAATGAAAAGGTATTGGCTTAGGCATTGGATCGCGAAACAAGTGGGTTTATTCACCAGGGGTTCATCACCTGTTGATGCTAATCCAACTATAGGCTCACCCCTGCTGTCACCGAGGGTCGTGCCATGGCCTCCCGCCAAGCAGGCATCGGACAGAATACACGACCGCCAGATTCCTTTAACGGAATACCCCTAAACATTGAAGGCATAGGCGATGGCCACACCTAGCACTTCGACACACCACAGCACATTATTCCAATGCCTAACCTACCCACCAATACCACAAAAGTTGTGACGATTGCTACGAGGTAGGCGAAAAAACCAAAAAGCCTAATGCCAAATGGAAAAACTCCTACCAGGCCCCCCGTGCAACCGGGGCGACCAACCTAAGGTCCATAGCAAGGCCAATGACCTAAGCCCTAACTCAAAGGGAGTGGAGGGTGGGTGACTCGCACAGGACGACGAAGAGAAATGAGGCCGGGGAGAGGCTGACGCTGCAGCATCAAGGCTGCTGGACACGCCCCCCCACGGCACCTGGTTGGACGGTCACCGGGGGGGGGGGCGTGAGCACCAGCCAGGTGAGCTGGAGGCAGGGGGCTATGCCCCCTGCTAGGGGCGGTGTTCAGGCTCCCGCCCACAACCACTCCCCTCTCTTTCAGGGAGGAGAGTCTTTATCAAAGCAGTTTCTAGGTAGGCGTTCTTCCATGTTGTAAAGCTGCAGCTTGATAGTGCTTTATAGTTATGGCTATGGCCACTTCCATGTTATGGAAGGAAGCTAATCTTGCAGATGAAATCCATCCATTTCTGACAAAACTAGCAGCCTGTTAAAAAATAATAATAATGCAGAGATGTTACCACGACCAGTGGTGAAGCCTCCTTAACTTTCAGTGCTTCCTCTTGCTGCCGTTCTTCTACACGTTGGTAGCAACATGAACAACTTTGGCCATGGAAACCCAATAAACAAGGCCAGCTGCATTCCAATAATACTTTTAGCTACTGAAAAAACATGGAAGCTTAAATTAGTGAAAGTCTTTCAGTAGCAGGTGCTTGCTATCAGCAAGCATGCAAGCCAGAAATCAGGCTGCAGAAACAGGAAGTGCAAAAGCCCCAAGTAATTTATGGAACAAAACCCATAAAAAAACTTAAAAGGAAAAGAGGTCAACTGACATAGGCAGTTCAGTTTGTAGCCTCCTGCGACCTGCCTTCACCTTCTGCGGTGCCACTGACCATGCTCACATTAAGGCCAAGATATAGAGAATATAATCCTGGTGTCTGTGGATCATAACAGTGAAACCTGAGATCCCACCTGACATGTAGAAGACACTGCTACAGAAATGCTCTTAGAGATCTCTTAAGATGTTAATCAACTATAGAATTCAACATAATGACTGACGTGTGGCCAAGTTAGACAGTGTTCTATTGGTGTTTACACTTCAGCACTAACATGCTGCTCTGTAAAACACATTCTGCTGTCGCATTCCAAGTTTCAAATAGTAAAATTCTAAAAATATTAGTTCTGCAGAGCATCCAGTGGGTGGTGCCAAATAGCAACTGGAAAGCTACATTTTTGTCTCTCTAAAATGTGGTCAAATCTGAACTTCTGTATTCTGTTTTCTAACCATTTCTATACCAGTTTATCTCTCCATTTCCCCCCTTCTAAAAGGCACAATCATTTTGCAATTTTTGTTTGATGGCCTTTTGTGCCATGTATGGGTTGTTGGTTTTTTTGCCTTTATACTAAGAGCACTAAAATCCTGGTTGGTTTTGCACACCACATACATTATGAAATAACATTATTTATATTCATTTATATATTGATGATATAATATCAGTAAATATTATATGGCGCTGATCTGCCATACCCTGCTATTCAGTGTTATGTTTAGTATACCTCTTTCCTTGTTCATTTTATATACGTTTCTGCTGTTTTTTCCCCATTCTGCTTATACAATGTGTGATTAGTTTTATTCACTTTTGTACACTGCCCTGGAACCTTCTCCTCTAGGACTGTGTGTGTGTGTTTGTGTGTATAAGATAATGAGATTAATATTATCTCTATTTTACACATAGACTGACAAAGAGGTCACATTTGGGGGCTTTGTAGTTTAGGGGGGAAAACACAACATAATGGGGGGCATGACAAAATTTTAAATATGCGTGAACAGAGAGTTGAGAGTGGTTCCCCTTACCTTTATGAACATTGCAGACATTCAAGGAAGTTGCCAAGCAGTAAATTCAAAGCAGGCAAATAATGTATTTATGCATACCATCCATACCACTGTCATTAAGTATGTGGTGACTGCAATGCTTAGACAGCATTTGAAAAAAATACAAATTAATAGGGGGCAAGTCTACCAATAGAACCTTCTTGTTCAGAGAACAGAAGAGCAGCCAATGGCCCATTTTGTCCAACCTCCTGTTCTCATAGTGGCCTACCAGATGCCTGTGAAAAAAAAGGACCCTCAAACAGGACCTGAGCACAAGAGCCCCTTCCCTTGCTGTGATTGCCAACAACTGGTATTCAGAAACATTACTGCCTCATATTGTAGATGCAGAGCACAGCCGACATGGCTAGTTGCTATTGATGGCCTCACCCTCCATGAATTTGTCCAAGCAGTATGTCTCTGAATACCAGGTACTGGAGATGAATAACGTGGGAAACTGGGCCTTGTTGGCAGCTAGTGAGTGCTTAGAAGCGTGTGGCTAGGTGATGTTAGAAACACTCCTGTTCATTCCAGTAAGACAGTTACTTACATTCTTAAGTTGTTATTGTTTGTTGACTATGTTTTTAAGGGATTGTTTTAAAAAAATGTGCACATACATACTTTGCATTCTTGGGCATTTCTTTTGCTGTATCAGATGCTCTGTTATCTGATGTTCCACCTAGGACTTTGACTGTGAGATGAGAAAAGTTAGTCATCTGCATCTTCAGAACATGAGAGCATAAGAATAGCCTGCTGGAACAAGCCAGGGGCCCATTTTTTCTGCTAGGTTCTGCTAGTTGCAAAAAAGACGCCCCTGTTTTTCCAGTGTTGAAAAAGAAGGAAAAGGAAGGAGAAATTATGTGTTTTCTGCCATTTGTGTCCCATGTGCCAGTGTTTGTAGCCTGACTGCCTCTGCTTTTAGTTTTTAATTATTTTCTTGGTACTTGCTTATAAAGGTTAGCCTTTGCTTTCTTTTTCAGGCTTGCTTCCAGCAAAGCTATTTGTGATTTGGAGTGGATGAGCTCCTTGCTAGCGACAAGGACTGTCTGTCTGCATCAGAGATCAACTGTGGCTCCACGAGGGCATTCTGTCTTTCATATGGTGCTGGATCACAGGTGTGATAATTTTTATAAAGGTCATTTCAGCCCCACCTCCCGGTGAGTAGCCTGCCACTGACTTAATGTTTTCCACAGGGTGGTTATATCACATTATATATTGCGCAATCCCTGCCCTTTGCTGTGATAAAAACAGGCCAGATGGAACATCTAGATTACCTGCTTTCAGGATGGGCAAAGCAGAAAGCAAACACAAGAAGCCAGGGTGGGACGTCAATGAGCCTAGTGGTTTCTGCTGACTTTGCAACTTGAACCATAGTGATAGGCAAGGATTAATGAAATCACACTGGTGCACACCGACTGACACTTTCCTAGGTAGTATCCAAGCACATTATAGGGTATGTCACTGACTGAGCAGGCTAAACAAGCAAATATCAAGTAGAGCCTGAACTGTAAACAGTAGACAGCCACAGGGATTATGTTTCACTGAAATTCATTTGTGCTTGTCAAAAAAGCAGCTTTGATCACAGGTTTGGCAATCATGGAATTTAATAATGGGTGGGTTCCTTTCACAAACCTTACACATTAAGCGTTTCTTCAGAGATGCGTCACTATAGACACCCAGCAAATTTAAACTAAAAACCTGTGACATATCAAAGGGGGCAAAGAGGATGGGACAAGAGGGCAAAGGAGAGGACCCCTCTTTTTGCTTTCTTCTACCTTCCTTCTTTCTCCAGACAGGCACAGCCCCATTCCATCTAAGCAATCAGCAGAAGAGCTAGCACACTTCTAAATCTGGCCCATGGACGGTCTGGGAATCAGCGTGTTTTTACATGAGTAGAATGTGTGCTTTTATTTAAAATGCATCTCTGGGTTATTGTGGAGCATAGGAATTCGTTCATTTCCCCCAAAAAATATAGTCTGGCCCCCCACAAGGTCGGAGGGACAGTGGACCGGTCCCCTGCTGAAAAAGTTTGCTGACCCCTGAGCTAGCACTTGCTGCAAGACTCATCTTGGCTGGCCCTCAATGGTCTGTTTTTATGGAGACAACTTACCAGAGGTGTTCCCACATTACATTCCAATGCATGTACAATCTGTGCACACCTTTGTATGCAAGCAGTTGAGCTGTATGAATCAATATAGATACACTCTTTCACACAAACACTTGTACGCATGCAGAGACAGCTTGTACCTATGTTCAGTACAGCTGGCAAACAAACCTATGGAACAGGTTGAAGGGTGCCACCGCCACAAGACCACCCAACTCAAGGTGATTTACTTGGGTAGACCTAATATATTATTTCAGTGACCTAAGATGGGCATGTTTCTTTTGCCAACTTCCTATGCCCAGCTAGTGGGGGAGCAGTGGAACATTCACTGGTGGCAGGATGCTTGGTGACTGATGAAGCCTGCTTATTTAGATCACTTGAGAGATGCCAAGTGACTTGCGTTCAGAGTAATTTTTGTCAATAAAAGTGTCACCTGATCAGGTTCCTTCTGAAGCTCTCTTCATGCTGTTTTATCTTTCCAGTTATATATTGCCAGCCTGATTTTTCATTGCAGTGCTGCTGACAGCAATGTGAGTGACAAAAATGCAGAAAATATTAAACAGAAACAAATCTCAGCATCAAATATTATACTTCTCTACACATACTTGCCACCAATAAGGTGAATATAAACTTAGCAAGTGGTAACTTGTCATGGTGCTCACACTGCCACTTGGTATATTCACCTGTTTTGTCCTGCCACTTCCTCTTCTCTAGATTTCTGATCAGTTGTAGAAGTGAGATAAAATTGTCATCATCACTTTGCAGAACAAACAGACCACCCATATACCTCCTGGTGGTGCAGCAATAAAACCGTTAGCATATTTGCAAAGCTAAGCAGGGTCTGGTATGGTATCAAACTGAACGGGGGACCAAGTGTTGAGATTCCTGCATTGCAGGGGTTGGGGCTAGATGACTGTTGGGGTCCCTTCCAACTGTATGATTCTATGATTTACCACAGTGTGTAAATGGCTGCCTTCAACTTCTATGGGTGCTCAGGTTCTTCAGAATCCTGCTCACTGCCTCTGATAGTTTTTTTATAGGCATTTCAATGCAATCCAAATATGGCCTGCACATGCAGCTGTCCACCTTGGATAGAATTGGGGCAACTGCACAAACTTTTCCCATTCCTAGTACCCTGCTATGTTGGGAAAGTGTTAATGAACCTCTTCCACTCCAAGACAGGCAGCTCCCAGTTGGCCTTCATAGTTGTGCTTGGGGTGATGCATCAGCAAATGCTTATGGCTAAGACCCAACCATCTAGTGGCTTCACCCTTCTGGGAAACCTATTCTGCAGTCATATGCTCCTGCATGGTGGTGCAGCTGGAGACGCCGAAGGAAAATCATCCTCACACTTGGAGAATGATGGAAGAGTGCAGAAAGTTTTGCTGAGTGACAGATGACCACCTGAAGCAGATCCCTCCTCAGATCAAACTGGGACCCTGGGAGAAAGGACATGGCAGTGAGAAGCCCATCCTCACACCTGGGTTCTGGCATGGCAGAGTCACCCTATGTGAACTGAAGAGTTCTGCAAGTAGGATGAAGCACTGAAGCTACAGCAAAAGGGAATATGCAGGCCTCCATTTTGCAGCTCCTCAACTAGCCTCTGCCATTCTCCCTTTCCAGCAAAGAACAAGCAGGAGAAGGTTGGTTGGTAAAATATCATGTTGGTGAAATATACAGTAACGCCCCCCCCCCCCCCCAGTTATGGGTTTGAAGTTAGGATTCACTAAACAGAGAGTGTATAAAATAAACGTATAAGGTGCAGGATGACATGGAGATGGTGTTAAATTCAAATTGGGATATGTGTCTCTCCATGTGCAGCACTAGGCAGCAAGAGTGTTGGATTGGAAGCATATCATTGTGAGGGGCCAGCACGGTACAGTACGGATACAAACTTTTAAGGTAAAAAAGGTAAAGGTACCCCTGCCCGTACGGGCCAGTCTTGACAGACTCTGGGGTTGTGCGCCCATCTCACTCAAGAGGCCAGGGGCCAGCGCTGTCTGGAGACACTTCCGGGTCACGTGGCCAGCGTGACATCGCTGCTCTGGCGAGCCAGAGCCGCACACGGAAACGCCGTTTACCTTCCCACTGGTAAGCGGTCCCTATTTATCTACTTGCACCCGGAGGTGCTTTCGAACTGCTAGGTTGGCAGGCGCTGGGACCGAGCAGCGGGAGCGCACCCCGCCGCAGGGATTCGAACCGCCGACCTTTCGATCGGCAAGTCCTAGGCGCTGAGGCTTTAACCCACAGCGCCACCTGCGTCCCTATACAAACTTTTGGTCTGGTTTAAATAGGATGCTAGCTGTGTAGAAGCTGATATGAGTATGTGGGTTTAAAAAATGAGCCATGGAAATAATATATTTTGAGCCAGAATGCGGTAGCCAAACATCATAAATGCAGCTTTAATGCAAGATTTCACATCAAAGATGTGCATAAAATATGGTGAAAAAACTCTATGCCCCATAACTTATCAAGCAAAATCATACACAGTCACTTTTCTGTCCCTGACACCTGTGGCAAATGGTTTATCATTTCTTATTTTGTCTAAGCAGATGTTCTTATGTATAAAATAAATGAATTGTACTACACTTGACTGAATCAGAAATCTGAGATACATAAACACGCATAATAGTTAAATGATATTCCTGTTACAGTTCTCTACTCTTCTTTCTTTCTTTCTTTCTTTCTTTCTTTCTTTCTTTCTTTCTTTCTTTTTTAAAAAAATCTTTTCTTTTTTAAATTATAACAGAATACTAATACTTTGCTTGTGTTTGGTTTGGGAAAACGCACAGCATAGCTCAATGCTGGTTTATCATGCTATTCTGTTTCCACAAGAAACAGCATGAAGCCAAGTTCTGCTTAAACCCTTTCACCTACTCTGCAATGAGCAAAATGGGTTTGCTTGTGAAGCAGCTGTGAAATCAATATATACACATGCAGAAGACATTTTTAGATGTGAATTTGCTGCTGAAGCGACTTTAGGATAGCAGGCACATGTTGCTGTGAAATAGTTTGTGTTTCATAACCTCAGATTTACTAGCCCCATAGCACCGCAACCTATAAAAAGGTTTTAATCTCTTATGCAAAGAGTGTGAGCTATCTTTGCAGTCGATAGAGTTGGTGGTTCTTGGAATAAGATAAGCAAACTTGTATATCTTTGATGTAACTTTTAAGATTTGTTTGTTTGTTGTAATGCTTTGTAGCCCCAAGAAGCGCTCAAAGCAGGTTACAAAAGATTATTAGAATAAAAATCACAAATCTAGACCAGAAAGAGAAAAAACAAGATGCAGTAAAGGGGATTTTGCTTAAATTGTTGGTGCCTTTTAGGTCTGTTCTGTATATTGTAATCATGCATGCAAATTAGCAAGACAGAGAAACAAGCTTTTTTTAAACGAACAAACAAGATCTAGTTTTGCATTTTTGCCTTGAATATAATGACATGAATATAATGCTATTCGATTCTATATTACAAAATAATCCATTTGTAGTATCTCCACTACCCTCCAACCTCGCTACTCAAAAGTTTTTAAAGAAATGTTTAAACCATAGACAAAATTAAAGACTTCAAAATAAAAGGTGCTATCTAATCTCAAAATGTGGAGTTTACGGTTGATTTAAGACTCCATTCATCAGCAACCCTAGAAATTTGGGGATGCCTTGCCAGAATACAGAACCACTAAGAAGTTGTGGACTGGAGAAGGACCACTTCTAGCTTTGTATGCTAGAAGTCCCACATTCAATCCTTGGCATCTTGAGGAAGAGGGCTGGAAAGGACCACATCTGAAATTCCCTTCCAGCCATTTAGCTTGTTCCCATCATTCAGTATCCAGAAGACTTGAGCAAGAGGGATTGGTATAAGACAGCTTCCCGTGTCCTTGCATTCTGTGTTAAAAAGTGAAGTCATACCAGAAAACCTGTCAGGTCAGCAAAAATCCCTGTTTTTAACCCCAAACCAAGAGCAGTTGGCATGCCATGTTCTACTTTTTTGGAGAGTTTCTAGCTTAGTCCTTCTTTGGTCAGGGAACAATGAACTCAATTGACTTCTACTGACTCATGTTAGACTGCTGATTTGGCATGAGTCAGACTCAACACATCCTCCACTATAAAACCACAGCTGTGCATTCAAGGTTTGGGATGCAATGTATCAGACAGGCTCTTCTGTGTGCGTGTGTCAGGGGCTCAGCTCTGACAGCGTGTTAATGCGTACAAGAAAAAAAGTGTGCAACCTAAGATGTCCATTTCTGAAGCCCAGCTATTTGACCTGCTGCTGATTTGCTCAGAAATCTTAGTATTTATTTATTTATATTTCTTTTATAGTTGCTTAACATTTCATTTCTATTAGTTTTCCCCCTCTAGTTATTTACACAAATTTACTGCCCAACGCTTCTGACAGCATTATAACATTGAAGGAAATAAAACAGACGTTTCTGGAAAACTGGATTTGAAATCCCCCAACCTTTAAAGAAAATACCCAGTTCCCACAGATTGCATGTTTAGTAACGCCTGTGCCCATGTGTTATGGCACAGACCCCACTGATACCAGTAGAAGCCACACTAGTTCACCCCTCCATACATTCAGAAAATGCATTAGCCTACAATCCCAGCATGGTGGGACGTCAAAAACAGGGGTGGGAATTACTATGTGAATCTACACTCTATTTCCTCCAGTCTCATCCTGTCCATTTCATGGAACTGTGTGTGCCATATGTCTCCCCCACCCCATCCTGCTCCCCCACCCTGCCAGCTCCACTTTTGAGCTTCCTGACAGTCTGTTTCCTTTACCTTGAATATCCTCTCCCTCTTCTATTTCCCAAGCCAACTCCATAGTCTCATCCTCTAAAAATCCTTCAACAGACATCTATTCTGCAAAGCCTTTGCTGGATGACAGGTGTGATCTTTCCCCTGGTTTTGCTACCAGTTCATTTTCCATTAGGTCCACTGTTGCTGCTTTCTCTCTCTTTTTTAATCAAAGGAAGCCATTTGGGTTCATCCAGACTCAGTGGCGTAGCGTGGGTTATCAGCACCCGGGACAAGGCAAGTAATTTGCGCCCCCTAACCCATGGATTTGCGCCCCCTAACCCGTGGATTTCCCTAACCCCCAGATGTTGCGCCCGGTGCGGCCGGCCCCCCCTGCACCCCCCACGCTACGCCACTGTCCAGACTTCCTGCCAGGCACAGGATCCTCTTTGCAAGCAAGAACTGGCAGCAACCTTCTCCAGTTTAGGATCCTTGAATCCTGGAAACATCCTATAAACAATACAGCATTCTCTTTTGTACTGCAGAAACATATTTGAGTGAAAGTTGAGAAAATTTTAACCACTTCTGCCTGTCTTTGCATACACAGACTTAAGGAAATATAGGCTGTTGGTCTAGGAAGGGTGATGTTTATGAAATCTGTGCTTACCATTTTGGAAGCTTGACCCCACAAAGCCATTTTATCCTCTATCGTCATGTTGGTGCTTTGTAATACTAAAACAGAATTCTGTTTCACCCAAATTGGGAATCTGTGATCCTTTGCTAATTCCCCCTGCTATTCAGTGCAACATTCCCACAACTGGTGCACCACAACTCTGGGGCCCAAGATCTTGAAATATCACACTTTCATAGTGACATGTGACATGTAAAAAGGTAAAGGGACCCCTGACCATTAGGTCCAGTCGTGACCGACTCTGGGGTTGTGCGCTCATCTCGCTCTATAGGCCAAGGGAGCCGGCATTTGTCCGCAGACAGCTTCTGGGTCATGTGGCCAGCATGACTAAGCCGCTTCTGGCGAACCAGAGCAGCTCACAGAAACACCGTTTATCTTCCCGCCAGAGTGGTACCTATTTATCTACTTGCACTTTGACGTGCTTTCGAACTGCTAGGTTGGCAGGAGCAGGGACCGAGCAACGGGAGCTCACCCCACCGCGGGGATTTGAACCGCCGACTTTCTGATCGGCAAGTCCTAGGCTCTGTGGTTTAACCCACAGCGCCACCCACATTCCCATGTGGCATGTAGGCTAACATAAAATGTATGAATAGGAAGAGGTGTGAGCTTGGAAACATTATGCCACAGTAGCAGTTCTTCCGCAATATACAATTTGCGAATTCTTGGTCTACACTTTTAAAAAGAGATACTGACTTCCTCTTTGATCAAACTTTCAAACACATTTGATGTGTGGACAGAAAAACACAGTTGAATAATGTTAGGGATTAGGAGAGGCAGAGCACGTCGCTGCGAGTACAAGCCTCAAGGTTCTATCAAGGCTTGATCTGAAATCTCTTTAAGTCAGATGAATTATTGGGTAAGCCTTTAATAGTAAAGGAAGTTGCTGTTTTATAAGCGACTTAAATAAACTATTTCTTCAAAGCATGCAGTGTTTCTTAAGCAACCAGAGCAAGTGGGGCAGCATGTGTTATTACTTACCTACTCTTTGCACAAACATCACTCTGGTGGTTTATAATGGCTCCGGTAGCTGCCACTGTGTTTATACTTTAATAATGTACTTGGGGCAGGGAGAGGCACAGTCATTCTGTTTCAGCCATTGCACAATGCTGTGGAGTGTGGGACCCTGTAAATTTTTTTTTATTAGCTTCTGCTTCAAATGACAATATTGTAAGAAGTGGAGTTATGGGGGATCCACGTCATGATAGAGAGGCATGCACAAATTTAGCCAGATTTTTCCCCCTTACCCCAACGCCCTTGGCAGCACACATACACAGCAACACCCACACAAACAATTCCTGCACACAGTGCTAGTTTGTATGCAGAAGAGGCAGACTATCCTGGATTTGGTATTATGGTCCTTATTTTATTGGTCTTCAACTGGTGGATCACACCCAAACTAATAATGGGTTGCCATTCCTTTTCTTCAGTGTTTGCTTTCATTCTTGGCTACCATTACTGCTGAGCTATAGCCAGGGAGGGAGGGAGGTTACTTCATGCACATTCAAGCCACTACTACCTAGATGTTAGTGGTGGATGGGTGGGGATGGGTGAGTGGATGGACAGCAGTTTTGATCCATGTGGTGTTCATTGCAAGGGCAAAATAGGTATATGGAAAAGAGACTTCCTGGATGCCAAGATCCAGGTTTGGGGCAAGTACTCTTTGGTGAGAGAACCCCAGACGAGGATTTAATCACACAAAAAAATCACAAAATATGCAGCAAAGTAAAGCATGGAAATATAGGACCTTTAAAATATGCCCTTCTAACTTACTTCTAAAGTTCCCTTCTTCTCCTAGCGTAGAAAGAGACTACAAATTTGGTAAGCTAAAAATTGTTCACTTACAAACTTTCCAAAGATCAGATTCACGTGCTTTTCCATACAGCATTCAGAAAAAGTTGCACAGGCAGCAAAACATCTCTTAGCTACAGAAGTGAAAGTTCTTAACTTATTGATATAGGAATTAAAGAGTGGCTTGTGAGAGGCATGCGGCTAAGCTGGAGCAAGAATCTCAGGTGGAATCTAGACACATATTAGAAGTGTTCTGAAAATGCCCTTTTTAAAAAAAAAGTTTTGAAGAGGATATTGAATTTGCCGTAGCTCACAATCACCATCTAGTGTCACATTTGTAAAATGCACTTTACAGCACACTTAAAACATTTTAATTGCAGCTGTATAGCTGAGTCCTTAGCCTCTTCACACACTGAGTTCTTCAGGTAGACAGATGGGGAACAAAGGCTTGATTACCTAATCCCTCCCAAGGTGAGCTAAGCCTGGCAGGACAGCTTACTTTATGGCTTTAACCCCTTCATGCATTAACTAGACTTAACCATGTTGGTTATATGAGGCTGGTTATCCAACACTTGGTACAGATGCTTCTATGTGGCACTTTCTTGAAGTCTCTAGCAAGCCACCATCTAATGGCATCAGTTAATGCCTTTACAACTCACTGAGTATGTCTACATTGATTCATTTGGCGCCCAGATACCAGGACTCCCCTCTCCTAAAAAACAGTATAGTTTAGGGTAGGCTATCAGACAAAGATGCAGAGGAAGACACAATTTGTGGGAATTTTTAAAGCATATATTTGGAAAGACCATTGTTCCTATATCCCCTTTCAAAGATCCAGTGTCTAATCACTTTCTTCTTGCTGCATTGCTATGCAAAGTCCAACTCCAGACCCCAGCTAAAGGAGAAAGGACAGAGCAGTCACTAGCACTTCTCAACTAGCACCAACAATTTCTACAATTAATCTAAGATGGCTCATCGATTTAGATTCTGTTAGATCAGCGAAGTTGCTTGTACATTTCATAAGTCAACTGAGTGGTGCCAACCTACACCAATAATGCTGCAGACTCCTTCCCTTTGTTTTAATTCATTATTTTTACACAGCAAAACCCCAGGCACAGCTGCCAGTAATCCTCACTCCAAAGGCTTAGTGGTTTTCTCCCTTTGACTGACTCACTAACTTTACATACTGTGATTAATCCACCTGCCATAAATGAGACTAGCTGTGAAAATACAGTACCATCAGTGCCTACACATTCCCTGGTCCTGTGAAATGTCTGCTGGTATACCTTCTCTTGTTTTATGTAAGTGGTTTTCTAAGTCAGTACACCTAATCCCTCAGTTCAAATAAAGCTACCCAAATAGGTTACTTGCAGACGAAGAAACTGAAATTCCTTCTGAGGGTTTTCCCTTCAGTTGTAAATAACAATATTTATTTCATGGATGCTTTAAATATTTTTACCTTGCCAACATGGTCCAGAAGAGCCTTCAAGGCATCTTAGAATGTATAAACACATTTTAAAACAACAGTCTCACTAAAAACAACAGACAAAATGGTATTAGCCCTCAGGTGATAATACAGCATAACAAAAAATAGCTAGAACAGAGAGATCTCACAGTAACAGCCATAGCATGATTAAAAACCCACTAACCAAATCCACCTGCTTGCTGAATCAGTACACATCCTGCATACCTGCTTGGAGAGAGAATTCCTTCTTGTGGCGAAGGGCAGGAAAGAAATCAAATTATAGATTTATTTTATTTATTTAGGAGCATTTATACCCCACCAAGTTCTTGAGGTGGCTTACAGTATCTATTCAAACAACCATCAAAATAGATGGCAATACAATAGTCACTACAGCAGACTAACAATGTATGGAAGTCCCCACTCCTTTTCTTTCACAGTTTCCAAGCAAATTCCTTTCTGCAGCTGAATCTCCTGGCTGTTGAAGGAGCCAAGCATCAGTCCCTCACAGGCCAAGATGTCCTCACTGGGTGGCTGCTGCTGATCATACTAATCACTGTATCAATAATAATGGTGTCACTGCTAAAGGCTCTTTGAACCAACCAACCAATCTAAGAGCTGCCCATAGGTGGAAGCCCATACCGGGACTATGAGAGGAAAAGTATTTCAGGGGTTTGTACAAATTCGAACTACAGGAAGTGGTGAATGTTTGGGGGGAGGGGGAAAGGAAGCATCAAAAGTGGAGAACAGTATTGCTGGGAGCTTTCGGAAAGGAGAGCGAGAGCCATGTGTTTTTCAGATGTGTTTGTCTTTATTTCCTTCTGCATCGTTAGAATGAATGTGCACAGATTTCCTGCCAATGTGCATCACTAGGACTCTAGCAGTAGCATTATTGAATGTAGTTCATGTTGTAGTTACAGAGGAACCAATTTCGGTTCCCTGGCTCTTCAAATATGCTGGTGAAAATGCCATGTAAACCTTCATAACTGCATATGCCTTTATAGAAAGAGGGCAATTCTGCTTGTGATTGTTTTTTATTAGCAACCAACAGTCTGTTTTGATGCTCTGTGTGTCTCTGGCTAGAAGAGATTTTATTGCTCATTATGGAGGGGCTGAAATATTTACAGCACTCAAGGCTGCTAAATATAATCTTGCTAAATTTAGTGATTTTTTATCTTCCTTTATTTGGAATATTTGCCGCAGCTACTTATGTCCTGTCTCATTCTGAACATTATTTGAGATCTTACTAATCTGAGCACCATATTTCAAACATTAGTATTTTTATTTTTTTTGCCATTTGTGGAATAATACTGGAATCTGCCCTTTTCATTTCAGACATTTTTTTTTGTATAAGGCATGACCATTATTTCCAGGAAGCTGGTTCATTGCAGTTCCTTATTAAATGGTTACCCACACAAAGTTTATTTACATCTGTAAATATTAGCACATGACCTTGTGGCTGAGATAAAGATAAATGTGTTGCACAGGCATTCAACTCCTGAAAGGGTCGTCCACACAAAAATAAAATTAAATGATATTGTATGACAGTAAAAACCCCACACCCAGCATTCAGAGATATGATGGATTGGCATCACATTGAGTTAGAATTCCTTGGCAAACTGTTTGAAATCGCCCAGATATCTATCGGCAGCTCTCCAGATCCACCTTCTGCCCACTCCTTCTCCAGCGTGCTGACTGATGGAGCTGGTCCTTAAAGCTGAAGCAATGTACATTAAGCTCTCTGAACATTTTCCTCCTTCTTGCATTCTCTCTCTCTGTGTACTCCTCCATGCCTGGCTTTGAGCCTGCACGCTGAACAAAAAGGTGCATTGTTGAATGGTTTAATTACAATGTGATTAGCTCACATACCTACCCAAATCCTTATTTTCTAACACAGTTAAAAAAAGTGAACGTTTGTATAGCTCTTTCAATTATTCCACCTTGTTTATTATTAGGGCTTTTAACAAAGAAGTAAAAGGCGAACCTCCCTCCTTTTGGTTTCCAGAGAGAGACCCGGGGCACTTACACTTTGGCATTTACCCAAATCCAATAAAAGAGAATATTTAAAATAAAAAATGTCTTGAGCTACTTGGGTTATGGTCACTGTTTGTCCAATATCCACATGATAATGTTATTGGAGTGTTTGTGATTGCAAAAGATTTCTCCTTCCACAGAAGACTCACACAGGGACAGTTATAAGACTTTGTTTTTGCAAGAGGACTCCAGGGTGGAACGGCACCTGCAATGTACTCTTCTTTCCTTCTTGGAGGAGAGCCTATCCCAATGGCTATGCATACACTGATGGCCAGGAAGAAATTACTCTTCTCTACTGTGCTGTTCGCTGCCTCTCAACATCCCCTTGTGTACATGAATAGAATCAGTGGCATGCAGGCAGTATTTGAGCCAGATTCCATTGCCTATGAGGATGACCCAAATGCAAAAGAGGCGAGAGCTCCTAAGCCTCTGGTTTTGACTGTGTAGGAAGTAGTAGTGCTTGGAAGGTGTGTTTTGTAATGAAGAGATGATGAAATCTCCAGACCTGCCGAAATGTTCTCTTCTGTGCAATTATTAAAGTTACAGGAACGCAAGACTTCCATTGCATCTAGCCACCCATCTGACTATGTGAATACAAGATCTGCAGTCTGAGGAGGAACGAGAACATGATCACTTCACGTGGTCAATTCACAAATAATGCCAAGCTCCTGTTTGGTGCTATGGGAAGGAATCTTCCTCTCACACCCACCTTCTGATGCAATACCTTTAGCATCAAGCAATCCTTTGCGATTGCATCTGGAACAGCAGACTATGGTTTGCACTTGCCTTGCACACCAGGATCAAACTCTGATTTGAAATTCTGGCTTGCACAGTGTATTATTTATGTTATTTATTAAATTTATATATCCCACCCTTACTTACAAGAGAGCTGAGGACACAAACTGTAACTTGTTGGTTCAGATGTAACAGCAAACCATCGTTTTCTACAACTATGGAAGTAACTAATTAAGTGTGAGCAAGTGCAGATTTACATAGTGGAGCCTTGGTGGTTTAAGCTAAGCTAGATTTGACCTAGCTGATAATATTTATGATTTCTCTTCATATTATTGTTGGTATATTGTTGGTATTTGTTTTACATTATGGTTTGTAGTCTGACAAATTATAATGAGACTGCTGTGGCCTTTGGATAGTACAGTAAACTTACTGATTGATAGTGTCAAATCATGGTTTGCCATTAAATCTGAACAAGTGATCCCAAAGTCAAGGCCGTATTGCTCTTTTTATCGAGCCATATAATAAAAGTTGTTATTGTTGCATTTCTGTTTCTTTCATTGCACACCTATGAGTAGAGTAGGATTCTGAAAAGTGTTAGCAAAGCAGAAAGTTGTCATGGGTGGTATGAAGAAAAGGCAACAGAAGGGGTTGTTGCTGCACCAGAGTGGGAGTCATCGCTCCTTAATAATATCTTGCTGCCTTGAAGCTGTTAAAGTAACAAGCGTTGTCTCCTTGAATCAGGGGCTGGCAAGCTTAGTGATATAGTCATAAGTCGTAGGCAGTGTTTAATTTTAAAAATGACAGGTCCCTGTCTGGGAGTCATTCCTTCCGACCTGGATATTCTTCCCCTTTGTACTAAATGTGTGTGTGGCAGAGTGGGGGGGGGGGGAGCAGCTTGTGGTTACTCAGTGGTCAGAAAAAATGTAGTCTGCTCATGCTTGTTCTACATTTATTACTTCATATTTTCCACAGCCGATACTGGAACTCAGGTTGTGTTCACACTCCCGTTTGCTGTGACCTCACTGCGGTTCCAGTGCTGGGTTCTTAATCCATATTCACAGGGCATTATCCAGGACAAGGAATGGGGAAACAGAGGCAGATGTGAGAAAATCAGTGTGCACTTAAGTACAGCTTACACATACTTAAAACTTGGTTTCAGTGGAGACTGAGGGGATTAAAACAAAGGCTACACGGAAGGTAGGTTCTGAGGAGTGATTGACTGAGAGCTGCTATTGTGGGTAAAAGGTCAGTCCATTTATGCTCCAGGGTGAACGTTTATCAGTCTGTCGGCATCATCTAGACAATACTGACTGCAGTTTGGAATCAACTTAGCTGTTGTTGGGTAATAAGTGACTTCAGGAGGAATGTGGTCACTTTGATTTATGAAATAGTTTTTGGCTTAGAGAACAGGATTTTGTAGTCCTTGTGAATTTGTCCCATTCTTCAGCAACCTGCCTGATCTTCTGCCTCTTGGCCCCCCTTCAGCCTCCTCTTCTGCCTCTGATTCTGGACTGCTCTCTGCCACAGACTCTTCCTGCTCAGTAAACCCTGCTACCTCTTCAGCTTCTGACACCTCCCCCTCCCCGACTGGCACCCGGGAAGGCTGCAGAATGCAGATCATCAGAAAGATTATTTGTACAATGGAAGAAAGGACAGACACAAATGCCTCCTCCCCAATTTGAAAGTAAAGGTAAAGGTAAAGGGACCCCTTGACCATTAGGTCCAGTCGTGGCCAACTCTGGGGTTGCAGCGCTCATCTTACTTTATTGGCCGAGGGAGCCGGCATACAGCTTCCAGGTCATGTGGCCAGCATGACTAAGCTGCTTCTGGCGAACCAGAGCAGCGTACAGAAACGCTGTTTACCTTCCCGCCGGAGCAGTACCTATTTATCTACTTGCACTTTGACGTGCTTTCGAACTGCTAGATGGGCAGGAGCAGGGATTGAGCAACAGGAGCTCACCCCATCGCGGGGATTCGAACTGCTGACCTTCTGATCGGCAAGTCCTAGGCTCTGTGGTTTAACCCACAGCGCCACCCGCGTCCTGCTTTGAAAGTAACATAAGCTAAAAAGAAAAACCCCTAAGATCTCACAAAAACCCCCTCTCTCCAATAACTTTTAAATGCAACCTCTTTTCGGCAATGGGGGCAGAGAGCATATAAACTTAAGGCCTTTGCAGATGATGTGGTGATATCGGTAGAGGAACCCATGGTTAGAGTACCAAGGGTTTTAGAACAAATTTCTGAATTTGGAGAGGTAGCAGGTTTTAAACTTTTTTAAAAAGAGAAGAAATATGGTGCAAAATATGAATGACCAGATAAAAATGATCTACAATTATTGACAGGGTTAATGATTGAAAATAAATTAAATATTTAGGAGTATGGTTAACTCTGAGGAATATAAACATTTTAAAAGACAATTATATGAAGGCTTGGAGAGGGGTTAAGAAGAGCCTAGAAATTTGGGGAAAGATGAACTTGTCACTTATGGGGAGGATATATGTGATAAAAATGAATGTGCTACCAAAAATGTTATCTCTGGTTCAAACAATACCAGCGATCAGCAATACAATATACTTTAAAGAATGGCAGAAAGATATCCCTAGAGTTATCTGGCAGGGAAAGAAACTAATAATAAAGTATAAATTATTGAAAGATGCCAAAGAAAGATTTTCCTTACCAGATTTGACATTATATTTTGAGGTGTCTGGTCTTTGCTGGTTAAAGGAATGGATATCGTTAGAAAACGGTTCCATATTAGATCTTGAAGGACATGATAACAGATTTGGTCGGCACGCCTATTTGTGGTATGGCAAGGTTAAAGTTCATAAAGTTTAAATCATGTTATAAGGAAACTGGTGTATGAAGAATGGGGAAAGTTTATGATCTATTTGAAAAACTATTGTAAACAATTACACACACTGGTAGGATTGACAGAAAACTTGTAGTAAAAAATTGAACTATGGAATGATAAAGGATTTATGAGTTATGAAAGAGACACAGAGGGAAAAATCATTATATTAAGATCCACTAATGGGTGGGAGAAGAAGTCAAAGGGGATTATATGTTTATGTTTTTATTTCGCTTGTATATATAAAATAGAAAATGCAAAAATATATTTTTTCAAAAAAAGGAAAAGGACAAAAAAATTCAGATTTTTTTCCAGTACAGTACTGCTTTATATTCTGCCTTTCTACCATGTTGTAATTCAAGGCAGTATACTAAGGATTCCCAAGCAGCCTCCCAGGCATTGCTCAAACTCAGACCTGCATGGCTTCAGCAAGTTCACTGTATCATGAGCCTTCAGACCATGCCCTGGGGCTAAACAGATGTAGCCGATTGCTTCCCATCTAGTTTAGCTTTAGGCTTTATAATTCCAGTGCTAAACCCAAGCCTATGCCTCCAGCAACCACATTCTAGATTACAGCCCCCCCCCCCCCCCATTAATCTGGCCACAGGCTTTTTATATGTTGGTTTATTTATGCAGTATGTCTATATGTTTGTTCAATTGATTTTTCTTTTGAAAAATCTGCT
The DNA here is from genome assembly GCF_951804945.1 of Podarcis cretensis. Taxonomy (NCBI): domain Eukaryota; kingdom Metazoa; phylum Chordata; class Lepidosauria; order Squamata; family Lacertidae; genus Podarcis; species Podarcis cretensis. The sequence continues at coordinate 69,528,647 of NC_137170.1, read as the reverse complement.
CCCAGACCCTGGAACTGCCTCTGTTGAGAAACTAGACTAGTCCCACTCCTCGTTGTCCTTCTGCCGCCAGATGAAAACCTTGCTGCAACAGGCTTTGGGGAACTGACTGCTTTTAATAAAAGGGCTGGTGTCGTGTTGTTTTATTGTAGTTATTTGTATGTTTTAAATAGATTTTATAAGTGCATAAAGTTTTGATTCTGTTAATGCTTAATTGTTTTTTAATTATTGATTTTTTAAGCAATTTTTGCTTTTATCTGTCAGCTACCTTGAGTCCCATCGGGGAAAAATGCAGGATATTAATATAATGATAATAATAATAATTTGTGCTTAGAATTTTCTTTAGTAAGCTGTCCAGAGAGACCTTGCCCCAAAAGAGCTAGGGGAGGGGAGGATAAGCTTCCTTCATGGTGGACTGGAGGATCTTGAGGCTAAAATGAAGTGGGGGGTGGGGAGAAGACTTAGCTGTACAGTGGTACCTCTGGTTACGTACTTAATTCATTCCGAAGGTCTGTTCTTAACCTGAAACTGTTCTTAACCTGAAGCACCACTTTAGCTAATGGGGCCTCCTGCTGCAGCCATGCCACCGGAGCACGATTTCTGTTCTCATCCTGAAGCAAAGTTCTTAACCCAAGGTTCTGGGTAAGCGGAGTCTGTAACCTGAAGCGTATGTAACCCGAGGTACCACTGTACATTACACATTGAGTGTAATGCCTTATTTGAGGGCACACCAGTCAGGAAGTGAGTTAGGAAAAGACCAGTAACTGGAAATGCCTGACTCCAAACAAATCCATCTAAGTCCAATGCCACCTAGTGACTAAACCACTTAGTGACACTACAGAGTGTCTGAGATGAAGGGTAGAGGTTATGTCCCAAATTGAAACCCAATTGCTCCATGTTCATTTCTTGTTTATGCTAAAGTGTGATGAAGCATTGAGCACTGGCTTACTGAACTAAAAAGCTTCAGAATATTCATGCTGAGGAGGCTGTCATGATGTGGCTGTTGCCTTGGTATGCATGATGCCAAGGTAAGTCTGATCCTGAGAGCCTCAAACCAGATTTAACAAAGTTTAACTTGTAGCATGTGAATTGATTTGAAGGTATGGCTCATAGTTTTGAAGTCAGAGTTCAAGTCTTTCCCCCCACTGGCTCAAATGAAAGTCCTCATTGCATGGTTGAGTGTAACAATCCTTGTGTGTTTTACGAGGGAAATGTTATGTACTTAAGTTCTCACCCTGGGCCAGCAGGGGGATACTGTAGATAGTTTTCTCTCAGGTCCACATATGCAAATAAGGAATTGAAAGCGACGTTCAATGATTGGATAGTTACAGAAAGTTGTTACTGTTGCATTGTTGAAAGTTGTTACTGTTGCTCTATATAAGCAGGCTGGCTGAACCCTTCAGTTCAGTTCTGTTCTGGCCTTGTGAATAAACAAGAGCTGTTTGAGGAATCGCTGTGTCGTCTGATATGTTCACCCACAACTTAACAGGAAATATATTGGAAACATAAATAGATAGAATCTGATCTAAATGCTGCATCACTAAAATACACTCTGCTGAGCAGGCCCTTAGTCTGCAAACTGCAAATGATTATAGCATTTATGCCTTGCTCCTTCCTGCTTATGGAGCAGAAATTGCATACCTGCAAAGAAAGCTAAAGAAAATAATATTTCACACAATTCCTTTCACCTCATAATCTGCATCTGATTATGGAAGAAGGTACTTCTGAGGCAAGATGCAGAACTGACAGTCAGAACCTCAGATTAGAATTGGATTTAAGAAGGTTTGAAATATATTCATAGTTAAGCCGGAATGAACACTTTTGTGAACCATCTATTTTCTCCTTACTGATTGGATCTGTTTTTTGTCTAGTTTCTGCACATGTTTTGGGACTGAGACAGCTCTGCTCGCTGTTGTGGACAGGGGAAGTGCATCTCAGTGGCCTTTAACACAACAGTAATGGTATCCTTCTGAAGTGCCTTTCTGTTACATCCAGTCATGATCTGTGCCTGTGGTGGAATCTTCCCACAATTGTTTGCAGTGAGCAAAGTGCAAACTAGGCCAATAAAAACAAAAAGGCCGTCACATGCTCACCTCCTGTGTGAAATTCTACAATCCATAACCACAATACATGTTGTTTACACAGAGGAATTAGTTCCAAAAGAAAAATTTTATGCTCACAAGTTGGACTGTATAAGTTAATTGGAAAAACCTTTTGATGTTACAAAGGGAACCTATGGAAGCATCAGATAGATATATAGATAGATGATAGATAGATAGATAGATAGATAGATAGATGATAGATAGATAGATAGATGATAGATAGATGATTTAGTTTCGTTTTGATTAGATTAGATTATATATAGTAGGGAAAAATTAATGGAAAATGGAGTGGCATCATAGTGGTAGACCCACAGGAGCAGTAAAATGTTGTGGTTTTTGTATTTTTTAAAAGATGGGGTGTGGGGGCCTGGGAGGTTGGATTCAGTTTGCAGGTTAGCCAACCCTGAACTAGAACCAACTATGAGAACTACAACAAACGCAAGTAGGAAAATGCTATATATAGCCGTAGTGTGGTGAACCCTTTTCAGTCTGAGTTCCATGTTTCCTTGTGGGTTGGACTGGAGGCAAACCAGTGTGACCCCTCCCGTTGTAAAGTAGGCCACCTTCCAATCATGTAAAAACCAGAGGTTAACACTCTGCATCCTCCATCCAGAAAAGCCAGCAAGAGGTAGGACCAAAGTTGAAGGACACATTCCAGCCAGGCTAAAACACTCAAGAAAGCACTAAGCAGGTGCAAGTGGGGGCTGTAGCCTGGGGATGGGGGCCTTGTTTGAGGATATCATTGAGGGCAAGATGGAGATGACTTGATGGGGGGGGGCACATTCAGTTCCTTGGCCTGAGATTCCCCAGGCCTGCTGTACTGTGTATACTGTTTTAAGCTGGTTTCTAGATCTCTAGAAGGAAGCATGTTTTCCTTGTTCTGCTGCAGCCCCACCCTTTCAGTTTGAAGCTTAACTTCTCTAATTGCCTCCTACCACCGTATGCAGAGGCATGTGGGACAAAGCCATTTATGTGGCCAATCATCTGAGTCCAATTAGCTTGGGATCCTTCTTGTCACAGAGATCAGGAAGTGACTAGTTACACTGCTTGAGACGCTTTCTGGTGACTAGTGGTCTGTCTGAACAGGAAACATACTGCAAGAAGCTTAAGGCATGGGGACTATAAATAGTGCATGTTTTGATAATGGTTTTCTTTCGGGACAACACATTTTACAGCCTATTGGCAAGAACTCTTGCAAAAAAATAGGTCATGACTGGGAAAGAGAGACCAGAATTTCTCTGAGAAGAAAATAGAAGGAAGCTTTCCTTTCAGCTCATTAAGATAGCCATATTAACTTCCAGGAACACAGTAATAAATGCTTGATTTTAAGAGCAATTTATTTTGGCAGCTGATCTCTTCCCCTGCCCCCTGAGCTTCTGTTAAAGAATTCCAGGAAGATATTTTTGAAGCCCATCCTTTTTTGGGGTTATCCAAGATCCTATTGAAGTAATATGCAATGTATTATAAACTGGTTCACAGATGCTAATTTTTGTTTACCATGTACATGGGCAGTATCACTCCTACCAGGACCCTTCAGAATTATAATATTATCTGGTGCCACTTAATTCCATTATATAAGCAAGCAATACTTCCTCCTGCTGACCATTGCTAGGGTGAGACAATTGTACAGAGGAAGACATTTGACATAAAGAGTTTCAGCACATTCAGAGCAATGAGGAAAGCTGTACTTTTGAAAATCCTCTCTTCTAGAAAATGATTTAAGGTACATGACTTCTGACCTTCATCACTAGTGATCACGCAACCAACTGGTCCAGGTAAGGTACTGGCAACAGGTTGACAGGCATGCCTTGGTCTTTGTCAATTATGAATATTTGCCAATGCCTTTTGTTCCCTGCAAGTGGCACAATCTTATGGGGCTGTGAGAAAATGGAGACACAGTTAGCCCTCCATTTACCTACTGCTAAAGCAAGAATCTCAATAGGGTGACTGTCCTGCAAATGTGGAAAGTCTTCCTTTGAGCCAGGGCACCATCCTTGAATATTTTAGCACAGTTCTGAAATCTCTCTTAGGTGTAAGAGCTGAGCCACAATATATTAAATGTACCTTTTAATAAAAGATGATTCTGAGGATATGCTGAGTGTTATTTCTGCCCCCAAATCTTACCTCTATTGCTCACAATTAGAATTAGAAACATTTATAGTCTGCCTTTTGAAATATTGTTGAGTTGATTGATGTGTCTGGCCACAACTTAATTTAAAAAACAACCATCATACAATGAACTAAAAACAACAAAATAAACAACACAGTGGGTAACCAGCAGAAAAGAAAATTCTATTTATATTTCTTCAAAAATAACGGGGGGGGGGGGGGACTAGCCTGTGGCAAACATTTGACTCATTTTCTGTATATGTGAATCTGTAATAAAATGTAATCAGAAAACTTTGGATGGGACTGGCAATAGTCCTAAATAAATAAATAAGACGGGATGGGGTTTTTTTGGTAACTCAATCTGTAACCTTGTTTAAGTATGCCCCCCCTCCCCCAAATAACAATATTGGAGTAGACGGCATACTCCTCCCAAAAAGTTATGCCAAAAAAAAAATCATCTTTTTCTTCCAAAGCACACAAAGACTTGACACATTTCCATGGTGATATAACATCACTTGCTGAGGACAGCTTGGATGGCCAGATATCCCATATTTGGAAATATCTTTTGTCTTGTTTCCTCACACCACCGCTGTACAAAATGCAAGTCACAATTGGAAAGGCACCACAGTTCCCCAGCCCATGTTGTCCCTAATTTAATCTGGCAGCCTGAGACACTAATACACATGGATTTAAAAGAGTGCTTCAAATCTAAATGGGTATTTTTGTAACACTTAGAAAAACAATTTTAGCTTTGAAATTGAAATTGCAGTTCTCAAAACTCACGATTGTTTTTATTCATTGGAGCTTGAAAGGATTACTCCCTTTGTTTGATGTTGTGGAATTTATCTATATAGATCAGGGGTAGGCAACCTAAGGCCCAGGGGCTGGATGCGGCCCAATCACCTTCTCAATCAGGCCCACGGACGGTCCAGGAATCAGCGTGTTTTTACATGAGTAGAATGTGTCCTTTAATTTAAAATGCATCTCTGGGTTATTTGTGGGGCCTGCCTGGTGTTTTTACATGAGTAGAATGTGTGCTTTTATTTAGAATGCATCTCTGGGTTATTTGTGGGGCATAGAAATTCGTTCATTTTCCCCCCTTCAAAATATAGTCCGGCCCACCACATGGTTTGAGGGATGGTGGACCAGCCTACGGCTGAAAAAGGTTGCTGATGCCTGATATAGATAAATCCAGTACCATCCCGTTTGCAATTCAAGCACAAGGGTTAGACGAGGCTGGCCACTCCATGAGGACTCATGCCAAGCCATAGTCTGTCTCGGTGTTACGTGTAAATCAGGCCATTTTTTAAAGATAAATATTGTTGTAAGATGCCAGGGGTTTCAGGCACTTACCCAGGGTTCAGTTTCCTACAACCCGAGCCTACAATGGAGAGGCTCAAGAATCAACACACCCAACTCTGGCCTTTGTCCTTCTAACTAACAGCTAGTTGAGAAAGCAGGGGCGCACCCATTTGCCATCTGACATGGAGCCATTTCCTTTGTTACCTTCACTACCCATACTTTAGGGGAGCACCACCTCACCAAGAAGCTGGCCTAGCTATTTCAGCAATTGAATCCTAGCTGGATCCAGCAATTAGAAAAGGATTTAGGCATACAGCCTAATCCCCCTGCCCCCAGCATGCAAAAACCCCCTCACAATATGCTGATTGTTGTGGCTATCGAATAAACAGAAATGTCCTTTCCAAATGGCTGGGTTTATGCATCTACTTAAACATTATCTGTTTAGGTTCACAATGAAACGTACATGTTGGCTCATGTTATTACTATAAACTGGATGAATTCCAACTCTTTTAGTATCTAGTAGCTCTAGAAATCACGAAGCAGAAGCTCACCCTTGTTTAATAATGGATTAAATAAGGAAGTTGAAATGAAAAGAAAACATTGTAAGATGAAACAACCTTGGTTAGAAATACTGAAAAGGGTTGATTAAAAGTAATCCTATACATGTCACTCACAAGCAAGTCCCACTGAGTTCACTGTGGGACTTACTTTTTTGCAGAGATCACATGCACACCTTGCAACATGATCAGTGTGCTCTAGGCTTGTGGGGTATCTGTATGATATAGCCATGACCACATGTAAAACAATTTCTGCCCTAGTTCTCTACCCATAGGGCACTCAGCACAGCTTCACAGTATAAGAAAAACAATACAAATAAAAAAAGTAAGAGAACAAATATCAAACTACCAGAAGCAGCAATCTAAAATACAAACACTGGCAGCAGTAACACTTAAAACATTAAAAAATGGGTTTTCTCTCTCTTTCAGGTCTGTGGTGACACTCCAGAAAAAAAAAATGCCCTGTATATTGAGGTCATTTGCTTAACAGCTCAAGAGCTCACACATCAGCAGAGTTTATCATAAGGAGTTTTTCTCATAGACACTGTATCCCACTGGAAGGAAGGTTTTGGATCTGATTACCTGGGAAAGGACCATCTAACTGTCCCAGGTATCCCGTTTACTTCTGTGACATGGGATTGGGCCATGATGAAGTGGCCCCCACCTTGATAAGGCATGAGTGTGGATGAATTTTCATCATTTTGTATTCCTGACCCCTCCCAATCTTTCTGTGACTCACTGGCAGTCTCAGTGATTAATCTAAGATTATTCATGCAGCTCAATCTCAATGATTAATCTAATCTTATTCATGTAGCTGCAAGTGGGGGGACGTGGCACAGTTGATGCAGGCAGCATACCTAACTTAGAACTCGGCTGCTATTTATTAGCTGAGGAAGAAAGTCCATGGAAGGAATTCAGCATAGTGCTATGGCAATCGTTCTGTCAGCACAATCATTTTGGCTTGCTAGATGGGACAATCTCCCCTCTCTCCTCCCCCTGTGGGGCTGTTCTGGAGGTTCTCCTGATTCTCCCCAGAGCCAGTTCAGGGGGAGGGGGAGGAGAGGGGTGAAACCCTGTTATGCTAGCAGGGCAGGACTTTCTCTGAGCGGGACTTGTTGGCCGAATTCCGCCACGTCCCTTGATGGCAAAGGCAGGGAACCTCAGGCCCGGCCTGTCAGGCTTCTGTATCTGACCCTCATAACTCTCCTCAGGCCACACCCCTCACTGCCTCTGCTTCCCACCCTGAGTGTTTTTGCCTGGCTGGAATGTGTCCTTTATGTTATTTTCACTAATACAGTGGTACCTCAGGTTACATACACTTCAGGTTACATACACTTCAGGTTACACACTCCGCTAACCCAGAAATAGTGCTTCAGGTTAAGAACTTTACTTCAGGATGAGAACAGAAATCGTGCTCCGGCGGCGCGGCGCCAGCAGGAGGCCCCATTAGCTAAAGTGGTGCTTCAGGTTAAGAACATAGAATCATAGAATCATAGAATCATAGAGTTGGAAGAGACCACAAGGGCCATCGAGTCCAACCCCCTGCCAAGCAGGAAACACCATCAGAGCACTCCTGACATATGGTTGTCAAGCCTCTGCTTAAAGACCTCCAAAGAAGGAGACTCCACCACACTCCTTGGCAGCAAATTCCACTGTCGAACAGCTCTTACTGTCAGGAAGTTCTTCCTAATGTTTAGGTGGAATCTTTTTTCTTGTAGTTTGGAACCATTGCTCCGTGTCCGCTTCTCTGGAGCAGCAGAAAACAACCTTTCTCCCTCCTCTATGTGACATCCTTTTATATATTTGAACATGGCTATCATATCACCCCTTAACCTCCTCTTCTCCAGGCTAAACATGCCCAGCTCCCTTAGCCGTTCTTCATAAGGCATCGTTTCCAGGCCTTTGACCATTTTGGTTGCCCTCCTCTGGACACGTTCCAGTTTGTCAGTGTCCTTCTTGAACTGTGGTGCCCAGAACTGGACACAGTACTCCAGGTGAGGTCTGACCAGAGCAGAATACAGTGGCACTATTACTTCCCTTGATCTAGATGCAATACTCCTATTGATGCAGCCCAGAATTGCATTGGCTTTTTTAGCTGCCGCGTCACACTGTTGGCTCATGTCAAGTTTGTGGTCAACCAAGACTCCTAGATCCTTTTCACATGTACTGCTCTCAAGCCAAGTGTCACCCATCTTGTATTTGTGCCTCTCATTTTTTTTGCCCAAGTGCAATACTTTACATTTCTCCCTATTAAAATTCATCTTGTTTGTTTTAGCCCAGTTCTCTAATCTGTCAAGGTCGTTTTGAAGTGTGATCCTGTCCTCTGGGGTGTTAGCCACCCCTCCCAGTTTGGTGTCATCTGCAAATTTGATCAGGATGCCCTTGAGTCCATCATCCAAGTCGTTGATAAAGATGGTGAATAAGACCGGGCCCAAGACAGAACCCTGTGGCACCCCACTAGTCACTCTTCTCCAGGATGAAGAGGAACCATTGATGAGCACCCTTTGGGTTTGGTCAGTCAGCCAGTTACAAATCCACTGAGTGGTAGCATAGTCAAGTCCGCATTTTACCAGCTTCTTTACAAGAATATCATGGGGCACCTTGTCAAATGCCTTGCTGAAATCAAGGTAGGCTACATCCACTGCGTTCCCTTCATCTACCAGGCTTGTAATTCTGTCAAAAAACGAGAGCAGGTTAGTCTGACACGACTTATTTTTCAGAAATCCATGCTGACTTTTTCAGGTTAAGTACGGACCTCCGGAACGAATTAAGTACTTAACCAGAGGTACCACTGTATATGCATAACGTGATTGGAGAACTACACTGCAAAATTCAGCAAACTGCAACTTTCGAAGGACGGCTATATTTCAGTTTGTATATTTTATTTTATTTTAGGGATGTGTGAATTAAATGCTAACTGATTTCAGTTTCTCTCCCATCCCTAGCAGTCAGCAGGTGTAATCACTTTGAGGCATGTACCTTTGAATGATACAGAATTGGAGACTAAGGGGGATGGCTCCACCTGCTTTCCACATAATGCTGTGCCCCTTTCAGCCCCAAAGAAGGCTAACTGCCCAATCCTAATGGTATTTACTTGGATTGATTTCAGTAAGACTCACTTCCAAGTTTTCAAGAACTTTCAAGAACGCTTTAAAAAACTTCAGACTGAAAACATGGTTTGAGGAATGTTCTGTTTGCAACTGTTTCAGCTATAATATTGTCATAATAGTCTAAAATATTATCCTAAGTATGGGATAAGCTACACATGAGGTAAGGAGTTAAGTTCAGGTCATTAAGAGTATGAAGTTTAACAGGTCAGGCTTCGAGCTAAGTTTGAAATAACCCTGAAGGGCACTTTTAATAGATTCCAGGAGTGTAAATAATACAGTGATAATTCAGCCAACTAATATACTAAGTTCCTACTCTAGGGTTTCATCTGGGAATGCAGCAGTTGCCTGACAGCTTAATTTTCAGCTGTTGCAAAAACAAACCCAAACCCAAATTCACTTGTTGCACTTTTGGGTTTTCCACACAGCCCACTGTTATGACCATTCTGGCAAGCTCAGAGTATCTTGGGTTCCCCTTTTGCTGGACATCTCTTATGGAATGGGATCCTAGTTCATTGGTTACTGAAATCTGAGACAGTAAGCACAAGAATTATAGAGAGATGTGAGGCACTTTGTTGACAAATTTTCAGAGTCTTGCAATGCAACTTGCCTCTGCGGAGACCAATGTTCAGCTATCTTAGCCTATTAACAGCTACATGATATATGTAACATTGTTTCCGCTGTTCTCACAAAACAATCAGATAATCGTAAGCTCAACTATTACAAACTCTGTGAAAGATCTAAGGCAGGACATAGGACAGTTTTTAAAATGTTTATTCTTGCAAGCAACAGCCTGTATTTCAAGTTCTTTTATAGCCCTGACAGGCAAGAAAGAGAAGAATTACTTTAGGATGCTACTCTAGGATGTTACTTACTTGTCATTTCCTTTCAGAGAATATACAGCTGGGGGGAACCTGGTCACGTGGAAAGTTTTTACCACTCATCAACAAGTGATATCGATATATTGCCCAGGCCTATAAGTCACCTGCTGTTAGCTGACTTTCTGAGCCCATCTACAGTGGTACCTAGGGTTACATATGCTTCAGGTTACATACGCTTCAGATTACAGACTCCGCTAACCCAGAAACCCAGTTCTTAACCCAGGTTAAGAACTTTGCTTCAGGATGAGAACAGAAATTGTGCTCCGGTGGCGCAGCAACAGCAGGAGGCCCCATTAGCTAAAGTGGTCTTCAGGTTAAGAACAGTTTCAGGTTAAGTATGGACCTCCGCAACAAATTAAGTACTTAACCCGAGGTACCACTGTACTTTGAAATTTTATGTGAATTGTTATATTCGCCTTACTTTTGCCAGGCAGGTGAGAAATTCCAGGTTTTTCTTTTGAAGGGTATCACTGATTGTGTGTAATACTATATTTGCATGAATTTCAAATATACAGTTGAGCACAAGTAGAAGCACAGATTAATTGGGCCATCAGCTTGGCCTGGCCCACCCATGAGGCAGGGTGAAGCAGTCGCCCCGGGTGGCAGAAGCCCCTAAGGCAGCAACTCGAGGGCACCCTGCCGACCCTACTGCCTGTGCTTCTGGCAGAGAAACAGGGCTGGCAGTGATCTCACCAAAGTCTCACGCGATCTCACAGAGTGCACGAGGTCTTGTTGGAAATCAGCTGATGCCAGTACTACTTCTCCGCCAGAGGTGGTGGGGTGGGTGATGCTGCAGTAGCAGGGTGGGAAAGCACTTTCCCATTTTGCCTCAAGTGGTGAAAAGGAACGCGCTGGCCCTGTCAAGAGCCAAGTCCACTGCCCCCACACCAGATCTCCTTGGAGATGTTCAGTGCCTTAAGATACTTACAGAACCCAGTCTTAGTGCTCTCTCTCTTGCTCTCTCTTTGATGCAAAATGGCAGTTTCCCGCTTTGTTTTTTTCACAGACACCTAGGTAACAGCACCCCTGGTGGCGGGAGGAGGCATACACTTTAGCCAAAATGGTTCTCACTTTCCAGAGGAATGTCCAGCTATTTCCTGGTTGATGTGGGAAACTATTAGCTATCATTTCTCTAACAGAGGCTTAACCAGGCTATTAAAGAAGTACTTCAGACTCTGTAAGCTCTTTCTTGTCTTGCTGCTTCCTCCCCTATTTTGCAGTACAATCTTTGTGGGTAGGTGTTGCAGGAGGCCCTTAAGAGTCTCGTTGAAAGTCATTGTTTTTTAGACAGGCTACTTATCTAGCTGTGACAGTTTCACAGTCCAAACTCTGAGTTCTTTTGGAGCTGGGACAGAAGTTTATAGAGAAATCCGCAGAAACTTCCTATGGACCCAAATCCTTATAAATCAGACTTGTTCAGGAAATTTATTGTTTTTTTGTTTAAATCTTTATTTCCTTTTCTGTATCTCTTGAAGAAATACCCATCATGTTGTCTATCAGGGCTAAGCTCAAGTTAATAATCTGATATGAAACAGGAACCTACTGTAACATAAGGGGGTCAGAGTTGAAGGACAGAATTGAAGTCAAAACCCAAAAGCAAATCAGGAGGTAGGATAACAGAGCATATCAGAACCAAAAGCTACAGCAGAGGCAACCAGCAGAGGTAATCTGGCCAGTGTGGACAATGGGAGGGATGGTGGGAGTTGCACTCCAACATCTGGAGAGCAGCACATGGGCTATCCCTAGCTATAGGGACACACACAAACTTGGGAAGACCATGTCCATCAGCCAAAGTGTAACAGCAACTGGAAGGCCTCGATAGCAAGATTGGGTGGGTAGAGGAACTGTACATAGATTCAAATACTACCAGTAAACTGGGACAACAAGCTTCTGAAATGTGCTGTTTACTTACATTGCCTTGATTTACTCTTTCCTAACTCCTCTGCTGAGTCCTGACTGCCATCAATATGATGTTCCACTGAAACTGCCCTTACTAAATTGTTTATTGATCTCACTTCATTCTCATCCACCTTTCTGGTACCTTTCTTACAGTTACCTTCTCCTCCTTGATCCCATCTATCCCTTAGGCTTCTAGGGCTCTTATCTCAACACACTGTCTTGTTATTTAGCAGCTTAGTCATTCAAATACAGGAAACCACACACCCCAACCTCCCCAGACTTCTCCCTCCCAGTTGGTTTAGTTCAAAGTTCTTCTCTGGACCCTGTGCAATTCTCACTGTATATACTGTCATGGGTACTGTCATTTCACTTTTCCCTGTATAAGATTTCTAAACTGTGCCACCTTCTTTCCAGTTCCTTGGCTAAAGCAACAGTACAGTTCTGGATGCCTTGATTTCTGCAACATTCTTCTGCCTCCCCTTCTCTCAAGCCTCTCACCTCTGTCTGAAACTCTGCTGTTATAATAATTCATCTATTGCCAATTGGACCAGGTGACACAATACCACTTCTCAAATGGCCACATCCCTCTTTTCTGCCCAGCTTATTTGCCCTGTCCAGCTTTGAAGGGTTCAATGGCCCACCTTATATCTCTGCTATTATTTCTCATCATGCTCCTACCTTGGACCTTTGTGCCTCCAGCTCTCCTTCTTGTAACCATACCTAAGTCTCCTGCCCCCTTAACCATTCTTCCTTGCTGCCATCCCAAAAACAACTTACTTCTTTCCACTCCTTCCTCAGAATGCAACATTTAAAATCAACAGCACACTAAGAGTGATACAAACTAATAAAGTTAAATAATAATAATAATAATAATAATAATAATAATAATAATAATTTATTATTTATACCCCGCCCATCTGGCTGAGTTTCCCCAGCCACTCTGGGCGGCTCCCAATCAAGTATTAAAAACAATACAGCGTTAAATATTAAAAACTTTCCTGAACAGGGCTGCCTTCAGATGTCTTTTAAAGATAGGATAGCTACTTATTTCCTTCACATCTGAAGGGAGGGTGTTCCACAGGGTGGGCGCCACTACCGAGAAGGCCCTCTGTCTGGTTCCCTGTAACCTTACTTCTCGCAATGAGGGAACCGCCAGAAGGCTCTCGGCGCTGGATCTCAGTGTCCGGGCTGAACAATGGGAGTGGATACGCTCCTTTAGGTATACAGGACCGAGGCCGTTTAGGGCTTTAAAGGTCAGCACCAACACTTTGAATTGTGCTCGGAAACGTACTGGGAGCCAATGCAGATCTCTCAGAACCAGTGTTATGTGGTCCTGGCTTTGGTTTGATTTTCTAGTTTGCAGGGAACTTATGTGCCTCTATGGCTGTGACTATCTTGTTTTGGATTCAACTTTGTAATATTTCAGAATAAAATGAATATAAGAGACGGTGATTTGTTAAATACAACTTATCTTGCAAAAGTGACCTTGATTCCTGTGCACACAATTGGTTATTTCTGTCTGGAAGTGATATTGAATACGAATGCTTCTAATCTATTTCTAGGAAGAGATAATATGAAACATTCCACAAATAGCTGGATAATTTTATCACCTGTTTCTCAGCACTGTCCACAATGAAAGCAAGATATGGATGATCACAGTAAACAACTTTGTTTCAGAGACTAGTTAACATTACTAAGCGGAAACAATGTCCTTAAATTTCATGTGACTTACAAAAAGCAAGAACTCCAAATCAAGAACATAGAGATTGGAGATGTCATTGTAACTAGTGCAGGGTACACCTAATAAATACATTTCACTGCAACACGAGAACAACACTAATGCTGAACAAAGGTTTGTTGTGACCCTTGTTTTCTCAGTATGATTATATAAGTTGGACTGATTTCTGTCACAAAGTTTTTTGGGCCATTCAAGCAATGCTATTTCAAATTCAAATAGACCCCCCCCCCACTTTCATTTCAACTCTACTATCCATGTCCCAGCAAAGCAAATGTTAGTGGAAGTTAATTATGATGGATTACACTTATGATTATTTGCCGTGTGGTAAGCAAGCTAGCTTTGCCTTAATGTTTTTCAAGCTGCAATTGTAAATACACATATATTTAAATGAATTTATATATGGCTGATAGACCTTCTACTCCCTAAGTACCCTTTTAGACTTTGATGGAACATCTGTGGAATTAGACTTACACCATAATTGTGTACATGCCTCCTTAGAATTCCCAAAGAGTTCCTGTTTGGGCTTACTTTCTGAGTTACTTTCGGCAAAAGCCCATCTTCCAGAATGTCTATTTAATAATGGCATACAGTGGGACATGTATATCATCTTTGATCCAAACCTAAAGTGCTAGTGCCCAGATATGGTTACAGATAAACGATTCCCATTTAAGACTATGGTCTTATGCACACCTCCTTGGGAACAAACCCATTGCATTCAATGAGATTTCCTCCAGAATAAAAATGCATCAAGTTAGGCTGCACAATTGCAGCTCCTAACCACATTTATTAGTTAGCAGGGATCTATGCACTCCCTACATTTAAAGCACACCACTTCCCCACAAGAATCCTGGGCACTGTGGTTTACCCCCTAAAGGGTACACTACAATTCTCAGCATCCTTAACAAAGTCATATGCTTTCAATATGCTTTTAAATGCATGGTGTGGATGCAGCTGAGCCAGTTTATACATTTAACAGAATCAAGTAACAAAGCTTTTCCAGGACTGTACCACAGGCTACAGGTGGGAGATTATGTCTAAAACATAAGAGCAAACTACTAGGGATCATGGGGGTTTTGGCCCCCACAATAAAATATTTGAAGGGGCCAGGCCTCCACAAAGTTGATAGGCATTCCCATTCAGATAGTGTGTGTACACTGTCATGTGATCAATTATGCAGGGTGGGGCTTACCTGGCCCCCCACAATATTTTATTCAAGATGGCATGCCTGGTCTGAACCTTGAGGTGGGTATGTATAGAAAACTAGCTTGTCAGGGGTTTGGCCCCTGATATGTTGATTTATGGAGAAGCTGAAAAATTCAATCACGGGTCTGTAGGCTGAAGTGCTACAATCCATGAAAACATTTTCTGGATGCATAAAGCATAGCTGTCAACTATTCCCTTTTCTTGCGAGGAATCCTATTTGGAATAAGGGAATTTCCCTTAAAAAACGGGAAACGTTGACAGCTATGCCATAAAGTGGCCCCAATACACTCAATGTCTAAGAAGGTACCACATAGTTCAGTGACACAGGACATACAGTATCTTGCATGCAGAACGACTCAGGTCCAATCCATGGCCTCTCCAGGTTCTCCTGGAAAATATCCCTGCCTGGAACCGGGAAGACAAGTCAGCTAGATCCCTGGTTCCCAACGTGGGCAGTAGCGCCCCCTGGAGGGCGGTAAGAGGCAAGGAGGCAGCAGGGTAGGTGTAAATGAATACTACCAGACTTTGAAAAGCTGGTATCGCTGGATCAAGTTCATCAGTTGGATTTTGACTACGTGCGCAATTAATGAAGACTTAGTGGGTCGTGCAAACCGCTGTTCTAAATAATGCTTTGGATCGAGTGCAGCAGAGTTAAGGGGGGCTCTGGGGATGAGTTCATGGAAGCGAGAGGGCGGCGCTGGCCCGAAAAAATTACATGGGCCAGATGGCCCAATGGCCTAACTCGGTGTAAGGGAGCCTTTTCTATTTTCTGCCTTTCACAGGCTTAGGGTTGCGCTCTTCCACCAGTCCAAGCCCTCCTTCCGGCGAATACTGAGAGAAGTCTCAAGCCCTCCTCGAGAGAGAGAGAGAGAGAGAGAGAGAGAGAGAGCAATAAAAAAGGAAGCCGCCTCAGCTCTCCCTGCTTTTGCTCCCACGTGCGAGCTCGCGCTGACAGGACTCCCTCAGGCCGCCTTCGGATTGGCCGAGGGAGAGCTCTCTCGCTCGCCTGGAGCCACGCCCAGCCGCAGCACTCTGGGCTCTGGCGAGCCAGACAGTCCCGGCAGCCAGTGCCGCGCGTATCGCCTCGCGCAAAGTCGCGCGCGCGCGCAAGGAGGGGAAGGCATGTGCGTGGCTCCCAGCGGAGCCCCCCGGGAAAGAAGCCGGAGCGCCGACGGCTTCTCCTGCCTCTGAGGGAACATGCTGAGCGGGGGCTCTCGGTAAGTCAACGGAGGGCGCGCGCGCGTTTGGCGCTTCGGTTCTTGCGTAAGGAGGTCTGGGCGCGCTTCCCGAGCGGAGGCGTCCCGGTTCCCGCGGCTGCGCCCTGCCCGGAGCCGCCGGCTCAGCCCTGGCTTCTCTGGGCAATTCTATCTCGCCTGCCCTTGGCCGCGGCGGAGCAGGTGGCGTTTGGTTCAGGACTCAGGCGCCCGGGAGCAGCGCTAAATAATTCACCCGGAGTGCGGATCTGATCTCCGCGCCGTTGCCTCGAGGAACCCCGGGAAGCCTCCGGCTGGGGAGAAAGGGATCTGGGCGTACAGTACTTGTTTCTTTAAAAAGAAAGGGCGGGCGAGGGGGAAAACACAGAACCGCTCGTCAAACAGATCAAAATGTGGCGCGTTGAAAGAAAGGAAGAAACAGGACGTGGAATAGGCAACCCCAAAGCCACATCCCTGGCAGAGGCGGAAATAAACGAAAATCCTGCTTGTGTGGGTGTTCGTTCTTTCTCGCTGTGTTACTCAGATGTGAACTATTTTGCACTCCGGCACCTTTTAGGGTCTCTTTCAATTCAGCTCCTGGGGCTTAAGAACAGGTGGCTTTCGAGACACACGCTCTGCTATAGCCTGCGCTGCTTGCACTTGCTTTTAAAACTAGGGGGAGATCCCGAGCTTTTTCGATATATATTAAAAAGATAAGTTTTTATAAGTTGATCAGAGCATTTAATTGTAGAGTTTTTCTTCCTTTCAGTTACTGATGAGGCTGGTTAGAGTATAAAGAGAGCAGGCAGTGTCGCAAAACCGATGGTTCCTCATATTTGTATTAGAGTTTTG
Source organism: Podarcis cretensis (assembly GCF_951804945.1). Classification (NCBI taxonomy): domain Eukaryota; kingdom Metazoa; phylum Chordata; class Lepidosauria; order Squamata; family Lacertidae; genus Podarcis; species Podarcis cretensis. The sequence goes on along the minus strand of NC_137170.1, from coordinate 69,511,707 downwards.
GGTGGGTTGGGAGAGCCTGTGTACATTGTTTTCTCAGAAGTAAACCCTATTGAGCTCAGTAGTACTTACTCCCAGGTAACTGGGTGTAGCATTGCAACCCACCAGATCTGTTTTGGCATAAGTTTTGGAAGACTGCAGGCCACTGTGTCAGGTGGTGGAAGTGTTTTTGATTGGCAGGGTGTGTGTGTGTTTATGTGAATCATATACATGGAGGAAAAAATGCTAAACTTGGGGGTCATGTGGCAATTAAGTTGTGTTATGCAAGTCCCAAATCCTTATGTGACCGAAGACGTCCTGAAGTGTTAGTGGCACATTTCTTAGTGTCCTAAAAGTGACAGGTCATCCGAAGAGAGGTTTTAGAACCTAAAGGGAAAAATGAGGTGCGGTAGATGAGGAATGTAGATAGAAGCCGGCTGGGTGTGGACGGGAAGTCGGAGATTGTTTACAGACAGTTGCAAGCATGCTGTTCCCTGTTATGGGTGAAGAAGGAGAGCTTTAATAGTATACTAAGCCACAGAAGTGGGACATCCCTATAATAAAAATGTAAGCAAAACATTGCAAAGAGAATGGGCAGTGTAACTCTTCTGCTGCTCCAAGGAGAATGGCTTGTGTTAATACATGCTGCAAAGTCCATATAATCACCATCAATTAATAATACATTGAAGATGGAATAGTGGCTTGCAAGGTTCGAGAAACTGAACTTTAAAGGAATGTGATCAGCATTTCTGATGGCACTTGTTGATGCATTTGTGTGCTAGTCTTCCTATCAGCATGCTACTTGACCATGTGTGTGCCCTGCATAGTGTGAAATTGTGTGTCTATTTAAGGAGGTGTGTGCATATGCAGTTGGGGGCTGGAATTTGTCTTCACTGCACTACGAGTGTGGGGATTTGTGGATGGCTTTCTGCCCCTTTAAGAGGTGTACATACTCCAGCCACATATTGTTTTGTTTTTTCACCTATCTTCTGGTCTGTCGCATTCACATTTTACTCACAATTCGTTTGTTTCTCAATTAATCTGTACTTTAAAAAAACCCTCTTAAAGTAGTATTTTAAAATGTGTATTTAAATTCGCATTTTCCTTATCGTTAAGTTGCCAATAAACCACCACAATGTTCCTGTAAGTACAAAAGTTGGTGGATAGTTAAGTTCTGGTCTGCACCTTCATCTATGCAGTGTGGATCAGGTAATTTCTTACAGGAGCTCACACAGGTTGAGTTGCTTAAGAATTTGCACTTTGGACTCTACTCCTGTTCTCCTGACTTCAGAGTTTGTGTAGATATCTCCATTGCAAATATACCTTTGAATGAGTCTTTTGGTGGATAGTGGAAGGCTGAGCAGAAGTCGTGTTAAAAATTACTTTTTACTTTTTGAAATATGGCAACCCTTGATTGTTCTAGTGCTGCATCATTTAAAAAATATTGTTAGTATTTTGTGTCATGTTAATACTATCAGACTATACCTACCAATATTATTCATTCCATATACTGTGAAAAAAGCACAGATTAAGATCCTTAACAAAATCTGCAGCAGGTGGTATTTCCTTTATGCCTGCCAGTTACTTAAATAAGATCTGCTGACAGCCTTTTTTCCCTACTGAATAAGGTTAACAACAGCTGCTTGAGTAGGTGACTTTTTAAAATAGGCAAACCCACCTCCTTCCATGGCTCCTTGAAAGATTCATAGTAAAGTGGAGATAATTCTAAAAAGAGGCCTTTTTGTTTTGTTTTGTTTTGTTTTGTTTTGTTTTGTTTTGTTTTGTTTTGTTTTGTTTGTTTGAATGAATGATAATATTTGATGGTATTTTGTACCAATCTTTCCTCTTGGCACTGATGGCAGGAAGGTTTGCTCAATAATCTGCAGCAGTACTTAAATCTGTCACAATGCTTGCTCAACATCAGGCTTGTAAATATTTTGCAAGAATGTGATGCTATCACTGACTTGTGAAATTCAGTGCGAATGGGTCTCTCTGAATTCATTGGCTCTTCAATTCGTTCTCTCATGTTGGGCTTAATTAGATATGCTACCCCATTGCTATCTACCCTGGCTTTGGAGTGCCAGTGTTTGAAGTGTTCTTTATTATGTTGTTATATGTATTGTGTGTATTTAAACAGAGATTGTTTTGAAAAATGCAAAACAAAGGATCCTGGATATCTCTCCTGAGTGACACAGGTAGGTTGGAATCTTATCTTTAGATTCCAACTTAAATTTACCATTGGTAACTAACAGTCTGATACACCACCCAGTTAATTTAGGTTACAATTGTACAAGACTACAATTCCCACTGTGTGTGTGTGTGTGTGTGTGTGACTGATAAAATGGTTTTAAGTTCTAACTTTCACGCTGTTTAGGTGCTTTGTACCAGCAGAAACACATGGGCCATAGCTGTCGGTGTGCTCAAGAGCCACATACGGAATACTTGCATTGCATGCTAGTGCAGCAAAGTACGTAAACTATCTTTACAATTGGCATCCAGGCCAATAATCGCAGCCAAGAAGCAATTTGAGAGTGGAATTTGAATGACGTTCTCACCATTAGAGATGGCCACTTCAGGTCAGAGTTGAGAGAGTCATAGGAGCAGAAAACGTCTTGTTCCAATTATGAGTACTGTTGGCTATTTATTCCAGGGTTTTATATATTAAGGAATTGGTGTGGTACGAAATAACACAGTGGAGGGAAAAGGTGTCTTTCTCTTCTCTCTCCTTGTTTTCTACCAGCTCACTAGGGGCAAGCTTCTTAACCTGTTTGATCTGATTCCTGTATTTTTATATATGAAAATAAGACTTGCAAGGCTTGCTTGCCTGGGATGCTAAACCCTAATTAACGATGCAAAGTATTGCTCTCTCGATGAGAGAGGCTATGTAAGTGTCCTATTGCCCTTACAGGCTGAGTCACTTGGTAATTGCGCTGGAAAAGTGTCTTGTATGAAGAAACAAATTATAAACAATACTTATTCAAATTTATAAAAGCATAGCTATAGGCATTCATTGCAAAGCCCAGACGTACAGGTCTTCTTTCTTGCATTTGTTTTTGAATAGTAACTTTACTGAAGTAATGTTCCAGCCATGGCAAATACTGAGTTAAAAATTCTAAGAAATCTTTAACTTATGCAATTGCAGGATGCATATCTCTCACCATGAAGGAAGTACATGAGAAGGCATCAATAAATTGGGGCCTATCTTTCTTCTTGCCTGGAGTATGCATGCTGGATGCACTTCCTGGTACACTTCCTGCCTCCCTATCCAGCACTTCCTTTTCAATCCAGGGCTGCAACTGAGAATGCACTTGAGTTTGAGGAGGGAAACGAAGGCTCTTTGGGGCTCCACTGCAGTTTCTTTGTGTGCATGCAGCTGGGATCATAACAAGAAACATAGAGTCTACAGTGGGTAGCATCCAACTCAATCATACTCTGCACAGATCCGCTGAAATCAACATATCGAAGTGCACCGATTTCAGTGGGTCGACTCAGATGGGATTAGTGTTGAAATGTCAACATAGTTTCAGTTAATATTTAGAAAACATACCATACTTTTCTGTGTATAACACGCCCCCTTGTATAAGACGCCCCCTATGACTGAATGAACTTTATTACGGTCACAGACCAGGATAAAAAAAACAAAAACAACATATAAATAAAGCCCTGCCTCCCCGCCACAGGCCCCGCCCACGTACTGCAGCTCCGCCCACCCGACACCCGTCACGGCCAGCATGTTCCGCTTGCACGGGGCCCAGGCGAGCGGCGGCGCGGGGAACGCCTTGTCGTGTTTGGGGTTTGATTGCGCCACACGGAGCAAACCTTCGCCCAGTGCCAGCCCCATTCAGCCTTCCCGACCCTGCAAACCTGGCGCTGTGATTGAAAGCTTCGTGAAGACTTCTATTTTGGGGGACTCCAATTTTAGAAAATGGCCCAAAGTTGTTGAGCTTTTTGGGGGGAGGATTACCCTTACTTGCTGAGCTTTTTTGTGGGGGGGGGGATGCAGTTGCACCACAATCACTTGCATCTGCTACAAGCATCTACTCAAGCGCCAACAGTGGAAGTACATAGCAACCACAATTGCCCCCGCCACAGCCAATCCTCAGCCCTTGCCGCAGCCACCAATCACATTACAAATCGCCAATGACAATCTGCAGCTCGCGGCTGCAACCAATCACCAGTCACCCCTACCCACAACCCATATATAAGATGCCCCCAGTTTTTAATCCTTTTTTAGTAAAAAAAAACCCTTGCCTTATACACGGAAAACTACAGTACATTAGCAAAACTTAATTTACTGATAATTGTGGAAATTGTTAGTATCTGGATTCTCACAGAAGCCATGAAACAAATACAAGAAAGCTGTGATGGAGATGGATTGTGCTGTTGCTTGCTTCTGTATGCTGGATGCCTGTCATTGCAAGCCTCATGTTGTTAAAGAGTTATAACAAACAAACTTTCGAGGACACATATTTGATAAACAATGCAGAAATACTGTTTTCTTTAAACATAGCACATGTTCTTTAAATTATCATTTACAGGTAAAACACCATCCAGGATTGGTGTACACAAGCTGCATGTATCTAAAGTCAGCTATAACTGATAGCAGTTTTTGAAAATGAATATGCTTTTTTGTGAATAAAGTTTATGTCCCGTTCTTGATGGTGCTGGTGGTGCAGAAACCACCTTTAGGCAGCAACCCTATAGAACATGGGGTTTGTGCCAGGGGTGGCAGTTTGTGGCAGAGACCAAAGCGGGCAGAGCAACAGATACAGCTTTTGCTTTTGTGCAGCAGGTTGCATTTTAGCCATGTAAACACCAGTGACTTCTACTTATACCTCTGCACACACCCCTCTCCATCAAGAAGGCATTGTTGGAGTTCAAGGACGCATTCAAGCCTTAAGGCTAAGGCTCTGAAGAGGGTCTGGAGCAGGTGCTGGTGTGGTCTAGGGAAAGGGAGAGCGATCAGGAAGGCCACATTCTGGCCCCACACCTGAGGTTCCCTGCTTCCTATATATAACCAGTTAAGTTTCATGGAATGCAATGGAAGCAGGTGGGACGTTCTGCTGCAAGTACTGATTCAGGCCACAATCAGATAGCTGTGTGTTCTGGCAAATAGGACTACACCTCTCACCCCTCCCACACCATTTCTAGTGTAATCTTATCAAAGCGAAGTTTCCTGTAAGAAACAAATGAGAGAGTTAAAGCCAGATACATGGGGCATGGCCTTTTCAACTCTCGGAGTAAATCTGTTTATAATAAAATGGTTCTCTTAATCTACAACCGCTTTATCTAATGGAGTAAAGCTGAAAGCTTCATTTAAGCAGCCTGTTTGCTTGATCTTCTGCCCCCTGGTTCCTTATCTCCCCACTCGACTTTGGTGTTGCCATTCTTAACCAGAGAGAATGGCGTTGCATTGGGATGGGATCCCTGACTGGCTATAGGCATGGGAACATGAATAACATAACAAGTTTTACTGCCATAGTGTCCTTCAGATGCACATTAGGACTTCGGTTTGGTAGTCTTTTTATCCATCCTTTCTATTTGTGAGAACTGAAATTGGCGCATCACCACCCTGAAGAAAGGTGGTAACATTCGGGGCTTTTTAGGATAAAGTAAGGTGTGTGTGTGTGTGTGTGTGTGTGTGTAGGATTGTTCATGTTTGGAGAAAGTGGATAGGGAGAATAGATTGTTGGATGCTGAATGTTGGAAGATTCAGAACAGGCAAAATAAACCACTACTTCATACAGAAGCAGATAATTTTAGGGGAGGTAGCAGCAGCAGCGTTCACCTGACACCCTGGTTGCCAGGAAGTGGGGGGGGCGGCGGCGGAGTCAGCAGTGAGATCAGTGGAGTGCTGGATTTATTCTGCTGGTGCACTTGTGTGCTGTACCAGTCATGCTGCTATCTCACCCTTCTTCCTCTACCACCCAGTAAGTAGCAGCAACATGACCAAGCAGAGCTCAAGTGATAGCCCCCCCCCCCAACCAGAACCATATGATTCTGAGTACCATCTGCTGGGATTTCAAGTGGTGAGAGCTCGATGGCACTCGGGTTCTGCTTGTGGGCTTCCCATAGGCATTTGATTGACCACTGTAAGAACGAGATTTTGGACTAGGCGGGCCTTTGGGTCTGAACCAGCAGGGCTTGCTTGCCTTACCTTATTTTCTGATCATGCTGCATTCTTTCAATAATGGTGTGTTCACAAAGAGCACTGTTAAAATGTACCAGTTAGGGCTAGACAAAACCTACTTCTGCCGACTGAGGCAGAATGCTGATACAAATATCAATGACAAGACAAGGTCACTTGATGTTGTTCCTTTCCGTTGTGTGCAGGATTAGCAGTAGAATATGCCATATTTATCAGCATGGTTGTTAACAGCAGTTTCTGGTTCATGCTCAAGGGACTGCATTGCACCAATCCAGTCTTGAATAATAAATCTCTGTGTAGGGGGAAATGCAAAAAAAAGTCTTTATCATGTCAGTTTTGTCATATTTTTCACAAATAATGGTGATCATGGGTTCACTTAACACTTCTGTGTTGTCGTTGTTTTATCTGTGTAGGAACTGCCTTGAGTGAAGTAGCTCAGGCCAGCCCTGATGCTAGTTTTTGTACATACCTGTGGATATGCTCCTTTCTCTTAAATGATTTTCTTCACAAATAATGCTAATTTTGTGCAGCTTCAGGAACATATATGACTAAGTTACAGAGTACTAAAGAACATGAAGGAAACTTTATAGTTGGCCTGAGAAATAGCTGAATTATGGGACTGAAGTCAATTTGGAAACGAGAGGTTGAAATAGCCTGATTCTGCAGAGATATAAGTGTGTGTGTGTGTGTGAGAGAGAGAGAGAAACAAGCAAATTCTTTGGTTTTGTTAATTGAAGATAAACCCTTCTCAGACTTCTTAAACCTGCAGATTATTGCTTGGCTGTGCTGGTATAACACTTAAAGGAGCTTTTCTAGTTGTCTTTCAGCATTCATCTAGCACACTTTCAGTATGTTTGTCTATCTGATCATATTGAAACATCATGAACCCATTTTGAAATTTAAAGTTGGTACATAACTGTCAACTGATAATTTAAGTCTTCATTTTCTTAACTGATTAACGCATATAATAAGGCATTTGTGGGTTATTGCATGCATTGTATGCTTTGAAAACTTAACAACTTGTACACATACAGTTTTGTGTCACTCTAAATCCTTTTAGCAAGCAGATTGAATTTAACACAGCCTTTTGAAATAAGACCTTGTAATTGTTAGTTTGGAATAGTATTGTAGGTGTGTAAAGCTTTTCTTTGTGGGGCAAAAGTAACTTGCAGAAAATGTAGCTGGAGGTAAAGGGTTAAACCAGCATCATTCATAGATCCAGTATTTTGCCATCATTGTAGTTTAGTGCTTACTAGCAAAGAAGTGAAAAGCATTCTCTTAAGCCTTTGAAGATGTCCAGGTAGAGTGGTTAAAAATCTTCATTTACATATAACTAGCAGGAAGATCTCGATAATCCTGATTAATGACTGGGTGAGTCCATCTGTTAAAGAGAGTTATACCCTCCCTTCCCAATGCCATGATCTCAGTCTGCACACAAAGAGGATAGGACAACAGATGTGTTAGGAAGAATAGAGATTAAAAAGTTGCAGAATATGCATAAAATATAACAGTGCCTATTGATTAAATAGTTTTGATTGGCTGCTGAAGCTCCCTCATTCCGCTTTACCCTACAATATCCTCCTCTCAGTGGTGGGGCCATCAGCGACTCTTCCATGGATTTGTAAACCCAACTGCTACTTGCAAGTACTTTCTGCTGAAGTTCATTACAGAGGAATAAAGCTTGGACTCCACAGGTGTGTCTGTGAGAGTCATTTAGGGACAAAGTACAGTGAGGTCTGGGACCAGTTTTAAAAAAGGAACATTGCTTTGTTTTCTCTGGCCAATAAGAGCTGTATGCAGGGGAACAAGCACATAAGCCAGTACAGTGGCTGAAATCAGGTATGAGTATAATTAGGTCTCTAAGCTAGGTTTGCCGCTGAACTTTGGAAACAACATCCAAGCTGAAATTGGAGGGAGGGAACAAGTCCACCTACAGATTTGCTGGCATCTTGAAGTTGATTTTTTAAGATTAAGATACAAAATTCTCTTCAACCCAACCATCAACTATCTGAAGGACTCCCTCCCCCCCCCTCTGAAAAATCCTCTTATTCTTCCCAAGAGTAATCATAATATTTGTTGTTTAGTTGTGTCCGACTCTTCGTGACCCCATGGACCAGAGCACGCCAGGCACTTCTGTCTTCCACTGCCTCCCGCAGTTTGGTCAGGCTCATGTTTGTAGCTTCGAGAACATCTTAATATACACACCCTCATTGTCTGCTTTCTTGCATCTAGAGTTGACAATTCCTATTGTGACTGAGGGGGGGAAGGGACTCCAAAATATTTGACGGCTCATAAAATACCATTCTTAAACTTATAAAAATCTGTCAAGAAGCCAAAGAGTTTATTTTTTTACAAGTTAAGTGGGAACGCACTACAGTGGACGCTCGGGTTGTGAACATGATCCATGCGGGAGGCACGTTTGCAACCCGCAGCGTTCGCAACCCACAGTGCCGTGTCTGCGCATGCATATGTTGTGATTCAGGACTTCTGCGCATTTGCAAAGCGTGAGCGCCAAAACCCAGGGGTAACCTGTTCCGGTATTTCTGGGTTCGGCGCTGTGCGCAACCTGAAAACACGCAACCTGAAGCATTTGACTATATTTCCAGTGCAATCCTATGCATGTCCACTCAGGATAAATCCCATTGACCTCAATGGTGCCTGCTACCAAGTAAGTAGGAGCCTGAGCTGAATAAACGCTGCACTTGAGCTGAATAAATGCCAGAAATATACTGTTGCTTGCCACCCCTATCTCTGAGCAGTGCAAGCTTCCAGGGGTTCCAGGAGTTTACCCAGGGTTTGTGTTTCCTTTTGGAATGAGGCACGGCAGAAACATTAACACCCCAAAAGTGTCTTGCCTTTCCCATAGCTACAACCTTGGATTCAGATAGAAATGCACCATTGCTCTGAGGCCTCTGAGGCCTGCAGCTTTTCTCCCAGCTTCTGGCTCACATAACTCAACTCACATAGCTCAGGCTTTCCCCCCTCTATCCTTGAGTTGAAGCTCACCCATTTGTCATCTGACACAAAGCCCCCTTTCCTTTGTTCTCTTAATGGCCCATCACCCCTGGTGATTACCTCAGCAGGAAGCTAACCTGGCTTGTATTTCAATACTTGCTGGACCCAGGAGTTCAGGAAGCTAGCCTGGCTTGATTAGCTTCTTGCACTTGTTAGATCCAGGGATTTGAAAGGTCTGGCACCCACAAAGTCATAACAATGCTAAACATTATTTTTGGAGCACTTGAGTAAGTGCCTACAGTCTTCCATCCTGTGTAGGATGTTCAGAAACCTGAATGTGCTATTTTCCTGTATCCACCCAGCCTCTGTGTGCTACAGAGGCTTAAGCACCATTCATATTTCATTGGGTGTGCTTTGAAACAGCATTTTAAGTATCTGACTGTCCATCTAAGAGTGTTCTTTATTAATGGGTGGTTCAAAAGGCACTGAAGGTGTGAATCCTCTCTACTGAAAGTGCATACCCAAAGTAAGTGAGGTTCAATTAATGTTAAACTTCTGTAATATTAAGGGTGGGTGCTCTGGAAGAAGGGAGGAGGTTTATTTTGCTATTATCTAGTTTAAAAATTGTATGGGTGGAGCGGCTACACAAGGTCTAGGTTTTAGGATAGATAGAAAGGGGCAGGATAGGAGATGAGTTTGCAGCTCAGCTTTCTTACAGTGGGGCACGTGATGGAGTTGTATGTGTGGAGCGAGAATGAGCTACTTCTTCATACTGTAATTTTGAAATAGAACTGGGCACCTCTTCATCCTATGGACATTGAGTCCAGTGGAACATGGATTTTGTAGCAAGATTTGCCACCCTACTCTTGCCTTTCATGGCTGATTTCTGGAATGCTTAAGACTTCAAGGTATTCATGCTGCAAAATGGATAATGGTTGTAGTAGAAATAAGATGAGAGTGCAAGTGATTTCTATATATGGGGAAAGTGGCTGTTTTCTTAGATCCTTGAAGCAGGAAAACCCTTATACCATGTGGGCAGAATTGTGGGCTTCTGTATGTTCCATTCCAACCAAGTGAAAGGTACTTGTCAGCATTACTTAAATAATTACCTTAAATAGGTAAACATGCCACCCTATGTTTTATTTGTTATGCACAGTTGTTGAGGCCACAAGCGTACCAGTAATTAAAAATATATTTCTGTGCCTTGAAGATTTCTTTAACTAGGGTCTATTACATGCAATAATAGGGAAGGGAGTGTATTTGTTTGATTAGTAATTGCAGTAGCCTTAACAGCAATTTGATGGAGCTGATAAAGTCCCTTCCTAGTGTAAAGGAGAGTGGGCCTGAATAAGAAAGTGTGTTGAGAAATGATGGTTCCAGGCCAGTGCCAAAACATCTCTGTCTTGTAGAATGAGGAGATCTCTTCGACTCCTAGAATGGGCTTTGAGGATGTTCTGGCAAGGGTAGCCAATAGAAAAACCTGACTGAGCTATTGGAACGTTAGGGTTAGTAGTCTTGGTACGTTCAAAGAACAAAGCAGGTGTCCTTTTTACACCTTAGTGTGTCCGTGTCTGACCACAACATGCTGAAGCAGGAATGGGCAGCTTCTCTGTCCATTCTACTCTCCAAGCAGTGACATGTTCCACAGGCTAGCTCTGTTATAAAGTCTCTAAGCAGCTATCAACTGGGAATTACATGCAGAACTTGGATATAAGGTTAGGGTACCCAGATCTCTCTTTCCACTCTTAAACTGTTTATTTTCCATATTAAAGAAACTGGTGAAATGTATCTGAACCCTACCTGTTAATTCCTGAGACTGGATGCAATTGCTTTGTTGGTCAGATGGGTCTGCTGGTTCCTGAAACTTGGGTTAAGACTGACCACATTAGAGGCCACATGTGTATTTCTAGTAAGAGGGAGTGATCCCTAAGAGCAAGACCAGTGTATCCTATTCAGGTTGTGAAGGACAGCAGAGTTTTGGCTTACACTTAAAGGAGGACAGGGTGTATTCCCCAAAAAGAGATTGGATAACTTCCAAAAATACAGTAATCTTACCATTCTTCTTCATACTGTAGTTTCTTGACATTTGGAAAAGTATAAATATAAGAACTATGAAATAATCCTACCATGCTGCCTATCCCTCACCCCCAACCTTAATTCTTAAGTGTTGGCATGTGATATGGTGAAGGCTTAATTCCAGTCCATGTGCTCTTACCATGTTAATAATTTCAGCTTGATCTCCAATGTCTTTGGTGTCTGAATTTGTATTGTTAATGTGAAACCACCTCCTTAACTTGAACAACAGGAATTGCTTAGCTATTTCATCTGTTTACTCAGAGTGCATTATCATTTCAAAGCTAGGATCAAGGTGTATCTCGATATGAGCCAGCATAACTCACATGGGTCCTGCCCTCAGTTTGACAGCATATTTTTCTAGCACCTCTTTGTAATAGAGTAATTTATATGCACATTTAAAATAAAACTGAAGATTCTGTAAAGCAGTCAATAGGTTTCTGTCTGCTACTGTATTTTGCGTGTTTCATATAGCACTGTATTCAGGTTCCTGCTTAAAAAAAGAAAAATCAATTTATAGGGCCATGATGGGAATCACCAAACAAATGTCTTAATTTTTGCTTGGAAAACAACTTTATTCTTGCTTTCCCAAGACAAGCCTGCTATCCAGAGTTGTTCATGTACAGTGGTGCCTTGGTTTACAACCATAATCTGTTCTGGCAGTCCATTTGTAAACCAAAACAGGTTGTAACCTGAGGCGTGCTTTCGCCAATGGGGCCTCAAAAAAAAATAAAATTGTTCGTAATCCAAAAAAATTGGGTTGCAATCCAAAAAAAGGTTGCAAACCAGGACACACACTTCTGGGTTTGACATGTTTATAATCCAAAACGTATGCAAACCAAGATGTATGCAAACCAAGGTACCACTGTAATCTGTAGAAGACTGACCATAGACAGACTTCAGATTTCTATGTACTGCATAGCATATATAAAATTTAAAAAACATTAAATACAACCTATTTCTGGACAGCCAGAAGTAGATAATCAGTTGCTAATGAGTACAGAATGCTAATTCTGGAGCATAATGTTAGCTGAAAAAGCATACCAGGGAGTGTGTTTCCCTGCCTCCCTTTTTGTCTGTCCATCAGACAGTAGCAGAGATGGAAAGCATAGGCATTCCTAAGAGACCAGCTGCCTTGCTCTTCCTCAGCTGTCTCCAAGCAGCAGCTATTCCATCTGGCTACAGCAGCAGCAGCAGTAGAAGAGGAAGAAGAGGAAGAAGAGGAAGAGTTTGGATTTGATATCCCACTTTATCACTACCTGAAGGAGTCTCAAAGCGGCTAACATTCTCCTTTCCCTTCCTGCCCACAACAAACACTCTGTGAGGCGAGTGGGCTGAGAGACTTCAGAGAAGTGTGACTAGTCCAAGGTCACCCAGCAGCTGCATGTGGAGGAGCGGAGACGTGAACCCGGTTCCCCAGATTACGAGTCTACTGCTCTTAACCACAACACCACACTGGCTCTCAGAAAGATGGGAAGCAGGTTCCATGCTATCAGTTCTGCTGAGACGCCATCTCCTTTTGGCACCTCCTCATCCCTGAACCAGGGATCAGCAACCTTTTTCAGCAAGTCTGAGACCTTGTGGGGGGCCGGATTATATTTTGGAGGGAAAAAATGAACGAATTCCTATGCCCCACAAATAACCCATAGATGCATTTCAAATAAAAGGACACATTCTACCCATGTAAAAACGCACTGATTCCTGGACCGCCCGTGGGCTGGATTGAGAAGGCGATTGGGCCGGATCTGGCCCCTGGGCCTTAGTTTGCCTACCCATGGTTTACACCCTTGCAGGTCCTTTTAAGGATGTTGTGTGAGTTTGCTCCCCCTCCACCCCACTTACCTTTTGTGTTCCGAGGGCAGGGAAGGTATTTTTTATTCATCTGTAAGCCACTTCGTGTGCCTGAAGAGCAGAATAAAAACGTTTTTTAAACGTGTCTCCAAGCTCATTTTTAGTCAGTGTGGGTAATTGTTTTATTTTTATCATGAGTTAAATCCTAGTGAAGATAGAAGGGGAGCTTATCCAAGTGGATGGGGAGAGCATGCATTCTTGTAGCATTTTCCTTGTGTAAACTCCTGTTAATTGCACTTCCTTCTTAACCCTTGTCTTGAACAGCATTGTTCGTACAGGCCAGATCTAGGTCACTGCTTTCTGAAGTAGAAGAGCTGGATAAAATAATTGAAGTGGGTACTGGTGCAGTCAAGGTCACAGATTTCAGGAAGTGACCTCTGTAGTACTTTATCAGCCACCAGTGCTCAGATGACTGACAGTCCGTAAAGTCCCCTCTCCTCCTGTGGCACAATCTGTATTCCTTTATCTGATCTCAAACTTTATTATCAAATGCAATGAAGGATAAGGTAAAATCCACAGCTCTGTCCAAGCCACCAAATTTTAACATAGACATTAATTCTGATACTGGATGTTTAGAGATACCGTTATTTGTTGCAGATATATTTGTACAGTCACATAGTACAAGTTTGACATTGGGTGTACATGCTAAGAGGTTGGGAGGGTGGAAGGCAAGCTAATACTCTTCCTCACCTGTTAAGACTGATAATAAATGTAAGATATATAGTGTGCCATTATTTAAGTAACTGTGCATACTAGCTGATAGTATTGAAATGTCTTTTTCTATACAAAAGTTATGTATATTTATTTTTCTCTTTTTTAATCAGGGAGATTATTTCATTCCTTTGGTGTCTTGATCAAATTTCAGGGAAACCTTATGAAATTATATAGCGATATAACATTTTAGTCAGAATATTTCAGCCTACTTAATGGAGCTGATTTGTTCAAATAACTTCCAGAAGAGGGAGCCTCCTTTTATTTAGGCATATAATTGCAGAAGCTCATAAACCTTGCTCCTACTTTTTTTTTTTTTAAAGACAGCAGTACTTCAGCAACATAATGTCAATCTACAAATACCTGTTATCTCTTCAGCACAAGAAAATATTCATTTACCTTATTTATTTAATAAAATTTATATACAACAAGATGGTGGAGGCATAACAGGTTGTAGGCTTTTCACCAATTTCTGATTGGCTTAATACTATCTTACTTCACTTTAGTACACTACATTCCCTTTTCAGACTACAGTGGTACCTCGGGTTAAGTACTTAATTCGTTCCGGAGGTCCGTACTTAACCTGAATGTTCTTAACATGAAGCACCACTTTAGCTAATGGGGCCTTCTGCTGCTGTCGCCGCGCCGCCAGAGCACGATTTCTGTTCTTATCCTGAAGCAAAGTTCTTAACCCGAGGTACTATTCCTGGGTTAGCGGAGTCTGTAACCTGAAGCGTATGTAACCTGAAGCGTATGTAACCCGAGGTACCACTGTATTCAATTCATCTTAAAAGCTTTTCTAACTTCTGGGATGTGTGTGATTTATTTTTTGAGTGATACGAAATGCAAGAACATAGAAAGTTACCTTATACCAACTTGGATGATTGGTCTATCTAGCTCAGTGTTGTCAACACTGGCTGGCAGCTGCTGTCCAGGATTTTCAGACAGAGTTCTCCCCCAGCCCTACCTGGAGATGTTGTGGATTGGACCTGGGACCACCTGCAAGTTTGGCAGATGCTTTACTACTGAGCTATGGCCCTTCCCTATGTTGTTAAGATGATGTTGGACTAAATGCAAGGAAGTTGGAGAATCAGGAGCCAGGAGCAATCAGGAGCCAGGAGCTGCAAGATGGGCTGGTCATTGGGAACAAATGAGCAAATCAGGACTGAAGGGGGGAAACTAGAGGCAGGTTCAGGGAACGCACAAGAATACAGGAATAGTCAAGAGCTCAGGAAGGCTTTATTTTATTTTTTGCTTGATACAGTAAAGGCCTTTTTACTCTTCCTTCACAGTAAGATCCAGCAGTCAGCCTAAGTGGGTAGTGTCAGTCTAGAAGGTTCTTCACTAAGAAGGCTGCCACCTGCAGTTCAGTGCTTCATCATACAGATTCCTGCAAACTCCTGACAGTTGAGATTGTTTTATGACTTGGCCTGTGCGCCACATTTTTTACTAAATTGCAGCAGAGGCGTTTTGTAGTGCTTTAGTATACAAACTGCTTGTTTTGTAAATTACCTCCTAATTAGTCTTCCCATGCATAAAAATACGACTTCCCTTCTGTGGTTTTCATATATGCTCTTTCCAGCTGACACAGTCTGTCATGATCCTATTAAGACACTCAAAACAGTGGATTAGCTTCCGAGAGTGAAAATATCAGCCCTGTGTGATGATGAGCAGCAATGCTCATGGGCACAATTCCGAAAATCTGGGATGAGGAATAACTGGAGTTGGAGAGACTGTCCTGTGAGAGTGAAACTGCTATCCTATTGCAAGGCAATGAATGATTAACACTAAGAATCAAAGTCTTACATTTGGGAAATGTAAACATGATCTGTCAGTTATGCTTGCTTGGCATTTTGCCCTCTTATGCTTGCTCCGTGTGTACAGCAGATCATCAGATTTTGCCCAACAGAACATGTGATCGCACCAATATGCTCTATTTCCAAGGGCTGAAAATGTTGACACACTGAACTTCTTTGGCTTGTCAAAACAACTCTTGAAAAAAAAGAGAGAGGCTTAACCAAAGTCCTAATTAGATGATGACCTGGTTTGGATACCTGCCTTGCCTTGCAGGCATGCTCAGATCCAACCTTTTAACCTGCAGATGACTAATATCCAGCCTTCAGCAGTGAGTATACACATGGACAAAGGTGAACAGCACTGGGAATTCCATAGGAATTAGCCAGTGCCTCTCATACTTCTGATAAGATTTATTCATCACATCTACTCAAAAGGATTGTGCTCAGTTACTGTGAAGGCATCTTGCATTATCCTCTGTTCTCCTGCAGTAAAACAGAAGTAGATATTCTCTACATGACACACTGAGAATGGGATCTCTTACCCTTCCCACTTTCTCCTGCTTTTGAAACTTTGTGGTTTCTAAAGTTCTCTTAAGAGAAAGAAATGCCTTCAGCCATGGTAGCTTCCCTTTCTACAGATTCACACTGATTCTGTTTTAACTCTGATAGATCATGATGATTCTTTTTTGTGTTTGCATGAAGCTGGTTTGATTTTTTATTTTTTTTTTTGCTTGGCTTCCAAGTTGCCAGAATGGCCTATCAGTGGCTCTGCTGCCTCATTTGGGTGTATAAATGAACTTGCTGGTGTTACCAGCTTTGACTTTTTCTTTAGGTTTTGTTTGTTTGTTTGCTTGCTTTTTACAATTCCACTCAATGACATGTCTAAGCAGGTTAAGGGTTTGATATGATGATTGATGTGAATGTGGTCTGTGACTAACCTCTGAGCGCGCGCGCGCACACACACACACCCTCCAAAAAATAGGGCCAGTTTTGTAAGCTGGGAGTGAGCAGTATGCTTTAGTAAACTGACTAAATGACTGAACTGGCCCTGTGTTGAGAAAACGTTATTGCCCTATACAACAGCTATGTATAGGGCAATAATGTTTCCCCAGGACCACAGCAACCCATCTAGGGTTATAAAAGTAATCTGAATTGTCCCATGCATTTGAAACTAAATTTTATTCCATCAGCTGCTGACTTGTACCTTTTATATTTTATATGCTCACGGCTGCACAACTGATGGCTTGACACTAATTCTGTACTGGGCAACAAATGAAGTGATTGTAGTAGGGCATCATGTGACTGTGGCTTATGGTCCGATTTCTCTCATCACACTCTTATTCAAAGCTTTATTGCTAATACTTGGCATCTTTTGCTGCAGCAGAAAACAGTGAACTCATTGTAAACTGCGGTTAATGGTAGAAAAGCAGAAACAAGTTGTTTTCATGATCTGACCGTTGTCTTGGTACTAGTACTTGTAGCAGGTACCTGGCAAATGGAACAATGCTCTGCAGCATCCTGTTGTGCAAAACCATTGTGCATTTGTGCATTTGTACTGGCAGCCCCCTTCAAGGCCAGGTGAGGGTACAAGCCAAATAATAGACCAGGATGTCACCCACGTATGTGGGTGAAAATTGGCCACAGCTTTATTGACTAACAGAAATAGGTGGACCTGGCCTGGCATTAGGACAGAATCTGTTGACCAAGGAATGTCTGATCTGAAGTCTGATCTTGATCCCCACAGGACTGCTGGGGTATCTTATGGGGAGTTATCCAGCATTAAGGACCCAGCATGGCACAAAACAGTACTTCTAATAGCTGTAGATGGCTACTGACCAGCTTGGCTGCTAAGGCCTGGGGTTGTTTGCCCTTCAGGCCCCTTAAGGGGCCCCCCTTTTTTACATATACGGTACTCTACCCAATGCCGCTTCTGCCCAAATTCTGACAATGAAGACAAGATGCCTAACAAACATGTGCTATTCACTGGGAGAAAGGCAGAATTCTCTCAACCTATAGCCGGTTGCGGTTGAGAGTAAAATTCCTTTCTGATCTTGTAAACCAGTGACCACTGGAAGTCTTAGAGGGAGCCTTTAAACTGAAGGAGGGAGGACTGGGAAAGTTTGCCCTACTTGTGGTGGGGAGGAAGAAGGCTGGGCAGAATGGCAGCCAGTCCTTTTAGATGAAGGGCCACCAGTCTACCCTTCCCCGAGATCTCACTGGGCTATGCAGAGGGCCCAAGATCTCGTGGGAGGATTACTCTTTCCCTCTAGCCATAGTAGCTGCTCTGCCACTCCACAAATCAGCTGATGGTTCCAACATTCTTGCCAGGCCACAATATGTAGAGCAATACATGCAGTTGTTCAGTCTATAACTTGGGCACAGAAAATAGGTATTAACTTTTTCTCTTGAGTAGCCTTCAGAAGCTAAGAGGTGAGCCTTCCCCCAGTACAATATTGTAATATGTTTAAAGAGGAAACTATTTGCATGGTCTGAAGGCGCATGAGCTGAAGCTAAGCAGGTCTGGATCTGACCAGTTTTTGAATGGGTGACTGCCAGGGAGCCACATATACACTGCCTTGGAATGAATTGTGGAATAGAAATGTAAAAATGTAAAATAATTCCCTATTTAAAATTAATATTTGCAGGGTTTTCTTTTAAGACTCTTCTTTTTTTTTCCTTTTAGAAATCTGAGATCCAGAATTGGTGCTAGCACATTGAATAATTGTTGCAAAATAACTTGGCTTGTCTGCAGCAAATTTGTCATTTGCCCTTAACTTCTGATCATTATCTTCGTATTAAGCAGGAATGTTCACAGTACCTGCAGGTGCAAGAGCCTCACGTGCTTTAAAGGTGGAATATGGAGGTGGATGTTGAAACAGACAACTTGTGATTTGTCGTAGGTGTTTGAATGCTTGCTGAGATGCTTTAGACATTACAAGAAACAGGAAGTGGGAATGAGTTGTGCTTCCTCCTTCACCCATAATGTATTAGGAAGGGGAGAAGGAGAGTCACTGGCTGTTCTCATATCTAGAAGGCGGGCGCATCCTGGAATGGGGGGGGGGGGGGAGAATTCATGACCCTGCCCCAATCTTGCATGCTACAGTAGAAACATATCATGGAGAAGCACATGATTCTTTCAGCACCTCTTAGCATGCATGAAGTGCCTGGACTTTGTTGCCAGTTTTTGTTTTGTTATTTCTTATGTATAAACTCGATCTTACAGGACATATTTGTTGAAACAGCAGAGCAGCATAAGAGTTTGTATGTTTGAAGGAAAAAAACCTATACAAATGGAAATGAAGTAGTGTAAAATATTTACAGCAGTAAGAAACAAAGACTAAGTGTGCATAATATATGAGAACAACCTAGAAAAATAGAGCACAGTCAAGAAAACGGGTATCCATGGAGCCTTCCAAAGTCAAAACTTCATGATGCTTAAGACAGAGTGCCTCCACACACAAGTCTTTGTGAAAGTAATATGCTGTACTGAAAGACGTTTTTATGCATGTGCACGCGCACACATTGGCATGACTGCATCAAGCACTTCATTCCAAAGTAGTATTGCTTTTTAAATGCTCTCCCTGCTCTATCAAAAGGCCTCAAGCTAGGTTATCTATCATATGTGTGGGAAAATATTACTTTACAAAAACAAAATACAAAATCCACAGTTGTTCCTTCAACAGCAATGTGATAGTAGGCTGGGCTGAGACTGTTCTTAGAGCTATTGATGCTGTGACTTGATGACCATGGTGGTTTGAGAGTGGGAGGTCCAAATTAAAATCTCCACTCTGCTCAGCTCATTGGGTGGGCCTTTGATAGGATACTATTGCTTTGGTGGTTTGGATTCCTGCTTGTGTGCGACCCACGCATCAATGGGATTCAGTATGATAAACGTATGTTCAAGGTTCCCCCCTGATTTTGATACAGCTTTGTTAAATACATGCTTGCACATGTATAGTAAGCTATAACCACAAACTATGCTTTACTGCCGAGTGAGCAGTGTGATAGTGCACACTGCTCAAATTGTGCCCAATCCCATTGCCCTTTGCCAGCTGGGGAGAAAGCAGATTACAGTGCTGGCTTAATGTTACATTACAAACCTTGGCTTCCTTTTATGAGTTGTTTGGAGGGAAACAAACCACAGGTGCTGGTTTGCAGATAATGCTTAGTTAGCACTGTGGTTTGTTTCTTTCCTGGTTGGCAAAAGGGAGAGTGGGGGAATGAGAGATTTCAACAGCATCCATCAGCGTGCTCCATGTTCAATATAAGCCATAGTTTGCATCTACGACTTACCATGATGCCCAAACCAGGCCTTAATAGTTCTTGGATACAGAGCCAATAAGCAGAATCTTTTGTACTTTATTCAGTCATTACAAAGCTTTCTTTTAATTGGCTGTCTGACTACTGCTCTTGGCGCTCTTGCATTAAAAACCATCTATTTAAAACTGTTGGCTTTCAACCAAGATATGTTTTCGTTTTAATTTTTGTTAAAAAAAATAAGGTTGAATTTGATGGGAGTTGAAATATAGCTTCTTACATGATAGAATTGTAGAGTTGGAATGGACCTCAAGGGTCATCTAGTCCAACTCCTTGCAATACAGGTATCTCATCATGAGGTTCCCCATCCCATTTGAAACCATACCAGACCCTGCTTAGCTTTGCAGATGTGTTAGCAGTTTTATTGCAATGTGCCTTTGTTATTCACATTTGGTAAGAGCATAACTAGAGCCAAGCTTGTTACTTTTTAAAAATTAAATATCACTGTGAGGTATTGGTCAATTAGAAGCTCTCTTGGAATCTGGAAAGGGTAACAAAACTAGATAGTGCCCCTGCGTACTGTTGACACTGACTTGGATTTCTGAGTGTAGTTTGTTCTCTGACCTAGTTTTGCTATCATGCATGCCATGTGCTCATTAAGTGACGGAGAATTCTGGGAAAGTCTGAAGAGGAATTTAAGGTTTGTTGTCACCTGCTTCCTAAATTAATCCAACTTTTAACCACAAATTACACCTCCCTCCACACTCCCATCACAGTGTTTACACCTATGGTCATAGCTTAGCCTTCAGTCATGTGCCTTCATCTATGTGCAGTGGTGTAGACTGAGTTTGTTCCATTTTAGGCCAAGTGGTAAGCATATGGGGCTCAATGAGATAAGCAGCTTAGAAGGCCTGCTGATTCTTGGGAAACTAAACAGACCCCCTGCCATAAACTGAAAATCTATTGTCCTTCATCCATATTTCTAATTGCTGCTCCTTACATTCTTGGCTTTGTCCTCATCGGTATTTGCAGAAATTTTGGGAAGGGAACTAGATGGGATTCCATGGACAGGGTTTGCTCCTTTCATGTTATTTAGAAGCAACATGAATGTAATTGGCTCCTGTATGTTGAGGATTTCTCATCCCAGTTGATCTTCTCTGCCTCTGGGTGGATGTTGGGGAGCCTAGAGAAACAAGCTTTGCTTGTAGGTGAAACAAATAGCTGGAATGGCTGGCAGGTTTGGGCTTGTCATCCCTGTGCTTATGCCAAACTTGTTTCTGGCAGTTGTTTAGCAATACTACAGCTGATGAGATCTTGATAAGGTTGGGTGGGTGGCTAACGTTAATGTTGATATTTTCAGTACACATTATAGATTGATGCTATATATCAGGAGGTTGCTGCTATAAAAGGAGCTGAATTATTTGTGACTGTCTGTGAAAGATGCATGGTGTGAAAGATTCGTGGTGGATACATATGAATGTAGTAATATTTTCAGGAAGGGAGTCAGGGAAGTTACTACAATAATGGTGACAAGAGGAGAAGTTGTAGACTTATTCAGTGCAGATACCTTTCCAGGTTCTATTAGTATCCACCCAAGAGTTCATAAATGTCACATTTTGATTCTATAAAAATTCATAATTTGTCCCTATGATTGGCCTCTTTGTATGAGGATTGGAGTGGCCAAATATAACACCATTAAAAAAAAGAAAAGAATGCAGAGGAAATCTGGGAAATTAAATTTAAAATATTGCTTGAGTTGAAAGATTGTACACTGAATATTGCAGGCTTTTAAAATTAGAGCAGAACTTTACTTTAAAAAAAAGACCCCACTCAAAAGCACTACAAGCATGCCTGATAATAGTAAACAGTATGGAAAACACATCAGTGAGAAGATTCTAATTTTCATCCCCGCCCCCATTTTTTTATTTACTGGTAGGTGATCAGAATAAGCTGTGTACCTTATTAGCAGAAATTGCCATTAACAATGCACTGGGAGATAATGAACTTAATCTCAAATATAGTTAATTAAAAATTTGATGAAGTGGAAGGGAGAATAATGCATAACTTGATTAAATTACTCTTGAACCTTCAAGCCATGATATTCCTGACAATGAAGGAAAAGAGTTTTGGGTGTGGACTACTTCTGGAGCTTTTCCCTAGTGAACTACCAACTTAATAATAATAATAATAATAATAATAATAATAATAATAAATTTTATTTATATTCCGCCCTCCCCAGCCGAAGCCGGGCTCAGGGCGGCTAACAACACTAAAACAGTACAACATTGTATTTCGGTGCTAAGGTGGGTTGTGTCAAATTCTTAGTTTTAATGCCATTTACTGATTTGCTATAAATACATCATTGTTGATTTAGGCTATCTCTTTGCCTTCAAGATTAGAGAGAAAGAAACTAATTCTTTGTCCTCTTCCTCTTTTTAGCAAGATCAAGATGATGATGAAAGGGACCCATCCAGATGGACTTAGTTCCTCTTTAAGGGATGCGGTTACTTGTGGCTTTTATCTCAGACTTCAGTCATTGCTACTTAATGATATGCAAAGCATTCACTTTATTACTTTAGCTTCAAGTTTTAAAGGGCCAACGAAGCTTTGGTGGTTGATTAAAATTGGAGGGCGGGTGACTAAAAATGATGGGGCTGTTAGTTAATCACATGCATATGGGTTGTGTCTTTTTAAAAACGTATTGCCGCAATATGCAACGACAAAATAAAATGAAGATGGCCCTTCTAACAATGAGCGGAATCCGAAATTTAGTAAACAGCTTTCAATATTTCCACTTTTCAGAAGAAAGTGATTATTGCGTGGCTCTTCTTTTCCCTGGTCTGTAAAACATACATGTTATGAAAGACACGCACACACGTACTAACTCTCTCAATGTATTACTCATGTGTAGGGCATAAGTGTATAAAGTTAGGCCGTGCTTTTAGCCCTGCCTGGGACATTGCTTCCTTCTCATTTTTTGAGAAGAGTGTTCAGCATGTGAACACTTGCCTTTGAGTAGGGGCTTTGGAGGACCAGGGCACCTGACCATGTGGTATCCCAATTGTGAGGAGCCTCTGCAGTGGTACCTCGGGTTAAGTACTTAATTCGTTCCGGAGGTCCGTTCTTAACCTGAAACTGTTCTTAACCTGAAGCACCACTTTAGCTAATGGGGCCTGCTGCTCCTGCCGTGCCACCGGAGCACAATTTCCGTTCTCATCCTGAAGCAAAGTTCTTAACCTGAAGCACTATTTCTGGGTTAGCGGAGTGTGTAACCTGAAGCATATGTAACCTGAAGCATATGTAACCCGAGGTACCACTGTACTTGCAAGCAGGTGCTTGCATGCTGGGCTTGCTTCTCGCATAGCCACGCACAGTGAAAGGATGACACAACAGGGGTGGCTCTAAAAGTTCCTTACTCTACACACTTATGGCCTACATGTGAGTAAAATGTGACTAAGGCTCAAGTGCTTAGGTATGTGAGCTTTTTCTTACTGAGCACTAGTGCAAATACTGTCACGCCTTTTTTTTTTTAAAAAAAAAGAAAATGGTTAAAAAACAACAACCAGCACACACTCTCCTCTTCAATGCTCCAGCACTGTTTGACTGCAGCAATTTACAACTATAGCTAGAAGGTTTTCAGAGTGAACTTTGCAATCACTTAACGTGAATTTGCTTCACATCTTGGAAAGCTCTTCCCAAGAGGATCATAATATCAGGCTAATTTAGTTCAATATAAAATGGTTGTGGGTAGCTTTTCTATAAAACATGGAGGCTATTTTAAAACTTTTTTTAAATTAAAGGTTGCCAGATAGCTTTAAAGCTAACTTTAGTTAGCCTTACTGTGTGTCTTGGATGCGATTTAAAGCAAAGGCAGGAAATAAAGGCAGAGTGAATGCTTAGCCTTTGTAATAAAAAGAAATTGGAGCACCACATAGGGACTTGCTTTAGTAGTGCTGACAATATCCCAGGAATATAACATGGAAAAAACATTATGTCCAGGAATTGAGCTAAAAGTTAAGATTACTGTAAATGAAGCAGCACGGTGATAAAAAATATACAGTGACCCATAAATACTGTTTAGGAGAGAATATGTGTTAACCACTGAATTATGGTGTATAAATGCTTTAGGGCAGTATTTTCCAGACATCTAGTCCTGGGATACAGTCCCTCCCCCATTAAAGTTGGAGGCTCAATCCACTGTACTCTCATTAGAAAAAAGTGCATCTGCTTTCCTAGATCAATAGACAAGCATCTTCCTTAGAAATACTGCACAGGTTAGCATAATGAAGACTCAGGGTTGAGGCAGGATTGCTGGGCAAGGTGGGGATTCAGCCCGTTAGTTGCAACATGAGCTGTGCTGCTCTCTTAGTCATTGGCCATAGATCATAGGAGCATGCTGGCCCATCTAGTCCAGCATCCTGTTCTCACAGTGGTCAACCAGATTTCTGAAGGAAACCTGGCAAGCAGGACCTGAGCTATCCATCAACCCCCATTGTCTCTCCTAGTATTTCACTGGTTCGTAACTGCAGTCTGGGCAATATAGTGGTTTAATTTTCTGAGGTACACATCATCCTCTCTTTCAGCACACAGAATAGGGCTCAATACCCTAGGGGATACTCAAGGTAAGGTTGGTGGATTCTATCCCAGACAAAGGGTTGTGGTCAATTTACCTCTCTCTGTATGTGGAGAACCATATTTGATTTACCACTGCTGATTTTCCAGGTGTCTGGCGGGATTCCTGTTTTGCTCCCACTGCCAACCACTCTTGCATTTCAAAACCTCCTAACCACTGCCACCAGGCATTGAGACTATGCTGCTTAGCAAACAGTATAATGAATGGTTATTTCTTATTCACTGTAAAGGTAAAATAATGTAAATACTATATTCAGTTGGTAGCTGTTTCTTTAAGGCTTATGCAGCTAGGTAACAGCTAACTTTCAGCCGCCAATGGATACTACGAGATCCCAAGCCTGACTTTCAACATTCCATAAATATTTGAAACTTGGGATAGCTGTGATATTTGTAGCCCTTCCTGTATTCTCTGACTTGGCTGAATAGGCAGGGTGCACTAGTAGGGTTTGTACATACAGCCCTTATATATGAAGAGATTAAATTTAATATTTATGTCCTGCTTTTCTGTTAAAATAATATGCAAAGTTGCTTATAATGGAGAACAAAACACAAGTAGCAAAATGAAGCATCAGAACACTAAAGTTGCATATATAATATAAAAACAATGTTGGGGATCAGAATTTCTCCTGGGTGTTGTTCCTTTTGCTGTTTGCAGCAGAGCAGAGTCTCTGGGGTTCTGACTTGGTTCCACTAAAGGATCACTCCAAAGGGTTGCTTTTCCTTTGGCAGTCACTTTCCAGGCAGCAGTTCCTCCTACTGGTGGTGTCCTTCATGCTATTTTGGATTTCAGTTTTAGGCTGTGGGTTGAGTCATCCTTTGTGACCTCATAATTTTAAATTATTTTAAAATAAACCATTTTAATATTGCTGAGAATTAAAATCATTAATCATTAATACATGGTGATTTGTGTTCCAAGACCTGCTGTCACCATCTTCAAAAGTGCATGGTGAGCTTCCCTTACGGGAGAGCAAAAGCCCATGAGACTTCTGCTTGTTTGGTTCTCTTTCAG
Source organism: Podarcis cretensis (assembly GCF_951804945.1). NCBI lineage: Eukaryota > Metazoa > Chordata > Lepidosauria > Squamata > Lacertidae > Podarcis > Podarcis cretensis. The sequence continues at coordinate 69,486,299 of NC_137170.1, read as the reverse complement.
TCAGACAGCATTGGTGGTGCAGTGGGGATGGAACTTTTCATGCTGAGAACTAGTGGCGGAATTTAGGAAGACAAAAACATTTAGAAACTATGGCACAGGGCCTCATGCATCTGGTGGCCACCATCCTGAGGCTTGATAGAATGAGACGTTTTTCCTTAGAGGATCTGAAGTGGTGCCAGCTAAACCTGGGAGGTGTCTTTCCTTGAAACAGCTGAACCCATGTGACTTTCTAGCTTTAGACATTGGCAGACTGTATAGCATCGGCCTACAACTCCCAGCATCCCTAGCCATTGGCTATGCTGGTTGGGGCTGATGGGAGTTGGAATCCAACAGCACCTGGAGAGTACCAAGTTGGCCATCACTGCTCAAGGTGCTCTGTATGGACTAATGAGTTCCGGCACAACTAGAGCAGTGCAGGGGAAATGGCAAAATGCTTAAGATCCACTGGGAAACTGCCTTACTATGCCTGGTCAGACCATTGGTCCATCTAGCCCAGTATGCTCTCAGGAAGCAACTCTCCAGGTTCTCTCGCCCTCCACTACCTGATCCTGTTACCTGGGAATGCCATGGATTGAACATGAATCTTTTTGCATGCAAATCAGGCACTGAGCTATTGTCCCTCCTCAGTGTTTCCTTCCCAAGTATTCCAAGGGTTTGCCTACTAGGTTTTGTTCAACCATAACATAGACAGGTCCCTGCACCCGAAGAGTTAGCCTCAAAAATAGAAGGAAATAGATGGCCTGAAACATATGTGCTGTAAGAAATGCAAGGCAAATTCCCATAGTATTGCAGAATATAAGCACTAGCTTGCAGCGCACGGCTGTGCAAAGTGCTGAGCAAGAGAAATGATCTTTTCAGAAGGGTTGCTGACTTGCTTGCAAAGCTTTGCTTACTGTATTATAAACACTGTGTTAAGAAGAAGAATAGCAGCTCATCATTTTGAAAGAAAGCGGTGATGGAGAAAGGCCAAAGCAACAGTTTCTACAGAGGTTCTGTCGTTGCTCCTGATAATACTAACTCAAAGCCTTAGAAAAAAAGAAGTTTCAATCCAATGCTTTTGGAAGTACCTATGCACAGAAGGCTCTCTAGCAGGCATAATAAATTTCCCTGTTCCTGTTTCCCTCTTTTTCCATAGTGTATACATACGAGTGGTCAATGCAGCAGGCTATTGTGAGGATAAACCTGTTTGCACCTTCCATAAGCCTCTCCAGCTTTTCTTCATTTGGGTAGTTAATGAGTGCTAGGGAAATGGGCTGCTCAGGAGCTCAGGAGGAATTGTAACGGTGTGACATGATGGATGCAGTTGTGTGTACCCCACAGAGCAGAGCTGGGTGGGAAGAGATACTTGTGGTGTAGTGTGGTGTAGTGGTTAAGAGCAGTGGACTCTTAATCTGGTGAACTGGGTCCACTTCCCCGCTCCTCCACCTGCAGCTGCTGGGTGACCTTGGGCTAGTCACACTTCTCTGAAGTCTCTCAGCCTCATTCACCTCACAGAGTGTTTGTTGTGGGGGAGGAAGGGAAAGGAGAATGTTAGCTGCTCAGAGACTCCTTCGGGTAGTGATAAAGCGGGAGATCAAATCCAAACTCTTATTCTTCTTATGGCCACTCATAATTTGTCCGTGCAGAAGCACTGTTCTGAAATAGGACAAAATTGAGACCAAAACAATGATTGTTGGATGCACACTGATGTTCTTGTCACACTGAATGGCTTGATGGAGACTGAAAGCTTTCCATCACGTAGTACAACATCCAGTTTATGTTTTGGTAGCGAATGTGTCGTGTGTGCGTATCCCCTTCATTTTTGTAAAGTATTGCAATCATATAAGACCATTTGCCTCTCCTTCTCTCAACTTCAAATCCAAGCACTATATCAAGCATTTTTGTGATTTTGAAATTAGAATCCATTATAGTAATGGGGCAGCAATCTTGTGCATTTTCTTTTGCATTGCTGAATAAAGTATAGTTAATATTATGAGCTGGGAGAGTGATGGATTAGAATTCTCTGGTTAGTACAGATAAAATAATAGGGGGCTGCGCAGACTCTAGGAAGAGGGGAGGTTGTTCGGTGGAGCTCATGTTCTGTAATGAATGAAGAACAATCTTGCACAAGTAAGCTGCAGGCACCAATTTGATGCCCTCCAGATGTTGCTGGACTTTATCTTCCATCATTCTTGGCCAGTGACCGTGCTTGCTGTTGCTGATGGGAGTTGGGGGAGTCCAACAACATTTGGAAGGCATCACGTTGACTGTAGTGAGGTAAGAAATGTCTAGCAATATTACCAGTGTAGGGAGAGAGATTTTATACTTTGACTGCTCTGTTTCACTGCAATTATTTGGCAATGCCTTTTATCCACTTCTTCTTAATTCTTTTTTAAAAGTTGATTTTAATTGAAGTTTTATATTTATGAATGTACAACATAAAAAAATCTGACCAAGCAGAATAAAGTACCATTCATGAGAATGTCAAGTATAGAATTACCAAATAGCACCTTATGAACCCCTTCCACTTCATGACTTGAGTTGCTAGAGGTTTCAACAGTATCCCATCCTTTTTCAGATAGGATATGAAAGCCCCCAGATAAGCTGAAATTTATCTCTTCTGATTATCACTCTCACAACATGGCTTTGATAAGCAAGTCTTTTCAATAAGGCCATGCTCTAAAAAATTTCCAAGCCAATCTTTGATAGAAAATCCACATTTTCCAATTACCAGCAACTGCTAAATGAGTTGCAGTGAGGTAATGTGACCAACTCCTAATGAATCAACTTTTGCTTCTGAGAAGATTGGATCTTTAGAAGCGCCAAGGATTGATCAGGCAGAATAATTTGCCCCGTGACAGATGAAATTCTGCATTCCAAAATAGAAGTCCTCTGTGTTCCTCCTGGGCAGCATTGCTAAAAAACATTACGGTACTGTTGGACAATGTTGCTAAAAGATGAAATTATGGGTATAATTGAAGCAGTTGCAATGTGTGCCATGAGGATTATCTCATTGGTATGCTCAGCCACAAAAGATATATTTTCATTAAAAAGTAATAAATAAATTGAGTAATAAATATTCTGCAGAAATATACATGTCACATCAGACCTTTAAAAAAGTTGTGTTAATCGTCTAAGCTTGAAAGAAACAATTCCCTAAAAATACTTAAAAATACTGAGGAGCTTCACTTTTGTGATCTTCTGTTCTGGGCAGGAGTTTTATTCATGCCTTAGGCTCAGACAGCTTTACAGATGTAGGGTATCAATGCAAAGGAGAATCACATACTAGAATAAACAGCCTAGTGGAAAGGGAACAGGAATTTATTCTGTCATAGTGCAGAGTGAGCATCCTTCATAAACACTGTTGTCTATCCCAATAAATTGTGCAAAAAAGGATGCCTGAAGAATGCATTGTGCATAATACATCAGGGTGTGGGTGGGTGTTGGACGAATAATCCTATAGTAACCCAAATCCTCTAACAGGTTGGATGTTACAAATGGTTAGTGAAACACAAGTGACTAGACTGTACTTTGCCCTATTAAGATGTAACCTTACATGTACTTCTAAAACAGTACAGCCGATTCAGTACAGAACGAGAAGGTGAGGAAACCATTGCGATTGCAACCTTGTGAAGAGAGCCTATAAAGATTGTTCCCCGCTTTTAATGTGATGTTTCCCGAGGATGTGTATTTTGGCAACAGCATAGCTTGTTTGGGAACTCAGAATATTTTGGTTTTGTGTGAAATAATTTTGGGGATAATTTTGAAGACACAAATGGTAGGAAGGGGAAAGTCAAGCAGCACCTTCGCTTGTTGCTCTTCCTGCTGTCTTACAAGAAACTATACAACTGATCAGCATGTGTATGCTGAGCATCAGTTAATTGTTGTTAAATTAAACATATTGCTCGGATACTGCTTGATGAAATCCTGAGAATCTCAATTTTCACAGTTTGAAGGGTCAGTATGCTTACAACCCTTAAAGTAAGAAAAATACTGGGTGATCTGATAGTAACAAAAGCTAAGGACATTTTGAAAATCGCGCTCTAGGAAAGTGGGAAAGAAGCAGTAGGTTGTCACTGAAGAAGGTAAACCTGCCATCCTTTCCATTGCAGTTTTGCAAAAGTAAAGGTAAAGGGACCCCTGACCATTAGGTCCAGTCGCAGATGACTCTGGGGTTGTGGCGCTCATCTTGCTTTACTGGCTGAGGGAGCCGGCGTACAGCTTCCGGGTCATGTGGCCAGCATGACTAAGCCACTTCTGGTGAACCAGAGCAGCACACGGAAACACCATTTACCTTCCCGCTGGAGCGGTACCTATTTCTCTACTTGCACTTTGATGTGCTTTCGAACTGCTAGGTTGACAGGAGCAGGGACCGAGCAACAGGAGCTCAACCCATTTGCAAAAGTAGCTAGTTATAAATAAAAGAGAGCAGAGGCATCTTATTTGGGAATTCTGCTTTACATAGGATACACAATTTGCTGAAAACTACTGTGTTCATTTATTCAGAAGTGTTTGTCCCTCAAGGTCCATAGATTATTCCCACAATGTGCTTTGTATCCTGCAGGCTTCTTAACCTGTAGTTTGTAAGGATTTGAATCTTGTCCTAAGGTGGCACTAACTTGACCTATATCTGTCTCTTCCTAGGTGTTACATGCTTGCGAAAACCTGATAGCATATTTCAGCTGAACCCCAGCCTAAGAGCATGCCATTAGGATATTCTTCTTTTACTACTTGGAACATGGGGGAAAAGGACGATGAGAAATATAGCCAAGCTGGCCAAATATTTGAAAACTTTGTCCAAGCCTCAACATGCAAAGGAACAATCCAGGCCTTTAATATCCTCACTCGTCAACTTGAACTAGATCCTTTGGACAACAGGAACTTTTATACAAAACTTAAATCAAAGGTGACCAGTTGGAAGGCCAAAGCCTTGTGGAACAAGCTAGATAAGAGAGCAAGCCATAAGGAATATAAGCGTGGGAAATCTTGTGTGAACACCAAGGTAAGATGCTCTGTTTTGAAAGTTGGACCCTTGCTTCTTCTGCATGTCAATGCTGTGCTGTTCAAGTTGCAAATTGTGCCTGGTAGCCACAATTTGGAAATGTGCAACTGTCACTGCATCTGTTAACTGCTTTAATTGCTCACCCTCCTGTGATGACTAGCATATAGTTCATGCTTTTTATGGTCTATTTATGGATCACTTCCCTCATCTTCGTATGTTTTTGGAACGTTGATTGGCTTCTCTCTCCTTGCAGGTAGTCTATCAGAAGTCCCCTTGGTTCACTCCACTGCCTATTCATATCCATAGTCTGCCATAATCTACAGGTTGTGTGCATTTGTCTTTCATCATCAGATATATATATATATATATATATGTGTGTGTGTGTGTGTGTGTGTGTGTGTGTTTCTAATTACTTTAATATTTACAGTGGTGAAGCAAAATGCAACCACAAGAATGTGACGATTTAACACTTAAGTTTGTGATGAATTAAAATCTAATGTGCCTGTCTATGGTTGCCTCATCTATTCCTCTTTCGAAGAGGCTTATCTGCATGTGTTACTTCATTCAAATCAAAGCCAGGAGAGGAAGGAGTGTGGGAAACTCATCTGGCTGATAACCCACAGCATCCCTGTAGTTTCTGCTAGTTGGCCTAACAGGAAGTTGTCAGTGAGTTTATATCACAGCCTAAAGGAAGCATCTTGTCAAAAGGCTGAGCCTCTGGGGAATTGGGTAGGCCTTTCAGTCTGCTAAGCTTTGATATTTCATTCAGCATCCTTCTGTAATTTGCAGGACTTTGTTTATTATTGTATTTGTATAATATATGTCCTTGAGTTCTGAGCAGTGAATATGGGATTGTCCCATTTTCCCCTGAGGAATGGCTCTTCATGATACTAGGGGGCAGAGGTGGAGAATGAGAACACTGGACAGAATATGAATAAATGAAACAAGCACAATGTGGGCTAATATATTAGCTGTATATGTCACTTAAACCAGCCCATAAATGACCCAGATTTGTTTTTACTGCTTATCGGTGTAAGCAGCCTGAATATATGAAAATGCTTAATCTGGGGAATGCAAATGAAAACACTGGCTATGGATTGCAGGCTTACTGTGGCTATCTAGCAAGCATTCCTTGCTTATGATTCATAGTCTGCTGTGAAAATATATCTATGGCACATGAATGATAGGAAGCGCATCCAGACAAGAACAACTCCCCAGTGATTACTTTGACGTCATGCTGTTTTTGGGAGGTTAATCGTACCAGCCTGTGAACTAGCACCTTAATAGATCCATCATGGTAAAATGACTTGCCAGCATAGGAGTAATTGCAGGGAAGGCTTTCAGAAATGGGGTGGAATATATTTGCATATTGAACAGGGAATGAGTCTCACTGTGGATTCAAGAGTCAAGGAACTGAACCCAGGCCAGTGACTGGTCCAGTGTGGAACAGCCCAGTTCAAATCCTTGCAGTGCCATGAAGATTGGTGTGGTCTTGTGCAAAGTCAAGTCTCAGTCTAACCTATCTCTTGATACTTTATTATGATGCTAACCAATGTATGTTAAGCATCTTCCAAGTATTAACATTATGGCATTAAAATTATGCTATAAAAATTACGCTTCAGGCTTTGTGCTAGAGAGAAAACATAAAGAGAAGCTCAAAGGTGCATGTTTGTGTCAATACGGAGGAAAAAGTAGAAATGGAAACAGAGTGCTCACTTGTATTAACTACTGAGGCTTTTTTCCTGGCATTACAAGCAATGATAGCTTTAAGCCTCACATCTGAAAAGTCTCTTGAAAACTGATAACTTGTCAGACAAAATGTAAAGTTTTTAGCTGTCTGTCCAAGCAATGCCAAAACCAGGAGGAGTTCTCAGGAACATAGAAAGCTGCCTTAAACTGAGTCAAACCCCCTTGGTCCTTCTAGCTCATAGAATCATAGAATTGTAGAGTTGGAAGGGACCCCAAGGGTCATCTAGTCCAACCCCCTGCAATGCAGAAATATGCAGGTGGTCCATATGGTGATCAGACCTGTGACATTGTCATTATCAGCACCACACTCCAACCAGCTGAGCTAACTGCTCAGTATTGTCTACGCTGACTTGCAGTGGTTTTCCAGGGTTTCACACTGGCGACATTCTCAGCCCTACGTAGAATTGAAGCTGGGTTTTCTGCATTGAACGCAAATGCTCTTCTCACTTAGCTACAGCCTTACAGTTTGTGGATGGTTTAGTTGATAGCTTTCTGAAGGTTTCATAGTTTACTAACTTGACTATGGGTCATCTACAGGGGCCAGTAACCTTTTCCAGCCATGGGCCGGTCCACCATCCCTCATACCATGTGGTGGGCCGAACTATATTTTGAAAAATAATAATGAACCAATTCCTATGCCCCACAAATAATCCAGAGATGCATTTTAAATAAAAGGACACATTCTACTCATGTAAAAACGCATTGATTCCTGGACCATTCGCAGACAAGATTGAGAAGGTAATTGGGCTGCATCCGGCCCCCGGGCCTTAGGTTGCCTACCCCTGGGCCATCACATTTGTGCAGTAGACTTCCATTTGCCTAAAGAGACTTGCCCTTCCTTTCCTCTTCATGCAGCCTGCATGAGCCTGCTTAGCTTCAGCAAGTTGATGGCCTCATGTGTCTTCATATCATACTCAGGCCCATTACATTTCTTGATTCAGGAAGACTATGTGTAGGGTACAGGGAAGGTAGGTACTATCTGGATGGTCCCACAGAGCACTTCAATTTTATCATGGCTTTTATGAGATGATGCTTCACTGAATTACTCATATCCTGAGTAAGGAAGAGTATGTAGGAAGAGTATGTAGATTACTTTCCAAACCAAACTAGGTGGCAAGCAGAGCTTACTCATGTCTGTCTGCTAGTACAATTAATTCTATGCTGATCTCGTAACATTTCTTCCATCCACCTGATTATTACTCAGGCCGTTTTGTCATGCTGAACAATTAGAACTGCTGTGCTAGGGGAAAAGTAAGCTGTCCTCAGTTATTTCATTGTGTTAATTTTTCTTTAACATTAATTACTTTTCAAGAAGGTTAGCTGAGGTGTGCCTATAAAAGAAGACTTTTTTTGATTATGTGATTCTGGTTGGAGCTGATCTTTGCTGACAAAGTCTAGGCAGGCTGTTGTCGATCCTCTCAGATGAAGAGTGGAAAGAAGTGAGGGGACTTGTTATAAGTGTTGTCCTGATTAGTGCTGGCAATTTCATTCCTTCTCCCTTTCAATAGTGGTGGGGTGAGACAAGTAACAGGCATGCTGTGCTACTGAGGTAATTCCAGATGTCTGGAGTTGGTATGCTAGTTTTAACTTCTGCTGTGCTGTCTCAGGCCATTGTGATCTGTGACTGTATAGAGGTGACCCCTCAGTTCTGTGAAAATGACTAGGGCAAAGCCCTGGCTTAACTTCACAGGAAATGTGAAGGCGGGTGACTTTAAAAATAACAACAACATTGACGAACATGCTTTGCAGTGGAGCGGAAAAAGTCAACTCTGTATGTCCAGGCCGAACATCATCCAGAATGATAAAGCAAAGTAAGATGTTCTGAGAATAACAGTGGCATTAGCTTGTTGCTTATATGAAAAATTGATGCTGTTGAACTAGTCCCAGAACACAGCTGCTAAAGGCAATATATTCTTTCTTGTTCCTTTTGGCTTCCTTTTTTTTTTTTTTTTAATAATTTTTATTCGTTTTTCAGACAGATAATAAAAACAATATAGAACAATATAACTTCAAACTCATCATTTCATACCCTTCTTTCTTTTGACTTCCCCATACCTCCCCATCCCTGCATCCTTGTTTGATGGTTCTTTAGCAACCCTTAGGTCCATTGTCTTAATTCCCTTTCATAAAGATTCCTTTAGATTTTTTGATTACTGCTGCAATTCTTTACATCTTACCCCCTGACATCTTAACATTCCTCAATTTTACAATTATTTTTAAGATATATTTTAAATTTCTTCCAGTCCTCTTCCACTGTCTCTTTCCCCTGGTCACGGATTCTGCCCGTCATCTCGGCCAGTCCCATAAAGTCAATCACCTTTGTTTGCCATTCTTCCAGAGTAGGTAGTTCTTGCGTCTTCCAATACTTTGCCAGTAGAATTCTTGCTGCTGTAGTGGCATACATAAAGAAAATCCTATCCTTCCTTAACACCACTTGGCCAACCATGCCCAAGAGGAAAGCCTCTGGTTTCTTAGGAAAAGTCCACTTAAGGACCTTCTTAATTTCATTATAGATCATTTCCCAGAAAGCTTTAACCTTTGGGCAGGTCCACCAAAGGTGGTAGAAAGTACCTTCAGTCTCATTACATTTCCAACACTTATTATTAGGCAAATGGTAAATTTTTGCAAGCTTGACTGGGGTCATGTACCACCGATAGATCATTTTCATAATATTTTCTTTTAAAGCATTACATGCAGTAAATTTGATACCGGTGGTCCATAACTGTTCCCAGTCAGCAAACATAATATCATGACCAATATCTTGTGCCCATTTAATCATTGCTGATTTCACCGTTTCATCCTGTGTATTCCATTTCAACAGCAAGTTATACATTTTTTATAAGTTCTTAGTATTGGATTCCAACAGTTCTGTTTCTAGTTTTGACTTCTCTTTCTGAAATCCTATTTTCCTGTCCTGTTTAAATGTCTCATTTATCTGATGGTAATGCAACCAATCTCGAACCTTAGGCTTTAGTTTCTCATAACTCTGAAGTTTCACCCTTTCACCATCATATTCTAGAGTCTCATGATATTTTGGCCATTTAGAGTCCATATTAAGCTTTTTTACTTCCCTAGCTTCCATTGGTGACACCCACCTAGGGGTTTTACTTTCCAGCAGATCTTTATATCTAATCCAAACATTATACAATGCTTTCCTTACAATATGGTTTTTAAAACTTTTATACACCTTTACCTTGTCATACCATAAGTATGCATGCCAACCAAAGCTGTTGTCGTACCCTTCCAGATCCAAAATGTCAGTGTTCTCAAGAAGTAGCCAGTGTTTCAACCAGCAGAAAGCTGCCGATTCATAATAAAGTCTTAAGTCCGGCAGGGCAAACCCCCCTCTATCCTTTGCATCAGTTAAAATCTTAAATTTAATTCTGGGCTTTTTGCCCTGCCAGACAAATTTTGATATGTCTTTCTGCCACTTCTTGAAACAGTCCATCTTGTCCAAAATCTGCAACGTCTGGAATAAAAACAGCATTCTAGGCAATACATTCATCTTAATAGTAGCAATTCGGCCTAACAAGGAAAGTTTCAACCTTGACCATATTTCCAGATCCTTCTTTACCTCTGCCCAACTTTTTTCATAATTATCCTTAAATAGGTTCACATTCTTGGATGTTAAGTTTAACCCCAGGTATTTTACCCTTTTTGTTATTTCCAAGCCTGTTTCATTCTGAAAACTCTCTTTCTTCCATTGTTAAATTTTTTTCCAACACTTTCGTTTTTTGTTTGTTCAGTTTAAAACCTGCTACCCGACCAAATATTTCAATTAGTTCTAATACTCTTTTAGTACTAGTGTCTGGCTGTTGCAAGGTCAATACTAGATCATCTGCAAATGCTCTTAACTTGTAATGTCTAACTCCGACCTGAACTCCTTTAACCAACTGGTCCTTTCTAATCATGTTTAACAAAACCCTCCAGGACTGATATAAAAAGCAAAGGGGATATTGGGCATCCCTGCCGTGTACCTTTTTCTATGGGTATTTCTTCTGTTACCACATTGTTTACAATTAACTTGGCCTTTTGTTGGGAATATATTGCACCTATACCGTTTTCAAAACCTTGACCTACCCCCATCCCTTGGAGATTCTTTTTCATAAAAGTCCAACAGATATTGTCAAAGGCTTTCTCCGCATCCACAAAAATCAGAACTGCTTTCCTATTAATGTCAACATCTAGCAACTCCAAAATGTCTATAATGTTCCTCACATTGTCTGACATATATCTCCCTGGGAGAAAGCCTGTTTGGTCCTTATGAATCTCCTCTATCAACACTCTTTTCAATCTTTTTGCCAAAATGTCTGCAAAAATTTTGTAATCCACATTGAGTAAAGATATAGGGCGGTAGTTTCTAACCTGGTTCTTCTCAGTTTCTGTCTTCGGTATAAGTGAGATGAAAGCCTCTTTCCACGATTCAGGTGCCTTTTTCCCCTTCAGAATTTCATTGCAAACTTCCTTCAATGGTTGTATCAACCATTCTTTCAGCATTTTGTAGTATTTAGCCATCAGGCCGTCTGGTCCTGGTGATTTTCCCAATTTCATATTTTGGATGGCACCCTCTATTTCTTGTTCTGTTATTTCCTCATTTAAGATCCTTTTACTTTGTTCTGGAATTTTTGGCAAGCCGTATTTTCTGATGAATTCTTCTATTTCTTGTTCATGGCTTCCTTGCTTTAATTTGCAACTTTTAAGAATCTTTGGTTATCAATGTATAATTGGGAATTCATATAGGCATGCCTTTCCCCCCCTCTATCCAGGTAATATAAAAGTGTTGTCACATTTTAAAATACTGGTATGACAGCACACCTGTAGTCTGCCTTTTGAGAGGGAAGAGAGCCAAGCGAACTAGATAAACAAACCATTCTTACTTAACTTCACTCCTGCCACCAAGTGGATACCTTAATTTTTTGTTTGGCTGCCTCCACTAAATATTACTTTTATACAGTGGTACCTCAGGTTACAGATGCTTCAGGTTACAGATGCTTCAGGTTACAGACTGTGCTAACCCAGAAATAGTACCTCAGGTTAAGAACTTTCCTTCAGGATGAGAATAGAAATCGTGTGGCGGTGGCGCGGTGGCAGCTGGAGGCCCCATTAGCTAAAGTGGTGTCTCAGGTTAAGAACAGTTTCAGGTTAAGAACGGACCTCCGGAACGAGTTAAGTTCTTAACCCAAGGTACCACTGTACTTTTGGACTTTAGGTGCCATAACCTACTCCCTATATTGGCTAGAGTAGTATGGTGCTGAAGTGTGGTGTGACTAACAAGGCTTCAATCCATGTTTTCTTTATGCCTTTATTAAAGGTTTTAGTAAAGCAACAAACAGTTTTTGATAAAATTATTTTAGGAAGAAACCTATTTCACTCAGCAGAAAATAAAAGGGGGTTGGTATCTCAAGAGTGAAGTTGAAACCATCCGCACTATATATTGCTGACAGCAAGCTATGAAGTGCTTAGTAAGGAGTAAAGCAAGATGTGTAGTGAAGGAGCTCAAGCAACAGGAAGCATTGTATAGCATCAAGGGTTAATTTCAGGCAGGAGATGCCATGATGCTCAATAGTGGAGCAGAATGTAATGGCCAATAAGTAGGCTGGAAAGGAGCCTACTTTAGATGGATGTGATGTGGTAGGAAACTCAGAACTTAGAACTCAGAGGTTTTCAACCTGTTTGAAAACGGCTCCCTTGACCAACTACATTCTTTCTGCAGTACCCCTGTGGGGCTCAGGAGCCCAGTTATGTCACCCGTTGTCTGCAGAGCTGGCAGCCTCTCACCCGTTTTCGAACACCTTCCCTTGTGGTGTGTTCCCTTAGCATCCTTTCATCTCCCCTCTGCTTAGGAGTCCTCCAGGCAGCAGCTGTTTCTGTCCCTGACCTCTAAGCTGCCCCTCCCCCCAAGAGAGGTGCCTCACAGAGGCACCATTCGCCTGTGATGATTATAGCCAGGGCTGCTGCAATAAACAGCTTTGCAAGGCATTGGGAGGCTGAGACATGAGAGGGCATCAGAGGAGGGAGGGAAGGGAAAGGACAGTGGCCAGTATTGCCTATGGCACCCCTGACCATCATTCAAGGCACCCCAGGGTGCCATGACACACTGATACCATGAACCACTGTCCTAGCCAACTCAAGAATGACCTGTCTCAACAATGATTTGACTCAAGTTTGAGATTCTTTCTTACAACCAAGTGAAAATATAAATTGAAGCATTTCTGGGCTTGGTAGGATAATGTCTTGGTAACTTTTTAGGCCATGATTCAAATCTAGCAGCACACTGTCAAAAAGAGACTTGTTTGAGAGATGTTGGTATGATTGGACTTTACAGTTGGTGGTTTATAACTGAGATGTTGGTATGACTGGCTTTTATAACTGAGATTATCTAAGCACACCTTTTGTTCTGTATATATATTTTCTATTTTGGCGGTTGCTAGATAGAAAGGCTGTGAAGTCATTTGAACAAAAATGTTTGCAGAAGAACAAAATCACACCACATTCATTTTTTGTGTTTAGATTGGCTTGTGGCTTAGTTTTCATGCATTAGGGTGTTTTTTTTAAGGAGCTCGTTCTTGTTTTGACAAGTATCGGTGATGAAAGGATACATAGGAGACTCAATTTTCTGAAAATGGAGTGATGTATTAGACTCTTGGTACATATTGTTTTAAAGCATTAAATTAGGTTAAATTACATCAGTGAGAGCAGTTTTTTTCTGGCATTTGATTATTGCATAATGAGACCACTGCAGATCATGCATAGCACAGATGCTTTGTAAGTATATAATTTATATCCTACCAACTCTGATTCTGTGAGGCAGTTGGCTATGGTTTCAGACAGTTCAGCTAACTTTTTTCCAGGGTTTTTTAAAAATAGAATAAGTGGGGTTGATTTTTGAACATCAAAACACCATCTACCAGGTGTCACATAGAAAACACATTCTTTCTAGAAGGGAGACATAGCAAGGTCAGGTGATGAATGAGAAGTCAATAGTGGAGATGGGACAGCAATGTATCATGTGGGGTAAAACTTTGAGACTGGGGAGGTGGGATTAATGCAGTTTGTCTTGATTGTAATGAGTAAATGATGAGGGAAGTTTCTTGCTGGACCAATAGTTAAAATAAGGTTTAAAAAGTGTGGTTAGAACAAACTATAGTTCCTTGAGTCCACTGAAAATAAGTAACTGTGGTTTGTACCAATGTAAAAGCAGAAACTTTCTCACCTAGTGCATAGAGTAGAACTCAGGCTCACTCATTATCATATATAAACCATGATTTAGATCTGAGTTTCTTCCTATGGCAACATGCTGAAACCTCTTGTATGGTAAGTGTTTCCCTTCAAAAGAATGGACCACATTATATTTGTGGCAGAAAGTGATTTTTCAAAAATAAATGTGCTTAGGAATCAGGTGGAGTTGTTTTGGATAGAAATAGAAAGTTAGAGAAGGGTTTCAGCAGAGCTGTTACTTCTGTAAAAAGTCTACTTCTTTTTCATGTTCAAAGTATGTTCCCGATCAGTAGCATCCATGTCAAGTATGAGAATTCACTGCACTATACCTTAGCTCAAAGGCTGAAAAGCGATTCACTAGTGAAGCTATTACTGCTCTGTTGTAGTTCGAGGACCCGATCCCCGCGTAGTGGAATGAAAACACACGGACACGTGAAGTAAGGTTAATGGGCAAGAAAAGGCCACAACTTTATTGATTACAGCAAGTGAAAAGGTAGTGGCTTAGGCATTGGATCAAGTCAGTTGACTCCACCCACTCGGAGAGGGGTGAGTCTAAAAGTGGAGTTTATTCACCAGTAGGTGGAGCTTGTTGATGCTAATCCAACTATAAGATCTCCCCTGATGTCACCGAGGGTCGTGCCATGGCCTCCCGCCACACAGGCATCGGACAGAATACACGACCGCCAGATTCCTTTAACGGAATACCCAAAATTGAAGGCGTAGGCGATGGCCACACCTAGCCCTTCCACACATCACAAACAGATTATTCCAATGCCTAACCTACCCACCAATACCACGAAAGTTGTGACGATTGCTACAAGGTAGGCGAAAAAAACCACAAAGCCTAATGCCAAATGGAAAAATTCCTACCAGGCCCCCCGGACAACCAGGACGACCAACCTAAGGTCCATAGCAAGGCCAAGAGAAAAACTGAAACCCTGAGCTCTAAGGGAGTGGAGGGTGGGTGACTCACGACGGGACAGCGAGTTAAGCTGCAGTCCACGCCCCCTCCAAGGCACCTGGACCTGGTTGGGTGCTTGCCCGTGGGCGTGGTGCGCCAGCCAGGTGAGTGGGTGGCAGGGGGCTAATGCCCCCTGCTTGAGGCGGACCTCGGCTCCCGCCCACAACCCCTCCCCTCATTTGCAGGAGGAGAGGCTTTCTCCTTAACCCTTTTGACAGGCTTTCCCTCTCTGTGTCCAGTCATTTTCTTGAAGGCAAAGGATGTTGTAATAAGTAGGAGTGCCAGTCTTTGATTTAAACCTGTCTGACCTGCCTCAGCATTTCTTATGCCACTTTAAGTAGTCTTGTGACAAAAAAAGGACTTTGTTTCTGCACACCTAGGTGATATAAGAGTTTCAGTGCTACTACATATGTTGTGATCCTTGTACAGGTCTACTTTTTCTCTTTTTACAGTTGTTTAATTGTAACCTACTACAACTCTTTGAATAACCACATATCAAAATGCCCCTTGCCTTACAAAAATTATCCTTTGGGAGGGAAAAGGTATGCTCAAGCCTCACAGCAATTAGACCCTACATCCCTGAAGGGTTGCTGCAGAACCTTCCCCTGGAACCCCAATTGAAGGCTAATGCTTCTGGATTATTAATATGGAAAATCAGGCTGTCAGTGACTGGTAGTCATGATGGCAGTATGGCTGCGGAAAGTGCTCCTATCCTAGGTGTGGGATATAGTTGGACACTGTGGAAAACAGGATGCTGGGCTAGATAGGCCTTTGGTCTGATCCGAATGGTTCCTCTGTTGTTCGTATGTTAACACAGTTGGAGGAAACTCTTAAAGTTGTAAGTTTAAATGTACCTAAAATGCGTGCTTGAATTCATTCTATTTGGAATACTAGAAAGAGAAGCAAAAAAGTTTCACTCTGGCCAATGTGTCAGAGAAGGCTGGGATTTTTCCATTACAATGAATTAAGCTACCTGATGACTCGGAAACAGGAAGTGCAGAGCTTGCACAACAGGAAGCTGAAAGTTAAGAAGCTGTGTCTGCTTGTTGGAGAGGTAGTAGCAGCAGCTGCAGCAGCAGCAATTGCTCAAAGGTTCTGAAGAAGCTTAGGGTCTCTCTCAGGGACCAGAGAGAGGAAAGTTTACTGAACTGCACAGAGGACCGAACCGCATTGTTTGTTTGCAATGTGTTGCTTTGTTATTTTGTAACATTTAACTTATTGTAACTAGTATTTCGGACGGTCTTGCAGTAGAGCTTTGAAAACTCATTCTTGTGGTGGAGAGAATCCACACAAGGTCCAGATCACAGATTCTGTTGAACAACTGTAACAGAAACCTATCTGTGCTAGTGTTCTTGTCACATAGATGCCGCTACTTGCTCAGCCAAAGCTTTCCCTTCACGTTAATTTAGTTCTCTGAATTAGCCATGCCACTCTTCTATACTTCCCATTTTGAAATGCATATAAAGTAGTTGCAGTACTAATTCTACTGGTTGTAAACTGTGTAAACACCTTTATAGCCTGGACATGTTGTTAGAGTAAATTAAAGGTAGTATTTTGGAATTCTGTCCCCCACCCCACCCCCCGGTGGCTCAGATTATAACATTTGTTTCCTTGTGTGAGGGGATAATGTTTAAAATTCTGTGGGTGGGATTCACCTAATGAACCCTGTCCTCAGAAGACCTTGTGGGGATACCCTCTTCTCCTTCTCCCGTTCACTTGCACCTCCTGAAATTGGCTGGGAGGGGGTTGTTGTTCAGGAGAACTCCCCCAGAACAGCATGCAAGGGGGGTGTTGTTGGGCCTGGCAAACTGATACACTTGTGCAGATAGAACATTTGCAGTAGTGTGATGTTAAATTCCACCCAGTGCCCATGACATACCTGTGTCTGCAAATGACAGTCGTAAAGAGGTATGCCTGCTAGTGATTGTGGCCTATGTAGTTGCTTGCATTTATCTCCAAGCAGCAAGGTGGCAGTCCAGGCAGGAAAGGTTTCATAAAGTATCAAACAAGTTGTAAATGCGTGAAACAGATTCATTGATTTCTTTTCAATAGAATTATGAACGTAAATGATTTGTTGTCTGATACCCTAATTAGAATTCAAACACTGTTATGTGTTGATGACTCTGGTTAGATTTGTTTTTGTTTAATTGTGTTTCAAAGAAAAACTGATGCGCAGCTGGTATTAGTAATATTTAAAAGTAAAAATAGATTCTTGAATTATCTCTCTCCGTGTATTAAGTAATTATATTGGATTTTAACTCACTCATGATAATTCACAGTCTGCCACTGACTGGCTTAGGTTCTAAAATAGAAGCATCAGCTGAAGGAACAGTAAGTCTTATGAATCTTTTGGAAGAGACTTTTGCCAAAAATTCTTCGATTTCTACATATAGGGTTAAAGTATGAAAAAGCTCTCTTGTAGGGCAGAGGTTAGAGACTTCTCACTGAAGCATTGCTTAACTGCCTCCTTTTTAGTTGCTGTAGCAGCTGCTGTTCATTGGAAACAAATTGGATTAATTCCATGGAAGTCTCAATTTATCCTGTGAAGTAATTGCCTTTTATCGTGATGGTACTGAGTACTTACGCTGGAAGTCTCTCCAGAAAGTGTTTGCCCAAGTTTCTGTAGTCTACCATCGTGCAATAAAAGTTGTATCAAATGATGGCAACTTGTGAGAATGCAACGCTTTCCCGTCCATTCTCTGAAAACTCCACTAGAGCTAAAAAGCCTTCTGTGGGTGAAGGGACACAATTGTGTGAAAGCTTACAATAGGCTTGATTGTGCATGCATGCTTCATTCTGGGTAGTGGTTTCTAAATTAACAGCAAAATTCAGCATTTTCCCCGAGGGAAATAAAAAGGAGGTTCAGTAATGCAAATGTTAATTAGAAAAATATTAATCAACATAGTTTCAAACTTACCTTTGCAGTCTATGAGGATTAGAAACCTGTATTTCAAAATGAAGTATGAGATTTTCAGGATGCTTAGCTTTGTACTGAATATCAAATTATGGATTTATGTATATGAAACTGGAATATTCAAATACCTGCAGGGGAGTAGGAAACTATCATGTCTAGACCACTCTGGATGGCAAATGGGTAACAGCTTCCATTCAGACCCAGCTCTTGTTCTCTTGAGGTGCAGCCTCTGATGTGCTTGACATCTGTAGTTCTCTCCTATAAAGAGGGCCAATGCAGAGAAATAATGCCTGCTCTCCTCTCCTCTCATCCTCTGCACCCTCTAAATCTCTTGAGGGTTGAGCAATTTATATATTTTTAAAACCCAGCAAGATGGGGACACCTCTTCAGTTCTCTGGCACATGCAGAGGACTTGAGCGAGGGGGAGCCATGGTGATGACAACTTTTGCAGGCCATCTCATCTCCCAGCGTCCCTTGGGAATCATATAATGGGTTTTGAACATCATATATTCAAAAAAGCCCTATAGGAACTAATTTGTTTGCTTATTTCAGGGGGGGGGGGAGTCAACAACTTTTCACTTTGGCAACCCAAGTATCATAGGAAATTGACAATTTGGGGGTTTCATAGAGTAAGTATGGGGGGATTATCTGAGCGATTATCTAATGAAGATTATAAGTGGGTAGAAATAGGGCTTGTGAGCACTAAGTTCAGCTGAAATCAGGAAGTGAATTCTGTTTCTTTTTGTTTTCCCTGACTTCAAATAAAAAATTAGATCCTCTGTTTTTGCCTTACTTTTACTAACCTGTGTTAAGAAATACATTGAATTGAAATGAATTACTTATTTTATTTTGGATTATTTCTAATCTTACTCAAATAATATCAAAGTGTTGAACAATGTACACAGGAAAAACATCAGAGAAAGAAACTAAATAGCCGAATACATAGCAATCACTACCAATGAGTAACAAACCAGATTCCATGTTGCCTCTTCAGTATTTGTGTATTACCTTTGTTGTGCTCAGCAAACATGTAGGTGGGGGAAGCAGTGGGGATGAGTATGCTGTCACCTCACGGTCCAACTCATGAAAGGTGACCTTCTGAAGCAGGGAGCCTTCTGTACGTACGAAATCTAAGCATTTTAGAACCCTGCTTTTCCAGAATCCTGAAATGGGGGTAGAAAGTCTTCTCAAGTCTTCCCATACCACACAGTTGTCCTCAGTGAGTTGAAGGATGATGGAAACAATGATGAACATAGAATGGAGGAGCTCGGTTGTTTGCTCCCACTGCCCCCTTCATGCAGTTGCTGAGCCACACATGGCAACACTTGAGCTGGACTTGTGTCTAGTTGTGATCAACATGTGGATGGCCTTTGTAGACCAGAGATGGAAACCTAGTGCCCTCCAGCTGGCTAGGGTATACCAATAGCATAAAATAACCATAATTTAAAAGCTAGCAGGTAGTTTTCAAAGCCGTTCTTAAAATGCCTTTCTCTTATCCGAATTCCAACCCAGCAAGCAGAAGTGAGTGAACTGGTGGGAGGCAAACTCTTCAGCCAGAAGTGCTGAAGCCAAAATTCATTCCCACCCCAAGCTGTTGGTCGAGGCCACTAGGAACCAGAAGGCTGCATACACAGAATCTAGGAATAGTGCTGGAGGGGATCCTTTGACCCAGCTTTTCTGCTTTTTGCAGGTTGCTTTAGCATTTTATCTCTACCCTACCACTACTTGTGAGTGGACTCAGCTGGGATTAAAAGAGGAAGTCTGGCATTTTTAGCCTAGTCCAGAAGTTTCTAAAAAGCAGAGCTCAGTGGTTGCATTTATTTCCTTATGTAACCTGAGTTCTAAGTGGCTTGGCTTCTTTCCTCCTTTCGCAATTCTTGTTCTGTCCTTTTCATAATTTAATATAGGTAAAAGTCTAAACACTCCTGAATTCAGTGTTGTCAAGAGCCATGCTGCTTTGTCTCCAGAATATTTAAATATCAGCGGTACATTGCCATGTGTAAACTGTGCTTCAATAGGAGATCTTCACAAATAAATCAAAGAGCAAATACATTTGAAGCAAAGATAAATACGTTGCTAGATGGTAACCCCAGATTATGGCTTTAAAAGGTTTGCTGCCTGAAGTGCTTTGGAGCAAATAGGTGGGGCTTTTCCTCTTGTCTGGAAGGATGAAGACATTATTCACTGGAAGGCCTATGTTTGAATGAGTCGCTTTTGGTAACTGCCATTGTTTATATACATAGATCTTTGTTTGCTTGGGGACTCAAAGTAGATGAAACCATTTATGGTATGCATTTGTTGAGTACAACAAAATACTGTGTACCACTGTTAAGCTGCAAATGCATTAACTCGGAGTTCTCATGTTAATCAGAAAGAGTTTACTGCAAAAACTTCCTAAACTCCTGCCAACTGTCCTGCTTTTCCCAGTCTTGATAGCATCCTGGACTCAGTCTTGTCCATCCATATAATTGAGTCATTTGCTACCTTTTCTTACGATAGAAGCTGACACCCCTGCTCTGAAAAGGAGAGCCTAGAAAGTTCTCTAGAATTAAGCCAAGCCCGCTTTGCATTTTAATTATTTGTGTAAGATTCCTTGCCATGCCCTTCTCCTTAAGGTCCCAAGGAAGGTTAAGGTAAAGGTAAAGGTACCCCTGCCAGTCTTGACAGACTCTGGGGTTGTGCGCCCATCTCACTCAAGAGGCCAGGGGCCAGCGCTGTCCGGAGACACTTCCGGGTCACGTGGCCAGCGTGACAAAGCTGCATCTGGCGAGCCAGAGCCGCACACGGAAACGCCGTTTACCTTCCCGCTGGTAAGCGGTCCCTATTTCTCTACTTGCACCCGGAGGTGCTTTCGAACTGCTAGGTTGGCAGGCGCTGGGACCGAGCAGCGGGAGCGCACCCCGCCGACCTTTCAATCGGCAAGTCCTAGGCGCTGAGGCTTTAACCCACAGCGCCACCTGCGTCCCAAGGAAGGTTACAGGAGAACAATCATCCTTAAATGGACTAGTTAACCAATGTAAGAATATTTTGACCCTTTGTCTTGTTTTTATTTGTTTGGGACATTTCTATCCCACATTTCTTTCATCATGGAACTCAGTGGAAAGGCTGAGTCCGAGAACACAACTCTGAATTGATTGACCAATTTCTGATTTTGTCTTGCACTGAATGTATGAGAAGATTTCTCAAAATCATCTCCTGATTGTGGAGCATCATGAAATAAAATCGTTTCAAAACATCTATAAAATATTTTCACATATCTTAATATATTAAGCTTCTCTGTTTCCTCCTGCAGTGTTTGATTGTTGGAGGTGGACCTTGTGGTTTGCGGACTGCCATAGAACTTGCCTTTCTAGGAGCCAAAGTCGTCGTTGTGGAGAAACGAGACACTTTTTCAAGAAACAATGTGCTTCACCTCTGGCCTTTTACTATTCATGATCTTCGAAGCCTAGGAGCAAAGAAATTCTATGGAAAGTTCTGTGGAGGATCCATTGATCACATTAGTAAGTATCATTCACTAAGAATGGACATTGCATGAAAGTTCAGTGTGAATACATCTCTAGCTACACGGCAGGAATATTGGCTGCAGCTCATTACACAGCTGTGTGCAGACACCTTCTGTTGAATTCATTTGAGCTTGTACAGGGTTGTAGCTCTTCTCCTGATATGGTATACCAGTATACCACAACAGATTTAACCGATGAAGCCTGTATCCACTGTAGGAAACAGCCCATGCTGGGTATTTTTGGAAGAAGATGAAAGAAATTTTTCAGTATATAGAGAACAGAACATGGCATCCCACTCCTTCTAGCAGGTGTCCCCTACCCATATTTTTAGCAAGTTTTGTATAAATTGAATGCCAACACATTTCTTCAAATTTTCAAGAAGGTTAAGTTGACAGCCCTCATTTTTCAAATTTATGTTTTATTATTTAATTATATCCCATCTTTCCTCAAGAACCTCAGCTCAAGGCAGCTCACAAAAATTAAAACAATGGATAAATCAGATAGCTGTGTGTGTGAGAGAGAGTCGGTGTGGAGTGTTCATGCTCACTTTTGCCGTGGCCACTGCTGGTTTGTGGCTGTTGGACTGAAAAAAGTTAGCTACCTTTTTTCTATTTCTTAAGCGCGCGCACACACTGAAATAAGCTGAGGGAGCTAGTGAGTTGTGATCAGCATGAATTAAGGTACCACCCAATTAATTTTTTAAAAAACATATAATTATTCTAGTTAAATTTCTTTCTTTCTGTGTATTGCAGTTGCTTAGATTTGCATATAGTGGATTCCTGGTATCCTTTTACCCTGCTGGTAAAGTTATCCAGGATACTTAAAAAAAGAGAAAGAAAACCATGAATTAGCAAATCAGTTGGCTAAACTGAAAATAGCAACATTGGAGTGCTTTTTCTTCTGAAGGCCTTCACTGTATTAGGAAACAAGTATATCTGCCACTGCAATGAAACATACGTTCAAATGTTGACTAATGCACATCCTAAAATAACCATATTGTTTCTCTTTTGCAGGTATTAGGCAGCTTCAGCTCATCCTCTTCAAGGTTGCACTTATGTTGGGAGTTGAAATCCACGTGAATTTAGAATTTGTGAAAGTTTTGGAGCCTCCTGAAGATCAAGAAAATCAAAGTACGGCATGACTTTCGTTAAGAAAAGTATTGCACAGAAATAAGGCGATCAGTTTAAACCTTAAGGAATTGGGTATTCTGCTTGGTGTGATTGAGCGCATTTAATTTAAATCTGTTTGGTCTCTTTCTATTGGCATTTTGGCTATACCTTATGCCAAATAAACTTCAGTTCAGCTTGCTTGGATGGAGTTTGAATGTTTTCTCCAATAAATTCAAGGATGCCTGGAGCAAGGTTTTCTGGGCAAGAGGGTGATTGCACTGCCTTGGCTTTGCTTCCACAGCTAGAAATTCTCCTTCAAAATTAGTTGAAAGCTTAATTTTATTTTAGCAACTTTTAACTTAAAAAAAAAAATGTTTAGCTTCCATGGACCACCTAACCTAGTATGCCTCTCTCTGTGGAAGGGCCCCTTTCCTCAGAACAACAGGCAGTGACAATAGGGCTGCGGTTTAAATATGCTGCCCTCTTGCTACCTGAGGTAATTTTTTCAGTTTACCTCATGGTAGGGCTGGCTGTGCTGTGCAGTCTTTACATGGACTTCTCTCGTGTTGCTTGGAGCTGATACATGGAGCCCACAGGTGTTGACAATGCAGTTTGAATTACTCACTGTTTGACCACTGACTGACCTACTCCTTTCAGAAATAGGTTGGCGTGCTGAATTTCTCCCAATGGATCATCCTTTGTCAGAATATGAATTTGATGTTGTTATTGGTGCCGACGGCCGCAGAAACAGCTTGGAAGGTATGTTGTAAAAGTTGTAGCAAAATGCCTGCTTGTTTTCTTACTACAGGAATGGCTGTAGAGTGGGATAATGACTGGTTTTAAATTACTGCTTTTTTAGTTTTTTACAGAAAAGTTACATTCTTGCTTTTAAAAGTCGTTTTATTGTCATATATATTGCTTTTATTCTACTTGCCTTCAAACAGAACCAGAGCAGCTAACAATGTTTATAAAATGTGGCATTAAAAACCAAGTTAAAACACAATTCATCATAAAATACATTAACAGCTGTGTATCACATTGTGCTTGTGGTTTTTTTATTTCATTTTTTTTACATTGTGGAATAATACCTGACAGAAAGGTTTCATGGTTTTATCAGGAACGGCACAAGCAAGTCAACAATGGCCTACATTTTGTGTTGTAGGCCATGTGTATTCAAAATAATCATCACCTACAGTGCCTGCTGGGGATCTGGTGAAGATGTCTGAAGGAATAATTAGGAAGATATGATTTTAAGAACAGTCACTTAGGGCAAGGATTTGAGGAAGAAGAAACAGCTGAAGGAAAGGAATATTCTGTTGCAATAGCTGCAAAATAATAATTAGGGAAAATTCCAACCCTCTGAGTTGGCTTCTCTCAATGAGACATTAGTTGAGCAGTTCTTGCTAGCCATATCACATGAACCAACCTGGTTAAGTATGTACTCCCATTGGACTTAATTAGGTGATTTTTAAAAATTTGGCTTATCAAGAAATGCCAGTGAAACACCAAAGGCAATGGGAGTAGATGCCATGGGGAATTGTAGGACCCTGGTGCATGCCAGTTTCATTTTTGAGAACACGAGTTTATCTCCTTTCTGCCCTTTATACACTTAGAAAACATTGGTGCACTGAACCTGTTGAATAGTTCTAAGGGGTTCTTAAGCCCAAGTGACTCATGAGGCTCAGTTGTATTCCATGTAACTTTCCTCCCCACTGGTGAGAAACCAGATTGTGGGAGGGGAGCATTTTGTGTGGGCAACCAGTAAGGGAGTCAGGCAACTCTGTTGAGTTGTTGTTCTTCATTCCAAAAACAAAACCACTTGGGACAGGGGGAAGAATCATGCGGGTGAACATCATAAGAAGTTTGGGTCCCTGTGTCATGGGAAACATGACTCCCTTTATGGGGGCCGATGCACATTTCATTGCATATCTAGTCCACAGCATCAGTGTTTTTTAAAATTAACACTGAATGTGGACTTTAGGACTGCAGCATGGAGAAGACGTTTATCTCCCCGCATGAAAATCACTCTCCATGTGGCTCTTACTTTTAAGGAAAAAAACCTCCCATCAGCACCCATGCTGCATTGGGTTATGCGGAAGCAAAGGAAGATAGACAGGGCTGGTTTCAAGGCGGAGGATGGAAGAAAATAATAATAATAATAATAATAATAATTTATTATTTATACCCCGCCCATCTGGCTGGGCCTCCCCAGCCACTCTGGGCGGCTTCCAAAAGAATATTAAAATACTATGATACATCAAACATTAAAAGCATCCCTGAACAGGGCTGCCTTCAGATGTCTTCTAAAAGTCTGGTAGTTGTTGTTCTCTTTGACATCTGGTGGGAGGGCATTCCACAAGGAGGGCGCCACTACCGAAAAGGCCCTCTGCCTGGTTCCCTGTAACTTGGCTTCTCGCAGTGAGGGAACCGCCAGAAGGCCCTTGGTGCTGGACCTCAGTGTCCGGGTAGAACGATGGGGGTGGAGACGCTCCTTCAGGTATACTGGACCGAGGCCGTTTAGGGCTTTAAAGGTCAGCACCAACACTTTGAATTGTGCTCGGAAACGTACTGGGAGCCAATGTAGGTCTTTCAAGACCGGTGTTATATGGTCTCGGTGGCCGCTCCCTGTCACCAGTCTGGCTGCTGCATTCTGGATTAGTTGTAGTTTCCGGGTCACCTTCAAAGGTAGCCCCACGTAGAGTGCATTGCAGTAATCCAAGCGGGAGATAACCCGAGCATGCACCACTCTGGCGAGGCAGTCCACAGGCAGATAGGGTCTCAGCCTGCGTACCAGATGGAGCTGGTACACAGCTGCCCTGGACACGGATTTAACCTGTGCCTCCATGGACAGCTGTGAGTCCAAAATGACTCCCAGGCTGCGCACCTGGTCCTTCAGGGGCACAGTTACCCCATTCAGGACCAGGGAGTCCTCCACACCTGCCCGCCTCCTGTCCCCCAGAAACAGTACTTCTGTCTTGTCAGGATTCAATCTCAATCTGTTAGCCGCCATCCATCCTCCAACCGCCTCCAGACACTCACACAGGACCTTCACCGCCTTCACTGGTTCTGATTTGAAAGAGAGGTAGAGCTGGGTATCATGGGCAGAAATGGGCAGAAATGGAAGCACAAAGTGTTAAGCAGGAAAGGGGAACCTACGGACCTGCAGGTGTTGTTGGACTCCAGTTCCCATCACTCCCAGCCACCATGACCAATGACCAGGAATGATGGGAATTGTAGTCAAGCAATGTCTTGAGGGCCACAGGATCCCCATCCTGGCTGTTAAGTGGGTTGTAAGTACAACGTTCACAAAGGCTTTGAAAGATGAAAATATGCCTGTGGTGGAAAAGGAGAGGAATTGAGGTTTGGCAAGATGACTAACATGAGGAATCTGCCTTGGGTGATAAGGCAACTACTTTGTAGCAGGTGTGGTTTCAACTAATAAACAGGTAATAGGGAAGCAGAAAGGAGGAACTTGAAATAGGTGAAGCAGGATATTATTATACAATGAATCAGAATTTGGCTGGGATAATTGAATGAGGAAAGTGAGCACAGTAGCAACACCGTAGGAGTTGATGTTAATTTATGATCCTCAAAAACAATATTTGGGGTGGGGGGTGAGCTTTCTTCCAGACAGGTACCAGAAAGACATAATCTTGGACTGAGAACCATCAACCAGCTACTGCCAGAAGTTTGTATTTTTACAGTTATTAGCTAAGAGTTGAACAAATGGCTAATTTAAAAATTGCACTGTGAGAGATGATGCTTTTTGCTTTACATCTTAAACTTATGAAAATACTTTGGTTAGAGCTGAGGAGCAGACGAATGATGGTTGGGTTGCTTTTCTGTACTAGGCTTTAGGAGGAAGGAATTTCGTGGAAAGCTGGCGATTGCAATCACTGCCAACTTTATAAACAGAAATACAACAGCAGAAGCTAAGGTGGAGGAGATCAGTGGTGTTGCTTTCATCTTCAATCAAAAATTCTTCCAAGATCTGAAAGAAGACACAGGTGGGTTATCTGATCTTTTTTTTTCCTCCATGGCAAAGGAAAATAAAGAATAATAAGAGAACCTAACTCACTAGCAGTTCTGTACCAGTTACTAAATTGAGTGATGGCGATTACTTCATTTCAGACTACTGAAAGCAGATATATTTATCCTTATTCTCCACCAGTTGCGTCTCTTACATGAAGTTTTGTAAAAAAAATTCTTAAAGTGTACACAAATATTTTCAGTAGCACAGATTTTCCCCCCTGAGTACCTAAGGCCTGTGTGGTGTGCATGAAATTTAGCCAGTGTTTTATGGCTTGTTGTTGTTTTTCTTGCTATATGATTAGCTATATGCTGCTTGACTCTGTTAACTCTGCTGTTAACTCTGAGAGTTGAAGAAACGTGATCCATGACTGACCGGTTTTGAGCTGGGTCTGGCCATCTTTCAGCCCAATGTACCTTTGCAGTATCAACTTCCTGTGAAAATTCAGTTTAGGAACCAAGAGGAAGTCTCTTGTTGTTGTTGTTGCGGCTGCTGTTGTAAATATATCTCAGTTACTCATACTCATTTTTGGCATCACTGTAGACATTTATTAAATGTACAATTAGGAGCCTAGTAGATGTGAGTAAATTCAAACCAGTTAGAGCTAAGTAGAAGTGTAGACCATTGTTTTGATGACCTTTATAAAAACTATTAAAATACACAAGTGGAAATGCTGATTAGCTGCACAGGAGCTGATTCACAGTATTTGAAATAAACATGAGATGGATACAATTTGGCTGTGATCCAGCTGCATTGGAGTTTTGAAGTAAACAAATCATTACAACTGTTCTGTGCTACTAAAATAAGGAACAGGTTTGTGCCAAATGTTGAGTAGATAAAGGAGAAATTTGCACAGCTATAAACCTGCCTGAAATTCAGAATTGGCACCTGAGAACCTGCTGTTTGGTATGCAAGTAAGATCTGAGGGATCAACAGGTGCCGGGGCAGAGCCTTTTTGGTGGTGGCCCCACATGTTTAGAACTCCCTTCCTAGGGAGGTATCTATGGCTTTGTAATTACTGTTTTCTAAGAGAATGTATAAGGCGGGAGTCACCTAACAAATATTGTGAGCAGAAGCGATGTGCAAGGGCTTGCACAGTGGGGCTTTTCCTCATCTTCTAGTTCTGCACTCCCACAAAATTGGCTCCAAAGGGATCAGGAGACCACCCCCCATAAACACACACAGCAGAGCATGAGGAGAGGGAAGAGAATTATTTCCTCTGGCAAGCTGATATGCTTGTGCAGATTGTACGTTTGTAATAGCATGACATTTGTTTGCAAGCTCTTAACCACTGCTGATTTTAATTATGGTTTAAACTGTCATTTGTTGAATGTATTGTGTTTCTGGTGCTTTGTGTGTGAAATATCTTTCTTCCCTAGGAATTGACCTGGAGAATATTGTTTACTATAAAGATAGCACCCACTATTTTGTGATGACTGCAAAAAAGCAGAGCCTTTTGGAGAAGGGCGTCATAATCGATGTAGGTATTCAAATGTGGGTTAAGGCCTTTCTATCATATGCTAGTTTGGAGGGAGCCTATAAACCACAGTTTCCTTCTTCAGATGTCACAGGAAGCTGTGGTTTAAGAAAGGTAGCTTCACTTACCCCAGGGGCACAAGAGGAGAGATGAAGAGGGAGCATGCACTTGGCTAGTATCCAACCCAATAAACCATGTAATCATCCCAATCAAATAAACCTTTAAATATATACGTATCACTCATACTTTGTATTACCCCAGGAGTGTTGAACTTACATCTTGCAGACCAAATGTGGTCCACCAGGCCATTTTCAGGAAGCCCCACCCATTACCCTATACCTGACTCTGTATGTGAGTGTGTAGGGGTAGGACTTCAAAAGAACAAGCTCAAAGCTCCCAGTTGTTCCTTGGATCCAGCAAGGTGAGTTCCCACCAGTCCATCAGCTGATGGGAGGATTGCAGCACACTATTGGGTACCCTGAATTTCCTCCTTTGAACCGTGGTGGTTTGAAGGAGGAGCATAGAGGAGAGATCATTCGAAAGCACAGTTCCATTCTATCATCAGCTGATGGGTGAATCTGATCTTACCTTCAACCCCTTCACCTGGATTTAGTGTGAATAAACAAACAGGCAGGTTTCCAGGGGCGTGGTTACGACCACAGCACTCTTTCCCCAGTTCTGCTGCTGCTGAGCTCCACAGGGCTAAACCATGGTTTGGCTTAGCATTACATCCAATCCAAGCCTTGTATTCTGCTTTCCCCAGACAAATCATGAGTGGTAAGCCGAGATCAAACCTTGGCTCCAGGCTCATAGTTTATTTGGCATGAGACACACAATAGGGTCAGGTTCAGACATAACTAAGCCCAACCATGTTTTATCCCTAGGTAACATGACAGCAAAAGGATCCATGGTTTAATCTAGTATTGTGTGAAAGCCAGATCATGGTCTCTAAACTTGACTTAAATATACTGAGTAACATAAGATAAATACATCAATACATTTTTAAAAGAAAGAAGTCAGAATATAACCTGAATCTTATCAAACCTTCAGTTCTTCCCATGTGGAATATCATAATCTTTTTTGTGTAGCAGTTGTGCGAACATCCAAAGATCTCTAATGATATAGTTTTGTCTTCCAATGTAGGATTATATTGATACTGAAATGCTACTCTGTGGGGAAAACGTAGACCAAGACAATCTGCTGTCCTATGCAAGAGAAGCTGCCGATTTTGCAACTGATTACCAACTGCCTGCCTTGGATTTTGCAATTAATCACTACGGTCAACCAGATGTAGCTATGTTTGATTTTACTTCCATGTATGCCTCTGAAAATGCTGCATTAATACGAGAGAGACACAGACACCAGCTGTTGGTTGCTCTTGTTGGAGACAGTTTACTAGAGGTAGTGTGTCGTTGTCACCCTTTTTTTAAAAAAAGTTTAGGCAGGTGGCTTCTTTGATACCATGGAACACCTTGGAGATTTTAGCAATTACATATTCAAAGCTGTGCAGCCATGAGAGCTCAAAACTTATTTTTTATTTAAAAGCTGGAGTTCCAGGATCTTATGTAAATACATGGCTTGCGCCAAATCATAGTGAGTTTGTTAATTTTAAATAATATGGAACATAAGATCTTAATTGGGTTATATCCAGTGCTCCACTCACATAGTTCTGCTGACCCAATGGGGCTTCAGTTTCCTCTCCTTATCTCCATGTACCCCCAAATCTGCTCTGGACTCTCAAGAGCTGATTGATTGGGGGAGTGGGGTGGGGAGCTGGAGGGGAAAAGAGAGGAGAAGGAGGCTCCATCATGCACATGGAAGTTTGTTTCACCAGCAGAGCTGCAACATTGGAGAGGGTCCATTGTTCCCAAGAGAACAGAAGTAGGATTTGGATTTTGCCTGTTCAGGCTACAGTGAAAAACAATAAGTTTGATTTAGACATGTTAGCTCACATCGGTGGAATCCCTTACATTCTCCCAGCAAATGGATATAGGCCCTGTGGATCTAGAGCTTTTTACTAACTCCACTACATTCTGTGGGCATTTGTCTTTTCCATTTGGCAGGATGATATCATATGTGACTTGTAAGTAGATACTTTAACCAGTCACCACATTAGGGAACATATTGATTAAATGTTTTATGCCAATATGATGGAGTTGCTGATTTGAAGTCTCTAAGAACAGTTTTGTACCATTCTGAAGAGCAGAGTAATAGCTGTGTGGTCATTTCAGAATGATCATGATGTTAGATTTCATCTAATATGTTGATGTTATTTCGCAGCCGTTCTGGCCCATGGGCACTGGTTGTGCAAGAGGGTTCCTGGCTGCGTTTGACACAGCGTGGATGGTGAAAAGTTGGGCCCAAGGAAAGCATCCACTTGATATCCTTGCGGAAAGGTTGGCATCTCTTGTTTGTTCTTCCCATGTATTACAGTGAAACCAAGCAAACTTCGATTTTCCAGGGGCCTGGGTTGATCCATTTTATTTATTTATTTAAATTTATGTACTGCTTCATTGTAGAAAAAAAAAGTGAAACAGTAAAATTGTTATTAAAAAAATTACAACCATAATTTAAAACACACAGAAAGTCAAAACCAAAATAGACCAGACTAAGGCAAATAAAAACTCTCACAAACATTATGAACATCTGGGTAGGCATGTCTAAATAAGAATGTCTTCAGCAGGCTTTGTGTTTTTCTGTTGTGAAGAGCCCTGAGGCCTTTGGATGAAGGGCAGAATACTAAATAAGTAAGTAAGAATCAAAGAGCTGCTGAGGATTTATTAGGATGGCATTTTGTGTGTTGAGTAATGAAGGCAAGAGTCTGGACTTAGGGAAAGGGCATATAAGGGCTGAGAAAGCATGTTTGTGGATGACAAAAAGATAGTACAGTCGTACTTGGAATGAATCTATACCCGATGCTGTTTTGTGGTTGAAGGAGCTGCTTCCTTGTGTGAAGGGGAAAAAAATCAAAGCCATATGATCTTGGGTGATGTAATCTTATTTCTTCCTAGCTATTTTCCTGCTTGAGGAAGACATACTTAACATCTGTCTCAGTTGTTCCCACCCCAGTCATTTATCATGTTTAGACAATGTGTTCAAGTATTGTGTTCGACATTCTAAATATATGCAGGGAGCACATAAGGTAAAGAAAACACTGTAAGATAGAAAGCACACACACACACACACTTGCAACCTTTTGTTTTTACCTTCCAGAGAAAGCATTTATAGGCTCTTACCTCAGACAACACCTGAAAATATCACTAAGAACTTTGACCAGTACACCATTGATCCTGCAACACGTTATCCAAACTTGAACTCAAGTTGTGTTCGACCTCATCAGGTAAGCTGGGGTACATGAGAAATGCCTGTCTCCAGCTAAGTTCTACTCAAGAGCAGGCCAATTAAAATTAATGAACCTTAGTTACGTCTGCTAATTTCAGAGGGTTTACTCTGAATATGACTAACATTGAATACAACCCACAAGCTCTAGAAAGCAGTGTGAATGCTTACCTATGCTCCGTAAATGACTGACTTTTGTAGAAAGGTCAAGTCACTCAGCCTCCAATTCCCTAGATAAAGCAATGTTTGTATAAGCGAAACATTTGAGAGATTAGGAGATACAGACCCAATTAGGATGATCACATCAGGCTTTATAAATCATGGTGCTCCTGGTTTATATTCCAGGTTTGAGTCAGAAATTTTGATAACCTTTCATGTTACTTGATGGGAAAATGTTGGTATGACAGGCCTATTTTGAGTCTGAATAATTAGCAGATTGAGAATTCAGGGTTGTTATAGCAAGTATTGTATTTTATGGGGTGTGTCTGTCTTTAGGTGAAGCATCTGTACATTACAAATGAGCTTCAGCCATTCCCTCTAGAAAGAGCAGACTCCATTAGAAGATCAATTGGACTTTCAAGACATGGTATGAAATGCATGTTTTGTTATTATGCTTTTTACATCCTATAAATGGTGAGGGGAGGGGAGATTTGTAGCTTTGGACAAGTGACTATATATTTATTTTTTTAAAATCTGCTATTTCAGAATCTGATATAAGGCCAAACAAGCTTTTAACCTGGTGTCAAAAACAAACAGAAGGATACAGGAATGTTAGTGTCATGGACCTCACTACTTCATGGAAGAGTGGCCTTGCCTTATGTGCAATTATGCATCGCTTCAGACCTGACCTCATGTAAGTTCTTATGTCTTTTATATGTGTAATGCTAGCTAATTGCAGGTTCTGCCACCTACAAAAGTATAGACTTGGGTAAAGCCAATCAAAACAGTGAGGAGAGTTTGTTTCCCTTTTTAACATCTTTTTTTTGCAACTAAGCATGTATTTGCTCGTTTTTTCCTTCGTGAATGTCCTTGGCTCAGTACTAAAAAAAGTAAAAATGCAAGGTATACAGTTTCCAAGAACTACTACTTGAGATTTTAACTGTATCATTTTGCCTACTTTTGTCGGAGTCTGAATTGCTTTTTTTTTTTTTAAAGCAAGAAACTGCTATAATTCTTTGCAAATATACATGGGAAGATGATATTTGTGGAAAAAAGAATCCCATAGCTTTACTAGGTCTGTGCCAAAAGGGCTCACTGCAACACAAAACATTCAGGATATATACACTACCAATTCTTGAACTGGTATTGGATGGCCAACTTGATACGACTTGTTATGATGTTAAGGATCCGAACCCTGGGGAGACATCCAACAGTTGGTTCTATGGGTGTTTCCTTGCCTGTTACGCACAGAGTAGTGTGCTACACCATTACCTTCACCAGGCCCTTCAAGAATGAGTGTTCATTCTTCTACTGATGATTTGGCCAGTTTGATTTGCCAGGGACTTGGAAGCATTGTTACAAATGTAGAACTTTGGATTATAAACCCCTTCTGGAAGCTGTCTTTGTATTCCTGCCGTGACTGTATCAGCTCCCAAGTTGGGAGTGATGCAGAAACCATGCAGTTAGTGCCATATGGGGATTTTTTTGGGATAGCCTGAATAAAAGACATTTTAGAATGTGTTTGTTAAGCCTCAAGCTCTGTTTTGTATTGTTACCCAAGCCAAAGAACGTGATCTGCCTAAGTAACCTTCTGCCCAGATTATTTAGGGGGCAGCAGAAAAGAACTCAGGGTGGCCTTACACCTTAAAGCCGTTCCTCCCCATGGATTTGTTTTGAGGTGCAGACAGTGTCAAAAATATCTGGGCATGGCACTACTAGAGAAATAGTCCTTACTATTTAAACTATTAAATACCAGTTCAAGATTTAAACACTGTACATCAGGCATGACCAAACTTGGCCCTCCAGCTGTTTTGGGACTACAACTCCCATCATCCCTAGCTAACAGGACCAGTGGTCAGGGATGATGGGAATTGTAGTCCCAAACGTTTGGCCATGCCTGCTGTACATGATTGGATGGAGGTGGTTTTGTGGGGGTTTTTTTGTCTTACTCCTATGAAAGTACACCTTAGAGTTAAAATGGCTGCTTCAGTAAGTAGCCACAAACACCTGAGAACTAACTGGAGGAAGGCTTGTGCTCCACTGTTGTCCCCCTCCCCCTCTTGTCTTTATTGTTGCTGCTGCTTGAGGCAGGAGCAGCCAGGGGCTTTCTAAATTGCTATGCTCTTGGACTTGATGGCAACACTCATTAATTCTGAGGGCCTTCTGACAGTTTGTTGAATCTCTTTCTGTTCTTGCTTTCTGATAGTGCTGACAAGGCACTTAGAAAGGTCTGGCTTACCATTTCCCATGGCTTTTATCACCAGTGTGAGAGGGAATGGTTGGAACCAGCAAATGGTAAATGCATCTCTTTAGGAGATAAGGTATGGTGCTGCTAGTTGCCTTGAAGGGGGCAGTAGCGAAGTGGAAGTGGTGAAGGGGGAAGCCTCCTTTGACACTAATTGATCTGTCTGGCTGCAACCTGTTCAGGTTAAGGTGCTCAAGCATGTAATTATTCCTGGATGACAGAGATTACCTAGACCCATTTCAGTCGTTATTTGGCATGGCTTGCAAACTGAAACTGCCTTGGTTGATGACATTTGTTGAGAGAGGGTGCAGTCTAGCTCTTGCTAATTGATCTGGACTTCTCATTGCCTATCTCATGGACCATGATATACTTTTTGGGTGGCCTGTCCTGTTGAACGTGGGAGATGCTGTGCTCAAGGACTTCCATTTCTGTTTGAGGGGTTGAAAGTGGGATGGAGTTTTCTTCTTCATAAATCCATTGCATTTGTTATGGTGCTCTGCAAAGTTCTGTTCTGCCCACCATACTATTTAACATCAACATTAAACTGCTAGGAGAGGTTTTCTGGAAGTTGGGGTTTAGGTAGCATGAGTATGCTTCTGCAGTCTCACTCTGCCTTTTTCATCTAATGTGGTTAAAGGTTAGATGAGGATGTCTGACTCTGAATTATCCATAGTGAGATGGATGGGGCTTAGTATACTGAAGTTGAATCCAGATAAGAGAGGGGCACTGTTGGTTGGTGGTTTAACCAACCAGGGCTGTGGAACTCATCTGCTTTTGGATAGCATTGCATCCTCTCTCAAAGATCAGGTTCACCGCTTTGGGATCTTCTTCAATCTGGCATGGTTTGATTTATCAAGTTACATGTTGAATATCACCAGCTGTATCCCCTTCCCGAAAGGAAATCATAAGTATAATGGCTAAATCCTTTGAAAGGTGAGGGGAATTCATCCATGTGTAATAGAGCTCAGCCAATGGCATTTCCTTGTTTTCAGAGCTTAATTCTCTCTGGCTGTAAAAGTGGAGAAATATTTGCTGCAGTTTTTGGAGGTGAGCTGGAGAAATGGTTAAAAATCTTTAGGGGCGGAAGATTTACACTTTGATTTGACAGTGGTGGATACTCCAACCCTGGCTGCCTTTTAAAGACTTTGCACCACTGTGGCAAACATCCACTCCTAGTGTGCTTCAGGACCATTTCTGATTCCATACCTGTGTGGAAGGATGCGACATCACAAGATAGCACCTTTTCAGAGTCTGTGCTGGTGGGAACAGGGATTGGTATTCTTTTGAAACGAAGAATATAGCCTTTTTCTCCCCCCCCCCCCAAAAAAATATGACTGAAAAAGTTCATCAGATTTTTTTTGGGGGGGGGGGGCAGAGCATTGTGTCCAGACATGCTGTTGCTATGTTGCAAGCATCAACCTTCCCTGCTAGCATTTGCCATGTTTGTACCAGGGACAGAATACCTACCTCAATTCCTAGGATAGGAGTTTCAACATATTATTGTTTGGCACATGTTGTTTCATATACCAAGGAACACAAGTGAACAACGCAAGCACGCTGACACCAAACTCTACATACATTAAGCATAATAGAAACACCTCTACCCGACCCCACCCCATCCATGTCCCCTCCCTCCACCCCCTTTCTTTTTTTCTTTTTTTTCCTTCTTTTTTTCTCCCCCTAATGCCTCAACTCAGGGGACGCAGGTGGCGCTGTGGGTTAAAGCCTCAGCACCTAGGGCTTGCCGATCGAAAGGTCGGCGGTTCGAATCCCTGCGGCGGGGTGCGCTCCCGCTGCTCGGTCCCAGCGCCTGCCAACCTAGCAGTTCGAAAGCACCTCCGGGTGCAAGTAGATAAATAGGGACCGCTTACCAGCGGGAAGGTAAACGGCGTTTCCGTGTGCGGCCCTGGCTCGCCAGAGCAGCGATGTCACGCTGGCCACGTGACCCGGAAGTGTCTCCGGACAGCGCTGGCCCCTGGCCTCTTAAGTGAGATGGGCGCACAACCCCAGAGTCTGTCAAGACTGGCCCGTACGGGCAGGGGTACCTTTACCTTTACTAATGCCTCAACAAATGAAACGGATTTGTTAAAATGTTACATGGAGAGAAAAAAAAATACGAGGCATTACACTCAAACTGTAAAACAAGAAAACCCTAAATAAAATATTTTTTTTTAAAAAAATATATAGGTTTTTTGAATTGTGAATTGGTTGTCGTTGTCAGCAGAGAGGTGACCCCTGTTCCACTCACAGAGCTACAGTTTCCAGAGTTGGTTTAACAGGCAATCCCT
The DNA here is from genome assembly GCF_951804945.1 of Podarcis cretensis. Lineage (NCBI taxonomy): Eukaryota > Metazoa > Chordata > Lepidosauria > Squamata > Lacertidae > Podarcis > Podarcis cretensis. Next base: position 69,450,326 of record NC_137170.1, on the reverse strand, counting down.
CTTCCCAGGGGACCCTGGAAATTGTAGCGCTGTGAGGATAATCGGTTTCTCCTAGCAACTCTCAGCACCCTTTACAAGCTGTAGTTCCCAGGAGTCTTTGGGAGAAGGCATGGTTGTTTAAAGTGGTATGATCCTGATTTGAATGCCTATTGTGGATGGGACTAAGCCACAATTCAAGGTTGTTTCTTTTGCATGACTGAGGATTGAAGATGAGATGGCAACCTTTCAAGGCCCACCCAGTGAGTTGAAGGCTGAAGTGTGATTTGCACCAAGGGTAGCCCTTGGCTGATTCTTAGACCACACATGTTCAGTTTTGCTCAAGGAGGCAACTTTTTCAACCGAATAGAAGTATTTAGATTTAACTAAATCGAAGTGCTTGGTTACTTTCATGTGTTGTTTGGTGGGGGTGCCAATTTTCCTAAACAAAATTTCTCTGTGGAGGATTGCAGCAGGCTTCTGAAATGGTTGCTTATAAAATGTTTCCGAAATAGAAGATATTATTGAAGGGCAGGGCAGGGGAACTAAAATATCTACACTTCTGCAGACTGATGTGCCCCTCTTTTTGAATCCCCAAGTGACTTTGACTCCCTGAATGAAGAAGATGCCGTTGGAAACAACCAGCTGGCATTTGACATTGCTGAGCGAGAGTTTGGAATTCCCCCTGTCACTACGGGGAAAGAGATGGTGTCTTCTGGAGAGCCTGATAAACTCAGTATGGTCATGTACCTCTCAAAATTCTATGAGCTATTTAGGGGAACACCTCTGAGAGCTGTGGGTAAGTCAATCTAGGTTGCTCTTAAGTCTTAAGAGAAGCCAGCCTTTCACTGTTTTACAGCTTGCCTGATTGACCCTGAAGCCGAGCCAAAGTTTGCCTTGCAGCTCCAATATAACTTGCTCTGGAATGTCCAACTGTAATAGCTGTGTTCTGTAGTTATCCCAGGCTTTAAAACGAAATGGGGGTGTAATGTCTAATATTGTGAATGGCTTATGCTGGCTTAAATATTTTATCTAGAGCTGGTTGACATGGTCATTGCCATTCATCTGTACTTAGTGTCGCTGTAATGTTTCACACAAAGTTGTTGGTTTTGCACTCATTCACTCCATCCTAACAAGTAAACAAATCTGACTTATGTACCAGGCACCAGGAGTGCTGGGGCATGAGGTTTCTCAGTATAGTGGTATCTATCAGTACCATACCAAAAAGAGAGAGACATATTCCAGTCAACCTTCCACATGATCCACAGCCACCAGGATTAGAAAAGGATTAGTTAAGGGAAGGGAAGTGGTGATGGGAGTGGCAAGGCTGGAAGACATCTTCCATGTTGATTAAAATCTGAACTACAGAAGAGCTAGGGCAACAGTATTTGATCTCTTAGATTACAAGCTGCTGAAACTTCTATTTACAGGCCAAGTAATACAAATTTCAGTGATGCTTGCTAGTGAAGAAGACACAATCTTAGATTGGCTTACAGGCAAATGAGTGCAATCTCAGGCACACTTAGCTTGAATAAAACCCATTGAATATAAATTTGATAAATAGGAATAAGATTGTGCTGTTTGGCTCAGACAGTGATGTTATTTTAAAATACAGTTGAGTAAAACAGAGCTTTTTGAATTTCGAGGTTAAATTTCAAAACATGCTTTATTAAGAGGAGTATTTCCTTAGCCTAATAAGAATGCTCCAGTTGCTGGACAGCATACTTTATATTTATTTCTTTATTTATCCATGTTTGAACAGGTGCTACGGATAAGCGAAATGGAGAAAGAAAGGATCTTTGTTCAGCAAAATCATTCAACTTCAATAACTACATGAATTTAACTTTTCCAAGGAAGAGAATACCTAAAGTAAGCATCCTATAACTTCAGTAGCCCTGTCCTTTTAAAAAACCCCAATTATAAACCAAATTAATATGTGCTTGTAGTCATCAAAGAGCTATTAGTTATGATAGCCAAAACAGAATTTTGTACTCGGGGACATTATGTACAGTACAGTATTCAGCTGGCCTTTGGTTTGATCCAGCAAAGCAGTTCCCAGGCTTGTTTGCAGAATACTTTCCTCTAGGAATTCACTGCAGCATTTGCGGGTGGTGAATTGGGGGAGGGATTATGATCAATTGGCAGGGGAGTTATTTGAAATTTTAGAGATCTTACTTATTAGGGGCAGTCGTTACTGGCTGTGTCTTTGCCGAAGTGGCCTTTGCTAAAAGCTTCCTCTCTGGTTTTTTGTTGGTATTTATCCCCTTCCCCCCACATTGCCCCATTGAACTGTGAGGCCACAGAGAGCTTCCTTATATTGAGCCAGATCATTTGTCCATCTGGTTAGGTGAGATTATCTTGGTTATTTACTGGGTCAAGTAAGATAAACGTCATTGTTTATATTCCAAATGTGAAGTTTCTTTAGCATGCAACAAAATGTTCTGATTCAGTAAAAAAAAAATTGTCTTTGTGTGAGGGTATTATTTTTTATTGTATCAAATCAAATGCACACTTTCCTTTGCTTTAATTTCCACTTTTTGGGTTAGGATTTTATTATTTTCTGTTTTCGTGGCAATCTCAGAATGCAAAACTGAGACTTAACCTTAATGCTGGAAGAGAAATGGGTAAAATGTCTCTGTTGTTTTAAGAGGGTCATAGATGAAGCAGGAAAAGGTTAGGAAATATTATTTTGCCAACTTATAAAATCCTTGTCTGCATTTAAAATTACCTCAGCTGGGTTTTTGAAACACACTAAATTGTTCTAGGAAGAATTTACTCAGAACTAAGTATAAGATCATTCTTATGTTGCCCATTCTATAAATAACATCCTCAAATCATATGAACACTTAGCTACCAAGCAGTTACCTCATGCCCTTTTTAGGAAACAGCATTTCTTCGCTCAGCCATGCAAACAGAGCTGGCACATTTACTCAACAGAAGCCTAACTGACAAAAATCAAATTTTCCAGGAGAGAAAGAATACCACACCCTCTTAAAGCAAACTTCCAGCAGATTGTTTTGCTAAAAACTTGATATGGTATTTTTCAAGGTGTCACTTAACAACTTTTTTGTTCATGGACAATTCTGTCATTACAACACTGCATACTTGTGCCCTGTTTATATTAGTGCTGGACATTAATAATAACCTGAATTAAAAATTCATATTGAACCCATATTCATTACCCCCCCCCCCAGTTTTCTTGTTCTTAACTGGACAATAAAAATGTAAATAATATTGTATTTATTAATTCAGAGGGCCTAACAGAACTAATTTCATGTAAAAGATTAGAATTAAGCAAAATCCTTCTCAGAGCCTTACAATTTAAATCTAACTTTATCACCTAAGGGTTGTTGGATCTAGAAATCCCTTGGGTAGAATGCTTACTCACAAAACAAGCACACTAATGGAAAGTTTGGTGGTGGGTTTTGTCAGTTTCTTTCCCACCTACAGCCACTTGCACCCCCTGAAAAAATTATTTGGTGGATTGTGTGTTGGAAATGGATGGAGCTTGTAGGGGGAAAGGAGAATTGGTGAAGATCTTCCCTTTCCTTTCAACAACAAGAGCTTTTGCTGAATAAGAGAGCACATTGTACCCTAATCCCATGTATCTACCAATAATCATTTTGATCCCAACAAAATCTAATATGGGTCTAGGAAAATGAGAACCTTCATTTTTAAGAAAGTCTTTTTTGGACCTCTGCAATCTCAGGGGCATTAAGTAGAAAGAAAAAATAATGGCATGGGGTGGTATCTAACTAAGCCCACCTTTGCACAATGCCTTTAAAACACTATGATACTGCTTTTTAAACAGCCATGGTTTCCACCAAATAATTCTGGCTGCTGTAGTTTAGGGATGCAAAGAGTTGTTAGGAGACCCCCCCCCCATCAGCCTCACAGAGCTACAATACTTATTGTTACCTAGGAAGAGATTTATTGTCAAACCACTCTGGGAATTATAGGCCTGGGCAGGTACTAGGGGTCTCCTAACAGCTCTCAACAACCTTCACAAACTATAGCTCCTAGAATTATTTGGGGGGGGGGGAGCCATGACTGCTAAAAGTGGTATTGTCGTGCTTTGAATGTACGGTGTTAAGGGGACTAAGTCGTACTCTGAGTAGCAACTTAAACCCATGGATTTGGTGCTGTGGTCTAAACCACTGAGCGTCTGGAGCTTGCCGATCAGAAGGTTGGCCGTTTGAATCCCCACAATGGGATGAGCTCCCGCTGTTCTGTCCCAGCTTCTGCCAACCTTGCAGTTCGAAAGCATACCAGTGTCAGTAGATAAATAGGTACCGCTGCGACGGGAAGATAAATGGTGTTTCCTTGCGCTCTGTCTTCCGTCACAGTGTTCCATTGCGTTTAGTCATGCTGGCCACATGACCCAGAAAGCTGTCTGCAGACAAATGCTGGCTCCCTTGGCCTGAAGCAAGATGAGCGCTGCATCCCATAGTCACCTTTGACTGGACTTAACCGTCCATGAGTCCTTTACCTTTATCTTATTCTGAGGATGGCTTAGTTGAATAGCACCCATCGTCAATAAGTTGATAAAAAGCATGATAGTAGAATAGTTCAAACGAAGCATATGGTCTGGAATACTACCTAGTAATTATTTAATTTTGTCAGTATCACCGATTTTAAATTAACCATTGTTATTGAAATGGCTATCATAAGCACCACTTGTTAAAAATGTAGACTGGCATCTGTGGGGAGAAGTTATTCAACTCTTGGCACAATGTTAACAGCATTTGTTATACATAGGGGGAAATGTTTCTACCTGTTCCACCTGCAGCTTATCTCTTTGTTTTTATTCATTTGTTAGCAGCAAATCTTTTCCGTACTGTAGAAAGATCTGAATTTTCTAATTCCTATGTCAGTCATATTCAGCAGTAAGGAGAGACAGAAATCCATTTACCAAAGCCTCCTGTTCAAGACTCCAGATAAGAAGTGTTCTATTGTCCCATGAGAGGGAACATACGAACTCCAGCAGAACAAATTGTGCCACCGCAGTGTTTAGTCTTGTTAGGCTGACTAATGCTTACACCGAACATGATGCTTTGTTAGTGAGAGCCGGTGCTTGGAAGACGTAGTACTTAACATACTGTCATCCGTTTCTCTTTCTTTGGGATCAGCCCAAAAGTTAGGGCTGAGATCATTCTTGATTCCTTACACCATGATTTATTATAAGCAGTGGAAATGTAAAAAGGAAGCCCTTGTTTCTTTGATCTTGCTCTCTCCCTCCGCCCCTGCTCAATGCCAGCAGTGCAGATTACAAGGCTGCAGCCTGTGGTTGGTCTTGACATTTGCAGGAACACAGACAGGTTACATATTTTTTTCCAGCAAAATGTTTGGTGTGTTTTAAGAAAAGAAAATTGAAACACAATACCAGTCAAGCCAGAGCCTACAACTTGTTTGTTGGGTGCTGTAACGTTTTGCTCACCAGTTCGTATAGCAGATAATTTCTCATGTCTGCGAATTAAATCTGTAGATCCATGCAGCACTGGAGTTCTAATCCTCTGAGCTCAGTTACCACAACTGAATGATGTGCTTAAAAGTTATGTGTGCTTCACTGCCACAGTACACTTTGCCTCCGAAGTCCTGCCTAAAGCAACACACTCAGATGCTTTGTAGCATTAGAAAGCTGAGGAGTCTAGACTTCTATAAGCGTTGGTTATTATGAAAGCATTTGTTATGTAATTCTGACTCGTTTGAAAGAACTCTTGGCTTTGGTCTGAACTAATGTGTCTGAGGCCTCTGGCGTAGCCTTTAATCCACTGACGAGCCTCGGACAAAGTATTTCTCCCAGCTTTTATTTCCTCCATTTGTAAAATGGGAATTGTTATGGGAGTTATGTGATTTCAGGGCCTTATGGAGCTGATCGCATAATGACTGCAAACCACTTTGCACATTTGAGCTGCAACCCTGAATACAGCACATGCCCCCATTTATTTCAGTGGTACAGAAACACTTGCAGGATTGCTGTGATACCATAAGCTTCTTGAAGGCATATCTAGCCACTGTCAGCAAACTGAATGCCAAGTTCTTAGTTCATCAGTCTGGTCTATTATCTAGTGCTGGCCTTGCTTTTGGGGAATCCATACTGAAATATTGACTTAGTTAGGCAATTCAGTTGGTGACCTTGTCTGTCCAACAAAACCATCCTTTCCAGGTGTTTGCAAGGCTAAAATCTACTGAAGACTAGAATGCAAATGGTTTAAAATTAGTTTATGAATAAGAGTTATCTTGGCATTAATTCATAATGAGGCACCAAGTGTATAGGACCAGCCTATGTTAAAGTTACATGGAGGAATTGAAGGACCAGTTCAATGAATTTGTTGCACACATGCCTAATGCTACTTGAGAAATCTCAGATTCCAGCTGTCCCTGGTGGAATGTGCTGTTGCTCAAATTTGACTTTTATGATACCTGAAAATGATGATCTAATTTTTATCGATAATTTTTTTTATGGCTGCTATGCTGGCCCTAGGTAGCCATTCTGGAAGTTGAGAGCCTAAAGCTATTAATGAGGCCTGTTTCACAAGGAGCAAATATGTTTGGGCAAAATTAAATGTGACTGGGCATCCATGTTTGTTTTAATGTCTGGCCATTCATGTATACTAAAAGGGGCACATGGATGAAAGCATTTGCAATATCTGGCCTTCCCATGGCTTCAGGCAACTGTTCTTAGTTCAGTTTACTTTTGGTATTTAAGCCGCTGGTGGGGAAAGTGCCTGTGCTGACAGAATAGTTAGGCAAGGGGCAGGGAGGATTCGGATCTGACCCCATCCACCCCACTTTTTATGTGAATGGAGAGACAGGAATAAGCAACGTATAATAAGCATCGCTGCCTCATCAAGTCTAGCTTGGTTTCTCCTAGATAACATTTTGCTGAGGATAGGGAGATGCTTATGGAAATAGCAGAACAAGCCTCAGCTAATTTTTATGATGACTGAAAGTGGCCTGGAATGAGTTCTGTAGACATATGTCAGTGGAAACATTTACAAGCTTATTTAGTAATTAAATTAAAGCTAGTGCCTAACCTCAATTCCTCGGTCTGATCAACCCATTCATTTTGTCACTGACCAGTGAATTTAGTTTTGTGGGATGTCTTCATTTTAGCTGCCATTCTCTGTTAAGTTGATAGATTCTGAGTGTGTATGCCATTGTGAATGATATGTTTTGCTTCCTCCAATTGTTTTTAGGCAGAAGAAAATGAAACCAGTAAAAGGCGACGTAAAAGTCTCATTAATTTTGAAGAGGTTAGTACTAATTGTCATGATTAAATTTGCTATTGGTATATGGTTTTAACTGATCAACCGTTTTAGGCAAATCAAGTGTCCTGATCTATTATCCTTAAGTCTTTAATGTATAATAATTGTTGAAAAAAAGTTCTTCCTTTCATATTTCCTTTCATATTTCCGAGCATCTATATTAAATTGACTTCTGTTTGTTTAAATGATTTTGGTATAAGAAGCTGCAGCTGGATTCGCAGCCTGACTTCTGTTGAAGATGTCGACTCACAGACGCAGTGTCTGACAGGCATTGCTTTAATTTCTCTCCACTATTCTCTAAAAATAGAATCTACATTATAGATTATAAACATGCCAAAAAAGTTCTGATCCATACACAGACAAGTTTGTGTGTGTGAAGTTACCTTCTTCATCAAAAGTGAAAACCAACCAACCATGCTAGGCCCCACCTTTTAAAGTGGGAGATGGGCCCAGATGCCATGCCTAGCACCTTACTATCCCCAGTCTACCTTCTTTTGAAGCCTGACTTATGAATGAATATATATATATATATAGAGAGAGAGAGAGAGAGAGAGAGAGAGAAAGTATGTTTCCATAGACTTTATAGGCTGAACATGGGGAAAGTAAAGTAACCTTCCATTTTTCATAGGCTTTCTGCTTTCTTCCATTACTTGCATGTGTGTCTCAATGCATGCCAATGATTGAGTGATTGATTAATGGCATTTCTATCCCACCTTTTTCTCCAAAGAGCTCAAGTTGGCATACATGGTTCTCCCTCTCCTCATTTAATCCCTGCAGCAACCCTGTGAGGTAGGTTAGGCTGAGAGGCAGCGACTGGCCCTAGGTCACCCAGTGAGGGTCATGGCTGAGTGAGGATTTGAACACAGTCGTAGGCCCACATTCATTTTATCTGAATTTTAAATCTATTGAAGATTCTATTTAAATTTTAAAGTTGGTTTTACTTTTCATGCATTCAGTGACACTTCTGTGGCCTGTGGACTGGTCAAGATGCCATATCAGGCTGTCCCTAACCTTCTCTCTGAAGTGGAGTATATACATTTTCCTTCAATTGTTCCATTGCAGTCTTCAAGTTCTTTGAATCGAGGTACGAATTCTGGTAACCAGCTGGGGGACTTGAAAGAAGGAATGAATCAAAACAAAGTGAAGTCTATGGCAACTCAGCTCTTAGCCAAATTTGAAGAAAATGCTCCCGGTCCTTCACTACGGAGGCAGGTGAGTAAATAATAATTGTAAAATTCTTCTTTGAAAATGGAGGTGAGTTCTTTCTCATGAGTAATCAGCTGTTATGAGCAACATGCCTAGAGCCCAAAGCCTGAAATACTTAAAATGAAAACTGGTAGTTGGAGCTCTTTAGATACTTCACACATGTCATATCCACACGGTTGTTTGAGTATAAGGAAATAATTCACAGCCATTTCTAGTCAGTAGTTTTGATGAAGCTTTTCCTGGGTTTGCACAAGAACAGTTCTTCTGGGCAGTGGAGTTCCATTTAAGCTTCAGAGTGTCCACATGCATAGGAAATGGCTAGAATGACCATAGGCAGCGTAGACAGGGAAGGCTGCCTACAGGTAGTTATGGTAATTCTAAGATGTGGGACAAAAAGAAACATCCATTTTACATTTCCGGTACAGTGGTACCTCGGGTTACAGACGCTTCAGGTTACAGACTCTGCTAACGCAGAAATAGTACCTCAGATTAAGAACTTTGCTTCAGGATGAGAACAGAAATCGTGCAGCTGCAGCGCAGGGACAGCAGGAGGCCCCATTAGCTAAAGTGGTGCTTCAGGTTAAGAACAGTTTCAGGTTAAGAACGGACCTCCAGAACGAATTAAGTTCTTAACCCGAGATACCACTGTATTTGGGTGGAATGACCAAAGGGCCAAAATGAGTAGCTCTGTTAGGGTGAAATACACATGGAGTCACTTTAGACACTAGAAAATCCGATAATATTGGTAATGTCCAAGTCACTGTCTGATAACTGGATGTTAGGGTAAAATTATGTAATAATACTGGGATATTGTAACAGATTTTTGTTTTCATGCTGCCTTGAATAGTTAACAACTTGTATTCATTATAAGTCAATAAAAGTTCAATTGCAGGTAGTATCCAACTAACATAGAGTAGGCCCTCTGAATTACATGTGGAAATGGCTTTTAAATGTTTTTTATGTATTGCTTTCAAAGGTATGTATACCTCCACAGTGATGTGAAGGCCACAATCCAGATTCCACAGACCTAGATGGCTTTGATATGTATTTCACTGAACAACCTGTGCACTGGTTAGCAAACTGCTTTGGGACTCAAGACTTTCAAAGAGTGATGATGGTTAAACAAAATTAGTAGCCCTAGTGGGCACTCTGAAATTTTACACTGCACCAACATGAGCTAGCTTAAAAAACATTTAAAATTCGACAGACACCTATGTACATGTGACAGGCTATTTGCTGGGACATACCGTATTTTTCTGTGTACAGTGGTACATCTAGTTACGAACTTAATTCGTTCTGGAGGTTCGTTCATAACCTGAAACTGTTCTTAACTAGAGGCGTGCTTTTGCTAATGGGGCCTCTTGCTGCTGCTGTGCCGCTGGCACACGATTTCCGTTCTCATCCTGGAGCAAAGTTCTCAACTCGACGTAACTCTTCCAGGTTAGCGGAGTTTCTAACCTGAAGCATTTGTAACCTGAGGTGTTTATAACTCGAGGTACCACTGTATAACACGCCCCCTATTTGGGGGGACTCAAAATTAAGAAAATGGGGGTTGATTGCCCCCATGTATAAGATTACCCCCCCTTTTAACGTTATTTTTAAGTAAAAAAAAACCCTAGTCTTATACACGGAAAAGCACGGTAAATAGTTATGCTAACTTAAAGGCTGCCTCCCTTATTCTGAGCTGGAGTTGTTCTCTGTACATAGGACTTGTGGATGTTATGCTTAGGGAAAATGTTATGCTTCTAGCAATGGGAATGGTGCTGGCTATTCCTCCACATAGAATGAGGATGGTGCTTATGGATAAAGCATTCAGGAGCTGTAACACATTTGTAAGTTGCTTAACACTTAGATCATCTTGATCACATGGTGAGTTATAGTATCACAATTGCACTTCTTGGCCATTGACATGAAAAAAAAAATGACACAACCAAGTAAATTCACATGGTAGGCAGTTAGCAAACTTTAAAGAACCCTCTTGTATTGGTCTCCCAGGGCTCAGATTCGAGCTTTTGAATTGGCTCCAACTCAAGCTGATCATTCAGCGGATCAGATCCTGAATCTATTTAGACCCTTGCTAGATTTCGGTGTGATAGCTATACAGAATCGATGTGAGCCACATACACAAACCTTGTGGGGTTATTATTTATTTATTTAGTTAGTTATTGTTCAGGTAATGTTTGCACTTCAGGTCTGCCTTCCTAGTAAGTCCACAGAGCATACAAGCCAAAGAACATGTTTAGTAACCACCACCCACCACATATAACATAAGTAATTTGTGGCACAAAGATGACTTGAAAATAATGAGATCATCTCCTATTTGCACTCATGTGTGCAACATCTACTTTGCCTGTAGCTTTCTCTTTAAATAGTTGCATTAAATGGTGCATTTCACATACCATTACATCTGTGGGTGTCAAAAGTACAGACTACGGTATGGTAATAAATTCCAAATGTGTCTTGCAGAAACCCTAACAAAGCACTTTTATTAGCCTTCAAATGTGTTTTCTTATTTCTTCTGCCTCATACTGTCTTTCAGTCCTGTTCCCAGTCTTCCTAAAATATTCCTTTATCTCCTTGAACTGTTCTGCTTTTTACATTTAAGGATCTAGTAGATAAGCCAGCTTTGCACCTTTCTTCTGACCCTCCTGTAAATCCTCGCTTTGCTAAACCCAAGGAGCCAACCTGTAACCTGCCACCTCCACCAAAAAGTCAGGTAGGAATTCACTAGGGAGTGACTGACTGTTCTTTCTAACATTAAGGCTGCAAAGCATGGTGGGTAACATCAGTGAGAAACATCAGGAGCATAGAGATGCTTAGCTGCCTTTTTAAGTTTTCTATTTGATAGGAGAATGTGAAGAATGAAAGGAGGTGAGATCACATGGGGCTTTGCTGCCATCTTTAGACTTCAATGAAAGGCCTGGTTCACACAACCACCATAGCATGTTGGTGGATTGGTTGATATGGTTTCCACTGTTGCTGTGCTACACTGCACTTCACACTGGATCACAGTTTACCTTGCCTTTTTAAAGTAGAAGACATGTGGCAGTTTTGCCATTGGACAAAGGCAGGAGACAATATGCTCCGGTTGTAGCAATACAATAACAAATAATACAATAGCAAAACCCCATAGCTCCTAACAAGGCAGAGCCCAACACATGGGTAATATTAATTGTAAATGATAGAATGTGTTGGTTTCTAAAGCTTGGGCAAAGCAAAGTTTAGTGTGGCATATTTCGAAGCATGCTGTATGTTATAATACTTAGGCAATTAAAGGTTTTGTTCTAAGGGATGTCTTTGGTATGGCTCGTTGACTCAGAAGCAAATAAAAGATCTAGAGCACACCTTTGGGAAATGTTTAGAAATAAACACAGTTAGCCTAATTTCCCAAATCCCCTGAAAGAAAGTCTTGCAGTTACAGCTGTCTGAAGAGTTTCCCATGCATTTCGACCTGCCTCTGAGCCTCCTGCTTTTGAATTGCATTCTGGGCTTGGCATATGCCACAAACCAATATGGCTTGCTAGAGAATGCGAGCTTGATTCCCAAATTCTCCACTTCTGAGGAAGAAGGACAAGTTCAGCTAGGCCAACATGGGCATTTTGAGCGGATAATCAGTTGTGAATTTTAGATTCATTCCACTCCCCCACCTATGCACATGTACACTCTCTAGAGGCAGGCTTATAAACTTAAGCATGGGTAGCTGTGCTGTGAGCTACTGTTGCTGAAAGTTTTATGTTCTTATCTCTTCCCTGGCATATTCACTGAACAGAGGAGACTCTATGGCAATACTAGTATAGTTAGCAACTATCATTTTATTCTCTGTACTGGAATTTTTTGCAAGTCTTATAACTGGAAGACAACCCCTAGTTCCCTGTCACATTCCCCTCCCCAAATACAGAATAACCTGTGGCATATAAGAGTACTTTTTCTTGTAACTCTCCAGCTGGAGATGGACTTCTGCATTTAAATAATTGGTAGTTTGTTGCCTGTTGGTTGCAGTATAAATTAGTTGATTATACAGTGGTTTGTCTTTTCTGAAATAATATATTGAGTTATCCTGCCTTGTTCACCTAGTGAACTCGATGCAGTTTTCTGACACAGCCTCATAACAGGATAAAAATCAAAATATAATATTCAGATTGTTATGAGACTTCACTGAGGCTTCCAATAATATTTGGTATTTATTGAGTACTGGGGATGCTTAAAGCATTTCATAACATTTTTTCAGTGATCCTTGCAACAACTCTATGTAAGTGCCAGTATTATTTCCCTGATGTGGCTGAGAGAGAGGGGCCTGCTTAGGGCCACCCATTAAGTTAATGGCTGAAATGAGGTTTTAATCAGGGACTTAGGGACTCCTGGCTTATTATCTGTAATAAAAATAATAATAATGTGTAGAACTTAAAGGGCCGCTGAACTTCCAAGCTGTTAAGACTTGAGTCTACTCTGTCCACTTTATAAGCTACAGTCCACTGATAACTGCTTGAGTTTTATGCACCACTGCTTCATAAAAGGAATATTCCTGTGCATGAGATGCCTGTTTATATTGCTGCACTCTGACTTTGGCACATGCATTACTTAGGCAGTTTTAATTGCAGAATGTGCTTTGATGGAAGAAAGATCCCTTTTTTCATTTCAAGTATTTCCCAGTTTCAGGCGGTAGCTAGGTCTGAACACATGGCCAGAGAGCCTGTACAATCCTTGCCTGGTCCACATCCAATGGCCAGGCATTTGAGACACATAGAACGGGCAGAGCTGGAGTCCAGGCTTTCTGAATCCCTTGCGTCTTCCTGTCCTGCTGCATTTGCCCTGTCTGGTGTGCTTCAACGCCTTCAGCATGTGGAGGAAAAATATAAACAGGTGATGGCTCTTTCTTCCTCTCTTTCCCCTTTCCCACTCACTCTCCCTTCCCTGTTTCCTTCCTTCTCTTTTAGCAGAACCGCTGATCATCTCCAGGACAATTCTGAGCAGTGAAAATGTGGGGAATATTGTTTTGGTTCCTACCATATAAATCTTTCAAGCATACTCACCACATTTATTTGCCGGGTACTGAGGTCTGGTTGAAAGCCTCCTTACAGTGTTCAGAACAAACATGCCCTTCTCATTCTAGAGTTGAGCTCTGGGGTAAGGGGAGTTTTGCGAGTGTCCAGCCAAAACTGTTGATGAAAGTCACTGGCAATTTTGTAAGTGCTGCAAGTATATTTATTTGCTCATTTTATGTATTGAATTATTTTTATATTCCACATTTTCGTCAGATGGCACTCAAGGCATCTTACAAGAAAAACTGGGAGTAGACTCATAATATCACCAAGACAACTCCCTATAATCCCCAGAACAGTTTTGCAACAAAAAAACCAAAACAAAAAAGTTTCCCCTGTCTTAAAATAAAGGGGCTGGGTGGGAAAAATGGACATATAAATGAATAAGTGTGATTGCACCACTTTACAGATTACAGACGTGTGGGCAGCCTGCCCAAGCAACTGGGGTGGAGGGAGGGCAAAGCTGGTAGCTGACCTGGTTCTCAACCTGACGGAATGTGCAACATGTCCCCAGCCCAATGCATGTGGCAGGCTACAGTCTGTTCCTTGTTTTTTCAACTGAGTAGGAAGAAGGTGATCTGAAAGTGGGGGATATTGACATCAGTCCCTTGTCAATGTCAGATCACTTCCTGTTGAGATTTAGGCTTTCATCACCTTTGCCTATAGAGGTGGGGGACCTATTAGGATGGGCCACCCTGGGCGGCTGATGGATTTTCTGGCTGATATGACTGGCATTCCTCTCAAAGCCCTGGCTGACCTCTGGAACATCTAAATTGCTCAGGCTGTTGACTAGATTGCCCCTGAGTGCCCTCTCTGACTTCGTGAAACCCGCTTGTCTCCCTGGTATATCCCAGAGCTTAGGACAAGGAAACAAGCTGGGAAACACTGCTTCTGAAGATGGTTCAGAAACGTCAGCTGGTGCAGAATTCAGCGACCTGGTTGCTCACTGGGGCAAGACAGTTTGAGAATATTCTACCAACCCTGGCCCAACTGCTCTGGCTGCCAGTTAGCTTCCAGGCCCAATTCAGGTTTTGACCTAGAAAGCTTTAAATGTCTCAGGACAACAATGCCTTAAGGACCACCTCTTCCCATATGAACTGACTCAGGCCTTGCAATCATCAGCTGAGGCCCTTCTTCATCTGCCTTCTCCACAAAAAGTCTGGAGGCTGGCAACATGAGAACGGGCCTTTTCTGAGGTGGCTTCCCATTTGTGAAATGGTCTCCCCAGGGAGACTCGCCTGGCACCCTCATTCCATATCTTTAGTCACCAGGCAAAAATGTTTCTGTATAACCAAGCCTTTGGATGATTAACATTCTATGATATTTTTAATGTGTTTGTGGGAGGTGGGTTATTGGTTTGTTTGTTTGTTTTTGTTTTCTTATATATTTTTTGTTCTCATTTTGTATTTTTATATTGTGAACTTCCCTGTGTTCGTCAGATGAAGGGTGGTATACAAATTTATTAAAATCATGATAATCTTAATAATTATATTCACACTCAAACACTGAAGTCTGTCCCCTTTTTTTCTTCTCACTGTTAGCATTCTGTTTTCTGTCCTTCCTGCCTGTTCACATCCTCCCCTGCAACTAACCATTTTTCTGATTAGCGCTATTTCTTCCTTTTCTATGTAACCAAATTCTTTCTTCTGTTTCCTTTCTCTCCCTTATGGCTGCAGAAGAGAGCTCAGTCCATAGCAAATAGAGAATTTCATAAAAAGAGCATTAAAGAAAAAGCCTCTCATCTTGCCTCAATGTTTGGCTATGTCGACATCCCAAAGGTGAATATTTGTGTTTACTGCTGCAGGTGCAGAAAAATAGATCGTGTGTGTGTGTGTGTGTGTGTGAGAGAGAGAGAGAGAGAGAGAGAGAGAGAGAGAGAGAGAATATGTTGGTTTTTGTCCTATTTAAGGAAAAAAAGGCTTGTTCATGGCCAATAACCCTTTTGTTTTATTTCACCAAACAGAAATAGAAAACTGAGGAGCAAATGAGACATTAGTCCACATTCTAACACTGTTAGTTCTGTTTAAATCTAACCGTAATCTCAGACTGTAGTTTTTTCTTCAGTAATTTTAGTGCATGGTGGTGGCAGTGCCATAATTTTAGCACTCATTAATATGAAAACCATCTGGGATAACTTTCCTCTTTCTGCTCTGTACAGAATAAACTTCCTCCTACTAAAGGTCTCTCCCATTCTCAACTCCCATCTCCCTCTTGCCTTTCATCTCATGATTCAGCTGCTTCTTCTCCATCATCCACTGACTCCGCTTCCCCTGCTGTTCATTCTAAAAAGGTATTCCTTAACAGGTTTCCATGTTGGATTCATGTTGGCACTAAAAACTATGCAAGGCTGGCTTTGACTCCTGAGACCTAGCTTTGCTCAGAGGCTGCAATTCTGTCTCTGTGTGTTCATGCTGCATTTCACTTGAATAAGGTCTGAGCTTGTTAATTTGCATGGTAGCAAAAATAAATAAGTGACAGTAATTCATGACCAACAGGGAATTACGCCAATTCCAGTTTCACTCTTTTTTTTTTGAAATATCAGAACTCAGGCTGCTTTTCTTGTTCAATATGATTTTTAATTTTTAGAAATTTTAAAAAATTAAAATGGAAATTTTAAAAATGTGGAGCTAGGTCCTGAACTATAGGGCTGACAAGTAGTATTTGTTCCCAGCCCCTACATTCAAACAGGATCTGCTATTGGTGGGCTAATGGCATGTCTTCCAAAGGCCTGCCTCCCGAGTTCACATGCTCTGGCTGTTACCAAGACTCCCACACAGTTTTATTATAATTTTCCAAGCAAACCTCCAATACTGCTTCATGAAACAGGCAAGAATGGCTTAAGAACCAAGTAAGAAATTAAAGGAGCTGCTTTGTACTTTGCAGAGTGTGAGGTACTGTAGCAGTTGGTTTATCAAATGTTTGTGGGAACTAAGCTAGTTTGGAATGCCTACTCCTTATTCCAAGGTGTTTGAAGGAATTAAACTTTGCACATGCTCAGAAGTGCATGTTCCAGAGCCTTGCCTTTAAACCCTAGTTTGAATTGTTTATTGTGGCTAAGTACCCGAATCCTTTTGTGTATTTGCTAGTTCCTTTGGAACAGTCCTGTAAAAACCACGTATTAATGCTAAACCAAGACTTCTGGCTTATGAGATCTTTCACTTAAACTAGGAATTTTCTGAGGCTTTATCTGAAGTAAAGCTGAAATATCCTTAGGCTTGTAGACTGAATCATTAGTATGGTCTTGCCACTCTTGAGAAGGGGCACTATTTTTATTTTTGGTCTGTTGCTTCTGTCAAATGCAGCATTTTTGTTTTGCATTCAGAAGTAGGCAGGCAGAAAGAACCCATGCAGTTTAGGTTTGAAATGCTGTTCATGTTGTCCTAAAACCCAAAGCATCCACAAATGAACAGAAGGATATATTGGTCACTTTTAAAGTAATCCATCTGTCACCTTGATTAGTTGTGCACCAAGGGTTGAAAGTAACTCAAATTCAGCTCCAAGATGACTTAGATTTTATGAATCCATTTTTAAAAATGGCTTGTAGTTGCTCTTACTGGAAAGACAAGGATCTGGCCTTCCACTGATAATTATAAATCCTACTTGGTGTCCCAACTTCAATCTCTCAGCAGTGAGAGGTGTCAGTTTTCCCAGCATATTTCTTGGGTTAAGTTTCCTTGGAATGAAGGTGACTGGAGACAGTGTTTCTGTGACATAATGTTTTATTTACACGTTTGTATTGGCTGAGCATAAGATGGAAAGTTGACAAAATTGCCCATCCAACAGAGCCAGCTCCGCACAGCTTTGGATTCTTCTAGAGAGCAAGTCAGGTTTCTGTCTCCCTCTGCCTCTTTCAGAAACTGTTCCATAACTTCCAGTCTGTTATCTCTTAAACATAGGCAACCTTGACGACATCTCCTCCAGACATTCACCCTTCCAGAAGGAGCTCTAGCTATTTTGTGTCTGTGGCAACACATCACCTGTTACTTGGACATCTTTTTACTTATGCAAAGGCTTATTCTCTCAACAAATAGAATATGTCAGTCAGTGCTTGTCCACCCTGTTTGCCCTCTTTAGCAGAGTCACAGGGATGCCCCCCAAATCCCATTTAATCTAACCCTAAACCTTTTACCTTATTACACAAGATTAATTCTTAGCAGTTTTATGAATAAGCAAAGTATTTCCATGCTGTTTTGGCCAGTCAAGTTTCCCTTTGGGTGGTACCTGATGTGAGAATTTTGGAGAGCCGGATGAAAAACCTTCCATGATAACCAATTGCCTTTCCTTTACTCATGTTTGCTTACTACTTCTGTTTTGCTCGTTTCCTGGAAACGTAACAACCAGCTTCCTTGGCTTCATTTTTCCCATTGCCTTTCCTCCCATCTTATCTTGCCCAGTCCAATCTTCACACTTGACATAATCCCACAGGAACTTTGTCTGTTTTAAACAGACCAGGAACACAGTATCTTGTACCTAATTTGTATTGGGTTGAATCCAGAGAAAAGAGAAGCATGAGGAATGAGACTCCTAAAAGTTGGCTTCCCTGCCTCCTCTTCCCTCTGGCAGCCTCTACCACGGGGATCACCATGTTCCTTTTAAAAAATAATAATAATGCATACATACAGAGTATTTGTTAACTAGGAAAGTCAGCACATTGTTTTTGAGGAAAGCCAGTTTGCCGATTTGTTTCTTGCCATTTATTTCTCTTGGCTTATCCGTTCAGGTTTATCTAACCTTTGTAAAGACTGCTTCCACACATAGAGTTTTAGTTTTCACAGGCAGCAAATGAGGTCATGTTGCTCTACCAGCTGCCATCATGATTGATGACATTTCATGGGTGGGGCAGCTAATTGACATCAAAGGGTAGAAATCGACTTGTGTTGCCCATCCTTGTTTAATCGTGCATGTCTTTTAAATACTTGCTTAAGCATATTCAGAAAGATCTTGCCTTATATGACTTTCCTTGCAGATGTCACTCAGGATAATACTTTAAAAGCTTCTTTTTTTAAAGTATGGAAACATCGAGCAAATTTAAAAATGTATAAGGCATTTTTGAGAACACTAACTTCAATCGGAGATGGACATTATGACTCCATTATTGTTTTTATGACGTAGTTTAATGTGCAGAAGGTAAAATAAGGCATGCAGAAAATAATTGTGTCAAAACAACAATATCAAGCAAATTGGCTGGTATTTACATGCACCAATGGCAGTACTGGTCTTGCTGTCTGCGGCAAGAAATGTGTGTATGCGTGCACACACATGCATTTGTGTGAAACACATAATTATGTAATATTACTTCATACACATGTATCCTGGTTTAGTCAGTCCAAATATGGGCTCTTGCCGCAGCTTACACAAAAGTAATAATATCCATTCAAATGTTTGTGCTATGGATCGGATTCATAAGCTGTGGTCTGCAAATCACTGTGAAGGAATTCATCTGTACTTGGCCTTACACCTAAATAAAATTTTATATCTATGGAGTTTGAGGTCAGATGATTGAACAAGCTAACAAGGTCCTGGCCATGATTTTCATATCATGGCCCTGGTTCTGACAAGGATGCCGCTGTGAAAGAAAGAAAAGTTTGCTTCATTTTGTTTATAGAAAGAATAAGGCAAGTCTGAGGTAGTCTACAGATACCTCCAGCATAATTACAACATTGGTTTGGTGCTGCCGAAATCTGAGAAAATCCCATTTTGTACATGGGCATGTGGCATTCAGAAGTCAGGTGCAATTAGAAACATTACTTATATCTTATTCACAAGAGAAATTAACAAGAGTGCAGATGATACAATAAAAATCCAAACACAACAGTAATTGGCATACTATTGTCTGTTCTCAAAAAAACCTTCTTTTGTTAGTATTTATTTCTGTCAACAACATAGTATGTTTTGCGCCGTAATTATTACAAAGGAAAATGATCATCTGTGGAGGAGAAAGTAATCAAACAAGATTTTGGTGTTCCCTGCTCCATCCCTGCTCATTCATACAAGCCTGGATCTGTTTCTACAAGCTTTGATCGATTTCCATAAGTATTTGTGGAGAACTAATTGAGGACATTATCGTATGCTAACAATTTTAGAACAGAATTTTTGCACTGCTAAACGAAAAGCATAGGCGGTGTGGCAGAAGTGGGGAGAATTGTGCTTTATAGTGCATGAAATTGCTCACAGCTCTTCTAGCTGCCTGTGTGCCTTTCAAAACTTCAAGCTAGTTTATCACCGCTTTGTTATGTGTCTTGTCTGTCGTCTTGTTTCTTTCCCCCCCTTAAACTGTATTCTCACGTTCATTCTGTGCCTCCCATCTTTTCTCTCCCCCTTTTTCCTCCGCTTCTTTCCTGGATGGTAGATGACTGTAGGGAAAGTATCACGTGGCATAGGGGCCGTGGCGGAAGTTCTTGTCAATCTGTACATGAATGATCACAGGCCCAGTCCATTGTCCAACGCTTTGCAACCGGTAAGGTTTAAACCCACAAATACTTGAATTTGTGCCAAGTTTATTTCTTACTTTACCTGCAGTGCATTTTAAGAGCCACATTTCTGGGCATGTCCTTATACCTTTTCAGGTGTGTGTGTGTGTGTGTGTGTGTGTGTACACCCACACTTTGTCACACTGAGGATGTGTTACGGTGAAGATACACCCGTTCATGCATTTATTGCTTGTAGCTAAAGCACAGCATAGGCTTTGGTTAAGTGTAATAATAGCTATGCAGTTTATAAGGGGCCATGATTAATCTGGAGTGGCTTTTCAAGCAAAGTCTGGGACCCGAAGGTGCCTGGGCATGGGTGTGTGTTTAAACAGCAATTTTCCATGTCTGGGGAGGGAGACTGCTGCTCAGAACAAAAAAGAACCAGTCCCACTGGTTGTGTTATAAGTCCGTGTGCACACATCCAGGGACTCACTCACTAGATGCTAGCTAGTATTCATAAATGCTGCTGTTGAAGCTTATGCATTTTTTTCCTTGTTGAATTGTTGAATCAGACTTATTAGAGCGTTTTGTTGCATTCAGAGTGAATCTTTGGATGGAGGTGCAGCTGCTGCTTTCCCTTCTTCTCCTACCTCTCAAGCTTTGTCTTCTACTGCTCAAACCTGTCAGGTACCACAGAAAAGTACTGGTGCACGTGGTGTGTCCTCAGAATAACAAGAAAAGCTATTGGGGGTGGGTGAGATCCTGTGTTGTACTGGGGTTCCGCCTTCCTCTTCTCCCCACATCCTTGCACCCACATCGGTTCTGGATGGTTCCCAACCTTCTGTAGCAGATTTAGGAGGCACGGGGGTGCAAGGGGAGGAGAGAAAGGGGAACCCCTCATTTGTGCAAACAGAGGTCAACTGCACAAGTAGGATTTCCTGTGTGTGTTGGCCTTGAAATGTATTCTGTCCATAGTCTTTTTGTTTTTGAAGACTTTTTAAGCTATCAATCAGATGGATTCTGAGTTTATTTATTTTTAAGATTTCTCTTGTATGTTGCTGGTATTTAACTTGCTTCAATATACACATCAAACAAAATTCAGATAGAGATAAACAGTGTCCCAAAACAAGTAATTTCTGGAGTAAACCTTAATATTTATAAAAAGGCAATTTTCAACATTATTTTCACTGCTTAATCATAGGACATAGAGCTACTTGGAAATTCAGTGACTTCCATCTGTCCATATTTTGGTGTGCTTTTTCTTTTCTCCCTTTCCCCCGTCTTTCTGTTTTCTTAAGTGTTCCTGTAATAGATCACAGGTGCTGTTTTATTAGGAGACGGTAGCCATTGAGCATTCTAAAACATGAATGTGTTTATCCACTTAAATATACATGAATGGGTGGAACCAAATGTTATGCGTACATTTACAGAGAACCAAAGTGTGTAGTTAGGTGTGGATAACAATGTTCACATTTAGCATGGGTTATAATAAAATTGTGAAGACCAGTGTAAGACAGGGATGGAGAACTTGTGACCCTCCCAATGTTGATGAACTCAGCAAGCAAGGCCAATAGTCAGAGGTGATAGGTGTTGAAGTTCAGCTGTGTCTGGGTACATGTTCCCTATCCCTTCTATAAGATCAGCTCCTCACATTGGCTGCAGTCCAGCCCCGCTAAGATCAATGGAGGTTTTGCTGTTGGATTACACCCATTCTGTGTTGAAGTCATTAGAAAATTCCTGTGAGTCACGCCCATACTTACAAAGAAGTTTCAAATATTAGGAACGAATACATTAGATTGGCTTTCCCATGCTGTATCCTGGAATGTGTCTGCCATGTTAGCACTATTTCCTTTAGGTGTTCCACACGGCGTTGGGAGTTTTCCTTGCATGTTGAGGGAGGCATGCACAACTTGTTGGCTGTCAAGTGAAGCAAAGACCAACCAACCGTGTATTGAGACCTGCTAGGTGCTTTCTACCCCTCTTGTTTTTGCAGTAAGGATGTAATAAAAACTAAACTTACCATGCCTTGATGAGCCATATATATCCACAAAAGACCTGTTATCCAACTGACTTTGGGCTGCTGCAGGTGTATCTCCTCTGCTCTCTTTTTATAATCTAGTAGGGTATTTAATCAAGCTGTTACATGTATGCTGTACCGTACAAATCTTACAAACGCTTGTTAATATTATTTGCAGGGTTCTTTGAAAAAAGTATTTCCGCAGTCAGTAGGTGGGAGCGACATTTGCTGTTTCTGTCAAAAAAGGGTGTATGTCATGGAGCGCCTGAGTGCAGAAGGCCGCTTTTTCCACCGAGAATGCTTCAGATGTGCCATATGTGCTACAACTCTCCGCCTAGCAACGTATGCCTTTGATGCAGAAGAAGGTAATTAGGAAGTGGAATACGATAGTTAGGATTTCTGCTGTGTAATATGCAACTGGCATATTTCAGCCTCTTCTTGCTTACAAATGCTAGAATCAACCAGATAGTGAAGGCGGTTCTCACCTGGAATTGAGAGGTGTCAAAAATCCGATGTTTTCCAAATTGCGGGTTTTTTTGCTGCCTTATTCTTGCAGATGACGTCTAGTGTAAATGACATCCTTGACCTCTGCCAGTATGACAGAGATCTGGTTCACATAATTTCTCTCCCCACCCCCCACCCTGCCACCCTTGAAATAGGTGGGGAGCGATCACATAAACCACAACACTTCACTATGAAAACTTCGCTGCGGTGCATAAAGAAAGCACTAAGGCTTAAATTTCGATTGAAGCAAAAATTCAGCCAGAATGCCTTATATAGCATGAATGTGCCCTGTTCTACAGATAAACAGGTTAAGTTGCAGAAGCTTGCTTGGTCATCCTCTGTTTATTGTGTGAGATAAAACTGACAGGGGAGTTAAAGAAATAACGTTAATAGAAATTAAGCAGGTGCAAGATAGAAAGCACACTTTTCTTCAGAGGATATAAAGACATTCTCCCTGAAGCCCAAATCGAGAAAGATGCAGTGTATGCACAGCACCTGTGGCTTCTGTCACTGTTCATTTCCAAATGGAATTAAGTGATTAGTAGAGAGAGAAAGCAAACAATGTCATTCCTCCTGCCCTTGTGTTTTCCAGGTAAATTTTACTGCAAGCTTCATTTTGCACAGTGTAAAACAAATAACAAGCACAGAAAAAGAAGAGTTATGGTAAAGAATCATGAAAAGGTATGTGTGATGGTCCAGAGTTTGTGTAGTTCCACTGATCTGCCAAAGCCTGGCAGTGAGTGGACAAGGCATGCTAAGAATTATAAATTCCATCTCAATGAAAGTGATAAGCATAAGTCATGCAGTTCAAGTGTCTTGTGGAACCCAAGTGATCTGATACTTTTATGTACCAGACAGTCACTTTGTAGAGGACACTGTCCTGGAGGTGTGGGTATATGATTTGTGGTAGTCCAATGCTTGTTGCTTCATATTTTAATTTATTTGCTTCTAGATATTCTGGCTACTGCTGGAATTGTTATATACTTATGGTATATTGAAGCATGCCCAAACTTACAGTTTGGCACACATTTTATGGTTGTAGATGCCATGGTTCATGTGGGTGGTGCTGCAGAACGATGGCCAGTGGTCATTTTGGAAACTGGCTTCTGCAGACTTGTGTCAACCTGTGCACAATGTCTGCTCAACTTTTTTTTTCATTCCAAACCATGTCTTCCATATAATCCAAGTGGAAATTGCTGTTTCTGACTTCCATTGGAAAGTCATTTCTACTATGGGAACAATGTCCTCCTTAGTTTGCAGCAATGATATAATGTTAGCTACCTGCTAGGTTTCCATTTGTTTTCTAGCTGTTCCTTGAAAGAAACTTTCTTACTTTTGGGGAGATGATGATGGTACAATGTTAAGCTGAGTGTCTCTTTAAAGGAGGAAGCAAAACCGTGGCGGCAAGAAGAGCCCATGTCTTCAGAAACCAGCCCAGAAAATGCTTTCGCTGCAGGCGGCAGCTCAGAAGACCGGTCCCCAGGTATCCTGCCTTCATTCTTTAGGAAAACGCTAAGCTGGCCTCTTAAGGTGACAAGGGATCTGCTTGACCTTCCAAGACGCCTCTCTAACTGGATGCATGGTTTCCTGCACGCTGCCAGACTTCATTTCAGGGACAATGCATACAACTATACCTACTTGTATGAACTCCTAAGCTTCAATATGCCATTCCTTTTTGTGCTTCAGGAGTTACTTGGCCATATTTACCGGGAAGCGGAGCTGTCCTATGAGAACATGCTTGAACTGGTGAAAAAATTCTTCAGGGTTTAAAGTTCTTCTGAATCTTTTTTTTTTTTTTTTTTTTTTGGGTCGTGCCTTTCAGATTTCCAAAACTAACAGCCTTCTCTGATTACATGTGTACGCACAAGCAAAGATATTTCAATTTAGTATGTGCTTTAAATGAGCCCAAAGCTCTACTTGATAACCATGGTGCAATTCTTTCGATCATTTCAAATTTCTTTTGGATCACGAAGGTCAGTGTCCAGACACATTTCCAAACCATGGAAAATATATGAAGGATGTTTTTATAGGTTAAAAAAAAACTGGTTCTATTTCTAGTTATGACCAGATATTCCTCTGAGTTTACATTTTATTATCCTTATTTTAAAGACTGTGAAAGACGGTCCTTTCAGACATTTCTAGGCCAACAGCAAAAGCTGTCTGTCTTTTTGAAAACTGAATATGGCACATACTTCATTTCTTCCCTTGCCCCTCTTGCTTTAACTCTGCTATGGGGCTGCGAGTTTGTTCACATGTGTAGATTTTTTTTTAAGTGAAAAAATATGTATTACTAGCCCATATATTTTCATTGACTTCTCTTTGGTATACTCTGTAAACACTGGGCATTTCCTGTTATTTTTATGAATAAATTCAAAGAGCAAATGTTAGACATTAGTTAATTACAATCAGTTCAGAGAAAAGTATAACACTTGCCTATATTTATTTCTCCAAATTGTGAGGTATGTCATAGTATATACCATGAGAGATGACTTATAGCTAATATTGATGAGGCATATCTTTTGTGTTTATAAGCCCCCTTCCTTCCCCCCAAATGCCCCTGACAATTTTAGATATGTTAGAATTATTAATATGTGAAATTAATACACATTTGAGAGATTCTGGTATCCATTTCATGATACACTTACAAAATGTTTTCAAGTGTTAGCAAGACCCAAAGAACTTAGGATGCAACTCTGGGAGATTTGAATGAGGACTGGGTGCCAACATGCACTCAGATTTATCCCCCTCAGTTCAAATAGTCACATACTTTTAAAGCCATACTTGACTGAAACAAGATTTTGAATCTGTTTTGCCATTATGACGGTTTACAGAAGATATATGTGGTATACACTTAAGCACATAACTACTTGGTACTTACGATCCAAGAACAATATCTTTTTGCCAGGGTTTATTACAACTTGCCACTCTGAGGTCATTGTAGCGCAGTCGTAGAATGCATGTTTTGCATACAGAATGTCCTGGTTCAATCCTCTGGCATCTACAGCTGGCTAAGAGAGAATTCTTCCTGAACCACTAGAGAGAGATTATGTAGGCCATACTGAACCAGATAGGTCAATGATCTAACTTGGCAATAAACCACTTCCTATGGTTGACCTTTCTCTGTGTACCTGCTGTGTTGCGATCTTACACTTCTGCTGCTTCAGAGATAAGGTTGTGCTAAGAAATTAATATTATAAACACTTTGCAACATTTATTTCTAAGTAGAGTTTAGCATGGCAAGTGTATACAGTGAGGTTTCTGACACTCTTGTTGACCACTTGACAATATTTTGATGAGCTCATTACTTTCTAATGCAGTTTGATGCAATGTGGGAAACTGCTGTAAAAAAGAAATAAAGTTCCACTGCATGATTGCAAGGCCTTGTAGGTGCTTGACATCCTGCAGATAACAGCTGCTAGTTTTTTAAAAAACAGGAACCATTTTGGTTTTCATTGACAGAAAGATAGATTGTCTTTCTGTGGATTTTCAATTGCCTGAGTTTTATTCGCATTGGGGAATGACAAAAATGGATGGATACCTACTTGCCATTAAATATATACATTTGCCTTCATGAAAAACCCTGATTTTATACTTGCAAAGAACCATGCATCACATTAAATTTCTTAAAAGAGCCACTTGGTTGATGGGTTCCTCCCCCCTAATCTTCCATTCCATTTTACACCTCAATCCTAATCAGACTAACATGGAAGAAGGTCCCATTTGTGGAGTGAAACTTTTAAGGTTTAATACAAAGCACACTTAACTTGATAGTACGTAAGCTCAGTTTAAAATGAATTGGGAAGTAAAGAAGTTTCGGGCTGCAGTATTCTTATTTATAGTGCAGCCCTTTACATGTCTATTTTGAAGTCAGCCTCGCTGAATTCAATGCGGCTTTTCTCCCAGGTAAGTGGTTATAGGATTGCGCACTTAGCCTTTGATTCTTACTGCACTGCCATTAAGGATTTGTTTACGGGCAAGAATTTGTGTAGGCCTGTTGGGTTTGGAAGGAAATGGTTGTATTTAGTTTTGTCACTTGCTCCTTTTAGTTAAAAAGTGAGCTATTTGGCACACAGAGTAGCCACAGAAAGTCTCTTTAAAACTCATGCACATGCTGTTTTCCTGCTTGAGGCCAGCCATTCCAATTCATTCACTGCTGTGTGCAGCACTCGCCATTTTGTGTGTCACCACAAACACTCAAGGAGAGAAAACGTCAAGATTTTCAGTTGTTTCCTATGCACCCAAACATTTGTGAATCACCTTTACAGCAACATCAAGATGCAGAAGTAATTGGAACCCCAAGTACCTAGCACTTCCTGGTTTCATTACATCTCAAGTGTCTGAGCAGTCTCTGAGCTAAAAGAAAATAAGGGGGTGGGATTGCTTCAATCTGCAAATTGTAATACTTTTTGAAAAAGACAACTCTGCCTGTTCAGTTGTGAGGTCATTAATATCCTTAATGTTGATTAAAGTGTAGATCAACCTTTAAGACCCCTTGACAACTGTTCATGTAAGGCAGGATTCTTACTCTTACTCTTAAATTTATTACCCACCCTTCACCTAACAGGTCCCAGAGTGGGTTACAAGACTGTTAAAATTCAGACGTAAAAACCCCCATTAAAATACTACGTTCATAAGACTAGGGTGAGTCCTGAAAACACAGATCTCTGGTGTCAAAGACCAGTGCAAAGAAGTGTGTCTTCAGTCTATGGTGCCCTCCAGATGTTGTGGATTACATTTGCCATATCCAACCATTGGCCATTCTGTCTGGGGGTGGGGAGGTATGGGAGTTGTAGTTCACAACAGGAACAGGGAAGTTACAGGGAACCAGGCAGAGGGCCTTCTTGGTAGTGGTGCTCACCCTGTGGAATGCCCTCCCATGAGATGTCAAGGAGATAAATAGCTATAAGACATCTGAAGTTTTTAATGTTTGATGTTTTATTATGCTTTTATATTTGTTGGAAGCCTCCCAGAGTGGCTGGGGCAACCCAGTCAGGTGCACAGGGTAGAAATAATAAAATTATTATTATTATCTGGAGGGTACCATGTAATCTACCCAAATGTAACTCTATGCAGTTGATGAAAATTAATGGGGTTGTTTTTTTAAAAGCATTATACACCCTGAGAATAGTGTTGTAGTAGGAACTGTAATATATGGTGTTTCATGATTTTCAGTGTAATGGGTTGCTGTAAAGAGCAGAAAGGGTTGAGAATTAAACCTAAGATTAGCAACATCTCAAGCAAATCAGATTTTGACAAGAGTGTACCATATAACGGCTTAGTTATACGTACAGTAACTTGCACTAGTATTTTAAAACTATCAATGAACTTGGAAGGGGTCTCACATTGGTGGTAGACAATTCTGCCTTATTTATCCATTCACTTTTGGTCATAAAATACTTGGATAATCAAAATTTCTGGGTCATGCACTTCACCACTTCAAGAGGCCACAGTTTTCTTGGTGCAGTGTTTGGCATCATGATGATCACATGTCCACCCATGATGATCACATGTTTGATCACTTTGGTGCTTCTGAGTCAGCTGCATATTAACCCAGAAGCAATGCAGGTTTGAAGATGGGTTTGGAAAACAAAAGGGGCTCCATATGTGATCAATGTCTGTCCAAAGTCTTGCTCAGATAAATTGAGTCATGTTTACTTTATTTCAAGGTGATGGTTCAGAGTCACACTCATTTTCAAAAAGAAATTTGAAATAACAGAGGGTCTTCTGTAACTGCTATATATTTGATACTTGAAATGTAGCTGATAATGGTTGTTAAATATTCTTCTTTTTATCAGTGAAGGCAGGCAATTTCATTTCAGCATACTTTTCTCTACTTTGCAATGTTAGATTGTGTCTAGCAATCTTTTCTTTCAAAGGCTTTATTGTTAGCTAGTTTTGACTGCCTTCTTTCCCAATCTCTTACCTTGTCTTTAGTTCATTTCAACATTCCAGTGCTACATCCTCTCATTGGCTGAACCATTTCTGCTGTAAGATGATTGTACTGTTTTGCTATCATTTTTCGAGTGCTGTGACTAATCCCTAATATTTTCTGCCAATGTTACAAAGGCCATTTGAAGTAGTTTGTGTGCTAACTAAAAGAGAAGTTTCTGCATAATCATTTAACCTGCCTTGTAGTTGACAATCTGAGAAAAAAAAAATGGTTTATTTTTATCCCTTCCCCCATAATTTCTCTCATCTATCTGCATGTATGTTGGGTGGATTTTTTTTTTAAGTTTCATAAATTGACTCATAAATAGGTTTTATTAAAGCTATTTTCTATTTGCAGTAGAAAAAGATTAAGTGTGCAAGGAAGGGTTTGAGTCTGCTTGGATCTCACTAAACTATAGTCCTAACTATAGTAAATACTAGAAGAGAATAGTAAATTATATTCTAGCTTTAGAGACTACTTTTAAAGGCTCAGAACCAAAAGTAATTTAGATGTGCAAAGGTATTAAATGTATTCATTTGATAAGCAAGTAAGACATTTCAGAGTCCTAAGTGTTTCGAAACAAAATCTTAAAATGTGAATCCTTAATTATTTCTGCAACTGCAAATGCAAGGTTACTTGTAATATCTGTAAGTCAGCTTGAGTCCCATCATAGAAGAAGGCAGGGTATAAATAAATCTTAATAGTAAGAAGAATGTTGCTGTATCACCAGGATAATGTTACTGTATATGTTATGCTGGTGCATCTGTTGAAATATACCATTCAAAGCACTTCCATGCTAATGCAGTACAGACGATGACCGTTTAGTGTGGGGGTTCCATTCCTGGCCCCCACACATGTCAGCGTAAATTCGGCATAAATTTGCCCCGGCCCATTTTGCCATGCCCCCCTTCTTCCCTCTTCCAGGTCCAAAACGACCTGCGTGTTGGCAATTGGGCATCCTTTGGACGTGCCTGAAATGGCCACCACATATATGTATTTTTCTTAGGGTGCATCCATGCCACTGACTTTGCTGCCTGGTTAAACTTCTATTATTAGCCAAGAGTAGCTTTGCAAATAGCAAGAACGTACCAGCCATGTCTTAGACATGCTAAGAATTTGGCCAAGCAAGATAATGGCTGCTAAAACTCCTGTCAAGAAAGGAGATGGATTTCACTCTTCACTGACCTCACCAACTTGCTTATAGCAAAGGCAGTGCCCAGCCATCAGTGTCTTGAGGTGAGATAGTTCTGTCAGAGAAGCTCCACCCAATTCCAGATCTACACATGATAAACTTATTGTTGTGCACCTATGGGACAATGCCTGTGACATCATTCTCAGAGCCCCAACACCCTGTGAGAAAGGGTGGCTATTTAGACACTTGAGCATGTAGCCATTTTTAAAGATTGAAAAAAATGCAGGGTTTGCCATTTCTGACAATAATGTGCTGATACTCCAATATTTTTCTCAAAATATTACATTCTTCCTCTGTCTTTTGAGTCGTTCTCAGAAAGGGCATTCCCCCCGCCCCTTATAGGAAAGCTTTCTCTTGCATAATCATGTTACTATTGCAGGAAAGCAACTAATTGTACAGTAGGACTAAGGGAGATGCTTCTCCTGTTCAGAAAAAAATGATATATCTAGTACTTAAGTAGTAGATTCTGCTCTTAGAGGCCAGGGAAAGGCTGGCGATGCAGCAAAAGGCTGCTGAACACGCCCCCTCCGTGGCACCTGGTTGGATGGCCACAGGGGGGGCGTGAGCGCCAGCCAGGTGAGCTGGAGGCAGGGGGCAAATGCCCCCTGCTGGGCGGTGCTTGGGCTCCCGCCCACAACCACTCCCCTCTCTTTCAGAGAGGGAGAGTCTTTGTCACCACCACCCAAAAGAAAGGTTGTGAAAGAGTATCTACATTTATTAACAGCATGATTCTTGTTTGCTGTGACTAACATAAACTCCCTGCATGTTTCATCAATGGGATTTCTGATGGCAAAGTCTCTATCTGTTTCTTGCTATACTTTATTCTTTTTTCTGTTGCAGAGCCTTCATTTCTTAAACAATGCCAATGAGGATTCTGTCCCTCTTCTACTCTTTCAGACTTTTGATTTATTTATTTATTTTGCCTCTGAAACTTAACTGAACATTTTTATTAGGGTGTTTTCTTTCTTTATTTTCTAAAATAAATAAATAAAACTATCACATGGAAATTTGTATTTTGCACACGGTGAATGTTTAACTTTTTAGACTGGCTGTAAACAAATAAATGTAGTTCTCTATAAACATGATTGTTTCCTTTCTTCCTTTGAAAACAAACTCCGCTCTGACGAGGCACCGTTTTGAACTCTGCCGCTGTTTGGGTTCTCATATGATGGAGATCATGCTCTGCTTTGTATTTTCCTACTTTATGGTTCAGGGGTTTGAGGCACCTGGAGCCCTATAGATGTTTTTGGACTCAAAACTCCCATCAGCCTCCACCAGCAAGACCAGCGGTTGTGATTGATGGGAGTTGGAGTTCAACATCCATGCTGTAGCATTTAAAATGTTGCTGAATGATAACATTTTAGAATGCGGCTCAAAAACCTAGAAGCTGCAAACCTTCATTAAGCAAGAAACATGCTCACTTGCTTTTTTGCAGCTCATCCTCTGGGTCTTGAGAACATCTTTATCGCTGCATTTTCATTTTGTTTTGTGGAAGCACATCTTTCTCTCTCTTTAATCGGGGTGAAATAATGTTTCAAATGACACCATTTTAATCTGTTTGGAAACAAGCCTCCAGTGCTCATTTTGAACCGAAGATAGAGAATACTTGACTAGTCTTAGCCGTGGTTACAGTGAGTACTGATGTAATACTAAACTGTGGTTATGGACAGTGGGAGAAAATATATGTAGTGGAATGAAATATGGGCTCCAGAAGGGAGCACTTGAAAAGAGTACCCTGTGGACATAGTCCAGTCTCTACCGTTGGTAGATCACTTGAACACCAGGGAGTGTTTGTACTCTGCCAAGAAGAAACAAGGCCCATCTCCCTTTCATCTGACCACAAAACCTTCTCCACCCTAGCAGACCAATGCCTACCACCTGGACATTGCTCTGTGCTGCTGGGAATATCCCCTGGAGATGTGCCTACCTTTACAGAGCAATGAAGGTGTCAACATTCCTAAATTGTGAATTGCCTTGGTGCTACAGAGGGAATATATTTGGCTGCAGATGGTGGGTGCAAAGGTACTGTTTATTAGTCTGAATTGTGCTGGAAATCTTGCTCCAAGTTTGCTTCCTCTTGGCCTAACTCGAGTCCCAGTTCAGAGGCTCAGAGAAACTACACCATGCTGGTTTCTGTGGGCCAGTTTCTCCACAACTACACCAGTTACCATTGGGGGGAGGGGACAAATGGAACTGAGCAGCCTCAGCTGCCCTTTTGAGATCAGGCAACACCTTCACTTTACTGCTAAAACATTCCTGTTTAGACAAGCCTACCCAGATGTTTAGAAAGTTGAGGTTATTTTAAACCGCTTTAGTATTTTAACTTTTGTATGTTTTAGAGCAGGGTTGTAATCTTTTCTTGGTTTTACTGCTTTATCTTTTGTAAAAACTTCTTTTTACAAAGAAGTGGTGTATAAATTTTATGAAATGAATGAATAAATCTCTGGAGTGATACTTGGGAGGGGCAGGGAAATCATGCTGGAAGGAGCGTCCCGTTTCTCTGAGGCTGTTCCCCTCTCAAGTAGTTGGTTAATTTCAGCAGGAGGAAGGGGAGCAAATTCCTTTTGGGTTCTCCCTTTCGGATTAGTCTACTCTTTTAAAAGCAGGGTTTTGCCAAGTATTTCTGCTATAAGGCAATGGCAGACAACCGATGACTCCAGATGCTGCTGGACTCCAGTTCCCATTAAACCCAGGCAACATGGTCAATAGTCAGATCTAAAGGGAGTTTGGTTGTTTTGTTTCTTATCTAAGGAAGTTGGATCCTGGTCTTCAGTCAAACAGGCTCCCAGGGTGGCTAATGGATCACTTAAAAAAGAAGAGAAAGTTGTACTCTAGCAGCATCTAGATCAGGCATAGGCAAACTCGGCCCTCCAGATGTTTTGGGACTACAAGTCCCATCATCCCTAGCTAACAGGACCAGTGGTCAGGGATAACGGGAGTTGTAGTCCCAAAACATCTGAAGGGCCAAGTTTGCCTATGCCTGATCTAGATAACCCAAGGTTCTCCACTGCTGCAAAGGTGTCAGTAATAAATCCCACCCTTTCCTCAGGGCTCTCCTTGTTGGTTCCAATCCCTGATATGCAAATGATTCATACCCTATTATCTTTTTGTGTAGTTCCCCAATCAATCCCTACTGACAGTCTACTCGCTCCCAAACCACTTATTGAAATCAGCTGTGCTAGAGCAAGAAGCAATTGAACATCTGGATGACTTTATCAAAGTTATAATTCATAAGCCCTGACTAGACCACACTGTAGATAACTCTTGTATACATTGGATTTCTTTCCATAACTATTTTCTCCCCCTTTCCCTTGTCCATGAAACACTCCACCCTAAACCTTTGCTTACATAAACATAGAAGCTCTTGGACAGTTGGAAGTGAACTTGGAGAATTTGGGAGGTATATGCATTTTGCCTTTATAAATAACCACAAGCACTTTCAGCAGGAACCAGCCTTATTACTGTTCCGCCTTCAAATGCCTCAATGTCTTCTTTATTATTACATTCCTTTTCCTGTCTTTTGATCCCAAGGAGCCCCAAGGTGACTTTAAGAGTTCAGAAGTAACAATAAAGTTGTATTGAGAATTAATACACCACCACTTCTCGGCACACAATAATAAACTATAGCTATGTGTGCCTTGGTATTGAAGTTAAGTACCGTATCTCATTCTTTCACACAGGCTATCTGCTCAGTATTACTTGAAAAACTTGCCATCTCCCTCTTGTCTCTTAAATTGCTTTCCAAACAGAACTTTGAGTGCCCAAGCGTTTTATGCTTGGTTCTCATATTTCATGTGTTTTTAATACAAGATTTCCCAGAGTTTCTTTTAATTTAATCACAAATCGCATGGAGCAGCTTTTAAGGGCCTTTATTTCAGTTCTCCATAAATTTCTGGTGCTCTTCCTGTTAATATCTTTGGTGCCCTCTGAGGTCTGGGTGGCCACTTTAGTCCTCTTTTCTTTCTTTTTTTACTGATCCATTTCCTTCCTGCCAAAGGGCCACATGAATTGTGCATAAAATTTGCATATGCTGATATATGTATATAAAAAGGTAAAGGTAAAGGTACCCCTGCCCGTACGGGCCAGTCTTGACAGACTCTGGGGTTGTGCGCCCATCTCACTTAAGAGGCATGGGGCCAGCGCTGTCCGGAGACACTTCCGGGTCACGTGGCCAGCGTGACATCGCTGCTCTGGCGAGCCAGAGCCGCACACGGAAACGCCGTTTACCTTCCCGCTGGTAAGCGGTCCCTATTTATCTACTTGCACCCGGAGGTGCTTTCGAACTGCTAGGTTGGCAGGCGCTGGGACTGAGCAGCGGGAGCGCACCCTGCCGCAGGGATTCGAACCGCCGACCTTTCGATCGGCAAGCCCTAGGCGCTGAGGCTTTAACCCACAGCACCACCTGCGTCCCTATAATATATGTATATGCATGGATTCAAATTTTAAGATAATCACTATAAGTTATTACTATAATTAAGCAGAAATGCAATATACTTCACCATAGTATGTTGTCACGCCCCACTGCTTTTGAGATTTCTAAGGCATTTGGCTGATCACAACTACACACCGAGTGTACTGGACTAGACAGCTGCTGCCTAAGACCACAAGCAGAGTGCAAGGCAGAAGTTGAATCTGGTGCCCCAGTAGTGAACCACCCATTTGGCCCCAGATTTGCTATTGCAACAAAACAGCAATGTCTCAGTTTCTTGGAAGGAAGCTGACTCACACCAGCTTGCCTTCTGAGTATGGCAGAGGCAGAGTGTCGGAGCCTCAAAACACTAAAACACTCATTTAATTCCACCTGTTTAACAGAAGGCGAGCCAGTTCATTTCCCATCCAAATTAATCCTCTAATAAATATACTTTGATTCATCCATGAATGGTATCAAATTAAATTACAAATTAATATCTCGCCCAGATCAGTTAATCTTCAATTAATTCACCCACAACTAATTTTCTGCACAAGTTCTGCTCCAAATCTATTCCTCTTCACTTAATTTTGCTATTTGTTGTTCATGTATTTCCCTAAAGTAAAAGCCTTCCCAGATCACCAAAAAGCAATTTGTTGTTTTTTAAAAAGAATTCTCTGTGTTAGAGAAGAAAAAGATCCAAGCTCTTACAGCAGCATTGTACAGAGAACAAGAATAGTGGCTTAAACAAAAGTTTCCTCATTGATGCTTTGAGAAAGAAGCCATGTTCAGTTAATTCTCTACAAAGTAGTATTGTTACAAGTTCAACACATCTGTTGGTTCTTGCATGTGTGCCTACCACCTATGTGGTCCTCTAAAACTTGCCTTCCATAGAGGTGCTTGCTATACTAAATAATAATAATAGTAATAGTAATAATAATAGTAATATTTTTATACCCCACCCATCTAGCTAGGTTTCCCCAGCCACTCTGGGCGGCTCCCAACAGAATATTATAAACACGATAAAAGATCAAACATTAAAAACTTCCCTAAACAGGGCTGCCTTCTAAAAGTCAGATAGTTGTTTATTTCCTTGACATCTGATGGGAGGACGTTCCACAGGGCAGGCACTGCTACCGAGAAGGCCCTCTGCCTCATGAAAAAATCACTTCCACCAGGGGCCCACAAGCCAGAGCAAGACCCTTGGATCATGCTGCAGAGTCCCAAGTTAGAGACCCCTTGCGTGTTACATTGTCCATGAGTTTTGGTGTTCCTATAGTGTTGAGTGATGTGGCTAAACTGACATTTCTCGGTCCAGTAATGATTGATGGCTCTTCATTGGCTTCTTATCATGCACTGGCTGTAACGGCCTTGGATGCTGCAGTTCTATGCTTGTTAGGCTGTGACAGCAGCTATTAACGTCCCAGACTAGCATAGATTGCTCTGATGATTCTGTGTAATGGTTGTGTCTGAATGAAAGCAGCACGTTAAGTGTGTGATTATTTATCCTCCTTCACTCCGGCTTCTAATAACACTTTGATAAATGGCTGCTGTTTAGGAAATGTTTAAATTTTCTGCGGTGAACACTTCTTCTGTTTTAGGGTAAGTAGAGTGGCTGGTGTCTACTATGTATTCAAGAGGAAAGGACTCTCATCTAAGGCAATTCCCCACTCCAGCCTCTTGTGCCCCCTAAATCTTCACCTAAGAGTTGGGGGCAGCACCCAAAAAAAGAGAGAAAGAAATGGGAGGGGGAGAGTCAATAGTTCGCAGATCGGGCCTGCCAATTTTTATGGGTTAGACTTTGAGTGAACTAATTGCACAGCGGTGAAGGTTTTTAGAGTATCTTTTCGCCCCTGATTCTCTGCATTCTCACCTGCATAAACATATCTAGAGTTACAAACCACAAGTGTTCCTTCAAATTGCAATAAGGTAAGTAGATGCTTCCCTCCCATTGTAAACAAGCTGGGCGAAGTTTTACATCCAAATCGAGGTACCCCTGGGCAGTGGGCCAGCAGGGGCTAGCCAAGGATGGAAGCATTCCTAAAAATGGGGCAAGGGGGAGCTCAGCCAACCCACAGTCATTCTTTCCCAACCATTCTTCTTCTAGCGAAGCTGCTTCAAATATTTGAAGGGAGGAGAGGACGCGACTTCATTGGTGCCCACCTCTGCTAGGCTTGATCTTTCTCCTTGTCCTGTCACTTGATAGGGATCTGGGCAGCTGGCCTGATTCTGCACACAGAGCTGCTGCCATCACATACAGTTTAGCCCTAAAAGAAGGGTGGTTTGGTCCTCCGCCTGACTGTGGGCTTCTCTCAAGGTTGGGCAGTGGCCAACTACTTGATGTCGAGAAACTGCTTTGAAAACATCTATGGGAAGCCAGTGCTTTGAAATGGGGAGGATAATGTCAGCCTCGTTAGATGTGTACACTTGGGGCCAGCATAACACTTCTCGAGTTTCCAATTCTTTCCCCCCACTCTTCTTTTTTGTAAACAGAATCAGCCAAATAGGAAGTAAAATTCGGCAGGTCTCTGTGGAGTCGTGATTCCTGACCCTTGCCTGACATTAAAAATGCAGCTAAAAAGCTACTTTTCCGTCATTGTGGCATGCTATGAAATTAACTTTTATGGCAATATGCTAGTTCAGAGACCGCCAAGCTGTTTGGGCCCAGGGACTCATTTGGAAATTGGATAAAATTACATGAGCAACACACAGACACACACACACACACAACTGTGTTGGGTACCAAAAACTGTTGCCTTCAAGCCTCTTTCATCAAGCAGAGGGGGGACATTCCCCAATGGGCACCAGGGAATGTCTCTGCAGGTGCCGTGGGCATAGCCAAGGGAGAGCAAGGAAAGGCAGCTGCCCCCACTAAATCAATAAAAATACATAGTTGAGGTTTTGCACCCCTAACAAAAGGGCTGCCCCCCCCATCCTGGCTACGCCCATAGGGGCACCTGTGTGCCCGCAAGCACATTAACAACCCCTGTACTAGGTATTGCTCGCTGTTGTGTAATGTACTTGGTTCACTTCTGTCAGAGTCCTAGGCAATGCTGTACAGCTGTTTTTTGAGTTATCACTTAATCACCATTACAAGGTTTCCAGAAAGATCAGAACCTGGGGGGAAGAGAATGTGACAAATGAATTAGGAAAGTAAACATTGGCCATCTGTTGAACAGCTCTTAGAAGAAGAAGAAATTATACTTCTACAACCAAACCTGTAAATAAGAATCTAGAGATTCTGGTGAAAAATGTGCTTTCGTGGGGATATTTTCCTTCCTCTATCAATAGAAAAATAGGATGCCTTGATTTCATGCCCAGCCTTCAAGTGCTAGTTAAAACATTAGATTACAAGGAATATTAAAGAGTCATTTAGGGGTGGTTGTTTTTTTCTTGTCAGTGCTAAATTACTGTGGAGTAACACAAGCTAAGGAGGTGGTAAGTGGGCTTGTGTGTTTGGCTTTTCTAGTTCCAGTTGGCTGGCACTCTAGGAGCAGATATTCTTGGAATATGCCATCTGGCAAACTGGCAAACACCCTGACCACGATTAAGCGACCGGTTTGGCTTGCAAAGTTCCACTCAAGGATTAACGCCTTCTATCTTCGCAGCATGCCTGCAGCCTCCAGGGTATAGTAAGCAGCATTTCTGGCAAGAGATGAATATGAACCGCTATTCATCCTGCTGCCTATCCTAGAGATCTTTAGCTGAGAGAACTGGAAAATGAAAGGCAATTCCTAATTTTTACTGTGTGTTTGTGTGAACAGGTGTCCCATTGGACACGAAAGTGGCTCGATATTTTGGATACGGTGGAGAGAATGCCTTCTTTTCTTTTGGCCTCTTATTGTCAGTTTATACCGGTAGATAAATCCGCAGTTTTAAGTCCTCTTATCTGTAAGCAGCTGGCAATTTGAATGAAGATTTTATTCCAGCCAAAACAATAATAAAATTTGCTTTCAGCCCCTCTCTCCATTTCCCTGAAAAGTTGCACCAAGTCTTTTCACTGACAGGAAAGGGAGTTTCTCCCCCTAGTGCTAATTTCTGCATGGGTGTGTGTGTGTGTGGAATAGACAAATTGCACATTGTGGCTGGGGAAGGAAGTGTTAAACTTCCCCTCCCCATCTGCTATGATCTTGATAGAAATTGTGCCTGACATTTAATTTACCAATCACAGTGCATGTGATTTAATCACATTGTTAACATGTAGTGTAGTTAGGCCCTTAGGAAGGCTTTCCCCCCTACATTGATCTTAAACAACCATCTGGCCAAGTTTTGTGATTTTAGTGCAAAGCAGAAAATTCCACAAATAGTGGCAAAAGTCTCTCAAGGCAATCCGGAGCACTGTGGGTAGCGTAATCTGGGCTGGCCTTTTTGTGGGATTTGGTGCACAGCCACGTGATAGGAAGAGACTGGCTGTGAGATGTTGTGTTGAAGTCTCCAGTATGGATGGGCAAATGTCAATGTTGGTTTCTCTCAATTTCTATTATTTCTAATCTCAATTTCAATTTGCCGCTTTCAACACCAGTTTTGCATTTCTCTTCCCCTCCCCAAGACCCCATGAAAATTGTTCAGTAGTTTAGTGCACTTTTCTCCTACCTATACATATTTTTGCAAGCAAATTCCTCTAGAGCACTGCATTTTTGTAGATTCAGCTGGGCCAGATTCAACTAAGTTGTGCAAGCGGAAGCCAGCGCAATAAGCCGTATTCATGCAGTGGGACTCCCTGCTTCTCCTCTCCCCACATACCCCTGCGCCCTCCCCAAATCGGCTTAAAAGGATTAGGACACACACACACACCCTCCAGAACAGCATGAGGAGAGAGGAGAGGAGAAATTGTTTCATGGGGCAAGCAGAAATGATCTCCTTTGTGTGGTGTTGAATTCCACCCTTTAGTTGTTTGGAGAACTCAATCGCAAAATTTAGACAAGTGTGAATTTTGAAGGATATCTGTGTTTTCAGTTGGCATATTAGTTCATGAAGTACCAATTAGCTAGGTTTAGATTAAAATGTGAATAGAACTGAATTGATTCCCCCCCATCCCTAGTTTCTAGGAATTGAATTAATATATTTCTGGGACTACTTGTGTAGAAGAGAAGAACATTTCTGAGTTTATTTTGATTTTGTTTTTACCTCAATATATGTATTTTTTATTTTAAATATTCCTTTTCCTTTCAACAGCTGGACCTAAGGGCAAATGGCTGTCATCCAGATTAATAGCTAATTTGATTTATTGTTGTTGTTGTGTTGCGTGTAGATAAGGATTTCAGATCTTTGCAGGATCCAATCTTTTGTTTAAGTTGGCTAAGTTGCAATGTTTACAGGAACCCAGCATCTGTTCCATAAGAACTGCAGTTCCCCTTTCCTGGTGTATTCCACAAGAGTTTAGCTTGAATCTCCTGGCTCTCCCAGAGCAATGCCTTGAGGGTGAAATTCTTAGTGGAATAAAGTTGGACTAAAGATTTGAAAAAGTAGGTTGTTTTCTCAACATGAAAGGGACATAAATCTGGGACCTCTTCAGATGTTCTTGGGATTTAGGTTGCAATCCATACCCAACTGAATTTGAAATGACTCCTCGGGAGACAAAGTTCCATAGTTGTGCTGGTATTTCTCTAGGCCTATCTACCACCAATGAAACTTACTCATGAAGGAAAACGTGAAAAAGTCAGGTTAATTACACTGGTCAACAACAAATTTGTTGTCTGCGTTTTTTCAGTTGATTTAGGACGAATCTGATGCGCTGAATCCAAAAATCACATTGGTTTTGCTCAATCAGGTCACGTTTTTGAGCTATGGCCACATGTCATTTTTTTACGTTTTTGTTCACATGTACGCTTGTGTGGAGCATTTTAGAAGAAGTTGGTGGGGGTAACATGCCATGTCAAATAATTGTTTTGATTGGAAATGATTATTTTAATGACAAGAAGTATTCAGGTCCGATAGTTCTGGGTGATTATGTTGAAAAGGGATCAGTTTGAAGTCATAAAACCTTGAAATCTTCCATAAATTGGTGCGGCAAAACATAAAGTTGGGGGATCAAAACTAAGTTAATGGGGCAGCCGCCGCACGAAGAATTGTCAAAGGACTCTGCCAAACTGTTAGCATCCAGATTGAAGGAAAAAACCTCCTCTCTGACAGTGCTCGCATCAGCTTCTTCCGCAACAGGCATCAAGAGTACCTCTGTTTTTTCTCAAAAGAGAAGGACTTGGTGTACTGTGCAGATATTGCGCAGCTTCTGCTCAAGCTTGGAGTGCCACAGTACGAACCCAAAGATTGGAGAACTGTTCATTGACAGCAGCAAGCGATCACTGAAATGTGTTCTGCTACAAAATGGCAACCAGTTTGCCTCTATACCCCTGGCTCACTCGACTACACTGAAGGAGAACTATGAAGCAGTGAAGTATGTCCTGGAGAAAATTGGTTATGATCAGCATAAGTGGTTTATTTGTGTTGACCTGAAGATGGTGAACTTTTTGTTGGGACAACAGTCTGGCTTCACCAAGTACTCATGTTTTCTGTGCATGTGGGATATTGGGACCGTGCTCAGCATTACACAAAGAAGGACTGGCCTGTGCGGGAGGAATTGGTGCCTTGCAAAGAAAGGAACTTCATCAACGACCCTCTGGTGGACAGAGACAGAATACTCTTCCCACCGCCGCACATCAAGCTCAGCTTAATCAAGCAGTTCACCAAGGCTCTGGACAAGGATGGTGACTGCTTCACTTACTTGTGCCAGGCTTTTCCAGGATTGACCATGGAGAAGTTGAAAGCTGGCATCTTTGACGGTCCTCAGATCCGTCAGCTCATCAAAGATCCAGAGTTCGGAAACTCAATGAACGAAGTGGAACTGGAAGCGTGGAAGGCATTTGTTCTGGTAGTGAAGAACTTTCTGGGCAACAATAAGGCCAGAAACTACACAGAACTTGTCAACAACATGCTGACTGCTTTCAGAAACCTGGGCTGCAACATGAGCGTCAAGATGCACTACCTATTTTCACATATGGACCGGTTTCCTGGTCCATATGTGAAAATAGGTTCAATGAGTGATGAGCAGGGGAAGAGATTCCATCAGGACATGAAAGAGATGGAGACCAGGTATCAGGGTTGCTGGGATGCAGTCATGATGGCTGACTACTGTTGGACTCTGAAGAGAGACCTCCCAGCCGCTGAGCATTCCAGGAGTTCCAAGAAACGGAAGTTCAAGCCCTGAAGTTTGAAAAATGGTGAAGCAACATGCAATTTACGTGTACTTACCTTTATCAATGCCCACCATTCAGTTTACAGTAATCGATGTTTCTATCAGGTAATCAATATATGTTGTTGGAAAAACATTTTTTTCTCTTAAAAACATATTTAGGATGATATGTGTTGACAAAAATCAGCTGATAATGCCACAAAAATGTAATCGATTTTGTCACAAGATCTGATTTTTTTCAAATCAACATAGCACAAAAACCTGACCTGATGGAGAGAAACGGATGCCATTTCCTGATTCAGCAGTGCAAAAGTACCCTAAATCAGTTGTAGAAATCTAGACAACATTCAAAAAGTAAAAAATTGTTGCCCAGTGTTATTAATTCACTCCGTTCTTTTTCTGCTTCTGTGTTTCCACTGTCAGCTGTATTGTCCATCTTTGATCGGGTCTGCATAGAATATCGAGGCTCTGTATTTTTC
This sequence comes from Podarcis cretensis, assembly GCF_951804945.1. Taxonomy (NCBI): domain Eukaryota; kingdom Metazoa; phylum Chordata; class Lepidosauria; order Squamata; family Lacertidae; genus Podarcis; species Podarcis cretensis. The sequence goes on along the minus strand of NC_137170.1, from coordinate 69,408,709 downwards.
CTAAAAGGAGTAGGTTGTGTCGTGATCTCTTGACACAGCTAACAGAACTTTGCTTTGGTTATAACACCTGGGTAGCAAAACATACCTCCTTCTCTTTGAACAAAAACTTCCTATATTGTGGCCTGATGGTGTGACAGTGGTGCAAAGGAATCACCAAACAAAACCTCCTGGTTGAGTAGACACTTTCCCCACCCTCACCCCTGAAGCCCCTTCATAATAATAGCGCTCTGTTATGGTGTAGCATCATTCCAGGAGTGTTTTAGATGCAAGAAAGAAAAGTCATCCATCACTGAAAAGAGGCAATATGCTTCTGAATACCAGTTGCTGCGAATCGCAGGTGAACAGAGTGCTCTTGTGTTCAGGATATTCTTATGTTCCTTATGAGTTGTGCTGTAACAACAACAGCAACAACTTTTTTCCCAAGAGCAGCAAGGTTGTCAATAACAAGAGGCATCTCCCCCACCCCTGAAATAGTGGTACCTCGGGTTAAGAACTTAATTCCTTCTGGAGGTCTGTTCTTAAGCTGAGGTACCACTTTAGCTAATGGGGCCTCCCGCTGCTGCTGTGCGATTTCTGTTCTCATCCTGAGGTAAAGTTCTTAACCTGAGTTACTACTTCTGGGTTAGCAGAGTCTGTAACCTGAAGCGTCTGTAACCTGAGGTACCACTGTATCCTCCTCCATCCTTGCCTTCATAGTGAGATAGCAAATGACGACGGCGGCGGGGGGGGGGGGGCAATGACAGCATTTTATCCCAGCCCTGTTGCAGCCTCTTCACTCAGTGTTCTGGTGGTTCTGCAAAGTGTGCTCAAAGTGATCTGCTTCCATATTTCATGCTGCCACAGAAGAGTCACAAACTGCATTTTTCCAGTGCAGTAAAACATTGCTTTGCAATGTTCTCCTTTTGATGGGAACAAAATATGGTGCCTCTTTCAGTCCCTATCCTGCCCCAGCTTGTTCTGTACAAGGGAACATTTTGCGCTGTGATTCGTTGTTGTTGGGTGTGCTTGGCTTCTTTTCAGCCTTTTCAGTGTAAAGTAAGCAAAGCTTGTGTGTTAGCAACAGGAAAACAGTGGGGACCTCAACCCAGGGGATGAACAAGTGCCTTAGAAACCAGTTGAGTTGATGTTCAAAGCAGACAGAATGTACTTTTCACATGAATGAATCACATTTGCAAAGAAGAATAAAAATCCTATGAATACTGCCATTCTTCCACAGCCGGGCACCTTCCAGCTGTTTTGAACTACAACTCCCATCAGCCCCAGCCAGCACACCTGTAACATAGGAATCTATACTGACTATGGTTGAGGGGAGTTGTAGTCTAGAAAAGCTGGAGGGCGCCAGGTTGAGGAAGCCTGCTTATACTGATACATCCTGTCTGACTTATACAAGTCTCTGTTGCAAGTCTCCTGATATTCCATCCAATGGAATGGGGCTCATTCACTTTAGGTTACATGTAAGTGGATTCATTCCTTTCCTGCTCTCCGATGTTAATGGAGAAGTGACATTAGCAGTCAATATAATGCATACAAGGAGCACAAAGGAAACGTTTCTTCTCCACAAACCTAGAAAGAAGAAACCTGGAAGTCTGGCAGGAAAGACAATCCATATGCAGCACAGATCTCTGTGCATCACTCTTGCACCATATTGCTTCCTTTCCCATCTAGATTTTCCTGCCTTCAGCTGGGCTTCCTCCGTTCAGCTGCTTGATTTATTTCCTCTTCCCTTCCCAACACTCCATTCCCAGCTGCATCCTTACACAGAACTGTTTTCCCCATGCAAGTGTAGAATTGAAGCATGAACCTGCCTGTGTGTGAGAGAGAGAGAGGGAGGGAGGGAGGGAGAAAGAGAGGGAGCATCTGTCTTGCATACAAAAGGTCCCAGGTTCAGCACTTGGCATCTACAGGTGGAACTGGAAATATCCTCTGTATGAAGTCCTGGAGCATCACTGCCAGTCAGCGTAGACAATTCACAGTGCAAACTAGATGGGCTTTGGTCTCCTTTTGAATGAGAATCATTAAAAAATCTCAGGCTGCCCTGAAGATCAACATATTTATTTTGGGATAAACCTTTGAAGACTACAGTTCACTTCATCCATTGTTATTTTGAGTTGCAGGTGAGGTGTAGACAGCAAGCAAAAGGGTAATAATAATAATAATAATAATAATAATAATAATAATTTAATTTATATCCTGCCCATCTGGCTGGGTTCCCCCAGCCACTCTGGGTTGCTTACATCATATATAAAAACACAACAAAACATTAAACATTAAAAAACAAAATATCCTATACAAGCAACAAACAAACCAATAAATCAATCGAAATCAATAACAATAATAAACAGTTTACAGTTATACCCAAATTAAAATAACCACCAACTCTAAACATTTAATCAACACCAACCCGACAAAAACAAAACAGAGGAACTAAAATTAGAACCATTTAAAATATTTTGAAACATTTTAGTCAGTTGCCACAAACCAAGAGTTGTGCCAGCAATGCCCCAGTGGCCTCCCAGGAGCCCTTTTGGCTGTTCAGGGTGAGTCTGAGCCCTGCCCCCCAGGCCAGCTGGAAATGGGCCTTGCAGAGAGCACCAAGACAGTGACAATGACAAAATTAACAGTGGGAATGCACAAAACTGTGACGTGTGATCCAGACACCCTGGCAACACTTCCACTCGTACCATGCCTAGAAAGCATGGGTCTGAGTGTTTTTCCTCTTGACCCACACTTTCTAGGCATGGGCCGAGATTTCTGGTTGTCCCAATCCTTTCCAAAAGAAAACCCACTCTTTAGCAATAGTTCGGAACAAATGGCAATCCGGGGAAAACTTGAATTGCCATTTGCTCCAACTGATCACTAGAGACTGGTTTTGTCCAGAGGGAAATGGAAGGATAAGAGCAAGCATGGACAAACTCTTACAAAAACCCATTGCCCCAATTCAACCCACAAATGATTTTACTGAATCTCTTTCGCGTTGCAGGTGGATGAAAGTTACTGGAGCCTAATTATCACTTTGTGGTATTTGTATTTATTTGCTAGTAAAAAAATTGAGCACAGAAGTCCACAGCTTTACCATTGAGAAATCTCTGGACCCCCCCCCCCCCAAAAAAAAAAAAAAAACTTCAATGAATTCAGCTTTGTTCTCTGAACTTCAGTGTGCCTCAGTTTGAATGCTGGACTCTATATACATATGAGGAAAGGAGAGGAGTTGGGAGCAGAAAGACATACCTCCTGGTCACTGTAGACAAAAGTAGGGTACTGAGCAGGAATGCTTTGCCAAGACTATTTACAGGTCCCAGGTATGCTTTAAGCAACCTGCCTTGATAGAAAGTGAGAATTAAGAATCACTGCCCATTGAGTGCATTCAGACCAATCCCAGAGTAACATATTTTTGCTGTAACTTGAACATTAGTTTAAGACACCAAAGGTGTCATGGACTTTGAAGACACTCGAACTCAGAATGCAAGGGAGAAACATGCTAACAGGAAGGCATGCTTGGCAAATCCACACTGTGATCAACTCCTGCCCGGGAACCAATGTCCCCAATGTGGAAGGACGTGTGGGTCCAGAATTGGCCTCCACAGTCACTTATGGACTCATTGTTAAAACCGTGTTTATGGAAGACAATCTTACTTGGCTACAAGTGATCGCCAAAGAAAAAGAAGTCATCTTCTATGCATTTTACCAATGGCCAATCTCTGCATACAATTAGTATATTCTACACTCTTCCATATCTGTTCTGCATATTAGTGTAATGCAAAAATTCACAGTCAGTCTGTGATTTAATGCAACCTTCGCCCAAGGAATGTTATGTGCAATTTGCACAGCTCTCTTGGTAATCACCCTGTCTTTGTAAAGTAATTAACAATATCTCCTTAGCACCCCAGCTTCTGTCTGTCCTGCTGGGACAAAGATATTTACAGCTTTGTGGATTCCCTCCCTGCAGAGAGATGTCATCTCTCATTTATTCACTGTGTTTACCATGGTCCTGAAAGGCTTTATGGCAGGAGGCAATAAAGATCTCATTTCAAATTTCTAGTGTCGCTTTTAGTGGGTGGAAACAGCAATACTGTAGCTAGTAATTTTATGGACAGACAGGCTTCTGATTCTTTGTGTCTTGTGCTCTCAAAAACTACAAAAATTCGGCAAAATCAGTATGTGCACACATGTGCATGGGTGTGCAAGTTTGCCTAATTTTGTAGAATTGCAGCACAGTTTGAAATTCCTACTTCTGAAATACTTGGTTCTCACTCTGACTGCTGTTCTCTACTCTCATATAACTTTATTTTCCTTATTTACTAACACAAACTCTCAGAAAGGAACATGGACTTTCCTTGTTGGGAATGTGCTCCAGGCTTCTGATTATTTTGGCTGTCTGTATCTTTTGCAGCACTACACTATTCTTTTCAACCAGACCTGTACAGTGTTCCACTGCAACTCAGATTTATATGAGTGTTATGTTATGCCCATAAAATGAATGCATGCAGTCTGAATAACTGAATTTCCTATCCTTGAAGTTCTACTCTATAGAGTTTAATCAATTAAAGAGATACTTGGGTTCTTTAAGGAGTACCGTACTTTGCCATGTGTTTCCTAATCTGGATCTCTCTACTCCAAATGCTCTGCTAGCAGCAGACTCACTGAATTCAATGAGGTTTATACTACCAGGACATAGGTAGTGACGTGTCCCATGGTGTGATGTGAGAGCACATGAGGCCTCACCTTGCTGAAGCTAAGCAAGTCTGTGTCTGCTATTTTATGAAATCACTTACGCACTCATTCACTCTACCCACAAAACAATACTAGTCGATTCCTGAATGGTTGACCTCCTGGGATTCACATGCGAGGGGACCACCTTGGGTTCTATGATGGAAGAAAGGCAGAATATAAATATAGGAATGACTATCATGGTTCTGTAGAGGTTTAGTGTTCCAGCCATGCAATCTAGGCAAAGTGTAGGACATATTGAGCACATTGAACTCAATGGAACTGAAGTGTGCAGGTATATTTAGTTTATGGGCTATGTTTTTACCCCACCTTCTGACAATGAATGTCTTTCAAAGACCCTCCTAAACTCTTTCCAGCGTGAATCAAGTTCATGCTCAACATTGGTGAGTGAGGCTCCTTAATTGTGTTGGAACAGTAGGTTATACTTTTCTTGAAAATCACATCTGCCACTGAGAATTGATTTTCCCCCCTTTTCTTCTTCTTCTTCTTTTTTCACCTGTTTTTATAAACTGAGCCCTTTTATGTCTTTCTTTTGGAGGGAGAGGCCAGCAGGAAGGCATCAAAATAACCAGCGATGGGGAGGGGGTTTGTCTGTGACCTGCTGAGATTTTCTGTACTTGTAACAAGGAGTCTGGCTGCATGAGGTCAGTGAACAGAAGGACCAGAGTAGCCATACCACAGCCTGTTGTGATCATGACCTTTATTTCAATGGAAACTGGTAGCGAGAGGAAGGATGAACGATCTGAAGGGCAAGTCAGTGTCACAGTTGCAGTTCGGTCCCAGATGATGGCTCTGCTTATAGATAGGCAGCTTGGCAATAGGTTTCCATTGTCAGTTGCAGAGCTTTTCAGGAGCTTGCCTTTTGTGTACGGGCCAAAAGATATGTAGGGTGGCAGTTTGAGAATGCAAGGAGAGTGCTGTGATAATTATAGGCATGGAACAGCTGCTCAAAACAGTCCCACAGGCAAACATTTGAGCTTGCGTCATAATCCCTTGTGAACAACCCTCCTCCCTGCCTGTTACGCTTCTGTTTTCTGCTATTTGGCTTTAGCCTGTCTTCCGTGTGAAAATGTGCAATTAGTTCACAGTGCATGTTCTAATATGAACTCACACTGTTTCTGAGGACTTGTTCTCCAAGTCACCTTTTGAGCATCTTGACATTTCCAAAGAGTTCTGACCTCCTCTGTTGGTCTTTGAGAAACCATCAACACGGGGACAAAGGCATCAGCTTCTTCAGACAATGCAACTTCAGGCAATGTCCTCTGAACATTGAGGGGACCTTGCTCCCTCAAAATGAAAATATTTGGGGGGCCAAAACTGCCTCAGCCCCTAGGAGTCAGAGTCTATATATGGGAAGCTTCCAGACAACCTGTTTATTGAGCATTTGTTCTGTGCACAAAGAGGTTATAGGATGTTGTGTCAAGCAACTGTTTCCCCTCATTTTCTAGTTCATTCCCCATTGCTTGCCTTGTCTCCAGAAGTCTGGTGTGGGGGCAGGGATTGGGTTTTGTCACACAAGAGTGCTAGATGAATTGGAGTTGTGAAACCTGAATTTGCCAGTAGGCAATGACGAACAGAATCCCCACCCCAAAATAGTCTGCAGGCCTCCATGTGAGTAAGAGGAGACATGACAGGAGTGTATAAAATTATACATGGCATGGAGAAAGCGGGTATGGAGAAGTTTTTCTCCAGAATACTAAAGTCATGGACATGTGATGGTGCTGAATGTTGGAGGGTTTGGGCCAAAAATTAGGAAGTACTTCAACAAAGGTGCATTGTTGAACTACAGAGTCTGCTCTCACAAAAGGCAGTGAGGCCACCACTTTAGATGGCTGTAAAAGCAGATTACACAAATTCATGGAGGTGAAGGCTAGCAGTGGCTGCTAACCCTGGTGCATAGGAGCCAACTCCTAGGGGCTGAGGGGACTTCGTCCCCCCCCCAATAAAATATTAGAGGGGGCCGGGTACCTCCAAAATTGATGGACATTGCTATTCAAATGGTGTGCGTGCACTGTGTCATGTAGCTGATTATGCAGGACGGGCCTTACCTGCCCCCCCAATATTTTTTTCAAGTTCGCACCCCTGTCCTGATGGTTATGTTCTACCTCCACTCTCAAAGACAGCATGCTTCTGAATACCCATCTGAACCAAAGTCATTTTGTGCATGGCTTTGTTGTTGTAAGTCAGTCTGAGTTGCTTTTGCGAGAGCGAGAGGAGAGAGAGAGAGAGAGAGAGAGAGAGAGAGAGAAGTGACTAAGTGAAAGAAAGAAAGAAAGAAAGAAAGAAAGAAAGAAAGAAAGAAAGAAAGAAAGTTCTAGTGGGGTTAAATTTATCTGATTTAGCAACCTTTGCCTCTCAATTTTTTTGTAAAGAAGCCCAACAAACTACCAGTTATTTCAGTGGACCATATACCAACTTTCTGCACAAGCAACATATTCTAGGCTATTGCAGTCACATAAATAGCACCGTTCATATCTATTGTGGGCTAATTCCATCACTCAATGAGATTTTCCACGCACTGACTGTCCCTAGGACTCTCTTTGAACTGAGAACGTTTGGTATTCTGCAAAACTGTCCGGCTTCCCAGAGTTGATTTCTTCCAGAATGGCAGCGTTTGAAACATTGCACAGTCTTTTACTGTAGCAATGCCATATCTGAAGAAATGACTCAATGTCACTAAATACATTAATACAATGCGGCATATTTTCATTTCTTTTATCTTTCCTGTAGATTGCTTTAACTATCCAAAAGATGGACCAGCATCTCCAAAGAAGTTCAAGAACGTCCCTGAGCTTGACTTCAGAGGCAGGTTCTCCTCTGTGTCCTCTGAGTGGGCCTTGGTAAGAGTTATCCCAGAGGAAGAGATGACGGAAAACAACCTTCTGGCTGTCCGGGTTATGGTGACCAGTGATGGAAGCAGGTATTTTGGGATGCTTGGATTTGGGAATTGAAACCAGCCTATTTCCCAGCAGGAAGGAGAAAACATGGTTTAGGAAAACCCAGGCATTGTAAAGTCTGTTTGTTAAAATAAACACAGGAGGTGGTATGGGGGAAGGAAAGATGATGCACCAGGAACATTATTTTTTACAGCTGCCTTGAACCTCTTTTGGGCATATGATTAACTTGCAGGAAATATTTACATCCTACACAAAGTTCTGAGTCAGTGCTTTGGGGAGAGGGATTTAATTGAATCAAGACTGGTTCTGCCTCTTATAAAAATTACAGTATTTGAGGACTATTAGAGTTTTCAGGGAAGTAGCACATTCTAGGCCATGATTTTCATCGCCTAAATATGAAGAAGTCCTGCCCTGTTTTGCACTTTAATTACTTTCGCTCAAAGGTAGCCGAAGTGGACTAAAACTCACATCATCCATCAACACTGGCCTTCCTGGCTGGGACTGATGGGACACAGAGTCCAACAACATCAGGAGGGGAGCACACTAGGTCCATTTATTGCAGCTCTCCTGGTCTGAATAACCATCCAAAACCCAAAGATAGCAAAGTTTTATGAAAAAAGGGATTGGACATTGGCTAAAATGCAGAAAATATGACTAGGAGCAAAAAAATGGGGGAAATAAGATTTTTTTACTTAATAAATAGCCCCTGAGAACAAGCAAAACTTGTGTACACAGTTTTCATAAATAATAATAATAATAATAATAATAATAATAATAATACTTTATTTATACCCTGCCCATCTGGCTGGGTTTCTCCAGCCACTCTGGGCAGCTCCCAACAGAATTAAAAGCACAATAAAACGTCAAACATGAAAACGTTCTATACAAATAGAGAATGCTAGTGGTACAGCAATTAAGAGTATGCCTTTGCTTCTATTCCAAATTCTTGCATTCTATATTCATTTCCAAAATGAAATAAATGCATGTTTATTCATAATTCTTTTTTGGGGGGGTGTGATGAAAATATAGAAGCAAATGGGAGGACCAGTTATTGGAACTGGTGAGACATTGCATTGCATTGCATTGCATTGCAAATTGACCATTCTGTAGGCAGGGGGATCTTGGAGTGCTCTGGAAGTGTCAAGACATGAGAACTGTCAAACTTGAAGCATAGAAACATTGACGTAGAAACTTCCTGAGGCACTGCAAATTGATACAACAAGGGAACATTTTGTAGGGAGGAGGGGAATCTCAGAGTGCTCTGAAGGTGCCATGACATGAAAACTGCCCCGCTTGTTGAAGTGGAGAGCAACTGGGAAGCTTAGACGATGTAAGGAAAGGAGAGAGATTCAATTCAGTTTGCATTTAAAAGTGAACCTACCTGATGTCAGGGCGGGTGTCAGGAACAGGTCAGCAGTAACTCACAAGATGTCAGTGAAGTTAACACTTTACTCAAAGAAACAGCTCAGGCCTAATGAGCACAGCAACTCTTCCCAGTAAGTCTTGCCCCAAAGAGGCGATTGTGAGACTGATGGTCCCCACCTTCCCATAGCTCCCTAAGTCACCTCCTTAGATTTCTTCCCAAGCAATCTGAGGCTCCATTGTCTTGCCTGTCTTTGCTCTGCCCTCTTCGTGCCTCTTCAGTTTCAGGGAGACCAGGGGGATGAGAGCAGGTCAAAGCAGAATGGGGACACCCCCTGGCATCTTTAGCAGCCTGTCTCATATCTGTCTTGCTGCCCCCCAACCCTGCTCTCCAGCCTCTGCTTCTGCCTCTGAGTCTGGACTGCTGTCTGCTACAGCCTCTTCCTGCTCACTAAGCCCTGTTGCCTCTTCCATTTCCAACATCTCCTCCCCCCAGTCTGCTCCCTCTTCTTCCTCTGACCACTCATCATCATCCCACCACCAATTCCCAGGCTCTGAACCATCTTCCCTTAAGGGTTCCCCAGCTGGTGTCTCCCACCATGACACCAGTTTGGACTTTCTGAAACAACAGTGAATTAAAACACAGACATCCTTCAAAATTCACATTTCTCCAGCGAAGTAATGTGTACAAAAATGCATGTATTTGAGTAAAGGGGGGGGAATGCATATACTAATTAAAATAGCATAGAAAATAACGTAGAAAACACATTAAGGGAAACTGACTTGCAAAAATGTGTGTATTAGGCAAAATTGCCCACAAAAGCGGGTAAATTAGGAGAAGTTCAAACTGAAACGCTGATCAATTTTCTTGAGTTCTTTTAACACCCCCCCAAAAAAAAAAATATTGAGGGAAAGAGAAGCTGAGATAAACAGAGGCTGACAGATCCATGCATCTCTAAGAGAATGTATCCTGTGGCATAAGAAGAGCCCATCAGTACCGATGAAGAATAGCAGTTCGAAAGCACCCCCGGGTGCAAGGAGATAAATAGGGACTGCTTATTGGTGGGAAGGTAAACGGCGTTTCCGTGTGTTGCGCTGGCTCGCCAGATGCAGCTTGTCATGCTGGCCACGTGACCCGGAAGTGTCTCTGGACAGCGCTGGCCCCCGGCCTCTTAAGTGAGATGGGCGCACAACCCTAGAGTTGGACACGACTGGCCCGTACGGGCAGGGGTACCTTTACCTTTACCTTTACCTTTACCGATGAAGAAACTCATGGGTTCCCATCAAGCTTAGTAAAAATATCTATGGCATGAAACTGATTTCTGCATTAAATTCAGACTGCCTCAAATTCCTGGAAAGTGCTAAAAGTAATTGAAGAAGCTAGTGCCTTTGCAATCAGTGTTAAGCTACTGTGAATATTTAAGTTGCAACTGCTCAGCACTTTCCATTGACCCATGCTTATGAAGACAGAAGTGCAGCTGTGAAATATTTGACGGGCAGTTTTGTTCCACTTGCTGGCCATATGCTATTATCGTGACAGGTCTTTCTCTTTTTTGCTTCTTAGCTCAGATCTAGAGCCTGATTTTGATGGGGACGCATCTATCTCTGAAAGTGATGAAGGGCTGTTCCCATTGCCTGAGCCAAGGACCAGTGCCCCATCCCTACAAAAGCCTCTGTTGCAGAAAACAAGCTTGGGGAAGAAGGAAGAAGGCCATGAAAAGTCCAAGGCTGCAAATGGCAAGTTCTGTAACAACTCAATCCATTCACGCCATCAAGGGGTCATTCAAAAGCTGTTGTTGTTGTCCAGAGAGTGATTGGATTTAACTGTGCAACTTGTGAATGTTGGGATTCCAAATTTCCCAAAGCTTTTTAGCTTTCAGGAGTTTGGCCTTAGCTCGCCCACACCTACGGTAGCCAAAAGGGGAAGAGGCTGGAGCTCCAGCACCTTTAATAGTTAGAGTAAGTTGGATCTTCTGAAATGCCTAGCTCCAGAACTATTAACAGTTCATGATCCTGTCATCTTTGGTAACTGACCACTCTAACCAGATTCCACTGTGACACAGCCAATGGCGGCCAGAGGGACTGTTACTCTAAAGCACTGCTGGGGAAGCCTAGGCCCTCCAGGTACTTCTGAACTACAGCTCCCGTCAGTCCCAGCCAATATGGCCGAAGGTCAGGTATAATGGGAATTGTAGGCCAGTAACATCTTGGTGATCATAGGATGCCCACCAATACTCAAGAGCAGAAGTAAGGAACCTGTGACCCTTCAAATGTTGATGAACTGCAACTCACATCCTCACAGGCCACTGGCTGTGCTTGCTGGTGCCAATGGGAGGTGTAGTTTAGCAACATCTGGAGGGCCAATGGCTCCCCACACCTGCTCTAGAGAGTGGGGAGGGGATTGTGGAATTAAAAAGAAAAACAGAATACATCACAGAATACATCCAAACAACTGAACGCAACACTGCAAAAATGCATAGGCCTGAATTTGCATGGTTGCAAGGTAAGTGTCATTAAACACAATAATACTGATAGAATCCTGAATAGGTTTCATTCTTTTATTTTTCCATTCTTTTATTTTTATCCTTGTTTCATTTCAAAAGACCAAGGTTTTTCATTGTGACCTGTAACCGCTCTGCAACCACAGGCTTCTCCAGTTGCCTTTGATGTGAAATTGTTCAGAGAAATATCAAGTGGAGGTTAATTCGGTTTTTTGCTCTGACAGCACATTGCAAACATAAATTTGCAGAACAATAACTTGATAAAAAAGGCAATATTTTAATCCAAGCACCCCAGGCAAAGAGCCTTGTATGAATTAAATTGCTGTTTGAATAACGATTATCTTTGGAAATGCAACAGGGAACTGAAGAGGTGTCCAGCTGAAGAGGACCATGTGTAATAACAGCAGAAGCCTTTCTCTTCCCCTTACTTTGTTTTGGCCAAACAAAGCTCAGCTTTCCTTCTCAAGATCAATCTATGTTACAAATGTTCCTCTTAGCTTGCTGTTATCTTACCTCCAAACTCTTCATTGTCATTGACAGGGTCACATGGTACATCATGTATTTTCTCCCTTTTTTGCTCCTTAGTTGCCGTTTATATCTCCGTTCCACCCCCGAAGCTCTGTTGCATATGCTTTCTTACTTTCATTGTTTGTTTGCCTGCGCAGTGCAACTAGCTTTTTCCTGAAGCATATTGGAAGAGTTCTGTTTATTGTGCTCTGCATATTCCCATGGGAATGGTCATGGTGATAAATAACTTCTGCAGAGAAAGACAAATGTTACATTTTCTCCCTCAGTTATATGAAAGCCCACAAGGAAGAGAAACAATAAGAGCCATAGAATCTGCAGTGCACAAAACAAGCTCTTGTGACGCAGGATTCTGTGAAAGTTAATCATTTAAAAGTTGAACAGCAATTCCAAGGAGTTGAGAAGTGGCACTTTCTGAGGAAACACTGGTTGGTGAACGTTGCCCTCTAGTGGTTAATAGGCACTTTCATATTGATCCGCATGCCTACTTGGTCTTTCAAGTTGCTGACTGTAAACCTATGCTTGAAAAACAGAAATCTTAACTATATACTCTGCTGGCAGGGATGAGAAGCAGAAGCTGTGCCTCTCTAGATGGTGCTGGACTTCAGCTTCCATCAGCATCACCCAATGGTCAGGGGATGGTGGGAGCTAGTAGTCCAAACAATATCCAGAGGCAAGAAGGTTTCCTGCCTCTGCTCTACTGCTTAAAATGAAGGCCTTTTCAGATGACACTAAAGATGCAACCAGTGCTGTTTTTCTGGGGAAAGGTGTGCCAGAGGTCACTCTTGCTCTCTTAGAATGGGAATGGTGCCCACCTGAGAGGTGCCGGAACTGAGTTCCGGCTGGAAATAAAAACCTCTGGATGCAACTCTATACAGTGGTATAGAGTGGTTTATATACAGTGGTCTATACAGTGGTTTTTTTGCATGTATATAAATTACAAATGGCTAATGTCTGATCTAGATAGTGCAGATCTAGAGATTGTTTGGTGTTTGATTTGGAATTGCCAATGTGTTATAGTAGCTCAGGGCAGGGGGTGGGGTGGGATATACTATTCTTGGAACCATGGAATTTCACTTCCAGGGCAGGGAATGGAAGCACAAAAGGACATACAGTTGCTTGACCCCTTAGTGAAACCTCTATTCATTCAATATATTGTTTTAAATCTTTTTCAAATGGACCATTTTAAAGTGTCCTTTTCCATCTCTTTAGCTCTTCAACGAGCCCAGAGTCTTCGAGAACCTTCTTCATCGAAAAAGTACCAAAACTGGAAGAAGAAAATTCAGTCAAGTAAGATTTAGAATGGGTCTTAACTGTTTTCCTTTCCACTGGTTCCCTGCTCCAAATCCCTTTCCTCATGAGGTTTTCCCCTGCTGGGGTTTCAAGTGAATGATAGTCACATGATTGGTTCTCCCTTCTGGCCCATCCTGCGTCTGCAAAACATACATGTGTTAGAAGTTGGAGTCCAACAGCATCAGTGGAGGATCTGCCTTGCTTGCAGAAGGCTATCCATGGCCCCTAATCCTGATGCCTATGTTCTGCTTCCACTAGCTTCTGAATGCCAGGTGCTGGAGGGGAGAGTGTTGCTGTGCTTGGGTCCTGCATTTGGGCTTCCCGGAGGTATCTGGTTGGTTTCTGTGACAACTACCTCCTGTGCTAGATGGGCCCACTGGCCTGATCCTGCAAGACTCTTCTTATACTCTTACAACAGAAGGTCCCAGCTTCAATTCCTGATATCTCCAAGTCAGGTTAGGAATGTCTCCAGTTTGAAACCCCAGAAAGCTGCTGCCCTAGATGGGCCAATGATCTGATTTGGTGCAATACAGATTCCTGTGTTCTTGTGATACTGCTCAGGTATCTCTTGCCTGTGGTCTGTCTTCTACTATGTACATGTGGACCTCTCAGCATCCGGGGGCACAATTGGATCTTTGAGCAAGTTGCTGTCACAGTGGCATGCCCATTTGGTTAGCACAGCTACATACAATCTCTGAAGCTGTTATTCGGCTTCTGCAATGCATTCTACGTGGGTCTACCTTTGAAGGTGACCTGGAAACTACAACTAATCCAGAATGCGGCAGCTAGACTGGTGACTGGGAGTGGCTATATAACACCAGTCCTGAGAGATCTGCATTGGCTCCCAATACATTTGCGAGCACAATTCAAAGTGTTGGTGCTGACCTTTAAAGCCCTAAACGGCCTTGGTGCAGTATACCTGAAGGAGCATCTCCACCCCCATCATTCAGCCCAGACACTGAGGTCTAGCTCCAAGGGCCTTCTGGCGGTTCCCTCACTGCGAGAAGCAAAGCTACAGGGAACCAGGCAGACGGTCTTCTTGGTAGTGGCGCCCGCCCTGTGGAACGCCCTCCCACCAGATGTCAAGGAAATAAACAACTATCTGACTTTTAGAAGACATCTGAAGGCAGCCCTGTTTAGGGAAGTTTTAATGTTTGATGTTTTATTGTGTTTTTAATATTCTGTTGGGAGCTGCCCAGAGTGGCTGGGGTATAAATAATTTATTATTATTATTATTATTATTATTATTATTAGGCACAGTAATTGTGAGAACTTGCCAGAGCCCACTTCCTATAATAATAATGCTGTTGATAATAATAATAATAATAACAACAACAACAACAACAACAACAACAACAACAACAGCATTAAGAGTAATAATCCTGACTGCAGTTTCCACAATTAGTTTCTATTTTCTTCTTCTTTTCTGTAGTTTCTTCCTCTTCTACCGAAGTTTGTAAGACCTGTTTTTGTATAGCAGTGCCTTCGCCTACTGGTTAAAAACCAACAAGAGGCAAAACTTTAACAATCTTTTAAGGGTAGGTGGGGAGCAAGCCTACTGCCAGCTCCTTTTGCAGCTTGCTCATTTACACATTTGTTTAAAGCTTTGCCTATCTATGTGTGTAAACCTCCCATGTGGGTCTGGTGATGAATCTCCAGAGGGAGCTAACAGCCCACCAGAAGGAGATGAGTGAATTTTAAGAAAATAGCAAAACCCATCTACTGACAGAAACCAGCTCCTGCCCCAACCACAGTATTTAGATTCACCACCTCCACCCGCCATTGTCTGAAAAGCTGTGGTTTTAATATCTTTGTAAAATTCAGTGTGTCTAGAAACCAGAATCTTCAACACGGACTTGTCACCCAGGCCAGTGTGTGCGTGCGTAAGTTCAGTTCACTTTTTCCCCCCTTAAGTGAGCGCATTTCATGATGTCAATGTAAAAATAAGGGGACCTGTAATCTCTTCCAGAATCTAGATAGAAGTGCAGTCACATAATATTCAAATAAGCCTTTAAACTGGATCAGTCAATCAAACAAACGAACAGGAACAGTTTTTCTGTTGGCTTGCGGTGAAGCCGAGTTCCTAAGGTTCAGGTGTGTGTGTCATCTGAATTCATTTGCACCTATTTATGCAAAACTCATCTTTCTCTCCACTAAACAATTCCATGGCTTCCCCACCTCCACAAGCAGCCATTTGCAAAAGCTAATCTGATGCAGGTGTGCTTCAGTGCTTTTGTCTGGGTTTCCTGCTTTTGGCACTAATTTGGGTGCCATGATCTAATGAACTAATGAAGGGAGAGGAGGGGTGTAGCTGAAGAAAATCACATGCTGCTGCTAGAATAGCAAGGTGGTGCAAGTGTTGAAGTTTGGCATATCTATTGCAGCAGATTGCAGAAATAGTCTGTTAAGACTGCTGGTTGAAAGAATAAAGAAACTTAATTTGTTGATAAGCAAATCCATTCAGAGTACATACAAGCTTATACAGGAACAGATGGGGCTCATTAACCTGCAAGGTAGCCCATCTAAGAGAAGAAAAACCCTAATCCAGTGATGGCCAAACTTGGCCCTCCAGACTACAACTCCCATCATCCCTAGCTAACAGGACCAGTGGTCACGGATGATGGGAATTGTAGTCCCAAAATGGCTGGAGGGCCAAGTTTGGCCATCACTGCCCTAATCCTAAACCTCCACTGCCTTGCAGTTATGCTCATTCATAAGAAAGGCTTCAGGAATAAACCCTGAGGAACAATCTGTATCCATTGCCTTGTGGAACTTCTTTGGGAGAAGCAAAGGCTAAGGAGGAAACTCTACACAAATTGAGAGTGGAGTCCCTAAGGCAGTCGGATGGCATCTTGTATGTCTCATTCCAGCAACTCCTGCAACCAAGCTGGTGCCAAACATGTTGCTCTGCTTTCCTTTGGACCACGTCCGTGAGGCTGATATTGTGTTTTTTTAAAAAATATTTTTTATTAACAGGCCAGTCAAATCACATTATTTCCAAATCACATTAGTTCCAAATTATACAGCCAGATTTTTAAATTTTGTTGGGGGTACCCATACATCAAGCTCTGAACGATTCCAAGCATCACTTATATTGCTGCTTTAATTAAACAGTTCTATCCAGTCCCATCCAGATAGTCTCTTTATTACTTTCTTCATCTTCTTGTTATTATCATATATTCCTTTCTTTGCGATCTCTGATAATCTTCACAAGCGGCTTGGAAACAGACATCTTCTGTGTGGGTTTTACACTCTCCAAAAATCATATCACTTAGGGATAGCCGTTCGACACTTCCATAAAAAAGATTTATCTTCGGTCTGTCCTTTAATTTTCTCAGGCTTGCCAAGTATATCAGGAGGGCTCTGTCAGGTTAAGATCACATTCCAAACATCTTTCACATTCCGATGAACCTGATCCTCCTCCCCCCGTCTTTCTTCGACAAGCCTGTCTTAGCGAGACGCCATTTAAAGCTGTGTCATAAAATTTTCCTCCGTTCTCCGTTGTTTACCAGTCCTCTCTTTAATTCATATCCACTCCACACAGTTTTTGAATTCCTGCTTGTGACTAATCAAATGCAACAATCTTCTTTCTTGGGGTGGAGGGTTATTAATAATCACATAAGGCAAAGAAAAGAAAAGTTTTTTCCTCCACCCCCCTTCTATTTCACTGCAAACATACCAGTCTCTTAATGGTGGTTTCATCACTTGATTTATTTGTCCCATCCGTTGCTCTGGTCCCAGAGATCCATTAATCAGCAGTCTTATCTCCCGAACTTTGCTTGATGTATGTGCTTTAGCTTCTTTCCAATTATATTTCCGAGCTAAAGCGAACCAGCACGCGCTGATTGGAGACGGCGTCAGGAAGAGGCGACCACATCGAGGGCTTGTGCCAAGTGACCGGCACCCCCGACTTTCGAATCCGGGGGTGCATTATGGACACCGCTGGCAAGGCAGCCCCCCATCTCCTTGGGGGGGTGGGAAGGCTGCATACTTCCCATAGCAGCCTCTTAATTACCTCGTATGGGTCGGATAGATGTTATTGTCGGCCATCTTGCAATGCGCCACCTGGTGGCCCCCGTGAGGCTGATATTGTTGTCTGCGCAGCCCAAGACCTCCACACACTGCCCAGGCTTGTGCTCAAGGGAGGTCACTTCAGTGCTGCTAACATAGCAAAACAAGCTTATGCATGGCTTTCATGGAGTCATGAAGTTAACAAAAGGAAGGTCTAACACTGAAGAAGAAGCAGCAGGAATGTCAGATATGAGAGAAGAACAATTTGCAGGTAGATACTCAAGAAGGAATCAGCGAGGGAAGAATAGATAGCTTTTTTGTCTACTGCCACACACTGGTTCAGGTCATGTATTGCAAGCATTGTTGCTTTACTCTCGGTCATGAGCTGATCACCCCAAGAAAGAAAGAAAGAAAGAAAGAAAGAAAGAAAGAAAGAAAACGGTGACAAGTGGTGAAGGAGATGGGGCTTAACATGTTTGGGATGTTTTATGCTTAGAAGAAAGTGTGGTTGGGGAAGGATGATGATGGGATGCAGAGGAGGAGGAGGAGTTTGGATTTGATATCCCGCCTTTCACTCCCTTTAAGGAGTCTCAAAGCAGCTAACATTCTCCTTTCCCTTCCTCCCCCACAACAAACACTCTGTGAGGCGAGTGAGGCTGAGAGACTTCAGAGAAGTGTGACTAGCCCAAGGTCACCCAGCAGCTGCATGTGGAGGAGCGGGGAAGCGAACCCAGTTCACCAGATTACGAGTCCAACGCTCTTAACCACTACACCACACTGGCTCTCTCCTCCCCCACATTATGCTAGAACCTGTGAAATTGATGGGAGATCAGGACAAACAAAATCCTGTTTTCATACAGTACATAATAAATGCATGGTGGTAGCCACTGACTTAGATCAGATGGGCAGAAGGTAGATCAGGATTTACTGGCAGATTGGCTAATAGTTCTCCTAAGTGTCGCAGCAACAACAAAAGGCTTTTTCTTTCTAAATACGGCTGCTCTAATGAAGAAAGCATTTTTTTGGGGGGGGGGGAATCCAGGGATGGATTTTTACATGGAATGACTGCTAACTCCACTCACTAGTAAGAACAAACAATTGGGCTAAGCATGTTCTCAAATACATCCTGTTTCTTAATTCTAAGGTTGTTTCCCAAGCTGCTATTGTGCATCTGGCTCTGACTGGTGGATTTTGGGGTTCTGGAAAACTGAAGCCTGCCCACATTTGGCTTCACAGCTTTGACCTGAGCTTAGACATAGTTATGAAGGACCACTCTTACTTAGTTAACTAATCCTAAAGGTTCAGAGGTGCTATTCTGAATAGCAGCTGCTATAGACCAAGCAAAGGGAGAGGATGTTGCCTTCATGCAGCCTTGTAGCTTGCAAAGTAAAACTAAATATAAAGTATGGTGATGCTGGCTAGGGAACCTGTGGCTACAAGGCTCCTTTCAAGCCCAGCCAGTTGGCTTTCCAAGAAGCACCTAGTTGACCACTGTTGGAAGCCGGACGTTGGACTATGGTGGCTCTTTGGTCTGAATCAACAGAGCTGCTCTTACCTCCATTCCTTGAATCCTAGGATCTGAAGGTAAAACTAAGAAGTGTGGGAAAGAAGCACATTACAAGGAAACTGCTAGCAATCACTGGGATAGCAAGGCTATCCCAGTCCAGAAATGGCCATAGATGGCAAACTTGCTGGAGCTGGGACAACTTTGCTAGGCACTTTTGGGGCAAAGGTTGTTCATATTGCTCTGGCGTGGGCGTCACTGGGGTTAGAGTATGTGTGAAAGGGTCGAGAGCACTGTCTGATCCAATGGTATTGGTTTAGTTTCAGTTGCTGAAGCCGAGGTGAACGAAACACTAGGAGAGTCCTGCTCTCTGGATATCTTTGCCTATGAATCATAGAATCATAGAATCATAGAGTTGGAAGAGACCACAAGGGTCATCGAGTCCAACCCCCTGCCAAGCAGGAAATACCATCAGAGCACTCCTGACATATGGTTGTCAAGCCTCTGCTTAAAGACCTCCAAAGAAGGAGACTCCACCACACACCTTGGCAGCAAATTCCACTGTCGAACAGCTCTTACTGTCAGGAAGTTCTTCCTAATGTTTAGGTGGAATCTTCTTTCTTGTAGTTTGGAACCATTGCTCCGTGTCCGCTTCTCTGGAGCAGCAGAAAACAACCTTTCTCCCTCCTCTATGTGACATCCTTTTATATATTTGAACATGGCTATCATATCACTCCTTAACCTCCTCTTCTCCAGGCTAAACATGCCCAGCTCCCTTAGCCATTCCTCATAAGGCATCGTTTCCAGGCCTTTGACCATTTTGGTTGCCCTCCTCTGGACATGTTCCAGTTTGTCAGTGTCCTTCTTGAACTGTGGTGCCCAGAACTGGACACAGTACTCCAGGTGAGGTCTGACCAGAGCAGAATACAGTGGCACTTTTACTTCCCTTGATCTAGATGCTATACTCCTATTGATGCAGCCCAGAATTGCATTGACTTTTTTAGCTGCTGTGTCACACTGTTGGCTCATGTCAAGTTTGTGGTCAACCAAGACTCCTAGATCCTTTTCACATGTACTGCTCTCAAGCCAGGTGTCACCCATCTTGTATTTCTGCCTCTCATTTTTTTTGCCCAAGTGCAATACTTTACATTTCTCCCTGTTAAAATTCATCTTGTTTGTTTTGGCCCAGTTTTCTAATCTGTCAAGGTCATTTTGAAGTGTGATCCTGTCCTCTGGGGTGTTAGCCACCCCTCCCAGTTTGGTGTCATCTGCAAATTTGATCAGGATGCCCTTGAGTCCATCATCCAAGTCATTGATAAAGATGTTGAATAAGACCGGGCCCAAGACAGAACCCTGTGGCACCCCACTAGTCACTCTTCTCCAGGATGAAGAGGAACCATTGATGAGCACCCTTTGGGTTTGGTCAGTCAGCCAGTTACAAATACACTGAGTGGTAGCATAGTCAAGACCGCATTTTACCAGCTTCTTTACAAGAATATCATGGGGCACCTTGTCAAATGCCTTGCTGAAATCAAGGTAGGCTACATCCACTGCGTTCCCTTCATCTACCAGGCTTGTAATTCTGTCAAAAAACGAGATCAGGTTAGTCTGACATGACTTATTTTTCAGAAATCCATGCTGACTATTGGTGATCACAGCATTCCTTTCTAGGTGCTCACAGACTGTTTGCTTAATGATCTGCTCCAGAATCTTCCCTGGTATTGATGTCAGACTGACTGGGCGGTAATTATTTGGGTCCTCTCTTTCCCCCTTTTTGAAAATAGGGACAACATTTGCCCTCCTCCAGTCTGCCGGGACTTCGCCTGTTCTCCAGGAATTCTCAAAGACGACTGCCAGTGGTTCTGAGATCACATCTGCCAGTTCTTTTAATACTCTTGGATGCAGTTCATCTGGCCCTGGAGACTTGAATACATCTAAACTAGCCAAGTATTCTTGTACTATCTCCTTAGTTATTCTGGGCTGTGTTTCCTCTGCTGAATCATTTGCTCCAAATTCTTCAGGTCGGGCATTGTTTTCTTTATCGGAGAAGACTGAGGCAAAGAAGGCACTGAGGAGTTCAGCCCTTTCTGTGTCCCCTGTTTGCATTTCACCATCTTCTCCTCTGAGTGACCCCACGGTTTCTTTGTTCTTCCTTTTGCTACGAACATACCCATAAAAGCCTTTTTTGTTGCTTTTAACCTCTCTAGCAAGCCTGAGTTCATTCTGTGCTTTAGCTTTTCTGACTTTGTGTCTACACGTGCTGGCTATTTGTTTGAATTCCTCTTTGGTGGTTTCCCCCCTTTTCCATTTTTTGTACACATCCTTTTTTTAATCTTAACTCAGTTAAAAGTTCTTTAGATAGCCACCCTGGCTTCTTTAGGCACCTCCCATGTTTCCGTCTCATTGGTATTGCCTGAAGTTGTGCTTTTACTATCTCCCTCTTAACAAACTCCCAGCCATCATGAACTCCCTTTCCTTTTAGTATTACTGTCCATGGGATCTCACCCAGCACTTCCCAGTTCACCCAGTTTTATGAAGTCGGCTTTCTTAAAGTCAAGAAATTGAGTCCTAGTATGCTTGGCTGCTCCTTTCCGCTGTATAGTAAACTTCAGAAGAGCATGATCACTCGCGCCTAATGATCCTTCCACTTCTACCCCACTAACCAGGTCATTAATATTGGTTAGGACCAGATCTAAAATGGCTGTTCCTCTTGTTGCTTCTCCCACTTTCTGGACAATGAATTTGTCTGCAAGGCCAGTGAGGAATCTGTTTGACCTTATGCTCTTGGCTGAGTTTGACATCCAACAAATATCCGGGTAATTGAAGTCCCCCATTACTACTATCTCCCTTCCTTTTGCATGCTTGGCCATCTGTTCCAGGAAGGCAACATCTATGTCCTCCGTTTGGCTTGGGGATCTATAGTAAACTCCCACAATGAGGTCACTGTTATTCATCTCTCCCTTAATTTTGACCCAAATGCTCTGGCTTTGAGGTTCTAAATCTTGGATCTCTTCACAGGTATACACATCCCTGACATATAACGCCACTCCTCCTTCTTTCTTGTCTGGTCTGTTTCTCTGAAATAGATTGTATCCCTCCATTATTATATTCCAATCGTGGGACTTATCCCACCAGGTTTCAGTGATGCCTATTTTGTCATATTTAGTTTGCTGTACCAAGAGCTCAAGTTCATCTTGTTTATTTCCCATGCTTTGCGCATTAGTGTACAGACACTGAAGTCCATTAATCATTCCCCCGTGTCTCTTATTTAAGGATTTTTTCCTCCCACCACTAGGTCTGCGTGCTGTTTGCTCCATTTGGTCTATGACATTTGGATGATCATCTTCATCAATTGATAGACTCCTACCTTCAGGAGCACTGTCTCCCTCCCCCACATTAGTCAGTTTAAAGCCCTCCTGATGAGGTTTCTGAGATTTTTGGCAAAAACATTCCTCCCAACCGTTGTGAGGTGCAGCCCATTGCTTGCCAGAAGTCCATCTTCAAGAAACTGCAGTCCGTGATCTAAGAATCCCAACTGTTCCTGTTTACACCATTTGCGAAGCCAGCTGTTCACTTCCACTATTTTCCCCTCTCTCCCTGGGCCACGTCGTTCAACTAGGAGGACAGATGAGATGACAATTTGTGCATTTAATTGTTTCAATTTCATGCCCAGAGCCTCGTAGTCTCTTTTGATCTTCTGGAGGCTATTGCTTGCAGTGTCATTGGTTCCCACATGAACCAAGAGGAAGGGGTATTTGTCAGTGGGTTTTATGATTCCTTGCAGTCGTTCAGTTACATCTTGGATCTTAGCCCCGGGGAGACAGCACACTTCCCGAGACATCTTGTCAGGCCCACAGATCACTGCTTCTGTTCCCCTCAGTAGGGAATCCCCTATCACCACTACACGCCTCCTCTTAGGTTTGGTCGGGGTTCTTCCATAAGCTGTCTGTTCCAAGGTCGCCTGCACATTCCCTGAGGACTGACTTTGCTGCTCGTCTTCATATACCTGATCGACTGTAATGTGGGAGAGATCCTCAAATGGAGTCTGCTCTTCGTCTTCCATGCTAGGGGAGAGGACCTCAAAGCAGTTGTGTATTTCTAAACAATCAGAGCGAACCCTGGGCCTCCTACTTCTTTGAGTCACGTTTCTCCATATATCTGGCTCCTGTGTGGGTGAACTAGCTTCCTTCTCAGGGGAGTCTCCTGTCTCCTCCTTGGTGGAGATGGTGTGCTCTGTTGCTTCCAAGAAGAGCTCCAGCTCTCTAATTCTTTGGAGCGTAGCTACACGTTCCTTCAGTTGCTGGACTTTGTCTTCTAAGAGGGCAATCAACATGCAATTGCTGCAGGTAAAGTTGCCTGCAACCTTTGGCAAGATGGCAAACATTGCGCAGGAACCGCAGGCGACTGCAGCTGTTCCCTCACCCTGTTGGGGATGGATACAGCGGTCCTCCATCATAAGATGCGTGAAGACAGGACAAATAACTCCCCCCCCAAAAAAAAACCCTAGGTCTCCCCCAACAAACGTTTGAGACTAGCTCCCCTAAATCTAAAAGATGGATCAAACTGCGCACGCCGCTGCCCTGCAAGCTCCGATAAGCTCCTCCCACAGCTAATCACCTGCCTCAACAGAAACCCTGCCCCCTCTGTCCTTTGCACAGGGAGAGCAGCTAATCAGCCACAAAGAAACACACACACGAGAAAACCCTTTTTGCTCCTTCTTCAGCTGCTGCCCTGCATGCTCTGATAAGCTCCTCCCACAGCTAATCACCTGCCTCAACAAAAACCCTGCCCCCTCTGACTATGAAAGTTAGCTGAAGGGAATTGGTCAAGCAGATGGAAGGGGTAGCTAATGCTTCTTTGCAGGAAGGGGGGGTGGGGGACAATGACTCTGAAGGAGGTGTTGGTGTGCCTTATCCTCAAGCAGCCCTACCTAGCCCTGACCTATTGAACAACTACAGCTCAGTGGAGAAAACTGTCTGCCACCTTGTTCTCCTAAACATTGTTATTTAGACAAGCCTACCCAGATGTTCGAATCCCCGCAACGGGGTGAGCTCCCGTTGCTCGGTCCCTGCTCCTCCCACCTAGCAGTTCAAAAGCACGTCAAAGTACAAGTAGATAAATAGGTACCACTCTAGCGGGAAGGTAAATGGTGTCTCTGTGCGCTGCTCTGGTTCGCCAGAAGCAGCTTAGTCATGCTGGCCACATGACCCAGAAGCTGTACGCCGGCTCCCTCGGCCAATAAAGCGAGATGAGCGCCACAACCCCAGAGTCGGCCATGACTGGACCTAATGGTCAGGGGTCCCTTTACCTTTACCTTTTACCCAGATGTTTAGCAAGTTGATGCGGGCTTCAATCTGTCATTAGTCTATTGTTATTTCAACTTTTTGAAAGTATCAGATCATTGTTGATCATTTTTCTTATTGATAATTTTATTGTTTTATCTTTTTTGCAAGCTGCTTGGAGGTTTGTTTGTTTTTTTAAAAAAAATCAAGTGACTTACACATTTTATGAAATAAAATAATAAATAAACTATACCATATCAGTCAATAAAATCCAGAGATAAAGAATTACACAACTTTTAGAAAACATCTGAAAGCTGTCCTGTATTGGGAAGTTTTAAATGTTTGACATTTTGCTATGTTTTTATATGCACTGTAGGCCCCCCAGAGTGGCTGGGGTATAAATAATAAAATTATTCTTATTATTTATTATTATCCAGGACATCCCTTGCTTGTTTTAAATTTGCAGGCATCAGCTGGAGTCATTTTACTTGCCTTCTAGGACAATGAACTGTAATAACACTTATATTAATAAATGTGTTGATTTATCCAAAGCTGTGCAAATATTTCCTGCATTTACTATATTGTTGAGAGAGAGAGAGAGAGAAGGAAATACACATTCGATATTAAGTTATGTGATCCAAGAATCCATATTGGAATAAACATTGTCTCCTACGTTGCAGAGAACAAAAACATTTCCTCCATTGCATCTGAAATAAAAGATCTTTGACAGCTGCTGCTCTTGTCTCCTGCTGTGCTTAATTGGCACCACCAGGAGCAGAGCTCAGCCATTCAGTCAATGAAGGGATGGGGCGGGGTGGGGGGGGGGCTTGAATTCCATTGTGGAAAAGTTGCCATTTGGTGGGGAAATGATGGAACAGCGGAAACTCTGCCACACAATTTTTAAGGTGCGGCTAGGAAATTACTTGATGGCAAGCTGGTGATGGTTTATCTGGTAATATTGTTAGCCAGTGAGACTTTCTGTTGCAGGGGTGAGAGGAGAACCTGACAGGACCCGAAGACTGCAGTCAGGGAATCCGAATGTGGCAGCCAATTTGCAAAGCCATGGTAGAACTCAATAGTATTGAACATCCAATTTGGTGTTGTTGTTTTTAAAGCCCTAAAGAAGTTACATAGAAACAGCATCCTACAAGCTTCTCTGAGTGTGGATAGTTTTCTATAATATTAATTGCACCAGAATAATTAGATTTCTTTTTTCACTCAGTGGCACAGGCTGAACTGTTGATTTTAACTATTTCATGTTTAGTTGAATTGCATATTTTATAGCTCCTTTACACTTTGGGAACTGATGAAAACTGAAAAGGGGATTGACTGCACATCTCTGAATAAAATAGGGATGCCAATATCTGACTGGAGCAATGCGTAGGCACCTCCTCCCATACCCACCAACCTGCATGCATGCTGAGGTCATCAGGCTGATGCCTTCCTCTAGAAACCACCTCCTGCAGACTTGAGGATTGTTGCAACAAGTAGCAGCAATGCAGCTATGGAAAGCCCCTTTCCCGGCAGGTGCAAAACGAAGCTTTATTTCACCTGGGTCAAAGACTCCTTTTGGCACCCCCCCCCCATACACATATCTGGAAGCCTCAATGGTGCCTCTCTGGAGGCTTCACCAAGGGCAAAAAAACCCAGCTAGTCCCCCCCATATCTACGGCACTGTTCACTGGGTCACCTTTCCTATTTTTTAGGGCCAGGGCAAAAATGTTTTTTTTTTAATTAACTGGGCATTTAAAAACATGTTTACTATTGGGCGTAGCACCCCAAACATAAGAACGTAAGAAGAGCCTTCTTGATCAGGCCAATGGCCTATCTAGTCCAGCATCCCCTTCTCACAGTGGCCAACCAGATGCCCATAGGAAACCAGCAAGCAGAAGATGAGCACAAGAGACCTCTCCATCCCCCTGGTTTCCAACAACTGGTATTCAGATGCATTGCTGCCTCTAACTGTGGAGGCAGAGCATAGCCTGTTGGGATTTTTGACTACATGCCATTCTGTGCAGCTTCACACAGACTCAATTAAGCATTGGCTGAAAGCCAAGATGACTGAGCAGAGAGGAGTTATTCTGCCGGAAGATATGAGACCTTGGATACAGCTCTACCATTGGTTGAGGTCTCACATAGGCATGATGACTTATGGCCTTGCTGACTGAATAGTTTTGTTGGTCAGTGTGGTGTTCTGAGTTCTGAGAGTCATTTGGAGTTTCTTAAGAGACAGCTAGTTAAGATGTGTATCTGTTCTTTTATACAGTAACTTGTAGAGTCTACTGTAAATAATAAACACCTCTAAGTAACCAAGTTACTGCTAGCAGTGTCTTGTTCCTGCTTCGTCCATCCTGCCTGCAACTGATTGCTTTCTGGAACTCTGCGTATGCTCTGCTAAGGTCCTGCAACAGGTCAAAGTTGCAAAACACCATTATAGCCATCATGGCTTGTAGCCTGGCTGGGGAGCAGAACGGAATGGTGGATACAGGAGAATATCATCATCATCATCATCATCACCATTTTGCTATGTCACTGTTGCTGCTGCTGCTGCTGCTGCTGTTTTTCTGTGCCACCTAATTGATTAAAATGATTTTTTAAAAACAAAACAAAACACAATGCTATACTGTGGCAGGGAGCTGGATAGTGACCTTCAAGGTCCCACATGGTCTATATGGGCGGCAATGGTTGCTGGTTGGGTACCTGCAGTGCTTTTTTTTCTGGGGGGATGCAGGGGTATGTATACCCCCAAACATTTTGTGAATCTAAGTTTGGCCTCATTGAGGGGCAGCATTTCAATATGAGTGGGAAAATGAAAGTACTCCTAAACATTTTTTTTAGGGCGGGGGAAGCACTGGGTACCTGTAATGTGGAAGAGTAGTTTCAGTAGCGTGGACTCCATGGATCTATTCCAATGAACTCACTTTTCCCTTTGTAGATTTTCCTCTATTGTACAACAAGAAAAATGGGTCATCTTCAAAGGGTACCTCTGCCTGTGTTCAAAGTGACTTTAAGGATGAGGTCTTTCAGACAGAGGTATGAAGCAACACATTTTTAACAGTATGCTTTGTTGAAGAAGTGCCATATAATACTACAGTATAAATACGACAGGGTATTGCTGTAAATATGTATAGTTACATATGTATAGCGTTTTGTGTTTTTTGTTGTATTTTTACAATGAGATGTATGGATGAAGGGTGGTTTGCAAACAAATAAACAAAATGTTTAGATTATAAATTATTTGTAGCTTATGCTTTCTTCAGTGGGTTAGTGCAACCATGGATGGGAGGGTCACTGTCTAGATCAGACTGAACTTGCCTCCTAGTGAATAGTAGTTACACAAGCATAATACAATACAGTCGTACCTTGGTTTTTGAACAGCTTAGTTCTCGAACGTTTTGGCTCCCGAACACTGCAAACCCAGAAGTGAGTGTTCTGGTCTGCAAACTAGTTTTGGAAGCCAAATGTCTGGCGAGGATTCCATGGCTTCTGATTGGCTGCAGGAGCTTCCTGCAGCCAATCAGAAGTTGTGCTTTGGTTTGCGAACGTTTTGGAAGTCAAACGGACTTCTGGAACAAATTCTGTTCGACTTCCAAGGTATGACTGTACTATGTCACCATCTTGTTGTTGTTTTAAAAAAATGGAAAACTTTTTTTAACCTACACTAGCTGTTTGTCTGCTGCGTCTATACATATATATATATATTGCAGTGAACTCCTACAGACATCTGAATATCTAAATATCTTGACTGTCTCCCAGGGATATTTGGATAAAAGCAAGACCCTGCAGTTCTAGTGTATTCCTTTTCCATTTTATTGGAATGTTTTTGTGAGGCTTTCTGGCATTTTTATGGGGGAGTGTATTTTCTCATGTAATTGTTTGAAAACACTCTCTAAATAGAAGCAAGGGTGACCTGGCTGCATTTTCCTCTAAAAATAATCATTTTATGCATTCCATACAGCTGACATCTCCTGACAAGAGTCCAGAAATTACAAGAGGACATTTCAAGCTACACAGCCCAGCATTTCAAAGGAAAGGAAAAGCCAGAGATAAACCCAGTGAAATTGCATCCTATGTTCCTCACTATTCACTCCACAACTGCCCTGATAGCTTTCCATTGGCATCTAGCAAATCCACTTGTCACCTTGATCTGACTTCACCTCTCAGTTACCCTCAGCTTGAAGGCAAGGATTACAGAACTGAAGATGCACATTTAGGAAACTGGGTGATGAATAGTGAGCCACTGATCTCTCAGCTGTATACAAAGAATTCAGGGTTGTCCTCTGCAGACCCTGATGACGGAGATAAGAATGCCAAAGAACAGCATGACAAACATTTGAACAAAGCTAAAAACAAGATAATGAGAAGGTTGACACTTTCAATGGAGCAGAAGCCCAGAAGACCTGCTCTGGATGATGCTGAGCTAGATATTACAAGAACGGAACATGACTGCCAAGGAATTCCAGACCAGAAGAATGCTTATTTTAACAGATATGAGAACATACCGAAACAATCCAGTTGTGGTCAGTCTCAGAAGTTCTCAGATAACCATTCTCCAGTTTTGTCTCCTGGACAGACGCTTTCAAAGAATGTTGGTGACTGTCCCAAAGAACACACTGCCACCCAGCCCAAATCACCACTGAGGCTAATTGCCAAAGCTATAAAGAAATCCATCATAGAACCTCTTACTTCTCCTCCAGCAGCTTTAAAAAAGGCCCAGGACACACCTGCCAAATTTCCTTTGGAAAGCACATTTTTCAATTTCCCACAGGCCCTGGTTCGCTCTGGCAGTCTCAGATGCAGCAAGAATCATGGAGACTATAATGTACAAACACAGGAGCTCAGTGTGTTGGATGATGCAGAAAAAAGACTTGGAACGAGGAGTTCAAATGGGTCTCATTTTTCCAGCAGTCTGAGAGAGGAATATTCATGTGTTGACAAAGGCACGTCTTTTCCTGTTTACAGTGCGCATAGCTGCCCTTCCCAGAGTCTTCATAAACCCGAACATTCCTCTTCTACCAATGCTGATGATGTGCCAACACTTCTAGAAAGGTTTACCCTTAAAGAGAACCTCTGGAAGTCTGCCAGGGATGAGTGGTGTGCTCACAATCAAAAGAACACCCACTTTTCATCTCTAAGGCACAGGAACAAAAACGCTGATGCTGTTTTGGATGGTCCTGAACAGAGGAACAATGTGTGGAACCTATTCAGCAGCTTTAGGAATAAAGCAGATGTTAAAGTTAAAAGCCCTGTGTCACCTTGTACCATCTTTGATGTTGATGAAGTACTAAATAGTTCTTCCAAAGGAGAATACTTGGGTAAGCAAACTCCCTCCTTTAAGATTTTTATTTCCAGTTGTTGTTTTAAACAAAGTATGTATAGTGTTTTAATGCAAGATTAAATCTTTAAACAATTTGCATAAAATAGTGTAAAATCCCATCTTGGGATTTTCTGTGGGCTAATGCCAATAGGTCCCCCTGCCCACCAAGACGTTTGGCAGGTGGAACTGGGAGTTCTGTGGCAGAGAAGTGACACCAGCATTGCTCTGTAGGCAGAGCCTGGCTGAGTGGTTCTGGGCTTGGGAAAATGAAACCTCTGCCCCCTGCAACCCTCCCAGCAGGGCAGCTCAAGGGTGCTGGGTTTTAGCCTTCTTATGTTTAGCTTTTCCCTTACTACCTTGTTGTATACCATCCTGGAAATGTTTCACATTGTAGGATGGGAAGTGTTTCGTTTTTAAAATGTAACCTATAAGAGCAATATGGTCCAGAAGAAAACAAATCCCAGTTGCCATGGCAATGCCTTTGACAATGATTTTCCAGCTGTTTGCGATATATAGAACAAATGCATGCATTTCTGCTATCTCCATGCCCCCGCTCCTTGTGAAGACTCTTGACACATGGCAGGGGCCCATGCAGTTAAGTAGTTCATATATATTACGGCTCAGAGTCAATGACATCCCCATGGCAACTGTAGTGTGATCTGGTCTTCTGCTATAGTATGTGTGCTTCTACCAGATACATTCAATGCCACTTTTTTAAGAGGAGGAGGAGGAGGAGGGGAGGGGAGAGGCAGGGAGCAGGTGGCCTTTTTATATCATATAGTTTTATTTCGTAATGAAATAAATAAAATAAAATCCCATCAATAAACACGCACACTCTTAACAACTTAACAGTACAAAACAATCACTAGATGAACAAATAAAGTTGCTAATTACAGTCCTTCGTATATCTGTAGTTTGCAGACAACTACAGTAAAACTAGCAGATGATCACTATATATAATATAAATAATAATTGATAGGAATATTAGGATGCTACTCTCTACTGCTTTGTTTTTTCTCTCCTGGCAATTGTACTGTCTTTACCAGGGCTTTTCCCCCCAGCCAGAACTTGTCAAAACTAAGTTCCAGCACCTCTCAGGTAGACGCCATTGTTATTCTAAGAGAACAAGAGAGGTGTTCGTTCCAGCACCTCTTTTTCTAGAAAAATAGCACTGGTGCCCTCCACAAATCCGATCAACGCCAACCAGCACTGGCTGGGGTTAATAAGTGTTGTCCAAAACATCTTGGAGGACACAAAGTATAATGGAATATACTGCTGCAGTTGGCTGTTTTACTCTTCATGCTTAAGCGTGGTCTCTAGAACATGAATCCTGGTACATCAGGAGGTGCTATGGTACTACAAAACACTTCCTATCATGGATGTAGCAAGGATTTTTGTTGGTCTTTTGTTGAGGTGGCAGAACCTTAGTTAGCTATGTATTTTTCTTGATGGGGGGGGGGCAGGGAGGGGCATGGCTATGCCCATGCTTCCTATCCTTGTAAAGCATTTTAATTATTGGATATATGAAAGGGGAGGGAGGGAGGGAGGGAGGGAGAAGGTTCTGGAGATCTCCACTTCTAGAGAGGGAAAAGGGGATCTTGGTTCTGTTCCAAAGGCATATCAAGGTATCTTGAGGATTATAGCTTATTTCTTTAAATATGCTTCAGCAGCTTTGAGCACAAGGGTGTTTGGAGAAATGCCCATGTAGGCCCATCAAATTCAGTGCTTTTCAGAGTAAAAGAAGCTGATAATTAAGCAGGGTAATGATACGTGAATGCAACCGTTTTTTATATAACACACACTCCATTTGTCAAGCCTATTTTGCTGCAGTTGTTAACAAGGGGATGCTCCCGTTAACAACATGTCTTTGCCCTCATTGTTCACTTGCTCATAATTCCAGTAGTGCAATGCTGGCTTAATAGAGCCAGCTGGCCTTCAAAGCCATCCAATGGGAATTGAGTCACCGCCTTCAGCTGCACACTTGGCTTTCCATCATCTGGTCTAGCTCCACCACCCTGGGGACACGTGGGATTTCTAGCCGTCCTGGATCAGCAGAGCATCTTCAAGGGGTTGTTTCAGTTCTTTGTTTTCCCTTGATTCCAAAGATGGCAAAGGAATAGAATATCCTTGGATATTCAGCCCATAACTCAAATTCACTAGCGCTATGAGTGTGTCTTGGCACACTTAACTTCACATGCCTAGCCAATCCCAGAATGTAATCTAATAGGCTCACTGAACTGGGAGTGTGCTGGGTTGCTTGAGCCCACATCTGTGAGGGAGGTGGAAAGAGCTTCCTCTGATCCTCAAGGTATAGTTGGAATACTGAAGGGATCCTGCCAATGTTACTTTTATTTTATTTTTTAAAAATATTTTTTATTAACAGACCAAGCAAATCAAATCACATTAATTCCAAATTACAAAGCCAAATTTTAAATTTTTGGTGGGGGTACCCATATTTCAAGTTCCGAAAGGGATCCAATCATCTTGTTGCTGCTGCTTTGATGTCCACAAATCTGTCCAAATGATGTTCACAATTCTATCCAATCCTTTCTTGTTGTTTTCTGCATCTCTTCTTGTTGTTTTCATATATTTTTCCTTTTTCTTTGTGACCTCTGATAGTCTCCACAAGCGAGTTGAAACCAATTGTAGTCCTGTGTGGGTTTTTCCATTCATCCAAGGGTCATATTCAGACGGCTGCCGCTTTTCATCACTTACATAAATACACTCTTGCTGTCTACTCGTTAATCTTCACAGGTCTGTCACTCCCTTTCTCAATCTTCTGAGGAGGTTCTGCCAGAAATCCCATATGAAAACAAATCCAAAGCTTCCTCCTCCTCAGTCATCAGTCTTTCGACAAAACCTGCCAACATGGCGACTCACTTTTTATTGCTGCGCTGCGCCATTCCAAAAGCCCTTATTTTTTCCAGATCTCCATAAGACAAACTTTTGGTTAATAATTCATTTCCACACAGTTTTTAATCATCCCGCTTAGGTCAGTTATGTGATGGTTCTTTCTTGGGAAGGGGTTCTTGGCTAATCACATAGAAGAAAAGAAAAAAGTTTTTCCCCCCATCCAGTCCAGTTCCGACATACCAACCCTTTGATGTATCTTCTTCATGATATATTCCTGTTAAATCCAACTGGTCGCTCTTACTTCACAGACGTCACTTCAGTTAGCAGTCTTAACTCCCGTTCTTCACTTGAAATATGTGAATTTACTTCTTCTCTAATTGTTTATTTTGAGCTCCTGCAGCCAGTTCGCGCAATCAGAGACAGCGTCTGGGAGAGCCGGCTCCCACGGAGGCTGTGCCTAGTGCCTTCACCCCCTTCTTTCGAACTCGGGGGTGATTTATGGCAACCGCAGGCAAGGCAGTGTTTCCCCATTCCCTGGGATAACAAGGGAGGCTGCATACTCCCATATCAGCCTCTTAATTACCCCGTGTGAGCCGGAGAGATGGTATTGTCGGCCATCTTCCAGTGCGCCCCTGGTGGCCCCCCCTGCCAATGTTACTTTTAGGATGTGGGTACCACTTCAGCACAAAACAGCGCTGTGGCTACATCATGGACCCATGTTATGAAGAGTCCTTCAGGGGCTCCAACACCTTAAAGGTTACATCATGTTTTATTTAGACACAATAAGACCCTTGGTGCCATTCTCCTTTTGCCCAACTGCCCACCATTTGCATGAGGCTGCTTATGGACAATGGTGGGCTTGGGTATGATGCACAAAGGTCAAAATCCCCCCCCCCTTGTGCTACTTTCCTAAAGGTGAGTAAGGAGGCGCCTGGCTTTGGGAAGGAGGCACAAGGCTCTGGTCCCAGAGCCCTCACATCTCCTTCCCAAGGTCCAGTGCCTCACTTACTGGGTTTTGAGACAGTGCACTCACACAGCCCTAAATTTGCCCATCATGGACTGGGGTTGCAGTGTGTCATCCTTCCAAACAGGAGTGTTCCAGGTCCTTTAACAAAAGAGCCTTCCTCCTCTTTACATCTTTTCTGATCGGTGAGCAACATGGCTTCTCAGTTAATGTTTTCTTCCTGCAGCTCCTTGCCTACTCCAGCACTTAGTTTTTTAACTCCTTTTGGTGTAAAATGCAGCCAGGAAGGTGAAAAAGGCACAGTGAGCCATGGGTGTGTGCCCACTTTTGCAAAACACAAGTAACCTTGCAATCATCATCTAGTAAGTAACCTGTGTGTGTGTCAAAGGACACTTGAAAAGAAATGTTTCGGCCCTTGGGGCAGCAGGGGATAGACTCTTATTTTAGTTCTAGTTATCCCCAAAATCTATAACCTTCTCTACCAACCACATTGTCCTTCTTCCTAATAAATGTTGCATTCATTCAATGGATTATAGTAAATAGCCATATTGGGTCAGATCACTTGTCCATGTAACTCTGTATTCCCTACACTGACTGACAGTGGCTTTCTAGGGTTACAGGCAGGAGTCTCTCTCAGCCCTACCTGGGGATGCCAGGAATCGAACCCAAGACCTTCTGCCATGCAGTGCAGATGCTCTGCCACTAAGCCTCACACTTCCTTAGTTACATCCTACAGTTATCCTGCTTGTGCCAAGAAGCCCTCAGTCATTTTAGGGTGCATATGCTTGCCACTCACTGTCTGACCAGAGTCTAATCCAGGTGTTAATCATTAATCCTGCAGCAAGTTAAGTGTATCACCAGATGTTCTCTGTGCCTTTTCTGTTTTCTTAGAGAGGAGGAAGAAATGAATTAGCCATTAAAAAAAAAAATCATGTGAAAATTTACAGGCCTATGCTGATGAAAAGAGAAAAAATATAATTTTGGGGCCCAAAATTGAAAGCAATTTGAATCTCTGAACACAGGTCTCAGCCTGAACTTTCAGTTTGAGTGAAATCTGTGGAAGAATGCATCATTGTGGTGTGTGTATTCATTATGTACAGCATTTACTGTTCCATACACAGTGTGATAATTTTGAGCGAGGGGGAGAAAATATATATGTGACATTTGTTTAGGCCTAATTAATGAAATATTTATGTTGCATGAGGCCATGTGATAAAACCTCCTCCGTGAAGTCCATTTGCTTCTGATTATATTTGTGACTTTTTTTATATGACCAGACATTCTGACGCCAGCTCTTTTACACTGAGCAGATGTCACAGAGTAAAAATGGGTGCCAGATGCTACAAACCACATAAGGGTAATTTGTTTAAGAGCTGGCTCAGACTTGGTGCATTCAATTAGCCCGCATGGTGAGCCTTAGACAATCATTTAGATAACACGGCTAACTTCAGATATGCATTTTAATAACAGATCTGATTTTTTGAATGGAAGCCTGAGCCGTCGTACAATGGAAGTAGGAGTTAACTGATTCGTACATAAAACTTGATATGTTTGCGAGGGTAGCTGTGGCCAAGGACTTGCCAAGCAGTGAAGGCCTTGAACAGTTGCCAAAAGCTTAATTAATGTAATTAGCCAGTGTTCCAAATTGCTGCTAGGTATAGCCTTGCAAAGCTGCAGGCAGGTGCAGTCTCAGAAGCTATGGGGGGAAATCCACTTAAAGCCCAGGTTGAGAATACTGCCTGCGCCACTGAGCTTTCTGTTCCTCTTTTAGGTTCTGAACATTTACCTGCCAGAAAACAAGTTGTTGACTATTGCTCTTCATCCTCTGACAGCGAATTAGAAGGCAGGTCTTCACTGCCACGCAAGGTAACGTTTTCAACGCTTCCCTCCCCATATTGGAAATAGTAAAGGTTCGGTATAAAATGAACTCTGTGATTTACTACTGAGTGTCAAGAACCAAAGGGCATTACAATAGTTCCTCTCATCCACAGAACTGGCACAAGAGGTCAGGTATTTGCCTGGAGCCCCACTTCAGACTGGGGTCCCCAGGGAATAATCACAGCTAGCCAAAATGACAAAGGGAGGGAGAGAGAGTCTGGAAGGACAATGTAATAAATGAACAAGTGCTGGCAGCCACAGTGAAGAAATCGCAGCAACAATTGTTGTTCTTATTATTTATTAATTTACAAACCACTTAATGTCAAAATAAGACTTCCAGCCTCCGCCAATGACACTGCTGGGTTGCCAACTTTTTGTGGTGTTGATTTTTTCAGATGTTTTTGGTGGTTCTTATTTTTATCAGTAAGCTGCCTCATGTGCCATTAAGGAAAAAGGTTGGGCATAAATAAATATATTATTGCAAATATTAATACTGCAGAATTTGAAGCGACTGGATGCATAAAAACTGACTCTTTTTGGAATGAAACATTGTCCATTAGATATTACTCAAAACTTTACCTGCAGAACTTCTTCCAAAACAGAACAAAAACAGCAAAGATACATCCAAATAATTCTATATAAGATCTTGTGTTGTACAGCACAGGCTCAGTATCTTAAAAATAACTTTACCCAGGATTCCATTACAGCCTCCATTATAGCCTGAGGCCATGTGCTCCTGAAGAGCTTCATTTACACACCCCTGCTTCCACAGCAGGTGGCACCGTGGTCTAAACCACTGAGCCTAGGGCTTGCCGATCGTAAGGTCAGTGGTTCAAATTCCCATGGCGGGGTGAGCTCCTGTTGCTTTGTCCCAGCTCCTGCCAACCTAGCAGTTCGAACGCACGTCAAAGTGCAAGCAGATAAATAGGTACTGCTCCGGCGGGAAGGTAAACAGCGTTTCTGTGTGCTGCTCTGGTTTCACCAGAAGCAGCTTAGTCATGCTGGCCACATGACCCGGAAAACTGTCTGTGGACAAACGTTGGCTCCCTCGGCCAGTAAAACGAGATGAACACTGCAACCCCAGAGTTGTTCGTGACTGGACTTAACTGTCAGGGGTCCTTTACCTTTTTTACTTCCACAGAGCCTGGGAACAAAGACTAAAAAGCAACTCCCTTTCAAAATGTGATTTGCAATTCAGTACCTTAATCATCTGATCTGAAGTTAAACACTCATGTTAGCTAGCAGAAAACAACAATAGTTAATTATCAACTCAGCTAAAGCTCAGCATTGCTTAGAATATTGCAGTGAAATTTCCCCAGACTTAGCAATACACATTTAGGCATTTTCCATTTCTGTGCCAATTAAATAATTATACTTAACATGTATAACAACAACAACAACACCATCATCAAAATAACATAATAAAAAGCACTTCTGGATCAGGCCAAAGGCCTATCTAGTCTAGGGATGTGTTTCCCACAATGGCCAGCCAAATGCCTCTGAGCCCACAAGTGGAATATGAGAGCAACAGTGCTTTCCCCAATTCTGGTTCCTTGCAAACTGGTACTCAGAGGCATGCTGCCTCATATATATATATATATATATATATATATATATATATATATATGGGTTTACATAACATAGTGTAAATAAATGTAAAATACTTACTTATACAGATAAAATTAGAAACCAATTATGCACAGTGGGTGGATTTCACTGTTCCCCTCTTTCAAAGCTTTTGTCTGCGCAAACATTTCAACTTGGCAGATGGAACAATTCCCCTCTCTTCCCTTCTTGTGCTGTTCTGGGGGTTCTCCTGACCCCCCCCCCACCTGAGCTGATTTTAGGAGCACACAGGGGAGGAGGGGAGAGAAACCCCCACTGTGCAAGTGGGAAGTCTTTGTGCAAGGCTTCTGCTGAAAGAGCTCTTTAGTTGAATCCCACCAAACCACATTGCTTGTCTGGGTAAGCTTGCTGAAATGAAGTAAGTTTTTAGTGGGCATCTAAAACAGTACAGTGAGGGTGCTTGTCTGGTGATAATATAGTCAGGAGTTCAGAGCATGGTTGCCGCCACACTAAAAAACTAGTTTCTTATAAATGAGAAATGAACATTACGTGGCACTTGCAAATGCGAATATTTTGCAGATTGTTGTGATTGAGAAGGTACATATGAGGCAAGGCAATCCTTCAAGCAAACTGGTGCCAAGCTGTTACAAACTTAATAAACTAATAGTTTCAGTAATATGGCTTTAACGTGTATATTGGTCCATGTGGCAATGACATGTTTATTGGAGTAACAAGCAGGAGAATAAAATTAACCAAATGTAGATTGGAAGAGTTAAAACCAGTTATCTTCCTTATTGCTGTAGGCTGGAAAATAATTAAGCCAGATAAAAATGCATGGTCCCCCAGCTGGAATTGCGGTTCTAATTAAGTCAAAAAGTAGTATAAATCAAGTGATGTAAAGAGGATTGCTTCTGTGTGATTTCGTAGATACTGTTGTATTTTTCTTTTTTGGATATATTTTACTAGAAAATTAATGAAAACGACGCCAAAGTGATGAGTATGCTGCACGTACTGTAACTGATACTAGTGCAAGAAGTATAAGAAGATGCATTTCTGCCAAGATTCAAGATAGGCCCTGACGGCACAGTGTTTCAACTGTGCCATTGGAGAACAGTGCCTTTGAGAACAAGTTCTTTGCTAGTGATGCTAACTGGCCTGAGTTTGGAGCCAGGCATGCACTTTTTGTTCTTGCTGATATTTGCAGTGGTGTTCTATCTACGGCAATCTTCTCCCAGCTGGTTTGTCTCCCACCTTTTCCACTCCATTTCCAAGCATCTCCTACACAAATATGTGTACAACGGCTATGTTCTACCTCCACTGTCGGTGGCATATGCTGGGAGCTGCAGGTGGGCAGTACCCACTCATGTCCAGCTTGCAGGCTTCCCACAGGCATCTGGTCGGTAACTGTGGGAACAGGATGCTGGACTGGATAGGCCATTGGCCTGATCCAGCAGGCTTGCCTTAGACTTAACAAATGCCAAGAGACAATTTTGGAACCCTGAAGGGAAAAAGCAGCCAAGAGAGAGAACTTTGCTTTATATATTGTTATGGGCTTGTGGGAGGCCAGATTCCCCTAAATTCCTGAGGGCCAGATTCTCCCCATAATTCCTGGATTTAGTAAAAGTTAGACTTAATCAAGTGTTGACTAAACATTGCCAAATTTAGATATGCTAATGAGCCAAGCCAACTCACAGAGCTAGCTGTATAAGCTATTAGCCAGGGACAAAGGCAAATCATGGCCTATCAAGGAAACCATCAGAGGGCAAGACTTCTTTGCTGGGTGCTAATGGGCAGATAAGGCTAGGTCAGACATAGGCAAACTCTGCCCTCTAGATGTTTTGGGACTACAACTCCCATCATCCTTAGCTAACATGACCAGTGGACAGGGATGATGGGACTTGTAGTCTCAAAACATCTGGAGGGCCAAGTTTGCCTATGCCTGGGCTAGGTTTATGGTTTCAGCTTTGAATGATGTAGGCTGGGGGGAGGTCCTTTGAGTCAATTAGCAGCAAGAAGGAGAAAGACAGGCAGAACTCCATATGAGCTGAGGATAATGGGTTAGAACTAAGAGACACAGAAGATGGCTTGTTGCTGTCCTTTGAATCCAATGCTATCCTTAAGGGGGAAGCCAGACGCTCACAGGATGTGAATGTTCTGCAATCCCTCCATCTAGATGCGGGTTGTATATAAAACCATATATCATAAAGACACCACAGTCTCTGCTGTGCCTAATTCCTGAAGGACACACAGACCCTGGGTAAGTGCCTGGACCCCTGGAATCTCACAACACTCAGATATAGAGATAGTGTGCAACAATATGTAAAGGGATAGATACATGAAAATAAACATGTTTGGCACAACCATGCTTCTGTGTGTTTTGGAAAACTCTATAAAGTTATAAGCAGCCTAGTTATTAAATTGCAAATAGTCTTTGACCTTCAATTTGAAAGCTCTTCATGCTCTATCTACTGTTTCACATGGTTTTTTCCACAATTATCCTACTTTCAAAATAGGTATTGCTCTATCTACACCTCATTCTTGGTGAGAGTCTCCATGCATGGCAAACTATCATCTCATAAACCTAGTAGGCCAAACTGTCATCTGAATCCCGACTGCTTTTCTCAACAAAATATATGCTTCTCTTCTTCCGCAATGGACTGAATTATTAGCATTTTGCAGATACAGTATAGCAAGTAGGTCAAGATTTGAGTGGCAACTTTGCACTCCCTAGAGTTACTTTTTAGTCACCAAGATAATTTGTCTTGGTCTTGGTCTGCAGTTTCATCTTCATTGATGGAACATTATTGACAGAAAATGCTAATGCCTAGCTAAGATTGCAGCAAGGTCCCTATTGATGAGGACAAATGGCTCAGAATGTGCCTGGCCAACACAGTCAAAAACTACTTAACATCCACATTAAAAGTCAAGTCTATGAAAAGCTGTGGCTAAGTACAAAGTATTGATTACCTCTCTCTTTTTTGTAGACAAAAAGAACTCTGAGAAGAAACAGAAAGTTGGAAAAGGAAACAAAGCAACTGGTTAAACAAGAGGAACTAAAGAGGCTCCATAAAGCACAGGTCATTATGAGTTCCTTTTGATAGAACCATTTTTTGTCATGGTACTCACTGGTATAGTGTATATACTGCGCATTGCACTCATTTTGTTTTGGCACCTGTGGCATTTGAATCAACATATGAGTACTGGCACCTCATTTTTATTTTACAAAAAAGAAGCACTGAATAAAACTGGCAGCCAAACCAAATGCATTTCATGGTGGCTGGTTGGTAAATTTAAGACCTTGTGGGAGAAACCAAAATACCATTGCCTGAGGCAGATACACAGCCCACAGTCCTCTCTGACTCCCATTCCCCTTCGTGTGCCTCCATACAGTCATCTATGTTCCTTGTTTTCACCCGTATAACTCATAGTGGTTACAGCCACATATTCTTTTATTGGAAACTGTGATTTTCTAATATGCAGCCCCTGTCTCTCTTGAGCTGGTGTGGCGGATGAGCATGTTGTATTTCCCAGACTGAGTATATGTTTACCATCATAGCTACATATATAGTACCCCAAAAACACTTATGCAGGGTGGAATCTGGTAATGCTGCCAGTCTGGGACAATGCAGGTGAATTTATAAGATCCCAAATCCTTTCCTGCCATTCCTTTTTCTCCCTGGCATCAGATATGCCAGAGCCATTCAGATAAATTCACTTGCTTTATTTAAAAGGAATTTTTGTTAGGTGATTAAGATGATGTTAGGGAAATGGCAGTGATGCCTAGAGCTCAGTGACCGACATGTGTTGGATACTGTATGTTGTGAACTACCCTGTGATCACCAGATGAAGGCAGTATACAAATTTAATAAATAATAATAATGCTGAAGCTCCAAAGCAAAGCCCCCAATATTTCCAGTTTACCATTTATTGGATGGGACAGTTAGTCCCTGCCTGTGACTTTCATATGCCCAATCAGAGTAGAAAACACTGACTCAGACAGACCAATATGGTAGCTTCATATATTCCTAAGTACTCCTTTGCCAAATTTGTTGCTTGAAACATATGTATGAATCTGCCCAGGCTATCCAGCGACTACTGGAAGAAGTGGAGGAGAAGCAGCGAGCTCTGGAGGTGTATGGTGTTCAGCTCGAGAGGGAACTACGAGGAGAATCAGGTAAACAGAGCAGGAAACCTGAGGATATCTGAAGAATATGCTAGCTTTCCTGGTGATTGT
This sequence comes from Podarcis cretensis, assembly GCF_951804945.1. Classification (NCBI taxonomy): domain Eukaryota; kingdom Metazoa; phylum Chordata; class Lepidosauria; order Squamata; family Lacertidae; genus Podarcis; species Podarcis cretensis. Next base: position 69,367,794 of record NC_137170.1, on the reverse strand, counting down.
ACATCTGGTTTTGAAAATTTCATGGAATTTAGCTTTCTATTCAGTTTGCAACTTCCGGTATAGATCTGATGGGCAAAGTATGGAGCTGGGGTTGAGGAAACTATTGTTAAAACATTTCCCTGGAAGCTATAGTCTGATGCATGTGACTGCAAGCTGACCCTGATCACAGAGTTGAATTTTCAGCCTGCAGTGAGGTGAAATGTTTAACATTCAAGAGCAGCCTGGCCACAAGAGGGAGATCCTCAGACAATTTCTTTGATTTCAGTTTGCTCAGCTCAGATTTTCTTTTGTGAGTTAGCCCTTAGTATAAAACTCATGCATTATCTATGATAACAAATGCATAAGAGCACAAATTTTGGTTACAGTGTTTTATTTAATCCTGGAAACAGAATCTTCATTTTTTCTTTCTTCTGCTGCTGCTTCTGCTTGCTTGTTGTCTTGTTATTGTTCAGGCAGACCCTCTTTGTTCCATTGTTAACGTTTGTGTTGTGCTGGTGTTTTCTCATTTGAATGCAGTCTTCAAAATAACACTTGACGGAGAAATTCCACCCCACCCCCCATTCCCTACCACCCTGCTCTCCGCACCTGATTATCTGCATTTGCCTGAGAACCAATGGCAACAAGTACTCCTTGCACACAATGGCAACAGAAAAACAGAGCACTGGTCTATTGGCACCTGACATAGGAGCCAACTCCTAGAGGCTGAGGTCCCTTTGGAAACTCCCCAATAAAATGTCTGACAGGGCATTGCCATTCAAATGCTGTGCGTGCACCACATCATGTGATCGATTATGCACGGTGGGACTTACCTGCCCCCTCCCCAATATTTTATTCAAGATGGCACCCCTGGCACCTGAAGACTCCTGGTCCACCAAATGTCATTGCCATGCACTTTGTGTGTGTTTTCACTAGGGCAAATGGGCTACTACCCCACTAACCTCAGCCTGGATCTACTTGCCTGGATTTTATAGCCAGTTGAGTTACACTGGCTGTCATCCTCATCCTCCTGTATTTCAGTATTGCCCTTGTAGTACTCAGCAGGGAAGAGGATGGACTCTGCCCTTCACTGGATCTTGCTCCCCTACTGCTGAGCTTCCTGCCTTCTGCCCCTTTTTGCCCCAGTGGACACCAGCCATGACCGGTGTGTGTGGACAGGGGAAAAAAGAAACAACTTGCCACACAGAGGGGCCACGTGGCAAGGGATGGAGTAACTGCATGCAGATAGCATCACATTCAAATCAACATTAAATATCTCAGTGTCCACTGGGGCTCAATAGTAGACAATCAATTATGGTACTTTGCTTCAGAAATGTCATGCTCTCACCTACTTGGTGTGTCTGGAGAAACTGAAGCTCCCATTTCCTTTCCATGGTAATTTAATTCCTTTTATTAAGGTTGGGCCCCCTCCTATTTATATTGATTGGTAGACAACTACAGAGGGAGCTGTTTTGGGGCAGAGTTTGTGATTATTCCTCATCTGTAAGTCTCCTGTGCACAATTTTTTCATAGGATCTGCAAACCACTCAGGAACCCTATTAATTTTGTGGGGTTGCTTATTTATATTTATGTTGTCAAATGGGCAGTTCCAGCTGTTACATTGCCATTCACTCACTCTTTTAAAAATAATGTGCATTATTGCTTAATGAATGACCAGCCCTTATTAGGTTAAGCTGTATTTAAGCAGGGCTGTGCTTATGGAGTTCAGGCGATTTAATAGGCATTATTACGGTAATTAGAAAATCATCACAGTTAAGCAATACTATCGAGCTGCAAAAGGTTCTGAATAACTGAATTTAGAGACAGGCCTGCAAACACTAGTCTTCCGTGACATTAATGCATCTCCCCTCTAATAATTGCAAGAGTGTGGAATGAAAGGCTCTTTTGTTGGTGGGAGTTTATTCATTAGCTACTGGACTGAATAAGGAGAGAACATGTGTCGGGGCGAAACAAAGTGCTCCAAAGGCTGATGAGCAAAATGAAGCTTTGAGGATCTCACAATTAGGGCAGCAACAATTCATGCATTAGAAGAATCAGAAATAATCTGAGTCCTATGACTAATGGGGACTCTTACTGGAAAACAGACCAGGTTGAGGGTGATCTATACCTACGCTTGTTTCATTTTTATTTTATTTAGCATTATTCTGTTTGCCTTCAAAACATCTGGGCAGTGGTTTAGGGCCATGCCCACAGAGCTTCGGAAGTGCTATCGTATCAACTGCTCCAAGACTGCTCCTGACCCTTTGTGGGATTTCCCAGTCTGTGGGTCTACTCCCTACTGCATTAACCATTTTTTGGTTACATATTTTAGCTGACAGTTTAGCAATTTTTCATTATAGTGTTTGGTGCTTGTGTAATCCATTTGATTTTTTAAAAAAATCGGTCTCTGCAGAATGTGATTTTGGGGGGGACATGGCAGTGTTATCACGGGGAGGAAAACCAGATATTGCAAATTTATTTTTTTAATATCTTAAACAGATTCAAGCACACAAGATGAAACTCAGCTGTTACATGAATGGTTTGAGCTGGTATTGGAGAAGAATAAATTAATGCGCTATGAATCTGAACTGCTGATCATGTAAGTAAGAACTCACTGTTTGCCATTAGTGGCGAAAATATCAGAGATGGGGAGAATATTCGCTTGTTCGAGGCAGAGGATATTCTTCCTGATGCATGCAGATGCCCATTATTGAACTAAATTGCTGCATTACGCCTTGCATAGCATATCGCCATTAAAGTACAGAGATAGAGTACTGCTCCTTCTTACATTATTGGCATTTGCAGGTGGAAGTGTTTTACAATAAATGAGCGCAAAAGCTACCATTGGTTTTAAACATATATTTACTGTTGAGCTAAAGAACTGTTAGCAATGGAGAATATGTTTTCCTGTGATGAATCCTTATGGGCCTTTAGGCACTTCATCCTCTGGAAATTGGTAAAAGTGCCAGATTACCACCATGGAGGAAAAAGACTCCCACCTGCGCACAATTTGTCACAACTTGAGGATGTGCAGATGTATCATTTTGAGCATGGGGGAAACAGTTTCACTGCTCAGTAACCATTTATTTATATCCCATGCTTCATAGGATACTCAGGGCAGGTAACGATATTAAAACAACCCAAAATAAAATATAGTAAAAGAAATAAGCATCTAGTAAAACAGCCAACAGCAACAAGAGATAATCAGCAGTAAATTCAATTATAACCATTAAATATTAACTATATTTAACATAGCTAGGATTTAAGTTGGGGGGGGGGCAGGACACTAACCTGTCATTATCCTCTGTCTGGCTCTGTCTAGCAGATTTGGAATGAAATGTTTCAACAACAGTTGTTTTAAATTACCTTCTTTTGACCCCAAGTGCTCAGAAACACCTGTCAAAAATCTACAATTTCTACTTTTAGTTAAGATTTTTTATTTATTTACTTGATTTAGGAGGGGGCAGCTGACCCCCTGACTATGGCCATGCATACATGCCTGAGCAAAATAGGTGGCTCCTATACTGGAGCTGCAATTCTAATAAGTTTTGGTGCCATGCACACCTCTTGGAAAAAGGCATTTGAATTCCGGGTGCCACCACAGGGAAGGCCCTAGCTTGCGTCAGCACCCAATGTCCTCTCCCTGGTGGTGGGACAATGGCACAAACCTCTCCCTAAAACAGTGGACAACACATTTGTACATATTTATTTTACATTTTTATCCCACCCTTCTTTCAGGATATATAGGACCATCTCATTTTCTCTTCACAACAATCCCACAATTAGGCTGAGAGGTGGAGACTGGCCCAAAGTTAATCAGTAAGCTTCTGGGCTGATTAACTACTTCAAACACTGCATTGCACTGACCCTAGGGAAGGGCCTTAGCTCAGCTGCTTTGCATGCGAATGGTCACTGATTCAATCTTTGGCATTTCCAGGTAGGGCTGGGAGTGTCTCCTGCCTAAAACCCTGGAAAGCCACCTCCGGTCAGTGCCGACAATACTGAGCTGGATAGATCAATTGGCCTGACTCAGAGTAGGGTGATTTCCTGTGCTCCCCTACATAATGCGTGGAGCAGCCTTTTACTTTCAGTCGTAGATTGTTACCTTTCCTGCCATTGGTCTGGTATTTATATTTCGGTGGTGGTAGTGATTCAGAAGAGAATGGAAGGCACTTGACCACATGGACCTAGTTTGCCCAGCTCTTAATCTTGCTGAAAAGGGCAAATGCTTTGATGCCACCTGTTCGATAATATTAATGTTAAAGACTGATTGGTTGTCATAGCTGAGCCTCTGTTATTCTCGTGCCCAGAGCCAAAGAGCTGGAATTTGAGGATCATCAGAACTAACCGGAGAAGAGAGAGGGAGAAATGACCTTGATGGTAAGCAAAGTACTGAAGCTAACTGCATTGCAAGAGAAAGTTGCAAGATATTATTGCCTACTGAGTCAATTGATTTTTAGATGCACATGTCCCTTAAGAATGTTTGGGCATGTTAGAGAGACATGCCATCCCTATGATAGCCAGAGTTATTTTATTTATTTCTCACTGTTGAAGCCCAGGAAGGGGATTTCTTTTTCTAAATTCCCCAAAATTTATAAAGCAGTTTGAAAGTTGTATTTGGATCCTGCTGAAAAATAAACAGACCACAAGAGTGCAACTACTGAACTATGATTTAAAAAATAAAAAATAAAATAAGCGGATGGATTTAAGAGCAGAGAAGGGCAAGCGACCAACAGAAAGGAGGGTCTCTTCTGCCACCAAATAATTCCAATAAAGGTTTGGAGGATACAGTCACCTCTGGTTTACAGGTACAATCTTAAATGAATGCTGCTGAGCCAAACTCTGCGCACACCCCATACATTTAAAACACATCCACACACCTAAGAACTCTCACAGAGGAGATGATGATGATGAATTTTACTACAGTGGTACCTCGGGTTACAAATACCTCAGGTTACAAACACTTCGGGGTACAGACTCCGCTAACCCGGAAGTAGTACCTCAGGTTAAGAACTTTACTTCAGGATGAGAACAGAAATAGTGTGGCCGCAGGAGACCCCATTAGTTAAAGTGGTACCTCAGGTTAAGAACGGTTTCAGGTTAAGAACAGACCTCTGGAATGAATTAAGTTCGTAACCAGAGGTACCACTGTATTTGGATCCTGCCCATCTGACTGGGTTGCCTCAGCCACTGAGCAGTTTCCAACAGATATGACAACATAAGCAAACATTAAACATTTAAAACTTCCCTATACAGGGCTGCCTTCAAATGTCTTCTAAAAGTTGTATAGTTGTTCATCTCCTTGACAACTGATGGGAGCACAGGCCCTCTGCCTGGTTCCCTCTGACTCCATTTCTCACAGTGAAGAAACCGCCAGCACACTTAACAAACTATAGCTCCCAAGAATCTGGGAGGGAGGGCTTTAAAATGTGTGTTGTGTACACAGCCATAATTCAAGGTTTCTATGTCAATTATGCTTTTTTCTGAATAACCAAAAGACGAAGCTTTTAATACTTAAGTTGTTTTGTTTACTAAAAAGGGGATAGACTACAAAAGGCTGAATATATCTGAAATTTCTACTTAGAAGAACTGAATTTCAGATACCCAGTGATCTGTGCACTGGAGGAAAGGCCCAATTTGGTCATTCTCACATTACATTATGTGCAAGGTTTTGGGGATTTGAATGCTAATTTGCATATACAATTTGAAGCTGGAGTTATAAATGAATATAAGATTCATTCCCCGTAGTTAAAATTTTATTTATTCTTAACAGACTGACATATGTTCTTGCCAGCTTCAAAGAACTGTAAAATTAGCTGGACGCATTCCACCACCCCATACATAGAAAATTTCTTTTGAGTCCAAAGCAACTCCCTAAAGCAGTTTGTGATATATCATTGGAGACTCTGAATAGAAAAGATTAACATAAAATAAAATAAAAAACACATCTCCTGACCAAGGCCTTGAGTATGTTGAATGCTGCTATTTGAATCCCAGCAGGGCCACCTCTATCCTTTAGCAAAATGAAGCAATTGCCTCAGGTGATTTTTCTTTATTTACCTACTGATTTATTGCATATTCTTCACCCTAAGGTTCCAGGACAGAATGCTGCAAGTGGCCAAATTCATCGTCCACCTTGCCAGCCTATGCAAGCATCCAGCTGCAGCCACACCCCACCTGACAGAGATGGATTTAGGAGCTGTGACCAGTGGAAGAAAAAGATGAAAAGCAGTACTTGGGGAGTTTTAGAAAGGGAATACAAATTCTGAATGTTGTACACACTGGCATCAGGCAAATATTTTCCTTTCCAGCATAGTGACCACCAGCACTGCAAGATCATGTTTAAAATGTTGTTGAAGAGGAAAGCCCTGCATGCTATGGCCGCCATGAGAAGAATGGTGTTCTCCTTACACGTTCTAAAAATAGCTCTTCATTCACATCAACATATGCAAAAAGAATAAATGAGTTCTATGCCTGTCTTGTCTGATATGCATCCATTGCAGATGCTCAAAGGGTTTGTTTTTCACTTCCTAGAATTTAAATTCTGAGTGCTCTTGAAAGTCATGGAACTATAGTATTGATTTAGTTGAAAGCAAAACCAAGATTGTATCATTTTTCATTCACCTGTCTGTATTTGTGATTGTTCCTTCTGCATGCTTTACTTTAGGAATATGTCACAAAGCAAAGTGTTACAATTTTTAAAACAAGCATCAGCCATATAGCAACACATTAACCTTAAGCAGCATTTCTTGTAGTGGAAGAAGATATTCTTTAAATTACAGATTATATGTGTACATTGTAAGCAGCAGAAAAAGTGTTAGTGCATTTTTTAAGCAATACAATTCACAATATGTGTGTACAGAATAGAAGGGACTGTGTCTACTAAATAAGATTTAATACTGCACAGTGGCAAATATTTGCAATTTGTGCCGCTGAGTTATCAAAGGGATCATCCCAAACAAAATGTAGAGGGATCAAGTGAAACTTCTACAGCTTCTAACCAAAGATGGTGATGGAATACACTGGCAGAAATATACCGTATTGCAGTGGATTTTACATGGTGCTTTCACACCATGAATTGTACCACTTTGTGATCTTTAGTTTTGTGTAAAAGTAAAATATGCAGGACACAATCTCAACACAAAGATGGGTCACCTTCTTGTAATGACTGTATTCACTAGAAAATGGGGGGGGGGGATGTTTTTGTTGCCGCTCAAGATAAATGTACAGGTGATATATTCCAAATGAATGCTTTGACAAATCCCCAGTAAAATCAATGGAAGGTTCTGCACACTGAACTGTTCAGAGGATTGCAGCCCAGCTGGAAAAAAACGATGCCTCACATTATGTTTATCGCTTTATTTGAATACTGTTTGTCATACCTGATTTTTAAAACTTGTAGGAAAATTCAGTATGGGCCTTAACACAAAGATGTGTCCAGAACTCAGGGATTATTTCTGAATTTTTTTTTTAATTCTAACTGGAAAGACTAAACCTATGACTTAGCTATGTAAGAGGTGCTTAAATGCTACTGCTGTATTTGGCTGGACAATAGTTTACACACAGCATACACATATAAAAGTGTGAAGGGAGTGAAACTCCAGAACCTGGTTGAAAGGGTAAAGAATAAAATGGATTCTGTTACAATGCATAACTTAATTTTATAAAATATAGCTTATTTAAGGCCCATGGTGTGAGCCCTGCCATAAGCACTCTCCCTTCAGCGCAAAAGGGCAAGAATTAACATTTACTTTACTTTAGAACAAACTGTGGTTTCCCATTTCATATGAACTCAGGGAACTGTGATTTGTCATAACCAAATATAGTTAACAAACCAGAGTATCAAACCATGGTGTGATCCAGATTTATTTTTCACTAGAACCAAGGACAGTCTTTTGAGTTCACATGCAATGTTAGAACTGCCTTTTCTTCTAAAGTGAAAGCTTTTATTCTTCTCACAGCTGCAAGAGGAGATGATAGAAAGAGGAGAACTATTATGAAAAATACAGAATATAGAAATGTCTTGGAAGGTGGTAGGAAAAAAGGATGGGGTCTCTTCAGTATTTATGTATTTATTGCATCGTGTGGTGTTTACATAAAATTGTAACTTGTAAACATATTATGTTTGGGGTTTACTCTTCTGCTTTGGTCAGTAACTGAAATTCAAATCATGAATAATGTTTTGTCAAAGCCGCTTTTACTGTATAAGGCGGAACGATACCAGTTCCTTTTTTTAAAAGAGATGTACAGTATCTGAATTTCTCATTTGCACTTGATAATGTATGTGTACTGTGAGTTGCACATCATCATTGTAATATAAGCTACTCTCTGTTCAGTGTTCAAATGTACTTAAATGTCTTATTTGGATTATTAAAAAACTTACTGGTGACATGGCACAATGCTATAAGTACAACCCAGATTCATTTTTAAACAAAGCTGCTTAAAGCTTCTGAACCATAAACTTTTCTGTCATAGAATGTTGAATTATTGGAAATATTTATTGGAATTACAGGTGACTGTTCAGTTGCACAAAGGCCTGGCTCCTAAATTAAAAAAACAAAAACACATGCACATGAACACCAGAACTACTGAGTTGTTTCACACACCTGGTTTGTTTGCTCAAAACCCTTTTTTACTGGAGGAGGCAAACCTGAAACAGAGCCCTAAATATGGGGTGGGAGAATTGGAGCAGGTTCAATGACACAGTCATCATTTCCCTGCCTACTGCTTCTCAAATTCAATTTCATAATCTCACTCCACTTTTGCCCCTAAAAGAGCAAACATTGGGAACCAACCCTGAGGAAAATTGACATTAGAAAGTAATTTAGAGAGAAGCAATGTGAAACTTCTCTACTCCACATTGTTTTCCAACAGTTTTTCTTTTAAATGTCAGGACCCACAAACATTTCTATAATTTAGTTAGTCCCAGAGTTAACAAATTCAGAATATTTTGTAATGCAGCTCCCAAATGGAAATACTCTCCTCAGCCTGGAATTTGGGTTTATTATACCTGTGCAAAAAGTACAAAGCCCTCCAATTAGCAAGATTTGTATGCTCAACCTGTGTAGATGCTGTTTGTCTAATAGTGACATCCAGACCAATCACTGTGTTCAAAGTTTTCAGGACTCATCATAGAAAGAAAGCAATTTGAGTAATTATGAGGTGAACATTTTAATGAGAACCACAAGGTTGGAAGTAAAAGGAATTTTGTCTCACCCAGTGTGCCTATTTAGCCATTCTGATGTTCAGATATGATGAATAATTATGTTTTAAACACACTGTCCATGTCCCAGTCCTGTAAATGGACCTTCTATATCCATCAGGGATCTGTTGTTCTACTTTGTACTATTATTGAGGCATGAAGCACTACAATCTGAAATGTAATTTTTGTTTACTGTAAAACAAAATGTATGAAACTTTTTTTGAAGAATTACAGCTAATTAGTTCTTCAAGTCCCATTAAACGTTTTCTATATATACTCCTGTCAAGAATCACATGTGATAACACTCTTCTGACATCATTCTAAATATTACTGGTGTGCATATATATATTCTGGAAACTCCCAGAATACTTATGGGAGGGTAGAGGCGCGGGGGGGGGGGGGAGTTCTGCTGTGCAAGCAGAAATCCTTGTCCTGATGGAACCAGTTAGTTGGATAGCACCCTATATATTTAAACCAGGTCACTGAGACTTTTTTCCAAGGTATCCTGGGAATATGTTTCCACAAGGACTTCTAATTCAGAATTTTCACCTTCACAAAACCACAGTTTACAGTGTGGTTTAAGGGAAGTTATGGGAATGTTATTAATTACCAAGCCCAGTGACCAATATCAAAAAGCTAGTTTAACTCAACTAAGGCCTACCCATTTTCCCTTTGAACAGTGGACCCATACCATAACAAAAAACTTTTTGAAATTGCCCTCGGATTCAAAAGATGTCTGTCTCAGATTCGAAAGAGAGGGGAGGGGAAAACATGCTAAAATTGCCTCCCATCCTGTTCCACCGATGGAGCTCTTACCATCAGGTGAGCAACACAATTTATTGGATACAAAGCACTGCAACCAATGGACATTATTTAAAAGGCTCTACTCTGAGCATGACTTAATCAGGAACAACTCAACTTTTTTGAGTAAAGGTTTAAGTAAAACTTTGTAAAAGGTTATCCTTGTACAAAGTTGAAAACATGAAGGTAAAACGGGAACAAAAAAGATATAAAAGATTTTAGCAGGTACATCTGCTGCGTGTCTAAACTATTTCCGGAGAGGGAGAGGGAGAGGGAGAGGGGAGGGTGTATCTCCAGCTGAGATGAAATTGCAGAATTGGTGTTGCTCTGGTGCCAAAGATTTTTTTACAACATTCACATGACATTATCACCAAAATACCAACCCATACTTTGTTTGCATTTAATCTGAATTAATCTGCTATACGTCTACAATCACTCATGGTGAAGTTCATTAGGGCATATATTATTATTTTTACTTCTGGTGGGTGGCCTCTAACATCCCATACTTCCACATCTGAGTACATGTTGTTTCTAGTAGAGGAAACCATGTGAACATGCGTATTTCCACCAATTGCTCAATTGCTGCACATTTGAAATTCAACAACCCCAGAGAAGTTGTTCTTTCACTCTCTCCACACTGTACATGTAGGCCGGGGATTAACTTGGAGGCCATAACAGCAGTACATTGATTGAGAGGGTTTTGTAATATAACTTTTTAATGTAGAGGTCTTGTGCAAGAACTCTTTATCACTTTATCATTACAGGGTGGGGTCCACTACCGAGAAGGCCCTCTGCCTGGCTACCTTGCGCAAGATGCCATATCAAAAAACAACAACAAACTGAAATGGATTTGCCCTCCACCAGTACATAAGCCTCCATTATGTCCACTGTGAAGCATGAGCACTAAGGCTGGTAACATTTGCTATTGCACACTTTCTGGGATGTTTTAAAGTGAGCACACACAGGTACAGAAATACATGCACCTGTGCCCAAAACATAGACAGTGGAGGACAGGGAATACAATTTACAGATACATTCCATCAACTTCTGCCCATTGGTGTGGACACCAGTAGAATAGCAATGATTAGCCATTGGGGCGGGAGGAATGGGTATGCCAAATGCGCACACAGAAAATGTGATCTGTTTGACTTTTAGGCGATATAAGGCCCAGTCTGGAAGCACCCATCTGCAGGGACAACTGCAGAAAAGCAGCTCAAGCAGAGCAAAGGAGAACAAGGATTTTGCTATGCACAATAAAATCACATAAATATCGTGACTGAAAGCTGAGGAAATACTGTGGTAGAAGGGATCTTGGCTCTGATGAGGTTGAAGGACTTTTGCATTAGAATCCCTTTAATTCTATATACAGTGGTACCTTGGGTTACATACGCTTCAGGTGACAGACTCCGCTAACCCAGAAATAGTACCTCGGGTTAAGATCTTTGCTTCAGGATGAGAACAGAAATCGTGCTCCAGCGGCGCAGCAGCAGCTGGAGGCCCCATTAGCTAAAGTGGTGCTTCAGGTTAAGAACAGTTTCAGGTTAAGAACAGACCTCTGCTACCACTGTGTTTACACTCCAAGCCTCTCTTCCTATGCCTGTTTACTTGAAGGTCCAGGCCAAAACCATCCCTTTCACACCCTCCAACATTTATCCAATGAAAATAGGGACGTCCCATAGTAATGACAATATTACTATTTAGACCCCACACATCTTATTAGGTTACCCCAGCATTCTGGGCATATATAAAAACATAATAAAACATTTCAAAAAACATTCCCTATACAGGATTTCCTTCAGACTTCTCAGGGGTCGGATAACTCCACACCCTTCAACATTTCTCCAATGAAAATAGGGAAATCGTAAGGAAAAGTTGAACATTCCGGGATCAAATCAGAAACCTAAATCAGCGATCTCTAATCAGAAATCTCTAATCAGAAATCTCTAAATCAGGGACATCCCTGGAATACAGGGACACTTGGAGGGTCTGCCCTTTACACCCTAGGAAATATTGGGGCTTCAATCCTGGAATACAAGACCCTTCCATTAATCGAGAAGCCCTATTATAAGAACGTGAGAAGAGGCGGGGGGGGGGGCTGTTTCGCAGTGTAACCCTGTTTAGGATGCCAAAGGCGCACGGCTCCTATTTCCACGTTTTGCGTGCGAGCAGTGGCGTGGCGTGGGTTGTCAGCACCTGGGGCAAGGCAAGTAATTTGCGCCCCTGCCAGGTAGGGGCAGAGAGCTGCGAGTGCCAGCGCCCCCCCCCAAGATGTTGCGCCCGGTGCGGCCGGCCCCCCCTGCACCCCCACGCTACGCCACTGCGTGCGAGACTAATGGAAGGAGCAACTTGTGTCCCGGAGAGGTTATTACAGTATTGTAGGGCCTGAGGTGGGGCGGCGTTGGCCTGCTGAGTCCTATCTGCCGAGTCGCTGCTCTGAGCCCATGTGGGTGCGCGCGGGAGGGAGAGAGGCAGAGAGGGAGGGAAGAAGGAAGGAAGGAGGGAGGGAAGGAGGGAGGGAGGGAGAAAGAGAGAGCAAGAACAGCCTCAAATGTTTGGAATAATTCCGCTTCCGTTGGGAATAGGGACCAGCCGCTTGTGAGGGACTCCAGCGGGGACTCTCCTCCTCCTCCTCGGCGAGGCTCCGGCGCGCTTTCCCTGGGACCCCCAGCAGCACCTCCGCCATGGCCACCTCCCCTCAGAAATCGCCCTCGTCCCCCAAGTCGCCCACTCCCAAGTCGCCCCCATCCCGGAAGAAAGACGACTCCTTTTTGGGCAAGCTCGGAGGCACTTTGGCCAGGAGGAAAAAAGCGAAAGAAGGTAAAGGGGGGGGGGCAGAGAGAGAAGTGTGTGCGCTTGTGTGCCAAAGGTTTCCCACTTTTTTCCTGCGCGGCGCCTTTAATGAGGCAGAGGGAGGGGCATGGAGGAGAGAGGCAGGCGAGACGGGGGGGGGGGAGAAGGAAAAAGTCAAAGGCTCCCCACGCTTGCCCTCAGCCAGAAGCACCCGAGCCGGGCTAAGGAGGGACGGGGGTGGCTGGGCTGGGTGTGCCGCCTCGGGGAAAGCGTCATGCTTGAAAAATGTAGCCTGCAGCAGCCGCTGCCGGGCTGGGCTCCTTCAGCCTTGTTTCTGTCAGGAAGTTGTCCTCCCACAGTTGAGAAATCTCCCCCCGCCCTCCCCATCCAGTTTTCGGCCTCTCCGCCTCCCTCGACGGGCTCCTAGCTGGGGCTTCGCAGACCCCGCAGGGTCAACAGCGCGGGCTGGCGAGGTTCCCAGTCGGAGCCTTGTTTTCGCACGCCTTGGAGCTCTGAGGCCTTATTGTAAGCGCTCTGTGCGCTGCGCTGCCTGCTGGGAAGGAGTTTCTTCCCAGAGTGTGAATTCAAGGCTTTCAGTATCTTTCTAAGTTGCCTAAAGTGAAGAGGGGAGGGAGGCGCTCCTGGCAACAGCGGGGCACACACCGCTCTCGCTGGGAGCGCAGGGAGGCTGCTGTGTCTGTAGAAGGAGCTAGAGCCGGAGGAAGTGTAGTATGAATTAGGCACACTTTCTGGTACACACATGCAATGCTTTGTTGTCAAGCTCTGCTATACAAGTAGTTCTCTGGACAGGTGCTCACACCTGAAGGAGGCACATCTTAAGCTTGTTCATTTATTTATAGCCAAGGTTTACCTAAGAGGAGCTGTAAGCCCCCCCCCCAAAAAAAAACTACACACAGAGGCAGCACACAACTCTATACAGTATGCAGGGCATGCTTCTGAAGGGAAGAATGGGCAAGCTTCAATTTCAAGACCCTCTGCCTTGGGACCGGAGGCACAGTGCCCCTCCTGGTGAAGTTTCTGATCTCCTATGGCTGTGGGATGCTATATTTTTGGTTCCTGCATCTACCCCTGCACTACTTCCTGCTGCACAAGTTCCCTGTGTAAGCTCTGTTGTTGTTGTTTAGTCGTTTAGTCGTGTCCGACTCTTCGTGACCCCATGGACCAGAGCACGCCAGGCACTCCTGTCTTCCACTGCCTCCCGCAGTTTGGTCAGACTCATGTTTGTAGCTTCGAGAACACTGTCCAACCATCTCGTCCTCTGTCGTCCCCTTCTTCTTTCCCAACATCAGGGTCTTTTCCAGGGAGTCTTCTCTTCTCAGGAGCTGGCCAAAGTATTGGAGCCTCAGCTTCACAATCTGTCCTTCCAGTGAGCACTCAGGGCTGATTTCCTTAAGAATGGATAGGTTTGATCTTCTTGCAGTTCATGGGACTCTCAAGAGTCTCCTCCAGCACCATAATTCAAAAGCATCAATTCTTCGGAGATCAGCCTTCTTTATGGTCCAGCTCTCACTTCCATACATCACTACTGGGAAAACCATGGCTTTAACTATACGGACCTTTGTTGGCAAGGTGATGGCTCTGCTTTTTAAGACGCTGTCTAGGTTTGCCATCGCCTTTCTCCCAAGGAGCAGGCGTCTTTTAATTTCGTGGCTGCTGTCACCATCTGCAGTGATCATGGAGCCCAAGAAAGTAAAATCTCTCACTGCCTCCATTTCTTCCCCTTCTGTTTGCCAGGAGGTGATGGGCCCAGTGGCCATGATCTTCATTTTTTTGATGTTGAGCTTCAGACCATATTTTGCGTTCTCCTCTTTCACCCTCATTAAAAGGTTCTTTAATTCCTCCTCACTTTCTGCCATCAAGGTTGTGTCATCTGCATATCTGAGGTTGTTGATATTTCTTCTGGCGATCTTAATTCCGGCTTGGGATTCATCCAGCCCAGCCTTTCGCATGATGAATTCTGCATATAAGTTAAATAAGCAGGGGGACAATATACAGCCTTGCCGTACTCCTTTCCCAATTTTGAACCATTCAGTTGTTCCATATCCAGTTCTAACTGTAGCTTCTTGTCCCACATAGATATTTCTCAGGAGACAGATGAGGTCATCAGGCACTCCCATTTCTTTAAGAACTTGCCATAGTTTGCTGTGGTCGACACAGTCAAAGGCTTTTGCATAGTCAATGAAGCAGAAGTAGATGTCTTTCTGGAACTCTCTAGCTTTCTCCATAATCCAGCGCATGTTTGCGATTTGGTCTCTGGTTCCTCTGCCCCTTTGAAATCCAGCTTGCACTTCTGGGAGTTCTCGGTCCACATACTGCTTAAGCCTGCCTTGTAGAATTTTAAGCATAACCTTGCTAGCGTGTGAAATGAGTGCAATTGTGCGGTAGTTGGAGCATTCTTTGGCACTGCCCTTCTTTGTGATTGGGATGTAGACTGATCTTCTCCAAGTGTAAGCTCTGCAATAGTGTTAATTGAATGCTGTCACATGAAAACCTGTCCTGTGCATAATTACGCACACCTGAGTCCCTAGAACAATGAAATGGGCAGGAGAACATTTCCACCAGGAACACATTTTTTTTTGGGGGGGGGTCCTTCTTGTTGTTGCTCCTATTATTTATTACATTTGTACACCAGCCTTCACCCATAGATCTCAGGGCACCTCACAGCATAAAAATACAAGATAAAAACACAAAATACATAACAAAAACAAGAACAAAACAAAACAAAACAACCCCGAAACATAAAGGATATAGGATGTTAGCCAGCTAAAAGCCAGGTTGAAGAGAAACATTTCTGCCTGGTGCCTAAAGGTGCATAATGAAGACGCCAGCAGAATCTCGCTGGGGAGAGCATTCCACAAAAGGAGAGCCACCACAGTAAAGACTTGTTCTTGCATTGCCACCACCCCTGGAACTCTTGTGGAGGAGGCACACGAAGAAGGGCCACAAGTGATGAACTCAGGTTCCAGGTAGGTTCATATGGAGAGAGGTGGACCTTCAGGTATTGTGGTCCTGAGCTGCTTAAAGTTTTATAAGTCAAAACCAGCACTTTGAATTTGGCCCAGAAACTAATTGGCAATTAGCAGAAGTTCGGCCAGGATTGGTGTAAGATGCTTAAACCATCTTGCCTCGGTGAGCAACTGCCCACCAAATTCTTTACCATCTGATGTTTCCAAACAGTCTTCAGAGGAAGCCCTACATATAACATACTGCGATAATCTAACCCAGAAATTACCAGAGCATAAAAAACAGTAGTTAGCCTATCCCTCTCCAGAGAGGGGTACAGCTGGGCCAGCAGGTGAAGCTGATGGAAGGCACTTTGCACCACTGAGGCCACCTGAGCCTCAAGCGACAGCAAAGGAGTGCCCCCAAGCTACATACCTGCTCCTTCAGAGAGAGTGTAACCCCATAAAAAGCAGGCAACCTCCCATCCACCCAGTTTAGAATTCTGTCATCAAATTCTCTGGTTTGAGAAAAATACAAAACTGGATTGTAACATACTTCGTTGGACTTAAATCAGTTGTGATTTAATTATAGGAGGCATCATCAAGTTTGTATGCCGCTTTTTCCAAATTATTGTAAAGACGTCTCAAAAGAATAGTAATCTACCAGCAAATGCACTTCTTAACAGGTTTGATATTTAGATGCTTTTTAGATAATTATGATAGCGTTTATACTTTGTAAATACTTGAATGTGTATAATTGAATTGTGGTTGTTATTTGTTTCTTTTATTTCAAACTGCTTTAAGAAAGCTATGGGTTCCTTAGAAACTTTTCAAAAACCCATTAATGGGAAGATTAGTATTAGCACAAGGTTCCCTGAAAAATAGGTTGCTCACCGCAAGCAATCTCCCTCTACAATATGCAACTGCAGGGGAGTGTTTTGCATGTACTAGGGTTCAGTATTGGTTCATATGTGGCAAAATGAACTGATTGTATTTCAAACGTGTATTTTGGAATGAGCATTGTTAAATAGTTGATACAGATGAACGGTGTGGGGTTTTATGTTGCATGATTTCTTGTAAACTGTTGTAATGTTGCTAGAGGTAACTGACTGGGGGTTGGCCCTACACTAAGCAAGTGAAGTAACCCATTTTGGAATATTTAGGGGAAATGAGGTGTTAAGAGCTGGACTGAACAATTGGAGTTAAACAATTAAAGAGGGTTATGAAGAAAAGCAAGGAAAAGAGATATTGGTGGCAAGAGGTTTAGAAGGGAGTATTGAAGTTTTAAGGAAATGTCCTAGCTAAAACAGGTAACTGTGGCTTAACACACCTGGCTAGTGCTCCGAATAAACTTGTGTACACACCCTAGAACATGCCCCAGAAACCTGTGCAATTGAATTAATTGAATTACTTAAAAATGGCAGTTAGATCACATCAATGAATACAGATCTTACCTGTAATTAGTTTTCATTGTTATTGAATAAGTGTTTTCCTGTTTGCTTTAACACATATATATTGGCCTTCATTTAGAAATGTATCCAACACAAATAATACTTATCAGCTCTCGAAAATGGCTCAGCTCGAAGGTTGTAAGTTGCACTAATGCACTAGCTTTGTCTGCCATGTTGTGTGACACATTTTCCCTCCTCCCAATCCAACTGCTTCTGGACAGGCCTTTCTTGCACTGCGTGACAATGAGTCACAGTGTACAACGGACAGGGTTTCACATAAAAGGTGGTTTCAGTGGCTGCGAAGACATTCAGGTTCAATATTTAGCACCCAAGATTATTTGTCAGCAAAATAACTTGTTGGCTTTTGTTTTATTTGTTTTTCCAAAAGTGCGGTCTATATTGTATAGTCTCAAAGTTGGCCTGTGCTATCAACCAGTCATCTGTCAAAAAACAATGGCAGCAGACTAAGCACAGTATCAGATCCCCTGAGTATGTATGTGTAATATGCATGTAAATATAGGCCAAACTCCACTGGTCATCTCTGGGTAATTTTGTAATAAAGGTATCAGTGAACTTAGGTAATGGAGTTACTATGTGAGTAGACTAATGCGTATGAAAAGGCATAGTAACTCATTCACGACATTAGATTAACACAGGCTCCATTCATGCAACAAGAGGGCATGAAATTATAAAGCCCATGATATTAGCAGTGATGGTTTCTGGCAGCTAGAAATACAGTAGTCTAAAAACCTCTTTTTGGTGCTAGAACCATTAGCAGAGAAGTCTTTGAGGTAATGGTAAGAGTGAATAAACACCCTCCTTTCCCCCTTTTCTTGGCGTATTTCATTATCTTATATTATGGGTTTCCAGGGTGAGTAAAGCTGCATTGATTGTGCTCCTTCAGTTTTCCTGGGCTTGACTGACGGACATCAAAAATCCGCACCTTGTAATAACCTGCCTTAGAGAATCTTAACAATTGGACCCTGACATTCTAATAAATCTGTGATACATTCACCAAGGGAGAGCAAAGTTCAAAATTGCTTAAATTGGTGTAGGAGCAGATGGAAAACAGACAGTTTGGGCCCATGAATTTGATGGAGGGCAATTATGGTACAGTGTATGGTCTGAGTCAGCTTCCCAATTGATATGACTTCAATTGAAGTAATTTGCCCACTCTTCTCTTTGGCTTATTTGGTTTTGATGGTGCAAGAAAAACTAATCTTGCTCCAGCTTTGTAACATTCTTTTTCTCTATCTTTGGCCTTGTTGTTGTCTTGCTGCTGCAGTTGAAAAAGCTTGCATTTTGACCTATCCAAGACGTAAGCCTGGGGTTGCTTGATAGGATCTGGTCTGTAGGTTATGAAAAATACCGAATATTCAGAAGGCAGAATAACTTGGGTCTCTTATTTTCTTAACATTGCAACAATGGGTGGCACTTTTTTTGAAGGGGGAGGGTGGAATTAGTAGCTTATGCTTGCTTACTGTTTGCTCTGGCAACTTATCTAAGGGTAATAGTACTTTAAGCACTTGCAGAAACCAGACCATTTCAGGTAATGGATCCTTGAATTATTTAAACAGTATTCAATATAAATGACAGTAGTAGAATTTGACTTGCATTGTGTATTTGGCAGAAGTGAGGCTTACATTTTCACATCTGCTACTTTTTTTGTCATTTGGAGGCAGTCATGAGGAATGTTTTCTTTCCTCCCCTCATATACCTCTCTCTCTCTCTCTCTCTCTCTCTCTCTCTCTCTCTCTAAATGGCCTGATTTTTTATTTTTTTTAAATACTGGGTTGTATCCAAGGTAGCACTAAATTAAAGTCACATACTGTAGCAGTATACTTGTTGCACTGGCGCAAGGAAAAACCCAACTACATTAGCAAAGATTGTTGTCCAACAGATTGTGCAACAACAATCAGCTGTTGTGGAAAAATATCCACTAGGGCAACTGTTGCATTGGATTCCTTTCGTTGCGCAACCTTTAGATTCTGGCATCCACTTGCGTGTGGGCTCTTGCCGTAGCAGACAGAGAACATTGGATACAGCCCATAGTATCTGATGATGGGGGAGTGTTGCTGCCTTAGCAACCCTAACTGGCCCTAGTGAGGGAGAGGGTAGTGTTAAATTTGTGTTCCTATCACTAGACTCTACAAATTTCTAATTTCCCATTCCAAGGAAGTGTCAAACCCTTTTGTTCTGAATGTGATGATGTCTGGAGAGAGTGGACTAAAGGTGGATTCCCACATTCTCCTTTCGGTCTGATCATTGTAAAATGATATTCTATGAATATCTATACATATGGTCTCACTGCAATCTGTCAGAAGGTCTTATTCCATATGACTCTCCACTGAATAGGGACACAGGTGGCGCTGTGGGTTAAACCACAGAGCCTAGGACTTACCGATCAGAAGGTCGGTGGTTCGAATCCCCACCATGGGGTGAGCTCCCGTTGCTCGGTCCCTGCTCCTGCCAACCTAGCAATTCGAAAGCACGTCAAAGTTCAAGTGGATAAATAGGTACCGCTCCGGCGGGAAGGTAAATGGCATTTCCGTGTGCTGCTCTGGTTGGCCAGAAGCGGCTTAGTCATGCTGGCCACATGACCCGGAAGCTGTACGCCAGCTCCCTTGGCCAATAAAGCAAGATGAGCGCCACAACCCCAGAGTCAGTCACGACTGGACCTAATGGTCAGGGGTCCTTTACCTTTACCTACCTCCACTGAATATTAAACACAGTTGTCTAATGGTTGTAGGAAAATGCCCGTGAAATCCCACCTTCCTTCCAAGTGCCCTAAATAGCATCCTAAGAAACTTCTCTCTTTGTCCTTGCCTTTCCTGCCAACATTGGCGATTGAATTATACTTGCAAGGCACAGGTATAGGTTTCATTTGAAAGGCGGACAAATTGAATTTGACAGATGCAGATAGAGCTGTCTTATAATTAAGACGCTGGTGAGATGCATGAGCTGCCTTTTCAGACAGAATGTGATTTTTAAAAATAGCTGTATGTGTAATTCTGCTGGCTTTTGATTTTCATTCTTTGGCATTGGCTGAACCATTTTTGAATGAGGACCTGTTTAATCCCTCTTGAGGTTTCACTAAGACTTATTTGTGGGAGACAGTTGCTTGAGCCATTCTGTTCATATTTTCCATAAATCTGCATAAGAGGCTTTAGGATTAGCGTAAGTAAATTCCTTGGAATGGAGCTTACTAAATTAGTCATGAATTAAATGGGCAAGCTGCCTTGTGTGAAAAAGTATGGGGTTTTGGTTTTTTTGGTAAATGTAGAAATGATTTTGTCTTCTTTCACGGTCATTGATTTAAAACCAGAATATAATGGCACAGAACATACACAAGAAGTTGGAAATATCTTATGCAGAAAAAGTAAGATGCTGAATACACAAATGGATAGAAATTGCTTCATTATAAATTAAATATTTAAAAAATGTCATGCTAAAGCTCATTATAGGAATGGCTGAGAAAATTAGGGTGCAAACTTGTGATCATTGGGAGGGCCATATCATATTGCAGATGTCCCTCTCTGAGGTTTACTGCTGACTTCCTTGATGATGGTGGAGATTTCTGACACCTCTACATCTCAGTACTGTACCCTGGAGATAAGACAAGGAAAGGGCTCGAGAATAGATCATGGAAGACCTTGGGATTGGCACAAGCCAGAGTTCTCCTGTATTCTGCCAATGGAGGGGTCTTTCTTTTTAAAGATCTGACCAAAGATTAACAGGACCAGGGGTGAGGGGTGGGGGTTGGATGAAATCCCTGTCACCCTACCTTTCACCCACCCTAGCTGGCATTGAAATAGATGCATCTGATTGGTTGGGGAGGTTCTTCATAGTCCTGACCTAATGCTGTGGAAGTTACAAGGCATTTCTGAGGTACTCCTCAGTGTAAGTAGAGCTTATTTAAAAGGAAATAAAATCAAAATTTGGGTCTTGAGGAGTCCCCTTCCCTTCCTAAGCCTCCTCTACTGGAATTTATTATTTTAAACCTTTTTTTACCTCTGGAGAAAGGGGTGGGACCATAGGGTCTTGTCCAAAGATGCTTGGGCATCACAGGAGATGGACAGAAACAAGCGCAGAGTGTCTCTACATATGCAATGCTGTATTGAATATGAATGTAAGGAACAGAGAAGGGACTGGGCTCTACTTTTGGGGGGTTCGGACCAGCCTCTACTTTTAAGGGATTCTTCCCTATTCAAAGCAGGAATAGTCTGATATCAGTCTTGTTACAGGGAGTAGTGTGTGTGTGTATTGCTATAGCTATGGTGTGGGTGAGGGGATATGTACAATGATTGCAAGCAGGTCTACTCATAAGTAATACCCACTTAGTTCAATGGGACTTGTTCCCAGATAAGTGTGCATAGGATTGAAACCTTAGAGAAGAAGCAAGGGAAAAATAGATGAAGACCAGAATTGTTGCTCAAATAGTGCAGGAAGGCTTTTTGAAGTGTTTGCTATCTGGGCTTTGCATCAGTCAGAAAAATATCTGGAGAAGGCCCTGTCTCCCATTGCCACCTGATTTGCCTTAGAAGGTATGGGTGATTTGCCCAAAGTAAGGCTATACAATGTGCTTCATGGCTGAACTGGATTTTAAGTCTTCCCTATCTTTTTCAGGCATTCTCTCCACTACATTGGGTCTCTGTTAGCAAATGGGATAGAAAGAAAATGTTTGGGGGGCTATTAACTTTTGTGGACTTACTTTTTAAGGTCAAATCAAAGCCTCTTAGCCTATTCAAAAAATAATTACTGTATAGCATTAGTTAGACTAATTAGCCCCTTTTGTTAATTCATCTCTGTTAGATATATTCAGGTCAACAAATTAAAATAGCATTCTCCTAAGGATTTGTTTTATAGGCTATCTGGAGGTTTGGGAGTAATCTCCCTGATTATGGAAGGGAAATTACGGTACATTGCTCTTTAAATATGTGAAAATGATATATCTGCTTACAAATACATTCTGTTATGTTGCTAAAGTGCCAGAAAGTAAAAATAATTGGAAGAAGATAATCCACTAAGAGACCAGTCCTTGCATACTGCTGGACCATTTGGAGTGGCTGTGTTGAAGAGTTCTTTGCTGTAGCCCTTCAACAGAAGCTCTCTGTTAAGTCTGATTAAATATCTGATTCAATGTCTGAGGATAGTCTATTGTGATGGTCCCTCCATCTTAACTTCCTCCCAACCTGTATTAGAAATTTCAGAAGAGCTTTCAACTATTATAATTTCTTTATGTTGTATACTGCCTTGTTGTGTTTTTTTATGAAAGTGTGGTCCATAAATATTTTAATTATTAAATAAAACAAAACAAATGTACTTAAAAAAATTACATCCAGAAATAATTAAGCTATTGTAAGAATAATATACACTTTTAGTAAATAATATTATTCTGTTCCTTTTGATGTTTGTTTTGAATTCTTTTATGTGTATTTTTTATTGTAAGTTGCTTGGAGAAATTTAATTAGCAAGCAACTAATATGTAATAAATAAAAAGAAAAGAACATGGAAAGCAACAACAAGATCCTGATGGGTGTTTTTTTTACTATTCATCTATCAAGATTTTGTCAAACAGTATGCATGTGAATGTTTACTCAGAAGTAGATTCCCATTATGGGTTACAGCCATAGATTCTTGTGTATAGATTTAGGTAAAACTCGTCACTTATGAAAAACATTAAAACCTAAAGGCAATGCTCTTTAGGCTAACCCTTAAATTTTACAAATAAATAAAACTGCCAGACTCCTTGTGTGTTAAAGGAAAGGGGAATTTGCTTCAGAGATTGTGGCCAAGACCACCTCAGCACCATAACCAGGCCTGAAGCCAGACTGAATTGGATCCAGATAATAGGTAGCTTCCAGAAATTCCTGAGCTGAGTCACCACCACACACTTGAGCGCCATGCTTAAGGAATGTTGCTGGGACACGTTGCCCATAGGGTGATGACACACTATTCTCTCAGACTGCTGAATCAATTGCTGTGATTGCTACTTGACTGAATGTGAGGAACTTACTAGACAAATTGAGATTTAATCCTGATAAGACAGGGGTGTTCCTGATAAGTACAGCTGCCAGTGGATATAATGATTCTGCCCATCTTGAATAGCATTGCGCTGCAGTCTGGGCTCTGCTTTGTTGTTGGCTGTTCATATTGCGGCTGTGACAGGAGCCCTTCTGCCCAGGTTAAGTGCATATATCAGCTGTGTTCATTTCTAGATAGTGTGAATCTGTCTACTAGTGGTACATGCCTTACATACCTTACTTACATCAGGATTGAATTCCTGAATAATGTGGTACCTAGGATTGCTTTCGAAAAATGTTTAGATACTTCAGTTGGTTTAGAATGCAGCAGCTAACAGTCTGACTGGAGCTGGTTTTCTAGAGTATTTGACTCCTCTTTTTCAACAGCTTTACTGATTTCTGGTCTACTTTGGGGCATGTTTTAAAGCGCAGTTACTTTTAAAGCTCTAATTTAAAAGAGGACACCGGATGGGTCATATATTCCACCAAAAGGCTTGGCTGTCCATTAAAATCAATAGGGGAGGCTTTCTTGCATGTCCAAATAGCGGTTGGTTGAGACCAATGAGATGACCATTTCTGGGGTTGCCCCATGGCTCCTGAACTGCCTGCTCCATGATGGGTTTTTAAAGACCCTTTGTTTCAACTTGGCACATCAAAGTAGTTGTTTGTTACTGACACCCTGAATACGACCTTTTTGGATTGAAGCTTTGATCTGCTTTTTAATGATAAAAGTTGTTTTAAATTTTGTTCTAAGTCACCTTGCAGTTCATTAGACAGAAAGGTGAGGTTATGTCTTTTCATAAATAAGAAAGCAAGCAAGCAAGCAAGCAAGATGACTGTGGCCTCTTGCTAGCAGATAGAAAACTAACCGAGTTTGATCTAGGTCAGCTGAATTGCTTTGCAGCTGCGACATGCATTCCCCAACATGCTCACTTGAAGTTCACAAGCTTTACAAGCACCCACACCAGGTCTAATTTCTAGCACCCAAGCAGGCTTCGGCGAGACTCCTCTCTGAAACCCTAAAGAGTCATTGCCAGTTGGAGCAGACAGTACTGTGATGGATGGACTAATGCAGCGGTTCTTAACCTGTGGGTCCCCAGATGTTGTTGGACTACAACTCCCACCATCCCTGAGATCTGGCCTTGCTAGCTAGGGATGGTGGGAGTTGTAGTCCAACAACATCTGGGGACCCACAGGTTGAGAACCGCTGGACTAATGGGTCTGACCTGGTATGAGGCAGGTTTCTATGTTCCTTTGTAACAGAGGTAGCAACAGTGTTGTGGAACTCCAGCTCCCCTTATTATCCCTGTACGTTAGCCATGGTAGCTGGCGCTGATGAGAGTTGTAGTCCACGATTCAACTGAAGAGCACCACTTTGGCTACCCATCTCCTGTATGCACACCCCCCCCATGTACAGATTTTTATAATTTATTTCAACACATTTACATTATCTTAGAGTTTTCACTGAGATCTTGGTTTGTTATTTCAGTGATTATCAGTACTAAAAATAGGATTGTGCTAATACAGTTAAGCAAAAAATAGGTTGTTCACTGCATTTCCTAGGGACAGAGGGAAGTGAGCACTGTTGTTTTCCATGTCATGGTCCATGCAGTTCCTTAAGTTGTCCCAAACAGGGCTCTGTCAGGTTAAGATCACATTCCAATCATCATTCACATTCCAATGGTCCTGATCCACCTCCCCCATCTTTCTTAGGCAAGCCTGTCTTAGCGAGACGCCATTTAAAACTGCGTCATAAAATTTTCCTCCGTTCTCCGTTGTTTACCAACCCCAAACAGTCTTTCATCATGTTCCAAAACTGGCAAGAGAACCACACTTCGGATAGACATGGTATATATACTGTAATAATGTGGACTCTATTTTGTCTGAATCAATTCACTTTAGACACTCTGGGCGGCTTCCAACAAAACACTAAAATACAATGACCTATTAAAAATTAAAAGCTTCCCAAAACAGGGCTGCCTTCAGATGTCTTCTAAAAGTTTGGTAGTTATTTTTCTCTTTGACATCTGGTGCCATTAGGCTACTATTCTGTATCCAGTTCAGTTGAAATCGGTGGGGCTCATAAATGTGCTCAGGTTTCATTATTACTGTGCATTTGAAAATGGCAAATATGTCTAATTATGTCCAGTATTTTTTTAAAAAACAGAAACTTAGTGGATACTTGACATTAAAAAACACAAAGTGCTTTTCTGTAGTTTGTTTAGAATATATGCCCTTAGGAAGTACTGCTATTGCCAGACGGATAGATAAGCCTAACACTAGGAAAACGAATGAGCACCTAAAAGACGATTCATGTTTGTCAAGTGTTAAAAGAGTTAATGTCAAGCTATCTTGGATATTAATGTATATATATCTGCGTTGTGGCTAATTCAGCTGTAGGCTTGGTTAGTAGTAGATGAAATTAAGGCAATATTGAGAATAGATTGATTCAACTGGGCAGGAAACTGATGAGTGTTGAAAAGCTACAATGAGATTTCAAAGGTAGAGACTGTTTTAATTCTCTCAATTGTATTGGGTGCCCAAAAGCTGAGGAAATTTTTTATTGAGGTTAATATGGTAAATTATATAGATTTAATTGGTGATTAAATTAAATATATATTTGGGTGCTTTTAAATTATTAGTTAAGGGACGCAGGTGGCGCTGTGGGTTAAAGCCTCAGCGCCTAGGACTTGCCGATCGAAAGGTCGGCGGTTCGAATCCCTGCGGCGGGGTGCGCTCCCGCTGCTCGGTCCAGCGCCTGCCAACCTAGCAGTTCGAAAGCACCTCCGGGTGCAAGTAGATAAATAGGGATCGCTTACCAGCGGGAAGGTAAACGGTGTTTCCGTGTGCGGCTCTGGCTCGCCAGAGCAGCGATGTCACGCTGGCCACGTGACCCGGAAGTGTCTCCGGACAGCGCTGGCCCCCGGCCTCTTAAGTGAGATGGGCGCACAACCCCAGAGTCTGTCAAGACTGGCCCGTACAGGCAGGGGTACCTTTACCTTTAAAATTATTAGTTATCTCAACAATTTGTATTTTAATAAATATTTTGTTTTATTCTTTTTTAACCTTTTGTATATTAGTAGTAGTAGTAATTTGGTATATTTTAATGTAAATACATATTTTGGTTGACACAATACACAACATTGTATTAGTGTATATATTATTGTTATTTCTTTTTTTGTGGTTGTTATGACCAGGATGGTCAATACAACAACTATAAATAAACATTTAATTCCACCCCCACCCCCGCCATCCTCTCTTGTTAGCTACTTTTGAAGAAACTAAACCAAGCATCTGAGCAAAGGATTAAAAAGCCTGTTGTGGACATAAACCATTCATTTGTATCTAGGAAGTATTAAAATACTGAGAGTATCTTTGATTTTAATATTTTTCTCTAATCAGTTCAAGATTTTCATAAAGCATAATGGTTTATCTAAACCCAAGATGGTTCTGAAGCAGCCAGTAGGATTAGTGAAATATTGGCATAAAAAGCTCTAATGCTGGAAATGGATAAATGCTAAATAATTCAGATTATTCATAATGAGAATAATATTACAAGAATTGTAATAGCTGCTAGGCAAAAGTACAATTTGAGCTGCAGTATAATTGGAAATATTTTTTAAAATCATCAAATTCAAAAGGTAAATATCTTTTTTATGCAAATGCGTGGGCATGAAGGCTAGGAAGAGATCAGAGGACTGCCTTCCTATTCGACAGGGTATATTGCCCAGCAGCCTTTGAGGCCTTAGCAATGACAGCCAATAATTGAGAGCATTTGTTTTTATAGCTCTTGGGCCAAACTGGAGACCAAGGGCTACAGCCCATAAGAAACTGGTCAAATCTCTCCTGGCAGCTGGATTGTAACATGAACAGTAACGAGTAACAGTAACAAGTCTCCAATGAGTCATTTCCTGAGCATTCTTCTCTTTGCATGTCTGCAATCTTTATTGAAGTTTTACCTGAACCCTACTTCTGTTGTGTGCCTCTGTTCAACTGCCTTCCACCTTATTACTCCATGACCAGAAAATAAATAAGCATTAAAGCTGCAGCACATTCTATTGGCCAAAAAAAGGAGAAAGAGGATTTGTCCTGAATTTCTACACCATCTCCCCCAGTCATCTTGTACACTGGGCAGGAATCAAAATAGGAACTAGAGAAATCCCACAGGGAGCTACGAGAGAGAATGTAGGACTGTCACTGTATTTTTTAAAATTTTCTTCTAGGAATGAGTGGACCCCAATTTCAAGAAGGTTCTAGTGCGCAGAAGGGTTGCCAGACTCACTTTCTCTTCTGGGTCATCAACATTAGAGTGTGATTGGAATATATTGAACAAGTTAGGCATTGATAGATCTTAATGCCTATTCCCCATTTCTATATGGATGCTCTACCAATTACCCGGCTGAAAGCATTAAAATAGTCAATGGCCAAAATACTCAACCAGTTCAGATTCAGTAACAGTAACATATAAGCAACGTTAGAAACCATATCCAGAATTATTATGATTTAAACAACAACAACAACAATTCACTCCAGCATAAGATTAGGAGCCTGGTGGTATGGCAGACAATAAAAAGTCCACGACAAAGGGGAGCAGTGCAGTTGGGCAAGCACTACTTGCACTTATAGTTCTTATTCTAAAAACCTTACGATAATTTTCACAATAATTCACTTCCAAGGAGCAGTGTTGCCATAAAGGGGTTATGTTTTTGTTTAAAAATTAAGGTTGCTTCCCAGCCACAGTTAGACAATGTTCTTGACTGGCATGCTACAAGATTTAAGTTCTTATGGATCAGGCATAGACAAACTCAGCCCTCCAGATGTTTTGGGACTACAACTCCCATCATCCCTAGCTAACAGGACCAGTGGTCAGGGAGGATGGGAATTGTAGTCTCAAAACATCTGGAGGGCTGAGTTTGCCTATGCCTGTTATAGATCTATTCTGATGCTGAAAGGTCATATTTTATTTTAATCTACCTCCAAGAGTGTTTGCAATTTTTAAAAAGTTTTTATTGCACGGAGCGTTTCATGCCATTGGTGCAATCTTATGGATGTTTACTCAGAAGTAAGCCCCACTCAGTTCATACAAACAGGTGCATTGTGTGTCTTCAGTTTCAAAAATGTTATTTTTTTTTATTACCACTGATGTTTAATAGGTTATTGTATTTTAGTTTTCTGTTGGAAGCCGCCCAGAGAGGCTGGGGAAACCCAGCCATATGGGCGGGGTGTAAATAAATTATTATTATTATTATTATTATTATTATTAATCACTTTAATACTGTTGTAAATCAAATGTGTTATTGAATGGAACCAGTTTTCACATACCGTAATCATTTCCCACCTTTAACAATTTTTCTAAGTCTTTGTAAATACATAAATTACCTTTTAAAACTCCAGTCTTGAAACTACTGTTTGGTTTGCTAAGTGCCAGTAACAATTTGTTTAAACTTGTTTGCTGACATATCCTGTTCTGAGATGGATTTTCTAGTTCAAGATTTATAAGCTGCAGGTGCTCTGCAGAGCACAAGGTGGCTCCAGTAACCAGAGCACAAGGAGCATCTTGGTGGATTGGAGTAGTAGGGGGAACAGATTTCATAGGAAATGATTAGATACGTCATGGAAAGAGTAGGGTTGTTGTTGTTGTTGTTGTTTTTACAATGTTCATTTGGTTTCTTTGGAAATGTAATACATATGATGACTTAAATGGGAACAAGATTTTTTTCCTTTCAGTTTTACATATTTCTGTAGTTTGCTATATAATTGCTTATCTCCACTTTGCGCTTGAGGTTTTTAGACTGCATTGTTTTTAGCTGGTTGGTATTTTAAATTTAATTGTTAGCATCTTTGACAATCCAGTGTGTTTTGGGGAAGGTAGGTTCTTTGCCTCCATTTGTTGTTGTTGTTGAGTAAAATAAGCCAAAAATAAAGAACATGAAGTAGTTCTGTTACAGCAGGTTGAAAGCAGCACTAAGGCTGGACATTATCATGGAAATTGTTGTTTCAAAACATTATTTTTAAAAATACCCATTTCCCCACAAACATGTTAGGCTGATTTGTGTTACTATGGTCCAAATTTTCTCAATCCATTCGGATATAGTAGGAGAAATGCTCCTCAGCCCCAATTTTTAGCTATTATATTAGCAAATTAAAAAATTGTCCAGTAGCACCTTAGAGACCAAGTAAGTTTGTTCTGGGTATAAGCTTCCGTGTACATGCACACTTCTTCAGATACCAAAAAACCCAATTTTTATTTTTTCCCCTGACTACATCAGACCAACACAGCCACCTACCTGATATTAGTAGCAGTTATCGAGCTGAACATTATTTCTTGATCATTTTCCGAACTAACATCTTTTAGATAACCAAGCAGAAATACTTTAAGTCCCAAGGGCATATTATATCCTAATATATGAGAGATATTAGCCTGAAGAGATTTCCAGAATATTTCAGTGACTTCATTTGAGGCTTCTAAGTCTCTTACCACCTCCATTCTTACTCATATGTAGCCCATGCAACTGATCGCCGAAGAATTGATGCTTTTGAATTATGGTGCTGGAGGAGACTCTTGAGAGTCCCATGGACTGCAAGAAGATCAAACGTATCCATTCTTAAGGAAATCAGCCCTGAGTGCTCACTGGAAGGACAGATCCTGAAGCTGAGGCTCCAATACTTTGGCCACCTCATGAGAAGAGAAGACTCCCTGGAAAAGACCCTGATGTTGGGAAAGATTGAGTGCACAAGAAGAAGGGGACGACAGAGGACGAGATGGTTGGACAGTGTTCTTGAAGCTACAAACATGAGTCTGACCAAACTGCGGGAGGCAGTGGAAGACAGGAGTGCCTGGCGTGCTCTGGTCCATGGGGTCACGAAGAGTCGGACACAACTAAATGACTAAACAACAACACAAGTAACTTGGTAGGGAGACTTAAGTTAAATAAGGATGCAAAGGCCTATGGATGCTTAGTAAGATTCCTCACTATGTTTACTAGAACTTTTCTCAGATAAGTGTTTATATTCTAAGGCTCAGTACTAAGTCAGGCGTTCCTGAGAGGTAAGTCCCACAGAATTCAGTGGGGCTTATAGTGAATATACGTTGATATAGTTACGCTGTCAATATGAATTTACAATAAGCATCTGTTTTACAATTGAGGCATATTCAAGAATTAGTTCAAGGGAAGAGTTGGGGCTGTTACCAATCCAACTCATGCACTAAAAAGAACTGATGTTATAAACTAAGACTGCTGTTACATGACAGGCAAATGAAGGCAGGAAAGATTCTTCCGTCTAACTTACTGTGTGCCTTTCGATCCTCAAGGTGTAACCTTGAGCAAAGTATGCACCAAAAAGCAAAGTATGGGCATATGGAGCCTAAGACCATATAACACTGGTCCTGAAAGACCTACATTGGCTCCCAGTACGTTTCCGAGCATAATTCAAAGTGTTGGTACTGACCTTTAAAGCCCTAAACGGCCTTGGTCCAGTATACCTGAAGGAGTGTCTCCACTCTCATCGTTCTGCTCAGGCACTGAGGTCCAGTGCCGAGGGCCTTCTGGCAGTTCCCTTGCTGTGAGAAGCAAAGTTACAGGAACCAGGCAGAGGGCCTTCTCAGTAATGGCACCCGCCCTGTGGAACGCCCTCCCATCACATGTCAAGGAAATAAACAACTATCTGACTCTTAGAAGACATCTGAAGGCAGCCCTGTATCGGGAAGTTTTTAATGTTTGATGTTTTATCATGTTTTTAATATTCTGTTGGGAGTGGCCGGGGAAACCCAGCCAGATGGGCAGTGTTATGTACTGAAGTTCTTACCCTGGGCCAGCAGGGGGATAATGTAGATAGTTTAGGTCCACATATGCAAATAAGGGATCGAAAGTGACGTTCAGTGATTGGGTAGTTACAGAAAATGGTTACTGTTGCATTCTAGTGGAGCTCTATATAAGCAGGCTGGCTGGACCCTTCAGTTCAGTTCTGTTCTGGCCTGTGAATAAACAAGAGCTATTTGAAGAATCGCTGTGTCGTCTGATATGTTCACCCACAACTTAACAGGCAGGGTATAAATAAATTATTATTATTATTATTATTATTATTATTATTATTATTATTACTAAGTTGTAAGTATGACCAGAAAGCAGTCAGTAGAACCTCTGCTTATATGGTACATAGGTGAAGGCAGGAGTCTTAATTTACAGTGTCATGCTGGAAAGGGCCTTAAATCTTTTATTTAATCAGGTGGCTAATTCACGGTGGCACGGTATAGAATATCCTCCCCAGAATCACTCCACGCACCTTATTTATAGGCTTCATGTGCCCCATGAAGACGTTTTTATTTTCCCAGGTTTTAAAAATCTGTGTTAATATAAAAACTGAATGTCATCCCACCGATAATATACTGCACATTTTTGTTATGTGTGAATTTGTTTTTAAGTCTCCACTTGTAATGTTTATATTGCAATTGTTTTTAATGACCTTTTCAGTATTTTACTATTTTATCTTTATCAGCTGCCCAGAAAACTGGGCAGCCACCATAAATCCCGTAAATAAATAAGTAAAGCTAAAGGTAATTTGATCCTAGAAAAGGAAATGTAAGTCAAATCATTGTATTAGCTTAATTAAGCATGTGCTTGCTTGAACTTGAACAGTACCAGACTCTTCTCTGCTTTGGCTTTTGGGATGCTAAAAAACTCTTGCCTCAGGAGGAAGGTATTGAGAACACACAATTCTGACAACTGCTGTTCTAGACATAGCAATTGCATCACATCTCATGGCTGGCAATATCACCCACACCAGATGTTTTGGATTACAACTCCCTTTGGACCAAAATACTGTATATTAATAGATATCAATGTGATTTTAAAAATTGTATTTCTGTTTTAATTAAATAACAAGTTTAACCATTTCTCCCTTTACTAACAGCTAATACACCTGCGTTAATCAATATATTTTCAAAAGTTCTTTCTTTACAAACACATTAATACAACTAAAGCACAACCAAAATTGAATTAAAAATAAGAGAATATATCTTTTCCTTTATATAATAGGTATTTATTTTCTCAAAAATCAGTTAATGAGGAGATGCAACAAATATGAAGGAAACTTGCTTTCAGCATCTTTCCTCAAGTATGAACTGACATTATCTATTTGAAAATCAGGGATGCACCACTTCGTTCTTGCAGTTTTAAACATTTGCTTGACCAAATGGAAAAACAAATGGCAGTTTCCTAACAACTGTTCTATCTAACAACTGTCCTAACCCTGAGGAGAACCTCAGCAAATCTGCTTTCTGTCTTTCAATTGTTCAGTATTGAACACAGAACGCTGCATTGATCTGGATTGAAATGCTACACAAATGGCAAGATGATCTTAAAAAAAAGAAAAGAACAAGAACAGTGGAGAGTCTTCTAAAGGGTTTATAGATTTTGTTAACTCAATTAGTTTTAAGTTTGTAAAAATGAAAACAAACATAACAAGCTGCTTAACTCAGTTCTTCGAACTGCCTTTTAGAGGAAATTTCCTTCCAAAATTATTTAAAAGGAAATTTACTGGTTTTTTCATACTTTTCCCTGTAGACTTTCGACAGTACTTCTAATGGGCCTTTATTCATCAGAATCTCAAACCACTCAAGAACGCCATCTTAGTACTGTTGTTTCCGTTTTAAAATGGAAGAATATGTGGAAGCTTCCTGCAGCCAATCAGGAGCTGTGTTTTGGTTTTCGAACATTTTGGAAGTCGAATGGACTTCCATGACGGATTCCGTTCGACTTCCAAGGTGTAACTGTACTTTCAAGTAACGTGTGTCTAATGGCCCATTGCACCAGTGCATAGCTGATGCAGAATGCAGTTTCCCCAGCTCTTTTGAACACAAGGGAAACCTGATCCCACAGAAGCCAACCAGATGCCTGTGGGAAGCACGCAAGCAAGACCTCTTACAGTTTCCAGCAACTAGTGTTCAGAAGCATGCTGCCTCTGACAGCGTATGTAGTACCCATTGACCACCTATCCTCTGTGAATTTGTCATGTCTCTTAAGCAGGATCATATAACTCCAGGCCTTAAAACACTGGCTGCCTATGAGCTACTGGGCCCAGTTCAAGCTACTAGTGGCACATGGTGTACAAAGTCCTAAACGTTTCAGGACCCAAGTACTTAAAAGAGCAGCTTTCCCACAAACCTGTGCTTTGAGAACAGGGATGTTTTGTGCATGATTCTACCAGTGGGCATGTGCAGTGACTTGAGACAGGGCCTCCCTGGTAGTAGCACCAGGACCATGGTATTTCTTCTCTGGGGAGATGTGATTGTCACCTATGCTATTTAGTTTCATATATCAATTAGTGGATATCTGTGTTGTTTCTCAGGGGTTTTGTGTCATGATTTTTGTCCTGGGTCTTGTTACTGTTGGATACCATTATTATGTTGCTGCTTTTATAAAAGGTTTTAATTATTGTGTACATTTGCTTTATTTGTTCTCATGTTCATCATCCTGAGTTCTGTCAGGAGGAAGGGAGGTAAATAAAAAAAACCCGATAAGTGATTTGGATTATCATAGAGCAAAATTGCATTGCCACGTTTATAACTTAGTATTCCTTTGTAATATTCTTGCATTTCATTATAAATATAAATATAAATATAAAAGCCTAGTATAATAACTTAGTATTCCTTTGTAATATTCTTGCATTTCATTATAAATATAAATATAAATATAAAAGCCTAGTAATGTCTACTGTATGGTATTAAATGTTTAATAATGGGACTATATTGGGTAGTTATTATAGGAAGATACAGAGAGAGAGAGAGAGAAAGAAAGAGAACTTTACATGATATGTAATGTGAGATTTGAAAAGATTCTGGCAAGTTCTTACATCTGTCTTCTCAGTATTTATTAGCATTTGTGGTTGAGAAATGAAAACATGAAAATATGTCTTCAAAAACATTTTTATGTTTTCATGAATAATGAAGAAAATGCAATTAATCAAATATGGGCTGGTATTTTTCTAAATCTGGAAGTACAGCATGAGAAATCTGGGTTGAAGAGGGTTCTTAATATTAACTTTATTTTAATTAGCTGGCTTCCATCTGGACTGTCTAAGCTTTGAATGAAGCCTTATGGAGGATAATACATAATCTGCCATTTTGTCAAAGGAATTAATACTGCAGATTAAAGATCAATGTTCTTTTCAGAATTTAAAGAGTAGGTCCATAACATCTGAAGGCAAGGCACAGCAAGGGCACTGGCAAATTGACTAACCCATAGATGACTGGAATGCAGGCTAAACTTCAGCTTTCGTCTCAGTCTTTTGCTTAAATAATAAATCCAAAGCATTTAAATTAATCTGATGGTGTAGATGAATGTGGTGTTACTGAGACTGGGAAAAATATGAGGAAGTGTTGCCCCTTCACAGTTCATTTTTAAGGTTCTAGGCTTAGACAGGCATACAAGTAAGCTTCATTAACACAGTAGATCTTACTTTTGAACAAACATGCATAGGATTGCAATGTTAGTGTGACAAATTCTGATTTTTACTTAATTTAGAAAAGGCCAGCGAGGAGGAGGAGCATTGTGGTCACAGCCTCCTGGCTATGGTGAAACGATTGTAGTAGTAGTAGTAGTAGTAGTAGTAGTAACAATAACAATAATACTTTTTTGTGAAGCAGGATAGTATGAGGTTGGGGCAATAAGGTAAAAAGGTAAAGGACACCTGGACGGTTAAGTCCAGTCAAAGGCGACTATGGGATTGCTGCACTCATCTCGCTTTCAGGCCGAGGAAGCCAGCGTTTGTCCAGAGACATCTCTCTGGGTTATGTGGCCAGCATGACTAAAATGTTTTTGGCGCAATGTGACGGAAACCAGAGCACATGGAAGTGCTGTTTACCTTCCCACCACAGTGGTATCTATTTATCTACTTGCACTGGCATGCTTTTGAACTGCTAGGTTGGCAGGAGCTGGGACAGAGCAACAGGAGCTCACCCCATCACAGGGATTCAGACCGCCAACCTTGCGATCAGCAAGCCCAAAAGGCTCAGTGGTTTAGACCACAGCACCACCCACTCCAGTTGGGGGCAGTGCAGGTGCACTGGCAGGTACACTCTCTTTAGTGTGTCCACACCACCTTAAACTTGCTGCTGCCCCCCCCCATTCCTCCCCCACCCATGAGCTCATTCTCAGTGAAGATGAGAAAAATCCTGTTGCATCAGACCAACGGCCCACCTATTCCAGTATCTATGGTGACCAATATATGTCTGGAAATCCCACAAGTAGGAAATGAATGCAGTAGCCCTGTCCCCCTATTGCACTACAGCAAGCGATATCAAGTGGCATATCACCAATGAATCTTGACATTCCAAATAGCCACAAGTTCTAGTAGCCAATAATAAATAGGTCCAGTTCATTAAAACAAATCTTGGCTTACCAAGAAATGAGCAAAATGTGCAGGTTCTTGGATCTAGGCTTGTGGCTGCAGCACCCCTGTTCTGGTCCTGCTGCCACTGCTGCGCTACCTGAAGATGCTTTGGCTTAGCATCTCCTTAAACCTGGGATTGCAATTTGTCTCAGTCCAGACACTATGACCCCTATAACCAAGGATGAAGGCAAACGGGGCTATCGACTAATTCTCCATGAATTTGACTAATGGAATTAAACACATCTTCTGGGCAGGCAGCCCTATAAATTAATTATGAATCGCCTGATGAAATGTTTCCTTTCATCTTACTTGAGTTTCCTTTCGGTTGTGTATTGGATGATCTTAAGTTTTAGTATTCTCAGAGAAGGAGGAAAAAAACATGTCTGTATCCGTGTCCCACACAGCACATACAGTTTTATAAATCTAACATATCACCCATTAGTTGCCCTTTTTCCCAGTCTGAAAATCCCACTATATACTTCCTTTTACAACAAAAATACCTGGTTATATTTGTTGACCTTCTCTGTACATTTTTTAGCACTTGAGATGGGTGACCAGAACTTTGCACACTGTAAAAGTGGGGTTTGTATGTTATAGCCCTAGCAGTTTTGTTTTTGACATTTCCCCTATATATTTGAAAATGTGCTTCCGTATAATATTGTGAGAACTGAAAACTGTAGCCCTGCTGGGTGATTTCTATATAATATGTGATGACCCTGTACTTTTGTAATGGGTTTCTAGGTACATTTGTTCAGATATTGACCTAGTTAGTCCAGAACTAGGGCTAGTCCTGCTTGTCTATAATCCAAGATCATCAAAACTGCCACATGCAAATTGGTTATCTTGGTATGAGAAGCTACAGAACTGTAGAGCAGTTACAGTAGCTTGATGCTGTAGAAAATAAAAAGGAAGAATGGGCACACAATCTGGCAGCAAGTTCTGGCAGAGCAGTTTACGCTTCAAAACAGATTTGCAAGACGGATATGGTTACGCACGACAATATATTTGAAACTTGGCTTCTGTTCTTCACTTGTATCAGTAAGGGAAGTTTGCAAACTGCCCCTTCAGCAGCATATGCCTCTTTCTGAAGTGACATCCTTCAGACATGTCACTTATAACATAACATGGCTAATTCTTATTTACATATCCAAGAAACTGCAGACCACTAGCCAGTGCTGTAGTGCACTGCCTTGGTCCCAAATTCAATTCTTTGCATCTCGGATGGACCCAGTTTGAAACCCTGGAAACTGGCAGTCAGTGTTAATAGTATTGAACTAGATGAAGTGGCTTACTCAGTATAAGGTAGTTTCTTATGTTCCTATTGTTTGTGTTTTTATTGCTTGTCTTTGTAGCCTAAAATTTACACACACACACACACACACACACACACACACACACACAAACAATGCAGCCTTGTTCTGAGCTACCTTTACAACTGCTGCTGAATGGTTAAGCTATTTTTAAGGCTTCATCTTTCTTGACATATTGTGAAGAGCAAAACATTCACTAGAAAGAGGATATTGTTTTTTGAGTGGTACAGCTGATATTAAAAAAGAGATGCATCTGCTGTTGAGGTCTCAACAGCACTTTGGAAAACTAATATAAGACATACTTGAACGTGCACATGTAAAAACCTGTCATGCTTATGAGTGCTGAGTCGAATGCAACTTTTTTATTTTTTGTATGTGTGTTCTGTGGAACAATATCCATCAAAAACCTTTGCTTTGGTATGAAACATGGACTGGGGTTTAGATTCCTGTTAACTTTATGTTGCAAAATTCATGTGGCTTTTGTCTTTCGATACAACATTTTTACAGACATTCGTGTCAAAACATTGCAGTGAAACCTGTCCTGGGCTGCATTTTATAACTTGATCTTTCAGATAAGGGGAATTACTGCAGTCATCCTCACAAAGCCAATACTTTCCCATATATGGCTCAGAGTTCCCTTTGAGACATAGAAGCCAATCCTGACTCGCTAATAGGTGATAGTTCCAAAAATAAAGTAAAACTGTAGAGAAAGTTAGTAGTTCTACTTTAAGAAACACCCGGTATTCCCTGTTATACTCGTGTAGTTTTAGTGGGTTTGCATATATTGCCCCCCCCTTTTAAACTGTACAGTGAAAGTAACATTCCAAGAACCCAAAAACAGAAGTGTCCTTCAAGCATTATTCTCCATGCAACCATAATGGGGCACCACACCTCCCCCTTGCCATCCATGTGTTGGACCTGAATTCTGAAGAGGGAAACCTGCTCTGCATTTGCATCCACCTTGGAAATCAGAAACGTGCAGGATCAGGGTTCTAAATCACCAAGGGAGTGCATGCAGTAGAGCAGGTTTTCCTCTTCAGGCACTTCCTGTATGGATGTTGGCAGTGGTATAAAGGCAGAGCCTGGGGATGGGGTCCTGTTCTCCCTCTACATGCGATTATGATCCTGCAAAGGATAATGCCGGAAAGAGGCTAATTTCTGTGCCTATGGGGCATTAGACAGTTTGTGTACAAGTAACTAAGAGAACAAACTTGGTGTGCAGTCCTCTACTCAGTTAGCTGGTGGTAAGCCCCATTGAACTTGGCATGGTTACTTACAGGGAGCATGCATAGCATTGTAATGTAAATGCCTGTATCTACAAATACAGCTCTGATTAAAGTTGTAGCACAGACGAAATTACAAAAATCACGTTTAAGTATTGCCCTTTTGATACAGTACTGTGTAGCTTGAGTCGTGCCAAAAACTAATGGATCCTTTTACCGGAAACTGAAAATTAAAGAGGATGAGTAAGTAGTGCACTTCAAGGTTTCATAATATGCATTTAACTTAAATAATGAATGCCAAAATCTAGAGTCAGCCAGTAAGTTGCAACGTTTTCTTTGCAATATGTTTTTTCCACTCACCCTCTAATTAGGGGTCTCTTTCTTCCTCTTTACTACACTGGATAATAGCGTATTTCAACACAGATTAGTGTGTGCTTTCAAAAGTAGGATGGAATAATCCAGTGTATTATTTCAGTACCAGTTATCACGAAGAGCATGCTAAAATTTATAACTTCCACTTTTGGGAATTTAATCCCCCCACCTTTTAAAGACATGTCTCCACAAAAGAACAGGATTAATTAAGTAATCTGATGACTATTAATAAAAGATTCACATTTCATTCTTCACCAGTTATTTATTTAATAGGTGCATTCAGACACAAACCTTTTTGTTCAAGGTTTCTAGCTTTGCTTCTTAGCATGTTTTGACAACATATTCCACTGCCAGGATTTTCCACTCCAATGTCCTGCAAAAATAATGTTTCAAGGCAATCATACCATTGGGCGTGGCTTGACAATTACGTATCTGAGTACAGTTGTACATTGGATCCCGAACGCCTTGCGAGTCGAACGTTTTGGCTCCCAAAATGCAAAGTGAGTGTTCCGGTTTGCTTTGGAACCCAAACGTCCGATGCAACTTCCACAGCTTCCAATTGGCTGCAGGAGCTTTCTGTAGCCAGTCGGAAGCTGCGCCTTGGTTTCCGAACATTTTGGAAGTCAAACAGACTTCCAGAATGGATTCCATTCAGCTTCCGATGTACCACTGTACTGTTCCCCCACCCACCTTGGTCACACTACAAGCACATGCTTGTAGATTTCCACAGATGAGTAAAGGGTACTTGTAGTGTAGTCCTAATTATGTCCACTCTGAAGTGAGCCTTTCAGAATTCAGTGGAACATACTCACAGGCATGTGAAGTTAGGATTGGAGGCTTCAGCTGTGGCCTTTCCCATCCCCTCTTCGCAACCCCCCTCCAAAATACATTTTTATAAACTGGATGGTGGTGGTGGTGGTGAAATCTTCCTTTTACCTTACTGCGAAAGTGGAGAAGATCCAACAGGAGGTGGAAAAGCCACTTACATGCCCTGTGTCCTGCCAGTCCTGGAATAATAACCTAAGACTTTCTTTCCAGCCATGAAATAAAAACTTGAAAGACAGGGGTACTGCCTGGCACTCAGATCTCGCCCACTTTTGTCTTTCCCACTTTTGAATAAGTTCCACCCACCTCTCCCTTCTCTTCTTGCAATGACAGCTCCCCAATCTCCCCAATAATAACACGAGTTTTTATGAAGCCAGGGGGACAATCTTAGAATAGAGACTGAGGAAGAATCAGGGTAGTCTGGAACTCCTGAATGCTGGCCGACCACACCCACCGCAGATGTCACAGAGGTGGTAAGCGGAGGGCGGAACTGCAAGAAGTTTCATCTGGATAATAAGTGCTGAATTAGTGATGCGAAAAATCAAAACAGATTTTACCCTTGAGATACAAAACTGGAAAAAAGAATTCCAGAAAGCGCTACAATGTCATCTGAAAGCACCTGGAGATCAAGAAGGAAAGAGCTCATTTCACTTAGTTAAGTGTAAATAAAATCCATGTGTAATAACCTTTTTTTCAAGTAAAGGGGAGGGAAAGATGTTAGCTCTGCAGATATCAGGAAGTAGATGTAAAAAAACCCATGGTGGAGTGAACGAGGGCTTAGCAATGTGTGCATTCTACCTAGAAATCAGATATGGCAATGTTTCTGTTTAATGTGGCAACAGGGAACTAGAGCCAGAAGCCCAATAAATATGAAAATCCTCCTTCTTTTGTTCTTGTTTACATTCAGGGGAAAAGTGCAAGCTCTTACTTTAACCCTTTTTGTTTCCACCAAAATGAAAGTCACTTTTTGATAGATAATGGAAAAGCTATAGAAGTGTCAAAGTATGCTTTGTAATTTTATTTAACGAAGTAATTCAAAATGGGGAGGAGACTCTTTGAAGCCAAGTTCTGCTGTTTTGTTAACCTAGGCAGCCAAAGTTTGCACAGCTGCAAAGGGGAAGATAACTTTAACCCTTTTCTTGCAATATTAGCCTTAAGTATATTGCTTAAATATAGTTTGTCTGTTTTCAGAAGCAACCTATGTCCTACACAAAGGCCAGCAGCTGCTGTATAAAATAGTTCCATCTCCAGGACTATTCTCTCCTTCCTTTTTCTAGCTGGGTGGCCACTTACATCTCATCAAAAAAGAGGAAATGAATCACCAAAAAAAGGACACACTTTTACATAAAGTATTTTATAACCTATGTACACAGATATTACATTAAAAATGATTTAAAAACAAATGCTATGGGCTATATCTAATGCTGCGGTTCTGCTGGCACAAGGATCTTTGTGTGTGCAGCTGAAATTTCTCTTCTACCCCCTCCAGCCACATATATCTCCCTCCCCAAGAAAATTCGCTCCAGGGGGGTTGGGAGATTCCATTCCACCTTTTGTTGCAGATATGTGGGATTGTCAGTTTAAAGTCCAGCACAGATTGCTGGGTACCGTGAATGGAACTTCCGCTCAGTGTACAGTGGTAACTCGCAAGACGAAATTAATTCGTTCTGCGAGTTTTTTTGTCTTGCGAAGCACGGATTTTGGAAAAGCTTCAAAAATCACCAAAGTCTTCAAAAACCTAAAAAAGGCTACCACACCGCGTGCTATGAGTTGCTCCTCGAAGTCAAGTCGCAACTGCACCCCCTGAATGCACGGTTTTAAGAAAAAGGAAACAAACTTGCAAGACAAAGGAAACAAACTTGCAAGACATTTCCGTCTTGCGAAGCAAGCCCATAGGGAAATCCGTCTTGCGAAGCAACTCAAAAAACGAAAAACTCCTTCGTCTTGCGAGTTTTTCGTCTTCTGAGGCATTCGTCTTGCGAGGTACCACTGTATTGCTTTTTCTTTTGAGTCTCTCTCTGAGAAGATGGCAAGGAGAGATGACATGTTTCTTTGTCCTGATTTATGTATAATAAATCGGTAGTTTTAGTAGGTATAAACAGCCTCAAGCCTATTCTGTTGTGCAGTTTGCTCTGCTAAGTAAAGTGTGCTCAAATCAGCAAGCTTGAGTCGCTGATTTACGTCGGAGCCAATGGTTGATGAATCTCCGCAGCACGAAGGCTGAGAGGGAGATGATCCACCTGGGGCCGAGCCAGCTGGTCTATCAGTACTGACAGTTGGGTCACCACCTGAATCAGATTTTGAGGTGCATGTGGTAGGGGGAGAGGAAGTCCCATTTTACCAGTGAAACCTTGCTGGTTCAGCATTGGATGCAACTCATCATAGTGGGAAAGACTGTGGCTGAGGGCTAGGGACATCACGGGATACAACCCAGAATTTCTTTTCTTTGCTCCTCATTTTTTATATAGCTGTTAAATCTTACAACTCTACAATTAACAATTTAAAATGATAAACCATAAATAACAAAACGACCCAAAGTGTCTAAAGGGTTTTTGTTTGATTGGCAGCTCATTGTTTGGATGGAAGAGAGATGTATTCCCTCCCTTAACTTTAGCTGAATTGTGCTTGTTATAAGAACATATAAAAGCCCATATAGAGTCCTTAAGTAGGTCCCCTATCTGAAGGAAAAAATAACAGAGGCCAACCAGAGAATATTGAGAAGCAAGGCAGCCAGTAAGCCTGATCTTTATTAGGAGGCAGGAGCGACCCAGAACAATGGTGTGCAATCCCTTATATAGACTTTTGAAATTGTCCACCCTGTAGCCAGAGATGCCCCCCCCCCCAAAAAAAAACAACCATCATACATACATCACAGAAGGAGGCGGTCTCCAACAAAGATCCTCTTTGTCAGGATACCTGGTAATGGCCAGTGATTACTCTGCCTGGCCAGCCTGGGCATTCTTTTGTGATGATAAATGCTTGTAATTCCTGAATCCAGGTCACAGGCTCACCCTGTTCATACACACATGCCATTAAGATAGGTAAGCAAAAGACAATGGAGAGGCTTTCCCATTTCCTTCCTCCTTGCAGAGAAGTATTTGAGGTCACTGGGAGAGTCAAAATGGTTTCAGGATTGTTCTCCTGTATTATTTCAGACGCTTGGTTTATATACTTATGTATGTGTTTGTCTTGTACATTTATGAACATTTATTTTATATTTGGGACCTTAGAATTCTTATAACAAGCTTATGAAGATAGAGTCAAGAACATAAGACAGTTCTCCTAAGGCAGGGGTGTCCAAACTTTTTTCAAAGAGGGCCAGATTTTAAAAAGTGGTTAGGATTGAGCTTTGAAGTTGTTGAGCTTTTTTTAAAGATCGAAGTTGTTGAGCTTTTAAAGATTGAAGTTGTTGTTGCCACAGGGGCCAGATTCAACCGACCAACAGGCTGCATTAGGCCCCCCAAAACAGACTTTGGACATGCCTGTCCTAAGGACATTTACAAGGAAGGAAGAATCATTTGAATTCAGCTGGACTTGCTTCTGAGTAAACATGTTAAGGCTCGTAAATACTCCCATAATGATCTAATTGTAGGAAACCACAATGGTAGAGGCTTCTTATAAAAGACCCTAGAGACCATTTACAGAAAATTCTATGTGACAGTTTCCACCAGCCCTGGTTTGCAGAAAGCTCAGGATGCAAGCTGTCTCAAAATGGGAGAAGAATTCTAAAAGTCCCTGATGTCCTGCGACCCCTTTAAAGTAGATTTCAGGTAGCTAAAAACCAACTGCCTGATTTTCATGATTTACTTCAAGGAGTTAAAAATTCAGAGCTGTGCTGGATGAGCCAGATGGTCTTTAACAGTAACATTGTTCATATTGTTTAGATTATCCTGTTGCAAGTACAGTGCCTCGTTTACCTTTTATGGAAGAAAGTGTGGAAAATTGACCACAGATGTACACAGCTTGGAATGATGGCTGAGGCAAGGCTTTCCAGGCCTCTCTCTCTAATGCGCTTGATCCCACAGATAAAAAATAAATACAGAAATGTGAGGAGGCAGCATGAGAATTCTCTAGCATTACCTATTTAAGTGTTTACTTTAGAACTCTGAGCTGCTAAAGCTCTCATTTCCTTAAAAACCAAATGTCATTTGTTTCCCTTGTATACTATTACATTTAAGCAGCTTTGGCACAGATATTTAACCAAGTACTAAGCAGCACAAGATTTATACACATCTTCTATAAATTACCACCCCCCCCCCCAAACACAAACATTTATAAACAGGTAGGGGAGAAACCTTGACATATATAGACTTCAAACACGGTTCCAAATTAAAAAGAAATGAGTTGGTGGTTGTTTTTGTCCTGTATAACAGAGAGCATACATGCACTATTAATATAGCTTTGATTACTATCGGAAGCCAAGCTTGTGCCAAATTAATTAGCTAAACCTTCGCTTACTTTCAGCCATGTGTTGAATTTGCACTGTAACTTCAAAGGCATATCTGAAAAGAAATGCACTTCTTCTCGGGTTGAGTCAGATCTTGATTTTGAATATAAAATGGCGTAAATGAGAATTGCAAATGAAAAGCTTCGTACTCTGTTCTGTAAAGTCCTTTTGTTTCTTATCACTTTCCTTTCTGCCCCTCATTTCCTTCCTCTTACTGATGGCTGATGTCAAACTGCATTTACTTCTGGCAAGTGGGTTCCTAATTGGAGTTTCAGTGCTGACATGACAGCATTTGCATGCAGGTGCTCCTGCCACAGACCCCAGCTGCTCCAGCTTTCATAACCCCTGGGAGAAGGGCGAGCCAAATTCATACAGCGCTCGGTGTCTGAAGCTACCCAAGACGAAAATCCCAAGTTAGTTTTGATAAACGGAATGCCTTGGCTCACGTGCCTTTTGGCTAATAAGGAGACAGCCTGATGGACTGTCTGCACACCTGGAACATACTTGTTTACATGATAGATAAGTTGGTAATACATTAAACCACGGGCTGCAAGCCCA
Source organism: Podarcis cretensis (assembly GCF_951804945.1). Taxonomy (NCBI): domain Eukaryota; kingdom Metazoa; phylum Chordata; class Lepidosauria; order Squamata; family Lacertidae; genus Podarcis; species Podarcis cretensis. Next base: position 69,323,463 of record NC_137170.1, on the reverse strand, counting down.
GATTCAGGCTGTCTATTATGGATGTAGAGCTTTAAAAGAAACATAGGAAGCTGCCTTATAGTGAGTCAGACCATTGGTGTGTCTACTCTGCACAGTTTATTTTCTATACTGTACTGACTGGCAGTAACTCTGTGATTTCAGACAGTCTTTCCCAACCCTACCAGCAGATGCCTGGGACCTTTTATACACAAAGCATGTCCCCTAATCCCTGCCTGCTTTGCCAGATTTCTAATAAAGTATAGAACTGAGTTGGTCTTTTCTGCCACATCCAGCCTGGCATTCTGTTACGAGACTCTGGATGGCTACTTGGAGCATGGATGGTGGTCTGCATCTAGTCTGCTTACTCTGGCATTTGTAGATAAACTAATGTTTTGCTTTTGCCATTTTTTTGGGGGGGGAGGGGGGTCTAGATAGAATGTGTTATGAGTCCAACTGGAAAAAGATGCTTAAAAAAGAGTATATATTTTTTTCATTAGTAATTTTGGTAAAATATGCCACCTTAGTATTTGGAAAGTATGTGATAAAGTTTGTATTGTGTTGAAGTCACCCTTGGGCAGCTGCTGTGGTCCCAGCACTCTGCCAGGGCCCTACTTCTATCCCTCCCCTCAACAGTAGCCAGCAATCAATGCCAGGCACCAGGTGTCACAGTTTAATTTCCCACAATGCTCTGCAGATCTACAGTGTTTAAGACACTATTGGAGGTGTAAATGGCATCACTTGGCACTGCTTCACCTTGTTGCTACTGACCACTTCTGCCACTACCAAGGCCTACTACCAGACACCAATTTGCCAAGCGGTCCCCGAGGCTTCAATGGACTGGATGAGAACCAGTCCATTACCGAGGCAAGACAATGGTCCAGCACATCCATTGCCCCACCTGCAAAGGTACAGTAGAGTTGTGTGTCATCAGCATATTGCTGACAATGTATTCCAAAACTCTGGACGATCATGTAGATGTTAAACAACATGGGGGATGAGCATATAACGTCGATCCTGGCTCAACTGCACTGGCTGCCAGTTAGTTTCTGAGCCCAATTCAAAGTGCTGGTTTTGACATATAAACCCTTAAATGCCTCAGGACTGCAATACCTCAAGGACTGCCTTTCCCCATATGAACTGACCTGGACCCTGCAATCATCATCTGAGGCAGGTGGTCTGGAGGGCGGCAACACAGCAGTGGTCCTTTTCTGTGGTGGCTCCTCATTTGTGGAATGATCTCTCCAGGGAGACTTGCCTGGTGCTTTTGTTACATATTTTTAGGCGCTGGGCAAAAACATTCCTCTTCCCCCAGGCCTTTGGCTAATTAAATCTATGGCCTTTTAAATTGTTGGGGGGCTATTATTTTGGTTTGTTACTATGTTGTGCATTATTGTGTTCTTATAGTGTAAACTGCCCTGTGCTGCTTGGATGAAAGGTGGTACAGAATTTTTAAAAAAATAAATAAACTTTATAATATTTTCATTCTTTTAAAAATTTAGCTAATGGTTTATCTCTTATTTTGCAAAACACAACAGCACTTTTAGTAGAAAAGTGGCCAACAAGAGCAGTAAATGACAACGATTTAGCAACCATTTATATATCATTTGGAACTGCCAGCTACACATTACAGTTGAAAGGGTGCGCTAAAACAAGGCGGTTATAGCCCCCGGCATGTAACAACAGCAATAATAATAATCACTATAGCCAAATAACCATGGACAGATAGTTTTACCAACTTCCATTTTTTTCTCTCTCTCCCAGAAAGTGCCAGAGACTCAGCATATGTAGTTTTTAGTGAGAATTCTCATGAAGGAGCAAATGGTTTCATTATTAGATTTTGTATCTCTATACAGTATTTATTTTCTTAAAAATAAATATGCCCCACCTTTATGACATAAATTCAAAGTAGCTTTAGAAAGTCACAAGATACGTAAGACACAATAAAACCAGTTCAGATCACTAAAATCAGGGCTTTTTTTCTGGGGGTACGCAGGGTTACGCATACCCCTAAACATTATGTGAATCTTTGTACTTTGGTCCATTTACTGTATTTATTTTTCCTGATTTAACTATAAAATGGTGATTTTCTTGAGTCAAAATGAGAGTACCCATAATTGTTTTTTTTAGAAAAAAAAAGCACCGATTAAAATCGATTTCATATATCGAAAACTAAGAGAAGGGTAAAACAATTCAGCTTGAAAACAGGGAAACCTAACTCTTCTCCACACTAAAAGCATGGAGAATGGCTTAGAGCTGCTCCATACAGTCATTACTTGAAATTGGAAGGTTGCATGTTTTATATAAATTCCGCTCTGGCTCTCCACAACTCCCCCAAGCAAGAAAATCCCCACACACTATGGAATTTTCAAACCACACACTTGATGATAGTCTGCTTATATGGCAGGAACTATGATGACAACATCTCCCAGCTAGTATTTCAGGAATAACCCACACGTCGGCTGTAATCAGCCCAAGATTGTTACAAAGATGAAAGGTTTGGGCTAATGTACAGAGCAGAAAAAATGAAAAAACAAAAAATATATGTTTTCATTATTGAGATAATGACCATATAATGTATGTGTGTGGAGGGGGGTGGGTGAAGCATTTGATTACAGATTATATATTAAAAACGACTCTGAAAGATAATTATTAATATAGCTCACATAAAGGAGTCTATTCTATTTACTTATAGGTATAGAAAACAAAAAAATAAAAAATAAAATTCACTATGCAGTTACAATTTTTATTTCCTCCATGGCTGCTGTAACATGCAAACTGTCTAGCTCACAAAACTGCATCAAAACAGTAGCATGCCCATAAATAACTGACTGTGCATCAGGGGTTGACTTTCAAGGAAACCATTGAGGTAAATAATCTTGATGAATATGAGAGGAGGATCAGTTGGGAGGCAGTCTAGGTAAGTGGCAGGTATCTGCTGGTCTCTCTTCTCCCCCTCCCTCTTCTCCCTGCCCCTTTTCCATGCATTCATGAAATCTGCAGGGATCTTCAGCAGAGGTGCTGGCCAGAGTGTCAGATGGAGATGTTTTTAAAATTTGTATTTTTACACTGTTGACATTTTCTTAGAACTATCCCCTGAATTTAGGGTTCAGACGATGTGGGTGCATAATTGTAGACATGCTGACAATAAAAAAGTGTGTCTTGGTATATATGCACACCCAAATCCCCTGTGTTAGTTAAGCCACCAGCTGCAAAAAGAGTGGCAGCAAAACTACTACTACTACTACTACTACTACTACTAATTTATTTGTACCCCACCCATCTTAATGTGGAATCATATGGGGGGGGGGAATGTGCTGAGGAGTTGGTGTCTAAGATGGATATATCAAAGGTGAATAAATTGGAGAAACACTACCAGATAATAGAGTGGCTTAACTGATAAGTGGAGAAAGCTTAGGATGTCCATAAAGCCAGTGCTGTTCCAAGAAAGGTTTTGTGGAAGAACTGAAGCAAAGCAGGAAAGATGGTCTGATGAATCAAAAGTTGCTGTTGTAAGCCCAGGGAACAGCTTATCAGTCATGAGATCTATAAATAAAATTGATTTATTTGTTAAATTTGTTTTCCACTCTTCCTTCCACTATACACACACACACACACACACACACACACACACACACATTGGAGGCATGCTACTTTTGAAGTAATCAGCACTTTGAAGATCTATTAGTAATTAAATTGGACAACATATAACATTAGTTAAAAATGCATTTTCTTCCCATTGCTATCTGGATTTTCTCATGGCCTAGATAATTTTATCCTATTAACATCAAACATACAGGTAACTTTAGAATCCTGCATCTGCATTATTTCTAGGAAAGCATAATATAATTAGAAATGACAGTAATTGGCATTACATGGTTTAATTAAATTTCCTCCTCTGTGCACAAAACCTTTTAACCAGCCATTCCAGTGCTATTTCTGTATTTATTTGTTATGTGGCTAAATGTGTTATGTGGCAGATATGGTATTTATCCATTTTCACAAATTAAGCTATTAGTATTATGTTGCCTCTGAATTGTTTCTTGAACTGATGGGCAAAACCACCTGAGAGAGAGTTCCCACCTCTCTTCAATAAACTTCCTGTCTTCACTAAGCTGAAAATTGTGGGGTTGAGAAAGCACTGTTTTGTGAAAGACAGAAAGATCAGACTTCCAGTAATAATGTGGAAATTTTAAGCTTGGGAGAAAAGAAGCACAGGAGCTTATTATCCTAAATGAGGGCAACACCGGACAGTAAAAATTCCTTCTAAATATCAGGAAGCAATGTTATGTCTGAAGCAGCCAGATTCAAAAGTATTCACAGAATTTCCCTGCCATCCTATACAGGTTAGGATTGTGGATTCTGAATATCCCAATGAAATGATTCTCCTTGAAGAGCTCTGAAATGCTTAGCAGTATTTCAGTACTATCCCAACGCTTAGATGCTGGATTTAGTGTGTTTGCTAAATAGCCCCTCAAAAATGACCTGGGAGATAATATACCTGGAAGAGGTAGGTGTCCCCTACAAAAAGAGATTGGTTGTGCTGTTGGGGTGGTATTCCTTTTACTGACCTTGAGATGCCAACAGTGGAGCTGGTCTATGGGAGGCGAAAGCATCAGGAGGACTACTGAGTGATTGGAGGCTAACAACAGTCCCCCTTTTAAAGGCTTTGAATGAAGGAGAGGCTGGTTACCCCTGTTGATATTACAGTGGTGCCTCGCAAGATGAAATTAATTCATTCCGCGAGTTTTTTCGTCTAGCGAATTTTTCGTCTTGCGAAGCACGAAATCCCATAGGAATGCATTGAAAATCAATTAATGCGTTCCTATGGTCAAAAAAAGTCCAAACAAAGCCAAATTTGGTACAAAAAGAGTTTATTAACTGCTCTTTAAAGTCACACATACTGTAAAGAGCATTTCAAAAATTGAAGGAACAATAAATTAAGTTTCAAAACATGACAGAAAAATCAACAAAGTGTACAGTACATTTTCTAAGACTCTGGGGGACCACTCGAAGAAGGTTCCTCTTCCACTCTTTGCTTCTTGCTCAAGAACCTGTCCATGGTCTGCTGCTTCATCCGCCTTTTCAGCACCTCCCTGAAAGGCGACATGAGCGTCGTATCGAAAGTGTTCGCAAGGTCATGTGCCACATGCTTGTTAGGGTGGTGCCGCTCTGCAAAAGCCTGCACATCCTTCCACTTCAGGAAAATGTCCCTCAGTTCTTTGGAGGATAGCCATTCCTCAGTTGCTTCCTCCTCTTCCAGTGAGGCCCACTCCTGCGCAGCCTCTGCCTGCAGTTCGACCAGCTCCTGGATGGTCAGCTCGTGGTCGTGCTCCTCCACCAGCTCACAGACGTCCTCCTCTGTGACCTCCAGGCCCATGGTCCTCCCCAAGGCAACAATGCCCTGCACCACTGTTGACTCTGGTGCATCAGAGTCACTTGGTGCCACACAGTCTGGCCACAGGCTGCGCCAAGCGCAATTCAAATTTCTCTGGCTGAGCCCGTTCCAGGCCGTGGTGATCATCTTCAAGCAGGTGACGATGTTGAAGTGGTCCTTCCAGAATTCCCGCAGGGTGATGGTGGTGCAATCAGTCACCTCAAAGCATCGCCTGAAAAGCTCCTTGGTGTAGAGTTTTTTGAAATTGCTGATGACCTGCTGATCCATCGGCTGGAGCAGTGGCGTGGTGTTAGGCGGCAGGAACATGATGTTGATGAAGCTGAACTCCTCCAACAATTCCACCTCAAGGCCTTTAGGATGAGCAGGGGCATTGTCCATCAGAAGCAAAGCCTTCATTGTCCAGCAGGTACTGTTTGACAGCAGGGCCAAAAGCAAGATTTACCCAGTCCACAAACAGCACACGTGTGACCCAGGCCTTACTGTTGGATCGCCACATGACACTCAGCTGCTCCTTGTCGATCTTGTGTCTCTTGAAGGCCCGTGGGTTCTCCGAGTGGTACACCAGCAGGGGCTTGATCTTCAGGTCGCCACTTGTGTTGGCACAGAAGAGCAGGGTCAGACGGTCCTTCATGGGCTTGTGGCCAGGCAACTTGGCGTCCTCCTGTGTGATGAAAGTCCTTTTGGGCATCCTCTTCCAAAACAGCCCGGTCTAGTCGCAGTTGAAGACCTGCTGTGGAACGTAGCCCTCCATCTTCACAACCTCCAGGAACTCCGCTGCAAACTCTTCAGCCGCAGGAACATCAGAACTGGCAGCCTCTCCATGCCTGACCACGCTGTGGATTCCAGATCTTGTCTTGAACCGGTCAAACCAACCTCTGCTTGCCTTGAAGACTTCTGGCTGGCATGAGGTTCCTGGCTGTTCCCGGACAAGGTCTGCGTGCAAGGCCTTGGCCTTCTCACAAATGACGGCCTCAGTCACTGTGTCCCCTGCACGCTGCTTCTCTTCTAACCAGATGAGCAGCAACTTCTCCACCTCCTCCAGAACAGCTGGGCGGTTCTTCACGATCCTGGTGACTCCCTTGGCTGCATCAGTCGCCAGGATCTTCTCCCTCATCTTCAGGATGGTCCCGATGGTTGATGGATTCCTCCCGTACTCCCTGGCGAGGTCCATTACACGCATTCCGCCATCGTGCTTCCGGATGATCTCCTTCATTTCCAGCGTCACCTTCTCCTTCTTCCTCTCGCCGGCCTCTGCAGCAGCAGTCTTCTTGGGTCCCATGGCAGCACAGCTCCTACCTTCGTAAACTCACACACACACACAAAAATTAGTACTGTGCTTCAAATCCAAAAAATTCAAAGGCACCCAGCCACCCACCACACAGAAATTCAAACCCAGAACCATGTCCTTGAATCCCAAACACCCCAACCCAAAATCCATAAACCCCCCCAAAAAGTTTTAAAAGTTTAACTTACCAAATGGATGCAAAAGAAGTTCTGGAAAAGCTTCAACAATCAATCACCGAAGTCTTCAAAAACCTCAACTGTTCCCCCAGCCACCCACCCACCACACAGAAATTGCAAACTCCTCCCCAACTGTTGCAAACCCCTCCCCAACTGCTCCCCCAGCCCCTCCCCAACTGCTGCAAACCCCTCCCCAACTGTTCCCTAAACCACCCAGCACACAGAAATTCAAACCCAATTTAAAAAAACAACAACAACATGGCCCAATGCTCACAAAAAATCATAAAAATGCAGAAAAAACCCCCACAAGCTCCCAGATTCCTGCAAAAACCTCCCCAACTGTTCCCCCAGCCACCCAGCACACAGAAATTCAAACTCAGAATATTTTTTAAAAAACAACATGGCCCAATGGTCACAAAAAATCATAAAAATGCAGAAAAAACCCCACAAGCTCCCAGATTCTTGCAAAAAAACAACAACCCCAACACCAAGTCCTTGAATCCCAAACACCCCAACCCAAAATCCAAAAACCACAAAAAAAGTTTTAAAAGTTTAACTTACCAAATGGATGCAAAAGAAGTTTTGGAAAAGCTTCAAAAATGAGCAAAGTCTGAAAAAAGGCTACCAAACCGTGTGCTAACAGTTGCTCCTCGAAGTCAAGTCGCAACTGCAGCTGTTCAAGCAAAGCACCCTTGGTTTTAATGGTTTTAAGACAAAGGAAGCAAAGTCGCAAGATGTTTTCGTCTTGCGAAGCAAGCCCATAGGGAAATTCGTCTTGCGAAGCAACTCGAAAACGGAAAACTCTTTCGTCTAGTGAGTTTTCCGTCTTGCGAGGCGTTCGTCTTGCGGGGCACCACTGTATTGGCAAGCTCAGAGAGTCTCTACTAGGGGTGGAAGGATCTGTCAGTGTGGGTTCTCAGAGTTGCTCATTTCCCCCCCCCCCAATCTTAAATTCAGTTCTCCAGATTTCATTTTTTTTAAAAAAAACCATTAAAATTCACCAGCATTTTTGTACAAATTTCTTTGTACTAAACACATTTTTGTATGCAATTTTTCTAGCTGCCATCCTTGATGTAATGTAGTCTTGTATGTTATTTTCACTAACGTATTAATTTTATGCACACATTTTTGTAAACTGGTGGGAGAACTTCACCGCAAAATTCAGACAACATTGCAAATTTTGAAAGAGGGCCATTGTTCTGTTCTCATGTTGTTTTGGAAAGAGCAAATTTGATAGATTCACCTTTAAATGCAAACTGAATTGAGTTTCTGCCCCGTTTCTGATCTCTGCTCCTTTACAAATGAATAGTGACTGGCCTGGTTCCAAATTGAGAAAAATGAATAAGGGAAATAAATCCCTTGGGATAGAGACCAGTAGAAGGGAGCCACCTGAGCCACCTGAGTGAGGGCCAGGTGATGCAGATAGTCCTGGGGTGGGGGTTTTGAGTATAAGCTGGCCATTTGAAGGAATCCAGTGGTTTAGAGGGAATGTCTGGCAATCGGTTTAACTGCACTTGAACACTTTAATAATTAATGGGCGTTCTGGAGAGATGCTGAATCTGACCGTTTCGATGCAGACTGGTTTCCCTTCATATATATATTAACCAGTGAGATTCATGTATTGGTAACCTCACAATTAGACGACTGTAATGAACTTTGTATGAGACCTCCCTTGGGATTGGCCTGGAATCTCCAGCTGGTGTGGAATGCTGCCCTGGGTTGCTGAGTGGAGCACCTTGGTGCATACAGATTTCATCCGTGTTGAGGCAACTTGCACGGGCCGCCAACCAGCTACTTGGCCATGCCCTACTCTGAACTACTTAACTCACCCATCCTTCATGATTGCCCCTTTTGAAATGAGGAGACAGGACCATGCCAAAGCAGTATGCACAACAGGACTTAAGGTAGCTCTTGGGTTCCTCTGAGCTGCGCAAGTATTCCATGACTTCACTTACACGGAAGATCTGAGAACTGTTGCCTGGCCCAAAGGCCAACAGAGCAACAAGGAGAGGAAGGAACATAAACCAGGGATGTGAATTCCCAGTTCACCATTCCATTCCTTTTCTTTGGCTCTTGAATTAGGAAGGCTCTTTTGAGGACCACCAGGAGATTAGGGTAGGATCTGTTGTTGTGGTCTCTTGGGCAGCTGAGTCTCTTCACTGCCATCCAGAGTTAATCAGAAAGAGGGGAAGGGGGATAAAAACATGATAAAACGTCTCGGGTGTGGTGGACGTTATTTCAACACACACCTGCTGCTTTTCAAGGCATCTTGGAACACAGCAAATATATGTTCAAATGTATGTTTGCATTGGCAGAGTAAAGAAGTGCAAGGGTGAATGAAGAGGTGGAGAGCAAGGGTGAGGGGAGAACAGGAGAGGAGGCGATGAAGAAATGGATAACTCTTGACATCTGTGGTGTGGGGTTCAGAGCTGTTGCAGAGTAGATGTTGATGAGGCAGTGAAGAGAGGGAGGGAGTGAAGGAAATGTTTTGCCACTGCCCACCACGGCCTTCTTAATATCTGCCTTACACCGATTCCCTGCTGCTGTAATGATGATGGGCTTTGTAAAATGTAATAGCCCAAGAATTCTGTAAGTCATTTGGATAAATGAGGTTGCCTGTTTGTCAAAACATTTAGCTTTCTAGATGAAATTTGCCGAGATGGGAATGGCAAATGTAGTTTGTTTTGCAGATGGTCTATGAGTCTCCTGTGGCATCATATTAAATTATATAGGCAGTCAGTCAGTTGTTCTACGATGCATTGAGCTTCGAGTTGCAATGTGCATTGAGTATTCTGTAGAGATACAGACTCAAAAGCATAATACAGCTACACAGGGCAGCAGCAGAAGGGAGTGCTTTAAAAGTAGGGGACTTTTTAGTTGTCCTCGTGTTTGAGAAAATGAGGGCTTGGATAGTGTACAATGGGATGTGGAGCTTTTTGCCCCAAAGGTAAGGGATGCTACAGCCCTTGCTATTTTCTTTTTCATGTTGATTGCTGTGGCTCTGAATGATTATCTGTGCTAAGCATTTAGGGTGTTTTCAGAATTGATGTTTGTGGTGTTAGCTTTGCTTTGCTATATTTTAATTTTTTTGGCAGGGTAATGTTTTTATGTTGCATTAGCTAGGCATCACAATGGGCTTTAGCACAGAGGTCAGTAGTTTTCTAAATATATAATCTTCTAATAGATGTTGTGCTAAAAAAGCTGGTTCTTTTGCACTGAAGTGTGTGTTGTTTATTTTAGTAAACACAGATTAGCAATATCTGAACTGCATAATAATACAAAACAAAAAATTAAAATCTGTATATTCAAAACCTACTTAGACATGCTTAGCCAAATTTGTTTTGTGTTTTATTGTAACAAAACTTTTTGGGAACCAAGTGTCTTTTAATTTCAGGTCTCCTTAATTCTGCTGGTTGCTAATAACCTCTCACAGTTGTATTGCTATGTGCTTTATATTTGACTGTGTTCTGAACAAGTTTGATCAGATTTCCCAACATGAGTATCAGAGAGACTACTTGATTGCATTCAAAAGCGTTTATTGTGAACAGCTGCATGAGTTATTCACACTTTAACACCAGAAACATGGGGGAATTATATTGGATAAGCTGGCATTTGTAAATTCATATTTATGGCATTCAGAACTGATTAACTTAACACTCAGCTGCCTGGTTGGAAAGGGTTTATTTGAAGTTTTCTGCAATCATGCTACTGTGGTACAAAGATATGGGTAGAAATTGAATCAGAATTATTTATTCATCACAGTACTGAAAAGTAATGTGCAGTGGATGAAGCACTTTTAAAGAATTACGGCTTTAATTTGGCATCCAATTATATGAAACTAGTTGGGACTGTACATATGTGTACAGGATTGCAATCTAGTTTATGTTCTATGTAGCTGAAAGCAATCCAGTGTCTCTCTCTTTCTCTAGCTGGTGGCAAGGCACCAATTCTTGTGTGTGTTTGCTCTTTTTAAACAAATAGAATTTTGAAGTTTTTTTTCATCCAACACCCCAGGTTGCCTTGACATGCCTTGACAGTCTTGAGCTACACCAATGTTGTGGACACTGTTGTCAAACTAATACCCAAGAATACCAGTACTGCAAAAGGGTAGCTAGGGCTTTAAAATAAATTTATTGTTGATGGGAAAGGGAATATGTGAATGAATGCATGCTGCATATAGCATGGAGAGCTCTTCCTGTTTGGTTGAGTTGCTCAAATCATGAATGTTCTGAGAACATTTTGACATACCCCAAACCCAGGCAGCCTCATTTACAGCCTCGTGTTTGCTAATGAGACAGACCATGCACATTCATTGTTGTGTTAGCTACCAGTTGCTTTGCGTCTGCTCCTGGCAACTACCTCAGGAAGTTAGGGATAAATACAGCATTTTTTTACATGACTATTTGTTTGCTCGTGCCTGCTTATCTGAAACCAGTGAAGCTGGTATGGCGGAAGTGTAGTCAGCTGCTGTATTGTGTTGTCTCTGATTCTCTTGCTCCAGCAGTATATGGCCCTGGATCAGCAACCAGAAGTGTGGGTGTGTGGAAGGAGGGGCCGTTGCTTTTCTGCAAAGTCTCAAACCCAGAATATTTCTGTACCAAAACCAACAACTCATTTTTTCCTTAATGTATAGAGTTAAGCCTGGGTTAAAGAAAGAGGAAAGTCCACATAGTTAGCTGAAGTATGATTTCACCTGCTGCCCTTTGCAAACCTATCTAGAAGAGCATCCAATTCATTTCACCAAGCTTTTATTTGGTATCTGTGAGGTGTGTTCTAAATGAAGTGTGGGTAGGACTGCGGTTTTACAGCCCAATCCAACTTTTTCAAGAAATAAGCTCCAGACTTCAATGGATTAGTCCATAAGATGTCACAGAACCTAGTCAGCAGAAAACTTACCGTATGTTTCCACCTCTTCCCCTTCTAGTTTGCACTGCGTACACTAGGTGGCCTCAGACAACCTCTAGCCTCAGCTACAGCTCATCCCACACCTTCAATATGTGGATAGTAATGCTGACCTACTTTGTAGGTCATTGGGATAATGCATCATCCCCTTCCAACTCTGCTTTAAATCAGTACAGTATAGAAGTGCTAAGTGGTGTTATCTGAAATGTCAGTACTGGTAGAATGGTAATTCAAGTCGCATTCATTGCTCAACTTCACATTACAAGCAAAAGTTATGTAGAAAATATCCGTTGCAATAACCTAATTGTGGGTGCTTTGGCATTAGGAACAAAGTTATCTGGAGTGAAGGAGCATCAGTGGTGGCAAAATTAAAACAATATACTTTTATAGTGCTAACAGTTTAGATCTGACAGGATTCCCTCAGGGATCACTGCCAAGAAGGCATTGCTCCTAGAGGATACTGAGCTATTCTCCCTGACTTGTGGCACCTATGAGACAGGAGTAGCCAATGTGGTACCCTTCATATGTTGTTGGGCTACAGTTCCCTTGCCCTTTGGCCCCACATTGACTGGGGTTGATGGGGATTGTACTCCAGCATCTGGATTACAGGTTGACTACCACTGCTTTAATAGGCCCTCATGGAACATAATTCTTTGGAATATGTAATGGAATCATAAGGTTAAATGTGTTCCCTCAAACTGATGGGTCTTGTTATTTCTTCAATGCGGTTATTGAAGAAAGCTGAAGGAATCTGTGGAATCCCTAGGATCCTGTTAAAAATAGATTCTTTTTTACTTTCTTCTTCTTCTTTTTTTTTTTTTTGCCAACCACAACCGTGGGCTAGGATGATCTTTTCCTAAAAGCTTAAACTGAAAGAATGCAGTTTAAGAAGCGAAACCGCACTGCTCTGCTTGTGAAGAAAGTGTTAGAAGTAGGTATGACTAAATATAGAGCAGAAACTGTTAGTTTTGAAAGCTCTTGGCATCACAAATCCTTTTTTCACATTTGGCATGCCCCTTGTAGTGCCTCACATTATCTGCAGGTGCTGAGTACCCTGCTGACTGAAGCTACCTCCTTATAGGTTCTCTCTCTCATTGAAGGTTTGATTTGGTGGAAACAACAGCACATTGGCATAGGTCATCACCACAGTGGGGTGGTGTTGTTGTAGGTTGGTGATGTTTCAGAGGCGCCCTGGTTCTCTCTTCCAGTCTCTCAGATCAGCACACCTTGTTGTGACCCCTTGTAAGATTCTCCTCTACCATCACTAAGTTTCAAAGGATATAGTGTTTATCCAGCTGGAAGAGGCGTTAATGCAAGGTTGCTGTTGCATCATTCCTGCGTAAAGACAAGAATATGCTTTTTAAAAAAATAAAATAAAAATAAATCCATCCTTCCTGCTGAATGGGAATTGGAATAGATGGTAGACACTGTGTCGTCAAAATGGTTCTGAAAAATACAATGAAGGCTGAAAAGCTCAGTTACTGTGTGTTGAGTAAGTATCATTTGTTTTGGGTGTTCTTTTCCTCTTTGATCAACAGCTTTGTAATATTTGCTGGTTCCATTTAACGGAAAGCTGGAAAAGATAATGGATTAGACAAAAAATACTGTTGCACTGCACAACATTGGGCAGATGAGAAAAGTCCAAGGCACTAGGCCTTTAATTTCTATTATACACAAGCCAATTAGACTGTGTTGTTTGACTTCCTTCCATTTTTTGTTATGTTTTATTTAAAAGAGAAGTGAAACAGCCACAGAAAATAGGCCCTTTCTGGAAAATGTGTACTAATGCATCACCATCAGATTGATGTATGTTGTTTGCACAGTCACCTTTACAAGTGATTGGCTGGGAGTCAGCAGTTAATGGATTAGGGACAGTGTTGTGCTACAGATGGTTTCCTGAAAATGATTTTCGATTGTAAACATGCATGTGCCCATTTCGGGGGGCTTCCCTCATTAATTATGTCTTTTGAGAACGAATTGCTTAAGAATGTGCAGTTTATGTTCTGGAAACATTTTTCAAATTGATCACCTCATAAAAAGCCATCTGCATAGTTGCAAATTTATGTTTATGTGTTTTCTGATAATTAATTTTCAATCACACTGCTCTATCATTTCATCGCTGCCCTCAAAACAGTGGGTTGAATCCAGACCTGCCCTCCTTCTTTGCATGCAAAGGGCTTTGGAGAGGCTTTCACTAGAGGCAGGGATGCTGGTTTGCCTTCTGCTTGCCCTCCTCCCACCCCATCCCGTGCGGATTTTCACAGGAGGCTGCAGAGGTATGGGGAAATTGGCAAAAATGGCCACCGTGGTTTCCTCCAGTGGGAATGTCCCATGAGTAAAATCTTGCTCACAAGAAGCTGGATCCAACCCAGAGGCTTTTACCTCATTTGCATGCAACACTGTGTACAAAATGTACAAAACTGTGCATCTAGCTGAAGCAATTCATCTGTAGTAAATTAAATGAAACTCAGTATACACATATGTATACACTACAGCTAAAGGTGCAAAATCTCCTTTTTCTTGACTTTGATCTACCTTTTATTTTTTTACATTTCTCAAACTTTAGCACAAAGGTTCATTACAGAGTCTTTATTTGATCCTCCTGAAAAGAAACAGAATATATTTCGCTTGCATTTTGTTCCCGAACGTGTCTCTGCTGCATTAAATCTATGCTAGTGCTTGGTGTATGTGTTTTTCTTTTCATGTTTTTATATATTTAAGGAACTGGATTTGGCCAGCGGACTGGATCCTTCCTTTCCTCACTCCAGCTATGTCAAATTTTAAAGGGACCAGCTGTCTGCTGATTGGTGCTGAGCATTTGCTTTTTAAGGGGGTGGCTCTTAGAGCCAATTGCTTGCAAATGAACTTCAAAGGGGCGACTATCAGTACTCATCAGCTTATTGATGCCTAGGCATTTTTTTAAAAAACTAACTCACTGCTGGGGAGTCCCTGATGGGGAGCATCTTAGTGCACCCAGTGTCATTGGTCTCCCTCTGTGTACTAATCAACTGACGGGCTCTGAGAGGGAGCCCCATTTACCACAGAATAATGGAGAGCACACTAAAGTGGGAATTTTGTGGGCATTATACAGTACCAGGTTTTCTGTCATTATCAAATTTTGGGTTATCTCACTTTGTTTAACATAAATGATTATATGGGTAAAATTCAAGTAAATGGTCACCTTGTAACTAGAGTGTCTTGTGGCTTTGATAACAATAAATAGCATTTTTTTTTTAAAAAAAAAAATGATAATATGATGTTAATGAGACAGCCACCAGCAATAGCCTCATGTACAGCATTTCTAATGACTCGCATGAGAGTGTTGGCATCTCTAGCACTACAGCAGCAGTGCATTGGTTTGGGCAGCGTAAATACTCAATGATACAATCTTAAAATCTTACCTTAACTTTTTCATTTATTTAAATGATTACAGTTTCAATCAGTTCAATTCAGCAGCCCAATAAAACCTGTATAATACATTTAAGCAGATGGAATTAATAAATCTTTTAGAGCTCTTCTAAAGGCCTGCAGCAATGGACTCTGACTTACCTCAAGCAGCCACATGTTCCACAAACGTGGGCAATGTTATCTTTCCCAGTTAATTCTTCTCCTAGCACCTGTCCTCGCTAAGGCGGCGTACTGTATACTAGTGACCACAGAAGAAGCTGAAATCCACAGAACTGCATTGATACGGAACTGTCATAAGGAGATAGCAAGTACATTGCAGCCAATGCATCAACAATACAAACCATGTTTACGCAATTAAGGGAAAATATCTGGCGTCTTCCCACAGCAGGGAAGATTAGTTACTGCCAGAGGGAGGTTGGTGTGAAACTTTCACAGCTGCTCCCCTCCTTTCTCCTCTGTGATGATGGGAAATGAAGTAAGAGAAGCTCTTTACAAGTACAAAGTTGGAAAATCACTGACCTAAGGAAATAGAAATAGTTATCAAAGTACATGAGGAAGTCTTAATACAATGAAGCGTGGAGCACTAGTCTGCATATGCTAAGGGAATAACGCTAATTTAAACCTTGTGGGCAGCAGTATTTGTGCTCATCAGCTTCTACTAACTTTGAGGGGGCTCTTACATATGCATTATTAAAGGACAGAATGTGGCTCATTTGGTCAAATTTCACAGTTTAGATTTATGAACTTGTATTCCTGGATCTTCTGATTAAGATGTCTGTTCGGCTAAAAATAGATGCTTTAGGGTGTGGGTGTGTGAGTGTGAGCACGCACGCCCACACACACACAAATATTTCCATTCTTTGGATTAGCTTCATCAAATATAACATATTAGAGACTTTTTTGTGTGATTCTGGTATTTTTATTGCCAAATGCATTGGTATTTTATGCTACCCATTTTGAATTAACTTTTTTTTTTTTGTACATTGCTGAGACAACCCAGTTGTGGGGCAATTAACAAACGCTAATTAAAAAATAAATGTGAAAAGTTCCAGTGAGCTAGCTGAGCTGAAATTTTAGATGCCAGCATGACGCAAAACAAAAGAATTTCCACAATGTAACTTTTTGTTTTTAATAGGACCGGTGTCTGACATCAGTGTAACAAAATGCTTCATGGTTTTGCAACTTGGCAATGTGACCAGAGTGCCTTTGTGATAAATTACGCAGTTAGATTTGTGGTAGACGGAAAGGATGTGTAATATTTTTTTGCACGTTGACTACAGTCTTGTTTGAATTTGTAGAATTTAGGATGAAAAAATAAGAGCCAAACCAGAACATCTTCATTTTAGCAGGCTTGAACAAATCATGAAACTGAGAAAGAACGGGGAAGATCTGGGTTTATGTGTGCCCCTGCATGTGCATGCCAGTTTTCTCAAAATCTTTGAAAGCATACAGGTCCAAGTGCTTGGCTCCCCACAAAGTTGCTTATTGTCAGTTACACATGAGAGCTGCAATTTGGATTGGCTAAATATTTTTCACTGTTGGATCCATTACTTTTCTGCTAAATACATGTGGATATTAGGCTTTGAGTTCACGTTCTTACTGCTGCTGGAAAGCTTTAAGATGTAAATGCTAAGAAAAAAGCAAGACAAGTTTCGCTGAACTGTTTTATTTCTTCTCCTCCTCAGTGTCTGAACTACAAGAAGAAGGAATAAATGCCATTAACCTACCACTCAGCCCAATCCCTTTTGAACTAGATCCTGAAGATACTATGCTAGGTAAGTTAAAATACATTTTTGCTTAGCCTAACTAATGGATGAAAACAAAATGTAATGGATATCTCCTATTTCCCCATTTCCACCCCCCTAAAGAGGAAAATGAAGTCCGAACCATGATTGATCCAAATTCAAGAAGTGACCCAAAACTACAGGAGCTAATGAAGGTAAATATGTAAGCACTTTCAAACTCTTCTAAAAATACAAAGCAAAGAAAATATATGTATTTATTTGTTGCATTTATATTCCACCCTTTTCTCCAAGGAGCTCAAGGTGTTGTACATGGTTTCCCCCCTCCTTGTTTAATCCACAAAACATCCCTGTGAGGTAGGTTAAGTTGAGAAGCGATGGCTGGCCCTAGGTCCTCCATAAAGCTTTATGGCCAAGTGGGCATTTGAACTCTGGTATCCCAGCTCCTAGTCTCACACTCAAACCACTACGCCATGTTGGCCAACCACTGTGAGAGCAAGGAAAACCACATAAGGATATAGAATTGCACTTTTAAGTTGCGGTTCATGCTACTCCATCAGTTTTCCGCTTTACTGGCTGTGTAAGGACCAGAACATCAACCTTGAAAAGCTTGTTCCCTGTTTCCTGGAGCGATCAGCCTGAGGATCCTTGGCTTCTTTAAGAGAAAATGGTTTGAGATCACATCTTCAGTGTTGAACAATCCCTACTCTCCTTTTCACCTGCCTTTGATCCCAATTGGCCTGGGTAATTATCTCAAATATTGCCAGTTTGACTCTTATCAGGGTCTCCTGATAAATAAAAAATAAAATAAACAAATAAAAAATAAACATAGTCTAACATGAAAAAAACGCAAATAATAATTTTAACAACAATGGTACATCTCAAATTTACAATAGAAGCCAAAAGCCCTGCCAATGACAAAAAGAGCAAGCAAATTTGCATTTTTCAGAGTTTAATGTTGTTCCAAAAGCTTGGAAGATTAAGTTTCCTCAGATGCTAGAGACTGAGGGGTGTGTGTGTGTAGGTGTATTTCAGTCCCACTGCCTCTTCCGTGTTTGCATTCCAACATTATTATTATTATTTTGCTATAACTCTGCCTGCTTATGCATTAACACCTGCCGTATTCTAAGGCCTCAGGGTAGCCGGTGGTTATTTAATGTGAAATAAAAAGATTCCTGCCCATGAGGACAAAATCCCAGCACAGTTGAAATCAGAAGGAATTGTTCTGTCTAATTTTGTACAATTAACATTTAATCAGACCTACTATTCGGAAGCACCCTCTGTCATTTCTGAGACCACGCTGCACAAAGTAGAAAGTTGGTTTGTGATGTACACACATATGAACTATATCTGAATCTTTGTCTCTTGCGCAGGTGCTAATTGACTGGATTAACGATGTTTTGGTAGGAGAACGAATTATTGTAAAAGACCTGGCTGAAGACCTGTACGATGGACAAGTACTGCAGAAACTCTTCGGTGAGAAATAATTTTATGCATATCACTGGAGACATTTTTCAGGTGCTTGTTTGTAGTTAGGAGTAACATAGGCACTGGTTTCCATTCCTTTACACATCATATTGCTTCAGGCATCAGTAACTTATGTAGTCATTAAGATGGAATGGGACAAAGTTGGGTGATCTCTGGAGCAGTGGTGGCCCCGCGCAGCATGTACACCTCCCAGTACGTTTCCAAGCACAGTTCAGAGTGTTGGTGCTGACCTTTAAAGCCCTAAATGGACTCGGTCCAGTATATCTGAAGGAGTGTCTCCACCCCCATCATTCAGCCCAGACACTGAGGTCCAGCACCGAGGGCCTTCTGGCGGTTCCCTCACTGCGAGAAGCCAAGTTAGAGGGAACCAGGCAGAGGGCCTTCTTGGTAGTGGCACCCACCCTGTGGAACACCCTCCCACCAGATGTCAAAGAGAACAACAACTACCAGACTTTTAGAAGACATCTGAAGGCAGCCCCTGTATCAGGAAGTTTTTAATGTTTAATGTTTTAGTATATTCTGATATATGCTGTGAGCTACCCAGAGTGGCTGGGGAAGCCAGATGGGCGGGGTATTAATAAATGGAAATAAATGGAAAATCGGTTGGAATTCTTAGGAGAACAGAGGTGCAACAGAAGACAAAGTGTGATAGGCTTGAGAAGTTGCCAAATTTTTAGACTTCAAACCAGTCATCTACAGAAAATCCTTTGTTATATGTGGGACGGAATGTCTTTGCGTTGCACTTGGTACATGGAGTTGAGGTGTAGACTTACAGCTTTTTCTTCCATTATCACTTCAGAGAAGCTAGAGAGTGAGAAACTCAACGTTGCTGAAGTCACACAGTCTGAAATAGCTCAGAAACAAAAGCTGCAGACAGTCCTTGAAAAGATCAATGAAACCCTTAAACTTCCTCCAAGGAGCATCAAGTGGAACGTTGACTGTGAGTTACACATTTTACAGTGGAATTCTTGGTTACTGGTGGTATTAAAAGTTATGTTTTTCTACTGCGTTTTGTAAAACGTATTGAATTAGACAGAAGCTGGAAGGCAGATTCAGCAGTGTGCAAGTTTATATCTAGAATTTTGGTGTAAGGTGTGCAGAAGTATAGATAAATATATATATATGTCCTCATTAGTAATGTACTTACCTCTGTTGACAGTTGTACACAAAACATTATGCTTGATTCCACACATACCCCAGAGTTCCTATTGCGTGCACAGTATGGGCCTTGTACATACATGGCAGGGAATGAGTTCTTTTTTTTTATTCTTGTTACCAGCTCCTTATGGAACTTGCATTTTTTTATTCATTTTTTTTATTTCCAAGGGTTTATAACCCACTTTTCCATATAAAGAGACTCAAAGCAGTTGGCAGCATAGTTTCTAGAGTTATTTAATATTCAGGCATTGTACAATTTAATCATTTTATTTATTATTTTGGCATTGTGATATATCCAAGACTGACACCTGCTGTGGTGGGATAATGAGCTGCTTGTGCGTTAAAGCTTGATCCCTCAGAGCTCACTCAGTGTAGTGAAGCCCTGCCTTGAGCGGAGCCCTTTGGGGTGGCTCCGTCAGTCGCTGGTAGAATCTGACAGTGGGCGTTTGCGGAAACGTTTCCAACATAAAAGCTGTTTCACGGACATGCGCCTCCTGGATTCTCTGCGTGACAGTTTCCGGCGAGGGGTGGAGGTCCTTAAAGGGTGACCTGATACCTCCTCACTGTTCTCACTGGAAGTATCCCAGAGCCTCCCCTCCGACTCCCTTTCCTTTGGAGCTCCCGCACTCCCCCTACTGGTTCCCTCTTCTGCTGAAGTGTCTCTCCTATTCTCCTGGAGCCTTCCCACCACCTGTCCTTCCGATGGCAGTTCCCTGACATCCACCTCCCCCCCAGGGCCCCCTTCACCCCCTCCCGCCTCTTCTCTTACTGGCGGCGAGGACGGAAATCCCTGGAAGGAACTCCCCTCATCCTCCGAGGATTCAAACACTTCTAACCACGGCCTTCCGTCTCTTTCCCCATCTTCCTCTCCTTCGTCGGAATCTGTTTCCACCTCCACCCCTGACTCTGGGAACCCTTCAAACTCCCCTTCCTCATCTGTAGTCCCGAAGTGTTCCCTCCTAAATCTTGCCACTGGTTGTGGTTTTCTTGGGAAACGCCGATGAAACGTTTCTATTAAAATCTCGTCTTTGACTTCCTCTGCCGGTACCCATGTGTTTTCTGACTCTTCCTCCCCCTCCCATTCTACCAAGTATTCCACCTGATTTCCCTTCCACCTGGAATCAATGATCCCTGCCACATCCATGTTGCGTTCTCTCTCTTCTATGACTGGTGTCCGGGTGACCTCCCTCTCATGTTTCCCCCACTCACGTCCCTCTCTGTACGGTGACAGTAATGACCTGTGAAATACTGGGTGCAATTTCATGTGACTGGGCAATCGGAGTTTGAATGCTACTGGGTTGACCTGCTGTATGACCTCAAAGGGTCCCAACCGTTTGGGTCTCAATTTCTTACACCCTCCCTTGAACGGCAGTCCTTGGGTGGATAGCCACACCCGGTTACCCACCCTTATGGTTTCGCCTTCCCTCCTATTTCTGTCTGCTTGCTTCTTATATTCTTCTTTGGCTTTCTCTAAGTTGAGTTGGAGCTGACGGTGGATCGCTTCCATCTCTTCAACAAAATTTTCCGCTGCAGGTACACTCCACCTCCCCCCTCCTTCTCCTGGAAATGCCCGAGGATGACACCCATAATTGGCTAGAAAGGGACTCATCCCTGTGGACACGTTCTCCGCGTTGTTGTAGGCAAATTCTGCCAGAGGTAACCTGTCTACCCAATCAGTTTCTCTGTCCTTCACATAACACCTCAGATATTGTTGCAAAACCCCGTTTGCCCTTTCTGCTTACCCATTTGTTTCTGGGTGCCTGGCGGTGGAAAAACTTACCTCCACATGCAACATGCTCATTAGTTTCCTCCAGAACCTGGAAGTAAATTGTTTTCCTCTGTCGCTCAAAACCCTCAAGGGGGCGCCATGCAACCTAAAAATGTGCTTCACAAACAACCTTGCGGTTTCTTCCGCTGTCACTGCATGTGAACAAGCTATAAAGTGGCACATCTTAGTTAGTAGATCTACTACCACCATGACCGCGGTTTTCCCTTTGGATCTCGGTAGATCGGTCATGAAGTCTATGGATACCATCTCCCATGGCCTTTCTGGGGTGGGTAAGGGTTCTAATAACCCTGCTGGCGCCAACCTCTCTCCCTTTGCTCTTTGGCACCTGTCGCATCCCCTGACATACTCCCGCACGTCTTCCCTCACCTTGGGCCACCAAAACTCCCTGGTAACCAACCACATGGTCTTGTGCTGCCCGAAGTGCCCCGCCGTGGGGCTGTCATGCAACTGTTTGAGCACCCGCCCTCTTAGTTCCCCATCTGGTATGTAGAGTGCCCCTTTGTAATATAGTTTTCCGTTCTTTTCCTCAAAACCCCCTGCGTTCTCACCTGTCTCCCTGAGTTCCCTAAGTTTTTCTTGGGCATATTCATCGTTCTCAATACCCTCTACCAGTTCTCTTTGCCCCACCAATGCCACCCCACAAACCCAGTGGTCCTCCGAGATGATATGTCTTTCTTCCGCCCCTCCTTCCCCCTCCAAGTACTCAGGTTTTCTGGAGAGAGCGTCCGCCCTGACATTCTCAGCCCCTGGCACGTAGCGAATTTCAAAATTGAACTTGGAGAACTCTTGCGCCCATCTTACTTGTCTCTGGTTCAATACTCGGGCTGTCCTCCAGTATTCTAGATTTTTGTGGTCTGTCCGCACTTGAACCTTGTGTTGCGCCCCAATCAACAGGTGTCTCCATCTCTTGAACGCTTCGTGGACGGCGAGTAATTCTCTGTCGTACACTGTATAATTCCTCTCGGATTTGTTCAATTTCCTCGAGAAGAAGGCACACGGTCTCCATTCTGACGTATTCGGTCCTGGCTGCAGGAGCACGGCGCCCACCGCTCTGTCAGATGCGTCGGTTTCCACCCTCATCGGCTGCTGCAGATCCACGTGTAAGAGTTGTTCTTCCGAAGCAAACGCCCTCTTTAAACTTTCGAAAGCTCGCTGCGCTTCTTCCGTCCAGACAAATTTCTTCTTACTGCTGAGACAATCCGTGATGGGGGCTGTTAAGTGGGCGAAGTTCTTGATGAACTTCCGATAGAAGTTTCCGAACCCCAAGAACCTCTGCACATCTTTCTTAGTTTTCGGTGGCCTCCATTCCAGCACCGCTTGCACCTTGCTAGGATCCATGGCCAGCCCCTTGTCCGACAACCGGTACCCTAGGAATTCCACCTCCCTGGTGTGAAACTGACACTTCTCCAGTTTCACCCACAGCTGGTTTTCTTGCAGTTTCCTGAGTACCTCTCGTACATCTCGCACATGCTGCTCTTCATCCTCTGAGTACACCAGTACATCATCCAAGAACGCAGCGCAGTTCTTGTAAAGCAATGGTCCTAGTACGTGATTCATGAATGATGGAAATACTGCCGATCCCGCCTGGAGGCCGAAAGGCATAACGCAGTACTCAAATGCCCCCAAGGGGGTGA
Organism: Podarcis cretensis; assembly: GCF_951804945.1. NCBI lineage: Eukaryota > Metazoa > Chordata > Lepidosauria > Squamata > Lacertidae > Podarcis > Podarcis cretensis. The sequence continues at coordinate 69,300,507 of NC_137170.1, read as the reverse complement.
ACATAGTGGTTTTCCACTCATCTCCCTTTCTCATACGTATCAGGTTATACGCCCCCCTCAGGTCCAGCTTGGTAAAAATCTTCCCTTTTCTCACCCGGGTCAGAATGTCATCAATTCTGGGCATAGGGAAAGTCACGGGTTCGGACACTGCGTTTAGGGCCCGGAAGTCCACAATTAATCTTGGTTTGTCTGAATTTTTTTGTCCACAAAGAACACTGGGCTACCCCCCACCGCTCGTGACTCTCTGATGAACCCACGCTTGAGGTTTTTGTCAATAAACTCCCTTAGCTCCTGCATCTCCCTGTCAGACATTGCATACACCTTGCCCACTGGCAATTGTGCTCCTGGGAGTAAGTTGATTTGGCAGTCAAAGGGTCTGTGCGGGGGTAGTTTATCTGCTTCCCTTTCGCTGAAGACGTCGGCAAAATCTGCATATTGTCGTGGTACCCTACCTTGATCCGTTGCTTCTATCTTTGCTAACGTGGCCTGAGTGCCTACTTGGCCCCCTTTTTCCGTGCAGTGTCCCATACAATGTGCTGACCCAAAGGAAACCACTCTCTGATGCCATCCCACAAGCGGATCATGCAGCGCTAGCCAGCTCATCCCCAAAATGATGGGCGCTCCTCCCAAAGTGGCTATATTAAACGCTATCAGTTCCGTGTGTCTTGCCACCCTCATTGTCATGGGGACAGTCTGCTGGCTTACTTCTCCCCCCAACAGCGCCCTCCCATCAATCGTGGTCACCTGCAGGGGATTTTTTAAAGGGATGATCTGTATCTGATGTGCGGCTGCAAACTCCTTACTCATAAAGTTGCAGGAGCTGCCTGAGTCTAATAGCGCCTTCACCTTTAGTGGTTGTCCGTTTGCCAGCTCCAGCAATACCTCTATTACAAGAGCTGGTCTTGGGGGTTCTGGCGTGGGCACATTTACTGTTCCTTGGCCTGGCTGCTGTGCCCCGACGGTGGCAGCCAGGCGTTGGCTTTTACTTGCTCCTTAGCTCCTTCTCCCTCCTCCCCAACAGCTCCCGCCATTCCTTGCCATTCCTTTCTTTGCGGACAAACTCTGGCAAAGTGACCTGGCTGTTGGCAGAGAAAACATTTCTTGACGCCTTTTCCCTCCTTCTTCCGCCCTTCACTGGGGTTTGAAATTGCGCGCGCGCGCGCTGTTCCGATTTCCATCGGCTCTGCTGGCAGAAAAGGCTGCTCTGGAATCTCTGGAATGCGGAAATCCCTCCAACGCTCCCCTTTCCCTTCCCGCTTCTCCAAGGCTCTGGCCTCCTGGCGTGATCCTATGGCCAGCGCTGATTTAGTCAGATGGTCCATAGACTCCGCCCTGGGCCCCCGGGAAAGTTCGTCTTTCACTGCCGAAGATAGTCCTTCTTCGAACAGCATTTGTATTGGTTCCGCTGACAAATCCCAACCTAATTTATGGATCAACATGGTGAACTCAGTCCAGTACTCACGGACAGATCGGTTCCCTTGTTTACACGCCATTAACTGCCTGCGCGCCACTCCCTGCTCAATCTCGCTGGAAAACATCAGATCCATGGCGCGAAAAAACTTCCTTGTGTCCCTTAGGGCTTCATTATTGGCTGCCATTAGTGGCCTCACCCAATCTTTTGCCCCGCCTTCGAGATGCCCAATCACATAAGCAACCCTCGAATCCTCATCAGGAAAATCATCAAACTGCAGATTGAGGGCATATTGCATCTCTGTCCTGAAGGCTTGATAATTCCTGGGATCACCCCCAAACTTCTGCACCAGTCCAGGCACTTTCCTCGAGAGCTGGGCGGCTTTCCCCTTTTCTGCATCATGAGCCCTCCTCTCCTCAAGCCTCGCCGTTTGCAGAGCTAACTGTACCTCCAACATCCTGTACCTTTCTTCCAGGCTAGGACCGGCTGCAGCTGCTCCCCCATCTCCGGCTCCGGCTGGGTTGCTCATGATGCCTCTCTTTGCACAAGCTGCTTTCAGGGACTGTCAGATTGCTGTGGTGGGATAATGAGCTGCTTGTGCGTTAAAGCTTGATCCCTCAGAGCTCACTCAGTGTAGTGAATCCCTGCCTTGAGCGGAGCCCTTTGGGGTGGCTCCGTCAGTCGCTGGTAGAATCTGACAGTGGGCGTTTGCGGAAACGTTTCCAACATAAAAGCTGTTTCACGGACATGCGCCTCCTGGATTCTCTGCGTGACAGTTTCTGGCGAGGGGTGGGGGTCCTTAAAGGGTGACCTGATACCTCCTCACTGTTCTCACTGGAAGTATCCCAGAGCCTCCCCTCCGACTCCCTTTCCTTTGGAGCTCCCGCACTCCCCCTACTGGTTCCCTCTTCTGCTGAAGTGTCTCTCCTATTCTCCTGGAGCCTTCCCACCACCTGTCCTTCCGATGGCAGTTCCCTGACACCTGCTCTCCTTCTCAGTGCGAATTGACCTGCCTATTATTATTATTATTATTATTATTATTATTTGTATACTGCCTTGTACCTGTTATAGTCAAAACATACAATTACAATGTAAAAAACACAAAGTACATAATAAGAATGAAAATAAAGACAACCCAATAATCTGCCCTTCCACAACACATTTAATAAAAGGGCATTAGATGTCAGTCAGCCAAAGGCCTGGCTAAAGAGGAACCAGTAGCTCCCATAGCCTCAGCACTCCCCTGTTCCATGTGCCACCTCCTCCTCCTCTCTGTACAGCACAGGAGGAGATGGCTAGGACATGGCTCTTCCTTCTCCTTGCCTGTCTGCACTGGTGACAGCAGAGAGCAGCAGTTGCTTGCCCTCTGTCCCCTCCAGGCAGCAGCTGCTGCTCTCTGCTACTTCTTTATGACTCCTGCCTCTCAGGAAGGCAAGTGAATGAGTGATGCCACTTGCCAGGAGCAACTGTTTCTCCTGTTTCCTGGCAAGTGATTAGCAACAAGGAAGTGCAGCATCAGTTGCCTCTGGGCAGTGGAGCAGAAATAGGAACAGCTCTGCATATGGCAGCATCTGGGGGCAAGAGAAGCACTGTGACTGGAGCAAATCTTGCCAGCAGCCTCCTAAATCCTGAGCTGGCCCTGCATTTATTCCATTGGATTTAGAGAGACTTTAGAGTTTGGATTTGATATTCCATTTTATCACTACCCTAAGGAGTCTCAAAGCGGCTAAAATCTCCTTTCCCTTCCTCCCTCACAACAAACACTCTGTGAGGTGAGTGAGGCTGAGAGACTTCAGAGAAGTGTGACTAGCCCAAGGTCACCCAGCAGCTGCATGTGGAAGAATGGGGAATCGAACCCAGTTCACCAGATTACAAATCCACTGCTCTTAACCACTACACCACACTGGCTCACTTGGTTTCCCAGAGTTGGTCCAAAGAACTTTGAACTGTGTACATTGGGACATCACTTATCTTGCCTTTCAGCAGCCCATGGAGCTACGTAAGGTGGAAATACCACATTCCCATAAAGCTTCTTAGCTGGGAATGGACCCTCATTTCCCCGGTTCAAGCCCAATACTTAAGGCAATACACCACACTTGATCTTAAGGAACATTGAGGTGGTATTCAGCTAAAATATATTTGAAGGGAACAGGGCTGAAATGTGATGGATTACAGCCTGTGTATGCAGACTTTTTCCTGGCTAGAACCAATAATTATTTTGACATTGGGTGAGTTGTTTGTTTTAAACTTGTATCCTTTTTATCTTTGCCCTGTTCCTTGCCTGCAAAGTTTGTCACTTGGAATACACTGAGTGGTAGTTCTGCAGAGAAACCTCTGCACAAAAACTGATAAATCCAGGAGAAGATCTCACTGGTTATTTTTCTGCTTTATTTAGAAACCTGTGGCCAACCTAAAAGTGTGTGGTTAATAAGATACCTAGAATATTATGTTTATAGGACATTGCCTGAGAATTTGGTGATAATGCAAACCCAGGAAAACAATAATATAATACAGTTGTATATCATTACCTTTGAAGCTTGGGGTTTGTTCACAGATTAAAAGTTTCCTGCAGTAAGCCTTTTGATACCTTTCCGTCTTGTTAGTGCTAACTATGCATACAAATCCTGCTGTGAATAAACTATAATAACAAGAACACTTAACAAGTTCATGAAGAATGTTTGAGTCATCCAGTTTAGTAAGTTATTGCTCAAGGGTACAAGCTAAATGGGCTCATTCATCTTCCTGCAGACATTGTGACACTTAAAGATGAATTAAGTGCATGTTATGAATACAAAAATATTCTTCTGATAGTTCATAAATCGACACAGGAATAGGGAAGATAAAGGCACGGCGCTGGGAGTGCATAGATAGCACTTAATATAGCGGCATAATAAAATCTGTGTTTTGAATCAAGCTTAGATTTCCATCTTCAAGCCAGTGGGATCCAGGCACGCAACAAAATCTTACCTGAGGAGTATTTTTGATTTAGTTGTTTTCATAGAACCAGTTGATTTATGGCAGGAAAGAGAAGGAGTTAGAAGAAAATACTCTTTCAGCAATCTCTGGCGGGCAGCAACACCAAAGGATAAAATATCCCACATAGTTAAGGAAGGGGGCACTGCATGTTAAAATAAATATTTGTTTTAGTTTGCCTTACAGAATTTGACTTCTTAATCTATTTCAGCTGTCCATGCTAAAAGTCTTGTTGCAATACTGCACCTTTTGGTTGCGTTATCACAGTACTTTCGAGCCCCAATCAGACTGCCAGATCATGTGTCTATTCAAGTTGTTGTTGTCCAGGTAGGGATGATTGTATTTTTAAAAGATCTTTGTTTTTACACTGTTATTTCAAGAAATGCAGTAACTTTTAACATGTATGTGTTGGTATGTATCAGTTCTGGCCAACACAAATAGTCAGAAGGACAAGCATTTCCTTAGGCACAGCTAAGCATTGCATTGTCCTTCTTTGAAGGCACAACAGACCACTTGTAACATCAATATGCGAAGCATGTCAAATATGATTTTAGCTCAGAATGTAAGTGTACAGGTATCATACAGTGATCTCTGAAGTGAACGGCTGAGATACAGCATAAGATGAGTGGGCTTCTCCTTCTTCTTCTGCCCTTCCAGCCCACTGTGTGCCCCACAAATCTGCTCAAGATATTCCAATCTAATCTAATTTAATCACTTTCCCCATAAGGTTGGTAAATGGCTGTCAGTAATCTTACCTGCGATTTCCAGATAATTTTTCTGTCACAGGAGGCATTCCTTCCTGTTTGTTTGCACACAGGACAGGTGCCTTTTAGGCAACATACAAAGTCTCTTAGATTGTACACAAATAGAAATGATGTAATTTTGGAGGGGAGTTGTTTTATATTTATGTTGTCTATTTAATGGCATTCATGTTTTGTAGTTATTTTACACAGAGTATGTTCATGTGTGTATGTGTGCATATATGTAAGTGTGTATGAATATATCTCTCTCTCTGTGTACACACACACACACACATATATATACACACACACACAAAATCAATAAATATTGGTGCTGAAAATATTAAATGATCAATCATTTCCCCTCACCCCCCCAGAAACGAGAAGGAATCCTCCAGTCCCGTCAGATCCAAGAGGAAATAACTGGTAACACTGAGTATGTCAACATTCCTGTTGTTTGATCTGCTTTGGAAATTCAATAATTTGCTAACATTTAACCTTCATTCCTGGGGATTCTAAGAGAGGACTGCTTCGGACATGGCTTATAACTTAACTGTTAAGAAGGGTTCCACAACAGATAATGTAAACAATGTGGAAAGGGTGGCAACTGAAAATGTAAAATTGCTGCCGATATAGCAGTTTGCATACTCAAGTAGTTATTTCTTAACAGAAATGTTCCTGGTTATATGTATTTTAGGGTTGTTGTTTTTCCACATCCCAAGTTTTATTATTTCCACTTCAGAAAAGAAGCATACAAATAGATTGCTTTCCTTCCAAACATTTCAATGGTAGAGAGAAAAAAAGTTTGAATCATCAGTTTTCCTTCCTTAAATAGCCTTCACCCAAGGAAGTTTGTGATATTGCTGAAATGCTCAGTTTAATTCAAGTCGGTGGACATAATACAGTATTATTGAAAAGCCTGTGGGGCTATTCCTCAGTTGCTATGAATACAAAGTCATACATATGACCAGATGCATATTTACTCCATATATACAGTTTTCTCTCTGCACTGAAAGAAATATATTAAATTACTGTAAGTGTGTGTACACATATAATTGCATTATTTCGCTTTCTACAGGGCATTGTCAGGACGGCATGGTAAGTCTCATTTGATTCCTAGCATTTTCGAAAGGTTTCTAAAGTGTACTTCACTTAATTCTGCTGCAGCTGCTTGTTTTGTTCAAAACCAGCTGTACATAGTTCATAGTTGTCATTGTTCCTAGTTGTCTTGGTTGGTGCGTAAATCTTAGTGCTGTAAACCAATAAGTCTGTATTCCAAACTGGGGCAGGAGGGGGCGGGTTGGAGATTGAGAATAGTATATATTTCCTAAATCAACACTAGTTTGTGCTCCCCCTCCCCCCCCAACATATGCTCCACTGTCCCAAACACAGGTGGTCTATGTTGCCTTCTGAATGCCAATTTCCTCCTCATGTTGGAAAAAGCTCTGGAGAATTATTTCCTCAATATTGACAATAATCAGGCACCGGACACATGTGTGGATCTCCTGGGTGTGATCCGCAGTATCTTCCTCACAAGCCACAAGCCCCATAATTTTGGGAGATCTGTTCTTAGTATATGCATAGGCAGTTTTAATTGCCAAAGAACACCAAACTGAAATTGGGAATCCTATTTTTTTGTGACGTGTCGATGTTTGCCTTGAAAGCAGATAATTTTACCTAGTAGTGTAGTTTCTTCGAGTACACTAACACGACACATTCTTGCATGTCAGTATTTTTACAGCACATTAAGAAAAGTATTTCAGACACTCAAATAAAGGGTTGTTTAAGATTCTGCTAATGGTGTTGTGATCTTCCAGTACAGACTTTCCTTCCTGATAATCTGCTCCATGTGTACTATACTTAGAAATAAACCCATGTTACAATAGGTTAGCTTGGATGTGAATTTGGTAAACCAAGGTAAAGGATGATTTCAATATAACTATCTCAGACACAGTAAGTCTCAATAGCACTTGAGGCCTTCCAGCCCTGGAATTATCATCCTACAATGCTGCATTATCTAATAGCTTGTTGTTATTACGTGTGTTTCAGAAAGGGATGCATTTGACACACTGTTTGACCACGCTCCAGACAAACTCAATGTTGTGAAAAAGGTTGGAAATTTTCTTTCCTACTTAGGTAGATATTGAGCAAGCTAGCTTAATCTGAGTAGTTTTCATCTCATATCTCATATGCGTCTTGATGCATAAGAGGAACTCCCCAGGTGTTCACCATAAGACCCAAGGAAGCATTCTTGCCATTTTGGAGGGTTTGGAGCAGTCTCAGATGTGTTTTCCTCTGTAGTTCATGCACTGCCCACGTACAGCACCTTCCTCAGGAAGTACCATTAGAACACATTCAGAGAGGAGGGGTTCAGAAGTTCAGATATACAAGCTCATTGGGTCATAAGCCTGCTTGTCTATTTTAGTATGCGATACAGCCCAAGTACATCTGATAGAGCTCTACGAATATTAGCAATTGCAAAATGGCACAAATATAAAACCTTTATTAAGTCCTGGAATGGTGTACCCATTTTCCTGCTTTAATGAAAATCTTTGTCCTTGGCAGTGTGAATATCTGGAAGGTTTTCTCAACATTATATATACTTTCTCAACATTTTATAGACTTGGCACTATAAATGTCAGATACAGGAATTTCTATTTTATAGAATTTTGCAATATGATCTCCAGCTGATAAAGATCAGCAGGGCTTCCTTGAAAAGAACAGTAGCATGCCATTTTATATCAACTTACCTCTTGGCTCCAGTGCTATTTTCTCTACTCTTCCATCATACTGTTGCAGCAATAACTCATATAGCTTTTAAAGTGATGAGCAGTATGTATTTATTATTTGTTCAGTGTTTGTGATGGGGCTTGACAAAGTTGGATTTTTGACCAATGGATAAAACCATAAAATATTTAAAACTTAAAGCCTGTCTCTTATAAACTGACAAGTTAAGGAATTAAATTTATAAAATTATGAACTTTAGGTTAGCATTTCTACATGTTGACTTAAGCATACTTTTAAACAATTAAATTTTGCTGATCTAAAAGCAGCTACGTATGCTCTTAATTTTCAGACTCTCATAACATTTGTGAATAAGCACCTGAATAAGCTGAATTTGGAAGTTACAGAACTGGAAACCCAGGTAGGATTATATAATTGTGTTAGAAGCAAGAAGTTGTTTCCTGTGTTGTTTGTATATCCCCAGTTTATTTTGTTTAGCCTGTGTCAAGCTATTGCCAAGTTGTTTTGAGTTTTAGTTAGTTTTTTTAAAAAACAGACTTTGCTTGGCTAACATATGCAAGTTAACACAGAGAAATGTATTTGCCATTTGTAACCATGGGTGCTGATAGGCACAAGCTGTGGGTAACCCAGAGTGCAAGTTAATATGCTTGCTGTGAGAAAACAAGAATGCAACTAACTAGGTTGAGTGGGTCAGCTGGAACCATTTCTGTGTATAGGTCCAGTACGCTAGAAAGGAGAAAATACATTGTTTTATCTTGCCCTTCCCCCTCATTCCATTTGTGTGCAAGTTCACACACCGAGTACATTCACACATAATGCTAAACCTAGGTTTAGTTGAACAGGGAAACAGACCACAAAGTGGCTGGCTTAGTGTTATATCCAAACCAACACTCACAATTCATTTCTCCAAACCCTGTATATGCCACAGAAGATTACACTTCGTGCATCTGATGAAGTGGGGTACGGTCCATGGAAGCTTCTGCTAGCATTCACCAGTGAGGAATGCTAAATGTTATGGACTGCAAGTTGCATCATCGCTAGCTAGCATGGCCAACAACAGAAGGGCACCAGTTGGGGAAAACTTGCTTGTGTCACAACACATTTGTCATTCTTCACGGTTCCACAATATTATTTGTGGGGGTTTTCCCCCACCACAACAGATAAGTATAGCTACCCCTTTGAAAAATATGTACATTGTGTTACACTCCCTGCTTCCCTGGATAGTTCTGGGGCAACACAACTTGGGTTTCAGTTTCCTTCAGAGGAAGGGTCACTGGAAGCATGTGGCATTTTGTAATATTTTGTTTATTTACAAATATTGGAGTAGAGTGGGGACACAGAGAGCCCCTGATACTGAGCCAGACCAGTGTCCCATCTAGCTCAGTAATAGCAAAACTGACAGGCAGTGGCTTTCAGAGTTTGAGACAAGGAACATTCCTAGCCCTACCTGGAGCTGCTGGGGATTGCATACAGAGCATGAGCTCCACCACTAAGCTGTGCTCCTTCTCCATGTACAGGTGGAAGCCAGCAGCATACACTCCTACAAAGCAGCAGTCTGCTCCCTCACATCAGGCCCCATAGAGAAGCACCCCTTACCTGAATATGCTTCCTCCCTCATGGCTTACTCTCTGTTCTGTCCTTGCTCCTGTGTCAGTGTGTCTAAATAATGCTGCTTCTTCGTATACAGATATTTCATATGCCTTTGGAGTGGGGGGTGGGGAGTTGTGTTGCCTCTCCCAAGCACTCATAGTTTTCACATTCCAGACATTCCAAAGTAATCTCTCCCATTCAAGGCACTTAAGAAAGTTCTCCAGCTGTTTCCTAATCATTAGCTCCCATTGAGAAAACATCTACCAGTCGCTGGGCATTGAGGAGCAATCTGCCTTTTATTTTCTTTTTGCAAGTTCTAAAATTAGATGTTTCACATGGGAATGTAGCTTGCAAAAGAGCATGGTTTTTCATGGGGGTGGAGGGTGTTGGAGGTGGAGAGCAGCTTGTTTATACACCTTCTTCCATTTTCCACAGCAGCTGTGAAACTACTTATTTTTGCACAAAAGGTACTTACTAGCCAGTTGGTCTGTAGGCCTCCAAATTTTACAGACTACCATGGATGGGGCCACATCAGAGAGCTAATTGCCATAGGTAGCCGGTTCCTCCAAGGTCAGAAAGAGCTGGAATAATAGAATTGTAGAGTTGGAAGGGACTTCGAGCTTTACCTGCTTCACCCCCTGCAATGAAGGAACCACAGCTAAAGAATCCCTGACAGATGGCCATCCAGCCATTGTTTGAAAACCTCAAATGAAGGCATTCATGAATACACACCGAAAGAGAAGGCAGAACTGCTCTTTCTCCTGAATATAACTGGGGAAGTCCGTGGAAAGCCCACAGGTTGAATGCCATCCATCACAGTTTTTCCTGTGTTTACTGAGCCCCTCTATACCGTCACAAAATAATCTGCAGGAGAGCCGGTTGTTGCTGGAGTAGAAAGAAAGCATTGGCAGGAATTGAGTTGCCTTTTCCTTGAGTATGAAGTCATTTGTATGAATTTGGAAGAAGTGAATAGTAAGATATTGAGAAGGATTATGTCACTGGGGCATTAAAGGGTAGTCTTTGTTTTGGTGGTTTATATATCTCATTGTTTTCTTGACAGAAGAACTCTGGCTCCGAATATGTTGGAAATTCCCCAAAATATGCCGTTGAAATTGGCATTCACCATATTGAGAGGTTGATTGCACTGCCAGAGGCTAAGAGAAGGGTCAGTAGCATATGAAAGGCAGTGATTCAAATAACTGGGGTTTAAAATGAAATACTATCTGCTGCAGAGGAAAGAAATAATCAGGATTTGAGAGAAGGAAGATCTACTGTTGACAGTAGGCATTAGCAACAGTTATGTGATGCTAAGATTAACATTGCCATTCACACGTTGCCAGGTCAAATCCTAGTTAAAATCAACAGCCGTTTAAGATTCAGACCTAACACTAAACTGTGGTCAATTGCAAAACAGAACTCAGGATGAGCCTGAGGTTTGCTGTGGCTTGCTTCTTTCACAATAAACTATGATTTGTCCCGATGTCCAAACCAGCTCATTCTAAGCAGACACATTTTTTTCTACAGCTATTTCCCTTTAAATCATAGGGAAGACTCTCATGTCTACTCTTAGATCAGGTTCAGGAACAATACATATTCATCTGTTTATTTAGGATGAAAAAATGAAAGGAATAATGCTGAGCTTTCAAAAAAGAAAACAAAAGCCCCTCGGGATTTGCGCAGTATGGGATCTCATTTTTAAAGCAAGTGGAAGAAAGAACTTCCTAAGAAAGTTATCCTTGACATTCTTCTAGTCCTTTTAAACATCATACCTGCTTTGTGGGGAGGAGTTCTTAACTAACTAAATATGTATTGTTTAAAAATCTGTGTGCTAAACCACATGAGCTTTATTATAACACTGAAGTTGCTTCTCACTTTCAGAGAAAATACTTCTTTTGAACATATCCATTGTTTAATACATAATACACTGTAGAATATATAGCTATGGGTTGAGCCTGACACACAGACACATACACAAAACTCTGAGGGGAGATTGTTCTCCCCAACAATACTGACAGGGCTAACAGTAGCTGCATTCATGTTCCATGGTAAGTCAAGGCTGATGCTTTTTCATCAATGAACAACATGCTGGCGCCTGCTTCCTGGTCCTCCCTTCTTTAGTTTTACCTTGATGCAAGCAGGAAGCCACAATTAAGCTTGGGCTCCCACAACATCCAAATCTGGAATCCTGCTTTGTTTCTCATTAACAATACAACAGTTGTGAGTCAACAATATGTTATGGTTTAAGGCTGGCTAGTGATCCTGGCTTGTTAAGGAGGCCCAAACTAGGTTCCTAGCTTCAGACATTATGGGATACAGGCTTAATTATGGCTCCATGGAAGGAGCAAAGGAGGGATAATGGGGCGGTGTAATCCAGTTTCTTTATGTTAAACCACAATAAGCCAGCAACTCCTGACTTCATGAGGGTGCAGGGATGGCAAGTATATTCTCCTTAGAGAAAGGGCAAGATAAAAATGTAATAAATTCATCTTGTACCTTGCCCAAGGTGCTAAATTTGTCTCCAGGTATTTGATGGTTTACATCTTTCTCTAGGATTTTTCTATACAGGCTAGTAAATTATATGTAAGATGTGCAGATGAAACAGCCTCCTCTTGCTAAAAATGCAAAGCAGTCATGTAGATCAGATCTTTATCATGCCACAAGGTGTCTTTGTTCTGGCACCTTAATTCTTCTAAACACTTGCTCTGTGCTCAACTTCTGCCATTATTAATAGGGGTTCTTTCTGTGCAACTTCTGGTTGTTTGTTCAAAATTGGACAGTTTCTATCTTGATTACAACTGTGAGATTACTGTTTGAGAAATGTTGCTGAAAAAAAATATGCCGTCTTAAAGTTTGCAGATGGAGTGTACCTGGTGCTCCTGATGGGTCTTCTTGAAGGTTACTTTGTGCCTCTTCACAGCTTTTTTTTGACTCCGGATAGTTTTGAACAAAAGGTAATTCTCCTGTTGGAATTTGTATTTACATTTAAAGAAGAACTGATGTTTCCAATGTTATGTTTTTCCAGAAAGCATATGGCAGAAGATTTTTTGAACATTAATCTTGGAAGTCCTTTCAGTAATTATTTTTATATGCAGTTTTTTTTATAAATTTCTAACTTTTAAAATGATTTATCCATATAAATTACTCCCTTCAAACCATATTCTTAAGTATTATACTGAACCTTGCTATGTGCTCTGCACAGAAACCTAGAATTATGAATGATTGCTGTCTCTTAATTAAATCACCAGGTACTCAATGTGTCCTTTGCGTTTGAGCTGATGCAAGATGGAGGGCTTGAAAAACCAAAACCAAGGCCAGAAGGTATATTTCTGAATAGTGAGAACAGACTATAAACTTACAGCTTTAAATAAGGATGAATGGCTGAGTACTAAAAGCAAGAGAGACCATGGGAAAGGAATTCCACCTTTTATTTGAGGATTAAATTGATTGACTGTTTCTTCCTATTTCCCTGTGCTAGAAGGAACTGATGGGAGTTGGAGCTGAACAACATGGAGAGCTCACCACATTTGCTACTTCTGCCTAGATCTTGAGGAGACTAGTGCCAACCCTTCTAGAGTCCCTTTACCCACTGTATTCCATAGGCCAGTGGTTCCCAGTTGGTGGTTCATGGACCCCAGGGGACTGCAGCACCATTCACATAAAAACTACCATAAAGATATCAAAATTTTCAAAAAAAAGAGGTTCCATGGCTTGGTTTTTGAAAAACTGGGGGGGTTGTCTTCAGTACTTTGCTAATGGGGAACCACTGCTGTAGGTCCTGTAGGCGAGTTATTGTGTTGGGTGTTCAGGGCAAATTACAATTTTTGCATTGAACATTTGAGGCATTTGGAATAATATCTGGGGATAATTTGGGGATAAAATGACTTCTCATATGCTTCAGGTGTTCAGTGCAAGCTGCAGGGCAAGATTCAGGTAAGTTCTACTTTGAGGAGACCACTGAAAGTTACAGAAATGACTAATTTGGTTCTATAACCCTCAGGCTAAAAATAGGTGAGGCTTCAAATAGCACCAGCTTAGGCTATGGGGACCATATTACCTAGCAGTCTGATGTTTAGTGTGTCGTCAAGGGAAGAAGTATTAGCACGCCTGAACATCTCATGTTGACTGGAATGAAGGTACCAATATTAGTGGCAACAGAAGATCTGTCTGTCATTCGACAGATGCATACCCAATTTTTTCCCCATTTCCCTGTCCCTTCTTTCAGCCAAACAACTGTCTTGGCTGCTGCTAGGGTAAATGAAATCAAATGAAACAAATTCATAATGCCTGTGAAACTCATTCAATTTGATTCATTTTTCTTTTTTAAGTTGTAGGAAATGAATGCACACCTCTAATGCATAGTCTCCAAGTCATTTTTATTTTGGTACATTACCACCTTATTCTTTCACTTCAGTAGCTTAGGATATTGTTGTTTAGATGCATAAATTGAAAACGTTGTGGGTGTAATGATACAATATTAGAAACACAGATCATTAACTTTAGAGGCAGTTGTTCTAGGCTGTATTGCTTAGGTAGATTAATAGTGACTTTTAACACATGGCCTCAGTCAAAGTGAGGGGAGATAGCATGGGAAATCTAGAGCCAGAATGAAAATGGAGAATTGCTATGATCCCACATCCCTTGTGGACATTTAATGTCATTATAGCACTTCAGTTTCCCAAGTATTTATTGCTCAAAGAGATGGCTGATTCCACCCCTTGGTGTAAATCAAACCACACAAACGTTTCAGCATTCATTTACATGCTTATGTGTGTGTGTATATATATAGGACGTTGCATGTGCAATTATTGAAAAGCTTAATATGAAACTTCCTGCTCAATGTGGATGGAAAAACACATCTGTTTTATATGTTGCTGCATTGGGCAGAATGCCCATGTTTAAAAATTGCAGTGAGCATAAGAAGACTGAAAAGAATCTTAATCTAACTGTGAATAGAAAACAGCTTTTTAATTTAATTCTTGCTTTGATAAATGGGTTTTAAAAATAATGGCATGATGTTATAAAAGTATTTAAGGATGAAAAATAACTGAAATGAGGCAACAGGTCCCCCCCCCCCGAAGCAACAACTGGGTTTCACTGAACAGTGAAGTGCTTTTGTTTTTCATAATCACAAGCCTGAAATGCTCAGAGCAGGGAATTTTCTAGTATCTGTTTGGGGGTCTTGGAAAAGAGGCTTTAGACTGGCTGCCCCTGCTCTGTGGAGAAGCATTCCTCCTAAGATATAAAAAGGCACCCATTTCCCAAAAACAATGAAGACATGTTCTCCCCCCCCCCCAACAAGACTTAGGTTTTAAAACAATAAAAAATGGATATCTATTTTCACTTATTTCTTGTAATATTTTAAAATTATTTTAGCTGGTTTTCTTGTAGATGTTTGCAAAGCACCTTGACACATGCCTAAATAGTGAATCATAAATAAACAAATGAAAATACGCCCAAGGTGATCCTGCTATGGAATTTTAATATTCAAATCACCAAGGTATTTGTGGGGCTTTATTGCTCCATGATAGCCCCTAAACCAACTGAATTGTGTAATAAAAATTTTATCGTATAATTAAACTTGCCAGCTTACCAAATGGTCTCCCAGTCTGGATCCTATAAAGACCTATGTAGCATAATGGGTTTCGGATGCCAGTAATTTCATTTATTTGTCATTTAGCTATCTCCATCACTCTGATTGTGCAAATTATTTGCAATAGGCCAGCAGTTTTCATAAATATGCAAACGTATGGTATAACCAAAAACTGCACTGTGGACATTTACAGTTTGTACAACTAAAGAGCAATGGGAAAATTTTACTTTGCTGTTTGGAATACATAAATCATGTATATTTTAGAGCCTTAGAAAATTCCAAGAAAAAATTGGGATGTTATTTCATGTTCTGCTGAAACTTGTTAAAATGAATGGTATGTTCAATCTGGAGGAGTACTTAACAAAAGTAGCTTTGCGTATTTCCCTTGAGATAAAATTACCATTCTCGAGAATCAGATGGATATTACTAAGGACAAAGACCTGAACTGCGTTTCTCAGTCACAATACTGAAAAAGAGCCCATAATGTTCAGTTACAGCTGAAGGTCTGACTCAGGCCTGCACTGAACAACTTGGGACCCACCAAGCCAAGCACAGTTCACCAACCCTTTCTTGTTACCTGCCAGGTGCTTGACAAGCCCATCTTTTTGGAGGTCCAGGTACGCTCTAAAAACGACGCTCTGTCAGCTGCTTGTGAGCTATAACTAGATAGAGGGTTGGCTACATTCAGCTTGGTTGGTCAAAAGTTTGGTACAGGCCTGTTCTTAAATGAATGCACTTGTGGCTGGTTTTGAGCATACTGTTGCTAAAATCCTATTAAGGTTGACCAAAGCAGCCCAGCTTATATATGCCTATAGAGGCAGATGCATGATGATGCGTCTTCCAAATACGGGCTGTTTTATTTGTTCACCGAGGTCATTAAAAGTTCAACATTTCTTCCCTCTTTTTTTCTAGACATCGTAAATTGTGACTTAAAGTCAACTCTGAGGGTGCTGTACAATCTGTTCACCAAATACAGAAACTTGGAATGAAGAAGTCCCTTGGGATCCCACAGGTGGCTAAGTAAGGAACCAACCAACCCAACAGCCACTCCTGTTTTGCAATCGTTCTTTTACTTTTGTACTACACTTCCTTCACATATTCCATATTCTTGCTATGTTTGTTTTGCACACACAAAAAAATGTTTTAAATTAGGTCTTGTCTGCAATCCAAAATATTATGAAGTGAACCTCTGCTGGAAGATGCATATTCCTTTGTTTTAACTAGCTCTTGATTTCTTGGAGAGCAAGCAAGAAAGTCTGATCCCACATCCAGGTTAAGAGAAACAAACTGATTTTGAGAGAAATGCCAGCCTCTTCCTATGAGCTATGCTGCCGCAATAACCAAGATGATCACATGACACAGGTCTGTGCACTACTACATGGTAAATGTGCTCTCTTCTTCTGCGGGATCCTCTCTAAGCCAAAGAATAGGTATGCCTGCTGTCTCTGGTGCTTTGGCAGCTGCTGCTTTCTATACATTACTCAGCTATGCTACACATAGGACATAATCAGCCCAGAAACAGGATAGTCCTTTATCAGTGTGCTTAGCTCTTCATCAAGACAAGCTGGACTAGCAGCAGAACTCTGTGTTGTTCCCATATATCAAGGTAGCCAGGGACTCTCCCCTGTCCTACCACACACCCACCCCCGGGAGTCATTTTAGATTGTGGTGCAAACTGCTGCTTTTAAGAAGTAGATGCTCAGTGGTTCCATAGAATCAATCAGATCAAAATGCTTCAGTTTAATTAAGTTGTGGATTGAGCTGCAGGACATTTTCTCTGTCTGTGTTTATTGAATATTTATTTCAAAGAAAGGATCCACTGTATTCCTAATGAGCTGTATGAGCACTATTACAAAGATCATGGAGCATGTAAGAGAGAGAGATGGTGTGATGCAAACTGAGCTATGAAACTGAGCTTCATAATTTGACTGACGGGGCTTATAATATTATAAGGGTCCAGGTATGTGTTCCCTGTGCATACATTCCTCATCATTTTTCATTCCTTACAAGCTCGCAGATCATGCAGCTTTCCTTTAACTACAGTGCATTTAAAATAACCTGCAGCATGTAGTATTTTTTACAATATGATACTCTTGCCTAGTTGCAAACGCTGTGGTACGAAGTATGTAGATAGTTTCAGTATGGAAACTCTTTTGCAACAAAGCACATAGAAAGTCAGTGCAGTGGGCTTCTGGGCTAGAATCCAGGTGGTATCAGCCCTGCCAGGATATTGACATAAGCTTTGTTTACATAATTGAAACGAAACATAAAATGATGTAATTGGTATAAGTAAGAAGCAGCTTTGGTGACAGAAGCAAAGGTAAAGGTTGTTCAAAGAAAATTATTTTTGCATACCTTGGCCTTTGGAGATCTAAAATGAATGGGAAATGTTGAACATTTTATGAAAATCAGGTTCTCTTGCATTATGATTATTACTAAACCTAAAATTAATTTTTTTGGATTTTTGAATTTTAACAGGATAAGACAACTATATACTGTATACAGAAGAAGTTGTGATTTTTTTGGTTTGTATTCTTTGCCAAATCCTGTTAAAATACAAGCATTTTAATTTTAAGATCAGCACCAATAATTTGTGCTGCAATTTGTCCCATGCTTACTTTGTACTGAACATTGAGGGGAAAGTAGCTTACTTTTATTTATTTTTTTATTCGTCTCTACCAAAATGATAAAACCTAAACGTAAAATAACATCCGGTACCTATCTTACAGTGTGTGGTTCTGATTTTAAATATTTCTTATGCTTAGTGAAGAGGTGGTGTGACTCCTTTAGTTAGTTCATATTTGATTTTTTTTTTTTTTGTAATGCAAGTAAAGGGGTTAATATTGTATCAGGATATGCCTGTTGCCTTCCCGATGCTGAACAGGTGCCTCTAGACGTTCAGTAGCCCAGGGGCCAGTCATCATCTTCATGTTAGTAAAGGTGCCAAGAGGTGACTATCTCATCAGTTTTGTTGGTTGACCATCACTTCTGCCTTGTGTGGTGAGAATGGGGGGTGGGGAGGGGCATAATGTATCCAGGTAAAACTCATTTGCGATATGCATATGTATATGATAGGTTACATACCATTTTTCGCCACATGAGGGTGCATACAAACAGTATAATCACTGCACAAAAAATAGACACGTCTGAATTATCTGATAGTGGCTTTTAGGGTAACCAGATACAAAGCTCCTATGCACCTAAGAGTTCTGTAAAAGAGGGTCACAGCAGGTGCAACTTTTCTCCCTTCTGGTTGAGATGCTTCATCTCTTGAAGTTAAGTTCACATATAGAATCTTATCTAGGAACCCTGCCTTCCTTTGCATCTTAATTATTTTTAAAAACCCCATCATGAATATTAATCCTCTAATTATATTGGCAGGCATTATACACTGGATCAGAATTTACTGTGCAAAAGGAGGTGAGAGCTAGCTGAAGCTGCTACCAGAGAAAGGCAAGGTGGCTATTCTTGCTATAGCCTCCCATGCCACCTGCCATTCTGTTTCTGGGGGTTCTCCAACCCTCCAGAACAGAGAGGAGGGAAAATTGACCAAAATAGCCCTTTCTCCCTGCTTCTTCCAGCAACAGCATCCTGTAAGCAATGTTATGTTCATGGGAACTCTTGATCCATCCCACAGGCATTAGATGATGCACCTCACATGGTTGATAATTCCCACTGCAACATTAATCTGCTGACTGCAACTCTAAAGGTAGCTACGTGAAAGTAAGTTTCATTAAAATCAAGGGGAGGGACCTGCTCCTTTGTGAACAGCACAGTGTTTTCAGGATATGGTGCTTTCTGCAATCACATAATTGCCCTTTCTTTGTCGCTTTTTAGTCGAAATAGTAGCTTTTTACTCAAAATAGTAGCTTTTTACTCAAAATAGTAGCTTTTTATTCGAAATAGAGTTGTTCTGGGATAATTTGGTAATATCGGAAAGCACTTGACTCTGGATAAACATGAAGCAACTCCTCCATTGCGTCGCTGGATTAAATATGGGGCAGGGCTGTATTTTCATAGAAAGGATAATTTTAGCAGATTAACCTCCCAGCATAGGGCTGCTGCAGCAAGAGAGAATCAGTATCTGCCAAAATTCTACTCTTTATCTGCAGAATTAATTTTTAAAAGGAACAGAACCCCTTTCCCCCCATTTAATCTGACAACACAATTCTGTAGTTTCATGTTTATCTAGCTAGCCTGAGACTGTCACTTCACGTTGTGACAGGCTAACTGCCCGATACTAAAGTTACCAATTTTTATTAACCTGTTTCTTTGCCTTTAACAGCACATTAATTGAAAAAAGGAATTGATTCATAGGAAATATGGCTGCTGACGCTCAAGGGAGCCATATATTTTTAAATGAAAATTCAGTTTAGCAGTATTAGCTTTTTATATGTCCTTGTTTGCGGGGGGACCAGTTGCTATTAGGGGTTCAAAGTGAATTTGGGAGACAGGAGAATGGATGGACTAAAAAGTTATTAAATTTACCCAGAACCCTCTCCTGTTTCTCCTGCTCCTTTTTTCTTCTTCAGTGCTTTCCTAGGAAATGCCTCTCCATGGTTTGTGTCCTCCAGCTTTTGGTTAACCAACTACCAGTTACCAGCTTCATTGCCCTTTGAACCAGTTATTAGTTTTTTTAAAAAAAGTTCAGGACAACAAAGAGATTGTAGGTATTGTTCCAGCTTACTGAAATATATTTTTCTAAATGGGTATTTGGCTATAGATTCTGGTTCAGTTTGGTTTGGTCTCCTTGAACTGCAGCATGTTTCATCTTGCGCACAGGTTCCAGGCAAAATGCCATGTGCCTAGTGGCTTCTGTTAGAGAATCAAAGTTAAAATCAAAAGCAAAGGACTATTGAAGTCAGTGGCTGCCAAGGAAAACAGAACATTCCCCATCCCTTGAAGTCATTAAGTGGGCATTGGATATCTACCTTATAGTTATGCTGAGCAAAAGGAAAAAATTACACCAGAGCAAAAATATCTAGATTACCCCTTTCAAAGAAACAAAATGCAAAAAAAGTCCTTAGACTTCTGATATTAATTTTGTTTTGTTGAATTTCTAGATAGTCATTAGCTGCTACATCATTATATTATCATTTCACATCAGTTAGATTTGTATAAATAGAAACAATGGGTTTCACTCAGTTGTGTGTTAAAAAATAAATGGAATTCCATAAATAGGGGGTGTAACCAGGGCTTTTTTCATCCGGAACTCACTGGAACTCAGTTCCGCCACCTCTCAGGTGGGCACCATTGCCATTCTAAAAGAAGGAGGGAGGTGCTCGTGGTGAGCACCTCTTTTTCTAGAAAAATAGCACTGGGAGTAACTGATGAGTTTAAGCAATGTGAAACATTAGGCATGTCTTGTCATTTTTAGAGGAAGCTTAATAGTTACTTATGCTAAGAAGAAAATGCTGGACTCTATAATATAAACATTTCCATTGAATGAATGAACAAAATGTTGATTATTTAACCAAGAAGACAGCCCCTCGCCTAAATAAAGACTAAATATTTTTGCAAAAAAAGCTACCTAGTCCTTTCTACAGTGATGTAGGATGATAATGGGTGGATGTTACATGTTAGAACCATTATTTAATTGGAAAGCAGCTTTCTAACAAGGACTGAAACATCCCCTGTAATTTGTGGAATGCTAGATTATTTATTGTTAATCATGCAGGTACTAATAGTGGTTATATTTACGTATCTTACCAGTGTTTTGCAAGCTTTCTTCTTGAAGGTGTAGAAGCTTATGTCATACTGAGAAATGGGAAGGTAGTTGTATTCCTGATCCAGCTACGCATGTGTAGCAGCAACCAGAGCTATACACATGGAGCCCAGTCAGAAAAACAACAGTCACACCAAACGTTGGTGAAATGTAGCCCTCTCAGCTCCCCCTTCTAAACATGGTTGTCTCTTTCCAAAAAGCTCTGGCAGCTAGATTGGTGAAGAAACCATATATGCAGCACCCATGTGCATGTGAGGTTCCTTTTTAACCTTCTAATTGGATATGGTCCCTAGTTAGATCAGGTTGTCAGGCTGTGGATGTATAGCTCTACGCACATGGCAAATTGACCCTTATGGTGCACAGGGCTTCCCCTTTTCATAACTTGGAACAGGAGAATCTGCTTGAATACCTAGGGTTCCAATGCCTACTTTTTAAGTAATATCCACCAATAATAATGTTGCTGGTAGCACTTTCTTTGTAGAATAAATTCAGCCTTTCAGGAAGCAAGATTAATTATTCCGTAGATGTGTCTTTTGTTGAAATACCAAAGTGCTTATTTGAGAATGGAACCAGCAAAGTATCTTGTGGGTAAATGACAGCTGATTCCATCTTCAAAAACACAAGTGATTGACACCTGGGGTCATGAAGGCCATTGCTTTGATTTTGCAAAAGTAACTAAATTGGTGAGCACGTGTATGTTTCGTAGCAAGTATTTGTTTTAATTGAAGAGCAGTTTCTACAATTATACAGGGACACCTATAAACATGAAATAGTTTAATTATTTTCATACCCAAGCACTACTTGTCCTATAAAAATGGATTCTGTCTTATATTTCTAATAGAGAATTATCATCTATAGATTCTACAGATTATATCTAGTATTTATTGCATCTGAAAAATATAAATATATATAAACAGGTTTATTTCTGTATAAAATATAGACTTTTTTTATTTGGGCAAAATAGAGACATTAGTTATTATAAATTTCTAGTCTACATAGGATTTGTTCCCTAGATTATTGTTAAAATAAGGAGAGTTTTAGGGTGAACGGGGCTATATTTTTAATACTAGGGTCAGAATGCATTTTATAGAGCATGATAAAAATGTAAGGGCAGCATTGAAATTACCTCATTCCTCTATTGCAGTGTACCCCAACCTTGGGCCTCCAGCTGTTTTTGAACTACAATTCCCATCATCCCTGACCACTGGTCTTGCTAGCTAGGGATGATGGGAGTTGTAGTCCAAAAACAGCTGGAGGCCCAAGGTTGGGAAACACTGCTCTATTGGACCAGTATTCTTAAAAGCATGTAGTGTGATGGGCCAGATAAGCAAGACCAAAGCAAAAACTACTGCCTTGGGAGTGCTATAAAACTGCCATGGGGAACAGAATTTTATCTGTTTCCAACTCCACTTCCCCCTCCTCCATTCTGGTCTCATTGAACACTAGCAAACCTGCAGGCAAGTGAGCTTGGGAGGTGCCAAGCATCTGGACTGGACCATTCTCTCCTCCATTAATTCTAGGAGGGTCCCTCTTTTCTATGTTCTTTGACCGTTGTGCTGTTCTTTTTTGCTGACTGCCTTTTAGAGGAAAGCCTATACCTAAGTGAGCAGTTTGCCACCAGTATAAAATGTGTTGTGGTCTTGCCTCTTTTGACAGATCCTGCAGTCAGTTCATCTAAGAAGTAACATACGTGAAACGTATTGGGGTGAATCCAATTCTGTCTAGTGTGGTGTTAATTCCATGCACCAAGGTACAGCTAGATATTAAGACTGGCTAAAGGGACAATCCAGAGAACCTACTTTTTCAAAGATAGAACAAAAGTTTTTAACTTCTGTGGTTTCGGAGGAAAATATCCAATTTTGTTAGAAGGCTCTCAAAAAAGGCACAAAACTGGCCAGGCTACGTAGTCAGGAACGAGAGCGCATATGTTCTACCTTCCACCACATTAATCTCCCAGTCCCCTCCTTATCTTATATGTGTGTAATCTATTTCTTATGAGAAATCTAGGCCTCGAAAGTGCTTCTATTGATTCTACGGGTGGAGGTGCAAGAGATTCTAGGATGTCTTTGATTATGTATGATGATTGCATTTAGAAGAGATTTTTATAGAAGGCTCACAGCAGGAGAAATTTGTTAATCAATACAGCTTGCATGGATATTAAGATAAATGGCACTTGATCAGTGTAATTCACCTACTTTTAATATTGTTGCTTTCCAAATGAATCTTCCTTGTATTCTTTTCATGAATGTTTTGTTCCATGCCAACACTAGCACAGCTAACTAAATAGTTTATTTTAAAAGTGATGCTTTTATTTCAGTAGTCAAAAATCTACTGGTATATTGGTTTTGAATTCGCTTTTTTAAAAAAAAGAAAGTTGAGTTTTCTGTCTGAAAATGTCCTTTAAATATACACTACAGAATATAAAACCTCAACATCCTTTATATACATAAAAAAATGGAAATTCCTTACCAGTTAAGTGGCAACATGTTGCCAAAACGGACACTCAGTAAACTCAACCTCCATAATTTTGCAAGCCATTTTATAAAATCAAAAGTTTGGGGTCTAAGTCTTTGAACTTGAATTCCCTCCTGTGCACTGGGTGGGGTATAATCAGTGAGCATTAGCCCACTGCACTGAACAGGCAAACACCATGCAGTAACTGCTGTTGTGTGTATGTGTGTTCTTATTTCAATACACATATAAAATCAATTGTAAATCAGTAAAATTCTTCAGATTAGAAAATTGTATTGAAATGCATATTTCAATCTAATGTTATGCCGGAAGATAAGCTGTTCTGTTTTCATCTGGTATTGGAAATACTGTGAGTTAATAACTTCAGAACTGCAGGTATTCCATCATCCAAAGAATGCTGATTATCGTTTAACATTAATTGGTGTTCAGTCCTGTGCATACGTTATTGTCTGTAATCAAGTGTATCAACTGTTACACATTTAAAAGGTTGCTTTTAATTGTATTTTGTCTAATAGATTGCAGATTCAATAGCATTTATGAAAATAAATGTTATGTATGCTGTGAAATTGTACATGGTATCTTGTTTTTCTTCTGGGATTTATTTATTTTTCTTGGCACTTAAAGCATATGCCTTCCCTGTCTAATAATCTTTGAGAAAGTTGCTAACGTTTGCAAAGATCCAAAGAACCACACAACTAAAGAACTTTAGATCCTCTCCTTCAAAAAGCTGCCACGTAGAATTCAAATTGTGACACAATAAAATACAATATAAGAAATAAAAGAAGCAATAAAGACATAGAAATCCTATGTATGGATGTGTCATCTCCAACATCAAATCCCCAGACACATAATGGACCACATGAATGAAGGTCATGGGGCCATTGGTGGTCCATGGGCCACAGTTTAGGAACCTCCACTCTAGAGGGGTGGGGGAGCCCAAGCACAAATATAGTAGTCATTTATTTGCTTAATTTAAAATATTTTTATACCACCTGTCATGAAAAAACTCACAATAAAATGCACTAAAAATGCACTCAAGAAATTCAACAGCATTTTTAAAGTCGGGACAAGAGTTGTTTCAAAACGTACATCACAACAGACATACTTTAATGAGCTGGGAAGGCTTCACTGTTGGTGCCTTCCTTGTTTCAGAGGGGAATTGCACAAGAGGGTGTGCCACAAGTGACAAAAACCCTTCCAGTAACTGAGATGAACCTCTACAGGCTGTAGTACCAGCTGGAAAGTCTCAGCAAAAGATCTGCATGACCAGGTGAATAAGGTATATGGGAGGAGGCATTCCCTCAGAAAACCTGGTCCCTTATAAGTCAATACCTTAAGTTTGCCTTGTAGCAAATAGGCAGCTGGGCCAGTTCTCTTGTAAAAGGTATTAAATGCTCATGATGGGACACTTCATTCAGCCATCTAGCTGCCACATTCTGCATTAGCCGAGGCTTCCAGACCAACGTTAAAGGCAGCCCTGCATACAAAACATTCCTGTAATCCAGTCATGAGGTTATCATTGCATATGTCACTGTGGCAAGGCTATCCCTATCCAGGGAACACCCATCATTGGTGCACCAGCCAAAGCTGCTAAAAGGTGCTCCAAACCACTGTGGCTACTAGGATGCCAAGGATAACAGTTCAAAGCAAGGAGCATCCTCCACATTACATAGCTGCAATTTCAAACGGAGTGCAACCCTGTCTAGGACAAGTAATCTGCCCAATTCCTGGGTGCAGGGACCACCACTGTGTCCAAACCTCAATCCAGAACTTGTATGCCCACACCTGACTTTGTTCCCCAAAGCACATGATTGTGCAGCCATTAACCACACAACCCGAATAACCTTTCCTCCTTTACACAGCCACATAAGTAACACCACACCTCATATATTTTCATCTTCCATACAACACCTGTCAGAAGCCAAAGTCAGGAGCAGGTCAGCAATAAACACCGGATGTCAGTGAAGTTACCGTATTTTTCGCACCATAGGGCGCACTGGACCATAGGGCGCACCCAGTTTTTAGGGTGGGGGGAATCAAGAAAAGAAATATTTCCCCCCCCCAGCCCCAAAGAGCAGCATACAGGCTGCACACAACCTCTCCCTGCCAGAGGGGTTGTGCGCAGCTATGGAAGAAGGCAAGGCAGCAAGCGGGATGGATCCTGCTTGCTGTTTTGGCTTCCCCTTTAGCCCCGTGCAGCCTCTCCTTGCCAGGAGACGCTGCACAGGGCTAAAGAAGCCATAGCCCCGTGCAGCCTCTCCCTGCCGGAGGGGTTGCACGCAGCTATGGCACAAGCCTGCATTCGCTCCATAGGACGCACACAAATTTCCCCTCAATTTTTGGAGGGGAAAAACTGCGTCCAATAGAGCGAAAAATACGGTAACTCTTTAGTTACCCAAACAGCACAGGCCTAGTGATCACAGCAACTCTTCCCAGTAGATTGACATAAGCAAACTCAGCCCTCCAGATGTTTTGGGACTACAACTCCCATCATCCCTGACCACTGGTCCTGTTAGCTAGGGATGGTGGGAGTTGTAATCCCAAAACATCTGGAGGGCCAAGTTTGCCTATGCCTGCAGTAGATCTTGCCCCAATAAGACAATTATAAGTAATGAAGGTCCCTGCCTTCCTACCACTCTCTAAGGGTCTTTCCCAAGCAACCTGAGTCTCCTTCATATTGCCTCTCTTTGCTCCACCCTCTTTATTCATCCTCTGGGAGACCCCGGGAGGGGAACTAGTCACAGCAAGAGGGGGAGACACCCTGGCTTCTTCAGCAGCCTGCCCTGACTCTTCTCCAGCCTCCGCTTCTGGACTGCCCTCTGCCACAGTCTCTTCCTGCTCACTAAACCCTGTTCCCCCTCTTCCACTTCCAACACCACCTCCTCCCAGCAGTGGTGGAGGAACCCTTTCCGGCACCCGAGTACCTGGTGGCAAGTCCTGCTGGACTGCATGATCCCACAGCAGATGCTAGCATTCAGGCCACAAGTTCAAACTCCAAAGTCAGACCAGGTTCCTGCCTCTGCAGCCAACCCAGATTTCAAGGCACCTGGAGGTCAGTCCCGCATGAGCACAGTCGGGAAGAGCTCCCTGGAACAACCAAGCTGTGGTCCAACCAACCTGACACAGCACCTCAGCTCTGCTTTCTTTTTATGCCTTGCATTCTGATTGTAGCATCTGTGCTTGATGAGGCATGTGACCCTCACCTCCTCCCAGCCTACTCTAGCTGAGGAATCAC
The DNA here is from genome assembly GCF_951804945.1 of Podarcis cretensis. Lineage (NCBI taxonomy): Eukaryota > Metazoa > Chordata > Lepidosauria > Squamata > Lacertidae > Podarcis > Podarcis cretensis. The sequence continues at coordinate 69,274,026 of NC_137170.1, read as the reverse complement.
ACCCCTCCTCCTAGAGCTAGCGAGCCCCACCTGGCCAGCTAGTGAACTGGGCTGTGGGTACTTGCCTGCCTTAGCCTCCTTGAGCATACCAGTATCTTCCGCTGCTCCTTACGCCTCAGAGCCCAATGTGTTCGAACTGTGTCTTGGAAGCAATGGAGAAAAGGTGTTGAGGGGGATTAACAGATGATGTGTCTGGTAACAGAGTCTGTTGAACATTCTTTTCTTCTTAACAATTTCTGATTTGTATATAATTATGCTTCCTACATTACATACGAACACAGCAAATCAGTGTCTACCACACTAGCAATAAAGTGTTAATTAACTTGGCCAACACACAAACACTTTTTACAAGCAAGAGATATTAGATCAGTTTTTGCTTACCATAAATTTTTATGAGATCATGTTGGAAAAACACATTCTAAGAAAGAATTTAAAAGGGCCAGGGGGAAAGCCACAATAATTTATCTCACCAGTTGATTCCCTTAACAAGTCAGTAAACTAAGCCACTTGAAACCATTCTCTGTTCACATGTCTGAAGAAGGAAGCAGAAGTTGAAAAAGTGGAATAAACGAATTTATTTTTCTACATCTTTTTTTACTGTGAGATGAAAACTGTGGGACAAACAAGACATAGCAGGACAGCCACATGCAATCCTATACTCTCATCTGGAAGTAAATCCCATTGATCCCAATGAGATTTACTTTTGAGTAGTCACTAGTCACATACAAGATTGCATCCATTGCTGCATTCACATGCAAATAGAAGCCCCATTTAAAAAAGATTAAAAAATGAAATAGCATGTTTGGTTGCAAGGAGACACTTCTAGTACTCTGCTCCGTCAAGCTATTTTTCTCCAATCATGGCTAGCTGCTGATGTTGGAGCTGGGCAGGAAGAAAAGCTCTTGCAGAAATAGTGGGGAGAGAGGATTTTTGTCAGTCACCCAAGCACTTTCATTTTTTGTTGTTGTTAATACCACTCAGTGGCGTAGCGTGGGTTGTCAGCACCCGGGGCAAGGCAAGTAATTTGCGCCCCCTAACCCATGGATTTGCGCCCCCTAACCCGTGGATTTGTGCCCCCTAACCCTAACCCCCAGATGTTGCGCCCGGTGCGGCCGGCCCCCCCTGCACCCCCCACGCTACGCCACTGATACCACTTCCCCTCACTTTATCTGTGAATGGTTAATAAATGCATATGGATGCTTCCTATACTACAGAAATTACAGCTGGAACTAGCTGGAACAAATTAACTTTCCTTTGATGTGCCTGGAATTACATTTTCCTCAATAAGTAATTTTGTTTTAGTAATTCTTGTTTTGCCCTTGATTTGCTCAAAGCTTTTTAACCTAGGGAAACATTGGTCCAAGCCGCTTTAGATCAAAATGTCATATTCTAACCCAAATTTACTGTCTATATGTGACCAGAAGTCCAGATAGTTTTATGAAGCAAGAAACTAGAGCAAGAGTGACATACAAACTATTACACTATTCTTGAAATGTGTCCTAAATTAAATACAGACTGTACTTAAAAAGTGCATACTTCATCTTAGCAATGGAAGCAAATACATTCAGAATGCTAGTTGAAAAATGCCAGCTGTGCTGGTAGATTGGATTCCTTTTAGGTTGCTATTGTAAACATTTAAACATTAGAAAACACAAATGTTAAGGTTACCATAACTCATCTCCTTTTAATTTAATAGCCATATTGTGTTGCACACTTTTATAGCCATATTGTCACTGATATTTAAACAGCGTTCCCAATTTAAATCAATGATTAAATGGCATTGTATGACTCACAGTACAGAGTACTGACTGGCTTTTGTTCAACTCACATCAGATTCAAGATACATTATTTACACCTACCTGAAAACATAAATCTGGCATTTCAAGCTGCTCCAGTTCACAGAGTCTTGGGGCAGAATGGGTCATGGAAAGGGTAACCTAATACAGAGGTTAGGAAGGGGGGTGCGGTCCACCCCAGGTGTCATCCCTGAGGGGGTGACAAAATGGCACACTGCAGGGCGCGACACCAGGGGCCTGGCCTGCAGCGTGCCCAAGCCACGTGTCTCTCATGGGTGTGACGTGGTGGCTCGGGGCCCCGCGCTGCCTAAAATGGCAGCATAGGGTTTGTGTCCGCCAGGCAGACTCTGTGGGCCGTCCCCCTGGGTGACTCGCACCCCTCGCCCCCGCTGCTCTGGGTGCCCTTGACCTAGTCTAGATCTACAGAGCGATAGATGTCAAGGTATGTTATCAAAAGTAGTTTGACTTTTTTTCTCCACACAAAGTGGTGGTGGGTGTGCTTGCGCATGTGCACAGTGCTATTTTGTGATGGTACTCATGATTAGAAAGTGCCATCACCCTTTTTTTTTGGTTGCCCATGGCAGCCATTTTGTGCCGGCATCCACAGCACTTTTATCAAGTGCCAGCGGCTCTTTTTTTTTTTTTTTTAAAATAATTTTTATTCGTTTTCCAGACAGATAGCAAAAACAAAACAAGATAAACAGAAAAAAAACAGAAAAAATCAAAACACAAAACAATTAGAATATAGTTTCAAAATCATCATTTCATACCCTTCTTTCTTTTGACTTCCCCATACCTCCCCATCCCTGCATCCTTGTTTAATGGTTCTTTAGCAACCCTTAGGTCCATTGTCTTAATTCCCTTTCATAAAGTTTCCTTTAGTTTTTTAATTACTGCTGCAATTCTTTACCTCTTACCCCCTGACATCTTAACATTCCTCAATTTTACAATTGTTTTTAAGATATATTTTAAATTTCTTCCAGTCCTCTTCCACTGTCTCTTTCCCCTGGTCACGGATTCTGCCCGTCATCTCGGCCAGTCCCATAAAGTCGATCACCTTTGTTTGCCATTCTTCCAGAGTCGGTAGTTCTTGCATCTTCCAATACTTTGCCAGTAGAATTCTTGCTGCTGCAGTGGCATACATAAAGAAAATCCTATCCTTCTTTAGCACCGATTGGCCAACCATGCCCAAGAGAAAAGCCTCTGGTTTCTTAGGAAAAGTCCACTTAAGGACCTTCTTAATTTCATTATAGATCATTTCCCAGAAAGCTTTAACCTTTGGGCAGGTCCACCAAAGGTGGTAAAAAGTGCCTTCACTCTCATTACATTTCCAACACTTATTGTTAGGCAAGTGGTAAATTTTTGCAAGCTTGACTGGGGTCATGTACCACCGATAGATCATTTTCATAATATTTTCTTTTAAAGCATTACATGCAGTAAATTTAATACCGGTGGTCCATAACTGTTCCCAGTCAGCAAACATAATATCATGACCAATATCTTGTGCCCATTTAATCATTGCTGATTTCACCGTTTCGTCCTGTGTATTCCATTTCAACAGCAAGTTATACATTTTTGATAGATTCTTAGTATTGGATTCCAACAATTCTGTTTCTAGTTTTGACCTCCCTTTCTGGAAACCTATTTTCCTGTCCTGTTTAAATGTCTCATTTATCTGATGGTAGTGCAACCAGTCTCGAACCTTGGGCTTTAGTTTCTCATAACTCTGAAGTTTAACCCTTTCACCATCATATTCTAGAATCTCATGATATTTTGGCCATTTAGAGTCCATATTAAGCTTTTTTACTTCCCTAGCTTCCATTGGTGACACCCACCTAGGGGTTTTACTTTCCAGCAAATCTTTGTATCTAATCCAAACATTATACAATGCTTTCCTTACAATATGGTTTTTAAAGCTTTTATACACCTTTGCCTTGTCGTACCATAAGTATGCATGCCAACCAAAACTATTGTCGTACCCTTCCAGGTCCAAAATGTCAGTGTTCTCAAGAAGTAGCCAGTGTTTCAACCAGCAGAAAGCTGCCGATTCATAATAAAGTCTTAAGTCCGGCAGGGCAAACCCCCCTCTATCCTTTGCATCAGTTAAAATCTTAAATTTAATTCTGGGCTTTTTGCCCTGCCAGACAAATTTTGATATGTCTTTCTGCCACTTCTTGAAACAGTCCATCTTGTCCAAAATCTGCAACGTCTGGTATAAAAACAACATTCTAGGCAATACATTCATCTTAATAGTAGCAATTCGGCCTAACAAGGAAAGTTTCAACCTTGACCATATTTCCAGATCCTTCTTTACCTCTGACCAACTTTTTTCATAGTTATCCTTAAATAAGTTCACATTCTTGGATGTTAAGTTTAACCCCAGGTATTTTACCCTTTTTGTTATTTCCAAGCCTGTTTCATTCTGAAAACTCTCTCTTTCTTCCATTGTTAAATTTTTTTCCAAGACTTTCATTTTTTGTTTGTTCAATTTAAAACCTGCTACTCGACCAAATATTTCAATTAATTCTAATACTCTTTTAGTACTAGTGTCTGGCTGTTGCAAGGTCAATACTAGATCATCTGCAAATGCTCTTAATTTGTAATGTCTAACTCCGACCTGGACTCCTTTAACCAACTGGTCCTTTCTAATCATATTTAGCAAAACCTCCAGGACTGATATAAAAAGCAAAGGGGATATTGGGCATCCCTGCCGTGTACCTTTTTCTATGGGTATTTCTTCTGTTACCACATTGTTTACAATTAACTTAGCTTTTTGTTTGGAATATATTGCACCTATACCGTTTTCAAAACCTTGACCTACCCCCATCCCTTGGAGATTCTTTTTCATAAAAGTCCAACAGATATTGTCAAAGGCTTTCTCCGCGTCCACAAAAATCAAAACTGCTTTCCTGTTAATGTCAACGTCTAGCAGCTCCAAAATGTCTATAATGTTCCTCACATTGTCTGACATATGTCTCCCTGGGAGAAAGCCTGTTTGGTCCTTATGAATCTCCTCTATCAACACTCTTTTCAATCTTTTTGCCAAAATGTCTGCAAAAATTTTGTAATCCACATTGAGTAAAGATATAGGGCGGTAGTTTCTGACCTGGTTCTTCTCAGTCTCTGTTTTCGGTATAAGTGAGATGAAAGCCTCTTTCCACGATTCAGGTGCCTTTTTCCCCATCAGAATTTCATTGCAAACTTCCTTCAATGGTTGTATCAACCATTCTTTCAGCATTTTGTAGTATTTAGCCGTCAGGCCATCTGGTCCTGGTGATTTTCCCAATTTCATATTTTGGATGGCACCCTCTATTTCTTGTTCTGTTATTTCCTCATTTAAGATCCTTTTACTTTGTTCTGGGATTTTTGGTAAACCGTATTTTCTGATGAATTCTTCTATTTCTTGTTCGTTAATTGGCCCTTGTGCATACAATTTCTTAAAAGAACTTTGAAAACAATTGTTTATCTCATTAGGTTTGTGGATAATTTTTCCATTCATTTCTAGACTTGTCACGGTGTTCATTTTCTGCCTTTTTTTCAATTGCCATGACAGAAGTTTCCCACATTTATCCGCTGATTCGAAAGTTCTTTGTCTCATTTGCTTTATCTTCCATTCTATTTGTTGGTTCATAAGCTCCATGTACTGCATCTGATAAAACTTTATTTCTCTCAGAATCTCATGGGACTTTGGTTTGGACCTCAATTTCTTCTCTCCTTCTTTTATTTTTTCTAGAATTTTTTCTTTCCTCTCATTTTGTTTCTTCCTCTTTATAGAATTCTGTTGAATTAGGAAACCTCGCATCACGGCTTTGCTTGCGTCCCAAATTGTTCTTTTCTCCACATCTGTTTTTCTGTTTATCTCAAAATAATCTTTTAATGTTTTAAGGGCCTTCTTGTAAATCTCTTCATCTCTGAATAGGGTGTCATTCATTCTCCATCTAAAGGATCCAGTTGTTGTTAGTTTCATCTCCATCTTCACAGCATTATGGTCGGAGCAAGTTTTTGGGCATATTTCTACTTTTTTTGTTCTTGACGCCAGACTGCTAGAAATCCAAATTTGGTCTATTCTTGTCCATGTCATTTTTGCCTCAGAAAAGAAGGTTCCCTCTCTCTCTAGAGGATTCCTTGTTCTCCAAATGTCAATCAAGTCCATAGTTTCAGTCATTTCAAAAAAGATCTTTGGTAGTCTCCCTTCTTTTGAGATCACTTGTCTCTGTGCTTTATCCATGTTTTTTTTTTTGGTTGCCCATGGCAGCCATTTTGTGCCGGCATCCACAGCACTTTTATCAAGTGCCAGCGGCTCTTGAGCACCAGCAGCTCATTTATTATTTGTCTCTCCATTCCAAAGGTTCAGTACAGATTTAGTTTCCCCTTCAGCAAAGTAAAATAATATATAATCTAAGTTTTACAAAGTTGTTTCTCAGTACTTTTCTGACTTTACAGGCATGAGGTGGAGTCAAGGAATAAGAAGAGAAGACCCTTATGGAACAGTAAGTGGTTGAAAATCAGGAAGCAGAGAGTAAGAATAAATGGACAATTCTCTCAGTGTAGGGATGCAGAAAGTGGAATTGTCCATGGAATGGCATTGAGACCTGTGCTTTTTAATGCCTTAATTAATGATCAGGTAGAGGGATGAGCACTGAGGTAGCCAAGTTGCTGATGATATCAAGGTAGTGGGAAATGGAAAGGGATTTCAAAGAGCTCCAAAAGGATCTCTCCAAACTGGGCAGTAAAATGTCAAACACAATTCAGTGTAAGCAAGTGAACTGGAGGAAAAAAATATTAATTTCTTATATGGTTTCTGAACTGGCTGTGACAGACCAGGAACAAGACTTTAGGTCACAATGGATAGCTAGATGAAGATGCTACCCCAATGTGTGTCAGTTATGAAAAAGACAAATTCAGTGTTGGGGAAAATAAAACCAGGCATATCATAAGGCCATATGGTGAGACTATACTTAGAATTCCATATACAGTTCTGGTCACCTCAAAAAGGATATAATAGACATGGGAGAAAGTTTTTTTTTTTTAATGTAGCTAAAATGAACAGGGAGTTGGAGCAACTCCTCTGTGAGGAAGAGTTACAAAATGTGGGACTTTTTCTTTTGGAAAACATACAAGCAAGAGTGGCTGGGATATAGGTATATAATATCTAGTGTGCAGAATTTTCTCTCTCCCTTTCACCTAATGCTAGAACTCAGGAACATCCAATGAAGCTGCCTGCTGGAAGATTCGGGACAGACAAAACAAAATGCTTTTTCACACAGCACATAGTTAAACTATGGAATTCACTTCCACAGAAGCAGTAAAGAAGCAAGAACTGGCAGAGATAGTGCCATTCTAAATAAATAAATTCAGTGATCCATTTCTTTTGTTTGTTTAAATGTAAACCAATGGGAAGGCTTGCCTGAGACATTTTGCAGCCTGAGGTGAAGAACAAGATGGCACCCACACCCCAGTTCCACATACAGAAGCCAACCTGCCTAGCAGGTGACTCTTACTTCTACGTTGGCAACAGGACTGCAGAACAGAAGGCTGGCTTTTGGGGTGCAAGAAAGGCTGTGAAGCACACACTACTCTGCTTTCCAATATCTTGCTGCCATTCACTTCCTCTCAGCCGCCTGAGGGAGTTGCCTCAGTCTGCCTGATGGCAGGTCTGACCCTGACCAAAGGTTCAGTGCTGCTTTGTGTAATGGCAGTTAGGAGGGCATGTATATTGTCTTAAGCTTGAGAGCTGTGAGAAGAAGTTGCCAGGAATATGGTAGAAAGGACAGGTCCAACAGAACAACCCCGCTCTCCTCTCTTGTGTGATGAGGAACCCTGTGTTTGCTGCATATACACCAGGGTTGGCGTGAAGGAAGAATCTGTGTTTGCAAACACAGTTACCTGAAAGGAGGAATCGGCAGCGGAACACCAGTTGGCTCTTTAATGGAAGGCCACTGAGAGTTGCAAATACGTTTCTATTTTTATAGCATTTACTGCTCAATACAGTGGTGTGCCTGTGTCAAAAAGCACTACTACCACATAACATGTGAACTGGCCCTAAGAAATGGCACGGAGCACATTTTATCAAGAAGGAGTCATTTTTTTCTGCCTGCCAGCCCAGCAGACCTTTTGAGAAAGAGAGCAACCATTTCAACAGACAAGGTGGGAAATGAGCACAAGTTAATATGAGGGTTTCTGTGTTTTTGGATAGTGTTAAAATGGATGCAATCACTCTTGATGGTCAGGAATCAACTTCATATCAAAATTAAATAAACACTTTCATTCTTAACTTACCTTTCCACTAGATGGCAATAGCACATATAGCTGCTTTGATTTCAGCATGGCAAGCTGTAAAGAGGGATGTATTATCACAAATTCACACATCATGCTGCATTTGGACATCGCTAGAACTATTCGGAAATTGTCTCCTCAACAGTCTTCAACAAGAAATCCCATTCTCTTTCTTTCCAGAAGATGAATCATTTTAATAGAATGGACTGTAATCCCCTTAAACAGCAGCTTCACTTAGAAGGCAGCTTTGGTTCTCCTGTACTTTTCTATTGTATTTTTTGAGGTGCAATAGATAATGCACATGATCCAGATAAAGTTAAGCATGAAGGTCCCACTGAAATCAGTAAAGCTTTCATATCCAATTTGGTGTTTTGTTTTGTTTTTGCTTGCTAAAACACAACAGGAACAGGAATGTCAAGGGTGGATACATTGTTTACCGGCATAGGTTAAAAAACCCCAACAACCTGAATGCTAAAATCTGTTCCCATAAGTTTGAGCCAACATGTAAAAAGCACACCAAAAAGCAGTATGCTATGGAATGAGAAGGGGAAAGCAGTAATATTACCTTGAGTAGGTGGCAATTTGAAAATGGTTTTCCGCATTAAGAGAACCTGCAAAGAAAGAGAACAGAACAAGCCAAGTCAAGAGCATTGTGTATTAAATAGAAAGAACTAAATTTCATTATGAACTATGGGTTGGTTTTAACTAACTAGTCCCACTGGAGTAAGCCTGCACAAATACTTCCACTAGCACCATGGGGCTTGTCACCCCACACACCCTTACAATTGGCTTGAGGGGTGAAGGAAATGAGGGAAACCCTCAGAACAGTCTGAACAGGGACGAGAGTCTGGCAAGCTCAAAAGGTTCTGCTGACAGAATGATTCCCACAGTGCTACATTGAATACCTTCCTACACCCAGAGAATATTTAAATAGTGGTGAGGAGCACTTAGATGACCAGATTGTTGCCCAATATGATAACTCCCCCCCCCCCCCGCGTATACAAATGAAGAATGTCTGTTTACGAATTTGCAACCTAACAACGTAGTGGTGTTACACCCTCAAACCTACAACTTTCAAAAATAAATGGAAGGATTGTAGCAGAAATCCAGGACACTATAGATACAGGTTTATATAAAAATTAACTGTGGTTTTGTGTGGATCTTTGGAGATGTGCTCATGGCTCCACTTCATATAGTCACATGACTGCACGATTTCCAACATGTGAACTAGCTCTAAATTGTCTTCAAGGAGGTTCAGCTCATAAAGTACAATACAGCACTCTAAACTTCTACTTCTTGGCCTGCACTGTGTACTGACTGGCCTCATTCAAAGGATAATCTGTATCTGTTTGTTGCATTGACATATTCTGCATAGACTCACTCCTCTGAGTAAGTGCTCATCTCAAGGTTAGTTTTATTACTATAAGCACTGCAGCATAGTGTGTTCACTAAAGCAGGGTTGTTTTGTAGCATGATTATCTAAAGACCTTTCAAGTCTCAAGGTTAGCAGAGCAGCCCTCTATCGCTTTGTATATAGATGCAATGAGATAAAGACTGCAATCTTGTGCTGTGCACACATTACCAGCTTACAATGCTGCTAGATGATTCTTTTTCTCAATTTGGATTGGGGGGAGGGACGACATATCAAAATTTAGTATTTCAGAAGAATCAACAGGATAGATACAGGATAGATATGGAAAGTGGCCAACTCTGTGTGTACACTGCTTCCCCAACTGCTGGTGAGAGCTCATCTGATGAGGCATACATGGGAGAATGTACACAGCACTGTACTCCCTTCCTAGGAAGCTGAGCTCAACAGAACTTACCTCTGATTAGACAAGTAGGGGAATAGACAGTGTATGTCACAAGGATGTCTGGGTACCAGAAACACTTTGCAAAGAAGTGCCCATCTTCTGCCGGGGAGTGGGCCCCAGCCCACAAAATGGCTGGGGCATGTTCCACAGGGGGGGATGCACTGGGACAACCGATCTCAGTGATCACGGGTAGGAGGAGGAGTTACGCTAAGACCAGACCATGTCATTACAGAGGAGGCAGGTTTAGTCGTTGTCTGAGGACTATCCCTGCCTCCGGGTCTGGTCCTGACCGGATGAATACTAGAATCAGCAAGGGATACCCACATGACCTGAAAGTGTTGCTGTGCAATGCCAGGTCAATGATTCATAAGACCACTGCCATCCATGACTTGATCATGGATGGAGGACTTGACCTGGCATGTGTGACAGAGACTTGGTTGGATGAAGCAGATGGGCCTGTCCTTGCCGCTGCTTGTCCACCAGGTTTCTCTTACGCACAGCAACCCAGGTCATGTGGGCGGGGAGGGGGGGTTGCAGTGATTTTTAGGAAGTCATTAGTTTGCACCAGGCGTCCTATTGGGAAGACCCAGTTTTCTGAGTGCATGTTCTGGAAGTTGGGCAATAGGGGCAGTACAGGATTCCTTTTGGTGTACCGACCTCCCCGCTGCACCAAGGATTCCCTGCCCGAGCTGCTTCAGGTCGTGGCGGATGTTCTCCTGGAGACACCTAGCTTGGTCGTCCTAGGGGATTTTAACATCCATGCCGACACGACCTTACAAGGGGCCGCTCGGGACTTCGTGGAAAGCATGGCCTCCATGGGGCTGTCCCTGAATAAGTCTGGCCCAACCCATAGCCGCGGACATGCCTTGGACCTGGTGTTTACCTCTACGGATGTTGGTGATCTGACACTAAGTAAAAGTGAAACGAAAGAAGTGCCATGGTCAGATCACTTCCTGGTGCAACTGGACTTCTCTGCGACCCATCCCCTCTGCAGGGAGGTGGGACCGATTCGGATGGTCCGCCCCCGCCACTTAATGGATCCAAATGGTTTCCAGAGAGTGGTAGGGGATGCTTTATCCCATGTTGATGGCCTTTCAGCCGATTCCCTGGTGGCCCGCTGGAATGCGGAGTTAACCAGGGCTATTGACTGTTTGGCTCCGAAGCGCCCTCTCCGATTGCATGGAGCCCGGAGAGCCCCGTGGTTTTCCACGGATCTGAGGGCAATGAAACAATCGTTGAGACGGCTAGAGCGCCGGTGGCGGATAACCCATTCTGAATCTGACCGGACACAGGTTAGAGCTCAACGTCGAGCCTACCAAGTGGCAATAGCGACGGCGAAGAAGACTTTCTTCACCGCCTCTATTGCATCTGCAGAAAACAGCAGCAGGAGACTCTTTCAGGTGGTTCACAATTTAGCGGAACCACCTGTAACATCGGGGCCCAGTACGGGCCACATGTTCTCCTGCAATGATTTTGCAAATTTTTTTGCAGATAAAATCGCTCAGATTCGGGAAGAAGTAGACTCCACCGTGGGAGCAGGGCTGGGGCGGGAGAGTGCTAGAGTCCTGTCTGGTCAAGTTGTGTGGGATCAATTCCAGGCAGTTACCTCCGAGGATGTGGACAGGCTGCTCGGACGAGTGAAGTCAACCACCTGTCTCCTGGATCCTTGCCCATCCTGGCTTATAAAAGCTAGCCGGGAAGGACTGGGCGATGGGCTTCGTGGGGTGGTGAATGCTTCCCTCCGTGAGGGAGCCTTCCCAGACCCGCTGAAAGAGGCGGTTATTAAACCGCTTCTTAAAAAACCATCTCTAGATGCGGCCACGATGGCCAATTATCGCCCAGTCTCAAACCTTCCATTCTTGGGCAAGGTGATTGAGCGAGTGGTTGCTGAACAACTCCAGGCACGCCTGGAAGAAGCGGACCATTTGGATCCCTTCCAGTCGGGATTCAGGCCTCATCATGGGACTGAAACTGCCTTGGTCGCACTGGTTGATGACCTCCGGCGGGCTAGGGACAAAGGTGAGAGCTGTTTCCTAGTTCTGCTGGATCTCTCAGCGGCGTTTGATACTATCGACCATGACATCCTTCTGGACCGTCTTGAGAGGCTGGGAGCTGGGGGCACTGTCATACAGTGGTTCCGCTCCTTCCTCCTGGGCCGTGTTCAGAAAGTGGTGGTGGGGGATGAGTGTTCAGACCCCTGGGCTCTCACTTGTGGGGTGCCTCAGGGTTCTGTCCTCTCCCCCATGCTTTTCAACATCTACATGCAGCCGCTGGGAGGGATCATCAGGAGGTTTGGGCTGGGTGTTCATCAGTATGCAGATGATACCCAGCTCTACCTCTCTTTCAAATCAGAACCAGTGAAGGCGGTGAAGGTCCTGTGTGAGTGCCTGGAGGCGGTTGGAGGATGGATGGCGGCTAACAGATTGAGGTTGAATCCTGATAAGACAGAAGTACTGTTTTTGGGGGACAGGAGGCGGGCAGGTGTGGAGGATTCCCTGGTCCTGAATGGGGTAACTGTGCCCCTGAAGGACCAGGTGCGCAGCCTGGGGGTCATTTTGGACTCACAGCTGTCCATGGAGGCACAGGTCAAATCTGTATCCAGGGCAGCTGTTTACCAGCTCCATCTGGTACGTAGGCTGAGACCCTATCTGCCTGCAGACTGTCTCGCCAGAGTGGTACATGCTCTGGTTATCTCCCGCTTGGACTACTGCAATGCGCTCTACGTGGGGCTACCTTTGAAGGTGACCCGGAAACTACAACTAATCCAGAATGCGGCAGCTAGACTGGTGACTGGGAGCGGCCGCCGAGACCATATAACACCGGTCTTGAAAGACCTACATTGGCTCCCAGTACGTTTCCGAGCACAATTCAAAGTGTTGGTGCTGACCTTTAAAGCCCTAAATGGCCTCGGTCCAGTATATCTGAAGGAGCGTCTCCTCCCCCATCGGTCTGCCCGGACACTGAGGTCCAGCTCCGAGGGCCTTCTGGCGGTTCCCTCATTGCGAGAAGCAAAGCTACAGGGAACCAGGCAGAGGGCCTTCTCGGTGGTGGCGCCCGCCCTGTGGAATGCCCTCCCATCGGATGTCAAGGCGATGGACAACTACCTGACATTCAGAAAACATCTGAAGGCAGCCCTGTTCAGGGAAGTTTTTAATATGTGATATTTTAGTGTATTTTTCATCTCTGTTGGAAGCCGCCCAGAGTGGCTGGGGAAACCCAGCCAGATGGGCGGGGTACAAATAATAAATTATTATTATTATTATTATTATTATTATTATTATTATTATTATACCTAGGTGCCAGAATGCCACCCCCTCCAAACTTGGCAAGGAGAGGGGTGTTGCACAAGGCCTGGATGCTCATCTTTTCTGCTCCAGGGGCAGGGAGGGTGAGTGGCAAAACAGAATATGGGAATGCCTCCCTCCCTGTAGAAGGGGGAAGCTTAAGTTAGTTTTGTGTGCTTTACACATCACATTTTTAAGTCTATGCTTGAAATATCTTGAGTGTCAATGTCACAGAGGCATCTGGGAAACATCTATTATACTGACACATCACACAAGCAATAACAAACCTAGACAGCATCTTAAAAAGCAGAGACATCACCTTGCCAACAAAACTCCGTATAGTTAAAGCTATGGTTTGCACAGTAGTGATGTATGGAAGTGAGAGCTGGACCATAAAGAAGGCTGATCGCCGAAGAATTGATGCTTTTGAATTATGGTGCTGGAGGAGACTCTTGAGAGTCCCATGGACTGCAAGAAGATTAAACCTATCCATTCTGAAGGAAATCAGCCCTGAGTGCTCACTGGAAGGACAGATCCTGAAGCTGAGGCTCCAATACTTTGGCCACCTCATGAGAAGAGAAGACTCCCTGGAAAAGACCCTGATGCTGGAAAAGATGGAGGGCACAAGGAGAAGAGGATGACAGAGGACAAGATGGTTGGATGGTGTTCTCAAAGCTACCAGCATGAGTTTGACCAAACTGCGGGAGGCAGTGGAAGACAGGCGTGCCTGGCATGCTCTGGTCCATGGGGTCACGAAGAGTCAGACACGACTAAACAACCAAACAACATCACACAGGTATGCTCATCAGACAGCTGGGACAAGCTGCAGCTTCCCGCTGAGTGCAAACTCAGTTACAAATCTGGGGGTGCTGCTGTGCAATGTGTGAACTGACTGCGTTCCACCATATAGCCTCATATAGGCATGTAATCCTAAATACATCAAGCCTATCTAATTGCCCAAATAATGTTTTCTTCTCCTGGAATGTCAGAATTAATGTAATAGTTACTCCCTAGCATACTGTAGAAGCACTTGCATGCAGGAAAGTGACCTTTCAGAGGTGCTCTGATTAGATTATAAACAGGGTGTTTGGTTTGCCTAAAACTCTATGGGGGAGGGCTAGTCTAGACATTACCGCTACCACTTGGGAGCTGCCGTAAATTGCTCCCCCCCTGTGACAGTTATCACATGATAAGCACAGGCTGGGCATTTTTCACCATGCCACTGCAAGCGCCTAAAAATAACTGTTTGCCGTGTCGGAGGTGAGATGCTCCAGATCCGCAGGGCAAGTTACTCCACACTTACTCTGATGAGGCAGCCTCTGAATGATGAGTGATTTACAGCTGCTTCTATCTGGGGAGAAAAGATAAAAGCAGCAGCAGCAACAACAACAACAAACAGAATCAGTTTGACCTGGAGAGGGTGGGCAAGAGTTTCTTATCTGGATCAGATTTTTATATATGCTTACAGCTATGATGCGACAGGAAATAAAAGATGACAGCAAATTATTATTTTCTGCTCGTTCCAGTTCTTCCAATGATATTTAGGCTTGGAGTTTGTTCGGGGGGTGGGGAGTGCCTGCAATGTTGTTAACAACATTTTTCATTTTCCCGTCAGGGAAGATTTGATTCCTTTGCCTACTCCCCGCTTTTGGATAAAATTACATAGCCTGGCATAGTTTTCAAAAAGCCTCCATCCACATGCTGTGTTTCAATTGAATAAGGCTTGCCAGAGCTATTATTTCCTTATTTATTTTTGTAAATGTTTAATCGTCTAGGTAACGTTCTGACAAATAAGCCCTTTTTCTCAATATCACATTCTGTGTTCCTGAAGCTGATTTAGCTGATGCTTTCATTGTCATGGATATTTGACAAGGATAATATTAATGCAGCGGGGTGGGGGGGAATAAATGAAACAGCCTGACACAGATTCTCAGTACTGTTATTCAGTGTATATTAGGACTACTCATGGAGTGATGCCTTCTCTTTAATATGTAAGTTTGGGGACAGCAGGCTTTTTAATTCTTTTTCCATTTCTTTCCTGGCATCTAATGGGCAGCTTACATAAATATTGTTTTGCTGCATCAGTCAAATTTCTATCTAACTGTTCTGTTTCTAGCGGTGGTCGGCAAGATGCCTCTGGACATGTAACCAGGCCACTTCCACTGAAAATAAAGGAAGCCACCAAGTGCAATTCTAGACTCCAGATCACATGAAAGTCACAAACTCAAGGAAACCCTTAAAATGTAACCTGCAAATAAAACCTGAGTGACTGTTGAGGAGTGACAGACACCTTAGTATAAATGTTTGTATTTCTATTACTGTGGGGTTAGGCAGTGGGAAGCCACATGTCATATGCTGTATGTTTCCTTTCTTAAACTGAATGAATTTTCAATGGGAATGGAGCAGGAAATTTGTAAGAACACTCCTGAATGAAATCTTTCTGGATGAGTGTCTGGCTTCCCAAGAAGCCTCCCCTGTCCTGTTGTGTTCATCACCAGCAACTGGTATTCTGAGCTTCACATGAAGAGTCCATTTGGGTATTATTGGGTGAAATCCAGTGTGTATTGCTGCACTGATGGAAGGGATGAAGGGTTATTTTTGTTTAAGTTTTGCAATTTGTCCTGTCCATGCAGCTGCCAAATTTGCTCCATTGTTGAGCAGGGTGGGACCTAGGAGACTTCAGGAAGGAGGAGAAATTGCCCCAAATTGTGTATGCCACATTCCCCTGATGGATGCTTTCCATCAAAGGAGCAACATTCGATTCCACCTGCAGCTAATAATCACTGATGGAGATCAGCTAACCTTTTAAAACCAGCAGCCACCATCACATCTTGCAGCAGCTAAGCCCATAAATCAATTATTATCATGGTCAGCTGGTTAAAGAACTTTTAGTTGCTAAATTGGATGAATTTTAGTTGATTAAAGAATTACTTTCTGCATGTTCACACTCCTGACTCAGTGACATCTACACTGGCTTGGCCATGTTCACAGAATGGAAGATGGCACAATCCCCAAGGACGGGCTCTGTGGGGTGGGGAGCTCGCTTCCAGCACCAGGCCAGTTGGCAGACCAACTCTGAGTTACAAAGATGTATGCAAGCGTTACATGAAAGCTGGCAACACCAACCAAGCCATGTGGGAATCCCTTGCAAATGACTGCAGTGCCTGGAGACAGACAGTCAAGTCATGTATCCACAGTAGCAGCCAGAGAAGAAAGCCATGGTGCATCTGCAGCAGCACAACCGGACGTCTTCATCTGCCCCAGCTGCAACAAAACATGTCTCTCCCGCATTTGTCTCAGGCGCTGCAACTATCCAACAGCTTGACCCAATCCCCAAAAGCTCACTCCTCCATTGGCTCCTGTGATGAGACGGATGCCAACAGCAGCACTAACCAGTTACAATTACATAAATGCTCCTAACTCTGCATATACACTAAAACAGTAATTCCAAAGCAAAAGAACATGACTTCCATATCACTGTGGCTTGCTCCTAAGTAAAGCTGTACAATTACTCAGTTTGTGTAAGTCTGTATGAAAGTACCGGGTTTGACAATTTGCCTTAAGAGGAGAGACTGGCTATTTCTCCTTCCCCACCCCTTTCTGAGCTGACTCCTTTAAAAGGTAAATCAGGGAAGCAGATCCTGAGATATTGGCTGCAGTTGCGATGGACTGCATGTGAACAAGCACACTGAAATTTGTTCTACACAGTAACTGCTCCTTGTCAGTTGAGTGATAGGGAGAAGGATTTAGTCTGCTTTAGATGGAGCAGGCATCCCCCTTGAAATAACTGGTTTGCAGTCTGGATGCCAGTCCTAGATTTTCAAGTGGCAATAACCAGGAATGTCTTTGCTCAGCTTAAGCTAGAGCACCAACTGTGCCTATTTCTGCAATTCTCAAGAGTTTAGCAGTCCATATCTCTTCACAAGGAACTTGGAGAATTGTAGCTCTGGGGTGGAAATAGGGGTCTCCTAACAACTTTCAGCACCCTGAATGAACTGCAGCTCTTGGAATTATTTGGGGGAAGCCATGACTGTTTAAAGTCTCATCACAGTGGTTTAAATGCATGCTATCAATGTGACCTTCATCTGTTTTGAAAAAGTGACAACATTAATTGGTTTATTTTAGCTTCCTTTCTTTAATCCCCTCAAGTTTCTAGCTGCCAGTGTTGTGCTCATGGGTGTAGCCAGGATTTCTGTTGGGGGGTGGGCAGAACTTGGGGGGGGGACTTTTGTTGGAGGGGCAGAACCAATGTGATTGGTCAATTAGTTAAATATTTCTATTGTTTTACTTGATCAAGGGGGGCAGCTATCTCCCCTGTCCTCCCTTGGCTACGCCCATGGTTGTGCTTATAGCCAGACCTGACAGTATTTTGTGTGTATGTGAACTAAACATTTCCTCACATATTTTGGGTCTGTAAATCCAACCAGAAGCATTGGCTCCCATTGTCCTTGGGATCAATGCCCTTGATTATAAAGTGTTGTGCCTCGTACCAGCTGTCCCTTCTGCCAGCCTGTGGGCAAGGAACTCTGGAAGTTGTAGCTCTTTATGTCACATGGGAAAACACAAACCTCTTTTTCCTTCAAGTTACGGACCTGGTTTAACTGCACCAGCCCATACACTCTCTTATACACAATCACCTGGACCAACATCTTACTGTTCAGAAGGTTACTTGTTCTGCTCTAGCACTGCTTCTGATTGACTCTGGATGATAGGTACATAGCTAGAGGGAATGATATGTTTGAGAATATTTAGTGAAACTAATTTCCCTGTAGCCTAACAATTCAGCTTCATTCTTTCCCCTCTTGGTATTAAGTTTGTAACCTGTATTAAGTTTGTAACCTGGAAGAGGCCCTATGGATCTGCAAGTCCTGCTAAACTATATCCTTCCCTTTTCTCACATGTTTGGCCTCTGCTTAGCACATATTAGACCATTAATTAATTAATGCAACACATTTTTCATTATTGTTATACAGAATAATATTAGCCTCATTCTAGACTGGTTATCTGGAGGAGTCTTTGGGATGAATTCAATGCCTGATCTTCCGAGGGTCCCATCAGTGCAAGCATGTCAGCTTGACAGATTAGCATGATTCCCTCCCCCGCCCCCTGGCACAATGTTCTGGAGGCTCCCATGACCATCCCAGAGCCAATTTCAGGGGGAAAGCCCCACTGCATGAGCGGAAGTCCTTGCACAGGGCTTCTTCTGACATCACACATTGGGTGGGATCAGAAATGAAGGGATCAGAAATATTTTTAGTCAGGGTTGTGTGTGTCCCCACTGCTGTTTTGTAGAAAAACTAGCTGGCCAGGCCACATCTCAGGCTACTGATCTTTGCCTTCATATCCTTCCAATTCATGACTGCCTTGAGTGATTTTCATTCAATCACTGTGGGGAAATAAAAGAGAAATGGCAAAAGGGAATTTGTGTTCAAAGAAGGAAAACTGGAGTATTCTGAGAGATCTCTGCTTTGAGTGACTGTCGAAGAATTACAGCTCCAAAAGTGGTAGGAGCAGAATTGTGTCAGTATGTGAAGTTATGAACATCTTCAGCACAAATACAGCAATTTTGGAAAGATTGCAATATAGGCCTCTGAAAAACTTGCACACACCTCTTTCAATTTTCTTCATAGCACGTTCTACATACCTTGGTGGATTTTCTTCCACTTCTTTCACACAATATGACCCAACTAGTCACATGCGTGAGGAAGAAAGATTCATTATTGCCAAAGCAACCAGACCAATTTTTCCATTCTCTGGTACAGTGGTACCTCAGGTTAAGTACTTAATTCATTCCAGAGGTCCGTACTTAACCTGAAACTGTTCTTAACCTGAAGCACCACTTTAGCTAATGGGGCTTCCTGCTGCCGCTGTGCTGCCGGAGCATGATTTCTGTTCTTATCCTGAAGCAAAGTTCTTAACCTGAAGCACTATTTCTGGGTTAGCGGAGTGTGTAACCTGAAGCGTATGTAACCTGAGGTACCACTGTAGTTTTAGTGCAAAACAGAGGAGTGAGAGTGAACAGGTTCCCTTGACAACTAAATGCCCCACATGGAATTATTGCCCTTTCCCTGAAGATGACCAAAGTTGTCAAAATGAGGAGCATGTTCTTTGTGGGATAAGAAAAGGTGCCACAAATATTTACCCACCCTTTTGACTGATTTTCAGCATTATTTATGTTATACTGTAACATAACATTTTATGGGCAGCTTACAATGAATACTTTGGCTCAACTTTAGTTTGAACTATTATAACTCTACATGAAATCACAGCCCAGCCCCTTATTATCATTTACTGAATTTATATACCGCCCTATACCTGCAGGTCTCAGGGTGGTCCAAGAAAATTCCCGAGTACAAATGTTGAGCCTCAGGTCACTTGCTACATTTTGGGCCTGAGGTATCAAGGAGCCTCTGCAATATTTACATTAGACGTGTGGCAAAGGAACATGATAAAGTACACATTAAAAATATGACGCTCATTGGTTCGTGTTTTCAGAGTTCTCTTGGCTGCATTATGGTTGGAAATGGAGAGCACAAAGGAGCCAAATTAGGCAATTTTAAGTCCCACTGATTTCAGTGGGTTAAACATCAGAGTCCTAGTTCACATAAGCTAGTACTCTCATTGGCAGAAGCTATTCCAAAGTTTCAGGCAGAGGTCTTTTGAAGCTCAGCTTCCTCAGCTTGAAATTTGGCAGGTTTAATCCACTCTGGAGGGTCTCCTTTGCCTGAAAAATTTGTATACTTTTGGTAGACAAAAGCTACAGATTCCCCATTATAGTTTTTTTTTGGGGGGGGGGGGGACAGAACTTTGGAGTTAACAGGTTAGATTTCAGACCCAAATGACAACTCAAATAGAAAGGCCACAGAGCATATCTGAAAAAGATTAAGCTGCTTACAAAGATAGAAGGAAAATATTGTGGTCATTGCACACCCTTATCAGACACAACTTTCATACAGATTCAGGGATGCATTAAATGGTTAATATTGGGGGGAAACTGACAGTAAGGGCCTCTTTGCTTTTCCCCTAGAACTGAGGTGCTGCATACCATAGGCTCAAACTACAAAGCTCTGCCTCCTTATTTCTTAATGGCTGCATTATGTATAGATGTGTGTGTGTATGCATATTTATCCTGGAAAACAATTCAATAGCTTCTTTTAAGATATACAAGAAAATACAGATGCCAATATGTTATCAACAGCTCAAAATTTACTTGAATAGGTGCAGTGTGCAAACTGGCAAGCAGCAGACTGCATGGTGCCTTTGTGTTCATGCTCGTGCATTGAAGCTACCGATGAGGCATCTGCTCCCCACTCCAAGATTTAAATGGAGACGGCAGATCCCACAAATAGCAAGGGAGACGAGACTGCAGACTGGTGTGCTAGAGATAACTTGCAATGGGGGTGGCAGTTTGCTACAATACTCATAGTACTGGAAGCCAAGCCATCAACAGTGGTCCAGTTGGGCTACTGGGGCACAGGACTCCTATTGAGAACGTCAGGCAGTTAAAAATAAAAAAAAAACCCTTCAAAATCTCAAGCCATACACTCTTTCCTGTCCCAAACACTTTTTATGCTTCTATTTGGACTCAGAGAAGCAACCATTTCTGTCAATCTCCTGTTCTTGGCCCAATCAGCTCTCTTAGATACTAATCTAAAAGTATAGCTATGGCAAAGAGGTCCTTCCCATGTGACTGCTTAGCCTGCCTGAAATTAAGCCCTGCTATTGAAGGCTCCAACCACATCTGTTATTATGAAGACAATCAAGCACAGCAGCTTATGGAGGAGTCAGGACTGCTTCATGAACAGCCGCATATGGTCGTCTTAACCTATAACAGAATCACGCATCTATTCTGAGCATGCTCAGAACTGTTTCCTTGAAGGCTGCATCTACCCAGCCAAGCCTTAGGAGTGCATTCCTTGAGCAGCCTTGCTTCTTGCTTCTTTTACTTTCACTGCTGTTTTGTGTGACTGAGCAGCACCAGACACAAAGCATTCTCTTGTTTGTAAAATTATTATTATTATAGGAAACCATTTTTGTTCCATGGGTGGTTAGATTGGGAGGACTTATTATTTTAAAATGTGTTTGTCAGTCCTGCAGGAGCTTAGCAAAGTGGCTGGGGTTTTGGTTTTTTTAAGCCTTCTGCTAAGACAGAGAAAGGGAGATTTTAAGTCTGTCCCAGTTTGAAAGCTTGACTAGAGTGAAAAAATAAAACAGAATAAACCCTGGAGAATTACAGCTTTGGGACCTCAATAAACAAGACCCCTTTCTAAAGAACATCTGGAGAGCAAAACATGGGCAGGATAGGGTCATAAGGCTTCAGCTTTCCGTCTCTAGGTGTCCCTAACTTGGTGTCACATCTCCTAATCAAAGCAGACTCACAACAGTTGGCAATCACTTTGAAATGGACTTGCAAGGTGTCACCTATATCAAATTCAGATAGGCGTAAGCAAGAGGCGGGAGAGCGCCCTACAAGGAATTGCCAAACAATTTTAATTTCCCTGCACCCTTTTCATGGGAGCAATCTCTGTTCCTGCTGTCACTAAGCAGTTGCAGCTACTGAACAAGGTCTATGCTCTAGATTATCACATGCCAAAATCTATGAAAATGTCACTCTCGAACAGATGGCACTGGTGGTGCAATAGGTCACCAAATACCAGCTTGAAGAGGCATTTGGGGGAAAAAGAAACATGTGAGGGTGGAACATTCTACCCCAACATTATTCTAGGGATTTTAGAAGGAAAACATGCCAGGGGAATTTTTTTAAAATATATATATATAAATAAACAATTCAAACCTCATACAGGATATTGTGAACATGCTGTTTAATTTTGCTTTAACTATTTTCAATTTCACTTCAGATCATGAAGCAAGCCTTCCTCAAGTACCTCTCAGTATAAAAATAACCATAATATTATACAACAGAAAATTAATTGCCACTACAGGGCCCATCATGAAAATCCAGGATTGCTGTGAATGCCAAGTCTTTCCGGCTACAGTCTGTTTTGTGAGCTCAGGACAATCTCAGGACCCTCTTGTTCTCTACCCCATATTTGAGTCTTTGGTCTACTATCTCTTTTTGCTTCCGCTCTCTTTATGCATACACTCAGATTCTGATTTCGTCATTTTCTGGAGCCCTTCCTAAGTAAGGGGTGGGGAACCTGTGGCCCTCCAGGTATTGCTGGACTTTAAATCCCATCTAGCCAGCAATGCAACAACAGCTGGAAGGCCACACGTTCCCCATCCCTGTCCTCAGGGAAAGGAGCAGAGCATGAGCATGAGGTCACAGTGCTGTCAGAAAACCCTCTGCTTCTTTCCTTACAGTAAATGAATCAAAAACCATGTACCATAAGGGAGAATCTTGTGTAGGTCTTTGGGAATCCCTTCCCCAACCTAATCAGTCTTCCACAACCTGGAGCCTTTCAAATGTTTTAAAGCCTTCATCATGAACAGAACTTTCAAATCAGGCAGTGCCAACCCAAACAAGATACCTTTCAATTAAGGTGTGAGATTGGCAGCCTCAGGCCATTTCTTGGGTAGCTGCCCTGGCCTATCCTGCCTGTTCCTTTGTGGCTCACCTGAGCCACCTGCTACCCATGCAACCCACTTGCTTCGCCCTGTTACCCACCTGCCTGTTAGGCTTGTCCACGGCACCTACTTGCTGTTCTGTTCTTATTTTGCACCTCTTGTCAGCCGTATGAACTGCATCATGCTGACAGCCTTGCAATTTTATTATATACTAAGAAGGCAGAGCCAAAACTAGGGGGAGGGGTTTGAAGGTAAAGATTAAGTCTTTGTGCAGGATTTGGAAGCAGACAGAAAGCCAGTGTAAGTATTATTGGAGTGATACCATATGATCAGAGTAATGAGGGGATGTGAATGATTTTGGTAGCAGAATGCTGGATGGATGTGTGGGACCAAGGTGAGACAATGCAAGATGAGAGAGAAGATTGCTACAGGAGAGGTGAGAAATAACCAGGTCAGATGAATGAGCAGTTTTGCTAAAAGGACAGAAAGGAGGGGTTTTAGTTTTTGAAATGTAGGAGAAACATAAATTTGCAACAGACTGAATGTGGAAAATAAAGGAACAAGGGTTAAATGATAAAAACCAGGGTAATATGCTTGCTCAACAACATGGTTATTATCACTGTTAATGGATAAGGAAAGTGGACAGGGATAAGAGGGCTTGGGAGAAACATGAGAAATTCATTCACAGACATATTGAGTTTGAGATGACAGAACAGTATCCGAGCAGAGACAACAGAGATGAAGATGGAGATATCATATTGGAGGGAAGGCAATATGACATCTCCAATTCAGGAGGCAACAATTCAAAGGTTGAGAGATAGAGCTGGGTCATCTGCATAGGTGGTACTGAAAGTCTGGAAGCCATGGGGTTTAATAAGGACACCCAGAGAGAGTGTGAAGATTAGAAAGAGAGAAGATCAGTCCAGCAAAGAAGAGAGAGGGAAAGCAGGGGAAGAGCTTCCACCTATGGAAAAACTGGACAGGTAGGAGAACCAGCTAAACAAAGGATAACAAAGGCCATAAAGGGAGTCAAGCAGAAAAGAGTAATCAGTTGCATAAAATAAAGTTTAAAGGAGAAGAAGAATGAGGACTAAATTGAGACTTTTCGATGTTGTAATGAGAAGGTCATCAGAGATTTCTGAGCTGAGTGGAGTGCAGAGGGTGGAAACCGGCGAAGGGGGTGGGGGTGTCAAAAGCAGAGGAGAGAAAGATGAGAGTGAGTAAGCAGCTTGCTTAAACATTTCTAAAAGCCATTTTTACTGTACAAATCAAGCTGGCACATTTAACAAACATCTGTTACCTTGGAGGGATTTATAACCTGAATTTATGGGGCAGCCTTTATGGAAACCAAGCAAGTTAAAACCAATTCCTAGAAAATTACACATTAATTGTTATTTGCTGTACAATTAAACATTGCAATAAGTCATGTTTCACAAATGCATCTTTGTAAGAAAACAATTAGTAGGTTTTCCTGCATGGTTGTTGCACACTTGCAGCCAAAATATGCATCATGTTAATTGATATCTACTACTACAGGAGCTGGCGCTGTGGGTTAAAGCCTCAGCGCCTAGGGCTTGCCGATCGAAAGGTCGGCGGTTCGAATCCCTGTGGCGGGGTGCGCTCCCGCTGCTCGGTCCCAGCGCCTGCCAACCTAGCAGTTCGAAAGCACCTCCGGGTGCAAGTAGATAAATAGGGACCGCTTACCAGCGGGAAGGTAAACGGCGTTTCCGTGTGCGGCTCTGGCTCGCCAGAGCAGCGATGTCACGCTGGCCACGTGACCCGGAAGTGTCTCCGGACAGCGCTGGCCCCTGGCCTCTTAAGTGAGATGGGCGCACAACCCCAGAGTCTGTCAAGACTGGCCCGTACGGGCAGGGGTACCTTTACCTTTACCTTTACCTTTACTACAGGAGCTGCTAACTGTTTAGGCCTTTGGACCCATTGGGACTTTTGAGCAAGTGCTGTGGGTGCTGCCCCTCTGATCACTTCTCTCCCCCACCCTCTGAATTAGCCACTCTCTGCAGAGAGAGAGTCAGAAAATGAAGAGGCTCTCGCCACTTTCCCAAGGGAAATGGGCAAAGGTGGACCCAACCCAGTCAAATTAACCTGACCATTGAAAAGCACAGAGAGCTGAAAGAGGAAGTGGGAAAGGTAATATGGGGGGGGGGGATAGTAGCAAAATAATAGCAAAATCCTATTATATTATACAGTCATATGCCCATTTAGGTTTGGCCTAAGATGTTTTGTTGCTTGAGGCATAGGACAAAAGATTGTATTGCTCATAATGAGGTCAACCAGGCTAGCAACTGAATTTTACTCAAACACCAGGCTAAGACATGATTACGGTATTTACCCAGGCCTTTGGTACTTATGGTAACCTCTGCTGTGGCACTCCTCATTTAGTGAGGTAGAGTAGGACTTAACCTTCTTAATTGTGTTGGTGATGAGAGAGCATCATCCACTACACCTGCGGGTAGCTGGCTAGCTTAATGTGTGCAGGGCAGGCTGTGTAGTACACACAGCTCTGACCTCCAGCAACTCATCAGTGCTCTGTTTCCCCAGCACATTCTGCCTGGGACAGCTGCCTCAATCTGCCCAATAGTAGGCTGGCCCTGTGTTCTTGCTTAGTTTGAACTACTCAGAGTAGCAAATATGATATTTGTTTAGCATTTATATTAGGTTTAAAGGTGACTCGTAAGCAGAGTCAGTATGCTTCAGTGGGTAGTGTTGTAATTAGACCAGGAGACCTGGGTTCTTCACTTCCCCTGTCAAGCCGATTAAAATCACTGATTGACCTCTGGCCACTGAGTAAGTCTCAACTTCACTGTGTTACAGTATTGTTTCCAAGGATAAAATGGCATCAGTCAAAGCATACCATGCCAAGTGCTTAGAAGGAAGGACAGGATGCAAATTCAACAAACAAATTCTACTAAATTTATGTATGACCATGTACCTATGGTCAGGGTTATTAATAAATCTAACTTCTTCCAACTGTAGAAGCTGAAGAGGAAATTGCTAGAATTGAAGCAAAGTGCACAGGCACCCAGGATAACCTGAGCAAAGCAGTAATCAGCAATGAGGATTCTGAAATGGCTCCGTTCCACTGGACATTTAATTAAATTAAAATGCTCCCATCCAAAGCTCATTTAGCACCTGATTTTCAGCAGTGACCTCTAATAAATTGAGCCTGTAATTCTGTAACCACAATGAATTGAACAGTAATTTGCTGAGTGAATTAACAAGCTGTTAGACATCAGAAACCACTGGCAGTACCTGTGGTTTACACTGGATGCAATAATTTATGAGCACAAAAATTACACCCACAAAATTAGGGATAAGTTGAGGCTACTTTTTATACACAAAATCAGATCTAGGGCTTAGATTAAAAATCCTCCCATAGTAGGAGGTGTTAGACTTAAAGGGCAGATGATCACCCACTGCCTACTCTAGGCCCATTAAGGCTTTCTCGGTGACATTTCCCAAAATGATCCCATGCAGGAGCTGTAATATCTATAAGCTGCTTGCCTTAGAGCTCTGACTGCATAGTGGGTGTCAACACAGATATATGTGTACTGACATGGAGGCTCTCCACATACTTGGACCAGTCCGTGTCGCAAGCAATTTATAAGCATGGTGGTCATTATAAATATTTCGGGACTGGCAATATATGGAATCAGTTTCAGAGGCTTCTGTCTCATCTCAATTAGTTCTTAGAAACCCAAACGGAAGGACAGCCCACAACTTCCTTGGCATTTTGAGCCACTGCTGAACTGTATTTACACTCAGGGTTAGATAAAGCCTTTATTTGTTTACCTCAGCTTCTTCGCTCCAGCGCTGCCTGTCTCCATAATGGCAGGCAGGAGTTTTCCTTCCAGTTTTCCCAACATGGTTGCTGTTTTCTAATCCACCTCCTAGATTAAATGAAATATAAACCCTCTGTGCTATTGTCACTAATTTTCTTACTATATCAGATTTGCAGTGCACAATCGTTTACAAATCCTAAGTATCTAGTTTGTCCGGTTCAGTTAGTTTTTGTCAGCATCAAATCTAAACCAACTCACCGCCTAATCCTTCCTCAAATTGATGGAGCAGAATGGTAAACATATTGCGAACTTTATGAACAGTATCACCTAAATCTAACATAGAAACACTCTTCTACATGCAGACTAATTTTCTGAACCACCTCCAGTATTCAGGTAGCATCAAGTCCATATGCTTACTTCCCCCAACAGGTGAATTATGCTGTCAGAGCCAATTATTTCAATTGGTCACTCTGGCAGAATATAACTCACCGTTTTTTACTGGCCACATCTGCCTATCCTCCCCTGCTCTATGTCCTTATTCTTCTTCTGCTGAATCAGTTCCCAAATGTTATCCCCTCCTAACTCTGGGTCTGTTTTCTTAACACATTAAGTTCTGCCACTACTGATACAATATAGTAGTTTCAATCTTCTGTACAGGAGGAACATCTCATGTTTAACAGCAGGCAACTACACAAAAAGGAACTCTAGATACTTAGCAGAGCATTTAAGCACGCACACGCACACACACACACACACACACACACACACATTCCCATCGTCATCATCATTCCATCTGAATGGATGGTGCTTGATAAGTAACTTAGGTTGCCTGCTAAGACAACTTCTCAAACCCAATTTATTTGTATATAGCAAATGAGATTTAATTGGAACCCACAGCATGGAACACCTTTGCTCTCAAGCATTTAATTGTGGTGTTTTCAATAAAAAGTTCACTTGCCGTTATTTAAATTATTAGGCTTGGCCATCTTTAGCTTAAAGTAAAAGAACAAATAAAATTACCTGATTAGTGAAGTTTTTTGCTCGCTTAATCCGGTAATACAGTTGTCCAGAATATATTTAGCAGAGGGGAGGTGATGTTCACAGTGCCATATTCAGACCGGAAGTGAATCAAATTAATTTCTACTGAGCTGCTTTAGCATCGTATCACTGATTTTGTCCCCGTCTGAGGTTTATTCTGAGTTAATGCAAGTGGGCTTGGTGGAGTTGCTCACTTTCTGAATCTCAGAAGCAACATAAAGCAAGAACGGCAAAAAAGAACAGGCAAGAAAAGTTAAACTTTGTATCAGTACACAGCTGAACAATATTTTTATTAGGCTCAACCAGAATGTTGCAAAACAGTGTGTGTACTTTCAAGTTATCCAGGACTTTGGATCAGGCTACATGTTGTATAAAGTAGAAAGGGCTTGTCCTCACTAGAACTTATTGTGTGTTTGCAGCTGTTCGTATTCTCATAAAATTTGCATAGTCCACATGATGTTGCCCTCAAACACCACCAATCTGGATGCTTTTCTCCTGCAAATTTGGTGCTCCCCAACATGGGGACAATTTGATATATTGGGATAAATCAAACTGCAACTGGAAATATAAATATTTTAACTTGGTGTTTATATAATTCTTTCACATAAAACACAATTTAGGGCCAAACTAGATGAAATTTAAGGATAGTCTGCTTTCTCCACAACCCTCTTTTTAAAGGTGTGTGTGTGTGTGTGTGTGTGTGTGTGTGTGTGTGTGATATCAGAGTGCCAGGCAGGTCTGATTTTTTCTCACAGGTTTTGCCCTCAGGGAAAACTATATGGTAAACACCTTATCTTTCCCCTCACAATTTGGAAAGCATGATTTGGAAACCCACCCTCACTCACTGCTCCAATAAAATTTATAGTCATCTCTCCATAGCACATTTCAGTTTAAAACTGGAGACTGGTCACTTATTTTGTCTAGCTTGGCCCTAAGAATGCCATTTTTAAACAACAACAAAAGTTATCTAATTCAGAAGTGGTTATATACAAAGGAAATTGTCCTGCTAACAATCTAATCTTACTCAGGATGACTATCTGTGCCCTTTAATTACACACAGAGAACAACATATGTCAGGATGAGTAGCAGAGACCAGCATCAACCAATATTGGGTGAGGGTGGTTAATTCTGCTGTGCCAAGCACCACTGCCAATTTTGTCCTTAGCGGGGGCTAACAATAGCTCTACACCAATTGCCAGAAATCTCTGTCAGGGAATAACTCTGTTAGTCAGAACCTATCTCAAATAGCTTACAGCCACCAGATTCTTCCCTTTTCCAGACACGGAAGGAGATGATGCAATTCTAAACATGCCTACTTAGATGTAAGGCTATTGCAATCAATTTGGCTTCCTTCCAAGTAAATTTTAAAAATGAGTTTCTTGTCAGATGGTGGCTAAAGCTCTGACCAATATAAGCTATACCACCAATCTAATCTGTGTGTTTGCATGCCACTTACATACATTTGAAACACATGACTCCCCACACCCACCATTCTGGGAAGTGCAGTTTACCCCAAAGAGCTATGGTTCCCCATACTCAAACTACAATTCCCAGGATTCTTTGTGGGAGCCCATGTGCTTTAAATGTATGGCAGGCACAGGCAAACTCGACCCTCAAGATCTTTTAGGACTACAACTCCCATCACCCTAGCTAACAGGACCAGTGGTCAGGGATGATGGGAATTGTAGTCTCAAAACATCTAGAGGGCCGAGTTTGCCTATGCCTGATGTATGGCATGCATGCAACTATACATTAGCCTATTTCACATCAAGTGCGTACAAAGACCCGACACCATTTTTCATTTTAGAAAAGAGAAGAAGAGTTTGGATTTGATATCCCACTTTATCACTACCCAAAGGAGTCTCAAAGCAGCTAACAATCTCCTTTCCCTTTCTCCCCCACAACAAACACTCTGTGAGGCTGAGAGACTTCAGAGAAGTGTGACTAGCCTAGGTCACCCAGCAGCTGCATGCGGAAGAGCGGGGAAACGAACCTGGATCACCAGATTACGAGTCTACTGTTCTTAACCACTACACCACACTGGCTCTCCACTGTGGGAGGGAGCTTTAGAAAGCAAAGTAGTACTATTGTAGCACCCTGCTTGTGGTTAACGCTTAGCTGGAATGAAATATTCAACGCAGCAATAGAGAAATTAAAATAATAATTTATTTGTCAGACAAATAAATGAGAGGCACAGTGGTATATGGTTACCAAGCTCTGGCCTGCCCTCCTGCCATTCTGGCCAGCACTTATATTTCCTTAACCCAGCCCCCTTGCTCCTCCTGTGGCTGCCTCTGTCCAATCAGCCTGGTTGAAATTCCTATTGGCTGTTTGCTAGAACCAATCACAAAAGATACACCCATTTCCTTTTGCCCTTTTATGGGAAACAAAAAGCTATATATTCTTCTATCTATAAATGACAAATAAGTAGTAATATATCTTACATGTGTCTCAACAAGGAACCTTAATTACCAGCTCACCTCTTGCCCTCCTTGCCCTATTGCCCTCCAAAACAAATGGTTAATCTTAAATTTTTATCTTAAACAGATGTCAAGGATCTTGAGTTCACATCATCATTGAAAGATCTCCTTCTTTTGGAGGTCTTTAAACAAAGGCCTGACAACCATATGTGTGCTCTAATGATGTTTCCTGCTTGGCAGGGGGGCTGGTGGCTGATGGCCCCTGTGATCTCTTTCAACTATATGAAATAAGAATCTAGCATAAGGATTTAACATTTCTTAGTTTCTAAATCCTTTGCATAATTACATTTAAGCCAATATATTTAATACATAACATAAATAACCTTTTAAAAGGAAAAGAAATCTTAAAAGGATCTCAGTTTAAGAAAGAAACAACTTTAGAAAAAGACTTCCCAAAATACTCTCTTCCTTTCTGCGAGCCAGATGCTCTTGGCCTTTTAACCTTAGGAAAATATGGCTCAAGTTTAATGGGAGGCACATGGTTTTATTTTACTATTTACCAACTCTTAATTTAACCACTCTTACAGCTTAATTGTACTTTGCAACATGCAAGGTCAGTGTCCTCGCTCTCAGCCTGTAATTCCCTTTTTACGACTTTGAGAATTGTTTTCTGCTATAAATCAGGGGGCCCCCTTGTCCAGGAGAATAAACATTGCCAAGGTTCTTAGGCAGCTGGTCTTCTGCCTGGCATGAAACATTTGAAAATCTTTAAGCTCATCTTAATATACAGGCCTTAATCAAAAATATAAGCTTTGATAAAAATGCAGGCTTATGATTAGATGCCTCACTATGGGCAAGGGAGCCTCTAATTCTTTGCTGCTTTTCCTATCCAAATCACACCTTGTATATTTTCCCCCTTGTGGGTTTCCAAACATGTAGAAACTTGAAGTTGAAGTCCTGTGTAGGGAAGGGAAGGGGCTTAGCAGAGAGCAAGATGAAGCAGGGGGGGAAATGGAGAAGGGAAATATGCAAAAACTCTCTTCACCTTGCTGTTTCTCTGCACTACATAATCTCTTCTGGAGATTTCAAAAATGGCTTGGGGTTTCCATACATATTTTCCATAATGTGCAGTTAGTCCGTTACTGAAAGACCCACCCCTTGAATAGTAGACACATTCTCGGTCACATGCCTGGAGGGAGAGCATTCAGTAAAGGGTTAAACCACCCAGCCACCCACTCAAGGCAAAGACGGAAAGTATGGTACCTCCTATGAGAAGTCTCCATCCATGTTCAGTAGCTCTGGTTCTGCTTTCAAGAAAAGCAAGGCGTCTCTGCTGCTCTCAGTCTCCACCACTTTTTCCTTCAGATGTTCCCCACCACCCACCTACTCTTAGCTAGCTAGGAGAGGGAGATTTTCTCTAGTTGGGACCCCGACACAGCAGGTTCTCTGCTGCAGAAATTCATGGAAGACTCCTTGTTCACTTGCCTCTCAGACTATTCAGTTACGGTACATTTGGGGCAGTTTAAAATTAGACAGTTCTTATTCCCCCGCCATCACCCTTATATCAAACATTTTATTAGGAGCAAATACCAAATAAATATAGAAATAATACAGTGGTACCTCAGGTTACATATGCTTCAGGTTACAGACTCCGCTAACCCAGAAATCGTGCTTCAGGTTAAGAACTTTGCTTCAGGATAAGAACAGAAATCGTGCTCCAGCGGCGCGGCAGCAGCAGGAGCTAAAGTGGTGCTTCAGATTAAGAACAGTTTCAGGTTAAGAACGGACCTCTGGAACGAATTAAGTACTTAACCCGAGGTACGACTGTACATGTATTCACTTTACTGATGCTGCTGCACTTGGGACTTTTCCTTAGTCCTGAAAGCTGCCATGGACCCTCCTTCATTGAATGCTTCCATCAAGAAGGTAAGGGATACAGGAGCCTTATTAGTAGGAAAAGGACTGCATTTCTTCTGAAGAAGACAGGCTTGCCTTTCACATCAATCCATCTTTTGTAGCCAAGGCTACCGTAATTTGGCTTTCCATAAGTCAGAGGTTTGCGTTGCCAAACTTTGCTTGAGCCCAGTTCACCCCCAAGAGAAAATTAGGGACGATCCAAGTTCTTCATATAGATAATGATTAAGCCTCACGGAACTACTAGGTTACACCTAGAATTGTTGGAGGCAACAAAAAACCCAAGGGCTGATCTTTAGTAGAGTCAAGATACACTTGAATTGTGATTTTCATCCTACAGTTCATCTAACTGAACTAGCTACAACAGTGATTCAAGTCCCCCCCCGCCAATCCCTCATCAACTTTCTGCTTTCAAAAACATTCTAGTCTGATGAACTCTGGAGAACTGGAAAGTGTGCTCACTATTTTGAATATTTTAGTTGATTTTAATCATTCTTTCTATTTATCTTTATTGTTTACTACAAAATAGTCTCAAAGCAATTTTTTAAAAGAAGCATCCAGTACGTTTCCGAGCACAATTCAAAGTGTTGGTGCTGACCTTTAAAGCCCTAAACGGCCTCGGTCCAGTATACCTGAAGGAGCGTCCCCACCCCCATTGTTCTGCCCAGACGCTGAGCTCCAGTGCCGAGGGCCTTCTGGCGCTTCCCTCATTGTGAGAAGCAAAGCTACAGGGAACCAGGCAGAGGGCCTTCTCGGTAGTGGCGCCCGCCCTGTGGAACGCCCTTCCAGCAGATGTCAAAGCGATAAACAACTACCTGACATTCAGAAGACATCTTAAGGCAGCCCTGTTCAGGGAAGTTTTTAACATGTGATATTTTACTGTATTTTTGGTTTCTATGGAAGCTGCCCAGAGTGGCTGGGGAGGCCCAGCCAGATGGGCGGGGTATAAATAATAAATTATTATTATTATTATTATTATATAAAAATTTGAAATATAGTTAACATAGTTAACTAAAAGTGCTCAGCATGCAAAAATATACAAAGGACAAAGTCTCTCACCCTATCCTGAACCCCTGGCCTACCTGCCAGCAAGTCCAAAGTTCAAAGTCTAAGGGTCAGTCCACACAAGCAAAGGAAACAGGAAACACAGTCCAGGGTCAATCCAAGTAACCAAGTCTGAAGTCCAAGATACAGTCCAGAGTCAAACCCAAAGCACTGTCCCATAAAGCTTCCAAGCTTAGGTCCATCAACATTGGTGTCACGGTCCGGTTCATGTGTGATTGAAGTCCTGGCAGGGGACGTCAGCACCGGGGGCAAGATGGCAGGGTGGGAGCAGGAATGAGAGTCTAGAAGCCAGGAGTCAGGAAGCCAAGAGTCCGAGGATCAAGAAGCAGGGAGTCAAGAAGCCGAGGTTCAAGGATCAGGAAGCAAGGAGCCCAAGGCAGGAAGCATGTTGCTGTGGTAAAGAGCCGAAGGGAAATGCTGACCTTATATCCTTTCCCAGCTCTTGCCACCAGGTGTAGTGAATTACCAATCGGCCTCACCTGTGAGGTCGTGCCTTGCCTCTTCAGAACAAACTTAGGAAGGCCCCAGTCCTGCAAAGTCCTATTGGTCACAGAGCCTGTCTCCTGCACACACACTTAACAATTGGCAGATGAGCAAACACAGAACCTCTGCTCTGCTTCCCTTTGGAATTTGCATGCTGATTGCAGCATCTGAGGTTGATGAGGCATGTGACCCTCACCTGTTCAAAGCCTACTCCAACTAAGGTATCATACACCTTCTCCCAAAGCTAGCAAGCCTCATCTAGACAAGGGAACTGAGCTGTGGGCCCTTGCCTGCCTCAACCTCCTAGAGCACCCCTTCCACTGCTCCCCACTCCTCAGAGTCCACCATGTTCATGGAGATGGGGGCCCCTCTGGCTCTGGTGATGGGTCCGGATGCTCTGATTCTTGTACATTGACCCTCATCCCATCACCATCCTCTGTCACCCTGTGAGTACTTCCTTCCTTGCATGTCCTGGTATGTCCCAGTCCTGGCTATGCTCCACCCTCCAGGATCCTCTTCCTCCTCCCCATTGTCCTGCCAGTTCATGAAACCACATAAAAGATGAACACCAATTAAGAGCAAAAATGTCCAGGTGAATAAGAACATCTTCACCTGGTGCCTCAAGGTTGATAGCAATGGGACTAGGTGCATCTCTCTCTGGGGACAGCATTCTAAGGTCTTGGAGCTACAACTGAAAAGGCCCTATCTCATAGAGCCACCCTCTCCACCTCCCTCAGAGGGGGCACACAAAGGGCCTTAGATGATAAATGAAGTGTCTGGGTGGGTTCATGTGTGGAGAGGCAATGCCTAAGGTATTGGGGTCCTGAGCCACATCAGCCTTTATAGGTTGAAAGCACTTTGAATTGAGCATGGAAACTTAATTGGCAGTCAATGCAGTTGGGCCAGAATTGGTGTTATATGATCAAACCTACTTCCTGCCACAATCTGGCCACTGCAAAAGCTGCAGTTTCCAAACCCATTTCAAAGATAGCCCCATACATAGCAGTAATCTAACCTGAAAGTTACCAGAGTGCAGACAATAGAATCGAGGCTATACCTGTCCACATAGTGACAGTAATGGATCAAAAACTACCCCCAAATGTGACCTCCTCCTTTACGGGGAGTATGACCCTATCCAGAACAGGTTGAACCCCAGCTGTCTGAGCAAAGCCATCAGCTATGTACAATGCCTTATCCGGACTGAGCTTCAGTTTATTGGCTCTCATCCAGTCCACCAACAGGGCCAGACACTGGTCTAGCACATCTACTACCACACCTGCCAATGTAAAGGAGAAATAGAGTTGCATTTGCTGAAAACACAATCCCAATCTCCAAATGGCTCCACTCAGCGGTTTAATGTAGATGTTGAACAGTTATATGGGATAAAACAGATCCTTATGGCACCCCACACTGGAGATCCTATGGGGCAGAGCAGTATCCCCCAAGACAGCCATCCAAGTAGGACTACTTGTTGATTATTTCAAAAGAAGCTGAGAGATCAAGGATCACCAACAGGATCATCATATAGGGTGGACAACACTAGCAAAGGTATTTCCCAACTAGTGTATTTTGGAATGGTTCTATTCTGTGTTTTCTTCTATGTCAGGAGTTGGCATCTTCTTTGCACCTGGGCGGGGTCACATGAGAGTGTCCCACCTTAGTGGGCCAAATGCCAGGGGGTGTGGGTGGGTGTGGTGGGCACATGTATTGAAACACACATTCAACAACCACACACTCATGCAACACTTTTTCATTCACACACTTTTTCTCTCACTCAGAATGTAACATTTGCCCCTGCACCTCGCAATTCTGATGCAGCTAAAATTGCTAAAGTGGGGAGAAGTGGGTTGGACTTCCTGGGGCTTGGCAGGCTGCATGTGGCCTGTCTGCACGTGCTCCACCTGCTTTTCTTATGTTTCCCTTGTCTCCTGACTTCTTTTAGGCTGCATCTGCTGCTGTTGCAAAGAATTAGGAAGCAGATTACAAGGCACTGTGTGCGGTGCAGCACACCAGTGTAAGTATAAAATGGTTAAACACTGGACGTCACTGAAGGTGTACGAAAAAGAACAATGAAAGTGGAGAGAGAATGCCAGGGGATGCTACTGTTGTGTTAAAGGTAAAGGGACCCCTGACCATTAGGTCCAGTTGTGGCCGACTCTGGGGTTGCGGCGCTCATCTCGCTTTATTGGCTTCCGGGTCCTGTGGCCAGCATGACTAAGCCGCTTCTGGCAAACCACAGCAGCACACAGAAACACCATTTACCTTCATGACGGAGCGGTACCTATTTATCTACTTGCACTTTGACGTGCTTTTGAACTGCTAGGTGGGCAGGAGCAGGGACTAAGCAACGGGAGCTCACCCCGTCGTGGGGATTCGTTGTGTTAAAGGTTTGAGCTAAATTATAAATGGTACCATTTCTGTAGTGCCCTACAGTTCTATTATTATGGTTGCAGCGTGGAATGTTGAATGTTGCAACATTGAACTGTTTTGTTTTAATCATGTTCTGAGTTTGCTACTTTCGTTGTACAATTGATGAACTTTTGTTAAACAACAAAGACCTGGTTTTGTCATCACCGAAGGATAATTGTATTTGTGGATGGGGAAACAGAGGTCTGGAATTTGGGGGTTATTGGAAGGAGAAAATAGCTGTAGACACTTCAGAGTGGCGAGCTTCTTTTTCTATTGTGCTTGTAACATTGAACTTATATGTTCTTTCACAGCTGTCATGACAAATCCAGCTGCACCAGGAGGTACTCTACCAAGGGGAAGCCAAGAAGAGAAGATCTATGGACAAAAATCCAAGAAGGGGCAGGCTAAAGTGATGAGGCAGAGACAACATCATTTACAGGATGCAGCCTAAGTGAGCAGTTGAAAGCACAATGGATGGGGAACAGAAGGGAGGTTGAAAGAGGACACTGGATCAGAGGAATGAAAGTTAGAATAACATTCCTACGTAATTCTCTATAAGAAACTATATTGAATTAAACTGACCGTCTACCCTAGCAGCCTCCCATACTTGGAGACTTCTTAAGGAATCGTTTCCAAGATGACATTGGGCACGTGTACCGACTGCATGCTTCCTATATTAATTGTTATGGTGGAGAGGCATGTCTTATCTTGCCTCCTTATTCCCTTTCCATTTCTCCCATAAACATCTATCCTGGCAGAAAGGCTTCTCTGGATGTTTGGCTTGTCACTATTCTGTAACAAGTAAAAGGATATCCATTCTATTTAACACTGACTGATTAACATTCTATGGCCTTTTAAATGTGTTTGGGGGAAGAGTTATTGGTTTGGTTTTGCTTTATTATGTATTTTGTGTTCTCATTTTGAATGTTTATGTTGTGAACCACCATGTGATCTTTGGATGAAGGGCAGAATACAAAATTAATTAATTAATTAAATAAATAAATATAACATTCCTAAGTTTTAGGTATTTATGAAGGGTTTTTTAAAAAGGCAACTGTTCTAGCCATACTAATAAACTCTGCTTTAGAAGCCCGTGCCAGATATGGAACAGAGAAAAGTCTTCAGCAATGGGACAGGGAGAAAAAAATAATTTTAGGATGGCAACTGAAAGTTGCAATAACACAACTGTTCTGATTTGCTTGGTATGATACCGATTTTTATAAATATTTTAATAAACACCACTTTCTACTTAAAAAGTACCAAAGTGGTGTACAACAATGAAACAAAAATACAAGAAAAAATTACAGCAAGCTGCATAATAAAGCAATGAGCAAAGGACAGGTAGCCCCAAATTAATTTCCCGTTAATGCTCACATGAATAAAAAACGTTTTAAGTCCTGATGGAACATGTCAAAGGTGTGCACTGTATATGAGGGGAAACTATTCCATTGCATGTATGATTTATGGCATCAGAATATAATGGTCATGGTTGAGGGCATATTCCTATAAATTTGGGATTAAGTCCCACAGAACGCAGTGGTGCTTACTTATGAGTAGACATTTTCAGAATTGCTCTTTGTTCTACGCCCCCAAGAAAGTGCCCGTGGCAAACATTTCCCCCGTGTGTTGCACATTTTTAATGTCTCTCATTTCCACGTGGAACTCAAACAGTTAATTGCAAGTGACTTACAACAGCTCCCTCGGGAGTGCATTTCCACAATGGTGCGATGATGTCGCAAGGACAAGAAAGGCACGCGATATGGACTATCGCGAGCAGGGCGATGCAAAGCTCCAGAGTTGCCTGCGCTTCAGCCCTCGGATCACAAACTGCAGTTCTTTTCCAGGTTGCTGTCCCGATTTTACGTCTAACTGAGCGTCTCTGAATCGTGATTTGTTTCTTTATCTTTGTGCATGTATTTCTAAATTTTGCAAAAAATAAAATAATTTTAAAAAGGACGACCTGACGCTCCTTCCTCCATTTCACGAGGAAAGCGCCAACTCGGGCTCTCCAAAAGCGCGCGCGACCCAGCCCTAGAAAGTTTGCATCAGCCTCGTCCTTTCCCCAGGGCGCTGCAACCCTGTTGCCTGTATCCTCCGATGGGAGTCGCATCTGGAACGATCCTCTCCCTCTTCCCCCTCTCTCGGTGCGCCAAGCCAGCCACGCTCCGCCTTCCCGATTGTGCCTCGGCATGTGAGCAGAGGATCCCATTTCAGCGCCGCGCTCTTGCCCTCCGGCTGATGCTCAGGTGGCTCTCGGTGACCTCTTCCCCCCGCCCCTCCCCGCGCGATCTGATCTCTCCCTCCCTCTCCCCAGAAACTCCTCCCCTCCCCTCTCCGGCTTCCTCCTCCCCGGACTTTCCAATGAGGTCACCAGCTGCTCGGTGGCTCCTCCCCTCCGCCTCCCCGGGCTGTCGCGGCCCGTGGCTCCGCCTCCGCTGTCGAGAGTCCGCTCCTCGCGTTCATTTCATTCCTCTTCTCATTCCGAACATTCTTAGCATCGCTCGCGCCGCACAAGCCCGTTTCGAAAGCCCAGCCCGCCCTGCCCGCCACCGGTCTGGGGGCAGTCACGAAGCACTGGCAAGGGCTTGCAATAATCCCGCAAGCCAACAAGCTTGTAGAGCCCAAACACACACACACACACACGCACGCACACACACACACACTAAGAGATTTCTCTCTCTTTTTCCAAATAACCACCACAACAATAATAGCAACAACAAGCAAAAAAAAAAAAAAAAATTAAAAAAATTAAACCCCCCCCCAAAAAAAATTACCAAACAACACCAAGGCTTGGAAATTAAGCAAGCCAAGTCCCCAGGGGAAAGCTGGAAGAAGTTTGCAATTGAATTGCAAAAGGCTGGTGGTGTTTGCAAAGGTGGGGAGTGGAGTGGAGGTAAGTTTTGTGCGGGTCTGTGTCTGGCTGTTTGTTGGGGCGCGTGGGGGCTGGAGGGAGCTGGCTGCTTCCCTGCAGATTTCGCGTTGCTTTGTGTGGCAAGGAGAGGAGCGGGGGGGGGGGCTTGTCCTCTGTTATTTACTTGGGAGAATCATGCCGATCGTCCCTCTTTCGTTCCTTCACGACCCCCTCCTCCTCCTCCTCCTCCTCTCTTCTCAATCTCTGCAGGTGACCTGGGAAATGTGAGGGGGGGGGGGGCAAAATAAAACGAAATCCGGAAAGTCGCCTTGGGAGGTGGAGGGAGTTGTTTCTGAGTGGAGTTTTGGCTGCTTTGGGGGGTTTTCAGGCAGAGCTGCAACAGGCGGCCGTTCCTCTCCCTCTCTCGCTCTGCTCCTTCTTGCTGTTGCTGCTTTCATTTAGTTGCCTGAGTCACTGCTTTGCAGCCTGGGGCGCGCGCGCGCGCTCGCGCCCTCAAACACACACACACTCACTCTTTCGCGCGCGCACACACAGACAAATCTTTGGCATTTTTCACATTTTTCGCCAAGAAGGAAAAAGTTGGGAGCAGATCAGGCCTTGCAAAGTAAATTGATCCTATCCCTCGAGTTTCTCTCCCTAGTGCCGAGCTTTGGAAAAGTAGCTGGATCTGAGATTTGGCTGGCTTTTAAGAGCTTTGAGTTTTTGCTTTTTGCTTTTCTCTCTCCCGCCCCTTCTTCCCTTTTTAATTTCTTTTCCCTCTTAAAGATGAAAGAAGGAATGTTCTCTTTTGCTGCTTCTTTGCTTTCTCCAGAGCTGCTGCTGCTGCTGCTGCTGCCACTGCTGGTTAATTGCACATTCAAGTGGAAAATTTTCCGGAGTCAGCAGAAACATTGTATCCAAAAAAGACAAAGTCGCAGTTCCAACAAAACGCGGATATTGTCCCTGGAAAACTTCCTTTCGGTAGGAACCCTAGGATTATTTATTTTCCCTTAACCTTTTTAAAGGGATCTTGCACATCCCCTCTTTACACATTAATGGAGCTGCTTCCCAGAGGGCAGAAAGTAGTCTTTGTTCACAGAATTCACACTTTCAAAGAAAGGAAGTCCACTTAGTCTTGGTGGGAAATTAGTTTATCACAATCCAAAACAAAACACAAGAAGGCACAGAGAGAGAGAGAGAGAGAGAGAGAGAGAGATACACTGTGTTACTCCAAGAGTAAAACTCAGATTCGAAGGGGTGTTGGGGTGGAAGAAAGCACACACAACCCTGGACTTGATTTAATGGATTTATTTAATGCTCATTGGTGTCACTGTATAAAAATATTTATGAAACAATGAAATACCAGCCACCTGTGTTTCTCAGGAGAGTCGTTAAACGATTAGAAGCAAGTATCTGTTTTTGATTTGGGGAAATGAAAAGTGACCTCAATAAATGTTTCAAAAGTTAGCGAGCAGGTATGTTCTTTATTTTCTCATTGTAAATGGCTGCTAGTGATGTAAAATATGGAAATCTTCTAAAACATTTCCTAGATCACACTTCATTTGCACGGGGTGACTTTAAAATATTATACATGTAAATTCTGATTTAAGGTGGCCAATAAAAAAAAAGTAGCTCTGCTAAAACTCCTTATCAGGAGCACTTAGCATTTTATTCCCTTTGCTGATAAAAAAAGGAAAGATAGCACCCTTAGCTGTAGTTTTCTGAGATACATACATATAAGTATCAAGCGTGGTTTTTTTTAAAAAAAATAATGACTGCATTTTCTGAATTTAATATAGATTTTATATTGATGTGTAAATCTTATGGCAGCTTGAATTTGCTTAAAGGGAAGGATAATTATGTACAATGCAATGGGAACACAAATAGTAACTGGAGACATGCTCTTATATCATGCAACTTTTTTTGTTTTTTAATAAATCCTAAATTTGGAATGGCTGCCCTTGGGTACATAGTGTTTTGCCATCTCTATAAATAGTTGGGAAATACCACTGCAAGGACATTAGACTGTATTGATGGTGCATGCTAAGGAGATTTCAGATAATTCAGAGGGCAATGTTACATTGCCTTATTCCAGAGGCTGCCTCTATATATGCATGCGCCACATATTTTTCAAATGGAATGTTGGGAATTCATAACACTTCAAAAGGTGAACAGAAAGCTCTTCAGGCCTATCTGAATTTTAGAGCTGATTCAAGGGTATTATCTTTTTTTATTTTAAGGAAATTCTGTTGGCAGTTAGACAAGCTTTCACAATTCGTTTTCTGTGCTGATTTGTTGACAATATAATTTATAGCTTGGAGGCACTAATTGCATTAAATATTTTAGATGCATCCAGGAAGATCAAATATCTGGTGTATTGATTAGCACCCTATTTTGACCATTGTAATGGCTTTTATGTTTTTCTTTATGCGGAATGACATTAAAGTATTAATGAGACAGTAGTGTACCTCATTGTTAAATTTGCCTAGTGTTCACAAATAGTTTTAGATGCCTAGTGCTGCTGAAAATATGAAAAGTATGTTTGATACATGTTTGATATGCCTTCGTTTTGTATGCAGTACCAAAACCTGGAATGCATCCACTAAACTTATCACAAGGAGGAGACTCGAGTGAAATGTTGGTTTTATGTGGGCTTTTTAGTTGAATCGTATCTGCTTTTAGGGAAGTTTAGTAAACAGTGGAAAAGAACAGTCCTAGCACAAGTGAGATCTGGGTCCTTAGTGAATTCCAGCTGGAAGGGTTTTGGTGTTTGAAGAATGTATGTGTGACTGGAAAGCTACTTTAATACTTTGAAAGTCGATTTCTTTCTCTCTCTTGCTTGGATGATGATCTAGGTCTAGGAAGCAATCTAGACTTTTTGTGGTGCTTTCCCTTGATAATGAAAGTTAAGCTCAGCTATTTTGAAGGCAGAAAGTCCCAAACTGTAGAAGATGTAATTCCAGAGATCAGCAACCCTACTTTAAAAATTCTCAGGCTTCAACACAGCAAAAGGGTACAATCGATATCCCAGTTATTCAATAACAATGAAGTGTTAAATGTGACTGCTTAAGTGTATAGGAGGGCCAGAATGCAAAGACCTCTTATGATGAGATCCTTGAAGGGTAAAAGTACCCTTTTTGTTTTGTAGCAAAATGTAGTTGTGAATCCATACCCTTTAGCAGTAAGATGGCTGTGTAGTCTGTACTTACTGTGAAAAAACCTGATTTGGGGCTCATTTCCATAATTCAGAGTTTTGCTTGGATTGTTTGTGACAGTAAGGAATAATCTCTTAAACTGTGTATTTCCCCCCCTCCCCAAAACACATACAAGATGCAGCATATGTGCTCACACTTTAAACCAGTGATCTTTCTAATATAATAATGCATTTTTTATTGCACTTGAAATAGTAGAACTTGCTGCCTAGTTTCCTAAAGCTACTTCATTAGTTCAGGATTTAAAGATTTGTTGCATCAGGGCGCTCGTGTTAAAATGGTATGTGCATGCGTAGTCATGTGATCAAAACTTTGCTGATTTAATACTTAATATGTTTATGTACATGAGATTGTTTTATACTGTTTGTCGGAAAATGATATAACAGAAGAACGTCGTTTACATCGTTGTTTTAACTAAAACATTTCCCTAAATATGTAATTGAAGTGTAAGCAATGCTTATATATTATCACCTGGTTATGCAACTTGGAAAACATTACACTGTCCATAAAGTACTACAGGGCACAAATTTGAACAGAAATTATTTCCTAGATTTTGTAGGTCCATTGATTTATAAAAAGATTTATGGCACTGTTACAGGAACAGCAAAGGGGGGGGGGATGTTTCTTAAAGAGACACACACAGCAGATAAAGTCTCTTGGGCTTTTATTGGCATGTGTGTGTTGTTACAGATACAGTACTCAATTATGCATTGAAACTGAATTATTGCTATTTACTATTTTGGAATGAAACCTTCTATGTGAGAGAGAATCTGAAAGTTTGGGTCTTGTATTGCTAGACTTGAAAACTCTTACTGGACTTGATACTTGGGAGTAGGTTGCATTCCAAACTCCACTTACCTGAGAGTAAGCCCCATCGAATTCAGTAGGACTTACTTGTGAGTAGACATGGCTAGCATTGGGCAGTAAATGAGGTAACTAGGGAAAGGCAGTGCCTTGTATGTTGATTTCAGTTTAAACTAACATTGTATACTGTGAAAATCACTAGCTGTGTTATGTTTAGAAATGTGACAATTGCACTACCGACAAAAGCATTAATGGTACTAGTCCTTACTGAATCCTCATCTTTAGATATCAAGATCTCAATCCTGCTCTGGATCTGCAGGTCCTCCCATCCACATAAAAAGTCTCATCTTGTCTGTTCACGGTGGTCCAGAGAGCATCACAACTCAAATGGAGTTATGTATTCAGATGTATGTGTGCATTAAGGAAATGTGCTTCTGTATGTGGAATCTCTATTTGATAGTGGGCAAAAGTATTAATAAATACTTTTAACAGCACCTTTTTTTCATGAAGCTCCCTTGA
The DNA here is from genome assembly GCF_951804945.1 of Podarcis cretensis. Classification (NCBI taxonomy): domain Eukaryota; kingdom Metazoa; phylum Chordata; class Lepidosauria; order Squamata; family Lacertidae; genus Podarcis; species Podarcis cretensis. The sequence goes on along the minus strand of NC_137170.1, from coordinate 69,230,816 downwards.
GAGTCTTTCTTTTCTATTTTCTCCTGCCAATGCTTGGGGCAGACAAGGCAGAAGAGCAGTAAAATAACAACCAACTACTACTACTATTATTATTAGATTGTTGTATAACATGTCGTATGACGTACAGAGTGGCATCAGTTTCCAGAGTAGTCTCATTCTTGTGTTTTTATGATTGTGGAGTTCATAATCTGGGATTATAATGAGTGCAACTTCCTGTGTTTTCGTGGCCCATACACACTCTGAGGCACTTGAGCTTCTCTAGCTGTGTATAATATCCCTACATGGATTGTGTAACATCCATAGCTTGTGATGCTGGACTGATGTAACCATTTGTGAAGCCTCATCCTGACACTGATTTGCAAATGCTGCAGGATTTAGGATAGGGCTACTAGAAACTCTTTTTTTATTTTTAAACATATATCCCACCTACTTCGGGTGAACCCAAGGTCAGAAAGCAAACACAGTATTTAAAATATAAAACAAGCCAAACATTAAATCTCTCAATAAAATTTTATAATGCTGTTTGGAGTCTGAAGACTTAAAAGAGAGGAATATCTGGCCGTAGTGGTGTTATTAAATCCTCTTAATTTTGGTGGAAGAATTTAAGATTTCAGTTCTATATATAAAAATAGTAATCCTAGGTGTTAGAACAGGTCTACTCTTGAAGGTTTACTGTCCCAAAGCTTAATGGCAAAAAAGGGCTTAAGGATCACAAGACATACTGGTACTTTATGGTGCATTTTATTTGTTGTTGTACCTTTTTCTTTGGAAATTTTTGCATGCTGAGAGGATTTTTTTTTTTTAAAAAAAAGCACCCTCCATATTGTAAGAGGGTACTTCCCTACTTTATAGCTTGAGATGATTGAGCAGAAAGTTATTTGTTTAAATAGTTTCATTAAACACATGGTGTGTTACACGGTTTAGCACAAGTAAAAAAAAGCCAGACCTCTGCTCCCAGGCACTTACAGTAGTGGGGGATACCACACAGAGAAGGACAAAAATAATAACAAGGGATAAATATGGTCAACTGCAGCTATGTGTACTTAAGGTATTTTTAAAAATCAACAGAAGAAGGGGCCTAAGTGGCAAGGGAAAAACTTTTTAGAGAAGGTGGGTTTGAGGAACAATTTCAAGCGGGGAGGGAAGAGAAGTGACTTGTGACAAACCAAATCTTCAGCATTCCCTTAAAATGATGGCAATATTTGCTTAAAGGCGGCCAAATGAAATCAGTAACATCTGTTAATATTCTTTTATTTCCTTGCCTTTTTCTTCTTTGCTTCTTTTGACAATGTGAGTGTTGTTTCTACGCCCTGTTTTACTGATCCAAGTTGCCTCCATAGAGTTCTAGCTTTCCCCATGTCTTTGATTTGTTCTAGCCATTGATACACAACTGCCTGATGAGTTTCCAAACTGATGCATAATTTTTGAGAGGAAAAAGCTGGTATCTCAAAAGTGCTATCGGGAGCAAAAGTTAAACATGGTTTTTAAAGCAATTACAATGCCATTGGTTGGGAATCTAAAACGATAATGGATGCTATTACTTTTATTGGGACATAAACTGAAAACTGCTGCTAATTATGGGAAATGTTAATTATGTGAGAACATATTGAACTTATATTCTGTGCAGCAAGATTTTTTTCTTCCAAAGTATGCATCAATTGCACTGCCTTTTTTATGTACACAGTCTTCTAATTATCATAATTCAGTGCAGTACTGTTTTTTTGGAAGGAGTTCAAGGTGCATTCTCAACTTAACTTGAAAGGAATCCTAAAAGATAACCCAAAAATGTTATATATATTCAGTTCTATAGGAAAATACATTTTCAGATTTTATGTTTTTGACTTTTCATATTGCTACAGAGAGATCTATTAATTTATCTGTATTTGACTGTGTTGGGGTGTACGTCTCTCTTTCACGCCCCCCCCCCAGTACATTGCACTTAGTTTATTAGATTTCATTGTGAAATAAATAACACAAAATCCAGATAATAACATTCAGTTAAACACCATGGACCACTATTCTGGATATTAATATGTGTTTTGTCAATGTTTTTGAGATGCTTTTAGGAAAAACATAAGAGGGAACAGAAATAATTGCAGCATGAAAAAGGATCTGTAGGATTCTGCAATGTAAACCAGATGTGAATCTGTCAGTTTTATAAAAGCCCAACTGTAAATCATTCTTATCTATCACTATTCACACCTTGCCTTTATGGCATTAGACAGGGTTGTAAATTCCAATTCAGCCTAGTGTTCAAAAGTTCTTGCACAAGAGGATAATAACTTCCATTTTGTTTAAACTTAAACGAACTGTTCACAGGATTTGTCTGTATTGTACAGAATCAAAGCATTAAGTTGGTTAATGTATTGGATTTCATGCTTAAAAGTGAAAAGTCATTTCAAAAAAATAAAAATCATGCATTTTCATTCTTCGCTACAGTGCACACTCACATTGCTGAAATGCAAAGAAACCCCCAGTGAAACAAAATGACTTCATTTGAGCCAGCACTTAAGAGCAGAATTCACTTCCACAGTGCTGAAATAAAAGAAGCCAAGTGTTTTAAATAGCCACTCCCCTAGGCCAGAGTGTTTTGAGAGAAGCTCATTGTCTAGCTTTGAGCTCTAGCAGTTTGTCTGCCTCTGTTAACTCTCCTAAACCAGACAGCTCGATTTCTAAAGTTGACATCTGGTTTACTCTTTGTTCACCTGTTTTTTTTTTTATTAATGCAAATAGACATGCACGCCATTGCCCCAGAGCTCTTGGGGGGAGGGAATGCTGTTGACAGTTTGTCAAATAGTGCTTCCAGTAGAAGTCTGCAGTAGCCTATTGTTATGCTAGCAACAGGCAACAGAAGTTGTGGCACCATATGGCTAGTATATGCTTCAGATAAGCTATCTGCTAGTTTAGCTTATTGAGAGCATTTTGATATGCTTCGTGTTTGAATCACCAGCAGCTACAGGCTCCACTCATTCAGGTGTCCAATATTCCTTTAGCCAGTTATCCTTTCAGTGGAATCTCTCTCTCCCAACCCCCTTTTTTGTTTTTTTGGTCCATCCCTGCATGTGAACAGTGATGTTGCATATTACAAATATCTTGCAGCATAACTGTTTGCAAACTTTCTAGCCCTTTCGTTTTTATCGCAGATTCTCGCTGGTCTGTCCCTTCTACAGGCAAGTGGTCATGAAAATAAGAAATAGAAACTGTGGATTAGTTGTAAAGCTCAAAGAACATAGGGCATGGTCCAAAGCATTCTGGAATTCTTTCTGAATTTTTTGCAGTCCTTGAATTCTTTTGACTCTCATGACAGTGATGTGGTTTGCCTCAAGCCTTCATCCTTCTGGTGTTAGTGAGTGGATCGTATTCTTCAAAAACAATTCTGAAGTAAACATTTTGAAGGGTGCGTCAATGTATCAAAGAGCAGGGTTTCGCACCAATGGTCCATCAGCTTCATTAAGGCAGCCTGCGAAATGTCTGTGGATTTATAGCTGAAGTTGGGTGATGAATGGCAACGTTCATATTGATTTTTAATTGTATATTCATTGATTCTTTTTTTTTCTTTTATTGTATTGCAATTTGAATTATATGGGATACAATAAAATAACAAGATGTAAGAAATAAAAGAACCAATAAAATACAATTAAATGTCATGCAGCCTCTAGCATAGCATATTCCACTTCCTGCAACAGGTAGGAAAGTCGTAAGTGGTCAGCCAAGACTGTTAGCAGTTTTCAGGTGGTTCATGGAAAAAGAAACAGTTTGGGTACCACTATTCTAGAGTGTGGGACGCAGGTGGCGCTGTGGGTTAAAGCCTCAGCGCCTAGGACTTGCCGATCGAAAGGTCGGCGGTTCGAATCCCTGCGGCGGGGTGCGCTCCCGCTGCTCGGTCCCAGCGCCTGCCAACCTAGCAGTTCGAAAGCACCTCCGGGTGCAAGTAGATAAATAGGGACCGCTTACCAGCGGGAAGGTAAACGGCTGGCCACGTGACCCGGAAGTGTCTCCGGACAGCGCTGGCCCCTGGCCTCTTAAGTGAGATGGGCGCACAACCCCAGAGTCTGTCAAGACTGGCCCGTACGGGCAGGGGTACCCTTACCTTTACCTTTATTCTAGAGTGTAGCTTAGGTGCTAAACTGTCGTATGGCTACCTACCAAACTTGGGAGTCGGTTTTAAAACCTGTGATGCTTTCCCTATGTCCAGCTTCATAATTTCTAAATGTTTGGTCATGATTTGCATTTGTAGTTTACTTTTTCGTCTGTGGAAAGCATAATTTTTAAAAGCCCCTTTCACCTGAATGTATGAAGATGCTGAGAGAGGTTTGCATCTGAGACATATTGTGGCATCAGCTTCAGTGATTTGCTTAGAGGCGGCCAGGCGGGGAGCGTCTTTTCAGTGGCACTGTCTCCCCTCAGAACTGAGGCAGCTTCCTACATTTATGTATGCTGAAAATACATGGCTCTGAGGCCTTTTTGGCAGTGGCGCCCTCCCTGTGGAACTCCTCCCTCCAGATGTCAAGGAAACAAACAACTATCTGATTTTTAGAAGACATCAGAAGGCAGCCCTGTTTAGGGAAGTTTTTAAGAATTGTTGTTTTTATTATGTTTTTAGATATCTTGTAAGCCACCCAGAGTGGCTGGGGAAACCCAGCCAGATGGGCAGGATCATCATCATCATCATCATCATCATCATCATTTCTGGCCTTTATTTCCAGTTGGTTTCTTTTAACTATCTGCCGTTGACCCTAGTAGCTATTATTTTATTCTGAATTGGTTATGTTGTTGTGCTTCTGTTTTTTGTAGAGCACCTTGTTGTGTATGAAAGGTGGTATAGAAATATCTCAGTAAATAAAATATTTATTTAGGGCTGGCAAAGGAAGTTGCCCACTCCATAAGTCTGCAGCCTAAACAAACAGGCTAAATCAAATCAATGGGATGAATGGGATCTTCAAAAAATTCTGGAAAAAGAAAATTAGCGTCATCTTATTTATTGATTCAGGGTTCAAATATGATTAATGCACTGTAATAAAATCTAATACATCTTATCCTTAATTTTACCTTAATCTTATTTGATATGGGTCTTTCAAAGAATACAGTAAATTCTCAGCAGACCCAGAATGTGGTAGAAGCCCCACCATTGCCTATTCTGTATTGTGTAGCAGAAAGTATCAGTTGTAATAGTCTTTCATTCACATTCATTAAATGGCCTTGGGATAGAATCCTTCTATGTTGCCCTCTGACCTTGCGAAACATTCATTGCCTCAGGGGGCCTTTCCCTTGGCCCCTTCATCCCAACACCATTCTTGTTTAAAGTTATATACCCTCTTCTGTTTTCTTTGCTTAGCTTGTCTTATTCTACATGCTTGAGGGCATTTCTCTAAGCAGTGTCCTTGTTTAGTGCCACCATATTCTTTCTTTTCAAACCACCTTAACCATTGATTTCAAGTCCCAACATTTCTTCAGTATGCTTCACAGTGTTGATGATGACCAGGGCAGATTGGCAGTATTTTTGTTTAAGGATATGCACTAGGTCTCTGCCAGCTTAGGTCTCATTTTCTGAATAGTTTTAGCATATCTTGTGTATTCAATGAATTGGAGGAAACTGGGTCACCTGCAGGCATGGTGTATGCATCTGGCCATAGAAGAGTCTTATCTTCCCCAAAAAGCAACAAGCATTTTAAAACTAATTTTGGACTGTTATTTTAACTGAGAATAATTTGGGACTGGCAATGTTAGAAAGCATTTTAGAATGTTGGTGAGAAATATATTTTGTTTGGTCGTGATTGCTTTTAGGAATGCTCTTTGCTTTTGTTTTTCCATCCTGAAAGTAGTTGGAAGGACAATTTCTATGTGCCACTTGTATATTAACATCTCTTACTTTGCTGTTTTTGATCAGGTGGAGCTAAGGGGTTTCAGCATGGATTAGATGGTGGTATCAGGAGGAAGAGTTTGGATTTAGGCACTAGGGATGTTTTGGGACAAGGGAGGTCTGTACAGAAGGGATAGGCTCCTCCTGAACAAGAAATGGAAACATGCTGCTGGTACTGTCAAAAAGGTGACAGAACAGTTCAACTGGGAACACTAGCTGGAGGTGTGTGTTGTGTGTGTGTGTGTGCGCACGCGCACGCACGTGTGTGAGAGAGATGCAGATGTATAATGTGTAATGTGGAGAAAGTGGCTAGAGACTGTTTTCATTTTCTCATACTGGAACCTAAGGTCATCTAGTAATGCCGAAGGGTGAGAGATTGAGGATAGACAAAACAGAACTTCATTGAATTCAAATTTGCTCTACATTGCTTCTTGATGTAGCAATGGCCACCAACCAGGATGACTTTAAAAAGGGGATTAGACAGATCCATAGAGGATAAGGATCCCAATGGCTACAATCATCCATTGATGATTGTATAGTACCTCCATGTCCCGAGTCAACATTCTCAAAGATAAGTCACCTGAAAGCAACAGAGGAAGATGGTTTTTAGCCCTGTGTCCTGATTTTAAGCTTCTGATGATCATCTGCCCATCCTGGGAAACAGCATGCAAAATAACCTAAGCATTTGGTCTCATAAAGCAGGACACTTCTTATAGTCCTAAACGTACTTGGATTATTTTCAGTAACTTTGCCCCTCCTTCAGCTACTGATCCTTTTCATACTTTCAGAATATACGGAAACAGTCCAGCCCTAGTCTCTTTGATTTCAGCGAGCCTTCCTTCCTAGCCTGTGTGTAGCATATAGGCTTCCCAGTCTTCTGCATAGCAAAAACATAACCAATACTATCTAGCACTGAAAAGACCTTACCTGGGGATAGAGGTGTGCCTGGTCATAAAGATTGGGAGTGTCACAGTTGCTTCATGCTGGGAAGAGTGCAGGTTGTCCAGTTGAGAGATTGTGGCAGACAAAGAACAGAATTGAGGTTTTGTATAGCCTGGGGGAAATGCAACGCTGGATCTCGCAGACCTTGGCTTCCCAATTAAGAGGTAGCCTGCAGTTGCCATTCCTTCTCCAGAGCAATTTTTCACTTCCTTGTCAGCCTTGACCCTGCAAAATATGTGATGTTTGTGAGCTACACCTCCAAATACTGGTGTGCCCAACCCAACCAGCCACATTTTCAGCAGAAGTATGTAGGGGCTTTACACACGCACATCTGTATGTGTGTAGAAGACCGAACATGCTTCTGCTGAACATATGGCAATTAAATGTTGAGCATTGGGTGTTCAGGGGAAGTGCAACATGGGATCAATCCAGTGGTAGCCTCTCTCGTTAATGGAGCTCATGAAAGTGTTATTTTAGATAGCCCCATTTGCATCAGGGTCTCCAGGTTTTGGAAGATCCTTGGGCAAGACAACCTCCACAGGCTCCTTTCCCTCAAAGAGTCGATCTGCTCATTGCATAAGGGTCCAGAGGGCTCTTGTCAGTTTGCCCCAGTGAGATGTGGGTCTTTGGCAGATGCCTGGCAATATTGTATTATCAGCCACATTTCTTGCTAACTGGGGCTTCCATCTTCTGAATTTGAAACTTTAAATTTGAAGTAGGTCTGAAGCCCTGGTTCAGAGGTAATCAGTTAGCATGACCATAGTTAACATCAGTGCAGGGGTAGCTAAATCATCATTATGGTCAACAAGAAATGAGGATAGTAATATCTACCGTGGAAGAGAATGAAGGAGTACATATTCTGGGGGAAGCCTATCAATTTTTGAACAAGGTTTGTAGGAAAGCAGCATTCCATCTTGCCCTTGGGCTGGCAAATCCCAGCAGCCATGCAAAGGGTCTAACTCAAACTGCCCTCCTACTGAAAGGAACTGACTACCACAGTATCTACCACTGTTTGGCACATGTTTTAGAACTGTATGTATGGAAAACCTTCCATAAAGTACAAGCATTTCCCATTCTAAATGAGGCCCTAATAGCCTGCAAAGTATTATCATGATATGTGATAGGTCTGGAATATTAAGTAATACTCTGGCCTGTGAGATTTTTGGAGCAGACCAAAAGAAAAAGGGGGAAAAAACCTTTGAAAAAGGTATCAGCCTGCTTTTAATGGGTCTTCTGTACTGAGGCAAAGTACAGTATTGTAGGCTATTTATTTCTAGGCATGAAGTGCAGGGTGAAGAGCCTTCAATTCAGCTAGCTAGGCCTGTGTGCCCTGAGGTAAACTCTATTTCACAAAGGGAATTTTGATTATGGTCTGCTGCTCTGTAGCACAGTGGAGGCTTCAAGAGGCAAGTGGTAAATGCTACCAAAGAAAAAGCTGGATTGGAGCCACTGACGTCATCTAAGTAAATCTGCTGTAGGACTAAAGCCATAAAATGACTGCCAGCCACAGAGTGCACTTTGGCCTTTTCTTGTCAACTGTTTTACTTTTTTTTTAAAAAAAAGCATGCTACACTTTCTTTGTTTCTTTTTAAACACGCTGGTAAAACACGCATCCTAAAATCACGGGGCCTCCCACAACGGTTTTCCTTTTCCAGAGTTACTGTACTGTGGCATCTGAGCCTCCTTTTCAGAAATGGGAGGTGGGGGGGGGGTTGCCAGTATTTTTCCACAGATGAAAACTCACTTTTCCTTCTCAAACGTCGGCTTAGGTAGGCAGCCTGCAGTTTAGGTTACTATATATACCCTTCCCCCACAACCAAAACATTTCAGACCTACAAAGTGGTGGCTAGTTATGAATTCCGTATTTGAGCTTGGAAACGTCTCTGCTTTCAAGAGTACAAGTTCCTGTACTCAGGCAGGTATTGTGTGTGCCAGCTTCTGCTTTCATGCTGATCAGCCGTGGAAATGGAACTTCTCCTAGTTGGTTTCCACTAGCTCAACCCCCATTAGTTACATGAATCTTGTGGATTGGTAAGAGCAATACACTAGTGGATTTTGTTGATTAAAATATGGATATCGGTTTCTAAAAGCCACAATAGCATATCCCACCTGTCATTTGTTTCTTGTAAGTCAGGATAGGTCTTGTCTTAGAAGCTTCCCCCCCCTCTCCTTTTTATGCTTTAAAAGCCTTTTAGAATACAAAGGGAAATAAAACATTTTAAAAAGAAGTTGAAAGTGATGATGAGTTGTAATGTTTGGGGTCTCTTCCTACCCCAGCCATAATACAGATTTGTTCTGCTTTAAGCCAGAAATTAAACCTCATCTAGGCTGGTTGTCAAGTTTTTTTAGTCTTGTGATTAGGCACATATTAAAATCAGTATCTTATCCATGAATCATTAGATGACTCAGTTCCTGAAACCACTACAAGCTTCTCAGTTCTTGGCTACATCCATAAGCAGGAAATCCAGACTTGAATAACTTCCTTTCCTAGTGCTGGCTATAACAGCGTTAGTGGTTAGTGTATGGTGCTTTTGTAAGCAATAGGAAGATGTACATCAGAGGAACAAAGGCACTTGACTCAATTTGCTGAAGCTGTTTATAATCTGTGGTCTTGATTTTGGATGTCTGGATACCTTGGCATATGCAAGAATGAATCAGAACTGCTATCTGGATTTTTCAACCGTAAACATTCAGGATGTAAAAATGAGTGACATGACATTCATGAACTCATGAACGTACTTGCAGCTTTTTCCAAAACTGCTACATTCAGCCCCCCCCCTTTAGTTTTTTCTTTTAATTAAAAAAAAATTGGCAGCAAAGATACAGAAGTCAAGAATAGTGGCTGGAGAGAAGAGAGAAACCTTGGAAGAAGTAAAACAAAAGAAGTCATATTCTGCTTCCTCATCAACCTTCCTGGCTTGTCTCTTGCAATGAAAGCTGGTTGGTTCTACATAACCAAGGCCATTCTGACTACATAACCTATTTCTGAATGTGAACCACAGTGTAGCGTATAGTGTTCAGTTTTAGTTTTTACTGTTTAAATGGATGTTATTCAACTGTGTTCATTATGTAAAGTCAAAATTAGCCCTAATTTTAATCCCTTGCACTGTCTGCAAAACGTACTTCTCTGATAGTATTGACTTAAACAGAAACAACAACCAAAAAAGTAATTAGCTTTCCCATTATTTTTGCTGCTATTCCTATCCAACCTGAACATTTCTGTGCCAAAACAAATATGGCAGTATAATGGCTTTGAGATTGATTAGGGACCACACTTTGGCACCGTGCTTTGTGTATCGGCCTGATAGTTACCATAGAGAAATCTTAAAACAATGCACTGATTTGGAAATAGTTAAACTGCTGAAAATATATGGTGCTCTAAAGCAGAGGTGGCTACCCTGTGGCTGTCCAGATGCTTCAGGGCTCAATCTCCATCACTCCCAGCCAGCATGTCCAGTGATGGAGGAGGATGGAAAGAGGTGCTCTGAAACAGGTAAGAGGTAATAATAGCAAAGACTGGAAGTAGAGGCAAAATATGGCCACCTGTGGGTGGTAAAGCTGCAAGGTACATCAGCTAGGCATCACATTGGCTACTCCTGGTCTAAAGGCAGTAGGCTATTTTTAATAATATTATTTCCTTATTGGAGAAGTTATGCCCCACCTTTCAAATTTTGAAATGGAAACTCTCACTGTGGATGTAGACTTATTTCTTTGGGGTAGTGGTGGTTTTTGTAGCTACTTGAGCGAAGCATTCTTCCAACGTTAATTCAGAGAAAAATGTGCGTGCTAGCCTATGGCATACAGGCAGGGCCCAAAGTCAAATGTTGCATTAGAGCTTGAAGGAGCAGCCACTGTTTTGTCACAGTTCTAATGAGACTTGTGTTGAACAATAAAATGTATAATCAAATAATATACAAATAACTCTGTTTCAGGTGCCATAAAGGATCATGTTATCCTGAAGATGCTTAATGAAAGATACTTAAAGTTAAAAATTCAGAACTGTATTGTTGTTGAACCTAACCTATCTCCAGTTCTTTGCTTCCTGTAATTTGAGTCCCGTGCAATTTTGAATTGATAAATCTGGGACTTGGATTTCCTAGCTGTTTGAACAAAATATCCTAAATCTGACTTAAAAGCAGCGCAGTTCAGTGTTAGACCAAGAAGCAACTTATCACTATAATGTGGATTTTCAGGTAGGAATTAGAGGCCTGCGGCAGCAAATTATTCACTCCAGTCAGTGGCTAGTGATTGATTCATTAATTAGAATCAATTTAAATGGATTTGCAAGGCTCCTATAACAGCTTTTCTTATTAACAGCATCAAAGCAGTAAGGTGTTCAAATACGTTACCTTAAACAAAATATAACCAATCTATAAGAGTTGTTTACTTACATTTGCATAAGCAGATCCTTCCTGTTGCACACACATTTTATTTTTAGTGAGTCTCCCCCACCACCAAATATAGTCCTTTAATTTCTGTATGAATACATGTGTTTCACTCATGGAATTTTTTGAGATATTCTGAACCTACTGGAATTCAGTTTTAAGCCCTGTTCCTTGCCCAATGAGCATGGGACATCTATTCCCGGTGGCACTGTGCACCATAGATTACAGCAAAATCCTGGGCAAGGCTTTGCCCAGTATCTTCTCTGTGTGATGGGCTCACAGGAAAAAGCTGTCCCATGAGCCCTTGCTGAAGAGGGGAGGGGAAAGCCTACATAAGGCTGCTTCCCCTGGAACTCACAGCCATTTGGCTCTGAGAGGTTAGAGCCTTCACTGAGCAATTTTGGCTCACTGGTTGACAGGGCCAGAAAGGATTTTTTCTCTCTGAACCCGATTGTCACTTGGTTGGGGTTTTTCCGCTTTTCTCTCAGTGAAATTATGGCTTTCCTTTGATACGCGGAAGAACATTGCATGAGGGCAGTAATGGCACTGGCCAGGATCAACATAGCATATGGGGGGCTCCATAAGGGGCCTGAGAGGAGAATTGACCACAGCAAATCCAAGCATGGGTTCAGTATCTGCCTAGCTAGAATCTGCTCCCTGGTCTCCCTGTGAGACCTTGTTTACTTGGCTTTGCACCACAGCAAGGTTCAACACTGGCCGACTCCCATGGAACAGGTTTGGAACGATCCAAATTAAACTGATCCTGGGACCCAATGTCATGCCAATCCTTGCCATGCCTACTGCTGGCCTGATTTTATCCCATCACTGTTGTGCAGTCTGGTTATTTTGCTGCTCTCATGGGTCACATAATGTGCCTGCCTGGGCAAAAATTACATGCACTCTCTTGAAAGGTGGTCTCAGTAGGGTTGTGCTGACGTATACCTTCATTGAAGTTATACAGTAGTGTTGAGACTGTACCGCTCCAAAGTAGGGAGTAGCTGTCATTTTTTTACTATTGTTTCCTCTTCTCCAAAACAGTCTTAACACAGAAAACCAGAATAGTGATGACAAGGATTCTATATTTTCTTCTTAACATGCTTGGTTTTTTTGTGAAATCAAAGCACTCACAATAGCTTACTCCAGCCTGAATTCTGAAGTGGTAACGTCCTAGGATAGCCATACCTGTAGCTACTGTAAATATGCAGATAAGCTCTAAGGGCCAGTGATAGCAGCGAGTGGATTTAAAATGCAGGCATTTAGTGCTACTTAAATAAATATATTGAAAAAACTGTCTATCACAGAATTAGATGCACATCAACTTCAGTGAGCACAGAGGTTATGGCTTTAATATTAAATACCCATAATAATAGTCATGAATGGAGGAGGAAAGATTAAAAACTGAAAGTGGAGTAGATTGATTATAATGGCTCTTCTGTGATTTTTGATAAGTAGAAACTGAGATGTGTTACTTCTTTCTTCTTTCTTTGGCGATCACTCGTAGCCGAGTAAGACTATCTTCCACAAACACGGTTTTAACAATGAGTCTGTAAGTGACTGCGGAGGCCAATTCTGGACCCACACGTCCTGCCACAGTGGGGACATTGGTTCCTGGGCGGGAGTTGATCATGGTGTGGATTTGTCAAGAGTGCCTTCCTCTTAGCACATTTCTCCCTTGCGTTCTGAGTTCAAGTGTTTTCAAAGTCCATGACACCTTTGGTAAAGGCTGTTCTCCAACTGGAACACTTACAGGCCAGTGTTTCCCAGTTGTCGGTGTTTATACTACATTTTTAAATATTTGCCTTGAGACAACCTTTTTTGTTGACCACCAGCATTACGCTTTCCATTTTTAAGTTCGGCTTTGGAAGACGATCATCAGGCATCCGCACAACATGACAAGTTGATGTTGAAAAATCATTGCTTCAACACTGGTGATCTTTGCTTCATCCAGTACACTGATATTAGTTTGCCTGTCTTCCCAAGTGATGTGTAAAATTTTTCAGAGACACCGTTGATGGAATCTTTCGGGAAGTTGGAGATGGTGTTTGTAATGACAAGTCCTCCTTACTGGATCTCTGTGGTTTTACTACTGCCTCCTTCAAGCAGGCAGGGACCATCCCCGCTTGCAGGGAGGCATTAATCACCTCCCTGACCCAGCCAGCTGTACCCTCTCTGTTAGTTTTCATCAGCCAGGAGGGGCAAGGGTCCGGTGCCCAGGTGGTCACCTTCACAAATCCAAGCACCTTGTTTACATCCTTGAGCCTTACTAAACTCATCCAACATAACAGGACCAGACAATGCTCTGGGAACCTCTCAAGATTCGTCAGCAGTAATAGTGGAGTCAAAGTCCCAGTGGATGCAAGTAATTTTATCTGAATTTCAGTGTACAATAAACCATTTTTGTGTGAGCTGGATTGATCTTCTCAGCCAAAATGACAAAGAAATATGCCACAGTTTGTTTAGATGCCTTCTTTTTACTATTTGTTTTTTTTAAAAAATGTGTCTGGCATAGCAGTTTTGCAACCTAAAAAATTAGCTATTACTAAATTATTTTATCTGAAACTCTAAAGTTATGTTGAGTTATTAATATATACATTTAATTGGCCTAGGGTTATTTGACCTTGTTCCTAGCTTTAAATTCCTTCTCCGTTTAACTAAAAGAGAAAACGAGGAGTCAATGCTATGAAGGTCCGTTAATCTATTGGCTATTTTCTTACAGAAAAGTCTTAAAAATAATGACTCATCTTTTATATCATGTTTACAGGGTTTATTTTAATGTGTAAGATGCCATGTGGGTGTTTGTTTTATAAAACTTAGAACATTATCTTTAAATGATATACATATATAAACAATATATTTAAAATGTGTCTACAGATTGACATTTTAATAGAATTGCCCTGTTACTAATGAATTCCACCCCACAGTTTTAGGATTCTATTTTAGGCTCTGTTCAGATGCTTTCCCAAGACAATTGTCCAGTTCCTACGGTCGAAGCATGGGCAGACATTTTCTCTTCCTGTATGCATGAAATACTAGGTTGTTTACTCTTTCACCTTTCCCTGAGGGGAAAGAATTGCACAAATTGGGTTTATGCAGAGATGAATGTCCACATGGACTGTCTGCACGACACATTAAGTTATGAGAGTAGTGGAGGGCATTGAAAACCTGAGGATGGTCCTTTACCACAAGAACAAGATGAGCAGCCAAGGTAAGCATTTGAACTGGGCCTTATTGTTGTTTATCTCAGGATGCAGCAGATCAGAAATGTGAATCAGCTAATTAAATAAAATAGAGTCTTGTTCACTATGGTCAATTCTGATGCTTACCTTGGCTGAAGATTCAGTTCCTGTGTTGGAGGAGCAGGCTTTCACACACTGCTCCCCCAAGCTCATAATGGATATCCACATGTGCAACAGCCTGAATTATGCACATTTCCCTCTTTCAAACAGTACTGTGGATAAAAAAGAAATTGTGTCTGTGGTTGGAGCTGATTGCCACTGTAAGTCCACATCTGACATGTTCTTGAACTGCATAAAAAGTATATGTAAATGCATGAAGCAATAAGAATTTGCTTTTTTAAGATAGATACAAGGGCTTGTGCTGTTCAAGGTGTGGCAGAGAACTCTTTTGCATCCTTATTTCCTATTCTCACACCACAGTACCTTTGTCCTCCCACCCGACTCTTTGCATGCTGTTTTATGATTTGACTGGTGTAGCCCATACAGACTTTTGGCCGACACTGTAACTGACATTAGAAAGTTGAGGTAGTTTTACAGTGGTACCTTGGATTAAGAACTTAATTCCTTCTGGAGGTCCGTTCTTAACGTGAAACTGTTCTTAACCTGAGGTACCACTTTAGCTAATGGGGCCTCCTGCTGCTGCCGCTGCACAATTTCCGTTCTCATCCTGAAGCAAAGTTCTTAACCTGAAGCATTATTTCTGGGTTAGCGGAGTCTGTAACCTGAAGCGTATGTAACCTGAAGCGCATGTAACCCGAGTTACAACTGTATTCTGTTTAATATTTTATCTTCTGCATGTTTTAAAGTATGGTTGTGATTTTTTCTTGATTTTACTGCTTTATCTTTTGTAGACTGCTTTGACGTTAGTTTACAATCAAGTGGTGTATAAATTTTATGAGTAAAATGAATAGATAAATTAACATTTTTAATGAAAACAACATCTTTATATTATTTCATACAATAATTGCTTATAAACTGACGCTATACATCAGGTGTAGAGAATCTGACGTTGCGGACTACAACTCCCATCATCCATGGTCATTGGCTTCCTGGGGCTGATGGATGTTAATAGTTCAGCAACATCTGGAGGGCCAAAGGTTCCCCATGCCTATTATGCATGTTTTCCCCTTGGAAAACCAGGAGATGCAGTCTTGTCTGATAAGTAAATATGGCTGCAAACATACTTACAGTGGAGTTAGTTCAATTGATCTTGGGATGTGTGGTGGTAGAAAATAGTATGTGTATATATGTACTTATTACATACAGTATAACTAGTGCAAAATTTAACTTGTGTTCATCTTTTCTGTCTTTATTGACTACTAATTCTTGACTTTGTAAGAGTGCTTTCGGTGGAGGGAACCATGTGTTTGTGTGTGAGAGGAGAAAAGAATATTCGCAAGAGTTATATAGGCATGGCGCAAGCCACTGAAACAGTAAGCATACCTAATGAGTCATATTTAGACATAGTGAAGCTGGCATTGGGGAAGAACTGCAGCTGCTGGACTCAAGCAGGTGCAGTTGGGGGTGTTATAGGGAAATATGAGACGGGAGATTGCTTGCTTTTTAGCATAGAGCTGAAAAAGCCTGGAAGCTGGCTTTTAAATGTTGGTTCTCTTCCCTCCACCGCCCTGCTTGCCTCCTTGCATAAATTTAAGTCCCGCTCCCTCAACTCCCACCATCTGTAAAAAAGAAGATATCTATTAATCTGCTGTAGAGACCTGTGCAAATTCATGGGGTGATATACGAACCTCAGATACTTGGAACAGTGTATTTCTTGGTATCTGTGTTGAAGGCAAAAAGTGCTGCTATGGTCAAACGCTGCAAATTTCACTCACTAAAGCCGTACAGTTAGCTAAAAGTTCACAGGGCTTGACATAACTGCTAGACTCAACTGGAACTGATTTTCATTTCTAGGGTCATGTCCCCATGTGCCTTAAATATTAAAATCCCCTCTTATCAAAGGATGTTTACTTCTTTACAACCCATCTAGGATTCACAGACAGATAGCAAGTTGCAATAGTTGAGATCCCCAACCTTTGGGGGCCTGAGGGTATACTGGAAATTAAGAAACTGTCATAGTCTTCTCAAAACACCCATTCTTGAGTGGGCACTAGGGTGTCGCTGTTCAGGCGGCCCCCCACCCCCGCAAAATGCACAACATCTTTGTTGTTGTTGTTTAGTCGTTTAGTCGTGTCCGATTCTTTGTGACCCCATGGACCAGAGCACGCCAGGCACTTCTGTCTTCCATTGCCTCCCACAGTTTGGTCAGACTCATGTTTAATAATAATAATAATAATAATAATAATAATAATAAATTTTATTTATATCCTGCCCTCCCCAGCCGAAGCCGGGCTCAGGGTGGCTAACAACAATAAAACAGTACAAAAGTACAGCACAAATAACACTCTAAAATCATTCATTATAAAATTAATTAAATTCAAGCCACTGGTCACCATTGGGCCAGAGCTCCGCGAAGATTGCCAAGGGAGGGAGTCAGGCTGTGCCCTGGCCAAAGGCCTGGCGGAACAGCTCTGTCTTGCAGGCCCCGCGGAAAGATGTCAAGTCCCGCAGGACCCTAGTCTCTTGTGACAGAGTGTTCCACCAGGTCGGAGCCACAGCCGAAAAAGCCCTGGCTCTATTTGAGGCCAGCCTAACTTCTCTGTGGCCTGGGACCTTCAAGATGTTTTTATTTGAAGACCGTAAGTTTCTCTGTGGGGCATACCAGGAGAGGCGGTCCCGTAGGTATGAGGGTCCTAGGCCGTATAGGGCTTTAAAGGTTAAAACTAGCACCTTAAACCTGATCCTGTACTCCACCGGGAGCCAGTGCAGCTGGTATAGCACCGGGTGAATGTGATCTCGCAGTGAAGACCCCATAAGGAGTCTCGCTGCAGCATTCTGCACCCGCTGGAGTTTCTGGGTCAGTCTCAAGGGCAGCCCCACGTAGAGCGAGTTACAATAATCCAGTCTGGAGGTGACCGTCGCGTGGATCACAGTGGCTAGGTCAGGGCGAGAGAGGTTTGTAGCTTCGAAGACACTATCCAACCATCTTGTCCTCTGTCGTTCCTTTCTCCTTGTGCCCTCCATCTTTCCCAACATCAGGGTCTTTTCCAGGGAGTCTTCTCTTCTCACGAGGTGGCCAAAGTATTGGAGCCTCAGCTTCACGATCTGTCCTTCCAATGAGCACTCAGGGCTGATTTCAACATCTACATACACCCTAAAGCCGATAAAACACAGGAAAAAAGGAGGCTACCACCTCAACCAAAAACTCCTCTAACCTCAATCAGCTGGAGTGAGGGTGCCATGGGGCCCACAGATGTTGGAGTCATAGCCAGGAAGAATTCTGGGCTGCCTCTAGACTTGACTGAAAATTGTCCTCAAAGGCATTTGGAGCAGGAAATAGCATTGTAGGCGCCTTTTGTTGAAACATTCTAACAGGACTGGTGGGAAGTGCACAACCTCCTGAATAACCCCAGCTAAAGAACTTTGTTACGTTTATTTTTATGTTTTTGTGGATGCAGCTTTGATTAAGTAACAGAGTCAGAGATAAGGCATATGGCTAGTCTAACAGGCATGAAGGTTGATAATCCTGGAAATCTATCTTTCTACTTCCCATCCTTACGGCTACCTTTTTTTGAGGGTGGGTGATGATGTCTGGAAGCAGATACTTTAAAAATCCTTGCATAATAAGCTTCCCTTGAAGTACTTTTATATATTGAAGTTAGACGCACTTGTCGCAAAAGCTGGCACCAGGAGTCTGTTCAGTGCAGATGACCAGTATTCAATAATAATGTTTCCAGTGTTTGAGTCACCAATACAAAAACAGCTTGGGTAACTTTGTTTTGCTGGCAAAAATATTTTGTGTTTGTGTGTGAGAGAGACAGAGATCCAGGCAGCCCTTGTGTTCTTTAGACTGCCTCTCCTGTACTTTGCAGGAATTTAGCTATGACCACTATTGTCACAGGTGGGTCAGATGCTATCATATTTCATTATTTATTTATCCATTGCATTTTTAAAAAATGGTCTTTCCTCTAAATTGAGTTCAGAGTGGTATACAACAAAAATAAAAAGAACAACAGATAGCTACCCTCAAAAACACACACACACATGTAACTTTTTTAAAAATAAAAAAATACCCTCAGCAAATTAACAATTCTGTTATTGATGCTGCTTGTGGAAGTAATCTTCTGCTTCCGAATGATCAAATGCTGCCTGAATATCAGAATCAAAGAGGATAAGCACACTTTCAAGATGAGGGGATTCCACAGTCTGGGTGCCCCTAGTTAGCCCCTGTGTGTTCACAAACTGGCGATGGATGCAGAGAGCAATGTTCAGGATCTATATTGCCAGGCTATCTCCTTCCACTTGTGCACAGTTGCTTAGAAAGCTTTCCTCCTGTTGTTCACATTATTTATAGCAGTCAAAAATCAAGTACTCTGATTTATATACATATACACAAAACGTTTGTCATTATATTGCAAGTTCCCTGCATCTAGATATCCAGAAACATACAGTTGTGCCTTGGATCCTGAATGCCTTGGTACTTGGACATTTGGCTCCGGTTTGTGAACATTCTTTGGAAGCTGAATGTCTGACAGGGTTTCCATGGCTTCCAATTGGCTGCAGGAGCTTTCTGCAGCCAACCAGAAGCTGCGCCTTGGTTTCTGAACGTTTTGGAAGTCGAACGGACTTCTGGAACGGATTCCATTCGACTTCCAAGGTACTACTGTAATGTGTGTTTATGTCTGAGCAGACGGTTGTTCCTCATTCAGCTGCATTTTATTCCATTACATTATTCCATTGCATTTCTAGCCCCCCTTTTTCTCTGAGGAGCTCAAGGCGGTGCACACGGTTCTCTTCCTCCCCATTTGACCCTCACAGCAACCCTGCAAGGTAGATTAGGCTGAGAGGTTGTGACTGGCTCAAAGTCACCCAATGAGCTCCATCATAGTCAAGTAGTTGTGTTGGGATGTTGGGATGATGCCTGATGGCCCCACCTCTTTGTTGCAACACCTGCACCAGGAACCTGTGGGTACTTGTACACATGTAGGACCCTCTGCAAATATCCATTCCAATGTGGTGTGGGCCAAGTGCAATCCTATCCCTGTGTCTGTGTACATCTGTACCTGGCTGGGGCAAAGGAACGAAAGGAGGGAAGTCACCGGTGCAGGAGCAGGAGACCAGAGGTCCTCTAAGGTGCGCAGAAATATAATTTATTGAACCCCAATGCATTTTGAATGTTCTTCATCAGGCTGCTTTCCGGTGTGCTCTGTTCAGAGTGATCCCACTATAAAAGGCACACACAATCACAGGGGAGGTTATGTTTTACTGATGGCGGTGGTATGTTCCTCAGTACCTGCTGCTGTGAATTGCTGTTGTACTCCAGCCTTGCTTGTCTACTGAGAGAACAGGACTCTGAACTCACTGGGCCTTTTGTCCTGAACAAGCAGAGCTGCTCTTCTTGTGAAGATGCCAACTTCTTTTCACCTTGCTTCAGAGGCTCCCCCCACCCTGCTGCCTGAGTTACAGTGGGTGCTCTAGTCCAGTTTTTAGATTCTCTTCCCCCACGCCGGCACCCCATGGCTTGGAAATGCGTCGCTGGATTCTTGGGCTCCATGCCCTGTGTCAATGTAGGAGTGCCTGCGGGTGGACGCTTTATGTCAGGAACACTTTTTTTGCACCTTTAAAAATAGCATGTGTGCACGACAGCTGTAGGACTTTGTCGCTCAACTTGAAATAGTAATCTTAAACAGAGATATTACCGTGCCCTCAATGAAAGCGATTGGCAGAAACTATTATTATCTTGTGTGCTGCTCCCTTGTAGGGAACAAATGCTTTGCTGCCTCATTCTCATACAAATCCTTCTTTTTCTATCCAGATATTTTGTAAAATACCTTGCGGAAGTTCTGTTCGTAAAGGTGGATATAGATTTAAGACACATAGCTGTAATTACCTATAACTTCTGTACAGTGGTACCTCGGGTTACATATGCTTCAGGTTACATACACTTCAGGTTACAGACTCCGCTAACCCAGAAATAGTACCTTGGGTTAAGAACTTTGCTTCAGGATGAGAACAGAAATTGCATGGCGGCAGCAGGAGGCCCCATTAGCTAAAGTGGTGCTTCAGGTTAAGAACAGACTCCGGAACGAATTAAGTACGTAACCAGAGGTACCACTGTACTGTGAATTACGCATTTGTTGATTTGATTTAATTTCGTTATGGATCGCCTTTCCACAGTAAGCTGTGCTCAGACTACCTTACAACAAACATTCACTTCGCAAAATGAGAAGCGTTAGGGTGGGGTAAAGAAGCAAGTTTACAGAATGTATCAATCAGTTCAGATAGCTGAATATGCCTGCATTGTAAGGGGTTGGACTAGATGATCCTCAGGGTCCTTTCCAACATTCTATGATTCTATGAGATAGGTTGAAAATCAGTAATACAGCATACCGAATAAACACACAGGTAAAAAAAAGCTAAGGAGCAAGGTAGTTATGCCCATTTTACAGAGCGATGACTGAGGCTGAGAAGGATTGACTTGCCAAGGGCACCTGGAGAGTTTGTAGCTGGGCTAGGATTTGAATCTAACACTTCTTCAGTGGAAGACTGGCCTGCTGAAGTGCTTGCTAGCACCTGCAGAGTAAGAAATAAGGTTGAGGAAAAAATTCCTTGCCTTAGGCCACCCAGTGAGTTCAGGAGTGGGTTCTCAGTTCAGGTTATGGCTGGGCATCCTCTGCTGGATCTGTACAGTCGCTCAACCGTTATCCTGCTGCAACTATTACCAGTAAATATCACACAGTCTTTTTCTCCCCACGTTAGCTGCTTCCAATGCTACTCCACCGACATACACAATTTCAATTAATTGACTTTTCTCCCCCAGTTGAATTTGTACAGTAGGATTCGGGGCTAAAAGGAAAAAGGGCATTGTTAGTGAATAGCTTTTAAATGACATCCTGCATAACCCCACCATTAAGACTTCAGGGAATATTTTCAGTTCTGTATCCATCTGTGTGTATACCTTGAACTACACTTTGAGATGGCGGAAACTTTATGTACATGTCGTTATTTGGAAAATTATTGTTAGTTCGATTAGTTCAGCTCCTCCCTCGGATAAGGACATATTTCTTAAAAGGGGGGGGGGGGGAGAGAAATCACAGTAGTTACAGTTCAGTGTTTGTATGAAAGGCAATTTAGTTTTCTAGTAACAACATTTCCATGATGCTTTTATATAAAGGTCAGTGGTATGTAATTATGTGGTGGACCAGTGGCAGGTGCTGTGTAACAGCAATTGCTGCCTTACATGTTAAATGTAATAATTATGCTAAGGAGCTACTTTGAAAAGTGTAGGAGAATATAATGCTTGTACAAAAAAATTTAATGTTGCACTTGTCATAACATCTAATTTAGTAATACGCATTAAGAGTAAACCAGTGTTTTAATTTTGCATTGGAATTTTTATGCCGTGGCTATTCAAGGAAAAGGCGTTTTGTTGCAATGCTTTTGCATTTGTATGAATGCAACATTTTGCTGCAGTGTATTGTATTTATTGTACAGGCAGAGCTTGGGCATCTTTTTTTGCTTACGTGAAAAGATCCCCACTACTTGCTTCTAAAGAAGCATTTAACAGCTACTGTATCAGCAAAATAACAATAAACAAACAAATGGAGGACATTGTAAATTTGAGTCATTGAAGGGTTTCTTTTTTAAAGGAAAGTAGGTGACGCTGTGGGTTAAAGCCTCAGCGCCTAGGGCTTGCCGATCGAAAGGTCGGCGGTTCGAATCCCTGCGGCGGGGTGCGCTCCCGCTGCTCGGTCCCAGCGCCTGCCAACCTAGTAGTTCGAAAGCACCTCCGGGTGCAAGTAGATAAATAGGGACCGCTTACCAGCGGGAAGGTAAACGGCGTTTCCGTGTGCGGCTCTGGCTCGCCAGAGCAGCGATGTCACGCTGGCCACGTGACCCGGAAGTGTCTCCGGACAGCGCTGGCCCCTGGCCTCTTAAGTGAGATGGGCGCACAACCCCAGAGTCTGTCAAGACTGGCCCGTACGGGCAGGTGTACCTTTACCTTTACCTTTATGTGATGCAAAGTCACTTGAGATTTCCCATTTATCAGATTTTGCATTATTTTTAAATAAATAAAAGCGGGTGGTGCTGTGGGTTAAACCACAGAGCCTAGGGCTTGCTGATCAGAAGGTCGGTGGTTCGAATGCCCGCAACGGGGTGAGCTCCCATTGCTCAGTCCCAGTTCCTGCCAACCTAGCAGTTCGAAAGCACATCAAAGTGCAAGTAGATAAATAGGTACCACTCCGGCAGGAAGGTAAACGGCGTTTCCGTGCGCTGCTCTGTTCGTCAGAAGCGGCTTAGTCATGCTGGCCATGCTGTACCCGGCTCCCTTGGCCAATAAAGCGAGATGAACGCCGCAACCCCAGAGTCGGCCACGACTGGACCTAATGGTCAGCGGTCCCTTTACCTTTACCTTTATGTGATGCAAAGTCACTTGAGATTTCCCATTTATCATATTTTGTATTATTTGTAAATAAATAAAAGCTGTGAGTGAAATCCAATCCGGAGTCGATGGATGTGATGGGAGTTGGTTTCTCCTCCCTCTTTTTGCAGCCCTCATGCCCCAGTCTGCTTAAGAGGGTTCCCCGCCCCCCCAGAACAGATTTCAGAGATGCAGGATGGAGGAGAGGAAAGGTTTGCTTGCACAATCAGAAGTCTGTGTTGCGCACTCAGGACACCACAACTAGATAGCACCCTGTGAGGTGAAGGCTTTTTGAAAAGCAAACAAATGCTGTAATAACATGAGACAGTCATAATACAGACCCGACTCTTTTCATTTGCAGTTTTGCTGGGCTGCATTAAACCTGACCCCCTCCCCCAAATAAACCCTAATGAGGGAAAAATTGAAACAGACGTATTAATCTGTGAACAGGTTATAGCAAGAGGTATGGAATTTTCTCTTAGGTTTTCACCCAGTTCGCATTTACTTGAGAGCTAAGTCCTCCTCAGTGAGGTTTACTTCTGTGTGAACACACATAGGATGGCAATGCCAGTGTGGCTGGGTAGGAGAGAATTTGTGGGAGTCTAGGATTTGTAAAATGTGGTGCAGAAACTTGACATGGTTCTAAGAAGGATCACAACACTGGCTCAAGGGGTGGCTTGCAGTGCACATGCTTGCATCATGGGAAGTGTAACTGTTTACATCTCCTATTTCCTGCAGCTAGAATGATACAATGTAGGATGGATGGCATTGAGGGGAGGGTATGTTTAAGCAGTCAGGTAAGAGATGGTAGTGACCTCAAGTCTGGAAAGGAAATTCTGCACCTGGCTCACTTTATCTAATAAATTGTCAGTCTCTATTTCACTTTTTATATTGTAAACTGACTTGTCATCTTCACATGAAGGGCAGTATAGAAATTTAATGAATAAAAACAACAGCAACTATGGTTGCTACAAGTGCTTGGCAGGGGGTTGGACTCGATGGCCCTTGTGGTCTCTTCCAACTCTATGATTCTATGATTCTATGATTCTAAGGTCTGATGCAAGGTGGGCTGTGAGAGGAGCATTATTACCAGATATCTGGTAAAAGATTAAGAAATTGGTCCCCAAATGCCTGGGTGTGTTTTGGTTCTGTGAAGGCTGAAGTTACCTGCTCTAGGCAATTTGCATTTGTAGAAATAAGTTGAGGGGAACACTCCTGGCAGCTCACATGGAGCTTAATGTTCAGTTTATTTCTTAAAATAGTATTTTTAAACCACCCTTCTTCCAGTGGAGTCCAGAGAAGTGAACAATAGAGAAAAGTTACCCGAAACAGCACGCGGATACAATGCACTAACATCCTTCACTGTACAGTGGTACCTTGGGTTACATTCGCTTCAGGTTACATACTCCCTCTAACCCAGAAATAGTACCTCGGGTTAAGAACTTTGCTTCAGGATGAGAACAGAAATTGTCCTCTGGCGGCGCGGTGGCAGCAGGAGGCCCCATTAGCTAAAGTGGTGCTTCAGGTTAAGAACAGTTTTAGGTTAAGTACGGACCTCCAGAACGAATTAAGTACTTAACCCGAGGTACCACTGTAATGTACAAGCTGAGGCTATAAAAGACAATACAAACTAAAAAAAAAAAACAGGCTGATGCAACAGAAACCCTTTAAAATTCCAGGGCAAATGAAAAGGTCTTGACGAAGGAATCTGCTTCTCTAAATGCGACACGAGGGTTCAGCTGAGTTGGTGGGAGTGGCAAGCAGTCAGAAATGAGAAACCTGCCAGGTGATGGGCACTGTGACAGCGTGGCAGATGGTTCTCCCAAGTTACAGATGAAGTCAGGGTGCGATGGTGAAGAAGGAGAAAATGCAGGAGCCAAGTGGTGTGAGGGAAAAAGTAGCTGGGGAGTGGACCGGACAAATGGTAACTTGGCTAGATTTTATTTACTTAAAGAATTTGTGCCACCTAGTAAAAAAAAAGAAAAAGAGCACTGGGCAAGTTTCAAACTTGAGAGAGTTGTAAGCATTGTTGGAGGCCTGAAATGAAGGCAACAGACACAGGTTCAGCGAAAGAAAGCAATATCTCTGTCACCACCACCTCTTTTGCTAATTTGGTGTAAATGGGATTCTTGTTATATTCAGTGCATCTTTGGGTGTCACATGAGGTGGAGGAGCTTAGAGTCACTCAGAGGTTGCTGTGAGTGCAAAATGAGGATTTGTAGATCTCTCTTGCAGAAGGATAGTTTGCAGAGTGCACCCATCTTACCGCAGTGGAGGTATGTCTGCAATTCCACTTGGCTGCAGTACAGAAAATAAAAAAAGAAAAGGGAACTTTCTTCTCTTCCCCCAACCCCCATATTGTGTCTGAAGCTGCTCTAAGAACACAGCATCTTATCTTTAAAAACTACACAAGATTCAGAGACGTAAGTGTGAGAGTGGATGTTTTTCAATTTACATGTAATCACCTATATTTTAGTTAACAGCCTTAATTCCATGCTGCCTTTTTAGCATATACTTCCTGAAAAATAAATAGAAATACATGCTGTATAACTATTTGTAAGAGTCAGTCTAAAAAGTTTTCTAAGTTTAAAATACATAAGTTTGCTTATTCAGCCATCTAAAATTGTGCAAATATTTGCGCAACATGAACTAGTAATAAAATTGTGATTTTTGGCTATTCAGCTATGGTTGAGTTAGGACTCTCACCTCAAACTGAGGATGTTTCCAAGAAATGCAGGACAGTAATGAACAGGATGGGAGATGGGGAGAAAAGAGTATGGTTCTGACCAGTAAAGATTTAGGAGAGAGGACATTAGGGCTTAAATTGATATCTTATTACATATTCATATGTATATGGAATTATATTGAGTCAGATGATAGTATATTCTGTAGAGCATAAGATCTAAATATTAAAATGCATTGTTTAATTGAGATAAATTGGTATAGATAATTATCTATCAAAACTGAAATCAAAACTAAGAGTTACAAACTTGATTATTGTTTGGAATCTTTAGATAACTTGGGAGGAATTATTGATAAAAGAAGTTTAAATGTCTGTTGCTCAATTGTACCTGCCAATCAAAGAATCTGGGAATCTGGATTACAGTTTGCTCACAAATGTCATTCCAAAATCATCTTAATGGCTGCTACAGAAAGTTTTCAAAGGATCATACTACAGGCTGGGCAGAGGTAACAAAAATCTTGAGTTCCATCGTAGTATGACTTAAAAAAGAAGGAGGGCGTGTTAATCTGTGCTTGCAATCCTCAGATTTGATGGTATATTGACACTGAAAGTAAAGCGAAGGTTTTTCCTTCATAGATAGCTTAACAAAATAAAACACTCAATTTCACTCTGCGGCCTGGTGAACTGGACTTTCCACAGAAGAGAAGTGTTTACACTGCTATACATTTTCTTATCTGTGCATCTGAACTTTTTCTCATTTCTCCCGAAGAGAAACGAAAGAACTGACACGCTTCAATTTTCCTGTTAAGAACGCCAGCCAATTCAGTTTAAGTCAGGCACGTTTGTTAGAAACCGATCCTGCATTCCCTTTAAGGAGAAAATTGTGCCGATAGATCTAAACTATTATAACAAAAGGGTAATAAATACAATATTATTCTTTGAGAATGTGTAAAATCAAACTAAAGATTCGGTTTGGGGGGAAGAGAAAAAGATTGTAATTGTTAGGCGAATCTTTTGCTTGGCATTTGGGCCACACCATTTATTTATTTTTCTTAAAATCAGAGCCTGCTGGTATATTTACATTTTAATAACAATTCAGCTTATGGGCATGGTATACATCGGGCAGAGTGCAGATGTGCTACACATAAGAAAAGCCTGCCTGATGGCACTTGTCCAAGATGACTTCACTGCTTTGTTATCGGAAGCCATGCGTTTCTCTGGCAGACAACTCCTTTTAAAATGTGATTGCCTAGGTTGTGAAGCATGTTCATTGAAGAAAAAACTCTCCCAAAAGATTAACTAGGATCTGCTTCACACTTTGTGTAGCAATCATGTTTACTGTGGCAATGCTGCTATTTCCCAAAGTAAACACACTGAGTGTGAAGGGCAGGTGTGGATCTGCAAACACGTCCTGCAAGTGTAGTCAGGAGCCCTGACCTGAGGTGTGCAGCTTCTTTCATGCTTTTTGTCTTTACTGTGGGAAATACTAGTTTGACTGTGACAAACATGATTGTGGTGCGAAATGAATATACTAGACTTAAGACATCTTACTATGTGAAGTCTCACTACATTCAGTAGTGCCTTCTCAGCAGTGGCTCCCCAGTTACAGAACTCAATTTTAAAAGATTCAGATTACTCTAATTTGCCAGGAAAAAATCCCAGTTCACTGTTACACCCCTCCCTCCAAATTCACTTTTAAACTCTCTTTTCTATAGGGACTTTGCAGTTTATTGAGGTGGCTCCTTTAACTTAGAATATAAATTTTGTTACATTGCTGTTTGCATGTATTGTTGTGCTTGATTGTTGATTTATTTTTCTGTGACATGATGCCTGCTGCTTTTATTGTGTCTAAATATGGTATTTGTTGCTCGGGGCTCACGCATGAGGAGCAGCAGGATGCAAATTATAATTAATAATAAGAATTGATTAATAATAAACAGATTTGTAGATTTTTGTAGATTTTGAGAAAAGATCTTATGTGGCTTGAAATACATTGTACTTCTCAGGATATTTTTTTTATTAAAGATACTTCCAAACGCCTTTTGGGATATTTCCTTTGGTTGATTTTTGTGTCACAATGAGTGTTTATAAATCAGACCAAATCACCTGATATCTAACTCTGTAATGATGTGCCTTTTGGAAGACACTGTTAAAAAAAAAAAATTGAGGGGAGAAAATTCCTCAAACTGTGGAGAAATTAGAAGATTGCGAAAATCATCTTAAGCCTGAGATGTACCAGCTTTCAAAAGTTTACTGAGATTTTTTTTGCTGCACATCTTAGAAATGAGAGAAGGGAGATTATATCTTAACCAACTTGTTCCCATGCAGTAGGGCATAGGTCTCCTTTCCCTTCAGTGCTTAAAAACTTAACAGAATTGCTGGATATTTTTGCTGTTAAATTATTGTACCTGTGTTATAACCGAAATACAGATGAGCCTTTGGCCTGTCCACCCCTCCTGCACCTCCCTTTTGCCATTTAAACTATGAAGCCACTCATTATCAGGAGTTCTGTTTTTCATCTAAACAAGGGAACTCTTGTTCCTAACTTTGAAACAAGCCAGGATGTCAAATTTTAAGTTTAGTTTAAACTTAGATTATTTATCTTAAACTTTGTTTTGACTTGTTCTGAAGCTGATAACCATAGTTTGGTGGTTTGGGCTAAACAGGAAACTGTGGTTAATTAGAAGCTTCTGGTTTAATCATGAAGTAAGAGGTTCCTGCTTACCTGAATGCTTAAGGCGAATTGTACAGATCCATAGGTAGATAGAATTCACTTCTCAGGGCAGTTATTACAATGACACTAGTGCTAAAGGGATTGGCTGTAGCTCCTTGTTGATGACATACATTGTGGAAACCTCGGGTAATGTGTGAAACAGCATATGCTTCCACCATAAGTAAAAAAAAAGGAAACCAGATGAAAACATAACTGCCTGACCTCCTAGTTTCGCAGGATTCATTGTGAATGAATGGTTTTCTTTGCCCAGCATGAATAACAGGTTTGCTTTCCTTATCGTTTGTTAATAGACTTTGATAACATTCCTGTTTCCTTTTCCTGCTTTGTCGTTGGAAGCTATCAACTGGGCAATAGGAATTTCATTGTAAATTGTGAGATTAGTTTCTGCTCATTTGTTACAGTGCTTCGTCTGTGGGGCATCTTGTGGGATGATGATTGGCTTCCAAATTTTTGAAGTTTGCAAAAACCTTGCATGGAACAGTATGGGGAATGTGACAACCATTTCCAAATGGGAGGGGGGAGCCAGTGCAGAAATACTGACCCATACATGTAAGATTTTGGGGTCTTGTAGATGGAATGGTCTTACTAAATACTTCAAACTTTTGGAACTTTTGGGTAGCACAGCACTTCTCAGACTTTAGGACCTAATGTGGTCCAGATTGGTTGCATAATGAGGAACTGTCCACCGCTGGGTCTTTTTTCTTTCTTTCACCACCTGGCTTCACTACTGATGGTGCACTTTTAAAAGAAACAGGCTCCCTTTATATAAATGTATGTGTCATGTTTAAATTTTATTGAAATACTCTCTCATATACACCAATATTAGTAATTAAAATGAAAAATAAAATGCAGAGTTATTCAGTATTGCAGATTCGGGGAAAGCAATCTGAACTTCACATATACACTAATAGGATGCGGACTGGACATCTTGGAGCTGTGATGGGTAGGTCAATGAAAAGGTTGACGCAATGTGTGACAGGTGCAAAAGAGCCAAATTTGATTTTACGGATCCCATTAGAAAAGGAATTGAAGATAAAACTGCTAGTGTCATAATTTATTTATCTCTCCCCCCCCCCCGGGAGTACAGGCGGTGGTCATTTTGTGTGTCCAGTTGACACACGACCACTGAAATGCAGGTCATTTTGGACCCAGAAGAGGGCAGAGTGGGGGAGGAACAGACTTATGCATGCTCTGCCAATGTGTGGGGGACAGGAACAGAACCCCTACACAAAATGGTTGCCGCCTCTCCCCCCCCCCTTACAAATTTGTGGTATGACCATTTGGCATGTAGATTTCTGGTCACCACATGTCATAAAGACTATTTTAGAGTGGAAAAAGTTGAGTTAACAGATGAATTCTGTTTCAAACACCAGGGTAACATTTTGATTGGACGTCTCGTAGTTCTCTGTAGCTGAGAAACTACATGGTTTCATTGGAACAAATTCCTAGTCTTGCCTAGATTATATAAGGCCAGATTTGCTCTAAGTGAGTTCCAATGAGCCAACGGTAAAGTGGCAATTCCATCCACATTTTGCTGGGAGTAATCTCACCGGGGCTTTCTTCTGAATAGGGGTGTGTAGAATCGCAGAGTGTGTAGGCAATTGTAAAGTTGGTTCTGCCTTAAAATTACAACATTTTGGTTGGAGGTTGTTAGCTGCAGCAGTACAGTTTTAGGGAAGCCTCTGAGGTTTATAGATATCTTGTTAGGTTCCAATTATCTTGTTAGGTTCCAAAGGGTTGGCATGTAATTTAATGGTGGGACAAAATGACTGGCTTCTACATGCAACCATGGTAGCTAAACACTTAATGTTCCAGTGCCAGAAAGAATGACCACCCCCTCTGTGCACTGCTTGGAGGACATGATTATGCTAGCTGCATATCAAGAGCTTTTCAAAATGGAAGCAGGATGTGCCAGGCATATAGACCTCTTACCCTGATTTGTTTGCATAAAGTTGACCCCCCCAAAGGTGCTATTTAAATTGGGACAGCCAACTAAGAATGTTCCTTCCGCCCTTCCAGCTTTTCCATGCCCGCCCACCCACGCACAATGATGGTTTGCTGTTGTTTTACACCCCGTTTTTTTCAGCATAAGAGGTAAACAACAACAAAACCAACAATAAAAAATGAATAAAAAAACCAATCTGGTTTATTTTTTACTTTCAGAATGCGAGTACAAAGTATACCAAAGCTGAAGATGGAAGTGGCACTCTCAGTTATGAATGGCAATCTTTCATTTAAATTGGTGCTTTTTCATAAACAAACCAAAAGCTCGGCCAAATCATAGATTGCCACTTCCATTTCAGAAAAGTTAATCACTAAGATATGTGTCCTTGTTCACATTTTGTAGCAGAGGAACAAACCATATCCATTTATTCCGGTGAGTCTACTCTAAATCTGACTTAGTTGAGTTCAACCTGTTGTTTTAAATATGTAAATACATTATTCTGTGTGGAAACCCCATTTGTTTTATCTGATTTTTAGTTGATGCCATGAAACTTGTGATCCTTTGGGGCATGATATAGGTTGAAAATCTGAATGAATATGGAATTAAATAAAAGGTTAATTTTTACTTTGACTTTGGCAAGCTCAGTATAAACATGGTTTGGGAATGTTTGCTCTGTATGCCTCACAATAACTTTTTAACCAGCTTTTCTTCCTTATAAAGTAATTCGTGATTGAAGGTTATTTTATCTGGGCATGTGGCTGCATTGATTCTCCAGTACTTATCTCTGTCATAATATTCATTTCCCTGTCCATGCAAAACACTGAGTTCCAAGAAAGAGCTTTGCTGAGGTGCATGACGTTGTTTGGCTGAATAACTCCATAAGTGGATTTCATACAAAACACACTTCCTAAATTTATAAAACCTTCTTAAATTAAGAAAATGAAGGGTTATGCTGTTGGTTTTGTGAATAGTTCATAGGCAGGTAAGCAGTAGATGTGAATAAACGCTTTCTCTTGCCAGATGGCATACAATATCCAACCTGAGTAGGCACTCTTTTTTTTTTAAAAAAAGAAGCCAACAGAAAAATCAGATTAGCTTTTGACTTTGGCTCCAGATGGTATACAGTATGGAACAGAATTGCGGATTATGTGACATAACTTTCACTCCTAGGTAACCTGGTTGACAAAGGCCATGTACTTTATAGCAACGAGGCCCTCTGGGATTCAATGGATAGAGGAATTGCTCTTTCTATAGTGTGCATTTCTCCTTGACCCAGGAAATAGGTTTATGCTTCTAGCCAGCAGTGGCAGAAGAAATTGTTTCACTACTAAATTAAGCCTGGTTACGACTAGCTGCAGCTTTGCAGCCTCAGAAAGATAGTTTGAACAAGGAACACATTTCTTCATATCAGCGAAAAACAATAAAATGTTTTGTTTTTGTTAAACTAAGCAGATTGTTGTTTTTTTTAAAAAAAATATATCTGTGCATCAGTAGCACAGCTTGAAGTAAGCGTACAACAAGGGAGGCCAGACTTTAGGTGTATGGGATTACTTTGATCTTTACTAGAATCCCAAGATGCCCTGGAGTCAGATATAAAAGAAATGCACTTATAATTAAAGAATTCTGCACAATAATTTGTTTTGAGTACCAGAACTGAACTGAGCTCATATGCTTTTCACTCAAAAAACAACTTAGTAATCCTCCCAAGTGTGACACCCACAAACATTTTGTAGCTAAACAAATGGGAGTCAAAAATTTCTGTTGTCTTTATTAAACCATTCAGAACCTATGTCACTACATAATCATTCAGAAAAAGGAGAGGTATTACAACATAGCATCGTGGACATCCTGTCTACTATACCACCTGATGGATTGTTATACAGAAACAGTTCCTTTGTCTATGGCAGGTATAAAAACATGTATACAGTAATATATATGTTACTGTATATGTTACTAATGGACGTCTCGTCTAGTGTCCATTCTGGCGAATGTCCGCGGCAAACCCGGAAGTAGTGGAACGGGTTACTTCCGGGTTTGCCGCATGCGCTGAAGTGCAAACCGCACCACACGCGTCCGTGGTGCTTTGCCCTGCGTCCTTTTCGGTTAGAGGCCGGGGCTCCAGAGCAGATCCCGGCCATGAAACAAGGTATGACTGTAGAGGATAAGCCCTTTCCCTGAATATTGGGCAGTGAACTGAGGTCCATTTTCATCTGTCCCTCTACAAAAAAGAGATGCTACTAGAGAATTAACTGCTTTTGAATGATTGGTTAAAGATACACCACACTTCTGTAAAGGGACTGGTCTCTATATTGTATAAAATTCTGATCGATGTCCTCCTTTGGGGCCCAGAGCCAAAAGTCATGGTGGGACTCTAATTGGGACATGTAGACGGATGGCAATCAGCAGCATGGTCTGTAGGCCAAGCCTCCATAGAGGTCTTTGTCAGCTCAAATGCACCTCATTCTGCAACAGCTTTCCCTGGTACAGCTTCACTGTATAGGTGGGGCTACAGCATGTTTGGTACATATAGACACATGTGGTGGGATTGCACAGAGGTGCCTGAATTTTGGAATAAGGTTTCTGCTGAGCTCTCTTTATTACTTCATCTTTCCACCTGACACTTTTGAACCTGTATATGGAAACAGAATAGGAATTGAGAAGCAAAGAACTCATTTCTTACAGGACTATCCCTATTAAATCCAAATGAGTTTCTTGTCACTAGTGTTGTTTCATCAAATCAAAGTTGCTCACAGGTGTTATCCACACAGGAGTTACCGTATTTTTCCATTTATAAGATGCCCCCATGTATAAGACACCCCCTATTTGGGGGGACTCTTCTTTAAGAAAATGGGGGAAATGGCCCCCATGTATAAGACGCTCCTAAATTTTGAATATTATTTTTTAGGAAAAAAACCTAGTCTTATACATGGAAAAATACGGTACTTTCCCCCCCTGGGAGTGTTGCCAGAATTTACCTGCAAAATGGCTTCATCCCAAAGTGTCTCATCCTTTGCAAGCAGTAATCCCAAATTAGTGAAGATTACCCATCATATGAATGAAGGTAGAGATGCATAGAGGAGGAGGTATTTATGCTTAAATGCTTGGGCATGCACTTGTAGTAAAGAGCTTCAGGATCATAGGTATTTATTTATTTGGTGATTTATTCAGTTTCAGGACCCCATCTCAAAAGCTCATGGTGGGCTAATGATATGTTAATCACAAAACAATATGGCCACTTTCTTGAGCCCCTGCTGCTGTTTATGGTCACTCAAATCTGCTGTGCAGACCTCTCTTCTCTGAGCTAGTTCCAGAATGGTGGGAGCAGAAGGCAGGTTGCATGTATAACAAAATACGACTAGATTTTTGTTCTGCATGTTTCTCTCTCTTTTAACTACTGCAGTCACATTACAGAATACACATTTAAATTATGCAGAGGCAAATTATTAGAGGCATATGTAGGTTTTTGCTGCTGAATCTTCCTTTTAACAGTAATCACTCAACAAAAGTATTGCACAGTCATCCCCTGGGGCAAGTGTTAACCCCATGAAAGAAAGGAGAGCTATGCTTACATATCAGACATTACATGCCACATCTTAATGGGTTGTGGTTGGGTCACGTTGAAGATGGAAGTCATGTTGCTGTTGCCTCTTGTTTCTTTTTGTCAGGAAAGATAATTCGTGCCATTTTAAACTTCTATATAAATAGCTGGAGTGGGTATCTATGTATTAACAACCAAACCTGGAAGGGGTCGGCAGCAGGGAGGGGGCGAGCAGTTGGGTCAGTGGGGTGGGGGTGCTGGTGGGGATGCCCTGAATTGCCTTCCCCAAATGTTGGAGGGTATGGATTGGGCTGCAAAGAGAACCAATGCAGTCAGCACTCCCTTACAGAGAACTAGTGGATATAACTGAGGATTGTGCAAAGGCAAACTTGGGTTTGTCACAATGGGTTGCATCCAACTAAGTTCTACTTAAAGTAGACCTACTGGATTGACTGGAACTAAGTTAGTAATGTCCATTATTTTCAACTGGTCTGCTCTGAGAAGAATTAACATTGGATAAAACCCTGGCTGTAGTTCTATACTGTACACTCAACCACAGATTTGCCAACAAGTATTTATTTTATTTTCAAAGCCTGGGTGGTTGATTTCACATTTTATATCTCTCCTTGTGTTCTTAAGAATACAAAAAAATATAAAAAAATATAAAAAAATGGGTACTTCTTGGTCTTCAGTTGCATGCCATAAAGCAGCTGTTCTGGACTACTGAAGAGTATATATGTAAAAATAACTTGGCAATAGTTATCAGTGTTCCAGGTTGGAAGCTTCAGGATAGCTTATTGCAGTAGTATCTAGTGCCATATTGCAGAAAACGCATGACAGAGAGAGAGACTGGAAGTTCTGGTCCAACCCTCTGTCCTGCTGGTACACTTCTGGCCCTGCTTCTGTCATTCCTGCACAGTAGCTGCCGTTCACAGTGAAAAGCAAAGAGACATGTGCAAAGCACTTATTTTATCAATGCCTTTAAAATTAGTTTTTGAACCTTCAATAAGTGATCCTGAATTGGGAGTATAATAAAAAAACAGCTCCATCAGTATTAAATAACAGGGCAGATAAAGCCCTTTGATGCACACATGCACAGGTAAGTCCCTGGATCAGGATCCATGCCCAAATAATGTAATGTTGTTTGTCGATGCCACTCCGCGGCTGATGTACGATGAGCCAAGCCATCAGTTACCCATTCCAGAGAATTTGTTTTATGGGCGCAATTTTATTATTGGCTTTGCTCTGTTCACAGTCTTAATTTTGGTAGCAACGGCCCTATTTCTATTTGCTTGCAACCCCCTCCCCCAACTCTCTTATCATCCCTGACCACTGATTATGGAATTGGATTCCAGCTACACCTTGAGGTCCCCCCTCCCCATCCCTGATTCAGGCAGCCAGTGCGCACACCAATGCAGATGTGTAGGTAAGCTAACAAAAGTCTTATGTGGTAATAACTTTTGTGGATGTATATACTTGAAGGACTTTCATACCCTGTTCGTCAGCCAAAATAGACCCTGGAGTGGTTTGTACGGATCAGTCATAAGCCTCCTGCCCTGAGGCTTACCATGCAAAAGAAAGAACACGAAAGGAAAAAGGGAGGAGGAATGCAAACTTGGGTGCTGGTTCTTCCTTCCTTCTTATAATTGCCAGCTGGAAATGAAAGCTGTTCAAGGAAATGAGAAGCTGAAAGATGCAGGTCTCTCAGCTGCACCAATGTAATGGCTCTGCTTCCCTTTCCTTCCTCCCTTTGCTACCGTCTGATGTAATAAATGCTGCTAGGGGATAGCTGATGGAAGGAGAGGGGAACTTGCATTCAATTGCTCTGCTATAGCAAGGGCAGCCTTATTTTCAAGGCTGGTGCCTCAGGAAATATATGGATATTTGTATATTAGAATATATATGTATACCCATACCCACATATGCTATTTATCACATTGTGCTGTGTTT
Organism: Podarcis cretensis; assembly: GCF_951804945.1. Taxonomy (NCBI): domain Eukaryota; kingdom Metazoa; phylum Chordata; class Lepidosauria; order Squamata; family Lacertidae; genus Podarcis; species Podarcis cretensis. Next base: position 69,195,061 of record NC_137170.1, on the reverse strand, counting down.
CTTGGAAATGAAACAACAAAAGGATCAGAACTGCTTTTGATTTAGCAGTGGTGGCTGAAACCTTAGTTGCGCTGAAGTGAAAGGCAAATATCTCATTGGCTTTAAAAAAATAAATAAATCAGGATGCTAATCTCTGTGGTGATTGAAATTTTCCACAATTTATCTTTATTCACCCATAAGGGGGAATAAAGGAAAATTAATTTAATACGATGGAACACTTATTATGATTTTATGACTATCTCTTTTGATTTTTAAATGAAAATTTATATTTTTTTTAAAAAAATGTGTGGCATATGAAGAGAGTACTTGGCATTTAGTTAAGTAATTGCCTGGGACTGGATTGCACAAGTTGTCTGCACAAAAGAAATCTTAGAAAGGTGCGTTGGAGGGTGTAAAATTAGCTTGTGGGCTAGTTGAGTCGAACTTGTATTTCAGGTTGGTCCTGCATAGCTTTCTCATGCTAAAGACCTAGGAACATTCCAGAAGGAACATGCTGGATTGCAGTGTGTTCAGTTGTAAAGCAACCCCCCAGATCCAGGAATATTAGTATAGATCTAAAATCTATTTTGCCATCACGAATGATGCGTACCTTGTTAGCTTTGAGAACCAGTTTATGTATTTTTCTCACGTAAAATCTCTTTACATCTAGTACATGTGATTTGTTGAACTTTCAGAATTGTTCAATGGTAGGTTTGGCATTTCTTTCAGTACCGTATTTGAAAAGTATTTTAATTGCAGTTAATATGGTACATTTCGTTGCTATAAGATGTAGGTACCAGAGGATTCACCTTGTATTTCTATCATTTGTAGTTGCCAAACAATGTTTATGTTCATAACAGGAGTGTTGATACTCTATTACAGTTTAATTTGTTAATGAAACAAGATGTTCCTGCTACACTTTGGCTGTTAGAGGCCAGGTGCAATTAATTTATTTGTACTGACTGTGTGTAGGCGTATTCCAGCTAATGCCATTTAAGAGCTTTTATCTTTTATGTTCCTAATGAAGAGGGGCAGGTTTTCGGCAAGTAGAAAAGGATTTACTAATGAGTCATCTTCCCAGGACTGCACAGTTTTTTTTTCTTGTAAGACAGAGAGAGCAAAAGTGCTGCAGTTTTGAGCTGGGCAAAAACTATTTTGGAATAGCAACTTAATAGTGGAAGAGAGCTTGAAAAACTTGCTCAGCCTCTTGATTTCCTCCGCCAGGTTCCAATGATGATACAACTTCGGCTGCTATGTCTAAACCCCGAATGGGTGGGGAAGTTAACTGTTTGTGGAGGGGAAAGTGTATTTGGCGCTAATATATTTCAAACAGCATAATGAAGTTGACACAGCTTATGGAGGCAAGCTTTCATCTGGTATCGTTTGTTACTTCTGTGAAGTCTTGGCAGTTCAGTTAATCCCCAGTCATGTTCCCAGGATTAGAGGAACTCATGTAACATCTTCTTTTTTTCACCCTTAATTTTTTAAACTTTTCTGCCACAGTTGTACAAATACACAGTAATTTTTAACTTTTTTTTTTTAAATGAACATGTAGCACTTCTGTGCTACAGTTGTATAAATAAACAGTGAAATCAATATAGAAAACTACAATAAATGCATTAAACTCACCTAGAGTGAAGTGAACTTGCTTCAGAGAAGCTGCTCATCCTCCAATCCCACGACCCTCCCACCACGATTCTTTAAACTTGGAAAGGGCTGTGTGCCTTCCTCATTTTTAAGGACTCATTGGGTAAAGCAGATGTGCACCTACATGGCATGCACCTCTGAATGTATAACCCCCATCAAGTTTGCAACATGTATTTAGATGGGAAGATGGGAAGCTAACTGCACATGAAAGCAGTAATTTGCAGTGAGGCAACCTCTTTAGTCAGATGCTTATTTGAATGTGCATCCTATTTACTCTGCTTGCAGTCTTTCTGAACCGTGAAGGAGCATAAGGTAAAGGTAAAAGTATCCCTGACTGTTAAGTCCAGTCGTGGACGACTCTGGGGTTGCGCGCTCATCTCGCTCTATAAGCCAAGGGAGCCGGCGTTTGTCTGCAGACAGTTTATCCGGGTCATGTGGCCAGCATGACTAAGCCGCTTCTGGCGAAACCAGAGCAGCGCATGGAAACACCGTTTACATTCCCACCAGAGCGGTACCTATTTATCTACTTGCACTTTAACATGCATTCGAACTGCTAGGTGGGCAGGAGCTGGGAACGAACAATGGGAGCTCACCCCGCCACGGGGATTTGAACTGCCGACATTCTGATCGGCAAGCCCTAGGCTCAGTGGTTTAGACCACAGCGCCACCCACTTCCCAGTGAAGGAGCATATCTTTTGGCAAATTTTGAGGCTCCTTGGGGATGATATTGGGCTTGGAGAATCCATGCTGATCCTCTAAGCAGTTTTCGCTTGCTGCCTGCCCAGGTTTGAAGAGAATGTCACTGTAGAAACATAGAATTGTAGAGTTGGAAGGGACCACCAGGGTCATCTCATCCCACCCCCTGCAGTGCAGGAATCTTTTGCCCAGCATGGGGATCGAACCCACAAGCCTGAGATCAAGAGTCTCATGCCCTACTGACTGAGCTATCCAATCATTGTTGCCAGTTGTCTGCATGCTCATGTTGTTTATACTTCAGATTAGCCGAAAGTGATATGTGGGACATAAGAGGACAGACGCTTCCTTATGCTGTCCCACCATTGGTCCACTTAGCTGATTGACAGTGATGCTCTAAGACAAACTCGGCCCTCCAGATGTTTTGGGACTACAACTCCCATCATCCCTGACCACTGGTCCTGTTAGCTAGGGATGATGGGAGTTGTAGTCCCAAAACATCTGGAGGGCCGAGACTGCCTATGCCTGCTCTAAGAAATAAGGCAGAAGTGTCTCCCAGTACTGCTATACAGTATGAGTAACTGGAGATACCAGAGACTCAATCTTGGGACTTTCTGTATTCAAAAGTATGTGCTTTCCTACCGAAGTATTTCTGCCCACGTCTAACTAAATGGTGTGTAGCATATTCTACCTCTACAAGTGCTTACTTTTTGGTAGGGAACTTCTGCTAGCCTCCACCCCTTCCAGTATTGACACCATTCATCCACTCATTTACTCCCAAAGAATCCAGACATTTTTCTCTCTCAAACTGTTACATTTCCAGGGCCTACCCATTGTGTTCATCTCTTTTTCTTGTGGCCTTATGGAAGCTCCCTTTGGCTCAATATTGAATGCCCCCTGACTGTTTTTAGTTTGCTGTAATTATACACTGGTCAATGTACAGAGCAAGGCGACAAATATCCTTGACTACTCCAGAGTAAATAAAATATGTAGGGGAGAAAATGGCCTTCGAAACATTTTGAGATAAAGACCATATTATGCATAAAATATTAATGCAACGCTGAACAGGTAATTCATATCCTGCCGGTTGCCATTTTGCAGCATATTTTGAAATGGTCAACAACAATGCAAAAAACCAACTGTGATTGATAATCACGTTTAGACTACCCCAACTGTAGATCTGGGATTAATCTTGTTGAAAATTGAAGGTCAGCAGTAAAGTCTGTGTAGTGCGTGCTTCAAAGGGAGCATTCAAGTGCTGTCTACTGTTATTATCCTTAAGAGGAATTTCAAAGTCTCCAGTCTAGGGTAGAGAACCGGGGGATTACATTTACAAGAACAAAGACATATGGCCAAGGCAGCAGCTTGTTTACGTTAAACAAAACTTACTTTAATTGGCTTTTCCACTGAATTGTCCTTTGGTAGAGATTACTAAATGTTGAGTCATGTTTATGTATGCTAAGTTTGATTTCTCACTTAGTAAAGATTTAATTGTATGACTTCTTTTTTTTGGTGGGGGTGGGGAAGTCCCCAATAGCCTGAATCTATTTTGTCCAATGTGATTAATATAGATGGATTTCTCCTATTTTGTTTAATATGGGTGTTTGAGCCTATTGCATGCACAGTGTGCCTCTGCGGAAGGATCCTCATCAATCTGTGTTTGCCTTTCTCTCCCTTTGTCCCTTGCTTTTGGGTACCATGCCAGGCTGTTATGAGAAATGGGAGCTTGCGTTGCTTGACTGAGAGTAGGGGTGTGTGTAGGATTTGGTGGAAATTGGAGGTGTGCCCAGGCCTCTTCATAATGGCTTAGTGTGTGCTCACATAGCCCGTGAGTCCATCATGGACGGGCTCATGTTGGGCCATATGCCGATATCTGTTTGTAGGCACTATGTTTTTGTATCCTGGTCCCCACAATACTTTCTCCTAGAAGTTCAGAGTGCAGCTGTTTGCCCTGTGAGATGACATACTGTACCTAAGGTCACCAGTGATCTGAGCTGGATTTGTACTTGGATTTCTGATTTGTAACCTCAAATGTTTTAAAAAAGGTAAAAGGTAAACGACCACTGGGTGGTGAAGTCCAGTCAAAGGCGACTATGGGGGTTGCGGTGCTCATCTCGCTTTCAGGCCAAGGGAGCTGGCATTTGTCCACAGACAGCTTTCCAGCTCATGCGGCCAACATGACTAAACTGCTTCTGAAGCAACAGAACATCGTGACGGAAACGCCGTTTACCTTCCCGCCGCAGTGGTACCTATTTATCTACTTGCACTGGTGTGCTTTTGAACTGCTAGGATGGCAGGAGCTAAGACAGAGCAACGGGAGTTCACACCGTCATGGGGATTTGAATCGCTGACCTTCTGATCAGCAAGCCCAAGAGGCTCAGTTGTTTAGACCACAGTGCCACCCGCATCCCTCAAATGTTATACAACGTGTGTGTGTGTGTGTGTGTGTGAGAGAGAGAGAGAGAGAGAGAGCATGCAAAAAAGCACCCCCTCCCTTAAAAACACCCAAAACCTCTGGAGCAGATGTGGATGGCAGGGGGAAGAAAGGAAGTGGAAGTTCCATGGCTCAAGTTGAAGTCCTTGTCCTAATGGGTTGGTGTTACTGGATATAACCCTATATTGCTTTACAGTAAACTCTTCTGGGATTTTACTCAATGAACAACAATTTTAAAACAAAACAAAATACATGAAAAATAAACTTGGCATACATAGGCATGACTCAATTTTTGGACGGCGATGATAAAAAAATGCCAACCTTTTTATGCTTGTATTGGGTAATATATATATTTTTAAAAGTAAGGATATTTGCTATGCTCTCAACATTTTTACATTTTCTTTGGAGGCGCGATCTTCCTGAGAGTGTTTTTCTGAAGAACAGCATTCTGTTGATGTTTTATGAGACAAAAAAAATTTTCTGGAATTCAACACTTTGATAAAATCTCCAATAAACGTGCCCCAAACCATACTATGCAATGTTTTGCAAAAAAAAATGTGAACCAGTAACACCTGTTAATCATTTTTTTACAATATTGCTCAGTACTGAATACTTTACTGTGTGAGAATGTATTTTATAGCAATTATTCACACACTCTATCAAGAAATAAAAAGTACTAGTTGGTTAATTAACATGATACCAGTGGTGAGACTTATTTCTGTGAGAGAAGGGGCTTTCTCAGTGGTGGCACCCCAGTTGTGAGATGTTCTCCTATGGAAAATGCACCTGCTACCAACCTTGCTGTATCTTAAGGCCAGGCATTCATATAAAGTTTTTACTATGACTTTTAATTACACTTTTATCTGCTGGCTGTTTGTCATGTGTTTGTCTGATTGTTTAACTTTTTGTAAAACAGATTGAAATCCTTAATTAAAAAGGGTATATAAATGCTTTAAATAAATAAGTGATACTAGCTCCAGCTGGCTGTTTGCTGTGCATGTGCAAGTATTTATTTGGTACACCAGATTTGGCCACAGGTTCTCAGCACATATGAAGGCAGCAAAAGGCTCATATGTATGTGATCATCACAGCAATGACCTCACAAAGTGGTCAATAAATTTTGCTTTTGCTTATTATCCAAGACTTGTTCCTTGTTTCCTCCATGGAAGCTGCTAGTGCTTTTTACAGATAATTTTACAAAAGCTTGACTTGCAGAAGGGAAAGCATATTTTAGCTGGAGTTGCACACTAGAAGGGAAATGGGCACTTGCATATAGCAAAGAAGCAAGCAGATTTATTGAACCTGCCTACATATCACTTACAGATTACATGGAATGTGTGATACAGTTCTCAGATAGAGAAAGAGAGATAACACATATTACATCAACTTCTGTTAGCATAAGAGTAGGCAAACTAACAAAGTTATAAATTACTTCATCGGACAAAATGGAAAGGCAACTCAGTGGCGTAGCGTGGGTTGTCAGCACCCGGGGCAAGGCAAGTAATTTGCGCCCCCTAACCCGTGGATTTGCGCCCCCTAACCCGTGGATTTGCCCTAACCCCAGATGTTGCGCCTGGTGCGGCCGGCCCCCCCTGCACCCCCCACGCTACGCCACTGCGGCAACTATTGACAGTAGTCTATAGAGAAGAGTGAGTTGTAAACATTATTTAGGTTCATAAGCTACACTTACCTGGGAGGAAGCCCACTTGAATTAAATAGGACTTATTGTGGAGTACAGATGGTTAGGATTGCACTGTTAGTAACTTCAGACAACTAGCTTGATATTGCAATTTTGTATTTTGTCAGCATAGGGTCGCAGCATGTTAAAATACCTTGTGTGCTTCAGGTTTCTGTTTGGCTTGTTGCTTGTAAAGTTTCCAAGCCCATATTTGAAAGGAGTTGTAAAAGTTATCTGTAGATAAATGCCTTATTATTATTATTATTATTATTATTATTATTATTATTATTACTATTACTATTATACCACCCTTCATCCTAGGATAACAGGGTGCTTTACAGTATGAAAACACAAGAATACATAACATAAAAACCAACAAAACTATAAAATCCCCCACAGTTTAAATGATGACTTGCATGTTTGAGTGGGCTATTACAAATATAATATCGCAGATAATTTTAATGTTTCCTTACATCACCTCAAATCCATCACTTTTAAATGGCATTGTTTCGCCTGTCACAAAGCATAGAAAAATTAAAAGAATGTACCTGCATATTTGAACCAGACCTAAGGCCCGGCAGGTTAGAGATGATGGCTTGGCGTACTATGCAAAATATTACTCCTAGGTAATAATAATAATAATAATAATAATAATAATAATAATAATAATATTTTTTTATTTATACCCCGCCCTCCCCAGCCAAGGCCAGGCTCAGAGCGGCTAAGAGTACCATATTTTAATTTGAAAGCACAGGAAAATCTCAGTTGTTGTTGTTGTTGTTTTTTTAAAAAGTATTATGAGTAGCAACTACAGCGTGAAAAACTGTGTGTTCATTTCCCTGTGGCCAGATAACAGCTGGCTCCAGTCCTCTACGCTTTGACATTCAGAGTGAGCTTACATTGTTCACAAGTTCAGGATTGGCAAATTTTGGCCACCTCAGCAGTAATGCCACCAGAAGTAAAAGAACAACAACAAAAAAAACTGCCCGGTTCATTTTATTAGAGAGGCTAATCATTGGGCTAAATCATGTGTAAAATGATCAGGCAGCAGAGGCTATTTAGCACCTGCAAAGTTCCATGGTAAAGAATAGGGAATGAGAGGAGGTGGGTCTGCTGCGTAAGTGCCTCTTACTTCCCTCTCTAAAAAAGCGTAGTCCCCTAAGCCATATGTATTTGTTTAGCACTGGCCTCTCTTCCCCAACACTGCTTGATTGCCTGAAAGGCTCTGCACCAAATATACATATATAGAGAGATGAGTATTCTTTCCTAGGGAGGGAAAAAGGAGGTTGTTTGTTGGAACTGACTTGTTGTTGGGTGAGACTCCCTCTAATGGGAGCAGTTCAGGGCTAGGTCCAAACGGCTTCACACATTATTCTTTCAGTGGCGTTTCTGCCAGGAACCCAAACAATGTCAGCATCTCTCTGTGCAATTAGGCACCTGCTTCAAGCAGCGCCTGTCTTCATCCAGGTTGACTTTAACAACACCCAGGAAAGCCGCTGAAAATGAGATGGAGATTAAAATTTATTTATTTCTATACTGCCATATATCTGGGAGGTGTACAACATTGAAGCGTAAAATGCCATTTAAAAATAATAAAAATGTGGGTAATCATTGCATAGGAGCAGTAGCGCTAAGTGTCTGACTTGGACAGTGGCATTAGAGGCCCAAGTGTCCTCTGGGACTAGGAGTGCTTTTGACCAGTCTCATCTGATTCGCCAGCTATGGCTGTTCCTGGACAGGGATATCTTGCTCACTATGATCCTTGCGTTGGTAACCTTGAGGCTGGATTACTGTAATGCGCTCTATGCGGTACCGCCTTTGGGTCTGGTTTGGAAGCTCCAGCTGGCACGGAATGTGGCAGCCAGACACTGGGTGGGGGCATCTGGTTGAGAACATGTGACACTGTTGTCAAAGCAGTGCACTGGCTGCCCATCTACTACCGAGCCAGGTTCAAGGTTCAAGCTTTATAGCCCAGCTCGATCCCTGAAATTATTTACTGATGAATATGGTTACGCCCCAAGTTGGTGAGGCTCATTTTACAACAATAAGAAACCCAGCCTTTTGCTTCCAATGAGAGACCAAGTCTCAGCCCAGTCCTGTGGAAAACTCTGCCAACAGAGATTCAGAAAGCACTTTCTGTGTCAACTTTTTAACTCCTGCTGGAAACTTTCCTATTTTGCCAGTCCTACACAGGCAATTAATACATCTTTCCACAATGATTAATTACTGCCTGTTTTAAACTTTCCAATATGGTATTTATTGTATATTTTATGTATTATTGCTATAAACCACTTTTATTTTTTAAAAACAATACAGCAGTATAGAAATATTTTTTTATAAATAAATAAATAAGCTGGTACAAGGCACTCCTCACCATAGAGGTTTGAGGCACCAATGACAAAGTTGTATCCAGGAATACCTAATAACTGTGTACTTGCTCTTTTAGAGGGAGTGGTACTCCATCTACATCAGGCAACTAGTCTGTCTTTCAGACAGGGGAACCACCTACCCACAGGGTCTCCATCCTCCTAGGGTTCAGACTCAGTTGGCTCTCATCCAGTCCGCCACTGCATTAAGACCCTGGGGCGGAGCTTGCAGAGCCTCTCCTGATTCAGATGTTATGGAGAAAAAGAGCTGTGCATGTTTAGCCTACTAATGACACTGTGCTACAAAACTCCTAAGGAATAGACCACAAACTTCAACAAATGTACCGTGATATCCACTACTTCAAAGATAGTTTATGTTATTGACTCCAAATATATTCTTTTCTGGGTAAAATGTGTAGTTATTTTTGTGGCATTCTTGGATACTTAAAAAACCACAACCAATTTTATGTTTCTGTTAGACAATATTGAATTGAATTGAATTGACTTTATAAGGACATGCCTTATGGAACATTATCTTTCTTTTTTTTACTTCCTATAGTAAATCAGGATGATTTGATAGTGTCTCTGGGGATTTCATGCTCAAATAGTAAGAATAATCAATTCAGTAAGAATAGCATCTTCTTGGATAAAGATTTAATAAAGATCCTGCTTTAGTCTGCCATTGCAGGGGTCTACTAATGAGGTTTCTTAGAAACATCTGTTGATATGCAGTTATTCATATTTTAGACTCTGGAGATGAGAATAGTGAAAACAACTCAATTTGACTAGCCAAAGTGTTGCTTAACACAATAAATTTAGGAAATGTTTGCTGCATCTGCAAAGCAGGTAGAAGTTCCCTGCTGGCCCGGTTTGCACAATATTGCAAACCAAATTATGCCAGGACCACATGAATGTGGGGGCTTCCGGAGAGGCACTCACAGCCATTTTGCTCCTTCCCAGTCATTTTTGCTTTAGTGCCACACCTAGCAAAGCCATGGTTTGACTTAGTGTGTTGCTGTAACCCAGGTTCATTGGCATCAGCCAACGTTTGTTCATGGCCGCAGCTCATGGTCACTGAGGAGAGAGCTGTATCACAAGCCCGTGTTTAGATGGCCATCCTAAGTAAAACCTTGGCATAGCTCACTGTGGTGCAGGAGCAGAAATGACCTGGAGGAATACCAAAGCGACTGTGAGCACCTCTTTGTGAGACATCACAGTCATGCAGTCCCAGTAAGCCACTGGTGGGGAAATTCTGGCCGACAGACCTAATTAAGTCGGCCAGGTCCCCTGCCCCATGTTTGGCTTGTGAAGCCTTTAAGGCCCAGACACTCCCACTTGCCCTGCACCTGAAGTCACATGACACCAGGTGCTGGTCAGATAAAGATGTGACTGGGTTGAAAGTGGGCTTGCAAGCTTTGAAAGCACTGTTGATGAGCTGATCAGTGGGGCTTGCAAAGTGCTGTGAAGCAGGCCAGCAGATGTCGTTGTGATGTCAAGTGACTGAGAGGTCGGCTGCCTTACCCACCTGTCATACTTGGCTCGTGGGAGTGGGGAAGATAAGCCTTTGGCCTGCTGGCTTGACCCATCTCCTTATCCCTGTAGTAAGCCGTAATTCAAAGCCCTTTGTCGTGAGAACCAGGCCACTGTAATAAAACATATATATTCCACAAACAGAAGCAAGTATTCATCCTCTTTCTTTTCCTCAGTGGAATCCAGCAGTTGTTTGTGAATTAATTCCCCACGTCCCAATTTTGTCAAGACTTGGTGGTAGTGAGGGAATGGCACTATCTCACTGCCATTCTCTATTACTGTTATTGTACATGTACGTGTCAGAGGAACAGAGAGATCTGTGTACTCTGGAAACTATGGGAGATGCATCGCTTTTCTATTGCATCGCTTTTCTGTATTGTTCTCTGGACACTGGCCCACCCAATGTCTGGAATGGAAGAAGGGACAAGTTTTGTCCCTATTGCAATGGTGTCCCCAAACATAGTGTTTTACTTAGAGTTAGGGTGGAAAGCTAAAGGTGCTTCCTGTTTCTTGGAGAGAGCAGGTTTCTCCACCCCAATGGTATTGCTGATTGAAGCCATTTCTTTTGTTCCATAGAAGTTAATGTGACTGAGCCTGTTCCATCTGGATAGGAGGACTTTCTGTTCCAATCATTGATAATGCTAGAGCATGACAAAGAGTTGGAACCCAAAAAGGGCCTGTCTGTGTCTCTAGGTTTGTACTCTGGCAAGATCTGACTAACAATAAAAGCACACCTGTTTGGGGCACCTTAACATCCTTGACAGTATACATTTCCAGAAGAATGCCAGGGCTTAAACTGGTTACTTTACTAAGTATGTTAATATTTTATCATACAATTAGTGCCTAAGTTGGAAAAGTCTAGACAGGTATAATATATTCACCAGATGGTTTCCTCTGTGTAAGGAAAAAAGTTAAACTTTGCCGCTATTTTTTAAAAAATCCAAATGCACCTATATGCAGCCTTATACAGCTGCATTGGCCATGACTGATGAGAGTTGTAGTCCAGAACATCTGGATGATGCCAGATTGGTGAGGAGTGCAATATGCTTTTATAATCATTAACTATTGGCCTGAAAAGTTCAAGGAAGTCAAATTTCTGTATTGATTTATGAGCCAGGGTAATATATATTTTGGTGGGTTTATGTGTGTAGTTGGGACTTGATGGATGCATTTGAACACTAGTCAAGTTTGAATCTGCAACTCCTCAGAAACCCTATAATTAAGTTTAAAAGAACAGCTCCAGTGTGTTAGACTTCGTTTTCCACCCACCGCAATACTTGGTTCCTTTTACCTTATCCAGATTTATATGCTTAAGGAAAGTGTGTTATGGTACCAATTTGCTGCAGATCTTTCCAATTTCCTGATAGATCAAAGAAAGTTTGTCAATAATTATTCTGCAGTCACTTGGTCCACAATACCCCTTCATAATATTTCTCTTCTTCTGCTTAGTTGTTTCTCTGCCACAAAAAGTGAAGCTTCCTTGGTTACCCATTCTGATCCAGCTGCCTGGGAACTGGGATAGCTCTGCAGCATTCTTTCTGTGACAATAGTGCCGTAGAGAACACAAGAACCCAATTGGATCAGGCCTAGGGCCTTTGTAGGTCCAGCATTCTGTTTCCTTTGGTAGCCAATCAGATGCTTCTGGGAAGTCCACAAGCAGGACATGAGAGCAATAGCCCTCTCCTGCTGTTGTTCCTCAGTGGCCAGTATTCAGAGACATGCTGCTTCTAATCATCACCATCACCACCGTCATTATTTATATCCCATCTTCTTCCCTGACAGGGACTCAAGAAACAGCTTAAAACACCGCTTTTAATACTGAATTTTAAATTGTTTTAGCCTAACCTGGGCCTGATGGTGAAGGGCAGATAATAAAGTGAAATAATAACGATGATGATGATGATGATGATGATAAAAAAGCCTTTCTTTTTGTGTGTGTGACCAGTCCATAATGATTTCACATATTGCAAACTAAGCCTGGAACTAAGTCTCATTGAAATCAAGTTGGACATATTCCCATGTAAGCATGCATGGGACCAGACAATGTTTCATGACTTGGCATCAGATGCTAGTCACATAGTACAGTTCCTTGGGGCATGATGTTTTTAGGTATAAACTAAATGACGGTTCTTAAGAGCTCCTTAGAGAAGACCCAGAAATTAAATGGGTCTTAAGTGTCAAGGATTGCAGTAGCCTCAGAGAATCCCATTAACTTGCCTTAGCCCTTATAGGAAATGTTTAGAGGCAGAAAATAATCTGCAGTTTGAACTTGCTTTAAAAGGTTTGCCTTTCCATAAGAATCTTGGGGATTTGAACCTGGAAGGCTTCAATTATTCTGAATGCACCAAGGCTCTCTGAAGAACCCCCCCCCCCCAGCTGTACTCAATCATGATTTCTTTTTTGCCCTGCAGTAACGTGAAAGTTAGTTGGACTTGAGTGGATAGCATTGTCTTGCTTGATATATAGAAAGAAAGATATTGTGTGTTAAATAATAAAAAGCAGAGGCCTGGGATGTTTTTCAAAGCTTCCAAAAATAGTTTCAAATCCTGTGCCAAAGTTGCTTCAGCCAAAAACTCCATGAAAAAACACAACCAACTAATGGAGTTTGGATCTGCGTTTGCCTGTGAATGTTTGCATGCCTATTCAATCAGCAGAAGATGTAGGAGTTTGTTTTTTTTAAAGAAAAGATTGCTTGAAAAGGACAATGTCAGATGTTCCCAAAAGTCCATTAATAATCATTAATGTCACTAGCCCCACAGTGCTGCTGGGATTGGGTTTAGGTTGGCAGGTTCTGATGGGGGAAGAAAGGGCTGGAGGAGGTGGGAATCTCCCTGTAACCCCTCCATGTCAGTCGCTTTGGAAGAGGGGGATCAAGGATGCTGGCTTCCTCCTCTGACCTTCCTGTGGAGCAAGAAGCCTCAGTGGAGGCTGGAGAAGGTTTTACTCAGGTGCCTGGGCAGAAGGTTGCAGTCTTGTCACCTAGAACCAGGCTTGATGGGAGCAGATGCACCCGCCCCTACACCTCAATTTCCCCACAAGGCAGAAGAGTCTCATGAGTGAGCGCAGCTTGGTGGGAGGGGCAGGAAAGATTGTTGGGACATAGAACCATAGAATTGTAGAGTTGGAAGGGACCCCAAGGGACAACCAGTCCAGCCCCCTGCAATGCAGGAATCTCAACTCAAGCATCCATGACAGATGGCCATCCAACCTCTGCTTAAAAACCTCCAAGGAAGGAGAGACTGCATCTTTGACATTTCCCTGAATTCTGTCTCCGGCTAACTGTGTCTGCTGCCGAACCTATTCTGTCACTTCCTGGAATAAACACCTCTATCTTATTTCCAAGCAAAAGCCTCTGTCTCAATTTGTTAGACAGCAGCCAGGATGGTTATGTTGTAAAACTAGTTCACTTTACTGATTATTCCTCATTTTTACCAGCCCTGTCACCCACACCAACCGGCTTCTTAGGTGCAAGCATGTCAAGTGGGGTTCTTTCCTGATGGTTTACCTCATGGCATGCCGACAATGCAACCACATGAAAATAGCCTATTGCCTGAGGGCAAGACGGTCAGTTGCCCTGTGGTTGTGGGTCTTATTACAAGAATGCTATGAGGTGATCCCTCAGGAAATAAGAAGAGCTGTGCTTGAACTAACCAAAGGGTCCATCTTGTTTCCCACAGTGGCCAACCAGGCACCATTTCCCACAAGCAGGCCGTGAAGGCGATAGTCCTCACCCACCATTGCTAGAGCTAGAACTCAGAGGCGTAATGGAGGCTGTGTTAAACGTAGCTACACTTAGCCTGTTTTATCTTGGCTGGTCTCTGAATGTAAGATTGTAGGTACACAGTGACCTTAGTCAGAAACAGTATTAGCATGTGGTTTAGTGCTACATGATGAGCTATAGGGTCATGCACTTTCGCTTCCCTCAATTTTTAATGGCAGTCCACCAACTCAGTTTGCTCTCTCTGTGTAGATAGATAGATATAGATATAGAGGACCCACATTTTTATTTTGATTATGATTTGTTTTAAACTGTTGCAATGTTTTATTTTAAATTGTAACCTGGCCTGGAACCTTAGGGTGAAGGGAGGGTAATAAATCATCATCAGAGTCTTAGCTATGGTTTAAGAAAACAAACCAACTTCAAAACATGGTTTATGGTTCTGGTGTGTTTCCCTGAACCATAGCTAAGTTTAAATACAGTTTTGGGCCCTGAGGCAAAATCATAATGGATTGATAGCAGAAACAAAAGCCACACCAGAGGAGGGGAGAGTGGAATGCACAAATTTGAAGGGTCATGCATGCTAGATTAAAGTATAGTTTAACATTTTGGCTGAACCAGATCAGTATGCCATCATTTTAAAATTCCTTGTCATTATTAACGTCACATTTATTCTGATATCTAATTTTAAAAGCAGGCGAATAAAATGTTATTTTGTACAGTGTTTGTATTTTATCTGAAGAATTATTATATTTTATCTTATTTTATTACCCAGCCAAAGGTCCCAGAGAGGGTTACGACAATTTAAAATACATTTTTAAAACCCTACAATTTCAATTAAGGTACTCCGACCACCTTAAACATACAGTAGAAAACACTGAAATAATAATATACCTAGATGCAGCAAAGCCCATGGAATTGAAGGAACAGATCATCAATTCTAAATGGTAATTTATACAGTAGAAGTAAGCTGGATTTTTTAAAATGTTTCATTTTTATGCAAGAAGCACCTGGTGTGGAAAATCAATTGAAACTCCCAATGGGGTCATAGACCAGGATATGAAGGCAAAATGGCTGGAAATAGCATTTCCTAACTTCTCTCTCTCTCCCCTGCCCAGTTTATATTAATAGTAGTTGATTGTAGAACTTGTGTTTCTAAGGTTAGGTTTGTGTGCCTGAGTTCATGGGTGAACTGATGAAAAATTCAGTTCAGTGTAATTCATTCAATTTTTGAATCACTTCACACATAAGGAGTCTAATACAAAATATATAAACAACAAAACAAATTAAAAGTGTTAATCTGCAAAAATCCCCCAACCGCGTAAAAAAAGCACTTCACCCACATAAGGGTGGACACCAAAAGAAAACGGCCAAAAGCCAGATTATTTGAGCTATTCAAATGCCAAAATGCCCATATTATTTCATATTGAAACCTAAGATTATAGTGAGTATACTAGATACTGGATATTATAGAACTAGTTCTATGAGAGTTACAAGAGTTAATTGTGACAAATTCATAATATGTTGATAGTAAAGGGGCTGTATCAAGATACTTAGTTAGAAATCTCATGAGAGACAGAAAAGACCAGCAGAAGTTTAGGGGCCTCTGCAAAGTCTTTAAAGCAGGCCTGGGAAACTTCGTGATACAAATCACTCTCATCGTAACCATACTGAGCCAACTGTAAAAGCCTAAACTCCTTAAAAATCAAAAGGCAGCTTTCTGGGAGGAGGATGCTGAGATTAAGCATTTACTGGTCCATAGTGGATGCCAAATCATCAAGGTATAAAAAAAGGTTTTATTTTTAAAAAAATCACACACTTCAGTTTGTAAAATCAAATCCCTTTTCCCAGTAGTATGCTTGTACATATAACACATGTTTCCATTAAGAGTTCCAGTGCAGTATAGTGCTGTGGATTGGCACAGTAACTGCACAATCTCAAATAATAAGGAAGAGAGTACTGAATGGAAATAACTGATCATTGTATTGTAAAATTGGGTTTAAGCAAGGGTTGCAGTTTGCCTCCAATGTGAGAATAATTTTGGATATCAGTTTGATCTTAGGCCAGGTTTTTCATTGTCTGCTACTTTCAGTGGTAGCTGCAGATGTGCAAGAACTTTTTTTTAAAAAAAGGCCTACTTTTAAAGTGTGTGGGAGTGTGAAGTCTTAAACAGCGAACAAAAGATGTGTTCATAAAATAACATTCTAGCATCTGCTTAAGTAGCTGAGCAGTAGTAGTTGAGGGCCATTGAATATCATGGTTTTTCAATACACGCATGTGCATTTTGGGATAAAAATGAAGTGACTGAATGTAAGTCATGTATAAGACAACCAAAAGCATTTAAAAGGTCTCTCCACAAGACATATGATGGTATGGGCTTACAATATATCTGTTTCTCACAAAAATAATGGGAGGTACAGCAATAGCAATATAGGAGTCAGCTTACTGGGTCATACCAATAACTGGACAGGGGGGCTGTTAAATTGTCCAGTATTCTCTGAGGCAGGGGCACTAATTACGTACCCTGTCCTAGCCACATAGAAGGCATATTTAGTGTTACAAACCTCATAAAGCAGATTCCCTTGGAAATCATGAAAAATATTACAAATATATAATTTGGGATTTCTGACAACTGGATCCTGAAACATTAGGAAGGAAAAAAAGGCTCTAAAAAGGTCATACAACTCATTTCTGTGTGCTGTGAGAGAAGATTCCTCTTACTTAGAAGCATCCATAGCTCTAAGAAAGAACATTCCGGAAATTTCTAGGCTGTTTTGACTCACTCTCATTATACATAGGCAGTTCTTCTAAAGAGTTCTTGTAGTTTCTTGAGTGAAGGTCCCAGAACGATGCTGCTCTGTGTCATGCCTTTGGTTTACATTTGTTGCAGGATTACATTTAAATCTCCACAGTGCTAAACCATGGGTTAAACATGGGCGTCACCAGTATGCAGGTGACATATAGCTCCCCATTCATAGTTCAGTTGAAAGGAGCTAGTAGAAGTTCTGAACTTGTGCTTGGGAAGCTCATGTGACTCCTCCACTCAGTCCAACACACTAATGTAGACTCAGGTCATATCTTGCCTACCAGACTGATCTAATGAGAAGGATAAGGAGTGATGTTGAGCCATATCACACCCCCCTTTAAGATCTGGAGCCTGGAGTTTCCCTTTCTCCCTTGTTCATCAGAAAATAATCTGTGGAGATCAAGAGATACTTCTTCTCTCTCTCCCCATAGCAGAGATCCAATGTGGGACTGGATGCACTGCCTCTTTAGGGATAGTTCTACTCCTCACTTCTACAGTGATGCCATGGGGACGAGTGTTTGTGTATGAGAGAGTGAGCAAGAGAATGGGAACATGCCCTGTTTGGTGCTTGTGGTCTGTATGTTTGCACACATGCATGGGTGTAAGTAGTCTTGTGCTGGCATGTGGCCCTTGGAGAAGTGGCTAATCATCAACGTGGCCCTCAAGCCACAAATGGTTAGCTATGACTGCTCTAGCCAGTGCAGGTGTATTGGGCAATATCTACTGCCCAAGAACAGATGATAATTTCACATGCAACTCCAAGGCACTTGGATGCCTGGAAGCTGGCCCACTTAAATGCTTGTGCATATTCCTCCATCAGAGCGATCATTCGGCAACTATTGATGGCCGTCATTGTGAATTCACTCAAGGCTCTTTTCTTCTATAATTCTCATTCAGTCACACAAACAGGTGCCACTTTCTCTAGTGCTATCGCACATCGTGTGCCTGTAGTATATGCCTGAATACAGCAACCAAAGGGGCAGGATGAGGATCACCTGTGCAGTTGCTTGCAGGATTCACGTTCATGGCACAGCCATGAGGAGAAGCTCTGTGGGGAAGAACTTCCATAAAATTCAGGCCTCAGTTGGATGTAATTCAAGATTCTCATAGGAATGAATGGCATACATTACATTGCAACCCAGAATATTTAGAATAGGTTGACATAAATGAAAGGAAACAAAAAAACAAAATTATTATTAGCAGAAATTTGTTTGGGGCACCTATTGGCTGTTTTCTGTTGCAACCGTATTTTGTATGCTTTGTGTTGTCTCCTCTATCTCAGTCTCCAAGGTTTCACAATCCTGGTGAATGCCAGCAGAGTTATTTTTATAGTAAACTGATACCTTAAAAACAGGACTAAACTGCATAAGCAGTGAGGAGATGAAACAAGGCTGCCCACATAAATCTGAACTGGTGACAGAGGGTGCTTCACTGACAAGCGATAACTGCAAGGGAAATGTAGGCTGAATACATAACCTATGATATTGGTTTTGGTAAATGTCATTGTTGGTCATAGAGTAGGATGTGTTTTAAAATGGATAGCAATTAAAGATCACCACAATGTGGGGTTTTTGAGATGTCTTTGCAAGGCAGGGGTTTGTGTAGATCTGTGTTTATAATTCGTAATTGAATTAATTTATGAAACAGCTTTGATATATGTCTCAAGGCAGGTTATAAGCATGCTGCTAAAACAGTTAAAATATTTTTAAAGCAGTACAACAACAAATGGAACCTGAGGGATAGCTTAGTTGGTAGAGCATGAAACTCTTCTTCTCGGGGTTGTGGGTTCGAGCCCCATGTTGAGTGAAAGATTCCTGCACTGCAGGGGGGTTAGACTAGATGATCATCATGGTCCCTTCTAACTCTACAGTTCTTTGATTCTGTGATTCAAGTTGTAGGAGCTAACAGTCTGAGAGCATTTTCATGTAGGGTTGCCAGAATCTACAGTGTCCTGTCATTGTTATCACTGTGGAAGTACAGTGGTACCTCGGGTTAAGTACTTAATTCGTTCCGGAGGTCTGTTCTTAACCTGAAACTGTTCTTAACCTGAAGCACCACTTTAGCTAATGGGGCCTCCTGCTGTCGCCGCGCCGCCAGAGCACAATTTCTGTTCTCATCCTGAAGCAAAGTTCTTAACCTGAAGCACTATTTCTGGGTTAGCAGAGTCTGTAACCTGAAGCCTATGTAACCTGAAGTGTATGTAACCTGAGGTACCACTGTATGTCTGAAAATGGGTTCCATGATGTTCTGTAGATATGGGAGCACATTCTTGTAAAGGCGGGGGAAGGGGAAGAAACATGAGGTGCAATATAAATAAGTGATGGAAGTAGCTGATTAAATAATAAACACACAGATAATAAATACACAGACCCAGCTATGAAGATGATATCCCTAAAATCTGCAGGATGCCAACGCCCTAGTTTTCTGCCTGCTGGTGGAAAGTGACTTTATCTCTTCTCCTAACAATCTGTGCATCTTCCTAGAAGGGAAACAAAGGTTGAGATAAAAAGAGTGAGAAAGAATGAAATGGCAAATCGATTGCCAGCAGTGATACCCAAGCTACACACCCAGGAGTGGACTGTGTATGAGCAAGGTGTTTCCTGTGAGACGGTATTTTTCTCTAGTTTTCTGGGAGGGGGAAATTTGACCTTCTGTGCATGTTGAAAAACTCACCTCTTTGCCATCCTTATAAAGGATTTTTGAGGATGTGGGTTGAACCTATTCTTTTTTTCTCCAACTGCACTTTTTAATGAGGGTGTCTAGAGGTCTGCCTTGGTTATCCATTGTTGTGGAAATAAATAACTAGCCAAAGGGCTGTTGTAGCAACCTGTTTTTTAAATATTGAATACAGCTGGCAGGTTCAAAGGATGGCTGACCCACATGGTTGGCAGGCTGCCAGAAGGCTTATATAGCTATCAAGTGCAAGGCTGGGCTGTCGCACCTCTTTGCACCTGCTGCCGGAAGGCTTTTCCCACCCATGTGCAAAACGTAGAGTGGGATTTGTAGACAGCTGGTGCCAGCACAGTCTGGTTTGCCTGTTTTACTAGGGAGATGTAGCTCAGAGTGCCTTGGTTCAGGTTCAGTTTAGACATCAGGCCAAACCAGTTTGTAGTCACTATCATTTGGAACCTAAATCACAGCTTGAACTTTCAGATGTATAGGCAAACCACAGTTTGGGTTGCCACATGAAGCCCTTTCTTCACATTGCCCTTTGCCTTTCCTGCATTATACCAGAATCTAGGATGTTGTCCCGAAGTGCTTTGCCTTATCCAGGTGCCGGGAAAGTGGTACCTTTATTTGCTAGAGTGTTATTGCTGGCTGTCTACTTATGGTCTTGCCTGCTCAAAAAGCAGCCTTTTGTTTCATGCAAAATGTTTCATGTGGCCCTAAGGGACTACAGTGGTACCTCGGGTTAAGAACCTAATTTATTCTGGAGGTCCGTTCTTAACCTGAAAATGTTCTTAACCTGAGGTACCAGGTTACTGCTGCTGTGCTGCCGCTGCACGATTTCTGTTCTCATCCTGAAGCAAAGTTCTTAACCCGAGGTACTATTCCTCGGGTAACCTGAAGCGTCTGTAACCCGAGGTACCACTGTATTCCATCTCCCTAGTCTGTTTCACAGGGCAAAACTTTCTCATGGCAGGGGTCTGTTTCTAGAAAAAGAGAGAAGCATGCCAAGGCTTGACTCTATTTGGAGACAGTACCCTCAGATCTGGAATCCCTTGTCCCACTCCTTTGCCTGGCAGAAGAAATGCACCTGCTCAGGGCGCTTTAATACATTCTTAGATCATATATTCTGGAGTTGAATGCTAAGATTGAAAATAGAATCCCAGGCTCGGCCTTGGTGAACCCATGCACAAATTTAGCAAAGACTGCTGGTCATGTCAGGCCCACCTTGGGCATATCGCCACTTGGGCACATAACAATACAACATGAGGAAGCTACACTGGATAAGATGCTTATGGGCAGTGCTTGCTTACTATTTGTGCTCCTCACTGTATTGCAGAAGTACAATGGGCATTAATGAAAATGGGCAGGCTATTGCCATTCATTTTTCCAAGGCAGGCAGAAGCACAAGCTGCTGCATTAGTACCTGTGGGGCATATGTGAAGAATCTGAAGAAAAGACAGTAAAAGGTGCCCAGAAAGAGAATGCTATTTCCAAGTGCAAATGGCTTGATATAGCTGGTTTGGAGAGTCACAAGGGAGGAGGGTAGGGCTCTATGTAGAACGGAGGACATGTTTAGGAAGGCAACATATGGCAATCGGCCAGGGAATGTTTTGGGAACAGCAATACCAGTTGAATCTCTGCCCAGCTTTTACATGTGCAGCTGCACATAGGTCCATGATGGAAAATGAGAATGGGGAAAGAGCAGCGCTGGAGGATAAAAAATTGCTTTATGGTGCATTACGCCAAATGTTAAGGTGACAGTTGTAGGGGGCTGGTGTGTACACATGCACACACTTGCACACGTGAATGGCACTGATGTTTTACTTGGGCTGACTTTCTAGTAAACATGCATAAAATGGACGCAATGGTCCACCCACAATCAGGTGTTTCATGGCTGCAACTTCAGACGCGCAAAATTGTGAAGAATGGACTCAGTCCCTATATGGTTAAACATTTCTATAGAGGAATTTCTGCATCTAAAAACACAGGAAGAGATCTGTGGGATCAGGCCCATCTGGTCCAGCATCTGGTTCTCATAGTGGCCAACTAGATGCCTGTGGGAAGTCTGGAAGCTGGGCCTGAACACAGGAGCATTCTCCCCACTTGCAATTCCCTGCAGCTGAGATTCAGGTACTGTCTGCAACGGTAGATTAGCTTTTCCTGTTAAATCCCACCCAATTTGAAACCATGTGTTCCAGTTATAAGGGCCCATTGCAGACCTGTAACTTCCTTTTACTTAGGTAAGCGGAGAATGAATGAAGGATATGCCACAGCACTGTGTTGGCCTAGCTTGGTGACCATGTTTTCCAGAACCCCTGTGTGTTTCAATATTACCCTTCCAAAGCTGCCTTCCTAATGAATTTTGGCATTCTTTTACTGACTTGGCCAGTGTTCCGTTGCCCATATTTATTTATTTATTAATTAAAATATTTCATACGATCTACACCTGAAATGTGGAGGTTAGGAATGGGGTAAGCCAAAGACATTGGTTTGAAAAACTCACATTAAAGTTTTCCAGTATAGATGTAAAGGTAAAGGTAAAGGTCCATTAGGTCCAGTCGTGGCCGACTCTGGGGTTGCAGCGCTCATCTCGCTTTATTGGCTGAGGGAGCTGGCGTACAGCTTCCAGGTCATGTGGCCAGCATGACTAAGCTGCTTCTGGTGAACCAGAGCAGCGCACGGAAACACCGTTTACCTTCCCGCCGTAGCGGTACCTATTTATCTACTTGCACTTTGACATGCTTTCGAACTGCTAGGTTGGCAGGAACAGAGACCGAGCAATGGGAGCTCACCCCGTTGCGGGGATTCGAACCGCCAACCTTCTGATTGGCAAGCCCTAGGCTCTGTGGTTTAGACCACAGCGCCACCCGCGTCCCTAGTATAGATGTAGGCCACCTCTAATTGCAGTGTTGGAGGAGAGAGTTAATGCAAGAGCTGCAAGTCTTATTTGAGCTAGGACCTTCCAAAACTACACAATCACTTCACTCTGCTTTTGTAGTTGTCTTTTTAAAAAAACAAACAAACCAGTATATCAAGTTTTAGCACTGAACAACAACAGAAGGGCACTTTTCATTAGCCCCCTTTGCTCCCTTTGAAAAACACTCTTGAGTTTGCCCACCCAGAAAGGCATGCTGGCCTGATGGCCTTGACAGTCACTATGTATTCTCTCCTTCCCTTTCAGACTCTGGGCAATTTGAGGACTTTGTCCTCACTTATGTAGTCATGTTGCCAAATCTAGGTGTCTACATGGCATTGAGGTATCATCACATTCACCGCATGATCCCTGTTGGCTGGTATTACATAGCAAAGAAAGAAGCCCCAAAATAGAATTTGGGCTGAAATCCCAGCTCCACTTACCTGGGAATGGGCCCCATTGAATTCAATTGGACTTATTTCTGAGTAGATGTGGTTACAATTGTGCTGTAATGCAGCAGTAAGTCAAAGCTACACAAAAAGGCACGGAAAAGCACAAGTCTACTGAGAGTTTTCTTCAAAGGACTTTTCACACTCATTGAGAGCCCCATTTTTTGCCGTGTAGATGAATGTGAAAATTTAGCACAGCTCTAAAACTGTTTCTCATGAACTAGGTAATTATGCTGCACATGAAATGATCATGTGACGGGATACTTTTTGAAAGACTTATTTTCTTTGCAAAACTTAGCATACAACTATTCCAGCAGAAGAGTTCTGCTGTACTTTTGCTTGTGTTGTGACTTGCAATTTGCCCGAGTTTTTACAGTCAAGCAGAAAATATGTCTTAAATGCAGAACTAGCTCCCCCCCCCCCCCATTTAAAAGCAAGTAAGTGGGCAGTGAGCCAGATATGCTGGAATTAGGCAAACAGGACTAAAAAACCCGAGGCCTTAGGTTGTATCCTTAATAGCACCGTGGTGGGGAGGCTGAGTGTGTCTGTAAGGAACAGGTTAGCAAGAACACTGTGGTCTAGTACAGGCTAATATGGAAACCAAACTTTGCAGTGGCACTAGTTCAAATGCCAGGGCAACATCTAGAAATCAGAGCTCTTTTTAATTTCATATTATTTTAATTAATAACCTGACATTAAGCCACATTTACTTCTGGTAATCATGGTCCTTGCTGTTTCAGATTATTTTAATTAATAAGGTGATGAATTAAAAAGTAATTGTGTGAAATCATATGCAATTATAAAAGTTATGGCTTTAAAAAATAAGATCAGATTGTGTTAGCACAATCGGTAGAGCTTGAGGCTCTTAATCTCCGGGCTTGTGGGTTCAAACCCCACATTGGGCAAAAGATTCCTGCATTGCAGGGGGCATAGGAGCCAACTCCGGGGTGGGTGGGTGGGTGGGTGCTTGGGCACCCACAATAATATAATTGTGGGGCACCCACAAAGTCAATGAGAAAAGCCAGCAGGTGGTAGCTGTGCTGCCTCTGAGAAATAAGCAGCTAGCTAGTGAGGCACCTTTTTCCTCAGGGAGGAGCTCAGAAATGGAGGCAGACAGACTCTGCCTCCGCCTCCAACTCCCCCAGAAAACAGTGCCTCGCTGGCTATGGAGAGGAGGAGGAAGAGGAGCAACCGCCAGCCACCGCAACAGGCGTGTGCGTGTGATGTCACACTTCAGAATTGCGTTGGCAGGCACCCACAGTCCTAAGGGATAGATGGCACCCCTGGCAAAGGGTTAGACTAGAATGACCCTCGTGGTCTCTTCCAACTCTACAGTTCTATGAGTCGAGGAGTAGTAAAGGAGACTTCTTATTCTTTTGGACAGGGTGGACATGCACTCAAGCCAAAGACTATGGGAAGATGGTTGAGAACACTATAAAAGGAAATTTCCGAGTAGAATTTATTGTTGGATCCTTTATTTTCACGCCTTAACTTTGCTAAAGAAGAAATTGCCAAAGAGAGTGCAGTGTTGGTATTGGACATGATTTAATAGAGTTGGCTAAGATCAAACTTGGAAGTGGTCAGCTAAACTGTGGGAACAAGACTTCACTTTAGCGTTGGGGAATGCTAAGAATACAAGGCAAGAGTAGCTCTGCTGGATCAGATCAAAGGTCTGTTTAATCCTGCATTCTGTTCTCACAGTGGCCAGATAGATGTCTACAAGTAGGGTATGAACTTGATAGCACTCTTGTGCTCCAGCCACCAGTATCCAGAGGCAGACTGCCCAAATTACACCTGGGGGACTCGAGTGAAATTTGAACTAAGGGTATACAAATTTGCTCATGTGCTTTATCACTACACTACTCCATTGCTTAGATTTGTGGTTTTTCAGTGGCATCATTCTTTCAGCAAGTAGTAGGGATTAAGACAGAAAGAGGAAATCTTCTCAGTTAATTAGATACATTATTTTTTACTTCTCCTTTTCTAACTGTGCAAAAAGGAAGTAAATGGTGTGGAGGTTTTTTTCTTTTTTTTCTTTTTTTGGAACAAAACTATGTTTTTACTAGACACTCACAGATACATAGTGCAACTCTACTGCAGTCACAAGTTCTCAAAAAGGGAACCACAAGCTATTTACTGAGATTTCTTTCATGGTTAAACCATATAGTAGGGTGATTCTTTTGTTGTAGAATCACTTGCTCACAACCTGACTTTCTTTATCCAGTTGACAGGGAGGAAAATTGCATCTGCTGTAGTAGGCTCCATCCATTGGGGTCTTCCTGACCGGGGTTGCTACCTTGCATATTTCAAAAGTCAGTGGGTTGAACTGCCTGAGGAATCTTAACAAAATCACAGACTTGAAATGTAAATGATAAATTGCTCCATGTGTACTAAATTGGTTTTTTAAATAAAAGATTCAGCGCTTCCTTTTTATAATGCATTCTTGTATTTTCTTTCTCAAATACAGATGCTAAATAATTTTATATCACTAATTGGGCTCAGTTGGATAATTACATACTGATTTTCTGAATTTGTTAAAAGGCTGGCCATTCTTGTTTGCCGTGGTTATTTGCAAACAGGTTTTGCATGTGTGCAGAGTGTTATTAATGAGAGTGCATTTGTAGAAATAGGCTTGTGTGTTGGATATTGAATGCATCGTTTAGTGATAAGGTCAGACAATAAAACATGTTGATTTGTGTATATTGAAGCTGTATATCAACTGAACCAAATGCTTTCTCCACTGAGAAATCTGAGAACATAAAGTAACCAGGTGTAAATTGCTTGACTTACATCTCTGCATTTATTTTAAAAAAGGTTAAATAAGCAATATTTACAATTAGACACACCATGTATTTTTGATGACCCAACTCACATACGAATTCTAATATATTTGTACTTGAGGATTATTATTTTTAACAAAAAAATTGTTTTCCTTCACGAATGAGTCTGATTGTGAATGATGCCCCAAATTTGACAGTGATCTGTAGGGAAAGAACCTAAAGAAGCTGAGAAGTATAAGCAACATTGTGGCTTTTGGAAGCTGCTTTGCCTTACTTTATTGGATTTTCAAAGAATTAATCCAGATTATTAAAATGATTTTCATTTTCCCAAATGTACTGAAGACAAAACAAAGATGATGCAGATGGCAAAGTCATCTCCTGTTCTTGTTGAAGGGAGGATTGTAAAAAATGTAAAGACCTTGCAAAAAATTGGGAATTGCTCAATCACTGATCATTATCAACAAATAACAGCCACTGTAGTTAACAGTTACTATGGTGGCAGGTGGAAATGAGAGCACCATATTCTCTGTAAAGAAAGGGGTGCATGTATATCTGTCTGCTCTAAAGTAGGCATGTCTCTGCTTGCAACCTCTTGTGCCTGCAGAAAAGGCCAAGGCAGTACAAGGCAGAGACTGGAGATGTTAGCTGCCCTGGAAATGCTGATATTGAACAGTGAGATATTTGACAGATTTATATCAGTTTTTAAAACTTTCAGCAGTCTGCTACCAGTTCAAAGCAGATCTTGTCCATAACCAGTGAAGCCATCCAGCTAGATGTATGTTTGAGTGTGGTGTTTGCTCAAGTTTACTTGAGTGCAGCACTTACACATGCATGCCTGTGTGTGTACACACGTCAGTGTTCGGTATATCAATATCCCTGTGTGTGCGCTTGGGATTTGTATTCGGATGGTCAAGTAAAAGTAAATATTTTAGATACCCTTTTTTCCATAAAAAAATTTGAACCTAGAAAGTTTGCTAGTATGTGTAGTTTCAAAATTCTGCTTTCCCAAAGAGTTTCTTCATACTCAAGCTAGCACAGTACAAGGCTTAGGCCTCAGAATTCCTTCAATAAAAACAAACAACAACAAAACCCATACAAAAATTAAAAACAGCTGAAAACAATTTTAAACAGTATTCAGTCAGTATTCACAGACAAGTGGAATTTCTATGTGGAATTTGTTAAAAGTTCATGAGAATGGATTTCCATGTGGCGGCCCAGAAGTATACAGTCAGGGGCGCCGACTTATAAAAAATATTGGGGGGGCCCATACCGGGGTCCTGCCCCGGGAAGTTTTCTAAATTTTAGATGAAAATTAGTGAGTTTTAAAGTTTTTTAAAAGTATTTTAGAGTCATATGATCAACATTAGAACCCCGAAAACTCGACTCTCTATAACTCCACACTCCGGGAAACTCGACAAGCCTGAAACACTTTTTGGCTTTGAAAAAAGAAACAAAACATAAACACGCACAGTATTTTCGTAAAAAGCTAATTTAATTTACAGTAACAATTATGCTTATAGACTATTACAGAGCAGTGAATATATAGCTCTGAAAAGACTGAAATGATATTTAAATAAATCCTAAACTATCATTAAAAGAATAAAACATAAAATATTGCTGTCGCACAGTAATAGCACTTTGATTAATAAGTGAAATAGCTAATTTAAGCTTACTTTGAATAAGGCTGAGGGTTCATTAAATAAAAATAATATCTCAAAGTTAATGCCTTAATACAGTTAATAAAGTTAATACAGTATGCCTAATACTGTATGTAAATACTGTAATACAGTATGTAAATAACGGGCTTTAATTGGGTCTTACACCCTAAAAATATTTAAGTATTTGAAAATAACTAATACAGTACTATAGTAATATAGAAATACAGTACTAAACTAGTACTAATATTTCTAAACTGAACATTCTGTATGTATTTAATTCTCTATTTTATAAAGATTTTTAATATCTGACAGTGAGTTTGGAGTAGCCCAATGCAAAAATCCTGAGGATCCATGTGGATCCATGCTTTGTAACCACGTTTTTGCACCACTGTGACCCTAGGCAACAGTGGGTGCGTGATTTTTTTGGTGCAAGATGTAGCCATGGACATGCTATGTGATCTGATGGTGAATTTGGGGTGACCCAATGCAAAGATCCTGAGGATCCATGTGGATCCGTGCTTTGTAACCACGTTTTTGCACCATTGTGGCCCCAGGCAACAGTGGGTGCGTGTTTTTTTGGTGCAAGATGTAGCCATGGACATGCTATGTGATCTGATGGTGAATTTGGGGTGACCCAATGCAAAAATCCTGAGGATCCATGTGGATCCGTGCTTTGTCACCACGTTTTAAATGGGGAGGGAAGGAAAAACACAGAAGGGACAAGAAGCACAAGAGGGGTGTGCGGAGAAGCAGCTGGCTAAGAATGCAGGGGAGGAGTTTAACGGGGTGGGGGGGGAGGAAAGGAAGGCAAAAGTGTCCCCCCCCCAAGCCAGCCCTCTCTCTCTCTCTCCCACCTGCGAGTCCCTAGAGCACGGAGAGGAGGTGGTGGTGGGCTGGAGCCTGCACGCAGTGTGACTAGGAAAGAATTAGAAGGAAGGACTCGATCCTTTCCTTAACCCTCTGCTTGCCAGGAGGGCAGGGGATTCCCTGCTCTTTGTTGAGTTTGAGCAAACGCAGCAACAGAAGCGGGTGGGCAGTAAGACCCTGAGGCAGAATGCAGGAAAGCAGCAGCTTCTGCCTTCCCTCCGCCCGACCGCCCGATCTTATTTTTGCCTGATTTTTGCCCCTGCGCTCCGGCTCCAGGGACCACACATTCGCTCAATAACACGCACAGACATTTCCCCTTACTTTTTAGGAGAAAAAATCTGCGTGTTATAGAGCGAAATTTACGGTAATAATTTTCTTAAATTATTGGGGGGGGCGGAGCCCCCCCAAACGAATTTTTGAGGGGGCTCGGGCCCCCTCAGGCCCCATGGAGTCGGCGCCTATGTATACAGTTCATCTGTGCAGGGGTGTTTGTACGTGTGATCCCTGTGTCTTGTGTAGATGCAGTGGCTCAAAGAACCCTAACAGCTTGTTCCATACTAATATAGTAAGTTCTCACCTCCTTTGTATAATATCCATCTGAGAAAGTACAATCCTGGAAACAAATATTTCAATATCTGATTTTTGCTTATGGTCCTTATGCCTGATGAGTCTCTTGAGTTCATAGAATACAAAGATTCTAAAAGAAATTCATTTCTTCAATCAGAACTTTCATTCTCTCATATTTTTCTTTAATTTACCTATTATTTTGAAAAAAGAAGAAACCTCTTAGTACTGACATCTGGATTATTATTATTTTTCAAGGAAGCTTAAATTGAAGCAAATGTTTTTGGGAGGTTGGTTTTTCTTTTAACCCAGTCTTTGTCCACTAGTGTACATTTTGTCCTTAATGATATTCAGCTATGCTTTGACAGGTTGAGGCAAATTAATTCCTGATGCTTTCTTCACCATCCTTAGTGGGCTTACCACTGTGAAAAACTCAGCCTGATACCACAGTCTTTTGCCTAGAGCACACCTTCATATCAGCAGTACATCTCCCACAAATATAAGAGAAACATTGATGTTATCTGTGAGTGGAATGGAGTTAGCAGGTGCTGTCATATTAGATTATTTCTTATTACCTTGATTCCACATCTGGAAGTGAGATTTTAAACCCCCCCCAAAAAAACTTTGTTCTATATCCAACACTTTTCTGAAACAGGTGTAAAATCTGGCCTGGTTACCCTTTCCTTTAGGTGTCATTTATTTTTAAACTCTTGGCCACCTTTTCTTCTTCGGGCACGAAGTGTGCCATTCATATAGGTCAAGTAAGGGAAGTGTGCTGATTTTCCATCTGTGCCAGAACTCCTGAGGTGAATTAAAATAGCATAATGGCCATTTTTAAATAGAACAGTTTCCTTAGATGTAGTCTTTAGCTTCTAGAAACCCTTATAGTTATTGTTCGGATGAAGTCAGTGGAACCAACATATTTGTTCCAAACTTCCAGTCTTGTAATAAATATATTACACTTGCTGTGAGATTAGATACACCATGAAATATTCTAACCCATTTATTTGTTAGATACAGACAAAGGTAAACTGGCCAATTTCAGTCTGGTTCCACAGAGTAATAGAACTTGGGGCTTATTTTCCATTAGTTCTCAGTCTTTAAATTCTGTAATAACATTTTGTGGTTCTGTTGTACTGGTTACTAAAACTAGTCAAGGAAAATTAACCTAAAACTCTTGTCTTTGCTGTTTCCCCCTTTTTAGATTTATTCTCTTAAAGCTTCCAGGCTAAGGCTTGGAGAACCCAGCCATCACCATTGAGCCCAGCAGCTGGAGCGGCAGCGAGAGCCCTGCCGAGGACATTGAAAGAATGAGTGATTCTGCAGATAAACCAATTGACAATGATGCAGAAGGTGTCTGGAGCCCAGATATTGAGCAGAGCTTTCAGGAGGCACTAGCTATATATCCCCCTTGTGGGAGGAGGAAAATCATATTGTCTGATGAAGGCAAAATGTATGGTAAGTCATACAGATCCAGCCATTTTGAAAACAATTCAATAAATATTATGTAAAGTTGTTCATGTGTACAGATTAAAGGGCCACCTTCTTAAGAAATAAGCAAGTGTTAGCCATCATTATTGGGCGAGCTAATGAAATTAGAGGCATTTCGTTGCTGCTTTATATCAGGACGTAACAGAAGGGAGAATGACCGCACTGACCAATAATTTTGAAAAGGAGAAGAAACTCCTGTTGTGGTAGTTTGATCTGTTGTAAAAGCGTGGCGAAATCTAAGCCCATTCAGAGCTGTAAAGAAACTATAAATACCACATAATGTGCATTAGATCAAACTTGTGTGCATCGTTTTGCTTTTTCTCCTTTTTCCTGATGGAGCTGAGAATTCTATGGAAGTGTCTATTACAGGATTTTTAGAACTGATAAATTGCTTCTTTATATTAATCTTGAAGGTTTCATCAAAAGCTTTAAATACTTTCAGATAGTTTTGTGTGTTTAAAAGAAACATGAAATATTAATTCATAAAGTGGTATCCTTGTTTATATTGAAAATATATACATCACATTAAAAAATGTAATCCGACTTGAACTTGTATTTGGCAATGTATTTGTAAGAGCTCAAGGGTAGATAAAGCACTTTTATTGTATACAGTTTATTGTAAGTTCACTAACTTCCACCATCGTTTCAGTTAAGGCACCATAGAGTCTTTTCTTCCAAGTTGGGCTGCCATAG
The DNA here is from genome assembly GCF_951804945.1 of Podarcis cretensis. Lineage (NCBI taxonomy): Eukaryota > Metazoa > Chordata > Lepidosauria > Squamata > Lacertidae > Podarcis > Podarcis cretensis. The sequence goes on along the minus strand of NC_137170.1, from coordinate 69,164,124 downwards.
ATTATCAGTTGTGCTGACAGTATTTCGTACATATATTTGATGTTTATCCCAGCTAGGGGATAAGTTGTTTTTACTTTTTGTTCTTTCCGAGTTGCTCCAGCTAATCTCTTGACTTTGGAGACTTAAGCTTCTTTTCCCTTTCTTTCAGTCCCTTCCCTTTCAGAAAATATTGCTGACTGCAGAGTCCCCCCCCCCGCCCCGTTCTGGCTTCTCGCATTGTGGAAAGCAGATGGCAGGTTGTTGCTGTGCTCTTTATTCTCCCCTAATCACTGAGTGTTTAGCGATTTCTGTCTTTTGTGCAGCTGGGCTTTCCAAGCGATGCGGAATCCTTACCTGATGAATCTTTCTGTGAGCATTAGAGAGCAACTTATTCCTCCACAATTGCAAATATGTTTCGCACAATGGGGTGTTTTGTCTTGAAACGCAGGCTCTTCCCCAGAAAGGATCAGTAGGAATCTGCAGAGCAAACTAGCATGCACTGTAAGTGGAAAGCAGATGGTATTGCAGCTGCCACCAGCTGTGTACCCCCTCCCTCTCCCCCCCCCCAGTACTGGTTGGATGATGTAATGGAAACAAGGGAAAAAATTCTTTCTGTGGTGTTGGAGTCTCTCACAGCCTGTCAGTGTCACAGAGAGGGAGAAACAGACCTTAAGGCGTTAGTTTGCAGCTGTCATGTGACCCTTGAAGCCAAATGAAACATAATGTCTGGAAAAATAGGCTTCTGATGAAGCATCTCAGCTGCTGTTGGCAGAAACTTTCGAGGCCTCCTTCCTCCGGCTGCTGGATTCCCCCCTCCCCTTCTTTCAATTTGTATCAGACACCACAGTCTTCCTTCTTCCGTTGGCTTCCCCTCCCGACACTGGTATACTTCCGTCATTTTTGTTATGTTTTAGTGATCCATGTGGTGATGGTAGTTTCTTATCACAAAATGAGGAGAAATTTGTTTTATGTGGTGGTTACATTCCCTGAAGAAGAATACCAAGAGGTTTTCTACAAAGGAGGCTTCATATGATTAGGATGTTATAGCCTGGTACCTGAAATTCCTTTCCCCCCTCATGGAACTAACTGTATTATAAATTAATTTTTGAAACAGGTATTTTTCATGTGCTGCATTTGGATCTGTTCGTATTATCATTATTCATTAAATTTGTATACTGCTCTTCATCCAAAGATCTCAGGTTCACAGCCTAAAAATACGAGACGAAAACATAAAATACATAATAGAGACAAGAATGAAAGCAAAACAAACCAATACCGCCCCCAGTAGCATTATTTTTCTGTAGTTGCCTGACAAGAGAGCAGTTTCCACTAGAACTTGAACCAGGTAAGATTTGTCCAATAGCAAATCCAAAATAATTGTAAAACTTGAGAAAAAGATCTGGGTGGGGGAGCCATTGAGGGTACTGTAAATATAGTGGTGAATTCATTATTATATTTTATTTAAAATATATATTTATTTATATTTATTTAATATTTATGCTGCTTTCAATGTCCTTTCAAGGTGGCTCACAATTTCAACCATAACACAACACAGCAAATCAGCACTATCAATGTAGGCATGATGAAATAACACATTTTTGTAAAACAGGTTCCCTTATTATGTGCACTCCCTGATTGTACATTGTTTTATTGTTACAGAAAATCAAGTGGCATCAGTGGTGAGGAATGCTGATAACTTGAACGCCCTTCACCTATGAAGTTGGTCTGAAAATCACAGAAAGCCCTAGGCCCGATTTAAAAAGGTGTGTCTTCACACCCTCCCTAAGACTTGATAAGGAGGGAGCTAGTTGTACCTCAGTTCTACAGAAGAGTTCCACTTCCCCATGCCACTGACCCTTGCGCTACACTTAGCAGCTGGAATGCAAGAAGGTCTCCCCAGCAGTTCATAAGGCCTTTTAGCATATTGGCATCCACAGGAGTGGTGCTACAGGATCCCAATTGAAAGCAATGCTCACCACTCCTGGAGGCGGTGTTCTGCATTATATCTGCAGTTTTCAGACCAACTTCATAGGTGGCCACACAGAGTGCATTTAAGTTATCGGCGTTCCTTACTGCTGACGCCACCTGGTTTTCCTGTGACAGTGTACAATAAGGGAGTACCCACAAGCAATGAACCTGTTCTTTAAGAGAAAGTGCAACCTCAAATCCCAAGCATAAGAAACATCCACCAACAATGCCTGCATCTGGCTGGATTTCAGCTTCAGTATATTAACCTTCATCCAGCCCACTACTAGCCCCAGACACTGGTCCAAAACTTGTACATCTTCACATGATTCAGATGGTATGAAAAGAGGAGAAACTTGGTGGCACCTGCATATTGGTGACATTGTGCCCTCAATCCTCAGAATGACAGTCCCCAGTGCCTTAAGGTAGATGTTAAAGAGCATAGGGGCTAAGGTGGAAGAGATTTGAGTATGTTTAGAGGAGATTGAGAGGAGATGTGGTAGCCGTATTCAAACATCTAAATGGCTATCACATGGAAGATGGAGCAAGCTTGTCTTCTCTTACGCCCAAGGGAGTAGGACCTTGAAATAATGGATTCAAGTGACAAGGAAGGAGATTCCAACTAAACATCAGGAAGAACTTCTGATAGTAAGAGCTGTGGAGCGGACTCTTTCAGAAGGTGGTAGACTCTCCTTCCTTGGAGGTTTTTAAGCAGAAGTTGGATGGCCATCTGTCAAGGATGCTTTAGTTGAAATTTCGGGGGGCTGGACTAGATGACCCTCAAGGTCCCTTCCACTCTACAATTCTATGATTCATTGGACTCCCACAGCATACTTGCAAAAGGGCCGGTCAGCAATTTAGCGAATATATCAAACATGCATTTTTATTTAATTGCTATTACAGAACTGCTATACACAGTTTAGATTTTTTTTAAAAAAACACACATTAAAATTCAGTTGGTATTTTTATATTGTGGCAATTCAGTGTTGAGATTGTAGCTGAGCTTTGATTTAAGGTACTGCCATAATTCTGGAAAAAAAGAGAAGTACTCTGGGGAAATGCAGATGACTGCGTTAGCAGAATTTATATCCTGACTCTTTCTCATTGGATGAACTCATGTTTTCATTCTTCAAGCTGAGCAACTGCTTTGTAGTGTTTGAGGATTTATTGAAACCATGCTATGTTTTTGAGGACTTTATAATAGAGTCTTATGGCCCTAATAGCATAATTGTTCTCCAAGGATTTTGAAATCAAAACACTGTAAGTGTTTTTAGATACCGTGTGGAATAATAATAATAATAAAAGAATACCTTCTGGTGGCATTCTAAGCTTATTTATAGCAGAGATATTGCTGTATTTCAAAGCTTTGACAGAGTTTGGAGTATACGGTAATTTGACAGCCACCCATGAACCATTCAAGGCAGAAGTTCAAAGTTAGTACCAGTTTATTTTCTGGTTGAAATTGTCTTTAAAGTGATAACCATCAGAGCAAAGAAAGTGGGATGGCAGTAGCTATTTTTTGATGGTAGAGGTAGGGAGAAGAAGTGGAGAAAATGCGACCCAACTAATTAAGAGGTTGCTGTAGATCCTCTTAAATCTAATGGATGCTTTTTAGTCCATCAAATGTTTTGCTCCTTCCAAAAGTTTCACCTCTGGAGACTCAGGGCTAAAGTGTTCTGACTGTTTCAGACTTTTATCCTACCCTGTGAGTTGTAGGTGTGCCACCCAGGGCTAATTGACTCTGAATCATTAGCAATTCATATGTTGTTAAATAATAAAATCAATCTCTTGAAAAGAAAAGCAACTCTTAAGTCAAGCAGTCAACATTTCCTTTGTGAAATTTTTGTTGTGTGGTGGCTACTTCTGTTGATATTTGTACCATGACAGATACATTTAAAAATACAGAATGTTTCCTTTGATTGTAAATCTTGACTCTGGTATTATTCTCATTCATTAAATCCAGTAGTCGTGGCCTTTTGATTGAAAGTTAGTTGGCTGATCTGTATTTGTGGTTAGCTCAAAGTGTTGGCCTTTTTTGTTAGTTTTTCTGGTGATCCCTATGCCCTTTATTTTCAGGATACTTGCCTGTATGCGTCTCTCCTTTAGAAGGACTATATCCAGAAAAGGCACTAATTTTCTCTGAGCACTATTTTGATTTGTAACCTGCATTTGTCAAGGAATTATGGGTTACGGTTGCTTTGGGCTTTATATGGAAAACATAAATTGAAGGAGTGGGGAGAGAAAGAAAGGTTAATGGAGGATTAGACTGGCACAGGTGTGAGACGTGTTCTAAGACAACACCTAGAGTTTGGGTAATGATGATTCTCTGGTGGTGAGGCAAGTTTGTCATGAATTTACTGCTCTGCCAATGAAGTTCTAATTGGCCTCAGTTTACCCTTCGGAAGAGTGTAACATTCAAATACTTTGAACGCTCAAGGTGCACCAGTAGGGTCTCTGTGTGTTTTAATTTGAAGATCTGCTACAGAGAGGTGCTGACTGAAAATGAACAGACACTTAAAGGGGGAAAAATGCATTCCCAAATTAGCGGTAATCTGAGTTTGTATTGTACCTGATTACTGGCATCAATGATATATTTCCATGCCTCAGGTTAAAATGCTACTCTTGGAGGAGTCAAATTTTACATCCCTGGTATGAGGCAGTGTTATTTTAAAAGCTTCATTCATATGTAGAATGATTGCTGAAATGTTTTGTAGATGTCACTTTTTTGAAATAGGAGAAACAAAATGTTTTAAGTTGTCATAATTGTCTGATTCACCGCTAAGTGTATAGGATTCCCCCCCCCTTGTTCGTTTTAACTTCAAGAAGTTCCATTTTCATTACTACTGCTATAAAAATGTAAGTCATAAAGTTTGCACAGCATTAAGGACAAGTATATCTGAATCCAGAAGTAGCATTGGAAGAGATGAAATGCCAGATGTGAAGTATTGGGTTGCATGTTTATTCAACTGTTACTGTAATCATTGTACAAAGATGTAGCCTTGCAATTTCTGTCTCACAGCAACATACACAAAATACACCCCAGTGATGAGGCCTCTCGGATGGTAGCTGGTGGATAAGTTACAGTACACAAACCCATCCACACGTATTTTTGCAAACTAAATGGTTGTTATGCAGACATTATAATTGTTCGTTCAGTTGTTTATTTGTCACGCTTGCATTCTGCCCCTTTGCTAAGCAGATCAGTAGTGAACATTTCTTCCCCCATGTTATTCTCACAACAACCTTGTGAGACACCTTTGGCTGGGGGAGAGGGAGGGAGTTATGACTAAACAGGGATTTGAACGTAGGTCCTTATGGCTCCAACATGCACTTCACATTTGTTATGACACACTGTTTCAGCTCATGATGGCTACACTATGTGGGCCATACCTGCATACTTTGAAATCAGAGGTTTGATCAATGTGCAAAAACGTTTATGAAATGAAATGCAATTTCCAACAAGCTTATCCACTAACAGCAGCAGCAACAACAATAATATCCTGCCATTTGGCTGGGTTTCCCTAGCCACTCTGGAGTGGGGTATCAATAATAAAATTATCTTTGCTTTGTATGAACAGAAGAATAGACTGCATTACTTTATACCAGGCATGTCCAACAGGTCAATCGCGATCTACCGGTCGATCGTGTGGTGTCCATGATAGATTGCGGTTGATCGCGTGACCATGAGCAATCGTCCCCCCCAAAAAACCACCTCAGCAAGTTTGGCTTTCCTAAAAACAACTTTACCTCACCCCAAAAACGCTCAACAACTTTGCCTGGCAATGACAATGGGTAGATCACTGCCAGTATTTTAATACTGTGAGTAGATTGCTGTCTCTTTTGTTTTGGACGTGCCTGCTATATACCAAGTGAAGAAGAAGGGAGATATTGGTAGTGATCATGGGAGGGAAGAGGGAGAAGGGAGGAGGTCACATGAACCTCCAATAGCTCCTCCTACTGCTTTCGTGTGCAGGCTGCTGTTTACCTCTTTGCCCACTTATTGGTCCTCCACATAGGGATGTTCCCTGCCCATGATAGACAGGGTCATGCCATAGAGCTTTTAAGTGAATCTACTTCATGGGTAGGCAAACTAAGGCCTGGGGGCTGGATCTGGCCCAATTGCCTTCTAAACCCGGCCCGCAGACAGTCCGCGAATCAGTGTGTTTTTACATGAGTAGAATGTGCCCTTTTATTTAAAATGCATCTCTGGGTTATTTGTGGGGCATAGGAATTCGTTCATTTCCCCCAAAACAATATAGTCTGACCCCCCACAAGGTCTGAGGTACAGTGGACCGGCCCCCTGCTGAAAAAGTTTGCTGACCCCCTGATTTACTTGCTCATGTTAGCTACTTTAGCATCACTCCTAATAACAGCAAACTGAGCTGTGACTGAGAATATAAATAAGGATAATTTTTATTTTTGGGTAGGTTAAGTATCTGCGAGTTCTGAAAGATCCAAAACATGTGTCAAAATGCTGTGATGGCTCCCAGTTTGTGGAATGCTCTTCCCAGGGAGGTTCATCTGGCACCTTCATTATTATAGGCGCCGGGCAAAAACGTTCCTCTTCAGGCCTTGGGCTGATTAACAGTCTATGTCAGGGGTCAGCAAAATTAATGCGCCTCAGGTTGGTGTCTCCAGTGCCGATTGCGTGGCGGGCTGGAGGGCGGGGGAGCGCATACCCATATGCGTGCGCACACACTATTTCTGGCGCACTTCCGGGTCGGAGGAGTACTGGAATTAGCTTGTGCGCATGTGCAGGGGCCTCCTCCGACCCGGAAGTGCGTAAGAAATAATGCTTGTACATGTGCAAATAACGCTTGTGCATGCTCACAAGCTATTTCTGGTGCTCATCTGGCCCGGAAGTGGGCAGCCGCACAGCACCAGTAAGAGCAGGCAGCGGTGGCAGGGGGCGCCATGGGCCAGATAAATGAGTCCCTCAGGCCTTATCCTGCCCACGGGCCTTAGTTTGGGGATCCCTGGTCTATGCCCTCTTAAATGTGTTTGTGGGAAGTGGGGCATTATTGTTCGTTTTGTTCTTGTTCTTGTTTTTATTATGTTTTTATTCTGTATTTTTATGTTGTGAACTGCTCTGAGATCTTTGGATGAAGGGTGGCACACAGACTTAATAAATAATAATAATAATAATAATAATAATAATAATAATAATAATAATATCTGTTAGCTGTCTGAAGGGATTAAATCTATGTCTTCTCTTTTCTGCGATGCTGAACATGATATTTCAGGAGGAAAGCTGGCCAGACGTTCACATGCTAACGCTATTACAATGGCACTGTTTGTGTAGACAAAACAAAAGAAGTTTACCTTCTAGTGTTCATGTAAGGATGAAATTGGATCCAAGGATTTGATTGTCTTCAAGAGACCTGAAAAAATCCACTTAAGACATGTTGTCAACCTGCTTTGATTGGCGTAGTTGCAGGCAGAGATTTTGTCCATTGAAAGAAAAAGCCCTGCAAATGGAATACTTTCTTTTAAAATATTTGAATCGTACATGGAATCTTTTGCTTGTTTCCGCACAATCTGTTCATTTCAGTGCAATTTCCCTTATCTTTCCTTAATGCAGAAAGGAAGAGTGTGCAACAGGAATTTGCTTGTACTTGATTGTAGCCTACCTGCAAAACAGCTATAATCTAGAGGTGGCCTTTCGGTAGCTGAAGCAGGGGTAATAATAATAATAATAATAATAATAATAATAATAATAAAAAATTAAATTTATAAAGTGAAAATGTGTTTTTCCCATAAGATACATGATGCCCTTGGAAAATGATATAATTAGTATATGCTTTTTGACACTTAGGACATCTGGTTTTAAGGCCCTGTTGTGTCCTTGTTTTGTTTGTTTGGTTATTTAACTGCTTTAAAACAATGCTTTCAGGGGCAAGGCAATATTTTTGACCACCTTGGGTGGCGCTGTGGGTAAAACCTCAGTGCCTAGGACTTGCCGATCGTATGGTTGGCGGTTTGAATTCCCGCGGCGGGGTGAGCTCCCGTCTTTCGGTCCCAGCTCCTGCCCACCTAGCAGTTGAAAAGCACCCCTAAGTGCAAGTAGATAAATAGAGACCGCTTACTAGCGGGAAGGTAAACGGTGTTTCCGTGTGCGGCTCTGGCTCGCCAGAGCAGCTTCGTCACGCTGGCCAGGTGACCCGGAAGTGTCTGCGGACAGCGCTGGTTCCCGGCCTCTTAAGTGAGATGAGCGCACAACCCTAGAGTCGGACACGACTGGCCCGTACGGGCAGGGGTACCTTTACCTTTAACTCCCATCAGCCCTGACCAACATGGCAAATTGCAAGAAATTATGGGAGTTGTAGTCCAAACACTACACAGGAGGGCCATAGGTACTCCCATCCGACTTTAAGGTGTTGACAATTAAACCCAATACAGGGTTTATCAGATTCAAATACAATATTGGATGAATTATTGTATTTTAATATTTTGCCTTTCGAAAGTTGTTCTATAGTGGCACCTGCTAGAAAGATTGCCTCTACCCAGGTATTTAAGCAGCCTGACAGCTAACTGGTGACAGGTGGTCACATGCTCTTCCCCTTTTGCCTGCTGCTGTTGGTTCCTACTTTGGACCTAGAAGCCCCTGGGCAGCTTTGCCTGAAATTACCATTGCAACATCATATTGAAATGGGTGTACAGCCGTTTGTTATCCTGTCTTGATCAGCTGAAGGAAAGGAGGAGGATGAAGCCATACATGAGGTTTGCATAAAGAGCTAAAATCTGTTTTAGTTCCTGCAAGAGGATCATCCAGCCCTGCCCCAATGGAAAGGTGAAGCCCCCTTACTTTATAAATGTCCCCGTATAGCACAGTGGTGCAGGAGGAAGTTTTGTTTTGTTTTGTTCAGAGGAAAGCTTACAGCATTTGGGGCTTTCTAGCTTAGTGAAAAGGGAAGTAAGATGTGTTTAAGACGTAATAAGGTGTGGAGAAAGTGGATCGGGGGAAAATCTGTTTTACAGCACCAGAACTCATGGGCATCCAATGAAGCTGAACATTGGAAGGTTCTGGACAGACAAAAAAATTTGCTCCCACAAGGTCTAATGATGGTCACCAACCTGGATAGCAGTGGCTTCTAGCCTTGATGGCTTTCCCCCCCTTCACTGTAAGAGGCAGTATGAATAACAGTTGCTAGGGATCACAAGCAGGGAGAGTCCTGTTGCCCTCCTGTCCAGCTTGCTGGCTTCCCATAGGTCTCTGGTTGGCCACTATGAGAACAGTCTGTTGGATGGTGCCTTTGGCCTGGTGCAGCAGGGCTCATCTTAGGTTGTGTTCAGCAATGGCTGCTTTAGTGTCAGATCCAGTTCTGACACCTGTGTGAGAGTACCACCTGTGACCTTATCCCAGGACTAGGATGCTTAAATATACTTCCCCTTCAGCATGGTAGCTCATATGACCATAAGTCACGAGCAGATGTACTGAATCTTGAAGGTTTACTCACATGTAACTAGGTTTCAGTGCTGGTTAGGCAACTCCATAGTGCACTTCCTGAAAACCAGGAAACTTCTGTAGCCTAACGCAATGTTTGGCAGGCAAGATTGGATGTCACAAAGAAGCAGACAGCAAGTGAAAATGAGAGAGAAAATGAATACAACATTTATTTAACTGGAGGCATATGACGCCCCTATTCCAAAGGGAGCACGGAAGTGTAAATAAATTCAAGAAATGAAGGTGTATTCTCTCAATATATTTTTTTTGGTCAGTATCATTTTGTTTGAGTCTTTTCAGAAAGTTTTATCTGTCTCCACTAAAAAAGAAAGGCATTGTGTGATAGAAATGAGCTTCCTACTATTAATTCCTTATGCCAAAAATATTATGCCTTACGGCTAGGATTAAAAGTTGTTTTGAAAAGGGACTTCACTGCTGGAACTTCACACTGATTTCTACAAATTTCCCGACTTGGACTGCTCTGCTGTGATAAACCCTGCTGGACATCAAGAAAGAAAGTCTGACTGGACATATTGGAGGGTGTGTGTGTGTGCAGACAAAGCCCTGACCTCACTGTACATGTCCCAAAGGCACCGCCATAGTATGATTCAGCCCAAGGAAATAGGGATATATTTCAGCCTACTAGAATAATCTGTGTGCATAGCATGCTGAACTGCCACCTTGAGCGCAAAAGCACAGGAAAAATATATGCCTCTTGTCTTCTTCACAGGATTTGCTCCCTGAAATGTGGCTGCAGACAGTGTTGTATGGGCCCCTGTGCTGCTATCTATGGAGGGATGAGTAGGGCTGGAGGCAACGTGACTCATCAGCCTGTTGTCTACCTGATTGGACAGCCAATGCTCCCCCTGGATTTATTTTAAATTGCTCACATTGTTTTGTCTGAGTTCATTCTCTTTGGTGGAAGAGTAAATTAGTTTTGGTGACCCCTGGGCATGAAGTTGATGGCTTTCATCATTTGTACCCAGAGTCCTTTGTTTTTCAAAGTATCCTCCTTCTCTCTCTTTTTTTAAAAAAACAATTTTTATTAACCAACCAACCAGTCAAATCAAATCACATCACATCACATAAATTCCGAATTGAAAATCCGAATTTTAAATTTTTGTTGGGGGGACCCATATTTCAAGTTCCAAAGGGGGATTCCGATCATCTTCTTGCTGCTGTGTTAATATCCACCAGTCTGTTCAAATAGTGTTCATAATTCTATCCAGTCTTTTCTTGCTGTTTCCACATCTCATCTTATTCGTATATTTTTCTTTTTTTCTTTATGATCTCTTCTGATAATCTCCTTAAGCAGGTAAACACCAATTATAATCCTGTGTGAATTTTTCCGTTCGTCCAATCATCATATCAAGATGGTTTGTATATATCATCACTTTCATAAATAACAGCACTCTTTCCATCATTAATCTCGCAAATCTATCACTCTTTAGCCCCTCTGAGGAGGTTCACCCACAATATAAAAACAGCTCTGTTCCTCCTCCCAGACTTAAGTCTTCCGACAGAACTTGCCAAAATGGCGACAGTATTTTTTGCTGCGTCATTCCAAAGCTCTTATGCTTTCCACGATCTTCTTAAAACATGCTTTGGTTAGAAAATTATCTCCACACAGTCTTAAATCCACAGCTTAAGTCATTTAAACGGCATTTCTGACTTGTGACTTGTGGGGGGGGGATTCTTGGTTAATCACATAGAGAAAAGAAAGGAAAGTTTTCCCCCCTCCCCCATCCAGTCCCGTTACCGAACATACCGAGCCTTGGTGTGTCTTCTCATGATTTATTCTTGTTCCCTCTGAGCCGTCTCGTTTATCAGAGATCTCTTCAGTTAGCAGTCTTTACCCCCCCTTCTTCCTTGAAATATGTGCCTTAGCTTCCTCCTAATTGTTTCTTTTGAAGTTGCTGCAGCTAGAGGCACGAATCAGAGACAGCGTCCAGGAGCGCCGAGATCCGCACAAGGGCTTTCTGCCTAGTGCCCCCACCCCCACAAATTTGGGGGTGGTACAGGGCACAGCAGAGGGACGCAGGTGGCGCTGTGGGTTAAAGCCTCAGCGCCTAGGGCTTGCCGATCGAAAGGTCGGCGGTTCGAATCCCTGCGGCGGGGTGCGCTCCCGCTGCTCGGTCCCAGCGCCTGCCAACCTAGCAGTTCGAAAGCACCTCCGGGTGCAAGTAGATAAATAGGGACCGCTTACCAGCGGGAAGGTAAACGGCGTTTCCATGTGCGGCTCTGGCTCGCCAGATGCAGCTTTGTCACGCTGGCCACGTGACCCGGAAGTGTCTCCGGACAGCGCTGGCCCCTGGCCTCTTAAGTGAGATGGGCGCACAACCGCAGAGTCTGTCAAGACTGGCCCGTACGGGCAGGGGTACCTTTACCTTTACCTTTATAGGGCACAGCAGGCAAGGGCAGCCCCCCTGCACACGCTTGGGGGGGGGGTAGGGAGGCTGTTTACTCCCATCACAGCCTCTTAATTACCTCGTGTGGGTCGGAGAGATGTTATTGTCAGCCATCTTCCGATGCGCCCCTAGTGGCCCCCCCAAAGTATCCTCCTTCTCAGTATGGAAGTCCCACTTTGCCCTTCTGGCTGATAGGAGGAGCTTTGACTGAGTACAGCCCAGTGGCTTCGCAGTTGAGCAGGACTTCTATGACACCACTTTTGTCAGCTTCTTCTGAAGAAGATAAGGAGCCCTGCTGGGCTAAATCCACCTAGTGCAGGTTTCCCAGACTTGGTGTTCTACTAGCATGTTGCCAGGGGCAGATGGTAGCTGTAATACAATATATGTAGGGCTCCACTTGAGAAAGGCAGATCTAGTGGGTCTACCTAGCTTGGCTTCAGAAAATTTACAAGCAACTACTCAGGATTCTTCTCCAGCACAAGTATTTGTAAAGGATCATAATATTTTCTTTATGTACTTTATTGTTGTTTGGAGACCAAAGGCAATTTGATGAAAATGAAGTATTGATCACCTGCACCAGTAATGACTTTTATTATTTCTGTCTTGCTTAAAACTTTGTATTGTACAAAAATATTAAATGCACATATGGAGAAAGAATTGGGTAGGGCAATATTTTCATCTCAAGGAGTTAAAGGATGAAACATTCTCTATTGCTGATTGGGGGAAAAACCCACAAAACACAAAATGCTGTAGCTCAGTACAACCTGCCCATGTGTTCTGAGCATGTGAGGGGTTAGCAGGAATGTGTCATTGGAAATTCCATCTCATGAGTTTTTTGCACATGGCATTAAAGTGAGAACAGGCCCATATATCCTTACTGTTTTCTCACTATATACAGTCAGCTTTTCAAGCATGAAACTGAAGTGGCCAGTTTTAACAGATGCCTGTTAAAGATACACATTTTCTCCTAATGTTGTCAAATGTCCTCTTAACTACAGTGGTACCTTGGTACTCAAATGGCTTGGCTCCGGAACAAATTGGATCTCAAACACCGCAAAGTGTTCCAGTTTGTGAACGTTTTTTGGAAGCCGAACGTCTGATGCGGCTTCCTCTTGAGAGCAGGAAGCTCCTGCAGCCAATCGGAAGCCGCATCTTGCTTTTTGAACGGTTTTGGTAGTCGAATGGACTCCCAGAACGAATTAAGTTCGAGAACCAAGGTACCACTGTATTTATTTTGATTCGCTTTTGCTGTGGTAACATAATCCTTGTGTTTTATGGTTCTGTGACCATTTTGGTCATTTTTGGCATACCTCCCTAATATCTAATGGAAGAAGAGTGGTTTTAGAATCTTTATTTCTGCTTTACTAGAAGATCAGAATTAGGGTGTTAATTGTCTGTCAGACTTGATAAAAAACAACAACAACAACATTGGTTTTCTGCATTTTTTATGCCTTACTCTAAATAGCTTATGGCTCCATAATGGAGGCTTGACATTTGACAGCAGCTCTGTGAGGTAGGATAGCCTTATCAAATAAGACCTTTGTGGCAGCCTTCTTGCTGGCTGAGGCTGATAGGAGTTTGTAGTCCAAAACATCTGGAGGACACCAGGTTAAGGAAAATGGGCATACAAAACTGTCAAACAAAAGTCTTATTGAGTGCTCACAGTATATGGAAGCAATAGTGTTTTGACTGGATATTTTCCTACTGAATATTCTGGGCTATGTGAGTATGGAATGAAAATAAAGCCCTGGCATTTTAAATCTAACTACCTTTGCACACTGATAGGATTCAGAAACTGTTGGTTCCAAAGGCAACTTCTAATTTACTTTCAGTGTGAGAAGGGGTTGCTCTGAATGGATCTGAATAATGTCTCAAACACTCCTGACCCAAATTCATTTTTGCTCACAGTTTATAATATTTTGATTGGTAATTGCTGAGGATGAGCCAGTTGCAGTTAAATTTTAAGGAAGTGCTTGGTGTTTCTTAAGGTATTTTGCCGCTGAAGCAAAGGCTCAGGTATTTCAGATATGGGAGATGTGCAGATTGCATAAGATGTTATACATTGCTCACTCTAAGATACCGAGTCCTGTCTGCCCTTAAAACCCTTTGTTCTCTTGGCTGAATGCAGTTAATTAGCAACTGTCTCCATAGCAACTGCCTCGTAGTCCAAAAACATTGTCTAGTTTTTGCAGTTTAGCTTATCACACTGTTTACCTGAAGGGCTTTTCACCGCGCTGGGTCTCATTTGAGTTGGCTGCATGCCTGTTCACGGAAGTGAATTGTCAAGGCAGAAAAACGCCATGGCAGCGAGATGCTGAACAGGGTCTGCTGTGTGAAACTAGAAACATTTTTTGAAAAGTTCTTCGGAAACAGAAGTTGAAGTTTTGCAGTGATTTACATTAAGCCTTAAATTATTGGGCTTGCCAAGATTACGTTGCAGTTTAATAGAAAGACCCTTATTCATTCCTTCCTGTGTGCAGGCTGTAGTCTGACCTATTGAAAGTTCCCTTGTTTTTAAAAGCATGGAATAATTAGTAATCTCTCAACCCTGGTTCTCTATAATTAGAGCACCTTCCACACATTGAACAAAAAAACTTCCTTTAAGAGAGCTGCCATTTGAAAAGCCAATCTCTTGTGCATTAAGGAGGTTTGATTGTGTAGTAGTTATTCTTTGTTTTGTTTCTGCATAATTCATTAAGAATAAACCTGGTGGCTAGTGTCATATACTTCTTTGTAAAAGGCTGTGTCTGAAACATATGGAATTGTATTTTTTAAATAAAACAATTTGATAATTCATTTGCATCTCTCTCACACACTTCTTAGGCAGGAGTAGAGAATCTATATAGACTGACCTGAATTTATCAAGCCAGCATCACTAATTAAATTAGTAAAGAGCTTGTTCTCTGTGCATCTGAAATATAAAACACTTAATTGAAAAGAGTAAAGTTGTATTATTTAGTGGCTAGTTTAAAGGAGAGCTGGTTTAATTTTCCATTTTAATCTGCAAATAGCCTCAAAATGCTGCTTTGTATGAAGGTTGCTTTGATTCTTGCTTCCCCCTACACTCTTTCATTTTCAAAATATGCCGAGATTATGAAGATGGGGTTTATTTCAAGTTGATGTACATCACCCATTGATACATAAAGCATGAAAACTAAGCTATCTTGAACTTGCCAAGTACCCCAATATCGCTTTAGTTGACAGAAAACAAGTGGCTTGCCTATTATGTTTAATAAAACAACCTGTTTTTGGAACAGGGTTTTCTTACAACATAGATAACAAAATGTGTTTTTCAGATTCACTGCCATATATTCTCTTGAGCTGGCTGTATTTGGGATAATAAGCTAAAACTTAATCCAGGCGAGGAGGTGCTTTGGGTCACACAGAAAAACCAATCTGAGAATGTGTATATAGCCAGCTCTGTGTGGAGTAACACTTATTCTGAAAGACTAGGTTCATCTTCTAGATCAGGTGTTGCTCCTGGAGGGACAGGTTGTTGCTGTTGCCAGGAGTGCTTTTGCACAATTTTAGTTGGTGTACCATCTGCACTCTTTCCTGAGAAAGAGTCAGTATCTGGTCAGTGTCACATAACCTCATGTTGAAGAGCATAGAGAATGAGAAATGCATAAAGTCTGTTAAAGATTTTAAAAAATCTGCTGTCAAACTGTTTGTTCAACAAGAGGATGTGGAGTAATAATTCAAATGAAAATATTGCGAGGCAAAACTAAAGTTTAAATAAAACTTAGTGTCTCTATTCTGAAAATTGATAGTCGTCATACTTTGCAGGGTTAGAAATAATGTGTCCACACACACACAAAGTGAGAGAGGGAGCAGAAAGATGCACCCACACACCCGTTCAACACACCACCTTCATGTCAAGTGGTGGAATGTGTTTGAATTCCTATGACATGTTCCTAGGGAGGATTATGCAGTGACATTGGGGAGACGAAAGTTCAACCTACTTCTGTCGCGTACTAGCTATTTGACCCTGGGCAAATCACATAGGCTTTGTTTAAATTGGCTTGTGCCACTAAGCAGATTGCTCAAAAACGAAGTCCTGTTGCTTCATAATAAGGAAGTATGTGAGTGTATTGCCCTGGTGCAATATTAATTCATTTGGAATTTATTTCCTCCTATACCCAAGGGCAGATTACAGAGTAATCTCATTTTATCCCCATATGCCCCTTGTGAAATAGGCTAAAATAATATACAATGACCCATCAAAGCTGCCCTTCCCCCCAAACGTCCAAAGGGCTTGAACTAAGCTCTTCTGTGCCTAAACCTAATATTCAGTGTCACAGAGGGCAAGCCTGCACTGTTCCCTTTGAGGATCCCATTTAACGGCTTTCCGATTCACCCTAAATCCAAGATTGCTTCCTCCACTTGAGAGGGTTAACTAGAAACCTGCTCTTTCAATCTGAAATTAGTGGTGGGGGTGATTGCTTAGTCATAAATGAAACTGCTCAGACTCACCCTCATAAGCATCTCCACCAGTACTTTCAGACAGACCTAAATACAAGTTTGCATGGGCTCCACTTTATGTTTGAATTTTTAAAGCAGGTATCACTGTTGAAAATACATAGCATCTGTGTGAGAACAAACTGCTGGTTGAGAATAGTTTTGTCTTTGCCATTTCTAGGGCTCTGTTTTCACAGTGTTGGTACATGAGGTATTTTGTCTTGTTCCTTGGTCTAGCATTGGAATTAAACTACTATGGTTATTTTCAGAGATAGATGTGAGCTTTATCTCCCTTGTCGTGCTCTGTATGTGTTTAGAACACAGGGATATGATTTCCCAGTACCCTTAAACATTAAGAAACTGCTTATTTCACATTTTTGTCACTAATATATTTACTTAATTTAGCATGGGAGTAATGAAGACTTCAGTAGTACAGAGTCAAGAGAAGCCAGGTTTTGATATATCATGATTTATGAAGCCCTTTCCCCTTTATTGTGCTACGCAGTCCACACTCTGTGATGAATAACATTCGTTTTTGAAAAGGATAAAAAAAGAATTTTAACATAATGAGAAAACAATTAAGGTGGAGGCAGTTGGGCAAGAAATTGAAGATTAAGGTCCAATTAGAAAAGATTTCTAAAGAGTATGTTTACTTCATGAATACAAAATTGTAGTACAAAGCAAGAATAAACACATTGCAGGTCACACAAACCATATCCTGTCTGGATAATGCAATGTTTTTGATAAAGAAAAATACATGAAAAAATTATCAGGAACAATTAAAAGCTCAGGTGAAATTAAATTATCAGGTTCAATTAAAACCTTAGCATGTTTGCACCAAACATAAATTTCAGCCACAATGTACCTCTGTGGTTATCCATTGCCTTGCTTTTTCTGCTTGTGTGTCAGTGCACATGTGTGCATGAAAATGTATCTGACACATGTGATCACACACACAAAAACCAACAAATTGGGAAACCTAGCTATAGCAGATCCACCCCTTAATACCTCGAATTAATAATGCAGTGGATCCACTCCTGTTGACTGCCCCCTATTAAATATAGTGCACCTACCTCACAGTACACCAACAAATTTCTACAATTTACCACAGATTATCCAGTGAGGGACTTGTGTGAGGAAAATTTTAATGATTTAAAGTCTCAGGCAAGAGTTGATCAAACAAGCAGAGTTTTATTAAATAAAAAGAAGTTTATGAAACAAAGCAAGTAAGGAAATGTGTTCTTTCAGATAAAAGTTAACTTATTTACTTTAACTATAAGATGTCTCAGGCTTAAACAAAATATTAAAGTCGCAACACTTCTTAAACCTTAGTTACTAAAAATCAGTTGGTACACTTCAAGTAGATAGATATTCAAGTGTCCAGAATAGATGGTAAAATGCTCAACTCACTTTCTGTCATGTTGATATTACAATTAAATTCCTTCAACACCATCCTGCTTCCTTCACAGGAACAGCTCCTCAGTTACCTCTTAACCATCCCACACCTGAAGTCTTCTAAATGGTATAACAGACCCAGGGGATCACCTCCCCCCTTGTCACTGGTTTGGGAGTCTTCAGTACCTAGAGGAACTCTCCCCTCCTGGCTATATTGAGACCCAGGTAGCCTGTATAGTCAAATCTCGGTTGTCGAACGTAATCTGTTCCAGAAGACAGTTCGACTTCTGAAACGTTTGACAACAGAAGATCAAAGGGTGGTTGGCAAAGTCAATGGAGAAAAAAGAAAAAAACTCCCTGGAAGCCATTCGGCTTCCGAAAATTGTTCAAAAACCGGAGCAGTTACTTCTAGGTTTTCGGCATTTAGGACCCGAAATGTACGATGGCGGAGGCGTTCGGGAGCCAAGGTTTGACTGTATTCCCACAAGATCTACCACTCCCGGTTGAGTCACAGCCCTCTGAGGACATTCCTGTCTGCATACCTTTCCCAGACCCTCAACCCTGTCTCCCTATCCAAGCTGCAAGGCTCTGTCCTCTCGCTATGGATAGTCTCTTCAGTGTGTATGTTTAACTTAACTCAGAACCAGTTCTCCCTATCTCATTCCCTATCTCCCAACCTGAAACCTGTCTAACATCTCAACTCAAATCCTATCCTATCTCTCTCCTCAAATCCAGCCCTATATCTCATCTTAAATCCAGCCCTATCTTACTCTCTCCCTCAGAAGCAGCTTCTTTTACTCTTCCCCCCAAAGTGCTGTTCCTCCCACCTCTGTGGCTAGCTCACTCTGTAGCCAATCACAGAGAGAGGTTCAAGCCACTCTGGTGGAATTTCAGGGGGATTGCATCACCAGTCTGGCTCTGCTGTCCATCACACTAGCCAAACTACTCTTGGGTTTATCATGGGACACAATTGTATGCCACAGACAGGATTGCATTGGCTGAGATTATCTTGCTTTACTTTGTGACCAACTCCTCCCTCCCCCATGACCCCCAAGATCCACCAAGCATAGCTTGGTGCAAAAGAAATGAAAGTATGATGAGCAAAGGAATTTGTTTTGAGTATTAGAACAGACCTGACGTGACTGCACTGGGCTTATTAAGTGTTTTTCAAGTAGATATAGAAGTTATTGGACGCTCGTGGTTAATTGGTTTCCCTAGCTGCAACAGCCTTCTTAATTCCAGCACTGTAATTTTGTTGTTGTTGAACAATTCTGTTAAAAAAACCACCTTGCTGATCTAATGGAAATCACCTAGAAATCTACCAGTAGATCCCAGACTGCTTTCTGTCCACTCCCAGTTTAGAGGTAGAAGAGAAATAATACCAGAGTGAACTGAATTTGGGCTTTAACATTCGCAATCAAATCTTCCCTCAATGCACTTAAGCTGTAAGTTTTTAGCATCAGAACTGCCAAGCTAACAGTGGCAGTCAGGTCTTGGATACCCTTGAGCATGTGCCCAGAAGCACCCAAGCCTTCAACCGTAGGCATCCTGCTGCTATTATACAATTCCATACTGGTTTGGGAAAAGTAAGGCTTGAAGGGGTTAGTTAATGTGCTGGGTCAAGTGTCTTCTGAAGAGAGCCCAATCTTTGTTTGTATGAGATGCCGTGATTGAGAAGAGAAGACGGGAGAGGAGGATCCTTCAGTTCACCTTTCCAAACCACCTATATTCACAGATTTAGCACTATGGTAAATTAGTGCCATTAGCACAATTGTAATTCAATAAGTGGAATCTTGACAGAGCATTTGAGAACTCTGCAGCCACAGTCATTTGGAAATTAGAGAAGAATCTTGGTCCTCTGATACTTTGTCAAAATGTGTGGCTGGCTTTAAAGTGCGTGATGATACGTTGCATCATTCTTAGAGCAACAGAGTGTGTTTGGTTTACTTTAATGTTTACTGAAGAAGGCTGTATGTACATTGTGTACGTGCAAACAAATAACATGTAGAACAATTTTAATACACTGGAAAGCCACCTCTGGTTATAATACTCTTACATTCATTCAGCTTTCTCCTTAGATTATTTTTTTCCTGAAGCATGAATACAAACTACAATATATGCGGTCAGCAGGAGTTCCTGAAGTTAATCACATTTAGTTATAGAATTGTGGGTACCTCAGTGTGACCACTGTCCTATTTGTCAAACACAAATTTCAGCTATTTCAATTGAGGGTGTCCACGATTACAGCGGTGTAGTTGTGCCAGAGGGGAAGGCCATCTTTTCACAAACCAAAGACCCAAGAGCCCACTTGTATGAAAATGAGAATGTTCCTAGGACAATAGAACCAAAGAGAATCACAGACTGGCCTCTGCCACCAGCCAGGGCATCAAATGTCTCTGAGAGAATATAATTTAACTTTGAACTTAATTAATACTCCTAAGGAGTACAAAGGAACAGTCCTAAAAGCAGGAAGGAAAGGCATATTCAAGAAGAGAATGAGTGAAGAAATGCAGTCTATTTTATGTATTTTTTTGTTTCACCCTCTGACAATTTTTATCATCTTTTGGTGGATCCTATCATTAAAGAAAGACTCAACATGCACTGCAGTTCTGGGACATTTGAAAACATGTTATACTGTTCACAAGACAAGCTTTCATATTTGCTATGATGTGATTTATAGTAAATCTTTCCTAGGGAAAATAGACCTGTAAATCCACTCTCAGAAATTCATGGGAAGCCAGCCATTTGTGGTAATACCTTGTCATAGCGGACTTCCCCATCCGCACTTCTATCATTTACTAAACTGCAGAATAACCTGCAGAATAACCTGCGGAAGTTATTCTTTCATCTGAAGCTTTTTGTGTGTTGAGTCATTTCACATTCTTGTACGAAGCAGTACTTTGAAAGCTAGCATAATTGGAAGCCTTGATTTAGCTTTGCATACATACTTAAAAAAAAACAAACCACATCAACCATGTTTTGCACCCTTAGAACTGAAGCTATTATAATGGCATACTTTTCAACTACCATTAATTTTAGGTTGTTTTTCATAAAATCTGAAACACAGAAGGGTTTTCTCTCTGTAGAGCAGAGCTTGTGGCTGTTTTGTTATCAGTGTTGACTGTGGGAGGCAGATAAAATACAGGAGACCTTGAATTATGAATTTCATACCTATTAACTGACACTAGTGAAGTTGCTAAAGTTCACAATTTATCTAGTTTGGAACATAAATGTACCCAATTGACAATTCTCAAGAGATATTAGGGATCAAGCACCATTTCCCCAAGAAGTTCAGCTATGGCTTAGTATGTATTACTGGGTCTGTGACTGTATAATAAAATGCGTATTGTATTGTTTAGTACAGTAGTATCTCCGGTTATGTTACCCTCTGGTTACGTAAACTTCAGGATGCAAAAGCGGCAAACCTGGAAGTATTTGACCAGGTTTCTCCACGCGCTCATGCGCATAATCTGTCTACCGCTGTGCGCGCATGTGCAGAAGCGGTCCTCAGGTTGCGGAAACCTCAGGATCTGACCGGACTTCCGGAACGGATCCCATCCACAACCGGAAGTACCACTGTATGTTGAAAACAACAAACCTAGGTTTTAATTCTTTCCTTAAAAACTTTCTGGTTAATGTGGCTGTTTTGTAGGTGCGTGTGCAAAATAAGGAAAAACCTTTCATTGAACAGCCTAGCAAATTGTAAATGAAATGAAATATGAAAATGACTTTTAAACCTCAAAGAAACCCTTGGCAAGCCCAAATAGGTTTGGGAGCAAGGGAGCTGTCCAATAAACAAGCTCATCTAATCCAAGTACAGGGAAGCTATATCAGCCTTTGATTTTCTGATTAATTATTTTAACTTCTGGTGGGGACAAAAGCTGTGTGTTGATCATATTTCAAGTTCCCCGGATGATCTCCAACATTAACCGTGCAGAAAAAAGACTCTGAAAACAATGGAGTATGACTAATTTTGAATATCACCCTTAGTGAAGCAAGCAAAGAAACTTGGAGTGATCGCCAAAGAAGAAGTCATGTTGCAGACAGTTAGTGACTGTGCTGTGTGCCAGTTCCTCATCCAACCTGGGGAATTGCAGTTGTCCTATCAGCCAGCCCTAGGGTCTGCTGCTGTTGCTGCTGCTGCTGCTGCTGAATGCCAGGTCAACTTGGAATAAGACCACCCTCATCCATGATCTTATTGTGGATGAGGAGGCTGATCTGGTCTGTATCTCCCAGACCTGGGTAAGTGAGCAGGGTAGAATACTCAGTTCAGCATCAGGGCAGACTTGTGGGTCAGGGAGCGGGAGTTGCTATACTAGATGGAGATTCCATCTGTTTCTCAAGGCTCTCCATCCAGTTTGTATGTTCCTGGCATTGGGCAATCGGGACAGATTAGGAATTCTGCTGGTTTACTGCCTTCCTTGCTTCCCAGCAGTCTCCCTACCTGAGCTGACGGAGCTGGTCCCAGATGCAGTGTTAAAGACTTCCAGACTGCTGCTTCTGGGAGACTGCAACATCCATGCCAAGGCGACTGGCTCTGGGTTGGCTCAGGACTTCATGGCTGCCATGACAACCATGAGGTTAGCCCATGAGGTTGGCTACATTCTGGACCTTGTTTTCTCAACTGGGCAGGAAGAGTAACATTAGTTCTGTGTAATGGTCAGATCACTTCCTGTTAAGGTCAAGGTTTTCAGCACCTTTTCCCCTTTGCAGAGGTGAGGCATCTATTAGGATGGTCCTTCCCTTGGATGCTGATGGATCCAATGGGTTTCCAGTTGGCTCTGGGGGATTTTCTGGCTGATATGACTGGCGTTTCTGTCAAAGTCCTGGCCAACCTCTGGAACATCCAAATGGCTCTGGCCATTGACATGATTGCTCCTGAGCACCCTCCTCCTGTTTTGTGGAGCCTGCTCATCTCCCTGCTATATGCCAGAGCTGTGGTTTTCAGCCTTTTTGAATCTACAGCTCCCTTGATCAGCCACATCCTTTTGGTGGCCGCTCTTTGGGAGCCAGTTACACTGGGGTTCCGCTACAGGATGCGCGTAAGTGGGGATTTCCTCATTCCACCTCCCCACTTTGCAGCACCATTTTTGGCACGTGAGTAAGTGGGAACACATGTGTCTACGGAAACCCAAGCAATGCCACTGCTCTGCAGGGTCTGAGCTGACTTGCTCCACATGACATTCTTAAACTGTGAATTTGTATCCAGATTTTATACACAAATGCATCTTATACAGGAGATCTGCTTCCCAGATATTTTGACTAGTAAAGCAATTGCATGGGATAAATGGCCATGTTAAGCCATCCTCTGTGAAAGGGGTAAGGGGTGCTGCGTTCCCTTTCATTCTGCTGCATTCTGGGAAGCCTTCTGAGAGCCACATGCCCTCTTTTCAGGACAGCTTTCTAGAAATGTAGACTAGCAGTGCAAAGATCTCATAGTAGCGTTAAGGTGACTGTAATAAGAGGGGGGGAAATCATCTACGTTTACTCACTGAAAATAAGCAACTGGGTTATCTTATTTTGCAAGGCATGGTATTTAACAAACATCCAGTATTTACTAAAATGTGAATTCAGTACCATTCTATAGTCAGCTTGCGAGGCTTGAAGTAATCCTAGTTTGCTTGGAGTCATTCCATGTGTTTGAAAAGACCTGCCCTCATTTCCCTTGCAGGGAAAGCTATTGCATGACAACACTGTCTAATTTCACGTTGCAATAATTGTTTAATGTTCACAATGAAGCTTTGTCCCCAGGGGTTTTTGTGTGTGTCGCTGTTTCTTACCCACTCAGTGTAGTTATTAACAGCCAACAATGCTTTCATTTGTTGCTGTGACATAATGTATACCTGTCATCTTAATGAAAACGTCGAAGGTAGAAAAGGGGCATTAGGTGGTAAATGCAGTAACTATAAAAAATTCAGGAATCTATTTTACACATACTCCTGATGTTTTAATGTAGATTGTAAACTGCTTTGAGATTTTTTCCCTTAAAAGTATAAAGTGGTATAGCAAGAAAATTAAAAATATTATTAATAATAAAATAATAATACTCTAGTGCTGTTTACACATTATGATTTCCACATGTAAAGATGTTAGTGGAATGACTGTATACATGCTGAATGTATTATTTTTATTCTTTTAATCATTTCAACAGTACCAAAGGAATCTCTTAAGAAGTTTAAAGGTAAAGGTAAAGGTACCCCTGCCCGTACGGGCAGACTCTAGGGTTGTGCGCTCATCTCACTCTATAGGCCGGGAACCAGCACTGTCCGCAGACACTTCCAGGTCACGTGGCCAGCGTGACGAAGCTGCTCTGGCGAGCCAGAGCCGCACACGGAAACGCCGTTTACCTTCCCACTAGTAAGCAGTCCCTATTTATCTACTTGCACCCGGGGGTGCTTTCGAACTGCTAGGTTGGCAGGCGCTGGGACTGAGCAACGGGAGCGCACCCCGCCGCGGGGATTCGAACCGCCGACCATGCGATCGGCAAGTCCTAGGCGCTGAGGTTTTACCCACAGCGCCACCCGTGTCCCTTAAGGAGTTTACAACTGGTCTTAAATGATTAGATGGAACATTGCAAAATATATAATATTACAAATGTTTCGTTTCAAAAGTTAACATGTAAAGCAAATTTTTAAAAAAATGTGTACAGAATGGGTATTCTGCCCCGTTCATATTAAATATACCTGTGTATGATACGTTTTGGTATTCTTCTCTCTGTTCACCTCTCTCATGACAAAACACTGAAGAATACTTTGGACATTTGATGCAATATTTTATTTATTTAACAAAATTTATATACCATTTACTGGAACTCTGAGTGGTTCTAAGCAGTTTGCTGGTTCTAAGTGATCTAACTTCCAAGCAGTTTAGAATGCAGTCTAAAATATTTGTTTTAAATCCCTATAAATAACCAATATTGATACATAAAAAATTAAAATACAGAGGAAAACCCAGTAATTTTAAAACACTTGTACCTACTAAAATCATGTGCCAAAATGACATGCCTGGCTAGGATAGTTGGAACAAAAAGAGTTTTTAGTAGGTGCTGAAAGCAGTGCAGTGAAGGTGCTTGCCTTAGATCAATGGATAATGTAACTCTTTTCATACCGGCATGTTTAAGGAGCGGGAAATGAAGTTGTATGTCATACATTAGAATGTTCAACGTTTGTCTTTAGCCTTCCTAATTCTTTTTATGCCTATAATATCATTTTAGATTATTCCAAGCAGCTTAATATTGATTCTAATTAAACTACTGAATATAGCCTTTGTCTAATTAAGCTCATGCGGCTATTTATTTAATTTGAATTAAACTTGCATGCTGCTTTTTGCAAGCTGCAACTTATCTAGAGGTTGTATGATTCCAGGGGGATGTACCTGATTTGAGGATCTGCTTGTTTTATCAGGCATTGCAAGATTAGATTGCGTTGACTTTGTTTCTCTGATAAAGTTTTTAAAGTAATGTTTTGTAAGTTGCTTTCAGTGGTAACTTTTAAGATTTAGAGTCTGCCATAATCAAATAAATCCAGAAGCTCAAAAGGCAAAATCATTGTATAACACTAGCGCTAAGGATATTTGCTATATTTGTCTGATACTTACAATTCGCTTATGAAAGCTTGTTTTGGACCCTTGCATGTTTCTGTCAACATGTTTGTGATATTGTGGTATTATTATTATTATTATTATTATTATTATTATTATTATTACCCAGCCCATCTGGAGGGATTTCCCCAGCCACTCTGGGAGGCTTCCAACAGAATATTTAAAACATGATAAAAGATCAGAAATTAAAAACTTCCCTAAACAGGACTGCCTTCAGCTGTCTTCTAAAAGTCAGATAGTTGCTTATTTCCTTGACATCTGATGGGAGGGTGTTCCACAGGGCGGGCGCCACTATTGAGAAGGCCCTCTGCCTGGTTCCCTGTAACTTCACTTCTCACAGTGAGGGAACCGCCAGAAGGCCCTTGGCGCTGGACCTCAGTGTCCGGGTTGAATGATGGGGGGTGGAGACACTCCTTCAGGTATACTAAAATGCCCAAGTACATGAATCATCAGTGTGCATCCTCCACCAGACTCCCAATATACTTCTTTTGAGCTACATGGCTTATGTATGTGTGCTACCATAGTGTCTGTTGCCACTGTTCAGCACTGGAATCTTCTCATTGATCAGCTTGCATCAAATGTAAGGTATTACAAATTATAGTGATAAAGAGGTGCTGCAACCCACTTTGGCAAATGCAACCATGTGTTTAATGGTTTTTCAGGTTATATTGTTTACATATTGTTGTATGCTGGCTTGATGTTTTATGAGATGGTAATATGGGACGCAGGTGGCGCTGTGGTCTAAACCACTGAGCCTAGGGCTTGCCGATCGGAAGGTTGGCAGTTCGAATCCCTGTGACGGAGTGAGCTCCCGTTGCTCGGTCCCTGCTCCTGCTAACCTAGCAGTTTGAAAGCACGTCAAAATGCAAGTAGATAAATAGGTACCACTCTGGCGGGAAGGTAAACAGTGTTTCCATGCGCTGCTCTGGTTTCGCCAGAAGTGGCTTAGTCATGCTGGCCACATGACCCGAAAAACTTTCTGCGGACAAACGTCAGCTCCCTCAGCCAGTAAAGCGAGATGAGCGCTGCAACCCCAGAGTTGTTCATGACTGGACTTAACTGCCAGGAGTCCTTTACCTTTTAATATATAAATACTTCGATAAATGAATAATTAAGATGCAGCTACATCCATGTCTTTCTTTTTAGTTTTGCACTTGTGAAATTTATATACCCACCCATCAATAAACATGGCTTGCACCAAAACAATACTGAAAATACAATACTGTATATAGAAATTAAATACAATAAAAGACAGCCGTGGGGAAGAAGTTTATAAACCAGCCGCTTGTTCACTATACATCAGCCAGGATGGTCTGGAGCTAGGTTATGGTGGGGCAGATTATTAGTTTAGTTTTATTAAATTTCTTAAATGCTTGTTTCTTTTTAAAACAGTTTAAAATATACAAAAAATTAAACACAATAGTATTACAAAATAGTTTTAACACTACTGAAATATCATCACACAATACCAGTGGACAAAAGATCAGGGATAATCAAGTACGGAAAGATGTGGAATTAACCAACCATTAAATGCCTGTGAGTAGAGGAATATCAGAGCTAAACTTCTGGTCTCTGTCATCAGAGAGATACTGCACTAAACTATCCTAGAGGTTACCAGAGCACAGACTGCAAAAAGTTCAACTACCAGCAGATAGAAGTCACTCTGCACCACTGAGGCTGCTTGCTGAAAACAATGGCTCTAGGAGGAGTCTAAAGCTATGGACCTGCTCCATCATTGAGTCCATTATTGCAGCCAGGCACTGATGAGAGTCTGAAAACCTGCAGACTTAGTCTGATGGCTTATGAGCCTTGGAGAAGTCATGCCAAATTGGAGGCAGAAGAGAAGGCCTAGAGAAGGCAGAAGCTGACACTCGAGGGAGGAAAATGGACATTGTGGGTTGTGAAAGGCTGGGGCTGAGTTATCTGTTTCCCCCATGATGAGCAGGGTTCCTCAATGTTCTTACCAAGGAGCAACTGCCCTAAGCTCCAAGTAAGGTGTAGGACCCTAGTAACTGCAGCAACAGAAATATAAGAGAGGTAGGTTTGGAGGCAGAGGCTCAGCTCATATCTAACTCTCACTCACTAGGCGTTCCTTTGGTACCTTGAGAACCAACCTGTCCTGCCTCAACGTCCATACCTACTTTTGTGCAAACTCTACTGTATATGCATAGGTTATCTTCTCCAAATTTGTGGGGGCTTCACTGTGGAGAGCTAAGCTATGGTTTAACGCAGGGGTTCCCAAACTTGGGCCTCCAGCTGTTTTTGGACTACAATTCCCATCATCCCTGACCACTGGTCCTGATATCTAGACATGATGGAAGTTACAGTTCAAGAACAGCTGGAGACCTGAGTTTCGGTTGACATTATATGCAGCAATGGCAATTATTTTGCCATTTGCATCTTGTTTCCCATACAACAGCAGCATGGGCTCTTCTTTGGAATAGAGACAGAGGAGCATGAGGACCTGCAGAGGAAACCATCAGCTCCTCTCAATGCTGCTCACATGGGACAATGCTAAGTGGGTCAGATTTCCAGAGGTTAGCTCACTCAGTGCTTAGCAACACCCCTGGTAGGGCCCCTTAAATCCTGGAGTACTTCCAGTGCCCGTGACCTCACAGAGTATTTTGCGTGGAATAAAACTAGGGCTTAATATGAGATTTGTGCTGGAGGCTATGCCAGCGCATAAGGCTTGCACTCAGGGAAGCACACCCTAAGGGAACATTGTCTGGAGTTGCCAACTGCCGAAAGTGCTCACCCGTGGCCTTCGGTGCCAGAGCCCTTTACACATTGTGCGTACGCCAAAGCACATGTTTAAAAAGATGTAAGTATTAGTAACCCTATGTTTTAGAGGGCACAGATAAACATGCAATTATTGCATGAGGCCATTTAATTTATGCCATTTACAAATATGTTTGTGAAATCCTCAGAGCACACAGTGATTATATGCTGTGCTAACTGCATAGATATTATAATTCGGAGGGTGGTGGGTTTTTGTGTGTGTGTTAGTGCTGAGCAATCTGGAAGGGTTTTTTTTTAAAAAAAAAAAGGAAAAGAAAGAAAATGATGTTTGCAATGCGTAATACTACAGCCCAGATAATTACTGTTTATGCTAATTTCTATTGACATGCACACACATTGCAGCCGAGGCAGATAGAGAGCGTTGTGCTAGTTAGAAATAAAGTATTTTGAGTCTAATTATTGTCTTGTGGCTCCTTGAGACCCCTCGAACCCCCCAACCCCATGCATTGACTGCAGACAGAAGTGGGGTTACAGTCAGTTCATCAAACTGCATCCTTAGAGTACAAGAATGGGTTTGCAATAAATGCTCGTGTGATTTGATTTTGGACACAAAAGTAGTACCTTTGGGTGCAAGACAACATTTTCATTGGAAAATGCAAATTATTACTATTTTGCACCTATTCACTGCCTTTCTTGGCTACTGCTCCAGAGCTATTTATTTATTTATTTATTTATTTATTTATTTATTTATTTATTTGAAATCAGCTCCCTCCCTCCCTCCCTCCCTCCCTCTCTCTCTCTCTCTCTCTCTCTCTTCCTGGTCATGCAGTGAGTGTGATAACATCATGATGTCATGAAGCCATTTGGTCACATGACACCGCTAAGGCCCAATGAAAATAACTGTGAATAAGCGGTTAGAGAGAGATGGGGAAGTAGGGTAGGCTGACCCTCCACATCTTTCTGCATTGCAAATATTTACTTGTCCTCCATTTGCCTTCCCTGCAAATGGCTGAACATTTTCACCCCCTTTTTGCAGCCCTCTGTGGAAAAAAAAAGAATAAATGAAGGAAAGATGCTCTTTCTGGCTGTTAAAGTGTTTGCAAAACGTACCCTTTACCCCTTTCAGCTCAGCCTTAGTGGAAACATTTGCTTTTTAAACCTCTGAATGCAGAGACTGTAACATTAAAAGTTCTGTCGTCAGATAAAAAGTGCTAAATGATGAGAGTCATCATGATAGAGTTATGAGCTGTGAGTTCGAATGCCTTATTTCCTAAGCACTTGATGCTTCAATCCTTTCCTAGTGTCTGAGCTTGTTGTTGTATGTAAACATTCAGGCTTTTGTCTTCAACAATGAGGGAGGGCAACTCTTTATTCCAACATGAAAGCTGAAATTTTCAGCAGTATTAGTCATCAAGCATAACAGCTTTTGAGCTGGCTCCTATCTACATATATACTTTTTCTATTGACGTCATACGTTTGTCACAGTGACGGCTTGCCCTTAGTACAAGTTGGTCATTTGGCACCCATACTACAGCAACACCAGCCTCCCTGTTGTGCTGCTGTGGTTGTGACCCGAGTGATCTGCTTTTCTCAGGCGATTTACTGGAGCGCATGTGTCAGGGACTGGGCAGATGAGGAGGAGCAGTGGTTGAGACCGCCTCCCCATTCTGACCCTTTCAGGGAGGAGGAGGAGGAAGAAGACAGTACAGATTTACAGTAGTGGTTTGCAGGGGGGTCACAGCTAAGAGGCAGATGAGGGGAAAAGTTGGGAAATAATGGGAGAGGAGGAGCAGGCAGAGCCAGAACAGCAGCTGGCTGACACGTTGTCAATAGAAAGCATTTCAGACCCACCATCTCCCAGAACCTTAAAAGCAGAAGAGAAAAGAGCTCTAAGACAGAGTGGCACCCGTAGAGGAGGTGATGATGATGATGATGATGATGATGAATGAGGAAGTGGGAAAGACAGGGGCTGGGGTGGAGATTCACTCGGGACAATGCCATTATCCAAGAAGCTGGGTTCTATAGGCTCCCTCTGTAAAGTTTGAAATAAAAAAAGGACTGTAAGAAACTTTTCCTCGTCTTCATGCTTTCCTGGGCAATGAGCCGGGAGCTGCTGACAGCATCCTGACAGCATGGAATCGATTTACAGTGGTACCTCGGATTACAGACGCTTCAGGTTACAGACTCCACTAACCCAGAAATAGTACCTCAGGTTAAGAACTTTGCTTCAGGATGAGAACAGAAATCACGCGGCAGCGGCCCGGCAGCAGCGGGAGGCCCCATTAGCTAAAGTGGTGCTTCAGGTTAAGAACAGTTTCAGGTTGAGAACGGACCTCCAGAACGAATTAAGTTCTTAACCCGAGGTACTACTGTACTCAAGTGCATGATGAGTGCCACAATAGCAGTCATTACATCATGCCTGTAACGTACATATTGTACATCAGCTTCAAGGTCCGGCTTCTACCCCTGGCATCTTCATTAGCAATGCTATGTAGGCTTCCTCTTGAGAGACATGCTCAAATCCACAAGTATCTTTGTCCTTCTCCAAACACATCTAGATGGACTACACGTGAAACGGAAATGGACGCAGAAAGCAGACTCCAACTAGTGCGCTGAACATTTTATCGCCTTGCAAAATGTCCAAGGTGTTCAAACATGACAGTTCAGGGAGGAAAGTTGAAATGCGGATGCTTCCTTTTATTCTAATTATATGATGCTTTCTCTTGACAGTCTGTCAAGTGGTTCAATAGATCAAGTACAAGTTCTAGGAACTTACTTTGTTCGTGACTGCTATTCATGGTGAAGGTTGCACCTTGAAAGTCTAGACAATTTACTATAGCATGAACACCTGTAGGTCAGTACCCATTTCATCAAAGTGGTTAGAAGAAAACCTTGAGCTTATCAGCTACTTCTTTGTTACTGATAGTTAAAAATATGTTTATGGCTTTGATCCTGTATTTTCTTACTTAGAAGTGAGTTTAACTGAAATCAGTAGCGTTCACAACCATATAACTTTCAGGATTGGGGTTTTAATCTTTTATACATTTACAAGTTTATTTGGAAAGGTTTTTATGACAGCTCTGTGGAAGAAATAATGGAAGTGTATTTCAGCAGATTAGCCAAAAATAAGAGCAGTGATTATAAATACACTTAGCCTCTAAGATATCCGAACAATGTACACTGAAAACAAGATTTTAAAAATTGAATCTTTCTCTGAGTTCAGTGGGATTTATAGTCTTATTATTATATATTTATTTATACCCACCTTTTCCCCTGATGGGATTCAAAGCAGCATACAGATAAAAACTGGAACCACTAAAAACGCAGAAAAATCAATTATTAAAATGCAATTAAACATTGATAGAATTAAAACTATATGCATATATAAAATCTGTTTAAAACATACCAGTAACTACAATAAAAGTAGCATGGCACCAGCCCTCTAATTAAAAGTAGTCAATTCCCCAAAGCCTATTGGAAGAAGAAAGATTTTGGCTGGCTGCTGAAGGACAGCAAGGAGGGTACCAGGCTAGCCTCTCTAGGGAGGGCATGTCAAAGTCTGAGAGCAGCCACTGAGAAGGCCTTCTCCTGTGTCTCCACCAAGTGAGCCTGTGGGTATTTAGTAAGAGTATTTAAGACTGCAACTTTACACAGTAATCCTATGCATTCCTCCTTGGAATAAGTCCTGAACACAACGAGGCTAAATTTCAAATGAAGGTCCATAGGATAGGATTATGCTAGTAAATATGAGATTCCTGCGTTGCAGGGGGTTGGACTAGATGATCATTGGGTCCCTTCCAACTCTTAAGATTCTATGATTCTGTGATTCTATGCTACAAACTTTAATTTCGGTAGATAGACTCATTTGTATGGTACATTCATTTATATACTGGTGCTCAAATATGCATATATTTTTACTTAGTACCACACTTTAGATGTGAGAACTGAGGATCTGTATTTTGTTTTCATGAATTAATTTCAAGATGGCCTTGAAATCAAAGCTCCTTCAGACTCGGTAGGTAGAATAGAAGCCCTGTTCTGAAAAGGATCTGGCTCTTTGGAATGGTAGGTGTCTTTCACTAGAAAATCTATGTGATAAAACCACCTTTAACAAATCAAAAGTCCACAGGGGGTTTCTCTGCAAAATGCAAGCAGAAAAACTCGATGGTGTACAGAGTACGAAAAGCCTTGCCTGGCTTCTCTTATTTTCCTGAAGGTGACTTGCACCACTGCTGAGAGGTGGCAAAATTTCATCTGTCTTGATAATTAGAATATGCTTTGCTAGTGGGCTGCAATTGATCCGATTAGCTAAGTATACATGCTGTACATTTAAGGCTTCTAATTAAATTTCCTTGAGTTACTTTCTCTCCATGGTGTATATGCCTTCCCTGAGGGTAATCCTCATAGAAATCTTACACAGAAACATTGATTTCCAGTTTAAATGAATCACACATGAACTTCAAAGCAAGACATGTTGAAAAGTGGCCAGAAGGTGCTCATCTTTGTAACTTTATGAATTGTCAGACTCGCATCTAACTCTCTGCCTCTGGAATCCATGGTTTTGATGTTAAATAGATATGACTGACAATAGGGAAGATAACTGAGTCAGCTCTGAGTTGGATATATATCACACACTGTCAGAGCTGCCTCCAGGTCCCAGCTCACAGAGGACCAACGCTAGGCTGTAGTTATGTACAAAAGTCTTTATTGAGATTCAGTCTCCATTTTAAAGCCGCAGCGTGCAGCTCTACGTCCCGACCTTAGACCGGCGAAGTCCCGTCTGAGTCTCCTCCCCCACCACACCAGTTTAAGACTCTCGCTTTGCTCCACCTCTTCCTAAGTTCCTTTCTCCTCTGGGCCCTCCTGCCCGCTAGGGTCTCATCCTTCCTGGACTCCTCTGACGCTGACCTTGACGATTCTTGCCCCTCCTTCCAGCGGGCTTTAGGACCTGGTTCCCTATCCGGGCTACCTTCTGTGCCGCTCTCCTGTACCTTTGAACTTGGCGCGCGCGCCCAGCCTGCAACTTTCCTCTTAACCGTTAACTCGCTCTCCGATGGAGGCGTGGTCAACCCTGACTCATCTTCTCTCGCTGGTGGTGCATATGTGGGCTCTGACACCTGGGACTCCTCCCCCCCACTACGCTCTGGTGGGGAAGCTGTTCCTGATTTCCAACTGCTGCTCTGGGAGTCCCCGCTGGCCCCTTGCTTCTGGGGTGTCCCCCTTGGGTCGCCCCTTGCCCTGCCCATCGGCGCCCCCTTCTGTGAATCTTCCGATTCGCTGGAGAGGCTCATGGAATCTATCGGGCTGCTGTCATATTCTCCTACGCTGCCCTCGGATTGCTCCCCCTCGCTTTCCATCTCCTCTCCTCCCTGCGCTCCCGCTGAGTCCCTGACACACACACATACATTTTAATATGTCGGTGGCTGTCAGAGTCAATCACGCATATAACTTGATGTTCTGTTTAGGTTATTTTGTACTGATTTCCATAAGCCATTGAACATATATTTGCATTCCCCATAACGTCACTGCTATTGAACTTGTCTTTTTTATGACTTTTTTTTAATCACTTCCGCAGAACAAATAAGCAGGGAACTAAGATGTTATTATTGCCTTAAAGGGAGTAAAAAAGGATATTCCCCAGTGTTCTTCTAGTCACCTTATGCATGTTGGAGCATTTTGTAATTACTGGAAAGCAACAGTGTTTTAAATCTCATTGGCAAGAGGGGCATGGAAATCTCTTCAGCTCCAAGTTCCTGGCCAGATGTTTGTTACGTAGATAGTTTTCAGAATGCTGTTAGCTGAAATATAACACATTCCTAGAAATAATATATAGCTGTTTGTGTATATTTTATTTCATGCAGTTAGTTTTGGAATACTAGATGAGCATGGCAAATAGTGCTGATAACAAATAGGCAGTTTAGCACTATGTTCAAAATTTCTCTCACATTTTTTCCACCACTTTTTGGCAATTAATGTTCCATTTGAAAACTTTCAAAGGGAAGAGGAAATTTCAGGAAAAAATTCACCGTTCTTACTTTCAAGGTGCCCAGTAGGTTGTATAAGTGCCCTTTCTTTCATTTTACAAATCATATTTCCAGTGGCCAAACTCTGCAGCCTTCCTGGGTGCCCCAAAATGGCATGACGTCCTCAGCTGGACTTTCTTCTAAGCATGAGAAGGCTACATACTGATAGCTTTTTGCCATTTCTTGTCTTTGCTTTCTTAATGCTTCTTGTCATGTGGTGTTTCACACATATTAATGTCTCCATTACATGCCAGTAGCCGCAGTGGGAGCAAGACTTCTCTTGCTGGTGTCAAGAGCCTGCCATGAAGGCATGGTAGAGGCACTTAGAGCAGCTCCATGAGGCGTCCCCTTCTCTTCTTTCTTCATCAGGCTGGGCAGGCTCATGAGTTTGACTCTACCGCTGACTGGTAGAGGCTTTCCTGAGTTTCATGCTGGTGACTGAATTTGGGACCCTCTGCATTCAAAGCATGCACTCTGTCCTTGAGCTATGGCCCTTCCTAATCTGCTGCCCATCTTGGCTGATTGCTGTGTGGGCTACTTGTGAGCAAGCAGACAGTCTAGCAGATTCTTTGCCTCATCTTCCTTTTCTCTTAGGTGTTTTAGATAGAATCTTAGTTGGAACTGCTCCTCCCCACCCCCCCGTTCCTTGATTTTATATATTTTTAAAATATTTTTAGTCTGCCTTGCATTTTCTTTTGTTTAATATTGTGTTTATGGGCAGTTTTCAGTTAGTTTTTACTCACAGGAGACCTGGTGAAATTAATGGACCTAACTTAGTTATGTTCATTGATTCCCATAAGTCTATTCTGAGTAAAATGAAGTTGAATACTACCCATCATATTGTACGAATTGTTTTTCACTGATAAAAATCCTCTGATGAAGAGCACTTAATAAATATTTAAATGAACAAAGTCATTTGTTCAGTACTAGTGTTTTCTATTGAAAAAGTCAGATTAGGTGGACACGGGTGTCGCTGTGGTCTAAACCACAGAGCCTAGGGCTTGCCAATCAGAAGGTCGGCAGTTCGAATCCCCTTGACGGGGTAAGCTCCCATTGTTCGGTCCCAGCTCCTGCCCACCTAGCATTCAAAAGTACATCAAAGTGCAAGTAGATAAATAGGTACCACTCCGGCGGGAAGGTAAACGGCATTTCCGTGTGCTACTCTGGTTTGCCAGAAGCAGCTTAGTCATGCTGGCCACATGACCCGGAAGTTGTCTGCGGACAAACGCCAGCTCCTGCGGCCTATAGAGCGAGATGAGCGCGCAACCCCAGAGTCGTCCGCAACTGGACCTAACAGTCAGGGGTCCCTTTACCTTTACCTTAGGTGTACTAAAACAAGCAAAGGACAATATTTGCAAGTAGGTTCCAATGAAATCAGTTGTACGGCCTTGCTGTTGAACTTAGACTGAGCTACAAATGGTGTTTTCACAAAGAAATGAGGATTGCTGATGCAGCAAACTCCAAAGAATTATATAGAGTTGATCTTTCATGTGTATCTTTAGCGAGTGTGTTCATAAGTGCTGAATATAAAGCCAGTTTACTATACCACAGAAGATGCATTTTATGACTAGATATACAGTTCTCAATTAAATTATGCATTCTTCATATTATGTGGCAACTGCATGAAACAATTCCTCCATTTGTTCCCTAATCAGTGCCATTGTTAAACAGTAAACTCTTGTAATGCCATTAAAAGAGCTGTATGTTCCTATTGTTCTCTGTGTCTTTGTTTTATAGCTTTCTTATACAGTAGACAATTGAGTCAATTAGCTTCTTGGCTTATAAACAGAATATGTGCTTTTCTAGAATAGAAACTGGGGTGTGTCTGAAGAGAGTGGGAGACACAGGCTTTTGATTTTTCTTGAACGATGTGTGGGCTGGTTTCAAATTTCACCATTTTTTTTTCTGTTGACTTCTTTTTCTTTTTCTGAACCTTGATTTGAAAAAGTTGAGCCTCATCGTAATTCAACTTTAAAGGACAAGAGAGTCTGTTGTATGGGGGTCCATGTTAAGGAAATATTTAAATATAGTCTTTGACATTCTTTATGGATTTAAAGATTGCTAGCATGTTGTCGTGCCTGAGGATGTAGAAAATAAAAAATATATTTAACACGATTAGGTATAGTGCTATAAAATTATAGACATTTATATGGTGAAGCAACAATTTTCTGTGTGAGGCCAAACTACACATGGCATTAGTCACTTAGCTCTGCAGGCTCCCCCTACCCTCCTTTAACAAATAGGCAGTGCAGGTCTCCCAAACCAGACTGGAAACCTAGCTTGGGTCTTGAACCCTTTGCCTTTCATCGTAGGCCTGATTCTGATCAGCCCATCCCCACCCCAGTTCTGCAACTTGTATCACAAAAAGGTCCATGCTGAAATGAGTGAAACTAACTGGGGCAAATCTAGGAGTGAAAATAGTAACATCAGTTACTAAAAGTTCCAACAAGCACTCAAGTCCAGTTTGTATGTTCCCCTAAGGATATAGTTGAGAGAGATTAAGCGCAGTGTCCAGTGAAGTAGTTCCACTAGAGCAAGGATTTCTGTTTGTGCAACTTGCTACTCTTTCCCTGCCGATGCCCTTTCCAAATCTGCTCTGGAAGACTGGGAAACCCCATAACAGATTTAGGGGCACACAAGGAGAGGAGAGAGGAAGTTATGTTGTACAGCTAGAAATCCATGCACTAGTGGAACTACTTTGTTGAATTCTGCCCCAAGGTTGAAATCCTGTACAGTGGTACCTTGGGTTACATACGCTTCAGGTTATATACGCTTCAGGTTACAGACTCTGCTAACCCAGAAATAGTGCTTCAGGTTAAGAACTTTGTTTCAGGGTGAGAACAGAAATCGTGCTCCAATGGCGTGGAAGCAGCAGGAGGCCCCATTAGCTAAAGTGGTGCTTCAGGTTAAGAACAGTTTCAGGTTAAGTACGGACCTCCGGAACGAATTAAGTACTTAATCCGAGGTACCACTGTACTTGCTCACCTTGAAATAACAACAACAACAACAACAACAACAACAACAACAACAACAACAACAATTTATTATTTATACCCTGTCCATCTGGCTGGGTTTCTCCAGCCATTCTGGGTGGCTCCCAACAGAATATTAAAAACGCAATAAAACATCAAACATTAAAAACTTCGCTAAACAGGGCTGCCTTCAGATGTCTTCTAAAAGTCAGATAGATGTTTATTTCCTTGACATCTGAAGGGATTTTCCATAGAGCGGGCACCACTACCGAGAAGGCTCTCTGCCTGGTTCCCTGTAACTTCACTTCTCACAGTGAGGGAACCAGCAGAAGGCCCTCGGCGCTGGACCTCAGTGTCCGGGCTGAATGATGGAGGTAGAAACTCTCCTTCCGGTATACAGGACCAAGGCCGTTTAGGGCTTTAAAGGTCAGCACCAACACTTTGAATTGTGCTCGGAAACGTAGACATACATTCAGACTACACAGGATTCTACTGTTTATTAAAACTCACTGGACTATGATAATATGTTGTACACCTGTAGTCAATGCAGAAGAGTATCTTCTGATGGCAAAATTCGTTTTTCATGCATGTTAATTTCCTCTTAAGAAACATGACTATGTAAACGCCGCAGCATTTAATAGAGTCATTTACAAGTCATGTGAATAGAAGAGGTTTGCCTGCGATGTTTAATGGTTAGAGAAATAAACTTTAAAGCCACCCCAGTTCTATTTTCACGTGTAAAAGAACAAATGTGTCAGATATTAAGGTACATTCTTGCTAGGACTCTTTCTCTCAAGCAGTCAACTATTTCTTTTTCTTGCTGGTTCTTGCACTAATCATTAATAACTGTACTGTTGTCACACCTCAAAAACATTCCTATTGACACTTCAATCATTTTTAAAGCTCTTGAATTGTCAACGTGTATACAACTAACCTTTTGCACTCTATTAAAATTTAAGAACTGCTTGATTCTCAGCGAATGCCCAAGCAACTGGATCATGAAAGCGCTACTTTGTGCCAAGGGCATGATGCAGTGCACCCGTTCCCTTTTAACAAATAATAAGAAGTTTGACTTTTCATTTACACATTCTGCCAATTGCTAACAAGTTTCCATCTCGTTCAAACACTGAATTGATCCAAAGAAATTGAAAATATTGATTTAACCCTCTTCCTGATTTGTGCTGTGGGCACCTGCTAGCGCAGTCTTAGCACATTACAATTGCTTGGCCGTAATTCCTCAGGGGACCACTAATAACTACCACATTTGTCTTTTCATCTTCTGAAATTATGCTAGCAGTTGTCCAAGTCAATTGTGATTCATTTGATACTGCTCTCCTTCAAGACATATTGCAACCAAATAGACTTGCTCACCAGTAATATATCTGATGACATAGTTAGTTCTAGTTAATTGACAGAATGATTCAGGCTTTTATGGATGGCATTAATTGGTCCCCAGCGTCCATGCCATAATTGACCAGACAGTGTAGACTACATTAGACTCTCATCCAGTCAGAATAGTGGTAAGATGAGGTAAATGTGGTACAAATGATAAAATGGCTATATTTTAAATCAAACATTTATAAACTATGAAAGTAGCTGCATTAAAAGGGTTTAAATAATGGAAATACATAAATGTCCACCTTCAAGTATTTTCCCTGGCCTCCCAGTTAACACATGTTGCAAATGATTCTGAGATGCCTTAATGGAGCTCACTGTTGATAGTCTAATGTGTAAAGTGCAAATGCTCAAAGACGGTTGGAGGTTTTAGATTTGATGCAATTTATTGATAATTTACATGCCTACTTATCACAATAGAGAAGCGATCCATATTCATGCCAGTTCAGAGTTTGAATAAGCCTCCCCTATTGGTATATATGCTGTATCTCGAGTCAGAAAATGTGCCATAATGACTTGTTGAGGATTCGGAAGAACTTTACAGTTAGATTTTTAATATTTTATATACCAAGGACAGAAAAGGAATTCGCGAGCTTATCGTTGCAGCAAAATGCACTGTGCTCATGCCTTACTGAACAGGTGAAAAAAGAACTGGGAAATAATTACAGTTTTACTCTGCTCCCATTTTCCTTTGAGCAACTTATCAGCTTGACAGGGCAAGAATATGGGGCCAAAAAAAAATATTGAAGAAGGATGGTAGGTCTAGAGGGATCTTGACTGTATGCAAACTTGCCATCACTCCATGCCAAGTGTCATTTACTACCATATATCAGGCAAGTGCACATGCAAGCTGAGAATATTGGTAACATCTATTTTTTTTTATCCAATCACACTGTTAATATCCTGTGTCTAGTAATAGTAATGCACCCGAACTGAAAGAAGTGTATAGATTCAAAAGCATTTGGTTGGATAACTGATCATTATTTTGCCACTTTCTTTTCACTTTCTTTTCATCCTAAACATTAATCAGTCATCGATATCTGTGCAACACTACTTGTCTTGGAGCACTTGTGTAGCAGTTGATATATGCCTTCCCTTTTCGATTTTTTTTTTAAAAATATATTTTATTAAGGGTTTTCTTGTTTTACAGTGTAAGTGTAATGCCTCGTATTTTTTTCCCCCGTGTAACATTTTTACAAATCCATTTCATTAACCACTTTTGGATCACCAGCAAAACTTGGCTCACATCCTCCATAATGCCTACTTCAAGCCATAGGCTCTTTTACTCTTGTTCTCATTCCATGGAATCAGTGCGGACTCTAATGTGCAGATCAATGTTTTGAGTCATTATTTTAATCAATAAGTTTGAAGATTTTTATTTAAGAGCAGAACAAGTATGTTCTCTGCAAGCAGCTCACATTTTCACTGGGCAAGAGCGGGAGAGACAATGGAGCTTTGCTGTTTAGGAATACTAAAGCTCGAAAATTCTGGAATCCCCCCCCCCCCCCCATGAGAAACGGTGGCTCTTTTGAAGTTAAGGAAACTCGGCCACACATGTTCACATGATAAATATATGCTAAAAGCTTGCTTGTATTAGGGTGATAATGTACTTTAGTCTAGTTGAGGAAATGAAAAACCTGACACATGGCACCTGGAAATCTTTGTGACTCACTCCTGCTCTTGACAGAGGGCTATAAATTTCCCTGACAGAAAACACATCGCTGCTGTAAGCTTCACCAGAAACAACCTTTCATTTTGTTCCTAACAAATATGTATTCAGCCCCTTGCTTTTTAATGCCTTTATATAAACCTTTTACAACCCTGTAGGGGTAACTACGCTTCATTTCACTCCTTGTGACTTGTGCCCTGTGAGCAACCCTCAACTGAGGGTGACGTTCACTGTGACTGGGCGGGGCAGGTGTTACTACAATATAATGCACAATAAAAAATGTGTTAAAAGACGTTTACAGCTGCAAAGCTAACTGCTCAAGGTGTAGGAAATGATGGAAATAAGGTAAGCCTCTATATTGAGGGGACTGCCTGCGGAGCGATTGGAGTTGTACAAGAGGAGAGCCTTTGGACTGGAAGGGATCCATGCTGGTGGTAGCACTGAAGCGGTTGTTGCTGGAGTGAGGGCAGCCAAGGAGGGGGACCGTGGCTGTTTAATGAGGCCTCCCAGCCAGGGAAATCTAGGGTAATGCAAAAGAGCGGTATTAAAAGCTACTGCATACAGCCTACCTTCTGTTGTGGTGTTTGGTAGAATTCATTGCACCTGTCAATAATCAAATAATACTGTAATTATTGTAACATCCCTCTCTTACGAGTTTCATCAGAAGCCAATCTTTGTATTTTAAAGTAGTTATGACCAAACTACACTATCCCTTGCTGGCTGGGTTGTACTCTTGTTGTTGTTGTTGTTGTTGTTGTTGTTGTTGTTGTTGTTGTTAATGTTTTCTACCTGTTTTTCAGCCTGCTGCCTGCCCTGAGCTTTTGGGCTAATGCAATATTTATGTTTAAGCAAAGCAATGAAGCAGAATTTTCAAGGCCCTTTTAATCAATACTTTTATCTCTTGGTTAGACAGTTAGTATTTGGCCTAGTAAGAATAGAGATGCTTTCCTACAGAGATGTGTCTCTTGCCACACACCCTTGAATATTGGGGTGGGTGTTCGAGGATCTCTGTGTGTGGGGAACACCCCCAGTAATCCATTTCAGTCTCTTCTGGATGAAATGAGCAGAAGAAATAAACTGAGAGTGTCCACAAGAAAAGTGTTAAAATGCACATATGCATGTACCCCTGTATATTGCCAAAGGCACAATACAGATGAGAATGTATAGAATGTATAGAAGTGTTGGCACAAGAGCACAGTTCTTGCATAATATGATACAGGATACAAAGCCTCACCTGACACAGATTTAGGTCAATGGTCGCTCTAGGCCAGAGGAATTTTCTGCCCATATTACATGAGAAGGTTCAGCTGGAGATGCCATAAATTAAGGGGGTGGGAATCAACCAATGAGTCCTGTCAGCAGAGGCTCTGTGCAACAACTTCTGCTTGGGCAGCTGGGCTTCACCCCCACCTGTGTGCCCTCCTTGCACCTCTGAAAATGACCTGGGGGGTAGGGAAACCCCTGGAATAGCACTTAGGGGAAAAAAGAGTTTGGACTGTTCCATCTGGTAAGCCAGAATGCATGGCCAGAACAATCATCGTAGTACAATGCTGAATTCATTTCAACACGATTCCGTTTGAGAACCAAGGTACGACTGTATTGCAGCAGAAGCTGCTTGGAAGGTACTAGGGATTGTATCCAATGCTGTTTCCCCCCCCCCCACTTATGGAGCAGACCTTTGCTTGCACAATGAAACTTGCTCCCCTCTCCCCTGTAGACCCCTGTGCATCCTCAAAATCTTCTCCAGAGGATTGGGGAACCTGCAGTAGCAGAATTTGGTGGTAGAAAGGGGGCTACAGGGAAGAAGAAGGATAATTCCCCACTGTGTGAGTGTAACTTCACTTGCACAGCATTGGACACAGCCCCTAATCAGGAATTTTAGGAACAATTGGTCAATTTATGAAGTAAAGAGGGCTTGGAATAAGATATGATATGGGGTATGGCTTTGACCCCTTGATTATCTAAAGCAGCTGCATGATCTGTGGATGAAGGTAGGGCTAGGGTTGAGAGACCAAGAAAATGAAGCGACTGGTTGAGAAATTTGTTCTACAGGAGGATAAGACACAAATTGAATGTGTCCACTTTTTGGAACATGTCTCCATATGTTTTAGTGTTACAAACTGTGTGAGTATAATGTTGATGTTTAGCATCTTGACATGACAAACTAATCTGGATTAAAATAACATAATGCCACCTTGGTTGTTAGCAGACAGGTAAAGCACACTGTTTTAAGAAAATAAAATCACACCTCTGCTTTTGGTTAATATTATTGAGATCAGTCTTGCAACCTAAGAATGAGGCTTGCATCTTGTAGCGGTTATATGGTGAGCTATAGAAATTGCATATTTGACCTAAAAGGCAAAGGCTTTTGAAAGTCATTGTCTTCGAGGATTATAAAGAAAGCTAAAATTATAAAAGCGAGAGGCCCTAAAATAGCTGTTGTGTTCATAAATACTGGGTTTTAATATAGAACGCGTGCACATTTCCCTAATGATTTGCTTGCATTTGATTCCGGTTTAACTCCTAGAGTTGTGACAGCCTTAGCAACTATGATGGCATTTGAACATTCCCTTGTTTACTCCTGGTCCATCCAAGGACTGCTCCCCAAATCAATATCACACAGTGCTTCTAAACTCTGAAATGGAACCCTCTGGTCATCTTGAAATATAAGTTGCTGCTGTCAAGATTCTAAGTTACTGTCAGCTAAAGCCATTCAGTATGATAGCTATGCTGAAGAGAATGTGAATGGAAGGGAGATATGTCATGCGGATGGTAGCATTAAGCTCTCTTCACTCAGTCTGCTGGGGAAATGTTGCTAGCTGCTGGCCTCTGCCTCTGCACAAATGTGAATATTTGAAAGTTTTTCTGTGGTTGCTCACCAATCGCCT
This sequence comes from Podarcis cretensis, assembly GCF_951804945.1. NCBI lineage: Eukaryota > Metazoa > Chordata > Lepidosauria > Squamata > Lacertidae > Podarcis > Podarcis cretensis. Next base: position 69,121,190 of record NC_137170.1, on the reverse strand, counting down.
CTTCTCTCCAGAGGTCAAAGAACATTCACTTCCATGCTTAATCTCATGCCAGTCTCTTTATCTCACATTCTGTTGAAACTAAACACCTTCATCATGTGCAAAAGGAGCAGCATATGATTTCTGGGGAGTGGGATTGTGATCCTGGTCCCAGAGTCAGGTGGCCTGCCTGGCATAGCATCCCAATAGGGTGCTTGACTGGAAGCAGGGTCAGTCTAGGACCAGAGTCCCATTTTCCAGTAATTGCATGATGCCCTGTTTAAAATGTGAATGGGACTATATATGATCAAGCAGAAGGAGTTGCTAAGCGTGGATTTCTGTGCTGCTGTTTTTGAGGCTGAAGAGTCCTTTGTTGTGGTTGTTGTTGTTGTTGTTGTTTAGTCATTTAGTCGTGTCTGACTCTTCGTGACCCCATGGACCAGAGCACGCCAGGCGCTCCTGTCTTCTACTGCCTCCTGCAGTAGCTGGTAGCTTCGAGAACACTATCCAACCATCTCGTCCTCTGTCATCCCCTTCTCCTTGTGCCCTCCATCTTTCCCAACATCAGGGTCTTTTCCAGGGAGTCTTCTCTTCTCCTGAGGTGGCCAAAGTATTGGAGCCTCAGCTTCACAATCTGATCTTCCAGTGAGCACTCAGGGCTGATTTCCTTCAGAATGGATAGGTTTGATCTTCTTGCAGTCCATGGGACTCTCAAGAGTCTCCTCCAACACCATAATTCAAAAGCATCAATTTTTCGGCAGTCAGCCTTCTTTATTGTCCAGCTCTCACTTCCATACATCACTACTGGGAAAACCATAGCCTTAACTATACGGACCTTTGTTGGCAAGGTGATGTCTCTGCTTTTTAAGATGCTGTCTAGGTTTGTCATTGCTTTTCTCCCAAGAAGCAGGCGTCTCTTAATTTCGTGGCTGCTTGAAGAGTCCTTACTCCTCCATATTAATGTGATTAAAGCCTCTTTCTCTCCACCCCAGCTGAATTTCATGCTATGGCATACTGAAGTCTTGTATTCTGGGGCATACTGAAGTCTTGTATTCTGGGGCACTTTTACCATGTGAAAATTTCAGCTGAAAAGATGGTCTTGATTTGCACTGACCCTGTACCTGCATGACAGGCCACAAGGATGCTTCAAATATATAAGCTCATTGGAAGATAAACAAGCTATAAGTAATTTTGCTTTCTAATATATCTAAAAAGAAAGTCACTTTTAGAGAGGGTTAGAGTGCTCTGTCACATGCTGTTCTCCTGGCTGTATTTTTTTTTTTTTTTTACGTTTTAAAGGAACTTCACCTGAGTGCTGTTATCTCAGGGGAGTTACAGCGAAGTATCTTCCATTTCCCAGTCAGTATTTCAGTTCTTTGTGGATAAAAGTGAAGCTTGGTGGAGAGGTAGCTGCTGATCTTCCAAGTGAGAAAGAAATCTTCTATGCCTGACCTTCTTCCTGCCTGGCACCTTGCGGTTCAACCCCACTCTGTCATCCGCATTATAGATCTCTTTACATAAGTGGAAAAGGATCAAGCTTATCCTGTTAATTCAGAATGGTCCTTCTAAACTGCTCAGATTAAACCTGCGCCCCCCCCCCCCGATCATAAGTTGGATCATAGATAGGTGGCAGCAGTTTCCTTGCAAAACTACTCCTGCATTTGAAAACGAAGGGCGTTGGTTGTGTGTGTGCGCAAATACGTCTTTAATGAAAATGTATGTTTGGAGGCCTGGGGGTTCATTAATAAGAGCAAATATTTTTGTCCTGCACTTCTGGAAAAAGATCTCTACAAATTCTGCTCAGACCAAATAAGCAATGTCTCACTCAGCACTTAAGAAAGCAAAGTTAGGGGTTGGATACATTTCAAATCCTTCATATATTGGTTAAATACTTTCCACTTGGCTCTTGTTGGCCATCTGAATTTGTGATACTGTGTAACCTGATTCCAGATCTTCTAGATTAACATATTGTGAGTTTAAAAACATCTCTAGACCTGCTACAAATGCAAAATTTATTTTCCACACTGGGCATACCATATTTTTCCGTGTATAAGACGCCCCCATGTATAAGACAACCCCTGTTTTTTTAAACCCAAATTAAGAAATTAAGTTGTTTAGCTTTGTTGGGTGGGGGAGGGCACTCCCGCCAATTGCTCACCCACCTGCCTGCCACTGCCGATCACTTGCCACAGCCACTGCCAATTGCACACCTCACCGCAGCCTCCAATTGCCTGCCTGCTCACCGCCACCAACAGCCCACCTGCCCACTTGCTGCATCCACCAGTCACCTGCCCAATGCCACAGCTACCAATCACCCACCCAATCGCCGCTGCCAATCTCCTGCTTGCTGCTGCCATTAATCACAGGTCCCCCTTCTGCATTCACTATCCGTGTATAAGATGACACCCAATTTTTGCCTATTTTTTATTTTAGCAAAAAGCAACGTCTTATACACGGAAAAATACGGTATGTGCTAAACAGTGCAAGATAAACCACATAAGTCTCTTTGGCATAGAAAACGAATTGTCACAATGGTTGTAGCATTTGATTTTTGTGTGTGTACTATTAATAGGAGGGGTATGCAAACTTAGGGGCCAGGCTCTTTCACAGAATGATCGTTGGCTTAATGAGAACATGATTACTTTTTCTGTTTTTAAAGCTTTACCCTGCAAGAAGCTTTTGTTATTAAGTCACTAGCTTCTGAACTAATGATAGTGTAGCTAGAGAGAACACTTTTGAGGCAGCATTCCTTCCTGTATCAAAAGCAGAGAACCTTAAAATATAGTATCAGAGGAGGATGTTGAAATGACAACTTATTTATTAACTGTAACTAAAATAGTGATGTGTCAAAACTGGAAATCCCCTACTCTGCCTTCTGGTGATTCCTGGCTAGTTAACTTTTGAGATATGACTTATACAGTTGAAATTGACTAATTTAATTAGTGTAAGTGACGGCAGATAGAAATATATTAAACTGATTGAAAAATTGAGTTTGTTTATACTATACTGGAATGATAGAACTCCATACTTAGTAGACCCATATTCTTTATTATGGGGCATTTAATAATGCACATTTATGTGGTACCCTGATATTAATAAAGTAATGCTATGTATCCACACAATATATACCCATGTCATTTATATATATTTTTCTTTTTGATCACTTATTTAAATTTTTATATTCACTGTGTTTTGTATTCAACTTTTGATACTTCTGTTGAATGATTTTTTAAAAAATGATGTCACTGTGGTCAGTTACACTGAGTGGGTCCTAAATTTCACCATCCACAAATGGAAGGACTCCCTTTTGTTCACAGGAAGCTTCTGGTCCAGTGGATAAATCCTTCTAGCAGAAGCAGGAGCCTATTTTCGCCAGATTTCTCTCCCCTTGCACAGACCACCCTCACCCCACCCTCTGGAGATTCCAGAGGGATCTCCAGTCCTTTGGAGCAGATTTTTGAAAGGCATCAGTGGCTTTGATGGGAGGGCAGGACCAAAGCAATGTCTTCCTCTTCAGCTGGTAGGAGCTTCCCTGAGCTGGAGCAAAGCCATTACCTAAACCTTCATTGTGAAGCTGGAAGACCTACCTGCACTGGTGTGCTTTCGAACTGCTAGGTTGACAGGAGCTGGGACAGAGCAACGGGAGCTCACTCCATTGCAGGGATTCGAACCGCCGACCTTCTGATCGACAAGCCCAAAAGGCTCAGTGGTTTAGACCACAGCGCCACCCCACGTCCCGCAGTTCAAAAGCACACCAGTGCAAGTAGATAAATAGGTACCACTGCAGCGGGAAGGTAAACAGTGTTTCCGTGTGCTCTGGTTTCCGTCGTGGTGTTCTGTTACACCAGAAGGTTTAGTCATGCTGGCCACATGTTCCGGAAAGCTGTCTGTGGACAAACACCGGCTCCCTCAGCCTGAAAGCGAGATGAGCTCTGCAACCCCATAGTCGCCTTTGACTGAACATAACTGTCCAGGGGTCCTTTACCTTACCTTTTGCTAAACTATACATTTGACAGTGTACATGAATATATTTGCATTAAAGAGTGGAATCCAACGTAGCACTAAGTGGGGTATGTGCATAGGGAACAAGGTCTGCTTGTGCAATAGGACTTCCCCTCTTCCCTCCATACGCCCTCTAAACATGTTCTGGAGATCCCCCAAGCCTCCAGAACAGTTTTACAGTTGTCTGGATGCATGGGGTGGGGGGAGAAGGGGGGAGCCCCATTGCGTGACCTGACCATGTTATTTGCAGGCAACAACTTAATTGAGTCCTGCCTGTTTCTTCCATTTATTCTTAGGTCTTGCTGGTTAATCCCTGTGAAAGGTGCACATGTTGTAGTGTGACATTAGCATAACATAAGCAGAGTATTTTGGCAACTCTCTAAATTCAATGAGTCTTCAAAGTGGTGTTATGAGCAATGTCATTAACAGACTTGGCCTTAATATCACAGAGAATATCTTTCCAATCTTGCAAGAAAATAATTTTCCTTTCATATTAAATTACTCCTTTCCCCATAAATTTTCCTTTATGCTATAATGTAATGTGAACAGTGAAAAACTCTACATTTCCTGGACACATATATACAGTGAAGAACTGAGCTTAAAAAAAAAAGACTGTATGAGAATCTGAAACTTATCCAAGCTAACTGTTCTTCATTCTTTATTGAGAAAGTTAATCAGCATTTAGAATAAAGCCTCTTCAAATGAAGACTGCAAGCCAACTATAATTCTTCTGAAAAAGGGACCTCCTTTTTCCTTGGCAAAACTGAAGCCACCAACTGAGAAATTCTATTTTGCTAATTTTTATCTATTATGATGCAAATCCTGATTTTAATCCCCCTAACTCATCCATCATGCATGACAGATGAGCCAACCTATTGTCTACATATCTGAAGGATTTCTGTCCAAGTTGGACTTTTCACTATGAATTCTTGGCAGAAGAATACTTGTTTTAATTTGTTTGGTGCACTGTATAAATCAGCACTTTCTAAAAGTCAAATACAACCTCAGCATATAAAGTTCATATTTGATTAATTTGTTGGCCTGTTACCGCAGCAAGAAAAATAGTGGTAATGATCTTTCTACAAACTGTTGTTCTATTTCATCTTCCTTGGTCAGAACTGCAGGTTGTGGTTTCTTAAGGTTGTGTGATGTTTTGAGAAATCACTAAGTAGACATTAATTTTGGACAAATTTCTCAGTGAAACATGATGCACTTAATATTGCATAGCAAAGTATATAAATGCAAATTCATCCGATGTAAATCTTAAGTATTCTGTTGCTGAGGCTCACAGCACTGTGGGGGCATGGATCTGAATCATTAATTGTATAAACTGAGGTGCCTAAGACCATTAAACATTGTGTGCTTACTCCTAGGAGTAGCTGTGTTTTAACGGCAAGATGGGTTTTCAAAAGCCATAATCCAAGACAGAACAAGAAGTGCTTCGCGCTATTCCAACCAATGGGCTTAATCACATCTAATGTTGGGCTAGGTTGTGGTCTCTGAGAACAGAATTTCCAAAACTATAGATTTGTCATGAATGGCTAGGATACTTCAGGACAAATATATTAAAGCCAATGGAATGGGATAAGAAGGAGCTTACAGCCAGGTCATTGGAAGATTCCTTTTGTAAAGAAGATGATGAAAAAGAAAAAAATGCAAGGGAGAGAGAAGCAATTCTGCTTTGGGAAGTTCATAGCAAAGGATTTGAAAGTCGTGGGCATGAAATGAATTACGGTATTTTAGTGTCCTTATTCAGCACCCTAGTTCATATTTCATGCAGGAACGAATGAATTGGCAATATGGTCAGAGCACAATGTCTAGAGGAATTGACATGAATTTTCTCATGGGCACATGGCAAATGATAGTTTGAAGAAGGTATTAAGGAATGACATATATATACATATGGTGCGTGTTTTGTATTTGTCATAATTACACTAGCCTACAGTTTATTTACATTTGTAACATTTAGCTTATGATAGCATCCTAATATTATTGTAATATAGACTTACTGTTGTATATAAGTATAACAGATACATAAATATACACACACAAATAAAATCACTGTCAGCACAATGCTTCCAAAAGTAAACCTGTACTATTTCATCTCTATTGGGGAAATCCAATAGGAGTGCAAATACGACAGAGAAAGCAAAACAATATGGCAGAAGAATATTGCTGGCTTAACCATGAAGGATCAACACCCATTTTTTTTCCCCCAGGGATGCTAAACCTCTTGTAGCTGCTAAATTGGATTTGCAGCTGAATGAAGTATCAGCTGCTGTTGGACAAGCCCATAAAAGCATGATGGCTGGCCTTTTGTAGGCAGGGCTTAGAGGACGATTGATATGTTTTAGCACTTTTAGGATTATTGTGATTAAGAGGAAACCACTCTGAATGATAGGGAAAAGGGTGTAAAAATGCACAGCCCACAGCTGGTAAGCAGCATGTGTTTGCTATGAGGGGAGGTCATGACTAGTTGATCCTGCTGGTTGTAGTGTTGATTGGCAGATAAGAAAACTTGATATTATGAAGCCCGGGATTTCCTTAAAAGAATGTGGCTTTGGAGGGCCAGCAAAACAGATTTATCAGAATATAATATAAATACATTTAGAACTGTCTTGCAGTTAAAATTCTAGCTGCACGGTTTTTAAAATGAAGGAAGGCAAAATAAGAATAATAATGCAGCATTCTAATTATAATTCCCCCATCCTTTAGGCAAGTATGGTCTTTATAGAGAGCAAAGTTTTTAAGGCAGTGTATAGTTGGGAGGAGGGAATCGAGATATGTTGAAATTAAATTTTCTGCAATTGTAAAACTGTTAAGCATCTGGCAGGGCAGAAATACTTTTGTCTATCTGCTTATTGGAAGAGAGAACCCTTCGAAAGCTGCTCCTCCCCACCCCCACATGAAACACCTGCCTCCAAAAGCACGAGAGCGTTTTGTGCGTCTGCCTGCACTCTCTAGCCTTCTTTCTTTCCCTCATTTAGCTGACTGCTTTTTAATTTTAATTTTTTTAGAAAAAACAAAAAACACACACGCACCATTTGGATCCTTGCAAATGTGCATTTAAATGGTTGAATCTCTAGCTCCTTTCTTCTTATTCTTCCCCCCCTTTTTCCCTTTTTTTAAGTGGGGCTGTGCCTCTTTCAAAATTTGAGTTTAGCATACCACACAGGAAAGAACACAAGCTTGCCAAGTCCTGCTGAGCGTTTTTTCAAGCCTGTGAAAAGAATGAATTATTCAGCAGTAAGCATGCTTACAGCTGGCCATTTGGGAGCTTTGATGTGCGAATCAGGCGGTTGCATGAATGCCCTTATTGTCATGTTATGTGTACACAGTGTGTGAATTATTGAAAATAGTGAGGCCTGAGCCTCATCTGGTAGAGATTACAGTGCAGGCATGCTGGGTGAAGGTCTGTAATTGAAAATCCCCAGATGCTGTTTATTTGGCCTATGTCACATGACCTTCTGCAGTAAGCTTGTCTGAACAAAACGCTGCCTGCATAGGAAAGCGTTGCCCAATCTCCCACCCCACCCCTTTCCTGTAAGCCTTCTCAAAACTGACTAAGAGGAACACTCTAAACACTCGCTATGGGGATGACTTAACACCTGCCTATAATATTTTTTAAAGGCTTAAGAAAGATTTTGCTCATGGCTTTAAAATAGCGGGTGTCTTAAAATCTGCTTAATCAGTTGTTGACTTTTATCTACAAGAGAGGTTTCTTGTTAACTAATTTGGATTTAAAATTTCTCTCCCCTGGCCACAAATGCTACACAAGGTGGATTTTTTTTACTTTTTTGCTTGCATGCACACACACATGCACACACGCCTTTAACACAGGCGCTTTCATGGGTAGGCACGCAGAATTTTATTGCGGTGTAAGATGCTAAAATCCTGGAAGGCCTGAGAGCATTCAGACATTCCTAATGCTGGCTTAAAGTTTCTTTAGGAATGCTACTAATGAAGAATAATTCTCAGATGTCACCGATCCAAATGGCACAAAAATCTCTATTAAAAGTTAGTGAGACAAAATTTGGTTGGATCTAGGATTTCAAACAAAAACTTGCATGTTCTATTCACCTGACTAAATTTGGTGTTAGAATTTGTGCCGAGTACCTTGAGGTTACCATATTTTTTTTCCAATGAATCCGGGGACCTTTTCAGCTTCAATGGATTTTGTATGGGGACTGATTTGTAAATCTGGGGACTGTCCCCGGGAAATGGGGACGTCTGGTAACCTTAGAGTACCTTCCATAGGAAATCCAAGTCTTCCCTCTTTGCTCAAGCATCTATGAACAGAGATAAGGATGTATTTTATTTGAATTTTTAAAATCAGCTCTAAGACTGCAATCCAATACCCTTTTACCTGCGAATAAGCACTATGGAATTTAATAGGAGCACCATGGAATTTAATAGGAGCTATTTCTGTATAGGATTGTTCTGCTTAACATCTTAGGAATTTTCCCATTTCCCCAGCAAGGGCTTGAGATTATTTTTCCAACCCTGATTTAAATAATGTGGGGGTTAAAAAAAAAAGTTTTGTTTTTTAACAAAGAGATTTTTGACAGGATTGTATATTATTCACCAAGCAAAGTAAGGTTTTGGTTTAACTGCCCCATTTGGCCTTCTGTTTGTGTGTCCATTTCTTTGCAATGTGATGATGCAGTTGGAGATTAAGATAGAAGAATGAAAATTTGTACACACATCCAAGGCACAATTCAACATTTCTGATTTTCAAAGTTCAGCCCTGAGTTTGATTCCCTCACGTACCTTGAAGAATTCCTGGAGGCTTCTCCAAACACTGTATTTCACAACTATTTTTATATTGTAATATCCCTTTGGCTTTGCTTACTTTTCTTATTATATTACTTTTCATTTTTATTATTTGTATCTTTCCTCTTAGACAGAGTTATCAAAATTTCTATTGACAACCATAATTCTTTTAAAAATAAAACTATGGAAGGAATGGATCCATGAGGAGACGTATTGGTGAGGTAGGGGGAGAGAAAGACAAGAACAGATTGAAGAACAGATTTTCAAAACACTGAAATTAGATAAATAGGCTAAAACAAACAAAAACAAAAGCACAACGTCTTATACCAAGAGAATATTTTGTTCCTCTGGATGTGAAGCAGGGGAGCAGCAGAAGGATCTCATCAAGACTCAGGTGTGTGGTACAGTGGTACCTCCGGTTATGAGTGGGATCTGTTCCGGAAGCCCGGCTGCATCCCAAAAACTTCATAACTGGAGGCGCCCTTCTGCACACGCATGTGGGGCGAAACCCGGAAGTATACACTTCTGGGTTTTCTGCATTCGCAGCCCGAAGTTTATGTATCCAGAGGGATACGTAAGCAGAGGTACGACTGTAGTGATTTTTTAGCCTCTCTCATGCCAACCAGTTGGTCTTACATGAGGGATGGGCAGAAGGTATATAAGGATCTAGTTCAGGCATGGCCAAACTTGACCCTCCAGCTGTCTTGGGACTACAGTTCCCATCATCCCTGACCACTGGTCCTGTTAGTGAGGGATGATGGGAGTTGTAGTCCCAAAACAGCTGGAGGGCCAAGTTTGGCCATGCCTGATCTAGTTATAGACTTCTATATAGAATCATAGAATTGGAAGGGACCACAAGGTTTTGAAGTGGATAAGCAAGGATCTCTGACTCCCAGCAACGAAAAGACTACCCAACCGGCCAAAGAAATTACTGTTGAAATCAAGATGGGGAGGGTAACCTAAAGTGGACTTTATGTGGAAAGACTTTTAGTTCGCTTTAACTCTGGGACTCTAATCAAACACCCAGGCGATTTAAAATAAAATAAAATCTGCATACACATATTTTGCACTTGGCTCCAGTTGCTATATCTTCAGGTTCTCGGGATCCTGAAAACCAGATGTCTGCTGCCGTTTCATAACATGACCACTGTGCTGAGAGAGAAGGGGATAGTCCTGCTTACCCAAGAACAGACATGTGATGGTGATAAAGAATGTGGAACATACAATGAACTTTACTCAGCTGAGCATTTAAATAAAACTAGCATATAGTCTGATGATCTGCAGCACCTGACACAACTAGGTCTGTTGAGTTTTTAAAGAAAATGTCTTGAAATCAAGAGGCTGAAATAATAACGGGATATACTCTAAGAGTCTTGGACAGGATGGATTTCTGTAACAGAATAGTCACAAACAAGCATACCTTCATAATCTCCGGCTGTACCACAGAGCTAGATCATATTGAGTATCCAAACTGATTCAAGGCGGCACTGGAAAGCTGGGGTTGTTTAAATCTTAAATCACCTCTATGGACTAATAATATCACCCTGTCAGGAAGGAGAAAATGGAGAGGTGGAGCCAAAAGCACACAGAAACATATGGTGTTATATATTGAAACAGCACAGTTGTCACCAGTGTTGCCAACAAGTTCACACAAGTTATTTGCTCAGCCACTAGCCTGTCCGCCCACACAAAGTCATTTGAAGCCTACTGATGGACTAAGAGACTCTCTTCCAGTTCACAAAAGGTTTCTTGTTTGCTGTGGATGATCCAGCGAGCAGTTTATAAGTCCTGTAGTCACTCTTCCAACACTTGATGACAAGAATTCTGACTCTGGTATTTTGCAAAGATCCAAACACAGAATACATTGGTGGTTTTCAAATAGAAACATTTTGGGCAAACAGTAGCCAGGCCTTTGCTACTGGAAAACGCAGTGATATTTCACATCGTGCCGTAAATTTGCCAAGGAGAAAAGTAAATTGATTGAATGAAATGGGGAGATTCCATATTTATTTGAATGCCCTCATGTCATTTAACTCTTCTGTTGTGGAGAGGAGGGGCTTCAGATGACCTCTGTGGTCCTCTGCCAGTCTCCTGGGTACAACCCCACACACGTGTGATGCTTGCTTTACTTTTCTCAAGACATATCTAGTATTATATGATGTTTTTGACTCGGGGGAGGGATGGAAGAAGAAAGCGCAGGTTGTTTCCCCTACTTATTTTGACTTAGCTCATGTTAGCCATTAAAAGAATTGTAGTTTAAAATTCTAAAAGTATTGCTGTTTCTATAATCAGATTGTCATGGCCTCCCAGAATGTTGCTGAATTTTGCAACTGCTTTTGCAGGAGAATTCTCTTGTGGCTCAGTCGCTAAGCTACTGTTTAAAATATATTTTTCTCAGTCTCTTCATTCCACATGCTTGCTTGCTTGTGCTATTTCGTTTGAAAACACAATTTTTTGGGCACAGGACCTGATCCATTTTTAAAATGCACATAATACTTGTTGCTGATCTGTATTTTTAAATTGTGCAGCTCTTTGCATTTATACCTTCATGCTGAATTTCTGTTTTTGTTCTTCATTGTAAATTTGTATTTGTTTCAGGTAGGAATGAACTGATAGCCAGATACATCAAACTTAGAACGGGAAAGACACGGACCAGGAAACAGGTAAGGAAATCCTGCAGGATAAAAACTGTGCATGTCAATGAATGACAGAATGTAGCGGTCTTGGCTGCAGTGGCTGCCTTTGCTTCAGCTCTGGTTAGTTCCTGCCTTGCTTTTTCAGTGTATTGAATTGAAATACTGCTGTTTGTGCCATTCATCACTTCAGTGACAACTTCCTTAAGCACACCATATGCTTGCAGTCATAAGCACCTATCTTAAAAAAAAGACCTATTGGATGCATTAATCAATTAATTTCAGAATTACTGAGTTGCTATGATGCTCATGTCCTCCCAGCCCATTCTTGCAAAGGGCAAGAATCTCATCTGGACTGCCAAAATCAAATCCTTCCTTTTGACGCAAACATGTTATTAAATTGCTCTTATGAGAAGAATCCTAATAATATTTGGGGAGCAAAAGTGGTAACAGGGATCTTGTGGTGACTTCGGGAGGCAACGGCTGACAAATTTCAAGGTGCATTATTATCTTTATCTTTATTTATGTTCTTTATTAAATCTGTATACCGCCCTTCATCCATAGCTCTCCGGGCGGTTCACAACATAAAAATCCAATATAAAAACACGTCGTTTTAAAGTCATCCAAATATATTTAAGGAAATCCTTTAGTAAAAGGAACAGAATGCTTTATAGCAAAGAGCAGAGAAAGGGTAGCAAATTGCATGTTTTCTTAGGTACAGTCATCCACACAGTTTGTAGGCCATGCAAGATCCAAACTTAAGACGGTTCCCCAAAGTCCTTTGTTCACGCCATTTCAAACAGGGACAGCCTCATGTTGTCTCAGGACAAAGGAGCAAGAAAAAGCAGGAAGTTTACACCATGATTAGCAAGTTACAACTGGAATTTCTCCAGACAAAGAAGAATGTCCCCAGAACCTGCTAAGAGATGCTTAATTGTATCTCATGTGTCTCTTCCTTGGTATTGAAAGTGTATTCAAGCAGGATTGGCAGAAAGGGCTTTTTTTTTTTTAAACCAATGGGACAGAGAATTGAAAACTAGCTAATAATGAAAGAATAGGCAAATAGAGGTTTTCATGGAAGATCTAGAGGAGGATATGTCCTTCTGTCAATGTGACAGAGAATCCACATCTGTCTATTTGCATGAGATGGGATTTGGGATTCTTTTTATTTATTTAATTTTTTTAAGCTGATCTACCTCCTTCAGCTACTTACATTGCTGTGCGAGCCATTCAAGCCTGTTGAATTATTAGAGTTATAGCTGCTCTCTCACATTTTTATGACACAGGAAAGTAATACAAAGTTCATTTATGTGCTGAGGTGATAAAGCTTGGTGTGCATTACAACTTCCAAGAGAGAGACAGAAACTATGAAGGGTTGTCTGTGTTTCACCTGGAGCTAGTAACTTTGTATTCCCTTGTAATATTTTTCATCAGAGATTATGGAACATTCTTCATTTACATATGTAAATCAACATATGCCACTATGCATGTCCTCTGTGAGTTTTGCATCTATTTCATTTTCAAGTAGGGCTCACCCTCGCCTTATGATGTTTATTATCTCACTTAGCCTTGTTTTTCTCATAACCCCACCTGCAAGATTTCCTAAAATATTCTTAAAAATAAAAACATGGGGTTTGTAAAAGGATTTTGATCACCGAAGACACACAGACATTTCAAGCCTATTTGCGCAACTATGATTAGTTGACCCACTTTTTAAAATAGGAAATTTAATATTTTGCACTTATGGTTCCTGCAGTTTGGAGCTGTTGAAAATTTCCTGTGCTCAGAATAATAATAATAAAGTTGGTACCTCTTAAGAAGAGGGCTGTGCAAATGTGTTCCCAGAGGTCATTTATTTGGACATTAGTAAGGTTGCTACCTAGGTCAGATATATCAGATTTTGGCGCTGCAGGATATACATTCTTGTTGGGACTGGTTGGTACAGGAATGTAGGCAAGATATTTTGGTAGATTACTTTTCTGCAATGACTCTAATACAAATGAATACACACAAGGTTCTCTTCCAGGAGTTGCTATGTGATTCTGCTGATCCAGGTCAGGGCCAGAGTTATGGGTGGTGGAGAAAACATTTCCAGATCAGACAAGCCTTTTTGAAGGCTCTAAGCCAGTGTTTCTCAATCTTGCGTCCCCAGCTGTTGACCACTGGTCCTGCTAACTAGGGTTGATGAGAGTTGTAGTCCGACAAGAGTTGGGGACCCAAGTTTGAGAAAAACTGCTTTAAGCCTTCCTCCAAAGTCAATGGAAGCCTCTGGTTCTAGGAGCTGGGTGGTGCATTTGCTCATGAACCCAGTGATTCTCCAAAACATTGAGGGAGTAGAGTTTTGATTCTTGCCTTGCTGCATTGCATACCTTCTGCCCTGGAATTCAGGGAGTGCAAGTTCATCCCAGGATTGACCTAGGATGCTCACAGCAGGTGCTAGGCCATCTCCTCCTCTCTGTATCAGAGGACTATTGACTTTGTGAAGAGAGGCCTATCTATCTAAAAAGAATCACAAACTTTTATGGAGGCCCAGAATGAGTTGTGCAACCCCTTCCAGCTTCCACAATCTACTCCAGAGTTGCAACAGACTGGAATTTGATGTAGCTTCCCACCAAAGCTTTTCTGCCATTTAGCTCTGCTCAACTCTACATTCTTGTTATTTTTTAAAAAGACACCATCCTCCTTTTGCATTCTGAGCTCCATCTTACTCATCTAGAATTCTCATGGGCTTAATATTGGTGTGTGTGAAGGGAAGGCTTGAAGTTCCTACATAGCCATGCTGTGCCTGTTTTGAGGCAGGGTGAAAGGCAATGCCAATTGAGGGGAAAAGGGAAGGAAATGGCCAAATGCCAGTGGTATACACAGCTACTTATTTATAGTGAAATAATTGTGTTTTTGCTGGTGAAATCTAAGTACAGTGAAGTTTAGGCAAGCAGCAACAAAAATGAGGGACAAGCAATCATAAAAAATAGACTAGTAACCCAACCTACAATGTTATTTCTTGGATAAGCTGTTACCTGCAGGTAATTTGCAGGCTTAAAAAAACCCCCACAACTGTCTGCTTTCCTTACAGAACTGGATGTGGTATTTTGTGTATTATTATTTTTTAAAGCCTTAGGTAGTTTTCACAAGTAACATTTTAATTTCCTATCAGACATGACTTCCAAAATCAGGCAAGACATGCACATGGCTTTGAAGAATTTGCACCAGAGTTCATAAGAGACTAAAAGGCAGCATTAGCATCACTCAGCCCTTAGTCTTTTCCCTGGATAAGTAACAGTTGTGTTCCATTTGTCTTATTTACGGTCAGTTCAGATACCGTGCCAACCATGGTTGAGAAAGTTTAACTATGGCTTAGTTAAATCAGCAAGCCATCCACTGGCAGAGGAAGAGGAGTGTGGGGGGAGCACACCCTGGCAGCGCGATCCCGGTAGGGTGCCATCGCAGCTGCCCCCACGCTGGGCGCCCCATCCCTGCCGACGGCGCACCCCGCCTGAAGCTCCGCCACTGAAGCCATCATTTGTGAACCAGCGGGCCCAATGCAAATGTGGAAATCATGATTTTTGCTAAAGATAGTTTGGAGTGGTATCTCCATTTATAAACCATCGTTACTGCAACTAAAGACTGCGCAGAGAGGAAGGAAAATGAAATTTCACAAATAACTGTGAACTATAGTTTACCTATATATTTGGAAGCTCAGCCTCTGGTTTGTGTGGGTGTAATGTCTGAATTGAGCCAGTCTTTGCACCAGTCGTATGTAAAGTTAGTTTTCCTATTCAGAATACAAGAAGCTGCTTCACAGCAAGTCAGATCATTCGTTCAGCTAGTGCAGTATTGTCTACATTGACTGGTGGTGCCTTTTCCCAGTCCTATTTGAACAGAAATTGACCCTGGAATCTTTTCCATGCAAAAAGCATATGCTCTGCCACTGAGCTGCCACCAATTCCCAAAGGTTACTAAACAGGGCTTTTAACTGAAGTGGAGAGAGAACAGAATTTAGGAATTATAATGGAGACATTTTACATATTAAGACTTCCTTTTTTTTTACATTCTTTGATCGCCACCTTACTTGTTCGTATAGCTAGAAAAGTGCCAAGTCCCTTGCATTTTCATTTAGAAAACACATTTAAGTCAAATTGGTGTGGTACAGAACTGAGCCAGAATCCATGGACTCCTCCAGTTTACAGGAATACACATTCTCTCTCTCTCTCTCTCTCTCTCTCTCTCTCTCTCTCTCTCTCTCACACACACACACACACACACACACACAGGGTTTTCTCAGCTGATTTTGTCAGATGCCACACATTCCTCCCATTGATTCTGTGTGTTAACCCCTCAAACTGAATTCAGCAGGAAAGCCTACTTGTGTGAAAATTCCACAAGTGAACATTAAAGGGCTCCTGAAGTTTTAAAAGTAAAAATATATCAATAAATAATCCAATAATACAGATTGTCTATAAAGGGTAAGAATTGTGTCCTGGGACTAGATTGTGCTGTGACTGTGGGTCTGTCTGATGCAAACCTACAGCTATGAAATTACTCTGTATAATTACACTGGTAACACAAAATATCCCTCTAATGAATAGATGTGGGATATAATAACTTCCATTAGTATCTTTTATGTGTGATTCTGAGGAAATATTTATAAAGGTAGTGACTTTCATGTCATTCCAGCCAATTATCTGACTGCCTTTTGGGTGAAGGTTCTGAAAGTTTCTTTTGGTGATAGGCAGTTTGTCCCCTGGGAAGATGTTTTATAGGAGCATTGAGGTGGGGAGAGGGGCAATCATTAGATTTTCAATGTTTCTTAGTTTCATTGCATTTGGAACCATGTGATACTTAATTGCTGAAGTGGATTAAGGATTCTTCTATCCACATAGAATATTCTGTTATGGAGATTGCCAGAGAGCTGTGTGGACATTGCTATTCCTACTGATTTGATTTTTTTTTTTTTAAGTGATATATGCATTTGTGATTGATAAAATTCTCTGCATTATGGACGCTCATGATTAACAGAAAAACTGATGGCTATTGAAACAGTTTATTAAACTTGTTATGTCAAGAGGAAGGATTTGTGATTGGACTTCACCAGTAAATGCTGTGTGGATAACTTATGCTGCTGGTCAATTGTAATTTTCATCATACAGGACACAATACAGAAGTTTAATGCTTCCTGCACATTTTTGTTACAACAGTCTTTTCTATCCTCAGTATAATAATAGAGCTGTCTTACAGATGTGTAGCACGTAGTACCATTAGTGTGTAGGACATGGAGCGAGGAAGCCAGGGTTCGATCTGCACTCAACAACGAAGAACACAGGATGATCTTAACTTTTTGGTTCATTGCCTCAAAAGGTTGTTGTAGTGATATTGAGATAGTACCTATGCTAACTTGAGCACCTTTGAAAGGGGATAGGATATGAATGTGATACACACAGTAGTCGGCAACATGGTGGTTATACAGGGTGAGTCTTTTAAAAGAGGCCCCGTGGAACATGTGTACTCTGTACACCCTGTATTTGGTTCATTCATTATGGTGGTAATTATGTAACTGTGGCTGGATCTGGACAGATTAAAGAAGTGTTTCAGTTTAAAGTGTTGTAAATTTAAACAGAGGGGACGCAGGTGGCGCTGTGGGTTAAAGCCTCAGCGCCTAGGACTTGCCGATCGAAAGGTCGGCGGTTCGAATCCCTGCGGCGGGGTGCGCTCCCGCTGCTCGGTCCCAGCGCCTGCCAACCTAGCAGTTCGAAAGCACCTCCGGGTGCAAGTAGATAAATAGGGACCGCTTACCAGCGGGAAGATAAATGGCGTTTCCGTGTGCGGCTCTGGCTCGCAAGAGCAGCGATGTCACGCTGGCCACGTGACCCGGAAGTGTCTCCGGACAGCGCTGGCCCCTGGCCTCTTAAGTGAGATGGGCGCACAACCCCAGAGTCTGTCAAGACTGGCCCGTACGGGCAGGGGTACCTTTACCTTTACCTTTAAATTTAAACAGGGAAAACAGGTAGAGAAAAACGGGGATCCACATCACCATCTGGTGGTGCAATGTTATATTGCACATACAGAGCATATAAATTACTTTTCCTTTACCAGTCTAGCTGAGTCCAGTGTTCTGTTTTTGACATAACATTCCCCTCCTCCTCCGTTGGTTTATTGCAAAATAATGACATGAAACTGACCATGAGATAAAGTTTGTCATGTTTCTATTGTAGCCATAGTCTAGCAAAGATAGTTCTGCTCCACAATTATGACTGCAGTATTTGTATATGCAATATTCATTCATGTTCCATTTGAAACTTGGTGTTCCTTAATTAACTGCAACGAAACTTAAGAGCTATTGAATACATCAAAATACAACTTTCTTGGCACTCTGCTTGTCCTTAAATTTTATATAGTCTTATCAGATATTAAGCAAACATTTGTTCTGAAAAAGATCTGCAAATATTTATCTATAAGGCATGCCTTTACTACAAAGACTGTAGCTGAAAAGGTTCTAAGAAAAGAGCATGCAGTCTTTAACGTTAGGCAACGTCCTAGTTTCTCTGTCAGAAAAATAAATCGAGTAGTCTAAAATGTTTTCTTCTTAATCGTGTCACTGCAGTGATGATCAGTAAACTCTGCTAAAAGCGTGGTGTGTGGCTGGGAATGTCTTCTCTTAACAGCAAAGCTTACTGAAGATGCAAATAACTTCCCCAAATAAACTTTTATTTTTTTATTTTTTAAAAAAAGAAAAGCAGATGTTTGATTTTTTGTGTTTCTTTTGTGTTTTCTTTTTTATTCTTTTTTTTCCCTTTTCTTTTATAACTCTGAACAATGTAGGTGTCTAGTCACATACAGGTCTTAGCAAGGAAGAAAGTTCGAGAAATTCAAGCCGCCATTAAGGTACGTTTGGCTTGCCCAGTTGTAGGGGGCTTTTCATCTCCATGGTTACAGGCTTTTCCTTTGTTTCCCTCCCTTCCCCTACCCTGCAGGTGTCTAGTCACATTCAGGTTCTTGCCAGAAGGAAATCTCGTGATTTTCATTCCAAGCTGAAGGTATGCGCTTTTCTGCTTTGGGGCTTGTGGTTGCTATGCCTTTCACTTCCTGTTTTCCCTGGTGATCGGTGAATGCCTGGTGCTGTGATTCTTGTAACCTAGTTTCCTTGCATGTGGTGGCTGTTTACATTTCTTTGTGTTTAATCTCTTCCCTTCGCTGATTTCTGCACTGGCCTCTCTCAATTTTTTTTTTTTTTTAACAACCTTCAAAAATGTTACTTGCTGTGTGCATGTGTACTCCTTTTTAAAGGTTCTTTTTTAAACAAACAAACAAAAAGCATTAACTTAGTGTTTGTACTAAAAGCATTGCAGTTAAATAGGAGTTTTGTGTCTGCACACACATGCAGCTGCAGTTTGATAACTGAGATGGTATATTTCCCACTCCCACCCCCTTGTTATCTGGATTTTAAAAATACTTGCAGGGATTTTAAAATAAATAAATAGATAAAAGAAAACACATTTTCTGATCAGCATTAGATTCCTATCCTACCTCAGGCTATTTTACATTTGTCTGTGATTTCTGGAGATTCTGATTTGCCACATCCACCTTTAAATCACTTGTTACCCAAAGTAAAATGTTGACTCCAGCTATGATCCCCTCAAAGTGAAGCACTTTCATTGGGTTCAGCGGGAGGGTTCGGCATCTGCTCTCGGCTTGAAATCAGTGTGACTTAGGAGTGATTAACTTTGAGTTATGCCCTTTGGGTGAGATCCAGTCTCAGGTCTCCCCATCTGTTTCAAAGAGGAGTGGAAAAGAAAGTGGAAGTCCCATTTGTGTAAATCTGACTGCGATCCTAAACTCACGTATTGGAGAGTAAACTCCACTAAGCACAGTGGGACTTAATTTTGAGTAAACATCTGTAGGATTGGGCTTTTTGATTAGTTTTATCTTTGTAGTTTCCTAAATTGCATAACCTAGGGAAAGATATTAATTGCTTCCCTTAAACTTTAAGAGCGATGACCCCACCCCCCATTTTCTGATTTCTGAGAGGAATGACGAAGTGATAAAAAATGCTTCCGTTGCCAGATTTTTGCACAAAAGAATCCCTGAATGTTCAGTTGTTAGGTTTGGGGTGATTTTTTTTTTTTTTGCTTTGTTTTAATTTTTCAGTAAACTATAGCATCTTCTTGACTATCATCTGAGATCCTACTAATGTTTGTCTGTCTTTTTGCTGAGCTTTTTTGGTTTTTGTTTGTTTAAAGTCACTTGAAAGCAAAAAGCATTTCAGAAAGTGATTATGCTGCCCTAAGTGGTAAACACTGTGGATGTTGCTTGCCGCAATCCTGGAACTGCAATATGTAAATAACAGGCCTGGCTTTGTAACTGTCCTACTTGTCAGGAGCTTTGGGTTTTCAATATGCTGTGGGCAGCATGCTGGCAAGCTTGTATGGCTGTTGGTGGCTGGCTTGTGAGCTGGGCTGGCTGAGCAGTCGCGGTTGGTGAAGAACTAAAGGAACTCTGAAAGTACTGCTTCTTAACCCAAGGTGCAACGATACAGAAGGCTGTAGCATTTTCAGACTATAACTATCCAACTTAATGGCTAAAACTAGGCATCTTAGCGCCTCTTTAGAAAATCAAGCAGTGTACTGACACCATGTACTAAATTAATAGTGGGCACCTGCAGATTCCTTTGTGGAACTGAAGTCAGACATTTCTTAGCATGGGCTACCTGCTTCGATTTCTACCAAAGAGCCTATTCTTAGGATTAAAAGGTTGCAATTCTGCCATGCAGGAAAACCACCCAGGTGTGTTTCTTACCCACACCTAAATATTTAAAAATGCATCGCTTTTAAATTTGAACTTATTTCTTATTGCTTCACTGCCTGTATGATGATGAAGCTTTCTGAAGAGCAAGGCAGCAAAGTAAACACCAATGATACCTGCAAGTTCTTTTTCCTGGTGGGCTCTCTCTCTCTCTCTCCACTGAATTTAGTTTAGTGGTGTTTTCTGTTGAATGCACTGGTTCCATGGAATTTGCTGAAAAAATCTGCTGATACATCTGTCGAGTAATAATTTCTGCCACTCCCACAATGTCAGCATGTACTTAAGCGTAAAGAGACAAGTTGCGGCAGTAAAAGATGCTTTGGGCGATCAGGCACTGATGAAAATTAACCACTGATTATCACAAGTCTTGCTCTCGAGTTTCCTTGTTGTTACAGTGAAAAAATAACTAGGAGATGTTTCTGTGGAAAAGGATTGATGATGATGATGAAGAAGATAACAATATTAATAATAATAATAATAATAACAACCATCTATGAAGTGGCAGTGACTCCACCCATGCAAAATATATTATTTTATGTGAAGTAGAAATTATGTATATGGTCCTTTAGAAAGAAATTGTCAAGAGTCAGATGGTTCGCCAGAACAGAATCCAACCTGATTTTGGGAGTTGGTATGAGGTTTGTACTTTCTCTCCCTGTCATCCTCCTCAGTGCTATCATAATTATAACAATGGAACTGGGCTATCCGCATTTCCTTGAATATAGGATGTCTTTGACTTGTAGAGTAGAATTTGCTTTATGAGATTCTATTGCAGGGGACCTACAAGCATAGGCTCTCTTTTATATTATGTCAGCACAGTGTATGCAAAGACAACAGAAGAATGTGGTAGGGGCAGGAGAGGGAAAGTGTGAGACCATCTCCCAAATTCACACAGACAGTTCTGGTGACTGAGTAGGTCTTACTCAGCCCAGGTTGTTATATGACTGCTTATTTCTAGCTCCTGTGGGTTGAGTGGAAAAAAGTAGTGACTAATGATGTGCCAAAAAATTAACTTGCATTTTTACCAAAGGGGAGACAAATTTTCAGTGAAATTCTATAGGTAGGGTGTGAAATTTTTCTCTTGCTTGCCTTACAATTGCCAAGCACCATTTGTGAGTGCCATTTCATTCATTCTACAAATAATCTCACCATTGTTCTGCACTCTGCAACCTTCTTGGGTTCTGCTGGCTTCAATTAAAGTCCAGGGAAGATGTCATGAGGTAACAACTTCTTAGGGTATTGATAAAGCGGGATATCAAATCCAAACTACTACTTCTTCTTCTTTATTGTAAAGAAGAGACCTCTGCCACCTTGCAGGGAACCAGGCAGAGGGCCTTCTTGGTAGTGGCACCCAATCTGTGGGACACCATCCCACCAGATGTCAAAGAGAAAAATAACTACCAAACTTTTAGAAGACATCTGAATGCAGCCCTGTTTAGGGAAGCTTTTAATGTTTAATAGGTTATTGTATTTTAGTGTTTTGCTCAAAGCCACCCAGAGTGGCTGGGGAAACCCAGCCAGATGGGCGGGGTATAAATAATAAATTATTATTATTATTATTATTATTATTATTATTATTATTATTGCTGAATGATAACTCAAGATCAGATCCCTGCACATACAGGAATTCAAAAATGCATTGAGAATGGGGGGTGGTGGAATTGAAGCTTCATTCTTAGGGAAAGAAAACTTTTGAGAAATTGAATGACAGTTCCAGCACAGTACTAGAAATGGCACACAGCTAATTGTACCAAGCCTCTTCCCGAGTTGGTGCAGATTAGGTGGGAGACTGAGGTAGCAGTGCCTACTCTCGGTCTGCCTGCAGCACCAGGTTTAGCACTGAGTACATTTACTTTTGCACTACCAGTCCTTCTAAGGAGTAGTGTCCCCTTGCAGTTCTTTTGGGACACATCAGCCAAGATATTATCAAACCTATTCAATTACTTTGTAAAATCAGAGAAGATAGAGACTTTGGCTTTCTGTGAAGATGCAAAGTCTCATACAAGTTTTGACTTCCTCTGTAAGCCTCTGTATGAAGCAGAGGCCACCATGACTAGGGATGAAAATAGACTTTTGCTAAAAGCTTATTCTGCACATGTGCAGAACTTTAGTTTGCATTCTGAGCTGTAGTATGTCTTCAGGGAAATACAAATTGAGTCATACAGCAAAATGTTAAAAACTGGACAAATCTGTATTCTGAATTTGATAATTCTGAACTTCAGCAGTGTCCCCATTTCTGACAGATGACGACTGTTCAACTAGTGCATTGTTCACTTGGCATCATGCAATCAGACAGAATAATGCATGAGGGCAGTGGGATCAAGTGTCTCTCTCCAATTTATGACATTTTATGTCCCGCAGAAGATCTGAATAGAATGTATTCACAATAATGGCCCATGTTCAGACTTTATTTGTATCTGTGTGGGCTTTTTCTGATCTGCTGAATATCTCAATGTTGCTAGTGATGTGATCCTGCAGCATACTGTTCCCTGTAAGTGCCATGTTATAGGAGCAGGGCAATGTGCAGCTTCAACATCCTTGCTTCAGGGGATCTAGGAAATCTAGAAATGCCACTGAAGCAGATATGGAAAACTAGCCCTTACCCTAGGTGTGGAGATAAGCAGAATCAAAGAGGGGAAACAGCAAACCCATCCTCTCTAGTTATGATACCCAAGGGAGAAACAGAAGTGGCCAATCCAACAGTTGCCATCTCAGTTAACACAAGCTCAGACATACGATGCTTGATAGGCCATAACTTGTCACATAGCCATCATGTTCAATCCACATGTGCACGGAAACAAGCTCGTCTTGCAGGGGGTCAGGGAAGATTTCAGCAAGCTGTTCCAAGTGCTTTCTATGGGCAGCTACTGGGTTCTGTGGGAGCTGCAACCCAGTATCAAAGGGCTAATGAAGAAATGATGAGAACCATTGGGGGTTATCCCAAGTAGTACTAAGTGGTGCCTCTCATCATCACAAGGATTTCTACTTGCACAATGGGACTTCCCCTTCTTTCCTCCCCTGCACAACTCCTAAATTTGTTCCAGGATCCAGGGCGTGTGTGAGGGAAGCAGAGGGAGGCAAGTCCTGTTGCACAAGCAGAAATTCTAGGATATTTTGCCCAAGCATCATAATGTATTATGGTCAAGTCCCAGAATATAAAAACCAAAGGCCAAATGATAAATGGCTTAAATACAAACTTAGCTGCCCACAAATGGAACAACTCCATTTGCCCACAAAAGACTGTGGGATAACAGGGTTAAAATCAGAGTGTGGCCTGACTACATATTTTGCCTTAATAATCAAGAAGAATACAGCCAGCTTGAATACATTTTTAATAAATATACATTCAAACAAGCAATTTCTAAAAGTGTTCTAACATGGCAGCAGCTGTACCTTTAGGCACATACTGGAGAGGATGGTTTTTAGGTGCATGGACCTGAGTCTTAAGGAACACATGGTTGTCCTTGCCTTATCTTGCTGTGGGAAACACCTCTGGAACACCCCATATATAGTCTGGAGAAGTCTACACATTCTAACCCAAGTTTGAAAATGTTTCCTTCCAAAGGTGATGGAAACTTCCTCAGTGTTAGTGATGGCAATTTTGATAGTTCAGGAAGAGAATACCACTTAAACTAGGAAATGTCACAACTCTCCCTTTTGCATTGGTGTGTCATAGTGTGTTACTCCTGTAAACATTGGAACAGTTTCATACTTGGGGGGGAAAGATATCTCTCCCCAAAAGATCTGAGCAGGTGTATGGATATTAACAGAGTATTTTGTACTAGAGATAACAAGATATTTGGCTTTGATTTCCAGTATTCATTAGCATGTAAGCTTAAAATTCATTCAAGGAAGCCAAAAAAAATATTAAAAATGCCTACAGTTTGCATGTATGTGGTGCTTTAAAATCCATTAGTGTACATTCCGTGCTGCCTGCATGTAAAAAGAAAATACTGTTGACAGTTAGGTTGCTAAAGATAGCTCTATAGAGCCTTTTCCTTTTTCTTGTTTTTAATAAATGAACAATGATAAAAGCCTTGGAAAATTCCCTTTGATGTGAATGAAGTCTTCTGCATTTTGAGATACAATAAGATGGATTAATTGCTCCTCATTAGGCAGCAAGTTGGAATAGCTTTGAATGTGGGTTCTCTTTTAGCATTAGCTATTGCCTGGCTGAAATAGCCGGCTTTTGTATTTACTACTGTCTTCTCTAATAATAAGCAAATTGGAGATCATGGCTACAATTATTCAACTGTCTTTTGCCCAGTACAATTGTATACTTCCATGGTTTGTTTTTTTTAGCTCCAGCAAATAATTTCAGAGGTTATTCTAATCAATACAGTCTAAATGCAGAACTAAGATTTGTAAAATTACTTATTAGAAAACTGTTTTATGCTAGTATTTCATGCTTTACTGTAAAATTCATTTTAAGAGCAAATTGCAGCTTCTTTGCCTGAACATTTTTTAAAGTAATGTTTTGTTAGATGTCTATGTGGGTTTTAATGAAAATATGTAATACCACATAATTTATGCTGTTGATTTTTTAAAATGCACATTATCCCTTCTTTTAATTATACGAAGAATATATTTTGAAAAGTTATATTGCATATCTCTTTCATTTCCCTGGGATACAAAATCATTTTGAGTAGGTTGCTTAGGCTCAATAAATTATTTCGAAGTGCACATTAGTTTTAGAACAGATGATAAACATAAGTTGCTGATTTCTTGCCTTTAAAAAATCCATTCCAACCTATTTTACCACAGATTTAAAAAAAATGGAATGACCACATTTGGACATCATGCTTGTCTGTAGTTTAGTTTAGTTTAGTTTAGTTTTTTAAAGCTGTAATTAACATTAAGCACATTTGTTAGTTTAGATGATACAACAAACTTTGGCTAAGCAAAAATGGAAGCAGCAGTTTCCAAACCCTTCTGTACCAGAAAATGGGAAGGGAGGAAGGGTGCTAGTCAGAGGCTTGCAGAAGTTTGTATACAGCAAACTAAACTATGGTGGATGTAACATGGCCAGCATGTTAATCTTTTAGGGCATTTGCTTCAAAACCAATTGGCACTCAAGGAAACACAGGGCTCGATTCATTAAAAGATATAATAGCATTGTAGAGTTGGGAGGGAACAAGTGTAAATGTTGGTTTACATTTAATTTTAATATATCCCATATCTGTTAATGTTCTCTAATGACTTGCAACTTGAAAACAAGTAGTAAACAAAGTAGTAAACAATAAAATTATTAATCATGAACATATTACACTCAGCTTCATAACAGATGCAGCCTCAAGAGTTTTGTCGAATGCATAGGGTGACCATCAGCACCTTGTGCTCTGTACAAGCACCTTGATTCCTGTTTTCCTCAGCTCCAAAGCTCTTTTTGTGTTTTACACACATGCCCCCATCTCCCCTCCCCTTTTATTATGTACATTATCATTCTTTAAGATGGATT
The DNA here is from genome assembly GCF_951804945.1 of Podarcis cretensis. NCBI lineage: Eukaryota > Metazoa > Chordata > Lepidosauria > Squamata > Lacertidae > Podarcis > Podarcis cretensis. The sequence continues at coordinate 69,095,552 of NC_137170.1, read as the reverse complement.
GCCTTCCCTTTAGCTTTTGCTCAGGGTGCATTGTATTTTGTAGTTCAGAATTAAAAAAAAGATGAAAGGGGGACCCATAAGGAAGTTTTATAAAATTCCATAATGAGGAGAAGAGATGGATCAAGAGGCATCTTACCTACGCTCCTTCACAACCTTAGAATTTGGGATCACCCAATGAAAATTATTGTTAGAGTATGTGTGACAGACAGAGCAATTACTCACAAAGTGCATTTATAAGGGGATGAGATAAATTTGTGGAGTGCAAGTCTTATCTGTGGCTATCCACCATAATCATTAAATGACACTTTCTGTTACAGAGAAACAGAAAAAATAGAACTCTGAATATAAGATACTGGAGATACACAGTGGGGAGAGGGCTGTTGTGTTTAGTCCAGGCATAGGCAAACTCCGGCCCGCCAAATGTTTGGGACTACAACTCCCATCATCCCTGACCACTGGTCCTGTTAGCTAGGGATGATGGGAATTGTAGTCCCAAACGTCTGGAGGGTCGGAGTTTACCTATGCCTGGTTTAGTCACTGCTTATGAACTGGTCACAACTGGTACATCTCAATGAGCAGGAAACCCTCTCTCTGAACCAAAGATCACCCCTCTCTTCCAAGAACCTGCTTTATAGCCCCTACTTGCCCAGCATCCTCCTTTCTTTCTGTCCACCTGCAACAATTGTTCCTGCTGTTCTGCCTACTCCCATCTGCAGTGCTCATTACTACTCTATTTTTCATGCAGTTGGCCACTCATAACCATTCATTTTCAAATAAATCTTTCTTCACAAGCTCTTTCTTACGTTTGGCTTCACACGTAGAGGAAACACGTGGGAAAGAGAGCAGGATAGTGGCAGAAGACCCCCACCACCTGACCTTTGTGCATCGGGCAAACGGTAGCAATGGGGTTTCTCTGTTTGTAGACCCTTTCCAATCATCAGGAACCCTGCACGATTAGGCTTCCAGAAAAAATTCTGTGTGTGCCACTTTGTGCACATAGAAACCACACATCACAGATCTGGAGAGCACAGGGAGTGGAGTGGAGTGAAGTGAGCTCTTGGGATCCTCTCTCTCCTCCACACGTTCACAGGTGAAGCCAAACCAGGGGCAACTGCTTGGACAGAAAGGCAATGCCATTGGGTTTACAGTCATACCTTGGATCTCAAACGCCTTGGCTCCTAACAAATCGGCTCCCAAACAATTGAAACCCAGAAGTGAGTGTTCCGGTTTTCGAACGATTTTCAAAAGCTGAACGTCTTCCGCGGCTTCCGATTGGCTGTAGCCTTGGCTTTCGAATGGTTCTGGGAGTCAAACAGACTCCTGGAACGCGTTCCGTTCAAGAACCAAAGTACGACTGTACCCGCTTTCTTTCTTTTTAACCAACTTATCCCAGCCTAGGCATCCATCCCATCTCTTCTGGCCATTTATGTGAGAACATCATCCACAAACTACTTTCTCTATCCACATATTTTATTGGGAGTCCATGCCTCACATGTGATACCCTCCAAATTCTCTCCCAGAAGTAGGAGGGACTTTTTTTAGGGAACAAGGCTGTGTAGATAATTACTTGGGCGGCGATCATTTTTCTTGGGGAACCGTATTGCAATGGTCCCTGTATGTCTAAATATGAAAACTACCTCTCAGTTTAGTCAAGAATTTAGCTATTGCTAAATTTATGGATCAAAAATGACAAAATACGGAAGCAAATAAAGCCCCGCCCCTTTTTTGGAAAAGAACGTATTGCAAGAAACATTCAAGGCCTGTTTCAGGGTCACCTTGGGGGAATGCTTGCCTGTTCCAAGGTTTCAAAGATCAATACTAGATGAGAGTCAGCCAAGGAACACTTTACTGTAAACAACAGGAAAATGATGTTAGCATTACTAGCACCAGAAGCCAATCATGGCACTTGAAGGCAAACTAATCTAAACAAATTCTGCTCCACATTTGCCTAGTGACTGCATAATTTTGCGTGACTACAATTAAGCTATTTCGTATTTACTGCAGCATAACTGACAGTGGAAACACACACCCGTTTTCTTAGGAAGTCAAGGTCTTGATCGCTTGTGTTCATTAAAGATCCCAGTGCACTCAGAGGTGGAAAATACGGGTGTTAAGTCATGTATCTTGGCCAAATTCCAGTTTCAGTAATTACTACTAATCTGCCTGCCTAAATTCCCCATCCAGTTTTAATTGGATGTAGTCTTCTTCACTAGCTGCTCAGACTGTCATGTAGCATTTTAATGTGTGATTAATCAGTTGTTATGAGTTACATCAGAAATAGCTGCATATGAGTGAGGAAGGTAAAGCTTCCTTTTCATTATGTAGGGTTGATAATAAAATCAGAGGATTTGAAGAGACCCTAAATTCTACCTAGTCCTAACCATGCCCTGTAATATGCTGGAATATGCCTTTTTTATACACCATATTTTATTTTACAAATTAGCCATTTAATCCAGATAATAGTGGGTCATAAGTTATTCTGGAACAAACAAACCACACCTTTCCTGGGGTTCCCTCAGACAAGAAATGATTTAAGACTCCAAACAAGTAAGAAATTTTACCACCCCGATTTTTCATTCTACTGAATAGAAAATTTCTTTCCAAAAGGACACACTTTTTTATGTACATTCTGCAGTTATGTTAGCTGTTCTGCCCTACTCACACCCAACATACACAGATACATATAAAATGTATATGCACATATCTATTTGTTAAATTTTGACCAAATGGAATGCAAATACAATGGCATGTAATTAAAAGAAATGATAAAACAGCTGTTATAAATTTCTCGAATAATATAATCCTTCACTTGACCTCAGTTTCATTGATCCACAAAGGAATTATATAGCCCCTCGGGGTCTGTCCATGCTTGTGCAGCAAAAGCTCTCTTTGGGAACGAAAAAGGAATATGGACATGTGACATTGCTCCTCCAATTGGCAGGCAACCTGAAGCTTCTGGGCTGGTCAGGCGCTTGGCCCTCTCTTGCTCTGCCTGGTTACGGAATGGAAGCTTCAAGCTTCATTCTTGGCATGAGTGCCACTGGCCCAGCCATGACACTAACAGATGTACAGTCGCCGAGTGCTGCCTGTGATACAAGAAAACAAAGCAGAGTCCTCTTTTATCATTATAAATCTGGTCGAAAGAGGCAGTTTCGTTTCATTTTTCACTCTGAAGAGTTCCTTGCTAACTATTTGGAATAATAATGCAAGACCCAAAAACCTCAGGAATCGAAAAATAGGTCAAGCAGTTGGCATAATTGTTTGAATAAGTTGATTTCTCACTCTACGGCATCCCCGCTGCTGCTAAAAGCCGGGTTTCTTCAGCAGCCATATTGCTCTCAGCCAGTTCCCCTGTGACTCTGGAAGAGCAGGCTACAGATGGGTCCACAGGTGTTAATGTCGCTTCTCGAAGCATTAACACCTGATCAGGTTTCCGCTTGAATTCTGCTCAGGATTTTTTTGGGGGGCGGGGGGAGATACCTCTGAGAGCAGCTGCTCCCCTTGCCACCCATACCCCCAGCAAACCAGCATAAAATAGGCAACCTGTAATAGTTTTATTACAGCAGTTTCCACAGCTTTTTAAATGGGGACCTAAGAGCTGCCAAGCTGATCATTTAATTTTATCAGCGTGGTAGGCATTAATACAATTAGTCCTTTTCTTCTTTTGATGAATCAGTTCCTTGGTGAAAATTAATAATAACTGTTAAACTCTGTGTACGAAATGACTAGGAACACCTTCCAATTTTAATTGTGCTAGAGCATATTTTGCTAAGAAACTACACTTGTACAGAAGCATTTTAACAAACTTTTTGTTGTTGCATCCAGGTAACAAGCATGGTAAGTATTATTTTTCAGTAAAGCAAGTGTTACATACTTCAGCTGTGCTTGGCAGGCTCCCCCCCCCTTTTCTTTCTTTTTTTTTCTTTTAGCTAGCTTTAACTGTACTGTTAGCCTCTGCTGTTTCTAAAGGAGCTGTTGAAATGAAGAAGCTGCTCAACTTCTCATTACGGGCTTTGGGGGGAATTATGTGTGCGGATTCGTATACCATATTGGATGGCATGCTTTCCTGGCTAGCATGCTTGCGATTTTGCTTGTAACAATGAATCTGCCTCTTAGCGCTTGTGTTCCTTTATCGTTCAGTCTTATACCCAAAGTTTAGCTTTCGCCCAAAACATTTTTTCCTTCAAAGCAAGAGGAACTTGGGGCGTGGAATGTATAAATAAGGCTGCTACAGAATTCTGCTGAAGCCAGATTTGTTCGTACCAAGGGAATGGTTCCCTAGAAAGACCTGGAGGTCCATGGTACGGTTTCCCATGCCTTGCCAGTATCTTCTTACCCAATGGGACCCCAAATCCAGGGCTTACAGGCCGCTTCACAGAGAGCCGCCCACAGGAGCCACCTCCCTGCACTGTGGTCCCATATGGTGATGGTGGAGGTGAGGGAGCTTGGTGTGTGAATGCTGGGAAATGCTAGGGAAAGTGAGGCCAGGGAAATGCACCTTCCTTGCACAGTTGACTTCCTTCGCTTAGTTCTGTTATTCACAAGCAGCCACCAAGTGACATGTAGGCCCTGTACAGTTGTGCAGCCAAGTATTCAAATCTAAGGCTAGACGTACTATGGCAGGCCTGTATAGGATTTGAGTACCTTCCTACAAGGGCTTCATTGTGTTTGGGTTGTGTCTAGCTTCCTTAGCATGAGCCTTTGGAATAGGGTGAGAGAGAAATATAAAACTGCTGCCTGGTTAACTCCCAAAGGTCATTTACTTCAGGGCTGGGACCTGAGCTTCTATGGACTGTATACTTTCAAGCCTCAGAGCCCTCTTCAGTTTTTTACTCGGCATAAGCGCCAGGAGCTTAGCAAGCTGCCCTTGCTTGCTCATGAGAGCTGTGCCTGCTGTACTTTAGACTCCACTACTTCCCAGCTCCAGCCACCTACTTCAGGGGTCCTGCTCTGCAGATCACACCCTCTCACATCTAAATCATGGTGCACCTGGCCATGGTTCTGGCTTGACCCTGGAATGGCTGATAATTGGGATTGGGGATAACCAGGGCTACCTTTAGACCAAGGTTTCCCAAACTTGGATCTCAAGCTCTTTTTGGACTACAGTCCCCATAATCCCAGACCACTGGTCCTGCTAGCTAGGGATGATGGGGGTTGTAGTCCAGAAACAGAGACCTAAGTTGGAAAACTGCATTAGAACAAGCCCACCACTGATTTTGAACAGTATCATTTATAGATTGAGCATTGTTATAAAATAAACCTATTTAGCATTTAGTATCATAAATAGTATATGTAGTAACATATATGGAAACCAGTATGTCCCAAGTATTTCTGGGGTTCCTACTTCACCAGGTGTCGGTGTGGAGCCTTTAAAGGTACAGTCAGACCTAAGGAAAGCTTGCTTTCAACAGAAGCCTTAAGTACAGGTTTAAATCTCTGCTGCTGAAAGCAATAGGCTTTAAAAGTATTTAACTTTGGCTGGATTAAATCCTCTGGTTCAGTTTTCCACAACTTTAATAGGCACCAGCAGTAGCTTAGCACTACAGCATGTGTGAAATATTGTGCAGTGCACGCCTTGCCTTGCCCTGCCTTCCTATTCTCCTTCCAGCCTCTTAGAGTGAAGTGTGGCCTTTAAAGCAACAGGCTTCCTTCTCCCGAGCTCTTGAAGAGAGGGCTGTTAAAGAGAAGCCAGGCAGATTCCAGAAATACCTAAAAATCCTTATAGATGTTAGTTGCAGGGTCTCAGGTTCCCATCTGGTTGCAATCAGTGACATCATTTGTTTCCTACATTAATAACCCACCTTTCTTCTGTCATGGGGCCCACGGCTGCTTACATGCAAGTCCCAGGTAGTCTCACCTGCAGGCAGTGACCAGAGCCAAACCTGCTTAGCTTCAGCAAGACAGTAGCCTCAGCTGCCTTCAGATCATTACCCCTATCAGGGCTGTTGTGTATTTAGGCAAATCTCTATTATGAACTAGTCACCTGATTTTGTTGCTGCTGTTGTGTTCCTGTTTGGGCTCAACAAAGACTTTCAAATGATGGTTCAGACTCTGTTCTGGTTTGTGGGGAGGGGTGAGGAATAAAGTTCAGTCCTGGATTAAATTCTAGCTGACTTCCAACCGATTTGCAGTAGGGAATTGTATTCATACTTAAACCAAGTCATGATAATATGGAGCAGAGAACTTTACCCTGAGGAAATCCAAATGTATTTTACCCCTTGTGCTACATTCCCACCCCCCTGCATGGTATGCTTTTATTTTTCACATTTCCTGTGCCTTAAAAAAAAAATATTAATTTTAGCATATGTGCTTCCTAGCTGTGCTTGCTTGGTGTGATTTGTTGTGGCCAGTCTATTAATGAATGCCTGTAATTGTCATGTTGAAGGATCAGACTGCAAAGGACAAAGCACTCCAGCACATGGCCGCTATGTCATCAGCTCAAATAGTATCTGCAACAGCGATTCACAATAAGTTGGGCCTGCCAGGAATTCCCCGTCCGACGTTTCCTGGAGCACCTGGAGTAAGTTAATTGGCTGCAATAAAAAAGTACATTTCAGAACAATGATTGGTAGGAAATGAAGGATGGATCAATTAATTTCTCTATAAAATGTACTTCCCCCTTCCCTTATAAAATTATTTAGTGGAAAATATATATAGGAAATGTGCCCTGAAAGAGAGCAGTTGAAAAAAGTTTTGTGTGTTAAAATAAAAATATTTTATTTTATTTTATTTTTTACTCCCATGCAGTTTTGGCCAGGGATGATACAAACAGGACAGCCTGGATCTTCACAAGAGTAAGTGATGGAAAACGAGACTGAGCACCACTGTTTTCACTTGTTTGTATGTATATGTTGCAGTACACATTGGTAGGTATGTGTTCATTTGAATGCATGTGTATATCCAAAAATGATGTGTACCTAGCCAGAGGAATTCAATCCCAGAGGCTATGACTAAAGAACGTAATGAGTGTGGCAGTGGTGGCATGGGAAATAGATGAAGAATTTGTGTGACCAGAATGCTTTCTATACTTAATACTAGTTTTCCAGCACATTTACCCAGTCACCACAGTGCCCGTTAATGAGGATTAAAACAAAGGCTGTTTCAATTAGGGTCAGTGGTGGGATACTCAAGCTGTACAGAAATTAGCCTCACCTCTACATCCAATGAGATTAGGAGCAGATTTTAGGATTTCAGGAAGGGATGTGTTTCTATTTGGACCACAACCCTGGGGAGTGGGGCTAGGTTAATCCCTCATATATCATGGTCCAGATACTTTTCTGCCCCCTCTCCCCACCCCAGCTGCTATATAAAGAACAAAAGTCAGGTATGGTAAATGCTTGCATCCATTTAATATTACATCTGGTTTGGTCCTGGAAAACCCCATGCTTCATTGATCCTTGATCTTGGATCAAGTTTATTACCCCCAGGGTCAAGGAAATTCCTTGATTCAAATAACCAAGGCTTCGTACAAACTGCCTTCAAAGCACTCTCCCTCACCTGCTGCCTCCCCCAAAACTGGGAGCTGTAATTCTGTGAGGGGTAATGTACAGTTCCCAGGTTCCTTTGGTGGTTCTTTTAATGTGTGGTGTTTACACAGCCTGGGGCAGCATTTGGTATCCTATGGTCCTCCAAATGTTTTGGTCTACATATCCCATCAGCCCTGGCCAGCACAACTGTGCTATACATCTGTACTGACTGGAGTTGTAGTCCTAAACATCTGAGGGGCACCAGGTTGGCAAAGGCTGACCTGTGCCTCAGCTCAGGCACTAATTCGTGCATATTGTGGGCGGGATTTGACTAATGAGTCCAATCAGCATAAGCCTTTCCACTTGCACAACAGGGCTTTCTTTCCTCTGTCCCCCAGGGAAAAAAAGGTATGTGTGTGTGTGTGTGTGTGTGTGTGTGTGTGTAAAAGAAACCCCCCCCCCCGGAACAGTGTGTGGGTTGAGGAGAGGGGGGATTGTTCCATCTGGCAAGCCGAAATGCTTCCCCTGACTGAATGTTTTCCTCAGTAGAACAATGAATTACTGTATTGGCCCGAATATAAGACTCACCCGCAAATAAGCCGCACTTTTAAAATTGAAGGAGGGAAGAGAAAAAGAGACAGTCCCAGGCTGCTTCCGGGGGAGGGGGGGAAGAGCCGCACTGCTTTGCCACCGGCCTTCCCCCCTTTTTTCTGGCAGCTTGAGGGAGGCTTGGGAGGTTACTCCCTGGGGGGAAGCCGTGCCACTTTGCCAACGGCCTCCCCAAGAGCAGCCCGGCAGTGTGGCGCAATGGCGCGCAGCCTGCCTGCTGCTCCCAAGCCTCCCCAGAGCTGTTGGGGGAAAGGGAAAGTCACAAATATAAACCACATTTTAACTTTTCGCTGTCAGAATTTGGAGGGAAAGTGTGGCTTATATTCGGACCAATATGGTACTCCCATTGTACATTTACATGCCTCTTCTTGGCCACTTCAAGCGCTTTGGCTCAACAGCGGCTAATAAACTTTAAACAAACAAATGGATGCGCACAGTCCTGAGGACCACTTCCAATCACACTCTTTGTGATGGCAGAGAATCATGTCCCAAACATTCTGAAGGCCAGTCACTAGGAAGGGCTTCCACACTTCCCCAGCACAGCTTTGTGTATTTCTTGATTTGACCAATGAACCAAAATATTAGCGGCAAGCAGCTATGGAGCCAAAAAAGGGGGCAGGGAATGGATTTGGTGGCCCTCAGGTGGGCCACTGGCTCATACACATTGAGGTGCCAATCTGAAGTTGCTGAGCAAGGAGAGAGGATTCCTCCATTTTTAATCTGTGTTTGTTCCTCAGGACTGCAACTGTTTAATTTCTACACTACACTCGTCCCAGGATGGACTAGCTTTAGATGAGGCTTCCTCAACCTCGGCCCTCCAGATGTTTTGAGACTACAGTTCCCATTATCCCTGACCACTGGTCCTGCTAGCTAGGGATCATGGGAGTTGTAGGCCAAAAACATCTGGAGGGCCAAGGTTGAGGAAGCCTGCTGTAGACCATTAATTCAGACTAAGAAATACTGCTCTAAAAGAAGGTTTACACTGTTGTCTTTACTAGATAGAAAATGTGCTTTCTTGTTACTGTTATTAAATACTTCAGTTAATATCTGACTTCATTGTCCAATGGTTTATTTCAGCATAAAGCCATTTGTCCAGCAAGCCTACCCTATACAGCCAACTGTCGCAACTCCCATTTCAGGTAACAATTACAGATTTATCCGTTTGTTTAGATTTTTTTTGGACCCACTCCGTATTTAGTGCCTGGCACAGGTTGCAGCCTTTAATTACATCTACAGAAGGGAGTTGGGTAGTCTCATTGGTCATCTACCTTAGATGAATGTATTTGTGAGTTTGTGTATTCAATATTTATCTATGCAGAGATGATGGAATATGCATGCAAATCATCTAACCCACATCTACTTTTAGAGCCATAGTGGCATTACCTATTCCAGAATTCCTCACTGTAGGAACATCTGTGAAGAAATGGCACATTTCTTTGTGCTTTCTAAATCTAAAACCATACCCTTTGGCCTCATATGCAATAAACTAAAGGAATATAAAATCATTTGATTGACTTTATCTTAAAATGATTATTGACTTCATTAAGATTGGTCTCCTTGGCTCTTATGTATACAAACATTCCCAGTAATGAATGGCATATCTTTCAGAGTTGCATCAGTCTTGGACTACTTCATTTATACTTATTTTACTGAGGTTTCTGTGATTATTTTAATGTTTTCCTGTAAAGTGTTGTCTAATTACCATATTTACTTGAGTCTAATGCACCATCAAATTTAACGCACACCTCAATTTTCAGATCCTTGAAACGAAACAAAAAAAGTATTTGCTGGCGAATGTAAATGTGCCATCGAATCTAATGCCCACCTTAATTTTTGCAATGTAATTTGGCCAAAAAAAGTGAGCATTAGATTCGAGTAAATACGGTATTATAGAAGGAACTGCATAGTCCTGATACATCAAATACAATATATTGGATAGGCTTTTCTTTTGTTTACAAAGAAGAATGTAATATTTGAGGGAGGAAACATCAATATAATTTTAACAACAAGTAAAACACAAATGTTATAAATGTAAAATAACCACATTTCCAAGCAATTGAGAACGAGCTTAAAAGTAGTTGAATTTTAACAGTTATAATAAAATAGGCTGGCATCAAGTTTTCTTCATCCACAATAATAAATAATACAATGCAATCATAATCTAAAACTAGCAAAGACGTTGCTGATCATTTATACTTCAGGGTTTGAACCTGCATCGGCTCCAGCCCCCTCAGTTCCTGCTTGGCAAGGTCGATCTATTGGAACAACTAAACTCAGATTGGTGGAATTTTCAGCTTTTCTTGAACAACAAAGAGATCCAGATTCTGTAAGTATTACCCTGAATTACGTAAATATCCTTTATAGCAGTCGTTGTGCCTCTTTACTCTTGCAGTTTTGTATCACATCTTTTCACTAATGCAATGCAAACATCTGCTTGTACCATGGAAACTTCTAAATCACATGTTCTGTTTGTGTGATCAACAGGGATGGTTCATGGTGCCCCGCACAAGTCCTAGAATATACTCTAGCTGCTTTCAAGGAATAGTGTATATGAATTTATGTTGTTTGTTTTTGTAATCAGCATTAAGGCATTGAGAAGACTTCAGCTATCTATATCTATCTATCTATCATCTATATATCTATAATAGCACAGAGATTCGGTGAACTTAGAAGGCTGAGGGTGATAATATTTTCAGTGTCAATTGTCATCTTGGTTTCATTTTGCAGGGGGGGGGCATGTTAAACCTGCTGCTTTATGCAGATTTTATTTCTTTATGAAAAGTGAATGCACTTATGAAAAACCTGGAAAACGAAACCTTTCTTTGCTTCAAATACCTTGCAAAATACAATAGTCTGTAGAGTGGAGCCTCATCTTATGCTTTCTATAACTCTTTTCTGGGAACAATTGAATGTATGTATCCTTGCAAGTAGGCATTATCGATAAAGTGTTTTCCTACAATAATGATCAGAGACATACTGTGGCAACCTTACATCAGAGTACTCTTCATAGCAATAAGGCTATGAGCGGAAAATAGCACAACAGTACAGAAATTAAGATGCACAATATGGTTGCTTTTTCAATGCTGCTGTTCAACATGTTGAATGAAGTTTAGCTTTCAATGTAGGCATGACTTTCCCCTTAGAAGACAACATACAACTATTGAAACAGAGCCTTTTGGAGACAGATGTTTACACTGATTGTCTACGTGCTGAAAAGGCTTTTGATTCAGGTCTTGCATTTCACACCTGAAAGCTCAAGCCTCTCCGGCTGTATAGATGTACTTGATTGGCTGAAATAGGTGACTTGGTTTTACCTGATCATCGCATCCTAATCGGGTCTCAGCATTCTCTTGAACGTGGAATTTACTGAGTTTTTGCCATCCGCTGTTGTGGTGATATGGCCAAAAAGTCACTAAGAAAACATAGGGTGGGGGTGGTTTGTGAAGCAGAGTAGAAGTTTCTCCGTTGTTCACCAGCTGAAATACAAGGCCAAGGATAGAAACACAGCAAGCAGTGTTTGTTTCCTTTTTCATGTCATTGAAAAGAGATTTATAAGAGATTGCATGCCAGCTGGAGGGTTTAGAGCAGCTATGTCGAACATCTGGCTCTCCAATTGCTGGACTACAACTCCCATCAGCGCCAGCAAACATTGCCAGGGATGGGGGTGAAGGGAGCTTTACTTCAGTAGCATTTGGAAGGCCAAAGGTTCACCACACCTGGTTTAGAGGTGTAGGTACTCCATGACCAAACCGCACACTTACCCTCCTCCTAGTGGTGCAGCAATAAAATTGTCAGCATGTTTGCAAAGCTAAACAGGGTCTGTTATGGTTTCAAATTGGGTGGGGGACTGCGTGTTGAGATTCCTGCATTGCAGGGGGGTTGGACTGGATGACCCTGGGGGTCCCTTCCAACTCTACCATTCTATTTCCAGAGATGATGTCATTGAGCCAAATCTAATGGTGTGCTTACATAATCCATGAAGCTGGAAAAGCTACCTACCCCTCACACGAGCAGGCATGGGTCATTCCAGTGGCGTAGCGTGGGGGGTGCAGGGGGGGCTGGCCACACCAGGCGCAACATCTGGGGGTTAGGGTTAGGGGGCGCAAATCCACGGGTTAGGGGGCGCAAATCCACAGGTTAGGGAGCGCAAATTACTTGCCCCGGGTGCTGACAACCCACGCTACGCCACTGGGTCATTCGCATCCTTGTTCCATATGGGGAAACTGCTGGTCACAGCCACGGCTCAGGGTCAGAGCATCTGCCTTGTATGCTGAAGGTATCAGGTTCAATTCCTAGTATCTCCCACATAGGGCTGTGTATGCCTCATGTCCTGTAACTGCTCTGTCAGTCACTGTAGAGAATACTGATAATGTTACGCACAGGGACGGTGAACTTAATGGCTTCTCATCAAAGCATCAGGATTATAGCCATTACTTTCTCCACATTAGCCAAAAATTTAGAGAGAGCAAAGCGGGGTTGCCCTTTGCTAATGTTAACCTGCTTTAAGATTAGGGAGCATAAGGTTGGTGTGGATTTTCCATTGTTGCTAAGATGCGTTTGATAAAGTAGCTACTACTTTGGAATAAAGGCAGCAATCTGATGTGGACACTGATGTGGGAACAAGTCCCTTGGAACTCAGTGCGACCTACTTCTGAGTAAGCGTGTACAAGATTGCACCATGAATAAAGTTTGCAGTTTTAGCTCCCTCTGCTGGTTCTGCTTCAGCAGGTCGTTAGAAGACCTTGTTTCCATATTTTCATTTTCTAAAGAGGAAAATGTTATGTGCAGTCCTAAGAGCCGTAATGATCAGTGAGGGCAGTGGTACTGACATGGCATCCAGTCCCTGGCATTGCTGTGGCTTACCAGAAGGACAGGTCACAATAGACAGCACATGGTCCTACTAGTTTGGGCCTTCTACTGTCTCCTAAAACCAAACGGTAGAAGGTGGCAGGAAAACCGCAATCTGATCACCAGACTCTTCTTTTTGGAAAATGGAGGCAGGGAATAATCTGGACTGGGTCTATGGCCTTATCGGAGTGGTGCTTTTAACTCTCTTCCCTGCAGCTTTTTCTCAGTCTGAATCCCTCTCCCAATTCCAGTGGGCTTGTATGTATGTCTGGAATTGGATTAACAGCATGGAAAGAAAGGGTTAAAACTCCCTCTGCACCACAGCCTCCATCCCAATTGCTCTCCGTGGCTGCATTTGCCCTTTCAGAGGCACACAGAATCTCTGAAATGCATTTGGACTAGCAATAAAATGCAGTTGAAATACAATTGGAACAGCAAACGTACTGTACCTTACATTTTGTCATAAGGTTTCTTAGCATTATGTTGTGGTGACAGGGTAGTTCTTGTTGATGTTTTTATTGACTTTCCATGCACAAGAGGGTTCAAACTGAAGCACATCAGGATCCTTCAACATATATATAATGAAACACTTGCACTGTTTGAAGTTTTCCACCCTGCTTGTTGCGTTTTGAATGGGATGGCAGTTTTAAATAAAACACATTATTATGATATGCTTAATTGTATGTTAGCAAGTAAAACAAATGTAGGTGATTTGTCTTTGTTTTGCCACAGCTTGTATGTTAGCATCCCCTGACACCAGCAATTTGTCTTGGTTCCTTTGAATTCCTAAATGGATTATAATTTCTTTTTCTCCTGGTATTATTTGACAAGAGCCATTTTTCATGGCCTTACAGGCAGCATTCTTCAAATACGAGAGAGTTCAGTAAGAGGCAGCCATCTCAAAGCTACAGAGGTTACTTTAGATAGTACGGGTGAAACAGTCCGTGAATGTATGTTCTCAAGTTCTTTCTTAAACTTCTTTCTTAAAAACAAGCACAAGGGCCATAACATCAAAATGTTAAAGGAATCTCAGTCCTGAACCCTTAAGTACTGGGGTGGGCAATTTTCTCCTTAAACATGACCTTCTACAAACCTAGCATATAAGACGCAGAAAGGATAATGATGTAAATGAAAGGTATTTGTTGTATTTTCTGAGCTTCTACTGAAAACTGAGTTGTACGAGGTATTGTTACTGAAGCTTTCAAGTGCAATCCTGGAAAAGTGAGGAAGAAGGGAGTCATGCCCCACCCCGAGTGTACATCAATGCTCCAGGCTGCAGCCCACCACACTGAAGAGATCCTCCACTTGTCTGGCTGTGGCGTTCAGCCACCCATGTGCCATGTTCTCTGTCGGAAGTAAGAGAAATGGTCCTTAGCTTTTCACTGCATCGAGAGGAGGAAGAGAGGCCAGAAGTGGGGTCTGCAGCAGTCAGAATGGGATGGACAGGGTGGAAAGGCGTAGCCTGGACTGGCTTTTCCTCTCCCCTCAGTTGCCCCTTTATGACACAGCCTTTTGTGAAGGGCTTTGACCCTCACTCGCCATCTGTCACTGATCAGCATGCAAGTTGAGAAGTCTGCTCCCTTATTTCTGCTTATTTCTGCTTCTTTGCCCATTCAGAGCCTGCGTGCTCCTCTTCTCCAGGGTGTGGAGGAGATTAAGACTGTGTTCTTTTAAGTGTGAGTGATCTCATAAGTGGTGTACAGTTGTCTCTAAACCAACATGAGTTCTTCTTTTTTTGGAAAAAAGTCTATTCATTTAATGCCTACTACATTGTCATTGTCGTTCATTAGAAACATGCCGTGACTGAAGGGATTAGTCATCATTCTGTTTAGTGTAGGAATTACAGTAACATAAGGAGCAAATAATCACACATGCAATGTCAAAATAAACATTTATGTCCTTCGAATATTGTGAGATGATGCCATACCATCTGTCCCTCTGAAACATGTTGAAATTTTTGCTGTTGCTGCAGCAGCATCTGGTACTTTTGGCAAGATCAGCAAACAACTGTAGTAGCTCCACAGCTGCCTTTAACTTTGCTTTGGATTTGAAAAGAACACTGTCTTTTGCAATGTGTCTCTTAGGTTTCTAAGTCAGAAGTTTAACAACACAATCATATTGTGACTTTCAGTCTTTTTCTCCATTGCCCCACTAAACTCTATATGCAGGACTTGCAGGACTCATGTGTAGGTCTGCACTGTGTATAAGGAATTCTGTGCCCACAAAAATGAAACATGAGTTTTTGAGAACTTTTCTCCCACTCCCTGAATTGACCTTCATAGAAAAACTTACTAAATAAAGCAGAAGGGAAGTACATTCCGAGTTGGTGAGGTTGCTAAGAGCATACACTATGAGCCAGGATGGACTGGGTTTATATATCACATGTATGTATCTTGTCATTCTCAGCAAACTATATACAATACAGGGATCAGATTCATTATGGCTGAAGATACAGAATGCAGCAATCTTGTTTTGAAGCTAAGCTCATCCTATGTATGCTGTCTTAAGTTTCACGGAAGGAAAGTAAGATATAAATGTAGTAAATAAGACAGACCTACTTCACAGGATTGCAGGGAAGATTCCTGCGATAATGTTGGTTGGTTAACATCTGTCTGTTTCAGAGGCAATGGAGGAGTGCGCCTTTGGGGGTGAAGTCAAACTGTTGCATAGGTACCTTGGGGAGGATAGCACCCCCCAATATTTCTAATGAAAGGGCTGGTCTCTCCCAAGTTCCATGGTGGCTGCGCATGCATGTCCTAGGATGTGCTTGTGTCACACACACGAATGATGTCAGTTTGCAATCACAATGCGCTGACATTGCAATCTCTGTGGCAGCCCTGAACTGTTGGAAGGTTGCAGCTTCTGCTGTGATAATGCGTGTGAAATACTTTGTACACTCTAAAGCATTGCATAAATGTTGTTACCATTGCATAAATGTTGTTACCACCTTATTCCTAGAGAATATTCTGCAATGACAAGTCAAAAGGAAAAGCTCCTAGAAATCAAGGTGATTTTCAGAAGGAAGCTGTAAGAATTATTTAGGCAATATATCCCTAATTTGTGATTGTTCCAACTTCTGACCGGCTTGAGGTCCTTAGATGGTGCAACATTTTACCATTTCCCATATTCTTAACTTCAGAGGTCTAAGGTATTGTTGAGAAGAAGTCCAGTCCAGAAGTACAGCTATTTCAATATAGATGGTTTTAGGAGAGCGATTTGAAGCTCCTCCTAATTTAAATTGCGGTGTTACAGAGGTACAGTTTGGTGTATACATAAAAACTTTTACATACATAGTTTTAGACGTGAGTTTTAAAGAGGATAACAAGCTTGTTGCTTTTGTAGTTGGCATCTCAAGCAAGATGGTAAAGCTAGCAATTGTGCAGATGCTGTATGGTAATTACTTATTGTTACAGAATAGGACGATAATTACTGTAATTCTTGTGTAACTGATCGGTATGCAAGTTAAGCCTGCCCTTTCAAAAGCTTTTACTCATAAGCATTCATTCATTTATTCATTCATTCATGTGTTTGCTCATTCATGCATTCACTCCCTCCATTCATTTGTTTATGAACTCTACTATTTAAAGAAGAAACACCCTTTTTGGCTGATGCTACCCCTCTGGTCTGTAAGCAAAGACTGGATAGGTTTTCCACTTGTATTTGGAGGTAACATAATTCAGGTTATTATGAAAGAGGAGTTTGGACAAAAATATTCCTAATTGATTGAAAAGCTGTGGGACTAGCTCATAATTGAACGAATTGAATTTAGATCTGATATAGTGTTAAATCCTGACTTGGAAGGGAAGCTACTAAAATATGACAATGCTGGCTGCAGGTACAGATTAATATGTTTTCTCTGTTTTACTCTACCTTTTATCATGTGAGATTATTTTAAGTAGTTAACTGGTAGACAGATTCCTAAGGATGTAACAAGGGCCCTGTTGGATCAGACCAAAGGACCATCTTGTTCAGCATTCTGTTCCTTCAGTGCTCAACCAGATGCCTATGGGAAGTCCACAAGCAAGACATTGGGTCGCCTATGGGTGTTTTTGCAAAGCAAAGAAACTGTTGTAGACAACACACACAAGCCACAGTCAAGCACAACTTATTACTGTGTATTTCATGTATGAATATAATAAAAAATAATGTATTCAACTGTGTGTGTGTGTGTGTGTGTGTGTGTGTGTGTGTGTTAAGAACCATTTAAAAAACAGCAGCAGCATGGACATAAAACCAATTCAGAGCCAATGCAGTTTTCAGTTGGGATAAAGATCTCCATTTGGTTTGCTGAAAGAGAAACACCTTCAGCAGGTTTCAAAAAGACAATAGGGAAGGTCTTACCTAATATATAATTGGAGGAGGTTTCATTGGGTAGGTGCCACCACATGAAAGACACTGTGCAGAATGAATCAGCAGTGGAGCGTGTATCTATGCCGCCCGGGGCAGGTGCCTATGTGTGCCCATTACTGGGGCAGGGTCAGTGATCAGTTGTGTATGTAGGGGATGAGGCTATATTTTAGGTATTCAGATCACAAGCTGTATAGCTCTTTGTATGCCAATACCAGCATATTGAACTTAGTTTGACAGCTAACTAGTAGCCAGGCAAGTTCTTTCAGCAATATGATGGTGGTATTCCATCCCAGTCAGCAGTTGAGCAGCTGCATTCTGCACCAGCTTCATCTTCTAGAGCAGCGCCACAACTGTTCTGCCGACCATGGTTCGTAAAAAGCACTCTTGGCCACTGAGGTCCCCATGGCCTCTAGCAACAGATGGATCCAGGAGCACTCTAGACTATGAATCTGGCCCTTCCAAAGCAGGCAGTTGACCGATTATCCAGACTCTGGAATCACCCACCCACAGTGCCATGATGGCCAGGATTCAGAGTCAGTTTATCAGCTCTCATCCAGCTCACCATCAAGCCCAGGCCACCAGTTCAGGGCTTGCAAGCCCTCTTCGGATTCAGATGTTGCACAGAAATATTCTATTGGTTACAACTTAATTCTGTTTTCAAGCCTAAATTCAGCAACTAGGGAAGGCCTCCGCAGGTGCCACCATTGATGATCCCTTCATTAGGGACAATAAGACCTAATCAGCTACTTATTATTTATCTCACCAGTGGCCATGCTTTTTGACAAATGAGCAACAAGTCCAAAATATAAGAGCCTCCACCCCCCCTTAAATTCTCTGCAAAACAGAGATGCAGCCTAGAACCTCAATGCCACTGTCACGAAAAGGGTTGATCTAATAATTTACAAACTTTCTATCCTGTCAACTATATTTAATATCCATCTATACTCATACAGCTAAAGACAAATAAAGCTTGTCAAGTCAATAGAACAATTCTTTACGTAGCGAGGGTCCCATGACCTAGTCTGGGGGCACATGACATAATGAAAACTAAACTGGTCAAACCTCCATGTGTGTTGCCTTGTGCGCCATGAAAGAAAGATAGAATACAGTGGTACCTCGGGTTACATACGCTTCAGATTACATACGCTTCAGGTTACAGACTCCGCTAACCCAGAAATAGTACCTCAGATTAAGAACTTTGCTTCAGGATGAGAACAGAAATTGTGCTCCGGCAGCACAGCGGCAGCAGGAGGCCCCATTAGCTAAAGTGGTGCTTCAGGTTAAGAACAGTTTCAGGTTAAGAACGGACCTCCGGAACGAATTAAGTACGTAACCAGAGGTAAAAGGTAAAGGTAAAGGTACCCCTGCCCGTACGGGCCAGTCTTGACAGACTCTGGGGTTGTGCGCCCATCTCACTTAAGAGGCCAGGGGCCAGCGCTGTCCGAAGACACCTCCGGGTCACGTGGCCAGCGTGACATCGCTGCTCTGGCGAGCCAGAGCCGCACACGGAAACGCCGTTTACCTTCCCGCTGGTAAGCGGTCCCTATTTATCTACTTGCACCCGGAGGTGCTTTCGAACTGCTAGGTTGGCAGGCGCTGGGACCGAGCAGCGGGAGCGCACCCCGCCGCAGGGATTCGAACCGCCGACCTTTCAATCGGCAAGTCCTAGGCGCTGAGGCTTTAACCCACAGCACCACCTGCGTCCCAACCAGAGGTACCACTGTATAGATAAATGCAGGCTTTTGAAGAGGGACTTCACAAATCAGTGTCCAGGCATTTCAGTTTTATATCCAATTAAAAACTGCAAACTGTTGTCTACCTCCTGTTTTTCTTAGCATCTGTTGTACAGAAATCAGACTTAACTTCATCACCTTCAAAGCAAGTTTGTGAAAAATCTTCCTGCTGTGCTTCCTTTCAGCTGTGCCGTGACTTTGCCTCCAGCCTACCAAGCTGGTGAGGCAGGCAGAAGTCAGACTCTGCTGTCTCAGTCCAGAGGTGGCTCCTAAAGCCTGTGCCACTTCTGCTGGTCACCTGTAGTTCATCCATTCTGTTTTTAATCCTCATTTTTCTGCACAGAAACCCGAGATTTAGAACAGGCATAGGCGGATTCCCTCACACCAAGTTTCATGACTGATTGTTTGCACTGCATTCCATTTCAGGACACCGAATCACCTATTTTCCTGTTTTCCTTCTGATTTTAGCATGCACATTTATTTATTACATGGAATAATAAATAAATCCTCTAGGTATTGTGCAAACAGAAAAAGCATAAAACCCCGACAAATGCAAAGATATGTTATTTGCATTAGAAATGCAAAGTTCTTATGACATCAGTAATAATGCTTTTTATTTCTTTACTTCCACAGTATAACAAACACCTCTTTGTGCACATTGGGCATGCCAACCATTCTTACAGCGATCCATTGCTGGAATCGGTAGACATTCGCCAGATTTATGACAAATTCCCTGAAAAGAAGGGCGGCTTGAAGGAACTGTTTGGAAAAGGACCTCAGAATGCCTTCTTCCTCGTAAAATTTTGGGTGAGATATTCAAAATATTCTGCTGTTGCTGTTTTCCTAAATGTTCTATTATCTTTCTCATGGTATGAAGAAGGCGGATAGAGAAAATTCCCCTTCATCTCTCATCGCACTAGAACACGTATAGGCAAACTCAGCCCTCCAGATGTTTTGGGACTACAACTCCCATCATCCCTGACCAATGGTCCTGTTAGCTAGGGATGATGGGAGCTGTAGTCCCAAAACATCTGGAGGGTGGAGTTTGCCTATGCCTTCACTAGAACTTGGAGACATCCTACGAAGCTGAATATTGAAAGATGACAGAGACACAAAAGAAAGCACATAGTTAAACTATGGAATTCAGGAGGCAGTGATAGCCTTGGATGATTTTAAAAGAGAACGCGGGTGGCGCTGTGGGTTAAACCACAGAGCCTAGGACTTGCTGATCAGAAGGTCGGTGGTTCGAATCCCCTTAGCGGGGTGAGCTCCCGTCGCTCGGTCCCTGCTCCTGCCAACCTAGCAGTTCAAAAGCACGTCAAAGTGCAAGTAGATAAATAGGTACTGCTCCAGGGGGAAGGTAAATGGCGTTTCCGTGCGCTGCTCTGGTTCGCCAGAAGTGGCTTAGTCATGCTGGCCACATGACCCGGAAGCTGTACGCCGGCTCCCTCGGCCAATAAAGCGAGATGAGCGCCGCAACCCCAGAGTCAGTCATGACTGGACCTAATGGTCAGGGGTCCCTTTACCTTTATGCAAATTCATGGAGGGCAGGGCTATCAGTGGCTGCTAACCTTAATGACTATGTTCTACATCTGTTCTTGAAGGCAGCATGCTTCTGAATACCATTTTCTAGAGACCGCAGAAGGGGGGGCAGGTGCTGTGGTGTTCAGGTCCTGCTTGCTAGTTTCCTATAGGCATCTGGATGGCCACTGTGAGAACAGGATGCTGGACTAGATGGGCCTGATCCAGCCATGCTCTTCTTATGTTCTAATGTACTTTCTTGGCTGGTGTAGGAAAAGTGGGTGGAGGGACACTTTTCTCTCAAAACGCTAGAACTTTGGGTCATCCAATATAATTGACAGCATTTGATTCAGAACAGACAAAGGGAAAAAGATATTCACACAGCATAAAATTAATGTATTTTTCTGCCCCAATATGTGCTGAAGGGCCCTAACTAAAATGTCTGTAAAAGAAAATTAGACAAAGGCAGGGAGGTTTAGTCCATCTATGGTTATTAGCCCATGATGGCTACAAAGAACTGCCTTTGATCTCAGCCAGTCGGGGTTGTCTTAAAGCTATTTCTTACCAAATACAATTTCAATAATGGCAAAGGTCAGCAGTTATCCCACCAGATTTACAAACCTAATCTCCCATTCATTTATACGTTTTGATCAACCTTCATCTCATAGGAACCTCAGGTGGTGAACCCAGTACAGTAGAATAAAAGTAAAGTGAAAACAAAGTTAAAACTTAACATTGCTTCAATAAAACAGTTCAGCAGTATGTCAAAATAGTATTATACAAATCCAGTGTCTCTGTACTTTAACCAGTCATCACAATCAAAACTATTTGAAGTATTCAGTGCCGCCACTAATTTTGAACAGCCGCTTGATTTAATAAATTTATTTTCAATCCTGACAGTTCTTACAGCAAAACAGATAACCGTTGTCGTAGTAGTGTCATGGTTCCGATCAGGCACTGAGTAATCTAGTTTGTCTTTTTAAGTAATGCCAAAATCTTATTCAAAAACCAAGGCAGAATATTTATTCAGAACTGTAGCGTGACAGGTTTTCAATCTTGCCAGCCCTGCAAAGGCATGAGTAATTTACAGCTAATTTTAGCATGTTAGCACAACATTTTTAAAACTGATCCAGTTTACCAAGAGCAAGCTTCCTTTACTGCTTGTCGACATTATGCTCACTCTACAACTGGTAGTGAAACAATCTGCAAACTGTCACCTGCCATCTAGTGGAACAGGTTAGCAATGCTGACTGCACCATCAAGACATCCCTGCATGTAAGAATCCCTGATGTCACAAAAATGCTGCTGTTAATGACTGTTGTGTAGCCAGCGCTTTTTGTAAAGTCAAACTGAGGGCTGCCTCAAACCCTGCATGTAGGTAGGCTGCATACTGTGTGCCCTACTGCCCTGGAAGATAACATTTCTAAGAGGGGAATGTGAAACTTTTTTTAAAAAAGCCTCATTAATATACATTTGCCTGATGTGAGATTTTTGAGAGCTCCC
The DNA here is from genome assembly GCF_951804945.1 of Podarcis cretensis. Taxonomy (NCBI): domain Eukaryota; kingdom Metazoa; phylum Chordata; class Lepidosauria; order Squamata; family Lacertidae; genus Podarcis; species Podarcis cretensis. The sequence goes on along the minus strand of NC_137170.1, from coordinate 69,073,522 downwards.
ACCAAAGAATGCTTGATCCACAAACAGATAATGGATGGTCGTAAAAGGACTGTTGACACATGCAGCAAGTTAGGACCTTGAAGGTATGGTGAAACGACACAGTTTAGATCTGCCCAGACTCTTCTCCCGTGGTATGCATTTGCATTAACATCCTAGAGCCATTCCATATGCTATAATTACCATGTGAAAAGGAACCCCATTCTTGCTGTTTAGAACTATGAAGGGTCCCTTCCTATAGCCCCTAAGGTGAAGGGGCTTTAAATTCTTCTTCAACTTGTGCCTTTCTCTGTGCTGAGTCATAATTACAGGGGTGGAGGAACTGCTATCTGGGCTTTTTCCAGCGGTTCTCTCCCTCCTAATTTTTCCCAGTGGTTGAGAGTAGAAAGCAGGGAATATTAGCTGCCACCAAGTGCTTCAAGCCTCTCCAATGTTCCTTGCTGGTAGAGAGTGAGCCTTCCGAGATCTGAAGAGGCAAAGCTAACTGCAACATGTAGTAAAGTTTGTAACCCAGAAAAATATGCAAGTTTTCCCTTCTTCCCTATATTGGTTCCATGCAGCAGTGCTCCTGTTCTGCTGCAGTTCAACTTCCACCAAAACCTGTTGTCCTTCTCACCGTCTGCCATGGTGGAACTTACATAATTTACGTAAATTACATCACAGTACCTTGTTCCAGCCCATTCATTTCAATGTAAAGGAAATTCAATGCAAATTGGGGTGGGGACATGTAATCAATTAAATGTAGTTTTCGGTAAGAAGGCAACAGCGAATAGCAGTTGTATTCACTGGGTTGATTTATGGCCTGGAGATGAAATGAATAAATGAACATCAGAAAACTTCTGCTCCCATTTTCTCTGACAGCCCAAAACTCTGATACGAGCAACCACTTGCCTCTCACTCCAGATTTGAAGGAAAGGATTGGACACATAGACATACATTTGCCCTATTTATATATTACATCACACTCAAGGAAGCAGCTGGAGAAGGTGGCTATAATCCTGTAGCTCTGTGGTGTAATCATGTACACAGTTTGCTGCAAGTGTTGAATAGGCATGTCTCCATCTACCATACCATTTTTTTGATGAGGTGTCCTTTCATAGTTGTGACCCCGTGGGCAGAAGTCTTGTTTATATCTTGGCCTTTTAAGCTGAGATGCGTACATCTGAACCCTACTACAGAGTATTTCCCAGCTTTGGCCCCATCCATCTTGTGCCAGGCTCAATGTTTATATCAACAAATGTATCGTTAACTATACATTCTCATATTTTGTGTACTATTTATTTGTGCAGTATCTTGGCACAGTTTTCTAACTAAACCTGTTAGCATGAGATATTAAGGATGATTTCATATCAGGTGGAATGAAAGATTGAGATATTTTATAAGTGCATGCTCTGAGCTGGCTCAGTTCAGTGCATAATCTCCTTTTGAAAGGATTGATTACGGTACTTTTATAAACGCATTCGCATGTCAACCCGTGAATAAGTCCCAATGAAGACAATGAGCCTTGTTTTCTGAATAAACATGTTTAGAATTGTGCTGTTGCAATATTAGACGATTGCAATATTGCCTTGTAATGAAAACCTATTTGTGTGTCTGAACACCATTGCAAAATGGAGAGCAAAACTCTCATTCTAAGAAGTGTGGGTGATATTAATAAGTGCATTTTAATGAATACCTATCATTTTAGAAATCTGCAATGCAAACAAGCAGTTCTAGAAAATAATGTGTATTGTAATTAGTGCACTTTTTTTTTTAAAAAAAAAAAGATGCTTTGAAGTCCAAAGCATTTTTGAAATTCAAATGTGGAATGGAAATAAAGGAATCTGCACAATAAAAGGGCATTAAATCATGTCCAAAAATCTCTCTCATTTTATAGATGTAAATATATGCCATAATTAGTGGCAAAGTAACATGAGTTGGATGGTTAGGTTTGTTCCTATTCTTATCATGTAAAATAGCTGTGACCTGAAAAATATAATGCTGTTCCTTTGTCAGGCACTGTTAACAAATAATGAATTCAGTGTGGTTAGTGTTCAGAAAGAGCTCAGCCACATGGTCTCCTCCCACGTCCCTCATGTGTGTCTGCTGCCGTCTTTAGAGGCATGTTGATTCTTTGTCTCCTTCATTCACAAAAAAGCTATTGTAATGTGTGTTCCCCCCCCCTCCTTAGATGTGATTTTTATTGCATAACGGAATGAGACTTGGCAAGCGAGTTGCCGTAGAGAGATGAGGTCAGCTGTTTGGACTGACCGTCTTTAGCCAGCATTTCAGAGACATTTGAAACAAAACTGAGATGGAAGAAGCCACTCCTGCTGCTTTCGCCCCCTCTGTTGCCTCAGAGAGGACCGTTGCTGCACGGCGAGCTTTATGGCACTCGTGCAAAGCTCTTCACAAGCCATTGCCCGCCCGCCTGCAACTTGGTTCAAGTGTGCTGGTTCCCCTGAATGAGTCAGAGAGCAGCTGGGAAGTAGAGTAGCTTGGCCTGGTCATCAAAAGCCCAGCCATGTGGCAGACCTGGAAGCGTTTCCAAAGCTGCAGCACACAACTGGCAGCAAAGTGTGCCAAAGATCCAGATGATGCAGTTGTGTGTGTGTGAATTGCTTCACAATTTGGAATCTCTGCTCTTTGAGCCCTGCTCATTGAGAAGGAGGGGAAGTCTAATACGCTCATATGACTGACGCCTCACAGCGTTTCCACTGTAATTGAAGCCTCTGTGCTGTTTAACAAGTGACCTCTCCGTGTTCAATTTTAACTACTGAATATTTGTGTTTTAATTATGCTGCTCCCTTGGGAAACCCCCTCTTTTTGTGGAAAAGGGCTTTGTAATCTTTCTGCATTTGCTGCTTTTCTGTTGTTTTGAAGACTCTATTTAGGCAAGACTATTGTGACACATGCAGGCTGCCTCCTCGTTTCCCCAAAGACCAAGAACACTTACCCATGTGGAGTGTTTTTCTTGTCTGCAGCCAGCTCAGTTTGGGGGCATGTTGTGGGGTTCTTTTTGATGCATCGTGTCCAATAGTTGAGGGTCTTGATATGCAAAACTTGCAGCGCTCCATGCCGACCAGTTATAGTATATTGATAGATGAATGCATTATATACTGTAATCAACAGTCAGTAATAATAATAATTTATAACAATTTATTATTCGTACCCCGCCCATCTGACTAGGTTGCCCCAGCCTTTCTGGGCGGCTTCTAACATATATAAAAACATGATAAAACCTTAAACCTTAAAAGGTTCCCTATACAGCCTTCAGATGTCTTCTAAAGGTTATATAGTTACTCATCTCCTTGACATCTGATGGGAGGGTGCTCAACAAGGAGGGCACCACTACTAAGAAGGCCCTCTGCCTGGTTTCCTATAGCGTCACTTCTTGCAGTGAGAAAACGGCCGGAAGGCACTCAGCGCTGGATCTCAGTGACAGGGCTGGATGATGGAGGTGGAGCCGCTCCTTCTGCTGCAAATTTTAGGCACAGAGAATATTTTTTGCATCTGCTTTTTAGTCTCAGTATGCAAAGGCACCATTCAGACATGCATTACAGAAGCATTCATCCTTCACTTGAAGAGCATATTTCCAGCCAAATATGGGGCTGGAGAATATATGTCGCTAATCGTTTCGGGTTGTAGTGGTGGGGGTTTTTTTATGGACCTCGGTTATTTGACTATGTGGCTGGGTTAGCTATCCAAATCCAATTCCAGTCTGATCTTCAGGGTCTAAGCCGAGAAATCTTTATTCTTTCCATGGAACTGCTGTATCTTTATATTTTTAATTCCTTGGGTTAGTACTTGGGCTGTCAAAAGCTTTTACGATTTGGAAGCGCAGAACCCAAGCCTAAGAGAAATAGCGCAGCTGTTGTCCTTGGCAATGAGAATTGTTTCAGGGCACTCCCTTGAAATTTGCCTGGGGCTGCAGGTGTGTTATCTGCATCCCAGTCCCATCTTGCAAAGCTGCTGTGCAAAATCTGCTGGCAACTCTTTTGCAGCTGCAGGAAATATCAATGCAATTTGCTCTTTTGTGCTCTTAAGTCTGCTTTTGATGGGGATTGCTAAAACAGATCAATTTTTATTTCAAATGACATTCATAATAAATACTTTCTCTTTTTTTGCAATAATGTCGGTAGCTGAGGAAGCATCTGTTGTTGTTTTTCCTGCAGGCGGACTTAAACTGCAACATCCAAGATGATACAGGAGCATTCTATGGTGTAACTAGTCAGTATGAGAGCTCAGAAAACATGACAATCACCTGTTCCACCAAAGTCTGCTCGTTCGGGAAGCAAGTGGTAGAAAAAGTAGAGGTATGATTTTCAAACTTGCTGCTTGCCTGATTGCTGCCAGGTCACTGTTTTCTCTAGAAGTGTTTTTTTCCTCCAAGCTGTCCTTGGTTTAACTCACTGAGCTTACAGCAGAGTAAGCCAATTTGGGGGACACCCAGATGTTGTCGCACTACGTCTCTCCTCATCCCAGAGCATTGGCCATGCCGCCTGGGGCTGAATGATGGGAGTTGTAAACCAACAAGCTCTGGAGAACTCTGCATAGGCTACCCCTGGTTTGCAGTTAATACTAATGCAGGATCCTGGTGGATCTCTACATAATTTTGTACTATGGGCTGAATAGAATAGACTCCTTACAACCCAGTTTTGATTTGCTTATCCATTTGGAAGAGGGGACTCCTCTAGGAGGGCACATGCAAAGCCATGAATGTCTGTGGTAGCTCTGATATTCTGAAGGGCATCCTGCATACCGTGCAGCAGCACCCTCTATTATACGTTTACATTGTGCATGTATGTATGTGTATACATGCATACATGCATGTGCACACATGTTTCCCTGTAGTGGGATTTTAGTGCAGGGGTTACATTTCAGTTGGAAAGATCCACCGTTCTTCTGTTCCTGCTCACAAATGATCCTTAAAGAATCAGTGCACACATGCACACAAAACTTGAATTAAGTGGTGGCCCTGACCAAAAGTTCCTGGAGTTGCAAAGTACCAAAAAGAGTTCCATGTGAGATTTATTCTGTGAGCCTGAGAATGCTCAACACATTGAATAGAGAATATTAATAGTACATTCAAAACATTTCCCATCTCAACAGAGAAAACAGGAAAGCCCCTGTAATATGGATTTTAATTGTTCCTTCAAGCCCTAGTTTATATCAGAGCCACAATATCAAGGCAGCATTTAAGGTTATTTTATAAGCAATACATTATTTCCTCATGTTCCTTTTATGAGAAACCGATATTTTAGCTACATGGTATGTTTAATTTAGTTGAAATAAATTTTGATTTTAATATCCTAAGATGTCTTTATTTTATACAGTGGCTGACATTTAAAAATAAAAAAGAGCTTTTCATTCATTGATAGTTCCATTCTGTTCTCTTTTGCCTTTTGTCCTTAGACTGAATACGCACGGTTTGAGAATGGCCGGTTTGTGTTTAGAATAAACCGCTCTCCAATGTGTGAATATATGATCAATTTCATCCACAAGCTCAAGCATTTACCAGAAAAATATATGATGAACAGCGTGTTGGAAAACTTTACAATTTTATTGGTAACGTTTCTCTCTTTCACTTTTTCTGGCAGTTTTCTGCAGTTCTTTGGGAGCAGGCAGATTTTTATTTGGTTCCTTTTGAAAGGATTAGAAATTCCATGCCCTTGAGTTAAGTACAATGTTACTGCCAAATGTAGGTTCTGTGCTTTAATCTTGGCTTGCAGAACCTCCAGTCTTGCTACTAAATCTACACAGCGGTCCAAACACTCTGTACTAGGCAGCTTTACGAGTTACTGCTCCGATATAGGAGGCAGCCATGGAGATGTGGCTTTTCTGTGGCAAATCCACCAGAGACAATTTATAAACTGGACCTCTTTGGTGGAGAATTGGATGCATTTATATATCTAGTTGGCCACTCATTAGCCTCTTTGCCTTGACCCTGGACCTAGAACCCAGCGGGGAAAGGAGGATGTAATCTAGCTGTAGTAAATAATATTTCTACTTCTAGAATTCACCCACTGCTCATTTAGCAATAGAGTTTGCAGTAACAGGGGGGCAGTAATCTTTTCCTTGGCCTGGGTGAGTTTTGGGCCTGGTGTCCGCATTGGTTGTCCCGCCATAGCTGTGATTGGAGACATGGAAGTCCTGGTAAATTCACTTCCTAGTTGGTTCAGAGCGCCAAGAAAATAGTTCTTCTCTGGGAGACCTGGTAGTTTACTTTGTGAAACAACTCATTTCAAGCTATGTTCAATGTTAATCACCTATTTTGAATGGATCTATCACAGTAGCTTTTGAATACCCTAAGAACATTTTGGACTCTGGAAAACTGACCTGCATGGGATCCCTCTTTGTTGTTTGCCTCACCTTTATATTTCCTTCTTTTCCTCCTCCCTCCTCTCTCCTAGCTTCTGATTTCCTACCCACTACCCTTCTTCTAAGCCCTTAAAGATTGGGTTACGCAGCTCCGATTACAGAGCTCCATCATAGCCTTGTGTTCTTTTTCTTGCTTGGCCTTAAATTCAGGGATAAGTGGAATAGAACATTTGGCTCACGGTGGCTTTTTGCTTCTAGATCAGTTCTGCTCTTACCAATGTACTGCTGTGCAGTTTTGCACATTCTCAAAGAGGAGAAAGGAGATTCCTGCAAACTGTTCCTTTAAAATCTTAGCAGCTTGGTTTTCCCAGGAAATATTCCAAAAATATGCCTCTGGAAGCTTCCCAAAAAGCAGATCTGCCTTGCCAGATTCTTTCCCAGAAACTCTGTCAGAAATATGGAACTGCAGAACCTAGGTCAGAATCCAGTTGAGATGGTTTCCATGAGAAGTCCTACTCAATATGTTGTAGACTACATAGTGCTGGAGATACGGGAGATAGGATTATGCACTCTAGTAAAATATGGTTTAATAATAATAATAATAATAATAATAATAATAATAATTAATAATGTTTCTCATACCCGCAGAGTACTCTTTAATGTCTATATGCACTGAGTCAAAAGTCAGCATTAGAGAGGCATTAACCAAGAAACCTTGACAGATGAGAGGTGTATGTCTTTTCATATATGAGAGTGAAATTGTGTGTGTGTGTGTGTGTGTGTGTGTTTGTATCTCCAGTGATTACAATTATATATTTTGCTTTTGTTCCTGTGTTAGCAAATGACCCGGTTTCTAATGTCTTGTCTTTTTTCCTTTTCTTTATATGTATAAAAACACAAACAGGTTGTAACGAACAGGGACACGCAAGAAACCCTACTTTGCATGGCTTGTGTATTTGAAGTTTCAAACAGCGAACATGGTGCACAGCATCACATCTACAGGCTTGTAAAGGACTGAACAGTTATTTATAGACATGTTTTGTTTAACTCCTTATCAAAACACAGACTGTCAACCTCAACACTAAGTGGCAGTTCCTCTGGCTGAGCTTTCCCCTACATTTTTCTAAACCTCATTTTAGTGTGTCAATATATATTGTAGCTGTGAAATTCTGGTACAGTTGTACAAATTCTTTCTAAAACAAAGTGTTCTTCAAATTTATATATAAAAAAAACCACCGTTCCTTGGGAAGACTATATTTAAGAATTTCAAGGCCTTTGTGGAAGTTTTAATTTTAGTTGTTGTTGTGTTAGAAAAATATAAGACAGAGCGTTTGCCATGGGAAAACTTAACAGCAATTATAAGAGTTTATGAGGTGTTTTGTCTAAATTAATTTTTAAAAAACCCTGTTTTTAAGATGCTAGTGAAATTGAAATGAATTTTAACTATAAGCATAAATTAGCACACAAATTATTCTTAGAATTATCTTCATAACTGATTACTGTGGACGATACAAACGAATGTAATTCACTAAATTATTTTATAACTGTAACTCAATTTCTGTTTGAAGCCAAATGACAAACATAGCCTTAAAAATGCCTGATGGGAGCAGACAGGTCCTAAAAGTAGGCAAAAAATATTATTTTTCTTCCCTCTGTATTAAAACTAACCACCTAACCCATTTAACTTTTCAAGCAGGTATTGCAAAGCGAGAAGACTTCCTCCCTTTTACTAATTATATCTAGTGCATTAAAAAGGTATAAAGTATTGTACTAATAAGGACATTTGTTTATTTAAAAGATGACTCGTTTTGCAATAACTAGGTAAATACTGAAAAATTAGACTTATGGTGTACGTAATCTTTTGTGTGTGGTTATATATTATATGAACAATTTGTTTTCATTTTGTTTTTCCTAATGAGTCTATAAATTGCAACACCAAAATTAGTGATAAGCAAATGTAAAGGGGGGGGTGGAATTAAAGTGACTGTTGAATTACAATTAAACTGTCAGCTGAAAACCACAAAAAGCACTGTGGTTGAGATGATAATAGATATACAATCAAAAGGTTCATCTGTTTTTAATGTCTTTAAAATGCTAGAAAATCACAGGCTTCGCCAAACAAAAAAGACACAATTATTACTTTATGAGCCCCATTGAAATCTCCTTCTCTTTCAGCTTGCCTGAAAATGCAAAAACAGGAGGGTTGTCAAACACTTGACAGACCACAAAGTGCAGTACTTTGGGGGGTTAGAAGAGAGGTGACAATCCTCATATATTGATAAACATGGCATGGGAGCCTGTACAAAATGGTTCCCATGAGCAACAACAACAACAAGAGGTGACTCCATACCCATGCACTTCCTACCAGTGAGTACTGTCACCCAAAAAAGGCCTGACAATGTATGTGGCTTGTAGATCACAAGTTGTGTAGGCCCATCTTAACAGGATTTGTTCACTCAGTAAGGTGAAAACTCTGATAGTTAATGGCCTCAAACCATGAAGCATATGAATTTACACTGGATCTTATTATCAATTCCTACAGTCCATTTTCAGACTTCCTAGACATGGTGCACCCCACATCCCCTCCATCACTGTAGAAACATTTGGTGCTCCTAAGAACAAGTGAGGAAGAGCTTTTTTCAAAGAGGTATAAATCTATTATCACTACACAAGATTTGATTCCCCTTCAGAGGCAGCTTTTGTAAATATATATTCTTGCCCGACGTGATAAAAGGCTGAAAAAGTATCTTGGAACTGGTTTATGTTATTAGTAAATGTTAACCTATAATACAGGGCGGGCAAACATCAGACTTGTTGGGTCTACTTTTTTACCACCACCCCAAAATCCATCAGTCAGAGCCTAGTAAAACAAATAGAAATAAATCATAGTTAGAATGAAGGAACATGGTCCATCTGAGCACATTCTGAGTTTGGAGATTTGGTTTCAGTTGTAGAACTAAACTGAACATACAGTTCTTTCACACAAAAGTCTACTTTTAGTTAGCTGCCTTCATTTCAGCAGCCGAATTTAGATAGAAGAGAGTTGTGTTAGGTAGTGAAAAACTGCAAATCACCCAGAAATCTATCACTACATGAGGTTTGTAGGGTTTGATGAGCTAGAAACACAACAACTTTGCTACAGTTCCCATTCAAGGATTTGCCTCCCTCTGCCTACTGCCTACAGCAGAGGTCAGCAACCTTTTTCAGCCGTGGGCCGGTCCACCGTCCATCAGACCATGTGGTGGGCCAGACTATATTTTTTGGGGGGAGGGGGGATGAACGAATTCCTATGCCCCACAAATAAACCAGAGATGCATTTTAAATAAAAGGACACATTCTACTCATGTAAAAACATGCTGATTCCAGGACCGTCCACGGGCCTGATTGAGAAGGCAATTGGGCCGCAACCGGGCTCCGGGGCCTTAGGTTGCCTACCTCTGGCCTACAGCCACTTATGAGAAGCTGTATAGCCCACAGGATGAAATCATGAACTATGGAGAATGTCTTTCTTTACATTAAGGCACTAGGTCAACAGCTATTGCACTTTGAAATGCAGCTTCGTGCATCCTTAAGAAACATATTCAGTGTGCTGCTTAGAATAATTGTTACTTCAGAAAGCAAACTTCTTTATGCCTGCATAAAACCTTTCACCCTGTTAGAATCCAACATGGGGGCAGAAAATGCTCAAGGTATAAATAGCTTGGAGATTTGCCCTATTCAATTGTCAGAGGAGCTACTCAGCTTCTGGAACACTGCAAAACTGAAACACGTTGCATGCAGTCTTCCATTCATGACTCCTATTCAGCCCTTCTCCTGGCATGCTGCAGTCAGTCCAGTACTGTATAGCCTCTAGGCTCTGCAAGCTGCATGCCTTTTGTCCTACAGACATTAAAGCAGATGAACCTCTCAGTCATTTTAACTCTGTGAACTGTAAAATCAGATGCTTATATGGCTGTAACTCTTCATCAGTTTTTAACACTAACGGAGAAATAGCACTGCATCTTACTCATCTAAAGTAGCCCTTTATTTTGAAGCACTTGGTGTTACAAGTCTAAAACTACTTTTTTTAAAAAAAATGTTACCTTTTACGAGGCTTTTGGTTTTGATGGATTTGTTTTTTAAAAGAAGTTGGACGTTTTTAGAATAAACGTGCATCTCAAAGCAACCCCTTGAGGTGTGTGGAAGAGCAGTCAGTTTGCAAACCAGGTACACTTCTCTCTTTTGCGTTAATGCAGTCTGGGACACGATTTATGTAATAACTCTGCTGTTTGAAGAGTCACAATGTTTCTTGCATCTCCACTTTTGTAAAACCTTCCCGGGAGCTGTTTGCCTTGCCTTTACCTTTACGTTGGGTGTAAACCCCCTGTGCATGTTTCTTCTGGAAAGCCTTAAGTCTGTCAGATGTTTATGTGGGTTGTGTAGTCCAAAAGGCTGCCTGTAAACTGTGAGCTCTTTTGTAAGCTGGAAGCATCTCCCTTGTTAACTGTTACTTTGTCGTAGGAACTTCTTAATTCCGAGCTGCCAAAGCATTACAATATGCAGTGCCTTAGTGCTATAGTAGAAGTACCTTTTAGCTTATCATGCCAATCTTATGTAGTAAATTAATTGGTTTACTTAAATAAAGGAAAAAGGAAAAAAAAATCTCCCGAAGAGAAGCCGTTTGGCTACTTGGCCCTAAAACACCGTCCTATATAAGTCACCCTGTCACTACATAGTTGGAATATCGATACCAAAATGAAACCTTTTAACCGCGCTAGAATTTTCTGCAAAAAGTGAATTGTATGAATAATAATGCTGCCTTCTTAAATTCTCATGACCAAATACTTAAACCTTTGTGACTCTCTGCACTCTCGCATGCAAGTGCCTTTGGTTTTGAAATTCCAGCTTAGAAAAGTGCTGCCATAATAAATGACAATTTGTAGAGACCAAAAATATTTAGAGATCACCATAATGCCTTTGGTTTATTGGAAACAGTCAAAACTAACAGGCCTCCATTCTCAAAAGAGTACTTTTTATAGTAGCGTGCTTTTTGCAAATCACAAGAGTGCATCATGCTGGAAAAACTATTCTCTATGTTATTCAACCGTTTGTGATTGTTTATGCAGCATTGCTGGCTGGCAAGGATAGGAAAGCGGTCAGTATTTCACCCTTTGCCATGTCCCTCTCCATCCAGTCTTGCATCTGAGTAACACGAGCCCATATAAATAGCAGAAGTTCAGGCAAAGGACAAATTTGACTTTATCATCATCATCATCATCACCATCATCATTATAGTAGTTCTAAATCTGTGAAGATGGTTTTCTTCTTTAAATTTGCACTTGTTTTGTTTACAAAGTTGAGCAGTTGGATGCCTAAAATTGAAAATGAAAGTGTAGAAGAAAATGAAACAGTGCATTTGACCTGTGCTTTTTAGCACCAAATTGTTAGGAATAAATGTCCTCGGGGAGACCCTTGAACAGCACCATTTCCTATTTCATTGTAGGAAAGAGTGCCGTTTTAATACCACCCATGCATTTGGGCAATACCATGTTTTTCGAGAGACATCAACAGCACTGACATTGGTTCAGAGGGATACAACGTAATTAATAATCACTGAGAACTAATAGCAGTAAAACCAAAAGCTTGGCAGAGGAGATTTGTAGCTGTGAATACACTTTTGTTTTTAATAGACAAAAAAAAATCTAATAATTTTTATTTAAAATTAGTATGTGGCACACAAAGTGGTAAATATATGTAGTTCTACCCCTCCCTTTTTCTTAAATTTGTATTTGTTCACTTTCTTCTGACATCTTCATCTAGTAAGGATTGCTTGGCTTCAGAAGTACACGGGCCCCAGTCACACTTAACACTAAGCCGAACTTGGTCTTGGCATGAATGAGCAAGTGTCCTGGAGCACAATACGAAAATCACAGCCACTTCACTCTCCTTCACTTCTGCTGCTGCAGTGGTACTAGTAACTAAGCCATAGTTTGGCTTAGCACAACATGTGAACCCAAGCTTATGGTTTGTCTCCCTGCAAACAACTCAGGAGTGGCACACCAAGAACAAATCTTGGTTACAGTTTGTGTTTTCCTTGAAGCAAGATAATTCATGAGCCCAGGTTCATAGAAAAACTGTGGCTTAGCTACTGGTAATGTGGCAGCGGCGTGGCTAGGGAGGAATAAAGCGGCTGTGGTTTTCTTACTGTGCACCCGCATGCTTGCTCATTCATGCCAAGACGTATTTTGGCTTTGCATTATGTGTAAATGGTGCCAAAATAGATCTACAGCGATTGAATATATCTGCTGCAACAGATATAGGTAAGCAAGTGGCTGGAGTATATTTTATTGCAAATGAATGAATTTATTTATTGTTTGGTGTACAAAATTGGAGGGGGGGAAATAATGGTACAATTTGTGGCAGTTGAAACATAGCTTACTTTACAAATGTAATGTTGTTCTTACTTGAATTCTAGAATGATTTTATTTAGGTACCGTACCACTATACTGAATAATTTGCAACTTTGGTAACTATTTTCCCACTTCCTACCCATGCTAGAGTCCATTCAGGTTGGCAACTGCATTGAATTCAACTTTCCTGTTTTGTCACCTTCAAGTAGCAGAGTGAACTATTACACTGAATAGAAGTTGGCTTGCAGAACTTGAAAAGTTGAAATCTTTATACTTTATTTCCTTGATCTAATTCCTAGGGCATTCTTCCTTCTCTATGGCTCAGTTTGGACATCAAGCCAAACCATGATTAAAGATGCTTAACTATGGTTTAGTGTGGTGTCTACAAGGCATGGCTATGCTAATTCAATCTAGTAGTAAAGCATCATCTAAAACTCTGGTTCAGAGGAGGTTTGTGATTCATATTCTCCACTACCTATGGTTCGGATGTCTGAATTAACAGACCACCATAGGTTGGGCATGGCTCAGCTTCTGGAAGCTGCCGCATTCTGGCAATGGGTGTGAACTTATGAAGCTGAATGCGCAGAGGTGGGAAATGAAAGCAGACAAGTAGCTTAGAACCATGCCTGCCGTACTCTAAATCATAGTAAACACAAACCATGACTTGGGATGTCTTTGAGAATTTAGTAGAAGTCAGTTACAGAGCAATGCACTAACATTGGCCCACATCATCAACTGAGGTCATGCAACATATGGTTCTTTAGGGACCAATATACGTTCACTGTCTGTGGCTGCTGTTGAGAAGCTCTTCTGTTTGCTTGGCAGTCCATGCAACAGAGACTAACACTCCCTTGCATCTGCCATGTCTGCCGTTCTAAATGCACACCAGGGCATCACACCCTTGACACTCTCGCCAAGCCCTGTCTATTGTGGGTCCCTACAGTGCATGGTAAAACATTCATTGGGGGCTCTTCAATGGAGGTTGGGTGGCCACCTGCCAGGGAATTTTTTTGCTGTGACTCCTGCATTGTGGGAAGTTAGACTGGGCTCTTTCCAACTCTGCAATTTTAGGATTTAAATATCGTTCCCTGCCCCATTGATCACCGGTATGGAGAAGGGTTTGAGTGCAGCCACCATGGGCAGCAAGTAACATGTAAAGTGGTCCTCATTTCAGTCCTTACTCAGGTTGATTTCTCTCTCTCTAAATCTGTTCCTTTTCTTCCTTCTGGCCAGCACCCTGAAAAGAAAGACAGGGTAATTTGAAAGATAAAAGAAGTTTGGAAGTCTTGATCTCTAGCTTAGGAAGTTGGTCTGGCAATGAGATACTTTATATATATATAACAAACTAAATACATTTTGTCAGTTAGCTCTTTAAGTGCACTCAGTTCACAGAGAGGATATGCCCCAGTTACCTCCTTTCACACAAGTTCTTTTTTTTTGTTCAGCATTTTGTTTCTGTTCTCTTTATTTCAAATGGGCCTCTGCTTCAGGCTCATGACTGCGGATAAAAAAACAACGATATGTGCCTGAAAAAAGACAAAAGAATTTTATAACAGTTTTTAAAGCCTGAATAGCCTTTAATTCTTTAATATCAGTACGTTTTATGTAAAACAGTTTTCTTTTTGATTTTGTTTGATTTGCCACATGCATTTGTTCACATTTGTAAATGACTTAATGGAATTCTCACTTTGTTTATTTGTGTAATGTGTATAAACTGGGTTTGTGACTTAAGCATATTCATATATGGTCAGTGGTTACTTTAATATTGTACTGCTGCTGGTTATTTTTTTGGGGTGGGGGGGTTGTAGAATCTGCCTTTGGATGACAAAGTACCTCCTGCTTAGACATGGAGGGAAAGCTCTTTTTTAAAAAATAAAAATATATATGAAACTTTTCAAATCTTGTCTTAACATATTTTGAAGTTTTCAAAATGAGTTTCAATCAAACCTTTTGGCAGTACAGTATTCTTGTATTTGTTGTTGTCTGTGTGTAGGTACTGGTACCTTCTTTGTTTTTTAAAAAAATGTTTTAAGTGTTGGCTTTAAAGTGAATTTATCTTTAGTATGATAGTAATATGAAAATTATAGGGTTTGTGTGCAGAGAATTTTTTTATAAAAGTGCTTTGTAAAAAATATGTATTCTAGCTTTCGCGGTACATATGTGTTATAACTTTAATATCCATGACAGTTAAGTGCAATTATTTCATCACTCTAAAAATGCTATTTTTGTGTCGGTTACTGCAGGTGTTCCATGTCTTTGCAAAGTGACACATTTTGATGCCTTCTTGATAAAGTGGTAGATTTTTTTGTAGCTTTCTAGAAACTTTGTATTCATACAGTATCGATTGAAAATAAAGAAAATAAAGTCATTGCTGCATCTGTTTTAATTTGACTAGAAACCGTCAGTTGTGGGAACATTGCCTGGGAACTGAAGGAAAGGACTGTGTCACTTGACAAGACTGAAGTTCTGTATTATACCATGTTCCACGACACTGGTGCCACCACATTGCCAGGCATTCCTACAACCGCAGGGGCTTCAGTAGTTGGGGTGGAAAATCAAATTACTCTTGAGATGCTGAAACTCTTAAAAGAGGTGCCCCTCCTTGAAAGAAGATGTCCAATGGAGACCAACAATGCTTCCATTAATACTCTACATCTTACAAATTGCATTGCCCAGGTGTGCAATTTTTAGCGTATCTCCTTTGAGAGAGAATGCTGGGATGTCATTATGACAGGTTTTTTGAAGGGGTTGCCTGCTTATTGCAGCAAAAGGAACAAAGAGTCTTGTGGCATTCAGTTAAATAATAATAATAATAATAATAATAATAATAATAATAATAATATTTATACCCCGACCATCTGGCTGGGTTTCCCCAGCCACTCTGGGTGACTTTCAACAGAATATAAAAATACAATAGTCTATTAAACATTAAAAGCTTCCCTAAGCATGGCTGCCTTCAGATGTCTTCTAAAAATCTGGTAGTTGTTTTTCTCTTTGACATTTGGTGGGATGGCGTTCCACAGGGCGGGTGCCACTACCGAGAAAGCCCTCTGCCTGGTTCCCTGTAAACTCACTTCTCGCAGCGAGGGAACCACCAGAAGGCCCTCGGCACTGGACCTCAGTGTCTGGGCAGAACGATGGGGGTTATGTGTTATGTAGTCCACAAAAGTTGATGCCACAATAAATTTGTTAGCTTTTAAGGTGTCACAAGTCCTTTTGTTATTATAGTTTGACAGTGGAACGTTCTCCCCCGGAAGGTGGTGGGTTCTCCTTCCCTGGGGTTTTTAAAGCAGAGGTTGGATGGCCATCTGTCATGGATGTGTTAGCTGAGATTCCGGTATTGCAGGGAGTTGGACTAGATGGTCCCAACTCTACGATTCTATGATTGAATTGACTCCACTTAAATCATGCTGAGGTGATGTTTTGGCTCCATCGCTTTGTATCTCTCCCTAGGAGCAAGACTCATCAAACATGGTGAAACTTACTTCTGAGAAAGTATGCATAGGATCCTCTCATGCTATAAGTAAGTCTTTTACACTAAACCACAAGTCAGCTACCAAGGAGGGAGGGGGGGGCTAAAAAATGAAGTAATGTGAGATTCATTTAGTAAGAGTATTGCATCATTTGAAGTAAGATCATAAGGGGGGGAAATATCTGTTCCCTCATTACATGGCATTATCTCAACTCTCTTTAAAGCCATGGAATCAAGTAGTGCTATTTTGATAGGATAATGGAACTGATAGATTCATTGAGAGATGAGGGGGAATATATATATATATATATATATATATATATATATATATATATATAATCCTTAATGTTTCCACAACACTCATAGAGGCTGCATAAATAGCAGCCCAGGCAATGAATGGAAAATAATCTTGCACCAGCCATACTAGATAGGTTGAGCACATTAGTAACTATTTCATTTACACGGTGAAATGTCATGGCAATGATGTACGGCAGGCAGGCTTGAAGATGTGGGAAATATTCATGGAGGCAGACGGAAGGTCAGAGGTGAAGCTGGGGAGAGGGAGTCTGCTGCTTTCATCAGAATGATCAAGAACTTTTGAACTGTTCTGTCATCCTCAAGCAACTGTTTAATATGCAGAATACTGAGCTGTGATGTTTAATTCCTTCAGAATAAGGTGTGAGGGATATGTATTTTTTTCAAAAATCAGTAGAATTTCCTGTATATACTGAGGCTGCAATACTATAACCACTTACATGGGAATAAGCACCATTTAATCCAACTGGATTTACTCCCAAATACATATATATAGCGGTTATGGTGAGAGAGAAATTAATTTGCATGACATGTGTTGTGTGTGCAACACAGATCATTCAACATTTATTTATATAGATATTTCTGCCTTCCCATCTTTCCTGAGAAATTCTCTCTCCATTCCGTACTTTATGCTGTTCATGTTGCCTTCCTGATTCTCTCAGTATACACTCCTGCTGAGGGATATTTGTTCTACATAACTTACTCACCAACACACTTTCCTGAGGAGGAAGTCTTTCCTGCCTTTTCTTCTCAGATCACCACTGTATAGCTCTGCAGATCTTCCATGATCATTGGTTCTCTTCACAGTTGCTTCTCTGGCAGTCATGGTAAGGCTGCTACAGTTGAATGATTTAAATTCTACAGGGAGCAATGCTGTTTCAAGACATCGGAGATCATTCAAATATTTCAGAAATGTGGACATTTTCCTTAAATAGCTACGCACGTTAGAAACCGAATTAAAGTTGTCGTGTTTTGTTTCTGCTTTTTAGATTTTCACTAAGTAACTGGATCTCAGCAGTGCTTTAAATATTTGTTTGAAGCAACATGTTTTGATAAATAATTGGCAGCCGACTTATACACTGTTCGTGTGTGGGTGAAGTGTTTTCTTTTAGTTCTTCTCTCTGTAGCCTTGGTGCACCTTGATGTCAACAAAGCTGCTAAGGGGAAGAGGGCATTGGGACAAAAAGATGGCTCCTGGCTTGCCTAACCATGTTGTACTACTGTGCCCATCCGTGCATTAAAACCAGAAAGGCAGGCAACCTAAAATTTGCCATGGGGCTCACAAATCCAAGGAGACCTGCATTTCAAAATACATGTTTAGTGAAATACCAAAGTCTTGAAAGAGATTGAGAGTTAACAGTTTGATTTTAACACACACACACACACACACACACACACACACACACACAGGGGCATTGTTTACCTTTTCAGTGCATTGTATTGGGAGCTTGAGGTCTATGTGGTGGTTGTGCAAGGACAGAAGTAAATCTGAGATCTCCCTGCCTTGAATGGCATACTGTTTGGCCCATGAACTGAGGGATGGAGAAAGTAGGGATAGGGAAGCCTGAGGGAGATACAGTGGGTTGTTGTTGCCTGACCTCCACAAGCTCTTCATGCGGCTCTTGCATCTTCTGACATGCCCCTTATGGCAACCTTTCTCAACCTTGGCTCCCAGATGATGTTGGACTACAACTCCCATCATCCCTGACCACTGCTCCTGCTAGCTAGGAATGATGGGAGCTGTAGTCCAACATCATCTTGGGAGCCAAGGTTGAGAAAGGCTGCCTTATGGTTTCTCTAACCATGGTGGAATCTACACGCATATAAAAAACTCTGAAAATGTTTTTTTTACAAACGTTCTGAAAGATACTTTGAATTTTGCATAGCTCACTGTCACCATATAGTGTCACATTTGTATATTGCACTTGATAACACATTTAAAATGTTTTACTTGCAGCTATGTAGATGAGCTGGCCCATGAGGCCAGGTGAGGCAGTTACCTCAGGATGGGAGGCTTTGGATAGCTGAGAGAGGAGGCAGATCTGCCTCCTGCACTTTCGGCCACTTCCTCTGCTGGGCTCCTGCGGCTCACACATCGCCTGTGCATCCACTGCCACTGGGGAAGTGAAGAGTGCACAGGGGAAGAGAGGCATTTTCTGATTGCCCCTAGCAACAAAACACCCAGGACTGGCTTCATGTAACTTAGTTCTGAAAGACAACAAAAGCCATCTGGGATTTGAACCCATTGATCCTTCCTGGAACACAGCTCTGGGGAGGAACAATTAAGCCCAGTTAACGGGAGCCCTAGCAGAACTGAAGTGGAACAGCTACACCTCAGGAAAGTGGAGAAATTTTTGGTTGTTTTCTTTGCAGCAAAACCACCACTGCATCACATCAAACCTTGTTTTTTTTAATTCATTACATGGAAGCCTCAGTGCATTCAAAGGACAGGGAGAGGGGCTGGGCTGTGTACTCGGGCTCCACATGCAAGATTCTCACTGGATCCAGCCCTACATTGAGCTGGAAGATCTGAAGGGAAGATTTTCACACATTTGGCAATGACCTCTCTCTGGCTCCAGGCAAGGACCTTTTTGTTCACCCTTAAAAATATTTTACTACCCTTAATATCTTAAAAGCTAACATAGATCATTATTTAACCAGTCCCTACATTGATAGCGTTTTCATCTCTGTGTGATTATTGCAACCCTTTGGGTTTTATTTCTTTGTGTGCTGATCTTGTTTTATCTGATTTGATACTTTATTGCACTATTTGTTTTGCGCTGCATTATTCCTAGGCAGATAACTAATCAATTGTACAATAATAAACACAGAATTTTCCATGCATTCAGGGCTCCCAATTGAACGGAATATTCTTAAGTGCATTGCACTGATCACAGATGACGATTCCCCATTCAGACCTGTGGAGGTCGAGGTGAAGCCAGTGAAGATGGAGACATGGAGGGGGCAGTGTGCATCAAGCAGGTGGGGCATGCCTCACACATTCTCACTTGCCCCTTCACACATTCAAAGTGAGCACAAGAAGAGAGCTAGAGTGAGGTGCCTAGGCAAGCTGTTCTGGACATGTCATTGAAAGACAGGCAAAAAATTAAAAGGGGTGTAGAACAGATGAGGGATCATTTCTGAATGATGCATCATATTAAAAGGTCCCTGCATGTGGTAACCAATAATATAATAGAGGAAGTTACACTAGACCTTCCATTCATGCTAGTTTTCTACATGGGGGGAGGTTTGCCTGGTGTAATAATAATAATAATAATAATAATAATAATAATAATAATAATAATTTATTTATACCCCGCCCATCTAGCTGAGTTTCCCCAGCCACTCTGGGCAGCTTCCAATCAAGTGTTAAAAACAATACCGCATTAAATATTAAAAACTTCCCAAAACAGGGCTGCCTTCAGATGTCTTTTAAAGAGAAGATAGTTGCTTATGTCCTTCACATCTGAAGGGAGGGTGTTCCACAGGGCGGGCTCCACTACCGAGAAGGCCCTCTGCCTGGTTCTCTGTAACCTCACTTCTCGCAATGAGGGAACAGCCAGAAGGTCCTTGGCGCTGGATCTCAGTGTCCGGGCTAAACGATGCATTCTCCTACCTACCATATGCAGTCTCCTACCTACAATCCAAAAACTGTACCAGTTCAACTATGCGACGTTGTTCTGCTTATCTTGTAGGCCCATTATTTTTTTTCAATAGACCTGTACAAGATGCACTGTACTCTATGGACCTCTAGTAACAGAATAACAGAGTTTGCACAGTGATAAGAACTTTGTAGAACCACCAATACCTGCTCCTGAGGTATCCATACACACAGACCTAGATACCAATGCCTTTTTAAATACAATAACTTCAAAGCATTGTGTCTATAATAATTCATTTTGCACCTATTTATTTGGCATAAAAGCTGGTGATTTTTTCGTGTCATTGGAATTTATTAGTGTGTCTGGATTTTATTTTTCCAGCAAAAACCTAGAGGCTACACACCGCTGTCAGAAATTCTACAGCAAATACTAGAGTGAGGTGGCAGAATTCATTAGCAAGCAAAAGCCAACTGAGCAGCTCATCTACACTGAAAAAAATCCCGACATTTCTGAAACACTCTTCTGAATGGCAGGGGTAAGGCCACAGTGGTCCTGTTTAAAAGCACATTTGGAAGTGGTAGGCTGAAGTCTGACTGTAGAACACAGAGCCTTTTGCTTTTCCAGGTCAGTAGTTTACTTAGAAATGCATTTTATGCAGCCTGTACTTGTCTTAGCAAGAAAGAAAAAATCTGCAGTGGTTTTTATGGCAAAGCACAGTTCATTCTATAGCTCACAGTAGTGTTAATTTCTTCTTTTAATATAGAAAAAAAAAGTGAAACTTAGGGCAGCTGCTTGAGAGGAGGGACACGACATGTCAAAACTAGGAGCTCCCTCTGAATGTTAGAAAGAGTTTGGTGGAATGTGGGGGCATCTCTTCAGCTTCCATTTTGTTTATCCTTCAGTACCTTACCTAGCCTTTCTTCTATACCTGTTTGTTTCCCAGTCCTTTTTCAGATTCATCCTCATTCATTTGTTCAGCTTGTCTTCTGTCTATCCTTCAGTTCAACTGCTGGATCTATCTGTCTGAAATCCGGCAAGGTTAACCCCCTCTTGAGGAACTACCATCTCTCAAAATTCCATGCACCTGTATGGGGTGTGGTGGGGGAGGTTTGGGCTATTTTGGTTCCCCAGTGGAAGTAAATAAATGAGAGGAACAAAGATTTAGATTTTGAAATTTAGATTTAGATTTGAGAATCTAAATTGATCTAAACTGAGTTGGGACCTGATCCAAATTGCCAAATCGGTGTGTATGTGTGGCTTGCACAGCCCTACTCTACATGCAGATATAAAACAAGAAAGATACCAGATGTATCTTTCCATAGGATGTAAAATATTGATTATGGTCATTGTTTATCACAGATATCCCAGGATTGCTGATTTTCCTCATAACTATATAGCCCATCTCAAGAAGCACAGGGATAAGATGGGTGTTCTCCTGAATGCCTTGCATTCAGTCACTCTCTTTGCTTTCTTTCTCCCCATGGCTTTCTTTGCCACCTTCAAAATCCCATTGTGTCACTGCTTGTGAAGCCAGCTGCCCCAAACTGCAAACACAGATGAGGATTAGCTCCCTGCAGTCTCACACTAACTTGTTGCTTCTGTGAAACAAATCCGAGTTTAAACTGAGATGATTTGGTAAGACTTCCAGGAACGTAAATAATCTAAATTGAGTAATCATAGCTTTTCAGCCCTGTCTTGATACGCAGGATAGGCACATTAATTGGCAATCCTTCCCCACTGTTACAGATGTATCATTAGAATACAGATTCTGTTATTACAGTGGTTGTAAAGCCTTCATCTTTTAAGATGTTTTAACTTTGTTTTCTTTGCAGTCGAATGTGTTGAATTATCTATGATCATTTTATAGGTGTCAATATAGGTGTCTTCGAGATGCTGAAGGACATGTGTGAAAACGTGATAAATTTATCAAAAGTTACCACTACATGTTTACTATTTTCTTTTTCATTCCTTATCACAAGTCTTAGAGCAAATTCCCCAAAATAAATGTCTGCCCTTAGCAATCAGGCCTAGTAATTAAAATCAGTGGTCCACACTGATTAATCACTTTGTTGATTCATTAGTTGACTAGTGATCAATCAGGAAAAGGAATGAAAGAATGGAGCCCTGCTACAAACCCTGAAGTTGTTCATCTTACACCAGGCACTTATTTCCCTAACAAATTGCCACTCTGGGATAAAGAGTACTTTATTCCTGAATCACCCCCTGTAGATTTGTTTATGGCAACAGACACCCAAATGCTACTGCCACCGAACAGCTTGTTGACTGTAAAAGTCACAGCACAGTAACTACATACAGCCATCTGAGACCAATAAAACTGTGTCAGAATCTGCGGCATGGCTGTAATATTGAATTGAACGTAGCTGAAATGCGGTTTGAAAAAGCTGGGTGGCGATCGCATAAAAGGAACCGGCTTGTTTTGATACAACAGTCGGAGTCACTGGCATGTCGTCTGTTTAAAACGGAGATTCTGAGACAGCTGCTCTCGGGGAAGAACCACAAAGCAGAATACCTAACATGGAGAACAATGAGGTTGCCTCCTTTGTGGCCCAACAGGCTGCGTCAATTGTGACAGCAGAGCTTCCCCTCTTCAAGAGCAACAGATTGCAAGGCATCCGGCAAGTTACCCTTATGTGGCAAAATGCGCTGCGCCGAGCAGAGCAGGGCTACGTGCTGCAATATGGCAAAACAGATTGCATAGCATTAGCACTGCTGACAATGGGGCATTCATTAAGTGGGACAACAGGGTCATGGAAGAGTTTGTAGGAACTCCATTGGCCGGGCCCGTGTTAGCATATGCATATCGGAGCGACATATGGCAGCTGGTAACTTTCCTGTCACAGATGTGGAAGCTTTTGTTTTGATAGAGTGTTTCATGATGATCCAGTACATTTCCCTCCCTCCCCTGTTTCATGGGTGAGCAAAATGAATAAGATTAAAGTTTCTGATCGGTTGTCTGGTTTTGATTGCAGAAAATCTCTCTTGCTTGTTTCATGCTCTGTAGTGCAATCTATCCATTGGCTACGGAAGTGCTGCTTACTGCTGCATATCTAACAGAAAACTGATTTGCAAAAACATGGAAACTTAAGTTTCTTTTTGAAAACTGTGTGCTGTTTTAATTTTCTGCTTAAACATGTCTGAGCTGCTGCTGTTTTTGATGTTTTGTTTCACTGGGAGACCTTTTTTGTCTTGTTGTCTAAAATATTCAATCAACGCATTAATTTATTAAATTATTCCCACCAAGGTGATCCACTCACTAATGGCTCTTTTTTAATATGTGGGGTTTTTAAAAAAAACTAAAGCTGAGCAACGTGTTCCTCTGTGGGAAAGATTTCAGTGCTGAGAAGATCGTTATTTTTATATCGTAAGGTCATGATCCAGCGCACATGTTCCCAATTCACAAGTCCTGTTGAGCCAGTGTGATTTTGGTGCCAATAACTTTGTGCTAAATCAGTCTCTGAGGGTAACTGTTACTAAGCTGGTTATTCTAAAAACCTACCATGTTTTAAATGCTATGATATTTCTGTTTTTAAATCTGCAGGTGGACTATTTCAGTGGTTGATTTCCTGAGTTCTGAATTAATTCTGCCACCAGTGCTATTTGTTGTCAACACTAAAACTTGTTTACTTGTAAATCAGGTTTTTACTTTAATTCAGTCTAACTTTTAGCAGAATGTGTGTTTCTGTTTAAATAACTACTTTAATTGATTTTAAAATGTGAATGTTCAAGCATTTGCCTGCTAACTCAGAATCAGTTCTATACAGTACTATAGGACACAACATTAGTTACATTCATTGAAACTGCAGAAACTTTTCTGTGTGAACAAAAGCAAGCAAAGTTAGACTCAGTTACTGAAGAAAGCTGAGGTCATAAAAATCCTTAAGTGCACCTGCCAACTATATTACTCTATTCTGCAGAGGCCATCTGTAAGCATGACGAGATAATTTGTTCCTCTAGGCTTCCTCCTCCCTTGGGAATGCTGACAAAAGTGCCTATTGTTACAGGTTATATTGTAATGGATGTTTTTTAAAAAACTGCCTGGATTTTTTATAATGATTACTTTAATTGTGACAACACACACACACACACACACACACACACACACACACACACATATCAAGGAATCTAGATGGAAAATGCCAACCTTTATCAGCGGCGTAGCGTGGGTTGTCAGCACCCGGGGCAAGGCAAGTAATTTGCGCCCCATAACCCGGGGCAAGGCAAGTAATTTGCGCCCCTAACCCCTAACCTGCCGCCGCTGCCAGCTTCTTGCTGCTGCCTGGGCTGGGGTATTCACAGTTCTTCAAATCTTTGGCGCTGGCTTGCTCCATTAGTTTAACTTGGGGGGGGGGTGAGAGAGAGATTGCAATCGTGCTATGTGCACCAAGGGGGGGGGGCACGGTTGCAACGCAGTGGGGGGGAGAGAAGAAGAGAAACTAGCAGGAGAACCTTGATTTCCCTCTGCAGCTCTGTGGGGAAGGAGGGCGCAGACTGGGCTCCTTCCTCGCCACAAGATCCTGGCTGCGGGGCACAATTCGGGAGGCTCGGCTGGCCGGGCCCAGGCCCCGCGGGGCTCCTCCGCACTCCCCTCCCCCGGCCGGGCGGCGCCTGCAAAGGCTGCAGGTTCCACTGCGCCTCCATCTCTCTTTCCACTGGTAGCGAGAGCGGGGGGGGAGGAGGCCACCTGGGAGCCGGAACCGGGCGCCAAATAAGGAGAGCGGGCCGGGCCTGGATCCTGGCCTTGTTTGGCTCTTCCCCTCGGCCGGCAGCCCAGCCAAGCCCGCGGCGGCGGCGAGGCGATGCCCGCGCAGGGGGGTGCCCACCCCTCGGCCCCCGCCCGGCGCTGCCGCCCCAGCACCTGCCTGCTCCTCCCAAGGGGCCTCCTCTCCCTCCCGCCTCTTCGCAGCAGTCCTTGCGGGGGGGGGACAGGCTCGACTCTCCCCTCCCTCTTGGGCCCCGTCCTGCGCGCGATCCTGGCCAGGCTCCGGCTCCGGACCTCCTTGCTGGCGCCTGCTGCTTCCCCTGGTCGCCCAGCCCGACCCCTCCTCCCAAAGGAGCTGAGCCCCGAGGCTCTTCGGCGACTCTGGAGGCGGCGAGTGCGCCCCCCCAGATGTTGCGCCCGGTGTGGCCGGCACCCCCTGCACCCCCCATGCTACGCCACTGACCTTTATCAAACATACAATTTGGAATGGGCTGAGATGATACAGAAGAACAACGTTGTTTACTTTTTGCCTCTGTTGTTAATGTTTAATGATTGACTTTTAATGGTTTTAGTCATATGTTCTGTTGCTCCTTCTGCCACAGAGAACTGGTCAGGTGTACAGTGGTACCTCAGGTTAAGAATTTAATTTGTTCTGGAGGTCCATTCTTAACCTGAAACTGTTCTTAATGAGGTACCACTTTAGCTAATGGGGCCTTCCACTGCCGCTGCACGATTTCTGTTCTCATCCTGAAGCAAACTTCTTAACCCGAGGTACTATATCTGGGTTAGCGGAGTCTGTAACCTGAAGCATCTGTAACCTGAAGCGTCTGTAACCCGAGGTACCACTGTACTGGTAAAAGACAGGGCTGCAACCACCAGGAAGTTCCTGGTTTGAATCTTGCATCAGGCGAGTCACTCCATCTCGGCCAATGGCAATAGGAGAATAACAACACTGGCTTACCTCACAGCTTTACTGTTAAGGGTTACAGCTGGAGAAATAACCAGTGGCCTTCCAGTTATTGCTGGATTACAGCTCACATCATCTCTGACTGGTGGTTATGCTGACTGGGACTGATGTTGCACTCCAACATCTGAGGAATCACAAATTACAGAATCACAGAATTGTAGAGTTGGAAGGGACCACAAGAGTCATCTAGTTCAACCCCCTGCAATGCAATCTTTTGGCCAACGTAGGGCACAAACCCATGACCCTGAAATTAAGAGTCTCACACTCTACCAACTGAGCTATCAGCCACATTGGCATTTGCTGTCACAGAACAATAGGGTCAGGACCTTGCCTTCCATCATCAAGAAAGGGTAAATGGTCTCATTCTCTGCACGGTAGCAGCATCAGTCTCCATCACAACAGCACCTTCAGTATAAGGGAAAGCACTGATGTCAAGCTAGACATAAGGGGTGAAAGAGCCTTGCACATGTTTTTAAAGTCAGCGCAATTTATGAGGAATAAATATTATCTGTGGTTGTGAGTTGTGGCAACTAGATAGTGCCTCCATAGTAAGGGCCTGTATGCATGACCAAGATCAAGTTTGGAATCCAGTTTTGGAAAAGTGCATGACTTGGCCCAAAGCACTTTGGAGGCTGCCCAAACTATCAAAGAGCACTGAACAGGCAACAACAAGACAATACATTACTTCAACATCCTTCCCCCATAGCACTTTGATTAGCGAGTCCAGGTGAAATCATTCCCTCTGAATAGATGCTGGGCACGTAAGTCACAAAAGAGCTCACCCTCTCCCCACCTTGGCATATTCCTTGTAAGGAAAGTGGGGAGAAGTAGCTTGCTCACACCGTAGGTGACCAGGTGAATGCACAGAATTTCAGGCAGGCAGCTGACTGAATTGGCAATGGAAGGCTGGACCTCTCCATTCCTCCACCATTCAACTTCATTTCTGTACTCACTAGGGAGGAATGGAAGCCCATCCCTGAGCACCTCCTTCCTTTGCCAACTTCTTTGGTAGTAAGCTTAAAAAAACCCCCAGAACTAGGCTGCTGAGAGTTTGGTATCCTGTGTCATCATGCTGTGGCCAGCATGGGAACACCGCCTACAAGTCTCTGAGCTGGCTAGTAAAAGGAAATGGCAGGCTAGTAACTTTTCTGGGCTATTTACAAGGCTGAATTATGTATGGCCTATATGTTTTCTCTATACAACGAGGTTGTGGCTCCGAGACAATAATGCCTCATTGTGATTCACAGCATGATAATTGCCCCCATATGCATAAACATCTGCTGGAAAGCACATCTGACCAGCAGCAGGTGGGTTTTCTGCATTTGTCGTGTAAATGGAGCCACCTAGTGGTTAATATTGATCAGTAACATCATAAATCATCCAGAAAAAGAAAAGTATTTATGCAGGCCCATTAAAAAAGACAAACATAGTAGGGCAACACCTTTATTAGGCCTACCATAATATCAAAAGTTAGTAAGAAATACTTTGAGTACTCCAAGTGGAAGATTACAGCTAGAGAGAAATATAGAAGACTACAGGGTTTTGTATTTTCAAAAATGAGGGATTTTATCTTCAGGTCTACTGTCTCTTCTGATACCCCATCTTATTCTAGAAGCTAATGCAGACTTGACAGCATGAATACCACACCACTTTCTCTCTCTCCCCCACCCCCCTACTCTGCCTCCCACCAGACTCTGAGCTGGTGAAGAGTTCTGGAGAAAGTTGCTCACTATTTTGTGTGGCCAAAAATAATAATAAAAATAATTCAACTAAGTTTTAGAATTACCAAACATGTTTGGCTATGATAGCCGCACACTTCAAGCAACACAGGTCTTTCAAATGATGCGAATCTGATAGCCCAAAGCATGAAAATCTCTGAATGTCTCATGCAGGTGGGTCTGCCTGAAACAAGAAACATGAACCCAAGAGAACAGTTGGACCTATTCCTCCAGAACGTATTTTTAAGGCAAAGTCAGGGTGCATCCAGATGGGTGTTAATTATGGGACTGGTGCTCATTATGCATAGTTTAAAAACAAACAAAAAACTAATCCATATGTATTTTTATCTACTTAATCTAGCTATACCTATACCTATATATGTGTGTATGTATATATATGTATATGTATGTATGCATGCATGCTTTACACTACAAATGAGTCCTTAGTATGTGTGTATACACACACACCAAGGACTCATTTGCTGAGTGAGGCCTTTATCTTGGAAGCATCCGTAAAGAGAATGTTGCTGTAAGGAAGCAATGTTTCATACCAGCCAAACTGTATCTGCAAGATTCCAAGAAGTAACTTGCAAAAGCCTTGGCTTTCTTGTAGAGAGCAGAGACAGTTCTCATTTCCATATTAATTGCTTCCAGGGGAAAAAAATCCTTTTGCAACTCCATCAACTCAGAAAATTGCAGGAATCCAAGGATGTTCATTTCCTGCTATTTTCATAGGGGAATCGCGGAGGGACAGAAACATGCATGTGACCTTGTCCAGCGACATTTGTTGTTGTGCCACGCCATAGTCAGTGATGTGAATGAAATTTAGTGCAACATGCCAGTATATCAGTTAAAAGGCCAGAGAACCATAATGCAACAGGTACTGCAGTGTGAAAGGAACATTAGGAAACAGGACAGAAGAATGAGCATTATTATCAGGAAAACTAAAGTGATTTCCCCCACATCTGAATCCACCCTCATTCTACCCAGCATTCCATTCAAGGCTTCCCTCCACTTAGACTTCTCTGATGACAGATTCGTACTGAGCATGTTGGGAGAACACCCTTCTTAAATTCCATTGCCTAACACTGACCACAAAAATTCCTTTTCAGTAGAAACTACAAGCGCATCACACTGCTTTTAGACGAAATCACATGCGAGATATTCTCTTTGACCCAGCACCACAAATGCCTTTCCCAAAAGATGCAGCTCAAACCGCAAAATCTTTCCAGAAAAATCACCCAAGCACAGTGTATGGAAGAAAAAGGCACAGCACCTGTCAACATGCCAGTCTCGTCAAGCATTCAAAACAAGCCGTTTCCTAGCCTTTTTACCACAAAAGCGGCAAGGGCTGTCTTCAACCTGACACAGGTTTCAAGTCAGATCATTGGACCATTTTCTAACTGTAATCCACAGAATCTATTCCCTCAGCCTCATTTGTCATTATAATGGTGGGATAGGATTAAGCCCCAGCCTCACCCTGCCAGGCCTATAACAGTGCTTCCATCTGACGAGGTGAACTGTAATCCCTCAAAAAGTTAGGGTGTACAAAAATCTGGTAATCTCTTAAGGCCCACAGGCCTCTCTTTTCTTTCATCTGAAAAAGCTGCTGCCTATGAAGTTCACCTTACAATTTGTTGATTTTGAAGCATGAAGTGCAACACAGCCCTCTAACGGAAGGCTAAATATTTTAATTCAACCAAGTTGATAAGGAAGACACTCCTGGAATAGGGAAGGGGACCAGGGAGAGAAATAAGTGCGATTATAAAGAATTTTGTGGCTTCATACAGGAGAGGGAAATGCCTTCCGGTTGCAGATGGGAGGAATGAAAGTGCCAAAAAATCTTGATGCCCTTTTGACTGGAATCCCAGGTTCCCAAACACTGAATGTTGTTTATAAGCACAGAATTGCTGAGTGGCATCACTCCTATTGTGTGTTATGTTGCCGCCTAACTCCCAAGGCAATAGAGCAAGCTGCAGAAGCCGCAGCAGGGGTCCCTTTTAAACATGAAATCAATGTGCTGCATCTGTCGAAATCCTTGAAAGCCACAGGCAGTGAAGCCAAATTCCAGATTGTCGACTCAGCAGGGGTGTTGGGCTAGACCTCTGCATTCAGCATCTGAGTTTGGCTTATTAGCTGTCATCGGCTGGCAACTGCTTACAAGCTCTTTAGTTGGAACCTGAGGAATTGGAGATGTCCTCTTACACACACACACACTCTCACTCTTATTTTCCGGATACCAGAAGGGGCAGCACAAAACATCCTTATTAGGCTTGATTTACTGACTTGGCATTTGGGTGAAGTGGAAAGGCCTCACTGGAGGCTTGTTAGCACAAATGACCTTTGGCGCTGATGGACATACACAGATTAACTTTTTAAAAAAATGTTTAAAATGTTTCCAGGAACAAGTCTTATGCCCACAGTCTACATGCTACAGGGATGGAGACTTGCTGTGGGAAGAGCGCTGTGAGTGAAAAGGGTAGGTTTGTGGTCCTCCTTTTTAGAGGTCCCTTACCTGGCAACATACAACTGGTAAGGTTTAAGTGCTGTTTCCTCTTCACATATCGAGGATTACAATTGTACGTGTGTCTGCAGGTGTACATGAAATGCACGATCAGGGCTGAAGTGACTGTATTGTACACATACAAGGTAGCAACAGCCAATTGTGATAAGCTGGGGGCCCTGTGGGTGAGTGGCTCTCATGTCCAAGACACTGTCCATTTGCTTATCTGTGAACAGACCTTGTTCCATGCCTGCAACCACTTAGTTGAATCCCACCAACAGATGAATACAAGCACTTTCACATATCTGTCAACTGCCCTGGAAAAACCAGGACATCTCTTTTTTCTGTGAGAGCATGGTGGCCATTTAGGGCATGTTGCTCTCATGTGATTTGGGGCCAAGATTTCACTCAGGAAAAACAATTTTTTTTCTGGGTCTGCGATCTCACATGGCACCCCAAAATGCATGCTTTTGGGCACTGTGCCCCAAAAAGCATTTTTCCGGGTCCTTGATCTCACATGGGTCACATGATTCACATGGGATTTCGGACCCAGAAGATGGTGTCCCATGTTTGGGCTGCAGAGCGTTGGAAGGTAAGCTTTCAGCCTTCACTATTATGTGCATATTATGATAGGAATGAGGAACCTTTTTCAGACCAAGAGACACATTTGTTCCTGAGGAGCCTTCCTGGGCTGCCTGCCAGTGGTAGGTGGGACTAGAGGCAAAATTGGGCAGAGGAACAGATGAAACTCTTTTCATTGTACAGCCATTGGCGCTCTCTCTCTCTCTCTCTCTCTCTCTCTCTCTCTCTCTCTCTCCTCACACCTCCATCCAGGTAAGGAAGAGTCTTTGCCAGAGCTCAAAGACAGAGCCCTGCCGGAGTCAGTGAGGGCTGTGGCCTGGGGAGACTCTGAAGGGCTGGCATTTGTTCCCTGGACCTGCAGTTATTCACCCCTGTATGCGGGGAGGTCCATAGCTCAATAGAAGGCCCTGTGCTTTGCACAATACTGCAGAAATAGGAGTTCTAGAAGTGTGTGAGGGAAATAGCATTCCTGTTTAAAAAACAACTGGAATGGAGAAAATATTTGGACAGCAGGTATCTCATACAGGTCATAGATAAAGTCATATGAGCTACCTTATCACGTGGTGTTGAGGTACACCAGTCCATCCAGCAGCAGTGGTGGGAGAGGATCGTAGGAGAAGGTTCTAGTTCTATTGATCGGCTGACAGGTTCTGTAGCAGTTGGCTTCTGGGAAGAGAGAGAAGGAATTGCAGTTGGGCCCCACCAGACCAGACCCTGAAGGATGCCACTGACCCAAAGCTTCATAAGGAAGAGAACAATTGTTTTATACCCTCTCTGTTCCTGCACAATCGTTGATGCACAAGTACTTAGTGAGCTGAGTCACTTGGTAAGCCCTGTTGTGTTTCCTTAAAAGGACGAACATACTTTACTGTTTGTATAGGACAAACATATACTTTACTGTATAAAAAACATTAAGGGGGATTGTAGTCAGGGTAGGGGGAAGAGGCACTGGATACCAGCATGCGTGGGGATAGCTGGTTAGTAGAGACTACTTCAGTTCTTCATAAAACCCAAGCCAGAAAAGAGCTCAGAGGGTTTTAATGCTCATCTCGTATTTAAAGTAAGCAAGCTGAGTCACCAAGGTTCATACTCCAAGGCAAGGGATTAAGGAGCTCAGCAACATCTCTATGCAAACCTGTTGACAGGAGTTCTTTTTGCTCCTCTGTAACCAGTGTGGATGTTCTTTCCAGCAATCTGCAGCAACCCCAATTCAGCGTTCTTACATAAGGTCTAAATTTGGCCTAAAATCCTGAGTAGACTTGCGCTCCACACCCAAGTGAGAAGCTGATTTTGCAATGTTTCTAAATGATCATAATATCACTGTATACCCAGATTTAACAAAAAGGAATTTTGTATCACTTTGCTTCTAAAACATTTGCTCAGCGTGAACACATTTTTTTTTAAATGTGCATATATTGAAACAACATAATTTTCATTTCCATTTCAGAACCTTTTCTTGCCGTAGAAAGAGTATTAAGACTGGCCGTTTCCATTTAAACTGGCCCTTGGTGGGAAATGGCAATGGTGCACAGGAGCCTGAAGAAGTCACTAGCCTGCTACTGGGGGAACTTTTCTAGGTTATGCTTTTTCTTAGGACTCTCCATTGTATTGTGTGCTATTATTTGGAAACAAAGCAAGGAGACATGCAAATGTCCCAAATGGGAAGAACCTGGATTAAAGGTAGGTAACAAAGAGTTGTCGGTAGGATTTCCCCATGAGGTTATTTGCACTTCACACAACATTTATGTGATGATGCATCTCCAGAGGAGGTGAGGAAGCAGCCCCGAACAGCTTCGGCTGGATACTTATGGAAGCACCTTTCCCCGTACAATAGTACCTCGGGTTACAGACGCTTCAGTTTACAGACTCCGCTAACCCAGAAATAGTACATTGGGTTAAGAACTTTGCTTCAGGATGAGGACAGAAATCGGGTGGCGGCGGCAGCGGGAGGATCCATTAGCTAAAGTGGTACCTCAGGTTAAGAACAGTTTCAGGTTAAGAACAGACCTCCAGAACAAATTAAGTTCTTAACCTGAGGTACCACTGTATATTCTTGACTGAGAATTGAAATTTCTTGAAAGTATATTCAGTGCTCCATCAGTGGAAGTGGTGGATTATGTGGAGATGGGTAAGAAAGTCTTTCCCACGGTGACACCTGGTTATGGAACTCTGTGGACTCCTCCCCTCTTCCTGAGCGCTTGTCCTCAGCTGATATGCCAGGTTCGATGTGATATTATTGATTATCAAAGTCCTTGCATGCTGCACATACTGGTTACCTGACAGTCTATTCCTTCCCAAGTCCTTGGACAATAAGCTAAGCCCTGTAGAAAGCTAATAGCTGTGTATGCAATGTGTGTGTACATCAAATTACGGGATGCATTACTAGTTCTTCTGCATGGGCATCTATGGATTCAGCCCATTGTTCAGAACAATACCATTCATTTCTATATTTTATTATAGTGCTACCAGAGTGCACGGAGCTTTGCAATTTGCAAGAGAACATAACCCTAAAATGCAAGATGGGGTAAAGCAAATGAAGGCATGCTGCATATTGGGCTTAGTTGCAGAATTTCTGAGGAATGGGATATGCCATCTTGTAGGGTATAGAATTCTGCATAATAATATAACAGGATTCACACAGTGATGGAGTTATGAGAAAGGAAGCCTCACAGCTGATATAAAAAACAGTCTACTGTTGTTATATTTAAGGATACAGATAAAACGGAGACAATCAACTCAGAAAATATTATACTGAAGAAGAATCCAGATTTCAGTGTAATGGAAAGTGCTACAGGTCTCTTACCTATTCAGTATAAATATCTCTTGGGATCACCTCCTTCAATAAAGAGTAAGTAACTATGAGGGGAATTGAAACCTTAATGGTTTGTGGAGGGAAATAATGTAAAAATAAATAAGTCTCCCATCATCCGCCTAGTAAAAAGGTAAAGGGACGCCTGACCATTAGGTCCAGTCGTGGCCGACTCTGGGGTTGCGGCGCTCATCTCGCTTTATTGGCCAAGGGAGCTGGCGTACAGCTTCCGGGTCATGTGGCCAGCATGACAAAGCCGCTTCTGGCAAACCAGACCAGTGCACAGAAACACTGTTTACCTTCCCGCTTTTGAACTGCTAGGTTGGCAGGAGCAGGGACCGAGCAATGGGAGCTCACCCTGTTGTGGGGATTCGAACCACTGACCTTCTGATCGGCAAGCCCTAGGCTCTGTGGTTTAGACCACAGCGCCACCCACATCCCTGCCTGGTAAGCCATCTAAGTACATGATTTGCCTCATTATGATTTTCCTTGAGATCATTTTCTATGTCAATTTTTAACAAATGCATTTTAGAACAGCTGTTAGCCCTGAACACACTGTATATCAGGGGTGGCTAACCAGCGGTTCTCCAGATGTTGTTAGACTCCAACTCCCTTCAACCCCAGCCAGTGGTCAGGGATCTAAATGGTCAGCAGGCCTTTGAGACATAGCTTGTGGTTACTGAAATATGTTCTAGCAAAGTCAGCAGAAATAACCCAATCACGCCCATGATCTGCCACACTGAGTTTTCACCCCAGAAACCACCTGTTTGCTTTGGAAAGAGGTAACCATGAGAAAGGCGTGTGTTAGTTGGTCGGGAGAGGATGAAACGCAGGATCTTGGCATGCATCTTATGGACAGGAGGGCTGGTCTTGCACAGTTGCCAGAAGGCTGCGTCATGAAGGAGTCTCTGCCATGAACTCCAAGGACACTACTGCTCATTTGCAGCAGCCCCAACTACACCCCCAGGACCAGCTTTTTTGGGAGGGGCAGTGGGAAAGAAGACAGCCAGGAAAGGAGTTTTGCACAAGAAAAATTCGACTCATGCTGCTGTAGATCGAGCTTACACTCTCACCCCCATATTCAGTGCTATTTTTCTAGAAAAAGAGGTGCTGGAACTCACAGTGAATGCCTCCCTTGTTCTCTTAGAATGGCAATGGTGCCCACCTAAGAGGTGCAGGAACTGATTTCCAGTGAGTTCCAGCTGGAAAAAAAGGCCTGCCCATATTGCAGATGGGGAGCTGACATGAATAATAATAAAGCCACAAGATTGTGGTGATATTCAAATAACGCACCCGGTGCTTTGAACATACAAAATGCTGTATAAATGCTCAATATTCTTATAGTCTTTACTTGTTCTAGGATTCTTGACCATTGGAATCTCTTCTTTCCACAAAAAGAAGGAACACCTTTTGCTGAAGACAATTGATTCCATTTTCAGTCACTGCCGCCAAGAAGAATTAAATCTGATCACCGTAGTTATATACCTAGCCAATAACGATTCTAAACTGAACGAGGAAAATGCCGAGGAGATGAAGGCTCAGTTTAATGCGCATGTGAAAGCAGGAAGGCTGCTTGTCATACAAAGCTCTCTAGAAAGTTACCCTCCTGTGCACAATCTGAAAGTAGATCTTTGGGGCAAAAACATCAAATATAAATCTAAACAGAATGTAGATTATGCTTATTTAGTTAACTTTTGTGCCAATCTCTCTCAGTATTATTTGATGCTAGAGGATGACACTGCCTGTGCCACTGGTTTTGTGTCCATTATACAAAGCTATGTAAGGACGATGGAGGAATCCTGGACCACAATAGCATTTTCAAGGCTAGGCTACATAGGGAAGCTCTATCATAGCTCTGATCTCACCAAACTAGCTCGGTTTCTCTTGATGTTTTATGATGTTATTCCCGCGGACTGGCTCATGACATATTTTCATAAAACCAAAATGCAAGGAGAAACTATTTTCTATTGGCCTTCTCTCTTCCAGCACGTAGGGAGAATTTCTTCATTTCACGAGCTGGAAGTACAACACACAGATTCAGAGTTTTATGAAGACATTGGAAGTTTGGGCGATACCCTTACTGCTTCCTGTTTCACAAACATGCAAATATATGGAAATTACAAACCGGCCAATGTGTGTCCCCCTGGAAAGGGTGTCTTTTGGGGTATGAATGTGACAGCAAAAAGCTACTTCACCATTGTTTTTGACAACCCAATTATTCCCCAGAAGATTCAGATTTACACAGGGTCAGCCGAACATAGCACAGACATTCTTCATAATGGTTTTGTAGAAAAGGGCAGGCTCAAAGTCCACTTAAATGAACGTCAAACATGCCTATCCTTCATACGAATTGGGGATTTTAAGTCTGGATTTTTTGAAATGGAAGATCAGACTAATAAAGGTGACATTGAATGCCTTCGAATAAAATCTACAGCTCCACAAAAGCACTGGCTGAGGATAAGGAGAATTAGTATTTGGGTGAAGAAGAGTTAATTTCACATTCTATTATTTCATGTTCACCACTGCAGAAAGGTATAATGAATCTTGCTAACAACAATTATATAAATCAACATTTCACCTTCTGTAATGGATGGCCCCTTTGTTTCTCTTTAAAATAAAACAAAACAAAATGGTTGAATAGAAAGCAAAAAGCAACACCTTACATAATAAATTAACATTTTCCCACCAAGCACTTATGTCTGTGAGTGCTTTTTTACATATGTGGCTTCTTTGTGAAATTCCTTGTCTATGATGTACGCACATCATAGAAATTATCCAAAGACAAGAAACTGGACCAAATGATTAAAGGACTTTTATAAGATCAGTTTCACTGAAGCTCTGAATTAAAAATGTATGAGAAATTCTCAGGATTTGATTTTGCTTTTTAATAACTATAGTGGGAGTTCTGAACGTGCATTACTGGCAAAGACTAAGGCTGCTTTCATAGTGCAGCAGAGTGTGGAACATGTGACTCTACAGGCGTTGGAATACGACTCCCAGCATCCCTCACTACTGCCCTTGCTGACTGGGGCCTGACGGAGTTGGAGTCCTACACCCCTGCAATACGCACTTATCTGTGAGAAAGTCTCACAGAACTCAATGGGCCTTACTTCTGACTAGACATGGGCAGGATTGCACTTGTATTCCCTGAAGAAGGCTGCAGTGAAAGATTATTATGATTTCAGGGGTTGTTGTTTTTTGGCTACAGATCTCTGTCTTAACCTTTCTTTAATGGCATACTATTGGGGTTCCACAATTTCTGTGTGCAGATTTTGTTTGTGAAGAGCAAGCAGGAAATCCTTACACACAGAGCAAAACTATAAGATCTGCAGCCACCCTCCAAACTCCAGTGGTGCAGAGCGGAAGGTCAGAATGTTAAGAACTGCACTGGTCCATCTTGTCTAGTTTTCAGTTCCCAGCAGCAACCAGCCACATGTTTCTGTGTTGATCACAACTGGTGCCATGGCTAGGTCCAAACTACGAGGCTGAGATCCAGAGCCCCTGTAATCTGCCCCACCACCGCCACCTCAAACAACCCCAGAGAGGCAGCAGTAGCAGTAACAATGGCAGAAGTTTGTGTGCTCAGAACCAAAGGAGGAAAAAAACCCTATGCCTCTCAATACCAGAATAAAGTTCTAACTGGAAGTCCACAGCTGTCTTGGTGTGCAGGAAAGTCCTTGGAGTCAGAGTCAGAAAGACAGACCAGTTCACCCTCAAGCACCATGTTTTTCTTGTGCCCCATTCCTCCTCACCCTCTCCCTCTCAAAATCTCTCTCTCCCCCCCCAGGTTTTCCCCCCACAATAAATAAGTGCCACCGGCTTTGCTCAGTGCCTTAGTGACTCTGGTCTGCATGGAACTCAGGGCTTCCTTCTGTGGCTATGGAAGGGGGTCAGTTACATCACTGTCGCAATGGTGGTACCAAGCTAGAGAACAGCAGCAACAAGCTGGTGATGGTAGCAGCCGTAGCCCCTTGCTCTCAATGCTCTCAATTGTGGAATCCCCTCTGAGCATGGTACCCAACCATGCTCATGACAGTGTGGGTGAGCATGTAATATGCAGAAACCACAGAATGAAAGATGCCTTGTACTCAACCTTAGTTTCCCCATTCTCCAATTTTGGATTTTTCTCTTAACACACACACTCATTTTTCCCCTCCACTATGAGCCACTAGAGGGCAGCAAGTCTACATCGGTTGCCTTTCCCCAATTGACCTCTTCCCCCCGCCCTTTTACTGTAAGAGTTGCATCCTGGGATAACTTAATTTTTTCATGTGGCATTCAAAACTATTAACAATAATACAAAGTTGACAAAAATGGGGGGCAGGGGATGAATTATACTCGATATGCTTGGTAGAACGAACGTGTTCACTCTCAAGTGTCATATTTTGGATGATAACATGCCAGACAAATCCCTGATAGGATATTTATTAGCAGCCCTAGGAAGAATATTAGAGGAACTAACCTAACAGCCTGGTATGAAAGGATTGGCAGATCTCCTAGTGGAGACGACTTGCAGGTAAACCAAGAATATGTAGGGTGTGTGTGAGGGGGACCACAAAGATCCATTTGTGTGAGATTGATGGAGTTTTATTTTTAATAAAAATATTTCAGAGAACAAAAGGGAAGCCCCTCTTTTTTAAAATTCAGCTATTGACTACCCTGAATTTGTTGGAAAGACTTTTGCAAGGTCTGCACATGGGTACCTCTTAGTTTCTTCTGTTTTATGGGTTATGTACTGCTGTTCTGAATTGATGCTTTTGAATGATGGTGCTGGAGGAGACTCTTGAGAGTCCCATGGACTGCAAGAAAATCAAACCTATCCATTCTGAAGGAAATCAGCCCTGAGTGCTCACTGGAAGGACAGATTGTAAAGCTAAGGCTCCAATACTTTGGCCACCTCATGAGAAGAGAAGACTCCCTGGAAAAGACCCTGATGTTGGGAAAGATGGAAGGCAAAAGGAGAAGGGACGACAGAGGACGAGATGGTTGGACAGTGTTCTCGAAGCTACCAGCATGAGTTTGACCAAACTGCGGGAGGCAGTGGAAGACAGGAGTGCCTGACGTGCTCTGGTTCATGGGGTCACAAAGAGTCGGACACGACTAAACGACTAAACAACAACTGCTGTTCTCTTTTTTTAATGTCATGAGTGGAAATGCTCTCATGTAACCTATGAAAATAAAAAGGGTTGATTATTTTTAACAAACAAACAAAATAAAACTAGTTTATTATTGAAGCTTCTAAGATACTAAAACACAAAACAGATGGTAATAGATGGATTTTTGACAATGCAGATAGTAAGGGAAATTTGGAATGCACAGACCTGCCAAGCCAGCAGCTTCTTGAGTCAAATTTACCAACGAGTAGCTTTTAAAAGAGCATGACTTTGTGGCAACCAGCCTGTTCCTCAACTTCCCCTTCAACATTGAGCTCTGGCTCCTACTTTCCAGCCTTCAAGCTGCTCCTTTGATGTTCCTGGTAAAGAGCTCTGATGAAGGGAAGCGCATGGCGCACATATCATCATCATCATCACCATCATCATCATTAATTTGCCAATGGCCTTCTAAACCACTGTCTCTAGGCAATTTACATATGAGATAATTAAAAACAGCTAGAAACACTGCAACAACTTTAAAACAAGAGAAAAGCCTCTCATCTACTCTCAAGCTCAGTATGTGCTGCAAAGCTACTCCTTACATTTGCAGCAGCAGCAGCCTGAACCCCAGCCTTTGTCAGGGTTCAGTCTGACTCATTTTCTCCTTGTATAAGAACAAGCACGAAGGAGGTTCCCAGCCCGCTCACTGGTGCTTATAATATTAGTGGGAAACAGTTGGTAACCAGTTTTAATTTTAATTTTAATTTGTTTGAATTAATTATGGGATGTATCTTAATTTATTGATTGCTTGTTTTTATGCATTGTCTTACTTGTATGATGTTAGCCACTCTGAGC
Source organism: Podarcis cretensis (assembly GCF_951804945.1). Classification (NCBI taxonomy): domain Eukaryota; kingdom Metazoa; phylum Chordata; class Lepidosauria; order Squamata; family Lacertidae; genus Podarcis; species Podarcis cretensis. Next base: position 69,034,200 of record NC_137170.1, on the reverse strand, counting down.
CCAGCTTTGGCCAGGGAGGGCGGGATATAAATAAAATTATGTATTATTATTATTATTATTATTATTATTATTATTATTATTCCTTACCTAAAAGAAAAGGGCAAGGGGCACCTGCAACAGTGGGGCAATGCGGACTCCTCCCTCCAACACTCAGTCAGCATTCAGTGGCCACCGACGTGACTTGGTTCTCACTGGTCTGCTTTAATGAGATTCCCCCTCAGACCATGCAGGCCTATGATCCCTGAGAAGTCATCCCAGAGGTCATCGAGAGCATCTCCCTCTCCAAAGTCAGGGGTCCAGCCTTAGAGAGGGTGGGTGTGTTTGGCGTAGGCTTGGGGAAGGCATCAATTCAAAGGATCCATACCCTTCCCAGTAGTACCACTAGGAGAAAACTATGCTGGCCCAGGAGCTGGCGTAATTTGTTTTTCATTTGTAAAAGAAAAACAAATGGGAAAGGATGGAGGTGTGCAAGAGAGTTGCTCCACCCTCCTGAATGTTGTCATGAGACTGTTTGACCACCTTCAGGTCCCTCTTCCCCACCTTAGAATTGCAAACTTGAAAGGTGGGATTGCTAAAGTTGTTTTGTATCTTTTCAAACTTGGAGATTCCCCGAGCCTGGCAATATCCTGTGCCAGAAAGTGCTATTTTAGTTATGGAAGAACTGGCACTGAGAGAATTGAGATCCCTGTTCGTCCAGGTGTGCTAAAGATTGGTACAATTCACAAATGATGGGGTGAGATGCCTTGGAAGGATTGGGGGCTTTTGCAAGATCTCTACAAGGCAGGAACATGTCAAAGCAGAACCCTCTTGTAGCCTCTGACTCAGGCATTAAAAAGAGATAGAAATGATAAAGGTCTGTGAAAAGTGAAATGATGTCTCGAAGCTTAACCTTTAAGGCTGTGGTGTGGAGAAAGTGGGAGAGGCAGTAGCTTCACAAAATCAAAACGTCTAGAAAAATGCCCAGATCAGGAGGGTGGAGGCAACTGATAGGTCTAATTTGCAATCAAAGGGAGCTTCACCAGCGCTCACCAATCCCAATGCTTGGGATGCAAATGCTATTTCGCAAGGGCAAAACATTTGTCTTCTCAAAGTTCAAGGGAAATGGCAGAGTGGGGAAGGAGATTTCAGTGGGACAGCTCCTTTGTGACTAACACATCAAGCTTGTAGGAAGCTAGCAGAACAGCTCATGGACCTTTTTGTCTGCAGTTTAGCAGGTTTCTTACCTAAGGGTATTTCTCTTGTGTATGTGTGCTGCTCTCCTACAAAATATCCACAAATAACAGGAAACATTAAGTGATTTTATTTTTAGCCACTCCAGAAATGTAAAGCCTGTTCTTGCAAGAAAACCACCTTCTGAAATTTGACAAAACTTATTTTATCAGAAGGGGCAATTTTACCTGCAAATTCTACAAAAAAGAGTTAGCGATGGTTCCTTTCAGGTGTATGTGCACGCACAGGTAGACCTATATCTCTGTAGTTTGGCAGGCTTTATCCAGTCATGAGTGGCTACCATGCCTGCAAATTTCATCAACTTATTTCAAAAGGGGTGGGGTCTTTTGTTTAAAATTTTACAATAGTGAATGGGGAGATGTTAAACAAAGCCGATTCAGTCAGATGTGTCAAGCTGGGCGACCTACAAAGAAGCTTGGATGGAGGTGAGCTATTTTACAAAGCACCTATTCTGGATTCAAGCCAAATACTGCAGTTGGTGTTACCTATTAATATAGATCATTGTCAGCTGGAACCTCCAAGTTCATTAAGAACTGGTTTCCACACTATATATTGCCATGCATTATTTCTGTAGGAAAATAAAACATTTCATTGATGAAGCACACCAATGAGCCATCTAGTCCAATATCCAGCCTCCAACAGTGGTCAGCCATATTTTTGGGGAGTCTCACTGGCACACTATAACATAACAGCCATATTCTTCTCCCTGTCCCCTTCTCCCTAGCTCATCTTCCTCAAAAAATCTGAATACAACCAACTGATCATTCTACTAATACTAATTCTAAATAAATGGGATATTGAGATTTATTCTAGGTGGTACAGGAATGGTCAGGTGTATATGCGTAGGGTTTCATTGATACTGAATAGCCATCTTTGACAACAGTAGCTGACACAACTCATTTCACAGCAGTAGCTGTCAATCACAAACAGTGGGAATTTGGGAGAGTCAGAGAGGGCTTGTTACCTCAGTGATCTATATCAACCAACCCAGAGGGACATGGCTATGTGCATGGTGCAAGAGCAATTTGTCAGAAACATAGCTTGCCTCAACCCAGCAGCAGAACAACAGCTGAACTTTGACCCAAGAAGTGCATTTCCGTTTTATTGTCATATCATTCAGAGTCAGGGAGAAACACTTGTTCTCCAGCCCCTGGGTGGGTGGGTTGAACTTTCAAAGCATCTACATCTACATGCTTTTTATCTGTGAGGAGGATATGTTTATACCAGTACTGTGCCCCCATTGCTTTGAAAATGTATCCTTTTAATACAGGAACAGAAGGGCTAAATTAAAAGCAAAGTGTCTCTTGCTGAATGCCAGAGGATCTGGAAAATGTGCATTCAGCAATTTATAAAATTATCTCCCTTCAAAAGAAATTTCCAGCCCCGGCTGAAAAGGAAGAGACAGCCAAGTAATGCTAATGGGAGTCTGCTTAAGTGCTTGCCATTCCTGCATGCATAAATGTGCAGTTCAGCTTCCTTACTCAGGCGTTGTCTTCCTTCCTTAGTTTTCTCACAGGGATCCAAAGCCTTGTTTCAAATACACCAGGCTTCCTGTCAACTAGATCAGGCATACGGCCCTAATGGTTTGATCCGTGAACCTCTGCTTAGACATTGACTCACAGGTTCAACACTGTCCCAGTGTAAGAGAGTAACTGGCCCTTAAAATTTCCCTTAAAATTTAACTTAAAATTAAAATTAAAATTTACACTTAAAATTTCCCTTGCTTTGACATGGGAATAATATGTATTTCTCTTTCCCCACTCTTGGTGGGAAATCCAATTAATGTATCCTCTTTTTCCAAGCAATTAAAACACAGCTGTCAGGGGCTCAGGAGCAGAGGCACAGGGAAGAGAGGAGATGGAGAGCGAAGGGGAAGAATCCGAGGGGAGCGTAGGAGAAGAGGACAGTGGACCGAGGGATTCCATGAGCCTCTCCAGCGAATCGGAAGATTCACAGAAGGGGGCGCCAGTGGCCAGGGGTAGGGGGTTCCCAAGGGGAACGCCCCAGGAGCAAGGGGGCAGCAGGGACTCCCAGAGCAGTAGTTGGAAATCAGGACCAGCTTCCCCACCAGAGCAGAGTGGGGGGGAAGAGTCCCAAGGATTGGGGCCAGTGCATTCCCCACCAGGGAGAGAAGATAAGGCAGGGCTGACCACACCTCCATCGGAGAGTCAGACAACGGAGGGGAGGTCAGATCCGGCCAGTATCCCGGAAGAGGGAAGCAGTGACAGAAGCAGTGTAACGGTCAGGAGGAAGGTCACTGGGTTGGCGCGAGAGGCAAGTTCAAATGTACAGGAGCGCGGGACAGCAGAGAATGAGGATTGGGAACCGGGTCCTAAAGCCCGCCGGAGGGAGGGGGAGGAGCTAAGCGACTCAGCGTCGGAAGAGTCCAGAAAGGGCAATGCCCCAGAGGGCATTAGGACCCAGAGGAGGAGAGAGCAGCGTAAAAGGTGGAGCAGGGCTAGGATCTTAAACTGGTGTCATAGGGGAGGAGACTCAGACGGGACATAACGACAGCCTCGCGTTGGTCCTCTGTGAGCTGGGACCTAGGGGCAGCTCTGACAACAGTGATCATCCTTCCGTAAATATTTCTATTAATTACTAGGCAAAGAAAAGGTCTGAGGAACCTAAGCTGGTTCTGCTTCTTTGATCTACTCTTTTCGTGGTGGTTCTCTGTCTTTCCATGATTCACTAAGCCTTCTGGCAAACAGTTCGCAAGAGTCTGTAGCTCTTCTCGCTGCTACAATTTTGCGCTCTCATTCTTTGCGGCTACCTCTGTTGTCATCCAGTCTGCCGGTCCTGGAGCTTGAGTTTCAAGTCTGCTTGGAAAGCAGAGAAGCAACTCTCCCCCATGGCGGACTCTGTGACGCAAATCCAAGGCAACAGAAGAACAGGCCTTTTCTGCAGTGGCTCCTCATTTTTGGAATGCTTTCCTCAGGGAGGCTCGCCTGGCGCCTTCATTACATATCTTTAGGCATCAGGTGAAAACATTTCTCTACATGCAGGCCTTTAGCTGATCAAACCTTTTAAATGTCTTTGTGGGAGGGGCTTATTGGTGTGCCTTTGCTTTTGTCTGCATTTTGTGTTCACATTTTGTATTTTTGTTGTGAACTGCCCTGTAATCTTTGGCTGAAGGGCAGTATGCAGATTTTAACAACAACAAACCATGGAAAAGTCAAGCAGGTGGTCTTGTTGAATGCCACCCTCTTGCTCATCAGGGGAAAGGCGTACAAGGATGGAGATATTTCACAGGGGCCCTAGAGATGTTAACACAGGAGTATGGTGGCACCAAGACTAGGGACTAGGAGGATGTGGAAATCAAGATGTGAAGGGATGAAAGAGGAAGGCCAGGAGGGGGCAAAAATAAAGAAGCTAAATGGTGGAAAATAAAGGGTGTTTATTCTTTGGTATTGGGCACAGAATTATAGCCTGAGAGAGTCAATGACTGCTATCACACCAAACTACTTAACACAGATGCATAGGTGAAGCTTTTTTGAATATTACAAGATATAGCCTCTTATTGTCATGAAATATTGTTAACAATCAGAATCTCAATTTCCTTCCAACTCCTCACCAGAAGGCATACACATATATATAGTACATAGCTAATAATGGAAGAATAAGTCTTGTGAATATATTATTAGATGTGAATTCCTCCAAGGGGAGAGAGCCTTGAAAACTGTGCCATATAGCTCAAAGCAACAGCAGCCCCAGCTGAACCCTATGGCAAGGGCCCAAAAATCTATGCAGTTTAAACCTTTAGTCATGAAAGAGCAATTGTTTATGAAATTTTCAATAAAGCCTTTGTTGCAAATGCTGGCTGTGATAAATTAATGATCCCCAGCACCCCTTCCAGCTAGATTCAGACTTCCCTCCTCTCTTGTTTGATTTGTTTTGTTTTGTATAGCTAGCAGAAGGGAAACCGAATTTTCACCTTTTGAAACTTTTCACATTCATTCATGTTCCAATTTGGAATAATGTGCTGAAGGTTGCAGTGTGTTGTCTAATAATATGTAATTATTCATTCATAGTAACACACACTGTGATGTTGTGTGCTGCACAACGGACCATGGCGTTGCTTTCATAATGTATCCTATTTGACAGAGAAACCAGATTTGCCTCACACATCATGAAATCCATCTGTAAAAGTGCAACAGAAAACTGGCCTGATATTGCTGACCTGACCTGTGTTCCATCATGATGAGACAAGTCCAGCAGCAGCAGCAGTTGCTCACAGAATGAGGAGCAAATGATTCTTGCCAATTCCCCTTTCCCCTTGCAGAAACTTTCAGAATGTTCCAGACAGCCTCTAACTCTTTACAGTAGATTTTTAGGGCACTGGAGAAACAGATTTTGGGAACTCTGTCCACAGAATCTCATCATCCAATCTTCCCAGTCTCATTTTACAGTGTATATTCAATTCACAAAATATGAGTGATTATGATGTACAGTTGCTGAAAGCCCAGCAAAAGTCTGGTCAGTTCAACCTTATTCATATGTATGTCAGTTGTAATCATGTTCACAAACATCAATATATTTTCTATCATGGATAAATTTCCTTTTATATCCACAAAGGACGTAGATTTCTAGGAAACCTAATTCTGTTCACAAATGGGACCTGTACTGTATTGTAGTGGAGTAGCATACATCCTGTGATTTTCAAGCTTTAGCAAACATTCAAGAAATTACACTGATCTTGCATGCAGTTGTTATGTCAGCAGCCCCCCCCCCCACCTGCATTTCAGTCTTTCTCCAGTTTCTGGATGTAGCAGAACATCAACTGGATGATATTTGGACAGCCATGTTACCCTGCAGGCCTGAAACACCTTGTAAGTTATCTTACAACAAGTATCTGTGAACTTACAACCAATTTCAGGATTGCTCTCCTTCCTGCTACCTTGGATTTGGACAATTAGGCTTTTTATTCTCTGTCTTTCAGAGCTGTACTAGCCCTTCCCCCACCCCACCCCCAAAATAAGCTACAGTCTGTAAACTTGTGATCCAGTGCAAGTTGGAAGTGTGTGCCAAAAGCTATGCCAAGGTTGTTATTGAGCCTCAGTTGCTGAAGCAATTATACCTGGGATATGAGGTTGCTGTATTATGTTGCCTGCCTGAAAAGAACCTTTGGATTTGTAGCTTCCAATAATTGAGCATTTGGGCTGCATCCAAGCCCAGCTGAGGTCAACAAGGAGGATGCAGACATTAAGAGAACATATGCAAACATACATATTTGATAAATCAGTATTAACACTGCACAACTGTTGCATTCTCCTATCCTTGAAACTTGGAGGGGCAGGAAGGTACCACCTGCAGGAATTTAATATACAAAATGCTGACAGCACATTAGGCTGCAAGAGTATCATGCCATGTGGAAGCAACCTCTGGCAACATGCCCTCCAAGGCTGAGAATATTAGCTTTCCTTTTCTTTCTTCGCTCTTCCTAATTCTTCTAGCTTTGGCTGGTATCCAAGAGTGTTGTAGCCTGTCCTGAATTCTACACGCAATATACCTGTTCAATGAATGAGCACTATTGATGGTGGGTGATGGCCTTAGAAACCCCAATTCTGGGTTGCTTTACTTTGAAATCTAGGAACTGCGGGCTGTAAAGAGTATAATGAACTGAATTTTTTTTGAAATGGTCCATTATTGAACCAAAAACTTATGTTATGCATAATGTGGATGTGCATTTCTTTTGGAGTCAATGAAAAAATTGAACTGAATTGGACCCAACCAATTCAATTTTCATTGGTCCTGAAGCACACAGAGAGATGGAACGTATGGGTCAGTCATAGGGCTCTCATTCTTACCTGTTCCTCGTTCAAGAATAGGAGTTCACTTTACTCCACTGGTGGTCTGTGGCATAACCATTATTATTCTTGTGTTTTTATTGCTTCTTTGTTTCTTATATTGTGTTTTATCATATTACAATTTTAATTTCATAGAATTTCAAGTTGTAATTACAATAAAATACAATGTAATGAAAGCAGCAATAAAATACAATTAAAAACCAAGTGGACCCTGACATACCAAGTGGTTTGTGGGGCAGGGGAGTTTGGGAACCATTGCCCTATACTTAACATCTTCCGGAGCTATGGATTGGTGTTTGGCTTGTTTCAGTAGGTTTCCCTCACAACTCCTTGCTAGTTTTGTTTTCAAGTTACGAAAAGTAGCACTATATTCATATTGCATGCCCCTCAGGCATCATGAAAATATCCTTAGCTGTAGAAGCCACATTGCTCCCAGCAAACAAGAAACGCAAATCAAGTGAGACTAACAATGTCTTAATTTATACCAACTAGTACTGAAAATCCAGACTCTAGGCTTTCCAAACATACACAAACCCTCCTCGGGCAAATTGTTCTGGCAAAGGGGCAAGAAGAAACACAAACCTGCTGCTTCCATTCAGAGATAAGGTATCACCTGGTGAATCATGTCTACAGATGTTCTCAGTCCCAAGATGGAGGGCAGGTTTTCTTTAATGACTTAGTTATTAATTCATGGAAACATCAGAGGAGACGCTGAAGCAGTTGCAAACCAACCAAATGTCCTCTGACACTAAAAAGACAGGGAAGAATGTGTGCTCCTTTTAGCTTTTTATTTATTTAGAAAAAGCAATCTATCTTTCCTATATCAGTCAGGAAATGGCCATTGTAAAAGTTAACCTGTAAACTTATTTTCCTTTGCAATATCTGGCTCTAATTAACCCTCTAATTAACCCAGGCTTCTTCTTTTGTGAATTTGGGCCAAACTAAAAAGAAACTAAGAAAACTAAGAAGAAGCTCAACAACTTTTCTGTCCGGATTTTCACTGTTTGAAATATGGCAAAGGAGCACAAAAAGGCAAGGTGCCAAATTTGAAGAATGACAGATTCAAACCAGGACTGCAAAAGGTGGCTTTAATTCAGTGTTGTTTGCTATTTCATCTTTACCTGTCGTAAAGGTGACATTTTTTGACAGTATGCGATGGAACAGGTGACCATGGCTTGGCTGAAACATGCAAAGGATTGTGCTGATGGTTTCTAGTCTGAACAAGTCTTTTCCAAGATCTTCTCTACAAAAGGCAAGAGAACCAGAACCTTGAATATGCTTGTATTCTCCTAGACCCTGTGACTTAATGCATGGTGTTGCTTACTGAATAGCTACTACAGTGGTACCTCGGGTTAAGTACTTAATTCGTTCCAGAGGTCTGTTCTTAACCTGAAACAACCTTGTGAGCCAAATGTAGAGGGAGGCCTGTTGGTCAATGAGGTTTGTGGGACCAAGACTGTCCACTTCTACACTATTCAAAATAGGGCTCTCCACTTGTTTGGTTATCTGGATGCCTGGGTTTGCCCTCCAGATAAGTCATTCAAACAAAACTGGTTTGCATCACATGGTGCCTGTGTGTGTGAAGCAATTATTTTAAAAAGTGAACGTGAATTGCAAAAGCTAGCATCTGCAAAGAATTATGACATAATGCTAGTGTGACTTCTCCAGGTTGCCAGAGCAGCCAATAGTTATCAACCTGATTAGCTAAACTTGTACCTTCCAGCTCTTTGAAAAGAAACTCTTTCCCAGTTGCAAAGTATAGGACAAAGCCCAAGTGGGGAAATGTCTCATTGTGCTCTTCCACACAGCCATGGACTGAGAAGTTAGTGCTTCATGATTTGCATCCCAACGAAGAGTGGCAGATTTCCTGAGGCAACCTGGCTTGGTCGTTCTCTTTTATGCTTTCAGGAACAAATAGGTGCGAGAGAAACGAAACATCTGCGAGAGAATATGTATGGTCAAGTAGCCTCTTCCCTATTCATGCCTCTCAAATCCCAGGCAGGTTCTTGAAGAGCCTGTTGCAGAACCTGATTAATGGCCTTATTGTGCCTTCAGCTGCACCGATGCTTGTCTCGCCATAAGGAAAACAACAAGTGCAAAGCGTCCACGGAAAAGCCTCGTAAAATAAGATTAACAGGAGCCCAGGGAGGGACGCAGAACAAATGGCGCTGCTGTTCAGGAAAGGAACAAAGAGCAGCTTCATTTCAAAGGGGTGAGTTGAAGCTCAGCTGCAGCTCACCTTGGCTCAGCTGCCACCGGCAGCATTCTATTTCCTGCGAACAAACTGGATATTAATAAGAAAATTGCACACTTAAAAACCCTTACTTGTTTGCTTGCAGGTGATCATATTCAGCACTGAAAGGAGGGTTTTTAATAATGTTTAAGAAACCAGGCCACAAGCTGGTAATAAGGTATGGACTGATTTCAGTGGGACTCAACAGTAGAATCCTATGCACATCTACTCAGAAGTGAATCCTACAGTGTTTGGTAAGACTTGTATTCATATGCAGCAGGTGGGGAGGAGAATCCCCTGTCCTCCGTGGACCAATAACCTGACAATCACCTGACATCACCAAGACTTAAAAGGAAATAATCAGCAGCACATACTCCTGGTTCTTTCCTTTCTTCCTTTGCATCCCCAGCTTGAAATCTTTTGTTTGAAGCCACCCAGAGTGGCTGGGAAAACCCAGCCAAATGGGCGGGGTATAAATAACAAATTATTATTATTATTATTATTATTCATTTCATTTCCCCAGCCTTTTCAGAGTATGTGGTAGAAGAGATGTACATGGAAGATTATTGTTTGCTGTTCAGAATACTGTGGTTGTGAGTCTTCGGCGATCAGAAGAACAGGGAAAAAAAGATCATTTTGAACAATGCTTACCTGGTCTTGGATGACTATTGATTAGAATCAAAGAGCTGGAAGGGTCAGCCAACCCCTGCAATGGAGGAATCTCAAGTAATGTATCCATGACAGATGACCATCCAACCTCTGCTTAAAAACCTCCTAGGAAGGAGAACCCACCACCTTCGGAAGCAGTCCACTGTCAAACAACTCTTACCATCATAAAGTTCTTCCTAATGTTTAGTCGGAATCTTGTCTTCTGACTTGAATCAAGGAATGTTATGAATTTTTTGATATGGTGGATCCAGTAACTGTATTGCAAAGTGAACGGTACCTTCTGGAAAAATGTCTTCATATGAAATGAAAAATTGTTATTATTATTTAGCATTTCATTCAGGATACCATAATTCAGGTATGCAAGTGTAACTTTTCTTCCTACTCTGTTTCTTTTAAACATGGTTCTGTCTTGCAAGTGCTTCAGCACAAAACTGATGGTGTTCAACTTGGAAGGAAGAGCAGTCCTCTCCTCACTGAGGAAGCAACAGCTGTTCCACATATTAGCCGGTGCGCCACTGCCCCCTACTGGAAGAGAGGACTCCTACTTCTCCACACAGCACATAGTCAAACTATGGAGCTTGCTCCTCCAGGAGGCAGTGATGGCCACCAACTTGAAAGGCTTTAAGAGGATGGGACAAATGAATGGAGGAGAGGGCTATCAATGGCTACTAGCCATGGTGGCTATGCTCTGCCTCCATAGTTGGAGGCAGCAATGCTTCCAAATACCAGTTTCTGGAAACCATGGGAATGCAGAATGCTCTTGTGCTCCTGTCTTGCTCATTAGTTTCCCACAAGCATCTGGTTGGCTACTGTGAGAACAGGAGGTTGGACTAGATAGGCCACTGGCCTGATTCAACAGACTACCATTATGTTCTTAACTCCCTAACAGAAGCTTATAAATTTTGGCAAGGCTCCTGTTTTCTGGAATCTCTTCTTGTGAGTAACACAGCTTTTTCTTGGGAGGAAAAGATGACAGTGAGAAGAGAAGGGAGGAGATAAAGAATAAAGGCTACCAAGCCTAAATGAGCGAAGAAGATGACCTGTCAGGTTTGGACACAGTGCTTCCTTGTGTTAAGCTACTAGGAACATTTCTGATCCAATTGTACTCTGTATTTTCCTGTCTGGCTGCAACACTGCTAATTTTGATCTTTGTTCTGCATTCCAACCGCTCAGACTCTGGTTTGAGCTTTTCTTGGGGTATTTACACACTGTGTGGCTGGTGTTGGTAGCTAACCAAAAATGTGTGGTCATAAGGACTCTGCCGCTTATAAGGAATGGGGCCTTGCCCCTGACCTCTCATCAAGCTTCTGACCTCAGAATGCAAGCTTAGAGGCATGGAGAGGGTTGAGAGAATTTTTCTCCTGTCTCTGGGCAATAAGGAATAGCTCTTGCTCTCCTCTTGAGCTTGGAGCTGGGATGGGGGAATCTTCTATGTGGAGCTACCCTCGAAGGTGACCTGGAAGCTACAACTAATCCAGAATGCAGCAGCTAGACTGGTGACTGGGAGTGACCGCCAAGACCACATAACACCGATCCTGAAAGACCTACATTGGCTCCCAGTACGTTTCCGAGCACAATTCAAAGTGTTGGTGCTGACCTTTAGAGCCCTAAACGGACTTGGCCCAGTATACCTGAAGGAGCGTCTCCACCCCCATCATTCTGCCTGGACACTGAGGTCCAGCACCGAGGGCCTTCTGGCGGTTCCCTCACTGCGAGAAGCCAAGTTACAGGGAACCAGGCAGAGGGCCTTCTCAGTAGTGGTGCCCGCCCTGTGGAATGCCCTCCCATCAGATGTCAAAGAGATAAACAACTACTTGACATTCAGAAGACATCTGAAGGCAGCCCTGTTTAGGGAAGTTTTTAATGTTTGATGTTTTATCGTGTTTTTAATATTCTGTTGGGAGCTGCCCAGAGTGGCTGGGGAGACCCGGCCAGATGGGTGGGGTATAAGTAATAAATTGTTGTTGTTGTTCCTTGTAGTCAGTAAAGGCTGTATCTTTAGCTCAGTGGAAGGGCATCTGCTTTCCACACAGAAGGATCAAGCCCCAGCATCTCCAGGTAGGGTTGGAAGCGTCTCAGTTTCTGAAATCTTGGAGAACAGCACCCACAGCCAGTGTAGACAGTATTGAGCTGGATAGAGCAAAGGTCTGACTCAGTATGAGGCAGCTTCCTTTTCTTGTATTCATGGTGTCTTGGGAGTGCTCCAAGTTCCTCAGCAGCATAGTGTAAAAATGGCAACCTCAGTTCTCCTCTCAAGCTTGGAATCAAGGACACACACACACACCATAGAGCACAGAACTCCTGGAACAATCCCCCATGGTTCCCAGCTGCAGAGCCCTTACATTCCTTCAGAAGCACATCTTAACCACTGGGAGGACATCCTGCCCCCTCCCCATAATTCTTTTTTTAAAAAATATCTCCGTACATTCCTGCTCAACGCCTTTAATCCTGAGCATACATATTCATCTCAAGGTTATCTCGTTTCCCTCAGCACTCTGTGCTCCTGCATACACCTGGAATTTCCTCCCTGTCAGATATCTGTCCCAGACCTACTTCATTAAAGCTGTCTTGAGGACTTCTGTGAACTGACCAGAGCCAGCTGAAGCCTGACCTGCACACCAGCAGCCCTACATAAAGAATTTGGGAGCATCTGCTGCAGGCCTAACTCTAAACATCGCCTTCTTCCTCTTGCTCCTCCTTCAACATTTGCTAAGTTTTGGATTTGGTGCCACAGCTTGCTTCTTCCATGAGCTACTGTAGCCGCTATATGTTATCTTCACAAATTATGGAGTCTGTTTACGCATAAAGGCAATTCACTATTTCCTAAGTGAGACAGCTGAAACATTGAACCTGAGCGCTCCCCGTGGCAACGTTTTGTCTCCAGTTCCAGATGTGTCGTATAAAACCAATTACAGAGTGGCAGATTAATAGAGGTTCTCCAGTGTGATGTAACTGGGATCTTAGCAGCTGTCACCAAGTTAAACACCAGTCCTAAATCAACACCTCCATATGAATTGCTCGGGGGGGGGGGGAAATCAGAAGAAAATACTCTCAGATCTTATAAAATGGGGATGGGGAACCATTTTCAGCAGAATGGCCAAGATCTGCTTTCGGCAAACTTCCAGGGGCCATGTGGCAGTGGAAGGCGGGGCCAGAGGCAAAAGTGGGCAGGGAAACAAAATGTGAATCTTACCTTTGAAAAGTAGGCAAGTTTCCACATCCTTGCGCACCCCTTTCTAGCCTCCATCCCGACAAGCAAGAAACAAGGATGTATTCCAGCCAGGCAAAAACACTCAGGGAGGGCAGTGAAGGGTTTTATCTGGGGAGATGGTGTGAGGCCTGGGTTGGAGAGCCAAATTTGACCCTCAGCTCTCGAGTTGCCCATTCCTGTTATAAACCATACTTGGTTCTACATTTCTTTATTGCATTTATATCCCACCTTTTCCTCCAAGGATCTCAAGGTGGCACACACGCTTCTCCCGCTCTTGATTTCCCCCCACAACAACCCTGTGAGGTAGGTTAGGCTATGAGAGGCAGTGATGGGCCCATGATCACCCAGTGAGTTTCATGGCTGAGTGGGGATTTGAACCCTGGTCTCCCAGGTCCTAGTCTGGCATGCTAACCACTATGCTACACTGGATGAGATGCCGGAACTATCTAACTTCCCTTCCAGAAAACAGTAAGCAGAGAACATTCCCAGACCTACCCGGAGATTCCAGGGATTGAACCTTCTGGGACCTTCTGCCTGAAAAGCAAGAGTTCCACCACTGAGCTAAGGACCTTCCCCACCTCTCACTTACCATGTCCTTCCTTGAATGTGTCCCTTCCTGCTTCACAGTGTTATAGCTAAACTCAGTGCAATGTAGTTTACATGACTTTAAGGGTCTCTCTCCCCAGATCGCAAGCTACTTGGAATTACTCTAGCTTCCACAAACATTCCTGAATCCCCAGTTTCTTTAATGAGTTTGATCAGGAGTCCCAAGTTTCACAACACTGAAAACTAGGAGTCAAAATCTCATTGCTCAGAAGCCATGTTTTGTTTTGGGTTATTGTTTATTTAATTTTTTTTTTTAAAAAACTGCTTTATAACCATCAGTTACAGCCAGGATACACATTGCAGAAACTGTGGTTAGCAACTGTGTGGTCTGCTGTTCTTTTTTTAAATATAAAACTAGGTGCAAGGGCCCCTGGTTTTCAACACTGCCTGGGAATGGGAGATTTAACCTTTGTCTCCCCAGTCACAATCTGCCAAACAGGAGTGTGGAACTTTAAACAGAGCCCTATGGTTCTAGAGGAGGAGTATTTGCCAAGAGGTCATTACCACTGTACTATATATACACGTATGCATATATATATATATATATATATATATATATATATGCATGCAGAGGTATTATGCTTTTGAAGAAACCCTTCCAAGTGAAAACCTAGCATGACCAAACCAATAAAATATGCCTAAGCTTGCACACAGCCTACAGCGATCACGGTGGAGTCGTAATGAAGCAACTCGTACGTCACAGACGAGCACTTAATTAACCCACTTAATGTGCTTCCCTTGCAAACTCCAACTGCCCCAACACTTTAACAAGCTTCCAAATGCGAGTTCTTTGCCGTCAGGCCATGGAGGTGTTCAGCCCTCCTCCCCTGGCACACAAAGCGCAGTCTATCCAACGGATGCCACGCTACAGCTCAGTGCCGCACAACGATGCTTTATAGTTGAGCAAAGCTCGCCCAAACATGCTGGGTTTGCACGCGGGATGGTATCCTTGTTGGGGAACCACCACCTCAGAATGCAGGCTACAGGGCATTCTCTCCCTGCGGCTTCTTCTTCCCACACTGCTTTGCTAGCAGGTTCGAGCTAAAGGATAGCCTAAGGCAGACTTCCCAACCTGGTACCCTCCAGCAGTTGCTGGACTACAACTCCCATCATGCCTAACCATTAGCCATGCTGGCTGGGGCTGGTGGCTGTTGTAGTTCAATGTACCTAGCATTTGGAAGAAACTAGTATTTGGAAGCCACTAGGGTTGGAGAAGGCTGTCCTAATGGCTCCCAATGCAGCTTGTGGTTAAAGCTAAGCAGTGCCCAAGGTTCAGGGGCAGCCTGGTTACTCCCTCTGAGTTTCTTCTAGGTGAAAAAAAAGGGGGCATATAAATGTAATTAATAATGTGCATGAAGGGAAGACATTGCTGGGGTGAGGTAGAATGCACCTGGAAGAGTATTTGACTGACAATGCTCCGATATCAAAAGTGATCTGTACATGGAGAGCTAACTCATCAGAAGTGCTTTTTTCTGGAAAAAGGGTGGGGGAACTCACCACAAAGTTAGTTTTTTTCTTTCTTTGTTTATTGAGGGGCCCAGTTGCAGTGCCACCTTCCCACCCACCCTCACCCCGGGCAATGGCTAAATGTAAGATGTGACTAATAAACTCAAGCAGTTAAGAAATAAGGATAAGAAATGGCCACAACTTTATTGATTACAGATATAGGTGGATTTTTGGATCAGGCATTGGGTGTATATCCGTTCCAGCCCTCACAGACAAAATTATTATTATTATTATTATTATTATTATTATTATTATTATTTTAAAGGTAAGGGAACTCAGCTCCCTTAAGTTCCTGCTCAAACCCTCCCCCCCCCCAAAAAAAACCCCACACCCTGCCCACCAGGAAGACGGACTGCAGCCTAGCCATTCCTTATGCTTGCAAGTGTGCCAGGAATGCTGCATAGTTCCTACAAAGAGGTCTGTACACAATGTGAGAAATGAAAAAAATAACAGGGTAAACCACAGGTAGCCCACCCATCATTTCAGAAATTGTGTTCATCTGTCCTAAGGCAAATGTGAACTTGGGGGGGGGAGGGGAACGCACACATACATTTATACCAATTTCATTCTTTTTCAGTTTAGGGCAGTTTTATAGGTGCCCACAAATCAAGCAGGAACCATGGACACTGACAACACTCTCCAAGGTGGCAACCATTCAAACTCTGTTTATTCCGATCTGTGTGTCTACCAGGAATTTCTCGAGTTGAAATTAATAAGAGTAGTGAAAGAAGCACGCAGATGCTCACTTGCACAGCTCCCCATTCATTTCAATGGAACTAGGAGAAAGTTCCCTGTGATTGCGTGCTTTGTGGCTTTTAATGATGGGAAAACGTAAGGTACTTTAAATGTCATGGGATTGATCATCATCATCACCATTTTGCTATTTTCTCCTTTATGGGAAAAGCAATGTTTTATTATTATACGACACAATTATAATTTTTCTAAAAAAGAACACCCACATGCTCATTTTATTTGGTACTCCAAATCTATGCTTACAGCACAACGTTTACTGGGAAGTAAGTCCTACTATGCTCTCTGTGGGGCTGAGTTTCCTCTTAGTATGCCTAGCAGGACTGCAGCCTTATAGCCTAATTCTTCTCTTCTTCAAGCCCTGGCAGCAAGGAAGGATTTTAATAACACTTAGCAAGTTTTACTGTTTGCTTGTGCATTTTAATCTGCAAAGTGCTTTGGCACCCATGAACTCCTTTTAATTACAGGGCCGGGGACTTTACTGAAACGGAAGAAATGTGGTCTCATTTTGGCCTTTTGCTTTGAAGTTTTGTTTCCCACCTTCTTTCTTTTGGAGGCTGTAGGATGTCAGGATAGCAGCATTTCCAACTCTCCCTCCCCCACCCCCCACCCCACATTAACATCTGGCAAGCCATTTGATCCAATTGCATAGGTGGGCGCCTTTCTGTTTTCCAGGCAGGAGAGTGAATTTGCCTGAAAGGGGTAAAATCAATAAGAGGGAGATCGTCTTGGATCAAACAGTACAGCTGCTCAGACAGACACAGAGAAAAGTGTGTGAGTGTGAGAGGGGTGGGGGGAGGAGAGAACCACGTGATAGGAAAGGAAAAAGGCGGCAGCAAAGGAAGGGCAGTGTCAGACTCCCAGGCAAAGCCGATTGTGACACACACAGAGGCGCTGCTGGAAGCAGCAACAGAAGCAGCAAGCAGGAGGAGCTGCAACTCTGGAAGTTGGCAGTTTCCCGGGACTCCCAGGGCTGAGCGTACGCGCCGTGTGTGTCTGAGGAAGAGAGAGAGAGTGACGGGAAGGGGAAAGATTGCAAAGCTTCAAAAGGAGGCGAGCCTGTGTCTTAACGCGGCCAGCGGAGGACTTGGATCATGGAGAGCCCCAAAGTGGAATCCATTTAGCCAAGAGGAGGAGGAGGAGGAGGAGGAGGAGGAGACGGCGTCGGGCAGGTAGAGAAGAGCCGAGAGGCTGGAGCCATGGCTCGGCTGGGCTCGCGGGCCGTCCGCCTTGGCCCGCCGCGGCTCCCTTGAGCGCTTCTATGGGGGATCCCCCGCTGGGCGGGAGTAGCCGCGGGCCCCAGCAGCTCCAAGCCCCCAGCGCAGGCGCGCCCTGATGGAGCCGGAGGGAAGGAAGATCTCGGTGTGGATCTGCCAGGAGGAGAAGCTGATCTCGGGGCTTTCCAAGCGCACCACTTGCTCGGATGTGGTGCGGGTGCTACTGGAGGACAGCAAGCAGAGCCGACGGCGGAGGCAGCAGCAGCAGCAGCAGCAGCAGCTGGCGTCGCTGCAGGAGTGCGGCGGGGGGATGCTGTCGGGGGTCCCGCAGTCTTACTGCATCGTGGAGAAGTGGCGCGGCTTCGAGCGGATCCTGCCCAACAAGACCAAGATCCTGCGGCTCTGGGCTGCCTGGGGGGACGAGCAGGAGAACGTGCGCTTCGTGCTGGTGCGCAGCGAGGCGTCGCTGCCCAACACGGGCCCGCGCAGCGCCGAGGCCCGCGTGGTGCCCAGCAAGGAGAGCCCCTGCCAGCATGGCTTGGCCACGGCGGCGGCGCGGGCCAGCCTGGCGCTGACCCAGGAGCGGCAGCGGCGCGTGGTGCGCAAGGCCTTCCGCAAGCTGGCCAAGATCAACAAGCGCAAGGGGCAGCCGTCGGGGCAGCCCGACGAGCCGCCGGCCAAGGAGGCGCCGGCCGCCGAGAGGATGGAGACGCTGGTGCACCTCGTGCTGTCGCAGGACCACACCATCCGCCAGCAGGTGAAGCGCCTCCGCGAGCTGGATCGCGAGATCGACCGCTTCGAGGCCAAGATCCACTTCGACCGCATGAAGCGCCACGGCGTCAATTACGTGCAGGACACTTACCTGGTGGGCGGCGGCGGCGGCGGCGGCGACACGGAGATCCCCGACGGCGGGGAGGAAAAGGAAGGGGAGCCGCAGGCGGGATTGGAGGCGGCGACCCTCGACGGCGACTTGGAGGAGTACGCGCGGAAGTGCGAGGAGGTGGCGCTGCTGCAGGAACAGTGGCGCCGCCAGGAGGATCTGCTGGAGCACTTGGCCGGCGAGATCCAGGAGGAGCTGAACGAGCGCTGGATGAAGCGGCGGCGGGAGGAGCTGGCGGCCGCCAAGGGCTCCAGCGCCAGCCTCTCCGAGACGGACTGCAACACCACCGAGCTGGTGGGCGGCGGCGGCGGCGGCGGCGGGGAGCTGCACGTCGAGCAGGAGCGCGTCAAGACGCAGCTGAGCACCAGCCTCTACATCGGGCTGCGCCTCAGCACCGACCTGGAGGCCGTCAAGGCCGACCTGGACTCGACGCAGCGCGTCTGGGCCGACAAGGAGAGCGAGCTGCAGCGCCTCCTCGACACCATCCGCTCCCTCGACGTCCAGGAGGAGGCGGGCGGCCAGCTGGAGCAGGAGGCGGCCCCGTCTCTCCAGCTCCCCGTCGAAGACGGCGACGACGGGGGCCAGCTTCCCCCCGACCCGGCCCCGATCACCGCGGAGGTGTGGGGGGAGCAGGCTGCGCGCGGCTTGCGCAAAGACTGCGACGACCACGACGAGGATTCCGACACGGGCTTGAGCTCCATGCACAGCCAGGACTCGGACTCGCTGCCCGTTTGCGAATCCCTGGTATAGCGGCGGCCTCCCCCCTCCCCCCACATGTCATCTCAGGGACCGCAGAGTTGGGCTTTCCCTCGGGTTTTTATTATTATTATTATTTGTTTGTTTGTTTTGTCTTTTGCAAGATGCCCAGACGGGGAGTTCCTGGATCTCTCCGCTTCCCCCTCCCGACAAAGATCTATTTTTCAAAACGACCCAACGAGGCACATGCTTTCATTCTGATAAAATATAATAATAAAATTCATGTTTGTAGTTAATTTGTGGTCACTGGGAATCATAACATACATTTGTGCACCTAAAAACATCGGCTTCTCTTTTTTTCTGAATTAAAAAGGAACTCACCCTATAGGTATTTGTTTTTCAAACAAAAAGTTCGAAGGAAAGACATCAGCTGCGTTTTGATGCCCACTGACTGCAGAGGATGTGCTGGGTTCTCTGAAGGAATGGGAAAGGGAGATTATATTGTATCATAGCCGTTTGATTGCATCTTAATTGTGGCTTTGACATTGAAACGTGTTAAAGCGAGTCCCTGGCAGGCAGATTTCAGGCTGACTCCTTCCTACTTTTATCTTTTAAAGAAGAAGCAAGAGATGGGTATTTGCATTTCATTTAATATTGGAATAACCTGTTTCCTTCAGATTCATACCTTTTTATTTCACATCAAAGATTGTTGAATGGGAAGTTCTACTCCTTCAGTTCTGCAATGTAAACATGGGACAGTGTGCATTTCTTTATAGAATTCATTTGATTTATGTTTTCCAGTTGAAACAGAACACTTAGCACCTTGATCTTTTTTTCCCTTTCTTCAAAGGCAGCTGTGTAACTTGCCATGAAATAATTAGTTTGCTCCTTTGATGATGATGATTAATAATAATAATAATAAGGATGGACACAGCAGCAACACTGGGTGATTAATAACTCACTCACAAGTGTGTATGCTGTAGAGTGTTTTGGAATATATTCCAGTTGATGCCCTGATGCCCTTAACAGCAATAGATATCATTTGCATGTGTACATGGGGTCATGCGGGTGTGGGAGTGGGTAATTTAAATGCTAATAATGAACCACTGAAGGCAAATGAAACTAAACCAATCCACAAAAAATGTAGCATCTGTTCCTCTCAAAAATGGATGATGGATGTAGAAGACCTAACATAATTTGCTCAAAACCAACAGAAGATTTTTGGAAACACCAGTATATCTAGCAAGCCCATTTCCCCATAAGCAACTCCCAAACAATAGCAGAATAATTGTATATTTTAAATAAAATTGACTTAAATTAGGTCTTAGCCTAAGCCAAAGTAATCCATCAGTGCTGATTAAGTCAATGCTGCATAAGAACCTTCCCATCACACATGCCAGTCCCTTAATTGAGCTATTGCCCTGCTACCTTGAATAATGTTTCAGTAACAATGGAACAATATCTTGCTACTCCTTCTGTAATATCCACAACTGAGCAATATTACTTCACATTTATTTCATTCCTTTAAAACACCCTTCATCCTCTTTCATTTTCAAGGCACTTATATCATAAATGCAAATCAACCACAATGAAATTAGTCTTTAAAAACCATTTAGCACCCTTCCCCCCCCCCATCAAGACTAAGCCTTAACCAGTTAAAATGCCCAGGAGAGCTTAAATGTTTTAGCCAAAAAGAATAGAGATTGCAGTGTAAATGCGAGGTGCACCTCTTTTGGAATGATGTTCCATATCATGGTGCCATATCTTAAAAAAAAAAAGCCCTCTTATATGTAACCAAACAGTATAACTCTGAAAAAGATGGTACTCAGAGAAGAGTCTCAGCAGAAGATCTGAAAACCCTGGCAGGTTCCTAAAGAAAAAGACTCTCTCTCAGATATTTGGACCCCCTAACCATTTAGGCTTTAAAGGTAAGTACCAACATTCTGAATTGGACTAAAATGTAACTTGTCCTTTAAGGCTGACAGTCAGCTGCTCTTCTGTACCAATAGAAATTTCTGAGTCATCTTCTGGGGCAGCCCCATTTATAATGCATTATGGTTGTCCAACTGGGTTAAGAGTGTGAAAAGGGGGAATGGAAACCCTTCAAATAATTTTTCAAAGTTTCAGAATGGGGGAACCAACGGTGCTAATTCCATTGGTGTCAAAGGATGTTTTCCACCTGTGGCGAAGTGCAGCTTGCTTGGGAGTGATTGGTTGGGAACAGGGAGGAGAAGGAAAGAGCAGACCTGATTGTGCCTCTGTGGTTGCTATTTAAAACCAGATACCTTTGCAGATGGGCACTACTGGGAAGTCACGGCATGCAGGTGCAAAGTTGCTAACCTCACTGTTGGCCTCACAGACTATGACCATGATCCAAAGACCAACTTCAGGCATGCATGCCCATCAACTTTGCCCTCTTCGAACCCTATTCTATGCAGCATTTGGAATTTTCAAAAGACCTTTGAGCAGCTACTTTTTGATAAATGTAAGTTCAAAGCACCTTTGGTCCTATGGAGCCAGGTCGACATCCAGTAAGTGTCTTGTCACATTTGTGTGACCGTGTTCCACCTGCCAATTTTGCAACAAATGTGCTGTCTGGAAAGTAAATGAGATATCCCTGAGATTGGAAACCTTCAAGTATTCCTTTCTCAATATCATTAACATTACAAGGAGGAAGATGCTGGGAAAAGCTTTTCTCCTCTCATCCCTGCTGTCATCCCACTGTTGCCAGTGGCAGACCTGGGTAGTATGGCAACCTGTGTGAGGCCAAAATTGGGCACCCACACACACACCCAGCCCTTACACTGCCTTCCCAAAAGCCAGTAAGGAGGCATCCAGCTTTGGGAAGGAGGTATGAGGGCTCTAGCAGGGTCCTAGAGCCCTCCTACCTCCTATTCAAAGTTGGGAAGGTGCTAACTAGGCTTCAGGAAGGAGGATTTTAGGACCCTGTCAGAGCCTCACACTTCCCAAAGCCCAGCGTCTTTGAGAGGACGCCCCCTTGGCTCAGCCCCCAGTGCATGTGCACCACTCTCACAGTCCTAAATCTCTCCCTGCTGTGGCCCTCCACAAGTTGAGTAGGACTGCAGCTGGGGTCTGCTCCACACCAGTAAGGTAGGCTGCACACTGCAGACAACCAGTGGAGATCAATGGAGGGGGTGGGAGTGACCACGCTCCCACTTTGTCTTGCATGGAGTGTTAACTTTCTTGGAGGAAGGAACACCTAAAGAGGTGTTTGGTGCTCCCTCAAATGAATATTAGTAGGTGGGAGCTATAAGGTGGCGGGAAAGTGTGTTCATTATTTAGCTCAAACAAATATGGGCCAAAAAAAGGAGAAAGAAACATGGCTTGCAATGTATTTTTGACATTTAGTTCAAATCAGGAGCACAGACCAGAAGAAATTAATATGGTCATCATTAGAATGGACATATCTGTCAGTTGTAGTGCCTCTCAGTTTCTTATTTTCCACCCTTTAATTCTAGTTATCCACATTTCAGCATCCATTTGCATAAAAGCTCATCAGCATCTTAATGTGAATATCTCCTCATATGCATTTTATATCCAATTTTGCCTGATATATACATCTTTGCAAAGCAAAATATTCCCTTAATATAATGTATTTTTGAATGCTATTTTCACAGACACATGCGTTTTTATGCACACTTTACCCTAGTTGTAAACTGCTTTGAGGGTTTTTTGGGTGTTTTTTTACAATCAAGTGATGTATAATTTTTATGAAATAAATGAATAAAATAAAGAATAGTATATGTATTTTTGAACACATTAGTTGGCTTGAGAACTGCATTGCAAAAGTCAGACAATTGCAAATTTTGAAGGATGGCATCTTTAACTGTGACCTGAATTGAGTTGCTTGCCCATCCCTGGCTGACAAAGAGGACCTTTAAGAACGCAGCTGAATGTAGCATTTTCAGCTGTTTCGGTAACACTTTTTTTGTATTATCTGTACCTGGTGTTTTCAGCTAAATAGTCATCCTCTGCTGCTGAACATTTCCTAAAAGGATAGAGTCTGTATTTACCATACTGATGTTTATGTAGTAAACCATAATTAGACACTTTAAAACATATCATTCCTTTGTATCAGTATCAGTATCAAACTTTATTTCAGTCATAGACCAGCATAATTGCTTTCTATAAATTGGTAGGTATCCACAGGCATCAGTAACATCTACCTACAAGGGTAAAAACTAAGGATTTCATCCTTTACAACAGTAGAAATATAACTGAACTTCAGGTACAATTGTGCAGCTTTCAACTAACAAATTTCAAGGCAAGCTATTAATAACACATTGGATATTGTTTTTATCCATTTGCAGTTTTGCAAAATATTTACTTACTATAAAAACTAAGGATTTCATCCTTTACAACAGTAGAAATATAACTGAACTTCAGGTACAATTGTGCAGCTTTCAACTAACAAATTTCAAGGCAAGCTATTAATAACACATTGGATATTGTTTTTATCCATTTGCAGTTTTGCAAAATATTTACTTACTATATTATTAAGAAAAGCAATGGAATTACAGGGGGAAATAGTGTCTTTAGAATGCTAAAATTCTGATTTGAACAGCACAATCCTATGCAATGGGGCTTACTCCCACGTAGGACTTCCAAGCTATACAGTACATACCTTCCTAGGAGTTAGTCCAGTTGATGTCTGTGTGATTTATATCTCCAAGTAAATATTAACAAGATCAGCCTGCAAGATTGCAAATTGTGAACTTGGTTACTAGGAAGTTGGTTTCAATGAAACTTACTTCTGAATAAACATGGTTAGTATTGGGCCATTCATTACTTAGCGAAGGAAGGAAGGAAAGAAAAGATCAAAAGCACTCTCACTTGCTTTGGCTGGTAGTGTATCAGATTCAGTTTACACAGCTGACTACGCAAAAGAGGCCTGTCAGTTGTATCTGGGGAAATAGCACATGTGAATTTAGCTTCAAGAATATGACACAGAATGCACAGAGTTGAACAATGTCATAGGGGAACCTATGCAGTGGCAATTCTGTTTGTAGCAGGCACAGTGCTGGAATCACTCTAGAGCTGAAATCCTGCTCTTCCTCGGTAGCCCTGGGCAAATCGCGAGCCATTCCCTGCAGTTGTAGCATGAGGCATGTCAAGGTGAGCTCATGGCATATGGCCAATGAAAGACTGAAGCAAACTAACATGGTCATGGAAGGGATTGTGGAATATAAAATGATGAGCGTCATCCTCATAAATAATTAAGGTCAAAGGAGAGAAATACTCACTTGACCAGATTAGGCCCACAGCCTTTATGGAACAGTGTGTGTGTATGTGTGTTTAAAAAGTGCTTGTGGAGAACTCAGTTGGAGGGTGGAGGCCATTTTGGTTTGTTGCATGCTTATAACTATTTGTAGACATAATGGGCAGGTAAGGAAAGCGGTTGTGGATAGCGTCTATTTTTCACCAAGCTTTCGTAAACTCTCCTCTTAGCTGCACTACCAAGCACATAAAAAACCCACATGACAGAAATAAGAATCAGCTATACTGTGCTGCTGATACACATCTTTGGTGTATTGTGAAATGTGAGACAAAATGTACCAATGTTAAGGAACTAAAAGTTGGGAAGCCAGAAGCTCGGATTGCATGTGAAAGCACTTGAGTAGTCGTGGCTCTGTCTGCAGGTACAAAATGTCTGCATTTGAGACAGGGTAGCCTTTTGCATTGTATTATGGCATAGCCTGCACTTGAAATAGGAGAGGAGAACAGTATGTCAAGAAATAATCTGAGCGGTAACGCAGGCTTGAAGTTTCAATTGTTTCTGTATCACTTAGCTGCTGTGCCTGTATGCTGCATTTATTATCTCCTCTCCCCCACACTCCAATAGCCATTTCCATTTGCTTGAGAAGTGTAATCCCTTATGTAAGTGTCATTGTGCTTATTTCAGCACGCAGAGCTTAACTTTATTCACAGTAGGTTTTGCCAGATGTCTGCTGCCCTAAACCCTGACTCAGATCTTTAGGCAATTTGGAGATGGATAAGCATACAAAACTGAAGGGAGGCTGGGAGGGAACAGTCTGAGGGTTTTTTTGTTTGTTTGTTTTTTGTCCCTGGATAATTCCGGACTATTGTGGTATTTATGTTTCCTTAAACAGTGGTTTCCAAACATTCTGAATATCCTACTCATATTACCCTCTCTACTATTCATATTACCCTATCTGTAACTAACCCTATCTACTGAGTAACTTATGAGCCATTTCAAGGAACCCTTGCATGCTGAAGGGCTGTCACATGGAAGATGGAGCAAATTTGCTTTCTGCTGCTCCAGAGGGTAAGGCCTGGACCGATGGATTCAAATCGCAATAAAGAAGATTCAGACTAAACATTAGGAAGAGCTTTCTGGTGGTTTCACTGTTTGACAGTGGAATACCTTGGAAGATGGCAGACTCTCCTTTATTTGAAGTTTCCCAGCAGAAATTGGATGGTCATGTGTCAGGGATTCTTTAGCTGTTATTCCTGCATTGCAGGGTCTTGGGCTAGTTGACCCTTTGGGTCCCTTCCAGCTCTACAAGTCTATGATTCTAAAGCAGGCTTGGGGAACCAGTTGCTGGACTACAACTTCCATCATCCCTGAGCATCGGCCCATGCTGGCTGAGGATGATGGAAGTCAGAGTACAGCAACAACCAGAAGACCATATTCATACTGTAGAAGATTCTGAAGCTTATTCTAGAGGATGCACTGCATACCTGTTGGAGCTGATCAAGCACTTTCATGCAGCTCTGGATGGAAAGGAAAGATCACAAATAGTTGTGGTGTCTTCTGAGGAAACTTGTCTGGTTTCATCAACCTTCTTATAAATAACTCTCCTTGATACATGCCCATGATTTCGCAGAGCACAGTTTGAAAACCACTGTACTAAAGAAATGAGATGGAGAAAGGAAAGAGGCAACTGTTGAATACCAGCTGTTGGTGAGCAAGAGTGAGAGAGGGCTATTGCTTGTGGGCTTCCTGGAGGCATCTAATTGACCACAGTGGGAAGCAGGATGCTAGACTAGAGACATTATTTTTTTAATCTGATCTAGCAAGACTCATTTTATGTTCTTATGTCTTGCATGGTTGTTATGAGAATGAAAGGAGATTATGCCATGTCTGGTATCCTGAGGTCTTTTTGGGGGAAGGGAAGGGCAGAGCAGAGCAGAGTTAACAGGTGAAGAACCAGCTCCTTCTTATCAGCTCAGAAAGGGAGCACGGCTTCAGGTGGATGCAATCAATCACAAAGGGTCACTCCATGGCAGCTGGAAAGAAAGGCCAGCTGGGGTTGAGTCAAGACAGCACCCTGGGCAGGTGTCCCTCTTGCCCAGTTGGCAGTCTAAGCCTAATTCTAGGGGTCTGACTCTCGCATCTGGCATTTTAAAGCCACAGTTTATATGCAGGCATACTTGTCTCACAATGCTATAAAAAGGAGGTAGGAAAGATCAAAGAGCTTTTTGTGCTAGACCATGATTATTACCTTTCCCAGCTTCTTGTCTCATTTATTCTTCCTTTATTAGGTACCAAAGCCAAGCTAAAAAGGAGTGGAAGGTTTCACTTGAGGACAGAAGTTGGCAAAGTGTTGTTCTGTCCCAGATTAACTGAGTGCCACACTGAAAAAATATGATGGAAAAACAGGATCCTTTCTTTCTGCTTATTCTTTTGCTGCTTGTTAACACGTGAAAAAATAGACCAAAGCTGTGGAAAAGGAACAAAATGAGCCTTGCTGCCTTAGATCTATGCATATTGATGGAGAACATGCACTGATCTAGCTGCTTTCAACACAGAAAACTCAAGTTTCAGAATCCTGGCATCTCAGTAAGTCCTATAAGTATTCTATGCGATTTCTAATTTCTCATGCTCTATTAAATTGCAATGCAAACACTGCAGGCAAGAGAAGCAGCTGTAGGTAACACACAATGTGTAAAATCAAACCTATCAGTTCTTAAGAAATTCAGCCCTGAGTGCTCACTGGAAGGACAGATCCTGAAGCTGAGGCTCCAATACTTTGGCCACCTCATGAGAAAAGAAGACTCCCTGGAAAAGACCCTGATGTTGAGAAAGACTGAGGGCACAAAGAGAAGGGGATGACAGAGGATGAGATGGTTGGACCGTGTTCTCAAAGCTACCAAAAGGAGTTGACCAAACTGCGGGAGGCAGTGGAAGACAGAAGTGCCTGGAGAGCTCTGGTCCATGGGGTCACGAAGAGCCAGAAATGACTAAACAACAACAACACACGTGAGATCAGGTCAATGTTTTAGTCAGCATCCTCCTTAAAATGGTACTGTATTCCAAACCTGTGGGACAGGAAATGTGTGATGATGCATCAATAACTCAATGACTACTCTAGTTTAATTTTAAAAGAGGAAGAAAATGCTCTTCTGGCTTTAGAAGAACAAGTGGAGACAAAACAGAATTTATACATGGGAGTCCCATTGAGAAATACCTTTTGAACCAAGCTCTACATTTTTTTTAAATTAATTTTGAAGATATATTAGGATTTGATAGAAGTTGCTGCTTTGTTGAATTTACAACAAAGCTTATGTACAAGCTTATACAATGCTTGAACTTGAGTGAGGTGCTTTGGTGTGTTTTTTGATAACATCCACCTCATTCAAAAACCACATCTTCACCTACAAAACATGCTCATTTATTATTGTTTTTTATTATATATATATCCCACCTTTCCTCCAAGGTGCTCAAGTGGCATACATGGTTTTGTTCCTCCCCATTTTGCCCTCACAACAATCCTGCGAGGCAGTCAGCCTAAGAGCATATGATGGGCCCAAGGTCACGCAGTGAGTTTCATGGCCGAGCAGGGATTTGAACCCTAATACAACACACTAACCACTGCACCAAACTGGTTCGTGGCGATGCGTGCCAAACATAATAATGCTGATAGCACAGGTAGATAAGGGCTGGTTATGAATGGTTTAGAATGGTGACGCATGTTGCATTTCTTGGGCTACCCACTGAAACCCATTTGGGCCTTCCATTTGGACTAGGTGGGCGTGGCCTGACTGAAATGGCCTCGCAGGCCATACGAGGAGGCCAGGTTTAGACCCACAGGATGGAGGCTCCTCACTGCAACAAGGCTCTTTGCAATCTTGGGGCTGAATTCAGCTACTCAGTTTCATTAGCAGAAGCCCGTTGCAAGAACTCCTGTTAATACAACAGGGCTTCCCTACTTCTCCTAATCCCATGCCTATTTGCAAATCTGCTGTGGGGGGTTGGAGAAACCATCAGAATGGGGGGTGGGGGGGAACTAATTTACTGGGCAAGCAGAAATGGAACAATCTCCTTAAGGTTACATTGAATTCTGCTCCTCAACATCTGAAGCTGCATAGGAGAGGTCCATCCTGCAGCTCCTTCCCACACGAGTATTTCTCAAGCCACACAATTATTCTGTTCCTGGCAGCATTCCTAAAAGCGATCACCAGCTGACTGAAAACAACAACTGCCAGAGCTAGTGGTGTAAATAGGCTTTAAATATTTGTGCCATAAGCCAATACATGGATGTGACATCACATTAAAAGTAATATGTTTTCTCTACATGCTGCCATCACAAATGATTACCACGTTGCCATGCGGCACAGAGCATCCAAATGCAACAGACCATCCAATGTAGGGGCTTTGCAGTTTTGCTTTGAAGCAAGGATCTTCAGAAAGAGCATTTTTGTATCTCAGGGAATGTGCACAGATGTTACTGTTTGCCAACAGGTCATTTTAATATGAACTTTGGCTAAATTAACTTAGAAGCTTAGTCCTAGGGCGGGAAATTAAACTTTCAGCAAAAAAAATTGAGGTCAATATGGAGCATAACTGAAATAACATCTAGTGGGAACTATGGGGAATGACTTTAGAAATGCCCATTACATAATACTTTGTGATGTTTATTTGAAAGCTTTACATATAGCCTTTATTTTTGTAGGGACCAGTTAGGGAGGCAGTCAGACACCAACAGATTTCACACATGCCACTTAAAGGGCTCTTGAGTGTCTCTCAGGCTGTGGATGTGCTTGTACAAAAGGAAGAGATGCAGATTTATTTTAAGCATCCTTGCCAGGTTTTTTAAATGAATGGGTGGCCATGCAGGAACATGGATTTGCAACTGCATTTCAACATGCCAGGGGTGGGGTGGGAGGACATCTCCAGTTAACACAGATATTTGCATTTAGTCTTTTGTCCACTAGTCATTTTTCTGTAAAGTTGTGCACATTTAGGAACAGCTTTTTCACATTTTAACCTTTCTCTGCTGGGCAGTTTCTCTTTCATCAATTATCTGTCTGTCTGTCTTGATCTATCATCTATCTATCCATCTAGTCAAATTTAACAAAGAAGAAAGCAAAAACAAATACAGTGGTACATCAGGTTACATATGCTTCAGGTTACGTATGCTTCAGATTACAGACTCTGCTAACCCAGAAATAGTGCTTCAGGTTAAGAACTTTGCTTCGGGATGAGAACAGAAATCATGCAGCAGCAGCAGGAGGCCCCATTAGCTAAAGTGGTGCTACAGGTTAAGAACAATTTCAGGTTAAGAACGGACCTCCGGAACGAATTAAGTACTTAACCCGAGGTACCACTGTATAGCTTTTTTAAAAAAAGAAAAAGAAAAATACAATAACAACACACACTGTTCCCTCCAAAACTAAACATACAAAGTCAATATAAAACCCCCAGATGTTCAAATCAATATCCACACAAAATTGACATTTATAAAAATTATGTTCAAATACAGCAAGCTGTTAGGCACAATAACCCTGCTTTCCTCCAGTGCTAACCCTAAGCCAAATCCTAGACTGCAACCCTGTGCCAGCATACTTGTGAGTAAACTCCCTTAAACACAAATGGATGAAAACTTCCGGGTAGACATGTATGCCATGGGTCTACAAGTTAACTATCATCTGGCTTGGATATTACCCCATTGTTCTCTTGACCTTTGCACACTCCTCTTTCCATATACAGCACTCTCTCCTTTCCTGAACAAGTCATGTCAAATCTCCAGGACCTTTTCCCACTTTAGTTAAAACTAATTTCCTTGAAGGCACCTGATCAAGACATGATGTTCATATGCCATCCTTCTCTATATTCTTATCAGCTGCATGTGTAAGCGTAAAACGTCACCAAGATTCAGAGCAAACGCTTGCCTAGACCTTCAGTCCTTCTTCCAGTGAACCAAGTTCCATGGCCTGCTTAAAAAGAAGAAGTAAAGAGACCCCAAAATGTTATATAAATACTGTGTTCTATATGCAGCACAATATTTTTGCACCTTATTTATAGCGATAGAAATGTCACCATTTGTCTGCAGAAATAAGCCTCTTTCCTGACAGATATTCTGGAATAAGCTATGTTTTGCCCAAGATAATGAGCTCTTTTCTGAAGAGAATTGGCAGGCAATTTTCTGCCCTGCACTTTGGTGTTACTGCTGGCTTTTAACTTGGAGTGTTAATAATGGGGCTTTGATTGGCTCTCTGCATAGGAGGAATAGTTGGGAAGTGAGACATGTCTTGAGAACGAGGTCTAGGCTAGGAATCATGAGGCTGGAATTCTTATTTCCTGCTCTGCCACTGACCTGCAATTTGACCTTGGGCATGTCCCTTAATCTATTTTATGAGCAGGGGGATATTCCCATCAATTCCTTTAGCTATACAATGATGATAATAGTAATCTTCTATCACCAGATGTGGAACTCTGTAGTTAAGCAGTATTGCCACATGACCTGTAGATGATAGATGTGGAGCCATTCCCTAATGAATCTGGGAGAGGTAGATAGCTTACTGATGATAGCATTTCTGTAACTGTGACTCACAGGAAGACCTTTGTCGTATCTCTGAAGCATAGTATCATCATTTTAACCAGCTGCAGAGTTAGTATGGCATAATTATTTGGTTACTTAGTTTATTATCTATAAAAGAAGTACTTTTCATCAGTAGAATTGTGGTTCAAAGCAGCTTTAGGTTAGTAGCTGTAAGGAAGTGATCTAATCTGTCTCTTCCAATTCAGATAAGATATAGTACCTTTGTTTTAATATCTAAATGCACAATTGTTTTCATGAAAGCGGGCAACCTGGTATGTATTTAATAACTGCAATTCCAGATTTTATTTTTAAAGTCAAACATTTTAAATATCTACTGACCCCAGTAGCTCTAATTCAGCAAGAAGGTTACATAAACAGAAGATGGCTTCTGCGCATATAGTAGGGGAGTGCATGCCCCCTCATTCACTTTGTATCTGTACTCCCCCCCCCCCGTGTTCTGTTGTACTGATCTGCGATTTGTATTCTGTGCCACTCTGTGTAACATTAAATTGTACGTTCCCCATTCATTTTTATGGGGAATCTAAAAATTGCCATACTTTCCCAGTGTTATTTTTCTAGAAAAAGAATTGCTGGAACTCACCATGAAAGCTTCCGTTGTTCTCTTATAATGGCAATGGTGTCCTCCTGAGAGGTACCGGAACTGAGTTCTGGTGAGTTCTGGCTGGAAAAAAGCTCTGCCTTTCCCCTTCTTTTGGCAGAAGCAGATGAAATTTGCAGGCACAGGCGCCCTGAAGAACAGACTAAGTCTACTCTTAAAACGTTAAGAGAAAGACATGAGCATCTTCACACTGCCTAGATTCACTTTCTGGTACTTGTTTGTGTTGGGAGAGGATGTTCTCCAACAGGCATCACAAAATGAGGCTGCCCTTATTGGTGCCTATGGAGTGCTGTAGAGCTGTGGGTGATTCCTTAGCCTCCTAAAGTAGAGCAGCAGGCAATTTTTAAAAAAGTTATTTTAACTTTGTTTGCTTAAAAAAAACCACTTGTCTTCTACTCTACTTTAACAAAAAAAAAAAAAAATCACCCAGAGCTCTTCAGTGCTATACAGAAACATAGTGAAACATAACAAACATAGAGATAATGTACAGAAAAAACCAGGCTTTTCAGGGCCCATGATCTGACGTAGAGTGCTTTGTTGACATAATGATTCTACTTTGGAAGAGGCAAAATCACCCCAAAATTTGCCTTGCTATTTAGCCACAGCACAGAGCACACCCCAGGTTAGAGATAGTACAGATGTAAATGCACATCTGCTGGTGTAACCACATTGCCGTGCTTATCAGGTCACTGAACTGGCTGGATGCATTTTTTATACAGATTCACATGTATGCTACTTGCACTTGACTAAAGCTAGACTGGGGGCAGTTAATGTCTAGGAAATGAGAAGGTGCTACTCCAATTCAAATATATCTTATACTTGGAGTTACCTACCCAGAATTTAGAGGAAAATCTTTTTTGAGGTCTTGTTCTCCTAGATTTCTTTCCTTCCTTCACCACCCCATCAACTCGCTACTTTTGTTAACCATTGCTTCCTGTCTGAAAAGATGGGCATTCTGGCTTGCAACCTTGTTGACTTGAGAAGCACAATACTACAGAACACATTATGGGCTAGCACTTGAATGGCAATTGAAATGTGGTCACATCCTTGAGAGGAGTGGTGACTTCTAGGAAGCTTCAAAGCTATCCTTTGATTCTGTTACCAGGTCCCTTTGCCCCTTGTCCCTTATCACATGGTCTTTATCCACAAGAACCACTAGCTATTGACAGTTTTTTTGCATACGAAGAATAAGAAGAAAGCTCAGAATGATCCCCTCTTCCTTCCCACCTCTGACCATTTTTATTAAAAACAATGAAAGAGTTTGTAGACAGGAAAAGATGGGGAAATGGCTTATCTCCTGACACCTTCTGCCTGAAGCAGAGACTTTGCATTAATAAAGCTGGTCCTCTTTGCAATGTGGGAGAGGTTCAACACACCCTACCAATAAAAACTGGTGATACTGAAAGAAGAATGGAGATACTATTAACAGTGCATTTCTACACCCACTAACTAGGAGTAAACCTTATTGAATTAAATGGGACTTCCTTCTGAGTAAACTTGTATAGGCTTGAAACGCAATATATTGGGGACATAGTGAATTGTGGGGGCAGTTGAGAGGGTGAGAATAAGTCATTGACTGATAGGGCAATGGGAACCAACAATTATGGGACAACAACACGAGGGAAAAATGGGGGAAGAGATGTTGATAAGAGTAAAGTGAACCTGAGTCGAAAGAGATAAGGAAAAAAGAAAGACAGTTTAGGACAGACAGAAGAAAGCTGTTCATGTTTCACATATAAAGCATATAAAGCAAGTGACAGCTGCTTAATGACAAAGGCTGGGATCCAGCAGCCATCCCATTATTGCAAGGATTTCCATGGGCACAATGGGACTTCCCCACCCTTACTGTGGCAAAAAGACTGATATTGATGAACTGGAAAAATAAAAATGTGGGTCTCTTCAATGAATAGACAGAAGATATGTACAATCTTGCAACACATGAACAAGTCATGTACAAACATAGACTTGTCATGGACATTTTTATAAACACTGCATTAGGTTAAGTTTAGAATAAGTAAAATAAGAACCTTGTAAATTTATAACTTTCATTTTCTTTTGTCTTTTTTTTATTACAAGAGTGTACCTTAACAATTGTCATTCTTTTCATGTCTTATTTTACCTTGTGCGCTTATAATTTTATAATGGGTATAATCCCCCCCCATTTTTCAATAAAGAACACACACACACATACAAACAAACAATGGGACTTCCTCACTTTTCTCCTCCTGTGTCTGCCCTGCACTCTCCCCAGATCTGTTCCAGAGGTAGAGGGAAATCACAAAACAGATTTAAAGGAGTGTTGGGGAGGGGGGAAGAGGGGAAGTCCCACCAGTGCTGACGGGATGGTTACTTTGTTCTACATCAGATACAAGGCACTGGTTTGTATCCAGGGATGTGCACCAGGTTTGCAGTTTTCAAAATTACTAACAAAGCATGTAATTCATTGTTTCATTCCACCTTTGAAGCAAGCATACACTGAAGGAGATGCTGCAAGTGTCCATGGGATTATGGCGCCCTGCCCCTTCCTTTCCTGAAATTTACAAAAATATTTAGCTTCACTTGATGCCAGTCATCTTTCCATCATAAAAGGTTCCTGCTGCATTAGCTTCACTTCATGCAAGAGATCTCCTTTCCAAAGTTGGCTAGCTGCAATGAACTGAGGGGTCTACACCACTTCCAACAGCAGTAGTAAGTGTTCTCTTGAACACAAAGAACCAGACACCCACATAATCATTACTCAAAATAACCCTTGAAAAGTGCTATGGTTGGTTTTTATCTCCCCTCTCTCTCCCGCACTACAGGTTGTGGGGGTAAGGTCAGATAACTAAGGTTATGTAACCAAATCGATCTTGTAAATGAACACCTTGTTATTGATTCAAATGTTTTGAAATGGTTTACAAAATCCACTGCAGATGAAGCATGGCAAATCGAAAGAACACCAACATTGTGAAACTGAAACTGTAGTGAACCAGAGAGGCCTGAGATCATATGAAAGCTGAACAAAGATGCATGCTATATTGAATTACCTCCCTAGTTGTTTATAATGTTGGCATAAGGCAAGTGGGAACATTTCTGCTCATGCAGTATAGGGTACCCAGTTTTTACTGATTCTCGCCTCCTGACACTAAGCTTTAACATTTCCCATCCACAGTATTGACATAGATGCTATCAATCTTCTCTAAGTCCAAAGGAAATCACTCAAGCCACATCTGTCTTCTCATGGGTGCCTTCCAACCATTATATGAAACATTTAATGGAGCACAGAGCCTGACCAATTCACTCTACTTTATAGAGATTATTTTGAATTAGAACACACATGATGAAATATCTGTGTGCACTTTGGAAAATGCCACCAAACCAACCTGATGGCATTTCAAGGTATCAGTTGATTTTAGTGCCATGCGTCACCCAAGTAATTCACTTTTAACGTACTTGTCAGGGGCTCAGGAGCAGAAGCACAGGGAAGAGGGGAGATGGAGAGCGAAGGGGAAGAATCTGAGGGCAGCGTAGGAGAAGATGACAGTGGCCCGAGAGATTCCATGAGCCTCTCCAGCGAATCGGAAGATTCACAGAAGGGGGCGCCGGTGGCCAGGGCAAGGGGGGTCCCAAGGGGGACACCCCAGAAGCAAGGGGCCAGCGGGGACTCCCAGAGCAGCAGTTGGAAATCAGGACCAGCTTCCCCACCAGAGCATAGTGGGGGGGGAAGAGTCCCAGGTATCGGGAGTAGCGTCTCCCCCAGCAGGGAGAGAAGAGGAGTCAGGGCTGACCACACCTCCATCGGAGAGTCAGACAACGGAGGGGAGGTCAGATCCGGCCAGTATCCCGGAAGAGGGAAGCAGTGACAGAAGTAGTGTAACGGTCAGGAGGAAGGTCACTGGGTTGGCGCGAGAGGCAAGTTCAAATGTACAGGAGCGCGGGACAGCAGAGAATGAGGATTGGGAACCGGGTCCTAAAGCCCGCCGGAGGCAGGGGGAGGAGCTAAGCGACTCAGCGTCAGAGGAGTCCAGAAAGGGGAATGCCCCAGCGGGCAGGAGGACCCAGAGGAGAAGAGAACAGCGGAAAAGGTGGAGCAGGGCTAGGATCTTAAACTGGTGTCAGAGGGGAGGAGATTCAGACGGGACTTCGCCGGTCTAAGGGTTTAAGACGTGGAGCTGCGCGCTGCGGCTTTAAAATGGAAACTGAACTTCAATAAAGACTTTTGTACATAACGACAGCCTGGTGTTGGTCCTCTGTGAGCTGGGACCCAGGGGCAGCTCTGACAGTACTTAATTTAGTTTATGAACACAATTACCTTGTTTTGAATGTGTTAATTATATGCATACTTAATCCCACCTCTGTAGTTTACTGTGATAACAACGACCTCCTATAATTATGAATGCCTACAGCCTATGGAAAATCTTGGAGGGGAATCTCACTCATTATAATTTATTTACTCCTCTTAATGTATTTTCTTCGCACATTTGTTTACCTTTACAATTTTGCAATGACTGTAATTTCTCAAAGTGCTTTCCTGTCCGATGTGATAATAAGGAATAAGGGCAAGAGCTTTCCATCCCGGTATGGAAATCACAGTCAGTCTTTCCCTTTATTTGGTGGCTTATTGTTTCCTCTTTGCAATTCTTCTATTAGTAATTTGAGCCTTCTTTTACATACAGAAGTGTTATTGCCACTATGGGTAAACATTTTAATATCACTTGCCACTATATGGAGTTCACCATATTACTTATATGTGGTCAACTTAACTGGACCAGCTCCAGTTAATATGTGCTAATATATGCTACACCAGTTCTGAAACTTCTCATATAGTGAATTTTGAAATTAACATGGAGGGGAGTTGCTGAAGGGTAACACAGAATTGCTTCTCCTGGGCTAAATCTTCCCCTTCCCTTTTGTTTACTGCTTGCTCCTGTTCCACAGTGGCAGTGGTGCTTCTCCAAGCAGCTGGTGGCCACCATTTCCACCCAGAAATCCCATCAGAAGAGACTTCTTGTTATGATAAGCAATAGCCTTTAATTAATACTCACTGTACTGAGAAGAAAAAGGCACTAAAGTGTCACTGTATCTAGAAACAGAAAGTAGCCTTCCTCAGTTGTGAGTTTAGTTTTCTCATTTTGCTTTCCCTCCTTCTGCTGTAACTGGCAATGGCTGATGCTGTTAAGAAAAGGGCCAGTCTAAACTTTATAGCTGTGTCCTTGGAATGAGACAAAGAAACTACTCTACAACAGTGGCAGAGGAAGCCGCTTGGGTGCCTGGGGTGGGGCGCACTGCCCATAGGGGTGGGGCGCACTGCCCTCCTCCCACTCAGCTGCCCTATAGCTGGGGGGAGGGGAGGCAGCGGATGGACCATTTGGACAGCACGGAGCCTGCGCACACCCAAGCCACCGCGTCTCTCACAGGAGAGAAACGTGGCTCAGGAGTGCTGCAGGCCCCGCGGTGAGTGCTGCCCGGCATTTTGTCAACCCCCCCCCCCATGGTGACATGCACCCCCCTTCCTCCACCGCTGCTCGACAATGCTTCTGAGATGAAAATGAGGTGCTCTTCCAGGAAGCTGACAGCAGCCATCCCTCCCCCCTCACCAGAAGTCCCTCACAACAATGCTATTGTTAGTATTGTAATGTCTCATTCTCACATTGCATAATGTTGCAGGTTACTTTTAATTACTTAATGAGTATGAGTATGAGTATGGGAACTATTTAAATGTCTCCTCCCTCTCTGCTCCCCTGCTGAAGAAGATGGCTCTGAAAGTAGTCTTGTTGTTTTGTTATTTGTTTTCTTTATTTGTTT
Source organism: Podarcis cretensis (assembly GCF_951804945.1). Classification (NCBI taxonomy): domain Eukaryota; kingdom Metazoa; phylum Chordata; class Lepidosauria; order Squamata; family Lacertidae; genus Podarcis; species Podarcis cretensis. The sequence goes on along the minus strand of NC_137170.1, from coordinate 68,997,188 downwards.
CTTTTATTTGTTTTCTAAATAAAACCTTTGATGTTGCTATTCCAACCACAGTTGCTTCTGCTGCAGTCTGCTGTAAAGGACTGAGTTTACTATCTGCAGACAGGCATTTAATGCTCAAAGCTACATGGTGACATGAGGGTGTTCTGAGGAGATTTGTCATGGCTAGTACAGCATCTCTGCTCAGAAAGGGCATTGCAGCTTGCTAGAGGGTGGAATAAAATGACTACTAAGCCAAGATGTGGCTCCGGACAGCGAAGAAGTGTCTCCGGACAGGGCTGGCCCCTGGCCTCTTAAGTGAGATGGGCGCACAACCCCAGAGTCTGTCAAGACTGGCCCGTACGGGCAGGGGTACCTTTACCTTTACCTAAGCCAAGATACGTTGTAGTTAGGGTTCACTTTTTCGTTCTTATCACAGATATACCAGCACAATGCAGCTCCCAAAGTACAGAGAGAGTCCTGTTCATTTGTTTTTGCCTCAATTACAATGAACTGGATACTCTGTGTCAACAGTTGTGAATTACAGTATTTATTTACTGAATTTATATCCTGCCCTTCTTCCCCAAGGAGCCCAGAGAGGCAAACGGATACACAATTTGAAAACAAAATCATTCTAAAATAGATTAAAATATTCCAAAAGTTAAAAACATACTTCCACCCAATGATCTAGGTTGCCTGGAACAGTATTCTTCAGCCACCAAGTGACTGGATAAACAGGAAGGTTTTCAAATTCCTCCTGGAAGTTAATAATGATTGAGACAGGCACACCTGACTAGGGAGGGCATTCCACAGTAGAAGTATATACATGTGTAAATTAATTTAATGATTTAAGCTTGGCTTTTAGCATTGAAAAAAATCCATATGGTACACATTTAATATACACCCCCAAAATGTCTGCAGAGCACCATAATGCCAAATCCGAGGCAAACTTATCAGGAAGTTAGGCTGACTGAGTTCAATGGGGCTTGCTCTCTGGTAAGCCCTGAAGTGTGAATGGCACCTTTTGACACCCAAACCAAAGCACAATCTCCATATTTTCTCAATTGCCTTCCTCCAGAATAAAACATGATATTTCAGAGAGTCAGGCTTGGTATTAGCTTCATACAAATATTGATTGTATCTTAAGCTTAGACTCTAGGCAGGTGTGGGGGCCTGAGGACCCAAGGGCCTGAGCTATGTAACTCAATCAACAGAGAACATGAAATCCATGACTTTGAAAAGTAGTGCAGGAGATGGTTCCCATATTCTCATTTAGTCCCCTTTCTACTTTATGCTAAACCACACTGCCTCTTCCCTCCTAATAAAGCCTTAGCTGGCGCATAGTGATAATTCTGGATGGTGGGCATATTCTTAGTCTTTTTATTGGACCCACGGCAAGCAAACCATTGATAAGCTAATAGAGCCAAGTTGCAGCCTCTCTGAGGCAGAGTTCTAGGCTTGCCAACTGTCTGTCTTGTAAGCCCACCAGATGGAATCTGAAAACTATGTGGCTTTATGCCCGAGCAGCTGCTCTGCATATTTCATTCATGGATATGCTTCAAAGGCAAGCCACAGAGGCTGCCTTGGCACTAACAGAGCGAGTCAATGCCCTCAGGATGATTTCCCCCTGCCAGCAGAAACATTCTGTTCTGCCGGATGCCTATTACGCTGTAGTCGTATATAGCAATGCCCTTGTGGTCCTCTGCTGGGTGCATTCCTCTTCAACCCTGTGTAGTCCTCTCACCAGTGTTCTGGGTCCTTGTTTACCTCTCAAACCCAGATCTGGAACTCTGTGTTTCAGGAGGAACTTTCAGGAGGAAAGAAGGTGCCACCAGATCTCCCTTAACATAACTGCTGTGTACCGTGCAGTTTGCCCCTAAATCAAAGTGGTATGCAATAATATAAAGAGATCCCTATCTAATCTGATATTCCTTCTTCTTTGATGGACTGAACTGCTTGATAGTGCAGAAGATGAAGGGTTCAGAAAAACAAAGAGAGAGAGTTCAGGTCTTGAAAAAATGTGGCAGTGGATGTGCTGGACTGTCATCTTGGCTCAGTAATGGACTAGATGAGAGCCAATAAACTGAAACTCAATCCAGATAAAACTGAGGAACTGTTAGTGGGCGGTTCCTTAGACTGGATGAACAGGAGGTGGCCTTAATTTGATTGGCTTACACTCTCTGAAGGAGCAGGTATGTAGCTTGGGGGTACCTCTGGAGCCATTGCTGTCACTTGAGGCTCTGGTGGCCCCGGTGGTGCAGAGTGCCTTCCACCAGCTTCAGCTAACTGGACAAGGATAGGATAACTTCTGTTGTCTGTGCTCTGGTAACCTCTAGATTAGATTACTTCAACATATTATACATAGGGCTTCCTCTGAAGACAGTTCAGAAACATCAGTTGGTAAAGAATTTGGTGGCCGGTTGCTCACCGAGGCAAGGCAGTTTGAGCATATTACACCGATTCTGGCCCAACTCAAAGTGCTGGTTTTTTACCTATAACACCTTAAACAATTCAGAACTGCAATATCTGAAGGACCGCCTCTGTCCATATGAACCAATCCAGTCCCTGAGATTATCATCTGAGACTCTTATTCCTGTGCCTCCTCCACTAGAACAAACTTTTTCTGTGGTGGCCCCCTGCTTGTGGAATGCTCTCTCGTTTGGTGCCTTCGATACATACCTTTTGGTGCCAGGCAAGACCATTCCTCTTCTCCATGTCATTTGGTGAATTAAACAATTTATAGCCTTTTAAACTGTGTGTTGTTGGGGGTATTGTTTGTTTATTACTATGTTATGTATTTTTGTGGTTTTATATTGTAAGCCACCTTGTGATACCTAGATGAAGTGCAGTATAGAAATTTAATAGATGATGATGATGATTATAGCCTTTACTTTAATGACACCAATGTTCATTTCCTGACATCTAGGTGACACTCCTCACATCTTCAAAATATTCAGGAAATTCCTCTCCTCACAGAATCCTAGGAGTTGTAGCTCTATGCAGAGAAATGTAACAAAGAATTCCCAGACCATCACCAACTTACAGTTCCCAGGATACTTTGAAGGTACCGGTAATTACTGTAATTAAAAGGGTATAAATCCAGCATACGCTTGTAGCATAAATATAATATTCCTTTGTTTTTTACGAGCAGATTCTTAAAGGAATGCAGTGCTAGATGATATGATATTTGCTACGAACTAAATTGCAAGGGCAATCTCAACCACTACAAAATATTAGTTTTGTCATTTAATTGTATGATAAATGTCAGCACGCTTAAGATAAGAAGGAGGCATTTTAAATAAATGCATCTTTTATGCTCTTTGGAACCCCAGGGAATTTTTGTACCTGCACCCCCAACTATCATTTTAAGTGCAGGTATTCTTGTGGAGAAGCTGGTAAAATATACATGTGCAGAAACATCTTTTCCCCGCTGCCCCTGGAATGGGAGGACACTGATCTGGTGAGAGATGAGAAGCTGAGGAGAACATTAACTGGAAAGACAGTGAGCATCTTTTCACCTCCTGGAACAATAAGGCAAAAAACACAAGTTGCCTTTCCCACCTAACGGCCTGTGGAGGGAAAGGAGTGGAGAAGCAGACTTTATTAAATATCTGTGATCTTTCTGCTCCCTCTCCTCTTCAGTGCTCCATGCAAGGCACTGCAGGGAAATTTGAGCTAGCCAGACCAGGGGTTTTGGTCTATATGAATTAGTGCTGTGCTGAAAACTGCACTCCATTTTCTCAAATGTTTTCTTCCTCCACAAAACAGACTCCAATTTTTATGCCTCACTTTCAGGGCACTTCAGAATTCCAGTGGGCGTGGGGTTTTGATCTCACTTCATAATTGTGACATGGCTGGAAGTAGTACCTATTTTGTCGTCTCCAGCATGCCACAGTCTCCCTGTGCTTCCTGATCTGAAAAGGCCCCATGGGAAAATTTATTTCATTATGGCTTTTCACTGAAGCCTAGCAGCACCTGGGAAGGCTGCAGAGTGTTGGAGAATGTGAATTTTATTTTTATTTTTTAGAATGAAATATATGACACTCACAAACACCCCTAAGCCACTACAAAATTAAGGTAAGTGCAACAAAAACAAAACAAAACCCTGCACCGCACATGGAAGAATTTCACTGAAATCTTCTGTCCCCTTTGATAATTTTGTCATACAATTTATTTTTCTAATTAATTGGTGGAGGAGGTAAAACACGCAGTAGAAATCTTTGGCACAGCACCGTTACCTATTCTGTTCATGGAACAAAATAAAGAAAACCCTGATCAGAATTGTAAGTGGAAGAGCAACAAGGCCTCATTTGAAATCCTGTAGCTAGTCCAGGGCCCTCTTAAAAACCCCGAAAGATTCCGTTGGCATGTTAATGCACATTACTCATTGATGAAAGAGGCTGAAAAACGCTTCGCATTATTCAACAAATTATACTAACAGTGCAGTCAACACAATAAATCCAAAAGCAATTTGAATCACAAGCATCTCAAAAAAATAACAGGGGAGTAACACAGAGAGATTAAGTTGTCTTTCTTGACCTGGTTTTTTGAAGGGCAAAACTTATTTAAACATCATCAGGAGATTTAAAAAGTATGTCAATGAATGATGAACACAAATTAAAATTACTGGGGGGAGAAATTAAGTTAATTTCAACTGGGAATGTTTATATGTAAAAATGTAATCAGAATCTTCTGTTGTAATGACTGTTAATTAAAACACCTATTATGTTTTGTTGGTGTATCTAGTCCAAACATGTGTAGATGCAAATTCTGACAGAATCCAACTCCCTTCAGCATTAAGAATAAAAGAAGCTTTTTAATTTGTTATCACTGGCAAGACATACATCCATAGTTTTCTTTACCCTTTAGAAGTCATGTGCCATGGAACAGCCTATGAAGCAATGCAGTGAAAGGAGACAAATTCTTGTTCATTTGATAAATTAGAACAGATACAATTTTTTGCACAAATCTGAAATACGGAAAGTTTTCATAATTCAAATTTGACAGTTTTGAAATTTAATTCAAAGGATACTTTTAAAAAAGGCAGTGCATGATTCAAGCCTGTGCCTTTTTTTCTGGGGGTACGCAGGGGTACGCATACCCCTAAACGTTTTGTGAACCTTTGTACTTTTGTCCATTTACTGTATTAATTTTCCTAATTTGAACTATAAAATGGTGATTTTCTTGAGTCAAAAAGAGAGTACCCCTAAACATTTTTTTTTAAAGCTCTGGAACTGAATTGTTTGCTCGATTAATTGTAGATTATTAGATTCCCAGTTTAAGCCACTGAGCCCTTAACAGATTAATTTAGCTCAAGATTTGTACGTAGAAAAGAGTCTAGGAAAGTACAACATTAGGATCTGTGTTCTGTGAGAGTAGTATTCTATTTCTGGATTGGCTGGGATAGTGACAAATTCTAGGAATATTGTCTTCTACCCTTGCTTGTCCGACAGAACAGAATCAATTGTCTTTGCTTTCCAGGCCCCACCTTCAGGCTGCAGGCCTCTTGGATTGTTGTTGTTGTTGTTGTTTAGTTGTTTAGTCGTGTCCGACTCTTCGTGACCCCGTGAACCAGAGCACGCCAGGCACTCCTGTCTTCCACTGCCTCCCACAGTTTGGTCAGACTCATGTTTGTAGCTTCGAGAACACCGTCCAACCATCTCGTCCTCTGTCGTCCCCTTCTCCTTGTGCCCTCAATCTTTCCCAACATCAGGGTCTTTTCCAGGGAGGATTAGAAAACACCAATACCAGATCTGTTCCACATATGACCACCCAATAATAGGGATGGGCAGAAATTCAGTTTAGCTCATAGTAACATTGAACCTACCAAATTAGAACTTCCTCAAAGCAACACAGGAACCAAAACACAGCCATCCTTCAAAATATAAACTCTCTGAATTTTGCAATGCAGTTCTCCAGTCATGTAATGTATAGAAAAATGCTTCTACTAGGGCAAAGTGTGACTAAGAATGCATACATTGGTGAAAGTAACACACACAAGTACATTATTTTATGGAAAATTTATTTGCAAACATCTTAGGCAGAAAGGTATTGGGAGAGGTTAGCACTAAAATGCTGATGAATTTTCATGCAGACCTTCTAAAAAATACTGCAAATTGATTTGAAAATGTGTAGAACATAGAAAAAAGAGAAACACTAGCTGCCCTGCTTATCTTGGGTTCCTTTCTTCCTTCATGTTCCCTTTGCACTTCTGGCTAGCAGGATGTTTGACAAACAGAAGATGCAGTTTTGCAAACCAACATTAAATCCCCATTGAGAAAGTTTCTAGTGAAATGCAAGATTGCAGTGTCTGCTCATGGCCATAGCTGTCAACTTTTCCCTTTTCTTGCAAGGAATCCTATTCGGAATAAGGGAATTTCCCTCCCTTAAAAAAAAGGAAACGCTGACAGCTATGCCCATGGCTAACAAGTCAGAACCACAAGCAGGGAGCAGCTATGATCACAGAATATTTGTTGGTTGTAGGGATTTGGCTTTGCTATTTATGTTCCTCAAAAAATAACTAGGAGGCTGCAAGGATGGAATTCAAAATCAGACTTGGATTCCTCTCTGCTTCCCCCCGAAAATAATGATATAACAGGAAGAAATCCCGACGAAAGAAGAATGGAGAATGAAGTTGATGGAATACGCAGAATTAGACAAGCTAACGGGGAGAATTCGGAACCGGCGAGACCAGAGATTTACCGAGGACTGAAATAAATTTACAGAGTATATTAAGAATATATGTGAAGGTCAATTAATGTTTGTAGGTTTTCAAGAAGCTCTGTGATAATAATGGAAAGAAATACTGTTTTATAATAATTGTTAAGATTAATTTGGTTTAAAAAAAAAACCCCAATATAGATGCAAGAAATGTGAATAACTGTGAAAACATGAAAATTTCCAGATAGACTGAAGGAAGTCTGAAAGTGGAAAGATTAGAATTGGATGTATAATTCAAAAGGAATGTTTTTCTTTTATTGTTAAATTTGAAAATTTTATAAATAAAAAAGAAAAAAAAGAAAATAATGATATAACATGCCTCATTAAATCCAAGGTTGTTCTCTTATTTAATATGGGATAAAATAGCATTACACATGTTAGATGTTCTCTCTAGGTTACAATTAGCCAGCTAGGTTCAGCTGAACTGATTGGGGGAAGGTAGGTTGCATCTGGCACAAACAGTGGGGTTATTTCTCCTGTCTGTAAAGCCCCATCTGTTGATCTGCATCACAGGTTGCTTTTTATTTTTGCTCATATTTGAGCATGACAGAATGCTGGCAACTTGCTATTATAGAGATATATTTCTATATACTGGTATTTTAAAATTGCACACGTGCTCGTGGGCTTATTATAGGGCTGTTGTTGTTTTAAAAAGAAAACTAGTAAAGAATACATTTGAAAGCGAACAAAAGGTATGTGTTCCTTTTGGACTGTAGTATATTCCAGATGTCTTGGAGAGTGTCCAAAGTAATTAAGGGTTCTTCCCATTCCAATCGAACAACATGGGAGTGTTCGTGCAAGTCACATCTGTGTCTGAAAGAATAGGATAGGTAATACGAGATCGCCTAATTATAGTCAGGGAAATGCTTTGGCCTTGCAGGAATCATGACAACTTTCTTTGATGTTGTTGTCCACCTCCTAGTCCCTTTGTAGAAGTGGGAATGACTTGCTTTCTCATGATCAGGAGATGGCAACTGTCTCCTAAGGCAGTCACAGAAAGTCACTTAGTGCTTACTTTGTACTGAGAAAAGTGGTGTATATGGCTGTCATACCAAAATCATACAATGTTTAGTGCTGCTTCAAAGCTTGTGGGATTGCAATCACATTGAGTCAAATGGAAGAGGGTAAGGAAACATTTCAAGAAATGCAAGGAATCCGTAGAGCCCAGTCTATATGTCAGAGGATATTTGGAAGACACGTGGGGCAGACCTGACTTTTAAACTAAGCAGGTTTGAGCCTACCAAATACAGTGGTACCTTAGGTTACATACGCTTCAGGTTACACACTCCACTAAGCCAGAAATAGTGCTTCAGGATAAGAACAGAAATCAGGCTCTGGCGGCACAGCGGCAGCAGGAGGCCCCATTAGCTAAAGTGGTGCTTCAGGTTAAGAACAGTTTCAGGTTAAGAATGGACCTCCGGAATGAATTAAGTACTTAACCCGAGGTACCACTGTACTCAAATGGGAGACCACCAGGGAATCTATTTTATGCTAGCCTGAGCACCTCAGGGGGAAGGGTTGAATGTAAATGTAACACCTTCCTAAATACAAATGAAGAACTTCATCAGCACTAATGTGCATCCTATACAATATTTGCAGACTCACCCTCTGAGTGTGAATCCTTATGAAATTAAAACAGCAGCACCCACACACGAAAGGGAGGTTTCTGCAGACATGGGGTGCCTCCTGAATGTCAGGGATTTCAAGTGCGTATTTGAAATTCAGATTTGTGCAATTTAAGTGGATTAAAAAGGGCTCTGTCACCCTAGGGCAAAGAATCCACTTTGAAAAATAATTGGGGATTTGCGGTTTGGAAAGTGATGGGAGATGCATTGAAAAGTGTGGTTATCTATGAATAACTAAGAAGCATGTAAACACACTGCAAGCAAATCAGGGTGAATGTTCATTATTGTGTAATCGCCCTGCAAACAAATCAGAACAAATCAACCCCCTGCTTGGCAGGGGGTTGGACTCGATGGCCCTTGTGGTCTCTTCCAACTCTATGATTCTATGATTCTATATGATTCAAATACTCAATAAAGACCAGATATAACTTCACCTCCACGTAAGCTTTGTAGAAGCCAATCAGGATGAAAGGTTGAGTGAAGAGCTACAACAGGAACAAGGGGGACATAAATATCTATATCGGGATTTGCTGCAGCTGTGGTTCCTGCTGCCTGAGGCAGTTGCCTCACCTTGCCCCATGGCTGGGCTAGTCCTGGTTCCTGTGTCCATGAAATTTGTCAGTTGCCTGCCCTGGATGGGGTTGCACTCCCACTGAAGGAGCAGGTACACAATCCAACGGTGCTTCTGGATCCAACTTTTTCACTGGAGGCCCAGGTCGCCTCAGTGACTAGAAGCACCTTTTACTAGCTACACCTCATATGACTGCTTCAACAGCCCCAGGACTGGGAAAGCTTGGGCACAGTAGATCAGGCACTGAGGACTTCAAGATTGGGTTACTGCGATGCACTCTCTACATGGAGCTTTCTTTGAGCTTGATTCAGAAACTGCCACAGTTGCTGATAGGAGAGGGGACCCCATCAGCATACAGCCCCTCTGCTCAGAGATCTGCACCGGTTGCTGATTTGTTACCATGCAAGTAACTAACTATTAAGACACGGGTGGCGCTGTGGTCTAAACCACTGAGCCTAGGGCTTGCTGATCAGAAGGTCGGCAGTTCAAATCCCCGCGACGGGGTGAGCTCCTGTTGCTCAGTCCCTGCTCCTGCCAACCTAGCAGTTCGAAAACACGTCGAAGTGCAAGTAGATAAATAGGTGCCACTCTGGCGGGAAGGTAAACGGCGTTTCCGTGCGCTGCTCTGGTTTGCCAAAAGTGGCTTAGTCATGCTGGCCACATGACCCGGAAGCTGTCTGTGGACAAATGCTGGCTCCCTCGGCCTATAGAGCGAGATGAGCGCTGCAACCCCAGAGTCGTCCGAGACTGGACCTAACAGTCAGGGGTACCTTTACCTTTTTAACTTACTATTAGTATATAAAGTCCTTAACAGCTTAATACCAGTTGACTTGCAGGATACTTCCACTCGACCACTTCAATCTGCGGAACAGACCCTGTTATAGGAGCCACATAATACTCCTTCTGCACGTGTAAGAAATCAATATTTTAATGTAGAACTCCCTACTTGTTGATGTCAGGCAGTCACTTTGACTGTACTCTTCTCAATGCCTGCTTAAAACGTTTTTGTTTAGACAAGCCTACCGAGACATGTGGATGTTGACAGGTTTTAATCTCTTTCACTGCCGATTTTAATTATTTTTAAATGTTTTAATTTTTTTTAAAAAACCAACAACCACATTATCGATAATTTTAATGTTTCTTGTAAACTGATTAGGGTTTTTACTACAGTCAAACAGTAAATAAACTCTTTTATATAAAATTAAGAAAGAAAGTAAAAAATCACAGAAGTTATATCCTGAGGAAATAACACAAGAAACTGTCTCATACAGAATCAGGCCACTGACACATCTGTCTCAGTATTGGATACAGTGATTGGCAGCAAGTCTCCAGGATTTCAGAGAAAGGTGTATTCTGACCCTGCCAGGAGATGTGGAATTTGAACCCAAGACCCTGAAAATGCAAAACACGAGCTCTACTATTGAGCTACAGCTGCTCTCTGTAGTCAGTCCTTAAGAAAGTTTTGTAGAACTCTCAGGGGAAAATACAGAAGAAATTTTTTAACCTATACTGTATTTTATTAAGGGAAATGTACAATTTCAATGCACAATTTCACTGAGGCTTTAAATAGCCTTAATGTAGCACACTCAATAATGAATATTTTATTATTTTTTATTTGTAAAGGCATGTTAGTAACATTCCATTTCACTTCCGGACTGTTTTTCATATTTTGTCGAGACATCTTCCAGAAGAAAATGAATTCCATCCAACATTGTCTGGGTTTTTCAAGGTCATTGCAGTAGCCCGTGTTTTCATGCAGTTTGCTAATTATGTGATTAATGCTTCAGGATATATATTCGGTGTGGCATTTCTTCTTACACGAAGGCAAGGCCAAGTGCACCCATTACATAAACAAACAAAAAGCATTAATCTTTCAATTCATAAATCATCCTCTACATCACAAGCGATCTGGATATTTTTGGGGAATCGTGGGAATTACTGCAAGATACAATCTGTCCTGAGCAGCCCAGCTCAATGTATTCAGCCCAATGTGTATGTCAGAAGAGATCATGCCGGCAGCATTCATTTAGCTGCTTTTCCATGCACAGCTATTATTCAGTCTCCCAGCACTTCTCATGACTCCAAGATGTTCCCTTTTTGCTTGTTATTTCTCCATTAAAACACAAACACACACACCTCTTTTCAACTTCTTACTTCACTGTTGTCTTTTGACGTTTGAACACAGAGGGGGAAACTACACATTACATGCAATTACATGTGAAGAATATCCAACATATTAAAAAAAAATGAAAAGCAGGTTTGGGAGGGTATGATTTGGAGTAAAGAAATGCAGAAGGGGAGGGAATGCACAACCCTATCCTTGTGTGCTATTTTCCCCACCCCCCAGCATCAAATGACAGGCAGCATATAAAATATTTTAAAATAAGTAAATATAACCCTACGAGCAAAGCATGTACTCTGTCGTCAAGCAGCGAGTGGCTCCACCTTCGCAACCGGTTGATGCTAATCTATTGCTGAATGTCACATAAATATTGTATGGAAATTTGAGCCAGAAGCGCACTGGAAAGAAAATGATAGATAGAAAGGCTAGGATGGGGGGCATTCAGTGATAATGACCCAGAGGCAACATGAGGACATGTCACTACTTTTTAATGAAGGTTATTCACTTTCATGTGAAGAAATCCAAAAGCGTTGACTCAGGGTGAGCCGCAAACTGCAACAGCTATTTCTTCGAGGGTAAAATTACAGTACCAGGAGGCAACAGTTCTCATAGTCCTAGCCAAATGGTGCTGATTGTTTCATGGGGGATAATTTTGAGCTCCTTGAGCCATTTCCTGTAGCACTGAATCCCACAGGTTACTGTTTTTATGAGCACTGGTGCCCTTAGCGTACATGGCGGTAGGATGTAAGATGACAAAGAGCAAATCAGCAAGGGTGTAAATGTAATTATATGCAAACGTAATACAGATTCATAATGTTACAACATGTGATCCCATAAAATTATAGCCTGCCAAAAGCACAGAACGGGAGCGGCCAGGGAACACTAACCACAGAAGCTAGTAACTATAAGTAAATTTAGAAAAGAAAGATCCTCCTGCTGATGCAAGTGAAAAAAATATAGCGAGGTCACATGTTGAACAAATCCCTCAAAGTCATCATTCCGTGTTCCCTGGGGAGTTTTCATATGTTAGAGCTGACCAGCCCTTTTCCTGTTGTTAGGCTCAAGCTGACTGACATGGACAGTGACTGAAAGAAGGGTGAGAATGACCAGATAAATCTTTTATTTAACTCTTTGGATACAATGAGCATCCAAATGGGTTTGGATATCAAGGGCTATTAGTATAAATCCACACCATAAATCCACTGTCATTCCATTGCTCTAATTATGATAAAAGATCCAGAAGGGCTAAACTTCGTATACGCCATAAGGCTAACAGATTTAAATCCATGGAAGTGGTAATAATAACCAAGCAGATGATAAGGTTTGTTTCAGTTCCTTGTTCTGTCCCACATTTCTGGTTGGGGTGAAGGAGCCAGATTTTGAGAGATAGTAGGTCAGAGATATCCTATAAGTTGCCAGGATGTGAAATGAAGAACTACAGTGGTACCTCGGGTTAAGTACTTAATTCATTCTGGAGGTCTGTTCTTAACCTGAAACTGTTCTTAACCTGAAGCACCACTTTAGCTAATGGGGCCGCCGCACCACCGGAGCCCGATTTCTGTTCTCATCCTGAAGCAAAGTTCTTAACCCGAGGTACTACTTCTGGGTTAGCGGAGTCTGTAACCTGAAGCGTATGTAACCTGAAGCGTATGTAACCCGAGGTACCACTGCAATTTAATCGCATCGTAAGCAATTTTACTTGCTGAGAGATGGCTCTGGAGGAATTTTATCTACACTTTTTTTATCAGGCCAGTGGCCTATCTAGTACAGTATCCTGTGTTCACAGCGGCCAGCTAGATAAATCACGTGAAGCCGCCAAGCAGAACATGAGCGCAAGAGCATTCTTTGGCTCCTGAGGTTTCCAGCAACTGGCATTCAGAGGTATAGTACTTCCGACCACAGAGGCAAAGTGTAGCCATTGTAGCTAGTAGCTGCTGAAAGTCTTCTCCTCTAGGAATAAGGCTATGAGGTCACAGAGACTGAAGTGCAGATTGCATACCCAAAGTATCTGAAGCACTCATTTTACATGAAATACATCACAGCATAATGATTTTGCTTTCCACTCCTTTTTATACACTAAGCCGAGAAGCAAAAATAAATAAATAAAACACAATGTTTTGGGAAGAACCAACTTCTGGAGCAGATGTGATTGTTTCAAGCATGTCTTAATTTCACAGTTATTTGAGAAAGGGCTCAGTTCCCAAAGACAGTAAATTGTTTCTCTTAGAAAATCTACAATTTAAATTGCTTTAATTACTACAAATCTCTAAAAGAATCCTAATGAGAAATATTTCCTTTGATCGGTTTCTCAAAAGAATGGCAGTAATTGGCTCTATAGCAACGATAGATTGCTTTCTAAATTATCCATTTTCCAAGTCTTCTTTTTCTAATCCAATTTCCAGACCCAAAGTGATGATGATGAGGTGGCTACCTTTTTTCTGGTTTAATATATCTCACTGACAAGAAATAATAGACAATATCCCCAATTTTCTCCCTATTTTAAATATTTCATTGTTTTCTTAATTTATGTCCTCTTCATGATTTTCTCTCATTCACTGGCAGTCAGATGTATCTACTATTATTTCCGCAGTCTCCATGGTTATCATTTAACTAGTTTATATATTAACACCTCATTTTTAAAAGAAGAAAAACACTAGATTCACCACCAGTACTTTATTCACATGTCTTAAAATGTGATTATTATTTTTTTAGAAAAAAAGGTTCGCAAAAGTCACCTCTGAATGCAATCCAGGAAGTTAAAGTAATATTTCACTCTGACATGTTTCATGTTCTTTAAAACTGACATTTTCAGACCATAATGGGAAGGGACTAGAATCCAGGATGTATTCTCAGTGCAGCTTACAACAATAAACAATGAAATACAATGCTGTTGACAACTGTTATATCCTGGACACAGAACACAGAAAAAGAATACAAACACCTAGCTTAAAACATCAGGGAAAATAAAATTAAAAGTTTTTGCCCTATGATCAAGAGGTGTAGGGCTTAAAGATCAATACCAGCATTTTAACTGAGCCAAAAACAGAACAAGTTCCAATGAAGTTGTTTAAAAACAGGTATGATGCACATGGATCTTGCCACCTGGTCCTTGTTAAAAAAAAATAGCTCAGCCCCCAACATCCCTTATTGTGTGGGCTCCTCTTTGATATTTGTTTTTGATCAGGAAGATCTGAAGGGAGTGCCAGCGTCCATTTGACTTAACGTGGCTGGAAGTCTCAGGCTGCGTACACGCTAAACCATTTGTAGCCCCCAAAATGTAATTTTTGTGAATCCAGAATTATTCATGACCATCTTCTTCATGCTGCTTTCAATCTAGGCTGGATCTAGGAACGTCTAAGAAGCGATTCAGTTAAATGTGTTGTAAACTCATTCAGGGAAATCCGGTAGGGAAAGATGGGACTCCACAGAGCTATCTGGTGTCACAGTGTTATATCACATATACAACACATATAAAAGGAATATCTTTACCAATCTAGCTGAGCACCTAGATTGATTCTAGATCCTGCCATCCACAAGGGTGGTTGGGGTTATTTGATGCACATTTGAAAACCCGCCTGTGGACTAGGCTCCCCATGCTTTTTCCTCCCTGCACATACCCCAGGTGAATGAAGGAAGTGGTGATTGCAGTCTTGGTATACACCTACTCACACTGCCATTGGGCAGGTGTGTATAAACCCCTACCTCCAGTTGTCAGAAGAAGAAGAAGAGTTTGGCTTTGATATTCTGCTTTATCACTACCCTAAGGAGTCTCAAAGTGGCTAACATTCTCCTTTCCCTTCCTCCCCCACAACAAACACTCTGTGAGGTGAGTGGGGTTGAGAGACTTCAGAGAAGTGTGACTGGCCAAAGGTCACCCAGCAGCTGCATGTGGAGGAGTGGAGACGTGAACCTGGTTCCCCAGATTGCAAGACTACCACTCTTAACCACTATACCACACTGGCTCTAAACCACCCAGATCTGCTTTCATCTGTTTCTGAAAGGACACACTGTGAGGGCTAATGCAGAATCAATGTGCAATGAGGCTTTTATATTCAGAATGAAACCAGTTTCTCAAGAAGTGCTTTTTGGGGAGGGGAGAATATCCAATACAGTGGTGCCTCGCAAGACGAAAAGAATCCGTTCCGGGATTCTCTTCATCTAGCGGTTTTTTCGTCTTGCGAAGCAAGCCCATTGACGGCTTAGCGGATTAGCGCTATTAGCGGCTTAGCGGCTTTTAGCGGCTTTTAGTGGCTTATCGGCTTAGCGGATCAGCTGATAAGCGTCTTAGCGGCTTAGAAAAAGGGGGGGAAGGAAAAAAACCCCGCAGGAACTCGCAAGACATTTTCGTCTTGCGAAGCAAACCTATAGGGAAATTCGTTTTGCGAAGCGCCTCCAAAATGGAAAACCCTTTCGTCTAGCGGGTTTTCCGTCTTGCGAGGCGTTCGTCTTGCGGGGCACCACTGTAGATGTAGGTTGTGTGTGGACTGTGTAGACAGAAGATAGAAGTACTCTTTCTCCATGGATTCCAGAATAAAATGTTGTGTTTACCGCCTCGTTGTCATCTGGGACTCTGCCTTATCGGGATTCATAATTGTGTGGAAGCTTCCAAGTGTGCTTGATCTAGTTCTTTAGGATCAGTTTATTTACACTTGATTTAAAATCAAATGAATTTGTTCAGTTTGTTCATTTCTCTCACATTATAAATTTCAGTCATTGAAATAACCGAGTCTGACTGCTCATTTTGCAGAAAAGCAATATGCACTTTCTCGCAAACATGCCAACAAGAAACATGTCTGAATCTTTGTACAGATTTCTGAAGACAGTGATAAATGTCAGGAAATAAAACCTGTCATGTTGTATTTGAGGTAGCAAAGGACAACACACATTAAGCCTCCAAATTTGGGCCTATATATCTACAGAGTCTTTTGTGTTGTTCTTTTTTAAAGTAGGACGTCAAAAGACAAAGTTTTTGAGATGTGCTCTAAGCAAGCAACACCGTGGTGGGTGGTAGCGACCATTTTTGCTGTTTCTCAGGACAAATATTTAACTCTCTTCCCCCCCTACCCTGTCTCGACTTTCAGGGCTCCAAAACCTTTTGCAGTGCAGTAGGTCCTGTGGTTTCCTCCCCACAGGTCTTTGTCACAATAGTAGGAGGGGTTGCGTTTGTCTTCCTGTCTTCATAATACGGTGAAGATTAGAAAGGTCACTGCAGATACACTGTGAAAGCCTTCAGTCATCTCTATCGCCTTTGTCCTCTTAAAAATCATGTAATAAGATAACAAAACCAGCACACTCAAAGGGGCAGTAGCCCACTGACACTCATTCTTAAGCAGGCGCCTACAGCTGGTCCAGAGGGCACAGAGCAAACGCACGCTGAGCCGCTGCCTGCAGAGCTTTTGTCCTCTGCTTTGCTAGGGATGGGAGATGCATCTTCCACTCAAGTTTTCAACAAGTTGCAAGTGCTGATTGGCAAATCTACTTGTCTTATTACCAGCGCTGTCCACTGTTAACAGGCCTTTAGCTATCCATTTTCCATTTTCAAAGACTCACCTCTATATCGCTAGAGAACTGTTCAGGACTGTTGACAGTCACAAGGGAATGCTGCTAACCCCACATACTGCTGAAAAAGTCCAAAAGTAGGAAGTTGTCATTATTTTCATATTCCTAAACCCTATGCAAAGCTTACTGAGAATATTATTACATTCTGCAAAGATTAAAAAATACAACAACACACCATGTAGTGTTGATTTAATGCCCTTGAACTTTAGCTCACGCAAGCTATTACAAGGGTGGCCATTGTGGTAAGATGTTGTGGACTACAACTTCCAGCAGTTCCATTCATGCCTGGGCAGTCAGGGATGATGGGACTTGTAGTTGCCAACTTCTGGACATTAGGCACCCCAGAGTTATTCCTTATGAATAACACAAAATTTGCAAAAGAACAGCATCTTCCTGCAGCCACTTTTGCATTGCTAGCAGTGAGCAATCAATTTGTAGTTCAGAAAATAAGAGATTAATTTTTCAATCAACTTCATTTTTTTTCTAGACATTTGATACTTGGAGGCTATAGTCATGAAAAATGAGAATGTCTATGATAGGACTGCGATATGATCATGTGGTGGTGATGATAATAATAGTAAACAGTTCATTATAGCATACATCAAAGAAATATGAGAACTTGTTATGCAAGAATTGCTTTAAGAGAGCTAGATATTCCTGTCCCTCCAGTGCTCAACCCTACGTTGCCCTGCCAGCTAATCTATTTGCCTGTGGCAGACACTGGAGCTTCACATGCTGCCTTAACTATGGTCCTTCCAGAGGCATTGGCTTCTCTAGCAGATTGGGGACCCCCAACCCCAATGCAATGTCACACGCACAACATCACAAGGTGACAGGGGGCAAAGGCGAACACCCTCTGAAAATTGAGGAGGCCTGCTCATCTAAAAAAATCCTTTTTTGGTGGGGGAGGGACTGCCTCGGCCCCTAGGAGTTGCCGCCTATGGGTCCTTCTGTGTGGGGTACCCATACGGCTCACTCAGGGCCGGATTTAGGTTTGATGAGACCCTAAGCTACTGAAGGTAATGGGGCCCTTTATATGTGATATTTTAGGGAGAAGGCTAGCAGGTGGGGCCCATTACTTACATCATAGGAGCCTACACAACACAAAACACTGTTGCTGTATGTAGGTTTTATTTTATTTGTTTTTTTATCTTATATTTTGGAAATGTACATCCAATTTAATTTTGGGGGAGGCAAGAAAGTGGAGCCCTAAGCTATAGCATGTTTAGGTAAAGGTAAAGGTCCAGTCGTGACCGACTCTGGGGTTGCGGCGCTCATCTCGCTTTATTGGTTTTTTAAAAAAAATTAAAACATTTAAAAATAATTAAAATCGGCAGTGAAAGAGATTAAAACCTGTCAACATCCACATGTCTCGGTAGACTTGTCTAAACAAAAACGTTTTAAGCAGGCATTGAGAAGAGTACAGTCAAAGTGACTGCCTGACATCAACAAATAGGGAGTTCTACATTAAAATATTGATTTCTTACACGTGCAGAAGGAGTATTATGTGGCTCCTATAACAGGGTCTGTTCCGCAGATTGAAGTGGTCGAGTGGAAGTATCCTGCAAGTCAACTGGTCTTAAGCTGTTAAGGACTTTATATACTAATAGTAAGTTAAAAAGGTAAAGGTACCCCTGACTGTTAGGTCCAGTCTCGGACGACTCTGGGGTTGCAGCGCTCATCTCGCTCTATAGGCCGAGGGAGCCAGCATTTGTCCACAGACAGCTTCTGGGTCATGTGGCCAGCATGACTAAGCCACTTCTGGCGAACCAGAGCAGCACACGGAAACGCCGTTTACCTTCCCGCTGGAGCGGTACCTATTTCTCTACTTGCACTTTGACGTGCTTTCGAACTGCTAGGCTGGCCGTCGCAGGGATTCAAACTGCCGACCTTCTGATCGGCAAGTCCTAGGCTCTGTGGTTTAACCCACAGTGCCACCTGCGTCTCTCTATAGTTTATACATAAATCCAGCACTTGGCTCACTCCAATTGATCATTTTAGGGTTTCTGTGGATTGGCTTTACACAAGTAAAATGCCAAAATGGTAATGACATTCTAGTGTGATTCATGTCTCTAGCCCATAGAGCAGATGCCCCTTTAAATGTTGCTGAATGGGGGCTCCCATCTTCCCTGCTCTTGGGCCCTGCTGCCTGGGGCTGGTAGGATATGGAGCACAGTGGCATATGGAAGGCCCAGGTTAGCCACCCTTGCCATAGAGGTACATGTCTACTTCAAAACAGCTTTACCCTCATGTACCTTTCAGATAAAATCAGCTCTGTTATAATCAGCAGGCATTTTCATCGGTGTCCATCAAGGGAGATAAGTACGGTATGTGGAAATAAGTTTCTCCTCCTGTAATGGTGTTGCAATGCTCATGCAGGCCTTGTTAAACTGGCTAGATTCATAGTTCAGTGTGGACAGGATGAATGTGTATCTCCATCCAGCGGACATTTTTATTGTGTGTGATTATTTAAGCAGGATTTGAGCCAGACAGGGCCTTTGCCACCTGTTTGAGAGAAAATTGTACTTAGGCATGATTGATGCTTGAAGTCAGAAAATGTTAGCCTCATATGGTCTGTCTGTCCATCTTTCTCTGTGTGTTTCCTCCTTTATGAAACCTGAGTATTTATTTTCTCTCCTCTTTTGTTATGTAGGCTTGATATAGGTAAAGGTAAAGGGACCATTAGGTCCAGTCGTGACTGACTCTGGGGCTGCGGCGCTCATCTTGCTTTATTGGCCAAGGGAGCTGGCGTACAGCTTCCGGGTCATGTGGCCAGCATGACTAAGCCGCTTCTGGCGAACCAGAGCAGCGCACGGAAACACCGTTTACCTTCCCGCCGGAGTGGTACCTATTATCTACTTGCACTTTGACGTACTTTTGAACTGCTAGGTTGGCAGGAGCTGGGACCGAGCAACGGGAGCTCACCCCATCGCAGGGTTCGAACCGCTGACCTTCTGATCGGCAAGTCCTAGGCTCTGCGGTTTAACCCACAGTGCTACCCGCATCCCAAGGCTTGATATAGTTTACAGCTAATTGCATGCATTAAATAGGAAAAACGCTAGGTAAGTATATATAAAAAATCAGTTGAGGGGTTGCAGATAGGAAGCCTGCTGCTTCTATATACATCTCCCTGGATTCCCCCTCTGTCTAGGAAAATGTAAGGACTGTAGTTCTTTGACAGCGAACAGGTCTTTAAAATATATATATATATATATATATAATCAAGAACACATAATTCAATGGCATATGAGAATGAAGAAATTAAGGGGGGAAAGCTCTAAAACAATGTTCTGCACTCTCACTAAACAACCAAAATAAAGATAGGGGGAACTTAGCAGGGCAGGGAATAAAACCAATATAATTTACTATACAATAAGTGGTTGCATTTGGGGAAGTAGTTGACCTCCAATTCATAGATCCTCATGAACAGTGACAGGACTGCATATGTGCTTTAGCCCTGTGAATAAGGTCTTGGATCTAAACCTCCATTTGTGAATGGCATATGTGAGAAACACATGCTTCTTCCTTCATGCTGCAGAAGTTAACATGAATGGCTATTTTTTTCATCATTGCTATCTGTAGAGTTAAAAAAAAAAAAAAAGGATGACACTAGTGTTAAGTTGTGGGTGAACATATCAGACAGCGATTCTTCAGACAGCTCTTGTTTATTCACAGGCCAGAACAGAACTGAATAGAATGGTTCAGCCAGCCTGCTTATATAGACCTCCACTACAACGCAACAGTAACCACTTTCTGTAACTATCCAATGACTGAATGCCACTTTCAATCCCTTATTTGCATATGTGGATCTGAGTGAAAACTATCTACAGTATCCCCCTGCTGGCCCAGGGTGAGAACTTCAGTACATAACAACTAGCACTATTGACTGTCCTTGCCAGTAGTTGTATATATGGAAAACACTGTTTCTGCATTTCCATATCTTCAAACCCTGTTCTGGGCCCTATGAAAACTTTTAATTCTAAAAATGTGTCCTAGCTAGATGCAGAAGGGCTGGTTGCATTTGCAAACAGTGATAAGAACACTTCTCGTGTACGAGGCAGGCAGGAATATGCCTCATAGTTCCCCAAGCTTTTAGAATGCCCTTACTTTCTGTAGCACTGCTCTGACCTGCCCATACCTTCTATGCTTGTATCTTTTGTTGTCTTCTGGTTTCATGCGCTACCGCTTGGCTGCATCTGGCCATACGGATCCCTATTTTCTGGGTCAGTCTGAGGAGCAGTCCAGGGAACCAGAGAACTTCTGTGAAGACCTGGCAGATGGAATAGGTGTCCACAAGGGAGTTGTCCAGCAGCACCAGCGAAGTCCATGCCCAAAGTCAGAAGGCCAAGCACTGAATTACAGGGAAGCAGTCCAAGAGGCAGCCAGATCAAGGAGCAGGTGTGACTGTTCTGCTGTGACCTGATGGTTTTTATGACCGGCTTGGCTGCCCTCACCCTTTCTGGGGAAATAGTAAGACCTTGATGCTGACAAGGCTATGGTTCTTTCTTCTGAGCATTGCAATGAGGTGCCTAGCATGGCCAAGAAATATTGAGTGGTAATCACAGGATCCAGAGCTGGAGAGGGGTGCACCCAGTTGGTTTCATTTGGTTCCTTACTTCTGTAAGTTTTCTGGATAACAATGTTTCCCTGGAGTAGGAGCTCCTTTGTGGTGCTCTAATTCCAGCTGGTTCGTGGTAAAATGTGTACTGAGGTCAACTTCTGATGAGGAGGTCTCACCTGATTTCGGTTTTGGGAGCTGACAGGTCTTAACATTGGCCAGTGTATAACAATTCATAGGATTACTAGCCTTTGGTCAACAACCTTTTGTGTTGTTGAAATATGATCAGTCAATCAATACTTGTATTTCAAGAAGCCTGACTTTGTCATTTCATTGCTCGGTTTGTACATCCAGTTTGCGTATTTTTGTCAATTTTATCTGACACCTTCTCAAGAGAATCTTAAATTATTTGCACACAGCAACTGATCCAAACTGAGCAGCACGTGATACAAAGCAAAAAATCAAAGATCAATATATTTCTTTAAACAGGAGCAAAATATGGGCTTATGAGCATTTCTTAATCTTCCTGACTCAAGCATTGCATATTAAAGTATTCATGACACTAATCTTGATTTCTCACCTAGTTAATTATAGCGTGAAACCAAACAAATAGGACCTATTCATCTTAAACAAATGAAGAAAGGAGAGGCCTATATCAAAATGCTTCAGCGCTCCCCTCCTTTTTCTACCTGTTTATTAAAGCATTATTTTGTGTGTGTCTGATGTTCTGCTGCTAATCTCAGTTTTGGTGATCTTCATTACCACTCCCATATTCACACTTCACTTAGAAAAATCTAAAGGAGTATAAAAGCAAAATTGTTCACCAGTGCATTTGCTTATCGCTCCTTATTTTATTACTCCATTGTTTTCTACCCCAACGTCCTGAGGCAGGTTTCTGCCTTTTGTAGTGCTTACTGATATAGGTGTGTCTTTAGCTGCCTGTGGGAGTCAGTTTGGGGTTACAAGTATGATAATATCTCTAATTAACCGGAGCAATTAACATGGAGAGAAGAGCTTGCCCTGTAACATTTAGTCCTTATTCCAACATGAGGCAGAGAGAAAATATTGTTATAAAAGCTACATTGCAAAGAATTACATGTTTGGAAGTAGAAAAATTGCTGGAAATCCCCCCCAATATACACATAGAGAGGTGTAAACAAAGCTTTCTTTCTTTCTTTCTTTCTTTCTTTCTTTCTTTCTTTCTCTCTCTCTCTCTCTCTCTCTCAGGGTGCTTTTCAAAGCACCTAAGTTAATGAGGGGGTGATCTCTGAGGAGGAAAAAAACCCAAGAAGACAATTGTAGACCTTGATTTGTAGACAATTAAAATTCATTAACAGCATGTTGCTCCAGAACCAGAACCAAGATCTACTTTAATTTATTTTATTTTATTTATAAAAAAATATTTATATGCAGCTGTTCATAAAATATAGCAGAGCAGTGTACAATAATTATGTACAATAGGAAACCATATAAAATGTTAAAATCATAAATCAGCTAGCTATTATGAAAAGATCTATTCCTAATTGCCCGCATAAGCCTGATGGAATAGAAGAGTTTTCACTAGGCATTTTAAAGTTGAAACAGAAGGCACCTGTTCAAATAATACTGACTAACTTAGGAGACCCTCTGGAAGGCCTTAGTTCTCAGCCTAACCTACATCACATAGTTGTTGAGGGGGTAAAATGGGGAGGGGAAGAACCATGCAGACCGCCTTGAGCTTGTTGGAAGAAATGGATGGTTTCTGCTATGAACTGAGATGTTTTCTGGTTGCCAGAACAGGAAGTCTATCCGTTAAGAAACAATGGAGGGGCTGACCTAGAATACAAGTTTCTCAAAGGCCAGGTGCACCCAGGTGCAGCCCTAAGTGGTAAAGAAATTCTTGAATGATGGGGGGGGGGGAATGCTGTGGATAAGGGGTTTACAATCTAAAATAGACATGGGAAAACAATAGAGGAGAGGAGTATAGAGCCTACTCTGCCTTCTGTGGCTGTGCTCTACACAAGTACACGTGTGTGTGTGTGTGTGTGTGTGTGTAGAGTCCCTTCTGACATGCTCCACCCCTGAGTTGATTCTTGGAACCCATGAGCATTAATACAGAGGTTGCTGGCATTGAAGTGCCTTCAGCATTTGCTGTGTAATCCTCGTTACAAAGGAACAGCACTGATTTATATAGGGGAATAGGGCTCTGTTGACAGCTCTCAGATTTCCACATGAATGTCAAAAGGAACAGGAGGAAACTGAAAAAAGCCCCTTTATAAAAATATTGACAAAGGGAATACTGTCTGGAATGGCAAAAGAATATCCCTAAAAACTTGTTAGCACTGAAATATTCCTCACCACAGAGATCTTGAGCAATGTAATAAATGTCTCTGAGAATTATTGGGCCAGGGTCTAAAGAGAGTTTGAAACTTAATAAATTTTCATAAATCACTTTAACGCCTCAGATGAAATATGCTACATACATAAAAAGCTTTATTACTATTTCCACAGAGACTTAAATTATAGCATAACCTCTGGCATAGCTAAGGGGGTGCAGGAAAGTTATTGAATTATTTTACTGAAAGTGGAGATAAGAGTCTTGATTTTTGAAGATATGCCTGGAAGATATGCATAAAGAACAAGATTTGATTTGGGTCCTGCTTCAGGAATTCAGATAGTTGATTGTTTCATTTTAGACCACTTTGACCAGGACCAGGACCCACTTTGCCTGAAGGTCAAATCAAAGTCTTGTTTTCTTGTTTTGCAAGTTGGAAGCATTGACTAACGTAGGAAAAGGAACAAATAATGGTAACATTTTAAAGGAATTTGATTAAATGTGCAGGAATACTAGCACCTGCTGAATGGATAAAACTTGCCAAGTGAACTTCACTTTCTCCCTGATATGATAGTGGGGGTTTTTTAATTTGCAGGGAGGTTTTTAGGGTTGCGTGCATGTTTTTAATCTGAGAGTGTATCTACATCTGCAGCTTGAAATGCTATGGCCCTCAGGATTTTACCACCTTTGTTTTGCTTAATTTGAGACTGTGGGATGTGATACATAAGTAGCAGTCAAGTACAACATTCCTTGTTTTCCTACAGTGGACATGTGGGGGAATGTTTGGTCCAGCCAGTCAAAAACTTCCTGTTTCCTCCTGGCTGGGACATACTTCCTTTGCATGTGACTAGAGGTGGGCGTGGCCTTATTTGTCTAGGTAACAAAAGGAACAGGGCATGCACACTCTCTCTCTCTCTTTGACTTCCTCCATTGTTGGAGCAGTAGATTTTAGCTAGAATTGCTCTGTTGGCTCTCAGCCAAAGAGGACACTGGTACTATCTCCATATGGGATAGATCCACATGTATATACTTTGTGACTAAGTCTGCCTTCAGGGATCCAACTGTAAACTGATGATGTGAGTAAACTTCTTTTATATACTTTACACAAGTTTGTGGTGTGTTTATTCTTTTAAGAGGGATGTAAGGGAACTTACCAGGAATCTAATATGGAGAGGCATAAAGAAGCCTGCAACCAGCTATCTGCTGTGCGTTTAAAAGGGGAATGTAAAACTCCGCTAAGTTATAGAACTTGCTAGCGCAAGTTAGGAAGGATATTAATAAACAATATATCCTCTCCTGCCTCCCTGAACATTCCCACAGAGACCAAATTTCAGACTGGATCCACACATTTAGCAGAATGTGGTGGGTGGTAGAATGATGATGTGGCGCAATGCACTGCACTACTGTTAGTGGAGGATACTTCTTCTGCATGCTTCACCACATTGAATAAAGAAGTTTCCTGAAAAAAATTAAATGCTAAGGAGAGTAGCTTCAAGGCAGCCCTGCTTATGCCTGCAATGCTAGTTTTCTACCTCCGAAGACAGTTTTTTAAAACACAAAGGAACTTTAAAAAATCTCACACAAACACAATTCAAAAGGGTACAGTCTGTTTTGCCACTTCAGCATTTTCTTATCTCATTCTGCTGCCGATTGAAGTCACCAAGTGTACACCTCTGAAAGGCTATTCATATATCGGGGTGTGTGTGTGTGGAGGCTACCTTTTGGGTTTCCATATTCTAAACGGGCAAATTCTGGGCAGTTTAGTCATTCAACCCATAAGGGGGGCAAAATGAGGTCACCTGTATGATCATTATAGCCTCTTTCTGTCTTCCACAATTTATTCATTTTTGTTTTTATTTCAACTATTCCTGCCTTGCTATACAAGAGGAGTTACATAAACAATTCCAGACAGTTGGATTAAAGGATAAAAGTAAGTAATGCTTAAATCTAGGCTGCGTAAATTTTAAAGAAAAGCGACTAAATGAATTTTCCTGTCTTTTGAATAAACCCGAAGTTACCTTTTGAACTTGGGGAGAAAAACAGGAGAGGCCTGTGCACAGGGGGCTGAGTAACAGGGGAAGATTTGTACAATCTGCAT
The DNA here is from genome assembly GCF_951804945.1 of Podarcis cretensis. Lineage (NCBI taxonomy): Eukaryota > Metazoa > Chordata > Lepidosauria > Squamata > Lacertidae > Podarcis > Podarcis cretensis. Next base: position 68,971,645 of record NC_137170.1, on the reverse strand, counting down.
GCAGCCAGGTCTGCACAGGCTGATAATATCATTTGTTCGTTCTGGCACAGGTCTCTAGAAGTAGGGTTCTTGAACTTGGAGGTGCATGAAAATCACTTGAGGCCCACCAGTCACAAAATGGAGACAGAGATTGGCATTATCTACTGGCAATTACTGTCATCACTTTCTGTCATCAGCAGCTATCTGAGTCCCGAGGCAGGAGATGGCAACACTTTGCAATGTTTCCAGTCCTATTTGGATAGTCATTTTCAGAGGGTGATGCTTGGGGGTGTTGTTTGTCCCCATGGAAACTCCCATGTGCGGTTCCACATGGTTTAGTTTTATTCTCCATGTTTAACCATATCTTCCAACACACTGGGATGCCATATTCTAGAATGATGCCATCTTCCCATTTTTTCTCATGAAAGTATGGTGGCCATTTTGAGCACCGTGATCTTGTGATGCCATTCTCTTCCCTGAAAAAGCACGTTTTGGGCACAGTGTCAGAGATTGTGACCCTGAAAAAGCACTTTTTTGGGGGGGGGGGAATTGTGGTGCAAGATCATGGTGCCCAAAATGGCTGCTGTCTTCTATTGAGAAAAAAGGGGATGTTCCTGTTTTTCTGGGACATTTGCAGGGTATGGTTTAACAGCTACACAAAGGTGCTTAGTGGGGTCATCCAGAGTCTTAGAATATGTTAGCAATATACTGATGACACACAGCTCTACTTCTCCTTTACATCTGCAGGTGCAGCAGTGGGTGTCATGTGCCTCAGTAATGAACTGGATAAGAGCCAATAAACTGAAGCTCAATCCAGATAAGACTGAGGCACTGTTAGTGGGTGGTTCCCTAGAATGGATAGATGGAAGGTGGTCAGCTGCAGATGAGCTTACACTCCCTGTGAAGGAGCAGCTATGTAGCTTGAAGGTGCTTCTTAATTGATCACTGTCACTTGAGACTCAGGTGTTGCAGAGTGCCTTCCATTGGCTCAGCTATGTCATTATCTGGACAGGGATGGCCTAATTTCTGTTGCCAACCCACTCTTTGAGACACAGTTCTGGAGGTCACCTTATGCTTAAAATACGTAAGCTCCCTCACCTAAACCACTATTTAGCGGTGATGTGTTTTTTCCTTGTTTCCTATTGCATCCTCAGCACTTATGTGGTTGTAGAGCTCCACCAGGATAAAACCAGATGGGGCAAAGCAGTTTCTGAGGAGACAGTTTGGGGTGCAGAATGGTTCAGTTCTATGGCTATGGGTTCAGTCAGACACTTTCAGGTCTGCCACTGTAATGTCTCATTTCATCCAAAATACTTAAGAAGAAGAAAAAGTAGCTACAAATCAAAACTAGTTCATGAGACACTACGTTCCTGAGAGAGCCTCCAACAAGAATTTGACCCCACCCACTTTCATAAAAGCCACATATTTTTTTGGCAGGCTTAGTAAGTATCCAAGGAAGCATAGCAATGAACTTGCCGGGAAACACCTACCACACAATGCTTTTGTATACATAGTGCTGACAGAAATGTGAATAGAAAGACAAATGACAACATAACAGAAAAAGGAGAAAAGCAATCCTTTGCCAAAATGCTTTCATTATGCTGGAGAGCCATTAGCTGTAGACCCCAAAGCCCAGAAGAACATTGGTCTCCTTTTCAGCAATAAATAATATTCATTCAACACAGTCATTAAAAAAATCTCAGCGGCAGTATAGGACAAATAGTGAGGCTTCCTATGATTTTTGCTTCATTTCCTTCCTACACACCTTTAAATTTTTGTGTTTAACAACAGGTAGACCCACCCCATATAAGACTTTTGCACAATAAAACACAACCAGCAAATATCAGCTTAATTCTCATGTGAAAATCTTGGAAGCAATCACTTTTTTATCTTTAAAAAATATATATATTGTTAAAGGATTTTTTTGGAATAGTAATATTAACATTTTCCAGTTTATATAGGAAGCTTTTCTCTTTGCTGCCTGTGCATTTTCAGTTAACAATTCTACCCCTTCCCTAGTAATTAAGATGGATGAAACTTGCTATGCATGTTCATTGCATTATTCTTCAAATTCACACAGCAAACCATTTTCAAGAGGGACAACAGGGTGGTTGAAGGAAGAGGAGACTAAGGGCATTTCATTGGGGAAAAATTGTTTGTGGTGGTGAGGAATAAAGACCGAGCAACTTCTGGGAGAAATAGGTAGATGAAAATAAGACCCGAGTCTATCAAGTGTCGATTAAGAAATGGGACTGTGGAGTAACATTGCCTGAACTACGGAATGGAAAGGTCATATATTGTTGATAGGCATACAGTCATACCTCGGGTTACAGACGATTCAGGTTGTGTTTTTTCGGGTTACGGACTGCCGAAACCCAGAAGTACCGGAACGGGTTACTTCTGGGTTTCGGCGGTCACGCATGTGCAGAAGCGCTAAATCGCGCTTTGAGCATGCGCGGAAGCACCGAATCGCAACCTGCGCGTGCACAGACACGGCGCTATGGGTTGCGAATGCTGCGGGTTGCGAATGTGCATCCCACATGGATCACGTTTGCAACCTGAGCGTCCCCTGTCTTAGGCTGAGAACACACAGGTGTGGTAGTGCACTTATTTACTGTATTTAATTTATATATCCCCTTTTTCCCAGTGTAGGGCGCACAGCATAAATTAAAACAGATGCAACTAAAAACACACAATCAACTTAAATATTAAAAAGCAATTAAATAAGTAACCCAATTAAAAACAGCACCTGTACAAGGGTGGAATACAACACCCACCCCTGCCACAATAGCCGATCAGTGGCCAATGACCTGACTAAACAGGAAAAGTAGTCTGCTGGTGAAAGCAAAGCAGAGAGGCAACCTCACTAAATGTGGCTAGTTTGTATACTACCATATACTGCAGGGATGGGCAGATTCTAGACATGTAGGGTCTAGAAACCTCAGTCCACCAAACAGAGCCTGGGACCAGTGGCGTAGCGTGGGTTGTCAGCACCCGGGGCAAGGCAAGTAATTTGCGCCCCCTAACCCTGGATTTGCGCCTCCTAGCCCTATCCCTAACCCTAAGCCCCAGATGTTGCGCCCGGTGCGGCCGGCCCCCCCTGCACCCCCCACGCTACGCCACTGCCTGGGACAAAAGATATATACTTAGAACCAAGGAATTCCAATCCCAGGAATTTGTTCTGGATCTTATAACAGATGACTCTCCTCCAGCCTACGTTATATTGCTGAAAGAAAGAAAGATTGGGGTAACCAGGAGTGGATTTTTGTGTGGAAGGATTGTGAACACCATTTAGTTCTGATATGCCCTAAACATAATAATAATAATAATAATAATAATAATAATAATAATAATATTTTATTTGTACCCCACTCTCCCTGGCTGAAGACGGGCTCAGGGTGGCTAGCATCATAAAACTAACACAGTATTCAAAGGACATAAGAACATAAAATAGCCAATCAATTAATTAAAATACATCTTAAAATTAGTTCAGAGCAAATTAAAATCTGGACAGATGGCAGTCCACGGGTAAAATTGAGAGTGGTTAATATTCTCCAGAGCCAACTGTTACCACTGGTTTTATAAAGGGCCTGTGAGTGGGCTAGGAGGCTTCTTTAATCTTGTTCTTATACAGAAATTAAAGAATCAGACTGAATCCCAACTGAAGGCCTGGCGGAACAGCTCGCATTCCTTCCACACAAAGTTCCACTCCAGGTTACTCCAATCCTTCTTCATTTCTGCAGTATAGTTTAGGGCTGGAGCATGGAGTGGAGTTATTTTGTTGCTGTCGTAAAATCATTGGAAATCATCCTTGATGATCTACTGCAAATCACCCCAAGAACTACTGCAGATACAGATCTACCTTCTGCCCACCCCTGCTGTAGAATGTATCATTCATTTCTCTTGATAACAGAAAAAAAAAATGATTATTTGAAAGTGAAGTTTTCTTAAATGACAGGAGTTTCTAGTTTAGAGGTGTAGCAAGGTGAAGCACCCACCTCAAGCGGCAGAAATGCAAGAGGCGGCACTCAGCCCGTCCCACTGCTTCCACCACCGAGAGGGAGGTATTCTGGCATATAGCGTTGTCACTTGACTTCCCTGCACCCGGGGCAGAGAAACTGAGCAAGCGGAATGCTTTGAGGAGCACCCCAGTTCTCGCCAAGTTTGGGGAGAGCTGTGGGGCAGCAGAAGAAGTTGGGGTCACATGGCTGGGCAGCCAGGAGCTGGCAGTTCCTGTTTCACCTCAGATGGCGAGACGGGAGGGCGTAGCAAATAAAATGATCTCTGCTTCTTTTCACACAACTATACTATAGAGATTTATTTGTACATTTTGAGCACACCTGCTATATAATCTAATCCTTTCAGGTATAGAATACTTTGCCTTTACAAGTGTAACATGCTATTTTCCTAGACCATATCTCACCCAATAAAATCCCTGAAGCCTTTCATGACTGGTTTCTCATATATATGAATTGGGCAAAGATCCCAGGAATCTCTCCTCACCAAGCCAATTGACGTGAGAGAAAGTTGTGCAAGACAACAGCTGCTTTTTTGTGTGTGACTTCCTTTCATTTCTAGGCCTGCCGGGAAGATACTGAAAATGGATTGTGGCCATCCAATAAATGAGCATAAGCAACAAGTGAGTGAGTAATCTTAGTAGGTTTTAGAGGGCAGCTTTTGTGCTTTTGATCACTGGTAACAGGATCTATTTTAATGAGTTGCAAGGATCTGTTTCTCTATTACCTTGTGTACAAAATAAAGCAGGTCCTCAACTGATTATACTTGAGGTAGGCACAGACAGGAACATTTTCTGAGGACTGAAGATGGTAATTAAAGTGTATTAACAAATAATAATTTTGTTTGCTTTGAAGGGAGGGGGAGAGAGAGTGAGAGAGGAGGGGTATATTATAATGGCATTACTGCAACATTTTGTTGGGATGATGGTTTCCTCCCAGAACTGTTAACTGGCTTTTTGGAGTGCAAAGCTGTTGACATACATCTCAAATAACAGCTTTACAATGATGTGTCTGTGAGCAGCTTTACTTTGTTATATATTCTCAGGCTTTTGGCCCTGGTCTCCAAGATAATCCTGGATCACTCCAAATACTTTTGTTAGCCTGTTCACTGACTAACAAAAGTCCCCACCTCCCTCCCGAAAGTTCTTGCTACTTTAGGTTCAAATGACAAAAAAAGGGGGGGGGGGAACGCTCAAAAGAATGACTGTAGAATATCTATGACAATCTGCAGTTGAAAAGCAGCAGTGAAGGTATATTGATTTCTGAATGATGGGAACAATGAAGTACAGTGTATCTGAAGTCTCATAATGTTAAGTGTATAAGAACAAGGTTGTTTAGATGTAAATGTTATTTTGTCAGGACTGTGTATTGTATGCCTGCATACATTGACTGTTAACACTACCACTGGGCCTAAAGTAGGAAAACCTCCAGCAATATTCTGTATTTCTTAGACAGCCATTTTGAGGTTTATTAAAAAAAAAAACACACACCACCATCTTGAAAGTAAATTTTTTGACAAGGGGTGGGTTTTATGTGCTTCAGGTTGCCAGGTTTTAATTTTATTTCACAAATACATACGGCTCACAGATTCGGGGTGATTTGGAGAGATGCTTGTCTTTTAACATCTGAGCTGAAGCTACAAGTTTCTTTTTCCCTTTTCACCCATGATGCTTATGGCTCTTTCCACCTACAAAGTCTTGGCAGAAACATGATGTTCTTGAAACTATACAGTGGGAAACCATCTGAATAAATTATGAGCAAGAGCTCAAAATATTGTTAATAAATAAATAAAATTATTTATTTTACTTATTTGTTTTAAAAATAAATAATGGAATTTGTCTTCAAGACAGCTCACAGCTCAGTTTTTTTCTTTTTAAATTATAAAAATAACACATCAAGACAAGCTTGTAGCAATACAGCTTTAAAACACAATGCACATTGGTGGTGAGTAGGTTTAAAGCAGATTTCCCAACTGCACAAATTCCCTGTCAAACACCCCACACACAGAAAAGGGTGGGGGGTGAAGCCAAATGAACACAAAGTGTGTTTTGCTCCTTACCTACACCCTGTATCAGTGGTGATTTCTCCATGGGGTCGATTCAGCTTAAGTAGAAGCGTCTCTGTCATCTGAGGTTTGCAGAGACAAGAAACTGCTATGCAAAATGTCTGCCCCCCCCCAGCCATGATGTGATCTAACAAGTTCATGCCCAAAGAGTTCAAACTAAAGTTCCTCACCCATGACTCCCCATTTGGTAGACATCAAGAGATCAACAAGCATTAATCACCACCTAAGCCGACATATTTATTCACGCCTTTGGGGTCAGAAATGAGTAAGACTTTTGTATATCTTGCCAGAGAATAGGGAAGGTAAGAGTCAAATATGAGCTCCAACCTTCAATAGACATCTATTAAGATAATAGGACTTTTTAATATACCTCCTTGGGCTGGCAAGAAATACATTAGAAGGTTGTAGTTTTCATTACCAGGTATCTGAAGACAGTAACATTGTCTTCTGCTGAAGCTTCTGCAGTGGCATAATACCCATAAGCCAAACAAGCCCACTGGGAGGTTGTCTCTGAGTTTTGGTTGTACATCTAGACAGTAAGATTAACAACTGTATACTTCATGGGTCACTGTAAAGGTCAATGGGATATACGTCATAGTATACTTTGCCCAGTAGAAATTATATTAATGAAAATGACAGTGCTCCTTTAATTCCTAGAGCAAAACTTCTTTACTACTCTGAGCAAAATTTCAAAGACAATTAAGAATAGAAGAACAATAAGGGATCCTAAAATATCATTACAATAAACTCAGTATAGATACATAACTCAGATATAGGTATTTGCTTCCTCACACTCCAGTTTTGGACACTGTTCAGTAGTGAATTATCTGAGAAAATGATGACTAAGGTTTTAAGAGGGAAAAGATGTTGTCTTGATCCACAGTGATACCCATGACCAAGTGAAGGCAGTGGCCCAAGCAAGCTGGAGCTTAGTAAGCAGGCCAAGCCCCTGGATATGAATCAAGGTGCTGCTTCAAGGCCACAGTACATGCTCTCCTTCTTCTTTGGTGATCACTCGTAGCCAAGTAAGATTGTCGTCCAAAAACACGGTGTTAACAGTTAGTCCATAAGTGACTGTGGAGGCCAATTCTGGATCCACATGTCCTTCCACAGTGGGGACATAGGTATCCGGGTGGGAGTTGATTACGGTGTGGATTTGCCAAGCATGCCTTCCTCTTAGCACATTTCTCTCTTTCATCCTGAATTCAAGCGTCTTCAAAGTCCAGAACACCTTTGGTAAAGGCTGTTCTCCAATTGGAGCCCTTGCAGGCCAGAGTTTCCCAGTTGTTGGTGTTTATACTACTTTTATTTTTATTTTTTTTAGATTTGCCTTGAGAGAGACTTTGAACCTCTTTTGTTGACCACCAGCATTACACTTTCCATTTTATAGTTCGGAATAGAGTAGTTCCATCTTGAGCTGAAGCAGACGATACAAGTTGTCCAAGAGTTGTCTTGGAGAAACTTGCAAAGTTTTATTTTCTTGGCTAGTTAGTCAAGATGGAACCTTCCCCATGAGTGTCAAATCTGGCCAACTGAAAGGCTGCACAGTCAGTGCCTGCCACCACCATTTTCTAGTTGGTACTCAGGCTGCAGTACCAAGTGGAGCTCCGGGCCTGCATACATCATGGGTAATTGCTGGCCTCATCACATTAGTGGTGCTGGACCTGTCACAATGTGGATATGCCAGGGGTGGGACAGGGTATCATTAACACACTCAGCAGTACTTGTCAGGACATACATGTAAGCCAGAATCTCTGCTCAGTAGTCATAGAATCATAGAATCATAGAGTTGGAAGAGACCACAAGGGCCATCGAGTCCAACCCCCTGCCAAGCAGGAAACACCATTAGAGCACTCCTGACATATGGTTGTCAAGCCTTTGCTTAAAGACCTCCAAAGAAAGGAGACTCCACCACACTCCTTGGCAGCAAATTCCACTGTCGAACAGCTCTTACTGTCAGGAAGTTCTTCCTAATGTTTAGGTGGAATCTTCTTTCTTGTAGTTTGGAACCATTGCTCCGTGTCCGCTTCTCTGGAGCAGCAGAAAACAACCTTTCTAACTCCACTATGTGACATCCTTTTATATATTTGAACATGGCTGTCATATCACCCCTTAACCTCCTCTTCTCCAGGCTAAACATGCCCATCTCCCTCAGCCGTTCCTCATAAGGCATCGTTTCTAGGCCTTTGACCATTTTGGTTGCCCTCCTCTGGACACGTTCCAGTTTGTCAGTGTCCTTCTTGAACTGTGGTGCCCAGAACTGGACACAGTACTCCAGGTGAGGTCTGACCAGAGCAGAATACAGTGGCACTATTACTTCCCTTGATCTAGATGCTATACTCCTATTGATGCAGCCCAGAATTGCATTGGCTTTTTTAGCTGCTGCGTCACACTGTTGGCTCATGTCAAGTTTGTGGTCACCCAAGACTCCTAGATCCTTTTCACATGTACTGCTCTCAAGCCAGGTGTCACCCATCTTGTATTCGTGCCTCTCATTTTTTTTGCCCAAGTGCAATACTTTACATTTCTCCCTGTTAAAATTCATCTTGTTTGCTTTGGCCCAGTTCTCTAATCTGTCAAGGTCGTTTTGAAGTGTGATCCTGTCCTCTGGGGTGTTAGCCACTCCTCCCAGTTTGGTGTCATCTGCAAATTTGATCAGGATGCCCTTGAGTCCATCATGCAAGTCATTGATAAAGATGTTGAATAAGACCGGGCCCAAGACAGAACCCTGTGGCACCCCACTAGTCACTCTTCTCCAGGATGAAGAGGAACCATTGATGAGCACCCTTTGGGTTTGGTCAGTCAGCCAGTTACAAATCCACTGAATGGTAGCATAGTCAAGACCGCATTTTACCAGCTTCTTTACAAGAATATCATGGGGCACCTTGTCAAATGCCTTGCTGAAATCAAGGTAGGCTACATCCACTGCGTTCCCTTCATCTACCAGGCTTGTAATTCTGTCAAAAAACAAGATCGGGTTCGTCTGACATGACTTATTTTTCAGAAATCCATGCTGACTATTGGTGATCACAGCATTCCTTTCTAGGTGCTCACAGACTGTTTGCTTAATGATCTGCTCCAGAATCTTCCCTGGTATTGATGTCAGACTGACTGGGCGGTAATTATTTGTGTCCTCTCTTTTCCCCTTTTTGAAAATAGGGACAACATTTGCCCTCCTCCAGTCTGCTGGGACTTCGCCTGTTCTCCAGGAATTCTCAAAGATGACTGCCAGTGGTTCTGAGATCACATCTGCCAGTTCTTTTAATACTCTTGGATGCAGTTCATCTGGCCCTGGAGACTTGAATACATCTAAACTAGCCAAGTATTCTTGTACTATCTCCTTAGTTATTCTGGGCGTGTTTCCTCTGCTGAATCATTTGCTCCAAATTCTTCAGGTCGGGCATTGTTTTCTTTATCGGAGAAGACTGAGGCAAAGAAGGCATTGAGGAGTTCAGCCCTTTCTGTGTCCCCTGTTTGCATTTCACCATCTTCTCCTCTGAGTGACCCCACTGTTTCTTTGTTCTTCCTTTTGCTACGAACATACCCATAAAAGCCTTTTTTGTTGCTTTTAACCTCTCTAGCAAGCCTGAGTTCATTCTGTGCTTTAGCTTTTCTGACTTTGTGTCTACACGTGCTGGCTATTTGTTTGAATTCCTCTTTGGTGGTTTCCCCCCTTTTCCATTTTTTGTACACATCCTTTTTTAATCTTAACTCAGTTAAAAGTTCTTTAGATAGCCACCCTGGCTTCTTTAGGCACCTTCCATGTTTCCGTCTCATTGGTATTGCCTGAAGTTGTGCTTTTACTATCTCCCTCTTAACAAACTCCCAGCCATCATGAACTCCCTTTCCTTTTAGTATTACTGTCCATGGGATCTCACCCAGCACTTCCCTAAGTTTTATGAAGTCGGCTTTCTTAAAGTCAAGAAATTGAGTCCTAGTATGCTTGGCTGCTCCTTTCCGCTGTATAGTAAACTTCAGAAGAGCATGATCACTCGCGCCTAATGATCCTTCCACTTCTACCCCACTAACCAGGTCATCAACATTGGTTAGGACCAGATCTAAAATGGCTGTTCCTCTTGTTGCTTCTCCCACTTTCTGGACAATGAAGTTGTCTGCAAGGCCAGTGAGGAATCTGTTTGACCTTATGCTCTTGGCTGAGTTTGACATCCAACAAATATCTGGGTAATTGAAGTCCCCCATTACTACTATCTCCCTTCCTTTTGCATGCTTGGCCATCTGTTCCAGGAAGGCATCATCTATGTCCTCCGTTTGGCTTGGGGATCTATAGTAAACTCCCACAATGAGGTCACTGTTATTCTTCTCCCTTAATTTTGACCCAAATGCTCTCACTTTGTATTTGAGGTTCTAAATCTTGGATCTCTTCACAGGTATACACATCCCTGACATATAATGCCACTCCTCCTCCTTTCTTGTCTGGTCTGTTTCTCTGAAATAGATTTTATCCCTCCATTATTACATTCCAATCGTGGGACTTATCCCACCAGGTTTCAGTGATGCCTATTATGTCATATTTAGTTTGCTGTACCAAGAGCTCAAGCTCATCTTGTTTATTTCCCATGCTTTGCGCATTAGTGTACAGACATTGAAGTCCATTAATCATTCCCCCGTGTCTCTTATTTAATGATTTTTTCCTCCCACCACTAGGTCTGCGTGCTGTTTGCTCCATTTGGTCTATGACATTTGGATGATGATCAGCTTCATCAATTGATAGACTCCTACCTTCAGGAGCACTGTCTCCCTCCCCCACATTAGTCAGTTTAAAGCCCTCCTGATGAGGTTTCTGAGATTTTTTGGCAAAAACATTCCTCCCAACCGTTGTGAGGTGCAGCCCATCGCTTGCCAGAAGTCCATCTTCAAGAAACTGCAGTCCGTGATCTAAGAATCCAAACAGTTCCTGTTTACACCCTTTGCGAAGCCAGCTGTTCACTTCCACTATTTTTCCCTCTGGTGGGAAAGCCCTCTGCTCCCTGCTGGACAGCCATCAGGGACTAAGGTGATGTCTGGAGGCAGTGCCAGCCAAAACATAGTAGACATCTGGTGGCTAGCACCACCCTCTTAATGAAATCAGCCCGGCCCACTTTGTATACAAGTTGGGAGTAGGGCTGGTATATTAACATAGCAACACAGGCCAGCACACATGCATCACACTTGTGGGGCCAAAACTTTGCTTGGTGTTACCATGGCCCAGTTAAGCTGCATCTCTTGTGGGGTCAGAAGTCCTGTGGCAGTCGGCCCTGCTAGGGCCTTGGCATTACTCTCAACTTCTACCATGCCCAAGGCAGAGTTATGTTACCAAAATGGATATAGCTTCTACGTATCTAGCAGAGGGTGTTCATTAAGGACCAACAAACCTGCTTTCAACTAACAACATTTAATATGCTTTATACATTTTAATCCACTGCTTAGTATTGGATTTCTTGGTTTTTCTCCCACCAGTAAGGCTCTAAATATGAATTTTGGCAAGCAGTTTTGTGCTTATCAAAGAACTCTTTGAACAGGCAACTTATTCAAAATGACTTCTCATCTTAGTAAGAGAGAGAGAGAGATCTGTTAGGAGATGTTTGGTATGCAGAGCTCACCACAACAAGACCCTTGTGAATAATTTAATTTTTTTTTTTTTACTGTATTCCTAGATTTTGATTTTTTAAAAAGAAGAACATCTTCTCACAGGCCTGGTTCTCATAGCCATGTGCATAATTTAATTTATCTACAATTGATTACTGTAACCAGCAACTGAACATGTGAGCCAGCTCTACTGAAAAGCTTCACACATGAGCCAGTAAGGAAGTCCTATTGCAGGATTCCATGGATGGTAGCAAAGTAGTAATCATTGCCTTTCCCCCATTCTCATGCCAAATCAGTGCCACTCCTTAATGTTGGTGGTCTACACTGATGTTCAACTGAGAATCTTTCTTAATTTTGCAAGTATTTGATTCCCTGGAATCTGGTCCAGATCTAAACAATTGCTATAGGTCCCTATGACTCTGGTTTTAAAGAATCTATTTTTATCCAGGCTTCTATGTAAGCAGTCTGGGACTGTTTGGGTTTTCAGAAGCGGAATGTTGTTTGTTGTTCTGGCCATGAAAGCTTACCTTAGAGAGGATTAGGTAGCTGTTTTCTTTGTTTAAGGAGGCCTGTTCTGACAAAGCTTCCAGTATCTATAGTTCCAATATCTACGGTAAAACACAGGAAGATAGTATATGTATTGCTACAATGAGACGGATTGTTAATGATCCTGTTTCACATTTTACATCATTCATTGGATAGTAGTTGGGTGTTTAGTTTCAAGGCTCCTCTGGAAGCGTTGTAGAAAGGGGTGCTGAATGCTCCTTCAAATGGGGGTGTTTCCCTCACAATCCTTCCCTGAGAAGCATTTCCCTTGGCCAGATTTCTGTTATCAGGGAGAAAAAACATCGGGGGAAAGAGAAGTGCAAGAGACTGTGTGATAGGAATTTTGAGGTCCTAGATATATGTTAAATGTCTCTGTTAACAGACTGCTCCTTCATTTCAAACCCTCCTTCCACATTATATCTGTGGGGCACAGTCTGGACTTCTAAGATGCAGGCCATTCTGCTTCCACATAAAGCTATGTCTATACACAAGAAGTCAGTCTGTCATTCATTAAAAGATGATGCACTAGCCCAAGCTTCAGCAGTAGAACCCAGAGCTATAAGTTGGCAGCTTTATAATATATTTCACAGAACATACACTAATGGAAAAATAAGTTCAGTTTATTTTCTTTCTTTTGGGAGTGCCTGGGCAAAAATTTCTTTGGCCTGTCTCTCAAAGAAACTTGTAGGATGTGTAAAAGGAGTGGGCAGAATATATTGACAGCTGCATAAAGTAGGAACTTGCATTGCATTAACAAAAGCTCTTAGCATTTCCCCCTTAACCAAGAGGCACCACTTCCATTCATCTCAGCAAGGCCTACATGTGAGCAGAGCTTGGTGGATTGAGCACAACAAGGTCCCCCTTTAAGCTTACACAATGACCATCTGGATTCACTCGCCTTAGAACAAGTTTGCACAGGCAAGCCTTTCACAAGGTGATTGCAATCTTGGCAAATCTTGAAAGGAGTGGGAAATCCATTTTGAAACCACTTCTCTAAGAAGGTCTGCTATTGTATCACTTGCGCAACCTCTCCACTCTGTGTGTGTGTGTGTGTGTGTGCGCGCACACACACACACGCATATATGCATGTGCATGCCTCACCTCATTGTCAATAAACACAATTTCCCCCGTAAAGCAACTCTGGGGCTTTTGCAGTAATCTCCGCTAACCTTTGGTTAAGCCCTTGATTCAAGAGCAAAGCTGCCTGCTGATAAAATCTCTAGCTCAGCACACACTGAATTCTTGAGAGAAAGGAGAGGCCCTGCATCTACACTGCAAATGATTGTGAAGCAGATGATGCCAAAGTCATGCCTCATAGTTCTCTTTTGACAAACAACGAGCCCAGAGTAACAGGAAATTTCTGCAATATGAAATAAATGTGGGGCATGTTCACATTAGTGGAACAGCCATCTCAAATATGGTTATTGCTCTGGTGTCTATATCCTAGAGTAAGGGTAGGGAAGTGAATTTCACACACTGGATACAAAAGTTCCCCAACCCCGAGGAGCCACTTTGACAGGTGGAAAGGGCTGCTCACCTGTCAATCATCTGATGTTACATGACATCAAGTGCTTCAACTTCAGGTGAGGAATTCCTCCTGTCTTCCTTGCAGGTGCAAAGTAATCCCGACATGTGTGCAAAGGGTTAGGGTTTTTGAATTCAAGCTGTTGCTGGAAAGGAAAAAGCTGAGAATTTTTCCTTTCCAGCTACAGTTCTGTGCTTTTGAATTGGGTGCCTTTTTTTGTTGCCACAGGGTGCCAAATTTAAAAAGCGCTGGAAAAGAACCATTTGGACAGGAGAGCAGGAACTTGTTGAACACCCTAAAGGGCTATGCAAACATTTGCTTCCAACGTATGCATAGGTTCGACTCCTTTCGCAGTGCACACAGAGGTGCTTGTGCATTCCTCTTTTTATTTAAAATAATTTCAGTGCCAGGTTTCATTTAATTATAAATCCAGAGGTGTTTTATAACAACAAAATAACAGCAATGCTAATGAAACATTACGATATAACAGTAAAAGATCACACAGGACCCAGGTAGTTAAAAACTGGCATCAAGAGCTGGGGAATGCTTGTGCAAAAATGCATGTTTGTAGGGTGCCATCCAAAATAATCTGGCTGGGAACAGCAGAGCTTGATGGAGTGGTACAGCCATTGCTATATCCACAATCCTGATGTCTATGCCAGCCAGAGTGGAAGGCGGAGGTGGGAAGAAAAATCTGATGCAACAAAAATGCCCACTGGCATCATATGATGGCAGCATGGGTTCATGGAAAGTTTGCTATTGGTTTGTTCAGAGAAGAGGCAAACCCTGAAAGAACATGAAAAGCCCAATATTAAAAAGGTGCCAGGTAGTAGTTTTTAAGTAGCATTTTTTAAAAAAAGCTTTAATGAAAATTATTAAAATGACTGTAGCAATGTTTACTACTATTGCTTAACACTTATTAAAAATGGCAAATGAAGTTTTGAAACAACATTTGAATGTTTTTAATTAATAGTATTTATCCATGTTAGTATTCAGTGACCATATTGTCGTTAATGTGTGTGTGAGTATAGTTTAAATCTTGGTTTCTTTAAGGGTTGGGCCTATCAAGGCACCATGCCAATTTAGTGGTTCCTCTGTGCTGGCAGCTTCTGAAACTCTGCTTCACGCCCGTCTCTGACTTGCTGCGACATGTTTATGAGTTTTATACATCACATGGTGCAGTCACAAATGATAGAGCCCAGCTTTAAAAGCCAATTTCCAATATGAGGAGTCTGTTGTTCATAAATTTTGACAAAATAAATGATCCTTATAGTTTACCCTTTTCCCTCCAAAGATTTTAGTCTTCAGGCATGAGACATCTTGCACACCCAGGCGAATAATGTTCACTGAGGACAAATATACCTTGTGAAATGCACAGGAGGAACTCTGCCAGCTTTTGGATTATTGCAATCCCAAACCCTAAAGCTACTAATTTTCTTAAAGAACATGAGAGAATTCTTTTTGCCTAGATAACGGTCAAAAACACTGGGTTGGATCCGGTGTGTCCTGTCTGCAAATGGAAATACAAGGTGTGACTGGAAAGTTTGGTGAATGGTCACAGAAATCGGACAGTGAGGAATATTTGAACATACACACCTTACAGGCCTTCAAAGCCGCCCCCCTCTGATATAATGCACCATTGACAACGTTCATAGAACTGTTGGAAACTTCTGGAGAAGTCCTCTTTTCGTACTGCTTTCAGTTCCCTTGTCATAGCAGCTTGGACGTGTGAAATGTTGGAAAACCTGTGCCCTTTCAGTGCAGATTTCAGTTTTGGATAAAGAAAGAAATCAGGTGGGGCCAGATTGGGAGAATGTGGAGGGTGAAACAACTCAGTAACTTCAGTAATGATTTCATGCAGAATATGCAATTCTTCGGCCATCATTCAGACGGACAAACGCCGATCCCACATCAATAACTCACGAACTCTGTCGACATTTGCCTCCTTTTTGCTTGTTGATGGTCTGCCAGACCAAGGGTCATCTTCCGTGGTTTGCCACCCTTCACAGAAACGCTTAAACCACTCATATACTGTCATTCGATTTACAGCTTCATCTCCATACACAATTGTGAGCATTTCGTGGGTTTCCGATGCCAGATGTTTCTCACTGTCAGATTTCTGTGACCATTAACCGAACTTTCCAGTCACACCTTGTACTTCACATATTCACTCAGAAGGCTCTGAGTTCCATTGGAGGCTTGCCACTGGAGGGGAGGGTGGAAGACAGTTTGGGCTGATTCTCCCTTTTCTCTGCAGTCACTTCTTATGCTGCTCTGCAGGGTCCCTAAATCCTTTGGAACAAATTTTCATGGGTCACAGGCAGTGGGGGACCTTGCAGATCTCAAATTTCAATGGCGCCCTGTGCAACACCAAAATTTGGTGGGCCCCTGCCTCTCGCCTCTCGCCATCTCTTCTACATCATAGTTGTAGTTGCGGTACCCCTGAGGCTCTACACCTAGTGTGACCGAACCCCCTAAATCCACCTCTGGACACAGGTGAAGGGTTTTCAGGGATTCTGGGGTAGGAATCACCCTTTCTCCAGCACAAGGGAACATTGCCACATGCAGTGCTTTTTTTCTAAAAAAAATGTTTAGGGGTACTCTCATTATCCTACTCATATTGAAATTCTTCCCCTCAATGAGGCCAAACTTAGAGTCACAAAGTGTTTAGGGGTATGCATACCCCTGCGTCCCCCCAGAAGAAAAGCACTGGTCACATGTAAATCTGGACCCAACTCAATGATATTTGGTGTTATCAGCTTTCTGTAAAACCTCCCCCCCCCCTTCTGTATTAATCTTGGCAGAGTTGATTGATTGGCTTTGATATCCATGGCCACAAGATAGTTGCAAAACCTGATAGGCAGGAAGGATTAGGTGAAGTGAGCAAATTGCTGTTCTCTTCAGAGTGCAAACCAAATGGCTTCTGGTGCACAACTTGTATGTTCGTGACTGCATCCTTTATTGGAATGAATGGAGAAGCTCCCTTGTATGCAGAAATTCAAATGACTCTTCTACTGCTTATACAGCAGGATGCAAATGAAGATATGTCTGGTGGATACAGTTGGACTTGAGCTGGAGGGTGCTGCTGGCTCCAAGTCCCCTTTCAGCCACAAAAACCCTGGGCAGCCTTGGAACAAGTCACACTGTGAAATGAGTTCCAGTCTCTAAGATGGGAATATTCATGACTTCTTTCGCAGACTTGCTGCAATAGTTAAAGAAAAAATTCTTGCAATGCACTTTGTGCTATAAAATATCCTAACAATTAAAAAGGGCTATACATCAGGGATGGGTTGTTTTCCAGTATGTATCAGGGCATTGTTGCAAGCGTCTGCTCAGCTTGTGCCACATGGATAAAGTTGGGGCTAGGATCTGAAGCCCGTGGTGCACAACTAAAGAACAGGTTTCTCCTTGAACCAAATATTTCAGGAATATTTATTCAGGATAATCAGTGTCCAGATGAATGTAAGTCTGCTTTCAGTTGAGATAATAAGAGAAAATGTAACTGTCTTGAATGCTGCATAGATCCCGCCTCCCGATCAGCTGATTAATAATCAAAATACAGTAATAAATTCAGCAGAGTAAATGACACTATTGTTAGAATCTCTCAGCTAAATCCAGTTTGGTTCCTACTGCATGGGGCTTTATTTAAGGGTACATTGATGATATTTGCTTGTGGTCAGCTCAGCATGGGAGATTGCTGTGTGCATGCACGACAGTTTCCTGATGAATACATTCAGTTTACACATAAAGAATGTGTTGGGAGGACTATGCTTTTTAGTGATCTTTTTCATTTCAAATGCTAAGCATTTTGACATGCTCTCCATTTATTAAAGTCAACTCCTTGCTGCAGATGCACATGAAGCCCTTTGATTAATAAGGTTTCCTTTCTAACATGCACGTCCCTTTGGAGAAGACACAGGAAGAAGAAGAAGAAGAAGAAGAAGAAGAAGAAGAAGAAGAAGAAGAAGAAGAAGAGGAGTTTGATATCCCACCTTTCACTCCCCTTAAGGAGTCTCAAAGCAGCTAACAATCTCCTTTCCCTTCCTCCCCCACAACAAACACTCTGTGAGGTAAGTGGGGCTGAGAGACTTCAGAGAAGTGTGACTAGCCCAAGGTTACCCAGCAGCTGTATGTGGAGGAGCGGGGAAGCGAACCCGGTTCACCAGATTGCGAGTCCACCGCTCTTAACTACTACACCACGCTGGTAAGAAACCTCTTTGCTTGGAACCATAAGAAATCATGGAATTTGAGCAAATCTGTTTTGGGTATTTTCCATGCTGCATCCCCTCCTGCTTGATGCTGCAGCTGCCCCTCCCTTGCCCAAAGTCAACTGGAGTGTTTGATATAAGAGAAAGACATATGCAGGGAAGGCATTCAAATTCTCCTCTTCGGAATTCATTTTGTCATCACTCAGATATGTTAGGAAAGTAATTGTTCCAGCTATGCTTGGAAACTTACTAATCTACCCAGACACTTGCTGAGAAGATGGGATGAATAGGTTCTATTTACTGGAGAATACCTATAACATGGCTAAGCTCACCAAAGTTGAGTGTGTTCAACGTTAAATAACAAAACAATTCAATTTTTAAAAAGCTAATTTAAAAAAATCTATTTTGGTGAGCATCCACGAGAACTGCCAAAGTAAATAACTTAGTAAGACTAATTAGCATGAACTAAGACTTTGATATCTGACACATGAAGCATTGCCAAAAATTTGGCCTGGTGGTGTCTGCTGCACCTCAATAAAACTGGGTTCAATTAGGCCTCGAGCTTGAGACAGATAGACAGACAGGCTGCTGGTTATGTATTCTTTCTTTATGGCAGAGACGGTCTTCTTTCATCTTAGCTGCTTTCAATATTCTATGTCTTTATCTTTACAGTCAGGACAGGCAAGGGTAATTAGGCTAAGGCAGACTAATCAGCCATGCAAACTGCATCAGACCTGTAAACGTTGTCCCTGAGCATTTCTTCCTGGATCCTCATATCTGAGATGAGCTTATCTTTCTCTTGGCTTCAACATTTGCATGGTAAGCTAAACACCATGCTGAGGCTTTGCAAATTTCAGGATCCATGTAATCATTGCTGTTTAGTATGGTGCCCCCTCCGTCATAACTGTCTTTTTTCTGGGAACCCTTTTTTATACGTTTGCATGTCCTGCTAAATCATGCATGAACAGGAAGGAGTTGCCATGAGCCTTGGTTTTACACACCCCTCCTCCTACACGCCCAGAAGGATGACTTCTGCAACATTCACTTCATTTTCCCTGACTCTCAGCTTGCTGGAATCATGGTTTTGAAGAAATGCTGGTCCATTTCAGAGCAAGCCAGCTTCAAGCTATGGGTTATATAGCTACGTGTTAAATTCTCCTGTTTGTTATCAATATCTGTCCCTGGTCTAGGCAACACAAGCAGGCAAGGTTCAAGGAAAGCAAAACTAAATGCTGTTGAAATTTTCCTCTTAGTTGAGTGGGAGGAGAGGGAAGTGCTGGAACTGTAGGCATGCTCATAGTCATTCCAGCTCATACCACAGTCACACTAAACCATGGATTAGCATGATGCATCCATTGACTCCTGTGCCAAACACATCCTGTAGATCTTCAAGAGAACCACAATGCATTGCAGGGGATTCTGCAGTATGTCCTGAGTCACCTGTTTAGTTCATGCACTTCATTGTTTTCTTACCTGAATGGAGAGGGTGCTTTAAAATGCACCTAATGTACTCCTATGGTTTCACTTTGTAGGAGCAAGTAAATATCAGGGATGGTCATCAAGCTTAAGAAACCTTGTCTGTTGTTATGCAGCTTCTGTATAGGAATCCCAATAAACTTGCACTGTTCTTTTTTAAAAAAACACTGTAGTAGCATAAGCAAACTGGAGCTCATAAACCTGTAACAAAATTAAAAGAGCTTGTACCAATGCATCATATGACTGCTGCATCCCACACACTGCCTTTTGACAACAGCAGTACGGTCGTACCTCAGGTTACATACACTTCAGGTTACATATGCTTCAGGTTACAGACTCCGCTAACCCAGAAATTGTGCTTCAGGTTAAGAACTTTGCTTCAGGATGAGAACAGAAATTGGGCTCCGGCGGCGCGGTGGCAGCAGGAGGACCCATTAGCTAAAGTGGTGCTTCAGGTTAAGAACAGTTTCAGGTTAAGAACAGACCTCCGGAACGAATTAAGTACTTAACCAGAGGTACCACTGTATATGGCTTTTGTAATAAGGAATTTGTTCACATCAAGGTCGCACCAAGTAAAAAGTTAATAAAATGTTTTATTGCTAAACAGATAAAACAGTTTATGTTGGCGCTCCTCTAAGTCTGCTCTTGGTTCTGCCCCCTTTTTCCGGGGATCATCTCTAAATTCCCATATCTCTGGAGTCTAGCTAATGTTTTATGCCATGTTGTGGAAATAAAGTTGTGGCCTGTTTAATCCAGGTAATTGGTGTCTGCCTCTTTCTTCCTCCCACAGCAACCTATCAGCATCAGTAGTGAGGATTGGTCTGAATATCAGCCAAGTACAATTAAAGGTATGAAGAGAAGACATCTTTGATTTTGACAGATCTATAGCATGTTTCTTGGGGAGGGAACAGTCTTCTGTTTTAAATAATAAGAATAAGAAATTCTATACCACCCTTCATCCAAGGATTGCAGGGCAGTTTACAATATAAAAACACAAAAATATGTAACATAGTATAACAAACAAAAAGAATAACACCAATGAAAGGCTGAGGAGAAGGGGAACATTTTTGCCCGGCACGTAAAGGAGTATAATGACGGTGGCCAGGTAAGCCCCCTAAGAAGAACATTTCACAAATGGGGAGCCACCACAAAAAAGGCCTGTTCTTGTGCTCCCACTCTCCAGACCTCTTGTGGAGAAAGCACATGAAGAAGGACCTCAGATGATGATTGCAGGGCCCAGGTCAGTTCATATGGAAAGAGATGGTTCCAAAGTGTCTTCAGAGGCAGCCCCATGTATAATCTGTTTCAGTAATCTAACCTAGAGGTTACCTAGAGATTATAGTTAATCTTTCATTATTAATGCTTTGAATTGTTTTCTTTTTCCTCTGTAGGTATGTTCCATTTAATTACCCAGAACCTTTCAATCCCTCTGTTGTGATTTGGTTGGAGTTTTTGACTCTAATGGTAACCTGCAGGTATACATGTTTCATATCATAGGACTTCCGGGTTAGCGCCTCCGGTAATGGCGGAATTCCTCTGATCAGGAGGAATTTGCTTCGTAGGAATCCGGGTGTGGCCGCCACGGCAAAGGCGGAGACCCACTAGAAATCACAGGCGGGTGAAGCCTGTGAACGTGGGATTCGGCTGGCCTCCCCTACTCGCGGGGAAACCCGGTTTTGGGGATCTGGAGCGACGTGGGGTGAGCGGCGCGGTGCTTCGAATTGACTGCTTCTTCCACGGAGCGAAGCCGCATAGCTGTTGCCGGAGAGTGCTGACTTTTTCCTGTGGACAATTTGATCTTAAAGCAACTACCCGTGAGTTGAGCGGAAAATTTGATTTTTAAATGTCTTAATTTGGTGCCGAAACGGGGAGGTCTAAAACAGGAAGTCCACCTTCCCCTTTTGTAAATGGATTGGGTTTTTTTTATAATAATTTTTATTAATTTTCCAATTTTAAAACAAAACAACAACAACATAAAAACATCAACAAATACAAACAAACACACAGATATAAATTCTTAACCTCATTTTCATAAACCTCCTTTCTCGGACTTCCCCATACCTCACCCTTTTTGCATCCTTATTTTACAGTTTTTCAGCAACCCTTTTTGCCAATTAAATTTAAACTTGTTATCTTTCTCAGTTTCACCTTAAGTCATCAAACATTTTCAGCTGTAATTCTGCATCTTCCTTCCCCTTGACATTTTAGCACTCCTCAATTTTATAACAGTTCTTAAGATATACTTTAAACTTCTTCCAATCTTCCTCCACCGTCTCTTTCTCTTGGTCACGGATTCTGCCAGTCATTTCTGCCAGTCCCATAAAGTCGATCACTTTCGTCTGCCATTCTTCCAGTGTGGGTAATTCTTGTGTCTTCCAATACTTTGCTAGAAGAATCCTTGCTGCTGTAGTGGCGTACATAAAAAAAGTCTTGTCCTTCCTTGACACCAATTGGCCGACCATGCCCAAGAGAAATGCCTCTGGTTTCTTGTGAAAAGTACATTTAAGTACCTTCTTAATTTAATTATAAATCATTTCCCAAAAGGCTTTAATCTTTGGGCAGGTCCACCAAAGGTGAAAGAAGGTGCCTTCAGTCTCATTACATTTCCAACATTTATTATTGGGCAGATGATAAATCTTCGCAAGCTTAACTGGGGTCATGTACCACCTGTAAATCATTTTCATAATATTTTCTCTAAAGGCATTACATGCCGTGAATTTAATACCGGTGGTCCATAACTGTTCCCAGTCAGCAAACATAATGTCATGACCAATGTCCTGTGCCCATTTAATCATGGCTGATTTAACTGTCTCATCTATTGTATTCCACTTCAGCAACAAATTGTACATTCTTGATACATTCTTAGTACTGGGTTCTAACAATTCTGTTTCCAATTTCGATTTCTCCACCTGGAAGCCAATTTTCCTGTCTTGTTTATTTTATTTTTTTAAAATAATTTTTATTGGGTTTTCACATTTTAACAACACACACACAGAAGAAAGTAAAAACAAAACATGTATAATTTCATAACCTTATTTTCTTAACCCCACTCCCTGACTTCCCCCCACCCCCCCTTCATACATCCCAATTCCAATAATTAGCTCAGCAGGTTCTTATCTCCCATCTTTAACATATTATTATTGTTATTTTTAAAATTAATTCTTATTACTTGGCCAAATTTTAATTATCCAATTTTCTTATAAATATAAATCCTTTTCTAAGGTCGACCCAAATTCCCTTCCACGAATTTCCCCCTTTTTATATTAAATGTAAAACATAATAGCCAAACACAAAAGTCATAAAAATTTTGAAATTCTGTTCTCCCCTCCCTCCCTACCCCGGTTTCTGTCCCTTCCCAAATAAATGTCCACAAAAACAGTTCTTAGCCTGGATTCCTCACGTCAGAGGCCTTTAAATCTCAGTCAGTCTCTCTCTGCCGGTTTTGTTGGTAGCCCTCTTTGTTGGTCCTCGGGTCCCGAAGGAGCTCTGGCACAGTCTCATCAAATTTTCTTCCATCCGAGATACTTGGTAACAGCTGCTGCAAAAGGTCAAGTAATCTCCCATGCTCAAAGAGGAAGCCCCAATCATATTTCTTATTTCTTTTAAGTTCCAGTATTCCAAGTGTTCCAGGGGTTTCCTCTTTCCTCTTTCGCATGCATCTTTCGCAGATTGGTAATCCCAAGATCATCTTCTTTATGTTCTGACAATGTAGGCTTCAGATTGGTACTCTCCTGTACTTTCTTAACTCCTTCTTCCCTCTCCTCCAGTTCCAAAAATGTCTCCTCTGGCTCAGCTGCAAATTTTATTTCAGTTAAATCCTTTATGCATTCAGCAGAGTTGCTTGTTTTAGAGTTCAAGGTTATAAGTTGTTTGTTCATAGCCATGCTCTGCTCTTGCAGTATTCCCATGAGAAAAAACATTCTTTCTTTCTCTGCCTGTAATTTTCCATCTGTAGCCATTGTAATGTTTCAAAGTTTCCCCTAGGGGGATTCTGGTTACTTAATAATCCTTTCCCAACAGTCTATTACTTTGTTATTAATAACTGCTTTGTTCCCGTGCACTTTAATTCAAATGTAGCAAATTCAGTCCAGAGAGATGTTAAACAATAAGATTTTTAAGTTTAACTGCCCGTTTGACAGCTCCTTTGACAGCTGTCAAACTCCTTATTCCTTTTCCTCCAGCTCACACACAGGGCACTCCCGGGTCGGGGGGGGGGTTAGACAAAAGCCTCTAAAGTTCAACTCTTACTCTCCAGCACAAATCTTCTTCTGTCAAAATTCATGGAATTAATATATTTTAACTCGGAAAAAAAAAAAGAAATCTCTCCACCTTAGTTCTCCGATCCTTGCTTTAAATCTTTTGTAGATTGAGGGGGTGCGGACTTCCCTTTAACACATCCCCCGGTCGTACCGAATTCAAAGGTAAAAGTTTTAAAGTCCAAATTCCATTCTACTCACGGGTTGTTTCAAGTCCAAATTTCAGGGAAAAAAGTCAGCGCTCTCCGGCCATGGCTCGCGGCTTCGCTCCACTGCTGTAGCGGTCTACTCACAGCACCACGCCACTCTCCGTACCCTCTCCGCAGCCTTTAAAAAGGCTCTTCGTGGGTCGGGGGGCGCTTGAGGTGCCCGCCGAGTCACCAAGTCCGCAGGCTTCCGCGCCTGCGGTTTCTGAGGGTCCCCGCGTCGCCGTCGCGGTGAGACCCGTCTGCAGCAGAGCCGATTCCCTCTGGAGCTCGGAGGGAATCCGCCATTAGCCGATCGCGCTAACCCGGAAGTCAATTTTCCTGTCTTGTTTAAAGGTTTCCATTATTTGGTAATAATGGAGCCAATCTCGCACCTTGGGCTTTAATTTCTCAAAACTCTGTAGTTTAAATTCACCGCTTTCTTGTTCTAAAATTTCAGAATATTTTGGCCATTTGGATTCCATGTTAAGTTTCTTCACCTCCTTAGCCTCCATAGGTGACAACCACCTAGGAGTTTTATTTTCCAACAAATCCTTGTACCGGATCCAAACATTATATAGTGCTTTCCTAACAATATGGTTTTTAAAACCCTTGTGAACTTTAACCTTGTCGTACCATAAATATGCATGCCAACCAAACCTATTATCAAATCCTCCCAAATCCAGAATATCTGCATTCTCAAGAAGTAGCCAATCTTTCAACCAGCAGAAAGCTGCCGATTCATAGTACAGTCTCAAATCCGGCAGGGCAAACCCCCCTCTTTCTTTTGCATCAGTATCTATCTTAAATTTTATTCTGGGCTTTTTGCCCTGCCAGATAAATTTAGATATATCTTTCTGCCACTTCTTGAAACAATCTAGTTTATCCACAATTTGTAATGTCTGAAACAAAAATAACATTCTAGGCAATACATTCATTTTGATCACTGCAATTCGGCCTAACAAGGAAAGCTTCAGATTCGACCATATTTCTAGATCTTTCTTTACCTCTGTCCAGCATTTATCATAATTGTCTTTAAATAAATTCACATTTTTAGATGTCATATTAATCCCCAGATATTTTACTTTCTTTGCCACCATTAACCCAGTTTCATTTTGGAATCTCTCTCTTTCAACATTTGTTAAATTTTTTCCCAAAACTTTAGTTTTTTGTTTGTTCAACTTGAATCCTGCCACCTGACCAAAGAATTGAATTAACTCTAAAACTCTTTTTGTACTAGTGTCTGGCTCTTGTAAAGTCAATACTAGGTCATCTGCGAATGCCTTCAATTTATAGTGTTTAGCTCCGACCTGAACTCCTTTTACCAGCTGATCCCCCCTGATCATGTTCAGCAAAACCTCCAGGACTGATATAAAAAGTAATAGGGATATCGGGCACCCCTGCCGTGTCCCTTTTTCTATGGAGAGTTCATCAGTAACCACGTTATTTACAATTAGCTTAGCCTTTTGTTCAGAATATATTGCACTTATACCATTTTCAAACCTTTGACCTACCCCCATCCCATGGAGATTCTTCTTCATGAACTTCCAGGAGATATTATCAAAGGCTTTCTCCGCGTCCACAAAAATCAGGACTGCCTTCGTGTTAATATTTACAGTTAGCAGTTCCATAATATCAATTATGTTCCTTACATTATCTGATAAGTGTCTTCCTGGGAGAAAGCCTGCGTGGTCCTTATGAATCTCCTCCATTAACACCCTCTTCAGTCTTTTTGCTAAAATGTCAGCAAATATTTTGTAATCCACATTAAGTAATGAAAAAGGACGGTAGTTCTTGATCTGGTTTTTTTCAGTTTCAGTTTAAGTGTGATGAAAGCTTCTTTCCATGATTCAGGTGCCTTTTTCCCCTCTAATATTTCATTACAAACCTCCTTAAGCGGCTGTATTAACCATTCTTTCAATGCTTTATAATATCTGGAGGTTAGTCCATCTGGTCCTGGAGATTTCCCTAGTTGCATATTTTGAATGGCACCCTCCACTTCTTGGTCTGTTATTTTCTCATTTAAAATCAACATACTTTGTTGCGAAATTTTTTGTAATCCATATTTCTTAAGAAAATCTTCCATGTCTCCTTCATTTTCCGGCCCTTGTGCATATAATCTCCTGAAATAACTCTGAAAGCAATTGCTAATCTCATTTGGTTTAAAGATGTTCTTTCCATCCACCTCCAAGCTTGTGACTGTATTTAGTTTCTGTCTCTTCTTCAATTGCCATGATAGAAGTTTCCCACATTTGTCCGCTGATTCAAATGTCCTCTGTCTCATTTGCTTAATTTTCCATTCTATCTCCTGGTTCATCAATTCCATATATTGCCTTTGATAGAACTTAATTTCTCTCAGGATTTCATGAGACTTTGGTTTAGACCTCAGTTTCTTTTCTCCTTCTTTTATTTTTTCCAGAATCTTATCCTTCCTTTCATTTTGTTTCTTTCTCTTTAAAGAGTTCTGTTGTATCAGAAAACCTCGCATCACGGCCTTACTTGCGTCCCAAATCACTCTTTTCTCGACCTCTGTCCTCAGATTTATCTCAAAGTAGTCCTTCAAGGTTTTTTGGGCCTTTTTGTAAATCTCCACCTCTCTGAATAGGGTGTCATTCATTCTCCATCTGAAGGATCCAGCTGTTGTTAGTTTCATTTCCATCTTCACTGCGTTATGGTCGGAGCATGTCTTTGGGCAGATTTCCACCTTTTTTATCCTTGGAGCCATTCCACTAGTAATCCATATTTGATCTATTCTTGTCCATGTCATTTGTGCCTCTGAAAAGAATGTTCCCTCTCTCTCAAGAGGGTTTCTTGTTCTCCAGATATCAATCAAATCTATATTTTCAGTCATTTCAAAGAAGGTCTTAGGTAGTCTCCTGTCCTTAGAGACCACCTGTCTTTGTGCTTTATCCATATTTGTAGAGACCATGCCATTCATATCTCCTAATAAAATCACCTTATGGTCCAAATAGTCCGTTAATGTCTCATGCAATTTCTTGTAAAATTCTGCCTTCCCTTCATTTGGTGCATAGATGCCAACTATCAAAAGTTTTTCTCCTTGGATTTGTATCTCAATTGCCAAAGTTCTTCCATGTTCATCTTTAAAGATCAATTTTGGGGCCAATTTTTCCTTTGCATAGATCACCACTCCTCTTTTCTTAACTTTATCTGATGAGATAAATTCCTGTCCTAATCTTTTATTTATAAGTAGTCTTCTGTGTGCCCTTGTTATGTGGGTTTCTTGTAGACATATCAGATCCAATTGTTCTCTTTTCAAAATATGAAAGACCTCGCGCCTTTTTCTGGGAAGGTTGAGCCCATTACAGTTCCAGGTTAGAAATTGCAGAGACATTATTAGTTAGTTACCTCCAGCTGCTCCCTGCAGCTGTTCTTCTTCCGTTGGTGATTTCAGTCCAAATGTCAAGTTTCCAAGGTCTGTATCAGAGGTCGAGTCTAGCACTCCTTTCACAAGGTCCTCCTCATTTCTGTCTAGGAATTGTTCTTTATCTTGCACTGTTCTTATTTTGACTTTTTTTCCTTTGAAGTTAAAAGACAAGCCTTGTGGAAATTCCCACCTAAAAGGTATGTTATTCTTCTTCAGCAGGTCAACCAGATTCTTAAAGTAAGTTCTTACCTCCAGAATGTATTTTGGGATGTCCTTGTAAATTTGAACAGAAGCATTTCCAATCTGAAGGGTTCTCTGGTAATGTAAATTTAGAATTTTATCTCTTTCCTCTTTGGATCTCAGAGTTATCAGACAATCCCTTGGGATCTTCCTGCCTTGCCTTCTGCCCAATCTGAAGGCGGTTGTTATCTTAAAATCGTCTTCCTCTGAATTTACCTGCCAAAATTCTGATAATTCTTTTGTGAGAAAGTCCACTAGGTTGTCCCCTTCACTCTCAGGGACCAGCCTAAGTCTCAAATTCTTCTCTTTCCTCTGCATCTCCCACAAAGACAAGGCCGCCTCATGCTGGTCCAACTTCTTACAGACTGGTATTAAACTTTCCTGTGTGTTTTCAGCAGTAACTTTAGCCTCTTCTGCAATTTTTCAAATTGTGGCATTTTCTTGAACCAATCTATTTATGGTTTCTGTATTAGATGTAATACTTTTTGTATTCAAGTCCAATTTTGTTGTAAGTTCTGTCAGTTGTTTGGTATTCTCCGTGCTCTGCTTGGTCAAATTTTCTAAAGATTCATTTATTTTGAGTAATGCTTGAGTCACTGATTCCATGAATACGTTTATTCCTTTCTCCTGTCCAGCTAAGCCTGATATTGAGCCTCTTTTCTTTTGTGCAGCTTTAGCCTTAGATCTTGTTGTTATGTCTTCTGCGGAACCACTCATGTCCCAAGGTCGTTCCCACAGGAACAGCTCTTAAGTGGAAAAATCCAGTGACTTGTTTTTATTTGACAGTCTATGTTACAAACTGTAGCCTTTCAGCCCTCTAGAGGGAGCAGTACATTATATCCAATAAGCAGAAGAAACAAAGAAACCAAAAGCCCTCTTGGAGAAAGAAGCTTTCAGTCTTCCAATTGCCACAGTATTTATTTCTGTAAAGTCCCAAAAATTGTATCTGTAAAGTCCCAAAGATTGTATCTATTTAAGTTCTCCGCTTTGCAGCAGGTTCTATCAGACAGTTCCTGTCAAAGTGCTTCACCCAGGCAGTCTGTTCCCAGAGTCAGAGACAGCAGAAATTAATCACTTAAATTTCCTCTCACTTGACATGCTCTTCATGCTTGAAGCAATGAGGATGCAAGCTGAAGTCTTGGAAAGCCTATTGTAAAGGACTAAATTTCCATCAGTAAAAAATACTAAACCCCCCTTGGTGGCAGGAGAAGAGGGGGGAAAGTTTTGGACTGAGTATACCTGCAGGAGAGAGTGAACAGAGTTAATATACCACCGCTCCAGTCCTGGAAATGGGCTGCCAACAGGACTGACCTTGATTAGAACGTTCACTGACAGTTAGTTAAATAAGAGGAATACATTGTTTCCATTGTCTCCATCTGCGTTTAAAAAGGAGTAAAAGTAACAGAAAATTGAAACTAACTTTATTGTTTGAATTGAGTTTTAAAGGACTAATACAAATAGAAACTGTTTCCCTCTAGAGGAGCTGTTTCCCTCTAGAGGAAGCTTTTGAAACTGTCACAAGAGTTGGGCTGGGGGAATTTCCAGCTGCAAGATAAAAACCTGTGAGATTCTGGGGACCTTGAATCGGTTAAGAATGTTGACAAAAGAGGCCTTAGTGGTTGTATTATGTAAGATAAGTGACTCACTGGAACAGCTTCACAAAATGGTGGATGTGGTAACTACCAAAATTGACAATTTGGGACAAAAAGTGAACACCAATATAGAAACTATTCAGAAACTGACACAGGAATCTACTTGGACATGGCAAACTGCGGAGAAGGCTAGGGAGAAAGTTATTGCCATTGAACCTAAAGTAACACAATTGGAGAGAAAGAGTCCCAGCCTTACAGATGCAATTTGATGACCATAAGTTGATGCCTGCTATAATTGAATTTAAAGAAAATCAGATTTCGAGGATCAGAGCCCTACCTGAACTGGAGAAGGAAAGTCTGATAGATTTCCTTACACAGGAATTTGATGACTTTTGGGACCGGGACTTGGGTCAAGAAGAGATTAAAACTGTGAGGGCTCTCAGACTTGGAAGAGGAAGGAAAAAAGAGAAGAACAAAATAAGAGACTGTTGGAACTACCAGAGGAACTTAGAAGAACAACAGTCAAGAGTGGAAATTTTGAAAGATGTCCTGAAATACCTTTCGGATCTTAGATTTAACTACGGAGATTTGGTTGCCCTGTTGAGAAGGAATAAAATCATCGTTAGATGGGAGTTTCCCCGAGATCTACTCTTTAGCCTCAAAGGAAGGAAAATGAAAATAAGATCAGTGGAAGACAAAGTAAAGTTCATGTATAAATATGAAGAAGACTCGCAGAAGGGACTTGGAAAAGAGTTAAGAGCATCGGACAGAAGATCACCAGGTTGATGGACTATAGGGAATTGGCGGATATGACTGGCAGAAATCGGGACCAGGGAGAAGAGTCGGTGGAAGAAGATTGGAAAAAGTTTAAAGACTATTTATAAAAATATTGTAAAATTAATGAGTGTTAGAAAAATGTTGGAAAGGAGCTATATGGCTTTAGTAGAAATGTTACAAGGAATTAAGTACAAATAGATTATTAGAGTATTAAAAGGGAAAATAAAGTTAAAATATGTTAAGACAATTATATATTAAAGGGAAAAATAAGGTTAGAATATGTTAAGATAAATTACAGGACAGAAAACAGAGGAAGATGGAAAGGAATTGCTGAAACAGTTAATTAAAGTGGAATACAAAAAGGGAGGTGTGACGAGGTCGTTGAAACAAGTAAATGAAAGTTAAGATACTGAACTTATTAGATGTGTTTTAAATTGTGTTTGTTTGGTTTTGTTAATTTAATGTTTGGGGGTTGGTGTTGTGTGGTGTTTTTGTTTTTGTATTGTATTGTATTGTTTTGTTTAATTCTTTGTCTTTCTTTTGCAGTCTTTAAAATGTTAATAAATATTATTTTTTAAAAAATACATGTTTCATATCATAACGTGCCACATTCCACTTGCAACCTTGATTAGAACGCTGCCTTTTGTCTATTCTGTACTACTGTGTTCTAAATCTAACGCAATGAGAACTTTATTGGAGCTTTACACAAAAGAATACAATGGAGTTGAACAGGTGGGACACTGAAGATTCACGTGGATAGTGATTTTGTTATCAGTTTCATTAACCCGAAGTTGTTCAAAATGATGTACACAATTCTCTTTTCTCCCCTCACCCCCTTCTAACTTCACAAAAACCTTGTGAGGTAAACTAAGCTGATATATATTAACTGGACCAAGGTCGCTCAAATAGCTTTAGGGCAGATTGAGGATTCTGAATCCAGGTCTCTCATTTCTTAGTCCAAACCTCTCACCCATGTATCATACCACCTCTCAAAAGAGTGGGAGCTTTTGGTGTAGTGGTTTAAGTGCATTGTGGAAATCAGATCACAAGATAATCATTTTGAAACATACACCAATGACATCTCTTTAATTTCTGACACATATAACAAGAGAGATGCCTTTTGCCCACCTGTGCCATGGTTGGTCTGAACATTGTACAAAGTGCAAGATATTTTTACAGCAGTTAACACACAACAAGCACGCAAGTCACTTCCTCAAATATCCTGGGAAATGACAAAAGTTGCAAGAAGATTTCGACAAGTTACTAAAATAGCCTTAAAATAGCGAGATACGGGTGGTGCTGTGGGTTAAACCACAGAGCCTAGGACTTGCCGATCAGAAGGTCGGCTGTTCGAATCCCCATGACGGGGTGAGCTCCCGTTGCTCAGTCCCTGCTCCTGCCAACCTAGCACTTTGAAAGCACGTAAAAGTGCAAATAGATAAATAGGTACCACTCCAGCGGCAAGGTAAACGGCATTTCCGTGTGCTGCTCTGGTTCACCAGAAGTGGCTTAGTCATTCTGGCCACATGACCCGGAAGCTGTACGCCGGCTCCCTCGGCCAATAAAGCGAGATGAGCGCCGCAATCCCAGAGTAGGCCACGACTGGACCTAATGGTCAGGGGTCCCTTTACCTTTACTAAAATAGGCTTGCTCTTTTGAAATCAGCTTATCTAGCATTATGTGCCAGTCTGCAGTTACACATGTTGTGATTACATTTTCTTGTGGTTAGAGCAGAATATGAACCAAGCAAATACCACCCTCACCACCATCCCACACCCGTTGTTTCATAAACACTTTAACTGTTGACCAAAGCAAAGTCCATTTGTCAATTATCCAGAAGTCTAGGCCTTACAGAGCTGTCTAATAAGTGTGAGGTCTTGATATAAGTCCTTTAAAAGCCCTGATCTTATAACATGGCAGGCTGAAGTTCTTTGCCCACATATATGGGCTAAGTGGATTTTTCTCTGCTGCTGTCCAGCTGCATCTAAACTCCTTTAACCTGCTCCTGCCCCTCCATGTAACTCTATGTCTCTGTTTTGCATAGAGTTGCATTAAACACAATGAATTGGCTCTGCTCGGAAATAATCTTGTTTGTCCCCCTCCCTTTTTTTAACTGCATAGATGTGCCCTACTGAGTATTACACCCTTGCTGCCAAGTACTATTGTTATCCGCTGCAGAAAAATTATCACCAACATTTGAAACTTGATATGCTTGATTGTTGAACAGTACCTAGATGTGCCAGTATTTACCATTTTAAAAAAGTAATCTCCTGCCAATCATCTACTGAGCTGTTTTCGTTTGTATCTACTGGCTGGAAACAAAACAGATCACCTAGAAACCTAGAACTAAGTCACAGAGCAATTTGCTTTACCTTGTCTAAGATCTCACTTATTCATTTATCTCACAGAAATTTTAAACCACTAAACATCAAAGTATCCTAATAGTGTACAAAAAGAGAGAAATATCATAAAAAAGAAATCAAATACCTTGGGCAACTTTTAGACTAATAAATTCAGTCAATCAAGTGGATAGGTGTTAAGCTAGCATCTAATTACTTGATGTTATTTATGCTTGCAGGTAAATTCAGTGAGTTTATTTCTACTGACCCCACAAATCAAAACCAATTCCAGATTTATTTACAGGAATACAAATGTGGCATATACAGTAGTGTAGTGTATAACATACAGTGGTATCTCAGGTTACATACGCTTCAGGTTACAGACTCCTCTAACCCAGAAATAGTACTGCGGGTTAAGAACTTTGCTTCAGGATGAGAACAGAAATCGTGCAGTGGCAGCACAGCGGCAGCAGGAGGCCCCATTAGCTAAAGTGGTGCTTCAGGTTAAGAACAGTTTCAGGTTAAGAACTGACCTCTGGAACGAATTAAGTACGGTACGTAACCAGAGGTACCACTGTACACGCCATCTGGAGGAAGCATCATTCTTTACCATGTGGAAATAATATCTTCTAAAGTCAAACTAGTT
This sequence comes from Podarcis cretensis, assembly GCF_951804945.1. Taxonomy (NCBI): domain Eukaryota; kingdom Metazoa; phylum Chordata; class Lepidosauria; order Squamata; family Lacertidae; genus Podarcis; species Podarcis cretensis. The sequence goes on along the minus strand of NC_137170.1, from coordinate 68,938,824 downwards.
GTCCACTTCACCAACAGAGGCTGATAGGAATTGTAGTCCAAAAGCTCTGGAGGTTGCCATGTTGGGAAAAGCTATTTTAGAAGTACAGTACAGCAAATGATGGGGGCCAAGTCTTTTGATCCTAATTGCTTAGCAGGCATCCGAATAATTTGCATTTTAGATAAATGGGAGTATTGTCTGCCTTCTGCTGCACTGGCACATCAGATTACATGCACTTGATAACAAGAAGATTCTAGTTGACTGTGGTTTGCATAATGGATGTTCTATTATACTGCTGCTACAAATAAATGCCTTTGTAATAGGATATCTACTGTTCCTAGCAGCACCTAGGATTTGTTGCCCAGAAGAAAAGAAAAATATTAACCAAGGTTTGGACTTTAGTGTGTATGTAGCACCTATCCACACCCCTTGAAGCTGCTGACAGCATTTCTGACATACCAAAACTGCTCAAAGTGATGTCACTTCACTGTTTCCTGGCCTCCAGAGGGTGTTAACTAACAGGTTTTTCTGTATGTCAGAATGAGAGTCCAGTGGCCCATGCTTGATCCTTCAGCCAGTGTTTCCAGTACATGACTACCAACAACAAATGTTTATTAGCAAGTCATAGTGAGGGGATAAGCCAACTGTCTCACATCTGAGAAAAATGGGGCCAGTGTATAGAAGCAAAACTTCAATAACAATAAGATGTTTCAGTGTATTTTGTGTGTGTTCTGAGTTATATTATTATATGAGTCAGATGGTCCCCTGAAACATGAGTGACTGTTGCCACTTCTAAGCCTCAGGTGAATATGTGGACATTCCCCTCCCCCCAGCAAGATGCTCATTCTCAGGGCTTTTTTTTTCACCTGGAACTCAGTTCAGGCACCTCTCAGGTGGGTGCCATTGCTGTCATAAGAGAACAAGGGAGGTTTTCTAGAAAAATAGCACTTATCATTCTCCTTTCCATGGGAAGAACATCTCCCCTGCCACCAATTTTTCATGAAACCTGGAAGCAGAGATAGAAAAGTGTGAGTGCCACTCATGTTTGTGCTGTCGCTTCTTTGTCTGTGAGATATCTGAGTAACATCAATATGGATGAGAGGAGGAAAATAACCCAGATCATATGGTCAACTTAATTCCACTTTGTTTTTTTATTGACAATCCAATTCTGGACTTATTCTTAAATGGACTCATTTCAAACTAGTCTTCGAAACCATGCAATAATTATTTCAAGTGCATATTTGGGTTTGTGAGGTAGAAATCATGTCCCAGTTATTTGTTTCAGGTAATCTAAGATAATAAGCCTCTGGTTGTATCTTGGCCAAATGCCATCTTACTTGAAACGCACATTCCAATATAATTTCTTTGCGTAGTTAAATATACTGGATCACTTCAAAATGCAATTGTACATACGCCAAATGTTGGCTCCCTGCAGCCTTTTCGGACCTGCTAGTCACTCCAGTGCACTGTTGCCTCCTAGCAGCCACAATAAATGCTGCAACCTCAGCATTCTGTGTCACTATTTATTCAGATCAGCCAGATTGCAATATCATTATAATTTGTACTGCAGATTCTGACTGTTTGACCATTTACTAATAAGCTAACATTTTCTTTTAGCAGGAAAGAGTTCCAGTCATGGCCAAAGTTAAGGATTTTAAAGTTCCACCACTTTCAGTGGAATAATTAAGCATACAGTGGTACCTCGGGTTACAGATGCTTCAAGTTACAGACATTTCAGGTTACAGACTCCGCTAACCCAGAAATAGTACCTCGGGTTAAGAACTTTGCTTCAGGATAAGAACAGTGGGAGGCCCCATTAGCTAAAGTGGTACCTCAGGTTAAGAACAGTTTCAGGTTAAGACGGACCTCCAGAATGAATTAAGTTCTTAACCTGAGGTACCACTGTATACTCAAAATATCTCTGTTGAAATGAATGGAATTCAAAAAGTATTAGCTTTGGCTGGATTGTTTTCTATATCTTAATAGAGCTGTACATTTAATTGACAATACTAGTCTTTACTACAAATTTGTATCAAATTGCCATCTTTCATCTTTCTGGGCCAAATGATCTCAACAGGCATTATTTAATTGCAGGAAAAAGTTCTCTATTTGGCATGTCACCAGGAAAAGACTGCACATAACTCTGCTTCATAGATTGTATCTTCAAATATTGACACTGGCAAGACGTCTTGATTAAAAATTATTGGGCTGGATTCCAACATAACTGCGTAAAATCTTGAACATTTCCACTGTTTAAATCATATGAGCTGATAAGGAAGAGAGCTGGCCCAAGACATTTTGCTGCCTGGGGCAAAGAGCAAGAGAACAACCTCTCTGTTTCATATTTAGAAGTTGGCCAGCCTAACAGCTGGATGTTACTTCAACACAGGTGAGGCAATTGGGTCCTCCAGTGCACCAGAGGACAGCAGGCGAGCTTGTAGGGTATGTATGTGTGCAGGCCATGTGGCACACATCTCTGAAGTGGTGGCTGGTGCCCATTGAGATGGGTAGGGTGGAATACTCAGCGGCGTAGCGTGGGTTGTCAGCACCCGGGGCAAAGCAAGTAATTTGCGCCCCCTAACCCGGGGCAAGGCAAGTAATTTGTGCCCCCTAACCCGGGGCAAGGCAAGTAATCTGCGCCCCTAACCCCTAACCTGCCGCCGCTGCCAGCTTCTTCTTACTGCTGCCTGGTCTGGACTGGTGTGGTTCTCTCCCACGCTCAGCGCTGCGCTGGGCGGCCGCTGCACTGTCCCTCCCCCAGATAGTCACTCCCTCACTCTCTCTCTGCTCCGCACAGTGGGCGGCGACCCGGCAGCTCGGATCGGATTCGCACAGCCAGCACTGTGAGAGAGAGTGAGTGAGCCAAGTAGGGGCAGAGAGCTGCGAGTGCGCCCCCCAAAATGTTGCGCCCGGTGCGGCTGGCACCCCCTGCACCCCCCACGCTACGCCACTGGGAATACTAGAAGCCCAGGCAGACAGACAGAGCCAAGCAATTTTGTTCCCATTCTCCTCCCTGCTCACTTCTACAAGCTTAACACTGAGACAAGCGAGGAAGAAGCTGATAGGCAAAGCCACCCTGTGGACTGGTGGTCAGTGAGATGGCAGGCTGGCAGGGGCTGGCTGAGGACAGACTGAGGTTGGTGAGGTAGTGCCTTATTTGCCCTAATGGACCAGCCACCATCCCACCACTGTCCTTCAGCACCTCGCAGCCACTCACCAAGGCTCAGCACCCACTGCCTGAGGTGGCCACCTCACTCTCCCTAATGGCAGGTCTAGCCCTGATAAAGGACACCTGCTGGTCTTTTTCAGCTGTTTCTCAGCCCGATTACGCTCAAACACTCCACACTGTGTGCCAATTTTTTTGACGAAATGATCATTTGCTATCACTCCAGCTAAACAAATTGCAAATATTTTCACTCATCGGAATCTGCCGACAGAGCGACGACTTGCAAAAAGAATTTTATGCAGTATTTTCGTTCCTGTGAGCCTAGAGCAGTTGAATTTGTTCCAAGAATCTGCTTCAGCTTCATTTTGAGGCTCCTGATTTTATTATTTAAGTGAAGGGGGAATTTTCTTCTTGCCTTTGGGGCCTTTCAGATTACATTTTCAAAATTAGTAGATGAAACACTATTTAACTCAGCCCACCACCGAACAGCATCTTCAATGAGTCCATTCATCCTATCAAGTTATAAACTCTGAAATGTCAAGTTAACCCCTCTACATTTTAGGATTGCTCTTTATTTAATGTGTATGCAAACAATCCCATGAACACTTACTTGAAAGAAAGACCTACTTTGTTTAATAGGATTTACTTCCAAGTAAACGTGCAGAGGGCAGCCTTCTTCTATATTAAATCAGGCAAGATTCTGATTTTTTTTTCAGAGACACAACCAAAGGGCATAATGGTCTGGATACATAGATATGACTTCCCATGGGTAAAGTTTATTGGTTCTAACCCAATGGCTCAAATTATTCCTATTTCTGTCCTCATTCATACCTACATAGTAATGGTTTACAATTCTTAGCCACTGGCTGTTACAACAATACTATTTGATACAATACACAAGTCATCAGAAGTGGGGAGGGTGTAACAAAATGAGCACAATAAAATTGTTTCTCCAAGGTGGTGCATAAGACCACCCTTTATAAAGGCATTGTTCAGTTTGGTGGCAATATTGCTGTCCTATTGGTAATTATTTTGTCTTGATTGCTTGAAAGGATCAGTGATTTGTGAAATTACTCACATTTGTTGCCCAAACAACAGTCTAGCCAGACAGCTTGCCCACCCACCTCATCACCAAACGGCAACCTCTGCAACCACCACCTTAGTCAAGGTACACAGCTGAGTTGTTCTGATGCCTAACACAGAAAATTCCACAAGTATCTCTCCCCAACTTTGGACAGTAAAAATACAACAATGCAATAATGTGTTATATGACTAGTGGTTTGCTCGTCAAAAGGAGCTCGTCTGAGATAGCCACTTCATGCTATCCAATGGCAGGGCTGGCCCTGGCAGAATGATATGAATGATATAGGTTGACCTGGGAGTCAATTTCATTGACTTTAGAGGGACTTCTGAGGACACATGAACAGGATTGTGCTGCATATTATGAGACTGTAGCGTAATGGAACAGTTTAGGACAGGCATCCCCAAACTCGGCCCTCCAGCTGTTTTGGGACTACAACTCCCATCATCCCTAGCTAACAGGGCCAGAGGTCAGGGATGATGGCAACTGTAGTCCCAAAACAGCTGGAGGGCCAAGTTTGGAGATGCCTGGTTTAGGAGGATGCAGATAGCTAGATCTGAGACATAGCCTGTAATTACCGGTAGTTATAATTGGTTTATATCCAATTGCTGGTACTGCATCATATGTGTTCATTTAAGGCTCTGGGTTCCAGCACCTACTGCAGTATTATGCCTGCACATTTGGTTTACCAGTTATATTCTTCCTTATTGGGAGGCACTTTTTCCAGAGACTAGAATCCTCTGTGCACAGGCTTTCAAACAATACATGCCCACCAGCAAATTAACTCTTACTCCTGAGGGTATAATCCTACCTCACATACATGGCAGGATCACCATCTACTCTTGCACTGACTCTTCTATCTGCACTTAGTGTATTGCTACTTTTGCCTTGTAACAGGAAGGCGATCATAAAACCAGATTTCGAAAAGGATTAATGAGGCAGCAGTGGAACATGTTTCAGTTCTGCTCACTTCTCTGTTCATGAAGCGTTGATATGGTTCTCTTTGAAATGTAATTCTCATTAAGTAGGCTTAATTTAATTGTCAGAAATTAGATACCCCCCCCCTTCTGAATGTATCAATGAGCCACTCAACCTATGTTGATATCAATAATGACCTGGATCCATGTATTTGTTTCCAGATTATTTCTTTGGGTTGTTGGTTTTTTTGTTCCCCCACCATCTCAGTGATGTCTTGAGTATTAAAGGTTTCCAACCATAAAAACAGCAGGAGGTTTACAACCACCAACTTGAGAGTGGTCAATTAAACAGACATAGAAAGATCTCACCATACAAACTCGTCACTGGCCTTGGTAATGTTTGTAGAAAATTCTTGCTTCCATCAAAGGAAGTGCTCACATGGTCCCTTGGAAGATGTTTCGGTGGTTTTGCAGTTCTGCTTGTAGATGGGTGTGTAGGCTGCAGTTTGTTGCTGCTGTGGAAGCCTATTCTTCCTCTGCCATTGGTGTCCAAATGGTTGAGAGGATAAAAAGGAGACATTTATGGGAGGGGTGAATCAGAAAAGTTCTCTGTGGTGAATATTGGCATAGTCTTCCCTGGAGCTGAGCCACTTCAGTGAATGGAAGGAAACCTTTCATGGGCAGCACCTTTGAATCCAATACCATGTAGATTTACATGTTCCATATTGCCCTCATATCTTCCCATGTCTTTTAATGTGGTTCTCCCAACACTTGTCGATTATACTTTGGTCACACAGTTAAGGGTTCTGGAGATTATAGCTCTGTGAGTGGCCTCCTAGCATCTCTCAGCACCCTTAACAAACTACAGTTCCCATGATTATTTGGGAGAAGCCATGCCTGTTAAAGTGGAAAAAGAGTGCTTTAAATGTATAGTGTGGATGTGGCCCGAGTTGTTGGAGAAAATCCCTGAACATTCAAGATTAACATTTCAGGGATGAGGCCAGGCTAGGACTTTCTCCCTGACATCCAGGTACCTTCTTATTTTAGGGAACATTCAACCATATGATTCACCACTAGGGAGGCTACTTATGCACCATTAAAAGGTGTAAAAAAGATAGTACAGATTTGCATAAAATTTACATGAGCCACTGCAAATGACTAGGTCCACACACTGAAGGTCTTTACTATTTCTTTACATCTTTGTGCAAATTTCTGGAGTAACTTCAGAACAGAAGTTATATAATTCTCCCTTCCACCCCACTCCTCCAAGATTTGCAGTTTCAAAAGAAAGCAGTTTAGCTTAAGGGAATTTAGAGTTAAGTACTTTGCCTGGTTTTTCCCCCTCCTGTGCAATCTTCTACTTAAATATGCTGCAATAATAGACAGGTGGAGAAAATGCTTCTGAAGACTATTTTCTCTAAATTCCTAGTTTGTGTGTGTATCGGGTACTTGTCTAACACCAACATACAGTAATTTTGACTTCAAATCTCCTTCCCCCACCGCCACCCACCTTGCAAAGATGCTTCTTCCCCAGACAGAGAACACCTCCGCCAAAAAAACAGGAATGGCCAGCAGCAGTACACCAGGTGGGATTGCCTGATCATTTGGATGTCGCTGAAAATGAATAAAGCTCTAGCAACCAACTATATGTACAAGCCAAATATTGCTGTATTAAACCTCCAAAAATGGGGGAGGGGGGAGTGAGCTATCTGCAACTTAATATAATTCAAATAAACATCCCCAAAGACATTGAGAGGAGGAGGGGCAAGTATGTGAAGGGGCTCAAGACCTATATGTATAAACTGTCCCATGTCGGGGAATTCTGGGCCAATTAGGATCTTCCCATTGTGCTGACAAGTTCCACACACAAGCATTGGTATGGTTGGAGGGTCTCTTTTCAGGCTTCACAAATGCCTGGCAAAGAAAGTGATGTGACCCCAGCTCCTTTATTCTCACTTGCTAAGTACAGCATACAGACTTATGTTGTGCAATACACCCAATTGTTAGCAAGCTGATTCATAGAAACAAGATGTTTGGTCAAAATGAGGTGGGGTGCAAATTTAGAGAGCTGGCTACTTCAGCAGTTAATCAAGATGAAGAAAGGATTATCTTTGCAGTTAAAAATAGGCTTCTTGCCTGAGGAAGACCAGCCTTAAATACTGATGAATGAGGTGGATAACTGAGTTGTAGGCAGAAAGACTGATTTTCCGTGTAGGATATCAACTGCTGCCTGGCTTTCTAATCTGGACTTGTAGATCTCAATCTAATTTTTGTTTCATTTATGCTAGAGTGTGAAAGGCCATAGTAAATTCCTAATGGAAAATAATTAAGCAAACGAACTCACAGATTACCAGCACATTTGTGCGCATGCGCAAGACCTAAAAGTTGTTTTAAATTTCTTTGAAAATTTAATATCATTTATCTAGCCTTAACAGTCTGCAAAAAACAAATTTCTCTAATTGCAGTGTGGATTCTACCCTCTCCTCCAAATTATTGTGTTTGCAACTATTTCTGAGTATGATAAATTCATGAGAGATTGTTTAATGGGAAATTGACTTCACTTGCAGACAATTAGTAGAGTTGGCTCAGATAATATTTCTTTTTGAGAATATTTTCTTTCTACCTACATTCATATTTGCAACCAGCTGCTGAGGAAGGGATTACATTATCTACTTCATAGATAAAATCCTGTTTTAAATCTGTTATTTTGCAGCTCGTCAAAATGAAATAATTTCTCAGGAAAAACAAGACACGCAGGTACTAAAAAAAGAGAAAGAAAGAAAGAAAAAGGCCATGCATCTGCACACAAATTGTATATGCCAATTTATATGTGTAGCTGTATATAACTTAAATAGAAATACAGTACCTTGCACAATAATAACAAACAATCTGTTATTCAAACTGGGCTTGGAATGGGAAGCCCATACACACACACACACACACACACACACACACACACACACACTATTTATTAAATTTTCCATTTAACAATCCAATAAAAATCACATTAAAACATTCCAAATTATAATACATCAAAAAGGCCAAATATTCAGTGCCAAATTATATATATTTTGGGTGACTTCCCATGCTCTCGATCCAATCATAATGAAAGTCCTTCTCCAGGTCAAAACCTTGGCGCTCAGTAGCTGATTCAGTTAGCAGAATACTTTATCCCCCCTAGTTCAGAGTATGCCTGTTAGTTAAGTCCCAATTTCATCTTAAATAACAGGTGTCCTCCGCTCATAGCGACAGCTTTGGAGAGTTGCCAAAACACGTAGTGCATTGCAGCCAGTGCCCCCCCGCCCCCCGCATTCCATCAGGCCGGGCGGCAGGTATCGGACGATCTGCGGGTAGAGCAGCCCCCTGGCCCTGGGGTTGGGAAGGATAATTATTCCCATATTATCCTCAATTAGCCGCACAGAAAGGCTCTGCTGGAATGGGCACAGCCATTTGCCATGGCAGTTAGACAGGAAGTCTGGGTAGCCCTTGAAAGAGAGGACACTTTTAAGCAGAGGATTGTCCTCTGATAGGGCTTCAAATGGAGAGTTGCTCTGGAAAATAGGGCGCATGGCCACCCTAACAATAAATAATTCAAAATACTCCTGTCCTGAAGTGGAAGGGAGTGTGCACATGGATATATAAAGAACAACTCTCAAGGATCTGAGATTGTGTATATGATGATGTGCATATGAATCCGTCAGTGTAGATTATCTTTAGAGTGGCATTACTTAATATTAATAACTAAATCACAACTGATGAATAAAATGTAAGCCAGTATATGAACGGGAGATCATGAGGAAACAGTATGCATCCCACTCAGAACTCCTTTGAAGAATGGTGGGGGTGGGACACAAACATAACAAATCAACATATAGAGATGTATTTCCTCTTTTAAGCTGTATAAAGTAGTTTTCATGAAGAGTTTAACAATAAAAGTTTTGCTGGGATGGGCATGGGAAAGATGCTGACAGATATTTAGGCTCATTAAAATGGAAATCTATCATCACATTAAGAAATAATCTTGGAAGACAGAGTAGCGCCGCTTTAATCTTGCAAAATTGGTGAAGAAGTGAATCCGTCAATTACTGGAGCTGAAGTTACTGACAACATGAAAATGAGCTGAGAATCACAGAATATATGTTAATGGAGAGGGGAGGAAATCAGGACTATAAAACCATCCTAAATTTGTCAATGCAACAAAGCAAATATATTGGAGAAGACAGTCTTCTTTGGAAGTAAAGGGAGATTTTTATTGCTAATTTAGAAGCCACAGATGTTATGGCGTTTTGAGACTGTTTGAAGTTGCAAATGGAGTCTGCAGCTTCCATCCTAAGAGTAAACCACAATAAACTGGAAGTCACCTCAGCACTGGCTCAACTTCAAAAAAAGAAATGGTTGTGGGGGGTTTCTGAAAGACTTGTTTAGGTATTAAAGATGGTCTTTTCAGGAGCTGCTTGTCTCAGACACACTTTCAAAAGCTCTGAAAGATGTGCTTGAAATTAAAAAATAATTAAAGATGGCTTGCTTTCAAACTTTGACTTGACAAGTTCAAAAGTGAGCCAAGGAACATCTCCATGATAAGACTGATTAAATAATTCTGTGTGGGTGGCCAGTATCCAGGAACCCTGCAAGCATAACAAGATTGGCATTTTATTGGAGAGCACAAGAGAAAATTGAGTAGAAATGATATTATATCACAGTGGCTCACAATTTGAAAAAGTTCTTTTGAGGTAAAACCCATGCCATTTCTTAAAGCAAGTAGGCTACAGCAGCTTTGGAGATTTTCTGTCGTCTGGTGCCATAATTTTGGCTCTGACCATACAAGCCTTCTCTTCACAAACGTAAGATGAAAACAGATTTCTTCATTCTCCTTGTTATTTATTTCATAGGATTCTGATTTCTTGAGCCTTGTTTAAACTTTCACCTTTTTCTTCTTTAAATGACCACTTTGCCATTTTATGTCTTTCTTATTTTGCCCTACCTGTATGTTACCTCTTGTTCTTTTCATTCTTCAATTCTTCTTATTAACATCTATTCTACCCAAAACTTTACTGTTTGGTCCCTTTTGCTTTTGCCTTCTTCAAACATCCTCCTATTTCAAATTCACTTCCTCCTTCCTTTCCCACTTCCTGCATTTCTTGTATTTTAGAGAAGCCTGCGGAGAGAAAACATGTCTACCCAGAATGTGTGAAATTGAGACTCTAATTTGAGCAAATAAATTTCTGCAAATTTATTAAACCTAATTCTATTTAATTCAGATAATTCCTTGTTTTGATGGTTCTACCAGACCAAAAAAAAAAAAAAAAAGAGTGTTAAGGAGTTCTTTTCACAGGGCACTGCCTAACAAGGAAAGGCATAATGTGAAAGCTAGCAGCTTGCTTTGTCTAGTTGCCTTAGCAACACTAGAGGAGGCTGATGCCTGTGATCTGCATTCAGAACAGCTGCTTCTGTTTGCAGACTACAGAAGAGCAAAGTGTCAACGGAGTATGTCAAAGGCATGTAGCCTAACAATCACAAGATACTTCAGTTTGGCTTCTGAGCTGAAGAGGTGCCCCAGAGTACTTCAGGAGGTCCTGTTTCAACTAGGGGTGCCTCATGGAGATTTCATCTAAGGCAAGCCAATAATTCCTCTGACGTAACCGGCTGTACTTTTGAATAAATAAGGTATACTATTCATTGTATCGATTTGTAGATTTCAACAGAAGTCTCATAAAGTTCAACGAAAAAAGCAGAAGACCCAATGGATCAGTTCATGCATAAGGTCCATACATGTATAAGTATCTGTCCCATCTATCTGTTGAAAGAGTCCAATAATCCACATGAAGGGTTGTTACAGTTCCACAGAATCCTTTCATAGTCTAAGATAAGGAATACTCCGGAATATTAGCCTTGTTTCGCCCTCCTAGGCTTCATCAGTAGAACAGGCTCTAGCTAATACAAATAAATACAATATTGTAATCTCACACATTTTTACAGCAAAATTAATGTAAAAAAACATAAACAACTGTACATACCATATGCAATATTACAGGATAGTGGATCTTATATCACAGTAGTGGTTGCAGCAAGCAGCGACTGTTACAAAGCAGGATTATATGGACAGACACAATATTGGTTTGAGTAACAGGTGTTGGCAATCCACAGATACAAAATTTCTTTCTTAAAGTGACCCATATGGCACAACAGAAGTAAAGCAATCCATGCTCAGATGTTATACATGTAAACTCATACATAAATGTAATCAATTTTCAGATCTAAAGTAATAGCAGTCCACAGATACAAAATTTGTATACCTTATTTATTCAAAAGTACAGCTGGTTACGTCTTGTGTGTTTTTTGAGTATGTTCCACGTAACTATAGGTATGTTGTTGTTGTTTTGCGAATAATTCCTCTGAGGCACAGTGCTTCAAACTGGAGTTTGGGATTTGTCCAAATCTGATCAACATCCAGATGTACTGACCTTTCTTGTTTTCTCCGTCCCCCACATTTTCACAGGTTCTTAGCAAGGATGGCCCTTGTATTGAAAGGTTCATTTGGGCACAATGATTCACCTTGTACAGTGGTACCTCTGGTGAAGAACTTAATTCGTTCCAGAGATCCGTTCTTAACCTGAAACTGTTCTTAACCTCAGGTACCACTTTAGTTAATGGGGCCTCCCGCTGCCGTCATGCCGCCACCGCGTGATTTCTGTTCTCATCCTGAGGTAAAGTTCTTAACTTGAGGTACTACTTCTGGGTTAGTGGAGTCTGTAACCTGAAGTGTCTATAACCTGAGGTGTCTGTAACCTGAGGTACCACTGTATTTCTTTTGTTACATTATGAGCGGGTGATAGTCCAGGATGGCTGGCTAAGTCACCAGAATATAGGGACAGTGGTACCTTGGTTCTCAAACTTAATCCATTCCAGAAGTCCATTCCAAAACCAAGGCGCACTTTCCCATAGAAAGTATTGCAAATGGATTAATTCATTTCAGACTTTTAAAAACAACCCCTAAAAAAGCAATTTAACACGAATTTTACTATCTAACAAGACCAATGATCCATAAAATGAAAGCAGTAAACAATGCACTGCAGTCACACAATCAATCAATCAATCAATCAATCAATCAATCAGTAGCTGAACTGGATTCCACTCAGTTACAAAAACAAAACAAAAAGAGCTGCAAAAACAAAAATGCAAAATAAATAGGAAAAACAGACAGACTTCACCGTAACACTCAAAATGGAAGTGTGGCACTCAAATTGGAAGCATAACACTCAAAACAGTGCGCGTTCGGCTTCCGAAAATGTTTGCAAACCGGAAGACTTACTTCCAGGTTTGCAGTGTTTGGGTTCCAAGTTGTTTGTGTACCAAGGCGTCTGAGAACCAAGGTACCACTGTAAGAGGAAAAAGGATTCCTGCTTCCCACCCCACTGAGCACTGCATTTCAGTTAGAAATTTCACTTTGTTTCATAGAAGATCAAAGGAATGGCACAAGGTTTATCCTTATTCTCCAAAAGCATGAAAATTTAGACTCGAGTATAATCTCAGCTGAAGAGGAAATGCCAAAGAACTGAGAAAACTGAAAGCTAACAAGGCTTCCAGATACTAAGTGCAGACAAGGACCAACTCCTCTCACAAACTCTTAACCCACTTTCTAGTCTCACATATGAGAGGAGAGAGATCCATTTACATGACTGTTGAAACTTGCTCTGTAACTTTGGAGCCAGAGCCAGAAAGACACAGTAATGACACTGAATGGGTAATTAGTATCTATTAAAATAGTATACAAACTAGGGCGTCGTCAAGGTGCTAGCATCTGGTTGAGCCACCTGGAGGGATTTGGCTTCATAACAAAGAATCCAAGATGGATGGTGCCTCTGCAAAGTTTTTTATATAAATAAATCACTCAGAGAAAGACTTTCAAAGGCGAGAGAATGCACTGAGTTTCATATTCTGCACCCTCATATTTAATAGCCAAGGAGCTGGTGCTTCACACAGTTTGGCTCCCTCATAGAAGAAGAAGAAGAAGAAGAAGAAGAAGAAGAAGAAGAAGAAGAAGAAAGCACCTTCTAACTAACTTCAGGATACCTGGGGAAAGGTCTCCACTTTCCACTCAGGTGGATAGACTTCTGTCTTTTTCTTGCAATTTCAAAGGACTGCAAGGACCCTCTTTTCATTAGTTGTGTGGGAATAGAAAGAAGATTAAAAGAAAAGGAGCCATTCTAGCCTCTCTTTGCTGTAGATGCAGAGCAAGCATTCCTTTCTGATCCTCTACTTCAAATTGAGAATGAATGGCACTTTCTGTATTCCTGCTCAGGAAAGGAGGAGAGCTGATAATTGCCTTCTGAAGGCAGCACTTAACACCTATCCTGTAGGTGATAATTGCAGTGTTCCATGAGGATTAGCCAGGCACTCCTGGCATAAATCCCGTGTCAGGCAGAATCACTGAAGTTAGTCCTTCAGCAGCAAATCACTGAATGGCTAAGAGCTGAATTCTCTGAAGCAAATTTATACTAAAGGCCCGTTTCTCTAAGTTGTTATCTCCAAGAGGAGATGAAAAAAAGGAAATATTCATCAAGTAAAATCTCTGCCAGATGTGGAGCACAGTCCCCTTTTGGCCTTTCAACTGGAAAACAAAGGTTTAGACTTGTTTTTAATGCAGTTGTACCTTGGTTGATTAACGCCTTGCAACTTGAACATTTTGGCTCCCGAACACCGCAAACCCGGAATTGAGTGTCCCAGTTTGCAAATGTTCTTTGGAACCCAAACATTCGGCACGGCTTCTGCAGCTTCCAATTGCTCCTGCAGCCAATTGGAAGCTGTGCCTTGGTTTCCGAACATTTTGGAAGTCAAATGGATTTCCGGAACAGATATGTTTCGACTTCTGAGGTACCACTGTATTGGCTTTTATTGGGTATTGTCCATCAATTCTGTGTCTAGTGAGCCTTTTTTGTTTATGAAACATCTCCTCACTTAAAACAGAAATGCACCATAAAGGCCAGGCCAGCTTTCCTCCTTTACTCATAAAAAGAAATAAGTATTGTCTGCTCAGATGGCCCCAAGGGAGGATTCTCTGACAGATAAACAACTGAGCTTAACTATACAAGATGACAAATTTGTCCTCAAATAAACTATCCAAGTAATTTTGCCTTGGAATATGTACAAGTTATTGGAGGCATCTATAGCAACGCTCTACAGGGTGCCTTCCCCCCCTTCCCAGCACCCTGCCACGAAAAATAAGATAATCAAACCACCTTTTAAAATTTATTGAGAAGAAGGTGAATACTACAAGAGGGGGAATTTGTGAAATAATTTACTATTACTAGTTGCAGAGTTACTAGTTGCAGAGGCAGGTTTCCCAATTTACAGAGCATCTGTAATATGGATATGGGCAAGTTGTAAATTGATTCTCAAAGCTAAATAAAATGTAGGAGATTCCTGCTACCTCACCACAAAAAATGCAGCATGCTCATGATACCGAAAGGTGAAGATATTCTCTCCCCCTCCCCAATAAAAGAGAGGTGTATTTGATTAGGAAATAAGTGTTTAAGGACACAATGTGTCTTCTCTAGAGGAGACAAAAAGACATGAAGAAAGGCAGACTGTGAGGTGCAAGTGTCCTGAAAGTACGGTGGCCAGATTGCATCACCAAACAGATAGACGATAAAAAGGGACAGAGATTCACATAAAACATGTATATGCTACTTTATCCATAGAAACTGAGAAAAAAAATAACATAATTTTAATATAAATACATCTCACCATAGTGAGATGCCGTATCTGCCCAAACTGGACTTCCTGTCATGATGTTTCCTGTTTTAAAGCTATGTTGGTTTTAATGTATCAGGCTCTGGGGTTATATTTCATAAAAACCGAGCTAAAATGAAATAGTGGGAAAAACTGTGACCAGGGGATGTATCTGGACTTTGCTGTGCCAGTTCCAACTGCTCTCGCTCCTTATGGTTCTTTATCATTCAACCAGACCTGAACCAGGCTGCTCTTCAGATAGAGGCCCTCTTCAGAACACCTTCTATTTGGTCCATTATTGTCTACACAGACTGACAGTAACTCTCTATGGTTTCAGACAGAAGACATTCCTAGCCCTGTCTAGATATGCTGTGGATTGAACCAGGGATCTTCTGCATGTAAAGCAGATGCTCTGCCACTGAGCAACAGGCCTCAAAGAGTTCCCTGTAGGACACATGGCCACTTTGCCTGAGCGCCTCAGACAGGCAACATCTCTGGATGAAGCCCTGGCGGCCTTAACTACCCAGACCAACATTAACAGACTACACAGAAGGTTACAAGAGGCAGCCCGGCTGGTTTACGCTCTGGAAGTCTGACGGTTTATAGCACTTCTTTTTAAAAAATCCCATCTAATGCATCTGTGGAAGTTCTCATTATCTTTAAAGATGTCTAATCAGCATTTGAACCCTCTTAAGCCCTTGACCCCAATGATATCCTGTAGCAAGTTAGAGTGTTAATGACATAGTAAGTTAAGCCTTCCCTCTTAGGGCTTAAAGTATGTCCCCATTCAGGTTACATGGAATATTTTTATTTCTCTCCTTGAGAATGGAGCATCTAAATAAGGGTATTCCCAAGCAACCCTGCCCAGATGTAGACTTACTTTAGCTTCTCTCTCATTTTCCTTTGACTTTAGTTAAGCATGCATACGGGATAGACACATTTTGAAAGTTAGGCTTATTGGGGCAGTTTAGTGTTGTTTCCCCAGATTTTCTCCAATGCATCCGCTTCCCCAAAGCTGTGCTTCCTGCTGAGAGAAAGCATGAAAAATGCCATGAAATGGCAACAGAAGAGCCTCTTCATGAATTACCTGACAAAGGAAGCTACAGCTGCCATCTGCATTCCCTCAGTCTCTAATGTCAAAGGGAGTATAAATCTGATCTCTCTGAATGGAAGTGTACACACCCTGCCTTTACAATGTGATGCAGCTGGGGTCCCGGAGCCTTAATTTTAATCAGGCAACTATACATCCTTGAGGATTTCATAGAACTAAGATGAAATGATTTGCTATTTTGTATGCCACTGACTTGAATCCAAGCGGTTGGTGTGCATAAGCCTGCTTCTGTGGGGCATCGGTGTGCTTCTGATGCAAATCACTTCCTGGATGAGGGAGTATGGGCATAAATCTACTTGGCATCTGAGTGCAGGCACTGAGCTACATTGCCTTCTGTAGGGCGCACATTTGAACGCCATAACCCCGCCCACATTCTGCTAACCTTGCCATGCACGACTGCCTTTTTGAAAGCAGAAGTAGAGTTGAACCAGAGCACATGGCCTCAGTTGGCAGCAATCATCTTTAAAAACATGCTCACATAAACATATAACAGCACTTGGGGAAGTTTCTCCAATTAGTCTAAATGCACTGCTGTGTGTGTGTGTGTACATACGGAAAAACCACATGAGCTCTACCCCTTTATCCACCCATCTCTCAGCCCTTTAATCCAATTGAGAGGATTTCCGCTTGCATCTGCTTGTTTACATGCTGCTAGTCACGGCACAATTGAATCACTGGGCTCTGTTAGTGCAAGACACAACTTATTTGGGATAGTTACAGATAGGTAGCCGTGTTGGTCTGCCATAGTCAAAACAAAAAAAATTCCTTCCAGTAGCACCTTAAAGACCAACTAAGTTAGTTCTTGGTATGAGCTTTCGTGTGCATGCACACTTCTTCAGAAGAAGAATCTGAAGAAGTGTATCTGAAGAAGTGTGCATGCACACGAAAGCTCATACCAAGAACTAACTTAGTTGGTCTTTAAGGTGCTACTGGAAGGAATTTTTTTTCTTATTTGGGATAGTACTTGAATGTGCGCAACTCTTCATAAACACCATACTTTTAAAGCATGTTCACTACCCCCTCCCCCCTGATTCCTAGGAACTGTGGTTCATTAAGGGTGCTCGGAATTGTAGCACTATGGTGGTTAAACTACAGTTCCCATGATTCAGAGAGGGTGGTTGCTTTAAATATATGGTTTATAAGCAGCAAAAGTTAACGCCCAGTGATTTCAAATATGCACTAATATGTGCCCATACTAAAGAAAAAGATAAGGTGATGTGGCAAACTCCAGCAATAAGCAGGCATTTCTGACTAACCTGCTTGTCTTACACCCTAGGCGGTTCCCACTTAAACATTCAAAAACTAAAACAAATCAACCCATGCTTTATCACTGTTCTCCAGCTGGTAAACAGGCCCCAAACTCTCTTAAAATGCATTAGTGATATGGTCTTGTTCTCCTACACACAAATTGGCTTGAGGCATCTGTTGTCAGCTTTGGGAAACTTTCGTAAGTTTCAACACGATATATCAATTATGATAAAACAAGGGTTGCGGTTTTTGGGTAGAAAGTAATCTTCTCATGCACAGTACATTTGCAGCCATTGAACAAGCCCAGTCCAAGTGAAACCAAAGGGTAATGCTGTCTGCACTTGGCAGTTGGGAAATATTTATTTAGGCTATTAGGATGAAAGCCAAACAATCTGTCCAAAACGTTATTAAATTACTGAGAACCTAAAGCCAGAAACATGCTCTTCCTGTCCTCAAAATCCTCGAAGGTAAAATTCACCCTAAAAGTTTATATGAGGTTTCAATTTGAGGGTATCATCATATGACAGTATTCCAGATTTGGATTCAGTATAGAGCTGGATCTTTAAAACTACCATGGGTTCCCCAAAGGGAGCACCTTTGGTTCTTTGGGGTTAGAATAGTTGCATTTCCAGCAGCCTTATGAAGGTATTTGAATATTTTACATCCCTGGTTAAAGATACAAAATGTGGAGAAATGGAGACTCTCTAAGAGCAATGTCAAGTTAGGCTTTACATATGGGGTTACTCTTCTATATAGAACTGTTTCCTTCTTGGAATTTTATTTCCTGGTTTACTTTCTATTTCCAAATTGGCAGCTGCCAAAGCCGAGCGTGGCACAGCACTACTGACAAATGCAAAATCTGCATGTTGATTTATATTAATCTAAGGGCATTTTAGGAGCGCAGGAAGTTGCCTTATACTAAATGAGATTGTTGGTTCATCTGGCTCAGAATACTCTATGCTGGCTAGCAGTGGCTGTTAGATTTCATAGTTTAGTTCTTCCCAGCCCTACCAGTCAAGAGAGGAATATAGAAACATGGGGAAACGCCTTATACCAAGTCAGATCATTGATCCATTTAGCTGAGCATTGTCTGCTATAGCTCAGCAGATTTCCAGGCTTTTGGGCAAGGGACATTCCTAACCCTACCTGGGCTTGCCAGGGACTGAAGATGGGGTTTTCTGCATGTGCTCTGCCACTAACTATAGCTATATATAACTATACTACTAACACTAATGGCCCCCATGGCCATTTCAGCACATGACAGCTGTGTAGAAAGGATAATTCCTACTTAGATGCAGCCACCACAGCCTGCGATGAACCTTCTATGTATACTTGCAACTATGACTGGATCTAGACACATCAAAGAAGTGTTTCAGTTTAAAGTATTGTAAATTTAAACAGGGAAAACAGGTAGAGAAAAATGGAACTCCACATCACCATCTGGTGGCACAATATTATATCACACATACAAGGCATATAAATTGCTAGCTAGACTGGTAAAGAAAAAACCATTTATATGCGTTGTATATGCAATATAACATTGTGCCACCAGATGGCGACATGGAGTCCTGTTTTTCTCTACCTGTTTTCCCTGTTTAAATTTACAAAGCTTCTGAAACGCTTCTTTGATGTGTCTAGATCTAGCCTAGCTGAGTCCTAAGTGCTGAGAATGGGTTTTTGGAGCACCATTGCTGCCTTATACAGCCACCCCCCTGAAACATGGCAGCAGGTCACATGACTGCTTCAGTACGGGCTGCGCTAGCAAAAGCTTAGCATGGACTAGAGCTTAAAACCCTAAAATTCCTGTTTTATGGATAAGCATTGATTCAGGCATCGTGACCTTTCTTGTTAGCTATTTCCAATCATCCACCTGCGGATTCTGAAGACTGAGACTGCATTAAGCCCAAAGTAAAATTGTTAAAAGTCATAAAGACATTTCCTGGAGGCATCATATAAATTTATTATGTGCATCAGCATGTAGATTAAGTTTATCTCTGTAGTTCCTATCATTAGAAATGCAAAATATTCTAGTAGATCACTCTTTTGGCACACAGTCAGAAAAGTTCATGTTGAAGCACAGGCAATATTGCCTTTCAGAGAATGAATGTGTATGTTGCATGGGCAAAAGTGTAGCACCCTGCTTGTGGTTAACGCTTAGCTGGAATGAAATATTCAACGCAGCAATAGAGAAATTAAAATAATAATTTATTTGTCAGACAAATAAATATGAGGCACAGTGGTATATGGTTACCAAGCTCTGGCCTGGCCTCCTGCCATTCTGGCCAGCACTTATATTTCCTTAATCCAGCCCCCTTGCTCCTCCTGTGGCTGCCTCTGTCCAATCAGCCTGGTTGAAATTCCTATTGGCTGTTTGCTAGAACCAATCACAAAAGATACACCCATTTCCTTCTGTCCTTTTATGGGAATCAAAAAGCTATATATTCTTCTATCTATAAATGACAAATAAGTAGTAATATATCTTACATGTGTCTCAACAAGGAACCTTAATTACCAGCTCACCTCTTGCCCTCCTTGCCCTATTGCCCTCCAAAACAGATGGTTTAATCTTAAATTTTTATCTTAAACAGATGTCAAGGATCATCATTGAAAGATCTCCTTCCTTTGGAGGTCTCTAAACAAAAGCTTGACAAATGCTCTAATGATGTTTCCTGCTTGGCAAGGGGGGCTGGTGGCTGATGGCCCCTGTGATCTCTTCCAACTATATGAAATAAGAATCTAGCATAAGGATTTAACATTTCTTAGCTTCTAATTCCTTTGCATAATTACATTTAAGCCAATATATTTAATACATAACATAAATAGCCTTTTAAAAGGAAAAGAAATCTTAAAAGGATCTCAGTTTAAGAAAGAAACAACTTTAGAAAAAGACTTCCCAAAATACTCTCTTCTCCAGCCAAGCCAGTTGCCTTTTTCACTGCTCTTGACCTTTCAACCTTAGGAAAATATGGCTCAAGTTTAATGGGAGGCACATGGTTTTATTTTACTATTTACCCACTCTTAATTATGTTTATCTCTTTTTTTATCTTCTGTAATATGTAGGGTCAGTGTAACCTTGGCTGTCAGCCTGTAATTCCCTTTTTTACGACTTTGAGAATTGTTTTCTGCTATAAATCAGGGGGCCCCCTTGTCTAGGAGAAAAACATTTTGCCAAGGTTCTTAGGCAGCTGCTCTTCTGCCTGGCATGAACATTTGAAAATCTTTAAGCTTATTTTAAGATACAGGCCCTGATCAAGCCTTAATAAAAATGCAGGCCTATGATTAGATGCCTCAAAAGTAATATCTCTCCATTAAACAAGTAATCCTGAATGAGACTCTAAAGCAAAGGCAGCTTAATTAAAATGATGATATATTATTTTTTGTCATTTATGCTTTTCAGTCTTTCTAATGTTCAAAAGAGTATTGTGTATACTCAAAGCTGTCACTTATATGCCAGTTTAAAAGAAAAAATATATCTGCACAGAAATTAGTGAATGGATGCCAGTAAACAAGTTCTTTTTTCCCCTTTGTTGTTCACTAATGAATTGGAACATCTATTAGAAAATTTTTATTTCCTGACTTCGCGTGTGTGTGTGTGTGTGTTTGTGTGTGTGTGTGTGTGTGTGAGAGAGAGAGAGAGAGAGAGAGAGAGAATGCCAGCCTCTCTCTCTCTGTGTGTGTGTGTGTGTGTGTGTGTGTGTGAACTATTCTTGCTTCAATTTAGAATTACATTGAGTCCATAGCCACTCAAGAGATGCTTTTCATCAATCAAGAGCACAGAGCAGTTTGCTGGATATGTTGTTTGTTGAGGCTTTGCATGGAATTTGGCACCTAAAACAGGCAATTTAGAAGCTGCTTGTGTGCCATATATTCTTTACAGTGTCAGATACGGTATTTATTTCTCTACGTTTTCAGAGTCATAACCTAATTTATACTTCAGTGAAATGCTGAAACAAGCCCTTGCTCATAAGAATTTGTAATCTAAAGTTGTCAGGTGTTTCCGCTTTAAAAAAGATACTTTGTTAATAATGTTTGGGAGAATTTTTCACTTGTCATAAAGTAAAGTGCCATAGCTTCGTCCAGGTAACGGGCCTCCATTATTTTTGGCCGTTTCAAGTGGGGCCTGGGGGGGTAGAAACATTTAGAACCCCTGTTCTGGAACCTTTCGTATTAGCAATTATAGCGCTCTAGTTCAAGGCATCTCTGAAGAACAGCTCCTATGTTTCCTATGTGAGGAATATAATGCTGCAGTGATGTGTGTGCGTGTGTGTAAATCATAGGTAAAGGTAAAGGGACCCCTGACCATTTGGTCCAGTCGTGGCCAACTCTGGGGTTGCGGCGCTCATCTCGCTTTATTGGCCAAGGGAGCTGGCGTACAGTTTCCGGGTCATGTGGCCAGCATGACTAAGCCGCTTCTGGCGAACCAGAGCAGCGCACGGAAACGCCGTTTACCTTCCCGCAGGAGCGGTACCTATTTATCTACTTGCACTTGACATGCTTTTGAACGGCTAGGTGGGCAGGAGCAGGGACCGAGCAACGGGAGCTCACCCCGTCGCAGGGATTTGAACCACCGACCTTCTGATTGGCAAGTCCTAGGCTCCGTGGTTCAACCCACAGCGCCACCCGTGTCCCCGTGTAAATCATATATACGCATAAATAATCCACACGACACATCTCCTCTTTTGTTGGAGATAGTAGATTATACAATGAGACATGCTTATAGGAGATTGCACAGCAATACATGCTCAATGTATTGTGTGATGTCTTACATACTGTGGGAAAGTGCATGCAGATGCAAGTTTTAGTCTCCTATACCCTGTATACAGAACTTATCAGCAGGGATCTGTATGAACCAGCCCTGGAAGAAAGTAACAGGGAATGTGGATGCGGGGAGAATGGAGGCACTGGGAAAGGTCTTGGGTGAGAGGGAGATAAGTAGGCAATACAGAAGGATGAGAGAAGAGTATAAGGAAACAGAGACGTCCGTCACTTCTTGCATGCATCACAACCAGAACTGTTTCCATTCTGCTACAGTTCAGCTTCCACTACAACCTACCTCATTCATCTCACTATCTGCTACAGCCAAAGGAATGTAATTAATTATGTATTGAATTTCACTGCATTTCAATGGGAGGGAAATGTCAAAAACAGTGTAGAAAATAATGTGCTTATTTACATAATGTTTGCAAACTAAAAGAAGAAGAAGATATAATTCACCTTCAGTTGCATCATTTCCTTCCTGCCCTCTAACAAACATGCAAAATGCTGCAATCTCCACTCTTCTTTCTGATGGAATTCTCTGACATCTCTACTGAAGACACAATTAATTTTGTAGGTGTCTTTTCATTCTACTGCACATCATTGCCTCTGCAAAGCTGTGCTATTTCCCAACATTTAAAGATTGATACAGCTGGATAACCTAGGTTGTCCTATTACAGTATGTCCAAAAGGGGAGAATATTTGTAATTTTTAGATAGGGTGGGAAAGCATTGTTCCACCCCTTGTGACAAGATCCATAACTAATTCAACATTTACAGAGCAGGTGAAAAAAAATATGGTCTTCATTGTGAAGTAAGCTGATTAAGTTCTTTGTCTCAATCCATCTGCTCATTTCTAGATACAGACATATCCAGACACAGAGTTCCTTTGAATTTGCCAGCTCTAGGGAATATTCTTGCTTGACAACAGGGGGAAAGGGGAACAAATTGTCTCCCAAGCTCACAATCACAGGTGAAAACAAAGTAAAAACAACAAAATGAAAACAGAGACCTACATATAAAACAGAGCCAAGTATCCCTACACATTTTCTCACAAGAAGAAATGAGGCTGGGGGGAAATGTGTGAATTCTCCTGCAATGTCAAAAAAAAAAACCTGCCCACAGGAAACAAAATGTCGGGGAGAAAGATCCTACTCCCAACATAGCTTCCCTCTCTTTTTAAATAAATTTATTTACAATGATACCTTGGTTCTCAAATGCCTTGGTACTCAAACAACTTGGAACCCAAACACTGCAAACCCGGAAGTAAGTGTTCCAGTTTGCAAACTTTTTGCGGAAGCCGAACATGCTCCATTTTGAGTGTTATGCTTCCAATTTGAGTGCCACACTTTTCTTTTGAGTGTTATGCTGAGGTCTGTCTCTTTTTGCTATTTATTTTGCATTTTTGTTTTTGCGGCTTTTTTGTTTTTGTGACTGTGTGGAACCCAGTTCAGCTACTGATTGATTGTGTGACTGCAGTACATTGATTATTGCTTACCTTTTAAGGATCAGTGGTCTCGTTAGATAGTAAAATTCATGTTAAATTGCTGTTTTAGGGGTTGTTTTAAAAAATCTGGAACGGATTAATCCATTTTGCATTACTTTCTATGGCAAAGTGTGCCTTGGTTTTGGAACACTTTGGTTTTGGAACAGACTTCTGGAATGTATTAAGTTTGAGAACCAAGGTACCACTGTATTTGGTTTTTCAAATTAAAGTTTTACAGTCACATATCCAACATACAACATGAAAACAAGATTCCAAAGAATCTCCCTCTTTACAGTGGTACCTCAGGTTACATACGCTTCAGGTTACATACACTTCAGGTTACATACACTTCAGGTTACAGACTCCGCTAACCCAGAAATAGTACCTTGGGTTAAGAACTTTGCTTCAGGATGAGAACAGAAATCATGCTCCGGCGGTGCGATGGCAGCAGGAGGCCCCATTAGCTAAAGTGGTGCTTCAGGTTAAGAACAGTTTCAGGTTAAGAACGGACCTCCGGAACGGATCAATTACTTAACCCGAGGTACCACTGTATTGAGTTTTCCTGGTTTCCTCCGATTCCCAGGGGCGAAAGGCTCACCAGATGAATGCCATGTGGTCCTTGTTCTTTGGCGATCACTCGTAGCTGAGTAAGATTGTCTTCCAGAAACATGGTTTTAACAGTTAATCCGTAAGTGACTGTGGAGGCCAATTCTGGATCCACACATCCTTCCACAGTGGGGACATTGGTTTCCAGGTGGGAGTTGATCACGGTGTGGATTTGCCAAACGTGCCTTCCTTTTAGCACGTTTCTCCCTTGCGTCCTGAGTTTGAGTGTCTTCAAAGCCCATGAAACCTTGGGTAAAGGCTGCCATGTGGTAACTGCTAACCCATTGTCTAGCTATCTTTATTTAAACTGGAACACAAAAACTTAAAGGATATGACTGATATACCATACCACACTTTCCAAGCACATCCAACAGACATTTAAAACACATTACTTCCCCACAAGAATCATGGGAACTGCCGTTTCCCTGCCACAGAACTACAATTCCAGTATCCTTCAACTACAGTTCCCAGGATTCTTTGAGGGGTACAATGTGCCTTAAATGTCTGTTGGATGTGCTTTAAAGGTACAGTGTGGATCTGGCCATAGTTACACTGGCTTTTCCACAACTGCTGGAGGAAAAAGGACCTCTGGGTGGACGTGGAAAGGACCATCAATTCCCCAGCTGTGGCCAGGTTCTCAGGTTATGCACAAGCTATAGGTAAGTACATGGAGCTCCTTTGCAGCCACTTCACTCATCCCTTTGTGTAAATGGCTGCACAAGCTGGAATTCAGCTCTCAATCCTAGCTTCCCGTTACACCGAAAAATCTAGAAATTATGGGCTACACAAGGACTTCCCCTCCCCTCCCACACTCCCTAAAATTGGCTTTGGCAGGCCAGGAGAACCCTCAGAACAACATGCAGGGGGAGAAGGGGAGGGCGGGTTGTCCCATCTGTCAAGCTGAAAAGCTTGCACTGATGGAATGATCCGAAGAATCTCTTTCACCATAGTAGAACATGCTCAGAAGTCCCTCTAATTTGCTCCCTGCAGTGTACAGTATGTGATTTATTTATTTATTTTAGATGAAGTGATTACCATTAGATTTTCTCCCCAGATGGCTAATCTTTAGCTTTTCATTGTTTTAATTGGATTTTTATGTTGCCACCACCAAAGCTTTTAACACAGGCATATTTTGTTTTTTCATGGGGAATGTCTCTTAATTTGAATGTTCTGTTTTCATATATTGATGTTTTTGGCCGCATATACTTCCAGTTGCCTATTTATTTCTGTTTGTTGTTTTTTTGTACTACAGTTTTAAAATTCCTAGACTATTATCCAGCGGATCCAATTCACACTAGGAGATTTGTGCATGAATGAGCCCCCCTCCTTCTCTATTTTATAATGTTCCGTAAGCACAATAAAAGAATGCTCATGCAGGCTTGATACATTCCCTGTCACTAAATGGCACAGGAATTTCTCATGGAGTGTCTCACTGCTCACAAGCATCTAAAGGGAGATACCTTTACTAAAACAACAGACAATCAGTAACAGTTTATCTGTCATTCCTCATCCCTTGTCGCAGGCCACTTGATATCTCAGAATCAAGGAACACTCCAAAGCTGTGTATGTGTTCCTTCAGAGGGAGTGCAACCTCATCCAAAACAGGCTGTTTACCTAATTCCCAGAACCAGGAACTTCCTACCCACAACTGCAATTAACAGGACATTCTTTTGGGGGAGTGGGAGTACACGGAATTAGGCAAGAGATTATTTCAGGCCTTACATGTTATCATTTCAGAGAGAGAAATTAATGTCTCCATCAGGAAAAGTATAATGTTTGCAGGAATATATGGTGAGAACGTGAATCAGGAAATGGTTTGCACCATGGTTAACTTAACTTGCATTTAGCTTTCCAAAAAGCTATCTTTCTGCCCCAACTATAAGCAATGAATTGTTTAAAAGTACTTTTTCCTGACTAGTTCTAAAGATGGCTTTGTCTAATCCTACCAATTTATGTCTCCCAAGAATTTGTTCAACCTCAAAGTAATTGTGCCTCTGATGTCAAAGCAGCAGCTCATCCTAACAATTTGGCTGATGACCAAAGAGTGCTTCTTTCTTTCCAAAGCAGCAGTCCTTGACATTTAACACAGCTACAATCCAACACGTCACTAAAGGCATAAATGAAGGATCATGTATATGAAATTTTATTTGCTAGGCAAGCAGAGAAACACATCCAGCATCAAAGGTATCTTTATATAAACCACCAACTTATTTTTCAACACAGGCTTTTCAACAGTACTTATCTATACATGTGAAAAACCTCACCACACATAACTTAAATACATGGTCTTTCAGCAAAATGGCGTATCCATAGGATTCAAAATATATAGAAGGGGGAAATAAAATGTCATATCTTCAACAATATATTCAATAATGTGCCTTATTTAAATGTGCCTAAATTAAGAAGATATATTGGCAAGCAGAAATAACCTGCAGCACTATGAAATTCTGGAATCATTGCGTAACTCCATTGTATGGATGATAATCATAAGATTACAAATTTAATGAAGTTCTTAATGCTCCATAAGTGGAAATAAATTAGCCACTTAAAGGCCTAATTTGAAATAATACTTTCTCACAAACACGACACTTTTTTTGCTACTAATTGTCTTTGTATTAGAATGATTCTAACAGGCAAAGATTTGTTTGAATGTGTTATCAGTGTAGAACCAAAACGGTAAGATACTAGAGACTAAAAAGTATTGTATTTCCTCATCTGCAAATTCAATTTTAAAGTATGCCAGTGAATTTTGTTTGCAAAAGATTTAAGCCAGCAAAGTCTTAAGTTTTAGCTCCGGATAATTATCTATGGAAATATGTAAACAAATTATGTGTGAACATTTATAAACCAGATTTTTATTTCAAATACAGGTATGAACTCAAACAACAAAGATGCTAAAGTCTGTTTGCAACACAAGGCAAAGCCAATTTTGGGGAAAAACCTATAGTAGTTCTTAATGCTCAGTAAGAACTATGCCACCCCTAAGTCATGTTCCAAAAGAACTCAGCAGTGACAATGGCATGTAGCAAACGAGAAGAGACAAGCAGGCAATTAGAGCCATGCGTCCCAATCCACTCAGAAATATTATACAGAACAGTCATTTAATTTAATCTTCAAACAATTATTGGTAAATCCCCATTGTGCTCGCATCTTAATTCCTCAGCTACAAAGTCACAAAGTTGTGCTCAGCAGAGCAAAAAGGTGAACGAGGCTTTAACAAGTGAAAGCCAAGCGGCCATCTTACACAATGGTTTTATAAGCTAGCTAAGACATAGGACAGTACCTACAGGGAAGAACACTCTTCCCATGGTGACATTCCAACCTGCTAATTGAAATCACAAGCTTCTAAATTTGGGCCAAATCAAACAATAGTCAAATCCTTTGACCTGTGACTTTTGAGCATCAGGGATGCAGTCCTAAATAGCTGAAATCAAAGGCGCTTACTTCACAAAGCTGTGTTTTGCTGCCAAATTCAGTATGCGACAGAATGGGTAACACAGTTTCTAAAGAGCCAAAATAGCAATGAAGAATTCAGAGACACCTGCAGCTGCCTAAATCCTGAAGAAGAAAATGTTAAGGTGAAGAGTTCAATTACGTACAATCACTAAACATCACAAAATAAAGAAAATCAGACCATTGTGGTTAAGACTCAATGAGAGATGGGTAGAAGATATTTCCGCCTGAAAAAAAAGTTTATGGTTCTAGATGTTGCATCTCAAAGTTTGTTAAACTCGCCACCTTGAGTTTAGCACGAAAAGAAAGAAGGCAAAAAAGCAGTCTGGTCTCCAAAGATCCCAGCACAAGCCAAAATCTGTTAGAAAAACTCAGAGCTAAGCAAAACTAAAATTAGGCAAATAAGAAATTCACTTCGGGTCCAGTTTCTTTTTGGTTTCGCTACACCTCCCAATTTTGTTGTCTTGATTTACCTTTTTCCTTTCAGCCCACCTTTTCTCATGGCCATTCAATTCTGTATTGGCAGATGGTGTCAGGAGTGCAGTCCTGTGAAACAGGTGTTTCATCTTATTCCATTTTAATTTTAATGGTTTTTGAGGAGTGACGTGTTCTCACGCCTTAGCAGGGTACAAGGAGCCCCGGGAAGGTGATTTGGAGCCACTTATGTGCCTACTTCATCCTGGTACATAATCTCAGCCACATTAAAGTCTTGTCAGTTTTTCTGATCTCATGGTCGATCACAGGGTCACCAGGCACTCATGGTTGGAGGGAGTATCATACCTTGCACTTCCTTTGCACAGGAATACTATCTCAGCTTGACTGAAGCATTGCTAAGCCTTCTGTATCCCATGAACCAGCAGAGTCCAGTCAAACAGAGACATTTCTGCTTTTGAAGCAGGCATCTGGGCCTGCTTAAACTCTGAGCCAGAGTCCTCTTAACCACAGTTTGCCTCCATTCCATTCCCCATCCCCATTATTATAATTTTATTATTTATTGAATTTATATACCACCCTATACCCGGGGGTCCCGGGGCAGTTCACAGAATAAAATCAAAACATAAAACCACAAAATACATAATAAGAATTAAAACAAGAACCCAATAGCTGCCCTGCCCCCCCCAAAAAAACACATTTTAAAAGGGCATAGGATGTAAATCAGATAAACCAAAGGACTGGTTAAAAAGGAACATTTTTGCCTGGCGCCTAAAGGTGTATAATGAAGGCACCAGGCAAACTTCTCTGGGGAGAGCATTCCACAGGCAGGGTGCCACTGCAAAGAAGGCCCCTTCTTGTATTGCCACCCTCTGGATCTCTTGAGGAGGAGGCACACGAAGGATGTGGCATACATGCAGATTTGCTCCCCAAATGACCTAATTAACACTAACCACACACGCCTGAAAGCAAACTGAACTGAAATGCTTTCCTCCACTGGAGGAACCGCTCTCAATTCTGCTGAATCTGGCCTGTTTATATTACTGTATAACAACCAACAAGGTAATGTCCTGCTTTTGGTGAAACAAGGCAAATAACAGAGCTTCATTCTCTCTAAGGCTGCAGCTAAACAAACCTGAAATTAAAGTTGCTTTCTTTAAGTTTGTGACAAAAATAGAGAGCCTTCTCAGCAAGAACTGCATCTGCTTGGCACAAAGCTTTCATCAAATGCTTAGGGATTCTTGGGAGAGAAGGTTTTATCTGCTTATGTCAGGAAATTTAAAACTTTCTATTTGCTATGTGAAAACCCTAAAATATCAATTAAATCTGATTTCCAGTTATTAACATAATTGTAGAGAAGCAGCGATTCAAGCTGCGCTAGGCAATTTTTCTTTGCCTGCTCTCTCACAATGCAAGCTGAAGCATTTTTAAATCCAGAGGCAGCACTTTACAGTACTCACAAATGCAAACTGTGTATACATGGCAGTTCAAAGTGGATTTGATGCACCGATGATTTGATGATTTGAATATTTAATTTCTATACCGTTTAATATATTTTGAAAAATCTCTAAGCAGTATGCAAAAAACCGAAGCAACAACACACAACTTAAATTAAATATTACAGAAATACAGCTACATATGAAAACGTTCTATTCACACAAAGTTTCATATATATGTACATCAATATCAATTCATTTTCCTTCTGACATATGCTCCCTCTCAGCTGCTGAGTTCTCACCCAGGGTCCAAACAAACTCTCAGCTCATCCACAAAAGTCTCACAACGAGAAGAATTCCTGGAAACAGCAGACATCACCCTAGTTTCTCACTCTATTCTTGCCTTAATGGGCAGACCCAAGATGAATGGTAATTCCTCAGGCTGCTCACAAGCTGTGCCCCATCCAGCTGCACTCTCCACACCCAGTTCCAGGTACAGAAGGTTTCCTGAGTTTCCCAGGGGCTCCAAAGGATGGGGAAATGGTCCCTCTCCACTCAGAGCTCTTTTGTCTCTCTCTGCCTCATCCTCCAGCTGCTTTTTCTTCCTTGTTCACCTGTCTTATCAAAATCTTGACTGCCACGGGCTCCAAATGAAGGAGTGAAGCAGAAGGCAACTCTAGCACCTGCAGGAGGGAAGGAAAGTAGGTTTGTGTGATTGCCCTGATGAAAAGAAATGGAAAGATGAAAGAATCCAGAAAAGGGGAAGTCGTAAGAAAAAGCTGAAGAGCAACGAAAAAGACTTGCCAATTCTCACACTGGTTGAGTGTGTGTCTATTTTTAATCACATTGGTGAGATGCCGGAGATTCCTGCCTCGCTCACCTGTACTCCTCTCTTCCCCAATAGTGCTGAATGGGACTTTCCAGTTCCTACTACTTAAGGTGAGAGAGAAGGATGGAGAAAAAGACCCAGCAAAAGCAGGCTGGAAAAGGTGCAGCTCATCTGCAGTATCTGCAGCATTGGAGGTGTGAAATACTAACAGCTACGTCTTCTCTTGTTTTATCTGAGCATTTTCATGCAAGAAGCTGACTCTTTTCTTTCCCTGCTTTAAAATCTCAGGACAGTGGTTGTCAACCGACTTAATCACTCTGCTTTTGTGCATTTCCGTGCGCTGCTCTTGTTTCGCCAGAAGCGGCTTAGTCATGCTGGCCACATGACCCAGAAAAACTGTCTGTGGACAAATGTCAGCTCCCTTGGCCAGTAAAGTGAGATGAACACCACAACCCCAGAGTCATTCGTGACTGGACTTAACTGTCAGGGGTCCTTTATCTTTTTAACTGTGAGGTGAGACGTAAAGGAAGCCTTTCTCAGCATAAGGACAAAATTATTGAGAAAAGCTTCATCTGCTGAATCAGGGGTGGAGAGCAGGATCAAGACAGCTGAACCCGGACCACCCCCTACTCCCCCTTCCAATGGGGCATTTTGACAGGTGGGTAGGGCCACCACCTGTCAGTCATGACCCATAGAGCTGCCACCTTCTTTTTACTCATCTTGCTCCTATGCTAAATGGCTATGTATCATGCTGCCGTTAAAGCACAGTATGTAGGGGGGCCACTAGGTGGCGCATTGGAAGATGGCTGACAATAACACCTCTCCGACCCACACGAGGTAATTTGGAGGCTATGATGGGGGTAATTAGCCTCCTTAACCCCCCCCCAGGATTATGGGGGGGATGGCCCTTGCCTGCTGTGCCCTATACCACCCCCGAATTTGTGGGGGTGGGGGCACTAGGCACAAAGCCCTCCTGTGGGATTTTCGGCACTCCTCGACGCCGTCCCCGATTCGCGCCGCTGGTTGCAATGATCTTTAAAAGAAATAATTTGGACATGATTAATTGCACATACATCAAGGAAAAAGGGGAGTAAATACTGCTGACAGAAGAGATCTCTGATAACAAGACAACAATAAAATACGAGAAGAACGTCAAGATACGGTAATGACTGAGGGGGGAGGGGGGGAAAACCTGCCTCTACCTTTTTATGCGATTTAACAAGAATCCCCCTCCCCTAATGAGTCAGAAATTAAGGACTTAAGCTGTGGATTTAAGGCTGTGTGGAGATAAACTTTCGATCCAAAGCAATGTTTCAAGATGAAGCTGGAAAGCTAAGTGTTTTGGAGTGACGCAGTCAGGAAAAAATGCCGTTCACCATTTTGTGAGGCATTGTGGGAGCTCTTGGGTCTGGGAGGAGAAAGAGAGAAATAGAGTTGTTTACATATCGTGAATCAACTCCTCGGTGGGACTTAAGAGCGACAAATGCCAAAATTTACGATGGATAAAGTGATGTTATCTACGAAGGAGATATATGGAAACCATCTGGACTTAGTGGAGGAACGGGAAATCCACACAGGATGTTATCTACGAAGGAGATATATGGAAACCATCTGGACTTAGTGGAGGAACGGGAAATCCACACAGGATTATTACACTTGCTATCAGCTTAAGGAGACTAACAGAAGAGATCGTAAAGGAAAAAGAGAAATTATACGAACAAGATATGATGTGGCAACACCAAGATAAGACTGGATAGAATTATGAACTTTGTTTGGACTGATTGGGACTGATTTGGACATTAACGCAGTAATAAGATGATGATCTGAATTCCCCTTTGGATCTTGAAGTATGGGTTCCCCCAACAAAATTTAAAAATTTGGCTTTGTAATTCGGAATTTATATGATGTGATTTAATTTGATGTGATTGGCCAGTTAATAAAAATTATTTTTTAAAAAAATAAAATAAAGCACAGTATGTAGGCCAGTACAGTGGTACCTTGGGTTACAGATGCTTCAGGTTACATACACTTCAGGTTACAGACTCCGCTAACCCAGAAATAGTGCCTCAGGTTAAGAACTTTGCTTCAGGATGAGAACAGAAATTGTGCTCTGGTGGCGTGGCGGCAGCAGGAGGCCCCATTAGTTAAAGTGGTGCTTCAGGTTAAGAACAGTTTCAGGTTAAAAACGGACCTCAATAATGAATTAAGTACTGTACTTAACCAGAGGTTAAAGAAAGAAAGCTGGAACTCTCTTTTTGGGGCTCACCTAAAGGTAATTATTCCATTCTCCAGGGTTTCCTAATCAATGTTGCTGGTATTTGAACATTCCAAGATCCAATGCCAAACACTTTGCACCACAGCTCCTTTTCAAGCAAACTAGATTATTGTACTACCTAGGAACCCAAATCAAAGTAGTGTTTTGGGGTTTTTTTTTAATGATAGAGAGAATGGGCAGGGAAGCAATGCAGCTGCACACTCTCTTAGTGCCTCAGGCCACTCGAAAGCGTAGCCCCATGTCCAGGCAGGTACTAAGGAGCAACCTTAATTAACCCTAATTAATATCATAATACAAACACATGACGATATGACACTGCCTTATTATGAATCAATGCATTGATCCAACTGGCCCAGTATTGTCTTCTTTGCTTGGCACTTGAAAAGGGGGTAATTGCTCCACAAAGGGGAGGAAAGGCAATGGCATTTGGGGCTTCTTAGTTTAGGGGAAAGGTGAGTTAAGAGGTGACATGATAAAAGTGTATATACAATTATGCATGGTGTAGAGAGAGGTTTCCACTCCACCTTACAAGAACATAAGAAGAGCCTGCAGGGCCAGGCCAATAGCCCATTGTGTCCAGCATCCTATTCTCAGTGGCCAGCCCTGATGCCTGCAGAACACCCGGAAGCAGGACTTCAGCAAAAGAGCCCTCTCCCCTCCCGCACTTTCCAGAAGCTGACATTCAGAAGCTGGCTCTTTCCGACAGCAGAGGTGGAACATAGCCACTGACAGAAGACTCATTTCAAACCATCTAAGTTGGCGCCCATCACTGCCTCTGGTGGGGATGAACTTCAAAGTTTAGTTATGCGCTGTGTGAAGTAGTACTTTCTATATTGGTTCAGCTTCACTGGATGTCCACAAGTTCTCGTGTTAGGAGACGGATAGGAAATAGATTCTCTATCCACTTTCTCCACAAGTGTGGAATGCAAGCAATGATGCCTCGAAACGTATATGCTCAAATGCCTGTCATACTGGTTCTGAAATCAATGGGAGAAATTGGAGTTAGAATGATGAATGTGAGAAAAGAGTTATATGTATAAGCAAACAAAAGCGTACAATATATGCACGGTTCCCTTAAGGGGGAAAGTGCACTATATTCAGAGTTTTAAATGGCACTGTGCTCTGAAAGTGTGTAAACATGAATTTCATTCCAGCTTATGATTACGTACAGTTCAATCTGAGTGCAGGCTAACACAGTAATCATCAAGCCCTATTCCCACCCCTTTTGTGTTTAAAAATGTACTGTTTCGTGCCACAGGTCTGGGCACTGTTCCCAGGAAATCTTTCCCCTGGTACACACTCTTCAGCAGCTCATTCATATGATGATATATGTAGCAAAGCTATTCCCACTTTGCACATTCTGGAGCTTTTCAAATGTACTTTAGATTATCGTGAGACAAAGTTGTACATTTCAAAAAGAGGAATGAATTCCTACATCCCGCCCCCATGCTAGTTGCAATTCTCATTAGATTACTGTGTAAAACTGCTATCAAATACTTTTGTTTCTTAGAAGTTATCTAAGAACCTGGAATGTGATAAGCCAGTGTTTCCATAATTCTGTTAAGGAACTCCCCCCCCTCCCCGATTCAATTCATTCTTAAAAACAAAGTAAGTGAAAACTACACTGCTGTCTAAACCACAGAGCCTTAGGGTTTGCCGATCAGAAGGTCGGTGGTTCGAATCCCCGCAACAGGGTGAGCTCCCATTGTTCGGTCCCTGCTCCTGCCCTCCTTGAAGTTTGAAAGCACATCAAAGTGAAATTAGATAAATAGGTACCGCTTTGGCAGGAAGGTAAACGGCATTTCTGTGCGCTGCTCTGGTTTGCCAGAAGCGGCTTAGTCATGCTGGCGACAAGACCTGGAAGCTGTCTGTGGACAAACGCTGGCTCCCTCGGCCAATAAAGCGAGATGAGCGCTGCAACCCCAGAGTCATCCGTGACTGGACTTAACGGTCAGGGGTCCCTTTACCTTTACAGCTGGTAAGAAACAGTGATTTAACCAGAAGTTCGTAAAATTGACCCTGTAATTTGAGGAGAATGTTTCAGGAAATGCCCCACCAACCTTTGTTTCACCAAATAATTTCAGTGATTCATCATCAATTTTAATTTGGAATGAGTCTCATTGGGCTCAGTAGGACTTACTTTCATTAGACATGCATAGGATTGCATTGTTGATTTGAAAACAGTTTTCACAAAAATGAAAATACAACCTAAAACCAATAAAACTAGTGAGTAAAGAATATAGAAGAAAACAACAAAACCTTGAACATGGCCTGGTGCTGACTGGCAAGCCAATGCTGTTCCCTCACTTCAGGTGTAATATCTGCGCATCCAGATATTCCACTCAACAACCTGGTCACAATATTCAGCATTCATCCTTATCCTTCACATAGTGACTTGGGAGTAAGATCAACTGAAATTAGCAGGGCTTTTTACCAAGGAAACTTAGTTTGTGGCCGCAGGACAAACTAGTGATATTGAAAAAGCAATACTCAGCCTCATATTGAATCCTGGCTGCTGAGATTAGGTTTTCTGGCATCAGCTGAGCAAAGGGAACTGCAGCCAGATAGAAATCAAAGGTGGAGGGCCTTCTTAAGACTCATGATGAGCTAAATTTGTAATGTGTTATTTGCAAAAGAAACACAGAAAGGCATTTGAGGGTGCTGAACTGAGAGGTTGTTGAATGCTATAAAAGCATTTCAGTATCATAACAGTAGCTCCATGCAAGGTCTGTAATTTGCTTAGCACAGTTGAACTGAATCAGACTAACATCACATCAAAGCCAGCATTTTTTGTTGCTTGCAGTAACCAAATTTACATTCCTGGGAAGTTTATAACAATTTGGGAATCTCATCAGAATCTTCCATGGGTATGGGGAAAAAGGTTCCCAAGTATTCCACAACTAAATATTAAACTACAAATGTTTTATTATTTAACAGGATTTGCTGTAACAGAAGGTTTGCTTTTCTGGTTTACTTTCAAATGTATCATAATCTTATTTAAATTTTAATTCCATTCAGAATAAGTTGTAATATGTAAGGGTAAACCTTTATACAGTGGTACCTCTGGTTATGAACTTAATTCGTTCTGGAGGTCCGTTCTTAAGCTGAAACCATTCTTATCCTGAAGTACCACTTTAGCTAATGGGGCCTCCCGCTGCACATGCACCTCCAGCGCGCAATTTCTGTTCACATCCTGAGGCAAAGTTTGCAACCAGGAACAGCTACTTCCGGGTTAGCGGAGCTTGTTACCCAAAGCGTTTGTAACCAGAGGTACCACTGTAATTTCTTCCTTCTTCTATCTCTAATTTTCCAATTGGATTTGATTATTGCTTCTGGCTCTGTTTTTGTACCCTTTCCCCACCTCCCTTTAATAGACCTGAGATGTGTTGAACCTGTAAAAAAAGAAAAAGTAAAGTAAAGTAAAGTACTTTTACAAAGTAAAGTTTACATCTTCACAAAAAGAAAGTTTGCAACTTCAGAAGTTCTTAGAGTTCTACCCAGTTCTTACATCTATTGCTATAAACCTATGCAACTATGCCCCCTTGTGTTTTGATAGATATATACAAGAACAAATTGGTCAATGATACTGTATTTCTCAGAACCATTTCAGGGGTATGAGTTAAAATCACTCCTCCACTCACATCCGCAGTCGTGTCCTGGTTCCTTCACAGGGCGGGGGGGAGGGGGAAGAAACTAGATGTAGCAAATGCAATAATGTATTAAACATATTGTCTTGCTTGACTTGCACTCACTTTCTTATACAGTTATACCTTGGTTGTCAAACGGAATGTTTTGGAAGTCTGTTCGACTTCCAAAAACATTTGACAATCAAGCTGCGGCTTCCGATTGGCTGTAGGAGCTTCCTGCACATAATCAGAAGCCGCGGAAGCCCTGTCAGACATTCAGCTTCCAAAAAACGTTCGCAAACCGGAACACTCACTTCCGGGTTCGCGATGTTCGGGAGCCAAA
This sequence comes from Podarcis cretensis, assembly GCF_951804945.1. Lineage (NCBI taxonomy): Eukaryota > Metazoa > Chordata > Lepidosauria > Squamata > Lacertidae > Podarcis > Podarcis cretensis. The sequence goes on along the minus strand of NC_137170.1, from coordinate 68,902,353 downwards.
ATGTTTGAGTCACAAGGCATTTGGGATCCAAAGTACGACTGTACAAACTTCTATAGGAACCTAATCAAGAGAAAGGTTGTCCGTCCGTCCCACCGCTTTGGTTCTTAACCTCCCCCCAATTTCCTAGAAATCCTCTATCAAAGCCTCACTGACCAGAAGCCCACAGTCTGCAGCAGTTCCTGCAGGGCTGGTCTTACCATTAGGCAAAGTAAGATGACTGCTTTATGCAGCCACCTACCTGTGCCAAAGCAGCAGGGGCAGCCCCTCAGCCATTCCTCCTGAGCTCCCAGCTATCCTCCCACTGAACAACAGATCAGCGTGTGCCAGGCAGCGTGCCTTATATCTCTTAAGCAAACCTGCCACCTTTGGGATGCTCTCCCATCACCACTCCTGAAGTAATACAGGGTGGGACGCCTGCCATCTTACCCTTCGCCTCAGGCATCATGACAGCATCACCACCTGCACAAACACTTCCAAATGCATTTGACACCAAAACATTGTGTGCTTTGGCTGTCTCCTTTTTCTCCCATGTTCCACCACCCCCTTCTCTTGCACCTGCCCACACTAGCCGCCGTCCATGTCAAACACTGATTTATTGATCTTATGTATGATATTCAATATCTCATAAGCTGAGGCACAGTACGATCATGTCTTACATGCATTTAACTTGTGCAATTTCAATTATACACAGTAGAAGGCCAGCTGGTTGAAATCCCACAAGTTAAATATGGATCGGGCACGTGCAGAGGGCCATTTTTTGGGGAAGCAAGGTAGAGAGCTTAAAAGAGTAATGTTTGCATCAGGGGATTTGGTCACAAAAAGAGCTTTTAAGTTCTGTGCCTTGCTTCCCAATGGGGTGAGTCCAGCGGTTTGGATATACATTTTTTTAAGTATATGCAGAACCCTTGGAACCAACCTCCTGTGTAAGATGAGATTGTACGGTATATTGGATCAGCCATTAAGCCAGAATCTGCAGAGGTTTTTATATATATATCTCTATATATGTATGGAACTTTGCATCACAATACATATTTTGAACACATTTTCTTTCTTTCTTTCTTTTAAAAAAAGGTATTCCTAAACATTTCCTTCTCTCAAAATGCACATTTCTAAACTGTTCTCTTTCAAAATACACATTATAGAATGCATTTTGATACTTTTTTTCAGCCATGAACTGCTGCACAAAATCCATAGAAGTGCCAAAGCCAAAGAATGGCAATATTCTGATTTGCACATTGGTCCAGGTGGTGCAGGTCCATTTGTACTTGGGTTTGCAAAAATGAAATTCTGCAAACATCCATTTGCTTTCTGGTGGTTTTGATACATGTATGCCATTGCTCCACATTGCCTGATGAATGTGAACATATGAACCTGCAAGGCTTTTGTGGAAAATGGGGAGTAGGAGATAGACAGCATAATAATTTCTTCAGTCTGCAGATTCTGATGAGTTTGGTTCTAAGTAATCCTATGCGGTTTCTTTGTGTGTGTGTGTGTGTGTGTGTGTGTGTGCGCACACACACACATACAGAGAGAGAGAGAGAGAGAGAACCATATCCATTCAGTATGTTGTATTAGGCCCAGCTGCTAAGGTAGTAAACTCAGTGCTTTTGTTCTGGGGGTACGCAGGGGTACGCATACCCCTAAACATTTGGCCTCATTGAGGGGCAGTATTTCATTATGAGTAGGAAAATGAGAGTACCCCTAAACATTTTTTTAAGGGAAAAAAAGCACTGAGTAAACTTATACAGAATTTGGAATTGTGGCATCTCTCGCTTTGAACAGCAGGTGGAGGTAAATAGCTAATCTGAAAAGGGAGATAAAGCAGGGATCTACTACTACCATTAGTTTGCTCTGATGGAGGGGGCTGGGACAAGAAGTTGGTTAATCTCAAATAAACCCATCTTGACTTGGGCTTGCTTGTGATATTTGGCTTGTTCTCTTCTCCCTATGAGCAGTGTCCAAGCAGTCCATGTGCCCTTGCATGAACTGTGTGCATAAGGCACTGGTGGGAAAGGAGCAAGCACACCGTGGAGTGTTTGTTAAATGGAAATAACTGTGAATATGACCTGGGAAAATTCTGGTTACAAATTTCACTTGCACGATCCCACTGTAATTAAATGTGGCGCTGTCGGGAGGATGCAAATCTATGATGCAAACACAGTTGGAATACTGAGTACAGTTCTGTGTGCGGTGCCTCAGCAAGGAAGGGAAGGGCAACCAAAAGCTCTGATTCTGGGAGAGGAGGTTTCAGCTAAAGAAAGAAGGTAGGACTCAAGAACCCCTCCCATGGTACCCAGGGTGAGCCCAATACATTTTGCTGCTTGATGACCACCATCACCCTTCTGTACACAGAACTCAAGCGCAGCGGCTGCTAAATATTACTTCATTGCTGGCAATGGGACAGCCTCCTTCAATGCATCTGAGGATAGGAGGCTAGTTATGCAGGTGCAGAACAGACTGTGTGGCATGTACAGTTCAGTCTTCCAACAGTAGGATATAGCTAGGGGGCTCAGGTGGAACACATGCTGCCTCCTTGTATATACCTAACAATAGGGCTGGCCCTGATAGTACAATATTTTTTTTTAATCCTGTACATTTATATTCTTTGGCATAGGTTTAGCAAGTGGCTCACCAGGGCCAGCCTATCACAGAATGGTGAACAGCTCCCCTAGTGATGGGTGAATGTCAGTTTCAGTTCCTATCCATATCTCGTTTTTCCAACACTCACAAAAATTCATCAGCATTTTAGTGCAAATTTCTCCTTCTATAGGCACATTTGTATTTTTTGCATACACTTCTGCAAAGCAATTTCCCCTTAATACAATGCATTTTGTATGTTATTCTCACTAATATGTGCATTTTAATGCACACATTAAAATGCACATATGCATGTTGGCACAAGTTACATGGCTGGAGAGCCGCATTGCAAAATTCAGTCCACATATTGTTTCAAAAAGTGTAAATAAATCAGATTCACCTTTAAACATGAAATGAATTGAACTTGTCCCCAACCCCAGGACAGCCAAGTTATTCTGGCATCTGAGGGAGAAAACCTTGCAAGTAATTCTCCCTTTCCCAGGGAGTAAAAATAACCCCACAATAAATTTAAGATTTTAACTGATGCAAAGGATAGAGGGGGGTTTGCCCTGCCGGACTTAAGACTTTATTATGAATCGGCAGCTTTCTGCTGGTTGAAACACTGGCTACTTCTTGAGAACACTGACATTTTGGACCTGGAAGGGTACGACAATAGCTTTGGTTGGCATGCATACTTATGGTATGACAAGGTAAAGGTGTATAAAAGTTTTAAAAACCATATTGTGAGGAAAGCATTGTATAATGTTTGGATTAGATATAAAGATCTGCTGGAAAGTAAAACCCCTAGGTGGGTGTCACCAATGGAAGCTAGGGAAGTAAAAAAGCTTAATATGGACTCTAAATGGCCAAAATATCATGAAATTTTAGAATATGATGGTGAAAGGGTGAAACTTCAGAGTTATGAGAAACTAAAGCCTAAGGTTCGAGATTGGTTGCATTACCATCAGATAAATGAGACATTTAAACAGGACAGAAAAATAGGATTTCAGAAAGAGAAGTCAAAACTAGAAACAGAACTGTTGGAACCCAATACTAAGAACTTATCAAAAATGTATAACTTGCTGTTGAAATGGAATACACAGGATGAAACGGTGAAATCAGCAATGATTAAATGGGCACAAGATATTGGTCATGATATTATGTTTGCTGACTGGGAACAGTTATGGACCACCGGTATTAAATTTACTGCATGTAATGCTTTAAAAGAAAATATTATGAAAATGATCTATCGGTGGTACATGACCCCAGTCAAGCTTGCAAAAATTTACCACTTGCCTAATAATAAGTGTTGGAAATGTAATGAGACTGAAGGCACTTTCTACCACCTTTGGTGGACCTGCCCAAAGGTTAAAGCTTTCTGGGAAATGATCTATAATGAAATTAAGAAGGTCCTTAAGTGGACTTTTCCTAAGAAACCAGAGGCTTTCCTCTTGGGCATGGTTGGCCAAGTGGTGTTAAGGAAGGACAGGATTTTCTTTATGTATGCCACTACAGCAGCAAGAATTCTACTGGCAAAGTATTGGAAGACGCAAGAACTACCTACTCTGGAAGAATGGCAAACAAAGGTGATTGACTTTATGGGACTGGCCGAGATGACGGGCAGAATCCGTGACCAGGGGAAAGAGACAGTGGAAGAGGACTGGAAGAAATTTAAAATATATCTTAAAAATAATTGTAAAATTGAGGAATGTTAAGATGTCAGGGGGTAAGAGGTAAAGAATTGCAGCAGTAATCAAAAAAACTAAAGGAATCTTTATGAAAGGGAATTAAGATAATGGACCTAAGGGTTGCTAAAGAACTATTAAACAAGGATGCAGGGATGGGGAGGTATGGGGAAGTCAAAAGAAAGAAGGGTATGAAATGATGAGATTGAAATTATACTGTTTTGTATTGTTTTTGGTATCTATCTGAAAAATGAATAAAAATTATTAAAAAAAAAACCCACAATAAATAATAATAAATTAAATAATGCACCATTTGCTGCCATTTCATGCCACCCAAAATCAACTGCCTAAGGCAGCTGCCTCAGCCTACCTAATAGTAGGGCTAGCACTGAGGCTCATATATACATCCCCTTACATTTTGATTTTTCTTACAGAAATGAAGAGAGATAGCTATCCTGAGGCCAACAACTATAACACTGGGGAAGGCCTTAAGCAGTTCTGTTAAATAAATACTATCGTGATCAACAGTTGTTAGTTGACTTTTTTTAAAAAATAATAATCAATGAGGAGCTGATCTGTACCTCAGATCACAACATGGGGAGCCAGACTGACATTTGAATGTAACCTAATTGGCCAGTTTTGTACTACATTCAGGAAAGGAGAAATAATCAGTGTGCCATTTGAGGGGTGTTAACACAATGATGGTGACTAATAGTAACCATGGAAATGAAAAGATAGCGGATGGAGCCCAGTGCGCAAACCTCACTGGCGTCCTCAAAGAGCAGAAAATAGGAGCATGATTAATTTTGTACACATCAAAGCAAACTCTTGTCAGTGGCAATTATATGAAGGACAAAGAAAGCGAAGTCCATGGAGCCTTTTCAGTGGTCTAAGATATTCGGGATATATTATCATTTCCCATTGCTAACAATGAAAATGCCTTTGATGTCAAGCACTGAGTGTGCACAGTGAAGATTTGCCTTGAATTTACAGCATGCAGAAGTCGTGAGGTAGAAACCACAAATTAGCTTTGAAATAGGATTGATAACAATGCGCATTAATGAGGGGGGGGGGAGAGAATAAATAACAGCATCAGTGGGTGAGAGTTCTTCCTTGAAATGGAAACCAGGAAACTAGTGGCCTACACCAAATGACATCCCATGGGCGATGCATTGTTGAGAATTTAAGAGAAACAAAAACCTGGAAAGTCATCACTTGAGCCGTGAGGATGCTAACCAGGCATCTCATTATATATGACTGCAATCTACAGAGTGGCTTAGTTAAAAGAAAGCAGCAGGTTGGTTCATTTTGAGTCTCCTCATAATCAAATTGGCTCAGAAGTCTCCATTGTTTGAAAACATTAGCTGGCAAGACCTAACAAATCAGAACAGAATGTGTTTGCAGTTCCCAATAACATCTTCTGCCAATTTGGAAAATGGAGTGTCCCACCCTGTGTACTAGGAGTGGCTAATATTTTTTGGTTCAACTACTGGATTTGTTTTGGGGCGATCATCTGGGGTGGGAATGCCATACCAGTGAGGAGTGTGACCACCTCACTGTCTTGCATGGACCCCCACCACACACACATGCATACAGAACAAAGACACATGTGCAGGATTCACCCACCCACAGGGGACACAAAGACACGCATACCCCCAACTGATCCATGCATTCACTGGGGATGGGTTTATCATGCCCTTCCCATTCATCAAATGACTAGGGAAGGGCACTGGGCTGGGTGGAGCCTTTTTGAAATTCTTTTTCCACCACCAAAATCAGCAGGGATCTTGGGAGAACAATTTGCTTACAAGTCAGATCATGCACCTGAGATGGGGAGGGCAGCCATCCCTGCTCTCCACATGATCTAAATCCTGCACAATTGAGGTTCCAGGTCAGACAGAAGCCTTTGTGTGTACAGCTGTATGTTTGGAAGCACCATCCTTGCAGGCATGCTGGATAAACAGATGCCAGGAGCCTAGTTGGTGTAATGGCTCCCATTCCTGTAGATGTTTGTGTGGTACCTAAAGATGCTAGAAGCAGAGCAGCTGGCGTGTGTGATGCTGGTGGCAGGGCTATGGAGTGTAGTCCCATTCTCACAGTGGGAAAGTGTGTGGGTGGCCTTCTGAATCGCATTTGTATCACTGCTCAAGTGGCCATGGAGAGCCCTGTTGTTGTACTGTAATAAGGTAAGGTAAAGGTACAACTCCCATCATCCCTAGCTAACAGGACCAGTGGTCAGGGATGATGGGAATTGTCGTCCCAAAACATCTGGAGGGCCGAGTTTGGGGGTGCCTGTCCAAGAGGCTCAGTGGTTTAGACCACAGCGCTACCTAGAGTCCAGACTCCCTCATTTTGTATTTGTTTGTTGTGCACCTGAGGATCCTCCGTTCTAGAGCCACCCTGTTCTTTTGCATTTCTTTGTTTTCTATGGCTGCAGCTGGCCTCGGATTCCGGAAGCCAGAATGGCTTTTTGGTAAGCTGGGGTAAACTCAATCTAGCTGGCTTCTGATTTAGGTGTCGTTTTTGCACATTTGAACCGTAGGTAATTCCAGAAGAGATCACTGTAGCCTGACTCTGCACCCCTGGCTGTAGGTGATCTTTTCTTTTCTTTTCTTTTCTTTTCTTTTCTTTTCTTTTCTTTTCTTTTCTTTTGCACTTCCACATCCAGTGGTCTGTGCAAGGTAAAGCCATGCTATGGATAGTGAAAGCCTGCTATTTCTACCTCCTTTTTTTGGATTTATCCTGATGCCAAGGATAAATCCTGCTCTTCCTGTGCTTTTGCCAGAACATTAGGAAAGAAAGGTATAACTATCTCCCTCTCTTCTTCCAGCTAGCTTTTCCAATTTTCCAACAGTTTCATTATCTTGCTTTCCCCCTGAACGCGGAAGCATCACTGCATAACCTCATTTGACTTCTTGCACCTTCATCTCTAAACCCCCTCAAGGTGTCTTCTGAAGTAGGTCACTCCACCCAGCTGCATGGCAAGACCGGCCCTGCGCTGGCATGGAAGATAATTCAATGCGAAGGAAGAAATTCTGCTAAAGTTGAGCAGCTCCATAGCCGAGATCCTGAAAATCTCGGAAGACATTAATTCTGTTCAGCATTTACCATATTTTTTGCTCTATAGGACGTACCCGACCATAGGACGCACCTTGTTTTAGAGGGGGAGAACAAGAAAAAAAATTTCTCCCCCTCTCTGCTCAGCGCCCCTTCAGCGAAGCGGCAGGAGAAACGGAGCCCCTTCCATTTCTCCTGCCGCTTTGCTGAAGGGGTGCTGCACAGCTCTCCCTGTCTGGTGAAGCCAGGAGAGTCTTGCTCTCCCGGCTTCAGCAAAAGGAACCCGAAGCCTTTGGAGCACAGCACGAAGGCCCGCTGTGCTCCAAAGGCTTCAGGGATAGCCACCTGAAGCCTGGAGAGCGAGGGGGGTCAGTGCGCACCGACCCCTCTCGCTCTCCAAGCTTCAGCAAAAGCAACGCATAGCCTCCAGAGCACGGAGGGAGTGTTGCTATCGCTGAAGCCAAGGAGCCTGCATTTGCTCCATAGGACGCACACACATTTCCCCTTAATTTTTGGAGGGGAAAAGGTGTGTCCTATAGAGCGAAAAATATGGTACATTTTGGCAAAGTTTGCTTAACTCTGCACAGAGGCATCTTTCCTACTGGGCTTATTGGTGCTTTGCGCCAGGGTGCTGGCCTCTCAGGGGCACCCCAGCAAGTGGAGGAGCTGCGCGGCTTTGCCAGCGGCCTCCCCTTTCCCTGCACCCGCCAGCTGCGCCTCGCCAACCATATGGCTGGCGGGCGTGCAGCTTGCCTCCCAAACCTCTGCAGGAGGAGAGCAATCTCTCTTTTTTTTAAAAAAAAATAATTTTTATTAACTGGCCAATCACATCAAATTAAATCACATCATATAAATTCCAAATTACAAAGCCAAATTTTTAAATTTTGTTGGGGGAACCCATACTTCAAGATCCAAAGGGGAATTCAGATCATCTTCTTATTACTGCGTTAATGTCCAAATCAGTCCCAATCAGTCCAAACAAAGTTCATAATTCTATCCAGTCTTATCTTGGTGTTGCCACATCATATCTTGTTCGTATAATTTCTCTTTTTCCTTTACGATCTCTTCTGTTAGTCTCCTTAAGCCGATAGCAAGTGTAATAATCCTGTGTGGATTTCCCGTTCCTCCACTAAGTCCAGATGGTTTCCATATATCTCCTTCGTAGATAACATCACTTTTTCCATCATAAATTTTGGCATTTGTCGCTCTTAAGTCCCACCGAGGAGTTGATTCACGATATGTAAACAACTCTATTTCTCTCTTTCTCCTCCCAGACCCAAGAGCTCCCACAATGCCTCACAAAATGGCGAACGGCATTTTTTCCTGACTGCGTCACTCCAAAACTCTTAGCTTTCCAGCTTCATCTTGAAACATTGCTTTGGATCGAAAGTTTATCTCCACACAGCCTTAAATCCACAGCTTAAGTCCTTAATTTCTGACTCATTAGGGGAGGGGGATTCTTGTTAAGCCACATAAAAAGGTAGAGGCAGGTTTTTCCCCCCCTCCGCCCTCAGTCATTACCGTATCTTGACGTTCTTCTCGTATTTTATTGTTGTCTTGTTATCAGAGATCTCTTCTGTCAGCAGTATTTACTCCCCTTTTTCCTTGATGTATGTGCAATTAATCATGTCCAAATTATTTCTTTTAAAGATCATTGCAACCAGCGGCGCGAATCGGGGACGGCGTCGAGGAGTGCCGAAAATCCCACAGGAGGGCTTTGTGCCTAGTGCCCCCACCCCCACAAATTCGGGGGTGGTATAGGGCACAGCAGGCAAGGGCCGTCCCCCCCATAATCCTGGGGGGGGGGGTTAAGGAGGCTAATTACCCCCATCATAGCCTCCAAATAACCTCGTGTGGGTCGGAGAGATGTTATTGTCAACCATCTTCCAATGCGCCACCTAGTGGCCCCCGAGGAGAGCAATCTCTGCAGAGGCTTAGGATGGAAGCTGCAACCCGCCAACTATATGGCTGGCTGGTGTGCAGCGCTCTCTTTCTCTTTCTCTCTCTCTTTCGCCCACCTGCCCTGTGGGAAGAGGGAGGCGGGTGATGGCAAGGGGGAAATGGAGCGCGAGGAGGAGGAAGGAAGGAAGGAAGGAAGGAAGGAAGGAAGGAAGGAAGGAAGGAGAAGAAGAAGAAGAAGAGAGGCATCCCCCCCCACTTGCCCCCTTTCTTCCTCTGGCCGCAGAGCCTCCGCGCTGGGTTTGCAGCCCTGCTTGCAGGGTCCCCTTGCCCGTCCTGTTCAGCTACATCTAGCCCGAGCTGTGAGTAGCAGTAGCTTCTGCCCTGGTTTCTCTCTCCCCCTAGAATCAAGCCCTGTGTTTAATGTTATGGGCAACTCTATCCCGGGGAAGGGAAGCCTTTGCTTTTCTTCTTCTTCTTCTTCTTCTTCTTCTTCTTCTTCTTCTTCTTCTTCTTCATCATCTTCTTCTTGGAGGGTGGGCTCCTTCTCTGCCCTAACCCTAACCCCACCAACAAGGCCCCTAGGGGTTGTAAAGCAAGCCAGATCATTTATCACCAACCTCATTCATTCCAGCAGCTGGCCATCACCCACTCCAAGCCCTGCGAAAAATATCATCACCATTATTAGTATTACTACTAGTAGTACTAGTACTATTACTACTGCCCTCCACCCATAGATATCAGGACGGCTCACAGCCTGAAACTACAGTACTAAGCACATGCTAAAAATTAGAACAAAGGCAAACCAAACCAAGCCAGCAACCCTCCTTCTCCCTTATTTGTTAATTGCCTATCCAACTAAAAAAAAAGGCACTGAAGGTTTTTGAGATCAATGCAAGCTAAAAAGCATTGCAGGGGGTTGGGCTAGATGACCCGCAGGGTCCCTTCCAATTCTACGTTTTTCTGAAAAACACACACGCACAACCCAACTGTGAGACTTGCTCCCCAGAAAGTGTGCCTTGTCTTGCTACCTGTGGTTTTTGGTCTCTTGTCAGCCCCCTCCCCCCCAATCTATTCATATTCCTTTCTCCCTAATCTCCAATATTACATTTCCCTCTGGTTGAGACTTAAAACAGAAAGCTCTAATTCCCAACTGTGTTTCTTGCTGCAGTCCTACTGTCTACTCAGAAGTAAGGTCCTATTAGATTCAGCAGGACTTACTCTCAGGTAAGTGCAGTTAGGGCTGCAGCCTTTGTGACCCATGTTTCAGGTCCTTGTTAGGTTCAGGGTGTCACTACACAATATTTGAAAACGTCAGCTTTGTACTTAAACACAAATTGGCCGGGAACTGCATTGTCTGTGTCTTTATTAATTTATTTAAAGAACAACAACAAACACGTGATTGCTTTAACTTTTTGATATGTGGTTATTTGAATCATGAGAATGAATTAGAAGAACTGCTGAGTCTTGAATGAGTCTTGTTTTAGAATTGAGGACTTAATTAGATTTTCTTCTACCTTTTCATTTTATTTTGTTCTAAGGGCTTGTTAGAGATAATGTGTAAGAGTGGTGTCAGCTCCCAAAAAAAAGGTTAACAACTCTGGGGAACCTTTCCTTAAAAAGGTCAAAAACTTTGGGGTTCCCCCCTTAAAAAAGGTTGACAACTCTGGGAAACCGGGGTGGGGGGCGCCGGAGGGATCTTTGCACCACAGCTCTGGATATGCTTAAGACGGCCCTGTCTCTGCAATGCTTACAGAATTGGGGGGGGGAGGGGCGTGACTAAGGTTTGCTTGGGTCTGATCTAGCAAGCTAAGTGGAACTGTCCAAGACACAGCCAAAGTCTGGAGACTAGCTTTCAAAAGGAAGAGAAGGAGATAAATCAATTGCCCCCCAAAGCGAATTTGCTGATGTGTTTAGAGCTCCTTCTCATTGTTTCTATTTGCTAGGATGCCATCTGCTGCTGGCAGATGGCACAACTTAACAGTAGCCCAGCAGCTATAAAAATAAGGATGCAAGGAGGGAAAACAATAAAATTATTAGTGAATGTGAAGGTGTAAGGAAACGAGATATCTGACTGGATTTCACCCTTTTAAGAAGTGCCTGCTTGGAACAATTGCCATGTAAGGGCGAGGTTTTTTGGACCCCTCTCTCTTTTAAAGGTTTAAGGTAAGGGGCTGAGACTTTTTTATGTCACCAAGCTTTTAGTATAGGTTACAATCCTGTCTCCCTGCTATAATGCTGAATGCTTTTGACCTCTTCTTGATTTTAAAGCATTGGTTTTAGTAATTTGAATTGGTTTCATTGTGTCCTGGTTTGTTTTTTCCCTTTGTGATTTTGAAAGTTGCTATTGAGTTTATTCTAGAAAGAAAAGTGGGGCATAATTTTCCTTTTTAAATAAGGCTGCAAAGCAAACCCCTGACCCACCATGCTTAGTGACTGTGTGGATGTGTGGATGGGGCAGAAGTATCTCTTGGCTTAGCCCAACACTACTCTGCTAGTTTCTGCTTGTGGAGGGATGCTTGTGTCATTCCTCCAACATCAAGCTCTGTATTCTGCCCACTGAAATTACCACTTAAAACAACAAATTGGGGTCTGTATAACTGCTTGCAATGGGACATGTGCTATTGCTATATACCATAATTCAATCGTTCTCAATTAGCTAATTACTGAGGAACCCCTATTTTTCAAAAGCCAAGCCATGGACCCCCTACTTTTGAAAATTTTGATAACTCTATGGTAGTTACCTGTGCAAAGCATTTTTTTTTTTTGAAGAAAATGTGGGGTGAATCCTAATAAGCAAAGGTATACTAAAAAGCAGACCATAAAATTTGTGATATTACCACAAATTGCCTATCCCCAGACAGTAGGGAAAACGTCTCTCCATTGCTCCACTACAACTGAATTTTTAAAAAGCAATTGTTTCCTTAACTTGCAAGTGTTCTATATGCAGAAGTCTTTTTATATGAGAGGGTATTCAGACATGCTATTCCTTACTTGTAATCTGAGATGGTACACCTTAACAAAAACTTTGCAGCATATGGTTCTGCTAACTGAGGGATCATGCACCTTCAAGACATAGGTGAAGGCTTGGTCGGGGCTTGATGAAGTATTGGTGAAGACGGAGTAGAAAACAGCTGGAATTTTGTAATGTTGGTGATAGTAGTAGTAATTTGTTGTTGTTGTTGTTTAGCCCTCCTGTGCCCAAGTTTCATCCCTGGTTTAAAGAGATTAATTAGTTAAATACAGTACTTACTTGGAGTGAGGTTTTTATTCTTGCTGATTACCCAATAGGAACAACCAGCTTTTTAATTTATTAGGATCTGTTTCCTCCCACCCCCAAATGTAGCCACTTTGCTTCCTACAGAAAACAAGAAAACAACATCCATGCAGACTATCTTCACACAAAATAGGCCTGGATGATGTATTGATGCATCGCGCATGACTGGTATGAGGGGCAGACTGCGATGGCGAGTGAAGCCACCACTGATTTTTACTTCCTCCAGCCGGCGCTGGTAGCAGAGGGACTCAGGAGTGGCAGCGGTTTCACCAATATACTGTACCACTGAGTGAAGCCATCCCACTCTGCCCTCATACTGGCAGAGGGAGAAACAAGCTGCACTGGTGAGGCACAATACAGCTTATTCCTCCCTCCCTCTGCTTCTTTAAACTGCTTGGCTGAGGAGCGTGTAGCTGCCCTTGCCTAAGCCAAGCAGTTTTATGGAGACCTGTCCTGCCACCGGCTCACACGAAACCGCTTCACTGAGGGGTTTATGGTTGCTGCTCCCCTCAGTCAAACAGTTAATGGAGTCCCAGCCCGCCATTGGCTCGTTCAGCTAGGGTGGGGTGGGGTGGAAGCCCTCTTCCATCCCCCAGCTGAGCAGTTAAGCAAAGACCCGATGCTCCTCAGTTCGCCCGTGAGCCCGATAGGCATCAGGACTCACTCACTGTGCAGGGCTGGAACTGTCCGAAGATGGGACAAAGCAGCCAAGAGAAATTCCAGCCATCATGATATATCAGCATATACTGGTGTTTAGTTGCTGATATACCACAAAGTTGAAAAGAAAATATCGCCCAGCCCTAGCACTAAACTAAATCATCAGAGGGTGAGCTGTTGTGCTAATCATAGTGGCAATTAGCTTAGCTATTTCCCCTGTTGGACTTCCAAGATGAGACATGAATCCCAAACTCATCAGGAAAGATTCACTGAAAACCCTACCTACAGTACAAGCAGTGTGAGAGTCCTCTAAACTTGATAGCTGTTGAAAGCAATTGGTTCTTTTCAGTTAAAAAGTAGAGAGCAAGGGAAAGGAATCCCTTACATTTTTTTAAAAAATGATAAGCTTGTGAGCTGTTTGCCTCTCTTCCCCCCACTCGCCCCATCCAATCACAAGAACCCTAAGAAACTGTGTCAGAGGTTTGTGCCCAATCCCAGCTCACTTGCCATCCAGCAGCTCTTTCACAAGTTTTCCCCCTGCCAGCAAGCAGGTGCTGGTTGTGAGCAGAGGCTGGATGAGCCATGGAAGGCTTTCACTGTGCAATTAGAAAGATAAGTGAGTCCCCTCGGGTGCATTCCATGGACCCCCAGGGATCCCCGGGCCCCTAATGGGGAACCACTGCCATAACTGGATCCCTTCAGACACCCTGTTTCCTAGGGATCCAGCTGAACTGGGCATGAAGAGTAGTCTTTCTTCCTTGTCTGCACAAGGTGGGTGGCATAAAAATGCTTTAACTAAACATTTGAAAGTTAGTACAGAAGGCTGTTCCATTAGAACAGCAGTATGTAGGAGTAGGAGTATGTTTAGAAGTTGTGTATGTGCAACAGGTATTCTGTGCATTAAAGAGCACTGTGCAATTTATGGGATTCCCAAAGTTCACTCATAAGTCAATGGTCATGGAGAGGAAAGATGTCAGAAGCATTTATCAGGATTGTGTTTTAGGAGGAAGACTCTAAGAAGATAATCAAGATGAGTCAAGTAAGAAAGGCAGAGTGGTGAAGCAAGAAGAGCCAGTGGAGCCAAGGGATCAAAACCATGAAGTCAGACTGTAAGGTAGACAATGTGGACAGGAAGATATGGGCAGGAGCCTGGGTGGAGCACAGCCCAGGAGAACTGAATATGAAATTAGGCAACAGTCATTGCTGGAGTGAAACTGGAAGGTACTTTGGTGTAAGAACAGAAGAACATAATGCGGGCGGCCACCCTGGTCCTTGTGTCTGGGAAGGCAGGAAGAAGAAGAGTGCATGAACACATAGTGAAACAAAAAGGACAGTGGTATAAATAGAATATTATGCTTGGGGACATTGATTACAATTAATGGAGAACTAATGCCTTATAGAAGTATCTGAGAATCTTATCGAGAGTTATACAGCCTCGTTTAAAAACAAATTTATTGAGCATAATCATTATTTGGGGTTGTAGTAGATAGCTCAATGAAGACATCAATTCAGTGTGCTTGCAGCTGTGAAGAAGACAAATCCCATGCTAGGGATCACTAGGAAAGGAATTTAAAATAAAACTATCGACACTGTAATGCCATGGTGCATTATCTATGGTGCATTATCTATGGGCTCTTGTGCTCAGGTCCTGCTTGCAGGATTTCCACAGGCATCTGGTTGGCCACTGTGAATACAGGGGGCTGGACTTGATGGACCCCTGGCCTGATCCAGCAGGCTCTTCTTATGGTGTTGTCATTGGTGACTGAGGGCTTTAACAACATTTCAATCGAGAGGTCAAGTTCCTTAATTATAAAGGTGAGTTCACACAAGTTAAAAGCAAAGTTTGGGATTTTATGCGACTCTGGGGGGCAATATGCAACAGGGAACACTTAGATGAATTTTACTACAGCACTTGACTCACAAAACTGCCAGTCAGCAGATTGGCTGATAAGATTAAGTTGCATTGATTGTTTACTGCTCGGCCCATGTTGGGCCCACAATGGCTACCATCTGAATTATGGATAGATGGGGAGAGTCAGCCGCAATGTTGTAACTAGTGTTATGCAAAATAGGTTTTATAGTAAAAGAACTTTTGAAAAGGCTGTAGTTTATTTCTTGAGCATGCCCACAATACATTATCCAGCTTTCCTGGTTTTCCAGGATGAATGACTGTGCTGCTTGTGCAGTTAAGATCAAGTTCAATAGGATTGTTCAGCACTCTTAGGGAACTCCCTTCTTGACTACAGTCTGATTCACAAATACAGATGAATAATGTTCCTGGAATGTTTCCCTAAGTACTTCCTGTCCTCCTTCATAAAAACACAATAAATATAGGGTGCTCCCATGTTGTGTATTTACCAATTATCAGGCATACACCCTTGGGTGGAATGATATAGGTTTTCATGGGTGCAGTTTAGAACACCAAGGGCACAATCCAGGCATATTAAACCATTTCAAATCCCATTCATCTCAACTCTCAATAGGAGTGTTAATAGTTAGCGCTTTCATTATAAGTGCTTAAGTTCCGCTGAACCCATATTGCTAGTTGCTTCTGTTCTCTACACCAATATTTCCCAAGTTGTGGTCCGTTAGCTCCATTCAGATGGTTCACAGCATATCTGTAGATTTGTTGTTGAATATGGGAGATAGAACATCCATCACATAAAATGGTTTTAATTTGAATTTTTGTTGCTTTTTTGGTTTTTTAAATATTGTATTTTATTGTATTACACTTTGAATTGTAAGAAATAGAAAAAATAAAAACATAATTAAAAAGCATACAGCCTCCGGTGCAGTCTGCTACAATTACTACAACAGATAGAAAAATTGTTAAGTTGGTCCTCCAAGACCCAAGGCATTTTTCAGGTGGTCCATGGAGGCAGGGGAGCTTGGAAAACACTGGAAACACATGGGGTGGTTTGGGGAGCAGATTGCACAAATGGAGGGGAACGAGGGGGCATGGGCATGGGCATGGGGCAAAAGTGAAAATTAGTGCAAAATGGGACTGCAGAGAGAGAAGCGGCTTCAAAAATGGGGTTGGGAAGCTGAAAATTGATCTCAGTAGTTGCGCGGAGTGGGAAGGGGAATCTCTAAATAGCCCATGCAGAGCTTGTCTGAAGCCCGGGGAAGGAGTCTTGTTCTTGCCATGACAGCCTAAGTTCAGCAGGGCCCTGGTGCCCACCGCCTATGGTCAGCTTAGCCCTCTGAGGCCCAGGGCAAGTGTACCCTGCTCCCCCCCCAGGCTTGGTAAAGGGGGGCAAGTGGAGCAAATAGGGGTGCAGCTACTGGTATAAAATATGCACAGATAATTTAAGTGCATAGGGCAGTAATGTGTTTGTTATGCTGATGTTCCTATGTGCCTTGTGAAACTCTGAAATACTTCAGTGGCAGTTTAATGTTACGGCATGTGAAGATGGCGAGGATGGGCAGCATCCTTGGCAGCATGATGTCATTGCTATGGCATTACAGCAGTGCTTCTATGGCACTTTGCGGAGGTTGATGTTGCCATGGCAACTACAGAGTTGAAGCTGTGGCAGTATGAGGGGGTGGTCACAGTAGGGATGAGAGAAGTTACTATTGTAGCAGCACACAATGATTTTTGTGGGAATCTTGCAGCATATTGTTGTGATGTAGTCTGAGATACACTGCAGTGGAATTGTGGGGGACAAAAATGGCAGGACAGATAGAAACTGAAGAACAGCAGGATACTACACTCTGCTTAAATGGTAGAAAAAAGTAAAAGGCTTGGGAAAGGGGGGGGGGAGTATTTTCCTGACACTGTAATAGCAGCAATGGAGGCAACAGATGAACTTCTCTGGAGAGTATGATCCAAACACTGGAAGCCACAACTGGAAAGGCTCTATTTCAAGGTGTCACACATTAAACTAAGAAAGTGGGACACCTGGAGAAAGGCCTCAGCTAAAGATTTCAGTGAACGAAGGCATTGAAAGTATACAGTAGGCATCTGTGTGGGGTTTTAAAAATAAGCAAAAACACTTGGAATTGAGTTTAGAAAGTAACTGAGAACCAGTGGAGATATTTCATCAGATATATGATCCCTTAACTCAGCTTCTGTTAGCAGTATAGCAGCTGTAAATGAAATCCTACTAATAGTGAACCTTTAGTTTGTAAGCTGGGACGCAGGTGGCGCTGTGGGTTAAAGCCTCAGCGCCTAGGGCTTGCCGATCGAAAGGTCGGCGGTTCGAATCCCTGCGGCGGGGTGCGCTCCCGCTGCTTGGTCCCAGCGCCTGCCAACCTAGCAGTTCGAAAGCACCTCCGGGTGCAAGTAGATAAATAGGGACCGCTTACCAGCGGGAAGGTAAACGGCGTTTCCGTGTGCGGCTCTGGCTCGCCAGAGCAGCGATGTCACGCTGGCCACGTGACCCGGAAGTGTCTCTGGACAGCGCTGGCCCCTGGCCTCTTAAGTGAGATGGGCGCACAACCCCAGAGTCTGTCAAGACTGGCCCGTACGGGCAGGGGTACCTTTACCTTTACCTTTTTAGTTTGTAAGCTTGATGGCAGCGACTGTCTTTTATATCACTGACATGCAAGCTGCTTCTGGCTAACAGGAAGATAAAAATAGTTATAAAAATAATCTAAAAATACAATCAAGGGCCAAGAGAACTGATGGGTTAGTCCCTTTCCCACCGCCCTGGAGCTGTTCAACACCCATCTGCCCTGAGAGGAGGAAGAAGAGGGGAGGAAGCCCAGGCCAGAGAGCTTGTGCCACCAGCTCCTAAAGGGGGACCATTTGCACCATTCCTCAGTTTTCGTGTTTCACAACTGTAAGTCCCCTGGGCAAAAGAAAGAAAAAAGAAAAGGAACCATGCAAAGAATGTAAACAAATGACTAAATTAAGGAGCATGCATCGTGGCCGAAGTCGCAATGCATCTGTTCGGTCTCTTATGGCACCGCAAAGAAGTCCGTGTGGGCGTTTGCCGCAATAAGCCGTCCTCTGGAATTTGTCGAGATGGAAACAGAGGGCGATGGATGGGGACGTTTTCACAGCGCACGTCGGGAGAGGCAAAGGGTCCTGCATGCGGAGTTGCACAAGGCAGCGCAAAGGAGGCTTTGTTTGCGATCAGCAAATAATTTTTCCCCACGGGGGTATTCCGTGTTCATAACATTAACTTGTGCCGGCGATCCCTCAGGCGGAGCGGGAAGCCAATAACGCTTCAGCACCGGAAGCAGCATCTGCCCGAGATGAGCGGAGGCTGCTCGGGTGAACTGACGGGCAGCCTTGTCCGCCGTTTGGCACAGGCGCGAGAGGGCGCCGAGAGCGGGAAGCCGCGCGCCATTCCCGGGGGAGGGGGGCGAAAACGCGCGGAGGCAGCGAAATCCCTCAGAAGAAAAACAGACTCCGCTGTCTCCGCCCAGCTCTGACGACAGCGCTCTGACGACAGCGACGCTCGCGCGCGCGCAGGGAAGGCTGGAGCCCGCGCTCGGCGATACAGCAGGGAGACATCCGGGTCCCACCCGTCCCGAACAGTCACTTACGCAACCGTTAAGAGGAGCAACAACAGGCCGGCAGGAAAGAGCGCGCGCGCGGGGGGGGGGAGCCTTGCTCCTCCCCCCCTCCTCCTCCTCCTCTTCTCCTCCGCCCCCTCGCTTCCCCGCCGCCTCACAAGTTACAGCCCTTTAAACAGGCGGGAGGAACGAGAGCGTTGGTCCCCCGTTCCGACGCGTTTCTCTCTTCTGCCGACGCCGCCGGTTGGACGGCCGGGGCGGAGGGCGGGACCGCGAAGCCTCTCCTCGGCTGCCCATTGGGCGTCGTGCCCGCGTAGCTTTATCCCGCGATTGGTCGGGAGGCGGGCTGGGGCTTGGTGCGGGGGGAGAAGCTATTGGCTGGAAAGTAGGTTAGTGGTGCGACGTTCAGTGGCAAGCCAGGCGGAAAGTAGGTCAGGTATAGGGGGCTGCTCGCGCCGGGCGTCGCTTGTGTTGCCATCCCGCGCGCCGTTGTGGGGGCCGCGCACTGTCACCCCCACGCACCTCCCCCCCCCGCTCGCCGCCGCCGCCCTTCTGAAACGGTGAGGAACGGGACCGGGGGAGCGCTTCCCTTCCGCAGCCAGGCTGGGGAGGAGGGCGGAGATGGAGGTGGCGAGGGAGGGGAGCGGGAGAGCTGGTGGAGGAGATTCCTGCTCGGTGACTTCAGTGCGGGGAAGCGGGGGATCCCTGCCGGCGGCGAAATGCGGAGCCCCTCTCGACTCCTGACAGGTGTGGGGAGAGGTGGCCCTGCGCTGCTGCCCTCTGCGTGTTGCCCGTGGGCGGGTGGGAGTGCGCGGAAAGCGCGGGTCTGGGTGCATGTGTGAAATCTGTCTCACGCAAAATACCAGGGCGCTTATGCCCGAGACTTTTCCGGGGCGGGCGGGTTGCCCAACAGATTAAACGCATCTACTACTCTGGATGAGGACTTGAGGTAGTTTTCCTCCTCGGGGCCTCCGGGTCGGTGCACTGGAGAGGGAGAAGGGGGCTCGCATGCACACGCGGGGAAATTATCCCCTTTCCCTGTGTTTCTTGGGCTTATTTCTGGGATATTTGCTAAGGAGCGATAAGGAAACGGGATTAGATTGTCTTCTTCTGGACCAGAGAACAGGGAGCGGAGTATGTTTACCTAGGGCTGTCTTATTAACAAAACAACAGAAAACCTATATACATGCAGTGTTACTTGGGTGGTATTCTGGACAGAGGTTTTTTCAAACAAAAATTCAGTGGACAGGGTGGGAATGGTACTGGCATTGTAAATCCACAGCCCATCCTCTTCTTATTATTTTAGAAACAAAGTTGTGGTCAACTGAGCAACTAGTAAGGCCTTAGTAACTGACCTTAATTTTAAAATATAACTTATGCAAACTTAGTAAGAGGCAAAACTTGGGAGACAAAAGATGAATGGGCCTTGTGTTTCTGGGAGGATAAAGCTGACTTGCAGTGGGACTTACTCCCTGCTAATTATACATAAGATCACGATCTTATTTCCTTTTCCTGGGTTCTGGTTCTTTTAGTGGGGATGTCATATGTATTTCTTAATACACTGTTTTTTGGTTCAGATTTATGACCAAGGGAAATAATTATGTGTTGGGTAAAATGATTTGTCCTGCTCATAAATCTGAACTAGATACTATGATTGTTCAATAAAGATAGCATTTGTGTCTTCTTTCTTGCTCTTATTGAGTTTGTATCCATCAAGCATATTACACTCTTAAAAACCTTGTCTTTTGTATCATTTTAACCAATACCAAAATCACTCTCTTGCTACACTGCATCTTAATGCATGGCATGGTGATATATTTGTCAGGTGGCCCCTGAACATAGGAGGATTTACTCAAACTCACTCTTAAGTAAAGTTTGAAAAGACCCTGGTGTAAAATAGCAAAATCTCTGATGTATTGTAATTTTGTCAAGAAAAAGTACCGAAAGAGGATATTAAAATGCTTGAATGGGAAAAAGGCAAATAGTTTTGTAAGTGCTTGGTGAGTTAAATTCGTAGTTATTAATGAAGTTTCCAAAGCTCACTTATAGGGCATTTGCTTGGCATGCAAAATCTCCAAGTAGGGCTGGGAATGTCACCAGTCTGAAACCTTGGAAACCCACTCCCAGTCAGTATAGAGGATACTGAGCTGGATTGACCAATGATCTGATTCAGTATAAGACAGCTTCCTAGATAAGAGTGATGCTTAAGAGCATAATCCACTCTTCATCGGGGTGGATAACTGGTGGCCTTCCAGATGTTGCTTGACTGTAACTACCGCCATCCTTGACCATCAGCCATGCTGGCTGAGGCTGATCAAGTTGTAGTCCAGAGGTTCTCTACCCCTGTTCTACATGTTATTTGTAAGTCCTACTGTGTCCAGTGGAGCTTACTCAAAGTGTATTTAGGATTGCAGCCTATATATTCATGTATGATAACCTGTTGACTGAAAACCATCTAGTGTATGCGCCACCACGCAATAGGAGTATGTTCCATTGTTCACATTATCTCTGCTGGGGGATTCTGTGCCTATTAAATTGAGTCAGTAATGGATATATTGGCCATTTGCGTAACCTTCAGTGGCTATGTTAATTTAGTTTCCCTGTTTTCCTGAGCAAAGTGAGCTCCTTGATTCCAGACTTTGATCAAAATCAACATTTGTGTTGTGCTGATTGCTTATTCCAGCAATTAGAGCAATCAGAAGAGATATGGAAGGTGCTTACAAGTTGTTCAGATGAGGTAGAGGCGAATTTAGGGCAATACAACTGGTTCTGCCACATTGGGTACCAAGCCTAGGGGGTGCCATAGGATGTCACTACTATGAAATAGTGAATTAAGCAGACTGGAAGGTGAGAAGGAGTGGTACCGAATTTTGACCATGCACAGGGCACTGCTGAAATTTAAAAGACCAAAGTCCACCCCTAGATGAGGCATATTATCAGTCCATTTGTCCTTAGATGAAAGAGAACCAGAGAGGCAATGTACGGACTAAGAATCAATTTCTTACAAGATTAAATGCACTTGTTCTTATGTGTTCTGGATATAGTATGATGCATGTGTAAGCCCACAGGGTATATGTAGTTCTGCTTGATACATTGAAACTTGTTGAGGCTGCAATTCTAACCATACTTAAATTGAGCCACACTGAGGTCCAATGAAGTTCTTCAGTGGTAATTACATATGAATAAGTATGGTTAGAATGGTAGCCTCACCTGGGATTAAGAGATTTCTAAGCATTTTATAAAGTTCACTTTAGTGTTGTACTTGCATTGGTCCCAATGCAGTGCCATTAATATGACATCCTGAGTTCATGTAATAGATGTGGGCTGGTGGAATTCCCTTGCTGCTGTTCAGAATATTTATATTTGTAAACAAGGCAAGATGACAGCTCTAGTTCTGGCTTTGCACCATGGGAAGTCCACATCAAGCATGCACATAATACTATAATTGTAGTTCTATGTGCACTTACTTGCTGCATTGAACTTTGTGGGACTTTAATTTATGAGTAAAAATGTGTAGGCTGT
Source organism: Podarcis cretensis (assembly GCF_951804945.1). Lineage (NCBI taxonomy): Eukaryota > Metazoa > Chordata > Lepidosauria > Squamata > Lacertidae > Podarcis > Podarcis cretensis. The sequence goes on along the minus strand of NC_137170.1, from coordinate 68,880,213 downwards.
TGTAAAAATCAAATTTGAGTTAATATTTTTTAAATGCATGGTGGGAAAAGGGGGTAGGAGTTACTGCTTTAAACAAAAGAAACAAACTAGTGCTGCATCAGCCCTCTAGTGCTTTAGCAGCATAGAAAGGAACACACAGCCACCAAGGGTCTGCATTTCCAAAAATAGCATGGATATGGGTCAGGAGCCATGGTCTTGTCACTTAATGCCACAGGCACTATCCAGTGAGTGCTCACCATGTTTTAACACCATGTTTCAAGAGTAGCAATGAGTGCTTGCTTAGAGGAGGATCACTTCCCCAGCAACAAAAATATTTTGAGTACTAAAAAAATCACAAACAGAAATATTACCTTGAGCATAGTTCCCATGCAACAAATTAGTCACACATACATTTTGCTGTAAATTGATCACCTAAGAGATTACTGAGTGCATTGAAACCAACGGAAATGACTTCCAAGAAAGTGTGTTCAGAACTAGGTTGTCAATGAAAGAGGATAAATCTAATACTTCAGATAAACTGTTACTTGATGTAGCTGTAATGGTCTAAAAATAAATTGTTTTATTTGGTTTGAGAACCTAAGGTAAAAGGTAAAGGTACCCCTGCCCGTACGGGCCAGTCTTGACAGACTCTGGGGTTGTGCGCCCATCTCACTTAAGAGGCCAGGGGCCAGCGCTGTCCGGAGACACTTCCGGGTCACGTGGCCAGCGTGACATCGCTGCTCTGGCGAGCCAGAGCCGCACACGGAAACGCCGTTTACCTTCCCGCTGGTAAGCGGTCCCTATTTATCTACTTGCACCCGGAGGTGCTTTCGAACTGCTAGGTTGGCAGGCGCTGGGACCGAGCAGCGGGAGCGCACCCCGCCGCAGGGATTCGAACCGCCGACCTTTCGATCGGCAAGTCCTAGGTGCTGAGGCTTTAACCCACAGCTACCCAGTAGTAAACTCCAAATTGATAGCCATAAATGGTGCCCTTAAATTAAACAGAGTAGAGAAGGTAAAAATACTACAGTTAAAAATGCTGCATTTATAAAACTCTTCATGCTTACTGCATGCTTAACCACAGTTTCTAGGTGACAACCCAAACAGAAAATGCTACAGTCTTTTTTTTTGAAATAATGGCTTTGGGAAGGCTAGAGTTCTGTAGTGTAGGGCATTCTAGAACTGGAGTATATGGTGTTACTGCCTTGCATGGTATTTTTTCAACTTTCGAGACCATGTGGGAAAAGCCAGATATGTAAGGACCAAAGCATGAAGGTCATATTTATTCGAACCAAGTACAGAATTGGAAGCCTAATGGTGTGTTTCACTAGGTGTCCATAAAATTGATCTTGTGCCTTACAAGTTGTTGTTGAATACACACACACACACACACACAGAGAGAGAGAGAGAGAGAGAGAGAGAGAGTTGATATCCTCATAGGGAGTTTATTGAGCCTTCCCACCCGCTTCCTCCTCACTGAACTCCATGTGCTCTAGAACAGACCCAACCATTGCCATGAATGTGAGGCCCTTTGGTGCTAGAGAGGAGCAGATCTCTTGATAACTTCATGGGAAATGTTATTCAAGGCACCTCTCAAATGTACATAAGTATATTTCTGGTATTAAAAGAGCTAGAAAGTTTTCATGTGGGTAAGGGGCCAAATCAAGAAAGTGAGGAAGAAACAGTCAGTGCTTTAGAATAGTATTTATATTACTTCGCAATGCATTTTACCAACTCCCAGGGTAAACAAATAACCAATTGTGTCTTGTAAGTGATAGAAAAGTGTTACAAGCCACATTTAGTAAGTTTACATTTTTTTGCCTTTTTGATTTTGTTGGAAAGCAGAAAGCAATAGAATACACTTATCTAGATTTTTGGTAGTGCATACTTCCTTGATAGAAATTAAGCCCATTGGCTATAAAGGTATGCTGTGGTAATTCTAATAAATTCTTTGAATAGAGAATATGGGCAATATTTATTCTGTACTCAAATTTTAAAGTTTGACCTACTTCTGTATAATTTAGGTGGCCACAAGCTCTGTAAAATTTTCATTTTTTGAGTCAAACATTCTGGAAGGTATTGAACATTAAATTTAAGAGCTTACATTTATGTAACGATACTTACAGGGTGTGAAAGGTACCTTCTACCTTTTTATAGGGTATGTATGTAGATTGGAAATACTGCTTCTGCCATGCTCCACTAACAACCACAATGTCATTGGCTATTGTAAAGATGCAACCTTTGTTCCCCTTACCAGAACTTCCCTGGTAAGCCTATCCTACTGCATAATAGTTTTACAAGGTACATTTAAAGCATCTTCCATCCTAGGTTTGTGACTTGATCCTTTTTCCTGCAAAAGGATAGGAAAGTACCCTCCTACTGAGATAAATGGAAAAATCCAGCAATTTCCTCCATTTCCTTCCATTGATTTGTGTGGGTATATTTTTAATGTGGTTATATTGCCACTGATGTTTACCTTCTTTTTCTATGCAGAATGCCTGCAGCTCATTTTTTCATCATCCCCACCACACACACATTGTTATGAGTTCCAGCAGTTCTCCCCACAGCTCTCTTAAGATGTGAGTTGATGCTGGCTTGTGTTTCATCTCATTCTCACCAAGTTGGGGGGGGGAACCACCCCAGGTTGGCAACATATTAGCTTGGTGCACATGAACTTGCAGAGAAGTTACGGCAAATGCTGTTTGACTACTAAGTCATTCTTCAAGGTTAAGATACACTTTTGGGGTTACTTGTTTGGAGATGGAAAGTGTGCTGGTTAAACAAAAAGACTTGCCTTGCTTGTGAACTGACTTAAGTCAACGTTCAGTGGAGTAATTTTTCTTAGTAATTTTTCACCTCTTACTAAATGTACACAGAACAATGGGAGAATGTATAGCACAGAAATGAGCACATGTGTTGCAAGTGGAAAACCACAGAGACAATTTCTGGCATTTATCTCTGGTTGCAGGGATGGAAAAGACTTGTGGTTGAGAACTTAAAGACTTATCAGCTAGTCAGCATAGACACATGGACTTGGATTGGTAAAGGTTTGGTATAAGGCAGCCTCATTTATTCAGTGAGAGAATCTCTGTATGGTCCCTATTGCATTTTTCTAACCTGTTTTTCATTTTTTCCAACTACTTCTAATGTAGCATACACTTGGCAATAAAAAAATATTCAATATATGTATTCTTCTCTTTGGAACTTTGTTATACTTAAACAGTTTATAATGGAAAAGGAAAACCCTTTGATATCTAATAATTGAGTCTCAATAACGTGATACCTAGGATCCCTAAAAGCAGAGCAAAAATGTTTGTGACCTTTTCTGTAAACCTGAAGGAGAACGTCATCTCCTTTGCGCTGCTTTGGGCAACGAGTAATACCTAAAATGAGCTTTGAACTCCTTTAACACTGTCAGACTCTTGGCTGTCCTCCAACAGTGAAGCAACTAACATGAAGAGCAGTAAAACTTGTTGATAAATTATCCCTCCTTCCTGCTTTGTTCTTATAAATAAGCCAGTGTGTAATTCTGAGTTAATTGTGTCCGGAAAGATCATTTTAGGAGAAAAAGGAGACACTTCCAGGTCATCTTTTCTCACCTATGATGGCAATGAGTATTAGCTGGCACCCACGAACTTGGTAACCTTTTCAGCCTCCTGCTATTTGAGAAGTTTGGTATTAAGAGACTCAACAGCCAAGAGATGTTTCCAAGTCAGCTGCAGGAGCTGGAACAGCTTGTGATGTTGGTGTGATGCCACACTGTAGTGTGTTGGGTTAATTTCTAGTAGGAATGGTGCCAGTGGGCTACTCCTACAGCAAACAATATTGCCTGTGAATGGCATATCCTAGTCTAAAGATCTTGTAACTCCATTCACAACTCACTGAAGCTTATTCACACTCTAGTATACACATTAACAGCCTGATCCTGTGTGTGAATACTGAAAAGAAAATCCTATTGATTTCAGTGATACCCTCAGGTAATTTTGCAGTCTTACTTGAAGGGTGAGGATTATTGATAGCATTGGAACTTGCTTTCTAATCAGTGCTTAGGTTACCAATCTTAGGTTCCAGTCCTGGGTACTTTTAATATATTGATGTGATTGATTGATTTAAAAGCATTTCTAGACTGCATCATATTTTTAAAGTTCCCTAAGTGGTATATGAAAACAGTATAAAAAACAAAACAAAAAACCCCAATATAATAAAACCAAATCAGGTAAACACAGGAATTTAATAGCACAATCCAACCTTGTGTATAAATGAAAGCCTGAGCAAAAAGATATGCCTTCACAAAACATCTGAAGCAACTAATATATGGCAGGGGGAAGAGCATTCCATAGTTCAGGGGCAACAGCAGAAAATGCCCATTTTCTGGTCACTGCCCTGTGATAGTCTGTTGGGTATAATTTCCCTAGGTGATATAAGTGATTACAGGTCTATATAGGGCAGCCGGTCAGGTTACTTGGTCCCAAGCTGTTTAGAGCTTTATATGTTAGTAGCAATATCTTGTTGTCTAGCCGGAATTAAGATTGCCGGAAGAAATATCAACAACCTCAGATATGCAGATGACACAACCTTGATGGCAGAAAGTGAGGAGGAATTAAAGAACCTTTTATTGAGGGTGAAAGAGGAGAGTGCAAAATATGGTCTGAAGCTCAACATCAAAAAAACGAAGATCATGGCTACTGGTCCCATCACCTCCTGGCAAATAGAAGGGGAAGAAATGGAGGCAGTGAGAGATTTTACTTTCTTGGGCTCCATGATCACTGCAGATGGTGACAGCAGCCACGAAATTAAAAGACGCCTGCTTCTTGGGAGAAGGGCAATGACAGGCCTAGACAGCATCTTGAGAAGTAGAGACATCACCTTGCCAACAAAGGTCCGTATAGTTAAAGCTATGGTTTTCCCAGTAGTGATGTATGGAAGTGAGAGCTGGACCATAAAGAAGGCTGATCGCCGAAGAATTGATGCTTTTGAATTATGGTGCTGGAGGAGACTCTTGAGAGTCCCATGGACTGCAAGAAGATCAAACCTCTCCATTCTGAAGGAAATCAGCCCTGAGTGCTCACTGGATTGTGAAGCTGAGGCTCCAGTACTTTGGCCACCTCATGAGAAGAGAAGACTCCCTGGAGAAGACCCTGATGTTGGGAAAGATGGAGGGCACAAGGAGAAGGGGGCGACAGAGGACGAGATGGTTGGATAGTGTTTTCGAGGTTACCAGCATGAGCCTGACCAAGCTGCGGGGGGCAGTGGAGGACAGGAGTGCCTGGCGTTCTCTGGTCCATGGGGTCACGAAGAGTCGGACACGACTAAACGACTAAACAACAACAACAAGCAATATCTTGGAACATGGCTGGTAGCTGTTCTATCCCTCAGTACAGCTTTAATATTTATGTGTCCAGGTGCTCCACTCAGCAACCTGGCTGCAGCTTTTAAACCAGTCTTGAGGGAAGCCCCACACAGAGCACAATTCAGTAGTCCCATCACAAGGTTATCAATGCAAGGATCATGGTGGTCTAGCTTTCCCTTTCCAGGAAAGGGCGTAGTTGGCATACCAACCTAAGTTAATAATAGGCTACTCTTGCCACAGGGGTTACCTGGGCCTCCAGGGACAGATGAATCTAGGATCACTCCCAAACTATGTACCTGTTTCTTCAGGAGAGAGCAACTTCATTCAGTGCTGGCAAACTCCTCACCTCCCAGATGTGGGAACTGCTCACCCACAGAGTCTCCACCTTACCAGGATTCATTCTTTCATAGCTGGCCCTCACTTAACACACCACTGCATCCAGGCAGTGGATAGGTATAGCCTCTACTGATTCAGATATAACAGAAAAATAGAACTGGATGTCAGCAGCATAGCGGTTATTTATTCTACTTAATGGTAATACTAGGCTAGACCTTTTTTTATTGAAAAACATCATTATTGCTGGATAATAATTCTGAATCATTAGCATTAAAATGGTTTGCTTTTGCCTTCTGGAATCTTCAGGCATTATCCGAGATGTTTCTGAAAGCAGGTTTGCTCTGCCTATATCACTGTCTACAATTATTTTTCCTTTTAATGTTTGCTGGTAAGCCTATATTGCTTACCATTTAAACATGGATTCATACAAAAGCCCACTAAACCTGCAGCCCTGCTTGTATTCTTAGGGCAAGATCCAACATTGCACTAGCAGACCTTCCCCTTCCTCTTCTTCCCCCATGCCTTCAATGTGCTCCAGAGGTTTTGACAACTCCTGAAGCAAATTTTAGGGGCATGCATGGTGGGGGAAGGAGAAGAAGGGCCAGTCCTATCTGCACAGGTGAAGAGCCATAATACAAGTGGGCAGCCAATATTTCATATCACCCTTATTATTCTCTCCACTCTATAAACCCAAGTTTGACTTGGGTATAGCTGTTCTGCATTTTGGCAAACACAATCATATTGTGCCCTCTGTCTGGAGCAAACTTTTATTTTCCTTTTTATACCCATGAAAAATAAGGTCGAGACAATGGCATGGAACTGAAACAGCACTGAATATGCATGGGTTATGTGCTGCCTTCTGATCCTCTGGTGAAGGATTGCAAGTTGATCTCTGTCAGAATCCCTGAGAAATTGTTATCCATAAGTGCTCAAGTACTTCACAATCTGAAGACCCAGTTTGGCATCAAGTTATGGACTGGTTGCAGCCTGAGTTACAAACTGACTTGAGATATCAGAAGGCAGCCTTCCCAGCCTGTTGGCCTACAGCTTCCATTGTCCCTGACCATTGGCCATGCTGGCTGGGAATAGTGGCAGTTGTAATCCAAAACATCTGAAGTGTTGTCCTAAAACAACATTCCACACACTGCTTCCTCCTAGGAATTAAATCAGTTTACTCCCATTGATTTGAGCGGGACTAATCTAGATGTTGCTTGGATTTGTATCCAGTTGGGTTTACTGCATAGGAAGCCTGTTTAGAATTGAAGCCTAAATTTATACAGCTAGGAGAATTAAAATTTTTAGAGTTTTTTGTTTGCTTTGCACAGAACGCGCATCTGTAATGTTTTTTATTTTGCTTGTCACATAATTGATTTGGTGACATTTGTTCCACATAAGCAGTACTGTCAGTTCCCATATGTTCTTGGCATAGTGCATTTTAAATTGGTTCATGTAAGCACTCATGTTTCAGTAAGTGAAGGGTAGTTAATAACTTCATAAGGGCGGGGGTAGACTTTAGTTTCAAAAAGAAAATCTGGAAACTACATTTAACCTCATTCTCTGCTGCAGCCTGTCAATCTGATTTCTGAATTGTCTAGTACATCTTTGCCTTAGTTAATTTGCTTAGTGGAGAGGTTGGGATCTAGGATGGCAGCTCCAGTCCTTCTCCTCCTCCCCCCCCCCCCCATTTCCCTCTCTTTCTCTTTTTTCTGTCTCCCCATGTGGAGAGCCCTATGGGCATCTGATGGCTCATTGATGAAGAAGTTTTAGATTAGATGGCTTGATCCCATAAGACGGTGCCTGTATTTTTAGGCAGTACCAATGGATCTGTGCAGGTTTCATTTTGCAAATCATAGAAACCCAGGCCAAGTTGCAACATTAACATATACTGTATGCAGCCCCTGATGTTTGAAACTCCTCTGTTTGGAAAGGGCCAGCGGTAGAGCACCAGCTTTGCACAGTACAATTCCTGGGATCGCCTGGATAAGGGAGCAAGTGAGGCGAAGGGGAAGTCCTCTGCCTTTGGAGATCTGTTTCCAATCAGAGCAGATCATATTGGATTAGGTGATGCAACTGTCTGATTTGGTATAGGGCAGTATTTTCCATTATAATTACCTATTTGGGTAAAGGGTGTATAAAATTGATAGCTTAATTTTTTAAAAAAACACACACACACTGTAATTCGAGGTAGGGTCATCTAGATAGCAAGCTTGAAAATTTATTTTTGGTATTGCCTGAAGTTGAAGGGTGGTTGTTTTTTTTAATCATCGCAATGGCATGAATAATATCCACTGCCAAGTGGTGACTTGCCACAGTAGGTTTAGAAGTGTCCCGACAGCAACTGCTCACATTATGAGACTTTTACTCACATTTCTGCATAGGATCTAGAATCTAAGGAACCGTTGAAAATTCTCCTTATGCTGTAGACAGCTACTACAGTAGGTGGTTGCCCATGTAATTGTGTGTGCCTGCAGAAGGGTGGGAAACCTCAGACTCTCTGTCTAGCCTTTGGGACTCTCCCCATGCTACACCCCATCTCCAGCATTATTTTCATCCTCCTGGAGTGTTGGTGCCTGGCTGGAATGTGTACTTGGAACATTATAAAGACTGTTGTTTGCCTGGGTAGAGGGTATAACGAGGTATGTGTAGAAACCAGTGTATTTTACACAGGTCAAATGTCTATTAATTACTCCACCCACTCTTACCTTTGTCACTGTCCACCACTGGCATGCAACCCTGGAAGACTGCCCAGAAGGCCTTTGGTCCTAAAAGGTTCCCACCCCAGCAGTAAATCCAGCATTTGTTGAACTCTTATCTGCTTTTGCCCAGAGTGTCTCTTTTCTGGCATAGGCCTCATGTCATTCTAAGGCTGCAATCTTAAGCATGCATTATACCTGATGCATGGTTGTAATCCTAAGCATACTTGCTTGGCATTAAGCCCTGTTGGAATCAGTGGTTTCTGTTCCTAGTAGACATAGTAAATATAGTCCTAAAAAGTTGCATACTTGATCCCTTGGGGGACATTCTATTAATTGAACAATGGTGGACAGGCTTAGTTCAAGGATTTATGTTCTTTATTCCAGTGATTTCTCTAAATAATGTTGTGCATAAAGCACATGTTTTAGGATAAGTGACTGTGGCAGGTCACCAATTCAGATTCTTCAGGAAATACAGTTTGTTTTGGTAACTGACAAGTAATGTGAAATGCTGAACACAGAAATATGTGTATGTCTATCCTGTTATTATGTGAGGTGTAAAAAAAAATGTGGAAGTCAATGCTGCTTTTGCCAACTTGGTGCCCCATGTGATGTTTTGAACTACAGCTCCTATCAGACCTATTCAGTAGAGCCAAGCAGGCTGGCGCTGGTGGGACTTATAGTTCTAGACATCTGGAAGGCACAAGGTTGGTGAAGGATGGCTGGCCAGATGTACAGTAATGGTTTATGTTTAAAACTTAGATTTCAGAATATCTTCCACTAGGTGAATAGGAAGCTCTATTTGATGTTCACAAGGTCCATAATTTATAACTGTAGATTAGAACGAGACCTTTTCCAAGGTTTTTGGCTTAGGGTGTTGTTTACATACGCAGGAAAAGTCAAAGTGCAATCCTTAGCACCTATGCTAGTGAGTAAGGCTAAATGAAAATTTCCTCTGATTATACATGCCTGGATCACACTGCATGCATCCCTTTAAAATGTACCAAAAGCATCATGGCGGTCCTGCCTTTACAGTGATTGTTATGCAGCTTGAAATACTGTTTTTGTAAAGCTTGAGGTGCATCTTTTGCTCACAGTGTACCTCTGTGAATAATCCTTACCAAAATGCATAAATGATATGGGAAGGCATTATACAAGCTAATGTCAAACCATGGGCCAGGAGGTTGGTTTGGTTGAACACTTAACTGTAAAACTCGAACCACTTCCCCTGGTTTGGATGCAGTGCATGTTAAGGGAAAGTGGGAGTAAAAGCTTTCAAAATCCTCCCCCCTTTAATGAGTCTGGGAGGAGGCTAGTTTTGATCATGTCTCACTGAACCATGGTTCAGTGTAACAACTCAATGTGATTAAGTGTCTTATAGACACTTGTTTCTTTTATAATCAATCCTGCAGTTTTTGGATAGCGTGAGAAACAAATATACAGAATAAGCAAACATGAAATGTAGGGTGATAGATTTTTACTACAATTAAGGAAAAATGTAAAGTAAACTGGGACCTTTGCAAAAAACAATTTTCTAGTAAATTCTCTAATTCTCTAATAAATAGTGTAAATCAGAACGCAGATGTTTACGTTCTCTAAATTTGTTTTGTTGCTCCATTAAATCTGGGTCTTTTAATATGATACAGTTGACACAAGTATTTTCACAATTACATGAAGTGTGTGTGGTTCATATGATTGTGTCCCTGTGTGATGAAATGGGCCATTTTGAGGGCGGGCGAGGCTGAAAACAAACATAGAAAATAGTTGCCGATGGCTAATGCCAATGGCTAATGGAACTTTGTATAGGCATGCAGGCAAATAAAAAATGTAATGAGCTGGTTAGTAAGATCATTGCCTACTAAGAACATTTGGTGAAGTCTTTCTGCATGTCCCATCACCTGCTGAGGTACAATTGGCAGGGATGTGCAAGAATCTCTTATGTCATGCCATCAAGAATGTGGAACTCTTTGCCTTGGGAGGTTTGTTTGGCTTTTACGAGCTTTTGATTTGGTAGCCTAAGGTAGAGGCAGCACAGGTGCTAGTATTGCTCTTGAAGTACTAAAACAGATTGTTGCTAGCCACAAAGCTCAGAGCTGCACTAAAAATCAGAATGGATGTCTAGAACTGTAAATTGTCTGATACTGTAGCTGCTTAAAGATTTGCTTGCACTACTTGCAACAATGTATGAGGTTGTGATTTGTGGCCAGTTGGATAAAAAAAAGCACTTACTCCTTTTTGAACCTTTATTGTGTTTATAATTCCTTGACTGTGTTTCTTAACCATCCCCTTGGACTTGTTCATATCTTTCCAAACCTATAGGTAGGTCAGGTTTAACATGGCCAGAATGCAAGGCGGTAACTCAGCTGCTATGGAAAGATGTCAGAGCTTTGAGTGAAGTTCAGTACACTATGAAAATGTGTATTTAACCTCAATGTGTATATATTTTATGTAATTGCAGGCCTTTCATTCATTAACATTTCCTATTGTTTATTTGGGGGGGGGGGGAATACTTTATTATTTTGGTGAGCCATGAGCCAACTTATAGCTACCTCCTGAGAGAAGTCATTTTAACATTCCGTATCTCAGAATTTTATAATGTCTTTTTGGTGGGCTTAGACATGCTTCATTCTGGGAGGGGCAGTCTTAGCATCCTTTTTTTAAAAAACCAAACCCATTACATGTTGGGAGGCATTGGGAAGGAATCATATGCACCACCCTCCAGTGATAAGCGTACATTCACCAACTTGTAAGCCAGCTCGATCCTACTCACCTAGCAGCCCACCATGGATGGACAAATCCATGTCCAAGCTTGATTGATTAATTGAGAAGTCTATGAGAGGGTCATATATGGTTGTATAATGAAATCAACTACATATCTATCTGGACAAAATATGGTGAAACATCCATAATAATGGTCTTCAACTTAATATAGATGCTGACAGACACTAACTTGTGGAGCCAACTTGGGGTCTATCCCATTCCAAGGCATCAGAAAAGGTGTTGTCCCTTTGCCCGCTCACTTAAAGCAAAAACATTCATTGAAACAGCCTCCTCTCTCCTTTGAACAAGCTACAGTATGTTTAAAAGTGAGAGAGAAGTTGCTTCAAAAAGCACCTTTGCAAAGGGCTTTAAAACAGCCTTGTCTCCTGTTTGTGCCTCTGGAGGTTCAAATGGGAGTGGGGGAAATTTATCAAAGCCTTTACAGGTCTCACAGTGCTCTCCTTTTAATTTTAATGGGATTTGTATTATGGACCAATGGCAGACTTTTTGCTTCCTAATTTCTGATTACATTACGGTTTCTTAGTTTTGTCGTTATTTTATGTGCTTTATTGGGATAAATTATGTGGATTGGTGTTGCCTAATTCTTGGGTGTGGGGTGTGAGTTCTGGCCATTTTCTGGTTTAAGATATTTGGGAAGGCAGACTTTTTGGGTCTGTTGTTCTAAGTAGCATTTGCTGCCAATGCCTGCTGGCTTATAAAAAAGGAAATATAAATACAGATATGGATTTCATTGAACTATACAACTGATAGTCCAGTGTGCAGGAATATTTTACATTAGTGGCAATAAAGTTTAGGTTAAAAGGGGGCTCTCATTCTAAAGGTTGGGAATTACTGCTCAGTTTTCTTCTGTCTCTTCTGCCTCCTCTTCCCACCAACCTCTTCCTTTTCTCACTTCCTCTTCCTAGCCTTTCCACTTGCCCAAGTACTCACTTCCCTCAATCTTTCCCCCTTCAGTTTTACTGTTTGTTTGAAAAACCCTTTAAGCATTCATTTCAGAGAAGTGTTTTTGAAAACAGGATTGCATATGAGGCTGTAATGAAATGGCTATTAGTCATGATGCCTTAATGCATGGGTAGGCAAACTAAGGCCCGGGGGCCAGATGCGGCCCAATTGCCTTTTCAATCTGGCCCGCGGATGGTCTGGGAATCTGCGTGTTTTTACATGAGTAGAATGTGCCCTTTTATTTAAAATGCATCTCTGGGTTATTTGTGGGGCACAGGAATTCGTTCATCCACCCTCCCAATATAGTCCAGCCCCCCACAAGATCTGAGGGACAGTGGACTGGCCCCCTCTGAAAAAGTTTGCTGACCCCTGCCTTAATCAAACATCCATAGTCGGAGACTTTTTGCAGCTGAATGCTAGTTTCTGGGGTGTGACATTCCTGCTTGTGGGTTCCTGGAGGCATGTGCTTCTCCCCTTTGGGGCAAAGAGTGCCAGTCTAGATGTACCTTTGTTTTCATCCTGCAGGGCTACTCTTACATTTTCCATAATTTTCCGTTCACAAAACATATGCAGAGTTATTTGTTGGGAAGTCTGCATTGTATACTTTTGTCATTTTGGGGTGCATAATGAAAGCAGGCACAACTTTCATCGTCGTATTTCTTTTGCTAAAAGAAGTGCAGTGCAGACATTGTTGGTAATTGAAAAAGAATGCCTTCGTGGTGTGGTGCACTTGTGATTCAGCAAGTGAGGAGTGATGTCTCGTTGGAAAGAAACAAGCATTGTTTTATGGTGACAGTAATTTTTCCTGTAGGCAGTGTTGGAGCTGGCAGCGCTTGCGTGTTGAGGTCTCACCTCCCAGATGGGTGCCTCAGCAGACTTTTTAAGTTGACCTACTTTTTTTTTTTTTTGCTCTGACCTTGATTTGCTCATTGAGGTGTTTATGTGCTCATGATCTGATTTGCTGCGTGATTAAATCAATCATGTGACGATGGGCAGAAGCCCTGAATCCAAATGCAGGCAGAGTCTGTGACTTGATCCCTGATTTCTATTCAGTATCTCTCTGAGAAAATGTTTTAAGATAAAATAACAGAGGGAGGGTTGCAGCGGCGGCAGAATGCGATCCATCGAGAGCATGCCTTGGTTCTCTTCTACCAGGACTCTAATCAGGAAGTGGCCTAGATGGCATTCTTTCAAATAAATCCTTGAAGTATCTTGGCAACAGGCTTGGGGTCACAATATGAAGAACTTGGCTGTGTTTGGGACTGTGGGTGTTCAGAGTATGTTACAGCAGGGCAGTGTTGCCTTGTTTGTGAGCTGTTTTGTGCAGTGCCTTGAGAAACAAGAGGAAAGATCTATTGTCAGTGTTCCCTCATTACATTGTAATAAAATGAGTAGCTGCCGCCTGGCAGTTAACAAGTATTATACCAGAGGTTACTAATGACAGAGTATTTTTTTTAAAAAGCAACCTCAGTGTAGTGGATTTTATAATGGTTATTGTTTTTAGCACACGGCTAGTGTGAGGGAAGCAGTGCAGAGGGGGTGTTAAAGAAAGCAGAGTTAGAAGACATCCCAGATATGCATTGAAAAATATAGTGGCTTTCAATACATGTCCCGCTGGCTTTGTTGGAAATTTGTTATTGTTGTTGTTAAATTTGTTATTGTTGTTGTTAAATTTATAAATAAGCCACTCATCTGACCCATTAATAAGCCCACCCCAGCAAATTAATAAACCATAGTAAACCATCACACATAAAAAAATTCCCTATACAAGGCTGCCTTAAGATGTCTTCCAAAAGTCAGATCGTTGTTTATTTCCTTGACATCTGATGGGAGGGTGTTCCACAGGGTGGACGTGACCACCGAACAGATTCTCTGCCTGGTTCCCTGTAACCTCACTTCTCACAATGAGGTAACTGCCAGAAGGTCCTCGGAGTTGGATCTCAGTGTCTGGGCTGAACGATGGGGGTAGAGATGCTTCTTCAGGTATACAGGGCTGTGACCACTTAGGGCTTTAAAGGCCAGCACCAACACTTTGAATTGTGCTTAGAAACGTACTGGGAGCCAATGTAGATATTTCTGGACTCGTGTTATATGGTCTGGCAGCCGCATTCTGGGTTAGTTGTAATGTCTGAGTCACCGTCAAAGGTAGCCCCGCATAGAGCATGTTGCAGTAATGATAATAATAATAATAAATTATTTGTACCCAGCCCTCCCTGGCCGGAGCCGGGCTCAGGGTGGCTAACATCATAAAACTAACGCAATATACAAAGAACATAAGAACATAAAAACAGACAATTAATTAAAATTAAAATAGTAGTCCAAGTGGGAGATAACTGTAGCATATCTACTTAATATTTTACATGATTCTCGTACCTTAGTTATGTTAGGCTTCCTAGCCTTTCATCTTGATAGTGTAAACATCTTCCTGTTTCTTACTTATACCAAGAGTACAGCCATAAGCCCCACTGAATTCAATAGGACTTACTTCCAAGTAGACATGGTCAGGATTGCCGTGTAAATCATTAGGGCTGCCATGTTAATTTAATCCAGAGGTGGCTAACCTAAGAGGTTATTTTGTACCAGCTGTCAAGACTCCTAATCACCTGGCAGTCATTTTATTTTAGTTCATTTTAAAACTAAATGAAGTGAAAGTCCCCTCAGCTTTGGAGAGACCATCAACTCTTCAAAAAATATAGGCACCTCTACCTTGACTTGCCTTGCAGAGACAACTCTTCTTGCTCAGGAGCAACATAATTTCAGAAAGGTTTTAGGGCTCAGGAAGGAGTGCTCAAGCTGATGGGCCACAGACTGTAGGTTTATGAATTTTTCTATACTACAGTTGGCTACAACAAGAGAAATCTTTTTCACATCCAAATTATAGAAGTCCTTGCCCTGTGAAGCTCATTTGGGCCTTTTGCCACTTTCCACTGGTTGGTAAATGCTTTTTTCTTCCAGCAAACTTTTACCTTAATTAGTAGATGCCATTTTACCTCATTATTCTTGTCTGTTCTGTCTTAAACTGTTTGCTTCTAATATTTTATTACAAAGGAGCTATTTTAATGGTTTTTAACCACCCTGAATTATGAGTAAATATTAAAAGGGTGGAGATATACATTCTTGTGCAAATAAGCATACAATGTGTTCTTCTTGGCTGCATATCAGTCTTACTCTAGAATATGAAAATCTAACAATTAAAAAAGTTTTAGAAATTATGTAAGGCAACATACAAAAAGCAATGCTAACACTGAGAGCAGGAGGCTAAGTAGTAAAATTACATTTTAATTAGAAGTTATTGAAAAAATTGTGTTTTGTGAACATGTAAATATTGAACCACAGGTGGTTTGCATAGTACGCTTTGTTGGGTTGGATACAGAGTAAAGTGTATAGAGATGGGCTGAAGGAATTAAGCTTCCCAACTCCATCTTTCCTGGAGGTCAGGAAATGTTGTTGAATGGGATGAGGGGCTGAGGGAAAAGGAGGTTCCCAAAATGGGGCTGAGAAGCCTTCTGTAAGCAGGGTTTCCATTCGTGGAAAGTGCCTCAATCTAATGTTTGGCTGTCTGTGTGCCCCCCCCCCCCATTTCCAGGGGCTTCATTTCAGTATTGACCCCCAATTATGTTCCAGTCCATACAGGAGAGCTTCTGTACATACATAGGTTAGGGGCCTGGCAGTTGCCCAGTCACCTATCTATAAGAGTCTCCACCAAGGAAGTAACCAGGCTGAGAAACTTTTCTAAGTTGGGAAAGGATTGGTACTTGTTCAGGCTGTTGAAAGTGCCTGGCACAGGCATGCTGAGACTTGTGAGTTAGTAAAAAGTTTTGCCAATATAGTTGCAAGGTTGCACGAGTGAGTTCCTCATTCACAGTAGCTCTGCATGGCCTTCCTTTGTGTGCATGGAGCTGTTCCATTTGTTGAAATTAATGGAGATGGGGAGTTTCTGTATCTGAGCACACATCCTTGCACATAATTTCGGACTGGGCCATACAATCAGATGCCAGCCTGAAGATACATTTAATTTTGTTTGACTTCGCCTTGAACTATGAATATTCATCATCCAATGCCATGACGCATGGATGTGAGGGGTGGGTTTTGTTTATGGTCTCTTGGTTTAACTGATTCTTTCATTCATCTTTATTTGGTGTAAAGAGAGGCAGCATTTGGGTCTGTGTAATGACAGACATGCTTATGTGTCTGTATTCCTGACTACTATGTATGTTTGTATCTGTTTAAAATACAGTGGCACCTCGGGTTACATACGCTTCAGGTTACATACGCTTCAGGTTACAGACTCCGCTAACCCAGAAATAGTACCTTGGGTTAAGAACTTTGCTTCAGGATGAGAACAGAAATCGTGCTCCGGCAGCATGGCGGCAGCAGGAGGCCCCATTAGCTAAAGTGGTCTTCAGGTTAAGAACAGTTTCAGGTTAAGAACAGACCTCCAGAACGGATTAAGTACTTAACCTGAGGTACCACTGTATATGCTTTTCTGTTGAAACAATATATAAACAGAAACAGAACTATGATAAACATAATATCAGGCATCTTTCAAAACCAATAAATGAGCAAAGTTTATAAAGCTTAAAACAGAATCCATAAAACTCACTTAAAATTCACCTATTGCAGCAGCAATACTTAATAAACAGAAAGCTCTCTCAAAAACACTTAAACCACTATTGCACTCTAGATGTTCTGGGCTACACCTGCCATCAGTTCTAGCCAGCATGACTAGTGGTTGGGGGTGATGAGTGTCGTGGTTCAAAACGTTCAAAAATGTTCAAAAATGTGGAGGGCAGCAGGTTGGGGGAGGTGGGCAAAGTCTTGAAGAACAGAATGGGCTTGATTGTGTTCAAATGATATGTGTTCCCCTCACCTATTGTGCGAAGAGCATTCTAGGCAGACATCACATATAAACAAAAGAGCCTTTTTGCACCCATACAACCTTGGTATGGGTATTTGCCAAAGGGGTATTTGCAGGAGGGGTCATTTGGGGTGGGTTTCTATGGGACAAAAGGGCCTCAAGCCATTTAGGGATTAAAAGGTTAAATTCAACACCTTAAATTAGTGCAGTGCAGATTTTTTTTTAGATGCTGTTAATTGTCCAGAACGGCCATTTCCTTCCCTGCTGTGAACCAACTGAAATTTCTGAGCTGTCTTTGCCAGCCTCATGTAATGTGTAATGCATTACAGTATTACAGCCTGGGTGTTACGACACCTCTGATAAATTTGATGTAACTAATATCTGCCTAGAAAGTGCCAGACCTGGTACATCTCATGGATGGTATTTTGACCACCCACAGTATCAGCTTGACGTAAATGCTTTTCCAAACTACAAACTTGCTTCTTCATTGGGAATACAACCCCATCCAAAGTTGACAGCTGAAGGCCAACTATGAACACCTCTCTCTTGTCTGGATTGAGCTTCAGTACGTTAGCCTTCATGCAGGGCATTACTGAGTCGAGGCATCGATTCACCACTGCCACCCTCTCACCTGATTCTGATATAAAGAAGTGGAATGTTTCCTAGCAGATTAAGGTGTGGACCCTTTGAACTGAACAATGTTAATTAGTTGTCACCTTGAACATTTTAAAAAAAGCATCGGAAGAATATATCTGGTGATGTAATAAAGGAAATTGACAGTGTGACATTTGTTTTCTACAACCCAGGCATTTAGAAGCTGCTGAGAAACAAGGCTGGAGGAAATGAAAGGAGGGTTAAGGTGATTGGCTGCTTTGCACTGGCAGCAGGAGTGCACATCCTTCCAGAGTGAATCTAAGATTCCAGAAATCAAGTCTACAGGTAGGAACAGCCATCGGGGTT
This sequence comes from Podarcis cretensis, assembly GCF_951804945.1. Taxonomy (NCBI): domain Eukaryota; kingdom Metazoa; phylum Chordata; class Lepidosauria; order Squamata; family Lacertidae; genus Podarcis; species Podarcis cretensis. Next base: position 68,862,314 of record NC_137170.1, on the reverse strand, counting down.
TCGGTGCTTTTGGCTTGCGTTTCTATATACTCTTACTATATTTCACAAAGATGGAAATAAGAGTGGACTGCTTTGTTTGCTGAACTCTTAAGAACTCTAAAAATGCTTATTACACAAAACCATAATTGAAAACTAATTATATTGCCCCACCTCTTTCCCCTTTTAAGTTACTTGAAGCTTTTGCAGCTCTTTTTCCATGGAGAAATTTGTTTGCTTTCTACTACTCTCTTTTATCATTTGCCTGTATTTTACAGATGTCTTGCCATCCTGTCAAATAAAGTCCCATCACTTTTTACCTTTTTTTAATGTATCAATTCTAGGCTTCATATAATATTTCAAGAACTTGATATCCATGGTGTGTTTTATGAATATGAGCACATGATGCAACGTCAGCTGGTATACATTCAGAAGTCACCAGGAAATTACATGACAATTAGTTTTTCAGAGCAATCTTCTTGGCTACAGCTTTAGTTTAACAAAGAGTACTGTAGCACTTTGAAGACTAAAAAAAGCATAGCAAAACCATTACCAGAGTCACCTTTCTCTTTACTCGAATTGAAATTGTAAGCTTCAGCCATGGTCCCAGTGGCAAGAGTGTTAGACGTGGACCTGGGCATAACCACTCTGTTCAGCAGTAGAGTACTTAGATGATCTTGGCATGATGACTTTAAAAACAGTCTGTAAAAATTCTCAAAGGATTATGGTGATTAGTCTTCATGGAACATCCAGGTTCGGAACCCCATGTACTTTTGACTGCCACCTCATGGGAACAAACAAAATGGCTGTCTCCATCTTACCGCTCTTGTGAGCTTTTTGGGAACACCGGGATAGACATTATTTCTGATACTGAATGGCATTTCTTATCTATTCCTTCCAGTAGAACAGGGGAAATGATTTCTTATTATACTTAATAGAATTGTTGTGGGCTGAGGTGAGAAATTATTGTAATGAAGTTAACTCTTAGGGATAGCAGGGGCTATATGAACCCATTAACTATTCTTGTGGTGTAGCCATTCGGTAAACCAATTTCCTGTGCTTCTTTTCTTCTTCTTTTTGTGGTAATTCTAGACAATCCAATGGCTGACCAAAGGATGGACATTTCTTCTACAATCAGTGATTTTATGTCACCAGGCCCCACTGACCTAATCTCTAGTTCTCTTAACTCTTCAGGAATGGATTGTAATAGGAAAAGGAAAGGCAGTTCTACTGATTATCAGTAAGTGCATTTCCTATTAGTATAACCTTTCAGCTGTGCCTGTTGTTCAAATTCCATTTTTATTTGTAGTCCGTTTTCCTTCCAGAAATAGTGGAAATAGATGAGGTGTTTTTCATCCTGTAAAAATTTCCTACAGTGATCTATTAATTCATGGGAAATCACAAATACACTCTTTTGAAGAGAATTGAGTTTTGGAGGACAATGGACTTTCATAAATAATGACTGCTTTGTAAATGTGGCACAATGGGTTCTTATCCCAAATATTTGCATTTATAGGGGCTATTATTTGTTGTATTATTTGATAAACAAGTCTTTACTTGTAAGTTGAATTAAAGCTGAAAATATGATTCAATTCTTTGCTGATTATTCTAGTTCTGCTTTCAGAAAAAGTTCAGAGCTGTTTTGTCAGGCCCAAAGCGCACATTGTTCACACATTACTTTCTTTAGGTGTCCACCTGAAACAAAATATCATGAAATAAATAAAATATTTCAACTTTTTCCAAAGTCTTAACTTATTGTTGTTAATTCTTATTGATAATTTTATTGGGGGTTTTTTGTATACCACTCTGAGGTGTCCTCCCCGCAATCAAGCAGTATATAAATTTTGTGAAAGAAATATAAATAAATAAAAGTTGTGTGTGAATAGAACAGACCTGTACCTATGTTTGCAAATGCAAGTATCCTACTGAAACATTAGACAGGAGGATCAGATTTTTAATAAAAATCTTCTCAAGGTACACAATTGCAATGATCAAATAGTAGAAATTAAGATTCACTGAAAACTGAATGTGGATAGAAAACACTTTTCATCATTTAGTATAAATTGAACAATATTTTTCTCTCTTTTCAGACTCGATGGCTTTTCTTTTGAGTAAGTACAAACATCATATGGGGAAAGGGGGGCCTTGTTACAATGCTCACTGTGTAAAAGAATTGCAAGAGAAAAAATATGATTGTTTTCAAGCACAGTCTATATTAACTGTTGTTTATCTGGCTAGTCACTAGTAAACAAAGTTCATGATTCTGATAAAATGCCTTTTTAAAGAAAAAAGCTCTTGGGAAGGTATATATATATAAAACACAGTACTTGGATTCCTGTTGTATGATTAGTATTGCACCCTCTACGCTCTGTCCTCAAATGTAGAAAGGGCTAGCTGAGGGGGAAATGGTTTGCCATTTTCAGTGGCAGGCCAGTCCTGTGCAGGCATTTCTCATCAGATGATAGAAATCTTGTGCAGAAGAGACAGTGGGCCTGTAGGTATCTTACGCCAAATGCACATAGGCCACCCCCATGAGAGCATATAGGGTTCCAGATCATGGCGATAGCCTATACATATTCTGTAGATGTACAGTGTTGAGAAGGGGACATTGTGAAGCATAATGGGGAGACAGGGCATATGGCCCCTTGTCACTTGCTGCGCTATATCAGTTGTGTGGAGAGAAATGCCTGAACCAGGCTCATGTGTTTAACTAGATAGTCCTTAATGTATCCACCTCCTAAAGTCAGCTGCTTTTTCTTTTAAATTAGGTGGATATATCAATGCATTACAAAGGATGGCCAAGTTCCAAGGATACATTTAAATGTGGGGTGGAGGTGAATGTCTGCTCATGGCCATTCAACAGCCCGTTTTTTATCTTGGTTATTTTCAGAAAATATAGATATAATGAATGCTGCTGCAGCACACCATCTGCTTTTACTTGTGTAAATGATTATGTTTTAGCAAGGTGTGGGAGTGAGGATCATTGAAGCAAATTCTGCTGCATTTTACTATGTTGATTTTTCTTTTGTTCTGATTTTGTAGCGAAGGTATGGATACAGATAAAGATGATCAACATGGAAGGTATTTATTTGTGCATCATTGCTGAATTGATTGTGCATCTTGAAAAATAAGTGTATTCAAAGTAAAGCTCGGATAATTCTAGAGAGTGAGATAAGGAGATGTGGAGTGTAATTGAGGTCTGTGAGAATCTGGAGAGTATACAAGGACTGGGGTAATCCTACTGGAAGATCAAGTCTTAATATAACACCTAGATGAAATAGAAATCCTCACTTGGTGAGAAAATGCGAAGTTGTGATCCTTCTGAAATGTAAGTGGCTGTGATCCAAAGCATTGTGCAGTTAGTTTTACATATTCAAGTGGGCTTTGGGTATAGCATCTTTCTTCCTCACCTTGTCTCATGGCAAAGATTATATTGCTGTATCGACTTGATTTGTATCACTTTTGTTCTCTGCTAGGTTGGAATACACAGACCAGCAAGGCAGAATAAAAAATGCAAGGTAAAACAATGAGTCTTTATTTTAACTCCGTGAACAGTGAGTGAGCTTATGATGTGATCCATAAAGGCCTTTTGGATGTGTTCCTATAATGGATTTTTATTTCTTTAATAGAAAATTATGCTCCTACACTCATGAGAAATGAGCGTACCAGGTTATATTAAAAAGCCATTTCATTTTTTGATCCAGAGATTACAACATTTATCTCTTCTGCCAGCGCATCCCATATAGTTCCCACTAACAAGGATATTTTTCAAACCCTGCAGTTTGTGCTTCCTTAGTGTTTCCAGTTTATAGATTGTGGATTAAGTTAAAGATTTAGCTAATTATGAAGTATTTAAAATATATCACGTGACAGAGAGATTTATACAAGTAATAAATGTGCCACGTATAATAGATGTGAATTAAACACATAATTTTACAATAATGTTTGCTGCAGCAAATCATAGAATCACTTCAGAGTTTGAGACCACGACCTTATGTTGGGTTCAGATTCCAAAAATGTTAAACAATATGGTAATTGAGTTAGAAGTGCAGGCTCAGGTTCATCCCATACTTTTCAAGATCAGCATCACTAAGATTCAATACAGTGATGTACCTTTCTTACATGATATGAAACACTCTTATGCAAAAAGGACATTTAATTAACTATGAAGTACATATCTTCAGAATATATATAAATTATAAATACATATTCATGCATGATATTTATTGGCATGGCAAAGTTATATTAGAACAATTACATTTTTAACTTTACATATTTTCGAATATTTGATGAGTAGACTCATCAAAATATTTTGCAATACGCACCTGACCTATATGATCATTTAAGGTTTTTGAGTTTGGTAGGTCCCTAGAATCTGTGGGTGCTTGTGCATCACACACACGGCAACACCTATATGATCATCACTGAGCATTACCCATTCAGCATCTTTCTGGTGAAGCCTCGCCTTCATGCTGTGTGGAAGTCCAATTTAGAATTTGATTGGCAGACAAATTGAGTGTTCTATATTGTATGTGAAATGGCTTGAAAGCTCCTCTGAAATGGTCTGTCTGTTTTCCTGCAGGCAGGCATACCCGAGGCTCAGGGTTGTCTAAACTAAAATAATTCATTTCAGATAATTGCAGTGATTCTTGAATTCTTTTTCCCCCTTTACATGACCAAGACTATATCCTCATTTATAGTTGGTTTCCCTCAATTTACTCATCAGCTTTCATCCTCCTATTTACTTTGTTTCATTTTTTCATTATGTAACCAATGCAAAGTAAATAAAGGTTTATCTCCTGATAACTGATAATGTAAGCAATCAATCCTGTCTCTTTTTTCACAAAAGCAATTAAGATTTGTGATGTAACTCTGGATACCTGAAATGTCATGATCCTTATTTCATTATTACTTAGGGAGGCTCACAGTCAGATTGAAAAAAGACGTCGTGATAAGATGAACAGTTTTATCGATGAATTGGCCTCTTTAGTGCCAACATGCAATGCTATGTCCAGAAAACTAGATAAACTTACGGTACTAAGAATGGCTGTTCAGCACATGAAGACGTTAAGAGGTAAATTTTAAAACAACCTGTGTAGTTAGAGAGGTTCCTTGTGGAACTTAAAAACCAGGGAAAATGTTGGTGTGTTGGAGCAGTGAAAGCACTTTGCACTTATTATTTCAGTATTGCTTACACCATTGTGGTAAAGTAAATTAGTATTATTTTAGATGGGAGAATGAAAGAGCAGCAGTTTACCTGAGGGCACCTTGTGAGATTTTGACTGAAGTGAGATTTGAACTAGCTTGCACCATGTGATCTACAGATTTGTTAAAGGTGCTTTCATACCGGTAAAAGATACAAAATAGATATTTTATCATGCCAACCTTTATTGGTAAAAGGTTTGTAAGTTTCTGAATAGAAAGAAATTACTACTGTCTCATAGTAGCTTTGGGGAGCAGCATCTACTTGGTTATTAGTATTTGAGACATCATTCTAAGCATTACTAGAAAACAGACTAGGGACACTGAAAATAGTTGTGCAAATAGAATGTAACACATGCTGCACCTCGCACAACTGGTTTATTTACTCAAAGAATAATTACTTTTCTTTCCTTTGCCTTGAAGGTGCCACAAACCCATATACAGAAGCAAACTACAAACCTGCCTTTTTGTCAGATGATGAACTAAAACATCTTATTCTTAGGGTATGTGTTCACTTCAGATACATGAAAGCATGTATAGTGTGCAATGAAAGAGAAGATTCTTGTAAGTATGGTGGCATTTTCATGTAGGGTGGAGTTCTCTTATACCAGACACTGCAACCATAAATTCCTCCAGTGTAGGAGATGCATGCTATATGCAAAAGCTTCAGTCCAGGGCTTTCTTCAGCTGGAACGTACTGGAACACAATTTCTGCACCTCTCAGGTGGGCGCCATTGTAAGAGAGCAGGGGAGGCGTTCATGGTGAGTTCTGGCACCTCTTTTTCCAGAAAAAAAGCCCTGCTTCAGCCCTTTTTAAACCAATGGACTTACCAGCAAGTCGCTGTCTACCTGTTATGAGCACACTGTGCTAACCCCAATATAGTGTTGAGTAAGCTTCCCAGTAACATGAAACTCTGGATCAGTAGCCAGCAAACCAAAAAATCGATAATAAATTACCAGGGACTACAAAAAGTGATTATATAATTCATAATGCTCTATTGTTTTGAGGTTGACTAATGTGATTCCTGAGCAGAAATGCTAAAGGGAGAGGAAGTACCTTGGTTTCTAGAAACTGGCCTTTGATTTCGCTGTCTATTCACCCCACTCCAGTGTTTTCTTCAGGCAACAATGTATTCTGTATTGAATAGGGAACCTCTGATTTTGCTTGAAGTGCATGTGAAGGATGACACTGACTATAATTTCTTGTCAGGCTCAAGGTGTTTTTTATGGCAAAGTGTGATATTTAAAACTTAGTGGAAACTGACTTGATGTTTATTAAATTTGGGGTGTCCATGCTGTTTCAGTGAATTATAGTAATAAAGCCCATCTGCTTACCTGTCGGTAGAAACATGGTATCCAATAGTATCCTATACAACATAAAAATGCTCCTTTTCATTGGTTGCCACAAATCTTCAAAATCTCATTTGCGTTCTGCAAATTTGATCTGACTGCCCTGCAGGTTTTACCCTCTGGTAAACGAATGCCGAGTCTCTGCCCTGCCGAAGCAGCTTTGGTGTGCAACTGATACAAATATTCAGGCTTGACTCTGTATGCTTCCATATGGACAAGCACTCCAGTGAAATTAAGTAGGATTTATAACCCTATTTTTAAGGTCGGAAGAGAACATCTCTTATGAAACTTTAGAGAAAGGCATCAGTAAAAGGAACCCAACTCTCTCCCACCCTGGGTGAGATTCATCATGGTCAGATAAAAGGTATAAACCAAGCGATAAAGGGGTGCCATCTTGTGGTGTAAGACAACTTCTTCCCTCCTCCCCTCTCTAATGTGGTGAAAAGATCTAGCAAGATCTTCAAGCAGTATTTTCATTCTTTGTTTTGCATGCATATGACCCCTTTCCAAGTGTCTGGTAAGATACTCCACAAGAATAATGTTCTGGAGTCTCCCTTGCATTAATCTAGCCTATTTCCAGCAATTCCTTTTCTCCTGGTTTCCTAGAAGCCCCTTTGGAAAGATTGCTGGCAACGGCCCAATGAAAGTGAGTCATTTTTGCCTTCCCTGCTTCTATGGCCTTTTCCACCCACCCACATGAACAGCTCCTGGCAGACTCTTAAGATCCTGACAAAGGTTTTGTTAGAGTGAGAATAGGAAGATTAGATGATCCCTTACTCTCCACCCCACCCCCCACGTCACCTCCTGCAGTTTTTGGAACTTTCCCTAAAGAAAGGTTTTTTAAAAAGAAAAGATCAAGTGCAGTAAGGTGGTTTTTAAATAATTGCTTAGGTGTGACTGAATGTTACCCTTTACAAATAGACATTTACCAATGACATTCAGCCATTTTGCCTTGCCATTTTCTGGCATTATTATTTAAAAAATAGTGTCGCCATACTCAAGTCCCCACTGATTTTTTTTGCCGTGTGCTAATCTAGTTACATTTAAATGCAAAGTGTTTGGTCACCGAAATTCAACTGCATGTTGTGAATAATTTTAACAATGTGTAAATAACACACTATAACAAAGTGGCCATCCTGTGTTTCCCAATTAGGCTGCAGATGGTTTTCTCTTCGTTGTGGGTTGTGACAGAGGCAAAATACTGTTTGTGTCAGAATCAGTCTTCAAGATCCTCAACTACAGTCAGGTATATTTTGTCTTTCTTATGATGTAGAAAAGAACAGAGTCTTGTAACATATTTTGTTCAACTCAGTGGTGGATGTAGATGACTCTGTGCTTAAGCTATCAATATTGTTCTCTGTTTTATTTTATGGGTTGAAGTGAAATATTTCAGTTTACAAAAACAGTATTGTTTTCATTCATTTAAAATATCAGTTAATTGAAATGTTACAAAAATGCCATTAACAGTGTTTCTTGCATGCCTGTAATAATTTAATTGGTTGTTAACATTATTTATTGACAGAATGATCTGATTGGTCAGAGTTTATTTGACTACCTTCATCCTAAAGATATTGCCAAAGTTAAGGAGCAACTTTCTTCTTCTGATACTGCACCACGGGAAAGGCTCATAGATGCGAAAAGTGAGTGACTGGAATGTTCATTGAGCTCCACAGGCTAGTTCACAGGTCCTGATGATTTTAAGCTAGCGCAAAATAAAGTGGAACTATTACCTTTTGTTACTTGGAAACTGTGGTTCAACTCAGGAAGCATGAAATCACACTGGTCCTTTTTACAGCAGTTTCACACTCCTGACTCATGTTTGGTTTGTAATCGACTGAAATTCCATTATCCTTTTCATATGTATTGTTGCTAAGCCAAGTATTTCCAATCCCGTAATTGCTTTCCCTGAATGCAGAACTTTGCTTTTGTCTCCATTCATTCTGTTGAGTTATGTTCATGGATACGAAACTATCTAGTTACAGATCTGTATATTTGAAAATAGAAATTTAAAGCCAAGCCAGATTCACCATTTTGGATTTGTGTTCTTTCACTCCACTGCAGCTGGACTTCCAGTTAAAACAGATATAACGCCTGGACCATCACGACTATGCTCTGGAGCAAGACGTTCATTCTTTTGTAGGATGAAATGCAACAGACCATCTGTGAAAGTAGAAGATAAAGACTTTCCTTCCACCTGTTCTAAAAAGAAAGGTACCAGTAGTATGCCTTGATTAATCTAGAAAAATAATTTTGGTTCATTTCTACCAATTAAGGTGTTTATCCGAGATCAAGTAAGACCCTGCAAAGTTGTAACTATGTGAAAAAATAAAGAAGAAACCTGACTCCCACTGGCTTACAGTTTCTGACCTTATGAAGCAATTCATAGGTTTTGCATATGGGATCAGATTTGCACTGGCTACATAAAGCATCATTTGGAAAATGAGACTTAGCTTACAGTCCTTCCATGACTTTTGAGTCCACAAATGGTTGAAATAATAACATTATAATAATGCTATTGCTAAAAACAGTCAATTCTCTTAAGAGTTTCTAAGACTTTTTGCTCTCAAATAGTATATGTTTGGTGACGCAAGTCAAGTTGCTAGTGAGGTCAGAATATAGTTTGTAGACATAACATTTAAATTGTTGATAGCAAACTGCATTCAGAGCCATAGATGACAAAACGTGTAATTTTCTCTGATTCGTCCTTCCCCCTGTGTCCCCTGAAACTCTGCTCTAGGGTGTTGGTTGCCCTCCAAAGGCGGATGGGAAGAGATACAGGGAGCTTCAGAGAAAAGGGAAATCAGGGAAATATGTCTTCCCTCCCCTGAGAATTTCAGCTAGATTGCAGTTCCTTCTGAGAATTCAGAAGGAGTCCCAGGCTCCAGCCCCAATGGCACAGGAAGTTGCTCGGGAGCCTGGGGGCGGCATGCCGAGGGGTGGCAGGAGCCGCACAAAGGGGCAGCATGAGGGTGGGGTGAACAGCCCTCAGGGGTGGGGTGCACCTCGAGGCCCCTGGAGTCTGCCTGCCTCCTCCCACTCAGCCTCCCTACAGCTGGGGGGAGGCAGCAGGCAGACCGTTTGGGCAGCTCAGCGCCTGCATGTGCCCAAGCCAGCGCGTCTCTCCCAGGAGAGACGCGTGGCTCAGGCGCACTGCAGGCCCCACAGTGAGTGCCGCCCGGCACTTTGTCACCCCCCTCAGTGGTGACACCCGGGGCGGCCCTCACCCACCGCACCCCCCTTCCTCAGTCCCTGTCCAGCCCATTGACATGAATATCCTAACCATTTTACAAAGACCAGAAAGGTTGTACTTCACCTACTACAGGTAGAAAACCAGTATCACAAACATGCCCAGGAAATTCAACGTAAACTGTCTAAATTGGATGTATTGGGGATTCTATGGCAAGCTTGTCCACTTCTGACTTACAAAGTAGCAAAGTTGACTTATCCAGCAGTAGTCCTTCTCTTCCTTTTCCTGTATTGCTCAGATTATGTTGCCTTTGCTTGGAAACAAAATTATTTGACAATCTTAAGCATGGATATTTTTAAGGAAAAAGATTGAACCAGCCAAGTACACCATAATGAACTCAGCCTAGAAAATCAATATCTTTAAAATAAAACTGCACTTTGGAAGTGCATAATCAGAGTTATGCTATGTTCTAAACACTTGAAATGTTGGTAACTCCGGATACGGAGGGGATTGCATAATTTAATAATTAAATGAGTTGATATTTCAAGAAAATCTAGATAGACCTCAAACCAGTGAGGAGTTCATTCGCATGAAACTTATTTTTTAAAAAAGCTTAGTATTTTTAAATGACCATTTTCTCAATATATCTATAAATTCTACTGAAGCAGTGTGCATTACACATACTGTCAGAATGGGGTGTGTAGTCTGATTTTCTTATTAACAAGGCAGCACATGTCCTCTTCTGAAGGTCCATGATCACAACTAGGTAGGTGTGCAAGAGCTGGACTCTGCTAATGGGAACCTGATATTGCTGCCTGTGGTGGGCCACAAAACAGCATTGGCTTCTTTTGGCATGACCCTTTTGGAGCCCTCCATGAGGAGCTTTTCCTGCAGACTGTTGATGGATCTCTGGTTTATGGTCAGATAAAACTACCAGCTGCTGACCGAGATGATGATCCAAGAATTGCATGATACCACTTTGGCAGATGTCTTTGTTCAACACTGCTGTAGCACCTTCTTGATCCTCTTCCTACCCAACCCAGGAGTTCTTGGTTTCTTCAGGGCTCCCATACTTTATGGGAGCCCTGAAGAAAACAAGAACTCCTGGCCCTGGACCAAGCATATGCATGGAAGTCTGCATACATACAGCCTGTTGCACATTGTACAGCTCTTCAGAAGTTGAATGCTTAAGATGCCAGATGTTTCATGTGCCTGAACCCCAAGCTGCCATTTTCCTACCAATGCAGTACTGATGACATAAACCTTATTTTCTTTTGTAGCAGACCGGAAAAGCTTTTGCACTATCCATAGCACAGGATATTTAAAAAGCTGGCCACCAACAAAAATGGGACTAGACGAAGACAATGAGCCTGATAATGAAGGCTGTAATTTAAGCTGTCTCGTTGCAATTGGACGGTTACATCCTCATGTAGTTCCTCAACCAGTAAATGGAGAGATCAGGGTTAAACCGACAGAATATGTTTCTCGGCATGCAATTGATGGGAAATTTGTATTTGTAGACCAGAGGTAAGAACAACATCTTTAATTCATGCTATCAGGACAATGGTCTGTTGACTTAAGTTTATTCTTTTACCTACTAATGTTTTTATTCAGAACAGCAATAATATTAGTTATGGAAATAAATAATTGCAAAGTACTTTTGGAGCAATTATGTATCCACAGTTTGTGACTCTAAATTACTTCTCACCCTGAAAGGCAGAATGCCTGTGGCATAAATGTAATCATTTGTTGCTCAAGAATATTGACACCTAGTTTGCTGAATAATAATTAAACTTTTTGGTTAGAAAAATGGGATGCAATCCACAACCCCCCATGGTGCTCATATTATCTCCTTTTCTCCTAGCATAGCACAGGAAACAAAGCACAATCTGACTGATTTGTTTCTGGGCCAAATTCAAAATGCTGAATTTAACCCACGAAGTCTTCAATGGCCCAGACATTAATAAACTACGAACCTCCTTTACCTATATCTAGGGCTTGAGGTAAACACTGGAGGCCCTTCTCAGCAACAGTCCAAAGGGCCTTTTCAGGGGTGACCATCTATTTGTGGAATGCTCTCCTCCGGAAGGTTCACCAGCCCCAGGCATTGGCATCTTTTCGGTGCTTGGAAAGTCATTTCTCCCAGTCAGTTGTGTATTTATCCCTCGTTGCATTTGTTGTTGTTGTTTATTACCTGCCTTTTGTCCTAAGGCCCCAGAGCAGGTAGCAACCATTTAAAATGCAACATTAAAAACAGTTTTAAAAAAATTACAATTAAAAGGGTTAGTCTTTGGCAGGGATGCTTACGTTGTGGGGGAGAGCTCGTGTTGTGTTTATAATTTGATTATTTTTAGTGTTGCTTTTTGATTTTAAGATTATTTGTATTATGGAATGTTATTTTTATAAGTCGTTCTGAGACTCCTTGTGGGAAGAAACTGATAAATTAAATGATGAGACTGGCCAGAGTAGGTGCAAGAGCTCTCAGTCTTACAAGATCATAGTTAGCCCCACTGGGTTGTAAAAATACACCCATGGCTTCCCCAAATTAAATCCTTTGAATTTACTTTAACTTTATAAAAGGTGAGGAATAGAAGGGGTTGCTGATAAAGAGAAAATACATGAAACTTCCACATTTGTTGCATTATCATTCATTTGCACTTGATTTATTAAACCAAACTATGTCCCTGCTTAGTATTTAGAAGGGAGGTTAAGAAAGGGATATAAAAGAACAAATGTGATTCTTTTATGCAAAGATGCACAACCTGCCTTTCACTCTTTGTTTGGTGCAAGTGAAGGTTGTTTTGAGGGTGAAGGAACTTTTCACAGTCATAACTGAATAATTAGCATGGCTGTGTGGCATATTTGCTGTGCACCCCTTTCCCCCTTCATTTTTGGCATGCCAAAGAGAACATGGCATGCCACAAAAATAAAATCTTGACTACAATTTCAGCTTTGGTTGAAAGCTTTCTGTAACGTTACAGCAAAATGCCACCTTTGTAGCCTTCTACTGAAGTGAGCAACATCATTGTGGGCAGCGAACTCCATTTCTATGTTGGAGCTACTGCTCTCACATGTTTTCAGTTTTGTGCAAGGAGGGATTATATCACTTTGGATTTCTAAATATATGAATACATTGGAGAATTGCTATACATTTGTTAATTTGGTAGTGTTTCCATTTTAACCCTTGCCAGTTAAATATTAAATGGTAAGAGCTAATAACTGGAAAATGTTCTCCAATGTTAATAAGTTACCATGGGAAGTTATATCCCTTATTGTAATATGAAAATAAACCTTTAGCTTTCTGGACTATAATCTATTCAGCCAGTTGGCAGCTGGAAGAGCTAATCTGGATTTAGTGGAAGACAGGAACTTATTTGGATCTTTAACCTCATCATGTTTATTTATTTCCTTGAGTACTTTCATAAGTGAGTTTCTCTTTTATGCCAATAGCTAAATTGAAAATACTTGGCAAAGCCTCCTCAGAGTTATCTGGAATACAGATGCTAAAACAGATGGTACCTTAAAAACTACTGATACAATATCAGAAGAAATATATTTGCATGCAAGCGATTTCCATGCCAACCTACTGTCCTGGCAACAGGAAGGAAGATCCTATTACTAGCAGCTAAATCATAACATGCAGATTACAGAGCAGAGGTGGAAAAGAAAAGGTTTCATGAATAATCTCTCAAATAATATACATTTTTGTCACTTCTTATTTTACATTTCTTTGTACATTTGGTCTCACACTCAATGCACATTTGCTATCACCCCTTTTTTAACACTGCACCAAAATCATGCACATACATGAACTTAATTTCTTGATTTGTTAATAGACTGAGTTTTGACAGTAACCACAAAATCCAACATCCAGTTACTGGCATTTGAAGCCCATTGAAATCAGTGGCATTGTGCTTGCGTACCTCTGTCCATTTGTGGTTGACATATCTCTTTTGGGACACTGCTTGGAGATTTTTGAAATATTAAGTAGTTTATAAATGCCTTTAAATAAATCCATTAAGTACATGCTTTTGCTCCACCCCTCTGCCACATTTTCTGAAACTGTGTTCCCATGTTGAGCTGTTATATACTGAATAATTAGCATTGGTTGTGACAACAAAAGGGAGAGGAAAGAGCTTCAGTGTGAGGGCCCATGTTTTTTGCAGTCTTTCTCTCTGACAGTAAAAGTTTATCCTTGTAGGCAAAGGAGCAGGCCATGCCAATCTGTTTCTGGTCTGTTGGCACTCCTTTTTATATAGTAGTTTTTGCCTAAGTATTATTTTTTTAAACTAAACAACTTTTTATATTTTAGGGCAACTGCAATTCTGGCATATTTACCACAGGAACTTCTAGGTACTTCGTGTTATGAATATTTTCATCAAGATGATATAGGGCATCTTGCAGAATGTCATCGACAAGGTAAAATAAGCTAAACAAAAAATAAAAATGCAAGGGGGTGGTAGTTAATTCCAAACTCTTTTTATTTCTGACTTTATTTCTGTTTTTTTATTAAGAAAGAGTAGTTAGGAAACACAACCTGGATAAATTGATTAATGGGAAAATTTTAAGTTGATGTTGTAATTATAATAGTGCATATGTAGGAAATTTGCCACAGTGGGAAGGAACACACAATGGGAAGTGATGAACACACAAGACTATCTAGGGAGTGTGCATTTATATTAACTTTTGTCCCATTTCCCCCTTCTTTCAGTTTTACAGTCGAGAGAGAAAATTAATACTAATTGTTACAAGTTTAAAGTCAAAGATGGATCTTTTATTACACTGAGGAGTTGTTGGTTCAGTTTCATGAACCCGTGGACCAAAGAAGTAGAATATATTGTCTCAACTAACACAGTAGTATCGTAAGTATTTTTCTTCAGCTGATAAGCTGGGCACTTACCGTAATCCTCCGTTCTATGTCTCAAAGGAGTTATAAGCAGACATAGAAAATCAGCACATTGTTATCTGCTTGGTAATGAAACATACACAGACATTCCCATTGACTTCACAGTTTCGTTAGGTCCAGCAGTATGAAGTGGCCTGCAAAACTGGACCCTACATGCTGCCTGGTTTGGGGCTTCAACATGTCGACAAGACAGTATTTTACGTAGGTCCATACCACTTCATTGAGCCACTTGATCTGCTTTTCAATGTCAAGATATATTTAATCAAATAATGACAGAACTGGAAACAGCCAAATAGTCCTGATGTTCAAATATAGCATAATGCTCCAATTTAGACTAATTGTTTTCCTATCCCAAAGTTGCCGGAAGGACAAGAAAATATTTAACCTTCCGCAAAATAAGCGTCTTTACCTTGTTGATTGCCTTGTGTCATGGAAGACAACTACTTCTGTTGCTATGCTCCATTGAAATGTAGGCTCTGGCCTATAATTTAGGGGTATCGTTTCAGAATTTCTTCAAGGGACAAAAAATGAGTAGGAAAAACAGAAGCATGAATGGGAAGGGGCAAAGCTTGGTGGCGAAGCATCTGCCTTGCATTCAGAATGGCCTTGGTTTGATCCTTGGCATCTCCAACTAGGGGTGGGAGAGACTTCTACCTGAAACTCTGGAGAGATGCTGCCAGTCTGTGTAGACATGACCAAACTAGATGCTTTGATTCCACATAATGCAGCTTCCTATGTTCCCTAATGCTCCAAGCATGTAAACGGCCTTTCTGCCTTCCTTGATTCTGCTGTAATGTGTAGTGGATCTCACCCCTGCTGCTGCTGAGATCTGGAAATCCCAATTCTACTTTACGTATTGCAAACAGAAAGACAGAAACGTGATATTTACATTTTTGTCTTTTGTGCAACATATGATCTGTTTCTTGATGATCAGTTTGTAATGCAAAGCTTGTAATTTCTTCTGTGTGTCTTTTGCTTTGTGGCTATGATCTGAAAAGAGAAAACACGGTGACTGGCTGCATTCAAGCCAAGGGTCTCATTTGTCTTTCTGTTTCTTTTGAAACCTCCCTCCCTGCAGTGCCAATGTACTTGATGGGGGAGACGCGACTTTCCCACAGCTTTCAGCTTCACCGCACAGCATGGACAGTGTGCTCCAGGCTGGAGAAGGTAACTAGAGCACCGAACAAAGCCATTCATAGTCACCTTTTAGCCCCTTTAGCCAATTTGGTGTTCCACCATCAAAGCTAAGTCAGCCAGTCAAGCCCATGTTCTAAGTGGCTCTTTTTGAAGCCAAGAAGCTCACTAAATTTCATGAGCCTCAAGTGCCAAATATCAGAGTCCAAATGAGCCCCTGAGCCAAAGAACACACATGAAGTTAGTGTAACATAGAAGTTAAGTTTTACTTCATTACTGAGTGAAGATTTGAAGCTGGATCTTCCTAGTCTTACTCTAACAAACTCTAACTTGGCTCACTTTAGCTGTTAATAACATATCCCTTGTTGGTCAAAATATGTAGGTGTCCTGTCTGTCATTCTATATGCCTTCCTTTGGGAGTCATTTGAACAAGTAGCCCAAGGAAGGAAAGCACAGACAATTTCACAGAAGTTGCTCCTCTTGGTTGTGGCAGCAGCTAGTTTGAACTTTGGGGGGGTGCATCTCATAACATCAAAGCATAGCTAATTAGGATCTGCATCACGATTCTAAAATCTGTGAGCATTATTTTTTGTGTATGACATTGGGGTCTATCTTAATGCTCAAGCAAACACACATGGCACTTAATGTAATGTCAGAAGGGGGCCTCCAGGCTTCTACTGCAATGATTGGAATCATTGGGCTATATCCAACAAACTCGTCCCAACGGTGCAAGGATTTACACAACAGGATCTCACCTCTTTAATAATAATAATAATAATAATAATTTTATTTATTTATTTATTTATACATACATACATACATACATACCCTGCCCATCTGGCTAGGTTTCCCCAGCCACTCTGGGCAGCTCCCAACAGAATATTAAAAACATGATAATACATCAAAGATAAAAACTTCCTGATACAGGGCTGCCTTCAGATGTCATCTAAAAGTAAAATAGTTGCTTATTTCCTTGACATCTCGTGGGATGGCGTTCCACAGGGCGGGCACCACTACCGAGAAGGCCCTCTGCCTGGTTCCCTGTAACTTCACTTCTTGCAGTGAGGGAGCCGCCAGAAGGCCCTCAGAGCTAGACCTCAGTTGGGGGATCCCAGAACAGATTTAAAGGATGCACAAAGGAATCGGGGTGGGGGGTGGGGAGTCCTGTTGTGCAAGCAGAAATCCTTGCACTGCCAGGACCCTAACTTGGTGCTACATTGGATACAACCCAATGATTACTGAAGTAAAGTATTTAACACTGGAAATGGAAGAGAGAGTGCTGGACAAGGGACATTTTCTGCTTTCTGCTAAAATTTTCATGTGTGTTAAAATTTTCATGTGTGTTTATGTTCTCTCCTCCCCCCTTTATAAAGGTGGTCCTAAAAGGTCCCTTCCAACAGTCCCTGGTATTCCAGGTGGAACAAGGGCAGGAGCCGGAAAAATTGGCAGAATGATTGCTGAAGAAATTATGGAGATTCACAGGTGAGGAAAGCCCCAGTGCTGTTCTTCCATCTCAAGCTCTATATCTCGAGAGAAAAAGGTGACCAGCTGCTTCCTTTCCATAAATAGCAAGTATCCCTGTTTAGTTGCTTTCAGGTTACAAGAAATCAATAGCTGCTGTAGTGTTACTATTGGTCGCTGCAGGAGCAGGAGGCAAACCTGACAAGCCCAGAACAAATATGCATTCACTTTTATCACCAAGTGTGTTCTCTCTCGATGCATTTACAGTAGTCTGTGTAAGTGGTGTAGCTGTTTTTGTAGAAATGTGGAGAGAAAAATGTGTGGCAATATATTGGGTTATGTTGAGAGCAATGAGCCAAAATGGTTAAAACCTCTGCCTCAAAATTATGTTGATCACTGATAGGGGAGAGGGAGAAAAGAACCATAAGTGGTATAGTCAGGGCTTTTTTTTCAGCTGGAATTTGCCGGAACTCAGTTTTGGCACCTTTCAGGAGGGCACCATTGCCATTCTAAGATAATGAGGGAGGTGTTCATGGTGAGTTCCGGCACCTTTTTTTCTAGAAAAATATCACTGGTTATAGTCAGTGGGAAATTCCTCATGTTATGTTTTCTACTTCCAATAATGTACACAGTTGAGAACACCAAGGCAATGTAAACCAGAACAGGTTAACACATCTGGCAGGTTAAAATTCAAAATGCTAAGCCCTAACCAGAGCATCATCTCTCTCACACCTGATAATGAGAGAGATAGGACCTCCTTGGGTACAGTGTTCCAAGGTGGGTAGGGGACAGGTTGCCATGAATACGATAAGTTGGTCAAACATTAATTGCATTGTTTAGCATAAACTTTCTAATCTGACTGCTTTTGTTTTGACAGGATAAGAGGCTCTTCGCCTTCAAGCTGTGGCTCTAGTCCATTAAACATGACCAGCACACCTCCCCCTGACACTTCTTCGCCAGGAGGCAAAAAGGTGAGATGGGGTCATTAAAATTGCTAGGCTTCTCTCAGCAGTCTCACATATTTGTTCTGCGCATGCGCAGACATCCTGTGAGAACTTCCTGTTGCTAAATTGGTATTCTGTAGGGCTGAATTCTCAGCAGCTCAATTCAGGGGAAGAGTAAGGTCCATTCTGAATATTTTTGGAACACGTACAGCCAACAAAGTTACTTTTCAAATTGCCGGAAAGTTATCTCTCTACAGCAAATGCGCAAGTTTTCAATTTTCAATGTGATTTGCCGCCTTGGCCCTTACCCCGATGCGCTGCTGCTTTCATGCACCAATTCAGCATTAGCACAGCTCCATCTCATGGTCTAGAGAGATAGATCTGGATGCTATCAGCATATTGATGCCTCTGGGCTCCAAACCACCTGATGACCACATCCAATGGCAGTAGCACTGGGGACAAGATGGAACCTTGTGGGACTCCACAGCTCAATTCCTGATGGGGCCAAGCAGAAATTGGCCAGTCCCACACCCTAGAAACAACTCTGCAGGTAGCAGCAGAACCACTCTATCTCAGTAGCCTCCAGACCACAGATCCACTCCAAGAGGATATCATGGTTGACAGTATCAAAAGCTGCTAAGATACTGAGGAAAATCAACAGGGTTATACTCTCCCTGTCTCTCTCCCAATGCAACTCTTGCCACCCTGTAGCAAGACCAAGGCTTCCACAGGAGTGTCAGATAGGCCAGCTGGAAACTCACCCAAAGCATTTAGCAATCACTGGAGTTGGTACTGCCACCATTAGTCCAAACCACCAGGAAGTGGCCTGTCCATGACACCTTCAGCCACAGAGTCACATCCAGTCTACTCAGTAGCATACATCAGATGCAGTGCATTAACCTGCAACCCGTGTTGAGCCCATGGTGTACTGAGACAGCCCCATGGCTGTTGCCCGATAGCATGCCTTTGGTGTCACTGCTGGTCCCTCAGAACAAACCCTTTGGGGTTCTCCAACATTATTGCTGCAACCAGATTGGACAGGAAGACAGTAGGGTGGTGGGACAGGCAGTGCACCAATAACATTCCTATTCTCTTTCCCTGGCCCAACACCAGGCACATTGACTTCCTGTTGAAAGACATAAATTTAGGAATGACAGTAATGGCCACCCTTGAGTTCTCCAACCAATGCTCGTGCGGCACTGAATACCCAGGTGTGCTCAGCTGAAACAGGTCAAGTCTGCTCACCCACCTTCCCAAGTTTCCGTAATATTTGCCACCTCAGTCCCCTGAGCCATGGTTATTGTCATGGATGATAATTTTTTTATTGTCGGCCAACCTGGCATTCGCCAGCTCCACAAGGGAAGTAAGTGGGCATGGCTGTCTAGGACTGACAGTTATTTGGTGGCCTACAAGGGACCACAGTCAGCAAGTGCCAATTGGCTCTTTTGCTCATCTCGCCACACCCTCCCGCATTGCAATATTTCCAGTGTGGTGTAGTGGTTAAGAGTGGTGGACTTGTAATCTGATGAACCAGGTTCGCTTCCCCGCCCCTCCACATGCAGCTGCTGGGTGACCTTGGGCTAGTCACGCTTCTCTGAAGTCTCTCAGCCCCACTCACCTCACAGAGTGTTTGTTGTGGGGGAGGAAGGGAAAGAGAATGTGAGTCGCTTTGAGACTCCTTAAGGGGAGTGACAAAGCAGGATATCAAATCCAAACCACCACCTCCTCCTCCTCCTCCTTCCTCTTCTTCTGCCCATGACCCTCCTGATTTGCACACCCCAACCCTTCCTCCCTGTGAAGCAGATTTTGATAATGCTGCACACAGATCCACCTAACACAGCAAGCCTTTCAAACATTCTTACTGATGCGATGACTCCTTTTTGAAATGTGCTTCTGCCATCTCCTGGTGAACATTTAGTACTGGCATGATCTTCCCGGCTGGGTTTTGTTTAGGTTTTAGGTTCCCTCCTCTCCTCCCTTGTCCTCATTTCAAAAGTGCAGAGTAGGTGCTGAAAGTTTCCTAAGCGACATTTCAATTGAACTTTGTTTGTATATGAAATGGTAGTAAAACATGCCAGTAGTAGTTACAATTAGGCTCCCACAGCAAAAATTCTGTGTGTGCCCAGGCCCCTAGGGCCCCCTGGAGGTGGCACCAGTGCCTGCATAAGAGTGCAAGAGAACAAAACTTATTTAGACAGGGACTGAGTCTTTTTTTAAGTTTGCAACCCCCAAATAGGTATGTGACTGCAAACCAGGTGACAAACCACATTAGGAATCTGTCTTTCTACCAGGTTAGACCAATGGCCCACCTAGCTCAGTATTCCCTACACCAGAGCTTTCCAAACTGTGTCGTGACACGAGTGTGTCGGCTGCAGTGTGTAGGTGTGTCGTGCTCCCCACACTCCTCCAGGAGCTAGAAAGGGGTTAGTTTAACCTCCAGTTTGCTAGTGGAACTGAATTACTGTGTCGCAAAATGATGCATATCTAAAAAGTGTGTCCCCAACATGACAAGTCTGGAAAGCTCTGCCCTACATTGACCGGCAGTGGCTATCTCCAAGTCCTGCCTGGAGATGCCAAGAATTGAACCTGGGGCCTTTGGAATGCAAGGCAGGGACTTACCAGGTCATTTTACTGCCAGAAATAAAAATTTAATTCCCTGTAACACCATGTTTTGTAATTATAGTGCTAAAAAAATAATTTGGCTATTCAGAGATTTTGTATCGATCTATTATTGTTTCACTTGCAGCACATTTAAATCATTCCGATGACAGTATAGCTTGACTAGCAGAGCTATTAACATAAGCACTAAAATAAGCTTTCATCACATGTTGACTCACCTTTCATTTCCGCAGCCTGGCAGGTTTCAGTGGGAAGAAAAACCCCATGTGATGACTTGTTACATTGTGAATGGGTTGTTGCTAGGCCCAAAGGGAAATTCTTGCGGAGTCATAATGTAAATTTGAAGTTAATAATATCCTCCGAAAGTTGACGAATGGTTCCTCTGCTTCAAATTCAGGTGTTAAAGCCACAAAGTTCCTAAGATTCACCATAGCATGATACCATAACATGTAGAAAGCAGGAGAAATTATGAAAAGGTGT
Source organism: Podarcis cretensis (assembly GCF_951804945.1). NCBI lineage: Eukaryota > Metazoa > Chordata > Lepidosauria > Squamata > Lacertidae > Podarcis > Podarcis cretensis. The sequence continues at coordinate 68,841,055 of NC_137170.1, read as the reverse complement.
ACAATTTTTTCGGTTTTTTAAAAATTTGGCCCGTTTATTGTTAACTTGCTTAACTTTCATTAGTATTGTGTAAGTCACTCTGTCCTGAGCCAGGTGAAGGGCAGCTTAATGGTTGAATAAATAAGTAATGTCAGAACATAAGCTCTGTAAATGTTAACAGTTTGTAACAGGGTCATGTGTGCAAAACATGCTACGATCAGAGCGCTCAGATCATGCTAGAGACTAAAGTCTGTTATGTTTTATCTGTTTCTCTTTAGATTTTGAATGGTGGAACTCCAGACATTCCTCCTGCTAGTTTACTATCTAGCCAGATCCAAGACAATCCAGGCTACCCATATTCTGACAATTCTTCCATTCTTGGTAAGTATATAACCATGTAAGACAAGGTAAGACAAATAAGGAATGGAGAATTGAACTACTCACTCCCAGTCACTATGTAGTAAAAATCCTTAGGGTTAGGGTCCTATCCCTCTAACTTAAAAATATTGGTGAATTAAATCTTGAGGGCAAACTTCTCTTGATAGAATCCTGGGAAAACTTCAGGGTCACCACCCTGATGTCACTGATACAGGAAACACTCTCTCCAGATGAGTCCCTCCCAACAAGTAGTATTTAACCCTCTGCTTCTTCTCTTATAAAGATATTCTACAACTTTTCTAGAGCACCGATTCATTTGCATGTTTATCTGCATCAGATTATTATTTTTTTTGTAAGAAAACTAGGAATATTTCATCTTTAAAACTTGATTAAATTTCTTAGAACAAAGTATGCAGAACAAAGGGAAAAGTAATGCCTCTTTGTAGTTTGGCATTGTTTTATCTCAGCTGTTTTTATTTATTAAATTTATATACCACCCTATACCTGGGGTCTCAGGGCGGTTCACAGAATAAAATCAAGATATAAAACCACAAAATACAGTGGTGCCCCGCAAGACGAATGCCTCGCAAGACGAAAAACTCGCTAGACGAAAGAGTTTTCCGTTTTTCAAGGCGCTTCGCAAGACGAATTTCCCTATGGGCTTGCTTCGCAAGACGAAACGTCTTGCGAGTTCTTTCCCTCCCCCCCCCTTTTTCTAAGCCGCTAATCGCCGCTAAGCCGCTAATAGCCGTGCTTCACAAGATGAAAAAACCGCAAGACGAAGAGACTCGCGGAACGGATTAATTTCGTCTTGCGTGGCACCACTGTACCTAATAAAAACAGCAACGCAATAACCCTCCCCAACAACAATAACAAAAAACACATTTTAAAAGGGTATAGGATGTAATGGATCAACCAAAGGTCTGGTTAAAGAGGGAACGTTTTTGCCTGGCGCCTAAAGGTGTATAATGAAGGCACCAGGCAAACTTCCCTGGGAAGAGCATTCCACAGATGGGAAGCCACTGCAGAGAAGGCCCGTTCTTGTGTCGCCCCCCTGTGGACCTCTTGAGGAGGGGGCACATGAAGGAGGGTCTCAAGAGATGATCTCAGGGTCTTAAGTATACTGTTTGGACAGAGTTCATCATACTACAGCTTTCACTTTTTTCACTTTATTTCCAGGGGAAAACTCGCATATAGGGATTGACATGATAGACAACGACCAGGGATCCAGCAGCCCCAGCAATGATGAAGCAGCAATGGCTGTAATCATGAGCCTTCTGGAAGCTGATGCAGGGCTAGGGGGCCCTGTCGATTTTAGTGACTTACCATGGCCCTTGTAAATGCTACCCAATAGCTTTAAAATATGGATATATCAAAGTGCATTATTGGTGGAGTTCTCCAATCTGTGAAGCTTGTTGAATTGCTTTGATGTTTTACTTTCATAAAAAGCCATATCAAGAGAACAGTCATCCTTCTCCCATGTGTAATTTCAGACCACCAAGTGGAGATCAACCTGCTACAGTGTTCCTCCTACGTCTTTGATTTGGTTAGCTGTGTATAGCTTGCGTTAACTGTATATTTTGGATTCTGTTTTTGTGTTGACATTTTTTTAAAAAAAGGAAAAGATCACTGTGCGAACTAAGCACTGGCATCACTGGTAGCTTTTATATGCAAATGGTCATTTCAGCTGTATGGTGTGTTTTTACACTACAAAAATGGTCCCCCATGTGGATAATGGATATTTCTTATACTAATGTATCAAAACTGTTTCTTGTAAGATCCTTTACTATAAATATTGTTGAAGTGTAATGTATTAGACAGTTAAATATTTTTAAAATAAAATGTTTTCCCTTGTTCTAAATTACATTTACTTGGATTGAAAAAGCACTTCTGGTTGAAGTGCATAATGACAACGGCGAAAGGAACAACAAATGTATTTCCGAAGCAAGGGGCCCCCTGAGCAAGTGATGACCTTACCTGAACAAGTATGCTTACGGGAATCCTTTGAATTGCCTGGCATCAATGTGGGTCTGCAATTTTTAAAATCACACACAACCAGGACTTCCTACAACGTATTTCTTCAGTCAAACACCTCCAAGTTTCAGCCTAGCTTCTGAAGCATGGGAAAAGATGTGGCGCATAGGAGATACTCTGGGGACAAAAGCAGGTGGTTAAGGTTTGACTGAAGAAATACAGGCTTATGAGATGAAGTTTTGCCTAAAAGCGACATGCAAAAACCTTCATACAGGGGAGGAACTACAGTGTTAGGTGCTGCTAACCACCAGGTCACTGCACTTGCCTTGTTGGCTTCTACTTATTCTTGACTCTTGAGGATTTTCATCTCATGATCATAATCTAATTGTCCTCCTGCACTTTACTGCAACACCTTCCAATACAAAGATGCACATCCCATCCAGTCTACCCTCATTACAATGAATAACTTCCACATACCATTTGTTGTACTGGTCTTTTTTGATTTTACAGAGCTGCATATATAATCTTATACTTTTAGAAATATAGGAAGTTGCCTTACAACAGCGTCTTTGTGTCCTCATATACTATGACTGCAACTGGGACCTAGGATATAGGTCCCTTCCATACCATTAAATGCTTTCCCCTAAAAAAGACCAGTCTTTTGTCAGATGTGGATTGTCAGGGCATTTTATTTTTAAAAAGAGAGGGGGAAAGGGCATTGATTTTGGCACTAAATTCTGTTACTAGTTTTACAAAAATACGTAATAAATTACTGTCACAGCTAATATTAAAATAATGGAAATTTTTATTTGAATGAAAAACTCATTTACAATCAGTTAATAAATGAAGAGTGAACAACTTGCATTTTCCTATTCCATGACACTTATGAAAAAACTCAGTAAATAAATATTTCTGTGAACAGATTTAAGGTAAGGCAGAATTTTAAGATAAAGCCCGTATCGTATGTTCCTGACTCTTGAACATAGCTCACATCAAACATGAAAAAACCCTTCACTGAATAAATCTGAAAAAGAAGGCTGTTGGATCTCAACCTCACAATCCAAAAGCCCCAGTGGCAAGAATTAATTTTGTGCTCGTCCATAAGAGAACAAAGTAGGCTCATCACCTCCATTCAGAACAAACTATTTACATTTAGCTGAATAGAAAGTCTCTGAAAGAAGCACACTGTTAGACTCAACATTGTGCATCATGACTATAAAAATGGCTTTGAGAATTCTTTTTGTCCACCATTAATAAAGTGCCACTATCAATTTTAAGTCTGCATTTTGCCCACTCGTGTACCAAAATACTGAATAAACTGTAACTTCCAAATCCTGCTGTGACAGAGAGCCTTAGGATGAGGACAGTCCACCATACAAATAACCAATACCACAAAACCTACTGGTAAACATATGCAGGTATGTAACTGAACCTCAGGATGTTGTTACACATGTACTCCCACAAACCATAATCAGATCCCACTTTGGTCTTTTGTAAGTCCATACTGCAATATCCTAAAACATTTTATGTTCATTACACAATGGAGAGAAGCTGGAATTGTAGTGCAGTATGAGCTCATTACAGCATCTTCATTTTTATAATAGCATGCTTTTGTTTAACCAAGAGTTCAGATCAGAGTGGCAAGTTGTGTCCCTCAGGATCCACATCACTGTTGCTGGGTTGAGGGGGGACAGGAAGAATATCCAACTCATCCACTTGGGGAGTGGGGTGCATCACCACCAGCTGGTCCTGGGGAATGTCTGCTGCAGCTGCTGCCAGGTTGGTAATAGATTTACTTTTTACACACTGGAAATCAACGTGCCGACTTTTCCCTTCTTCCTTCTCCCATGACATCCTGATGAAAGGTCTTTGGACGTAATTATAGATGACTTCTGGCCGTCCTCCAGGCCGCTTCTTAACCTTTTCCTTGTATGTGGGGTAACCTGAAATATTAAAAGACAAACAAAATTTGCACACATTTCAACCAGAAGTACTTCATTTCCAGGGCAGCTAAAAGGATATAACACTTTAAGACACCAGGCAGGTGTTTTAGCTTTAGGCACTGCTCCATGTAAGGACCTCCTCCACCCTCCACTGAAGATATTATTGGCACTCTGCCTTCAAGCAATATATTTTTGTCATTTGTGTGTAGGGTCATATAATATATAACAAGCTAACAGACCACAAGAGGTAAAACACTAACATTTCAAGCTATGCTTATTTATCAAGGTAGGCTTTGCACTGGTACTTACGAAGGAAGATTTACTCATGTACACATGAATCATTAAATGGTCCATACATTCAGAATGATCAACTACATTCTTGTTCAAGGCTTCTCTCTTTTTTCCTCTCTCTCTCTCTCTCTCTCTCTCTGTTGCTCTCTCTCAATCTAGTTATCTGCCTTCCAGCACTACCCTGTCTTATTCCATTTGTGTAAATGCAGAAGTGCACACACAGTGATCTGTTGTTGATGTAGCTTAGGAAATAATTCCAAGACCTCTTACCTTCTATACCTAATCGAATCTTCTTAAGGCCTCTTTCCTTCAGGACTGACTTGGCCACATCTCTGTTTTCAATGTACTTGAAGAATCGATACAACTTTGTACTATAAATAACTGGGGGGAGGGAACACAATGCACCGATGAATAAAATGTTATACAGTGTTTACTCCTGGTTCAGCAGCAATGGTCGATAAAGCAACGGATGCAGCATTCTCCTCCAGTGTTACAATGCTTGCAACTTTAATTGGAAGACAATCCTTTGTACCCACTTTGCCACACAAATAACAGAGGTCAAGCATTGTAAAACTGCAGGCAAGCCCTGTTCCCAGTGTCTCCAGGTACTTGGGCTACCCTTTACACCTTTGGACAATTAACATGAAGCTCTAAAGAGGTTTTTAAGTGTGTTCTACTGAATACAATTAGAAACTCTTTGTGAGGAGGTACCCTGATAAGACAGAAACCCTCTTGTGAGCAGCAGCTGTAAGAACATTCACTCAAACCCTTTAAAAGTCCCTTCAGGCCTTCCATCTCATCATGCAAAGGTTTAAAAAGCAGCTGATGTGCCTGGGGCCTCCTTCTTGAAAGCTTTTCTATTATTTAAAAAGTGCATGTACTCTTTTCCCAGATTTGTTTTTCTTAAAAGCATGTACAACGTGATGGGCCAGTGAGTGCTTTTTGCAAACTGGCATAGCAAAAGATTTTAATCCAATGTGAGATAATTAATAGAAATTGGAATAGGTTTTAAGCACTGCCCCCACCTCAAAATTTTGTGAATGCTCCCTTCTTTACTTCTAATTTAACTGGACTAACCAAAATTTGCTGCGATGTAGTTCACACTTTGCTGATGGGATTTATGCAAAGGCTGCATTTGGAAATAGCAATAGGTCAGTAATCGTGGTTAAGCAAAATTAGGCTTTGCACAAGTTCTATGCAGAACTTGAATGCTGTTGCTCCTTGAATGCGTCAGCTTGAATGCTGTCGTTTTGCTCCTTGAATGTGACAGCTTGAATGCTGTCATTTCGCTCCTTGCTTCCTCCAACTATCAAGCCAGGTTTGAGATCCTTGCATTAATTTACAAAGCCCTGAACAACTTAGGTCCTGGACACCTCAGGGATCACCTGAACCCTTATATGCAAGCTCGATCACCAAGATCCACAAGAATGGCACTAGTCATTCCCCAAGTTGACAAGGTTCACTTCATAACAAGACACAGAGCTTTTAGTGTCATCTAAACCACTGAGCCTCTTGGACTTGCCAATCAGAAGATCAGCAGTTCAAATCCCCATGATGGGGTGAGCTCCCGTTGCTCTGTCCCAGCTTCTACCAACTTAGCAGTTCGAAAGCATGCCAGTTCAAGAAGAAAAATAGGTACTGCTGAGGTGGGAAGGTAAACATCATTTCCGTGCACTCTAGTTTCTGTCAGTGTTCCATTGCGCCAGAAACAGTTTAGTCATGCTGGCCACATGACCCGGAAAGCTGTCTGTAGACAAACACCGGCTCCCTTGGCCGGAAAGCGAGATGAGCGCCGCAACCCCATAGTTGCCTTTGACTGGATTTAACTGTACAGGGGTCCTTTACCTTTTACCTTTATTGTGGAATACTCTTGCCAATAGGCACCTTCAGTGTCAACTTTTAGACACCTGCTGAAAACTTTTCTAATACACTAGTCAATTAAGTATGTTCTGTATAGATAAATAAATTCCCCACATTGAACAAGAACCTTAACTGTATTGCAATGTGCGCCTAATTCATAAACACCACTACCTATTTAGTTAAAAAAAAAAATCTTAGAGATCACCATCAGGTGTTTTCTAGTGATGTTTGTATTGTTTGTTTAATGAAAATTATCTGAGGATATGTGCATGTATTGTTGGAGAAATACCCCAGAGCCAAATTTACTTTCAAAAAACCTCAGTGACTTACTTTGTGAGTATTCTTCCCCCATCTGTGGAGGGTATTCTTCATCCCAATCGACCACATCATCGTCAGTGAGCACCACAATGTGGCACTCTCTTTCCCCGCTTTGAGCACTGGCTACCATCAGTGGCAGTATCATTTCTTCAAGGTAAAATTCAAACTGTTTCCGAGCGCCGTCATTTGATAATTCATGCATAAGAGCACCTGAAATCAAGAACACCAAATCAATATTACTGAACACTTATTTAAGAAAGACACTTTAGTCAGTACACTAAATACACTTTAGACACTAAATACACTTTAGTCAGTACAGTTTTTCAAGACCAAAAAAAGGAGAAAGCTTCTGCTGTCGTTCCCCTGACTAGGGAAACTGAACAATATGGTTTTTGTGGTAGAGAAAGAATTTGTTGGGAATGCTTCAGATAACAGGCTATGTAGGTTTAAAGATTCATTTCCCCATTGAGCCTCTCCTATGTATTTCCATGATGTTAAGGAATTATCTACAAGAAAATAATGCCATGATACATATGGAGAGTCATCTGGAAATGAGGGGTTCTTTTTAAGGAGATAGCTGTATTTCTGCATAAATATTATTCCAGGAAAATATTTTGCAGTTGGAACAAGGTATATTGAAAACACGTACATATAAATCCAGTTTCAGCTGTGTACTTACTGAGGTCTCTACATTTGATAGTGCTATAATCAAAAGAAATACAGAGATAGTCGCAAGCTTCTCTAAGTTCAGGAATAGATATTCCATCTGGACAACGGATCACCCCAGTCTTGTAGTAATCCTTAGAAAAAGAAAAAGGAAAATTATACTACCATGAAACACTGGAAAGGAGCATCTAATTCCTTACTGAAAAGTTTTTCACTTCTCCAAAAATTCTGTTTTACCATCTTAAGACAAAATTAGCTTACTATTATACCTTTACATGGTAACAGAGCAGAAAATAGAGCTAATGCAGAAAGTTGCAGCGTACCTTCTGTCAGGTGTGGCATGAAAGGAACATAGAAGGCTGAACCTGAAATGACTGTACTGGATGCCAATTAGCTTCTGGGTACAACCCAAATGGCCTGCATTATTGTGGTTTGTGCATCTCAGGGGATGCCTGCCTGTCCTACAACATTGGCCAAAGATTTTAGCTTCCTCTTGTCATGAATTCTACTCATATTGAACCAGAGCAGATTCCAAAGTATAGCTATCAGAGTAAAAACCTAAACATGTTGCAGGATTCCCCAAAAATAGACCAGAGGCAATTGTATTTCATCCAGCAGAGCTTTACTGCTACTGAAAGCAAATGAGCATAATGGTCACAAATCCAATACATTCAGGATTGGCACTGTCCATAAGAAATCCAGTTGCAGCAGACCTAACTGAAACTTACAATAACTTATAATAAAACTAAACCTTAACACTAAGCATAGTATATACAGAACACCACACCAGAACAGAAAGAGAGATAGAAAAGTGTGAAACCCAGGCTCCTTGTGCCCTTACTATTATAGTCAGCATTAACTTCACAGAAAAAGATAACAGAACCAGTTTAAGCCAGCTGTACTCAGCTTCTCTAAAGGAATAACCCGAACATCATGAACTAGTACTAGTTTCTTTCACACAGAGAAGCTTCCAGAACCCTCTCAAATTAATTAGACTAGGAAAGGTCTCTACACATCAAATCAATACTTTCTGCACTAAGAAATGCAAACTGACACCTCTTTCTATCTTTTCCTATTGGATTCACCCTCCCACTTAGCCATCCACAAACAACTCTGTGTGGGGGTGGGATCCTGATGTTCCTTGGAAGATTACTGGAGATTCTTCAATGAGAATATCAGTAATATTGAACAGTGGTTCTTGAAAGACAGCTTGCCTGCTATTCCCCCACAATGTTTCAACACAGTGGTGCTGGCTGTGTTCTATAACTCAGCTTACAGAGCTCACGTGACACTCAATAGGAATGGGCAGCACCTCAAGCAAACCAAGTGTGCACTGAAAAACACTCTGAAATACCCAGCAGTTTCATGGAAAGAGTTCTGTGAACAAGGAAAGATGAAAATCACTGGTCTAGAGTCAAACACTGCAGAAATTAATGTCTGGCACTAGAACAGTTCTCACAGTAATGAAATAAGTTATCTCAACTGCCATACTGTGATACAAAAGGTCCATAATAATAAGCTTTTATGTAGAACTTCTTTATCGTTGGAGACAATAAAATATCTAAAAATAGATACCACCTTTTATATCCCTCAATTTCAGTTGAAGCCTTTTGATTACACAGCTGGAAACAAAACTGCATTGTAAAGGATTTTCATATTACATTTATTCTTTCAAACAATGTCATTCAATATATGTGAGAATGAATGAGAGAGATGCCACACACAATGGAATAGCAGGAATCCTTAGTCACCCTCAATCACAACCCGCACAGGCCCTGGATATAATAGGATGAATGTTCAGGTGTTCTTTTTCAAGTCTACAAAACCATTTAAAAATCTGTACCTCTTGTACATAAACTTATGAATGTGGAAAGAGCAGCAAGTAATGTAATCTCACCAGAATAGCACGAAACACAGTAGAGCCAATTCCCTCGGCCACTTCATACTCTCCTTTCTCATTGGGCCGTGTGAAATTATGTTCTCTTCCTGATCCAAACATCCTAGATAGATATATATAAAAGGTTTGCTTAGAAGTCATTTCAGATATACAATGTTCATTAGTGTTCAAATCAGCAAGGTGAAACTGCAGAAAGAATAGTAGCAAGTTAAGAGCTACAGAAAATAATAACTCTTGCATCTTCTCTAAGATAATATTTGTGTGACTTGTTACTTCAAATAAAATATGAACACATAAAATACAAAGAGACTATTCAGGAGAGTGAACTAACCCATATTAATTATTGTATTTTTCTATGTATAAGACAACCCATATTTTTTTAAACCCGAAATTAATAAATTAAGTTGTTTAGCTTGGGGGGGGGGGTGTCACTTCCGCCAATTGCTCACCCACCTGCCTGCCACTGCCAATCGCACACCTCGCCGCAGCCAATTGTCTGCCCGCTCACTGCCACCAACAGCCCACCTGCCCCAGCCAATCGCCAGGCCTTGCTGCAGCCACCAATCACCCACCCAATCGCCACTGCCAATATCCTGCTTGCTGCTGCTATTAATTGCACATCCTCCCTCTGCATTCACTATCCGTGTATAAGACACCCAATTTTGCCTAATTTTTTTTTTAGCAAAAAGCATCGTCTTATACACAGAAAAATATGGTAATATAGGTTTAGTTCACTCTCCTGCATGGTCTTGTCATTTTGATCTACAACGTGTCCTTTAATCCATAAGTAGCAGGGACAAATACATGCTTTCAAGTAAAATGTCAGCTTAAAATGGACAATGATCAATCCATAAAAGGTTTATTACCTCCTTTGCTGAATTTGATAAGAGCCAACTCTACTCAGCACGGCCATTAGAAGTTACCTTACTGGTTTCTAGAAGAACAGACCTCGATATGTCCCTAATACTATACACTATCTAAAAATGAATCTGGTAATTCACTGCAGAACAATACCGCCACGGGTCACATCCCATGAGGAAATTCATTATAAGGTAATTAACTACTGTAGAGAAAGTCATGTAAGATATATTCCTCTCCAACTGAATTGCACCATGGACAGGTTTACCTAAGGATAAAAACACCCAATATCTAAGTTGCATTTCATGAGAGAAAAGGTACCAACTCTAAAAGAGGCTAATTTCACCTGAAATGTTGCACAAAAATATTTAATCAAGACAGCTGTAAAACTGAGGTATAGAAAATTGAATAATTTATTTCATAAAACAATTTATTTCATGATAAAAATATTTAAATGACTCCTATGAAATATGCTACAATTTGGAATTCTTAACAATCTTTTAGCTTTAAGAATATCATAAGACCTCAAAGACAGTATCTTGATATTTATAAATAATTTTTTTAAAAAAACGTTATTGCCCTCCAGCATCAAAATAATTACTGTTTTTTCTGGGGAAAGTAAATGAAACAACTCAAATTTGTACTTTGTGTATGTTTAATTTTAGTTTTCATTCATTCTGTTGGTTTTTCCTGTTCTTTTGTGTTACCAAAGTGTACATCCTTGTTTAAATAAATAAAAATGTTTAAACAAAGAAAAATATTGAACAAGACAAACATTTGTTCTGAGCAGCAATTCAGGGAGTACAGTTTATGCGTATGCAGTAAAAAAGAAATGCTGACCTGCCCAACATTGTATTTGGCTGTGCAGTAAAAACAGAAGGATCTACAACAAATCGAGTGTTGTCCACTATGAGCGTTACTCTCTCAGAAGTCCTTATGTTCCGAGCTCCCTCTTTTGCATTCTCGTATACAAATACCATTTCGCCAGCATTCTTGCAATTTCCGTCTGAACTTGACTGGCTGCTGTTTCTACTGTTCCCAATACTACTACTGGAACCATTTGGAGAGGTTTTCTGAAGTCGAGGGCTGCTTGGACGAGATGAGCTATGATCCTTCTCACGTTCTGCAACAAAAAAAATTTAAAATATCGTAAATGGTGTTGCAGTGTCCAAATATTCTACACTATCAGAACGTACATTCTCACAGGGGGCAGCTATTATTGTGACCCTACAAGCAGAGCTGCCACTGTATTGATTAAACCACATAGATCTTAGACTTAGGTACAGTGGCAGCAGGGTGTGACCTTGTGGTGTGAAGGACGACAAAGGGGGGAAGTCTCCTAACCTTCGCTCTGCTTATCATTACATGGGTGAAAGCTGCACAGAATGGAATCTTATTGTTATGAGCGGCAGTGGAAGGGTTCTCTGTGCACTTGTCCATGGACATAGGAAGTGAAGATCAGCAGTCATTATCGCTGCCACAGTATAGGAACTCCTGAGGTTAAGAGTGGAAGTGGGTGATCTGTTTCCCTTCCCACAGACTGCTGGGACAGAACACTTGGGGAGGGACAAGTTGTATGAATGGAGTGGTATTTCACACATACAACTTTTTCTCAAACAAGCTTCAGTTATCTCTAGTCCTAGGTATCAGTGTGCAAACCTATACATGCAGGGGAGGAAGGAATAGTCACAGCTTACATTCAAGACTTGAGATAATCAACCATGGTTTGCTGTTGGCTTATGAATCCTAGCCTGTTAGGGAACAAGCTAAGATCTCAGGTTCAGACACTGTGACAAGTTTCAAGTTGATTTCTTTTTGTACCGCCAGGCAAAGAAAGAAGTGAGAAGAGACTGGGCTGTGCACACCAGCATGCTGCTTGCTCCTAGTGAACCACAACAGGCCAGAAGCCCTGGTTCACTGTGATAAGCAAATAAGATCACCTCATTTTACAAAAGTGCAAATCAAAAGTATGTTCACTTAAAAAGTGCGAAGAGTGTGCAGTACTTGAGGTGGGTATGTTTAGCCTGAATAAGGGGAGACTGGGGAGGTAGGATAGCCATCTTCAAGTATCTTAAGGGCTGTCACATGGAAGAGGGAACATGCTTGTTTTCTCTCGCTCTGGAGGGTAAAACTCAAACCAATCGCTTCAAGTTACAAGAAAGGAGATTCCAACTAAACATCAGAAAAAAATTCTGATAGTAAGAAGTGTTCAAAAGTGGAACGGACTTCCTCTGAAGGTGGTGGACTCTCCTTCATTGGAGGTTTTAAAGCAAAGGTTGGATGGCCATCTGTCATGGATACTTTGGTTGAGATTCCTGCATTGCAGGAAGTTGGACTAGATGATCCTCAGGATCACTTCCAACTCTACAATGGTTGATTACTATCCCCTGATAATAATAATAATAATAATAATAATAATAATACTTCTTCTTCTTCTTTGTATAACACCCTACACCCACAGGTCTCAGGACAGTTCACAATATAAAACAACTGTTAATAAATCTATTTAATTGTTTTAGTGCTTTCTATTATCATATGATTCAATGAAGGCTCTGACAATATAACCTATTTGGGGTTGGGATTTCACATACTTTTGATCCAAGTTTTGCATATGAACACAGAACAAATTAGTGAGGATATTTTTCATATATGAAGCTTAAATAAATAGCCTCCGGGCCTCTGTTGCACTATTTATGTTCACAGCTAACTACTGGTGTGAAAATAAAGTGGAGGATGGACATCTGTAATGCCAATGAACATACTGGCCAATGCAGTTTTTACATTTGCATCACATGTGTGAAATAACCCTAGATTTAACCTCAGTTAAGAAGACAAACACATATGTCTTCAGGAAATGTAAGGATCCATTCATACATATGGCAATGTCAAGATTGCTATTGTTACTAAAAAGTACACTTAAAAAAAAGACTTTAGGTGCTGTTCTCTCCTTACATACCTCCTTGATGCTGTCTTGTTGGTGAAGTCACATTTCTGATACACGGGGTGAGCTGAGACTCGAGCCTTTCATGGGAGGAGTCACGTGATCTATCACTTGATCTACGTCGGTCTCGTGACCTTTCATGCCCACCACTAGCACCATGGAGACTCATTTTGCTACAATCTCCTTTAGCAACACGTGAATAAGAACTAGAAAGACAAATGTTTATGTTTAGTTTACACTTGTCATATTAAGATTTACAAAGCAATCTATACACTGGAATATCAATAATTAACAGGTCTATTTCCAATCTTTCGTTAGCTGAAATTATTTCCTAACCTCAGTGGCATCCTAACATCAAGTTCTATTTCTGAAAAATTTAGAAAGAGGCACATTGCTTGTGGGAAAGTTTAAGTCCATCCTGGCAGAATCATTATGTTGCTCACCTCTTTATTACAGCTTGCAATACCCTGTCTATAGAAGATCCTATGGACCATTCATTGGAGCACACTGAAAAGTATATTCACAACATGCAATATACTAAGAATATGTAAAACGCCTTTGAAACAAAATTTAAGATACTGACACAGAAGTAAAACAAAATTGAGATAAATATTATTTGAATTATTCCTATTTTTAAAAACCCTCAAACTTTTTGAAATAGTTTGACAGAAAGGATACCACAACACTAATATTTATAATTAGTACAATTAATAAGTTTTAAAGGTCAGCTGAAAAATTAATTACAAGGGGAACCAGAGAAATGCCACATCTGCACTCTAGTTCCACAACCTCTTCTACATGCAAGTGGGGAAGGAAGTCTATGTCACTCCCAAGACACATCCTTGTGCCACAGCCCTTGGCTCCATTCTCCCTTGAAGCAATTGTGACATCAGCAGCAGATCAAACAATCTCTCCCTGCTTATTTGCATGCTTGGAGCCTTAGACCATTTCCGAAAGCTTCAAGGCAGGTACCACTAACTTGTACATAATTCACACAGCTAATATAGCTCCTTCCTTTCTGCAGAAGTGGTGTCTTACCTTTAAAGAAAATTAACAGTGATTTGACATCATACACTCTGATTGACCCTAGCTTCTCCTCTAAAATCTGAGCAGTCAAATTTAAAAATCACCAATCCAGTCTACTTCTAACGCGGAATTGCTTTTTAATAGAATGCATATTAAATTGGATGAACAATAGAGCTGTAGGCAAATGTAGTAAAGCTTGTTCAAAACAGCAGGACAGAAACTGTCCTGGTGCAAAGTCTGCTTGTAAGAATGAAACACGGTACATAATCTTATTTGTAATATAACACAATTTAGTGGTCAGATTTGCACCACTCTTTCTCTCTCTTAAGAAATGTGAAACCTGTTTTAAATCAACTATTTAGATCAGCTTTTTGTTGCCATTTTAAATAGATATAATTGCCTTGATTTATCATCACCTCCCCCCAATAAGATCACAAAAAGAGCCAAGCAGACCAAAGGCCTCTTCAATCCAACAGTCCCATGCTGTCAACTAGATGCCTACAAAAATCCACAAGTAGGATAAAAGGGCAATATAAATGGTCCTGGTTTTTATATACAAATTATCAACAGATGAGCAACAGGTGGCTAACTGACCGTTTCAACTGTCCCATTATATTGCCTCAAAACCTGTGTAGTTCTGGGAGCAAGGTCCTGGTACAGGCAGAAGAGGACTGAAAACTGGTGGGTGAAGTTCATGTACATTCTGTCCCATCGCACTGGATCACAGAAGAGGCCTGATATGATGGGGGATTCCACCCCAATTAAAAATGACTGGGTGGAGGGAGAGGTGTGTGTGGAGGAAATAATGATGTGGTTAAAATGTGCCTGAACTTCAATGTAAGCCACTCACACAAATAGCCTCCTTTGCCTCACATGGATTGCTGCATGGATGAAACAGGTCTAAGATTAAATGTGACAAGCAAAAAGTATTTGCGTTCCACAGAATTATGTCTTCATCTATCAAGGAGGAACTGCAGTGTCAGAAAGTCCAGCCTCTAAGACTAGATCCTCCACACACTGGCTGACGGAAACTAGACAACGAGCAGATTACCCGCTAAGGTGGTATACTACCCCAACATATCCAAAAGACCTAAGAAGCCAACCCAAAGACTAAGAGGAATTAGCTAACCTGATGAAGGAGAAATTTCTTATCATCTCAGATCTCAAGCATGAAGCAAAGCCTATATATTTATTAGTTGCATGTTATGACTAACACATCGCAAACCCTCTCTCTAACTGTGATGGTCCTTTATGCCAAAAAGGGAAGGGACACACACCCTCAAGATCTTAGGTGGGAGAAAACCCCTTCTTGACTTCAGCAGAATGTAACTAATGCATGGCATCAAAGGGACACTTTTCATATTACAGGAAAGACAAGCTCCCACATTGCCACAATATTTCAACTAGGTTATTTCTGGAATGTTTTATATGTTTGCACACTGGAGGAAACAAAAGAAACCATGGCGTCCATATGACGGCATCCTCACCGCTCCCTTTACGATTGCCAATAAGAAGACACATCAGCAAGCTGGAGAAATACAAGAACCCTCCTGTTCCATAAAGTGTGAAGCAGGCCTCAGAGTGACAGACGGCCCACACAAAACCACCACAGGATGAATGCACCCTACGCCCAGTTGAAAAGGCAGGAGGGAGAAACACCCTCCTACGCATATTGACAAACCTCTCAAAACTTCTGCAAGATATGAGGGAGGGGACCGAAAGTGCAGTTACCTAGATCATTCAAGTGTGTGCCCGAAGTAGTTTACTGATGGAGAAAAAAGCTGGCACTACTCTGTGCTGTATTTATTATTACTGTCCATCCCTTCACTGCATGCTAAGCTGCTTTTCTGAAAGTCATTTTCCAAATCTATAAGCAGCTTAAGACAAAGAGTGAACATTAGTGAAAGATAGAGATCTCCAACTCTAGAATGGGAAATAAGAAAGCAGGAAACACGACGTGACACGACACATACGTTAGCTAAAGGAAGTAAAATTTCATAAAAGTCTAAGTCATGATTTTGCATCTGCATTTAGACTTAAGTTTTTGTTTTGTCCCCTAAAGGTCCATCCTGCCCCAGAGCAAGTCTACACAACCCACAGAATACAATTCTCTTTGGCTGTTTTCAAAAACAAGCCAACCTCATGCATATTAAAACCTGGATATTATCTACTGTAAACAGGTGCAACAGGAAGTATTGCAGATGACTCACAATAATACACTTCCTTAGGCAGCCTGAAACTCTAGAATAGAGAATAATCATGCTACTGGAATTTTATTCTGAACCACAGTAAAAAATATATATTTTAAAATCCCTAAACTCTTTGTCAAGCTACTGAGATGTGTATTTTGAGGAGGAAAATCTAAACTAATTTTAAAACATATTTTACTCCCATTTTATATTGCTAATATTCTCTATTTCCTCTACAAAGAATATGGCATATGTTTCCAGATGGAAATCACAGCAAACGTTTGTTTCAGAAATTTATACCCCAAAAATTATAGGCAAACAACAACGAAACAATAGCATAAATTGAAGTGTGAAGCTGAACTGAGAATATCCTTCAATTCTCTTCAATTATGTACAGGAGAATTAAAGAAACAACTCTACTCTTGAGTGCTTCAAGAAGTTATTTTCACTGGGAAGAGCAGAAATGAAAGAAGTTTGTATGCACTGAGTGTTGGCAGCAAGGACCAAGAGAGTATTGGGGATGAGCAGATACTTGCCACTTCGAAGGCTATCCCTGTGTGCCAAAGGAGGAACCATTCTGAGACTTCAGAATGGAAGATGTTTAATTTAATGAAACAATGAATTTCTAATAATTAATCTGTGACAAATCAAATTGGACAAACTGGAACGAACACGGAATCATTAAAATCTAAAATCAAAGTTGTACTTAGCTTTCCAGGTGACTACTCCTAGGAAGCTATTCGGGGATATTAAAATGATTTATTCAATATATTTATACCCTACCTTTCTCCCAAGTTGGGGTTCAAGGCAGCTTACAACATTAATCATAAAATATAGAATAATAAAAGCAAACTAGTTAAAAGCAAAAATAAAATACATTGTAACATATTTACAACCAACAATTAAGATACAATTTGCCCTGTGATCAGAACTGTCTGCACCTTAGTTTCCAAAGGCCTATCTGAAGAGGAAGGTCTTAGGCTGCCATGGGAAAGATTACAAAGAGGGAGCCATTCTAAACTTTGTTTGGAATTCCACAATATAGGAGCAGCCATGGAAAAGTCTCTCTTTCATGTCACCAAAACTGTGCTCCTGTTGCTGATTAGTGTATTAACAGGTCTCTGTGCCTTCATTTGTTTTCTTAAAATCTAAAAAACCTCTGAGTACGTTATTCAACTGCCATGACTCAGAATGAAATCAAATGTTTTAAAACATTTTAATAAAAATAAATTTCCAGGTGAAACATTGGAACTTGTTGAATGTTAATATTTAAACTCAGTAAGTGCACTTAATTGATTATTTACCCCCACATCAAATATTTCAGTTCAACTTCCTTTGGCTATTGGAAAAATGATGTATTTATTTATACACTTAAATTAATAATAGGTAGACACTGGAAAATGGAGTTGGCTCAACTCTTAGCTATTGGCATTGCAATGTCTGGTAAACTGCACAAGCAGAAAAACTTACGATGGAGGACCAAAAAAAGTGACTTTGCTGACACATGGTTCAACTTCCTATCATTTGTGAACACACACTCAACTCCAAGACCACTGACAACTCATTACTCAACCAACGAAAACTGCTATATCAACAGAATAACTTGTATTTGAGATTTTGTATACCTCCATTTGGGATATTCTTATTTGCTACTGTTTGCTTGTATTATGAAAAAACAGAAATTAAAATATTCTTTAAAAAAAATTACATGACATATTTTAGTCTTTGCTAAATATCAGTCAAATTACAAGTTACTTAGAGGAGCTGTTTGGAAACATGCACTGTAATGTAATGTAAGGGATGTGGGTGGCGCTGTGGTCTAAAACGCTCAGCCTCTTGGGCTTGCCAATCAGAAGGTTGGCGGTTTGAATCCACACAATAGGGTGAGCTCCCACTGCTCTGTCCCAGCTCCTGCATACCTAGCAGTTCGAAAGCACACCAGTGGAAGAAGATAATTAGGTACCACTGTGGTGGGAAGGTAAACAGTATTTCCGTGCACTCTGGTTTCCGTCACGGTGTTTTGTTGTGCCAGAAACGGTTTAGTCATGTTGGCCACATGACCCAGAAAGCTATCTGTGGACAAACGCCGGCTTCCTCAACCTGAAAGCGAGATGAGCGCCACAACCCCATAGTCGCCTTTGACTGGACTTAACCATCCAGGGGTCCTTTACCTTTTACTGTAGTGTAGGGGGGGCTAACCCCCCAGTTAGGGGGGCGTGACTCAGTCCCCCAAGCAGTTTTTCTGCCCTTTCTACAACCCCACCCATTTTAGTGCCCGTAGCCAAAAGAAAAAATGGAATTGGGATAGGCACAACCCGGGGAAGAGCTTCCAGTTTCCTACTGGAGATGCAAATCACCCACTTCCCAGTCATCAGACTGATCATTTGGGCTGTGTGTCTGTTGATATATGAATGGGGTGGGGGCACCTCCACCATTGGCATGCAGCAATCAGATGTTGATTAAGAATGAATGTGGCCCTCAGGCCAAAAAAAAGTTAGCCATAGTACTTTAACACATGTGCACCTAGAATACAGACTGCTGCCCAAACCTGGTAATTTGAAGGGGGCATAATCCCTCGTTTGTAAACTCAAAACATTATCACACAGAATCACCCAGCCATTCCCATGTAGTAGCTTGCAACATGAATGGATGACTCCACACTATTTGTCTTCCTACAACAGCAAACCACATAAAGCAACTGTTTGTTGCAAGTCACTTCACACAAACATATTGATGTGCACAGAGCACATGCCATACATGTAACCTTAAGAAGCCTCTATATGGTACAGTATTAGTTTTGAACTAATCCAAACTAGTCTTAAGAAAAACAACCCATTAATTTCTATCAGCTATTTTGTGTATAAAACCATCAATTTTCTCATATTTTAAACAACTTCATATCATGCTCTACACTACAAAAATAATGCACTAAAAATGCAATAAAAATAAAATGATGCAATAAATGATGCAAATACAAAAAAATATTCAAGTCAACTAAAATGAAAGCAACTATTTTATCAGCCATAAGCATTTATAGTATATACAGTACAACTCTAGGAGCTGTAAAGCAACATGTTAAAACTACAGATTTAAGAAGCATGTTCAATATTCATAGTTTAAAGAAGTGTGTAGGGACTAACAATGAGAAAACTCAGATTTTAGAGTACCTTTTTTTAAAAAAAAAATGCCAACACTTTCAGAGACTTACTAACCAAATCTTTTTATCTTCCTGATTAAGTGATAGAGTACATTTCAAATAAATATTACACCTACAAAAACTTTTGTCTATGAATCTTTCAAACAACAATAAAAGAATATTCTGTCTTGCACTAAAAAAGCTAGTCAACCAAACTTAAAAATAGCCCCTTCTAAGAAACTGTATTTGAGTGGATCTACAAACTTCCAACTCCTCTTAAATTAAGCTAAATAAATGCATCTTGACACCCAACAATAACATTTCTGTTTATATTACAGTCTTTCCTTGAGACAAAAGATCATGCACACACACATCTGCTCTTTGTCATATCAGACATTTAAAGAGATCAGACTACACAAAGGACAGTTAGTCTCCTTTGCATTCCAGCTCCTGCTAAATGCTGTTCAGATTATTAATGGTTACGCACCTGCTTTTGGCGTAGAACAAGGAAGAAACACAAAAACATGGGGAAAATATCGAGACCAAAGTACAAAGGAAATCCGCTCCCTTCCAGGCAGTAGATTTGGAAGCCAGCTCAGCATCCTCTGGCATTACTTGCTAAGTTCAGCATATTTGCTATTTCCATCCTCCTCTCAGTACTCCTCTGCACCATTAGCCTGCCTTACTTTCTAGCATCCTCTTTTCGTCTCACCCTCAAGGGTAACAATCCTGTTACAGCTATTCAGTTCATTAAGTGCTCAGAGACGCAAGCCCCCTAGATATTAATTCAATTCATTTTCTCACAGCCACTGACTCAGCCGTGCACAGTGCAGTACTGACGTCTGACCTCACAGCCTCCTGTAAGCTGAATTCATGCTTACCATTTCCTCATCTCTGAGCAGCCATTGGCTAACAGAGTTGATGGACAGTGTAAGGAACGCATAAGAGAAGAGATGCTTGGTATATTGCCAAATGCCATCTGTGAAGCTATTTCTAGTCCTGCCAGCTTGTCAGATTTCAATAAACTAACAAAACAAGGGAAAAGGTTTATTCTATCACACATCTTTCATGTCTGATTTTGTAGTCATTCAAAGCAACACAAACTATCAAAGAGCTTCATTTGGGATCATATGGTTTGCTTGGATATTTAAAGATATTTAATAAAAGCCACCCTGTTTAGAGATATAGGAGAGAAAGGCAACAGTCAAGATAACTCAGGTTAAGAAACTGCCTGTGCAGAATAAGCAGGAGCCACTGTAACTGCTCTAACCAGACTTTCTTACACAACTTCAATGTTTCTCAGTTATACAATTACAAACCAAGATCTAGGCTGCTGATGTGAGGGGACAAGACTTGCTTGTGGGCTTCCACAGACATCTGGTTGGCCACTGTGAACAGAATGCTCAACTGGATGGGCCTTTGGTCTGATTCAGCAGAGCTCTTCTTAACTCAAAAATGCAAGAAACTATTGAAGCAAACAAATATTTAGCTCTTTCTAACTCCAGAAAGGACGGAAGCCCCTCATAATAAATTATGCTCATCTGTAAAGTGTCACATGACCCCAAATGCTAGATTATTATTTTGTTTGGTTGTTGCAAAAATAATACAAGATTGATAGAGTATTTAATTCTCTAGCAAGCAGCTTCCACAAATGTTCTTCTGCCATGGCATATGTCAGGGAAGAGTTAGAAGTTTCCAGTTTCTCAGAGGGAGAAAGCATTCCCCAAGGGGGGGAGGGGAGCAGTGAATCTAATAGAAGAGAACAGGAGGAACAACAGGGAGGGACCGGCTGTTCCCAGGAAAGTCAAGGGTTAAGTTCTAGCTCAGATTCGGAGGAGGGGAGATACAAGCCAACTCTAGCCAGGAGGTTAGAAAAAAGAGCGGGAAAACAAAGGGAAGGGCGCGTTCGACATTTTGAGAGTGGCTGGTCATGGAGAAGCAGAGCTCAGAAGGTACAGTGGTGCCCCGCAAGACGAACGCCTCGCAAGACGGAAAACCCGCTAGACGAAAGGGTTTTCCGTCTAGCAGGGCACAGTGGTGCCTCGCAAGACGAAAAGAATCCGTTCCGCGATTCTCTTTGTCTAGCGGTTTTTTCGTCTTGCAAAGCAAGCCCATTGACGGCTTAGCGGATTAGCGCTTTAGCGGCTTTTAGCGGATCAGCGGCTTATCAGTGGATCAGCTGATAAGCGGTTTAGCGGCTTAGGAAAAGGGGGGGAAAGGGGGAAAAAACCCACAGGAACTCGCAAGACATTTCGTCTTGCGAAGCAAGCCCATAGGGAAATTCGTTTTGCGAAGCGCCTCCAAAATGGAAAACCCTTTCGTCTAGCGGGTTTTCCATCTTGCGAGGCGTTCGTCTTGCGGGGCACAACTGTATCTGAAATAAGTGACTCTGAGGAATAATATTTAAGAACTGTTTATAAGATTGTTTTGTTAGTACGCAATAAAAAGTTTTATAAAAGAACAAGAAGTGTTTGTGTGGTGATCTGAAGAGGACAACGACCAGGCCTGACAGCATAGTCAGTTTTTGCACTCTGCTTATCTGTGTGCCTTTTTCAAGACTTTTGGTGTAATCAAACAATTGTTCTCACACCCTGAGTCTAGAAGGGGAGCATGCCATAGTTTTGCAGTAGAGTACTTGCTATTGATGGCCCTGTACCCAACTTTGGTAACAAATGTTTGTTTGTTTGTTTGTTTGAGATCTTAAAATGCTTGAAAACAATTTTGTTGTGAGATTTTCCATAATATTCCAAAAAATAAACACAGCATAATGACCCATGTTCTCTGTTCTAAACGTTATCTCCAAATGTACACTTTTAAAACTAAAGTCATGCATTTTTGTGTTTTATACTGTAAACCACCCTGTGATCCTTCAATAAAAGGTGGTATAGAAATCAGAAAACAAAGCTAGTTGCCAATTAAAAGGTAAAGGTAAAGGGACCCCTAACCATTAGGTCCAGTTGTGACCGACTCTGGGGTTGCGGGGCTCATCTCGCTTTATTGGCCGAGGGAGCCAGTGTACAGCTTCTGGGTCCTGTGGCCAGCATGACTAAGCCGCTTCTGGCGAACCAGAGCAGCGCACGGAAACACCGTTTACCTTCCCGCCAGATTTATCTACTTGCACTTTGACGTGCTTTCGAACTGCTAGGTTGGCAGGAGCAGGGACCGAGCAATGGGAGCTCACCCCGTCGCGGGGATTCAAACCTCCAACCTTCTGATCAGCAAGTCCTAGGCTCTGTGGTTTAACCCACAGCGCCACCCAGTTGCCAATTACTTTTATTCATATAATACAATTTTATT
Organism: Podarcis cretensis; assembly: GCF_951804945.1. Classification (NCBI taxonomy): domain Eukaryota; kingdom Metazoa; phylum Chordata; class Lepidosauria; order Squamata; family Lacertidae; genus Podarcis; species Podarcis cretensis. The sequence goes on along the minus strand of NC_137170.1, from coordinate 68,818,302 downwards.
TTCATTTGTATTACTTGCATGATTTGTTACAACAGAATTCGCTGCTTGCAGTTCAGCCTTTTGAACCAAGCCTGATGTCCTAGGCTCAGGGTAAGTAACAACATTTTTTTGCAGTGCCAATGCATATTAAGCAAACAAGCTATTCCAGCTGACCCAACATATCCCCATCTAGTGAAAGCCTGCTGAAATCGGGCTTTATATCACTTCTGGAAATCACCCAGAAATCACCCAGAGCTGAGGACCGAGTGGATTTTCCCAGAAACAGCAAATTTCAAATTGGAAAGTGGCTTCCTAGAATATGCCTGCTCACCATTCTTTTCTTAGATGATTCACAGACAGCTCTGTCGATATACACCAGCTGACTAAGGCCATCTAGGCTAAGGTTACCAGATTTTTTTCAATGAATCCAGGGATATTTTTCAACTTTGATGGATTTTGTATGGGGACTGATTTGTAAATCCGGGGACTGTCCTGGGGAATGGGGACGTCTGGTAACCTTAATCAAGGCAGCATATAAGCACAGTGGCCTCTAAGGTGTCCTGTTAACAGTCTTAAACCAACAGCATGTTTTTAGTGCTAAAGTAGCAATGATACCTTCTGCCAGTAATATTCTAGACTTCTTTTTCCATCTCTGCAATGAATACTTCAATACCCAGCGAGGCAGAGAGGATCATTTTGAAGTACAATGAATGTATATGAACTTCTAAATTTAAAGTTATTACATGCAAAGATGCCAGGTGTTAATTTGCTTAACGTTTTTTATTATGGCAATGCAAGCTGCAAAGCAATTATTTCTGCTATCAAATGCCTTCACCTATTGATTCAGCACAGTAAGAGTCAAGTTATAGAAGAAGAAAAATTATGTAGTTAGACAAGTATGTCAAATGGTCAATGGTTATTCAGATTATTCATTTGACTATATATATTGCCTTAGATGTGTATAATTTATACCTAGTGGCGTACTTGTTTCATTTAACATCTTTCTACCCAGGTAGGTGTTTTTGTTAAGTTTTAGATGACATAATCAATAAGTGGTCAACTGAATTCTGTATTTTACACATTCTCAGATGGCTACAGCTGGCAGAAGTGAGAAGTGATTAACAAGCTCAATAAAGATACAAAAAATGATACATTAACTCAGAATGATGTTTATCATCTGTTACTGAGAGTATCAAACTTTTCAATAGTTTTTCAGAATCAATTTGGATTAAAGTTTTGAGATGCTATACAGCATATGTGCTACCTACCTTGAATGCTTAGAAAGTTTACGGGGTCTACTATGCAATTTTCGATCACAATTCTCTGGATCACTGGAGTTACTGTCATAAGGATGAGGCCGTCCTGCCATTCCACTCCAAGCTTCCTCACACTACTGCTCTGAAAAGCATACAGCCAGCACTCATAACCTACATTAAAAGAGCAGCATTGACCTTTAAAATGCCATTTATAGTAATAAAAAAGCAAAATTAGAAGCATTTTGCTATTTATTCACATGCACCCACACAGTCAACATAACAAGACTTTTAGAAACAAACAAACCTGAACTTGGCAATGGTACAGAGACATTTCCACTATGGGAAGTCAGTTTTAATTATATGCATGAATGTTTGCCGACATGGAACATTGATAGCAGCCTCTTTAATTACCTTTTAATAGTACATACAGAAATGCTTAACTGCACATGCATCAACAGTTTAAGCAAGAAACTCTAGGTTCTTTAATGCATGACTCATAGGAATATCTGTCTTTGACAGATAGCAAAATGTGGTCTCATAGCCTCCCATTTATGCTATAACACTGGAAGTTTTCGCCATTTCCTTTGAATGGCTGGTACCTCCTCTCACCTAATCCAAGGTATGTTTTGAATTTATGCTTTGCCATGAAACCTGTTCAGTTCATTGTCTGAAAGAAGGCAAAAGCGCCCTTCACTTCATCTGATAAGGGTCAAGTTCTTTGAATACTGACCAATAATTAGCATGTATACAGAGCTTTTGAATATTCACAGCATTTCTCTTCAACAGCCTAGATGTCCATATGCATGGAGATAATATCCTGGTTCAGGCTTGCTTAGATTAAACTGGTTTATTGACTTGCTGACTCAACATCACGCTTGCCCCTCTCCCCCCCAAAAAACAATTAGGTACTAGATCAGGTGCTCCACAGCCAGGTCAGTGCGTGTGTACATGTGTGTAAACACAGCCCCAAAACTTGCAAATTACACTATTTAAAAAGCAGGTGCTTGTTTGTTTGTTTGTTTGTATCTGGGCAGTGCTGGGCATTCCCCACTAATAGTATATATTCTGATAAACACTTTGAATCTCAGCATAGTCCTAGTTTCGATCCCCATAAAAATCATCATCTGTTTGCACAGGTGAACAGAGGTGGGGAGGGGAATGAAGTTTCTTTAGACAGTGTAATCATCAGAGCTATTTAAAAAAAACCATATGAAGTATTTCAAAGCCAAACCAGATGTAACAAGTAGTTACTGAATTCACCAACAATCTGCTTCTTTGGTCTACAAGAGAATATATACAATGAAGCTCCGAGCAACGCAAAATTATCCAAGACTTAAAAGAATCAAGACTATAGAGGGCAGGAGAAGATCAAGGGAAGAAAACATCTCAAGAAAAATAGGAAATCATCCATTCACTTAGTGGTGTGACTGAACATGAAGGTGGGTAAGAAAAACAGAGCAAGTAGGTCCTGTGTGGCTTTGAAAGAAATAAAACTGGTAGCCTGCATGATTTGGAGAGGCTGTCAACTGACCACTAAAATATTGTTATCTGGACGGTCAGCTACTTACCATGTTGTGGTAATATGTGAAATCAATAATGTACTAGTTTAGAGGCATCTGCCAATCTAAATGCATTATGCTTCTAAGAAGAACAAAACTATATAATTAACGTAGTGACTTCAGTTTGTTACTGATAAATTACCATTTTAAGTACTTAAGTATGTGACCCTTCAAGTGACCAAGGGTCGACTTTTTGTTGTTTTGACCAGTCAAATGCCACTTCCATACTTTGCCTTCAAGGTATGAAGGCATTCAAAGGCTGCTCTGGGAGAAGGAATTTACTTAAGAGAAAAGAAATCTGCAGAGGGAGGGAAGGCTAGTCCCGTCCTTTTAGAGATGTGAACCCATCTCAAACCAGGACTCAAATTCATAGTACATGTAATAATACTGAAAGCCATTTTTGGCAAGGTCTCTCTGCTGAAGCTACCATAAGAAGGCAGATTTATACAGGAGTATAACTGTTGTTTCTACCTAACTGTCAGACTGTATTTGAATCACAAATATATAGCCCTGATTTCCCTTTGACTTGAAAAAAGAATGTAGTTTGTTAATATACACATACTGGGTCTCTGCTATTATACTCTAAATAGACGAGAGTGGTTAGAGAGAAATGTCATGATAAAGGCTTCATTAAAATCTTAATTCTTTTCATTTCAATTTGTAATTTATACAATTAATCTCAATAAATGCTAACGACAAGAAGAGACTCAGCAAATATCATCATTAGACATGGAAGCTCTGAACTGGAAAGACCATTGTTCAAACTTCACTTGCCTGAATTCCCAAGGTGGCCTAAGGCAAGTTCCTATTCTCACAGTTTCAGTTCCATCTCTACAATATGGGAATGACACTCACTGATTTTACAGTGTTATTGTAAAGTATATTTGAATAATCTGTGAAGTGCTTTGAATAATCTAAAAAATACATAAAAGTTATATTTGTCATATTACATACCCATCATATTAAATGAACCAGTATTAGACTGAGAAGCAATGTGTTACATTTAAGATCAAATCAATCCAATAATGAGACGATCAACTGGATCAGAAGTGTGATCATGTGAAGGAGCAGAGGTGTAACTTTTAGGCAGAAGGCCTTACGCTTCTGGCTCAAAGAGCACTGTATTTAAATATGGGTACTACTGATCAGGCTACTGACATGATCTCATTTCATAGCTTCACCTTATCAGATTTCTAATTAGCTCAGATGTAAATCCAAATACTAGCAAATGCCACAGCTTTCAGAAACTGTAACCATCTCTGACATTATCTAATATCTGTTTTCAGGGCCATTTCAAGCAAGGCTTTCATTTCCCTTGCTTCCAGGCTATTGAAGCTGACTGGTTATTCCTGGTCACTCCACTTTAGTTGGTCCATTTTGCTGACGGTGTTGAACCTTACAAATAAACAATATGCAAGGAACTGAAACTGCTTTAAACTTACAACTTCCCTATACAATTTGAGTTTTCCTGAAATTGGTTTTGCAATTCTCATGTCATGGGATAAAGGTGTCTGTCTGCTTTATCAAGGACAGCATCAGCGACATTGAGAACTGGGACAATCCTCCCCCTGGACTCCTTCTATGCCTTAGGCTTCTGCAACACTTTTCTAAGTCAATGCTCTTATAGGTAGATCTTTGTACTGTACAACTTTTCCAATGGAGGAAGCTCCTCCCCAGTCTTCTCCCTCCCTGCCTGGATTCTTATTATCAAGACACACACGCTTGTCTTTATCTTCCCAAGGGCTACATTTATATTTTCCCCAACAAACAGATAGTGGCTTGTATTTTCATTATAAAACTCTGTAAAGTACACCATCACAGGCATGGATAGCACCACTATGTAGCTAAATAAATGAATTTTGAACTAGATGGTGTGCTAACCACTAAACTCTGGGCTCTTTCTACGTAACAAGTGAAGGGACAATACCTGAAAGATATGGGGCATTAACAAAGCAACAATGCTTTATTCCACTTTACTGTATCTTTTTTAAGGAAAGGGCTTTAATAGTGCTGTGCTGTTTTTATTGGTTTTATCACTTGTAATTTAACAGATTTGGTTTTTATATTGTTTTCATTCTACTTGAGTTTAATTATTTTTAATGATTATTTTTATATGTTCTTAGCTTTTTGAATTTTATCTGTCTTGTTCTAATTTGTAAGCAGCCTTGAGTCCCAGTATGAAAAGGCAGGATATAAATATAATCCTCCTCCTCCTAATTGTAGAAAGGTGGTGTAATCTGAACTAGCATAATCAATGATGTCAGAACTTGCTGCTATTCCAAATTCCATTCAGGAGGCTGGGGGGGGGGGGGCTACTGTCACCTGAACTGGCAGGAAAGTGTGTGGGTCAGTCCTAAGCATTTAGCCCAAAGTCACACAATATGACCAAGCTAAAAGTTTAGAATAAGTATAAGTTTCTCCTTGCCCCATTCTACCACACTCTGGAATGCCCCTTTTGGGGTCTTACATCAGCATAAATTGTACTGCCCGAGCCACAGACTAAGCCAGGGTGAGATCAGCCTTACTACTGTTGTCTATTTGCTGGTAACCTCTACGTTAGATTACTGCAATTCATTTTACATAGGGCTGCTTCTGATAATGGTTCAGAAACTTCAGCAGGTGAAGAATTTGATGGCCAGGCTACTTGCCAGGGCAAGATGGTATGAACACATTACACTGATCCTGGCCCAATTGCACAGGCTGTCAACTAGTTTCCAGGCCAAATTCAAAGTGCTGGTTTTGACCTATAAAGCCTTAAATGCCTCAGGACCAAAAAACCTCAAGGACCACCCCTCCCCATATGAACTGACACGGACCCTGCAATCACCATTGGGAGCCCATCTTTGTGTGCCTCTACCACAACACAAGAACGGGCCTTTTTCGCAGTGGCTCCCCGAAGGAGGCTTGGCTGGCACCTTCATTATACACCTTTAGGCACCAGGTGAAAGTTCCTCTTCAACAAAGCCTTTGGCTGATTATCCTTTCAAATGTGTTTGTGGGTTATTGGTTTGTTTGTTTTTCTTGTCCTTATTATGTATTTCGTGTTTTTATCTTGTATTTTATGCTGTGAAGTGCCCTGAGATCTTTGGAAGAAGATATAACTATTTAATAAATAAAAATTAAAAATCTACCTGACTCAACTGGGAAAGACTAAGATCTGCCAAATCCAAACACTCGTATCCCAGCAAATCTTGGGTTAGTTACCGACTCTTCTTCCCCTTTCCTTTTCATCTGTCCTCATCTTCAAACATCTCTTCCCCATTTACCCTCACATTCTCTCTTCCTTGTTTCTTCTTACATGTCATCACCCTCCCTGTCCCACGGTACTAAATAGATGATTGGGGCCAGATAGGCTTGTCTGATGGAGTAAACTTCTCTAGGTTCAAGTCATGGCTTTCATACAAGATAACTGACACTTTATGACATAGTTTTGCACATGAAATTACATTATGTCAAGAAACTTCCTCTGGAGAACTTTTATCAATTAGCAGTTTATTTGTTCCACTGTGATATATAGGGAACCAGCCTCTTAAGACAACTGATGGAATGAGAAGGAGGGGTGGTAAAGCATTCTGCTGCTTCAGAATAATGAGGAGCTTACGCCAGTTAAGATACATTAGTGTAATGTTGAAGTTTTAGGAAACAGCACCTTATTTTCTTTTCCAGTTTAAGTCATTGTCTAAAGTTCTACCAAATATCCATTTGGACCGTCACAAAGTAAACATTTTAATAGCTGGTTTTCTATTTTAATGAAAGTTTTCATCATGTTTAACAGCATGACATCCCTTTTAAGTGGGCCGGGAGGACACATTTGTTTTCCAAGGCCTTCAGTGATTAATATAAACTGAACTGCAAAAGTGATACTGTGGTTTGGTTTTGTGTATTTAGGTATTTGTTGAGGTTATGTGCTGGCTTTTAGTAATGTTTATTTACTTTCTTATCTATCCCAACCTTCCTTACAAACAGAAGCACAGAGCAGCTTACAACTTAATTAAAATGCCATTTAAAACATTCCACAATAATAAAGAACTGAACAACCATTGTTAAAACTATAATATCACATCTTTAACTGTTGTGTTCCTGGGACAGCTAATTTTCAAATATCTTTTTATGTTATGATGAAGACATTTTAAATGTTTTAAACTATATTGTGTTGGTTGCATTTTGTAAGTCACTTTATGATGGTTATTGAAAAGCAGGTTATAAATACATAATAAATTACAGGCATTCTTTAAAGATCTGAGCAGCCAAAATGTGTTGCATTACCAATATTGTGGCACCTGCTAAGATTATTGGGGGTACTTCTGGATCCATAGCTGTCACTTGAGGCTCAGGTGGCCTTGGTGGCAACAAAGCACCTTCCATCAGTTGTGGCTGGTGGCCATAGCTGCACCTTTCAGCTATGCTCTGGTAACCTCTAGGTTAGATTACTGTAATACATTATACATGGGGCTGCCTCTGAAGATGGTTCAGAAACTTCAGCAGCCAGGATGCTCACCAGGGCAAGACGGTTTAGCATATAGTGACACTGGCTGTCAGTTAGCAATTGAGCCAAATTCAAACTGCTGGCAATACCTCAAGGACTGCCTCTCCTCATATGAACTGTCCCAGACCCTGCAATCATAATCTAAGGCCCTTCTTCATGTGCCCCCTCTACAAGACGTCTGGAGGGGGGCAACTGTTCTGTGGGCTTTTTTTGCGGCGGCTCCCTTGTTTATGGAATGTTCTCCCCAGTGAGGCTCACCTGGCACCTTCACTACATATCTTTTGGCACCAAGCAAAAACTTTCCTCTGTAACCAGGACTTTAACTATTTGTGGCCTTTTAGGAGTGGGTGGGATTTTTTAATGTACAGTATTTAATTTTCCTCTTGGTTTTATTGTATCTATGTGGGGTTTATTGTCTTGCTTGTTTGTCTATAAGTTGCTTTGGGTTGCCCTAGGCAACATAAAGTGACTAACAAATTTAATAAACTATAATAATAATCCACAGCAGCATGTAGTTATTTTTAAGAATTATGGACATTTTGCCTTTATGCCCAATGCCTCTAGGAATCACATTCTTGCTACTGATATTTACATAATTAAAATGCTCTCATAAATATATTCTTGTTTCTGTCCGGATTTAAGTCTCTTCTTTTACTTACCAAAGCCAGAATACTGTTCTACATTACTATGATGAAGGGGGCATTGTTGGAGGAGGCTGGAGAGAAATTAATGAAAAATTGTGATGGAGCATCTCCCAAAGTAAGGCAAAAGGGGAAAAAAGCATACTAGTTTAGTAGTTGCAAATATTCTGTGAAAGGAAAATAATGAAGTTGTAGGTTTTGAAGAAGCAGAGCAGATGAAGAAAACATAAAGGCCTGTTGTGCAAAATTCCAGGATCATAAGTGCTAACTGTTTTACAATAAAACGGGATGTTTATACTACAAAAGATACATGGTGTCTCACTGAAGCACCACACAGATTTAATGAGGCTTAAAATCTCTATTTAGGCAAGAATAACATTTTTTAAAATATTAATGGCGATATCCAATATTAGCTGTACTCAGAGCAGACCCACTGAAATCAAAATATGACTAGGGTTGGATGTCATCCATAATTTACTGTCATGTTACAATCCAGTAGATTAGTCTGAGGCGCTTTCTATTATTTTCCAAGAAGTGTATAGCCTAAACACAAATCTAAGTTAAGTATGTATATATTTGAACAAGTCCATTAATACACCCAAATTGTTTTGAAATATAAGAAAAGTACTCAAATATTTTACATGTCTTAAGTATCTATGGTTTAAAACTTTTAACACTGCAAGAATAAAAGGACTGACAAAATGGCCACATTCACACACAAGCCAAACCGCAGCTTAGCAGAAATGTGTAGGCTACTGGAGAGGAGAGGAAATTGTAACCACTTTGTTCCTTCCTAGTCCTAAAGTCAGTGCAGTGTGTCAGCTAAGCCAAGGTTTGGTTTACCATGTTATGTGAACCAATAACTCCTTTCCAAAAGAAAGAAACTGGCTAAGTATCATCTTTTGGAATTTAATTTTTGTCAGATGACGGATGCCAACAACAACAATTTATAAAGAAGGTATGTGGCATGACATCAAAAGTATTGTTAGAAAATATTTTTCAAAATACTGAAATACAATACTAAACAAAAACAGTGGCACCAACTAAGTTACATGAATGACACAAGGATCAAAGAATAAATGATAAGTCTGGAACGAGTGATGTGACAGATATGGGGATACTGGAATTACTGGACCCAACTGCATTCTCCTGTACTGGTAGCCAACTCTAATAATAGTAATAAAAAAAACTACAAACGACACTGTAAATGATTTGTGGCACAAACAACATCCCTTATCTTCCCAAGTAAACATTAGAAATATTTTAAGCCTGCTCTCTTTAGAACACCAAAGTCAGAATAAACCACAGAAAGAGCAGCACATATATTAGGAAAATTACAAGGCAACTTTCCCCATAAATCTATGTTTTCCGTTAAAAAATTCAAAACAGTCCAACTTTTTTGAGTACAGTATTGTATTCTTAAAACTCTCCCCCCCCCCCCACACAAGCTCTCCACCTCCTCATCCTGGGCTTTCCCCAATATGCCCCCCAACACCTTTCCAGAAGGGCAGGATGTGGCAAAGAAGGGGGCAAAGGTGAGCTACCCGTGACAAGGCACTTCTGTGGGAGCAGCCATACGCCCAACAAGCCCGTCGGTGAGGAGAGGAAGGAGGGCACTGGGAACCGGGAATCACCACGAACGAGGCCGTAAACAGCCTATAAATAAATTAATAATAACAACAAGTACCACCACCACCACCTCAATCCCGCCCTTCCTTCCTCGCAACTCTTTGTGGTCCACATGGGTTTTAAAACAGATACCCCCCTCCTAGAGAAACCTGTCTTGCCGCACTTGTCAGGTAGACGCAGATACACGCGCATCTGACGCGCGTCACGCATACACTCACACAGTCAGGTATGCGCGTGTACACACACAAACGTACCTTAATACCACGCGGCACTCACCACCACACGTACCCGGCTCCCCAACAACCGCTGACCCTCCTCATTTTATAGACCTCCCTGGTAACGGCCACCCACCCTCCGCCAGCACAGACGAGCAGCGCCCACCTGCCCCAACCTGGCCGCCACCGCGACGCTTCGGATCTCCGGCTCAGACTCGCTTCCGTGGGAGAAAACAACCGGTGGCCGCCGCCGCCGCCCGCTGTCCTGCCTCCGCCTGCCGACCACCGTCTCCCCGACCCTCCCATTCTGCCCCAACCAACCCCCGGGGGGGAAGCTTAAAGGGCCTCCCGACGCCCTCCCACTTTCCTCACCTGCTGCGCCCCACGACGCCCGGGCTCCAGCCTCGCCGTGCTTCCCCCTCACCGCCGCCGCCGCCACCGCCTCTCGCCGGCAACTGTCGCTGCTACTAGGCCCCGGCCGGCCGTCTGCCCCTGCTCTCGCGAGAGGTAGGCGCGGAAAGCTCGCGGGGCGTCGCCTGGCAGCAGGGAGGGAGGAGAAGCGGGTGGAGAGCGCGAAGCTCGCTTACCGCGCGAGGGCTGTTGCAGGCGGCTTGCCTCCGAGGCGGGGGAAGGGGGGCGCGGGTTGGCTGCTCCGCGGCGGCCGGCTCTTCCTGCAGGCGCCTGCCGCGTTCGAAGGAAGCGGTGGCTGCAGCGGCGGCATCGTCGCCCCTCGGCGCTCTCTTCTCTAGCCCCGCTCCTCTGGTAGCAGCGACGTCTGCTCCTTCCTCCGTCCTTTTCCCGAATCTGCTCAAGTGGACGGTCGTCCCCCGAGAATTGGGCATCAGTGGAGGATTGTGACGGCGCTTCTTTCATTTATTTCACTTTATTGTATTTTAATATTTTGCTGGAAGCCGCCCAGAGTGGTTGGGGAAACCCAGCCAGATGGGCGGGGTAATAATAATAATAATAATAATAATAATAATAATAATAATAATAATATAAACACGCTCGGACCGTGTGTAAGCATGACCGGCGCCTGGCTATTTGGCGCCCTAGGCAAGGCTAACTACTGGCACATCTCCACAACCCAAAAAGCATATTTGCTAACTTCAGTTTTCAGAAACAGATGTCTTGCAGGAAAAAGAAATGAGAAGCACAACCGTTGAAGCTGCTAAGTTTATTTTAAATTGCAAGAATCGGTGAAACAGCAAACTTTGATTATCTTTCTCAAATCCAAAACTGTTTAGAAACGTTGAGCACATTGTCCAGGAGTTTTTGTTGTAGTATGAAGAGAAGAAGCGTAGACTCTGAAAGTTTTCGAGCTATTGCTGTATAGGTCCACAGCACAGATCTTAAGCATCCATATCTTTGTTTCCATTGAGCATCAGTGATTTCTCCAAATTCTTGCAGGCCTTCAGTACATCTTGATTTTTTTGTTGTTGATACTGTATATATCACAGAGAAGGCCAAATAGGGAATTAAAGTGTGGTGGCTGTTGGAATCTGTTTTCAACAGGCTGTTATGGTCGTGTTGTGAGACAGCATAGCAGAAACCTAACTTTGGATTTCTGATTCGGATCTTGCAGTGCCTTTTCTTGGGCCACAAATTTAAACTGCTGTTTCTTTCTCCTTTTTCTAACTTGTTCTTTCTCAAAAGTTTGGTAGTATTTCTAGTTCCTTTGCAATCTCAGTAGCGTCTATTAAAACTTGTTGAAAACCCTCATCACTTCTGCAGCCCACAAGTTAATTCTAATCTACTAATTACTGGTACTTCATAAATGATAAAATTATTTAAAATTTAAAAAAATCAGAAATTTATAAGATATAACAAAAACTGTGCCCATCAAAGGTTAGTACTGTGCTCCTTCTGAGGTCTGTGCCCTAGGTGGCTATCTAGTTGGCCTTAATAATAATATCAGCCCTGGGTGTGAGCTCAACAAGTTGCTCTTCTTGGGCAAGTCCTTAACGCCTTATGTCAGGGGTTTTGCAAGTTGTGAACCTACAGGTGTTGTTGGACTCCATTTCCCATCAGCCTCAGCCAGCACTGCCAAGGATCAGTGCTGATGGAACTTGTAGTCCAGCAACATCTGTGGGCCCTTAGGTCAAAGCTTAGTTCCACATAACCGCCACTCCTACTCCTGCCATAATTGATTTCTGATTTGTAGTCCAGTTCAATGCATGGTTACTTGGAAGGGCAGAGCATATATCTGGTAGGGAACTTACCTTAGTGGTACAATGCATGCTTTGCATGCAAAAGGTCAAAGGTTCAACCACCAGCAACTTTAGGTAGCCTGCTTGTGTCACCAGAAACAAAATGGGTAGGTTGTGCTCAGCTGAGAAGCAAATGGAATTTGGAGCGTAGCAATGGAGGCCACCCACTGAAACGTCACCACACTGGTAGCAAACTGCTCAACAAAAATAATATGCTAAGAAGCTGCCACATCAGCAGTGACTGCAGATGTAAAAGAGGTTATTTTTAGTTATCCAATTTTCCATGGTAAGGGGAAACTAAATTGGGGTGGGGGGAATACTAGCTGGCATTTTTATTTATCTTGTATGGATGCTGTGAATAACTTGTGTGCATAAGTAACACTGATCCTACAATGAGCTCTCATCCGAAAGAGTTTCATCTGTGAAACTCTTAAAAGATTTCTCCACATGCTAGCACTGCTGGTCCACACGCTAGCAGACTAAGCCAGCTAAAAATGGCTCTTGTGACTTTGTCTTTAGGGCTCCTGCTTTGTTTGAAAAGCTTAATCATCTGTCTGTTCTGCCTGAAGATAATATCACTATGGGAGCAAAGTCCTTGAATGATTACGTTTATTTTTTTCAGCTACAATAATGACCTCTAATGGCAGGACTGTTGAGATGTTTCTTATTCTTATCCATTATATCTTGTTTTGTTTGGGCCCAAAAAGTGGCATGGTTTGGGCCAAACTCTTATCTTGATACCAAATCGAAATATGGCTAGGTCAATAAGGAGGGAGTAGGATAGACACTGCAGATAGACTGCCTCTCTCTGCCTACGCAAAACCGCACAGTTAACTCATCAAAATATAATGCTAGAGCATGCTGTTATGTATTGCAAGTAATTACAGACATTGTGGTGCTCAGTAAAAAATTTCCATTGTTGTCTCCTAGTTCTTCTCATGGTGTCATTGCAATAAACTTAAACAGCTGAGACTGGACTGGTCACAAACAGATGCATATTTGTCATTACCACTTGCAGAGCACAATTTTCACCCCTGGTAGGGGGCCACAGCTTGAGCTGCAACTGTCAAATGGAAAACCATGCACTTGGTGTTTTCTTCCTAGCATTTGAACATGTTACAGGGGGAGCTTGTCCTCTCAGAGTTATCCCTGCTCCCCCCGCCATGTTTTTTATCGTGTTTCAAGGTTAACATAAATACTTTGTTAGAATCATAGAATCTTAGAATTGGAAGGGACTACGAGGATCATTTAGTGCAGCCCCCTCCAATGCAGGCATCTTGCTCAACATGGGGCTCGAACCGAGACCTTGAGATTAAGAGTCTCATGCTTTACTGACTAAATACAGTAGGATGGATCCAGAATAAAAGGTGGGATTCAACTAGTGACTCCCATCAGTGGACTTCCACTTGCACAATGAGACTTCACCCCTCTCCTCTCCTTCCATGTCCACCAAAATTGGCTTGGGGAGGGGGGCAGGAGAATATTCAGAACGGCTTACAGGGGGTGAAGAGGGAAGATTGTTTCATCTGGCAAGCCAAAATGCTTGCCCTGCTTCAATTAAGACATTAGCACAATGATGAAGCCATCCCTAAGTTAGTTGAACCTATCCCCACTGAGTTGAATAGGAACTTAGTCAAAACTAATTTTTCATACTGATCTCTCCCCCTGCCATGATAGTATACTGATCTCAATGACAACTTGGTTCAACTAAGCTGAATAGTTTTATTTTCCGAAATTATGAGAAAGTGCATGTATAAATAATGACAAAAAGACCAAAGGTTCATGCTTTTCAACTACTACTGTCCAAGAGCTTTTGGTCCATTTTATTTGACAATTCATTAGCAAGATACAGATATAAAGGAATAAAGATACATTTGTGTAAGTTAGACATGAACATACAGCAAAATAATAAATAGAAAGTGCATATTAAGGTCTTAGTCCCACAAACATACCCTATCTCATGTCAGAACCTTGCTCCCACATGGAATGCCATTTGAATGCAGTTCTCTGCAGGTTCAAGGGTCTGTAGTAATGTATTGTCTGTTTGCAGAAACATGTCTTTAGTAGGGGTCCAAGATAATATTCTGACCCTGAATCGAAGCTTTGCCACTGATTTAAAGGGAGCCAGAATTTTCCTTGCTGTCTAGATATAATGAATGTCAGCTCACTATTTGCAAATACACTTCTAGTCTAAAAATGGCGGATGTGTTTTGACATTTATTATTTATTCACCAACTCTTGCAAAATGCATGAGGTGCCACACGTACAAACAGGTGAGACAGACATAAAAGCAACCATACTGGATTAGGCCAGTGCAGAGTAGCAGCGTCTGATCTTCCTTAAGTCTCACGTGAAAAAGAAACATCTTCAACTGGAAGTTTGTGGCTGCTGAGAATGCAAGATTATGGCCTCCATCTCAAATCTTGCACCATCTGCATCTCCAGTCCTGGATCAATTTGGGCAGTTGACTATATGTGCCCCATGATGCGTCCCTGATGTTTTCCCCTTATAGCGTAGGATTGTGTGCATTTTTACTCAGAGCAAGTCTCCACTAAGCAAGAATTTATAGGATTGTAGCCTCACAAATTTATGTTGATGTACTTCCTTTGACTTGAATGGGGCTCCCAGGTAAATACATTTCAGATCTGGGTGCCGGGCTCTGATTCAAAGCACACTTACTTGCAGGTAAGGTGCTCAGAGGCACATTTTGGGCTCTGGGTAAGCAAGGGCTACAAACATCCACCCTGGTGTTGGAGAAGCCTTTGTACGTGTGGTAGGAAATGTGCTCGGGGCTTGCAATGAATGTGGCAGCACATCCTCATACTGTGCTCCATATACTCATGCGGTGCGTCCAAGTCTCAAGTCCTATCTACACTAATGTGTGTTTTATGCCAGCTTAACTGCCATGGTTTGACCTAAAGAATCCTGGGAACTGTAGTTTGGTGTGGCACCGAGAGAAGTCTCTACAAGAGAGCTCTAGACTCTCCGCCAGAACTACTGTTCTCAGAGTTCCCCGGGGAGAGTCAGTGACAGTTAAACTAGATTTAGTCTGCTCCATGAGCGTGCTCCTTCGTTCCATATGGCTTTATGAAATAAAGTGCTGATAACTTGAGCCTATGAGCTTAAATATTTTACAAGCTAGCGTACTCTACAGGTATTAGAACACACGTCCCTTCCGATTTGGTTCTGCTGTGCACATTTATCTAACAATCCGAGTTCGCTGAATCTCCCATGTCTCCCCAAAAGCCCTTCGTCAGTTTGCATTGGTGCCAATCCAAAAGCCACTCAGGTCTCCTCTGCTTTTGCTTGTCTCCGTTACTTTCTCTGGGAAAACCCATTGTTTACCACTGAATCAGAACAAACGTCAATCCACAGAAAAACCAATGGACGTTTGTTCTGATTCAGCAGCAAACAGCTGTTTGTCCCATGGGAAAGTGGTGGGACGAGCCCTTAGTTTAGCACATTTGGAGACTTACTGAAATGTATGGTACCTTTGCAGGACGGCTACTCGTTTCTGGATAAAAACCATTGTCAATTTCTTAAGCTATTCAAATTTTACCAGTGACCGTGTATTAAGAATGGGGACAATTCCAAATCAATGTTTTTGTGCCATCTTCCACACACACACACACACACACACACACACACACACTGCTGATTCACATTATTGTCTCCATGAGAGATGGGAGTGAAAGCAGATCTCCACAGCTACTGCCTGCCTGGATACAGGAGGCTACCATCTCCCAGAAACTAAGACAGGGACTGTAACATCCCAAATTGATGCCTGGACTTCTCCATGCCACTCCCTTTCCTAACTGCCAGGAGAAGGCAACAAACTGCATTATTTCAACAAGCTGGATAGAAGATGGTAACGGGTGGGTGCCGGCACCAGCTTACCCTGCCAGAGGATTAATGGATCCAACTGGCTTGTCTGTGTTGCCTCCATCTGGAGATCCAAATGAGTGACCTGGGCAATACATGCTCTTCATTCATTTGGACATGTCATTACAGCAGCAGACCAATGTGTCAGGCTCAGTAGTAGAGCACTCAAGAAGTGTAGGAGATATCCTTGGGGAGGTAAGGGTCCCTCTCATGCCACCTACCCCAATAATGGAAGATAATAATGTAGACTGCTCAGTTTGCACCTGCCTTGCAATTCACCTGGTAAGCCATATGAAGAGCTGAAGAAGTAGTGTGTGAACCCAACCCCCACTGACATGTACACTAGGAGAAATGAGATGTACAGCAGAAGCACACCTAATCCCCATGCAGACATGCCCTTAAACATCATTTTATAAACAATAAATAACAAAATGCCCTAATTGCTCACTACTGTATGCACTTAGCTGGAAAGACAACACTATCGACCCTCTCACTGGAGTCTTGTTTTGAAGGTGGCATCTCTATAATTTTTGTTAGAACCCACTGCTTTCTTTTGCAGCTTTGCCTGCAGGTCATCAGGGAGCAACCTCCAGCTTCGGACCTCACGGGCCTTAACATCCACTGCTCCTGCAGCTTCATCAGCCTGGGGGTCATGGTGCACGGTCTGCAGTTTCTCAAGGAGCCAGTTTTGCCTGTTTGCCGAATGCAGGTGTTCCCCCAAATTATGCATCATTTGCATTTCACTCACTGACCTCTTCCTGTAATACAAATAAATAAGGTGGGATTTAAAACAAGCACATAGCATTAACAGCCCAACCTTTGGATGGAGAAAAGCAAATAAATTTCCTTCGTTTAAGTTTGTAATTAATGCATCTGTTACCTCAAACCACACAATGCCACTGTTTGTGTAGCAATCTAACCAGTACTTGCTTGTAAGCCTCTCTGTCTAAGTGAATTCCATCCCTAAAAGCCTAGCCATTTTGTTTGTCCTTCCCCACAGGGACATCTTAAGCATATCTGGCACAACAAAAAAATTCCTTCCAGTAGCACCTTAAAGACCAACTAAGTTAGTTCTTGGTATGAGCTTTCGTGTGCATGCACACTTCTTCAGATACACAGATCTGTGTATCTGAAGAAGTGTGCATGCACACGAAAGCTCATACCAAGAACTAACTTAGTTGGTCTTTAAGGTGCTACTGGAAGGAATTTTTTTGTTTTGACTATGGCAGACCAACACGGCTACCTATCTATATCTGGCACAGTTGTGCAAAGCTCCCTCCGGGAGGACAGCGCTGCCAGTGGGGCTGGAGGAGGCAGGCAGCGGCTGGAGGGCAGGTCCTCTGGCAGGGAAGAGGCGGAGGCCTGGACGTGGCACCTCCTGGCTCAGCTGGCCACTTTGTGCTGTGGTGGCCACGGCAGACAGAGGCTCTGGGCGAGGCGGAGGTGGGCTAGGGTGGCGAACTGATGCCAGGAGGTGCCACATCCAGCCTACACCTCTTCCCTGGTACCCTCCAGAACTTGGCGCCCTGGCGCCCCGCACCACTAGCCTCTGTGGGTAAGACGCCCCTGCTTCCCCAGCTTTGTTGAGACAGGATGTCTGGTTTCCCACACACACACCCCTCTCTCTCATCTCTACTCATCCTGTGAATAGTTCCTGCATGGATGAAGTTTTTGAACTCTAGAAACTTTAAGTAATTGCTTGAATCTAATTCACCCAGGCAGCAAAGTTTGCTAACACCTTTAACTGCACCTATGGGCCAAAGTAGACATGAGTTCACATAATTAGCAATTCCTTGACTTTTATTTTATTTTATTATTTTTTTTTTTTTGGAGTTAAAAGGCATTCAGGTGGGAGGTAGTTCCTGGTTATCACTCTGGTAGGATGTTTCAGGACTTCAACTCTTTTCTCCCGCCTGTGGCCCCAATTCTGATTGGCCCCTCTACACCTTTATATTTGTATCAAGAGGAATTCTTCCTTGGAACCAAATGGGGCCTCATCAGGATTCCAGTCCATCTAGTGGTCCCCATGATGGATTTTTACTCACAAAAAAATATTCATGCAATTTACTGAGGTGATCAGAGCAAGAAGCAGCAGCAGTCAGCTGCCACCCCATCATGTCTAGAATATGTTGCTCATTAACTCCTTTCACTTTCTAAACAAATTCAGCAATATACTGTACTTACACCACAGCCTTCCCATCGGAGTTGGCAAAGAAGCAGACTGCCCATAAAATGATTGCACTTTTAGCCATGTCTCTGATTGAAGTCATGATAACTATAAGAGATGAAAGAAAGTTATCACATGGTTGGATTGAGTTAGACAATATGAGATATTAAATAGAATGCTATACATAAATATCAAAGCATTCAAGAAGGTGATGTTCAGGCAAAAGACTGTGTAATGGTAGTGTATTTTTTTTATTTGAACAAAGAAGCAAACTGGGGAACAACTTCACTTCCCCACACTTTGTAACACCTTGGCTAAGCCTATTAGTTTCTCTCCCTTATAGTTTCCCCAGATTAGACTGAAGAGAACAGTACAGAACATTGGTGTTTATTAAAATAAATGTGATTTGTCTATTCCATACAGCCACTTGAGGTATTGCAGCCAGCCATTACGAGATTTGTCCAGTGAAAATAATTCTCCATCATATTCATATGCCAGCCATACAAGGGGAGTGCCCTTTGCTTCATTAGCCACCCTCTATGAAATGAAAAATACTGCATGGGCAATGAACATACAAACATAACAAAAGCCTGCTGGATCAGACCAATGGCCCATCTAGTCCAGCATTCTCACAGTGGCCAACCAGGAGCCAATAGGCAGCCCACAAGCAGGGACTGAATGCAGTGGAATTGTACCCCAACTCAAATAATATTTTGTTACAGTGATATTTTTACACAGGAATGCCTGTTTAAAAATATATGAAGTGGATTTTAGTGGTCTTGCCCTTGATGGATATTGACGCAACAAGCATGAGGGCTTGAAAATGCACAATACTTTACTGATTCTGTGAAAACGCCCGCATGATTAAAGTCATATACCTTGGTTGACGAACACCTTGCGACTCAAACATTTTGGCTCCCGAACACCGCAAACCCAGAAGTAAGTGTTCTGCTTTGCGAATGTTCTTTGGAACCCGAATGTCCAATGCGGCTTATGTGGCTTCTGATTGGCTGCAGGAGCTTCCTGCAGCCAATTGGAAGCGGCACCTTGGTTTCCAAACCTTTTAGAAGTTGAACGGACTTCCGAAACAGATTTTGTTCAACTTCCAAGCTACGACTGTACACGGAGACGCTTAAAACATATGATTGCTCTGCACCTGTCCAGCATAAGGAACAATCTGTCCGGCATAAGGAACAAAATGAGCCGTCCAAAAATAAATAAATGAGCCCAGGGCAATGGCCCCTCTTGCCCTGCCCATACTATGCCCATGCATTTTGAAACTCACTTTAAACTTTAAAGGAATATTTTAAAGATCTAACAGCCTACATTTCCATGCTTCACTTTGCTGCATATTTTGTGACTTTAATACTCTGCTGGGATTCTCTCACACATTACACCACTGCTTAACTCAATTTTGGCGTATTCCCTGGTGTATGACGAGTGTACATGGAAGGAGATGGCTCTGAGACATTCCAGCCCAGGTAGCTAGGGAGGGAGATTCAAGATGGGAGAGCCACACAAATCACATGCTGAACTCTACATATTCTACCCAGACTAAATTCTCTGTCAATTTGCGTTAATTTAGATCTTAATAGCATTGTGTCCCTTGATCCCATTAAGCTAAGGTTAAGCCCTGTCAAGTCCCACTGATTTTAATAGTAGAGATTTAAGCATGTTGATGAATCAATGGGCCATAAAATAGCACTGGGTTGTGCCTAGTGATATTAGCTTGCCTGTTTCTTGTCAAATGGCATCACAGACAAAAGAAAGGCTTGTTTCTAACCTGATTCTGGCTTGCTTATGCCATAAACTCCCCCTCACTCAGAGATTCATTGTGACATAGATAAAACTGCAGCAAACTCTTTCTTTTCTTTTCTCTACCTTCCTTATGGAAAGGAAATCACATTTCCTTTTGCTTTGCTCCATAAAGTTTATAGGCACAGAAAATCTGGTGCTCAAGCTACATGCCGGCATAAACCCATCACAATCATTGGATGTTTCACTGACAGAGCGCTGTGAAAATCTCTGCAGTGATCAGTATTGCTGCTGCTGATGCAAGGAGCAGAAAGAAAACAATCTGAGCCCAATTTCAAGTCTAGCTTTACATTTTGGAGTTATACTAAGAAAAAAGAAACAGCAGTAAGATCCCTAATAACTTTAATTAAAGTTTTCAATGTGTTTTTTAAAAGCAATACCTGTGATGCATATTATTTTTTACTACAGCGGCATAAGAATACCTATAGTTACATCTTATATGACTATGATCCAAACAGTTCCACGTTATTTACATGATTATTGAACTAGTCAATAGGTTTCCATCGTAGCAAAAGTCTCCCTTACAGATTTCAGAAGCTGCTGGTTAAAGAAACAATTTAGACTGGCAGTCATAAGCCTCTGTTGACATTCCAATAATGGATGAAACAATTGATTTTGATTTTGCTACAAATAATTGCTTTCAAAAGAAAATAGAAAAAGTCCTTACCAAAGTTTCTCAAGCAGGTTTTCCGCAGAAGTTGATTTAAAATCTGCTTAATTGGTCTAGAAGACTTCTAAGTAACTAAGGAGCTCTTTTATTGTCTCAGTTGATGTCACTCCAAACACACCCCCTGACCCTCATGTACCACCCATCATGTGCTTTTGTTAATGGGGCATTGAAAGAAAAGAAAAGTTGAGGGCAAAATACAGTAACCTGGGCAACTTCAAAAGAGTTTGACTTTTAGGGAATCTTAGCTTAGGGTTGGAGAAAAATGCATTATAAAGAAATTATGTCATTGGGTTAATTAATTAATGATCAGCTCTAAATGTTAATGAGCCCACGGATGACTAAAAACGGTTACATTTGTGAGTGAGTTACAAACAGCTAATAAAATAAATGCCAAGCTCTAGAAAACTTTTACCAGCGTGCTCAACTTCATTAAATCCAACCTATTCAAGTCAGGAAAAGGAAAAGCTACACAGGTGTCCTGCTGACTATTGTAACACTAAAAAATGATTTTAAGTACAAATTGCAACACAGGGAACAATCCCGTAGCCTAACTTTCAACGTCATCGGTTACCCACACTGCAACATCAACATAAACTTGCTGTGAAAATTTAAGCGAGTCTTGCTGTGAAAGCTATGAAATCAGACGAGAGGACACCAGTTACTGGAACGTTTTATTTCCTTCCTTTTGGAAACAATGAAAAATAAAGTAGAACTGTTATTAAGCCAGACTTTTCACCTAAAAGCAAGCATTCCCCCCCATGCAGCAGCTTAACTATTACAATAGAATTAAAGCTTTAAATTAGGTATCTTGGTTCTGCACAAGCAGAACACGCTTTCCTCAGTAACTGAAGGCTGCATTGTTTTGTTTTTCAGACTTTTTGCTGCTTGTTTTCCACCATGGCAGGTGACTTGGCTCACTTGCTTGAGTTATTTATATCTCTTGATTGTGCAGGCAACATTTTGAGTTCACTGATTCTCCACCATCACCACCACCACCTCCACTTTTAGACTGTGCCTTAGATCCCATATAGATTATTCTGCAGAAGACTGCTAAGTGGATGGCCTTATTTCCTGACCAAAGCTAGATTTTTGAAGTCTTTCACTGATATGCTTCTATGATATATGTTAACAACTTGTCACTGTCTTTTTATGATTATGAATTTGTACTCCCTGGATAAATGAAGTAGGAAGAAACGTTTTCATAGACCCATCAAATTGCAGAGTTGGAAGGGCCACAAGAGTCATCTAGTCCAACTCCTTGCAATGCCAGGAATCATTAGGCCAATGTGGGGCTCTAACCAATGACCCTGACAGTAAGAGTCTCCTGTTCTACAAACTGAGCTATCCCAGTATGACTACTTTACTTACCTACATTACTTACTTTATAGTACCTAGTGCAGGCATCCCCAACCTGCGGCCCTCCAGATGTTTGGGCCTACAACTCCCATGATCCCTAGCCGACAGGACCAGTGGTCAGGGATGATGGGAATTGTAGTCCAAAACATCTGGAGGGCTGAAGGTTGGAGATACCTGACCGAGTGCAAGGATCACCAGCTTTTCTGGTCCATAGTCACATTTGCAATCTGGAGAAATTGTTGTGGACATCACACATGCACAATCTCCCACCCACCAGCAGTTAGACTTGAAAAGTGTTTTGGCTTACCCCTACACCACACTACTAATTGGGAAGGGGTGGCCTTCCTAAAGATTGCAGCTGCATTGGAAAAGTTACCTCTTGCTTTTTTCAAGCAACCCATAGACTAGCAAGGAGATAGGAAACTGGCTCTGGCCTGCTGACTGGATCCTTCTCTCTTCTCATGGGCCACCCACCTGTCAATCGCCTGACAGCACAATGGCACCAAGCGACGGAATCTCACCTGCATTGTTTGAAATAAAACAGCTTAGGCATGGCAATTTGAACCCCAACAATCAGCTGACTTCAAAGCGCCGCGCACAATGCAGATGTAGGGTTGCCATACTGCAAACTCTGAAAATCCAGATAGAAAAGTTTTTGCCATTTTTGAGGTATTTTTAAGGGAAAGGGGCAAAAATGGCACTGCCAGCATGGGCTGCCATACATCCAGGGTTTCCTGGACATTTTCCTGATTTCTGCCGGGACGCTGCTGCCGACTGCAGTATTCCAAATATGTCAACCCTATGCAGGTGCTACTAATTAACTGATTGGCAGTACCTTTTGTCCCAGACCCGCCTTTGCCAGTCCCACATCTGGCATCATGTATGGCATCAGGTGTAGGGAAGGTGGGCATGGCTCGGCTAAAATGACCTCATGGGTCAGTTGATGAGGCCTGACCAGTCTAATTAGGTTCATAAGCCAGAGCCACTGGCCTAGCAAATGCATACGATAAATATGATATGACACACTGAATCAACACGTGAGTGGGGGCCTGCACACAACATTGCACACACTGCTCTGACATCCATGTGTTCATTACATACATCTGCAGTAAGGAAGTTTTCACATGTATGTGCAAAGGCATCCATGTGATCTGGAGTTCTGTGCAGAACCCAATGGTGTAAACAGGTGAGGCAAACCACCATGCAAGTGCAACATCAGGTGGGGATAGTGAGGACAGTCCTGGACCCCACTTGTGTGTTGATTTCAGTGTATGATCATTAATTCCGAATGAGGCTCTTTTTGGGGAGAGGGCCTGGGGCTGTTGACAGTGGGTCAAGACCACAAGTGTTTGACAAATATGAAGGCTGAGGATATGGAAAAAAATAAAAGAATTAGAAAAGCTGGAGGTCAAACTGCAAATATTCAAGTTCTGTGTGAAGAGGAGACATTCATAGGTCACCTTTTGTTTTCAGACTCAATGACTTTATGATTCCAAAAAAGAGCTTCAACGTGAATAGAGTTAATCTTTTATCATTGCATCTCTTGAACCCACTATTAGTAATCTAAAATTTGTAAATAACTTTATAATGACGACCTTGTCTTGGGTATCAGATTTAAAGCTCCTGGCATCGTGAACTTCTGAAGGACAGCAATTATAGGGTGAAGATGCTGGTGTCTCACATTTTGAGAGAAAAAGCTGAGTGTGACCTTTTTTCCCACTGAATAGCAAACAGTTATCTGTACTCCAATCTGGTCAGGTTTATTTGTGTGTTTTGGTTTATCCAAACATGAAATATAGATGTAAAGATATATCATTATCTTCCACTGACCTTAAGATGTGCAGCAGAGCATAAATAAATGTTGCTGTCTTTGCTCTGGTAAAAAGAATGATGCACTGACATGCAATTGTGCAATAAAATGTACAGTATTGTGTTCCATACAAGAGGACAAATCACACTGATGTTGATTCCTTCTACTCATGCAACAATTTTTTCCTGTTTTGCCCAACTTTAGTTGAGAAAGGGCAATAAAAATCTTTCCTTACCTTTGAGCATGCAAACACTTTCATTTACTTACGGGAGTCTCATAAATTGTAAGCTATTGAAGGGACTACACTGCAGTGCATTAGTGCTTGACTCCTTGCGCACGTCAGGGAGCCGCATTAGATGTGTTCACTAACAATGCCACAGCCAAGGAAGAGGAAGGAGGAGGAGTAAGTGGTGACACATGGATGGTTGTGGTGAGGCAACCATTCTAAATGTGTCTAAAGAATGTTTCTCTCCTGACACAATGGAGATCTGAAAGCACCGTCAGTTAACTCCTTTAGATCTTGATTTGATTGACAAGATTTGTGGCTTCTTACATACCACAGCAGCATGCCTAGTCCATAACATAACCAAGTTGACGTAGCCTCGGGTGTCTCTTGAGCAACACTAGCAACCAAATGAAGCTTTCAGCGAAGGATAAAAACTGACAGAAGGGCCCTGGTGCCCTATAACATCCCTGACAAAAATGTCATGCTTGGACAATGTACTTGTTTATTAACAGCTCTTGATCATTTTGAGTTTCAAAATAACTTCTTCAATGGGCATCTAGACAAGAGGCAAAAGATGTCAGTGGAATGTGGGCTTTCAAAATACTAGTTCATTTTTTTTTTACTCATAATAATAATAATTTTGTTCCTTGTACCCCACCCATCTAACTTGGTTGTCCCAGCCACTCTGTTATGTGCAGATAGGAACGAAGGAAGCTACTTCATATCAGGTACAACAATAATTTAGCTCACTATTGTTGACTCTTAACAATATTCAGGCCAGTATTATCTACTGACTGACAGCTGCTTTCCAGAGACTTGGACAGAGATCTTTCATATCACCTTCTACCTGATCTTCTTTATTGGATTTTCTTCAAAGGAACCTAGGACCTTCTGCATATATGACAAGTATCCTACCGCTGAACTGTTTCCCTTCCACCAGGTGGTGACTGCTATTTTGTGCACACTAGTCCCATGCTCTCTGTAGAGCCCAACATTAACATAAGAATTCAAAGTGCTGGTTTTGACCTATAAAGCCTTAAACAGCTCAGGACCACAACACCTCAAGGGCCGCCTCTTTCCATATGAACCTACCCAGACCCTGAGATCATCTTCTGAGGCCCTTCTTTGTGCGCTTCCTCCTTGAGAGGTCAGGAGGGTGGCAACATGAGAACGGACCCTTTCTGCAGTGGCTCCCCGCCTGTGGAATGCTCTCCCCAGGGAAGTTTGCCTGGTGCCTTCATTAAACCCCTTTAGGCGCCAGGCAAAAACCAGGCCTTTAGTTGATCTGATTTCTATCCTATGGCCTTTTAAAATGGGGTGGGGCAATTGGGTTGTTTTTATTTCTATTATGTATTTTGTGGTTTTATATCTTGATTTTATTCTGTGAACCACCCTGAGGCCCCCAGATTTAGGGCGGTATATAAATTCAATAAATAATAAATAATGATAATAATGTAGGAAAAGCCTTGCTGAACCTGCCCAATGACCCTTCTAGTTCTGCATCTTGGCCTCACAATGGCCAACCAAATGCCTATGGGAAGCCCACAAGCTAGAATGTGCTGGCCAAATTTCTAGAACATGCTTGCCCACCTGTCCCTCTTCAAAACAACAACGACAACACTATCTGAATGTTTCTGAAGATATTCTCTACCTCTTTATATTGTGCAATGTGCAACCATCCCTAGCATTTATTAATTCTGTCACTCTCATCAGGTGGACAATATCTATAAATGCAGTAGTGGTCTCTGATTGAGAAAAGCATAAACTGTATAAGAAAGACTAAGTCTCATGTAGGGATGGGAGAATTTCAGTTTCTCTCAAGTTCTCATTTTTGCACTCTTCAGTTCAGTTCTTCACATTTCGATGTCAGCTCATCTTTTTTTAAAAGTCCTCATGAAAAATCACCAGCATTTTATTACAAATTTCTCCTAATATATGCAAAACAATTTCCCCTAAGAGAATGCATTTTTGTACGCTATTTTCACTCATATATGCATTTTTATGCACACTTTCCCCTAGTGTGTGAATTTTTGTACACACTGCATGGCTCTGATAGTAGCGCTGCAAAACTATCACTGCAAAAAAGTGTGAATTTTGAAGGATGGCTGTGTTTCAGTTTGCATAGTATTTGATATGCATGAATTAGGTAGGTTAGCCTTTAAATGCAATCAAGATCAAATTGCTTTCCCGTCCTTGAGTCTCATGGTCATTTTGCAGAAGACCTTACCTTCCAAAATCTCAGCACCAGTCACAATAATACATGATTTCTCAGGGCATATTTATTGATATACACTAGCTGCTGAGTGGACTTTGCATTATATATCTGAGGTGGCAGGGTGGTCTGAAGTATACACCATGCATGAGTTCAGGCATTTTCCATTCAGTGCTCTGTGCTGGATATGCTATGTTTTGAAGACAGACATGTCATCCGCATGCCATCACTTCACACCTTGTCTTGCGTAGGGGGATTCATCTAGCATTACATAGCTGTTTTGAAGCCTAAATGGGGAAGGATGGTTACCTCATCTCTCTTTAATGAGAAGAATCCCAGGCTTGATGAGCTGCGCAGAGGAATGCTGGTAAGGAAAGTCATGAAGAGGCGCTTCATTTTATTAGGCTCAGAGACATACCCCAGTGATCAATAACAACAACAAAGACACTCTGCGCCAGGAATGACAAAGCATGCCTGAGACCCCACATAATCTGCTTGTTAAATAGATGGGATGGGCATTGTTGATGCAGCAGGCAGGGAGTAGGAGGGGGGATAGAAATTAAATAAAGGAGTTTTGCTTTCTGCAAAACAGGAGCCATCGTTTTATGCATTTGTAGGAAATGGCTTTATTGCTTTGGTTTATTACATCTTTGATCCGTTCTTATCTTATCGTTCAGTAGCTTTTGGCTGCGAAGCAATTTATGAATCTGCAAATAAAAGGAAAATAAAATAAAATAGCACCTGCAAATCTGTGCCATGATATGTCTGTGTCCTGAGTCCTTTAAGCACCAAGCAACACTCATTATGTGTGAAAGGAGTGGGCAACCTTTGACCCTCCAGATGTTGCTGAACTACAACTCCTATCTGCCCCATCAAACATGGCTAATGGCCGGGGAAAATGGGAGTTGTAGTTGAGCAACATCTGGAGGGCCTGAGGTTCCCCACACCTGATGCATGGCATGATCCAGAACCCCATATGCAATTTAGGCTTTCCATCCCAGACCGTGTGAAGGAGCCCAGAAACAGATTCACCTTCTACAGTGTTAATCTATGGGATTCCTAGGCTTTCTGTGAATGGTGCAGATAGCTCAGATCTCAGCACCATCTACTAAATCTGCTAAAATCTGGTAAAAGTATGGGAGGCAGTTCAGATGCCTTTCAAAGGTACGCTGAAACAGTTTAACCTTATACTGTGAAGTGTGAGTTTACACAGCAAATAGATAAGTAAAAATCAGAGCAGAGTACATCAACAATCAATTGAGGACAGAGGTATTTCTCATATGAGAGAGCTAAATCTGTTAGAATTCCTGCTCCATGATTACAGTCATGGGATTGCTGTCCATCACATGATGGTCTATGTTTCCATTCCACAGAGTAGGAAGTGACGGAGACAGGATGTTTGTGTTACTGTGTTCCATGAAGTGGGACTATTGTCCTTTGTTCATTCTCTTTGCTGTGTAATGCGAGAGAGAGAGGGAGCCATATTGCCGTGCTCCGTGTGTGTTTATATGTAATAAATGTAGATTAGCCAAAATGCTGAGTTGCTGAGTTCTGTTACGCAAGCTGCAAAGACTCTGCGGATCCCTAAGTGTGCCAATGTCTGTAGGCATCGCTCGCTGTGATGTTTGGGCAGAAGAAAGCTTTTCAAGCTCCCGAACGATCGACCAGGAGGGAGAGAAGATGCCAGTTGGGCGTGTGTCTCTGCTAGGGTCCTACTCGAGTGTAGGACGAGCTCCTGACAAAATCAACTCTGAGCTATCCATCACACTTTTTTTTTTAAATGAATGCCTGACTGTTTGTAGTGAAGATGAAAAGTGGAAGAGAGGCACTGGTAATGTGAATGAGCATGTAGGCCAATGTAGATTTGAATTCACTTCACAAACCAACAAGCGAGAACCACTTCTTATGTGAAATTGACCTACATGGTAATGCACAAGGCTGTTAAAGAAGAAATGAAGATCTAGGTTCATCACTGCTAGAACTTCCCAAGCACACAGCTCCCTATATTTTTTCTGATTTACCATCAACTTCTATCTCCAAACTCAGCTTGTCTAATCTTAAACTGAGCTCAGACTGACCTCTTATATTTTTATGACTTTAGATCGTTGGTAGCCCACTAGTTGTTACAGCCCCCAAAGCACTTATTCTACCTTCTGTGGAAGCTACCAAATTTCATTCAAGGTATGGTCATATAATTTGCTCTCAATTTTGCTTGTTAGAAAAAGAAGCAGTGAGTCTCTGTTACCAGTGTTCAGAGGTGAGTGTCATTGCCAAAACAGCACCATTCTTGCACAATGAGGGAGGAGGTACCAAAAAACTTGAGGGAGACACCAAGTGGGGGAAACTCTCCTCCCCCATGCCAAAGTATCCCAATGAGGACTGAGAGTCACCAGCGGGCACAGAATGCTGGCTGGATGTTGGGGAGGAAAACAAGGTCATAGGGGAGTATTCTGCAATGTAACATTTTGTCCGTAAACAGACCCCTGTTTTGCAATATAGACAAGCTGAACAATATAACACAACACGATGGCCAATAACAATGACACTAAACACTATTTATAGACTAATACAAATGATCAGAAATTACAATCAAAGTCTCTAAATCTTCACCAGTCGTGGTAGAATAATTCAAAAGTTCGATCTATACATAATCTGTCACCAAATATTGCCAGAACAGTTTCCGGATAACCAGTCTGTTTCATTCAATGCTTCATCAGCCAATCTTGATCAATTCTTCATCAGCCGGACTTGTAATAATTCATATGAGAAGGATGCAGTTCAATTTCTTAACAAGCCAATCCTTTGTTGTTGTTGTTGTTTAGTCATGTCCAACTCTTCGTGACCCCATGGACCAGAGCACGTCAGGCACTCCTGTCTTCCACTGCCTCCCGCAGCTTGGTCAAACTCATGTTTTTAGCTTCAAGAACACTGTCCAACCATCTTGTCCTCTGTCGTCCCTTTCTCCTTGTGCCCTCAATCTTTCCCTTTTCCAGGGAGTCTTCTCTTCTCATGAGGTGGCCAAAGTACCAAAGCCTCAGCATCACGATCTGTCCTTCCAGTGAGCACATGCAAGAAAATATAAACGCTGTAGAAAATATGCTCTAGACCAGTGCTCATATACTGTAGTCACAGGGGAGTATTCTGCAATGTAACATTTTTTGGCAGGTCTGACTTCTTTCATACAACTTTTATTGTATTGTTTTCCTCATGTGCATTCTAGAAAGCCTCCCCAAAGGATGATTGTTCACTATCTGGGCTCATGCAACCCATACTTGCGAAGCCTTTACTGCTTGGTGACATTAAATCCATCAATTCCAGTTCCTGGGAGAGCACCTGGAAAACAGAGTGGCCCTGAAGAAGTTGGCCACCCCTGCTTTAAGGTATAAAACAATCAGTCTTGGAACACACTCTAAATCCTACCCTATCAAGGAGTGTTCAGCAGGTGCACACAGCAGGTGACGTACTGGCTGTGGTGCAGAAAGAAACAAGAGATTTTCCCAGCACTGCTGCTTGAAAGAAATGCCAAGGTCCAATTCTCACACTCTCTGCAATTTCTGCAGATGAACTGATAACTTCTGCAGAAATGTTCTGTAGATGGACACGACAACATGGGGATGATGGTCATGTTATTGGTTCCCAAGAAAACAATACCTTGCTCAGGTCGTTTCTTCACTGCATGGTGTCCTCCACTAGCTGTGCCATTTCCTGCCAGTATGAAAGGATCAGTTATTGAACTAGCCTTTATGATTTGAACTGAAGCGCTGCCTACAGGAAAACGATAAAAGCAACAGCACTGGGCCACCCAATGTAGCTGAACATTGGGCCTTTCAGGACAAACTGAAGAAAGTACTTTTTCACACAGTATACAGTTGAACTATTCATTCCCACAAGATGTAGTGATGGCTGCCAGTGTGGTGTAATGGTTAAAGTGGTGGACAATGACCTGGGAGGCCAGAGTTTGAATCCCCACTCAGTCATGAAGCTCACTGGGTGACCTTGGGCCAGTCATCCTCTCTTAGTCTAACCTACTCACAGGCTTATTGTGAGGATGAAATGCAGGGAGGGAACCATATACACTATCTTGAGCTCCTTGGAAGATGAAGGTGGTATATAAATGCAATAATAAATAAATACACAAACAAACTTGCCAGTTTAAAACTCAGCTAGTTTGTTCTTTTTTCCATTTGAATTGAAGTTGATCTGGGGGAACTGCAGCATTTCATAAGAAATGACAGGTCGAATACAAGGATAGATATAGTGTGGTTAATGTTGTGTGTACACCACTTCCCAAACCAGCCACAGGAGCACACTCGATGCAGAGTCAATGGCAGTGTGTACAAATCCTGAAAATTAGCTTGTGGGAATTCATTCATTCATTGTGCAAATGTCCCACTTTTTCTCTAAGGAGCCTAAGGTGGTGTACATGGTTCTGCACCCTCCCCGTTTAATCCCCCAAACAACCCTGTGGGGTAGATTAGGCTGAGAAGCAGTGACAGGCTCAAGATTACCCAGTGAGCATTATGGCCAAGTGGGGATTCAAACCCTGGCCTCCCAGGTCCTAGTCCAACACTCTAACCACTACACCAGACTGACTCTTGCTGATGGGGAGCATGCTGTTGCATACATGTTCAGCTTGTGGGCTTCCCGCAGGCATCTGGTTGGCCACTGAGAGAACAGGATGCTGGGTGAGATGGGCCTTTGCTCTGATCTAGCAGAGCTCTGCTTCCGTTCTCATGCACAGGGTGGCTCTCATTCTTGACATTGCTCAGACGTTTTGCACCGGCAGCTGCTGTTGGCGTGGGCCCCACCCCTTTTCCTGTCATGTAATAAAACACTGCTCCGTATTAGCTCACTAACCCAGCACGATAACTACTTTGTCACCGGCATTCCCTTGCATCATATATCTTCCTGTGACTGTGAAACACAGCTGGTAACAAGTCATGCAGTTAATATCTGTGCCTGAGACTTTAAATAGTCACACGCCGAGATCCTAAAGGCATTAGGATGGAAACCCCACCTCCTCTGGCATGTCCCTGTCACCCAGCCCCTGGCACTTTCCATGTGTTGGAAGGCAAATGGGAACCCGTTCTAGGCTCCCATATGGTTTGTGTTTTTGTTTTTAAAACCTGAGTTCTAATTCACACAGGGAGCTTCCAGGCATACAGCAAGCTCCCTGCTGTAGACCTTTGCTCTACAACACATGGAAGGTATCAGAGACAGAAATGCAACAGAGAGAGGACCTGCGCTCACCTCTAACCACATTGGGCTTTGAACACCTGAAAGGCATATTTTTAAAAAATGCTTCTTTGTAGAATCATAGAATCCTGCAGTTGGAAGGGAGCACGAGTGTTATCTAGGTCAACCCCACAGCAATGCAGGAATCTTTTTGTCTCACTTGGGGCTTGAACCCACAACCCTGAGGTTAAGAGTCTCATCCATACCAACTGAGCTACCCGCATGCTTTGGAGGTACCTATGGTTATGCTCGCATGACAACTGTCTATGGGCATTCCCCACAATGAACAATAATCAGCAGGCACCTTCTGTTTCAACTTTTAACAGCCTGCTAAAAAATTGTCTATTCTGCCAGGCCTATGCAGGTAATTAGGAATACATCTTTCAAAAAGGTTAATTAATGTTTGTTTTTAACGTTCTCTCTCTCACACAGTTTTGCTTTAAATCACTTTGAGTTTTTCGAAAATAGTGGTCTATAAATATTTTTATAAATAAATAAAATACCCAGTTTCTCTGCTTTCTTGCTTTCTTTTCAAGTACATTTCTAGCCTTTGTATTCCTCTCAGCTTTTGTTGCTGAGGGGGGTGGGGAATGTGAAACATTTCAGCAGACCTGAATACAAGCAACTCTCCATTTCCGCGGGGGTTACGTTTTACGTTCCGGAGTCCCACACACATAAGGGAACATCGCATAAGTGGGAAGCACCCTCTAGACACCCTTTAAATGCCCTCTCTGCCACTCTCTCTCAAATCCAGTTCAAAAATACTGTGCCAAAAACATCCACAACTGGAACTGAAGTTCTGGGGCAAGCTGGAGGCTGCAGGATGCATGGGAAAGTAGTGGCTGCTGCTGCACTACCAGCTGTTGAGTGGGGAGGCTGAGCAGCATAAACAAAGCCCTACTGAGCCTCTGTTCTCTTTGGGGCTTCCTCTGCCCTCACTGACGTTCTCTTCCGGCTTCAAGGAGGGTCTCTGCGTGAGCCATGAGGACTCTCCAGCTCTCTCTCACCATTTCTGGGTATGAATTAAATTATTTCCCAGCACCACACGTGTTGATAGCACACAATAGGGGGAATGCCTGTATAACTAATGGTACTCAACCTAGCATACTATGACTGCGGCTTTTTGTTCAGCTATCTCAATTATTTCAGGTTCTTGGGTGTTTAACCACCTGTGTTTCTCTCTCTCCCCACCCCCCACCCACTTATTTGTTCTGAACTTTCCCTCATGGCTATTTGCAAGCAGGGACAGATCTCATACGCCTTTACCATGAAGGGCACATTTCCTTAGCCTGCATTATCATCACGTCGGCATTACCAGCGCCTTAGCAAACAATTCTCACACGTATTGAAGTAGAAAAGATAAGTAATCTGAGGCTTGCAACAAAATTGCACAGTAGTACATTTCGTCAGCACTGATCAGATGAGGGCTTGCCTCACCTAAGTAAGGGGGGCTCTTCAGCCAGTGGATGCTGAGAGAGGGGCAGCTGCTCTCCCACCCCAATCCCATCGGTTCCCAATGTCCTGTTCTGTTTCCACAGAGGAACCCACTGGCCAAAAGCTGTGACTAGAATCTGTGGCCCTGGGAAGCTGTCTTGAAGCTATTTTGTGCTTTTCTAACTCAACTTTTTTTATTCATGACAGAATTAGATCTGTTTTTTTTTTTAAAAAAGACAGAACCCGCCCCTTCATATTGTGCAATCTAAAAATGACTATAGCTTTCCCCCCGCTTTTCACACAACTGGTTTGCAGGTACAGCAGCCCATCCAGAGTGGATCAAGACCACCAAATTATAGACAGATACATCCAGGGGGTTTCATGCAGGGAACCTATAGACTTTGGTTTTTCAAAGGCTAGGAGCCTGTCTGCCCGTCCGCAAGCTCAGACATACAGACCAACAGAGGAGGAGCAGGAGGGAAGAGGTGAAGAGAAGACCCAGCCCCAATGGCCATGGAGGAAGTCACTGGAAGTCATGAATCTCATTGGGTGACCTTGGGCCAGTCACTGCCTCTCAGCCTAATCCACCTCACAGTGTTGTTGTGCAGATTAAGTGAACAGAGGGAGAAGCATAAACATCATATCTTGAGCTCCTCAGAGATAAAGGTTAGGTATAAATGCAAGCAAGCAAGCAAGCAACAAACAAACAGAACATCTCAGTTGACATCTGTAGATGCTCATTGCTCATTGTTGAGTGTCAATGACATTTAATGCAACATGGCAGTAGAGTGGTTAAGATATGATGGAACAGGTGAGGGCAGTGTGAAATGGACATTAGAAAACAGGACAGAAGCCTTAGCCAGTTAAACTAATGCAGGAAACCGTGTGCAGCCTAAGTTTAACCTCTGCAGAAGTACTGTGCTGGCAAAGAAGACAAATGCTCAATAAACCGGTTGTCTGGAGGGTGGATTAGGCACAGAAAGGCCTGGGAAGCGATGAAATATACTTGAATATTTTACAAAGGATTGGCTCTGATGGCCCAAATACACAACCTGAATTCATTGGGTAACGTTGGGCTGCTGAGGCTTTTGGTGTCTTTTCCCAATTTGCATTTTCAACACCTTATTTATAGATGCAAATTTAGGCTGATTTTCACAGTAGGAAAAAGCCAACAAGCTCTGGCTGCCAGGCCTTACTTTGAACTCTTGATGGCAACAGGATTTTCTGGACCCATTAAACCATACATCAGGGGTGGGAATCTGGAACCTACTGGTGCATCAGGTCCTTATTCCCCTATCCCCACAGTCCAAATTTGGTGGATGGGTGGGGCCACCCAAGTGTCAGTCATCTGGCATGACAGTGATGCCAGGTGAAACCAGTGCTTTGAAGTGCCGCCAAACACATGATCCTTGGGACTTCAAAGCACAGCTCTGGGCTCTTTCCAAGCCCCTTGCAAAGGGTCTTGCAATGTGCTTTGTAGTGCCCAAAAGCTCACTTTTGAAAACTCTTCTTAAAAACACATGTGGGCAAGGATGTGATGTTAACATAACAAATAATTAGCATGCCGATTGCTATGTTGTGCCTTGCTGCTACACAGTGCTTTTTTCTGGGGGTATGCAAACCCCTAAACATTTTGTGAATCTAAATTTGGCCTCATTGAGGGGCAGTATTTCAATATGAGTAGGAAAATGAGAGTACCCCTAAACATTTTTTTTAGAAAAAAAGCACTGCTGCTACATAATAATAATTTCAAAAAGTTGCAAGTAAACAAAGTATCAATTGACATGTTTTTTGGGGGGAATTCCACTCACCCACCCTGTGAACAGTTCCCAAGAAAATGTGTGTTCAAACAAGTGTTATTTCTGTATTCTTCAAAACCAACTGTAATAATTGCATATAAATAAGCAGCTGAAGAAAGCCGGGTGCCAAATATCCAATTACCATCTTGATATCCAAAACCTGCCCATAGCCAAACAGTCTCCAGAAGAACCTTGGGTGGGGGGAAGGTTGAAGGTACCTAAAGTAGTGAGGAAAAATAGAAAACACAGAGTGAGGAAACAAAGAGAAATGTTGGTTTCTTATATCAACACTAGTTATACCTTTTCATTTTCCAATGGGAAGGGGCAGTACTGGCTAAAGTGATAGTTAGGCCTGGGCCTACTCTGGAAAAGTGATGGGTAGATTCAGCTTTGCTGGGCCTAACTTAAAATTAAACCTTGAGGTAATCTATGAATTCATACAGAAGGAAGGAGGTTGGAAGAACTGGACTAGTTACCTATGACAAACTGTACCTTCACATGTTTTTCCTTCAGGGAGGTGTTTTTCATTCAGAAAATACTGTACAACCCTTAACTTCAAAGTATATTGGAAAGTCCATCTCTTCAATTTTAACACATATTTCCTCAGTCACCACTAGATGGGGATCTTTCCTTTACTGAGCCTGTTCTCCTACTTCTCAGATATCTCTAAAGATTAGTAAGTGCTAAATCTTCCTTGGCTAGCAGATTTTATGTTTTGAACTTCCACAGTTCTATGTCCCTTCTTATGTATTCAACAGTGGTTCCTCAAATCATAGAATTGCAGAGTTGGAAGGGACGCCCGACGGTCATCTAGTCCAAAGCCCTGCAAGTGCAATGCAGGTATTTCAATTAAAGCATCTATGACATAATAAAAGAGCGTGTGTTTCACATAAAGAAGATTACAGGCAGCTCAAAGAAACATAGGCCAACCAAAAGGTGTTGTTTATCAGAAAAACTTCCCTTTTTCATTTATAAATGTATGAATCTCAAGTGGTTGACAATATATACCTAATCATTAAAACCAATAAACAGCAACAGTTACAACGTCCAGTCGTATAATTTCAACAGGCATAGCATCCAGAACCAAAATAGAAAACAGAATTCCAATATCTACAGTCAGAAAATGCAAACAGAACTCAAATGTCTACAGATGACATGCAAAGCAGATGTTCTACCAATGTTGTTTGACTCCAACACCCAGCAGCCTCAGCCAATGGGGCCAAGAATGATGGCAGTTGTATTCCAGTAGCATCTGTTGGCTACCCCTCCCCTAGAGGGTCTGATGGGAAGCAGTGAAGAGTGGGCGGGCAATGGAAGAGTGGGCCTTCGGGGGTGAAGTCAAACCACTGGGAAGTTACAGTACCTCCTGTGACTGTAGAGGCCGATACGGGAGAGACCTGTTTTGTTGCACCTGGGGCAGATGAAGGCATCTGATTTTCCTGCTACAGGTGTCCTGTAGCATTTCTTCTTTCTGCACTCCTCCCAGTGGTCATTCATCCTCTGGTCACCACTGTGGATACACAACCTGACGGATTTGTCGGGATCTCCCCTCAGCCAAGCTGATAATGCTCATCTTCCGGAATCGGCCTCCCGATGAATAATTAACAACCTGAACCTTTGATGAAGCTTTCAGGCACGTTCCAATTCAGCAGAGAATCAAAGCAGCAGAAGTGATGAGATTTATGGCTACATGCTATACTTTATTACTAAGCTACGCAGAGAGCAAAATACATCCTCTCCCTGTGAGAGCAGAGAGCAACTGAACAAAGGAACAGAGAAACCAGTATGTCACATCCATCTCCCTTCTCCCGTGAGACTTCCAACAGCCTGGAAGGTCTCTGGAATGTAAACAGAGCCTTGTGACTCTAAGCAGCTGCTCAGTGGCAAACAGAAACTAACATCCTCCCCCTTTCTGTGAACACCACTGGGCAGCATGTCAGTACAATCTCAGTACAAACCCAATTTCTGTACATAGGTACAGTGTTGATCCTTCGGAACAACCTTGGACAATAAATCAGCAGGAATTTCATTACCTGACATGTAGGACACTGTTACAAGTCCTTTCTAAACACATTCTCTAGCATGTTGCAGCTTCAATTGTAAGTGCTTCATGCTTTGCTTACAACCTTTAGAAGTCAGCAAAGCCAAACATGCTTTGTTGTCCTGATAAACCTGGATTGGACACTTTACAAGAATTCTCATGTCTTTACACAATTGTTAGAACCATTCACAATCCAAAAGTGAATAAGACAGTACATTCAGTTCAGCTTCACAAGAACTCAAGCTTATTGTTGTTTGTTTCTTGCACAACCAATCAAATAGACTCTGGTTGTACATGTAGCAAACTCCAGACGTACTTTTTCTGTCTGTAGTGTCACTTCCAAAACTTGCATCAGCAAATATCTCAAGACCACCAGACTTCTGATTGTTAAATCTCAGTCTGTAGTGCATAGTGCCTTTCAAATAGCGTGCTATGCATTTCAGAGCTTTCCAATCCTTAACAGTAGGATTGTTGACTTGTCTGCTTAGCAAATTACAGCTAACTGCAATGTCAGGTCTTGAACATCTGGCAATGAAGTTTAGTTTGCCTAGCACACTTCTGTACAGTGTAGTGTCAGAAAATGCTAGTTCAGTATCATCTACCTGATAATCTGTTGTCATTGGTGTGTCTACAGGGTTAGCATCCATCAGGTTTAGTTTGGTTAACACATCAGCAATTTTCTGTGACTGCTGTACTCAAATATTACCATCTTGGTCTGTCTCTATTTCCAGAGATAGGTAGTTGGTTACCTCACCAAGATATTTCATGTCAAAGTGCTCTTTCATTGAGCTAGGGCGCTACTGTACATTTTGACATCCTTCTAAAAGAAAATAATGTCATCAACATAAAACAAGCAATACAGCTTCTTTTGCCCTTCCTCTTTGACAAATACACATTGATCAACTTTACCTTACTGAAAAACTAGAGAAAACAACACTTCAGTGAGTTTAGAGTGCCAGCATCGTGCACTTTGTTTGAGACCATATAGGGACTTCTTCAGAGAACAAACAAATCCCTGTTTTACCTGTACGCCATCAGGTGGAAGCATATAAAGTGATTCACTTAAGGTTCCGTACAAAAATGCTGTATTCACATCGTGATGAGAAACGTGTAGATTCTCTTCTGCAGCAAGTTTGAGCATAAGCCTAATGCTCTCATATCTCACGGTGGGTGAGTACCGTATTTTTCGCTCTATAACACGCACCTGACCATAATACGCACATAGTTTTTAGAGGAGGAAAACAAGAAAAAAACATTCTGAATCAAATGTTGTACTAAACTATTTAATAAACAACCAGTATATCAGTATCATATTACAACTATGTAAAGTGAACAGCAGTCAACAGTGGCATTAAGAAGCATCATCACTGTCATTAACAAATGAAAAGAGAATTTTAGGTTCAAGTACTCTTCTAGTCTTCTGTGAACCCCAAGAACCCATCAGTGCCAGAGTCAGAATTCATGAAGTTCAGTTGCTCACAATCACTGACATCACTTTCTTCACTATCTTCATATAAAATGTCATCTTCGTTTGCATCCAAACCATTGCTAATGCCACATTTTTTGAATGACTGTACAACGATTTCCTCCTTCACCGAGTGCCATGATGTTTTCACCCCTTCACAAACTTGAGTGATTGTGGGCCTCTTCATTCATCCAGTAGGTGTCAGATCATGATTACCAGCAGCCATCCATTTGTTCCACTCTTCTCGCATAAAGACCTTAAATGGTTTGTTGATGGAAACGTCGAGAGGTTGCAACTGGCTGGTAAGACCTCCAGGAATTACAGCTAGATGAGTCTTCGCTTCTTTAAAGCACTTTTTTGTAGTTTTGCTAATATGTGCTCTAAACTGGTCCAGTACTAATAAGGCAGGTTTTTTCAAAAGCCCTCCAGGACGTTTGGACCACACTTTTTCAACCCATACTCTCATTCCATTTTCGCCCATCCATCCTTTCTCATGAACATGTACAACAATTCCTCGTGGAATCACTTCTTTTGGAAATGTTTTCCTTTTGAAAATTAACATGGGTGGCAATTTGGTGCCATCTGCACAGCAAGACAACACTACCATGTAATGGGTTTTCTCATGTCTGGAGGTTTTCACAGCAATAGTTTTGGCACCTTTCAGATCAACAGTCCTATTAGATGGCACATCAAAGGTTAGCAGGACTTCATCCATATTCCCAATCTGGCCAATTTCAAATCCATTTCTCTTCCTAGCATCAATTACAAATTTATGAAAAGACAGAATCTTAGATTCATATTCTTCTGGCATTTTTTGTGCAATTCTAGTTTTGGTGCGCATAGCAAGGCCACATCGCTTCATAAATCTGTAGCACCGTGATGGTGATCCAGTAAAATCATGAATGCCTTTCTCTACAGCAATGCATTTGGCTTCATATATTATCATTTTTGTAGAGACTGTGAAGCCATTATTCCGGTGATGTGTGATCCATTCTTTCATGGCCACATCCAACTGTGGTCACTTGGCAGCATTTCCACGAAAAGTGTGCTTACTTTTATCTGCTTTTTGCAGCTGATCCTCCTGTTTCCTCCAATCTCTTATCATTCTTTCTGTTGGAGGTGGCCCAAAATGTCTCTCTGCTGCTCTATTTCCATGCTCCTTAGCATATTTTACTACCTCTAGTTTAAAAGGAATCTTACATACTAGTCTTCTCTGCTTTAACATCCTTATCAGAACGGGGGAGGTTTTCTGCAAGAAAATACAGTGATGAAGGAACTGTCAGTAATGTATGGTATCTCCAATACAGTGATGATGGAAGGGGGGGGGGAGCTCACATTTGTCCTAGGCAAAGCAGCCAACTCCTATAGGCCTAGGTGCCTTCAAACCCCCCCCCCATTAAATATTTGAGGGAGTCATCCTCCCCCTGTGCTGATGGGCATTGCCATTCATATACCAGTGTGCATGCACTTTGTCTTGAGATACATTGCAGTCTGTGAGATGGGGCTTACCTGTACCTGCCCCCCCAATATTTTATTGAAGTTGGAAGAGGGAGGGAGGGAAGGAAGAGAGATGGAGAGCTCACATTTGTCCTAGGCAAAGCAGCCAACTCCTATGGGCCTAGGTGCCTTCACCCCCCATTAAATATTTGAGGGAGTCATCCCCCCCATTGTGGTATGTGAGGTGGGGCTTACATGGCTGTCCCCCAATATTTTTTGAAGTTGGAAGAGGGGGGAGGGAGGGAGGGAAGGAAGGAAGAGAGAGGGGGAGCTCACATTTGTGCAGCTGCCTTGCCTCGCTGGAACCAGAGCAAAAAGAGGAGGAGGAGACGCAGGGGCAGGAGCCTTGTAAGCCGCTTTGCTTGAATTTACCGGTGAGGTGCTGGGGGAGGGATGGAAGGGGATGCCCTCTTTGTCCCTCCTTCCGGCTCATTGTAAAGAAAGCAGAGTAAGAGCCGCTTACATGTGTGTAAGCGGCTCTCCCTTTGCTTGAATTACAATCAGCCCATCAGACTATAAAGTCACCTCGCCAAAAAGCCATAGAGCAGGCAGACACGGAGGAAGAGAGGCTGCCTCCCTTCTCCCACCTTGCCAAAAAGCCATAGAGCAGGCAGACACGCTGCGTGCAGCTCTTGCCGGCTTCCCAGCAAGCCGAGCCGGAGAAAGAGAGGCTGCCTCCTTCTCCCACCTCACCAAAAAGCCAGCAAGAGCGGCTCCTCCCACCTGCATTTGCTCCATAAAGCGCACACACATTTCCCTTTACCTTTTTTGGGGGGGAGTGCGTGTTATGGAGCAAAAAATACGGTAGGTCTCGTGATAGTCATCTCCTGGTACCTGTGAAAAACCTCTGGCTACCAATCCGGCTTTGTGTCTGACTACCTTGCCATTTTGATCTGTCTTTGCTTTGAATACCCATTTGCTGTCAAGCAGTTTCATCCCTAGAACTGTTGGAACTAGCTCCCATGTTTGGTTCCTCTCTAAGGAATCAAGCTCAGCCTTCATGGCAGTTAACCATGGCTCAGCATCCTTCGAGTCCAAAGCCTGGATCTCTTGGAAGCTGGAATGTTGGAAGCTGGAACCTTCTTGGAGCTATTAACAGCAGTTACAGCTTTTGCTGCTTTAGCAAACTCATCAGCAAATCTCTTTGGAGGTCTACCTTTTGTGGCTCTTTCAGACCTGCGAATGAGACGTAAGTCTTCAACGCTCACCTCTTCTTTCTTAGGAGAAAAGTGGCCTATAGTGAACACTGGTTCCTCTGATTCTCTGTCAGAGCTTTCAGAGGGTCGCAGAGAGGCCTTAGCACTCTTGAAATCCTCTGAACCATCTGATTCAGATTCAGAATCAGAACCTTCATCAGTGGGTGAGGGGTTTTGCTGCTGTTTATTCTCAGACTCTTCACTGTCATCAGGATAACATTGGAAAATTCCCACATTCTCCCCCCACTTGGCATTGTACTCAACACTTCTAGTGAGTCTAATTATCTTAGAGTCAGTCATCATTACTCTGTAAGAACCTTTCTGATACCCTAGAAACATACCATGCAAACCACGTTTGCCTAACCTGGAGCTTTGTGGTGTGTGAACCCACATGTCAGAACCAAAAATTC
Source organism: Podarcis cretensis (assembly GCF_951804945.1). Classification (NCBI taxonomy): domain Eukaryota; kingdom Metazoa; phylum Chordata; class Lepidosauria; order Squamata; family Lacertidae; genus Podarcis; species Podarcis cretensis. The sequence goes on along the minus strand of NC_137170.1, from coordinate 68,777,112 downwards.
TCATGTGCTTGATGTATGGTTTCTTGCCAAAGATCTTTTCATAGGGGGTACAACCAATTGGTGATGACAATCTGCGATTATAAGTATAAACAAAACAGCTGAGCAATTCTGCCCAATAACTCTCTGGAAGATTGGCATCATGCAGCAAGGTTTTCAAGCTTTGAAGCAATGTTTGGTTAGCCCTTTCACAAAGTCCATTCATCCAAGGAGACCATGGACTTGAAAGGTCATGTTGAATTCCTTTCTCAGTCAGAAAAGCTTCAAACTGCTGAGAAGTGAATTCTCCTCCTTGATCTGTAAATAAACATTTCACCTGTTTATCATGCACATTTTGCAACCAAACACAGAATTCCTTGAACCTAGGAAACGCTTCTGATTTCTGCTTGAGATTGAATACATGAATATACCTGGAAGATGAATCAATGAGAACCATGAAGTACCTGGCTTTACCCAAAGAGGGTGATAGAGGACCAACGAGATCAGCATGCACTACCTGATATGGTTCTGTAGCTTGTCTACTAGACACCTTACCTTTTGCAGCCATTTTGACCTCGTTTGCTGCGCATGCCTTACACTTCATGTGGTACCTGCAGGGTTTAATAGTCATACTTTCAACTAAGGCAGGCATTTTGGAAACTGCCCCAAAGTTTAAATGACCAAGTTTCCTGTGATACTCATGAATACATCCTGCATGCAATACCTTGTTAGTATCTGCAATACAACAAATTTCATCCTGCACAACATCAACAGAATCATCATAATGCAATACAAACAAATGATCAACATAATCAGCATGCAATACAAAGTCATCTTTCTTGGTGATGGTGCACTTCCTCTTCTTGAAGGAAACTATGTCCTGTTCAGTCAGCTGCGAGATGCTCAGTAGGTTGTGTGCAGCATCTGGAACAAAAAGAACGTTGCATATCAATGCATCCAAGCTGTGAAAAACAACCATTCCATAGCCTTGACTGGAGATCATGTGGTCATCTGCTTGGTGAATCGCACCTTCCTGCAGAGTAAAGGACACAAACAGGTGTTTGGCCCGACAGACATGCCTGGTTGCTCCTGAGTCAACTATGAAGAAATATCTAGACATCTTCTGGACCTTAGGAGTGAAGCGTGAGACCATTGCCTTGTGTTGCATCGTCCTGGACTTCTGACCTTTGGCTTTGCCTTTTCCACACGTTGCGCTTTCGCTGCGCTGCTCTGTTGCCTTGCCCTTGGGATGTTTGCAATCCCTCTTCACGTGGCCTAGACGTCCACACGAGTAGCATTTCACTGTCTTCAAAGCTTTGGCACCATCAAGTGGTTGCACTGCATTCTGGGATGACGTCTGTGAGGACTCTCACTTAGTGATGCAGCTAGCACTACGCCAATCCACTTCATTTAACACCACAGCAGTAACATGTGCTACCGTTAGCTGAGCAGTAGGCAAAACAGCAAGCTGGTTGACAATCACTTCCCAACTTAAACCCAAAGAATGTAGAATCATGAAGGAATACACAGCCTCTGGAAAGGTGATTCCACGCTGTTGCAACTCATGCCTAAGATTCTGCATTTCCATGAGGTGAGCACGTACATCTGCTCCATCAGCAAGTGCCATATCATGCAACTTGGCATAAAAGAACAAAGAAGCACCCGCCTCTGTTCTCAAATGTGACTCTTGGAGACTGTCCCACATCTGTCTGGCTGAGGCCTTGTCACGCAAAAGACATAGCTCTTCAGGGGACACAATAAGCATCAGCATTCCCCTTGCTTTGGAATCCTTGGCCTTCCACTCTTCAGTCACTGGAGTTGGAGGGGGGCATCTGTTATCACATTAAACAGACCCTCTTTTCTTAGCAGAGCTTCTGCATACTGCACCCAGTTCTGATAATTATTATTTTTTTTTTTGGAGCTTTGGAATTCCCATCGTGTTTTCAAGAGCCTCTGTTACTCTTGGACTAGCCATCTTGTGTGATTTAAAGCAAGCTGCATTACCAGCTGCATTCCAAAAGCACACTGCTTGAGGCTTTTGCTTTCTCCTGCCGCTGCCGGTAAGTGCTTTGGCTAGAAGTTCAAAGTCCACCCCTTATTGCCATTAATTAGGGACTGGCAGGCTTTCCGGGGCAATGAGCACATACCTCTCATAAATCTTCTTGACACACGGAGAAGATAAGCTGCATTCCGTTCTTCTGTCGTTCTTCTGGGCCCAGGACCAAAAATGTCGGGATCTCCGCTTGGCCAAGCTGATAAGGCTCATCTTCTGGAATTGGCCTCCTGACGAATAATTAACGACCTGAGCCTTTGATGAGGCTTTCAGGCACATTCTGATTCAGCAGAGAATCAAAGCAGCAGAAGTGATGAGATTTGTGGCTACATGCTATGCTTTATTACTAAGCTACGCAGAGAGCAAAGAAAAATAAATCCTCTCCCTGTGAGAGCCGAGAGCAACTGAACAAAGGAACAGAGAAACCAGTACGTCACATGAGTACTTCTCCTGTGAGACTTCCAACAGCCTGGAAGGTCTCTGGAATGTAAACAGAGCCTTGTGACTCTACGCAGCTGCTCAGTGGCAAACAGAAACTAACAGGATTGTCCCCAGACTCTGTGGTCATCCGCAAGGGATTTCCATATGGCGGGGTTAATGATGCCAGCCTTCATGTCACGTTTGCACACATTTTTTGTAACCCGGAGTGTAACCCAGACACTATGTGTTATTACCTATAGTGCCCAGATAAAAACATTCAAATCCAATGTCTACCACCAGGTTTGGTGCCTTTAGACAGCTCCCGTAAAGCAGGAATGCCTATCCTTCCCTCTCCCTAACAGCCACATTCATCCTTGGTCAGTCCTCAGAGGAGCACATGCCAGTCAGTGATGGGTGTGACCATACCCGCCCGCCTACTCACACAGACAATGTACAAAATACATACAGCACCCTTCTCTCCAGCTGATATGTGCTATTGTTGCTATTAATATGTGAGATTGTTCTATTCATATCATGGGAGCCTTCTATTCACATCATGGGAGCCAACTCCTAGGGGCTGCACCCCCATGTTAATGGGCATTGCCATTCAAAAGGGGTGTCTGTGCCACACCATGTGATCGATTTTGCAGGATGGGGCTTTCCTCGGCCGACCCATTAATTTATTCAAGTTGGCACCACTGATTCATATGAGCAATCCAATGACAGGGAAGGAGGCAATTAGCATCTCCAATAGACCTCACCTCAGCATATGGGCGCAGCCAGGATTTATGTTGCGGGGCAGTGTTGGGAGCGGGGCAGGCTTCATGTTGGGGAGGCAGAACACTCAGGTAAGAGTTTTATTGATTTACTTGATTTGCCAGGACAGAGGTTCACAAGTGCCAAAAGATACTGACTGCTACAGTTGTTTACATACTTCCAGCATCCACACAGAACACACCCCGAAACCCAATGTCTGCAGCCAAGCTCTGTTGTCTCTGTTATGACTCTCAACTTGACGTCAGGCATTTCTCGGCCATATAGCCTTTAAGTTAGACATTTACGTCAGGCACTACCCAACCAACAAAGTGAAAATGCTGGTTGATAACATCAGACTGGTTCCCACGAATACTGTGCTACAGGGAAGACTTAGAACACAAAATTACAGAACACTGTGTGTTATTATCTATAGTGCCCAGATAAAAACATTCCAATCCAATGTATAAGATTTTTGTAGGGGTGTGTGTGTGGCATTGTGGAGAAAGAAATGCAGAATCAACTTTTTTGCTTGTCTGTTTGTTTTCCTGCTAGTCAATCACAAGGAGCAGTCGGCAGGCAGCTCATTTTTTTAGAAAAATGTGTTTTGGAGAAAAGGTGCAGGAATTGCCTGGTGCCCATTTGCCTGCTGCTCATTTTCCACATAGACAAAACAGAGCCCCCCTTCTCTCTCTTGAAAATGGAAGCAGCAGACTTTTATTTGAGCAGCATGCTTGCTTTATCCCCTTTATTCCACCCTGCAGCCTTTTCTTTTAGCATAGAGTAAGCTGCCTTGCAGGCTTAGCTATATCACGTCCCCTTACCTGGTGAGGAAATAGGTAATCAAGCTTATTACTGTATTTACAGGTGAAACTTGAAAAATTAGAATATCGTGGAAAAGTTCATTTATTTCAGTAATTCAACTTAAAAGGTGAAACTAATATATGAGATAGACTCATGACATGATCATGGCGTACAGCTAATGAAAACCCCAAATTAACAATCTCAGAAAATTAGAATATTAAATGAAATCATCAAAACAAGGACTGCAAATAGAGCAATATTGGACCTCTGAAGCATGCACATGTACTCAGTACTTGGTTTGGACCCCTTTTGCATCAATTACTGCCTCAATGCGGCATGGCATGGTTGCTATCAGCCTGTGGCACTGCTGTGGTATTATGGAAGACCAGGATGCTTCAATAGCAGCCTTCAGCTCTTCCACATTGCTAGGTCTCATGTCTCTCATCTTTCTCTTGGCAATGTCCCATAGATTCTCTATGGGGTTCAGGTCAGGCGAGTTTGCTGGCCAATCAAGCACAGTAATCCCAAGGGCATTGTACCAGGTTTTGGTACTTTTGGCAGTGTGGGCAGGTGCCAAAGTCCTGCTGGAAAATGAAGTCAGCATCCCCATAAAGCTCGTCTGCAGAAGGAAGCTCGAAGTGCTCCAAAATCTCCTGGTAGACGGCTGCGTTGACCCTAGACTTAATGAAGCACAGTGGACCAACAGCAGCTGATGACAGGGCTCCCCAAATCTCTTTTCTGATGAGAGCAGCTTTTGCATCTCATATGGAAACCAAGGACCCAGAGTCTGGAGGAAGAATGGGGAGGCACACAATGCCATATGCTTGAAGCCCAGTGTGAAGTTTCCACAGTCTGTGTTGATTTGGGGAGCCGGTAAAGCGAGATGAGCTCCCCAACCCCAGAGTTGTCTGCGACTGGACCAAACAGTCAGGGGTCCCTTTACCTTTACCTTGCAGGCTTAGCTATATCACATCCCCTTACCTGGTGAGGAAATAGGTAATCAAGCTTATTACTGTATTTAGTCTACCTGAGAAACTCAGCGTGTGAAGAGATTTGAGCTAGTTGTTCCAGCTCAGCTACATGGCTCTCACAAGCCACTTCTATACTAATCATCTAGGAAATTTCAGCACTTTGTAACAAAGCTACATTTTACTGCCTATGTAACTTTTCTGATTGATGCATGGAAAAGCACATGAAACTGACCTTTTGAGAGTTTGTAAGTAAACTATTTTACAACTTAGCAAACATGTGGTCTTTCCCTATGGTAGGGGAATTTTTTGGAACTCACTTGGAAGGGCAAATTTTAAAGGTCAGGCAGCCTATATTTCCAAGCTTGACTTTGCTGCATATTTGGTAACTAAATCTCTGGTTGGATTTTCTCAGCAAAGGGTACTTGCCCCAGACTTGGGTCTTGGCATCTATGTATATCACATAAGAACGTAAGAATAGCCTGCTGGACCAGATCAATAACCCATCAAGCCCAGCATCCTCTTCTCACAGTGGCCAATCAGTTGCCTGTGGGAGCAGCAGAACATGAGCACATGAGCACTCGGTCCTCCCATGGTTTCCAGCAACTGATATTCAGAAGCATTGCTGCCTTCAGCTGCAGAGGTAGAGCACAGCCATCATGGCTAGTAGCCGTATAGTCTTCTCTTCCATGAATTTGTCTAATCCTCTATTAAAGCCATCCAAGTTGGTGGCCATCACTGCCTCCTGGGGGAGCAAGTTCCATATGCACTGTGTGAAGAAGAACTTTCGTTTATCTGTCCAAAATTTTGCAACATTTAGCTTCAATGGATGCCCAGCATGATGAGAGAGAAAAGCCTTTCTCTATCTACTTTCTCCATGCCATGCATAATTTTTAAATGTCACCTCTTATTCGCCTTAGCTAAGTGTTGGGGCAGGACAAGGGAGGCAGAACCTCAGTCAGGTAAGTGTTGTTATTGATTTACTTGATTTAGGGAGGGCAGCTGATCCCTGCCCTCCCCCCTTGGCTATGCCCATGCCTCAGCAACATGTGTACTTTAAATTCTTTTCTATTTCCCAGTCTGAAATAATATCTGAAATAAGTGACAACTCCGTTTTCACACCTCCAACAATCTTCTGAACTATTCTTATACATTTTGACCAATTTGGCCGGGGTTAGGTACCATCTGCTGCATGATAGAGTTCAAGGTCAGGTAAGGCAAATCCTTCTCTCTCCTTCTGGTCTATAAGTAATTTGTACTTTATTCTGGGCTTTTTCCCATTCCAGATGAACCTAGCAATATCTTTCTGCCAGTTTTCAAAACAATCCATTCCCCCCAAAATTGGTATAGTCTGAAATAAAAAAATCATTCTCAGTAGGATATTAATTTTTACTGCTGATATTCTGCCCCAGAAGGAGAGATGAAGACTGTTCCAAATTTCTAGGTTTCTCTTTACCTCATTCCATGCTTTAACATAATTGGAATAAATTAATACACTTTGCAGTTAACCAAATGCCTAAGTATTTAACTTTTTTCTTTATCTCCAAACCAGTAATTTCTTTTAGTTTTTCTCTTTCACTCCCAAATTCTTGACTAACAATTTTTTATATATAATTTATTTTAACTGCAGCCACGTGTCCATATTCATTAATTTCTTCTATTGCTTTTGGGATGCTTTCTCTTGGGTTTTCTGTGATTATTATCAAATCATCGGCATAGGCTCTTACTTTGTATGTTTTTTCTTCTACTACAATCCCTTTTATTTTTTCTTCTTTCCTCAGTTTTCTCATTGTTTCCAGCACCAATATAAATAATAGGAGTGACAGAGAACATCCCTGTTTGTGCCATTCATGATTTCAACACTTTCTGTAACATTACCATTAATTATAAGCATCGCCTTTTGTTTGACATAAATTGCCTTTATTCCTCTCTCAAATACTTTGCCAAAGCCCATTAACTTAAACTGTCTCTGCATAAAGTGCCAGGAGATATTGTTGTACGCCTTTTCCACGTTGATCAAGGCTGCCTGTTTATCGTTTCTGTGTTCCAAGTATTCCAATATATGAATGATATTCCTGGTATTGTTTTGTATTTGTTGTCCCGGTAAGAATCCGGTCTGATTCTCATGTATTATCTCTTTTAGGGTGTTTTTCAATCTATCTACTAAGATACCAGTGAAGAGTTTATAGTCGCAATTAAGCAGAGAGATCAATCTATACTTTGTAGTTAATTCTAGGTCTGTCTCCTGCTTAGGTAGAAGTGTTATGTAAGCCTCTGCCCATGTATCAATGCTTTCCCTTTATTGAGAATGTTGTTCATCACATCTTTCAGTGGTATTGCCAGTTTATCTTCTTTTTTTTATAGTACTCCGCTGATATTCCGTCTGGGCCTGGGGATTTTCCTATTTTAGCTTTTTTAATTGCAATTTGAATTTCCATCATTGTAATAGGGGCGTTTACTGTCTTTACTTTTTCTTTTGTTATTTCAGGTATTTTATGTTGATTTAGGTATTGATCGATTTCTTCTTGATTTTCTGTCCCCCTTTGATACAATTCTTTATAGAATTTCACAAAACTTTGCATAATCGCTTTTGGGTCATCCACTACTTTCTCTCCTATTCTTAGTCTATTAATCATGATTTCATTCTGCCTTTTCTTAAGTTGCCAAGCTAACATCTTCCTGGGTTTGTTTGCGAAATCAAAATTTCTATGCTTCAGAGCTTTAATGTTCCATTCAGTCTCCTGATCTATAATAGATGCATACTCCGTTTGTAATAATTTAGTATCTCATTTAATTATTTCATTGCTTTGTCTCTTAAGAAGTTCCTTTTCCTACTTTTTTATCTCCTCTAGTAATTCTGCTTTTTTCATATCTTTTTTCTTTTTTGGATTGAATTTGTTGTAAAAAATAGCTCCTAATTACTGCCTTACTTGCATCCCAAACCATTTTAATATCTGTGCCTTGATTGCAGTTAATTTCAAATAACTCTTCCAATACCTTTTTGGCACCTTGAAGTACTAGCTCATCATTTAACAGAGCTTCATTAAGTCTCCACCTACTTAACTCTCTCCTACCTTCTTTCCTTAATTTTAACTGTGGCGTTTGCCTCCTAGGATGGGTCAAGGAAAGGGTTAAAATGGGTGTGATGTGATTGGCCAGTGAGAATGCAAGGGGGGAGTAAAAGATAGTGTGGGGGGTTTTGAAAGTCAGTTGAGGTTTGGGAGTTGGGAGTTGAGGTTTGGGAGTTAGGAGTTGAAGCTTGGGAGTTGGGAGTTGAGGCTTGGGTGTTGGAGAAGGAAGAGGGTGGAATAGGCAGTGGGTTGGTAGAGTTGTATTGTGGGAGAGTGAGAGGAATTGTTAGGTTGAGTCAGATAGTTGGAATAATCAGTTTGGAGTTGTGAGGAACTAAGATTAAGAAACTGACAAGAGAAAAATAAACTGTAACCATACGCTTATTCCTGCATTTAAAAATAAACTTGATTATTTGTTAATGTTAACAACTGTCTAGTCTCCGTGTGTCCCCGTGAGAAGCGGGGTAGCGGCAGCGAAGAAAGCAGCCGCAGTAGTGGCACAGGGTCAATAGACTGTGAAACGTCTGGGGGCCCTGTGTGATTGCCACATTAACATTACTGGGTTGTGATCAGAAATTCTCCCTAACAATTCTTTAGAGAGCCATATAGCATCGATTCTGCTGGCTGACTGTTTTGGTTCCGAGAAGTGAGTAAAGTCTTTTTCTGCAGGGTGTTTGAATCTTCATGCGTCACTTAACTCAAAATTTTCTATCATTCCAAAGAAACTATGTGGGAGTTTCTCTTCTTTTCCGCCCACTTTCTCTGATGTTCTATCCACCTCCAGGGTGGTTACCCATTCAGATCCACGAATAATATTATTTTTTCCTCTATATAATCCACCATTTTTCTTCCAATAATTTATAGAATTCAGATCTCTTTTCATTTGGTGCATGGATTCCAATAATTATTACTAATTCCCCCTAGGTTGTCATCTTAATTATTACCATTCTTCCACTGATATCTTTGCATAGCAATTTTGGTTCTAAATTTGGTTTGGCATATACCACCACTCCTCTTTTTTTTTGTTACAGTCATACCTTGGGTTACAGATGCTTCAGGTTGTGTTTTTTCGGGTTACGGACCCGCCGAAACGCGGAAGTACCAGAACCGGTTACTTCTGGGTTTCAGCAGTTGTGCATGTGCAGAAGTGCCCAATCACAAGCTGTGCATGCGCAGATGCAGCGCTGCAGGTTGCAAACGCTGTGGGTTGCGAACATGCCTCTCGAACAGATCACGTTCACAACCCGAGCGTCCACTGTACATCTGAGGATATAAATTCTATTCCTAATTTACTGTTCACTAGTATTCTCCTGTGTTCCTTCATTACATGTGTTTCTTGTATACATATAATATCTAATTTTTGTTTTCTTAATATATGTTCTACCTGCTTTCTCTTCATTTTGTCATTTAACCTATTTACATTCCATGTTAATATCTTTAGATTCATCTTTTTAAAATAAAAACAAACAAACAATTTCAATATGCAAATCCTACTAATAACGTACTGTTTATCCCGTTTTGATATGGAACTGATGCTATTCAGGTCTATTTCAATGCAGTCAATTGATGTATCAGTGTAGCTTTATCATTTGGCTGTTTATTCACTTTTGCTTTCTGATTCCGAGACTACTGACTTGGCATTTGGGTCCCCATCTAAAGATTGCCTTTCCCTGCCCAGTTCTTTCCAGTACTTTCTCCAGAATATATTTGCGTCTTTGACCATCTCAAACCTCCGTCTTCTCCCTTTAAAACTGAACGAGATCCCCTCTGGGAATTCCCACCTGAATATTATTGATTTTGCTATTAAGGCCTTGGCCAAAAATGGGTATTGGTCTCTCTTTTTTAATAAATGAGGCGGGATTTCTTTTAAAATCATAACCTCCTTTCCTCCAATTTTAAATTTCCTTTTTCCACTTGTCTGTAATAATTTATCCCTTATTTGATTGGAGATGAATGTTATTAGACAGTCCCCTGTCCACTTATTGGCTTTTGCTTTTTTAGAACTCACTCTGAAAATTTTTTCCGTATTCCTAAGTATCTCTTCCTCCTTCAGTTCTAACCATGTAGCCAGTTCTCCAATGATTTTTCTTTGTATATTTTCCTCTGGTGCCTCGGGGACGTCGCAAAATCTAAGTGTTTTTTTCTCTGCTCTGCATCTGTAGAGTTGCCAGTGCGTCCCAAGTGGCTTACTGCATTATCTAAAATTCAACTGTATCTTTTTTTAGTTTTTGCACATTCCTTTCTAGTTTCTCTATACTCTTTGGAGATTTTTTGTGTGTGGCTTTTTACCAGAGATATCATCCACCTGTTCTGTTAGTTCTACTATTAACCTTGCATTCTCCTCAATTTTGCCTCCCATTCTATCTAACTTCTCATCTATTCCTTTGACCTTTTCATTCCTCTTTTTTCATCTCTCCAAAATCTTTTTTCATATCCCCAATATCATTTCTAAGGCTCCTTGATTGATCGAAGTTCAGGACCCACAGAAGGAATTAAAAAGAGGCCTTGCCAGAGTCAGCTAAGGATCTGCTAACTCTTGTGGGACTAGCATGCCAGTTTGGAGATACAAGTGACACTGGGAAAGAACCCGTTTTGTGATAGGCAGCATGGACTTCAGCATGGAAACAACATAATGGCAGGAAGCAGTGGAAGGAACCACAGAGATAGGAGATTTCTGCACAGCTACCAACATGAATGGAAGGCAGCCTCCCATGGGGAAAACCATTGAGGAAAGCATGCATCTTTTTCTAATGCAAGTGAGAATTTAGAACAGTCTGATTAGGCAGCTAGTGGTTTAGATGGATTGGAAGAGACTTGGTTGAAAAACAGAGCAATTGGCAATAGCAAAAGGTTTAGTGCAAAATTGGCAACAGAAAAGAGGACTGTTGTTTTTCTAAAGGATGCCAGGACAGAGGTAAACAAGTGCCAAAAAATACTGACTGCTACAGCTGTTTACATACTTCCATCATCCACCTAGAACACACCCCGAAACCCAATGTCTACAGCCAAGCTCTGCTGTCTCTGTTTTGACTCTCAACTTTGCCAGGCATTTCTCGGCCATATAGCCTTTAAGTTAGACATTTACGTCAGGCACTACCCAACCAACAAAGTGAAAATGCTGGTTGATAACATCAGACTGGTTCCCATGAACACTGTGCTACAGCGAAGACTGAGAACATAAAATTACAGAACACTATGTGTTATTATCTATAGTGCCCAGATAAAAACATTCCAATCCAAGGGATCTACAGCCTATTCTGGATAATGACATATCTCTCACACAGGCTAGGGGGTTATACTTCTGCCAAGTATGCAGAAGATTTTTGTAGGTGTGTGTGTGTGGCATTGTGGAGGAAGAATGCAGGATCAACTTTTTTGCTGCTCTGTTTGTTTTCCTGCTAGTCAATCACAAAGAGCAGTCGGCAGGCAGCTCCTTTTTTTTGAGGCAGACTATAATTTCTGCCTCAAAATCTCATAACTCCCGGAAATTTTGGTCCTTAATAAAGGGAAGAAACACGAAATATCCCTTAATGGTGATCCCAGCCCCTACATGGGAGCAGTTCCTGAGAAAATATTTCTCAGTGGTAGAAGCTCCGGCCACTCATTGGAGACCTTCTAATCCCCTTCCCGTCTGGCCTAATACCAACCCTGCTGAAATCCTAGAATTGATAGCCGAGCTGAAAACAGGTAAGGCCCCTGGGCCAGATTTGGTCCCTGTTGAGGCTATAAAGCTTCATTCGGCATGGTGGGCAGGGATTTTAGCTAAAACGTTTGACGCAATAAATGCCACGGGCTTAATTCCAGGAATGTGGAAGGAGGCCATTATAATTCCTTTCTACAAAAAAGGCCCTCCCGGTGACCCAGGGAATTATCGGAATATCAGTCTGCTATCGTCCATTGGGAAAATATATGCCCGTTTTTTGCTGGCAAGGTTGATGAAGTGGTCAGTTGAGGCTGACCTGATTGGACATGAGCAAGCTGGATTTAGATTAAACCGATCCACAACAGACCAGGCAATTATTCTTTATCACTTAGCCCGGAAATACTCGACACCTAGATGGGGCCAACTTTGTGCAGCTTTCATAGATTTGAAAGCTGCGTTTGATAGTATCCCGAGGAAATTACTATGGGATAAACTTGCCAGTTGGGGAATAGATAGAAGGCTCCTGTGGCTTATTTCCCAACTTCACGCCGGGTCCATGGCCAGGGTGAGATTATCCCCTGCTGGAGACCTGACTAACCCAGTGCCAGTAAATAAGGGTGTACGCCAGGGTTGTATTTTAGCGCCGCTTCTTTTTAACTTATTTATCAGTGATATGAGGAACCCATTAGCCGTCTCACATAAATTTATCCACTCCCCTCGTATAGCAGATTACCGTTGTCCTTTACTTCTCTACGCAGATGATGCTGTACTACTCTCTTACTCCAGAGTGGGTTTAAGGAGGGCACTAAAGATTTTTGCGACATATTGCCATTCTAATCATCTGCCTATTAACCACACCAAGTCCAAAGTACTGATATTTTCAAGGAGTCGAAAACTTTATTCATGGAAACTGGAGGGCACGAAAATTGAACAAGTACACAAATTTAAATATTTAGGAATTTATTTTCAATATAATTTAGGGTGGAAAGCGCATGTTGAATATCTTCAAAACAAGACAAAAGCCCTATCACACTCCCTCCTTCGTTTTTTCTACTCTGAGGGGGCCTTATTCATCCCTGCAGCCCTAAAAGTGTATAGCATCAAAGTGATGGCCACAATGGCCTATGCTGCACCTTTATGGGCTGCCTTTGCAAACCTCTCACCATTAGAGTCACTTCAAAGCCAATTCTTACGCCGACTTTTAAAATTACCAACATGCGTAAGTAATGCGGCTATTCGCTTAGAAATGAAGATCCCGTCAGTGGAGTTAGTTATATGGAGGAGAGTTTTGATCTATTGGATATCCCTATGGCATAAACTCCCGAACCACTATCTCATTCAATGCATGTGGCGAGATGACTTCACAAATTTGTGGTCAGGAAAAATCCTTGCCAAATTGCAGTCCTATGAGATCTCGCCCACTGAATTGCTCAGACTTGATCTAAATGTGGCAAAAAGGTGTATAAATCAAAGGCTGGATGATGCGGAGCTATACCAAAATTTCATAGCTGGTGGTGGAGCCTGTTCGTCGTTAAATTTCGGCATAACCCCTATCTACTGCACTCCGTCCTACTTAACATCGCTTATGGCCGCGTCTCACCGATATGCCTTCATTAGAGCTAGGTTTAATGTCTTTCCAACAAATGTGCTGAGACATAGATTCACTAAGGGCCAAGTCCCTTCAATGTGTGCTTGTGAAATGAAAACATCTGAATCCCTATATCATGTTATGTTTATCTGCTCTTTGTACAGTTCAGCCCGTGCTAGCATACTAAACTCCATAATCCAGCCAATGGCTGACAAACCAGTAGACCTACAGCTTGCCTGGGTTCTTCAAGATGTGGATCCTTATATTACCCTACAGGTTGCTAAATTCCTAACAGCCGTCCTCTCGTACAAGAGACGGAATGGAATGTTAGCTGATTATTGATAGTTATAAGAATTTTCTATAACGACATCAGATATTGATTTTAGTGTAGTGCAAATTTTTTTTTCATTTTAATCCTAATCTTAAACTTTTCTTATGAATGGCTGATATTTGTCCTTGTGAGTTGTAAACTGTGTTATACTACTTGTGGCTTGTACGAGTCCGCTGTTTTATTTGATTTGTTTTGTTGTGTTGTGTTTCATGATGGGCGTAAAGCCGAATAAACATTTTGATTTGATTGATTAGAAAAATGTGTTTTGGAGAAAAGGTGCAGGAATTGCCTGGTGCCCATTTGCCTGCTGCTCATTTTCCACATAGACAAAACAGAGCCCCCCTTCTCTCTCTTGAAAATGGAAGCAGCAGACTTTTATTTGAGCAGCATGCTTGCTTTATCCCCTTTATTCCACCCTGCAGCCTTTTCTTTCAGCATAAACTGCTTTGCAGGCTTAGCTATATCACATCCCCTTACCTGGTGAGGAAATAGGTAATCAAGCTTATTACTGTATTTACAGGTGAAACTTGAAAAACTAGAATATTGTGGAAAAGTTCATTTATTTCAGTAATTCAACTTAAAAGGTGAAACTAATATATGAGATAGACTCATGACATGCAAAGCGAGATATGTCAAGCCTTTATTGTTATCATTGTGATGATCATGATGTACAGCTGATGAAAACCCCAAATTAACAATCTCAGAAAATTAGAATATTAAATGAAATCAGCAAAACAAGGACTGCAAATAGAGCAATATTGGACCTCTGAAGCATGCACATGTACTCAGTACTTGGTTTGGACCCCTTTTGCATCAATTACTGCCTCAGTGCGGCATGGCATGGTTGCTATCAGCCTGTGGCACTGCTTAGGTATTATGGAAGACCAGGATGCTTCAATAGCAGCCTTCAGCTCTTCCACATTGCTAGGTCTCATGTCTCTCATTTTTCTCTTGGCAATGCCCCATAGATTCTCTATGGGGTTCAGGTCAGGCGAGGTTGCTGGCCAATCAAGCACAGTAATCCCAAGGGCATTGTACCAGGTTTTGGTACTTTTGGCAGTGTGGGCAGGTGCCAAAGTCCTGCTGGAAAATGAAGTCAGTATCCCCATAAAACTCGTCTGCAGAAGGAACCACGAAGTGCTCCAAAATCTCCTGGTAGACAGCTGCGTTGACCCTAGACTTAATGAAGCACAGTGGACCAACAGCAGCTGATGACATGGCTCCCCAAATCTTTTTTCTGATGAGAGCAGCTTTTGCATCTCATATGGAAACCAAGGACCCAGAGTCTGGAAGAAGAATGGGGAGGCACACAATGCCAGATGCTTGAAGTCCAGTGTGAAGTTTCCACAGTCTGTGTTGATTTGGGGAGCCGGTAAAGCGAGATGAGCTCCGCAACCCCAGAGTTGTCCGTGACTGGACCAAACAGTCAGGGGTCCCTTTACCTTTACCTTTAAGCTGCCTTGCAGGCTTAGCTACCGTATTTTTCGCTCTATAAGATGCACCCAACCATAAGATGCACCTAGTATTTAGAGGAGGAAAACAAGAAAAAAAATATTCTGAATCAAATGTTGTACTATACTATTTAATAAACAACTGAAGGGTTTCATCAGGATACCCTGAACCTTGAAGATACTTATATCACACCCACACACACCCACACACAGGAAGCTGCTAGGTAGGAGATCAGGACAGACAAAAGCAAGAACTTTGCACAATGTATGGTTAAAAGACAGAACTTGCTACAAGACTGAGCGACAGATACTAGCTTGGGTGACTTCAAAAGGGGATTAGACAAATTCCTGGAGGATAAGGCTATCAATGGCTACCAGTCATTATCACTATATGGTAGCTGCCAGATTAGAGGCAGCATGCCTCTGGATACCATTTGCTGGTGAACATGAATGGGAAAGTGCTATGATGCTCATGTACTGCTTGTGGGTTTCCCACAGGCATCAAGCTGGCCACTGCGTGACAAGAGAGCAGTACTAGGTGGGCCTTCCGTCTGATCCAGCAGGATTCTTCTTACATTCATCTGACTGCCCAACTTCACCTGCATAGCAGGGAAGTTCAAATGCACCACATGGTTCAATGATTCAGGCTTCTTGCGTTTAAGTGATGGGAGAAGTGGATGTAGGCATCACAGAACCAGGTGCCCACCTTCACCTGCATAGCAGGGAAGTTCTTTTTTTAAAAAATAATTTTTATTAATTTTTCCATATAAATTTATACAAAATTAAACACCCAATCTCACCAACATCTTCTTTTTGGACTTCCATCAACTTGTCTGACAATTCTCCGTGTTATTACTCCCCCCCCCATTTCTCAAATTAATATTGCACTATATCATTATTTGCCCTATCATATTATTTAAGCAATACTTCTACCAAACATTCTCACATAGCTTCCTGAAAACTTACAAACGTTATCTACTTATCACATATATTTTTAATATATTCTGTAAATTTGTTCCAGTCCTCAGTGAATCTCTGGTCTCGTCGGTTCCGGATTCTCCCTGTTAACTTATCCAGTTCTGCATAATCCATTAGTTTCATTCTCCATTCTTCAATCATAGGCATTTCTTCTTGTTTCTACTTCTGGGCCAACAAAATTCTAGCTGCTGTTACTGCATATAAGAATACCTTCCAGTCCTTCTTTTTTATTTCACCACCTAATATTCCTAATAGAAATGTTTCTGGTTTTTTAACAAATGTATATTTCATCATTTTCTTTATCTCATTATATATCATTTCCCAAAAACATTTCACTTTTTTACATTCCCACCACATATGATAAAATGTTCCTTCTTTTTCCTTACATTTCCAACATTTATTACTCACCTTATACATCTTTCCTAACTTTACTGGTGTTACGTACCATCTATATATCATTTTCATAACATTTTCCTTTATTGCAGTACATGCAGTAAACTTCATCCCTTCCTTCCACAATTTTATCCAATCATCAAATTGAATATTATATCCAAAGTCTTTGGCCCATTGAATCATAACCGACTAAACCTCTTCATCCTTTGTATACCACTCTAATAATAATTTATACATTTTGGATAGCATCTTCACTTCATTATTCAATATTTCCTGTTGAAACCTAGATTCCTTTTCAGAAAAACCTCTTTCTGTTAACTCTTTTTTAAACATTTCATTAATTTGAAAATAATGCAGCCAATCATTTACATGTTCTTTAACTTCTTCATATGGTTTCAGTTTCCATTTATTCCCTTCTTTGTTAATTAAACTCCCATATGTTATCCACCTCCCAGTCATATTGACTTTCTTAACACTCATCACCTCCAATGGAGATAACCAAAGTGGGGTTTTAGGCTCCAGTAGGTTTTTATACCTACCCCAAACTTCAATCAAAGCTCCTCGAATAATATGATTTTCAAAACCTTTATGCACTCATTTTTTATCATACCATAGATATGCGTGCCAACCGAATCTATTATCGTATCCTTCCAAATCCAACAGTTCTATATTTTCTAATTTCATCCATGCTTTCAACCAACAAAGGCATGCTGCTTCATAATACAATCTCAAGTCAAGTCTGGCAGGGCGAAGCCTCCTCTTTCTTTTGCATCTGTTAGCAACTTAAATTTTATTCTCGGCTTCTTCCCCTGCCAAATATATCTTGAAATCATTCTTTGCAATTCTTTAAATATTGCCGCTCCTTTGATTATTGGAATTGTATGAAACAAAAACATTTTCGGTAACACACTCATCTTTATCATTGCAATTCTTCCCCAAAATGATAACTTCATTCTCCCCCACACCTCTAAGTCTCGCTTAATTTTATTCCATATTGGTACATAGTTATTTTGAAATAGATCAATACCCCTGGGAGTCAACATAATCCCTAAATATTTCACTTTCTTAACCACCTCTATCTCTATCTGCTGCTGTATTCTTTCAATTATTTATTGATCCATATTTTTCACCATTATTTTAGTTTTTTTCTTGTTTAATTTAAAACCTGCCACCTGTCCGAATTGTTCTATTTCTTCTAACACCTCTTTAACACTCTTTATGGGATCTTCTATCATTGCAACCAAGTCATTGGCAAATGCCTTTACTTTATACTCATTACGACCAACTGTCACACCTTTTATTTGTTCATTATTTCTTATTGATCTTAATAAGACTTCTAGGACTGATATGAATAACAACGGCGACAAAGGACACCCTTGTCTTGTACCCTTAGTTATAGCAACATTTTCTGTTGTTACATTATTAACAATTAATTTTGCTCTTTGCTCAGAATATATTGCCTTTATACCATTTAGAAAAGATTGACCCATATCCATAACCTCTAAATTCTTTAACATAAATTCCCAAGAGATATTATCAAAAGCCTTCTCCGCATCTACAAAAATCAACATTGCCTGTTTATCCTTCCTGTTGGTCAGATATTCCATTATATTAATTATATTTCTTATATTATCTTTCATCTGCCTACCAGGAAGGAAACCTGCTTGATCCTTATGTATCATTTCCTTTAAAATCCTTTTCATCCTGTTTGCTAGGATATTTGCAAACATTTTATAATCATTATTTAACAACGAGATTGGTCTATAATTTTTAACCTGAGTCAAATCAGAATCTTGTTTTGGTATAAAAGTTATGTAAGCTTCTTTCCAAGTCTCTGGTATTTCTTCCTTTTTTAGGATATTATTCATCACTTCTTTTAATGGTACAAGTAGGATATGTTTCATTTCTTTGTAATATCTTGCACTAAATCCATCCGGTCCCGGTGTCTTCCCACTTTTCAATTTTTTTTTTGCTGTCTTAATTTCTTCTATTTCAATTGGTTCGTTCAGTTTGTTTTTATTACTTTTCGTTATTTTCTGCACCCCTTTCCTCTTTAAATATTCCTCTATCATCCTTCTATTACATCTCTCTTTTCTTTTATACAGATCTCTATAAAAGTCCACAAATCCTTTCCTAATTCCTTTCGGATTCTCAATCTCTTGATCTTCCACTTTAATTTTATTAATTGTGTTCTGTTCTTTCCTCTTTTTTATCTGACACGCCAACCACTTCCCTGACTTATTTGCAAATTCAAAGTTCTTCTGTTTCATTCTTTTTATATTCCATTCTACTTCTTTATTGATTATCATTGCAAATTGTGTTTGGAGCATTTTTATATTTTGCTTCACTTTTTCATCTTTGGGCCTAGTAATTAGCTTTTTTTTCATTTTCCATAATTTGTTTTAAGATTTCTTTTCTCCCCTTTTCTCTCATTCTGTTTTTAATTGCAATTAAAATGCATAGCAGGGAAGTTCAAATGCAGGAGAGGCTTCATTGGATGCCCAGTATGATGAGAGAGGGAGAAAAGCCTTTCTCTATCTACTTTCTCCATGCCATGCATAATTTTTAAATGTCACCTCTTACTTGCCTTAGTTAAAAAAAATCCCAATGCTGCAACCTTTCTGCATAAGAGAGTCGCTCCAGTCCCTTGATCATTTTGATCATTTCTGAACCTTTTCCAACTCTACAATACAGTGCTACCTCTGGCTATGAATGCTTCTGGTTACGAACACTTCAGGTTATGAGCTCTGCTAACCCAGAAGTAGCTGCTCCTAGTTGCAAACTTTGCTCCAGGATACAAATGCAAATTTAGTTCCCAGGGTAACAAAAATCCAAATATGTCCTAGAACATGCTCTGATCATAATGTAATGTTATTGGAAATGAAATTGTATCTGCAGGGTTCCTTCAGATGGAGGATGAATGATGGGTTATTGAGGAATGAACAGGTGGTGGGAAAGGCCCAAAACTCTAAAAGACTATTTTGAATTAAATATAAATACAGAGGTAGAAACAAGAGTCATTTGGGACGCTAGCAAAGCTGTGATAAGAGTATTCCTCATACAACAGAATGCTATAAAGAAAAAGATACAAAATGAAAAAAAGGAAACAATTCTATCTCAAATTAAAGAGAAAGATAAGAGTTTAAGATCAAAGCTGAAAAGCCAACAGATACAAAAAGAAATTAAAGCGTTGCAGACTCAATTTTTTTCAAATTATAAATCAAGAAATAAAATGGAAAATAAAATTAATGAAACAGAGAAACTTTGAATCTGCAAACAAATGTGGAAAATTGTTGGCTTGGCAATTAGAAAAGAGACAGAAACAAAATACGATTACAAATATTGTATTGGAGGGAAAATCTGTGGGAAACCCTGGGGATATTAGAAAATGTTTTCAGAAATACTCTAAACAAGTGTATAAAAAAGGTAAAGAGGATAAAGATAAAATTGAGCAATTTCTTAGGACAAATGAATTGCAGAAAATTCCCAGAGATAAAAGACCACTACTCAATGACATGATTACAAGACAGGAGGTTGAGATAGCAATAAACCAGATGCAACTGAGCAAGGCCCCAGGACTGGATGGATTATCTGCCAGATATTATAAAACTTTCAAAGACTGGCTAATTCAACCTTTGGCAGAGGTTTGTAATAAGATATTGAAAGGGGAGAGGGCACCTGAAACCTGGAGAGACGCATTTATAACTCTGATACTGACATCTGAGCAAGATAGATCAGATGTAAAGAATTACAGACCAATCTCACTACTTAATGTGGATTATAAAATATTTGCAAATATTTTGGCTAATAGATTGAAAAAAAGTCTTATCAGAATATATACATAAAGACCAGGCAGGCTTTCTGCCTGGAAGACATATGAAAGATAGTATCAGAAACATAGTGGATATTTTGGAAAGATTAGAGGCTAAAAGAAATACTAAAGCATTATTAATGTTTATTGATGTGGAGAAAGCCTTTGATAATATTTCCTGGCTTTTTATGGAAAAAAATCTGGAAAGTATTGAGGTTGGTCAACAATTTTTAAATAGTATCAAAGCGATCTATTCAGAACAAAAAGCTAAAATAATTTTTAATAATCTGGTATCGGAAAAAATTAAAATTGAGAAAGGAACCAGGCAAGGGTGCCCACTCCCATCTATTATTTATTTTGGTCCTGGAGGTCTTGCTGAATAATTTGAGGAAAAAAGAGAAAGTCAAGGGCATTGTAGTGGGTACTAAGCAATATAAATTAAAAGCCTTTGCTGATGATTTGGTTCTAATTTTACAGGATCCAGAGACCAGTGCAGTGAAAGCACTGGAGATGATATAGGAGTACGGGCAGCTGGCTGGTTTTAAATTAAACAAGAGCAAAACCAAAGTATTGGACAAAAATTTAGATAAAGATGAAAAAAGAAGACTTATAGAAAAAACAGGCCTAGCATTTACGAACAAGGTCAAATATTTGGGTGTGAATTTAACAGTGAAGAATTTGAATCTGTACAAAGATAATTATGAGAAAGTATGGAATGAAATAAAAAGAGATTTAGAGATTTGGTTAAATTTAAAATTTTCACTTATGGGTCAAATATTGGTGGTTAAGATGAATGTATTGCCGAAAATGCTGTTTTTGTTCCAAACTTTACCTATTATTGATAATGTCAAATGTTTTAAAGAATGGCAGAAGGCCATGTCCAAATTTATCTGGCAAGGGAAAAAACCGAGAATTAAGTATAAATTACTTACGGATTCAAAAGAAAGAGGAGGTTTTCCCCTGCCTGATTTAAGGATATATTTTGAGGCTGCGGCCTTCTGCTGGATTAAAGACTGGGTTAATTTAGAAAATGAAGATATTTTGGATTTAGAGGGACTGGATAATAGGTTTGGTTGGCATGCATATCTTTGGTATGATAAAATAAAGGCCCATAGTGCTTTTAAGAATCATATAATTAGGAAGGCACTCTACAATGTGTGGATTAGATACCAGGACCTTTTGGTAAGAAAAACACCCAAATGGATCTCACTGATGGAAGCGCAGGCACAAAAAAAGCTCAATATGGAAAATAAGTGGGGGGGGGCCGCTAGGGGCGCATTGGAAGATGGCCGACAATAACATCTCTCCGTCTCACACGAGGTAATTAAGAGGCTGATATGGGAGTATGCAGCCTCCCTTGTCACCCCAAGGGAATGGGGGACACTGTCTTGCCTGCGGTTGCCATAAATCACCCCCTGATTCGAAAGATTGTGATTGTGTGGCCTGGTTGCAGCAACTCAAAATAAACAATTAGAGAGAGAAGCAAATGCACATATTTTGAGTGAAGATCGGGAGATAAGACTGCTAATTAAAATGATCTCTGTGAAGTGGAGCGACGGGCTGGACTCATAAATCAAGGAGAAGACTCATCAAAGGATCAGTATGTCGGAATGGGACTGGAAAGGGGGGGGACTTTTCTTTTTTATCTTATGTGAGTACCCAATAACCTCCCCCAAGAAAGAATCATTGCAATTACTGATTACAAGCAGGATAATTAAGAACTGTGTGGAACTAAATTACTAATCAAAGACATGGCTGGTGGGAACATTGAGAAAGGAATGAAAGCTCTTTGTGACGCAGTTAAAAAGAGATTTGTTACGGCAGGCCTGCCCACAGGATGATCGAGGGGGAGGAGGACCATGGTTTGTTATTATATCGGACTGTGAGTTTGACCTGGCAGGGCCTCCTGAGAAAATTGAGGAGAGACTGGCAGGCTTGTGGAAATTAATGGACAGACTTGGAATGCTTTGTACGGAGGCACGGAGATGGCATCTGTTCATTTTGATATGGCTCTTGGAGGAGTGTAAAATCCACACAGGATATAAGAACGTTTGTTTTCAACCCGCTTGTGGAGACTACCAGAGATCACAAAGAAAGGAATATATGATAGTAACAAGAAGATGAGGAAAATAATAAAGAGAAGATTGAACAGAACTGTGAATACTATTTTGATAGAACTGTGTACATCAAAGCAGCAGCAAGAGAGATGTTTGGATCCCTTTCTGAGCTTGAAATATGGGTACCCCCAACAAAATTTAAAAATTTGGCTGTGTAATTTGGAATTAATGTGATTTGATTGGCCTGTTAATAAAAATTATTTATTAAAAAAACAATATGGAAAATAAGTGGTTGAGATATTCAGATTTATTGGTTGATGATGGGGAGGGATTTAAGTTAAAATAATTCAAACAAATTAAAGATAAAGTAAACTGCCTTCAATATTACCAAATTAATGAACTATTTAAGATTGACAAGAAAAAAGGTTTTGCATCTGAAAAAACCAAGCTGGAAATGGAGTTGTTAGATACTAATGTTAAAAATATGTCTAAGATGTATAGTTTGTTATTGGAGTGGCATACAAAAGATGAGCAAGTAAAATCGGTTATGATTGATTGGGCACAAGATGTGGGACATAACATAATGTTGGAGGATTGGGGTAGACTTTGGAAGAAAGGGGTTAAGTTTACTGCATGTACAATGTTAAAGGAGAATGTAATGAAAATGATGTATAGATGGTACTTAACCCCTGTTAAATTGGCAAGGATCTACCACAATTGTGATAATTTATGTTGGAAATGTAAAGAAAAGCAAGGTACTTTCCATCATATGTGGTGGACTTGCTCCAAGGTAAAAGACTTCTGGGGAAAAAAATATAATGAATGTTTAAAAATGATGAAATATACCTTTATGAAGAAACCAGAGGCCTTTCTCCTTCGAATAACAGGTGCTGAACTGCCCAAAAAAGATGTAAAAGTATTTTTGTATGCCACAACTGCTGCACAGATTTTGCTAGCCAAAAATTGGAAAACACAAGAATTACCAACGGTTGAAGAATGGCAGATGAAGACGATAGAGTTTATGGAGCTGGCTGACCTCGCCGGGAAAATCTGCAACCAGAAAGAAGAGGAACACCAAGAAGACTGTGAGGCGTTCCCAAAGTAAAGGAAGGATTGAACTCTGATTAATAAGAATACACACAGAGGCTTGAACCAGCAAAACTCTGGGAAGGGTGCATATAATAATCTCTCCGTCTGTCTCTGCCTCCAGCCCCTGGCCCAGGTCGTTTTATTCACAAAAAAGCTTTTTACAGAGTGTTCCTAAGAACCAATCAGATTTCTTCTGAGCATTTCAACAAACCCCACGTGGGGAAAATAAGCACACATATTTCTGGGGTAAACAAGGAACAGAACTATAAAGGAGTGCCAGAGGTGATAAACAAGCAATATACATGATAAGAAGGATGGCCAGGAGGACAGAGATCATTGATCATTATCACCTTCATGTGAGATCTGTTTCCTGGCCCCAAGATTAACATCCTGAGATTAACATATTGGAAAGGCTACTTCAAAAAAGCTGCCCACTGTCTTTGATGACCCAGGAGCCTGCCTATCTAAGTGTGTACCTGACTTGTGAAGAGAGAGAAATGGGCAGCAGAGGAAATGGCCAGAGATGCAGAGGGTTGTGGGATTTGATCAGAAATTATTGTCAGTGAATCAAACCCAGTCAACACAATGCATTCATCGTGGACACAATGGCTTGATGCATATTTTATAATTCCTCATAGTAATCCCACCTGACCCCACACTCTGGATATTTGCACTCCTACAGACTGGAAGAAATTTAAAGACTATTTGAATAAATATTGTAATATTAAAGATATGTAATCACTTGAAATATTTAATTAGGCTGATGATTAATTTAGGATTAAATATATAAATTAGGAAATATGATTCTGACTCTGATATTATGAAAGATATAATTACTAAGGAACTCAGATGGAAGAGATTTGAGGAGGTCAAATAATATGTTTATGAAGATGGAATCTATTTAATTAATTAATTAATTGTTAATGTTGTGGTGATTCATTGTATTTTATGTTTTATATTCTTTTTTCTTTTTCTTTTTCCTATTTCATTCTTTTCTCTTTATTACTGTCCGTTTTCTCTTTTGTTATGTTTATGTACTGAAATTAATAAATATTATTATAAAAAAAGGATGCAAATGCAAACTGTGCGCCAGAGGCGTGTCCGCAGCGAGAGGCCCCCATTAGCAAAAGTGTGCCTCAAGATAAGAATGGTTTCAGCTTAAGAATGGCCCTACGGAACGAATTAAGTTTGTTACCACAGGTACCACTGTATCTTTTTTTGAGCGGAGGCAACCAGAACTGCCTCACCTTTCCCTCCAACTCAGTTTGTTGACCCTCATCTCTGCATTCAAACACCAGTCTAGGGCTTGTACAGCCTCTCCTGTAATTGAGAAGCTAGGCATCATCAGCATACTGATGGCACCTTGCTCCCCCAATCCTAATGATCACTCTCAGTGGCAGGGCTTTTTTCCAGCTGGAACTTGCCAGAACTCAGTTCCGGCACCTCTCAGGTGGGCACCATTGCCATTCTAAGAGAATAAGGGAGGCGTTTGTGGCGAGTTTCAGCAACTCTTTTTCTAGAAAAATAGCACTGCTCAGTAGCTTTATATAGATGTCGAATGGCACTGGGGACAAAATAGAGCCCTGTGGCACCTCACAGCATAAATACCAGGGGACCAAAGAACACTCTTCCAATGCTATTCTCTGGCCTGCAGAGTGTGACCCTGCAACTAAGAATGGAGCCACTGCAACACAGTATCAATGATACCCATTCCACAGTGTCAGTCCAGAAGAATACCATGGTGAATGGTATCAAAGATTAGGTAGAAGGTAGCATTCCACATGTCCTCTCTCTAAAGGACTAACCAAGGCTAATTCAGTCACAACCCTAGGCTTGCAATGAAAGTGGCATGGACCAAGAAAACCACCCTTGTCTAAGAATCTCTGAAGTTGTTTCACCATGGCTTTCCTAATCACAATTCTAGGAACTGAAGGAACAAACAGTTTGCCATTAAGGTTTCAAGGTGCAATTACAAACCGGTACTTTGATTTATTATTCCTTATTCCAAGGTTGCAATCCTCCTCCAGAGGATTAATCTCCACCCAAATGACTCGCCCCACGAGAGAAGCAGCCTATATCACAGTAAAGTAACTGTAGGAGGCTCAATGTCATCCAAGGTCCCTGTACCTGAAAGGAACTGACAGAACACATCACAGGGAATATTTTTCTCCCTTATGGGTAGTCTGTTGGGATCAACACACTGAGGGTGGTCAGGGCAGAAGCCAATAGTGCACATAGAAAGTGGGTGGCTCATTCTGATAACCCCTTCACTCTGTTCCTACTGGCCCAGCAGGTTTCTTGAGCAGAGAAAGATTGCCCTTGATGAAGGTCTGAACTGATCGCTTCCAAAAGGAATCCCGCCTCTATAAGTCCATCTGTTTAGACCCCCACCTTTTCCATTAGCCATCTGCCCTTTCTCCAAGGTCCCACTGTTGAAATTTGCAGTGTCCTTTCCACAGCGGAATGATGAGGAGTACGTGCACATACTCTAAATTGTTTTATTTACACTTCAAAGCTGGTAGATTACAGAAAAACATCTTGCCTCTGCCAGAGCAGAGAAAGCATCCTCTCTCCTCTGAAGCACGGAGAGAAGAAAAAACAGTGTGAACAGTGAAAAACAGGAAACCAGTGTACGTCACATCCAGTCTCCTTTCCCGTGAGAAACTCCAACAGCAACTCTGACTGGAATGTAAACATTGTCTTGTGACAAGCATTTCGCTGCAAAGTGAAGAGAGCAGAAACCAACATCCTCCCCTTTCTGTGAACATCACTGGGCAGCGTGTTCGTACAATTTCAGTACAAACCCAACTTCTGCACATAGGTACAGTGTTGATCCTTTGATACAATCTTGGACAATACATCAGCAGGAATTTCATTACCTGGCATATAGGACACCGTTACGAGTCCCTTCTGAATACGTTCCCTAGCATGTTGCAACTTCAATTGCAAGTGCTTCGTGCTTTGCTTACAACCTTCAGAATTCAGCAAAGCCAAACATGCTTTGTTGTCCTGGTAAACCTGGATTGGACATTTGACAGGAATTTTCATGTCTTTGCACAATTGTAACAACCATTCACAATCCTTAAGTGAATAAGACAGTGCATTCAGTTCAGCTTCACAAGTACTTAAGCTAACTGTTGTTTGCTTCTTGCATGACCAAATAGACCCTGATTGTACATATAGCAAACTCCAGACGTGCTTTTCCTGTCTGTAGTGTCACTTCCAAAACTTGCATCTGCAAATATCTCAAGACCACCAGACTTCTGATTGTTAAATCTCAGTCTGTAATGCATAGTGCCTTTCAAATAGCGCGCTATGCGTTTCAGAGCTTTTCCAATCCTTAACAGTAGGATTGTTGACTTGTCTGCTTAGCAAATTACAGCTAACAGCAATGTCTGGTCTTGAACATCTGGCAATGAAGTTTAGCTTGCCTAGTACACTTCTGTACAGTGTAGTGTCAGAAAATGCTTCTTCATTGTCATCTACCTGATAACCTATTGTCATTGGTGTGTCTACAGGGTTAGCATCCATCAGGTTTAGTTTGCTTAACACATCAGCAATTTTCCATGACTGGTGTACTAGAATGTTATCATCTTGATCTCTCTCTATTTCCAGAGATAGGTAGTTGTTTACCTCACCAAGATCTTTCATGTCAAAGTGTTCTTTCAGTTGAGCTAGGGCGTTATTGTACATTGTGACATCTTTCCAAAAGAATAATAAATCATCAACATAAAACAAACAATAGTTTCTTTTGCCCCTCCTCTTTGACAAATACACATGGATCAGCTTTCCCTTGCTGAAAACCTAGAGAAAACAATACCTCAGTGAGTTTTGTGTGCCAACACCGTGCACTTTGTTTGAGACCATAAAGGGACTTTTTCAGAGCACAAACAAATCCCTGTTTTACCTGTACGCCATCAGGTGGAAGCATATAAAGTGATTCATTTAGAGATCCGTACAGAAAAGCTGTATTTACATCATGGTGACTAATGTGTAGACTCTCCTCTGCAGCTAGCTTGAGCATAAGCCTAATGCTCTCATACCTCACTGTGGGTGAGTAGGTCTCGTGATAGTCTTCACCTGGTACCTGTGCAAAACCTCTGGCTACCAATCTGGCTTTGTGTCTGACTACCTTGCCATTTTGATCAGTCTTCGCTTTGAAGACCCATTTGCTTCCAAGCAGTTTCATTCCTGGAACTACTGGAACAAGTTCCCATGTTTTGTTCCTTTCCAAGGAATCAAGCTCAGCCTTCATGGCATTTAACCATGGCTCAGCTTCCTTTGAATCCAAATCCTGGATCTCTTGGAAACTTGAAGGTTCACATACCCTCTTGGAGCTTTTAACAGCTGTTACTGCTATCTTAGCAAACTCATCTGCAAATCTCTTTGGAGGTCTGCCTTTTGTGGCTCTTTGTGACCTGCGAATTAGCCTTAGGTCTTCAACACTCTCCTCTTCCTTCTTAGGAGAAAAGTGACCTATTGTGAACAATGGTTCCTCCAATTCTTGATCAGAGCTTTCAGAGGGTCGCATAGAGGCTTTCGCACTCTTGAAATCCTCTGAATCGCCTGATTCAGTTTCAGACTCAGAATCAGTACTTTCATCAGTGGGTGTGGGTGGCTGTGGTTGCTTTTGACTATCCTCAGTCTCATCACTGTCATCAGGGTAACATTGGAAAATTCCCACATTCTCCCCCCACTTGGCATTGTACTCAACACTTCTTGTGAGCTTAATAGTCTTAGAGTCAGTCATCCTTATTCTGTAAGAACCTTTCTCATAACCTAGAAAGATACCATGCAAACCACGCTTGTCTAACTTGGAGTTTTGTGGTGAGTGAACCCACATGTCAGAACCAAAAATTTTCATGTGTTTGATGTATGGTTTCTTGCCAAACATCTTCTCATAGGGGGTACAACCAATCGCTGAAGATAACCTGTGATTATAACTGTAAGTGAAACATGAGAGAGCTTCAGCCCAATAACGCTCTGGAAGATTTGCATCATGTAGCAAGGTTTTTAACCCTTGAAGCAATGTTTGATTTGCTCGTTCCGCAAGTCCATTCTGCCATGGCGAGCGAGGACTAGACAAATCGTGTTGAATTCCTTTCTCAGACAGAAAAGCTTCAAACTGCTGAGAAGTGAATTCCCCTCCGTGATCACTGAAAAGAGTCTTTACCTTCTTACCTTGCACATTTTCCAACCAAGCACAGAATTCCTTGAACCTAGGAAAAGCCTCTGATTTCTGCTTGAGATTGTACACATAAATATACCTGGAAAATGCATCAATGAGAACCATGAAGTACCTATTTCCACCCAAAGAGGGCGCTAGTGGTCCAACCAAATCAGCATGAACAATTTGGTATGGTTCTGTAGCTTGCCTACTAGACACCTTACCTTTCGCAGCCATTTTCACCTTGTTTGCTGCGCATGCCTTGCACTTCATGTGGTACCTGCAGGGTTTAATAGTCATACCTTCAACCAAGGCAGGCATTTTAGATACTGCCTCAAAATGTAAATGACCAAATTTTCGAGGAAAATCGTGAATACATTCTGCATGCAAACTTTTGTTAGAACCTGCAATGCAACAAGTGTCATCCTGCACAACATCATCATAATACAAAACATATAAACGATCAACATATTCAGCATACAATACATAATCATTTTTCTTTGTGATGATGATGCACCTTTTGTTTTTAAAGGAAACGTCAATTTTCCGCTCATTCAGCTGTCCAACGCTGAACAGATTATGTTTGGCATCTGGCACATAAAGTACATTCTGTATCGATAAGTCCAAACTGTGAAGAACAACAGTTCCGTAGCCTTTACTGGGGATTGTGTGGTCATCCGCTTGGTGAATCGCACCTTCCTGCGGTGTAAAAAACACGAACAGTCGCTTATCGTTGCACATGTGGTGCGTTGCCGCTGAATCAACAACGAAGAAAGATCTAGACGTCTTCTGGACCTCTGCAACTTTTGGAGTGAAGCGTGAGACCATTGCTTTGGGCTGCGTTGTCCTGGACACTGGACCTCTGCCTTTGCCTCGGCCTTTTCCACGCGATGAGCTTTCGCTGCGCTGCTCTGTCTTGGCCCTGGGATATCTGCATTCCCTCTTCATATGGCCTAGACGTCCACAGGAGTAGCATTTCACTGCCTTCAAAGCTTTGGCGCCATCTGGTGGTTCCACTGCACTCTGGGATGACGTCTGTGAAGACTCCCCCTTTCCCATGCAGCCAGCACCCCGGCGATCTGCTTCATTCAGAATCACGGCAGTAACATAATCCACTGTCAGCTGAGCGGTAGGCTGTACAGCAATCTGAGTCGCAACTGACTCCCAACCTGAACCCAAAGATTGTAGTATCATGAAGGAATACACAGCCTCTGGAAAGTTGAGTCCTCTCTGTTGCAGCTCATGTCTCAGATTCTGCATCTCCATCAGATGTGTACGCACATCTCCACCTTCAGCAAGAGCCATATTATGCAGCTTGTTAAAGTAAAACATAGTAGATCCAGCTTCTGTCCTCAAGTGAGCCTCTCTCAAAGCGTCCCAAATTTCTCTGGCTGAGGTCTTATCACGCAATAGACAGAGCTCTTCTGGGGATACTATCAATGTAAGAGTTCCCCTTGCTTTGGAATCTTTAGCTTCCCATGCATCTGTAATTGGAGCTGGGGGATTGTCTGTAATAACTTCAAACAGACCCTCTTTCCGCAGAATAGCCTCTGCATAGAGAACCCAGTCCGCATAGTTCTTCTTATTGAGCTTGGGAATCCCACAAGCATCCTGAAGAGCCATCATGACTCTGGCATTAGCCTTCTGCGTCATCTCTGCTGCTTTAAATCATGCTGCGTCACTGCTGCAGCTGCTTTAGCCCAAAAGCACTTTTAAAAGGTACTTTCGATTTCCCCAGCATAGCCTCTGCCTGTGCCTGGCAAACGGACATAAAATTTCAAAGTCCAGCCATAAAGTCATTAAGTAGATGCTGGCAGGCTGCCCGGAGCAGTAGCACATACCTCATCAATCATCTTGATGCGCAGAGATATCGTCCGATCCGTCCCTCTGCCGCTGTTCCGACTTCTGGAGCCCATTCTCAAGATTGATTGCGTTCCTCTGGGCCCGGAACCAAAATATGTTGAAATTTGCAGTGTCCCTTGCACAGCGGAATGATGAGGAGTACGTGCACATACTCTAAATTGTTTTATTTACACTTCAAAGCTGGTAGATTACAGAAAAACATCTTGCCTCTGCCGGAGCAGAGAAAGCATCCTCTCTCCTCTGAAGCACGGAGAGAAGAAAAAACAGTGTGAACAGTGAAAAACAGGAAACCAGTGTACGTCACATCCAGTCTCCTTTCCCGTGAGAAACTCCAACAGCAACTCTGACTGGAATGTAAACATTGTCTTGTGACAAGCATTTCGCTGCACAGTGAAGAGAGCAGAAACCAACACCCACCACCCACATCAATTTAGGCTAAGGACCACATGCAGCCCTTGGGCCACAGGTTCCCCACCCCGGACCAAAAAGACCTTTGGTTTCCTTGTTCCTGCTCCACATCATTGGCTGGAGTGTGGGAGTGAAAAACCCGAGTGCCATGGCATTACCGTATTTTTCGCTCCATAAGGCGCAGCGGACCATAGTTTTTAGGGGGGGGAGATCAAGAAAAAAAATCCTATTTCCCCCCCAGCCCCAAAGAGCAAAAGCCAAGACAGCGAGCGGGATCTATCCCACTGGCTGTCTTGGCTTCCTCTTTAGCTGCGCGCAACCTCTCCAGCCGGGAGAGGCTGCATGCGGCTTTGGCAGAAGCCAAGACAGCGAGCAGGATGGATCCCGCTCGCTGTCTTGGCTTCATTTTTAGCTGTGGGGCTGGGGCGGGGGAAGCCCGAGCTTCCCCTGACCCCAGAACAGGCGGCTATCCGCAAGCCTTCCGAGCGCAGCGGGAGTTCCCGCTGCGCTCAGAAGGCTTGCAGATAGCTGCCTGAAGCCCCCGGAGTGCAGCCTTTGAAGCCTCCGCAGAGCAGCGGAGAGAAGGCACCCTGCTGCCCTGCGGAGGCTTTGCGCAGCCATCCCCAAGCTAGAACAGCGAGACGGAGCGCTGCGCAGTGCTCCGTCTCGCTGTTCTGGCTTCGGGGACAGCCTTTGAAGCCTCTGCAGGGCAGCGGGGTGCCTTCACCCCACTGCCCTGTGGAGGCTTTGCGCAGCTAACCCCAAGCTAGAACAGCGAAATGGAGTGCTGCGCAGCTGACAGCACTCCGTCTTCCTGTTCTGGCTTTGGGCTTAGCCGCGCAGCCTGCATTCGCTCTATAGGACGCACACACATTTCCGAAGGTCTCAGGGCGGTTCACATAAAATATCAAATACATAAAATCAAGACAATAACAACCCAATACCCCCCCCAAAAGAGCTCAGTCTCTTTTTCTAACTTCCAAACAACTGTTATTTTCCTTTCTTTCCAGAACTCAGCACTCAGCTGCCTGTATCTCAATTAGGCCATGCCTTGAAGCTCCTATGAGAGATTTCCACTTTTACCTTCTCCTTCAGTTTTGCTCTTTACTTCAGAGAAGCAGCACTCCAACACTCTATTCAACTTAGCAGGGTTCACAGTGGATTCTGAAACACAGTCATCTTGCTTCACATAAAATGGAGTCTCTCCCTTACTAGATGTTAGCCAATCACATGAGAACTACTAGAGAATACTTTAGAATTCAGCTACCAACCAATCAAATGTAAACACATTGTAATACATACAAGCATTTACAATTTCAGTGAATTAAATCACCATACTTAACAAGATTACTGTGAGTACAGTACATCAGTTGCTGAAATGGGTACAGCTTTTTGCACCAACTTCTTTATAACTCATCATCAGTCTTTATTATGGTCCAGAGACCCAACAATCTTTATAACTTTATACAGACTATGGAACTCTGTGTCTATAAGGTAAATGCCAAAAAGGTAAATAAAGGTAGGGTAAGTTATAGATCAGAACAGCAGGTTTTACTGGTTACAGAAATGTAAAGTTCTACAAGGATTCTTCAGTGCAATGTGAATCCAAATACTGCACATCCAGGAAAACAAGGCAGCTGACTCTTGAGTAAATACGTTTATTTAGCATCAAAGGTAAAAGGCCAATCAAATATTCTATTTAAAAATAAAGCTTAGTATTTGGAAAGTTGGTTTCTTTGTCTTGAGGTTGACAGAAAGGATGAAAACTTTTAGAAAATTGTATTTTGTTCAGTGTAAGCACAGCAGACAAGATAAAATAAATTCAACTCTTGTAGGCAATGAAATGTTGTGGACCTAAGTAGACCCAACAATTATTGCGCTGTAAAGATGCAGCTCCATACCAAAAGTGTTACATACAAACCCCGCTTTCCCCAGGACCCACATCTTCATTGCTTATTTATGTATTCATTAATTTTGTACATGACTTGATTGTAAAATACCTCAAGGTGGTTTACAAAAAGATAAAGCAATATATAGTCAAACCTCAGTTCCTAAATGGCTCCATTTTGGAACATTTTGGCTCTTAAACGCCAAAAACCCGGAATTAAATGCTCCAGTTTTCAAATGCTTTTCGGAAGCTGCACGTCCAGTGCTGGTTCCGCTTGAGCGCAGGAAGCTCTTGAAACCAATTGGAATCGCGCCTCAGTTGTCGAACATTTTGGAAGCTGAATGGGCTTCCAGAACTGATTACATTTGTCAACAGAGGTTTGACTGTAATTGAGAAAAATTCACAACAATACTTTAAAAGAAAAAAGGTTAAAATACTAAAACAGATTAAAATTACCTGAACTTTCTAAGCATCTGGGTAGGTTTGTCTAAACAGGCATGTTTTTACCAGGTGCCAAAAAGGGTACAGTGAAGGCTCCCGCTTGATCTCAATTGGCAGGGAGTTTCAAAGTACTGATGGTGCCACACTAAATTATTGCTTTCTTACAAATGCAGAACGAGTATTATGTGACAAATATCTTAGCCAATGCTAACGCTGAGGTTCGAAGAAGAAACACAGAACTAAGATACACTGTATACCTGATGGATTAAAAAAGGTCAAGAGATCCAGCACTTAGCTAACACCCATGATGCACAAAGCTTCTTTAAAGACCCAAAGACAATCTATGTGCCAATAAATGATATGCCTCCTACCCTCAACAGACAGTACCACACTTCTTAAAGGTAAAGAATCTATTGCACTGTGCTGGAAAAAACTATTGTAGACTTCCATAGTCAGGGATGCCAACTTGAATAGAATATTTGAGGGGAGGGCAGTTAAGCCCTGCCCTGCATAATCAATCGCATGATGTGGCGCATGTGTGGGGTGTAATCCATTGGGAGCCGTCAAATACAACATTCCTTGTTTTCCTAAAGTAGACATGCAAAGGAATGTTTGGTGCAGCCAGTCAAAACTCTCTGTTCCTCCTGGACTGGAGCATCCTTCATTGCATGTGACAAGTGGGTGGGCGTGACCTTTCCAGACATGGTAAAAGGCCAAGGCATGCTGCTAATCTTTTTCTTTTCTATCTTCGTTTCGTCCTGTGAACTGCTGGACTGCTAGCCTGCAGTCACTAGGTAAATCTCCCTTAAGGGGTAAACCTGCTTGTATATGTTTGAAACTTTAAGCCTAAAGCCTGCCTTCAGGGATCACACTGTACTCTGCCTGATCGTGAGTAAACTTTCTTTTTGTTACTTATGAATAAGGCTGTGGTATCTTTATTCTTTTAGGAGGGATTCAAGGGGTCTTACCAGGAAAATATTAAAACACATTTCAATCTGGACAAGCCAGATTGAATTGCATATTGCCTTAAGAAACTCACACAAGTTTGCAACCAGTTTTCTGCTATGTAAAAAGGGAATGCACTCTGCTAAGTAAAGGAACTTGCTAATGCAAGGTAGGAAATATATTAATAAACAAGATATCCTCTACTGCCACCCTGAACATTTCCACAGCATGCACACTATTTGAATGGCAACGTCCAGTGCTTTTTTTCTGGGGGGATGCATACCCCTAAACATTTTGTGAATCTAAGTTTGGCCTCATTGAGGGGCAGTATTTCAATATGCGTAGGAAAATGAGTACTCCTAAACATTTTTTAAGGAAAAAAGCCCTGGCGATGTCCATCAACTTTGGGGTGGCAACCCCTTCAAATGTTTTATTTGAATGTGGGGCAAAGGGACCTTGGCCCCTAGGAGTTGGCTCCTGTGTCCATAGTTACATCAGTGCAGGTCTCTAAAAAAACCCCCAGTGTCCATATACGTGATGACTGGGTGCGAACGTTCAACGCCAAGTTACTGAAGAAAAAATTAAGCTGCAATAGGGGGCCACATAGATAACTCAAAGGAGTCGGTGGACCAGCTTTTGGAAATAGTAAGGATATGGGTCACGAGATGGAAATCCGGAGGTCTAGACGAGCAGCGGCAACTTCCCTTTCCCGAGTCGGACGCAACCACGGGAAACCTATGCGTGCCTAGCGGGAAAAGGCCGTGATAAGCAATGCCGAGCCGAAGGCGCAGCCGGTGCACAGCTTTTTAATTATGACAATGCTCATTCTACAGACATCCGCCTCGAGCTGCTGCCTCCAAGGTAATGGCGAGGCCAGGCGAGACGCAGCAGAGTCGACCCTCTCTGCTCCTCTCCTCTACCTCTATTGGCCAAGCTCCCTCCGCAACTGAGAGGCAGCCAACCCGCCCGCGCTCTGAATGGACGCGAAGCGGACGGCGGGAGGCGGGCCTCCGCGGCCCTCGACCAACCAGGGACGGCCGGCGTAGGGCAGAGTGGCGCGCTGCCGGCCGTAACGTCGCGCGAGCGCCAATCGCAGCGGGCTAATCTCTCCGCCCCCGCGTCTTCTTTTTCTCCTTCCTCCAGGGCCGCTTGTTGGGCATATAGCGGCGCGGCAGCACCAACGCCACCACAGCCGCGGGAGGCAGCAGCATCACCACGACCTGCAGCAGCAAGTGAGCTGATTTGTTCAGGGAGGCGTCGGAGCGGGCGGGGCTTGAGGGAGAGAGGGAGGTGGTGAGCGCGAGCCGGCTCTGAGGGAGGAGGCGCAACCGCCCGTCGTGCGTGCGGCAGGACCCGAGTGCCGGTGAGGGACGGCGGGTTGGGCGGGTGGCCGTTGGCCGCGGGGAGGTCGCGAGCGAGGGAGGGGGCGCGGGGGGTGAGGCGAGGCGGGAGGGGGCAGTTCCGCTCCACGGAGGGCGGGGGAAGGGGAGATGAGGCGAGGAGGCCCCTGGGGTGCCGCGGCTTCCTCTGAGGGGAGCCTTGCCGGATGGAGGAGACTCGGAAAGCAAAGCCGGTGGGTGGGGCGTCTGGGCGGCGGATACTCTCCTGGTTGAGGGAGGGCGGCCGGGTGGGAAACGACGCTAACGTTGTGGGGCGGCCTGTTCCGTTCCCCACACCCCCAAGTGGAAAGGGGCCTGAGGGTTAACTGGAGCACGAGTTTATTTATTTGAGGGCATTGTTACTGTACCCTTTCTTAAAAATGTGGAGAATGCGGAGGCCCGAGAGAGCCAGGAAACCGCGGGCGGAGCCGAGTTGTGGAGCCAGGGGGAAAGATGTGCTGCTGCTGCTGCCGCCGCCTGGCTCTGAGACCCTGGAGGTGGAGGTGCACGGGCGGCTGTGAGAAGCGCCGCGCAAGTTTGAGGTCGCTCGTTGCAATACCGAGCCTTGGGGACAACTTAACGCAGGTTGCCTCTCTCCTTCGCTTTCCTCACCTCACCCCTTTCCATCCAGAAGCGGCCGAAAACGGTTTCTAGGTCGTGGGCTGATGTCTTGTTCTCCTGCGGTTGTGTAATAGGGTTGTCATGAGCACATGTTGGGGCGAGATGCACGAAGACTGAGGAAGTCATCACTTTGCAACTGCACACACACACGCCCCCCCCCCCACAACTGCAGGTCTTTCAAGCACAATTTTCATAATGAGGAACCAAGCTTTCTTGGGCATGGCCAAATGTTTGTGGAAGGTGGGGAATGAATCTCAACCCGCCCTGGTATTTTTAACGCCTTCTGGCTGTTTCCTTAAGATATTGTTCCCTTGGGTGGGGTTCCGTGCTGGGGATAAAGAATATGGCCCTTGTAATAAAGCTCTGGGTCTTGGCAGCCATTATTCCAGTGTAAGCGAATCTGTGCCATAGTGTGACTTCCCTGTCATGCCTATGTAATAGTGAATACTGGCTTTGGCAAGAAAAAAATTGGCATACTAAGGAAGGGTGTATCTCTTGCAGCACCCAAAGTTAGGAAATGTGTGTCTGTCAAAAGGAACTGCTTGCAGTAAAACTTAAGGAAATTGCAATTGCAAAACCTAGTAAAAGGTAAAGGGACCCATGACCATTAGGTCCAGTCGTGGCCGACTCTGGCGTTGCGGCGCTCATCTTGCTTTATTGGCCGAGGGAGCCGGCATACAGCTTCCGGGTCATGTGGCCAGCATGACTAAGCCGCTTCTGGCGAACCAGAGTAGCGTACGGAAACGCCGTTTACCTTCCCGCCGGAGCAGTACCTATTTATCTACTTGCACTTTGACGTGCTTTCGAACTGCTAGGTTGGCAGGAGCTGGGACCGAGCAATGGGAGCTCACCCCGTCACCGGGATTCAAACCGCCGACCTTCTGATCGGCAAGTCCTGGGCTCTGTGGTTTAACCCACAGCGAAGCAAACTTCCTTAATACACCCAAGATTACTAGTTTGATGTTAGAAAATTAAAAAGTTTTGTGTATGTAAAAGAGCCACAGCTCTCTCTTCAGCCTTACACATTTCTAGTCTGAAGTCCCAATGAGTTCAGTACATTTACCCCCAGGAAAATATGTGTAGTATTGCAGCCATAAAAAGTATAGATGGAGCTTTGTTCAGCACTAGTGAGACATCTGGATGTCACAGTTCAAGAAGGATGTTGACAAAGTAGAATAAATTCTGAAAAGAGCTGCAGAAGTAGTAAAAAGTCTGAAGTAAAGACTAAATAAATTGGGTATGTTGATCCAAAGTATGTGTTCAAAGCTTTTTATTATTTAAAAGGATATTCCAAAGAGAAGGCAGTTTCTACTTTCCCTACAATGTAGGAAACTTCAAAATAAAGGAAAATGAGGTGAAAATGGAATAAAATCAATTGAGCATTGAAGAAATTAACTTAAAATGAGGTTTTGGAAAGAGTGTACAGTGGTACCTCTAGATACGAACGGGATCCGTTCCGGAGCCCCGTTCGCATCTAGAGGTAAACGTATCTAGTGACGG
The DNA here is from genome assembly GCF_951804945.1 of Podarcis cretensis. Classification (NCBI taxonomy): domain Eukaryota; kingdom Metazoa; phylum Chordata; class Lepidosauria; order Squamata; family Lacertidae; genus Podarcis; species Podarcis cretensis. Next base: position 68,739,514 of record NC_137170.1, on the reverse strand, counting down.
CACATCTGCGCATGCATGCGTCACTTTTTGCCACTTCTGCACATGTGCGTGATGTCATTTTGAGCGTCTGCGCATGCGCAAGTGGCGAAACCCGGAAGTAACGTGCTCTGTTACTTCCGGGTTGCTGCGGAGCTCAACTCGAAGCATATTTAACCCGAGGTATGACTGTATTCAGGGGACGCAGGTGGCGCTGTGGGTTAAAGCCTCAGCGCCTAGGACTTGCCGATCGAAAGGTCGGCGGTTCGAATCCCTGCGGTGGGGTGCGCTCCCACTGCTCGGTCCCAGCGCCTGCCAACCTAGCAGTTCGAAAGCACCTCCGGGTGCAAGTAGATAAATAGGGACCGCTTACCAGCGGGAAGGTAAACGGCGTTTCCGTGTGCGGCTCTGGCTCGCCAGAGCAGCGATGTCACGCTGGCCACGTGACCCGGAAGTGTCTCCGGACAGCGCTGGCCCCTGGCCTCTTAAGTGAGATGATTTTTCCTCAGAGGTGACTTCTAGACTTGGTGGCCTCTTGAAAGGTAATCGCTCCTCCAATATACTTTAAATAGTAGATGAACATAGAGGAAGATCTATGTCTAACAGTAGATTCACATGGGAGCAGTCCATCCTTTAAGTAAAGCCTTAAATAGCCTGCATCTAAAAGTCAGTTTCAGAATCCCAGTCAACAGCACTTTCATCTGTCTGCATTACTATTTTGTTCACTCACTAATCAGTCCCTCAGTGATCCAAGACACCTATTTAGGACATCTAATACTTCCTTAGGATCAGATGGGAAAATCTGAAAGAAACTTGAGTACTGTAATTAGCTTTGACACCAAACCTCAAATTTATAGGCAACATCACCCAGCAGTTTCACATGGATATTTAAACAGTACAGTGGTACCTCGGGTTAAGAAATTCGTTCCGGAGGTCCATTCTTAACCTGAAACTGTTCTTAACCTGAAGCACCACTTTAGCTAATGGGGCCTCCTGCTGCTGCCGCGGTGCCATTTCTGTTCTCATCCTGAAGCAAAGTTCTTAACCCGAGGTACTATTTCTGGGTTAGCGGAGTCTGTAACCTGAAGCGTCTGTAACCTGAGGTACCACTGTATAGGAGACAAGCAGGATCCCTGTGGCATCATACAAGCCAGCCACTATTGGGATCAGTTCTTCCATCTGTGTTTTCACAATTCTTATTTACTGGAGTAGTCAGGGCAATCCATAGCTGCCTGCAAAGCCAACTTGAAAATATTTATGTGGGTGGTAAACTTAGTGCTTTACTTCAAATGTAAACAGAAATTGGACTTTGAAACTTAAGATATGTGAGGTGTGAGAAAGTAAATATCTATGTGAGACACATTGCTGATAATTAAATGGCAAAGGTGACTGTGACTTGTAATCACTATATCTGAATAGTCCATATTTCTGGATTTGGATAAAGGTATATTGTAAGCTTTTTTTATGGAAAAAATGAGGAATACTCTAATATTTGTCATTAAGGTAGTTTCTGTCTTAAAGATTAACTTTTTACAAGTCTGAATTTATAAATAGAAGGTCTTCTTTCACAACTTTAAAGAGAACTTATTGGGGGGAGGGAAATTATGTACCTTTCATGTTAAGCCCTGAAACATTTTTACCGCTCTTGCCACTATCATTTCTGTTCTTTATTCTTCTTAATATAGTAGCTGCTGTTTATGTATATACTATACTTTGTTAGTCCGTTGATGCAAGCTTGTTCACTCTTGCATTTTCCACCTGAGTTGGAATTGACATGAGATAGTGAAGTTTAAAATTCAGAAACAAATTTGTAAAAGCAAACAACACTGTCACCATTAGACCATTTTGCCTTACTAGTTCTGTTGGATGTTTACAATGGCTCTGCTTTCTGGTGAGTGGAGAATGAATTGGTTTCTTGAATGTGTAGTCAATTGAGAAGACAGTGTCTGAAATATCCATACAGTGAACAACTACATACTGGAGTATTGATATTACTGAAACCAGTTATGGTGTATTTAATTCACAGTTTCAGCAAAGATAATTACATATGAAAATGCTTCCTGGTAAAAAAAAAATCCTTTACACTATTAGCTAGTGCATAGAACAACCAAGTCCTCTGATGCATTGTGTTGGAAGGATTTTGGATAGAGCAAAAGTGCCCAGCTTTGCCCTGCTGAGCCAGCCTCTGCTGATAGGGAGCTTTGCTGTTGGAGGGGAAGCCCTGCCAACGAAGGGCAGGTACATGTTACCACTGGCAGCACTCACCAAAACCTGATGTTTCTAGTGCTGGTGGACTGCTGCTGGGTCACTGTTGGTGAAGCAGGCTTGATCCAGGGCTCTTTACTGTGTCAGCCCAGGAGCTGGCACAGTGAAGGAGTACTTTTATGATGTTAGCCGCTCTGAGCCCAGCCTCAGCCAGGGAGGGCAGGATACAAATATTATTATTATTATTATTATTATTATTATTATTACTACTACTACTACTGCTTTTTCCTTCCCTCTCCCTTTCACACTTGCCAGCATGAGAAGTGTGGCTGTGGAAGATGCAGTGGCTTTACTGCTCTTATCAAGTGGCCAGGAATTTGGATTAAACAGTTGGTATTAGTGGCTAACTAAGGAAGCAATGGGGTACAAAATCATCAAATTTTCTCCTTTTTTAAATTAAAAGTTGCACAGGTAGTTCCCACCGCCTCTCAACTGACTGGGGAAGGGTTGATCAGTATTTTCCAAGTGGTATTGTATGGCAAGCTCCCAGCCTTTTATTTTGTTTGTTTGTTTTCAAAACGTTACTCTGCCTAATTTGGAAAGGAACTCAAGCTGGTTTACAACCTGAAGCATAATAATAAATTACATAACTATACCCTTTAAATCACAAATACTGACATTAAAGCCACCCTCTCATATGAAAGCCCAAAGCCACCAACAGTCTGGTAAAAGCCTTTTAAAACAGACATGTTTTTACTAGTCACAAAAAACAATATAGTGATAGTTTGACCCTTGTTAAGGCATTCCACAGGATGAGTGCTACAACAAAAAAGCCTCTGCCTGCCTGCACCTTTGCCGTCTGCAGGCAACTTGAGATCAAGGAATATCCTCCAATTACAAACCTAGTCTTTCAGTTAGAGTCTAACCCCATCCAAAACACACTCCAAACCAAAGTCCATCCACTAACAGTATTTATGTTTTGTCTGACCTAAGCTTCAGCTTGTTCCAGTGCCTCACAGCTACCAAGCATTAGTTCAACCTTTCAGCTCCCTTCCCAGGATCAGATGGAAATGAGAGATAGGTATCAGCAGCATACTGAGAGCTCTGCACCCCAGCCATCAGTTGCATGCAGATATTAAACAGTCTTGCAGAACCTCATAATTACCTAGCACCACCTTCTGCGTCCTCTCAGGTTTGAATGGAGCCACTTCAACATTGTTCCCCCAGTTTTCATCTTTTGGAGACAATCGATAAGAAAAGCATGGCCAATGGTATCAAAAGCCACTGAGAGGTTCAGGAGAATAGATAGAATACAGATCTTACACTTAGGTGAATAGGGCAAATTCAATGCCAGAAATGAACTGAAAGCCAGACAGGAAATTCTGGAGCTGTGCTGCCACAACATGTTTGCACATTTTGCCCCCAAAAGGGATGGTAGACACTGGCCACTAGTTGTTTAAATCAGAGAGTGTAATGATTGTTTTCCCCCACTAGAAAAACAATAGGGTGCAATTCAACATTGCAGTATGGTTCTGCCAATGCAAGTATTTCTGCTTCCTAGATGGAGTGATCTCCTCTCTCTCTCTCTCTCTCTCTCTCTCTCTCTCTCACACACACACACACACACACACAACCTATGCTCTGTTCTCAGGGTTCTCCCCGCAAAAATACTGGCTTTTGCAAGCACAACAACTTACGGTAGTTGAATCTATATTACCATTCTCTTAAGTACCAAAGGCACTCAACACTTTATTACCGCACTCACTCATGTGTGCATATGTGACCATTCTGATTTCACATCCAGTTTGAGTGAGAATCAAGAGCCAAGCCTGTTAACTGCATCTCTCTACGGATTTAATGCTCCTCTTCAGGGTGATGTATAGCATTGAATAATATACTCTGTTCTGTTAGAATGAAATGCTTGTAATCTTGAGATACTTTCATTTTTAATGTTTGGTATTTTCTAAACGACAATTAGTGCTGCAAAAGCATGCATCCCATTAAATGAACAATGCAAAAACATAATTTAAAATGTTATGATATTAAGTGATCAGAAGTATATGGCTTTGACTCGTCCCTGACCTGTTCAGATCCACCAATCTGTGTACTTTTCTAAAGCAGACCTTTGACTTTGATATTGTGGGATAAATCCATGATTTATCTTGAAGTGTGATCTTACCTAAAGTAAAAAACAGGGAGTTTCTGATGAGGGGTTGAACTCGCCTTTAGCACATATCTCTAGTGTTCAAGTCAGCTCTGCCAAATTGGCACATACCTTCTTTATAGTTTCCAGTGCTTGAAGGTCAGTGAGGCAATCCCTTTTTTATAGAGGTCCTGCTTTGGGATTCTGCTGAAAAACAAACTTTAGCCCCATGTGGTCCTGATGAATCTTTTAATATACCGTATTTTTTGCTCTATAAGACGCACCAAACCACAAGACGCTCCTAGTTTTTGGAGGAGGAAAACAAGAAAAAAATTATTCTGAATCTCAGAAGCCAGAACAGCAAGAGGGATTGCTACACAGTGAAAGCAGCAATCCCTCTTGCTGTTCTGGCTTCTGCGATAGCTGCGCAGCCTGCATTCGCTCCATAAGACGCACACACATTTCCCCTTACTTTTTAGGAGGGAAAAAGTGAGTCTTATAGAGCAAAAAATACGGTAACTACTTTGCACTAAGCTCAGATAATATCTTCAACTTAGTTGTCTTGTTCTTTTCATGATCCTATGTTTCATGATCCTTAGATAAATAAAGGAATTTTTTTGGCGTGGTGAACATGTTCCATACTCTTGCAACAGTGCCATCAGTTCCATTTCGTCAGGTGGAATATTTATATTCCTTGGAGTTCTCCACACTATGGAAGAAAACTTAAAGCGCCAAACGTTGAAATATGTTAATTCTTTTTTTTCTTTTAAGGGCTCTAGTTTCTGTGAAGTAGCCAAGACTATAACAAAAGTTGATACTTGAACGGATTTCCTCTAATTTTAAGAACAGCAAATTATGTATTATTGCAAATAACTATATTATAAAATACTTATATTTTCTAGTTCAGAACAAGAAGCAGTTTGTCCCAACCTGAACTGGTCTTCCCTGGGAGATGGCTAAGCTTGTTCCAGCCTTCAAGAAAATCACTAGGAAGCAACAATTTTAAATGTGCAGCCTGCTTATATCAGAGGCCAGGAAAAGGAAAGCTAATATTAAAACCATATAAAACAGGTAGGATAAAACTGATGAAAAGTTTCCAGTGTTAGCACAATCTCACCCAACTTAGTCTTCAGTTTTAAAATCCAGGCCAAATTGGTCTTTATGATTCATAAATGTTTTTGAGCTCTGACACTCGAGAAAAATAACAGTCCATTCTTATAGGTGCTTCAAAGTGCACCACTTTGCACACACCCTTGCCAGCCAGATAAGACATACAGGTGGGTGTCTTTGTTTGAACTTGGACATTGTGATGAGACACATTGGATGAACAAATACTTTCTCTGATAATTCAACCCATATTATTTTGGACCCAAAATGGTACCTTAAATTGTACCTGAAAGATGCCGGCGATGATACTGGAAATGCTTTTGGATGTGCTATATGCATACTGATACTTCTGTTTTTCAATACAGCCCAGTGCACAATAATTTAACATGAATGACAGTTGCGGGTGTTAAGTGGAAAGTTTTGTGGCCTTTTCAGTGGTACCCTGGCTGCTGTTGCAATCTGGAATTAATTCCAGACACAGCTGTAGAACCAGGAGTGCACTATCAGTCTAAGCTAATCGTTCTTTTGTCATGCCCACATTTATTTCCAGTTGGCGAGTTTGCATCCAGTATTTAACAGTAGACAAAAACAGAGCCAGACTAGATTAAATTTGTTGCAGGTAGCTCAGTCTCTGAACAGCAGCAGGCAAAAATCTGAGTTACTCACTATATAGAATAAGTGGGACTTCCAACAAAATGCTTCAGTGTCCATGGTACTTTGTCATGTCCTTTCCCATGATACTCCATTTCTGCACTCATCCATACTTCCCTTCTCTTCTCCATCCTCCAACCAGTCAGCCAGCATTTATTGGCCACCAAGCATCCCCATAACTTCCTCTTATGTATGGATTCTTACATTTTGGTTATATAAGGTTTTGTACTTGTCTCTTCACTTTAGAAATGGTGGGAATGATAACTGCTGAACCTTAAAACATTCATTCTCTGTAGCAAGGATGCTATTACTATAGAATACTTGGTTTTGAAAACAAAACTAAAAAGTGTTTACTGTAATTGGTAAGCTTTGACTGAGCAGTGCTCTTGTTGTCTGTCTGGATGTTTCACCCAGCTTGGATTGATTTAAATAATCATAGTATGTGGAGCATCTTCTTTTGTTTTTGTTTCCTGATGTAGATCATCTTGAACCTGTTTTCTGTGCTTCTGAATATTAGATTATATTTTAAGGTTCAACTATATAAATATTTGGTTTTAAGTTAATATAGTTTTAAATAAATCCCGTGTTTTTTTTGCTATATTATTTCAAATGTCTGCAAGGCTCTGATGCAAGCATAATACAAAATTAAAAATTAACTCCATATATTTAGTGTTTTCTTTGTATCTTGCTATGTTGCCCTTCTGCAAAGCTCAAAGTTCTAGCTCCTATTGATATTATTTAACCAGAAAAGCTTAGCTTAGGTATATGTCCACATTTTATCTACAATTGTTATCTCTTGTGTCTGCTATATCTTCTTCCATTTGTAAAACTTGAGTTCTGAAAAGAATGTGATTTAATAAAGCTTGTACTTCCAACAAAGCAGAGATGTTGCAGTATATGGGGGCTAACAAGAGCAACTATTGTATGCTCCACAATGGTGCTCACACAGCGTTAGACACAAGAATCTTTTATTAAGAGGAAATGTTGGCCACAGTGCTGGAGCTATTAGTCCCTGTTTGGATTTTTTTTTTTTTAAGTTTCTTCCATCAGACTGTTGATCAAACATTTCTGTCAAAAGGGCAGTACCTCAGAATGCATTGTTATGCTCCTGAATACTGAATTTATAAATGTTTGTTTCATTTAAGAGTGGACACTTCTGCAAGAAATTCTGGACAAATAACATTTAGGAATCTCACATTGAGGGTCTTTTTATCTTTTGTGGGGGGGGGGGGGAAATAGTGACAAAGATATGCAAAGTCAAATTTTAACTAGCTTAATTTTTTTCTTTGGCTTTCCATAATGTTTCTTGATCTAACACTTACCCAAAGCATTGAAGAAACTAGCATGCACAGCATTCCTGCTTATCCTTTATTTCTCATTTGCAGTGTAGATTGAATTGCAAGATTCAACACTCCACAATCAATGACTAGTTGCTACTATGTAGCAACCTGTTGTGGATGTTGACATAGCAGCAATATCTGTGAGTAAATGAACTATATTAGCAATGAAAGGAAACGTTTATTGGCTGGCATATTGGAGCACGTTCCAATGAAATCCCTGGTTTTCTATACGTTTCTAAACGTTAGTGAGCAGTTCAAGTGGAATACACATACATTAAAGGTGCCAGTTTTTCAGCAAACCTTAGGGACACTCCTGTAGCTCTCCTTGACTTTGGCATCTTCATTTAGCCATGAGTTGAGACAAATGTACCCTGCACTCTGTCAAAGATATCTTTCCTGTCTTTCCAGTTTGGCAACTAACCCCATGCCAGTTATTTCTACTTCTGCTGCTTGCTTTCACTAGTAAGATGAACAAAGCATTGGTGACTCTTGTGGCAAAAAGTGTTAGGACACAGAGCAGGGAGTTGGAGGCCAAAGTGAGAGGAGCTATATTATTTAGTTCAGGATAAACCAAGATTTCTTCAAAGCCTAACCAGCTCATTGTGGAAGGGTAAGTTGCTTGGGACTGAAGGACTAGGGAGATACAAATGATTTGAGCTATTGAAATAATTGTGTAGAACAGAGCTGATTTTCAGCTCTTGAATACTCACTCAGGATTGTATGTGTGCATAATGCTGCAATCCATGTCTTGAGATAAGGGAAGAGCTGCCTGTGCTTAAAGGCCATTGTTACTTAGACCTAGAGAAGGAGTGCCCTAGGGCTGCAGAGATATTTGCTATGAAGCACCATTAGGAATTAGCCAGGCATGTTTTGCTACTGCTATGGGTCTAATTTTGATGACATAGAAATTTCTGGGCACCAGGTTGGTGACCAAAGTATAAAAACCTCTGCCTTAGTTCATAGTTAATACAGTTTCCACTTTGTGTGGCACAAGTGAATTATTTTAAGAGCAAACTACAGTCAAGCAATGTAGTTGGGATCATAGATTCATAGATATTTGTTCGTATAACATGATTCTTGTTTATAAAACCCAATAAAAAAATGTAGTGTTGGAAAGGACCCCGAGGGTCTTATAGTCCAACCCACTGGCGAATAGACATTCCATTGTGGCAACTGTAACCTAGTTTTAAGGTGCTATTTGGCATGTAGCTTATATATCAGTTTCTAAAACTGTTGTGAAGCCCAGTGGAGGCATCATGGAGGAGATCTGTGTGCTCCTAGGTGCTTTTAGGGAGGGATAGTAGCCTAGCCTGGGCTGATTCGATTTTTAGTTCCCTGTATATCTCAAGTTTCCATGGTTATAGCTTCATTCTGAAGTGGTCTCATGTGTTGGTGATAACTCTCTGCATATAACTTGGGGGAGGTGTTGCATGTAACTGTTGCTATGTTGATCATAACATCTGCTTTTGAGACCTTATTATCTCAGGGCAGTGTTTCGTTGCAATCAACAAGAACAGTAGTTTCTCTCATAGGGAAAGCTGTAAAGCAATATGTTAGGACCATAGTGGAACCTTCATAATCTATATATTACCCATTGTGAGGGCCAACTTACATATTTTGTATTTGTCTTTTTTCATTTTGTTCTGTAAATAGCAGTCAAGGGACCACTGATCCACAATAGGGCCATGGCCCGGGCAATAGGGCCATTCTCCCCATCCTGCCATCCCAGCTGAAAGTTTTAACTCCAACAGCTGCTTTTTGCCCATAGAGGGAAGCTATTTTTGACACCAATAGCTGCTTTCCTCCTAGGGCAAATAGTAGCTTGTGGGGGTGAGACTTAATTTGGGGGGCTGTGGTATGGTAGGAAAGTATTCTCCCTCCTCCATATGCTCTGTGGTTGCCACTATTTAAATAAATGCAAACAAAATATGCACTTACTATGATTATCCTTCATTTGGTTGAATTGATAGTTATTGCGGCATAGTTAATAAATTAAGGCCCACCTAAAGGCTTTGTGTGTAACATTCCGCCCCCCCCCCCCCATGAATCCCATGTATGTGCATGCTTAATTCTAGATCTGCTATACAAATTCATTCCAGTAACCAAATATGCACTTCTGCATGCCTTTTTGACTAAATGAGCCTACTCTTAGGCTTCATTTGTGAAAACTGATCATTTGTGGAAAATTTTCCCCATAAGTGTTTGTTTGTATTTTAGAGTATTTCCAGCTTTAAATCCTAAAATCAGGTTTCTTATGACATATTTTTAAGGACCTCAACTGTCATGCATATAGTGTAATATTTTTCAATAACTGATTGATATGTGAAATGTCAGTATTATGCATATATGTCAGCAACCTGATCTTCGCTTAACAAAATCAGTAGTGTAAATAGTATTATGATGAGTTGATTAATTGGTTAACATAGAAGTTAACGTATGTAGATTGAGATATACCGTATTTTTCACCCTATAGGACGCACTTTTTCCCCTCCAAAAATGAAGGGGAAATGTGTGTGGGTCCTATGGGGCGAATGCAGGCTTTCGCTGAAGCCTGGAGAGCGAGAGGGGTCAGTGCGCACCGACCCCTCTCGCTTTCCAGGCTTCAGGAAGCTATCCGCCAGCCTTGCAAGCCCGACGGGAGGTCCCACAGGCTTGCAAGGCTTGCGGGCAGCAGCCTGCAGCCCACAAGCTCGGGGGACAGCGGGGAGGTGCAGCGCTGCCACCCTGCTATTCCCCGACCTGATCTGGAGGCTGGCGGGGGGGGGGGGGGGAGAAGCAAGCTTGCTTCTCCCCATCGCCAGCCCCACAAGCTCGGGGGATAGCGGGGAGGCGGAGCGCCGCCACCCCGCTATTTCCCGACCTGGTTTGGAGGCGGGCGGTGGGGAGAAGCAAGCTTGCTTCTCCCCATCGCCAGCCCCACAAGCTCGGGGGACAGCAGGGCAAGCCGCTGCCCCACGGAGGCTAGAGAGGCTGTCCTTGAAGGCAGAAGAGGGAGACGGAGTGCTCCGTCTCCCTCTTCTAGCTTGGGGATGGCTGCGCAAACCTTGGGGGGAAATAAAAAAAATTTCCTTGATTTCCCCCCCAAAAAACTAGGTGTGTCCTATGGGCCGGTGCATCCTATAGGGCAAAAAATACGGTAGTTTACACTGAGAACTATAAGCACTATTGTGATATGGAGCAACAGTCTGAAGCTCCAGCAAACAGGGGGTTCAGTGTTAAACTAATAAATTTACGGTTTCCTCAAGGCCTTTCTTTGTTAGAGTAGCCATGTGCCATCTGTGTAGCTTTTGCATTTGGATCAAAGTCTTCAAGATATTATTTGTGTGGGGTGTGGGGAAAGTAACCAAAACCTCTTATTCAGCTGAAAATGTGTTAACTGTAGCACATCTTGTAATGAATATACTTCATTCTTCATTCAACAATTAGTTCTCTGTTCACACCCCCACTGATTCACAAACTTAGTATAGTTGAGTACTGGATTGTATTGGCAATACTGCAAAGCACTTTTTACATTAAAATATTTTCTTCAATTTATATGAAGCACTGAGTTTCTGGTTCATTGTTGCCCTTGATTCAGTATAGTGAAAGATATAACTAGTGCTTTATTTCTGGGGGGATGCAGGGGTATGCATGCCCCTAAACATTTTTTTTAAAGAAAAAAAAAGCACTCGATATAACAATTATTTTTGGATAATTGACTCATTTTTCTTTTCTGAAAAAAAGGAAATATGCATTTTTCCCAATATGGAATGTATAACCCACATATATCTTAGACACCAGGGATACTGCAAGTTTTAATGGTCTGTGGCAATTATCATTTGTAGCAGGCAAAAATGTGACACCATCTTCCCAATAGTTTATTGATATCACTGTTACTTTGTTCACTTGTTAGTTCCCAGGTACAGAAATTCAACAAACTAAAAAAATAGGTATGCCAGCAGAGACATGGGGACTTTCCAGAGTATTGCACATAATGTCACATGTATGACAGCCTGCTTGCTGAACAGAAGTTGTGGGTATGTGTTTAGCACAATGAGCTCCCGGTCTTCAGGACACAAGATGGTGACTGGAAGAAGTAGAGAGAGGTTGGTGGACAAGGCAGTTGGGGATGTAAAAGTTGTGTCCCACTCCCAAGCTGACAGCTCCCCTGGTGTTAGGGGAATGAGGAAGACCTCACCCTGAGGAAGACAAAAGTGATCCCTTAAAAAGGACCTATGCATTTGAGGGGTGCATAGGTACTTTGTTATGCCAAGAATACATCTCTGAAGAGTGGAATTATCCCGTCAGTAGAAGAATCAGTCATTTAGAACATAGATAGCTTGGTGTGTGGTGGGCATGCTGACTTGCCTGCCTGGTGTGAAAGTTGCAAATGTCTCACATTGTGTAGATTGGTGGATGGTGCTGGGGAGGAATCGGTCACCGTGGTGCATGTAGGCACCAGTGACATGGGGAAATGTAGTTGTGATGGGGAAATGCAGTTGAGAGGTCCTAGAAGTGAAATATAGGCTGCTAGCTAAGAGGTTGGAAGCTGGGAAAGTCAAGGTAGCTTTCTCTGAAAAGCTTATCCCCCTGGTTCCTGATGTAGGGTCAACCAGAGAGGCCTAGCTTAGTAGTCTCAATGGGTGAAACTCAGTCTTTTATATTGAACAGTTTTGTATCTGAGTGTTGTTTGTTTAAGGAAGATGGTTAGCAGCAACTAGAAGTCATACCATTTATACTAGGCTGAATATTATGTTTCTGTAAAAATGGAATTTCAAATGTAATTGGGCAAGAATTTAGCAGATAAAATGTGATTAAGGGCCAGTACAGATGCAAACTCTAACTTACTCTTAAATTCTCTTAAGATCATGATGGTATCCATCCCAGAATACTATGAAGGCAAGAATGTCCTCCTCACTGGAGCTACTGGCTTCATGGGAAAAGTTCTTCTGGAAAAGCTACTAAGGTCCTGTCCGAAGGTGAAAACGGTTTATGTGTTGGTTAGACACAAAGCAGGGAAGAATTCTCAAGAACGCGTGGAGGAAATGATCAGCTGCAAGGTATCATTCCATAAAATGGCTATGTTGAACTTGACATTAAAAAAAAAAAATTCTAACAAAGTTTTGAATAATAGTGAGAATACATGTGGTAGTGCAGGGATGGGGAACTTTTCATTCCATGGGCCACATGAGACCCACATGTTATGTGGCAGGACTCTAGTATGTGATAATTTGTAGATTTGAAGCTGCATTTTCTTAGTACAGTGAGTTTACATCCAGACAATTTGTATCAATAGTAAAATCAACTAGGAAGCATTTTTTAGTCTCTCATCCAGAGTAACAGTGATACAGAAAACTTTTTAAAATACCTTTATCGCAGAGGAATGTGTGTGTTGCCATCTCACATAATTATCCCCTTAGATTTGTGCTGTTAAACTACATACATTGTGCTTCTGATTGCACTGTACCTGCCTGGGGGAATTTGGATTGGTTCCATCCATAAGACTACGCTTGCATGGTCCCATGCATGTAAGCTCATTCATATATGAAATGGTGTACAGATTGCATGGAACATGCCTGTTATATTGGGCTCTGTAGTTTAGACCATTGTGTAAATTTGAAGTACCATGTGCTAATGTTGGATCCTGATGGATACTTGTTTTCCCAATATATTATATAGATAAAAAGTCTGTACAGGGTATAAATTTTGGAGTGCTCATTCTAACCAAGTAGCAACCTAACATAATTAGTGATATGTGTCCTAGGCCACAATAGCAATTTCAGTGGGCTGAAATACAATTTACATTTTTCCACAACGGGCATGTTACCAGAGCTATAAGTATTAACTAGCTAACTCCTTTCTCATCCATAGTTAATTGTAACATTAAATTGCAGGAGAAACTAATACTACTTTGTATCAATACTTTAAGTGTGTAGAGATAGATCTTACTTGAAATGGATTTATTTTTAGCAGTGTTTTCAACCTCCTATCTCTTTTTATACAGTGGTGCCTCGCAAGACGAAATTAATCCGTTCCGTGAGGCTCGTCATATAGCGGTTTTTTTGTCTTGCGAAGCAAGCCCATTGACAGCTTAGCGGATTAGCGCTATTAGCGGTTTAGCGGCTTTTAGCGGATCAGCTGATAAGCGGCTTAGGGCTTAGGAAAGGGGGGGGGGAGGGAAAAACCTCCGCAGGAACTCGCAAGACATTTTCGTCTTGCGAAGCAAGCCCATAGGGAAATTCGTTTTGCGAAGCGCCTCCAAAACGGAAAACCCTTTCGTCTAGCGGGTTTTCCGTCTTGCGGGGCACCACTGTATATGAAAAAGAATAAACTGGTGAACTGAGCAATTCTATCTCTCATCTAAGGAGCAATGGGGCAAAACAGAGTTGCTGAGCCATCACTGTATCTGCTACTCATGACAGCCAATGCTGAATATGACAGTCCTGTTTTCTGCATAATTGATTGTTGCTTGTTTGCTGCACTGGCTCTAAGCCTGGATAAGGCCACTTCCAGTGGTGGACTAGCTTTGTATCCAGTGGGGGGTGGTTAGCCTCTGGCCTGGGAGCCTCATCTGTCCATCAAGTAGTTATTTCTGACTCCCCAAGACCTCACTGGTTTTGACAGAGACAGCAAAAGAGATTGAACCTTTCTGCCCAACACATTGCCCTGTTGGGGATGTAAATTGCCCTTCCTGGGTCACTAGATCAACCACTTGATGAATGGAGCACCTGTGTGTGCATAGGCATTCATGTAAGTGAGTCTTTGGAAAGGAGGGACAGAGTGCAGGGAGCATACTCACTGTTGGCATGTGGTCCCTGGAGTTATAATCAAGGTTGAACCTGGACCCCCAAAAGGCTACCACCCATGGTTTAGAGCATGGATTTCAACATGTAAGCGAAATACTAACTCCACAGTTAACACTGTTTTTGCATGTAAACAGAATTTAGCTATGCTAGTCTGCATAGGTTTTGAAGCAGGCAGTGAAACTCAGTAATAATCCCAGCAAGAAAGCTCTTCAGAACTATATAAAGATTAAACTGAGGAACTTATTTTATTCCTATTCAGATTCTCTGTAGATGGAAGAAATTATTTCTCAAAGAAAACCATACCCATCAGCGTTGTCCATTGCTGCCATTTGGTGTAAAGATATATTTAGCTGTTGAAATGGATGAAAACAGTTTGTTGTAACATTCAAAAGACTTTCATTTTTTAAAAGAAATATAAAGCCTTTTAATATGCGTAATGTAAAAGGCTTTGCTTTGAATATGGAATTAGTTGCATATACTTGAGTAAGTTGCCCCTCAAAAGTTTGTTTTGAGGAAAGAAAATACTGCAACAGTTGAGCGAGGAATATGTATGTATTCTTGCCTTGTGGTCATTACACTTTCTTTTGACCTTGTATATTCACTCTTAGCTATATTTGGTCCTGTTTTCTTTTGACAGCTCTTTGACAGATTGAGAGATGAACAGCCAGAATTTAATGAAAAAATTATAGCAGTTGCCAGTGACCTTACAGAAGTAGACATGGCCCTTAGTGAGGAAGACAAGGAGAACCTCATAAACTGCACTAACATTATATTCCACTGCGCTGCTACTGTAAGATTCAATGAAATTCTAAGGTGAGTCTGAACTATTAATTTAATATGTTCTGGTTCCCTTTTTAAAGCTACCTTTGTCATCTTGTAACCTTTATAAAAGAAGTAAATGCTTTATCCCTGGTTGCCTAAATGCTTTCGGCTCACAATAAGAACATATGCATTCATTCTGTGCACTTTGAACTTTAGAAAAGGGAAGAGTAAAAGGTATTAGCCCAACTTTTCATTTGACAGTTGTGTGAAATGGAGCGGTACCAGTTTAGAAACAAAATTCAAAAGTGGTATGTCTCATTCTCTGTTGCTTCATACACATTCCCATTATGGTAGGCATTTTCTTTTGCATTGTGTTTTTTGGTGCAGTCTAGTGTACAGTGGTACCTCGGGTTACATACGCTTCAGGTTACAGACTCCGCTAATCCAGAAATAGTGGTTCAGGTTAAGAACTTTGCTTCAGGATAAGAACAGAAATCGGGCTCCGGCGGCGCGGCAGCAGCAGGAGGCCCCATTAGCTGAAGTGGTGCTTTAGGTTAAGAACAGTTTCAGCTTAAGAATGGACCTCCAGAACGAATTAAGTACTTAACCCAAGGTACCACTGTATAGAGTGTTGTAGCTCCAATATTTTTTGCTAGCTGGGTGTAAAGCAAATTGTTGCATATTTAATCTGGCTGAGGTAGTTCAGGTGCTCCGACTCTTGGATTACTTGATTACCTGATTCTTTCTCTGAGTGATAGATATTAAAGGAGGAGGCCTGTGGCTCAGTTTTATTATTCCATGCATAACGCACAAGTTCAGAAGTTTGCATCTAATCAAATTTTTATTGTTTCTTTATCTTGGAATTACTTAAGTATTGCCTAAGGGTTTTGATGCTTCCAAGATAGACTTATTTTTTTCTTGTCACAACTTGACTGCAGTAGTCTCTCTAGAATTAAGTTAGTGATTTTTCTCTCTCTTCAGATTGAAATGAATTCCATCCTCTTACTGTGGTGTCTGTAATCTGAGGAGAGAGATAACGTGCTGAATCTTCAGCTTACTTCACATCTTTATGTCTCTAGTCCTGTTTTCTCACTCATTGCCTTCATCCTTTCTCATAGCACCCAGCCAAGATTTTCAACACTGTCTCCTGTTTGTGCATTATTGTGTGTAATGATTGCCTTTAAACAAGAACCTGCAAATAGTGGGTTCAGTTTATGTGACATGTGACACTTGGACTAGATATCTGTTCATTGTCCCAGTGTCACCTTCTTTTTATTTACAGCAAATATGTGACCTGCGTCATTTGAAGAATATAATATACTTGATTTTGGCATCATTTAGTTGATAAGAAAAGCCTAATGCTCAATTTGTAAGAAATGTTAGTCTGTGCTGTTTTGAGGGAAGTTTTGGAACCACATTATTGAGTACCCTCCCAACCTAAGAAAACATAAAGCTTCTTATACTTTGTAAGAGGAGAATGGGGGATTTGGATAGAAGTGTGCCAAGAAGATTAGAGGTGAGCTGCATGCTACTGGAAACACTTGCCTTTTCCATCTGTTGACACAAAAGATGCTGTTGGTTTTCAGCAGATACACTAGTAGCAGCTGGATTTGACCAGGCTATGTTTCCTGAACAGCTAAGAGACAGCAAATCACAAAGGAATCTTGTTGTGCATACGTGTTGAGTTTAGATACCTAAAAGTATTCTTTAGTACACTTGGTTTTTTTTCTCTCTCTCTCTCTCAACAGAGATGCTGTTCAGCTCAATGTAATTGCGACACAACAACTTCTCTTCTTGGCCCAGAAAATGAAGAATCTAGATGTGTTTATCCATGTTTCAACAGCATTTGCATACTGCAACCGAAAACACATTGAGGAAGTGGTCTATCCACCCCCTGTTGATCCTAAGAAATTAATAGATTCCTTAGAGTATGTGTCTAATGCTCCCCCCCTTTGATTTCATGCTTTCAAAATTGAAAAATGTTGGAAAGTTTTTTTTAGAGCTGATACAAAATGAGAATGGATTGAACATTGCTGGTTCTGATCTTGGCCATATGCTAAGGTGATTTTTAGCAATAAGAAAAGTAGGGCTTGTTTGGAAATGCCTTCTCTTGGAAATACATTGGCTAGAAAAAAGGAAAGTCTACCTTATGTCTCAGGGTTTGCCACTGAAAAGCAGAATGGGGTTAAGGCATCAAAATACGTCTTAAACTAGAAACCAGTTTCTGTAATCTGTTCAATAAAATTGTTTCAGATGGAAGATAAATTAGGAAATATTCTTTAAAAAATTGTATTGAACTATAAAAAGGAGCATATTTTCCTAATGGAATTTCTATGAGTAAAAATTGCATCACTTTAGGTATTCTGTTTCAAGTGTAAATAATGACTACAGCAATGAAGTAGCGGTGTCAACCAAAAGTGTGTTAAAGGAAAATGAAAACAAAAGAGCATGAACTCTTGTGGGATCTTTAAATGTTCTTATAGTCAACACTGAAGTAACATCTCAGTCTGGTACATTTCTTTCTTTGTGCAGTTAATGCACAAATAACACAAATGTGTTAACACAAATGACACCTAAATCATGGCCATTCAGAATTTCAGTAACAAATGAGTTGTCAAGTTTTGTTAAGATGTCATTCTTTGTTTAAAAATGAGCTACAATTATGAGTAATCCAAGGTTGCCCAGGGGAAACATGACTGCTTTGAGTTTCATGAATTCCCCTCCAGCTTGATGCCAGTGCCCACCCTGTTCAGCTGGACCTGCAGCAGGCTGAGTGAGAGACTTTTGACTCTAACCCTCCACAGACTAGAAAAGCTTTTCCAAACTTCTTTTAAACTTTTTAAGTGGTCTCATATATATATATATATATATATATATATATATATATATATATAAAAACTTTGGGTTTTTTTATGAAGAACAGATTTTATTAGCCATCTTTGGTGCTTTTGAGTTGACTGATAGGATATGAATGAATAAATATGTTTATTTCTTTAGGTGGATGGATGACAGCCTAGTGAATGATATTACACCAAAACTGATAGGAGACAGGCCTAATACTTATACATATACAAAAGCCTTAGCAGAATACATTGTGCAACTGGAAGGTGCAAAACTAAATGTAGCCATTATAAGGCCATCAATTGTGGGTGCCAGCTGGAAGGAGCCTTTCCCAGTAAGTCAACCTTAACCTTTTTATAGCAAAATTTCTTAGTCATTATTTACTGTTGATTCAGTCTTTATTACTAAGACACAGGCCAGGGCTGTGTGAAAAGCAGATAATACATTGACTCTGGATCAGTCTAAGCCATCTCTTTTAAAATCTTGTGTAAAGGGAGCTAAGTGATAAATGGATGTAGGCCATAAGGAAGCACTACTTGGGGCTTATGGTTTATAAGTACTGAACACCTGTAATAAGAGTAGTAACATACAGTCACAATGTTACATGATCAATAAGACCAGGCATAGGCAAACTCGGCCCTCCAGATGTTTTGGGATTACAACTCCCACCATTCGTAGCTAACAGGACCAGTGGTTAGAGATGATGGTAATTGTAGTCTCAAAACATCTGGAGGGCCGAGTTTGCCTATGCCTGAATAAGACGTTCTTCCAAATAATACCCTTACACTTAGTATCACTTCCCATATTACAGTTGCTACTCCTTGAGTTTCTTATGGCAACATTTTAATTATCTCAGAAGAAATGGTGCTTGCCTAATGATAAATCAGTAAGCAGTGAGCCAATGGGCTTATTCTTAGCATATTGACTATTCATACATTTCTAAAGTAGTTTATTGTTAAATATTTTACTTGTTGAATGAAAAAAATGTTTTGTGAAAACTGCATAGTTATGCTATGGAATTAATATATTTGTGAATTGTTTTGAAAATGCTTTCTTAATATGACTGAAACAGTTAATGTCTTCCTCTTCTTAACCCATTGATTTTCCTTCTCCAAAAACATTGTTTGTAGAAAAGAAAAAATGTTTATATACTGTGTATGCATATGGCAATATATATAAATATAAAATTGGATTGTAAATAAAAAATTGAAATATTGTGACATTTACTCAGTTGCAAAATGATTCCCAGTTTATTTTCATATCAATTAAGCCAGTAAATCTTCCTTATGCTTTGTTTCCAAACAGGGATGGATTGATAACTTTAATGGACCTAGTGGCCTTTTTATTGCTGTAAGTAAAAGTTAAAATGTAGACAAATATATTTTTCTGAAAAGCTAAAGTGGCTTGAAATGGCTTTCTTATCTTGTACCTTCTGTTTTAAGGCAGGAAAAGGAATCCTTCGAACGATGCGAGCCTCAAACAATGCAGTTGCAGATCTTATTCCAGTAGATGTAGTCATCAACGCAACAATAGCTGCTGCCTGGTATTCCGGAGTTAATAGGTATAACAGGTGACAATGCATTTTTTTAAAATTGACTAAGCGGTGGTCTTATGATAGTAAACTATTTGCTTACATCAGTATGTGATTGTGGTCTCTGTTTCTATAGCCACAAGGAACTCTTATTGCTTCCATTACCATAGCGACTGTCTCGTGCCCCAAATTTAGTACAGGGCCTAGGGGCATACAGCTCAAGGGGTGTTCCGGACAAGCGTCAAACAAGCAAATTGCACAGTTTTTTTCCTGAGAAGCGCCTGCATTGTTGCTAGGACTTCTCTGGCATGCTTTTGCTTCACAAAGAGAGCAGTGCAAGCAGGCTTGGAGGCAACCTGTACTGAGCACAACTTCACCCCACTTCAGATCTTGCTGGTGTCTCTCCAGCTGTAAAGTGACAGAACCCCAGAGACCTCTGCAGCAGTTCAGACATCCGTGTATAGGGGCTGCATCACTAGCTGCACTAACTACACATTATTTGTTTCAGTTTAAACCATATTTAGGATAAACTCATCTGTATCCATAGATAAGAGGGAATGAGTTACTAATTTTCTTTGGGATGATGGTGTTGCAACATAGTCTACCTACCCCGATTACTGACTCCATTTCTCTTCAGCTGTAAACTCGTGGCAGTTTAGTTCTCATTGCTTCTCTTCAGAATCCTAGCGGGCAGTCCCTGGGAGCTCTGTGAACTCCTTGCCTTTGCCCTCGGTTAAATGTGAAAGTTTTGGGTGGCAGCATTGTAATGCTGGAATACTCTCCTAAGTGAGGCTTCCATGCCCCAATACTGATTACTTAGAACTATTCCAGAGGTTCTAGAGAAGAAACACAAGAGGAAGCAATGTGACTTGGACTTCCTCATTACATATACAGTGGTGCCTCGCAAGACGAAATTAATCCGTTCCGTGAGGCTCTTTGTATAGCGGTTTTTTCGTCTTGCGAAGCAAGCCCATTGACAGCTTAGCAGATTAGCGCTATTAGCGGTTTAGCGGCTTTTAGCGGATCAGCTGATAAGCGGCTTAGGGCTTAGGAAAAGGGGGGGAAGGGGAAAAACCCCGCAGGAACTCGCAAGACATTTTCGTCTTGCGAAGCAAGCCCATAGGGAAATTCGTTTTGCGAAGCGCCTCCAAAACGGAAAACCCTTTCGTCTAGCGGGTTTTCCGTCTTGCGAGGCGTTCGTCTTGCGGGGCACCACTGTATACTTGTGTTTCTCATCCGAAGAGCGCAAAGAAACACATCCTCTGTGCTTCCTCTTCCCACTTCTCTGGCAGGTCCAAATCTGTTCTTAGATGTATAGTAAGAGTATTTCCAGTTTGTCTCTTACTTTTATTATCCAAGCACTCACTCACATGAATGCCTATGCACACACAGGTGTTCCATTCATCAAGTGGTTGAACCAGTGACCAGGGAAGGGCAATTTATATCTCCGTCAGGGGAATGTGTTGAGTGGCCCTCTATGACTTAGCAGCTAGGAAAATCAGGAAGAAAGATCTGGATGGGCTAGTGGTCAGTCACAGTGGGTACTCAGATCTAATTTGCACATTTTATTTGAAAATTACTTTTTATGCTGTTTAATAATAAATTTTGGTGGATTTGACCGTGGTTTTACTGCATATGTAGCAACTGCTGTCCCCCCCCCCCCTTTGGATGTTGCCATGGCCTTTGTCTAGGTCAATAAAATCCAATAAAAATAAAACATAAAACAGCAAAAATGTATCACATAGGAACATAGTAACAAACAGAAACAATAATGCCCCCCCCCCATTTAAAATGTCAGATTGTTTAATTAGCTAAAGGCCTGGAATGTTTTTGCCTGGTGCCTATAGATAGGGAGAGCATTCCGCAAGCAGGGAGACATCACCTAAAAGTTCCATTTTTGTGTTGCTACCATCCCAACCTCTCACAGAAGGTGCACACAAAGAAAGAAGGGCCTCAGATGATGAGTGCAGGGTGCAGGTCAGTTCATATGGAGAGAGGTGGTCCTTGAGGTATTGTGGCCCCAAGCTGTTTCAAGGCTTTATAGGTAAAAACCAACATTGTGAATTGGGCCCGGAAACCAGTTGGCAGCCAGTACAGTTGGGCCAGGATTGGTGCTAAGTAATTAATAAATCCACTGAATCAGTTTATAAATGCTACACTACAAAGTGTTTTGTTGTTTTTAATCCTTGGCTTATTATTCATATTACTATTTGCTGCAGTATTGGTTAGCTATTTATTATGTGAACTATTCTTTTGTCTTAAGAGAAATGATAATATAGGAAAAAAATTAACTAATTTTTGTTTTTCAGACCAAGAAATATTATGGTATACAACTGTACTACGGGTGGCACCAATCCCTTCCATTGGGGTGAAGTTGGTATGCCTTCTTTTTTTCCTCTGCAGTTTAATAAATTAACTTATTGGGGAACCTTTAGAAAGCCATGCATGAAGATTAACTAAAAAAAAAAAAAAAAAAAAAAAGAATTGCTTTTAAAGGACCAAGCATTGATTTGTCCCTGCTTTCTGATTGGGAGCAGCTTTTCAAATAAAATTGCTCTCTCCATAGATACTTGTCCTTCTAGACTGCTAGAACCATTAAGCTCATAGGGGAGAAGATTGTTTTGATATGTATGCTTGAAAATACATTGTGTGACACAGCATTTTAGTGTATGCGTGTAGTGTTAGAGCAATGTGTACCAAATATTTCAAATATATATATTTGCCTTTTTAAAGCCTTACAAAAGTAATAAAAATACAATATAGTATAAAAGAGGCTCTACTTAGTGGTATGTGTGTTTATGATGTGATTCCACAGAAATGCATAAGTTTTCAGAGAGAACATGTAACCCTTAAACAGCTTCAAAGCAGTGTTTCAGTGTGAGGGTAATAGCTGCTGAAATCACAGAGGGCAGAATGGTGATTGAGATTTACCAGCGGTTTGAGGGCAGAGCCTCAGTAGTCTGTAGAACTCCCTTAGCATTAACCATGATTCTAGAACAAAATATGAAAAATAGTGAAAAATATAAAATAAATAACTCAAAGCAATGTAAACATTAAGCAGATTTTCATAACCTATTCAGCCCACATACTTCATTTTTTCTAGCAATAGTGTAGTAACTGCACCAGTACCCAGCTCCTACATTTTTTTTAGCACAGTGTATACACCTGGTTTTACTCAAGTATTGGATTACAGTTGATAGCAGTACTTTGATCAGAGTTATAACATCAGTGCAAAGCACATTATAATGATTCTTAAAGGGAAGAGGGCCAAGAGTTGCAGTTCTGCACCAGTGCGGAGTTTGCAGGCTTTATATGTACAGTGGTACCTTGGTTCTCGAACTTAATCTGTTCGACTCCCGAAACCATTTGAAAATCAAGGCATGGTTTCCAATTGGCTGCAGGAGCTTCCTGCAGTCAAGCGGAAGCCACGTCGGACGTTTGGGTTCCAAAAAACATTCACAAACCAGAACACACACTTCTGGGTTTGCTGCGTTCTGGAGCCAATTTGTTCGGGGGCCAAGCCATTCGAGAATCAAGATACCACTGTGTAGCTTTTCAAGCAAACCTCATAAAGTGGCTTACACTAAAATGTTAAAGCAAAAGCAATGAGCATTAGTTAAATGCTTAAAATATGGGAAAGATAAGCTATAAGGAGAAAAAAATGTTTCAAGGCTAGATATTGAGTAGCAGCAGTTGATGGATAGGGGTGGGTGGGTAAAACTAGTTTATCTAACTTACAGCCCATGAGAAAATGGCATTTGCTGAGTTTTGAGGAATCAGTGATATATATAAAAAGCAGTTACGTAGGACTAAGTTATTTTCCAATTTCTAACTGTACTAACTTAATTTGTTTAAAGTTTTACATCCCTGGATTATTATTTTTTACAGCATCTCTTCCCAGGCAATTAATAGCCTGCATATAATCTTAACATTATTCTTTACCATCTTCTTTTCTGTCTAGTCAAAATGTCAAAAGCAGTGCATAAATCTTCCTCTTCTGGAGGACTTCCTTTTTATTGTAAGAACACTGCTTTAGTTTCACTGGAAGTTGGGTTAAGACAGTACACGATTACAGATTCAGGCCTTCAGTCTGAGAAACCAAAATAAACCTTAATGAGCAATTCCTTAATTTAATTCAGATGTGTTTGATACCTGAGCTAATTAAAAATGTTGGGTTAATCTGTAATGCAACTTACAAATTGTTGTGTGATACATAGGTCGTAGCATAGTGTCAGCCAGTGGAGCTCTATTTGCAATTATTTACAAACACAAGGTTAATAATTAAGTAGGAAAGAGGAACAGAGAGAGCACAGAACAGGAAATGAAGCTGCAGTCAGTGGAGCACTTAAAAGCACCAAAAGAATTCCAGTGAGAGAGGCTACTTAGGCTTGACAGTTGAACCGAATGAATGCTGAACATTGCTAATTAGTGAAAGATGTGTACGAAAGATGTGCTTTGATTCATTGAGAATAGTACTTGTATGTTATGTCCATGGAAGTCCATTACATTTAAATGGTTATTATCAAAGCTGTTACACAACTTTTCTTTCTTAGAATACCATGTAATATCCACTTTCAAGAGGAACCCTCTCGAACAGGCCTTCAGACGGCCCAATGTAAATCTAACCTCCAATCACCTTTTATATCACTACTGGATTGCTGTAAGCCATAAGGCCCCAGCATTCCTGTATGATATCTACCTCAGGATTACAGGAAGAAGCCCAAGGTAATGGTGACTAGCTCTGTCTTCTGTTCCTCATGACAAACCCATGTTTACACGATTAACACATTAACATGTTATTTGTTATTATGACTGAATGTGCCACTAAATCCACAGAGATGTTTGACTTCAGGCCATGAAAATGGTGTAGTATGGATAATGTGCTAAGTAGCTAAACCATCAAGATGTCAAAGGCTGTTGAATTTGCTACCTAACTGTGGGTTCATTCTTTGAACAAGAGCTGCTCAAAACATTGTGACCCTTATTTTTCCTACAGAGAGTTACATAAATTTGACATTCAAGAGGAATCCTTTAGAACAAGCAATAAGGCGTCCCAATGTTAAACTCCAGTCCAACCCCCTTAAACATCATTATTGGACTACAGTCGGTCACATACTTCCTGCGTTGTTATACGATGTTGTTCTAAGGTTGACAGGTCAGAAACCGTGGTAAGAAGGAAAGGGCTAATACTTTGCTGGAAAGGTGATGGAAGCTTTTTGGCGGTGTAGATCAATGGCATGAGCTTCTTCTGTAAATTTACTAATAGAAGCATCAACAATAACAGTAAAAGAGCTGGATGTTTCTTAGGACTTAGTGATTGTTTGAAGTTCATTTTCTTACAATGAATCTAACAGTCCCAGCCATTTTCTAAGTCTTTTAAATCATTCCACTCTAGCACTGTTATTGAAATTATAAGCTGAAATGGAATTGGAGGGCAAGGAGATGTAAGAGATAAATAAATATATAAATATAAATGTATATATTGCCATCTGTATAAATATAGATGACAATCATGGTGCACTTGTGGGTTTTTTTTAATGGATGATACAAGTCACTCAACACATTTTATCTCACTGACATTCGGCTTATAATTCTTCTGGCTACCTTTTTTAAGTAAGCAAAAAGTTTACTTTAACTCGTCAAAATTGCATAGTTTTATTCTTCCTATTTTATAGTTTTAAAATGGCACGATTTTCAAGCTTTCTTTTGCAGAATGGATGTTCAAACTGCACAACAACCACCACCACTGAGATCTGAGGGAACAGAGGAACTGTCAAGTTCTGTTCTTTTCAAAGTTAAATTAGCATTTGCAATACTACTACTTTTTTTAAAAAACCAAATGCATATTTTGGTATGTCCTCTATTGACTTTAGAAGCTCCAGCATAAAACTTGTCCATGTTCTGTGACAGCATCAGCATATTTTACCAAAAGTTAGTTCATGCACAGAAATAATGCTTGTTATGCTTTATTGCTTGTGGCATTGTCTTGATGGCTATTGTGGACGCATGGGCAAGTATTATGCCTACATCTTTGGAATTTGGTGACTTTATGCCATTCTCTCAGCTGCCAATACCAGCTTCTCAGGTCCATCAAAGTAGACTTGCTACACATAAAGGCATGCTTCTGCTCTGTTGCACTGATCCAGAGGAATTTGCTCTATTGGTTTTGGAAGAACGTTAACATTCTTGTCAGTTACATAAATTTTATGTATGTATTTATGTATGTAGTACAACATTCTTCTCTATGTACAAGACTTTAGGCTTCAGTCCCTTACATTATGGATGGGCATTGGCCAGGCTGACAGGGGCTGATGGGAGATTGAGTCCAACAACATCTGGAAACCACAGGGCATCTGCTGCTGCTATACAAATGACCTGGGAGTAAATGCTCATTGAACTCAGTGGGACTTCTGGCTAGATATGCATAGCTTTGTACTCTTTTTTGTTACTTTTCCAGACCATCATCAAGTTCCTTATGAGATTAACACTGCTCAGTATCTCATTAGTTCAGTAATGGTAGGAAAATGTCAATAGAAACAGTTTGCCTACCACTCCTGATTTTACACCTGTGGTTGAAGAGAAAACATTGAACGTATTTTAGGGAATCTTCAGAATTGCAGCAAAAGACCTAGCTAGCATTCTGTGTTGACCCGACAGCACACATTAGAAGACTCCACAATGCGCAAAGGTGTTTCTCAACATAGGCTTTTTGAAAACAGTGGTCTTCAGTGGGTTTATTAGATCATTTCCTATGGAAATTAACCTATGAAAGCATTCTAAAGATTAAGGGAGGAATTCAACATTGCACTATTGCAAGCGTTGTGTTAGTGAAATCATTTCAGCTTGCCAGATGGTAGGTTTTCCCCTTGTCATCTCCCTTGTGCTGTTCTGGGGGTTCTCCCAACCCCTCTAGGAGCAACTAGGGGAAGGAGGGGAAGTGCTGTTGCCCTAGCGGAAGTCTTTGGTTGAATCTGGCCCACATGTATGCCCCCCTGCTTAACACCAGAAGCTTGTGTTAATTGAAGCTGCATGGTTGGAGATTCAGTACAGAGAAAAAGGAAGTGCTTCAGACAGCTCATAGTTATAAACTGGGTTTCACTACCAAAAGATGTAATGATCGCCATCAATTTGAACAGCTTAAAAGTAGATCAGACAAATGGGTGGAAGATAGGGCTATCAATGGGCACTGTCACAATGGCTATATTGCCTCCAATATCAGAGGCAGTATGCTGGGATCACAAACAGGAGTGTGATACTACACTCATATCCTGCTTGTCAGCTTTTTATAGGCATCTGGTTGACACAGTAAGAACAGGACACTTGACTGGACGAGTCTTTCGTCTGATCCTGCTGGGTTCCTAGGTTAAAATCACAGCATGCTTGGGTACCATAGTATGTGATACTGCACTGGCACAGCAGTTATACTGCTTAACCTCTCACTGGTGCAGCAGCATGTGTGGGGATGAGAGGGGGGTATTTGGTACAGTGGCCACAGTTGTGGTTAGCTTAAATTAGTAGCATTTATTTCATAGCAAAAAGTACCAAGTTACCAATATTCCCACTTACTTCCTTTTGTGGAGTGCCTTGAAAGTGTAGCCAGGGGAGAACGAAGTCTGTGAGAGCAGACTTCCTCTTTCCTCCCCTCCAACTCTGGTCCAGTGACTCACAGCCCTCCAGAGCAG
The DNA here is from genome assembly GCF_951804945.1 of Podarcis cretensis. NCBI lineage: Eukaryota > Metazoa > Chordata > Lepidosauria > Squamata > Lacertidae > Podarcis > Podarcis cretensis. The sequence continues at coordinate 68,712,491 of NC_137170.1, read as the reverse complement.
TTTTTGAGGCAGTTCAGGGAGGGGAAGAGGAACTCCTGTCATGCCAGAAGAAATCAATTCTGCTGGTGAGAAGCCCCATTGGATGTCGCCCAGGGAATTGAAACTCAAAATTGTTCATCTAGAAAGTAAAATAGTCACTCTTAGTAAGCTTGTGTCCTTAACTTAAAGTGTACTTGAATTTAATGCATTTTTTTTATTACTGCTAAAAATCTTTATAGTCAGTATTTTTCTGTTCTTCTGAATTTTGTGCTTATGAATGTTTGGAAAGAAGAGCTCTGGCTAAGCTTTTCATAATATGGGTGAGCTGCACAAGTTCCCTTGTTGTAGTTCAGACACATTTTAGGTCCTTAGAAGAAATGTATATAAAAAAATCCTAATAGGAAAAAGTGTTGCATAGTTTCATTGTCTTGTATTGCTTTTCTGGTAGGTAGTTATTTATATTTGGGATGTAGTTTTTCCTGTTAAATAGCTTTCCCCCAAACATACTTCTTTTATTTAAATTATAAAATATTTTACACACAGTAGAATTTGACCATCCTGCTCAGTATAGGCAAACAACCACAGTCTTTCCTAAAGCTGTTTCATACAGATGCTGATTTTATTTTCTCGCCCCTTTCCCCTTTTCATCTTCTTTGCTCTTTATCATCAGTGCCTTCCATTTTAAGGATCAGGCTGGAAATGTATGTGTAGAATCACTGTATGCTCTTGGCTGTGGCTAGCTGGTGCCAGTGGAATAAGTTGTTGCTCTAGGAAGACAGTATGCACCAGAACTTAATTTTCCCTACAAATGTACTAAAAATGTATTTAAAAAAATGAATATTCAGTTTCCTGGATTCAAATTTATACATAAACATATTTTTTAAAATAGAAAAGCTGCTTTCCGTATTGATCCTAATAATAGAATGCACTGTATTCAGACAAATTATTCATTGTTGCCCCAGGTAGGCAATGAACATGGATAGAATATTTCTGCATATCATGTAGTAAACCCTTACATCTGAACTGGCATATTGCATTGCATCAGTTGGTGTAACCTGTGATGATATTGGAAAGGAGAATTGTTTTGTAATGTAAACTTTCCTTATTGGCCTCTGGAATAATAGGAGTGGGCATCTGGTGTGTTGATTCTCAAATAAGTACCCGACATATTATTTGTGTGAGAATTATACTCAGGGGCACTTTCTGTTGCAGGGGGGCTGCCCTTTGATGCTATCCACAGAAATAGTTTTCTGGGAGCGGTGGAGAAATAGAGAAAGGACATCTGTCTCTAGAGTTTGCCCTTTGTAGATTGAGGCTAAGCTTCCTCAAGCCAGAAAGTTACAGATAAATTTTTGAATCCAGTGTTTCCCCTCTTGACTTGGCAATGAAAACTACTAGATAATATTTCTCTTCTTCTTTAACTATCTACTTCATATTAAGTCTCTCTCTATAATCTAGTTTTCACTATACTGTCTAAGCATGTAGTTCATCATTTTCCTTAAAATATTTATTAAAATGCAATGCAGAAATATTCTAGTTATGTTAAATTTACTTGAGTGCCTTGGGGTTGGGAGACAATTAGAGGATCTGAGTTTAGATATGTAGTTTTTCAAATGTCATTTTCTTGAATAACATCTTTCCCTGAACTGTAGGATGATGAAAACAATAACACGTCTTCACAAGGCTATGATGTTGCTAGAATATTTCACCAGTAATTCTTGGGACTGGAACACAGATAACGTCAATATGCTCATGAGCCAGCTGAGTCCTGAAGACAAAAAGGCAAGTTACATTTGTTTTTGTCTTAGCAATGACTTACTCGCTGTACTTTTGACATGTCAAGCTTTTCAAAGAAAGAATAGCTGACAGGGAAAATAGGAGAAAATCAAGCTATAGTATAATCATGTGCTTGGTTCCTTTCTTTGCTTTAACTTTTATAAAAACTAATTTACAATGCTAGACACCTCAGGGAGTGGAAATGAAAGTGGTGGCGCCCCCACCTGCCCTGCTGCTTCAACCACCGGTGGAGAAGCAATCCGGGTATGGTAGGTTTTGGTGGCTGCAGAGCAGCGCAGCATTCCTCTGCCCAGCATTGCTGATTAACTATGAAACAGTTTCATTTGTTGTGCTCTTGACTTAAGAATAAAGTTACATTTCATTTGTGAAGTTTGGCATAATACTGTTCATTCTTTTTGTGACAGACCTTTAATTTTGATGTTCGACAACTACACTGGGCAGAATATATGGAAAATTACTGCATGGGAACGAAGAAATATGTATTGAACGAGGAAATGTCTGGTCTCCCAGCAGCTCGGAAACACTTGAATAAGTATGTATAGTTTATGGGTGGAATTTACCTAACAAGTCCAATCGATGCAAGCTCTGCACAAGGGCTTCGACTTGTTCAACAGAGCTTTTCCTTCTTCTAGTATACTCCCTAAATAATTTGACTTGTGGGGGCAGGTGTCAGGAGAGCCTCCTTAACATCACACGAGAGAGGAGATTGTTCTGCTTGGCAAGCTGCGGTGCTTGTGCTGATGGGAAATACACTATAGCATGATTTCAAGTTCTGCCCTCAACCTTTATTCTTTACTTTTTAGAAGGCAATGCCAATTGAAACCTTATTGCCTCTTTTAATGTCTGGTGCAGAGGAGGGTAATGCTGCATCTGTCTGGTTTTGGGATCAAAGAATTGTCATGCAGATATACTACCTGAGAGAAGGTGTTAAGTGTGACACCATATGCAAGTAAAAAAAAAGTTTACTGATAATTTTCCTTGTGGAGTATAACAATATAGCTGCTGTGAAGTAGTATAAGTCAAAATATCACACAATGTAAAATACATAAAACTGTACAAATGGAAAATTTAATCTCCTTGATGACCCCACCATTCTTGTTGCTTTTCCTAATTAAATTTGACTGGGGGGAAAGTTGCAGTAATATTGGGTAGCTTAAAAAAAAGGTTGACACCACAAAAAACCTGGAGTTACCCATATGCTCTATTGTGATATGAAATAAAATAAAATACAGTGCTATAACATGATTTTTGTATGTAGGTGAGCACCTAAGCTAAGAATTTTACAACATGTAGGGTTTAACAGGAGAAGGCTTACCATCTCAGCTGGTTTACTGACAAGTCTTGTCACAAGGAGTCTCTAGAAATCTGGGTTTCGCCCAGGTGTTTATTAAAACTGGACTCTACTTTGGACTGGAAATCATGAATGTATTGTGCACATACATTCTTACACGATGTTAGCTATGAAACAGTTTAATCTGTTGTGCTCTTGACTTAAGAATTAAAAGTTACATTTCATTTGTGAAGTTTGGCTTAATACTGTAAGACTTGTTGTTACAGGTAGTTGACAAGTCATGATTATTACACATTTATACTTCAGTAATTATCATTAACTGTTAGACCTTACAACCATAGCTCACAGTCTGTGTATAATTGTCACGTTTCACAACTGTGTTAGTTGGACACACAGTTGCTGCAATTTTTAGTGATTGCACAGAGGTGCCATCTTTCCCTTTTCTTGGTGTCAACAGTGACAAGCTCTACCAGTTCTGAGGCCGCCTCTCTCAAAATCCTAGGTAGGTTGTTTCTAAACTTATCCCAGGATTTGATCAAACCCAGATCTATGGACTAGAAAGATAACATATACTAGGATGTTTACTCCATTTTGTGTTGTCTACCTTCCAAGCCATATAGGCATTAAGCAAGAAGTATATACTACAGCTGAAAAAACACATTTGCCACTGTTTGTCTTCACAGCAGCTTCCAAAAGTATGATCAATCTGGCCACAAATATCCTAGCTACTTTTAGTTTTACTATAGTAAAGAATAATTTGAGGCTTGGATTTGTGCTCTGAGATTGCATTGGTATGCAGTGAAGAAAGGAGAACTGCTGCCTGTCCTTTCTCACAACACTTGTAAATTATGTACCTGTCTTCTAGAAACCACTCCTGGATTGGTGGGTAAGGAATTCTGGGGGAATTCTGATATTTCCCCTCCAGTTTGCAAACCAGAGTCAGGCATTTCTTAGCTGAAAACATTACTGGTTGGGTTATCTGTAGGGACTTCTATGACAAACATGAAAGAAAACATCTACTGGTAAAAGATGCAGCTTATTTCCTTATTGCAGGAATAGGTAATGTGATGCTCTTCAGATTTTTAAGACTCCAGACTTCCATCAACTCAAGCCAGCATGACCTAAAGATCTGGAGGGCACCAGGTTGACAAAGGCTGGCTTATTGTATAATGCATACTTTATACAAGTAGCTGATTGTTAGACTTCTCAACAGGGGTGGGATTCAAGTGCCAATTCATCTTACAGTTGTTAACTTTACTTGTGAGTCAGCCTATGTTTTTCACATCTTGTTTTTCCTTGCTTTCCTAGGCTAAGGAACATTCGTTATGGCTTCAATACAGTGCTTGTGATCCTCATCTGGCGTATTTTCATTGCAAGATCACAAATGGCAAGAAACATCTGGTATTTTGTCGTTAGCCTCTGTTACAAGTTTCTCTCTTACTTCAGAGCATCCAGCACTATGAGATATTAAAGATGGCAATTCTAGAATTAGGACATCTATGCATATGGTGGTCTAATGGCATAAAGCCCTAAAATGTACCTACTCATCTCGTCTTTTGTAAAAACATGAAATATTAGATCTGGATTGTGAAATACAGTACAGTACACGTGATGCTTAATTGTGTATTTCTGTGAAGATCATATGGCTGGTACTGGATCAATCTGTCATTAGGCAAATATGTAGGTTAAATATCCAAATGAATTTAATATCTCTGTATGAGGAAGAACTTTAGGCCACTGACCAGTGTAACTGTGCAATTCTGGAATGCATTGAAATTAAAATCTGCCTTAACATAGTAAACTTAATTTTTATTGCAAATAAGTGTGTTTAGTTAAGGTGAACAAATTATTGGCTTAGATGGTAGACCTATTTATTTGAGACTTGTCTGGTTATTCTTATGAGAGAGGTATCTTTGTAAATGACTGTGAGTTGGGCATTTGTTAGTCTTTTATTCTTCTCTCCTCCTTTCCAATCCCTTGACTTGAAAAAGCAGGGATCCTTCAAGGGGAAAACTGCAGCTGGTATACAGCATTTTTCTTTGCATGTTTTTCTGACTTGTGGCTTAGAACTGTTTGTATGGCCAAGGAAAGAGGTGAATTTATCCCTTGGAAGTTGCACACAAGGGAACCACATCATTACAAGTCACTAGTATTTTCCTTTTATTGCAGAAGAAATCAGGAACTTTGAAATTTTATTCAGTGATTTAGAGCATAAATCTGTTTACGAAATGCCACATTTCTTAAATTACCTACAGAATTTTAAACCAAATTATCGAGCACTACTTCTGAAGGGGTGAAATTGATATTTATACTAAATAAAACTCAGCACAGTTTGGGGGAATGGTGAAAATAGAAATGAAGAAAATATAAATAACTGAATAGGTTCTAGGTTAAATGTATTTTTCTGCATGTTGCTTTACCAGGAAAAATGCATTTACAACAGTCCTTGCTCTAAGATTTAATTAAGTACATATAATATTAAAATCTTACTCTATAAAACATAGTTACATACAATTCTCTGCTATCATTAACATTCTTTTTATTTGATATAATCTACCATACCTGTGTGGTGGCAACTGATTAACTTCTATTATACCTGGGTTGTTGTTTTTTATTAATATGCCTAAGTAAATTGTGAATGAATCCTGAATGAACCATAGGAGTTACACGAAGCACATGCATCCTATACTTATAATTCCACATATAGAGCACGTCTTGCTGCTGTGGAAATATAACTTCTTTCATGCAAATGTGCATCTGATTTTGGAGAGAGAGCTTCCTTGTTGAAGTTTAAATATTTTATCTTATTAAGTACTTTAATGTACAGTTGTTGTTTTTTTAAAAAAGATCTGCATATAATTTTCCAGGGATACAAAATGTTACATAGTCGAAGTCCACACTATTAAGAAGTGTGTGAGTCTGGTGTTACAGTGTTGGAATACAATAAATTGTGGATTTAGTGATTTAAGGTTTTACAGTTGGGTGCAATATTCCTACTGTATCTGCTACAGCTGCTCCCCTAATTCTTTCTCATTGAACTTGAATATTTACTTGGCATTTTAGTACGTTGTAAACTTTTGCACAAGGTGCCTGGAACCCAACAAGCCACTTTGATTTGTGTATATATGTACGTGTGTGTGTGGTTGAACTTGGTGAGAGGCAATTGTAAGATGCTTAGATGCTGAGTTCATTTTCTCACTGTACTGTTTTTATGGAACAAATTACTGCTTACTCCTGAAGCTAATGCAGCTGAGAAAATTGCACCAGGATCCATACTACGATTTTAAAAGATCTCTGAATAACTGATGGAATTGTTTAATTTTCCACACTAGTTTAACTTCCAGTATGGCTGCCATATTGGATTCCTAGGATTTCCATTTAATTTGAATGGTTACCTAGTTTTCTCATACAAAGAAATAACATAACTATGTCGCAATAATGTTCTAGCATTCCACATAAATCTAGATTGTAAAGGTTCCTTCAGTTTTGGAGTTCATACTAATGTTGCAACTTCAGTAATTTCAGATTTGTTAATTAAAATAAACAAGATTCATAATTTTGGGTATTAGTCTGAAAAGTCTAATTGACTTGAAGAAACTATCCAATCTAAAGTGAGAGAAGAGCATTCTGAAATGGATCACTCAGAAGGCGTGCCAGAACTTTAAAATTTGGGACCATAGAAGAACATTACCCTGCAATGTAGCTTTCTGCTGTAGGAACAGATTCTGAAAACAAAATTTTAAATCATAAGCTTTTATAAAATAGAAATATTGGGTGCCTTTGTTTGTAAACCAAAAATAAACAAATTCCTGAATATGATGTTTGTTGAATTTATCAAGTTGTTTAAGCTGTGTAGAAACTTTAACTTAAAACATTTTGTGCTTTGAAATAGAAATTAGTAGCAAAATCTCATTTCAAAATGTCTAAAGTTGCATGTATAGTCATATTCAAATATCTAAAGGGCTGTCATACGGAGCAAGTTTGTTTTCTCCTGCTCTGGAAGCTAGCACCTTGAACCAATGGATTCAAGTTACAAAAAAGGAGATTCCGACTAAACATCAGGAAGAACTTTCTGACTGTAAGAGCTGTTTGACAGTGGAACAGACTCCCATGAGAGGTGGTGGACTCTCCTTCCTTGGAGTTTTTTAAACTGAGGTTGGATGGCCTTCTGTCATGTATGATCTAATTGAAATTCCTGCATTGCCAGGGGTTGGATTAGATAACTCTTGGGCTCCCTTCCAAGGCTACATATATGCTATGTATATGCTGTATATATTACAGTCATATGCTAAAGGTCACATGAACCCCTAGTACCAATGAGTAAAACCCTAAATTGAAGAAATTTAATGTTGCATGGTTACTTCAGGGTGAAATCTGACTAAATCATGCATAGTAGACTGCCTGAAATCAATGGACAAGTTACTTAAAACAATTGATTTCAGTGGATGTATTCTGAAAATGGCTAATGTTGAATTTCACTCACATGAGCAATTTTGTGCATGTTTACTCAGCGTCTCTCTGAGTACTCCAGAGTGTCTCTCTCTCTGGGACCATCTAGGTAAGCATGCATAAGATTACAGGCCTAACCACTTTTTTATTAGTGTCTTCATTTTCTACATTGTGTTTAAGCTTGGATGAAACACAAAATGGATTCAGTTGGTTCCATCTAACAATTTAACTACTTATTTAAGGTGGAAGTGCATAACAAGTCTTTCTTTACTTGTCACATTATTCAGTCAGTACAGGACCTTAGGTGGGATGAGATACACAAATTTTACTTTCTGTATTACAGTAGAAGTTCGGTAGAAATGAGGCACGGGGGGGGGAGGTCAGTGTTGCTTCTTTCACTGAAAAATGAGCTGACATTCACGTAATCTTGAAACTTTAAATATATGGAATATTTCTAAAAATAACACCACCACATATTAATACTAATTTGAAAACTTAATTTTCGTCTAGTCTAGATGAGTAGAAGGTTTTTGTTTTTATTTTAAAGGATCTCTGGATATTCTGAGCCTGTCAGACTAACACTCATCCCAGAAAGAGGAGGAAATAATTGCTAAAATAAGCAATCATGTTTAAGAACATTTTATGCAGCATATATATGCCATCCAGTAACAGTGATTTTCTTGGTTGCTTACAAGCAATAATATGCTGAGTACAGCTTGCTGGGGGTGTGTGGAGAGAGAAAGAAAAGTGGATCCAAGCAAATATAGAAAAGTATCTGAAACATAAGAGAGAATGTGGGATCAGCGTGGCTCACACAAATTCACAGCTCTTCTCTTTGGCTAAGTGTTTATTGCTACTCATCAGTTTTAAAAAAGAATGCCGGTGACCCAGGACAGATTCCAAATGGTTTGTATCTTAAGAGATCTTCTGCTCCACACTGAGCTCCACGCCTTACATAGCTTGAGATCCCAGTTTCCTGACGCATCAACTTTCTGTACTGTATCATGTTGCTGCAATTGAAATCTGTTTGATCTTTGTGAACTCCCAAGATTTGTCTACATGAATAGTAACAACAGTTCAATTTTAAGGCTTTAAATAAAAACCGTTGATACGGCATGGTCTTAACTTGCATATAACAGTGTTTTCTCTTGTAATTATGATTTTACACCCCCCCTTTTTTTCCTCGGTCAATGGGAAGATGGGGTACAATGAGTTTGGCTAGTTACAATTCTAAAGGAGCCCTTTAACATAATTTTTAACATGGGCTACTTGGGACTCTTGTCTAAGAAACGTATCTGTCTAATGGTTCTGAACCATTTTAATTTCAAGAGGTGACAAGGCCTAATTCTGTCAAAGTTGCACAGTTAGATTTTCAGTCCATTCTCCCTAATCACAATGTATGGGAGTGGTTGTGGCTTAATTGAGGATGATGTGGAACAATATGAACAGGAGGTAAGGTAAGACCCAGCATAGGTCTGCATTGAAATGCTGAGTGGTGTACTTTGACTTGGGAAGGTGGTGGGCTACTCATGGCTGTTCACATTTTCTTACCCTTAGTTGACTGTCACTGTCTCTGAGAGTAATTCCTAAACTTAAGCAGGTAACAGATTTATGAGGAGAATGAATTTCTGCAGCATATCTGTTACCTCTATCCATATCTGGAAAAGTTTAAGTACCATCTATGCAGCCCCTAGTGATAACTACTGAAAATGTGCTTTCTATGTGATGGTGGTCCTTTCTCATGTGGGGTATTGGGATGGTGCAAAACTCTTGCTGCCGCAATTGCTCTGCCTGCCTATCAGCTTCACAGAGTAATTCAGAGTGTTGGTGTAGAACTTCAAAGCCTGACATGACTTGTGCCACTTTAAAGAGACCACCTTCCATATGTTTTACCCACTAGTAAGAGAATTTGGTGAAGCTGTACTCCAGTTCTTAATTTATTCAAAGAGTTCTAACATCATTGATCATCTGTTCATCCATCCCAAAGTGATGGCATATCACTCCCCCAGGCCCAGCAATGCCTTTTTTCTATTCAGGCTTGAAGGAAAGCCTTGGCTGACTTAACAGGATGACATTGTGTTTTAGACTTTGTTTACAGATGCTTGTTGGGCTTCTGTTATTTAATTGGAGGGTGTGATACCATTATTTTTGCCTGCATTTGTACAAAAAAAAAGTTTAAAAGTACATCTCCACCATCCAAATACAGAAGTTCTCTTCTTTGCAGTGAAGAAGAATAACTATTCCAATTGGATGTACCATTTTTGAATAACGGACAGAAGTGTGAGAATTAAGCAGATTCTGCATTATAAGCAAATAAACGGTTAACCTCTTAAGATTATATTCATTTGCGGATGGAAGACAATGTTTCTTCAAATTACCTACTTCTCTGAAGTGCTCTGGGACACTACCTGGAAGTACGACGCTGTGGTTTCCAACTACAACTCATCTTTGTGACATCAACACCTACAGTTTTCCTCCGTTTAATATTTCATTCGGAAAGAGTAGACTGCACGGTTATTTTCATTCTTTGTGACTCTCACTTAAAGCCTTGCCCATCCATTTTTAATAGGAATGTTCTGCACTTAGCTTAATAAGTTTGTTTCTGGGCACACTGGTTATGCGTGCCTGTGTTTTGGTTTTTTCCATGCTGGCTTGTGCTTCCAAAACAGGCACAATCTGAAGTGGACCTTTTCCTGGGCTGAGAGCAGCTCAGTAATGGGGTGATAGTGAATACAGACTAAACTCAGTATCCATCATCTGGTATTTTTGTGTTAGAACATGTGCAGTCTAGTGCAATTTTGCAAAAATTTCCCCGCCAGTGATCCATATTGGGTTAGGTCTACACAGTGTGGAAGAATTACTGTGTTGTACAGCTTATCTGCCTTCCAGAAGCTGAGGTTTTAGTATTTAGTGTGAAAAATATGAAAGTTACAGTAATTTAAGCCATTACAGCAGTTACAGCAATTTAAGCCATTCACAGGCAAGTTAATCTGTTTTGCCTATGTGTAAAAACATAGAAAGATTAAAAAAAACCCTTTAAGTGAGAAAATTTAATGCTTTTTTTCTAGGGCAAACAGAAATATGAATAGATGGCAGTGTATGCTTCCTCCGCCTCCAGTTGGTGCCAACTCTGTCTAATAATAGCTTTGCTTTTAACCTTTACCAAAGAATGTTTTGGGATACTAGAGTGTGTGAGATATAAAACCTGGCAATGCTCAAACAAGGGATTGCTGAGCAGTTGATAGCTCAAATAATTTAACCTTGTACTGTAAATTGGAAGGCAGAATAATCCTGCTATATTCTACACAGCAGCTAAAATGAGAGGACAAGCTTTCAGACATGACATTAAGAGACACTCACACTGATCAACATCTGGAATTCTTTTCTTACAATAATATTTTGAAAGTTTTTTGGATAAGTATTTTTATTGACTTACCCATTTAACCCAAACAACAAAATAGTGCTTCATGAAACATATGCATTAAAAATCAAACCAAACCAAGGGTGGCATGGGATGCTATATTCACATTGACGTGGAATTCTGAACACATAAGGATAGGTTTGAGGATAGGAGCCTGATATCCAGATGGAAGGTTTAGCCACCTTGTGACTTCTCTCCAGTTAGGAAGAGTTTTGTCTGTAATGGTTGAGTCCATAGACCAAGCTTCCATGAACCGATGCTCACTTTGAAGTTAGCAATGAATCTGCCCAGTCCTACAGATGCTCCCACTAAACAGAATTAAAATACATGCTCTAGAATTGCCTATTTTCAACTTTATTACCAAAGTTAATCCCAGAGCAGGTTACATTAGAAGAAAATATGGGAAGGTTACCTGGACATACGTTTGGTTCATGCCTATGCTTTGTGAGGAAGCTAGCACCTAGACACTAAATGTCTTAACATAGCTCTGAGCTCACTAGAAGAAGCCCACCTTTTAAAACTTTCACGCAAATGGCCCAGAAGACGGCAGCTGGTTGGAATCCTGATAACTGAAAAGAAAGGGGAAACTTGCCAACCACTCTCATTGAATTCAAATGCTAAGCCTCCCTCCCACAACACTGCTATAGAGGAAATGACAAGCAGCAAATGTATTCTTGCAGCCAAAGCTGCACTAGCTTCACACAAGTGGGAGTTACTAGTAAATTTGGGTGGGGTGTGTGAAACTAAAACACTCCCATGAGAACGGAGCATGCGCAGGGGCCCACAAAATGTAGAGTATTCGGTGGGAGGAGTAGGAACCAGAGGGATGGGAATAGATATGGAGTAACTCTAAAAAATGTGGCTGGCGGGAACACTGGATAATAATAATAATTTAAAAAATTGTTCAGTAGCACCTTAGAGACCAACTAAGTTTGTTCTAGGTGTAAGCTTTCGAAAGCTTTTGACTGCGTCAGTCCAACACGGCCACCTACCTGAATAATAATAATAATAATAATAATAATAATAATAATAATAATAATAATAATAATTTATACCCCGCCCAACTGGCTGGGTTTCCCCAGCCACTTCCAACAAAAGATTAAAAATACACTAAAACATCAGTCATTAAAAACTTCCCTAAACAGGGCTGCCTTCAGATGTCTTCTAAATGTCAGATAGTTGTTAATTTCTTTGACATCTGGTGGGAAGGCGTTCCACAGGGTGGGCACCACTACCAAAAAGGTCCTCTGCCTGGTTCCCTGTAACTTCACTTCTCGCAGTGAAGGAACCGCCAGGAGGCCCTCAGCGCTGGACCTCAGTGTCCGGGTTGAATGGCTCTTTCAGGTATACAAATGAATGATATTTGTCAAAGCAGATCATAGATTCAGAGTTGGAAGAGACCCCAAGAGACAACTAGTCCAACTCCTTGCAATGCAGGAATCTGCTAAAGCATCCATGACAGATGGCCACCCAACCTCTGTAGTCTGAAGACCTCTAAAGTATGTTTAAGCTTCCACAATACTTATTTTTGTTTCTGCTGTAAGACTAACACTCTGGGGACACATAAAATAATAAATGGATGAATTTTATGCTTGATGAAGCAGCCACAGTTAAATGCTTTGTTTCAAGGGGATTAAAAAGTGACTGGATGGATCACAGCTGGGCTTTGGGACTAGGTTCTGAAATGCAACAAATTATTGTTGCATTTTAGAACAATTTTAGGTTCTAAAATGCAATAATTAATGGAAAGACCTTCATGCCTGGCCATGTTTGGTCTCTTTAAATGCCTCTCAACACATACGTGTTTTGTCTATTTACTCTTCCACCCTATGGCCTGACCTTATACTTGGCATTCTTTCTGCTAGAAATACTGCCAAGAACCCTTTTGGGTTCCGTGCACAGTCTGCAAATAATCTGGCAGGGAGCTGTGCCTGAAAGTGAAAGAGAGAGAAAGGAGGGTGAACGCAGTCCTATCGGTGTTGGAGATAGAGCGCTAGGAAGCTCAAAAGAAAAACAACAACTGGAGAATGAAGAAAATTATCAATTAGTGAGGAAAGCTTACTTTTTCTGTATTCCTTGCAAATTCTTGCATCTACTTCTCATTCACAAATGGCCCACTATTGTGTGGACCTCCATGAACCACTTCCTCTGTCCAAAATGACTGCAGTTGTGGTAGAACTGATCTAATGTCTATTTGTTAAAAGGGTTGGGGAGCATAATCAAAGCTGAATGTTAAATGTTTTGTTTTCAAATCTGGGGCAAACTTCTGATTCTCTTGTACTTGCAATTTCATTCAAATTAAATCCACTTAAACTCCTTTTCTGATTTCAACAAGAAAAAATTGTGTGTGTGTGTGTGTGTGTGTGTTCCAGTTTTCTGACATGCATTTATACCTGCCACCTCCTGTGAACGCAGGGCCTAGCACTACAATTCTGTCCAAAGTGGCAAACACCCATGCCCTTGACTGCATAAGATCCACAATTAAATGGTTAAGGCAGCATGAACAATCCCCAAAATTGACATTAACATTTATTGGGAAGTATTAACGGAAGGTCTAACCCAGGCTTCCTCAAACTTGGCCCTCCAGATGTTTTTGGCGTGCAACTCCCATGATCCCTAGCTAGCAGGACCAGTGGCCAGGGGTGATGGGAATTGCAGTCTCAAAACACCAGGAGGGCTGAGTTTGAGGAAGCCTGGTTTAACCTCTACTCTAGGCAGCTTCTGTATGTGATAACGATGTCCTTGTCATCTTGTCATTTACCTCAGGCAGCAAATGTATTGGAAGCAAATGGCAAATGAACGTTCCTTAACAAACACATATACTGCAGAGAGACAACTTAGAATCTCTTTGGCAGTCCAAAACTCTGATAAAACTGATCTTGGTTAGGTAAACAATCTTCCCTCTTAGTGTCCTCTCAAAGTACCAACTGATGGCATCCTTCACCCTAACAGAAAGCTTTGCTGGTAACAGTAGTAGGTGGGGCCTTTTACTCCCACCCTTCCATGACTGCCTGTCTAGGTAGGCCAGACATGCAACAGGCTCTTAAAGGTGGCTACCCCAGCCTCTTCAATTCACTCTAATGCCAGGCAGGAGCACTTTCCAGGGATCCAAAGCAAATGCTCAGGGAAGCATAGAGAGCATCCAGCTTACCTGTCTCTCCCACAGAGGACAGCATAGCTTGCTTTTCCCAGTCAAACTCCACTTCTATCCATGTAGCACAAACCAGGTCAATCTAGGCCATGGGTAGTGTGATAGGAATTTTGTTTACAACAGTAGGCAAACTAAGGCCCGGGGGCTGTATCCGGCCCAATCGCCTTCTAAATCCAGCCCACGGATGGCCTGGGAATCAGCGTGTTTTAGAATGTGTCCTTTTATTTAAAATGAATATCTGGGTTATTTGTGGGGCATAGGAATTTGTTCATATTTTCTCTCTTCAAAATATAGTTTGGCCCCCCACAAGGTCTGAGGGACAGTGGACTGGCCCCTGCTGAAAAAGTTTGCTGACCCCTGAGCTAGGCCCTTGCGGGGCAGTGGTAATTCCTTTTAATTTGGCAAAAATGCACCCAAGACTCCTACAGCAATGTTAGAGAGTTTATTTTTATTAAGAATATAAAAAAGGAAGACCAACAGAAGAGGTAGAATGTTATTTCAAGAATAGAGTTTCTGACTCAGGTGGGTCTTGATTGAACTGCTGTGTTAACTACCACCGGATTTTTTCAGCTCCCCACCAGACAGAGCATATTCTTTGCTTTGTGTATTCAAGTGGAAAAACAAGTTCTCTGCTGAGTAAGAATGGAGAGCAAAGAGATCGTGGTTGCATGTTGCATCTTCTCCACACTCAGCTTCAGCTGCTCAGCGCTTTGCAGGGAGAATAGGCCTGCCCTGCCTCAGGCAACAGTTTCCTTGTAACTGCTGTTGGCAAATGGAAGCTGGGTCAGTAGAATGATCTGGCGCTTTTGCAAATACTTTTAGCTCTGGCCTTCTGTGCACTGGTGATCAAATGTGGAAACCGGAACCTATTTTTACTCACATCTCTCAAGTGACAGGCACTTAGTGTGATGGGGGTGGGAATGAAGATACCGCCCAACTATTAAGGAAGTATCCATAATTATTGCCCCCCAAATTATGAGGCAGGAGGACACATAAAAACTCCCTGCTTAGCAACCATCCTATCCTTGCTTTCTAGGTCATCAACGAAGCATTACCAAGGAAAACAATTTGTGTATTCATAGGATAAAAATCCATTCAGCACAAGATGGAAGGTAAGTATTAAAAAAAAAACATCCTGTTATGATGGTTCAGTCAAATTATTTTGTAAAAGAACTTTCTGACAGTACGAGCTGTTCGACAGTGGAATGGACTCCCTCGGGAAATGGTGGATTCCCCTTCCTTGGAGGTTGTTATGCAGAGATTGTATGGCCATCTGCCATGGATATTTCAGTTGAGATTCCTGCATTGCAGGAGGTAGAACAAGATGACCCCTGGCGTCCCTTCCAATTCTACATTCTACGATTCTAAGTTGCAACTCTATCATTTTAAAGTCATTTAAAACTACACATGGTGTTCAAATCAGGCGTCATTTCCTCCTGAATACACCCACGGTGCAGTTTCAAGAGTTGGAATCTGGAAATCCTATGAGAGAGAGTGCTTCTTGATCCTTTCCTCTGGACTTTTAGCAGGCAAAGAACAACCCCACTCTCTCCCAAGCCGTTTTCTTTCCAGTGGATGAGAAGAGGCAGGCTGGTCTGCATGCACATATCTTCGGTTTTGCAATGAGCAAATGAATGAGAAGTTGTGACA
The DNA here is from genome assembly GCF_951804945.1 of Podarcis cretensis. Lineage (NCBI taxonomy): Eukaryota > Metazoa > Chordata > Lepidosauria > Squamata > Lacertidae > Podarcis > Podarcis cretensis. The sequence goes on along the minus strand of NC_137170.1, from coordinate 68,696,753 downwards.
ATATTTCTGCCGCTGTTATAGCAACTGCTTCAATTAATTTGAGGTGCAAGGGGAAAGGAACCTGAAGTGGGTGGGAGAAATCAGAGTGGTTGATAAAACACACTTGAGTACTTGAGAAAGAGGTTCAGGAAGTGTGCGGTTATTTGAGCATTCATCTCTTTGTAAGAACATTATATATTGTTCTTTGAAATTACTTCTGTTCCATGATCAACTTCTCTTGTGCACTTTGCTGGCTTAGTATGATTATAGTGACTCACACCTCTATTCATGCACAACAATAAGCAGTGCCAATATGCTAATCTTCTGTTCAGCAAACGCCCTTATCTCTTAAGTACTCAATTTCCCAGCTGTGGCGTTGCATTGCATGTCTGATTCACATGCTGCTGCCTGGATATTTTAGTATATACCCTATTTTTCCGTGTATAAGATGATGGTTTTTTGCTTGGAAAGTTCACGCAAAAATTGGGGGTTGTCTTGTATACAAATAGTGAACGCAGAGGCGGATGATTGTTGGTGGTGGCGGCAAGTGGGCATGTGAAGCATTGTTGCCTACGGCGAGCAGGTGGGCGGAGAATTGTAAGCTGCGGTGAGCAGGCAGATGAGCAATTGGTGGCAGCGACCTCCTTCCAAGCTAAGCAGCTCAAGGGCAACCACCTCCAAAAAAAAGCTCAATTGAAGAAGAGACAGAAACTAAATACAGTCACAAGCCTGGAGGTGGATGGAAAGAACATTTTTAAACCAAATGAGATTAGTAATTGTTTTCAGAGTTATTTCAGGAGATTATATGCACAAGGGCCGGAAAATGAAGGAGATATGGAAGATTTTCTTAAGAAATATGGATTACAAAAAAATTCGCAACAAAGTATGTTGATCTTAAATGAGAAAATAACAGACCAAGAAGTGGAGGGTGCCATTCAAAATACACAACTAGGGAAATCTCCAGGACCAGATGGACTAACCTCCAGATATTATAAAGCATTGAAAGAATGGTTAGTACAGCCGCTTAAGGAGGTTTGTAATGAAATATTAGAGGGGGAAAAGGCACCTGAATCGTGGAAAGAAGCTTTCATCACACTTATACCAAAGACTGAAACTGAAAAAAACCAGATCAAGAACTACCGCCCTATATCACTACTTAATGTGTATTACAAAATATTTGCTGACATTTTAGCAAAAAGAGTGAAGAGGGTTTTAATGGAGGAGATTCATAAGGACCAGGCAGGCTTTCTCCCAGGAAGACACTTATCAGATAATGTAAGGAACATAATTGATATTATGGAACTGCTAACTGTAAATATTAACACGAAGGCAGTCCTGATTTTTGTGGATGCGGAGAAAGCCTTTGATAATATCTCTTGGAAGTTTATGAAGAAGAATCTCCATGGGATGGGGGTAGGTCAAAGGTTTGAAAATGGTATAAGTGCAATATATTCTGAACAAAAGGCTAAGTTAATAGTAAACAAAGTGGTTACTGATGAACTCTCCATAGAAAAAGGGACACGGCCGGGGTGCCCGATATCCCCATTACTTTTTATATCAGTCCTGGAGGTTTTGACTTTACAAGAGCCAGACACTAGTACAAAAAGAGTTTTAGAGTTAATTCAATTTTTTGGTCAGGTGGCAGGATTTAAGTTGAACAAACTAAAAACTAAAGTTCTGGAAAAAAAACTTAACAAATGTTGAAAGAGAGAGATTCCAAAATGAAACTGGGTTAGTGGTGGTAAAGAAAGTAAAATACTTGGGGATTAACATGACATCTAAAAATGTGAACTTATTTAAAGACAATTATGATAAATATTGGACAGAGGTAAAGAAAGATCTAGAAATATGGTCGAATTTGAAGCTTTCCTTGTTAGGCCGAATTGCAGCGATCAAAATGAATGTATTGCCTAGAATGTTATTTTTGTTTCAGACATTACAAATTGTGGACAAACTAGATTGTTTCAAGAAGTGGCAGAAAGATATATCTAAATTTATCTGGCAGGGCAAAAAGCCCAGAATAAAATTTAAGATACTTACTGATGCAAAAGAAAGAGGGGGGTTTGCCCTGCCGGATTTGAGATTGTACTATGAATCGGCAGCTTTCTGCTGGTTGAAAGATTGGCTACTTCTTGAGAATGCAGATATTCTGGATCTGGAAGGATTTGATAACAGGTTTGGTTGGCATGCATATTTATGGTATGACAAGGTTAAAGTTCACAAGGGTTTCAAAAACCATATTGTTAGGAAAGCATTATATAATGTTTGGATTCTGTACAAGGATTTGTTGGAAAATAAAACTCCTAGGTGGTTATCACCTATGGAGGCTAAGGAGGTGAAGAAACTTAACATGGAATCCAAATGGCCGAAATATTCTGAAATCTTAGAACAAGAAAGTGGTGAATTTAAACTACAGAGCTTTGAGAAATTAAAGCCCAAGGTGCGAGATTGGCTTCATTATTACCAAATAATGGAAACTTTTAAACAAGACAGGAAAATTGGCTTCCAGGTGGAGAAATCGAAATTGGAAACAGAACTGTTAGAACCCAATACTAAGAATGTATCAAGAATGTACAATTTGTTGCTGAAGTGGAATACAATAGATGAGACAGTTAAATCAGCCATGATTAAATGGGCACAGGACATTGGTCATGACATTATGTTTGTTGACTGGGAACAGTTATGGACCACCAGTATTAAATTCACGGCATGTAATGCCCTAAGAGAAAATATTATGAAAATGATTTACAGGTGGTGCATGACCCCAGTCAAACTTGCGAAGATTTATCATCTGCCCAATAATAAATGTTGGAAATGTAATGAGACTGAAGGTACCTTCTTTCACCTTTGGTGGACCTGCCCAAAGATTAAAGCCTTTTGGGAAATGATCTATAATGAAATTAAGAAGGTACTTAAATGTATTTTTCATAAGAAACCAGAGGCATTTCTCTTGGGCATGGTCGGCCAATTGGTGTCAAGGAAGGATAGGACTTTTTTTATGTATGCCACTACAGCAGCAAGGATCCTTCTAGCAAAGTATTGGAAGACACAAGAACTCCCCACACTGGAAGAATGGCAGACGAAAGTGATTGACTTTATGGGATTGGCAGAAATGACTGGCAGAATCCGCGACCAAGAGAAAGAGACGGTGGAGGAAGATTGGAAGAAATTCAAAGCTTATCTTAAGAACTGTTACAATATTGATGAGTGTTAAAATGTCAAGGGGAAGGAAGATGCAGAATTACAGCCGAAAATGTTTGATGATTTAAGGTGAAATTGAGAAAGATAATAAATTTAAATTTAATTGGCTAAAATGGTTGCTGAAAAATTGTAAAATAAGGATGTAAAAAGGGTGAGGTATGGGGAAGTCCGAGAAAGGAGGCTTATGAAAATGAGGTTAAGAACTTATATTTGTGTGTTTGTTTGTATTTGTCGATGTTTTTATGTTGTTGTGGTTGTTTTGTTTTAAAATTGGAAAACTAATAAAAATTATTATAAAACAAACAAACAAAAAAAAGCTCAATAATTTTGGCTAACTTCCCCCTAAAAAGCTCAACAAGTGAAGGGTGACCTCCCCAAGAACTTTGGGCAGCCTCCACCAAAAAAACAGGGGCCGTCTTATACATGAAAAATATAGTACTCTGTCTACTTTCTCTTGTATCCCTTCTGTAATCCCATCATAAAATCATCAGACTTTGATATACATGGGCAGCAGAGGTGCCAAGTTGCCCCCAAGACTGAGGGGGCCTGATGCACATTGCACGTGTGTGACATCACACGTGTGACATCACATCATCTGGAGGAGGCCAAATGCTCTGGAGGAGCCAGCTGCTGAAGCTGTGATGCGTGCCGGGCCCCCTCAACACTGAGGTACATCGGCCCCTTTCCAACAAATATTGAGGGGGCTGGAAACATGTCGGCTCCTAGAGTTGGCTTGCCTGATGGGCAGCAAGTAAGACTTCCGGGAAACCTCCGGGTGAAGATGGCAGCAAGTAAGGCTTCTTGTCCTTGAGCTCTACAATCTAGTCTAGTTTTATTTATTTTATTTATCTGAATAGTTTTAGAGTCATTTGGCTCTTCAGTTAGTGTTCCTTGCTACATACAGGCAAGGAGCATAGATGCTTTATCTGTTTTACTTCTACATGGGTTTAAAACAAAATACAGTGGTACCTCGGGTTAGGTACTTAATTCGTTCCGGAGGTCTGTTCTTAACCTGAAACTGTTCTTAACCTGAAACACCACTTTAGCTAATGGGGCCTCCTGCTGCTGCCGCGCCACCGGAGCACGATTTTTGTTGTCATCCTGAAGCAAAGTTCTTAACCCGAGGTACTATTTCTGGGTTAGCGGTGTCTGTAACCTGAAGCGTATGTAACCTGAGGTACCACTGTATTTTAATTGGAGGACAGAAGCACTTAGAAGACCATCTCAGCCAAAGGATACTTGGCAGTTTTAACATGGTTATATTACATGAGCACAGACCCGCAATGCTTCAGGTAAAGCATCTAGAACTCAGTTGCCTAGGATCCAAGCCATAACGGATAAGTCTTTTTCTGTGTATGGATTTCTGTTGCAATATTGGAGCACAATATGCCACATGACAGAGGGTCATATCCTCTTGGTGGAATGGGGGGTGGAGACCATGGCAGTAACATCTTTACCTGCTACAATGTTGGCTCTCTTAATAATCAACTATTCTCAAGTTGTTGTTGTTGTTGTTGTTGTTGTTGTTGTTGTTGTTGTTGTTGTTGTTGTTGTTGTTGTAATCTGATCTCCCCCTCTAGTTCAAGTGTTCCAACAGGTACTGAAAATGGGGACCCTGTCCCATATTACGATTTTCATTCACAAGTCTTCCCACGGATGACTCAAATGACTAAAGCTGTAATTGGGGAGAGATGCATGTTTATTACCACCCACCAGCCAAGCAGATCTTTCCCAAGAACCCTGACATATTTTTATGTGACTCACGGGCAGTCACCCACACAACTCCGTGCTTGTAAAAGAAGCAGGCTTCAGGAGCAGTCCTATGAATGAAAACCAATAAATTATTATTTTATAAGTGGGGGTTTTTAAGCGTTTGACATGTCAATTTCACAGTGCCTTTGGAATGCAGACTGGCTGCCTCTCCCAGTTGGTATGCAATTAGCTGAAAAGACAAACACAAAAGGGAGTTCTTCTCCAATGGAGAGAAAATAACTAACTGTGACAGATGCCTGTGTCATTGAAATGTCTGAGTCTATCAATAACAAAATAGTACAGGGCTGTGCATATATAGAGCCTTCAATAGCCTATTATCATCCTTATTAAGTACCACTTATATGACAGCTTTCCTCCAAGAAGCTCAATGTGAAATACATGTCACACTGATATATACAACTACACTATCCCCTGACCCACAGCAACCCTGTGACATAGGTTAAGTCAGGCATGTCCAAAGTCCATTTTGGGGGCCTAATCCGGCCCGCTGGTCAGTTTAATCTAGTTTATATCAGTTTATTTCGTGGGGTAAAATCCTTTAAAAACCTCAACAACTTCAGTCCTAAAGAAAGGTTAACAACTTTGGCCGGCCCTTTGGTTGGCCCTCACGGCCCTTCACTCCATCAAATCTGGCCCACTTTGAAAAAAGTTTGGACACCACTGGGTTAAGTGATAGTTGCTGGTATAAGGTTACTCACTGAGCTTCATGGCTATGTAATTAAAAACACAAACCAAAAAGAAAAAAGAAAGGAAGAAAAGAAAAAGAACTTCCAATTCTTCATCTGTCAGCTATATATAGAATATTTTTTCAAAGTATCCACTCCAAGGTAACACCCAACAATTCCTTCCACTTTCTGTAAACCAATATTTTCTTCAACCTTTATCAATCTGTTTGCAAGCAGAGTTCTCCTCAACACCACGCAAGGAGGTGGAAAGCCAAGAACAAAAGAGTGTTACAATTTTTAAACCTTCATATAGTACCCACCCTGTCACAGAAAGACCACCCAAAAAAGTCACAGATACATAACAAAGTGGGTTGTACAGGTAAATCAGATCATGCTCAGAGTTTATGTTTCGCCAACATATTTAAAAGTCTGTCAGTCAAGATGCCTGACAATAGCTTCTACAGTGGTACCTCTGGTTACGTACTTAATTCGTTCCGGAGGTCTGTTCTTAACCTGAAACTGTTCTTAACCTGAAGCATCACTTTAGCTAATGGGGCCTCCCGCTGCCGCCGCCACACAATTTCTGTTCTCATCCTGAAGCAAAGTTCTTAACCCGAGGTACTATTTCTGGGTTAGCGGAGTCTGTAACCTGAAGCGTATGTAACCCAAGGTACCACTGTAATTGCCTTTTCCTGGCCAGTATGAGATATCCTTTCAAAATGATGAATATCTTGACTCCAGAATCCATCATCAGGGACCTGTTTCATTCATGCCTAGATCTGTTCTTTTCACAAGTCTGTTTGGATAGTTATCAATACTTGTTAAACCAGTTTCACAGGGGAAGCTCCGAAAGAATTTCCTGCTATGTGACTGCAGGAGTCTCAAGGTTGACTAGCGGTTAAACACAGCTGCTCTATTGCTCTCTGTACTATTTCAGCTCAGGTTTTACTGGTAAAAGTGATATTTCACTAATGGAGAAATTTCTGGAACAGCAAGGAGGTATCAGCTCTGCCTAAAGCATGACGGATAACAGCAACAACCGGGGGAAAGAAAGACATAACATCTTACAAGGACAGGAAGAAACACCATGGACAGAACAACTGCCACACACAGGAAGAACAAGGATATAGTTTGAGTTCCTCACTTGTAGTTTTATAAATCATTTAATGTGTTAACACAAATCGAAGCTATTAATACTGCAGTTGTTGTATAAGGGATTATTATTATGACCGGAATGTAATTGAAATTAATAAGATTTTGGAATGCAGAAATAAAGAAAATAATCAAACAATCAAATCTGGCATGCAGAGGGCCACTTTATCTAAATTATATAGTTTGGTATTTGAACGATTGGTATTAATAATTGTATTATAAATTGGTATTGTTATAATGAGGCTATTGTAATTGAAAATTAATTTTTAAAAATATTATAAAAAACCAGAAAGAACCACTGCTACCAGATGAATGAACTTGTGGAATTGGGACCAAGCCACCCTCTCTACTCTAGCACTGCTTTCCTCTGAGTCAAAGGACAAATGGAGAAGACCTGAGGTTCTCCCACTCCATTAAAGTAGAAAACTACTGGAGAAGGCTGGGCCCCTTTAAACAAAGCAACATCTTGAAGCATAGGTGCTGCTAGTAATTAGGCAGAAAATCCTCCTGCTGCTATTGCAACACCAGAGCTCAGTTTGAGCTGATTCATTGGGGGAGCAACTTCAGATTCCTGTATTCCTCAAGCCCTGGCTTCCAGCCTAAAACCTGTCCTGCCTTACACTCAGTTTGGGATTTGCCTTGTTGTGGGCCACATTTTTTTTTTTTAAAAAAACACACGTTAAAGCAAAGCTTTCCAAATTTTTCATGTTGGTGACACACTTTTTAGACATGCATCATTTTACGACACAGTAATTCAGTTTTACTAGCAAACCGGAGGTTAAACTAATCTCTTTCCAGCCCTGGGAGGAAAGCGGGGAGCATTCGCCTGGCACACCTGCACACTGCAGCCGACACACTCATGTGTCACGACACAGTTTGGAAAGCTCTGAGATAAGATATATGCAAGTTAATTCAAACTGAGACCACTTTCCCCAGATAACCTTTTGATCTTAAAATCTAAGGAATACATTAAAGGAAATACATACAAAGTCAATGTCAATGTCAAAAGAAAATGTACCACATTTTCTTTTCTTGAATTCTTGCTGTGTTAACGTTACACTGAGGTTATAATTTTTCTAGCTATAAGATGCTACAGTAGACAGAAATCGGGCTTGACTGAATGTACAGATATTTCTCACTGTTAATAAGCTTTTGCAGATTCAGTTGTGATAAATGTTGGTTGACATTGTGATGTAAACTTGTTCTTAAATAAAGACTGTTATGCAGCATATACCATGCATTATTTTCATGGTTTTTAAAAACACACATGCTAGCAGTGGTTTGAAGAATTGACTCTTAAGAAACTAGAGCAAATGAACATGTAAGGGAACTTTATACTTGTTGAACACACTTGTAACAGTTAGATTGGAAATAAATCTATTTAGCAATCTTAAAAGAAGAAAAGAAAAAAGTAGTGTTTGAAAAGCGAAGATGTTGCTAGTTTGAGCTTCTGCATGCTCCCTTTTATGTTGGCAATATTAAATACTTCTATTCATAAAAATAAGGGCAAGACTGAGGTGAAAGTTGGAATCTGCATACATTAGTGATACACGCATAGCAAAAGGAGAACAGTGAAGGCAACCCACTAATTGCTGCATTATGCAATTGCTCGGAGCTGTGATCAGAACAGGCTTGGAAGGCAGCAGAATTCTCTCAGGCTGGAAGGAAAACTGGGATGGCTAGACATATTAGAAGTGATGCTTACATGGTAAGGGCAAGAATAGATGGCTCACAGGGCACGAGCAGAACAAAAGCTGCATGCTACTCTCCCAAGGGGAATTTTATGGGAATTCACTGCTTGGTAAAGGCTTATTTGTCTTCCAAAGCCTCTGGAGGCTGCATCCGAAAGGCCTCTGCTTGGGTCTCTCCTTGCATTGCTGAGAATTTATTTCCAGTTATCTATTGATTTTGTGAATGCTTTAATTATACTTTATCACATGCTATTGATTTTGTTATATTTGATGTTTGTTTTGATATATATTTGATGTTTTATGGAAGCATTTGGGGTCATTATGTTTGGGGTCATTGTGACAAAAAATAGCATAGAAAAAACAGCAATGAATAAGCTGTAAACTACGATGTGTTTTTTTAAAGGACGTCTGCAATACATTAGCAAATGTGTATGGACTTGCTTATTATGGTGTTTTTCACATTCTCTGAGACATGCAACAACACAGTACTGGGTTCTTTCATTTAGTCAGTGCAAGTACTGACTAAATAATGGTTAGAGTGTTGAACTGGAACCTAGGAAACCAGAGTTCAAATCCACACTCAGCCATGAAGTTCACTGCATGACCTTGAGCCAGTCACAGCCTCTCAGCCAAACCTGCCCAACAGGATAATTTTGCAGGTGAAATGAGTGTATGCCACCTTGAGCTTCTTGGAGGTAATAATAATAATAATAATAATAATAATAATAATAATAATAATTTATTATTTATACCCCTCCCATCTGGCTGGATTTCCCCAGCCACTCTGGGCAACTTCCAGCAGAATATTAAAATACAATGAGAATATATTTATTTAAATAAATGAATTGCATCCCCACAAAAGAGGTCAGAAATTTACATAACACTTGCATGCAATCTTAGAAATGATTGTTACTATTTAAATAGAAGCACCACACATCTCACTATAGTGTGGAAGGTGGTGACCAGGAGATCTGTTTATCTGCTCTGTCTGCTGTCCGACTGCTGGCTGTTGATAGGGAATATCAGGACCTCTGATCTCTCTTCCTATGGTTCTTCAACCAGATTTGGGATAGACACTCCTAAATCAGTGATTCCTAATACAGATCCTCATGAGATATTAATATTTAACTCGCAATAGTGACCGGGGGAGGGGGGATGTAAGCAATTACCAATCCATAAAACAAATAATTTTGAGTTCTTCTCTAGCCTCTGGTCATTCAGTGTTTTAAAAAATATCTGTCAATTAACTATGTAAAATGCAATGAACTCTAACACTTTGACTTTCTAAAGCGTTATAAGAAATCTGGTATCACCATAAGAGCACATTAGCAGTCTAAAGCACAGCAAGGTTATTCTCCCCTTCCACTGTGTTGCAAGTTCCATTTGCACATTGATGTACACATTAGAGGTGGGACATACAGTATTCACACCATGCATGTTACTTGTTTGGGTTCCCTACACCTGTAACCCCAGCCTGAACTCAAATGAACGCACTTTGCTTAAGTGCAAAGTAAATGGCGGTTCATGTTCTCAAATGGGATGGAAGCTGGTTTGAGAGAAAACAAGCAGCGGTGTTTCTTAAGAAACTGCAGGGTAGACATGTCATGTGGCCAGCGTCATTCATAGATGACTTCAGACGCCAGTGGTGAAAGTGCAATGGAGCCCGAATAAATGGCAGTGGATACCCAACCGAATACATTTATAAATTGGGTGGCATATGCTCTGTCTCTTGCCTCCCCCCCCTCTATTGGCACTGCAACTTGAAATCCACTTTTGCCCCAGAGCAAAAGGGCTAAGGGCGAGTTGGGTGAAGAGGCCTCTGCTCCTCAGAAGGAGTTTCCAAGGTCTGATCTCCCCTGCTCTACAATCCAATGATTCTCTGAGGATGGGCTTCCTTCTCTATTCACACAGAGGGGAATTTACAGTATCCTACATCACCCACAAAGATTTCCATAATAAAGGACAAAAGTGGAAAGGACCTAACAGAAGCAGAAGACATCAAGAAGAGGTGGCAAGAATACACAGAGGAATTATACCAGAAAGAAACGGATGTCTCATATACCCCAGGTAGTGTGGTTGCTGACCTTGAGCCAGACATCCTGGAGAGTGAAGTCAAATGGGCCTTAGAAAGCACTGCAAATAACAAGGCCAGTGGAAGTGATGGTATTCCAGCTGAACTATTTAAAATTTTAAAAGATGATGCTGTTAAGGTGCTACACTCAATATGCCAGCAAGTTTGGAAAACTCAGCAGTGGCCAGAAGATTGGAGAAGATCAGTCTACATCCCAATCCCAAAGAAGGGCAGTGCCAAAGAATGCTCCAACTATTGCACAATTGCACTAATTTCTCACGCTAGCAAGGTTATGCTTAAAATTCTACAAGGAAGGCTCAAGCAGTATGTGGACCGAGAACTCCCAGAAGTGCAAGCTGGATTTAGAAGAGGCAGAGGAACCAGAGACCAAATTGCAAACATGCGCTGGATTATGGAGAAAGCTAGAGAGTTCCAGAAAGACATTTACTTCTGCTTCATTGACTATGCAAAAGCCTTTGACTGTGTCGACCATGGCAAACTATGGCAAGTTCTTAAAGAAATGGGAGTGCCTGATCACCTCATCTGTCTCCTGAGAAATCTTTATGTGGGACAAGAAGCTACAGTTAGAACTGGATATGGAACAACTGACTGGTTCAAAATTGGGAAAGGAGTACGACAAGGCTGCATTTTGTCTCCCTGCTTATTTAACTTATATGCAGAATTCATCATGCGAAAGGCTGGGCTGGATGAATCCCTAGCCGGAATTAAGATTGCCGGAAGAAATATCAACAACCGCAGATATGCAGATGACACAACCTTGATGGCAGAAAGTGAGGAGGAATTAAAGAACCTTTTATTGAGGGTGAAAGAGGAGAGTGCAAAATATGGTCTGAAGCTCAACATCAAAAAAACGAAGATCATGGCTACTGGTCCCATCACCTCCTGGCAAATAGAAGGGGAAGAAATGGAGGCAGTGAGAGATTTTACTTTCTTGGGCTCCATGATCACTGCAGATGGTGACAGCAGCCACGAAATTAAAAGACGCCTGCTTCTTGGGAGAAGGGCAATGACAGGCCTAGACAGCATCTTGAGAAGTAGAGACATCACCTTGCCAACAAAGGTCCGTATAGTTAAAGCTATGGTTTTCCCAGTAGTGATGTATGGAAGTGAGAGCTGGACCATAAAGAAGGCTGATCGCCGAAGAATTGATGCTTTTGAATTATGGTGCTGGAGGAGACTCTTGAGAGTCCCATGGACTGCAAGAAGATCAAACCTCTCCATTCTGAAGGAAATCAGCCCTGAGTGCTCACTGGAAGGACAGATTGTGAAGCTGAGGCTCCAGTACTTTGGCCACCTCATGAGAAGAGAAGACTCCCTGGAGAAGACCCTGATGTTGGGAAAGATGGAGGGCACAAGGAGAAGGGGGCGACAGAGGACGAGATGGTTGGATAGTGTTTTCGAGGTTACCAGCATGAGTCTGACCAAGCTGTGGGGGGCAGTGGAGGACAGGAGTGCCTGGCGTTCTCTGGTCCATGGGGTCACGAAGAGTCGGACACGACTAAACGACTAAACAACAACAACATCACCCACATATATATATTTATTTCCACATATTATCCTCACAGGTCTCCCACCCGCTTCCAATAGCATCCAGGTTTGGTAATTGGAGATTTTTAATTCTTGGCAAAACTAATTGCTCAGAATGACTTAACTCCCCCTGCTTCTCATCCACAATACAGGGTGGAGGTTGCTATTTTTGGCAGTACTTTTACTTCTTGCTTGGTCATGAGTCACGCAGCGCATGTCCCAAACTGTAATGATTCCTAGAGTTTTTACATTTATTTATGACAGTATATATATACTTACTGTATTGTCCTTGTGCTTCTGATTTATTTATGATAATAAAAGACAGTGGGTATTTTTAAAAGAGAATCTTGAACCATATGCTCATGGTTTTTAACTGTGACTTGTTAATCTGAAGAAGAGCAACCTCAGAGGAATTTAAAGGTTTCTTTTAATTTCGGTTGCATTTTAAACAGGAGAGCGTATTCATTCACATTTTATGTCTGTGCTAATAGGCATTTTGCTGTATTTGCAATAGCCCTAGGCTACAAGCAATAAATATTTATTGGAATGGATTATTTTTTTTAAGGCAGCCTGCCAGCATGATTAAATTATCACTGCAAGAGGCTGTGTGCTATTGCCACCTTGTGGCAGGATTAAGCAGCAGCCCTCTACACATTGTTATAGATCTGGGGTAACAGAGTTTGGGGGTGCAAGCGCACTCATAGCTGCTAGAATTAGTGAATGTTAGAAATTAATAAATGGCAGAATCTACATAATATTTGGAGTATTGAAAGGAAGATGCCAGGCCAGTGAAAAATATTGGCTAACCCTCCCCTTTTAAGTGGAACCTCTCAGACTGTGAGGCATTATCATATATATTATTTTTATTATTTATTGAATTTATATTCGGCCCTATATCCAGGGGTCTCGGGGCGGTTCACAGAATAAAATCAATATATAAAACCACAAAATACATAATAAAAATAAAAACAACAACCCAATAGACTCCCCCCAAAAAACCAAACACATTTTAAAAGGGCATAGGATGTAAATCAGATCAACCAAAGGCCTGGTTAAAAAGGAACGTTTTTGCCTGGTGCCTAAAGGTGTATAATGAAGGCGCCAGGCAAACTGATATAATAATAATAATAATAATAATAATAATAATAATAATAATAATAATAATAATTTATTTGTACCCCGCCCATCTGGCTGGGTTTCCCCAGCCACTCTGGGCAGCTTCCACAGAAACCAAAATACACTAAATGATAAGAATTGTAGTAGAAAACATCTGGATGTCAATCAGTTTGGGGAAAGCTGGATTAGAAAACGCAACAATGCTCTGAGTATTTTAGTGACTCATAACTTTTGGGCTTCATTTAAGTCCATTGCATGGAGAGAGAAGGCAACTGAGCTACAGTGATGGGCGGGATAATAGAGTGGGCACCCAAGACATAGTGTCATAGAACTGTAGAGTTGGAAGGAGCTCTGAGGATCATCTAGTCGAAGCCCCCGCAGTTCAGGAATCTCAACAGTCGCCCCAGTTGACTATTTGGATGGGCCGTTTCTGCATTTATTCAGAGAGGCAACAGCTTGGCGAGATCTTACAAGTTCCTGGACATGTTCCTGTTACGTGTGTCAGCTAAAGTTTGCCATTGTCGACTGCCCCCAAGAGAATGCCTCAGTGAACTGGCTTGAATGCCTCTTCCTCTTTGGAAACACTGAAAACATTTGGCACGGCCGGCCACTTTGTTCTGGACCTTTTGGACACCATCCCAGCTACATGTCTTCTTTTTATGAATCTCCCCAAAGGGACGTGCTTTGTGAAAGAGGTTGTGCAAACCCATCAAACAATGCCATTGTTTTGAAGCCAAGCCCTTGGTGTGCACCGAGAGCATCGTCCGCCTCCACCTTTCCACTGACGTATGACCACTGAGCCTGGCAGGACTCCAAGCACCATTCTGGCCTTGGCATGTGCCATGTTAGAAATCAGTGGACGATTCTCAGAAAATTGAAGCAGCCTTGAACAGACTGAGATGAAATATCTTATTTATATGGTGGCCTTATGGGCTGAGAGGGAGAAGGGAAGTCAGAATGGTTTCACGCTTCTGGTGCAATGCGAGAAGCAGCCACCTGTGCTTCTTCCGTGTCTTTGTAATGTGTGATTTAATGAGATTTCAATAACAATAAGTTACTGCTACAGTGAGGATTGGACCTGAGTTTTATTGCTTTTCAGAACAATTCATTTCTCAGAAACCTGGCTCTTAAATTAGGATTTTTATCTACTTTCATTTGAGTTTAAGGTGGAATTAAACATTACACTCAACAAGGCTACTGCTACAAACCGTCATGACTTTGTAATATGAGATATTAAAAAATTCTGATATTGTGTATGTGTGTGTATAAATGTTTTTTGCATTTTCAAAAGAGATGAGCACTGAAAAGACAAGGCAACACTGATATTTTTTACTCCTGACTTATATTGTGTTGCCCTCCACCTCTCCATTAGGCAGCTTGTGTGCCAATTCAGAATTCGAACAAAAACTCTGAAAAGACAGGGAAGTAAATTAAAAGTTAAAGATAAGTGGGACTATTGAAAGTTATAGAAGTCTCTGCTGTGTTCAATGGAGTCATTTTCAGCAAGTAGTTCAGCTGAAGAACTGATGACTGGTCACTTCCATACCTTGGAGAACCAAAGAAGAACTAAATCTTTGGAACTTGAGATCACCTCTTCATGACAAAATGAAGTAAATAAAGTTCCCTATACCAAAAATCAAAAGAGAAGCATACCTACTATTAAGTGATTGAAGACATGAAATGACCGCTCCCCGCTTAAAACGGGGGGCGCCCTTTGCGTGGACGCGTGCAGCCCTGGATCTGGAGTGGCCCCATCAGCATAGGCTTTGCCTTCCCTCAGGTGGGATACCTGGAGGTCCCCGCCTACCCCAGTGAGTTGTTCAATCCCACCTGGGGGAAGCGTTGCCAGGGAAACCAGGCCAGGTAGGGGGAGGGATTACCTGCCCACACAATAGAGGGTGGATCTTACCTGGGAATCCTCACTTGGCTCCAGAGCTTCTCCCACCCTACCCACCCTCATTAATGTCTTCTTTTGCAGGTTAACTTTTCTTCATAGGTTTTGCAGGTTAACCTTTCTCCACAGGTATGCGGGCGCTGCTACGATAAGGTCGCTGTTAAAGGGCCGGAAAGGAATTTCCCTGCATTGGCAGGTTTCGCCTTTCCCGTAGCAAAACGTCACAACTTTGGCGGTATCAGGCCTTGGGCGGAATCCTTTAGTCCATCTTCCTCTTTGCGGCGGCGATACCAGGGTTCCCCGTTAAAGGGGTTTCTGAAGGGAGGCTTTGACCGTACGCCGAAAGGTCGTCATTGCTCTCCCCTGCGGCGGCGTAACGGGGGCGGCTATCTCTGCTTGAACATTTGTTCTCCAGAGCCAGCCCATCCCCCCCCCCACACTGGATAACCCTGTAGCTCCCTAGGTCCCCGGCTGGGGACTGGGGAGGGAGAACGCCCAATGCCTGAGCCAAGGTCTACCCACATTTGAAATTTAATAAAGTTGTGGCCAATTTAATCCCATAGCACGTTGTCTAGAGTCATTATTCCACATGACGGGGGGGGGGAACCACTCGGGATCTGGGGACTCCGCCTGTCCACGCAATGAATACGAAGGATTTCTTATCGTCTCTGTCCTCCTCTCTCTCACACACAACAATCATGCACACAAACAATTCTCTGAACCAAAATCAGTGTTGTCGTTTTCTAGTTGAAATGTTGCTGTTTTAACCCAAACTAATTGCTATGTTTTCTGGAATGGACTTAGTAGGAGTTGCTCTCTGGTCATTTCCAAACACAACAACTGCAGTTCAGTGTGTTCTTTTTCATCGCTGAATAGAATTTGATGTTCTTAAAAAAAAAAAGTCACCTTCAAGCTGATCATCATGTGAATGAAATAATAAGGATATCAACGGAAGGATCGAAAGCAGCAGACGCACAAGACACAATGGAAGAATTAACTCCTTGTGTTTCAGAAACTAATTACCTGAGTTGTACAAAATTAAATCAAGAAATCCAACCCTCCCTCATTTCAGCTCTAGGGAAAACACTGGATAGATATATGCCACCTTTAGGCTTACTGTTCCTCTAAATCCCAGAATATTGTGTTACCTTTCCTTCAATGGCTCTGTAATGGGAGAAGAGAAAGCAGACGAGTTTGTTCATAATACTACTTTGACTCAAAAGTTTATATTTTAAGCAAAGGTCAACATGGTTTTGGGGTTTACAGCTTTTTTGTAAGAGGCAGTCTGGTCAGCAGGCTGACAGACAGCAGCTTTTTATAACATACCAAGTTTGTATCCCAGGAAATCTTTGTTCTCGGTATTTTTGCCAACTCAGTTACATGGACCAATGTATTATCCCATCTTGATAATCTTGTCATTTATTAGAACATTGCAGGGTTGGCCTCGTGACATATTTCAATGCCATTTTTCATCCGCAGACCTCATTTTCATCAATAACGCCCCCACAATGAGCCACCAAAATTGGTCTTAGGCAAGTACAAAAGAAAACAAATTCATTAGCAAGGATAGGTTATTGCTATGAAACTATCTTTCTTTCATTTTTGTTGGGCATTCTGCCAGTTATAAAAGAAAAACCAAAGTTGAGAGAGCTACATAGCTTATATTAGAAATATCTTTAATAGCTAGTAGGGGCTGACCCGAGATTGTTTCTTGGCAAACACATATTCCCAGAAGAGTCCCAAAGTGGGGAGCATATGAGCCTTAATCAAGCTGGTACCTTCCAAATGTTTTGGACAACAATTTCTGTCAGCACAACTACAACATCTGGAGGGTTAAATGAAGGCTGCTTTAGATACAAGGAACGTGAAATGGATTGGGGGGTGGGGGAATATACAGGAGAGAATCAGCAGAAAGGCAGAAGGATGTTTAATCGCTTCCATGCCTGCCAGCTCTTCTTTTTACATGCTCCCCAGGGCTGCTGTCTCCTTAGCTGGAGTTACTGTTTCCAGCTTGGGGTGGAATTAATTTTAAATGCCCCGAGGAGCAAATGCATGAGAGAATCCTGGGCAGGGAATTGAATTCTGGGGAGAACACAGAGTTAGGGCTGTGCAGGATTGCAGGACTGCCGCTTTGCGGAGTTCAGAAGGACACATTCCACCTTGACTACACGTCTTCAGAGTTCAGTCACAGCTTTGGCTCGGCAAAGCAAGTATGTCTGTGTGGGAGACCGAGAGAGCTTTCCAGAGGTAAGCTAGCTGGCAAGAGAGGGACACTTAGTTCTCCTTTCACCTGGCTCTTTTTGTGTCTCTTCCAGTTCCACTCCCACCAGCTCCTGCTTCCTCAGCTCACCTGCCACTCCTCCACTGGAGAACGGCTTTCCGCGCCCCAAGGAGAAGTGGCGGCCAGGGAAAGAGCAGTCGGAATAAGCAACCTGAGCCTGAGATGCCCTTCTGATTTGCTCAGGTGCCTGTTCCCTTCTGTGGACAAGCAGCAAAAAGGTGATCAGGTGACTTGATGGTAAAGGTCATCCAGATTTTAGCTGCTTACCTCCTGAATGAAGATTGGGCAGTGCCTGCTTGTGCAAATAAGCTGCTTCCCTACCAGTGGTAAGCCCACTTTCAGCTGCCGCCATCTCTTGCTCCTTATCAGACATACCTTATACCAGTGGTGGGGAACCTTCCGCCCTCCACAACAGACTCCTTTCAGTCCCAGTCAGTCTCCCAGCACAGGAGAAGAAGCATGGCTTGTGGAGAGGTCCAAGGGCCAGATAAAGATGCCTGGATGCATTTGGTCTCCCAGGCCTGAAGTTCCCCATCTTGCCTTAGCAGGAAACAAGCACCAGGCACAGAGAGCAGCAGTTACTGGCCGCGGACTTCATCTGACACAAGCTCTTAAGACAGACTGAGAAACAATGCATTTTAAATACTATTAAAAAAATTAATCATTGAAGTATGTACAAAACGGTCCAGGAGGGCTTCAGTTATCTTTCTGGAAAGTTTTAAAACTCATGGTGCCAAGGAATCCTAGGAGGGACATGCCTTGTGACGTCCTGTTCTATAAATAGTTTATATTGCAAGAATGCCTGGGAGTTTTAAAAGGTCAGCATTTCAGAAATTTTGCACGTTGCCTTTTGAAGAGAAACCTGGCCTCTTACAATTGCAGTGGTTTTCATGGGATTTAAGGTCCTTTTTATAGTGTCTCATCAATGGACCAGACCCTAAGAGCACCTTGTTTTATAATCCTAGGAAAAGTTAGAAACTGCTTTGTTCATTTCTGGGAGAAAAACTGAAGCTTAATCCAGTTAAATATTTTGGGCTGGGAAGCGTTCTGATCCGAGACTTGCAACCTGACCTGGATTGGGTTCCACTAAGTCTGCAGCTCGAGGCTTCTCCTGGACTTGATGCTATCTGTGGAGTCGCTGGTTGTATTGGTAACTAGGGGTATTTTTAAAACAACGATAATTTAAAAAATTGTTTAGGCTGGTGTAAAGGTAATTTGAAGGACTGCTTTCTTCCAATCAAATCCAGCTGGTCCTTAAGTTGCACTGTCAAGGTCAAACAGATTGGTGCGCATTAAAGACGCTACTTTTTCAGAGGCCCTGTAATTTGGAACTCTCTAATAAAGAAGTTTTCACTAGACGTTAAAAACGTATTTGTTTCAAGCTGCACTTCATTAAAAATTCTGTGAACCACTGCTCTAAACCACTGCTGTATTATTATTTTTTGTAATTGGATTGTTTCATTTGTATTTTTAAATTTGTTATTTATATTACTTTATTACATTTATATCTCACCTTTCCTCTGAGGAGGTGGCATATATGATTCTTCCGCTCCCCATTTTATCCTTACAGCAACTTGGTGACTTAGTTGTTGTTGTTGTTTAGTCGTTTAGTCGTGTCCGACTCTTCGTGACCCCATGGACCAGAGAACGCCAGGCACTCCTGTCCTCCACTGCCCCCCGCAGCTTGTTCAGACTCATGCTGGTAACCTCGAAAACACTATCCAACCATCTCGTCCTCTGTCGCCCCCTTCTCCTTGTGCCCTCCATCTTTCCCAACATCAGGGTCTTCTCCAGGGAGTCTTCTCTTCTCATGAGGTGGCCAAAGTACTGGAGCCTCAGCTTCACAATCTGTCCTTCCAGTGAGCACTCAGGGCTGATTTCCTTCAGAATGGAGAGGTTTGATCTTCTTGCAGTCCATGGGACTCTCAAGAGTCTCCTCCAGCACCATAATTCAAAAGCATCAATTCTTCGGCGATCAGCCTTCTTTATGGTCCAGCTCTCACTTCCATACATCACTACTGGGAAAACCATAGCTTTAACTATACGGACCTTTGTTGGCAAGGTGATGTCTCTACTTCTCAAGATGCTGTCTAGGCCTGTCATTGCCCTTCTCCCAAGAAGCAGGCGTCTTTTAATTTCGTGGCTGCTGTCACCATCTGCAGTGATCATGGAGCCCAAGAAAGTAAAATCTCTCACTGCCTCCATTTCTTCCCCTTCTATTTGCCAGGAGGTGATGGGACCAGTAGCCATGATCTTCGTTTTTTTGATGTTGAGCTTCAGACCATATTTTGCACTCTCCTCTTTCACCCTCAATAAAAGGTTCTTTAATTCCTCCTCACTTTCTGCCATCAAGGTTGTGTCATCTGCATATCTGAGGTTGTTGATATTTCTTCCGGCAATCTTAATTCCGGCTAGGGATTCATCCAGCCCAGCCTTTCGCATGATGAATTCTGCATATAAGTTAAATAAGCAGGGAGACAAAATGCAGCCTTGTCGTACTCCTTTCCCAATTTTGAACCAGTCAGTTGTTCCATATCCAGTTCTAACTGTAGCTTCTTGTCCCACATAGAGATTTCTCAGGAGATAGATGAGGTGATCAGGCACTCCCATTTCTTTAAGAACTTGCCATAGTTTGCCATGGTCGACACAGTCAAAGGCTTTTGCATAGTCAATGAAGCAGAAGTAAATGTCTTTCTGGAACTCTCTAGCTTTCTCCATAATCCAGCGCATGTTTGCAATTTGGTCTCTGGTTCCTCTGCCTCTTCTAAATCCAGCTTGCACTTCTGGGAGTTCTCGGTCCACATACTGCTTGAGCCTTCCTTGTAGAATTTTAAGCATAACCTTGCTAGCGTGAGAAATTAGTGCAATTGTGCGATAGTTGGAGCATTCTTTGGCACTGCCCTTCTTTGGGATTGGGATGTAGACTGATCTTCTCCAATCTTCTGGCCACTGCTGAGTTTTCCAAACTTGCTGGCATATTGAGTGTAGCACCTTAACAGCATCATCTTTTAAAATTTTAAATAGTTCAGCTGGAATACCATCACTTCCACTGGCCTTGTTATTTGCAGTGCTTTCTAAGGCCCATTTGACTTCACTCTCCAGGATGTCTGGCTCAAGGTCAGCAACCACACTACCTGGGGTATATGAGACATCCGTTTCTTTCTGGTATAATTCCTCTGTGTATTCTTGCCACCTCTTCTTGATGTCTTCTGCTTCTGTTAGGTCCTTTCCACTTTTCTCCTTTATTATGGAAATCTTTGTACGAAATGTTCCTTTTATATCTCCAATTTTCTTGAACAAATCTCTGGTTCTTCCCATTCTATTGCTTTCCTCTATTTCTTTGCATTGCTTGTTTAAGAAGGTCTTCTTGTCTCTCCTTGCTATTCTTTGGAAATCTGCATTCAATTTCCTGTATGTTTCACGATCTCCCTTGCATTTTGCTTGCCTTCTCTCCCCCGCTATTTGTAAGGCCTCATTGGACAGCCACTTTGCTTTCTTGCATTTCCTTTTCATTGGGATGGTTTTCGTTGCTGCCTCCTGTATAATGTTACGAGCCTCCATCCATAGTTCTTCAGGCACTCTGTCCACCAAATCTAAATCCTTAAACCTGTTCCTCACTTCCACTGTGTATTCATAAGGGATTTGACTTAGATTGTATCTTACCGGCCCAGTGGTTTTTCCTACTTTCTTCAGTTTAAGCTTGAATATATAAGAAGCTTGCTATAAGAAGCTGATGATCTGAGCCACAGTCAGCTCCAGGTCTTGTTTTTGCTGACTGTATAGAGCTTCTCCATCTTTGGCTGCAGAGAATATAATCAATCTGATTTCGATGCTGCCCATCTGGTGATGTCCATGTGTAGAGTCGTCTCTTGTGTTGTTGGAAAAGCGTGTTTGTGATGACCAGCTTGTTCTCTTGACAGAACTCTATTAGCCTTTGCCCTGCTTCGTTTTGATCTCCAAGGCCAAACTTGCCAGTTGTTCCTTTTATCTCTTGACTCCCTACTTTAGCATTCCAATCCCCTATAATGAGAAGAACATCCTTCTTTGGTGTCACTTCTATAAGGTGTTGTAAGTCTTCATAGAATTGGTCAATTTCAGTTTCTTCAGCACCAGTAGTTGGTGCATAAACTTGGATTACTGTGATGTTAAAAGGTCTGCCTTGGATTCGTATCGAGATCATTCTATCATTTTTGAGATTGCATCCCAGTACAGCTTTTGCCACTCTTTTGTTGACTATGAGGGCCACTCCATTTCTTTTACGGGTTTCTTGCCCACAGTAGTAGATATGATGGTCATCCAAACTGAATTCACCCATTCCCGTCCATTTTAGTTCACTGATGCCCAGGATGTCAATATTTATTCTTGCCATCTCATTTTTGACCACCTCCAACTTACCCATGTTCATGGTTCTTACATTCCAGGTTCCTATGCAATATTTTTCTTTACAGCATTGGACTTTCCTTTCGCTTCCAGGCATATCCGCAACTGAGCGTCCTTTCGGCTTTGGCCCAGCCGCTTCATCAGCTCTGGATCTACTTGTACTTGCCCTCCGCTCTTCCCCAGTAGCATGTTGGACGCCTTCCGACCTGAGGGGCTCATCTTCCAGCGTCATAACTTTTATATGCCTGTTGTCTTTGTCCATGGAGTTTTCTTGGCAGGGATACTGGAGTGGCTTGCCGGTTCCTCCTCCAGGTGGATCACGTTTGGTCAAAACTCTCCACTATGACCTGTTCATCTTGGGTGCCCTGCTCGGCATAGTTCATAGCTTCTCTGAGTTCTTCAAGCCCCTTCGCCACGGCAAGGCAGTGATCCATGAAGGGATCCATGGTGACTTAGAGGAGGGGGCTATTGGTTTCATTTGTTATTGTTTTTATTATGTATATTGTGGTTTTTATCTTGTGATTTTATGCTGTGAACTGCCCTGAGATTTACTGCTGCTGCTGCTACTACTACTACTACTAAATTAGGCTGAGGGATAGTGACTGGCCCTAACTTGCCAGGTTAATTCCATTGCTGAGTGTGGATTTTAACCCTGGTTTCCCAAGTCATCATCCATTATGCTAACCACATTACTACACTGGTTCTCCAGCTGTTATATATTCTTTTATTTAGGCTATAATTTCTGTGCAGCTGAAGGCTTTATCTTGTAATTTTGCACAACATTCATGCCATCCATGCATAAATATAGCAGAACTAGCAACTGTGTTTTATTGAAAATGTGCTCCTAGGATGAGATTTAACCAAACAAGCTAGTAATAAGTTCAAGTGGATTCAATCATATTAGGTTCCCTAGTAAATGAATCTGGGTTGTGGTGTCCACATAGTGTTATTTTGCTCTCAAATCTATTAAAGAAAAGAAGGAAAGAAATCAGATGCAGATAGCCTTGGAAACAGCTGTAATTAAACTGGAGTTCTAAATAATCAGCTAAGCTGGTAAAGGACTTTGTGTGATGACCAGCGAGGGGGGTGCGGGTCTGCATTTATTGTTCTTTTTAATGTATAGGCTGATCTCTTGAGACAGTCAAACTCAATATTTAGCAGGCTTTTGTTTTAAACCCACAGTCCCTTGAGAGCTGAAAAGGAATCATGCTTGGTTAAATGTGGGAAAATTTAGTAATGCCTGGTTAAAAGCTTTACAGCTGGATTAATGAGTAACCTACACTTTAATCATGCTGCTACTGCTCTCCCACTGTGTTATAGCTCCTTCTTTGCTCCTATAAAGTTCTCCACTCTGTTTAACTTAGTCACTTACAGCCTGAAAATGCCAGTGTCCCCGGGCGATCTGCTGTTACTTATGCTTGGGACAGTGTATCTTAGAGAAGGAAGCTCTGCACCAATGTCTAATCAGCAAGGTATGGCTATGATTTTGTGCTTGTCTTTAAATGTTTTCTAACGGCATGGATCCATATTACCGCATGATTAATAGATGTTATCTTCGCTCGGAGTGCCTCCAGCCTGATTTGTTTTGAGGGAGATTAGACGTTGGCTGTTTAATGAGCATTCATTTTGATCCGTTTGTGCAGAGGTTTGATAACACTTTCATCGGCACAATGTCATTTCACATTTTCCAGTGCATTTCCCCCTCGCTTTCCTTACTGCAGAAAGTTCAGTCTTTTGAGGAAGTGGGTTTGTTGTGCAAGACTTTCCAATCCATTATAAGTGTGAAACCTGAATTTGCCCATGTGATTGAATCCCACTCAAAAATAGCAGTAATCTAGGAGCTTTAAAAAAAAAAAAAAAGTTCTCAATTTCATCCCAGCTGCAATTCTTCTGCATGGGGTGTAGTGATTTCCCTCCCCTAGTCCAAACTGCCTTGCCTAAGGAGCAAATGGCTATTTATTGACTGACAAAACTGAGAGTTGATTCAGATGCCCTGTGACAGCAGCTACATGCATAATATAATGCAAGAAAAGCAGGCCATTGCATGTATAAGTGGTGTCCAAACTTTTTTTCAGAGAGGGCCAGATTTAATGAAGTGAAGGGCCGTGAGGGCCGACCAAAGTTGTTAACCCTAACCTTGGACAGGCCTGTATTTTATATGAATTTTTCAGAAGAGTCACCATGTGGAATTCATGCATCAAAACAGTGAAATCACTTGTTTCTTCTTAAAGAATAACAAATGTATTATAGTGCATACTTCATTTATGATCCTGGACATAGTCTATTCATGAAACTTTGTATGACAGCAATTAATATATTTTCCTGAACTTTACTTATTCATATATCAGTTTTGATCTTTATGTGATAGATAGAAGCCATAGAGGCAAACAGAAGTGCTGCTGGACCTTTGATAAAGCCAAATCTGATATAACTTCGCAGGGGTTTCTAGCTATAGCAAACTTTTCCAGAGAGTGATATTTCACTCCCATTTCACTTCTATTTGGCATGAGAATGTAACTTGTTAACCACTGTGTATATTTCCAAAATAAGCTATGACAAACACACCCTGAAGCCTGGGTTCTCTTTTTTATTCCCCTGCTGGATAAAGGTAGTCCATCTGAAATCCCAGATGTTGCTATGCATGTTAAACATACACATATATCTTGAGCTATTTTTCTTTGCAAAGGTCAACCAGCAGAATGAAAACACAAAGTTTGAGTGCACTTCTCAAATTTAGAACCTTGAGTGTTGATTGTTTTTGCTAGTAACTTGAGTTGTACTCACTGCATTCATAGTGACTTGCAGTGCAAGCCTTCTGTACTCAGAAGTAAGTTATACTGAGTTCAGTGGGATTACTCTGACATACATAGATGAAGGATAACAGCCTAAGATTAGTAATAATATAAATTATTAGATATTAATGGGAAAACTTCAATTAGTACGATCTGGAAGTGAAAAGTTATTTGGCATCTTATGGAAAAAACTGGAGAATGACATCCAGCTGTCTTGCCCACCCCCTCCATTTTCTGCCTCTTGTCTCTTTTTTTTATGCCTTTCAGATTCCAAGTGTGGGCAGAAAGTGGACGCAAATTCATGGCATCTTTATAGCTATCTCTCTCGGATTGTTGGCGGGACCCAGGTGCAACAAGGTTCTCACCCATGGCAGGTGAGCATATCCCTCCCAGTTACATCTTTAGTCCAAGATCTAAGGTCTCCAGCTCAGCTTTCCTCCACCTGGTGCCCGCTGGATATCTCAGACTACAGCTCCCATCATCCCTGCCAATTGGCCATACTGACTAGTGCTCATGGGAACTGTAGCCCAAAACATCTGGAAGTCAGTAGACTTTTCCGGAAGGCTGGCCTAGCTTATCATGGAGGTGGGGGGGGGGACAAACCAAAAACCAGGGTATTGCTTGCAGGTGGCAAGAATAATCTCCATTCTCTCTTGGTTGCTGGAAAACGGTTGTGATTCATATATTGCCTACAAAGCAGGAGTGATTTTAAGAAACTGCGAAAGGCCTACCATTTGGGAAAATTCAAACAATAGCTTCAAACCCATAAGCAATGGCCTATCTCGGGAAAAGTAATTCATGCCCTCAAAACACCCTTTGCCTGGGGTTCCCTGATGAGAAATAGACCTTTATTTCTCTTTCAGAAATACAACAGGTGGGACAAAGTTTGCCCTTGCCCAAAACGTATTTTGACCTCTTCATGCTTCTAGGGACATACATAGGAAGCTGCCTTAAACTGAGCCAGATCATTGGTCCATTGGTCCAGTATTATCTATGTTGGCAGCAGATCTGCATGGTCTCAGGCGGGATCTTTCATATTGCCTAGCTGAAATTTTTTACCTGCACCTCCCGGGATTGAACTTGAGTCCTTTTGCATTAAAGTTTGTCCGTGGAAACTGAATTAAAGGTTGCAATCTGAAGTTTGCTTAGTTTTCAATATGTTTTTGTTGTTCAGTCACTTGTTTGCTACCTGGAGCTCCCTTTGGGAAGAAGGGCAAGATATAAATTTAATAAAAAAATAAATACTACGAAGCCCCATCGGAAGATACGCTGAGAATACAACCCTAAGCATGTCTACTCAGAAGTAAGACCCATTGAGCTTAATGGTGCTCACACCCAAGTAAACAAGGTCTAGGATTGTAGCCTTAATTTTCAGTGAAAGGGAGTCTGTAAGAGTATATGGTCTACTATTTAAACAGATCTTTCAGATCAAAAATCAGTGGTAAAAGAAGTGTTTCTTTTTAATGACTGCCCTGTAATATTTGAATTTTGCAGATATACAAGTAGAACATAGGGGGAGACACAGCTTAAGTATTTAAACAGATGATAGCCAAGACTGCTTCCCCACATCAGATCTCCAGAAAGAAGCAAAAGCCCAAAAGGCCTTGATCTTTTCCAGCTTCTATGTATGTGTCTTGTAATCTGATTGCCCCAGAATGCTTCTTTTGTTTTCTGTTCTCAACTAGCTTGCTGCCTCCTTCTAGCTAGAGAGGGGACTGAGAATGAGTCACCTTCTGCTTCACCAAGCCTCCTTGGACCATTTATCTGAAGTTTCCTAAAATAAATAAAAAAAACCCCCACATGCCTGGCAACTTTGACACAGGCTTCTATGGGAATCTCCAACAGTACTTCTGGTTCCAATATTCCACATAATACTTATTTTGTCTCCTTTCCCCTTCCCCTCATTCTTTCTGCTACAGGGAATGACTAAGATATGATGAGCATGAAGGTTAACATGTAAATGTAGACATTCACTGTAACATAGGGAGAGAGGGAGGGAGAAAAATACCAAGGTGGCAGGATGATTTTAGTACTGTCTACTTATCACTTCTTTACATGTGAATGTTTGCATTGCAAGACAGATATTGAGAAGCTCTGAAAACTAAGAGTTCTATAGGAGAATGTGATAGTTAGCATTCACTACTGCTGCATATCCCTAGTAATTTGGTGTGTGTGTGCGCGTGCGTGCATACACCCACCCCCACTATTTTCAGACATTAGCAAAATTCATTCAGGATTGTAAACTTTCAAATGTGAATGCCAATAATCACCATGTCAGGACATGCATGGCGCCTCTTCTGTTTTTTGTCTTGCTTTTGCAGATGCGATAAGAAAAGGTTTGCATTTTCTAATGTGACATGTTTTCTTTATGGCACAGGTTTCCTTGAAACGAAATAATCGTCATTTCTGTGGAGGAACCCTTGTTTCCTCTCAGTGGATAATCACAGCTGCTCACTGTGTTGTAAGCAGGTACAGATAGAGAATTCCATTCTTTTGTAAGCAGGTGCAGATGGGGAATTTCACTTGAAGGCCAAAAATTCCAGGTTGTTGTTTTGTTATATATTTTTCATAGCTTTTAAAAAAATGTGCACTGCACCTGAAAGCAGCTACTGAAGGGCAGTATATAAAGTCATAAAATAAATATAAATGCATAAATGAAATATTTAGGGTTTGGTGCTATGTGATGCTATTTCTGTATTTTGTTTGGCTTTGTTTCAAAAGATGAAAATCAGTTCCGCCCCCTTTTTTATAATGGTTTTCTACCACAATGCAGATACCTGCTTGGTTCACTGACCGTAACTGCTGGAGAGCATGATTTGCGCCAGAAAGAGCAGGAAGAGCAAACCCTACATGTAAAATCTATCACCAGACACCCAAAATTTAATGTGAAGAAACCAATGGATTATGACATTGCCCTTCTGAGAATGAACGGTCACTTTAAATATGGTAATCTTGTCTACAATTACCTGCCTGTTATAAACATTATTTGTAATACTCAAGGGAAAATAATTTATTATCAGAAAGCATAGGTGAATCACACAGATACAAATTTCTTTGCCAGAACTGCTGCCTTTTCATTGCTTTATTCAGGAGAACTCCTAGGACCAAATTGAAGGGGATATTGTGGACTGTGTAGATTAATTAGTTTCTCAAGGCGAGTGTAGTGTGATTGATTTGCCATATGACCAGCTTTACAACTCAACCACTCTGAGCATGCCAGTTGGGCCATGTGACTTGGTCATGAATCAAGCTGTGGCCATTGCCAAATCAGCTGCCAAGAAAAATGTGGCAAATAAAGAAAGTACTGGCATGCCCACCAAGTAATTTCTCACAATCTCTCTCTAGTGTGCTGAACTGAGAGTACAGGAAGCAAAGAGGAGAGAGATCTTGCAAAGCAGGTGTCTCCCCCCCCCCCAAGAACCTTGTTGGATCAAACCACAGAATCTGACATCCTGTTTCTCACAGTGGCCAAGCAAATGCTTCTGGGAAGCCCACAAGCAGAGCTGGAAGACAATAATCATAATGTCAACATGTAAAGCCATGCACTTAAAAGGACTAGCAGGAGGCTGTTTCCCCACTCCATACAATACAATTCAGACAAACACAAACAGTAATAAAAAAATATTGAGGTCTTTAAAAAACAACAGCAGCAGCAGCAGCTGGTACAGTGATCTTCTCAAGGGGGCAGTTTCACAGATGTAGGGCTCCCACTGAGAAAATCCTATTTCTGGTACCTGCTAGTCTGCAATGGTCTTAATGCCTCAGCAGGCAGTCCTTCAAATAGCCTGGTCTCTCAATTTGACTAATCCTTTTGCACCCATGGGTACATTTGGGAATATGAGAAATTGTAAGGGATACCACCGCAAAATTTCTGATGTGTGGAATGTGGTTAACAAACTGAGATTGTCTTTTGGGGGAGATCCCATATGGCTACATATCGGGTCCCACATGCTACAGTTAAATTAGAGTTGCCATACATCCACAATTTCCCAGACATAGCCAAGATTCAACTGTTGGAAACAGCACCCAGGGGGTTAAATGTCTGGGGAGATCTGGATGAGTGGCAATGCATGTCGGAAGTGTAGATTTTGGTGAATTTTCTTAAAAATAGCTCCAAAACTTCATATTTTTTTTATTTTGCAAAAAAAGCAAAACAACATTGCCCAAAAAAGCTGAACAACATTTGTATCTGGATTTTCACTTTTTGAAATATGGCAACCCTAATTAAATCCCAATTTCACAGAAGGAAAGGCTCAAAGAATAGCTTGCCCAAGAAACTGAATGCAAGGCTGCAATCCTCTGCATGTTTTCACTGAAGTATATCCTGTTGAACTCTGTGAGATTTACTTCTGAGTAGTTCTAAATAGGATGCGGGTGGCGCTGTGGTCTAAACCACTGAGCCTCTTGGGCTTGCTGATCAGAAGGTCGGTGGCTCAAATCCCCACAATGGGGTGAGCTCCTGTTGCTCAGTCCCAGCTCCTGCCAACCTAGCAGTTCGAAAGCACATTTGGCGGGAAGGTAAACAGCGCTTCCATGCACTGCTCTGGTTTCGGTGTTCCATTGCGCCAGAAGCAGCTTAGTCATGCTGATCACATGACCCGGAAAAACTGTCTGCGGACAAACGCCGGCTCCCTTGGCCTGTAAAGCGAGATGAGCGCCGCAACCCCACAGTCGTCTGTGATTGGACTTAACTGTCAGGGGTCCTTTACATTTACCTTTTTATTTCTAAATATGATTGCTCTGCATATCCCATCTCCCCTTCTCTGTCTCTCTTACTGGGATGAACAAGACAACTTCTCCTTTGATAGCTGTGTAGATAATGTCCCGTGCTTGGCCTGGATGTGAGTGTGTGTAGTAACCTCTGGCTTTGGGGTGATTAGAATGTAGCCTACTGTACAAAGTTTCCTTATACTTGCTCTGAAAGATTAGCGAGGCAGGACTTAGCTTTGCAGAAGCCATGCTGATCCTTCTTCAGCAAGACTTGATCTTCTATGATAATTGTGTTTTTTCCACCCATTTATCTGGTGGATTCAGAGCATAGCTCCCACTGCAAGGGCTGCAAAGGTCTAGTAACTACTGTTTGTGTCCTGAATCTCTGGAGAGAGCACCACCAGTCACTGTAAAGGTAAAGGTAAAGGTACCCCTGCCCATACGGGCCAGTCTTGACAGACTCTGGGGTTGTGCGCCCATCTCACTTAAGAGGCCAGGGGCCAGCGCTGTCCGGAGACACTTCCGGGTCACGTGGCCAGCGTGACATCGCTGCTCTGGCGAGCCAGAGCCGCACCCGGAAACGCCGTTTACCTTCCCGCTGGTAAGCGGTCCCTATTTATCTACTTGCACCCGGAGGTGCTTTCGAACTGCTAGGTTGGCAGGCGCTGGGACCGAGCAGCGGGAGCGCACCCCGCCGCAGTGTGTTATATGCAATACCTTTAAAAGTGCATTTGAAACCCATTATTTCCCTCAAATAATTCTGGGCATTCACAGAGTTACAATTCTCAACAGCACTTGACTAATGACAGTGCCCAGAATTCTTGGGTGTGGGGCAGGAAATGCACTATGGATGTGCTTTAAAGTCACACACAGCCAGAAGCTAGATAAACCAGTAGAATAATGTGGTATAAGGCAATTTTCTAAGCCAAGTGGGGTCACATCATGGGGAAATGGCTCATGGGGAAATGGCTCACACACTGCTGTATGGGACTGGGACTTGAGAGATGTGGGGATCTTGCAGAAATCTTTATGGTCCTATAGAACTGTATTTTTTTGTGGCTTGTTTATGGATGAGAGAAAGAAAGGGCTTGTATTCAGGTTTTTGTGAGTTACACACATTTGAGAAGCACACAAAACCAAAAAGTTTAACAGTTTGTGTGATGTTGCTTTTCATTTGGAGCTCAAAAGGGTTGGGACTTAAATTAACATTATTCTAATATGTCACACATTAATATTCCAGTATGCCACTGTGTTCATGGCAGGTTCAACAGTTGGGCCAGTATGTCTTCCTGAACCCAATGAAACGTTCGATCCAGGATATGTATGTGTCACTTCTGGCTGGGGTCGCCTAAGAGAAAGTAAGCCTAAGCTATTATTTTTGGAAGCACGGCCATATCAAAGCAGCTGTGTAAATTTTTTTGATGCGAGTTGATGTTTTGTGATTCATCCCTTTGCAACACAATCCCTAATTGGTTAAGACTTCCCATATGCTGAAACAAAGATACAATCATAAATGAGAAGGGGGGGGAGTGGTTTTGAAGCTGTTACAGCAGAGAAGAGAGAAGCAATGACAGACTGAAGAGGCTCAAGAAAGGTGACCCTTCTCACAATTAAGGAGCTTTGGGGAAATATTTCTCCTTCCAGTGTACAACTTTCAACTCCAGATTGATGTCATTACTAAAGCTTCTTAGTGAGCAAATACTGGATACTGCTGTAAAGAGATATTCAGAAGCCTGTGTTTATTTTTGGAAGGACATAACTATATCCCCCCCCCCTGCAATGTCCAATGACCTCACACTGAATATTCCAAAATTCGCCTTGGCTCTACTTCCTGTAGTGTCACTTGGCATATTTTTCTGTGGCAGCCACATTGAATGAATGGCTGAAAAAATTATTGTCTCCCTCGCTCCAATGAACTGTTCCTCCACCAACACCATTCGCTGTCTGCCTTGGGCATTTTGTGGAAAGGATCATATCTTGGTTACAAAGCACCTGCTTGTCATGCAGAAGGTCTTCCAAGTTCTAGCCCTGGCATCACCAGTTAAAAGAACTGAAAGGTGGGGCAATAGGTGATGGGGAAGACCTTTGACTGAGGTGCTGGAGAGCTGCTGTCAGAATAAATGGACCAATAGTGTAACTTGCTATAAAACTGTTTCCTTCGGTGTGCTTGTTTTCTAGATGGTATCCTCCCTGAAGTCCTGCATGAAGTGGAGTTGCCCATCCTAGACCACAGCGAATGTTCTAGAGCATTGTCAACTTTAAAGAAACCTGTTCAGGGTGACACTCTAATGTGTGCTGGATTTCCAGATGGCGGAAAGGATGCCTGCCAGGTTGGTAAAATGAAGAGCCTTTTCTTCCCATCTACCTGCCTGCCTTTCTGTCTCTGTGATGGGGCGGGGGAACTTTCCAGGAGGAAGAACAGACCAAAGAGATGAAGCTCATACTTTTCATGCAGAAGATCCCAGGTTCCACTCTCAACACCCGCTGTTAGACTCCTTTTCATGAAGCAGCAGTCCGTCACAAGCACTTCAGGCCCAAAATATTTTGCTGCCTGAAGCGAAACTCAAATGGTGTCCCATCCCACTGGTACAGCCAATGCTATGAAAACATCTGTAGCGTTCAGACATAAATTCTTGCCTTCCTCTGTAGCTTTGCCTTAAACAGATCACTTCAAACTGCCACATGGCAGGGGCAGTCCTGTCCACTGGACAACTGCAGGATGTACTTTTGAAGGATCTCTTAAAATACTCGCATGCAGTGCTTTATATATGTCTCATTTGGATCTGTTTCTTTTCCCTGCAGGGTGACTCTGGGGGATCTTTGGTGTGCATGCGTGAGCATGGTTCTTGGACCCTGGTTGGGGTGACCTCATGGGGCTATGGGTGTGCTCGCGGCTGGATGCAAAACCTAAAAAAAAAGTATAACAGAAGAGGAACACCAGGAGTTTTTACAGACCTTACCAAGGTGCTCCCTTGGATTCAGCAACATATCGACACCGGTAGTCAATATTAATCACCTTCTGCCTAATTCACATATTAAGGCGTGTATCCAGCAAAGTTTTCCCATTTGCACAAGGATTATCACTTCTGCAGTGGAAGCCCCTTTCCTTCTCCTCTTCCTGCATCTCCCTGAAATCTACTGCAGAAGGTTAGAGAAAGCCCTAGGACCATTTGGGGGAGGGGGGAGGAAAGGGAATGGAAGTTCCATTGCACAAATGGAAGTCCTTGCATGAACAGGATTAATTTGTCGGCAACAACCCTAAATCTTTTCTTCAACGCTGCCAACCCGACAGAAAAACATAACCTGTTAGGGTGATATGGGGAAGTTGATTCTTCTGTAAAGCTAATAATTGCAGCTTTGACTGGGTTGTATGGCAGATAATACAGTCCCTTATGTTTTTATATGTGCTGGAAGCTGCCCAGAATGACTGGGGCAACCCTATCAGATGGGCAGGGTACAAATAATAAAATTATTACAAATTATTATTATCAGTTTGATTTCAGCAGCTTTACTGTCATGACAGCTGCTGTGAATTCCACTTAGAACTGTTCCAATACAGTTGTTAGGACAGGCTTCCTCAAACTTGGTCCTCCAGATGTTTTTGGTCTCCAACTCCCATGATCCCTAGCTAGCAGGACCAGTTGTCAGAGATGATGGGAGTTGTAGTCTCAAAACATCTGGAGGGCCGAGTTTGAGGAAGCCTGCTTAGGACATCCTTGTTATATGGAGTCAGGCCCAAAGGGAGCAATGGATGTTTGGTTGTTACAAATTCATTATTACATTTCTGATTTGCCATAACATTAATAGTTCTTCACTAGGATATTTCTCTTTTCCTTTTTAATTAGATATCAGAATGAAAAGCTCTAGAGGTGAGTATAATGTGCTGGAAAACGCCTTCCTGAACTAAGTATGTACTGGCAGAGTCCAAGATTTCTTGTGTATGATTAAAAAGTATGGATTAGAGATGATTATTTTCGTGATGCTTAGTTTTGTCTGTCTTTGCACTGCATATCTGTTAGACCAATAAATCTTGATATCATCATATCCACATCACAGCATCATGCAGTGCGCAAGATGGCAAACTCCCTGGTAATGAAGGACAGCTTGTTTTCCCTGATCATCCTAAGCATTTTTACCAGGACAACCAGTGAGTAGCTGAAGTCCCTTTTCAGAAACTGTACCTGGTATCATGCACCTGTGCTTTACTGATTGCCAACTAGAATTCAGTCCTTGTGCATCAATCCAGGTTGTGCGTTTGGACTCTGCTCGTCCCAGAAGGAATGCATATACTGCTGAATTTTAC
The DNA here is from genome assembly GCF_951804945.1 of Podarcis cretensis. Taxonomy (NCBI): domain Eukaryota; kingdom Metazoa; phylum Chordata; class Lepidosauria; order Squamata; family Lacertidae; genus Podarcis; species Podarcis cretensis. The sequence continues at coordinate 68,663,197 of NC_137170.1, read as the reverse complement.
CCGCTTTGATGTGGAATCCGATATGTACTGTGACTATGATGCCTTGTCAGTGATTTCTAAGGACGATAGGCTCCTTGGTGAGTGTCTTCTTCAAAATATATAAGGCACCAGGCTGCACTTTTTCCCAAATGAAAAGCAGGTGGTTCTTGTATAGTTGAAAAGTTGGATATGATATCAAAATTTGGTGCCAGCACATGCTGTACTGAAGTGAACACATGATGTGCATTAATTACCTGTCCAAACAGGAATTTCACCTATGGGAATTTGTGGCATGGACACAAAAATCACCCCTATTTTCCTCTGAAGTCTTGGCTACCATAGTAGTGTTTTGCTTCCCAGTATGCCTGACACTGAGTGAGGCCACCCATGCCCAACAGCCATGGGGAGGGTACAAATATAGAGGAGTTGCTCTTTGCTTTCCCTCATTGATGTTGGAGGGCCCTCACCCACATTGACTGAACTCACTTTCACGTTGACAAAAGTTGCAGTTGAAAATGGTGCGTGGCCAGCTGAGCAGAGGATAATGAAGACAGGAAAGAGTTATCCACCTATCTCATCTGCCTTGCCCACATTCTTGCTTGAGATGGCCCGATCCTGACCTTGCTTTTCCTTTCTGAAGGGATTTTGGAATCTCATGTGTAATGATGCTCCAGACAGTTAGACAGAGCTGAGTATTCAGAGGTGTTTTGGGGGGCAGACATCCAAAACAAGCTTTGCTGCTAAGATGCCCGCAATGAACACAGCTGAAATCTGGATACAAATGCTAGGTCGAGCCTGGCGTATATTAAAGCATTTTTGGGTTGACTCTTCTCCCTTCTGGATCTTATATAGCCACCAGGTTACACATTGTTGTTGTAAATTAAACTGAATCAGTGGTGTGCGGTGACATTTTTTTGAAAGGGAACAATTAGGGCCAGAGGGGCCAGCTTGCAAAGGTGACAGCGGGCAGGGGATGTTGCATGTGGGATGCCCCAACATCCTGACATTGTGCAAGCATTGCGATTCCCTCCCTAACCTGGACAGAAGCATCCCAGGCTTTGGGAAGGAGGTGCCAGTGCTCTGATAGTATGCTGGAGCTCTCCTGCCTCCTTCCCCAAGCTGGGTGGGCTTTGGGAGGATGGCAGAGTCAGACTCTTGAACTCATCGGAGCATTGTACCTCTCTCCCTAAGCCAGACAGAAGCTTCCTGGATTTTAGGAAGGAGGCCCCAGGGGAACATTTAGGGGACTAGTCTTCCTAGTCCACTGATCACACACCACTGGCTTGAATACTATGGTCCTAAGCATACCTATTCAGAAGCAGGTTCTTCTCACATTAGCAGAACCACTCAGTAAATATTAGGAAAATTACATTGATAAAATTAACGTCTTTCAGGGAAATTCTGTGGCAAGGAGCCCCCGTTACCGATTTTGGTTGGTTCCAATAGCCTAAGGCTAAAATTTGTATCTGATAACAAAGAACATGGATCTGGGTTCTCTATGATATACCAAACTATTGAGCCAGCTTCTCTTCAAGGTAAGTATTGATACTTTCTAATAATATATGAGAGGCCAAGGAGGCTTCACAACATATATGGATTACAGGCACTAGATCTGTTACTTTATTGATTGTGATACTTTTTTTGTACCTTACCAGTCCTTACATGAGAGTGCTCTAGGGAGATTCTATGATTTGTAGCTTTAGCAGTCATTGGTCGAGATGCAATACAGAAGGGTTTGATGGTGAAGAACTGAGCAGTTGCACAATTATTAATATAAGTGGACCACATGAGTCCTTTACAGACTTAGCTCTGAAGACCTCTGGAGGAAAAAAATGACTCTATAACAGGTAGATCACTGAATGTCTTTGGTAGATCACTGGCTCATCCCAAAGAAGCTCAACAAGTTTGGCTCCCCTAAAGAAAGCTCAACATTTATTGTCCTGCACCCAAAAAATCCAGGGCTTTCCTCTTCCCTAAAAGAAGCTCAACAACTTTGACCTGAACCCCTAAAAAAGGGGGTAGATCACTGCCAGTCTTTAACTCTGTGAGTAGATTGCAGTCTCTTGGGAGTTGGCCACCCCTGCTCTATAAGAATCAAGGGCAAACATAACCTATTCTTCAAATACCCATATTTAGAAAGTTCCCTTATTACAAAATTGACTCTTGGAAGTCCATTGAAGCAACCCTTAAATAATAAATAAAACAACCACCACCTTATATTTTACTATAAGCATAATGAGCCCTCAAAAGCTTTCAATGGTTTAGTTTGCTAAGGGACTATTTAAATTGTCTCACTTTACTTTTGCTTCACTGTCTTTCTAGACTCTGGCTGTGGATCTATTGCCATACTCTTTGAGGAAGGAACAATACAAAGCATGCACTACCCTGATGCTTACAATAATCTGGCAGATTGTCAATGGATTGTTCAAGCTCCAGAAAACCACGTGGTCAAGGTACAAAGCAGGGCTGATTTACTGGCATCAGCACAAAGGGTTTCCTCTGAACACCATAAGTTTGATTCCAACCTTCACAAGCAATGTAACATTTCGCTCATGAGGCTGCCTTATTTTGGTGCTGTTTTATTATTAGTTAACATATAATATCTTGCATTGGGATATCATTTAAATGCAGTGGGTAGTATTCAACTAGGTTTTACTCAGGGTAAAACTTCATGTACATAGACCTCCTCTAAGTAAATCTTAGTTGAATACCACTGTGTGTGGATTCTTTCTTTCTTTCTTTCTTTCTTTCTTTCTTTCTTTCTTTCTTTCTTGTTTCAGTGTCTTTTGAACCTGTCTTTCTTCAAACTCATTCATACATTTTGGGTGTAGTTTTATGTGACACTGACACTTTTGCTATATTTGTGTGATATAGGGGTGTAGGTTGTATGTGATGCTGTTTCCTCTGTTTACATTCTTGTGGTAAATCAATAATTCATTCCCAAATATGAATTTCAGACACTAGAAAATGAAGTATACTCTTTTTCTTTCTGGCAGCAACCATCTCCAGCTTTTTCATCACATTCTTCTACAAATGTCGTCATAGACCAGTACCCCAATATAATTTGCATTTCTAAAATGTTGGGGTGTACTCTGTTCCCAAGTATTAATGTCTTATCTGTTAATACTCCCCAGTATTCACGTTATATCTGTACGTCTTATTGGAGGCCTCCAGTGACTACAATGACGTTTGACCTTGGGGCCCCAGGGGTTGCTACCCACATTTTGATACATGCAAGCATTGTAGACTACAGTCAAGCACAAACTGTGGATCTGCTTTGATTTGTAAATTATAATAAATTATAATGTTTGCATTTGGGGATGTGCAGAGAAATCCTATGCATGTTTATTCTGAAGTAAGCCTCCATGTGCATCTGAAGCATCTGAAGTGTGCTCCATGTGCACATTTATTCCAGCCTTTATTGCAGCATTAATCTATGCCTTGTTTAAATAGTATTTTCTTACTTGCCATAGGCAGGGCAGCAATTTAGTTTCCTTGGTAACACTGCTGAATGATCTATGGCCAATAAGAAAAATATCTGAAACTAAACCTCTTTGTGTTTGATGAACTTCAGGGGTTTTTTTGCTGTTGGTTTTGTTTTGTTTTGTTTTGTTTTCGAAGCTCACATATGAAAATTTTGAACTGGAGGAAAATGAAGGCTGCACTTATGACTCAGTGACAGTGTATGAAAATATTGCAAAGGATAATGAAATAGGTTTGTTTTTTATACTTATTTCTAATGCTGTGCACTAAATGAGATTTGAGTCCATTGCCAGGATTCCTTTCTTCCCAGTTGGGTTTCAGTACCCAAAATAAGTTCAATTTTGGGGAAAGTAGTGGGTAGTGTGGCAACGCTGCAAGAAATGGATTCGTTTCACTACACACCATGTACACACCTGGTTCTTAGAACTGGCCCCCATCCCTACTTCAAGTGAGCAAGTCTTCTGCAAGTGATTGGGGTAGGTTGCACTTTTAAACAAGGGGATCAGTTGCTATCACATGTAGTCACATTGTTTTTCAGTATTTGGCTAATCTTGCATTACACACACACACACACACACACACACACACGATAGCATAATTACAATTCACAGGGAAACCTCTAATCAGCATCTGAAACTGTCCATTATACTTTTTCACTCTACAAATTCCTTTAATTTATATCAAGGAAATAGTAGCAGTGACCTAACACACAGGGTGTAATACAACACTGAGCAAGCATTTTAGTGCAAGCATTTCTGCTTAATAGATGGAGCACTTTCCCCCTCCTCCCCTGCCTAAGCCCCCTGAGCAGATCTGTGGAGGGTGCAGGGGAGAAGTCCTGTTTCACTAGTGGAACTCATTGTACTGACTTCCAACGATGCATCAGTTTAATGGGATCTGCCCCAATGTTGATATAAAGAGTTTGTCAGCACAGAGGATGCCAGTTTTTTTTATGACACCCGTTTGATTTAACGTTTTGTATGCTGAGATGCAGGGAAGGTATTTCTGTTCTGCTGTGAACCTTGCCACTTACCTTGTTTAGCTCGATCCTGTGGATTTGCTGTCCCAGCACCAGTTGTGAGTTCCTCTAGTACCATGCTGGTCAAGTTTCATTCAGATGAGACAGAGACGTTTGGTGGATTCAAAGCCAGATTTTTATTCATCTCTGTTGCAGGTAATGGAAAATGGAGGATTATTCTAGCCCTAGAAGAAAGTTGATTTGAGGAATTCTGACAATGACTCTCCCCTCTTTCTTTTTGAAACTAGATCTAAACATATCAAATTCGAGCAGTGAAGTAATGCTTCCGGAGGAAATAAGTGATGCCTCAAATGAAACTGACATTCCTGGTAAATCATCTTCTGTGAAGGTATCCTTTGGTAGGAGAAGGGAAAGGGCAAAATGAACATAGAGAGGAGTCCAGGGTTTGGTTTGTAGATATTCTATAGGTATTCTAGATATTCTATAAATTCTACATACACACCAAGTTTGGCTGGAAAATTTGTTTTCCTAATAAGGCAAATCCAAAATATATTGCAGACTTCACTGCCTCCATTGCATCCTCTACTAGCTAACTAGTGGAGCTCCTCCAAATGGTTCAGAGGTTCCTGGCGCCTGAGAGAGTTTCCTTGGAGCCCTCTGTGGCCCATTGTTTATAAGACATTTTGAATGTAAAGTTGTATGACTCTGTAGCGATATATTGATCCCATAGTTCATGCAGAACAAGCATGAATCTTGATTATGCTCAGTCTGTATCATGGTAAACAAAACCTAGCCAGCAGGGCATCCTTGGGCAGCTTCAGGGCGTGGTGAAAGGGGTAGCACTTGAAATAGCCATTGGCCAATTTCTAGTACACCGATTCTTGGGAAGGTGACTGAGAAGGTTGTGGCAGAACAGCTGCAGGCATTCTTGGAGAAAACTGGTTAGCCGGACCAATTTCAGTCTGGTTGGCCTGGTTTAGAGGTCAAATCAGCCTAGCTTGTCTGGATAAATGACCTCCACTGGGAGAAAAACAAGGGTAGTCTAATTATTTTGCTTCATCTCAGTGTGGCTTGTGATACCATTGGCCGTGGTATCCTCCCAGACCAGCTCTGTGAAACTGGTGTCAGGGTAGTTTATGGTAGTTCTGGTCCTACCTACAGGGTCGGTTCCATAGAGTCGCCCTGGGGCATTTATGCTATGGGATGCTGCAGGACCCTATCTTATCACAGTGTTAAATAACATCTATATGAAGACACCTGGAAAGATCATTGTGGGGATATGGAGCAAAGTATTATGAGTATGCTGATGATGCATCACTCTGTCTATCCATAATGTCTGAACTTGGAGTGGTCATGCAGGCTCCGGACCAGTATCTGACCACAGCTGCGGGCTGGATGGGGGCCAGTGAACTGAGTTTAACTCCTGGCAAAACAGGTGGCCTTGGTGGCTAAGGGTACCTTTTGCTAGCTTTGGTTGGTTAGGCAGCTGCAGCTGTTCCTGGACTGAGATGGCTTGGCCACTGTGACCTTTGATTACTGCAGGATGCTCTGTTATGGGATTCCCTTTGACTTAACCTAGAAGCTGCTGCTGGCTCAGAATACAGTAGCTAAATTGCTGATTGTGATACCCCATTGACACCATGTAATGCTTCTGCTAAAGGAGATGCGCTGGCTGCCAATATGCTACCAGGAACCATTCACATTTTGCTTTGATCATTTAAAGCCCTAAAAAATTTGGCACCACCATAAAGTCTTGTCTGCAGTATCCCTCCCTGGCAACTGCGCTCCTCAGATGGAGCATTGCTGAGAATACCACATGCCCCAGAGATGCACTTACCCTGAACTAGAAATTGGGCTTTTAGTGTTGCAGCTCCAGCTCTCTGGAATCAATTACCAGCTGAAATCAGACAGGCACCTCATGTGATGACGTTTAGGTGCCTACGGAAGACATTTTGGTTTAGGAAGGCTTTCCCCGAGGTGCATCCCAGTCATTTTATGGAAGATCAGTTTTATATCTGATGAACTTGTTCTGTTTTTCAAATTTGAATGGGTAGCTTGAGTGTTTTAGAGTTGAAATTTTTTTAAAAAAAATGTCCAGTAGCACCTTAGAGACCAACTAAGTTTGTTCTGGTATAAACTTTCATGTGCATGCACACTTCTTCAGATACATGCACATGAAAGCTTATACCAGAACAAACTTAGTTGGTCTCTAAGGTGCTACTGGACAATTTATTTTTTTTATTTTGACTACGTCAGGCCAACACAACTACCTACCTGTTTTAGAGTTGGTTTAACTGATTTTATTGTTCTTGGGATGTGTGATCCTGTGCTTAATTCTATTTTTATTGTGTACACTGCATTAATGGGTTTATTTTGCAAAGTGGTCTATAAATTCAACAGTTGTAAGACATGGGTAGGCAAACTAAGGCCTGGGGGCCGGATCTGGCCCAATTGCCTTCTAAATCCAGCCTGTGGATGGTCTGGGAATCAGTGTGTTTTTACATGAGTAGAATGTGTGCTTTTATTTAAAATGCATCTCTGAGTTATTTGTGGGGCATAGGAATTTGTTCTACCCCCCCCCCCATATAGTTTGCCCCCCCACAAGGTCTGAGGGACAGTGGTCCGGCCCCCTGCTGAAAAAGTTTGCTGACCCCTGGTGTAAGACTAAGCAGGTTGCTAAGGTCAGCAAATGTAAACTTGCCTGGGACAGCTGCTCCTTCCCACCAGTAGTGGCTCCTGGAACCAAAAGAGAGAGAGAGATGGCGAGGCTCCCTCCTCCATCATCACCATGCTGTGGCTGCTGGTTGTCCTAATGAACTGCTTCATTAGCCACCGCTGAAATGCCATCCTATCATTTGCCTGCAAGTCCTACTAAATCCAGTGAGACTTTCATATTAAATAGAATCTGCCTCTGTAGAATCAGCCAAATGTGGGCGGCTTCCCCCCCCCTTTTTAAAAAAACTATTTTTATTAAAGATTTTCTTGGTTTACAAAAGTATATACATTGTGTCTTTTTCAGGTTGTAAAGTCTTCTCTGTAGATCTTGTACATTTGAGTGTTGTATACAGTATAAAGTTGGGGAAGAAAAGAAGGGAGAGAGGAGGAGTGGTGGTGAGACTTACATGTGGGCAGCCTTATTTCGTAATAGGCACAAGTTGTTGGTTGTTGTTTTTTCCAAAGTGCAATAGCTTTTCCTCTTTTCTATGTTGCCAGCTGACATTTGTGGAGTAGCATTCAACCAGCCCAGGTTTCTTTTCAGTCGGATAGTTGGAGGTGAAGAAGCTGTACCATATTCTTGGCCTTGGCAGGCAAGCATACAGATTTTGGGAGAAAACATCTGCGGAGGGGCAGTTCTTACAAGCACATGGGTGGTGACTGCTGCTCACTGTTTTAAAGGGATGTAAGTACTATGTTATGCTTTAGCAACAATAGTTCACAGCGCCTGAACGGTTTGGAAAGCACATTAACAAATGCATTATTTAGAGTGTTGCCCTATGAATGTCTACTTATGACTACATATTGATAAGTGTGTATAACATCCTTCACCAGCCTGCTGAAGATTTAGACTATTGTGCTGGCTGGGGTTATGAGAGTAATCCACCTGGAAGGCATTAGCTGAAGACTGGTATGCTTAGAGTGCAATTCTGTGCATGTCTATGCAAAAGATGCCGTGCTTGAAAACGGAGGCTGCTGCCTCCTATGGATTTTTTAAAAATATGTCACTATCTCCCATAACATGAACTCCCAACCCCCATTTTTCACCATACTAGAAGAATTCAAAGAAGGTAACACCCCAGAAGTTCTGAAGACCAGTCATCACCCTCAGAGTAACTAGGGATAGCAAAACATGCAGATAAATGAAAACATGTGTAGGTTTGGCTCTTGGCAGACTACGTACCAAATTGCAAGAGACCGAAGGATTTATATTCCTCTGGTACCCACAAATAATGTGGGTATCTACTCAGAAGCAAGTCCCGCTTTATTTAGACTTCAGTGCAAATCAAATTTGTTTGTATTCTGTGTGTATTTGGAAACCCTGTGTGGATGGGAGTAACATATTATCATGCTTGAATGAAAATGTGTGGGACAGACTGTTGGAAGAAACTTTCGGGTTTGTTTTAACCAATTACATTCTCTGTAAAGGGAAAAATACAGAGATTTTTGGAGTGTGGTTGCTGGAGTTCACGACCTCGGAGAACAAGAGCACAATAGTCAGGTTAGTACAAGTTATTCTGTATTTATGGAAGGAACATGCCCTTATCCCGCAACATGCACAAGGAATTCTACCCCCTCCCCCAAGACTGTGGGAGCAAAATGAAAAAGAGTTTTACATGAAGTGTATTTTCAAATACATCTGTCTATCTATCTATCTGTCATGATGGACTTTATAGTGAAGTAGGTTATTACCAGTATGCATGTTGTTCTATGACTGCCAATCACAAAAAGAAAACTTATCTTTCTAAAACAGTGATTGCGCTATACTTAGTCATTTCGAGTCCGGACAATTGCATAAACTACCTGAAATGTGTTTGTAAAAATTGTTTTTATTTAGGATTTTCTTGGGTTACAATAGTACAAGCATTGTCTCTACTTTCATATCATAAAGTCCTTTCTAAAACTGGTTTTGTTCGATGTGACACTTTAATGTTGTATACAGTATAAGGTTGGGGGAAAAGGGGGGGAGAGGAGTAGAGCAGTCTTTGAGCTGCTGACATCTTTCCATGTATCATCCTGCTGTGCTTTCCTATTTCTAGAAAAGATTGGTCAAACAATGCATTCTGCATCCAGATTTTAACACCACGACTACAGATTCAGACATTGCACTGGTGGAACTCACTGAGCCTTTAGAATTCAATCATTATGTTCGTCCTGTGTGTCTGCCTGAGAAAGACGAAAAGGTTGAGGCTTCCAGGGTGTGTGTCATTACAGGTTGGGGCATTCATTATGAAGGTGAGTGCATTTTCCTTTCAGTAAGAATTTTGTGTTCATCTATTAGCCAGAATGATTGCTAGCCATTCCTTTTTCATTAGGGACTAGTGGAGAAGAGGGGTTCATGAGCTGAAAATGTGGACTGCAAAAGAATTAAGTTCATGCAAGTTAAGCTTGGCATGTGAAAGAGAAAAAATAATATTCTCTTCACATTTAAGGAGCCTATATCTGAAACTTAGTTTTTGCTGAGTGTGCTCTTTTTAACCCCTCAAGATGGAGAACTTTCAAGAAAACTCCATCAACTTGAAGTTCCTATTTTGGTTTCTGAAGAATGTCAGAAATACTATATGAACCATCCGGGTGGTCTGAACAAGCGGATGTTCTGTGCCGGATTTCCTACTGAAGGAGGAAAGGATGCATGTACAGTAAGCAGTCAGAGTAAATTCTATTCAACCAGGAATTAACAAGGTCTGTGCAATCATTCTGCAAACACCCAGCAAAACAGGGACCCAGAACTTTATTAGAGCCAAGGCAAAGCTTATTCTGGTTCTTGTGTAGCCATAACTACCAAGTACTAAAACACAGAGTGGAAAATGAAACTAGGGATAGGCAAATTTACCCCATGAGAGGTCTTCTAATTAATTAATGTCATGATAGAAGCTGAGATGAAATATCTGTTCTTCTAAGATCTCGTAAGCATGTTTGATTTTTGCACGTGCAAAGCCATGAGTGAGAAAGCTATTGAACAAGGACAGTGGATATTAATCAATATCTCATGATTTCTCCTGCTAGTGGCCTCTCCATTTCTACCTTCTGTGGTTCCCTCACCTCCCCACTGCTTTTCAAACAGTGTTTTGCTGTTATCTTAGTGGCAACGACATTGCCATGCTCTGCTTCATTCTGAGGAAGAGTGAGGGGTGAGGCAGTCAGGAAAGCATCACTTTGCTGCAGCATCGGGTCTATAACTGCTTGAAGGTCTCATATGAATGTCAGTGGAACTGTTTTGTTGGCAGGAAACCTCATCTGAAATATTATTATTATTTTTGGTCACAATTCCTTATTCCTTACTCTGCAATAGTGTCTCTTACCATAACCATCCAGAAACAGAGCTCTATAGATTGCTATCTTTCACTCTGTTGAGTACCTACTTGCTGTCATACCTGTGTGCTGGCAAATGATAAAAGAATGAGCAGCTTAAAGCTGGCAACAGTGGTGGTTGCAGGAGACAGGCGCTGCATTCATTTCTTTGTTGCTAGCTTCAGCCTACAGTCTGAAGATAAGGACACGAATAGCAATACCCCTTAATATTTAGAAAATGCAGAATGTGTAAACTGAGGTCACACTGATGGCTCTTGAAAGTATCTTTCCTCGTCAACTTACAAATAAGTATACATTAACTTTAAGCTCTATTCATTTTTATTAGGGTGATTCAGGAGGTCCACTGGTTTGTCCATCAGAAGAGTCAAGCTACTATACCCTTAATGGAATAATAAGCTGGGGTCATGGTTGTGGAAGAACTGGCTATCCAGGAGTCTATACGAATGTTGCGTCTTTCACGAATTGGATTGGTCAGCACATATATGGAACCAGTAGGCATCTGTGTTTATTTTAACGACAGCATCCAATCTGGAGGGACGCTTTCTAAGGAGGGATGTCCAGTATGCTCCCACAGATATGTGGGGCTGTATAGAAGTGTCACAGACCTACTGGCACCCCCTGCACGTGTTAGAGGAGATGGAAGCAGTGCTAATGTAATTGCACACATGCACGCACATGCACCTGCTCTGGGACGAAGTCCTGTGCTTCTTGTCTTTGGGCACAAGAAGACAACATAAACACACCACACATGTGTTTACCTCCTCTGGAGAATCACCAGGCTACTCAGGGTCTTGTTAGATGAGAGAAACAGAAAGTGGGGAGACAGCATGAAGATGTAGCACTGGATTCAGGGGGCGAGGGGGGTTCCTCTGCACAGGGTGCTGAGCAGAGGGAGTGCATCATCATCATCATCATCATCACCATCATACCTATATTTATATGGATGTGCAGAACAGAAGGCAAGAGGGAGGAGGGAGTGAAAACAAGGAAAATTTAGGGAGGGGATGCCAAATTTTGTCCTCACAGGGTGCCATATTACCAAAGTCCAGCCCTGAAAAATGTCTGGTCTCCTACTGCAGGAGCCAGTTCTGCTCCTAACACCTCCTCTCGCTCTGCCTACCACACATACTACAGTAAGGCCATGACTGCCCCTCCTTACATTGATGAAGACCCTAGCTCTGCCACAAAGGCTTGTTCCACAATAAATTGGCCTTCAGGCCTCCACAATACTCTTGCTTGATTTTGCTCAAGCGAACCAAAACAGTTGCTGCTTTGCAGTTATTGGTCATCTGAAAGTGTACAGCAGGCCATTAGGTTAAGCAATGACTACATTATTTCCCATGCCAATGTATTTTATTGCAGTGATACCATGCAGGCTTAATCCATGAATGATCCACCTTGTCAAACACTCTAATTAGAGGTTCTTAACCCATGTGAGGCACCTGTCTAAAACCCCATTTCTCCCTCAACCTCCCTATGGCCTTTTCCTGTTTGCCTTCCCTCTCCTCATTTCTCTCAGTTCTGTATATTAAAATTATTCCTTCATCTCTTCCAATCAACTGTGGCTGCACCAACACTGACCCTAGGCTGGGGTCCCAAGACTCACAAAATTGTGTTCACCTATTGAAACTGGAACACAAGTGTGAAGTGCTTTGAACTGCTAGGAACACAACCTCTGGGGTCTTTTTGAATTCATCACAAGTAGTAGTAGCACTTAATTAAAAGCCATTTTTAGAGAGGGCTGCTTTCCCCATAACCAGAGGCAGACCTAGGCTCACTGGCACCCTTGGTAAGTTGCTGTATCAGTACATACACCCCCACCCCCACCCCTGTCCCTTGCACTTTTCACAAGGAGATATCTGTGCCTCCAAAGCTGGGAAAGAACAAAAAACTTTGCTTTTTGTCACCTTTCATGCTCTGCCAGTGACTTCCTTCATGGCCATCAGGGTCTGCTCCACCTCCTCTCCTCCTCTGCCATTGGTCCATCTGCTTCCCTGCCTCCTTCCACTCACTGCTTTTGCTTCTGTCTTTTTCCTCTTCCTGCAACTGTTGCTGGCTCTCTCCATCATTCTTTCTTCCCTCCTCTCACACTTCTAATAGCACTGCCCTGCCATGGTGCCCAGAGAAGCTTGCATCCCTCGCCCAGCCACCCAGAGCAGTGGAGGAGCAGCTCAGAGAGCATGCAGACAGGCAGGAAGGAAGGCTCCCAGCCACTCTGAGCCAGAGTGGAGAGGCATAATTTTTGCACCTGCCCTTGGTGGGGGTCGACCTAAATGACCCTAGGTCATTTGCCCATAACAAGTTTGCGACAGCATCGTTATAATTAGATGGCTATGATCTCTTGGCTGTTTTATACTTGGACTTGACTGTCTTGCCTCTTTTGCAGACTCCTCAAGCCAGGAATGAAGATCTTCTATGAATGTGAGCATTTAAATCAACAGCTAAACCATGTGACTTGACAGCTTTGTTCTAGAGTTCATGGACTGCATGTTTCATAATTTGAAGAAGAAGAAGAAGACATAGCCTTCACATGCGTAAAATATATCAGTGCAGCTTTGGACATTTCCATTTATAAATAATGTTGCTGCAATTCTATTGCACAGTTTCCTAGGAGTAAGTCCCATTGAACTTACTGGGAGCATGTGAATTTTCCCCAATGAAATGTTTCACGTGAATATTTTTTTTATAATGTAAGGTAACATAAATTATTATTTTTTAAATCTATTAATATGCATTTTTCAATTTATCATGCCATATGACAGTAAGATCACTTTCAGACATCTAGAAGAAGCACATGTACTTTCAGTTTCTTTTCTTCATGCTCCAGAGTCTTAGTAAAAAAAAACAGGTTTGCAACCCCCCCCCACACACATGGAAACATCTGTTCTGTCCTCACATTGGGATATTCATTTATTAATAAAGGTTTGATTGGTGTGTGCATATTTAAGTTTCTGTGTGCATTTAATGATTACTTAGGTAGAAGCACTTGATGAAGATTAAGGATAATTCATAGATTTACTGTAACCTGGAATGGTCACTACAGCCTTACAGTAAAGATAGTAAAGGTATCCCCTGCCCCTTCGGGCCAGTCGTGTCCAACTCTAGGGTTGTGCGCTCATCTCACTTAAGAGGCTGGGGGCCAGCGCTGTCCGGAGACACTTCCGGGTCACGTGGCCAGCGTGACGAAGCTGCTCTGGCGAGCCAGCACCAGCGCAGCACACGGAAACGCCGTTTACCTTCCCGCTATAAAGCGGTACCTATTTATCTACTTGCACTTGGGAGATGCTTTCGAACTGCTAGGTGGGCAAGAACTGGGACCGAATGACGGGAGCTCACCCCGCTGCGGGGATTCGAACCGCCGACCATGCAATCGGCAAGCCCTAGGCACTGAGGTTTTACCCACAGCGCCACCTGCGTCCCATTTTTACCCACAGTAAAGATAACTGTTCTTTACATGGATGTATGATCTTTTTTAAAAGCACACTCTCAACTGCCTGTAGTTTGAAGCGAGGGCAAGGAAAGTAGATGTCATTGGGTTGGGTGGGTGGTGCCATTGAACTCTTAATATGGCTGGATGTTAAGCAAAGCAAGAGGGTAAGACAACCTGAACTGGTATTGAAGTCATAGTGCCAGCACTGCCTGGTTAACTTTACTTGTAGAGTCTTGGAAGGGACCTGACTGGGGGTGGGGGGGATATCTTGGAGGAGGGGAATGTCATGAAGAGTTTCAGCTGTTCATAATTTACTACCACACCACGGATTCCTCCTATCCCAAGATCCTAATATACGTCCAGGTTCCTTCCATACTTCTGTAATTTTCCTGAATCTTTACTAATTTTTTTAAAAATACAAATAAATATAGTTTATCAAATCACATGGTGCATTCTCCTATTGAACCTATTTATGTGATGGTTTGGAAACTGAGGTTTCTAATAAAGAGCTACTCCGATTCCTGCTCACAACAGCCAGGCTCACAGTGGCCAAACACTGGAAGTCTGCTGCAGGAGATTTGCAAAACTATTGGGACCTCCAGTTCTGGACCATTGCATTAATGGGAAAGTTAACAAAACATACATCCAAAAGCGAAGGACAACTTTTCTATAGTTTGGCATCCATTTATTGAATATGCTCAAGCAAAGGAATATGATTGGCAGCTGCTCTCTTCCCGTGGATTCCTTTGGGAAAAACATTCTTGGATATTATGTTCAGGAAGGGTGATTGCCTGGAATCATAATGCTGTTTTTGGGAATACTCACTCCTCACATCCTTCCTTCCTTTGCTCTTTTCTGTTGTCATTATGGGTTTTTTTGTGTATTGGAAAATGAAAATTAAGAACAATGCCTCCCTGTTATGTACTGAAGTTCTCACCCTGGGCCAGCAGGGGGATAATGTAGATAGTTTTCACTCAGGTCCACATATGCAAATAAGGGATAGAAAATGACGTTCAGTGATTGGATAGTTACAGAAAATGGTTACTGTTGTGTTCTAGTGGAGCTCTATATAAGCAGGCTGGCTGAACCCTTCAGTTCAGTTCTGTTCTGGCCTGTGAAGAAACAAGAGCTGTTTGAAGAATCGCTGTGTTCTCTGATATGTTCACCCACAACTTAACACTCCCCCCCCCCTTCATAAAAGCTGCATGGTAGATTCTAGTAACTTTACCCAGGTCCCTCCAATGCCTCCTCATGGTTCTGCCAACCCGTGAACCATGGGAGTAACCAAGGGAAAGGCAGTAGGGGGGCAGCTGCCCTCTTCCCAACAAGAAAAACAAATACTTAACTAACTGAGGTTTTGATTTCCCAACATGAAGCCTGACTACGCCCTGAGCAGAAACCGTTCAGAGACGCGAGGCGCGTCAGGTCTCGAAGGCGCTTCTGGAACTGGCCGTGCAGCAGTCGCAGAAGCGAGGGAACCGGTTGCTCTTTAACTTCAACGAGGGACTTTGCTCTTTAACTTTAAGCTGGGCGGGAAAAGCTCCCGGAGGCGTTAGCGCGCCAGAGAGGAGGAGAGAGAGCGGGCTAGAAACGCCTGAGGGAAGAAAGGCGTCAGGTCCCGTCGCCAAGCCGGTCGCGCTCTCCGTGGGAGACCTGCCGTCGTGGATCATGGAGTCCAGTGTGGTGAGGAAAGCGGCGTCGGGCGGGTGGAGTGGGGCGCCAAGGGGACCCTCTCCCTCCCAGCCCAGCGAAGGCAGTCCGGGGACGCTAGTGCCCTTTGTACGGCCAGGTGCCTGAAAGGCCATTCGCCTTTGTTTACCTTCCTCCCCAATGAATCGTTGCCTCTGACATTCGGGATATGGATTCCTGCCGAATTTAGGGCTGCGCGGTAGTGAGGGAAGGCGAATAACTGAAAATAAACTGCTTCAGATGAGTTACTTCCTCAACAGCTTTTCCTTCCTCAAACGAGGTGTGCCCCCCCCCCGCGTTGTTCTCATCATTTCCTTATTTATTTGAGAGTCTAATTAGGGTTGCCAACTTACAGGGGGCGGGGGATGGCCAGATCTGCTCTTGTGCCTTTTAGCTGCCTATTGGTGTGCAGAAATGCACAGCTGAAGCCTTTTTGCAAGCCTGCAGGGAAGCATGAAGGGCAGACTGTATGGAGGGGCAGACTGAAAAGCTGGCAACCTCATCCATGCAAGTTGGTGGTTCCCAATTAGCTAAGTACCCCCTGTTTCTCAAAAACAAACAAACAAAACCACAAGCTATGGACTTTCTCACTTTTGAGAATTTTGATACTTTTACGGTAGGTTTTGTCGGGTGCCATGCACCCTCTGGGTGACCTATACAGTCTCCTTGGGGTTTGAGGACCACTGGGAAGCACTGATGTAAGTGACTGTGCATATAAAAGTGAGAGCTGATGGCAGTGACAGATCTTGGGGTCCCAAATTTCAGCAGTGCCCTGTGTAATGCCAAAATTCAGCACTATGTTGCCCCATTCTAAATCATAGTTGCAGTACTACCCCCGCCCGAGGCTCTGCGTCCAGTGCGGCTGAACCCTAAATCCATCTCTGATGATGATTGCCAAGTGCACAAGTGTCTTGACATGAAATGAGAGAGGTGGTTTTTGGATTAGACTGGTTCTTGTAGGACCGGTTCTGTGCACTTTGTTACTTTATCCTGAGCCTTGCACACAACATTCAGATAAACCAATCTTTCCTGCCTGCAATTGTCCTTGAGAAATTCAAGGCTCAAAGTCTTGCTTTACCATTTGACTCACAGTATTGCTTTAAGCAAGCTTCTGTTTCTCATGGATATCTACTGCATGGAATTGGAAGGGGCTGTGATGTCATTACGGAAAAGCACATTGTTCAGGGCTGAAAACTGCTATGGAAATGTGATGCTAAACTGGCACAACTGTGTAGCAAAGCCTTACACCTGCAGCACATTTAGTGTTTTGTGGGGCAGTTAGCCTGCATGATGCCCGAGTCCCTTTTCTTATTCCTAGGGTCCTGGTTCCATCAAGGGTTAAAATCTAATAGAGGATTCAAGTGCTGAAGTAAGCTTCTTGGTGAGTTAGTGGCCCTAAGTAGGGTCACTGGTATAACAAAGGAGATTGCTTTGTGCCAGATGAAAGATAGGTGGGCCCCCTTCCCTCACCTGGCTGGTTATTGGAAGGACAATGACCAGTGTGTGTGTGAACTGGCAGGCAGAAGCCAGAGAGTGAGAGCCATGCTTGATTTCTGTTTGATTCCAGGATTGTGACTATGGGAGAAGCAAGACTTTATGGGGTGATAATTCTGTGAGCCCTTCCATCTTAGGCACAGGTTGTATATATGTGTAAATAAACCATATATCCTAAAGGCACCACAGTCTCTGCTATCCCTCATTCTGAGGAAACCGAGCCCTGGGTAAGTGCCTGGAACCCCTGGCATCTTGCACCGCTCAGAGATTGGGGTGGCATGCAACAGTACTTACTTGCTGTGTGTGTGTTTTTTTTTCCTCTTCCAGGATCTCTCTTTCCTGATCGTTGGGATGGTGGTTGCAATATCTGTTGCCTTGTTGGTTTTTAAACCAATGGCCTCTCGGAAGAAGAAAGGTCCAATTACTTTGCAAGATCCAGATATCAAGTATGCATTGTGTTTGAGAGAGAGAGAGGTAAATTATCTGCTCTTACATGGTTTGAATGCACTAAGTGGTCTTATACTGAATTAAGCCATTGGTCCATCCACAATAGTATTGTCTATTGTGGCTGGCAGTAGCTCTCCAGGATGAGTTCCTTTTAATTGGAGATGCCAGGGACTAAACCAGGGGCTTCATACATGCAAAAGTTGTGCTCTTTATTATTAGAATCATAGAATTGTAGAGTTGTAATGGATAACAAAGGTCATCAGGATGCAATGCAGGAATATTTTGCCCAGTGTGGGGCTCGAACCCTTGACTCTGAGATTAAGAATCTTTTGCTATTATTGTTAGATTTATTTATACCTTGTGTTTCTCTGACAGAAATCAATGCAGCTTGCAGATAAAAAACAAGAATAACTAAAAACATAGAAAAACCAATCATTAAAATACAATTAAACATTGATAGAATTAAAATTGTATACGTATGTAAAATCTGTTTTAAAAATATAATTACCCTAAAAGCAACATGGCACCAGCCCTCTAATTAAAAGAAGTCAATTCCTAAAAGCCTGTTGGAGCAGGAGAGTATTCAGCTGCCAGAAGGACAGCAAGTAAGGAGCTACTCCAGCTTCTCTAGGGAGGGAGTTCCAGAGTCTGGGAGCAGCTACCTGGGCAGCCTTTCTCAATCTGTGGGTCCCCAGATGTTGTTGAACTACAACTCCCATCACCCCTAGCTAGCAAGGCCAGAACTCAGGGATGATGGGAGTTGTAGTCCAACAACATCTGGGGACCCACAGGTTGAGAACCACTGATACCGAGAAAGCCCTCTCCTGCGTCCCCACCAAGCTTGCCTGTGAGGGTGGTGGGACTGAGAGAAAAGCCTCCGCTGAAGATCTCAAAACCCAGACAGGTTTGGATGAGGGAGTAAGGACCTAAGCTGTGTATTCAGTCACTGAACTAGAACCCCTCCTAGGTGTTTGCATTTCATAGCAAGAAACGAACTTTAACATATTTCCCCTGTGTTACAGCTGTGTCTCTGTGCCAAATCACTGCACAATGCACAAAATGCCTCTGAAATAAAAATAGCCAATCTTTACTAATTTCAAGGTGCTGAGCACAAAAATGACATTAACATTAGTTGATTGGCTCCTGTTTAGGAGATACAAAGTGTCAGTACGCCTTTGAGCCGATGCCAACGACTGGGCTCAACAACTGGATCTGCCATGACTGGGCTAGGCAAATGGGGAGCACTTCCAAAGACCTTCCACTCCTAGAAATCAGGTCTAAGTGCACTGCACCCACAACTGTGAGTTGTGAGCACCAAACTCAGCAGAGTGTGAACAACACAGAAGAAAGCTGTGAAGCATAACTTCTTTTATTTCTAATACCTACTGCAAACTAAATTAAAGAGGTACTGGCTTGCATGAGTGTTACAGCTCTCACTCAGCCATCTAATCACTACAGAGATAACACACAGACTCTCACAGAGTCAGGCAGGAGCGGAAGAAGCAAAGAACAGTTTCCGCCCCCTCCTTTCTGAAAACATCAGGAGATTTTCGCAATGGGAGGGGGTGAAAATATCCACACAAAGATGATCCTGTCTAAATGAACCAGTCCACATTGAGTACACAATTTCATTTGGCAACGCTGTATTTCAAAGTCCACACACTCTTACACAAGAAGAACTGAACAATCTTGTTTTGTGAGCTGTAGAGCTGTGCAAGGCCAAAGCGGAGTTACTGGGATCAAGACTTCAGCAATGGAATCTTCTGAAGGAAATTGTCTGAGTGACTTGGATTCATGCTAGTCATGAAGATGACCTTATGTTCTGCTATAATGTAAATGGCCTGATGAATGTCCTTGGAATCATTCAGTGTGGTGAGAAAAAAAGCTTGGGATGTGTTTTGTCTGGTGTCAGCTAGCTTTCACGGGAATGTCAGAGCAGAAAACTACAAGGATCTGGTCGAAGACATGTCACTGTATAGCAAACCTGGCTGCAATATGTCCTTAAAGATCCACTTTCTCCATTCCCACTTGAATTTCTTTCCCGACAACTGTGGTATGGCTAGTGATGAGTTTTCATCAGGAAATTGCAACGATGGAGAAACAATTCCAGTGGAAGTGGTCTGCTGCCATGTTTGCTGACTTCTGTTGGACACTGCCCAGAGATGCTCCTGAACAGCTATGCAAGTGACAGGCTAAGCGGCATTGGATGTAGAAGCCGGCTTAACCGATGCATGTTGCATGTGCATATTCTTCAATTGCCGTATTTTTTACTCTATAAGACGCACCCGACCATAAGACACACCTAGTTTTTAGAGGAGGAAAACAAAAAAGCAATGCAAAGCCTCTTGAGTGAAGAGGGAGGAGTGCTCCTGCTGCGCTCAAGAGGCTTTGCGTGGCTATCCCTGAAGCCAGGAGAGCAAGAGGGATCGGTGTGCACCGATCCCTCTTGCTCTCCTGGCTTCAGTGATACCTAGCTGTGCAGCCTGCATTCACTTCATAAGACACACACACATTTCCCCTTACTTTTTCGGAGGGGAAAAGTGTGTCTTATAGAGCAAAAAAAATAGTGTATAGTAAACCTTTCCACATCTCTGTGAAACAGTAGTCATTTTAGTGTTTTCATTGTTGCATTTCTGTTAAGCACCTCAAGATCTATAAGAAATGGCTACTTTTATTTCAGAGACATGACTTATGTCAGAATTGGTTTTGCAATGTAATGAACCAAGTAACTTTCTTCAAGTGAAAGAAGAATGCCACATCCCTAAACAGCCATTGCATGGACAGAGTGGGGAAGCAATCACTGTGGCTGGACCAACAGGGTCAGATGGATTTGCCTAAATGCTTTTATGTCCTGCTCATAAGTGTCCCAGAAATATCTGATTGAGCCCTGTAGGAAGCAAAACACACCAGATTGATCTAGCCTGGCCCCTCTTTTGTTCTTAAGCCAATCTTAAGTCAGTGCCAAATGATTGGCTTGAAGTAAAACAGGGCAGAAGCTAAGGCAAAGTGGAAGGTATTGTTTGCCAAGGGTATAATTTTACCTGTAAGCTTTTTAAGGAGCTTGGCTGGGAAGCAAGATTGAAAAAACAAGTGAAGAGATGAAAGCACACAAGACAGTTCTGATTACATGCAAAATGTAGGTGCTTCCACAGTAGATGACCACAGAATGATAGAATTGTAGAATTGGAAGGTACACCAATGGTCATCTAGCGCAACCCCCTACAATTCAGGAATAAAGAATCAAGTTCTTACAAATGTGGAATGGGCATTATGTGGCACCTGTAGTAGTGCCTATTCTGCTAATCAAAGCAAATCCATGAAGAGTATTATGTGACTTTAAAAATTTGAAGTTTTGGAATGTTTTGTTACATAGCATAACCCTACAGTACCCACCTTTTTGTGTTTTTACAGGAGATCAGTCACGATACCAGGAGATTTCGGTTTGAACTTCCGTCATCAAAACATATATTGGGCTTGCCTGTGGGTAAGCATGACTGCATATTATGATTTCTAACACAGAGCCTTTTGGGTGACAGCACCCCATCTCTGGAAAATCACTCTGGAAACTTCAGAACTGATTCAACTCCAATGTCAGTGGAGGCAAATTAAGATTGTGCAGACTTTTCTTGGCATAACAGCTTAAAAATAATGATGTTTGCAAGCATAATGTGAGATTGTGTTGGTTTCCAATTCCTCATCTTCCTGAAATTGATTTCCACATGTTTTCAAGCTTATGTTCACAACTATGAAGATTCTTTCTTTCTTTCTTTCTTTCTTTCTTTCTTTCTTTCTTTCCTTCCTTCCTTCCTTCCTTCCTTCCTTCCTTCCTTCCTTCCTTCCTCTCTCTCTCTCTCTCTCTCTCTCTTAAAAATGTAAATTTTGAGCAGCCCAACAGTTTAGCTAGTTTGTTAATGCTATTATGAACTTTGGAATGAAAAGTTAACAGTTTCTCCCACCTAGGCCAACACGTATATCTCTCTGCCAAAGTGGACGGTAACCTTGTGATCCGGGCTTACACTCCAGTTTCTAGTGATGATGTGAAAGGCTATGTTGATTTAATCATAAAGGTATATTTAAATTTATTTAATGCTGGTAGCTTGATCCGCTTGGATTTTGGTTCTATTTCTCATAAACATGGGTCTAAATTACAATTTGCAGCCAGAAACTAGATCATTTTAAAATTTATGTCTGAAGAAGCACACTAGGTTATTATTAACGTATTTTAAAAGTGTATGGGCTCATTCTGGAATCAGAGAATGGTGTGGACATGATGGGAAATACGCTTTGCCTCAGCTTCCTTTATTATACATGTTAACAGAGACTTGTCTGTCTGGGCACTGAAAATAAAACACAACTCACATTTGTGTGTGTTTGTGTACAATGACCTTAAAGTGCTCTCATGGGTGTTTTGAAGATTGGTTCTACTGTGGGTACTGAATATGTCTGCAGGTTCTGCTGGATTTAGTGGGTTATAGGGGTGGGGGGGGGATGTAATGATGTATATCTTGAATGCCAGCCACTGAACTTTGTACTGATCTATTTCCCCCCTAGATCAAATGTATAGTTGCATGTTAAATGTGCTGCTTTATGCAGGAAATAAGCTTAATGTTTTTACTTGGGGAAGGAAGAAGCTTTCAAAATCCTGGTTGCATCTTGACATTAGGAAGATGAAGCACAGAAACAGCTGGTTCTTTTTTCAGTGATACATTGGAATAAATGTAACTGAAGCAACTTTATTATTATTTTTTCTTGAGTACTGGAAGTATTAAAGGACCAGTGTGTGTGCAAGTGACTTCCCCCACTGTGGCTGGATCATTCATTGCTTCAGTAACTGCAGTAAGATGGAAAAACTTGAGTTGGCTAAATTAATGATTTCTTTTCAAGCTATCCTTGCATGTCACTCTGTTGTGGGGTTTTGTCTTCTCTTGTGTAACATTAATGTCTTCTCTTGTGCAACATTTAATCTAACCCAGGATTCTTGCAAGGCTTGAAAAGAATCATTGCACACAGGGAGGGAAGTATTAATACAGGCACCTCCATCATTTATCTACTTGCTCCTCTGTCTGATGCACACAAATGTGGCAGGTGAAAGTTGTCCAGGAATGGAATAGGTTGAAAAAACTTAAATCTGATAAATATGTCCATTTCAGGTTTTTGTATAAAACAGAAGGGCAGGGCCAGTGCTATGCCAGCCATACTAAAGATAGGATGTTTCTGCTTTGATATAAAGATTAGTGACTTGTGAGCATATTGTGTGATGCTCTGTAACACTTTGTAATGAAAAAGGTGAATCTTTTGCTATTTGGGGGGAATGATGTCATAGAAAGGGTGGGGAACCTGTGGTTGTCCAGATGTTGGATAATAATAACAATAATATTTTATTTATATCCCGCCCTCCCCAGCCGAAGCCGGGCTCAGAGCAGCTAACAACAATAAAAGTAACACAGCATTCTAAAAGCAGTTCATTGATTTCATAACTCTCATCATTCATGACCATTGGCCATGATGGGAGATGGAGTCCAGCAACATCTGAACGACTACAGGTCCCTCCCCCCCTTGCCTACTTCTAGGATGACTCCTTACCAAAAGCTTATCCAGAGACTAAATAAGACTTAGTACTTTAGACTTGAGTTCTTAAAGTTTATCTGGTAGGGTAAATTGAAGTGCAGTGTTTTTTTTTTTGTTACAAACTCTGGGAAACCTGGGATTTTTAGCTCAAAGGGCAGAGTGAAAAATGTTATTTACTCCTTTCCATTGCATCTCACTTTTGCCTTAAAGTAAAATGGCTAAATTCTTTCTACCACTGTTGTGTGTTCACCCCACTTCCTCTTCAAACAGGTTTACTACAAAAACATTCACCCCAAATTTCCAGAAGGTGGGAAGATGTCCCAGCATTTAGACAACATGAAGATTGGTGATACCATTGACTTCAGAGGACCTAATGGACTTCTGGTATACAAGGGGTCAGGTACAATTAGGTCACAGAATCCAGATGCTTAAAATAGCTGCTAGATGATGTGATGAAGAAGATATTTGGGGCAGTCTTTCACCTGTTGTCCGAACACTGTAACATTAGTATGCCTAAGAGGGTAATCAACAGGAATTTGTGACAACTGAACAGTAATGGTGCTCTTGAGAGACAGATGGGCAGAAGTCACTGAGAGTTAAGAGTTACAGCATCTCAGCTGAAGCAGGGGGGCTTCAAGATGATGTGTATCTCTAAATCATTTAAGCTATCATGTGCTGCAGTAGAATTGGAGCAGTCATTTCACCAGACTCTGTGGAAGGGAGAGAGAGTGGACTGCAGGGCCTCTCGATCAGTTCTGCTGAGATATCACAAATATTTGGACCCTCCACTTATGGAAATCTTTCAATTCCAGGCTGTCATTACAAGAACTCTACAACTGAAAAACAGTGCCCCGAGTTTGCCTTTTTCTTTCTTCCTACCAATCTTTTTCTCTCTTGTGTCACTCACCTCAGGCTTATAAACTAAAAGACATGGCACACAAAAAAAAAGATTGGTAGGGAGAAAGAAAGAAAGAAAGAAAGAAAGAAAGAAAGAAAGAGGCAAACTCAAAATTTAAAAAGAATCAAAATTTAAAAAGAATCAAAATTTAAAAAGAATCAAAATTTAAAAAGTAAATCCTGGCTTCTACTGGCTAGACTATATTGCCTCACTGTTAATATGATGAGTGACCGGCTGTGTAGCTCAATCCTGTGTTTACTTGGAGGTAAAGCCTACTGTTTCAGTAGGTTTACATAGGATTGCAGATTTAAAGAGCAGTGTTGCATGGCACAGTGATTAAATGCTGCTGAAATGGTCATAGGTTCACTCTTTGGTTTGCCTTGACAGCTGTAATCTCATTTTCACACAGGTAAATTTTCTATCAAGCCAGATAAGAAGTCTGAAGCAAGGATAAAGTTTGCAAAACATGTTGGAATGATAGCTGGAGGAACAGGTATGATATTATGCCTTGGTGAGGGGACAGATAGGGTTGAGCACATGGCAAGAACTAAAGTTACTGCATATATTTTATGTGATCATTAAACTTTGGGTGGGGCTAGCTTGAGGCTTTCCCATATTCATTGTGGGCACTTCTGAAGTCCTTCATGCCAGAGGACACAGTGTGTGGAGGAGGCTGCTTGGCAAGCCATTTTAGTATTTGTTGACCCCTGGTTTTAACTCAGTAGATAGCATTATGTGATAACTAAAGCCTCTGTCATTCTTTGGCCCGTTATAACTTATCAACAGTATAGAAGTGTTGCATTTATACAAAATACATTTACTTGGGCCTGATTTAAGATTCCTGCTGCCCCTTTCAGCAATGGTTGATATGGCAGTGGTCTGCCCTTTATTCAGCTCAGTATTCAGTTGCATCAGCCACTGTTTCCTTTCACCTGCTGGAGAAGTCTCCTTTCGCCCCATGGCAGAAGGGTGGAAGGTAGCATTGCAGGAAGAGCTGGGTGGGAGACGCTGTGGCTGCATTCTTGTGAGGCAGTTGTGGGGCCGCTAAGAGGCAGGAGTGCTTTCTGTGTTGCACCCTAGTAACGCTCTGGCCAACATCGATTTGAGAACTGAGCGATCTATAACTGTCTGGTTCAGTGAAAACATGGCCTGAGCACAAGAGCTTGGGGTCATGCAGTAATTCTGAAATAGTTACCATCTTGGAGCAGGTAATATTGATCCTAAGGGGTGGCTGGGGAAACCCAGCCAGATGGTCGGGGTAGAAATAACTAAATAAATAGTAGTAGTAGTAGTAGTAGTAGTAGTAGTAGTAGTAATGATGATGATGATGACATCTTTAGGAATGTACTTACCAATCTAAGAGATTTAGTATGGAGTGTGAATTCAGCTACACTGAATATAGTAAATGCAGGCTAATCATCAAGCACTACTGCTAAGCAGTCCATTTCCCCTTTTCCTATTTTACAGCTAGTCAAACAAAATCTGGGATGGAGTAATCTAAAATCTTAGAAAAATCCAATTAGGATAAGGCAGCATTAAGTGTCTCTGCTTGTGGGAATGGAAAATAAACATCTAATTGTTGCTTTTGGCTTTGATTTTTAAAGGAATTACTCCAATGCTTCAACTAATTCGTCACATTACAAAGGACCCCAAAGATAACACCAAGTGTTACCTTCTTTTTGCTAACCAGGTGAGTAGACTTCTCTAGTTTATTCATTTCGAGCAGTGGAACTGAAACAGGGTTTTGACAAGCAACAGTTTGATTGTTAGGAGGCGGCGAGAGAAGGCAGCTTGTATGCATTTTCCCATCCAGGATAAACCAGAAAGTTTGGCCAGAAAGTTAATGTTAATCACACTTACTCAGAAGTAAGGTCAGTTTGCTCTGCTTCACTGGAATTATGTTCTAAGCAAAAGTGTATTGTAGCCTCAATGCTAAACTTTTGAGGAGCTGATTGATTTTACCTAATAAGGTAAAAATAAGAGGGGGCAGTGAAGTTAGAAACAATGGTGCATAAAGGTGATTAAGAGAGGTGTGTGTATGCATGAATCTCCCAATTATTGTACTTCATGGATGTTTCACTGACCTTCTACCGATAGACAGAAGAAGATATATTATTGAGACCAGAGCTTGAAGAAGTAGCAGCAAATCACTCGGATCAGTTTAAACTGTGGTACACTTTGGACAGACCACCTCAGGGTAAGCGACTCTGGCTTTGAGTATGGCACACTTCAAGTGTAGGGATGTTTGCCGTGCTATGATGTTAGATAAATTCTAGTGAGCTTTTAAAGTTTGTGAACCAGGATTTTTCTGTCATCGATCATTTTTCCTGGTTGTCGTTGATGATGCACCCCAGGAACCCTTGCAAAGCAAAATGCTATTTCACTAGTAAGACAAAAACATCAGGGGTTAAGACTTTTCTTTGGGGGTAACCACAGGAATCATGATGGTTAGGATTTTCTATTGAGGGAGGTGAGAGGGGAAGAAGGAACAGCAGCTCTAAGGAACAACTACCAACTTCTTTTTCTCTTGGTTTAAGACTAGGAGCCTGCCCCATATAGATTGTTGCATTTTATACATGCTGTCCATGCTGTTTGTAAGATTCAGTTAGAGCTTTACTAGGTTCTAGTTACGTCTTTGGAATGTGCATCAAACTGTCAGCTGGAGATCTGATGGCCACCTGTCAGGAGTGGCTAACGTGTTGCTGAGCTCTGGCTTCCCATCAGCCTCCACCCAGCATGGTGGGGAGGTCCAGAACTATCTGGTGGACCACTGGTTTCCTGCCATACATGATGGTCTCACTCATTCAAGTCAGGGGCTGTCGCTTTATGGAACTGAATCGGGAAGCTCTTCTAGATGAGAGAGCTAAATGTGTTTGGATCATGATAGAATCCTCTCTGGATATCACATAGTAGACATATCTGATGTATTCTTAGAGGTAATGGGACCCCTGACCATTAGGTCCAGTCGTGACCGACTCTGGGGTTGCGGTGCTCATCTCGCTTTACTGGCCGAGGGAACCGGCGTACAGCTTCCGAGTCATGTGGCCAGCATGACTAAGCCACTTCTGGTGAACCAGAGCAGCGCACGGAAACACCGTTTACCTTCCCGCCAGAGCGGTACCTATTTATCTACTTGCACTTTGACGTGCTTTCAAACTGCTGGGATGGCAGGAGCAGGGACCAAGCAACGGGAGCTCACCCCGTTGCAGGGATTCGAACTGCCGACCTTCTGATCGGCAAGTCCTAGGCTCTGTGGTTTAACCCACAGCGCCACCCACATCCTGATGTATTCTTAAGGTGATATAATAGACAAGTAATTAATATGAAAGACTAGCCCTGAAGCTTTCTAACTATGTCCACCATTTTTTCATTTCAGGCTGGAAGTATAGTGCTGGTTTTATTACGGATAGCATGATAAAAGAACACATGCCTCCCCCTGCCAGTGAGATTCTGATTCTGATGTGTGGACCCCCACCTATGATTCAGTTTGCTTGTCTGCCTAATCTTGAAAAGCTAGGGTATGCCAAAGAAAACACTTTTGCTTATTAAACCGGAAGTTGTACCATCCCTTTTATAGTACGTTGTTGGTACATATAAATTTTGTGTTAAAGCAGGTAGTAAAATTGATGACTGATGGGAGTGCTATTTCCCAGACATAGCTGGGATTCAGCCACTGGAAATCCCCAAAATGTCCGGGATAATCTGGATGTATGGCAACTGGTGTTTATATCAACATTGCACTCTGTTTGTATGCTTCTCATACTAACGGTGCTAGGTTATGCCTTCCTCTGCATTGAGATGCTGTTTAAACTGTTGCAACTATGTAATTACAACAGCTTCTTTTGTCCAAAAGTAGTTCTATAACCAGTAGAAGAATGCTGCATTTAAAAAGGCTATCAGGGGAAGCTAACAGTTTTCCATTTAATAAACATCAAATTGTTTTGTAAAATTTGTGATGCAGTAATATAATTTACTTCACAATGACCATTCAAGTATGTTCATTATTCTGTCATTGTCTCTCTTCCCTGGCCCGGATTTTTCACATGCCATCAGCTTTAGTGAACCCCATCTCAGAAAACCAGGGCGAACATCAGTGCTTCCTGTAAGAACCATGTAAGAGTAGGCAGAAAGTGAAATCTGCTGTTGAGACCATCCTATCTGTTGGGGCCATGCTGCCATTGGAGCATGAAAGCCAAAGCCCATTTTATAGGTCGGACAGCATGAAGAGCTTCACTGTTGGGCAGGTGCTCTTCCAAAGGAGGGAGGGTGGTGGATGTAAAAGTGGGGGTGGGGGCAGGCAAGCAGTCTCAGCAGGATTCAATTTCAGAACCATGTATGCAGCATTTGGGCAGTAAACCTCCTCTTACAGCTTCCCTTAAGCCATATAGCCAAAATACAATGCCTAGTACTTGGACTAAGACACAAATATGGGCTGTTTCCTGCATAAACTGCATTGGAGTGTCTTCCAGTGTCTTAACCACTCAGCTGTTATGTCATTGCCTAATCATACTGTAACAATATTCTAAACATTGCCACAATGAGCTATTCTAGATAATATTGATGGCAAGCTAGGAAATGTATACATATACATTTGAGCCATATTGCTCATGCAAGTCTTGGTGTAGCTTATTCATATTCAAAACATTATACTTCAAGGCTATTAAGAATTGGTGGTGTATTCATTGACTGTTGCTCATGAAACTCTGCAACATTGGAACTCTCTCAGCCAAACATTCATACCTGTGTGTTAAATAGGAAAACCTTTCTGGGAACATTTGTTAACCAATTTTATTTTCTTACACTTATTGCCAACCTTTTTTCCTTTACGGAATTCAAGGTGACATACATGTCGTTGAGAGTCACCCACTCAAAGCACTGACCAAACTCAGTCCTGCTTTGCTTCAGGGAGGTGGCATCAGCCAGACCACAAACCCTAGTACAGGCTGTATGCATGCATATGCTTCAACAGTCACCTTTGTAAAAATGACATACAACATACTTTTTCATGCTTTTGAAGTTAAGAGCATGCACTAGCTCGAGAACTGTAAGAAATGACACAGATATAAATATGTTCAAAAGCTCTCCAGGGCTGAAAAGCCATTAAGTAGTTTATGCTTCAAGTATTCATCTTGTACAAGCATTCAAGGACCTGTTACTTAATAGTAAAGTCCAAACGGCCACCCACCCCAGATTTCACAGTTTGATTCAATGGATGTCTGCTGGCTGCATGTTGACCTCTCTTTTGCAAAACAAAAACATGCAGAGTTGTGCTATTATTATTAGGATGGCAACAGAAGTTACATTTGGAATGTGTGCTTTTTGCGACCAAAACTTTGTCACCAGCAGGTGGTACCCTTGCCTAATGATGTGTAGATGTCCACAGTGCTACACTAGAGCAGGCTTGAAGGTCTTTAGAGCAGATCTGCATGAGCAAAGATTTAGGAACAAAACAAGCAGATACAAAATGCTCATGGAACTGCTATTTGCTATAAAGCCAGTTTTTGAACAGGACAGAAGAGTGTTCTGATTTTCATAAAGGAAACAAGAAGCAGTTGTGTGCAGTGCAACAGTCCTAATAACAATCACATGAATGCTGCAGTGAAGAAAGTAGGTAATACAAATGCTTTAAATTAAGGACAACTTTTTCCCCTAGTGTGGAAACTTCTGCCTCCAGAATATTTATGCAATGGGAAAACTTATCTTAATCCCCTGATCTGTGGCAGGCTTACAACATTCCATCTGCAGAACTAATGAGACTTTAAAAGAAAAAAGCCTGGGTGTATGAAAGGGCTACTGCTTGCTTCGCAATTTAGGTTGAAAAGTTAAAGTAACCCCCTTCTTCCAATTAATTCCTTAAATTTGTAGCAGGCATTATTAAGGAGGGCAGTCCTCACAGTATTTAAGTTTCAAGCAGCTGGTAGTTTTACTGCTTTCTGGTAGTCCATTTGGTCCGTTCATGCTCTCTAAACATCATTTTCTGAAAAGTGTTTATTTTTAGCTATTATGGTAAAAAGCTCATTGAGCACAAATCCTTAGAAATTAATCCACTGTAAGCATACTGCAAGAGTGAAACTGCAGCATTTAAGAAATGCAGTATTAAGGTAAATGAATATTTTCATTGCATCTTGAGTAGAGATTTTTTTTTAGCTCATCCAATATGAGAGATGCTGGTAAAGTAGAATATCACAGAAAGAAATAATCATGCCAGTGGGGTACCACTTCACTAACATGATTCCAATAATATGCACCATGAGCAAGTACAAAATATAGAAAATGGATCACTGACGAGTAAATGGCTCACTGTGCTTTAAAATATATTTACATACTCTTAATTTTACTACTTCTAAAAATGTTGCATAGGTTCTTTGACTGCATATATTAAGTACCTAGACCTTAGGGTTTTCATTGCTGTTGGGGTGGGAGATGTGAAAAACAGCACTTAAAAAGGTTTCACACATTTCAGTGGCATATTTTTAAACAGGGCACCCAGCCTGGACCAGTCATATCCCCTAATACAACTGAGGTATTAAGAGCGGTGTTGGTCACATGGAATCTTCATCACCAGTCCTCAAACGTTGTTGTTAAAAATCTATCATCATTCAGCAACTGATCTTGGCTTAACATAGTCTGGAAAAAAACAAACCACAGTAGACTTCATAAATCGCAGATGTAAGTGATTAGATCCTCTACAGATTTAGCGGAGATTTACATAGGCATAAATTATGAACAGCTTATTCAAGATAATTATTATATATAACATCCAGGTTACTAACCTAATTGGAAACAGTAGAAGCTAGTTGCACACAAGTAATTTACTTAGCTAGTTCATTTGCTTTCAGGCAAATTTATAGTGTTTATAGTGTGTGGAATTAAGGTCATGCATAGTATAAGTAACAAGACTTTGACTTTTGAGAATGTCGGGTGTATGGAGAAATAGATGTAACTGTTCAACAAATAAAGCAGTGGCTCATATTCTTTACTAGCATTTGTACAAAACTAATAGCCTTGGAAAGCTAGTTCAGCAAATGTCGCAATGCAGACTGGGATCAAAAGGCAATTGTGGCATGCATTAAACACTCTTCCCTATGCAGATAATCCCTTTCTGCATTTGACTTGTTTTGCAAAATGTGTGTAATAACCTAAAGTTCTCTTCTCATACGACTGAAAATTTGCTTAAGTCATTAGGAAAGATAAATTCATTTCACATGCAATCTACAAAGATATAAATATTTCCATTCCAGTCCTTAAAATGTAAATTCACTTAGGTCAAATTTGTGCTTTTAATTGAACTCCATAATATAGTCTTACTTATAGGAGTTTTAACTATAAATGAATATAAATGAACATGAGTAATTAACATATCAATACACCTCATCTCAGTTTTGAATTAGCACATACGATGAGTTTATGAATGATAAATTAGTACTTACTGTGAGGTTGTTTATTCCTTGAGAAAGTTCCCCTATTTGCATTACTGTTCCTTCTGAATGTTCCATCTGTAAAACCATTCAGCTTGATGAAATTAAAACAGCTAATTCAAACACTACATGCTTTATTTTTTCTGAACCATTGTGCATATACAAGAGGTGCTTTTATCTTCAGAAAAAAATAGGTTTAATTATATTACTATCTTCAGAGTCATTTTTCTGAACGTCATTCTTGTCCGACTTCAAATTTCATTTTTTAAAAAGCAACATTAGAATTTGAGTATTTGAACTATTTCTAAACTGCACATTAGCCATAGTCATAGTAAATGACACCTTTCCATTGAATATAGTCTGTTAATAGGATAGCAGGGCCAAAAATATTAAATTTGAAGCAATTCATTTTGCAATAACTTAAGTAAAAAATAAATAAATCCAAGGGGTTTGCCTTATTCATAACTTGGGTGCCATTCTACATTTTCAGAACAAAAGCGGTTTTCCAGCAGTCAAGAGCATTTCAAGATGCATACATGCAGGTTCAACTATTCAGCATGCTGCCATCATAATTGAAAAAAAAGGTTTCTCATGCTTTGAACATATTCAGGGATGTCAGTCGTTCATTTCACAAACCTATCTATATACTTAATATTGAGATCCATCATTTTGGCACGTTCATTTTTAAAATTAGAATGATTCCCCCTCCACTACTGCCTGTAAATTTAAGCTATTAGAAACTCATATTACCAGCAAGTCTGTATTAGGCTTTGCAACTTTTCCTTGCCTTACACACGTACAGCCCTCTAATTCAAAGTTGCTCTCAGTTTACGGCAGACAGCCTCTTCACCTGCAAATTCAAGCTTGCCTGATTATTATAACAAAGAGCCCAAACCTAAAAAATGTGATTTGCAAAACCTGCATAGTGTGTGTGTGTGTGTGTGTGTGTGTGTGTGGGATGACAACTGGTGGAATCCAACCAAATTTGTTTATTTAATCAAGAGTTCCATGTGTTTGATGCCACTCTCTTCACACCTGCCTTTGCATATGCAGTGCTTCCACCCAAATGCAGGGGAGCCTTCATTTGGGCAACAGATCTCTTGTGTATGCAAGGAACCACTGACACTTTGAAAACCAATTTTTTTTTTTTTAAAAAAAAGAAAGAAAATATTAAGGTACAGCACACATATGTTACTCAGCAACACATCTGCAGAGCAAATGCCCACCAACAACACTGTACAATGCACAAAATACCTCTCAAAGGGAAATATCCAGTTTCAAGGGTGCTGAACACGAAAATGACAATAACATTTGTTGATTGGCTCCTGCTTAGGAGATGCAAAGATGATCATGTATAAATAGTAAAAGGTAAAAGGTAAAGAGACCCCTGACCATTAGGTCCAGTCGTGACTGACTCTGGGGTTGCGGCGCTCATCTCGCTTTATTGGCCGAGGGAGCCAGCGTACAGCTTCCGGGTCATGTGGCCAGCCTGACTAAGCCACTTATGGCGAACCAGAGCAGCGCACGGAAATGCCATTTACCTTCCCGCCAGAGGTATTTATCTACTTGCACTTTGAGGTGCTTTCGAACTGCTAGGTTGGCAGGAGCAAGGACCGAGCAACGGGAGCTCACCCCATCACGGGGATTTGAACCGCCGACTTTCTGAGCGGCAAGTTCTAGGCTCTGTGGTTTAACCCACAGTGCCACCTGCGTCCCTCATGTATAAATAACCCAGTGCAAAATAAGTATAGTATTTCAATGCTGTATTTCAAACTCCTGTCCTTAGCCTGAAGCTAAGGAAAAGTGGGAGGTATTGTTTGCTGGGTGTGTTATTTTAATTTTAAGCTTTTTAAGGAGCTTGGCTGGGAAGCAA
Source organism: Podarcis cretensis (assembly GCF_951804945.1). Taxonomy (NCBI): domain Eukaryota; kingdom Metazoa; phylum Chordata; class Lepidosauria; order Squamata; family Lacertidae; genus Podarcis; species Podarcis cretensis. The sequence goes on along the minus strand of NC_137170.1, from coordinate 68,629,912 downwards.
AATTGGGGGGTCGGGGGACAGCTAAGAGATGAAAGCACACAAAACAGTTCTGATCACATGCACATCTCCTTCCTACCTGTTCTAAGGCTGCCTAGGATTGTAGGACAAATGGATAATGATAAAATTGCTTGCATTAGATAAAACAAAATAATAAATTATATTTTAAATTATGGAATAATGAAATGTGTTAGATGTAATGAATCGTGCATATAAAAAAGTAAAAATTTAAAAAATCAACTTTCGACAATTAGTCTTTTCAATCTATTACCATTTTTTTGATTCTGTTTCTGACTTGGAAACCAGAATCCACAGAAGTTGCATCAGACTGTTGTACCTTGCAGAAAGCTCAAGCTCCAGCTGCTCCATTTTTCAGGTTTTAAAAAATTACTTTACACACACTTCTCAGTATTACCAATAGGGCGGCAATTTGGATAACCTCTTCAAAAACTCTCTTAAGTTTTAAGCATGATTCCGTCACAATAATCACAACGTGAGAAGTTGGGACATTTCCCCCCAAATGCATTACTTTTATTGTTTTGTTCGATAAAGTTGTTTGTTCATTCTTCTTCTTTTATAGATATATCATTAGCTCCTTTAATAACATATCATGTACATTCAGTGTGGTGCAGACACTGCACAGATGAAATAAGCATGTCTTATTAAAAATATACAATCCAGTTGTACTATTCAGAATAAAATAGACACATCTTTACAACTGCTTACAATATAAAGCTAATATAAAAAGTTAAAAATATCTCTGGGTAGCGCTTACGGAATATATATGTATAAACATATGGCCCTGCAGCAGCAGTGCATGCACAGCACCCTTGCTGGATTGGGGCTTTGGGCTGCCTGGACTTCAACTACGACTGTTGTGTAAAGCTTTTTGCATTCCTGAAAAAGGGCTCGAGAAGGTGAGTAGGATGATGCAGTGGTTGCAAATGGAAAATAATTCAGATGGCATTTTAAGTATCAGATTCTTCAAGCCTCATCCCAATACATTCATTAAATCCATGCAGATGCATTATGCATTTTAGGTTAAATTGAAACAAAAGGTTATTTGTAAGCTTTGGAATGCATGAAGAGGATGGAAGGTGAGTGACATCAGTCCGCCTGGCCCACCTGATCCAGTTTGTCTAATTCTTTGTCGGGGAGGGCATTATGCACTTTGTAGGCGCCGTAGCTTCTCTGAGTACCGTTGGTGGTACTTGGGCTGGTATCCATAGGGCAAATGTAATCCGTAGATTCATCAAATTTCTTTTTTCGCAAGTTTCCAAAATGTGAAAATCCAAGTTTCTTTGGCTAATGAGAATAAGAAGCAAGGTGGGGTGAGGGGGGGAAGGAAGAGTACAACATCAGAGAAACATAGTACTAGTAATCATCATCATCATCCTTTATCCAAAGACCACAGGACAGTATAGTAAAGTCATACCTCGGAAGTCGAACGCCTTGTGATTTGAACATTTTGGCTTCCAAACGCCGTGAACAGTGAGTGATCCAGTTTGCAAATGTCCAGGAACCCAAATGTCCGACGCGGGTTCTGATTGGCTGCAGGAGCTTCCAACTGGAAGCTGTGCCTTGGTTTCCAAACGTTTTGGAAGTCGAACGGACTTCCAGAACGGATTCCATTCGACTTCTGAGGTACGACTGTATTAGGAACTGCTGCTTCAATTAATTGAAGCTGTTTCAGGTCAAGGCAATACTTAATACAGAGCTGTGAACAATGCTCCGTCTGTGTGTTTGCTGGCCCAGATTTGCTGCTATTAAACTAGGGATGGGGAACCTGTAGACCTCCAGAACTCTTTGAGCTCCAGCTCCCAACACCCTGACTGTTGGGCTGATAAGAAATGGGAGTCCATCACCATCTGGAGGGCCAAAGATTCCCCATCCCTGCATACACTCCTCATTTCAGAGAAACACAGAATGCAGAGCCCAGTCCAAGGCATCTTATCACCTGAGGCAGACCCCAAAGTGATGCCACCCTCCACACCATGCAAGCAGTCAACTCACTTTGCCTCATAGGTGGGCTGGTCTTGGAACAATGCATGCTAAGGGCTACTTCCCTGAACAACTACTTCTCCATGACTTCTAAAAAAGCAAGCAAACTTCTGCATAATAAGGGAGTGTGCTGCTTTCAGCAAAATGTTTGCAAGAACAGATCCCACTAAATATGTATTATTACTATAGGTTTGCAATCTTAATTAAAAGTTTCAGCAGATAAACGAAGTATTATTATTATTATTATTATTATTATTATTATTATTATTATTAAAAAATACACAACAGGTACTGATATTGTATCCAACAACAGACAGGTCTTAACACATGCATCAATGTGTGAAAGCCAGGAGCTATGTGCTTCCGTCTCATGGTTGTATACGTACTACAGACTTAAAAGAATTGCCAGCTTCCTCACCAAGTCAGACTTAACAGGATTCTTTGGGGTAAGCCATAACAGTTGCTAAAATAGGCTGTGGTGTACAGATATATAATCTGCTGCTGAGAAATTAAGAACACTCACAACAACTCAACTCTTCCAAAGACTGGCTTGCAAATTTGCAAAGTAGGAAATTGTGGGCAAGTTTTTGTGCTGCACCAAGGATTAGTGCCAGCACAAGGGAATTCTCCCCCACTTCCATACACAGTCTGTGCCATCACCAAATCTGCTCTGGAAGGTTAGGGGGAAACCCAGAACAGATTTTTAAAAATATATATTTATTCATCATTTTTATGTTATAATGATTAAAAACATGTATACACTGCAACAAGCAAACCATGAACAACCTAATAAAATGAAAGAAACTGACTGTGTCTTGTGCTAAAACTTTACCCAGGACAGATTTAGGGGGCAGAGAATATTTCGTTGCACAAAGAAATATCCTTGCACTGATACAAAGTATTCTGTTTAACACTCCGTTTAATACAACCCTGTGGTTGTGGTTGTTATTGTTTTCCCATGTGGCCTACCCGGACTTTCGCAGTGGTAGTCAGAGGCGCATAAGCTGTAGATTCCAATATTTCTCTTTTTTCTTGCTGTGCCTCTGGTCCAATTAGCACGTTGAAATTAGTGGTTAAGTGGCGTCTTAGCAGCGTTTTTTGAGGTGGAATGTTGAGAAGCATTGCCAGAGCATCACCATTAAAACGAGGTTCAAGGATCTGTCAGGAAAAGTAACACACATGCTCCATTTATACATGCCCCCTAAGCAATTGAGCATTCAGAAGGATGCTTTGAATTATCTGAGCACTTCAACCCTTCTCTGCAGCATTTAGAATGCTTCCTGGCATTGCAGAGAGAAAGCAGCAGCTCTTCATTTGTTTGCAACCACCAGCTGTATAAAATTAACAAAACATCCATTTGCGATTTTCAGTAGCACCAGTTTAAGACTCTGTATGGGGTGATTATAGGCGCAACCATGCACAGAGCCTGCAGTTCCTGATCTACAGGTTAGTATGCACAATACATTTCCACGTGACCACGGTATGTTCATAATATTTGCCTGGATCCTGAGTTGCCTTTCTGTGAATGGAAGGGAACCTGATCATAATCATGGAAGGAGGTGGGGGGAGATGAGGTTTGCAGTTCTTTGCCCCATTCCCACACAGTTCTGGAAGGCCCCCAAACCTCCAGAGCACTTTGGGGATGGAGGGTGCACAGAGGGGGCTGCATTGAACATTGGAAATCATATTCTCCACGTCCACCAGAAGGAGCATCTCACAAGCAGAATTCTGCTCATACCATCCAGGTAAAGATATTCTTTGGGGAAAATCAAAGAAAAAGCAAGGGCATTGGACCTCATGGATCTTATAATGTAGCAAAACAATGCAGAAGAAAAGGAAGGGAAAGGCAGAGGAAGAAGAGATGAATACGTGTACACACAAACTTAGCTCCTCCATTCTAATCTCTCCATATGTTGTTGGACTGCAACGCTCTAGATCAGGAGTGGGCAACCTGTGGCCTCCTGATGTTGCTAGACTCCAACTCTGATCAGCCCCAGTCAGCATGGCCAATGCACCATCGGGAGAGCATCGTGTTGGCTAGCTCTGCTCTATAGGCATCAAGGCAAGAAGCGAGGTTACAGGGAACCAGGCAGAGGGCCTTCGTGGTAGAGGTGCCCTCCCAGTGGAACGCCCTCCCACCAGATGTCAAGGGGATAAAGAACAACACAACTTTTAGAAGACATCCGAAGGCAGTCTATATAGGGGAGCTTTTAATGTTTGACATTTTATTTTTGTTGGAAGCCGCCCAGAGTGGCTGAGGAAACCCAGTCAGATGGACAGGCTACAAATAATAACATTATTAAGATAATGATGACAAGGCGGAGTTTAGAAATGGATCTGCATGATGAGGAAAGAGCAGTGCATTCTGGGAAATTACAGAGCTTGCTGTTTGTAATTATCTCTTCTAATTTATTCTAACAGAGGCGGTAGAATGTTGTGCTCTTCCAATTTCACATGGAGATTTACCACCTCATTGAAATGATGAAATAATTGTGCAAGCCAGAGCATGCATTTGAACATATATGGATTTCCAGGTCAAGGCAAACGTGCCCAATGGGCTGTTTTTCTCATCTGCCATAGCAAATAAAATCAGTGTAGCTGAGTATACCTTGAGTACTGTGATGGCTTCATGAGCTGTCTTTTAGAAATCAGTGCACTAGCAAAGAATATAGTAGTGCTTATTTTGCCTTAGACAGCTAAGAATCCAAAAATATCCCCCATATGACCTGCTGTCAAGAGCATCTTTACTTTTAATCCCCCCCCAATTGCTGATCTTCAATCTAAGCCATCTGACTCTTGCAATGTTGCAAAGGATGTTCTGTATTGAAAAACAATTTGTCCTGCCCAGCATGCACCTGTTACAGCATCCATCCATTGAGAGGTTCAGCTGACACTTTATCAATTGCTGATTTGAAAGTAATTTCCGCTCTCTGATTTCAGCTTCACAGATCCACATCTTAAATGACAAAAGAGTGGGGGACTAGCTTCTTAGCTACCACAAGTTTATAAAATGTAATTTATATGTTGTCAAATGGCGTAAAACTAATCAATGAATACATTTCCTGCCACAACAAACAACACTCTCATTTTGTTCAGCTCACAGCATAGAGTACAAAAATTGCTTAGGAAAACCGATTTTTAAACATATATAGGAAGCAAAAGGCAAGATCTGGTTTCTTACAATAAGGCCACCATGAACTCCACTTCCTCGAAGGTTCGGTGCATATTCTGCCAGATCTACTGATCTGAGCCATTCCATTACTCTGTGATTGGACCACTGAACTACTTCGGAAGGCGAAATGTTATTCTGTTGAGAAAAGACAGATACATACATGCACAAGGTTAAGATACAGAAAAGACAAATCCATTTACTATTTCTATCTGATTGCTTGAAAACAGCTGTTAAAACAATTCCTCCTTTGCAGCCAATAATTTCCCCCCAGACCTGCAGCGTTGCTGAGTTTTGCTCAGAAAGTAATGCATTTCAGTAAGTTAAATGAAGTGTGTACTCATTATAGCCTTTCTTTAAAAGAGCCTTCAATGCCTTCAGCCAAGCTTCTAAGTACAAACTATACAGGAGGAATTCAACACTGCAATAAGGTGACCATTTCATCAGGGCAACATTCTTCACCCTCCTCCCCCTGCATGCTGTTCTTGGGAGTTCACCTGGCACCCCCAAGCCAATGTGGGTGGGCAGGGGCACCCAAGGATAGAAGGGGGCGGGCGCATCCCATTAGATGCATTTTCTTTACAAACTGCCCTTACGTTTCTACAATCATCAAACAAAAGCCACTGGGCCCACTATGTCATAGGAATGAATTGCAAATGATGGGAGTGAGTAATGAATGCTTAGCTTAGAAGAGGACTCTCTGCTGCCAGGAAAGAAACAACAGGCACTGCCAGCTTAGTCACAAGCTCAGCATGCCAACACTGCAAAACAAAAGTGGCTGAACACACACAACCAAGCCTGAGATGCCTAATCTCCTGAGAACTATCAAGAACTAGCCCTCAGGCCCTTTATCCTCTGTCCCTCAGAATCAGCGCACATGCTCAGACACTGGCGTTAGAAGGCGAATGTCTCTGTGACCCCTTGGTGACAGCCTGTGGTCCAGATAACAAAAAGTGTGAAGATAAATTTATCGCCTGATAGTTGGGGGAAAGAGTGCAAAATCTGGGGCAGGAGGCAGCATCTGTTGGGGCAAGAGCTCTGCATCTATCTGGGTAGCACAACACTCTTTCCTTCTCATGTTGAACTCCTAGACTGGCCATCTAGCAGTCAGACAACTGTCCCTAGTAATATACCTCTGCAGAGTATGTGTTAATGCACAAGTCTGCCAAGGCGTGTTTGCATGTGAACATGCACTAAAGGTCTTCTGAAGTGCATTCAATAAATGCAGCACTTTGTCTTTCCCCCCATACAGCACTCTCACTAAATTATTTCTGGCTTGATACAGATCTGCAAAGTTTGACATGTATTTCACCCCAGAAGAGAACCTGCTCTTCTTCTTTTTTAGGAGGTGGGAGAGAGAGAGGGTGGATAAACAAGGTTTATTCTAGGAAGGAAATCCATGGTAACAGGGACAATTTCTTTCTCACCTCATCCGCTGGCCTCCTCCGTAGGCAGTGAGGGTTGAAACCGTTCACATGGAGCACGTGAATGGCACACTTAATGCTGAGATGATGCAACTGGCTTGTGACTTTGAGGAAAAGGAGGTCATTCTGAAAAAGAATGCAAGCCAGGTCAACAAACAAGTTTATTCTGCAATGAGCTGAGCAGATCAGAACTTGAGATCTAACCCACGTGGTCTGTTCTAGTTGTCTTCTTAAGGCATTCAGGAACTGGGAAAAGCAACACACAAGGGTTGAGCTGTGGGGATTGAATAGTTTTCCTCCATCTCATACTTTCTTCAAGTTGGGCAACCATCTGAAGCAAGAAGCCCACTTCTGCTTGTGCAGATTCTCCATGTGACACAGATTTTTCTTGGTTATCCATCACACAGAAGCTTTCACAAGTACAAGAGGCTTTCTTGCTTCAAACAGTCACCCTCCAACTCATGAGTAGGAATGGGGGTGGAACAAGCATGCTCACCCTTCACAGCCCAGTAACTCAGGGAAAGAGGCACACCACTCACTTAGAGGTTCCCTGATTTTGCCCACAGACTGTTTCCCTCCAATATTATCTAGGGGGTTCTTTTTGATTTGGTACAGTGCCTCAGTATGTAAGTGACCAGTAGGGCACAGCCCCAATTTAAGATGTTGAGGGCCTGGGCCTGCTGCATCTCAGTCCTAGCCAGGTTGGCAGAAACTTGCCCATTTCCCAAGCTTTTCAGTCTCCTGTATTCCAGATGCTATTTGTCTGGAAAGGGTCTGAAAAGACAACTTCTTCACAAAGTTCCTTGAGGGCAAATCATGGGCTACAAATTCTTACTGGTCCAGAAACAGAAGTGTTATGTTTTATGATTTTGAAATTAGACTTTATACATTTAAAAACAAATTAGGAACACAGTTAAAATCCAAATGTAAAACTGTAATTCCAGTGTGAGGATTCTCCCCCTCCCCAACTTTTATTTGAGCAGAAGAAAAGGCTCTTTCTATGCACAAATTATGAAAGGTCAAGGCTTCTTACCACAGTTAAATATTGCAGCATCCTGCCATCAACTCTCGATTCGTGAAACTGATCTTTATATTGAGGTAAACCAATATCATCAAGCCATCCTACAGAACACACAGAGTCCAAGGTATAATATAAAAATCTTGTCCAAAAATCTTTTTTATTTAGAGAATAAATGGTACCTTTCCTGCCCCTTCTATAACCTCTGAGTTCTATTTCTCACCATATATGCTCATCTTTTCGAGTTTTGCAATTACAACAGCTACTTAAATATGAAGATTGACATTAATACTGTTAACAGGTGTTACAAAGCCATATAACCCTAATGTGACTATTCCTGGAGTTTACTGATAAAATGAAAAACAAAACTCCAATTCTGAGTCCCTGTATCCTGATAATAGTATACTGAAAGTTTTTGAAGATGAAATATGAGTTTTTCATCCCCGCTTCCCTTCACCCTGAAACTAAACCAAAACAGATTTTGCAAAGTGGGTGAAAAAGCTCACCAGCAGCTCTTTCATTTCATTTTTACCACTTAAAATACTTACGAGTCACCCAGATATGATCTAGCTGAGCAGACTTATCGTCTTGTTTTGTATTGATAGCTTTAACAGCCAAAACCAATTTCTTCCTGTGCAGAGGTTGCTTTATTCCTAGTTCCTGCAAAGTATAGTAATAATGAAAATTAAAACAGTTCTGCCAACTTGGCACTTGGACAGATGGAACACACATTTTGTCCCCAAAGAGAAGAGTGTCCTCCTGCAACTACCTGCTGTATTTCTGAGACTTTCTAGAGGTTATTTTCTGAAAATTTACACCCCAAGGGAATCAAAATTGTTGCTTGATGGTTCACCAAAGGGGAGCTATTGAAAGAGCAATTATTCAATGAAACATGATGGATATTAGAATCTGCAGTATATATGTGTACCTCAGAACCACCATTTTCAATGTGAGGATGTCAGCTTAAATTCTCTGACACTTAAGAGTGGGATCCAAACCCCCCATCTTGCACACTCTGTATGTGAATGGGGATGGATCAGCAGTCTAACTTTTTTGAGGGGGCAAAACCTGGCTGCTCTGACTTCCCTCAGAATGGTACCATTGTCATTCTAGATTTCTTACCTTTTCCATATCCTGCGGTGTTGCTGTTAAGAGGGTGTGGCCAGATGTCACCCATTGTCGTGCAAAAATGACATACTGCCCAAGACCGAAGTCTTCAAGCCAGTTACAAACTCGTTCAGTGCCCCATTGGGCAAATGGAGCGTTATGATCACTAGGAAGCACAGATAAAGAATGGAGGTTCATGTTAGTGTAACAGTATGACTGCTTCTTACAACACTTGGCAAACCACTTTGCACTCGAATTGTCGAATCTTTCACAATAATTAAGTAACTATACAACCTTTAGAAGACATCTGAAGACAGCCCTTTATAGGGAAGCTTTTAATGTTTGATGCTTTATTATGTTTTTATATATGCTGGAAGCCTCCCACAGTGGCTCTGGCAACCCAGTCAGATGGGCAGGCTACAAATTAATAATCATCATCTATGGTTATTGATGGAGGAGGGAGATTGAGAGAGAAGCTCACACCCTCTTGAAGCTGACTTTTGTTTACTCTTATACTGAATCATTAAATGTCACTAGGTATCATTTGCCTTTGATCAGAATAACACTGGAATATAAATCACTTAATGGATGGTGCACTTTGCTCCATTCTGATTAGAAAATCCCTCTCTTTTCTTGTCACTGTGTCAAGGCTAAATGAGGAAATATGGTTGACATGAAAGTTGGCAAGTGTATTGATGCTTATGGCACAACAGCAGTTAGGCAACACAATGTAGTATTGTTGCAAATGCTGAAGAAAGCATTCATCAGTGACTTGGAAGCAACAAAAGCAAATATACAAAAGCTCCATTCGCAGCGATTCCCACTGAATGCCACAGGGACAAGGTAATAAGATACAGTGTGGAACAGAAAGGCAGAAAAACCTGGCTCCGCCCCAGACACTGCTATCAGGTACTCCTGCAATAGATGTGATCTTGTCTGACAATGGACCATTTACTAGTAAGAAGTCAAAGGTTTCGAAGCAAATAGCTCAGACTTTCTCCTGGAATTGGAGGTACGCTTTCCCCACTGCTCTATGAATGGGGGGGGGGGGGCGGGATATTTGCTCGAGGGTGCAGTTTTGTTGAAAACAGTCCACAGAACTCTACAAAATTTACAAAATTCTTTGTAGGACTTCACAAAACTTAAACACTACTTGATTTTAATAAAACCTCAACACAGTTTACAAAGAGAGTTTCATTATGCAATAATCCACAAGGACAAAACAGAAAGCATGAACTCAGCCTTTACCTCTTCTGCCCCTTGGTGTCCTTTGACCGAGACAATCTAGGTCCAGCTGTTGCACGGAGGCCACCTCTTCGAAATTCAACCAAGCCCAGATCATCTCCAGGGAAATTTCCAGACTGGGTCCTGCGTATTCTTTTTGGGAAAGATTCAAAATAGGAAGTTGCTAGACATCAAAATGCAAGGTGCAGCTTTAACATAAAAACACAAGAACTTCCAAGATAGCAGGAATGCTTCTAGTTAGGTCTCTGTAGTGGCATTAAAAAAAAAAAAAGACACAGAAGATTGAAAAAACTCACTTTCCCCATATTTTCTTTATTCCTCTTGGACTTCTTTTATTTTCCGGAGATAATGGAGACTGTGCACCAGATTCTGCTCCCGATGACAAAGGTGAAAGGTCATCTGAATTCATTGTACCATCCATATTGTCAGAGTCCCCTGTGATTGATAAATGCCATTGAGATTTATAAAGCCATGGTATAAAATGCAAAAGGAAAAACTTCACAAAAAATTCATAATCCCCAAAACAACTTAAATCATATAGGGCTAAGTACCTCCGATTTTACTTGACAACATTGCTGAAATAATGGTCCGTGATTCTTCTCAGACTTAGAAACTGCATTTTTTATTACTAGTTAGAGGACTTCTTCCCCATAATGTATCAAAACATATAAAGACTGGAAGAACTAGCTAAAGATTTCTGCAATCACATTATAAAATGGTCAGGTTTACCAGAAAACTACCGATTAGTAACATTAATCTTATTTGTAGTATGAATATAGGATTGAAAATTACATCCTTCTGAAAAAACTATGGCAGCTGAATTTCTAAGATTATTGTGGGTGCCTATGTTAAAACATTATTGCCAAAATAAATTTAGGAAGGTTTTTGTATTTTAAAAAATGGTTAAATAAGGAGCCACATTAAACTCCCCCTTTCCAATATATGAATTTTGCTTCCAAAGTAATAGATGTCTAGCTCCAATTAGAATCAACCACTAGACTGAATCTCTGTTCTAGTTCAGAGATTGAAGTCTAGCACTGTCTGCCTACATTTCATTTACTAGGAGCTAAATTGGGCTCTTCCCTTTCAGTGTAAAAAAATCAAGATTCCAGACAGTCCACTATGTGCAATTCATATTTGCAATCAAGAAGTAACGGGGACACCCCCCCAATTCATTGCTAGCTTAAAAGCTGTGCATTGACTAGGTGAACGATACCTAAGATTGGTGCACTGACACTCCTGATGCGATCTTCAATCATTCCAAGAACCAGAAAGCCACATGAAGAAGCAAAGATGATGGGAAATTCAAGCAAAGGAAAGTTACAGAAAAGCAAAGAAAGCCAAAGCCAAAAGCAGGAAATAAAAAATTGACAGGAAGCAAAAGTAACAAAGCAGATGAAGTTGAACATTTGGGGTCCTGCTGTCTCTAGTTCAAAATATTCTACGGTGAGACCAGTGAATATATTTTTTAAAAAAGGATCCACAATGTATCATGCAGTTTTTAAAAAATTGCTTTCCATATGGAACACTCCTAAGTGAAAAAGAAAATAAGAATAAAATGCAGGCTGTTCCACTTAAACGCAAAATAAATCCCAGTAATATGTAGTTGATGTTTCTTTTTACAAAAAACGAAACAAAACTCTGCTTTAGACTCACTTACCAGCTTGATTTATAGAGAGCAGCCAGAGAACTTTGCTTTCCGCAGGGTTTGAAACTATTACTCAATATTTTAAATTGTCTAGGATATTAAAAGGGAGCATCTTAACACTCTGTAATTAAAGCAGCAGACATATGCATGTAGTCTACTTATTTCCGGGGCTCCAATATCAAAAGGTAATGGTTGCAGACAGATGTGCAAGGTCCATTATCTGACGTTCCACTGTATTTAATGGAGCCTTAGTCCCAGGCAGACATGCTTAGGGACAGGTTTTCCCTTTACACAGCCTTGCCAAGCATGATAGCTGCTAGCCTAGATGAAGCCATGCCCACAGAGCATTCGGCATATGGAATTTCAGCCTCCCCTGCAAATTGTCTAACGGTAGTCTTTGCAGGAGTAAACAAAATTCCATATTCTGTACATCCCAGTTGTTGTAATGGCTCACAATAAACATGACCAAGCAGAGTCCTGGGGTCTAAGCTACTTGGAAATCCAACTTTCCACCTTCTAGTAGGTGGAAACAGATTTCCTCCTTTAATTTAGCAAAGTCCTGGAAGCATCATACGATGTGCTTAGAAAAATGCTGGTTAAATTTGAACAGCTGTGTAAAAAAGAGCATCTAAAAATTAACTACTATAAAATGAAGGTCACTTTATTTGGCAAGAGGACTACCAAGTCCAGGTGGACTCTAGATGGTAACACCCTAAAGCAAGTACCCAGATTTAAATATCTAGGATTACTTATTGATGGTAAGTCATCATGGAAACCCCATCTGGAAGCAATTAAGCTAATATCTGGCCATTCTACTGGTCAGCTATATGGGTTCTTTCATTCAACGGGTGGGCAGTTAATCAAGCCAGCTTTTAAGATCCTTGTCTCTAAAATCATCGTCCAAATGCTCTACGGGGATGAAATATGGGGAATTGGTGTTAAATCTGAAATAGAGGTCCTACAGGCAGATTTGGGGCTTTCTTATGGGACATCGGCAGCCCACGTCAGAGCTGAGTTGGGCATCCCCTCGCTAGCAGCCAGAACTGATCTAGCCTATATGAGATAGTGGAGCAGGCTAAATGCCTTCGAGGAACACACTCTTACTAAGCTCTGCTGGTTAGAGCAACTAAGGACAGGGGGCTGGGCACAAAAGTGCCAAGATAAGCTTAGGGCTTATAGTCTTCAAATGGAGAGCTACTTGGCCTTTAGCCCACGTGACCTTAGAAATTGGATTTTTGATCAGGATACCAACAAAGGCGGAATATCCATCATTGCTCCGTTACTCTACTTGGTACCCCCAAATTTAAGACGAATCACCTTGAGACACTGACCTTCCCACAACCATGGAGGGCTTTTGTAGAATTAAAATTCCAACAGATGCCCTCAGCATATTTAGAGGGGAGAGATTGGGGAATTCCCCATATGGATTGCAAATGTATATATGGATGCATTCAGGCAGAGGACATTACACACTCCCTGCTGATTTGCCCCCTGTATACAACGCCCAGAGGAAATTTATATCACCAATTCTTAATTGGCTTCCAGGTCAATCTGCACAGGAAGTGACAGTTGAATTCCTAGCAGATAAACACCTATATATTACACACCAGGAAGCCTAATTTGCGCCGGCAGCCAAGAAGCTCCATTCCAGCTATGTGAATGCACTCCAATCTTAAATTTTAATGTTGTGAATTTCTTTTTATATTGTAAACTGCTGCAGGTTATGTTGTATGATTTTACATGAAAGTTTTCCTTAAATTCCCCATCCTCCATTGTAAAGGCCTTTGGCTATATACAATAAAAAAGACTGACTGCTATTAAGTAGCTAAACCCCAAGCTTTTATTGTTCTCCTCCCTGAAGTACGTACTCAGGCTCTGTATGCTGTTGTCTCCGTTGCCATTCACACGGCACGTACTTGGAGAAGGAGTACTGTATACCCCAGTATCGCCGTTGTGTGCAGGTCGAGGAAGCTTCCCTGGCAAGGTTTGGTATTTGCTGCTTTTCATGAACGGCTTATTCTGTGTTTTTGTAAAAACATTTTTTTAAAAAAAAACAACAACTCAGTATTTTTTTTCTAAAGTGCACAATATTCATTTCAATCAGAAGCAGATGAACTTTTTAGCTTTTCAGAAGAATCAGTGCTGGGACAATACATAGTTTTCTATGGCGGTACCAGGTTTCAGTGGAAAGTCCCCCAAATTATGCACACAGATTCCCAGGGAAAATCGCTCTTGTCGTGGTCATTTGAGGTAACAATTGGGGAAAGGAGGCAAGGTGTGGACCTGTTCTGAATGATGCTACTGAGTAGGAAACATCTGACAATTGCAAAATCCAGAAAGATGAAGACATTAGCAAGTGCATCAACTTGTTTAACTGTGTTGTGGGTCACCAACAGAATGCATGCTCTCCTTTCTATACTGTTTTATTCTTGTGTGCTGCTATTTTCTGAATCACTTTTGATATTCTTGCATGAAATAAATACCACCACCTATTGGGCCTGGAGCTAAGCACACCCCTAAGCTCACAATTGCCTCCATCATCTCCAGCACACAGAACTTTCTCCCCCGCACTCTTTGCAGCACATGAAGAGCACTTGTTTTCTTTGAAGCCATGGGGAATTCATGGCTCTGCCTTTGTGGAGAAGCAAGGAATGGCATCATCATATTTAGCTCAATCGCACTGGCATGTGTCTTCATCCAGCTGCCCCCAAGGAAAACTTGCTTATAACTGAAGATCAAAAAGTTGAAGCTTAACTAGTTCGCTCAAACTTATTGGCATATTCACTCTCACAGAGAGGCATTCAAGGGGAAAACAAAGAAGAGAAGAACCACAACATAAAATGATGATTATGTTAAGTAAATGTTAAAATGGAGTTAATATACCTCTTGGGCTACATCACGTTCTACTGGTTTCGCATCTACATGCTATGAAGTTGCAGGAAATGTGAAGGAGAGAAAGTAACAAACAAAATGTTAGTGTCAAATGGAACGTGACATTTTTAGTCTAATTTCTAGTGATCCTCAGCAAGGACAATAGCAGATTTATTTTCTCCTCAGTATAGAGCGCCATGTCGACCTGTCATTACTGCGTGTCTCATCCCTTCTAAATTTATAAATACATCTCAAATACAGCTTCTACAGAGGCTAATAGAATTTGTTTCATTGTTTTCTACAGGCAGTGTGTACAGGGTTGCCTCCAACATTAGCCCTCTTCAGAGTAAACCTATTGAAATTAATGGACATGACCTTATGTAAGATAGATAGATAGATACTTTATTCGGCTATAAGCCCACAAGGACCTTATGTAAGACTCAGAGGGGTATGTCCCACTGTGTCTAAGGAAGTGCTTTCAAATTCTGGCATATAAAATACTTGTTTGTTTTATATACAAAAACTGTTTGAATACTTGCAATAATTAACACAAAGTGCACAGAAGTGAGTTGCTGACAGGTTCGAAGGATGTGCGGTTTCTAGGCAGAAGCCGAAATTCTTTGCTCAAGTGCATAATGGTTTGTACACTTGAGCCAAGTGGTAGACTTGGCACTCTTAGATAGAAATTTGTGATGTATTGCCGTAAATTCTAGTGTTTGCACATCCAAATTATATACCCAGTAAATGCCCAGAATATGATGAAGAAGGAGAAAATAGACCTCTGAATTCTGGAATAACTAGAGAAGCTAGACCTTCATTCATTTGCCATATATAACATTACAAAACAGACTACAAACATAAAATGAAAAACTCACATTAAACATGCTGAAGAAACACCGGAAGTAGTTCTGGGTTAGCCACATTCCGTCTAAATACTATTAGATTGATGCATCAATTTGAAGGTGACAGTTTTTAACAACAACAAGTAATGACCACCTTCAAACGGAGTGCAATTTGAGTGTTATGCAGAATTCAATTTGGGCAGACTCTGACTTGTATTGCACAGATATATTGGTCAGAATACACCAGCAGTAATTGCTGTGGTAGAATACTGATTGGGTTTGGTGTTGCACAGACCAATCACATTCCTTTGATCTCAAAATTCAGAAAAGAACAGAGTGGAATGACTCAGCTGTTAAGAATTTTCTACATGCAATCCACAATTATAAGGCAAAGCAAAGATTTCTGAGCCAACCTTTTCCAAGGATTCACTCTGCAAGTCTTCAAGACTACTTGATATTTTTTTCTGAGGCACCCTTAAAGTGAGAAAGGCAACAATTAATGCACGCACGCACACACTGAGCAGGAGTAACTGGGCAATCTGATTTCACTATCAAATAACCTGCAATCTTAAGGTCTAGTTTATACATGAGGGTCACAGGTAAGTTCTTACTTGCGCAAGCATTCCATGCTCTCCCCATTAAGTTTTAAAACATGTCCATGTGTGATTTGCTGTCTCAGTTTGTTATACTGTACATCAAGGTGGTCAGCAGCCAGGGTGAGATCAGCACAGTGGAGCTACTGCTACATGCTAATGGGCCAGCAAATGTAATTAAGGGCTTTTAATGTGATGGGATGCATGTGGAATGCTCCCCATCTACACATTAAGCTGCATAACATCTAAATTGGGCCTGAGGACCAGATGTATGATGCTTTTGACAACTGGATACTTCCATAGGCCTGAGTGGATCTTCTTGTTTATCATTCAGAAATGAAACAGAAACATCAAACCAGTAACAACTGTGTGTCAGGTCAACTATTCAATATGGGATTTGGCTTTATATTTTTATCCCTGGAGGGAAAGTCTCATTCAGTTAAAATGGCCAGGCCTGAATGTAGGGAATCTCTGATTGCACTGGATTTCTCAGGGTCCTTTGAACTGGAGCTGTGGTTGCTCATTTGGGGGAAAGGATCCCCATTCAAAATGTCTAGGATAACTTGATTGGTAAATGTTGACAGCATTGTTCTTCTTACCTATGTTGGACTTCCAGGCTTTGTCCGTTTGCAGAAAACAGGTTATTTGAAGGAACTGGGGAGCTTCCGCTGTTAATCGTAATGGTAAACAGAAGCACACATTTTAAAGAGCAGGCTTTTTGATGCATTCTAAATTTAACTGTTTTGCCCCAATTGACCACATGTTCTTGACACAAAAGCAAGTATTTCAAAGAATGTTTTACAATATGAAAAAAGAGTGTTCTGAGAAACACATATTTAACAAAGAAAAATTGTTCTTGCCTCATTTCCAGCATTTTTTTTTGTGGAGGAGGAGGCAACATAGGTAGATTCAATTCCCCTGGAGGTACCTGTGTAAAAAGAATTTTATTTTAAGTACTTTTTAGTATGGGTATGGGAAGAAAAAAATATAGAATAATGGAAAAAATAACCAACCAACCTCTGGTTTATATAGTTCTATTTGGGGCTTATTCATGGGATTCCATTTTCTTAAAGTTACTTCAATATCATCTTCACTGCTTCCACACAAAACTCTTTCTGAAGTTCCTAAAAGGATTGGTATTTAAAATTGTGCATGGCTAGAGGATTCCATATATACATACACAGACCAAATATCACTGACAGCCTAAAATTATCAATTATTCAATCGAGCAGCCAACTATTCATAGTATTACAACAGAAGGATTCCAACAGACAGAACCAATAAAATTATTATTTAGAAAGTAAATTTCCAACACGTCTTGCTAATTACTCAGTTCAATATTTAGATGCATAGAATATTTTATTTTAGATGTGTCTCTCTAAACATGATAAAATTTTGAAATTTAGAGCAGAGCATGGTTAAAAGATGTTTTTAGAAAACAAAAACAAAAATTCACAATGACTCTTAACATATATAGGTCTAATTCATACATCCTCATTCACAGCCCCTTTTAACAGGTGGTGGTATGGAACTATGTGTCAAGCACAGTGAAAGTTCAATCTCTTCAGGCTTTGAGATATTCCAGTCAATGAAACAATGGTCATGTTTGCATGTAATTCAGCCACAGCTTCATATGAACAAACTGACTCCTGGGGAGGAGACCATAGCTGATTTGCTTCTGGTCTTCCTAGGTCTGCGCAGCTTAGCATGTTGTCCAAACATAGGATCATAATCTTACCATGATGTGCAAACCAAGCTGGTAATTCACAGCTGACAACACGAAGCAGACACATATATCCAACTAAGTAAAATTTTGCAAATCTCACAGAATACCCAAATGTCATTTCAGATACAAGATTGTGGCTTTCAGCTTCTTTAGAAATGGTTTCACTTCAAAACATGGCTTTTAGAATTTACAAGGTGGGTCATACAATGATAATAAGCAAGAGAATCGCTTCAGATGGTGTTTGCAGAGAGCAGTGAACTGGTGTCCCCAAGCCCCTGTTCACTCGCCATACTGTCCTCAGTCACCCCAGCTGTTGCCAGCACCCACCCACCCACCCACCCACTCACTCACCCACTCAGCAAGGCTCTCTGCTGCCCCACCCTCATCACAGAGGAAGGGCCAAGGCAGGCCCTTTCTAAGGATAAGGTATTCTGACAGAGGTGGCCAGAAAAATGCCTGTATTGTTGCTTTGCTGCGGCAGCTTAAAATGTTGTTTAAACTTAGTAACTAGTTCAATGTTGCTTTAAATTAGTACAGTAAGGAAGGAGAGCAAACCAAAAGAGATTCAGATCCCTCTGTGGAAGATACATATCTAAGGGAGGATACTTACCCGTGTTCCTATATCTCTAGAAGGAACATCTCAACTGTTTCACTCCAAAATGCTAGCTTTGTACAACTAGAAAGAAAAGCTATTAAGTTTATATATATAACATTGGCAGGGAAGAAGGGACTGGAATGTCTGTGTCTGCACTGCACTGGGTTGCTTCATTTCAGACCCACCAATTAAGAGATAATATTTGGAATAGATTGTATAAACAGTAAAAAAAAAAAAGGAGGATAATTTTAACTGCGATTAAAACTTTAGTTGAATAACAAACTGATTAAATTGATTCAGGCAACACTTAAAAATCTCTCATTACCAACGCTCAAAAGAAAAGGGTATTTAAATTTAGTACTACTTAATTAGTTAAAATGAGCAGGAAGTGTAATAAAATCAAGCAGGTGTCTAGCTCCTATTGACTTTATTTGTATTCAGCATTCTGGTACATGTCATTTATTTCAATGTTAGGTTTAGTTTATAATTCTTAGCTTTTAATTCCTACACCATTTAATTAAAGTTTTTCTTACTTTGTTTTTTAGTTAAGGGCTCAGGTCAGCTTTCCAATTCTAGCTGATGTGGAAGGAAAGGGATATGATCAACTTATTTTTCACAATCTAAAACAGTTGTGCATACATTAGCTAAATGTTCTGTAGTTAATTAAAGCAAACTGGGTCGCTGTGGCAAGCATGCTCTTTAAAGTTACATTATGTCACTGGAAAATATAACTGTGTGGAATAAAATGTTGCCTAATCCCATCTATTTCACATATTAGAGAGTGCAAGATAGGTTACAAAACAGGAAAATTACTTCCAGCTTCTCATATGTCTTTTGTATAGAAAAGATCAGCAATTTCAGATGGGCTTCTTGCTAGATCTCATGTTTAAGAAAAGCAATATAAGGCCAAGCACTGTCCCCCCGCAAATAACATTTTAAAGTCAATGATTTAAAAATAGCATCTCAGGCTTATCATCTCAACAACCACCACATGTTTAGTAAAATCTGTAATGATAAGACTGAAACTTATTCAGTCATAACAACTGAGGATGGATGAGAAATAATCATAAATGAAAGAGTGGAGATCTCAGAAAGCCATTCCTCTCTCCATTCCCACACATTTCCTTTAAGCTTCAAAGGAGCAGTCACTCTGAGTTTAAAGGATCCTTGTAGGGTAGGGGATGTAAAAGCATGTTCAGTGGATGCTGGGCCCCATTGTGCTTTATATATATTTTATTCACTTATCTTCTTGGCCGGGTTATTCTAAATGCAGACAGGAAGTATAACATTTCATGAGGCTGTCTAGTCAGGCAAGGGAAGATGCTTTCATAGGCAACTTTTCGAAATAAGTCTCCTAACAAGAAAAATGAATTATTCCTTCTTGGACATGAAAAAATACTTGCATGACTTATTAAGGATAAACAGCTCATAATGCAGACAATAAATTAACTTTCACTATCTGCTTTGCCAAATCATATGAAGATTTGAAAACGTGTGTGACACCACCAGCCTAGGAAGAGGGGCAGCTGCACTGTAACAAGTTAGACCACCCCTCCATCTTGCTCAGTATTGCTGACTGTCGTCAAGATGGACAGGCTGTTACTGTGTGTTTCCCAGAAAAAAACCCAATGTATTCAGGACCATACATGGAAGTTACATGTGGTATGGGCTGAATGCTCAAGAGCTTTCTTAACACTGCCAATAAGAACTAGAAGCCAGGATTACTCAAACTGACTTCCGAAAAATACAGATCCGTTACCAGTAGCCAGCTGTTCTGTGTTTGCCACATTTACAAGCAGGTAAGCTCTCCCAGGTGATGACAGCAATGCATTGGTCCTATATGTAACTAGAACAGAAGCTTCATTGTCAGCTGCATGTATTGGAACTGATTTTGACAGTGCAGAGTGTCTCTGAACATTGACTACTCCAAGAACTCTGTTCTTAATGTCAATGAATTTTGTGTTATAAAAGCATCAAGAAACACCATTCTTTGACCCCCCCCCCCCCAAGGAAGAGGGCTTCCACAAACACATGCTGATGACCATAATTGTATGTATCAAAAGGCAGAGCCAAGCTGTATTAGTCACGGACAAAGGGGAGGGACATAGCCCCACACGAGTTAATCCCCACTTCTCAAGTTTACGTATGCTGTTGTGGCAGGTCAATCCCATTCAAGAGTCTATGGAATGAAACACTGGGATATTTGCTTATCCTAAAGAAGTGACTGGAATGAAGTCGACCATTGGTTAAATACCCAAGATCTATTCACTCAATATGCTAACAAATACTTAATGTGAAATCTTTCAATGTAGTAACTACTCCAAAAGGCCTAATTATGAAGTTATTCTATGCTTAAGAATTGCCACCTATTTACTATTAACTACAGTAAATCAAGCAAAGCATCACCATTAACTAACCGACTTAGCAGCTTGGAGGAGAAATGGAGAGGAAAGAAGCTTGTTGGGGAACATAAGAATGGCGACGAAGAAACTGTGTATATTATGGTTCTCCACCACAGGAATGTATCTTGGACACTTGCAGCTACTGGTTAGTGAGCTTAATCGTGAGTCCCAGTTTGGACAACATGCTAAGTCAAACCTTGACTTAATGGCATGTCAGCAAAAAGGACCAGAAAGGAGCAAAGCAGCTGGAAATTCTTCTACTGGAGCCCACATATTCAGAGTTTCGCTAAGGCATTGTTTGGATTACTGTGTCACACAAACCAGGTCTCTGCCTTTCAAGGGCTGCTCTCTCAGTTTCCCCTCATGACCCTTTTCTGAATATTAAAATTAAAACTCTTTGTTAGAATTGCCTCATAAAGTTTTGGAAGCTCTTCCACCTGATGTATATCCACCAATCATACCTTGTACTGCTATCATGATCTCTTTCACTCTTCGGTACTGACTTAGCAATACAGTTAACTCTTCTATTCGGCGGTCCTGAAAAGGAAGCGAAGAGAAGTAAAACAGACAGATTTGAATTGTGTCAGGATTTCAGTATACAGGAATCTACATATACTGGGAATAAGGTGAGGCCCATGAGACCTTTCCTAGTCCCTACAGCCTTGAGACTTGTTGCTGTATGATGATTCACTCACAAGAAAAGAGAAAGAAAGCTGAACCTGGAATCTGTCCCTCTTATCACATATTTCTACTGTAGTTACACATAAGTGTGGACCTTGAGGTCCCCGAATGCTCTTTGTGCTGGCAGGTAAGAAGAAAAGAGGTGAAAGAGGTCATCAAATCCTTCTCCACGTCTGTATCTGGCAGCCTTACAGACCTTGAGGCCAGTGGGTTTCCTCAGGATTGGGAACAATCTTCAGGACTGTTGTCAAAGAGTGAGAGTCTGTTGAAGCACACAGGGTCTAGTGTGAGACAGAGCGGGAATGAGTGGAATGCTATTAGTGAAAAATAGGGTGGGAACTGTTGCAAAGACCATTCACTGGTTGCTTAATCTGTTTCTCTTCTGGGTTTCTTTGGGGGGAAATATTGTTTGTTGTTATTGTAGTCTTGCTTTCATATTATGACGAAGCAGTTAATTTGTTGATTATTGGATGCCTTTATATGATTTTGTGATTTTTTATATATATTGCTGTTTTTCTCCATTTCCTTTTATTTCTTTGCCCCTGCTCTTGTAATGAAAATATTCAATGTACAGTGGGCTATAAATAGTGCAAATAAATAAATGCTTTTATCATATTTAGCTTGTTACATGTTGCAGGCATACCCTTGCCTCATTTTGTCGAAATCGTGCTGATGTCAATCATATCGGGGGTGGTGGCACATGGCCCCACACACCTCCACTCTGTGCTTTAGGAAATATTATCAGCAGGGACAGCCTGCCTGTATATTGGCACCCTGTTAATGGAGTCCAGCAATCATTTTTCTCCCCAGTCATGAGACACCACCTGCTTGAGGTCGTTTCCAGTGATGGAAAGTTGAGAGGGGTCAAGGCTATCTTATGATTAAATTCTCCCCATGGCACTTCCTTCATGAAAATAGGTGTGACAAGAAAGTGTGAGTCATAGGAAAATTCAGGGCACCAAGGCCTACAGTTTAAACTAGTTACAGCTTTCCATAATGGTCAGACACGATATGAAGGGCAATTTACTCACTGCTGGGCATTGAATAAAACACCTCTCACAATCCAATACCTTCCCCAGTAAAAGCACCAGGAATAATCAGATATATTCCACGGAAGGGGACAAAAAGAATACTTGTAACATTGCTGTTTCCATTTTTTATTTTTTAATGTACAGTGGTACCTCGGGTTAAGTATTTAATTCATTCTGGAGGTCTGTTCTTAACCTGAAACTGTTCTTAACCTGAAGCACCACTTTAACTAATGGGGATTCCCACTGTGCCGCTGGAGCACAATTTCTGTTCTCATCCTGAAGCAAAGTTCTTAACCTGAGGTACTATTTCTGGGTTAGTGGAGTCTGTAACCTGATGTGTATGTAACCTGAAGTGTCTGTAACCCAAGTACCACTGTATCAATATAATTTTACATTTTAAAATCAAACTACTATCTTTGGGGAAAAGAAACAGCATGCAAGCAACAATGGGGAGCCCTGGTGCTGCTGGTTGAGTAAGGCGTCCCGATTTGCAGTCCCCTTAAAAACACTGATGTTGAGCTCTTTGCAAACAGGGTAGCAGGATTGGGAGAGGGCACTTTGGCCAAGCTCTACAATGCAGGAGCTGTTGCACAGTGGAGGGACCACAGCTCAGGAGCAAAGAAAGTGCTTTGCCTGCAGAAGGTCCCTGGTTCAGTCCTTGGCATCTGCAGGTAAGACAAGGGAAGAGTCCCATCTGAAATCCTGAAGAGTCACTGCTCATCAGTGTAGGCCAGAGATGGGGTGGAGCCTGTGTCCCTCCAGATATTGTTGGGCTACAACTCTTTTATCCCTGACATTTGGTCATGCCGAGGAGGCTGATGGGGGCTACAGTCCAACAACGTTTGGAGGCCCACATCTTCCCCATACCTGGTGTAGACCATACTGAGCTAGATGGAGTCTGTGGCCTGGCTCAGAATAAGACAGCTTTCTATGCTCCTTGGAAAAAGATGGTGGGCAAATGCATTTGGAAGTTGACTATACACTAGTGGCCAAAATGATGTATACCTTTTGGAAAAAGTGTATTTCCGAGGTTTGATGGCTCATAATACCACTTTATTGGAGAAATGCCTTTCAATGGAAAGATAATTTAATGAAGAATGTAACGCAACAAAGTTTGTTCCATTATCTGTATTCTATCAAAATTTCTAGCCAAATAACCAGAAAAAGGAACTACAATTTGCTTAGGTTGATATGCAGTAGCTTTCCTTCATTTGAATGTAGCCAATGAGCATGAGTGTTTAGAGAGCCAATCAGGTGTCATCTTGTGTTACGAGCCGTCAAACCTCAGAAATACATTCTCCAAAAGGTTTCCACCATTTTGGCCACTAGTGTATGATCTGTTCTCATGACCATCAAAGCAAAGGGTTCGTGCTGTGATGTTGTTATTATTATCTGTATATGAAGTAAGATTACTTTATGTACAGGGAACAACCAATAATTTAGGCACATCCAATTGAGAAGTGACTGCGTGCATGTGCATGGAGCCGAACCTGAAAGGGACTTTAAAAATGGTAAAAGCATCCCTAAAGAGCCCAGAAAGGGCAAAAGGGCACACAAACAGTGCCTAGCAATCCCACAAGCATTTGCAAGTGCAATCCCAGGAGACCCTGCACCAATTGTTGAGGCCTGTGGAGAGTTTGATCAAGGAGATTTGGAGGGAGCAATTGTGGTGGAGTTTGGTAAGTGCTGTTGGTTTTTTAAAGGGGTTCCCAAGGGTTTAGAGGGTGTTTGCAGGCATTTCCAATGGTGTTTCAAATGTGTGCAATTTCACTTAATACACGGTGCCTTGGAACGTAACTCTCACGTAAATGGGGAGTTGCCCATATATAAACGATGATCTTCTCAGTTTTTAGTTTTTTCTGCCCCCCCTTTTATCTGTAAGCTGCTTTGAGTCCTAGCCTGGGAAAAGGAGGCATATACAACAACCAACAACCAACAACCAACAACCAACAACAACACTTAACGGTTGCACTTTTCTTACCTTTTCTTGATTTGCAGCCAATAATGATTCCATTCCTACTTTCAAACATTGGACCTCTTGATCTAAAAGAAATGTTTCAGAAGGAAAAAAAGGAGGTGAAAATACACATACATTGGTACCTGTCATTATAGTATACAAACTGGTAACATTATATCAGATGTGCAATCATAACAATACTTTCGGCAATCTTCTCAAAGCAAAACAAAAAACTGTGCCAGTGCCTTACATCTCTGTGCCTCTGTTTAAATTATGCAATGTGGTAGCTCTTGTCACCACAGGGCAAGCACTTTCTGTTGGTTCTACGTGACACATTTTTATCAGGTGAGATCTTTCTACATCACTGCAGAAGTCTCTTGGAATGAGATAAAAACAACCTCCCTGAATAAATGCATTTAGAATGTTATGTGCCACCCTTCAGTTCCACTCACTTCCAGGGTGCCTAAAAAACATACAAACAAAAACCAGTAACATTCACAGATCGACAATGAGCTGGATGCAGAGATGCAAGAGCTGAAATTTGTGCAAGCTGCCAGTTTCTTTTGCCAGTTCCACCCTCCCACTGCATCACAAACTAGGTCTTTCCTGAGGTCCCCTACTTGATGCTCAGGTATGGCATGTTCAAGGAAAACAGACATGACACACTACAGTAAGGAAGTTACATAATGTTCTAATTTCCTGACGGCTAAAAATATGGATTTTTCTTGGCCTCCAACTAAACCATGGCTTATCATGAACAAGGAGTGCTCTAGTGAATGCTGCTGAAATCGCTCCTGACACACTCCTTCCATATAATGAGCAGGAGCAACAAAACTTTGGTTACTGTCGTGTTCTAACCAGTGCTCATGGTTTGTTTCTCTTCCAACAAACCACGATTTTAAGTGCTAGGGAAAGGGCACAGTGGAAATGACTCACTGTTTGTTGAGGCACGCAACGGGTCAATGTGCTTAATGTGCTATCCGAATACAGCCACTAAACGGAATGGCCATTTTTAAAGTTTTTGTGATTGAAACATTTAATGACCAGCATCTTCAAGCACTTGCTGATATTCAGGTGCAAAAAAAAAAAAAATCTATGGAGTGCAAAAACTGTTGTTTTATAAACACTTCTAGCAAAATAAGAAGCACTACAACTAGCTAGATGGCTGGTTTCAAAGCCAAAGTAATTACCCTCTGACAGAAAACAAAGTGTTCTGCACATATCTCATTATTTAAAATAAAACCGTGGACCTTTCAAAAATAGTAAATTGCATAAGACATTGGATGCAGAGGCTTGAAAACTATTGATTGGTAGAATATAGATTTTGTTGCTATTTGCATTCATCTATCTCCATTGTATAGGGACGCAGGTGGCGCTGTGGTTTAAAGCCTCAGCGCCTAGGGCTTGCCGATCGAAAGGTCGGCGGTTCGAATCCCTGCGGCGGGGTGCGCTCCCGCTGCTCGGTCCCAGCGCCTGCCAACCTAGCAGTTCGAAAGCACCTCCGGGTGCAAGTAGATAAATAGGGACCGCTTACCAGCGGGAAGGTAAACGGTGTTTCCGTGTGCGGCTCTGGCTCTGGCTCTGGCCAGAGCAGCGATGTCACGCTGGCCACGTGACCCGGAAGTGTCTCCGGACAGCGCTGGTCCCTGGCCTCTTAAGTGAGATGGGCGCACAACCCCAGAGTCTGTCAAGACTGGCCCGTACGGGCAGGGGTACCTTTACCTTTACCTTATCTCCATTGTATGGCGAAGGAAACCAGCGGTGGGGGAACACTTTTTGGACCAAAAATGTGCAAAGGGCAAAAAGCAGCAAAAGAGACTCTCACCTTTGTACAACAGGCTGCGTTCCAGTCACTCAAAAGCCAGGGGCTTACACACACACTCATTCACACACTTCTCCAATTAGGCAAGCGGGAGGCATCATCACAGTTCAAGCATACATTCCAGCCACACAAAAGCACTGGAGGGCAGGATTAGTGAGAGTCTCCAGGGCCAGTTACAGGAACCTGGAAGACCACAACTGGCCCCTGGGCCTCAGGCTCCACACCCCTGTACCAAGTAGTGCAAAAGAAATCTTAGTCCGTGCTAAAGCCATTTACCAAACAGTAGCAGATGCTTTTTAATTAGGGCCTCACTTTCTAACTGCCTTATACCCTACTATCATCAACAGGCAAAAATTAAGTTTTGGTTATTAGCTCTCAAGTCTTCATATGGGAGTCACTGTCTGCATTTCCCCATTAAGAATATATACCGTGTGAATAGGTTGTACCCTTCAAAGAGAAAAACTTCTGGGAAGAAGTTGAAGTTTTGTACGCATTCATTAGATCGTTTTTTGTTTGCTGCAGACATGGAAGTAACTTTAGAGCTAACAGTCTTTGGTTTGGGATGAAGATACAGCTGACTGAGAATGCAGGGACTGATTTGACTACAGCAGTTGTCCTAGCAACACACATTCCTAGGTGTTCTAAACAAAACTATCCCAAATCTTAGGCATTTTTAAAATAGTAACATTTCAAAATAATAATTTGCAAAGATGGCAATGTGACACACAAGGAAAAGAAGAATAGTGTTGCAAAAATATTAGTACAGGGAGGGGGAGAATTAGTATTCAGTAGTTGTTTTTTTAAAGAAATAAAGTTTAGATTATCACAGCTGTACTGCAAATCTAGTGATGGGAGCGATCCAATTAGTGGGTTATGTGTTTTAATGATATTTTAGCAGGCAGTGGCATTTCCACATAGATGTGGCTTGGACAGACACAGTTTTTGCTTTTCTTAAAGCCACACTTAACAACAAGCAAGGCACAAGCACCCAGTCAGATTTAAAGGAGGAAAAAAGACTTTTAAAAGAGCTATGTCAAGGTTTTCTCACTTTTATGAAGACTTCTTCAAAAAGAAGGTATATCCACAATTAAGATGGAAATATTTAAAATGCTAGGTCTTGAAGGTTTGGAAGAAAATCCCCCTTTTCAAAAAGGGTGGGGGTAAAAGCTGTGCACGAGCAATGCATCTTTTGTATACTTTTTTGGTTTTAAATATACAAATGTCTATTCTGGAGTCCACCAACTTTGACAGAGCCTCTTTAATGCCCATTTTCTGTTCACTTACGCAACATTGGAGATTTTGTGTGAGATAATAAATCTGACTGTATTAAAGCCATTCTGTCTGCGGTAAGCAATGAGATATTCATCCCGCATGTTACGATTCAGCAGTCAACTACAGAGCCAACATTGAATGATTATTGCTGCAGAAGTGCACTTTAGGTATAATTTGTGTGTGAAAAGTAATAAAGCGAAATCTTAGGGCTTACGTTTTTCTTTTAGCCTTCGCCTATACACTTCCTCTACGGTGGGAAATGAAGAGAGTCAAATAAGGTATGCAGAAAGAACACAGATTAGAGACTGTATGCAATTTTATCAGAACAGGCATTCAGAAATAAAAGATACAATTTGAGATGACCGCTGATCTCTATCAGTGCTCAAACGCTGAAAACGCTTTCTTGTTAAGAAATGCAACAAACTCCATTTTTGGCTCATTAAGAGTAAACATCTTCGAATGTATGATCACTCAACACTATCAGGTTTAATGGAGCTTATAAATACTACTGAGTATTTAGAATGGCAACCCAAGGCATTTCAAATATTTGAACCTTCCTCCTTTTGGAATCAATGGACTTCAGCAGGAAACAAGCTTGCTGACATTCCCCAGTTACTGTTAGAGAAATAGTAACACATGCAAACCCTATTATACCAAACATGCATAGACACTACAAACAATGGAAACCAATACCAAAAGCTCAAGGCTATATAAACAAACAACATAATATCTAATGTGTGTCAATACATCTTTGAATGGATCTCACCTAAAAAGAGTTATTTACCTTTCTCAAAGTAACAAATGGATTGATTTCTACTAGAGAGAGCCAGCCATTCATACATGAAATGGTAGGCTGAAGGATTATCATACTGGATTGTCAAAGCTCAGTCATCACTTTGGTAAGAGATAGCCTTAATAAATGCTGCACATTGCAAATAGCTGTTCATATTGACCAGTATACCCTGCTACTCATATTAACCATTTATTGAAAGCAATCCGCTGCAGAGCTGAAATTCATAGCACTGCATAGAATTGCCCTATGAAGTCCTGACATTGATAGAATAGCAAGGGAAAGAGGAACAGTAAAAAGATAGAGAGAAAGGCAAGATTTATTCTCTGTTTTTTATTATTAAAAAAACCAACCAGACTCCATATGTTTGACATTAAAGCCACTCTTGGACTTCTACCTGGGTGACCTAGGCTCCTCCAGTAAAATGGGTTACGTGGATTAAAGTACTTATTGTAAACAGCACTGTATGCTTAAATGTACTATATAACAGATAATAATAATATTAGGATACAGGGATAAAACTGCTGTGTCAATTTAGGAATGCTTTAAAAGAAACTTTCATAAAAAGAGCAATCACATTTTGGATAACTGAGAAAAAAATAGGCCACAAACAGAGGATTACAAAACAATCTTTTTGGCACCTACACTTCCTGGAAAATATTTCCCCTAAATGAAATAAGCCATACCACATTCTCCATTTGAGAATGGATAACAGTAACAGAACTGAAGACAAAACATTTTGATAGCAACTTTGCTATTCCCCCATCATTACCTCTTTCTGCAATTTCATTATTTCCCGATGTCCTCGAGATTTGACTCTGTAATCGTTCAATCTCCGAGTCTTTTAGAGCTAACTGTTCCTGAAGCTGTGCGATTTCAGCCTGAAAGAACAGATTAACATTAGCTTTCTTTTCATCTCTATTTCATCCAAAAAATTAAATTACAAAGAACCACTATAGATTATTTTCTCTAATGCATGTTAGAAACACAAAAACTTCAGACAAAGCATTTTTATGCTGTTATTATTTTTGGAACACTGCACCCAAATCTTCTCTTGCCCTTTGCTCCTTGACACCCACAACTTTTATTGCAAAACGATGAAACATAGCAAAACGATGGAAGTAAGTATATTCTCTTTGGGGAGGTGAGAAAACTTGTCTAGGACCACATGACATTTTAAAGGAATTGCAGGCCTCTTTTGAGTTTACACTGCATGACAAACTTGGATTGTCTCTGCATAATATGTGAAATGGTTGTGTGGCTTACTTTGGTTGCTTTCAGTTTCCATTCATACTGGGTCCTTTCATTTTCCAGCTCTTCAACCTTTATTTTTAGGTGTTTTAGTTCCTGTAATAAGTTCTGCAAAGGGATTGGAGAGAGAAAACACATTTACTCGTGAAACTGGACACGTGGGTGAAATTGTCAAGTGACTGCACCCATCTCAATAAAATAAAATTACCCCAGGCCTGACTGCTGATAGAGAGCAATCTTGAATTGGTAGTCTGTTAAAATGAACTCTCTTTTACTAATAACCCCAGACAGCTGTCAAGGAAAGAACAACCTTGAAGGTCTAACTAATTACAGTGATTTGAAGCCATGGTTTAACTGGCTTTGCAAACCAGTGTTTTGAAGGCATGTTTCATCAGCATCAACTAGAGAACATGTAGCCAGCATGATGCCAAAGAACCACATAGCCAATCAAGAGAGTCAGGGATGCTAGCTTATGGGGGTTGAGCTGTTTTGAGCCCCCTATATCCTTTAGGAGTCTCCTCCCCAATGCTGAGGGGACGGAGGAGGCTAAGCGTGTTGCAACTTCATTGGCCAGCATCTCCTCCTACCATGGAAGGAGGCTGAGCACGAGAGAGGAGGTGCCGCCAGCCACTGAAGCCATGCTGCACACTCAGCCTCCTCCCGACAATGTGACGTCATGAACATGATGTTACATGCATGCAACGCCAGGCCCCCTTCATCTTTGGTGCAAGTTGGTGCCTTTGAATAGAATCAAAAGCTTCATGTTTGCTGCTGCTTTTTTTTAACCGGCTCGTTTTTTTAACTGTCTCATTTCAATGCTCTGTCTCTGACAATTTTTATGTCATCTGAGGAACTGCTTTAAATCTGGCATACAAGTTCGAATCAGTGAGTGGTACACACACAAAATTCTCCAGAGCAGCTGACTCTGCTAGTTAAATGGATGAGCCACACAAGTGATTTTTATATTCCTTCCCTTTCTGAATAGGAGTTCAACCCAGTTCAGAAACTAGATTTCCAACTGCTTGAACTGTTCAGAACTATCTTCTTAACAGCACCTTTCTCAGGAACCACAATCACATCATGTTCTTTTGTGTTTATATGTGCTTGCAGATGAAATCTTTTGGGTCTCTTTCTTCCAGACTGGCTATTATTATTTATTAAAATCTGTATACCACCCTTCATTCAAAGATTACATGGTGGTTCACAACATAGGATGTGTTCTTCTGTCATTGTTGGGCAACCAATATCTGGAACACACTTAAAGGAAGGTAATGGCACAGAAGAGAAAGCCACCACAATTTTCTATTTTATTTTTTAAAAATCAAACATGAACTGACTTAAAACGTATTACTGTATCTCCAAAATGTGATTCTACAAAATTCAGAAGACAAACACGGCAACATGAACAAACCAAGCTGCTAGTAAGTCTTTAAACGAGCTTATGTTAGGCATACCACTGTCATTCCTCTTCTGTTCAACTTCATCAGCTTAACCAAAGTAGCTTTCAGCCTGACATGTGAAGTGGTTTCTGATCAAACACAGCAAAGGTTTGTTCTATAAATTCCAGAAAGCCTTCACTGAAGTGCTTGTTATGCAGGATAAGCAATCAAAATTTATGGGGTTTAAACAAAGAAACACATGACAGAGCATTCACCATGCCTCTCCCCCTTCATTTGATCCTCTTAGAATGCACACAATAAGCAAAAATCATATGCCTATGATTTTAAGACACTCCAAAGCTCATTTTCCTAAATGAAAGCCTGCAGCCAAAAATATACATGGCCCTGAGGGAAGGGGGTGGCTTGTTTGTTTTTAATAGGGTGTTAATATAAAACAGGAAAGTTCTAAATGCAAGTTGTCTATTAAATATATTAAATAACTTATTCCAATTAAAAAAACCCCACTAATTGCTAAACGTAACAATCCTTTATTGCCCTTGGGTGCTGTAGAAAATCAGGTTTACTATACTGAGCAGTTATGTGGAAAACTTTCTGAATTATTTTCCCTTATAGCCACCCAAAATGGCTGCATATAAATTTATGATGATGATGATGATTTCATGAGGCAAGAGTGCTAACTTCTTGAAATGAAGAGACCTAGACTACCCCTCTCTCCTTGAGAGGTCCCTGGGTCTATCCTTATATGTCTTTTCATGATCCTTAGATATAATCACATATAAATCTGTACATACTCAGTTTGACTCCTTCCCTCCTATACTGAAAGTGTATCCTTTTTTCTGGGCATTAGCAAACCTTCCACGTATGTCATATGTGACAGACAAAGAACAACGAAGAATAACCATGTAACCCACAATCAAGGTGCCTACCTGCATTTATCCAACCAGACCATCACCAAAGCATCCCACAATACATACAAAAGACTGTTGAACACCATGATAAGTACCAGTATCTTGTATGTTAGGCCAACTTAGCTGCAGCACAATTTAAGCAGCCCTCCTAATTTTACATGGAGCAACTCCTGAGAAAATCATTCCAAACAGGAGACAAAACTGATTTACAACTGGGAGATAAAGACATGTTTACTTAGTCTGGATGAACGCATGCTGGGCCAAGACAAGCAAAAATTTCCTGTTGGTTTCTTAAACACAGCACTCTGTCTAGTGAAAACTATGCAAATTAATGCCAATTGATCACAGCAAGCTCCAGTTAGTAGTTTAGTTTGGTCTCTGAAAGGGGGCAATGCACAAACTCAGGCCAAAATTTACTTCTCATACATCACACTGAGTGCAATTCTTCCAAACAGGGACCTCTGTCACCGAGTCAATGCTATCTTGAGGACCGACTGTTGCCATATTTGGCTTCCTACTGTGGGATTTTCTTTCCTGGATTTTACTATTAATGTCCAGCTGCAGTCTACACATTTGTTCTTGTAGTTCACTGATCAGGTTCACTACTGACTACACAAGAGGAAGAGAGAAAATTAAGACCGAAGGAAACATGGAATGAAGTCGAAACAAACAAACAAACAAATGACTGAGCACATATGCAATAAGAAGAGTGAGTTTGAGTGGTCACAACAATATGGTAGATGAGGTACATGGTAAAGTGTGTGTGTGCACGCGCGCGCGCGCGCGCACACACACACACACACTTTGTTAGCTCCTAGTCATATTTGGAAAAACTGCTTAGCCAGAGTATTCACCAGACTTCTAGCACCTGTGGCACACTTTTTTTCAGAGTTAAAATTAGGGAGCCCAGTCCACTCTTGCATCCAAAGATGTCTGGAGTGGAATGAACTTTCTCACTGGAGACCACTTCGTGTTTATCTGTAAGGTGCTATTATGTGCATTTCTCCTCACTGGAACAAGGTTACCCAGAGCAGTGACTCATGCAGAGACAACAGCCTCTGTGGAGGGTGGGTAATTTTCTGCATCAGGAATAACTGGATTGTTTAACAAAGAGAGATGGCAGTTCACCTCGCCAGCCTTGGCAAAGACTGACCAGAAAGCAAAATTACCAGAATACTAAAGCTTGCAGAAATGAGCTTGGGATCTGTGCTGCACAAAAAGCAACTTGGAAATAGTTGGTAGAGACTAGCAAAGGGTGAAGGAAGAGCACAGCATTACCCTCCCATGCACCATGTCATGGCTGGAAACTAGACCCTCGTGGCCAGATTTTAAACATCTACTTAGGAGATGGAGCATGTAGGTCTGTTCTCAGTGTCATGAATTCAAATGACAACCAAGCAAGGCTCACCTCAGCTTTGTTCTGCTTCTCTTCATATTCACTTTGTTCCTTCTCCATCCCAACCAGCTTAATCTTCAGATCCGAAACTTCTGCCATTAGGTCCAATTTCTGAGTTTCCAGCAATGTTCGACTTAGCAGCTCCTGCAAAAATAGGAGTGTATGCCTGTGATATTTTTTATTCACTCAATTCCATGGCTGACAGAAAAAGTACTTCCTTCTCCAAATTTAACAATTTACAGGCAACACTTAACTGAATATAAATATTACATTAAGAGCCACACAGGCATTTTAAAAATGTTTTTGTTTATGGAAACATTTTACCCAAGTGTTCACTACCATTAAGTAAAGCAACCCTTCATAATTGATTTTAGACCCGGGACAAAATAAAGACACCACAAGGCAAGGGATTTTCGAGTTTACTTGAGAATACAGAACAGGGGTCTTTTGCTGAGGCAGTGGAACAAATTCATTACACAGCAATTGTTAGTACTGAGTGTGATTTGAAAGCTTAGCAATGAATTTTGCAGCTCTGCTTCTTAAACAATTGTGTATATGTATTCCCTGCTTTATTTTTTAAAACCCGAAGTTGTCATGGGAGGCTGAAATATGGAGAATGCGGCAGAAGGAGAGGTGCTTAACCCTTTCCCTCTGCTTAAGCCTCACCCCCTGTCCCCGCTTTTCCATGCACAGGAGAAGACCTACTTGTATTCATATTGTTTCCTACTTGTGGTTGTGAAAAGAGATTTTGGAGGGAAGATTTTTAAGTGGCAAAACGGATAAGGCTGACGGGTTAAGCAGTCTCACCTTCCTGCAGATCTGCTTATGGTCATATCCAACAAATTTCAGAGGCAAGATATGTATGGGATCCTACATATCAGACCGATCTTTTCATTTTGTTTTTGAAACAACGTGCTGTGGGATGGATTCAAATGACATATCACAACATGATTGCTACATGATTGCTGTAGCGCTTTGTGTGAGCAGAATTACTTCTCCCCCAGCACCCCCCCCTAAATCTGTTCTGGGGTTTTCCCCAATACTCCAGAGCAGATTTTGGAGTGATGCGGGGCATGCATAAAGGAGGCAGGCAGGAAGTCCCCTTGCTCAAGTTGTTCTGCTCATGCAGTTTTCCAGTTCAGTGCTGCCCAATATAACTCTTAAGACTAATTTGTCAGCTGTGCTCCTATGTATTTTGGTAAATTTGCTCGTTTCTGGGCCACCTCTACTGGACAGAAAGTCATCTGGCACAACCAAGTCAGGCTTGCATTGGAATGTGCATTGGGCTTGTGCTAAATGTGTGTTCCAGAAGAGTTTATTTCCCAAACACAGGAAAGTAGTTTGCAGGCATATACAGAGTAGTGTTTGGTCCAGACTTTTAAAATCTTTCTTTTGGAGCAGGGTGGGGCGAACCCACCAACCTAGAATACTGGATTAAACTTGGGAGAGGAGGAGATCACAGAACTTTCAAAGGGTGGTGTGGCCTCAACTTTGAAGATAAGGTGGCTGAGGGTTTTCTCCCACACAAAATAAGAACTCTTTTTGCCTTAAGTGGTGGTTAGGCTGCCCTCAACAGCTTGGGAGTGCTCCCTATAAAACTGAAGCAGAACTTTGTCATCTCTAATGCTTTATGTGCCTCAGGTTCCTAGCATACCAAATCCCCTTCAGTGGGGCAGGATGTCCTCCGACTGTGGAGGCAGACCATAGCCATCACAGCAAGTTGTAATGGATAGCCTTATCTTTCATGAATTCATTCAATCCTCCCCTAAAGCCATCCAAGTTGGCGGCCATCATTGCCTCCTCTGGGAACGACTTCCATAATTTAACTATGTGCCAAGGGGAAAAAGTGCTACCCCCTGTTGCCATCTCCAACATTGGGGTTCTGGGGTTTCTGGAGCAGCTCTATTGGACAGAAAGTCTCTGGCTTGCAGTGAGAAACAATTTCCCCAGCACTCTTAAACAAAATTCTCCAAGTCATTGGTATTCCAGAAGCACACAGTTCCTGAACACATAAAAGTAGCTTGTGGATATGTATAGAGCAGTGCTATATTAGTGAAGGAGAAGATTCCTTATAGCCATGGCAGCTGATAGCTAAAGAGGCATGTAGTCCATGAATTTGTCCAATCCTGTTTTAAACTCTCATCCCCAAAATACCTCCCCTCTTAATCCCCAATTTATAAATACTGCTTGTGTGGTGTAGTGATACAGTGCACAAGCTGAAAACTATTCTCCCCTAACTGCTATTTCACATTATCCAGGACTAAGTCTTGGCACAGAAAACAGGATCTGGAGCTAACTGTTGAGAGTCTTGTCCCAGTTTAAGTATTTCTGAAGCCTGCATTAAAATGCAAATAGGGTCAGCTAGAAAGCAAGAGCTCTAATCTTGAATTCAACACAGATGGATTTCGGTGTTATGCCACAAACAGTAAAGACAAACTTTGGATCTGGCTAGCAGTTACAAAAGGAAGCAAGCAGAGATCACCATCCAGAGCGTTTGAAAGACACGTCAAACCAGCACAAAATTAAGAGATGCAAAATAGTTGGCGAACACATCTGTGGAATGTAACACAGAAATGTGTGAATAGGACTTACATACAACCCTTACTTAAAGTGACAATGCATGACACCCTTGCAACTTCCCTAACTTTTAGTTTTTAGAAAAGCAAACACCGATGTTATACTTCAGTGGTACTGCTTTAATTTTAGCCAGATGAGACTTGTGGTCCAGAAAGTCTACTGAACTAAAAAGTATCTGAAGCACAGCTTGAATAAAATGCCACAGTGCAGTTGCTAACATGTGGAAGTCATTATTTCCATCTTCAAGCAGATGCTTATGTTGAGCAGTTCATTAGTGGAATATGACCCACTTTGTTATGGGGAAATTACAGAGTATTCCAGCGGTATGATGCAATTGGAAGGCAACTTGAATAAATACAGAGTTGTAAGAAGTAAAAGTACAGATTGCGTTATTGGTTTTGAAGTGAAATGATAATACGTGTCATGTGCAGAGCTAATTTTGGCTACAAGGGTTTCAGAAGGATCTGTAAAAAGACAGCAGCAGAGGCAGCCAGACAGAGTATAATCTATATTGTTTAGTACATTTATAAATAAGTACATTACAAAATTTGGCAGTACACGATGCAACGTCTTTGTTTTATTCTGACTGTTATAATTCTGTCATTTACTACTGATCAAAGTAATTTGCAAGGAACACCCCCTCCAAATCTTTTCCTTTCTTAAGAAAATAAAGAAGACCCAAATTCAAGGATCCAAAAATGCAAACCCCACAGAAACTGTTAAAACAATGTCATTAAGTTTGCTTTGTCTTTAAAGCCATACTAATGTCTAAACCGCAACACAACAACCATATTGCATGAAGTTAACACCTTGTGTTCACTGAAGTGCTGTTTAATCTTCCTGAAATCTAAGCATGAAATGAATTTGTAACAAAAAACAGCAGCACAGGCATATTTATGCTTTCTGGAAACTTGGAAATGGTGGCAGGGTTGTTGAATATTAGCTAGCTTGAATTGCATAGTTGGTATAAGACCAAGGTATTCACCCAAAGAGCGTATTCACCTGGTAAGTAGAATTTACAATCTGTCACAAATCCCCACCATCCTGTTCCAAGATATTAAAAAGACAAAAGCAAGCAGGAACTCATGCTGTATAACAGAACATCCCAAAAGAATATTCCATTTAAACTCCATGACATTTAATACGTACTTTGTGGGAAATACACTGCTGAAAGTTGAAGCTGGTACAATCCATTCCTTCGTTAAAGCAATATGGAAACAAACAGGCTAGAGTCCTACCCAAAATTCAGCAAGAATCATGCTAGGATGAGGGCGGCACTTTTTACAAGAGCTGTGTGTCAGCTGTGGTATAAATGGAATATTCGCTTAAGTTAAAACACAGCTGAGAATGTGGCTTCTTGCACCATTTCAAGATGACACAGTAAGAGGCAGAGGATTGCAGCCTTCCACTTCTCTGTTTACACACCGCGAGTCCAAAAAGAGAAGTTAGAAAGAAAGGAGAAGCATGCAACTTGCCAGGAGGGTGACTGTTTGAACACTTAGTCCCTGCAAAAAGAGCCAAAGACTGATTTCAGACATACCTCACCAGTGCTTAGACCCAGAACTTTCCTCAGTGCTGAAAGTGAGACCTCAAGCATAGCAAAAAAGGAAAAACGAGCATCACTGAACATGTGCACAGCACCTTCCTCTTACCACCCAGAAATCCTAACTAGCCTAAGATACCAAGGACTAAGGGACAGCACTTTCATATCAGAAAGCAGTATTTGGAAATAAAATACAGCAAACATCCAAGGCGGTGCTTATTTAACATTCTTTGTATCCTGCCTTTCCTCATGGCATGCAAGGCAATGCACATCGGGTTCCCAGGCAGCCTTCCATCTAGACACTGAATTGACCCAGACCTGCTTAGTTAGCTGATGCAGCTGCCTCACGTGCTTTTGGATCATGAGAGACCAAATGGAAACAGAGCTGGATATCAAGTAAATTAGTAAATGGTTGTGATGATCAAAGATAGGGTAAGGCTTGGCCCACATGTCACACTGAAACCACGGTTAGTGCACACTACTGAGAAGCTCTCTCTCTCCTCCACTGCTCCTGCCACATGGCAGAGCCCCAACTTTTACAGATAACCAGTTGTTTATGCTGATGAATGCATGTATGTTGTCTGTGACATAGATGTGATGAAAGTGTCACCATTTGGATACTAACACTTCGACATCAACTTTGTTGGACTTGGTTGGTCATGTTGTGTGGATACCTGATTATCGTCTTCCAAAGCGACTATATTCCGAAGTTAAAAATGGAAAGCGTAATGCTGGTGGTCAACAAAAGAGGTTTAAAGACTGTCTCAAGGCAAATTTTAGAAAATGTAGTATAAACACCAACAATTGGGAAACACTTGCCTGTGAGTGCTCCAATAGGAGAACAGCCTTTACCAAAGCTGTAATGGGCTTTGAACAAAATAAAAAAATTCCTTCCAGTAGCACCTTAAAGACCAACTAAGTTAGTTCTTGGTATGAGCTTTCGTGTGCATGCACACTTCTTCAGATAAGAAGTGTGCATGCACACGAAAGCTCATACCAAGAACTAACTTAGTTGGTCTTTAAGGTGCTACTGGAAGGAATTTTTTTATTTTGTTTTGACTATGGCAGACCAACACGGCTACCTATCTGTAAATGGGCTTTGAAGACACTCAAACTCAGGACGCAAGGGAGAAACGTGCTAAGAGGAAGGCACGCTTGGCAAATCCACAACGTAATCAACCCCCCTCTCAGAAACCAATGTCCCCACTGTGGAAGGACGTGTGGATCCAGAATTGGTCTCCACAGACACTTACAGACTCATTGTTAAAACCGTGTTTATGGAAGACAATTTTACTCGGCTGTGAGTGATCGTCAAAGAAGAAGAAGAAGAAGACGACTAATATTTTGAGGACTGTGCAGTTTGTGCCTTTTTGTTTAGAGCACAACAGCCCAGATTCAAGAACGCTCATGGCAAATGCCACAATTGAAACTAAACTCCAAAACCAACCTGATGTGCAATGAGAGTTGGCATGCTGAGCCACAGTTTGTACTTGCAGCACTGCACTCCAGGAAATACTTTGCCACTAGCATCTTTGAATCCATATAGCCAAGCCTGGAGACTATATATATATACACAGTATATATTTATAAACATATTGCTGGCAGTTGTATTTGATTATGTGAGTCAGTCCTAGCTTGAAGAATATCCCAATTAAAATGCCTGTGGAGATCTACTGTTGCTGTACGGAAGAGAAACAGAAGATAAATTCTACCATGTATCAAATTGTGTGTAGGAATAATGACACCTAACCTTTAGAGTGCTATACAAATATTCAAGCTGCCCCACCTACCTTATCTTGTAAGTTTTACATGCAAAGTACCATGCTGAGTGTGTCAGTATTGCTATCCTCATATTGAAGAGACCATGCCTTGCTTAGGGCTATCAAGCGACTTCAGGGCAGTGAAAGCAACATGCAATTTAGATACTTCATAAGAGAAGGTCATGGAGGGCTTATTCCTGGTTGTTGTTTTAATGCAACTCACCAATTTAAATAAAATTTCCCTTGCAAATGATGATATTACCAAACACATTTTCACTAGTGTGCTTTTATGGGATGCTTCACATGTTCCAGAAAAATGTATTTTTGAAGCATGCTTGCCACATATTTTCTCCAGTATATGAATCATAGAACTGTAGAGTTGGAAGGGACAACCAGGATCATGTAGTCCAACCCCCTGCAACGCAGGAAATTTTTGCCCAACGTGGGGCTTGAACCCATGACCCTGAGATTAAAAGTCTCATGCTCTACTGACTGACCTATCCTCTAATTTATGTGAATGCAGGCATATAGGAAAAACATGCTTGGGGGCTTCAGCACAGGGGCCAGCTCCTAGCGTTGGAGAAAAGCAGCTGGGATCTCCTTGTGCCAGGATCCCAGAGTGTGATATACTTCTAGAATCCCAAGATTATAAGCAGGCCTGGAGACTGCAAGGAACAAATCCTTCAGAGTTTGCTTTGTGTATTTACTGTTGCTTTTGTTCTACTTAGCAAGTCACTTCAAGTTGCAAAGACTGACCCCTCTTTGTCTGCTGCTTAAAGGTGGGATGAGCTAGGTCTACCATCCAACTGCTTTTGCGAGCAAATGGCTGCATATAAGGAGACCTTCGGACACAGGTGCTCAGTTAAAAATAATGAATATCAATTAAAACACTTAAAACTTCCCAAAGTTGATAAAATCACCCATTATTTAAACCTCAAACCAAACTCTGTGAAAACAGCTTCTGAGCCACCCATTTCATTAGGTTAACCTCTACAGCTATATTAAAAAAGTACATCTAACCAGTTTAACAGGTTTTCAGCCACATCCAGCCCTCTTGTTGACTTTTCTTTGTCACACTAATGAAGAATAATACACACAATGGTATCAGTTTACATGCCTACTGGTCACAGCATTATATGCCTGAAATACAGAACACCACACACCAGTCAAGAAAGCAAAAGCAACTCATAAAAATTGATTTGTAAGGAGGCTAGAGACATATCTAATTCCAGCCTATTTGTCTCGAGGGACTATAGAGCCAGATGTGTACATGGAGTCTGCTTATTCACAAAAAGCTTCTTTATAAATCCCACACTCCTCCTACCTGTTGAAGCATCTCTTCGGTAGCATTAAGTTTCAGCTGGTGCCCCTCAAGGCAAACTTCTAGATCTCTGATCTTTTCTCCTTGTGCCTCCACCTGGTCTGTAAGGACGCTCACCTACAATTGAGGACAAAAAGGGAACAGTCATAAAAAGGAAATATTCCATACTTTCAGGGATAAAAGCCATTACTGTTAGTAACGAATCATAGCTATATGCACCCACATGTGCTGGCCACTCTTCCTTATAGGGTGGTGGCATGGAATAATCTCTTCATGTTCTCTAACAGCCGGATAAAATAGATTTGGTTTAAAGGCAGCAACTAGCTGAACCAAGGTCATCTTGACAAGGTTCATCTCCAAATAGGGATTTGAACCCACTCCTTCCCAAGCTTCAGTCCAACATACACCGCACTACACAGGCTTTTTCCTTTTTTTTAATCCCCCTCAAATCATTCAACTAGTTACTAAGTGACTTTAAAATGTGTTACTCTATTTTCAAAATGACAGTTTGCTACTTACCTTAAGAAGTCACTACATCACACTTTGAAGAAGAAGAAAAATACCAGCAACATTTTAAAAAAAATAAAAAAGAGGCATTTGGAAGGCTAGAAAAACAAACAAATGCTGATGTGAAAACAGAACACTGAAGATGATGTGCTAGCATTTACAGTAAATAATCCTTCAAAGGGAAAAAGCCCCTGAAGAATCCTGTTAATATTTTAAGTGGGCTTTGAGCACGCACAACCCTTTCAGCTTTCTGCCAACACTTCTCTCCTTAGAAAGGGGGAAACGTAAGGGAAAGAGTCTTGTAGGAAGCCAACCAATTATCTTTCTCCTTACGAGAGCACAAGAGCTTACCTATGAACAAAGCTTTCTGTGACTGTTTAAAAAACGTAATATGCAAAAGACATGTTTTAACATTGGCAGTGCTCTGCTTTTCACAGGTTCAAAGTATTACAAGCTTAAACATGAATGCCAGAGTTTAGGCACTGAATTGTTGGGAATGAATTAGTAACAATTCTCAGGGAGATCCAAGAATGGTGTCACCCCACAGCTACAGAAAACAACATGAACTCTTCATTCTGTGAGAAGAAATAAATAGCAGCGGAACCCAATGGTAGCTAATATAATTGAAAGAAACAAGCAAGCAAACAGACTTTGTGTGCCTTCTGCAAATCTGGATTGTCAGAGGGTTCCCTGGGCTTCCTACCTCTCAGAACTAACACCTCCAGATTTCTTTTAACCAATTAAACCTGAATGTTGGAATAATCTGGACTGAAGAGCTTCAAGGACTTGATATTTTTTTCTGCCTCCTTCTTTGTTTGAGAAGTTTGCTAACATAAAAATTGGGAAAGAAATATTGCAGTGGTATGCGTCAGAGACACACCTTTGTACTTCAGTAAAAGTACATAATTGTAGGTTTTTCCAAATAATCCAGATTTAGGGAGAAAGTAGTTGACTGTGTAGCAAAGCAAGCCCTGTCATATCTAAAACCAGCTGCCTTCTTTCTTTTTTTTAATGCTAACCTAGTTCTACTTTGCAAAGGAAGAATCACCTCTTGTGATTTATAAAGATTTTGCAAGCTGAAATAGAGACACCTCCACATTTTGAGGTTATCCACATGCCAAGAGCCAGGATTTGTAGGCACACAGGCTACAAGTTCTTTTTTTTAAAATAAATAAATCTTATATTTATGCTGTTGTGAAAACAATAACACAAAATGAGTAAGATTATTAATTATAAGTGAGCAAAACCATTATCCCTTAATAATCACTTAACAATAATGTTAATAACCAAAAGCTCATTCAGAAGATTAATCTTCCTACCTGCTATAATGGCATGTTAAAACATAAAGCACCATTTCCATAAATTCCTTAATCTATCCCGTAATACATAAAACATATCTATTTTCCAAAGTAGTGATTCACAAATATTATTCCATTATAAATCCATAGCGCTTGTTTGGTTTGAAATCCCTTACTATAATCAATAGATTTCTACCATTTTTCCAGTCTTGTCTCTTCTTTCTCAACCTCTTAGAAAATATGTTAAGTCGGCTTCCCAGGTTTTTCCCAACCCATTCTTTTTCTTTGGTATGGTTTGTAATCTCCAGCATTTAGCATAAAGAGTTCTAGCTGTATTGACCTTATAGGAAACCAACTGTCATTTGACAGACTGCTAATTCTTTCACAGGTCTGCAGAATTGGGGTGGCCAACATTAAGGCAAAGAGATGCCTGTGCCCAGCTACATTACATCTAATGAATTGCATCTCTGCCAACTGAATGTTTTCCTGCTTTGTGTTGTATGGAATAGGCAAATAACCAACAATGGAAGCCTGTATGTCAAAACCTCATAGATATCACTTCTCAGAACTGAAATCTGCTTTGTCCATGAAGAGCAGACAATGTCGGGATTGGCTCTTCTGGATAGAATGCAGAAGGGATTTGCATTTAATTAGGAATTCTAGATTCTTGCCATAGTTCCCATTTCTGAACCCCAAAATGATGCCTGCTGCATTAAGAAATCATTTCATGGAGCTCGGATTCCAAGTGATGCCCACAGCAGTTTTGGTTGGCTGCTACAATAGAGGAATGTTGAAGAGAGAGACACTTGATTTTGCAGAGTAGCCCTTCTTTCTAGGGCTATTTCAAAAAGTTTCCCACCCAGTCGGTCTAGGCGGATGTGAAAGATTCTCTTCCTGGTACTTTGCAAACGTCTATATACACACAATGTTCACCTGCAATATGTAGCTGACTAGCCAGAAATATGGGGCAAACATGTGGCAAAGCTCTTGCACTAGAGTGAGCTTCCCAAGGCAGACTTTGAGAATTTCAGGGCTAAGCGGAGTTTTAAATCCAAATCTCCTGTGTCCATTAGAAACAATTCCAACTAAATCACAATGACATTACTTATTTAGGAAGCCAATTATCCAAGGTTAAGAGTAATTATAGATAAGCAGCTTTAGTCTGGAAAAGCAGCCAAGGGCAGTTTTGTCTCTTGGTAAGAAAGAATATATTTGGGGGTGATCCTGTGCTTGGGACAGCATAAAACTCTCTCTCCCACCTTCAGCAGACCTTCGAATAGAAACAAGGGGAGACATTTGGCGGTATCCAGGGGAAGGGCCCCAAGTTCTCTGAAATGTGAGGGTGGTGGTGAATGTATTCTTTACTAACTTTGATACAGATTGGGCTGATTCTCTTATTCTTTGTTTTAGTGGGCCCATTAACCAAGTGTGTGTTGTCAAGTTGCCCTTTCATTTTAAAACAAGAGACAGAAAATAAAACACTAGTCCCTGGACCACCTCTGCTGCTGCTTGCGTGAATGTTGGGAGGGCCGCTCCCTCTCCTGCCAACTCCATCCGGCCTAGGGGGCGGGGCCTGCACTCACTGCCACAGCATAAGAGGCCTGAGAGAGGCCTCCGGGACACGACTGCTGCTGCTGCTGCTGCTGCTGCTGCTGGCGTGAGTGTTGGGAGGACCGCTCCCTCTCCTGCCAACTCCATCCGGCCTAGGGGGCGGGGCCTGCACTCACTGCCACAGCATAAGAGGCCTGAGAGAGGCCTCCGGGACACGACTGCTGCTGCTGCTGCTGCTGCTGGCGTGAGTGTTGGGAGGACCGCTCCCTCTCCTGCCAACTCCATCTGGCCGAGGGGGCGGGGCCTGCACTCACTGCCACAGCATAAGAGGCCTGAGAGAGGCCTCCGGGACACGACTGCTGCTGCTGCTGCTGCTGCTTGCGTGAATGTTGGGAGGGCCGCTCCCTCTCCTGCCAACTCCATCCGGCCTAGGGGGCGGGGCCTGCACTCACTGCCACAGCATAAGAGGCCTGAGAGAGGCCTCCGGGACACGACTGCTGCTGCTGCTGCTGCTGCTGCTGCTGGCGTGAGTGTTGGGAGGACCGCTCCCTCTCCTGCCAACTCCATCCGGCCTAGGGGGCGGGGCCTGCACTCACTGCCACAGCATAAGAGGCCTGAGAGAGGCC
This sequence comes from Podarcis cretensis, assembly GCF_951804945.1. Lineage (NCBI taxonomy): Eukaryota > Metazoa > Chordata > Lepidosauria > Squamata > Lacertidae > Podarcis > Podarcis cretensis. The sequence goes on along the minus strand of NC_137170.1, from coordinate 68,585,583 downwards.
TCCGGGACACGACTGCTGCTGCTGCTGCTGCTGCTGGCGTGAGTGTTGGGAGGACCGCTCCCTCTCCTGCCAACTCCATCTGGCCGAGGGGGCGGGGCCTGCACTCACTGCCACAGCATAAGAGGCCTGAGAGAGGCCTCCGGGACACGACTGCTGCTGCTGCTGCTGCTGCTTGCGTGAATGTTGGGAGGGCCGCTCCCTCTCCTGCCAACTCCATCCGGCCTAGGGGGCGGGGCCTGCACTCACTGCCACAGCATAAGAGGCCTGAGAGAGGCCTCCGGGACACGACTGCTGCTGCTGCTGCTTGCGTGAGTGTTGGGAGGACCGCTCCCTCTCCTGCCAACTCCATCCGGCCTAGGGGGCGGGGCCTGCACTCACTGCCACAGCATAAGAGGCCTGAGTAGCTACCGGCAGCAATGGACAAAATGGTTTTAAATGTTTTAATCGCTTTTAATTTGCAGCACTTTAAATGGTGGTTGTTGTTTTATATAATATTATATTATTTCATTATTTTATTTTTGCTTGGGGTGGGATAAGCACTGAGTCAGCACTATTGTTCCTTGTTTTGCTTTGTTTTGTTTTGTTTTGTTCTGTTTTGTTTTATTATTATTATTATTCTGTTAAATTATTATATAGTTTGTATTTTGCCTTTTAAGGGGGAGGGTCATGGCTGCCTGGGAGTGGGCCTCAGCCAATAGATTGGGTGGGGCAGGTTCCACAGGGGGAGATGTATTGGGACACCCGATCTCAGTGATCACGGGCAGGAGGAGGAGTTATGCTAAGACCAGACCATGTCATTACCGAGGAGGCAGGTTTAGTCGTTGTTTGAGGACTATCCCTGCCTCCAGGTCTGGTCCTGACCGGAAGGATACAGTAATCAGCAAGGGAAACCCACATGACCTGAAAGTGTTGCTGTGCAATGCCAGGTCAATGATGAATAAAACCACTGCCATCCACGACCTGATTGTGGATGGAGGATTTGACCTGGCATGTGTGACAGAGACCTGGTTGGATGAGGCAGATGGGCCTGTCCTTGCCGCTGCTTGCCCACCAGGTTTCTCTTACGCACAGCAACCCAGGTCATGTGGGCGGGGAGGGGGGGTTGCAGCGATTTTTAGGAAGTCATTAGTCTGCACCAGGCGTCCTATTGGGAAGACCCAGTTTTCTGAGTGCATGTTCTGGAAGTTGGGCAATAGGGGCAGTACAGGATTCCTACTGGTGTACCGACCTCCCCGCTGCACCAAGGATTCCCTGCCCGAGCTGCTTCAGGTCGTGGCGGATATACTCCTGGAGACACCTAGCTTGGTTGTCCTGGGGGATTTTAACATCCATGCCGACACGACCTTACAAGGGGCAGCTCGGGACTTCGTGGAAAGCATGGCCTCCATGGGGCTGTCCCTGAATAAGTCTGGCCCAACCCATAGCCACGGACATGCCTTAGACTTGGTGTTTACCTCTACGGATGTTGGTGATCTGACATTAACTAAAAGCGAAACAAAAGAAGTGCCATGGTCAGATCACTACCTGGTGCAACTGGACTTCTCCGCAACCCTTCCCCTCCGCAGGGAGGTGGGACCGATTCGGATGGTCCGCCCCCGCCACTTAATGGATCCAATTGGCTTCCAGAGAGTGGTAGGGGATGCTTTATCCCAAGTTGATGGCCTTTCAGCTGATTCCCTGGTGGCACGCTGGAATGCGGAGTTAACCAGGGCTATTGACTGTCTGGCTCCGAAGCGCCCTCTCCGATTGCATGGAGCCCGGACAGCCCCGTGGTTCTCCCCGGAGCTGAGGGTGATGAAACAATCGTTGAGACGGCTAGAGCGCCGGTGGCGGAAAACTCATTCTGAATCAGACCGGACACGGGTTAGAGCTCAACGTCGAGCCTACCAAGTGGCAATGGCGACGGCGAAGAGGGCCTTCTTCGCCGCCTCCATTGCATCTGCAGAAAACAGCAGCAGGAGACTTTTTCAGGTGGTTCGCAGTTTATCGGAACCACCTGTACCACCGGGGCCTGGTAGGGACCCCAAGATCTCCTGCAATGCTTTTGCAAAGTTTTTTGCAGATAAAATCGCTCAGATTCAGAAGGAAGTAGACTCCACAGTGGGAGCAGGGCCAGGGCGGGAGAGTGCTAGAGTTCTGTCTGGTCCTGTTATATGGGATCAATTCCAATCTGTTACCTCCGAGGATGTGGACAGGCTGCTTGGACGAGTGAAACCGACCACCTGTCTTCTTGATCCTTGCCCATCCTGGCTGATAAAAGCGAGCCGGGAAGGGCTGGGCGATGGGCTTTGCGGGGTGGTGAATGCTTCCCTCTGTGAGGGAGCCTTCCCAGACCTGCTGAAAGAGGCGGTCATTAAACCGCTTCTTAAAAAAACATCTTTAGACCCGGCCAATTTGGCCAACTATCGCCCAGTCTCAAATCTTCCATTCTTGGGCAAGGTGATTGAGCGGGTGGTTGCTGAACAACTCCAAGCACGCCTGGAGGAAACGGACCATTTGGATCCCTTCCAATCGGGATTCAGGCCTCACCATGGGACTGAAACTGCCTTGGTCGCGCTGGTTGATGATCTCCGGCGGGCTAGGGACAAAGGTGAGAGCTGTTTCCTAGTTCTGCTGGATCTCTCAGCGGCCTTTGACACCATCGACCATAACATCCTTCTGGACCGTCTAGAGGGGCTGGGAGCTGGGGGCACTGTTATACAGTGGTTCCGCTCCTTCCTCCTGGGCCGTGTTCAGAAAGTGGTGGTGGGGGATGAGTGTTCAGACCCTTGGGCCCTCACTTGTGGGGTACCTCAGGGTTCCGTCCTCTCCCCCATGCTTTTTAACATCTATATGAAGCCGCTGGGAGAGATCATCAGGGGGTTTGGACTGGGTGTTCATCAGTATGCAGATGACACCCAGCTCTACCTCTCCTTTAAATCAGAACCAGTGAAGGCGGTGAAGGTCCTGTGTGAGTGCCTGGAGGCGGTTGGAGGTTGGATGGCGGCTAACAGACTGAGGTTGAATCCTGACAAGACAGAAGTACTGTTTTTGGGGGACAGGAGGCGGGCAGGTGTGGAGGATTCCCTGGTCCTGAATGGGGTAACTGTGCCCCTGAAGGACCAGGTGCGCAGCCTGGGAGTCATTTTGGACTCACAGCTGTCCATGGAGGCGCAGGTTAACTCTGTGTCCAGGGCAGCTGTCTACCAGCTCCACCTGGTACGCAGGCTAAGACCCTACCTTCCCGCGGACTGTCTCGCCAGAGTGGTGCATGCTCTGGTTATCTCACGCTTGGACTACTGCAACGCGCTCTACGTGGGGCTACCTTTGAAGGTGACCCGGAAACTGCAATTAATCCAGAATGCGGCAGCTAGACTGGTGACTGGGAGTGGCCGCCGGGACCACATAACACCGGTTCTGAGAGATCTGCACTGGCTCCCAGTACGTTTCCGAGCACGATTCAAAGTGTTGGTGCTGACCTTTAAAGCCCTAAACGGCCTCGGTCCTGTATACCTGAAGGAGCATCTCCACCCCCATCGTTCAGCCCGGACACTGAGATCCAGCGCCGAGGGCCTTCTGGCGGTTCCCTCATTGCGAGAAGTGAGGCTACAGGGAACCAGGCAGAGGGCCTTCTCGGTAGTGGCGCCCGACCTGTGGAACGCCCTCCCATCAGATGTCAAAGAGATAAAGAATTACCTGACATTCAGAAGACATCTTAAGGCAGCCTTGTTCAGGGAAGTTTTTAATATGTAATGCTGTATTGTTTTTAACACTGATTGGGAGCCGCCCAGAGTGGCTGGGGAAACTCAGCCAGATGGGCGGGGTATAAATAATAAATTATTATTATTATTATTATTATTAACCAGTTACAAATCCCCCCCCCCCAAAAAAAATCTACTAACAATGAGCATCTGCCTCTGGTCTGTCAACTATTTTAATACATTGGGAATTCCCTGGGTCTACTGGTATATTGTTTCCCCCCCCTAAAAAAAATGATCTCTTAACTCATTATTGCTTAACAGTTATAATTAAGGCATAATCTATATTATGTATGTATGTATTCTTGCTTCAAATATGTCTATTCCCTTCATGCCTCTTGAGTAGTAAGTATAAACACCTATTAAGACAAAAGCTGGTCAAAAGGTCTGTGTCCTAGTACCAGTTACAGGTAGGTAGCCGTGTTGGTCTGCCATAGTCAAAACAAAAAAAATTCCTTCCAGTAGCACCTTAAAGACCAACTAACACCTTAAAGTAGCACCTTAAAGACCAACTGTTAGTTGGTCTTTAAGGTGCTACTGGAAGGATTTTTTTTTGTTTTGTGTCCTAGTAGTCATTACATCTTATACTAAAGGAATGACAGCAATTAAACAAGCTATAAACATTACTGCAATAGTTTCTTAATGAACCATTTGCGATACTTGAATCACACAGAGATGCTGCAAGCACTGTAATATTCCTCTCATAAAATACCATACTCCTCATTTCATGGCTTTCGACAATGGCCCTAACTGGTGGTATGTATTATAATCAAATTCTTGAGAAAACCGATGCATCAGCTTAACCGTGAAAGTTGCTTTGCAGCAATTAAGCAAATTATCCAAGCAATGCACATCAATTACCCACTGATTTCTGTATGTTTGATTAATGAACAAAATGCACAATTAAGCCAACTGCTCGTAACATGAACATCAAGGACACACACGTTGTTTTCTGTACTTTTGAATGGGTAAACAGATGCACAGGAACTGATAATACTCATGGAACTCACAACTATGATCAGATCAGATCATCTCTTCAGCTAATTGCCCTGAATATGCAATGCCAGTGCATAGGAAGGTGAAAATATTCATGAAAATAAGATACCTTATCTTACTGGGTTTATTTGGATTAAAACAGATGAACACTTCAAGCTTGCACACCACACGTATATTTTGTGTTCTTCCTGATCCTGAAGCTATGTGCATCTGTGTGATATTATTTTGCCATGTCCTGCTTTCCTTGCCCATTTATTCATAACTCAGCTATGAGCCATTGCTTTCTGAGCAATGATGATGCTTCTGGGACTGCCCCATACTTCTCAGTCACAGTGCAGACTGCATGAGAGTATCCTGGTGAATTCTTTCACTCTCCTTCACTGCTTATGTTTGGGGTGTTGGGGAGGGAGAAAATAATTTATGCATAACAATACAAAGAACACCCAACATGGTGACTTAATTTCAACACACATTTCAGCCCGTCTTGTAGAACACCAGTGCATCACAGTACACAACTTGTGAGTTACATTCCCATAATGTAATTTTTGTGTTGGAAGGTAAGGGTGTAGACTGGACATTGTAACCAGCATAAGAAGCTGTTCTATTTTTCTAGAAAAAGAGGTGCTGAACATCTCCCTTTTTCTCTTTCCTTTCCTTCTCCTCTCTGTTTTAAGACTTTGGACTGAGAAGTTCTTTTTCTTGTATAAAATGAGAACCACCAACCAAAACTGAACTCCCAAGTTTGAGAACAATTGTACATTTCATTTCAGTCAAAAGTAAGCAGGGGAACAAGAATCAAACATTACAGCCTGGAGTTTCTCACTCAAATTTCAATTTTTTTAGGCTATGCAAAATGGACTGATACTATTTTCCTACTGCTAAACGCTGAAGTGAGCTTTGTCCCAGCTTTGAACACATGTTCCTAGCAGAGACAGATAAAGAGAGAGGCAGCAGCCAAGGAGTTTCAAGACACTATTAAAGGCTATGGGGTCACACCAGGTCCCCCTTAAAAGTCAATAGCCCATTAGGGATGTGCTTTTTTGTTTTGTTTTTTTGTTACTGTTGCTGATGTCTAGCTGAATCCACAATCTATTTGACCCAGAAATTTAGAGTATAGAGACCTAAGGTTTTCTGCTCTCGCAGTACTTAAATATTTTAATATGTATGTGTATCTAAAATATGTAGAATTTTCAGACAGGAAATTGAATTTAAAAGTTGACACCAACAACTACAATAACTAACAGTTGCTGCAATTAACCCCCAAGAAACATAGCATAAGACTTTTATTATATTTCAAATAACACGGTTAAAAGAATAAAGTGAATTCAACACCACACAGGCCAAGACCAAAATTCTTTCATTTGAAGTAGGTACAGGGATTTTTTAAAAATAGTCCTTGCCCTGAAAAGCAGAATATTAAATACATGATATAATGATATTCTATTCTCCTGCTTTTCACAAAGAGCAACAAACACACCAATAAATTCCAAATGCAAATGGCGATGCTATAAATTGCGTACCTGAAGTATGAGAGACTCTTTGTCACCCTCTAGTCTTGTCAGGCGTTCTTGATAGGTTTCATTACTGGCAGAAGTATGGTGATTCACCTGGGACTAAAGAGAACAACAGGTTAAGATTACAAGTAATTGAAATGTGATTGTATTGTTAGATCTTGCCTTGAACTTCAAAGCACTGTGTAATCATCATAGCTATAAGAACATGCCACAAATGTATCACATAGCTTAAAATTTCCTCAGCTGACAGTGCAGTCCTAGCCATGTCTACTCCCAGGTAAATGGGGTTAGGACTGCAGACAAAGTCTGCTAAGCCACAAACACTTTACAGGATTTTAAAATGAAATGTAAGTTGGAACCCCTTCAATTTTCTAGGATATAATCGTGGCAAAAGTGAAAACATCTTCCCTTTCCCCTCTCTACACCCATATATGAGAGAGAGAGAGAAGGGGGTGGTTAAGGGGGGAATTAATTGATCCCAGCTGTAAGGTCAGTCCACTGCCACCCATCCAACTCCAGCATATTTCTGGAATTCCACAAAAGACAAATCAGATCCAAAACTCAGTGAGCTGTCTGCTACTTATTACCCTCCTGCCTTCAAAACAGGAAATGCACATTTTTTAAATATGTAAAACAGACCTATTCTTATCCTGGTCCTGCCATCGGCTGCTGTGATGGGTGAGATACCAGGGCACAACAGGCAGAGACATCAGAACCAGGGAAGAGAACAGAAGAGAGAAGACACAGCTACGTTCTCTCATTGTACTGGGGATTTTTGATTTTTTTTAAAGGTACGCATCCAGGCCTGCAAGGTGGCAATCCTACCATGTTCTTCAGATTCACTGTTGACGAACAATTAATACACCCATTACTTCTTCCCATACACTGGAAAACGTATTGTACAGTATACGAAAAGTCAACAGTTCACCCTTATCACAACAAATGAAAATCAAGCAATAAGAGTGACACAGTTCAATGCAATTGCTGAATTCTTTATAAAGAACATTCCTTACATTCCAGTATGTGGCAAAACACATACAAACTCCCAGCACAGCTGAAGATGCCACAGCCAGGATTTGAAAGGTAAAATGAGTTAAGCACCTCTATTCAGATACTTATTGAGTATGTCAATGTAGAGGCCACCTTTCCTCCAAGGAACTCAAGTTGCCATACATGGTTCTCCTCCCTGCTCCATTTTATCCTGACAGCCACCCTGCAGAGGACGTTAAGCTGAGACACAGGCCACCCAGCAAGTTTCATGGCTACTCAGTTGAGCCTGTCCTCAAGACAGTTTTGTGCAGGATCGAAAGGCAGCAACAGGCAGTGCCAAGAGGGCAGTATCTACATACTTACCTGGAAATAGAGTGTCTTATTTCCTTTCACAACGTTCTTTATGATCGGGATATAACTTTGCTCAGCATATTCCTGACCTCCGTTCATTAGGTAGTCAGACCTAATATTGGGCTGACACATTTGACCCAGAAAGTCCATAATAGGATGAATCTATAGGATAAAAGCCCCTTGGTGCAACAGAAAGGTATCTTAAGCAACTAGAAGAGCGGGTGTAATTTGTACATTGAAATAGGTTTTGCCTCTCTCAGGACAATTCATTAAATTCTGGATAAAGATTCATCCTGCATTAAGCCATAAATAGATAATGTATTACAACGCTTCCTGCTCTGATTAATGCTTCCAAAATATCTTGGGATGGAACTATATCAGCCAACATCCACATCAGACAGAGTAATCCAATGAGAAAATATCAGCTCTGCCAAAACATCAGCTGCTTCGAGGTTTAAGAAGAACAGACAAATGTAGTCCAGACAGGCTCACCTACTAAGCAAACAGCTGCTCTGTCTCAGACGGCATCTCTTAAGATACTGGCTCTCTTTATGGCAAACATAATGAGAAGATAAAAAACATAGCAATATGGCCCAAAGGTATAGGCTTGTAGATTATGATGGAAGCAAGTGCTGTCATGGCTCCCCAAGAAGAACCTCCTGTGGTCATTCACCTGGTAAAGGATCACAAACCCCAGAAACATCTGGTTTTTGAACTTTTTAAAGTTTTGGCAGCCGTTCACAGGCTGTGTTTAAAGAATGTCATATTTGAAGTGTAGACATTTTCCTTGAGCAGTATGAGCTACACAGTTATCCACACTTTTCCAAATTAACGTGAAAGCTTTCACATATGGCTTCGGAATTGCGGAGATTGCAGGAGGAGGTAGGGGAGCAGCGGACAACTGGAGCAACCACCCCAGGACCTAGAGCTCAGAACTGGAACAAGGGGAGACTGCTATCAAGAGGCTCCAGAGACAATCTGGAGTGGGACAGGTTGCAGAAAGTCAAATACATGCCCTGGAGAACTCCAAGGTTATTCAGAAATGTGTTTACAGAGGCAGGTGAGAGAGACATTGCTCTCTAAGAACAAGGAGTACTGGGCATCTGCAGGACTGGCCCAAGACATTTTTCTGCCTGAAGGCTGAACAAAGCACCCAAGATGCATAGTGACCAATGCTTGCCGAGTTATTTTGGCACCACAAACGTGACTTGCGTGAGTGGAAATATAACAATATATTAAATACCTACAATCCGCTGCATTTTCAATACATCCAAAAATCAGCTACCTGAAGTGGCTGCCTTACTCTGCGCCTAAAAGTAGGACCTGGGTACCTAACACAAAGAGCCAATAAATTATGTGTGCCTGGTAGAAGCCCTTTCATCTCTAACTTAATGTGCAAGAAATTCTTTCCAAAAGCCTCTAAAACAATTCAAAGGGAAAACATAACTTAAGAGGGCCACGGTAGAGTTTTTTGTGTGTTGGGTGTGTTGGGTGGACTGAGGGAGAAAGGTATATAAGGTTTCTGCAGTGTTCAGTGCTTTTTTTAAAAAAAGAAAATAGATTTTTCTACTTCATTTATCACCCACCTTTCCTCCAACAAGGGGCTCAAAGGAACATACCCCCATTTTATACTCACAAATGACCATGTGAGGTAATTAGGAAGAAGATACAAAGCCTGTGCATTAATTTTGGGGGAAGTATTACAAGGTGTGAATGTAAAATAAAGAATGTAAAAAGTAGGAAACCAGAGAGAAGAAAGGTGCCCCCAAGTTTGCAGATGAAGGAGGGGACAAATTTTTACAACATTTTATGGGAACACAACATGGTAACAGGCTAAATGTGGAAGGAAGCAGGAAGGAGACATGCCAAGTTTCAACAACACTACTGGTAGCCTTGCATAGCCTTGTATGAACAACTGTCATGAAGAAGAACTCAAAAACATTCTTTCCTTAATTCAACTAAGTACAAACAAGGTTGGTCTTCCATGCAGCACACATGCAGGAGTTCTTTGGTGAATTTACTCAAATTAGTTCCCTTTTTCTCCCAGGCTATTCACTGCAGCTGTATCGCAAGGACTGGTTGCTTTGTTTGTTTATGTGAAGCCATTATATTCCATTTGGAATACTGAATAATAGCCATGTGATGATAAAAGCAACTGCTTGTGCAGAAAAGTGTAGCTGTTGAGACATGTTCAATGTATTCTGACTTTCTTTTAAATGCAAACTGGCAGATGGAAACAGAGCAGAGCCAACAAAATGTAGTCATCCAACTATTTGTTCAGTAGCTCAGCCCTACAGACCATTTTGAAGACTTTGGATTTAGTTAATCTGCACTCATGTCTGGAATAATATCAAGAAGAGAAAAACTAATGTCCATTGTTGCGGACCACTCATTTGAATGTGCCTACTACACAACCAATTTCTTCATATTACAGCAAGTACTGGATTTTTAAGAAATTTCTAGGTATACATCAACTTGTTTGTAATACTGATGCTTCCAGTAATGGGCTTACAGTATTTTAGATGTCCTGGTACATGCAAGAGCTCCATTATGGGTGTGGGGGGTGGAGTTATGCTGAGTCCTTTACAAAAAGTGAATGGAGCAGCACTCTGACGTATCATAGCCCAGGTTTCCGGATGTATCACAGGCCAATCATTGTTCAGAGCTCCTCTACCCTTGTCTATCATCTCCTCAGAACTCAGCTTCATTAGTTTACTTCTGTCTCCAAAGGTGTGACACACTCTTCAAGTGGAATCAGAGCCCAAACCATGACATTCCAATGGTCTATCAATTCAGAGAGAACAGAAAAGCTGAGAGTTTGAAAATCAGCTTTGAATTATGCTGGTTCAAAGGATTCTGGTTTATTCTTCCTTCTTTTTCTGCTTCAGATATTAAAACAAACTGTAACTTAGCTGAACAAACCATGGCTTAACATTAATAAAAGTATTACCATTATTCAAATCTGCAGTCTTATCCTGCTTACTAGAAGCCACAATTTCTTTAATGGAAAGGAGATCCATGCATATATAATTTAAAACAAAGTAATGAAGTGCTTTTTGTGGCCAATTTACATCACCCCCTTAAATGAGAGTACACATATAACCAATCCCTCCTCTACTTGTCACCAAAGCCTCTTTGATAAGAGAAAAAAAAAATCAACTCTGCTTGCTTTATGACCAAAGAAGAGAGGATGCTGTTTGTTTTGGCTCCAGTTACTTGTCCCTTTCGCAGGCTGCCACATGACCAGTGCCCAAGATCTCTCGACACTGGACTCTGAACAAGCCTCTTCTTGGCTGGAATTGCTTACAAGGAAGGGGTCTTTTGTCATGGACATTTGATAGGAGTGCTACAGAAATCATGAATGGCACTTTCAAGCAAGTTCAAGTAGAGCAACCATAAGCCCTTAGATTCTATGGCTTATAAAATGCAAGTAGGTTCAAAGGTTTGGGCAGCTGAATCATTTGATCAACTGAGTATTTTAGTCACTTCATACTTTTCCTCCTGCCTTACAACTCACCACTAAATCATTCAGCAAACCTGGCTCTGCACTCTTGCAATGACAAAACTGATGTTATGCTCGTTTCATTCCCCCGTACCATGAAACTAGAGCCAGGTTTGGCACATGCAACTGAGAACTGACGGGAACCCAGTTCAGTTCCTCACCCTTGCTGCTCCCCCCCACCACCCCCAGCATCTATTGGAGGAAGCAGTGCTTTTATTACCAGCCAAAAGAGCATCAGGTTACCACCGCAGTTGGTGCCCAAGCATGCAACAGCAATGGGATCATGTGGCATCAGAATGAATTCACTGCACAGCTTTTTGCAAATGTTTTAATTACTTATCAAAGGAGCTTGTGTGAGCACAATGGGAATCAAGTTTTTCCTGGGAGAAATGCAGAAGTGCCTGAAGCCCTTTTACTGCATTTCCTCATTTTATCCCCCACGGGACCACAACATAAGTTCTGTCTTTACTACATCCCTCCGCTGTCCCGACACCCATTCTTTAAGAATCACTATTCACAGGCATGTTGCAATCAGCGTACCACACTTTTAAAACCCTCTACATATAAAGAAGCTACTCACAGCTACTGACATTCCATCACACTTCCATTTCCTCAGAATAAGAGCAGAGACTCCACAGGCTGTTTTAACAGAGTACCGTGCACATATTTAGCAAACTGTGTTTGGATATAATCCCAATTACGCCCACAATCTTGAGAATGAATTATCCCACAAGAATGTTGCACAGTGTCAATGTCCTTTTCTGCCACAGGAAACCAGAGCTTAGTTTGTAACCATAGTCCAGCTTTCTGAAAATTTGTTTAGCTGAAGAGAACCAATATTAAGATCAATTTAGTGCAAATGCTGTATGTCCTATTTACTATGGACTTCACCACTTAGCTTTGAAAATATATGATGCTAAATACGTAATCTAACCATTTACTTTTGGAGCTAAAATCAGACTTCCTACACAAATAATAAAATTTGCATTATTTTATCACTCAGATGCATATCCTTTAAAATATTATCTGCCATTTCTTGTCCTTTTGAGTCTCCAGAATGGCAGACCTGAGGCTGCTATCCTGTATCCACTTAGCTGGGAGTAAGGACCATTAAGCTCAATGAGCTTTGCTTAGAAGTAGACATTCATAATATTGCATAGTGAAACAAACTTCCTCAGAGCAAAAACTCAACTATGTAATCCCAGTTCATTTAAACTTCACTTTAGTCATTAATAGAGCCAATGATAAATACTGCACTTTGCCAAGGCTGTATATTATTTTCCTTAGTACACAAAGGCACTTGGAAGAGGAATGTTGCATAATAATAATGTTAGCATTATTCAATTGAGTAGTGATATGAATCCTCCTTGTGAAGTGTACTTCACTGCAACCTTAAGTACATTTATGTAGAGAGACAAACAAAAATTCTTCAAGAAGATGAAGAAATTCTGCCTTATGCTACCCTTGCTACCCCACATCCCCTATAGATAAAATATAGTTAAGGTGCTTCTCAATACTGGATTTAAATTAGTCACTACAAAATTAATATGATCATTGTGATCTAAATGCAAAACAAATTGGGAGAAACTGATTTCAAACCTATTGTGGTCAATGGGATTGAATTATTTAAAATCCACAGGTTAGCTTGCATGTTTAAAGCACGCAACTATAGTATATGTGCAAATGTTAGACAAAGAAAGAAAGGGTTACCTGAAAAGCTGGTAACATGAAATGCACACAGGCATTTTTACCATTAGCTGTGAACTAGGATCAGATCTGAAACCCTCTTTGGACAGTTATCACTGAATACCACATTAAAACAGTACTCAGAACACTCCCACTGTTCTTTGTAAAGACAAAGGAATATTGGTTCTCTCCTCAACCCCTGTCCCATTTTCAGACTGTGGGACAAGCCATAATTTCCCACAGAGGTGGAAAAAGTTAATGTATTCCATTTTCTCTACCCACAAAGCTGTTAAGTAACAGAACTGCAGAAGAGTCACTTACCCTCTTTAGCCACGTGAAGTGTTTGTAAATATCAATCTCACTCTCCATGCTTCGGGCCCATCTCAGCAATTATATTCCCTGGGTTCAGAGCTTTGTTCTGGAGAGAGACCACAATCTTTCTATCTAGCGCTCTCCCCAACTCACACTGAGTTTCTCTACCTCTAGCAAGCTGGATGTCTGTACATATTTGACTTAAAATTGTCCCCCGGGCTCCTTCTAAACTCTTCTGCTGAATGTACACACACAACTGTACAAACTTCAGGCAGCGTCTCCCCACCTCCCCAACCCAGAGAGCATCTGGGTTTTTTTAAGCAGAGATCAGTCATCAACAGGCAGTAATATCATTCTAAAGGCTTCAAAAGATGCATAATGCCAGATGGTCTGAGGGGAAAAAAGAGAGAGGGAGGGGGAAAGGGAAGCTTCTGTAGTGCAGTTGAAAACTGCAGTGAGAGTGTTCCCTTTTAATGGTAAAATAACAAGCTAAAAATTGCTAGGCTGTCATAGAGAAACTATTTTCAAGTAATGCCTTCACTAGCTTTCTGTTTCAAGAGTGGCTGGAACTCATTACCCAAAGACCCTCTATTTCCTGTCTCTGTTTTACTCGTGTTTATCAGAACGCTCCTCAGCTTCCCAATTTATTTCAGGCTGAGACTTAGCTAAAAATAAGCCCTGCCGTTTGAGAATTGCTGGTTACTCCATTCTCACAAAGGCACAAATATTTTAGGACAGCCCCCTTCTGCACAAAGCCAAGTGTTCCTTGTACAGATTTCCAAGAGGGGGCAATGCATCAACAGATTGCAAAAATACCTTCAACGTGTTTACATTCCCTGGCTGAAGATGGAAGCATTCAGGAATTGTTGTAGTCACATGAGGGCACATATCAAAGCAATGCTTAAGGTGTGCTTGTTGCATTTATATCCCGCCTTTTTCTCCAAGGAGCTCACATGGCTCAGCCCTCCTCATTGAATCCCCATAACAAGGTGGGTTTCCGTTTGTCGTTTTGGTTGTGTCCCTTTCTTCTTCTCTGCAGCAGCATTAGCTTTGGCTCTTGACCCGTTCAGATACATTGCATGTAATACTTGAGAGGGGGGAAATGGCAAGTGAACATATTGCATGCCTAACAAGCACTTAGCTGCACCTCCCCACCCACCCCTAAAATGTGTGCCCGTTGTGCTATTTTCCAATAAAGCTCAAGAACATACCCAAGTATCTTTAAAGCAGGCAGACTGTGTCTATTCTTTTGGAAAATATATCATGCCATGTCAGACTACTATTTCATCCAGCTCAGTACTGCCCCACGCTGACTGACAGCACCTCTCCACTGCTTCAGAGAGGCCCCCTTTTTCTAGGGGTGCTTCTTCAAGACAGGAAGTCACAAAGATCTGGGGGTTTTGGAGGGAGGGGCAGATCAGGTCCCACACATTCCTGTTTTCAGCCATGGATATTCAGAGCACACCAGAAAGTATCTCTGTGGTGATTTTCTGCCTCTATCCTCAGTCATTCTTCCCCCACCCACCACTCCTCCCCATTTTTCTGTTCTGGGCATGTGCACAGTTTATTTATATACCTGTGCGCACATGCCTTTTCTTAAGCAAACAACGAATTTCCAAGAGCCACTGTTACCAGTTTGTGTTACCATCTTTCACAATGGCCAAAGGCCACTTGACAAAATGGGGTGGGAGCTAGCAGCAATCTCCATCTCAGTGTCTTGCTCTGTGCAGCATCCATGAATGGGGAAAATGCACACCTTGAAACAGAAGTACCCAAACAGGAAGCAAACCCCAGAGGGTATGCAATAGCAACAGAATGGCACGAGTTTTTTCATCTGATCACTTAACCATGACAAAAAGGTACTCTTGGAATTACAGCAATGCTAGGCACTGGGAACAGTCAAACATCTTAACAACAATATCAGGATTGTACTACTGAAGTTATTAAGAATGGCTCAAAAATAGCTACCCCAAAATAGTACCCCCACAGGAAGCACAAGATGTGAAAGACAGCTTCCAGCTTGTCCAAGCCATGGGTTACTTGATCTGGCATGGAATTCTATCTCCCCCAAGCAGTTTCCAACTACTGTAGCTTCCTCATCCAAATCTCACTATAGGCCAAACCAAGTATTATGTTCAATACATAGTTTAATGCAGGGTCATTTTTTCTACTTTGCATAACAGAAGCAGCAACAGCGGGGCCTAATCAGAATCATGGCTGGTGGCATTTTTAAAACCTCCGACACAGAAAGACAGAACTGCTGTCTTAGCTACTTCTAAATCTACATAATATATCAAAAATGGGGGTGAAAAACCTAAGTGTGGGTATATTTCAGGCATGTTGGTATGCAGTAACGTACTATGACAGCATATACAAACATACGCCCCAATGAAAACCTACGTAGGTCACTTAAAGCAGTCTCCCCAAGACCACCCATACTGGTTTCTATTTCAACAAATTAGACATCCCACAGACATTTCAATGAGTTTCAAGCCTTGAGGACAGCAAGTTCTGGCAGACTGCCAAGACAGCGTTCTCTTACCACCCACACATCATACCACCATTTATGGTGAGAGGAACGCCTGCTGTAAAGACACCTGAGCACCCTAGTCAGCATGCGTCTCAACTTAAAAACTAGGGCTCTCCATAGGCAATATACCCACCACCACCACCACCAATGGGCAGACTGAGAACAGGCTTCAGTTCTACAAACACTTCTATACCCCTCCCACTTCTTCACTTGTGGGTTATATACCTGAGAGAGCCAAGTAGATCCCATGATCTAATAAACACAGAAAAATAATAATGTTTGTTTCTCCCAGGGTGAGGAGCCTGGGGCAGGAGCAGGGGCAGGGAGAGATTACGTGAGCCCAAAGCCAACTGCTACTCTCTCCCTGGGCATAATTCTCAGTGGAAATGGCAGACAAAAGGAAGAATCTGAACATGTCCTAGAAATTAAAAGCACTGGAATCTGTGTTTTTGGACAGACTGGCGAAACATGAGTAGGACCACCAAGACCATACTATTAGAAGATGGTAATTTATTTATTTTTAAAGAGAAGTTAGATTCTTGACTAGTTACTTCATCAGCTAAGCTTTACAACATGTATGTTGTTGGTTAAAATCTCCTAGGTCTTTAGTTAAGCTGACTGTACTTCTTATGTGCTGCGGCTCTGAAAGCACTGGTTACAGAAGAGTTTTGTTTGATTGGCTTAGCACTTCCCCCATTATCCTACCACACTGAAGCACACCACTCAAGCCCAGCTGTCCCTGCCCAGAACCAGGTCCCCTCCCTGAAAACAGGCAATAAATAATAAGGGAGAGCTACACCATCCTGTGTGCTAGCCTAAACACGTGAACACTAGCAGCCC
This sequence comes from Podarcis cretensis, assembly GCF_951804945.1. Taxonomy (NCBI): domain Eukaryota; kingdom Metazoa; phylum Chordata; class Lepidosauria; order Squamata; family Lacertidae; genus Podarcis; species Podarcis cretensis. The sequence goes on along the minus strand of NC_137170.1, from coordinate 68,569,125 downwards.
TCATTAAAAACAGTGTTTTAAAATATCTAACATACCTATTTCTGGTTCAGCAACTCTTTCCAGATTTCATGTAACTGCACCTTGATTTTCTCCCTGCACCTTCTTCTGAGCCAAAAAGGAAATTAGAAATTCAGAGGCTTTTATCTGGCACTCCTGTCAGTGCCCTATCGGTTAGGAATGTTGATAAAGTGCATTCCGTTGAGTCACATGCTACCTGAGTCTTAGTTTTATGTCAGGTTTGAGCTTTGGCCCCATGTAAATGCAAGAAAAAATAAGTTTAAACAAACTTTAAAACACCCTTCTCTCTATTTAACAAACTGGATGGTGTGAATGTTGTCTAAGTAAGATCTCTAGGAGTGATTGAAGCCATCCACCTTCCGGCCCATTCATTTTACTTTGTCCAGGATATAAAGAATATGTATTCTCAATTATGAAACACAGTGCATTTATTACTTGGCATTATATACTTACAAATGCAGAACTCTGCTGAAAGTAGACCACTTGCTATGTTGATTTAATAGTCCACTTTTTGTTTAGAAGTGTACGGTTTGCCATCTCTCCATGTCAGAAAATAAAAGTAAAGTGTCACTGTACAGACAAACTATTACTTCCTGGAACATAATCGGAAGAGTTAACCCTTGAGTTTACAAAACCAGTGGAACAAGATCTGCTTCTTTTTCCTAAGTACACACACTGATGAGCTCCTTCAAAGCATTTTAGACATTTTTATCACTTCCTTTTTGTTCTTCGTTTGTTGCTATGACTTTTAAAATTTATATACCACCACTCTATCCTAAAATAGCTCCCACTATAAATATAAAAGCAGCCACTGCATTAAAGCCACCTACCAACTTTGCTCCAGTGCTAATATTTCATTGACATTTTTGCAAACAAGGTCACATCAGAAGAAAGCCAAATACAGTCAAATAAAATCCAGCATGTTAAACATATGAAATACTTTGTGGAATAAAGAAGTCTGTACTGTCCCTTTAAAAACCTGAAGAAAGTTAGCCAGATAAATCTCTCTGTAGAAAAAACAAGTTCTACAGAATGTGCACTCTCACAGAAAGCAACATTCTGCTATAGCTTCCCTTGCCTTTAAGGAGAGCTTTAGTTGATTAAATGAAAAAGCGGGGGGGGGGGGGGGAGCTTACAGGGAATGAAGCATTCCCCCATATACTCTGGATCCAGATTCCATGTCAAGCATTCAAGTTTACAGTGGTACCTTGGGTTATGAACAGTCCTGCTTACGAATGCTTCGGGTTATGAACTCCACAAACCCAGAAGTAGGTGTTCCGGGTTGCGAACTTTGCCCTGGCATATGAACGCAATCCGCTTCCAGGGCCATGGGAGGCCTATGTAGGGAATGCGCGCCAGGTTAAGAACGGACTTCTGGAATGAATTAAGTTTGTAACCCGAGGTACCACTGTACAGTAATGTGACAAGGTGAGCCTAGAAACTGTAACCCGTGAATCCACCTTGACAGTTGAACAGGTATGTTTCCCACGGCAAACTTTATGTATGCTTCTTCAAGTCCCATGAGAAAGGTGGGATATCACAGACTCACAATTTTTAAATACATGATCTAAGTCATCTAGTCTCCACACTCATTATAGGGATTTTCTAATTACAGCATGAGTAGGAAACAACCAAGAACACTAGTAAACTTGGGTAGCTACATAATAGCTTCCCAATATCTTTAAAAAAAGAAAAACGTAATGTATAACTAAGCATTTTCTTACATTTTTATCACACACACCCCACACACCCTTTCTTTAAGCAGCTCTGGGTGCAGAACAATGAAAAACCACTATCAGAGATCTGCATAAAACACTACCAAACTAGAAATACAGTGCCTCGTGTTTCACTACTTGTAAACGAGAACATATTTAAACGCATGTGATGTTTTAATTGCAAGCCCTATTACAGCTTATTTTGTCCTGTCTTCCTTTTTTCCCTTTCCAAGCCTGCATGATTAAACTAGACTCAGATTGCATATCCTGAATAATAATAATAATAATAATAATAATAATAATAATAATATTAATAAATTTTATTTATATCCCGCCCTCCCCAGCCAAAGCCGGGCTCAGGGTGGCTAACAATAAAACAGTACAAAAGTACAGCACAAACACTCTAAAATCATTCATTATAAAATTAATTAAAAAACAGAGCTCCTCTAGCAGGTGCAGTAGATTTTGGGATATCTAATGTGTGTGTCATTGAACACCACTACTCTCAATACACCATTCTGTCGTCTCAGAAACTGTAGCAGTAAATGGTACCTACCTCTGACTATAGAGGCAAGATTAAAGTCATGGTGTTCAGGCCACAATTTGACGATCTCTACTATTTATTTAGGTCAGAAAGTAAGGACCGCAGTAACTAAAAATACCAAGTTATTTTTTTATATATATATAGAATAAACAAAATCCACATCACTAAAAGAAATGTGCTTCTTTTCAGTTACAAATTTCACCTGAAGTTAAAAATGTGTCCATTGGTTATGATTATAGGGCTAAAAATATTTCCAGCATGAAAAAATTATTTCAGGATGTGAGTTTCTATACATTTTTTTAAAAAATGCCCCAAAGATTGTATTTTTGTGCCAGTGCACTGCTGTACAACAAGAGTACAACTTCAGCACTATTTTTTTCCTTGGTAATTTTCATACTAGAAACATTTGAATGCAAGACAATGAACTGGTTTGCATGTAGTGCCCAGTCAAATCATGGCTTAACATGTGGGTCTTCTTGCAGCTGCTGTCCTCCTCCCCAGTCCAGCTGCTGCACCGTTGCAAGCTAAGCCATGGTTTGACTTAGCATGTTGTCCAAACCAGGGCTTGTGCTTTGTCTAGACAAACCATGAGCTGTGAAACAAAGAACACTTGAATGCAGCTCATGGTTCATCTGGAGGGAGACAAATCATGAGCCCAGGTTTGGAAAACACACTAAACCAAGCAGCAGGTGTGCAATGACAACAATCTCTTCTTTGGGAACCCCATGAACTCACCCTTAGCCATGGTTTGGCTAGCCTTATGTGCAAACCTTCTCATTGTTATAGCACTAAATCTGATTGGAACGTATGTTGATATCACTGAGCACATTGGAAGCCAAAGCAGAGTAGAAATGAGCAAACTCTCCACAGATTAACTTGGACATTTCTCCCCCAAAATGGAGGAACTCGAAATAATTTTTCCAAGTCAATCTGAGGCCTTGTGCACCAATCATCACTGTCTCCAAAAGTTTCTGCAGCTCAGACAACTTCCCATAACACACTTCCCCTTCTATTTACAAGTAATTGTAGAAGAAAGAGAAGCAATGACACACAGGGAAATAAATGGAGAGACACCACTTTCTTAATAATTGGGCCCTAAATAATAATCTGTACTTTTATGCATTTTTGTTCAGAAACACTAGAAATGCAAGATTCCTGCCCAAATTATAGGTTGGTATATTGGCCAGTTTAACTATGCATTATATTTTTGGCATCGACAGTAAGATTAGTATATAATTACATAGCTCACTTCAGCATTCAAAATACTTCCAGGAATGGCTTTTTGCGTCTTTTTTTTTAAAAAAAATAAAGTGTTCAAACTAAAGGTCACTCTGGAATTGGGGGTGAGAGGATATTCTATTACATCTTCTTATGCAAACATAATTCTGATCCAAATCTTTCTTCTTAGCTATACTTTCCAGAGGAGTTCTAAAGTATTTTATCAATGCTGCCTTTAAGAATGCAGCATCAACATTTGCAAAAATTAAAGCCATGCATCATATTATGTCAATACCAAGATCAGGCAATTGATGCTTCAAGGTGATTCAGTGATTTGCTCCAAAGCAAATCCTTAACTGCAAGGAAAGTAAAAAACTATTGTCATTTATTTAGTAGTAAGATATTTAAGAAGGATTTTTTCCATTCTTCAGTGCCGTTAGAACTAGAGCACTGTATCCTCATCATTTTTAAAAAACTTACAAAATAAACACCAATACCAAATAAAGAAGTTATACACAGAAAACCTTGATAAAAAGTATTGCATTGCTTCTCATAATTTCTGTTAGTACTTTGTATGGATATCTTTTGCCGCAATTACAGCCCTACAATGGTGTCCCAAGGAGTGAACCAAGGATTTTGCATCTGTCAATTGTGCTTTATTCATTGGTTGCTTCTTTAATCAGATTCACAGATTTTCTGGATTCAGGTTAGATGTTACATCACTTTCTAGATGGCCAACCAACGCTTTTCACTCTGTTTGTTCTAGGTCAGTTTTCAGTTATGGAAATCCACTTCTTACATAAGGCAGCTATGCTTTCTTTTTTGAGTTATTAGGCAATAACATTTGATAGAATAAAGATACTTCGGCAGAATTTGTTGCATCATATTCTGCATTAAATTATCTTTCTAATGGTATATAATTTTATGGTATTATTTTGTGGTGTTATTCTAAAAAAGAGTGCTGTTATGAGCCATCAAACCTTAGAAATACAACTTTCCCCAAATGTTTCCACTAGTGTATAGTTCAGCAGACCATGCCAAGAATGGTTTAGTGTATAATTTTTAATGTTAAGATTACTACCCACTTTGTGATCCCTCACTGCTAAAATATTTAGCAAATAATTATGTCATTGTATCCAATATCAGCAAGTAACCAATAATTATCTCAGCCTGTGTTCTGTTGTTTAGAAGCCTAAAGTATTCCCAGAGATAAGTGTTATTGAGTGAGCACACACACAGAAACAGAGACACAGACAGTGTTTTCACATATGAATACATTTGGATACAATGACTTAATACTTCGATGCCATACAACATTATAATATAGCTCAAAGTGTTGCATAAACAGATACTGTCAACTTCCTACTCTTGTTCGGAAGGAAAACTATTTGGCACAGTTACCCAGATTGCTGTTTGAAATAAATGCTGTGCATCCAGTCCTCCATATTTTGTAAAAGAAACACTTCATTTTTTTTCTCATTCCATCAAACAGAAACCACAAAAAACAAGATTATGTCCACAGTAGGTTTTTAATTCTAGATCTTTTATATTATTTTTTTAAGGTTCCAGCACCTCTCTGCAGTTTATTTACTGACATGTATTTACTTACATGTTTATTTACTTACACATACCATCTTAATACAAGCCTTCACAAAGCAGCTTGCAATAAGTTAATGAATGTGAACCTCATTAAAAACAGGGATAGGGGAACTTGTGACCCATTGAAGGTGGTTGTCAGCCCTAGGTAGGTGTGATGGGAGTTGTAGTTCAGTAACATCTGAACTACAGATATTCAAGAGACCCCTGAAATGCCTAACCTACTTAAACTCAAAAGACTGGTAACTGGACAAATCGATTTGGCAAAGCTTTAGGCTAGACTCCTGAAATGTAGAGCTTTAATCCAAAATCCCCTGTATGTAACTTTGTTCTTGGGATACTGTCACTGTGAGGGAAAAGAGAGGACTTTTGTCCATTCTTCCTTCTCCCTGCAACGGGTGGTGCTGTGGGTAAAACCTCAGTGCCTAGGACTTGCTGATCGTAAGGTCGGCGGTTCGAATCCCCGCGGCGGGGTGAGCTCCCATTGTTCGGTCCCAGCTCCTGCCAACCTAGCAGTTCGAAAGCACCCCTAAGTGCAAGTAGATAAATAGGGACCTCTTTATAGCGGGAAGGTAAACAGTGTTTCTGTGTGCTGCGCTGGTTCGCCAGATGCAGCTTCGTCACGCTGGCCATGTGACCCGGAAGTGTCTTTGGACAGCGCCGGCTCCCGGCCTCTTGAGCGAGATGAGCACACAACCCTAGAGTCGGTCACGACTGGCCTTGATGGGCAGGGGTACCTTTACCTTTACCTTCTCCCTGCAACTTCCTGTGGCTCCTGAAAATCTGCTTTGGAGGGTTGGGACCTTGTACTGGAGGCTGCAGGAGAAAGGGGGGATTAGGATTCCACTGGATCCTTTCTCCAGGGGAAGCCTCTGCTGGATAGCAGTACTGTCCACAAATGGAAGGAGGTCTTCTCTCCATGAAAAGGTTAGTCAGGAGACAACCCTACATCCAGCCCTCCTTAAACAAACAAACAAAAAAGGCTCAGAGGCCAAAACTGCCTTTGACAATATGGACTGGCCTGTAATTTAAGCAGGCAAGCCATTTTTCGCTTTTGGTAGAAGTGCCAATCTGTGGTGGGCTGGGCAATGTGGTTAGAAGCAAGTTGTACTTTCCTCCCAAACAAGGCTTATTTGCACAGTGTATGAACTCTAGGTTCAATACCTCAATTCCAGCACTTGCAAGAAGAAGGGACAACAAACTGAACACTCATATTTTCATTACTGACATTCTTTTACTGAAAGGGATGTATCAAGTAAGACAAAGATTGCTTTCTCCAAAGCCAATGAATTGGACTTTATTGTATGTTAAGATCTAAGGAGGCATGTTTCTTTCCTAAGGGCACTTCATATGTGTATTACAATTTTTTCAACAGATCACAGAGACTCTGGGAACTTCAGAATTTGGACCAACTCCAAAACATACACAACTGCTTTCCAATGGAGAAAAAAGGGAGAGGTTGTGTTCTGTGAGAAGAAAAATGATTGAATGAAATGGGTACCTGAATGTTTGTTCTTAAGCCTGACAAAACGGAGCCACACAAGGGAAATTTTACTTGCAAAGCAGACGTTCTGGCAACAATAACTTGACTTAGAACAACAACAAAGGATGACAACACATGTAGTGCAAAACCTTAAAGTGGACTAAACCTTGAAGTGGAGTCTCTCTTGAATCGCTTTCATCAAAGCACACCTTCACATTGGCTTTGAAGGGATTTGTGTCAGATGAGAAGCACACATTGACTGTAGAAAGACAACATGGCCTAATCAGGAAGTATCAGTTTACGATCACTAAACTCAAAAGGAGAAACTGAGGGCATTGAATGAGTAATCAATAGCAAAGCCACAGTCTGTAGGGCAGGAAGCTGTTGTATTGCCCACCTTTCACCACAGACACAATCATTAATGGGATAGAACTATATATTTGCTAAAGATACGAAGTTAAGTACGTAATATTTCTAATTCAGATGAACAATGGATGCCAGTTAGGCTGTTTGAGTTTTAAAGAACTGTAATGCAACACTAAGAATGCAACTGGAAACCTTGACCTCCAGATCGCTTGCTAACTAAACAGATTGCAGTGGTTTTCAGACTGCTAGCTTGTCATCACATTTGAACTAATGACCTACAGATGAAAGGTACAGATGGAAAGGTGCTATTTCCATTCTCCCCCTAAACATGTAGTGGTTGGATGAATGTATAAAAAGAGCTGGGAAGGAAAACTTCTTAACCACTAATACTGAATTCCAAGTTTGTTTGTTTTTCAAGCTGTAGAAGTGGATGCAGGAAACTAACTTGATTGATAGGAAACATATGGGAAACATATTTGGAGATACCTTAAAGTACTGTACAGAAATCCATTTTATTAACACCTAAAAGATAACTCTGTCATATTACGTATATATGATGATAAAGGTAATCTCAGGAAAGGTTTATGTAGAAATATTTAGAGTTTTAAAGATAGCGTTCTGCTGATTAATTTTCCATTTCGGGGCAAATTGTATCAAATAATGTTAACCCTGGTATTTGTCAACCAGAGCACGCTTCACAAAGAGTTAAGCAGAAGTCAGCATAGAATGAATATTAGCACAGAATGAAAAATAGTGAAGCCAATTGTGCATGAAGTCAATCATGCTTAACAACCGAGAGCCAAAACTAGCATGACTTGACATATATTAATTAAGTAGAGAGAGAAAAAGAAGTGTTGTGGTTTCTCAATATTGGGCAATTTCCTGTACAGGAAGCTCCTAGCAGCGTATGCATTCATTTACTTGTAAGATTATTACAAAACAAATCTGCTGTCAAATAAAATACCCGTTTCCTACCTTTATGTCTGTAATTAATAATAAGACTACTACAGAGGAAACATTGAAAAAAATTAAGATACTAAGACTCTTAAGATTTATGCTTCAAGGCTATCTAATATAAATAACTATTTTTAAAAACATAGTACATGCACTGCTAGACTTGCACCATATGGCAAATTTTCAGATCCCCACTATGGGGCGGACCTTCCATGTATAGCCACCTAGCTTCTTTAGACAAACTGTCCTATTTTAGACGGCAAAACCCTGAACGGTAAGAGCCAACTTGATGAGACAGACAGCCCATTCAAAGTGAAATGTTTAGAAATCTGCATCAGTCTCCAGTTTCCAGTGCTATGTTGCTAATTGTGATACAATACCTTGGAGGCATGCAATCTGAAGCCAGGTCACTTTGCTAACAAACAACCTGAAAGTGTTCCATAGTCCTAGTACACATTAACTTGTTCCAAAGCGACAGGACACATTAACCTGCAAGACAAAGTCTCCTTGGCATTCTAGGAACTCTTTCCCAAACTAGGTCGGAGGCCAAATTCACAAAACTGCTTTTGCACAGTTTGTTGTTGTTGCTATGTCACTATCAACCATCATGTTCAGAATTGACTGACTCCATACCCATATAGAGTTGCAACCTATCTGAAAGAGCACATGCATAGTTTTGGGGTGCTCCTAGATTCATTGCTGACACTAAAGGCTCAGGTGATTTCAGTGGTTCACAGTGCCCATTGCCAACTTCAGCTGGTGCACACCTATGCCCACATCTTGACAAGGATAGCTTTGCCACAGTAACCTCACAATTACATAGGTAACCTCACAATTAAGACTACTGTATGGGGATATAGGTGGGGTTACTCTTGCACCTGGTTTGGCAGCACAGCTGTTGTAAAATGTTGCTGCTAGGATTCTTAGCACAACATTCAACTTTACATATGGGGGAGAGGAACTTGTTCTATTTGGCAAGCAGAATTGTGCTGACAGAACATTTGCATTAGCTCACTGTTGAATTCCACCCATGGACTCTTAATGTTTAATCCTCTGTTTTGTACACTAATCACTTTTATGTGCAATATAAAATTGTGTTTTACTTTTTGGGAAATCTTATTGACTGTTGTATTTTTAAGTAAACTCCTAAAAGTTCCTTATTATATTAAGTGGCATAATCTTTTTTTTAATAAATAAGCCCTGCAAACTGGAATTCTTCAACTAGAGCTATCATGGTTTGAACCTAGGAAAACCAATGCACTATGATCTCTCCTAAAGGACAGTAGCACCTGTACAAAGGAACTCCTACCTGCTGGTTAGCTGGCTGCTTATTTCAATGCATGAGTCTTTAGTCTCTCAATATAATATGGAAAGGCATTGAGTTTCTCCTTACCAGATTTTCTTCCAGCCAGGCGTGTATGCATGCTGCTGTAGTCCCTGGTATCTGATTCCGCAAAGCTTCTCTCTCTTGTGGATCCTTGACCATTTCTAATGCCAGCTTCAAGTCTTCCAGAAGATGAAGGATCTGTAGTGTGCCAAAATACACTGACTGAGCAGGTGACACCATGTCATAGACGCCATTTGTATATTCCACGGCTGCTTTGGTACCTAAAAGAAAACAAGAAAAACCCAAAAAAGCAATTTAGGAGGAACCAGTTACTTATAAGTTCTTTACATGCAAGATACAATACTGGTAACATTCACAGGGGATGGGAAGTAAGGCCAAAATTATCCTATCTGACCAATCCTTAGAGTATTATAATCTATTCCACTCACCAACAGACATAATTGAATGCTGCCCAGTGCAGTTATGACCTGTTAAAACAGCACACTGAAAACATACAAAACCAAATGATGACCTGAAAATGGAACAAACTGGGCAAACTCCAAAACAAAGCTACTAGGTTTCAAAAGGTTTTCCAGAAATGTTATTCAAAACACAAGTAACTTCCTGAAAGAACTTTTTACTTAACTTCTGTAATTCTGCACCCCCATTTTTAGATCTGCCCCTTGATCCCCTAACCCCACTGCAACTCAACATTACTCTTTAATTTATTTTTGTTTACCTATCATAATCACTCAATAATTATAGCAATCTCAGGGTGGATATGCCAAAGATAATTTCAGTCTTTTGGAAAAAACTGAAGATAGAAAATCCAAACCAGCTACTTGCAATTGCCCCTACAAACCATTAGGTGTCACCATCTTTTCAGGACACACTACTAAAAAACCCCACAAGTATTTACTTATTTGTTTTACGATTTTGTAGGGAAATGCAAGGGTATTTTTACTGCCATCTTAAATGCCACACAAGTTTAGTGGGCTTTAGCCCACTTTTAGCAATGCAATTCCTCCAGCACTTTCACACATGTAATCATTTGAATAATTAGTTTGTCAGGTCCAATTGAGACTCTTTTTTGTGTTTGTATTCCAACAAGCACTGCTTCTCTAAAGCTTCCGTTCAATTGGATGGTGCTTGTGAGACACTCCACAAAAGCTCTTTGGAAATAAACAGAAGTGGTCAAAAGCTGTGTTAAGGAACAAGGCATCACTGTTTAAGAACACAAGAGCAGATCTGCGTTGATCAGGCAAAAGGGCCTATCTAGTCCAGCAATGCTTTCCATGCAATGTGGGAAATCAAATGCCCCTTAGAAGCCCCAAAGCAGGGGCCATCTCCTGTTGTTGCTCCCAAACAACCAGCATTCAGAGGCATTGCAGCCTTAGATCCCAAAGGTGGCATATAGCCATAATGACTAGTAGCCACTGAAAGCCTTGGCCTCCAAGAATTTGACCAACTCCTTTTAAACCCAGAGCTCTACACATACAGCTTTCCTAATCATTGCCTCCATTTGTACTCAAAAATTATTAAACCTGTTCCTCATTTCCACTGTGTATTCATAAGGAATTTGATTTAGAGTGCATCTTACTGGCCCAGTGGTTTTTCCTACAATTTCAGTTTAAGCTTGAATTTTGCTATAAGCTGATGATCTGAGCCACAGTCAGCTCCAGGTCTTGTTTTTGCTGACTGTATAGAGCTTCTCCATCTTTGGCTGCAGAGAATATAATCAATCTGATTTTGATGCTCCCCATCTGGTGAGGTCCATGTGTAGAGTCGTCTTTTGTGTTGTTGGAAAAGCGTGTTTGTGATAACCAGCTTGTTCTCTTGACAGAACTCTATTAGCCTTTGCCCTGCTTCGTTTTGAACTCCAAGGCCAAACTTGCCAGTTGTTCCTTTTATCTCTTGACTCCCTACTCCCCTATAATGAGAAGAACATCCTTCTTTGGTGTCATTTCTAGAAGGTGTTGTAAGTCTTCATAGAATTTGTCAGTTTCAGTTTCTTCAGCACCGGTAGTTGGTGCATAAACTTGGATTACTGTGATGTTAAAAGGTCTGCCTTGGATTCGTATTGAGATCATTCTATCATTTTTGAGATTGCATCCCAGTACAGCTTTCGCCACTCTTTTGTTGACTATGAGGTCCACTCCATTTCTTTTACAGAATTCTTGCCCATAGTAGTAGATATGATGGTCATCTGAACTGAATTCGCACATTCCCGTCCATTTTAGTTCACTGATGCCCAGGATGTCAATATTTATTCTTGCCAACTCATTTTTGACCACATCCAACTTACCCAGGTTCATGGTTCTTACATTCCAGGTTCCTATGCAATATTTTTCTTTACAGCATTGGACTTTCCTTACACTTCCAGGCATATCTGCAACTGAACGATCTTTCGGCTTTGGCCCAGCCACTTCATCAGCTCTGGATCTACTTGTACTTGTCCCCCACTCTTCCTTAGTAGCATGTTTATGCCTTCCGACCTGAGGGGCTCATCTTCCAGCGTCATAACTTTTATATGCCTGTTGTCTTTGTCCATGGAGTTTTCTTGGCAGGGATACTGGAGTGGCTTGCAGGTTCCTGCTCCTATTTCTTCCTACATACATTAAAAATGTAATGCTGTCATCATGCTGCACTTCACATGGCCAGGTCAACTTCAGCATGCTGGCAGGCAGGAGAGCAGTGCGGGTGGTAGGCAGCCTAGGTGAACTGTTCAATGAGGGAAGAGGCACTTCATAGCGTGGTCTGTGGCAAACCACTCTATGAGGTGCCAAGCCCTCCCTTAAAAGGTAGGGGTATGGGGCAAGCTGCAAAAGGAACGGGGTGGGGGGAAAGCTGTGGAGGCAGTGGAGCTTGGGGTGAGCTGTGAGGGGAGAGGAGGTTTGGGCAAGCTGTGAGGGGATAGACAAAGGGGTGGATGAGATGAAAAAGGAGAGGAGGCCAGGGGAGTGAGCAGGGGTATCAGTATTTTATAATATTTATAAGCTACCTTTCAATGAATGCTCTAAAATGTTGCTTATGATGTTAATATTTCCTTTTTTAAATCAAAAACAAAACTGAGTGCTTCTTTAATTTCAGGAAATCCATGTTGATTAGTTTACAACTTACAAATAAGTTGGTATGTATATGGAATGGACCCATTTTCAATGTGGATTTCCAGGGGGTCCCCCCAACCATCCAAAATAGATTTTCAGAGGGTATAGGAAGCTGCAGGTAGGAGGGGGAAATTGATGGAAATAATCTCCCCGCTTTCCCCAGGGAAAGTTTCCTGTGAGCAGAGTTCCACTCACAGGTTGTCCCATGTCAAATACACATCAAAACATTCAAATAGGGCAGAGTTAAAACTATAACATCCGAATGTCAAGCACCAGTGACGGTCTGGAAGAACGAGTGCGTTTCTAAAAGACACCTAAACACCATGAATATGGCTGTTTGCCTAAGGGGCAGAAGGAAGGTGAATCTATAGTACGGGCGGCACCACAGAAAAGGCCCTTCCTCTGATGCCCACTAGGCTGTGGCACAACAAGGTTAGTTTTCAAAGTGGTTTGTCAATTCAGAATGGGGAGCTGCTACATAGGAATACCTCAAAGGAAGCCCAGGATCTGTTCACAACTGCTTGTAAATTAATATGCTACTTCTTCAGATTGTAGCTATGACTTAAGCAAGAGTTGAATAAAAAGCAAAAGAAGAATATTAGAGAATTTCCAAGTATCACAGGGTAGAGATATTCCAGAGTTGGTTTTATGGGGTGTGGGCAAAATAGGCACCAGCATATGACGGCGGAAATACAATCTCCATGACACCCTCTCTTCCAGCCACATGCCATTCTTTTGTGCTGTGTTATTTTTAACCCAACTTTCTGCGGTTGCCATATTAGCCCTTTCACTTTCTGGCTAGAAGGGGGAGAAGGGGAGAAATGACATTGCCTGCAGAGGAATTCACGATGAAGCACACAGAAAGAGAAGCGAAGTAGAAATGCAAGCAAGGACTTAAACCATACCATTTCCCATTTAGTCAACCGAGCATAAACATGGCAACATAGGTTACAGAGCTGCTGCCTCTGATTTGGCTCCTAACTCACCTTCACACTTGTATTTATTCACCCAGAAAGATATCCAAAGCAAGCAAGCAAGCTATGCACGTTAGAAGGGCGAAATGTAACGGCTTAATGTAATGGTTTAACAAAGTAGTAACCATATAGCATTTTCTCAGTAATTTTCATTATTTGTTGAATGTTTTAATTAGTTCTGTTTTCTCTCTGTGTCTCTTTTTTACCAATGCTTTATTGTTTGGGGTTTTTAACTTTATTACAACTGCACTGAGATTTCATTGCAACCAAGCAGTATATAACTCTTCTGAAATAAAAAACAAATTGACTGCAGGAGGGGGGGGGGAGTTCAATGCTTTACACCGACTGAAAAGGTTAATGAATGACAAAATACTTCCAAGTGCTATGGAAGTCAGTATTTATACAGGAAGACACTTAAACTGATGAGCAAATGTCTCACACTAATGGTCATTCTACAGTTTTCACTCACTGCATGCAACAAGCTTCAAATTGCATCGTCGTGTTTTATCACGTGGCTCTTCCTGACTATGTGAATTCCAAGACCAGCATGGTCCTGACCTGTAAATGGCTTCCCTGGCATTGGAAGTCTCCATGCCAGGGAAACCATTTATGAGAAGCCATTTCAAGGCCACCCCTAATGGCAAGCAGTACCAAGAGACCCTTAATCCAGAAAGTTTAGGTAGCATGTATGATTTTTCCTGCCCATCGATTCTCACAAAAACCCTGAGAAATAGGGTTGGCTGAGAGGTAATGACCACCTCAAGATCACCTAATGAGCTTCATGGCGGAGTGGGGATGTGAACCCAAGTCTTCCCAAACACAGCCCAGTCTCTAACCACTGTGGACAGTATACTCTGTAGACCAGCCTTGACTGAAGAACAGGTCAGAAGACTTAAGCAGAAGAGAGCCTTGTAAACACTGTTTTCAATCCCTTTGCCTATGTTACTGCTAGTTTTATAATTCCCTCCCCTCCAGCAAGTCTTGTACTGTTTTACTTCTCTTACAGTTATAATTCTAGGTAATATGCACTTGAGGGCCTCCTGTTTTGACTCATGCCACCTTGTAGAGATTCTGCTTTGCCGTTAAGAAGCCACAAAATAGCCCCTGGAGAACTGAGCATAATCATTGGACTCCAGTAGTTATGAAATGCTCAGGGCAATTAAGAGTTTGAAGGATGGTTGAGGAAAATTGAAATTGGCTCTTTGAACTCCTAACAGCCTGTAGTATCTTAAAAGAGGAATTAGAGCTAGAGCATGTATGTATTCAAACTTTTAAAGGCACCGATCCCCAAATGAGTCCTGTATGGATGTAGTAATCACCCTTTCATCTGTGAAGGGGGCAGAGCATAACTGTGAGGCAGATATCAGCCCCAATGCCAAATAGATTTAGGGCTAGGACACCAATTTCCTGCTCATCTCACCTTGGAACACAGCAATCAATGCTATAAGGCAGCTTTGCAAGCCTGCTCCATGCAGGTATTGCTAGACTACAACTCCCATAAGCCTCAGCCAGAACTCAGTTCTCAATTATTTGTTTCCACCTTCCTGCCTACATCCTACAGTTCTTCACAAGCACTGCAAATTACTGTTGTGAGGTTGGGGGTGGTGGGGTGCGGAATCACATATTCAAAGGCATAAGAAAAGATTGCAAAGTGAAGATCCTAGCAGTATCACAGCCATACAATTCAGAGATTCCATTATAATCAAAAGAAGTTGGATAAGCTTTGTCTTTGTACTGTTGGGAGCAAATTTATGGAGTTAACTTTTCCATTTCATTAACACTGATGGAACTACCAAGGCAAATCAGTTCTTTTTCTTACATTAAGCCACACTTGGAAGAAGCATCTGGGGAATGTGGTTTAAAGTCCTTAATGTAGGACTGGGGAACTTGTGGCCCCCCAGGATTTGTTGGCCCACAACACTCATCAGTCTCAGCCACTGTGGCCAATGGCCAAGGATTATAGGAGCTGTGCTCCAACAATGTCTAGGGACCGGAGGTTCTCTATCCCTGGTTTAATGGCTTTGTCCCTAGCTACCTTAGGGCTTATCTGCACCTATCTTTCCTCCACACTTCCCAGGCACTGTCCATGCTTTAAAGTTCCATGTCCAAGCGCTCTGCAGCTTTCCCCATAAATACCCGCTCTTTAAAGCTGAACTGCAACAAACAGCAATTTGGGTTTTCTGCAAATTGTCATTTGCTCTGTTTCAGCTCTGGAGCGAAAGAAAGAGCTCTCAGGCATGGAGCTTTAAAGATCAGACCTGTGCCTGGAAAGGGCAAGGCAAAAGGTAATTGTGCATAAGCCCTTACTGTTATAGCAGCCATCTATGTTGTGTATGTGGGGGGGGGGGAGACAGATTATCCACATAGTTTTCTAAATATTTAACTTAGTTATAATTCTGTGGTGCTTCCCAATGTGAGGTGATCCACGTAAGACAGACAAAAGACAGTCTCTGAGGTTTTCTGTTTGTTTTTATTTGTGCAGAGAGATTTTACCACACTCAATTTGATGGGGTTGTTTCAAGCACAGGGTCTCACAGTGCTAATGCACTTGCATAACATGTTAGTTAAGGGATTGGACATGCTCATTATAATTTCTTCTGCATTTGCAAGGCAGAGACAGCTAACTAAGGCTGACCATCCAGCATCCTTAATTCTCAGAGCAGTTATCATTATAGATGTACCAAAGCAGAAGAGCCTAGAGACACTGACTTATCTGTCAAATTTTATCACATCAAATGCAATTCTACTTGGTGATCTGGTCTGACAGTCTTACCCTCATACGCTCCAGATGTAATATATTTCCACTGAGCACAATTGCAAGCAAGAAAGCTTTTATTTTGACTTGCTCTGGATTCATTCCAAGTCTTCTTCTTCTTTTTTTAAGTAGAAAAACAGTCTATAATATGCCCAATTTCAGTTACTTACATTGTGCCCTTGAACAAGTCCATCACATACAGAACGCAAATGCAATGTTATATATTATCAATTAAAATTACCAGGTCACCTCTTTTTCCCTTAAGGCATCCATATCTATGGATGGTGCGGTGATGTTCACCCCTATCACAGGGACATTTTGACGCTCTTCCAAGGTAAGTGGCACTTTCCCTAGGCTTGGTTTGGCCTAATTAAAAAAAAAAAGGGGGGGGGGAATGGACTATGTGCTATAATGCAAGCATTTAAAATGTAATTAACACCTGACCTGCCCATGTGGGACCTGAAAGAATGTTCGGAATTTGATCCGAGAAGAAAAATAAACTGAGCTCACATTTTTGAAAGGGAAAAGTTGCTAGAAGGGCAACCATGTTGTTGTTTCAGGACTGGTCCTCCTGCATTCTCATAAGACCTTCAGAAAGTCATCTGTACACAAGCAGAATACTGAAAAACATTGTGATATGGGGATCTTCTCTCCATAGAAACCTGGTGCTGTGCAAAGCTGTCTGGAAACTCCCACTGCCTGGTGGGCTGATCTTACATGGTTTGTGTTAGGGTCAATGTTTCAAACATAAGATATACTTGGGGTTTGATGTCAAGTTCTGAGAAGCTGCAGCACCCCAAAATAAGGGATCAATATCATGGAATGGTACCATAAGCCTCACCATTACTTTTGCCAAAACTATTACCCATAAGCCAACACTATTGAGATGTGCTCATGAGATTTAGGCTACACCCTGTGCACACATTTACCTGGGAGTAAGTCCCATTGAACTTAATAGGACTTGTCTTAGAGCAGACTTGAACAAGATTGCCCTGTTAAACTTAAGGCTACTTTCATTTACGTTCCTGTTCAACTGGTTAGCATAGTAACACACTGCAGGATTATGGATCATCAGGTGGTTCAGATGCTCTCTCAAAAAGGCAGGGTAAAACCTATTCAACATTACAGCCAGTTTCTAAATTTTCCAGACGAACGCCTCACACCTCTGATTTTCATTCATTCTATTTGCTATCTCCTGAACAGTTTTGCCAGAACTGGCAGGACAACTAAGAGTGGAAAACTGAATTGGGGGCGGGAACAAAAATAAAGCGCTTAAAAAGAACGATGACCCCCTTCTCTGCACCGCACATGGGAATACAATGTTTACCTCTGAGGCGATAAGCCACTGAGGCATCTAATCATAAGCCTGCATTTTTATTAAAGCTTATATGTTTAATCAGGGCTTGTATTTTAAAAATGAGCTTAAAGATTTTCAAATGTTTTATGCCAGGCAGAAGACCAGCTGCCTAAGAACCTTGGCAATGTTTTTACTCCTAGACAAGGGGGCCCCCTGATTTATAGCAGAAAACAATTCTCAAAGTCGTAAAAAGGGAATTACAGGCTGACAGCCAAGGTTACACTGACCCTACAAATTAAGGGTTGATAAATAGTAAAATGAGCCATATCTTCTTCCTAAGGTTAAAAAGGTAATGAGCAGTGAAAAGCAACTGGTCTAGCTGGCAGAAAGGGAGCATTTTTGGGAAGTCTTTTCTAAAGCTGTTTCTTTCTTAAACTAAGATCCTTTTAAGATTTCTTTTCCTTTTAAAAGGTTATTTATGTATTAAATATATTAGCTTAAATATAATTATGCAAAGGATTTAAGAAATGCTAGATTCTTATTTCATATAGTTGTAAGAGTTGTAACTATCCTGAAATTAAGTCAGCCACCAGCCCAACCTCCTGTCAGACAGGAGACGCCATCGAGCACTCCTGATATATGGTTGTCAGGCCTTTTGTTTAGAAACCTTCAAATGAAGGAGATCTCTCAATGTTGATGTGAACTAAAAATCCTTGACATATGTTTAAGATAAAAATTCAAGATTAACCATCTGTTTTGGAAGGCAATAGGGCAAGGAGGGCAAGAGGTGAGCTGGTAATTAAGATTCCTTGTTGAGACACATGTAAGATATATTACTACTTATTTGTCATTTATAGATAGAAGAATATATAGCTTTTTGATTCCCATAAAAGGGCAAGAGGAAATGGGTGTATCTTTTGTGATTGGTTCTAGCAAACAGCCAATAGGAATTTCAACCAGGCTGATTGGACAGAGGCAGCCACAGGAGGAGCAAGGGGGCTGGATTAAGGAAATATAAGTGCTGGCCAGAATGGCAGGAGGCCAGGCCAGAGCTTGGTAACCATATACCACTGTGCCTCATATTTATTTGTCTGACAAATAAATTATTATTTTAATTTCTCTATTGCTGCGTTGAATATTTCATTCCAGCTAAGTGTTAACCACAAGCAGGGTGCTACACCACGAGTGCCTCTGTAACTTCAGTCTACAATCTCATCCCTATCCTGTTTGCATGCCTAGCAAACAGTGGCGTGCGGTGAATTTCTTCATAAGGGAACAGTTAGGGCCAGAGGTGCCAACTTGAAAGGGCGATTGGGACATTTGGGAGAAGGCTACAGGGAGACATGAGGAAGAGGATATACTGTCAAGCAAGCAGAAATCTGCACTCACCAGCTTGGGCATTGCCCATTGCAAACTTCCAAAAGATGCCTTAGAAAGACCCGCACAAACAGAAACACAGAATTTCTCCTGAACAGTGAACTCTTCATTATTACCACACATACTAAATGGATTTCTAGGCATGTTTGCTGTTGGGCAGACTAAAAATAATCAATTACAATACCTGCAATGATATCATCCATTTGCTCTAGAGCAGCTTCAAGCATATGGCTAGCATCAGAAGCCATGTTTTCTAGCTTCTCCAGGCCTTGTTTTCTTTGTCTAAAAAGGAGGGAGAGAAAGTTCACCTTATCAGATCACATCAACATCAGTCTGCCATCAATTCTAACATATTAGCTTAACCAACTGCTGACAAAGAGCAGCACATTTTTAGGAGCAATTTTATTTGTGTCATTGACTGAAGTGAAATTAGTAGTTCTTACCCTTCCATTTTTAAGTGGGAACAAAGATCCCGAGTAATCCACATCTCACCACAACTATGTAAGAATAAAAGCAGCGCCATATATCCCTTAGCATCACCTGGAAGAGCTACAGAGCCAAATCTACATGAGCCAGTCACAGAGCTACAGATCCTCCTGCTCTCAGATTGTTAAATATCCCAGCAAATTTTCATCCTACAAATGCTGGGGAACTCCCTTTTATGCAAATTTTAAAAGTTTTCTAAGGATACTGCTGTAGAAATCCGAATGCACCATGAACTAATCTACAAGTCTGGGAAAGTGCTTTTTGACTCTGCACATGAACATCCTGACAAACAATTAAAAAAATTAAGAAACTGCTAGGGCTACCTACTCCCATTCCCAACTTATTTCTAAAATTTCTGTAGAGGGAAACAGTTCAATCAAATAATTTAAACTGTTAACCACCTTGAACTTTTTTAAAAAGGCAATGTAATACAACAAATGACAAATATAATACAACAAATCCACATGACACCATTATTATAAAAACCACCTGCACCCCAGAAATCCAGTATTTTTCTTAAAACAACTGTTGCCAGCAGCCCATTTGCAGTATCTCAATGAACCTTTAACAAGGTTAAGCCCCGCTCTGGGAAGACCCGAAGTTACTAAAAATAGAGGAAATTTAAATACAAATTGGGCACTTCTGAGTAGTGAAAACAATTCAGTACAGGAACCTTTTTTTAAAAAAAAAAATACTTGCCCCAAAGCCCTACTGGATAGGAAGGCCATTAAGCAGAAGGAATGCTACCAGAAGCATTTTTTACTAGGAATAACAGAAAAACCAAATCCTGAAGGAAAAGAAAAAACTGTTTATGTAAGCAACAGCAGCAGCCCGGATCCTACTAGCCCAAAGGTGGAAGGAAGATAAGATACCAACAATAGAAGAATGGCAATTGAAAATGATGGACTACGCAGCAATGGCAAAACTTAGAGAAAAGCTCAGAGACAATGACACAGAGATTTAAAAAAGAATGGGAGGCATTTATTTTATATGTGCAAAAATATTGTAAACATTGGCAGGCTTTGACTAAACACTTGCAAGTACAGTGGTACCTCGGGTTACGAACTTAATTTGTTCCAGAGGTCCACTCTTAACCTGACACTGTTCTTAACCTGAGGTACCACTTTAGCTAATGGGGCTGCCTGTTGCCACCACACGATTTCTGTTCTCATCCTGAGGTAAAGTTCTTAACCCGAGGTACTACTTCCGGGTTAGCAGAGTCTGTAACCCGAAGTGTTTGTAACCCGAGGTACCACTGTAATTAAAATAAGGTAAAGTTTATGGAAGGAAATTTGAATTGAAACAATAAAAATTGATTGTATGTAATTAGGATAAAATAATAAGGATAAGAAAAAAGAGGTTTAAGTATAATTATGCAGAAAATATATATATTCAATGAACCAGGAAAGGAAATGGAGGGAAGTCAGGAGGTTAAAGAGAACCTCCGAAATGATGCTTTTTATTTTTTTATTTTAGTTCTTATACTTCATGTTGGATATTTTGTATTTCTCATTCTTTTTTATGGAAAATAATTGTTGAAGTTGAAATTGTAAAACCAATAAACAATTATTTACAAAAAAAAAAGAAAAAGAAAAGAAAGCAGAAAGAATGCTTTCCGTTAAAGGTCCAACCTTCCCTGGTTTGTCTGTTTTTTAGAATAACACAGAAGGGGGACAAGTGAAGGAAAGTGGCATAAGTGAAACTGACACCATTTTCTCAACACGCATCCACACAGGTGAGAGAGAGTAAATGGAGGCGTGAGGGAAGCCTCAGAAGTAAGCAGCAAAGTTAAGTGGTGGGGCTGAAGAAGAGAAGGGGCAGAGTGGGTGAGAGAGATACCATAGAGCAGGTCAGGGAGTTTCACAAACCTAACCCAGTTCTGAAGCTAGTAGCTCCCCTTTGCAGCTTGAAAAACAGGAGGGCAATACAAAACAGCTTAGGACACAACAGAATCACAGAATCCTAGAGTTGGAAGGGGGACCGGGGGGGGGTCATCTAGTCCAATCCCCCGCAATGAAGGCATCTCAACTACAGCATCCATGACAAATGGGCACCCAACCTCTGCTTAAAAACCTCCCAGAAGGAGAGTTCACCACCTCTCATGAGAGTCTATTCCCCCCTCCCAAAAAATCAACAGTTAAAAGATGTTAAAGAACTCTTGGTTGATTTCTGTTCCAACCGGCTACCCCTCAGGAATTATGTCTCTGAAGTTATCCTTTAACCTTCAGTAGAACTCTGTGAATATTTTACACAGCATTAAACATAAAAGGCAAACTAACAGAACTGTATCATGTGACTTTTCCCATATTTTTTAAAAAATGGCATTTCTTTCTTGCTAGATGATTCTACTTCATGAAAAAGGTCTAGATACCCAATCCAATCCAATTCTCTATTCCACAGTCCATTTTCCTTGACCAATCAAGTTGTTATTTTTAATTGAAAGTCTTCCTAGTGTAACAATATACAGTACTCATGAAAGCTTGATACCTCTACAAATACTTGAAAAAACAAAATTACTACATATTTATGTTACTCTAGGAAACTATGGAATCAGCATGACAAAGGAAGAGCCCTATACAAAATATCTTCCCATGCACCCAGCTTTGTTCAGAATGTAAATACAGCTGTATGCCTGAGTCCCTACTAATTCCTGGATCCAGCAAGGGTTAAAATCTAAGCAAGGATTCAAATTGTTGAAACAGCCAAATAAAGTTTCTTGGTAACGACTCTGTAAGTATGGGCCATTAAGGTAACAAAGGAAGTGGCTCTGTGCCAGACAGAAGATGTGGGGTGGGGGGGGGCGTAGTTAGAAGGACATGCCTGATCTCTGCTTGACTATGAGGCTGTAGCTATGGGAGAAGAAATACCCTCTTAGGCTGTTAATGCTGTGAGCCCCTACACCATAAGCTCAGTTTGTATATATGAGTAAATAAGTCATATATCATAAAGTCACCACAGTCTTCACTGTCTCTCATTCTGAGGAAACTGAACCCTGAGTAAGCACCTAGAACCCCTGGAATCTTGCACCTCTCAGAGATTGGGGTATTGTGCAATGATATGTTAGAGAGCAAGGGACGCAGGTGGCGCTGTGGGTTAAAGCCTCAGCGCCTAGGGCTTGCCGATCGAAAGGTCGGCGGTTCGAATCCCCGCGGCGGGGTGCGCTCCCGCTGCTCGGTCCCAGCGCCTGCCAACCTAGCAGTTCGAAAGCACCTCCGGGTGCAAGTAGATAAATAGGGACCGCTTACCAGCGGGAAGGTAAACGGCGTTTCCGTGTGCGGCTCTGGCTCTGGCTCTGGCTCTGGCCAGAGCAGCGATGTCACGCTGGCCACGTGACCCGGAAGTGTCTCCGGACAGCGCTGGCCCCTGGCCTCTTAAGTGAGATGGGCGCACAACCCCAGAGTCTGTCAAGACTGGCCCGTACGGGCAGGGGTACCTTTACCTTTACCTTTTATGTTAGAGAGCAGGTACTTACTAGTGGCTACTGGGAGCAGCTGCGGGGAGCTTTCTGCCCTTGCCCTTATCTTACATACACTTCTGCCAGTTGCACTAGAACAGGGGTGCCCAAACCTTTTCCAAAGAGGGCCAGATTTGAACATGCTTTTGTTAGGATTGAAGTTGTTGAGCTTTTTTTACAATTTTACCCCAGGACATATACTGCTGCGGGAACCAACCAGATTAAATCGACCGGCAGGCCGGATTAGGCCCTCAAAACGGGCTTTGGACATGCCTGCACTAGAACTTCAGCATGTTACCGCCTTCTTTTAGTTTCTCTTTTACTTTCCAAAAGGATGAAAAGTGATGTTTAAAAAGAGAATGTGCTGAACTGAACAATCTGACCACTGATTTATTTTCTTAAAATATATATGTATCAATGCAGATTTTGTTGTATAGTTACATGCATGCTCTCTAAAACCTTGTTTTAATAGCTTCACATATTTCAGTTCACAGCACCTGCCAATAGCAAACTGGAGTTCTTTGATGTTTTTCGGCTCTCCCAGACTTGTTCAACCCAGATTCTGAGAGCTCTTCAGGTGGTGGAGCCAGCAAAATGATTTTGGCCGGAAGTCTGACATTCCTAAACAGAACTTCTTGTTTTAAGACTGCTGCCCACAAGCAGATTTGAAGTTCATTTTAGGAACCAAGACTGAAACTAAGTTTGTAGCTTTCTCTGAAAGAATTGGGGCTGAAATAATATTTTTAAAGGGTCTTGCATCTCCTGTAGATGTGCATTCTAATAATTAATGTTACTTTGCTACACTTTCTTCCCTTCCTCTTCATCAAGAAGCAATCTATACTCATTTAAGAAATGATGCTTATGTAAGGCTTTTCCTAAATGCTCCTGAACACTTCATTATCAGTCAGAAAACTCCGATGTCTACTCTAACATGGGAACACAGGAAACTATCCTATATTGATTCCGGTCACTGGTTTGTGGGTTTAGTTCTCCTCATCTAGAATCTAAGCATTTATGTTGCATTCTCTCCAGGGATTTATCCAAAAAGGATCTCCCCACATTTCTTGGCTGGATCTAGACACAAAGAAGCGCTTCAGTTAAAAGCATTGTAAATATAAACAGGGAAAACAACACATATAAATCGCTTTTTCTTTACCATTCTAGCTGACTCCCTTGTTAGGCATAGTAACCGCTAGCCAGAAATGCCAAAACAGTCTTAGAAAAAGTAGACCGTCCCTCCCCGATTATCCATTATTTCATGAAACCAACCACCCCAGCACCCTATGCTGATTCAGATTGCTAAATTGATGAACCATAGAGAAATCTCTCTATGGTTTGATGTAACAAGATTGCCCTTAATTGGGTGGCCTGACAGGAACAACTTCACCTAAACACTGAAGCCATGTTCGGAATCTCCAAAATTAGAGTTACCTAGATGCTAGCAGCATCACAGCCTATTTCTAGTGCCTATAAAATTGACTCTGCACCCGAAGCTCATTTGGGAATGGCAGCATCATAATCTTTTTAAAATAGTAACAGTTGACTAGTTCTCATTGAGGAAGGATCTGATTTGGGCTATACCACTTCATATGGGGGAGAGGCTCTTGTGAGTAGGGAAGGAATCCTTTCATATAAAAATCTAGAAGAGCAGCTGAAGGGTTCTAGCCTAAGTTTGCTTCCACACAGGACCCAAATGAGAGGCCTTCCAGAAGATCCTAACTGGTTGGCAGAGTCATGGGAGTTCAAGTATCCTGGATCCAAATCATATAGGGTTTAATTGGTAACAAGCAGTGCTTAGAGTTTGAACCGTGCTCAGAAACACACTTAGAGACCAGAAATCATCACTTTTCAAGCTTGCTATGACAAAACATGTCTCAGTTTTACATTCCTCAGAGAATATTAATCTGAATGAAACCTGTTTATTTGGGCAGAACTGCATAGTGCCTGCAAGGATCCACCTTTCCAATTAATGCAGATAAGTTTCCCCTGTAGGAAAGTTAGTTATGCAAAGGGTGTTCCTGCTGCAGCTTGTTAACAATTACTTTCCATGGGATATGTAGCAACTTCATATTGCCTAGAGAAAGAACCCGAATGCTAGAAAACCCAGCGGTTAATGAATAGAAGGAGACAGTGTTTCAAAATCCCAACATGTGGGGCAGATGAATGGATTGGGAAGACTGTCACCTGTCTCTGCGGAGTGAAAAGGCACTTTGTAACTTTTTCAACCTTATGTAGTTTCAGGATTCCTCAACTTTAGAAGAGCAAGAAACAAGACTGAATATTTTTTGTGTTGTCTCATAACTTTTTGTCACACACTTCTGAAGCACTGAGTAAGCATTTAAGATCAGGTTATTTAATTGCAAAGTGATGAGAAACAAACAGTTTTCCTTGCTTTAATTTATTTAATATTTAATTTCATATTGCCAGGACATTGGTTGAAGCTGAGCACAATTCAGATGTTTTTAGACTGTTAAAAACAACAACACCCTTCTGTACAGCACCTAGCACATATGAAATGCCTATAAATGATGCTAATATCATGCTAGCCATTCTTGTGCTTGTAAAATAAAAGGAATTCACAATCAGTGAGGGAGAGGAAAGAACACATCTGAAGGCAGTCTTTTTTAGGGAAGCTTTTAAATGTATGATGTTTGGTGTTTTAATTTGCTGGAAGCCACCCAGAGTGGCTGGGGCAACCCAGTCAGATAGGTGGCATATAAATATTATTATTAAGTGCACAAACATCTGTGGTAGCCTCAACAGCAGCATTCTCTTTGCACTGGTCATATGCAACTTACATTTGGGAATCTTTGTGCTATACCTAGAAATCATTTACCAGCAGTGTTTCCCATGAGCTAGTAGGACGCAAGTGTACAGCATACATTCCGAAAATCAGGTGGTGCTGGAAGGAAGCTGTTCGCTACATGAACTAGGGGGCTGAAGCTACTTGCCACATGGGTGGGAGAAAGGGGTACAAAAAACCAAGCAGAAGCCCCCCCCCATATCTCAACAAGAACAAGCTCACCACAGTTGCATGAATCATAGAACTGGAAGAGACCCTTAGGACCATCTAGTCCATCCAGGGTCCCTACCGCCCACTAGTGGGCGTTTCAGGATTCTAGGTGGGCGGTGGGGGGTTCTGCGGCACAAGCTGAATCCTCCTTCCATAGAGCACTGGTGGGCGGTAAGGAAATTTTACCATCAAGAAAGATGCATTAGTGGGCGGTAGGTATAAAAAGGTTGACTACCCCTGGTCTAGTCTAACTCCCTGCAATGCAGAAATCTGCAGCTGTCCCATAAGGGGGTCAAAGCTGCAACCCTGGTGTTATCAGCACCATACTCTAATGAAGCGATGTGATTTTAGTGATCCACAACGGTGCTATTTATGAAGACCACATAAATAAAAGCCAATCTACAAAAAGAGGTTGCCACTGTGGTTGTGTAAGGGCATGCAAATTATTGTGTTGTTTGGCAGGGCGGAGGAGGCAGGATTTCTTTCAATGCCTTAAAACCTGTTTTGGAGAGGCTTGTGATGGGGCACACAGGCCTCCAATCCACATAGTCAGCAGCTGCAACCCTTCGATCTAAGGAGAAGAAAAACCTCATGCAGCCAATGTAGCACACAGTTCACCTGCTGCACCCTCTGCTTTTCAGAACCCATGTCATACATTTACCTCACTCAGAACAGTGCAAGCAGATGTGCTCTGAAGCTAATTTTCCTTCCCCCAATACGGAGGAGAGGGGAGAATCACCTCAGCCTTTTGAATTTAACTGAAAACACAGAAGCAGATATAACTCTTTTAAAATGCAACCAACAGTACTGTGCATTCGGCTCCAGATTAATAAGGTAATATTACTGGCTCGGCATCTTTTTCTAGTCATACCTGTTACCACAGCTTTAGGCGAGTCAGTTTTTCCCAGACACTCCCTTCAATTTGCCTAAATTCAAGTCGAAGTTTTTAACTCAACACATGCCTCTCCTGTGTGTTCTTCACTAAAACATGCTATCAATCCACTGGCATCAGAATTGGATCTATCAGTGAGGGGCGGGGGGGAATCACTAATCTTTCAGCCACAAACACACACAAATGCATCTATCTGTACCTGTCTAAGAAAAGAACACCTGCTTTTTGTCAGAGGAGCTTGAAAGTCCACACAACTGAACTGAGACCTTGCCTGCTTTCCAACATTGTCTGGAATCTAAGTAACGATCTGTGTGACATGAAACGTAAACCATCAAGACAGTATTGAAAACTAGACCACTGAGCACTTTTAGAACACTTTGCATGCATTATGACCATTGATGCTTACAACAGCTCTATAGGAGGCATATAATTATTATCCCCATCTTGCAAATGGGGGGCTGATGCTCATGGAGCAGGAGCAATGCCTAAAGCTACCTCATGAGCTCATAGAAAAGCAGAGGTTTGATTGGATATCCCTGAGCGTTCACTCTCGTCACCACCAAAAATAATTTTAATACAGTTTCTACTCCCATCTGGCAACACACACACAAAATCAAAGGACAAAGTCAACATGTCAATTGTTAGAGAAAAAGGAAGAAATCTGCAGAAGATGAAACATAGTTTGAGGGTAATTTTAACCCAATTCTAGGAGGAGAGTGAAAGGAAACTTTTCCTATTCAATTTGCAGAGTAGTAACCAAACTGGACTTTTGTAGCAAAAGTGACACCTTAACACATTTATTACGATTCAAGCTGATTAAACCCATAAAAGCTTATGAAACCTGTCACAAAAAACCTTACCTTTACCAGTCGCCAAGGGAGGAACGCTCACTTGGGCTGTTGCCCAAGAGAAATCTCATTGCTACTAATCACAGCTTCGGTGCAAAGCAAACGACGACAGCTTTCATTCACAACCACCACCCCTAAGCCACATGCTTGTAATAAAAGCCCAACCCACACGTGAAATGCTTACAATAATTCAAAGCCCAGCCCACAAACAAAATGCTGTGATCCATTTTGTCATAATCACTCAACAGCTTTCCCACTAAGGAGACCTGTCAGAACGATCAGCTGCCGGTTCCACAGAGTAACATTTCCCCAGCTACATGCAGCATACAGTATGGGAAGAGGACGCAGTAGAAGAAAGGAGGTGGGGAGATGTGACTGATAGGTTCCTTGAAATGCCAAGATTTCAAAATGACAGAATGCCTAAACAAATGTGTTCATCCTCCAAGAGAAACCTACCTTTGTAAAATTATACAACTGTTTGGCACTGCTTCCCTCCAACCCCAACGGTTTTTTAAAAAACTGGTTCTGAAGGCATTTGGCTTCCTCATGCATTAGCAGCGAACAAGCAATAGTATGTTTACCCATCTTATCACTTACATGATGCAAAGAGAATTATACAGTCACAGACCTGGTAAAATTATTACTGACATGAGAAAGCTTGCACATTGTTGAGAAAGGGGAAGCCTGTAAACCTTTTGATGGTCCTAGCAAACATGCACACTACCCATGTATTAATTATGCATCTGTGTATTGTATGTTTGCAGTGATACCATCAGACCTGGGAGTTCAGCAGCCACCTGGCTGTCACCTTTTAATATGAGAGAGTTTTCCAGTGGGGGGGGGACTTGTTGTCTCAGCATCTCAAGTGGAAGAAAACAGACCAGGTGCCACTTTCCCCTCCGCTTCCCCCTTCCAGGAAGAATCCCAGCAGAATATCAAAAGATCTGTCCTTGTGGAGAGAGAAATATAAGTGCTTTAGAAAAAAAATGTAGCAAGAATCTTATTACAGAAAGTGTTAGACAGAAGGCAGCCTAAAGATGGCTCTTGCCAGCAGCTCCAGCAGTAATATTTCAGGATTAAACTTTAGGTGCCAAGAAACTATTGTTTCACAAAGAAAGCAAATAGAAATTATTTCTCAAGCCGATATCACCAAGCAGTCGCCTATTTGCGCTTCAGACACTACAGTTCCCAAAGAGAGAAGATTCAAATGGCATGTCTTCAATAACAGTGACTCAACATGCATGGAAGAGTTACAGATACATTTGCCTAAACCCTGCACAAAGTTTAAGTCTGCTAAAGGGCCACTTTGTCCCATTCAGTGGGGCGGGAGAGAGCCTTGGTTTCTCCCATGGTGCAGGATCAGACCCACAGGAAAGCCAGGAAGGGTGCATGAAGAGAAGCGCCTGAAAAAATCATGAAGTGTTGAGGGCGACGCAAATAGTCTGTCATATCAGATGTCAATGACATGCGAAACACTGGAATGCTTTTGTTTATATATAGAGCAGTTTATCAACAGCATGCCTGACATGCCTGAAGTTCTTAGCCACCGGAGATCTTCCACTGTGTTATGCACGCAGGAGATACTGATACACTTTAATATATACAATGCACACCAATAAAAGCAACATACATATATATTAGGATCAACAGCACCAACCACACTGTAGATGAAGTAAACAACAAATGTTAGTTACATGATTTCTTCGTTTGTTTGCTCAAAGAGCTCTAGTCAGGACCTTTAAGAAGGCCCAAACTAAACACAATGGGGGTTAAACATTTGGGGCAGGATTCAACTAAGTTGTGCTCGCACAACCTGTCTCCCTACCTGCCCCACAACCTGCCCCATGCAAATCTGCTCTGGAAGGTTGTGGAAACCCACGAAACAGGTTTAGGTGCTGTGTCAGGCGGGGGGTGGGGTGGGGGGAGAAAGGGGAGAACTTGGCATGTAAACAAACTTTGTTCCCTGTCCACATACCCCACTTAGCACTATGCTGAATTCCACCTATGCTTTCAACACCGCTCCTCTCCCTTAAGTAAATAAATAAAAAAAATTAAGTAGCAGCTGCTGCAGGGCTCCATCTTGCAAACCCCCCCCCCCAAAGAGGCCTACAAAAAGTTAAATTTACAATAAATCAAGATGGTCAAAATGAGAACAACATAAAAGAGCAACGTATGGAATAAGGAAGTTCTTAGTGTATCTGCAAGCACATGTAAAGATGAGCAGTCCTTCAGTATCCTTGTCCCAAGTCAGGAAGGTGACTTAACACATTGTGTGAACAAAAGACATGCATCCATATCAGAGAACGATAGCTGTCTTGCACCAAGTCAGACCATTGCTCCATCTATCTCAGTCTACACCAGGCTTCCCTAACCTTGAATCCTCAGGTGTTGTTGGACTATGATGCCCATCATCCCCAGTAAGTGCTCAAGGGATGGTGAGAGCTGTAGTCCAACAGCATCTGGGATCAGAGGGTGGGGAAGGTGAGTGTTCACCAACTGCCAGTGAATCTCTGGAGTATTTTCCAGTGACCAGAGTCTTTCCTAGCACTGCCTGCAGAAGTCAGGCTTGAACCTGGGATATTTTGCTCTTAACAGTGAGCTACGCCTCTTCCCACTGCTCAAGGTCCTTCTAACAAAACCGAAAAATGTTAACTTGCGTATAACTTAGAAATTTAAAGAATTTTGTTTTAATTAAGCAAAAATAAAACAATGGCGCTAGACTAGAGAAGGGGCTGCAAAGCCCCTTTGGGATCCAGATCTACATTAATAGCTTTCTGCATTTTGGGGACAAGTATAATCCATATTACACTACAGACTGCAACATTCTATGATTCTATAAAAGTAGCATGACGACAACCTAGAAAATGTGTTACGCCCATCACGATACCTCAACAGAGAGGAAGCACCATCAGAGATAAATCTGAGAATCATTTACTTCCATTGCCCACGATGTACCCAAAACTACTGTCAGGAAGCATTAGATTATCTATTCTTGATTTCAGGCAAAACACCAGGTTGAATCATTTCCTTAAAAAAAACAACAACCAACTATCTGATCTTTCATCTATCATTTGTGAAGGAAATGGAGAATAATGATCCAGGGGTACATCTTTAAGAATTATTACTTCAGCAAAAATTATTGAAGGTACATTAACATGAGATAAAGGCAGAACCTTCAACACTCCTTTGAAACGGTCAAAATTATGAAAGACTGAAGCTGTGCTCTAAAAGACAGATTTGGAAAGCAAAACATTCAAAAATCATCACCATAGATACTCACCTGTGACACACAGAGAGAGAGAGAGAGAGAAAGGAAGAATAGAAACAAAAATCCAGTCCCATCATTCAAAATGCAAGTTGCTTAGTTAGGTCCTTAATTGTATAGTTTAGGGAAAATTCTTATACAAAATATTATCCAGCTGCAAAAATATGCCAGTTCAGTGACCTGTTCCGCAACTCAATCCTTTATTATGGAGACTCGTCTTCTTCTTATATAGAAGACATGTGGCCCTTTCATGGGGGGGGGGGAGGTGAGGGGAGTCTCTTTCTGCTCAGAAACATCCCTTTGTAAAAGTATAGCAACGTTTGGGTGTCTTTCATCCACAAGGACACCACCTGTAAGACCATTTCAAAGTGCCAAGGGTCACTCTTGGAGATTACACCGCAGCGGGTTTCTCCCCTCCCTGCCAGAAAGAAGAATACTCCATGCCAACCAACAGTTGCTCTTGGCCTGAAGCTGAAGGAAGTACAGTCTGGCCAGCCAGAAAACAAGGCTTGCAGGGCAAGTTGGTGAGCTTGTGGCCCTAACTGAATATAAATGCCTGTTTACAACTCAGCCCATCTGTTTTGGCATCCTTGGTAAGGACATCCACTCCTTACCTTTCTCCTCTACTCCCCTTTCCTTGTGTCTCTTTTAAGTTTGTAAACATCTCTCTCTTTAAAAATTATATATATATGAATGAATTCAATAAACTGAAGACAGCTTCCTTCGTCAGCAACACCTTTCCCCTCTTTTCTCTAAAAAAATTTCTATTTATGAACCGCTCCAATGAAGTCTTCTGGGAAACCCAGGAACTAGCTGTACATTTTGCACCTTTCATTTAAGACGATGCTACTGCTTGAATTTATTTCCTACAGTTGTTCACGGCCAATGCTTACTTGACCGATTATCTTTTCTTCTCTTGGTTTATGTCCCCTAGAAACTCTTCTTATGCCAAACAACCCTTTACCTCACAAGTTCCTTTGGTCCTAGCATGGGCAGAGAGGGGAGGGGGAGACAAAAAGTTGCCACAATGTATACAATGGCCCCTCTCTCTACTTAATTGAATTAGCTGGGAAGTGCTGCATCTGGTTCTTAAGGCACATTTTGACCAGCTTAACAGTTTAGTATTATGTTCTTATTTTCTTGAAGCAACAACAAATTGTAACACTTAGTGAAAAGAACGACATAAATGTGTCACACTTCATTAACTGTTACAATGGTTTCCATGAAACAGGGCAGACTTTAACTCACATATTATATGGCAGGAGAGACAGAGGCCGAACGTTTGGAGATTCCTTATGGTTTAAGGCAAACAAAAGAAGATGTTCTGTACATCTGATTTCATGAAAGTGAACCAGTGTCGAGCTATAAATGGCCATAAATACCCATACAACACACCCGCCATGGCAAGCTACTTCCCACAACACAGCAATTCATGAATAATGACGCCTGCAAGTCTCAAAGGCTGGCAAATGTCCCAAATATGTGAATGAAATGGACGAAAATATAGTTATTATTTATTTGTGGAGTACTTTGTAATGTCACTTTGAAGGCTAGGAACAGAGTGGATATAGTTGTCAGGCTTGGCACACATTCCAATTAGTCTTAATTCTTTCAATTCATTGCTTCTTTAAAAAGAGGCGATGTGGCATGCATTTCTGTGTCAGCTAATGACATCTCTTCCACCAACTTACACGAATAGCTTCTAAACTGAAATTGTACAAGATGGTTGCGGCCAACCTACACAAGGAAAACACAGGATTCCAAATTCTATTATTTCCCTCCTAAGGCTAATGTGACCATGAGGGTATTTTCCAGAGTGAGTCAGTGAATACCATTAACTGTATCCCCACCCACTGATATTTTCCTGAGAATGTACCTGTCATCTTACAGGTGCCCCTGCAAGCTCAACTCCAGCACCAGAAGTGAGGCCAAGGGAGGGGTGGCCTCATGGTCGACATGGAAGAGGTTAAGCATAATCAGAACACTGTTGCATGATTCGGGGCTGCCCAATCCATTTTGGGCTGAAGCTCTTTCATGTTTCTGTCACATATACAATCAGAAGTATTAGTCTGCCATAGATTGCACCCCATACGAGATGCTTCACAAAAGGAAGCCATATGTAAAGCACTTCAAAAATTTGGGTTCGGAGGTATGGGTGCAGGGTAATAAACTGAGCAAGCGTGGAGAACATGGTGTTTTCCTAGGGTACGAGAAGGAGTCTTATCGTGTCTTGGTCACAGACACAAAGACAATCAGATTGACCAGGAATATAGACTACAATCCTAAATGGGACAGAGTTGGTGTTTTTCAGTATTACCCCATTTCTGGTGATGATGGTGCAAAAGGTGCAAAGCCAGTTAAGAGGGAGGCAAGTTCTGTTGTAGTTGGTGATAATTCTGATGCCGGTGTAAATCCTGATGATGGCACAGATTATTAGAGCCCAAAAGCCTCAGGTGAGTCTGACGCTGATTCAGACTTAGCAGCTTCATATACTTTAGCTCCTCACTGGCTCAAGGGCGATGCTGACAGAGTGGTTCCCCCCCCCAAAAAAAAAAAAAGAATGATAATCTGGCCATTTTAAGTACTCCAAGATCTCAGTGTCTTTGAAATTTTGATAGTACAAATATAAACTTTAGCAACAAATATCAGAAGATGTGAAGTATTTGAACGTACTATTTGTAGCTTTCATTTCTGTGAAGACATGAGGTGCGTAAAGCGTGTAACAGCACATTTCAGGTATAATGGATGCACACTTTATGTTGTGCATACTTGCCATTTATATTCAGTGAGCCCTGCACTTTCTCTTTCTAAACAGGATTAATGGCTATGCAAATCAGCCTTGGACTTGCACTGATTACATTGAAAGATAATTAATCAGACTAATTAACATCAAATCCAGATTTCAATGAAGTCAAAACAACCAAACTGCAAATCTACATTGGATAATGAAACTCAACTAGAAAAGAACACTATTTAGCTCTCAATGTGCATCTCATTTGCTAATGTACAATGTTTCAAAAGGCACAAGTTAATGTTTCCAAGATCTTCCCTTAATGCCAGTCTCTTATCTCTTCAACAAACCTGATTTGCTTCATATAATTTCTGGGAAGAGGTACCATTAGAAAGCTTTAGTTGACAATTTACCATTAGTATAATTCATCAAAAAGTCTTAGTGCAATGAGTCAGCTGAGAGTATGCTGATTACAGATTCCTAAGCATATGTTATCATTTAGCGTGTTTATTGCACTAAAACAGCTTTAGGTTCAAACATATGCTTTGCATATTCAAAATCAGAGATACAGACACCCATCTGAGAACTAGCAACTTTGCAACCAAGGATGCTCAGTTACACCCACCCACACACCAACTCCACCCCCCTCAGCAAACTAAAGAAATGCACCACTTCCTTGAAGGTTCCTAAATAATGCAATTAGGAGAGTAAACTGAGCAAATGCCATCACAGAAACTCCTCAGAATCTACAGACAGATTCCTTCTGTATTCAGAGCTCAGCTGACCATGGTAATCAAAATGACTAAAGCCTCAAGATTAATCAGTTTTTAGCTAAAAAAAAATATTCAAGAAAAACTCAGCCACACAAACACACGCACTCCAGTGGGTGGTATAAAGGCATAATTAGTGTGGATGAATCATTCCCTATTAATATTGAAGCTCTATGTCTACAACATTAAAATAATTCCATGTGTAGGCAAGAACTAGTTACTGCCAAAGCCAACGAGTATGGTATGCAATGATGCAATCTGAATTTAAGATCTTGCCAAACTCGCTGGGCTCCTAGTATCAGGGGTGGACTTTGGTAATATGGTATTGGTGGTGGTGGTATTGTTATTGTTATTGTTATTGTTATTGTTATTGTTATTGTTATTGTTATTGTTATTATTATTTTGCACCCCCTCAGCTTAACGTCCTGTGCCCTAAATCCAGCACTGCTAGTTTGGGCAAGATATGCAAAGTTTGGGTGGAGAGCAGAATGGTTCCATACCACTTTAGCTTCTACAGTCCACTCCAGACTTGGGCAAAGTAGAATCCGCGATGAATTCCAGTGTGATGCACAAAGCCATGTCCATCAAGCTTCTTTGTGCATACCTGATTCAGAGAATGCAAAGGGGGCTGCTTCCCCAATTCTTCTGCATAGCGAAACAAATGGTATTTTCATCACCTCTGGACCATGGCAGACATGACTGGGGCAACCTCCATGAGCATCCCAGACCACACCGGGAGAATGCTTGACATGCTTGGCGCCTCTGACACATTCCACCCATTTGCTATGCCCAAGAAAACTGTTTTCAGGAGGGTTGGTATCTGCAGCTCATGCTCCAAAACATGGGCATAGTCAGGATTTATGCCGGGGTGGGGGGCAGAACCTCAGTTTGTTAAGTATTTTTATTGTTTTACTTGATCTGGGGGGGCCCTACCCCCTTGCCCCCCTTGGCTATGCCCATGCTTCAATAATGCATCCATCTCTTCCAGCATCAAATTTCCCTTCCTGTTTTTTTTTTCCAGATGTAAGGCAGAATACATGAGCATGATAATATGTAAAGGTGGAATGGGGTGTGTGTGAGGAAGAGAGTTAGAGAAGCTGGCAAGATACCGTACCTGAAGCTTCACTGAATTGGAAGAAGGTACTGCTACTCCTTTTTCTTAAACTGCAATGGCTGAGGCTGATGGGAGTTGCAGCCAAATCATCAGACCAGGTCAGCAATGGCTGCCTTAAACTACTCATGTGAAATGTAGTGTTGCCTGCTTGTGAAATCCCTCTCTAGGAAAACTCACCTGGTACCCATGCCAACAACTTTTCAGCACTCAGCAAATATTTTCCCAGCCTTTTAACATCTGGTGTGTTTTTGTTTTAGCACTGTCTTTAACAGTTGCAAACTGTTTTACTGATTACCGTAGTTGTGCTTCCTGAGCTGAGTTTTTAATTGCCCTAGGAATTTTCATTCAAAATGTTTGAAAGAAAGACTGGATCACACACATTCATTCTGTATGGAGTGAACTCACACTGGAGTTGAAATTATGCTGACATTTTCCACAGGACTTCTCAGTCTCCACTTCAATTCCCATGCAGACCAAGCATTTGGGAACACCAACATGGGATAGGATGAGGGCAGCATTAGTGGAGGAGAAATTGTGATGGCTCTTATGTCGCTGATTACAAGCATCTTCCAATAGTGTCATTTCAGGCTCACATTTCAGACAGCACTCCCAATGAGAATGGTCCCACCAGCTGACGAAAGGAATACATTTTCCCCAGCGACAATAGATGGCTGTCTGAATGCTAGGAATAGGAGACGTCGCCTAAACAGAAGTGCTTTCTTACAGGGGAAGAAGAAAAGCCTGGATTCTGTGCAACTCAGAAACATACATACATTTGTTGTGATAGAAACCGATCTACGGGAAAGGCCCAAAGTGAGTTGGTGCACCATGCATTGACAGATTAGGGACTACTTTTAATCCTATTTCCATTCACACTGTCCAGTGACCACAATATAATTCAGGAGCCAAAGTCTGGCTAATGAGAAAAAACAAAAGCACCAGTACTGTAACCTTCCCAACAGCACTGCTGGGCCAGGGATTTGAAGGCAAATTGTATTAACTAGTTAGCTACAGATTAGGTAGAAAGCACAAACACTTCATGACCTGGTTTCAATTAAGCACTTAAAAAAAAAAACCCACTTCAAGGGTCCTTGATCCACAAATCCTGTTACATGACTGAGAATTACAGAGTATTATCAACATCTGAAAACGCAAGGGTCCACTTCAAAGCAATTCTATGCACAGTTTTGTTGACCTCAGTAAGGCTACTGTGATAAAAACAGCCTCTAATACTAATCTTGTACAATATCTATAATGAGTTTGGTCTTAAGCCTAGATCTTGCACTGCCCTACAACTTCCATTTCCAGAACCAAACTATGGTGAAAAGCACTTTCCCTGTAAATAGACTTCACCTCAGCGCTGGCCCCTGGCCTCTTAAGTGAGATGGGCGCACAACCCCAGAGTCTGTCAAGACTGGCCCGTACGGGCAGGGGTACCTTTACCTTTTACATGCAATCTAGAATGCCAGTGTTTGCCTCCTCAGATTTATGTACTATCAATACAGCAAAAACCAACAGTTATAATTTTTCCAGCAGACTTTACCTCAAGGGATGCAGAAGTCATCTTTCAAAAATGTGGAATATGATTCTCTTGACCACAACACAAAAACCTAGTGTCTTCAGATACATTACAACCAAACTGTAATCCACAACATCAATTAGAAGTGCAATTAGGAGTTTCTTTGGAAAACAGCAAAGCAGACTGATGTTTCAAAAAACCTCTATTTCATCTGAGAAGTATGCTTCTTTAAAAAAATAAAAATCAAAAGGGGATGGGTGGCAAATCAGTAGCTTCCTGCTTCATTCTGAAGGTGAGTCGAACCCCCCCCCCCCAAAAAAAAAAACAGGGCAAGTGTGGCTTCCCCAATTTGTTAGAAGAGATGGAAAAATATATCAAATTCTTAATTGATAACAACATGGTACCAATAGTTTGGGGCTGACACACACATACACACCACCCCCTGAAATCTTAAGTGCTAAGAGAATATTTTAATATGCCTATTCAGCCTAGCTCCAAGTATATTTTCCAGCCTCAAGAATGTCAGAAGTGACAATTTAATAACAACAACTTC
This sequence comes from Podarcis cretensis, assembly GCF_951804945.1. Classification (NCBI taxonomy): domain Eukaryota; kingdom Metazoa; phylum Chordata; class Lepidosauria; order Squamata; family Lacertidae; genus Podarcis; species Podarcis cretensis. Next base: position 68,531,749 of record NC_137170.1, on the reverse strand, counting down.
TGATTTTATCATGTATCAATATCATGAAGTGGTGGTTAACCTCTGGCCCTCTAGGTGTTGTTTGGCTCCAACTACCATCATACCTGACCACTGGCCTTGCTTGCTGTGGCTTATGGGAGCTAGAGTCCAACAACTTGTGGAGGTCTACAGATTAGTCATCTTTGCTATGACCTATACAGTACACAAGTAAGGAAGAACTGAACAGAGGCTTCACTCCATCTTCTACAGCCTTTAACCATTTCATTGCAATACCAAACTTTCAGTAGAAATGCGTACCCATCCACACCAGAAAATGCACTGAATTACCCAGGAATCTTAACCTGGTCTACTCAGAAGTAAGTCATATTGAATTCAGTGAGGCTCGCTCCCAGGAGGTGGGGATAGTTTTGCAGTCTTATTTACTTATTAGGAAGTCCCCCTGATTTCAGTGGCTCTCAATGGGTCCTTTATGGAACCACAGACTCCAGAGAATATTTTTTGGAGTAACAATGCTTCTGTCTCATAGCAACGTTTTCCATTTGCACAGAGTGTCTCTCAAGTATAGGAGATGGCCACTCTCATCATTGCAAATAAACTAACAGTGACACTTAAATCTGCATTTCTCAGCTGCTATAAAGCTACTATCTTACAGCAAAGCAGTAAGACACAAAGCTTGTGAGATCAAAGTAATATGTTTTGGGTAAGAGAAATAATAAATCCCAAAAAGACGACAAATGTTTAAAAGACATCAACTTTACAAGACCCCAAGAGTGCATCGCAGAATATATGGTTCCCATTTCTAGTCATCATGCTTCAGCCAGACTTCCATGTTGCCACTTAAATCATACCATTGGTATCTATTGCCTTGTGTTCCAAAAGAAGAGACAACACTTTTTACCCTAGAAATCAAAAGCCATTTGTAGGACTTGAAGTTGCCTGTTAACCATTATAGGACATCCAAATATTTTTGAACTACCTTAGCCAACAATATAAAGAAAAGCTCTGTGTAATCCAGGAACCCTGCTATATTCCCCCAAGAGTGAAACTCAATAGCTCAAACACAACTCAAACACAACTCCTGGTTACCCTTATTCCAGTATAAGCCATGCTAGACACAGTGGGATTTACTTCAAGGTGAACATAGAGAGGACTGGGCTAAATCCACATTAAGTCCAAGAGCCCAAGTACATGTACTAGGAAGAAAGCTCCAGTGCAATTAAATGTAAAACATACTTCCAGCTTGTGCAGCTGATTTTATTGCAATGCTTTGACTTCTTGACAACTCCGAACCCATTTACAATGGATGACTAAAAAAAAAGACAAAGGCTCAAAGTGACTAGTTTCAAACGCTCATCAGCTTCTGTCAAACTCAAGCCTTAAGTTGTGTCTGCATAGGATACCTGTCAAAGATTGATGTGCTCAGACAGCTAGTGCATTTTGATTATGTATTTTGTGGTTTTATATACCACCAGGTATAGGATGGTATAATAAATAATAATAATAATAATAATAATAATAATAATAATAATATCCAGCTCATTACACACATATCCCAGGATGATGCAGGCCCACAGCTCCTAGTGTGATATGCTTGAAAGTATAGAGTAGACTAACATAGAGGGTAAGAGTGCATTCTTACCTATGCAAAAGACTGACGGTTTAATACAAAAAAAAACCCCACAATTTTTTTTTAAAAAACCCAGAGGCATTTACCTGGCAGCCTGCCTACCCAGAAGTAGGTTCAACTGAGTTCAGTAAAGCTTCCTCCCAGGTAAGCAAGTATAGGATTGCAGCCATAAGGAACATACTGCTGGGATTTTATTATAGATTGCATCTTTTGGCATTAAGATTTATGCCACAGTCAGCCCCAGATGTTTACTTTCATTGCAGCCAAAGTTTCAATGAGCTGGGGTTGAATGGAATTCAAGATTAGAACCTTTAATTTATTTATACACCTCAAAGCGGTTTACAAAGACTGCATGCTTACAAGCCTCATGGAAAACAGCAGGATTTACTTCTGAATAGCATGGTGGCGCTGTGGGTTAAAGCCTCAGCGCCTAGGGCTCGCCGATCGAAAGGTCGGCGGTTCGAATCCCTGTGGCGGGGTGCGCTCCCGCTGCTCGGTCCCAGCGCCTGCCAACCTAGCAGTTCGAAAGCACCTCCGGGTGCAAGTAGATAAATAGGGACCGCTTACCAGCGGGAAGGTAAACGGCGTTTCCGTGTGCGGCTCTGGCTTGCCAGAGCAGCGATGTCACGCTGGCCACGTGACCTGGAAGTGTCTCTGGACAGCGCTGGCCCCTGGCCTCTTAAGTGAGATGGACGCACAACCCCAGAGTCTGTCAAGACTGGCCCGTACGGGCAGGGGTACCTTTACCTTTACCTTAGCATCATACCTCAAGTCCAAGAACCAGCTGCTTGGAGTAGGCATGATAATATGGCCTAGTCCAGTTAAGATACCGTGTGTGTGTGAGAGAGAGAGAGACAGAGAGAGAGAGGGAGGGTGCATGCAAAAACTGTCCCTGCTGTCCACATCCCCTACATGCCGTAGTCTGCTAAAGGTCAGAACAGAGCCAGCTCTGGATCAGATGTAGTCAACATGATGTCCTCCATTTTTTTAGCACTACAACTCCCATCAGCCCTAGTCACAATGGGCAGTGGTCACAGATCACAGGAGTTGTAGTATGCAACATCTGGAATATACCATATTGGCTATTCCTGCTCTGGATAAATGATCAGAAACCCCATCTCCCGTAGGGTTCCCAGTCTCATTGAGACGTCTATAAGAAAGCAACTTGTAGGCAAGGTAGGCTCTATTCACACCTTCACCAGAGTGCAGACTGGGGAGGGGCAGCAGGCCCAGCTCTGCTCACTCCTTCATGTGCCTCTGAGCATGTGCAAAGCATGCCTCCCATCACTGTCCCACACAGTCGGAATTAAGGGCAAATGTTTCCAAAGACTAAGGAAGGGGAGGATCACAGTACTGCGCTTGCATGCAGAAAGTTAACTTCTACCCTTGGCACCTTGAGTTAAAAGAAAAGGTCACAGGTGATGTGAAGGTTGTCTGCTCAGAGATTTTGGAGAACTGTTCCCAGCCAGAGACAGTGCTGGGTACATAGTGTGCCCTGGTACAAAGCACCTCCCAGGACATTTCCCTTTAATAACATTCCAGTGAGGCTGCAATCTTAAAACACTCTGAAACTGAAGTGATCCCAGGCATTTTCCCCCTCAGAAAATGGAACTTCCAAGTCAGTGCAGGATTGGATCCCCAAGTACTTGGGAATTGAACTCAGCAGGGCTAACTTCGGAATACAGGATTGCACTCTTGAGTCTAACTGGAAATAATGGGATTTGCTCCAAAGTAAAAGCACAATTAGTATCGCACTGCAAGTTGTTTTAAAAACCCCAAGACATTCAGAAATAAGATACTCTGTTTTCAATGGAAATTTACTTCTTTTAAAAATGTGCTGAGCAGCACAATCCATTAGGAAGAAGCAAAGAGGTTCCGCCTCCCCCCATCGCAGACACAAGAACATGAGAAGAGCCTGCTGGATCGGGTCAGTGGCTCACCCAGTCCAGCATCCTGTTCTCACAGCGGCCAGCCAGGTGGGAAACCTGAGCACCAGAACACTCCCCCCCCCACCTCCTATGGTTCCCAGCAACTGGTAGTCAAGCAGCGTTATTGCCTCTGCCCACGAAGGCAGGGCAGAGCCATCACGGCTAATAGCCTCCACCTCCATCAATTTGCCTCATCCTCCTCTTTTAAAAGCCGTCCAGGTTAGTGGCTGTCGTGACATGCTGTGGCAGCGAGTTCCATAGTTTAATATAACTACCTCACCTCCCCCGCAAAAAAAAAAAAAAAAAGAGAGAGAGAGAAGAGAAGCTACGCTCTAAGTTTGCGAAAGAAAGTTAGGCGGCCAGTGAAACAAGCCTATGCAACACACCTGAGGAAGCAGCGACAGAAGACTCCCTCTCCCCAGTCCCCCACCCCAAGGGACTCGTTGCAAAGCCCCCCCGCCCCGCCCGCGGCAGGCAGAGAGCTCGACGGCGGTTTCTGCCCAGCCAGCCCGGCTTTGCGCCCCCAAAGGCGGGCGCGACGCGACTAACCTTGCCCGGTGAGGTCTGGCGGCGCTGCCGCTGCCGCGGAAGAACGCGCGGCTGCCTTTCTCTCCGCGCAGCCCTTTTAAGCAGCCGCGTCCCTGCTGCGCGCGCTCGGGCTCCCGGGCGCCTCCAAGCCCCCTCGCGGCACGCGCACCAATTGGCTCCCGAGACGGGGCCAGACGGCCGCGAGGGTCCCCACGTGATTCCCCACTCGGAGAGGAGCGCGGGTCCCGGGCGAGGGGGAGTCCCGCCGGCCTTGCTCCGGCGCGGAGGGAGACGCGCGGACCCCAGTTATGAGGCTCGAGCCTCGGGCTGCTGCTTCTGGGCTCCTGCGTGCAGCAGCAAGCTTAGCCTGCTGGTTAGAGGGGGGTTCTGTACGCTTCCTCGAGAGTCAGTCCCGTTGGTTTCAGTGGGGCTTAGTTCTGAGTACAGGGGCCTTGCAAGGGGGAGGGGGGTCTATGGAAGGGAGAATGTCAGCAGGTGCAGCTTCGCCTCCACTACAGGAGGGGGGGGGACACCTGCGGCCACCTTGAGGTTGCTTGGGTTAAAACTCATCAGAACTAGGAAGCTGACTTAAAAAGAGCCCACTCAGCTAGTATTTGTTGGTTGAAGGGAAAAATTATAGAAGGGAGAATTCCTGGAGGCAAAGGAATCCCCAACAGATATGCAAAGTCACAATATAGGCAGCAAAGTAAAGCATGGAAATAGAGGCTGTTTGACCTTTAGAATATGCCCCTCCAAGTGAGTTCCAAAAGCCCCCCTGAAACAGTTTCTTTCCCAAGTTTCCCTCTCGCCCCCCAGCATAGAAAAGAGCACACATATGGTAAGGTTAAAAATTATTGTACTTACAAATTCCCCCAAAGGCCAGATTCATGTGTTTCAGAATGATTGCACAGGCAGTAAACCTTAGCTTAGTTACAAAGTGAACTTGGTTGGTATAGAAACTCAAAAGAGTGGCTTTGAGAGCTGTGAAGCCGAACTGGAGTCACCAGCTCAACCCTCTCTACATGCTGAGTTCATGTAGACTGGAGTTCTCTCACCAATGAGTACTTGCCCCAGACTTTGATTTTGGCATCAAGGAATTCTCCTTTATTTATTTTTCCATCAACAGTATTGTCAGCGTCAGGGATGGTGGGACTTGTTTCCATTCAGACGTCATTGGACTCCAGCTCCCATCATCCTTGAATATTGACCATGCTGCCTGGAAATGATGGGAGTTGAAGTCCAACAACATCCCTGGCTCATCCCTGTCTACACTGACTGGTTCCCCATCCCTACACTATAGTCCTGCAATAGGAAAAGCTGAAGCTGGGGATATTTTCCCTTCTGTGCTATTTTCATCCTATTTCTTCCATACTTACATGGGAGTCACATTAATTTCAGTTGAACGTACAGTTCAAATAAACATACAGTGGTACCTCGGGTTACAGATGCTTCAGATCACAGACACTTCAGGTTACAGACTCTGCTAACCCAGAAATAGTACCTCGGGTTAAGAACTTTGCTTCAGGATGAGAACAGAAATTGCACGGCGGCGGCAGGAGGTCCCATTAGCTAAAGTGGTGCTTCAGGTTAAGAACAGTTTCAGGTTAAGAACGGACCTCCAGAACGAATTAAGTTCTTAACCCGAGGTACCACTGTACTTTTCCTTGTTATGTATGGTTACATGGAAGTAAGGAACTCAGTGAAACTTACTTCTAAGTAAGTGTGTATAGAACTGCAGCCTAATGCAAGCCATGATTATTCAGAAATAAATGTCACTGATTTCAATGATCATTACCTCTAAATTGGATTAGAGAGAGAACCTTAAAGTACATAAATCCCCAAGGAGTCTAGACCTGCTAATCTGCTCAACAGTGTGTCTGTGAAATTCATGGGATTCCACGGGAGTCACAATATATGTATTTCCATTTAACATACAATTGCACAGTTCCATTGACTAGTTAAATGTACAGGATGTTGCCAATTCCCTTAATTGTATTGTGGGTTTTTTCCATTATATGTTGTTTTTAAAATCCAAACTGCTGAAATCATAAGAACCTCCACTTTCAGGATTTTTCCCCAAAAATAATTACTGCCTACGTTTTTGTGGTTAAAAGCAAAGCCAGTTTGCTTCCTTAAAGGAAGAGATACCAGAAACTGGGTGGTGATGAGCAAACTAAGACTGCAGTCCTATGCACAGCTTCTTATGACCACAGTGGGACTTTTCAGAACATAAGAAGGGTCCTTTTGGATCAGACCAAAGGCTTATGTCGCCCAGCATCCTCCTTCCTGCAATGGCCAACTATGAGAGCAAAAGTCCTCTGTACAAATGGAGGTGGCGTGTAGCCACCATCTTTCCAGTAGTCTTTCATAGCCTCATTTTCCATGAATTTCTAAGTTGCCATCTGAGTTGGTGGCCATCAACGCCTCTTATGACAGAGAAATGTACTAGAACTAGAAATGGTGCTACTGTCTGATTTTTCTACGTTGCACAATCTTTTACTTTTGTGCTGGTTTTAATGGTAAAATGAAGTAGATCTTTCAAATGCTTTCAAATCATATTTGATTTATGTTTTGGTGTGTGTATTATAATGCTGCTTTGGGAAGAACGTGGCTTGAAAAAGCAGGTTACAAATCTGTTAACTAAATCAATAAATGTGCTTTGTACTTCCTTTTGTCTATCTTAAATCTCTCGCCATTTACAGCTTCATTAGATGAGCTTGGGTTCTGATATTATGAGGAAGGAAAACAGTAATTAATATCCATGCTCATTTGTGGCAGATAAGGAGTCATTGCAAAGAAAAGGAGATCCTGTTTCTCTTTACTCTCTACTGCGCTTAGCCATAGCAGTAGTGGATGGTATGGTCGAAAGGAGGAGGATGGCAGGTGAGTCACTGTTGTGGACTAGGAGGGTGAAAAGCGCACTGCAGATGCACCAGCAAAACCAATCTGGTGCATCTCCTGGTGCATTTGCGTTGCACCACACTTTCTGCCACCTTTCCTCTCCCAGTAAGCAGCTGTGATTCACCTGCTGGGAGGTCAGATATACACTTCTCTCCACCATGCCATTCAGCACTAATCCATAGCATGTTAGTGTTTTGAGGCCACACCTTTTGGCAACCATCAGCTTGCTTGGGTGAAACCTCCCTACTGCATTCTACCTGTGCTGAGGAAGATGCAAAAATGGGTGTGTGATTAGCATGCCAGGATCATGCAGACAAGTGAAATGTGTGCTATCTGAGGTTCAAGGCATGATGCTCAGTGCTCCCAGCAAATCTCACCCCATGGGCTACAGACAGTGGCACGATTTGGAGTTAGTGTTCATCTAGTGTTACATGCACAAGCCTGATCCCCTCCAGCATGGCTGCGAGATCAGAAGCATCAACTTCCATTTTCAACAACTGTTGCTTTCTGTTAATAGGAAATGCAGCTAAACTTTTACCAGAGCAAGTCAGGATCATAAAATAGTACAGGTGACCTGTTTAAGCCAGCTAACCGCAGTTTGTCCCAGTTCAAATGAGTTCTGTCCAAATGCAGCCAATGCATGTCTACGGAAATAAGCACAGAATCAGAGACGGAGATAGGAAACGGCCCCTGAAGGGGAAGGTAGACAACTGCCTCCTGGGGAAAAACAAAGCTTTATCTGGGCTTCTCCTCCAGCCAATCTACTTTCAAATGAATGAGTCTGTATAAATGAGTGACAGGTGTACATTGGTGTTTTAAAAAATGAAGCAAATCCGTGAAATTTCATGGGTCCCCATTCTAAAGCTGTGTCCTGGAGAATTTTATTTTATTTTTCAAGCTGATAATACATCTTTCGCTCCTGCTTATCTGGTTTTTAGGATAGCATGTCACATAGTGAGACATAACAAGCCCAAAGGGTTTGCTGAGCAGGTCTCTTGAGTGCAGGTTGCTGATCTGGAGCCTGACAACAGCTTCTGTTATCTTGTGTTTCGTCACCTATACAGGTCACTGAGTGTGTGTGATATCTGCACATCTTCAACACTGAGACCAAAACAACATCTGCTTCCTGAGCGTTCTTGGTGATCTTGAATGTGACTGTGTTCGTTTGGGATTTATAGCAAGCAGAGTTTAAGTAGTCATAATAAGCGCAATTAGTTATAATGTACTTGTGCAGCGTAATTAAAAGGTGGCAAGAATAGGTTGTTGCTTTTTAATGAACTGAAATTATATTTATTGCAATCCTACAATTAACCTTTTCTATATTAGCACGGAGCATTGCATTTTGGTACCACCCAAATGTTAGATGATTAACATATTGTTGCATCAATTGGGAGGGGGGGCAGTCCTTAACACTCTGATAGAGGCAGTGGCGTGGCAGCTGCTCAAAAGCTCTGTTTGAATCCAGTGATGCTTGACAACTATCATCTGGTTGCAAATCTCACCCTTGGAGGGCAAGGGGCTTGAGAGAATGGTGTTGGAGTAAGTCAGCTGCATATGTGCTTGGAGAACGCTGATGTATCTAGACCCATTTCAGTCTGGTTTTATTTTGGGGCCCAAACTGTCTTGGTTGTCCTGATGGACAACCTTCTCTGGGAGCTAGACAAAGAGAGTGGGACCCAGTGGTTTCTCCTGGACCTCAATGGTTTTTGATATCATTGACCATGACATTTTACTGGACTGGCTCTTTAGGTTGGGAGGGGGAGGTTCTGGTGTGAAGTTGATTCTGATCCTGGCTAGAGGGCTGGTTCTGGAGGATGGCATTGGACAACTCATGTTCAATCCCATGGCAGTTTCCTTGGGTGCTCCCACAGGGCTCTATTCTGACCCCAATGCTATTCAACATAAATATGAAGCCCATGGGTGTGGTCATAAGGGAAATAGGTGTTGGATGCTGTCAGTATGCAGGTGACACAGAAACATAGTAGCATTATAGTACTGTATGTTCCTAGCCATCATCTGGTGCTGATGGTAGTTGTATCTCAGCAACATCTTGAAGGTCAAAGATTCCCCACATAGGGTCTATAGCTTGCTTTTAAGATCATCTCCAGGCCCAATTGAATGATTAAAAAATGTTTGTAGTCTATCTCATGCAATCCAACCTTGTCTACTCAGAAGTAAGTCATATTGGAACTCATTGGAGGCTTTCTTCCAGTTAAATGAGGTTAGGATTGCAGCCTGTCGGGGGGTGTTTTAAAATTGCATCCCACCTTTCTCCCCATTGATATTTCTCAACTATGTGTATGAGACCCTAAGCTACTGAAGGTAATGGGGCCCTTTATATGTCCAGCTGTCCTTTGTCAACAACAAATTATCACTGTTTTTTGTGTTGAATAAATGCTGTATGGTAATTTATGGACCTAATAGGTATCTAAAGCAATTTGCACATAACAAATAAGAGCCTACACAACACAAAACACTGTTGCTGTATGTAGGTTTTATTTTATTTGTTTTTTATCTTATATTTTGGAAATGTACATCCAGGTTTTTTTCCTTTAATTTTTTGGGGGGATCCCAAAAGAGCGGGGCCCTAAGCTATAGCTTGTTTAGCTTGTATGCAAATCTGGCACTGGACAAGATAGAGAGAGTGTGTCTAATGAATTTGTGTTTGGTTGTGCCATTTTCCTCCGCTGTCAGGAAGTGCATTGAATTCTGAATATTCATATTGTTACAATTTGGGGGATTGGTCTGGGTGACTTTACAAAGCTCTGCAAGGAAGGTGTCAATAGTTGTCTCACAATGACTAGACAGTGAGCAAACAGATTGCTCTGGAACTGGGGCGGCACTTTTCTTCTCTCTAAAGGATGGGGCAATCCAGGTTTCTCTTTAAGGAAGAAATTAAGAAGGAAAGATTGGGAGCTCTGAAGCTTTAAAAAAAAGGACAGCGCTGGGCTGGGCCAGGGGGCTCTGAAAGTATTGGTAGTCTTCCCTAGAAAACTTGATGTGAGGGGACTGTTGGGGTGTTTAATCCTGTACCTTCGCCTATGGTCAACCTGTATCTTTGTAGAATAAGTGCAAAATGTAACAAAACACCAATAAATCTTCAGTGATTGCCTTCCGAAGGGAATGCTGCCCCTCTGAAACCTCTCACCTGTTGGAGTACACATTCATTATTGTGAGCCAGTGGTAATTATTTCTGGTTGTGCTAGAGTATCTTCTCAGCAAACAGGCAAAGCTTGCATTCTAAAGAACTCTTTTGAGTTAACAGGAAGTTGGTCACCCAGCTCTCCTACGATGCATTATCAGCAATGTTGGTCACCTCTTCAAATGCAGCTTTTGTCAGTCAACAGACTCTCTTCTTCCCACATATTATCTACAATTCATCATTGGCTCCATGAAATATCCAGAAGCAGAGGAAATAAGTCCATGCTGACGAGCTCTTTATTGAAGGAGCCAAATTCCATAAGCAAGACATGAGAGAAATGGCATTCTCCCAACTTTCCCCAAAGACTCCTGCCCCAGTCAAATGTGAATATCAGAGCTCTGCAGAAATTTAGAATGTGACTGGAAGTTTCTCCTGTAACTCTCTTAATACATTGTCAGAGACCCACATGACCTCAATAGTACATTAACAGTGTATTCTGTTTCTCAGCCCACCATGCACAGCTGACATCTACAAGTCCAAGCACAGTGGTGAAATAAGTGTGCTATTTAACACATACCCAAGCATGGCACTTTTGGTCACTGCAGATTAAAGGCTCAGCTGTTCTTGGACCTTGTGCTCTCCCAGCTGTCCTGGTGTCTTGGCTAATTGATCGTGCTGAGAATCCTTTTCACAGTCACAAAGAATTATTTGTTTCAGTTCGGCCACAGTGGAGACATGCTAATGTCACAAAGAAACTTCTGTCTGTATTAGATGTCTGTTTCCCCCAATAACAATGGGGTGCATTTTAAAAAAGAATAGGAAGTTCAGTTTTCCAAGAAGAGTTGTTGGGTAGGGTGAGGTAGACGGGGAACAGAGAAACAGTATCTCTCCTCTTGAATCACCCCACCAAAGTATTTCCCCTTCTACCTTTTAAAAAATTATTATTTCCTGGGTTTTAGTTTCTGGAATTAATTTATTAAGTCTTTCAGCAGCTAAATTTTGCTGCTAGTTAATTGCCGTTGCCATTCATTCTGTCATTTTCTTATGGTATGTTGACAACAATATAGTAAATGATAATGGCTTTGTATGGAATTCATGCTAAAACAGTGTTAAAGCCTTCTATTTTGGAAAAGAAAAGAAAAAAGACCAGCTGTCTACACAGGATCTCTTTTCAGATATTCACAAAGTACATGAGTTGATGGAGGATTTCTACTGCTACAGTGCAATTCCTCCTCACACACATGGGAAGAATTTGTGTCAGACATTATTAGTCAAGTTGCAGGCACTATCCAAAAGGTGCCCATTACACTTGAGTAACTGCTGTCCTACAGAGCGAGGGGCTGAGGCACTGTGTTTTCCCAGTAAATAAATACTGCAGTTTTACTGGGGAACAAGTTGTACCTAGTACAACTTAAGTAGCCAAGGGGGGCAGGCCTAAATTAATAAAAATCTGAGGTTTTGCCCCCCCCCCCAACAAAAACCTTCCCCCCAACAAAAGCCTACCCCCCTAACGAAAACCCTGGCTATGCCCATGGGAACAATCTCTCTTGAACAGAAGTATATTTTTGAGGGAAGACGCCAGGATTTTCTGAAATAATATTTCACTAAAAACAACAGGTTTTTAACATGCTCTATGACTGGTTTGAAACAGCTTCTGGAGGAAGACGAGCAAAGGCAATGATTTGCTGCCATCTAATGCCCACTGTGCCAACTGCAGAGGAGTAAAAATATCTAACAATGCAACATGCTTTAAATATTTTCTTTTATGTACATGTTCACACACCCCTCTCCTCACTTTAAGTCCACACACGTTTGACCAAGTGTGTGAATAGGGCCATATGAAAATTATGTAGGTGTGAAGGAAGTGGTTAGATGAAACAAGCTTTCTTCCTCTTTCAAAATAAGTTGGGGTCACCAAAATAAAATGATCAACCGAAGGCTCAGGAGAGACAAAAGGAAGGATACTTCACAGTGCACACTTCAGTTATGCAATTCCCTGTCATAGCATATGGTGATGGCCACTAACTTAGACAGCTTTAAAAAGATTTGACAAATTTATGTTGGGTAAGTATGTCAGTAGTTCCATCTTTAGGAATAATATGCTAGCAAATGCCAGTTGTTGGGGACAACAGTAGGAGAGGCTTATTGATCATGGACTCAGGGATCATGGGAATCAGTATGCTGAAAGAGATGAAGCTTTGTATGGACCTGGCAGGATTCTTCTTACATTCAGTTGCACAGCTGGAAAACTCTCTCCTTGTACCAGGTACTACCATAACTGCTATGATCATCTCTGTTCTGGACCACAGATTGCAGGCAGGCAGACCTTAATTTGCATGTTGTCTCCTGTGAAGTATTAACTTCACTTTACACAGAAACACTGCAGAAGAACGGGAATGAATATCTAACGCACATATGTTTAAAATCAAAAGCCTGCCTTCCAAGATGAGCATACATTATTCATGGCGCTTTATTTAGAGCTGAGCTGGAAATAGCCTTCCCTTGTTTTATTTATCTAAATTTGCTCTCACACATGCCCATCATAAGAGCCCTAGACAGATACCAATTATGCAAACGTGTAAAACCCTATTAAATGATGTCCTCCAAAACACATTTACTTGTGAAGAAGCCTGACTGTAGCTTTTTTAGCATCACCCAGGAACAAGCAAGCATAGCTATTTGTTGGGCTATTTAGAAGAAAACCAAAGGCAAGGAGGAAATGTTTAGCTTAACCATTTTTGCTTGAAGTATTAAGAAGCAAATTCAAAAGGACTGATTGCCTAATCTGTTGTTGTTGTTTTGTTGTTGTTGTTAGTAGGCGTAGTAGTGGTGGTGGTGGTACTAGTAGTAATTCCACATGGGTTGAAGAAATAGTGTCAAGATGTGAGTTCAAACATCCAGGCTAATCAGGCATAAAATCTTTATTTTATTGGGCCTTGTTTAAACTGGTGTTAATTGACTACTGGTTTACTCAGATTAGACATCCTTTTCATAAATGTGTCTCTAAACACTTCACAAGCCCCTCTTGTTTATTATAAATTCTCAAGAGCCCTACTATTTCTGATTGACTTTTCAAGTGTCCTACGATGATTCACATTGCAAACATTTCACAGGAGCAGATATTTAACACCGACCAACTGGCTTGAGTCTTGTACTAAAACACCACTTCCCTAATCATTCTACCAGTTTTCTAAATACCCCTGCTCTGTATTGAATTATAGCTTGCCTTCCAGGTGATGAGCTTCAGTTGAGACTGGCTCCGTCACAGCAGCTCATTTTTGTCCCCCAACTCCATTATTTGCTCTGGCTAATAACCTGGAATTCTGACCATCTTAAATATCAAGAGCCAAGGGTGCCAATATATAGATCTTTTATTTTACATTTTAAAAAATATATCCTCTACAGTACAAACAAGTTCACCGTTTGCTATGACATTATATAGATAGCATGCGTCTACATGGTGGAATGTAGAGTTACTCACTGTGCTGCTTTAAAATGTATCAGAATTAAAAGGCGCTACAAGAGCAGTCAGAATTTTATACCTAGGTGCCAGTCTAGTGAGAGGGCAACTCTCACACTCAAACATGCTGCAGGAGGAGACCACATGTGCAGGAGACTGCTGTCAAGAGGGAACTGCCTGTAACCTATTACATGTTTACAGTGGGAAACCTGATCTGAAGTACCTGGTAGCTGCAGTTATGGAGTCACCGCTCCACCCCCCCCCCCCCGCTGACCATCTGTTTGCTGTGGTACCACAAGTCATTTTGCTGTTAAAGTAGAACACCAATGGCATTCCTGGTCATATCCAAACAATACATTTAAAGCACATGGCCTTCTCCAAAGAACCCTGGGAACCAGAGTTTGCTATTCACGGAGCCAATTCCCAGCACCTGTAACCAACTACAGTTCTCTGGGGCAGTCATGTGCTTTAAAAGTGTGCTATATCTATGGTGTGGCTTTATTTATTTTGTTTTATTGCCTATATATACCACCTTTTCTCCTAAGCGCTCCAGAGTGGGGGACATAGTTCTCCTCCTCCCCACTTTATCCTCACACAACAACCCTGTGAGGCAGGTTAGGCTGGGAATGAGTGTCTGGTCCAAGGTCACCCATTGAGCTACACGACTGAGTGGGGATTTGAACCCTAGTCTCCCAGGTGCTAATCAGACCTACAAGTAACAAGCCTATTTACTCCAGGGAACAAGCCTATTTACTCCCTATTTACTCCAGGGAAAGAGAAGTTCTGGGTGGGAACAGAGGTGGGAGGAAAATGAGCAGGAAATGATAGAGAAAGATAGCTGGGAGAGAAGGGGGACTGAAAGCAACCAGTGTGTACAATGTTGTGTGGATGCAGCAAAACAACAGTAACTATGTACTATTCTCCCTTGTGCCCAGGCCAAGAATTACATGCTTGTCTCTTTCACAAATAATAATAATAATTTTTATTTATACCCCGCCCTCCCCGGCCAAAACCGGGCTCAGAGCGGCTAACATTAAATATATAACATATTACCATAAAATCAAATGATCAATTAAAATACATCCTAAAATCAAATCAGAATCAAAGTGAAATCTAATCAGATGGCAACCCACAAATCAGGGATGGGGATCTTAAATGCTCACCAGGTCTAACTGTTTATACTGATCTTATATGAGCCTGTGAGAAAAGTTGGGGGGCCACTTTCATGCAAGTTGTTATCAGGAGAGAGGGGGATACCAACCAGTATCGCCTTCTCTTTCTCTCACTTCCTCAGCCACCCTAACCTGTTGATTTGCCGCCTCCCTCCCAATCTGCCACCAAATTTAGGTTGCTGCCTCAGAAAGTTGGCTCTGTTTGCAAGGAAGGGAAAGGCCTTTCCAGAGCACTGCACCAATCTAGGGGAAAGGGGTGAAAAACCTTCTTCTTCTTTAAAGGCAAAATAAAGTGTCAAAATAACTGTAAAACTGTGGGCAAGCAGAAAAAAAAAAAATAACCTCTCAGTCACTAGTACTTGTAAATTCATTACACTGGCAAGTTATTTAGTATGGAGAAGATTTTTATGTTGTTGCTTTTATTAATTTTTTAGCTTTGTCAGGAGCTTGTAAATGACCTGGGATCCATTATCCCAGGCAAAGAGTTGCTTTTCTTTGGGGTAATAATGCACCATGGAGTGACTTGTCTGGCGTTTGGGGAAAGGAAGCGTTGGGATTTCATAAGGATTGATGGCGTCTAAGGTGTCATAAATGCACTCGATGCGAGACGTACCTCCCCCTGGTGAATTGTACACTACGTACAGGGCACCACACATCATAAAAGCTGCTTCGGCATTCTGGCTTTTGCAGGATGTGTCCCAGGTATATTCCACGGCCATGGTTTCATAGTTGATTTTAGAAATGACCAGCTTTCTACCAGGATCTGGCTCTGTGTGGATTGCCCACAATCCCAGTTCATCCACAGCTAGGTCTATCTTAGTGGAAGGAAGAAGATCGTAGGCGAAGGTCTCTCCTGCTCCTGACAGAAGCAGCCGGCCAGTTACATTTCTTTTCTGAATGTCAAACTTAATTATCTCATTTAAGGAGCCAAATTTGTGATAAAACAGAAAACCGTCATATATAACATGGCCTGTCCCTTGCCAGGGAAAAGGCAGGTTAACTCTGCGAGCTGACTGTTTCTCACCACTTTCAGTAAAAGCCCGGATATTTGCAAACTCCATTACAATTTTGTTCTTTACCCCAGTTAAGAAATAGATCTTTTGGGGGTTCTTCATGGGGTCCTTCAGCCATGAGCCCTGTGTGTCTCCAGACTTCTTTACAATCTTCAGGGATTTGAAGCTTGCAATCATGTGGTTACAACCTTTGAAAGGGTGGGGGGAGGTAAATACAAAAAGAAGCATCAACACATATGCCGTAAGTTCTCTGCTTTAGCATTTGAATATTTTCCCCATCCAGCATAATTCAGGAAAGTGTAAATTGTTTTCTGTACCATCACATGTCACAATTGGTCTACATTCTGTCAAAGAAAACAACGAAATGGAACAGTGAATAGATTATCTAAATTGATCTATCTCTATCCCATCTGATACACCCCAAGCCAGAATTGCCTTAGCAGACTTCCAGAAAAGCATCTGCAGATATGATGTATTCTATGGTGTATTGTGCTGTTTTTGTCTCCTGTTTCTTCACAGCCAGTTGCTTGCTTGCTTATTTATTTGATATCTGAATTGCCCTCCCTCCCAAAGGATCCCAGGGTGATAAAGCAGAGCAACAAAATACATCCAATAAATAAAACTAATGCAAACAGCCATAAATATCTGTACAATATCATAACCATTAAAATGCAATAACCATTTCCAGCTGTTGGTCATCAAAACAAGTAGCCTTGATTTATAAAAGCCTGGGTACTCACATATGTCTTTAACTGACATCACAGGAACCAACTCCATGGGGCCATGTGGGCTTCAGCCCCCACAATAAAATATTTGAGGGGGCCGGGCTCCTGCAAGATTGATGGGCATTGCCATTCAAATTGTGTGTGTGCACCATGTCGTGATTACGTGGGGTGGGGCTTACCTGGGCCCCCACAATATTTCATTCAAGTTGGCACCCCTGACTGACATCTAAATATAAACAGGCAAAGAGACAAACATGGTTCCATGGGAGAATCTTCCAAAGGTGGGGTGCCACTATTAAAAAGGCCCTGTAATCTCCACAGAGTGAATCCTAGCAGGAACCATGAGCAAAACTCCTTGCCCTCGATGAATTTTAGGGATAGGAGTGGCTGGTATTGGATACATCAGAGATCAGCAATTGGATACCCCCAAACCAAAGTCAATTTCACCGAGTACCACCTGGACTTCCTAATTGTCAAATCAATTTAGCAGCAAACAAAGTCTGTGGAAGAGGATGTAGCAGTCACTACAGGGACTAGGGTGGAGCTCTTCACTCTTCCCCATTCTTCAGCATGGTTTTCCCATTCAACTACTTGCTGACCAGATGTTCTTAACATCTGCATCTCTTTTCCTTGAAATTATACCTGTCCTCTGAAATCAGGCAGCTGCTTCCCCCATGTTTAGAGTAATTCAAAAAGAACCATTTTAAGTCCAAAAGACAGATATGGTTTGTTATGGATAGTCCACATGCACCAGACTTTGCTCTAGTTTTAGATGAAAGAGAAATTAACTTGTGGGTTATTCTGAAGTAACTTTTGGTCTCTCCTCATGCTGGCGTTCCACCTGTTTTTGTTAATAGAATCCCCATGAGCCACAATACTCTTTTGGTACATTGGTTTGTTTGCATTTAGACTAGCAGAGAGGAAAGCCACATGAGGCAGGCAGGCCATTATCTACTTAGACTGGGAGTTATTCTCCTGGCAGGAGTTCTGCTACCTGATTTCCTTTTTAAAAGAAATGAAAACAAAACTGGAGACACTATAAGCTGAGTCTGGAAGCTTCTGCATGCAAAAGCCAGCCAAGATTACATTCAGCAACACTCATACATTCACCACAGTATAATTACCAAAACACCACATGAGACATCTTCAGGCATTGCAGGTAAGGGAAAGTAAACATGGGGTCAGGCACGGGCAAGGGCACTAACTTCACCCCCCCCCTCCATTGCTGTTCCGATCACCTTCTAAGTTAAAGAAGGACAAAAGTCTGAAACAGGGAGCCTCCTATTCTCATGGAGGCTCCTCACATGATGAAGAACCTTGGTTCTGAAATGCTGGGGGGTTAGTATGTCCCCCTGCATACTTTCTCTACCCAAACAGCGGCCTCTGATGAGGGCTAAGAAAAACTGATTTGAACTAGCCCTCAGTTCTGTCCCGATATTGGAACATTCCTGAAGAAGTCCTGTATACTTCGTCATGAGGGCAACCCTCCCCAGCTACAGTGTTATCTTGGTTCACAAATGCCAAAAACCCAGAAGTAAGTGTTCCAGTTTTCTAATGTTTTTCGGAAGCCAAACATCTGATGTGATTGTCGGCTATTGTTTCCCGGGTGCGTGCGCCAATCAGAAGCTGTGCCTTGGTTTTCAAACATTTCGGAAGTCAAACGGAACGGATTAAGTTTGGTGCTTTTGCTTTTGCTATTTATTTTGCGTTTTTGTTTTTGTGTCTGTGGAACCCAGTTAAGCTACTATTGTGTGAATGTGGAAATGGATAAAAGCCCTCCCATCCAAACAATGACTATTATCAGTGCAGATAAGAAAAAAAAAAATTCCCCTCATCTACAATACTGTCTTATTTATTTTGTAGTACAATACATTGAGTATTGCTTTCATTTTATGGATCAATGGCCTCATTAGATGGTAAAATTCATGTTAAATTGCTGTTTCAGGGGTTGTTTTTTAAAGTTGGGAACAGATTAATCCGTTTTGCATTACTTTCTATGAGAAAGCACGCCTTGGTTTTGGAACGGACTTCCAGAATGGAGTAAGTTTGAGAACCAAGGTACCACTGTAAATCCGCAGTAGGGGGCTGCACAGCTCTTTCTGGGGCACAATCCAGGACCCAAGCATTATCCTCTGCCTGCCCAACGCTATACGGAGTGAAAAGAGACCCTGTTTGGACTCTAAAGAATGTCTTTTAATAAGACGCAGCATTTGCAGCCAAACAAAGTAAACAAGCCCTTTAGGTAGGAAGCTGCAGCAGAAAACATTACAGAACAGGCTTATGAAACTATCTCTGTAGTACTATCACTTTCCTCTTCGGGAGCCTACTCCAAATTAATTGAAACAAGTGGATATATTTCCATTCCCTTTGGGGGAGTTTGTAGTCTTGGATGCCCATAGCTATTGCTTATGTATACAGTTGGGGGATAACTAACAGCCCTGAAAGCCTTTCAGTACTGGGGAGCCCTGAATCATCTCAGACTGAAATGAGACTTTTGTGCTTCCTTTGAAAGAAGGACAAACAGTACTTCTAGCCACTGAAATGAAGATCAGTGATGTCCAAGAGGCCCAGAACATTTC
The DNA here is from genome assembly GCF_951804945.1 of Podarcis cretensis. Lineage (NCBI taxonomy): Eukaryota > Metazoa > Chordata > Lepidosauria > Squamata > Lacertidae > Podarcis > Podarcis cretensis. The sequence goes on along the minus strand of NC_137170.1, from coordinate 68,512,695 downwards.
TCCCACAACTCCAGCTGGGTCAGCCTTGCACTGGAAACATTCACAATAGATAGTGCTCCATATAACAGCCAGCCTGCATTAAAACCAATGACAAGGAAATGATTCTTTTGTGCTTGCAAAGTACCTCCCACATCTCTCCCACATTGCTTAAGAGTTGGGGACAGGTGTGGTTCCCACTAAAATCAAATGGAAATCCAGTCATTACTGATTTGTCCCATTGATTTAAAGGAGAGCTAGGGTCAACTATCTTTAGTCTGAATCCAATCCAATAACTGAAAAAAGGAAAGGTAGCAAACCAAAAGTTTCCTGGATTGAAAATATAAATTTATAGACCGTGTCAAAATGGTGACAATTAGGCATAGGCTGAACAAAGAATAGTTATTGCAGCAAAAATTAAATTAGATCAAGACAGATTGCCCACATTTTAGCAACGTCTGCTGCAAGAAAATCACAACAGATTTTTAGGCAGATTAGCCAAAGGTGGAAGACCTCGACTATGACCTTGGGTTAGATATATAGATAATATAGAAAGTAGTTTTTGAATGTATTGTCCATTAACTGTCCAGAAAGGGATATTCACGGAGCAGCAAAGGGCTTGCATAGCTTGTAATGCTTATGTGAATATCCGAAAGCACACTGTGGAAGAACAAGTCATTTTTCTTCCCTAGCTTAGTGATAAGTAATTTCCCAAGGGCAATCTTCTTATAATGCCCCCGTTTTTGTATGTTTTCCTGTACTATAAAAGTAATGTAACAAGTATATGAACAGGAGGTACAAGAATATTCTTGTGTGTGTTTGTGTGCAATCATGCAATGAAGAAAGAGAAAAAAGAGCAATAATATTGTCCTCCTAGGACTAAGTACTCATTGCTTTTGAAACTCAAATTACAAATTATTGTTATTTGGTGTGCATGTCATGCTTGAATCTAATAACCAGTACTGTACAACGACTGATCACCCCAAACTGAAAACTGTGAAGAAGTCCAAGGTGTATGGATTATATTTCAGTATTTCAGAACCCAGAAACATTCCTCTGGGGTGATTTGAGAAGGAATAAAGACTTTCACTAAATCTTGATTTGCTCCTCTTAACTTCTGTATTTATTTATTGTGATTTGCAGCTAACCATGCAAGCCTATAAACAAATACTTGGGAAGAAGTCCTATGGAACCCATTGGGACATACTTCTGGGTAGCCCGGTATAAAATGGTGCTGTAAATTACTCACGTTCTTGTGTGATCTTGACACTGAACAGCAGGAAATAATGATACACATTGGGGGAGGGGGTCATTTGCAGATGGAAGCCATCTCCATCTCTTTACAATCCCTCCCTGTTTATATATGTGGGTTGTATTCAGAGTAATACTAATGGGAATGATCCATCATCTCAAGGATTTATTCTTGTGCAACAGAATGTTCTCCCCCTCTCTGCCTTCACCCAAATCTGTTCTGGCGATTGACCCAACCATCCACAGTAGATCTGGGGGTGATGGGGGCACATCAGGGGAGAAGAAAGGTGGAAAGTTCACCTGCACAGTTATTTAGATGCATACTGTCCTGTGCCAATTATGTTGATGTTAAAGCAGAACAGGGGGACCTGTTGTCATCCAGATGTTGTTCGACTCTGACTTCCATGAGTCCCAGACAGCACGGCCAATGGTCAATAATGATGGGAACTGGAGTCCAGCAACTCCATCTCTGTTTTGCAACATAAAACCATGAAACACAAATTCTTACTCTTCTATTTCATGGTTTGATGCTGCAAACCGGGATGGGAATTGGTGTGTTACCATAATGTTTTCATCAGGCTGATCCGCTTTCAATTCAGCAGGATACTGTATGTATACACTGAAAGATTCACACCATGAGAACTGAGCTGAAATACTGATACATTGACTAAAGCGGGCATGTGGTACCTATAGCCCTCCCAGAGGTTGTTGGGGCTACAAATCCCATCCTCTTTGACCATTGCCCAACCTGCCGGGGGCTGATGGAAATTGGAGTCCAACAACATCTGGAGAGCCACAGGTTCACTATCCCTGGCCTAAAAGGATAATTATAAAAGCCTGTAGCTAAACTGTTCTTACTTGCATTGAGCATGAGCTTGACTTTCTGTTTCGACTCCTCTTGTTCCATTAATTGCTGCTCCACAAGGTCCTCGTCGACTTCCACGCAGGTGTCGGGGTACTCCTTTGCCGATTCAAAATAGTCAATTTCCCTTTGCGCTCTTTCCACTCTTGTTAGCAAATGGTCAACATCATTTTTAAGATCTGTCTTCAAAACGTTGAGTCCTTCCAGGCGCGACATCATCCTCTTGGAAAACTCTCGGAATTCCTGGACATAATCTGCAATATCTTGATTGCATTTGTTTAACCTGTTCTTTAGTTAGAACACAGACAGGGGCATTTATAGACAGAGAACTAGTTTAATGGTTTTCCCAAAAAGGCTCTAGATTTAAAATAACATTGCTTTTCTCCATTTCAGACGAATTAACTATGTCTCCTGTTTCTGCGACATGTTACTGAATGTCTGTTGCCAGAAATTATTGGGATCAAACTCTGAGAATGAATCCCTATGCATGGTGCCAAGTTCCTTATTTGTTCTTTCTATCTGAAAAGCTTTCTTTGTAATGTTGCAATCTGTTTTCAAATTCCTTTTTTTAAAAAATGCAAATTCTAAACCTTACAAAAGCAAAGCAAAGACAACAACAACCACCAGAACAAAGAACAAAAGCAAAAAAATAATAATAATTCAAAAATAAGCCAAATTCTGAGTAATACAGATTTACATGGTCTTGAATCTTATTTACACCAATAGTTTATGAAGAGATGTAGTTTTTCTAGAAAGAGGTCATCAAGTTGTCTGCTTTCTCTGATTCTCACCATATTTATTAGCTTTACCACATAAACAGTATTCCAGATTTTAATTATCCAGTCCCTTATAGATGGCCTGCTCCATATTTAGAGCTGGTTCCTAAGCTTATGGAGCCAGCAATGATCTACTTTCCATGACAGAACAGGCACTTGCATTTTTCCCCTACCATGCACATAACCTATGCTATTTTTCTAGAAAAAGGGGAGGAAGCAGGTGAACTGAGCCTTTGCATAGAACACCCATGCCACACATTGTATTTTGAATGCAGTGGAGAGTAACAGATACAGTACATGCAGTCCTTTACCATGGGGGAAGATGAGACAGTGGAAGTGGATCTACACAGATATAAAAAACACCGTGAAAGTACTTTTTAAAATAAAATGTTTTAAAATATATATGGAATTAGCCGCAAGCTCATCTGCACCATCTAGTGTCACATTTGTATAATGCACTTAAAGCACAAAACGTTATATTTACAGCTGTATAGCTGAGTCCTGGGTCAATCGTGGGCGTAAAGGTAAAGGTACCCTTGACCGTTAGGTCCAGTCGCGGATGACTCTGGGGTTGCATGCTCATCTCGCTCTATAGGCCGAGGGAGCCGGCATTTGTCCGCAGACAACTCCCGGGTCATGTGACCAGCATGACTAAGTCGCTTCTGGCAAACCAGAGCAGCACACAGAAACACCATTTACCTACCCGCCAGAGTGGTACCTATTTATCTACTTGCACTTTGACATGCTTTCAAACTGCTAGGTGGGCAGGAGCTGGGACTGAACAATGGGAGCTCACCCATCGCGGGGATTCAAACCGCCAACCTTCTGATCAGCAAGCCCTAGGCTCTGTAGTTTAGACCACAGCGCCACCCGTGTCCCCAATCGTGGGCTTGCTCATATGGAAAACAACACTCTGATATGTTAAAAACACATGCAGAGATGCCCCTAAGAATAAGGAAGGCTGAGAAGGGACACAGTACAAATTTATATCTGGGAATAATACAGAAAAGTGGGGTGAGGTCATATTCCCACCCTCCCCACCAGGAAATCTGCAGAAGGCTTGTTAGGAGAACCCCACTGAGAAAGTACTCTAAAGTTAATGTTCTTTTATGAGGTCACTGGTGAAACCACCAAAAACAACTTCCTTGATTTGGTAAGCTGCATTCCATTACTTTATTGTTCCTCTTGTTTGCTTTGCTCAGCATTCCATTTCTCTTCTGGCTTAAAAAGAGATTTTTCTAAAATTAATTTTAGCATTGAGGCACACAGTAAGGCCCTTGGAGGGTGGTGGTGGAAGGGCACGTCTCAAGTCAGAATTCCCAGAGGTCAGGCTCTGGCATCTTATCTCTCATGCCACCATCACTTTTTTCTACGTGAATCCTGGCAGACTGAGGGTGAGTTCACATGGCTGCCTTAGAACCTGTTTCCTCAACAAGACCTTCCCATTGCAAATGGCAGACAAGGGCTGTAATTCTGATTGGGACCATGGCAGGGACAAAGTTTTAAAGTCATTCCCTGCCACCATGTTCCTGATGGCTCAGTCCTGCTGTAGTAGTTACTAAACACGAAACAACTATGTGAGGTAAAACTGGCCAGTTTAGTCCTAAGTGGAAGCACAATGAGGCTCAAAAGGACAGAAATATTTTTTTAAAGGAGCTGGGTGTGCAATCCAATACACACTTACCTGGGAGTAAGCTCCATTACAAACAGTGGAATTTACTTCTGAGTAGACATGTCTAGGCATGCACTGTGGAACAGTTGGAAACTGGACATTTTAGGAGTGTTGTTTTGGTACAAGGTAAATGTACTGAATGAGAAAAGAGGTAGAAAACTGTATTCTTATATAAGCAACATGTATGCCCAATGAAAAAAACACAACCCACCTAATTCTTTCACAGAATCGTAATTCTTATTTTTTTTTCCTCATAAAAGAATATTCTAAAAAGTTCAGCCTCTATTTTATCCAGAAAACAGCAGTGTCACTGCTGGTAAATATGGCGGACTTTTGGGTGTATAAATGCACTTTTCCTGTTCTTTATGGATTTTCCCTATTCAAATATGCATCAGCACAAATATATTCTTTCTGCCTCCAGGGTTCCATCAATCCCAAACACCGAGTTTGCCTCAAACACATAGCTTTTTCACATACTAATAGAGCAAATGCAGGATTGCTACCAAGTATAAACTTGACAGGGAGTAAAAACCAAGTCCTGGCTTCAGGATTAGTATACCTATATGGTACACTATATTATGATATATATATATATTTGCAAACATGTGTTTGTCATATGTACATTTAAAAATGGGGGGGGGGGGACATTTACAAAAAGTTTGAGAACAGCTGAGTGCAAAATTTCACCACAACCTACTGATTTTTTTTCCAGGAGGCTTCAAAAATAGTAGCTGTGCTGGCGGAAGACACCAGTGAGGCCCCTGCTGATCCAGATGTTGCACAGCTGGAAGGGATGGAGCCAAAGAAAAGAGTCGCTGAGTACAGTTACTCAGAGCTCCAGCTCTGCAGCTCCTCCAAAGCCAGCTTCCCCTTCTTTGACTGGAGAGAAGGGAAGGCAAAGACCCTTTTTTCCTACCTGCCTGTCTTGAAAAATAGAAGTACTGCATGGAGATTTCAAATACGTGAGCTTGCATATTTGACTCAAATGAGTAACATCACAAATGACTGGAGTAACTGCAAATTCATGGAAGAAGCAAGATCAGAAACACACTCTGCCATCCACCACTCCTACCCTACAAATCAGGGACAGGGAACCTCAGATCTGGGGGGCAAGTTCTAGGTGTCCTCCCCATCCAGAACTACTGGATATCATTAACTCTTGGGAAAACATATTTCTATTTGGTGTCCCAGGCATGAGAAATATGTGGGTGGGAGAGACCTCCTTTCTTGGAGTAATATCCACAGCCTGGTAAGTGGGAGGATGCAGGTTTGAGGACTGGCTCAAATGGGCAGACCTGGGGGCAGGGAGCAGTGGAATTCTTCATCAGATTGGATTGAAATCTGAGACAGGGAAGAATTAAGGGGTTGTAATTCTCACTTCCTATTTGAGGTGAGTATTATAAACCCCTGGCTCTGTGAGTCAGGACAAAGCAGTCTCATTGACATCTCTATAGCTATCAGCTTCCAGCCTGGTTCTAATCTTGGTGTGACTGTCTGAGGAGATAATAGGCAGCAAGCCATGACAATTGATCACACAATGATTGATTATAGCAGTTATTCAGCCGTATCAAGTGACAGCTGTAGTAATCAGGCATAATCTTGGCTTCACCCTGCTTGCTTCTTCACTGCCTCTTACTTGTCTGTCCTCTAACTTATCTCCATTAATCACTGCCATTTCCTGACTTTGCTCCCTTTGCTGTGCCCATCTACCTCAGATTGTAAGCCCTTTGAGAAGAGGTGGTGCAGAACTGCCAGCTTTGTTGTTGTTGAAGCATTCCTATGCTGCTATTGACCTGGCCTGAAGATGAAACGATGCTAAAAACCTTCATGTCGAGGATTTGTGAAAGTTAATGGACTCCTGCTAAGTAAAATATGGGTCCTTCTTGTGCACTCCTGCTAAGTAAAATATGGGTCCTTCTTGTGCACAATAGCTAGCCTGCACCTTTTCTCAAGAAATGTCAACATCACCTCAAAATTTCAAATGTTCTCATTCATAATGGGAAAGAGAACAGCAGGCATTGATTTTTAAAGCAAGCATTGATTTTTTGGGTGGCTTACTCCTAGGCAAGTATACATAGAACTGCAATCCTAGGCACACTTACATGGGAGTAAGCCCCAGTGGATATTATTATTATTATTACCCACATATAGAATTGCATTGCTAATTAGTACAATACATAGTTAACAGCGAACTCCTGTTCTACTAACCCACATGCAGTGTTGAAACAATTACTGTATAACTTCTTAAAGCTTGTTACCAGAGCTTTCTTTCAGCAAGAACTCGCTGAAACTCAGTTCCAGCACCTCTTAGGTGGCTGGCATTGCCTTTCTAAGAGAACAAGGGAGGTATTCATGGTGAATTCCGGCACCTCTTTTTCTAGAAAAATAGCACTGCTTGTTACATTGACTGAATGCATATGATTCATAATGCTACAGGAGGAGTTCCCAACCTTTGTCAACCTTTGGAGGTGTATGAGGGTACCATGGTGCCCACAGTGATCATGTTGGGGACCCAACTGCTAGAGTAAAAAGTGTGTTTTCAAGATCCAGGAGTTTTCATTTGCCCTCTTAGCATTGTGAAAATGGATGCAATGAATCTCTTTAGCTTAACCAGAACACCTATGTAGTAAAGGTCAGAAATTGAGATATTGGAAGTCCTGTTTGAAGAGTAGATGGCTCCTTGTGGCATTCAAATTTCATACACTGTCAAATGGATTTTCCCCCAAAGAGTGAAAATATCCCAGATCCCATCCTGCCCTTGTTCAGCACACTGTAAACCTTTGCTTGCTTTCCACTGAAAAATCAACTAACTTAAAAGTGTTTTAACTCTAGCTGGATTGCACCCGTTCCAAGCATGCATGTTTACTTGCTAATAAAATCAACAGGAACAAGTTTCATAAACAACCTTGCATTTGGGCTGTTCCTTATACCTTTACTGTGCATAATCAAAGCTACAGTTATAAAAAGGAGATCATTTTAAAAGGAAAGCAATTTATTTCCCTAGCACATATCCACTTTACACAGAAAATCAAATCATTTTTCAGATATCACTGATATAGCCACATACCTCTATTGAGAGAATTCGGCGGTCCATGTAATGCACCAATCCAGCATCTTGCATTACATATTGTGCTTCTCCCGCAATACTTGTAAAGAATGAAACTAATAAGAATCTGAGCTGTATGGCTGCCATTGTTGCATTAAACCTTCAAACACCCTAAACACTGACGCTAGAAGCTTCCGTTTAATATCTGCCCAGCACTGTGCTGTGTGCAAGCAAAAACAAAACTTAACAACTGTGTGATTTAAAATGGCTGTTTAGGCTCCCACAGTCTCTCATTAACACAATAAAGTTCTGCAAAGCTCTAAGCTACATAAGTTTGTTTCTAGGAGTACTTTCCAGCTCGTGATCTTTTGATTGGGTCCAGATGTTCAAAACTGAGCTGTGCAGCGCATGTAGGCTAGCAGTATTGAGCCAAAGCTATTATTCTTCAGCTGCTTCCAGACTGTCACTGTTTTGATAGGTATGATTCAAGTGGATTTCATGCTTTTGTGCAACAAGGCCACTTCCCCTCTCACCCTCCACAAAATACCATGCAATTTTTGAGGTAAGAAAAATGTCAGACAAATACTGTTACCTAGGGTTGCCATATTTAAAAGAGTGAAAATGCGAACACAAAAGTTTTCCCCCCGGCAAAGTTTTTGAGCTATATCCGGACATTGTTTCTGTATGTCTGGGAAATTCCGGACATATGCCAGCCCTAATGTTACCACCCCAATCTCTCCCTGGAGGTAGCGAGAGATTCTAGCTTCTTGGTACTTAACCAGGGAAAATGAGGCACAATGGAGGCTAGTGTCCTTACCAAATATGCCTTATTTACACATATTTACAACCTAATGCCTTCAACAGAAGGGGTGCAGAGCATTGTACCCCAAATGTGTCTCTTGTCACACCCAGCACTGTTTTTCTAGAAAAAGAGGTGCTGGAACTCACCATAAACACCTCCCTCTTTCTCTTAGAATGACAATAGCACCTACCTGAGAGGTGCCAGAACTGAGTTCCCTTGAGTTCCCCCTGAAAAAAGTCCTGGTCACACCCCTCATAGCTTCATAGGTTGTCCAGAAACCAGCCATGCTCCCCAGTACAGCCTCTTGGTACAGCTTTTCCCAGCCAGGGCTCATAGAGTTCTGTCCCTCTTCCTGCAGAGAGTCTGATGTTCTGCTGATGGCTTACCATTATCAAACAAACCAGGCCATTACCAGCCTTCTGTTTCTTCAGTGACCACCTTCAGTGAGCCTTTCTGAGGCTAGCCTCATGAGGAAGCTAACTGGCATTAATTCCAGTCCTTGCTAAATTCCTGAATGTAGAAGTTTGCTCAAATTCTAACCCTTCACTGAACGTAGAGGTTATAGGGGGGTCTGCACCCTCAAAAACCTATCACACTGGAAAGTGTGAGATGATAGCAGCAAATAGATCACACAAGTGATTTCTTTGTGGTCGCAGAGGCATAAGTATTAGCATGTGAGTATTATTGATTAAATGCATTTAAAAATGTGTTACAGCGTTCAGAATGTAGCCTTTGGGCCTACATTCTGATGCCAGGAAGCTACGACAGTGTACTTTAATGTAAATATTTGTACAAACCCATTGGAAATAAAACCCCCACCTCCCTCCCTCCCTCCCAGTTTAAAAAAACAACAACTATAAAAAGGGGCAGAATGGGGAGTCAGAGAGAAATAGCAATAGTAGTAGCTGGGAACATAAGAAAAAGTGTGTGTCTCCCCCCCCCCCCCTTTCTCTCCTTTGTCTTCCAACCCTGCTTTGGTGTCACTCATATTTTCAACTTGCCAGCACTCACAACTATCCCTCAGAAGATTTCTCTTTCAAATACTGACTGCTTCTACTTCTTAAGCAGCCCAAAATAATGGAATATTACTTTGGCCATATTCCATCCTTTGAGAAGTATAAAACAATTTTTGTTCTTTCAAACTATTTTCTGCACCATAATATCTAAAATTTTACAGCTTGGTTGGGCATGAACAAGTGGTAGCTGATGTCAGCACCAGGCCTTGATGGGGTTAGGCTAATTGCATGCCCAAATGCTGCCCCACCTGCTGCCCCATCTTGTAAAGTCAAGACACATTACTTTTGAGGGTCAAATCAGGCCACAACTCTTACTGATTACAGATGTAAGAGGTGTGACATAGGCATTGGGAATAACCATTGACTTCTGGCCCACCTGCCAGAACTAATGCATTTTAGGGAAGTGGGTGAGGCCTATCATATACATCAAATAGGAACGCCCGTGCAGGATCGCCCTCTTGAGGAGTACAATGGTCCTAGCCCATGCAGGGACATCTGGACAGAAGCAACTGCTTTAAATTTCATTTTAAATAGCTTAAGGTTAACAACAAACATTCAGGATTAACAGGCTTGTTCTCTGTGTTAAGTACCACACCTGATTCTGTTCCAGTCCTAATCCAGATTAAACTCTCCGTCACTCTTAAGCATGAATCGGAAAGCTAAAATACCATATTTATTTAACTTTACCCACACTATGTGACAGCGAGATTTAGAAAAGTTAAGGGGCAAGTGACCAGTATTAAGTGGTATTGACACGCTCCATTAGTTTCCCTTCTTGAAAGTGATTTGAGTTAATATGGTGAATAAAGAATGCTGTTTTCATTTTGCCCTTTTCAATAAGGCTCAGCCTGCCGTCTTTCTCGTAGGATTTTTGTAAATGTGATGTGTGTAAGAACTGTGCGGTTGTTTTATCTGAAGATTGCTTAAAAACCCCAGGGACTCATGTGAATAGATGTTTTGTTTTGTTTTTTGCATTGCATTTTGTGTGTTTTAAAGCACCAGGCATGTAATATAGTCAAATGGAGCCCCTGTCAATCACAGCACCAGCAACATTGCAGCACTGTTGATAACATTTAGGTTCTGTTTGTCTATCCTTCTGAGACAATTTTTCAGCACAGAAGCCATAAATCAGACCATCATTATATGTAAAGTGAGCCACATCAGCAGAAGCACTGTTTCTTTTCATAATTGCAATTTAGATGGTTTCTACGAGATCTGGCTTTATGTACTCAGAGTAATCTAATACAATAATACAACCATCAGCTCTGATGAGCTGTAATGGGATTCTCCATCAATAATGTATGCGGCATTCACTTTCTACCCATCCATTTGCTAATATTGTTCCTGCAAGTACACGTGGACCATCTATTTTGCTGTATATCTAAGTAACAGCAAGAAATTGTGAAGAGTGTAGCTACACACAAGACAATGATCTCAAGTGAGGACAGCCACCTCATTGGGATGCTTGACTCCTGACAGCACTATTGCTTTCTGGCAGGAATTTGTAGGGCTCTGTTGCACTACCAGTTTGATCATGTCTCTTAAACAACTCTGCCAAGAACTCCTTCTCAGTGGTAGAACATGGGTCTTGCATGCATAAAGTCCCAGGTTCAGTCCTTGATGTCTACAGGCAAGGCCCTGATGTTACTATTGGCATTGAGTAAGTCTCAGTAAATGTGTATTGCAGTTGGTAAGATCGGATCCCAAATATGGAATGGAGATTGGTGAAGATGTCATCAAGATTTAAATTTCCTAGCTCAGAAATATGAACTTCGGGGACTTGTAATGCCTACTTCAAATACAAGGCAACATTTAGAACCCCTGAATTCTTCTCCTGCTCTGTTAAAAATCTTAGACATATAATAATTAAAGTTCTTCCCTACTTCCAACCCCCGCCTCGCCCCAACCATTCTCAGTTCTACTTCTTTCTGGCCAGTGAAGTGTTAGTGGTGGTATATTGAAGTACATTGGTCAAGTGGGAAGGGGGCATAGCTGTCAACTTACAGATTTGAAAATAAGGGACCAGCAGCCTCGGAAATAAGGGATCAGCAGCCAAAATAAGGGATTTTCAGAGCACAGGTATGTTTGACTTCTGAGCCCCTCCGAGCCAAAGGCAGAAAGCCCAGCCAGCAGCCAAACGAAGCCTCAAGTGGTGGTTCCCACAGTGCAGCATCCCGGCAAAGGGGATGCAGCAAGGAAAACCACAGTCACTTCTCCGCCTGGAAGCGCTGAGCAAAGGCGAGTCCCCAGGCAACGCGGCTGATTTGATCGGCACAAGGCATGCAAGCTCCACCCCCCAGTCATTCTTAGACTCCTTATTGGGTGAGCAATGCATCCAAGCAACCCAGTTGGAGCTGGCAGGGATGGAGGAAGAGGAGCTGCTTCCTTTGAAACCCAAGAAATTTAAGGGACATCATCAATGAGGGACAGCAGTGGGACTTTCCCGCCAAATAAGGGATGGTTGACAGCTATGGAAGGGGGAGATATACTGCTGCCACCAGCAGTCAGGCTAGAAAAGGGGTGGATGGATGGGGGTAATGAAGGCTTTTGGAGATGGAAGGGAGAGGGTACTTGATACTCATGGGGGCCAGGTAGACTTTGGACCCCATTGCACCCTCAACCAGGGCATGATATATTCCAAATCAGTTCAGGTTAGCTTGGAATAATCTGAGGTATTTTTCAGTTTGGGAGTGGGGGTAGGAGAATAGCTCCACTTTTCTAAATTAAGTCTGGAAGAGCTCACTAGAAATTGACATCCCGACAAAGAAAAAAGCCTCACATCTGACAATTTCATTAATATACATTCACTAAGCTAAATTAACACTTTATTCAGTTGATTGTGACTGAACATAAACATGCACCAGATTAAAAGCTTATATTTGTACCAGCATTGAACCACCAGCAGGAATGCCACAGTTAATGTTATCCTCCACATTTTATATGCAGCGCATTTTATGTGCTCCACATTCCCTAAAGGTACTGCTCAGAGCAGTTGTAGTATATACAAATAGCTATCCATTCTGTGCAAAACTCATTCTTGTCCCCCATTCAGAAAAATCAGAATGTTACTAGTTCCAGCCTCAGTAGTCAGAGTGAATAAAGCTGTTTGCCTTGCCTTGGGTAGGTATAAGGAGACTGGCTTGCGTCACTTCAACATCTGAACAGTATGTTACACTAGGATGATATTCTCAAGGGACAGAATCGACATGTCACCAAAGCAAAACAATGTGGAGCACTCTGATTTATAAGGAGCCACTGGGAGGCTCCCGTGGCTTTGCTACTGTGATTCTATATAAGGCACTGTGTTAAGTTTGAAAATACATTGAGTCAGACAAAACATATGGTGAGCGATGTGGGGAAATACTCCTGTGTCCTCCTTTCTGTAAAGAATGAAACTTGAGTGCTATTTACATAGGCCCATGCCTTGCACACCTGTGAGGGCTATTAACTACAGCAGCAGATGCGCAAAAAACAGAGGGCCTACCAAGTGATCAGCTCCCTCGTATCCACCAGAGTCATCGAGAGAAGAAAGAATTATCCTCTCGCAGAAATTTATATCAGAGGCAGTCCAGTGGTCTGACCCTCCGTGACAGCGAGTGTCTCACTGCAAAGTGCAGCTTACTCCTCAGCACAGGAATAGCCAACCTGCTGCCTTCCTAATGTTCCTGAATTGCACCTGGGGTATGCAAAGCAAAACGCTCTACCACTTTCAACTTCTAAAGCTGTGACAATGAGTTTGGTACTGAATTTTGAGAAGAGATAACTTGTCCTCCTCCCATCACTGTTGTGCCCCCTTTAGCCTGGCTGGCCCATGACATTTTGCTGCCTGAGGTGAAAGACTCTCCGGTGGTGCTCGCTCCATTCCACAGAGAGAGGCTGACTTAGACCGGCACTTGAATCTTACTTCAAGGCTAGTGTGATGGGATGATGAGCTGCTTGTGCGTAAAGCTTAGTCCCTCAGAGTTTGGCCTGGCTATCAAAGCTCTGTCTATAGCGGAGCCCCTTAAACATGACTCCCTCAATCGCTGGCAGAATCCGACAGTGGGCGTTTGCGGAAACGCTTCCAACATAGAAGCTCCTTAACGGAAACGTGTCTTCTGGATTCTCGGCGCGACAGTTTCCGGCGAGGGGTGGGTGTCCCTATAGGAGGTCCTGAAACTTCCCCTCTGTTTTCGCTGGAAGTCTCTCTGAGCCATCCCTCTGATTCACTTTCCCTTGGAGCTCCTTCTCTCCCCCTGCTGGTTCCCTCCTCTGCTGCCGAGTCTCTCCTAACCTCCGTGAGCCCTTCCACCGCCTCCCCTTCCGATGGCAGTTCCCTGACAGCTAGCAACAGGACTGCATCCTTCACCATGCCTGAGAGCAACAGGCTCACTTTGGGGGTGCAGGACAGGCTGCATAACAGATACAGATGCAACACCTTGCTGCTGCCCCCCCCTTCCCATCACCATTGTCCATCTCCCACTCTGCCTGATGGTAGGGCCGGCCCTGCTTTAACCATCTACCGTTTTTCTTACTTATTCCTCATTATTTTGTTGCTTCAACATGGTGACCAGCAGCACACTAAGTGCATTATGTATAATGCATAAAAGATACCCACACACCCCCTCTTCACAAGCTCTGAAGATGAGAGAGGTGAGAAAGCTTCTATGCCTACCCTGTTTTCTTCCCCACGGAATATGCTGGAGGAAAGAAAATGGTATACTTTTTGATAACAATCCTTGATAATACTGGGACCTCAAGCACTGGAGTTCACATGTTTAAATTCAGACTCAATTGTCATCTACTTGCTATGAAAGAAACATGAACCTTTTTCAGCATCTGTGAAATGTGTTTCCTGATCAGTGAGAAAATCATAATTAATTGGTGTGTTAATGATATCCATTATTTGATTAAAATAAGATCTCAAAGCTTTTGTCTGAGTGAGCAGCCTCAGCCTTCCCCAAGGGAATTTGTTGGTCACTGATGGAGAATTCACTATTCAGGCTTTGAAACTGTCATCCTCTGCTAGATATCTACATGAGCTCATATTGCCAGAATGAAGCATCCACACATCTAGTAGGGAATAGCTTTGAGAAGGGGGTGGCATATCCCATTTCGCTGCTTGAGCTGACCTACTGATTTATAATGTATTTTTTGTTAGAGGGCGTGGCATAGCTAATTGATTTACGACCCCAATTAGCACCAGCTTACAGCGATCTCAGCCCGGCACGTTTCCCTCTAGCTGTGCCTCCCGCTGTTCCGATCCTTTGTTCGCCACGCAGTGCAGAGTAAACACAGCGGAGCTATTGCGTCCCGGTGTAAAAGATGCAAACACACCCAGTCTTTAGTGTGTTTAGTTATCAGTCTTTATTACAGCAGTAAAATAATAAATCTCAGATTTCCCCTGGGCTGCTAGCAGCCATGGCCACCGTCTCCTTCAGCTGCGGAGACAGAACAGTGAAGAACAACTCCTCCCTCCTTCTGAGTCACGCGACAGGAATTGAGGGACGTCACACAGAACTCTTTAACCCTGTGAGTTCTGAAATCATTCACACCCCCTCTTCCCTCCATTCCTGAGGTGACTTGTGGATGTACCTTTACAGACCTCTGTGAGATCAATCCCTTCCCCAATGCCTTGCGCCTTTTCTTGGCGTTTCTGTCAGGCACCTGTGGAACTTCCTCACAACTCCCAGGTTCACATTGTGCGAAACCAACCCACACACCTGTGGCCTGATACCTTTCAGGTGGAATGCCCTTTGTTGTGCGACTTGACCGTCTGGGCACAAACTCAGGTGTTTCCTCTGACTCACTGTGGTCAGCAGGTGAGTCCTCTGCATCACGGGATTCCCCCTCTGACTTAAAGCGTCTTCGAATTCTCTGCATCACGCTAACAGGAGACGCAGGCTCACTCTTGGGCTCTCTTTTAACAACTTGTGGAGACGCCCCACCCTGTTCTTGACCCTGGTCATCGACCTGGTCGTCAGTAGGCACAGCCTCTGGCTCTCCTTCCTCATCAGAATCTTCCCCCTCTGAATCAGACAGGCATTCTGAGAGAACGTCACGCCTTGCAGGAGTCTTTGACCAACCTCCCTGCTCATAGAACTCAGCGTGTTTACTGATCATAAGCTTAGTCTGATCACCTCCTGGATATGCAAACCGCCATGCTTTAGAAGACGGTTCATACCCACAGAAGATCATTTTCTGGAATTTGGGTCCACCTGGCCTTTGCAAAGCCTTTGGCACCGGCACCAAGGCTGGTGACCCAAACGAACGGAGGAAGTGAACCTGAGGTTTCCTTCCATGAAGCATGAAAAACGGGGTATCACCTACCACTGAATTGTAGGACCGATTCCAGGTGAAATTCACATTCTTAATTGCCTCCATCCAAAAGCTTGGAGGTAACTCAGAATCTGACAGCAACACCTGTGTAGCCTTAACCAGAGCTTCACTTCTGAGCTCTGCCACCCCCCTCTCTTAAGGAGAAGTCACCTTGTGACGTATCCCTTTCTGGTGAAAGAACTTCTGCAGAGCAGACCCAGTAAACTCTGCACAACGGTCACTTCGAACTCCCTGTACCTTGGTGGAGAACCTTAGTTCCACCTCCGCAACCCAATTTTTAATCAGTTGTGCTGCATCTTCTTTCAATTTGAGAGCATAACACCACGAAACCTGGCTAAAATCATCCTGCATCGTCAGCAGATACCTGGCCCCTCCCAGACTTGGCTTTGCCATGGGGCCAAACAGATCTATGTGAACAAGCTCAAAAGGTTTTGTGGTTACCCTGTCCACCCTGGGGTAACTGCACCCTTTTACCTTTGCCCTTCTGCAAGCCCTACAACTTAGGGTTTTTCCACATTCCCGAATTTTACAGCCTTTGGTACACTCCTGTAACACCTGGATTTCTTCAAGAGAACTATGAGCTGTCTTCTTGTGCCATGCACACGCACATGAAACATGAGTGGGAACTGTAGCACACATAGCTTGTGCGCTCTCAGCCTTCCCCTCACCCCTCAGAGGCGTTTTAAGAATGAAGAGATCATTCTGCCTCTTTTCAACTCTGACTAGTTGCTTCCCTCCTTTGAAGATTGTACAAACATCATGTTCAAAGCAAACCTTAAACCCCTTCTGCAACAAATAAGGGACAGATAAAAGACAGTGTTGCATTCCAGGCACAATGCAAACCTCCAACTGCTCCTGCAAAACAGAAAAATGGACATTTGCAACGTTAGACACATTTTTCTTTTCCCCATTTGCAAACTGAACAGTTTTTCTAGCTGGAACTGCCTTGCAATTCCACATCTCGACAGTAGGGGTCTCTGGAATCAGATTTCGATTAGCTCCAGAGTCTCTTATAAAACTCAGTTCATTGTCTCTCTTAGAGCTGCCCTCAAACATTGCAAGACTGGCTGTCAGTTGATAAGCATCCTCACTGTCTCCAGCACGTCCGCCTTGCGCATTCCCACGCCTGGCCCCCTGGCTGGTTCCCATGAGAAGCGACCTTGACAACATCCTGCCTCGTCTCCCTGCCTCGGTGGGGGCAGGAGCGACGCAGATGTTCAGTTGAATTGCAAATAAAACAACGACGACGATCACCAGTGGAAAAACACTGCCCAGGGCTCCTTTCAGCCGGCTTGGCCCCCTTCTTCCGGAAGAGCTCTCTGTGCCAGCCTTGCCCTCGCTGAAATTGCATTCCACTCCGTCACTCACAGTGGAAAACTTTTCAAACTTGCCTTTGGAATTCTCAGCCCCCCCAATCTTCACCTCAGGGACAAGGGCCTCAGCCATCTTTGGGCTCTTTATGACTTTCTCAGGGCTCTGGCCTCCTGCTGAAGCTTCACACAAACTTCTCAGCACCTCCCAGGTAGCCCTTGCTGACTCTATGCCGTCCAAACTAGGCAAGAGCGATGCGTGTACGCATGCTTTCAGCATACCAAGCTCTCTTTGCATTCTCTGCTGGCTATCTTCTGGCAACGCAGCCTCAAAGCCTGCAACGTCTGCCCCATCAACACCTGGATTGAGGGGTAGTGGCTCCTTCTGGCTTGCATTCCAAAGCCCTGTAGCCAAAAACAAACCCCTCATTTTTCTGGACCAGGTTGCCCATCCTTGGGCAGTGAGCTTTTCAAACGGAATTTCCTCAAAGACCTGGCTGTCTGCCATTTTCTTCCCGGGGCCCCAGCTGTACTCACGTAACCAGTCAGCTGCTCTCAGCTCTCAGCTCCTTCCAGCCAGCTGCTCTGCCTCAGAACGCAGACCTTCGCTTTCGGTAGCGTCCTGGCTTCCTGGCTTTAAACACACACCGGCACGTCGCAACAGCATCAAAGCAGTAATCAGCGTCCATAACCTGTTAGAGGGCGTGGCATAGCTAATTGATTTACGACCCCAATTAGCACCAGCTTACAGCGATCTCAGCCCGGCACGTTTCCCTCTAGCTGTACCTCCTGCTGTTCTGATCCTTTGTTCGCCACGCAGTGCAGAGTAAACACAGCGGAGCTATTGCGTCCCGGTGTAAAAGATGCAAACACACCCAGTCTTTAGTGTGTTTAGTTATCAGTCTTTATTACAGCAGTAAAATAATAAATCTCAGATTTCCCCTGGGCTGCTAGCAGCCATGGCCACCATCTCCTTCAGCTGCGGAGACAGAACAGTGAAGAACAACTCCTCCCTCCTTCTGAGTCACGCGACAGGAATTGAGGGACGTCACACAGAACTCTTTAACCCTGTGAGTTCTGAAATCATTCACATTTTTTACTTGTGCTATGAATATAATTTTGTTGTTAATTGTATGCTGTTTTACTGCCATGTCGTTGGTGGATTTTTGCAAATATAATTAACAAACGTTGCTTGGTTCTTTCGGCTGACCCTACCTGGGCAGTTCATCTAAAATGATTTTAGCAGTCTTGCAGTTTTGTGCATCTTTTTACATGAATGCCTGACCTTCTGCTTCTTGCTGGCTGAGGTCTCAAACCAAACCAACTGGCCATTGTGGTGATGTTCAAAAGAAATGTCCCAATAGCTAAACTGCAGAACAGCCACTAGGGGACATCAAAGCATAAACTGAGGCAATGGCTCTGAGGGAATAAGCAGAAGGAGTAGTTTTTCCTTCTTCAGAAAGGCAGCAGTGATGGAAAGGCCATGAGGTCATTGTTTACATGGAAGAAGGCAAACAGGTTAAGAACCAATCCCTTCTACACATTTTATTTACTTTCACATATATAAACTGTATATTCCAACTATGGGAAGCTATGTGTAGGAAGCTGTCTGAAAATATTGACTTTATTTGGTACTTTCAGACGACTATATTCTATTTGTGGTTCCACCCCCCACCCCACCCCTGAGCTCCTTACTACCTTAGTGAATAATAATTGCAAAGGAGCAGAATGGTAAACCTCTTAAATGGGTGCCCTAAAAATCTGTCTCAAATGCATCCTTAAGCTTGGGGCTCGAAAAGCAGTATTTTTTTTATATAAAGTCTCCACTTTCCTCGCCTATCAAGACATTTTCTTCTTTTCTATCAAGACAATATGTTTATTAAACCTGCATTATTTATGGAAGTAAACAGAAAAATTACTTCATGCATAAATGAAGGAGGGAAGTTTCAGCCAGAAAACTGCACAGTGACTAAATTGGGCAGGCATCAATGTCTCCTTTCAGTCAGTGGGAGAAATGAAGTATTATTGTTTCCATTATCCCAGAAGCAAAATAGTAGAGAAGACTGGAACCTCATGCTGCATATTCCAGACAGACTATTTTTCAGATTATAATAGCAATGCCTTACTGTTTGTGTTGACCACATTTCTGGGTGGAATAGGGGTCTGGGTTCAGTTTCCCTGTGAAGAGATACTAAAAACAAACTGCTTATTTAGACTACTAGCCACAAGAAAGGGAACACTCAGCTGGCAAAAGAAGTAACTCAAATGGACATTAAATTAGGGTTGATTCAAGATAATGTCTACTGAAGTCCTGGGCAAGTTCCACCTCACTGATTAAAGCAAAGTGTGAAGATTCTTTGCTAGGTGGTGTTTGTAAACCTGAACACATTCACCAGTGTTTTAAGAAAAAACATGTTTATATTTTTGTTTCCAGCTGTATTTGTAGAACAGACTTTGGCCTATAAATAGCCTGGGGTCAGGGAATCCAAAGAGCCATCCTTTTCGGGATCTGCCTGCCCATGTACAAAGACTCTGGTCTTCTTCAGAAGTTAGGTGTTTGACTGTCAGGAATGAAGGTCTCTTATGCCATGACATACCAACTGCGGACTTCTCTGCCCTTTCTTCCTCCCACGCCAATATATTTGGGTAAAGGCTGTTTCGTTTGCTCAAGTTTTAATAGATTATAATTGTGGTGCTTATTAATGTGGATACTGTTTTGTTGCTGATTTCAGTTGTCTTAATTACTTCCTAGGTTCTTGTGTTGTTCTGATATGTTGTGTAAGTTGCTTTGGAGACCATTTGATCAAAATGCAAGGTATATACATTTTTAAAACAAGTATATAAATGGGGACTGTTATGCATTGAAGTTCTCATCCTGGCTACCAGGAGTATTGTGTATATAGTTTTCACTCAGGTCCACTCAGTTACTTTAGGTGGGAAACCCTGGGTTGTTGCTGCCTATAAAAGCAGTCCGGCTGAGCTGTTCGCTGTTCAGTTATGTTCCAGCTTACAAATAAAGAGCTGCTTTGGAGAAATCGCTGCATCGTCTGCTATGTCTACCCACTATTTAACAGGGACTGAGCAACTTTTTCCTCCAAGTACATATTTCATAGTTTAGAAAAGTAAATCAGTGAGCTTGGAATATTCAAAGTATTGGTTAGTGTGTTGTACAAAGCAGATAGTGAAAGTCAGCTTTATTTGTTCCTATGACATCACACACAATTTCCAAATACACAGTGCCACCCAGACTTGCTTAATTCCGTGTGGGTAGGAGGTGGGGGAAGGTGAACTATACATGGTACAATTTTAACTTGGCACCAAGAAAAAAGAAAGAACATGCTCTGTTTCTTGTAGGGAAACTATACTAATGAGCAAATGTTGTGATGTTAAAGGTCAATCAAAAGAAAACAAACCAGGAGCATCTGGCAAGCTAAACAACCCATCTGCAGTCTTCACCACAAAACAGACTCAAAGGCATCTCTGGTGTTTTTTTTTTAAATATTTTTTATTAATTTTCCAATTTTAATACAAACCAATAACAACATAAAAACATCAACAAATGCAAACAAACACACAAATGTAATTTCTTAACCTCATTTTCATAAGCCTCCTTTCTCGGACTTCCCCATACCTCACCTTTTTTGCATCCTTATTTTAAAGTTTTTCAGCAACCCTTTAGTTAAATTTAAACTTATTACTTTTCTCAATTTCTCCTTAAATCATCAAACAGTTTCAGCTGCAATTCTGCATCTTCCTTCCCCATGACATTTTAGCACTCCTCTATTTTGTAACAGTCCTTAAGGTATACTTTAAACTTCTTCCAGTCCTCCTCCACCGTCTCTTTCTCTTGGTCACGGATTCTGCCAGTCATTTCCGCCAGTCCCATAAAGTCAATCACTTTCGTCTGCCATTCTTCCAGTGTGAGTAGTTCTTGTGTCTTCCAATACTTTGCTAGAAGGATCCTTGCTGCTGTAGTGGCGTACATAAAAAAGATCTTATCCTTCTTTGACACCAATTGGCCGACCATGCCCAAGAGAAATGCCTCTGGTTTCTTATAAAAAGTACATTTAAGTACCTTCTTAATTTCATTATAAATCATTTCCCAGAAGGCCTTAATCTTTGGGCAGGTCCACCAAAGGTGAAAGAAGGTCCCTTCAGTCTCATTACATTTCCAACATTTATTATTGGGCAAATGATAAATCTTCGCAAGCTTGACTGGGGTCATGTACCACCTATAAATCATTTTCATAATATTTTCTCTTAAGGCATTACATGCTGTAAATTTAATACCGGTGGTCCATAACTGTTCCCAGTCAGCGAACATAATGTCATGACCTATGTCCTGTGCCCATTTAATCATAACTGACTTAACTGTCTCATCTATTGTATTCCACCTCAGCAACAGATTATACATTCTTGATAAATTCTTAGTATTGGGTTCTAACAGTTCTGTTTCTAATTTCGATTTCTCCACCTGGAAGCCAATTTTCCTGTCTTGTTTAAAAGTCTCCATTATTTGATAGTAATGGAGCCAGTCTCGTACCTTGGACTTTATTTTCTCAAAACTCTGTAATTTAAATTTGCCACTTTCTTGCTCTAAAATTTCAGAATATTTTGGCCATTTAGATTCCATATTAAGTTTCTTCACCTCCTTGGCCTCCATTGGTGATAACCACCTAGGAGTTTTATTTTCCAGCAAATCCTTATATCGAATCCAAACATTGTATAGTGCTTTCCTGACAATATGGTTTTTAAAACCCTTGTGAACTTTAACCTTGTCATACCATATATATGCATGCCAGCCAAACCTATTGTCAAATCCTTCCAAGTCCAAAATGTCTGTATTCTCAAGAAGTAGCCAATCTTTCAACCAGCAAAAAGCTGCCTATTCATAGTACAATCTCAAATCCGGCAGGGCAAACCCCCCTCTTTCTTTTGCATCAGTAAGTATCTTAAATTTTATTCTGGGCTTTTTGCCCTGCCAGACAAATTTAGATATATCTTTCTGCCACTTCTTGAAACAGTCTAGTTTATCCACAATTTGTAATGTCTGAAACAAAAATAACATTCTAGGCAATACATTCATCTTGATCACTGCAATTCGGCCTAACAAGGAAAGCTTCAAATTCGACCATATTTCTAGATCTTTCTTTACCTCTGTCCAACATTTGTCATAATTGTCTTTAAATAAATTCACATTTTTAGATGTCATATTAATCCCCAAATATTTTACTTTCTTTGCCACCATTAACCCAGTTTCATTTTGAAAGCTCTCTCTTTCAAAATTTGTTAAAATTTTTTCCAAAACTCTAGTTTTTTGTTTGTTCAGCTTAAATCCTGCCACCCGACCAAAGACTTGAATTAACTCTAAAACTCTTTTTGTACTAGTGTCTGGCTCTTGTAAAGTCAATACTAAGTCGTCTGCAAATGCCTTCAATTTATAATGTTTGGCTCCGACCTGAACTCCTTTTACCAGCTGATCTCCCCTGATCATATTCAACAAAACCTCCAGTCAAAGGCATCTCTGAAGCAGTTAACCCAAATGCTTGTCTCTTATCTTAGGAACTAGATGCTTCCACTGGAACATATATCTGCTTGGTTTTTGTGCCCAGACAGTTATAGACCATGCACCCTTAGCATAGTATTCTGCTGCCAAATAATGGCAGGGAGAGGAATTATAGTATAATCTTATTATAGAAAATTTCACTTGCTTAAGACACCCTGTAGCAGAAGGCATCTGAGAATCCCAGAAATTAGCTGATTGGAAGCCCAGAGACTAGCTTAATAACAGAGGCCATAGTAAAGCCTTAATTTCTGTATTTTGAGGTTAATCTGTGGACCATATTGGCACTGCTGGTGCTAATCAGGGTACTTTGCTCTGATGGTGAGGAAGCAGTGAAGAACAATATTGGGAACAGCACAGATCATGACAGTTCTTTTAGCTGACAGTAGTATGGATGGGTGTATTTAAAGTACTTAGATGTTTTTTGGAATTATATTCAGAAAAGAAAGTCCACCATTAAATGAGAAAAAAATATCAGATATCTTGATCAGGAGCCATAGCAAAGAGTTTTTTTTAAATAAAATATTTTGCTGAAAGAGACACTGTGACAAAAATCAAAGGGAAAATAGCTGATGGCTATAGACTGAAAAGGTGTTGGAGACACTAACTGGAATTATATAAACCAATTCTGTGTGAGCCTCAATGACTACCAATGTGCTACCAGGCCCAGTTCAAGGTTTTGATGTTAATGTAAAAAGTCTTAAGTTACTTGGGCCCAAACACTTGAAGAAGCATCTCTTTTGGTACCTTTGGCCCTGAGTTTTGCAATTGGCTGGTGGCGGGGGGGGGGTTGACACTTCTCATGGTCCCAATGACAGTGGAATCATGTTGTGTGATGACGCAGAAGGGCCTGCCAATTTTTGCATTCAGTTCCCACAGAGGCCAGGTCCTCTGGGAAGCCATGGTTCCTGTTTTTATGACAGCTTTCAATACTTTCACCTTGTCCTGGTCCACCACAGAAAAGCCACAGTCTTCAAGCACCCTTCTTGAATAACCAGCAAATCCTTTCCCCACTGCTCTGTGATGTTCTTGTTGAGAAACAGAAAGTGGTATAGAGCTAAGTGTGAAGAGCTGGGCGTCTGGAAATTTCATACCCTCTAATATGTCTCCAAAGAATATAGGGATCTCCTATTCCATAATAACAATGATAATTTTATTATTTATATACCGCCTCTCTGACTAGATGGCCCCAGCCACTCTGGGTGGCTTCCAACATAAAAACATTAAAAAATAAACATTAAAAAACTCCCCTATGCATGGCTGCCTTCAGATATCTTCTAACAGTTGTATAGTTACTTATCTCCTTGGCTCGGAGGTCGCATAACTCCATACCCTCCAACATTTCTCCAATGAAAATAGGGACGTTCCCAAGGAAAAGCGAGACATTCTGGGATCAAATCAGAGACCAGTATGGCTTCTGTAAATCCAGGGCTGTCCCTGGAAAATAGGGACACTTGGAGGATCAAAAATCTTCCCCCTCACCAAGTTCCAAGGGCACAACTATTTCCATGGCCTGAAGCAGCTTTCTGTAGATTATAGGTAAACAGATGTGCTGTGAATCCTCAAAGAGCCATATGACTGACAAGGTAATTTGTATTTCACAGCTTGTATCTCTTGAGAGTGCTTAGTGGGCACCTTTTCACAGGGGAGAATTTCTCTTACAAGTGCATTATGTAGTTCTACTGTTGTGATTCAACACAGGCTAATGATATTTGCTTTTTCGCACACTGTCACAATGTTCCACTACATCACTCTCCATAAAGGCCAAACTTCTTTGTTTAATTACACTTGCGGGGTGTTTTTCTCTTTCCTCCACTGGTGCTTAACAGCCTGTCTCATTCAGAAAGCTTGCCTGAGGCTCATACAGTTAGAGCTAGAAAATGCACCTGAGGATTATGCCAATGTATTACTACTTTCACACTAAAAATGCTTTATTTTGTGCTTGTCCTCTCCCAGACATTCTTTGAAGGAAGCTTTTACAATAATTTTTATATTTCTGTCAAATGATATCAAATTTCAGTGTGGTTTCAATTCCATCTTCCTCCCCCTCCCCCTAGTGCAGGGTCTTACCATAAATATTCTACCATAAATACATAACTTAATCTTGTTGGAAGAGGTTTGGCATGTGTTTAGTGTTAGCAGTAGAGTTTCTTTGTCTGAAAGAGTTATATACTAGGCTAGGATGTGGCCCAAACACTTTTCTAAATGTTATTTTTTGAGTATGAGGCATTATATATTTGAATATTAAAGCAGGGAGGATATACTTGGTTGTGAAAGTTTATATATTAAGAACAGAAGAGCCTGCCCTCTTTAACATTAATCTTGGATCCCCAGGTACTAAAAACAAACCAATTCCAAGCAGTCCTAGCAGTGGCAGACCTTGGGATCTCAAATTTCAGCGGTGCCTTGTGCAACACCAAAATTTGACACCCCCTCACTTCCTGCCTTCCATTCTACACCATAACTGTGGTGCTCCCGGCAGCACCCCTGAGGCTCCACATGCAGTCTTGCTCTTCTACTTAGAGGATATCCACTTCTGGTCCTAGACTGTAAGAAGAGAATTGGCTTCCTAATTCATTTAAATGGAGAAAGATAATGTGCATAGGGCATCCCATGGCAGATGTGATTCCACCATTTGAAATGTATGGAGGTCTAGATACATTCTAGAATTGTAGAGTTGGCAGCAACCACGAGGATCATGTAGTCCAGCCTGCTGCAATGCAGGAATCTTTAATCCAATGTGGGGCTCGGACCCACAACCCTGAGATTAAGAGTCTCATGCTCTACCGACTGAGCTATCCCTCATATTTGTAGTACACAGAAACATAGGAACTTGCCTTATACTGAGTCATAGCATTGGTCTGTCTAGCTCAGCTGACTGGCAGGTTCAAAACGGGGCATTCCCAGGCCAACTTGCCCTACCCAGTCGTCCGATGGCACCTCTGAGCACATGGATCATCCAAAGCAATGAGGCGTGATAGAGTGAATCAGTTGATGCCTCAAGGCTATACTTTATATAATGTGATGACATCACTGGACATCAGTAAAAATGTTGCTCAGGGCAATTAAGAGTGAGGACAAGCAAGACCATTAAATAATCAAACATCCCAAAGTCAAAGTGGTTGTCAACACAGAAAATGTGTGTGAAAAAGTGGTTAGATTTAGTTGAGTCCACTTTAATGTTTCTTTAGCTAACTGGTTCATGGGAAGAATTTGGTATTAAAAGTAATATGACCCACAGAGGAGGCGGCTGTGTGATACAATGCATGTTTATTTTATTAGTACAGTCATGCAATTTTGATGTTGGCCTTTTGTATGCAAAACTGCATGATGGAATTCATTTCATCACCAAATTTCAAAGGACGTCTCACTAGAAATGCACCTTCCCAGGGATGTTTTCTGCTTTGAATAGTGTACAGATAATTAACTAATAGACTATCTAATGATACCAAATTTATTTATTTGCGCCATACATAATAAATGGATAAAATAATTATGGTTCAGCAATCTGTAAACAAGAATTTTAGCTTCTAAAAAAGAATATTCTATTACTCTCTTCGGTGATGCCGTGAAAGCGATATTGCAAGATGATGTTTTGACACCCAAAATTATAGGCAAGCAAGCAGACTCAGAAGAGAGTGAATCACTCCATTAAATTTATGTATGATTTATTTATTTTTCATCCCTAGTATTGATGGTGACATAAAGCAAGAGGGGTATAAGGATACAAAATGTAAACTCTGCACAGTAGTTTTGGGAAGTATTTGGAAGAACTTATTATTTTTCCTTCTATTTCTGAAGTTCAGAGGTGAGTGTATATCGTAATGTAACCGAAATAACACCTTCTATGCCTCTGGCTGATTAATATTCTACAGCCTTTTAAATGTGTTTGTGGGAAGAGGGATTATTGTTTTGCTGTTTTGATTTACTTATTTACTTCTTCATATCCTGTATTTTCCAAACTGTGGGAGGCAGTGGAAGACAGAAGTGCCTGGCGTGCTCTGGTCCATGGGGTTACGAAGAGTTGGACACGACTAAACGACTAAACAACAAATCCTGTATTTTATTCAGTGAACCCACCCCAAGATCTTATGATGAAGAGCAGTATAAAAATCTAATAAATAACAACAATAACAACTGTAAGAATAAGAACGAGGCATTAACAGGTGTGGCAAAATCCCAAGGTTTGGAGAATCACACAAACCCCTTGAGGGGAAAACTCTGTGTGTGTGTGTGTGTGTGTGTGTGTGTGTGTTGGGGCGTAGAAATAGCACAACAAGGACTGAGCATGCTGCATGCTAACTGAGATTTGGGAAGTATGTGTGTGAAAAGCAAGGGAGCAAATTATTATTATTATTATTATTATTATTATTTATTGAATTTATATACCGCCCTATACCCAGAGGTCTCAGGGCGGTTCACAGAAACGAATGGCAGACATGCTTGGTGCCCTAAATAGAAGAACTCTACACCACAACATTTTGTAGCAGGTCCTACCTGAGGGGACTAGGTAAATTTCTGGAAAAGGTAGTGGTAATCTGAATGGGTCAGACTCAACTAATGAGTCCTGCTAGCCGAAGCCCATAAAAAGGACTTATGCTAGCACAGCAGTGCTTTCGCCCCCTATCCTGCCCCGTGCATCCCCCAAATAGCCTCTGTGGGGCTTGGGCAAACACCCAGGACAGCACACAGGGAAAGGAGAGGGAGGATCGTTCCATTTGGCAAGCTGAAGAGCTTGTGCTGACAGAAAATCGCCACAGTCCTGCGTTGAATTCCTCCCATTATTTATTTGATTTCTTGCCCGCCCTTCTTCACCCTGAGGCCCCAGGGTGAATTTAAAAATTCAGTATTAAAAATGGTTTACAACTAATTATGCTCACAGGAATATTAACCACAAAAGACAAATGGAGCCTTCAGTGTTCTGAGGCAATTCACCTCTGTGTCCCAGTTGCTGAGGGATAAACAACTAGAGAGAAGGCTGACATTGTCTTTATGTCCTGTTTAGGAGCTTCCCAGGCACACCAAGTTGGCCCCGTCAGAAGCAGGAGGCTGCACAAGAACTAGATGGATCGTGATCTGATCAAGCAGGGCTAATCTTCTGTTCTTATCCTAAGCCCGCATACTTTAAAGTAAATTTATTTGAAGTCTGAAGGTATTAATTTACACACACACACACACACACACACACACACATGGGTTTAGAATTAGGGTGCCAGCCTAGTAATTTCCTTTTGAAGCTGATTATCTGCTTTCCCAGAGCTTTCGGCCTAACTGGATGTAACTGCAGCCCCCTTGGGGGAAGCAGCATCTGTTAAAGAAATGCAGTTATTATCACAGAACCGTTTTGTAACATGATTTTCTCACCGTTCTCCAAACAGAAGGAATCACACCGAGTCAAGCGGGGGGGGGGGGGGGGGATATGCATGAAAGATCTAACAAGCAAGATGGCAAAGCAATGGTAACATCAAGGAACTAACATGAAAGCATTTCTGGAATCAATTTATTGATGATCCATATTAATAGGACTGAATACTCTTAAATGTAGGAGACGACGAGGAATAAATAGGAACGTTTCAATAAAGATACCGGTCATAACTCTTGTAATAACTTAATATTAAAATGTAGAAGAAAGACTAGGGGGGACTCATCTGTACTATACATTTAAAGCAGGATCACACTAATTAAAACAGTAATGACTTCCTCCAAAGAATCCTGGGAAGTATAGTTTGTTAAAAGGTACTGAGAGGTGCTAGGAGACCCATATTGCCCTGACAGAGCTACAATTCTGAGAGTGGTTCAACTGTCCATGCCTCTTCATAGGGAACTCTGGGAATTGTGGCTCTGTGAGGAGAATAAAGGTCTCTGAACAACTTTCAGCATCCTTAAAAAACTATACCTTTCAGGATTCTTTGGGGGAAAGCATCTGTCGTTTCATCCACCTTTTTGCTTCTGATTCTGCTCACCACTGACTCACAGCCTTGGAAAATTGCCCATGAGGTGAACAAGGCACCCCCCTTTTTATATATATATCAAGAACAGGCCAGCATAGGGTTGTTGCATGTGTGAGTTCCATCCTAGTAGAAGTCTCAATTCCTGCCTGACTCTGCTGGTGTGATTTTGATAGCTTCTGTGTATGACCAGATGTTCTGCCTGAATTTGATTAATTAAATTTCCTATGACAACAGAAGCACTCACCAATTAATTAAGATGTAATACAACACTCCTAAGAGAGTTCTGAGCATACCCCTGCAATAATTCATCAAGGAGTTGCTTCCTGAAACAATATATTTTTCTGACTTTCAAATGGAACATATTGCACCTTGTGAACTACTGTTCTGGATATGTCAGAGAAACAGAGACGGCAATGTAAAATGTTCAGACAGCATCCAAGTGACCTCCAGAGAAGAGCTGCCCAGCAGGAGACTGTCATAGTAAGAAGCTATGATGAAGTCACCAAATGATAACTATATAACCGATGGTGATGAGCTTTACAACCACTTTTCTTTTCCGTAAGATCATTTCCCTTTCTAAAATAGACAGAATGAGAACTAAACTAATTGAAGTTTCTGATATAAAGTCTGATATTCAGGAAATCCAGCCTATCAGATAATGTTGAAAAACACGAGAGCTGCTCCACATTCTCTCCAACTCTTGAGTTCAGATTCCCTGTGGCAGACGAACTGTGGAGTGCAAAGGGCCTTTAAAGAATCAGGGCACTGGGATCAAAAACCGAAAAGTTGTATCTGAAGAAACAGGGACAGTAGTGTGTGTGTGTGTGTGTGTGTGTGTGTGTGCGTGTGTAAAGTTTTACACGTTCTATTAAAAAAGAGCTTGGGTGATGAAATTCAGAGAGGATGAATTTTGCATTATTAATCTTGAGTGCTAAGAGTAATATGAGGGGGACACTTTGCAAACCTGACTGCTCATTCCTCTTTTCCTGAATCTGTTGGTATCCCTGTCCGCTTAGCATCCACTCAGCTCTCTAGGCCAAGCCACTTAGGGCTCCTCCATTCATCCCTACTTGTTTGCACAAAGTGGACACAGAGGTTAGACTATGTCCAGTTTTTATTGAGCATTCATTCTGATTTGCTTACAGAGATGTTATTGAGGCATCTAATCATAGCCTGCATTTTTATTGAGGCTTGATCAGGGCCTGTATTTTAAAATGAGCTTAAAGATTTTCAAATGTTCATGCCAGGCAGAAGACCAGCTGCCTAAGAACCTTGGCAAGATGTTTATTCTCCTGGACAAGGGGGCCCCCTGATTTATAGCAGAAAACAATTCTCAAAGTCAAAGGGAATTACAGGCTGACAGCCAAGGTTACACTGACCCTACATATTACAGAAGATAAAAAAAGAGATAAACATAATTAAGAGTGGGTAAATAGTAAAATAAAACCATGTGCCTCCCATTAAACTTGAGCCATATTTTCCTAAGGTTGAAAGGTCAAGAGCAGTGAAAAAGGCAACTGGCTGGCAGAAAGGAAGAGAGTATTTTGGGAAGTCTTTTTCTAAAGTTGTTTCTTTCTTAAACTGAGATCCTTTTAAGATTTCTTTTCCTTTTAAAAGGTTATTTATGTTATGTATTAAATATATTGGCTTAAATGTAATTATGCAAAGGAATTAGAAACTAAGAAATGTTAAATCCTTATGCTAGATTCTTATTTCATATAGTTGGAAGAGATCACAGGGGCCATCAGCCACCAGCCCAGCCCCCCCTGCCAAGCAGGAAACATCATTAGAGCACACATATGGTTGTCAGGCCTTTGTTTAAAAGACCTTCAAGAGAAGGAGATCTTTCAATGATGATGTGAACTCAAGATCCTTGACATCTGTTTAAGATAAAAATTTAAGATTAAACCATTTGTTTTGGAGGGCAATAGGGCGAGGTGAGCTGGTAATTAAGGTTCCTTGTTGAGACACATGTAAGATATATTACTACTTATTTGTCATTTATAGATAGAAGAATATATATATTTTTGTTTCCCATAAAAGGACAAGAGGAAATGGGTGTATCTTTTGTGATTGGTTCTAGCAAACAGCCAATAGGAATTTCAACCAGGCTGATTGGACAGAGGCAGCCACAGGAGGAGCAAGGGGGCTGGATTAAGGAAATATAAGTGCTGGCCAGAATGGCAGGAGGCCAGGCCAGAGCTTGGTAACCATATACCACTGTGCCTCATATTTATTTGTCTGACAAATAAATTATTATTTTAATTTCTCTATTGCTGCGTTGAATATTTCATTCCAGCTAAGCGTTAACCACAAGCAGGGTGCTACATTATATGACAAAGAGCATTCATCCTGATTTGCTTATGTGGTGGTTATACACAGTGGCGTAGCGTGGGTTGTCAGCACCCGGGGCAAGACAAGTAATTTGCGCCCCCTAACCCATGGATTTGCCCTAACCCCAGATGTTGCGCCCGGTGCGGCCGGCCCCCCCTGCACCCCCATGCTACGCCACTGGTTATACATCTCCCGGCTAATTATTTGTCCACCCCACACTTTCCAGTGCATTTCCCCGCCACTTCCCTAGCTACAAAGAGTGTGCTGGGTTTTGTTTTTGTTTTTAAGTGGGTTTGTTCTGGCAGGGTGACAGAGCACTTTGATCCACTTTAATTGCACAAACCTAAATTTCTGGTATGCACTTGCAGCAAAATGCTGACAATCTGGAGGCAACATTAGTGGAAGCAAAGTGAAGGAGCAGAAGAGTAGTTTTGGGTGCTACTGAAACAAGGATACTGCACATTTAATGATTCAGGTAGGTAGCCATGTTGGTCTGACGCAGCCAAAATACACAAAAAATAAAAAAATTGTCCAGTAGCACCTTAGAGACCAATTAAATTTGTTCTTGGTATAAGCTTTTGTGTGCATGCAGTATCTGAAGAAGTGCGCATGCACATGAAAGCTTATACCAAGAACAAACTTAGTTGGTCTCTAAGGTGCTACTGGACAATTTTTTTGCACATTTAATGTAAGTGGCAGGAACAGTTTGGTCATCTTATTACCAGCCTCTATTTGGCTTTGAAAATCTTATTAAATGTGGGGTTGCCCTTTGATCAACTGGATTCATGTTGGCAGTAGCATTAAATTGCATTTTTACTGGATGAAACTGTAATAACTGAAGATAGGTGAAAGATAAGAATATGTTTAATTTAGTATGACAGCTAATCTGAAATGCATATAAGGGATAAAGGGTGTGTGTTTGCTATTTTAAATTAACTTAAAACTAGCCTATGATGACTGGGAAGCAATTAGACTTAGAAAAAACAAAGGAAGTTGCAAAGTGAAAAAAATTATTTAATTCTGTAATACCCACTTACCTATGAGCAAACCCCATTAAACTAAGTGGGGCTTACTTATGAGTAGATATAATACACTCTCACAGTTAGGCCTATACAAACTTACCTGGGAATAAATTCCATTGAAGCCAATGGGCCTTATTTTAAAGTAGACATCTAGAGTTGCATAGTTAGATACCTAAAATGATATATTGCTTTTAAAGAATGGAAATAAGGTGGATTGCTTAGTAGTGAACAAGCTGAAAAAAGAGCAGAGATACCTTATCAGAAGGTGAACATTGTTTACTTGGATGATAGTAGTAGTAGTAGTAGTAGTAGTAGTAATTTGGCAAAGTCCCATACCAAATATTTTTGAGTAAACATACAGATCATGGAATAAACTGAGGAATTTACTGGTTAAAGAAAAGGAAGTGGAAAGTAGTCAATCAGGTTACCCAAGAAAGTGGATTACGACCTGAAAGTGGATTACGACTGTGGTGGAGTCTCCTTCTTTGGAGGTCTTTAAGCAGAGGCTTGACAACCATATGTCAGGAGTGCTCTGATGGTGTTTCCTGCTTGGCAGGGGGTTGGACTCGATGGCCCTTGTGGTCTCTTCCAACTCTATGATTCTATGATTCTATGACCTGTCTAGGAATATGGCTTGCTGGTTGTGCTTGTTTGGTGCTTGCAGTTGTTTAGTGTCAAGAGGGAGGGAGGGAGTGGGTGTACAGTGGTAACCTCAGGTTAAGTACTTAATTCGTTCCGGAGGTCTGTACTTAACCTGAAACTGTTCTTAATCTGAAGCACCACTTTAGCTAATGGGGCCTCCTGCTGCTGCCGCGCCGCCGGAGTACGATTTCTGTTCTCATCCTGAAGCAACGTTCTTAACCAGAAGCACTATTTCTTGGTTAGCGGAGTCTGTAACCTGAAGCGTATGTAACGTGAAGCATATGTAACCCGAGGTACCACTGTACAGGGACATTGGGGGCACATGCCTCTTGAACAGGTTGAGCCATCATGCATTATTTTGAACGCCTGAAGTGGGCTCTTGTCAGAGATCAAACAGGATTTATTAACAGAAGGCTTTTGTCTTACAGTGTAAAGAGATTGATTTTTAAATTCTTTTCCCACAATCATACATTGTCTTCACATACCATAATAAACAAATACAATTAAAATAAAAATAGAAAATAAAACATTTTCATACCATTAATTAATGCATAAAGAAAAAGAGAACCTGAATAAAAGAGGCCTAGATGCCATTGCAAGAAAACTTGAATCCCTGCCCTAAATCTTTGCAAGAACACATTTAGTAGAAGAAGAGGAAGAAGGGGAAATAAATAATATTTGACTGTGTTCCCGTGGTCATATTTCTTTGCCACTGAGTTTGCACAAGCATAGGATCCGACTGTGTTAGAATGAAATTCAGAATCCAAATGAAAAGAATTGGGACGGAAGAGCTATGTGACAACAGCATTAGAGATGATGGCGATGCTGATGGACAGGATTGGAGTAGTGATGAGGAAAAGTACTATTATGTAGCTCGTGTTATAACTAGGAAAATAGGAGCTTGATGACCTGCTACTGTCTATGCCAGCAAAAGTCTAGCAGCACAATCAAACCTGTACCAATTGTTATCAAGGGCAATGGGCAAATTGCATCTCTCTCTGTAGCCTGAAGACTAGAAAAATGAGAGAGTAAAATGCCTTATGACAGATTAAGGTAAAGATGTTCTGATAACAAGAATGTGATTATGGCTCAATGACTGTTAGCTGGAAAAGTAGTAGTATGCATGTTGTCATAGAAACAAATGGTATAACTATTAGATGGTTTCTTACCCGACCAAATCAGATGTGTTCCTCAAAGACAGAGTACAGTTTGTGGGCAGGGGGAAAAAAAGGATATGTCATCTTCCAGAGGATGTCTTGGAGCCAGGTTTTTTGTGTGTGTTGCTGAAGAACTATGGTATTTTGATGAAAATTGGTCCTTTAAATGGGGAGTGGTTTGAGAATCATTTTGGGAAACAATTCTGGTCCTCGTGGCAGAACCTGTCTCATGTATTTTGAGTGGAGTACTACCGCTAGTTGTAAGTTCTATACTCACAATGCATACTACAACACACAATTACATAATCGATAGTATCTGCTAATATACTTTTGTTTCTTAACCCACCTCAATGAGGAAACAAAGCCCCGAATACCAGCTTCCACTCAGAAGCCCCTGAAGACACTCCCATGTGTTCACGTTTTCATGTGGTAATAACTTACATTTCTGCTTTCTATGTGGGCTGTCTCTGTTTGCATGGAGAATGTTCAGAGGAATATGACAGAAATGTACAGCACAGGCACAAAAATGCTCTGTGCAACCCTGGCAATCTCTCTGGCAATTGACTCTTATAGGGCCAGTGTGCCCAGAACACTAAACCATGGTTTAGCACTACATGCATGAACTGGAATAAACCCAAGTGAAGCTTCTGGCTGCTACACTCTCTCTCCCCATTTGTTCTTCCCTACAGAAAAAAAGGACTTACGTAGCATTTAGAATGCAATCCTAATTCAACATACTGGAAGTACGCTCTGATGAATTCAATGGGTCTACTTCTGAACACACATGGTTAGGACTGGGCTGTTAATTTTGCTTTCCATGAATTGGCTATTTGTACAGACATTGTACATAAACCTGGGTTAGTTACACATGCCAGGCTTATAACCTTAAATGAACTTGCATTTGTCATTAAGCAACTTCCTCTGCTCACTAATGAAAGCATTGATCTGTTCACCACATACTATGAATCCCTGTGGGGTTTGACATCCCCTCTGTGGAGATCAGCCCTCTGTGGAGGGCTAGGGCTGATTTACATAGCCCTTAAGTGACTGGCAGGCAGCTAATATTAGAGTCAGAATGGCATTTTTTCAAGGAGAGGGGATAGCAGGATTAAATGTAAATAAAACCAACAACAAAGAAGAAAAACACACTTTAAGACCTTCACTTTAATTTTGTCAAACAGCTTCATGTCACTCCACTTTCATCTCTCTGGCAATTTCCCTTCATAATTAAAAAAAACCCCAATCTTTAGAGGCTTACAACTCATAAAGAAGATCCCTTTGCCTTCATTGTTCTGATTAAATAATAGTGGCTCTTATCCTTGAGGTCTTCAGAGTGCTAAATTTAGAATGAGGTTGGTTGGGTTACAACAACAGCTGCTAAAGAACTGAACAGATTTGTGTGTGCTATCTAAGATGTACAAGATGGAACTGCAAAAGAAGAAGAAGAATGTTTGCAAGGTAACATCATAATAAGAAGTACATCTACTAGTCCAAGCAAATTGGTGCACTTAGAATTTTTATAAATTGGGATTGTCATACAGAGCACAATTGCTAACATGGCACACACACACAAAGAAAAAGACCTTGGTTAAATGTCATTGAGGAATTCATGTCAACATTTAATGGATTGTCAAAAGTGAATAAATCGCAATTATAAGGGGAATTTAGCTCTCAAGCTTGTATTAAGCTGTAAGCTTATAAAATCATGCCTATCAATCCAAGACAATCACTATTATTTTGTTATATACTCAGGCTGAGCAGCTATAGTGGGTCTAAATGTGAAGTTTTGTATAGCATTTTCTGAACTTAAAAATGGTTGTGAATGGTTAGTAAGGCTGTATTGATGTCTCCTTACTAAACAAAATACAAGACCTGTGTTGTCTTTATCCATGTACAGTGGAGCCTTGGTTCTCGAACGTAATCCGTTCCGGAAGACTGTTTGAGTTCCAAAACTGAAAACTCAATACGGAAGCATCAATACAAAAGCCTCAATACGGAAAACTCAATACGGAAGCCGTGTGGCATGGTCAACTTCCGAGGTGTGTTTGAAAACTGAAGCATTTACTTCCAGGTTTACAGTATTCGAAAACCGAAACATTTGTCAGTGGAGACGTTCGAAAACCGAGGTACCACTGTGTTACATTAATTTATGTTTAGCATTTCAACCATCATTGTGTTCTCTTATTTTCCAGTTCTCTGTTCATTTGGGTCAAACCCACTGCAACTACCATAATCATGCTGGTGACGACTGATGGGAGCTGGATCCCAACGACATCTTGAAAGCCACAGAGGACCCATCCCAGATTAAGTTAAGGCTACAGTCCTATAGTACTTCTGTGGGAGTAAGACCCATTGAATTCAGTGGGGCTTGCTTCTGAGTAGACATGTGCCGGACTGCCCTGCAATTAGCATAGTTGTGCTGGATGGACATACATGTTCAGGGGCTCACTAACTAGAAATAGAAGAGAAGTACAGAACCAACAGTAACCATGTCTAACTCCTACATCAGACTGAAAAAAGATGGGTCCTTCTGAACGGTGATCAGTGGTATTTAGAAGCAGAGTAGAATGATAATTTTTTAAGAAGCATGAAGAACAGAAAATGATTGGGTACTGAATTATTTTAGTAAGCATTTAGCATTGGAGATTCAACGTTTAAAGAATGTTGAGGTGAATAAACATTCAAACTTTTTTTCTGCAGGGAGATTGACATAATGGAAGACAAATGAATTGCTTGTTATTCAGCAACCATCATTCTCCACTCTCAAAGCTTTCCTCAACAGAGATATGTTTCTATTGATCTTTCTAAGCTGCTTTTCATTTGAATTAGAAATGAATTAAAATTAGCCAAATGAATTTGATGTGCTCCAGTTTCAAATGACTCAATTTGGTTCCTTTTAAAAAATGTATTTTAAAGCATGTGGTAGAATGATTTTTGCATAAGGAAAGAAGACAAACACTCTAAAAATGTTACTACAAACCTACATTAATAAAATATGAACTTGGATATATGTATCTTGTCTCACATTAGTCCAAACATACAAAAGGGGAAGAGAAATCTCCTTCTAATAGTAGCTGTAATTAGTCCCTTTTTTGTTGCACCTGAAGAAGTTTTAAAAGTTTGTTTGTTATTTCTGATGTGGTTTTAGCAAAGGTACTATTAATATGCTCCCCCCCTTTTTGTATTCTTTGATTTCACAGCAGTTTCCCAGTTTTGTTTCCTAGTTCAAAATTAGCTTAAGCAATTCAAAAGACCCCCTCCTGAATTCAATTCATGTTGTACTCTACTGATCCTCTCTAATAAATAAATATTATTATTTGGCAAGTAGATGAACTTATATTAGAGTCTTTGAAAAGATGGTGCATAGTCAGCATAAAACACTGTATTTAATTGTCCTAAAATCAATGGATTTTAGAAAGAAAGGCTTTCCCTGACTCCCAAAAAACAGTATGCGGGAACAACATCTATGAATGTTTCAGTAACAATAACCGCTGACATCCTAGCTGTAGTTTATGGTGGCTGAACAAAGTTGGGATGCTGTTTTTAAATGTTCCTCCCAGGGATCAATTCCATAGGCATAAGAATCAATTTCATAGCCATAAGAATCAATGGGGAAAGCCAAGATTTTCCTGATCTTACCAATTACTGAGCCTATTCAAAAGGGAAGGCATGGCTGGAAAGAAGAAGGCTACACAGTGGTACCTCTGGTTACGAACTTAATTCGTTCTGGAGGTCCGTTCTTAACCTGAAACCATTCTTAACCTGAGGTACCACTTTAGCTAATGGGGCCTCATGTTGCCGCCATGCGATTTCTGTTCTCATCCTGAGGTAAAGTTCTTAACCTGAGGTACTACTTCGGGGTTAGCGGAGTCTGCAACCTGAAGTGTTTGCAACCTGAGGTGTTTGTAACCTGAGGTACAGTGGTACCTCAGGTTACATACGCTTCAGGTTATAGACTCCGCTAACCCAAAAATAGTGCTTCAGATTAAGTAATTTACTTTAGGATGAGAACAGAAATCATGCTCCGGTGGCGCAGCAGCAGCGGGAGGCCCCATTAGCTAAAGTGGTACCTCAGGTTAAGAACAGTTTTAGGTTAAGAATGTACCTCCAGAACGAATTAAGTACTTAACCCGAGTGCCACTGTACTACTGTAGAGGTGCTATCCCACTCACTCACTTTCTTGCTTGCCAGCCGTTTACTCACTCTGAGAAGAGCGAGCTTTGAAGATATCTCCTCCAATACACACACACACACCCCATGTTGCAGTTCTGTATATACTAGATTGTAACTCATGTTCTGAGTTATGTCTACTAAGTCAAAAAAGGCTACTGATAAACAAGAGGATATGCCTAGGAGGACTCCAAGGAGTAGAAAAATCATTAGGGAAAAATATCCTAAGGGAATAAAAAACCAACTAATCCCCAAATAGTTGAATGAGAACTGAGCATGCTCAGCAGCCACAGAGTTGGGTGGGGTGAACAATTGTGTGTGGTGGTGGAATGCATAGCAGGCTACCTGGAACACTGAACATTCTGATACAGGTCTCACTTGAGAGTTGTGGATAAAAGCAGTTGTTCCGAGGATAGTTACTGTGAACTACAGAATGAGAGATAAAATAGGTCACAATGACATCTTCTGCCAGATCAGTTTCTGCTGGAAGAAAATGGTACAGGTCAAGCAGAAAAAGCAGAGCTAATGCTATTGTATACCAGAAAAAGCAGTTCTTGCCAAATACTTGCGAGTTTTTATCTGGGATATTATCAGACTTTGTGCATATTATGTGCACCCACCTGAGGTATAAAACACAAAATATACCTTATCTCAGCTGGTGATTCCAACAAATAAGGGTTGTTGTTTTAGCTTTTGGTAGGTGGCAGGGAGAAAGATTTTGTTAGGTGGGTCAAGTTTGCCAGCAATTTTTAAATCCTGCAATTTTCCAGAAGACTAATCTGCAAATTACCAGTGTATTTATTTATATTACAGACTTTGTATCACAATCACAAGCAATCTCAGAGCAGGCTACAACAATTTAAAAATACAGCAATGCATATGAGACAATTAAACAAGCAATATAATAGAACCAGCTGTCATATATCATGATGCTATAACTGTGTGGCCACATGCATAGAATTTTCAGAAGGCCTGGAAGAGCAGAGAGGTCCTCAGCTGGCATAAAAACATGGCAGAAATAGGTGCCAGCTGAACCTCAGATGAGAGGGCATTCCACAACCAATATTGTCAATGAAAAGAAAAAATTAAATGGGAATGCAAACAGCTGCAAACACACAGTAAACTGGTGTGGACAAGCTAGGATTACATTGAAATGCAGCCCATATTTAATCTGGTGGCAAAACCAGTTTTTAATAGGTCTGTTGTTATTTCGCTAGGAGTCATGCTTTCAGACTTCTGTTTATTAGAAACTGCCATTTGTTGTTGTTATTTTGCTAGGAGTCATGCTTTCAGACTTCTGTTTATTAGAAACTGCCATATGTTTTGCTCCCTCACATAAATTATAAGAAGAAAAGTTTGGATATCCCGCCTTTCACTCCCTTTAAGGAGTCTCAAAGCAGCTAACATTCTCCTTTGCCTTCCTCCCCCACAACAAACACTCTGTGAGGTGAGTGGGGCTGAGAGACTTCAAAGAAGTGTGACTGGCCCAAGGTCACCCAGCAGCTGCATGTGGAGGAGCGGAGACGCGAACTCGGTTCCCCAGATTACGAGTCTACCACTCTTAATCACTACACCACACTGCTCACCTTGTGCATTCTTTCAGGTATGACCTACATTCCATCTGACTTATAATTTCTGCAGGTTATAGTCAATCAAATGTCTCTTCACAAACCAGAACAATTTGAATGTCCTACTGTAATCAGCTCTGTAACCTTACTGACTGCCATTATAGATACAGTCTCTCTCCTTCATCTCAAACGTTGATGGGTCCATCTTGGATTATTACTTTGCACGGACTCCATAACTTGCTTCTAATTAGTGTTTGCATCTTTCCCCCCTTTGCAAGTAGCAAAAGAGTAGCTCTTCCTGTTTCTGTAGGTCAATCCTCTATCCTCATCTGAATACTGAGATGACAGTTCCATGCTTCCAGGCTCTTGAAATCTCATTTGTGCTAATGAGTTTGTCATGTTTTGTTGTCGCCTGCGATGTTTTTATCCAGTCCTAGACCCTGGGAGTTTTGTAGCTTCTATAAGATTCCATGGAAGTAGAGTTAAGTTGCTAAGCTTTAGAAAGATTAAGAATTGGTCTCATAAAATGCTGCAGGGATAAATTTACAGTTAGCTGTTGCTTTGCTCTGATTTTATTGACCTGTTTGTGAACCAAGAGCATATGAAGCCTTGCAGCATGAATTTCTTGGCATTCAGAACTACTCATTTTCTCAGTTTACTCTTTTCTATGCACTAGGAAAGTGCCCCCTTACCTCCAAGAATTTTATCAAGGGATTTTATTATTATTATTATTATTATTATTATTATTATTATTATTTGCTGTACATATCTATTCTGTTGTGCCAGAACACTATCTCTGCATACTCAGTCTATGCTGTCTTTGGCTTCTCACTTTTGCAACACTATACTTTAAGAACTCGGCTAAGCTAAATCTTCTAGTTCTTATTCCAGCTGCAGTTTAACCTATAATTGTGCTTAGAAATGGGTTCTTCCATAATCATTGGTAAAGTAAGTAGATCTTATCTTCTAACCAGAATGCACGGACACACTTGGCAAATTCCTAGTGCTCATAACTTGGGCATCCTAAGAGAGATGTGGGGTTCTTTATATGTAACCTGTTCATCAGCACTTGTTTTGTAAGCCATACTATGGTATATAAGATAACACAACTTCTGTGAATGGTCCATTGGAGGTCTGCTTTTCTAACTATCATGATCCTCTCTCCATAGCTAGAGTTGTTTTATGTTGAGGTAGGGAGAGCTTCGAGACATGAGCAGGAATTCAATGTCATACTAAGGTTATCAGTCCATTAGGGCAAGCGTTTTTGTTTGCCAGATGGAATTGTCTCCCAAAGCCAGTTTCAGGGGGCATGAGGGTGAAGCTCCGTTGCACAAATGGAAGACCTTGTACAGGGCTTCCACTGACAGGTCTCATGAGTTGAATCCCACTCATTGTAAGAGGCAGGAGATAATAAGTTATTGTTTATAGTTGTGATAGAGGGGATCCTCCTTAAGAAGATTATTTAGCCCTTTCATGCACTCACACGATTTCCTGGACATTTTGCTTAATGGAAAAATGCATCCATAGGTCTTCTAATAAAATTTTAAAAAGTAAAAGTAGTAACACCAGGTTTTTCTCTCTCTTCAACTTCCTTGAACTTTGGGCTTGTATTCCACAAACCTAAAAGGGAGAGTCCCTTAAAGCAGAGATGGGAGCTAGTCACGCTCTAGATGACAGCTGAATCCAACCACATATGGAGGACCACAGCCTCCCATCTCTGCAGTATGGTAAATGGCATCAATTGAGCTCCATCTTCCTGCTCCAAAGTTAGGCATGCAGTGTATTATTATTTTATTATTTCTATGCCACCCTTCATCTGAAGATCAAAGGGCCATTAACAATACAAAAATATATAGCATAATAACAAGCAAAAACAATAACCTCCCACAGCATTACTTTACTTTACTTTATTTACTGGGTCAGGGGTGATGGGAGTCCAACAACATCTGGGTGACCAAGGGTCAGCTGCAACATACCTCACTGCTACAGTGGATGCTTACCAGGGCTGCTGTGAAGATAAAATGGGGAGAGGAAGAGGCTTGCATGCTGCTCAGAGTTATTTAGAGGAAGGCCAGGGTTAACAATGTAATATAAAAATAAAATAATCACAAAACCTAGAACAGATAAAGAGGAGATTAAAACAAAAACTTATTTATTTAGGCCCAGATAGTAATGGTGATGAGCCTTCTCTCAAAGAGACAAGAAGAGATTAAAACTAAAGCTTATTTATTTTATCTAAGCTCAGATAATAATGGTGAAGTTCCTTCTTTAAAGTCTTGAATTGTAATAGATAGAGTTTCTTCAGTCCACAAGAAATCACAGCAATCCCTGGGAAAGACAGAATGCTGTATCTGTGAGGGTTTTTGTTTTTGTTTTTTAAAAAATGTTTTCTCCCAATGCAGTTTAAGTACAGCTTTATTTGCAAAGGCAAGTCCTCAAATCTCTTCAGTGTAATTCAGTCCACACAAGAAAAGCTGCAAATATAGGTCCATAATCTTTCTTAGACTTTTATATTGTCTTTCAAAATACACAGCATTTTTCACGACTCCCAAATCTGTTATACTTTTCAGCTGTACTCTGGACTGCCAGTATAAACCAGAATATTAAATCCCAATGTTACTCCTGAAAGAGAGATGGATTTATTCAGTTGAAACCATTTTTGAAGGGGGGGGGAAGTATGGTAGCGTTTGTGTATATTTTCCTGAGCAACTAAATACTGTATTTTAAGAAAATTGACTTCATGAATGTGAATGTTGATATCTCCAGCCTTGTAAGGCCAGGACACACAAAAGCAATATTCCTGCACTGAAAGTGCTCTTGGTCACCATTACTGTCTGCCACCATATTATGATGAAGCTTTGTTAAGTTATTTTACATAAGATATGCTTGCTCCCTTTGTGGGGCTAGAACAAGGTTACTGATCAACATTACAAAATTGGACCAGAAAAAGAAAATAACCACAAGAACAAGCTAAAAGGTGGAGTCTTAGCTCCAGCCACAAATAACTAGAGACAATGTTTAACTCCATCACTACCCATTATTACTGTCTCCATACAAAACAGGTGGGGCAGGGCTATAGAGAATGGAAACTTGATGGTGATCTGCATGATTCACAACTGGGAGAGAACACTTAGTATTCCAGATCAAGGTGGACTCTTCCAAATCTGCCTGAAGGATTTGCTGAAAAAAGTTGTGTCTTTCATTCTCTTACTTGCTATCTTTATCTCTACTTGTTTGCCAAGGAAGCCAAACATATTGTCAAACAGAGACTATCAGATATCAACCCGCAAGGGCTGTGTGGCCCAGCTCAGCAGGTACTGTCCTTGTAAAAATTAAGAGGTGGAGTCATTGGCACGTCTTCTTTTAAAATGTAGATTTTCTCAGGGGGGCGAAGAATACTGCATTACACAGTCCTTCCCAGGATAATCTTCAGAGTGTCTGTCGATCGTTTTATTGGAGACTTCTGATTTTTAAATTACTAAGCAAGCTGCAAAATTTCTAAACATTGCCATTTCCCTAAGACAATCTCCAACTGCCTCATGATTGTTCTGCCTCTTTCAACAATCTTATTTTACATTGTGTAACTTTTTATTTGTGGTGAGTGGGCTGTAAATAAGTAATATTCATGTTTGTATTCATGTCAAGAAATGTTATTGCTTATTTCCTACTGTCTTCCTCTAAAGAGCCCAGGGCATGTCTTCCCCCACTCCCCCACTCAAGCTAGGCTGTGAAGCAGGATAGACTGAAATGGCTGACCCAAGGCTGCACATGAACTTAGTGGCTTGAAGGAGATCTGAACTTGGGCAAGTCGAATGACTACCTGTGGCCATTGCTCAGATGTCTTTTAAGCTGGTAGCTTAATATGAGCAACTTGCTGTGTATTATGCAAAAAGCAAGAAGTCTGGTCAAGATCAACTTAGATGAATGCCAATGGCTGATAAGTTCACACGGTTATAGGAACTGTGCATAAGAACTGACATTATTCTAAATTACATATCACAAAAGAGGGACAGTGTCATTTGCTAAAATGTTGGGTGGAAATATTAAGGGAGTTGAAAAAAGAAAGAACTATGCATATGGTCTATGGTGAAGCATAAGGTCAAACATTTATCAAGAAATTGGAGTAATTTGTGTCTTGGTATATCATTTCTTTTGTACCAGATGCTAACCATGTTAAAAGTAATACTTGTGAACAGCTTGTAGCAAGGAAGTAGCAGAAAATGGAGGTTAAAATTCATAGCAACTAAGTGCCTCTTGAGCATATTTAAAGTGCATATTACTACCATTAGGATGGTCTAGGAGGATGAATGGTTTCATTTCAACTGATCTAGCATCAAGGCCATTATATATACATACATATATGAATGAATGAAGCAACTGTAGCACCCTGCTTGTGGTTAACGCTTAGCTGGAATGAAATATTCAACGCAGCAATAGAGAAATTAAAATAATAATTTATTTGTCAGACAAATAAATGAGAGGCACAGTGGTATATGGTTACCAAGCTCTGGC
Organism: Podarcis cretensis; assembly: GCF_951804945.1. Classification (NCBI taxonomy): domain Eukaryota; kingdom Metazoa; phylum Chordata; class Lepidosauria; order Squamata; family Lacertidae; genus Podarcis; species Podarcis cretensis. Next base: position 68,468,747 of record NC_137170.1, on the reverse strand, counting down.
CTGGCCTCCTGCCATTCTGGCCAGCACTTATATTTCCTTAATCCAGCCCCCTTGCTCCTCCTGTGGCTGCCTCTGTCCAATCAGCCTGGTTGAAATTCCTATTGGCTGTTTGCTAGAACCAATCACAAAAGATACACCCATTTCCTCTTGTCCTTTTATGGGAAACAAAAAGATATATATTCTTCTATCTATAAATGACAAATAAGTAGTAATATATCTTACATGTGTCTCAACAAGGAACCTTAATTACCAGCTCACCTCGCCCTATTGCCCTCCAAAACAAATGGTTTAATCTTAAATTTTTATCTTAAACAGATGTCAAGGATCTTGAGTTCACATCATCATTGAAAGATCTCCTTCTCTTGAAGGTCTTTAAACAGATAACCATATGTGTGCTCTAATGATGTTTCCTGCTTGGCAGGGGGGCTGGGCTGGTGGCTGATGGCCCCTGTGATCTCTTCCAACTATATGAAATAAGAATCTAGCATAAGGATTTAACATTTCTTTCTTTCTAAATCCTTTGCATAATTACATTTAAGCCAATATATTTAATACATAGCATAGATAGCCTTTTAGAAAAATAAACCTTCTCAAAGTAAAAAAGGAAGGAACAGTTTCCAGCCTCAAAATAAGATAGAAAGAAAACCTCTTCTCCAGCCAAGCCAGTTGCCTTTTTCACTGCTCTTGACCTTTCAACCTTAGGAAAATATGGCTCAAGTTTAATGGGAGGCACATGGTTTTATTTTACTATTTACCCACTCTTAATTATGTTTATCTCTTTTTTTTATCTTCTGTAATATGTAGGGTCAGTGTAACCTTGGCTGTCAGCCTGTAATTCCCTTTGACTTTGAGAATTGTTTTCTGCTATAAATCAGGGGGCCCCCTTGTCCAGGAGAATAAACATCTTGCCAAGGTTCTTAGGCAGCTGGTCTTCTGCCTGGCATGAACATTTGAAAATCTTTAAGCTCATTTTAAAATACAGGCCCTGATCAAGCCTCAATAAAAATGCAGGCTATGATTAGATGCCTCACAACCACCACCACAGAACATGTTAGGTCATCTCTGCAACATGTCAGATAACAAAAGAGGGCAAGGCCATAGCTCAGTTCTCATATAAGAAAAGTAATATTTTCTTGCCGCCTTCTGTGGCATTCTTTTCTGCAACCTGTTGCTGTGGACTCCTCTTTAAAAATGCCCTCCAATTTCCATTTCTCTTTCCTTAATGATGCCCCATTACAGGTTTTCCAAACTGGAATAATTAGATTCCATTCTCTTTTCACTTAGCACTTAGTAACACAACATGATTGTGAACAGGACTTTCTCAGGCCCTTGTTGGTGTAGAATCACGAATGGTGGCAAGCTTGCATGACCTTTGTGCAACGGTTCTGATCCTAACTGGATGCTCCAGCAGCCGGGAGAACAGCAGTCAGAATGCATGGTAGAGCCCAAATGCCCTGATGATGTGGTACCTAATTTAAATGAAAAGCCACCCATATAGGACCGCCATGCAGCTGGCATCACATTCTCCCCCCCATTCAGCAGCTCAGTCATATGTTCTGCCTGCATTGTTGTTCATTGGACTTTGGTATGTAAACACTGTAAATGGATATGCTGGTAAATGGAATAAGAGCCTTTTAAATAGGATGCCAGTGGTAGTGTTGAATGCAACTAAAATTCACATCAACAAGCCTTACAACAATAAAGTGCCCATAGATGGGAGCGGACTTCCTTTTTAAACTCCCATTTTTTGCCGAATTGGTAAAATTAAATACTTCTCATGCTTCTGTCGGCTTGGATTCTTTTTGGAAAGGTGACCACTGTAAAAGGCTGGAACAGAAGCTTCGCTCCCCAGGGTGCGTTGTTGCCTCACTGACCGGATTTTTTGCCCCCCCCTCCACACTTCCCAGCAATGGAGATAGAAAAAGGAGCCCGCCAAACTGCCGTTGCCAGTTGCAGGACCCCTCAACACCTCAGGTACCCTTCTGAGGCTTTCTTGGAGGGGGTGTCACTCTCATGCTCCCCCACCCTCTGTGGAGCTGAATCTGACAGCACTCAGCTGGAGCTGTCAGATCCCTGTCCGTCTGCCATTGCGCAGCTACCCAGAAGTCATGACCAGAGGTTTCCTAACCCTTATCTAGGCATTATCTCTCAGGCCAAGCTGCCTCATGGGGCTTTTATGATTATAAAATTCTGGACTCCACCTTGAGCTTTTGGGGATATAGATTTCATACATGAACAATGGACACAAATTATGAACATAAGATCATACAACATTTTCCGTGAAAAGCTACTCTTATTATATAAACTTGAAAGGATCTTGCAATGTGTGGATTATGACTACATTGGGCAGAAAAAATATCTGAGCGGAAAGATGAAAGGACCAATAAACAGGTTGAAAGCCATGGGATTAATGCACCAGCTGTATAAAAATTACAGATGAGCTGCTTGATCTCTCAAATCCTCAAGGCCTACATCTGATCATACAAAGTTTAGAGCCATATGTCATGTGTGTGTGTTCAATTCTAGGGCAAGGAATATTTGATGTGTTAATATATACAGTTCATCAGTAAGAAGTGGTCAAGAGACCCAAACAGGCAGTAACACATCAGAAAACCAGAATCAGGAATAAAAGATTATGGAACTGTCAGTGAGTCATATGCACACATAAAACCATGGGATGGAAAATATTGTGCTCGCAATTCACTAGGTTTAACCATCTGGCAATGCTTCTGCAACACTGTGACCAGGATTATTAGACAAACTGATGCACAGTTTTAGTTTCGTTCTTACAAGTCCTGAGATGTTGTTTTTCGGACCCTCCTTATTTATGCTGGCCTGCCTGAGCTACTTCCTATACTCTATTCTGATGTTTCTTTTACCCTTGAAAGGCAATGTCAACTAATCATGACACCCTGCTTTGGTGAGTGGCACTACCAGGACAGAACTTGGGGACAGAAATCAAGGCTCCACTCAGCAGAATGAGCAGAAGGGTCCCCAAACATGGCACAATTTGAAATGAGAAACTAAGTACATCACCATTTAAAGGGAGCCCAACCATAAGATCATTAATCCCAGTCTGCAGGTACCTAACTGTACTACTAATGTTTGACACAGCAGGACATTTTCCCCTCTCTTCCCCTGTGTGCCCTATACCTCCCAAACTGGCTGAGGTAGAGGGTCAGGAGAATGCCCCAAGACAGCAAACAATAATGATAACTAGACATTTGAAGGAGTGCCTGTTCTTACAGAGCCTGCCCTCTCACTCTGCTTATTATCCTAGGCTTTGCTCCATGTACTGTTGTCTTCAGAAACATGGTAGGTTAGGTGATGGAGCAGGGCCATTGTGGCTGAAGCACCACAAAGGCTGTGGAAGTCGAATGCATTATTTGCACTTGTCGTCCCTGTGGAAGATGTAGGGCATTTCCCTGTTTCTGAAGTGACTTTTCTAAGGAAGGGAGTCTGAGAAATGGGCAAACAGCAACATTGAAACAAATGAGCGTTGGAAGAATCAGGACAGACGAAAATTATTCACAACTATGGAGTTTATTCCCATAAAATGGAGTGATGGCTACCAACCTGGACAGTTTAAAGGAGATTAGAAATTACAAAGAGGAAATGGCGATTGGCGGCTACTAGTCATGATGGCTGCTAGTATGGAGTGCATTGTCTACAAACCTAGACAGCATCTTAAAAAGCAGAGACATCATCTTGCCAACAAAGGTCCGTATAGTTAAAGCTATGGTTTTCCCAGTAGTGATGTATGGAAGTGAGAGCTGGACCATAAAGAAGGCTGATCGCCAAAGAATTGATGCTTTTGAATGATGGTGCTGGAGGAGACTCTTGAGAGTCCCATGGACTGCAAGAAGATCAAACCTATCCATTCTTAAGGAAATCAGCCCTGAGTGCTCACTGGAAGGACAGATCCTGAAGTTGAGACTCCAATACTTGGGCCACCTTATGAGAAGAGAAGACTCCCTGGAGAAGACCCTGATGTTGGGAAAGATGGAGGGCACAAGGAGAAGGGGACGACAGAGGACGAGATGGTTGGACAGAGTTCTCGAAGCTAGCAGCATGAGTTTGACCAAACTGCAGGAGGCAGTGGAAGACAGGAGTGTTTGGCGTGCTCTGGTCCATGGGGGCACGAAGAGTCGGACACGACTAAACAACAACAACAACATGGAGTGCATTTAATATCAGAGGCAACAAGTCAGAGCTGGGAGAGAGCTATTATCTTCATGCTCTGCTGAAGACATCTAGTTAGCTACTGTGAGAACTAGGGCAGACTAAATGGGTCTTTGGTCTGATGCAGCTGGACTCTTCCTATGCACAACTTCCAACTTATAGAGGTTTGGCTGCTCCTTTCTCTTTACATTTTTAGGTGGCTTGTAAAAACTGTTTTGGTGGTGCTTTTAAAGGTGTTTCTCTGTTTTAAACTGATCTTTGCTGCTTGATTGTGTTTTAGTAGCACTGTTTTAAAGCTCTATTTCTATTGTATTTCTATTTTTAGTTTTGCAAGCCACCTTGGGGGCCCTATTAAGGCAGGGTAGAAATGATCTTTATAGACAAATAGTTAGATAAATACACTTTTGAAACAGAGCTCCCCATCACAGTTTGACCTGAGACTTGCTCCCATATTGACTAATTGGGAACTGGTTTATTCAGCTAACTTGATTGCATAATGGTAGAAGAGAGAGAGAGAATGAGGGTTGTACAAAATTATCTGCACACATCCCACCGCAAACAACCAGAAGGGTGAATCCTGAAAATAGAAACAGTGCATGTAAACAAAACAGGCACAGGAACTTTGTGAACTACACCGAGTTTGACGCTTGGGTGAATCAGCCCCACAGTAAGGGCTAATTTGATACAACTTTATATCTTTTGTGTAACTGTGGCAGCAGCAAAAGTTGCAGGAAAGTTCTTACAATTGTAAGAACTCTGGTGGCAATATTCCCCCCAAACAGTTCATTTGCATTAGTTAATGGCTTCTCTTCAATGGTGCTTAATCTTCTAAAGTGTACAGAAGAAAATCTCATTAAAATTGAATTTTGCAGAAATGTCTCTGTAGAAGATCTCTTTCTTTAATGGAGCTAAATTTCTCCCTTAGAAATAAAACCTTCATCCTGTTGCTTCAGACAACGGAACAGAAAGAAGATCATGGAAATGTCTCAGATCAGTTCTAATCATGCAAAGACTGTTTACAGTTAAATCTCTGCCATTGTGGTAGCACAACCCTTGGGAGGTTGAAATGAAGCACAACTGAGGAAACAATGCAGAAATCTCTCATTTTTAAAAATGTACAATTTCATAATGCTTATCTTGTTCCAGTGGGGCAGTGAAGGGTTTATGGGGTGTTAGGGGAGGGGTAGTACCTCTGGTGGGAGATGCATCATGCTCCTTCTGGGGTAGTTCGTCTACCTTTGCTCCCCACTTTGCACTTAGCTCTCACCTGTGGCTTCTAGAAGCTGTCAGCCAGTGTGGTGTAGTGGTTAAGAGCAGTAGAGTCGTAACCTGGTGAACCGGGTTCACGTCCCCGCTCCTCCACATGCAGCTGCTGGGTGACCTTGGGCTAGTCACACTTCTCTGAAGTCTCTCAGCCCCACTCGCCTCACAGAGTGTTTGTTGTGGGGGAGGAAGGGAAAGGAGAATGTTAGCCACTTTGAGACTCCTTAAGGGGAGTGAAAGGCGGGATAGCAAATCCAAACTCCTCCTCCTCCTCTTCTTCTTCTTCAGCATGTGACAGCAGCCACAGCCCAGGAAACGGCTTCAACTGGCCAGCTAAACCATGTGAAGCTAGTCAATAGGACTCAAACCCTCAGTAAGTTAGGGACATCCTCTGCATGTGAAGATAGGCTCTGGTGGATTGAGTGGGCAAGACCAATAGTGGGTCCAACAGTCAAGAAGGCAGTAAAATCAGCCCTAACTATTGCAAGCTTTAGTTTGCTGCAAGTTGAGCACCAAGGAGGTGCAACAGGTGTAAACAATGCAACCTTATCCCTTGATCAGATTATACAAATACTCAATGGGCTGAATGCACCTTGAGTAATAGTGAATAGTGCTAATCATTTGTCAGCGTATATTGGAAGAAAGTTGGAGTGATTATTTAGAATCAAATCCCTGTGAAGCTTGCTGGGTGGGCATTTTTACTCTCTGACATCCTGAACTACCTCACAGGGTTGCCGGGAGGATAACATGGAGAGGAATGAGGTCTATTGCCTTCAGTTCCATGGCTCCTTGAACTCCATGGAGGACAGGTGAGATTTTGAAAAGTAAAACAACTCATCTGTATTGCCCTATCATATTGTGAGGAAAATCTTACTACATTCCTGTACATGATCAGAACTCCAGGGTGTGGGATAACCAGTCTCTTATAACCAACATGGGGTTAATGCCATAGAGTAAGCTGTCCTGCCAAGCTTAGCTAGGTCACTCCCCTCATCTTGGGAAGAAACTCATCAAGCCTTTGTTCTCCCAGTCTACCCAAGCAGCTCAGCATGTAAAGAGGTGTGAACTGGTTGCCCCAAGCTCAGACCGCATGGCTCTCACAATCCTTTCTCGAGTTCCTATACCAATAATTTAGGAATTTTCACCACTATAACTAGACCAAGTTTTACTGCCTGTGCAACATTTTCTGAATGCTGTATGGAAAAGCACACAAACCTGACCTTTGGAGAATTTGCAAGTAAATCATTTATAAATTACCAAACATGTGCTAATGCTGTAGTCCCGTCTGAGTAAGCAGGGATTAAGAGTCTCTGAGGAACACTTGTCCAAGAGCAGAATCCACATACCAGGTCCGACAGTCCACAGGGCAGGGAATCCAGATAATCACAGAGTCAAAGGTCCAGCAGGAAGCAGCAAGTTAGGGCTAGGAACTACAGGCATTGTTTCCAGCATCTGAGTGCTGCTGAGAGCTCTGTTTAAGAAGGCCAGCTCCATCTGGCTCTCATCAGTGTCTTCTCTGTGAAGGCTGATCAGCTGCTGGTGGTCACTCCGCCTTCTCTCCCTTCAGGCTGCTGTTCAGCAGGCAAAGCTGACTCCTGGCCCATGACAGTTAAGGGAAGAGGGAGGTTTGGGAACTCAGTAGGGCATACTTTAAAGATCTCACAGCCTGTATTTCCACAATTTACTTGCTGCATATTTTCTGATTTTAAATCTCTGATTGGGCTCTCTCTCACCAAAGAGTACTTGCCCCAAACATGGATCTTGGCATCCAGGGAATTTCCCTTTTTAAAACCTATTTTTCCTTGCCACCAACACAGGAAAGCAGCGGACATAGCAAGACAATCCAGGTGACCAGCTAACCAAGTGATATGTATAGTTGTGTAGCATTTCTATGGTAAATTATAAAAATATACTTAGGAAAGGCTCACACACTTATTATACATATAACAGCTCCTTTCTTGTTGTCCTTCCTCCTGCTGGCGAAGACTTTATTGTTCCAAAAAACTTTGGGGAACTGACTGCTTTTAATGAAAGGGCTGGTGCCATGCTGCTTTTATTGTAATTGTTGGTATGGTTTTTAATAAATTATATATGTGTGTATATAGTTCTAATTCTATCAATGTTTGATTGATTTTCATGATTTTTTTCTTTCTATGTTTTTAGTGGTTCTTATCTTTATTTGTAAGCCACCTTGAGTCCCATCAGGGGAAAAGACAGGAGATAGAGAGATAGATGATAGATAGATAGATAGATAGATAGATAGATAGATAGATAGATAGAACAAACATAGTGCATGGTGAAGTTACCATTTGGCAAAGCAGTCATCCATATTCAGTCTTCAACATGGAGCCTATTTATTTACTAGCTGTATTAATTTTTTAATTACAAATCTAGACCTTTAAGGTCTGTTTGTTCATGTGGATCTGTACAAAAGATATCAAAACCAATTAATAGGCAGTAACATGGAGGGATGCGGGTGGCACTGTGGGTTAAACCACTGAGCCTAGGACTTGCTGATCCTAAACTTACTGAGCCTAGGCGGTTTGAATCCCCGTGACGGGGTGAGCTCCCATTGCTCAGTCCCAGCTCCAGCCAACCTAGCAGTTCAAAAGCACGTCAAAGTGCAAGTAGATAAATAGGTATTGCTCGGGCGGGAAGGTAAACGGCGTTTCCGTGCGCTGCCCTGGTTTGCCAGAAGCGGCTTAGTCATGCTGGCCACATGACCCAGAAGCTGTACGCCGGCTCCCTCGGCCAGTAAAGCGAGATGAGCACCACAACCCCAGAGTCGGTAACAACTGGACCTAATGGTCAGGGGTCCCTTTACCTTTAAACACGACTAAACAACAACAACTGAGATATAGTTGATTTCCTGGTGATCTCATACAAGTAATGAGGATCTAAATATTCTCTCTTCTTGAGAGAATGTGAAAAATCTGCAGGTGGTTCATGTCAACATCTTGTTTTGGCCTGTTCTAGCAGAGTAACAGTGTCTCGGAAGCAGCTGCTGCCTGTCATGACACAGATATGCCTGAATTGGGTTGTTTTACTTACCGTGTTTGGGCATAAATTTAGTCTCTTCCCTAGGCTTGTGAGATACGAATAATTTTATAATGCAAGAATGCACTTACTGTTTAATGATCATGGGTAGGGGAGCCAACTTGAATAAAATATTGGGGGGGAGGTAAGCCTCACCCCACATAATCAATCACATGACGTGGTTCACACACTCTGTTTGAATGGCAATCCCCATCAATGGGGGCAGGCAGACCCCTCAAATATTTTATTAGGAGTTGGCTCCTAATACCAGGAATGTAGACAGATACATGATGGGATTGTTTTTGCATCTTGCATCTTGTCATACTTGTGTGAAACAAGTGTGAAATTAACCTGCATACAGGTAAACCTTCCGATAGGAGTGGGTGAGGACCTTTCTGTTGTGGGATAAAGTCCATCCCCTCCTTTGCACAAATCTGTAAAAGGGCACCTGCGGGTGTAGCTGTTCTCCCTCAACCCTCCAGATCATATTTCTTGGGGCATGTAGTGGCAGGAGAGGGAGGAAAAGTTGGGTTGTGCAAGAGGAAGTCCTTGGGTGAACGAGACAACCTTGTTGGATACAACGCCAGGTGTGTATATGGTGGCAGCTGCTTATGGGTTGAGAGGTGATGGCACCCAGGTTATGAAACACCCTCCCATTCACCACAGGGTAGTTCTGAATGCTGATTTTGGACACCATAATGCTAGGTATGTGTGAAGTCTACTAGTATTTTAATCCCTCTCAAAAATATGTGTGCATGCAAGGTCTAATCCTGTTCCTCACAGAGGCTACACAAATCATTTCCCCATTTATGAAAGCAGCAGACTTGAAGCTAAAATTCCATATAATCTGCTTCCTTTGCACCTGTAATGCTGACTGTTGGATCAGGCCATAGGAGAAATACTGAGGTTTGCTGTGCTTCTGGGAAAAACACATTTTGACCTTTGCTGATAAAAACTGGAATGGAGCACAGCCTCTACATCCCCAGAGGTTTTTTTTTAGGGCACTAGCATTATTTTGCTCTATCAGAAGTGCAGCAGTATTAAAAATATAAAATCTCTTTCTTGTCTTACAAAACAAGCGCTATATTATAGGCTTTTGTTTTTTCCTTACTTTCATTTGCTGTCATTCTTATACACTTACAGATAATGTTTAATTATTATTATTATACCCAACAGCCCTGAAATTGGCGCCAGGTTTTGCATTTTTAAAATTAAATTCTATGAAATTAAATTATAAGAAAAAATGATGCATGCCCAGCCCTCTGTTGTCTTAACTGTTGTATCCTAGGTTGGAACACTATGTAGAATTAAGACAATTGTTGCATCAGTGCAAGATTTTCTGCTTGCACAGTGTTCTTCCTGACTCCTCCCCCTGTGTACCTCCTAAATCTGGGGTTTCTCCGACCCTCTGGAGCAGATCTGGGGAGGGTGTGGTGCACATGCAGGAGGAGGAGGTGGGAATGTTCTGCTGCAAATCTGGAAATCCTTGTGATGGGACTTGTTGGCAGACAACTGTTCAAAGAGACAATCCAAATATCATTCATATTATCTTCAAAATATGTTCCAGCTTTTCCAGGAATTGCTCGCTTGTCTAAATTTGGGTGCCTGGAATGTAGATCCAAAAGTACATTGTTGGCTGATCTTTGAATGCATGTCAGGTAAGTACACATGGGATTTATTTCTTAATAAACGGACATGTAACTTTAGCAATAGGTACGCTCTGTCTTATTCTGCACACACAGAAGCCTTTGCTATGTTTTCTGCTATATGTATTTCAGCACTTGGTTTTGTTCCACCTCCAGGAAGATTTTCAAGATGAAGGGTTTGAATTATGCACCAACAATGCTCAAGAGGTCCCTGCTAGTGGATTATTATAATATTTTCTGGGTCAGGTTAATAATTCATGGGCTATTTCTGTGTGAGAATAAGATACATGGCTTGTCATTTCCAGGGCCTCTAATGGGCCTGAGAACAAGAGGTCCGTTTTTTATGAGTTTAAGCATCTGACACAAAAAAAGTGGTTGGGAGCAAAGTGAATATATGTAAGGAAAGAATCCTTGTCACTGAGGGTAAAACCAAAATAGTAAGGTGCTTTAAAGATGCAATTCACTGCAATTTTAAACGGGGAAAGGGTTTAAGCCAAGCTGTTTCCTTTTAACGTCAGTAGGGCTATGGCTGTAAACCTAAGCCACTTAGTTGGGTGCCTGTTCCACTGAACTCAGTGGCATTTATTTCCAGCTAAATACATATATTGGATAGCAATCTCCTCTCTTTGTCTTTGTAGCTTTTGATACAACTACCTATGATTTAAGGAGGCACACTTCTGCCAACACGAAACCTTTCTTAAAAATGAACTCGTTCCTAGAGTCAATGTTCGATCAGTTGAGAGGCTGCACAGAAGTCCATTGTGTGTTCTGGAAGTTGAACTGCCCTGGGATCTACGAATGAAGGGCAGTATAAGAATTTAATAAATAAGAATAATAAAAATACCAGTAATTACGACCTGTAATTGTTTTTTTAATAAATGTGCCAGATCCTGGCGTCCATTATAAGCAGAAAGAGAACACTCTTCTCACAGTTAAGAGATCTAGAAGACCCCAGTAGTGATGCAACGCCATCACATCAACTCATTCTGGGGGAGTGAGGGAGGAAACGGCTGGGGAATGGCAACAGCTATGTGGCAAGTGTAGGGAGAGCTCTAGGTGGCAGTAGTAATTTATCTCCATCAAAATTTTGTGGGAGACTGTAGTCATAACATAACTATGCATGAGTGTTAGTTAGTGTATGAATGGGTTAAGACTAGAGAGTTCTGTTCCTAGACTCAGTTAGGCCACATCCCCTCACATCTGTGAGAGAGGAAGTGAGGCTGCTTCTCTTCCTGTTCTTCCCTCACTCTCTATGTGCCATGTAATCCACCAGGGAGGACATGTCTAAGCTTTGCTCCAAGTTTAGAGGATGTCTTTGAAGCTATATTTCTGCACTTGCTATCCAAGAGTATTCTGCCCGTGTTCTTCTTGCTGCTGTGTGGATAAATGCATGAACTTGACCTTTGGAAAGGTAAGTAAAGCATTTTAAATTTAACAGTGTGTGATCTGTTCATTGCAAGAGGGATAAAAAAAAAGGACAGCTGTATGCAAATAAAATAAAGAGGGATTAGCAGCCCATACTCCCATGTTATAGTCCTGCTTGCCTTTTGTGTGTTTTAAATCTGATATTGGTCTCTCCTGTTGGAGAGTGTCCAAAGCGCCCACATTTTGATTCCACGTACCCAGCCAATTATTTTTTTATTTACCCTACACACATAGGTCAGAGGGTTTCCTATTTTCCTCCCACAAGTTTTGGCCTTCCTGCCCCCCAAATTCCTGCTAGGAAGGAGTTTGGCTCCCTTTGTGTCCTGCTGCCCCCAAAATTTGAGCCAAAAATTTGCCACAGAGAACTTTCATCAAATTCATACTTATTAGAACCTATGTGCATATAGTTTATTTGTGAATGTTTATAAAATGCCAGTAAGCTCAGACCTGTTTCTCTCTCTAAGCACATTCAGTAACCAAGAGGATGATGTTTATTCAGTCCTCATGGCTCACTTAGTTGCTTTAAATAATTGCTCCTGGTACCCAAAGAGTTCCCTTTGTGGAATACCAGCTAGATAGCCTATTTGAACAAAAGGTTATCACTGAAGAAATACCACACGGGCCTCCTTTTCACATGACATTTAAAGCCTTCCAATTAGCAAGTGGTATTAGATAAGCTGTCAAAATCTCTGTTTCAGTAGCACAACCTATGTACATATTACATGATCTGGACATTTATTTCCCCTCATATGACTTTTTCATGACATTTTGGTTGGCAGCCATCTGCCTCTGTAAAATAATAGATTTCCATTGTTGCTTTGGGTGAAAACCAGGTTATCTGAATGAAAGCCTGGAAGTGATATGAAGTCCCATACTTGCAACTGAGATAACACCTTGACCTCACAAGAAAAGAAAATAATTCTGTGGCTGGTTTAGCTGTAGAGGATTTCTGGAAGGTAGACTATCTACTCAAGCTGCCTGATAGAATCCAGGGTGTTGTGTTTTGGGATTGTCTCCCCCCTTTTTTTCTTTTCTTTTCCAGATGAACTCTTTTGGCCTTTATTTCCCCTGAGAACAACTCAAAAGACAATGAGAGCTGTAGGTTCATCACCGTGAAGTGCTATCACCATTTACTTAAAACAGGTTTATCGCTCAGTCCAAACCTACCTTACAAGGTTGTTGTGAAGATAAAATAGGATAAACTCCAATTTCATCTCAAAAGCTATATGTATATAGTTGTGCATTCACATGCTTTCTATAGATTTCTGCATTTTTGAAATAATCTGAAACTGACACACTACATACAGTATTTAGGTTCTTCTCCAGAAGGCTCCATGATGTTGTCACACAATTTGTTGTTCAACATCATGCGCAAATATAGTGCATAAACGAGTGTTCTTATAACAGTGATATACCATTGAATATGCATCTTTCCATAATAGATGATTTATGATGTTAACATTTTTATATGATTTTTATTGTATGGCTTTGCATAAAACTGTTGTGAACCATTCTGCTTTTCCTTTTCTGAATACTATATTATAACTAACTAAACAAATAAAGTTACTTGGGAAGAAGGCTCACTGAATTCAGTAAGGCTGAGTAAACACACAGAGGATTGGGCTGCACTATCCTTTATAATAGGTTGGAGGAAGGATTTTAAAATGGTACTTAACTTCTAAAAAAATAGGAAGACATTTAGCAGATCAAACAGTGAGAAAGAGTTCGCTCTTGCTCTTGGAAGCAGAAAGGCTAATAAGAGCTTTTAGTCTGCCTGATTCATGTCTGAATCTTGTTTGGGAGTGTTATGATTCCATTTAGACTGCTATTATCAGGCAGGTCATTAGACCTGCATCCAAGCATAGAAGTGAAGGTTAAGACGCTATTAGAATTTTGTTTGTGCATCTATGAATGGAGGAACGAGCACAGGGCTCATACCAAAAGTTTCAGCAAACCGGGTATCATCACAAGCCAGTAATATAGGAAAAACAATATTGTTCCCTTGAAATGTTCTGCTTCCCATAAAGTTTATATTAGGGTGCAGTTCTAAATATTCTCCCTGGAAGGTGATCCCATTGGACATGGTAGGACTTGCTTCCATGTAAATATCTGTAGGATTGTGCTGTTCTCCTAATAAAAAAGGTGTAAAAGCCTTATACATGGCAAAGTATTCCTTTATTCTACACTAAGTGTTGCACCTGACTCTTTCAATGTTTTGTAGCATTTTATTCCATTACTATGAATATTTACACAGAGACGTAGGTCAAGGTGTGTCATGACTTTTGATTTACTCTCTGATCCTAAACACTTGAATGTGTTTCAGTGAAATTTATAATAAGTGCTTGATCCTTTTTATTCCTGTGATTTTAGCTTTGTTCTGATGTAACGCTGCCTTACTGCAATTTTCTTACCAGTTGTGCACCATCCTTTTCTGCCAAAGGATGACTTACAAATATAGCAACAACAATAATTGTTGCTGGAAGAAGCGCCTGGGAATAAGCACACAATGCCCAATCCTACATATGACAGGCCAGAAGGTTTCAGTACCTCAGATGATCTTCAACCACCCACCATTGTTGGGAAGACTTCTGCTGTCTGCCAGCCACCACTGTCAGGAATCAACCTTGCATGGACCCTATTCCACATTTGTAGCCCTGTGTGTGTAGCGCATGGTTCATTTTAATTATGCCAGAGAAACCACCCCTGAATTGGGATTTTCCCTCCAGATCAAAATATGTGGGGTCACTCACAGAAATAACTAGCCAGATGGAGTGGCACCCCTGTGATTTGCCTTCTGGGAAGTAGTTATGAAACCCAATTTATGTCTGAATCAGGCCTTAGTTATTTACATTTGGATCCTTCTCTTTCTCCAAGGAACTTCACAGACAGAACTGGAATGACGTTCACCCCACGATCAAGATAGATAGCTGGCTCTTTGCCTTAAGACGTGTCACTCTTGCTCTTAAGGTTTCTAAAGTATTCATCTATAAACACAGGGTGTGAATGTGGCAAGGGGTGTGAAAAAATACAGGAATGATAGTTAAGATTGACTGTGACTCCCTGTTGAGTATATCCATGGTGATGAATCCTGATTTGTTGCACAGTGTGGAGAAAGTGGATAGAGAGATTTTTTTCTCCTTCTCTAATGAAACTAGAACCAGGAGTTGGTCAATCAAGCTGAATATTGAGAGGTATGGGGCAGAAAAAGGAAGCACTTCTTAATGGATATGTTACCTCACAGATGTTACCTCACAGATGTTACCTCACATGGATATGTTACCTCAAAGTGTGATGCTGTCCACCAGCTGATAGGGCTTTAAAAGGAGATGAGATAGATTCATGGGGGATAAGGCTATCAATGGCTACTAGTCACAACGGCTATATGCAGTGCTAATTTTCTAGAAAAAGAAGGTGCTTGAACTCACCATGAAGACCTCCCTCATCCTCTTAGAATGGCAATGGCGCCCACCTGAGAGGTGGTGGAACTGAGTTCCAGCTAGAAAAAAGCCCTGGCTCTATGACCTCTAGTGTCAGAGGCAGTATGTGCCTGAATGCCAGTTGCTGGGGACAGGAGTGAGAGAGCGCTGTTATGCCGATAGACGTTTACAAGATTATGTATGGCATGGAGAAAGGGGATAGAAAAAATGTTATTCTTCCTCTTTCATAACAGTAGAACCAGAGACAGACTTTGGTCTTTCATATTTCAGCGGCACGCTATGAGAGGCCCAAATTCATCGCCCTCTGCCTCTTGCCTTCCGTTCTGCTCAATTCATTACATCCTAGTTGTGATGCCCTGCAGCGTCTCGTACACTCAGTGCCCAGTGTGATCGCGCTGCCCTAATTTGGCCTCTGCTAGAACTTACTGGACATCCAGTGAAGCTGAACGTTGGAAGATTCAGGACAGACAAAAGAAAGCACATCTTCATGCATCACTTAGTTAAACTATGGCACTTGCTCCCACAGGAGGCAGTGAGGGCCACCAACTTAGCTCAGTTGGTTAGAGTGTGGTGTTGATAACACCTAGGCCACAGGTTGGATCCCTGAAAGGGGATCAGCTGCATATTCCGGCATTACATGGGGTTAGACTAGCTGATCCTAAGGTTCCCTTCCAACTCTACGATTCTAAGTGGCTTTAAAAGAGGATTGCACAAATTCATGGAGGAGAGGACTCTCCAAGGCTACCAGCAATGGCGACTCTGCTCTGCCTCAGTGATGCTTCTGAATATCAGTTGCTGGAAACCACAAGAGGGGAGAGAGTTGGGTCCTTCTTGAGAGTTTCTCATGGGCATCTGTTTGGCCACTGTGGGAACAGGATGCTGGACTAGATGAGCCATTGGCCGGATCCTGCAGGCTCTTCTTATGATGTCCAGCTTGAGGACTTCTTAGAGCAGCTGGATGGCCATTGCTAGATGCTTGACTAGATAGGCCAGGAGGTGGGCAGAGTGCTGTTGCGCTGACGTCCATCTTGCAGGCGTCCCAGCAGTATCTGATTGATCAGGATCCTGGACATGATGGGCCTTGATCCAGCAGGCTTATCTTATGTTCTTCAATCTGATGCAGCAGAACTTTTCTTATGCAGTATATGAAATGGTCATTATAACCAGACAAAAAGAGTTCACATCAACATGTGTAAGAAAAAATGTACAAGTTATAGAAACATATGAACTATGGCAATAATTTGCAAAGCCCAATGATAGTGACATGCTACCATTGAAAAATGAAGCTGCAATCCTTTACCTGCTTACCTGGAAGTAAGCAGCAATGAACACTATGGGGCTTATTTTTCAGTAGACGGGGATAGAATTGCACTGTTAATGAATATGTGACAGGGTACTAAAATTCAGTGTGGTTATTATATAGTTCAATCTGTTTCATTTCATTTCATCCTGTTGTCAGTTTATTCCTCTCTAGCATGGCAGCTGCTTAAAGAACATAACTTGTATCTCCCAGTTGGTATAAGATTTCTGTCATACCGCCACTTGTCCCACCCAGTCCCATTCACAAGCTGAACTGAAGCTTCCCTTGCTGCTTATTCTTTAAATTAAAAGGGCTTAGTCAGTCCCTTTAAACTGTCAATTATTTTAGAGATTTTTTAAAAAACACACACACAACAATATAATATCTGACAAAAGCATTGCCCACACTACAAAACGAGTTAACGAAACAGATTGTCAGTTTCCTTACAGTAATTTTGCAGCAGGTGAAAACGACTCATTTTTGTGTTTCTGCTCATTACATAATTAAGCAATATGCAGAAAATAACACAGATGTAGTTGGGTACAGAGTCTCAGTGTTTTGGAAACATGAACAGCATGCAAGGCATAATTACATACATACTACATTCTGAGCTAAATATTGTCAGTTTCTAAAACTGAAGGGCACAATTCTCAGTGTGCTGTTGCATAGCTCCTATTCATCTGAAGAAGACTTGCACAGGAGATCCTAGTGGATTGTGCTTGCTTACAAGTTACTTAGTACTATAAAACTCATGTCCTGGTTTTTGATCAGAAAAAGTTGGACGGTATGCTTTCATGCAACGTCATAGGTGATACTAAGCATATGACAAAATCTGCATCATGTCTTTTACCAAATCAAATCTCATTTCTTTAAATTTGCAGCTCTAAGCTGACAGAGTCACAGTTTGGTCCAATGTGCATATAAAGAAGTTGTGAAACTTATCAAATGCCAAAACAAACAAACAAACCCCAAATCCATAAGTGCCTAAATGTGATGCCCCCTTCAAGATTGTGTCCCCAGACCAAATAGTCCTTTTGCGCCCAGCATCTCTGATTGACCCTATATGAATATGGCTGCTCCCAGAGCCCTAAAAGAACAACAATGTCCATTCTTGTAAGCTTCACGTCTGATGCTTGCCAGTAAAAAGAATAAATAAAAAGCCAGATTTATATGAGCGTGTAATGCATCCAAGAAACAGCAGAATAAATTAGAGCTGCCATATGGTCCTTTTATACCTGTTTTTGTCCTTGTTTTGCCACGGACCTGTCTTTTCATTATCTAAGCCTGGGAAATACTCATGTTGAAAATAAGTAATAAGTAAGTGAACAATCAGGAGCAAAGGTGAAAATACCTGTTAATGATCAGTGTAGATATTTAATTATCTGTTCTGGGCTCATGTCCAATAAATACATAATAGATATTGAAACATGCACACCCCGTCTTACTTATGTGCAGCCTTGTCCTATGGCAGGTACACAGTGGTTGAGATCGGCTTGTATTTTATGGGAGGGATTTAAGAGCACATTGCAAAGGTAGATTTGCACACTGAGAGAGGATTGAAGTGCCTCATCAGCCTGGGCATAAAAAAATCCTCTTTTTTAAAACAAAAAACAAAAACTTTTTGCAGTTTTAGACTTTTTGCAGTTAGGAAAGTGATGCACTGAAAAGTGTGAGATGAGCTAACAGTTACTGGCTGGCTATTTCAGCTGCACCATGCTAATATATTGGCTTGGCTACCATGCTAGTGCAATTCTGAGATTGTTGTACTGGCAAAGCACTGCTCGCATTATTTCAAAAACGTTTATTTCCATTGGTTGGGCCACTTGATTTTAAGTAAACTTTCTCTGAAGCACGTTTCATTAAAACCCAAAGGATTGTATTGGAGTTTAGGATCTGGGACCTGCTGAGAAGTTTAGAGACTGGAGGTGCTAGATCCCCTTACTTTAAAACCAGGCTTGGGTGCAAAGACAGTTACCCAACAGCATTGAAAAGTGTCCCCTAATCTATATTTTCCCCATGCTACTAGAGTCAGTAACATGGTAGCTTACTTCCATGCACATATCATGTCTAGCTAGAGTGGGACACTTATGTCTATCACCATAAATGTCAAAAACAGGCACTATTTGGCATCTTTTGGGAAGTTGAACACATTAGACCTAAATTGCAGCCATAACAATATACAATGCAAGCATTCAGAAAAAAATCCAAATCCTAAGAAATTATGGATTTTCTATCTGAATCCATTTTTTTTAAAAAAAGAACAAACCGTTAACCCAGGCCCATCTTACTTTTAATGAGTATTATGTTGTATTTTTTATTGTTATAAGCTGGGTTGAATTTTGTGCATTTTCATGTGTAGGCTACAATTTAATGTTCTTTGTAAATTGTTGTATTCTGTTAAATCTCTCTAATTATTGTTTTGCACCAGATAGGTATCCAACCCAGAGTGTTGATTTTCAGCATTACTCACAGCCATCAGAGAGATCAAGGGTTACTTGAAAGTACTTTTGTATATCAAGCAGCTGCTATTTAGAACAGAGTACAACTTAGCATTAACAACTGTGGTCAAAATTATTTTGTGCCAGTGTGGGTTTATATATTTTTTATGCTTAGGAAAGTGAGGAGGTGAAATCTGTTAAGTGAAATTATTGACTGACAGTGTGTGATTTAAATTACCATTTGTAATTGTTGAAGATGATTTAGTTTGAAGAGCAGTTTCATAACTGTATCCTAAACGAATAGAGATTCTGCTAGTCTTTGTGAAGAATTCTTGAAAACAAGTGTGAGTTATAGCAGTTGTTTAACTATATTTCTAAAAATAGCCAAATGAAAACTGTCTCAAAGAACAGCAGGCCCACTCAGTGTCTGATCTTTATACAAACTTACGTTCTTTATCCACCCAGTTATTTATTGTTTTGAAAAAGATGCACTCCAGCACAATCATTTCCTTCCCATTAGGTGTGGGCAAGATGTCATCCTACTGCAGGTGAAGAGGGCCTTGTGGAATTATCTTCCTTAGGATAAAATATATGTGCACACACTGTGCTGAAATCACTTTTGAAACAGAGTTGCAAAACTCCCATATGAACAAAGACACCAGGCAAATCCACCAGGCTCATTTCTGCAAAGTAGTTTTATTTGTTGACATTTTGCTTTCTTTCCTAAGTTAGATTACATATTGCATCTCCTTTCCTTTGGCTATGTCATCTCTGTTGCACGTGCTTCTCACAGTGTTGTGGGACCACCTATGTACTTTGCACAGGAAAGCTATTTATCTTTTGAGAGAGAGGTCATTATTATCGCTCATCCAGGAACTGCTTACAGAAAGCCTTGCTGATTTAGAATTGCCAAGGGATATATTAGGAGTAATGCAGAATTTTGGACAATACAGATGTGCTTTGCAAGCATACTTTATAACACTTTTCTTGGAGCTGTCTCTCCAAAATTTATTATTTGCTTTCAAGTAAACTTGGTTATGATAAGGCTTGTAAGTCACAGAATTGTTGCGGTATTTAAAGAAGCTGTTTATATATTGCACGCGCACACACACACACGTTCTTCTTTTTGTTCTTCTTTTCAGTTCCAGTTAAAGTGGCTTGCCTCTTAAGCCGCTATGTCAACAACAATTCTGTCAAGGTCTTCTAACTTCCTTTGAACTGTAGTCACAAAATCAAAGAAACAGAAGGAAACCTGAAGTCCCACTTCAGGGACAATGCACATAGGAAGACCATCATATGTACAGACCTGTGGGAAACTCACAACCATAAATTTCCTTGAGGCCCTTTCAAAGCCTCTAAATTAGTGACCACCACCACATTTTGTGGTAGAAAATCCTATAGCATTCAACAGAAGAAGAGATAAGTTGCAGAAAGTGCCTGCCAGAGAAACAGTTGCTTCTTGCTCAGTCCTAACCATATATTACAGAGGAAAGCAAAAGCAGAACAGCTGTCACATCTGCACAGTAGATTTAAAGCACTCTTAGGCCACTTCAACAGTTATGGCTTTCCCTGAAGAATGCTGGAAAGCAAATTTTGTTAAATGTGCTGACAGTTGTTAGGAGACCCCTCAGAGGGCCCAGTTCACAGCACCCATAACAAACTGTGTGATTTTGGGGAGGAAGCCATGGCAGTACAAGTGGTATAAGAGGGCTTTAAATATATGGTGTGGATGTGAATAGGAACTATACTAGTTTAGGGTAAAATCCTCCCCTTTGCCGTTAAATATTATGGGTACATCCTGCAGTGCTTACAGTGGGTAAGCATGAGCATGCGAAAGTACATAAAGAGGGCACTGGCTTAGCAAATTTATATATTTTACTAATTTCGAGCACATCTTTGTATTATTGCTGTTTCCGCTGCTGTTTGCAAACTGAAGAGGGAACAAATTGATGTGCAAATTACTTAGGCGAAGCTTAGAGTGTTTTTCGCCTCTCCTAGGAAGCAGATTATTGTAAAGCAGGAAAATATGAAAGTACATAGATGAGGAATCTGAAATGTATGAATTGGCAAAGTCCAGATCAAAGAAAGAAACTGGGTCATAATTCTGAAAAGTCCTATTCATTTATTGTCTCCCATATATAAAGCTTAAACCAACTTGTTCAAAAATGCTAGTTGACAACATTTCAAAAGATTTTCCCATTTCTAATCACCCGTTTTGAAAAATGAAATAAAGAAAAATACAGGATTGGCAGACGGTAGATGGCTAAATTAATTATTTTAGCAAAAACACTTCGCTGAGTTGATGCAAAGACAGCAGCTTGCAGAAATACAGAACTGGAAATAAAAAAAAGTGTTTGAAAGCCATCCTGCAAATTGTCTTTCCTGACACCTAAGGATATTGCTGATGTTTCCATGGCAACTGCTTTTTATTTATTTATTTTTTAATTGTCTGTGCATCTCATTCTGGCTATTACGTTCGCACAACTAAAACTCGACATTTTGTGTTTTTTGTTTCTTTGATGTACAGCTTTGGCAGCCTACCACCTTTTGTCATTTTCCATATTTTTCAGGGCTTTGGTGGTCCACTGTTCTTTTTGTGCTTCACACTTTATTTATATGGCAACAAAGAAGGAGCAGCATGTTTTCATATGGTAATTTTGCCGTTTCAGATGCAAACAAGATGCAAGGCCTTGACACCACTCTGCTCAGTGTTTCTCCCATACAAACACACAGCACTTTGATGGCTGTCACATAAGAGGACTGATAAATGCTAAGCATGGTAATGTTACACCATGTGTCTCCATTCATTAGATATTGCTGAGGATGTGGGTTTTGACATCAAGGCACTATGATGCAGAGGCAAATCCAGGTTTGCTCATGAGTGTCCATCCATCAGGGAACTGATGATTATGGCTTTCAGATTAGTTTACCTGTAGAATATGAGCACATGGCAGTTTGTGAGCACGTTTGTTGCCACCCCATTTTGCATGTTCAGGTGTACCCTTAAAACATCTCACTTGTCCACCTACTAAATTTAATATTCAATGGGAACTCAAAGGACAACCAGCCCAATCCCTTTCTGAAGGAGCAAACCTTCAGCTGCATCTTCCCATCTAGCCTCTGCTTAAAGACCTGCAACGAAGGAGAATCTAGCACCGTAAAAGGCAGCCTGTTCCACTGGTAAACAGCTTTTATCACCAGGAAGCTCTTCCAAAGCTTTAGTCAAATTCAGATTTTCTTGTTGTTTGAAACCTTTGGAGACCTGTTAGGATATTGATGTTCTGTTCCACATAAACAAATGTGTGAAGCTGTTGTATGTCACATGTCTGTTTACATTCCAGCACAGCTTGCTGGGAACTTCCCTTTGTGTATAGCTTTTGCCTTTTGCTTCTTGCTCTTGGACATGAAGGAGAGCAGACATGTTTTCTTTGTCCTGATCTACGCTGAATAAACTGCTTGCAAATATGCTTTACATATGCCTCTGTCTACCCTTCCATTGTGAAGAGTTTGTTATCTCTGCTGGCTTGCATGCTCAGCTTCTGAAAGGCTTCTGAAGCTCTGAGTCACAGTTTTGATGGAGAACCAAGGACTGGAGTTTGACCGGCAACTGACTGGTGGGCTGGAGTCAGCTGGGGGTCTGCCAATTGCGTCCCTTGGACGCATCGCAACAGGACCTTCCCTCTGAAGCACAGATAGAGTGAGGCACTCCAGATATTGTTGGACTACAACTCCCATCTTCTCTGACCACAGGCCATGCTAGCTGCGGATGCTGGGAGTTTGAGTCCGACAACACCTGAAAAGCATCCCGGGTGGGTAGGAGGTGAAAAGTGTCAAGTTGCTCGTAAGCCAGAGAGTGAGATTCTGTGGGTCTAGAGTGGACTTTGGGGGAGTGGCAGAGGGGAAGTGATCAGGCTCCAGAGGCAAGAAATGGGACGGGAAAACAATTTTGTTGTTTTAGTTGGTTGGATGGCCTATTTAACCAAGTATTTTGTGAAATTGGAAATCTAATTGGTCTCCTCACTGATGTTTATTTTATTTGCTTTGTGATCATAGAAATGTATAGCTGGAAGGGACCGCAAGAGTCATCTAGTCCAACCCCCTGCAACGCAGGAATCTTTCACCCAATGTGGGGCTCAAACCCATGACCTTGAGATTAATAGTCTCATGCTCTACCGACTGAGCTATGATGGAGTTGCTAATCTGTTTATGTTACTTATTGGAATTGTTTCTATGAATCCTGTAATTTTTATATATCCCTACTCCCAGCCCGTATATCTTCATTGCTTTGTTTCATTCTTCTCTGCTCTGGGACTGAAATACTCAATGAATATAAATACTACTACTGCTGTACTATTAGTAGTAATAACAAAAACATCTGAATTTCCTTATCGTCGCAACTGTGTTCCAGTTTTCTATATCCATCTTAAACTATGGTATCCAGAAATGGACACAGTGAGATGTTACCAAAGCAGAGTAGAGTGGTAACATTACTTCTTGAAAGCTAAATTTAAAATTAAATATAAATTGAATTTTTGCGTGGATTTTCTTTTGTATCTAGATATTGCTGTAAACCTCTTTGGTATTTTATATGACATAGCAGTGTATACTTTTTTTTATAAACAAATATGTTAATGGACAAGAAGTGAAGACTCTAGCACTGTTGCAGGAGAACAGCTTGTCTCCTTGCAAGATCATGAGGGTCCGTCTCCAGCCCAAGTGATATTTAAATAGCAGATATCAGTGATGATATAGTGTGGATATCCATGCTGATTTCTTTTTCTTTTTTCAGAGACATTTTATGGAGAACCTATGGCCTTCCAGCTATCAATACCTGGAGCACTACAGACCCAGATCCTTGCCCCACACTACATCCCGGTGTTCATTGGTTCTTAAATTGGGCGCAACAATCGGACCTTCATCTCTGTACCCTTGTAGTCAGGGAATCATGTACCATTCGCCAAGCACAGGAAATAGCCTTAATGTAGAGAAGCAATGTAATAAAGCTAATAGCAAATAATCCTCATTTGGTGCAGTTCCAGTTTTTTTGGGGGGTGGAGGGTGGGGGGTTGCAGTGAGAAGTGGAAGCTCCCTTTTCTTTTTAAAATGAACTCTTTACACAGTAATTGCTGGAAAAAGCAGAATGTCCTTAAAAAAAAGATTATGTGATCATGCTGGCTTAATGCATTGTGCTGAATGAAAAGTGCAGCATGTTTACAAGATGGATTTATGGTAATGACGCACATCGGCATTCATGGAGATCTCTCTTCCGCTATTGTGTTATTCTGTAATACTTCATGTTGCCCCCAATACAGCAGCTTGAATCCCTCCTATAATGCATACGAAGGGTGTTTTTTTGACACAAACAACACATGACACTCCGTTTGTCTCCAGTAAGATTATATGCTACAAAATTCAGCAATGGAGTCTTCTGTCTAGCTATTTTACTTATCCGTGACTAGGGATGGAAGAATAGGTCTATTTT
Organism: Podarcis cretensis; assembly: GCF_951804945.1. Lineage (NCBI taxonomy): Eukaryota > Metazoa > Chordata > Lepidosauria > Squamata > Lacertidae > Podarcis > Podarcis cretensis. Next base: position 68,444,538 of record NC_137170.1, on the reverse strand, counting down.
AGTTCAGTTTCAGTTTCTCATTTTTTCCAAGCTCAATTTTCAAGATCGGTTTGCTTTTGGGGGGTGGGGGAGTATGAGTGGTCATGAAAATTCACCATCATTATATAGTGCACACACTGCCTAATGTACACATTGTTGCAGAACAGCGTTCCTAAAATATCATCCATTCTTGTATTTCATAAGGTATTTTGGAAAGCGCAGATTAGGTGAATTTGCGCTGAAATGTGAACTGAATCAAATTTCTCCTCCATCCCTGCATATGGCATTTGTAATCTGCCCCATACCAAAGTTCTCGGGATGGCTTAATAAACAAGCAAAAGAAAACTTAAAAGGGATGGAATTCCTATATAAATACAGAAAAACAACAAAATGGAACGTGCCACACCCTAATAATAATAATAATAATAATAATAAGCAGCACCATGTTATTTAAGTTATTTTAAACTCTTTGAAAATAAGAAATAAAAGAAAAGAAAAGAAAAGAAAAGAAACATTTTGCCTGTAAGGTGAAAAGCTACTTGTAGATGTGAGATTTTTATCAGGAAGACTTGGAAGTGTTAAGAAGCTCTCACTCATGCAGGCTTTCTATATTAGATTATAGATTTGCAGCCCTAACTTGTAAAGAAGAACTACATGGTTCCATGCGACTGGGCATCCCTAATTGCTTGCCCTGAAATAACTTTTTGTCCAAACATGAATGTAACACAAACACAAAATGTATGTTAGCCAGAATACGTATTTGCAAAAAGCCTCTATCCCACTATCTATCCCACATTAACAACAATTACATGAGAAAGACCAATTTGCTTGTTTTCTTTTTCTGCACCCTCCAAGAACAAATCATTTAGCACCTTTCAGAGCCTCCCACTCATTCCCCCCACTTGCTCTCACAAGGCACGATAGACAAGTCTCGGCACTGCGCATGGTAGGCTAGACACTTTCAAGGATCTTGCCCACATTACAGGGCCAAAACAACTGAAAGAGTTCCTACCAAACCTGACCCAACAGTTCTCTGTACAGCTCCTCCAGAATTATATTAATAGTGCTACATAGGAAGCTTGATTTTACTAAGTCAGGCCATTGGTCCATCAAGCCCAGCACTGTCAACACTGACTGCCAGCATCTCTCCAGCGTTTCAGGCAGGAAGCCTTTCCCAGTCCTACCTGGAGATGCTGGTGATTGAAACTGGGACCTTGGGCATGCAAAGCAGATGCTTCGCCACTGAGCTATGGCCCTTCCTCAGTGTTGAGTGCAAATGTGAGCAACTTCACCCTTAAAATACACTTAAGCTCAGCTCAGCACAACAGACGTCTGAGTGTTCCAAAACCTGTACATTTGGGCTAGATTTCAACTGCCTGTTAACCTTAGGAATAGCTTTGCTGGATGGCAAGTTGAGGATACAATGGTGAAAGAGAAGTTTTATTCACTACCATCACTGTCACACAGTAAGCTTACGTCCTCCCTGCTTCGTTTCCTAATGCTCCCCTGAAAAGCAACCCAGATTCCACAGTACTGGAGAGGGCACTTCACGTCGGGGTCACCAGATGTAGGAATGAAAATCACGACAGACGAGCAGTGGGTGCCATGTGGAGCGTCTGCCGGGGAAACCCCGGGAACTCTCTTTTATTGAATATTGCAAACATTGCCACAGGTGTGCTTGTGGCTGATTGGTTGATACAAACACAAAGAAACTCATTGCCTATTGGTTAATGCAAATGCAAGGCGGGGATTACATGTGAGAGGTGAGAATTACATGTGAACATTAATCACCGATAGATTAAAGGCTGGGAAGCGAGGTTGGAACCAAACAGGCATGAAACCTCCTAACTAAATTATAACTAAAGATTGATATAGCATAAAACAATTACTAATGATTGATCATAACATGAAAGAATACAGTAATCAAGTTCTATAGATGTGCTCGGCTATGCATGGAGAACAGGTCAACATGAACTTTAAGATGAATTGAGCAAAGGAAGGAATGTCTTGGTGTTTGGAACAGGTCTGTACAGTGTGTGCAGAAACAGGGAAAAGATCATTCCCAGAATGCAAGAGAAAAGAAGCAATGCTTCCCCATAATGCATCAGTTACGTGCAAAGGGAAAACATATGTGCAGAAGGAAAACTTCCCTTGTGCAGAAGGAAAACTTCCCTTGTGCAGAAGGAAAACTTCCCTTTACACTTCAGAGCAATTGGCCCTTTCCATCTCACCGTTCCATGATGAGATCAGGGCCTCTGAAGAACCAACAGCCACAGCAACCAGAAAATCCCCCCAAGAGTTCATGAATCCACTGGATTCCATATATTACTGGGGGCACCGTTACAGCCATTCCAGACTTCAGTTAAGTTGGGTCTGAGTCCATAAGGAAATGTCCATTCATCTATTAGTACAGACAACCATCAGTTTTTCCACCCATTCCTGCTGCCAGCTACCATTTGGAAGACTTTATAGCTATACAAAGGTAAAAGACCTCTGACAGTTAAGTCCAGTCATGAATGACTCTGGGGTTGTGCACTCATCTCGCTGTATAGGCCAAGGGAGCCAATGTTTATCCACAGAAAACTTCTGGGTCATGTGGCCAGCATAACTGACGAAACCAGAGCAGCGCATGGAAACGCCGTTTACCTTCCCACTGGAGTGGTACCTATTTATGTACTTGCACTTTGATGTGCTTTCGAACTGCTAGGTTGGCAGGAGCAGGGACCGAGCAACGGGAGCCCACCCCGTCGCGGGGATTCGAACTGCCGACCTTCCGATTGGCAAGCCCTAGGCTCAGTGGTTTAGACCACAGCACCACCTGCGTCCCCTATAGCTATATGTCAACATTAAAATCAATTTAATATTAACATGTGGGTTGATTCTTTCTACCATACCGTGGACCATCGATATATGAAATCCAGTTTGATTCTGGCACCCTGAATAGATAAAGCTAATTTATATGAGTTGGCTAAATCATTTCCTTTACAGTACAAACTGTACAAAATACCTCTTTTGCTTATTCCCTTCTTGTTGTGATGCCCATAGATCTCTCTTTCCTGCAGCCTTCTAGAATTGTCAGGCAGCTTTCTAACATCACTGCCCTGAATTCTAATGCTGTCTCATTCTCCCATTTTCAGGCTTTGCTTTCTGAGTCATTGCTTGGTGTGAAGCTTCCTCTAGATGTCTGTCCCAGGTCCAAATGAGAACATTTATATGAAGCTGCAGTTTAAGTCCCTGAGTGGGACTATGCAAAATGATCTGTAAGATAACTGGTCAGAACAGTGAAGATTCATTGGCTGCTTCTATTCAGAATAAACACAACGGGTACCAGAGCAGATGAAAGAAAAGTGCTGGAAGGCCAGAAAATGTAACGAAGTTTCAGGCAAAGACCAATACATTAGCATGGATTAAAATGTGATTATATGTAAAACAGCTTAGGAATCATACTGGGTATTACACAGGCATTTTACTGAGACTCTAAGTGGAATGTGAAATACCACTGACATATTGGGTCCAGTTCAGTTCTGGTCAATACTGTTTTGTGTGTGACTAATGCCAGAAAGTTCAGGCGTGGGCATGAAATAATTCCATAAAACACCCAGTGTTCCTTACACGCAGTAATAAACACCCAATAACCATGAAATCATAATTAGAATCAAGGAAGGCCTTCCTCTGTTTCCTACAAAGAGACAGCCAGCTGCTGCTAAACTAACTAAAGAGATTGTTTTGCCTGGGGAAAGGACATATCAAAGTAATAGACAGATTAGTAAGGTAACACTCCCACATTCACAACATATACTCCCCCAAATACAAAAGTGATGTATTCATTCTAGTTTGCAACTTGGATTTGGGCATTTGTGCTTGCCAAACATGGGGAAATCCTGAGGGAGTGGGCTACATATATATACGGATATAGCCTCTCAACAAACACCCAGGAGCTGAATTTGTAAGCATGTAAGGAGAGGAAAATGTAGTTTATAGTAAAAGCTTGAATTTCTGAAATGAATTTTCAGGCATCATCCATGAAAACTGTCCCTCCCTCCTTCCTACACTTGGTTGCTTAATTCTATACTTGGCCAGATCAGACTCTAGCAGTGGCCAATGCTAACTGGGCTCAGATCCCATTTAAAGATGAAAATCGTCCATTATTTCTTCCATTACAGGACTGAATTAAGCCTTATTAAAATCCAAGGAATTATTTCCTTTGGGTCACCCAGTTTGCAACAGCCCACAAAGCCAGCCTCTATATTCACACTCAGTCCTGAATATGGCAATAATTCGCTTCTATTGTGAAGAAATGAGAGGCATAATTGCAGGACGATCATTCCGTAATTGCAATCCAGGTATTCTCAGTTCCTAAATCATGCTTGCTAGTGCATGAATAAGCCCTGGGGACTGAAGTCAATTTGTGTTTTGTTCACTGCTGTCATTTCCTATATTGATGGACTGAGGCAGTAATGGAGTAATGTAAATGTTGAGCAATTAAAAATGTGAGGCGGTAGAAAATGCTCTTGGCTTGTTCACCAGAAATCTGACAGAAATGATTACATTTTTATTGTCACTGCATAGCCAGATTGTTTAGGCTCATGCATTTTTATCTTATCTGTAAATATACTGTATAAATTTGAAAGACAACAGATTGTATCCTATCAAGTGCAAAAGAATGAAGGCTATGATTGTGTGTGTGTAAAAATTCCAGTACTGTTTCATCTTCCTTGCAACACGGCAGTCTTGCAAATGTTCAGAATGTGATGAATTTGGGAAATAATATTATATCTATACTTAAACTTCAGTTGGTTTCAAACTGGCTTAGCGGTCAGACTTCTATCTCCTTTATAAATCCCTGGGTGATATCAAAAGGTAATAATACTCAGAGCAGACCCATTGAAGTGACATCAGTCCACCAATTGCAAGTGGTCTGCAATGCCTATGACTAACACTGGATTATCTTCTTGATATAGTTACTTGTTTCTTAAATTTGATTCCTGTATTTTGCCACAGCAGCTCATGGCTGCTGAGGGTAATAAATAAAGCAATTTATGATGTGTTTTCAAGACAGCTTGCAGGTCAGAGGCACGTCTAAAGAAAAATCCCAATGCCTGCAGATCAAAGGGGGCTAACCAAGGCCTCCCTCGTAAAAAGTTCCAGAACGGAGAAGACCCTCTATCAAATTAACTCTAACTGCGCTTCAGTGGCTGGTAGAACAGAGAGAAGGGCCTTTCCTGAGGATCTACAAAACTAGACAGGCTGCTATGCTGAAATCCTGTCTCTAGGGCTAACCAAACATTTCTTTTTCTAGCCCCTCACCACCTACCATGACTTTATACATAACTCTCCCTTTTAACTTGCACTTTCTTCCTGTTTTTGTCACAGTGTTGCTCAGTAGCATGTGGTCATTAGATTAGAGGGATTAGGCTAGTCTCCAAAATGTTCCCCTGGTATCTCCTTCCCAAAGCCTGGGAAGCTTCTGCCTGGCTTAGGGAGGGAGACATGATGATCACGCACGCAATGTCAGGACCATAGCTGTCAATGTTTCCCTTTTTTAAAGGGAAATTCCCTTATAGGATTCCTTGCAATTAAAGGGGAAAGTAGACAGCTATGGACAGGACATCACATGTGTGACATCATCTCCCTCCCCCCCAATCACAAGCTGGCGCCTCTGGACCTAACTGTGCCCCTGTGACAAATTTCACCGCATGCCACTGGGGTTGCTATCCTTCATGTTCTTGGTGGATGAAATAATCTATCGGAGAATTCCTAAAACCCTCAAAAAGAAACAATTCCCAGGGGTGATTATTCAGAGCAGGCCTGCCCTAAACATTAGTACTGTGTGTCCCCCTATTAAGTGCATGCCATATATGGGGCGTTTCCATAGAGTCACATACTCAAGTCTAAATTTCTTCTTAAGGATTTTTGAGACATTTATTTTATTAGTATGTTTATTTTAGAAAAAAAATCCTGAGGGAAATGGAGTGCAAGCGTCATTTGCATGAGATGTGCACTCCGCCACATTTCTAAAATGTTTTAATGAGTCGCTGTGGGACTATATGGATGCTTTCATCTTTCATGCTATGTGAGAAGCTGCGGACTATATCTTTCGAATCCTGCCACACAGGAACGCAGCACATGTCTGACAGCGATTATATGTTGCACACAGGAGCAAAAACAGCACTTTGAGAAGCACCAAGAGATTAAATGTTGTACTGCATTGTTAAACGGTAGTTCTTACCCCCCTAGAAATCAGTGGGAGTAAAGAAAAAAAGCCTGTGATAGGATTTTGAGAAGCTATCGAAAGCACAGTGTGCCCAGATCTGGGACGAGAGATTGCCAGACTGCTGACCGAAGACACTTAGAGGAACAGAATGCCTCCAAGGCCTGCCATCTTTCCCATCTTGAGTGCATGGCTCAGGTATGCACACCTTGAAGAGCCTCGGGGCTATGAAGTTGTATGTTGAAACCTGTCTCAGTAATGGCTGCTGTTTCCTACAGTTGGTGCTTCCAAAGAACTGGCTGCTTGTTGTTTTATTTACTAATATCTGACTGCACATGGAGATTTGATCACATCTGGTTTAGATATTTTGACCATCAATAACATAGGTAGTTGCTTTACATTGGGTCTTGCCCTAACTGACAGTGACTTCTCCAGGGCTTCAGGGGAGGATGGGGGATTTCTGGATATGCCAGAAACTGAAGATGGGACCTTCTGCACACAGTGTGGATGTTCTGCCACTGAACTACAGCCCTTGATATTGATGACAGTGGTACCTCTGGTTACAGACGCTTCAGGTTACAGATGCTTCAGGTTACAGATGCTTCAGGTTACAGACGCTTCAGGTCTCCGCTAACCCAGAAATAGGGTTAAGAACTTTGCTTCAGGATGAGAACAGAAATCGTGCTGTGGCAACAGGAGGCCCCATTAGATAAAGTGGTACCTCAGGTTAAGAACAGTTTCAGGTTAAGAACGGACCTCCAGAACGAATTAAGTTCTTAACCCGAGGTACCACTGTATAATGAACTTAAAAGATCCTGTTTCCCACATTGACCAACCAGTTGGCTATTAGAAGCCCAAAAGGCAAGGCATGAGGAAAGCAGCCCTCTGCAGTTGCGCTCTCTAGCAACATGAAAAACATTCAGAGGCCCACTGCCGCTAAGCCGGAAAGTAATATAATATATTGATTTCATGACTAGTAGCTTATATTTGTGGGAGTTTAGATGTGGAGTTAGGATCTTAGGAGCATCACGTTTCACTTGATTACATTTATCTGTGTACCACATTTTAATGCCCATTTACCCAATTTGGAGAGACACTTTTTAGAGTGCCATTAAATCCCATTTTTGTTTTTACCACCCTGAATAAAATGGTGTCATTGGCAAATTGGCCACATCCCTCACTGACTCCGGGTAATTTTTGAACAAAAAATGCACACTTCTCAATATTAATCCTTTTGGGATCTATCATGAGAACTGCCCATTTATTTCCCCAGCTTCCTCTTCTCTAGCCAGTTACCTGTTATCTTTACCAGATGTGTTACCGTAAGTTTGCTGAGGTGTTTTCAGTGAGGAACTCTGTTTGTGAGATCGCCCCTATCTACCTGTTCGTTGAATTCAAAAAATGAAATGTAAGTTACCTTTGCAGAAGCCACGTTGATTAGTTTTCAACACATCTTTAAGCTAACTGGCCTTTAAGTTTCTGCATCCCCACTGAAAAATGTTGTTACATTGGCACTGGGGTATGGAAAGACATTGGTCTTTTCAACTCTGGAAGACAGCAGCTGCTTGCTCTTCCCAGAAGCCCAGCCATGTAGCTGTTTCCAGGTGATGATGGCTGTACCAAACTAATACTGGAGGAAGAGGAGAAAAAGCTACACTGTAGACCAGTAACTGTGACCTGCAGCAGTTGTCTTGATAGTGAAGTTCTACTAGAAAGCTAGTGTGGGGAGGGATGGAAGTTACCTCAGAGGAAGAAACAGCAGCAATCTGAAAGCGTCCCAGATGTGTGTGTGTTTCCTATAATTGCATAATGGTGATAGCCAAAAGGCCAAACGGAGCTCCACACTCTGTGTCACTTTTATCTGTGAACCACCCTGAGACCTCCGGGTACAGGATGGCATATAAATTCATAAATAAATAAATAAATAAATAAATAAATAAATAAATAAATAAATTTATCAGTGCAATCATGGCTGCATGACTAAGTTGGTGCCTCTTTGTAGTGGAAAAAGACTCCACATGAATGCTACTATTTTAAGCTTTTGAGCTCTACTCAGCTTAATGAGCATGCTGTTGAGTTATATAATTTGGAAATAGAGTGCAATGGAACTTGCTCCCAAGTAAGTGTATCTAGGACTGCATCTTAGGACTGCAGTGCCAGCAGGGGTTGCCTTAGCTAAATCTTTTCTCAATATATATCAGTGTCTAGTTACTTAATGGGTCTGCTTCAAGATTTTGCTTTTAAAAAACCCCAAATATTTATTACAATGTCATATAGGGAAAAAAAGTCACTTGCCTGAAAGGAGATGGAAAAACCCACCCTGCTTTGCATCCCTACAGTCTGCATTATTAAATGCATGCAGATTGTTTTGATTTAGGGATGGGAGTTTTCTTTTATTTAGTGGCATGTTCACTGATTCAGATCACAAATTCACAGTTCTCATAAAAACAGGCACATCTTCAGCTGTTTCAAATTCAATTTCATGCAGGACGAGATTGTCTTGTCTCCAATTAGCATCCCATTGTGAAGTGCCCATCATTTTGATTTATCATTTCAAGGCGGTAATTTTCATACTGCATCTAAGATGATTATTCAGAACAACACTCTTAATAAATGTTGTCATCCACTTTATCACTGTGGTTAAATAGATGTAGGAACTTTGGTGAAAAGTGCAACATATTTTTAATATGTGAAAGGTTCCCCGGTATAAAACATGGCACTGCTTCTTAGCATCCACTCTGTCATTCTTTCTTTCTTTCTAAAATTAAAAGCATTTTTATAAGGGTCATACCTAATTGAGCATATACTCTTGTGCCTTGATTAGCTCCAGAGTTATTTATATAGTAGGTATTATTACATTTACAATAAATTAATGTTTGCTTGATGTGCTTTGCTTGATTATAAAATTTACAACCTTTTAATAATTTCATTTATGTATTTGGAAAGCATTAAATATCTCCGCCTCAAATGCTTAATTAAATGAGATTTAGAAATGCAAAAAAATAGCAACTGCATTCAACTGCTTCTTTCCAAGTATGTTCTTCCTCTTGTTATCTATCAACTATATGGGTAAGAGCCAGAGTTTATTTTCTTATAACAATCAAGTTACAATTATATTCGATGCTAGTAATTAGGTGTACATTAATAACTAAGAACTCCAGAGAAGGATGTGCATCTCCATTCACATGAAAGATCTACACCAAATTCTTCAATGGGTCTACAATGAGCATCAGTGCTTATCCACATGCAAATTTGCACCAGCTACATCCTTGTGACCCTGAATCAGTTCAGGGGTCTCCCTTATTGGATAATATCTTATTGGATCCTTATTGGATCCTGCAAAATGTTGCAGTGCACACTCACAGCCTGGAATGCTCCTGTTCAGCATTCCAGGCAGCCATGCTTCAGGATCCTATAAACTGTTAGAAGCTCAAGAAGGGTATCCTAATCCTAGTTTTTTGTTCTTATTTGTTTTATTGACACTTTCATTCCATGACTACTGAGTATGCTCAGTCCACACTGGTCTAGGTTTTGTTTCTTTATATTGTCCTCTTAGGTTATATATTTGTACTTTGGCAAAACTTGGGTGTTCCCAGAGCATGCTGAAACCTCTTTCATGTTCCTCAGTGGTCCGATTTTGGCTCTAATCCTGTGTTGGCAGCCCCCACTGAGTTTACTATTAGAGAGAGTAGTTCTAAAACAATCAAGACACTCAGCAGAGATGTAACCTTAAATGTCTTGGTTAAATAGGCTAACAGTCATTTTCCCTATTTGAAAGAATGGTCATTGTAATATTCTCTTTAGGCCAGGAAACTGCAGTTAAGGCAATATATTTATTTACCGAGATATAAGAACTTGTTATTTCCTATTAAATAATCCTCTACCAGGTCCAGCCTGTATAAAGCTCCTTCTCAGCATCCAGGCATGTGATTAATATCCTCTTACGAGACATCCTTTGGGAGCTGCTCTGAAACCAGTGGCGACATATACTACAATTATAGTGTTGAAATATCATTCATGCAGGTGCTATTTTGTGCACTGCAGATCAGAGCCCGGTACCACAAAAAGGATAAGGGAAACAATGATATAAAGAGTGGGGAAATACAAGCTTGGAAGCATGGTGGTTGTCAATGTCAGTTACTGTACTGTTGTTGTTGTTTAGTTGTTTCATCGTGTCCGACTCTTCGTGACCCCATGGACCAGAGCACGCCAGGCACTCCATGTCTTATTCTTTGATGTTATGGATATTATGACTTCAATGGTGTTATGTAAAAAATAAATAGTAGTAATAATTAGCACCTTATATCTGAGAAAAGAAGCTTATGCAGTCAAGATGGGTCTGGATTTGATCCTTTCAGAAACTCGTTCCCCAAAGGAGTAGACAGTGCTTTTTTTCCTGGGGGTACTTAAGGGTACACAATACCGACACCTCTCCCATCCCCCAATGTGAAAAGTGTGCCACTTACAGTAACAACTTCATGGTGAGTATCAACACCTTTTTTATTTTAAAGCACTGGGGGCATATCAGGTCTGCCAAAGTGTTCCAATATCCTCCCAAGTCTTTGCTTCTTTTTCTTTCCTCTGTCTCCCATATTTTTGTTTTGTTTTTGTAGAGTAAAGCCTGAAGGAGCCTGAACACTAGTCATTCTACCTCAGAAGATAAATTTGAAACTGGATGTCCAACTATAACTCCCATCATCCCAGATGCTATGCTGGCTAATGGGAGTTGTAGTTCAAAATATCTGGGCAGCACCAGATTAGGGAAGGCTACTCTTGACAATACGATGGAAACCTCTGGTGGTCCATTGCAGCAAAGGTAGCCCTTCTGAACTGCAGATTTCCTGAAAGCTTGAAAAACATGGTTAAGGCTGCTGTACCCATTTAACTGAGAGTAAGGCCCACTGAGCAAAACAGGTCTGAGAAGACATGGAGAGGATAGCGCTGTGAGATAAAATATGTCCAAGAAGACAATGCTGGAGATAAGTTGTGCAAATCAGGTCAGAAGCCTGAAGTAGAATAATTTGAGGCTGGTGTCAGTGACACCCTTGTATTGCCTTCAACAGATCAGAAAAGCTGATGATTTGCTGTGAATAGCAATAGTGCGAAAAAGCCAAACATCACATTTTTTCAACAGAAATATTTTGTACAGTCAAAACTGTGACACAACAACTAATCTCTATTATAAGCCTCTGTTACTAATAAAAAGAGTTTTCTCAAACTCATTAATCCTTGAGATGTCTGTGTCCCTCCACAGCAGCCCACCACAGTAAATAGTTTTGGCCCCAATAAAGCTAATTAAAAACAAGTGATAAACCAAAGGGGGAAATATTTTGGAAAGTGTTTGAACAAGCAAAGCACAGAGTAAAGTTTAAATGTGCTGAGGTTTACTGCTAAAAGAAAACATTTGCCAAATTTATGATTGGGGGAAGGGAGCAAAGAGGCAGGAGAGCAGAGTTAATGAGTTAAGGCATGCCAAATTTGAACAGCAAGTTACCATATTTTTTGCACCATAACACTCACTTTCTTCCTCCTAGAAAGTAAGGGAAATGTCTGTGCGTGTTATGGAGGGAATGCCTACGGGTGGCATGCCTACGGATTTTCCTCCTCTAAAAACTACGTGCGTGTTATGGTCGGGTGCGTGTTATAGAGTGAAAAATACGGGTACTTTCTCATATATCCCTCCAACACAGTTAGTAGAAAGGATGACAGACAAGAGTTGAAAGGAGAAGGAAACCTTTTAAACATCATCACCTTGGCTGACATGTTAGATTTTGGAAACACCTGACTGGCCACACTATTGGAAATGGAATGCTGGACCAGATTGGCATTGGTCTGATCCAGAACAAAGGGTCTTATATTAATGTTATTTATATAAACACATGCGCAACACCACACAAAAACAAAAGCTGAGGAAATAGAGAAGAACATCCTATTGGATCAGACCAAGGATCCATTTAATCCAGGCAAATGCTGCTAGGAAACCTGAAAGCAAGGCATGAAGGCAGCAGGCCTTGTATCTCCCAGCAGTTGTTACTCAGAAGTCTCTTGCCTCTGAACATGAGGTCCCAATTTAACTATGGTGGGTTTATAATTAATCAATAATAAAATAATATTTTACATATTATTTGGTACAGGCTTTGGTACAGTGATGGTTTAAAATTGTGGTCAAGCTGCCACAAGTAGCAGTGGCTAAAGACCAAAAATGTTGGTGCCACTGCTAATGGTGGGTCTTATTTGCATGACCTGTTGGAGAATTTCTCCTCCTCCTAGAGAAATTTGACTAATAAAGTCAATACAATGTTCAGCTTTTTTTCTAATTACAGTGGTACCTCGGGTTACAGACGCTTCAGGTTACAGACACTTCAGGTTACAGACTCCGCTAACCCGGAAGTAGTACCTTGGGTTAAGAACTTTACCTCAGGATGAGAACAGAAATCGCACGGCAGCAGCGGGAGGCCCCATTAGCTAAAGTGGTACCTCAGCTTAAGAACAGTTTCAGGTTAAGAACGGACCTCCAGAACGAATTAAGTTCTTAACCCGAGGTACCACTGTACAGTTTCCTTTTTAATGTCTCTTTATTGAGAAGTTCTTTCCTCCCAGAAATTAAATGTGGCTGATGGACTTTCTACCAAATTCCCACTCTCAGAGATTTCGAACTTGATAGTACTGAGGTCATTCTTCCTCAGTGGTTTGCCAACACTCCTATCTCTAATGATCTCTCTAAACAACTCCTGGGCACCACTCTGCAGTGAACTCCCTCATCCTTTCTTGGCCTCCTCTATTCAAAAGCACAATAATGGAACATATCCCCCAAATTGCCAAAAATATTCACAGCACAAATGTGAGCATAAACAAAAATTAATGACCAATTATCATAATATTTTCTCTTTCTGATTGTTTTCTTCCCCTTAACTCAGATCAGGGAGGAGATAGTGTTCCCCCAGTGCTGCATTACATGTTTGGTCTGGCAGAAGAGAAAAAAGACTCTGGAGAAAGAGATAATGTAGCACAGCTGGTTTGATAATTCTAGAATGAAAATTTGTCAGCAAGCCAAAGAGAATCTGCAGAAGAGTATGGCTGAATCCTTAAGTCCAGATGTCAGAAGAAGCAGAGGTCCTCTGGTCCAGACATTAAGTGGCATCAGACAAACTTCTCTTCTCTGGTGGAAGAAACAGCACAGGCAATTCTTCCAGACCCTTCAAGTGTCCCTATTTACAGAAGCCATCCTGGTTTCTGATTTGATCCCAGAATGTCCCACTTTTCCTTAGGACCTCCCTATTTTCATTGGAGGGTATGGAATTATGAGACTCCCGAGCCAGGGAGCTAAGTAACCATTAGAAGACATCTGAAGGCAGCCCTGTATAGGGACGTTGTTAAATGTTTAATTATGCTTTTATATATGTTGAAAACCACCTAGAGTGGCTGGGGTAACCCAGCCAGGTGGGTGAGGTATAAATAATAAAAATATTATCATTACTATGGAATAGGACATCCATTTTTTCATTGGGGAAATGTTGGAGGCTATGCTCTTCAGAAGAACAGCAGAAGAAGTGGGGCCACTTCTTCATCCCAGGTGACAGTGTGAGACACTGTTTGGTTTGGAATGCTAAGTGGCAGCTAGCGAAACTAACAAGGGTGTTTCAACCGAATAGGGGCATGCAAGATCTCCTCTAAAATAAAAGTTTTTATGTTCCATAGACAGTGTGATTACTACTACATGGTTGGGGCCACCACATGTCTGCTGTAAACCAGATTCTAATTTCACACCACCATTATAGGCCTGGCAGTGCATGCAGTAACAGAGAGCGCATTTATCTTCCAGATCCATGTGGGAAGCTAAATGCAGACATTTGGAGCCACCACATGTACCCAATCACCATCATGATTAAATTGAACCTAAGCCAGTTAAGTAAGAGCTATTAGTCTCAAAAAGGTGGCTGCCTTTTTGCATCTCAAAGTGAGAGAAAGCACTCTAGCCCTCATTTCCATAGCAGAAACGTACTTACCTTAATTCATCCAATAAGCTCACCAATTTCACTTAAAAAACTATCTGAAAACAAGCTTCTGGTGGCGACCGGAATTACTGACTCAAAGAACATTTCCCAGCCTGAGAACCAGATTAGAGGGTAATGATTTAATTGATGGTTGAGTGTGCAGGCGAAATGTATGTACAAAATAATTTCCCTAATTATATCTTTTCAGGGGGCTGCAAGCTCTTATTAATTGGGTTTCAGACAGTAATTACAAACCAGTTGCAGTTTGAGGCACAGTGTAAAGTGGGCCCATGCTGGTTGTCTTGGAGTGAAGAAAATATCAAAACAAACAAAAACATATTGTTTGAGATTGTGATGAAGAAAGGAATTCAAAGCCATTAAGTATTGGAGGGGAAGTAGCACTGCAGGGACGTATGTGCTTTTCTGGTTGGTATTACAGATGAAGAATTTATGGTCATTTATTTAAATTCTTTGGCACAATCCAGTCAAAGTTAAGCATTTTCAAGTCCAGCTAATATAAACAGAAGGGAGTGTGCATGAGCTTAACAGGGGAATCCAAAACATGACTACTTTGAACCTATTACATTCACTGAGACTTACTGCAAGTTATGGGATTGCAGTCTATTTCTCCCATTGAAATTTATGGATTATCTGTGCTTAATTTAATTTAATTTAATTTAATTTAATTTAATTTAATTTGTATCTTACCCTTCCTCACAACAGACCCCCGGGCAGCATCATGCCCATTCCTAAGTAAATGTATTTTGGATCTGAATAGGTTCCTGATGTTTCTCCCTTTTCATAAATTAGAAGCAGAGTGAAAAAAAGAAACACGTCTTTCTGTTGTTTTCACCATTTGTGATCTTTGTTGATGTTTTTGTGACTCTACCTTACAAGAGACAATGATGTTTGAAGGAGACTGGATGCTGTGCTTAATTTGTACCAGTGTTCAATGCCAGAACTTAATCTGAGAATCCATGATGTTAGAAATGGGATTGTTCCCACCTTCACCACAGCAAGGACAAATATGTGACCTGGCTGAGCTGGAGCTGTTGCACCAGTGCTGAGCAGATCTGGGGAACCTGTGATAGTCTGGCAACAGCTGGGGTACCTCAGGTTTTCCAACTCTGTTTTTAGACACTCCATTGGCCATGTCAATTTATGGGGCTGATGGGAGTTGGGGTCCAACACTGGAGTGCCACAGGTTTCCCAGTCCCGGAACTGCTCAGGGCCAGGATCTAGAACAGGCCACGGACTTATGGCATCCTCCCTGGTAGGGAAGATTCAGCCTCCTAACTGGCCTTGGGTCAAGGGACCCAAACTGGGCCTATCAATGCTAGTGCTCCCGAGGGTGGGGAAGGGGTAGTGGTGTCAGCTGTGATGAGGTCCCAACAAAGGACAGTGGGTCTCTTTGTTGTTGCAACTCCCTTAAGCAGGGTGTCACTCAGAGAAGCATCTTCTGATTGTGCCTCAGGGGTATTGTCTCTATTTGTGCTAGAGAACAGGACCTTGATCTCTTGGAAGGGCCATGGTTCAGTGGTAGAGCATCTGCTTTGCATGCAGAAGGTCTCCTGGTAGGCTAGGGAGAGAACTGTCTGAAATCTTGAAGAGACATTGCCAGTTAGTGTAGATAATACGAGATGGACCAATGGCCTCACTCATTGTAGAGCACCATGGTATCGATCCCCACATCTTTAGAGGAGGTCTTGTGAGATCTGGCAGGCCCTCACAGAATGGCAGGAAGTGTGCACAAGTAGTTGCACAATGCATTTCCTTAACTACTGGGTTACCAGAGAGTGGTCTTTACTCCATATAGAGGTAAGAATATTGGAAATTAGGGGGAACAGCTTCCAGATCAGAAGTGATTCCAAACAGACTTGAGCACCAGTATCTCTCCCCTGCCCACAAATTAAACACAGATTGAATAACAACCTTCAATAAAAGATTCAAGATACTGATGTGCATACATTTAGCCTATGAGTATTTCCAAAAGAGCTATGTAGTTCTATTTGAATTGTGTGTCTTCTGTAAGTATGTGGATTAAAGTAATGATTTAGAGATGCATATTCATAGAGATATCTTAGCAGGGTGTTAACTGGAGAGAAAAAGATAACAGAATGGAAAATTAGCCCTTTTGTCTCTGAACAGCTTTGCACCCCAGATATGTATCTCTGTTAAATGCAGAATAAGATCCATTATCCACACTCTGAAAACTTACATTCCTGCATTTGCTCCCGAGACTGCTTCTTTGACTGAATTTGTCTTAGGTTATTACAACAACTAAAAGTGTACGTAAACAGGAAGGATGTGACACATAGAGGAAACCCTAAAGCCATTGATTTAGAGGAGCAGTACTATTAGGGACAGTTTCATAGATATTTGTACCTCCTTTGGCTGGAACAATTGCTAACAGCTTCCAACAAGCAAAGCCTCTCTTGGCAGTGAGGGGTGAAAAATGAATGCTCTTATTTTAGAGCAAAAACAAGAACCGTCTCACTCTGCTCCAGTGCTGCCTTACAGTACATCAGGCAGTTTGGGCTGACAGTGAAATGCAGGAATGAGGTGCAAAGCTTTTTTGAACTTCTTTGAGGTTAGTGCAGTAGTTTTATATGAAGACTGGGGACAGCCAGGTACAAATCCTCTCTTGAAGCGGTCACTATTTTTCAGACTAACACAGAGTTGCTGGGAAGAACTGTGTATGATACCTGAGCTCATTGGAGAGGTTGGCTACAAATGCACTAAATAAATGTTTTCTTTCAACAAACACATTGCAGACATTAGATTGTCTGAATGTTAACCGAGATCCTGGAAACATGGGCTGCAGTCCTGCGCCTACAACAAAGAGGGCACAGAGTGGCTCCAAATTTCTCGGCAGTACTGGAAGCGCTGGCAAGTTGTATGTTCAAATTTATGCAACCTCAATTTAAATCTTTTTGAACAATCAGTTTTCCTACAAGGCAGGTTCACGGTTGTTTTGGGGAAAACATAAATAACAGCAATTTGCAATTCCAAAACATTAAAAGTATTCTAAGTTTTACCACATAAATTAAAATATGTGACCTTCTTGGTGACTCCATGAATGAAATTGAGGCTTGTGGTTTAATTAAATTGGAAATGGCAAACTATTCTATATATAGTCTGTAGATTATTGATCACTGTGTTAAAAGGGCAAATCAGCTCAAAGACAGAGACAAAGGCGATTCTAAATGGTTCCTGAAATGCACTTTTTCTCATTAAGGGACAGGCAAAGTCTCTCTCACACTGCAGGCACAACTTGGAAACATGTCCACAATGGTGACCTACCAGGTACTTAACTACCTCTGCTTTCACAGTCCTAGGCTGACAGAGTTTTTGGGCCCCTGATAGGCTGCCATATATAGGCCGAGTTTGGCTTGGTCCCAGATTGGCCGCATTCAGCTTTGTGGTTCACCGAAAGCCAGTGTGGGGCTGTGGGGTGTCATGCAAGGACTGGGGAGACTGAGGTTCAGATCCCAACTTAGTCGTGAGCTCACTGGGTGACCTTGGCCCAAATGCTGTCCCTCAGACAAACCTACCTCAGAAGCGAGAATAAAACGGTAGAGAGAGACCTGTGTGTGCCCCCTTCAGCTCCTTGTTGGGCAGGCCTTGTTGGCCTTCAGAGTGTTGCAGTTTATCTTGTGGTCTATTGCCTTGTTCAAACTTAATGCTGAACCAGTTTGTGTCAAATCTATCAGGTAAGTTGAAGCAGTTTATTGATAACCGTGATCTATCAGATAAGTACTTAAATAAAGCCAAACCTGTATTAATAAAAGTAAAACATTTAAATGGCAATCATGCAATAAACTGATTTATTTTTGGTGCCTTCATATATCAGGTATGCACAATGGTTTGTGTATCCAACTGAGCCAAGAGAGGATTTCGCAAACAGAAAGCGGGAGGTAGTGAATTTTGTAAGTCCCCCCTTTCTCCTGCAGTTTTCCCCATTACCTCCCATGTTCCATATTCCAGGGGTTCCTGCAAGTGCCTAGGAAAAATTTTTGGGAGGGGACACAGAGAGAAAGGGAATGGAAAGGAACTGCCTTCTCTGCTTTCCATGCACAGAAGCCTCTGCTGGACCAAAGAGCCTTCCATCAGCAGAGGGTCAGAACTGCCCACAACCCAAGGAATTTGCATTGATTTTGATAATGGATGTTGACCTGTATGCATTATATCTGCCAGCTTGTAGTGTGGATATATGCACACTGGGATGAACAATAGTCCTCCTTTTGGGAGGAATGAATGTTAATAAGAAGAGACACTGGAGACAGATAAGCGCTTGAATCTAGAAATCATTTTGGCCTCAGATCACTGGCTCGGGGATCAAGGAAATGAAGGCACTCCTGCTCTTCCTATTGTTCCAATTCAGATTTAACAAATCTGTGTGAGAATAGTTCATGGTGCTTTTTGAATCATAAGCAGCCCTCGTGATCAACCTTGAGAAATTGGAAATAATGGGGCTTCAGCTCAAGACTTCCAGAAGGGTGTGTGTGTGTGTGTGTGTGTGTGTGTGTGTGTGAGAGAGAGAGAGAGAGAGAGAGAGAGAGAGAGAAATGGAAGGGGAGAAATGCCTGCATATTTTATGCAGATTATGTTGCACAAAACATTACCAACATTTACAATATAAACAGAAGTAAAATGGCATTTAGCTAAAGTGCATAACCTTTTCTATTTGTATGGCTTTTGAGAAAAGTCTGAAATATCTTTACTTATTTTCTTATAATAGAAGGAAACCAGGCATTGACAAATGACTTTAGGGGGAGATGGAGCTAGCGGGAAGTGACTTCATCTGTTTATAATTAGACAGGAAAAACAAGTGTATGCTTATGTTTTACCTCACCATCAAATGGGTTATAGATTTTTGTGTGTGTGTTTATTTGTCAAGCCAGAAGCTATATTTATAAATGCTCAGGGTGGACCACAAGAGTGGGCCTTAAAAGGACATGCTTTTCCATGGCAGTATTGGAACACAGTAGGGAAAGGAGCTTACAGAATGGGTGAACTATTCATATGATGCATTCATGTTTATTCATGACAGGAACCTTGTACAAGTCATCCCATGTCTATAAAATATGTCCTATGATAGAAAGACATACAAACAGCTTTGCTGGATCTGGTCAAAGGTCCATCTAGTCATTCTGTTCTCACCGTGCCTAACCCCAGATGCCTACAGGAAATCCACAGGGATGACATGAGAGCAGTAACTTTATCCGCTTGATTCCCTGCAACTGGTATATTGCTTTACTTTTTAATACTATGTATGTTTACCTGGAAGTTAGCAGCACCATGTTTAGTGGGATTTACTCCCAAGTACGTGTGCATAGGTTCTCAGCATTAGTCACCCTGCAATGTCTCTCGGTGAGTAAAAGAAACATGTCTGAGTTTGCTCAGAACGGGTCTGAGTTATTCCCAAATCCTCTTTTCCATGCATGACCACACTCTACCTAAGCACACCTAACAATTTCCCTGAATGACATGTCAAACATTGGCAGATAGAAAGTCAGTCTTACTCATTTAAACAAGAAAATTATACTCTTGTCAATTTGAAAAATTAAAATGTGAAACATGGTGGGTGGGTGAACCAAATTGCAACACTGCCCTTAAATTGCTCAGTGGTGCTTAAGGAAATAATACTTAACTCTGCAGAAAGTGTGTTTTACCCTGCAGATTTCCATTCCAACAGGGAACCCAAATAATGTATCTGTTGCATTGTCCTCTCCTTGTTGCATATGGTACTTGCTTATTTTGCTTCCAGCCTTAATTTATGGCTTTGATTTGGAGAAAATTACTCCACAGGTTGCTATCAGGGAACATGGAATTAAAACACCTTTAAAGCACTGAATGTGGGCTGTTTAAACATTCACTTCAACTTTAATATATAAATACAAAATAGGCATAAATTACAATAGCACAATTTCTTACGTCATTTTATTAAGAACAAAATAATTCGTACAGACTAGATCTATATAAATGAAACCACAGTACATTTTACTTGTGTTTATAAGAACGTTATACTTTTTTATAAAATTAAGAAATGTTAAATTTATTTCGCCCCTCAAACTGTTACTGCAAATCAATCATGCATTACCTCTACTGAACGAAGAGAAAAAAAGTCCACCAAACTAACAAAGCCTTGACAAGGATGTGGGTTTACGCTCCAAATTAGACACTGAACATAGATGTACCAGGACTACTCATTGAACAACAAATATTAAAAGTATAGTACAATGTCTGTGTGTCATCAAAGCAAACTCATATTTAAATACAACAGATCTCTTTACATACTTTCATGATGAGCCTAAAATAAGAAGAAGAAAAAAATGAGGAGGACTATCCAGCATGCAACCAAACAAAACATTGCAAATTTGAGAGATAATTATTGGTGAATACAGATTACTGTTTACCAAGTCACGTGCCTGAGCACCAGGGGTGGGGAACCCGAGGCCCTCTAGATTTTGCTGGACTACAACTCCCACAATCCTTGAGAATGATGGAAGTTGGGCACCCAACATCATCTGGAAGGCTGAGGGCTCCCCATCACTGATTTGCATCCTGGTGTGCTTGTAACCACTTAGTAAGCTAGCTGTGTTTCACCCTCCCACATCAGCCCTCTTTAGTGGTTCACACAAAGGTGAATTGGATGGTGTATTTATGAGCCAGGTAGTTACTTCTATCCATGGAGGTTCCCCGCTTGTTTAAATCATCATGTGGAAAGTGATGAAGCAAAGTGTGTGCATCACGACTATGCAGAATGCCTGAGGAGCGCTGTCGTCACAATGGTTTCTACCACTCCCTCCTCCTCAGATCAGGTGTGGTGGTACAGGCCTCCTGATCTGGCAAGATGAGAAAGCCAGACAGCTTTCCAAGCAGCTACAAGCACACCGTGGCGTGTTTCCATTTGTTAGCCACCTGTATTCACTCTGCAGCGGCCAAAGGAAAACAGAAACAGTGAGGAAATGGAAAACAAACAGAGGAAAAAAAGAGCCCAGATGCTTACAGTCCATCTTCTATACATGCCTTGTCTGCGTCGTTTTTGTTAGCTTATTTAGCAGTGGAGGTGTGCATCCGTGTTGCCCATCCTTCTTGAGTGCGGCCCCATCACAGTCCTTTAGATGTACACAGTTCATTTCCCTTCACGGAGATGGAGGCCCTTTGAGAGAATTGCAGGACCCAGCCTTGCTTCCAGCTGCAGTTCCTTGCCCAACCCACTGTATTAGAAACAACCTTTTAATGCAGTGCTTGAAGATATACCACACAGAATGCATAGTTCCATTAATATCACACCTCAGTTTGGCACATCTTATTTCTTTCAATTGTTTTTGTGTGTGTGTGTGCACTATAAAACACAATTATGAAGAAGGAAGCAACTATTAATGACGGGGGGAACAAAAGTAGAGTAGACGTTAATGCTCTCCCTCCCCCCCCCTTTTTTGTATGTAGTATTATTCTGTTGTGGTTTTTCACAGAAGCAGCTACCGTATTTTTTTTTTTTAAATGGACTGTATGGCAGAATTCTTTCCTTATGAATACCACTGCCATTATTTTTCCAATTTTACTCTGAGGTACAGTCATTTTATAGTACATTGCTCTTGACAGAACGAAAGAACACTGTGATAACTCAGGACGTTTCTGGCTGCTTTGGTCCAATTTAAGTTATGCCTACTTTTAACTTTTCTCCCTTCCCCATTCATTAGCCATAATATATATATATTAAAAAGGCTGTACTTCTAAGTGTTCCTGAATACTGAGCACTGAGAAAAAGATAGCTCCAAAATAAGTATCCCACTGATTCCTTTAGCCTGGTTTCCTGCAGTTTAGGTAGGCTTGCCGTCTCTCCCTACCCTCTAATATTTCAGAAGTGCTGCTATAATCTCCAGTGCTTTCAATGATGGCATGATTCATCCCTCTTTTAAGGACTTTTATGCACGCTCACTGCAAATGGAAAAAAAGGATTTGAAGGCTGAACTCCTGACTTGGGTCCCAAACCCTTCCATGGTTAATGTCAACATTAAATTTAACATGGAAGTAGGCTGAGATCTCAGGTGTGGGGACAAGCTCAAGTAATATTTACCAATGCTAATTATTATGGGACACTCTGTGCAGCTTAATTCTGTGACTATAGTCCTCACATTCAGTTAATACTTCTGCAAAGAACAATGAATATACCTCTCAAGTAATCCCAACGGGGAGAAGCGTTCTGTATTTTCACCTGGGAATTTGACATGTAGCAGCAGAGGGAGCCAGAAAATTTCCAAAATGAGATGTTCATCAAAAATGGTGGAGCAGGAAGGTGAGAGGAACTTTATTTGCTACAGATTTTTAAAAGCAAACCTAACCATTCCAACCCCCCCCCCCAGCTCTTGTGTCGATTAGAATGTAGATATATGTAATTGTCCACATAATCTACAAACTGATACACACCTGGATATGGCAACAGTTCTTACGAGATGGTCTGAGGGCTGCCTTCTTTCTTTTTAAACCTTTTACAGCTGCTTTGATCAGCTATTAAGTCCACTGTGGCTGTGCAGGTTAAAAAGTCTTTAAAAATACTCCCAAGAAGTGACGGTACACCATACCATGCAGTCCCTTCCTGGGGAGTTGTACATAGAAAAAGTTGGCTGCCCCCAGCTATCTTTTTCTGTGTAAACATTTTTACCTGTGTGGCCACGAGGGACTTGCTTCCTGCTCTCAGGAGCTGTAAAATGTTAAAAAAGAAAGAAAGAAGCCATCAGACTACCTTGTAAGCACATGTATATTTATTAGGGTTCCCTTAAAAAAAAGCAAACACCTATACGTAAATGATACACAGACCCATTCCATATATGTGAAACTGTCACAGGATGGATATAGTCTGTTCTGTACTTGAGGGCTATGAGGGGGCTACATGATGTATGAATTCATCTTTTAAAAAATGTATCTGTGACTTATGATCCTAGATACTGCGCCTGAATATGGCATAACAAAAAATGCTCCTTTAGTTTGCTTTAAATTGCAATGCATTGCAGCATAATCTGTTACAGTTTCTGTATTTCATATGGCCTGCTGTAAAAGGAACCAATTGCATAGATATCTAATTCCATCCAATGGGTGGAATTCAAGGTGGTGCTAAGTGGGGTAGACATGTGGGGAATGAGGCCAGCTCACACAGTGGGACTGCCCCCCATCTCCTCCCCTGTGCTCTAATATTGTTCTGGAGGTTCCTCAATCCTCCAGAGCAAATTTAGGAGGTCCATGGGGGTGAGGAGAAGGGGGAAAGTCCCATTCTGTGATCAGTCCTCATTCTGTGCATGCAAGAACTTTGAACCTTGTCCAGTATCATATTGGAAACTATGAATTTTCTATAATTGCCATTATTTTCTTCTCTTATCAGGAAAAAATATATAGCTAGAGGAAATGATGGGAGTACAATTAATTTGCAAATCTTACTGCTTTTATTGTTCTTAACTATTCCTGTTTTAGAAGGGGCTTCATTAAAATGTACTATTTTGGAGTATGCGGCTTCACGTGTGCTGTGTGGAAATCCTCATGATACCATCAGGAAGGTAGTGGGCTAGGAAAGAGCTACAAACTCTTCTGCTGTTGGCATTTTTACCAAAGAAAACAAGGCAACAGTAGGTGATAGGAAAGGCTTGGAGTAATTCATGTTTCAGACTTGGATGCTTTTGCGAGCATGCACAGTTATACCCATGCCAGAAAGCAAGAAACATACAGATCCCCAGATCCCCAACATCCCAGAACTGTTTTGGTCCAATCTGAAAAGGAAGGCTGAATTGAACCCAACCCAAAAATCCAAATTCTATTATATTACTATGCAAGATTTAAATAATAATACATTGCCGATGCCAACTTGAAATATATATGGTTAGCAGGACAAGATTAAGTGGTAGTTATGGAAATGATTTATTCTACGAACTTGGAACAGTTATTTGACAACTTAATATGGATTCACAAACAGAATATAAATGTTTCATCTAAGTTTTTTAATTACTAGACAGTGCTCCTGATAGCAGAATGACTGTGGCTTACAATTGTATTTTTGATTTTTCTTTTTTTCTTTTTTACTTTTAGTGATGCCCATTATTAATATCGAACATTCTACGCACTGGCTTTTCAGATTGACAAAAATACCCAACTCCTCACCCTCAAGAAAGGTAACAAAGATGTATTGGTCTACGTATTTTCCATTAAGGGTGTGATAGTCATTTCACATTTTGGTTTATAACAATCTCCGCATACCATGTAAAAAGTGCTTTAGTGGTTTGTTTGTTTGTTTTTCTCCAGATGAGGTGTTGCTGCTGTGTTGAAAGTCTCTCTCCAAGATTTGCTAATTGGACTACAGTTTATTCGGCCTTCCCCAAAGGGAGATGACCGGGGGCTCAGATTTTTCAAACCATTTAGGATCAGAGCTGCAAAGCAAATATAACAAATTTGAATTAGGCCAAACAAATTGTAATCTAAATAGCAAAACTTGCTAAAAGACTACCATCTCATAAAATCAACAAGTCTGGCTGTACCACAAACCTACTTTATTTGCTTTCAATTTGAATGCGTGCCTGGAGAAGAGTAAAGTCCACAGGCTTTCTCACCAAATGTTTTTAAATCACTAGAATAGGCCTAATACTGTTATCTATTCTTTTTAATCTAACTCTTATATTTGTTTCTTTAATTGTACTTGGGTGGTTTCCAATTGTCAAAACTACTCAGTGCATGACTCATTCCACAAGACCCAAATTCTCAAAATGCTACGGGTGGGAGTAGCTTGTAGTTTTGTTGTACTGTAGTGAAAAAGAAATGCAAAAAGTGGAGAGAATCCAAAATGAACCCAAAACCAAAAGAGAGTGTTTCTCAAGACATTGAAGAAATGTATGGATTTTATTTTCGCAACAGCCCAAAGTGTTTTCGGCCTACAAAGGTATGGAGAACCTTTGGCCTTCCAGATGCTGTTGAACTACAACCCCCATCATGCCTAGCCATTGCCCGTGCTTGCCGGGGCTGATGGGAGTTCTGGTTCAGTAACACCTGGAGGGCCATGGGTTCTGCACAAGTGACGACTTCTTCAGGGGCTGTAAGAACATATACAAATTGCGTATGAGCCTATGTATACTTACTTAAATTGACAAATGGCCTGCCCATATCTCTGCTCACATTAACTGGCAACTGGAATTGTTGTCTGAAGGCAGCAAATGACGTATTTTCTAATGAATCACACACAGGTGCTGTTAATTTGTGATAAAAATATCAAGGACTTTCATTTCTAAACATGACAGTGCAAAAAAAAACAACAACCCCAGGGGCATGTCTCCAAGTGTGGAAGGAAATCCAATACTTCTTTAAGCCCACGTGGCACCAAAGTCTCTAGCTTCAATATGCACTCCATTTTTTATTCATGTGGTGTATTATTATGTTTTTGTAGCCCTTGAAGAAGACCTTTAAACAGTCATTGGCCAAAACACGTTTGGGCTGTTCTGAAATGTGCCCAAAGGCCAAGCTACACCGGACATGTTTGCAAATGTGTGGTTTCCATTTCTGACTTTTAGTAATTCAACCTCCAAAGGGTTCCAGCCCTCTGCTCCACATGATCCTGATTTTTGGAAAGAATCTGTGAAGGTTCCTGCTTTTCTTCTGAATTCTGCATCCTGGTCTTATACCTCATCTATCTATCTTGTTCTACAGAAAAAATGATATGAGATCTGTCTTTGTTCAATTGTACTTTAATGATTCCCCCCCCCCTTATTTTTTCCTACTGTACAACTACATTTTAAAATTAATAAGACACACAAACACACAATTATATATTTCTTCAGAACCTTGAAACACGTTCTCTTTCAGTTTTGGGTAGTGCAGTAAGCCCCTGTATTATTTTTTAAATCTATGGTGCAGTCAGTCACAAAGGCACAGTACTGCTCTCTCGGTTTTGTGGGGGCAGTTGCCACTGATGGTTAAAAGGGATATGACACACAACTTACTGGAACTTCCGTATCACTATTGTATTGTAATCCATACAGTATGAAAACAAAAACTGTCTACTAATAGTTTGACCACTGACCTAATGGGGTTAGGTATATAAAGTGGGGTTAGGTATGTAAAACAAAGGAATTCCATTTTTTTCCACCTATGACAATACTTATCATAATAAAATGTTTTATTTTCCATGCATCTCAAAAAATGCATTATGTGGGTTGAAACAACACGACTAACAATGCAATCCATTTAAGGAGTATAGATGACAATATGGGTGTTACAGATAGACATGGGTATCTATGTTAGAATCAAAACTACAGAAAGCTTCAGAAACAAATGTACATTTCCATCTAACAAACAGAAGTTTTGCATCTTGTGGTTTGGGATTAATGTATTCTGGGGTTGGGAAAGCGGGTGAGGGTTAAATAATGGAATTGAAGGGATGTCTTTACCCCTTTGGACACTCTGCGGAATGGCCCCTGAGAAAATGGCTAAGAAAGGGTTCAACAGGAATGCCAAATTTCTGCTGAATAGGTTAAAAGAGTGAGGAAGCCTCTTCGGCAGCCATCCATGCGCAGAAGGCCCGCATAACATTTCTGTGGAATAGGGCCCTAAATGAAGACAAAAGAAACAGAGGAATCTAATTGTAACTTGAGGAGAGCTTTCGACTGCATGTCCTGAACTCTGAGGACATTTTTAATTCCAACATAATTTGAGAGCCCTCTGGACACTGGCGTGGACTTACATTATTACCAGATAATAAATCATTATTTCTGTCTTGTATATAAACATAACCATAAGCCCTGTTAGTAGTTTCTTCGTATGTGTAATCCAGTGGACACCACCATCTGTAAAAGACAGACGTAATCCAGTACACAAGGATGTACTGGTGTATGTACCCAAAGTTTTAGATATTATAAAAATCCACATATGCATGATATATGGATTTACCTTTAAGTTGGAAGTATTTTCACATTGCACTAAAAATAAAATCTCTCGGGATCATATTTCGCTTGATCTTTACATCAGTCTTGCTTTAAGCTTCCGGATTCCGATGTGTCTTAAAAGGATTTAGTCTAAGCAAATGGATTCTTGTTTGAAGAGGGGGGGGGGAAAGGTGTTTTCTCCAGCACTAGGGTCATTTTAAGAGCTTCTAGCATAATAGAAAAGGCAATGTGTCAGGCGAAGGAGTCTTACCTCTGCAAGCAAATGCCAGTGAGCGATGGGCTTCCGAGGGTAGGAGAGCATTTCGTTCCAGTGGTCTCGCCCAAGGCTTTCTGCATCGTTGCCTACTTGACAGACTCCAATGACCTCATTGTGACCTACACTGTGAAAAGGTTCAATAATATTTATTTCTTAAAATTTCACATCCAGGAACCGTGTAATTCAAACCCTCTCTGAGCAAGGGTGAGCATTTGGAAACACATCTAAGGACTAAAGTTGACATGACTTTAAATGTATCTTTTTGCACTTAATGCTAATGGGATCTGAGCAAACATGAAGAGGAAATTTGCACAGAAAATTCCTCACTCCATAGCAGGGGAGGAAAGAGTTAAATAAACACACCCACACCCCTGTTTGTTCTGATCCCATTAATTATCAACCTCCCTTAGCTGATGCAATTTATAGTTGTTGTTGTTTTTAAAAAAACCTTCACGTGAGAGGCATATACCTATTTAGCGGCATGTGTATTTTGGTCTTCAGGGAATGGAAGTTTACTTCTTGTATATAAATTAGAGCAGGCGGAGACAACTGCAAGCCCCATGTAAAGGCATAATGACATTTTTAAAGTCCCATTTACTGTTCATACTCTCAACATTTTCACTAATTCTAGGGAACATGTTGGCAGTGTGGACCCACCAAAGCAGCTTCTGTTGGGTGAAGCCAGAAAGGAATGTTATGTGTGTGCTAGTGTACACCTCTCCCTTGCTACTGCACCTAGATCTATACTGGGTTCTGGTGTATCCGTAGCCTGGAGGCACCATTTAAGGTATCATACCTCCAGCCTACCAGGAAGGTTCCCCATCACATGAGGCAAAAAGCACACACAAACTGAGGCAAAGGAGGAGAAAGAAGACTTGCCCAATGTTAACTGATTTTCCAGTTCATAAAGCCTTGGAAATCTCACCAATGAGCAGATCCAGAGTACAGCCTACGATGTGTACAAGTTCATAGGCTATCACCTCTCTTAACTGGTCCGAAACTCCAATATTTTTAAGCACTCCATTAAAGGAGGAGTTGGGGAGTGTGACACTCCCGGCAGTCCCTCACAAGGGTCTGCCTCCAAATGGTCACTAAAGTCAGTTCCACAGCTGCTCTACTGAGTCCAGATCTCTCTCAAAATACCTGCTGCTATTACCTCAAGTTACACATACACCAAATGCATGGGGTGAAACATATTTATCTGAGAATCCACCCAGATGTGAATTAAGGAACATAACATGCAGAACAAGCAGTCTTTATATACAGAATCTGAATAGTTCCAGTTTCCCGACTTAGCATGGCTATCTTAAACTATCCTAATTCTTTTAAATATATAATTTAACATCTCCCTCATCCCATATCTTCTTTGTTCTCTCTAACTCTCACAGCCACACTGTCTTTTCCCAACCTACACTCATGGCCGGATTTAGGTTTGATGAGGCCCTAAGCTACTGAAGGTAATGGTGCCCTTTATATGTCCAGCTGTCCTTTGTCAACAACAAATTGTCACAGTTTTTTGTGTTGAATATATGCTATATGGTAATTTATGGCCCTAATAGGTATCTAAAGCCATTTGCACATAACAAAATATGTATTTTATCAAAGTAATTGTTGAACTGAAATACAATTAAGAAGAAGTATATTATATTTTGTAAATGTACATCCAGGTTTTTTTTCCCCTTTAATTTTTTTTGGAGGCCCCCAAGAAAGTGGGGCCCTAAGCTATAGCTTGTTTAGCTTATACGTAAATCCAGCACTGCCTACACTCTCTGTCCATCACTCATTCTAAGTCCACCCAAATCCATTTCCCTGCTGCCATTCATTCATCCCCAGCTCTTTTGTCAAAGGGAGATCTTCTTTTTCCTCTCTGGCAGTTTAAAGAGGTCTCAGTGAGAAGACAAAACCAACTACTGTCATTCGATTCAATCAGGTCACTAGTCTGAAGAGATGTCCAGATATCTCACCGGTCATAATCCATAACGGCTATAAACAAGTTAATTTGGTCAATGTTTTCTGGAGGGACATCAAAGACTATGGCTTCATTATAAACAGGATTAAGGGTGTTCCGCTTAGTGGAAGTCTTTCTCTTCTTCAATCGTCTCCCTTCACACATTAGTGAAACCTTCACGTAGGGATCTGTGTGAAGGACATAACAAGCATACTGGTTTATTTCAAAATAATCACAAGTTTAAAGCAATAACGCAGCAAATTTGTTTCTCTGATACCTTTTCCTTATAATCTTGTCATCTGTATTTTAAATAAAAGTAATGTTCTACAGTTAATAACCTCGCTCTCCGTTGTGTCTTAGATGACACTATTCATTTGTGGGGGAAGATTTATACCCCAATAGGATCTCCATTTAAAAACTAGGGTTGATTTGAAATACAGAATTTGTTAAAGGACTAGAAATATGCAATAAAATATGCCGCACCCACAATGAGATAGTCAAAACCTGTAGTGGCACTGTTCTGCATGATGATGTCTAGTTTTTCTGCCCTCTGTTGACCACCGTATCATGGTGCAAAGTGGATGGCAGAATCACAGTTTTGCCCTTCTTCAGTACATATGATGACAGTGTGTGGCCCCTCCAACTCAAATGCTTGCAAGAAGCATTGGAAATAAACTGGGGTGGTTTTTCTACCCAAATTAAAACAGCCATGTAGTTTGGTAATGGGTGGATTGTGTGTCTTACCTGCAATTTCAGGTCGGTTTGGGATGTATTTCTACTCTGCAGAGTTATTTTATCCCTGATGCCTGGCTATACTTTTGATTAATTGTGTAACAAAGTACTGCTGACAATGTTTTAAAAGAGGATCAATGCAGACCCCTTGCACATTTTTGTAAGGAATGTGCCTCTGGGATATTTCATTACCTCAGAACAGAAAAATACTGATGAAATGGTTCAGGACCAAGTGTACTTCCCTCCTCTAGCATTTATAGTACTCAAAGGAAAGAGTATGCTAGGATGGTCATATGCTAAACTTGTATGATTACTTTCTAAATAGTACATTAAAATTGGAATGAAAAAACATTCCTACCTGATGCTCCTGTTATGTCCATGGCCTTCAAATTTCTAGCTTTTATTATAGTAATAGTTAGTCTACCAGCAGCTGGAAGATAGCAAAGTGAAAACATCAACTCGCCAAGATCCACTTTGTCCTGTAAGACAATAAAATACATTTGGAACAGTATTGAAAATGTCTCTCTGCATCAGTTAAAATATCCCAAATAAATTTATGTTTGCCATGATATAATATGGATCTAAAGCAAGGACAATGTTTGTGCCCACTTTTCACTCTGGGGACTCAGCTACATTAGTAAAAAAAGAAAAAGAAAAAAGCTTTGGATGTATTATAAACATGCTACACCAGAAAGCGCAAGAGAGCAAAATAAAATTTCTATGCAATTTTTACATAACTTTTTTTCTTTTGTTATAACGAATTAATTTCTGACTTATTTATAGCGGGGGGGGGGGGGGGGGTTTCCCTCTGTGTAGATCCATATCAGAATTTAGCAGTCAGGAGCGAACTACTTCTGTACATCACTTTTCTGATGCTGTCATACATTCAAATGTTTGTGTTGTTACTGCCGTAATACATTCCAGCCATTATTTTTTAACAGATGTGATATGTACATTGTTTTTTCCTCAAAGCCAGGCAACATTCCATGGCCACTGAGCATGCTATGTCCTCGCTGGGCTTTCTCTGTGTTTACCTTCCTAATTTGTTTTCTCAAGTTTTTCTGCATTTCTGTACCTTGCTGTTG
Source organism: Podarcis cretensis (assembly GCF_951804945.1). Taxonomy (NCBI): domain Eukaryota; kingdom Metazoa; phylum Chordata; class Lepidosauria; order Squamata; family Lacertidae; genus Podarcis; species Podarcis cretensis. The sequence goes on along the minus strand of NC_137170.1, from coordinate 68,413,410 downwards.
TGTATGGCTTGTGCTTTTGGCTACAGAAGGAGCCACCCGGGAAGGATTAATTATTAGTATAAAGGATGGTATGAAGTACAGTTAAACGAAATCTTCACCTTCAGAGGCAATATTTTGTGAGGTACTGGGTGGCGTTCAGCCAAATAATTGCACAATGAAAATGATTCACCACGTGAGGGAACAAGGTTGGAGAAGGTTGCTCTGAACCATTTCAAGAGTTCCTGAGGCCTTGCAGGAAGTTCCTCAAGTTTCTCACATTTCATCCCTCACTTCCTGTAAGCATAGCTGCCTGCTAGAAGCAAGTCATTATTATCTGTGCCCCAGTTACTCCTGCCAAGCAGATATGCTAACCGAGAGGAAAGGCTGCCCTACTAACACTAGGAAACATTTTATTTTAAGTAAAATTTCACGTTTGTATTCTTTGAATCGTAAGAATCTTTCCCATTTGGTAATAAAAATCTACACTAGGAAAGAAGTCTCTTTTTAGGGCTGTTTGATTATAATTGAATTTGAAAACACCAGAAAGCACAAAGCTTACTATGTACATTTCCACTGAGTCATATTAATATGTGATCTTGAAACTAGAAATCTCCATGACATTTTGCATCAAATTGAAATAATGATTTGTAGTAAAACAGGGATGTTCTTAACGCTTCAAGCTAATTTACCTGAAGAAATCATATTAACTAGAGTGGAAAATTTGAAAGGCCTGCCTCTTCAATTTCAATACTTAAATCTTTATTTAGGATTTCATGTAATTTGTCTCCAAAGCTTATATTTTCATTAACAGCAGTTGCATTTATTTTGCATTATTTCTGTAACGAAAGCAAGGTAAGAACACAATCCTTTTAGAATTACATATGCTATGATAAGATCAGACTCACTCATCAGTGTAAACTTCTCCATCAGAAATGCCTGTTACAATGAGGATAATGGTGACCCTCTGGTGATCAAGGTTTAGTATTGACGTAGGATGGTATTAGGGACGTGGGTGGCGCTGTGGGTTAAACCACAGAGCCTAGGACTTGCCGATCAGAAGGTCGGCGGTTTGAATCCCCGCGACGGGGTGAGTTCCCATTGCTCGGTCCCAGCTCCTGCCAACCTAGCAGTTCGAAAGCACATCAAAGTGCAAGTAGATAAATAGGTACCGCTCCGGCGGGAAGGTAAACAGCATTTCCGTGTGCTGCTCTGGTTCGCCAGAAGTGGCTTAGTCATGCTGGCCACATGACCCGGAAGCTGTCTGCGGACAAACACCAGCTCCCTCGGCCTATAGAGCGAGATGAGCGCGCAACCCCAGAGTCGGTCACGACTGGACCTAATGGTCAGGGGTCCCTTTACCTTTACCTTTAGGATGGTATTGTTAAAGATAAAAAATAACCAAGCATTAGAAGAACAAGACTTGCTGAAGTAGAGTCAGCATGGCTTCTGCAAGGCAAAATCTTGTTTCACAAATCTATTAGGTATTTGAGAGTGTCATCAAGCATATAGCTGGAGTTGAGCCAAATGACATACTTCGACTTTCAAACAGCTTTCAGCAAAGTACCTCACTAAAGACTCCTGAGTAAGCTTAGCAGTCATGGAATAAGAGGAAAGCTTGTCTTGTGGATCAGAAATGGGTTAAGCAGCAGTAAGCAGAGAGGAATAAGTGAACAGTTTTCCAAATGGAGAGAAATGCAAACATGGTACTGGGACCTGTGTTTTTAATTAGTTCATAAATGATATAGATTTTGGGGTGTGCTGTGAAGTGGCCCCATTTGCTGATGATACAAAATTGTTCAGTGTCATTAAAACGAAAAGAGAGTTTGAGTAACTCCAAAAGGACCCCTCCAAAACTGAATGAATTGGTGGTAAAATGGCAAGTGCAGTTCAATGTAAACAGGGTAGAGTGATGCATGTAGGGGTAAAAAAAAATACAGTGGTACCTCGGGTTACATATGCTTCAGGTTACATACGTTTCAGGTTACAGACTCTGCTAACCCATAAATAGTACCTCGGGTTAAGAACTTTGCTTCAGGATGAGAACAGAAATCGTGCTTTGGCGGCATGGCGGCAGCGGGAGGCCCCATTAGCTAAAGTGGTGCTTCAGGCTAAGAACAGTTTCAGGTTAAGAACAGACCTCCAGAATGAATTAAGTACTTAACCCGAGGTACCACTGTATCTTAATTTCACATGGGGTTCTGATCTGGTGGTAAGTGAATCGGAATGAGACCTTCAAGGTAATAGCAGATAGCTTGATGAAGATGCCAACCCAGTGTGCAATAGCTGTAATTAGGAAAGGAACTGAAAATAAAACTGACAATATTATAATTCTGCATTTCGAATACGGTGTACAGTTGCCTTGCCTCAAAGAGCATATCGTAGAGTTGGAAAAGGTTCAGAAAAGAGCAACCAGAATGACCAAGGGGCTTGAACAACTCCCCAAGGAGAGAAGTTTACAATATTCGAGGATTTTCAGATTAGGAAAAAAGGTGAATAAGATAGAGGGGTATCTATGGTGTGCTTAAAGTGGATAAATTAAAGTTTTCTCCCCCCCCCCATAACACTAGAACTCAGGCACATCCAATGAAGCTGAATGTCAGAAGAGTCAGGACAGATAAAGAGCTTCTTCTTCAGGTAACAACTATGGAACTTGCTCCCTTAGCAGGCAATGAGGGCCACCAACATGGCTGGCTTTAAGAGGATTATACAAATTTATGGAGGACCTGGCTCTCAACAGCTACTAGCTGTGATGGCTCTGCTCTATCTCCACTGACAGTGTGCTGGGAGTTTTAGATTTACCATTTTGGCGAAAACACGTTTCAGTATATAAACATGTGCTGACAGTATCTTATACATAGGAAAAGGATTTCAAGAGGGGGAAATATAATGCTGGCTTTAATGCTGTTTTTTTTGCTTAAAATATTGTTAAGTCGCTTTGCACTGCTGTGGCAAAAAAGGTGACTAATGAATTTAATCAATCATCATCATCTAGTACGTTGGGGTACAGATGTTAAGGATAACAGATGTTAAGGATAACAGGATAAAAGTCAGCACATCAGGGGACACTATTCAGAATAAGTACCTATTTTTAGGGGGAAACCAGGAGATGTCCGGAGATCAGAGATGAATCAACAAGGCAGTAGGACAGAAAACGAGGAACAGTCAGGGGATTTTGTTGTTGTTGCAAAAACTGAATTAATTATTAACACCCCCCCTCCAGGAAAGGGGTGATGCCCATTTAGAGGTCCCTAACCAATCAGAGATTGAAATTTAATGTCATGATCTGTGCAAGACAAGAGAAGTTGACAAGAGCAAGGAGGAGAACCCACAGCTACCTGCTGTGAGGTTGAATTCCCATCTCCAGAGGCGACAAATGTCTTCTTCTACTTGTAAGTGCTTAAACTCTTTCTGGATGAGAAGGATGTTCATCATTTATTTATTTTCTTGCTAAATAATAAAACACTACACTCGTCTGTCAGCTAGTGGTCCAGGTGATGCGTCCCCTATTCCACTCACCCACAGGTTTGGGGAGTTGCTGGCTGTTTGTATGCTATCACTCCTATGCAGCTCTAGACCAATCAATAATTTTAAAGTCCTATCAATAGGCAGTATGCCCCTGAGTACCGGTCGCTGGGAGTGGCAGGTGGGCTGAATTGTGTTTATGTCTACTTTGCAGGTTTCCCACAGGCATCAGGAGGACTACTGTGAGAACAGGATGGTGGAATAGATGGACCATTGGTCTGATTCAGCAGGTTCTTCTTATGTTCTTATGCTAGAGTCTTCTGTGGAAACACTTTCTTAGTAAGTGTGAACTTGACTCGTTTGGTGTGCCTGAATTCCAATGTCACGGTGTCTGCCTCTGTTAGCGCAACTTAGGGCAACCTGGACAACTTAATGCACAGTGTTCCAGACAAAACTCCCTTCATCGCTGAAGCTATCTAAAATGAAAATAAAACCCATGACCAGAAAAGCACAAAAGAAGGGCTAAAAGGAGAAATCAAACTCACGGTTTGAATCTCTGCCTCAGAGCCTTAAAAAATATAAGACGTTGAAACACCATGGCAGTGATAAACACAGGGGCTCAGTACTGCTTCAGATGTACAATTCAAATTTTGCCACAGGCAATATGTTGTCGGTTTGAAGAACATGTGGTGCACCTATGCTCAAAAGCCAGCTTTACAAATCAAACAGAGGCTCGGATTGAATCCTTAGAGGATTACCCACTGTTTGGCCTGCACTGCTCGCATCTATTACAGCTCCTGGCAAACTTTAATAAAACTGAAATACAAAAGAATGATGTGACAAACACCAGCAAATTTGATAAATCACACTGTGTGTTTTTCATATAGCCCAAAGCGACTGTGTAGCACAAGTACCTCTACCACATGCTGAGCTGTTTGGAAAAAAATGCTGGGAAATAGTGGACCAAAGGGATCATGGCAATTTACTGTGGTGGGGGAAAATTAATAAAGATGCAATCTTTATTATTTTGCACCTTCTCATTTCCAATTAGATTGTCAGGCTTCAGTACATGCTGGGCACAAGCCAGCCTAAGAATGATTTTAGATATAACCAACCTTCAACGAATAGCTGAACTAAAATAAGCATAGGAAGAAGCATGGAAGCAAGAAGGGGTGCGGAGGATCTGCTTCCCTCTGCCTTCATTGCTCCTGACTGTAAGACGATGCTCAAAGGTCTTTGAGTGTAGGACTTTCACCAACCAAGAATTCACATCTTTTGAGTCTCATCTCCATTAAGACACGAGTTATGGATTTATATACAGACAATTCAAGAGGTATGTCTCCCATGCTTCTCTGCAAATCCACTCTGGAAACCTGGGGTGATCCCCAGAGCACATTTGGCGAGCCTGGGGGGCTGCAGGAATTCTGCTGTTTAAGTGGACGTTCTTATGGGAGCAGGATGGCTTCACTGGGTGCTATAAACAAACAGCAAGAGTATCTGGTCGTTTGAAATCTTACACTGGTGCAGCTCTTTTGGCAGCACCTTCTCCTTTCATCACCAGCACCAGGGAGAAAATTTAAGTCTCCCCTGTGTCCTAGATGGCATATGAATTGTGAAATCTTAATAAATTAAAGATTATTCCACTCAGCACGTCTCAATTATCCACACTGAAAAAGAAGACGGACAAGTGCACAGGCCTCTGCTGTAGCCTGAGTTCATATATGAGTACACATGGCCACCCAAAACCCTGTGTCTCTTAACAACTTAATTAAAAAATGAATGAACACAGGAACAAAATTATCTCGTAATACTCAGAGAGAGGAAAGGGGGGGTGGGGGAGAGAGAACAGTCAGTCTTGACTAAATCCCATCTAATGGACCGGCAAAGGGAGGGGAAGGAGAAGCTATACTGGCACAGTGATGTTGCTATACCTGAATGAAACATTAGAAGTAAGTTTGGCTCTTGACTGCCATTCACCTTTCCTTAGCAAGAGCCTTCCTTGTGTTACCAGCTGCAGTGAACAAGCCAACCTACTCATTTCCTTTTTTTAAAAAAATAATTTTTATTAACCAGCCAATCAAATCAAATTAAATCACATCACATAAATTCCGAATTACAAAGCCGAATTTTAAATTTTGTTGGGGGGACCCATATTTCAAGATCCGAAGGGGGATTCTGATCATCTTCTTGCTACTGCGTTAATGTCCAAATCAATCCAAATCAGTCCAAACAGAGTTCATAATTCTATCCAGTCTTATCTTGCTGTTTCCACATCACATCTTGTTCATATATTTTCTCTTTTTTCTTTATGATCTCTTCTGGTAGTCTCCTTAAGCCGATAAACACCAATAATAATCCTGTGTGAATTTTCCATTCTTCCAATCCTCAAATCGAGATGGTTTTCATATATCATCACCTTCATAGATAACAGCGCTCTTTCCATCATTAATTACAGAACTGTCATTCTTAAGTCCCACTGAGGAGTTTCACCCACAATATAAAAACAGCTCTATTTCTCTATTTCTCCTCTCAGACTTAAGTCCTCCGACAGAACTTCCCAATATGGCGACGGCATTTTTAACTGCGTCATTCCAAAGCTCTTATACATTCCACGCTCTTCTTAAAACATGCTTTGGTTTGAAAGGTTATCTCCACAGCCTTAAATCCACAGCTTAAGTCCTTAAAATGACAATTCTCACTCGTGAGGGGAGGGGATTCTTGTTTAATCACATAAGGAAAGAAAGGAAAGTTTTTCCCCCTCCCCCATCAGTCATTTGCCATACCGTATCTTGGCATATCTTCTCATGTTTTATTCTTGTCTTGTTTTATCAGAGATCTCTTCTGTTAGCTGTTTTTACTCCCCCTCCTTCCTTCAGATATGTGCATTCCTTCATCCAAATTGTTTCTTTTGAAGTTCTTGCAGCTAGTGGCGCGGATCAGGGACGGCGTCCAGGAGTGCCGGAATCCCACAGGAGGGCTTTGTGCCTAGTGCCCCCATCCGGACAAATTTGGGGGTGGTATAGGGCACAGCAGGCAAGGGCAGTCCCCCCCCCACCATCCGGGGGTGGGGTAGGGAGGCTAATTACTCCCATCATAGCCTCCAAATTACCTCGTGTGGGTCGGAGAGATGTTATTGTCAGCCATCTTCCGATGCGCCCCCTAGTGCCCCCCGCTAGCCTACTCATTTCCTGCACTGTCTATGAGAGTCTACTTCTAATCAGATCATATTGAAAGGGATAGAAGTTCAATGCTTAGGCAGTACTGATGGCGAGAGAGGCGGCAGAAGCAAGTGCTAAGAGAGATCCTTATCAAGCTGTACAAGAAACTTTTGTAAGCATGATTAGGCTTACATAAGGTAGGCTTTTATGACTTAAAAAAGAAAAAAAAATCCAAATTTAGTAAAGGAACGGCTTTGAAGAGCTCATAAGGTGTTTGTAAGTGCAGAACTCTCTTCAAAAATACCCCAATGGTAAATCTATTTAGATGAATGCAAGACAGATTGAAATGTGATTGTTTTTAAAGGTGTTGTGATCACATGTTACATTGCAGCTTTGCAAATCTCTGGGATCCCTGAACACGTGAGTGCAACATAATATTGAATGCTACCAGGCACCATGCTGGTAGGCTACCATCCTTAACTAAGACAGTCATTTTGAGGCCATTTACTCGTGTGTAAAATAAATGGCAGTGGTGGCTGGTGCCCATTGGGGACTGGTAGGGATCCAGGTGGATCAAGAGCCCCTGACAGGCAAAGACAGCCAGTTCTAGTTTTGTCCCCACTCTCCCCTCCTCCCCACTCAGTTCTACAAGGGCAAAGCTGAGGCCCAGGAGAAGGAAGCTGGCAAGCAGTGCCAACCTCTGCTCTGTTTGGAAATAAGGGGTTGAGGGCAGACTGAGATACACGCCAGCAATCCTCTCGCCTTCCTCAGGCTAAGCTGGATTCCCTAAAAGCCCTTTTGGTTGGTGCGCCCCATTGCCCCATTCACACTAAATGGACCAGCCTCCACTGGGGCTGCTTGTAAGAAAATGGTTTCCTACTTGTACTTCAGGTACTTAATCTGTGTGGAGAAGGGGGAAAGCATTAGCGCTAAAACAAAAGCCTATACAAAGCACTCCGTGACAAAGCTTTCATGACACTATACACATAATAACATGTCACATTCATTTTATCAGCAGCGCTCGCCTTAAAGTAACACGCTCTTAATCACAGTCACACAATTTCATTCAGGACTTCGTTTACTTTTCTGTAATAGGCTTCAATGGCCTATAGAGAAAACATTTCAGTATTCTGAAACAGAGCATTTAGAATTAAAGAGACTATTACATTAGCAATGATACTCAGCGGATGGTTTGGGTTACTAGGCTAAAGGTTGTGGATATATTTGAGAAGCCTACCAGAATGATACTAAAATGTAATCAACAGTCTGAAGCATTAACAGGTAGTAGAAAATTGAAATCTGAACAGAAACAGAGTTACCTTTTATTGGACTAACCAGCTTAACTAGATGAGAGGCAGAGTGCAGAAACGTAAGCCTACTCTTAGTTTATTACTACTGAAACATAACAGCTTCTACATCCTGGTTCCTCATCACTTAATTTCATGAAATTGATATACCTCTTGATTGTAGAAAATGCCTCAAAGCATTTTACAATAAACAAACAAACAAACAAACAAATAAATAAAATAAATAAGGCAATAAAATAAATAAGGCACCAAAAAAATACAGTGTCATGCCATTGAGGGTACCAGCTCCAGTATGAAGACACACTGCACAATGATGTGGATTTTAAAGGGGGGGGGGAATGGATTGAGAAAAATAGGGCAATTTGGATGAGGTAGTTTGCCTTGATTTTTTTATAAGTGCCCTAGAGAGTGATCTAATTTAGAAAGCAAAGCTAAACACTTTGGGAAGTACCCAACAAAGCAGTTCTGTTATGCAGGATTTCTGGCAGTGCAATGCTACATTGCCTACATCTCCTCTACCTGACCCCCAATCTGTTCTGACCTTTCCCCTCAACCTTCCAGAGTGGGTTTGGAGAAGGCACAAGGGTGCATAGGGAGCGTGAGCAAAAAAAATGCCATTGTGCGAAAGGAACAGCTTCATTTGCCTAATAATGAATTTGGAATGGCCATCAATTAATTGTCACTATGACTCTGATCAAATATTTGTCTAGTGGGAATTGAAGTAGACACTGCCTTAGCCGTTGCAGGTTCTGAATTCTGTAAGGAAATGTCTGTGCTTAAATATATAATCAATCAAAATAGTGAAAGAGATTATACCTGTAATCTAGAAATACTCAGTGAAAAAAAACATTCACTTAGCAATACAGTTGATGACATTTAATATAAAGCTTTGCTAAAACTCTCAGAGGGTTCATATCATGAATGACTGCAATGGCCTATGTGTCTGCTAAGTGCAAAACCCTCTTGTGCAACAACAAAATCAGATTTATTGTAATGATGAAAATGAGGGGAGTAGTTAAAGATCATCCAACTGCTATTAAAGAGGTTTATGTAGGTCCAAAAGTACTGGCTGTGTTCAGGCATCATGTTAAAACAATGGCCAAGCACGATATGAATTAACAACAACAGCCCAACTTAAACTGTGGTTTCAGCAGCTGGCTTGTTAAAATTAACTATGGTTAATTTTAACCATAGTCCTCAGTTGGGATGACATGGTGAACTGAAAGTGAAAGCTTCTGAACTCCTTTTCTCTTGGATGTGTAAGCAGACAAGGAGGTTGTGGGTGTGGGTGCAAGCCCAAGGGGAGGCCACATTCATTCACAACACCCTAAATGATGGCTCAGATGTTCAAATGTGGCCATTGGCTGAATGAGACAGCATTTCTGTACAGTGTATGTAATGGCAGATTTCCTGGATCCAAATTTAATAAATAAAGAAAATTCTAAGGTGCCTATGATTAAGAATACTCATTTTTAAGACACATATTCTCCTCTTAGCAACTTCCCTATGCCTTTTATGATAACCAGACATTAAACAGGACAATGTTGTTTTTTTGTCAGAATGGAAATGTAGAATGGAAAACCTCCACCTACTGAGTTTTTATCCTTTATGCAGCTGTTAATAAAGCACAGGAGCCCTGCTGAAGGAGGAAAAAATGCAACAAAGATGCCAATTTTAGATGTGATCTAAGGACTGGTGATTTTCTGGGATAAACTGCAGCTGTTAATTACGGCAACTAATGGACTGCCTTAAAGCCATCCCCTCCGGCTAGAAAGCCATTCCCTTTAATCTGGTCTAGCTCAGAGACTCTCTTGCCTTCCCTATTTTACAAAGACCAAATCTCAATATTAAAAACAAGTTTCTGGGATGAGACCACGCTCATATTTAAAGGAACTTGTTTTACAACAAGGTGTATCCTCAAAGCAGGAGGCTTCAAGCAACACTATATTCAAAGCCTCTGGCTTCCAGATCTACTAGGTCAGGGGGTTCTGAATCCAGCAATACTTTCCCTAAGAAAATGCACATAAAAGTAGCTTTTAAGTTATGTTATTAAAACATTTGAAGTATAATCCAAGTACCCTTAAAAAGGGACAGTTGCTCTGTGCTTCAGTGTGACAGTCTAAATACAAAATGACAGGCGACACCTCAAATATGAACCACCCACTTCTATTATTATCATCCCAGTCCTTCTCATTAAAACATATGCACATGAAGACACAACAGCTGTACATGTATGCTTTGTCCCTGGGTATCCACACAAGTATTGGGATGTGAGTGGTGCTGTGGTCTAAACCACTGATCCTAGGGCTTGCCGATCGGAAGATCAGTGGTGCGAATCCCCGCGACGGGGTGAGCTCCCGTTGCTCAGTCCCAGCTCCTGCCTACCTAGCAGTTCAAAAGCACGTCCAAGTGCAAGTAGATAAATAGGTACCACTCTGGCGGGAAGGTAAACAGCGTTTCCATGTGATGCTCTGGTTTCGCCAGAAGCGGCTTAGTCATGCCGGCCACATGACCCGGAAAAACTGTCTGCGGACAAACATCAGCTCCCTTGGCCAGTAAAGCGAGATGAGCGCCGCAACCCCAGAGTCGTTCACGACTGGACTTAACTGTCAGGGGTCCTTTACCTTTATTTTTATCCACACGAGTATTTTAAGAACCTGCCCTCGGCTCCAGGGAAGCAACAGCATTTACTTGAAGCTGGGATGAATGGTCTTCACATTTTTTCCAAACCTTTTCACGTTTTCGAAAAGGCAGTGGGTACCACTGATATAATCATTCTCTCAGCACAAGCCTTTTTATTTGCCAGTCATAACGATCTCCCCGCCTCACCGTGCTATTTTGGGGTTCTCCCACCCTTCCATAGTGGATTTGCGGATTGGGGGGGGGAGAGAGAAACCCCCCAATGCATTTGGGAGTGCTTGTTCTGGCTTCCACTAGCACACTGAATTAGTTGAAACCAGCAAAGTATCTTATTTCCCCCCATTACTCCACACTAAGGACTATAAATGATTTGGTGGGAAATCAATTCAGGTGGGAAATTTCCCACATTACTGATGCCTCATCAATGTTTGCACTGAAAAACAAACCTCCAAAAAATCTGGCACGGCCCAAACTTACTTCCATGTAAATGTTGTTTTCACATCAGAAATAATAATAAGGAAAGTTTATGAGCCCAACATTGCAGCTGAAAAAAAAAAAGGCAGACCGTACAATCAAGTGCATCACAAAACACACTTCAGGTGCTTCAAGCAGGCCTGGATCCACACACATCAAAGAAGCATTTCAGTTAAATGTGTTTTAAACGTTGTATGATAAATCGGGTTGGCTCAAACAGAACTCCAAAGCGCCATCTGGTGTCACTAGTGTCATAAACAACACATATAAAGCACCTTTTCTTTGCCAATGAAGCTGAGTCCCAGGTGAGAACTGATGGTGTGAATTGTGATGCCTTATCTATTTCCACAACACCCTAACAGATGTAGTTTCGTATTTCTACATTTTGGTATCTTTTGCCAGCAATATCTGGACTATCTCCACCATTAGCAGGTTTTTATCTTTGTTACATATCAAATGAAAAGCTAGAAAAGAAAACTGAAATGTACCAGTCTTAACCAATGGGTTTATGATAGGTTCACACTTATATCCCCAAAGCACAATTATTTATTGCTGAAGGCATTAAAAACAGTCATCTTAATATCAAGTGAATGTGTCTGCATGTACAATGGAATTTCTTGTAAAATGTTACATCCATTTTTGTGCCATTTTTGTGTAGCAGATCATCCTGCCCGATGGACAATTTCCAATACACCAATGGAAACATTTTATTTTTCAGATTTGTGCAGTAGTCTGATAAACAGCAAGGAAGTATTTATTTACCATGTCATACCAGTGATAGCAATACAGCCTCTACACACAGTTAAAATGCATAAATCTTGAAATGAGGTAGGTTGCTATCCCTTTCCTTTTCAACCTGATATAAAATCTCAATTCTTTTCAACTGTTGAAGCATATACTTACTAGATATTTAGTAATGTGCCATTTTGTAAGTACCTGTTGACTACAGTGTTGTGAGAACTATCACAGAAACCTCATTAGTAGTTCACTGTTAAATACAACATTCATACTTAGCTGGGTGCAAATATAATTGATTTTATTTGGACTTACTTCTGGGTAGACATGCCTAGGACTGCTATTAGTTACCTCTAGAGGAGCCAGCAATTTGAGCACCTTAGGGAAATCAGCATAAAGTTTTGAGACTTTGGTTCTTTCAGACAAAAAACAGCCTCTAAGATTATTATTAAAGTCTGGATTCTACTTATGCTTCTGAATGCAAAGTGTGGTTAGGAAAACATATGTAATAGATTGGCAAAGGGAAATTCTAACAACCATTTTGGTATCTTTCTCTATTATAATTTTAATTAAGCTGTCAATACCTAACATCCAGCTCTTTTCCAGATTGATTCATTTTCTCTCTGATAAAAGGGCCTTGGATGATTAAGCACTCGTGATGGTGACAAGTTATGCCTGCCATTTGTCTAGGAGGGAATTTCTTACAAAGATTTCAAATACTGTAACAATACAAATGCAAGTGGTCATTTTTCCTACACAAAAACAAGACCGCTGCACCAGCCCAATGATGAAAAACAAGAAATATATACCAAGATGCTTCAAGGAAGTTTTTTTCTTTTCTTAGAAGATGGAGATATTTCAAATCACAAAGCCCTCCCTTTGGGTTACTTTAGACTGTCCTTCCATAATTTCAAAGGAACAAGGACTCTTCTTCAAGTTCCAAGAAAAACTGAAAAACTAACTCCTGCTCCTCATAGTGAGCGGCTCCTGGGAGGGACAGAGAATTCATGTGGCAAGTAGGCCTCCATATTAAAAGTGGAATGAGTACAATTCACCCACATAAGCTATTTTCAGCAGTATCTCTGTGGAAACAATAGAGGTCTCGCTTGTGAATAAGGCTAAACCATTGTTTATTAAACCATGGCTTAGTGAGATATGTAAACCCTGGTCTTGATTTCTTTACTGCCAGCAACACACAATCTGAAGCCATGGTTTGTTGTTGTCTTATGAACCATGCTAGTTTTAACTTTGGCTTGCTGTTTGTTGCATGTGAATTCTGAACCATTGGCTAACCATAGTTTGTTTGATCACACTGCTCATCAAACAACAAAAGCATGAGAGGAGCAGCAGTAAAACAAAACTAACTTTGGATAAGCAAAGCTATGGCTTGTTTAAATAAAATGTAATTAGCATTCTGTATGCTCCATTCTCTAAAAGAAGTTCATTGTGAGGAAGGGAAGAAAGAGAAAGACGTTTTCTGATTAATTATGTGCCCCTGCCCCGGCCAGGCAGAGCTATCTATTTATTTTGTGGCTTCCACAAGACGTCTTTGCAAATGTGGGTGAAGCTGCATAGCTCAGCTGGTGAGAGCATGGTGCCGACAATGTCAAGGTTGTAGGTTTGATCCCAGTAATGGACAGCTGCATTTTCCTGCATTGCAGGGGGTTAGATTAGATGATCCTCAGGGTCCCTTCCAACTCGATACAATTCTATGGTATTCTATGGAACAGTGAGGATATGTGAGCCAGCTAATTTATATAAGACTTTCCATTGGATTTTATGACCTGCCAAAGGGTGTCTCAATGGGTGTCAGGAACTGGGCAGAGGAGGAATGGTGAAGATCACCTCCTCAGCCTGACCCTTCCAGGGAGGAGGAAGAGGAAGACAGTATAGATTTACAACAGGGGTCTGAGGGAGGTCACAGCTCAGAGGCAGAGGAGGGGGAAAGTTGGGAAATCATAGGAGAGCCAGAGCAACACCTGGCAGACACGTCATTAGAAAGAATTCCAGACTCCCCTCTCCCAGGACCCAGAGAGCCTTTAAAGTAGGAGAACAAAGAGCTCAAAGACAGAGGGCACTGTAGCAGCACCCATAGAGGTGATGAATGAGGAAGTGGGAGAGACGGGGGCTGGAGATTCACTCGGGACAACACCATTATCCAAGAGGCCGGATTCTATAGCCTCTCTCTGTGAATAAAAAAAGGACGGTAAGAAATCTGCCCTTATCTTTAGACTTTCCTGGGATGGGAGTCGCTGACAGCATTTTGAAAATGGGAAAGGCCTGCAAGATGAGACCTGCTCACAAGGTAACACCATTCACATGCACGCCTCTGCAATGTGGTTTTGATTCATACTCAATGCACACAATGTGGAGTCAGAGCAAGAAGCAGATCTTAAGAAACTGGCCACCTATTAAAGGTAAATGTAAGGAGAGGGGAAATATGAAAAATCAAGGTGGTTATTGGTCACAAGCAAGTACACTAGATTTTAACTTGAATGTGTAATCCATGGCATTGGTGCTTGAAAGAGCTTGTAATACTTTAAGTAGATGTTTTACATGACCCTGCAAAATATTGCTTTTTCTCCCTCTCTTTAATATTTTGAGCTAATGTGCATGAGGCAAATGTGACGTTCTAGTTCTCTTCTTTTCCCATGAAATTTGGGGAATCATTTCCCAGAATCGTTTGGGGAATCTAACCGGTGTTGCAGGCATCACTGAATCTGATGTAATTTAATCTAATATTAAATTAAATTATTTGTCTCCAATATAACCCAGTTATGCTCTCAAGAGAGACAGCTTCCAAAAGAAGAAGAAGAAAAAAATTATATTAAAAAACCCCAAAAAACTAGAAGAGCACAGGCTGCATACACCAGAGACATGAAATCCTAAAAAATTCAGGGTGGGGGTGGAGAGGGATCAAACCCTGTTCAATCGAGGGTGACCTATGGTTCTGATATCTTGCATTTTTAAGGCTAAAAATAGCCTGAGGCATTTCAAACAAGAACAGTATGTGCAATTCAGGGGGACGAATAAATTCTCATTAGACTTCATGAATTTAACCAGCATCAACAACACTAGGATTTTTTGAGAGATGAATTCTCAGGGCTAATGAAAGACTCTATAGTTTCATCTGCAAAGAAACAGATGGGGATATTCTCTGACTTGTTTAAAAAACTAAACAAAAGTGAGATAAAGGTCTGCTCCCCCCCCCACCCGCCCAAAAAACGCTCCATCAGGGATACTGTGCATTTTGACAGTAAACTAGCATGTATAAAATTGCTTGGAGGCAATTCCAAGGCTTGGCCAATATAAAAAGGACAAAGTTTATATAATCTCATTCTAGGGAAAGATTCCAGAGAACCAAGATTTCAAGCGTTGGCTGCTGTACTTGCAGATTCTCTTAAAACTAGAATGTTTTGAATGTAACAGAAACATTGCAGTTAACTGGGGAAAATATTTCAGTGCCAAGAGTTATGCTTATTGTGCAATTAATTTGCACACTGCTTTATGAGGGCAATTGCAATGAGATGTGGTTTTAAAAGGTTTAAATAAATAAGGAGTTTTATCCAATAGTTTTCCTCCACTCACGGAAGGCTCTTTGTTCCAGTGGAGCCTTCTGTGAATGGAAGGGATGTGTTGAATTCTAGAATATCTCCCTTTCCTATTGAGTCTCCTGCCTCAGGGGGCTGCAGAAGCAAAAGTGGGAGGAACCAACATTTCGGGTGTGTGTATATAAAAAAAGCTCAATAACTTCCAGGGTGTCCTGGGTTTTACTTTTTGAAATCTGGCAACCCTATGGTTGAGCGTAAAGCTAATCTCAAGCAGGCCAAACATGAGCAGCTGTGGCACAAAGATAATAATAATAATAATAATAATAATAATAATAATAATAATAATAATTTATTATTTATACCCCGCCCATCTGGCTGAGTTTCCCCAGCCACTCTGGGCGGCTCCCAATCAGTGTTAAAAACAGTACAGCATTACATATTAAAAACTTCCCTGAACAGGGCTGCCTTAAGATGTCTTCTGAATGTCAGGTAATTCTTTATCTCTTTGACATCTGATGGGAGGGCGTTCCACAGGTCGGGCGCCACTACCGAGAAGGCCCTCTGCCTGGTTCCCTGTAGCCTCACTTCTCGCAATGAGGGAACCGCCAGAAGGCCCTCGGCGCTGGATCTCAGTGTCCGGGCTGAACGATGGGGGTGGAGATGCTCCTTCAGGTATACAGGACCGAGGCCGTTTAGGGCTTTAAAGGTCAGCACCAACACTTTGAATCGTGCTCGGAAACGTACTGGGAGCCAGTGCAGATCTCTCAGAACCGGTGTTATGTGGTCCCGGCGGCCACTCCCAGTCACCAGTCTAGTTGCCGCATTCTGGATTAATTGCAGTTTCCGGGTCACCTTCAAAGGTAGCCCCACGTAGAGCGCGTTGCAGTAGTCCAAGCGTGAGATAACCAGAGCATGCACCACTCTGGCGAGACAGTCCGCGGGGAGGTAGGGTCTTAGCCTGCGTACCAGGTGGAGCTGGTAGACAGCTGCCCTGGACACAGAGTTAACCTGCGCCTCCATGGACAGCTGTGAGTCCAAAATGACTCCCAGGCTGCGCACCTGGTCCTTCAGGGGCACAGTTACCCCATTCAGGACCAGGGAATCCTCCACACCTGCCCGCCTCCTGTCCCCCAAAAACAGTACTTCTGTCTTGTCAGGATTCAACCTCAATCTGTTAGCCGCCATCCAACCTCCAACCTCCTCCAGGCACTCACACAGGACCTTCACCGCCTTCACTGGTTCTGATTTAAAGGAGAGGTAGAGCTGGGTGTCATCTGCATACTGATGAACACCCAGTCCAAACCCCCTGATGATCTCTCCCAGCGGCTTCATATAGATGTTAAAAAGCATGGGGGAGAGGACGGAACCCTGAGGTACCCCACAAGTGAGGGCCCAAGGGTCTGAACACTCATCCCCCACCACCACTTTCTGAACACGGCCCAGGAGGAAGGAGCGGAACCACTGTATAACAGTGCCCCCAGCTCCCAGCCCCTCTAAACGGTCCAGAAGGATGTTATGGTTGATGGTGTCAAAGGCCGCTGAGAGATTCAGCAGAACTAGGAAACAGCTCTCACCTTTGTCCCTAGCCCGCCGGAGATCATCAACCAGCGCGACCAAGGCAGTTTCAGTCCCATGGTGAGGCCTGAATCCCGATTGGAAGGGATCCAAATGGTCCGTTTCCTCCAGGCGTGCTTGGAGTTGTTCAGCAACCACCCGCTCAATCACCTTGCCCAAGAATGGAAGATTTGAGACTGGGCGATAGTTGGCCAAATTGGCCGGGTCTAAAGATGTTTTTTTAAGAAGCGGTTTAATGACCGCCTCTTTCAGCGGGTCTGGGAAGGCTCCCTCACAGAGGGAAGCATTCACCACCCCGCAAAGCCAATCGCCCAGCCCTTCCCGGCTCGCTTTTATCAGCCAGGATGGGCAAGGATCAAGGAGACAGGTGGTCGGTTTCACTCGTCCAAGCAGCCTGTCCACATCCTCGGAGGTAACAGATTGGAATTGATCCCATATAACAGGACCAGACAGAACTCTAGCACTCTCCCGCCCTGGCCCTGCTCCCACTGTGGAGTCTACCTCCTTCTGAATCTGAGCGATTTTATCTGCAAAAAACTTTGCAAAAGCATTGCAGGAGGGTAGCTTCTTGAGGTCACACAAAAGAAGAAGATGGAAACTACTGTTTCTCAACTTCAAAGTGATTTGGAGGATGCTAACAGAAATGTAGAGGAGACTGCAAAAGTGGCGATGCGGCTGTGATGGCAGAAACACTGAAGAGAAATGACATTGGTGCTGACCTGGAGAGAATAAGGATGAACATGTCTGACTCCAGCAACCACCTGCTGGACTGGGGTGGGGACATTCCATGTGATCTGCTCTACCACAAGTTTGCAGGTTGCAAATGTTATTACATGAAGCCCAAACTAGGAATATAGTCCCAACGTGTGCCATTAAGGATGGGCAGAATCTTCCAGTTACACACCTTTATTATTCCATGGTTCTATTATGCCCCAAATACCACTTCAGTTGGAGAATTTCATAACATTATTTTTTATGAATATGTACTTTAGAAAAAAAGAACAAGCTTCTCTTAAAAAGAGAATTTTACTGTGCTTACACAAAACTGCAGCAATAGTACCCCCCAATAAAATCTAAAATAAAAAAAAATTGTATGTTGAAACACTAAATTAGATTCTCTTTTCTTCCTACCATCCAGCCTAGATGGTTGGCTACAGATGCCATTTTTAATGCACCTAATTCAATTCATTTAATTCAAATGTTCCTCCAGACTGAGTCCAGAATCCAGACCCAGGTCACTAATTGGTGTGAAGGCTGGATGGCACACAACCAATCTGTGCAGGTAGCATACTATAAAATGATATAACAGCACTTTCAGTACCCTTAACAAGCTGCATTTTCCATGTGTTTTTTTTTGTGTGTTTTTTTACAGGGAAGCCATGACTGACTCTAGTTCCTTAAGTTTAGAGCCCTGCAGCCTACTACTGCTAAGCCTCTCTCTAAGGGGGTTTAAAAGTGTCAAGTCAAAATGACTGGCCAGCATCAAGACCTCTTATCTTCCAGCACAGAATATACATTTCTTCCCTCAGTCATGCATATAGCTAGTATGAGACATGGGCACACCATGTATTTTGCAAAAGAATTTCAAGACCAAGGGATTTGGTTGTGCTCCTGAAGAACAATTTATATTTGAACAGCTTTGGGTTCAATAAAGCATACTTCGGGGTCCACCTGAAGTTTTCCTCCTTTCTCTTCCTACTGCATGTAGTCACCTACACATGAAGCTACCCAATTCAAACAATGATTCCCATCTCAGAAGAAAGAAAAATCACACAAATCAGGCTCTTGCATTCCCAGGTTTTCACTTGCCATCAGCATCCCACACGAACTTAGGAATGTGACAAAGGGGGAGCATAAAACACCTTTTTTCCAGCTTGCGAAGACTGCCTGATTCATGCCCCAAACAGCTAAATGACATAGAGGCATAATGGTTGGATAGAATAGTGGTACATACACACAATGCTTATCAGATAGGTTTTGGGTTGGTTTTTTTTTTAAAAAAATAAATTTTTATTGCGGTTTTATAATTGCAAATTCCATATATCACATATCAATATCCAATCCTACCTTAGCGTTACATTTACAGTCTTCTCCCTCCCCACCCAACTTCCCTCAACTTCCCCTTCTGGTTTGTTACATTGTTATATTCTGCATGTATATATACTATTAGGTGTTGTTGCAATATTGTCCTCTATGTTTAAACTCAATAAAATTGTGAAAGTTTATTCAAATCCTGCCAATGAGTCCATTTATTTTTGTTGTTTCTGCAAGTAGACTGTAAATAGCTCCCATTCCTTTTTGAAGTCACTGTTATCTTTTTCATGTAATTTGTCTGTTAACTTCGCTAACTCTGTGTAGTTCACCAATTTTTCTTGCCATTGTTCTTTTGTTGGCATTTCTCCAGGCTTCTAATTTTGGTAATTCTTGATCTAAAATACCTATCAAAAAGGCTTCTGGCTTTTTTACAAATGTTATTTTAAACATTTTTTTTTCAATTCATTGAATATCATTTCCCATAACTTTTTAATATGTCTACATTCCCACCACATATGGTAAAAGGTACCTTCCTTTTCTGTACATCTCCAACAGGTCTTCAATTCTGTTCTATACATTTTGGCCATTTTTACTGGTGTAATATACCATCTATATATTGGTGTTTTTTTCTTCAAAAGTTTTGAAGGACCATCTTGGGCCACCTTCTGATTGTGCTGGCTGGGGATAATGGGAGCTCTATTCCAAAACAGCTGGCACCAGCTGGATTCCTTGAACCATACAATAAATCCTATTGTCAGCTCCATTGGGTGTGTGCACCAGAGAGACCTGATGCTTTGCTTATGCCACCTTCAACCTTTTGAGAAAGCTGTCGCCTGTCTCCAGGCACAAATTACTTAATTCCAACTTAACAGGAACTAGCATAACATATTTTTAAAACCTGTCAGTTTCTAAAAAGAAAAGGGAACCAGAATTGGAAAGGTGGCTTGGAAAATGTGAATTATCGCACAATGTAAAACAAGTTGGTGTGTGTGCGGGGGGAGCTGATAGTGCAGAGAAGCAGCCGAGGTGCTACAAAAAGTGTTTCTTCTGTGCAGAGCGTGAAGAGCAATTATATTCCTTTCTCTCTCTCTCTGTGGTTACGGTCCCCACCCCCCCGTGAAATTTACATCTCTTGACTCTCAACACTTTTTTATCTGCACAAGACCTACAGGGCCAAGACCTTGTTTAACCTTCCTTGCATACTTGATTAAAGAAGGAATGCCAAAACCAGATGTCTTTCTTTCCACCCCTGCAAGCCATCTATATGACAGATTTTTCTACCTACTCCTGAGGCTCTAGTCCACCCACCTGGAGCCCCCCAGATGCAGCTGCCATCAGTCCCAGCCAGGATGGATTGAAAAAGGTTGCTCTGGCCATATAGATAGGTAAAATGATGCAACTTAAAAGTATTAATAAATGTCATATGTGACACTTGATTATTGGTCTGAGGACAGCCTCCAGCCAGCCCTCACACTGCTCTTGCCAACTGTTCATGCCATCTCAGAAAAGTGAGGCAAGGACACATATTCAGCAAAGTTTAGTGCACAGTGATCTATGGACAGCTTCATGTGCAGAATGGAAATGGTGCAAAAACACACAAAGTGGATTACATTCCCATGATTTCTTTGCACTGCAGGTTTTAGGTTACATGCATTAGTCCCGTATTTCCCTTTGGGGATTCCAAAAATTCTTGCAGAGAAATAATTGTATCATAGAATTGTAGTTAGAAAGGACCTTGAACATCATCTAGTCAACCCCCTGCAATGCAGGAATCTCAACTAAAGTATCCATGACAGATGGCCATCCAACCTCTGCTTAAAAACCTGCAAGGAAGGAGAGTCTACCACCTTCTGAGAGAATCTGTTTATTGTTGAACAGCTCCTACCATCAGAAAGTTCTTCCTGATATTTAATTGGAACCTCCTTTCTTGTATCTTGAAGCCACTGGTTCGGGTCCTATCCTCCGGAGCAGGAGAAAACAAGCTTGATCATCACCCATGTGGCAGCCCTTAAGATATTTGAAGATGGCTATTGTATTGCCTCTCAGGCTAAACACACCAAATTCCTTCAACCATTTCTCCTAAGGCTTGGTTTCCAAGATCTTCGATAATCTTGGCTGCCCTCCTCTGCACATGTTTCAGCTTGTCATTATCCTTCTTAAATTGTGGCACCCAGAACTAGACACAATACTCCAGGTGTGGTCTGACCAAGGCACCAAGGCAGAATAGATGAGTACTATTACTTCCCTTGATCTGGACACTATACTTCTGTTGAGGCAGGCTAGAATAGAATTAGCTTCCCCCCCCCCCCGCTGCATCACACTCCTGACTCATGTTAAGCTTGTGGTCTACTAAAACCCCTAGATCCTTTTTACATGTACTACTGGTAAGCCAGGTGTCCCTCATATTTGTGCAGCTGGTTACTCCTGCCTAAGTATAGAAACTTACACTTGTCCCCATTGAAATTCATTCTTGCATGTATATAGCTCTGTATATATGTAGCTCTACTCACTGCTACTCTATAATTTAGTGTAGATCTATTTCTTATATATTTTGTCCCTACTGAGATTCATTTTGTTAGTTTTGGCCCTGTTCTCCAATCTGTTAAGGTCATCTTGAATCCTGATTCTGTCTTCTGCGCCAGTAGTTACCCTCCCAGTTTTATGTCATCTGCATATTTGATGAACAACCCTCAATTCTTTCATCCAAGTCATTTATAATATGTAAACAACAATAGGCCCAGGACAGAACCCTGTGGCGCCCCATTTGTCATTTTTTTACAGAATGGCAAGGAATTATTAGTGAACACCCTTTGGGTTCAGTCAGTCCATCAGCTACAAATCCACCTGACAGTTCCCTTGTCTCTCCCACCTTTTACTAGCTTCTCCACAAGAATATCATGGGGAACTTTGTCCAAAGTCTTACTGAAATCAAGATACACTACATCCGCTGTATTTCCCTGATCCACTTAGCTTTCTTTCAAAAAGAAAGAAATGAGATGACTTGTAATCACAGTATCGTTTTTCAAGTGCTCACATATCAACTGTTTAATGATCTTTTATAGGACCTTTTCTGGTATCAGTGTAAAGCTCACCAGTCAGTTGTTATCTGGGTCTTTTTTGAAGATGAGGTCAGCATTTGCCTGCCTCCAGTCTGCAAGGACCTCACTTGTTCTCCAACAATTCTAAAAGATTATAGATTATAGAGAGGCTCTGTGATTACACCTGAAAGCTCCTTTAATACTCTTGGGTGCAGCTCATCGGGCCCTGGAGATTTGAATTCACAAAACTGTCCTACAGGAGAAGGAGCTTGTCAGAAGACTGTGACGTAATGCATTTTTATTATTATTAAAGAATCAAGTTAGGTAATTGCAAGGGGCCTGAATGCATTTCCTTCTCCTCATGTTTCCCCCTTTATTTCTTCTAACAGAAGAAATTGCTCCTCTCCTCCCCGCAAAGCATCGCTGGATAAATGACTTCCCTATGAAACTGAGTGCAGCTTGTCCTGGGAAACTATTTCAGGGCAGGAGCCACTCAGAAATCTCAGCGCACATATGGCTTGTAGATCAGCCTGCTGGATTAGTCAATGATATGTTTCAAGTTTTCAGTGATTGCTGTACCTGTTTTGTGCTGCATCAAATACATGTTCTCAGCTACAAAAATAAAAAATAAAAAATAAAAAATGTCTTAAGAAGCAGAGCACCTCAGAATTGAAAGGACTGTTATCTTTCCTGGTTTTTCTTTTCTTTTTTGTTAGACTGGTTTTCCTCCTCATTATCAGCTTATGAGAGCAGATACACTGAGAAATGACAGATTCTTCTTCTAGGTATAATCTTTTGCAATCACAGACAACATTACGATATTGTCTCGAATTAGAGCAATCTTTGAAATGATATAATAATCTGCTGCAGACAATGTAGGAAACTTTTACTTTGATCGGAAGAGGGATAAGGGTATAACGCTGTGGAACTAGGAGCTATTAATTCCATGCAGGTTTTTGTTGCTGCTCCTGAGTAGGGTAGCTTGATTTAAACCAAGTACATTTTCAAATCAGCAAGAGAAGAAACCAATTTTCATCAGTGATTCAAATCAACTCGCCCATATTCAGCTGTATTTCCTAAACTCCTCCTTGGCCCTGCATCCTGGTTTGTCCTTCCATCTGGACTTATTCTAAACATAAACTGGAAAAAATGATACTCAAGATTTTGCCAATGTTTGATTACAATGATAATCCAATATTTTTCTGTGATTATGATTACCTTGACATGCTTACTATGTTTAATTAATTACACCTAGATACCTGTTTGTCCTCTAAGGAGATCAGGAGAGTGTACATACAGCTCCCAGGCAGGCTCTGCTTCTGGGGAGCATTTAGGGTGAAGCTGGATTAGCTTCAGCAGTAAAACTGCACCATACACCTTCCAAGAGTTATCTGCACTATTTGCTGGAGGCCACGTGGGTGGCGCTGTGGGTTAAACCCAGAGCCTAGGGCTTGCTGATCAGAAGGTCGGCGGTTCGAATCCCCGTGACGGGGTGAGCTCCTGTTGTTTGGTCCTTCTCCTGCCAACCTAGCAGTTCAAAAGCGCGTCAAAATGCAAGTAGATAAATAGGTACCGCTCCAGCGGGAAGATAAACGGCGTTTCCGTGTGCTGCTCTGGTTTGCTAGAAGCGGCTTAGTCATGCTGGCCACATTACCCGGAAGCTGTACGCCGGCTCCCTCAGCCAATAAAGCGAGATGAGCGCCACAACCCCAGAGTCGTCCAAGACTGGACCTAATGGTCAGGGGTCCCTTTACCGTTACCTATTATTGGGCTGCTCTTGAAAGGGTCCCCTTTTTTGGGGGTAACAATGGCTCAGGATGGCCGGTCTTTTCCTGTGGGCATTGCAATAATACATCTAATCTCCATGGTGAGATCATATAAACATTGAAGTGGGGGCCTAACTCGTCATGGGAACTCCTCAGTTTTTCATGGTAGGACAAGACTTGCCTATTTACATTGCCTTCTGGTGACTAGGGTTGGGGGGGGGAGATGTTTAAATGGATAATAATCCCTCGGAAAGTGTTGACCCAAATAATGCCAACACCAGTCCCAAATCAGAAGTAAAATGCAGTTGGTTATATGGTAAATATATTTTGGGTCAAAATACATAAAATACATTTCCTTTTGAAGTTTGAAACAGCCAAGATTTAGAGTGGAGTATGGTCAAAATACTCCAAAATAGGACGCGGGTGGAGCTGTGGGTAAAAGCCTCAGCGCCTAGGGCTTGCCGATCAAAAGGTCGGCGGTTCGAATCCCTGCGGCGGGGTGCGCTCCCGCTGCTCAGTCCTAGCGCCTGCCAACCTAGCAGTTCGAAAGCACCCCCGGGTGCAAGTAGATAAATAGGGACCGCTTACTAGCGGGAAGGTAAACGGTGTTTCCGTGTGCTGCTCTGGCTCGCCAGATGCAGCTTTGTCACGCTGGCCACGTGACCCGGAAGTGTCTCCGGACAGCGCTGGTCCCCGGCCTCTTGAGTGAGATGGGCGCACAACCCCAGAGTCTGTCAAGACTGGCCTGTACGGGCAGGGGTACCTTTACCTTTTACCTTTATGGTCAAAATGTGTTTTGTTTTCTGTCTTCTATAATAAATCAGTTCTGTTTTCCTTATCACACAGCTCAGTTGAAAGGTTCATGAGCTCTGGCAAGATTCCACATATTTGATAGAATGAATTTTATGCTGCTTTGGAGGGTACAGAACAAGGAGTTGAGGTTGCATTTACAGTGTTTGAGAACAACCTCAGGGAAACATAGGGAAACGATAACTAAAATATGCAAGAGTTCTTGGTTTATATTGTTAGCTGTCCATAACTTTAGTGCCTGAATCACACTGCAAATATTCAAAGACTATAAAGCTGTAATATCTTAATTTGAAAACAGTGTGCTGTAAAAATGTCGTTAATCTTGAGTTTTTCATCAAGGAAGTTTCCAGTTGGGTTATGGCTCCTGCTGAAACTCATTTGCACTTGGGGGGGGGGGCATGTCCCACAATCAAAATAAATACCAGAATCCCTTGATCAATTTGTACAAACCAGGGTACAGCATAATAGATCAATGGCAGTGTATCCGAAGTTAAATCACTTTCAACCAATTTCCATCTGAACAACAAAATGAAGAATGTGTATGGAATGTACAGATGTGCTAAAATTCTGCTCTGCATGTAACTAATTCGGATGCTCTGCTGTTAGCCTGAAAAGTATCCAGATAAAAATGTGTGTGGACTTCATAAGATTATAGTGTCTTGGAGGAAATTAACTACTTTCTGATTTGTGAAACCAGTTTTGTTGCTTTTGTTAAATTATTTACTTGTGGTTTTTATCTTGTATTTTATTCTGTGAACTGCCCTGAGATACTCTGATGAAGGGTGGTAAATAAATTTAATAAACAAATCAATAAATAAAATGGACACAGTAGCATCCAATGATACAGCTTTCACCAGCAAGGATCTGGTTTTGTTGTTTTTACTGCTGGTGAAATTGTTAACCGCCCCATAACTGTTAAGAAGAAATGTTTGCCTGTTAGGAATATTTAAGGCCTTCTGAGATTATAGGTTTCAAAATTTAGGGTCCATAACTATTTCTATTGTGGAATTAGTGCCATGGATTTTAAGAGAGAAACAGATTGATGGTTTGAAACCAGAAGTCTCTCATCTAGTAAGTACATAGTGCATCATTTCATTTAATGCAAATTTAACTTTGTACATTATGGCTGCCGAATCTTTGCTTAATGACTGGGTAATTGCCTATGGATTGCTGCCTGTTTGCTGTCATAAAAATAGCGCCCCCAATCAAGCTTCCGCCCTGACCGCTGTATGCAGTGGTGGCAACACTGTTCCATATAGTCTTACCAGAGGTTTGGGAGGTTAAGATTGCTCCCTTAGGCTTAACAACAGTAGGAATAGATGCTTGTAAATAATAATAATAATAATAATAATAATAATAATAATAATAATAATAATTCATTACTTATACCCCGCCCATCTGGCCGGGCTTCCCCAGCTTCACAGAAAAGGTAGGTTTCGAGGACAGAAAGTAGGAAAAGTGGAATTATGATGACAGTTCCATGCATGAGGGGCAGCAAGGAAGCAGAAGACCTTCAACAGCTGAGGATGGCAGAGCTTCAATGTTATCCTAAAATGTTTTCCTTCCTCTTGTTTGTGAATAACCTCATGAGACAGCTGCTGGTGCAATACTTTGTAAAGAGAGGAGAGGAAAACTATATGGAGAGTACAGCAGATGAAAGCCTCACAAAATGCTGTGGCTAGACCAGGCTTCCTCAAACTCGGCCCTCTAGAAGATGTTTTTGGCCTACAACTCCCATGATCCCTAGCTAGCAGGACCAGTGGTCAGGGATGATGGGAATTGTAGTCTCAAAAAACATCTGGAAGGCCGAGTTTGAGGAAGCCTGGGCTTGACTGCTGGTGGGGTCAGAATACTACCAGCATATAACGCCAGGGTTTAAAAGTTTGCACCAGCTGCCAAAATGCTATCGGGCAAAGTTTAAGACTACGGTGTTAAGCAGTACATAAACTGTTGAAGTAAGTAATAATGAATAAATATTGTATTTTTCTACAACTCCACGGTCAAGAGACAAATATGTGGTTCTCCAGTGCTGTAGTGGTAAATTTTAAAGGGAGGAGCTCATCATGTTCCAATCTCCATGCTCCCAAGGAGAGTTTAAAACGCAGTGACTGTGCTTTAGTTCACCTATTGTTTAGGAGAGAGCAAATTACGTAGGTTCACCTTTAAATGCGAACTGAATCAAATTTCTCCCTTATCCCTAAATACAATTTATTAGGATCAGCATTGCTGCTCTGCTGCGCAGTTTCCTGCAAGGAAAGAAGTCTCCTAGGTTGGTGAAGTCTTCAGAGCTGTCCAAAGATTATGGAAATGTATCTATCAAACTGAACTTACAGAATCAAGAATGCCTCTTGGAAAGCAATGGGGGTTGGGAATGTAACTGGAATTCTAGCTGGAAAATGTAAGGCAATAATTTTTATCAGAACAGAACACAGGAGCCTACCAATCTCTAAAAAGTTATCAATTCTCTGTGATAAATCATATAAGCAAATGGAAAATCAAATTAGCAAGGAAAATAATATTTAAGCATGAAATTCAGGGGAAAGGCACAAGCTTTTATATAACACCACAGTATTTCCTCCATATAGAATGTAGTCTTTGGACTAAGTCAGTTTCAGGTAGATACAATAAGGGGTGACTTTCATCACAAATCAACCACTTTGACAGCAGATAAGCTGGGCAACAATGCAAAGAGGCAGAAAATAAAATCTCAAAATAAAAAGAGGGGGTCATACTTACATTGGTGACATATTCAATATCCTTCCAAAGATTACACTCCCTGGGAAAGTCTGACAACTCTAAAAAATTATCCACTATCACTTGGCCAATCAAGTCATGCCTGGAGAATCGGTCAAAGTCATATACAGAGAAGTGGAGTTTCCTCGTGCTCAAATCATTGTAAGGAACAGGAAATAAAAAAACTTCATCAAACACTGGGTTTAGGGTCTTTCTATGCACTTTAGTCTGGTGTTTTGTTTTCCTATCTGGAAGTAAGTAGATCTTGACATAGGGGTCTGAAGTCCCAGAGAAGTCCTTTGCTGGCAAGTTGACAGCTTTGTGAATCTTCACTATCAGTTGCTCCAAGTCACAATCGTATTTCACAATAAAGTTGAGCTTCCCACAAGATTTGCTATTGTTCCTCCTCCCATCATCTGTGTCCACCGATCTTTGTTTATACAGCTCTGGCTTGATGCGCCCAATCCCTGTCAGCTGCTCCTGCTTTTGGATCTGCTGGATGTTGAAGTCTGGGTTTGAGAGATTGAGCTGCCTTCGAAATGAATTATGCCTTGAATAAAAACAACAAAACAGACTGGATTAGACAGGTGGGATTACAGCATCTCTACAGTGTTAAAGGAAATAAAAAATAATAATTTAAAAAAATGAAAGCTGAAATCATGATTTTGGACAATTAAGAACATTTTTGATATAGTTTCCCTACCACACCACTCATCCATGCAACTTGTATCAGTCATTGTGTACTTCTTACCAATCATGCTTCTAACTTGACTGCATCCTCTCTTTCCAATCACCTGCATCACCTGGGCAACAGGTAAGAGGTTGGTGGTGCTTTCCCCCCTTTGAAATTTCCACTATCCCTTGATGGTTCCTCTCACTGTAACCTAGCTGGAAGCAAATTTTACATTGCCTCTCGATCAAAATATTAATCTAATTCATCCTTGATCCCTTCAACAATTTATGTGGATACCACAGCTTTCACACTCAGTTTCTGACTATGGGATCTCATGCCCTGCTGCTGCTGTGTTCTGTTCTTCCAGTTGCTCCACCTATATAGGTCATTCATCTGTTCTAAATCTCGCCAGAGGTCAAAAGTGCCTTGCTACTCCCCGAGGTACCTTGGCTCTCGAACTTAATCCGTTCCAGGAGTCCATTTGACTCCCAAAACCATTAAAATATCAAGGCGTGGGAGCCAATTTGTTTGGGAGCTAAGCTGTTCAAGTACCAAGGTACTACTGTGCACAGCAATATAAACAGGTACGCATTTATCTACTCAATGCACCTTATGGTTTTCATTACCATAAGATGTGGTATAGCTACGATACTAATAGCTTTCGAAAGGCGGGGACAAGTTTATGGTAGATGAGTGTAATAATTACTATTCATTATGATACAGTGGTACATCGCAAGACGAATGCCTCATAAGACGAAAAACTCGCAAAACGAAAGAGTTTTTCGTTTTTTGAGTTGCTTCGCAAGACGGATTTCCCTATGGGCTTGCTTCGCAAGACGAAAATGTCTTGCAAGTTTGTTTTCTTTGTCTTGCAAGTTTGTTTCCTTTTTCTTAAAACCGTGCATTCACTTCGAGGAGCAACTCATAGCACACAGTGTGGTAGCCTTTTTTGAGGTTTTTGAAGACTTTGGTGATTTTTGAAGCTTTTCCAAAATCCGTGCTTCGCAAGACGAAAAAATCGCAAGACGAAAAAACTCGCGGAACGAATTAATTTTGTCTTGCGAGGCACCACTGTAATAAAAAATTGACCGCCTAAGGTGCCCCATTGGCAGAAGCCCTGTGCAAGAACGTCTGCTTGCACAATTGGGATTCCCCTTCTCCTCTCCCTATCTGCCCCTTAAAACTGGCTCAGGAGGGAGGTCAGGAAAAAAAAAAACCCAAACAGTGTGCCAGGGAGGAGAGGGAGGTCTTTCCATCCCACAAGCTAAAATGCTTTTGCAGATCATGCGTATCAGCACAATGTGGAATTTCACCCCATGTGTTTGGAGAGATAATATACCTTTGTTTACCAGATGATGGGGCAAACTGCAAAGGAAAGCTATCTTCATCATGTCTTGCTTGTGAGGTGGTTGGACACAGTCAACAAGACTGAGCTGCACTGGGTTAGTCATAGATCTGATACAGTTCAGCACTTTTTTATGTTGACTCTGCCCCACCATCATTAGCTCTCCCATATTTTACATACACTCCTCTTCATGCAGTTTTGTTCAGTCAGTCTTCCCCCTTGGGGATTTCACCTCCCACCCATCCCACCAAAGCTGTGGCTAATACCTAGCACTTCCTATTTCAAACTCTCGCAAGTGTTTTGTTAACCTGTTCTATTTTTGTTGAATTCTTTGCAGGGCTATATCAGCACCCACAGCTGCAGAGGTAAGTGAAAATGAACATACTTTGCAAGATTAAATTGAGGCAGCCCTTCAGTTACTATAGGTTTTCAACAACCTGGCAATTACGTCTAGCTCATAAAACAGCAAAAAAATATGGGGGGCTCTTTCTATACGTTGCCTGCAAACGTCCAGCTGCTACGGCAACATTTGCAAAAGTACATGCCATTCAAGTCTGACTCGCTAATTCTCTGCAATATTACTAAAAGCTTAACTGTTCCTGAACTGTTCCTGTTATTTGGGGCAAGTGCTTAGTCAGCATGCTCAGCTATTTTTTTTATTATTATTTTTATTGAGAATAGGATTTTTTTGATACAGGTAAAATAACATAAATAATGATGGTATAAAAGCTTACAACTAACAGGTGAGTCAGAATGTTTGTATAGATTTCTCAAACCAAACATCTATAACACTTTTCAGATCAAGGTGGAATCTACACCAGTGTTTCCCAACCTTGTGCCTCCAGCTGTTTTTGGACTACAATTCCCATCATCCCTTGCCACTGGTCTTGCTAGTCAGGGATGATGGGAGTTGTAGTTCAAAAACAGCTGGAGGCACAAGGTTGGGAAACACTGATCTACACACATATAAAAACTGTTCTGAAAATGCTACTTTTTAAAGCGTTTTTAAAAATAGAGTACATTGAATTTTCCAAAAGGCTCATCATCGCCATCTAGTGTCACATTGTGTATTGCACTTAAAACACACCTAAAATGTTTTATTTGCAGCTGTATCGCTGAGTCCCAAGTTGTAGCCAAAACTGTATACAAGGAAGAAAGGTGTGATGGATGATTTCACGAGTTCTAAAATTGTACTGAAATTACATGACTTTTACCCACATTATGAAAACACCCTGAAATGCATTTACCCTCCCCTTTTTTGTAAAAAGGAGGAAGAGGATGTGCCAAACAACAATAAATGGGATGGCATAGTGTGGACAAATTACTGACTTGCAATCCTTTGGGATGTTTTCCATCTTCTGAAGCACCAGCTATACCAATGCAGACCAACACACTTACTGACACACAGCCACAAAGTGTCAAGGGGTACCCAAGAGACTCTGCCTCCTTTGCTTCACACAGGATGCTGGTTTGTGACCCAGTGTGAGGAAGGTGGTCAGGCAAGCCTCAGGCGGTTGGAGAAAATGAAGTGATCCCCTTGGTTCCTTCTCCTAATTCCCATTCTGAATACAGTAAACTGTAGTGGTCCTTTCTTCCTTGGCTTCCCCTTTCCTCTGGCCTTTTATGTTTGATCCTCCAGCCACACCGGTTTGCTGGCTCCTTTGTCTCGATTACAACCAGGCCTTTACTCAAAAGTATTTAGAGTGTACTTTTATTCACAAGGCCCCTCTCAGGCTCATGGGAACTGGTGAATGAAGGCAAGGGGATGCATTGTTTGCCCATCTCTCCCATGATTAGGAATGCTATCTCTAAATTAGTCTCTGATGCCTTCTTCCTTCCCCATCAAGAATCCTGCTCCTGCACTTGATAAAGCAAACACAAACCTCCACCTGTGCAGTCCTTGGTGACCAAGGAGCCTGTTAGGTAAGGGATACTTTTTGGCACAGTAAAGCTTTTTTTACTTTGGGGGCAACTCTGTTCCTTACTGGTGCTACTGACCGTGCAGAAGGAGTTGGCTCCGTGATCTGTCGATGCATCCGGACATTATGCACACAGTTTTCCTTGGTCCCTGCCTTAGCGTCCAAAGGGATGTCAGGGGACGTGTGGCTAATCTTCATGGAAGAGTCGGGGTAGGTGGTAGGTTGTCCCAAGTAATCCTCGCTATACTCGTGGTCATTGGTCTCTGTGTCTGTATAGTTCAGGGACTCTTGCTTGTCTTTGTTTCCAGGCAGGCCACGTTCTCGCCAAGGAACCCAACACAGCTTCCAGGACACAAACAGAGACACCCCAAACAAAGCAAGTCCACATGCTGTGACAACTAAGGACAGTAAACTCACTGTGATATCTGAAAAGAAGAAGGAAAAAAAACACATGTCAACACTGGAAGGAAAAATCAAAGGCTTTAACAGAAATAAACCTTGGGTGAAGGGCGGTATACCAATTTAATAAATAAACAATTTTCTTTGTGCATAGAAGCTGCTGTGTAGGTAAAAAATTTGGTACTGTTTTCCTTCCCAACTCTCCACTCAAGAAAAAAAGACATATCATCAAACTAGCACAGAACTTTGTGATGCTCACCGAATGCTGTTTTACAAGACACGTTGATTTATCATCCAGACTTCAAGAAAACCTAAAGCCTCTGCTTTATGTCATCTGTCTCCCTGCTCCAACATCTGTCTCTGTCTCCCCTGCTCCACTATTTCCACACTTCTTCCTCCTCTCTCCTATTCTGCAGGCCCCTTTGCACACACACCTCGTTCTCCCTGCACAAATGTAATACCTGGAGAGAGCAGGGTTGTAGGAAGGGGGTGCAGGGTGGCACCGGGTGTCATCCTGAAGGGGTTGACATTTGGCGTGCCCCCCCACCTGGGACTCCCCCAAGCCCGGTGAGCGGCAAAGCAGCGAGCGGCAAAGCTGCAGCTCTCCCTCTTACTCTGGCTCGCTGTAGGGGAGGATCGCGGTGCCACACTGAGATCGGCCCCTGGGGAGGATTGTGCAGCCGCACCAATCGGCCCTGTGGGCGGATCGCCCCACCCCTGGGTGCACGGCATGTGTGCCACTCCAGGTGCCAGGGCCCCTAGCTCTGCCCCTGGGAGAAAGAACATTGTTACAGCAGGAAAACAAACTGAATAAAAGCTTCTGCCGTGCATTGCTTGTTTTTAACACGGTTTACAGTTGATCTGTTTCATACTGCCATCATGGTACATCTGCAGCAGCACAATTAAAAGCCTTCATCTGCCCCAGCTGCAACAAAACATGTCTCTTCCATACTGGTCTCTAAAGCCACAGCAGGCTCCGACGGTTTGACTTCAATCCCAAAGGCTCGTTCCTCCATTGTCTCTTGAGACAGATGGATGCCAACTGGCATTCGGACACCTCTTGGAGCCTAATGGATGGTAAGACAAGGT
Source organism: Podarcis cretensis (assembly GCF_951804945.1). Lineage (NCBI taxonomy): Eukaryota > Metazoa > Chordata > Lepidosauria > Squamata > Lacertidae > Podarcis > Podarcis cretensis. The sequence goes on along the minus strand of NC_137170.1, from coordinate 68,380,723 downwards.
ATCAAGATTTTACATAAATGAAATAATAAAAAGCCTGTTTCCCTTTTTGTTTCGTGTGTGTCTCACTGTTTATGTTATGTACTGAAGTTCTCACCCTGGGCCAGCAGGGGGATACTGTAGATAGTTTTCACTCAGGTCCACGTCAGTTATTTTAGGTGGGAAACCCTGGGTTGTTGTTGCTACAATGTTGACAGCCGGCTGCCTATAAAAGCAGGCCGGCTGAGCTGTTTGCTGTTCAGTTCTGTCCAAATAAAGAACTGCTCTGGAGAAATCGCTGTGTCGTCTGCTATGTTTGCCCACAACCTAACAGTGTATACACACACACACACAAGAACATCACACAGCCTTCAAAAAATGTACGTGATTAACATAGAAGATGTTGCTGAAATTGTGAAAAGTAGCTGTTTCTCTTTTCAAAACAGCTGCAAGAGCACAGATGCTTTTTGTCATGCAGGACGATTTACCCTTTTGTGGATAATAATGTCAGGCTTTTATTTGGGTACTCATTCACAAGGCCCTCAAATAAATTTTAGCAGGGACCTCCCAAGGCAGTACAACAATCCTTGCTGGTGACTAAGCGGCAACAGAAAGAAGAAAGGCCTTTTGTATTGTACATGGTAAGTGGAAGTCAAGAGTATTTCCATGTTTCCAAAAACCCGATGGCTATAACAACCCACAGTCTATAATTCTGGGTAACAACCATCCCTCTTTCAAATGGTTCTTTAACCTGGAAGCCTCCAAATGGCTCACCTGTTTTGCTAGGGTTTTTTTCCAGCAAAGCTTTCCCCTCCTATTTTCCTGGGGTGTTCTAAGTCACAGGGAACTGACAGAATAGGCAATTTGCTCACCTTTCACAAAATCCTACTATTATCTTATCTTGTAGCCATGCTGACACATCTGGGTTACTACAGAGAGAAACAACAGAAAGAGGCTAAAAGAAACAGCCATTTACAGAGATTTTTGCAGAGCTTCTTAAATATGTGCTGCACCAAATATACAGAAAACATTCACAAACAGTGAAGCGCTACTTGGGGAAAGGCAGCAGTGGGGTGCGGGTGGGGAGAGAAAGAGAGCCTTGCAGGTATTTTTAAAGGGTTACAGGAGAGCTACTAACGGCCATGTGGGACAGAGGAAGGCTGCTCAGCTGCTAAAGAACGATTAAAAATAAAATCACAAAACTGTGTGGGAAATGAGACTGCTCTTTTCACGCAATGCCCCGTGCCTGGGAGATTTATACAACCACAGCCTCATTCCTAGCCCCATCCCTGATGATGTGCTCTCTTTCCCCATGACATCTAGGCATGGTGTGTGATGTCTGTAATGGGCAAGTCTTCATATGTACTGTTGAAAGCATCTTCCTTTCTTCACAGATACCTAGGGCTCAAGAGGTGTGATGTTCAGCTGGGGCCAGGAGGCGTGGCCTCCTTCCTGCATCTATATGTTTAGCCAGTGCTTTTTTTCTAGAAAAATAGGTGCCAGTAGATACCATGAAGTTTTTACAGTAAATGCCACACTTTTTAACAACAACAAAAAGGTGTGTGGGTGCTGCATACCCTCAAGTACCCCCTGAACCCCCACTACGTTTAGCTATAGTTGTGGAAGGCAATTTCTGAGAAGGGGCAACTACTGCAATGGAATTGCTAGCTTCTAGAGCAGGCATAGGCAACCTCGGCCCACCAGATGTTTTGGGACTACAACTCCCATGATCCCTAGCTAACAGAACTAGTGGTCAGGGATGATGAGAATTGTAGTCCCAAAACATCTGGCGGGTCGAGGTTGCCTATGCCTGTTCTAGAGTGAGGAAGAAGGAAAAGTAATCTCCTCTCACTGACTGCTAGGAAACTGTGACCCCAGCAACAGGAGTTCTACACCAATGGGGTTCCGGCAGCAGTGAAGAGACAGTCAAAGTGTAGTAAGGATGCCCTACAAGAAGCTTTGCAAAACGACTCACTATTTCATTTGTTTATTTTTATTTCATTTGTTTATTGTTCACGAGGCAGTTAACATTAGAAGGAAAAGAACACACAACTCAAGCAAACAACAAAAGATGCAAGCTCCCCACCTACAGAAAGTGAGCAAATCAAGAAGAGTGTGTGTGTGTGTGTGTGTGTGTGTGTGTGTGATCAATGAACTAGGGGGACTAGGCTGGTCTCCCAAATATTCTCAGTAAATTAGACTATTAAATCCTGGTGCCCCCTTCCCAAAGTCCAGGAAGCTCCTGCCCAGCTTAGGGAGGGAGGTGTGATGCTCTGGTGGGGTTCAAGAGCCCTCTGGCCACCTTCCCAAAGCCCACCTGGCTTTGGGAATGAGGCAGAAGGGCTCCAGCATCTTGTCAAAGCCCTGGTGCCTACTTCCCCAAGCCCAGGGAGCTTCTGCCCAGATTTGGGAGGGAGGCGCGGTGCCCAAACATGGCATATCAGGATATCACCCTCCCTGAATCGCCCTCACAAGCTGGTGCCTGTGGCCCTAACTGTCCCCTATGAAAACTTTCACCGGACGCCACTGATCTCTTGAGGATATATTTGTAGTCATGCATTTAGGAGACACTAATGGATCAGTAGAATGAAATTCTTTGCTTTTTCAGCACATTCCTTTTTTTTATTCCTGGTATTTTTTTTTTATGCTGATGTGTTTCATAGTTACACACACACAATTTACTATGACTAAATGGTGCTGCTGACAAGGCAATGGTTTGCAAGCAATCCCTTTGATTACTGAGTATATGATTCACACCAGGCAGGCCCTATTCCTTTCACTATTCATAGCTATTAAGTCCCTTGCGGCATCCTTGGAGTAGAGCTGCCTCAGGTAAGGAGTGTTCCAAGCAGTTGTCTCTCCAGCGTTAAAATACTCTATTCCTATGGAGTCGCCTTCATATTACTTACACTTGTGATTTACCCTCAACCTCACTACATCTTCCTTGGTGCAGCTCAGCTCCTCTGAACCTATTTATCTAGGCCTAAATATATTCCTGCAGGCTGTTATTTCTTGGCCTGGAGTCAGGAACTTGCACCTCCTTGCAACAGACCCCGGCTGCCCAAATGTACAGAAGCTTCAATGGAATTGTACAGTTTTCAGGCCTTTGTTAATCTTCAAGGTAAAGGCGATTTTTTTTCTTACAAGCTCACTTTTCAAAAGAATCACAACAGTGCACCAGCACCTCAACAGCTGTAAAGGCCACAGCTCAGCTACATTGACAGTAAACACAAATTTTGGGGGCTATGTATCCCACTTATTCTTGCAGATAATCAGAATCTCCTTTATATCATACAGGAGATTCTAAATATCAAGGCAGAGGAGAGGGGGCATATAATTCTACTATCGTAATGCCTGGAAATTCTAATCTTCACCATATCAAGGTATTTGTCCTATCTCCTTGGAAACTGGTGTGGCATAGCTACCTTGTGACTGTTACCAGCAGACCATCTTGGCGAAGGCTGAGATGGCCTATCAAAGCTTTCCTCCCCCTCCCTTTGTTTTTCTCATTTTCTATGGTGGTACATCAAGGTCAGCAGATGTGGTTCATGCACTGCTTCAAACCAGTGACCTTACTTTCCCAGGAGATTGCAGTCTCTCTGCTGTGTTTAAGGAGGTTTTCAACAATACTAGGTCATACTACTGTCAGGAAGAAAACATATTTTTACTGACTGCATTTTTATATGTATCTGTGTGAAATTCAAACTCCTTTTTCCCCAGCCCTACCCGCTTAAGATCTAAGAGTGTGAGCATCCCCAGAGGTCCAATTTATAGCATTCAGGCTCCTTATGCCTCCCCATAAGGAAGAGTAAAAGCAGTAGTTTAAACTTTAAATGCTTCCATGTTTTCAGAAAACACATTTAAGGAGCACGGCCCCATTGTCATCCGTTGTTGTCTTTCCCAAAGGAGGGAATGCAAAGCAGAAAGGAGAGAGAGCACTAAAGAGTTACTAAACAGCATTAAACATTGAAGTGGCAGACAACTTAGAAATACACACACAAACAGAGAAAGGAGAAATCTGAACTACAAAGATGTGTTACTTTCCCTTAGCTCTTTTATGTATACAAGAACCGGCTGCCTTTTTGTCACACTTATGCTCCCCGCCCCCCCGCACTACCCCAAGTGAGCGGATTCAATGCACCTTGGCATTCCTACCTTCTACTGGCAATATAATTAGCACTACAAAACACCAAGGATAAGATAAGGCACTGGACAGCCATAACTCTTGGTGACCTGCCAGTCATTTGAAGCCACCAGTTAGGAGAGTGGAAAAATTTGATGAGATCATCATAGTTGGTATCCATCTGCCTTGGGGGAGAGTGCCTTTGCAGGTTGCAGCGCCTGCTGTGGCTGCAGAGACATGTTTTGTTGCAGCTGGGGCAGATGAAGGCATCCGGTTGTGCTGCTGCAGATGCACCATGGCGGTTCTTTCTGCACTCCTCCCATTGCACATCAACTGATATTAAAAATAGGATAAAGCCCAGTAATGCTCTTGCTTAACGGAAGATCCCAGTGCCAGCTGCAGACAGACAGAGTGAGAGACTGTTTTGCTGTTCTGGAGGAGCTTTTCCAGCAACTCAAAGGGCGATGAGGTCTCATCTCTTTAATGCTTTGTTTTCTATTCTTGCATAGCAAATAACCCCCTGATAAAGGATCAACTTGGTGTTTCTTTTATTGCCTTTAAAAAGAGCCCCTTTCCCTTTAGCAAGACAGCAATCCCACACAATTCTGGCCTACCTACATTAACTATGAACGGGACAATTTTCACACACACATAAGCAAACTGTAAGTAAACAGTGAACCGCATGGGAAAGGCATGGATAAGAATCATAGAATCATAGAGTTGGAAGAGACCACAAGGGCCATCGAGTCCAACCCCCTGCCAAGCAGGAAACACCATCAGAGCACTCCTGACATATGGTTGTCAACCCTCTGCTTAAAGACCTCCAAAGAAGGAGACTCCACCACACTCCTTGGCAGCAAATTCCACTGTCGAACAGCTCTTACTGTCAGGAAGTTCTTCCTAATGTTTAGGTGGAATCTTTTTTCTTGTAGTTTGGAACCATTGCTCCGTGTCCGCTTCTCTGGAGCAGCAGAAAACAACCTTTCTTTCCTCTTCTCCAGGCTAAACATGCCCAGCTCCCTTAGCCGTTCTTCATAAGGCATCGTTTCCAGGCCTTTGACCATTTTGGTTGCCCTCCTTTTTTTTTTTTTTTTTTTTTTTTAAAGTAATATCCAATCATATATTTAGAATATAATGTGTCACAATGAAATTAACTCTAAAAATATCAGCAATTCAAGCAGAAAATCACTCTCAGCAATTACAATAAATGCTTACTTGATACAGTCAATAAAAGTAACAGTGAAGTCACAATACATAAAACACCACAATACTTTAAAAAGTATATAAAAAGATCAAACTGAGCTGCAAAGTCAAATAACTTTTTGCTTCTTAAATCACACTTTAGGGTACTGCTGTGTTATTGTAATTGTGAACTTTGCGTCATCAATAAATATTGCACAATACAATATGAAACTGGAAACTTTTTAAAGTAGAAACCCCCTGCTAGCATTGAAAGCTGCCAAGAAAGAAACATTTTAAACTTAGGCTGGGAATTAGTGGTGTTGTTGTTTATTAATTTCCTGGCTTGCTTTTTTTTTTTTTTAAGTACTTTTTATTCAAGTTTTGAAAATACACATGTCTATACAAATATACGCTATACAGATCATCATATCACCCAACTTACAAGCATACATATAGATATACAAAAGCATACATGTAGATATACAAGCATACATGTAGATATACAAAAAAGAAAGAAAGAAAAAAAAGAAAGAAAAAAAAAGGAAAAAAAAAAAAAAACCTTTGGACTTTAGTTAGTCCTGGACTTCCCTCCACCCTATTGGTAAGTATCAAATAATCCTACATTCACGTATTTTCTCTTAAATTTAAATATTAGTTATTCTCTGTTAGAGTTAATCGAAGCCCACCAGTGTCATCTACAATTTATTTTCAGTATATTTCCAGTATTTACTCCAATTTTTATGAGATATTTGCTCATCTTGGTCTCGTATTCTAGCCGTTAGTCTAGCAAGTTCGGCGTATTCCACCATTTTAACTTGCCAGTCACTTATATTAGGTATAATTTCCGTTTTCCAGTTTTGTGCCAGCATGATTCTTGCGGCTGTGGTGGCGTAGAGGAATATATTCTTATCTTCTTTTTTAATCTCTTTACCCAGCATTCCTAGCAGAAAGGCTTCAGGTTTTTTGGGAAAAGTATATTTAAGAATTTTTTTAAGTTCATTATATATTAGTTCCCAAAATTTTTTCACTTTGTTACATAGCCACCACATGTGGTAGAAATCGCCTTCTGCTTCCCCACATTTCCAACATCGTTTGTTCTTTAACCTATAAATCTTAGCTAATTTCACCGGTGTATGATACCACCTATATATCATCTTCCACATATTTTCCCTCAATGCCATACACGCCGTAAACTTTATATTATTATTCCATAATTCTAACCACCTTTCAAAATCGATGTTATAGCCCACATCTATCGCCCACTTTGTCATTGCCTCCTTCACCTCCTCATCTTTAGTGTACCACTCCAGTAGTATGTCATATATCCTGGACAGTGCTTTACTCTTTCCCTGTATTACCTCCACATTAAACCTAGATTTTTTATCTTCAAATCCTAATTTCTTTTTATCTTCAGTTAGCAGACCATTCACCTGGTAATATTGTAACCAACTTGTAAAAAGAGATTTTATCTCCTCATAAGGTCTAAGTTTCAAGCCGTGTTCCGATTTAGTTACAAGTTCTTCATAAGTGGCATTCTTCTCTTCCATATTAGTTTTCTTAATAGTCAACACCTCTATTGGAGAGATCCACCAAGGGGTTTTCCTTTCCAAGAGATTTTTGTTCCTCTCCCATACCTGGAATATTGGACCCCTAAAAATATGGTTTAGGAAGCCCCTGTGTGCCTTCACCTTTCCGTACCACAGGTACGAGTGCCACCCGAACCTATTATCGAAGCCCTCCAGATCTAATAATTCTCTATTTTCCAATCTTATCCAATCTTTTAGCCACAATAAACATGCCGCTTCATAGTATAAACTCAAATCTGGTAGGGAAAAGCCCCCTCTTTCCTTTTTATCTACTAATATTTTCATTTTAATTCGTGGTCTTTTTCCCTGCCAGATGTATTTCGCCAAGGTTCTCTGCCATTCTTGGCATTGCTTTAGACCTTTGAGCACCGGGATAGTTTGAAATAGGAACAACATTCTGGGTAGAACATTCATTTTTACAACTGCTATCCTTCCTAAGAAGGATAGTCTCATTCTGTCCCAAATTTCCAAATCTCTCTTAATATTTTTCCAGGTGACCTCGTAATTATCTTTAAATAGGTTAATATTTTTAGCCGTAATCCATACCCCTAGGTATTTTACCTTTTTTACCGTCATTATTCCCACCCTTTGCTCTAATTCTACCGTTTCTTCCTTGGTTAGATTTTTGACCAACATCTTAGTTTTATTCTTATTAACCTTAAGTCCTGATACGGTGCCAAATTCTTCAAATTTTTGTAGAGCTTCTTTTACACTATGCTTTGGGTCTTGAAGAGTTAGTACAATATCATCGGCGAAGGCTTTGATTTTATATTCATTCAATCCTACCTTAATTCCTTTAACTTCTGTTGTTTCCCTCAGTCTTTTATTAAATATTTCCAGTACTGTTATAAATAGTAGGGGAGATAAAGGACAGCCTTGTCTAGTTCCTTTGTGTATCTCAAAAAATTCTGATGTTGTATTATTTATTACAAGTTTTGCCTTTTGTTCGTAGTAAATAGCTTCTATACCTTTTCTAAATCTTTCTCCCATCCCCATCGCTGTCAGACTTTTCTTCAGGAAGTCCCATGAAACATTATCGAATGCCTTTTCGGCATCTATGAATACTAGGGCGCCCTGAACATCTATTCTGGTATCTAAGTATTCAATAATGTCTATTACGTTTCTTACGTTATCCCTCAGTTGTCTCCCTGGAAGGAAGCCCGTTTGATCTTTGTGAATTCTGTTGTTCAAGACCTTTTTTAATCTTTCTGCCATCACATCTGCGAACAGCTTATAATCATTATTTAATAACGAAATCGGTCTGTAGTTCTTTACTTCTAAAGCATCTACATCTTTTTTAGGAATTAATGTAATATATGCTTCCTTCCAGGAGTTGGGGATTTTCCCCTCTTTTAGAATATTGTTCATCACTTCACACAATATTGGGGATATTTGTTCATTTAATGTTTTGTAATATTTGGCTGGTAGGCCATCCGGCCCCGGTGCTTTCCCGATTTTCATCTTTTTTATGGCCTTTTTAATCTCTTCTTGTGTAATCATCTGGTCTAAGAGCTCTTTTTCTTCCTTTGCGATTTGTGGTAGATGTTGTTTTTGGAGAAAGTTATTTATTTCGTCGTCCGTTTCCTTTCCTCTTTTATATAAATTCTTGTAGTAGTTCTGGAATATCTTTTTTATTTCTTTTGGTTGCTCTACGATTCTATCTCCATCCTTTATCTTACAGATCGTATTTTGTTTCCTCCTCTCTCTTATTTGCCACGCCAAGTATTTCCCTATCTTATTAGCTGATTCAAAGTTTCTCTGTTTCATCATTTTTATTTTCCACTCAATCTCTTGATTAATTATCATAGAGAATTTAGTTTGCAATATCTTTATGTTATGCTTTATGTTCTCTTCATCAGGATTAATAGTTAATTTTCTTTCGTTTTCCATAATCTGTATTAGAATTTGCTCTTTATTTTTCTCTCTTTCTTTTCTTAAATGGCAGTTTTTCTGAATCAGGAAGCCCCTCATGACTGCCTTTCCCGCATCCCATACTGTCTCTACCGCTGTTTCCCCATTCAAGTTCCACTTAAAGTATTCCTCAATGGTTTCCTTAGCCTTAGTTACTACCCCCTGATCATTGAATAAAGATTCGTTCATTCTCCATCTGCCTGGTCTATTATCTTTACCTTTTATTTCCATAAAGACTGAATTATGATCGGATATAGTTTGGGCGGAAATTTCCGCCTTACTTAGATTCTGAGTTAGTTCTTTAGATACCCAAATACTATCTATTCTTCCCCAACTCTGCTTTGGGTTTGAAAAAAAGGTATATTGCTTTGTCGTGGGGTTTTTAAATCTCCAAGCATCTATCAAACCTAGATTGTTAATCAGGTCAAAAAATGACCTGGGTAGTTTACCTTCTTTCGAATCTTGTTTTTTTGTTGATTTATCCAAGTTTGGTGAAACCACCCCGTTGAAATCTCCCATTAGTATTATTTTTTGGTCCATCCATTCCGTTAACTTATTGCCTAATTCAAGGAAGAAATCTGATTTTTTATCATTTGGAGCATATATTCCTACCACAATTATTTTTTCTCCTTGAAACACCATCTGTACTACTATCACCCTCCCTTGATCATCTTTATACAGTAATCGTGGATCAAATTTTTCCTTTATATATAGAACCACGCCTCTCTTCTTAACCTTGTCAGAAGTCACAAAATCAAGTCCTAGTTTCTTATTACTTAAAATTCTCTTATGCTTATTGGTTACATGAGTCTCCTGTAGACAGATTAAGTCAAGATTCCTTTTCCCTAATATATGTACAATCTGATTCCTTTTATTTTTATTGTTCATGCCATTCACATTCCAAGTCAACGCTTTTAATGCCATTATTATGCGTTATAAATAGGTTATCAAATCTGAATAAGAGTTACTATTTATCTTCTTTCTCTACTTCTTCCCTTTCTTCTGTTACTTCTCTTAATTTTATCTCTCTTTCTTCTTCTTCACTTTGTTCATCCTCTCCCCCCTCCCCCATTTTCCCCAGGTCCTTCTCGTATCTCCTTGCAAATTTTTGAAGTTCTGAGATAGTGGACAGTTTAAACTTTTTTTCTTTGAAATAGAATGAAATACCTTCCGGAAACTCCCATCTATACAAGATCCCATTTTTCTTCAGTTGATTTGTTAATTTTTTATATGGGTCCCTCCTTAGAAGAAATCTCGAAGGAATCTCTTTGTAAATAATAATTGGGTTTTCTTCAATATATAACCTTTTGACATAGTTCTGTTTCAAAATTTTGTTTCTTATCTCCAATGAGTTAAACATGGCTATTACATCTCCTGGCAATTTTTTCCCTCTGGCCTTGGCCGATTTTGTTCTTATTCGAAATATGTTTACCAAGCAATGGTTTATCTCTTCTTCTTTTCTATCTAGCCATATTGCCAGCTCTTTCACCACTTTAACTCTAATATTCTCATTTAAATCCTCTGGTATTCCTCTAAGTTTTAGGTTAGATTGATTTTGACGCATCTGCGTCATAGCCATGTTGTCCAACAACTCTTCCTGTGTTGCTCCTATTTCTTTAACTTCTAATCTAATCCTGTCCATCTCTTTCCTACTGTCTTTCGTGTCCTTTTGAACCCTTTTCACTGAATCCTCCAAAACCTTAGCTTTTACCGAGAGATCCTTAACTTTCCCTTTCAGTTCCCCTACCACTTCCTCCAATTTTTTGTCTAGAGTATCTTGTACCTCCATCAATTTTCTCTCAATATACTGTTCATTATTTTTAAATTCTTTTCTTATTTCGGCCATCAAGCTGTCATAATCTCTAATATCTCTTGCCTCCTTCCCCTCTTCTTGTTTTGAAGGCCTCCTTTCCGCTGGTGTTGCCACCCCCTTCTTAGAACCGTTCGGCATTTGTATATTTAAGTTTAGTTCTTCCTAGTATACTGTATAATGTAATATACTATGTGGATAAGATATAGAGGTAACAAAGTTAACAAGGTTAACGTCTCTCAGATATTGCAACAAGAGTCCAAAATTGACTAAATTGGTACAGCACAAAAATTAACCCTTAATTAAGATCAGATATTAATAATACAGTTTTAACTGTACCTAAATTCAGACACGTATTTAAATCCTCAGAGTCTTATAATTAAATGTAGTAAACACCTGAACCTCCAGAAACACTTCCAGATTCAGGGGGTTATCAAACTCATGAGCAAGGAAGGTCCTGCGAAAATGTATTCTTTAACTTTGCATCCCGGGGTGTATGTCTCTTTAAATCCCGAAGAATCAAGAGAATCACAGCTGTCTCTGAAACTCAAGAACGTATCCGGTTGGGGATGAAGAAGGCGGGTCCCCTTTAACTCACTCAATATGGCAGTCCTTTCAGAGTCTCACCATCTTTAAGCAAACTTTAAGCAAACTTTAAACACAGTCTCACAGTCCCTGTCTTTAGACACAGAGCGCTGCTAAGGCACCTATATTCCACACTCCGTTTAAGTCCCAATTCTCCCCAATCCTGAGGTTTAAAAGCAAAAGTCCTCCACCGAAACCCGTGCTGGTTAAAGCGCTCTCCGTCCCGATGAAACAGAAAAGTCTTTTTCCCCTCTCCCTAATCGATATAGTAGTTCAACTATTACCTTGCCTCTGACACTTTATACTTTGTGTCTGAGGTCTTTCCACCACACACTCACTGGCAGCTTGTTTCCTCTTTTCCTCTTTTGTTTCCTCTCTGCCAGCGTCTTGCTATACTTTCTTTTCACCTTACCGCCAGGAATGGACTCCTCCTCCTTTTCACCAATTATTTCTTCTCTGCTGGGTTCTTATCAAAACGTTCCTTTAATCTTATCTAAGTAATTTCCAGTTTTTCTTTATCCCCACTGCTTTTTCCACAGTGATTTATAGCTACTTCCCAGCTTCTCCGCTGTTGTTGGAGGTCCGCCGCTTTCCCTCGGAGTTTGAGGCTTCACAGCATGGAGTCTGTTGCCTCCCCTTTACACTGCAGCTCCAGCCTTGTTAAACGCCGGCAACACAGGCGAGCACAGGCAGCGTCGCAGGGTACCTTGTCCCGCAGGATTCCCTCCTGTGGTTTCAGGGTTCACGTAGCCTTCGCGACCCCTCTAAATCTCCATACTGTTCGAGACTCCCCCAGAGGAGTTATCTCACACTCCTTTTCAGCGGCCGCGGCGTCCCGGAAGTCCTCGGTCTTTGGTTGCCCTCCTTTTATCCCCTTAAAGTATGAAAAGAGCAGCAAGTCATTTGGGAACCAGCCCTCATAAACTTTCCACATTACACTGCAGAAAGCCAGTTGTAATGGGGGTGAGGGGGAAGAGAAGTACTGTATAGCCAACAGCAAGTGCATCTGTGGGATTGCAACACATGTGGAATTGGATATATAGCACAAAATTCCGCTTACCTTGCTTCACGGATACAGAAAACTAACACATCGGCAATACCTAGTGGAAGAAGCCAGATGAGAAGCAAGTAACACTTCTCATGGCCAGGAAGTAAATTTTCAAAGGCATTTTCAGCTTTTTTAAACCTTACCTTACACTGCCTCCTATTTCCTGGAACATGCCGTTAAAGTCCACCAATCCACATACCCTCCATTCTTTGCCTCAAATAATAGGAATGTAAGCAGCTGGCTTATATCAAGTCAGACCACTGTTTCCTCTGGCTCAGTACTGCTTACACTCCCTGGCAGCAGAACTCCAGGCAAGTTTTCCAGCCATCCCTGGAAAAACTGGGACCGAATCTGGGATTTTCTGCATGCAGAATATGTGCTCTATTTAATAATTTCACAGCAGATCCTGGGACAAACAGACCATGGGCAGCACACACCTGTGTAATTATGGTTATTTTGGATAATTTTCTCCGAACCTGGAGTGCTATACTGCAGAAAGTACACAGTCCAGCATTAATACTATAGCTCAGAATAAAACACTAATATTTTTCTGTAAAGCTAAGTACCATGTTTCAAGTTTCCCACTTTATGAGCCAAAAAAGGTTGTCTGCAGATTGCTGAGTTGCTATTGAGTTTACGCCAAGAAGGAAGCCGCTTGTTTGAAAACAGCAAATACATTCATGCTGGACATTTCTCTGCACCTGCTGTTCACCTCCCATTCTGCTTGGATTCAAAATGTTATTGAATTTACTATAGAAATATTAAACACCCTTTACAAAAAGAAAAGATGCCACATACAGACCTCTGCAGAGATTTCTGTAAGAAGGGACCTTTATCCCCTTGAAGTATGAAAAGATGCAAATGTCAGAAAATGTAAAATGAGCTTACTGTGCCAACCCACTGAAAGAGAAAGGGCACTCTGAAATCTATCCACTTTTGCATGAAAAAGGCAAGAAGCCTTTAATCCTCACTAGGGCTAGAATATAAAATTTGATAGGTTACCATGAACTACAGCAATGGGAATACTTTTTATTACTTATTCATGATCTGACTTCTTTATTCACATAGCATCTTTTCTACTAAAAAGGGTGATGGAATAATAATAATTTTATTATTTATACCCCGCCCATCTGGCTGGGCTTTCCCAGCCACTCTGGGAGGCTTATAACATATCTAAAAACATAATAAAAACATCAATCCTTAAAAACTTCTCTAAACAGGGTTGCTTTCAGATGTCTTCTAAAAGTCAGATAGTTGTTTATGACATCTGAAGAGAGGGCATTCCACAGGGAGGGTGCCACTACCGAGAAGGCCCTCTGACTGTAACTTCACTTCTCGCAGCGAGGGAACCAGCAGAAGGCCCTTGGAGCTGGACCTCAGTGTCCGGGCTGAGTGATAGGGGTGGAGACGCTCCTATGGGTATACAGGACTGAGGCCATTTAGGGCTTTAAATGTCAGCACCAACAATTCGAATTGTACTCAGAAACTGTCAGGGAACTGACATCGGATCGAGAGGTGGAGGCAAGGCTCCAAAGCGATGCAGGAGAGTGGACCAGCAGGGGGGAAGGAATTCAACGTAACACCAGTAGAGAAGGGAGGGAGGTGGAGGATTCGGAGAGGGGTCTCCAAGACTCTTCACCCGAGACCAGTGGAGAGAGCACGGGTTTCCTCGGGTTCAGCAACTTCTACCGGAAGTTCATCAAAAACTTCGCCCACTTGACCGCACCCATCACGGATTGTCTCAGTAGCAAGAGGAAGTTCGTCTGGACCGAAAGTACCCAACAATCCTTCGAAAGACTAAAGAAGGCATTCGCTTCGGAGGAGCAACTCCTGCACGTGGATCTGCAGAAGCCAATGAGGCTGGAGACAGACGCACCGGATCGGGCCCTCGGAGCGGTGTTGTTGCAGCCGGGGCCCCAGCAGGAGAGCTGGAGGCCGTGTGCCTTTCTCTCGCAGAAGCTGAGCAAGTCGGAACAAAACTACACGGTGTATCATCGCGAACTGCTTGCAATTTACGCAGCCTTTCAGCAGTGGAGACATCTGCTAATAGGAGCCCAGCACAAGATCCAGGTGTCCCCGGACCACAAGAACTTGGAATACTGGAGGACGGCTCGGGTTCTCAACCAGAGAAAGATTCGGTGGGCACAGGAGTTCTCCAAGTTCTTCTTCGAGATCCGGTACGTGCCAGGAGAAGAGAACGTGAGGGCAGACGCGCTGTCCAGGAAACCGGAGTACACGGAAGGAGAGGGACCGCCGGAAGTGAGACACGTGTTCCCAGAGGAACGATGGGTGTGTGGGGGAGTGTTGGTTGGGAAACGAGAACTAACCGAGCTGATTCGCCACGACGAATTCGCCCAAACCAGAATTAGGGAACTCAGGGAAGCGAGGGGAGACCAGGGAGGCTTTGAGGAAAGGGAAGGGCTGCTGTACTACAAGGGGGCGATGTACATACCAGGGGAAACCTTGAGGGAAAGGGTGCTCAAACAGCTTCACGACAACCCAAAAGCAGGGCACTTTGGTCAACACAAAACTATGTTGCTGGTTACCAGGCAGTTCTGGTGGCCAAGGGTGAGGGAAGATGTACGAGAGTATGTACGTGGGTGTGACCGCTGTCAACGGGCTAAAGGGGAGAGGGCTGCCCCGGCAGAGTTGCTGGAACCCTTGCCTACACCGGGAAGACCCTGGGAGGTGGTATCTATCGATTTCATGACAGATTTGCCCAAGTCTAGAGGGAAAACAGCAGTCATGGTAGTAGTGGATCTGCTAACCAAAATGTGCCACTTCATAGCTTGCTCTCATGCAGTAACGGCAGAGGAAACGGCCAGGTTGTTTGTTGACCACATCTTCAGGCTGCATGGAGCTCCTTCGAGGGTCATCTCGGATCGCGGGAAACAATTTACCTCGAGGTTCTGGAGGAGGCTCATGAACTTATTGCAGGTGGAGGTGGGATTCTCGACGGCGAGACACCCGGAGACCAACGGGCAAGCAGAGAGAGCAAACAGTATTTTACAGCAATACCTATGCTGCTACGTCAACGAGAGACAGAACGATTGGGTAGAGAGACTAGCGCTGGCTGAATTTGCGTACAATAACGCTGAGCATGTGTCCACGGGGATGAGCCCATTCATGGCTAATTATGGGTGTCACCCCAGGGCCTTTCCCGGGAGGGGGGGAGGAAGGGTGGAGCATGCCTGTGGCAGAACAGTTTGTGGAAGAAATGGAGGCTCTGCACCAGCAACTTAAGATGAACTTGGAGAGGGCCAAGGAAGTTTATAAGAGGCAAGCAGACAAGCGCCGCCGGGAAGGGGAGACTATAAGGGTGGGGGACCGGGTGTGGTTGTCCACCCAAGGGCTACCCTTTAAGGGAGGGTGCAAGAAGCTATGGCCGAAACGACTAGGACATTTTGAGGTGATGCAGCAAGTGAACCCTGTGGCATTTAGGCTCAAGTTGCCAGACAACATGAAGATCCACCCCGGTGTTCCATAGGTCCCTACTCTCACTGTACAGGGGGGAACGAGAGTTCCGGGGGGAAGGGGCAGAAGGCATCACACACCCGCAAGTAGAGGAGAGGGAACACCACAACCAGGCTATGGAGATCCTAGATTCGCGGTGGCGGGGGCGGCAGGTGGAGTACCTGGTAGCTTGGGAAGGGGAGCCCGAGTCAGAAAACACATGGGTTCCCGCGGGGGAGATAGATGATGGATATCTGGTGGAAGAGTTCCATGACAGGTATCCGGGTAAGCCCAAACCAATAGAGAGATTCTGGGAGGAGCAATTTGGGACCACAGACGAGGAAGAGGATTTTGTGGGTTTTCCTGCTTCCAAAGAGGAAGGGGGAGAAACGTCAGAGGAGGAGGAATCGAACTGGGAAACCCATCCCGCGGGAAGAAATCAGAGCGGGTGGAAAGCGGGGTTTGAGTCCTCGGAGGATGACGGCAGCTCCTTCTGGGGATTTCCTGCATCGTCGGCCGAAGAGAGAGACGAAGTTACGGCACAGGGCCGGGCCGGGGGTGGAGGGGGTCCTGGGAGGGAGGTGGATGTCAGGGAACTGACATCGGAGTGAGAGGTGGAGGCAAGGCTCCAAAGCGATGCATGAGAGCGGACCAGCAGGGGGGAAGGAATTCAACTAACACCAGTAGAGAAGGGAGGGAGGTGGAGGATTCGGAGAGGGGTCTCCAAGACTCTTCACCCGAGACCAGTGGAGAGAGCACGGGCACGCCTCTGCCCACTCCTTCTTTGCGCAGAAGAGTCCCGCGCAGGGAGAGTAGGCGGAGACTTGGCGTCAAACAGCTTCTATGCTGGAAGAGGTTCAAGAAACGCCCACTGATGGATTCTGCAAGCGACTGAACAGCCACGGAGTGAGGGCTGTCAGCCGAGGCATGGTTAGCCAGGCGATCTAGCCAAAAGTAACGGCAACTTACGCACAAGTAACCCCTTATAACCATTACAGCAATCCGTCAGTCTCTGACGTTACTTGTGCACAGGCAGGAGACCATGAGTCAGACTGGAGGTGCCGGCGCCGCGGAGCAAGCTGCGAGTGTGCAGAATCTGGTGGAGAGGAAGCGGGATTTGGAACAGTGTGTAGCTCTGCTGACGGCGCGGCTGGATGAAAGGCGAGCTCAGGATGTGCAGAGGTTCCTCGGGTTCAGCAACTTCTACCGGAAGTTCATCAAGTAACCGCTTATAACCATTACAGAAACGTACTGGGAGCCAGTGAAGATCCTTTAGGACTGGTGTTATATGGTTCTGGTGGCCAATCCCAGTCACCATTCTAGCTGCCACATTGTGGATTAGTTGTAGTTTCCAGGTCACCTTCAAAGGTAGCCCACATAGAGCGCATTGCAGTAGTCTAAGTGGGAAATAACCAGAGCATGCACTTCTCTGGCGAGATAGTCTGCGAGCAGGTAGGGTCTCAGCCAGGATTAATGCATGATATTATCCCATTGCAGCCTATTGCTTCTCACCTTGCAACAAAACAAAACAATGCAGGATTCTTAAAATAATTGAATAGGTTATAAACTTCTGTCAGATTCTTCCAGGCAAGTGGGTCTATAGGCTTGCAGCTATAGGCACCTTTACTATACAACAAGAAGACATTGATCCATCACTAATTTGCAATTCTTAGTTATGTTAATCCAGAACTCTGCAATTTGGAAAGGGCAGCAGACATAGGGAGTAAGCACTATTGAACACAATGGGATTTACTTCCAAGTAGAAATGCCTAGGTTTAATCTGTCTCTAAAAGTATATTGCTTTTAGAGACTGGTTTTGCAGATTGCTAACAATAATTAAAATGGACAGAACATTTCCTAATGACTATGGAAGCACACATGGAACTTTGAATCAGGCTGTTAAAAGAAGTACGGTAATTAAAACAATGAAGCTGGTCAATTGCAAAACAAGGAACAGGGTCCATTTTAACTTGCTGCTCTGCTCTGGTCCTATATGGTAACAAGGAAGCAACATTCTAGTCTGAGGGAAACTCATAAGTGGTTTATAAATCCTTCCCAGGGAACTCTACCAATTGCAGCTATGTAAGGACAAGATAGGTCTTCCAATGATTTTCCACACCCTTAACAAACTACAATTCCCAGGATTCTTTGGAGGAAGTAACAACTGATAAAAGGGATTGACAATCTTTTAAATATACTGTATAGTGCAGCAAGGGCCCACAATCTAAGTAGACAGGAAGTCTTCCAGGGAAAAAAACTTTGCATTTTATATCCAAGAATATCATGCAGAGAACACTATGCTCTCCAACCATTTTATATGATAAGTAAGAACTGACTATACTAATACAGTGGTACCTCAGGTTACATACGCTTCAGGTTACATACGCTTCAGATTACAGACTCTGTTAACCCAGAAATATTACCTCGGGTTAAGAACTTTGCTTCAGGATGAGAACAGAAATCGTGCTCCAGTGGCACGCCGGCAGCAGGAGGCCCCATTAGCTAAAGTGGTGCCTCAGGTTAAGAACAGTTTCAGGTTAAGAACGGACTTCCGGAACGAATTAAGTACTTAACCCGAGGTACCACTGTACAGACTAGAGAACTGATAGTGGAGGCCCCCCCCCTTTTTTTAAAAAAAAACCCTGTCATTTTCCAGTTCTTTTTTCCATTAGATTACAATTCTTACCTAAAGGCCTACTTAATCTCTTCACAGTAATGCTGCCACAGGCAACATGAAGGATACAGCTATTCATGTCAATCATCTGTGCGTTCTAAATAAAGCATAGAGTAACACAGCCATATTTCAGATACGAGTCAAGAGACATTACACACATTTCTTGCTCTTTAGTACTCCTTCGTCTTTCCTTCCAGTCATTTGAACTAACATCTTAAAAAGCAAATTACCTTTCAACTACTTAATGTAGATATTACACATACTTTCAGAATAAGGACAGCATAGTAATTATTTGTTATTTGCAGACTAGTTGTTCCAATAGGAACTCTGTGTATGTATGCTGATGTTTTTACACAGTCTCAATTTCAGTAGCCAAGTGACGGCAATGTGTAAAATAGAGAAAAGTTAATTGTACCAATCAGAATGCTTATTGTGTCTTTTCAACCGACTGATAGTAGGCACTGCCTTGTATCCAGTTAGTGGGGAGAAGAGAGAATAATGAAGTATTTTTCTTGTATACAATTTTAAAGGATCCTGCTGGGAGTGAGACACACATCCATATAAAATCTAGCACA
This sequence comes from Podarcis cretensis, assembly GCF_951804945.1. Taxonomy (NCBI): domain Eukaryota; kingdom Metazoa; phylum Chordata; class Lepidosauria; order Squamata; family Lacertidae; genus Podarcis; species Podarcis cretensis. The sequence continues at coordinate 68,361,800 of NC_137170.1, read as the reverse complement.
AAGCAGCCCCAATCATATAGTAATAACAGTTTAGTGCAAACACAATCAAACACACAGAATGGATTGTTTAGGACGTCTTCGCAGACAGACAACAAATTGCTACTCTTGAATTGTTCTAATCTAATTACAACCACAGGTAGAATAATAAATAAATATATTTTTGCTTATGCCCCATCAGAGTGGTTTACAATGTTGAAAACTTGCACCATAAATTTTACAAGGTTAAAGCTTGTAACAGCTTACTTTGAAAAAATAAATCAATACTTGAAAACTCCACACTGGAGCAACAAAGCTGGTTCTCCCCCCACCCCAGCTACCTCCAAAATTCTCATATAAAAAGGCATTATTGTGCTTAACCTCCCACCCCAAAGAGAGATTAAATTCTCATAAATGTTATTTTATGGAACAGTTTTTGTTGGTGGTAGTTTATGCATTGTCTTGAGCTCACAGAACTGAAGGTTGGTATTTGATCTGTCCAACACAAACACAAAAATCCTTGATCATTATATCCTTCATTATAAAATACTAAATTGTCACGTTGCATGTTTGCAAATTCATGGAGGCTTCATTATATCATTGCCTAAGAGATGGCAGAAACTGGATCCCATTCAAAATGTAAAATTCATGGAGAAAACCAATATTTATGAATACTTGATTAGGCTGTGAATCTGAGAATGCCATATAAAGCCAAAGCAATCAATGCTAAGTACCCAGCCTAGGAAGGAGACTGAGACTGAGAGAGATAGAATCCACAAGGGAGCTTCCTTCAAGCGCTGGGAAATGTGCTAAGAGGCCAGTGTTACCAGCAAAGATACACCAGTATTAGGAATCTGAAATCAAACCAAGTGCATGGGATTTTTTTTCAAACAGGTTCAAAGTACCTTTTGCATATGAAATGCTATTCTTTCGACACTACCTTATTCTGCTGTGGAAGGGGATGGATCCTCATTCCTGGTTCCGGAACAGCTGGTTTTGAAAAATGTTGCAGGATAAAACAACTGCCAGCAACCAGGCCAATTTACCTGCATTTCCTGCAACATCCATTTAACCTCTTCTTGTACCATTTCTAAAACACGCATCCAATTAAGCTTTACATAAAAGCTTTCCCATTTAGGGCAGCAAATTAAGCAAGAGGAGCTCCCACAGGGAATGTAAACAGCACTGTGTGATCATAGCTTAAAAGAGAGAATCTACAAAATAGGCAGCGATAGGGAAAGCAATGTTCTTGCGTCACTGATACCCACTCATAGTGACTGGGCATGCAATAAAGCTCAGAAATGGGGCCTGTTGGTGTTCAAAAGCTTTATTTGCCTCTTTGTCACAGTTACTTTCAGTGAAAAATTGGAGTAGCAGTTCTGCTAATGGCTGAATACTAATTACAGATGGGATTCAGCTAACCAACCACATCAGCTGAAGGACTTCCTGCTTGTGCAACATGGATTTCCCTCCGTCTCTGCCCTCTGTGTTACTGAAATTGGCTTGGGCGGCTGGGTGGAGAACAGGGTTCAGGGGAGAAGGGAGGATTGTCCCATCTGGCAAGGATGAATACTTGTGCAGACAGAACTACTGGAAAAATGAAATGTTGAATTCCAACCTACAAGAATCTGCAATCCCCAAAATCTAACCTGGCACTGACCTTTCAAGTTTTTCGATAAGCTGACAGGTCATACTGAATCCTAAATTCTTTGAACAGGTGCCTTGTAGCAGCTGGCAGTTAGAGGCCCCGTGAAGTAGCAGTTAGGATTCAGCTAGAGCTGATCTTTTCACTCTCACTGTTACTGTTGTTTACACACAGGTATTACCTTTTTCTTTTTTCTTTTTAAAGGGACGCAGGTGGCGCTGTGGTCACTCTATACCACAGAGCCTAGGGCTTGCCGATCAGAAGGTTGGCGGTTCCGTTGTTCGGTCCTTGCTCCTGCCAACCTAGCAGTTTAGAAGCACATCAAAGTGCAAGTAGATAAATAGGTACCGCTCCGGCAGGAAGGTAAACAGCGTTTCCGTGCACTGCTCTGGTTCGCTAGAAGCGGCTTAGTCCTGCTGGCCACATGACGCGGAAGCTGTACGCCGGCTCCCTCGGCCAATAAAATGAGATGAGCGCTGCAACCCCAGAGTCGTCCGCAACTGGACTTAACGGTCAGCGGTCCCTTTACCTTTACCTATTACCTTTTTAAAAAATCATATTTTTATATTAACACAACATTTTAAAAGATTTTTTCTTCAGGCTTTGATTCTCCACAGCTACAAATCAATTATTCTTTGCAAAGTCTAAAAAACAACAACCCACCAACATATTAGAAGTGCATGCAAGAAATGATTACAACCCCCAATGGCAGATCAGTTGGTAGCGCATGAGATTCATAATCTCAGGGTCATAGGTTCAAGACCCACGTGGGGCAGAAAGATTCCTGCTTTGTAAAGTGTTGGACTAGGTGACCCTCATGGTCCCTTCCAGATCTACAATTCTATGATTCTATTATTCCCCTGCCAGTTCCCTCCTCAAAACAACAAATCATTGCAAAGATTTGTTAGCAGTAGGAAGGAGCCCCATCTCACTACCTCAGACAGACCAGCTATCTTGCCACACCACACCACTCTTGATGTTAACCTCGTTGTCTTGAGCATGCCCTACTGTGGGCAAGGTTCAAACCATAGTTAAGCTGTGAGCCATCCAACTGCAAACCATAGCTTGCCAATTTAGAAATTACCAAAAGCCACAGACTTAAATTGTCCTGAGAGAAGGCAAGAGAGCCTTCACCATTCTTTCTGGATTTGAAAAGCAGCTCACCTTAGCCCTAAAGAGCAATGATATTTTACCAATAATTTTAGTGCATACACTGCTTTGAGGGTTTTTAATAATAAGGCAATCAATAAGTATTTCAAAATAATGGTAGGAGCAAGACTGAGGAGAATGGGATATTGCTTTTCAGCTTACTTTCTCCCTTACATTTATTCTGTTTTCACTGCAGTGTAGTTTGGTTGTAATGTCTTTATTCTCTTGTTATTTGTATGGCATCTAGAGAATTTTATCATCATAAATATAATAAATGTTACATGACACTATTTTTGTTTTATAGTTTTTAATCTTACTGTAACATTTAAATTAATGTAGTCTTCTGTGGGGGGGGGGGCTTGTGCCTGTGTCATAATGCACCCTGAGTATGAGGGACACAGGAGGAATAAAATCTGAACAAACAATAACACAAATTATTTAGCTGTAAGTGGGTACATGCTAATAGAATAAAAATACAGGCTGTGTTCAACCCAGAGACTGGATAAAACCACATCATAAATCAGTTAGGACAGGTACAGGAGGTATTTCTACAAATTACCAAGCTAATGCAATTTAAGAGAGCAAAAATGTCTTGCAAAGCAGCAGCACTATGATTATTTTTGATTTGTTGCGAACAAAACTCCTAACACAATTATATAGCTTTGCCTCTCTGTATGAAGGAAGCTGGGAAGAACTCTGTGTTCTAAGATTTCAAAAATATTTTAAAGAAAGCCAGAGCATAAAGGAACCTGCTCAGTCACAAGTAATGTTGCCTTTCTTCAGTTACCTCCCAAGGGACAGTCACATATGAAGATTGGTGCCATTTAGGAGAGAAAATAAAACTTCAAGCATTTACCTACATGTTCGCACTGCTTGATAGAATTTAGTAAATAATCCTGATTTTGCCTTGATGTATACTGGCACTTAAAGTAAATGCTGCTGGCCTCCTTGGGGATTGTCAACAGCATTACTGATCACCTTGTATTTTCATACTTTGTTTACATAGGACAGGAGATGTTCAGAAATCCTTCTAACACTTTTTGAAGCAGCACCCCCTCATATTGCCTTGCCTGGATTAATATGAATGTCTGCATTGCAAATGAACAATTTGGCCCACAGTCCTTGGCCTGCGGCTTTTCAGCAGCAACAAGAAAAGGACTGCAACTGCAATTAAATCTACATTATGACCCATTCATTCTCCAGTGCTTCACAGGTATTTGAAGCACCTATTGGCTTCTGCTAGCAAAGGGCAAACCATGTGACAGCTGACATGCCACAGTTAAGTGTTTCAATGTTGAAAATTGCCATGTGACTCTATTCTTCTGCCTCCCACTGATTCACAGGAGGGTCGGACGGATTTGCTACAGTAGCTGAAGACACACGCTTCTGAGGATGAAAGGAAGAGCATGGGCAAGTGGACTAGGTATTATACACAGATCTGAATGAAATGCTAGAATGTAAGCTCATGTGGCCCTATTGCACTCAATGGAAGTAATAGATGAATCTTAAAAGCTGTACCACATAGGCAGCTTAAAATAGGGTATTTCCATAGCTATACTGGGGTAATGTTACATACACATCAATACAAAGTGCTAATGGGAGTGCACTGATAGAATTGCAGGCTATCTAAATCCTGAAATACTCCAATTTAATGAGACTGTGAACAGGTGAGGTTGGATGGGCACATACCATGCATAACCAATGGGTGCTTCCTTCACACTCAAAATTTATCAGTGGGAGGTTGAAAAGGTTTACTATCAATTCAGAGCAGGTCTCCCCATCTTTTAATTTAAAGTAGATTCAAAGGGCTCCCAACTGGACCAAGCGAGTGATGCTGGGGGGAAGAGAGTGTTTCCATTCAGAATCTCTAAACATCTCATCTACTTTGGTCCAGAGACTTAACCAAATGCATAAGCTATAAAGTGTTAGAAGCAACAGGAATGACCACATTCGCTTTTACTCAAGAGGCCAACAGAAGGAAGATGATGGCTGGAGGTGGGAGCAATTCAAAGCATCTTTCAACACTTCACTAAACAATTTTTTTATGAAAACTCATCTATAATTCCATACTTTCAAAAAACATTAAGGAGGAGCTTCAGTTTTCTCCCTGAATCTGTGGCTGCTTTTGTACCCACCCTCTTATTTAGTCAGGTCTTGTTTTGGGAAAACCTGCACCAGTTATACATTCTCTTTTCAAGCTCACCAAATGTACTACCCTGCTGTAATAACAGGGAAAATCTGATTCACAGGGCATCTTAAGAAGAACTCTAGTGCAATTAGGAATGCATTAACACTTTATAATTCAAAAGTGCTTTTTCATACTTCCTCACCTTCTAAACAAGATGTGTCACTGCCGTCCAATTATTTGACTTTTAAGCATGACTCAGCAAACTCCTCAGAGAAACTTTCTGCAGTAATAGGTGCCAGAACTCAAGAAAGCTAAGGGTGGAATTCGATCCTGTGCAAGCATTTCAGCTTGCCAAACAGAAAGCTTGCCCTGTTTCTTGGGGGTGCTCCCAAACCCACCCCCAGGGCCAATTTCAGGTGTGTGGGGACATGGAAGGGGGAAGGAGAGGGAGGAAATCCCCACTGCGCAAGCAAGGTTTCCACGGATGAGGTTCACTGGGTGAATCCCATCCTGTTTTTTCAGTTTTTAAGAATCCAGGACATTAATACTGACAGCCTCAGTCCAAAAAGGCGACTCCCTCTTTGTTACAGAGTTCTGTTACCAGAAACACCACAACTGTAACAGTTTACAAACAAAGAGGTATGGTGTCTTTTATGATTGTTGTTCTTTCAGTTGCAGCTTTTAGTTATTCTATTACTGGCATCAACTAGCATTAGTGGAGCAATGTAACATATAAACCAAGAGCTAATGATTTCTACCTGTAAAAAATCTGTGAAAGTCAGGGCTGGCCCAAGAAATTTTACCGCCTGAAAAAAAAGAGCAAGCTCCTCTTCCCCCTGCTCCACAGCTCCATGTACAAAAGCCATCTGAACTGGTGATGGGACAGTGTTCTCCACGTTATCTTAGGGGTGCAGTCTAGCTAATGGGGTGCAGCACGGGTCTGTCTGCTCACACCTGAACAGCACTTCATATCTCCACTGCCTAAGACAGCCATCTCACTGTGTCTAACGGCAGAGCTAGCCCATGTGAATGTACATTTAGAACTTCAATAAAGGTAAAGGTACCCCTGCCCGTACGGGCCAGTCTTGACAGACTCTGGGGTTGTGCGCCCATCTCACTTAAGAGGCCAGGGGCCAGCGCTGTCCGCAGACACTTCTGGGTCACGTGGCCAGCGTGACATCGCTGCTCTGGCCAGAGCCAGAGCCAGAGCCAGAGCCGCACACGGAAACGCCGTTTACCTTCCCGCTGGTAAGCGGTCCCTATTTATCTACTTGCACCCGGAGGTGCTTTCGAACTGCTAGGTTGGCAGGCGCTGGGACCGAGCAGCGGGAGCGCACCCCGCCGCAGGGATTCAAACCGCCGACCTTTCGATCGGCAAGCCCTAGGCGCTGAGGCTTTAACCCACAGCGCCACCTGCGTCCCTAGAACTTCAATAGAAGTTCGCTAAAAACCCACTGTGGGTTAGGTGGACAAATTTCCATTTCAGGTGTTGCATTGCTCATGTTAGTAGAGCACTTCATACCAGTGACAAAAACAATCAAGGCTGGTGTCTCAATCTCTACATCACTTGAATCTTTGGAGCATAGCTAACGTTGCTTCTATACAGATTTTTAAGGTACCCAGTTCAATGTAAGGACTGTGGATGGTAGCCTACTTGATAAAAGTTTCATTCACATACTTCCATAGATCATGGAAAGAATGGAGGGGTGTGATGTGAATTGGCTATTAGTCTATCTCACATTCAGTAGTTTCAGGCAATTAGACCATAGACACCATTTGAAAATCTGATTGTGAATATGAATGAACAAAATATTATAAATTTTATACAAAATACTTACTGACCTGGCCATTGGATAATGTCATGCTTATGCTTATATCCTGTTTCTTGAAAATTAATAATAAAAAATAGAAAAATAAAAATACATTCTTGACTCCACAGCCCAGGGAATAATACCTAAGATACCACATTAGCCATTTTAATGCCTGATGTACTTTTGCTTTTCTTTTGCTCTTAAAAACATCTGGCATGCCAGAAGTAGATGTTATGAGTATTTTTTCAGTTGGCAGTTCAGAAGGAATTAACTTCTGGGTACAATAGGAAATAACTTTTTATATACGGTCATGAGTTAAATGTTCACGATCTCTGCTCACAGTGGCAGCTTGTCAGCAAAAGAAGAAACAACAGGAGTTGCAGGTCAGGGGAGACTACAATGAAAGGAGAAAGCAGTAGTTTTTGATGGAAGGAAGGCAAATTTTCCCCATAGCAGTGCTGGTCAGATGGGTCTTTATTATTAGCTCTTCATAAGTTCCTCCACACCCGCAAGGCCAGTCAGCTGTTCAACCAGGTATGATATGTCAGTACCTCATATGAACAACTAACTGGAGGAGGAGAAGGCAATGAGGGGTTTTTAAGGCCGCAGATCATTATGGCTCACATTTATTAATTTAAGCCTGAAAACGAAGGTGGTGCGAATGGGCAGCTGTCTGAACCCAGAGAAAGGGAAAACTGTATGGGAAGCCTCTACCGAAATGGACACAATAAAAGCTTCTGATAGAAGACAGCTACACTAATTTCCAAGTTTGGAAAAGATATGCAGATCCAGTTCCTCTGGAAAAAGTTCACAAGTTTTAGTTTCCCTCAAAAAAATACCTTGGGTGTGTCTCTTAATCAGAATGCTTAGAATGTGCCCTGAAAATTGGTCACAACTTTAGGAAAAATCACCCTTTTTGGAAACCATAAGTCTTCCTTCCTTAATTTATTTCACACAATTTATACATTGCTTGATTGTAAGAAACCTCAAAGTGGTTTACAAAAAGACAAGACAATAAAACAAAAAAATTACAACCCTACTTTAAAACGTACAAAAGTTAAAGTACTAAAGCCGAATAAAATTACCTCAACTTTCTAAGCATCTGTATAGGCTCGTCTGAACAAGAATATTTTTAGGAAGCACCAAAAACATTAAAGCTCTTCTAAAATGCAGTATGAATACTTAGTACTATTGTTAAATGTGTTTCATCATGTTTGCTGTACGTGTATTATAGCCACTTCTTAAGAGTTCACACTTGAGTTAACTTAACACGAATTAATCACTCCATAGCACCCCTTAGTAAACCTGTCATACACAGTGTGGGTGGTGAAAGAATGGATTTCTCTCACCTTTTCAATGAAGTGGAGGTGATGTGGAGATTCTGATCCAAATTAGGACTCACAGCTTGTGACTGTATATGTGAGACAGAGTTCGTCTATATAAAATAATAGAAAGTACAAGGATGGATAGAGTGATGTAACCTATTGTGTTATGCCCACCTCTCACAGATTTGACTGGCACCAACCCATGAGACTTTTGAGTGCCAATTAAAAACCACACACACACACACACACACCCCTATCAGTATTTAGCTGAACTAGTTCTGAAGTTCAGCAGCTTGCCCTGACTTGTTGATTTGTGGTTTGCAATGATAAGCTTTAATATCATACTGATTTTGTGAAATCTGCTTTTTCATTAAGTATTTGTTTTGCACATTGTACCCTATGCTGGGATTATTTTTAATGAAGAGTGGACTAGAGAGGCTCTAAATAAAATAAATAACAGGATAATCCAAACCCTCGATGTGGAGGGAGGAGTTGAATGGAGTGGAAGTGTCCCCCATCCTGGCCATCACCATTGGAAGAACTCTGCCATTGGCAGGGAAGTCCCACCAAAAAGGTGAGCCCTATCATGCCTGCCAAACTAGTAGGCTGAAGGTAGTGTCGGCAGTGATGCCACTGGTACCAGCCTGCGGAAAACCCTGAAATGGAGCATTTTGACACAGGGCTCAGGGCTAGCGCAGGACCTACTGGGTCTCACCTTTAGTCTGGCACAAGCAACAGTTATAGAAATGGCTATGCCTCCCTATTGAGCCCCATCACCCCTGGCCATGGATTTCTGAATCCCAATTTTTGAAACTTGTCTCGCTTTTAAATCCCCAAGCTGGTCCAATGGAATATACCATTTCCTCTGCTGTCTTTCCCACATGCCCTTTCTGGTACAAACTCTTATCTATTTAGCTCTATTTGATGCCTGGTATACTAAACTGCACTTCCAGACATTAATTAATTAATTAATTAATTAGTATTAATTACGTGGGAGAAGGTCAGAGAAAGAAAGAAAAAAGGCACAATGAAAAGAAAAGAGTGAAAATGAGGCTGCGGAAATATTGAGATGACTCATTTCCACTCTTTTTAATCCCTAAAGCGATACGAGAAGAAAAGAATGGATAATATCAAATGAACAAACAAGAAATGCATACAAGAAAACAAGAAGGCTTGTGCTAAGACAAGAGCTTTGAAGGCTGGATGGCATGTTACTTCGCTACCACCTTTAATTAGCAGTTATAAAGCATGACAGACAAAGCATTTAATTCTGTCTTTTGAAATCTTAATTTAAAGATCTAAAGATTTATACACACACACATGAGTTACTCTTGGGACAATGGAGATAAGATATATGGAACAATTTGCTTCAGGTGTCCAGGCTATGCGTATAGGACTGTCCTGTCCACAAGAAATTTCCTATTCTTCACTTTGGAGGAAGCAACTCCAGGCACATGTTGTGTGTGCTCAGAGTTTCCTTCTCCGCATAAGAAAACGGGAAATCCTCAATATGGCAGCTCCATCCAAAGACACACAATGGTCCGGCTTGGGGCGAATGTCGGTCAGGAAGATACAGGAAAGTTACATGGTGTTGCGTTTGCCCACAAGCAGGGAACAGAACTGAGGAAAGGTAAAGGTAAAGGTACCCCTGCCCGTACGGGCCAGTCTTGACAGACTCTGGGGTTGTGCGCCCATCTCACTTAAGAGGCCAGGGGCCAGCGCTGTCCGGAGACACTTCCGGGTCACGTGGCCAGCGTGACATCGCTGCTCTGGCCAGAGCCAGAGCCAGAGCCGCACACGGAAACGCCGTTTACCTTCCCGCTGGTAAGCGGTCCCTATTTATCTACTTGCACCCGGAGGTGCTTTCGAACTGCTAGGTTGGCAGGCGCTGGGACCGAGCAGCGGGAGCACACCCCGCCGCAGGGATTCGAACCGCCGACCGTTCGATCGGCAAGCCCTAGGCGCTGAGGCTTTTAACCCACAGCGCCACCTGCGTCCCGGAGAACTGAGGAAAAGAGCACTTAAATAGCATGACAACATTGAGTGAGTTAATTTGCTACATTAACAGATTAAATTCATTGACTAAAAAGGTGCCCCGATTAACTGACTGGTAGATTTGCTGAGCTGTTTAAAATACAACAGCATATGAAGCCTGTAGAGGACAGGCTCCATCTTAGAAAAGTCATTCTCCCTTTATACTTGCACATAAGTAAATGCTTCTAATGCGGTACCTGCTGTTCCTTTTGCAGGAAGGGTAGGATATAAATTTAATAAATAAGTGGAAATAAACCAGGTGTCCTCTAAAAGTGAGGAACTTTTTTCTTCTTTAATAGACCAGTAAATCAAGCAACAAATCATTTCTTTATTTCTTAATCTTTATTTATTCTTCAAATTTCCTAAAATCTGGCAATAGATCTAATCCAACATTGAACAATACACCGCAGCCATGTCCCTATGTATTGTTTTCTATGAATTCTAGTTTTGTAAGTTAGAGAAGGAAGCAAAATTGACCAATGGGCATATCATGGCTATGTGCCAAGACTGCTAACCATCATCACGATCAATCCAATAGTTTCAGTGTGGTAGCAATATTAAGTATATAAAGTACTAACTGTTATGCAAGAGTATCTCACTTTTCTTTTTACTTTATTTGCTGGAGATATAAGAACAACAAAATAAACTTCCAATATTTCCTTCACAGAGGTAATAATATATCTGAAAATAAATTATGTAGTTGGGAAAACATTTTGGGGGTGGGTGGGAGTAAGCCAAAGTAAAGCAAAAACCCATAGCAAAAACCAAGTTAATTAAGGCAGCAGTCATGTAGATTCACTCATTTGTTTTTCTATCAATTTGAAAACAGACGTGTCACAAGATGCACATCAAAAGCAAAATACAGCTTTAAACTGAAATAATCTCTTTGTTTCCCCCCAACAAATAAAGCTGCGAAACAGCTTAAACTAATGCAAAAAATGCAGCTGAAATCCACAATACAGAAAGTTTTAAAATACAGCTTTGTACTAAGCAAGCACAAAACAGGCTAATAAAACAGATCTCTGATTGGAAGGAGTGGGGCAGGGGGCTTTACAAAAATACAAAGTTGAAGCAGGAGTCAATTGGACTATAGAAGGGCCATAACTGAGATGATTCAAGTACTAAAAGACTTTCCAGGATCAGCAGGAAATGATAAATATATATTCCCTTTGGAAATATAGCAACGAAAGATGCATTGGCCCGTTTTCATCCTCACTAGCATTTGGGTATCACAGATTTTACTGAATGCAGCTTTCCACAAATCACCAGTTTAACAAAATGAAGCTTCTTCCCACCCCAATTTATTTTCTATTTATAGATTTCAAAACATTTCTAAGCAACTTAATATTTAAAAGTCTCTACGGGTATGCATGAAATAACAAAGAAACAATGGAAGACCATAACTGAAACAATAAAACAGCATAACAGCATTATAAAATGGGGGTAAAAACAGCAATTATTACAATGTGTGGGTGTCCTCTTCATGAGGTCACAGGAGAAGAGTAGAAGATCGTAAGTAGCCAAAAACACCAGAAGGAAAGCCCAACACACAATTCAATTTTCTACTATGTTTGCTTGCACAGAATAATTTGTCAGTCTTTCAAAACAAATGTTAAAGATGTAGTGTATATATCTTCACTGATACTTATGTTGCTATTATACTTTTAACACATAAGCAGTAAAAGAAAAAATGTTTATTCACAAAACAGCTCACATTTTAAAGCAGAGATCTGTCTGTAGTCACAATTGGAGCATATAGGTCCTGTTTTCTCAAAGTTGGTCTTAGTATAGGCCCTCTTCACCACTAAGCATAAACCACTGAGATGAGAAACATGATTTACTTGTTTTGGTGGCGAATGCCACCATTTTGCTAGTACATACATACACCCTGAGACTCCCTAAATAATACACTCTGCTCCAGCACTGTCAGCTGAAGGAAAACGTTTCAGACCAAGCCAAAGATGAGAGAGATCATCATATTTTCACAAGTGAAAATCCTCAGATACAGAAGCAAACCAACAGCCTATTCCCATGTGCAAAGAGGTCTAGATTGGGAACCATTAGAGAAGGCAGAGGGCAATCCTCTGATGTGTTCAAGCCACATGAAATTATTTTTCAGGAGTGCCTGTATTGCAGGCTAACACATCGCTCCCAAAGCACAAAAACCTTTGCTTTTAAAAGGGTTGGGGGTGTACCATTGCTATAGTTAGTAGTGACTGGTGGGGTGGCATGGGTAGGGCTGCATTGCTCTCCCAGTTTCTGAGTGTCACTGCTGCTTCAATGAGGTGGATTCTAGGTAAGTAAGTACAGGATCTCCCCCAAAGATAAAAATCATAACTTCAATGGGTTAGGCTTAAAGGCTGGCATTTCTCCCTGACATCTCTCTTAAAAAGATGAAACAAGGTGAGCAGCTTTACTGAACTGGTTGTCTTTACTAATAACTCGATCAGAAAATTATAAATCTGAGATCTATTTAATTTGGGTTTCTTTTGTTTTGGTGGTTTTGGTTTATACTGGGGGGAAAATAAATTGATTGATTTGATACTCTAATGCCTAACCGGAGTCAAACATGCCTACAGAAATACTTAAAACAACTGTGACCTGCAGTTTGACTCCTATTATTATTTTCTTGTGACATTTGCTTTAGTTTTTAAGATGAATAATTAATGGCAGCATTTACAATTCATTTATCCCAGATGTCCTCCTCTGGAGTCAAATGTTTTCAAAGGAACCACAGGCTTGTGCAACACGTTGCCTTTTATTCTGAAGATGGCATAAAAAAGGCAGGTGGGAACAGCAGGGGCAGGGCAGGACTTGGGAGAGGCTCACGCCCTTCCCCTTATGGAGGGTCAGTAATTTAAGAGCAGAAGATTTCACCTAATACATAAGCACCTGTGTAATATAAATGCGCAAAGTGCTTGTAAAACTTCTTTGCCTGTTCTTACAACAGTGCTGGCAAATGCTCCAATAGCAGTTGCTGTAATTCCATTTTACAGACTGGGTACTGAGGCTGCGGGAGAACATTTAAGTTGTGCTTTGCAACAGGGTCTGATTCAACATGCTGTGATCGAAGGGCAGTGCGGACCCCATTTAGGGCTACGTTGAAATCCACTCTTGGTCAAGGCAAAGGTGATTCACCTGCGAATGAAATCTAGGCATGCAAATAATATTTTTTGCCTCTTGGAAACTTAATACATAGCAACTTATAGGAATATAGGAAGTTGCCTTATACTAATTCAGACTATTAGTCCATCTAGCCCAGAGTTTGGGAATATCCACTCCGTGGGCCTAATTCATTTGGATTTTTCCCAAACCACACCCACTTGCCCCTTCCCATCATCATATGTGATGTCAGGTGGAAGGTAGGTAAAATCATGACCTTCATTCATTTTGTTTTAATTCTTTATTTTACTATGTATTTTGTGGTTTTTTTATCTTGCATTTTTATGTGGTGAACCGCTGAGATTTACAGGTGAAGGGAGGTATACAGTTCTTATTCTTATTCTTTAGGAAATGGTAGTCAAAAGTCAGCCTCAGGCTTGTCTTCTGGCCAATTTAGGAGAGAGGGATCCATACCCTCCAAATGTCCTGATTTTCCAGGGACAGTCCTGGAATTATGATTATGATTATTAATAATAATATAGTTTATTATTTATACCCCACCCATCTGGCTGGGTTTTCCAAGCCACTCTGGGTGGCTCCCAACAGAATTAATGATAATAATAATAATAATATTTAAAAAATGATAAAACATCAGACATTAAAAACTTCCCTAAACAGGGCTGCTGATTTGATCCCTGAATGTCCCCATTTTCCCTGCCAGTGCAACTGCTGTTGAGCTTGGGGAGGAGAATAAGTTGGCATTTGTCCCAAGCGATGCCAGCGGCTGTGGCTGTAAAGGAGCACCCCATTGCCTCTCCGTGGCCTCTCCATGGTTGCCACTACCAGCCTCCTCCCTGGGTAACTCACAGTGGCTGCTGAAGAGAAGGCGAGAAGGATGAGAGGCTGTGGCCACCGAGGCCCAGCCCCTAGTGACGTGCCAGCTCTGAGAGGCAGGCAGAGGGCAGGGCTGCCCTGGGCGGAAAGAAAGGGGGAGTGGAGCGCTTATTAAGTGCTTTGTGCGCCTGCATCTAATCTTGCCCCTTTCTAAAATGTATTTATTGGTGTGTGTTTTTCTTTTTGTAAATCTAGCAAAGAATAACACAAAATTGGGTTTAAGGAGTTTTCTCAGGACAGTAGAAGGTGTGTGTGCTGTGTCCTGTTGTTGTAGTTGTGGTGGCACTTGCCCTTCTTCTGTTAGGAAATGCTTGAGGGGGAGACACAAATGACGTTCAGTTGGGGGGGGGGGGGCGGTGAGAAATCTTCCTGTTTTCATCTGCAGAATATTGGAGGGTATGCGGATCCAGAACAATCCCTGAATACCAGGTCCCTCCTCCTTTCCTGCTCCTCACATGACCACATAAGGAGGACTGTGGGTGAGAGGGGGGTACTGTATTGCCCTGTTCTGGGTTCCACCTTGAAGCTGCCTCTAGCCTTTTCACCCATCCTTGGCATCTATTTTAATTATGGAAGCAATTCCTTTTCAAACGACATTCCCCCTAAATGCTTAAAGCTTGTCACTTGCATTACCTGTAAACTAGGCTCTTGTTACCACCTTCCATAGGACAGATGAGGGGAACAGAGGCAGACTGACAGGTCTGTAAGGGCATAGCAGAGCTGCCACAGCACTGACGAAGAGAAGTAAAAAGACATCACACACACAAACAAACAAACAAACAAACAAACAAGTTCCTCACAAGTATCAGGACAAAGCTTTCCCCATTTCTCAGTTAAATGGTATTATTCGAAAGTTATGAGCCTGCTGGTAGAAGCCACAAATACCATTAAAATCCACATTGTCACAGTTATGTAAAACAGTAATTAGAAGGACCCAACCTTGCTTGCAGGAAGCCAGAAGACCCCCATTAACAGACATCTTTTAGCCAGTGTCTCCAAAGATATTTGGCAGTTACTGCTTTTTCTGCCTTGCAACCCGAGTACTTAAACATTAGCCACTGACACTAATTAGGTTAAGAGCCTGTCCCTTTACTGTTAATGTTCACTGTAGCCAATTAATTCAAGTACAATGTTAAAGACAAGTTGAACATATCTCTTTTAAGTGCCTAAAAAAAAAAAAAAAGATGATGGAACCATGTTTGGGGGCATGCTTTAAACCCTCCTTCCCTTGTAAAATACATGTTATTAATGACAGAGCTTTTTTTCTAGAAAAAAGTACTGGTACTGCTTGAATACCTCCAGAAAAAAAGCACTGATTAATGCAATATCTGGGTCAAAAATGTCCCAATTTAATTATAGTTTTAAAACGACCAGTGAGATATATTTGACAAAATCATTCCAATTTACCAATGTTAAACAATAAAACTGTATTAAATGTTTTATAGCATAGAGGGTACAGCTATAGTATTTGGGGTCTTTAATGATTTCCCCCATTAGTTTCTATATGTATAATAGGTCACTTCCTTTCAACTCAAATCTTCCAGAAATGCATATTTTGAAAATATTTTAACACCTTCACTGCTGCATCAGTTTAGATCCTGTATATTTTCAGTGTACAGTGTTTTGTCGTCGTCCCCCCATTTATTTTCATTTGAGTCTGACCACAATGTCATTAATGAAAGCTTCAGATTCAAGTGAAGGAAGGACGAGCACGTCATGGAGTATTAAGTGGAACAGGTTGGAGAGGAGAGTTTTATACAATCTGTGTAGCCCTTTGGGATCAGTGATGATGCCCTACAGTAGGGGTCAGGGTTAAACCACAGAGCCTAGGACTTGCCAATCAGAAGGTCGGCGGTTTGAATCCTCGCAACGAGGTGAGCTCCAGTTGCTCGGTCCTTGCTCCTGCCAACCTAGCAGTTCGAAAGCATGTCAAAGTACAAGTAGATAAATAGGTACTGCTCCGGTGGAAAGGTAAACAGCTTTTCCATGCGCTGCTCTGGTTCGCCAGAAGCGGCTTAGTCATGCTGGCCACATGACCCGGAAGCTGTTCGCCGGCTCCCTTGGCCAATAAAGCGAGATGAGCGCCGCAACCCCCAGAGTCGGGGACCTTTAAACATTTTCAGCAGGGGGCCGGTCCACTGTCCCTCAGACCTTGTGGGGGGCTGGACTATATTTTTTTTGGGGGGGGATGAACAAATTCCTATGCCCCACAAATAACCCAGAGATGCATTTTAAATAAAAGGACAAATTCTACTCATGAAAAAACAAGCTGATTCCCGGACTGTCCGCAGGCCGGATTTAGAAGGCGATTGGGCCGGATCCAGCCCCCGGGCCTTAGTTTACCTACCCATGCCCTACATAAACACAGGGAGGGGGAAACTATGGTATTTTAGAGCTACTGGCTCATTTGCAAGCTTTGCCCAGAATGCTCAAGTTGCTGCCAACCTGCACTTCATTTAATTCTTTATAACTGTGCGCAACACGGATAAAATGCTACCAAACCCGGATATCTGTCTCATTTAGAGTCCATTTGCACTTTGGCAGAGGCGTCAAAATGTTGGTAAGTGTGCTCCTCATTGAGTCCCATCATAGCTAACTTACTACAACCTAAGCCTCAGCTTGAAAGAGTTACTCCACCTATAAACCCACAATTCCACACTATCTCGACTTTATAAATGTTCTTCCCCTTCGGCTGAAATTTGTCATGCTTAAATTAATCTTTAAGAGCTCGTGCTGTTATGAAAATGTTTGACCAAAATCAGTTGAATCACTTTTGAGTTACTCAAGCATAAAATTTTATATATATTCCTTCTTTTAAAATTAAGGCATCTTTTAAAAGAAAAGGTTATTTCTTTTAGCTTATTTCAGCTTCACATTTGCTAAGGATTTAACCCCAGTTAAGGATTCTTCACATTAAACAAAGGTCTATGAAGGAAGTGAAATAGGCTGCACCAAATGTCTGCAAGGGAACAATTTCAGGGCATTGTGGGCATTTATTCCCCAAACATTTTCCTAAATCCTTTTTACTCCAGCACTGTTTACAGCCATTATTTCCCTATGCTGTTGCAGCATTATTTAATTCCTCTAATCTCTTTTTCATCTCAGCCAGTCAATAGGCATGGAGGGTGAGGTAACATCACAGAGGGAAAATATTATATTGAGAGCAATTCCTCTTGGACCGGTGATTTTAATTAGGAACATAATGCCCCTCTGAGCTGCCAAACCTCATGAAAATTGACGTGAGGGTCCTAAGTGGCACAGACTGCCTCATTTAAAGTGGCGTCTTGCAAGCTCTTTGCAACTACATTGTGCTGCTTAATTCCAGTGGCAAGCTAGCTGACTGCAAAGCTGCAGGTGAAGGTTTGCTTGTGCAGACTGAATTCAAACCAAACCTGCAAATGGACAACTTCAAATGGGCTCAGTGGTGGTGCCGATCAGCTGATAGGTACTATCAGTGATTCCCACTTGCTAAGGAACAACTGGGAGTGCCCTTTCAATTCCCAATTGTTCCCCTGCAGCTACATCTTGACCTGCCCCACAGGTCACATGGGGCCAACGGATGTGCTTTGCAGAGAATGGACTTGTGGGCCAAATTAGATCCCTGTGGCCTAGAGCTATCCTAGCCAATTACATGCCCCACCCCAGCACAATTTTCTTTCTAAAGTAGCAAAGTGCTTGCAACCTGCCATATTAAAAGGAGGCGATCTAAAGTGTGATCCCTCATCCTTTCTTGGAAAGTCACTAACTAAAGAGGGCAGGGGCAGCAGCTGCAATCCCTCAGATTGCCAAAAGGGAGGCATGGGAGTGTAAGGTTGCATAGACTTAGTTATCTTTACTTAAGCCCTGTTTGAAAAATCCAGCCTCTTATTCATAAATATCACAGAATCAATGGATGCCTAACATTCATTATTTTAATGGTCCTGACAGTAAAACTGTCTTTGTAAGTCCCCAATATCTGGCTCTGATAAGTCAGTAAATTTCAGGCCCAGCTGAACTAAGCTTTTCTCTTCTCTTCTCTTTTCTTCTTTCTTCTTCTTTCTTTTCTTTTCACTATTGACCCACCTTCCTGGTCTCAGCAACCATGATCCACCAGATTCCACCCTAGTTCTTCTCCTGTTCCAGAATATGGAGTGCCAGTTTATTGAAATTTAAATGTGAAAGCCCTAGTGTTACATAATGGTACTAACACAACGGACAGCCACAGAGCAACTAGTGTCATCCAAATTGCAATATATGCCTCAAGTCAGGACCAGGTCACATGCTGCACAGGAATAAGCTTCTTCCCCACTTATATGGCTAGGCTTCTCTGCTAGAAATATTCTGCTCTATGACAGATCAAGCAAAACACACCCTACCCACTAGCTTTATCAAGCATAATGCAAAGCAAAACTGAATTAGGTATTTTGTGCACATATGATACACATACAGTAAGAGGCTATACAAACAAGAGAACATTCAAAATACATGCTATCCAGGGTGTTTTCACTTTTAGTTTTCCTGTTGATAATTTATGCTGCTAGGTTATTCCCCCGCCCGCCCTGCATGCAGAAATAAGAGCACACATATACAAGTAAAATATTAATGACAAGACCCTGATTCCACTGGCATAAAAATGTCTCACACAGTTCATTCAGAGCCTATCTGACATCCTTGACTTTGTGGGGTTTTTAATTTCCTAGATCTAAGCATCTGCTCCTAACTTGAATAAATGATCAAATGTGACTTTTCATTCCTTTTGCTCATAAGCTCCAAAAATCCTATATCCTCTGTTAAACCAACAGCATCTATTTACACTGTAATTTGTCAGAAGCTGTTTTTAATATAAATAAGTAGCAGCGGGCCCACTGGCTTGTTTTCTGGGCTTCAAAAATATGCAGCCCAGCATGGCAATAAGGAAGAGAAAGCTTTATTTGGTTTTGGTAGTCTCATTCTTCCACTCAGT
The DNA here is from genome assembly GCF_951804945.1 of Podarcis cretensis. NCBI lineage: Eukaryota > Metazoa > Chordata > Lepidosauria > Squamata > Lacertidae > Podarcis > Podarcis cretensis. The sequence goes on along the minus strand of NC_137170.1, from coordinate 68,342,794 downwards.
GTGGCATTAATGAAATTCAGCATGATTAATGGTCTGGCCTTTCTATTTATCATCCTTATCTGCATAAGTATTTCCTGATCTCTCTTTTCATCCTATTCTGGGGCTTCACCGCTGTCTCCTATGACCTTTATGAATTTGTAATGGAAAGTTCCTAGGGTCAGATCCTTACCAGTTTCTCAAGGAAGAGGCCCATTCTGGGGGAAGAGTATGGAGCACAGCAGTTGCTAAAAACCATTTTTCATGGCTGACAATCTCAGGTCACACCTTTGGTCCAGGTCATGCATGCCCACCAATGTTAACAGGTGCTATCCTAGTATTACTAGAGAAAATGCTCACAGTAGTCCAGATTATTTGATGGGAATTGGAGTGCAAAACATTTGATAACTCCAGGTTGTTATGTGCCTTGTTACTCCTGCAACAGGAACAAGCGTGGGATGTTCACTCAGGAGATGGGACTTAAGAAGCTGTTACTGCACTAAATACAGCCATTGAATACTCAGTGTTCCTGCACTGGCTCCATATCCCTGGAATTTGTTGGGCAGGTGGGGTTGAGGATACTTGCAGGAAGACAGGCATCCATAAACCTGTAAATGTTACTACTTGGACAATTTACAAAATGCCCATCAACAACACACACACACACTAGCTCCAACTCCACTCTTCCCCAACTAAAAAATATGCAGAAAATTGAGGTCCAAAGGCCCAGGTAAATAACAACAATAACAATAGCAATAGCAATGCTTGGCTCTTAAAAACAGAGAATATGCAACCTTTCCCCAACTTGGCGTTATCCAGATGTTTTGCAGTCCAATTCCCATCAGATATTTTGGCTCCCACCACTCTTCCTCATCCAGCCAGTCCCTGACAGCTACACTCCTTACCAACTGCTGTTCCACTCTCTCTTGAGTACCTTTGCTTGTTTAAAGTGTACTCTTTGAAAATGTCTCTTGCTTGCCTGCATGGAGGGCTGTGTGTGTGTGTGTGTGTGCGCGCATGTGTGTAGAAACCTGACTTTTCCATGGCTGGAATGCAGCCTACCATGCAAAAGTAACAGTCATATCTGCTGCTCCACCCATTTTGCCTCTGCCCGCCCCCCCAGCATTGTCATGCAACTCCCAGAAGTTTGCCCACATGGAAGGCAGCCCTCGTCTTCCACAAGGGGCACATTCGACATGGCACTATGGACTTTGACCATTTAAAAAGCTGATAGGAGAGAAGCTTCTACTGTAACTACAGCTCTTGCACCGATGCAATTACCTTAGAGGGGTAAACACACAACATCCCAGGGCATGGTGCGAAGCTGCATATGACGTTACCACCTTGCTGAAGCTAAGCAGGGTTGGATTTGATCTATGGGAGACTTCCTGGGAACCACATGTACACTGCCTTGGGCTCCATGACGGAAAAAGAGAGAGAATATAAATGTAAGAAAATATCAGATAAATTTCCTGAGACTTTTCCTTAACCAGCCAACACCTTCAAAATTGGCTTATTTCAAACAAACCATAGTTTAGACTTACTACAGTTTATTGGGTTTGGACAAAATGACAAGCTGTGGCTAATCCGAAATGAAAGCTTTTGATCTTGTGATCAGAAACAGAGGGAAAATGAGACTGAGGCTCAGTGCAACTCATTCCCATCATGATATGGCCTCGGTCCTGTATACCTGAAGGAGCGTCTCCACCCCCATCGTTCAGCCCGGACACTGAGATCCAGCGCCAAGGGTCTTCTGGCAGTTCCCTCATTGCGAGAAGTGAGGTTACAGGGAATCAGACAGAGGGCCTTCTTGGTAGTGGCGCCCGCCCTGTGGAACGCCCTCCCTTCAGATGTGAAGGAAATAAGCAGCTATCTTCTCTTTAAAAGACATCTGAAGGCATCCCTGTTTAGGGAAGTTTTTAATATTTAATGCTGTATTGTTTTTAACCCTTGATTGGAAGCTGCCCAGAGTGGCTTGGAAAACTTAGCCAGATGGGCGGGGTATAAATAATAAATTATTATTATGATTATTATAAACTATATGTTGAAACTAGTTCAATGACAGTGCCACATTTCTTCATTTCTGTAAAAACAAACTGATGCTTCAAGATCAGTTAGGCTGAATCTGTACTCATCATATTTCAGACAGTAGCTGGTCAATATTTACAAGGAAAATGACAGCTTAACAGCAGTGCATTGCCATAGTGCTGCCTGCTGCTAGTGTCACATGCTGTAGGACTACGTGACTCTGTGTTGGCCAGCAGGTAATGGCTTTTCCTACCTGCCTTGCCTATTCTCCAGCCCCGGGAGCCTTCATAAGGGAGCTGTTTCCAGAGGAAGAACTGTGAAGGGAAAGATACTCTTGTTTGGTTTCACTTGTGCTGCCCCACCTCCAGCCTGAAGAACCTTCAGAAGGGAGTTGCTGCCACAGGCATCATGTGGATGTGTTTTAATGAGATAAATAGAGTGAAAGTTTAGAGTGCAGAGAGTGTGTGTATGAACTTAACAGTGCTTTGTTTATTTTTTGGCTGCTATACTGTTAATGTTGTTAGTATTGTTTTATAGATGATAAATGCTGTATTGATTTGCTAAACGCATAATATGATTTTTGCTTTAATTGTGATGTTTGACTTATTCTTTTAGGTGCTGTTTTGTTAACAGTGTTTTATAGAGTGTAACTGTTTCACCGATGATCTGTTAATTATGCTATATGATTTAAGCTGTATTTGTGATGTTCGATTACGTTCCACCATGTTATTGTTATTCCTTGTTTGTAAACTGGGATTTACATTTGGGATTTATTGGGATTCATTTGAATGAGAAATATATACACTAATCAAAGAAATATAGCAAATCAAATAAATTGTTTTACATTAAGCCAGTGCTTTTTTTCCCTAAAAAAAAAAAATGTTTAGGGGTACTCATTTTCCTACTCATACTGAAATACTGCCCCTCAATGAGGCCAAACTTAGATTCACAAAATCTTTAGGGGTATGCGTCCCCCTGTGTCCCCCCAGAAAAAAGCACTGCATTAAGCTATGGATACACATTTTCTGCACAGTGAAGGATCCTGTAAGGGCATGTGGAAGCAAAACAGGTTTTCCATACATGCATCCACCCTGCCATACATATGGAAGTACATTCCTAAGCAGGGGCACTTGCTTGTACAGAGGCTCATTCTCACTCAGGAAACCATGGGCTTTAAATGAAGTATTGATTTAACTGAGAACTCACTATGTGCAGTATGTAAAAGAGTAGTAAAAATGATTGCTCTTCATTTATTTTATTCATCTGAAACATCAACCATCTTATATACTTCTTAGCAACCTTCCCTATAATGACCAAATCCCCTAATGCAAACATTTTTACCTGAATTAAGCTAAAATATTAATAATGTTGGAGTCAAGCTACTAATTAGAAAGGTATTTTTTTCCTCAGTTGGCTCCATGCTGTTGCCACCATTCTTCCAGTCCTCGAAAACCTGAAGAGACATTCTTCAGAGCCCATTAATTGCCTTCTACTAACTCAATGAGACGGCTTGTCTGAATAAATCAAGCTGTCTTTGGCCTGTCTACTATTGATGGGTTTCTGCCGAGCTACAGAGAACACTACCTTCCCTTTTTTTTTGTAAACTCAATATATTGTTTTCCAACTAGGATGAGACATTCAACTTCATGGCCAGAAAAGCACACAGCACAGGGATTTCTTTTAATGTGTTCTTCACACAGTGATATTTCAAGCACTGAAAAGTGAGTTAAACACAAAGTCCTAAAACATGTACATATCACTTCATGTATAGCAACAAATATAAAGCCATGTGAATGCATAGGTTTTACTTTGAAAGCACAGAAGTGTATCTCATTATTTAGGAAAGCAATGTGTCAAGAACCACCCCAAAAGGTTGTATTTATACATGGTTTTATTAAGTCCCGGCATCCACAGCAAACAAGACCTGTGCATATTTCTGTACTGGAAGATGCAACGAGGTCCTGCATACATAGGGCTCTTAGCTGAATGTCCACACTCTATGAGGACTGCGTGTACAACCCCCAATAATATAATATAAGCCAGGCAAACAGCACCAAACACAGTCAACACAGGTACATTTAGCCTGGAGAAGAGGAGACTGAGAGGAGATGTGATAGCCATCTTCAAATATCTTAAGGGCTGTCACAGGAAAGTTAGGGTGGGCGATATATCGTTATTTTGTCTCTTATCGGTATGAACTCCAGACCGCAATAAAGGTTTCATATTTTTTCACTCTGTAAAGCAGCACTTTACTGCAAAGTAAATGGCCATTTCCTGCCTGCCCATCTGCAAGGCATAAGCCACTGCCACCACTCAGCTGCCTAAAGGGCTTTACTTTGCAGTAAAAGCTGCTTTCTGCTTGCACAATCTGCAAGGTGCAAGCCCCATGCCTCTTGCTAGAGACAGACCTAGCATAACAATAGGCTTCCTTGCTGAGGCAGGGAGATTTTGATCAGCAAAAAAAGTTTATTTTCTCCCCATAAGATTCACGTTGCTTTGAGGCACACACCTTGCCTCTTGCTAGGCAGAATAGAGACCCAGCTCGATATCCAGCTAAGAATGGTATCAGGGTCTCTACTCTGCCTAGCAAGAGCCACAGTGTGGAGCTTATTGGCAGAAAAAGAAACTTTGCTTATTGGAATTTTTGTTCCTCAGCAGTGCTGTGGGAGAAGATTCCGTTCTTCATTTTAAGATCAGTGTGGCTTGGCTCCAGCTTCTGTTCTGAAAAGGATCTAGGGGTCTTAGTAGACCACAGGCTTAACATGAGTCAACAGTGTGATGCAGCAGCAAAAAAGCTAATGCTATACTAGGCTGCATCAACAGAAATATAGTGTCATGAAGGTAAAGGGACCCCTGACTGTTAGGTCCAGTCGTGGACAACTCTGGGGTTGTGGCGCTCATCTCGCTTTATTGGCCAAGGGAGCCAGCATACAGCTTCCAGGTCATGGTTCCAGCATGACTAAGCCACTTCTGGCGAACCAGAGCAGCGCACGGAAACGCCATTTACCTTCCCGCCAGAGCGGTACCTATTTATCTACTTGCACTTTGACGTGCTTTCAAACTGCTAGGTTGGCAGGAGCAGGGACCGAGCAACGGGAGCTCACCTGTCACGGGCATTCGAACCGTCGACCTTCTGATCGGCAAGCCCTAGGCTCTGTGGTTTAGACCACAGTGCCACCCGCTCTATTTTGCCTTGGTCAGACCACACCTGGAGTACTGTGTCCAGTTCTGGGTGCCACAATTTAAGAAGGATATTAATAAGCTGTAACACGTGCAGAGGAGGGCAACCAAGATGATCATGGGTCTTGGAAACCCAGCCTTGTGGGGAACGGTTGAGGGAGCTGGGTATGTTTAGCCTGGAAAAGAGATTGAGAGGAGATAAGAGTAGCCACCTTCAAATATCTGAGGGGGTGTCACCTGGAAGATGGAGGCAGCATGTTTTCTCCTGCTGTGGAGGGGGAGGACCCGAATGAATGGTTCCAAGTGACAAGAAAGGCGATTCTGACTAAACAACAGGAAGAACTTTTTGACAGAAAGAGCTGTTCGACAGTGGAAAGGACTCCCTTGGTAGGTGGTACACTCTCCTCCCTTGGAAGTTTTTAAGCAGAGGTTGGATGGCCATCTGTAACCTAGTTTTCAGGCGACACGTGGCACCTAGACCAGGCTTTCTAGCACTGATCTACACCAGTTCCAAATCTGTTAAGGGGCCAAGTTCAAGGTATTACTATGGGTATATAAAACCCTTAACAGAACAGTAATATATTCTCCAGAAATCTTTAATGGTTTAGTTAAGCATGCTATTGCTGAGTAAATTTTCATTTAATTATATGCATCAAATTCAGATTTTTATTTTTAAAAAAATATTTCCCCAGATTATTATAAGCTCCAACCTTATTTCAGACACCATGATATACTGAGATATTGCAATGTTTAGCTGGCGATATATCGTGATATTGAAATATTTGCTGGTGAGAGGAATTGGATTGACCCTTTCCTCCCTCTTAAACTAGCAGTACTATTAACAGGTTATAATCATAATCACATGAATGTGGGTGGACTTGTGCCTCCATCCTTTTTCTGTTGCAGATGGGGAATGCTGGGAGCCATTATTAACCACATGCTACTTGTGAGACACCACCTCATTATTTGTTCTCAAATAACCACCACATTATTTGTAAAATCTATACCCCACCTTACACCTATACCCCACCTTACATTATCGATGGGACCCTCTTGCCTGCAACTACAAGCTATCAACGGTTTTAAAACTCAACTAACTTATATTGCAGCTGACTGAAGCAATACAGTGGTGCCCCGCAAGACGAATGCCTCGCAAGACGGAAAACCCGCTAGACGAAACAGTTTTCCGTTTTGGAGGTGCTTCGCAAAACGAATTTCCTATGGGCTTGCTCCGCAAGACGAAAATGTCTTGCGAGTTCCTGCGGGGGTTTCCCCCCCCCTTTTCTAAGCCGCTAAAAGCCGCTAAGCTGCTAATAGCGCTAATCCGCTAAGCCGTCAATGGGCTTGCTTCGCAAGACGAAAAAACCGCTAGACGAAGAGAATCGCGGAACGGATTCTTTTCGTCTTGCGAGGCACCACTGTACCAATATCCTCCCTAGGATATGGCTAAAGCTGTATGTACAAGAGCACTGTGGATGGCAGAGAAAGCCTTTCAGTACAGTCCAAGTGAAAAGCATCCTGGACATCTCAGAAATGTCACTTGGAACTCAGGAGCATGACAAAGAACAAGTGAAATGGTATTTCTATGAATTCCTTTTGACAGATTTCTATCAATCACACCAAGTACAAACTAAATAGCTATAGTTTAACTTGTGAAGCCCATGCTCAAATTGTTTTACACCTGCCAACTTAGGTTTAACTTTATGTTTAAGTGTTCTTACTTGAAATACTTAATATTATTTTAAATAAAGGTTGTGTAAACCCTACTAAAACTTAACTTATTCGACATTAATTTTAATGCAGGAAATGGCTCAACAAAATAAGCTTGGTTTGTGAATAACCAATTAATTGACTGCTTGTGGCAAATAACTGTTGCTTCTGGATGACCAGGCAAGGAAGCTTAGTTAAAATGAAGAAAAGTTAGTTCTTGTAATGATGTCAATGTGCCACAAATGCACAGGTGTGCATGCACTGGTGATCTAGAAAACATCTCCATGGATTGATCACTTTTGCATATATACTCACAGGCCGTATTCACTAAATCAAATGGTCCTGAACCTTTTGAGAACAAGGATCCACCTTTAGCCCAAAGATGCAAAAAGACCCTATTTTTAATTCTACACTATATACTTGTACAGTGGGAATGTTGCTGTTGCAACCCACCCAAGGTCAGCCCACTACCCAGTGTGGATCTCAACCCAGCAGCTGAATACCAATGGATTACAAAATAGTGAAGAATTTGTATAACGTAGCAGCCACTCAACATCAAATGATAAAACTGTGGGCATAACTGTACAGTAAAATCAGTGGAACCTAATTTGCTTCTGACTCGCCATAAAGAAAATTATTTACTCTGTTTCCAAGATTCAAGGTGGAGTGTCAATTCTTATTTAGCTAAAATGGGGGCATCCACACACAAGAGGAGGTATCAGCAGGCTTAAGGAAACCTCAAGGTTTGCAGATGTACAAAAAATGTTTAGAAGAAAAGCACCCCCAGGGCAGGCGGGGAACCCAAGAACAGCCCAACACAGAACAAGTATGCTCAATAGCCACAGAAAACTGGAAAAGAAAATGGACATGGCTGCTCAGCTTTAAGAACTGCTGATCAGCTAGCTGAGAAACAAGGCAAGAAGATTAAAGGAGAGAGTAGAAGGTACACAGTAATATCATTAGGTCTTTTCCTCCATTGTCCTTCAGTCTATTTGTCACTTTCTCCTTCATCCTCTAAAAGGAATGGGGAAAAACAGACACAGATACAAGAAGCATAGAGAGAATCTTCTTATAGTCTAAAGAGAATTCATTTGCTGGTTCACACCGAGAAGCTATTTTTAAATGTTGTTAGGAACAGAAGAAGTGAGAGCTTCCCAAAGAAACCAATGGAGAAATCCAAGGTTTCTGTGTAACCAGGATTGGACACCAGTGTAGCCACCACATCCCACTTTCCCCAAATGCAATTCATCGTCACCATATTGCAAGTTGGAAAGGCTGTGGATGAGGAAATGGTTTATGACAGGCCTGCAGTGTAGTTCATGTGAACTATTGCAGCTTAGGCTCTGAGTGATCTACAACAACTCTGCAGTGATCTCCAGAAGTATTAGACCCCAATCGAAGGTTGGATTCAAGCTAAGTGAGCAGTTTTCAACAGCACTGCTGAGGTATTATCCATTGCCTTTATTCCCACATTGCTGGTCGGCTTGAGAAATATGCAGTGCAGTTCATTGTTGCATCCTCACTGCAGACTTACGGGACACAGTAGTCTTCTGTTAACATTGCTGGACAGAGCTACTGAGGCTGCTCTGGATTTCCAGTCGAAAATACCCCATACATCTCAGGTTGAAGTAAAAATCCAGCTCCTTAAGCTTCCTTCTGGAACCTCATTCCAGGCCAAATCCATCAGTTCAATTGAATTGCATTCCCCTTTAAATGTCCAAGAACTAACAATATAAATAAAACATACATGAATCAAGTTCCAAGTTACAACAGAGAGGGACTCCTGTATTCAATGTTAACTCCCCACCCCCAATTCTACTTAGCTACAGGCCCTGGTAACACCTGTGGCACACTGTAACATCTTGTTGCAGGGCTCCATTTGTAAGTAAATCGGATGACTTCAGTAGCGTGATCCAAAAATTCCCCCCCTTGAAGTCCCGCTAAGTTCAGCAGAATAAACTTTGTGGTTAGTAACCCCCAGTTTCAGAAGAATATAAATGCCACTAAGGAGGCACTTCTTTGTAGCTTCCCATACTCACAGCTTAGTAGTAAAGTTATCATCAGAAAAGCCGAGGCAGGTATTATATACAATGAGAGCACTTCATGTGCATCATATTGTGTTAGGTGCATGATCTACGATAGCCCTCTGAACAGTTATGCTTCCAGTGCAAATGGGTTGAAGAGCAATACAGAATAAAGACTTGTGCTTGGGAGCTGCATGTGCACTAGATAAAATTTCACACACAGAAACAACGCACATTTAGCTTAGGCCTTTGGTGATTTATCTGGGAAATACATGTGCATATTTGTATCTGATCTTCTTCAGCAGCCACAATGGGTCAACATTCTTGCAGAAAGTAGAGCAGCAACAAAGCAGCTGGAGGTGCTTCTTTAAGAAAGAAACATTTAAATCAGAACGTTTATCAAAAATAAACCAAAGGCACTGCACTAAAGACATAATCCAACATAAATCCCATAATCAGCCCAAAAGGCTGGTAAGCAGTCTCTCTGGTAGGAAACAAGAGGGAGGGGACTCAAAAGCTTGTCAGTGAATAAAAAAATGCTACCATGGGACATAGTTTAGGATTGTTCCTAAGAAAAGCAGTAACGTAAAAACCCATCTGCTGCAAAGTATAACATCCTGCCTCTACCTTCCACCCTGCAACATCTTAAGTGTGTTTATGCATAAGTCAATCCTCTGTGATTTCAGTAGGACTTATTTCCAAACAAGTATACTCAGGATCAGAGCGAGCTCAGTAGTCATTTCAAGACAGAACAGAAGCACCTATCAGTTTAACAATTCAGCATGCCCACCTCACTTAAATCCTGATCCTGGTCAAATCAACTTACCAAAGTTAGCTGCTAGCTTTCAAATAGCTCAGGAAGCAAGCAACTTCTACCCTACCCAGTGAAAGGATTACAACTAATTAAATGGTGGTAGCATCCCTTTGCTCCTTTAGTCCCAATACAATCAGCCCCCACCCCTGAAACATGTTTTAGAGAAAACAAGGTATGCTGCCAATTGATTTCCATAATGAAACCAATGGTACAGAGATGTGTTATATTGCAAAATGCTTATATTACTCGTAGGAGATATAGAAGAGCAATTTAACGCTCTGTCACATTTTATTTGATTGTTGTGCACGCGCGCGTGCTTGTGTAAGCAAGGTAAAGAAACAATTCCTGTAAGATCTGAATAGCTTAAGAGCTTCCCAGCATGCGATGCCTTTTGGACACACCGCCCTGGTCCCACTCTGAGTTCAACCAGAGCCACAGCCATGATTTGGTTCCTGGAGATGTCTTTATTCCGACAGTCCTGCATAAGTGCTGGTCTTACAGCAGCAACAGAAATTCACAGGATCTAAAAATAGTTCAGAGATGGTACCTTAACTCTGCCCCATGACCATGTCTGCAACGCTGCACACACACACGTGTTACATGGGAGCAACTCTCACTCAACTCCCAGGGACTTCCCTCTGAGTGAGCAGGTCCAATATCAGGATGCAAACGCATGACCCTAAAGCCATGCTTAAGAGCAAGTTCTGTGAAAATCAACAGGATTCATTTCTGCATCCATTCAAATCAGCACGTAAGATTCCATTGAAACCAATGGGTTTGGCGCCTAAATGTGACTAGGGTTGGGCGCTGTGTCCAGGAGGACGGCGTGCTCTCTGGCTGCACAGACCGGGAACATCAACCCCGGCCTCACCATGTAGGAGTAAAGTCCTGGTCGCCTCAAAATCAGGGCGGAGGGAGATTTCTGAAAAATGGAGGGATGGGATCGGGCGATCACTGACGCGCCACCTCTCCAAAGCCAGCCTGCGATGGACGCCCCTTGTCCCGCTTAAGTTCCTTCCCGGCCCCCCACCACCCAGGATCGCGGCGCTTACCGGAGTCTGTGGGCCGGGGTCTGCCGCTGTCCCGCAGGTAGTAGTTGAACTCGAGGCAGCGGTCGTTCTCCACCGTCCCGTCGGAGCAGAGCTCGACCAGCAGCTTCAGCGCTTTCTGGCAAATCTCGTCCTCCCTGCCGCCAGGCATCGCCCCCCAGCATCCTTGTGAGTGGAGAGGAGCTCTCCGGGCGCTCACACGCGCTTCTTCGGCTGCCGCTGCCGGCCGCCCGCTTGCCGTCGCCGCCGAGGCAACTGGGGAGACGCCGGCATACTGGGAAGAGGGAGCAGCAGCAGCAGCAGCAGCAACGCCGCCCCTCCTCGCCGCTGCCCAACTTCGCCTGGCCGGCCTCGGCACTGGGCAGGAGCCGCCACCGCCGGGCGTGACCACCCCGCCCGGACGAGCAGGAGAAGGAGGACCCCGCCACCAGTTGCGCGCAAAGCCAGGCGCCCAGCCAGCCAGCCGCGCCTCGCTCGGCTGCAGGCGGCGCCCGAACGGCTCTCCCTGGCGGCCGCGAGCCTCACTGCAGCAGCCCGGCGCCAATAGGGAAGGCGCCTCCTTCCGCTCAGCGCCCAGGCTGAGGCGAGCTCGGCGTTTCCCCGTGTCTCCCCTTCCCGAAGATTGTCAGCTATCGCCCTTCTTTCCCCACCCTTCTTTTTCTGGAACAACATTTCCCTGGAGACCTGACGTTCCGAGCACACACGCGGAATTCTCCTCAAGTACTTGGGGAGCCACATGAAGAGAAAGCGCTGTTTTCTTGAGGCAAATAAAACAAAGCTGATTCCTAATCTTGGTGCTTTTCAAAACAATTCTCTCATAAAAAGTTTCCTTTTCGCAACACAGTTTTCCTTCACACACAGGTTCTCCGCCCCCCTCAGTCTACAATGTGCAGGCTTTGGTTTCTGGGCCCCTCCGTTCACCATGCAGTGGGCCCTGCAGGCTATTGTGAGGGGGAAGCCCCACAATTTTTCCAGAGAACGCGAAGCAAAATGCTTCCCTTCCTTCTTCTTTATTCCAGTGCAGTGGCGTAGCGTGGGGGGTGCAGGGGGGGCCGGCCGCACCGGGCGCAACATCTGGGGGTTAGGGTTAGGGATAGGGTTAGGGGGCGCAAATCCAGGGTTAGGGGGCGCAAATTACTTGCCTTGCCCCGGGTGCTGACAACCCACGCTACACCACTGTTCCAGTGAAAGATCAAGCCACACCAAGCCTCTCACCCGCTTTTCGTCAGCCACTTTAAAAATGGTGGTTCTGTTTTTCCCAGGCATGCACTCCCAAACTGGAGAAGTGAGAAATCCTCCACTGAACATTTCAGTGTTTCATTTTGCTAAGTGTGTGTGGGGGACTGAAACAGACAAAATTTGCCGCACATGAGGTTGTTTTTCATTTGATCAAAATAGGGTCAGTATTTTCCAACTGGTTCAACTGCACACTTACGTTAAAGTACCAGCTGGTGCCCCAGAGGAATCTTACCACCTGCTATGTATTTTCAGGTTATGTTGGGTCACATCATGGAGGCACGGTACGCTTATTTATTTCCCCAATTTATACTTTGCCTTTCCACTTTTAACAGAGTGTTCAGAGCACGATATAAATTGTGATAGACAATATAAATCGTCGAGAGGGGCTGGGAGCTGGGGGCACTGTTATATGGGGGTTCCGCTCCTTTCTCCTGGGCCGTGTCCAGAAAGTGGTGGTGGGGGATGAGTGTTCAGACCCCTGGGCTCTCACTTGTGGGGTGCATCAGGGTCCCGTCCTCTCCCCCATGCTTTTAATATGTATATTAAGCCGCTGGGAGAGATCATCAGGGGGTTTGGGCTGGGTGTTCCTCAGTATGCAGATGACACCCAGCTCTACCTCTCCTTTAAATCAGAAGGCGGTGAAGGTCCTGTGTGAGTGCCTGGAGGCGGTTGGAGGATGGATGGCGACTAACAGATTGAGGTTGAATCCTGACAAGACAGAAGTACTGTTTTTTGGGGACAGGGGCGGGTGGGTGTGGAGGACTCCCTGGTCCTCAATGGGGTAACTGTGCCCCTGAAGGACCAGATGCGCAGCCTGGGAGTCATTTTGGACTCACAGCTGTCCATGGAGGCGCAGGTTAATTCTGTGTCCAGGGCGGATGTCTACCAGCTCCATCTGGTACACAGGCTGAGACCCTACCTGCCTGCGGACTGTCTCGCCAGAGTGATGCATGCTCTAGTTATCTCCCACTTGGACTACTCCAATGCGCTCTACGTGGAGCTACCTTTGAAGGTGACCCGGAAACTGCAATTAATCCAGAATGCGGCAGCTAGGCTGGTGACTGGGAGTGGCCACCGACACCACATAACACTGGTCCTGAGAGATCTGCATTGGCTCCCAGTACGTTTCCAAGCACAATTCAAAGTGTTGGTGCTGACCTTTAAAGCCCTAAACGGCCTCGGTCCTGTATACCTGAAGGAGTGTCTCCAGCCCCATCATTCAGCCCGGACACTGAGATCCAGTGTCGAGGGCCTTCTGGCGGTTCCCTCGTTGCGAGGTTACAGGAAACCAGACAGAGGGCCTTCTCGGTAGCGGCGCCCACCCTGTGGAACACCCTCCCTTCAGATGTGAAGGAAATAAGCAGCTATCTTATCTTTAAAAGACATCTGAAGGCAGCTCTGTTCAGGGAAGTTTTTAATATTTAATGCTGTGCTGTTTTTAACACTTGATTGGGAGCCGCCCAGAGTGGCTGGGGAAACTCAGCCAGATGGGCGGGGTATAAATAATAAATTATTATTATTATTAAATAAAAGACACGGCAAGAAGCACATTAAAATCGTAACATTCCTCAGTTCTTCTAATAGTAAACTCAGCTACTGAGTACTAAGAGCTGTGGCCAAACCAAGACCACTAAAAACCAAGAGGGCTATAGCATCCTCCTAAGGGCAACCTCAATATTTTCAGAAGTATGGAATAAAAATAATGTTTACAAACAATCAAGTGGGAGCCACAGAGGGTAAAATGGGGTATCTTGGCAGAGGACATGGCTGGCAGGAACCCTAAACAGGAGCACTCCAAATGACAACATTTTGTTCCCAGTGGAGAACTTGCTGGGACACCTAAACGAGCAGAACTGAATTCTCTGCGCATCAGCTGACAGGCAGGGAGTTCAATCCTGCTTTTCAGCAGCAGGATCCAGCCATGCCTCTACCTGCCCTGCCCATGATGCTACTTATCACATCAGATGTGAGGCAAATGGGGGCCAGGTTTGGAGAACACACCATGGGGAAGGAAGCCTGGTAGGTGAAATTTGTCTTGCAAGCTGGAAGTTCTAATGCTAATTTGGGGCCAAGCCTGGCAGCCAGTAGTTCTTCAGCTGCCTCTTTTTTCTTTCTGTACAATGGCTAAGCAAGAGAAAGGTGCTCATGTGGGCAACTCTTCATGCAACCTTCTTGTGTTTCTGGTTTAGCAATTTGGCACAAAGCTGAGGAAGAGGGCCCAGTATATATATACCTTGTGATACCTGATTTGGGGTAGTTAAGGAATGGCTGAAAACTCAATTCTGCCTGGGTATTGTTCAGAACAGCACAACCATGGTAGAAACAGAAAACCTGGGAGGGAGTCGGAGGAGAAAGAGTATGAGTTTATGTGTGGGAAACACACACAGAGAGGATAAAATGTCAGGATGATACTAACACCATGGGTAGTCAGCAATTAAAGGAGATCTTCCTTGTTGATTCTTGTAGAGGAGGAGGCCGTTCTTCTGCACAATTCTGCTATAATATTTATAAACAGTTGGTGAAATGCCATATGTTTTCTATGTCTCACTACCTACTCCCATTCAAAAATCATTACAGTCGCTCAACTAATTGTTTTGCAATTATTTTCTATAAATAATGCAGGCGCAGACTGCTGCTTCTGACTGTTGGAAGGAAAAAGCCTCATATTTTACAACATTAAACAAACCCCTTTTGGTTTAGGAACGGAGATACAAACAGCTTTTTATACAAATGGAGAATGTTTCTGTGCCTAAGTCGGGAATAGTCTTCAGTATGTGCCACATCTACTTGACCTATTTTAAGGTACGCAGCATTTTACCATGAGCTGCTTAGCACAGACTGGATGTAGAACCACCAAGAACTCAAGAGTCCCTTTAAAAAATAAATAAAGCCATCAATCACCCAGAACCCAGTGATATGTGTCTGTTGTGATATACCGGTAATTTGAGAAGGATAACAAGGAGTCTTAAAAATCTCTTTTATATCACAGGTCTGCGAGAGATTGCTTTTAAGATGGAAAGGTGATTATTATAGTCTTTATGACATTTTATTCTCTTTAAGATGAGGGGAACTTTTCAACTAAACCTTCAAACTGCTTTTAAAACCCCCACCTGCACCCACAATCGGAAGCAGCAAGGTAAAAGTTGTTAATGACATGTTCCTTGAACGTCTGCTCATGCATCATGGAACATACTGTAGGAGCGTTAAGTCTCTCTATAATAAGGCTCTGACTTTAACTAAATATGGAAGTGGATGCCTAGGACACAACATAGGGAAAAGGAAAGGTGCAAATTTCAAGGGATATTTCTGAAATTCCATACACTAAGGGGAAACAGCTGGAACAGAGAGAGAGATAAAAATGGTGGAAGTAAAGCTCTGCCTTTTACTCAGGAGCCAAGTCAGGTATAGGTATTGTTGGGCATCTGCCAAGGCCAATTCAGGGCTTCCACTGCTGCTCCTAGAAAGCTAAAGGTGCCTTACAACATACATTCATACACCAAATGCAAGAACACATAAAAACTATCAAATATAGCAAGATAGTGACTGTATCTTCTCTACCACGTTTCAGTTATATTTTTGTATGCCCTTTTTATTTCCTATAACAGTACATACAAATGGTATTCTTTTCAATAAAAGCAGAGTTTGGTTAAAAATAATCAAAACTACTAAAATCCACAAAATACTATAAAACTAAGAGTAGATTCAAAGAGGGAAAAAAGGGAAAGGAAGCATAAAAGTAGGAGAGACAAACTTCAGCTAAAGCTAAAAGTCAGTGAATGCACTTAAAGCCTTAATTTGCTCTCCTGAGGCTTAAAACACAGGGGGACAAACAAGCCATCTAAGCAGGAAATTCCACAACCTGACTGCCACAATAGGAAATGCCCTGTCTTCTGTCTCAACTAATTGTGTCTCTGAAAGTGATGGGACATATAAACAGAATGCTCTGGTGCAACTTTCCCCAACGTGATGCCATCCAGATTTTTAGGACCACAACTCCCATCAGCTCCAGCCAGCATGGCAAAATAGTGATTCCTGTGGAGCACACCTATGAAAACTGCATTGGTTGTTGTTCTGAAAACTGATGTCCTGCTCTGATGTTTAGTGTAGTGCATGGGCAGCAATTTATTAGCTTGGCCTAGGGAAGTGGTCAGTCACTCTCTTTTCTCCACCAAATGGATCAAATGGGCTGTGATAGCAGTGTGTGTGTGTGTGTGTGAGAGAGAGAGAGAGAGAGAGAGAGAGGGAGGGAGGGAGGGAGGGAGGGAGGGAGAGAATGATTTGCAGTACTGGGCAAAATCTCTTAGTATTTGCATTGGGGGAAATCCCCCATTGGCATCAGCAAGTAATTTCCCCCCAATGCAAATGTTAGCATAAGAGAAGAGACCCCCCCCTCAGGATAGTAACAGGGAAGGAAATGGTAAAAATCCCCCCTTCCCATCTGATACGATCCCAATAATTACTTCCCCTCCCAACTGATGCTATTAGCATCTTTAGAAACCTACATGAGATGAATTGAACATCCCGTTTAGTTGGATGGACCCTCAGTCTGAATATTCCTTGCCCTAGGACGATACTGTAACGTAACTACTTGTATCAAATCTAGTGAGGAAGCTGGTCTCAAGAAAGTGATTTTTGATGCCTGCCTGGCTTGGCAGAAAACCCAGCCTCAAAAACAAAGAACAGAGGGGGAAATGAAAGGCCAAGCGCCAACTCTGCTGAAATCCACTAATCAAAGTTTCCTCAACCAACAATACCAATGTTTGTGTAGAAATAGGTCTGATCTTCTCAGCTTGACTTTCCTGCTTTGCTCTATTTATTTTAAAAATGAATTTGGTAGCTTGAAAATGTATATCTTGTTACTCTTATTTTTTTTATTTTAAAAGATCCTCAAAGGGAAGTCTGCATTCAAGTTATTTTGAGATGATGGTTTCAGGAGCTAGTTCTTTTTGAATGAGAAGGAGACTCACTTTGGGAAGAATGGTTTTAGAAAAAGTATTTCTAGGGCAGAAATTTTAGATGTCAAGTTTAACTCTAGCAATGCAAGTCTATGGATGCCTACCCAGAAGAAAGTCACACACAGTTTAATAGGATTTATTCTAAGGTAAATGGATAGAGGAGTTCAGCATATTTCCAATAAATCACTGGAAGTTGGGTTATTTCACCTAGAGATGATTCATTAACCGTTAAAGACACCTTAAACTCAGCACAGATCTGCTGTGACGCCAAGTATTTTTTGGGTGCAGTGAGGAACCTCGGATTTTCTACATTTCCACTCCAAAAACAGTTGCTTAACACACTGTGGCCTTTCATTTCCTCCTTAATAAAATTTGCCAACCCATTGGATAATTGTTGGATGCAGTGCTTCAGGGATGCTAGAGATAAATCGGCTTTCGAATTTGGCTTATTTGCTACTTTTCTTTCTCCCCCCCTTTTTAAAGTGTTCTATTGCATTGAAGCAGGTGCCATCCATTAACATCCTTTCAGGTTTTCCAACATAATACTGTGCATCAGTTTTCAGAACCATAAGCAGTGCAGCTTTCATAGGTTTTCCTCCATGGGAGCCCTGTAATCTGCTTGTGTGTCAGAATTAGTTAAACAGCATTGCAGGGTTCTGCTTGATGAATGATAGCTAGGCAACTCCAACACAGCATGTCCTTATACAACCATAGACTGTTTTGTCTTGCGTTGGGCAAAGGCAACTACATCCAAATTACTTAAATACTGCAAACCATCCCTAAAAGCCCTGCTGCTGCTGCATTTGGAATGTATTTATTTGATAGCAGATATTCCATCATTTAGACTAAGAAATATTTCCGGAAATGATTCTGGAAAAGACTAACATAAAGAAACTACCGGTAAGTGGATTTGAACCAATTCTACCCCCCGAAAAGCCAAGTTGAATTTTGCTTGCAGCTAAAATCTTAAACCAGCAATTCAAGCATGGGATTGGGCGCTATCTAGGGAGGCTGGGAAGTGGGGGATGGCTTTCCCTTCCTACATTGTTATACATTATTATTACTACGCAAAAGCAGCTACACTCTGGTTATGATCAGGCAGCAAAGTGCTTCCAAATGCATTGGGCTGTGCTTTCCCTGCAATTTAATCTGCAATATTAGGAAAACAGGTGTTGTTTTTTTGCTCTTCTTGTGACTCCCCCACCCTTCCACCCTCTTCTACCTGTCATCCAAACTGACATGGTGCCCCAGGATCCAAGAGAAACCCTTTGTAGCCCAAGACAAAGGGACAGGATTACAACAAAGTGTTCCAAGGAAGATATAAAACGGCACAGCCTGAAAACATGTCATCTTTTCTAATCACACAACTGAGCATTCCAGGTGCCAGGTTTGTTTCCCACAAACCATTTACAGCTGATTCATTTCCCCTCTTTTGATTCCTGTGCCCATCATCTTGTTACCAGAGGGGATTAGATGTCTCAAGGTGCCACAGCTCCTCCAGATAGGCTGTTTTTGCCACCTGATGCTACATTTAGGAAAATGCAATCAAAGTCAATAAAATCTGGGTCAAAAGCTCTCTCTCTCTCTCCGAGAGTCCATCTTTACTTCTGTGGTTTTTTTTATTGCTTTCCTCTTATCTGTTGTGAATGTTGCCGTTATACTCTCTCAGGAAAACATGCCCTCTTGGAGAGCTTTTTTCCTGTGGTATTACTGTACTTGATTTTCTGAGCCTGCCTGCTCCTCATCACTGTCTTAAGGTAGTGCGATCTCACTTCCCTTTGCCCCTCAGTTGCATCTTGCATGTATGGAACTTCCTCACCTATTGTGAGCTGCCATATTGTGGGAATTGGTGAGACATGTGAATGTCAGAGAAGATTCATCAAGTCTGGTTGGGTGTATTTCTTGGAGCTAGTCCACACCACAGAGTTTACCATACATCTGCAGCTGTTCGCTTTTAATTTGTGTAACCTGTGTAACATGACATTACCCTAAAACAATGCCAGTCCTGAAACTTTCCTCCTGTAGATTTGAGTTTACCTGATATGAAGGTAACCTGGGAAATTGGGCTCAAAACTGCTCCACTTGGGTTGCAGGTGATTTGTTTTGTTGTTTTGGGTGGGTTAACCAATCATCCCTCGAGACTGTGTAAAATGTTCTCGATTTTCAGTATTTTGGTTGAACTCAGCAATTTCAGCAGGATGGAAATGCTTCCAGATTTTTTTTGACTTTTCCCAGTCCTGTTTGGTGCCATTGTTCACTCTGTCTGCTGCTGCCTCTCTGGCTGCTTTCTCTTGAGATCTACAAAGGATGGTCCTTCAGAAATGTCAAGGGAACATAAGGAGGGATTTTGACTCAACAGAACCAACCTCTTGTTTTGGAATCCACTTCCTTTGTTGAACATTGGTCTTGATGTGTTCCAGAGGCAATTGCAAACCACTCTGAGGTGTATAAATATTATGAACTAAATAAACAAACTTCTCAGTTTAGACCGGCTTTTGGTGGCCTCTGTGTTTGCTTCTTTTTAAAATTTTGACATTAATTGATGCAAATGTCTATTTTGTTTTGTGTGTGTGTGTGTGTAGCACTTTGGTTCTTAGGATCGGTGGCAACCAACAAAAGGGCACAATCCAACAAACATACTCATAGGATTCAACAGGAGAATCAAACATGTCCTTCATATGGACCCATTGGAATCAATTAGACTGAAAAATGCTTCACTTTGGCTGGATTGTGCTCAGAATGCTCTGCTTCATTGCAAATGCATAGCTGGTCTCTTCGGGTAGTTGGCTTATGTCAATAATACACCTAGCATTGGGACAAGTGCCTTCATTTGTGGAAACAGAAACTGTAAACTGTGTAGTTCAGCAAACATTTAAAAAATATAAAGGTCTTTACTGAAATTCTAAAATTAACCTTGCCACCCCCCATGGGAAGGAAATACATGCAAAAGTGCAGCCTGCCATCTTGCCCTCTGTCAAGACTTGCTTGTCTCTGAGTTGAGAGAAGGTTGACACTCTTGCTGCAGCTGGTCTTCTAACAGACAGTGGGGAAGCAATGTGAGATTTGGCACTCCATGAATATATTGAATTAGTATAAGCGGTGATTTACCAAGGCACCTGCTGAGATGATGTTCTTTCTGTCTGACTGTCTTGGGCACCTCCTTTCTCAGCAGAGGCACTAACAAAGACGTCTTTCTTTGTTTCGGTTTAAGCAAATCCCAGAACGTTACAGGAATAAATGAACTCTGCTGCTGTGCATGCTGATTTGAAAAGGCAGGTTGACTTGCTTCTTTGGGTTGACATTTTTAGTCGCTGGTTGTTGTTCCTAGAATCCCAGCAATGCTAACATGCACAATGGTAGGATCCCAGTGCTAAAGCCACACATTGACATCAAACTCTCCATTCAAGGTAAAGCATTGATAAAGCACTCAATAGATAGACTACAAAATCTGTTTATAGTTACAGAATAGCTGAAAGGAACATTTTCACCTAGACAAAAGTGGTGCTAACAGCAGAAAGGTCTAGTGGTGTAAGAGCTCTAAAGTGGCACCTGAATGGTAGGCTGGGGTAGACCACCACCTGCCACCACCACAGGCAGCTTCAGCTGGATTCCTGATGCTACAACTGTGCATGTGGACAAAGGGAAGAAGGACTGGGAAGATGGCATGGGTGGTGGTGAAAGCGTATTGATTCTGGTCTTCTTTGGCATTAATTTGCTGTGGTGCCATGATCAATGACACTGCATGGTTGCAGAACCACCTCTGGCCACACTCCTCACTCTAACCATAGAATCACTCTGCAGAGCTTGCACTCAGGGGTGTACCTGGTTAGGGTGGCCCCTGCCTTGTGCACAGGCCCAGGGGAGACAAAATTACACCTCTCCACTGTGGCTTGGAGTGGCCAGCAGCCTGTCTGCACGCTACCCAGGTTGCGCCTGTGCTGTTCTGGCAAGAGCGCAAGGGACAGGAGCGCCGATACATCTCCTTGCCAATGGTGCAAGGGAGCCTAGGTGCGCCTGTGCTTGCATAAAATTGACAATTGCAGCATTTGATTTAACTCTGGGCTGCTTCGTGGATTTCATTTCCAGACAGTGTGGCTATTGTAGCTGTTCAGTATGTGTGTCAAAGGGCTCGTCCACACTTCCGCTGTGCTGTACCTAGAAAGCATGGGGCTTAGTGGTTTTCCCCTTGCCTCACTCCTTTCCAAGGGAAAGCCCCCTCTTTAGTGATTGATCAGAACAAATGGCAATCTGGGGGAAACCCGAAGAGTTGTTTTCCCCATGGAAAAGCAGTGGAACAAGAGGAACTGTGGATAAGACCAGGTGGGTGGTAAGTTGAGGGGAGCCCATCATTGCTGTCCTTTTTCTATCCTAGTATTATTGCTTTCTGGGGGGAAATACCATACAAAGTGGCTCTTAAGTATTGCTTCACAAAACGATTCTTTGCCTACTCACCTTGTGAACCTTCTGCTTTTTGCATGGCAATTCCAGGGGAAGCATTTTTTATTTATGAAGTACAGTGGGGGTAGGGTTGACATGAAAATGATCCTGTTTTACAGCAGGAGGCAGTGCTGTAAGAACTTCATGTCTCCTGCAACTCTATAATTAGATGCTTTTATTATTTGGTTTTGTGCTTTTTAGAATAAAAGCCACTAAGTGCCTCTATGGAGAACCAGTCTCCATGGCAAACTGGCACCTGGCATTATTACCAGGGCCTTCTAAATGGAAACAACTTGACCAGCTCTGACAGCACTAAAGTTCAATCCCCACCCCCATCTAAAGATATTTTCCATGGATTTTTCTGCTTTGCTTCCCCATAGATATTCATGTAATTGCCATCAAGTGTCCTTAGATAGCCAAAGTTTTTTGGAACTGCAAGTATTATTCGGATGTTGCCATTTGCTTTCTGTGAGATGCAGATTCCCATTCCCGAACCCCTAGCTGTCTAGGCAGGGGCAGCCACACCATTAGATAGAGTGAGCCTCTTCTTAAAATGGGCAGAGGGTGGACCTTCAGTTTGTCCATGAAACTGTGCCCACCCACTTTCATTTTAATAACTGTCTTCAAGAGAGACATTGCATAAGCTTCTCCTCTTGGCTACATAGCAGGAAAACAGAGGAGAAGGAAATATGGACCTAGGAAGAAGCTAGAGTCATTCATGTCACACTTGTTCAACATTAAATGATTTAGCATTAAACATGAGCATTGTGGGCAGCATTGTTCGAGTTGATTACCTCTTCCAGGTAATTCAGACGGGCTTAAAAATAGTTCCTGTATAATTACCCATCCAGAACTACTCACAGCCAGATCCTTAAATCGTGTTCCTTGAGATGATACTCTGAGCCGTAGAATAATCTTAAAAGGCACCAGAAATTATGTGTTTTGAACTTGGGGAAGAAGCATCAGTCAGATTTAGGAATGAAAACTGACAGAAATTCACTGATCAATAATTTATTTCCAAAGTTAAAACCCTAGATCAGGGCCTGCTTGCCCATGAAGTGATGTGAGGCAGTCATGCCAGGAGGCAGATCCAGCCTCTGAGTGAGCTAGAGCTGCCTCTTCCTTGCCTACTTCCATGCCCATCCTCCTCCTCCATGCCTACCCACCCACAACCTGCTTGTCGGCATCTGGGGGTTGAAAGGCCAGCTGGCTGGCCCCAAGCTGGATCATCTCCTTCAGCCTTCACGCTGCGGAGATTCATCGACCTTTGCTCCGACGTAAATCAGCGATTCAAGCTTGCTGCCTTGAGCACACTATATGTAGCAGAGTAAACTGCACAACAGAAGAAGCTGAGGCTGTGGATACATACTAATACTACAGATTTATTTTACATAAATCAGAACAAAGAAACATGTTGTCTCTCCTTGCTGTCTTCTCAGAGAGAGACTCAAAACAAAAGCAATGCACTGAGTGGAAGTTCCGCTCACGGTACCCAGCAATCTGTGCTGGAATGTAAACAGACATGTGACACACAACAATCCCATGTCTGCAACAAAAGGTGGAATGGAATTTCCCAACACTGCTCTGGGGGCTGGGGCCTATGGAGAAAGAGGTGGCACTGGGGTGCATTTTCTAAAGCCGGTCCAGCTTTAGGTTCTTACTTTACAACTTGGCCCCATTAAATAAATGGACTGTATACTCAGCGAACACCTGCAGCAGAGACAGATTTAGGGGAGTGCAACCAGTTTGGTCTCATTGGGTGTGGAGCTTCAGGGGCACCACAGCTATGATGCACAATGGAAGGCGAGAGGCGGGGGGCACCAGATTTTGGCATCTCCCAGAGCACCGCTGAAATTTGAGACCCCAAGGTCCCCCACAGTTTGCAGGAATTGAGTTTTTGAGTCTCTTTATCTGTTGTGCTTTGCAAGCAGTGGCAAATTTACATATAAGCTAAACAAGCTACAGCATAGGGCCCAACTCTCTTGGGGGCCCCCAAAAATGTAAAGGGGAAAAAACCACTGGATGTACATTTCCAAAATATAAGATAAAAAACAAATAAAATAAAACCTACATACAGTTCGAGCTTAATAATTATTTCACTGTTAATATACTTCTTCTTAATTGTATTTCACTGCTAATATACTTCTTCTTAATTGTATTTCAGTTCAGCAATTACTTTGATAAGATACATATTTTGTTATGTGCAAATGGCTTTAGATACCTATTAGGTCCATAAATTACCATATAGCATATATTCAACACAAAAACCAGCGACAATTTGTTGTTCACAAAGGTCAGCTGGACATATAAAGGGCCCCATCATCTTCAGTAGCCCAGGGCCTCATCAAACCTAAATCTGGCCCTGAATGCAAGTGACTTGATTTATAGAAGTGAGCATTGTAAAGTGTGTCACATGATGAGAACTTTGGTGCCCAGTTGGTGAGTGGCGATGGGGAAACTCTACTGGTGGTAGAAAGTGACAGCAGAGCACTGGAGACAACAGAACGGTGAGCTCATAAGCAGCTTATGGGGTATAATAATATTCCCTCTTAGCACACTGGTCCTATGGTAGCTTCTGTTTTCTCTTTTGGAAAATAACCCATCATGTCATGTTAATGTTTAGGGAGGTTTTTAATGTTTGATGTTTTATTGTGATTTTAATATTCTGTTGGGAGCTGCCCAGAGTGGCTGGGGAAACCCAGCCAGATGGGTGGAGTATAAATATATTATTATTATTATTATTATTATTATTATTATTATTATTATTATTATTATTATCTTTTTCTTATACAAGTTTGCATGCTGATATGAGCCATTGTGCTCTGAAACAGAAAGAGAAAAATCACTCACAGCAAACTGGGGTTCTTGTTTACCCTTACTTTCCTCATCAAGGCTGAATGTGGGAATGTGGTTCACTTTGCCTCTTTGAGGGCAAGAAACTTCCCAGGATTGCAGAATTAACCCCAAAGCCTCACCATAGCAAACATATAAACGCTCTATATGAATGGAGCTTAAAACGCCTCACATTTCTGCCAGCAAACATGGCTATCTATATATGACCAGGAAGGCAAAACAGAAGAAAAACTTTTGCATAAAGGGCAGCAATGTTATATAGAAAACATTATACCGAAATGTAATATGAATCTACTAAGTGCACTGTGTTATGTACTGGATGAACTATTATACAAAAATAGTAATAATAAAGTAGTAAAAAGAGGTCTCATTTTTATCCGAAGATGAGCAAGAAAAGAAACAGAAATTTGACATAGTTATAATAAATGAGAATTATATTGAAGATTTAAAATTATTATTTTTAATTTAGCCTTTTATGCTATATTTGGTTTTGTCTGGTTTCTCCCCATCCCCCAACCCAGTACCCATTACTAAGCACCAGAAAACATTTTCAGAGAACAGCCAGATCTTTATAATACATTTTTCCTATTATCAACTTTACAAAAGCATGAGGGATCTAGCCGTAACCATTAACCTGATTTAGTCAAATTAAAGCTAATTTGCTCTTGACTTGCTTCCTGTACAAATGAATTCATCAATCATATTAATGCATTCACAGCATCCTGAGATTACTGGCAATTCTCTTCTACTGTGCGAATATTTGCTAATGTAATTGCCAACCATTTTGGAGGGGGTTTATGCTCTTCCCTTTGTTCCTAAATTTCTTGCAGCTTGCTCGTGTAAAAAAATTACACCCAGGTATGATTACATAACAATCAAAGCAATTACAGCCACTAGTTTAGATTACTTTAAGAAAGGATTTGAGAAAGTCATGGAAGTCTGGCCTAGCAGCTGTATATACAGACGGCAAAGTTAAACATGATGTTTGTCAGATGGTTTGGCCTTTTGTTTTAAAAATAACCAGTGCTAGATCAGAATTGTGGAGTGGGGATGCTTTAACCCAGTGCTTTTTTTCAAAAATAAAAATAATGTTTAAGGGTACTCTCATTCTGTCTGAGACTCAGGAAACACTGTGACAGGAAATATGGCCGCCATTGGGCATACCAATGGAAATGTCGATTCACCATGCTAGAGAATAAACTATTTTTTTTAAAAAAAATAGTTTATTCTCTCGTTAGATTCATGAAATGTTTAGGGGTAAGCATACCCCTGCGTCCCCCCAGAAAAAAGCACTGCTTTAACCCTTTGACCAGAATTCTCTCCACCCACCCAATGCCATTCATGGGAGCTTTTCTCTCACTGTGAACATGGTGATCATTCCAATTTGGTCAGCGATGGACGTAAAAAGGTTAATGCACACCCATGCCACAGACCAATTCAGTTTGTGGTCCCACATAAGTTCTCCGCTGAACAAAAATCAGATGTGCAAGGCTGAACTATGAGATAAACCTTGTGTCTGGTTGTGCCCAGAGACAATATACACCAGACTCTGGGGATGAAGGATGAGGAAAGGGCATCACCTTCATATTCTGTTTACATCTGGCACAGCACTGCTACAAATACAATAGTGAAGAAGAAGTTGTGGTCTGATTCAGAAAGCCAAATGTTATCTTCTGATATTCGCATGTGGTTATGGGCCCAGCCATAGGTACGTTGACTGGAAACTGCATAAATACAGGATTATACAACCCTGTATCCCAGGATGCTTTCATCTGAAAACCTGGACATCCCTTACTACTACTCAACCAGTCTGCTACTGGAGGACTTTTACCTCCCTCATCCCCTACATGGAGAAATCAAATGTTTTCAACTGAAACTGCATGTTTCTACAGTGGCTTTTTTCTTTTCTTAAAAAAAATGTTTAGAGGTAATCACATTTTGACTCAGGAAAATCACCATTTTATAGTTCAGATTGGGAAAAATTAATACAGTAAATGGACATAAGTACAAAGATTCACATAATGTTTAGAGGTATGTCCACAATGAAGAAGAAAAAAATCACAGACATTTACTTTTTTTTTTTCCAAATACATTTTTATTGAGGTTATACACATAACAAACATACAAACAGATACAAAAGAAAAAATTATAACAAAAAAAAAAACACAAAAAAGCGTCAGGATATACAAGCCAACTTTTTCCTCTCTCTAACTATACAAAGATAGATTAATCTGGCTGTTTCACAAAACAGTAAACGATTTAAAAAAAAAAAAAAACACGCAAAAACCACCTCCTGGACTTCCTTCCATCCTTTTGGTAAGTATCAAATATCTGCTTCCATTACGTATTTGATTTTTAATCTATAGGCCTAAATTCACACGCTGGTAGTATTGTTCTGACCCCGCCAATCACATTAAGCATTTATTCCAATATAGTTCCAGTATTTACTCCAATTATTCAGAGATTTCTGTTCATCGTGGTCTCTTAATTTACCTGTTAATTTATCAAGCTCAGCATAATTTATCATTTTAATTTGCCAATCATTTATATTGGGGATAGTTTCCACTTTCCAATATTGTGCCAATAAAATTCTCGCTGCTGTGGTGGCATAGAGGAATATCGTTCTATCTTCTTTCTTAATATCTTTACCCGTCATTCCCAGCAAAAAGGCTTCGGGTCTTTTGGGAAAAGTGTATTTAAATATTCTTTTAAGCTCATTGTAAACCGATTCCCAAAAGCCTTTCACCTTTTTGCATGTCCACCATAGATGATATAGGTCACCCTCCACCTCCCCACATTTCCAGCATTTCTTATCTTTTAGTCTATACATTTTGGCCAACTTCACAGGGGTGTGGTACCACCTATATAGCATCTTCCAAACATTTTCTCTCAGAGACATACATGCTGTAAACTTTATATTACAATTCCACACTTCCAGCCACCTTTCAAAATCGATATTATAACCAAAGTCAATTGCCCATTTAATCATTGCCTCCTTCACCTCCTCGTCCTTTGTATACCACTCTAAAAGTATGTCATAGATTCTAGATAGGGTTTTGTTTTTACCTTCTATTACTTCTACATTGAATTTTGATTTTTTGTCATCAAAACCCAAGTTCTTCTTGTCCTCTTTTAGCAAGTCATTCACCTGGTGGTATTGCAACCACCCAGTGAATAGATTTTTTATCTCTTCATAAGGTCTAAGTCTTGGCCCTTGGTCTGTTTTTCTTAACATTTCCTCATAGGTGGCGTTTTTTTCTTCCATGTTTGTTTTCTTCACCGTTAAAGCCTCAATTGGTGAGATCCACCATGGGGTCTTTCTTTCAAGGAGATTTTTATTCCTTTCCCATGATTGGTATAAAGGTCCTCTAAAAATATGATTTAGAAAGCTCTTGTGGA
Source organism: Podarcis cretensis (assembly GCF_951804945.1). Taxonomy (NCBI): domain Eukaryota; kingdom Metazoa; phylum Chordata; class Lepidosauria; order Squamata; family Lacertidae; genus Podarcis; species Podarcis cretensis. The sequence continues at coordinate 68,315,130 of NC_137170.1, read as the reverse complement.
CCTTCACTTTCCCATACCAAAGGTACGAATGCCATCCGTACCAATTATTAAAGCCTTCTAAATCCAGTAGATCTCTATTCTCCAGTTTTATCCAATCTTTTAACCAAAGTATACAGGCCGCTTCGTAGTATAGACTTAGATCCGGGAGAGAAAAGCCCCCTCTTTCTTTTTTATCTATCAAAATTTTCATTTTTATCCGTGGCCTTTTCCCCTGCCAGATATACTTTGCCAAGACTCTCTGCCACTCTTTACATTGTTTTAGGTCTTTAAGTATGGGGATGGTCTGGAATAGAAATAGCATTCTAGGCAGAATATTCATTTTGACAACAGCTATCCTCCCCAAAAAGGAGAGTTTCATCCTCCCCCAAAATTCCATGTCTTTCTTTATACTCCTCCAGGTGACATCATAGTTATCCTTATATAAATTTATGTTCTTAGCTGTGACCCATATCCCAAGATACTTCACTTTCTTAACTACTGCAATTTCCGTCCTTCTCTCTAAATCTATTATTTCTTCCTTTGTTAAATTTTTAACCAACATTTTGGTTTTATTTTTATTTATCTTAAGTCCTGCCACGGCTCCAAATTCGTCAATCTTTAGTAAAGCTTCTTTTACACTCTTTTTTGGGTCTTCTAAAGTTAGTACGATGTCATCTGCGAAGGCCTTGATTTTATATTCCCTCTTTCCTACCTGCACTCCTTTTATTTCTGTTGCCCCCCTCAGTCTCTCATTCAGTATTTCTAGTACCGTTATAAACAGTAAAGGGGACAGGGGGCAACCCTGTCTAGTTCCTTTATATATACCAAAATATTCTGTTGTGGTGTTGTTTATTACCAATTTTGCCTTCTGTTCCTTGTATATTGCTTCTATCCCTCTTCTAAATTTCTCTCCCATTCCCATCGTTTCCAGACTTTTCTTCAAGAACTCCCATGAGATGTTATCAAACGCCTTTTCAGCGTCTATAAATACCAAGGCCGCTTGTCTGTCTATACTCATATCCAAATATTCAATAATATCTATCAGATTCCTTACATTTTCCCTTAATTGCCTCCCTGGAAGGAAACCCGTTTGATCTTTATGTATTTTGTTGTTCAAAACCTTTTTTAGTCTTTCTGCCATTATATCTGTGAATAGTTTATAATCATTATTTAATAATGAAATTGGCCTATAGTTTTTCACTTCCAGAGTATCTGCATCTTTTTTAGGAATCAAAGTAATATATGCTTCCTTCCAGGTGTTCGGGATCCTTCCTTCCTTTAATATATTATTCATCACTTCTCCTAGCACTGGGGATATTTGGTTACTTAATGTTTTATAATATTTGGCCGAAAGGCCATCTGGCCCTGGGACTTTCCCACTTTTCATCCTTTTAATAGCCTTTTTTATCTCTTCTTGAGTAATTGTCTGGTCTAATATCTCATTTTCTTCTTTTGAAATTCGTTTTAGGTGATGCACTTGTAAAAAGTGGTCTATTTCTTGCTTTGTTTCCTTTCCTCTTTTATATAAATCCTTGTAATATTTTTGAAATATCTTTCTTATCTCTTTTGGCTCTTCCACAATCCTTTCTCCTTCCCTTATCCTACTAATCGTATTTTGTTTTCTTCTTTCTCTTATTTGCCACGCCAGGTATTTTCCTATCTTATTTGCTGACTCAAACGTTCTCTGATTCATCATTTTAATTTTCCATTCTACCTCTTGGTCGATTATTGTAGAAAATTTAGCTTGTAATATCTTTATATTCTGTTTTGCGATCTCCTCATTGGGGTTGATAGTCAACTTTCTTTCATTTTCCATAATCTGTGTTAGGATCTGTTCCTTCTTTGTCTCTTTTTCTTTTCTTACTTGACTATTTTTCTGTATTAAGAAGCCCCTCATAACTGCCTTTCCTGCGTCCCACACAGTCTCTATAGCAATTTCCCCATTTAAATTCCATTTAAAATAGTCTTCTATTGTCTCTATTGCCTTATTTACAATCTTCTGATCATTAAATAAAAATTCATTCATCCTCCATCTAACCGTTCGGATATCTCTACCTTTTAGCTCAATGGAGACCGCATTATGATCAGATATAGTTCTTGGAAGAATTTCCGATTTAGTTAGATTTTGAGTTAGTTCCTTCGAAATCCAAATGCTGTCTATTCTCCCCCAACTCTGATTTGGGTTTGAGAAGAAAGTATACTGTTTTGTAGTGGGGTTTTTGAGTCTCCACGCATCAATCAGTCCCAGATTTTTTACCATATCAAAGAAGGATCTCGGTAATTTACCTTCCTTCTTCTCCTGTTTTTTTGTTGACTTATCTAGGTTTGGGGACACCACCCCGTTAAAGTCACCCATCAATATCATTTTTTGGTCCATCCATTCCATCAATTTGTCTCCTAATTCCAAATAAAAGGCTGATTTTTTATCATTTGGGGCATATATTCCCACAACAATTATTTTTTCTCCCTGAAACACCATTTGAACAATGACTACTCTCCCTTGGTCATCTTTGTATAATAATTGTGGATCATATTTTTCCTTTATGTATATTACCACCCCTCTTTTCTTCACTCTATCTGATGTCACAAAATCTATTCCCAATCTCTTATTGCTTAGTAATCTCTTATGCTTATTTATTATGTGCGTCTCTTGGAGACATATTAAGTCACAGTTCTTTTTCAGTAATATGTGAGTAATCTGATTCCTTTTATTTTTATTGTTCAGTCCATTCACATTCCAGTTTAGTATTTTTAATGCCATCTGTTATATACTATTTAATTAACTTATTAAACCTATGTACAATTTAATGTTCTTTGTCTCCTTCCTCTAGTTCTTCTCTTTCTCCTATTGAGCTCTCCTCTCTTTCTTCTTCTTCACTCCCTCCTTTTTCTTCTCCTTGCTGGTTCTCTACCTCCTCCTCCCCCATCATTTTCCCCAGGTCCTTCTCGTATCTCCTTGCAAATTTTTGAAGTTCTGAGATAGTGGACAGTTTAAACTTTTTTTCTTTGAAATAGAATGAAATACCTTCTGGAAACTCCCATCTATACAAGATCCCATTTTTCTTCAGTTGATTTGTTAATTTTTTATATGGGTCCCTCCTTCGAAGAAATCTCGAAGGAATCTCTTTGTAAATAATAATTGGGTTTTCTTCAATATATAATCTTTTGACATAGTTCTGTTTCAAAATTTCGTTTCTTATCTCCAATGAGTTAAACATGGCTATTACATCTCCTGGCAATTTTTTCCCTCTGGCCTTGGCCGATTTTGTTCTTATTCGAAATATGTTTACCAAGCAATGGTTTATCTCTTCTTCTTTTCTATCTAGCCATATTGCCAGCTCTTTCACCACTTTAACTCTAATATTCTCATTTAAATCCTCTGGTATTCCTCTAAGTTTTAGGTTAGATTGATTTTGATGCATCTGCGTCATAGCCATGTTGTCCAACAACTCTTCCTGTGTTGCTCCTATTTCTTTAACTTCTAATCTAATCCTGTCCATCTCTTTCCTACTGTCTTTTGTGTCCTTTTGAACCCTTTTCACTGAATCCTCCAAAACCTTAGCTTTTACCGAGAGATCCTTAACTTTCCCTTTCAGTTCCCCTACCACTTCCTCCAATTTTTTGTCTAGAGTATCTTGTACCTCCATCAATTTTCTCTCAATATACTGTTCATTATTTTTAAATTCTTTTCTTATTTCGGCCATCAAGCTGTCATAATCTCTAATATCTCTTGCCTCCTTCCCCTCTTCTTGTTTTGAAGGCCTCCTTTCCGCTGGTGTTGCCACCCCCTTCTTAGAACCGTTCGGCATTTGTATATTTAAGTTTAGTTCTTCCTAGTATACTGTATAATGTAATATACTATGTGGGTAAGATATAGAGGTAACAAGGTTAACAAGGTTAACGTCTCTCAGATATTGCAACAAGAGTCCAAAATTGACTAAATTGGTACAGCACAAAAATTAACCCTTAATTAAGATCAGATATTAATAATACAGTTTTAACTGTACCTAAATTCAGACACGTATTTAAATCCTCAGAGTCTTATAATTAAATGTAGTAAACACCTGAACCTCCAGAAACACTTCCAGATTCAGGGGGTTCTCAAACTCATAAGCAAGGTCCTGCGAAAACGTATTCTTTAACTTTGCATCCCAGGGTGTATGTCTCTTTAAATCCCGAAGAATCAAGAGAATCACAGCTGTCTCTGAAGCTCAAAAACGTATCCGGTTGGGGATGAAGAAGGCGGGTCCCCTTTAACTCACTCAATATGGCAGTCCTTTCACAGTCTCACCATCTTTAAGCAAACTTTAAACAAACTTTAAACACAGTCTCACAGTCCCTGTCTTTAAACACAGAGCGCTGCTAAGGCACCTATATTCCACACTCCGTTTAAGTCCCAATTCTCCCCAATCCTGAGGTTTAAAAGCAAAAGTCCTCCACCGAAACCCGTGCTGGTTAAAGCACTCTCCGTCCCGATGAAACAGAAAAGTCTTTTTCCCCTCTCCCTAGTCGATATAGTAGTTCAACTGTTACCTTGCCTCTGACACTTTATACTTTGTGTCTGAGGTCTTTCCACCACACACTCACTGGCAGCTTGTTTCCTCTTTTCCTCTTTTGTTTCCTCTCTGCCAGCGTCTTGCTATACTTTCTTTTCACCTTACCGCCAGGAATGGACTCCTCCTCCTTTTCACCAATTATTTCTTCTCCGCTGGGTTCTTATCAAAACGTTCCTTTAATCTTATCTAAGTAATTTCCAGTATTTCTTTATCCCCACTGCTTTTTCCACAGTGATTTATAGCTACTTCCCAGCTTCTCCGCTGTTGTTGGAGGTCCGCCGCTTTCCCTCGGAGTTTGAGGCTTCACAGCATGGAGTCTGTTGCCTCCCCTTTACACTGCAGCTCCAGCCTTGTTAAACGCCGGCAACACAGGCGAGCACAGGCAGCGTCGCAGGGTACCTTGTCCCGCAGGGATCCCCTCCTGTGGTTTCAGGGTTCACGTAGCCTTCGCGACCCCTCTAAATCTCCATGCTGTTTGAGACTCCCCCAGAGGAGTTATCTCACACTCCTTTCCAGCGGCCGCGGCGTCCCGGAAGCTCAAAAATCACAGACATTTACATACACCTCTGGTGAAAAGGACGCGGGTGGCGCTGTGGGTAAAACCTCAGCGCCTAGGACTTGCCGATCGCATGGTTGGCGGTTCGAATCCCCGCGGCGGGGTGCGCTCCCGTCTTTCGGTCCCAGCGCCTGCCAACCTAGCAGTTCGAAAGCACCCCCGGGCGCAAGTAGATAAATAGGGACCGCTTACCAGTGGGAAGGTAAACGGCATTCCGTGTGCTGTGCTGGCTCGCCAGATGCAGCTTGTCACGCTGGCCACGTGACCCGGAAGTGTCTGCGGACAGCGCTGGCTCCCGGCCTATAGAGTGAGATGAGCGCACAACCCTAGAGTCTGGCAAGACTGGCCCATATGGGCAGGGGTACCTTTACCTTTACTGGTGAAAGGTACCATTATATATTGCATGTGGTTAATAACAACAACACCTACTACTTTATCATTTAAACATGAAATTTTAGCTAGCTTGTGTTGCATTCTCCTGTTGACAGATCCCTTCTTTCATCTCTGGCTTTCTTGAAGATAATGTTCTACTTGATCCGTAATGCTTTTCATTGCTTGATTTGCCCTCCGCCTCTGTATTTTCTCCCTAATATCCTTTGAATGCATTCTTTCAAAATTCTTGTACTTCATGCTTTGTTCTTCCCTTTCCTTTCTTTCAGATGCTCTGGCTACGCAGAGAATGTGTGGCTGCTCTCCTAGGGTTTGCTTTAAAATCCACTGAAGGCAATGAATCTCTTCAAAGGCTTTCTCTCAGGCCCTTAATTATGTCCTTTTCCTGCAGGAAGAAGGCTGTGTATGAGCCTCCATGAGCTTACACCATTCCCCATGGCTATCACATCATGATCCACCTGCCTTCATAGCAAAATACCTCACTGACTTTCTGTCCAGCACAGGTTCTTCTGCTCATTGAGTGGTATATGGCCAATCCTTTCTTTACAGGAGTTTGATGAGCAAGATACATAGTTCTTATCTCCTGTCCATGAAGGTTATTGCTGAAGTGGTTGGTTCAGTAGAAATGTGTGTGTGTTTAAATATAAATACATAAAAAGAAATATTTTGAGCACTGTTTTCCTTCCAGATGAAGGTAAATGGATGAGTTGCCTTTGAGACATACAACCGTACCTTGGTTTTCAAACATAATGTGTTCTGGAAGTCTGTACGACTTCTGAAATGTTCAGAAATGAAGGCACGGCTTCTGATTTGCTTCTGATTGCGCAGGCGCACCGGAAACAATAGCAGAAGCCTCATCAGATGTTCGGCTTCCAAAAAATGTTCGAAAACTGGGATCCCAATGGCCATGGGATCCCAGTTTCAGGAGTCCAACTTCCTGCAGTGCAGGAATATGCTGGTGGCCTGTACGGGAATCGAACTCGTGATCTTGGTGTTATCAGCACCACACTCTAACCAACTGAGCTAACTGCGCTTTGCTGCGGGAAGATTATTATCTAAATGCACCCAACCCATTTTAATAATAAATGAATTCATGAATATAATCTGCAATATTTGCCCATATATTCAGAGAATCTACAAAATCTTCATTAGTAAACACTGTTTTATAATGAGAGATTCATCTAAGCATTGTTTTGTCCAATTAGTTTGAAGGTTTACAACTTTAAAAAGAGGACATAATCACTGCCCATTCTGTGCCTCCCATAATTTTAAGGCACATTATACTATTGTTGATACTTATTATAAGATTTTAATGAGTTTCTGGGAAGTTTCAAAGTTCAGTGATGGATTTTACAGTGCTTATCACTCATTTCACTCAGCTTTAAGATAAGAGATTCCAGGAATTAAAAAATCATGGTGTGGCTTAAAGCTTCAGGCTGTACATGGGCATTTTCTTTGTATTTGGAGTGAGAGGAGTGAATTTTTCCTCGCCATAACAAAGGAGTTAACCCCAGATTTGCTTCAGCAGAGATGCCTTTAGACATTCAACCTCATAGAGTTAATAATTGTGTGTGCTTGAAGGGCGGAAAGAGAAGGTCTGTGCCAGCTTGACCTGCTTAGTCTTCATACTGTGAAAAGCTTTACTAGCTGATTTCAGGTGATCAAGCGACTATTAAAGACTATTTATTTTCCCGGTCAGTTGGCAACAACGCTGAGCCCTAACTCAGTGAGTGGAGCATCTGTTCTCCAGGCAGAAGGTTCAAGGAAAGGTTCAAGGATTAATCTCAGGCATCTCCATATAGAGATGGGAGAGACTGTTGTCTAAAATTCTGGAGAACGACTGCCAGTCAGTCTGCAGACAATACAGAGCTGGTTGAAGAAATGTTCCTGTTATGTACTGAAGTTCTCACCCTGGGCCAGCAGGGGGATACTGTAGATAGTTATGCAAATGAAGGATCTAAAGTGACGATCAGTGATTGGATAGTTTTTATGCAAATGAAGGATCAAAAGTGACGTTCAGTGATTGGATACTTTTAGAAAGTTGCTACAGTAACGTTGTACTGGAGCTCTATATAAGCAGGCTGACTAAGCCCTTCAGTCAGTTCTGTTCTGGCCTCTGAATAAACAAGAGCTGTTTGAAGAATTGCTGTGTCGTCTGATATGTTCACCCACAACTTAACAGTTCTGACTCTACATCCTATGTCTGTTTGGTCAACTGGATTGTCACCTCTGTAACTTTTGCACCTGTTCTCTTGGAACCTTTATATGAATGAATAGGCCCTCTGTGAAGGAAACCCTTGTCAGACAAATATTAGCACAGTGTAAAGCTGTTAATGGGAGAGGGGGAGAAGACATTCGTAAGTTTTGTTGGAGCAGGAGACTTGCAGGGCTGTTATACAAGCCCTGTCTGGAACCGTTTAACATCAGATCAAAAGCTTTGATGTTCATACTGAACCACCTGAATAATTCAATGACATTTCAAACATAACTTGTTTAACGATTCCTTCCAAGACAAGCTTATCCACTTTCTGAAATAGATGGATTAGAGGCTTTCCTTTTCTATCCTTAATTTCATACTTCTAATTACATAATAGTGTGAAAGCTGCCTGAAATATATGAGTGAAACAGCAGCACATGTTGTATGCAATTAAAGCAATGCTGCTTGGATACATCTGTCTGCTTGGGTTTCGTTCATCTAGGCAAATATGCACATGATTAATATTTAGGAGTAACAATAACTTATCATTGTCATCAAAGATCCCATTTTGCATGGGTTGTTCTGGTTTTTGGTTTTTTTTTACATAATGCAGGAAACTGAGAAAAATGCATTTGTGCTGAAGTCAGTTGCCATTCAATTGTTTGAGAGTATTAATCGCAACATAAAGACATGAATAGGCAAACAGACACTGTTTGCTTCAAAGCTGGCTGTGTGCTTTATTTTCCTTTTCTTACTGCTCTTTTAGGTATAGACTAGCTATATTGATTAATGAAGCAGCAGCACCCCCTATGGAATCATTCTCTAGCAATGCACCCCAGATATGATCATTACCCAAATAAGCATTACAAAAGACTTTGTATTTTCTTCCCAGGTAGAAGATGCACATTAATATGTGGCATCATTTCAGCATCTTCTAAAGATACTAAAGTTCTGGAAGTGCCCCCCTTCCCTCCCCAAAAGTACCTGCAGTTCTCCCCCCCTTTTTTTTTTGCTTGATTGAAACCAATTCTAAAAATTCCTACCATCAATTTAGATTGCATTTAGCTGTCAAACTGTATTTCTCTGATGAATTTCTAACCCACCTTTCAAGGCACATCGCCCCTTATGGGGTGGTTCACAAAAATAAATTTGAAATGAATAAATAAAACTTGAGAAGCATAATAAATACAACAACCTACCGTTCATAATCATTTAATTAAAACCAGCAGCTGCTAAACGTTCAAGCACAGCTTGAAATCAACACTGAAATAAAAACATCTTCAATGGTCTCTTAAAATTTGGCAATGATGAGATTGTACGTACATACCTAGGAAGAGTATTCCAAAGATATGGGGCCACCACTCAAAAGTCCCTATCCCTGGTAGATACTAATCTTAAAGTTATTAACGGGAGGTCTGAGAGCAAGGCATCAGATACTGATCCTAAGCTCAGATGAGTTTGCATGAGGATAACTTCATCCCTATGATATAATGAACATGGAAGATACTTGAAAGTCCCTGTCCCCTCCCAAATTGCATATTGCTTCTGCCCTGCCTCTTACCCATCTCTTTCTCTCTTACCCCTTCCCCCACCCAGTTACTAATTATTAAGGCTGAAAGGCCTGGGAACAAGCCTCAGTGAATCGATATTATTTCCAGGTGAATCTGCATACTGTTGCCCTGGTGCAAGAACTGATGAAAGCTTAAATGCTTGGTTTTGTCCCCAGGAAGGCTTTTTACATCAGGGTGTTCTCTCTTTTTTGTTGTTGTTGACTGTTTATTGTTTGGCTATTTTGGGACCAGAGGCTTCCTCAGATGACCAAGAAACCAAATGATAGAAAACTGGCTGTCTGGGGTGGGCCAGACTCAAGAGGTTGCATTCAAACATTTCAGCTTGCCCATTGGAACCATCTTCCCTCTTCTTCCCCCATGCATTGTTCAAGGGGGTTCTCCTGACCTTCCAGAGCAAATTTGGGTAGGGTGGGAGGCTTATTGTGGGGGGGAGTCCCACTACACTAGCGGGAATTGCTGTGCCAGCTTCCATTACCACAGCGATTTAGTTGAATGCCACCCAGGGAATGGAATGGTTGCCCACAATCTAACAATCAGAAAGAATATTCCCTGTCTTTTGAGAGAGTTTGACATGGCCAGGGGAAGGATTTCAGTGACCAGTGCTGTTCTTATCTTAGCCTGTCACATGCCTGCAATAAAGCTGTCTTTGAATCAGGTGTTGCTGACCTATATTGCAATGTTCACATCTAACTTTAGCAAAGGCTGCCAACAAGAGGCGATAATTCACAAACCCTTTGCACTGGTTAGCAGTCCTGCAGAAGACACTGGGAATATGTTTTCTAAAGGGACACTGAGTTACACATTTAGCAAAGAAAAGTAATAATTATGATATTAAAAAGCTCCCTAACAGCTGCATTGTTTTGTTTATATTTTTCCTCTTTTCTTCTTCTTTCATTCACCAAGACGCATGGACGATCTGTCAGTTTTGTTTTCTCAGTGTTCCAGTCTTAAATTCAGTTTGCCCTGTATCTACATCAGTCTGTGATTTTTTAAAAAAAGTCTGCATGAAAAATTTTGTGCATTTTCACTGCACTTCTCCCAATATACACATTTTTGCGCAATTTCCTCCCAGTCTTTGCATTTTAGCAAGCTATTTAACTTAGTATAATATATTTTTGATTATGTTCTTTTCACTAACATGCATTTTTGTGTGCACTTTTCCTAAGATGCGTGTTTTTGTATACCTTTTTTGTTAGAGAACTTGATTGCAAATGTGGAGAAGTACACATTTCAAAGGATAGCAATGTTTCTGCTCTCATGTTGACTTTTGGAAGTATGAATTAAGGAGGTTCGTATTAAAATGCAAACAGAACAAATTCTGCCCCCACTCCCATTGCTATGTGAGACTACTATTTTAAATCCTCTCTGCAGGTTTATGTGAGTCACCACATTTATTACAACATTCACTGTTTCTTTAAGTCTTCTTTTGAAACAAAATGACTGTTTAGTAATTGTACTTTATTGTCTCTACCTGCGCCAGGGAAGTTATTGGGACATAAATGTGTTACTGAGTGAGGAGGATAAAATAACACTACATAAAGTGCTAAGTGTTCCTGGCCTCATAGGAGGAAGCAAGGCGAACCCATAGACGGTGGTTTGTTCCAGATGCCAGTTTGCTCCACAGACAAAATTGTGTACTTGACAGTAATTCATCATGAGGGATAACTTGGACCAGATGTGCTGGAGAAAATAAAGAGTACAGTCACACACAGAAAATGTCTCCGGTTGGTTAGCTGCAGGGGAGGGGGGGACTGGAAACAGCATCCTTATCCTCCCCACCCCTCCACAGGCCTATTTTGATGGATATGTGGAATGATCCACCTCTGGTTTCTGGAGGTTTGAAGGAGCAAGACAGGCCTATTTGAAAGCCCTTTGTGATCAGTCAACATGTCTCCTCTAAACCCTGTTTTCAGATGTTTTTTAAGGAGCAGTGTGAAACTGCTTGCATTTGGATGAAAACACTTAGGATTCTTCCCTGTGAATGGGAACCTTGATTGTGCAAAGTTGCCTTTCATGCGGAGTATTCTAAATAAGTCCACTCACACTTTTTTTAGAAGCCCCCTTCAAAACTTCCTGCTTGAGGGTGGTTCGTCACATGCTCCTTGTCCTGGGAGTTTAAGAAGCCCATGTGGATGCTGAAAAGAAAAGTGTATCTACTAAGAACGTAAGCATTTATGAAGTTGACAATAGCATGGTTCCAGACACAGCAACCACCTATTAGTGGGACAGCAACACTGTCAGCTAATGTTCTCCTTTACAGCATTAGAATCTTGACAGCATTTAACAATCCTGTGATGTTGGATATGATCTACAGTGAAGTATCAAATATGAATGGGCAAGAACAGTGAAATATTAATGTAGATTTAAGATGGTACGTCTGTTACATGGTGCAACTGAAGACAAATACTGTACCTATCTTATCTAACCCAGTGGTTTCCAAACTTTTTGGGGTTACTGTCTGCTTGGTTCCATAAACTTATCCACAGTGCCCCCTACCCTACCCTATGAAAAATAATAATTCAGAATAGCAGTTTGCACAACCCACTAAGGAAGGTAGCATAATACAATTCAAAACAGTAACATTTAATTGCACATTTACTCAAAATCCAATTAAAGCTATTTACAGTAGTACCTTGGTCCTCAAATGCCTTGGTTCTCAAACGCCGAAAACCCAGAAGTAAGTGTTTTAGTTTTTGAACATTTTTTTGGAAGCCAAATGTCTGGTGTGTCTGTCGGCTATTGTTTCCGGAGCACCTGCACCAATCAGAAGCTGTTTCTTGGTTTTCAAACATTTCGGAAGTCAAATGGAACCCAGTTCAGCTACTGACTGATTGATTGTGTAACTGTGGAAATGGATAAAAGCCCCCCATCTGAACAATGACTATCATCAGTGCAGGCAAGATTTTTTTTTATTTTTTTTAATCATCTACAATACTGTCTTATTTATTTTATAGTAGAGTACATTGATTATTGCTTTCATTTTATGGATAAATGGTCTTGTTAGATAGTAACATTCATGTTAAATTGCTTTTTAGGGGTTGTTTTTAAAAGTCTGGAACGGATTAATCTGTTTTGCATTACAGTGGTATCTCGGTTTACAAATTTAATCCATTCCAGAAGTCCGTTCTTAAACCAAAGCCATTCTTAAATCAAGGCACGCTTTCCCTAATGAGGCCTCCCGCCACTGGTGCCCTTCCACCATTCGGCTTACGTTTGTAGACCGAGGTAAAGTTTGCTAACCAGAACACTACGTCCGGTTTTGCGGAGTTCATATACCAAATAGTTCGTTAACAGGGCTATTTTCAAACTGAGGTACCACTGTACTTTCTGTGGGAAAGCGCACCTTGGTTTTGGTATGCTTTGGTTTTGGAACAGACTTCCGGAACGGATTAAGTTTGAGAACCAAGGTACCACTGTAGTTTAATTAATTCAAGAAAATTGATGAACTTGATCCAGTGATAGTTATTTACACCTCTAGAGCCCCCTACTGCCCTTCTCCAGTAATCCTCCGCAGGACAGTACTTTGGGAACCATTGATCTAATCCATGATGCATTGAACCTTTATTAACAAATATATGCTTGAACACACACCCAAAATTCAGTCGATACTGAAAGTGGGACAGCACAAATAGAACCTACTGAAATGAACTGCAGAAGTTTTCGCATAGAATTCCTCCTGCCGACTTTTGCAGGCAACCAGTATTAAGTACCTGAATTGGCAACTTGGATGAGTGACCTCCCTGCTAACAAAGTGTTGGGCTACGTCACTACTCCACAGTTTATTTAGCTTAAAGCAGTGCGATTTGACTTTGACATACTTCTTAGGCGAAGCATATGCAGGGCAATGGTATCCATGGAAACTAAAATGATTTTTAAAAATGATTCAGGTTCTATCTGTTGCCTGCATTCTGGTATCAACCCTTTTATACTGTACTTCCCACAGGTTTCTATGCAGACACCAACCAAGGCATCAACCATCCCTAATGATTTTCTGTCCCCTGCTGATGCAAACACACCTTCTCAGGGAGTACAATAATGGCCAGGCTAATTGAGCGACTCTGACACACTATCCTACTTCAGACTTGTCCAATGTAATTGCAGATCAAAACTCCGCAAAGTATTTCTCTTTGATTTAGTAGACAAAAAAAAAAATGAGGCTCCTTTGGACTGAGGGTTTGTTCTTTGTGTGGCGGGAAACCCTATATCCAAAGGCCCATCATCAGACAATATATTGCAGCCTACTATATCTCTGGTTTTTTCTCTCTCTATATATCTCACCCAGTAAGAGTAATGAGCCAGACTAGTTCCTGTATGAGATTAAGTTTCTTCCATAGAAAATGCTACTTTTAATGTATTCTGTTTATTCCTGTAAGCTTCCCAGAGTACTCCTGTAGATGGTGGCTTATAAACCGTATAGAGTAAATTAATGAAGAAATAAAATCCACAGTGCTAAGGCACAGATTAGTTTATGAGTCCACCAAAGTGAGAGTACACTCAAAGTCCCTGGTTCTGTTTTGTGGGAATTCTAGGCTGTGAGGAGATGTCTCCAATTCGGCCTGGCTCTGCACAAATGAAAACATGCCTCAGAGCTCTCCACAATTGCAGGAGATAGATGGGTATAGGCATATGATATTAAATTGCACAAATTGCAGGCCCCTCATGAGATGGAAAGAAGCAGCAAGCCTTCACATTGCATTCAGGGGTAAAGTTAAGTGACACAATGCAGTGTATGGAGGTAGAATTAAGTTAAGCAGTGGCATGAGATATCAGGAGACATTAGTCAAAATTCTGAAACGAGTGAAGCTTCTCATCGTGCTAGTTATTTTCTCTCATATACTACTACCCCATCATCCCTGAAGGGACAGGTTCCCTTGGGGGTAGTCTGTCAAGGACTGCAGGCAGACAGGCAGGCAGACAGGCAGCAGGTGAGGCCAAAGCCAGTGATGGGTGGGGTCAGATTAAAAAGTGGGCGAAGCTCCCATTTTCCATCACTCTCCCTCTGCAAAACACTTCTATCTCTTTCTGTAACCACCTTTCTTCTCTCCCTGCCATTTCCTTTCTGACATTTTTTCAGGGAACGATTAATTCCTAACTGCAGTGCTCTCATCATCACCTAGATTTTCAGACTTCTGCCTAGATTTTTAATGGTTGAAAGACATATAGGTCACATTCCCCGTGCTGCATTGGGCCGCTGTTCCTTCTTGTCATGTTATCTGAAACCATCTCCCCCACCAAAATTTTCCTCTAAAATTCTGATGGCTCATATCTTCTGTATATGTAAGCATTCTCCAGATATGAGGTGAATAAAGTATATTCAGCACCAGTATTTGACAATGAAATATTTTGCTGGAGCATTCCAGCATTCCACCAAAAGCTGAAATATAACAGCGGTCCATTACTAAAAGAGACATTTCACATGCAGCTGCTAACATCTGACAATATGTGACAACTGACATATATAGTTGTAGCTAGCATTTGATTGGATCTGACAGCTGACATGCAGTAGCAGTCAGTATTTGACAGCATCAGACATGCAGCAGCCAGTACTTACTGATATTTGAAAAGTGACATGCAGTTGCCGTCAGCGTTTGATATAGTATCTGACATGCACAGTTGCCATTTTGCAGTATCAGATAGCTGACATGCAGGAGAGGTCAACGTTTTACAGTTATCCCACATCTGAGCGGCTGTCAAATTTAGTAATATTCATATTTACTGGTAGATGTGGTCTTTCTTCTGGATTCTTGGGTGTAAGCTATGGCTGAGAGAATATTTCATGAGCTTTGCCTGAGACACCAGCTGCATCCTTCTCGGAGAAGAGTCCCCTTGGAACTCTGTGCATGCTATAGCAACCTCCTGACTTGTGCTTTTTCTGGTGCCATGCTTGAAGACATCATGAAAAGCTTCCATTGGTTCAGAAGGCAGGTTGGTTGCTCATGTTGGAGTTTCACTGAAAACTAATTTGTTAGTGAGACAGTTTTAAAATGCTGTTTTTTTAAAAATATATATATTCAAAGACTTATATGGCCCAGGTTCAGATTAATTAAGAGACAATCTTATTTCGTCTCTCTCTCTCCCTCTGTCCATTGAGGTCCACTATTGAGCAGAACTAGAAAAGGGGAAGCCCCGGATGAGGAAAACAATAAAGAAATTTGCCAATTTATTTGAAGGGGAGGGTGTTTTTCACAAAGCAAGGTTTCTTGACAGCTTGACTTGCTTTTTAGAGAGTTGCTGCCAACTTCTTTTTATGAACCATCTTATTATTATTATTTATTAAATTTATATACCGCCGTTCATCCAAAGATTGGTTTACAACATATAAACACAAAATACATATCATCATCATCATCATCATCATCATCATCATAAATTCCTCCCTGCATATAATGTAATACCCATGCAATAGAACCATGTATATTTACTAGGTGACCTGGGACATGGGTGGCGCTGTGGTCTGCACCACTGAGCCTCTTGGGCTTGCCGATCGGAAGGTCGGTGGTTTGAATCCCCATGACAGAGTGAGCTCCTGTTACTTTACCCCAGTTCCTGTCAACCTAGCAGTTTGAAAGCATACCAGTGCAGGTAGATAAATAGGTACTGCTGCAGTGGGAAGGTCAGTTGTGTTTATGTGCGCTCTGGTTTCCGTCATGGTGTTCTGTTGCACCAGAAGTGGTTTAGGCATGCTGGCCACATGACTTGGAAAGCTGTCTGTGGACAAACGCCGGCTCCCTCAGCCTGAAAAGCGAGATGAGCGTCACAACCCCATAGTTGCATTTGACTGGACTTTATCATCCAGGGGTCCTTTACTAGGTGACCTGATCCAGATTATTCCTAAACTGCCGGGAGCAATGTCACCAAGGTCCAGAAAACGATGTTTTTGCAACACTGCTAAAATGTGAACATGAGGTAACTAATACTTCAGAGCCCCGCTGGCCTAACACTTCATTCCAATGTGCCTCATCCCAAGCACCCTAGGAAGAAGATATTGGGATAAAGCTTAACAAAAAAATAAAAAATAAAAAATATATATGGGCACAGACCTAGTAAGGACTCAGAATAAAGCTTCACATTTCAATATCTTAGTTGAGAGGCTGATGGATTTTAAAGTGTAACTAGTTGTTCATTTTGTGACTGGTATCCTCTAAGCATCACTTAATCAAAGATCAATACCTCATTAAATGACAGAAGAAGAATGAAAGGAAGAACCTTTAATGAACTGTTCCATTTGGCATCCAGACAGTAAAGTCTGGACTGAGTCCATCACCAGAAACAAAAGAATAACATGTCACCCAAATGATTGCTTGCTTGTTCACAAACATGCTTATCAGAGATTAACCATGCTGTATTAGACATGTCTGCTACAATGTTAGTCCCTTTTACCTCAATGGGACTTGCTCACAGGTGAATGTGTACAGGATTATAAACCTTATAGCACAATCCTAGGCAAGGGTACTCAAAAGTAGGGAAGGACTAATCTGTCAGTCTCATTTTCTTTCATAATCTCTTTTTTTCTTAATGTTTTCTGCAAATTGGTTTTATTCATGTTAGATAATCTAGAGACATGCGGTCAGGTTATTCAGAAATAAATTCAGCTAAATTTGAAGGATTTACTTCTAAGAATGAGCTCCCAGAATGGTAGTCCTACAGTGCATGTCTTAGGCATGTCTGCTTGGAAGTAAATTCAATGGCAGTGCCATTCAATGGATAGCATTGCAGTCACCTTGAAAATAAAATAAAAAAGCTAGAATGTTTTCTTCTGTACTATCTATTTTAAATTGTATGTTCTGCTAAGTAATTAAAAAGCCAGTTCACAAATTTAAATGTATTTATATTTCAGCTTTTCTTGTTTCACACAAATATGACTTGATACAATTGTCATCTACGGTTCAAGCAGCCATTCCTATATGAGAGTGACGATATGCAAAGGTAAAGAGGACTCTGCTCCTTTTTAAAATTTGTCATCTAGAAGAAGGGATTTGAGCAGTGCTACTTCTCATGTCACTTAACAGTACAGTGGTACCTCGGGTTAAGAACTCAATTCGTTCTGCAGGTCCGTTCTTAACCGGAAACTGTTCTTAACCTGAGGTACCACTTTAGCTAATGGGGCCTCCTGTTGCTGCCACACGATTTCTGTTCTCATCCTGAAGCAAAATTCTTAACCCGAGGTACTATTTCTGGGTTAGTGGAATCTGTAACCTGAAGTGTCTGTAACCCGAGGTAAAAGGTAAAGGTAAAGGTACCCCTGCCCGTACGGGCCAGTCTTGACAGACTCTGGGGTTGTGCGCCCATCTCACTTAAGAGGCCAGGGGCCAGCGCTGTCCGGAGACACTTCCGGGTCACGTGGCCAGCGTGACATCGCTGCTCTGGCCAGAGCCAGAGCCAGAGCCAGAGCCGCACACGGAAACGCCGTTTACCTTCCCGCTGGTAAGCGGTCCCTATTTATCTACTTGCACCTGGAGGTGCTTTCGAACTGCTAGGTTGGCAGGCGCTGGGACCGAGCTGTGGGAGCGCACCCCGCCGCAGGGATTCGAACCGCCGACCTTTCGATCGGCAAGTCCTAGGCGCTGAGGCTTTAACCCACAGCACCACCTGCGTCCCATACTAACCCGAGGTACCACTGTACTAATATCCAAAAACATTTGGTTTTGGAAAGCCATGTGTTTGTTGCTCACAACTCCCAGGTGTGTGGGTGTGTGTAGCTGTATGAGTGTGCTGCTTGAAGCTAAAACAACAAAGAGCCTTTAAGGCGCCACAAGACTCTTTGCTGTTTTCACATTTTGTATACCTGTGATGTCTGGGAAATGGATGGATGTTTGAAGGAGAGTGAATTGAATATGGGAAATGAAAGAACATCAAAACAGTTAAAAACAGAGAGGCAGAGAGGAAAAGCATGAAGATTAAGTTGACACCAAAAGAGAAAGTGTATATGTGATGCAGAAGGAGCTGTAATTGCACCATGATTTTTGCATGAAAAGGAGTGGTGGTGGTGGAAGGTAGGTTAGAATCTTCTCCTACATCTCTGAGTGGTTGATAGTAGATCAGTGAGCAAGGTTATCTTACTTCTAACCATTTAACACTAGAAACAAGAAGTATGTGTGTGTGTTTCTCCTAAATAAAGATGGGGAGGGAATGGATTTGTGTGAGGAAAAAATATTTGTGAGCCCTGTTCTAATAGTGAAAACCAATTTTCTGAACTGAAGATCTGTTCAGAGTCATCTTGACCAGTAATTCTAAGTCCGTATATCCACCCCCAAGCCACTGCTTTGCATCTAGTTCTAGTAGGTAGGGATTTAAATACTATAGGAAAAGAACTAACAACTTTCCTCCAATGTAAACATATAAAAATGCAGTCAAAATACACTGAGCTCAATGAATTTTACACCCAAGGAAGACTGCATGTCAGAGATATGCCTTAGCCAGGTTAGGCAAGCTAGTGGACTCCAACTCACATCAGACAAGGCCAGCATGTCCAAGGGTCGGGGATGAAGGGCATCTGAAGGGCACTCGCTGTACCTGTCTGAGAATATATATATCTGCCAAACAACAAGAACACACTATGTTGAAATAAAACAAATGCTGCTCAAATGGGGTGAGAAAAAGGAAGGTTAACAACCTATCATTCTAAAAGGAAGAAATCCAGATCAGGATAGCCATGGAAACAAAAAAAGGGAAATCCTCTGTCATGAATTTTAAAAAATAAGCCTAAAATAGAGGGGGAAAGTTTTTACATTTTTCAAAGACCCAGTTTTGAAGGTTCCATGTGGAAAATGTCATTAGATATACCCTGCTGATGTGGAACTATGGAAAGCAGGAAATAGTCCTAGGGAATCATTCGCTCCTATTTTGACTCAGCACTTGCAAACCCATGCCGAATTCCAAAAATACCAAGCATAATTTAAAAAGTAATGATGTCTCAAGGGAAACACTGGGTTTGCACTTTCAGTTTCTTTAAATGGTAACTATGAGGTAAATTGTGATATATATGTGTGTGTGTGTGTTGTTACAGCTGGAATTTCAGTAGTTATCGTCTAGGAGCCTGATGATAGATTAAAACTGCAAAAAAAAAAAAAAAGATTTGTGATAATTGCATTTATGCAGGTTTTATGGGATGATAGATAATGCCTTAAGGCACGATTCACCCGGAAAAGGCTGTAGAAAGATATGAATATTTGTTGTAAAAGTATAAAATTTGAATTTTAAACGAATATATTTGCAGCAATCTGGCTAGGGCGGATTGTCTCTGGGCTAAACAACATGATTGTTAAATGCATTTCTGCATTTTCATTGTTGTTGTTTTTTTAAAAAAATAGTTGCATGAGGCCCTGATCCAAATTGATCCTGCTGCAAGGGGAAAGGGGATTCAAGCCTTCTCCCTGATGCAAATTGCAGCTTCCATCCCAGATCAAATAACAGCTTCCTAAAGGGGGATGCTTGCCAGGACTGTGGTACAAGGAAATGTGTCAGATTCAACCCAAGAGTCCCACTAGTGGAAGCTCATGCAAGTACCGTATTTTTTTGCTCCATAAGACACCTAGTTTTTAGAGGAGGAAAACAAGAAAAAAAAATATTCTGAACGAAACAGTGGATGTATGATTTTTGTGGTTCATGCTATGGCCACAGACATGATATGTGATTTGACGGTGAGTTTGGGGTAGCCCAATGCAAAAATCCTGAGAATCCATGTGGAACCGTGCTTTGTAACCACATTTTTGCACCATTGCGGTCCCACGAAACAGTGGATGCATGATTATTATTTTTTGGTGCAGGCTGTAGCCATGAACATGCTATGTGATCTGATGGTGAATTTGGGGTGACCCAATACAAAAATCCTGAGGATCCATGTGCTTTTACATCCCCTCTCCCAGGCAGCCTCCTTTATGTCTAGAGTCCTTTATCTCCCTCCCGATCCCTTGCCGATTAGCTGCTTGGTGGCTTTGTTTCAACACCCCCTTCCCTCTTGTTTGCCTTAGTGACTTTTCCTTAGCAGGAGCAGTTTTTTGCTCCTCCTTTACTTCTAATTTCTCTCCTCATTGTTTTAATCTTCCTGTCTCATCTCCTTGCAAGTTTGCTGTCTTTACCCATGATCTGCTTTTTGCCCCTGGGCAATTCGGCTGCAGGGACCACACATTCGTTCCATAAGATGCACAGACATTTCCCCTTACTTTTTAGGAGGAAAAAAGTGTGTTTTATGGAGCGAAAAATACGGTATATCTGCAATCACAGTGGAGCTTTCCTTTCCTCCTCCACATGTCCCCTCAGATTGGCTCATGGTGCTGTATCAGCAGAACCCCCAGAATAGCTCATGGGGGAGAAGAATGGGGATTGTTTTGTCTGGCAAGCAGAAATGCTTGCGCTAATGGAATGATCGCCACAGCACCATGCTGAATTTGTCCCAATGTGTCATGACTTTAAAATTTGTGTTTGCAGGCAGGTTGGCTCCTTCTGAGGGAGAGCTGCATTAGTTTTCCTGCAAGGGCAAGCCTTATAGTTTGGGCAGAATTTTGCTTTAACAGATGCTTGTCTATAGCATTTTTTTTTTAATGTCTCTGTGAAGGAGGAGGTCACTTTCCTGAGTCTTCCCTCCAAGCTTCTAATAACTCACACGTAGTCAACGAACAGGTTATCAAGCTTTATTGGCATCTTCTCTGGCACCAGCTACAGACATCAAACGACAGTCTAATCTACAGCATGTTCTCTCCTCCCTCGGCAGGTTAACACAAATATTTATAGGGGCTGAAGACTGCTGGTAGTCCCATCACCTGCTCCCACTTTGGGGACTAATGGTTACCACCTGCCTGAGGAGCCTCATCCAGCGATACTTGCTCACAGGATCACTACTTCATGACAGTCTGAACCATCAAGCTGCCATGGAGTAATTCAGGGTAGCCCTGCTTCAACTACTGCAACCTCATACAGATGCCATTTCACCTTGGGCAAGTCTAAAACCCATTTGAAGCATCAGCATTTGTCTGAATTGGATGTACAACCTTACTATCTATCATTACTGTCAGGGAACTGCCATCAGCCCAGGGGTAAGAGGTGAAAAGCTGGATGGATTACAGAGAGCCCCCAAAGATCGTGGGAAGCATCACTTCCTCAGTGGAGGAAAGAAGGCACGCCTCTAGTGGAGAGGAGATGCAGGGCTCAGAGGAGGCAAGGAGGTGCCAGGACACCTTGCCGGAGCAAGTGGGGAGGAGGGAGGTCCTCCTTTACCCAAGCCGTCCGTGCGCAGTAGGCTTCCGTGCACAGAGGGGAGGCGCAGACTGGGGGTCAAGAAACTACTCTGCTGGGGAAGATTTAAGCACCGCCCACTCTCAGATTCTGCCAGTGAATGAGCAAGACACGGAATAGAGGTGCTCTGCATTCTAAAGGTTTTTACCACCAATAAGAAAGCTTTAGAACAGACTATTGAGGCATATTGCCTGATTGCTCTCGAGCAACCAACCGATACATCTAACAATTACGTATCTTTAGGCACCAGGTAAAAACATTCCTCTTCTCCCAGGCCTTTGGCTAATTAAACAATCTATGGCCTTCTAAAGCGGGGGTATTGTTTTCACTGGTTATTGTAATACATATTTTTTGTGCTTTTATTTTGTAAACCACCCTGTGATCTGCAGAAGAAGGGAGGTATAGAAATTTAAATAATAATAATATAGTGCCTACAGAAAGTGTCATGAGTATCAGTTGCTGAAGAGTAACCATGAGAGAGGTCTACTACCCTCCTGCTTGCTGGCTTACCATAGTCATCTGGTACGACTAGAGAAACCTTTTATATTCTTACTTTTCCTATTACCTGCATACGCTAAAGTCCTGGTTCTGAATGTGCAATGTGTCTGAGTGCCTGCAAGAAGGAAATGATGGGTTTGCATATCCTTGCTTTATACCAGGCTTCCGCAACCTTGGCCCTCCAGATGTTTTTGGTCTACAACTCCCATGATCCCTAGCTAGCAGGACCAGTGGTCAGGTATGATGGGAATTGTAGTCTCAAAACATCTGGAGGGCTGAGGTTGAGGAAGCCTGCTTTATACCTATAAATGGCTCTAATACCTAATCTAGTTTTAAATTTAAAATACAGTGGCCTTGTGAGTTTCAGACGCTTGTGTTTGAAATCACTCCCTCGTCTAATGCAATTTGTCACCTCTTGTTGTGGTACCCAAGCAGATTCATGTTCTATTCTGCCCTGAAATTAAGGAAAGAAAAAGATAGCCTGTGGTGACCTCATAGTCTAAGTTAGCTATGCACCAATTATGCGCATCAGCTGGCTATTTAGCCTGTTCTCCAAAGTAAATCCCGGAGTGTAAATATACTAATTGCAGATGCTTTGAATGGAGAGCTGTCACCTGGACTCTCAGTTCTATTTAAAGAAAGTCAATGTAGCAGATGAGCACAGCGCTACTGAACCCAATTAATTTCCTACAATATATGTCTTTTGACTAGTTTACAGTTCATGTTTAATGGGCAATCAACTATTTATTACTGCTTCACTTCAATAGTCAGCCTTGAATAGAACTTCTGGTAGCTGTATCTCCAGCTAGCTGGACCAGGGAGGTGATTAATGCCTCATTAGGGGGGGGGAGAGAGAGAGAGAGAGAGAGAGAGAGAGAGAGAGAGAGAGAGAGAGAGGAGAGAGAGAATGGTCCCTGAATGCCCCAAGGTTGCTGTGGCAAAGCCATTCCTTAAGAAATATTCCCTGGATTATGAAAATTTTAATGTTCATGAATGTTCTCTTCTCGAGCACAGTCCTTGAATAGGTGGTTAATAACCAGCTGCAGGCTCTTTTCCCCTCTCAGCAGCAGAGGAACACGTTTCCAGTAACCTGCTTCTGTGAGGACGATGGGTGTTGTATTCTGTACAAGTTGCAACTTCCAGATCAGATAGAAGGGCATCTCCATATAAAGCCCATTACAATAATCAAATCTTGAAGTTACCAATGCTTTGGGGGAAGACCGGAAAGAGGGCATGACGTCAGCGCCCCACTCCCACACAAACACTGTTACTTCTTGGCAATTTCCAGCTCCCCCCCCCCCCCCCGATTTTCAGGGAATATGTATGCATGTTTATGTTACTGAACTGTCCTACATTTTTAAATTGGACCACATTTAGTTATAGGAACAGTTATGTAAGTCTCGGCTGAATTATGTGTCAGGTAACTTCATAAAAAAAAGGTGACAATGGCTCCCCTGTTGTAGTGGAATAATATGAAAATAGAGCCTGCAATAGGTTATTGTGTTCAGCGAATGTATAAAATTGACTTAGGAGAGAACTTGAATGGATTTTTCAATACATCCTTGCTGGGTTGAATTCATGTACGCTAAATTAACTGTGAACTACACCTTTTAATGAGATGGCCTCGTGCTTCTCTGGATAAGTGTTAGCTGAGTAGGCCCAAGCATGGGAGTTGTTAAAAAACCCACTTTCATTAATTTCTTTTTCAAGTTTACCTTACTCTTGTGTAAAACCAAATAATTCAGCAGGCCACACACTTGGACTGAATGCCAAAGAAAATTTATTTGAGCAGTCTATATGCTATCAGTTCCCACAGCGAAACAACCTTAAAAATCAAAGAGATTCCTAAATAGTTACCAAAAAATGCAGTCGAGACATAAATGCTTGAGACAGTATTGAGAAAGGGATTAAATGCTTTGGTTGCTAGGAAACATAGCAGGATAGCTTTTAAAGTCCTCGGCTCCATTGAATAATCAACTTTATCTTCAATTTATATATTTTTGTTTATTGTTCTTTAAGAAAGTGCAGTGTTCAGAGATCTTGTTTGTGAAGCTCTACATAAAGTCCATGCTTACAGCTCACAGCCAGTGTTTGAAACTGACCTAGAGCAAGATGCTCCCATTTATTCTTCCTCTGCCTTGGGGATAAAAGAGCAAGTATGAAAGTGAGCAGAAGCAGTTGTTCCTTCTCCTTGCTCCACTCACTCATTCACCAAGTTACTCACTCTCACTCTCTCAGCTAGAGGGAGATCACAGGTTTAAAGGCAGAAATTGCAAGAGAAGCACCAGCGAGGTTAGAGGCTCTGGTTGTCAGAAGTGCTGTGGACTCTCTTCTGAGGTGCATTGCACATATTAATATTGTGCAGCATGAAGCAACTGGGTACATAAAAACTGACTCCTCTTGGACCCATAAGTATTACTCAGAGCTTTACTAACCAGAACTTCTTCAAAAACAGGTACAAAACAATCAGTGATACACCCAGAAAGTTGTATAATTCACATGCATAGGTTCATCTTCATATATATATATATTAATTACGATCAGTGTAAAAATCAAATCTTTGTCTCTCCCATAGCTTGCATTAACCTGCATCCAGCCTAAGGCTATGCAGCTCCTGGAGAGCCATGATACATCCTTTTGTTCTCTGTGGTGTCCAGGGAAAGACTAACTTGCAACTCCCTTCAAGATGGAGATTTGCAATTGAATACCTTAATCACATGATCTAAGGTTAAACACTCACACAAAGGCTAGCAGAGAACAGTTAATTATCAACTCAGAAGCTTAGAGAGTGCTCTTTCTAGCTTAGTATACTCAAATGGAATTTTCCAATGTTAAACCTTTTACAACCTGCATATAGGCATTCTTCATTTCAGTGTGCAATTAAACAATTATACTTAACAAAGTGTGGGCCTTGGCAGGAACCCAACTCTGTCAACCTCTGACACCAGCTCCAATACCTTGAAATAAAATTATAGCATCATGCAGCAATCATTCTTTTTACAAAAAGAGTGGCCTTGTGGCCTTGAAATGCATATCTATGCAACAAACCAATAGTCATTCAGTGTAGAACCAGTGAGTTCTCCAAAAGATCAGACTTTTTGCAGTAAGGAAAGTGATGTGAAAATGTACTGGAAAGTGTGGGCATTTACACTTGCATTTACAAAACATCACCCAACCTTTCCTTAAAAGAAATCAGAATAAAGGCTCATTAAATAGCCAGTGTTATCTAAATTCCCTGCAAGCAAATCAGGGTGAAGGATCAATAAACAGGTCAAATGGAAGTGCCCCAGGTCTTTTAGAGAGTGATTGTTTCTAAATAAGCTCTGCTTTTTACAGAAAGATAAAACATTGCCAGGTTGTTTTAAACTGAAAGGCATTTTCAATCTGCACAGTACATTTGTTTAAAAGAACTATCCTATCAAGTATCATCAGGAAACTTGCAGTAAATAAATACACAGTAGGCCTTAGCAGTTAATGTCATATTTGTCACAGAATAGGCTGCTTACGTGTGCTGAAATAATTTTGTGAAAGTGTTTATTTTTAAAAGACCAGGGATAGTGTTAACTAGAAAAGCTGTTTAGAAGCATTTCTCAAAAGAATGTTTTCATTCCAAAACATTATAGAGCAGAAAGGGGTGGGGGGTAGAGTGGAATAGTTTAAAATATAAGCACTGGTTTAAAAAGAGTGACTTTTGTTTTGCTTTCATTACACCCTGGTAATTATTATATTTCTTTTTATATTTTATAAATAATTGGTTGCAAGATTCATTTTCTACAAAATGACCCAAACACCAGTGCTACTTTATTTATTTACTTCATTTAAGAATTGCTTCCCATAAAATAGCCCGAAACAATGTAATTGTCAGATGACAGATTTGGCAGATTTGGCCTCGTTCAGGCATTATGCCTTGATGCTTACAATCACATGTGGAACAGAACCTGCGCTGGTCTCATCCCTGTTGCCACACCCTGTTGCCAGGCCCCTACATGTTTTTTGGGGTGGGCGGAGTCTGAAGAGAGTAGCATGCTTTATGTGCATAGGCTTCCTGTGCCATTTAGAGGGTTCTAAACCATATGGAGATCCCTAGACATGTGGAGCATTGCTCCCTTTCTGGGACTTTCCACCTCAACACATGGATGGAGGGGAGGAGGCCTGGCAGAGGGCTTTGGCTCAGCCAGTGACTGAAGTACTCTTTTCCTCCACATGCAGCTGTAATCACACAATTATATAACAAGGTACAACACCTGAAGAGATCTGGCCTAGAGTCCTTCTGCGATGGAATAATCGCTGAAGAATCATAGAATTGTAGAGTTGGAAGGGGCCATGACGGTCATGTAGTCCAGCCCCCTACAATGCAGGAATCAAACTCACGACCCTGGAGATTAAGAGTCTCGTGCTCTACTGGCTGAGCTACCTGTCTGTCAACAACAAAATGGATATAAGCATTTATATGGGCATGCCTTTTAAACTTGTTGTGGGAGGGGGGAGGGGTGTTATTGGTTTGCTTTTGTTCTTGTTTATATGATGAATTTAGCGATTTTTAGCTTGTCTTTTAATGTTGTAAACCACCCTGAGATTTCCAGACGGAGGGCAATATACAAATTTTATCAATAATACTGATAATAGTTTTGCAGCATCATTTTATAAGTATGAATGCAGAAGTATTTGCAGTTATGCAAATACAGTTATATGTATTTTAATATGTATGTGTTCTTTCGCTGGTTACTTTAGGAACCTGGAGGGTATATGACTATAATATGTTTATTATAGCAAAGTGAAAATTGTCCATACTTTTAGTGGAAACAATAAAAAGATAATAAGCCTCTCATGGTTATCAAGGAACAAGTTGGAAATTGGGGGTGAGGATCTGAGTGGATAACTTCAATAGTAGTCTCTGATAGTTCACTTGGTATAGTATGAGACTCTTAATCTCAGGGTTGTGGGTTTGAGCCCCACATTGGACAAAAAAAAATCCTGCATTGAAGGCGGTTGGATTTGATGACCCTCATGATTCTACTACTAAGATTCTCCAAAAAAAATAAATCCATCTCTAGATCTTCCAGCCAATGGGAGCCAGTGATGTGCCACCCAGATAACTAACTTTCTACCAGGGTATCCTGGGATGAAGGGAAGTCCCTCCCTTTCATAGAATCATAGCATTGTAGAGTTTGAAGGGACCCCAAGGATTATCTAGTCCAAGCCCTTTCAATGCAGGAATCTTTTGCCCAATGTAGGGCTCTGTTTAAAAACCTCCAATGAAGGAGACTCCATCACTTTATGAAGTCGTTTGTTCCACTGTCAAACTGCTCTTACCATCAAAAGTTCTCCCTGATGTTTAGTCAGAATCCCCTTTCTTGTGACTTGAACCCATTGGTTTGGGTCCTACCCTCTGGAGCAGCAGAAAACAAGCTTGCTTCATCTTCCACGTGACAGTCCTGTCATATCACCCCTCAGTCCTTCCTTTTCCAAGCTAAACATACCCAGTTTCTTCAACTGTTCCTTATATGTCTTGGTATCCAAATCCTTTGTCATCCTCCTCTGCACACATTCCAACTTGTCATGTTGTTGTTTAGTTGTTTAGTTGTGTCTGACTCTTCGTTACCCCATGGACCAGAGCACGCCAGGCACTCCTGTCTTCCACTGCCTCCCACAGTTCGGTCAAACTCATGCTGGTAGCTTCGAGAATACCATCCAACCATCTCGTCCTCTGTCGTCCTCTTTTCCTTGTGCCCTCCATCTTTCCCAACATCAGGGTCCTTTCCAGGGAGTCTTCTCTTCTCATGAGGTGGCCAAAGCATTGAAGTCTCAGCTTCAGGATCTGTCCTTCCAGTTATCACTCTGGGCTGATTTCCTTAAGAATGGATAGGTTTGATCTTCTTGCAGTCCATGGGACTCTCAAGAGTCTCCTCCAGCACCATAATTCAAAAGCATCAATTCTTTGGTGATCAGCCTTCTTTATGGTCCAGCTCTCACTTCCATACATCACTACTGGGAAAACCATAGCTTTTACTATACGGACCTTTGTTGGCAAGGTGACTTGTCATACTGCTTATTAAATTGAGGTGCCCAGAACCGGACACAGTACTCCAGGTGGGGTCTGATCAAGGCAGAATAGGGTGGCACAGTTACTTCCCTTGATCTGGATGCTGTACTTCTGTTGATGCAGCCTAGAATTGGGACCGTTGCTTCCTATGCCTCCAGGGAACATGAAAAGCTACAGTTCAGCCATGTCCCAGAATTGCGAAGGTAGTTATGCAATGAAAAGAGATTGCTCTTGGGTGGGGGCGGGGGAAAGCAGGTTAAAAGCTTCCTGTAAGAAGGCAGGATGTGGGAAATGTCTCTTTCTGAATGCCCTTCCCTTTCTTTCTGATTTTTTAATCATATTGGTGCATGCTGAAAAAAATGGAGGCAATGGCATTTTGCAGCTGGCCAGATACTGAACACAATATAAAAGCTAGCACATCATTGGCATGCCAGTTCTATCAGGCAGGAGAAAGAGGAAATAAATGGACAAAAGCTGCTCCTTCTTTAAAATAAATGTCTGTGATATTGCTGGAGAATTTTATGTATCCGCTGTGGCTTGCAGGGTGCAGAAGAAGCACTCACTGCAACACCACTCAAGGAGTTTTCATGAAAGCAAAACCCTGTAAAACCAAGTGAAGCAAGAATGCGTACCTTTCTAATCTGAGAGCTGCTTCAAGTTGCACTACTTAAACTATGCCTCTGGCACCATCCATTTTTATTTGTATGGAAGCTGCTCTTCCACCGAGAGTACATCAAAGGCTAGCCCAAATAATCCGCAAAAGGATTTAATTATGAAGTCAGGCTCTAACCAAAACCAGACTCTGAGCAGTGCCATAGATTTCAGAGGGAGACCTCAGCACACACTTAAATCTCTCCCACTGCAACCAGCAGGTTTAAGTCTTCTTGCTTTTCACTAGATCATGCCCTAGATTTTACCTCTGAGTTATTTATGCTAAGAATTCCAGTGTACTCTTTCCCAAACACGACTGTGTGCGTTCTGTGGTGTGATACAAATTTGGGCACAAATGATGAGCTTTCTGTCAAAAGAAAAAAACCACACATCTTAATATGCAAGTGCTGAGCACTTGATCTGTGGCCATCTTCAGAGGCCACGTAATAGAGACAGCAATAGTGAATATCAGTGCTTTTTTATTTTTATTTTTTACTCTTGCAGCTAAATTGCATATTCCCTTTGTGATGAAGGGTTAGGACCAAGCAACAGTTTTGTGGGGTTGGGACGGGGGAAAGCAATGAAACAACAGCCTGGAGCAATGTTTGAACGTGAGAATGATCAACCCAGACACAGATGAGGCTGCCACAAAATACATTTGTTAGCTGCTGTCTGTTTTGAAAGAGGAACAGCAGTTCAAACCCAATAGTTATTGTTAGGGTTCCAAGTGGTTGCTCGAGAGCAAGCAGGCAAATGCCTCCCTGCTCGGCTGTGAAGCCTTGCTTTTGATGCCAAAATAAACTTTATCTGTCCAGAGTGCCACTCTCCCATGGCTGGCTCATTCACTGGCAGAATCCCTGAGTGGGCGGTCCTTAAACCTTCCCCAGCAAAGTAGTTTCTTGACGCCCAGTCTGCGCCTCCCTTCTCGGCGCAAAAGCTTACTGCACAAGGAGGGCGTGGGTAACGGAGGACCTCTCTCCTCCCCGCTTTGCCCATGGTGTCCTGGCACCGCCTCGCCTCCTCCGAACCCTGAAGCTCCTCTCCACTGGAGGCATGGTTACTCTCCTGCGCTGAGGAGGAGCTGCTTCCCACGATCTTTTGGGGGCTCTCTGTAATCCATCCGGCTTTCCCCCTCTCCCCCCTGAGCCGATAGCAGTTCCCTGACAGTTATTATTTATTTATTCATGGCTTTCCACAAAAAAGCCTCAAAGCGATTTACAAATCTATAGCGTACAATAAATAAACAAATGCATTTTAAAAATAAAACTAAACTTGTTTTTTAAAAAACAAAAGTACCCCTCTCACAATCCTATAACAAGGACGGATTCCTTGTTCCTCTACTAAAAAACAAACACCAGAAGAATGTCAGAAATCAAACTGCAGTGTGATTCCAATTGGCCACTCTCTGCTGTGAATGACGCTAGGTTGTCTGGATTCATGCACTATAGCTCTGGCCTCTGGCCTCAAGGTCTGGATTAGTCAGAAAGCAAGAGTTTCCCCATCAAACAGGGTCTCCCATGAAGGATATGCCAAAAACAATATCTTTTCATAGTCTCTTTTAGTATAATGTATGAAATGCAGAGCATTGTATGCAAAACAACCAGAGTTATCCTATGCAGAGCAGGAAAAGCAGTTCTGGAAGAAGGAAAACAACCAAAAAGGTAAACAGGGAAACTCCTTTTCATCCTTTCTGGACATTAAATAAAACTTATGGGGGAAAATGAATTGAAATTTTCACTTCACTGCATCCAATATTACCTTTTCTTCTCTCTGTTGTCTTTAATAAGGGCAAGATTTCATCCTTGGTTGCAGACTCAGGAAGTTAAAAACATTGAACCTTACAGATTGCATTTTGCTGGGAGCACTTGTCTGTCACCATCTCATTTACAGTCTGTTGAAACAAGGAAGACAAAGGTTTTTACATGGCTGTATCTGTTTTATAGGCTTTCCTTCTAATTATGCCTTTCCTCCTTTGTCGCTTGCTTTGTGGAAAGCAAAATATGCCCTTCTTTTCCTTGGAGAGGTCTTGCTGCCAATAATATATACACAGAAATATTCTCAAGTTAGGAGACCTCTAACTCTGTGGGCATTATTAGAAAGGCAAAAAAGAGGCCAAAAAAAAAAAAAGTAGCTGTGTATTTCTTTCAGGGAGAATTTCTCCTCACGGCTCTCCCCACACCCATTCTTTGGATATCTGAGTTTTGACTCCCCTTTTCAAGTGTCATTTCCTGAAGAGATAAAAAGACTAGAGCAAGACTGCAGGGATGGACATTTATGATGGTGTAAGATACCCTGCTGGGGACATGGGTGGCGCTGTGGTCTAAACCACAGAGCCTAGGGCTTGCTGATCAGAAGGTTGGTGGTTCGAATCCCTGCGACGGGGTGAGCTCCCGTTGCTCGGTCCCAGCTCCTGCCAACCTAGCAGTTCGAAAGCACGTCAAAGTGCAAGTAGATAAATAGATACCACTCTGGCGGGAAGGTAAATGGCATTTCCGTGCGCTGCTCTGGTTCGCCCCATGCTGGCCACATGACCTGGAAGCTGTACGTCGGCTCCCTCGGCCAATAAAGCGAGATGAGCACCGCAACCCCAGAGTCATCCGTGACTGGACTTTAACAGTCAGGGGTCCCTTTACCTTTACTTAAGATGCCCTGCAGAAGGTAGGATATTTTGTGATCTAGGGGCCATTGCACAGAAGCCCTTCTTATGCATGCCACTAACAGAGCCTCTTTGCATTTGGATAGGTTGTGATGGAAGCAGGCATTTCTTCAGATATTTGGGGCCAAAGATATTTGGTAACCCAAGCAGACCCAGCGTAGAAAGAACTTTTAAGCACTCTGCCTTGCTTGGGGGTAAGGCCCTCTTGTTGTGCTGGCTCCAGAAGACTACGGATGCTTGTGCAAGATCTTGTGGGAACTCAGGCAGTCCTGTGAGATCACGGAAGAACATCCCAGAACCAGTGTGCCAAGAGGGCTTTGCTTCCCAAGCAAGGCAGAGAACTCTAAAGCTCTTTTTGTGCCCTGAAAGCCCAGTGCAAAAAGAGCTTTTCAGCTCTCTGCTTTGCTTACACTTAACTTGCAGAACTTCAGCCAGCCAACCCTCAATGGAATATGGTTGAAATATTGCGTGAGTTAAATGGACGTATTAAAAAGGCAAAAACCATGTTGTACTATATTTCTAAAGCATAATTTTATAAGCATATTGGTGCACATGCCCACTTGACCGCTTCAAGCTGCAGAACTGCCACTGTTACGGCTGCCACATCATACTTATTCTGCATTTATAAGAAATAGATATTTTAGTGTGGCAGCACCTACACCTTTGAACTCCCTGCCTGTTGATCTCAGGCAGGTTCCTTCACTGTACCCTTTTTGCTGCCTGCTAAAAAAACACACACACATTTTTGTTTAGACAAGTCTGCCCAAATATGTAAACTTCCCACAGCCCTTGAATTTATTGAAAGGTTATAAAGGTCCTGAAAATTTGTATCAACATGCTACAGAATTTCAAAAGCTGCTTATATTGTTTGCTTGAATAAATTAAAATATCTGAGGGAAGAGTTCAGTGTTTTGTGAATAAAGACTGTGCTAACAGACTATGCTGTGAGTGTCAGTTCCACACCACTTGAGCTGTGGGGCTACTTGAGCTGTGAATTAGAACCTGAATATTGATGCTTCTCTGAATGAAAAAAGAGACTGAAAATTCTTAAAATGACTTATTTATGGATGCATATTCCCATACTTGAAGACATGTTACTATGGAAACTCTGTTTTAGAAGCTTAGAGATTATTGTTTTGATTTAAATTGGAGTGCAATATCCAGATTCTTTAATATAGCTGCCTCTCCCAGTCCCTTAGTGTATTCTGTGGTAAATTGTAGAACTACAGTGATCACTCTGAGTGTCTTAATTTCTGTAGAAGCTCCTTCTATGATTCAGCATATTGATCTGGAAAAGGTACACAGCAGGATCCACAGAAAGCAGGCATCTGTTAAATTTAAGGGTCCTTCCATCCCAGAAAGGGGGAGGGACCCTACTTCTCTTTAAACACATGAGCATCTGAGGCCTTCCCAACAGAAACTCTTCAGGTTAAGTATGACATCATGTTTACCTCACAGTGGATAAGAATACTACACTTTGACAGATTACAATGTAGGCATTGTATCTGTCAGGGAACTGACATCAGAGCGAAAAGCGGAGGCAGGGCTCCAGAGCGATGCCGGAGAGGGAACCAGTCGGGGGGAAGGAATTCAGTGTGACACCAATAGAGAGGAGATGGAGGAATCGGTGTCAGGTCTCCAAGACCCTTCAACCGAAACCAGCGGAGAGAGCGCTGGCACGCCCTTGCCATCCCCTTACTTGCGCAGACGCGTTCCGTGCAGAGAACATAGGCGGAGACTTGGGGTCAAGCAGCTTTTATGCTGGAAGAGATTCAAGAAACGCCCACTGGCAGATTCTGCAAGTGACTAACAGGTCACGGAGGGCGAGCTCTAACCCTAAACATGTTTGAGCAAACCATCTAATTGGAGTGGAGGCAGTTTACGCACGAGTAACCACACTATACCATTACAGTATCCAACAGTGTCTTTCAGCTAATGGCAGTGATAGGAGAGAAATAAGTTCAGTTTGCATTTTAATTCCACTTAATTCACACTTAAAAAAAGTTTTAAAAACTTTTATTTATTATTGTCAGAACAGAATATTTCTATATGGGGAGCTTTTGGGTTGTTGTTTTTATTTTGGTTATATATTTTGTGGTTTTATATTCTGATTTTGTTCTGTGAACCACCTTGAGACCTCCGGGTATAGAGCAGTATATAAATTAAATAACACATAAATAAATATCAAAACAAACAAATAAAAACCATTGATACTTACAAGAGTAAGCAACACCCTTGAGGTGACATTATAACAAGTGTGTAAACGAATACATTTGATCATTCCCACCTATATTAGATTATGGACACATCAAGAGCATGATTTCACTAATATTTCCCAAGATAAAGAAAGCATATGTCTATCTTGTTAGCATAATACTTCCTCATACAGATTTGTATATTGTAAATGCTTACTTGGCTCTAAACAATATATTAAAAAAATTCTGGCATTTTGTTTATCTTCTCTTTCTTCCTACAATTCGCAGAGTTCCTTGTGAAGAGGGATCGACTGTTGAACCATTCTGGGAGTTGTAGATCTGGGAGAGGTATAGGGGTCAACTCTCAGCATCCTTAATAAACGGCAGCTCTCCGAATTCTTTGGCAGAAGCCATGACTTTTCAAAGTGGTGTTATGGTGTTTTAAATGTATGGTGTGAATGTGGCCTTAGTGATTAGCCATTGATGCTACATGTTTCCCTCTCAAAATCCCTGGCTGAGAGCCAGTGTGGTGTAGTGGTTAAAAGCGGTAGTCTCGTAATCTGGGGAACCGGGTTCGCGTCTCCGCTCCTCCACATGCAGCTGCTGGGTGACCTTGGGCTAGTCACACTTCTTTGAAGTCTCTCAGCCCCACTCACCTCACAGAGTGTTTGTTGTGGGGGAGGAAGGGAAAGGAGAATGTTAGCCACTTTGAGACTCCTTCGGGTAGTGATAAAGCGGGATATCAAATCCAAACTCTTCTTCTTCTATAACATCTTAAATTGGGAGTATGCCTCGTTGAAATCCATGAGATCTACTTCTGAAAAGCCACACATAGGATTGTAAATTTCTGTTCTGTGGGTGCCGGTGTTACAGCACTCTGCAAATGAGGTTTCTACATTTGCAACTGCATCCCTTGTGCAAGTGCCATGAAGCATCCAGATGCTTATTATTCTTAGTAGTACCGTGAGAAAAATGGTTTGGTGCCTCAATTTTCTCGCGAAGATGGCGATGGAGAACATAGCTGAGAATTAGATTCAATTTCCCTGGCTTCTGAGCTTGGTCTGCCCCTCACAATACTTGTTCCACACAGCCTTTGAATGCAGATTGTGATAGACTTCCAGCTTTGTCATTTGGAATTGATAGCACCACTCTTGAAAACATGTTCTAAAAAGTAATAACACTCCAGTACTGCTACCCAAACAATGGAGACAATAAATGGATTACATAACGTTTCTGAAATAACATCTTTTCCCCATTGTAAAATGACATGAAAGGCTTGAAACTGAATCTCCTTAGAGACAGTTTGCAACATCTGTCAAAAGTTTGCCCTCTTTCATCATCTCTCTCTAAACTTGCTATGCAAGAAGACATCTGTCAGTGTGGCGTGCTGGTGGCAAACCAGGCCATTTCCCTGTGTCTTCGCGTGAGGAATCGTAGCTAGGTGGTTGAACACATGCACTCACATACACTCCCCTATGTATCAGTCCTGGTCATTTCCTGTTGGCAATGGCTTGGAACACCCCCTGGATGAGAGTTGAAAAGGTACTGCCAGCCCGTGTAGAAAATGTTGGCCTAGATAAATGAAAAGCAATACAAAAAAACCAAACCAAAACCAAACAAACATCAGATAAATTGAAAAACAATACGAAATAGGCACCTGTGGCAGAGACATGATAAAACAAAGAACACAAACACAGCAACTACATTAAAAACAAGACTGAAACCCTAACAAAGTGGACACTCAAAGTAAATACTCATTTATTCAGTTGAGAAAGCTTATCAGAACAGAAATGGCTTCTGTTGTTTCCAGACATTGCAGAAAGTGGGTGCCTCTTGTTCCACAGAACAGGGGAAGTCACAGTAAAAGCCCTGCTCCACGTTCCTGTAGAACAGGCTTCTGATATCTTCGAAACTTGCAGGAGAAGCTCTCCCACAGACAGCCAGGACCTATTGAGTATATAAGGGACAAGGCAGTCTCTCAAGTAACCTGGTCCAGAGCTGCATGGGGCATTATAGGCTAGTATAGGCTAGTACCAACACCTTGAATTTTGTCCAGTAGCAGACTAGCAGTCGGTGCAAATCCAATGACTAAAGTTTTATATGCTGAGGACAAATAAAATTTGTCCCCACAAGCAACCTAGCTGCTATGTTCTGCAGCAGCTGCAGCCTCAGGGATAGTCCCACATAGTGTGCATTGCAGTAACTAAAGATAAACAACTAACAAAATTCATGAATTCACTTCACATGCAGTATTCCAAATAAATATTAACAAAATATCAGCAAATGGCAATAAAACAAAACCAGCACCACCCATTATAATAAAACATACATTTGAACTGACTCTGTACATGATCCTGCCCCTTCCCCAAAAACATCTTCATCAAAGGAATTTAATAAAGCCACTCTTAGCTCTTCAGAATATGAAAAGCAAGCCAAAGGCTAAACGATAATTTTCTCCTCGTCTAGCTCAAAAACACACACAAACATCAATCTCTTTCCATGCTTGAGGCTTCTCTTTCTCTGCGACCATCACTGCTGTACCTCCTTATATTAAACCATATTACTTTATTCTTCCCTTCCCATTCCTTTTTTGTATCATGTCTATTAGATTATGAGCTTGTGTGCTGCCTTATCTTTTAATGTCTGCTCATTGCTTAGAAAATTGTAGGTGCTTGGTAGATGATAGACAAATATTTAAATAAAGAATACCTTAACCTGATCCTTTTGATATAGCATCTAAGGCCCCATCTGTA
This sequence comes from Podarcis cretensis, assembly GCF_951804945.1. Lineage (NCBI taxonomy): Eukaryota > Metazoa > Chordata > Lepidosauria > Squamata > Lacertidae > Podarcis > Podarcis cretensis. The sequence continues at coordinate 68,278,854 of NC_137170.1, read as the reverse complement.
TTATACATTTAAAGCGGTATCATACCACTTTAAACAGTTGTGGCTTCCCTCAAAGAATCCTGAGAACTATAGTTTGTTAAAGGCACTGAAAGTTGTTAGGAACACTCCCCCCCCCCCCCAGCAATTTCCAGAGTTCCCTGGAAACAGGGTTGTGCTTTTAAACCACTTTGAAAATTGCAGCTCTGTGTGGGGAATAGGAGGTCTCCTAATGAGTCTCAGCACCACCCTTATCAAACTACAGTTCCCAGGATTCTTTGGAGGAAGCCATTCCTGTTTAAAGTGGTATGATACTGCTTTAAATGTATTGTCCAGATGGGGCCTTCAAAGGGAGTGCCCCAAAGCAGCAGAACTGGCTCCCAAATGCAGACAAATGAAGGGAAGAAAATGTTTCATATCGACAGAATGCTTCATAATAATCAAAACCTGATCTGCTACTTCTGGGCTGGGAGCCTTGATCATTCGGTTACAGAAGTATTTACTTTCCGCTTTCAAGCCCTGCTATGTATAAGGAAAGAAAAGCACAGAACAGAGCAAAGTATTTCCAAAATATAAAAGTCCTTTGAGTCTAGACTTTCAAGGCCTCCCATGGTGTCGAGAGCTTCTGAAGACATGTCTCTGGGATTCTATTGTATAATTCACAAAAGACTCAGCAATTCGCTTTCTGTACATTATCTGTCAGATTTCTACTGTACTCCTCTTATGGATTTTTTTTGGGGGGTGGGGGGTTGAGTGGGGGAAGGAAATCAAGGATACTGATATGAGAAGCCTTTGTAAGAGAAGCAGAATGTACACTGGCAGAAAAGGATGGGCACCTTGATTGAACTACGGCACTCTTTAAATGAATTTCATTTTGAAAAGATGCAACACTCAACATGGCTGTTTCAGGCACAAGAAAAAGTGTTGACTTCAAGCGGCGCCACAGGCAAGAACACACCGCCCCTTGAGTGTGCTGCTATCAAAAGCTTCATGTTGGATTCAACTCCTGCTAAATGGAATAATTAAATGGTCAAGCCTCAGACATCGGCTGCAGTGCAAAATGCTCCTGAGGCCTGAAACTGCAACCCAGGGTGTCGGCAAATAAGTGCTTTGGGTGGGCCTCAGCAAAGGCTCCTGTCACTACCTGTGGCAGACTGATATGAGCCAATTTGGGAATGTCATTCTTACATGAGGGTGGGTTGACCCTACCGTCCATCACTATTGATTGAATAATACTTTATTTAGAAGTGCTGCACTCTGTCGTTTCTTTTCCTCTGCAGAGCCTGCTGGCTTCTGCTTCTCCCTAAACAGTACAAGCCAGGGGTGCCAACTCCTAGGGGCCCAACTCTTTTGCCCCCCCCCCAGTACTATGGGGGGGGGTCCAGGATGGTGGAGGCGGCTGAACATGGAGCCAAGTGTGGTATGGCTTCAGTGGCTAGCTGCTCCTCCCTCCTCTTCCTGCTGCAGAGGGGAAGAAGTGGGAAAGCAGCTCTTGGCTGGTGGCAGTGGCAGGAGGAGGAAGAGGATGACGATCAGAGGAAAGGAGACGCCGGTGATCGAAGCTGCACCGCAGCCACATTTGGCTCCACCCCTTGGCTCCTCCCGATGTCCTGCCATTGTGATGTGACATCACATGTGTGACATCACAAACACAATGTCGCACACACCCATCTCCCTCTCAAGTTGGCCCCTTTGGTACAAGCCTGTGCATGTCTTCATTGTTCAATGGAGCTGACTTCTAGAGAGGAGGAAGGTCAAAAGGCAGAGATGAGGCAGGCTGCTGAAGAAGCCAGGGAGTCTCCCACTCCTGCAGCAACAAGCTCCTCTTCAGCCTGTTTTCCTGGAACATATGGAGGAATGAAGAGAGCAGAGCAGAGATTGGTTGTGTGCAACTGCAGTCTACAATGGCTTAGGTCAAACATTGAAGAGGAGATAGGCAGCTGTAGGAAGGTGAGGACCCTCAGCCCTCGCAACTGCCTCATTGGGGCAAGATCTACTGGGAAGAGTTGCTGGGATTACTGTGCCTGCACTGTTTTGGTTGCTTTGAATAAAGAGTTGACTGACATTGTGTGTTTTTATTGCTTGGCTCCTGACAGTTAGTGCTGCAGCAGTTGGATTACGTATGTTGTGTGACTATTCTTGGTGATGGGACAGTTATAAACCCCAATAATAATTACAGTTGTACCTTGGAAGCCGAACGGAAGCCGTTCCAGAAGTCCGTTTGACTTCCAAAACATTCAGAAACCAAGGCGCGGCTTCCGATTGGCTGCAAGAAGCTCCTTTAGCCAATCAGAAGCTGCAGAAATTGTGCCGGACATTCAGCTTCCAAAGAACGTTCACAAACCAGAACACTCACTTCCGGGTTTGCAGCATTCAAGAGTCAAAACGTACGAGTGTTAAGGCGTTCGGCTTTTGAGGTACGACTATATAATGGCCTCAAGGTAATGTTTTTGGTTTTTAAAAACTGTTCCCCAGCCCCACCAGTAATATATACCACCCTGAGCTCCTTAGAGGAAAGAAGAGATGTAAATTTAGTCACCCAACTAAGTGCTACTCTGAGTAGACCCAATGAAATCAATGGATGTGGCCTGCTGAAATATGTTGATTTTAATCCACCCTGATTATGACGTAGTCTGCGAACAGTTTTGCTCCTTCTTGCAACCCTGCTGAAAAATCAACGAAAGGGGAACAGTCATTTCACAGGGCAAAACTATGAATGAGAAGCGCACCCCTGTTCTTAACCTCTCTTTACCTGGGAAATTGTAAAGCATAGAGATATAGCCCCAGAGATCAGTGGGTAAATCATGTCATGAGACTCTTAATCTCAGGGTTGTGGGTTGAAGCCCCATGTTGGGCAAAAGATTCCTGCATTTCGGCAGAAATAAAAGGTAAAGGTAAAGGTACCCCTGCCCATACGGGCCAGTCTTGACAGACTCTGGGGTTGTGCGCCCATCTCACTTAAGAGGCCAGGGGCCAGCGCTTTCCGGAGACACTTCCGGGTCACGTGGCCAGCGTGACATCGCTGCTCTGGCGAGCCAGAGCCGCACACGGAAACGCCGTTTACCTTCCCGCCAGTAAGCGGTCCCTATTTATCTACTTGCACCCGGAGGTGCTTTCGAACTGCTAGGTTGGCAGGCGCTGGGACCGAGCAGCGGGAGCGCACCCCGCCGCAGGGATTCGAACCGCAGAAATAGATGACTCTTATTAAAGATAGTGCAGCTGTAGCCCTCCTACATCAGTTGCTCCATGAATGGGGAGGAAAGGCATTGACATTCCCTTGGAGAGAAGGTGTTTTCATCTGTCCTGTGTGAGAGAAGAATAGTTGCAAGGGTGGACTTCTAATGAAATGTGGGCATGCTTAAGGAATGGGGTGTTCAGTGGAGGAGAGGCTGAGCCAATGAAAACAGGAACTGAGCAGAAAGAACAAGTGGTCTTTTGTGTATTGTAGATTTCTGAGGAAATATTTATTGAGACCTTTTGGTGGGTGCCATGGGAGCTATTGGTGGTCATACTGGTGCCCACGGGCGCCACCTTGGAAAAAGCGCATTTTAAAGTGTTTGCCCTAGATGGGAGTAGGGCTCTGCTTCAGGCAGCAAAATGTCTTGGGCTGGCACTGTTCCATGGGTCTAAGCAGCTCTATGGATTCTGACTCCAAAGCTTCATTTCCCTACCCTCACGTATGGCGGGGGGGGGGGGAGGAGAGAGATTAATGCTATTATGTAATATCAATAGGATGTTACTTTTAAATGAGTTACCAGAGATGTGGCATGTCATTATACAGAGGTCATAATGTAGCCTGCAATTTCTAAATTAGCTATACATTTGATTTCTGAGCTCCAGAAGGAATCTGACAGATGGCTACGCTCATATCAGGGGAATAAGTTGGTATTAAATAGGTCTAAAAATAGCCTGAAATGCCTTGAGATTCATCTCCAAGTTACAGTTAAGGGCCGAACTGTAATTTTAAAACTAGTGGAGATCCTTCGGACAGGTTCATTTTAAACTTCAATTTTGAAAATTGGACCATTGGCCCCAGAAATATTGGAGAGATCCTTGTGTTGCTGAATATTAATGGGACTGATGCCACACCACAATCCAGAGGAAATTAAGTGGTGGAGTCAACCGAATATTTCTTTATTCAGAAATACTAGGCTGATAAATGGCTAGTTTGAAGCTTTTTGTGTTTACATGGAAACTTTTTCCCCTAGTTTTTTATTTATACTTGTCAAATTTATACATTTTCATTAGTTTTACAATCAATTTAACATCTCAGAATTTGATGTTCTTCCCCCTCTTTCTGTGGTTCCTTAAATTTTTTAATATCTTCTGCATATCCAAATTAATTTAACTTGCTCCTTTAATTATCTGTAAATATAAACTCTTATAAAACTACAGGTTGTTACAATAATACTGCTAATGTTTTTTATCTGTTTACAACTTATCTGTAAATATTCAACAAACCATTTCCATTCATTTATAAAATGTTTGTTATCTCGATTGCTTATTCTTCCTGCAAGTTTCGCCTTTTCTGCATATTCCATAAGTTTTGGGATCCATTCTACCTTTGATAGGACTTTTGCTTCTTTCCATTGTTTACATGGAAACAATTGACTGATTTAAATTAAATATGTTATGAAAAGGGATGGCGTGGAACACATGACCCCTCTTTTCCATTCTCAAATGCAAACAGGACTTCTTTAAATTTAACACACTCAAGAAACAGTCTTTTCCTGCCTGCAGCCTCTGACCTCTTTGCACACTGCCACCTATTGGCCCTTATGCTTATATTACTAATACCACACGTCCAGTGAGATTTTACAAGCGCCTTGAAAACAATCTCACAAGAGTCAGTACATGCAAAGGAGACAAGGGACATACACACCATACATTAAAACCACAATTACACACACACACACACACACCAAATTCTGGGACCTGTAGCTTGCTGAGGGTGCTGGAATTGTAGCTCTGTGAGGGAGCTAAACTATAGTTCCCAGGATTCTTTGGGTGGGGTGGGTGTGCTTTAAATGTGCTTTAAATGCATGGCGTGTGCACAGCCATTGCTCTCCACCCATCTCTTAAGACATGATAAGCTGCACCTGCCAAGACCAAAGCAGTGGAGCAGATATCAAATTCCAGGATGCTGCAAGCTTAGGCATATAAAGTGTGGAGGAGATGGGAGGGGAGCTTATATCTTAACACACAGTTCACACAAAGAAATGGGGAGTAAACACCTAGGTACACTTGCTGTCACATTTTTAAAAATAATGTTCTTATTTATTTTCATGGTACAGAAGATAAATTTTGAGAAAGCAATTATTATAACAGAATGTGTGGAGAGGATAGTTCCAGGTTGTAGAAACTCCCAGATCAAACTTCTGGTACCAATTAAAACTCTCCTTAAATTAAACTCCTGCACTTGGACTGTGTTGTCACTTCTGGCGGTATACTTTAGTACCCTCCCTTTCTCTGGTGGCACCATAACCAACAACCGCTCCAAAGGAGCCAGGCGGTTGTTTTGACCACAAGCAGAGAATGCAGTGGAGCTGCCTCCTGCCATTTTGGCCCAAGTCTATCCAGAATGCCTTGTTCCACAAGGACAGGAACAAGTCTGTAACAGCAAAACTTTGGAGTAAGGACTTTTAGAAAAAATATACAGGAAAGCAGAGCAGAGCTAGGTGGCAGTGTCCTAGTTTTCAGATGTAAACAAATAACAGCTGAGTTAACAATATGACCATCAGGCAAGTCATTAGCTTCCTGCTGACCAGATCGTTGCACACTTAAAATCCTCTTGAGAGACTCCTTCTCAGATATTTATGTACTCAGTCTGTATGTTTGTGTCCCCACCTCTCTCTCTCTCTCTCTCTCTCTCTCTCTCTCTCTCTCACACACACACACACACACACACATTTTAAGCCAGGGGCCAGCAACCTTCTTCAGCTGTGGGCTGGTCCACTGTCCCTCAGACCATGTGGGGGGCCGGGACTATATTTTTTTTTGGGGGGGGGAATGAACGAATTCCTATGCCCCACAAATAACCCAGAGATGCATTTTAAATAAAAGGACACATTCTACTCATGTAAAAACATGCTGATTCCCAGACCGTCCGTGGGCCGGACTGAGAAAGCGATTGGGCTGGATCCGGCCCACGGGCTTTAGGTTGCCTACCCCTGCTTTAAGCCTTTGAGTGCTCTGGTGAATAATGACTGATTAGGTACCATCAGCAAATTTGATGAGCATCCCCTCAGTTCCTTCGTGCAGTGTTCTGAACTACAATTTCCAGGGTTGGGTTGGGTTGGGTTGGGTTATACTTGTCTTGCTATTGCTTTTGGGCATGGTTCAGCCAGTGTAAAGCACTTTGCAGTGCTATGCTATTTCATGGGAAAGTTAAGTGCATCCTTCATTCCCCCCCCCCCATCAAAATAAAATGTGATGTGCATGTACTTTGTTATCTTTAATTAATTTTCCATATTTCTAGACCACCCTTCTATCCTATGGTGTGCTAGATAATTCCTCATTGAGTATTCCACAACACCATTGAGGGGCCAACACCCCCAACAGGGTGATTCAGTCTCAGGTTATTTCTCTCTCTCTCTCTCTCTCTCTCTCTCTCTCTCTCTCTCTCTCTCTCTCTCTCTCTCTCCCCCTCTCTCCCCCCACACACACAAAATGCATTTTTGGTTGGAGAACTGCATTGCAAAATATGGAGAAGTGTGAATTTTGAAGGGAAGCCACGTTTTGGCTCCTATATACCTTCAGGAAGTGCAAGTTAAGTAGGTTTGCATTAAAAACTGAGTAAATCTCTCTGCATTCCCTACGCCTAAGAGATCCATAGGTACAATCTATAATTTATGAAATTTATGAAATCTCCATGGATTCTGCTTAATAGTTAAAACAGAGACTGGGCTTCTTGTACGATATCTAAAGCTTTACGTTTTCAGGTTGTTACTGAATTGTAAGGGATATTTCCCAAGGCAGGCAAATACAAAAGCTTCTTTCTCAACCTGACATTGCTTTGATTGATGTTACCCTTAAGAGTACAGTGCAGAAACAGATTTATAAAACATCTGCTTGCTTTCAAACACTCCGTCAGCAGCCACTGAAAAGTTTTGTTATCTGCAGTTAGCAGTAGCTTCAGATTCAGTTAGGCCTCTAGTAAAATAAACATCCCTAATATGTGTTTGCAAAGTCAAATCCATAGCCTTTGAGGGCACATACTAGAGACAGGGAGAGACATTTGCTATGTTAACAGGTTGTGTTTAATAAGGCTCACATTTTAATGCAAACTAATGGAATTAGTGGAAATAATGTACCAAAATAATATAACATTAGAAAAAAAAACTTGCCTGCAAAAATTCATATACTAGAAAAATGGTATAGAAATATGTGTATATTAGGAGAGATGCCAATGAAAATGCATACAAATTTTCATGCAGACTTTTTTGAAAAAAGAAGACTGCAAATGTAGGCAGAAATTGGTTGGATCAAATTTAAGATTGGAAACTGAGAGAAACCAAGATTGACAGAGTCATATATCCTTAGTCACCTGAATGAAGATTTTGGATGATTGTGCCCCCCAAAAGAGCAGGCTACTGCAAAGTCTAAATTGAACCTTAGCTCAGAAAAAGGAAAAAGCAACTTTTAAAAAAAAATTATCCTAAAAACAATTTCATATAGAACCAAGGCATTGTTCTGATCAAGCAATGTCTGAACAAGATCACTGCAATGGGCCTGTTGCACTCCTTATATATTTCCCATGCACAGTATGTGTTAATTCCAAGTACAGCATGTTAGAGATGGCACCACTGGTATATTTCTCCTTTCTTTTAATCCTCTTCCCATCTGAAAATAGTTTAGTGAGGCTTGAGTTTCCACCCAGGGTGTTTTGTGCCTCACTGTTACTTGTGGCTATGCACATGGCAAATGGATAATTGCCTGTTGTTCACACCCTCTCAAAGCAAATGCATCTATCATACTAATTTCCTTCCTTGCTTTCCAGCATCTTTCCCTGGCCATTAATTATCCATCACCTCAGTGTTTGCTTCCTGACCCTTCCCTTTTATCGCAAGACATAATCAACATTCATTTTTAATTAGACTTTCAGAAACAGCAGCCCTGTTGGTTTTAGGAGCTGTTGTTTCCCTCTCATCCACCCGCTGTCCTTCCTCACTTTCAGACAACACTCTGAGGATACCTTTCAGCAAAGCCCACTGATCAAAACATGGCTGCCAACTGAACAACAGGCGTACGAGGTGCATGCCTGCTTAGTGGAAGTACATATCTGAATTTTATGGTTATGAAATAAATTCTCTGGGCACTTAATGGTTTCCAGAAGTAGGCATCTGGAAAGTTGAAGCATATTGCAAAATTTAAAGCTGAAAACACTAAAGATGCAGAACAAAAGAGTTGCAAGTCTTGAGAGTGGGTGGAAGGAGGGGCAGAGAGAAAAGATTTCATGGCTACAAGTGGCAGCCCAGGAGACAAAAGTCAGTCCCAGATAGGGTCAAGCTGACACTGCAGAACCTTGGACAGCTCAAGGCAGACAATTTGCTCCACTGTGGTCTGGAGTTCAATGGAAGCGCTTTGTACTTCCTGAGCTAGTTTACACCAACAAGTTTCCACTTTCTTTCTGAATTGTAGAGAGCCTTTCACCAGGAGCCTAGGTGCTGTGTCATTTCTTAGCTGGCTATCACCTTGTATCAAGTGGGACAGTCACTTGGGAAGTTCTGGTTTAGAGGGTGTTGTGCCCGGTTCATGAGTCTCCAGATCAAGAGATTCCTGGCCTGCTTATTTTGTGCCTGGTTTCAGCACCTCTAATTTCCCTAATCCAGTTGCCTCCTCCTCCTCTGTTTGTGACTCTTTGTTGCTGCTCAGGGTCATAGTGATGTTTCAAATGGGGAGATTTTCCAGGATGGAGTATAGCCTCAGGTCCAGGGGCCAAATGTGGCTCTCCAGGTCTATGAAGCCACACCCTTTCCCACGCCATATCCTTCACCACTCCTGCTCTACCCTCTCCTTGAGTGTTTTTGAATAGCTGATGTCATGAACTGGCAGAACAACAGGGAGGAAGAAGAAGAGGTATAGGAAGTACTCACAGGGTGATGGAGGTCATCATGAGGGGATTAGGGGTCAATGCACAGGAACCAGAGCAGCAGGACCCATCATCAGAGCCAGAGAGGACCCTGTATCCACGAAGACAGCAAGTATAGGGAGCAGTAGGTGGGGCGCTCTAGGAGGCTGAAGCAGGCAAGGGCCCACAGCCCAGTTCACTAGCTGGCCAGGTGGGGCTCGCTAGCTCTGGGTGTGATTCCTCAGCTGGAGTAGGCTGGGAGCAGGTGAGGGTCACATGCCTCATCAAGCCCACATGCTGCAATTAGCATGCATAATATAAAAGGCAAGCAGAGCTGATCAACTAATAATAATAATAATAAATAATAAATTTTATTTATATCCCGCCCTCCCCAGCCGAAGCCGGGCTCAGGGCGGCTAACAACAATAAAATAGTGCAACATTCTAAAAACATTTCATTATAAAAATTAATTAAAATCAAATTGATGGCAACCATTAAGCTAAAGTTCAGTGAAGATTGCCAAAGGAGGGAGTCGGGCTGCGCCCTGACCAAAGGCCTGGTGGAACAGCTCTGTCTTGCAGGCCCTGTGGAAAGATGTCAAGTCCCACAGGGCCCTAGTCTCTTGTGACAGAGCGTTCCACCAGATTGGAGCCACAGCCGAAAAAGCCCTGGCTCTAGTTGAGGCCTTAGGCAAGTACTTAGGCAAGTAGTCTGATCAACTACTTAGGTTGTTTGGACCACAGCTTAGCTGTTCCAATGGGCTCTTCTGGACTGTGCTTCAGGTTTGACTCTGGACTGTATCCTGACTGCTGGACTTTGGACTTGCTGTCACGTAGGCCAGGGGTTCAGGATAGCTGGAATGTGTCCTTCGACTGTGATAATGCCTCTTTCTTGCTTAGGTGGAGAGATGTGTGTGTAGCGTGCTGATTTCCCTTGATCTCTCAGTAGCTTTTGATACAATTGACCATGGTATTATTCTGAAGCAGCTGTATAAGCTGGGAGTGGGTGGTGTCCATTTACAGTGGTTCTGGTCCTGTTTGGGTCATCCCCATCACTGACACAGAAGAGACAGACCTAGCTGCATCAAGAGGACCAGCAGTGTCAGCTATGGAAGTGCTGAATCCAGTTCCCTACACCAAGTCTGCTGCTTGGTATAGGATCCAAGGATCTTATACACTAAATCTGAGATGGCCTCTGTGGTTCCCTCCAGATGTGGTCTACAACTAGGTCAGCCCCACCAACATGGTCAAGGAGAGTAGGAAAAAAGATGACACAAGTGAATCCATGTCAAGCAACCATGGTTCCCACTTGGTTCCCACAAGGGATTCTTCGTTTCCATTGTAAAAGGTTCTCAAGTGCAAGACTATGACAAAAGATGTATTTGGCCCAGGCAACTGGGAGAGGGCACACCACTTTGGTTTTAAAGGTGCTTCCTTTTGAGTTTTCAAGGAAATTTGACCAGTGACACCATTTCAGCAGGAAAACAAAGTTCCAACTGTGAACAAAGCATTGACTTGTAGTGGGCAAATTAGTACTTGTTCCAGAGAGAATTTTCACTATTTTTGAAAGAGAATATTGACAGATTGCCAGCATAACAGGTTCTTTTCTTTGTCAGGTTGCAGTTTTCCCTTGTCAAAACTGTCTTTCGGTCTACCAAGAAAGCAAAGAAAATGCGAGACAAAGCCCTAAATATTATCTGCTTTTGTCAGTGATGAAAATGGTGTGGTTTTTATTTTGTTTTTGTGTTCTGTAGCACTTGAAGAGTACAATCCAGTACTAAGTTTACGTACACTCAAGCCCCATTAAGATCGATAGAACTTTAGGCTGCAATCCTATACACACCTACCTGAAAGTAATCTGCATTGAAGTCAGTGAAAGTTCTGAATAGACATGTATAAAATTGTGCTGTAAAGTTGCTATCCTATATAAACATACCTGGGAGTAGGTGCCATTGTAATCAGTAGCATTTTCTTCTGAAAATGTTTTCCTAGGGTTGTACTGTAAGTAAACTGAACTCTACACTTAACAGCGCATCTGGCTTCTTCCTCAGAGGCAGTGGTCACATCTGAAGGATCTTCATAGAAGGATTCTTATGCAGCTCTTCAGATGTTTGGCAATGGCTACCATACTACCTTTCAGTCTTTTCTCCAGGTTTCTACATGATTTCTGCTATTAAAACAAGGAGAATTCAATACTTGCTTTTGAAAGGTCTGAAAGAACCTTAAAGGTTGTGTATGGGAGCAAACCTTCTACCTGCTTGCTGCTCCAGGGGTGCCCAAACTTTTTCTTAAAGAGGGCCAGATTTGATGAAGTGAAGGGCCGTGAGGGCCAACCAAAGTGGTTGAACTTTTCTTAGGATTGAAGTTATTGAGGTTTTTTTAGGATTGAAGTTGCTCTGAGGGTTTTTTTTTTGGGGGGGGGATTTTACCCCAGGAAATAAACTGCCACAGGGGCTGGATTAAACCAACCGGTGGGCCGGATTAGGCTCCTGAAATGAACTTTGGACATTATGCAGTGTAGAAATGCATCGGTGTATCCTACCACTGCAAGCAGATGAATACAATGGCAGGATTTTAATAACACTTGTAATATAACAATCACTATGGACAATATGGGCAGATACAAAATATGGATTATGAAATAATATGCAGTTGAAAATGTTGGCAATAAGACCCATGGAGGGGATGATGGGAAGTCTGGAGATTCGGAGAAATCTCTAAATGTGGGTATTTACTTGGCATTGTTATAACTCCACGCTTGTAAAATCAAATAAAAATCATTTTCAAAAAAAGAGGAAAATGCATTGGTGTATCCTGAAGCATTTTCTAAATGCTTCAAACATCAGTATTTACTTTCAGTTTCTAAAATCTAACAGAGTGATCTAATAAAAAAAATAGTTACAATAATTTGCCCATTCACTTCTTGTCTGTTTGCAATGTTTTGCCTTCAGCTGCATTTTATCAGAAAGATGAATAAACAAAAGAAGTAGGGAGAAGAAACAAACCTTAATACCATGGAGATGGTTTTGAAGAGAGAGGGTAAATTTTCAGAGACTTTTCCTAGCTGTTCAGTATGGATCTTACATTTCTCATTTTGGCTTGTTTATCCATGGCTATGAAGGAATATGCATTCTTATCTAAGAAAGGTAGGTGTATGATAACATGAAATGATTAGGAAGGTAGAGGGGACGGACTTCCGGAGGCGGCGCGTCCGGCAATGGCTGCTCTCTCCTAACCGGGAAGAGGGAGCTCCGCAGGAACGGGTCGTCCGCTACGGCTCAGCGGAGACCCACATCGGGAAACCACAGGTAGCGTAAGCCTGTGGCCGTGGGACTCGGCGGGCACCAGGAGCGCCCCCCGAAACGCAGAAGGGACCCCGTAAGGGGTCTCGGAACGTGGAAGGGTTAGCGCGGTGCTGTGAGTCAATCGCTCTTTCTGCGGAGTGAAGCCGCGTAGCTGCTGTCAGCGAGCGCTGTCCTCTTTTCCTGGAATCATTCGGCTTGAAACCAACAACTCGTGAGTAAGATAAGAAAAGACAAGGTTTGGGACCAAAATTTTTGCTAATTCGGCTAAAAACGAGAGACGTAACCAGGAAGTCCGTCTCTTGCCACTGCCTAAGATCTAAAGCAAAGGCTTTGATGTCTGGAGCCTTTGAAGAGGTGTCAAAAGACAATCAACTCTTACATCTATTTAAGCTACTTTAGGGCTTAACTTTTGAAAGCTTTATTTTAATTCATGAACTGTGTGATACCTCCACTGTTGGATTTACAAATTGACAAAGAATCCCAGGCAGTCGGACTGCCTAGACACCAGAACTGTCAGATTGCAAGACTTTGATATTTTGTTGCTGGAGCCAGTATTAGCTGAGCCTAAGTGGAACTGTTGCTTTGAACTGTTACATCCTGCACTTATTGAGACATTGTTATATATTGAGACCAACTCTGCTAAATACAACTGCTGAAGGGTTTTCAAGAAATTAAAGGCTGTTTGGACATTCTTTTTAAAGTATTGAAGTCTGGAAAATTTTAATAACTGATATTAATTAATTTGACTTCTTCCCTACAATACAAGTGGACTCCCCCTAGAGGATTTTTGGATTTACAACTATACGTGACTTTCCTTTTGGTTTCCTTTCCTCCTATTTGGTTGTTTATCTTATGGGCTTGTGGATTCCCATGAGAACATACTCAGTTTGACCTTGACTCGTAGACAGAAGTGGAATGAGCGGCACTGGGAGACAAACAAGAGCAGGTAAAGGAAAAAAGCAAACAACTTTGAATTTACTTTCCCAGCCGCGCAGATCATCGGTCCCTGATGTTTTGGAACTAGAAGAAAGTGAGCAGCTGCTGGGTGAAGATATGGCAGCAGGTGGAACTGCTTCAGTATTAGACAAAATACTTGAAAAATTGGAAGGCCTAGATAAAAAGGTGGATGAACAAACGGCAAAGATTGATCGGACCAGAGACTCTGTTAACAAGTTAACTGAACAAGTTATTTCGAACGCTCAAGCAATTAGCAATTTATCTGAATCCACTGTAGAAAATCGGAAATTGGCAGAGGAAGCCATTCAGAAAATTGCAGTATTGGAGCAGGAGGTGAGACCACTCCATAAGCAGGTTGGGGAACAACAGGCCTACCTGTCTATGATTGAACTTCGGGCCAGGGAAAATAACCTAAAATTGAGGTTTATACCAGAACTTGAACATGAACAAGGGAACTTAACTGAGTTTTTAACAAAAGAATTTTCCAAGTGGTGGCCTTTGGAGGAGGAAAAGGACTTTAAAATTGTGACTGCTTTCAGGCTTGGGAAACTTACAAGGAAGGACAAGCCCAGAGACTGTTTGATTACCCTGAGATCCAAGGAGGAAAGGGATAAAATACTAGGACTACATTACGGAAAGTCACTTGAAATTTTGGACAAAAGAGCAGAGATTTACAAGGACATTCCTAAACAACTTTTGGATCTTAGATCTACCTACCTTGAATTAGTTAAGCTGTTGAGGAGCAACTTGATTATCTTTAGGTGGGAATTTCCACAAGGACTATCTTTTACGTTCAGGGGGAAGAAGGTCAAAATTAAAACAGCTGAAGACAGAGATAAATTTTTGAATACTTATGGAGATGACCTTCAGAAAGGGATCGAAAGACCCTCAGGGGCTGGACCACAGCCTGTACCCACACCTACACCTCTGGGGTCTGTATACCAGGATAAAAAGATACCACCACCAGAACAATAACAGATTTGACCAGGATGTCTCTGCAACTTCTGAGTTGGAACATAAATGGCGCTAACATTCCGGAGAAAAGGAGAAGGATATTTCATATTTTGAAAAAAGAACAATTGGACGTTATTTGCTTGCAAGAAACACATGTGACTAGGCTACATAGAAAAGTGTTAACAAATAAAAGATTAGGCCAAGAATTTATCTCATCGGATCGAGTAAAGAAAAGAGGTGTGGTGATATATGCAAAAGAGAGCCTGTCACCAAAATTTTTATTTAAAGAAGGACGAATTTTGGCAATTGAGATCCAGACCCAAGGAGAAAAGTTTTTGTTATTAGGAATTTATGCGCCAAATGAGGGAAAATCGGAATTCTACAAGAAGCTGCACGAGATTATGCTGGACTATCTGGACTATGATAACATCATCATGATGGGAGATATGAATGGAGTGGTATCAACCAATATGGACAAGTCACATAGCCAAAACGTGACAAAAGACGGCAGACTACCGAAAACATTCTTTGAAATGACTGACAACATGGACTTGATTGACATTTGGAGAACAAAGAACCCTCTAGGAAGAGAAGGAACATTCTTTTCTGAAGCCCAACTGACATGGACAAGAATCGACCAAATTTGGATAACCAGAGGCCTGGCACCCAAGATAAAAAAAGTGGAAATCTGCCTAAAGACTTGCTCCGACCATAATGCGGTGAAGATGGATATGAGATTAACTCCAACCGGCTCCTTTAATGGAGAATGAATGACAATTTGTTTAGAGATCAGGACATTATTAAAAAGGCCCAAAAAGCTTTTATTTTTTTTATAAATGTTTATTGAGATTTTTTAAATACAAGAATGCAAAAATAATAAACAATATAACATGTGTCGTAACATATTTTCAAAACTTCTTTGGACTCCCTCACGTCCCCCACTCCCACTTGCATCATTGTGTAACTTTTTCCAGCAATTTATCAATTTGTATACGTTCTTAAATCTCATTCCTTTAATTTAATCTAATAATTCTCCAAAATGTTTATATTTTCATCAATCTCGCTCATCATCCAAATTACATCTAATTTAGTGGTGCTCAATTATTTATGATCTGGCGTCCTTCTTAACATTCAACCAGATTACAGTGTTTTTGTAAATAAATCCTAAATTTCTTCCAGTCTTCTTCAACCCTCTCCTCTCCCAGGTCTCGGATTCTGCCGGTCATCTCAGCCAGTTCCATATAGTCTATCAGTTGCATCTGCCATTCTTCCAGTGTGGGTAGATCTCGGGTTTTCCACTGCTTGGCGATGAGTATCCTTGCTGCTGCTGTTGCATACAGGAAAAAAGTTCTGTCCTTCTTTATCACCCTCTGGCCGACAATACCCAGGAGAAAGGCCTCTGGTTTCTTGGGAAAAGTATACTTAAATACCTTTTTCAACTCATTATATATCATTTCCCAGAAGGCCTTCACTCTAGGGCACGTCCACCAGAGGTGAAAGAACGTTCCTTCACTTTCCCTGCATTTCCAGCATTTGTTATCAGACAAATGGTATATTTTGGCAAGTTTAACTGGGGTCATGTACCATCTATATATCATTTTCATTACATTTTCCTTCAAAGCATTACATGCAGTGAAGTTCAACCCAGTGGTCCACAACCTTTCCCAGTCCTCAAACACGATATTATACCCAATGTCCTGTGCCCACTTTATCATAGCCGATTTAACCATTTCATCTTGTGTGTTCCATTTTAACAGCAAGTTATACATTCTTGAAAGTACCTTAGTCTTAGGTTCTAGCAGTTCTGATTCCAATTTTGATTTCTCCACCTGGAACCCTAACTTTTTGTCATTTTTAAAAACTTATTTAATCTGAGCGTAGTGTAACCAGTCTCGCACTTTATCTAAAAAGGCCCAAAAAGCTTTGAAGGACTATTTTGAGATAAACCTGAACACTACGGTGGAAAAAAGAACGGTCTCGGACGCAAGTAAGGCGGTCATGAGGGGGTTTCTGATACAACAGAATACTATTAAGAAAAAAGTACAGAACGATAAGAAAGATAAGATCTTGGAGAAAATTAAAGAAGGCGAGAAGAAGTTAAGATCGAGACCGAAATCAAAGGAGATATTAAGAGAAATCAAACATTATCAAGCACAATATTCAAAACTGATAAACCAGGAAGTGGAATGGAAAGTTAAGTTAATGAAACAAAGATCCTTTGAATCGGCAAATAAATGTGGAAAGCTGCTAGCATGGCAGCTGAAAAAGAGACAAAAGCTGAACACAGTAACAAATTTAGAAATTGAGGGAAGAAATATTCAGAACCCAGTGGAAATCAGAAAGTGCTTCCAGAGATATTTCAAACAACTATATACTCAAGGGCCGCAAAATGAATCAGAGATAGAACAGTTTCTAAAGAAGAATGGTTTACCAAAGTTGTCTCTGCGGAATAGAACAATCCTGAATTATAAAATAACACAATTAGAGATTGAGGAGGCCATTCAGAACATGCAACTGGGCAAGTCTCCAGGGCCAGATGGGCTTACCTCCAAATATTATAAGACATTGAAAGACTATTTGATACATCCATTAATGGAGGTTTGCAATGAAATTATGGAGGGGAAGAAGGCACTGGAGTCGTGGAAAGAAGCTTTCATCACATTGATACCCAAACTAGAAACTGAAAAGACACAACTTAAGAATTACCGCCCCATCTCCCTCCTAAATGTGGATTATAAAATATTCGCAGACATTTTAGCAAGTAGATTTAAAAAAGTTTTAAATGAAGTAATTCACAAGGACCAGGCAGGCTTTCTCCCAGGTAGACATTTGTTTGCAAACACAAGGAACATTATTGATATTTTGGAACTCTTGCAAACAAACATTAATACAAAAGCAGTCTCGATATTTATAGACGCGGAGAAGGCCTTTGACAATATCTCCTGGAAGTTTATGAAGAAAAATTTGGAAGGAATGGGAGTGGGGCGAGGGTTTTACAATGGGATAGACACAATTTATTCAGAGCAAAAGGCAAAACTGATAGTTAACAATGTGGTGACAGAAGAGTTTAGAATTGAAAAAGGAACACGACAAGGTTGCCCTATATCCCCTTTGTTATTTATATCGGTCCTAGAAGTGCTCTTGAATATGATCAGAGGAGACCGGTTGGTGGAAGGTATCCAGGTCGGAGCGAAACAATATAAACTGAAAGCATTTGCAGATGACCTAGTTTTAACCCTACAGGAGCCAGAGCCTAGTACTAAAAGGGTGTTGCAACTGATTTATGAGTTTGGTCGAGTGGCGGGATTTAAACTTAATAAGCAAAAAACCAAGGTCTTAGAAAAAAAATTGACTTCTTCAGAATCAGAAAGGTTTCAGAAAGAGACAGAATTAAATGTGGTTAAAAAAGTAAGATACCTAGGGGTAAACATAACAGCGAAGAACAGGAATTTATTTAAAGACAATTATGAAAAATGTTGGTCTGAAATTAAAAGGGATCTAGATGTTTGGTCAAGATTGAAACTTTCCTTGACAGGACGTATTGCTGCAATTAAGATGAATGTATTGCCAAAAATGTTATTTTTGTTTCAAACTTTGCAGATTGTGGACAAAATGGAGTGTTTTGGGAGGTGGCAGAGAGATATTTCAAAATTTGTCTGGCAGGGCAAAAAGCCCAGAATTAAGTTTAAGATATTAACTGATGCTAAAGAAAGAGGAGGCGTTCCAAGACACAATGTGCAGCTGGCATTGTTACAATTAAGGTTTTTCACAGCATCCTAAAAAATCACCGTCAAGTTGTGAAGAAAGTAGGTATAACAGAGAGACTTGTGTTCTTTCTCACTGAGTGCTGCCCACACAATCATCACACATTCTCCTCTGGCAAGATGCCCTCAAGATGGCAATGTATACATTCAATAGTGGGTAGAAGTGACAGCCACCTTGTTGGTCTGTGCCAAAGCACATCTTTGTATGTATTCCATTTTTACCAACTCAAACAAAGAACAAAAGAATTTCTATCTTCTTTTCTGGGGAGGAACACCCACCCGAAGGACAAGGATTTCTACATCAAAACTCAACATCTTCATCCTATGATGGAGGGAATTATGGATTCCCTGATATTTGCATTCCATTTATATCAGGTGGTGTTTAAGTTGTTTTAGTTTCTGATACACTCGGTACTTTTTCCCTGGCACTACTCACCAGTACACAGCACCAGCACCTTCTCCCTCACCCTGGAGATGCTCAGCTACATAGGAAGCTGTGGCATGAACAAAGCACTACCGGGGCCCGGCCACCGCTGCTACCCCAAAGGGTTGGCTGGAAAGCACAAGTTCTGCTCCACAAGGAGTGTGAGAGTGGGTGGCACAGCTTGTGATACACTTCCCCCACCATGCAGTGCGCTCTGCTGCTGGTCATGTGCACCCTGGTCGCCTCACTGGTGGTTCTCACAATGGTTATGGCAGGCGCAGGTGCTGCCAGCGAGGACTGAAAACCATTTTTTCCTAGAAAAAAAGAAAATGGATACACTCAATTGTGTATCCAGCATCTTGTGGGTGGGCCCAACTAGCACTCACAGTGGCTTGTCAGATCTCCAGGATCAGTCTCAGGAGATTCCTGGGGATCAAGGTCATTCCTGGAGACTCCAGGCCAAACCTGGAGGGTTAGGAAGCTGAAGGTGCATGGTCTTATGTTAGCACCTCAAGGATGTGGGGTCAGGAGAATCTTCCTCACACATGAATCCTGAGAACAAAGAAGTTGGCACACATATTTTTTTGTTTTGGAGCGACGCATACCTAGACGTTTCAGAATCCATTCCCCTGCCCTCTCTTCAATCCTGTAGGTTTTATTCATATGTCTGCTCCATTTGGTCCATTTTCTTTAATGATAAACAGCCTGTGCAATTGCTTGAGTCAATAGATTTTAAAATATTGCTTGCAATCTGATGGCAGATGAGCTGTGGTGTAAACTGTTCATTCATCTCGCCCACTGGGGTCAAGTGTAAGTACCCAGTTGGGAAATGATCTCAAACCTACTACATCATTTTATCTAAAGTACTGCTGACCTATGGGTGGCAAAATGTCAGGGTCAGCAAAATCTAAAAAGTAAAAAAGTCTGTAGAACTATGGAAGAAACCTGATGAGAAGATTGTCTAATGTAAAAAGTTCACAGTTAATTTCCAATTCCCAGTACACGTTCTTCCATCTGTCACATCAGCTTTCATTAATTGCTGAGTTTATGAAACTATATCTTACTCTTACTACACTGTACTAATTGTTCTACTTGGAAGGAGAGGAAGGGAGGAATCTCTCTCTCTCTCTTGGGTTAATTTTCCACTTCTTTTCCATTTTGTCTGGAGGGGATTGACAATAGAACACAAAGGCTGCACCAAAGCAGTTTCCCAAAGCTCAGTACAGTGCCAAATAAACAAGGAGAGAGGAGAGAGAGAAGATTATATCAAGGGTAGATTGGGTCACAAATTTGGGTTACAACAGCACATTAGGAGATATACTGAACTTATGGACTACTTCAGGGGGTAGCCAAAGTGGTGCCCTCTGGAGCCCGTTGAACTACAACTTCCATCATCCTTGACCACATTGGTTGGGGCTGATGGAACTTGCAGTCCGTCAACGTCTGGAGGGCAACACACCAGCTAGCCCTGCACTACATTAACAGATGCACATACATAGATACAATCACCACTGCTATGATGTAGTTCCAAGTAGTGTTTTCTTTCCACTGCTGGAATGCTCTGCTACAGAGGACTGTGCCAGCACCTTTACTCTGGCCACTGTTGCCCACCAGGTAAATGGAGCTGGCAGTAGGTGCTTCCTTTGATCTGTGCAGGGGCTTCTGAAAAGAGAGTCGAGCAGTGCATGCTCAGGCCATTGCTGCCTGCCAGCCAGGTGGAGCTCACGGTGGGTCCTGCCTTAAAAAAAAAAGTCTGGGGAGAGAAGGAAGGGGTGGTGGTGGGTGCACACTTAGGCAGGTGGCAGGTGCCTCTTTTGCCCCATTCTGGGTTAGCAGGAGTGAGGGGAAGTGGGGATGGGTGAGAATTAGAGGAAGTTTCCCCACATGCTCAGGATGCTGGTATCTGCTTGCCTGCTGGGGCTGATAGGAGTCTAATAGCACCTGAGATACTCTTGCCACACTTACCTATGCTTTGCTAACCTCCAAATTGGATTGCTTAATGCACTCTGTGGGGCACCCCATCTCCAAGGTTACAACTTGTGGAGAATGTAGTAGCCAGGATGTAAACCAGTGCAGTGAGATGGGCCCAAATGGCACCAGTCCTGAGGAAGCTGCTATATCATGTCCGAGCCCAATTAAATGTGTTCATGTTAACCTGAAATGCCCAAAGTTGACTTGGAGCCAAACTACCAGAAGGAGTGCCTCCTTCCACATTGGAGGGGAATAATAACAGTGGTCATTTTTATTATTTTTAAATTTGTCAGTAGCTTTATCTTGCCCAGGGCAACCCATGGCCATTTACAACCAAACAGACAGCCCCACATGGATAAATTAAAACTAAGAGGGAAAACATCCCACCCGTATTGATTTATATACCTTATAGGGTTGTTGTAAAGATTACAAGAAAGTGCACGTCAAGCACCTTCAGCATTTTGAAGTGCTTCATCTAAATATTACTACCTTGCAGTTTTTAAGGCCCATTCTAGCTCTCCACTATTATGACTGTAGGATTTTTACAGCTCAGAATGGAAGCCTGCTAAATTATGTTGCATTACCACATTCTATTTTGATCCATGTTGCTTTTAGCATGGCTTTCTTCAACATTCACACATTGAGATGATTCTTGCGCTGCCCCAAGCTAGTGAATACTCACTATTTCTGTTTTGCCCATTAAGTTAAATAAAGCGATGTGCCAATTTTTGCTGCAAAAACCTGAAATCACATATAGCGGGCCATCCCAGGGCAGAAGAAAATGCCCAACTCGCACTGTGATTTCCCACTAAGTAGGATGCTAGAATGGGACTCGGGAGATGCATCTCTTGTTCCTGCTCTACTCAGAACCTGTGTAAGTGTGACCTTAGGCAAACCGTTTCCCCTCTTTGCACTTTCACATTGAGCTCCATAATGGGGATAATGGCACATTGCCATTGCTTAGGAAAGTGCTTGAAGTGGATGGAAATCAATATATAACAACCATTTGCCTTCCC
This sequence comes from Podarcis cretensis, assembly GCF_951804945.1. Classification (NCBI taxonomy): domain Eukaryota; kingdom Metazoa; phylum Chordata; class Lepidosauria; order Squamata; family Lacertidae; genus Podarcis; species Podarcis cretensis. The sequence goes on along the minus strand of NC_137170.1, from coordinate 68,257,418 downwards.
TTTAAAGATTCAGATGTTTCCCCAATGACTTACGGAGGCTGTGTGTGTGTTTAAGAAATTTCTCTGCAGACTCTGTGTGCTCGAGGAAATGTCACATAAGCCCTTCCACTGAGAGTGGCAGCAGTAAGTGGCCTGCATTCTTCTCAGTTTCAGCACCAGCCCAGTATCCTGGGAATCCAGGTATATGAGAGGCGGATCTGGTACCTGCAGAAACGCTTATTACAGATGCTGCAGCGAAATGTACTCTTAACACTATAATGAAAGAAGCCACACCTGCCAGTCAGCTGCCTCCCCTACAGCTATTCAAAGGACAGGCATCCCCCACCCAGGGGCGTAGCATGGGTTGCTGGTACCTGGGGCGGGACAAGTGTTGTGCCCCCCCTGGTGGATTGGCCAGCAGTCAGCCCCTTCGCCGGCCAATGTCTACTCAAGGGAGCCTGTCCATGCAAACTAGCCCCAACCTGGGAGAAGAGATAAGGCAGAGAAATGTGAAGCCTCCTATCCTTCCAGTGAGGCACTTTGGGCAATGCTTTTCTGAAGACTTTTCTTCCCTTCTTCCTTGTTGCGTGCCACTGCTGCTCTCCCTCTCAACTGGCCCAGGGCGGGGAGTGTGAGGGCCTCCCTTGGCTGGCCATGAGGAGAAGGACGTGCCACTTCACCAGCCTTGAAGGCCTGGCCCAGGTGCGGCTTGCCTCCCCACGGCTCCAGCCTTGATGAGGGAGCCTGTCGTAGGGGTGCCTGGTTGCACCCCTCCAAAATTTGTGCCCAGGGCCATGGCTCCCCTGCCCCACACTATGCCACTGCCCCCACCCTGCCCCAAGTCTCTGTGCTGCCCCATCATATAATTTCCTCATGTGATGTGATGTTAAATAAGCCGACGTTGCCGCCGGCATCACCACAATGACAGTGGGCATGAATTCCAAAACTTGCTTGTGTTGTATGAAGAAGTGTTTTCTTTTCTCTCTCTCTCTCTCTCTCTCTCCCCCCCCCCCCTTTATAGCAAGGTTCATTGCCTGTCTTCTACAAGGTCATTATGGAAATCCACCGTCAGTCAATTCTGGTGCAGTCATAGTGCTTTTGCCAAGAGAGCTGCAGAAAGTTTTAGAGTTATAATTTGCCTCTCATAAACAGTGAGTTTCTATCAAAGCTTTAACGATTGGCAGATTTATACACTTTGAAGAACTTCTTTGTATTTGTTTCGTGTAGGCGTTGGATGAAAAAGGGGTAAAGTGGTTTCTATGTGGAGCGATATACAGTATTATGAGTGAACTGCTCTTGCAGAAGAACTGTAGGATGCCTTCCAGGCAATTAGCTTCCATCATACAAGATACCTGAATCTTAATTTGTGCTGAGGGTTTTTTGTTGGTTATTTTGCATATGTATAGGACTATGTTAATAGGTGTGTGGCAGTCAGTCTCCTTGGTCTGTGATTCCCCCCTTTTTTATTAAGACTCCTGCTGCTTAACAGTTTTGATGCACTGCAATAGACCAAGCCTTTTATGAAAGCAATGATAATCTGTCTTATATTTATACTTACACGGTGCCTGAAAAATGCTGCTTGAAATTAGTGTCAGACTTGCATTCCATGAAACTCAAGCCAGAGTGCTGCAATTTCACAATAAAAATGAATTTAGCCCCTGTGAAGAACAGCAACTCAGACCCAGAACTGGCAGCATCTGACCTGAAATCTGTGTACCAGACAAGTTTGAAATGCACAGAGTGATGTATCCCAGATCATCCCATTCTGGATTATCACTTCTCACACTGTGATGTCCACAAATAGGCTTGTCAAATCATAGATTTTTTAAATAGAAGTGGGTGTTGTTGTTTTTAAATGTTGGGGTTATTTACAGTGTCATTAAGTAATTCAAATCCAGGGGCCATGCAAAGGTGGGTGACCAAGATGATCAAGGATCTAGAAACCAAGCCTTATGAGGAACAGTTAATAATAATAATAATAATAATAATAATAATAATAATAAAATTTAATTTATACCCCGCCCTCCCCAGTCAAGACTGGGCTCAGGGCAGCCAACAACCAATAATAAAAACAAGTTGATTAAAATACAATTTAAAAGATTAAGATACAACATTAAAACATTAGGATGCAGTCTCTTCATAGAAGGAGAAAGGAAAAAGAAAGAGGGGGAGGGAATCGAACTGATTCTAAGCCAAAGGTCAGGTGGAACAACTCTGTCTTACAGGCCCTGTGGAAAGAAATCAGATCCCGCAGGGCCCTGGTCTCATGAGACAGAGCATTCCACCAGGCCGGAGCCAGTGTTGAGAAGGCCCTGGCTCTGGTTGAGGCTAATCTTACTTCCTTAGGGCCCGGGACCTCTAGGGTGTTGCTATATATATGTTGCTCCCTGGGGCATACCAGGAGAAGCAGTCCCGTAGGTACGAGGGTCCTAGGTCATGAAGGGCTTTAAAGGTCAAAACCAGCACCTTTAAAGTTGAGGGAGTTGGGTATATTTAGCCAGGAACTCCCTACCCTATTGCTGTTTACCACTGATTCAGTGGTAAAATGTGAGTTTTCCTGGGGAAAGCTGGGGGGGGGGGGGCACACTCAGACACTTTGCTCTAAAGCCCAGACCTGTGCCTAGAAATGCAGCACAAAAGGAAGTCTGGCTGAGCCCTTGAGCATGTGATCACACCGGCATCCTACTACCCACCCACTCTCACTTCCCACCCCTATTCCAGACTTTAGTTTTAAAAAAAAAGAAGGGAGAGGACCCCTGGACAGTTAAATCCAGTCAAAGGCGACTATAGGGTTGTGGTGCTCATCTTGCTTCAGGCCGAGGGAACTGGTGTTTGTCCATAGACAGCTTTCCGGGTCATGTGGCCAGCATGACTAAACTGCTTCTGATGCAACAGAACACCGTGACAGAAACAGTGTTTACCTTCCCGCTGCAGTGGTACCTATTTATCTACCTGCACTGGTATGCTTTCGAACTGCTAGGTTGGCAGGAGCTGGGACAGAGCAACAGGAGCTCACCCCGTCGTGGGGATTTGAACCGCCGACCTTCTGATCGGCAAGCCCAAGAGGCTCAGTGGTTTAGACCACAGCACCACCTGCGTCCCTCAGTCCAAACTTTGACACTGCCTGTCTCAGTTCTTTGTCTCTCATGTCTCAGTTTATGACTACCTATTTCTCCAAAAATCCTTTCTGGGCAGCAGAGACAGGTATTTTTAATCAACTAACTTTTCTAGCACAAATAGGATGTTGTAAACCACAGTACTGTCTAACACTTCCAGGTTTAAGTCCACTTGTTTAATTCTGTAACGAGTGGTCACACTGAGATGGTTGGACTTTTCAAAACCATGTTGTGGTAATGTCGTGGGTCTACTGTGCTACAAGAGAAAGAAACTCTTCCCACTCCATGCATAAAATCTGACACACACAAAATCTGACACACACACTTCGCGCTAGTCATAGCCGTTGCTTCCAGCAGTTTTCAGTTTTCCCTTCTCATCACAATCCACTCGTCATAAAAGTACCTTTGGGAGAACAGATCTTCATCTGTTGCAAGTTTATTTGGCTCCACTGAAATTGAGGGAATTTTGCGAGGTCATTTAGATCAATATTTTAAGAGACAATTTCCTGAATTCTGGTGCAATTGCTCATATAGCTCATCCTCATAAGTTATTCACAATGTCAGATATTTTATTTTAACTCCTCAGAAGCTTCTCTACTTGGGTTGCCAATGCTTGCAGCAAACATTTCAGATTTTGTCAGGGCCTGGGAGTGGAGTCCATCAATTTGAAGAGGGCCTTGAGGGGGGTTTCAGTGGTTTTGGGTGGGTCTAGAGCAGTGCTCCCCAAAGTGGATCGTACCACCCCTGGGTATATGTTTCCATTTGATTCTGACTCTTCCATCGAAGAGAATAGAGAATTACAAAGTATGGGGGAGCTTCATGTGTGCATCAAAGCAGGGGAGGACTTTCATCCTCTGCAAGGCCAAAATGTGGTCCCCCCCTTCTGTTCTGCTCCATTCACAACACCATAGTTGTGGTGCCCTGTGGCGCCCCCTAGGCCCAGTGCAGCGGAATCAGCTGTGCTGCCCTAAATCCATCTCTGGATTTAGGTATTTCTGGACTGAGGCACTGGTATAGGAGCTTTGTTTCAGCTTTCAGCTGACCTTTGGAGTTTATCTGTTGTGTCTGTTATGTACTGCAAGTTATGCTACGATTTAGAGATATTTGTGATGGCCATTCTCCTTCTGCAAAGGAATGGGAACCAAATCTTACAGTAGAGCAGCATGGATCCCCTTTGTTACATGATGATGATGATGATGATGATGATGATGATGATGATGATATTAATTTAATATTTGTACCCCACCCATCTGACTGGGTTGTATACAGTATACAGTACAGTACTTCACTGAAATTGGCTGTTCCCAGAATAATTTTCCCTACATTCAAGGATGGTCCTCCATTTCTTTCCCTGCAAAATCAAGTCGACTGCTCTTAATCAAGCTATGTATCACACCCATTCATTTTCTAATTATCTCATCAAGAAAATTGTTTTAGCATACCTTGATTAAAATAATGAAATTCCATCATACAAAGAAGATGCAGCTTTAACACCAGCCATGACTTTTAAAGTAGGCCTTTGATAGGAAAGCTAAGGAAGAAGTGATATGACAAATAAATGCATTTCATTTCTTTATTTTAAGAATGTATAGCCCACCTTATCCTTTAATCTCTGCATTTATTAAATTTATATCTTGCCTCTCCAAACAATTTGTACTCTTCAAAGTGATCTCATCGAGATCTCAGAGGCTGAGAACTAGTGTTTAGTATAGAACACTGAATATTTTATTAATGCTTTAATTTGTACGGGGTTGAGCTCTTTATCTTGATGTAGCAGATTTAGATGTTAGTACTGCAGTGCCTCAGAGGTGACATTAAGCATCACCCTGCAGCATGAGAAGAAAATCCAGATTTTGAAAAAAAAAAAGTCGCAAGCAATTTGTTCTGAATGCTAATATTTAACCACGTATTCCTTACTGTGATTTATAATTCTCTCGCAAGTCCAGCTCACAGGCACAAAATGCCAATGCTCCATATGTCCATGGTTTTAAATACTGAAATTATGCAGTTTTTGTATTCTAGACTTTGGACATTTCTTTTCAAATGAGGCAGACTTCTGAGACGCCAACTCATAAGGCCAACTCTCATCTGGCTCGTTTTATTGGGTTTTAAGAGCCTGTCTAAATTTTGTGAGAACTTTCCAAAGATTGGTTTGTTTCTGCTTACATCCAGAGTTTTCTGTGGAAATCTGAAGCATTTGCTTACCCTAGTGAGGGAACTGGTTTAATTGTCACACTATAGCACCACAAGGTCCAGAATGTTGTAAAAACACAGGAAGTTGCCTTGTATTGTGTTATAATATTGGTTCATCTAGCTGAATATGGTCTACACAGATTGGCAGCAGCTTTCTCCAGGATTTGACACCAGGTTCTCTCCCAGTCCTACCTCAAGATGCTGAGGACCGAACCTGAGACCTTCATGCAAAGCAGATGCTATATACCACTAAGCTATGCCCCTTCCCCATGATACAATGGTAGCACCATATGGAAAGGTGATCGAGGAAAGCATTGCATCAGTATGGCATGTCAGTTTTACAAATGTGAGAATCTAGACTCAGTATCATATGTCCTTCCCATCAGAGTTGGGTAAAGATGTCCAGATGCCTAATGGAGGCAGTAATGGGATGGAGAAGGGTCTACTGTATATTTAAACTCAAGCTGAATTGTGAAAAGAGGGAGGTACAGTGGATTGGAGGTACCTGTGTCAGGAATTAGGAGAATGGGCTATGCTGGGCTTTCAGTCCCCTTGAAGGATCAGGTACATAGTTTGGAGGTACTCCTTGATTCATGGTTTGGAGTACCTATTTCTAGCAGGGGTGGAGGAAGGGAGGTGCGGTGGGTGCGGGCCACCCCAGGTATCACCACTGAAGGGGTGACAAAATGCCGGGCGGCACTCACCGTGCCTGAGCCACGCATCTCTCCTGGGAGAGACGTGGTGGCTTGGGCACACGCAGGCTCCACGCTGCCCAAATGGTCTGCCTGCTGCCTCCCCCCAGCTGTAAGGTGGCTGAGTGGGAGGAGGCAGACAGACACTGGAGGCCCTGCAGTGCTCGCCCTGCTCTCGCCCCGCTCCTATAGGCGGCTTGCCCTGCCCCGGGAGTACCACCCCAGGCGCCTGAGCGACTTCCTCCACTGCTATTTCTAGCTGCAGCTGGTCATGATGCCCCCTCCCAAATCTTGAGATCTGTAGTTTGTCAAGGGTCTCCTACGAACTCTCAGTGCTCCGTACAAACTGCAGTTCCCAAAATTCTTCGGCAGAAGCCATGACTTTTTCCATGGCATAAAAGCACTTTATGGTGTGGTTGTGACTCCATTGAAGGTAATGCAACTTCTTCCCAATGAAATTGTGGATTACTGTCCAAATACTTTTTTTTTTCTTTTTGGTGAGAGGAGATATTTGTGTCTTAGCTGTAAGCTTCCAGCAGGAATAGCTTCTGCATGTTGTTAAGCTCCATCCTGTTATTGTCTAATGAAATGCAACAGGGTGACATGTTGAATTTAAATAATGATCGGCTGGCCAAGCTGCTAAACATTTCAGCGCTCTACCTATTGCCAGCTGACAATGCTCCTTGCTGGCCATATGGCCCCTTTTCTCGCTGAAATTATGTGGAAGATACAGCACAAATAGAGCATCCCTAAAGAGAAGGGCTCTTTATGAATCATACATGACCCGCCACTGTAGATGCCTCGTGCCTGAAATCCTGGCATATTTCCATCTTTCGCTTAAGAAAAAATTAAACCAACTGTACATTGGGTCGGTTGGGTTTCAAAGTATTAAATACTGTTTCTTTTTCTACAGGTTGCATGTCAGTGTTGTGGATGATGGGTTTCACAGAAAAAGATTATTTATATCTCTGAAAACGTATATTGCCATTTGAAATATTACCTACGCTTGCTGGGTCATGTTCACCTAGAGAAGAAGAGTCTGATAAATAAGGAGAAATCGTAGGGTGAAACTATGTTTGCAGAGCCTTATGACCCTGGTTTCAAAGGATGTCAGGGGCAAAGGCGATGTTACATGTGAGTGAGCATAGCAAAGTTGCAATAGAGCTTCTGGTTGTTGTTTAACTGAAATCACTCTTGGGAGGTGCTATTTTCAGTAGAGGGATGATGGGTGAAGGTGGTACATTTTATCTGCTTGCTGTTTCCCTACTAAACTTTGCCTTCTAGTCTGCTTCCCCCTCCATCAAGCAGTACCATGTGCGTGGACACAAGCTCTGGTTTGTTACAACATAGGAACTGCAGGGCATCTGTGAAGTAATGGAGCAGTGTAATGAATTTCAAACTTCATTAAGTGACATCCCTCCTACATTTCCACACTTTTCTGACTCAAAATTGCATGCCCATTTGACTCCTTTGCATCACTTTCTATCCGGCCTCTGAGGAACTTTTCCTTTGACTCCGTTTCACTGACAGCCTGAGGTAACTGTGAGCTGCAGCAACACATAGAATTGGTTCCTGCTGGCAGCAGCCGGAATGTTTTGGGACGAGAGCATGAATTGGCAGTTCCTTTTGGCTGTGGAGCTGGCAGATCCTTTGATTTATTGATCAAGTGCCAAGATTTTGCAGTTTTTGAAGGACCACATCTGGGGGAAGTTCTTGCACATCTATTGTTGCACTTGGTTTGAAGATACCTGTTTTCTGGGCCCAAATTAACAGTGACGAATGTTTCCTGCTTTCTGACTGGTCTCTACCTTGCTATAGTCTGCCATCCCCCACTTTCAAATCAAATTGTCGTCTTTGGGAATATCAACCTGGGATTGCAGTTCCTATCCTTGTTTCCAGTTGTTTCTTTTACTATTCATTGTAGACTATGCTCAGTTGGATAAAGATGGGTTTGTAAGAAAACGATGGTTTTCAAACAGTTACTGTATTGTCTCTTCATTTCATTAAGGGCTTTGTACAATACTGTATTGATGAGAATTCCCACTTTAGAAAAGAGAACGCAGTCAAACTTTTAAACGTCTTTTTAGTGGATTAACTATTCTTCTTTTAACTAATTGATCTATTACTTACTCAGTTAGAATGTATGCTCTCCTTTTGTAAGAGACAGATCAATTGCTACTTAATCTATTTCTTTTCATTAAATAATAAATTACACGCACATACATGCACACCAATCAATCTTAGCCTTACAACCTTCCCAGCACACAGTAGTTCTGCTCGCTCTATTCATAACAGAAATTTGACAGACACACAAAGGTTCATATTCAAAGTCTGCCCACAACAAGGACCACAATTCTTTCAGATTTGCTTTTTTTAAAAAAGACCTAATTCAGCATGTTAATGTGAGAAACACCCCAGCCATGCAGCTTCTTTTATTCCATGTGCTGGAAGTGCTTGGTGTTCAAGGACTAGACCACCTGATTTATCATTAGCAATTCATTGTGCTAACAGAATTAACAGAGCCTTACTTTATCCTAAGATAGCATCAGTTCATGGCCTTATTCTGTCTGTGTCTTTCCTCTGAACAGACTGAGAAGCAAAGGTGAAAAAACTGTCAGTGGTACCGACATCTAAATGCATGATTCTAAAAATAGTGGGTGACGGAACATGGGGGGGGGGGAGAAAATAAGTATGTCACAATTTCAGCACTAATGGCAATTTTTTCAATGGAAAAAAACAATGCAATTCTACTTTTACTGTCTGTAAAAGTTCTCAAGCCCTATATTTTCTGAAGGGTGTCAGATATTTCAGAATAAGAAGGACTTGTCTCACTTGATCAACAATCAGTACACTTGATTGCTGTTATGTGTGAGGCAAGGTACATCCATTACTATCCACAGAATTGTGAGATTTGCAATTAACAGACATTCATTATGTTCGCTGAGACTGGGACGATGATCCGGAATAAGAGAAAACTCTGTGCCTTGCCAAATGCAAGGTGGTTCTTTTAAAATGAGATTCAGAGGCAATACAAACACGAGTGAGAAGATTAAATATTTTATTCTAAACAGCAAGCATTATATATATTACCAAGCAAACACTTCGATCTGCCACCTGGAAGCCCTCAAGAAGTGGCAAGGTGATCCATCAGGTACCCTCAGGTTGCACAGCCCTGCAGCCATCAGCCCAGGCACGAGCTTCTCAGAACTAGGTACCCAGTGCTCTCACTTCCTTCCAATATAAGAGTAGTAGTAGTAGTAGTAGTAACAATTTATTATTATTACAGTGGTGCCCCACAAGACGAATGCCTCGCAAGACGAAAAACCTGCTAGACAAAAGGGTTTTCCGTTTTGGAGGCATTTCGCAAAACGAATTTCCCTATGGGCTTGCTTCGCAAGACGAAATGTCTTGTGAGTTTTTCCGACTTTTTCCCCCTTCCCCCCCTTTTTCTAAGCCGCTAAGCCGCTTATCCGCTTATCTGCTAAGCTGATAAGCCGCTAAAAGCTGCTAAAAGCCACTAAACTGCTAATAGCGCTAATCCGCTAAGCCGTCAATGGGCTTGCTTCGCAAGACGAAAGAACCGCTAGACGAAGAGAATCGCGGAACAGATTCTTTTCGTCTTGCGAGGCACCACTGTATTATTATTATTATTATTATTATTATTATTATTATTATTATTATTATTTTATACCCTCCCCATCTGGCTGGGTTTCCCCAGCCACTCTGGGCTGCTTCCAGCAAAAATTAAAAATACATTAAAACATCAGTCATCAAAAACTTCCCTAAACAGGGCTGCCTTCAGATGTCTTCTAAACATCATTTCTTTTTAAAGGCTGTTCTTCAGCCATCAAAGAGCTTAGAGAAAGGGAAAATGAAGGAGCAGGGGGTAGGAAGAAGGCAACCAAGTTAGATCACTAAATTTCTCGAAATACAAATATCTTCTGGGTAGATTGCCCACACACTCTGAATTCTCAAGTAGCATCAGAAACTGAGTACCGTATTTTTTGTCCTATAGGACACACTTTTCCCCCTCCAAAAATGAAGGGGAAATGTGTGTGCGTCCTATGGGGCGAATGCAGGCTTTCACTGAAGCCTGGAGAGCAAGAGAGGTCGGTGTGCACTGACCCCTCTAGCTCTCCAGGCTTTGCGCAGCTCTCCGCAAGCCGTGGGAGCCAGGTGCTGGGCTCCCACGGCTTGCAGAGAACTGCCTGTTCTGGGGGCTGGGGTCGGGGGAAGCTCGGGCTTCCCCCACCCCAGCCCCGTGCCTGGGGGGAAAAATGGTTTCCCCCCTTTATTTCCCCCCCCCAAAACTAGGTGCGCCTTATGGGCCGGTGGGTCCTATGGGGCGAAAAATGCGGTAACTGGTAAGATGGCACCCAAATAGGGATATATAGGCATATTAATTAATTAATTTGAACTGGAATGTTTGCTTATTGAAGAAGGTATCTTTCTGAGGATCAGAAAAAGAATTTGGCTTTCCTGTACTGTATAATATTTTTCTTTTCTTTTGCCTAGAATCTAAGACGGATTTATCTTTAAAACAGTGACCTCTTCCATAGTTAAAGACCTCCTACTCAAAATAAATAGATATTTAAAGAAGAAAATAAATGGAGAGTATTCTCAGAGCCTGATCATTAACCCAGTCAACAAACAGATTTGCTGGTTTTAAAAATGTAATTTACCAGCATTGCTTCCTGTGTAAATTATTGAAGAAACTTCCAATCAGTGGCATAATTATTAGATGCATCCCCCAAAGCAATCTGCATATTGACTTCAGAAAGTGCCTTCTGTGGGTTTGGAAAACATGCAATTTAGTTGTAGACTCAAAGGTAAATATTAGTATTTGGATAGTGCTCAGAAGACGTAATTAAGCCCAACATTCTAATGCCTCTGTGCTTCATTTATGAAAGCTCCACAACTGCAATTTAATCTTGCTGATGAAAATGAACGCAGTCCTTTCCCCCTTGATGATGCTTACAGTTGGTGCTTACAAATGCCAGAATCACATTTCACTATTCTAGATAAGGTCTGATTTCACAGCTTTTCATTTAAAGCCAAAATCTATTATTTTGAATATTTGCATCTTCATTAATATTTGATCAGGGTCAACTTGACCTCCATAAATGCTTGATAAAGCTCAATCCAGATTTTTACAAAAATAAATAAAAAAGACCGAGTCCCTGTGCTATGCTATGTATGAGAGTTAATGTGACATAGTGGGCAGGGTGCTGAACATTAACCTTAGCTCAAATCCCCCCAATTGCAAAGACTGCCAGCTTTTAGTCCCCAGTTCCTCATATCGAAAATGGGAAAATGGATGATAGAACAACTGGTGCTTTGTCAAGATGAGTAGTGAGCAAGCAATTTTGTGTATTTAATGTTCAAACAAGAGCATTAAAGAACATACAGTTCAGCTGCCACTATGGTATCCTTGTAAAACAGAAAACATCACTTGACACCATTAAGCTGCACATTGTCCCATCTATGTGGCCAACAGGTAATGCACAATACAGACACATCATATCATGCATAGTGCTTACCTAGATCATAATAAGGATAAGTCAGAAAGAGACATGGACTCTGGTGGTAGCTCCATATTTGTTGTAACATCTAGCAAACATCTACAGCAGAGATGTTATAAAACTACCTGTTTTATATAAAACTCCCTGCTTGGCAGGGGGTTGGACTCGATGACCCTTGTGGTCTCTTCCAACTCTATGATTCTATGATTCTACCTTTCACCAAGTCAGACTGTTCATCCATCTAGCTTAGTATTGTCTCCATGCGGACTGGCAGTGACATTCTAGGGGTTCGGGCAGGGTTGTTTCCTAGCCCTATGTGAAGATGCTAGTGACTGATCTTCTGTATACAAAGTAGAGGCTCTACCACTGAGCCATGGTTCTTCCCAAAGTAGCCCAACACTGTTGGACTCCAACTTCCATCAGTCCTAGCCAGCACAAATGATGGGAATTGGAGTCCAACAACACCTAGAATGCCACAGGTTCCTCATTCCTGCCCTACAATATTGTTTCCCATTTGCTATTATTCATAATATGCTGGATCAGATGAATGGTCTGTATAGCACCAGATGTGGTCAGTAATGTGCGCTTGGGAAACTCAAAGGCATGACAATAGCTCTCTCTTGTTGATGGTGGTAGTTATTACTTGTTGTTTTCCCCCATTGGAGTTATATAGTCTCTGGAATCAAGGCTCCATTCTGATCTACTGCTTGACTAATGTCTATTGATGCCACAGAAGATATTGTCACCCATTTCGGCAGGAGGGTTCCTGAGGGGGAGATGGCGGTTGTCATCTACATTTAGATTCCATGCACCATTTTGAAATAAGATGGCAGACTAAAATGTGACTGTGGTGTGTTTCCCCACTTTTCGGGATGAAACTGCCCCAATCAGGATGGCTCTGAAGGTATCGCTGCCCAGTTTGGTGGGAAGATTCCAACCTGAGTCAATTTGGATGGCACTGAGGATACTATTACCCAACTCAGTACGAGGGTTCCCAAGAGTGGATGAGCAGGACTTTGTGTTCGGACGAACCACACGCCTTCTGAATAGTTTCTATCCAAGAGCTCTGATTGCACTAAACAATGATCTCAGGGCCAGTTGTAAGAAATAGCAAGCAGTGAGTAGTAAGGAATGAGATAGGTTTTAGGTTATGCTATGCTTCTAATAGGTTGTGTTATATTCTGGATTATGTATGTTTTAATAGATTATGTCTGAATAGGATGAGAGTGTTGGAGATATGTGCAAATGTGTATGTGAATCCGGTCTTGGGTGTTTGATTTTCGTTGTTGTGTATACTGTGTATATACGGACAATGACAATAAATTTATCTAATCTAATCTAATCTAATCTAATCAAGAAGGCAGGCCAAATTAACCCCAATTAAACATTAATTCTCCCCCTTTACAGACACAAAGGGTTCAGGTGTTCCTGGGTCAATGTGCATATGTGTGGGTGTGCATGCACACAGCCCTAAACCTCTCAAATCACACTATTCAATTTTTTAAAATCACATCTTTTTCCCTTGAATTCCTGGGCAGCACCAAGTACTCCCTCCTCCTCCTCCTCCTTCTTAATAAAAAGCTGAACTTTATGAGAATTCTCCAAAAATGCTTGGAGTCCCAGTCTATTCTGAAGTGAGATTACTTGGGTTTTGCATGTTGAGGTCCCCAGGGCCACCCCAAAAACTCACACATCACACAGAAATTTTATTTAAGGTTTTTGGCATAATTTTTGGCCACACCTTAATTAAAATACAAAAATGTGAGTGGTTGCTTAGGCATTGGTTGCGACTATCTGCCCCCTCCATGGGAGACAGACTGACATTCTGCACGCCTGCGAAAGTCAGAAAAGGGAAATACACTTGGGTGTAGCAACTGAGCAGGGAACCTGCCCTCAGCCCTCCCCAAATGCAACCAGGGGCTCTTGCATGGCCCGAGCCCCTTGACAGGGTGGACAAAAGCAATAGTGAGCCCCTGTATTCCTTTAACGGAATCCCTTGCAGCAGCAGCATTAGAGGGGCAGGCACAGCCAATCCATGCCCCCTCAACCAACCAAACCATAAACCAATGCCTAACCGCAACCTTACAAGTTGTGACGATTTGCTACACAGTAGGCAAAAACTAAATGGCACCAGCCAATCACCCAGATGGACAAATTGCTACCAGGCCCCTGCCCCAAGAGTGGACAACCCCATGACAGGCATAGCAAGGTCAAAGCGAACAACCCTAAATATAGGGAGGGGGGACAGGCAATCTGATGCATGGGACGAAAGAGGAAGCTTTACACCTCATGCAGGGAGTTTTAGCATTTCTGGCTGTCAGTCAACAAATGGCAACATTAACTTCTTCCCAACAACAAGGGAAGCCCAATCACATCAGTGGCCAACGATCAATTAGCCCGCCCCACAACTTTGGAGTGTCCTGTCAGCCCCCACCGCAACACGTGCTCTCCATGAAGCAGAACATGCTTTGCCCATCTCTTGTTAAATCTGAAATAATCACACAAACTTTACACCAGGCATGGGCAAACTCGGCCCGCCAGATGTTTTTGGCCTACAGCTCCCATGATCCCTAGCTAGCAGGACCAGTGGTCATGGGAATTGTAGTCCAAAACATCTGGAGGGCCGAGTTTGCCCATGCCTGCTTTACACCAACTTTAAAGATACTCAGCACATATGGGGTTGGGACCGGGACCAGAGGACTGTGTTAGTGTGCTGTTTATATCTGCCCTAAAGCATGGATAATGTATTGGAGGCAGGAGCAGGATAGTCAGCAGCGGGTTGTTCTAATTCCAAACAGCTCTCTTCATGTCCGTGTGCCCTGAGGCAGCCAAGTAGATCTGACAGTGTTTGCAGACCTTTTCCAGCAGCCATACTGCCCAGTTTGCCTCCATTTCAAAGGTTGGCACTTGCATGCTGGAGTTCTTTTGACATAAAGGGTAATGTCATGCAATAGCCAGCCTAGCTAGGAATGAATTCTGGACCAGATGAGCTCCTGTACTTTGGCAGCACAGCAACAAGGGCCAAATGGCCTTAAGGGAAAAAGCCCATTTAGCTTGGTGATAACAATGCACTGTCTCAACCTGAAAGTCTGGGACTTCAATCAAGAACACCAATGTTTTTGTTTCCTGTACTATTAAATGATATCTGCGCTCATTTGAGCAATAATTAAGTTGTGCTCTTATTTCATTTTTGTCCCCTCCTCTGAAATGGCTTCCCTTGCCTGAAAGGGAAATGGTACTGCTGCAGTTCAATATAGATACCAAAAGGAATTAGATTTTCATAAATTTAATTGAGGGGACGATCTGCCTTTTAGCTCTGAGTATTGCTGCTAATTACAGAAGGATTCGAATAGAAGAATACTTTCAGGGGTGGGCTGAGTGATAATATACACAACGCTATTGATCCCAGCACAATGACCATTTGCCTTTCAGTTTAAGGGAGGTCAGTCAGGGAGGGTTCTTAAGAACCAGCATGCTCAGTCAAATGTTTGGGGTGGGTTTTTTTGTTTTTGTTTTGTTATGGGGGAACATTCAAATGTTAACTGCACATATCTTTAGACAATCCTCTCCAACATTTCTCCAATGAAAATAGGGGTGTCCTGCTGAGGAACGACGGGACATTTGGGGATAAAATCGGAAACCAGGAGGGCTTCTGTAAATCCAGGACTGTCCCTGGAAAATAGGGATACTTGGAGGGTCTGTTAGTCTCAAATGGGACAATCCATAGCCCTGTTTAGATGTTATATGAGGAGGGTGGGTCATGTGGGCTAGACCCCCATGTGCTCACTGAGCTGCTGCTGCAAAGGAGGTTTGGATTGCTCTGTTGGTTACTAATTGTGCTGGAGATACTTAACTCCATTCTTCTTTGCTAGGAGTAAGCAGATGGAGTAAGCAGATGATCCCAAAGGAATGCCTGTCTCAGCTTCAGACCTGAAAGCTTAGAAGGCAATAGTGGACAGGAGAGTAAGTAGTGAAGGATGGAAGTTGCCTCCCTATGGACCACACAGTGCTATATGCCAGCACTTCATTGGTCAAGGGCAGAGAACTATGGAAGATTCTTCATTAATTATATGTAGTGGCCAGATTAAAACTTTATCCAAGACTTCTAGAATATTGCTCTGATGTTTCTACTGCTTTAGTAGCTCTTCATTTTTGCCTGTTGTTTTACTGACCACTTGCTGCTTTCTTTTGGCAATTGATAAATATTTTCTTTTTACTGTTCATTTTTTATTGGCATGCAGTTTATTTCTAGTCCTGCACTTATCTTTGAATACCTTTGTGAAAAAGCAACTTGAGAAAAAATAATTATGCGCCTCCAGTTCCAATAAAATAAAAGGGTTTCAGAATCTGTAATTGGGCAAAAGATTGTAGCAAACCATAGAATTTTATGTAATTGACTCTCCATTCTTTTTGAATCTAGCACGAATGGCTTTAACTACCACCGCATCTCAAAAGATAAAAGGCACCAGAAGCATTAAGCAAGCATATTTAATTCCATTGCTTTCTTGTATTAAAGGCTTTGTGATTTGGTACGTGCACATGTTGGAGAGGAAATGTTTACAATAACAGATGATTACTCCAGCCAACTCTATCGCTTAGATCTTATGGGAAAGCATTACTTATGATCCTTCCCATAATGGTTGATGTACTCTGCAAAGCCAGAACTATTAGTACATGATGTGTGTTCATTTATTTAAAAATAAATCTCCAGTGGAGACAGCTGAAATAAATAAAAAAGAACTTAACTACTGCCTGAATACATTTCTGAAAACTAATCTGCTTATCAGATTGCTATTCTAAAGCATTACAGGGTTATTGTCATGGCATTTCTCAGCTGAGAGGGGGGAAATAACAATTGCCTCCTGAAAACTCCATGAAGCATTATTCCATATTTATGATTATAGTTTTCCAATGGTGCGAACTGGTGTATGACAGCAAGCAACTTTTAAGACAAAAAACTGACCCTTTGAAATTGTACAATTGCATGTTACATAACTGGCCCAGAATCAGCCCACCATGGAGCAAATGGAACCACTGGTCTCTTTGCCATGTGCTTACTGGGTGTCCTTTAAAATGATAATAACAATATCATTGCTTTTGAAATCTTAGGTCAGAATAGCCAATCTGGTGCCCATATGTTGTTTGACTAAAGCTTCCATGATCCCTGACCATGATGATGGACGTTGGAAGCCAACAAGAGTTGGAGTGCACCATTTTGGCTACCAGATGGTTGATCTGTCCATCTGTGATTTCATGCTGTGGAGATAACCTCTGCAGGCCGCATTAGAAACTGCATCAAGAATTGCAAAGGGGGCACTGAAGATGATGGCATCTGTGCACTACCAGAGAATAACTTCCCACTGAGGCAATAAATATATCACTTGTTACCCTCCATGCTCACACATACCAATGCTTGACGGCAAGGGGAAATTTGCCCATGAAGTGGAATTCCTTAACTATGGCCTAGTTAACTCCTTAACTATGGCTGAAGAATGGACAAGATTACATCTGAGGTGACTCATGCTAACTGTCTTAACATGGCCCACTGCACTAAAACACGTTCTGTCCTATGTCCCTCTCAGTTGCTTACCATGTCCATATTGGCTTGTTGAACTGGGTCTAAGACATTCACTTTCCATTTATAGTTCTTAATTAATACATCTGCCTGCCTTTCATTGGCACTAATCAATCTTCTGAAAATGTAGATAGAGAAGCCAGATGTTGTGCTTCCTCTCAGTGAGTTACCAGGAATAATTAAATTGAAACGAATCCTCCTTTTGCAGTCTATTTCTATATTTCCACATAGAGCAATTGGGCTCAGAGGAGTGTGTGTAAAATACATTATTGCCTTACAATTTCTTTTTGAAACACAATGGGGTAGATCTATCTCTGGTGTGTATTCACTGAAGCCAGTGAGGTTATGCCAGTAAGTCAGCTTCAGCTCCTTGTGATATTCTCTACAAAATAACAAGACAAGACAATGTTAACTCTGCAAATCACACCCAAAATAACGGCACAATGTAAAAAAGAAGTCAGAATTAAAATGGAGTGAGGGTTTTTAAGGCAAAAAGTGAAATTATTAATGGAAAGTTATTGCTCTGTGTGTGTGTTTGGGGTTTTTTTTAAAAAAATACATAATTTTCTTCACTATCAAGTGAAAAGTAGGAATTTGCTCTTTTTTCTTCTTCCAATGATGAGGGTCTGAAGAGCTTACAGAAAAAGAAAGCCTGAATTTGCACTAGGAAGGGTGAATGTGTATTCATGATAGCCATCTTTAGAAACTGTGGACATTAAAACTAAACTAGAATATGATGACCTGATCTTGCCATTGAATTAATTACAGGCTCTGCTTTAGACATCTCTAATCATTCCAAAGACAACAGAGATTTAGAGATAGGGACATGCCTTTAGAGTAATGTTTCCTGGAATGTTTTCCTGGAATAAGTCTCATCCTTTCAGCTTGCCAATAAACCTTTTGTGTGCTTATATTACTTTTGTGTGATTATATTATACGCTCCCCCCCCCCCAATATGCTATGTTTCACCAGCAATGAAACATAGATGTAGAGATATTAGAATAGAGACAGAGCAGCAGAGAAGGAGGATTAGAGGAAGAGACTAGCATGGAAAATCAAATAGCAAATCTCAAAGAAAGATGAAACAAGCAGAAAGAAGTAAAAAACAAAGCAAAGCAATCTAAGATTTTAACAAGTTAATAGCTTGTGCATGGAGAGAGAATGAGACTGTGGTCAAATCATCCTGTGAGCATGTTGGTAGAAGGGCTGTTTTACCAATCAAGATACCCTCCTTTCATCCAGGTAAGGGCACTTACCTAGACGTATCCCACTGACCTCAGTGGGACTTCCTCCTAAGTAAACATGTGCAGGATTGTGCTCTTAATGTATGTGAAGAGCCTTACTTTGTGATCATCTCTCATTTGTTTGCATGAACCTCGTCTCAGGTCAGCTGAGGATTTCCAGTAAACAAAAAGGCATGCAGAAATGAATGCAGACTCTGTGTCAACTTTTACATGCCCTCTGGGCTAATGGAACTTTAGAACTGAAGTAGAAACTCTAATTCTGGAGGTTAACGATGCTATTGCAGGCTCTGGGCCTGGGAGCAATTTTGGAATATCAAATCAAACCGTGTGTAATACTCTGTGCATCTTGGGATATAGAGTTAGCCCATCTCGGTATATAGTGTTCCCATATTCAACAATTTAGATCTTTTAAAGGCTATAGGGCAAATAGTGAATTTGTCTTGCCTACCTATGAAAAGGCAAAGGAAATGTTTAAAGTTCAGTTTTCTCATTTGTTGGCTGCTTGATTGCAATATTATCATGCCCTTCTCCCTGAATATTAAACATAGATTCGTTCTATCTATAGAAGTCACAAAAGAGGGTGATGCCCCCACAATTTAATTCAAAGTTGACAATTAGAGGAGTTGCACATAACATTTATTATTCTGTGATAACAGTGAAACAATACACATATATAAGAAGCAAGTCCCAATGTGTTCCCAGGGAAGTGTTCATAGGATTCAAGCCACTGTCCTAAAGCATTTCACACTATGTTGTGTGTGTGAGAGAGATATATTTATATGACTGTAGATAAATGTAGAGGAAGAAGCAGCTTCTAAAGCTGAACTGCCTTAAAAACAAAAACCCTTCAGTAAATCTATGCAGAACAATTCTGAATTTAAGGAAGAACAGGAGACAACACAAAGAAGCACTTGAGCAACTGGCCTTGTCTTAGCTGGTGACAATGTATTACAGAGTTGATTCTGGTGAGATGGGGATAGTGAAGTAGAGATTGGACCTGCTACATCCCAAAATGGAACTGTCTAGACTTCCAGAGTGCTCTAGACAAGGTTGGGGCTTAAGCTTGGGTTATGACAAACATTTTGCCTTTCCGAAAAATATACAGATTAAGTAGTTGTGATGACAAATTCTATCTTCACACATCTTTCCCCCTGCTTCCTCTGCCAAGGCAGAATGGGGAACCTGTTTCGTCATGACCAAACTGTCTTTGATACTGAATAGAAAAGGAATGTGCAACAGACACCCCTTTATGACACGCTCACACCATCATCAGCACTAAATGATGACAGCATCATACCAGGTAGGAGAGATGAGAGGCTGGACCAGGAAATACCAGACTGTATTCATCTTCTGAAAGTACTGCATTAAAAACCAATTTGTTGCTCTTACAGCAACTTTTGTGGCAGCTCTTATGCCTATACTTTTGTGCAGGTGCATAAGAGGAGAGCAATTAGCACTCTCTAATTGGACCCCCCCCCCAAGTTCTTCTAAGCTCTCTGCATGCTATATAGAGCACATATGATCACTAGCTTCTGAAGCTACAATTTGGTCAATATGATGGACTGCAGAACAAAACTGATAGACCGGAAGGCTCTATTCTGAGGCTTCAGACACTTCAAAAGCCATTGAACCCAATATAGATATGTGCTACAGACAGGTACATCTACACCTGAGTTTGTGCAGTTTTCTTCTGAAGGAAACATACCATAAAAATTGTCAGTTTGCAGGTGTCAGGCTAAGACCTTTTTCCTTGGGTCATTAACATGGGTAAGACTTTGTTATGATGTCTAGCCTAGTTTGTGGCATTCATCACTTAGCAGTAACCCGATTCGATGGGGTCTGTAGAAAATGGCAGCTGAATGACAATGTTCTCTATGCTTAGCCATGGTTTGCAAGTCCAAATAGCACTGGTGGATTTGCTCCTGTCATCTTTTGTTGTCAGTCAGAATGGGGTGGAGCCATCCTTTTTATTGTGATTGTTGGATGAACACTTTTTTTGGGTGGGAGGGTTCTATTGTATATTTTTCTATGGATTTGGCTTTTAATTGATTACCAAGGTGTTTTGAATTTTATGGATTTTTTATTCTCTTTGAGACCTCTTCTTGTGGAAAGTGATGAATGGCAATACTCTCTCTGCAGAGAAGAGATCCTCACTGCTAATTGCCTACTGAGAAGAGAAGGGAACACTTGGCGCCAGCCAAGCTGGTAGGCCTTACTTGGTGGCAAAAACATGGTGCAAGAGACCCCACATCCATACTCCTGGTGCTGGATTAGAGCCCCCCCCCCCAAGAGCAAGCCAGTCGGACGCCTGGGGTGGCACACGTGCCCTGCACCAGGGGCGGGGCCGTGGGGCCTCCGAGGAGTCTGCCTGCCTCCTCCCCCTCAGCCGCCTTTCAGCTGAGGGGGAGGCAAGCAGGCAGACCGTTTGGGGCATTGTGGAGTCTGTGGGCACCCAATCTACTGCGTCATTCGCAGGAGAGATGCGTGGCTTGGGCGTGCTGCAGGCCTCGCAGTGAGTGCCACCCAGCATTTTGTCACCGCCCTTCAGTTGTGACACCTGGGGCTGCCTGCCCCTGCCACACCCCCTTTCTCCGTCCCTGCCCCCCCCATAGCAACATTTGTGACAGCAGAATGGAGCATATTAGGTACTGTACTTTGTTTTAGCACTAGATATGAGCATCTCATTCTACTCTGTGGGAAGACTTCAGTGTAGCACTACGGCTAATGTTCCATCAGCACAAGGATTTTTCCTTGTGCAACAGAATGCTCTCCCTCTCTCCTCCGCCCTAAATCTGTTCTAGGGTGGGAAAGTCCCATTGCATAAGTGGACACCATTCTTCTCACACAGTTGTTTAGTTGAATTCCGCCTGTGAACCTTTATATACTTCTGGGAGCACGTAATCTCTCCTGACTCACTGTAGCTCTCTGAGGGCTATTATGGTAGAGAGAATTCTGTTTGTCATCATAACCTTTCTGATATGTGATGAAGTCATCGTATAAGCCACTGTTCTCATAGACATGATTTTAAAAAATTGGAACCTAGAGTAGTGAGCTTATATAAATCAATCACTTGTTAACATATACTGGGAATCTGACTCTTGTTGGATTGCGGGGGGACAAGCCAGAGGAGTGATTTTGAAGAGAAAAATGACTGATGAGAAAAGAGTTAATCACCCCCACCCCCACCCCATTCCTGTGTTTCTGAATCCCAGGCTGCTTTTCATTTTAAAAATCACCAGGACTTCAGTATAAGTATCTGTAAGTAACATGTCATTTACTCATGATGAAAAAAGGCATTCCAATGCTTTAGCTCTTGAGCATCGCTGCTGGAAGAAAGAAGAAATTGGCATGGTGTGTGGGTGTGGGTGTGTAAAAAACAGACAGGTCTTTTCTCATCAAAATCCTATGATAAACGTATATTGAGGAAATCACAGTGTAAAGCAGTGACTCGATTCACTGGGTTCTATCAGTTGAATGACAATGTTCTCTATGCTTATCCATGGTTTGCATGTCCAAATAGCACTGGTGGATTTGCTCCTGTCGTCTTTTCTTGTCAGTCACAATACAAAACCAGTGTTTGTGTCGTGAATGTGTAGTAGTCGCTGGCAACAGCTAACTGGAGTGAAAGGAAAATACTTCAAATTCCCCAAAAGCAGATATTTTCTTTAACAAGAAAAGGAAAAAGAAATGAAGCAGATTCCATTGTGGTACTCAAATCAATTGTTACCCATATTTCCCTTGCTTCCTTTTTTCCCTCCATCTTCTGTAAATACCCAGAATGAGGTGAATCAGCTGATTTGGAACAAGCTTTCATGTCTCTGAGCTGGTTTGCGCCATTAATAAGGTGTGTCAGTGAACCCCCAAAGCACTCTCTTTTTCTTCACAGAGAACACTTCCAGGAAAGGGGGAGGGGAGAACAAGAAAAGTGTGACTTTTCCTATAATTTTTTCTATAATGAAGGTAAAATAAACAAGCACAATTGTCTGAATGTTTGTCTGAAATTTGGTGTACGTTTTTTTGTCCAGGGACACCTCCCTCATGGGCCCCATTTTCAAACTGCTTGTCAAAAACAACATCAACAACCCAGGGGAGCATGTTTTTGTTAGGGTGTGAAACCTTAGACACTGGCAAGTTAGCAATGTCATGTGGCTTTAAGTAGTCAAGCTCGTTAAGTTGTTAAGTTACTCATTATATAAAGAGTGTTTGTTTTCTCTGCCTGTGGGGGGGGGGGGCGTGAAAAAAAAAATGTCTGAAAGCTCCGGAGGTGTTTCTGTTATCTTTCTGCAATAAACCTGTCTTTGGAAAGACAGGCTTCCCTGTGTCGTTATTTCTTTGCTGCTGAGACTCTGAAGCTTGTACTGCAACAAGAATCTCTGCACTGGACTTAATCAATGCTCTGCAAAGAGAACTGTTGCTGGTTGCGCAGCGGAAGCGTTTACTGGACCAGTACACAGACTCTCTTAGGTTATGGATCCTTCTACGTTTCTACAGCTGTATTGTGTGCAGAGAAAGTGAAAGCAGCTTTCGGATGAGAGAAGACCGGCTTGGTCATAAATCCAGCTCTTAAAGGAACTGAGAGGCTGCAGAAAGTTGAGAGAGCTGTGTAAGTGAAGATTTACAGCTTCATTAGCTGCAAAAGGCTAGCTTGACCTCCCGTTGTGTTTTTGTTTTGTTAACAAAAACAGAGGACGGTGGTAGGATGCTAGTGAAGAGACAGAGGAAAAAAATTTAAAAGGCTTCAGAGGAGGCTGGAGGTGTCTGAAAAGTGAGTAAAACAAATCCCAAGGGGAAAGAGAAGCAAGGGCACACAGAGGGAGTAGCAGCCGACCCCAAGAATGGCAGTGGAAAATTTCCAGGTTCCCTTTACAAAGTTGAACTCTGCTAATTACGTGCAGTGGTCTAAGAGGGCTCAAGTCTGGTTGGAAGCCAAAGAAGTGTGGGCTGACTATGTCCAGAGGCGAAAGCCGTTTGTGGCTGTTGCAGCAGATGCCACAGCAGAGCAACAGGCTGCTGCACATGCTCAGAACAGGGAACATGATAAAATGGACACTAAAGCTAGATGCATGTTGATGGTATCGATAGACGATTCCCAATTACCTCATGTGGAAAATTTAAGGTCTGCATTTGAAATTTGGGTAGCTCTTAGGCGAATTCACCATAGAGCCACCATAGAGCGTGGGGGAACCAACAGGCAGAGCTGTAAGGAAGTCTCACAAGTGTCTGCTATGGCCAGCAAGTCATGTTTTCGATGTGGCAGCAGGTTTCATTTGATAGCAAAGTGTCCAGAAAAGCAACAGGAATTTCAACAGTCCAAGGTCAGTTTCCGGAGCTACAGGGGAAGACGAAGTGAGAACAACAAGAATCAACGATCCAGAGGGGGAGCAGGTGCTGATAAGGGGCTATCTGCAATGACAGCACAAGAGTCCTAAAAGGAGCCAACAAACCTTGAAGTGGATAATTGACAGTGGAGCAAATCACAGTTTAGTTCCAGCGACATCTAGTGGCAGCTTGATGAACTGCAAGACATTGCCAGTTGCAAAAACTGTGACTATAGCAGACAATAGTAAACGAGAAATGAACCTTAAAGGCACAATTTATGTTAATTGTTTGCAAACTAACCTTCCTGTTTTCGTTCTTCCAGGAATGAACAATAGACTTTTGAGTGTGTCATGCCTGGTAAAAAGTGGTTTTAAGGTTGAGTTTGAAAATGATGTGTGCACCATTTCGAAACAGGGGAAGGAGCTAGTTAAAATTCCCTGTGAGGATGGGCTTTTTGTTTTGGATGAAGAGCAGTTAGCAGCAGGTAGATGTTCAACAGGTGAAGCGCAAGCTAAGTGTGTAAATAAGGCTCCTCATACAGGTTGTGCACATCTACTACACAGAAGGTTAGCTCATATATGCTTTAAGTATGTAAGCAAGATGCCAGATTTTGCTGAGGAGTGTAACATTAAACCCTGTCCAAATTTTCTGGATTGTTGTGCTTGTAAACATGCTAAGGTTAAGACATGTAACTATCCTAGATCTGATAGAGTAAGCAAGAAACTCTTTGAACTTGTGCACACAGACGTGTGTGGCCCTATGCCAGTCAAATCGCTTGGAGGTGCGAGATTTATGCAAATTTTGGTGGATGATTTTTCAAGGGCTAGTTGGGTTTTCTTTCTGAAAGAAAAATCACAAGCAGCTTCCATCCTGATGGATTGGATTGAAGAAGTCGAATGTAAATTTGACACCAGGGTGCGTAAAATACAATCAGATCGTGGTGGGGAATATGTGAATCACACGCTGGAGACGTGGTTAAAAAGGAAAGGTATAGTTCATAGACTTACCAATCCCTATTCACCACAGGAGAATGCGGTTGCCGAAAGAAAATTTCGAACATTACAGGAAGCCATTGCTGCCTTGCTGTTTGATTCTGGACTTCCACAGAGTTTTTGGGCTGAGGCTGCACTGTATGCGAATTATACTTTTAACAGAGTGTACAATAGCACAGTAGGCAACACTCCTTACTTCATGCTATTTGGGAAAAAACCAAAAATTGATCATCTAAGAGTTTTTGGATGTCGTGCTTATGTGCTGGTGCCTAGGGCACAACGTAGGAAAGGCGATCCTAGATCTAAAGAAATGTTTTTCTGTGGTTATCAAGCAAACACAAAAGGTTGGAGATTTGTGAATGTAGAAGGCAATCAAACAAAAATCACAATCAGCAGAAGTGTGGAATTTTGTGAACAGGATGGTTGGAATAAAATTCATGGAAATCCTGACATACTATTTGATGTGGTGAACAGTAACAATGAAACTCAGGCCCCAGGGCAGGTATTAGTTCCAGAACAGGCTGAGGAATTTGAGTCTGAGGACGAGGGTGAGAAACCGTCTAGTTCACCCAAGTCTGTAAAGTCAGAATCTTCTAGCTCTAAAAGTTCACCCGTACAGCAAGAGAGACGTGTAAAGTCAGAATCAGAAAGTTCTTCAACTACTAGTGACAACAGGTGACGACTAGTGATTCTGGGTCAGAGGGGGAAACTGAAGGAACATCACAGGAACTGTTAAGGCGTTCCAAGCTTACCAACAAAGGTAAACCTCCTGAAAGGTACCAAGCTATTAGTGTTTGGGCTGGTTTGGCAAATTGCGAACCTGAAAGTTTTGAGGAGGTTGAGCAATTACCCCAGGAGGAGGCCAGTAGGTGGCGTGAGGCCATGCAAAAAGAGTTGAATTCTATGAAAGAACTGGGTGTGTTTTCCATCACCAAACTGCCAGAAGGTACCAAGGCAGTAAGTTGTAGGTGGGTGTACAGGATAAAGACAACAGTGATGGGGAAACCAGAGTACAAAGCAAGGCTTGTAGCTCAAGGTTTTACGCAAAGAAAGGGGTTACATTATTCCGAAGTCTATGCACCCACTTCAAGGAGTGAAACCCTTCGGGCACTATTAGCAGTTGCTGCTCAGAAAGGGTTCAAAGTGAATCAATTTGATGTCTCTACAGCTTATCTTCATTCAGACTTGGCTGAAGAGCTCTATATGGAGCTACCGCCAGGATTGAAAGTTGGTAAATCAAATCAGGTATGGAAACTACATAAATCTATTTATGGACTCAAGCAATCTGCTCATAATTGGAATGAGTGTTTGAATGACGCTTTGGTAGGCATTGGTTTTAGCAGGAGCAAGGCTGACAATTGCTTATATTTCAGAGGTTCAGGAGATGCTCAAGAATCTTTGCTTGTTTATGTAGATGACCTGATTTACACTTCAAAGACACAAGAACAAGTAAAAAAACTAGCCAAAGAGTTAAATAAACACTTCAAAGTTAAGAATCTTGGTGATGTAAAGGTCTACCTTGGTGTTCAGATAGATAGGACCAAAAATGGCAGTTTTCTACTGAATCAAAAAGGCAAGATACTGCAAATGTTGAAAAAGTTTGGCATGACGGAGTGTGCAGGTGTTAGAACACCAATGGAAATGGGTTTTGTAAAAGACAATGAGTTCAAGGATAGTGCTGAATTCAAGCGTGCTGAAATCTTTCAGTCAGCACTGGGAAGCTTACTTCATCTTTCGCAATGGAGTAGACCAGACATTGCTTACGCTGTTAACTTAGTCAGCAGAGAAGCTTCAAAACCTAGTGTAAATGCATGGAAAGGAATTCAAAGAGTGTTAAGATATTTACACCAAAGTTTTTTGCCTTGAATTATCTTCTGAAGGACAAGCACAGATTACTTGTTGTGCAGATAGTGATTGGGCAAATTTAAAGGATAGAAAATCAGTGTCTGGCTGTGTAATAAAATTTGGTAACTCTCTGATTGGGTGGAGATCCAAGAAACAGAACCTGATTGCTTTGTCGTCAACAGAAGCTGAGTTCTGTGCCTTATCTGAGTTATGTAGAGATCTAGAATTTTACAAATGCTTGGCACAAGAGATGTATGAAAAGGCCATCACTCCAATCACTGTATGGGGTGATAATCAACCGTGTCTTAAGTTAGCACAAAATGGGCAGTTTAAAGGTCGTACAAAACATTTGGATATCCGCTTTCAAAATGTTTGTCAAACGGTAAAAGCAGGAATTGTTAAATTAAATTACTGTCCCAGTCATGAAAATCAAGCTGATGGTTTTACAAAATCGCTTGGGTTTCAGCGGCATGAAAACTTTTGTGAAGAAATGGGTCTGAAGTAATTTTGTTTTTGTATTGCCAGCGAGAGGGGGTGTTAGGGTGTGAAACCTTAGACACTGGCAAGTTAGCAATGTCATGTGACTTTAAGTAGTCAAGCTCGTTAAGTTGTTAAGTTACTCATTATATAAAGAGTGTTTGTTTTCTCTGCCTGTGGGGGGGGGGTGTGAAAAAAAAATGTCTGAAAGCTCCGGAGGTGTTTCTGTTATCTTTCTGCAATAAACCTGTCTTTGGAAAGACAGGCTTCCCTGTGTCGTTATTTCTTTGCTGCTGAGACTCTGAAGCTTGTACTGCAACAAGAATCTCTGCACTGGACTTAATCAATGCTCTGCAAAGAGAACTGTTGCTGGTTGCGCAGCGGAAGTGTTTACTGGACCAGTACAGACTCTCTTAGTTTTTACCCCCTGCTTCAAATGGTAAAGACTGCCCTGGTGTTAGAAAGCTCCCATTTCATGTTGATTGGGTGGCTGGTAGGATGATGAAGACGTGGACCCTCCTGCAAAAATGATAATGGGTCTTTGACACCCCTCAGCCCTTGGCTACTAAGGAGAAGAGAACAACAGGCTTGGAGTCAAATATGCTCAAAATTGGAATCAGCCAGGGAAGAGTTCATAACCATATATTGAATCTGATACCAATGAATATTCACATCAAAATGTCAAATTCCCATTAATATTTGACTTCCAATTAATTGTGCTACCCTTAATACAAGATATTTGATACTTCAGAGAGTAATATGCCAGTGTGGACTTATTTACCCTTGCTCCCATGGCTAATCTACATTTTTAAGTGCATGGCACCTTTCTGTTGTAGGCAAGTTTTCAGATCCATATTCATGAAAGCAATTAACAGCTATCATTCTCAGGCAAGACATTGTGACTTAGCACTGCATAATCACTATGGTGGTTGAGGTTCCAAAAACACTTCAAATCACAAAATTTCCACATCAACTAATCCGGATGTTATATATAGCTGTTGCTTAATGCTAAATAAATATTTGTGTCAATTAAAGACATTTTTAGATTCTTAATACACATTTTCTTATGAATCAATATGTTATTTGGTCAAGCATGCATCTTGATCATTGTTAACAAGTATGATGATCATAACTGATGGATTTTGGTGATGGCCGCTAGTTTAAATGGCTTTAAAGGGGGGATTGGGGGAGGCTATTGTTGAAGATTCATTCCCCGTGTCTGCAGTCATGGGATTGTTGTCTATCACATGACGTATGTTTTCATTCCACAGAGTGGGAAGTGACGGAGACAGGATGTTTGTGTTACTGTGTTCCGTGAAATGGGATTATTGTCCTTTGTTCTTTCTCTTTGCTGTCTGATGAGAAAGAGGAAGGAGCTAAGTCAGTATGCTCCGAGTGTTTTATATGTAAATAAAGTAGATTAGCCAAAATGCTGAGTTGATGGTCTGTTACGCAAGCTGCAAAGACTCTGAGGATCCCTAAGTGTGCTGATGTTTCTTGGCATCAATTGCTGTGATGTTTGGGCAGAAGAAAGCTTTCAAAGCTCCCAAATGATCAACCAGGAGGGAGAGAACATGCCAGTTGGGCATGTGTCTCTACCAGGGTCCTACTTGAGAGTAGGATGGCTCCTGACAGCTATAGTCATGATGGCTACAGTGGTACTTTGGGTTACATACACTTCAGGTTACATATGCTTCAGGTTACAGACTCTGCTAACTCAGAAATAGTACCTCGGGTTTAGAACTTTGCTTCAGGATGAGAACAGAAATCGCGCAGCAGTGGTGTGGCGGTAGTGGGAGGCCCCATTAGCTAAACTGGTGCTTCAGGTTAAGAACAGCTTCAGGTTAAGAACGGACCTCCAGAACGAATTAAGTACGAAACCAGAGGTACCACTGTATATGAATATCGCTTGCTGTGAATCACAATCAGTAGATGGCTTCTGCACTCATGCCTGGCTTTTAGGCTGTCCATAGGCAGCAGATTGGCCACGGTTGGGGACAGACTGTTGGATTAAGCAGAACTGTAGTCTGATTCATCTGGGTTCTTTGTATGAAATGCAACTGATGACAAGATCATGAGCCAGAGCCCCCATAGTTCTGGAACCTTTTTTGTTTTTTAAAAAACCAATTTCTGAAATTGTTTTTATTTTATTTTTCTTTCCTAGCGCCTGTTCTCAGGAAGACACATTTTTGAAGGTTCTTGATCAGCAGAATGCAAAAAAGAAATGGAATGAAATGAAAGCTGGTTAAGTACTGCTTGTCAGGGAACAAAAGGTGAACCATACAACCATTAATCACAAAACACGGGACCTTTGTTTGGGGGCAGAGGTCACAAACTGCCAGTCAGTTTATTCCTGATTGCTTCATGGTGGTAATGGAAGTGCCCAGACAGCCTTGATCATTTTCGTTGACCCGGCCTGATCTTTTTTTGTGAGGGTTAATTGGTAATTTAAGTATACTGTACAGGTCGAATGATTTGAAGTGCATGCCATTAAGAGTGAGATTCAACACACTCTCATCATTACAAGGGATGTTTGGCTTAGGCATGCGGATAGCTATTCCCAAACCTGCATTTGAAAATAAACATATAGATATAGATATTCACCTCATTGCCCTTTATTTATTTCTGGAATCCTAAAGCAGGTCTACACAGTTTGTAAAATATTTACATTCCAAGCTGGCTTGTGAATGTGGTTTGGGGCAGAAGACATTGCATCCTATTTTTGCTGCTTTCATGGCAGTGAGGGAAAAGGGCCAAAAATAGTACAAGATAGTGCAAGAGGAAGAGCATCAAGAGAAAGAGGGCTGCGTGACCAGCCCTTTTATGGGGTCGCAGAAGGTCACGCCCATTTACCTGGTCACATACAGGGGGAGGATGCTCCAGACCAGGTGTGACAGGAAATCCTCCTGGCTGGAGCAACATTCCTCTGTGTGTCCACTCTGGGCAAACAGGAAATGTTGTATTTGACTGCTTTTGTGATGTTACAAACCACACAAACATCAGAGTCTTTTTGGTCTTATCCCTGTGCCCAGGATCCTAATGAGAACCGAATAGGCCAGTGGGTGGATGTGAAGCCTCAAAATGGCATTGTGGACCTGTCTTTTCCTCTGGCCTCCGAAGCAGCCGTGGGAGGGTACACCATAGTAATTGGAAGTCCACTTTTTGCATACGACGATTCAGCAAGATATTTCATGGTGGCAGAATATGGTGAGATTTCAAGGGGAGACCAATTTGGTTGCAGTGTGTGTGTGTGTGTGTGTGTGTGTGTGTGTGCGCGCGCGCGTATGTGCTAACAATAAAAGGAATGCAGGCTATTACAGAGGCAAAAAATCACATCTTCACAAACTGGTGAGGCTGCTTTCGAGTAAGAGATCCTGGCTCTTGCATCTTAAAGCCAAAGAACTCTTAAGTTTTGCATAGCTTGGAGATTCTTTTTCTTTTCAGATTTGTAGCTGCTGATGTGACAATTTGAAGCAAATGAATAATGGGTGGGGAGGAGGCTGGCTCCTTCCCCATCATGTAGTTTTATTTCTGCTAGGGATAGGAGAGAAATTTGTTTAATTCACATTGCCAACCTGATTCAGTGTTCCTGCATGTGCTTGCAGACTGGAACACACTATCAGTTCAATTATGCACTTCTCCAGAGTTTGTGGTGCAGTTTAGATCCCATAATGTACACACCAAAAACATATTTTGTGTTAGTAAATGCATATGTGTATATATTTTAGGGCATTGAAACAAAGTGTATTTTGTTGGAAGAATGTGTGCAAAGTGCATTAAAATGTATGCAACTTGGATGTTCATTTTTCGTGCATTCGTTTGGAAAGTCACAAAGCCTCAGCAGTAAAAGGAGTCCCTTTAAAGGACTGCTAAGGGAGGAAAGACCAGTTATTGGAGGAAAAGAGTGAAACGTTCTCTGGCCTAGATGGTGGACAGAAAAAACTTTCTCCGTCTGGCGTGCTGGCTCTCCAAATATGAAATGGGTCACCTTTTGGAGCTGTTAAAGAGAGACAGGAAGCAGGAATTATATGCAAATTATAGATGTGGACATTCAGAGGTAGGGAAAAATGGATTTGAACATCACCTGTGTAAATGACCTTAGTTCAGGCTTTGCAATGGAAGGCAAGGATTCATTAGCTGAAAGTAGAGCGACTGTGCATCATAAAATAGTTATCTACTCCCCTCTACACGCACAAAGTGAGAATGGCATGGTGAAATTTTGCTTTCAGAGCCTTGCTGTTGCACCATGAAAAGGTCCTTCCAAGCACTGAACACCCCTAAACCCCACACACTTCTTTTGTTCCACCTTTACATGAACTGAGGAACGGGGACAAGCTCATTTTAATCCAAATAGAGCCTAACCTTATGAGCTCTTGAGGGGACGAGAATACCCTTACCTTGCCAAGCACATGAGAATTGAGCTGAAAGTTCTGCTTAGAGATTGCTACCCTGTTTTAAAAATGAAAGATTTCTTAACTCAGCTGTCTCCTTCCCCACCTAGGAGAGTGTTAGGATTTGATATTTGTAGGTTAAAAGCAAGTATAAGAGTTTTGGAGGTGACATGTTATGTAGAGCTCGGGATGTCTTGGGAAACATTTTAAGAAGACTTTTCCTGTCAGCTAGTATAATATGTCTCCTCACAGACATGAAGTAATGGGTTAGTTGCCCTCAGACAGAAGCTCATGCAACAATAAATTTTGTCAGTCACAAGCCTTGAAGAAAGGTGTGACATAAAAACGAAAGCTTTGGGGAGTCACCATTAACATGTCCGGTGCATTGTTTGTTACTGTTTACATTGATGTCACATGTTTGCCTAGTCCTCTAGGTGACATAAACCAATTTAGTCAATAAAAAATAAAAGACATACCAAAAATCAGATAAAATACAATATCAGCACACTCATGCAGAAAAACAAATGCATAAAAAAGAGCCACAATAATCCCACTGGGATAAAATTTAAGTGGTCAGATTTTGTCAGACTAAAGTAATATTCAATATCAGTTTTGAGATATTGTAAATCTTAAACATGTTAAAAGATGGGACAAAGTATTTGCTTGGAGCCACTTAAAGCCCCAGGCAGGTCTTTCCTTCATGATTTTTTTTAAAAAAATGTCTTAGGTCAGAGGTGGCCCAAAACATTTTGGAGCCTGAAGCAAAACATCCTGCTCCCACTGGGGGACGGGGCATGAGGTTTGCAAGGGCTTCACCTCATGGAAAAGCCCTTGTAACGTCTCACTGGAATGCGTGAGGGCAAACTCTGCAAGGACTTTGGGAATGCTTCCCTCTCATTCAGTTTTGTTCCGGAGAGCTTTGCCACTGGCGGCAAAACTGTGTGGCAGAATGCTGTGTCACTCTGCCAATGCCAACACCTCCCTTACCTTGGTTGCTTCTCTGGTGGTGGCAGAAGCTGTGAGCAGTTTCCACCGCTGCTTCGCCCCACTGCATGGGTGGGCCAGGTCTGTCTTTGTTCCTGAAAACAATGTGGAAATTCCTCTACATGTTTCTCATAGCTACAGTGTATATTATGTTACACTGTTAAGAGATGAAGAGAGTTTGCAGTTGCAGCTAAATTCATTTGCAGCTGAGAGGATAAGCTAGTTGCTAGGTTCATTGTGTGTTGCTGAGGTAATGACAAGCCTGCTGTGTCGTTTTGCCTGGCTAGACTGTGTCCTTGAATTCTGAGAGTGCCTCTTTCTTGCTTGGATGGAGAATATAGGGCAGTGTGTGTGTAGAAGCTAGTTGATGGGTACAAATGTAAAGTTCACATTTGTTGCGCTGTCGACTTTTACCCATTGTCCTACCCCTTACTGGTATATGGCTCTTGCAAAGCTGCTTAGAAGGGCATTTGGCCCTTCGTCTTAAAAATGTTCCCCACTATGGCAGTGCAGGCACAGTTGGGTAGGGGAGAGAGTTGGCAAAGCTAAAGCAGAGAATTTGTCACAACTTATTCCTCGCTGTACAGTGGTACCTCGGGTTACAGACGCTTCAGGTTACAGACTCCACTAACCCAGAAATGGTACCTTGGGTTAAGAACTTTGCTTCAGGATGAGAACAGAAATCGCGCGGCGGCAGCAGCAGCAGGAGGCCCCATTAGCTAAAGTGGTACCTCAGGTTAAGAACAGTTTCAGGTTAAGAACGGACCTCCGGAACGAATTAAGTACATAACCAGAGGTACCACTGTATGTGAACAGATAGATGGGAGACTTCAGTGAGTCTTTGCCCCAGAAACAGCTCTGCATGCAGGCATATCCTAGGACCCTTTGCATGTGGATTTGAAGTATTAATGGTAGCTAGGCCAGAGATGGTTCAGCCCTTGTGAGTGTGAACCCCTGCTTGGGAGGTTTTCTGACTAGATAATCACTTTTTAGAAGCAGTGTTTTAATAAGATAGTTTATGCTACTGAGCAGCTCATTCCACATTCCTAAAATGAGATTAACACCCTCCTGCACCGTAACTCTTTAATAGTCTCCAGTTGCATAGTCCTCAAGTCTTTCAAACCACAAAAGACATACTATATAAATAATAGCTGTGCTTTTAGCACCATCTAGTGGTATTTTATTTATATTTTCTCTCATGCTCAGTGTTCTTCCCCCTATTCTTCCACCTTACCAAGGACACAAATTAATAAAAACAAGCAAATAAGTTACAAGTCAGAACTACACCATTACATAGCTGCTAGGATCTGATACAAGAAGAGGTGTGGGATGGTGGCAAGTCCCCCCTCCTTGCACCAATATCCTTGGTGACACTACTTTGGGACCTCCTCAGATTTATTCAGCATTTGGGATTATATCTAGGGTGAGTCCAACTTATTCCACCTACCAAGTGTAGAAGGTAAGGAGGCCCCACCACGTATTTGAATTTGAGGTTTTTCTAGGTAATCTGGTGGTTGCCTTTTACGACACTGAAGGAAGCAGAGAAAGAGGGAGGGGAGGGAGTACATAAGCCTGAAGCCCATGACCAGGCTCAGAAATTTACCTCATAGAATCATAAATGCAGGAATATGCAGCTGTCCCTTACAGGAATCGAACCTGCAACCACGCTCTAACCAACTCAGCTATCCACTGCCTTATGCACTGCCCTTAGTTTTGCCAAAATGCCAGATAATAAGCAACACAAGAACCATACAACACAAGAACCTTGAGTAGAATATCGGAACAAGCAGTTGAAGCATTAAACTGGACAGCCAACTGTACTTATAAAAAGGTAAAGGTACCCCTGCCCGTATGGGCCAGTCTTGACAGACTCTGGGGTTGTGCGCCCATCTCACTTAAGAGGCCAGGGGCCAGCGCTGTCCGGAGACACTTCCGGGTCACGTGGCCAGTGTGACATCGCTGCTCTGGCCAGAGCCAGAGCCGCACACGGAAACGCCGATTACCTTCCCGCTGGTAAGCGGTCCCTATTTATCTACTTGCACCCGGAGGTGCTTTCGAACTGCTAGGTTGGCAGGCGCTGGGACCGAGCAGCGGGAGCGCACCCCGCCGCAGGGATTCGAACCGCCGACCTTTCGATCGGCAAGCCCTAGGCGCTGAGGCTTTAACCCACAGCGCCACCTGCGTCCCTCATAACTGTACTTATAGTCAGGTAGAAAGGGGTTACCTGCCAGGAATCACACTCTGCATTTCTAGCCAGGCTTAAGACTGGTGCTTTAACTTCCAGCAACCTCCCTCTTTGTACTCCTGGGGCTAAAGGAAGTAGGATAGGATAAGTTTTGTATTGCGTCTCAAATTCCAAGCAGGTTAACATATGTTCAATGGCTACTAGTCATTATGGCTATGTATTACCTCCACTTGCGGAGGCGATGTGCCTTTGGATACTAGTTGCTGGAGAATGGGAGATTGCTTGTTGCATGAATTCCCCCCAGGATTCCTACAAGCATTTGGTTGGCCAATGTGAGGACATAATGTTGGAGGAAATGGCCACTGGCCTGACCATCAGGCTCCTCTTTTGTTCTCATGACTACACAGGCCTTCAGTCTGATGCAGCAGGACTCTTCTTCTGTTCTAAATGTTGCATTTAGACAAACTGATAATACTGCTTAATTGTATTCAGTCCTCACATATTTGTAAGGTGGCATACATAGAGAGGGTTTGTTTTCTTCCTTTGTGGTTATCCTAGGCAATTCCGGCCTACAAAAGGTGGTTAAAAGATAGAGACAAACTCAGTGCTAAGGAAGTTCAGCCTTCTTTGAGGTATAGTAAGGCAACAGTCCAGCTGCCTTCCCTCAAACATCCTAGAATTTAATGCTGAACACTTTGGTTCATATGTTCAGCCAATGCTGCAATTACTCAAGTACCTTGCTGAACAGCTGCATCACCTCTATCTATATTTTGCTACTCTAATAGCTGTATGAGGCAGCAAGGCTTGTTCTTCTATATGCTTGCTTATTTTATTTTTAACTACACCAGCTTCACCATGTTAAGCCAACTGACCTGTATTTCCCAGCATCCCCCCTTCGTCCCTTTTTAAAAAATTGGTACTACATTGGCTACTTTCCAGTCCTCAGGTATGGAGGATGATCTGACGATTACATATTTATGTTAGAAAATCAGCCATTTCACTTGTGAGTTATTTGACAACTCTCAGGTAGATGCCATCCAGATACAGTGATTTGCCTGTCTTTATTTTGTCTATTAGATCTAGAACTTCATTTCCCATTAGTTCTCAGTTCCTGTTTTGTTCAGATTTTTTCAGTAAACCTTTACCAGGATTTTCACTCTGGACTGCAGCTGCATTATTGATGTGTCTCTGCTAACGGGTGCAATATACATTTCCCTAGATATCCTTTCCTTTTTGAAGTTTACTCTTTGGGTCTTCCATTATCAAAGTAGCCAGTCTCGCAAGAGCTGTGAGAGACTGCAAATTCAACAGTACAAGATCTGTGGTGCCAGGAAAAGAGTGTAAGGAATACTCTTGCTTTTTGCCTACTGAGCAGTTAATGGTGTGCATCAGTTAATGTGCAAACCATTCTGGCTCTTACAAATAGGAGGAGAGGATGCTTAAATATCATTCAGGTGGGCTGTAATTGCCTTTGTTTCACAGAACGTTGCAAAAAACACCAGGAAGTAAAGGTTGGATATTGAAAGCCTAGCGATAAAGGCCTTAAATGAGTTTGCATGCCGA
Source organism: Podarcis cretensis (assembly GCF_951804945.1). Taxonomy (NCBI): domain Eukaryota; kingdom Metazoa; phylum Chordata; class Lepidosauria; order Squamata; family Lacertidae; genus Podarcis; species Podarcis cretensis. The sequence continues at coordinate 68,221,341 of NC_137170.1, read as the reverse complement.
GTGAAAAATGACAGGTGTCTGGAATACCTCTTAGAAGGATCTTTAGCGCAGTCCATTTTGCTGGTGAAGTCTTTAGGCTGCAATAACGCAGCTTCTTCCAAGGAGGAAAAATGAAAGTGTACATTTGCTCTCAGCAGTTATTAAAGTGGAAATGTGATGGCATTATCTGAACACTCATCAAAGGTCAAGGGAATTAAATTGGCATAAGTTAACTCCTCCCCCACCCCCGCTCTCTATTGCATGTGACTCCGACAGGGTTTATCTTCCTTTTCTGAGCTATTCCTAATAGCATCATACAGGGACCACTGCTTTATTTCTAGAAAAGAGTTGCTGGAGCTTGTCTCTTTAGAAATGTTACCCTCTGATTCAAACACACTTCTTCCTAAGCCCAGGAGAGCAAGTTCTACTATGTTTGATGACTATTTCCTAGCACCTTTTCCCTAGCCATTTCCGTTTTGTAGGGCCTGAAAAGCAGAGACTTGGCTGCACAGTCCAAAATCAAAATTAAGTGTATGTTTTCCCACCAAAACCTCACTTCCTGACATAGACAATAGAATGGCCCCAGTAACTTACACCTTCAGGTGACCACAAAGTGCTCTTTATTCCCTATGGTTTCGATCTTTTCAAAACCTGATAAATGCTACATTAGAAGTACCATAAGCCCTACTTTGAAAGTCAATGAAACAGGAACCACTTTTTTTTGTAAGACAAGCCCAAGATAATTTCTTTCCTGGGGTGGACTTTGGTAATCTTTGTTATATGGTGCCCTATGTGAGGCCAAAATTGGGTCCCCCCAAATGGATCTTCTCATTATGGATCTTCTCAGTTTTGCACCCCCTTGTTTTGACAACCTGAGTAGGGGTACCTCCCACACTGTCCTAAATACAGAGCTGGTCTTTTCTTTGTGTGTCTGGAAAGCAGCCTTCTAGAACCACCTCTTTCTTTCGTGATGTCTTCATCAACACTTTTTAACTTTTTATCCTTATACATCAAGACTTACCCATGTTTGTGCGTGCCTTCAAAAACAGTTTCTTCCTCTCTGTTCTGTGTTTCTGATCATCAGCCCCCAACATGTGCCAGTTCTTGTGGCTCCTAGAAGCTGTCAGCATGCAACAGTGGCCAGTGTCTGGGAATGGCTTCAACTGGCCTGCTAAATCAGGTGAGGATAGTCAACAGGTCTCAAACCCTCAGTGCGTTAGGGACTCCCCCTGCATGTGAAGACAGGCTCCAGCAGTTGAGTGGATGAGACCAATAGTGGGTCCAACAGTCAAGAAGCCGGTTTTTGCACGTACTGTAGGGGAAAGTGAGAGGCAGATGGAGCTTGTGAACCTGGGAAGGTAACCCATTTAGGAGAAGGAAAACTCTGATCCTAAACTCCCACTGCTCTGTGGGATATCTTTAGGAGAATAAAAGGCTAAATCCAGAGTGGGAATCCAGAGCCTTTTAGGTTGAATGGTGCCTTGTAAGCTTCCTTCATGCAGCCAAGCTGCTGCCAAACGTGTTGCTTTCCTTTCCTTTGGGCCACATCAATGAGTCTGAGAGGGGGCTATTGTCGTCTGGGCAGCCCAGGACCTCCATACACACTGCCCAGGCTTGCACCCTGGGTAGGTCACTTTGGTACTGCTAATGCTGTGGTTTGACCCCTGGAGGCACAGTCCATTGTTTCTGAAGACAGACAGATGCCAACGACATTTATCTACTTGTACCATTAAACTCAAACAAACAAGTGATGTTGTTTTCATAGTAAAGATGTCTTTATTCCAAAATAATAATGTGTTAGCCAGACAACTACATACAAAACATCTACACAAGACTTTGGTAAGAAATATATCCATGACAGCTTTCTCAGAAATTCCATAGTGAACCAAAAAAAACCAACAACAAAGAAAACATAAAAACAAAAAGGCCTTTTTTGTTTTTTAAAAAAACCAAGTTGCTTTTATTAAAACCTATTGTACATATAAGCCCCCTAACATTTCTGTTTCATTGCTTGTAAAGTTTCTACAGATTATGTAAGAAAATAAAATACAGAGAATGTTAATAAATGGTAAGTGAGGTGTATAAAATTCCAAGATCTATACCTGTGCTTTTGGTTCCAGAGTGTGCAACAGGCATGAATTATTGTACAAGATAAGAAGTGTGGTCTATTATTGGTTGATTTGCAACAAATATTACACTACTAGAAGGTTTACAGTAACTTTGCAATAATGCTATGCATTCTGTGTCACTTTGGGATTCATTTCTGTAATAGAAAAATCAAGCTTAAGAGTCTCTACCAAGCTAAAGTCAGGTGTGATTAACAGCACAATCATACACATCTCTAGCCAGAAGTCTCATGACTTCAGTGGACTTACTCCCAGGTTAAGTGTGTATAGCATTACAGTCTTAGTCCCATTAAAATCAATGGAACAAGGTAGCCACAATTAAATTTCCACTAAAAGTGATTAGCTGGATTGGGGCCGTTCTGTTTTTCATTCATTTTTTTGTTTCATTTTTTTTAAAAAAAACCCATTATCATTATTACAAAACACATTGATTCCCACCACTATTTGGATCAAATTAGAAGAAATTTGTCAACGTGGACTGAGACAGCTATATTATCAGATGATTGTCTGAAAATTGTCTTCAGCTGCAAGCTCTTTCATGCTTTCGAATCACAATCCTTTGAAAAGTCAGCCAACCAAGCAAAATACTATTAGATATTAAAGAAATTACAAGCAACTACACAGAGCTGCAGCTGTGTCAATCAAGTACTGGGGACAGTGAAAGTCAAATCATTAAGTTCATGGAAATTCTTACTTAGTTCAGTAGAGCCAGCACTCTTTCTGGGACAATTACTAGCAGTTAATACAAGCACAGCGTAGAAGAATCAAAAACATTTTAATGCAGGGTGTTTTTTTGTTTTTTTTTTTGCAAGTAAATGCAACTGGGCATACTCCAGCGGTTACATATTTCATGCATATTTTGACTGAATAAGTATATAATGTGAGGAAGTTAATGCATAATTCATTGAAGCAAAACATAATTGAATCTTAGATATCTGAAAACCAGAGACACAAAATTTAGCATCAGCCTAATCTCGTGCATTAACTCATAAGGGTGCTTGTCCTTTCAAGACATTTTGGCTCGGTGCCTGTGCTGAAGGCCCTCCTGAATTTTCCCTGGTTCTTCCCTTCCTTGCCCATTGGCCCTCAGTTGCTTTGTGTGGCTTTGCACTGGAAGTGACTGGCTACTCAGTGCAAATGGTACATGAGAAGACACTCACAACCACAATGAACTAAGTGTGAAGATGGTGTGTCTCTGGGTCTTGAGTATAGAGACAAGGATGGAAAAGGCTTATGAGAAGGAATATAGTGAGGATTTGGGAGGCGAGGTGCACTTTAGCTCTAGAAAAAGAACACTGCCAACCTTTTGAGATTACGTTAACTTTTCTGATGAGGCATTCAATGAAAGGACATATATTTATCTTGAATAAAGGACCTCTTTCAAAGTGGCTATGGTGACTGTAGTAAAAAAGCTAAGAGCTCCTCAGATTTCTGCTTGGTTAGCAATCCCACAGACACCCAAATGGCAGACAGGCTGATGAGTCAAAAGTAGTTGATTCTGAAATAATGTTTGGATTATACATAGAAAAGTGATGTTATTTCTAGCTGACCACACATGTCTTCTGAGGTGAATCCTTTCTGGAATAGTTACAAATGAGACCTTTTAAGTTTCCATGTATAATGAGCCCGTGGTACCCTTTCAAAAAGACACCCCGAGTGCACCAAATATTATGTTGGAAGAGGTGTTTACATTTTCCCAGAGCTCAGCGGTCAGTCTTAGGTGAATCTCTCTGTGTCAAAAACAATAAAATGTGTTTTTTTTCCCTTAGGGTGCCAACACACTGTGCTGCTGTTTATAAATGCTGCAGCTCTGAAAGGGGTACAAGATGATTAATGTCAGCAGCTACATGACAAATTGAAAATGAAAACCTTGTGGAATTTTGGAGCTGTGTGTAGAATTCATTCCTTTTCTGCAATAGTTGGAGGTCCCTTACCTCTAGACGGCTGGTGGCATCACCCTGCACGTTATTTCATTCTGAGACCACTGCCTGCAACAATATCATTATAGTTTTGGGGACTCTCTAATTTGACTCAGTCCCTTTTGGACTCAGTCCTTGTACAGGATTACGTTTGGCATAGAGAACTGAAGAGAATGCAGAAGGATGCCCTCCTTTTTATACTGTGGTTTTTAACTGCTGGTGATTTACAGAACACTCTACTATATTACCTGAATCTTTCTCTACACCTCTTGACATTCCAGGGAAACTCACTGATGCCTTATCTTTCGGAAATGTTTACAGCCTCATGACCAGATGAGCCACACTGGCAAAATGACATTGCATGCATGCTTCTGCCCTCTCCCACACTAATCCCACATTCCTCTGCACGCAAGATGCATACAGACTTCGTTAATACTGGGAGTAATTTGCCCACTACATCAAAATGTTACTAATAATCCATGCACTTGTTCATTATTGTGTTAGACTTGAGCTTGCGCCTTAAAATTATTTATATAACCTCTAGAGTTTTTTGTTACCTTCTTCACTGTTGTATCAAAATTTCTGAAGCTTTGGCAATTGAAAGTGGAAACACATGAACATACAAGGTATTTCTGTAAAGGTACGTAGAGAATGGCTGGCATTTTCAGCATTTTTTCCTAGTTTGGATTTTTGCACACAAGTTGTGTTCTCCACAATTATACTGGCTATATTAGGGGCAGGTAACTGAATCCCTATCCTTTGGGCCCAGGTTGCAGCTACACCTTGGCTCTTAAAAGTTCAGCCCTTCCCTACTTTTCTGCCATGGCACACGCCAGCCAATATTGGGTTTTATGAGAGAGATGGTGAAGGATTAATTCAAGGCATTTGCCTTGCCTGTTACAGTATGCCATAGCTGTGTCTGTGATGTAGTCCTACATTTTAGACAGAAATGCAGGTGCTTTCTGCTTCATCCATGGGTGTCCCTAAGGATCTGCTTACTGACCCCAGCCCCCCTTTCAATGGTACTTACTCCACTGTCCAGCTTCCTATTGAAGCTGTACTTTTTGTTTTTATACTAATATATAATACCAGCACCACCAAAACTGTCTCTCAAGACAGTTGCTTTCTTCTGAAAATATATGCCAAAAATAAGGCAGCCATTACTGGAAAGCTAGTAAGAGAATGAGGAGAAACAAACATATGATATATGCTGCCTGTGACAATTACATCAGGGTAACAATACCTTTGCCAGGTGATGGAGAGACAAAAATGGAAGCTTTGTGACTGAAACCAGCAAAAGCAGCTTTGGGAGTGATGTGGAGAAGCTTCTTCCCCTTCTTCCTTCTTGGAATTACTTGGTAGAGCAAGGTTTGAAGCTCTGATGCTGAGGACCTTCACCTCTGCAGCAGGCTTCTAAACAACACCTTGTATATTTATGTTAGCCCAACTCTTAGAAGGCAATGGCTTCTCCCGAAACCACTGAGATCTGTTTGGATAAGGATAATCTCCATATCAGAGATGAGTGAGGCTGGCTAGGATTGATGGAGTGCAGCAACATCTGGAGTGCCGCAGGTTCCCCATCCCTGATGCAATTGAGTGCCTGCTTCCCTGTATCTTACCACTTAGCACTTGTGGCATTTCAGATGCTGCTGGACTCCAGTTCCCATCAACCCCCTAGCCAGAATGGCCAAAGCTTGAGGGATGATCAGAGCTGTAGCCCCACAACTTCTGGCAGTCACAGGTTCCTGTCTGGTGGTCACAGGATGTCCTGACATAACATCTGACATGGCAAATGTGAATAGTGTTCTTACTTAGAAGCAGCCCAACAGTTAATTTGTGGCCTTCAGACAAAAAGTGTTACCATTTGTTCTATTCGCATGTGAACAGTTTAAATTGGCTTTCCCTTCTGAAAGTGGGAAGGAAGAAAATATGCTTTATTTTGTAGTGGTCCCTACCAAAGGAAAAAGAAATGTCTCACAGGATTGCTATAAATACAAATTTAAAAAGATAACTATGCACCTGAAGTATTATTGAACCAGCATTATTGAAGAAATTCCTTGGCACAGTTGTGTAATCACAGAGGCACTGCTTTGAGTATTTTGAAACTGGATCCAAATAGGTATTTATGTTTGCAATGTAATTTATGCATGCATCCTGTGTATTTACAGGTAATATTTCTATGATTATGGTATGTCCACACAGAGATGTCTATAATTTCAAAGTTATTAGGAGTTCACAATGACTTCACTATTTTTATGCATTAAGGGCTAGCTGGAGCATCAAGGAGCCACTCTCAGCATACATTTGTGAGGAAATATTTATAAAATATATCTCTTGCACCAGCAAGACTAATAAGCAAACCACACTGCAAAAATGAAAACTAATATACACAATTTATATCTTCTTTAAAAAAAAAATCAAATCAAGGTTGATTTTACATTTAGCTCAGAGTGCATTATTTGAAAGACTCGGGTTTTGCTAACACGGATGAACATTGCAGGCTCTTAATTCCTTCTTGTCTTTGCAACTAGTAAACTGAGTGCTTTTGAATCTCTTCTTGACTGTCATGAACCTTTCCTGGATTCCACCCCCACACAGTTTGGTACATTCTGACCAAGCAGTCCATGGCTTCATCTTACAACCTAAAATTAAAACAAAATAAAAGCATGAAGGTCAATACTTTGTGTGAAAATTCTCTCTTCTGTACACTTGTTTTGATTTCTGTTCTTAACTTCAAGCTTTTAAAATATCATGGTTAGATATATAAATAATTCCACAGATCATTCGGCATGTTACCTTGAGAAATAGTTTATACTTTTAGAAATTCCTCGTGAATATCTGTGGCTCATGAGTCTATCTCAACTGCCACATCCACACAATGGATCTTCTGAGTGGCAGGTGTTGCCCATGTGAATAGGCTGCTCTTACGAATGCACAAGGGACTGCAGTAGCCCTACCTAGTACATTAACTGGGCCCCTTCTATTAAATAGATAGGACGAATGACAAACAGAAGCAGAGGATCGAGGCTATGGAATGTGCTCCCATTCTACATTTCGGAAAAGGTGCTTGTAGCCAGCTAAGTTTTATTCAGAGTAGACCCTTCAAAACTAACGGTCCTAAGTTTGACATGACTTGAAAAATCAATGGATCTTTCTGAGCTTAGTATGTGTTTTATTCTGTTTTGTGTTTATTCTGAAATTGGTTTAAATCATGTTGTATTTTCTTTATAATTTGGGGGGGGGTGTTGTGTGTTAATCATTCCTGTGATCTCTGGGGACCAGTTCAGAATCTATAAATGACTCAGGAATAAATAAACAAACTAGCATTGTAGTCTAGGGTTGTGCGCCTGTTTGCTCCTCTTTTAACCAGTTTTTGGTGGCACAACAGTTCCAAGCAACGTCTACAACACATACCTGGAAATTGCTCACCATCTACATCTTCTTTTGCCTGCTCACTTCTCCTTTTTTCACGAGGCTCTTTCCACCGCCGTTTCTCAATATTGGGATTTCTCAAGCATTTCCTTATCCGGCATTTTTTACGCTGTACAGTTTCTGGGCACGAAGCTCCTCCAAACTGGGGTTCCATTTTGATCATCCTTGTCCTGATCATATGACCTTTCCCACAAGATTTGTTGCATTCTGACCACTGAGACCACTCTGTTAACTCACAGTCAATGGCTACACAGACAGAACAAGAAAGGCTGCCATGAGCATCAAGCTACGCAAACAAATGAAGTTATTGAACAATGTCAATATGCTCTGATAGTGGCAACAAAAAGCAGGAAAATTCCCTGATGGTCTCAGAGCAAATTTTATAGCAGCTCTCTGCACTCTGGTGTCCTACAGATGCCAGTGGACTACAACTCCCATCATCCCTAGTCATGCTAGCTTAGGAGCACCAACTTGGGGAAGGCTGTTTTATAGCAACACAGAACCTAGATCATCTTCTTATAATTATGTTTTGAGAATAAGCTCAAATTACTCCACTGGGGACTTACTCTCCATCTGTGGTGGCCTTTCATTGGCCAGGCAGAAATGAATATGGAAGCGGTGAAATGCTCGTCTTTAGAGCACACAGACCCAGAGGCTGTTTTTGCACCACTTCAGACAACATTCACATTCTGTTCCTTTCACAGACACAGAGATGCCTGGGAATCACAGGGATTCCCAACAAGGCACTGTTATTCTCTCCCCCTACACTCTTTTCCTCTACTTCCCACTGTAATGAACCAACCCATTACCTTGAACTCATTCATGCCTCCTATGGCAGAATCCAGTGGCACTCTCCTCCTCAGAGCCCCAGCATGCAGGCTACTTGGATGCCTAGTGAGAATAACCTGGATCTTTGGAAGGGTAAAATCTTTTCAAAGAATTTAAGTGGCACTTGGCTCTATAATGGAACACTCTTGTGGGTGGGCAGAGTTAGGAGACCAGAAGTGGGAGCAAGGTTGGGGAGCCGAAACAGAAAGATCCTGCAGTCATCACCATTTGAAAGCTGGGATGATCTAGCAGTTAAAAGTATGAGCTATCTTTTGGGAAGTCTCGAGTTCAGGGTGGGGAATCTTTTTGGCTCCATGGGTCAAATCTGACAGGGGGTGGGGCTGCCCATCTGTCAACCATCTGACAACAGAACGAGTCAGGGGCTTGGGCACTTTTGAAGCCTTGAATTTGGGATGTCAAAACACCAGGTGCAGCTGATCCAGAAAGCTTCATTTCTACCGTTGATCAGCACGTGGGCAGTAGAACCGAAGCCTGCTTTCTGCAGGCATCAGGTGTGTGATAGAACTAGCAGTAGTTCTGCATCACCATTGCAAACACTTTTCAGCAGCAAGGAAGGCCTTTCATAGGCTCTCCAACACTGACACAGAAGAAATCATTCTCTGTGATCTCTGCAATAGAATTAGGCATCCTACCCTTGTGTCAGGAGCTGCTGATATCTGTGCCCTGTGTGGTGACAGCTTCTAAAGTGACAGCTTATAAGCAAAGTATCTTCAAGCCTTGGATTGACTCTGCCCACTCAGCCAAGCCTTAATCAAGCAACAAGGTCTTCTTGAGCAGGGCAGTCTTTAGCATGTGAGCCGCTGGGGTGCGAAGATCTGCCCAGCACCCCCAAAGTTTTTTGTTGACCTTTTTTTAGGGGGGGCAAACTCAAGGTTCCCTTTTTTGGGAAGGGGGAATCACTCACCTGTAACAACAATGCAGCAAAAAAACCTGCTTTTGTTTCCTGACTCGTCGGAAATATATGATGCTACAGAGCAATGGAGGAGGGGGGGTGGGGACTTCTGCTCTATTGCTTTTCACTGCTGCAAATCAAGAGGGACTGGTGTACAGTGGGTATACATTTGGCGCCCCCCCCCCCCAGAATTCAGCACCCGGGTGCACCACACCCCTTGCACCCCTTGGTAAAGACCACCCTGTTCTTCAGCTCTCTAGCTCTTGTTATTTGGTACTGATTTCTGCCTTGCTCCTTGATTTCCGCCTTCTCATTTGTCCTTTGGGCCTGACTTACATCTTTGTCCCAGATCTCCATGTTCCCACTTCCTTGCCCATGTCAGTCTGCTTGTCGATGACCCTGCCCTGACAGCTTGTGTGGAAATGGTGCTTTGGCAATGCGTGTGTAGCTGTGCATCACCCCTCTTGACTCAAGGCTATGATCAGGTTAGGAGTAGCACTTTGTCAAAGCAAGCAGAATGACCAAATTTCTGGCCAAGCAGCATGCTGAATAGGAAAGAAGGGGAAGGAAAACGGCAACCTGGCCTTCAGACTCCAGACATCGGTACTTACGGCACTCGGGCAGCATGCACTTTTCTACTTGCTCCAGCTCCTCATTGCAGTCTCCAAGCTCTGCTGCAGATTTCAGCATTCTCTGTCGGGTCCTCATCCCCTTCCCACATGTTACACTGCAGTCACTCCATTCAGACCAAGGAGACAGCATACAGGGAATGGTATCTAGTGCAAAGGATAAAGATTGACTAGCTCACAGTCAGGGTTTAATTTCAAAGTGTTGTCCAGCCATTTGGAAAAAGCTGGGGGACAGAGCCACTTGGTAAAGACAGGATTGGTACTGTGGGAGGATCTTGCAATGGAGGAGGACCCTTGTTGGCTCAAATCCATATTGACTACCAGGGTGCAAACACTAGTGACCCCCATCACCCCATCTTTGTCACCTGTGGGGCAAATGAGAAATTGCAATCAGCTCCCCCAGTCTCTCTTTATTCCATCTTGTGGGCAGTCTTTCCTCTCTCTGAATTGGCTCAGGGCTGAATTGGCTCAGGGGACAGAGTTAACCCATCTCCCCTGTGCTATTTCTCCAATTTAAATGGCAGCTGCTTTTGCCAAGAAGCTCAGTTCAACTGGAACTCTACATGTGCCCTGAGAAAACTGGCACAGCATGGTATGTTTACTCTACAATGCAGCTTCAGTAAGGAGGAGATGAAGCAAGATACCTTTGTAGATACTTATACATTGATTTAGGGGCCCCAAGATTAGCGTCCCCCCAAAAAAAAGCTTTTAAAAAATCCTTTTGGATAGTTTGGTGCCCCCAGATGCTAATAGTGTTAGATCAATGAAGATGCATCTATGGCTCTTTGTTGTGATTTTGAATGTATTTCATGAAACCTGAAATGATTATTTTTCTAAAGTCAGGTCAAATGAATTCATTCACCCATGCTAGAATGTGGTATTTGTTAGGGCTTCTTGAAGGAAATTGTTACATGTGCCAATGAGAAAATGTACCAAGAGAACGGGGTGAGGAAAATCCAGGAATAATTCAGTCAAGAGAGTGAACTGGGGAGAACAAAGTCCAGAGTTAAAGTGACACTGGCTAGGCAGGGAATGGAGCCTGAGACAATGGATATTTTCACACCTCGTAAAGTCAGGTCAGCATCAGTTCACACCACTACGGTTTCCTGGGGCTGGTTTCATGATGTGTAAAAACAGTAAACAAGGGTGACTGGCATGATGGGGGTGGCACACAGCTGCTTGCACTCCCTGATGATTTTTATAGCCTGGAGATGGCTAGTCCTCCAGCCACCCAATGGTGCTGTTTATTCTTTTACAAGACTTGAATTCAATCCATTGAGACCTCACATTAGACTGATTTATGGGTGATTTCATAACATGCAAAGGTTCACTGGACTGAGTACATAAATCACAGTGACAGGAGAGGCTTGAGAGATACTAATTAATGTTAGCCTCAGAGCCATTTTGTACATTACGTATTAGCGTGTGCCTGTACATACTTAAGAATAAGAATTTGAAGGCTATATTCTGCAGCATATGTTTAATGCATGCTTATTCTGCGTGGAGCTCTCCTTTAGAATGAGTCTTCAGGCCAATGTTGTATGAAATGGTCCATACATGGGGAAATGCAATTTTGTATCTAGTGAACTGATTTATGGTCCCATTAATATATGCACGAGAGCCAGCCAAAACCTATAAAACAGGCAGGAGCAGTCCTATAGATCTATAGCTAATGGGGGTTTTTTTATATACCGTAGTCAGATGAACATAACTGAGATGAATATTGATTCTACAAGGTGAATAATTTTGGCCGCAGAAGAAATCAGAAGCAAATGGTTTTCCAAAATAGAGATCTGGAAGGCTATTTCAAATCAGTACCTTACCCCTGCAGATCCTGCTCATGTGAACCTCCTCATCTGTTCAGCCTATTCCTTATCTGTTTCAGGGGAATCTGGGGGTTATTTTTGCCTATCAGTCTCATCCTTCTGGCCAGTTCCCCTTGCCCTCATTTCTCTGGATCCCTCCATATTTCAGCCCTGTTGCCCTGGGCCTGACTTCTTCATTATAAAGGTTGTTGACCCTTCTATCTGCCCTGCCCTAGTCTAAGATTAGAGGGCAGGTATAAAAATGCAGCAGAATGGGGTAGTGGAGTTGGTTGCACCACTTCAGGCTTAACAGGTGGCACTGTGGGTCAAACACCCTGGAGTTGCTGGCTCCAGCTGAAGCATTCAAACCACAGCCCATAATCTTCCTGGCCTAGGAAATTATCTGAAGATAAAAAGGTAAAGGTAAAGGTACCCCTGCCTGTACGGGCCAGTCTTGACAGACTCTGGGGTTGTGCGCCCATCTCACTTAAGAGGCCAGGGGCCAGCGCTGTCCGGAGACACTTCCGGGTCACGTGGCCAGCGTGACAACGCTGCTCTGGCCAGAGCCAGAGCCGCACACGGAAACGCCGTTTACCTTCCCGCTGGTAAGCGGTCCCTATTTATCTACTTGCACCCGGAGGTGCTTTCGAACTGCTAGGTTGGCAGACGCTGGGACCGAGCAGCGGGAGCGCACCCCGCCGCAGGGATTCGAACCGCCGACCTTTCGATCGGCAAGCCCTAGGCGCTGAGGCTTTAACCCACAGCGCCACCTGCGTCCCTATCTGAATATCTGCGTTCACTATCTGAAGATAGTGATGTAGAAAAAGAATGCCTAGATTAAGAATATCCAGCATACGTCGTGTTACATACTTGACTTCAAATCTGAGTTAAAGCGGTATATTTTACTTAAGTGCACTCTATAATCATATGCCAACTCCCTGCTAATACTATTAAAGGTAGCTTTGCCGAAATGAATCACATAACTTTCCATCTGAAACAAGTGCTCTTTTGTGCAGCCCAAGAAAAGAGAGACGAAGTCAATAATGGCAGGTTTTGCATTTGAAGCTTTAAAGCTGCCAAACAAATGGGATTAATCATCAAAAGACAAAGGAATTTTGTAGGATGTTGCAATAGCTATTTAAAGTAGTTTAGACTTTAGAGAAAAGAGAAAGCGCATCCCCAGTAACAAGGCCACTTGGGATGCTGAAGTCTTTGCAAATCCTTATGCAAAAGGACCTGGACTAACATGTAGGGCAGATGTTAGCCATCTGCTGAGTTTGAACCTCTCTGAATATTGTGACACAGTATGCATTTAATACATAATTTGAAGATGGGGTGTGTGTCACAGTTTAAATACATACGTTTTAAGAGAATTGTTTTCATAATTTTTAATATGCAGTTTGAGATTATCTTTTAATATTGAAGATTAATGTGGAAATGAGATAGAATTATGGGTAAAAATATGTCAAAGGGGCACGTACCCCAAACAGGCCAGTTCATCCCTCCCTAATTTAAGGCCACATGCCCTATGCAACATGGCTACGCGAGAAGCATCAGCTCAGTTGCCTGCCCAGTGAGGGTGCATTCTTTCTTCCACCTGCAAATTTGCTTGTCTCTGAGTATAACAAGCTGTGGTTGAGCCACATCTCAAGGCAGGGAGACATGCCACTTTCCCACACAGTGATTGGGTGAATCTCAGATACTTACGGCATTCGGGCATCATGCATTTCTCGGCTTCCGTGGTTTCTGCCTTGCACATGGATCCGTCTGCTGGGGTCATCTTGATCATCCGGTGCCGTTTCTTCATTCCCATCCCACAGCTGGCACTGCATTCATCCCACTCCCCCCATTCCGTCACCAGGCAGGTGCTAGGAGCTATTGATAACAATAGGCAGAAAGAAGATCAGTCTACTGGCACTTGTTTAATAGAGGGATCACAGGCAGCTCTTATGCTGATTCAGCGAGGTAGGCTAAATCAAATACTTACAGCACTCCTCATTCACAATGCACTTCTCGGTCTCTTCTGTGGGTACTTTGCATATAGAGCCATCGTCGGGGAACTGCTTCACATATCTTTCTCTCGACCGCATGCCCATTCCACAAGAGACGCTGCAGGGGGACCACGTTATCCACTCGGACATCATACATGTGGAGCCATCTAAAATATAGAATACAATTGCCATTTCTTTTCTAAGTCTCACCTGGATGTGGGGTGGGTGGGAAGAGAAGTATACTTTTACCTCAACCCCCCCCCTTCTTCTCTTTCCTACCTTCATCACTGCAGCCTGGGCCCATGCATGGCTGAAAGTCCTGCGTTTCTGGGCAAGGCACACTGAGGTCAAGTTGAGCTTTGAGCATCCTCTGCCTCATACGCTTGCCCTTTTCACACGTGGAAGAGCTACAGGCTGACCATGGGGACCAGTTGGAATAGATGCAGGTTTCTGGAGTGTCATCTAAAAGAAAAAAGCAAAAAGAAACAGTTACTCGCATGGTGCATAATAATTACGCTATGGAACTCACTGCCATAGGATATTAAGACAGTCACAACCATCACAAATGACTTTCCATAGGACAAACAAGCCTAGGGATGAATTCCACCGATACTCCCGTTTATCTAGTGTGCCTTCTGTTTTCTTCATCTTCTCATATCTCGTTCATTTCTGAACACTTCTTGCCATAGGCTATCTGGCTTTCTCAGCTATGTACACAGGTGCTCACAGAGCATCTTAGACAAGCCGCTCAAATTATTTTGCATGCAAACACACACACGTTTTCAGTGTAACATTGCCAGCCAATCAAACTATCCTGCTCAAATAGGTCAAGGGGTTTTAAAAACAAAAACAAAACTCTTCTACGTGCCTCCTAATGCGATATCATTTCACTGGGTATGCCAGGGATTGAAGCTGGTACTTTCTGCAGGAAGAAATGAGGTGCATCTCTACAAAGCATCCTTCCATATGGAATGACAGCCATGCTCTTTTCTACCAGTTTTTGAGTTGCCTGGTGTGCCATGTTGCTCACTTATTCTGCATGTCAGTTCACAGCTTTGAAGACAACTAGAAGACTGCATAAAGAAGCATATTAAGTGGCTATTCCGCAGTAATGGATAAGCCAGAAAATCTTCCAGTAGAATTTAATGAAAAATCTTCCTGTTTAGTCTGCCTTTCAGCAGCTATTTCCTGTTATGCTGCTCCATACTCCAAACAGTACAGGACAAGTCAGCAGTTGCAGCATGGTGCTAAAGAAGATGGGAGGGCCGGAATTTCACTTCATTTATTTCTTGATTGAAGTGTTTATAATCCACACTTTATCAAAAGTATAACAAGGCAGTATGCAAGATTATAATAAATTCAGTAAAAGCACCAGTGAAAATATCATTAGGAACATCAGTTGATTGAAAAAGAAAATCAGATTCCCAAGGCTAGTCTTTACAAGACATTTTTCAGATGCTGTCTGAAAAACGGCTGAGATGATTCTTGCTGGACCTTCTACACAGCAAGGTGTTCTACAGCACAGGGGCTGCTCCACTACAAGCTCCATATCATAGGAAAGTCCAACTGAACTTCAGTAGTGTGTGAGGAACCACCAGAAGTGCCCCAGCAGAAGATCTCAGTGATCAAGGTAGGAGTCAGATGGTCCTTAAGACATTTTGGGTTCAAGTTGTTTAGGGCTTCGTGGATTAACACTAAAACCTGGAACCTGGCCTAGTAAAGGTAAAGAACACCTGGACTGTTAAATCCAGTCAAAGGAGACTATGGGGTTGTGTTGCTCATCTCGCTTTCAGGCTGAGGGAGCCGCCGTTTGTCCAAAGGCAGCTTTCCAGGTCATGGGGCCAGCATGACTAAACCGCTTCTGGTGCAATGGAACACCTTGATGGAAGAGTGCATTGAAATGCCGTTTACCTTCCCACCGCAGTGGTACCTATTTATCTACTTGCACTGGCATGCTTTCGAACTGCTAGGTTGGCAGGTGCTGGGACAGAGCAATGGGAGCTCACCCTGTCATGGGGATTTGAACTGCCAGCCTTCTAATCAGCAAGCCCAAGAGGCTCAGTGGTTTAGACCACAGTGCCACCTGCGTCCTACCTGGCCTAGTATCAAATTGGCAACTAGTGCAATTCTCTCAGCACTGGAGCAACATGTTGCCAGCAACCTGCTCCTCTAAGCAGTCTGGTCACTGCATTTTGCACTAGTTGAAGCTTCTGGACCAGATGAAAAGGGCAGTACTGAGAAGTCACACAGTCAGACGATGGCCAAAGTCATTCAGATATTTAATTTTTTAAAAAAGGCAACCTGCTCTACAAGCAGTTCTGAAATATAGACTTGTAAATGTGCAATTCTAATGAGTTTTCAAAGGAAAAGAACCCACAGAAATTGCTTGCATCCTAGACAAAAGTAGAAAAAGGCACAAATGACAATGAGGCAATTAACTTTTGAATTTAAGAGATAACACCCTTTTTTACTTTTGAAAACAAACTCCATAATCTCTACGATACTCGATTTAAGATACTAGTGCATATGGCTGAATCATTCCTGCTCTCATTTGAATTCTACACATATTATAGGCTTACAAGGGCAGCCTGTCCTCATAGAAAAACACAATCGTTAATAAAGAAGAGCAGTTAGATGAGGAAAATAGTAGAGCCTGACGAAGACCAACCCAGCGCAGGATAATAAAGTCAGTGGGATTAGGCTTCTTCTAAATTAGTATAGTGCTGCTTTCAATTCAAAAAAATTCTGCCTGCTGATACCATCACTGTGGGTGTTTATTAAGTAATGATGCTGGCTCTGACCACAAATGGGTAAGCAAATTGTTTTCCCCCTTCCTGTTTTTAATACTGTCCTAATAATAATGCAGTAGGCGTGAAATATAGAGTAGCAGCACTGGAGGATGAAGCAAAACACAAACTTGTGCAAATAGAACATAATTAAAAAGTACCTTCATCTTCTGGAGCTTCTGCGGCAAGATCTGCAACAATGTCATCAACGTTATCGGGGACAATATTGCACTGCTCTCCCTGCAAAGAAACATTTTCAAATGTTTCAATTGGCAGAGGAAACCATGCAGTTGCAGGCGCTGGAATGGAAAATCAGCTGCCTGAATATGTACAAACAAGATCTGGGTCCCTGGAGTGTAACCTAGTGAAGGCCTAGTGAAGTCATGAGGTCCTTTTTAAAATGTAAGTCTTGTGAAATAGCCCAGGAAGCTAAAGCCTCTAGGGTACCTAGGCCTCTCTTCTGAAGAATGAGAGCTGCTGAAACTTCTCTCTGGAGAAGTTTTCAAATAGGAGTCAGAAATGGCAAGCTAAGATGCAAAGGGGAAATTTGTAAAAGGCAAGTGTGGTTTAAAATGCTGGCAAGGTGGGAAAACATCCAACGTGATGATCTCATTAGTCATAATGCCAGATGTTACTGGGAGGGCATGTGGGGAATTATGGGGTTGTACTTGCCTTTCTGTTTGCCTGATGGAATGATCTCCCCTCTCCTCTCCCTATGCTGTTCTGAGGGTTCTCCAAATGCTCAGAGGGAGATTTGGAGAGGGTTCAGGGCGAGGGGAGGGAGTCATTTTGCATTTGCAGGAATCCCTGTGCTGGCTTCTGCTAGCTCAGTGAGTTAGTTGACTACTGACCACAGTTATGCACACCCGAAATCACCTGCATAGGAAATACAGAGTAATCCAGTTTTCTGGTTTTCTCAGACCCAGTGCTGCTAAACTTTGTTAGGTCCTTGAAAAACAAGCCTCTAGGAGGGGTTCCATTCGTACTCTTACGTATTGGCAAGAAGTGGTCATCCTCTCAAGCAAACTGATTGGGGCCAATGCATCCCTTAACTGTGATTAAAGTGAAAGGTAATGAATTTGCTTAGCTGGGTACTCTGGAGAGGCACTGTATGAACTCGTAGCCCCCTCTCAGTCACTTAACCATGATTAAGAGATTGGGACCCTCATGTCTCCACTGACCCAACATAGCTTCTCTTTGATGTGTCTTATGCATCAGTTGAAAAATCTAGTAATGAACAAATTAGTTCTATGTTCCAGATTTATTATTAGATTTATCCCCTCCCCCCAATTCAATTTGTATTGCTGTTAGGAATGCCATACTGGTACCTTCCGTGCAATCCTTTCAATAACAACTCTGGCTACTGACTTAATGGATCCTCCTTCTGGGTCATAAAAGGGACTCTGGGGGTGGTCGAGGCTGGTGAGAGGCCTTATCTTCTCTTGAGGTACTGTTGGTTTGTTGGGTGACTGCAGCAGAAAGATATAGATACAGAAGAAACCCGTGATAAAAAGTGTCACAGTGAATAGTGGACACTCAGCACAAAAAATAATAGTACTAGAATCAAGAAGTACTCTGAAAAGTTTTCAGTTGTACACTACTTCCATTACAACTGACCTCAGACTCTGTTTATCATGAGTATATATTTATCACGACTGTCTATTTTTTATGGTTTTAGGTTTCTTTTTTTAAAATGCACCTGCTGTTTCTTAAAAACTGGGTTTTCTGGCAGTTTTTCTTGTACATTGTCTCTTGAAGACTGTATAAAAGAAAAGTAATAAATTAAAAACAACAGCCTGAAGCTAAAATGAAGACAAACTGGGAGCACATTAATTTATATATTTTGTGTCTTCAGCCCCAAAGTAAGAGTCACTCACAGCAAATACTCTATAAAAGTATGGAATCAAATCAAATTACAATATGAACTAATTTGAGAGCAGCAATAACAGAACAAAAAAATTAAAGCAGAAAAGCCACCAGAATTGTAATAGGCATTGTCTTATAAAAGCTACAAATTCAATTAGAAAGCATGGATGACTTCTACAAACCCACCCCATCTTCCGTTTCCACATTTCTGTAAAAATCAAAACAAAATTTGAGCATAAATATATATTGCATGTCTGTATTCCCTAACAAATATTGCTGCACTCAACTATTTCAAGACATCAACTGCACAAAAGGTTGTGCGACCCTAGCACCTTACTAAAACTAAAAATCAATATAGCCAGAAAATAAACAGGGCAGTCTATTCAAATCCTAACTTTGTCTACACTTGCACATTTCTCATTAACTGCTCTCATACATATTCAGGAAGGTAAATATTTAATATAAAAATTGAATATCACAGAAAACGTTGTGTTGACTCCTAGCGAGTGTCCATGAACTCTGTCTGCCAGTACTCATAAATCATTTCCAGTCTACACAATGACTTCGGGTTGACTGATCTACAGACTAAAGCAAGTTCTTGCACTGTACTTAAAAAAATAAAATAAAAAAAAATCTTGCTTGCTTGTTCTACCTTACACTTTGACATAAAAGGCAAAGTTCAAACAGAATGGCAAGAGCTTTCATTTGCCATCCCAATTTCAGTTCTCCCACCTATTCCTCTTGAGACTTTTGCCCTTCCTTTGTGACTCCTGGAAAAGTCAGCAACGAAAACTTAGTATGGATGTCCTAAAGTTTTAAATACACCATCATAAATAAACACAACTCCACTGAAATGACAATAGAGAAGGTATTTCAACTGTATATTAATGGATGAATAAACGTAATATTAGGCAGAAACCTAGTCCCTGCTTTTTATTTCAAGGCACACTCGTTAGAGTAGGACACCCATACAAACTCCTGTAAAAATGATAACCAACTAGACTAAATTGGATTCTTGAATAGCTTGGACTTTTTCCCATATGGCATCCAGATTTGGGGAGGAGTCTGTCAATGCAAACCTAGTTGTTACTTGTTTGCATGTGCATATTTTAAATTCTGATCCACAGCAAACAGATTCTTGCTAGTCTTTTAGTATAGCTCAAGCTGAGTGCAACCCACCACTCATATATCAGATACTCAACAACCTCTCTCCCACCCAGATTTAACCTCTCTCCCACCCAGGTTTGTTCACTCATTTCTTCTTCATTTAAGCAAAGACTCTAGGTGATATTGTTGTCCATTCAGTGTTTTCTGAATTAGAAATAATATAGGAAGCTGCTTATACTGAGCCAGATCCGTGGTCCAAATAGTAGGGGCGAGCACTGACCACAAGATTCATTTCAAACCCCAATTTAGCTCTTCAGAAAGAACAACCTCCCTTGTTCTCCGTGCTTTATAGGCTGCCTGATTCTGATCAGGGTTCACCTGAGTCTGCTCCATTCACTACCACTGCCTTCAGTATTGGGAAATAAAATAATGGTTACAGTGGTACCTCGGGTTAAGTACTTAATTCGTTCCGGAGGTCCATACTTAACCTGAAACTGTTCTTAACCTGAAGCACCACTTTAGCTAATAGGGCCTCCCACTGCCGCCACGCTGCCGGAGCACGATTTCTGTTCTCATCCTGAAGCAAAGTTCTTAACCTGAAGCACTATTTCTGGGTTAGCGGAGTCTGTAACCTGAAGCGTATGTAACCTGAGGTACCACTGTATATCCCCCACCCTTTCAAGAGAAGTGGATGAAATGTGCAGGTAGTCTACAGAAACATTTTTGTTGGCAAAAGAGCCACATATCCTTGGAAACTTTCTCAAGGCTCTGTGCCAGAAGTGGCCAAACCAGAAGTAGGTGGGGCCAAAGCCACATACACACCTCATTCATGCTAACACACACACACACACACACACACACACACACACACACACCTGTAAACATGCAGACACATACAGTATTCATCTATTCATTCTCTTTCTCATTCTCCATTCCTTCACCACAAAAAAGGAACCATCCCAGATCCCCCTGTATAATAGCATTAGAATTGTCTTCAAAAGGAGCCTTGCTGTTTGAAGAAATTCCAGTGCAATTCTTCCCTTTTGGTTGTCTCACAGCCCCCCTTATTTTTTGCCATGCTCTAGTTTCCCGCATTGGCGAGGCTGGGTGGGGGGAAGGTAACGGCTACAGGAAATGGTACCGTGGAGGCAAAGCTAATGGGAGTGAGGCTTCAGAACAGGGGCAGAAAACTGAACAGAGAAGCTGTGTGTGCCTCATAAGGCCACAATTTCCTTTAAAAACCATAGCCATTTTTTAAAAATCCCACAACTTTAAAGCACAATGGGGGGGGGAGATCCACCTGAATATATACTATAAATTGGCTTTTATCATTTAGCTTCTGCTCATTCTATAACTCCAGATGTTTGGCATTGCAAGCTTTCTTAAAAGTCTCTTTTGCAGCATGACCATAGCGTGCAGGCAGGTGGCAGAAGCACATAAAGAACAGGGACCCTTTGCTTTTTCTAGGAAACTATGAGAAATATCTGGCTAAAGGCTTTGCTGCCATGATCAGCTCAGACTCCTCCACTAGGAACCTGCAGCGGGGTTTTTTAATTCTATGACAGATAATTTTTACTGTTTTTATTAGTTCGGCAGTCAGTTTAAAAAAAACCCACCCCATTCCACAGAATTGTCAGAAGACAAGCAATATGCAGCTGGATTTTATTTTAAGAAACTGGATGGATAAGCAAGTGGACTGATTTACATCATGGAATCAAAAAGAACAACAGAAGATTATCAGGACTGTATTTCAGCATTATATAGGCAATAACCAGCTCTAGACTAAAACTGTGCTGAACTGCACCTATTATTCTCATGAAACACTTTGCTCCTTACAGAAGAGGTTTCCCAACCCTGGCCTCTTTCATGCAGAATGGGATAATTTTTGTGAAATTTTGTGGGGCAGGATGGTTGCTCTTAATACCTCAAAGACTGTCACTTACACTTGCAGGAGTGCAGAACTCTTTTCGCAAAGGCTTCCATCCTGACAACACTTCCTAGAATGCCCATTGTGTCATGTGGCCACATACATGGGCATACCGGAAAGTGATGCCAGACTTGAAGTCTGTATTTGAAGTAGGGAAGGGGAAGAAATTTGATTCAGTTCCCATTTAATCCCCACTTTCCATATTAGGGTTGTGGGGTGGGGTGGGGCAGAACACCCTGAATTTCCATAACAATATGAGAATGGAAACACAGCCCTCTTTCAAAATTCACCCTTTTCTGAATTTTGTGATGCCGTTCTTCTACCAAACAATGTCACAGGAATGCATATATTAGGGGCAAAAGTGCATAAAAATGAATATAGTAGTGAAAGTAACACACACAAATGCACTATATTGGGAGAAATCACTTGCAAAAATGTGCTCATTAGTGAAAACTGCATACAAAAATGTGTTAAATAGGAAAAAGTCACACAAAAATGTTGAAGAATTTTCATAGGTTTCTTCTTAGGAAATTGTTGCAAAAATTTAGGATGAGAAGAATTAAAAACAGATAGAAATGGTCAGATCCTTCAATTCCTAGTCAGGAGAGTCTCACACGATTGCAAATGAATGTGGGGTGTTTAAAAGTCTGAAGCAGAAAAAGAGCCTTCAGCCACCATGGTCTGTTAATAATAAAATGGGTTCTGTATCAACTTCTTATTTCTAAAATTTACATCCTATATGAAGCCCAAATTGATTACTGGAAGCATTCTACTTAATTAAAAATAAAATAAAATAGGGTTGCTTGCCCGCTCCCCCAAACACACATATCTCTTTAAGGCAAATTCAATCTGATTGACACTTCCGCCACCCCACCCTGGCAAATGCTCATCAATCACAACTAACAGAAATTGGTTAAGTAGAATTATAACAAATACAGATGTATCTCTCTGGATGCGGTCCCCTGCTGCAAATCCATAGGACTCAGCCAGCAAACCCAACTCAAGGATTTGTGTAATGATAACTTTGTTTCAGTGTCAAAAGTCAATACAAACAAGTCAATTAGTTAGAGAGCAATAGGCTTCCACCATCAATGTAATTGTGTAGTATATGATACAGTAAGATATGTTAAGACAAGAAAATGCATCTACAGTCATGCCTTGGTTTTCGAATGCCTTGTAACTCGAACGTTTTGGCTCCCGAATGCCGCAAACCCAGAAGTAAGTGTTCTGGTTTGCAAACGTTTTTTGGAAGCTGAACATCTGATGGGGCTTCCTTGGCTTCCAATTGAGTGCAGGAAGCTCCTGCAGCCAATTAGAAGCCATGCCTTGATTTTCGGAAGTCGGACAGACTTCTGGAATGGATTCTGTTTGAGAACCAAGATACGACTGTATTTATTTATTTTTTGATGAATTTCCAGATTGGTTTGTCCTCATTATTTTTGACCCAAGGGTCTGTTTTAAAGGGTAACGACAAACTGTTATGCTAGTTCACAAGTGTGCTGGTTCTGGTTTCTGCTGACATCTTCATTAATGACCGTGAAAGAAAGTAAACAATGCCTTGTGTAATTCCGGGATAGTAAATTGGGAGTTGTTGACCTGTGGTAGGAAATGGACTCGGAAAAGAGGCAGGATAGTAAACCATAAAATGAGAAAAACATGCAGGGAAGGAGGGGGGTGGAATCTTGAACAACAACATTCAGTGGGAAGGCAATAGCATGCTTGAAAAACAATAATTCCACTAAACAGCACAAAATGATAGTAGGCAGGAAGTTTGATAAGACCATACAGAGCAATACAATGACAGAACAGTAAGATAGCAGAGTTCCTGTGGTGAGTCATGGAAATAAAGTCTACACTGTTCTGGAGGAGCCTTGGGTAGAAAACAGCACATGGCACTAGTTATCTCAGCAAGGATATACATAAATTGGAACAAATTATTTTCAGTGCATACTCAACAGACTGCATTCAAAATCGCTTGCTTCTGCCACTGGAATATTAGAGTCCCTTACTACTCTTTGAACATAGTCTTTGTGTTAAAATTTTAAAAAGACACTTAGTTTCTAATTTGTTTAGCTGGAAAAGTTATAGGAAACAGAATATCTTTTTGAGGATCAATATATATGTACGACAATTTTTGTGGCATTTTTACACATGGAAGATTCCCCTTACATTGTAAAGAATGAGATGCCCTGCTTCCACTCTTTTGTATGCTCAGCAGAGAGCCAGCATGTACCCATATTGGATAAGAATAATGATATTTAATAAACATGCCAGGAAGCATCCAAGCATCCAATGGACAAAGCATGTTGTCCATTTCCCACTTAGAGAAGCAAATTAAGTAGAAACCTTTCCTCTAGTGATAAGGACATAGGATGTTTATTCTCTCAAGACTGATCAAATGAGTAAGAAATTCTTCACATAAAATTACATAAAGGGGTTTTGATTTGAGATCCAACTTTCTCCCTCTCACCACAAGAGCCTGCCCAATGTTTAATTACAATGTATTGATTTTTTACTTACACAGAAGCTATTATACCTGCACTACTCAGGGGATACTCTTTGCCTTATGTTACGCTAACACACTGCTTCTGTTAAAGTCCTGCATTTAAATTTTCTCACACTCAAATACTCTGGCATAAGGACTGTACATTCACAGCCAGCATTGGAGGGGATGTAACCAGCAGCTGCATACTATCATTACTGTTACCTAGTGGCAGTGTACAAGTGGTGGTTAGGTCAATCCAGAAAAAGCATGGTGTGTGAGGACACAGAGTGCCTTCTGGTTTATGATAGGCACCTGAGAGATGGAGGACCCATGGAAGCAGATTCAAGCAATCGTTGGGAAAGGGGATTCTGTGGGAAAACCATGACTGCCAAAGTTAATTCATAGGAACAAAACAGCCTTGGATTGACCTATCTGGACTGGACTGACCCTATGTCTCAGGGCTGCTGTGATGTTAACAGGAAGACCACAGAGGTCACCCTGAGCTGTGTGGAGGAAGGACAGGATAAAGTGTAATAAACAAACATTTCAGAATGGCAGAACTTCACAGGAACAATACTGTGAGTTATACAACTATTTGAAGTTCTGGTCTAGGAATCCATTTTAGAAACAATTAATTTCCATGCAAAACTTATTTCTGTATGAAAAATTAAGAGTAGCAGTTATTAATCAGCAGCCAAGTGGTGTGGATGTTCAAACTGCAGTGGGCAAGGCCTTCAGTAGGATATGCAATACAAACAGAAAGGAAGCCTCCAGAAATTTCACAAGTGATAATGTTATTTTCTCTTCCCTTGCTATCTCTTGGATGCTACTCCTGAACAGAAACCAAAGTATCAGACCCTCCAGGTATCCCTATTTTCTAGGGTTATCCCTGATTTAGAGAAGCCATCCCAGTTTCTAATTTGATCCAGGAATATCCCACTTTTCCTTTGGATGTCCTTATTTTCATTGGAGAAATGTTGGAGGATATGGAGTTATTCGACCCCTGAGCCATCTGAAGGCAATGCTGTATAGGGAAGTTTTTTAATGTTTAATTGTTCTTTTATATATGTTGGAAGCTGCCCCAAGTGGCTGGGGCAGCGCTGTAAGATGTTTGGGGTAAAAATAGCAAAATTATCATTATGGAATGGGACGTCCCTATTTTCATCGGAGAAATGTTGGAGGTGAAATTCTAATATCAGGGCTTATTGGTGTTGCCCACAGCAAGATACTTTCTTGATTAGTCTCCCACAAGGATATCTAGCACTTTTGACAGATGGGTGACAAGGCAACACATATTGACTAACAACCTGCATTAATCTTTTCTAGAGTCCCCCTTTCTATAGGAAAAAAGAAGCTGCCACTCCAGCTTTCCCTGCTTCTAACTGGTGCTGCAACACTCGACCAGAAACAACAAGCATGCACATTTAATTTATTTATCTTAGATATTTGTACCATGTCCTTCAGAGCAGACATCTCTCACAAGCCCCTGCATGTTTCTATTCTATTAAACAGTGCACGTTCTAAGCGAGTAGCATCAATATTTATGATACCTCATAGGTAACACCACTGTCAGTGCCAGCATCCCATGGTATCAGATCTTGAATTACTCTCTGGACCCATCCGCAGTCTTTGGTGCAGAGATCTTCAGCCGAAAGCCCTACATTCCAGTCAGGACTGGGGCCTAGCATGGTAAGGAAAGACATCAGATGACGTGTTCTGTCCACAGAAAATTCAGCAGAGGGAGCAGCTCTTCTGCAAATGAAAAAGAGGGAAATGGCTCAACTAAATATTGCTGCTTGAGACGATATCAGCTTGCATGCCAAATGGAGTGAGAGTATAGCGAAAGAGAGTTGTGCTGTAAGCCATAAAACATTTCCAGGAGAAGAGTCAAACCAAAGTTGACACAACACTTCCCACAAAGTGCTTTTAGGATCAGTGGCAGGTAGCAGAATTCCTTACTGTACCTGAAACTTAGCAATAAAAGATTGATAAGGCAAACTGCTTGATAATGCTGTTGTTTTGTATACTATATCCTTTTCAACAGCAAAACAACCACATGCATTTAATGAAATGGCTTTTATTTCATTCCAGGTATTCTTTTATGGGTGCTTAAAGTCACTTGCAAAGGAGACAAAAGGATGGCTTATTGTAATTGCGGCAAAACGTTGGTTTAAACTTCAGGTAATTTCTAAAGACATATATTCTCACCGCAATTTTAGCTGGGATTTAACAAAAGCATTCAGACCGGCAACATTTTCAAAAGTAACATTAGTTAGATTTTAATGCGCAGGCCTGTGTGAGATTTATAGCATTAGCTTGTAAATGTTGCAGCCAAGTATTGTGCAAGTTTATGCCAAAGTACATTCATACTGATAAGCAGCACACCCGAATTCTTGAGGTCTTGCCAAGGATTCCCTTAAGTAGAGGATATGTTACATGTGGAATCAATCAGGTTGTTTCAGTAACAACATCCAAAGGTCTTCAGTGATTGGCAGTCCAACTATCCAGCAGATGAACTATCCTTGCTAGGCACCAAAATATTGCAACTATTTCTCCATATTAACATGTGCATAAGCAGTGCCTGATCCCACAGGGTTTGTGCTGCTGTAGAATCCTGTTCTTGCCAAACATAACAGTGACAATTGGCGTCTGCCTTATCTGTCAGGCAAAATGTGCTGTTATCTGAAGCCAACGCAGGATTGTGCCAGCCTCACAAGAACCACCAGGCCCAAAAGGGTTCAAGGAAGGAGTATAGCTATGCCATCAGATGTCTTCCTACCCCTTTGCAGTCATCTCTCGACATGTGGCAAGTGTTCTGCCATATGGTGTTGGAGACAGGTAGGGCAGACATCAAGATTTGGCATAGTAGGGCATCCACTGAGGCCTAGAGCCTTGCAGAGGGCCCACCATTGACCTAAGATGCTGGGCCAGTTTCCCATTTCTTGGTAGAAATTCTTGGCAGCAGTGAAATAAAGAGAGCACAGCGGAGTAGAGCTCTGTTGCCTCCTCAGCACCTCTCTTATTGATGTTGGAGTCACAGGAACTGCCATATGTTTCCAAGTTTGAAAGACACCTGGAACAAAGCAACTCTGTTGCTCTCCACAAAGCCTGAGGAGAGTCCCCACAGATCACACCAAAGGCTTTTCTAATCCAACATCCTTTATTCCAAGAAAACCACAAGAAAATAAAAAGAAATATCATAGCTAAATCTCTACTTTATTACAAAATCTCCCATGAATACAATACATATTATAAGATATGAACCAGTGGTGGGCTGACAATTTCTCAAAAGTTATTAAAGGGGAGAGTGAAATGTCAGTGAAATGTTCATATGTGGGATGCAGCTTTTTATTGCGCCTACCTTAGGGCCATATTCAACTAAATTACTGCATCAGTGAAAGCCGGCAAAGTGATTTCTTCCTGCATCCCGTGCCCTGCCTTTACCCTACCCAAATTTGATCTGGAGGGTCAGGGAAACACCCAGAACAGCATAAGAGGGGAGGGGAGGTTGGTTCATTGGGCAAGCAGAAATACTTCTGCTAATATAGTGTTCTCCTTATTCCTATGTTCAATGCAACCTTGCTGAGGGATGTTTGCGAGTGTTCTTTCTTTCATTCTATCAAACATTTCACTAATGGTCTGCACTCTGCATGGAATCGGGGCAGATCTACAATGGAACTAATGAAGTTTAAGCTTCTGGGCCCCTAATCCCGGAACGGCCCCAGAAGTGACTTTAGTCCAGATTGCTTCAAAATTTTGGGTCTACGGAAGCCAATTTGAGTGGCACAACACAAATTGGTTATTTTTGTTGTTGTATATATTTCATCAACCCCGAAGTTTGAGAGTCAGTAGCACAGATGTTGGAAACATGGGGTGATCCCTCATGGAACAACCCCATTGAAGAAGACAACAGTGGTTACCCAGACCTCATAGCTGGTTGCGAAGGGACTGCCAGAACAGGTCCCCGAAAAGGTAGGTCCACCACTGTATGGGATAACTCCTCCCATGGTTTTTTTTTTCATTTCAGAAAGTGTGGGCAGTCAGGGATATTGCAGAGTGCTGGTGAAATGCTTACTGAGGGGAAACCAGCAACATAGGCACTACCCTTGACCATCTCACAATGATTAGGTAAGTTCAAAAGTCTAGAGGAATTCTCAAGTGCCCTTCATATGAGGCAGAAATATGAAAGTCTCTTTCACAGAGGAAGAAAAGTTAAGAAATTGGTTAGATTTTTGATAACAGGTGTGCAAATGTTTGAGTGGTCTATGATAGATAGATAGATAGATGATAGATAGATAGATAGATAGATAGATGATAGATAGATAGATAGATGATAGATAGATAGATATAGATAGATAGATGATAGGTAGATAGATGATAGATGATAGATAGATGACTTAAATATTTATTGAATATATTATTCAACTAACTGCTGCACTAAAGAAACTTACAATAAGCCATTCACATTTAGATGATAATTCAGTTCACAGAATAACAAAACATTCAGCATTCATGCAACATTTTTGAGTAGGCCAGCTTGAGATTAATAGTAGAATTTGAGGCCATCGTTAATAAAGTTCACCATCACTGAAAAAGAGACATTTAGTCCTAAAATATAATAAAAGTGATTTTGGCATATGTGGTGTATTTAATAATAATAATAGTAACAACAACAACAACAACAACAATATCATTGAAATATTTTAAAAATCAGTTTTAAGAAAAGAATAATTTATGCTAATGTTAGCAGTCTAATGTATGGACAAACCATACACTCAGACATACTTCTGTTCTGCAGCAGATTGGTCTAACTGGACAGTTAAGAGTTTTCAAAGTTCTTCTAACTTTTTGTAAATAATAAAACTCTTTGTGTCCATTTTTAGCATTGTATTGAGAATTGAACAGATAAATCTTACTATACGTTTACATTCCCTCTCTCACTATACTATACGTTTACATTCACTTTTCATTGTGTTTGGGGCAGGAGATGGGAGTGGCCTTTCTTCTTCCATCCCACATTAACGTTGCCAGCCTCAGGGCTGGCACATGGTCACACCATTTTGGTGGGCAAGTTGAGGAAACAAAGAGGCTTTCTCTATGGTGTATCCAGTATTGACATCTGCCCTTGCCACACACTGCTTTCCCCTGCTACACCAGCAGAATCTCACAGATTTGACATCTACTACCATGATGGAGCTTTCTGTCAACTTGTGACAAGTGTCATCTTGTCAGCATGCCTCTATTTCCATCATTTGAAGTGATACTTAAACTATTTCTTATGGTTCTTCGGCTTGGATTACACCCATAATTTTTTTAAAAATGGTAGAAAGTACAAGGAAGGTAATCGAATTCTGACCACGTGCTTCTTTGTAACAAACAAGTATATTTTCTCTTTTTGAGAAATATGTACTGTAAGCTTTTTGAAGAAAACTTCACAGAACTTGGATTTTGTCCCTGTCAAGCATGCTAGTGTAGCCTTAGTTCAAATTCTGTTTGTGTCTTCATTAGAGGCCTCCAAGGAGAAAATGTGACCAATACTGGGCAGCAAGACTTGCAAGATGGATAGGTCACCATACCTGCTACAGATGAAAAGACTTCTGATGTCATCTCATCCATCACCTGGCAGCTATGATAAGATTGCTCTTTTCTTTGAAGTGTTTCAGCCACTTTAATTCTAATGTCTCAAGCCATTAGCGTTCAGTTCTTGCTTCCCGTGAACAAACATGTCTCTTCACTTTGATGGATGGAAGAGTACCAATTGAACTAAATACAAAGATTTTCAAACGATGTAGCAGGTTCGGGATTTTCGGCTGCACAGATTGGTTTTTAGAATTGTTGCGATGGAGCAAACTCTGCGGAAATCAGTAGTGTTTGCACTAGGATCTTCACAGCACTGCAGTTTGCACGTTGCTTTTTCTGGAATAGTCTTCTGAAATAAACGGGGAATGGCTGGGTCCAGTATTGGGGGGAAATACAATGCTAGGAATCATAGAATCATAGAGTTGGAAGAGACCACAAGAGCCATCGAGTCCAACCCCCTGCCAAGCAGGAAACACCATCAGAGCACTCCTGACATATGGTTGTCAAGCCTCTGCTTAAAGACCTCCAAAGAAGGAGACTCCACCACACTCCTTGGCAGCAAATTCCACTGTCAAACAGCTCTTACTGTCAGGAAGTTCTTCCTAATGTTTAGGTAGAATCTTCTTTCTTGTCAACTGGATGAGTATTTGGAAGGGATTTCCTCTCAGCTACTCCACCACAACCTTTTATCAAGGCTTTTTAATCACCTCCCTCTAAATCATCATCATCATCATGTTTCTTCCTATTAAAGAAAAATCACTAATAGAGACAAGTTTTCAGCAGCACTATTATTATTTACTTTTTCTGATTTTGGACATGCATACACCTCAATAATTTTTCCCAGCACCAGCTTTGCCAGGAAGCAATATTAAGCAGCCGTTTCTGCCAGCAGTTTCTGGCGATGTGGCAGTTCCCTACCCTGATCCTTCATTTTTATTTAAAGCATTTATTTTATTTTTCTTTTAGCATTTATTTAGGACATCCAACAACAGTGTTATCCTGGCAGCTCACAAACAAAAAAATAACAAAATACAATTCTAAAATTCAATAACATAAAAGAATAGCAGCATAACTTTTTTTGACACACTTGCAAGCGTCAAAATCTGTTTCATGGTATAGTCAATATACATAACATGCAAAAACTGGCTCTTTATGTCACATTAATACATTAATGGGGAGAGGTGTCTCATTTGCACCTGAAGCAAAAAGACAAAACAACACCACCTCCTTATGAAGGTATAGGGGCATTGCCCTCCACTCTCCCATGGTTTTTTAATGTATCACAATCCCATGAAATCTGTGCCACATTAAAAAGCGTATCTGGCTGTATTCAGGGCTGGCATCACGAAACAGCAAAGGGCATTTGCCACAGGGAACCGGGAAATATAGTAATGGACTTCATCCCAACTAATCATAATCAATTTATTCTACAAGGCTGGCCTCATCACTTCTCTGCATTATGCTGGTGCCAGTAATATAACCGTAACAATGTGAGAAAATAGACTCCGTCTCAGTTTCAATGATAAAAATTATTCAATTTATTAATACAACCGGATGTGCATTTCTCTCCAGAAATATAAAGAACCAGGCAATAACTCACTTCACATCAGCTAACTCCATGTCATTGCGTTTCACGAGTATGGCACTGTTATTTTTAGATAGAAGATAAAATCATCAAGACAAGGTCTTATCACATCCTGTAATATAATTTAAATGTACTGTTTCACAGTAAGAATAATCAAGCTGCCATGGTTTCAACACTAAAAAACCCTTCCATTAATTATGTATTCTGAAAGTGGCAGATGGAAGGAAAACGAGGACAGAATTACACATTTCAGTCTGATGTGTGTCTTGTTGAATAAAAAGAAGAAGAGAAACCAACCACTTTAAGTTGTTTCAAGGAAAGGAAGTTGCACATCATAAAATGCAGCTCCCCCAGGGAGTTTTAACTATGTAGCAGTATGTCACTAACATTAATTATATTTATTTTGCTCATCATCTATACAGCAGATTGGTTGCCTGATCTTATGCTCATGCCATATCTGTTGTACAAGAAGAGACTTGCACAGTTTAAAATTTCATCTTACAATATTTTGGGACTGAAGAAGACGCCCTTGGCCAGATGGCCAACCACTATGGTGTCATCGGTTAGATATATAGATGACTAAACATACGGCTGCTGCTAACTTTGATTAAATATTCTGGCTCTTTAGCACAACAGAGAGTACACTGAACTACCTCAGGGAAGCCAAGCCTAGGGCATCTTAGGCTAAACAAGTAAAGTTGAGTCACACAACTCTACCTCACTTGCCATTAAAAAATAAACAGAAGCTCAGACTCTGAGCATTCTTACTGAACATTTTTACTTGGCCAGCGGGATTATGTGCCTGTTTTGACAGACTTCCTACAGACTCCACTTCTTTAATAACCACCCCTCTTATTTCCCACAGAACTCTTACACAAGCATTTCTCTTAATGCTGTAGCAGTGGTGCTGCAAGAAGAATGGGATACATCTTTGACTACCGTGAGAAAGCAAGACAGCATCTATTTCATTCTTTGTGAGATTATTATCCCTATTTTAGAGGTGGGGAACAGGCTGATACCAAGCATGAGCTACATCTTTCAACAAAGGGGCTCCCAAGTATTCATCAGTGTACTGAATTTGTGTACACAGTATTAACAGAACAAAATAAAACAACAGTGGTCCCCAAACGCTTCATGCTCAGAAGACTTGCAAAAAAGCTGAGTGTCTTAGTGGACTACTAAATGGTTGTTTTCTGCCTGTTGTAGCAACTGTGATGAGCTGACCTATATGTTGTATGTTTTATTGTAGTTTTTTATAAGTTGTATTTTATTGTACTATGATTTGAATTCCATAGAATTTGAACAATAACATACAATATGAAAGAAGCAATTAAAATTAAAATCAGTATGAATCTTTAATGGGTATTCATTCTCCCATCTTCAACTACAATTCCACAGAGACACTGTGGACCACCTGGATGAAGCTTGCAGACCACAGTTGGTCAATAGACCACAATTTCTGGACTCTTGATAAAAGCCAATGTTTGTTTATTTATTGCACTTACAACATGCCTTTTCTACAAGGAGCTCAAGGTGGCATGCATGGTAATTTATTATTATTATTATTATTATTATTATTATTATTATTAATAATTACAATATATTATATTGTATATATTATTATTATAATATATATATATAATAATATAATTATTTAGTATAATTCGGTCTTTAACGTCCCTCGAAGGACAGCCAAATTTAAATAACAATTTGACACACAGCTGTGAGGCATTTGCGAGCTTTTTTGCGGAGAAGGTCCTGTTGCTCCGCCATGACCTCCCTGCCAATTTGGATACAATAAAGGAACTGGAGGCCCCTCGACTGTCCTCGGGTCCAGTATTGGACCACTTTGACCGGATATCCCCAGCCGATGTGGACAGACTCCTCCGAGCTGGAAAGCCCACCACTTGTCCTCTCGACCCGTGCCCGTCCTGGCTGATTAGAGCGTGTCCAGACAAGGTGCGGGTCCCCCTGAGGGATATCATCAATTTGTCCCTTGGCACCGGGACATTCCCAAGGGAACTGAAGGAGGCAGTGGTGCGCCCGCTTTTAAAGAAAACATCATTCGATCCTTTAGATCTATCCAATTACCGCCCGGTTTTGAATCTTCCATTCCTGGGTAAGGTGATTGAGAGAGCGGTTGCTGAACAGCTTGGTAGGTTTCTGGATGAAACATCGGCTCTGGATCCATTCCAGTCCGGCTTCCGCGCTGGTCATGGGACCGAGATAGCTCAGGTCACCCTAACAGATGATCTCCGCAGGCAGCTGGATCGAGGCGGGTTGGGGCTGCTGATTCTTCTAGACCTGTCAGCAGCCTTCGACATGGTCGATCACGAACTCCTGGACCACCGCCTTGCCGACGTGGGGATCCAGGGCACAGTCCTTCAATGGCTGTGCTCGTTTCTCTCTGGTCGGGGACAGAGGGTGGCGCTTGGGGGGGAATTGTCATCCCGCCACTCCTTGGTGTGTGGAGTGCCCCAGGGTGCGATACTCTCCCTGATGCTTTTTAACATCTTTATGCACCCACTCGCCCAGAGTTTTGGGCTGGGCTGCCATCAGTATGCTGATGACACCCAACTCTATCTGTTGATGGATGGCCATCCTGACTCGGCCCCAAACACACTGATCAGATGCTTGGAAGCTGTAGCTGGATGGTTACGTGGGAGCCGGTTGAAGTTAAATCCTTCAAAGACAGAGGTCCTCTGGCTGGGACGGGACGATATGGGATTGAGGGGGCAACTCCCATCTCTTGCGGGGGTGCAATTAGTGCCAGCACCGTCCGTTAAGAGTTTGGGTGTAATCTTCGATACCTCCCTCTCCATGGAGGCGCAGATTGCAGCTATAACAAAGGCGGCATTTTTTCATCTCCACCAAGCTAAGCAGTTGGCTCCTTACCTCTCTCGCCCTGACCTAGCCACTGTGATCCATGCGACGGTCACCTCCAGACTGGATTATTGTAACTCGCTCTACGTGGGGCTGCCCTTGAGACTGACCCAGAAACTCCAGCGGGTGCAGAATGCCGCAGCGAGACTCCTTACAGGGTCTTTGCTGCGAGATCACATTCATCCGGTGCTATACCAGCTGCACTGGCTCCTGGTGGAGTACAGGATCAGGTTTAAGGTGCTGGTTTTAACCTTCAAAGCCCTATACGGCCTAGGACCCTCGTACCTATGAGACCGCCTCTCCTGGTATGCCCCACAGAGGAACTTACGGTCTTCCAATAAAAACATCTTGAAGGTCCCAGGCCACAGAGAGGTTAGGCTGGCCTCAACTAGAGCCAGGGCTTTTTCGGCTGCGGCTCCAACCTGGTGGAACGCTCTGTCACAAGAGACAAGGGCCCTGCAGGACTTGACATATTTCCGCAGGGCCTGCAAGACAGAGCTGTTCCACCAGGCCTTTGGTCAGGGCGCAGCCTGACTCCCTCCTTTGGCAATCTTTACAAAACTTTAGTTTATGGTTGCCATCAATTTTGATTTTAATTAATTTTTATAATGTTTTTATAAAGTTGCACTGTTTTAGAGTTGTTAGCCACCCTGAGCCCGGCTTCGGCTGGGGAGGGCGGGATATAAATAAAATTTATTAATAATAATAATAATAATAATAATAATAATAATAATAATAATAATTTTATTATTTATACCACACCCATCTGACTGAGTTGGTTCTTCCCTTCCCTCATTTAGTTCTCACAGTCCTGTGAGGTTATTTACAAAACAATATTTTTGCTGCACCAATTTTATCAATTATAAATATCAGAGAGAGAGAATCTAGAACCACATGCTTATGGGACTTCCCCAGGCTCTTCTATGAGAATGTGTGTGGCCATTTCTCCCATGTTTCCATTTCATATTTAAAAAAATCCCTGCACATTGATGACTTTGGGTCCTCTCAACCTGGGAGAAGGAAAATAAAAAAGTCTGTGGTAGAATCAAAGCTTTGTAAGACAGCACTGCGGATACACAGACAGGGAGCAATTGCTCGCTTTGCATTTGACAGAGAATGTGAAGGAAAATGGGGAGTTTGGTATGAGGAGTATTGAATGTGATGACCACAAAATACAAGAAAGGGCTTATATTTTGCACTCAAAGTAATCTTACTGAATGCCAGTATTATATATAGAGGTCTTCCAACCTCACATTCAGTCAACAAAAATATAGTGCCTTTTAGCTAAGGCTCTCTATTTTATGGAGGTACAGACAGGTCAGGCAATTTCCCCTGAGCTAATCCTAGGGATATGTGAAAAGTCTATTAGCATGTGACTCTCTCCTGGCCTGCTGCACCTCTCCAACAATAGAAATGTAAGACTTGGGAGCTGTAGCAATAAATAATTTTTTCACGTCCATCTTTCCTTTCTCGCTGTAAGGCAGAGGTCAAGGAAAGAGTTAAAGTGGTGGAATTCTTCTGCCGGCATGAACAGAGCTTTTCATTCCCCCACATAATTTATAATGCACAAAGGAAAACACACTGCCAGACATCCCGGGATGCCATTTCAGATTTCAATCACGCTGAGTGGGAGGGATATGCAGGCCCACCCTAGGCTGCATTCAAGGCTAACTGGTAAAGCAGAAAATAGTGCACGTCACAAGCATTCGCTGGGCTTGTTTTACACACTTTATATAGCAAGGCGAACCAACGTCTCAGGGACCATTCGATTTTCCTGATAGTAATCCAGACATCAAAGGTAAAGTGAGCTGTAATCATAAGCGCTCTGGATTCACAGTGAAGTTTGCACCATTTAGCAGCCAGGGCTCATAAGTTATAGATCACATGATGTGCTCAGGCACAACATATAGTGTTGATTCTTTTCTTCCTAAGTGAATGTGTAGGCTTCTCCCAAGTACAGTGGAATAGCGCTGCGCCGCTGCCCTCCAAACAGCAGTGTCGATGCCATAAACCAGGGTGGTCTGGGGCAGGAGATGACAGCTTCAAGATCAGTGCAGGTGCACTAGTATTGGATTGGCTCTGTTAATGCACCTCTGAAATCCCAGCCTTGCTACCACTTCAATGCTGCTGCGGGTTTTCATTTGAAATTGACTTTTACAAGCCCTGAACATTCTTTTCTGAGCTTGACTCAGGAGAAATTTGAAGGCAATATACCCAGTGTGACACCTGTCTACTTGACTCTATTGCATGCATCACAATGCAGCTAATAACACACATATGCGTTTACAACTAATTCCACTTCCATCCACTGTTTGCAGTTTCTTCTGTTTTCTGTTTATCTTACCCCCCGGGTGCCTGGGAAAGTATACTCCAGTGCTATCATAAAGGCGTCTGCTGAACAGAGAGGGCTTGGTGTGCCCTCAAGTGCTGCTATCTGCACTCCCCAGAGCACTGTGACACTCCTTCCAGCTTAGGCTCTTTACTCACACACCATACTCCAAGGTTGTAGTGGTTGTCAGGAGGGACCGTCACTCACCTGGAGTGAATGCTACTTAGCCAAGTGCATGACTAATTGCAGCCATGCTAATTAAGCAAAAGAGCCATTCTGTGCTAATAGACTAGTGTGCTGATTTTATTTATTCATTTATTGCTATTACAAGGGCTGTTCTGGGAACTGAAGTAGATCTTGCATAGCAATCTTGATTTGTCAAGTTTTACAGTGACCACCCCTCTTCTCCCTGCCCAACAGTTTATTTGCTAAATCTCAGGGGCAGAAGTTTTTCCCTGTCCTTCAACCGGAAAGAAGAGAAAGCAAAGGGGCCCCAAAACTGAATCCAGAGTCTAAGTATTCTAAAATCTTGTTGCTGCCTGAACATATCATAAAGCATATTAAGAGAGGGAGCTCAAGAAGTCATTTAGGACAGCAGTAGCAGAAAGGGGTCCCACACAATTTTACACTACATGCTGACACTTGATCATAGTCAGCTCAACCAACAAAAAGAGACCGAGAGCAAGGTGGACCACACTGTCCATGGGATTATGAAAATACTGATACAGGTGAACCACTGGTGGAGAAAGGTGGGTGTGGGGGTGTGATTCACACTGGGTGTCAGCCATGAGGGTGGGTGACATCGCTGTGTGGGTGGCGCCCCTGGACACTCACTGTGTGGGCAGCGGGCAACTGGGGACCATGCTGCCCTAGCGGTCCCTCCCCCACGCTTGCCGTGTGGGCGGCTAGCCCCACCCCTAAGGGCTGGCTAGCCCTGCCCCCACGCTGCTCCCGGTACTAGGGCAGGTAGCTCCGCCCCTGAGGTGAACCAGCCCACACATCTCAATTTCCTAAATAAAAACACTTAAACAGTGTGCCTTGTTGAGAAGAGCCCTAACTTTATTTTCTTTAGAGCTGTACAACTGTCTATAATATCTGAAAAGTAAGA
This sequence comes from Podarcis cretensis, assembly GCF_951804945.1. Lineage (NCBI taxonomy): Eukaryota > Metazoa > Chordata > Lepidosauria > Squamata > Lacertidae > Podarcis > Podarcis cretensis. The sequence continues at coordinate 68,184,063 of NC_137170.1, read as the reverse complement.
GATAGCAGAAGCCAGCCCTGAAGCTTTTGCCAGAACAATATAGCATCCTTCCATCTGAAGGACAATCTATTTTATAAGCAGCGACAAGCCTGCAATTGTATTTTCACTCCCTGTGTAATCTCAAAAGATGTCAGACATCATGGTGCCTTTATTAAGACTTAAAACACCTCACCTCTTTCAGCATCAAGTACTTTTCCAAAGCCTTTCAGAACTTCTAACATGCCTGGGTTTTTACCTGCCTGAGAACTGGATGTAGAACAGGAAACTAATTTAAATCTTAGCAAGTTCCATTACATTTTGCACTACTTGCTTTACAAGCATTTACATAAGTGCTGACAGAATCGCAAACAGATTTCTAAAGAAATCAGATGGAGAAAGTGCACACATTAGTAGGAACCAGACTGAAGGATGTTTTGGCCAAAGGATGGGCAACAGATGGTCTGAAAACAACCTCGAAACTGCAGCCATAAATGTGACAGAAGAGGAAAGAAAATAAAGACAGGTTGGTACAATTAAAACTTTGTTTTACAATCAACTGGCCATTGCTTTCAATAGTCAATTGAATCAAGTTCATATGGTGCAGGATGTTGGCATGGTTGGGAGTTAAACATTCAAGTGAGAAATCTAATATAGCCTTCAGTGTGTAATTGTGATCATTTTTCCTCCTTACTGACATTGCATTTTAAATAGAAATTTAATCACATGAAGCCAACTTCATCTTTGCTGTGGAAACTTATAACAGATATGATTTCCCCCCCTTTCTCTTGGCATGTAACACAATCTTCCTTAATCTTTTGTGATGGAATCTCCTTTTTATTTATTTTACTGTTGACAGATGTACCATCTGAACAAATAAAGAACAAAACAGATTCATACTGCTGCCCATGAATTTAATTTCTGAACATTATTCATGGTTCTTAAAACAATAACGTTCACAGCTTCCACACATAATTGGCATTTAAATGCCAACCCATAGTTTTCCCACATTTAATCCAGATTTACCTTTTCTAGTAGGAATCCAATAAGTTTTTCTCACATATATCAATGTGGCCAATGACCCAATTACAACATTAAGTACCCTGAATGAGCAAGTCTCCTCTCCAGGAGATATCATATTTCTAACCCGCCCATCACTTGGGGCCAAGTGGAGATATATAATATAAAACCTCATAAACTCCCAACACAGTTGGTACATAATGCTAAGACAAACCATACATTAGCATGAATGTGCAAGCATGCATGCTCCTGGAGAGGATATTGTGGCTGATGGCTCCTTTTCCAGGCCTGATACTGCTATGATTTGAGCTAATGTATGGTTTGTTTTAGCTTGTCATCTTTACCCTGGCTCATGGTTTGTCTCACTCCAGATTCATTCTTGGTTTACAGCTTGTGGTTTGTCTACAAGTGTCCCTCTATCCAGTTCTCCTGGCTAAGCCAACTTTCCATGGGACACTTCCTCCTCCTCGACCCCTGAGCCTGTGTTGGATAATGCTATATAAAAAGCCCAGGTGGACACAGTCAGAGTCGTCCTCAGCTTGTCCATCCAATCTCAATACTACAAGCCGACATGGCACTCTAATGCAACAATCAATTAACGTCAACAAATGGAGGCAAACTGCTTATGTGCCAGTTCTGAAATTAATTAAAGCTGGAAGACAGACAGAGCAAAATGAAGAGAGTCAACCTGCCAAAGAATAATGAAATGGAGCTGGGGAAATCCGTTCATACCTAGCTTAAGTAGGGAACCATATCATTCAACAACCACCTTTTTAGTAAAACACAGGGTTCACAAAGTTGGCTTTTGTAGTCGCAAGTTATAGTACATAAGTTTTCCTTTCTATCCCTTTTAATTCTTTAGGTGTGTTTTTCATTATGCATCACTGTTTCACAGTCTTCTATTCTTGACAACATTAAAGAGATGCTTCTATGCTAGACATACACTGGTTATAAAATGATTTTTAAAAGGAGAAAAACAGCTGAGCTAGGCACACTAGCCTGTTGCCATAGAGACAAGGGACTGTCTTCTTTCTTTTCTATAATTCCCAAACTGAGAAAATATTTCTTTACTGCCATGCCATGCACTTTTTTTTTTTTTGCAAAATGTTAGTGCATTTAGACTAGTTTGACAGCACTGGGCTCTTAACAAAGAACTACAGTATCCATAGTAAAACTTGGAGGGGGAAGGAGCATAGATAAAAAGGATGGATTTTTATTGCGTTAATTTCTCTTTTAGAAAACCTAAACAAAATACTACATTCTCTTGCACAGCAGTGGCATCCAAAACAGTGTGCAATAATTATGAAAACCATAATGCTATCAGCAAAAAACAACAACAGTTAAACATTTCAAAACATAATAAAACTCTGCTCGGAGCCAGCACAGCCAAAATGTAATACAACAGGTACAATGAATGCAGCAGAAGCCCAGCAGCAAAATCAACCCCTTGGACAAGAACCTAAGAAGAACCTGCTGGATCAGGCCAATGGCCCATCTAGTCCAGCATCCTCTTCTCACAGTGGCCAAGCTGATGCTTGTGGAGAACCAGCAAGCAGGACTTGAGCACAAGAGCTCTCTCTCCTCCTGTGGCTTCCAGCAACAGGTATTCAGAAGCATGGCTGCCTCCGACTGTGGAGGCAGGGCCATGCTAGCTAGTAGCCAGCAACAAACCCAGCACTAAAAGCTTTTCTTCTTTTAACCTGATCACCTATAACTAGAGAGCCAGTGTGGTGTAGTGGTTAACAGCGGTAGACTCGTAATCTGGAAGGGAAAGGAGAAGGAGAAGGAGAAGGAGAAGGAGAAGGAGAAGGAGAAGGAGAAGGAGAAGGAGAAGGAGAAGGAGAAGGAGAAGAGGAGGAGGAGGAGTTTGGATTTGATATCCCTCTTTATCACTCCCCTTCAGGAGTCTCAAAGCGGCTAACAATCTCCTTTTCCCTTCCTCCCCCACAACAAACACTCTGTGAGGTGAGTGGGGCTGAGAGACTTCAGAGAAGTGTGACTAGCCCAAGGTCACCCAGCAGCTGCATGTGGAGGAGTGGAGACCTGAACCCGGTTCACCAGATTATGAGTCTACGCGCTTAACCACTACACCACACTGGCTCTCACCAGGAGAATGTTAGGTGCTTTGAGACTCCTTCGGGTAGTGATAAAGCGGGATATCAAATCCAAACTACTACTACTACTACTACTATTCTTCTTCTTCTTCTTCTTCTTCTTCTTCTTCTTCTTCTTCTTCTTCTGGTATACACTCTATAAGGCATTGCTTGGTTTTGGGATTTTTAAAAAAGCAAGTAGCAGCCTTGGGTTGGGGTGGGAGCATCTGAGTCATGACCATGGCATTTAAGAAATGGCTTTTAAAAACACATTTTGTCCTAAATACAGTCGTACCTTGGAAGCCGAACGGAAGCCATTCTGGAAGTCCCTTTGACTTCCAAAACATTCGAAAACCAAAGCGCAGCTTCCGATTAGCTCCAGGAAGCTCTTGCAGCCAACCAGAAGTGGCGGAAGCCCCGCCAGATGTTCAGCTTCCAAAAGAACTTTCAAAAACACTCACTTCAGGGTTTCGATCATTCGGGAGCCAAAACATTCAAGAACTAGGCTGTTCGACTTCCAAGGTACAACGGTATTGTCCTTTTCCAATGCAGCCCAGTGTCAGGTCCCTGCCACTGCCCAATGCCAGGCATTGTCTCTTTCCCATCACATTGCTACAGATTGCTCCACTTCCTTGATATTTTTCCCTTCCTTGTGCCTGGACTGCAGGAGGCTATTGGGCAGCCCAGCAGGCTTCATGAATTGTGGTGTGTGGTGGAGCAAGGGGCACCCTCAGCTCCCAACAGTACTGATCAGAGTGCTTGGCTGTTGTTAATGCATACAATTATCTTGTTGCTATCCATCTGTCTTGGGAGACAATGGAGGAGTACGCCTTTGAGGGTGAGGTCAAGCTGTTGGACGGTTGCAATGCTTGCTGTGGCTGTGGAGACCAATGCGGGAGAGACATGTTTTGTTGCAGCTAGGGCAGAGGAAGTCATCCAGTTGCACTGCTGCAGATGTACCATGGCATTTCTCCTCTCTGTGCTCCTCCCAGCTGTCAATTCTCCTCTGGTCACTGCTGTGGATTCATGACTTGACTGTCTGTCTCCAGGCACTGGGGTCATCTGCAAGGGATTCCCACTGATGTCGCCAACCTTCATGCCACATTTGCAGAAATCTTCATAACACAGAGTTGGTCTGGCAATTGGCTTTGTGCCTGAAGCCAGCTCCCAAACAGCATGTCCTCTGAGATCCTGCCAACTTCCATTTTGTGATATGACCAACCAGCATAGATGTCAATGAGACAGGAATTCGAACATGCTGGGAATTGGGCTTGAGAGAGCACATCTTTGTTTGGAATGTTGTCCTACGGGGGGGGGGCACTAGGGGGCGCATTGGAAGATGGCCGACAATACCATCTCTCCAACCCACACGGGGTAATTAAGAGGCTGTTATGGGAGTAGGCAGCCTCCCTTGTTGCCCCAAGGAAACGGGGAACACTGTCCTTGCCTGCTGTGCCCATAAATCACCCCCTAATTTGAAAGAAGGGGGTGAGGGCCCTAGGCAGAATGCCCCCGTGTGGACCTCGGCTCTCCTGGACACTGTCTCTGATCGCACACTAGTTGCAGCAATTTGGAATAATTAATTACAAAAGAAGCAAATGGACATATTTCAAGTGAAGAAGGGGAGTGAAGTCTGCTAATTTAAGTGACCTCTGCGAAAGAAGACGACGGGCTGGAGAAACAGGAATATTTTACGATGAAGATACACCAAAGGCGGGGTATGTTGACAACGGGGCTGAATTGGGGGGGGGGAACCTTTTTTACTTTCCTTCTATGTGATTTACAAGAACCCCTCCTCATTAGAACCGTCGTTTGAACTGACCCAAGCAGGATGATTAAGGTCTGTGTGGAGATAAACTTTAACCAAAAGTATGCTTTATGGAGACCGAGAAGCAATAAGAGCTTTTGGAATGGCGCAGCAATTAATTCGGAGTCGCCATCTTGCCAAAGGATTTACAGCCGGGAGGAAGAATGGTCTTGTTTTTAGACTGCATTCCTAGTGAATCTCCTCAGAGGTTTTGAGAAAGGAGGCAGATTGGGGAAGATTAATGACGCTAAGACTGTTTTGATGTATGGAAGTGATGTTATATGGAAAACGTCTGGATATGGCTACTGGATAAAAAATAATAATATCCACGCAGGATTACAAACTGTTCTAACCAGCTTGCGGAGACTATCAAAGGTCACAAAGAGAAAGGAAAAATATATGAAAATAACAACAAGAGATGTGGAAAAACAATAAGAAAGGACTGGATAGTACTGTGAACATCATAAGGTTAGATTTGTGGACATTAAAACAGCAGTAAGAAGCAAGAAGTTGATTGGATCCCTTCGGAACTTGAAATATGGGTACCCCCAACAAAAATTTAAAATTCGGCTGTGTAATTTGGAATTTATGTAATTTGGTTTGATTTGATGTGATTGGTCGGTTAATAAAAAATTATTCTTAAAAAAATAATGGAATGTTGTCCTACCATGTGATGCCCAAAATCCTCCGGGTGCAGCACATATGGAAGGCGTTGAGGCACCGCTCCTGATGGTTGTTGGTTGCCCACGACTCACTTCCATAAATCGTGTCCTCCCTAAAAGAGGAGGACCTATGCACATGACCCAGAGCTTCCTCTTTCAGCTTGTGCATCGGAACACCCGCTCACCTCTTCCTACTTTTAGGGCATTTTGTGTTTGACCTTGCTATGCCGTCATGTGTCGTCTGTCGTTGGGACAGGGGCATGGCAGGAATTTTCCCCATTTGGCTGATTGGCTCGTGCCATTTAGGTTTTCATCTGCCATGTAGCAAATTGTCACAACTTGTAAGGTTGCGGATAGGCACTGGTTCAGGTGATAGGGATGGGAGAATGGTTTTGCCATCCCTATGTGAAGGGTATTCCATTAAAGGAATCCAGGGACTCAACTTGGTTTGGTCAATCCCCGAGAGGGGGTTGTGCCCATGCCTGAGTCCAGCGGAGCATCTGGGGAGTGAACAGAGTCTGTTCCTGGGCTTTTCACCTACCTCAGGAGTTCACCCTTGGCTGACCTATGCTGGTGCCCTGGGTCAGCACTACCTGCAAGGATGAAGGGAACTAGTCGAACAAGAGCCTATGCCACCACTCACTTTTCTGTAATCAGTAAAGTTGTGGCCTAAATTCTGCCAAAAACCAAAACTAAAATTTGAGTCAAATGTGTGTTTATTTAGGGGGGAGGTCTTTGGTTCTGAACACGCAAAGCAGCATGTTCAACACACAAGCTTGGTAGACCTTCACCTTGGTATTCGTTGTTAGCATCACATTCTCCCATACGCTTTTGGAGAGGTGAGCCATTGCCATAGCTGCCTTGACAACACACTTATCTAGCTCGACATTGATGGAGAGATTGCAGGTTATGGTGAAACCTAGATAGACAAAATTCTCTACCACCTCAAGCGTGTGGTCACCATTTGAATTCATGTACAACTGACTTTGCGTTACTGGCTGAGCATTTCTCAAAAGTAATGCTACATGATAAAGGGCCTTGTGGTGGCAGCTCCTCTCCTCTCTTCATGTGGACAATCTATAGGGCCCAGCTGACCTAGGTGGAGCAGATGTGAACAGTAGGTTTCTTCGGGGCTTTTTTCCAGCCGGGACTTGGCAGAACTCAGTTCCGGCACCTCTCAGGTGGGTGCCATTGGCATTATAAGAGAACAAGGGAAGTGTTCATGGTGAGTTCTGGTACCTCTTTTTCTAGAAAAATAGCACTGGGTTTCTTAATAGTGGAGAGGCTAAAAGATATTTCTGGTCAAGAAGGCCAGTGGCAGCCCTCTGGGGGAGAGATTTGTTGCATTATTATGTAACTTTTGGGTGATGCCTGTTGACCATAGGTGAAATTATGTATGCATGATTTCATTTTCAAATTATGAAAGGGAATACTTTTAAAAAGAAATTAGTATAATAAAATGCTAATGATATACAGTGGATACTTCATTAAAGGACTATAATATACCAGGTTTCATTTCTATTTTGAAGGCGATAACAAATAAAAATTAAAATGAGAACATAAGTATTAATTAGAGTTCAGAATAAGTCTGCATCTTACAATTCAAAACTCTAGTTATTCGCCACATTCAGAGCATACTCTTTGAAGTTTGTGTGTTCAAAATACATATTTTCCCTAATTGTACTTCTCAGCTGGATAGATGAAGGACATGATTAATTGAGCAAAACAACAATTCCAGTGCCAATTTGTTCAGTCATGATTTACATTTTCAGAAACTGGTACTGTGAAGTGCCAAATATTGATGACTGAACACCAAGACATCCCTAATATCCCATGTTGTAATAGAAAAGGTGAGCTGAGTAGTCCAATTAACAGAGCATCTAAGTCTAAACATAAAACTGCCCACTTTATGTCCTACTAGGGTTACAGTTTAGAAAAAACAAGCATGACTTTTTATATCTTAAGAGGAGGATGCTAACAAATATTCTCCTATTCCTGATATTTTAATTTGGAGAAATAAAAAATTACGGTACAATGCAAACAGGTGAAAATAGAGGTTATTTTTCTTATAAAGTTAAACAGCTTAGATACTCTTGTGTTAATTCAACTTTGTATGCATTGGGAACTCGATGCATTACTAGAAAATGTCTTGATGCATTGTTAATAAGGATGTTCTTGGAAAACTAATTGACAATACTGACTTAGACTTGTTGCTAGATCCCTGGGGTTGATGCATTGGGGATTTCATTAATATTTATCTAAATCCTTTCATTTATCAAAACTGTGAAGCTCATTGATTTGAATCTTCCTTTGCCAGTGCTGATTAATGCAGGTTTAGTATAGATCTAGTAGAGAATCGCAGTCAGCAAACACAGTAGAATTTAAGGTTGTCAGTGAATTATCTGGATACTTATGTGTTCCCAAGCTTTTAATTTACTGCTCTGTCCCTGGTGGGGACTTTGAGTAACTTGAACACTTAACTGCATAGCCTAATGGTAATCTCATTTAATGTCTGCCCCAAACTCATCTTACATTCTACAGGCATGGAGAAAACAGATAAACATTGAGGGCTTTCTGTTTATCCTGTGAGCATGAAGAGAATAGGGAGACTCAAAAGCTTGCACCTTGCATTTTAAACTTGAGTTCATTACATTCATTGTCACAGGGATCACTTCTCATGTTGGATTTGCTCAGAAAATAAGCCCCAAAACATAAAAAACCCGAAATAGTTCATCTTCTTTTCTGAAGTTAATATAGCATCCAACATTGTCCACTGATCACCTCTGTCCACTGTTTTATATTGCTGTTGTTTAGTCATTTAGTCATGTCTGACTCTTCGTGACCCCATGGCCCAGAGCATGCCAGGCACTCCTGTCTTCCACTGCCTCCCGCAGTTTGGTCAGACTCATGTTGGTAGCTTCGAGAACACTGTCCAACCATCTCTTCCTCTGTTGTCCCCTTCTCCTTGTGCCCTTCATCTTTCCCAACATCATGAGGTGGCCAAAGTATTGGAGCCTCAGCTTCAGGATCTGTCCTTCCTTGAGCACTCAGGGCTGATTTCCTTCAGAATGGGGAGGTTTGATCTTTTTGCAGTCCATGGGACTCTCAAGAGTCTCCTCCAGCACCATAATTCAAAAGCATCGATTCTTCAGTGATCAGCCTTCTTTATGGTCCAGCTCTCACTTCCATACATCACTACTGGGAAAACCATAGCTTTAAGTACCAGTATACGGACCTTTGTTGGCAAGGTGATGTTTCTGCTTTTTAAGATGCTGTCTCCCTGCACATATTGGAATTCAAAAATGCATTGAGATGCATTAAGCAGTACCTAATGTGCTCAGATTCACTGAGCAAGTGCATGCCTGACTTGGCTTGCAGCATTAAGGTGCTTTCCTGGTGTTTATTTTATTTACTGGGATCAGGGAGCACAAAAAACCAAGTTGTCAGCTTGGTCACCAGAGGCAGTTCTGCAGAAGAAACCTCCCCTTCTCTTTACTTGTGTGGGCCATAGGAAGAAGCGGCATGGATCACACAAGGTGGGTGGGTGGGAAAGGGGCCAACAGTTTAGAGAAAGAAGCTAATTCTCCAACTACACGATGGGGAATTCTTTCTGCTGCAAGAGAGCTGATAAAAAGCAGCTGGCAGAACCTCTTTGAAGACTCCTGGCCCATCCATCTGCACGCCGTCTCCCACTCTTGCTGTAGCCACTGGAGTTGCCTCCAGAGAAGAGAAGTGAGTGGGAAAGCAGCCAAGAAGAGCAACATCTTTGCCAACACTTGTGCTTTAAGTAAGAAAAGATGCTGAAAACACCCCGCAGATACCCACGAGAAGGTAGGGAGCAGAAATAGTAAGAGAGGCCACCTCCTTCTCTGTGCCCCCATTGTGATTGCAACCATCAAGGGACAACATAGCTTGGCAATGACCTTTCTGTGGCAAGTTCACACCACAGAGACATGGAAAGAGGCCTTCTCCATGCTTGCTCCCCTGTTTCTGGAGCTCTCCCTACCCCAGAGATCCAGCTAAGCCAGAGTCTGTATACTCTGTATACTCCTGAAGAAATACAAGACCCTCTTATTCAAGTGACTATTTAAAAACCTCAAAGCATCCCTCCTCCATGAAACCCTTGCCTAACCTTCCAATCCTCATCTTCAAGGACAATAGTAGTTGCAGCTATACTTGCTCACATTTCATTGCTTTTTACACCTGCATCTCTCACCTTTTCCTTCTGTTCTGTCAGACGAGACACTCCAAGTGTCCCTATTTTCCAGGGACACGCCCTGATTTACAGAAGCCGTCCCAGTTTCTTATTTCATCCTGTAATATCCCACTTTTCGTTAGGACATCCCTATTTTCATCGGAGGAATGTTTGAGGGTATGGAGTTATGCGACCCCCCCCCCAAGCCAAGGGGATAAATAACTATACAACTTTTAGAATACATCTGAAGGCAGCCCTTATAGGGAAATTTTTAATGTTCAATGTTTTATTATGTTTTTATATATGTTGGAAGCCACCCAGAGTGGCTGGGCAACCCAGTCAGATGAGTGGGGTATAAATAATAAAATGGTGATGGTGATGATTAAATAGCATGTCCCTATTTTCATTTGAGAAATACTGGAGGGCATGTCAGAATTAGGGTGTATATTTATTGCAATTTAGATCTCTCTTTTTTCTTATGCTACAACATGGGTGGTAATAATAATAATAATAATAATAATAATAATAATAATAATAAAAACAAGCAATGTCATCACGACAGTAAATGAGAAGTCCAACTTTTGAAGGGCATTTTCTATTTACGATGTTTTTCAATTTAGTTGACATTCAGCAATACATTGTTTTCTACCTTGAGACTCTGAAATGCAATGAACTGAAAATCCAAATAAGGATGCTCTGTAAACAGGAAATGCTTCAAATACATTCAGAAAAAGATGGCACTATGTTTTATAAGAGTTTTTGTTTTAGTTCATGTAGCACTTAAAGTCAAAATAGGCTTCCAAGTGTTATATTTTTATAGAGAAGTATAAAAACCTGTCACAGAGACATTAAAATAGAAATCCCGTAAGTACACAATAAAACAGTCCCATTAAAATATTAAGAAATTAAATAATTAAAACAATACAATCCCAGTAAAACAACATAGCACTACAATGGGCTTCAATATGATATCTTCAGATTTATAGGACTATTAAGCACAGAACACCCTTGTCACACGGGCCCACAGCTGGTGGCAACAGTACTTTCATACAGAGTGCCCACAGTGTGTTAAACTGATTGGCAACAGCAACTAGAGGACTCCCGCAAGATGCCCAGAGGCAATATAACTGCAATCTCCCATTTGATGATCTGTACTTGTTGGAAACTACACCAGAATTTGCTTACATAGACAACAAAGCTGAAATTCAAATGCCCTCTTTAGCTTGTGTCAGAAAACATTCCTTCGAGTGGGCTTTGATTCCATTATAAATTCTAACGTTTTTAAAATGCTTCACAAAAGTAAACTTGCCAAATGATCACCAGCTTTCCTAATGTAATTAAAAGTGTTGTTGGTCTTATCAAACATATCTTAGCCAACATTGGGTGAAAGTCAAATGGAAATGAAGGTGTGTGTATGTGTGTATGGGGGGGGGGGTAGTAATCTTCTCTTAAGCACTGGTGACACTGATCTGGGACAAAGCCACATCAGTCATCTTGGTTGCTTCCAGGTGACCTGTTTACTGAGGATTCATCTTGATTTGCTTGCTATGAAGTAAACAATGCCTGTTGTGTATTGAGGATTCATTTGTGGAGAGGTTATACAATGCCATGCTAGGCCATTATTATCCCACACTTTCCAGTATATTTCTCCCTCCCTTTCCTTACTAGAAGAAGTATTGGTTGGAATCCATCTGTCTCAGGAGACAGTGGAGGAATGCACCTTTGTGGGTGAAGTCAAACCACTTGGCTGTAGAGACCTATTTGGGAGAGACATGTTTTGTTGCTATCGCTATCATCATCATCATCATCATCATGTTGCACAAAAGCACCAAATCCACTTTAACTGTGCAGCCTAAATTTTCCAGTACAGTGGTATCTCGGAAGTCGAACGGAATCCGTTCTGGAAATCTGTTCAACTTCCAAAATGTTCAGAAACCAAGGGGTGGCTTCCGATTGGCTGCAGGAAGCTCCTGCAGCCAATTGGAAGCCACAGAAGTCATGTTGGACCTTCGGGTTCCAAAGAACGTTCGCAAATTGGAACACTCACTTCCGGGTTTGTGGTGTTTGGGAGCCAAAATGTTCAACTCACAAGGCATTTGGGATCCAAGGTATGATTGTACATGATTGAATTCTGTGTCTGAAAAGTACTGACCATTTGGAACCTTCCCTCCTCCCTGTGGCCACTGTTACTGGTGTGGCATGGCATGAGATCACCTAGAAGAAGCTCTTGCATCGCAATGGCCTTGGTCCCTCCTAAGTGGTTTAGGTATTATGAGTTGCCCTGGATGGATTTGTAGCTTCATTTGGAAACTATGTATGCCCCAGGATTCCGGAGAGTTACAATCTCAACAAAAATTACACTTGGCAAATAAAGCTTCACGCTGAGCCTAAGTGTGAGATGTAACAAGAACAACACAGAGGGTATTGTTAATTACCTCAGCTGGACATGTGTTGATTAATTAAGGACACTTTTCAAAGTGCTCTTCATTTTTGTGCTATGGCTGTCAAGCTGTTCTGTTATTAAGCCTGGCTGCTTCCCTGTGGGAGTCCCTTAGGAATGGCCATAGGTGGGTTGTATAACCTGGAATATGAAAACAGCTGCTACAGGTTAGGGTCATCACTGTTATTAACAACAGTGAACAGGGCAGGGAATTGAGGTGTCAATTTATTTCACTCAGAGTTTTTCTGAAGGACAGCAGCAAAGTTGAATAACGCCGCCTGCCACTTTGGCTCAGATGTTCTGCAAGTGTTGTTTCTGAAACCATTCGATCTTTAAAAATATTCACATGCATTCAGGTGTCCCTCACTTAAATGACAGATTAAACATCAACACTGTGAGACATGTAACCATTCCAAACACTATATTGTTCAGAAATGCAAAGTAATCCTGCTCTCAGTTCTTTTCATTGTTCACACAACAGAAGAACAGTATGGTCAGCTTAAAAGCAAAATTGTGGTTTGTTTGTTTTTAAATCCTATTAAGCAAAATAAATACATTCTTCAATGAAATGACTATAGGTTTCCTCTAACTTTTTCAGAAGGAAATAGATTGCTTTATGTAGTACACTACAAAACTTGACTTGATTGATGCTATGTTTGCAAAATTAATGGTACTTTCATGTTACTCCCAGTACGTTTCCAAGCACAATTCAAAGTGTTTAAAGCCCGAAACGGCCTCGGACCAGTATACCTGAAGGAGAGTCTCCACCTCCATCATTCAGCCCAGACACTGAGGTCCAGTGCAGAGGGCCTTCTGGCAGTTCCCTCCTTGCAAGAAGTGAAGTTACAGGGAACCAGGCACAGAGCCTTCTTGGTGGTGGCGCCCACCCTGTGGAATGCCCTCCCATCCAATGCCAAGGAAATAAACAACTTTCTGACTTTTAGAAGACATCTGAAGGCAGCCCTGTTTAGGGAAGTTTTTAATGTTTGATTTTTATTGTGTTTTTAATATTCTGCTGGGACCCACCCAGATGGGTGGGGTATAAGTAAATAATAATAATAATAATAATAATAATAATAGTAATAAATACTTGCCCCCAAAATTGCCCCCCCTCTATAGGATGAGGCTGCACCCATGCAATTTTGCCTACGTTAGAGTCCTCCCTCCATTGGCACTACTAATTCTAAAATGGGAAGTATCTTGTCTATCAACATGGAAGGGAAAAAATCCTTTGTTATTGGAAGCGACAATGCTGTATAGATAAAATAAGAAATATATCAATTCACTCTTATTTATCTGAATGGCTCAAAGAATTTCTAAACTACAATTGATGGTTTAGCTGAATGCCTGCCAATCTGTGCCCTGAACATAAAGCTCACAGGCTCCAACGATTTCATTTGAGAGAATCAATTCTTGAACCCCATGAAAATGTGGCTATCAACTCCATCAAAATTAATTGGAATCCCAGTTTGGGTGGACAAACTCTGTGTGCACTGATGGAGGAGACAATTAAGTAATGCTTTTGGAAGATTATATTGAGATGGGGAGCCACATGGGACTGATGGCATATTCAGATACCCAAGCTAAATCACAGGGTTTCTAACCTATTTGGTATGTCGAATGCCCACCATGTGTATCATCTACCGTAAGTATATAGCTGTTCAGCAAGTCTCCTCTTTTTATACATTGTTCAGTCGTGATAATTTATCCGGTATCTAAGGTTATAGCAACAGGACTGCAAGTCTTAAAACAGAGTGCCATTCAGAATAGTTGCCTTCTGAATAAAGAACAAGCAGACTTCCCTACATCGGCACATATTAGTGACCATCTGTTAAGATGCTCTCAGGGCATACTTATATTTTGAGACAGCTGAGGGTTATCTTTTAGAAGGATACCCCTTGCTTATCTTTGGTCACAGGTTTTCAAAAAGATTCCAGATTGACTATATATATATATATATATATATATATATACACACACACACACAATTCTGTAGCCAAGAACATGATGTTGCATCAAAGGTGTAACCAATCAAATGATAACCCTTTTATCCAAGTATAAAGGCCCCAAAGACAGGCTGTATGCAGCTGTGCAAATAAGAAAAGTGCAGACCATATTTCTGTGCCTTATGGATTTCATACTCATTTACTGCACTATAAGTCAGTTCCTAAGAGCTCTCTATAACGGATGCGAGTTCTTCCGTGCCATTGGCTCCCCCTCCCATTTTCCCTATAATGGCCCGTAGCTTTTTTGCTACATCAGTTACTTAGTAAGTAGAGACATGTCTCAATGGGTGGCATGCTTCCACATTATGATGATGATGAACACCGGCATTCTTGTTCAAGCAAAGCATTAGGTGAAGCAATCGGACATTCAGTCTAAGACCCACATTACCTCTTGACATAGTAAGGTAACCTGATGTGATTGTACCACATGCATCTTTAGTGATTTTGAATAAATTGGAGAAGCGCTCTTTACCTTGGGTCCCACCATCCCTCACCGTTGGCTAAGCTGTAGTCCAACAAAATCTGGGGGCCCTACTGAAGAGTACAGAACATTCTCATATAGTGAGAAACTATTATTTCCAAACTGAGAAAAATCTACTGTGCACTAGACTTTAAAAACATTGCAAATAGCATTTCTCTCACACTATTTAAGGCTGCATTAAAATAAAAGATTCAGCATGTGAATTCTACATAGTTAAATCACCTCATGGTGACTTTACCACATCAAAAAGTTACATGAGAACCATGCCTACCATTTTAACTCATTTATACCTGTCACAGTTGGACTATGTTATAGTAACAACCTATGTCCATAACATAGAGAAGTTGCTTACACAGTGAAGAAGGCTTATAAATTTTCAGTTATAAGGCACTGGCGTATAAGTAAGACAAATAATGATGTGCTCTCTGATTGGCAAAGTCCTATTCCAGAGTTAATTCAACTTACACATACTTCGTTTTGCAAACTGCAGCTGTTTTGCACAGTTAATTGTCCTCCTATGCATCTCACAGAAATTTCACCTAACATGAAATCAGAAGTGGATTTGATTTCCACCCCTCAGGCAAAATGTCCAATGAGTTCTTAGGGATGCCAAATAAAGTTTCAGTAAAACTAGTTAAATTTCTCATGGTGTTCTTCACAAGTTACAACCCTAGGTCATCCAGAGTTTTTGCCTTAAGCAAGCTTGAAAGTTTCTCCTCGGATGAAATGACTGGAGTGTCAAAGGAAGCCAAAAGAGTTTTTAAATAAGAGACACTACATCTCAAACTGGACAATTCTTTGTGCAAGGCTTGCAATCTTTGAACAGAGAAATGCAACTTTTCTTTTTTAATGTTAAAGACCCTCTGGATAGCAACCTCTTTCTGTTTATGATATATAGCAACAGTAGATGACTCTGCTGTATGTGATCATCAGGATTTTTGTCATTCAGTTCAGTTCAACTTGTGCAAAATAAAAATAAAAATGGGTTAATCAGCCATATTTGTTCCCATATGTCAGATTAGTTAAAAACAGATTTACAACACTACTGCATTATTATTATTTTTAAAAAATGTTAGGAGTGACAAGCGTAATAACCTTTTCAGAATGATGACATATGTATAACAACAGATGATGCTTAATCTTTAAGCAACGTATAAAAAATATATCCAGCAATGCATTCACAGTTTTCCAGACACCAGTGACAAGTTTAACTTCAGGCAAACACTGACACTTCAGTGATAACTACTGGAACAATTATTAGTCATATTTCATCACATGAGAAAATGTTTCCTTATTCTGAACAGTGATATCTTAAAAACTGAAATATTAGGGCAGCAATTTCTTTTGACAACTGTAGTGTAACTTTATGATCACTGGAGACTGCAAACAGCGGGTGAAAATATTTTATGCATCACAACCCATCCTAATTCCCAGGCAGTAATATCTTGCTGAATGTATAGTGATCCATTTTGACATAGTTATATATTGTGCAAAACCATGCTTTGGCAAATCTGTTTCCTGGTGCAGGCTTAGTTATTACTCTTAAGAACATTATCCATACATATTAGTCAGTGGAAAATTAGCAACACATATTGCCACAACTAGTTTGTCATGTTATGCATAATAATGGACTAATTTTACTTTATCCAGAGGCAACATTTTAATCATTGCTAAATCATCTAAGGCAAAATGGAAAAGTTGAGTGCAGAAATTATAATCGTTGGTAAAGTTCCCTGTTCTTTAGACAGCTGGAAGCACAGCTGCATATACTGAAATACAACAATTTTTCCTAGCAAAGTTTGCAGATGTCCACTTACCATCTTTGGTGTGGTGACATTGCAAGCTGGCATCGCCTTGCCCACCACGATCCAGGGCTGTGGATACAAGCCTGCCTGCAAATTGGCCAACTGTGGGCAGGCTATGAGGCTGGCCTGTGGGGGAGGGACTGAACTGAGCCTGTGGGCTTCACTTGGGTCCACTCCTGGGGAATATAAGACAGCCTGCCTCCGACCTATTTGATGTATGTCATAGGCCTCCCCCGCTTCTAGGTTGACCCTAAAATAGATTACTTCTGGCAAGTCAATGGTTATACCCAAAGCTTATGCCAAACCTCTTCCGTCTGTAATCAATAAAAGTTGTGGCCTGATTTGTTTCTTGTAATGAGTTTTGACTGGTTATTTTACAAGATGGGGTGGTGGGTGGTGTGGCGCCTGGGCACATAAATGAGATTTCTACAAGCAGGTGGATCTCCTGAGACATGTGTGTAGAAGCCTATTGTACAGGAGTGGGGAAACAAGACCACACATGGAAATAGGTTAATGAACAGGTCTGCACATAGGGTCAAGACAAATCCTGCATCCCAAACTGATCTGAGTAGATCTGGGATTTTTCCAGGCAGCCCTGGAACATTCTTGGTTGGATCTGTCTAGAGAGCTCTGTGGCTGTCAAAAAGTGGTCAGAAGGCAAGGGGAGAAGGGGAGAAGAAGACGATGCTGGTGAAAGTCTCTGCCTGCATGTCTCCTTCTTCCAGCCTCTCCTTGCTGCCAACCACAAGTTTAGACCTGGATTAAACTGTCAGTTTGCATTTCTTAGTGCAGAAAATATTGGTCTGATGTGTAGAGATCTTTCCTATTCTAATTAATTCAAGAGAGTTCTGGAAGTTTCTCTGTGTGAAAGAAACAAGCAAAAGGTTTGTGATATTTGGGTTATTCCTTCAGAGAAGCTGAGTACAACTGGCTTAAACTGGTTCTGTTATCTCTACTTCAAGGTCACGCTGACTATAATAAGAGGCCAGAAGGAGACTGGGTTTCACTTTTCCTTCTGGTGTGGTGCTCTGTACATAGTATTCTTAGTGTTAGGTTTAGACTTATTATAAGTTACTGTAAGTTTAAGTTAAGTCTGCTGCAACTGGATTTCTTATGGACAGTGCCAATCCTGAATGTATTGTATTTGTAACCATTATGCTCATTTGCCTTCAGTAGCAGTAAAGTTCTGCTGGATGAAATATTAATTGCCTCTGGCCTATTTTTTGGGAATCCTGCAATGTGTTTAAGTTTTTACTCTGCTAACTATATGCTGGAATCTGCTCTGGATCAATTTTGAGTAGAATTCCATGACATAAACATGCATTGGAGGGAGGGGGAGGAGTCAATGCAGGCAAGAGTTTTTGGTTTAGTTCTGGTCAGATTGAGACCTGATCAAGATCACCAAATTGGGCCCTGAACCAAATTGGAGGTGCTTTAAATAACCCTAGTAACTCCATGCCTTGCCTTATATGGAATCTCCTAAGTCAACCTTGTGCACTAAGCTGTGTTTACCCAAAACTACAGCAGCGGATCTACAACAGCTTGCTGTTCCTGTGTAAATGTCTGGATCAGGGCCAATGGGTACATATAGAAAGATAACCCAGAGTTTTGTAGATTTAAGAAGGATTAGAGCATGCACATTTTGCACAGCCTTTGAAATTCTCCTCCAGCAACCTTTCCCTTTCCCATTCTTAACAACCACATTTGGAAATTTAGTCCTGAGCAGACATTTTGAAAGTGATTAACTAATCTAGACATAAACAAGGGGGAGGAATAGCACACTTTCCAGACACAACATATAGCCACTTGGGTACTACAGGGTACTACTGTCATGAGATGGGCATCTACATTTTGCCAAAATAGAAACCTGGTTGTACTCAAAGCAGGTTGCCCCTGTGGATTTGCAGTTGCAGTTCTGAAGGCCCTCTGTGTGTGAGGACTGTCAGAGATAAGATCTGCTTTGTGAGGGCATCCAATTCCCAAAATGAGCAATATGTAGATATGTCTTGACTGTAGTGAGTAAAACTTGGTATAAAATTTTAAATGACTAAAATTTGGATCATTTCTTGTTGGACATTGTTTGCACGGATAGGAAATGTAATTACATGGCAATTGAAGTAAGTAATTCTATAAACATCAAGGGTGTCAAAAGCATAAGAATGAGCTAATACGCTTAGGAAATGTTTAAATAGGTGTGTGAGTAAAAAGTTAGAGATGCATTCTTTTAAAATTATTCACTGCTAAAACATCCTAGTAAATAAGACCAGAGGGGTTGTGATTGGATTTTCCATTATTTTATTTTTTTAAATGCTGTTTTAGAAAAACATTAGAATGACAACCTTAGAAAAGGCAATTTTCCACTGGTCCACAGAACAATTTAAGGGGGGGGGGGATGCTGTACAGTTTAGACAAAAGCCTTGGGAGCATGAATGCCAAAGTACACATGCCCCACAGCTGACCAAATCAAGCATAAGCCTTGAATCATTGTGTGCGTTGATGAAAAAGCATTAGAAATGTGCCAGTTTGGAAAAGAAAACTGCACAAAAGACACAGCCAAACAAATCTCATGAGACTAGAGGAAGACTGTGGAATAAAGCAACATATTTCGTGATGAAGGAAGGAGATGAAAATGTGCTAGATTAGTACATTAGGAAATGTGCCAGTCATGTAAGACTGGGGCCTAACCCTGTAGTGTCCTTTCTAGGCTTATACTCTGGAAAGTGTGTTTGATATTTCAAAAGGAGGTGGCTTTTACAGGAAATGAAGACTAGGGGAAAAAGAAGAGAGGGTTGCACACTAAGGCACAGTATGGCTATTTCCTATGTTCATTAATTAAAGCTGTGTTTATGTTTGAATTGACCAAAGTTTTCTTCCATATCCGAAAGAATAGTTCTCCACTCACTCAACCACCCAAGGAAGCTTCAGAGAGTTAGATCCAATGGTTCTGAAGTAGGCACAGAGCCAGGGGAATCTTTGATGTGGAGAGCTGATGGGGCAATTGGCAGATGTTTGTTGCTCTATCACTTTTTGTGATGATGTCAGAGTCTATTATTATTATTCCTCCAGAATCGGTCATGTTCTAAAACACAAGCTTGCATTTAAACACAATTTGTTATATCACAAATTAACTTGGACCCCCCCCCCCAAAAAATGGGAATTTTAAGGAAACTAGTAATTTTCTGTTGGAGATTCCACAATCTTCACAGATTTGGATTTCCCAAGGCTGCCTATGTTTTTGTTTTTTTGTTTTAAAATAGACAAAGGCTGCCTTTGTTAACCTATTTTATGGATGCAATTCTCTACACATTTATATGGGAACATGTTCCATTGAACTCACTTGGACTTGCTTCAAAGTAAGCATGCATATGACTGGCATATTAGTCTATAGTGCAGCTATATCCTCACTGCTCAGAACAGAGGATTCAAATATATGTCCATAGTGCCTGGTAAGTAAAACAAACGCCTAATCTAGTACTCACCTCCTTCAAACACACACACACACACACACACACACACACACACACACACCCTTGTTAGAGAGATAAATGGAAAGAGACATAATGGTATAAAAAAAGAAACTCATTAATCAACCGGGTTTTTTCTGTTGCTCTTTGAAAGAGATAAACTTTGGTGGAAGGCAAGACATTCAGAGCATTCTGTCAGAGGACAGCGGAGAAGGAAATCTTTTGGGAGGTTTAATTCCCTGCCTACTTACATGTTTAGTGGTTGCCAGGCAGGCCATTGTGCTTTTGCTTTGATGACAGTCAAAACCTCATCACTCTGCAAAAGAGAAGCAATAAACATCAATAAATAAAATGATGTTTGGACAGCATTATGGTGAATAACACTCTGCAGTGATTTGTAACCGGCGGAAAAGGCACTTGAATTCAAATTGCTCCTCATAATTCCTGCAAAGGCAGCTATAGCTCATCATTGCATTTCCTATTCTGGGAGTGCATTTCCTCCTTTGTGTGACACAGAGGGATGATTCTGACATAATGTTCATTACTTGCGAGGGTAACTTTTTGAATGGATCCTGCGGTAGGCACATACTCATGGGAAAATTACATTAGCATTGGCACTCTGTGTAACTTTACAGATTTCCCCAAGGGTGGTCTATCCATGAGCAGGTTCCAGACTTCCTGCTGGGTTCTGTTCATGGGTTCAACCCAAAAGGAAGTCTTTCTCTTCCCCATCATTGCGTTTTCTACATGTAGGTGGTGCTGACATTGTTTAAAAGCTTATGTGAGGGACAGGGAACCTGAGGCTCTCCAGATGTTGCTGGATTTAAATTCACTTCATCCCTGACCATTGGTCATGCTGGCTGGGACTGATGAGAGTTGGAGTCCTGGTGGGCCACAGGTTCCCCATCTTAGCCCATGAACTCCAAAGGATAACCCAGAACAGAGTACAATCAACACAGGATATAAAGGCTGCAGGGCAGCCCTTGTCATTGCTCTGTTGCCTCTTCCTCGTGTCTTAAAAAAAAAAGTAAAAAAAAAATGAAGCTATCAGAGGGTTGTGGGTGTGCATGATAGGGAAACTCAGGTACCTGTTTCAAGAAACTGGGCCATTTTACATGATTTAATAATGCTGATACAGGTTAATGTTACCCTTCTCTAAACAACAATTCTTTTCTTCGCAAATAAACCAGCCTCGTGTAAATTGACGGCATTCACAGAAGGAACTACTGCTCTGCTCTCTCTGTTTTCCTGTCCCATTGGTTTACCATGTAACCAGAAGTGTGCAAAGAGGCGCTGTACAAACAAGGTATAATTCTGCAAGTATTTTATAAGCCTGTCCACCATTTTGGCTCCTGCCACATGTCTCTTTAGGGTATCTGCCACACTATATAACAGTGAATCAGTTTGGTAAATAGGGAAAATGCCACGTGGTCTGTTGTATACAGTATATTTGCATAGATAACATATAACATTTGTGTTTATTTATATGTGACCTGAAAATTGTATATATGCGTCTTCCTCCTTCCTTCCATTCGTCTTCCTCACAACAATCCTGTGAGGTAAGTTAGGCTGAGGTAGTGACTCCAGTGAGCTTGATGGCTAAGTGGAGGTTTCAACCTGGGTCTCCCATGCCCTATACCTTTAGAGCCCAAACGCTGGAGTAACTGTTACCCTTGATTAACAAAATATATTGCTCTGTGCACACCAGCTTAGTCAGGGGCATTAGACAATAAAGCTATATTGTGGAAGTGTGTATGTGTGTGAGAGAGAGCACAGGGGGATTCTACACAATGATCAGTTTCAGGGCTTTCAAACTCATATGCCAATATTATTATTTTTGCCAAGAGAACTGGAAACGGCATGAAGGATGCTTTCTATATTCCAAGGGACCATTTCTATGAAAACATAATCAATAAAAGACACATTGCTGCTTCTCTTAAATAGAAGAAAAGAGAGCGATTTTATCCTCATTCCTTGTCAGCTGACTCAATCTCATAAAAGCAATGAGAATATATTGCACCTGTGTGGGGCTGAGGAGTGAATAAAGGTGCCCCCTCCCCCCACTTCTTTGAAGCTTATAATAATTCCTGATACAGCAATTCTGAAATTGTGTGTTGTGTAATAAACCTCAAAACAAAACCAGGGGATCAGTTTTAATGAGGCTTTGGTGTACAAAGAAATATCTATCAAGTTCCTCTCCCTACCCACAGTCTCCTGCAGGACTCTCTCCCATAGATTGTTGAAGGGGATATGATGTTCACTACTCATTCCTATGATTTCTCTGTTGTCTTTTTTTTAAGCGATTCTCCAATTAAAGGAAAAACCCACACACCATACATTACGTGTAATTGGCAGCTCCTACTGAGCTGTCCTTTCAGGTTAGTGATAATCTTGCCATCCCCTGCTTGACAGAAATGACTCTGCTACCTCAGGCTAGCTCTAATCCACATATGCCCCAGTTTAGGGAAATCAATTTTGCGCAGGCCGCTTTTGCTATTGTCATTACTTTCCTCTCTCTCTCTCTCCCTCGCCAAGAAGGGGGGAGAGCGAACGTGTGACGGTAAAAGCTTGTGAAACTTCTCTGGCTCCTCCTGGTGTTTGGGATTTGCTCTACTCATCCTAAAACACCAGCTTGAAATAATTAATTTTTGATGCCGAGCTAATATGCTGCTTTCATTAAGGCAGGCTGAACAAGTTCCCAGCTGAGGAGAGTTAAAATGAAGAGATGGGGAGAGGGGGGAATCGGGGCATCCAAAATCAATGATGATACAGCATTTTATCCTATTCTGTTGAAAATCTGGCTCTGTAGATTCTGAAGACGGTGCTAATTATATCAATGAGAGAATATCATAGTTATCAAAAAGTTGCTTCAAAAAGCCTTTTGCCTGATCAAATGAACAGTTCACATATGCAAAGCAAGTTAATAATAATAATAATAATAATAATAATAATAATAATAATAATAATTTATTTGTACTCTGCCCATCTGACTGGGTTGCCCCAGCCTCCCTGGGCAGCTTCCAGCATATATAAAAAGTATAGCAGGTACCGTGTTGTTTAGTAAGCATGACATGATGGTGAAAACAACAGACGGCAGCTCATATGTGAGAAGCCAGCCCAGTCCCCTGTTTCTGTGCAGTGAGCTCTTTTTCTTCTGCCACCAGACAAAGCCTCCGTTCACCTCGAAGCAAAATACTAGGTGCAGAATATGGTACAGAAGGCCCCATGAGCTGGTAAATATGTGAAAAAGATTTCTTCTGGTTGTGGCCCTGCATCATCAGTGGCCAAGCAGTACGGATGCTGGAGAAGTTCGTCTTCTGTGCCACGCTCAGAGGATCCAGCTCAAACAAAATGTGATCTTTTAATTCCCAACTAAAAGCATGTGCAGCAGCCTGCATTTTTCAAAGCATCCTCCATGCCAATCAATGACTCCCCAGATGCCTTCCTCACCTCCCCTGTAAGGCTGCCAGTCGCCTCTTTATCCAGCTTCCTCACAAGTCCGGCAGGGAGGTGTGGAGCAGCAGTGGCAGGCCTAGAGAGAGGAATGCTCTTGAGCATCTCACCTGGCATCCTGGGCTTAATGGCTGCCTGGCATTGGATGTGTCAGTGTGCACAATGGACCAAGTGACTCATGCAATGCCACTGCTGTAGACCTCAAAAGGACTCCATTTCCAAGGATCACCAGGCCTGAGTGTGTGGACACATTGTGTTTCAGCACACCAGTGCGCCAAGGCAGCAGTTGGGTGGGAAGGGCAAAAAACTCATTTCCAACTGTGCTGCCACTAGTGTTCAGCCAGCTAAGGAAGAGGAGGAATGTGTCCTCTAAGCATGTGACACTGGCCCAATTCCAATCTTTCACAAACAGCTGCAAGTACCTTTCTATTGGAAAGTTTACATAGGCCGGTTTTTGCCCATTTGACTCTCCATATAACTTCATTTATATGACAATGATTTCCTCAGGCAGAATGGGGATGCTCTTATAACCTGACATTTGGAAAATGGTGGCACTTGAAAAACCACCCTTCATCATAAATGAAGATTATAGATGCGCTTGGACTGAAATCAATAGTTACATAGTGACGTCTATGGACAGAGATGGAATTACCTCCTCAGCAACTAAATCATTTCGAACGTACAAGTTTTTGCATTTCTTTCCCCTATAAATAGGGAATCAATTTTCTCCTGACAGACACTACATAAACTACTTTTTCATCTCATCGAAGATACCAAAGCTCCTTAAATCTATTTCTGACTCTTTTTTTAAAGGCGTGTGGACTCAGTAAACAGTGTCCTAATGCCTGTATGACAAGAAATGCTTTGATTCAGGAACACTGAGAAGGTGTGTGTGTGCATGTGGTGGGGGGGATTAATATCTGATTAGTATTTTTAAAGAAGCATTTAGGCCACATCCACAGCATACATTTAAAGCATGACTTGTAGTTTGCTAAGCGTTCTGAGAGTGGTTAGGAGATGCCTAGTCCTCACACAGAGCTACGGTTTCCAGAATCCTAGAATTGTAGAGTTGGAAGGGATTCTGAGTGCCATCAACCCCCTGCAATGCAGGAATCTCAGCTAGATCATAATACATGACAGAAGGCTATCCAACCTCTCCTTAAAGGAAGGAGAGTCCACCACCTCTTGTGGGAATCTGTTCCACTGTTGCATCCCCCTGATTCAGCAATCTTGTAACTCAAAAAAATGAGATTCGTCTGGCATGACTAACTTTTGAGGAACCCATGCTGGGTTTTAGCAATCACAGCATCCTATTCTAAGTGCTCACAGACCAACTGTTTAATAATATGTTCTAGAACCTTTTCTGGTATTGATGTCAAGCTCACTGGTTGATGTTGAGTTCCCTGCGAGAAGGGATTGATTGTTAAATCACCCTGGGAATTGTGAAACCAGAGGGGTTTGGTAATCAATCCCTCTTCTGGGGGAGCACTGGGAATTGTAGCTTCACAAGCTGTTATTATAAAAAGGTTTAAAAAAGAAGTAAAGGTAAAGGACCCCTCACAGTTAAGCCCAGTCGCAGATGACTCTGGGGTTGCGGCACTCATCTCGCTTTACAGTCCGAGGGAGCCTGCATTTGTTCACAGACAGTTTTTCCAGGTCATGTGGCCAGCATGACTAAGACACTTCTGGCACAACAGAACACTGAAACCAGAGCAGCACATGGAAATGCCATTTACCTTCCCACCGTATCTACTTGCACTCTTTTGATGTGCTTTCGAACTGCTAGGTTGGCAGCAGCTCGGACCAAGCAATGTGAGCTCACCCCATCACAGGGATTCGAACGTCGACCTTCTAATCAGCAAGCCCAAGAGGCTCAGTGGTTTAAACCACAGCGTATATTACCTCTGTGGGTAATGACATATGCAACTGTCTAACATGAACAATGAAAAAAAAGCACACCATAGGAATGCAAAATGTCCAATGTGTATACAACGTTCAAAGAAACACAGCTAAGCTCATTGATTACTTCCCCCTCCCTCCTCACTTGTACAGTGGTACCTCGGGTTACAGACGCTTCAGGTTACAGACTCCACTAACCTAGAAATAGTACCTCGGGTTAAGAACTTTGCTTCAGGATGAGAACAGAAATCGCGGCGCAGTGGCACAGTGGCAGTGGGAGGCCTCATTAGCTAAAGTTGTACCTCAGGATAAGAACAGTTTCAGGCTAAGAACATACTTCCAGAACGAATTAAGTTCATATATATATATATATATATATATATATATATATATATATATATATATAAAAATTTTTAAACATAAATGCAGAAATAAAAAACAATGAAACATATATCATAACGTATTTTCTTAGCTTCATTGGACTCACGTCTCCCGCTCCCACTTGCATCATTGTCAATTCTTACCCGCAATTTATCATCTTGTTTACATTCTTATATCCCATTCATTTAAAATATAAT
This sequence comes from Podarcis cretensis, assembly GCF_951804945.1. Classification (NCBI taxonomy): domain Eukaryota; kingdom Metazoa; phylum Chordata; class Lepidosauria; order Squamata; family Lacertidae; genus Podarcis; species Podarcis cretensis. Next base: position 68,158,184 of record NC_137170.1, on the reverse strand, counting down.
CTAATAATCCTCCCGAAGGTTTATGTTTTTTCCTCAATCTCACTTGTCATCCTAATTCCATCTAGTTTAGTGGTGCTCAATTATTTATGATCTAGCATCCTTCTTAACATTCAACCAAATTACAATGCTTTTTAAAATAAATCTTAAATTTCTTCCAGTCTTCTTCAACCTTCTCTTCTCCCAGGTCTCGGATTCTGCCGGTCATCTCGGCTAGTTCCATATAGTCTATCAGCTGCATCTGCCACTATTCCAGTGTGGGTAGATCTTGGGTTTTCCAGTGCTTAGCGATAAGTATCCTTGCTGCTGTTGTTGCATACATAAAAAATGTTCGGTCCTTCCTTAACACCTTCTGGCCGACAATACCCAAAAGGAAGGCCTCTGGTTTCTTAGTGAAGGTATACTTAAATACCTTTTTCAGCTCATTATATATCATTTCCCAGAAAGCCTTCACTCTAGGGCAAGTCCACCAGAGGTGAAAGAATGTTCCTTCATTTTCTTTACATTTCCAACATTTATTATCAGACAAATGGTATATTTTGGCAAGTTTAACTGGGGTCATGTACCATCTATATATCATTTTCATTACATTTTCCTTCAAAGCATTACATGCAGTGAAGTTCAACCCAATGGTCCACAACCTTTCCCAGTCCTCAAACATAATGTTGTGCCCAATGTCCTGTGCCCACTTTATCATAGCCGATTTAACCATTTCATCTTGTGTATTCCATTTTAACAGCAAGTTATACATTCTTGAAAGTACCTTAGTCTTAGGCTCTAACAGTTCTGTTTCCAACTTCGATTTCTCCACCTGGAACCCTAGCTTTTTGTCATTTTTAAAAACTTCTTTAATCTGAGCGTAGTGTAGCCAGTCTCACACTTTATCCTTCATTTTCTCCAAACTCTGCAATTTCCAATTGTCTCTATCTTTTTCTAGTATTTCCCAATATTTTGGCCATTTGGCCTCCATATTGGGTCTTTTTCGGGCCTTAGCTTCCAGCGGTGAAAGCCACCTTGGAGTTTTATTTTCCAATAAGTCTTTATATTTTGTCCAGACATTAAACACTGCTTTTCTGACAATATGATTCTTAAAGGCCTTATTGATCTTAACCTTGTCATACCATAAGTATGCATGCCAACCAAAAGCATTGTTAAAACCTTCCAGATCCAGAACGTCAGTGTCCTCGAGAAGTAGCCAGTCTTTTAGCCAGCAGAAAGCTGCGGCCTCATAGTACAACTTTAGGTCTGGCAGGGCAAAGCCCCCTCTTTCTTTCGCATCAGTTAATATCTTAAACTTAATTCTGGGCTTTTTGCCCTGCCAGACAAACTTAGAGATGTCTCTCTGCCACTTCCGGAAGCACTCCGTCTTGTCCACAATCTGTAGTGTTTGAAACAAAAACAACATTTTTGGCAATACATTCATCTTAATAGCAGCAATTCGGCCTAACAAAGAAAGTTTCAATTTTGTCCAACTGTCTAAGTCTCTTTTAATTTTAGACCAACATTTTTCATAGTTATCCTTAAAAAGACTCAGATTTTTTGCTGTTATGTTTACCCCTAGGTACTTTACTTTTTTAACCACAGTTAGTTCTGTCTCTCTCTGAAACCGTTCTGACTCTGTATCTGTCTAATTTTTTCCCAGCACCTTAGTTTTCTGTTTGTTTAATTTGAATCCCGCCACCCGACCAAAGTCTTGAATCAATTGTAACACTCTTTTCGTACTAGATTCTGGCTCCTGCAGGGTCAAAACTAGGTCATCTGCAAAAGCTTTAAGTTTGTATTGTTTCGCTCCGACCTGGATTCCTTCCACCAACCGGTCCCCTCTGATCATGTTCAAGAGCACCTCCAGAACCGAAATAAATAGCAGAGGGGAAATGGGGCAGCCTTGTCGTGTTCCTTTTTCAATTTTAAACTCTTCTGTAACCACATTGTTAACTATCAATTTAGCTTTTTGTTCTGAATATATTGCATCAATCCCATTCTCAAAACCCCGTCCCACTCCCATTTCTTTTAAATTTCCCTTCATAAATTTCCAAGAGATATTGTCAAAGGCCTTCTCCGCATCTATAAAAATTAACACTGCTTTTGTATTTATGTCTGTTTGCAAAAGTTCCAAAATGTCAATGATATTCCTTGTGTTAGCAAACAAGTGTCTACCTGGGAGAAAGCCTGCCTGGTCTTTATGAATTACTTCATTTAATACTTTTTTAAGTCTACTTGCCAAAACGTCTGCAAATATTTTGTAATCCACATTTAAAAGGGAGATGGGACGATAGTTCTTAAGTTGTGTCTTTTCAGCTTCCGATTTTGGTCAGAACGAATTAAGTTCTTAACCCGAGGTACCACTGTATTGCATTTGCTTAGCACTGAAATGAATGGAGTAGAATAATGTAGTGATAATGTCATTTATGTAATTAATTATGTAAAATATGTAAGTAATGTAATTATGCTACAGTGGAAAGTGAGGCAAATAATGTACTTTGTGGCAGAAGACGAACTACAGCAGAACAGAAGCAGTGCTATGTGTGACTAATACAGGGCAGAACAGAAAATGGTGCCTTCTTACTTCCCTAACTCTCAATACAGTTGCTGGGAATTCAGAACAGTTTTGGGTAGATAAAAATGTCTGACGCATACTTCTGAAAGAGTAGATTGTGGGGGAACTGTCTTATCTCAGGTGGCCTTAAAGGAACCACAACATTGGAAGCCCTGCTACTGGTGGAAACACTAACTGCATTTAAATCCAACCACTTTAATTAATACCAGTTTACTGTTCTATATTCTGTGAGCAGGTGGCCATTCTCCAGGCTTTCAAAGCTTTTGTGACAAATCAGCTTAACAGTGTTATTTTCAAGCCGGCATTTACAGCATAAATATTCTAAATGGGCATCAGCTGCTGTGCACAGGTAATTGCAACTATTTCAATTCTCTGAACCATAAACACCATGCTTTAAAATTTCAACTAGAAGAAACTCCATGGAACATCCATTTACAAAAATTAAAGAACTAAATAAGAACAATCTGAGCTATTAAGTAAATTTCCCAAAGGAGCATGTTTTTTTTAAACACACACACAAGCAATATTCAGCTATTATAATACAATTCATTGTAAACTTGTTAGCATTCAAGTCTCGACAAACACACAATTTCTCCTCCAAAGAGATAGTTTTCCCTGCAAATATTTCATTATGTGAGACATAAAGAATGGGAAGGGACCCTGAAGACCATCCAGCCCCAGCCCCAGCCCCAGCCCCAGCCCATCCTTCTTGCAGCATATGTAATGCAGAGTACATTATCCCAGACAGACAGCTGCACATCCTCTCCTTAAGTACCTTCAGAGCCCACCACCTCCAGAGGCACTATTTTCCACCATTGGACAGCTCATGTCATTAAGACATTTCTCGTAATGTACACCTGAAATCTGCCTTTCTGCAATTTTCAGACAACAAGTCCATTCCATCTTCTGTGAGACATTTCTTTAAATATTTGAAGATGGCTATTGAGGGTTGTATTTGACATGACATTAAGTCACTGCTTCCAGCAGCGCAAGGATTTCTCATTGCACAATGGGACTTTACCTCTTCTGGGGGTTCCCTTAACCTCGTGGAACAGATCTGAGGATAGTATTGGGGGGGGGGAGTTCTGACTGCATATTATTATTATTATTATTTGGTTATAGATTTATAGAGTTTAATTAAGGTTTGGGGGTGTCAAAGCTAATTTATATTTAATAGCAATTGCTAAAGTTCCAGTGAATACTGAGATTTACAAGAAAATTCCAAGAGTTTAAGTGGCCTAGTGAGAAGCAGTTTGCATTCACTGGTACAGTATGTTTCAAAACCAAAAAAGGTGTCTTTGGCAAACAACTATTTTTTATCTTAATTTTCATAATCTATTATTAAAAGGATGGCATTTGTCATTGATGCAATAATGTCTAAGAGTGGGGTAGACGTCAATCAATCAATCAAAATGCCTCAAACAAGCTATATCACACTGCCCTTTCTGTCTTTGAGCAATACATCTCAATAACAAACTCAAGGGCCGCCTCTCTTCATATGAACCTACTTGGCCCCTGAGATCATCCTCTGAAGCCCTCCTCCGTGTGCCTCCTCCATAAGAGGTCTAGAGGGTGGCAACATGAAAATGGGCCTTTTCTAAAGTGGCTCCCTGTTTGTGGAATGCTCTCCCCAAGGAGGCTTGACTGGCGGCTTCATTGTACACCTTTAGGCGCCAGGAAAAAATGTTCCTCTTTAACCAGGCCTTTGGCCAATTGACATCCAATAACCTTTTACATGTGCTGCAGAAGGGTGGGTCATTGGTTTGTTTCTAGTCTTATTTTTCTATGTATTTTGTGTTTTTTATATTGTAATTTTATGTTGCAAACCACCCTGAGATCTACGAGTATAGGGCAGTATACCAATTTAACAAACAAACAACAACAACATTCAGTTCCTGTCACCAAATTTTATAATTTTGTCCCCATTGTCATGTTTTGGTAAGTGCCAGCATCTCCCAGAATAGGTTTACACAGGCATAATATGCCATCATTTTATATAGCTAGACTTGAAAACTGTGTTTTAAATCTGGGTTGTGAACTATTTTGTGCTGCCGGTATACAATGAAGGGTTTTTGGTTATTTTTGCTGTCCTATATTGTTGGTTTTATATTGTTATTCTATATTGTATTTTTAATAATTTGTTGTAAGCCGGGCATGGAATGTTTATTTATTGTAATTATTATTAATCTAATAAACAACAACAGCAACTGGTGGATCTATTCTACATAGGAAGAATTCACAGGACAATTCCCCAAACAGGGCTGACAACATAACAGTCTTTGATGGCCGAGGAAGAAGAGAATACTGCACTTCAGTGCCTGAGATGCATGCACAGTGTTCTCACAGCACCTGACAACAAAAGTATCAGTAATATCCAGAGGAGGCCGGTGAAACAGCTGGGGTGGGGCACTCTCCTGCTTCCTGACACAGCAAGTTGTTAGCACTTACTGAGAGGGAGAGAGGAGGGGCAAGGTGTGTGGAAGCCAAGCTGCCTGTGCTTGCCCCTTCCTTCTTGGTAAGTGAGACCCACTTTGTTAGGAGGCTGGTAATGCCATCACTTGTATCAATCAGCAGGTGGTTTGTGCTGTCCATCTGTGAAATGAGAAGATCAGTACAGAAGATCATAGTAGAGGAGCAGCCCATCCACCTCCACCCCCGTTCTCTGGGTTCCCCATAAAAATAGGCAATTGCTTAGAGGCCCTACTCATTTGACTTATTTCCCCATTTTTGATCTGCTAAACTGGCCTTGTCCAACCTGGTGTGCTTCAAATGCTTTTTTACCCCAGCCCCCATAACCCTCAGCCAACATGGCTAATGGTGAAGAATCATGAGAGACTGGAGGACTGGTGACTCATCCAATGGGCAGTGTCTCTGTGAGACTGAATGCTCATGCTGAGACTCTCGCAAAGGTTACTTGCACAGTGGGTGGGATGGACTTGCCTCCCCCCTTGCCTATTTGGTCTCTTGCAGCTTTAGGTTGACCAAAGTCAGTTGGTCAACAGACCAAGTCAGTTGATTGGTCCGTCTAGTTCAATAATGTCTACAGTGTTAGGCAGAGGCTCTCCAAGGCCTCTCTCAACACTACCTGGAGATGCCAGGGGTTGAATTGGGGATCTTCTGCACTGTAAGCAGATCCTCCACCACTGAGCTATAGCCCTTGTGAATGTAGGAACAGGGGCTCAGTTTGTATACCAAGTCCCTCTCTCTACTAATGCTGTCAGAATTCTTGCAGTGTTTATGTGGCTCCTTTCCCTAACTGTTTCCCTTTAGCAACACATTGAGATTTCTCCTTTGCTCACAGTTCCCGAGATCAGGATGTGTATATATTAACTTTAGGTAGTTTCATTTTTATGCATTTACATCTGGGAGGGGGTCTCTTTTTCTCTCTGGTGCTCTCTACTCTGATTCATAATATAGGAATATAAGGGCACCCAAGCTTTGAGCTTAGATGTCAGATGAGAGATTGCATACGTGACTGTCTCCATGGCTGCAGAATTATTTTTTTTCATTAAAAGGTTGAAATTCTGTTTGTGACACTCCTACCTCAGGGCAGCGAAGGAAGTGCAAAACAAAATCGTATGTACTGTGGAAGATGACACTATTTTAAGATGACACTATTTTAAGTATTTTAAGCCTAATTCATTTTTCAGTTTTGATTTATTTCATAATGTGTATACCTTATAGAAACCTAGGAGAAAGTGTAGAATATGTGTACTGATTGGAGCTTTAATGGATTGGGGGATTCCCTACCTCTCAAACGATTTTAACATCCTACTCCCAAGAATCAACTTGCCACATGTACAGTTGCAATTTTCTACTTGTGAATAATAATAATTTAAACCTAGTCCTTAAGCTAAAAATGGCAACACCCAAAGGCAACAACTGATGTTAAGAACATAAAAAGAGCCTGCTGGATCAGGCCAGTGGCCCATCTAGTTCAGAATCCTGTTCTCACAGTGGCCAACCAGATACCTGTAGAAAACCTGCAAAGCGGACTTTGCTCAACAGCACTCTGTTCCTGCAGTTTCCAGCTACTGGTAGGTAGTTCATTGCCTCCACAACCCCCCCCCCAAAATATGTGTTATAACTGGTGCCCAATTTGTGTTGTTTTACGGTTATTCCAGATGTTGGCACAGAGAGATGTGGGCTGGCTTTCAGCCACATAAAAGTCCTTTAAACTGAAGAGCCCATGAAAACATGAACAGTATTTAACAGATAGCCTTGGAAGACTATCTGAACCAGACTCATTCCACTGCTCCTCATCAAAAGAACAGAAGAAGAACTCTGATGGGTCAAGCCAAAGGCCTATCTAGCCCAGCATCATACTTTCACAGTAGTCAACCAGATGTGCATGGGACACCTGAAAACAAGATTTAAGATCCCCACTCAAGTAGTATTCAGAAAGGTACTACCTCCAAGCCTGGGGGTTGTATTAGCCATCGTGGCTAGTAGCCATGGATAGTCACATCCTCTATGAATCTGTTTAATCCTCTTTAGACAAGGATTCTCCTCTCAGACTTAGTTCATCCCATACGGCTTAAGTGTGGAAATTCTCTGCTAGCTACAATCAGCTACAGATCAAGTCTTTTGTAGGGCAGGATTTTTGTATATTGATAGGGTACCTAATCGAACTGATATCTTGATAGGGTACCTAATCAAGCTGAAGGGACACGGGTGGTGCTGTGGTCTAAACTACTGAGCATCTTGAGCTTGCTGATCTCAAGGTCAGCAGTTCAAATCAGCACTATGGGGTGAGCTCCTGTTGCATTGTCGAAACTCCTGCCAACCTAGCAGTTTGAAAGCATACCAGCACAAGTAGATAAATAGGTACTGCTGTGGTAGGAAGGTAAATGGCATTTCCATGTACTCTGGCTTCTATTATGGTGCTCTGTTGCACCAGAAGCGGTTTAGTCATGCTGGAAAGCTGACCGCAGAGATTAGTGCTGTAGTCAAATTTGACTGGATTTAACTGTTCAGAGGTCCTTTACCTTTTACCTTTACCTAATCAAGCTGGACCAGTACTTTTAAGGGAAGATTTGAGCTTTTGTCACTGGTTCCCATGGCTCAGAGGAAACTTTCAAATCTTTCAGCATTTTTGTGGTGTTTTACTCCCCATTAGGCCTTCAGTGACATAATTCCCATTCTTTTCTTTTTGCTGATTTGTCCTGCACATTTTTCTCCTTCCCCTTATAAATCAGCCAACCTCATTGGCCCCATGTGGCCTTACGTTTGCTGAAATGGAACCATACAGCCTTATTGACTGCAGCTAATTTTAAATACACTTCAGTGTCAACAGTGATTTAGTTTTAATTATTTTATTTTATAGGGGGAGCCCTATTGTTTTGTTAATGACCAAGTTAATGGCAGTTTCCAAATAAATGAAATCTCAGCATTTAAGGAGAGAACTTGTCAATTTCAGTTAATTGACAATTTCTAAAAGTCTCCCTCAAAACCTTTCCTTATGACTGTGGACTCCTGCTTGTAAAAGCTTTATCTTCTCAAATGAAGATCCAGACAACATTTTAGTAGATGAATATCACACCTATGCTCACTCTTTAGGAATCTAATATAAAGTTAAGCCCCAAAGAGAACACTTGCTGCCAAGACTGCACATAGCAGTCCGGGCTTTCCTTTCAAAAAAGTAATTTTAGATGCCATTCAGGTTATCGGATGTTACATTGCTAAATAACACTTAGCAAGAACATGATGTTCTGCAGTTTAGATGTGGGCAGACACTTTGACTTCTGGAGAAGAATCCTGGCTGGGTATTAAGGAAGGCCTCACAGTCATTCAATTTATACATTGGACAGAAATTCCTGTGTTCAGACTGTACCAAAACAACTTGAGGAATGGAATGACTGGATGGACGATGGAACATGGGAAATGTAGCTTAGCTTGGTGCTTTGCCAGCAAACCCATAATTGTCAGTTCATGATGTTTAATACTACATCAGTGGACCTAAATCCTATTGTTCACTTAGAAATGGGAAATGTCAAATATTTAATAACACATTTTATCTGTCTGAGATGCCTCCAATGGGCCATGGAACCTTGGAATGTCTTGCAGTCTTCTTGTGGCCTCTGGTACCACGATAACATCGGGCTAATACAATCCAAGCTACAACTGTTTCACAAGCACAAAACAAGAAGTAAAAATACACCAAAGGGCGATAATTCAAAAAGGTGAGCCCCATCATGGATAGCAGATATATTTATGTACCATTTGCTTCTCTTAGCCATGAAGAACAGAGATAATTCAGCAATATGTGTGACAGAGGAGCTGTAGGCTACGCTGGGGTCCCTGACAAGATCTTTGGACAATCATTGGCAGCTCTGCTCAAATCTACTTCAGTAACTTGAAACAATGTCTTATAGAGTCTATAACTATATTTCCTCGGAATAATTTTTGCATTCTTTAAATCTAAAATGACAGAATTTCTCCTCCCATGCCATTAAAAAACCTCCACAACTTCTATCCAGTAATGACATTGTAATTTTCTGGATGTGCAACTAAAGTCTAGAAGATAATAGATAATAAAAATGAAGAGTTCTATAAATGACAATTATATAGATTTCTGCTTCATTTGAAGAATAATACTCAGTATATAAAAGCTGCTTTAATTTAAAGTTAATTTAAATCTTAACTTGCTGTCACACTCGGAAGGCAAAAGAGTTATTTCAATGAAATAGACATATGTAATAATTTTGTGTTGCAAATGTATTCATAACTTTACTTTTAAATAATATTTTAAACATTACTTTTTACTGTAAAGACCTGCTGCAATTATGATACCTGTGGCAACATTTTTAAAAAGAATTTCACCACAATGAAGGCCATTCAGAATCTTGGTTTGTTCTGATGAGTACTAACCAATTTAAAATAATTCATAAACCCCTTTGTATTTCCTTTCACTGTTCACAATCAGACGATCATACAGAATAGAAGCAATTATTTAAAGTTAGGAGCATGTTATTTTTTCAAGAAGTTCTTTTTATCTTAAAAAAATATAACAGGAATTAAAAATGGAGGGGGATAAACTCTTAGGTCACTATCCTGTGGTTTGCAATGAAATCAGGGCTTTTCCATGGAAAGATGGATGGATTTTAGCATGTTACCATCAACAGCAGCTATTGGTAAGGATGCAACTCCTTTCACAGTACAAAAACAGTACAAACACCTTCCCTTTTTAATGATGTTACTCCACGTGAACATATATATTTGTCAGTTTGGGTTTTTATCAATTTCTCATTTCTTCCCCAAACTTAAGTTCAGCTCCCGCATTCCACTAAGTTTAGATACCCTATATATTTTTAAAGTCCTCATGCTCTTTTGCCTGATAGACACATTTCTGCAGAGCAAATTCCCCTAATATGAAGCATTTTTGTATGCTATTTTCACTGGTATAGGCTTTGTATGTACACCTTACTCCAGTATATGCATTTTTGTATAATTGGATGGAGCAATGCACTGCAAATTCAGAAAACTGCAAATATCAAATGATGGCTGTGCTTTGCTTTGTGTATTGTTTCAGAAAGTGTGAATAAGGCAAGTTCATCCTCAAATGCAAACTGAATCGAATATTTTCCCCATCCCTAACCAATGCTGATATAACTTCTTTCCAAAAGTTGCTCTACATGTTGCAAAACAGATGTTTGACTCTCTGACGGCATTTGATGTGACATTGCTCCACAGCATGCCTGGTAGTCCAGAGCCAGGCAGCGAGTTGAGAAACCTGCTCCCTTACAGTCATACAGTCCCTGACCCTACTTCTTGCATTGTATGAGAAAGTGGGTACAATCTGCTCTAAGCCACTGTTCCATAATCTGGTGCCCTCCAGATGTTTTGGCTAGCCCGGGTTGATGGGAATTATACTCTAAACCATCTGTAGAGCAACAGGTTGGGAAGGCTGCTTGAAGCCATCTGAAGCTTGGCACTGGAGATTCTTTCATGCTAATCCCTACCAGACTAGCAAATTGTAACTCCAACGGGATGCAGAAAACCACTTCACATGACTTAGCACTAAGGACAAACAAGAGGGTGTCACTGCAATGTCAAGTTAGTTTGCTTCGTGCTGTACAGTGGTACCTTGGAAGTCGAACGGAATCCATTCTGGAAGTTCCAGACGTTCCGGAAGCTCCTGCAGTTCCAGAAGCTCCTGCAGCCAATTGGAATCTGTGGAAGCCCAGTCGGACGTTGGGGTTCCAAACAACGTTCGCAAACCGGAACACTCACTTCTGTGTTTGCAGCATCTGGGAGCCAAACCGTTCGATTCTGAAGGCGTTCAGGATCCAAGGTACGACTATATTCACAGAACTCTATTATGAGTGAATTTACGCCAGCCTGCACTTTTTTCTTACGAAAGAGGTCATGTCAAATAAACTAACTATTGGTTTGAGAAAAGCACTCACAGCTTGATTATATGAAGAAATGAGACTCAGCGCTATATTGCACTGTGTCTAACCAAACCTTAGTTAAAATAAAAAAAGCAGGGCTCACATTTTGGGTGGACTGTCAACTTGACCTAATTAAACACCTCAAAGTGTAATTGCTCATGTTGAGACATCAATACAAACAAATTTTCTAGCAGGGTCCTGAAGGAACTAATTATTAGCCCATATCTTACTCAGTGTTTCCATAATCAGCTCCTAGTGATAATATTAAATCTTGTTAATAAGATTTAAGAATAATTGGGGAAAAACCTGAAATTGTGTGTAAACAATGAGGAAGACTGATTGCGGTTAAACTGGGACTTACTGTAAGCAGAAAAGTTCTAATAACCAAAGGGGGGAAAGGCAACAATTTTAGCAAATGCAAGGCTGGTTCCCTTTGGAACAATGGTGGAAGAATGATCTGTAACTAAACCAGGAAGAGTTGGCATGGTGACCTCCTGATGCTGCTGAACTACAACTTCCATCATTCCTGGTATTTTGCCATGATGGCTGGTGTTGATGGGAGTTGGAGTCCATCAATACCTGCAGGGCAGCATGTTGACTACCCTTGATCTAAAGGAAGGATTTAAAAAAAACACGGAGTGTCCAAGAGAGAAATCTTAATCACTGCTGAAGGCTGGTTGAGATGTTTGTGCCTCTTCAACAGTAGGGCAGCTCGTTCACCCTGAAGACCTCCAGTGTACCTTTGGAATGTGTCATGGGAATGGGAATGCTGCTAGTAAGATGTGCTAGAGGCATCTCAGAGGTGGCCCAGCAGTGCCCCTTAACCACACCAGCCTGAAGCTGTCATAGTTAACTTCCCTCCTATTGGTTTTTCCATGGGGAGAGGGAGAAGCAACCAAAAATAATCTATCCTCCAACTCCTGCCCTGACTTCTGTGAGCCAGCAGGGCCATAGATGCTCTGCTGTGGACCCCTCCACCCCTGTTGCTTTCTAAGTTAGATTTAGAGGTTGTTGTAGATAGTGAACATCTCTGTTTATAAGTGAGTCAATATGCTTGACTTCCACAGAGGCATACTTCCTGCCATGCCAGTTCAAACACCAGTCTGCTGTACTTTAGCTCTAAACATCACTAGGGGTATATATTAGAGCAACCTGAAAGTCATTCAATTGACTAATGTTTAAAGCAGGGATGTGGAACCTGTAGTGTAGCAGTTGCTGTTGGTCTGCAACTCCCACCATCACTGACCAATGGCCATGCTGGCTGGGATGGATGGACTTCAAACCCAACAACATTTAGCATGTCACAGGTTCCCTGATTTCGTTATACAAAACACATAAAGAAAACACAGGATTTTGCTTAGACAGTAAACCTATATTCTTCTTGAGTTATTCTCCAGGATAGATTGAGGCAACCAAGAATGGGCATTTTCTGTTGTATTAACAGAAATATTAGTTCCCAGGCTTAACACTGGGGTTCTGCTTAGTACTAGCAATGCCTCCTTTGAAACTTTGTCTTCTATTCTGGGTATCACAGTTATATAAAGATGTTGACAAGCTGCAAAAGCTTCCACGAAGACCTAGGAAAATGATAAATCGTATTGAATTCCATTTTGACAGAATGAATGAAATTGGTCTGTTTAGCTAAAAGAAAAGGAGATTAGAGTGTGAGGGTGGGACTGTGTTGTCACTTTTCAAATATTTAAATGTAACTAAAAAAAGAGGGACAAGAACGACTCGCTATATCCACTGATGACAAGATAAAAAGCAGCAGTTGCAAACACAGAAAGGTACATTTAGTTAGAACAGGGAGGAAAATAGATTTCTCTAAAATCAATGGAAGGAGTTAAGGAAAAACAACTATTTTTGTGAAAAGATTGGAGAAGCATCTTTCTTTAAAGGTTGAATCAGATGCACATGGGCCACATTCACACCACATATTTAAAGCCCAATCATACCACTTTAAATTGTCATAGCTTCCCCCAAAGAATTCTGGGAGCTGTAGTTTGTTAAGGGTTAACCCCTATTGGCCTCACAGACCTAAAGTTTCCAGAGTTTCCTGTGAAGAGGAATTGATGGTTAAACCACTCGAAAATTGTAGCTCTGAAATGGGGGTCTCCTGGCAACGCTCAGCATCCTTAACAAACTACAGCTCCCACAATTATTTGGGGGGAAGCCATGACTGTTTATAGTGGTGTCGTGGTTCTTTCAATGTATGGCCTTGAATTCCATGCAACCTTGTGAATCTTTTGAAATAGAATCTGTGAAGATTATTCATTGAGAGGAGAGCAGTTGTTGAACCAAGAATAAAATAAGACTTAATTAATTAAGAACACTTTCCAGCTGTATTTGATAACATGTCCTGATATCCCCATTTACACTGTATATGACAAATAGGGCTGGGTGATATCTGGTTTCCAATATCACGATATATCGCCAGCTAACCATTGTGATATCTCGATATATCACGATGTCTGAAATAAGGCTGGAGCTGCCTAGCAAAGGGCAAGGTTTGTGCCTTAAACCTGCATATTAAAAGCAATAGCAAAGCCATGTGGATCTTATCGTTTGCTGATCGGATTCTCCCTGCCTAAACGACTAAACAACAACAATGATAAATAATATTTCTTTTCACTTGTGCAAAAACTAGTTCTAGGTACACATGCAGCCAGCATATATTGGAGTTTTTATGTAGGATGTCAGGATGTAGGATGAAACAGTTAAAGTTGACATTCTTCTCATGGTCAGTGAGCTGCTCCACAAGGAGGACAGGTTTGTGTCGATCTACATTCACATTGCTCTGCATAAGGGCTTTCTTGGTAAACACTTCAGCAATCACTTCACCAAGAACAAAATAACTTTGTTCTGCATTTGAAATGCAAAGCTAAACTGGCCCATAAACTTAGAAAGAGAAACAAATACTTCAAATGTATAAGGCTTATCTGGCTGACGAATATTAACAAAATGCACCTGTTATTATTCTGGTGCAAAGCAGAAACATCAATTTTCAGCTGCGGGAAATTCTCCCTGGCACTGATCAAAGAAAAACAGAAATGCTGGTGTTCTGATAGAAGTGGATATGACCTGGGAGGCTTGAGAGGCAGGAAAAATGTAGTGGTTATCACAACTATAATTGTTTCTGTACCTGAAAAGTGAGTCTTTCTCAAATTACACTGCATTGATTCCCAATGTCTCATTTAGAGAAGCCATAGCAAAGTCCCTTCACTTTGGAAAACGTGCCGAGATCCAGAATGAAGCCTGATTTCTTGCTTTACACTTCAGACAGGTTTTCTAATTCACACCAAAGGATGCTCTGATTTCATTGTAGTGTAATGTACAAAGACTTCAGGATGGGCATACAGCCATGCTGCTGTTTTATATGGCCATAAGTGACCTAAACAGCAGCAAACAACCTGCTAAGTACAAATTTATACAGAGCTGAGCACTGAGACAAATGATTTGTTACAAATAATAGGTTTTCTCTTTCCACCTTCCTGACTCCCTTTCCTTTTCTCTTCTAGTAAACCTCCATATTGATTTGGTTCTTGCAAATGTTTGGGTTATAGTAGGAAGGCTGCGTAGCTATGTAGTAGAGCACAAATGGCTCTGTGGGACTTGACTATTCTGTGTATCACAAATTTCCATGTTTGCCTTGCCAGAAATTGGCAAGGCAAAACTTAGAAACTTGTGCTACACAGAACACTGACTTTCCACCTCTTGCACTCTAACTTCCCCCCTCAAAGTAGGGACATTGACACCTCAGAACTGCAGCCTGTAGCCAGTTAAATTTGGCTGCAAGATGTCACTGAAAGTGAACAAAATCAATTCCGAGTGAGAGGAATAATTCCTTTATCAGATAAATGTTTGATTCCAGACATTCAGAAGTCACATAATATATGGGATGACATCTCAACACTACATAATAAATCAGATTTGCCAATATCAATGGGGGGGGGCGGAATTGGAATCAGTTGAGAGTGTGCAAGAAAAATGCAAATGAACAGGGGGAGGGGGAAATATCTTAGTCTAAAACAGAAGTTGGTTGAGATTCATGGAGATTTTAGAAGTGTTATTTCTCCCCAGATAAACAGGAAATGCTAAAATCCATTTATGGAAGGGCAAAAATAAATGAGCTTCCTATGAAAACAAAAGAAACATTATGAGGAAAAAGATAGACCTCTGTGATCAAGATGTTGATCTCATTAAAAATCTGTAGGAACTCAATTAAAGCCAAGTTAACCACAGTTAATTTGCTGATGGCTGTGTCAATCTATTGAACCCTGCATGCAACAGTGAAAGTTCCTTCTACCCACAGTAATGTGTGCTGAGAGCTCGCTGAGTCTCTAGTGGTACCGAATCCTCAACCAGATGGTGCCTTCTAAATGACACACTGGGTCTGGCACTGTGGTATATGACCACATTACTGGAAATATTTTGGAGAAAAAGCAGTACCTTATGGACATGCCTACATCTGGCTATCCTGCATCAGACCATCAGTGATGCTTATCAGCTGTTTGCGCTAAGGCAAGGCGACAGGACCGGGTGGGAGAAGGAGCAGAGGCTGAAGAACTTCATTTATCTAGAATGCTCTGAAATAAAACTCTTCACTTCTCAAATAGGAACTGTGTGAACGAGTTCAGCCATGATCCTTCAGACCGGTGGATCTACTTACTAAGAATATAATATAATCATCATCATTTATTATTTGTACCCCGCCCATCTGGCTGGGTTTCCCCAGCCATTCTGGGCGGCTTCCAAGATTAAAAATACATTAAAATATAAGAAAAGACCTGCTGCCCCACCTTGCCCAGCATCCTGTTCTCACAGTGACCAAACAGATGCCCATAGGAAACCCGCAAGTGGAACCTGAGTCCCACAGCACTCTCCCACCCTGTACTTCCCAGAAGAATAGGCCTCTGGCAGTAATAGCCTTATCTACCATGAATTTTAACTATGATTAGAAGACCGGATGATCCTTGTGATTCCTTTGAACTCTTATGTTCAACTCAGCTGAATCTGAGTTGAACAAGATTTGGATCCCCTGCTTTAACAAGGTTCTTTAAATTACACACACATACCCTCCAACATGTTGCAGCAGAAAACCAGGACACCCATTTTCCAGGACCTCACATGTGTTTGGGTGCCATGCTCTCGTGTGAGAGCATGGCCCTCCAAAATGTGATGTGCCTGGACAGTTGAAGGGTATGCACACTGTTCCATGTAGGAGAAGCCACAGGTTGTGTGTGCGCACCCCATCAGATGAGACTACATAAGCTGGGGAAAGGGGGGGCATGGGCACTGGGAACAGCTGCCTAGAGGCTAGAAGCATTTGTAGGTGTGTGTCCAGGGCACTGTGGCACTTGCTATAGGTGCCTGTTTTCTTCAATAAATAATCAACTATCAGACATGTGCCTTCCTGGACTGAGGATGCCTAGGACACTAGGTCAGCTGTTTCTTTTCACTTTGTTATGATGACGGCATATTTTTTTTTAAATCACCATAGAAAGAAATATCATCTTTTAAGATGATATAAAAATAACTGGTCCCACAACATTATGGGCATCTGTGAAGAACTAATTACTTAGTTCTTCTGACGGTAAGGGCTGTTTAACAGTGGAACAGACTCCCACAAGAAGTGGTGGACTCTCCTTCCTTGGAGGCTTGCAAGCAGAGGTTGGATGGACATCTGTCAAGGATGCTATAGCTGAGATTCCTACAAGCAGAGGATTGGACTAGACTACCTTCAGAGTCCCTTCCAACTCTACAATTCTATTATTCTACTTCCTCATAAAATCGTAAACATTTTCCCCCTGTGAATATTATCTAATAGTTGATTGTCTTTCTAAAAGTTTTGTTTTCTCTGCAGCATCATGCCATGGCTGTTTTTTGTAGGAGGGGGTGGAATACTTTCACGGACTCTTTTCTGTACTCATATATATTCCAGGAGTGTTATTTTCATTTTAATTCCTCAAGGGATATTTTAAGAATTTTTAAAATGTGAGTGGGATCAGCAGGTTTTTTTACCATGAAATTATTCAATATTCTGCATTTGGGTCTGTAAATGAATCCCAGGAAAAAAATATCAAATGGATGGCACAATTGTGTTTATACAGCCACTAACATAACCGCCAATAGGGAATTTTAGCTGAGACAAGGTCAGCACAATATTGAAAGAGTTGCCGACTACTCAAATAGCTTGAGTGGCATTCTCAATATCACCATTAAACCATCAGACATTTTGCTTCTTTTTTTGCAATGCATCAATCTTTAACCATTTAAACACACAATTGCTCTGTACACAGGCCTTTGCCTGAGGGAAGACCGATACATTCCTGCAAAATGTTTGCACTGTTGACATCGCAGGTTGACTTGATCGTATTACCTACAGTTGCCCTTCAGCAGCTTCAGCCCTTACCTCTTTTACCTTCTTCTTCCCCTTAATTCAATTCAGTTCCATGTATTCCATTTATGCATTACTTCACACTGCCCGAAGGAGTCCTGAAGGCAACAGGGGCAACAGTATGGAAAATATAGTATACAATGTATACCCATGAAAATGAAACAGTTGTGGCCACATGCTCTCCCTCGTGTATTCTTGGAGCTTGTAAATGCTCCTTCACCCCCAGCTGACAAGCCAATTAATTTGCAGGACTGAGGAAAAATAGACACCAAGTAAGTACCTAGGGTACCATGTGTGTTGGTGCAGAATCCCAGACACACCAGCTTGAATAGAAGCCACCCTGTTGGCAATAACAGAAAACAATAGAGCTGTGCACAGTGCCCCCGACCTGCTGTGTGACTCTGATCCTGGGGTCTCCAGTCAGACTGACTCACCCTGAGTCAACCCAGGGATCCATTTCTGAGGTAGCCCTGGAGAGACACTAATGTTAAATAAGGTAAGCATCACCTATATTCTCAGGATTGCTGTTGTGTGGAGTCATTGATCCTGTAGGGCAGGGCATCAGGCAGGAAGAAGAGACTGGTGGCATTGGGTTCCTACCTTTTCCTGGTGGTCAGGGTTTCTTTCTACCTGATGTCTGCCTCTCTTTCCTGCCCGCTGAAAGCCCTGGATCTCTCTATGCCACCCAACCCAAAATGGAGCAATCCCTGGCTGTCTCAACCTGAAATGACTGATGTGCAAATCTCTCCAAATATATCAAGTTGGGCTCAGGACTTGGCCTAATCCAGTGCACAGACTCAGTCAGTACAGCATGAGGCTCTTAATCTCAGGGTCTTGAGGTTGAGCCCCACACTGGGCAAAAGATTCCTGCATTGCAGGGGGTTGGATAGGGTGACCCTCATGGTCTGTCCCAACTCTAAAATTCTATGATTCAGTCCTTCTGGATCACTGCCTTGCCGTGGCGAAGGGGCTTGAAGAACTCAGAGAAGCTATGAACTATGCCGAGCAGGGCACCCAAGATGGACAGGTCATAGTGGAGAGTTTTGACCAAACGTGATCCACCTGGAGGAGGAACCGGCAAGCCACTCCAGTATCCCTGCCAAGAAAACCCCACGGACAAAGACAACAGGCATATAAAAGTTATGACGCTGGAAGATGAGCCCCTCAGGTCGGAAGGCGTCCAACATGCTACTGGGGAAGAGCGGAGGGCAAGTACAAGTAGATCCAGAGCTGATGAAGCGGCTGGGCCAAAGCCGAAAGGATGCTCAGTTGCGGATATGCATGGATGCGAAAGGAAAGTCCAATGCTGTAAAGAAAAATATTGCATAGGAACCTGGAATGTAAGAACCATGAACATGGGTAAGTTGGAGGTGGTCAAAAATGAGATGGCAAGAATAAATATTGACATCCTGGGCATCAGTGAACTAAAATGGACGGGAATGGGTGAATTCAGTTCAGATGACCATCATATCTACTATTATGGGCAAGAATTCCGTAAAAGAAATGGAGTGGACCTCATAGTCAACAAAAGAGTGGCGAAAGCTGTACTGGGATGCACCCTGATGTTGGGAAAGATGGAGGGCACAAGGAGAAGGGGACGACAGAGGATGAGATGGTTGGACAGTGTTCTCGAAGTTTGACCAAACTGTGGGAGGCAGTGGAAGACAGGAGTGCCTGGCGTGCTCTGGTCCATGGGGTCACAAAGAAACAGACATGACTAAACGACAACAATGTTCTTAGATAAAGGGGTGTGCATTCACATTTGATATATTTCATTGAGCAAGCAAAACAGTTCTCAAATTGAGGTTGCTGTGGGTGTGACATTTGTGCAAATTGTCCTGCTGAGCAAGTGTTGTAGCAGTTCTTATTTCTTCCATGCAGAAATAATAATAAAAAAGTTCAAAGGAATTACAGCGGATTAAAACCCAGTTTACTTATCTACCAGGTTCATTAACAATGCTAATATTTCATTCACTGCAGGTAGATAATATCTAAAGCACAATATTTTAGCATATGAAAAGAGGTACTGAAAAGGGTTTAAACTGCAGGGAATGTTGCTCCTGCTGATAGATACTCCCCAGGCAGTTAATGCATGGTTGGAAATTACAGTTCTCACATCTTTTACAATGCACCATAGATAAACAATAATGGATGGAGAAGTTTTATTGAAGAGTGTTGCATACAAATGATTTTCAGTACTAATCACCCAGTTTTCTAATATTCTCTATGTGTTCTTCAGATGTGCAGTGCAAACCTAAGTATGTATGTTTACTTAGATGTATGTTCCACTGTGTCCAATAGGACTTACATGCTTAGGCTTGCAGCCTATATCTTCTTACCCTATACAGGTAGCTGTGCTCCTGAGATGTTAGGATCTCTGTTGCTGTTTTATTAACTGTATTTAATCTGCTTTGCACAGAGAAGAGAGACTGGATTGGTTTAACAAATGAGGGTGTCAGTCACAACAGTCCTTCACTGAGGACTTGTTTTTATAACAGCACTCCTGGAGGAATGAAGCATTTTGAGACCTTTTTTTTCATACAAGAGCTCAAACACAACTACCAGTTCCTCACCCCATCTCAGCCTTCTGGTGGTTTTAGACTGAACTTAGAATTTATTTTATTTCCCATGTTCCCTCGGTCTTTGTCTCTTGTTGGGTTTACCCAAAATGTGTTGATAGTTTGGGTCTTCTATGTGCCAGCAAAATTATCCAAGATTAAAACAGAGGCAAGCTGGAATACCTAAGGATCTCTTCATTAGGCCAACCCTCTCCATTAGCACAAATTATTTAAGACCCATCACGTGCTTGTATATACTAATTCTGCAACAGTCTGTTAAATACTAAGAGGGGTGTTATGTACTGAGCTGAATCCTAGAACAATAGGATCCAGAATGCAGCTGCAGGTGGAACTGAATCAGCAACCTGATTGGCCTGCAGGAGCAGCTGAATAAAGAGCATGAAATTCACACTCGACTCATAGTATATTTCAAGGGTGGTTCTTCTTTTAGTTAAAATAGGCTTGAAAATATAATTGCCCTATAATATACATCCATTCGAGCCATACCATGGCAACTGCAGTACATGTGAAATGGCCTTGTGCCTTTGTGAGCTACATGTGAGTTCGCGGAACTTCTCCACCAAGAGGTGAAACTTCAAGAGAACTTGGGAAGGGAATTGAACTCTGAAGAATGACAGATTCCCTGCATCAGCGGGGGTCGTGGGTGTAGCCGGGGGAGACCCAGAGGGGCAGCTGCCCCCCTAAATTAATACAAGTCAATAGAAATATGAGGTTCTGCCCTCCAACAAAAGCTTGCCTCCCCCAGCAAAAATTCTGCCTATGCCCTTAGTGGGGGTGGACCACATGACCACTGCGGCACCTTCCAGTACTATGATTCTGCACACTCCCATTAAAAACGTTTTACCAAGGCATCTCTCAAATATCAAAATAGGGGCAGTGATTTTTCCAGGTACGAGAGGTTTGATTCTGAAAGCAACACACTGAAACCATGAAACAAAGCAAAGAAGAGAATCCTTATAAAAAGGGAGCAAACAATGCAAACCTTTGAGGGAGGGGAGGAAAGGTTGATTATGTGCAGTCTGTTTTTTTTCCTCAGAATCTGAGTGATTTTAATTCAGCACACACACACAAACAAATCTCCTCTTCTCTAGGGGGGGGGGAAAATCCCGTACCAGGGCCTAGAGGATGGACAAAGAGCAATGGATGGCAGAAACCGTTTGAGATATCTCAGGGGCGGGGGGAAGAGCTGCAGTTTGGAAAACAGCAAGGATAACAAGAAAAACCCACTATGGTCTCTAGACAGCCAGTGGGGCAAAAGGGATACAGGCCTTATGCCAGCTGCGTTGGCAGGAAGTCAAGAGGTGTCAAAGCAATAACTACAGTAAAACTGAAACTGTCAGGCATTGTTAGTCACTCTGCATGCACCAGCACCAGCGGAAGAATTGAAAGCAAATCCCAAGTATCGTTATGTCAGTTTATCAGTTCTGGATATCTATTTATATTGTTAAAAATTCCAACAAAAGCTGAGAAAAAGAAGAACCCCAGATGCCTGAGTATTTGCACTTTTGGCATGTAAATGTCAATCAAGGTGATAAATAACTAAGTAAACAAACAAACAAAAGGGAAGTTTTCGAGTACTTTAGGGTGGTGGGAGGGTGTGATACTGACTGAGGCAAAGGGTCAGCTCTCATCTTGGGTCAGTTATCAGCCTCTAGTTAGGATTTCCCTGAATGTGCTGAGGAAACTTTGCAATACAAATTTGTGATTTGAAGTGCCGAGGCAAACTTTCAAAACAGCAGGTTGAAAAAATGGCATGCCTGAGGCACATTTTGGATCTGTGAAGCAAAGTCTCACAGCAGCAAGTGTCACCGTCAAGTGAGATTGGGAAGGGTGCCAGAAAGAAGTGAATTAGTTAAGTTAATTATTACATTTATATCCTTCCCTTCCTTCCAAAGAAGCCCAATGAAAATGCAGCTCACTGTAGGCTATGCATTGTCAGAAAGAGAAATGGCTTTCCCTCAGCTGAGTTCCCTTATGGTCTTGTGGTAATGTTCTTACCATTTCCTTCGGGATCTAAAGGACATCACAGCTAGAGACTGGATTTTGGCTTGAGAGAAACGGCACTCAGGCAAATTCCTTTGGGGAGATCTTGGAGATATTCTATTTTAGGGACAGGAGGGAACTTTTCCTCAAGTTAGATGACTAGCAATCCCAGTGGGGGGTATGCCCCTAAATTGCCTCATAACTCAGTTTTGTTTCTTCTTCTCTCTGCACATCTTTGAGACTAAAAATCTTAACATGACTGAGTTCAAGGATTTGGGGACATTCTCTGATACCATGCATTTTAATAACATATTTTTGCTGAATTGTGTCTTTAATAGTGCAAGTCCATGCATGATAACTAGAAGTAAATCCTATTGAATTCAATAGAATTTACTCCTATGAAGACTTACCTAGGTGTAACTTCCACTGAAGTCAATAAGGCTTACTTTCAAGTAGATATACAAAGGGCTGCACTCTGTGTGACTATGCATCTTTGATAGTACTGCTCAATATTGCTTGGTAGATTATTTGAATATAACTTAACTGTTTTTTTCTGAAAGTTATACATAATTGCCTGTCATTACTTTGCTAATGATTGAGATAAGGTTTCAGGTGCCCCTTATATCATTCTGATAACAGTTGATTAGTCTTCTATGTTACCACAATTTACTCAGATATCTTATAAACAGGGTTGCAACTTTGAGTTAATTGGTTAATTAATTACTTAGATTGATTAATTAAAAAGCTTTCGATCAACTAAAAAGATGCCCCTGGTTAATCAAGCAACATTTCAAAAACAACCACACCAAATTCATTATTTGTTAATAAACAAGAACATTCTCATCAATATCTTTTGTCTCTTGAGGACTGTTTTGCCGACATGCCTTTGTAGCTGTTTAATTTTTAGTTATCAGTCACTTTAATTATTATCTGTATTGTTTTTAATTGTGCTTTATGTTTTAATGTTGTATACCATCCCAATATCTTTTATAATAAATAAGGCATTCATTAAAAAAATATCCACAGATTTGATCCTCATAAGGGACAACTGTCCAACTTTATGATTCTATGATAATTAAAAACTTCATCCAACAAAATGTTTTATATTCACACAGAATTCCAAAAGCAATCATGGATATCCTATGTAGCAAGTGCTACATACAAATCTATCATAGGAAATAAATCTGATAATCCTCAAAGCTTTTCTTAGCCTATGTCCTGCCTCCTGGTTGCAATGGAATCCCCTCTGCCATACTCACACATGTACCAGTAAGTTATTAAAAGTGTATGGAGGTAGCATAGAGGTTTCTGTTATCAGGGTTGCATCTGGGCTGGCTTAGACCCACCCAAGCTTTGCTGAATCTCCCCCAGTGCCCAATGGATCATCCTGGCTGTTCTTACCACCACCACCACCTTCACAGAGCCATCTCAGGTAGCAAAGCAACAAGCAATGTATGGCATGGAACAGAAGTGGTGCAGCAAGGCTGAAAGTCTTTTCAGGCTAATGCCAATTCAGTGGACAGATCCAAACTAGTTCAGATTTGCTCAGTGGTTAGGCTGAACCTGCTATCTTTTCCTCATGGCTGTCGAAGGGATGTAACCAGAAGCAAAGTACAATTCATGGTATTGCTACAAAAGGCTAGTGCCTGACTGCCCATTTCTTTGCTGATATAGAAGTCCAATATAATTGATCTGAAATTTCTCAGTCAAACCCACCTGATTTATTTTTTTTAATGTATTTCCTCTTCTTTATACAAAAGAGACTCTCACATGAAAACATTAAATGTGGTAATTCTGCCGTCTTGCATATTTTAAAAAGAGCATGAATTTTGAATTGAACATCTGCCACGAACTCTCTGTGGCCACTTCTGATGGATAATTTACCAGACTAAATGTCTTGTACAATGCATTCTCTAGACAAGAACAGCTTGCCAAATAATTATCTTTTTTTGTGGGAGGGCCTGTCCTGTACCTTGCCTTCCTGCCATTCCTTCAAAGGAAGGCATATAATGTAGCCTTTCCAAAGTGACTAGGTTCTTCTCAGAGAATTAAGGACAGCAGCTGCTTGGATTCTGTGTGACAGGAAAGACATAGCTAAGTGAAAGCCACTGGCAATATTTGTGTATTCTGTGGTTCTTGGCCAAATGTAGACTGTAACTTAATTATCCTGTCACTGTGCTAATTAGGTAATATTAGTATGTAAATACCTCAGTTAATTATCCTGAGTGAACACACAGGCAACTGCCTTCACATTTCTATAGGACATGTGAGTTGAATGGATTCTGCCTCCATTTGCTCCTTAATCTGTTTTAATTAAAAGTAAAGGTAAAGGTACCCCTGCCCGTACGGGCCAGTCTTGACAGACTCTGGGGTTGTGCGCCCATCTCACTTAAGAGGCCAGGGGCCAGCGCTGTCCGGAGACACTTCCGGGTCACGTGGCCAGTGTGACATCGCTGCTCTGGCGAGCCAGAGTCGCACACGGAAACGCTGTTTACCTTCCCGCTGGTAAGCGGTCCCTATTTATCTACTTGCACCCGGAGGTGCTTTCGAACTGCTAGGTTGGCAGGCGCTGGGACCGAGCAGCGGGAGCGCACCCCGCCGCAGGGATTCGAACCGCCGACCTTTCGATCGGCAAGCCCTAGGCGCTGAGGCTTTAACCCACAGCGCCACCTGCGTCCCATGAATCTGTTTAAATATAAAATGGGAAGTGAATGAATCTCAGCGTCCTGAAACTATTTATTTTCAGTTAGAAAGAAACACTACAGACTCATAATCTGTTTGACCATGTGAAATAACTGTTCCATGTCATTCTGTGTATATTGGACAACCATCCATAACCTGATGCCCTCCAGTTGTTTTGGTACCAGGCTGAGGGGGGATGACATTCATTCATTCATTCATTCATTCATTCATTCATTCATGGACTGCCTCTCCTATAAAAAATTGTAAGCATAAAACACCCTAAAAGCAATTCAGAATAAGGACTCAGAAGGTCTTTAAGGTATTCTGGACCCAAGTTGTTCAAGGCTTTGTAGATTAATATGAGAAACTTGAACCTGGTGAGTAGCATATGGACAGCCAGTACAGATGTTTAGAGGAGCCGCATGCCATCAGCCAACTGGCACCATTGACAACCTAGCAACTCCATTCTGCACTATAAGGACTAAGGGAAACCGACTACAGCAGCCAGGCTATCCCGATCCAGAGACAGCCATAGCTGGTGTACCACGCGAATTTTGTAAAAGCGATCCCCAGCCACAGAGGTCACTTGGTTACAAAGATGCATCCAGGAGTGCCCCCAAGCTACATACCTTCTCCTTCAGAGTGAGAACAACCTAGTCCTGAAAGGGGCTATCTTCTGGACACAGGAACCCCCCTACACACATAGCCTCCAACTTCCCAATATTCAAATTGAGTTTATTGGCTCTAATTCAGTCCACCACTGCATTTAAGCACTTTTCCAGGTTCACACAGCCTTTTCTGATCCAGATGTTATGGAAAAAATAGAGCAGTGTGTCATCAGTGTATGGGTGACACTGTGCTCTGGTCCCTGAATGACCACTGCAAATAGTTTAATGTAGAAGTTAAATAGCACTGGGTACAAAATAGTGCACAGGGGCTGAAGAACATTCCCCAATGTTACTCTCTGGGCTCTAATGTAGTTAGGAATGAAACCACTGTAATACAGTACCTTCAATACCCACCCCAAACAATCACAATCCCATCATTCTCTTGATATGGGTCATCCATCAGGATGACCAAGGCTGATTTAGTCCTGAACCCAGATGGAAGTGGATCTAGATAATCAGGGTTGTTCAGGAACACACTTGAAGCTGCTCTGCCACACGACATTCCCCACCATCTTCATCCCATAGTGGTGTAAATGACTGTCCGGTAGTTACCACATACCATGGTTCCAGGGTAGTTTTTTGTGTGTGTTTTTAAGAAGCAACTGCACCTAATAATAATAATAATAATAATAATAATAATAATAATAATATTTTATTTATATTCTGTCCTCCCCAGCTGAAGCCAGGCTCAGAGCGGCTAACAACAGTAAAATAATACAACATTCTAAAATCATTTCATTATAAAATCATTTCAAATCAAATTAATGGCAACCATTGGGCTAGAGTTCTGTGAGGATTGCCAAAGGAGGGAGTCAGGCTGTGCCCTGGCCAAAGGCCTGGTGGAACAGCTCTGTCTTGCAGGCCCTGCGGAAAGATGTCAAGTCCTGCAGGGCCCTAGTCTCTTGTGACAGAGCGTTCCATCAGATTGGAGCCACAGCCGAAAAAGCCCTGGCTCTGGTTGAGGCCAGCCTAACCTCCCTGTGGCCCAGGACCTCCAAGATGTTTTTGTTTGAGGACCATAAGGTCCTCCTTGCGACATACCAGGAGAGGTATTCTCTCTGGATTCAGTGTTTTGGTTCTGTTTTTTTTTTTTTTTTAAAGCAAAACTTAGTCCTCTTTTCAATTAGCACAAAAGGTTTCCCATGAAGATCTGCTGTACTGCATGCATAAACATCTGTGGTTCATTGCATAATAGGTTTTACTGAGCAAAAAAAGTGTCTCTTATATATGCAAATATGCCACCATACCCAAGTATGTTACTTCCCCATTTAATCAGTTCACATTGCTAGCAGGTGAAGCCGCCACATTTGGAACACTAGCTATCTGCAAGTGTTTCTCATTGTATTCCTCTTAGAGCTTAAAAGTGATAAACGTGCTTCATCGGTATGAAGTTTCAATATTTAATATCGTCATAATTTATGAAAGGAGAATCAGCATACTTTAGATTATTGCTGTTTAAAACAAAATCTCTGGAGCTAGTATTCATGGGCTACTTCAACTAAAAGCTTATAAAATGGCTAAAAGCTGATAACGAAAGCTTAATGAAGGCTTGTAAAATGGGTATTTAGACCTTGGCTTTTATCCAGCAAGCCCCAAATGTATTCTGACAGTCATAAATCCTCAGACCAGGCCAGAGGGGATTCTCATATCTTTGATTAAAAAACAATATAAACTATCTGCAAAAAGAGCAATTTAATGTATTTTTTATTAAGGCCTTGGGGAGATTGGTACACCAGTCAACTGAACACTACACAGCATGCGTGGTCCATCTGTGCAGCCTAGCTTTACTCATAGAATTCATATAGGACAAAGCTCCAAGCAGAAAAGCCGGCAGAAGATGGGGGCGAGGGAATGATACACATTTCAAAACTCCAAATATAGTTTACAACTTTGTGAGCTGATGGGCCCATTCTGTTAATTGTCTTAAGACAATTTATTGCCCTTTCCCAAACGTCTGTAGGAACAGTTAATGCTGACCCAAGCTCATTCAAGGTGAGATAGCATGGGATAATATGTCACTCGAAGGCACGTCTACAGGGGTGCTGGAATCGCTTTGGGACCCACTGTGGCTAGGGGGCTGCTTCTGGCCAACTTTGAGGAAGACTTCCTTTGCTTTGCTTTTCCAAAGCTTTGTAAGTCTCTCCAAGATAAAAGTCAATGGAGACTGTGCTCTGAAGGAGTGTATATCAGGGCAGCTGCCCAAGCATCAACGCCTGCATTTTCAGCAGTGTGAGCAGAGACACCTCTACTGGCATGTATCAGAGTTTTAACAGATGCCTTTATTTCCTGTGAAGCTCCAAAGCTTTGGGTTGAAATGGCCCTGGTAACTTTGGACCTGTTTTGTAGGAGGTCCAAATAACTCTGAAGTGGCTCACTTTCGTATGGTCTTTGTCTGAAGTGGAGGCACACTCTCAGCTCCACCTCCACTCCCCAAAGTTTTGTGGTGGAGGTGGCCCCAGCTTTTTCAGCTTGTTGCAACCAGTCAATTATGTTGCATGGCCAACCTGTGCTGGATCCCCTTCCCAGGTATGAATTACTGGGTAAATGAAAGGTTTGTCACCAAATTCAATGAGGAGGGATGGGGGTGGGCAGCATCTGTATGTGTTGAGAAACTGAAATAAAAAAATAGAGACTGAAGAAACAGAAGGGGGTAATGAGAGATAGAGTGCAGAGGGGTAGGAATGCAAAAAGAAAATTTCTGAATTCACCAGCTCCACTTCAGAAAGAAGATAGTTTGGAGATCCAGAATCTGGGGTGGGAAAATAAGTTTGGAAGCAGCACTAAAGAGCATAGTGGCAACCAACCAGTACCAGGAAAGTACCAAGATACATAATTTTCCTTCCATATAGCTCCACCTTAAAAATATTATTAAGTGGCAGCTGGCATTTGCTGGGACGATGTTGCATGTTCTTTCTCTTTCTTCTTTGAGCCACTTTACATTTTTATTTGAAGCTGTTTTCCCCTGAAGCTGCTCCATCCTTAGATTCTGATTCCTTTGACTCTGCCTGCCTCTGTATTCTGACGCCTCCTTTCTTCTTGATTGTTTAATCAGACTGGACCACATGCCAGCCCTTGACTACACACCTTGCCACTCTCTTTTAAATTTCCACAAATCTTCCTAAGATCTGACTTTGATTCTGACCTCTGAGCTCTGTTTCATCCTTCAAGAGAAAGCCAATCGTATTCAGATTTCCCTGAGATGCTAAATTGAGGCCTGCTGCCCTTAGAAAGCATCTTGTGCAGATCCTTATCAGCAAAGCATGGAATCGACACTTTATTAGTTCCTCTCCAGCATACATTCTCTTTGCTGTTGTCTTGGTCTCTTGAATGATTGTGAATGGATGGAAGTGCAGCAATGACAGATGACGATGCAGTCATAATGGACAGGTGAGGAGAGGAGAGCACGCTGTCTGGGCTCACTGTATATTACCCATTGACACTACACAACCAGCAGGGCAAACAAGGGCTGCTGCACAAATGCACTTTTCTGAGTCAGGGGCAAGTTGGGGTAGAGAGGAAGGTGGAACCAGAATATTATAGAGCTATTGTGGAGCTAGAGAAGGTGTAGAAAAGGACAACCAAAATGACTAAGGAATTGGAGCCACTCTCCTACAAGGAAAGGTTACAACATGTGGTATGCTTTAGTACACTCATACCTTGGAAGTCAAACAGCTTAGATCCCAAAGATTGTGGCTCCTGAATGTCACAAACCCAGAAAGCGACTGTTCTGGTTTGCAAACTACTTTTGGAAGCCAAACGTCTGACGGGGCTTCCGCGGCTTCCAATTGGCTGCTTCCTGCAGCCAATCAGAAGCCATGCTTTGGTTTCTGAATGTTTTGGAAGTTGACCAGACTTCCAGAATGGATTCCATGTGACATCCAGAACGGATTCCATTTGACTGTATATAAAAAAGGTGAATAAAGGAGGACGTGACAGAGGTATAGAAATTTATGCATGGTCTGGGGGAAGTGGATAGAGAAATGTTTTTCTCCCAGTCTGATAATAGTAGGACTCGGGACTATCCAAAGAAGCTGCATGTTGGAAGACAGACCAAAAATAAGTACTTCTTCACACAGTGCCTAGTAAAGCTATGGAATTTGCTCCCACTGAAGGTAGTATTGGCCACCAACTTGAATGGCTTTAGAAGAGGATTTGGCAAAGTCCTGGAATGTAAGGTCTATCCATGATGCTTATGTTCTACCTCCACTGCTGGAGGCAGAACACAAGTTTCTGGGAATGACAAGGGAGGAGAGTTCTGTTGCACTGGTGTCCTGTTTTTGAGCTTCCAGTTGGTCGTTGTGAGAACAGGATGCTGGACAAGATGGGCCTTTAACCTGATCCTGTAGGGCTTTTCTGCTGCTCTTATGCATGACACCCAAGAGACATTTGATCTCTTATATGGGCCCAATGGTGTGCACCGGATCTTCGGTGCCAAGGGTAAAACGAAGGTTATTTAGTAGCAAGCACTGGCTCAGTTGTGCCATGACATCACAGCACTTTCAATTCACTGCTGAAGCAGCAGCAAAGGAGGTGGCAAGTGAGATTTCTTGAGTTGTTCTTCCAGGCCACTGCCTAATCGATTAAGCAAATCTATCCCTCAGACTTCCACCAAGACTTCTGAGATTGAATTTTTATGGTGTGTAATTCAGAAAACTAATCCTATACAACTTTAAATTACAAAAATGAAATGACAGAACAAATCTCTACAAGACACAGGCAATTTCTGCTGCCTATCCTTTAATTTGCTTGCAGCGTAATGCTAAACAAACTGATCAAACACAGGCAAGCATTAATATCTCCCACTGCTCTGCAATAAATGTATTTTGAATCCCCAGAAGTCTTGTCTGACATGAAAATTCCCTTGTTAAAATTCCACACAGAGATTCCCACTTTGCAGTCCAGAGATGTTTTAGAACTTAATTTTCTTTCTCTTTCCATCAGTATTAAAATGTAAAAAAATACTCCACTATACAATTTGCTTCTAAAATCTATTCCACCGGCTGAGAAATTCCATATTCTGTATGCTTCTGTTGTTTCTTCTTCTTCTTTTGGAGCATAATACTTTCTCCTCTAATGGAATATTTTGCAGTTTCAAGAGATAAGAGCCTCTTTAGGCCTAGTTACCTTACAATGTAAAATAAAGTAGCACACAATTCCCCACCTGGAGCTGAGATTTGCTGTTTTGACAGATCTGCTGGAATAGAAGACTACACTGATTCAGGGCTTCCAAGAGACTTGAGGTGCCCGGTCTGCAATTTGCCTCTTAGGGGCAAAGCATGTTCTCTGAGGCGTAGGATTGTGAGAAAAGAGCTCTATAAAACATGATCAGGGGTTTAGGAGAAAGTCAGTGTTTCAGAAACCCATCCCAATATAGAAAGCATGCCTGGATTTCTGGTTCACCTCCAGTAAGAACGGTAGATGAGAACCAGCAGACAAATCCTCACTTTGCCTTGCCCAGCTCAAAAAGGTGGAGCCACTGTTGCATCTGAAACTTTGCTGGCTCCTGCCTGTCAGTGCTAAAGGTATGGGTGGTTTTTTACTACTACTTTTTGTTCCTTTTTTCTTTTCCTTTTTTTGGTGTACCATGCCAAGGTTGGTGCAAAATAGGGGCCTAGATCAGGCTTCTCTTCAGCAAATGGGCCAGCTTAAGACCCAGATCATTGTCTAGTCCTGCTACTGCCAGACTAAGGATAGCTCCAAAGCATCTCACACCATCTATGGCAGTGGACCCCTCCAGGAGCCCCTGGAGCCTTCCCTGAAAGCCCCCGCCCTCCCCAGCAGTGCAGATCTTACTGCCTTGCAGCCAGACCCCATTAGATGCTGAGCTGAAGCAAAGCCTCTGAGGGTGCAAGTGAAACATCTTCCTTTGATACTGTTATGAGATTAGGGTTGGACTAAATGGGTTGGGGGGGATGGGACTACAGTTCCAGAAAGGTATAAAACTGGGTGGGCAAGCTTAATTGGCAGATTCCCTTTTGTTGTGAGAATTGGCTTTTGCGTAAAAGATGGCCAAGCACAGGTGATGCATTGCTACAGGAACTAAATGGCTGGAGATCCTTCTGGAGGCAGATACACTTTTCTTTGCCTCTCCCCAGGTTGGAGTTGGCATAATCAAGGTGTCTCTGGGTGAGAAAGAGAACTGCAGCAGTGGGAAAGTTTGGGTGTGTGGTATAGATTGGCACGTGCCAATAGTGCATTGGGTCTCAGAGATCAGAGGGTCCTGTGATGCAAAAAGGTGAAAAGTCAGGGACTCCCTGTCATGGAATTCTACTCAGTGTATAGTTAGCAGAGTAACAACTTAAACACGTTTCAGGATTCCTCCCAAAATAGCCCAGAGGCAATGAATATTTCATCCAGCAGAGCTTTACTACTACTGAAAGCAAATGAGCATAATGGTTACAAATCTAATACATTCAGGATTGGCACTGTCCATAAGAAATCCAGTTGCAGCAGACTTAACTTAAACTTACAATAACTTATAATAAGTCTAAACCTAACACTAAGCATAATATGCACAGAACATCACACCAGAAGGAAAAGAGAGACAGAAAGAGAAAGTGAAACCCAGGCTCCTTCTGGCCTCTTATTATTGTCAGCATGACCTTGACTGAAGAGAAAACAGAACCAGTTCAAGCCAGTTGTACTCAGCTTCTCTGAAGGAATAACCCAAACATCATGAACCTTCTGCTTGTTTCTTTCACACAGAGAAGCTTCCAGAACCCTCTTGAATTAATTAGAATAGGAAAGATCTCTACACATCAGATCAATACTTTCTGCACTAAGAAATGCAAACTGAAACTTCCGTGACAGAGTGAGTTGTGGGAGCA
The DNA here is from genome assembly GCF_951804945.1 of Podarcis cretensis. Lineage (NCBI taxonomy): Eukaryota > Metazoa > Chordata > Lepidosauria > Squamata > Lacertidae > Podarcis > Podarcis cretensis. The sequence continues at coordinate 68,126,101 of NC_137170.1, read as the reverse complement.
TGAGAGTAAGTTTGATATAGGGAGTAGAGTGTTGTGTTTAGAAGCGGGAACCTGGATTCAAATTCCTCCTCTGCCACAGCATTGCTGGGTGATCTCAGGTCCTTTACCCTAACCTACCTCATAGCAGTTGTGAGAATAAAAGGAGGGGGATTCATCTGTACATGGCAGGATGGCTGGACGAAGACAGTCTTCCAGGTCCAAGATCTTGAGTAGAGGTAGCCAATGTTTTGGACCACAATTCGTACCAACCCCTGTCAGTATGGTCCAATGGTCAGGAATTATAGGAGTTTTAGTCCACAACATCTGGTTGAGGAAACATGTTGCCTACCCTGTAGGTATAAAATTTTCACCTTGGCCACAAATCCGCCTAAAGTTGGCCCTGTGAGCATTTGCACCGCTGAAGGAGAAACTGTCAGATTTCCTCATGAATATGATTTAGCTATCTTTGGTTAAGCAACTCAGAAATGTATTGCAGTGTGCCACATCAATTCCTTTTAATGGAATTAGTCATACAGTAAAGTGACACTTTTCTTTATGACCTATTCGACTAATTGGGAATTATGCAAAAAGGCCTACTCTTATTTCTCCACACGCTTCAAAGCAGGTCTATTTCTGTTTTTGAACCCTGTTTATGGCTTTTCAAAGTTGTGCATTTTTTTTAAAGTGCCAGGATATTAAGTGCCCCCATGTGCAGTAGTATAAAACTTAATAGGGTGTCACTACTGTTCACTTTTACTGTGATTATTATCAAATGGGCAGAGACAGGGAGCCAAATGAAGAATCTGTTTCCACTGAGATGCTATCAGAGCAACATCTGCCTCAGCCATCATGTATTTATGCAAAACTTTCTGCTGTTCCAAGAGTTACTTGAGCAGAACATGTTTGGATTTGAGGGGAAATGGAATATCTGGCAAAAACTGAGGGCAAGTCACTTTTACTGCTGCTTCACAAACTGTTCTTTTCTGGTATCGACAAAATGGTTCTCTCAAATGGAAGTACTGCAGAAATGTCTTTACCCAAACTTTAGTTATGTGGTGCTCTTTTATTTATCTGAATCTAGTCAAGCATTTGCAAAGCATGTGGGGAGCAGGTGGGAAGGAAAACAAACAAACAGGGGCACATACTGCCACTGCCTAATCGTGAGACATGAACTTGACACACACAACTGGCCAAGGTCTCTGAAGCTGGAGCATTAGACATGCCTTAGACTCACATCTGTCTATTTGGATGTTGCAGAGCCCCTTGTCTGTGGCCATGTCTTGGCTGCATCTGTACATCAGTTTGAAAAATAATGTTGAAAATTGGCAATCTGGCCAAAATTGTTTATATAAGTGGGGTGCCTATTTTCCAAATTATTTGTCATCCAAATGTTGTAAAGCAATGGTGTGTACAGCAGTATAAAGGCAAGTGGGGCTACTTAGTAGGGGCTGCTAAGTGTCAGACACATTTCAGTCATTCATAGAATATAAAGTTAAATAGCAAATGTGGTTACATAGACTTGGACACTACAGAAAAATGACTAGCTAGTTTAATAAAATCAGTATATGAAATCCCCACTGCATTATCACCTTAACATTCTAACTTTTGACTCTCTGACATACAGGCAGGCCTGGTCTTCATACCACATGAAATGGACCTTTCCGGGGTCTCTCCCCCCACCCCCCACCCCCACATCCTGAGGGGAAGACCCCTGACCCCATCATCATACATTTTTAGGCACCAGGCTAAGACCCTTATATTCACTGAGACCTTTGGTAACTAAACTGGCCTCTGCTGGTGCTCACCTTTTAGTGGAGTACATATATTATTGTGTGGGCATTTTAATCTGTGGTGTTTTTTCCTCATCCAAAGGAATCCTAGCCAGGTTACCTTGTTCCATGATATCTCGCCACATGGGGAAATGCAGTTTGGAGGAATGGCTAACACTAGGATTGTGCCACAGTAACATTTTGGGGACCTAACTTTAACCATGCTCGTCAATTTCAGTGAGTCTACTCTAAGTAAAACATAACTGAATACTACTCATTTTGTCATGGGGAACCTTAGTGTTTCAAATCCAGGTTTTAGTTCATTAACATACATATGGTCAGGAGGAATCCCACAAGTCAGAATGGATGGGAATCCCAGTGGACAAAAACACTCAAGGAGGATGCAACACAGGCCTCACGAGGGGTGCAGCTGCTGCTGGGGGGGGGGCTGGGCAAAGTCCCAAGAGCCAGATAAAGATTCCTGGAGGGCCACATTTGGCTATACTGTGTTTGTTTCTGTTTATAGTGCAATTTTGGCTTAATCACTTACCTCAGGACTAGTTCTATAAATACATGGGTTTTTGTTGTTGCAGGACCCCTGAAGCTAAAAATAGGCTCCAGAGAACTATGTGCTTTGTTAGATGTAGAAGGCAAAAGAACCACAACTGGAAACCATCCCTATAGCAGATGATGGGCAAGTCCTGACTCAGTCATTGAATTCCAGCTATGGTTTTGTTTCAAAGGGCACAATGTTGGTCTTTTAATCCTACATTTTCTGAAGCTGAAGATTTCAGTTAGACGCTTCACCATGTTAATCTCTTTTAATCACAGACGGACAGTTCAGCCCACCCACTGGTTCTGCAAGAGCACATCTGAGCCCCTAAAACAAAGTCATCTTGACATATGCCCTGTATCTCCAGCCACGAATAGAAATGAGCGATCTTTCCCACCTGCCTTAGCCTTGTACCTTTCCTGGGAATGAATAAATGTTCCTGCTATTTGCCAACAACCAACATAACAGTGACCATTTTAAAACCAAAAAAGAAAAAAAGGAGTTAGGAATATATGCTTGGGCTGTGATTAATTTGAATATTGAGACTTGTGCAAATACTTGCTCCATATGTAAATAATTTCCTCAGGTGGTCGCCTTTCCTACAGGAATTGATTTAACAGAAAGTGGAGTTTGCCTTTCTTTCCTTCTTTGATGTTGACAGAGAGGTTTTATTTTATTTTTCCCAAAGCCACTGAAAATATATCCAGTGCTGCAACCCAGAGCCTTGTATGTAGAAGAGGTTTAAATCTTGTGCAGCATGAAACACTTTCTCCTCCTATTACACACAGGTATTTAACTGGATCTTGATCCCTGGATCTTAAGGTCTCCCTCCCTCACCTACAATTAAAGGTGGATCTACCTTTATAAATCTGCCATTTCATCCTCCACATTTAGACAAATGCCCTGTTATGGCTTACTCATTTTTGGGTTGTGCAACTTTGGAAATTTCCTTCACTGCCCCACAACCATCGTTACAGCAGTACACAACTGTGATTGTTGTCTGTATTTTTATTTTGTAAGCAGAGATAATAAATGGCCATATATAATACAATACCATGCAGAGACATGCTTGAGCACATATGGTACTTTTGCCAACAGTCATGTACTTTTGACCTCCAATCTCTCCCCTCTTGCAGTCATTTTGAATATTAATCTCATTACCTGCTCCTGCTTGCTGAGTCCACTGGTGGTTAAATCTGGCATGAAAGAGGGACGGAACTGGCAGGCAGAGATGGGGCCATCTTTCTAGCTGCTATTGGGTTAGATATTCTGATGTCAAAGAGAGCCTGGAGAGCTTTGTTCTAGGCAGTTAAATTACTATTCCAAAGTCTGTATGGAAACCCGTTAAAACTAAGACTTCACTCCTATCCACACATAATTGGAAATAATCCCCGTGAAATATAATACAATTTACTTCTGAGTCAACAAGCACGGGACTATGTGTCACCGTCATCATAATCATCATTCACCTTTCACATATGTCCCAAGATGACGGATAAAACATAACCCAAACAGCTGAAAAATATTACACAACCATTGCCATAGAAAATGATTGACGGACTGCTCGATAAAGAATGACACCCAAGGAAGATCACATGCAGGCCTCAGGCCTCAGTTTCACGAGCTGGTACCTACACACTCTGGATTCCCCACTCTTCTTTTCAGACAACTACCCCACAGTTTTTAAAGCCTCTTTTGAATATGCCCTGAATGTTAGGGGTGGTTTGTGCAGCAGTTCACAAAAGTTAGTCCAGAAAAAAGGTGTGGGAAGTCTTGTTGCATACGTGGAGCTCATCACACAGCCAGTAACAGGCAGTAACACTTTTATTGAAGCAACAGTGGAACACTGGCGCGTAAGGTCGAGTGGTTTGTAAAAGTATGCACATTTTTATGTATTTGAAATTCACAAGCATGGTACCTTCTGTTGTCATATACATGCCAAGAAGCTTCAAGTGGTTTGGTTGACTTAAGGTTAATAAAAGATCACAGCTATCCTTTTTTAAAAAAACAAACAAACCAGCATCTTATTATGAAGAGACTCCTGAGCTTTAGAAGGGACCTTTTTCTACACTTGTGTTCGATAAGAAGCTATGTCTCTACAATAAAATTTAGGACCAGAGAAATACTGAATGTTCCTGGGGGGTTTTTTGTTTTCAGGAGTACAGATTGCATGTTCATAGTTGCAAGTCAGTGTTCCAAATCCACCGTTGTGGTGGGAGAGGGGGAAAGGAGTGTTTTGTTCCATAAGATGTTATACATTTTGCTAATTGCACAGTCAAGGAAGGGATTCCCAGTTGCTCACACTGTGTCAACCACAGGCTGGCCAGCAATTTGAATGAGCGTTTGCCTGGCCCTATGCCCAATAAGAAGCCTGTCAGCTATTTTGATAGGGAACTCTTTTAAGCAACAATCCATTCAAAGCAAAAAAGCATGATACTCAGCCTACTGTATGTCAGGGACTGGACTTAAGAGGAGGAGGAATGGTGGAGGTCTCTCCCCCCCCCTTCTCCTGTAGCTTCCAGAGAGAAGGGAGACAGTCTCAAATTACACCACGGCTTTGAGGAAGATAAGAGCTCAGAGACAGGCGAACAGCGGAGTTATGCTGTGTTAGGAGGAGGAGGAGGGGAGGCAGAGCCGCTTGTTGACATGTCACTGGACAGCATAACTGACCCCCCTTCTCCCAAAATGTGACATTCTTTAAGGGTGCAAGAACAAAGAGCCCAGAGACAATTGTCCACTGGCAGAAGATGCCATAGAAGCAGGTGTTGGGGAAGGGGGAGGAGCTCAGTGCAAGCAACTCCATTATGGAGAATGACCAGAATTCTTTGTCTTTGACCATGATGACTGAATAAATCATACATAAGAGCTTTCTTGTTTCCTCCCTGCCTCTCGGTGTCATCGGGGTGGGTGTGGGTGAGAGGATTCCTCAAACCTGACACTGCATATTAAACTGCAGGCCCTTCAAGAATACCACCAGTGGTAACTGCCATCGACCCATATTTCCAATGGTTTAAGTGGGAACCTTGGTGGCAGCAGAGACGCCCCCTCCACCACTGGTGGAGCTGAGCAGGGCCAGGTGGAGGCAAATCTCCACCACATCCTAACCTCAAGCATGAAGATAGTGTTGTTCTAAGTGGGATTGTTCTAAGCTGGGATCTTAAAGTAATAATATGCAACCATACAATTTGCAAAAACCCTGTCCTCATGTCCCAGCTTGAAAAACCCAGTCTCAAATGTGCAGTGCCACAGCAGAAAACACTAACAGAAATGTTAATAATATAAAAGGATTTACATTTTGTTTGTTCTCCTTTATTTTGTAATCTGCTGTTCATCTTGTTGAACAAACAATTGGTTGTATTTTCTTTATTTTGTTATTTTTAACTACCCTGAGAAGGTGGTGAGAAATAAGGCTGGTAAATAAATTGGGCAGGTTCACCCAACCCTTTTTAGGGCATACTTCAAAACCCCAGACTTTTTAGTCAGCAATATCAAATTGATTTGAAATATTGAGGCATGACACAAAATCCTCTTCATGTCCCCAAATAATCAGGAAATTGAATCTCCATTTAATAAAAGAACTCAATTCCACCCCCTCTGCCTGTCATGTATGGCAATGAACTCGTACAATTCAGTCCTGATATGAAGTGCCCTGCTATTTGCAACTTGATATTTCAGGGCACAACTGGGTTCATTTCCCATTAAAAAATTGCAATAGAAGTAAGACAGACCATGCTTTCTTTCTTTCTTTCTTTCTTTCTTTCTTTCTTTCTTTTTTTAAAAAAATAGCAAATACATTCTACCGTCATGTCAAATCTTATCACACATAACAAGAATGAAGCTGCCCTTTCATAGATTTTTTTTCTTCTTCTCCACCAAACACCTTTGTTGGAGACAATTACTTCTTTCTATTTTCATTCTTATACTCTCCTTTTCGGTGCTGTTATTCCAGCTAAACTAAGCTATATTAACATTAGGTAAAGTTGACAAATGTAATCCGTTTATACATTGTTTCTTTCTCTTAAGCCCCAGAAATTCAAACACATTCCGATTTTTAGAATATGAAGAAATCAGATTAGGAGGATATACATTCTAATTTTGTACAAACAAATTCAAGTTTAGATAACGGTTGTTTTTATTGCAGGCTTGTGAAAGAAGGCATTTGACTAGGTTTGTATCATACAAATCTGGGAATGGCTGCTTTGTGAAAAATTTGAGTTCATTGCACTGTAAGGTGTGAAGTAGCTCTAAATATAAACTGCAGAATTCTGTGAATAGTATGAGAAGTTTGTCAAAGCACATGCAAGCAACTCATGGCTTACAAACTGCATGCGATCCCTATCAGGTCCTCTAGCTGTCCCATCAAATTTTATTTCCTCTCCGATATCTCCTCCAACCCCATCGGCTGTCCTTCCCAACTGGCTTTGGCTCATCAAAGAGTTCTGTGTATATGAAAATAAATATGTGCATTTATCTACAGATCCCCATCAACTACTGACTCTAGCCACATCCACAGGGGCATACAGCTGCTTATTGCCCACCCACCAGCATATGACCCTCAAGGGGGCAAAGGTTGCTCATCTCGCTGTTAAAAGTTATAATCCCAATGAGCAATGCAGATTTCTAGAAACTACCTATTGCTTTTGTTTAAAATGAATATAAAGATGAATTTATACAAAAGATCTCTTAGATGAAATAGCAGTTGGTGACTTTCCCAGTCACAGAAACTTCTAAAATACTGTCTCTCCCCCTGCCCCTTTTTATCAAAGCATGTCTAATGTTGTGAAGGCACAATCTCTGTCTTCAAGGAGGCACACTGTGCTCTTTGCTGCACAGACCATTATGCAACAGCTGCTAAAATATTCACTCCTCCGTACTGTTCTTTAAAGTTGCAGTTACTCTCCAAATTAGTTACGAATGTGCCATGGTCATTTTGATTTCTTCAGAATGGTGTTCAGAACATCTTCTTAATGTAGATTTTGAATCCTTCATAAATGGAAGAACTAAGAAGGTCATGGACAATGAGTTCTATTCCATCTTAAGAACAATTGTTTCCTAAATATGAAGAAGTGTATAGAGAAGTAATTAAAGTTTGATGTCTTACCGTGTTTTAATTTGTTGGAAGCCGCCCAGAGTGGCTGGGGCAACCCAGTCAGATGGGAATAATAATAATAATAATAATAATAATAATAATAATAATAATGCCTTTCCCATCTTGCTTTCTTACAGTTTTTTTAAAAGTCTGTTCCATCACTTTTTCCATACTTCACTTTTCATTCCAGCACTCTTTAAATATTAAGGTGCCCCTCCTTGTATTATCATTTATCCTTGCTTTTAAGGTCCTGAAATCATTTCATTCCTCTCTCCTGCATGTAATACCCATCTGGTTTTCATTAACCTCATTTCTGTCCCTTATGTAAGGTTGCATTTTTCGATGTGTCACTACTGCTTAGTCTTGCCTTAACTACCTAATCTGTTCCTTTCCTTTCACTGACAAGTTAACCATCTACCTTTCTGGCACAAATTAAGAACTTCCTGTGCAATAATAGCTGACTGAGAAGCTGAAATTGGGCTCAATAGTTCATCATTTCACCTTCTATGAATTGCCGCTGAAGTATCACCAGTGTTCCTATTTGAGGTGTTCAGGTGATATGAAAGCTCTGTCAGGTTTAATCTCTTTTGTTGTTTAAAACACACAAGTTACACTTGCTCTTCTCGATGAATGATAGAATGATGAGCATGTTATGTATGAACTCAGTGATTATCCAGAGGCAGAATGCTGCCGTTCTCACTACACCAGAAAATATTCCCAGTATCACTGTATGTTGTGCATCATTTTGATTTACAGTTTCATTACTGCAAACTATAATGGTCTGTGGTGTGACCACTGACATAAGGCTGACATGAGTCCTACAGTCCTATCAACTACAGCAATTTAAAAGAAAGAAAGAAAGAAAGAAAGAAAGAAAGAAAGAAAGAAAGAAAGAAAGAAAATGAATGTTAATGTTGCCATATGCCTCCCTTCCATTGTCTCTGGCCAGAGTTCCTATGAAAGTGATCACCCTACTTTGTTATTGTGCATTCTGTCTGGCACTCTCAATTTGGAGCTACCACAGTTGTTAAACAACCAATGAGCTTTTGACACACACAAAATATTTCCTGCAAGAAAAACTTGGTCTGTGTGTGTGTGTGTATTCTCTCTACTGCTAGTGTACTAGTATAGGATCTTTGACTCATTCTATCCAAAGGGTACTTTTGTTGTTCTAAGCTGCTGAATTTTACTCTTTGAGATATTATGAATAACCACAGAAAGATTCAGATACATGCTCCTTTCACACTGATCATTAACTTTGAAAAACAAAACTGAACCATCACAGAAATGAATACTTTTTCCCTGTAGAAAAGTAGGACAGTTGTATCTAAAAGTCATGGTCCTGCGAGCCTTAGGTTATTCCTCCATCTCATCCTGAGTATGCTCAGGTAGCCAATTATGGATTAGGTGGCTACTTTTCATTTGAAAGTGCTTTCCCTGAAGCATGACCCAGATACTTTATGGAATTTTAATTGTGTGATCCATGAGGGGGGGGGGGAGTGTGAGAGCTGGACCATAAAGAAGGCTGATCACCGAAGAATTGATGCTTTTGAATTATGGTGCTGGAGGAGACTCTTGAGAGTCCCATGGACTGCAAAAAGATCAAACCTATCCATTCTTAAGGAAATCAGCCCTGAGTGCTCACTGGAAGGACAGCTCCTGAAGCTGAGGCTCCAATACTTTGGCCACCTTATGAGAAGAGAAGACGAAATGAATAAACAGCAACAACCATGTTATAAACTTTTAATCAACTTGTTTTTATTATTGTTAGCCGCCTTGAGCCCGGTCTTGGCTGGGGAGGGCGGGGTATAAATAAAAATTTATTATTATTATTAAACTATTCCCAAGAAATTCTTGCCAAAAATCCTGAAGTGTCTGTAACCTGAAGCGTCCGTAACCCAAGGTACCACTGTACTTTGGCCACCTCATGAGAAGAGAAGACTCCTTGGAAAAGACCCTGATGTTGGGAAAGATTGAGGGCACAAGGAGAAGGGGACGACAGGACGAGATGGTTGGATAGTGTTCTCTTTTCTTTCTTTTTTTGATAATTTTTATTCATTTTTCAGATAGATAACAAAAACAATACAAAACAGTATAATTTCAATCTCATCATTTCATACCCTTCTTTCTTTTGACTTCCCCATACCTCCCCATCCCTGCATCCTTGTTTAATAGTTCTTTAGCAACCCTTAGGTCCATTATCTTAATTCCCTTTCATAAAGATTCCTTTAGTTTTTTTTTATTACTGCTGCAATTCTTTACCTCTTACCCCCTGACATCTTAACATTCCTCAATTTTACAATTATTTTTAAGATATATTTTAAATGGTTGGATAGTGTTCTCAAAGCTACCAGCATGAGTTTGACCAAACTGCGTGAGGCAGGAGTGCCTGGCGTGCTCTGGTCCATGGGGTCACGAAGAGTCGGACACGACTAAACAACAACAAAGACAACAATTGTGTGATTGTAAAATGCTTTTATTATGTTTAGGGGTGTTTGTTCTGGGCTGTATGCAATGTTCTCCGTCTGCTAGCTCTTGCACTAACAGATAAGTGAGTTTTAATGTTGCATGACAGAGGAAGCCAACACAAATGTTGTGCTAGTGGAAAATTGTTGCACAACGGATGGTGCAATCTATTGATGCAACAGCAATACCAGCAACCTGCTTATGCATTCTCTTGTGCAACAGCATCCCACAAAACATTCCACCGGTGGAACAAGTATACCACTAAGTGATTTTAACTTAGGGCTACATTGAATACAACTCTTAATGTTTTGTTTCAGTTTATCATATTGTAAACTACCGTACTTTGATCATTTCTGGCTGTGAAGCGGCATATACACCTGTAAAAGAAATAAATACATCTGAATTCTGAGCGGCAGAATTTATTTTATTCTAACCAGTAGAAAAAGCTTTGGAAGTTGTGACCAAATTATTCTTCCCAGTGCTGAATCATGTGGCCAGGAGTATGACTGACCATTTTCAGAAATACATAAACACCAGCTCATGCAAACACTACAATAATGTGATTATTTTTTTTTGGGGGGGGGGGGAACGAAAGTGGTTAATACAAAATTTGGACAAAAAGAAATTAGAATAAGAGTGCAACAATACACATCTGCTTAGAAAGGAGCAGAACTCAATGAGAAAACACTGAGTTCATCAGGGCTTAAACAATATACAGGAATGCAGCTTCATTATATTGACCTGGACAAGCAATGGAGATGTACAACCCAACCCCCACTGGCAAACACATCTAGGCCATGTTCACATCATACATTTAAAGTACTGTGATACCACTTTAAGATACCCAAAGAATTCTGGGAAGTGTAGCTACAGTGCTAAAAGTTGTTTGGAGATGCCCTTTCTTCCCCCTGATCTACAATTCCCAGAGTAGTTTAACAACCAACCCCTCTTCCTAGGAGAACTTTAGGTTCAATGTTCTTGTAATCACTGAACAACTTAGGTCAAGGCTACCTCAGGGACTGCCTGAGCCCTTATATTCCAGCTCAATCACTGAGATCATCTGGCCAAACAGAGGGTTGGATTAACCACTAAGCAAATTAAGCACTTGCTTAGGGCATCAAGGGAAGAGGGGCACCACAGAAATGTTCTATTTACAGATTGTTAACATTAATGGTCACAAATTGCTCAGCTGAGCATTCATTTTCTCAGTTGCAATATATTAAAAATCCAACTGAACAACTAGGCAACAAGGCAGGCACGATGCTTTATCTCTACTAAGTATAGAAATGGATGTGTTATGTAAGATTAGTTTTGAGGATCTGATCAAAGACTTTGCAAAGAGAAAAAAAGTAGGATACTTTCTTTTCAAATATAAATAAAAAGGAAGTATAAAAAATAATCACTTTCCCATCTTGCTGTAGGTTTTGTTTCATTTTGTTTTTTTTTAATTTTGCGGATTATTATTGTTTATATTTTTAATTAGATATATATGGAAGCACCAAAATCTTTTAAGGACTTGGGGCCACTAAGGGCCTTAATCCAGCCCTGCCCAGAAATCATTGGTCATTTCCCAAGTTGATGAGGTTCATCTGACAACAAGGAATTGAGCCTTTAGTGTCATCAGCTCAGTACAGTGGTACCTCAGTTTAGGAACAGCCCTGTTTACAAACAATTTGGTTTACGAACTCCACAAAACCAGAAGTAGTGTCCCAGTTTGCAAACTTTACCTTGGTCTAAGACAGTAGAGATTCACTTGTTGACAGTAGAGATTCACTTGTTGAAGACTTTTCTATTCTATCAGTCTTATGCAGCCAATTAAGAATACATCTATCAATAGTACTTATCTGACTCTGATTTTAACTTTTCATATGGCTTTTACTGTATAGTTTTAGGTACAGTTGTTGAGAATCTCTGTGATATTTTCTTTGTGAATTAGCGGTTTAAATTAACCTTGGGACTTGTAGTTCTGTAAGCAGAATAGGAATCTCCTAACAATTATGAGCACCCTTAACAAACTACATTATCCAAGATGCGGGGGGGGGGGGGGGAGCCATGACAGTTTAAAGTGGCATTATTGTGCTAAAGCATACAATGCAAATGTGATCCTAGTCAGTTCAATGGGGCACGTTGACCAGACGTACAGAAATTAAAACATTTTGACCTTGCTAAATTAGAACTATTAGGTTTCCATCTCTTTAAAGGCCTAGAAATATATCATCAATCAATAAGATTCCAAAATAATAAAAGCCCTAATTATATTTTTAATAGATCAATGTACTTAAGACCCAATGTTTAACTACAAAATTCACATTTAGTACATTGCTCCAAATATCTGCACATAGAGCCTAAGTCCTGCAGTAAGTGTTAAAAATATCAATTCCCTTTTCCTACCTCTTAGCCTACAAAGAACACAAAGAGAATCTAATTAGCATGCCTAGTGTCTCTCCAAAATTGAATTCAAATGAAAAGTACGCTATCAAAGGCTTGAACATGAGACAGGAAAGTAATTTCGAATGACTGGGCTATCTTACACAAATACCTCTAATTTTACTCTAATGGGCCCATAAGAAAAACTGACACCAAATGCAGGTAAAAGCAGTTTAACTTTAATTGCTTCTAAGTGACAATAATAAAGTTATTAAAGAATTGGCTTTACCTTAAAGTTATTTGAAAAATTGGAAAGACTTTGAGACCTCCGGGTATAGGAAGGTATATAAATTCAATTAATAATGATGATGATGATGATAATCAGAGATGTCCCAGAATCCTGGGACTAGCTTTATTTGTGACATTTTCTTTCCGTTATTCATTCATTTGCATTGTTAGATATTGTAATGAATTGCCATAAACGGCATAGAACCTGTTAGCGTCCTTAAGATCTTCATAAAAAACTGTGCTTTGCAGAGAATAAAAGATTGCAAAATAACTCTTTCAAAAGGAATCCAAGCTACTTTGCTAAGCCTTTCTCTCAAGGTAGTGTTTTTTATTTAACTATAAAAGGCTGCTGCAATTTTCGGTAGTTAGAAGTTAGACTGCACACACACACACACACAATAGGCTTCATCAATGTTCATCATATGCCTAAAGTGGTATGTCATTTCAGTTAAAATTGCACTGTGAAGCGCTAAGTCACAAAGGGAAAGAAATGAGCAACAAAATGCTGTTTCTCTTGGAATCCTCCTTCTGTGTTCAGGAAACAGAAAAGCAACAGACAATCAGCACAGTAAATGAAAAGCTTGTTATCAGCCATCAGGTTTCCTGGCATTATAAAGATTCACTCTTCTGAGCACATTAAAGCAATACTGATAAGAGGGAAATGGTTTATTTATTTCTTTTCAGCCTAGATTTCAAAGAACTGTTCTACAAGAAAGGAAGGTAAGTCCAAGGAATGGTGCCTTATCACAGGGATTTTCTATTAGCATTTCTTCAAAGCTCTCTTGCATTTTGGCTACAAAGACAAGAATCTGCATTTGAATGCCAATACAGAAAATGAAGTTTTGAGTTGTCAAAACCCACACCCTCCCAACTTTTTGCAGATTAAAAAAAAGTAGAAGCTTTTGTGTGTTTGCAGCACCATGCCTCTCACATCAAGGACGGTTTTCATACATGTTGTTCAATAGCCTAGCATGCAAAGGTTTCTGAAGCAGCCTGTGTTAGTGAACACTGCATTAAAGTTTATCCTTAATCCCACAGCGCATCTAATAGTTCTTATCAGAGCAGGGATTCTCAGATTTTCTATCTCCAGGGCCCACCTGAGATGGCTGAAAATTACTGAGGCCCACCAATCAAAACATGATGATGCCAGGGCCAGAGCCAATCAATAAGGGTGACAGACGCGGTCAAAGAGTTTGGCATGATCCTCTGCCCATTGCCAACATCACTTTCTGCAGATATCTGATTCATCTCTGGAAATTGCTAAATTTTTTGTCACATCATATTCCTTGTGGCAAGGAGTTCCATAGCCCAGGCTGCCTCAAACTAAATACAGACATTTCCTCTGGATGGATTGGTACTCAGCCACACTATTTTAGGTGATTCATAACGTTTTTTTTTAATATATATATATTTCCCCCTTGCCACCTTATCTATCTCCTGTAGTGTTTTCCCCCTTCCATTCTCCTTTCACATTCAACTTGTACCTTATATCCCCATCCACCCTGACACCATCAAAGAAAAGCTGCCCGTTTATTTCATCCCTGTTCCCTTTTACATTCATACATTTTCCTCCTATGGCAGCTTTCTCTCCCCCTGACTTTCTATTCCCAATTCATTTATTTAATATAATTATAATAAATATTCACCTTTTATCTAATTTCCTTCTAAATTTGTAGTGTACAGTGGTACCTCAAGTTAAGAACTTAATTTGTTCTCGAGGTCCGTTCTTAACCTGAAACAGTTCTTAACCTGAGGTACCACTTTAGCTAATGGGGCCTCCCACTGCCGCTGCACTGCTGCACCGCTGCACCGCTGCTGCGCGATTTCTGTTCTCATCCTAAAGCAAAGTTCTTAACCCAAGGTACTATTTCTGGGTTAGCAGGGTCTGTAACCTGAAGCATCTGTAACCAGAGGTACCACTGTATATTCACCTTTTGCCTCTCTCTCTTATGTCCTTCAGCTCCTCCTCTAGCCCTTTCCCTTCAGAGGAAGGAGCGGCAGGGGTCCATTGTGTGGCTCAGGTGGGGCAGCATTGCACCCCTGGGCTCTGAACACTGAGTGCTGCTGTCATTCACCCAGAGTTGTAACAGCAAGGTGTGGAGAGCTCAGTGCAGTGTGGGTGTTGCGGTGGCACCAACCTGATGCTCCTTCTCCTGCATCCACATCACACTGAGCTCTCCCTGACTCGGCCCTCTCCCTCTCAGTAAGCTGCAGTGATACTTGGCATTTGGAAGCCAGATGTGCAATAGCCCCTGCCTGAATGGCACTGATGGAAGAGAAAACTTTATTTCCTTCCTCCCCACCCCACCCCAAATAACTTGGTCTCTTGCCCACCTCTTCTCAGTAAGCAAGGAGTTGCTGGTGCTGGCACTGGTTTCACCAAAAGGCTTTGGCATGGCCAGGAGGTGCAGCAGGCAAGAGAGGAAGCAATGGGCAGGCAGTGGCACTGAAGGCAATCTGAAAGCAGCCCAGTAACTCTGGGCAGTCAACTATGTCTTTTGATGGGAAAGGTGGTGAGGTTTCCTAGAAATGTAAATTTAGACAATGCAATGATGGAGCAAGGGCTTGCTGGTTAATAATAATAATAAATAATAATAATAATTTATTTCTACCCCACCCATCTGGCTCATCTTCTTCAGCCACTCTGGGCGGCTTCCAGCAAAATATTAAAATACAGTAATCCATCAAACATCAAAAGCTTCCCTAAACAGGGCTGCTTTCAGATGTCTTCTAAAAGTCTGGCAGTTGTTTTTCTCTTTAACATCTGGTGGGAGGGCGTTCCACAGGGTGGGTGCCACTACCGAGAAGGCCCTCTGCCAGGTTCCCTGTAACTTGGCTTCTCGCAGCGAGGGAACCGCCAGAAGGCCCTTGGCGCTGGACCTCAGTGTCCGGGCAGAACAGTGGGGGGGGGGAGACGCTCCTTCAGGTATACTGGACCGAGGCCGTTTAGGGCTTTAAAGGTCAGCACCAACACTTTGAATTGTGCTCGGAAATGTACTGGGAGCCAATGTAGGTCTTTCAAGACCGGTGTTATGTGGTCTCGGCAGCTACTCCCAGTCACCAGTCTAGCTGCTGCATTCTGGATTAGTTGTAGTTTCTGGGCCACCTTCAAAGGTAGCCCCACACAGAGTGCATTGCAGTGGTCCAAGCGAGAGATAACCAGAGCATGTACCACTCTGGCAAGACAGTCTCCGGGCAGGTAGGGTCTTAGCCTGCGTACCAGGTGGAGCTGGTAAACAGCTGCCCTGGACACAGAATTGAGCTGCACCTCCATGGACAGCTGTGAGTCCAAAATGATTCCCAGGCTGTGCACCTGGTCCTTCAGGGGCACAGTTAACCCATTCAGGACCAGGGAGTCCTCCACACCCGTCCACCTCCTGTCCCCCCAAAACAGTACTTCTGTCTTGTCAGGATTCAACCTCAATCTGTTAGCCGCCATCCATCCTCAAACCACCTCCAGACACTCACACAGGACCTTCACCGCCATGGTACTTGAATTCAATACGTTTTAGAGTTAATTAATGCTAAAAAAATGGTTTCTACTTGCATTTCATAAGCCAGAAGTTCTGGGGACTAATTAGGCTCTAGTATATAGACCAGTGATTGCACGTCAATCCCCGAAACCCACCCCGTGGAAATAAAAACACAGTGGAGACAGAATTAAGTTTAAAGGCTATTGGGCAAATTTAGGCCACAACTTTATTGATTACACAAGTGTGACTGGTATTGGCTTAGGCATTGGTATCAAGACTATATCTGACTCCTGCCCATCCTGCAGGAAGCCTTCGAAGGGTAAACAACCAGAAAGGGGAGCTCCATCAATAGTTATTTACTGGTGCACACCCCTGGGGTTCCCGGGGGTCCTGGCTTGGCCCTAGCCCCTCCCCGGGCTTTGGACGAGATCCAGACACCCCGGATTCCTTTAACAGAATACCCTATCAATTGGAGGGGCAGGTGATGGCTGCACCTCCCCTCCCCACATTCCCCTAAACCAATGCCTAACCGCCACACGAGTACAGCAGCTGCCATGAACAGATTTTTTGGCAAGAATTTCTTGGGAATAGTTTATACCATGGTTATTGTTGTTTAGTCATTTAGTCGTGTCCGACTCTTCGTGACCCCATGGACCAGAGCACACCTGCCACTCCTATCTTCCACTGCCTCCCACAGTTTGGTCAAACTCATGTTGGTAGCTTCGAGAACACTGTCCAACCATCTCGTCCTCTGTCGTCCCCTTCTCATTGTGCCCTCAATCTTTCCCAACATCAGGGTCTTTTCCAGGGAGTCTTCTCTTCTCAAGAGGTGGCCAAAGTACAGTGGAACCTGTAAGGGTGTGAAACCTAAGACGCTGGCAAGTTAGCAATGTCATGTGACTTTAGTCAAGCTCGTTAAGTTGTTAAGTTGCTCAGTATATAAAGAGTGTTTGTTTTCTCTGCGGGGGGGGGGGCGTGAAGCAAAAATGTCTGAAAGCTCCGGAGGTGTTTCTGTTATCTTTCTGCAATAAACCTGTCTTTGGAAAGACAGGCTTCCCTGTGTCGTTATTTCTATGCTGCTGAGACTCTGAAGCTTGTACTGCAACAAGAATCTCTGCACTGGACTTAATCAATGCTCTGCAAAGAGAACTGTTGCTGGTTGCGCAGTGGAAGCATTTACTGGACCAGTACACAGACTCTCTTAGAACCTTGGGTTACAGACGCTTCAGGTTACAGACACTTCAAGTTACAGACTCCGCTAACCCAGAAATAGTACCTCGGGTTAAGAACGTTGCTTCAGGATGAGAACAGAAATCGTGCGGCGGTGGCACGGTGGCAGTGGGAGGCCCCATTAGCTAAAGTGGTACCTCATGTTAAGAACAGTTTCAGGTTAAGAACGAACCTCCAGAACGAATTAAGTTCTTAACCTGAGGTACCACTGTATTGGAGCCTCAGCTTCAGGATCTGTCCTTCCAGTGAGCACTCAGGGCTGATTTCCTTAAGAATGGATAGGTTTGATCTTCTTGCAGTCCATGGGACTCTCAAGATTCTCCTCCAGCACCATAATTCAAATGCATCAATTCTAGCCTTCTCCAGTTCCTTGCAATGGCGCTGTGTTTATTGCTCAAAACAAAGCACTAATAAACACAAAGTCTTGGGGCATATCTTTGGTCAATACACTCCTTATGAGGCGAGAGAAAAATTATGTGAGTCCACACTTTTTGCCACATCTTTCTGATTATCTTTAATTTCCCAGTGTGCCTCAGCAACAAATATAGCTGCCAAACTCTATACGATATTGTTATAAATTAGCCACACATGCTTGCTCCAGGGACTTGAAGTGTCTAGGTTCAGGAAACATGTGGAGAAGAGATGCAGCTCATTCTCACACACATAAAATTAAACAAAGGAAAGAAAATAAGCAAACTAGGAAACTCTTCACGAAGGAGTGATATGAATTACTACAGCCCTTGAGTAACATTAACTAGTCACTAGGCAGCATGAATTTTATGTAGCTATTTATTTTGTTGTTCAAAGAAAACATATTTGCCATGGTAATTTTCTCATCAAATTACTAGACATGTCATCTTGAAATAAAAGAACATCATATTACAAAATTATATTCACAATTTAGCAAGACAATACCTCTTCTATATATAGAGAGAAAGAGAGAGAAGGAAAATATATGTATCACATTTTTTCTCATGCTATTGCAAAAATTTATTTACGTACTTTATATTTTGTGTTTTAGAGAAACTTTCTTTTTAAGAGCCAAGCAATTATATACACAGAAAACAGAAAAACAGTGATTTTCAGTGACAGCTGACTATGAGCATTAGGTAAGAAGATAAGGAGCACAGCAAAATTTGGGAGGTGGACTGTAATATATCAATGAAAGACAAACTCCTCAGGATATATCCATTTTTAGTCACAGTCAGGGTAGACTTGTTGAAATAAAGGGACTTAAACAACTTAAGTTCTCTGATTTCCTTGGGACTACTCTGAGTATGACATAGCTTGGTATCACCTGCATTATTGTAGAAAGTAGCATGTCTGTCCTCTTCAGATGCTGACCTCTGTGTCTACCTTGTCTCTTCTAATGCTATTGACTGACCTGTCCTCTTCTTACAATCAGGCTGATTAGGCAGAAGTGACAAGACCCTTCTGGGTTAACTGCTCTGATGTAAACCATGCCTACAGATCATGGTTTGTTGGGACTAAACCAGATTTTTAACTACTATTTTATAAGATGTTCTAAGTTACTTTACCATGTTGCATCACCTTGGACTGAAGATAGATAAAAGAGGGCTATTTCACACATTGCAGAGCAAGAGACAGATATTTGCCCCCAAGTGTAGATGTAAAAGAACTGAAGGCAATCACAGTTTTCTTATGAAACATGTGTTTTTTACATCCACACATCCACACACATTTAAAAATCCAAGTGAAGTGAGCTTACATCTGAAAAACAAACAAATGCAGTAAAAATCACCAGTACAACTAAAAGATTGAGTCTAGAAATGGAAGAAGAATGGCCATAAAGAACACATCACCATATCCATGGGTGCTTTGCTAGTCTAAGAAACCAGTATTATAGATGACACTGCGGCCACCATCATCATAGGGAAATGGAAAACAGGCCAACTAGCTTGTGCAGGAGCTGCGTATTTTTCCCCTCTGCAGTCTTAAATGTATAAAAGAGCAGCATAAAAACAAAGCTTACATAACAGCTGTTGTTAAGAACCCCAGCAATAGAAGACAGTTCGCCGAAGATCAATATTGCAGCTTTGGGACTCAAAGCAATCAGTTCCACATTTATTCCAATGAAACTTCTATCAGTGCAGAATGTCAAGGATTGGTCAGACTTTATTGAAATCTTTGGGGAGATTTTGAAATGCAGTTAAAGTTTACTTCCTCAGTAAGCTCAGATAAAGTTATGGATGCTCAGCTGCCAAAGGTAGGTTAGAACAGATCTATGTTTGTAAGCTTCAGCCTCGGGCATGAGATTTAGAAACTGAAATAGATGGAGAGCCCTTGGGAAAATCATGGATCTTGCTACCTAAAGCTAGGGAGTAACATCATAAGCCCTTGACTGTCAGTTCCCTTCCTTCCTTGCACCGGAGAGTTAGTTTATTAGCAAGAAATAGTTTTGCGGTGTATAAGATTTTGTATGAGACATGCTTGGTGATGGAGGACAAGTCCGAACCAGAATTATTATCTGGATAGCAGCAGCGTCCTTTCCCGTATTATACAGTTTATTACCAAGATAGTATTGACAGACGAAATGGCCATTTCTGACAAAAAATAAAAATAAATAAAGTGTGTGTGAGAGAGAAATCCCACATATTATAGAAATGCATAATTTCACACATCCTGGGGTTTAAACACCACAACTGTGCCATATATGTAAAAGAAACTATAGAAAGAAAATACATTAAACACCACAGTACTCAAGTAAGGAAATTGAAATCAAACATTTCTTTCTAATACTATAGCTGAGGTTTTTCTTTTTTTTCCCCAAGAAAAAGAATGCCACCGCAGAATTTTCTCCAAATGTTTTCCACTGTTTTTATGGCAATCACCCCTTCCATCCCACAATGCCCTGGAACAATGCTAGGCCCAGGGCATTGTAGGGTTTGTGAGATGATGGTCAGGCTACAAACACTGTTACCTCTGCTGCCGTCAGACAGACAGACAGACAGACAGACAGAGGGACAGACAGACAGACAGACAGACACCACACACACAACAGACACCCCTTAGAGAAAAAGAAATATGATACACTACTGCTACTGTCAACTCTAAGAAAAGAGAGTAGACAACTTCCCTTGATTTACTTAAGATTGTGAAGGGTACCGTAGTCTGTTCCCATCATAAAATTGGGCTGAGACTCTGTAGATGCACTGGAAACTTTGTCCATGGAACCTTCCACATACCTAGGAGGTGGGTGCATATCTGTGCTAAAATGTGTTTTCCTGCACAAAGACCCAAAGTGTAATGACATGTGTGGCCACAGGGAGCTGAAGGTAGATGCCAGTGGCACCTTGTATCTGATTTCTGGGCCTGATTTCTCAGAAACCTGAGACCCCTATGTGTTCAAATTAGAGGCTCAAAAGTGTCATAGAGAGTAAGAGAGGGTTTAACTGTAAGCAAAAGGGTGATTATGCTCCCATCTTGATCCCAAACACACTGAACACAATTCAACAAAGGTATATGGGCATTATGGGGGAAATTAATTCTCAAACTCTGTTCCAATTTCCACTGTTTATCTGTGGCTGAAAGTTTGTCCGCTAAACAACCAACACTATAAATCTCTGTTTTCCCTCCCGTACTCCCTGGAGATCTTATTTACTGAAAGCAACTCCCCAGTCAACATACTACAAACTTTCCTAACTGAAAACTTTGCTAGAAAGTAGCAGAAAATGTGTACTGTGAAATTAGGTGGTTGTTGCAGCTGAATAATTTTTACAGATATTCAGACCCCTAAAAAGAGGTAACGTTTATGTAGATTTCAGCATATTTTTCCTTTTTCATAGGTTTATCTTCTTATAGTGAGTTTATTCAACAGTTACCCCTTCCCCTTGTGTATCTTGAGAAGCTGTTGCTACCGTTCAGCAAGGCAACAAAATACCTGTATGAAACCCAAGGGAAGACATGCCCCTGGAAGGACAAACTTGAAAGCCTCTCATATTTTTACAATTCAGCGTGGTCTGCAGAGGTTTGGAGCAGAATCATGGAGGGGGGTTGTTTGAAAGTGTGCTTTCCTCCCCCTCTGATCTGGGAGCTGGTTAGCGGCAGTCCCTTCAGAGGGGCAGGATGGAAAGAGAGAGAAAGACAGAGAGAGAGAGAGAGAGAGAGATTCGGAAAAGGAGGTTTGTATGAGGAGTAGGGCACTGATTCTCTAGGAAGATTTTGATTTCAACATTTCGGCTGGCATCCCTTTACAGTGGTTCTCAACCTGTGGGCCCCCAGATGTTGTTAAGACCCTCTCTTTCTTATGAGGTACAGACATACACCCAAGCATTTCTGTGGGACCACTGGCACAGCATTGCATTAACTTCTTGCCCTTTGCCATTGATGGATTCTGCACAAGGTCTCTTTTCTTCTTCCTCAACCTCTTTGCTAAGAGCATCAGAAATACTGTGCTTTGGGCAGAGCTAACATCTAGCCTGGCAATCTGAGTCCAGCACTGCCTAACTGCCTAACTGCAAAGGAATGAGCTCACCTTTCCTTCTGCCAATGCCCCACTCCCACTGCCAGCATCTGGGCTCCAGTTGTACAGTGCCTCTCCACATGGAGACTTAACTCACCATGGCCAGAAGCTATTGGTTGTACTCCACCCAGTTCAATGCAGACCAGTCTAACTATTCTAGATTGCAGGTTATGGTTACAAAATGGTTTAGAGACTATAACTTGAAACTGCTACCTGGGGAAATTTTATGGCATCTGGTTCATTATTCAGAAAGTTTCTTCCCAGCTGACATTTATCTCTCCATATAGATGTCGGAGAATTCCAGTGAAAACCAAAACATGAGAAGAAATTGCTGGAGTTCGCTTATTTACCCCATGTTCAGAATGGAAATCAATTCAAGGAATATGATCAATACTCACGGTTGTTGTTGCTTTCAGTCCACAAACAATACATGATTGATTACCCACCCCCTGCCCTGTTTGCACTATGTGCTCTGAAATCAATGGGGTGAACTAATGTAATGCACTGTAACATGTAATTTATATAATTTACATAATTAATGGCATAAGTTATGCAATTTCAGACATCAAGACGAATAATGTGGCAGCAGAATGGAAACGGTGCTCATGCAGCAAATACAGGGCCTAATGGAAAGTGGATGCCTTCTACTATGTCTGTTTCTCTCCCCCTGCTATTTCCACCCCACCCCTCAATATTCTGACATACCACCCCTCCTTTCATAGGCTGGCCTGGACTGGCCACCCATTTTATAGCATTCCTAGTTAGTAAAATAGGCTATTTTATATAAAGTGATTACGTATTTTGGTGTGTGAGAGATTAAGCATATATAAAGGTAAAGGTAAAGGTACCCCTGCCCGTACGGGCCAGTCTTGACAGACTCTGGGGTTGTGCGCCCATCTCACTTAAGAGGCCAGGGGCCAGCGCTGTCCGGAGACACTTCTGGGTCACGTGGCCAGCGTGACATCGCTGCTCTGGCGAGCCAGAGCCGCACACGGAAACGCCGTTTACCTTCCCGCTGGTAAGCGGTCCCTATTTATCTACTTGCACCCGGAGGTGCTTTCGAACTGCTAGGTTGGCAGGCGCTGGGACCGAGCAGCGGGAGTGCACCCCGCCGCAGGGATTCAAACCGCCGACCTTTCGATCGGCAAGTCCTAGGCGCTGAGGCTTTAACCCACAGCGCCACCTGCGTCCCTTTAAGCATATATAAATCTTGCTAAATAAAACAACAACAACTTTATTTAGAAGACTCTTCTAATGGTGTTAGGGTGGGTCAAGAAAAACATTAAGAAAGTATGTTTGGTTTGGTTGACCATACTAACTGTGCTATGCAACCACGAGAGACTTCTAATCTTATACGATAGCGGTGCTGATTCTGGCACCATTGGCATCTGGCTGTTTTGCAAAGAGTTAAAAAAAAAACTCAGAGAAGAAGGGGGGAAAGTATGAAAGTGGGGTGGGGGTGGGGACTCAAACTTTTATCTGCTCTGATGGCTTTTAAGAGTTCCCTGAATGCCCTTGCTTCCTAAGGTATCCTTGCGTCAGCTCAAGCTCCTTCCCCGCTCAAGCAAGCGCCTGTCACAGTGGGCTCGAGTTTCAAATATTTATAATAGATGCATGCTACCCTTTCTTGATAATGGCATGAGAAAATAGGACAAATCATGCTGGGATGGCACAAAAAGCTGCATTCATCTTTGTCGTGAGAAAACACCCCGCTGGTGCAGTTACAGGTAAAACCCACAGAGTGGTACATGAAGCTCGAGATGAATACAAAAGCATGTGCCCATTTCAAAGGGCAGCAACTCCAGGCGAGCGGGGGTTTGGAGCCTGTAATTATACCTAATGCATCTAGAAGCCATTGTGCCAAATCAATGGGGATACTTATTCCCCTCCTCGCAAAGGCTTGTGTCTGCCTCTGCTTGTATTGTTTGACACTTTCAGTTTCCGCTTTCAAATGAAGATGGAGAGGAACTATTTTTTAAACATACATTAAACACACTTCAATTAGTTTTGCCAAGCTTCTGTTTACACAGTTTAAGATACTAATGCTGCTCTTTCGTTCTCCCCAGTGGTGCTTCAATCACTATGAAGGGCTAAAGAGGGCAGGTTTTCAGGGGCCGTAGGTTTTGACGCTTCCCATTTCAGTTTTCATTATTCTTCCACCAAAACAGATCCCCCCAAATAGCTCCCTTCCCATTGCAAAACCTTGATGTTGCATTCCCTAATAGGCATGTTTACCCAGAAATGATACTTATTTCATTCAGTGCTGAATTCTATCTATGGAAGTATGGTGAGAACTAAGCAGTTACAGCATGCGTCTGGTTGACCGAATCCATTGTAACTTAAAAATATAAGTTACTGGAATATCAAGGGACCCGGGGCCCAAATACATGTGATGGGCAGCTCTTCCTGCCTCCAGAGAGCAGCCACAGGAGACTGAAATGAGGAGCAGAGGACTGGTGTAGGGATATTTATGCCTCCCTTTCTTAAGAACACAGGAAGTGTGTGCTGGAACAGGCCAGTGGCCAATCTAGTCTAGTATCCTGTTCTCACAGCGGCAAACCAGATGCCTATGGGAAGCTCACCTGGGCACAACTGCACTCTGTCCACCTGCAGTTCCCAACAACCGGTATTAAGAAGCATACTGCTTCAGACAGTGGAGGTGGAACATAGCCATCACTGTTGGTAGCCACTGATAGCCTTGTCCTCCATGAATTTGTTTCATTAGTTTTTCAATCCATTCAAGTTGGTGGCCATCACTGCCTCTTGTGGGACCAAGTTCAATTGATTAACTAGGTGCAGTGTGAAGAAATGCTTTGCTCCATCTGCCGACTCTTCCAGCAGTAAGTTTCCTTGGATGTCCCTGAGTTCTAGTGTTTAGAGAGAGCAAGAAAAACTATTCTCTATCCACTTGCTCCATTTGTGCCACCTTCTGCTCAAATTCAGGCTCTATGCTTCTTTTTCCTGGTAGTGAACAAGATGTCCCCTATATGTCTCTGTTAGCCACATACTAATGTCCTGCAAGGGCAAATCCAGCCCTGAACTGCTGTACAAATAGATAGATTCAATTGTAAGTATTCAATATGTGATGCGTTTCTTGGCCTCCGAGAAACAAAAGATTAATTACTTGGATGAATCCAGGACTTCAAAACATTACTGCAGATGATGGAATTTACCTCTCTCTCTCTCTCTCTCTCTCATTATACGTGTGTGTGTTTTGCCTTGCAAAGCTTAATAACCACAAGAAAGTGAAGTGGACCAGAACACCAGACCCCTACATGCACATCTTCTTTGCATTTTCCATACATCAAATTTCCATTATCTCTTTTCATTAAATTCTTCATTAAGTATACAGCTATTAAATTCAATATTGAAATAAATGGAAATGGTTCCTTAGCAATTTCTGCTGGAGGCCCAAAATATATTAATTTAATGTCACCGATATTAGCATAATAAAACATCTACTTCATAAGCTATTACAGGTGCAGCTCTGAGCAGCTTTTCCTGTTAAAATTTCTGTTGTTCATTACAGTAAAGGCAAGATCTATTTTCCATGTGCAAAGTTTTATCAATATTTGTTTGTTTATAATACAGAAAAATCAATGCCTACACTTTCAAACACAACTCCTGCCACATTCAATAAGCTTGCATTGATTCCTTGCTTACTGCTTAGCAATGATATCAAAGTTAAGGCACACCATGGCCGGGGATATATTTGATTGAATTTTATATAGCAATTCCTGAGGTGCTCCAAGTTTAATGTAATAAGACATTAACAGATTGGGTTGCCTACCACTGTAAATGACACACACACACACACAGGTGCTTGGATATAAAGATCCTGCTGTAGGAGTTGCTGTGGGAAATGTGGCAACTGCTCCCCCATCAATTGCAGACCCCCACACCTCTGAAAGCTACTTATGTAAGGACCCCACCCACAGGTTCACCTCAAAAACTTATTGGATTTATTGAAAAACTTATTGAAGGATGAAGCCATGCCCTCCAACATTTCTCAGATGATAATAGGGATATTTCTCACTCCCCTACAGCCGACCTTCCTCGACCCCCCATTTTTTGTCCCCTGCCACAGAGCATTTCCTATCAGAAGAAGGATGGGTGCTGCCACCACCTCACAAACAGGACACAGCACACACACCCTCCACCATGGTCCTGACTAACCTCCTGATTTTATTTTTATTTTTAGTAAATTTACAAAAAGAAAAACACACCCCAATAAACAAATTTTAGAAAGGGGCAAGATCAGATGTGGAAGCACAAAGCATTTTTTTAATAATAAAAAAATGAAGACACCTTGTGCTCTGCTCCCACTTTCTTCCCACCCAGGGTGGCCCTGCCCTCTGCCTGCCCCCTCAGAGCCAGAAAGTAACGTGGAGCTGGGCCTCAGTGGCCACAGCCTGTCCTCCTCCTCCCCTCTCTCCAACAGCAGCTACAAGCTGCCCATGGGAGGAGGCTGGCACCGGTGACCATGGAGAGGCAACAGAGAGGCAATAGGATGCCTCCTCACAGTCACCACCTCCTCAGCAGCTGCTCGGGAAAAGCACCGGCTCATCCTCCTCCCCAAGCTCGCCTGTGGGCAGCACTGGTGGGGCGAAATAAAGGACATTCCAGTGTCAAATCAGAAGCTGGGATGGTTTTCATTATTTGGGGACTATCCCTGAAAAATAGGGACACTTGGAAGGTATGTGAAGCTGCATGTGCATTAAGCAGAATGGGGCAGGTTAAAAAAATTATTCCTGTGCTTTGTTAGCTGTACTGTTTTCTGGGCGAAACTGAAGTGCTGGTTTGAACCTTGTAAACAGAAGAATGCTTTCTCACATTTCTCAAGATCCTCTTTGGAGGCCCTGCCTGACCCAGGTGCCCGCAACTGAATGATGTGAGATGGGTAGCTACCAGGGAAAGGGCCTTTGCAGTTGCATGAGGCCACTATGAGTCATGATGGCTATTGCTCTGCCTCCAAACAGAATAGCTATCCAACTATATCCCAATACATCAGGGGTCAACAAAGTTTACCTTGCCTGAGCCGGTTCACTCCAGCGGAGAGCCCTCTGTGGGCCAGATTGCTTCTGTGCACACATGCGCCTGCACGCCTGCGATTTTCGGCGTCTGTGTCTGTGCATACATGATTTCTGGCACCGCAAAAGCATTGCTGGTTTAGCGCAGCGCGGGGGGACTCGCCAGGGGGCAGCTCAGTTTGGGGGCGGCTTGGGAGCCGGTTAAATGACCCCTGTGGGCCGCTTGTGGCCCATGGGCCTTAGGTTGCCAACCCCTGCAATACATTCCTTTTTTTTTTTTTACTTATATACATTACTTGGCTGGAGAACTGCAAAATGTAGAGAAATGCCTGTTTCAAAGTGTGGCTATGTTTCTCTTCTCAACGTGTAAATTAAGAAAGCTCGCCCTTAAATGTGAACCACATTGAATTTCTCCTCATTCCTACTTGCTACTTCAGGCGCAGTGCAATCCCACCCAAAATAATGATAGATGACCAACTAATTATTTGTTTTGGCTGGTCAATTGATTGCTTCCCAGCCCTGCTCCCATCAAGGTCCTGAGTGGTGATGGTGGGGCCTTTGACTGCTGATCATATGTTTAAAACTCTGTATGGATTAGTTTCCTGCAAAATTCAGTGTGTGAGCCTCGATATGCCCAAATCTGATTAGTACAGAGTTCTGCCCATGTTCTTGCCAGCTGTCAGTCACGCCAGGGTGTGTTAATGAATGCTCCCATTTGGGATGGTCATGCAGATCATCTGACTTTGTGATAAGAAGGAGGCCTTCTTATGAAAGTTTGTGAAACGAACTTAATTTAGCCAAAATCTAAGTAGATATAATACATTTTGCAAACAATATCAGTAAAGAATGCACACACAAAAGTGGAGGTCTATTGATATTATTTGGGGGAAGGGATCTGAAAATAAATGACTTTGAAAAATGCACTCAAGAAAAATAGTGTAAGGTATTTTTATTGAACAATCTGGTGACAGAGACTATTATAGACTTCCTGGGGATTACTGACCTATGAAACGACTGCCCAAAATGGTTATCGCTTGTAAAACGGTGGCAATGGTTGTAATGGGCTATTTTATAATCTCTGCACAGACAGCAGCCATTAAACTGGAAAATAAGGCTGGTGCAATTGTGATCTAAAGCAAAGATTTTCACCATCATTATTTTGTTTGTCAATTAAAAAGAAGGAATGTCGTAAAGGAATAACTATATCAAGGAGAATTGAATATGAAAGCTAATTTGAACAAAGAAATTAAAAATAACCTGTTTTAAGAAATCAATTATTATGTAAAGATAAGTATTTAGCTTGGATTACTAATGCTAATGCAGCCAACAGTAAAATCCTATTTGATTGCGTTCATTCGGAAACACAGTCTTACAGTTAAATAATATGGACTTCAATGGAATGTATGCATAAGCAGCTAAGCACAGGATTCCAACCCTAAACATGAAATATGAAATTTTGAATGATTCAAACATTGATTAATCCGCTCTCTCATGGCAGGATTTTACTTTAACCCTTCAGTTACCCTTTACCAATCCAATCTGTTGCAAAGTTTGGATCTGAAGTGCCTGTCAAACTCACTGTAGAAAACAATGAAGCAGAGAAAGGAAAGCAGTGATGTCACACAGGGATGCACATTGTGATATTGTGATGCCACACTGTAAGCAGTGCTTTCCCAAGTTGTTCTTGCTGTTGGACCCTAATTTAAACCCTACCCATCTGGCTGGGTTTCCCCAGCCACTCTGGGCGACTCCCAACAGAATATTAAAAATACGATAAAATCAAACATTAATGTACATAGGAAAAGGTAAAGGTAAAGGTACCCCTGACTGTTAGTCGTGGATGACTCTGGGGTTGCGCGCTCATCTCGCTCTGTAGCCCGAGAGAGCCACCGTTTGTCTGCAGACAGCTTCTGGGTCATGTGGCCAGCATGACTAAGCCGCTTCTGGCGAACCAGAGCAGCGCATGGAAACACCGTTTACCTTCCCGCCGGAGTGGTACCTATTTATCTACTTGTGCTTGATGTGCTTTCGAACTGCTAGGTGTATATAGTACAAGATCTGAAAATAACAGAGAACTTTGATCCAAACTTGTAATGTGGCATTCGTAACTTGGCAAACTAATTATGGATTTCTGATGGGGTGAGCCCACCCATTGCTGTTTCTTGCATATATTTCAATGGGCATTGGTCTAAAAGCACTCTTGTAAGATATCAAACACATTGAATCTATTGAGTTTTGGTGGGATGCTTCCTAGGGAGACCTAACCATTATTAACAAAGTCTATAGCAGTTGTCTTAAACTGGAGAGGGGTGAGTCGTGATGTGTGCTACTGTTGCTGCTAAGATGCAACTCAGTCTGAGGTAATGAAACCAGACTTAGTGGCTCTTCCCCTTTCCCCATATACCTTGGAAGTTGAACAGAATCCATTCCGGAAGTCTGTTTGACTTCCAAAATGTTCAAAAACCAAAGCACGGTTTCTGATTGGCTGCAGGAAGCTCCTGCAGCCAATCATAAACCACGGAAGCCAAACTGGACGTTCGGCTTCCAAAAATAGTTTGCAAACCGGAACAGTCACTTCTGGGTTTGTGACATTCTGGAACCAAAATGTTTGAGAACTAAGCTGTTCGAAAACCAAGGTATGACTGTACTGTCATTTCTGGCTGCTATCGTTTGGCAACATCTTCAGCAACTCTGAAGGACCTAAGTGATGGACTGGAGGCAACACAAGGGAATCAGGCCCTGTGTGGTTAATGACATGGGCCCAAGCTCTAGTTCACAAGTACAAATTTTTTCTGTAATATCAGCAGTTTGCAATAGAAACAGGAGGATATTCACAGTACTGAACTGAGCCAAAAATAATAATAATCCCTCAACAATAATTAAACATTTTGTAGATATGCTTTTCTTGGCAACACAGTGACGAAGAGAGAGAGAGAGAGATTAGGTTGGGACTGAACAGCAGATGGGGCAGATGATTGGTAAAGATTTTGGCAAAGTGCTTTATTTGTTTGCTTTGAATTATGACAGATAAAGCCTAAAACGATAATAGCATAAAGCATACAGAATTGAGCAAAGCAGCTGCAAGAAATGTCAACAAAGTTATTTAAACTGAGTTTAATTTGAGTCATAAAAAAGAATCTGATGGCTGGTTCCAGCGTTAACGGGGAGGTAGCAAGGCATTTGTGGCTGTGCCTTGGTAGCTGAGATGCCTGAGTAATTAAGCAAACTTATGGTGAACATCTGGGCAATGTGGAGACATGACTACAGAGAGAGATTAGAGGTGATTGCTGGTAGTGTGACTACGTTAATTTGGAAAATGAGTCCTTTGTGATTGATACCTGAAAACTAGGGATAAAGTTAGCGATGCAGCAAATGCCCTACTACTATTGAACATTAATCTAGTGGCAATGGAATGATCTGAGAAACAGAAAGAGAGCCCCAACAAGTACAGATGGGCTTGAAAATGGGAGCTGATGGGAAGCAGGAGGAGAAAGGAAAGGGCAAGAAATCCAGAAAATTCACACAATCACTTTTTGTGGTGGTTACTGAGTTCTTAGTTTAAGAAAGATCAGCAATTGTGTGTATTCTATCCATGATAGATTTTGTTGGCTTTTGCACACAATGTGGTAATCATGTGATGATTGCAAGTAAATCTGAATCAGCTTTTAATCCAGACAAGATGGAAGAACTTTGTGGTTGATATTGAGGTTGATCCAGGTGTTGGTGTTCAGAGTGCTTGGATGTTGCTTGTGTTGCTTTTGAAAGAGCTCATTCAAAACTTGAGGGTGCTCCTGAATCCACTTCTACTCTTGGAATGCTAAGATTTGTGCATGCATACACATACTCTGCCGCTGAGCTACAACTCTTCGAAATGGAGTGCAGGAAGCAGAATGAGAAGAAAGTCCAAACCCTGATAATTACGAGCAGGGATGAGTGATTGTCCTTTGGCTTGTTCCGAAAATGAAACATAGATATCCAAGTGTCCTATTGGAACATTTCTTTAAAATCTTTGTTTAGCTGTTGGTCTCAGTCCCTTGCTATTCTTCTTTACCTTGAAGAACGGGGAAGGAAATAGTAGGCTACAGCAATGGTAGAGGGCACTCTCAACAGCGGAAACTGAAACAAGGGGTGTCGTTTTCCATCAAGGATTCTGAAGTTTTACTACAAGCCTAGGAATCTCTGGCAAGAAATGTGTCCTGGGCATCGTTTTGAAAGCAAGTGACACATGGAGTATCATCTCTTTTTGGGGTTTCTGGGGCTTCTAGACAAGCTTCAGGATTCCCAACAGGAAGATACACTGTGCATCAGATTCCACTGATGGGGAACGAGGGGACAGACAGATGGATCGGGCAGTGGAAGAAGTGCGTGCAAGTCCCTGTTCAAGAGGGTTGGCTTGGGTGCTGGTTGTGCTCTCTCAAATTGGGGCCGCTTTTGTTTGAGAAGGAGTATTCACATTTTCAATAACACTGATTCCAACAGTTCCAACAGAACCCTTAGTTCTGGATGAAATTATTCAAATTTTTGTATCCTGAAGTGCAGAATTTATATTAGAGTGCAAAACCTGGTTCATGCCAGATTTTTCTTACCATTACAGGAAGAATCCCTGAATTCACACATTTCAACCTACAGACGGCTGGCAGCAAAGTGTGGAACTCTAATGCCAATTCCAGTTTTGTAGCATCACTAGAATGCATTGATGAATAAAACCAAGGGTCTATCTAGACTAGGGATCACCAACTGATCCCAAATTAAGCCCCTTAGTGACTAACCCAGTTACCAGTTTAGAGGCAAGAAGATTATATGGAAGGAGTAGCAGAGGTGATAATGTCTACTTTGGAGGAGGAGCAGACAATGTAACCTGGGAGGCAGCCAAGTAGCCCTCTTTTTTGGTGATGGTTTTCTACATTTTTCTGTGCAAATATTTTACATGATTGCTGTCCCTGCCATTAAGTTCTTACCCCTCTCTTGTTCTCAGCACTTTTGCTATCAGATGGGGTGCTTTAGAATTTTAGGTAGGCTATAATAATGCTTTCCAAAATGTATGAGCTGTGATCCATCTTATGAGCCAGAAGAGAAAGGTAAGAAAAACAGTCAACTTGTTTTGGAGAGGAAGCTCATACATACCAAACCAATTCTGAATTGAGCTGAGGAGAGTTCACCCATCACTAATCATAATGAGTTCAATAAGTAGCGTTCATTTTTTGAGTGTTAGATTTTATCACCTACTTTAACACTGTTTTAATGCTGCTTCTTGTCATTTCCTTGGCTTTATGTCAATTTTCTCTCTATTAAGTTTTTAAGCACACAAATAACTTGAGTAGCGGCACAATAGTGTGTTAACACTTCCTTAGAAATAGTATATGAATGCATACTTTATGACTACTTGAAATGTGCAATATTAGGAGATGAATTTAGGGACTTGTTTAAAAGTAGATTCTAAGCAGGAAGAAACCAATAATGGGCACTTTTGGACAAGGTGATTACTCTGGAAAAGCCATGCTTTTGTTCACTTGTTTTTATGGAGCATCTTCAATGTATAATCCTCACCCTGTGTTATCTCTATGATGCTTCAATTTTGGCGGGTGGGGAGGGGAATCAGAAAATTTTCCCTCTCTGAAAGGAAGGGAAAACACCACTCAGTGTTGCTCTTCCATCTTTTTTAAGTGGAGTAGCTTTGATGTGTGTTTCTCTTTACTTTCTCCCTAAGCTTACCCTTTCCATTATTCTTTCCAGTTACTGCCAAGTGCCATTCCAAAATGTTTTCAGAAAGTGACAATCCAAACAGGCTGAAAGAATGGGGCTGAATAGACTTCACTGACTCCCCAGAGCTCCACCCACAAGCCGGCTCTGAAGATCAGCTGAGCCTCCCCACCCCAGCACAATCTCTGCTTGCAGGAGCTCCCGTGGCTGGTTCAGGGTGCAGAGGACATGTTGTGTTTTGGGGAGGCATTTTGGATGAATGATTGCAATAGACTACAAATCATGGGGGTCATAAAGTAGAAAGGGAATGGTGGTCCATCTGGCATTCCTCCAGTTTCATTGCCAAAAATGAAGGGAAAAAATGAGGAAATGGGGGTACGTTTCCAAGCACAATTCAAAGTGTTGGTGTTTGCCTTTAAAGCCCTAAACGGCCTCAACATAGTATATGTGAAGGAGTGTCTCCGCCCCCATTTTTCTGCCCGGACGCTGAGGTCCAGTGCCGAGGGCCTTCTGGTGGTTCCCTCACTGCGAGAAGCAAAGCTACAGGGAACCAGGCAGAGGGCCTTCTTGGTAGTGGCGCCCACCCTGTGGAACGCCCTCCCATCAGATTTCAAAGAGATAAACAACTACCTGACATTTAGAAGACATCTGAAGGCAGTTCTGTTTAGGGAAGTTTTTAATGTGTGACATTTTGATGTATGTTTAATCTTTGTTGGAAGCCGCCCAGAGTGGCTAGGGAAACCAGCCAGATGGGCGGGGTACAAATAATAAATTATTATTATTATTATTATTATTATTATTATTATTATTATTATTAAATAAATTTATGAAAACCACAGGAAGGAGGACAGTGAGGAGCCCATCAGTCAGTCAGAACCCTGGATCTGTGCTATGTGGGAGCCATGGAAGGGCAGGGGGAGGAACTGGAGGACACAAGTCTCCTCACACTCTGAGCCTGGCTGATCATAACTTCAAACAAAGGCTAAAATGGAAATGATCTGACCCGCTCCTGCATAAGTCAGCAGCCAAGCACTCTTTTCATATTTCTTCCAAGTACGTGTGTATTTGACAACTTTGGAGGAAAGACATTTATCCAAGCCCCCGAACACAACGCTGTACATTTTTTTCCACTCCAAGTTTGGGAAGGAAAGTGGGTGAGGGAGGGTTGAGGGAGGAGCTGGCGACTTCCTGCATTGGGAAAGGGAGAGGGGGTTAGGCACAAATGTATAAATAGTTTTAAAAGACATGGTGCAAAGAAAACAAGCAACTGAAGCAGAGATGAGCAAGTTGTGGTCCTCCAGATGATGCTGGACTACAGCTTCCATCATCTCTGACCACTGGTCATGCTAGCTGGGCCAACTCCATAATGAGAGTTTGAATCCATCATCTGGAG
The DNA here is from genome assembly GCF_951804945.1 of Podarcis cretensis. NCBI lineage: Eukaryota > Metazoa > Chordata > Lepidosauria > Squamata > Lacertidae > Podarcis > Podarcis cretensis. The sequence goes on along the minus strand of NC_137170.1, from coordinate 68,092,281 downwards.
GAGAAATAAGTTCCCCAGCCTTGAAAGAAGCAAGTGGGCAGGGAGGTGGAACTTCATTAAAGAGCCTTCCTATTTTTTCCCTCTTCTGTGCAGATGGGAGTATACTGAGATTGCAATGAAAATGAAGCATCTTATTAGATATAATGCAGAATCACAGGTGCAGTTCTGCCTCTGGCTCACTGTGCAAGAGAGCAATGCTTCACCAGGACTAACAGCCTTTAATTAGGAAGAACCCAATAATTCTTTTTCAGTTCTTAAAGCTAACTGTACATAGTATACAGAAAAATAATGCAATTGTAATGGGTGTACAAACCACATTTGGGATTCCCTCTCCAATTTTAACCCCACGTTTTATCGATATTTCAGCAGCTAGAAATCAAGAAACTTGACAGCAGTTAATCCCAAAGTTTCAGAGTTATACTCAATATTTTTACATAGTAAAAAGCATAAACTCCTGGGTTGAAACTCTATACACCAAGTTTTGACTCATAGTAAATGTTAATGACCATGTTTATAACCTCTTGAAAAGAGAGGTTAATGATGGGGAAAGCTGTCTAAACTTAATTCTAGCCACACCAGGAAGGCCAGCAGTAATGATGCAAGCAGTTGGGAAAGTGCTTCTGAAAGAAGGCAAAACAGCTTCTTTAATGCTGGATTTAAATGTTTAGTCCATAAACATTTCTTAGAATGGTGCTAGGAGAACGAATGCAGTCAAGCTACTGGGCAAGTGGCTTGAAAACCATTATCAGCAGGCTCGGGGGGGGGGGGAGAGATTTGTATCCTGAGAGCCAGAGCTTGTACTCTGGATACGTTTGATTCAAAAGGGTTCTGCAGAAATTCTTGACAAGTATTTTCATCACAATGTATCTACATTTTAAACCTGTGGCTTGGTATTGCTTATTTAGCTCTGCAGCAGGGCTGGCCCATGACATTTTGACACCTGAGGCAAACCACAAAAATGCTTCTCTCCCCAGCCAGGGAAGAAGGAGTGAGCAAAGATCTACATCAGGAACAAGGGAAAAAGTGAAGATCTATAGCAGGAACAGGAGAGTGGGGAGGATCAAATGAACCTTACCCAATGATTGAAGTGGGAATCAAAGGCCATTGCAGCAGTGGCTGGGGGAGGGGGTGAAAAGCACCCCCCCCCCAAACACCAAGAAACCACCACAGAGGTAGTATGGGGGGGGGGCAGCTGTGGAGGTAACAGATCCAGCATGCTGCAGTCATCAGTGACACTGTGGTGGCAGCAGCGGACAATGCATTCCTTGCAGGCCAGATCTGCTGCCCCATGGATGCTGCTGTATGAGGTAATTGTCTCACCTTGCCTCGTGGGTGGGTGGTCCAGGCCTGCTCTGCAGCTTCACAAATGCAAACTTTTTGGTTAAAGCCAAGCTCAATTGGTTGAACTTAGTTCCCCCTGAAGTCAGTTGGACGTGTTGTTCATTACTTAAGTCCCTTTGACTTCACTGGGTCCTAAACTAGTCTTGTATGTAACCCACGATGTATTGAAGAGCAGCATATTAAATTGTGCCCACAACACTGAGTGGAGTATGAGAGCATAGATTGAGGTGCATTTATAAGCAGCATCTGTGGATTTAGCTTTCTGGCAAGATCCAATAATTCGATCTAATAATTTAGGAGCACCCAAAGCACACAGTTCACAAATAGACACCAATTGATGTAATTGAAGATGCTGTCATTCAGCACTCAGTGAATGACATTTAAAGAGCAATACAGAAGACGACAACAAAAATGCCGTCCAGCTGATTTAATATATAAATTCCACAAGCGACCCATTTCTTCCACAAAAACGACTGCCTATCTATCGTCAAATCTGGATTCCCCCATAAAGTTAATTAGGCATGAGTTTATGGATTTCTGTTCCCTAAAGAAGAGCTTATCATCTGAGGCGCCACTGCTATGCCTTGAAGGGGAAGCAGCCTGGAGTAGGAGGTGAAATTCAGTATCTCCATTTCCTCCTCAGGTTAAAGCCACCAATGTTAACCTTGAGCTCTCCATACACAAGACGAAATTGGAAGATGGTGTGCTGAGAGACTTGTTAGCCAAGATGGGTGCTCTGAATGAAGGGCTGGCTCATGACAAAGTCAGCCTCAACCGCATAATTCTACAGTTACAAAGACAGCCAGGCTGTAGCAGAAGGTGTAGCTAAGTGTAGTCACTGCTTATGTGAGCGGGTAGGCACAGGTGGCCCTACCATTGGGCAAGTGGAGTCAGCAACCTCCAGCCGAGGATTCGAGTCAGCTTTGATTGTGGTGGAGGGTGAGATAACAGATCGGACCCCTGGCAACAATCACCTTAAGGGTTACAACAGGATGCTCACAGTTCAGAAGGATACAGGAATATATCCACTGTATAACTTCCCCACAACTCCCAGCATTCTAAAGCAAGCATAGGCAGACTCCAGCCCTCCAGATGTTTGGGACCAAAATTCCCATCATCCCCAGCTAACAGGACCAGTGGTCAGGGATGATGGGAATTGTAGTCCCAAACATCAGGAGGGCCGGAGTTTGCCTATGCCTGTTCTAAAGCTTTGATACTTGTATCTCATGAGTATCTATGATATATTCACCAAAAATTGGGGGGAAGTGATATTCAAATCTATGATTTGTCTAAACCTTTGTAAAAGAAAAAGGAAAGAAAAAAGAAGCAGCAGTGAACAACTTCACCATATTGGTGGGAGAGGGTGGTGGGCAGTGGAGTTACTGGTTTGCGGGGGGGGGGGGTTGTTCTTGTTTACATCATGTATTTTGTGCTTTTATATTGTAATTTTATGTTGTGAACTGCCCTGAGATTTGCAGGTGAAGGGCAGTATACAAATTTTATATGGGAAGTGTCAGCACAACAGAAAATGAATACTTTTTGAATTACCAGATGATGATGATAGATGAGAGATGATAGATTAGATAGATAGATGATAGATAGATAGATAGATAGATAGATAGATAGATAGATGATATAGATAGATGATAGATGATAGATAGATAGATAGATAGATAGATAGAGAGAGAGATGATAGATGATAGATAGATGATAGATAGATGATAGATGATAGATGATAGATGATTGATAGATAGATAGATGATAGATAGATAGCTATAGATAGATAGATGATAGCTATAGATAGATGATAGACAGATACAGATTTTGTGTGTGTGTGTGTGTGTGTGTGTGTGTGTGAGAGAGAGAGAGAGAGAGAGAGAGAGAGACTTGTTTTTAAAAAAAAATTCTGTGCTTTTAGATACAATGACGTATTGCTAATTCCGAGAATTCTGTTGTTTCATAGTAACAAGAAATGCATAGAGATGCAAATGTCTTTGTCAGATTACATTTTTACAGCTTCATTTTTATACTGCACATCAGTGCTGTTGGTGTGGTAGAAACAAAGGATGCAAACAGGAGATGCATAAATTAGCTAGTGAATTGATGCCTGTAAAAATGATATATTCCTGGCTCAATACTACTAAATTTGTACTCTTGTTGATATGCATTCAAAACAACCACCTTAATGCCTAAGCCGGTTTCAACAAACTAATTTAACTCCAATGAGCTATTTAAGCCTATTAAATGTTTCCACTCTATTGACATGATATTGGATTTGAAATCAACATCTTTTCATAGTGCCAGATCCAAAGAAATTAAACCATTTAAAGTGCATTAAAATACCATCAAAGGTCTAATTTCCCACAAAGAGTGAAGAAACTGAAGGATAAATATGGCCTTGGAACAAGCAAGTGAAACTCCACAGACTTCCTTCACTTTGGAAAGTTGAAAAACCTGCACTTATAATGATGGCACATTTGCCCTAAATAAACAGCTAGTACAATCTCCCCTATCTTTCTAGACTGATTCCACTCCTGACCCACCAATAGAACTGCTGCCGTTTTACTCCATCAAACAAAAGTATTTCTCCTATTGGGGATGCTGGCTAGCCTAGCCTCAGAAACTATTACAGAGGCTCTTGGAAGTGTTACATGTCTCCTCGGTCACATCCACACCATGCAATTGAAGCACATTTAAATCACATGGCTTTCCTCAAAGAATATTAGGAACTGTCATGCATCAAGGGTGCTGGGAATTACAGCTCTATCATGGGTAAACTACAGTTCCCATGATTATTTTAGGAAAGTCATGTGCTCTAAATGTCTCAAGCACGGCAGAATGCTGTTAGGCAGCATGATGGGCCATTGGGTCAATGGCGGGGAAGGGAGTTCTTCTGGTATGCCTAACACATCTTCAAGGAAAATAAGATGGGAAGGGGAGAGTTTTTGAAGCTGAATCAGGAAACACCGCCCCTCTTTGAACTCTTCCATTTTCCAGCCTCCACTTAGTTAGAGATGTTCTCAGATCTTTCTGACTCAATCCAGAGCTTGCTATAGATAACTCAATCACCTCTAGTACAAGTACACATGCATTCGTACATTCCCTAAAATGCTCGCCAAAAGTTCCAGTTTACTCAGGACCACAGCTACTGTCTGGGAATTGCCGTTCTTTATGACATCACATGGTCTTTTTTTCAAGAAAATGACACAGGACAAGTCCTACCCCTGTTCACAGTTGTTTTGAGACAGCATCATTAAGGGTTACTTGACGTGTCATAGTATAAGCTCATCCATGTCAGCTATGAACTTCACAGTTGCTATCCCTCTTTGTTGCCAAATGTCTCCTTCCAAAGGCGAGAAACATCAGAAAGCTCCCTATATGCAAGCTGAAGGAAGTACTGACATTTGATGAAAGAGGAGCGGAAGATCTTGCATAGCACTGAAGCTCAGTGCAGCAATGCAGTAGCAATAGTAAAGGTAAAGGTACCCCTGCCCGTACGGGCCAGTCTTGACAGACTCTGGGGTTGTGCGCCCATCTCACTTAAGAGGCCAGGGGCCAGCGCTGTCCGGAGACACTTCCGGGTCACGTGGCCAGCGTGACATCGCTGCTCTGGCCAGAGCCAGAGCCAGAGCCAGAGCCGCACACGGAAACGCCGTTTACCTTCCCGCTAGTAAGCGGTCCCTATTTATCTACTTGCACCCGAGGGTGCTTTCGAACTGCTAGGTTGGCAGGCGCTGGGACCGAACGACGGGAGCGCACCCCGCCGCAGGGATTCGAACCGCCGACCTTTCGATCGGTAAGCCCTAGGTGCTGAGGCTTTTACCCACAGCGCCACCTGCGTCCCCTGCAGTAGCAATAGGGAAAATCAAACTGCTTTTCTATTGTACAAGCCTAGCAGGTTCGAAATTGGCAAGGGCAATTGGGCTGAGAATCTCTTCCATTCGTGGCTCAAACAAAAGGAGATATTGATGGTTCCTGCTGCCTTAATTTAAAATAGAGAATGGCACTGGGAAAGGCATTCAGCTTGACCTGAACTAGTCAAGGTTTGTTAGGAGTAACTTCGGTTCTGTGGTTTTTATGAAATTCGTTTTGCACTGTTTTCTCCTGGGTATGAAACTTGTGATTTTGAGTGGACATATTGGCCACGAGAAAGAAAGAAAGAAAAAAGAAAGAAAGCTGTACACGGAGAAAGAAAAATGGTATTCCATTAGCTTTGATTGGGAGAAAGCTAATACCCTGAAAGCGTATGATCCACTGTAATTCAAAAGGCTTGCTTGGGGGACTCCCAGCTATCAAGTCTGAAAATGAGTTCTCTGTGAAGAGGAGAAATAAATTGTTGGGCACGTCAACTCGGCGTCTTCCAACTAAACCCTGAGTGTGTACAGCTGCAAGGGCCAGAGTTCAGCATCTATTTCAAAAACAGAGCACTCCTCTCACATTCTCTCCCTCAGTGCCTCCATGGGTAGGCTATGGTTAACATTGATTTAGCTTACATTATTTATTGAAATTACTGCTAAGCCATTTTCAAACCAATATTTCTCAAAGTGGCTTGCAAAAACTATGCAGCAGTGAAGACGACAATCAAAGCAGCCGAAAGCGATGCAGAATGAACAGTGAGTAAAAACAGACAGCAGAAACAATGCGGAAATAAAGCCATATCTAAAATCAATTGAATGGCTGGGCAAATAAAGGCTTCTTAAAGATCATCAAGCTTGGCTCCAGGTGAGCTGCCTGGGTGCTGCCTGAGCTCTTTGCCCATTCACAACCCATCGATCCTTTAACTGTGGGGATGCATGGAGAAGAGCCATTTCTAATGTAGGGGCAGTAGTCAATTAAGTAGATCCACTATTGCAAGGACTTTTGAGCTCCCCTTCCCCTTGCAACATCCTTAAAATCTGTTTGGTGGATTCCTCCAGGCTTCCAGCACTGATTTGAGAGTATCCTGGGGCATGGGTGCATGCATGGGCAGAGGAGCAGGAGAGAAAAGCCAAAGGTCTTTGCATTAGTGAGTCTACTTCACTGGGTATTGCCCTAGACCTCAAGGTAAAGGCAGATCATTGTGGGAGATGGTGCTTTTTTTAGGTTCGGTCTGTGCTTTTGGTACTACACCTCCATCAAATTTATGAAGTTCGTCTAGTTTATACCTCTTTCATCAAATTTATTCATTCCAAGCATTAAAGACAGAGAATATCATTTATTTAAGCAGTGCCATTTTACCCACAATATTTCAGATACCTGTTGGGTAGGAACACCTTGGCTGATCTGTCATTACAGACACACGTTCTTGCACCAGCAGCTGATTTCTTATACTGGGTGCAAAATGCAACACATCTCAAAAATAACTGTGTAACGCAGTGACTACAAGTGATGGGCTCAGGCAAAGAATTAATAAAGACCTCATTTGTGTCAAATCTGAAGTATCTGACCAATATAGTGGACTCCAATTTGCCATTTTCCCCCCTAGGCAGATGACAGAAATTTAATTAAATCAATACATCTCTCCTCAAAGCTGGCTTATACTCCCCCTGTCTCACCTCAGCACTGCCTTCCTGACCATTATTGCACTCAGTATTTCATCTCAAATAAATGTCAAAATTTATAGACGATCCCCTATAATTAATGAGGTTATTATGCCAAAGAGAGAATTTTATCTATTTAACAGTAACTTTTAAAAAAGTTAAACATTTTATGGATACAATACTCAGTAAACATTGCCAACAGAACACCTATTAAAAGTAAATCAAGTAAATAAAACAAACCCACTGTTCCCATCCTTTCTTTGGTGTGTTTTTAAGGAAAGTGTGTTAAGAATGAATTTAATAGTTACTTTAGGGACATAAGAATGCCCCCAACTGGCATTACATTTTGGAATTTATAAAGCATCCCAGAACTGCAATAAGAAGAAAATACAGATCTCCTATATTTGGAGAAGATCCCCACCATTTGTGCATCTATGTGAAAACTGTAAGCTAAGGCCAATGGAAAAGAAATTTTTAAAAGAGAGGAAGGAGCTCCAGGTGTTAGAAGAAAGATTCTTTTCAGGCCCAGCGCGTTTTTTTTCCTTTGGGAGAACTATAAATATAAGAAATGTGCATATAAGGCAAGTAAGTAAAAGGTAAAGGTACCCCTGCCCGTACGGGCCAGTCTTGACAGACTCTGGGGTTGTGCGCCCATCTCACTTAAGAGGCCGAGGGCCAGCGCTGTCCGGAGACACTTCCGGGTCACGTGGCCAGCGTGACATCGCTGCTCTGGCGAGCCAGAGCCGCACACGGAAACGCCGTTTACCTTCCCGCTGGTAAGCGGTCCCTATTTATCTACTTGCACCCGGAGGTGCTTTCGAACTGCTAGGTTGGCAGGCGCTGGGACCGAGCAGCGGGAGCGCACCCCGCCGCAGGGATTCGAACCGCCGACCTTTCGATCGGCAAGCCCTAGGCGCTGAGGCTTTAACCCACAGCGCCACCTGCGTCCCATAAGGCAAGTACTGTATAATAATTTCATACTGAGTAATTGGAGAATAGAATGAAAGAAATCTGTTTAGGCTGCATCTTGAGCCATATTAAATTTGTTTGTTCTTGTTACAGGAGTTGTTTTATTGTTAGACAATTGTTCTGTTGTTAACTTGGTTTGTCTAGATATTCTTTTGTTCCTGTCATGCATGTCTATATATTTTATAGGGTTGGGTTTTTTTTGGGGGGGGGAGGGATTTTATAGTATATAATTTGATACATTGGTCTTCTTTTACTGGGATTCTATTATACCTCACTACAATCTTCTGATCCACAAACTTTTGCTATCCCATTTCCTAAGTGCATAGTCATTTCTTGTATTTATAGTACACCAGACAAAAGGAAAAAGCGTTGGGCCTGAAAGAAGTCTTTTTTCCATATGCTTTCTTCTTTCCTGTCTGTGGTGCTTTCTTGGTTTTGAAATTGAGAAGAAAGATAGGCAGTCCTCTGGCATATGGAAGGAACATATCATCTTAAGAGTCGAGAATAAAAGAAAAGCTAAGCAATAAGATGAATGTCATGATGGTTCAGAATCTCCCATCTCCACTAGGTCACCACTGCCTCACCTCTACAGTGTGTTGCTTGCCTCATCTACTGAAGCCCGTGCAGACTATTTTATTAAATGATGCGACCACATATAATGGGAGCCATTTTGTTCATGTTTGTTTTCTTGTTTTATTTCAAGTTTCCAGTCCTTGTTTTAAAATCTCCCCAGTTCTGACTGCTCTTTCTCTCAAACTGATCCAGTCTTTCCAATGTCATCTTCTGTTCCCAACTGCATTCCTTTGACCATAGGACTCCCTATTCCTAAACCAGCTTCCCCACTTGATTCTATCCAATATCTTCCCTCTCAGCCTTCAGGTCAACCTCTTTGACAAAGCCAGTGCTGACCCATGTTATCTACTGCCTACGTTTCCATTCCTATTTTCATTCTTTGGATGGATGGATCCTATTTATAGTATGCCTGCCCATAACGCTTTGCATTTGTTCCTTCATTAGTCACTTTCATCTATTTTCTGCCTCAGTCTGCATATTTTTATGCATAAAAACTCGCATTGCTTATGTACACATTTTATAATACATCCTGCATTTTATGTGCATTTTGCTTTTTTTTCAAATTTAAGAACTGTATCATAAAAATTCATTGATGTATGAAAACTAAAGGATAACTGCATTCTGGTGTCAGTAATAATAAATCTCTATAGCGGTCCAAAGAACCATAGAACAATTTCAGAACAAAATACAGTTAAGACAGCCAACCACAAAAGATAGAGAAACCAAGGCGGTCATTTTGTTTTGTCTTGAGCTTGATGATCTTTGTTTCTTTTTACTTCCCAAAGAAACTTTGCCACGGCCAGTGTAATATCATTAGACCTGTCATCCAAAAGATATTTAATATGGGAGGCTTCAGATTTTCCCAGCAGATTTGCCAGTAGGGGTTTGATCAGTTGGTCCCTTGCTTGCTCGTACTGCCCACAATGCAGTAAGATATGCTTCATGCAATCAACGTCCTGAGAACATAAACAAAGCCTATTGGAAATGCATTTAGTCTGGCTATGGTAAATAAACGCTGATAGGTCAGTATTACATGAGGTCAGTTTCCAGTTCCTTTGCTTTGAAATGTGGTCCCAACAAAATATGGAGCACCTCAATTTTACCCCATGCCTGCATATGGGGAACACCCGCACATTATGAACTTCTATTCCCTTTCCTGATAAACTTCCTCGGGCAGGAACACCTCCACTCCTATGGGTTATAGCCAATTAACTTTTGCTCAGAGTAGAACCACTGGAATTAATAGCTGTGAGATCGCCATTTCTATTAATTTCAATGGGTCTGCTCTTAGCAGGACTAACTTTGGCCACAAGCTTTCTTCTGTACAGTGCCTACCTAGCAGGCAGCTGCTGCTAAATTTAATGTTAAACAGTAAAAGCAGTAGTGAAGTAAGTGTTACTGCATACTGTTAAGAGAAGAATCAGGCATTTTTATTTAAAATATGCCAATAGATCAACAATCTCAATGTGATAACAGAATTAAGGAAACACCTAAACTACATTATGCTTTTAACTTTAAACCGGAATGTTCTGTTTACCTCCAGAGTGCAGTCAGATAAATTACAGCTATTAAAGAGCTGATCTCATCAACACATGGCAGCCTTATCTTCCCATGTACTGAGAGGAAAATAGAATTGTCCTATTGCTTAGAACCCATCTTATTTTCTCACGCCTCACAAAACTCAGAGAAATAAAAGACATTATCACTATCATCAGCTGTTTTTGAGCTCTCACAAAGATTGAGCCAGCATTCCTCCTGCCAGAGTCCTTGAAGAATAAACCAGTGAAAGCCATTCTGCTTAACTCCTTGGTGTTTTTCCTCGTTTCAATTTACGAATATGGGAAATAGTGATTCCTTCTACCTTTACTGCTTCTCTGATCAAAATCAGCCCCATTAGAACCATCTCTTCTGCATACTGTACTAATTGGCATTACATTTTGGCAGTCAAGAGTGGTCAGTTCAAACGTTTTCATATTTTCTTAAGAAGATAGACTGATACTTTATTACAGTCTCTTCTGACAGTGTGTATTCCTGAAGCTGTGCAGGAATCTCATTCAAGGTAGAAATTATTCCAATTTATAACAGAACAATGAGAAGAGAAGACTACTGCTGCACCATTGTCAAAAAAGAGCAGAATGTAAGAGCCCTGCTGGATGAGACCAAAGGCCCATCTAATCCAATATCCTGTTCTCACAGTGGCCAACCAGATGTCTATGGGGAGCCTGCAAGCAGGACTGGAGCACAGGAGTGTTCTCCCCATCTGTGATTACACTGCCTTTGACAGTGAAGGTAGGACATAGCTGTGGTGGCAAGTAGCTCCTGATAGCCTTATCCTCCATGAATTAGTCTCATCTCCCTTTAAAGCCATCAAACTTTGTGATGATTACCAGATCTAGCAGTAGCAAATTCCACAGTTTAACTACCGGTGTGTGCTCTGTGAAGAAGTAATTCCTGAATCTTCCAATATACAGCTTCAATGGATTACCTCAATTTCTAGTATTATGGTGGTACTTCTCTCTAACAACTTTAGCATAATCTTATACAGCTCTATCATGTTGCTTCTTACCTTTTTTTCTAAACTAAAAAGCCCCAAATACTGAAGACTTTTGCCATTGGGCAGTTGTTCTAGCCCTCTGATAATTGGAGGTATAGGAATGTGAACAGTACCCAGTATTCCAAGTACTTGTCATGCCATACATTTGTATAATGGCATTATGACACTGGCAGTTTTACTGTCAATCCTCATCCTAATTATCCCTAACATGACTTTGCCTTTTCTCTCTCTTTTTTACAACAACCTGGGTTGATGTTTTCATTGAGCTATCCACCACAACTTCAAGATTTCTTTCTGTCTGCCACCACCAGTTCAGACACCAATACTCTAGTGGATATGTGAAATAAAGGTGGGGTTTTTTGGCATTTATCATGTCTATTCCTCTTGGTTGGAGAGAGTCTTTTGGAGTTCCTCACAATTCCTTTTACTGTTGAACAATTTGACATCTTCAGTAAATTGAGCCACCATATTGCTCACCAAGTAAACAACTCATTTATAAACAAGTTAAAAAGCAAAACTCCTAATATAGCCTCTCCCTCCTCAGGCTAATTCCATCTGGCCTAGGGGGCGGGGCCCAGGCTCACCTTCGCCACGGCTTTAAGAGGCCTCATTGAGGCCAGGGACATCGCTGCTGCTGCATCGTGAGTGTTTGGAGTGTAAGGCCTCTCCCTCCTCAGGCTAATTCCATCTGGCCTAGGGGGCGGGGCCCAGGCTCACCTCCGTGATAGTTTTAAGGACACTGGTGCTGCTGCAGCAAATGCTAAAGATGTTTTATATATTTTAAGGTGTTTTAAATGTGTTTTTATTGCTTATTTTGTTGTACCACCGTGAATGGTGGTTTTTATCAAAGTATTTTTGTTTTGTTCCATCTTGTTTTGTTTTGGGATGGGATATTGAGTGGGGTGGGGATTGGTTTTTGTTTGGGCATAATTGTTTTTCAGTTGTTTTGTTTTTCTATTTTGTAAATGGAGGTTATTATGAGGCTTGGGATTGCTACCGTGGAGGGGCGAGGGAGGTATGGCGGTGGGGGCAGATGTTATAGGTGAAGGGGATCGAGATACGGATATGCTCGTACCCCTTCCAATCTGCGCCCCATCCCGAGAGACGAGGGTAGGGTGAGCAAGGATTACTCACCTCCTTCACTGGTGTTGTGCAATGCCAGGTCTATAGGCAACAAAACCGCCACCCTGCGATATTTCTTTACCTCGCAGGGGGTCGACCTGGCTTGTGTGACAGAGACCTGGGTGCGCGAAGGGGTAACTGTTACCTTACGAGAGATGGCGCCCCCGGGTTTCTCCATCCTCCACCAGTCACGGACTGTGGGCCGGGGGGGGAGGGGTGGCATTATTAGTCCGGGAAGATTGTTCTTTCAGGGCTCTACCATCGCCATCGATCCCCGGCATTGAATGTGTTGGCCTAGTGTGGGGCTCCGAGGAGAGCTTGGCTGTCTGGCTGGTGTACCGGCCACCTAGCGCACCAGCAGCCACCCTGTCAGGCCTGCTGGAGGCGGTGGCCGGCTGGGCCTTGGAGTTCCCTAACCTATTGGTATTGGGAGACTTCAACTTCCATGCTGATGCCGCTCCCTCCTCACAGGCTCTGGACCTGGTGTCTTCCATGGTGACACTAGGGCTCTCCCAGTTTGTTTCGGGCCCCACACATCAAGCAGGCCATACGCTGGATTTGATCTTTGGTGCCGGTATAGATGTGATCATGTCTCCTTCGATGAAGGTGCCATGGTCTGATCACTACGCTCTGAAAGCCAGGATTGACTTTCCACCCCCACCCTGCTTAGGTGGCGAGCCGATTTGGGCTCGCCCGCAGAGGCTGATGGACCCTGATAGATTCTGTCAAGCCTTGCGGGACCTTGCTCCCCCTGGCGACTCATTGACTGAGCTTGTTGAGGGCTGGAATACCCAGCTCCTGGCAGCCATCGATGAGATCGCACCTAAGCGCCCTCTGCGACCCCGCAGAAACCGGGCTCCCTGGTTTACCGAGGAGCTTCGGAAAATGAAGCGGGACCTCAGACGGCTAGAGCGAGTATGGCGGGGTGCCCGTGACGGAGCCTCAAGAACATCTTATAGGGTTTTTATGAAAACCTATGAGATGGCAGTGAAGGCCGCTAAGAAGTCTTACTTCTCGGCCTCCATTGCATCCGCTAGCTCTCGCCCGGCGCAATTATTTAGTATAATTCGGTCTTTAACGTCCCTTGAAGGACAGCCAAATTTAAATAACAATCTGACACACAGCTGTGAGGCATTTGCGAGCTTTTTTGCGGAGAAGGTCCTGTTGCTCCGCCATGACCTCCCTGCCAATTTGGATACAATAAAGGAACTGGAGGCCCCTCGACTGTCCTCGGGTCCAGTATTGGACCATTTTGACCGGATATGTCCAGCCGATGTGGACAGACTCCTCCGAGCTGGAAAGCCCACCACCTGTCCTCTTGACCCGTGCCCGTCATGGCTGATTAGAGCGTGTCCAGACGAGGTGCGGGCCCCCCTGGGGGATATCATCAATTTGTCCCTTGGCACCAGGATATTCCCAGGGGAACTGAAGGAGGCAGTGGTGCGTCCGCTCTTAAAGAAAACATCATTAGATCCCTTAGATCTATCCAATTACCGCCCGGTCTCGAATCTTCCATTCCTGGGTAAGGTGATTGAGAGAGCGGTTGCTGAACAGCTTGGTAGGTTTCTGGATGAAACATCTGCTCTGGATCCATTCCAGTCCGGCTTCCGTGCTGGTCATGGGACCGAGATGGCTCTGGCCGCCCTAACAGATGATCTCCGCAGGCAGCTGGATCGAGGCGGGTCGGGGCTGCTGATTCTTTTAGACCTGTCAGCAGCCTTCGACATGGTCGATCACGAACTCCTGGACCACCGCCTTGCCGACATGGGGATCCAGGGCACAGTCCTTCAATGGCTGCGCTCGTTTCTCTCTGGTCGGGGACAGAGGGTGGCGCTCGGGGGGGAATTGTCATCGTGCCACTCCTTGGTGTGTGGAGTGCCTCAGGGTGTGATTCTCTCCCCGATGCTTTTTAACATCTTTATGCGCCCCCTCGCCCAGCTTGTCCGGGGTTTTGGGCTGGGTTGCCATCAGTATGCTGATGACACCCAGCTCTATCTGTTGATGGATGGCCATCCTGACTCGGCCCCAGACACACTGGTGAGATGTCTGGAAGCTGTGGCTGGATGGTTATGTCGGAGCCGGTTGAAGTTAAATCCTTCGAAGACAGAGGTCCTCTGGCTGGGGCGGGACGATATGGGATTGAAGGGGCAACTCCCATCTCTTGCGGGGGTGCAATTAGTGCCAGCACCGTCCGTTAAGAGTTTGGGTGTAATCTTCGATACCTCCCTCTCTATGGAGGCGCAGATTACAGCTATAACAAAGGCGGCATTTTTTCATCTCCGCCAAGCTAAGCAGTTGGCCCCTTATCTCTCTCGCCCTGACCTAGCCACTGTGATCCATGCGACGGTCACCTCCAGACTGGATTATTGTAACTCGCTCTACGTGGGGCTGCCCTTGAGACTGACCCAGAAACTCCAGCGGGTGCAGAATGCCGCGGCGAGACTCCTTATGGGGTCTTCGCTGCGAGATCACATTCATCCGGTACTATACCAGCTGCACTGGCTCCTGGTGGAGTACAGGATCAGGTTTAAGGTGCTGGTTTTAACCTTTAAAGCCCTATACGGCCTAGGACCCTCGTACCTACGGGACCACCTCTCCTGGTATGCCCCACAGAGAAACCTACGGTCTGCAAATAATAACATCCTCAAGGTCCCAGGCCTCAGAGAGGTTAGGCTGGCCTCAACTAGAGCCAGGGCCTTCTCGGCTGCGGCTCCAATCTGGTGGAACGCTCTGTCACAAGAGACTAGGGCCCTGCGGGACCTGACATCCTTCCGCAGGGCCTGCAAGACAGAGTTGTTCCACCAGGCCTTTGGTCAGGGCGCAGCCTGACTCCCTCCTCTGGCAACCTGCACAGAATCTTGCTTAATCAGTTGCCATTAATTTAATTTTAATTGATTTTTATAATGAAATATTTTTAGAATGTGCGATTATCTGATTGTTTGATTGTTTGATTGTTTGATTGTTTGATTGTTGTTAGCCGCCCTGAGCCCGGCTCCGGCTGGGGAGGGCGGGATATAAATAAAATTTATTATTATTATTATTATTATTATTATTATTATTATTATATTGAACCTCGAGGAATCCTACTTATTACATCTCCATTGTGAGAACCGCCCATTTATTCCTACTTTCTGCTTCCTCTTCCTGTTAGTATACCTTGGGCCACTCACCATCTCTTTGCCTAACCTATCTCACACAAGGTTGTTGTGGGGATAAAATAGGGAGGAAGAGAACCATGTAGAACACCTTGAGCTCTTTGGCAGATAAAGGTGGTCTCTAAATGTAATAAATAAACAAAATAAAACAGTATACCAACTGCATAATTCTATGCTAAGTGGCCTTCACAGAGCTGAGATCACCTACCACCATACATAAAACTTAAAACACTTACCACATGCTCAGGATCCACGTGTGAATGATTCTGATATATCTGATAGTTATATTATCGAATGACAGGAATGATAAAACAATTTAATCTTGCTATTACACCAGTGTGCGAATATAAAGTCGAAGCAAAAATGCCGGAGATGTCTTACCAAACACACAGAGCAGAAGGAATGTGCAGACTTCTGACTTCTAGTCATCTTCTAAAGTCCAGGATGGGGAAACTGTGGGCTACCTGATGTTATTGGACTACAACTCCCATCATCCCTCACCCCTGGCCATACTGTCTGGGGCTGATGGGAGCTGGAGTCAAGCAACATCCAAAGTCCCACATGTTCCACATTCCTGTTTTAAGTAACAAGTTCTCTTTTCAAATGAGCCATAAAATATTCAATGGAGCAGATTGTTGACACCTGCAAAGAGTGGTTCTAGCCTGGGAGAGTGGCAGAGCATCAAGGAAAGCACCAAGTTGCCAGACACAAAACATAACTAACGTATAGGTCAAAATGTTATTTCAGGTCCTTTCTTTGACAGCAACAATTAAGAAAATGTTTGGTCTAGTGCGTCTTTATACATGAAAACAGCCTAACCAGCATTGGGCCTATAGAATCCATCATGCTTGCCTTTGAATCAAGTTGTTACACAAGGCATTTTAATGATTTCTACAAAAAGCAAGGCATCTAAAATTCAGGAAATGGGAAGGTCCTGGGGGCATATAAGAACAAACAAACACTGAATTAAACTGGCTGGTGTTTACATACATCATTCAAAATCTTTAAGACTTCGGGGCAGACGATTGGAGAGGTAATTTAGTGCCTTAAATGACAAGATAGTTTAAGGAAAAAAATACATGAATAGGCTTTTATTTAGCAACTCTATAAAATGTCATTTCTCTTTCAACAGATCTTGGCTTGTGTGGACAAAATTTATTGGAAATGGCACAACAGAGTTCTCCGTGTAGAGAACATAAAGATTATGAAGATGAAAATAAAAATAGGCAAATGATCTTTAGTACATTTTTAATTACAAGAAATATAAGTTATTATGGACACAGATTAGCAACATGTAGGCACAGCAACCTGCATATGGCTTGACCATTTTATTTATTTCATTTATTTACTTAATTTCTACCCCATCTTTCTGAGGAGATTTCACCCCTCCCATATCCAAGAATCTGCTGATGAGTCTGGTGATTTTCCAGAGAGGAGGGGCGGTGTTCTGCTCTCTACTTATTCCGCTCCAGCCTAACATCAGTCAGTCAGTCAGTCAGAGAGAGAGAGACTGAGTGTTAGAGATCCTGTGTATAGATAAGATTGCTGCTAAGAGCAGCTGCAGGCACTCAGTGCGGTTCAGCATTCTTTTATGCTTAGACCTCATTTAGCTCTGTATATAGTTGTGTATTATAACTGTAGATAAAATAAAGAAGATATTCTACAGAGCTGCTCTCCGAGTCGTTTATGCTCTGCTAGACTCTGCTGTACTCTGCTGTGCGATGACTGTCTTCTTGTTGGAGTGAATCCAGTGCTCACAACTCTAAGCTGTGAGTCCACAGCACTTAGACCTGGTGGTCTCTGGAAGTGCTACCCAGCTCGCCTAGCCCAGTCGGGGCTGAAGTGGATGAGTCCAGTTGGTGACACTGGCTCAAGGGTGATGCTGACACTTTCTTCTAGCAAGGAGACAAGCCTCTATTCCATTTATAAGAGGGTTGCTTCTTCAGCAATGAATAATGCTACAGCAGTTATAACAACGATCTAGATGTATTAGGGCAAGCTGACTACCAGGTTGTATTCAAATTCAGTTTCTACTTATAAATCAAACCACTCCATGTTATTTTTGGCCTCGGTAAGGCTCTTCATTGTTAGTTCATATGAGTATAATTGCAAAATATAAACTTATTTGCTGTCATTCTAAACACTACTAGAAACTTTATATCCAATTTTTTTAAAAGGAAAGAGTCTATACTGACTTTTAGCCTGAACTTTTAGTCTACAATGTGAGTGACACCATAAATTTGTAGTGGGATGAATATATAAATATTTCTTTGCTAAAAGCATGAATCGAACAACAACAAAACCCTGAGGTTTCACATATAATTAAGATATAATTTTCCCTAATGAATAAAATCTCTCCTGTGTTATTGCATGTTGCAGAAATCTGCACTATATTTAAAGGGCCATTAAAATCCTACCTGAAGGCAACTTTAATCTTTATATTTGACAGATAATAGCTGCATTTTTGCAGTAAGTAGAGAAGTGAATATTATTTCTTTTTGATATAATGACCATTCTGTTTAATCTTAATAGAGAAAAGATGAATGTATTTTACAAGAAAATATCCTGTGGGGAAATGGTACTACATCAATTACTGAGAGCAAGGAAAGTATTTAAAAAGATCAGTAATCTACTCTATGTGACAAGCTCAATAAGCATCCAATAGCCAAAGGGAAAGTTTAAAAAGAGCTTTTTTTTCCTTTAAAAAAGGTCACTGCATTAGAAACTTGTCATTATACATATTCTCACTTCATCTTTAAAGTGATGTACCAATCACATCATTAACTTTTCAAAGGGACACGTTTAAAGCTGATGCACAGCTAAAGAACATAATAGGGTTTTCGTGTGGTTTTGTTCAGTGATATCAATTTTTCTCAGCTACCTTTTCATACATAATTGCTACAGTATTGAGATTGAAAATTATTGTTTTCAAAAGCAAAACAGATAGAAATGCTATAAGAGCGATACCATTGTTAGTTTCCGAAGGATGGACGTGTCATGAGATTAAACAGTTCATGTAAAAAATTGGCCAGCAAACAGGAGCTGGACAGCTCCTGCCTGCTTGCCTCTTAGGTTCTGAGCACAGAAACATATTTGATCCGCTATGAGTTTTTGTTTCCTCTTAAATCTAGTTTCATATAAACCTGTTCATATAAATCTAAATCTGTTCTGGGGTTTCTCCCAAACTTTCAAAGGAGATCTGGAGATAGTGAGGGGGGAAACACAGGGTGAAGAGAGGGGAAAGGAGTCATTCTATGTGAACAATTATTTACCTGACCTTATCCAGATCTCTCAGGAGTATAGTTTCACTCACAGAATGGTCTTGCTCACTAAAGTGGTGGTGGTGGGCCATTTCACTCAAGTTCCTCTTCCCCCAGAAGTCTGATTCCCAAACTCCTAAATATCTGCTCCAGAGAGAAGGAGAGGGATGGAAAGTCCCACTGCACAAGTGGACAGCCTTGCACTGATGGGACTTGTTAGACCAGGGTACCCCTAACTTGGGTCTCCAGCTGTTGTTGGACTACAGCTCCCATCATCCCTAGCTAGGAGGATGATCAAGGATGATGGCAACTGTAGTCCAACAACATCTGGAGACCCAAGTTTGGGAAACCCTGTGTTAGACCCAGACTCTCTCCACTCAGGCTGGGCTATGTACATGGTCTTCCTGAGATCCAGCACCCTTGGTTATTCTTTAGTTCTGGTGTCAGTTTGTTCTTCAGTCCTGCCTCCTGTTTTTCTCCTTCGGTTCTAACTGATTTTAACTAATCCTAACAGCAGGCTTGGTGGCGCAGGTGGCGCTGTGGGTTAAACCACAGAGCCTAGGACTTGCCGATCAGAAGGTCGGCGGTTCGAATCCCCACGACGGGGTGAGCTCCCATTGCTCGGTCCCTGTTCCTGCCAACCTAGCAGTTTGAAAGCACGTCAAAGTGCAAGTAGATAAATAGGTACCGCTCTGGCGGGAAGGTAAACGGCGTTTCCGTGCACTGCTCTGGTTTGCCAGAAGTGGCTTAGTCATGCTGGCCACAAGACCTGGAAGCTGTACACCGGCTCCCTTGGCCAATAAAGCGAGATGAGCGCCCCAACCCCAGAGTTGGTCATGACTGGACCTAATGGTAGGTACCTTTACCTTTACCTTTAACTGCAGGATTGTCCCACAGCTCCTGGTTCCTGGCTTACCTAAGACTGGTGCTCAATGCTTTTCTTCTAGAAAAAAAGGGGGGCAGTACTGAATACCCTTGAGTATGCCCAGAAAAAAAAGCACTGCTGGTGCCCACACCCTGCCCACCACAGATTCTGATGCTGTGGTGATAAGGCAGCAACATCAGTTCCAACCTTGCCTCAATAAAACAACCAAATCATGTAGACTTTTATATGAGCCAGAGAGTTAAATGAATAACTTATGTAAGAAGAGGTTCTTCATTCAATTCGGTGTTTGAAAATGTTTTGTTCATACACACACTCATTTCACACGTGCTCTGTGTATGCATCAGAGCACTTCCATACATAGGAGAGGGCATACTATGTCATAAGCCACCCAGGGTGGCTGGGGAAACCCAGCAAGATGGGAGGGATATAATTTAAAACAGTATTACAGTGGTACCTCGATTCTAGTACGTCTCCGTTGACAAATGTTTTGGAACCCGAACATCGAAAACCCAGAAGTAAATGCTTCTGTTTTTGAACGCACCTCGGAAGTTGAACGGCTTCCGCTGCATGTTTTTCAGTTTTCTGTGTGTTTTTTCAGTTTTCTGCAAACTGAATTTGCAGACAGCCCTTTGCGCCTTGATTTTTGAACATTTCGAAACTCAAAGGGCCACCGGAATGGATTACATTCAAGAACCGAGGTACAACTGTATTTGTTGTTGTTGTTGTTGTTATAAAAAAGGTAAAGGTACCCCTGCCCGTACGGGCCAGTCTTGACAGACTCTGGGGTTGTGCGCTCATCTCACTCTAGGGGCCGGGAGCTAGCGCTGTCCGCAGACACTTCCGGGTCACATGGCCAGCGTGATGAAGCTGCTCTGGCGAGCCAGAGCCGCACACGGAAATGCTGTTTACCTTCCCGCTGGTAAGCGGTCCCTATTTATCTACTTTCACCCGGGGGTGCTTTCGAACTGCTAGGTTGGCAGGCACTGGGACTGAACGACGGGAGCGCACCCCGCTGCGGGGATTCGAACCGCCGACCATGCGATCGGCAAGTCCTAGGCACTGCGGTTTTACCCACAGTGCCACCCGCGTCCCTATGTTGTTGTTATATTTATACTTAATAATTTTGCTTTGCGAACTTCTTGCAAACAGTACTGCAGACCAGCGCATTCTCATTTTCTCCTTACCTGGCGGTCTTAGGTGGTGCCTTTCATGAGTAGTTCCGTTCCCATTGCATTTCCTTCCATTGTGCTCAGTCTTAATCATCTTTTCAAATCTGATCCGAAGTATTTGTACAAGAGTGTTAATACCGGCTGCAACTGTATAAGTATTTCATTGTGACTGGCATGCCTAAAGACCCAGTTAGCAAACATGACTCAGATATTATAATGCTATTATACGATAGTAGATGGGAAATGCTAATATGATTTTGATGTATTGTGCTATGTAATTGCCTAGGTTAAATTTCTGGATTGAAGGATACTAATGACATATTGTTGGAGATTATTCATACAATTTTATTGCTTCCTCAGGAAAAGTTTCATGTAAGACCTTTGTTCTCTCATGAATAAACTATTCTTGTTTTAAGCACTCTATGATTCTTTTGTACGAAGAGCAGCCAGACAGGCAGTCGGCAAAAAGCCTGCTAGTAATTTCTCTCTCCTATGAATAGCTGGCTGCTGTTGCTATTTTTTCTTTTTTTAAAAAAATAACCCTCAAATAAAATAAAGAACATTTTTTTTCCTGAAGGCCATCCATATATTAAGTTGCTTTATATTAAGTTGATCAGAGTACTATGTTTTATTGATTTATTTCTATTTAAAAGATTTGCAGCCCATCTTTCAGTAGGGCTGGGTGCAAAGTAAGATGAACTAGTTTTAAAAGTATGATGAAAACAAACATTCCCCACTCCCACCCACCCCAAAAAACACAGACAAACAAGGACAACTAGAAAGAGCTGAATAAAAGGAATGGCTAAAAGAGTCAATTAAACATAAGCATTCATTGCTGCCTGCTATAAGGAAGGAAATAGAACAGGGAAATGCTTCTGCATTTATGGAGCACTATCTTCTACAAGAATTGGGTAGGAAAACTTATGCATGGCTTTAAACTGTGTCTTATGTTACTGTGTGTATCACTTTAACCCATATCTTAAGTCTGCACATATGTGACTATGGCTTTAAGTCGTATCCTAAATCCTTGTGTGTGTGTGCAGCTTTAAGTCATGTCCTAAATCTTTATGAGGAATTGACAGATTTTTCTCCCTCAGAAGGATAAAGGCCAAGGCTCTCTGGTGACCTTCATTTAAAACTGTATTGGTTTACCCAGTTTGTGATTGCGGGGTAGGGGTATTTAGAGCATTTGTTTACCCTGCTTTTCAGCTGAAAAGGCTCTCAAGAATGGCTTAAGAATCTTCTTACTGAATGAAAGACAAACAGAATGATGGCACTTTGTCTTGTTTCTTTCTCATTTTTCCTCCTCCTCCTCCTCTTTCTCCCTGTGCAGAATGATCATTTGAAACTCAGAACAGCGCAAGAGTGATAAATGGAATAATAAGCATATTTGAGATAGAGAGGTGTACTTATCATTTATCTATGCCAGGGAATGCTTGAAGCATGGACCTAATACTGAACAAAGGCTTTCTTCACTCCCCTTCTCCTTTTCATTCCCTGTGGAATGTTGGATTGATATATGGGCCACTATATCCAAGAAGAGGAGAATTGTGAAAGAGGGTGGTGCTTAAAATGAATCTGAAATCTTTCATAAAAATCATAATTATGTTTGTATTTGTATTTATACCCTGCTATTCAACAAGATCCCAAGGTCACTTGGGAACAAAGTTAAAACCATAATAAAACTGATTAAATCAAGAATATTAAAACAAGAGCATTGAACCACCGCAATATAAAAGCAATGAGCAGATTTTTTTATTTTTACAAAAAAAAATATGCAACATGAAAGCCAATGTAACAAGCAGTAAAAAGCGAGGGGGAAAATGTCTTTGCCTTGTGATACAATGACATTAAGGGAGGGCAAGTTTCCCTGGAAAAAATGTTCCATGGTCAAGGTGCCACCACTGAGGAGGCACTTTATATTGTAGCCACCACCCGCCATGCTTCAGAGGGTGGGAGTAGCTGAAGAAGAGGCTATGTTGAACATGTGGAGGCATGTCCAGTCCAGTATCCAGTCCTAATCATCAACTTAAACAGCACTCGGCAGCGAACCCAGAAACAAAGTAGGGACTCAGGCAACTTTGAAATGAACCTGGAAATAAGCACAGTGCTAACCAGAGGCACCCTGTGATCCTAAGGCCCAGTTACGGCAATAGAAAGCCCAGGAGAGTCAAAGGTGCCCCTTTGAGTGACATTTCAAGGTCTCACGGAAAGGTTGTCTTTCAAGGAACTTTGACCTGAAAGGAAGGTATTGCTGTTTCCATAAATGGAGAATGTGCAAGGTTTTTTTTAACCCAGGTACATTGTTGTTGTTGTTGTTGTTATACCCCCACCCATCTAAGTGGGTGTTATTCCCCCAGCCACTCTGGGCAGCTCCCAACAGAATATTAAAAACACAACAAAACATCAATTCTTAAAAACTTCCCTAAACAGGGCTGCCTTCAGATAATAATATTAATAATAATAATATTTTTTATTTATACCCAGCCCATCTAACTGGGTTTCCCCAGCCACTCTGGGAGGCTTTCAACAGAATATTTAAAACATGATAAAAGATCAAACATTAAAAACTTCCCTAAACAGGACTGCCTTCAGATGTCTTCTAAAAGTCAGATAGTTGCTTATTTCCTTGACATCTGATGGGGGGGGGCGTTCCACAGGGCGGGTGCCACTACTGAGAAGGCCCTCTGCCTGGTTCCCTGTAACTTCGCTTCTCACAGTGAGGGAACCGCCAGAAGGCCCTCGGTGCTGGACCTCAGTGTCCGGGCTGAATGATGGGGGTGGAGACACTCCTTCAGGTATACTGGACCGAGGCCATTTAGGGCTTTAAAGGTCAGCACCAACACTTTGAACTGTGCTTGGAAACGTAAAGGTAAAGGTAAAGGGACCCCTGACCATTAGGTTCAGTCACGGACGACTGGGGTTGTGGCGCTCATCTCGCTTTACTAGCTGAGGGAGCTGGCGTACAGCTTCTGGGTCATGTGGCCAGCATGACTAAGCCGCTTCTGGCGAACCAGAGCAGCGCACGGAAACGCCGTTTACCTTCCTGTACTGGGCAATAAAACATCACTGGCAAGCCTCCTTATGTGGCCTTAAGCCCATCAGCAATAAATCAACATTACCAGTAATATTCAGCAGAAGTTGTAAGAGCACAAGACCAGCAATAAAACCTACTGGGGCTGGGCAAATAATTAAGTGTTCACCTGGGTCTGAAAATGCATCAAGCTTCTCTAGGGAGGACATTCTTTTAGAGAGGATGACCCATTTTGCTCAAATATATTCACTCAGATCATAGATCCATAGAATTGTAGAGTTGGAAGGGACCACAAAGTTCATCTAGTCTCTCCCTCTGCAATAAAAGAATCTTTTTGCCCAATGTGGGGCTTTAACCCACAGTGCTGAGTTTAAGAGTCTCATGCTCTATTGACTAAGCTATTAGTGATAAATAATGATCTAGTAGTAGTAGTAGCAGCAGCAGCAGCAGCAGCAACAGCAGAAACAACAAACTTCAGTCTAACAATAATATAACCTTGGTGCCTACTGTTACACCCAGTAGTAATCTTTGCATGTTGCTTTTCCTGCAGGGAAAGTGTCTCATTACCATCAATACGCTATATCAGGTGACTGGCTGGATTTGAAAACTAGTTGTTTAGGGACTTATCAGCTTTGTATATTCCAGGGCTAATTAATACACACAACTAACAGCTCTGACAAGTCTGTTCAAATAAGTAAGATGGTATTGCTCTCTACCTGTTTACGTTAGTAGTGAATGAATTTGCAGCAAAAGTAAAATAAACAAAAATAGTCTTTGAAAAGGCTGGTCATTAGTTCTGCACTGACTTTCATGGGGTTTTATTTTCAATGCAAAAAAAAAAAGGCCTCTGGGAAAGGGAAAATGTTTGCAAAAACCAACCAGACCCTTACTTCCCTAACATTTATTGATGTGAGGCTCTCAAATATAAAAATAGAGATGCGGTAATCTGTCTCTTTCTGTCCTTGTCACTCTTGCATGTTTTTTATTCATGATTCCATTCCATTCCATTTCTGCGTTAATCTGCATGGGTGTTTTTTTAATCCTCTCAAAAGACTATTTAAATGTGTTATTTTCTATAAAAATCCAAATGTTACATTGTTATTTTCTCTCAAAATACACATTTAAACATGTATTTTGATACATTAACAAAGCTGACTTCTCAATATTTGGAGAAGTGAAAAATGGGTGGCCATGTTTTGATGATCATATCAGCCTTAGAGGCAACATCAGGCCAATTTGAAAAGAAATATGTGGAAAAAGAATTCCTATATAATAAAAACCATTGGAAGATTATCCATTATCATTCACTCTGCAGTTTTGTACTCAGAGGGGTTAGTAAATGATAGGCTTCCTGAACACACTTCCAGCATAACATATCAGAATAAAGACTGCTTGTTGGTCATTGCACCTGGCTTTAAGAAATGCTAGTCATGAAATTCTCAAAAATATGCAGAGTGTATTTTTGAGGCTTAAGGTTTCCCTTTATTTGATTGGTTTGTGACGTGCAAATGTAAAAACCAGAGTGGGGCTGAAAGGCCGTCACTTCACAATCCTCTTCTCTTGCTGCAAAAGTGGGGAAGGACTTTCTGTCAGTTTCAAGGGTATAACCGCAAAAGAAAAGATTCAGGATAGCAGAGGCATCATTCTGCCTTTTAATTTCCCCCCTCTTAGAGCTTTTGTTTTTGCTGCTTTATTGGAGCTCTTATTGTGCTCCAGGGCCATCCCTTTCTCCCACCATATTGTCTCTGTGGAAGGACATGATTTTTGTGCTTTTATACTGTAAACCACCCTGCGATCTTCTGATAAAGAGCAGTATAGAAATTTAATAAATACTACTAGTAATAATGTAATACGATGAGCTAGTGCCCTTCCAATGAGGCATTGCTAGGTGAGCTCTTATATGTGTTTGGGTGGAGGCAAACTAGCAGAACCTGTTTACCTCTTGTAGCGTTCAGTACAGGCTGGTAAGGGGGCAACTCAATTGACAGACACCCTAAGGCATTATGGGTTTAAAGGCAGTTGTGTCATCTTCCACAGCCTATGGCTTGGGAGGAGTTGCCTTTGGGGCTACCATTTAAACTTTATATGCACACCTTGATGGACAAGTGACAGGAGCCTGGGTGCACGTGTTTGGTTCACATACCCAAGGTTCATTTCACAGGGAAGGAGAATTTTCTCCCAATCCCTGTCTGGGGAGCCATGGAATGGGGCTATTTATATGTCCAGGGAAGTGGATGAAGTTTCCCTCATATGTGTCAATTCAAACCCACCTGCCCATACTTACAAAATTTGGTTCTTGTCTGGTTAGTCTATTGCCCTATTTGAAAAAATATGACCTTTCCACCATTACTCTGT
This sequence comes from Podarcis cretensis, assembly GCF_951804945.1. NCBI lineage: Eukaryota > Metazoa > Chordata > Lepidosauria > Squamata > Lacertidae > Podarcis > Podarcis cretensis. The sequence goes on along the minus strand of NC_137170.1, from coordinate 68,066,344 downwards.
CTCTCAAGCTTTTTCCATCATGTGTTGGCTATGTTCATTTGTATTTTCATCTCTTCTGCATTATACAGTTATCACACCTTTGTATAAATGGCACAGGTGATGCTCAGAGGTAAATTTATGTCTTACTTATGAGGGCAGCCACTATAGTCTATCGAACTTGGGCAACAAAAATGGCCCAAATTCTCAAATCTAACCTAAAAGGGAGGCACAGAAGTTTTTCAGACTATTCCATTTCTTGCAACATTGCATGTTTCAGAAGCTATTAGTCTCCCGTCAGTTATGGTATATGGAATTCTGAAAGCAAAACCCTTATTGTAATAACCTTCACTGTCAGTGCAATCCAGAAATTGCTTAATCCCATAGATTTGCACTCAATTTAAGTAGTTTGTGAGTTGCAGCCTCAGTGATCCTAGAAGCTGAAACTAGAAGTTCTGGAATAAAACCATCCAGGTGTGAACAAGATAGCCTACAGATAAAACAGCCTTTAATACATTTCAAAGGAAATCCAATAAGATTACATTCAGAAGTTAATGAAAATGCTTCATCCATTTACATTACAATATCCAGTATTCATTTCTATATCTGTTTTAATCCTTCAGGCAAATAACTTCTCCCAAACTCATTCACACCTTATTTTATTTCAGTTGCGGAGTGGTGAATTGTATAAAAAAGCATGAAACCTGCAAGCGCAATACTCTTTTCAGAAATGATCTTTATTCAACAAGAGTAAAAAAAAACCCCACAAAAAAACATTTCAAATGAAATAATCCTGATTGCGTTCCACCAATGTCACATTATAGCCTTTTCCATTAAAGACTGGAAAAGCACTCCTGGAAAATTAAATTAAAAATGAAATTAAACAATGATGAATACTCTCCCCAAACAGTATTAGAATATGTGCCAATGGATTCATTACACACAATATACAAAGCCTAGATTGAAGGGGATTTAGAAGACGTTGCATAAGGATGTTGGAAGGCTTAGGCAGAATATTACGCATTTGACAGTCTCCTGATATTCCTTCAAATTACAAAACAGGTATATTCAAGGAGAAATTCTTTGACTGAGCTGCGCACACTGTATTCCAGGAGTCCTGCAATTTAGCAGAACTTCCCCCTTCTTTGTCCCAGGGACAAAAGGATGAGACTCCTAATCAATTTGTACCCTGAATCCTCATTCAAGTTGCCTGAAACTTTGAAACTTTCCATCACCCTTATTGCTGGAAATCCCATCCATGCTGCAGGCCTGCCCCATTCTTGCTCCTCCATGTTTGAGCAGGGGCAGGTTTGCTCATCTTCTTCAAAGGAGTAAAGTAATGCAAGATATGAGCACACTGGAGCATTGACATGGGGTAATATGAAGCCAGCCTAGGGTTTCTTTGCTAGTGTGGCACCTTGCCCCCTCAGCCTTTCATAGCTGCATGGGTCTCACCAGTTACTGTAGATGGGAACTGTATGGGCAATCTGTTAGGAAGATATTTGTATTTCGAGGAATTAGTGACCTATCATGGTTATCCTTCCAGCCCCCTGTTCCTTCCTTCTGCCTATCTCTTGTCAAGCTCTTTGATGGCTGAGAACAGCCTTTAATGTCCGAATCTGTTGGAAGGAAGCAACAGTGAGGAATACCTTCTTTGATGCTGGACATTGTTTGGAGAAAGTGAGAGACTGGGAGAGGGTAGCGAATGAATAATCTGCACTAGCCAGTAATGTATGACTGCAGGTAACTAGTCAGGCAAGCCACACAGGTTAGCTATCTATAAATGGGATGTTTGTGGACAGAGTGTTAGAGAGAAACTCATGCATGGACTGATGTCCACGGAGCCGTGCAAACTTAGGCTATCGGGGGGGGGGGTCCATTTTGCCACTTCTTGAAGGCTTCCAAGTGGCAGATTGAGGTGCCACTTCGCTTGGTATGTATATATTGCTTGCTGTTTAGAATAAAATCTTTAATCTTCTCACTCACTTGTGCTTTGCATTACTTCTGAATCTCATTTTAAAAGAACCACCTTGCATTTGGCAAGACAGGTGCCAAGAAGGGATTTGGGGGCTGTTCTTCTATTGGTCTGGAGAACAAGTTATATACTTATTCTATACTGTGCAATAGTTGGGAATGGGAGGAACCTTGATTTGGTTCTGTCACCCCCAAAACAGAATATGTTGGGGAAGGGCTGTTAGAATTCCTGCTCTGTGATTGCAATCATGGGATTGTTGTCTTTCACATGACGGTATATGTTTTGACTACACAGAGTGGCAAGTGACAGAGACAGGATGCTTGCGCTACTGTGTTCTGTGAAGTGGGACTGTTGTCCTTTGTCTTTTTCTGCTAGAGAGAGAGGGAGTCATGTTGCACTGCTCTGTGTGTGCTTATATGTAAATAAAGTAGATTAGCCAAAATGCTGAGTTGCTGAGGTCTGTTACGCAAGCTGCGAAGACTATGCGGATCCCTAAGTGTGCCAGTGTCTGTTGGCATGGGTCGCTGTGATGTTCGGGCAGAATAAAGCTTTTGAAGCTCCCCAACAATCGACCAGGAGGGAGAGAACATGCCAGGAGGGCATGTGTCTCTGCCAGGGTCCTACTTGAGTGTAGGACGAGCTCCTGATAGGGGCTTGTTCCATTAGGTAAGCAAAAATGTTTGCACTTACAGAATGATTGTCATAGTGTTACAGTGAATTCCTCCCTGTGTCTACTCTACTATGTATGTGTGTGTGTGTGTGTGTGTTCATATGCTGTTAAATACCCACAGCTTCTATTCCTATTGACTTCTACCTGGAATGAACATGAACAGGGCATATAGTATAAAGTAATACAATATAAAACGAGTACTGATCATTCTTCTTCTTCTTCACTTGCAGTTCCTACCAGATTCCAAATACCTAAGTGAAATTTGCTAATGTATGTATTGACCCTTGCAAATTACAGCAGTGATGCTGAAAACTACAGATTCTCTCTAAATCCACCAATTTACTTCTGTCACAAAATGTCATACCATAGGATACAGCTGAAAGAGCTATCATCACTCTTGGAATCCATGCTTCAATCATAGCTGCTCAAAACGACCCACATACATTTTAAAAGTTCAATTCTGAAGTATTATCAGATGGGAAAAACACTAGTATTTTAGCAATTACTGTGGCCAGATCTCTCCCACTGTGGGAGTCTATTGAAAAATGGCAGCTATGTGATGAAACCCAACAGCAGGAAATGATGAAGCAAGGTAATAATAAAAAGAGAAATATTTCCATTAGTAAAGGAGTGTCTAGTACTCTATTCATGTTGTCTTGATAAAAATTGATTATTGTGTTCATGGCTCACGGTACTGTTACGGCGTGCTGCTGTCCAAATAAGCTTGTTTGCAAAATAAAGACAAATGACTATGTTGTAATTAACATGTCTCTAGTGTATTTGTATTAAGAAGACTGTCATTTTGAATGGGATCTTCAAAACGGGAGAGTTGATATCTTTTGTAGAACTTTGCCAAACTTTCTCTGCAAGCAAGGCACCTGCTTCCTGGTTGCACCATTAAAGATCAGAAGAGGTGGGGCAACCCATGAAAGGGACATTTGAGTTGTGGAGTTCCTTTATGGAATGCTCCCCCAGGAAGGCTCATTTTGCACAGTGAAACCCTGTGCATGTCCAATAAATTTAATGGGACTTGCTCCTAGATAAGGGACTGCAGTTCTATGCATACTTGTCCGTGAGTAAACCCTATAGATCTCAATGGAATTTGCTTCTAAGTAGACCTGCTTGGATTGTACTGTTAGTGGTTGTTTAGACATCAGATAATTTTATTTTTTATTCATCCAGGCCTTTTAGAATGCTTCACAAATTGATACTGTTATTTAGCTATTAGGTCTTTATTTCGTTGGCTGGGCCTTATAAATAAAGATTTGGTAGATTTCATTTTTTATATTGCTTGTCATTAGTATTCTTAATACACAAGTCAACTTGGAAGATTTTGTGAAGTGAAAAGCAGGATAGAAATGTTTTACATACATAGATTAATAATAAAAAACTATTTTGCATCTGAACACAATAACTATCTGGGAATTGATATAAAGTACAAACCATATTCATTTCATGCAAATAGCCTCAGGTACATGGCCAGTTGAGATGACTTTTTATGGCTAACCCAACACAATTCATGATTGCCACTCACCTTTAAATATATGAGAGAGAATGACACATTCAAGCATTTGATGCCCTGCAGCAATCTATAGCGGGGCAGTATCTTGATCCTATAATTTCAGGCTGCTGCAATGAACAAATGATTAAAAGGGAACACTGCCATCCTTCATTAGGCACTTAAATGTGGCAATAGCACCATGACACTTTAGGCTTGGCAGAAAATTTGCTGGTGCAAAATCCTAAAGCCTTATTTCCTAGCCCTTACCCCCTTTTGTGGAAATTTGCAAGTAGATTTTTTTTTAATTAAATTTATATACCATCCTTCACCCAAGGACCATGTATCCAAGATATGGTGAGGGCAATCATGAATTGTGTTGGGTTAGCCATAAAAAGTCATCTCAACTGGCCATGTACCTGAGGCTACAGTGGTGCCCCACAAGACGAATGCCTCGCAAGACGAAGAACTCGTTAGACGAAAGGGTTTTCCGTTTTTCGAGGTGCTTCGCAAGATGAATTTCCCTATGGGCTTGCTTCACAAGATGAAAACGTCTTGCGGGTTTGCTTCCTTTTTCGTAAAACCGTTAATACCCGGGGAATCCGCACTCCGCAAGACGAAAAAATTGCAAGATGAAGCAACTCGCGGAACGAATTAATTTCGTCTTGTGAGGCACCACTGTATTTGCATGAAGTGATTATGGTTTGTACTTTATATCAATTATAGGATCAAGATACTGCCCCACTATAGATTGCTGCAGGGCATCAAATGCTTGAATGTGTCATTCTCTCTCATATATATGTGTCGTTTTCTCTCATATATATAAAGGTAAAGGTACCCCTGACCGTTAGGTCCAGCCGCGGACAACTCTGGGACTGCGTGCTCATCTCGCTCTATAGGCTGAGGGAGACGGAGTTTGTCCGCAGACAGCTTCTGGGTCATGTGGCCAGCATGACTAAGCTGCTTCTGGCGAACCAGAACAGCACATGGAAACGCCATTTACCTTCTCGGCAGAGCAGTACCTATTTATCTACTTGCACTTTGACGTGCTTTCGAACTGCTAGGTTGGCAGGAGCTGGGAACGAACAATGGGAGCTCACCCCGCCACGGGGATTTGAACTGCCGACATTCTGATCGGCAAGCCCTAGGCTCTGTGGTTTAGACCACAGCGCCACTCGCATCCCTGTGTGTGTGTGTATCTCCATCTCTGAATGCAAACAAGGAGCAGGCAAGCTGAGCATAGCTGTCAACTTTTCCCTTTTCTTGCGAGGAATCCTATTCGGAATAAGGGAATTTCCCTTAAAAAAGGGAAACATTGACAGCTATGAACATTGCATCCAATATTCCTTATCTCCTTAGTGCAGGGTGCTTTGCATATGGAGGGAAGAACAAACATTTAGTCCCTCATCTGCAATTGCTAATCATACAGTCACATGCTAATCTGTTTTAATTTCAAGATGTACAGTCTTTTTTTCATTTAGACCCAAACTTTTGAATTTTTAAAAATGAAATCGAAGTAAGATTTACTTCTCTTCCCAAATCTATCCAAAATGCCTAGTTCACTGCTAGTGGCTCTGTTAGTTAATGATTTATTTATTCAGCAAAACATATATACCACTTGATTGCAGGAGGGGAAAAAACCTATACATGCTTTACAATGATATAAAACATTAACGTTTTCAGTAAGAACAGTTAAAAAAAAGATTTAAACCACTCAAAAGATTATTAAGATCAACACTAACTTTTAAAAAAGAGATAAAACCCCTGTTACCTCTACATATCTTTGATATGCTTGCTTAAACAAAACTGTTTTAAGTAGGCATGGGAAAGCAAACACACCTGCCTGCTATCGATAGACAAGGAGTTTCGAAGTGTAGGCACTGCCATACTAAAAGTATCAATTTCTTATAAATCCAAGATTGGTATTATGTGGCAACTGTCAATGGTACCAGTTCCCCAGGTCAAAACTTTTGAGTGGGTGTAATGAACCAAGACTGTATTTATTCCTGCAGATTCAATGTTTCACAAGCAGCTTCATCCTTACTGAATCCAAATGCACATCCTTTAAATGCTGCGTGGCTGGACAACATCTGCATCCAGATGTGAGTTAGAGGGCTACGAGATGAATAAACTGACACTAGGCTCCAAGCATGTGACACACTACGTTCCAAAGATGCAGTAAACTGGAGCAGTGAACAGTAGGTAACCGGGTAACACACACACACTCTTTGGGAACACTGGGTGAGGGTAGCAAAAGCCCCTTGTTCATCCCTAGAATAGTTAGCCTTGACTATTCAGTGCTGTCTTATTTAAAACCTGCCCAACACAGCAAAAGTATACTCAGCAGAGTGCTTCATAATTTGACACATCCCCTAACATCCCTTATGTGCAGAAACTCATTATGCATTTCATCAAAGATGTTCCTAAGATGCTCAACAATGTGACAAATGCCTGCTTGGCACACTTTTGGGCAGAGTAACAAATGAAACAATGTACTCACTGCTTGAAGGAAATTGACTTCATTTTTCTTGTACATCCAGAAGACCTGTGTGGGCCAAGTGCTTATTAAGGTTTACAAATATTTTGACAAGCTCAGGTAGTACTTCCAGGGAGTCTAGACTTCTCTATGTTTTCTGGGAATAACATCTCAGCAGTGTTGCCAAATGCAACTGAGATCAAATTAATACAACTAAAAGGTAAAATTTTGCCTGAGTGCCCCAAAATATGTGTTAGAATGGCGATATATTAAGAGTAGTTTCTCTAGGAGAAGCACAACTTAGATCTCTTCTCAAAACGTTTGCGCTCTGTGTGTTTGTGGAGTCGCACATAGACACACTCTCACATGCAGTCCAGTGGCTGGGGCCACATTTCGGAAACTCTCTGTTTCATTAATCTCTTGAAGTGGTGGATTGAGAATGCAAGGTCAAGGTCCCTATATTACGAAGGCTGAGCATATAAACTCTTAGATTACTCTTTGAGAATATCTGACTTTGTACAGTGGTACCTCGGGTTAAGAACTTAATTCGTTCTGGAGGTCCGTTCTTAACCTGAAACTGTTCTTAACCTGAGGTACCACTTTAGGTAATGGGGCCTCCTGCTGCCGCCATGCAATTTCTGTGCTCATCCTGAAGCAAAGTTGTTTCTGGGTTAGAGGAGTCTGTAACCTGAAGCGTCTGTAACCCGAGGTACCACTGTATTTGCAGTTTAACAAATGTGGAATGTGTGCATATGCTTTCCTGTGCACTGTATGATAGCCAACTACAATAACTAAAATACAAGTGACTTGACTGATATACCTGTGTACAAGGCTCCCAGTTTTCTTTGAACCCTAACTAATCCTTGTTAATCAACTCCTTGTGGACTTCACTTCTTACAGTTCACTCCTTCTCACATCTTGATAAAACAATTCCCTGCACTGATGTGATGACACCACCTGCCTCCTTAATTGTCTCTGTTCCTTGTTATGATTCCTTTCAGCTATGAACCTATGAATCTCATCTATAGCTTTTCTGTGATACGGCTTGCACCATATATGGTAAAAAATTATCAAAGTTTTTAATAATATAGAGTGACATTAACTGTCATTGGTTTTGACAGAAGTTTTTGTTTTTCAGCTGCTGGTACATGTTGCCTAACAAACCTTATCTCTTGGCAAAAAAGGAACAGCATTTCCTATGTCAAAAGTCAGCGCGAGCCTTTATCAACCATCCTTTCATTTGCAATAACAATGCAAAACATCCAGACTTTCACAAGGCAGGATTCCAAATGATTAGCTGTTTTCCCAGCCAGAACAGACTCTCCCCAGTTTCACAAACATGGGGAATTTATTCAGACATACCTAATTGGAGAGACTGCAGTAACCATTGAACCAATTTTTAGTTCATTGATTGGAATATGCAATTGCTCTGCTTGACACAGGACACAAAGGTTAATCTCTTTTGTTTTTCCTTATTCATATAAGAACAGGGTTTGCCCGGAACACAATTTTGTGCTCTCTCTTACTGGCACTAGATTAATAAATAAAGAAGAGAGTCTTACCCTTTGCAGAAAAGGTATTAGATAAAATGGTACACAAGAGGAAATGCCAGATGTTATTGCAATGAAGGATTTTTTTTGTTTGTTTCAGAAAAAAACTTTTATTCAAAATGAATGCCGGGTTTCCATTTTACTCGCCACAGTACCTCCCTTTAAACAAAGAAACTGAAAGTATATCAAGTGCTCCAAACAGTTTTTATCTTCTAAGTTTAATCTCTGTACTAATATTTTAGAATGTGCTCAAGAGGAGGAAACCACGTAACATGGCAATGAACAATAAGGGAGGAAAGGATAGCAGGAAGTGGAAGAGAAAGCAGATTTGGGGAAGAGTGTTAGAAAAAGCGTACAAGGGGAGGGGGACTTACCGGGAATCAGTGAGTCGTAATTAACGGCGCAAGTTGACTTCTGCTTATTCAATGGGCCTTCTGCTTTCTCATGTGCCCCTAAAATATGCTCCAGAGGGTCCCTCAACTGTCTGTAGAAGATTCTGAGGATGCCTGGGAGTCTTGCAAGAGGTGAGATGTAGGTAGGTCCCATTGTACAACAGCTGAATTAGATAGAACCAGTAAAAATAGCTACAAATACACCTGCCTCCAACTAAGGTTACTTTAGCACAAGATGCTAAAATGCACCTTTGAGCTTCTCTCACACTATTTCATTATTTGTATTATGTGCAAATAGACCACTGAAGAAAATTCATCACATAACAGACTGATGTAAGAATAATCCAGCTGAAGCCCCAGATGTGAAAACAAGACGAGGACTTTCACTTCACTGGAATTTAGGATTCACAGTAGCAGTTATCAACCAGGGATTGAGAGCTGGTATATTTGAAATTGCTACCATGTGGGTTCCTCAACAGTTCTCGAGTAGCAATTTACATGTGGAAACTTACATTGATAAATTTCCCTTAGGCACAGAGTCAGCCATAATACGCATGAGCAGTTTGCCATGTAGAGACAGACATGAAGAATACCAGGTCATGATGAATTGAATATGGCAGCTATTTTGTAAATGGTCTCAACCAAGCCATTTTCACTCACCTGAAAGGTGCATCATGTAATCAAGGGAGAGAGGGCAGAAGAATGGGCTTCTCTAATTCATGTTGCAATGAGAAAAAAATGAAAGAAAATTGTGTGGCACTTGTCAGATGGTCCTATGGTCCAGCAAAAATAGACAACATTGCAGCTTTTCTTGTAGAGCTGTGCACTGTATGTGTTTGTTGATTTAGCAGTGACACAAAAACTGTGGCTTTACCACAATGTCATTCCTAGCCAGTTTCCCCACAAGTGCACCAATTATTAGGCTTTACTCTTGCACTACTAACAAATTCAATCATTCCTATTCATTCCCTCCCTTCCATACTATGGCCAGCGAGAGTTACCAGGGGCAAACTTTGGTAATCTTTAATAATATGGCACCCAGTGCGAGCCCAAAATTTGGCAACGCCAAATGGATCTTCTCAATTATGGATCTTCTGAATTCTGTGACCCCTTGGCTTGGTGCTCTGTGCAGCAGAACCGTCTGCACCACCCTAAATCCGGCGCTGGAGTTACAAAAATGGGAAAAAGAAAGCAGCCTCCTGTCTGCTGTGAAATGAGCCTGCAGACCTTGCAGGCCAGAGGTCTGGAGTGGTCCAGTATGAAGCTGAAAGCCGAGATCAATTCCTGCTCCTGGAATATGGTGCCCTTCTGAATTTCCTAATATTTTCCTACAGTGGCTTTGTCCTACGTGAGTTGAAAAGCAAAGGACATTATTTAATTAATTATTGCAAATGGGAAAGTGTGAAGGCAGTGGGAGAAATCAATCACTTCAGCAGACAGTCTCATTAGAATATAGAGCTCCCACTCAGCAAGAGGGAGTCTCTATGTGCTCCAGCGAGGTCAAAACAATATATTTTGTTTTCTCCATTAGCCTGGTAGACGATGTCCCTTTCTCCTTAGGTTCAACCACTCCATGTCCACACTTGGGTTTCTCGATTTGGTGGGATTACATAGGTTCTGTACAGCTAAGAACAGAGTTGAATTTCTGAACAAGAGGAGTTGTAAGGCAGAGAAGAACTGCTGCCTGTTAGAATAGCTGATATAAAGCAGTTTCTCGGCTGGATGGCTTTGCCTGCCCATTTCACACCATCCACTTTGTCCAGCATTGCCAGTTTTCCACCCCTCATAATAATTGGGTATTTGCCCACACTTGGTAGACCTTTTCTGTACAAATGGCCTCTTTCTATTGTGGGCAGAAAAAGTGGACGTTGTTAGCAATCAACAAGTCTTCTCTCTAAATCAGAAGGCACAAGCTCCATTATTAAAGGTCTCAGGTGTGAAAACGAGATCACTTTAGGAACATGTCACATTTTAAAATGCAGGTGTGCAGGTATTTTAAATCCACATCACCTCCCATTCTTATGGCATGATTATAAATTATGCACAAAATATTCCATGTCAAATTTCGCAGCTGCTTTCTGCCAAATCGATTTTGCTTCCAATTAATTTTAAATAATTCAGACTTGCCTGAAAACAAAAGGTAAACCAAATGAAGAGGTTCGGGAGATGGGAAGCATCAAGATATACTTGCTTTCAAGCTTTTGCTTATTTATAAGTTATAACCACAGAGCTGGAGCACGTTAATTAACCTAATATGAGGTATCATAAATCTAATGGTTTGCTTAACTGAACTTTCTCAGTGCTGTGGCCTCCAGCTAGAGGTGCCAGGAAAAGTTTAATGAGAAATGAGACTTGAGACTTTTCACTCCTCCTGAATAAAACCACGCTGTATGGAGCCCAGCTCACAGTGCACAGGACTGTTGGGGAGGGAGGGTGGAATCACAGTGTGAAAAAACTCACATGTGCCAAACTGTCAATGAGAAAATTTGGTGATCAACATTTCAGTTTGCTGCATTTCAGATCCCATGGGACTTTAGTCAAAACATAGCCATGAACCCCTCACCTCAGACTCTCACACACTGATTTACAGCTAATTAAAAACAAGAATAGCAGCTGTCATGCTTGCAGAAGACCTGTCCTCAAAATATGAGATGCAATTTGGTTCACAGAAGAGTCACAGATGTAATATGTACGGAGCCAGCTTAGTATATGAAACTGGGTTTCTCCGCACACCCCCAAATGAGAATACAACAAAAGTGGGCTCTTTGGGGAGGGAAGAAGGGGGGCAAATTTATAGAAGGGGCACAACTTTGCTGATCACTTAAAAGAACATGCTGCTAGCACACCTATGTGAATACACAGGTAGCCACACATACAATTTCCACAAGCCTAAACCCAGACACCTCACTCAGACAACTGCCTATGAACTGCTTGCTTCACATCAAAACACACTTATACACTGATTTTATAATTATAAAAAGAAAGAAAAATATTCTAAATTTCAACCTGGAGCTACAATTCTTTACCCACTTTACCCACTTACACACTAAACAGAATGAGGCTTTCTTCAGCGTTAGCAAGCCATTTTATAATTTATCCACCTGTACTACCCATTTAGATTAATAAGGAAGCTTGCGGAAAGCATTCGCTTAAGTCAACCCCTCAATTCAAAATCTCTCTCTCTCTCTTTATATTTGGGAGGTGTTGGGGAACTTCTAAAGTGTCAAGAAGAGAGTCTAAGGTGGTTAATTGAGGAAGATGATCTTAGGACAAGCCGGGGGTTTCATTTAAATTGTGTAAATCTGAAGTGATTTCTTCCCAATAGTAATAATAAAGTAATAAAGTATTGCTGCTATACATTCCTAAAATAAACTTCATTTTTTTAAAAACTGGTAATTTATGGAAGCTAAATACAGACCCTAATAAGTAAGTATTACTGAGAGTTAACCATTTACCTTAATTGGCCAGAAATAGCTCAGAATGTACTTTGGCAAATGTAGATCTATACATGCAAAGAGTTTCTAATTTTGAAACATCTGGCCACCATCCAGCTACAGATGAATTTAAATCTCTGCAAATTCTTTGCAACAGTGCTGTGCTCTATTTCATAAATACAGTCCATGCCTTAATCAACAGAGTTCCACTGTTGCACCTGTTACTCTGAGAATGCTCTCCAAAAATAGAAGGAGCAGTTCCATAGAATACTGATTTCTCAACGTGAAGGAGATTTTGAACTGCAACATCTCTTCCTTCTGTTCTGACACTTGAACCTTTCTACAATATAACACATTTTAGATGCCTAAAACTTGCAGCTTAGGGCCCTTTCAAGCATTCTGGAATGCTTTCACATAAATTATTTTTCATGTAGGGAGAAAGAGGACACAGATCACATGCACAGTGACCACTAAAGCTAATCCGAGAGCTCTCAAATGAGAACTGTCAATTCAATATAGGAGTGGTGTTTTTTAAAAAACAAACAAACAAACCAGAGCTATTCTCCATCACCAGCTACAAGCCACCACTTTCTCCTGACAATGTATTGTTCTTGGCATGGGGGGGGGGGAGACAGCGACCAACACAAACACACAATTATAGCTGCTGAGAGGAGTCCTGAAAACATGCTAAACACCCTCCAGTTTACCACCTACAGATGTGTTGGCACATTTGGGGAAGAATTATGCTCCACTCTACTCTGGACGATACCCAGTGGTGGCTTTGTACAGGAGAAAGCACTTTGCTTTCTGCAAGGGACATGGTATTTGCTGATTCATCCCACCCACTGCAGCCCACTGCTCTCTATGAAACCTGCTCCATATGTCCACAGAAGGGAAAAGGACCCTCTCAAACAGTGTATCATGGAGCGCTGCAGTAAGGAGAGGGGTGATTAGCAAAAACTGGATGCCCCACCAAGCACAAGAGGAAGCATTTTCCAGCAAAGCCAAGCCACCATTAGATTCACCTCATCATAACCCTTCTCAGAGTTGGTTTAACACTCAATCACTCTTCTCAGTGAACTCTGAGAATTGTAGCTCTTGCAAGGGGAAGTTGGGTCTCCTAACAACTCTCAGCACCCTTAGCAAACTACACCTGCCAGGATTCTCTGGGGAAAGCCATTACTGTTTATAAAGTTGTATGATACTGCTCTGAATGTATGGTGCAGATGGGATCTATGCTAGTGATGTGTAGGTACAGACCTTGGTAAAACAACCTGGTGCAGTACCAAAAAGTATGGGCTGGTCAGGGCAGGCAGAAGGTTAGACTGGAATCTACTGGAAGATCAGTGGATAATTAACAGTAGACTAAGAAGAGTAATTTGCAGTTTATCAGCTCACATTTAGAAAAAACAGCAAAAAAAGTCTTCCTTCTCTTCTAAATTAGGCTGCTGGGAAAAAAACAGTTTGGGGAAAAACTAGGAGGAGCTTTACATATGAAATGACTATGACCTCTGTTCTGGTGCTGAAAACAAATTCCTGGGCTAAAAATGAGCTCAATGTAAAAAGAGAGAGAGTAGAAAAATCATGTGCAAAAAACACACAAAAAAACCCTGGAACCTGCTCATCTACTCTCTGCAGACTTTTAACATTATTTATACTGGAAAGGTGTGGTTATTCAACAATAAAGATGCATGGCAGGAGGGATAGAAAACTTCCATAGGTGCTAATTGGGATCTTGCAGCAAGTGTTTAAAAACCAGTCATAATCTGTTACTGTCCCAGAGTTTTCAAGGAAAAGTCCATTACACAAAACAGGTTCCTGTAATAGTTATTTACCAGCTATGCAACATTAAGACTATTAATTCCTAGAAGCTGACTTCCTCAATTCGCTTATTGGACCAAGTGCAAACAAAGCTCATATAGCAATCAATAGTTGTTGCAATCAAAGGGTAAAGCAACCTTGAGTTATTGAATTTATCTTACAAGGCATTTAACTTTAACCAACAACAAGCAGTCAGGTGGTGATTTTTCACCCAAGAAGGTAAAATTATAACGTCCCAATACAGATGACAATTTACATGTATATGCAAAACAAAACAAAACAAAAACCCAAGCACATCTGCAGAATTTAGTGGCACTTACATAAAGAACATTTTAATGTTTATCAAATGGTTGGAAATTTGCACGGTTTAATATAATGATAGTAATCTGTACTTTTGAATACAAGCAACATATATCACTTTAGTATATTACTGGCTGTCAAACATATCACATGACCTCATCGTTGCCTCATGTAAGGATAACAACACATTACGGGTCAGATCCAGAAGCACTACAAAACTTCTTGCCCAAGGCCTCCAAGTGGCACTAGCACCAAGTCTTCCACACTTCCTTGCAGAGTACCACACAATGTCATCCACCAGCTCTTGCCAGACTCCTCTCCCCTGCACCACACTAGTAAATTTCTATAGCCAACCCTATGCACTGGCTCTGAGGAAACTTAACATGTTTCAGCATTCAGAAAACTGCTTTTCTTCTCCTTTGTTGCAGAATTAGTATGGGTTCATAAACATGCTAGGTCTGGGTGCAGGGAATCCTTTAAATTGCAGCTCAGCCATGCAGTTCATTGAGGGGCCTTTATCTAATCCAGTCATGTACCCCTGGCATGTTTGAACACAACCTAGTTAACCATGATGCCTGGCCTATAAAAACATCACCTGCACCAGCAACCTTGTCCAAATGTCATGCTGCACATGTGGTAATATTTTTAAAAAGAAAAAAAGAGAAAAAATAATCTTGCACTTAACTTTGACCTCTTAGGATTTTTCTGAGGATATATTGATATATTTTTCACTTCAAATTTTAGGTAAGGTGTTACAGAAAGAACAAAAACAAAACACCTTAATGCACAAGTCCCAAATTTAATATTGTATCTTCTGCTGCATTGCATGGATATTCAGAGCTAGAACATCTGCCTTGCTTGCAGAAGGTCTCAGGTGCAATCCCTGGCATCTCCAGACCGGGGGGGGGGGGGCTAGAAATAACCCCCATCTGAAAAAGCTTATATAGTTACAATTGTAGGTGGTTCTTAAAAACCAAACTAAAACCTGGAAAGAAATATACAGTCTCACACTGTTGTTCCCCAGTAATCAGCGTTAAGAGGCATCCTGCCTATGATATCGTAATACAGTATATAGCCATTCTCACTAGTAGTCATTAATGCATTGCTGTCTCTCAAAAATATCTAGATTTATACTTGGATTTATACCAAAACACCCATGCTCTGTTTTCTTTATCCCCAAAGAGATGACCAATGAAGTGAAGCAAAAGCAGGAAAAGCTCTGCAACTGATACTGTCACATCACAAACTGTGCATTATTAGACATCACTGTGAGCAAAAGGAGAGAAGAGAAAAAACACAAAAGCTGCTATTCTGAGTGCAGACACACATCCCCTCATTTTCTAGTTATCCCCTAAGCAGCACCCATTATGCACCTATGGGAAATGAAATAAGTCACATTAGAAGCACAGTATTTCACTCTAATGGCCAAGCTTTGCCTTATGGGCATACACACTTTTCTTGCTTAGCTAAGCAGACCTGGGTGAGACCAGGGGAATTCAATTATTCATTCATTTCACATTTGATATATGAAAACGAGTCCCCATTTAAATTCAAGCCTGGAAGTATTAGCTCAGGACGCATTTAGCACAAAACCTTAGTATAGCCTGAGGGAAGACTCCTGGGTACAAATTTCTCCTGCTTGAATCACAGACAGAAGCTCTCCTTGAAGATAACAAGAGCCACCTATGCATATCAAATACTCAAATTTAGCCCTGGGGGTCAGCCACTGCCTTCAATTGCCATATGTAGCTCCTTGTTCTGCCATTCCGCGATGCAGATTCCTGAGCCTTTATTTTTATTTTTTTGTACAGCCCAGCAAATAATTTTCTTGATATCTTCTTTCACCTATGTCATAAAATGAAGAATAAAGTCATTCTGAAGGTGGATTACTTTATAGATGGGGAAATCTTCATGTTTTGTAATTGGGGGACCATTGTACGGTACAAAACCCAACTTGACATGTGATCTCTGGGATGGCCACTTACATACACATTGTCAAAAAGAATCACCAAATAAAAATGGCAGAAGAGTACACTGATTTGCCAGAAGTTGCATATGCGAATTATAGATACAGAGATAAATTTAGAAAGGATTTGTATAATTTAAGCTGAAATATAATACATCTCACTGAAGTGGGGAAGACCCTCTCAGTCTGGTCTGTGTGCCTCTTCAGTTTGCTGTCCAGATTGATGGGAAACTTCAAGGTCCCAGTTTTTCCTTCTTATAGTTCTTTAACTCTGTCTTTGAACTGGACTTGGACGAATCACAAGGCAGTCCTTCAAACAGAGCAAGAGTGGCAAAGAGTGGCAAAGCTATGGCCCTCTGTATATTGTTGGACTCAAATACCTATCAGGCCGAGCTAGCATGGTGAAGAGCCAGGGAGTTATGTAGTCTAGCAACATCTGGCAACACTCCTAAAATAAAGAATGTCTTAAAATAGGATATTTTAGCTGTGTTTCCTGCATTGCAGAAGTTTGGACTAGATGACCCGTTGGGTCTCTTCCAACTCTACAATTCTGTGATTCTATTCCTCTCTTAAGCAGGACACATGGGCACCCCACATCAGAAATTTTGTCTTCAAGAGCACAAAAACAAAATAAGAGCCCTGCTGAATCAGACCAAAGGCCCATCTAGACAACCACATTTATGTGGAAAACCCCCAGGCTGGCTTGCGTTTTTACGATCTTATGGATGGATGTGGTATTTTAGTTGAATTTTGCTGTTACCCACCCCAAAATCCTTGGATGAAGGGCATGCTATAAATGGTCTATATAAATATATAAGTTATATTCCACCCTTTTAGGGTGAAGAAAAAAACAACCCACACAAATATGGCTTCCACAACTATGAGGGAGAGTAGGGAAATCAAGTAACTTCCATTAAGCTTGAACACATTCATCTGGAATGAAGTAGTCAAAAGAAGGAAGTTTATTTCATTACAGCGTTTGGACTTGCATCACCTACATGTCAGCATTTCCTAAACAATGAATTTCTACAAATAAGTCACTTGATTTTAGGTCAGACTTGAGTTTTCCACCTGTGGCTTCCAATGTAAGTGCTTCGAGGCTCCAAACTTAACTTTGCTATCATGTTAGCTAGGTATATTAACAATATTAGCTTAATCAAAGCCCTTTTCTCTTAAGCCTTTTTCCAAAATAAAATAAAAAAACTTTTTTGAGATAGGAATAAAGCAGGTGAACAAATATCTAATGGTGTTGTCAGATACTTTTTAGAAAACACTTCAGTAAGAGGTTAGAGGGACAAAGTGCAGTGGGTTTCTAAGTGATAAATTAGCTATATCAAGATTCATATGAGAGTGAGCATAACTCCTATTTAATTATTTCACAATAATTCCATGAAATTATATGCAGCAATCCAATATCGAAGCAAAAATTAATAGCAAGCTATTTAGCCAGCAAAAACTTACCAGCTTCATTTCAAATGATGTATTAGGCACTAGAGCAGAGACTTCCAGAATCGCAACGATCTATATTATACTATCACGATTTAACATTTTTTAAAAGCAGGACATGCACAGTATTTTAAAAGTTTTAAAAAAGAAAACTGCCTTTCCCAGTGTTTTCCCTGATATAGCCTATGGGACTTTACATGTGACATCAATATTTCTCTATTAAAACTTTAGGACTTCATATTTGAGGGACTGAGATAAGAGGCCAAATCCTAAGCTGTAGCTTTATTGCCACAATGGATTTCCATGTGCTTTTTCTTCCTTTCCTGTCCCCTTCAGTCCACTCCTCCTGCTGTCTGGGAGACACCTGCAGAGCAGATGTGGGAGGGATGCTGCTGGAGGAGAGGAAATAGAAGCCCCGTTGTGCCACTGGAACCTACACATGTAGAGCACTGGTTACAAACCATGGTCTCTTTAAAAACAACTGCAAGTCCCATAGTCCCTTCATTCATGCTGCTATTTTCTGTACACTTGCAATAGATGACAGACTCACTGGTTAAGTTTCAGGAAAGGGAACAAATATAAGCAGAGACACTGATTCCAGTAAGAGTGGGATCTCATTTCCCTACTAAATGCACAGGCCCCAGAAGATGAATTAACAAACAATTAATTACGGCCACTCTTCTGTACTTAATATTTTATGTGTTACTTATACAAAAATGGCAAGTGAGAGTTCAGGATTGCACCACTGATTTTTCAAACCTTAGTTTGTATAAGCCTAGCTTTATTTGACACCTATTCCTAGAAGTCAGACACCATCCACTACCGCACTTTTCATTTTCACCCAGAAAATTGACCCTTCCCCCCCCCCAATCTGGGATGGTGTAAAGTGCAGTAATTCACATGCCATACTTATTTCTCCCTGTGTATGATATGCAGATGCTGCAGATCATTTGCACATTGATCTGCGAAAAATGCACACATGTACAGAACAGTCCTAAGTCAAAGCTATAAGTAAAGTCAATAGTTCAATGTTTTCATTAAGAAGAGAGTGAACCAGAAGACGCTCTTTACTGAATATTCAGTCACAGGGCTAAATCTTAAAATCATTAGGCAGGAAAACTTTAATTGACTTTGTTAAGGTTTGCTAAAACAGTGAAGCCTAATAGTAGCAAGATCTTTCAAGCCTGATTCACATTTTCAGCTCCTGGCAACTATACATTTTTAAACGATTTTTTTTTGTTTTAATAAATTAAATGACAATTACCTGCTGCCGAATTTCTTCTTCCATTTTTACTGGTGATCCAAGCTCTGCAACTTGCTTAACTCCTTCACTTGCATATCCTCCATATTCCCAAAGTACGTAGTTCTTTGAATGAGACCCACCAATGATTGCAGACCAGTGGTTAGCTCGCCCTTTAACCAAAGAAGATAAAATAATACAATAAGTAGCTTTAGAGAAGATTGTCCTACAATGAAATACCACTTGCCTTCTGTAGGAGCTAAAGTGAGATGTTGCCACAGAAAGCATATAAGATTATCTTCTATTGTCTCATTTCCATTTACAGGGCTCCATTCTGAAGGCTCTCTTCTGAAGCTGTAGTGTTCAGTATTCCAGACAGATAGACATGCCCTTTCCAGGATACTCCAATACATTTCTCTTCTTCCCCACAACTTCCCATTTCTCCCTCACAGTCTATTGTATTCCATGCCAGCCAAGAAAGTTGTGTCATCATTGGGCTGTTCTTGGTGGTTTCACTTCTCAGGGCTCCCCTTGCCCTCAAATGCAATCTCAGTAAGAGATTCTAGTGCATTACCCAGGGTTCAGCTTCCTTGGAATGAAGGTCAACAGAGACTGTTGGGTCCTGAGGATATATACAAACTGAGTATCACATGGAGGGGCTCCTAGTGTTAGCACTCCAACAAAACTTACTTCCCCATTTGCTTACCAGGGGAACACCAAATCCAGCTTTGTATCCAGCACAGAGAAGGCATGTCTCTGTCCCTCCAGCTTCTAGCATCAGTAAAACTGTCTCACACAATTCTCCCATATCCAGCTCCCTTTGGTCTATTGTTCTTTGTCCTAGGATGCTGTATCATCCAGGCAGGTGTGAGGAGTGGGAAAATGCCTCCCCGACTTCCTGGAGAGCACCATCATCTAGTTTTAGCTATTACAACTTAGCTCACTTTTTGATAAGCTGATGAGAACACTTAAGTGGTCAGCTAAGGCTATTTTTCTTACAAGGAAACTTGTATGACCAGTTCAGCAGTGTCTTCTACTACATCCTAACCCTCCCTGGATACAGGAGTCCTGGAGGGGGAAGGGACCCAAGAATACCACCCAGACTGTCCCTCTAAACTCATAACACTGCATTTTCCCCTACTTCTACACACTACACCATTCCTCCAAGTCTGCTGATACCTCTTCCCTGCATGATAATTGTGTCATTTTGGAGAATGAGCTCACTGTTAGTCTATAGTTCTCATATTAGTTTCGCATTAGTTTCAATGTAAAAAACTAATGCAAGTCCCTTTACTTTAGTTTCTCACCTTGATTTTAGTTTCTTGCATTTGTTTTACTTAGGAGGCACAGTTTTACAAATGGATACATTCCTAAAGTTGAAAAGAGGCACTGCAGTGTATTGTATACTGATGCATTTCTCTGTATAGAGTTGAAAGACTTGAGAAACTGACATAGCATGTCAAGTGTCTCATCTGAAGCAAAGAAACGTCGGTTCAATGTCTGCAAGAAGTCTCCAATAATCAAATAGGGAGGCTTTTGTCTAATCTGTCTGCATTTTGGCAGGCCTGTTGCACAGAGATGGTAACAGATTGCCTACAAATTTCCCAACATCTGAACTGAAATAGTTACAAGCAAGAGAAATTTCACTGGGTCTCCCACTTAAATCAATGAGAAGCTTATGGGATGCACATCTTTTTAACTGCCTATAAGGTGGGTACTCTTTCACCAATCTATATGAAATATGGTAGATCTGATAATTAAGGCTACAAAATGCATGCCATTTGGATGGAAAGCATCAGTGTTGCAGGCAGCACTGACTCTCCATTGAAATTAATGTAAAAACAAAAATGAGGTAAAACGAAAACAAAGTTTAAAATTAATTTGTCAACAACTAACGTGAAACACAATCAATGCAAATAAAATGAAGGCAACATTAGGTCGCCTTTAGAAAACCAAACTAATTCAGAGGCAGACATAGAGGTTATTCTTTCTTTCTTTCTTTCTTTCTTTATTACATCTATACTTCAGTTTTCCCTTTCTTAGATGATACCAGGGCAGGTCACATTGTAGTTTAAAAAACAAAACAGCACACAGCCCAACAAGACGACGACAAGAACCCACCAACAGCATACAAATCAATATGGCTAACCTGATTCAAAAACACCCACCCACCCCACTCACACATGAAAACAAAATTCACCACAGCCAATCGCAAACAAACAACCACACCCTAGGCCAACCCCAACCTCTCTCACCACCAAATGAACACAAGAGAATAGCAAAGAGAACCTGCACAAGCAATGCTGACACAAAACCTCACACATACATAAAGTAAAATAGAAACATCACCATCCAACCCCCCCTCCCACTCACCATGGCCACCTCCACCTCTTTCCCCCTTCTCTTCCTTATGTAACATTAATGTCTCAACAAATGAAACTGATCTGTAGAAAATGTAACTTGAAAAAAGAGACATTGCACATACTTTTGTAAAGCAAGAAATCTTTAATAAAAAATACTAAAAAAACCCCAGCAATTAGGAGTGGATAAAAACAAAAGTCATCAGCCATACAAGCACTCATGGAGCCTCCCATGGCTCCCAATTGCAGGAGCACCTAATGTCCCATTAATGAACAAGCAATCTTTGTCTAATAACAGCATAAGAAGAACATTGACACCAGTGATACTTCCAGGGGGAGGGCATGGCAGAATCGGGACACCTCCTCTTAGAAGGTCCTATCTTGGGTTACCACCTGCTGTATATTCTCCTGACACTTCCGTAAGTTGAGATGGAAAAGGTCACTGGAAGTTCTGCATGCAGAGAACTTTGGGTTGCGGCTGGGGCGGAATATCTATTCTACGTTCTTCAACTGACTTCCAATGTTCTGACTAAAGGAATATCCATTATAATTTATGAGGTAAAAGGGCCTACCTTCTGTCACAGCTAGAAAACTGTGCCTGGCATTGTGGGTCACACATGGAACCAGCCTTGGGGAAGCTAACATGGTACATGGATTGTCAGAAAACATAAGACTAGACAAACTTGCCCTGAGAATTTGGATGCCCTGCAGGTCATCCTGCTGCCTCCTTGCTTGCCTGTCACTAGACTGTGCACAGTAGCTTGGAGGTGGCTGGGGAGTACAGCCTTATGTTGCTGAGCTGCTTGCTCCTTCCACTTGGACCAGCAGCTACAAAGCAACATAGTGCTATTAGTGTTTAGCAGCTGTTTTACGGTCCCTGCAGGCCTGGTGCCAGAAACAAATGTTCCAGCCGCTCAAAAACTGGGCCAAAAAGTTTCAGCATGAAGAAGGCAAACGAGAAATGAATATCTGAAATAGACAATTGGAAATTGCAGAGTTTGGAGAAAATGAAGGATAAAGTGCGAGACTGGCTACACTACGCTCAGATTAAAGAAGTCTTTAAAAATGACAAAAAGTTAGGGTTCCAGGTGGAGAAATCGAAGTTGGAAACAGAACTGTTAGAGCCTAAGACTAAGGTACTTTCAAGAATGTATAACTTGCTGTTAAAATGGAATACACAAGATGAAATGGTTAAATCGGCTATGATAAAGTGGGCACAGGACATTGGGCACAACATTATGTTTGAGGACTGGGAAAGGTTGTGGACCATTGGGTTGAACTTCACTGCATGTAATGCTTTGAAGGAAAATGTAATGAAAATGATATATAGATGGTACATGACCCCAGTTAAACTTGCCAAAATATACCATTTGTCTGATAATAAATGTTGGAAATGTAAAGAAAATGAAAGAACATTCTTTCACCTCTGGTGGACTTGCCCTAGAGTGAAGGCTTTCTGGGAAATGATATATAATGAGCTGAAAAAGGTATTTAAGTATACCTTCACTAAGAAACCAGAGGCCTTCCTTTTGGGTATTGTCGGCCAGAAGGTGTTAAGGAAGGACCGAACATTTTTTATGTATGCAACAACAGCAGCAAGAATACTTATCGCTAAGCACTGGAAAACCCAAGATCTACCCACACTGGAAGAGTGGCAGACGCAGCTGATAGACTATATGGAACTAGCCGAGATGACCGGCAGAATCTGAGACCTGGGAGAAGAGAAGGTTGAAGAAGACTGGAAGAAATTTAAGATTTATTTAAAAAAGTATTGTAATTTGGTTGAATGTTAAGAAGGATGCTAGATCATAAATAATTGAGCACCACTAAACTAGATGGAATTAGGATGACAAGTGAGATTGAGGAAAAAACATAAACCTTTGGGAGGATTAATAGATTATATTTTAAATGAATGGGATATAAGAATGTAAACAAGATGATAAATTGCGGGTAAGAATTGACAATGATGCAAGTGGGAGCGGGAGACGTGAGGGAGTCCAATGAAGCTAAGAAAATATGTTATGATATATGTTTCATTGTTTTTTATTTCTGCATTTATGTTTAAAAATTTTAATAAATATATTTAAAAAAAAAAAAGAGAGAAATGAATATCTGAAATAAATGGAGAGAACAGAATATGTTTCCTGCACTATTGGAATGAGGAACCAGAAAGAGTTATGGGAGGAGAAGGTATGTGGAAATTGTGCAGACTAGAATAACTGCGTTGGGTGAAACAATGGAGAAGAAAAACAGAAATGCTTGTGCAGAACAAATGAAGGGCATGCAAACTGAAACAGCTGAAGGTAAAAGACAGTATGGAGGCAAAAGAGGAGAAAAACATGCCCCAATAGATCGGAAAAGAAGTGAAGATCCAATTTTAAGCTTCATTAGGAAAAACTACTGGAAAATATATAGCAAGCAAATAAAACGATTGCCACACACCCCCTATGATGCATGACTTAAAAAGCAAGCGCATCTGTGATATCCAGTGTAGGTCTATTTTGAGTGTAACTTAGTTGAATAATATTCATACGTAAGTTGAATAATACAAACACACACACATGATTCGTATTTGATGCTTTGCTTTGGGAATTGCTTCCTTTTGTTGTTTCATTTCATTCCCACTTCATTTCTTAAACAAAGCTTTGTTATCATTCCCAGCAGATTTAAGTGGACAAATCACTGTGGAACTGAAACATTTACATTTTTAACAGAACTGGATACAATTTGCAAGTAGCTTCTTCTGTGAAAATGAAGCCTAGAGAATTTCAGAGAAATGGGTCAAGGGGTATGCTAGGCACTTTCGGATTGTGAGCATTTTAAAATGTCTTTGCTGCCCTGGCACCAGCTTTTTTGTTTGTATGATATTGGCATGAAATTCACATGGAACGTAGAGGTGTACTTCGGTATAATCTTGGCAAAATTTGATAGGCATGATGGTTTTCCGAGTGCATGTTCTGGAAGTTGGGCAATAGGGGCAGTACAGGATTCCTTTTGGTGTACCGACCTCCCCGCTGCACCAAGGATTCCCTGCCCGAGCTGCTTCAGGTCATGGCGGATGTTCTCCTGGAGACACCTAGCTTGGTTGTCCTAGGGGATTTTAACATCCATGCTGACACGACCTTACAAGGGGGCGCTCGGGACTTCGTGGAAAGCATGGCCTCCATGGGGCTGTCCCTGAATAAGTCTGGCCCAACCCATAGCCGCGGACATGCCTTGGACCTGGTTTTTACCTCTATGGATGTTGGTGATCTGACACTAAGTAAAAGCGAAACGAAAGAAGTGCCATGGTCTGATCACTTCCTGGTGCAACTGGACTTCTCTGCAACCCATCCCCTCTGCAGGGAGGTGGGACCAATTCGGATGGTCCGCCCCCGCCACTTAATGGATCCAAATGGTTTCCAGAGAGTGGTAGGGGATGCTTTATCCCATGTTGATGGCCTTTCAGCCGATTCCCTGGTGGTCCGCTGGAATGTGGAGTTAACCAGGGCTATTGACTATTTGGCTCCGAAGCGCCCTCTCCGATTGCATGGAGCCCGGAGAGCCCCGTGGTTTTCCATGGATCTGGGGGAATGAAACAATCGTTGAGATGGCTAGAGCGCCGGTGGTGGATAACTCATTCCGAATCTGACCGGACACACGTTAGAGCTCAACGTTGAGCCTACCAAGTGGCGATAGTGACGGCGAAGAAGACTTTCTTCGTCGCCTCTATTGCATCTGCAGAAAACAGCAGCAGGAGACTTTTTCAGGTGGTTCACAATTTAGCGGAACCACCTGCGACATTGGGGCCCAGTACGGGCCACATGGTCTCCTGCAATGATTTTGCAAAGTTTTTTGCAGATAAAATTGCTCAGATTCGGGAAGAAGTAGACTCCACCGTGGGAGCAGGGCCAGGGCGGGAGAGTGCTAGAGTCCTGTCTAGTCAAGTTGTATGGGATCAATTCCAATCTGTTACCTCCGAGGATGTGGACAGGCTGCTTGGACGAGTGAAGCCAACCACCTCTCTCCTGGATCCTTGCCCATCCTGGCTTATAAAAGCTAGCCAGGAAGGACTGGGCGATGGGCTTCGTGGGGTGGTGAATGCTTCCCTCCGTGAGGGAGCCTTCCCAGACCGGCTGAAAGAGGCGGTTATTAAACCGCTTCTTAAAAAACCATCTTTAGATGTGGCCACGATGGCCAATTATCACCCAGTCTCAAATCTTCCATTCTTGGGCAAGGTGATTAAGCGAGTGGTTGCTGAACAACTCCAGGCACGCCTGGAAGAAGCGGACCATTTGGATCCCTTCCAGTCGGGATTCAGGCCTCATCATGGGACTGAAACTGCCTTGGTCGCACTGGTTGATGATCTCCGGCGGGCTAGGGACAAAGGTGAGAGCTGTTTCCTAGTTCTGCTGGATCTCTCAGCGGCGTTTGATACCATCGACCATAACATCCTTCTGGACCGTCTTGAGGGGCTGGGAGCTGGGGGCACTGCATCAGTGGTTCCGCTCCTTCCTCCTGGGCCGTGTTCAGAAAGTGGTGGTGGGGGATGAGTGTTCAGACCCCTGGGCTCTCACTTGTGGGGTGCCTCAGGGTTCGGTCCTCTCCCCCATGCTTTTCAACATTTACATGCAGCCACTGGGAGAGATCATCAGGAGGTTTGGGCTGGGTGTTCATCAGTATGCGGATGATACCCAGCTTTACCTCTCTTTTAAATCAGAACCAGTGAAGGCGGTGAAGGTCCTGTGTGAGTGTCTGGAGGCGGTTGGAGGATGGATGGCGGCTAACAGATTGAGGTTGAATCCTGACAAGACAGAAGTACTGTTTTTGGGGGACAGGAGGCGGGCAGGTGTGGAGGATTCCATGGTCCTGAATGGGGTAACTGTGCCCCTGAAGGACCAGGTGCGCAGCCTGGGAGTCATTTTGGACTCACAGCTGTCCATGGAGGCACAGGTCAAATCTGTATCCAGGGCAGCTGTTTACCAGCTCCATCTGGTACGCAGTCTAGGACCCTATCTGCCCGCAGACTGTCTCGCCAGAGGGGTACATGCTCTGGTTATCTCCCGCTTGGACTACTGCAATGCGCTCTACATGGGGCTACCTTTGAAGGTGACCCGGAAACTACAACTAATCGAGAATGTGGCAGCTAGACTGGTGACTGGGAGTGGCAGCCGAGACCATATAACACCGGTCTTGAAAGATCTACATTGGCTCCCAGTACGTTTCCGAGCACAATTCAAAGTGTTGGTGCTGACCTTTAAAGCCCTAAATGGCCTCGGTCCAGTATATCTGAAGGAGCGTCTCCTCCCCCATCGTTCTGCCCGGACACTGAGGTCCAGCTCCGAGGGCCTTCTGGCGGTTCCCTCACTGCGAGAGGCCAAGTTACAGGGAATCAGGCAGAGGGCCTTCTCGGTAGTGGCGCCCGCCCTGTGGAACGCCCTCCCATCAGATATCAAAGTGATAAACATCTACCTGACATTCAGAAGACATCTGAAGGCAGCCCTGTTCAGGGAAGTTTTTAATATGTGACATTTTAGTGTATCAGCTTTGTTGGAAGCCGCCCAGAGTGGCTGGGGAAACCCAGCCAGATGGGCGGGGTACAAATAATAAATTATTATTATTATTATTATTCACACATAATAACCAAATTTTATGAATTCATGACTGGCATAGCATTTCAGTGCACCTGTACTGTTTGAAGTTCAGTTCTTTGGACTAAAGCTCATTCAGTAGACAACTGAAATAGACCAATATATTCACTGCAATATTACGTGAGGGGAAAACATTTGAAATACAACTATTTTTCACACTTTCCGGGAGCACATAGGATCAATGCAAGGCAATGGCTGTCATGCTCTTTACTAATATTCTACACCAACTATGCTATTTGCATTTTACAAGGTATGCAGCAACCAAAATATTCCCTCACAGAAATGAAGAAACAGTAATAAAAGCATAGTCTCTAGTCTGAATCTCTCTTATGAGTCTCGGGCTGCCATACACCGGGAATTTCCTGGACATAGGCAGAATACGGCATGTTTACTCATTTGGAGCAAATACCATTGAGTTCAATAGATATTAAGGTAAAGGTAAAGGTAAAGGTAAAGGGACCCCCGACCATTAGGTCCAGTCGTGGCTGACTCTGGGGTTTCGGAACTCATCTCGTTTTATTAGCTGAGGGAGCCAGCGTACAGCTTCCGGGTCATGTGGCCAGCATGACTAAGCCACTTCTGGCGAACCAGAGCAGCGCACGGAAACGCCGTTTACCTTCCCGCCAGAATGGTACCTATTTATCTACTTGCCCTTTGAAGTGCTTTTGAACTGGTAGGTTGGCAGGAGCAGGGACCAAGCAACGGGAGCTCACCCCATCGCGGGGATTCGAACCACTGACCTTCTGATCGGCAAGTCCTAGGCTCTGTGGTTTAACCCACAGCGCCACCCGCATCCCTTCAATAGATTCTACTCTCTACCAAATACACTTAGGAGTCAGACACAAACTTTTGTTTTCTGCTTGTTATTATATCCCATTGATGTAATCAAACTTGGGGCTCATCCAAACTTCCACTTGTCCCGTGCCTAGCAAGCACGAGGCTGAGCTGTCTTTCATTTGTTTACAATTGAATCAGAACAAATATCTATCTGCAGAAAAACGGATTGATGTTTGTTATGATTCAGCAGTAAACAGCAGATAAAAAGGGGCTTTCCCTAGGGGAAAGTGGTGGGACAAGTGGACATGTGCACAAGCCCTTATTTCCAGACCAGTATACAGTATATTAAAACTTTTAAAATGCTTTGCTGCTAAACACCAATGCAACTGAAACAAAACACACTATTAGGAAGATTTTCCAGAGCACAAACTGAAGCTACACCCCCAGGCTGCCAGCTATGCCTTCTAATAAATGATTCAGCTGCACTCAAAGCTGTGTTTTGTTATTTCAAGTCTCAAGTGTTTTCAGGCGTTTGGTTTAGAAGTGTGTTTTGGATACTGCCAAGAACAGACCTTAAAAAATTAGATCTGGATTAAAGTGCACTTTGGATGACAAACTAGTAAATAAAAGTTTGCAAGTAACTCAGAGGGAGACATCATCAGCAAGCTTAAGTGCTGGTATCTTATTTATAAGCTAGTAATATTAATGCTCTCAGGGCAAAGGGAAAGCTGAGCTCTCTTTAAACCTTTTTATTTCCATAGAAATCTAATAAAGCCAGCACTTTTAGTCAAAGCTTATTTTCAATAGGCATAAAAGATTGTTCCTTAGAAACTCCAGAACTACATGGTATGGACTTAACAACTTTCATCTTTTCAAGGAGTGACTGGAAATTAATAAATGCCAGCATTAAGTATTTTTAACCAACAGTTCTACCAGATGCTCAGTATGAGAAATCTTCTTAGATTAACATAGCAAGTGAAATATAATTTGATAAACAATTCTAAAATTTAATAGATTTATAGGAACTGTCCAGCAAGGAACATATTTATGGACATTTCTTCTGTACCATAATGGCAAACACTTCACAGTTCTCCACAGTCCAGATTGAATAAGGTTTTGTTTCATTTAATAGTTTCAGAGCCTCTGCATAATAAACAGCAATTTTGACAGGTACTTTTCATTTTTAAAATCCAGGGTATGTAGGTGGGTGGAAAAGCTTTCTGGCCTCCCAGGAATTTATAGTTACAATTTGATGTTGGTTGTTCTGCAGGGGTTAGTGCTGTCTCCATTAGTGTCAAAATCAGTGGCAAATATCACATTTCTGGATGACAATAAAGCAAATAGAATAATTCTTGCTGCTAAAGTACCAGGACTTTAAAACATTCATATTTATGAGGTGAGGCCGCACAGGAATGCAGGCAAGTAAAGAAGAACGAATGCTCTTTCTGGTGTGTTTTATATCACTATCATAAAGCTTAACAATATTTAATCCTGAACTTATTACCTGACAGCTGAGCAAAAATTATTGTGATTGCTACATTCTTATTTATCACTTGGACTGTTCTTAAGTGTACAAAGTGCTAGGAAATGGATAGCTTGTTTATCCTGTGAGGTAAGTTGCTTATATACCACTCAATTTTCAAAAGGGGAGGATTCCAGATGATAATGTGACATCCTGGCTGGTAATACCTGGGAACCCATGTTCCCCATAAATGAATCCAAAAAGCCATTCCTTGTTCTCCACAGGATTCCAGATGTTTGTACCATCAGAAAGCCAGGCTCTCGGCTGACTTTCAGCCGACTTATACACATGCTTATTTCACAGTAAGCCGCATTGATTTCAATTATTGTCTAACATGTCAACAGAGCATCAAAGTGTACAAAATGACATATAATTCTATGCAATCTGTTCACATAGCATCCTATAGGATAGGGTGGGCTGTGAGAGAGTGATACCCAGGCTAGCTGGGGAACTCTGGGGCTGCCTCCTCTTACATTTAAGCAAATATCTAAGTTCATTAGCTCTGGCCATGTCAATTGAATTGGCTAACATATAATTTCCTTTTGACCAAGGTGTTGAGTTGTGATCATGAGTACCCATATTTAAGTATGTTTCATTTACGACATCTACTTAATTTTTTTGAAAAAGTTCAGCTGTACTGCAACCCAATTTGAAGCTTGGGCCCATGTATAAAGGTAAAGGTAAAGGGACCCCTGACCATGAGGTCCAGTCATGACCAACTCTGGGGTTGCAGTGCTCATCTCGCTTTATTGGTCAAGGGAGCCGGGGTACAGTTTCCAGGTCATGTGGCCAGCTTGACTAAGCCGCTTCTGGCGAACCAGAGCAGCGCACAGAAACGCCGTTTACCTTCCTGCTGGAATAGTACCTATTTATCTACTTGCCCTTTGAAGTGCTTTCAAACTGCTAGGTTGGCAGGAGCAGGGACCGAGCAACAGGAGTTCATCCCATCGTGGGGATTCGAACCACCAATCTTCCGATCGGCAAGTGCTAGGCTCTGTGGTTTAACCCACAGCGCCACCCGCGTCCCAGTGGGCCCATGTATACCCTTTGCCAAATTTGTTGGCTCTGGCACCCAGGGTTGCTGACATAGTCCCCTAGGGCCAGTACACTCCATCATCCCCAAATCAAATCTGATTCCTGGGACATGACAACCCTCGAGCTCTTGGTGCCTCACAATCAGTTCACCTATGCCTTCCCTTATTTTATTATATATATCACTGAATTTAAAAAGCACACACACTCCAAGTGATGTACCTTGTTGTATCTTCTTGACCACCTGACTAAAAATTACTTTTCAGATTGGCTGGCTGCAGGAAGAAGAAAATGTGGCACAAGCTGATTTACTTTCTTTCAGCTATGCTGGTGGAGTCTCATTGGTATATATTTCTCCCCAGAAATCAGAGCTTTTTTTCCAGTTGGAACTCGCCAGAACTCAGTTCCAGCACCTCTCAGGTGGGCGCTATTGCCATTCTAAGAGAAAGGGGAAGGTGTTTGTGGTGAGTTCTTTTTCAAGAAAAATGGCACTGCCAGAAACTAAGACGTGATCAGAGTCCGAGACACTCATTTGAATATGTAGCTTGGCAAGCATAATTAAACAAAAATACTACTTGCGTACCACATGTCCTCACATCAAGCAATTTTAATAGCTGCTTAATAGCTGTTTAATTTTTAATGTACTACATCATTACAAGCATTTTACTTCACTGTCTTTCTTTTAACCCACTACCCAAGGGACTGTTAGGTGACCAGATTGAAATATCAGTTGTAACACTAGCCTAGTCTGTTTTATGCTTAAGAACAACTCATATTTATTCATTATCCTAAGAACCGCGTAAACAAAGCAAGGAACCCAGTCCACATAATTAAGAAAAAGTGCCAATGAAGTAGAAAAATAACTTCATCTAAGTATACAATTCTTTGACATAAGCCAAAAGGCCCATAAACTTGATAAATGCCATGTCTCAGATGTCTTCTACGTCTACAATCCTATAGAATCTCAGCTGTGAAACTTGCCAGCCATTTTAATTTGTTCCACAATCTCAGCTTTACAGCCACAAATTCAAGCCACAAATTTTAATATGTCAATATAAACTCTTTTATTAACGTGCACAGTTCTATATCTGAACTAGGCAGCATTCAACTTAATAAAGTTGAGACAAAAATCTATGTAGACTATATCAAATAACAATTGATATGTAGACAAAGTTCTGGCTGCATCAATGCCAGCTAGCTGCACAGGGACACGGCAATATTAGAAAATAAAATTATACACAAAGCCCTTAAACTTTGGTAATATGTTGGCCATTGTGTGATCTTTATTAAAGAGAAAATAAATGTGACTCAAACTTCCAGGTCATTTACTTGGCTTCATTGTCATCGATGTGAAGCCAATATTTAAAGATCAAACGTGAGATCTGAAAGGAAAGTCCAAATATATTGAGCAAAGAAATATAAAATGGAAGGAATCTGGTATCTACATGCATTTGTTCATATATTCTCTGGATTTCACCTGTATCCAAGAACTTGGCTGTGCATCTGGGGACTCCAACATAAAGAGCTGCAGGCAACAGCCAGAAGCAACCGGGGGGGGGGGGGGGGGCAACAGGGCTGCATTGCTGACCTGACTCCCCAACGCCATACATCACGGCCAGTTACCAAGAGAGGGAGGGGCAAGGCAGTGGGGAGCTGGGCGCGGTGAGCCAATTCAATGTCCATGATGTTGTATCTCATCACACCCTCTTGTAACCAGCAGCAACACACATCACAGGGAAGCCAGAACAGCGGTTCAGCTCTGCCCACCTCTGCCACCACCTACTGCAAACACCACCTGACCGTTTTTCTCCAAATGTCAGGAATCAGATGTATGTTAACTGTATTTGTGGAAAATGTATCAGTATTGAAAAGAATAGAGCTGAGATCCAGAGGTGCTTCAAAGGTCCAGGTCACGGGTGTCAAACACAAGGCCCGCGGGCCGAATCCGGCCCGCCAGACCTCGTCATGTGGCCCGTGTAGCTGCCGCCGGCCGCCAGCCTTCACCTTTTATTCTCGCTTTCTTTTCTTTTTTTGACACAAGAAAGCTGCCTCTTCAGCGCATGCGCAGCAGCCTACAAGCCAGAGAACATCTGCCTTCTAGTAGCGCCGGCCGTTCTACACAGGATACCTCCACTTTACATGCATTCAGGAAACCTCCACTTGTTTTTATATTGAGCGCATGCCATCCTGTGATGTGACAGATCCAACGGCTGCCTGAACCCTTCTCTCCTGTACTGTAAGTACATATGATGTATGGGGGGGGAGGGGGTCTGCTTATTAGGGGGGGTCTGCTTATTATTCTGCTTAAAAGCCTGAGCGGTAAACTTTGGATATACTGACCACTTCCGTGTCACTTTGCAGTGGTATAGGGACCATAAACTACAATCTGTTTTTTAAAAAATAAATTACTGTCTGTTACCAAAAATCATTTTTCAATAAATTGTACAATAATTGTACATTTGAATATCTACTTGCCATTATTCTGACTATGTTTCTGCTTTCAGAGCTAGTTATTACTTACATTATTACAAAAAACAGTAATAATTGAATGCAGTGACAATAATTTATGATAATAAAGAGTGGACACATAGTCCTACAGATACAACCGGCCCTTTGGGGGTGACCAAACTGCTGATGCAGCCCTGATGAATTTGAGTTTGACACCCCTGGTCCAGGTGATTTTGGATCACTGCAGATCAGGGTTTGATCCACTTTGTGCACCGATTCAAAAATGTAAAACTTTTTGCAACATGGTTTGAGTCTATATTTAATCTTATTGTTTTTCCTATGGGGTTGCACTAGCGAGGGGTGTATGGGGTGTTAGGGGATAGATAGTACCACTGGTTGGGGATATGCCATGTTCCTTCTGGGATAGTTTGTCCATCTTTAGTCCCCACCTTGCACTCCACTCTCAACTATCAGCCTGCCACTGTGACTACACTCTGGGAAATAGCTTTGACTGCCCAGCTAAACCAGGGGAGGGTAGCCGATGGGTCTCAAACCAGTGAATTAGGGACTTGTCTATCCCCTGCATACAAAACCACACTCAGGTGGATTGAGCAGACAAGACCAATAGTGGGTCCAATGGTCAAGAAGGCAGCTACTCATGTGGTATTGAGAGAAGTGTGGGGCACACAGGACCCGTCAACCTGGGAAAGTAGCCCATCGAGGAGAAGGAAAACTCTGATCCTAAACCTCCGCTGCCTTGCAGAGAAGCAAAGCCTAAGGAGGAAACCCTTCACAAATCTGGATGCTTGGATGGTACCTTGTCTGCCTCCTTCCAGCAACTGCGGCAGCCAAGCTGGTGCCAAATGTATTGCTCTGCTTTCCTTTGGACCACATCAGCAAGGCCAAAAGGGGGGTCTTGTCGTCTGGACAGCCCAGGACCTCCATACACACTGCCCAGGCTCGCGCCCTGGGAAGGTCACTTCAGTGCTGCTAAACCCAGTGGTTTGACTTCAACCCTGGAGGTGCACTCCATTGTCTCTTGAGACAGACAGATGCCAACAACAACCTTCACTAGTGATGAGGATGGCTAAAATATCATGATCCAGTATCTACTGAGAAAGTTGAAAAATCTAGTATGTTGGATTGGCTGTTCGCTGCAGACTGGCCCTCTGTGCATGTGCAATATCTGAACATAAAGAAAGCCCTCTAAGAGACAGCAGGGGATGGCCCACAAAAACCTCCCTCACCTGTTACTTTCTATATGTTTTTGACTACTAATATCATCATGCTTCACCACTGGCCATTTG
This sequence comes from Podarcis cretensis, assembly GCF_951804945.1. NCBI lineage: Eukaryota > Metazoa > Chordata > Lepidosauria > Squamata > Lacertidae > Podarcis > Podarcis cretensis. The sequence continues at coordinate 68,032,524 of NC_137170.1, read as the reverse complement.
GCTGGGGCTGATGAAAGTTGCAATTTTCAAAACTCCTGAAGGGTTGGGGAAGGTTGGGGTACAGTAAGAAAAATAATACAATACAATACAATACAATACAATACAATACAATACAATACAATACAATACAGCACACTCACGTGGGTAATCTTTTGGATGCGACTTCTCCGACCAGTTACCATAAAACGTAAGCCTATATTTAGCAGTTCCACAGGCACAACAGTCTAAGATTGGTTTATCAGTGACACCATTCATGGCTGAATCTAAAAGGAAGCAAGAGAGGCCATTATTTTACTGTATGGGTGATTTCGAAGGTGCAGCATTTGAATATGTTTTGTTAAAATTACAAATAAATCAAACCACAAGATTCAAATGGGCTGGGAGATTTAGATCCAGATTTTTGCACATAAAGTTAGCACCATACCTTGAGCTTCAGTTAAAGTCACATTTGCTGAATAATTCCTTCTTGATTTTATCATAATTTCCAGGAGTACAAAATCATGCACCAAGATAGAATAACACCTGGACCAATCCAATCGAATGGTGATGCCCCGTTCTTTTGGCAGCTCATGACAAATCCATGGGGGCATGTGTTAACACACTATTTCCAAACACATACAGAAGCTACAATTTCAGTTTGCTTGAATCAAATAGTTCCATTGCACCCTCATTGGAACATGTGAACATGTTTGTTCACATGTTCCAATTAACACAAGCAAAAGCTGTCTCTAAAGACATACAAGTGTGAAAGAATGTTCATTTGTGCAGCCTCTGTACACAAGTGTACAGATGGTACAGCTGCTGAATGTAATGTGTGAACACCCCTATTGACTTGCCAACTTTTTCTTGTATTACAAATGAATGATAGTATATACTCCAAGGCATTTGTTCTAATATTTAATAACACTGCTGTAAAAGAGGAGTACTGCAACCTGTTTAAATGCAAACAGCTTCCCTATTCCAGAAACAACCGGAATGTACTTTAAATTCTTGACATGCCCTTTTTGCTTTTAACGCTCTTTTCGATTTTTCTGTATTCAAGAACACGAAACAGATGTCTCAATTTCATTTACGTAACCTGCTCCAGTGACTTCATTGAACACATTCACCATTCACAGCATAAAGAGCTGTTTGAAATTGAACACAATCTGCATTTCTAAATGGACTAAGAAAGTGAAAAGCCTGGCCAGTGTCAAATATGCCATATTTATAAAATTCAATTAAGCATCTTACAGCACACACTTCAGTGTATATTGTTTTGAATTTTTAAAAGCCTATCAAAGTCAAGGCCAGATTATCCTAATCCTTGGGCCTAGGGAAAAAGATGAAGGCCAGGCCCTCTTGGCATTCTCTTAAATGTGGCGGTGTTTCCAAATTGGCGGGATGAAAGGGGCAGGAGTAAGATCATCTTCTAGCAATTATCTTTGCATTGCTGCACCAAGAAATTACCATTCTTTTCCAAGGAGGTCTGGGAATCATTCTCTGGAAGATTTCTGCATAAAATTTATGCAACTAGGATGTAATTTTAAAAGCAGTTACGCTCCAGAAGGGTGGGCATTTTGCAGCACTTCTAAGCACAAGTGTCTTCTCAGCTGAAAACATCATGAAAGAGGGTTTGAAGAAATAATTACTTTCTGTTAAAGTACATCCTTGGACAAGAAGGGAAAGTTTCCTGCCAATATTCCCCTGTACGCTTTTCTTAGAAATTCTGCATGGTGAATTTAGCACACCAAACATATAGATGTCAGAAGGTGGAGATTGCTGGCATGATCATACTGGGAGCAGAGCCACCAGGCACCACTTTGAACTGGTTCACATACGCCCCTGTGTATAAAGATGACATGGTGAAGGGCATTGCATTAACTGGAATTCCATGCATGTGCTTCCAGTGTAACGTCTGAGACCATAGCAGCTCCATGCAGTTCATGTGTGATCTTGGAAATTAGTGTGGAACAGTAGCTCATATAATACAATTCTGCAATTGATACTTGTACCCAGAGGCAGTTGGATAGGGTTCTGTTGAGGCTGCTGGTGTGATCCTTAGCTCACTGAATTTACAGGTTACCCTGAATGCAACAGGTCTTCCTTCAAAGAATATGCTTAGGATCTACATAGATCAAAGTCGGGCTACACAGCCCTTTAAATCTGCTTAAGCTTCGGCAGCTTGGTAGCTGGTGCCAGAAGCAGCTAAAGCCTGGTCCGTTTCCTGGCATGCAGCATGTATTATGTGACTATCAAGCAGCTCCTTACATGTAAAATAAGCAGATGAACAGTTCAGGAATGCCCAGTTTTCAGGCTATTTCTGTCATAATTCGATGGAAAATTGCAACCCGTCTTTTGACCACTTATATTTTTCTTTTTAAAATGCTCTAATTTACACAGTTCCATTTGGTGCAAATAAATGGCTTTCAGGCCTTGCCAACAATGTTGGCTGGACAGGTGCAAAAGTGGAAAATCAGCTCAAAAGGCCCCATGGTGTATGAGAAGGAGTACAGGTGGGGTTTAGGGACATTATCATGGCATAGCTTCCATGCATGGATAATGTGGGGATAATGTGTGCAGAATGCTACTGATTGGTGGTGACAGCAAATGCGATGGGGGTTTCTGGGTTTTTTTCCTATGTTATTTCTAAGTTCTACTGGTATTTGTTTTGCTCTCTGCTTTTCTGCTGAGATTCATGTGACTACATTATTCCAGTACAATATTGGCATTCGTGTAGGATCAGCCTACTCAAGCCGAAACCTAATTATGTTTACTCCAAAGCAGGTCCCATTTTTCCTTATAAATTAATTTCAGCCTCAAGGCCATCTTCTGGTCTTGTTAAGTTAGCCTGTTTTCCTTTGCCGGCATCCTAGAAATGAATTTTGCTCTAAGCCTAACAGACCTTGAACCCAACATATTTGCACCCACTGACTGAGTGAAGCACAGTGCTCATTTGTGTAGGCATGGATGTTTTTGCTATTCAGTTCTGAATTGTGTGGATGAACAATTTGGAAGCGTGACTACCTAGCAACCTTGAAATTATCTCAATGAGCATTCAGCAAACCTGTCACATGAATAGCAAGGAAGACCAAACCACAGGTGAGAAGTGAGGCCTACTTGCTGATTACAAAAAGAGAATTGCCAAACCAATAGGACTTAAAGCAGCTTAATTTCAACTAACCTGTGACCACCCTAATCAACAGAAAGAGATAGCTAACATATGCCAGACTTGTGTTTTTGACTAGTTACTCTGGAAGAGCAAATCAGCAAGTGAGAAGCAAATGAATGTGTCTCATACCTTGTTCACACAGCCTCTTGGTAAGCGATCCCTCATCTTGAAAATAAATAATTCGCTTTTGTACGATGCTTGCCCTGTTTGAGAGATGGAAACAATGTGTTCAGAAAATGTGCAGACGCAGCAGATAACATTTCCACCCCCCCCCCTTAATACTAGGGTTGCCATATTTCAAAAAGTAAAAACCAGGACACCCCAAAAGTTGTTGAGCTTTTTTTAAAACAAAAATCCTGATAATCTGGATGTACGGCAGCCCTATTAACAATAGTAAGTCACCTCTGATCCGCACCAAATTTATTGGGAGATAATGTTCATGAGCTGGCATCCCCCACCGTCAATGAGCCATGCTATTGGTTGAGACTGTCAGAGATAGCTCAATCCATCAGTTGGTATGAAGGCACTGGACGGTCTTGAACAGAAGGAGACAATGTGCTGCCCTCCAGATACTGTTGGAGTCCAGCTCTCATAATCTCTGGCTATTGAACATGTTGGCTGGGGTTGCTGAGAATTGGAGTCCAAAAATTTCTGGAGGTCACCACACTGAAGTTCTTGAGGGATGAGAGGTCTTAAGGGATGCTTGGATTAAGCAAAAAACACAGGAACATACATTTAATTAGTCCATCAGATACATCAAAAGTGGGAAATATCAGTTGGAAGAATGGCAGATGCAAGTAATGGACTACATGGAATTGGCGGAAATGACTGGCAGAATCAGAGACCAGGGAGAAGAGTTGGTGGAAGAAGATTGGAAGAAATTTAAAATCTATCTACAGAAACACTGTAAAATTATTGAATGTTAATGACGTTGGAATGAAACGAAGTGGTTCTAGTAATAAGGTAAAACAAGAATATGCAAGAGTGGATTGATATTAGACGAAAATTTGTTATAATATGTTATAATATGTGAGGTTATAATATGTGAGGTTAAACAATTAAGGTTAAATTAAGAGGGTATGAATTTGCTGAACAAATTTTTAAATGGAATACAAAAAAGGGGGGTGTGAGGAAGTCACAAAAACAAGTAAATGAGTGGTAAGATATTAGAAAGAGGGATTTTTATTTTTTATTTTTTATTTTTATGTTTAATTTTGGTTTTTGTATTTTTCTTTGTATTTTTCTTTTACTGTTTTGTAACCCTTTTCTTGTTAAAAAGTTAACAAATATTATTTTTTTAAAAAATAAATCACAAAAGTGGTAAATATCAGTTGGAACATACTGACTAAGATTGCAATTTCTAAGACAAGATGTCAGTTTTTCATCGTTCTTCCTCCTCTGTCAGAATCCTACTAAATTTGTAAAATATTTTTTCATAATAATAATAATAATAATAATAATTTATTATTTATACCCCGCCCATCTGGCTGGGCCTCCCCAGCCACTCTGGGCGGCTTCCAAAGAATATTAAAATACTATGATACATCAAACATTAAAAGCATCCCTGAACAGGGCTGCCTTCAGATGTCTTCTAAAAGTCTGGTAGTTGTTGTTCTCTTTGACATCTGGTGGGAGGGCATTCCACAAGGAGGGCGCCACTACCGAAAAGGCCCTCTGCCTGGTTCCCTGTAACTTGGCTTCTCGCAGTGAGGGAACCGCCAGAAGGCCCTTGGTGCTGGACCTCAGTGTCCGGGTAGAACGATGGGGGTGGAGACGCTCCTTCAGGTATACTGGACCGAGGCCGTTTAGGGCTTTTAGGGCTTCATGCCCTACCTATCCATCATGATAACAAAAATCTAACAAGAGCTGGTACAGCATTAGCTAATAGGTAAGAGGTTTAGCAGGGACGCGGGTGGCGCTGTGGGTAAAACCTCAGCGCCTAGGGCTTGCCGATCACATGGTCGGTGGTTCGAATCCCCACGGCGGGGTGAGCTCCTGTCTTTCAGTCCCAGCTCCTGCCCACCTAGCAGTTCGAAAGCACTCTTAAGTGCAAGTAGATAAATAGGTACCGCTTTATAGCGGGAAGGTAAATGGCGTTTCCGTGTGCTGCGCTGGTGCTGGCTCACCAGAGCAGCTTCGTCATGCTGGCCACGTGACCCGGAAGTGTCTTCGGACAGCACTGGCCCCCGGCCTCTTAAGTGAGATGGGCGCACAACCCTAGAGTCAGACACGACTGGCCCGTACGGGCAGGGGTACCTTTACCTTTACTAAGAGGTTTAGCAATGAATCAGTAGCAGTTCCTTGGTCTCACCCCAAGTCATGCTAGGACCTTAGGAAAGCCATTCTTCTTCTGTTGCCCAACTCAAAGAAGGGGATTATTTACGCATTTGCTTTTTTTAGTAGTTCTATGTTGACTTCAGCTGTTCATTGCCTATTACTATTAATATGCCCCTTTTACTCTCACCACCTCTCAGCAGCACCAGTTCTTATCTAATCACACTGAGCACATCACCTATTCACATGGTATAATGAAAGATAAAACAAGTTTTCCAGGTTCCCAACTTGGCAACCCTATATGGTGCTGAAGTTACCTGGCTCTTCCTAGAGTTTATGAACAAAACCACCAACGACAACAAGGAACCCAAAAGAGAAAGGAAAGGGATTCTGCAAACCTGGATTATGTAACTTTGAAAGAAAAATCTGCCAAAATATACTGCTTATATTTTGTGTTTGCCTCTAACTTTGGGCAGCCTTAAATTGGTGAATCTAGCATCTCAGAAAGATCAGACACTCATTTTGCAAAGTTCACTGAAGCTGAAGAATACGGAAGGCACAAAAATGGAACAGAAGAAGTAAGTGAAAGGAAAGATTCAAAAGTGCACTGCCTATCACTCCTTGGTCCTCAAAATTTCATTGACACCAGTGCTCTTTGTACTCTATTGCAAATGCCAAAGTTGCTGTTTTGATCCCACACTGGCCAAGACCACATGGTCACAGAAAGACTTCTAAAAATGAAATCTCCAGAACAAATCAGGTGAGACTTCCTTCCAATGTTTCATTTTTTAAAAGTGTAATGTTAAAATGTTCCTGACTAACAGTTAGTTGACTTTTTAAAATATAGCAGCTGTAATTTTCTTCTTCTACAATGTTCATTTTTTCCTAATTCAAATGAAATCTGTACATTTTGCATCCCTCCACCCTGTTCCATAGCAACACACAAGAGAATTAAGATAAGCCACAACATGCAATTCCTCTGGCACCCGTGGTTTTTCCTTTTTGCTGCACTAGCAAGGTTTCTGCAGGTCAAGACAACATGGAAATCTTGCTCTAAGGGTGCTTTGAGACTGTTGCTATTTTCAATCACATACTGGCAAATTCAGGTTGCACAATTAAAGTTGATTTGAAGGCCGTGTGCTACAAGCCCATTTTCCCCAAAGATCGTGTGTGTGTGTGTGTGTGTGTGTGTGTGTGTGTGTACAATAAGGAAAGCAATAGGAAAATGAAATGGAAAATGTGGGTTAACACTTGCTTGGTGCCGTGTCATGCAAACAAAGAAGAATGAATGCTCAATAAATAGCTAGTGTTGTCTAACCTCCGTTCAAACAAATCAGGATGAATGCCCAGTAAGAAGATCATCTGGATGTGACCTGAATCTTAATAGCTGTGGCCACACAAGACCCAAGTATGTTTTTCAGATAACAGCATAGAAGTTTACGGGGTTATTGTTTCTCTCTTTCTTACTCAATCTTGGGCTGTTCTCATTTGACTTTTTGCTGCCTGTTTCCAGCATTACCATTAATCTTCAAATTATCAAGAGAGAGTGAGAAATGAAAGACTGTTCTTTAAAGTTTTGCAAATTTAAAAGGGAGTTACAAAGCCCAGGAAGTAGAAGCAGCTACTATTTTAAAAATAAGTAAGTTATTTATACACATATGTGCTTGTACACATTCATGAAATGTTTCATTGGATTATGGCCAGTATATTTTATTCCAAGATTGTGATAGGTTGGTGATTCTTCATTCTTCTCTTCTTTGGAAAGGAGGTCCCTTTTAAACATGGGGCCACCTGGTGGATTTAGTAGGCAAGGCAGCACACAGAAATCAGACAAACGTATATTGGCAAGGCAGCTATGGCAACGGCTCACCTCTCTAAAATGGATCTGGAAGAATGTGATGCTAATGACCGATACCAAGATGAAAGTCGACCAGGTTTGTATGTTGAGCAGGATGCTTTATGTAAGCGAGTCGGGAACAACTTACACCTGCCAGGAGTGACACCTCAATGCCTGTGCTGTATCAGAAAGATTTTGGACACCACATGGCCAGACAAAGATGTGCAGTCTCAAGCCCACACTCCCAGCAAGTTCACACTCCTGTCTTAGTGACATCTGCACTGGTTTGGCCACATGCACAAAAAGGAAGATGGCAGGATCCCCAGTGACCTGAGGGTAGCAGGATTTAGACACTAGGCTTGTTGGCAGACCAACACGGCATTACAAACGTGGCACGAAGGCTAGCAACTTTAACCCCACCACAAGGGAATCCCTTGCAGATGATCACAGTGCCTGGAGACAGACAGTCAGGTTGTGTATCCACAGCAGTGGCCAGAGGAGAAATGACCATTGGGAGCGGCGCATAGAGAAGAAACGCCATGGCGCACCTGTAGCAGCAAAACTGGATGCCTTCATATGCCCCACCTGCAATAAAACATGTCTCTCCTGTATCATTCTCTACAGCCACAGCAGATGCTGTAACTCTCCTACTGTTTGACTTCACCCCGAAGGTGTGCTCTTCCACTGTCACCCAAGACAGACAGATGCCAACAACAGCAACAGCAACCACCTCACAGGGTTGTTGTGGGGATTAATTCAGATGGGGGAAACCATGTATACCATCTTGGAGCTCCTTGGAGAAATGAAAGCAAAAAACAAACAAACAAACAAACAAATAAATAAATGAGGGCAACTATATAGCTAACCTGACACAACAGCCACCACCCCAGACATACAACAAACCATACTGCAACTAATCAAGCACATCCAACCGAACCCTGGATCCTCCAATCTCTCACGACACCACTAAAAACAAATACAGTGGTACCTTGGGTTACAAACACTTCAGGTTACAGACGCTTCAGGTTACAGACTCCGCTAACCCAGAAATAGTACCTCAGGTTAAGAACTTTACCTCAGGATGAGAACAGAAATCACGCGGCAGCAGCGGGAGGCCCCATTAGCTAAAGTGGTACCTCAGGTTAAGAACAGTTTCAGGTTAAGAACGGACCTCCAGAACGAATTAAGTTCTTAACCCGAGGTACCACTGTAACTATATAAACAAAGGACCTACACATGAGGTGTAGACAGGAAAATCCTGCACAAACACTATGTAGTATAATTAAAAGATCATCATCTCCAACCGTCTCCCTCCCTTTCTTTCTCCCCTTCCCCAAAGTCTATCGCAATAGTGTCTCATATGGAATGTAAACTGTTCAAAAAAGATTGTATGAATTAAAAGTGGAGACAGTATATGTACTTTTCCTTGTTTATTTAAAACAAAACAAAACTATATGCTACTCCTCTAAACGTTTCACTGTCTTTCTCCTAACGTTTCAGGCAGCTGCGGCAGAAGATGATGCAGGCTTTTAACCTTTCAGTTTGTTTCCCCTTTGCTATGTATCTGAGGACCACTTTATTTGTCACATTTTGTTTTCATACACAGAGCTATTCTCCACTGCCAACATCCTGTGAGTTCGCTGCCCGCTATCGAGATGCTACGAAGAGATGGCTAGGTTTTACATCTCGAAGGCAAGGACAGAGATCTGTGGGGGAAATGGGGAAGAAAGAATGACATAGCAAGGAGCAGGTTTTCCTGATGAAAAGCATCAAACCCAAAGGTGCTGCTTTACACTTTAAATGTTTAATGGGCAGAAAAGGTCAGGAGTTGGTAATTACAGAAATAACCTAGAATTAATCAGATGCTGTCAGCAGAAGAGGTCAAGGGTGAAGGCAATGGAATTTTGAATGCCGACCTTGTTAGGGATTGGGATCTCACAGCATGTTTGCAAAGAAATCCTGTTGTTGACTACAGTTCACTGGATACAAAGAAGGTATCAGAGGTGAACATTCAGCTTTGTATTCTGTGAATATTTGGCCAGCATAGCATAGTACTAAAGACACTGGGCCATAAGACCCCAAGTTCAAATGTCACCGCTGCCTTAGGCAAGTCAATCTTTTTACCAATCACCAACCTATTGCCTCATATGCTACTATTGTTATTTTCATTTTAATTTACTAAGGTCTCAGGGCAAGCCACAACAATTTAAAATGCAACCTTAACAACAGTTAAAAAGAAAACAACAATTACAATGATTTTATTATATGTATGGGACGAGGATGGTGTTGAGGATAATATTAATACTAGTTTGTTATAAGAATTAGTTAAATGTTACATGTCCATTAAGCACGATCACTTTTGCAAAATTTGTAATATATTGAACTACTTCAGCTGCTCATCAAAATTGCCACACTCTCCCCACACTGCATTTCTTGAAACTGATTGCTTTATTTTTGTATTTATTTGTTAAATTTATATGTTGCATCTTCCTCCAAAGGAGCCCAAGGCAGCAACCATGCCAATACTAAAACAATACAATTAAGACATCTAAAAAACAATGAGGGGTAATCAGGGGTTGAATAATGGCAATATTTCTATTCTCTTTGTCCTAGCAAGATTTTGTACTTACAAGGTCTTGCTTTTTTCAGCTGTACAGTATTAGAAACTCAATACTCAATACCCAATACTAAAACAATACAATTAAGACATCTAAAAAACAATGAGAGGTAATTAGGGGTTGAATAATGGCAAGATTTCTATTCTCTTTGTCCTAGCAAGATTTTGTACTTACAAGGTCTTGCTTTTTTCAGCTGTACAGTATTAGAAACTCTTTAAGGTAGTGCAACTTTTTCAGCATAGTCACAGTGGTGTTTCATAGGATCATAGAATTGTAGAGTTGAAAGGGACCAGAGGAGTCGCCTAGTCCACACCCTGAAACGCAGGACTCTTTTGCCCAACATGGGGCACGAACCCACAACCCTGCGACTGAGTCTCATGCTCTACCAACTGAGCTATCCTAGCTTGATAGATGTGATATCCCATTTATATAAAATTCCAGATTATGGTTCCTTTCTGAAATCATGGCATCATTTTCAGGGAGGGTTGAGGCTCGTTTCAGACCATTCCTCTGGGCAAATGCATAATTCTTGCAAACATTGCTTGAGAAAAGCTATGAGTGATAAAGGCCAGGACAAAGGTTCTCCCTTCAGTCAACTGCTGAAGGAAAGTTTTTCAGTAACTATTTGAGTGAATGTCTTTCAGAACTCTCTTCTGGGTATAGCTGAGACAATGCAAACATTTGGTGAGGTCTCATTCCAAACCCTATTCTGCGGCACCTAATGTGAACTCAAGCTTCACGGCAGTTTGAATAATCCATAATAGCACAAGCAAACTTTAGATGGAAGGGGGGGACGACAGCATAGAATATCAGCCCCAGTTTGATTTCTGCTATGGGTCATAGATGTGATTCCACTCACTTCAAAGCAGGATCTTGACCATCATATATAATGAAACAAAGAAGATTCTCGAAAAAAATCTAATTAAATATGTCTCTGTGTTTGTACTGTGCTCAAAAAATCTCTCTGTTCTCTATCTGATGGTTCACGAGGATAAATATTAATTTTAAATCAATCAGTCTGCCACGTTCCTAAAATAGGAGGCCAAGGAGAGCATCAGTGCTGGAAACCTGGACAGTGAGACTGGTCCCATTTATTACCAGTATTCTGCCATCCACAGAAGACATTTCAGGAGAATTGTGCAGGAATTTAAAAAATCTGGAGAGACAAGCAATGGACCTGCACAAATTTGTGGAAAGGAAGCATGAGTCACTTTTCCCTAACCCTCCCAGCTGCTTGCTGAGAAGCAACAGGTTTGCCAGTAGTGGGACCACAGCAGCTGCTGTGGATCCTGCAGAAAGAGAAGGAAAAGCTTGGCAAGCGCATTCTTCCCTTGTTTTGGGGGTTACAGCCTGACACTGCAAATGCAATGTGTTATGTCATGGGTCAGGCAATATAGCACCAATGCACTGCTTCCCATGTCGGGAAACTTCAGTGTCACTCTCAGCAGTGGTGGAGCATATGCGGGATATCCCAGGTGTGGGATAGCCACTCGGGTGCCCAGAGCAGTGCGTGTGCCCTGCAGCCGGGGGCAGAGCAAGCCACCCATGGGGGCAGAGCGAGCTGCCCATGGTGGACATTTGGCACGCCGCAGGCCCGCGACTCCCAAGCCTCCCCCAAGCTGTCAAAACGAAGGGGGAAGGTGTGCAGCTCCCCCCTTACTCCAATGGCTTGGGATAGGCTTGGGAGTTGTGGCCAGCCAGTGCACTGAATGTCACCCCGTCAGTGAGGGCACCTGGGGCAGACCACCCCCACCGCCCCCTTCCTATGCCCCTGGCTCTCAGCAGTTCCCACATTAACGCAACTCCATGCCAGCATTGACTGAGTTTCTTTCCACTGCGCTCACACCATAAAAGATGCTTAATCTGCTATACAAAGTACCTCATTTGTTATGTGGTTTGCCCTTAATTACACATTCCTGACAGAGAAGGCTGATGAAAACTTATTATACTTGTGCTCCCGTATCACCAATGACTCTATTACTTCACACGCACCATGCATGACGCTTTTTATCACTGTTGTATCCTGTGGGTTTGGGAAGGGCACTCACTGCAGAAAGGAACCTTGCCAGGGATCTGCCCCCATACCCAGAAGTGATGGGAGTCAGGATAAATCTAATATTTATATTTATTGGTGAACAACAGATCAACAGCTCAGCACAGCCACTAGGCCTTGCTACACAGGTGAGACCAAGGCTCCCAACTAGTTTCCACTGAACTATGGAGGGAACCACACCTAGAAAGAATGGTTTCTATTGCAGACCAGGCATGTCTCTTAGAAACAGGCTGCACAAGCTACACCAACAATGCCCCAAAAGGTTTGGGGTCTGCACACTATCTGGACTGTACAATCCATCGCATAAGCCAATCCAAATGTCACAACAGGTCGTCTCGCAGAGAACATTTTTTCTGGACAGAACTTGCTTGGGTTGGCTTCAAACAGCTGCAGTGCATGCTTCCAGCTGTGTGCTTTTTAGTATTCGTTTTTATATTTTAATGAGTATCTTATTGTTATGCTATCAGCTTGATGTTGGTTTATTCCAACCCCGGGTCCTTTAGAAAGAAAAATAAATATGTTGAAAAATGTACTTATATTGTATTTGGACTGTGGAACCTTGGGACTACATTTCCCAACAGCCCCTGCTGGCTAAGGAGAATTTGCTTCCTAAAAGAGGAGGAGAGATTCACATTAAAGGACTACAGTGTGAGCCAGTGTGGTGTAGTGGTTAAGAGCGGTAGTCTCGTAATCTGGTGAACTGGGTTCGCTTCCCCGCTCCTCCACAGCTGCTGGGTGACCTTGGGCTAGTCACACTTCTCTGAAGTCTCTCAGCCCCACTCACCTCACAGAGTGTTTGTTGTGGGGGAGGAAAGGAAAGGAGAATGTTAGCCGCTTTGAGACTCCTTAAAGGGAGTGAAAGGCGGGATATCAAATCCAAACTCTTCTTCTTCTTCTACAGCATGGAGCAGCTCTGATGATCAGTGAAGCAGCGGGGGGGGGGGGGGGACACAGGACTTAGACATGGAATAGAAGATCCTAATGAGGAGTCTGGAAACAAAGGTAACTCTGGGATTGTTGCTATGCAAATGTACCCTGTAAGGAAAGTAAAGGAAGGCCCAGCAACAGAAGCTGTGCAAGACTAGGGCAGTGGCATACTTTGGACTTTTCAGTGGCCCCTGAGTGATACCAAAATTTGCCCCCACTGACTCTCACCTTCCACTGTTTGTCATTATTGTAGCACCTCCTACAGCACCCTCTCAGCTCGGTGCCCAGTGTGGGCAAAGCAGTCACGCTCCCCTAAATCCATCTCTGAGCACAGTTGTGCTCAGGTTGTGCTTCTGTGCTACCCATGGCACCTGGTCAGCCACTGTGAGCACAGGGTGATGTACCAAATGAACCTTTAGCTCCATCCAGCAGGGCTTCCTGTGTCCTTAAGTCCGAGCGGTTACATTTTTAATCCACTTATAGAATCCGTCCCCCAAATGGCTGCAAGCTTCCCTGGTAACCTACCCTACTAAATCATCACTTATCTGTTAGCTATGTGGGTGGAGTGGGTGGAGCTAGCATGCAGGAGCTAGCAGTTAGCTATATTCGCAGTCACCTTCAGTAGCCTAGCTTAGCTGTGTTGAGACAACTCACACGGCATGTGTTTGCCAACTCCACCCCAGCATCTGCATGCATGCTAGCTCCACCCACTCCACCCACAGACTTTCCACATTGAACACGAAGATCTGCACAATTCCATGCATCACCTATGCACATATTTGTACATCAAGACCCTATTTCAGACATTTGTCCTACTTGTGGTGGGGCCGTGATGCAGCTCACTTCCCGCTTGCCCCATGTAAACTTAAGAAGGTCTAAAGATGCATACTGATTTCCCTCTCCTTTCCCTAGATGACTCTTCTAGATCATCACCTAAAAACCATTTGGCCAAAGTCAGGATGAGGCCAGCTCCTGATAATTTTTTTAAAAATCAAAATGACTGCTGTTGAGCAAGTGTTGCAGGTTTGCATTGTAATCTATGTGAATTCCAAGTAACTAAAGGCTCGAGGTGGGTGCATTTGAAAAGTAATTCTTTCTGCAGTATACTTCAATAGGATCAGTAGCTCAAAACAATACAGTCTCTTCTGCTTATGTAAGGTGCAATGATTTATGTTTCACCTATTTGTTGCCAATATGAGAGGTAGTATGATTGCATCAATAACCTTAAATCAGTCCACTTTTATAACAGCAAATCAATTGCTATGAGATACTGTTCAAACTTGTATGGATTTTTCCCCATCTCCTTATCACATATTATTTATATCCTTTCCTATGAAGTGCTTGTGGCAGATAGAAAAGCAGCAAACATCCCTTTATTTCAAAATATATATTTTTAAAAATGCTTGGCAGCAGAGGAGAGAGTGTTGCTTACATAAAAGATTTTTATTGGCTTCTCTTCACTGTGTATGAAGTTTCAGGGGAAGGGAAAAAATCAGGAGGGAAGAAAGGAGGATTTCTTTTTATGGTTTTGTAATATCACAATATAACATCATTACATTATTCATTCTGTAATATCATATTAATGAAACACATTTGGGATACATATTTAAGAGTAGAATTCGTTCCAAAAGTACATTCAAATGTTCCTTTTTAAATAATTAAAAGCTGCCCCAAACATGATGTCAGATTACATTCATGTGTATATATAACATAGTTGCAATTTCTTCAACCATTCGAGCCATATATACTCTAGTTAATAAGTAATACATAAAGCTGAAATATACCTGGGTTGTAACATTCACTTCATTTTACTGCTCAAGTGTCCTGTCAGCTTCATAGCAGTGGAAAATCCCCCTTCCTCTGTTTCTTTCCACACTGCCACTCATTTATTCATAATTCAGGTAGCTCTGGCAAGTCTTGAACCAGCAAGCTCTTCCTGCAGGAAGATACTAATACTAATATTTGTATTGGGAAAATTATTCCCCCAAGCACAAAATACACATCCATAGTGTAATTTGCAAATTGTGTACATGTGGATAAATTGCAAATGAAAAAGATGAGGTCCCTCTTCTCCTGCCTCTTGGAGGTATAAATCACAGCATTCATGGTACATTAGCGCCATCCATAAATGACACTACAGAAGCATATTACATGCTTGGAAATTAGTTTCTCAGTAGTAGTTGTCTTGGGGATAGGTTATTCAGCTCTCTCCGAGAAAAGATAGCATGCACTTCCCCCTTCTCAGACTTCCCATCAGAGAGAGATAAGGATAACATATATCCAAGAAAACGAGAAACTTCCTGGGCCATTCTTCAGTCCCAAGCCTGAAGGGAACATAGGAAGCTGCCTTACACTGAGTCAAAATATTGTTCCATTGAGCTCAGTATTGTCTACACTGACTGGAAGCAACTCCCCATGGTTTCAGATAGTGGTCTCTTCCAACCTTACCTGGAGAGGCCAAGGATTGAACCTGGGACCATCTGTAGGCAAAGCTGATGTTCAACCATGGAACTATGGCTCTTTCCCAAAATTCTGATACTGCTGAAATTTCATCTCTGGACACTTAACTCCCTTTTGCTGCTGCTCACTGCTTCATTCCAGTCCTGTGAGAGTTCCTGTCATAGCTCCTGGCTTTCCTGAACCAGAACAAACTTCCAACTTATCCATAATCCACCTTCACCATATTGCAACACTGCAGTTCAGAAGTTAACTAGAGCAATGAGTAAAATGACCAACTTATCTCTGTCCAAAAGAGGCTGGAGCTGGTGAACTAGCTTAAGCTAGAAAGAGGCACTCCAAACCACTGAGGCCACCTGAGCCTCCACTAAGCATCTGTCTCCCTCTTGAACACCTCTATCTTATGAGGATTCAGCTTCAATTATTGGCCCATATTGGACCCATCACTGCTCCCAAACACCAGTCTGTCAGGCTCTGTTGAAGCTCCTGAAGGAATTTTCCAAACAGTTCTCTGGTATTAATGACATTCTTACAGATATACTGGCAATGCAGGTGTTTTTGTCACTTGTTGCAGATGAAATCTGCTTTATTCAGCAGACAGCTTGTGTGAAACTGTTGCTAGCCTCTTTTTTTCACATCTACACAAATTCACACACTTTTCATTAAAGTGCAAGACAGACAGACATTTTGGTAAACAAGGAGTCAGACTGTAAAAGGATTGTTGCTGTAACAGCCACTTGTCCTCCTTGTCAATATACTGTACTTAACTGGTCTTTTAGAGTTCATCATTATTTTCACTCCAGACAAATTCAATTCCTTTTGCAACATTTTGCATGAAGCGAGTTTTACCTTGATGTTGCTTGAGCAAGCAATTTGCATGAGCAGGATGCTTCACAATGGATTGGGGGGGAAATAGAGATTATAATGCTGAGAGACTCAGAGGCTATCTTGAAAAATATGTGTTCTGGCTGAGGAGGGGGTCATACGCCAATTAAGGATCAGGTTTGCTGTTTTGAGCCTTCAAACAGCATTGATCCTGGATATCCAAGAGGTGAAGGGACGCAGGTGGCGCTGTGGGTTAAAGCCTCAGCGCCTAGGACTTGCCGATCGAAAGGTCGGCGGTTCGAATCCCTGCAGCGGGGTGCGCTCCCGCTGCTCGGTCCCAGCGCCTGCCAACCTAGCAGTTCAAAAGCATGTCAAAGTGCAAGTAGATAAATAGGGACTGCTTACCAGCGGGAAGGTAAACGGCGTTTCCGTGTGCGGTTCTGGCTCAACTACGATGAGGCTTTGTGGTCAGCCAGTAAAATGCCACCCACATATTTCATTTACAGATATAAGATTGTAGTCAATTATGAGTAGGGCTTTTTCTGTGCTGGCCCCTGAATCATGATTTCCCCTCCCTCTGAGAATGTTGGTTCCTCTTACCTCTTTTCAGAGACAAGTGAATCCTTACTGTTCCGCAAAGCACTTGAAAGCTGAAGCTTTGGCTTTTGATCTGATTGCTGTTTATATTTTGTGTTATAGAATACATGTTCTTTTCCTATTGTTTTTGTTTTTATGCAGTCAAACTAATTAGGCATATTTCCATCATACTAATGATCTCATAATGTGAAATGTATTATATCTTATGTCATACCAGTGAGTGCAATGGGTCTTCCCCTACTTTCCCTTGAAATACTTGCACCCCACCAAAATCTACCCCAGAGGTTCTTCAACTTAATGGAGCAGATTTTATGGGCACATGGGGAGTTGCAGAGGGAATGAGATCTAGTAGAAACCCTGTTGTGCAGTTGCAATGACACTGTTGGATGTCACTCAACGTGATGGCCACCACAAAGTACCAATGTGAAAACCAATCATCTTTATTCTTCTGTCCTGGTGTATGATGAGTCAACCCAGAGCTGAGATGGATGTGTGAGAAGGATGTTGGCTCAACTACACCAGTTCCCTGGTCTGTAACTGTATTTCAGATAGATCTGGTTCAGTTCTGAACTGGACTGAACTGTGTATATCAAAATGTGGTCAAGCTTTTACAGTGGAAATGGATTAGACAGTAGTAATACTTTAATTC
This sequence comes from Podarcis cretensis, assembly GCF_951804945.1. Classification (NCBI taxonomy): domain Eukaryota; kingdom Metazoa; phylum Chordata; class Lepidosauria; order Squamata; family Lacertidae; genus Podarcis; species Podarcis cretensis. Next base: position 68,015,136 of record NC_137170.1, on the reverse strand, counting down.
CTGTCTGCGTGGTTTTATTGAGAAATGTGGCACATGGAAATAAACACACTCATTTCTTTTCTTCATCAAGTTGCTCACATTGTGGGCAGCTTCAAGTAGCTGAATTCCGATAGTTATAGCTTTGGAAAGAGTTGGTTATTGAGCAGAAAACATCTACCATCAGCTGCTTTGCTCTTGAGAAACAGAGGCTTTTAGGAAACTGGTGGTGCTTGCAGATCTTTCTGTTTCTTGGTATAGGTTTGATCACTTTTGGTAACTGAGCACAGTGAGATGTGAACACAGATGGAGCTGTGTAGATCAACTCAGCCAATGGAATTGAAAGCAAAATAGAATTAAAAAATGGTTCTGTGTTTTCTATGTATCACTTCTATAGTGTTTTGAAATGAAGATAAATTACTTGCTTTTATTTGCTTTTACTTTTTTTCATTTGTTTAATCTGCCATATGCAACAACACTTGCTTCAAGATTTGGGAATCCAAGCAGGATTTATTTTACCCCTTTCTAATCCAATCCTCTGGATGGTACACAAGGCATTGTCTGCATGCTGATATAATACTTAGATCAACACACTTGGAATTTAGAGAAGCAGAATATAGTTCCAGCAAGGCTACTGGTACACTGGGACGGCCTTCATGCATGTCGCTGTCCTCAGCTCTCCAACAGGAAATGAGAGTTACAAGAATGGAACTCACATTTTTGTGTGTGAGAGAATGAATATTTGGAAGTTCTATGCTCAGAGATACAATCCATGGTAACTGTATCTAAAAGCCTGTCCCCAGCATTCCAGTGATGGTGAAGGGTTCAGGTAGGGGCTAACCCAATGGCAGATGCCACTGTTGCAATGTTGATTTACTACCACAGACAGCCTATGCAGGGAATGGCATAAAGGTTGAAATGCTGGTCACAGGAAGGACTAAGAGCAACCTGAGCCACATCCCAAAGCTAAGTGGGGCACTTATTCTTAAATAAGCAACCTATTTGTCACACAATCAGTGCCCTGTGGTATGCCCATTGTTTCAAACTTAATTCTTTTTTGTTTCTCTGTTCTTCTTCAGTTGCTTGTTGGGTTGTTAAAATTAAGTCCCTAGCTTAGAAGTAACTGGCAGGTATGGTGCCAGTTACAGTTAATTTTTACCTCAGTTTTGTCAGGTCTGGAAGGACAGGACCAAGACTATAGACTCTAAATCCATGTTTACACAACTTTCTGACTTCGATGAGAAAGGAAAATAGGATTGTCTTTGATTTCATTTTAGTCATTAAGCCCCAATTTTGGGCATAAATATGGTTGCTTTTTGGCTTCACAAATAGGATTATTATTATTATTATTATTATTATTATTATTATTATTCAAAAGAGGCCTAATTTCTCTGAGGAGGCAAAGTTGTCCTCCACCTTGACATTTTGCGGCTCGCAGTGACAGAGATCCCACATGATCCTGATCATAGACAAATACATGAACTGCAGAAATTTCTGCCTCCTTTTCCTTTTTGGTTGGAATTTTCCAATATCCCTAGTATGTGTGCACAGGACAGAAAGATTCACTCCCATCCCTTGAACTACAAAAGCATTTCCACCACATACATCACTCGTTGTAATGGAGTAAGATCTGCGAGTCATTCTGCATACTGAAAAGTACTATAAGTGTTATGATAACTAATCACCATTATTATTAGCATTAAAAAAAACGCTCCATGTTAAATTGTTACTTGTTAGGCAATTGCATCATGAGTTACATGGTTACTGGTGTTTAAGGTTCATAAGTAATATTGATCCCTCCACACAAAATTTAAATATTGTTAACATTGATTTAGATTTTGCATGTGTTGAAAAAAATATTCCTTCTGTGCTTTCCCTTCAGCTGTCTGCAGAACCAGAAAACATTTTGTAAACATCCATTTTGCAATAATGAGTCAGGCTGGATTCAACTGGTGATTGTAGGTTTTTTCCAAAACTATTAGGTTCAATCCTTCTGCAGCCAAAAACATTTCTGATGTCATTATTAATTGCCCAGATTTATGCTTTGGAAAGACACAAACCAATGAACATCCCCTTTATTTCACTTTCTCCTTCCTCTCATTATTTCCCTTTAAATAAAGGCGAAGGAAGCGGGGGAAGCCTGACAACCACACTGAAGTCGAATTAAACATCTGTTTGTAAAACAAATCACAATGCCACTGACAGCTGTGGTGGAATGGCAAATGTTCCGCAGCTGTCAGGCTCCTAAATTAACCATGATTTTCATTTACAAACAGCAAATAACTAGGAGATGATGGAGCCCTCTCAGCCTTTGCCTTTTCACTGCTTGCAATGCAGAGGAGTGAAAGATTCATTCGATAATGGATCAGAAAGGACAGATCTTTAAAGGCCAAAGCCTGTTTCCATTAAAATCAACTTAAGACACCCTTCCGTGGGATTGAGTTTATAAATCAGATCTTAGTATTTCATAATTCAGGGAAATTATCTTATTCTTTCACATTGATTCCCTGTTATTTTCCTTCTTCTGGATATTTCAAGACCGAGGCAAGTATCCCATATAGAGTATAAGCCAACCCGAATATAAGCTAAGGCACCTAATTTTACCACAAAAAACTGGGAAAACTTAGTGATTCGAGTATAAGCCAGTTCACCACACCACATACCTGGTGGTGGCGGCAGTGGCGTAGCGTGGGTTGTCAGCACCCAGGGCAAGGCAAGTAATTTGCGCCCCCTAACCCGTGGATTTGTGCCCCCTAACCCGTGGATTTGCGCCCCCTAACCCTAACCCCCAGATGTTGCACCCGGTGCGGCTGGCCCCCCTGCACCCCCCATGCTACGCCACTGGGTGGCGGCAGCAGCGGAGGATGAACAAGCAGCCCAAAAGGGCTGCTTTCGGGCTGCTCATTCCTCCGCCGTCAACAGCGGCAAAGGCGGCAGAGGAGGAAGGAGCAGCCCGAAAGGACGCTCACTCGAGTATAAGCCGAGGGGGGCTTCTTCAGCATAAAAATGTGCTGAAAAAGTCGGTTTATACTTGAGTATATACGGTAATTCTCCAACTCTTGGGATATCCCCCTAACAGCTGGTTTATATGCCAATCTATGGGGCTTGGCATCTCTGTGGTGATGCGCACCCACCCACCCCAGCCAGCCATATCGTGTAACAGAACTCACCATGTGACTTCTGAACAGCATGTTGCTTGTATCCTTGCTCCCAACCCAGTCAGTGATGGCCTTATTGAAAGTAAAGAAACTCACAACTCATGTGATTCATTCTGTTCAATGATATGCCCAGGGATGAGAAACAAGTTACAGTTATGTATTAACCCTATGGTTAATACACTGAAAGTGATACTCTGCAGTAAATTCTTACAATTCATGGGTATGCACCCTAGTGCCCTGCCAAATATTTCTTCATTTTTTCCCCAACCATTCTCCCATCGGTTAATGGGAGGAAAGTAAATTGTAAATTTGAAAATTGCTGAAGGGCAGGTAAAATATTTTGGTAAAATATTAGTTAATGAATGGCCATTTTTTCCTTGTTGTGCCTACCTTACTTTCAAGCTAGCTGGGCGGCGTTTGTGAGCAGTGCTTTCTTTCTAGAAAAAAAGGTACTGATACTCATTGTAAAGTTGTTACAGTAAGAGCCACACTTTTAACCAGTGCTTTTCTTCTAGAAATAAAGGTTGCGGTACTGTGTCCCCTTCAGTGTCCTCAGAAAAAAAGCACTGTTTGTGAGCATCTTTTCTTTCATTCTACAGATCCTGTACTTGGCAGTTTGCATGCTTCAGGCCTCCTGGGTCACTGTACTAGCTGAAAACCCCACCATGTCTTCAGCTGGGCTTTCCTCTAAATGCACAGAAATGTGGGGAGGCTGCCCATTATGTGCCCAATAGCTGTTGCTTAATGTTTTTAAAAAGCAAAGTACTTTCACCTTTGAAAATCATTAGGTGGATGCCAAGAGTGTGGATTTTGATTTTCCTTTAAAAGAAGGGTAAACAAAAGAACTTCCCTTAAAAACAAAATCAGCGAGCATGCCAATCTCAGGCGCTCAGGACCCAACCTCCTCTAGCATTTTATTTAAAGGCCAGGGAGAGACGTCATGAGCTGACTCCTTCATGGGACTTTTTCATATCATGAAGCACAGGCAGCTGAGGAGGCTTCAGAGGGCGGGAGAAAAAATAATGATGAAAAGAAACATACACCACCCTCGGTCACCATACAGTTATACGTAAGCTCAAACCTGCACCCCACTGAACATCGAAAGAAATTCTAAAGTGCTTTGAAATGAGGCAGAAAAATGGAAGCAAACTGTTCACAAATTGGAGACAGGTTTTCCCACAGCACTAATTCAATCATCTTCATATCATCCCTGTCTAAACAGTTAAAATCTGTTAAATTAACTCGGGGGAGGGGGGACTGCAAACATGTAACAATAAATCACAAATGAAAGAAAAGTAGGGTGACATCCCCACTTTTTGTGATAAATTTCTCAGGTTATTCTCCCTCAACATACATGGATATGTTGGTGTTTTAAATGTATCTAATTAATATATAGATACATTAATTAATTAATAATATTGTACATAATCTGTATAATATAAACAACTGAATCATATTATGTATGTTGCAAAACTGGAAACAGATGTCATAAAAACTTTAACATCCCAGTTCCTTGAAATAACATTTTCCAACTTAAATCATTAGTAACTTTCCTCCAGAGATGAACAACCCCTGTCGCTGATTTCAATATACTTGATGTGTGTACTTTATCATACAGTAATTGTCTTCTCTTCCACACACATAATTTATGGTAATTTATCAGTGGGAACAGTAGTATAAACAGCTAGAATTTGAATGAGATGACTCTTAGTGTTGTTGGCAGCTAGGTTTATTTTTTGGTACAGAGATTCTGAACAGCTGTGTTCCAAAATTGCAGCAACTTGCATGTGAAATCATAATTACACAGATGTCACTATAATGAAGCACAGGATTTAGGGATAGGAGGAGGTCCATCTTGGGATATATTTATGTGACTGACACTTGTGATACTGAACTTCAGTAAGGCTTTAGACAAAATCCCCCATAATCTTCTTGCAGAGAAGCTGGTAAAATGTGGATTCGATGAGGCAACTCTTAGGTGGATTTGACTGACCGAACCCAAAGAGTGTTCACAAATGATTCTTCATCAACCTGGAATAAGGTGACAATTGGAATGCCACAAGGATCTGTCCTGGGCTCATTGTTGTTCCGTATCTTTATAAACAACTTGGATGCCCATTCAATTTGCAGATGACACCAAACTGGGAGGGGTAGCTAATGCCACAAATGACAGAATTGTGATTAATGGACACACTCGGGAAGTGGTGGACTCTCCTTCCTTGGAGATTTTTAAAGCAGTGGTTGGATGGCCATCTGTCATAGATGATTTAGCTGAGATTCCTGCGTTGCAGGGGGTTGACTAGATGACCCTCAGGGTCTCTTTCAACTCTAACACTTCTATGATTCTATGAAGAATCTGCCATGTTTCAGAAGTGGCTGAAATGCACACATTATACACACGGATACCAGCAGTTTTTTAACAGGATTATTAAGGAGCATAAAGGATATCTGCAAAATCATTAGATCAGGGGTGGGGAACCTAATTGCATCAGTTTACTTTCTATGCCCTCCGCAGGGCTGGCCCAATACCGTTTACCACTTGAGGCAAAACGGAAAATGGTGCTGCCTCTGCCTACCTTAGATGACTCAAGGTGAAGCCCCAGCAAGCTGAAGTGGTGAGAGAGAAACAAGGAGACCAGAGAGGAAAAGGCAGCAGGAGGGGGACCATCTCCTCCCCAGGGGGTGACTGGGATGGCAGCAGCAGCAGCTCCTATCCTCACCTTTGAGGAGTGGCAAAGGTGCATGAGGATTCCCCTTTCTTTCCAGTTCTGTTGCCCCTTCCAGCTGTCCTGCCTTCTGAGGGGACAGCCTCAGCAAGGTTAATGGGCAGGCATCATACCTATCAGTTCTGGGTTATGGAATGCTGCACCTGTGAAGTGGTTGTCATGGAATTTTACTCAATAGAATTCAATAGTTCCAGAGTAGATTCCAATGTATAGTTAGAGTAAAAACTTAAACACGTTGCAGGATTCCCAAAAAACAGAACAGATACAATTAAATTTCATCCAGCAGAGTTTTACTGCTACTGAAGGCAAATGAGCATAATGGTCACAAATCCAATACATTCAGGATTAGCACTGTCCATAATAAATCCAGTTGCAGCAGACTTAGCTTATACTCACAATAACTTACAATTAGTCTAAACCTTAACGCTATAGCATACTATGTACAGAATACCACACCAGAAGGAAAAAGAGATAGAAAGAGAAAGTGAAACCCAGGCTCCTTCTGGCCTTACTGTACTTTGATCGTTAGTATGACTTTGACAGAAGAGATAACAGAACCAGTTTAAGACAGCTGTACTCAGCTTCTCTGAAGGAATAACCCAAACATCATGAACCTTCTTCTTGTTTCTTTCACACAGTGAAGCTTCCAGAACCCACTTGAATTAATTAGAAAAGGAAAGATTTCTACACATCAGATCAATGCTTTCTGCACTGAGAAATGCAAACTGACAGTGCTTTGGTTAAAATCTCCACATATCAGATGGAAGATCTTGTCTATGTAAACTACTGCATAGATTCTATGGGGGGTGGGGGGTGGGATGCTGGATAAAGTTATTTTCAAAATGTGGTAGCTAGTAAAAGAGTGATCCTTGAGATGTAAACTAGCCCAAATCAAAAGAAAGGAATATATAGAATCTCTTACATTTAAAATGCCAGAGATCCTTAGGACTCCAGAAGATGTGCTTTTCACATCCATAGACCCTTCAGGTAAAAGGAAGCTTCAAAATGAAGTATAATCTTTGGGGTCCACAATTCAAACTCACAAAACAGGGGCTCCAAAAATCTTCAAGGTACTAACTCCTAATGTCTGGATTATGTTATGCTAACACCAAAGCTAGTTTTCCAGCTGTACAATTTTCCAAACGAATGGTTTTTTAAAAAACAACAACAACATGTAAATTATGTTCTAAATCTGCCAAATCTCTAATTTGGCAGACTTTATGTCCTTTTCAAGTTGCTCAAACCCTCTAGTGGCTGCTCACATCGAAAAAGAACCATATGAATAAACCATAAGGGGAATGATTTATGCTTAAAAATAACAAATTCCATGCTTTGTCTTAAAAAGAATAAAACATTTCCCTTGCCAGTTCTGCTTGAACACAGTTTCTACCACAAGAAGCTCCCCCCGTCCACACACAAAAAACATATTGTGATGAAGTTATTTGACAGTGTTGCTGCTAGCCAAACAACAAATGCAACCCAGGTCACATATTTCATGGGCAGTCTGGACTCAACAGATACAAATAGGAGAAGGAAAGTCAACTGTTGCGAAGTTTCCAACCATTCTGCAAATTTGGCTTATTGTAATGCTCGCATAATCTTGCCTTTCTTTCAGCCTGAAGCTAACATTCAGTTTTCAAATAACTTCTAAGTTTCAGTAGAAGAATTTCACTGGGGATAGGAGCACTCAGAGTTGACGTGAGTTGGTTCCATAGCTGAGGGTACAACATCTCCTTTGCATGCAGAAGATCCCAGGTTCAGTTCCTAGCATCTGCAAAGCAGGGCTGGGAAACACACCTGTCTGAAGCATTGGACAGGTGCTACTCATCAGTATAGATGGTTGTTGTTTAGTCGTGTCCGACTCTTCATGACCCCATGGACCAGAGCACACCAGGCACTCCTGTCTTCCACTGCCTCCCGCAGTTTGGTCAAACTCATGTTCGTAGCTTTGAGAACACTGTCCAACAATCTCGTCCTCTGTTGTCCCCTTCTCCTTGAACCCTCAATCTTTCCCAACATCAGGGTTTTTTCCAGGGAGGCTTCTCTTCTCATGAGGTGGCCAAAGTATTGGAGCCTCAGCTTCTGAATCTGTCCTTCCAGTGAGCACTCAGGGCTGATTTCCTTAAGAATGGATAGGTTTGATCTTCTTGCAGTCCATGGGACTCTCAAGCGTCTCCTCCAGCACCATAATTCAAAAGCATCAGTTCTTCGGCGATCAGCCTTCTTTTATGGTCCAGCTCTCACTTCCATACGTCACTACTGGGGAAACCATAGCTTCAACTATATGGACCTTGTCAGCAAGGTGATGTCTTTGCTGAGCTCAATAGAGGAATATTGTGACTTGGCATAAGGCAGATTCCTATGTTCTTACCTTTTTCTGGCCTATCATTGCTTTCAGCTTCCCAACCTGTAAGGAGGACTGTCTCCCAAAAAGGGGATGGAGAATGAACACATTCCCAACAGCAATGTATCCTTTGAACAGGACATACACCCTGAATGGTCATGTACTTTCTGACATATGCAAGGCCTCCAAAATAAAAACAGCTAATAGTGCAAACACTTGTTGAGTGCTTAAGGTAGCAGAATTCCACCCTACGCCTTTCAGAAACAACTGCTTTCATAGCAGGATTTTGGGTGGGACGTTTTGAGTGCTTCGGGTTTTTTTATGGTAGCATTGTAGCTTTCACAGATGTGACAATAGCTGAGAAAATGGTGTCCAACATTTGTATGCATTTATGTGGGTGGGCGGAGGCGACAGGAGAGTGGAAGGGGGCGGGGAGGCTTTCTGTAAACCCTATAATTTAGATGTGCACAAAGCTTTACATCCTGGTAGGAAAAAAAATATACATGGTGTTAAGTTTGTGCCAAAAGCAAAAATGATAATTGCTATGTACTGCGCTGCCCCCGCACAACAGTTTAGCACTGTATTATATTGCTAATCATTCTCACTAACAAGTTGCAATGAAGGAAGCTGCTTCCGTTCAACAGGCTTCAGTCTTTTGACTTATACTCAAGAAAACTCATCCGGTTCTCTTTTGACTCAAATTTTTAAATTTTATGCGGCAGCTTTATGTTTCTTCACATTTGTATTACACAGGATGTTGAAAGATTACGACGTTGCCAACCTGCCCCACCGTAAGAAACTCCTCCCAGTATTGTGATCCTAGCTTTTGTGGGACTCTGTAGACAACTGATGAAAAATAAATTTCAACAATTAGCGTGAATTGAATTTCAAAGCAAATCTGCAGACTTTTCTTCAGGTGATTGGCCAATTTTAATGTACCACTAGGCTTCTGCAAGAACAATATGAGGAATTTAGGTAAGTGCCTTACATCAAGTCAGACCACCAGTCCATCTATTTCAGGACTGTCAACTCCAGGATTTTAGGATTTTCCAGCCTACCTGGAGATGCCAGAGACTACCGAGCTACGTATTCATGCTGTGTTCTATGCACCCAGCATATCTAACTGACACTGAGTTGCTTCATAGGCTAGAACAACAGGGATCCATAGCCAGAGTGGATGTTTGTGCTGGTGTGCTAACATTGCACAGTGGACCTAGTTTAAAAGGGAAGCTGCGCATGTATAACAGCAGGTGCATAATGCCTTTTTGATTGTTTTGCAGCAAGTCTAAACTGGGCTTGGGGAATTTTGAGGGAAGCAAAAAAAGAAAGAAGAAAGAAATTTGAGATTTCTTAAGCGCAAGTGGTTTCGTGTGCAATTTATTTATTTGAAAGAAATTCAAAGTGGCTAACTATTTTAAAAAAAGAAGTTATAAAACAGAAATCATTTCACAACTCAACCAAATCATAAAGCAAAATATTAGCATACCAGAAGAATCTGCATAACAGCCATCAAAATTAAACATAAAAATATCAGCCAGTGAGGCACTTCCCCAACTTTACAATTCTATGAATTTCCCCCACTCTGTAGGAAGTCTGGAGAAGCCCTTGCACTATGTACGTAAAAAGGGTTTCCATTTCTGCAGTGAATGCACTTCTCCCAGTTTGTGCCTCCAATTATTTGCACATCTAACCACCAACATATATATATTCTGACCATCACACCAGGAAGAAATAATGTGCAATTAGTGCTGAAGATGTTAAAAGTGGTGCAGCCAGCATTCTTGTGCAGCTGAAATGTTGGCATGCAAGCACTGGCTTTTCAAGACAATGCAATGCCCATCCATTTTACATGTGTGGAAATTGATTGGAAAAGCAGGCTGTGTCAGTCATTCTGTGGGCTTCCTGTGGGTATCCAAAAATGTAGGGGGGAAATACAGAGAACTGTGAAAACAAAGAGGCACTGCCTCAGGCATTGGTGACCAACATCACAGAGACCAAACTAAGTCTCCCCCCACAAACACCAGTGGTGTTACAGACAGTGGCCCTTCTGTCTTCTCCCTTAAGAGCAATTGATAACCCATGTCTATGTCCAGAATATAAAGCACATGCATCTTTCTATAAGCACATGATGCTGCTGTTACTTGTTGGGGGAGGTTTTGAAATTTACTGCTGCATTTTGATGGTATAAGGCTTTGATCAGAGCTGTTGGCTGCTGTTTTATATTGGGCTTTTATTGCAGAGTGTTTTAATTTTGTTAATAGCTTTTAAAATTGTTGTTACCCACCCTGGGATTATCAAAGTGGTGAAGGGCAGGATATAAATAATAAATAAAATAAAGGAAACAATATATTGCCTCCAGGCCATTGCCTTTAAAATGACACTTTGTGGAAACCTCACTGCAAATCAGTTGAACAGTTTTAGGGCCTTTCACATAACCACTGAAAATTACAGAGGATAGGGAGGGGGAGCCAGAGACACTGATCTGATTTTCATGTTATGGTAACCCAAACTATAGCTTACCAAGAGCACACGAGTGTGCTGGTTCCCAGAAAGCAGCTTACACCCACTTTGCTCCCACCGCCAACCCAGTGCTTTTAGATCAGGGCTCCATGACAACTAAGCCAAGGTTTGGTTTAGTGTGTCATCTGAACATGGGATTGTGGTGAAGTTCTTGCCTCCTTAACCATCATCTACCAAGGCAAGAACAACATTAACTGATAAATCACTGATCATGGATGGCATCCACCTGAGATGTTATGTGGGTGAATGCCACCAATGTTGACTATTCTAAGTGAGAAAACATCCCTCTGCCTGGAATAGGGAACACAACGTCAGTTTTTGGGACTGTCTCCCCTTTCCTAAATTTTATTCTGCTCCCAAGGAAGAGCTATAGCTCACAATATGTAAAGTAACTAATTACACAATAAATAGCTGATATTATCTGTGGTTGTCCATTCCCCCGTCCCTATCTAACTTTTTTTCAAGACCTGTAAATGCTTTGTGAACCACCTCTTGTCCATCATTGAAGATCTGCTCACAATTGGTAGTCTGGTAGTCTGGTGTGTTCTGCCTCTGATCATGCTATCCAGTTGCCAATGGAAGTAAAGGGAAGAGACTTTCCTAAAGATGACCTGTACCATGAGAGTCTTGCAAGGGGAGTCTCCCATACTGCTGACTGGCAAGCAGGCCTGGTTCAACGATACCCTCACCCTAGCAATTGACCTTCCTGTGGTAATTTTCTCATACCTAGAACCCCTTGCATGAGTCAGGGCCGTCATGAAGTGAGTCTCTCTGTTCCTATGGTCAACTACCAATGGTGTGAAGAGTAGACAGCAAAGTCCAATATGTTATGGCTCCAACTCACTTAGTTCAACTAAGTGATATGTTTGGGGCTGATGGTAATTGAAGAAAACTCTCCCTGTGGGTGCTGATCCCTGTGATGGGTGTAACATATAGCCTAGTTATGTTATGGGAGTGTATGACAGAGACAAGAGAGCTGATAGTAGGTATCCCATGCTGCAATTCTGCCCAGTAACTGACTAGGGCTCAGAGAGGCTTCTGTTACTTAGCCCCAGCCATTTGGTAACAACTGGAATACATGCTGCCAAGATCTTTCCTGTGGTTGCACTAAGAACAAGCAATTTCATCAACGCTGCAAACTCTTCAGCGGGTTTAAAAATCTTGGTCATTTGAATCTGTATTGTGTCTTTAGGGTGTGCCAGCTACCTTGAGTGGCAATGACAAAAAATACATAATTTAAGAAATAAAAGACAAATCTGATGTTATACACACACATTTACACACACCGCCATGCTGTTGGCTCATATAAGTGAGACATGAAAAAGCACCACAACTTAATAAAGTACACTATATTCAGCAAGGTTTCAACAAAATGTTTGAACCATAAACTGACTTACTTCAAAATCACACAGCCCGTGCCCAAAGGAGGCGCCGTCCAAAAGACCTGAATGCGGGTCCTTCTCCTCGGTGTACTCTCAGTAACAGCCACAGGGCAATTACTCATGAACTGTGTCTCTTCTTCATCTATAATCTAAAGAAACATAACAAAAATATATTTCATTACAATCATCCACATCATAGTGTCTGAAAAGGCTGGATGCTATACAAAAATATACCATATGTATATATGATATAATGATTAGGAATGGGCCATATTAGCTACTAAAAAAAATCTTGGTATAACCTCATCCCTTGAAATTCCAGGAGTTGGTTTTCTTTTAAATTCAGGAGAGCCACAGAAAATCCAGCATGTGGGTTGGGGAACTCTGCAAAGACTCTAGGCCTTGACATAAGTTAAATGAGCTATGTTAACCCTGGGTGGAATCCAAGTGATGTCACTGTGTTCACATGATGGCTTTGATCCAGTGACCACATCTGCTGATAGAAGAAGACAAAAAGTGGGACCTGCAAGGATCAGAGAAATCAGAAAAAACTTTCCCTTCCTCTTAAGAACCTAAGAAGAGCCCACTGGATCATGCCAAAGTCACATCTATTCCAGCATCTTGCTCACACGCTGGCCAACCAAATGTCCATGGGAAGCCCACAAACAGACCTGGAGGACAGCAGCAGTCTCCCCACCTGCAATTTCCAGCCACTTGTATTTTAGAGGCATACCACTCCAACAGTAGAAGTAGAACACAGCTATCAGTGGGCATGTTCACTGGAATAAAATCTGTTCTGTGAATGCAAAGGCACAAGTAGCATTCCACCTCCTGAGGCCAGCATATAGGGCCTGACTTTGGGGATTCCCAGGATTTTAGAATGATGTGCTCTTTCTGATCCATGACCAGCCTTTGGGTAACTCCCCATCCCAACTGAGAAAGAATCAAATCAAAGTGACCCACTCCCCTTTTTATACCAGTGATACTCCAGTGGAAAATACCTTAAATCTACTGCAATTTTGGGGGGAGATAGGACAAAAAATGGTTTTCTACACTTATGCAAGTATACATTTATGTGAAACACAAATAATAAATAGAACTAGGTTTATTTTCTCCTATATGTTGATTTAGACAGGATAGTTGTTTTGTTTATATCACAGGTTATTTTCAAATATCAGCTGTGCTAGGCAAAAGAAGAGAAAATAAAACCAAGTAAGGAGAAAGGGGGGGGGAGAAACAATCACCACCTATATAAATAGTAGGTACAGAAAAGCTGGTCTTTAATGTGCCATTGATTTAAGGCTAAGTTCACCTTGATAATTACAGGAAGAAAATAATAAAGCATATATTGCTTCCGCTATTATGTGGCAAGAATAGTAGCATGGCAGAGGAGTAATGTTTCATCAAACTGCACCATAAAATTCTGCTAAATTCAAGGTCTTATAATAGCACCAATAAGATATAAATCATATTATCATCCCTCTTGGCACCCTTGGCTTCCAGATATCAGTGTCTGGGTCAAGGTGTATAAATCCTCCTTCATTCTTAAGGCTGAATGGAGGGGAAACAAGAGGGAGAAGTCAGCTTACATTCACCATGAATACAAGATCTAACAAAGATTTTCAGCTTCTGAAACTCTGGGACTATAGAAAGTAGTTTCTACACATTTCTTCAATACACCTGTGCTGTCTGAAGTGCACTTGTCTTTATTTGCCTATTGGTTCTAATATTTATATCCCACTGTTGGACATGGATTTCAAGGTGACTAACAATCAACATCAATCAAACCATTTTATGTTTATTTTACAATAAAGACAGCAATAATAATACAGCAAGAAGCAATTAAAAGCAATGAAAATCAGATGAGTAAGAGCAATACAACAAAGGTAGAAACAAAAGAGCCCAGCACACATCTTGAAAAAATGAAAACGAAAACTGTAGAAAAGCCCAAGAGAACAGGATGGATCCTGCACATCACCTAAAATATAGCAATGGAGGTGTCAAATCTATGGCACCCTTGCGCTTAGGGATGGAGGGCCATATTTTGGATGCCACCTCTGAGAAGGCCCATCCTCTCCCTAATCCAGCGATTCTCAACCTGTGGGTTCTCAGATGTTGTTGTACTACAACTCCCATCATCTCTGAGCTCTGGCTTTGCTAGCTAGGGATGATAGGAGTTGTAGTCCAACAATATCTGAGGACCCACAGGTTAAGAACCTAATCTCTGATAATGGGGCTACATGGGGAACCGATTGCCAGTCAAGGCCATGCTGCAAAAGGTCATTCTTCAGTTAACCCCATCCCAGGCCATTTGGAGCTAGCTGTGTTATGGGTTGTGTTATGAAAGTGAAATTAATCCCAGCGTTTGGCAACAAGGGTCTTTCACCATCCCTCATCATTGTTCACGTCCATTATATATATATATAGTGGTACCTCGGTTTAAAAACAGTCCTGTTTATGAACAATTTGGTTTACGAACTCCACAAAACCAGAAGTAGTGTCCTGGTTTGCGAACTTTACCTCGGTCTAAGAACGGAATCCAAATGATCGAAGGGCACTGGCAGTGGGAGGTCTCATTAAGGAAAGCACGTCTCAGTTTAAGAATGGTTTCAGTTTAAGAATGGACTTCTGGAACAGATTAAGTTCGTAAACTGAGGTACCACTGTTTGCTTCCATAGCATGAAGAAACTTTATTCTGGAAACAACCTAAATGGAATCTGGGAAGTCACACGGCCTTCGTTTCCATCTGCAGAATGGGGATAATAATGATCTGTCTTGAAGAGTTGTCATAAAGACTACTGAGATAAAATGGGAAATATTATTGCACTTCCCACTGCCAACAACAGCCATGGTGTGTGTGCGTATGCATGTATTTTTGTACAGAACAGCTGCCTTGGATTACAAATAAAACGGATACTTTTTCTTTATGTTGATGGGCACAGATGTAGTTTTGAGCTTCACAGATTTACTCTTCAGGAAGAATAAGACAGCCCAAGAGACTAATAAACCATCTATTTTGGCTGTTGTAGAAACACATACTCAGTCTCTGCACGGCAAACTTCTTTTGGAAAATCTCATGGTTTACATTGAAGTGCTTGCAGGAACAAAAAGGCCACATGTTCAAATTAATGGAATGACCCCCAGAACATTTTTAAAAGGCTCCTGTGCAGTCTCATGCACTAACTTTATGCCTCTTAAATATCACATGACTGGAAGGAAATACATTCCTGGTAGCTTCATCCCATTTTCTTTTGCCCTTTGTGTTCTGTATAAAAAGGACTGGGATGATGAGTTCCTGCCTCTCAATGCTCACTGCCTCCCAGAGGAGGAAAAATGTTTTCTTTACGCATTTTCTCAAGTTATTTTAAGATGCAATGCTGGATTATGAAAGTCTGAAACAGAGTCAATGTTTTGCTTAATGGACAGGTGCTTGTCCACTCAAAATTTATTTTAGAGTGCTTTGAAGAAGGTTGAGATTCCATACTGATTCTTACAAGAAATTGTTTCAGTTACAGATAGGTAGCCATGTTGGTCTGCCATAGTCAAAACAAAATAAAAAAATTCCTTCCAGTAGCACCTTAAAGACCAACTAAGTTAGTTTTTGGTATGAGCTTTCGTGTGCATGCACACTTCTTCAGATACACTGAAACAGAAGTCACCAGACAGGGGTATTACTCAGAAGGGTGGTGGGATTGGGTGATGGGCAGATAGCTGTGATGAGCCTGTCACTATCACTATCACTATCACTATCACTATCACTATCACTATCACTATCACTATCACTATCACTATCACTATCACTACCACAGCTATCTGCCAATCACCCAATCCCACCACCCTTCTGAGTAATACCCCTCCCCACCTTCTCACTATATAGAAGGGTCTGGTGACTTCTGTTTCAGTGTATCTGAAGAAGTGTGCATGCACACGAAAGCTCATACCAAGAACTAACTTATTTTGTTTTAAGAAATTGATTGTTTTGCTTTTTCTCCCTCTTGCTGAAAGGGGATTTGTGAATGACAGAGTCCACTTACAGAACTGTGACTTTAGATTCCAAAAAGTTCCCAACTTGTACTGACTTTTAAAACTCAGATATCAATGAAGACACACACACACAGAGAGAGAGAGAGAGAGACCCTATACAGTATTTCATGTCAAAGAGAAACACATATTCAGGCAAGGTAACACTAAAAGCATTTCAAATTATTATGTACCTAATGTAGTTTTATGAATTCTGTGGTAGTTCTGTATCTGCTTTAGATGCCCATACTTATTTAATACATAGTCTCATTATGTAAAGTATGGTAATTCAGATTTTGATTACCCATAATCACTGTCTATTTCCTTTGTAACTACACATAAATGTATCCAGCATTCTTATTTAACAGAGCATCTGATTGCCCAAGCATTATGGAAAATGTTATTAATTGTATATTCAAGGTGTAATTTTATATACAAGGAATTATTTCATCATTTTGCCATTAGAGTTACTTTTCTCAGCCTGAGCTATTGCAGTGTGGTACAGCAATTTGAACATCCTGAGACAATGTATGGTATGTTTAATGCACAAAAAGGCTAAGTCAGTAAGGGAAAGGTTGCTCACCTGATTTTGGGGGAGCCCCCTTTCCCTCACAGCCCACCCCATTCAGGAAAGTCCTCCAAACCTGAGGGGAGCCTTTTCCATGGGCTGCTGGGGCTGCCAGGGAGAGAAGGAAGCAGGAAAGTCAACTTTTGTTGCTGTCATTTTGTGCACATTTCTCTGGATTAAACCTACTAATTGTTAGTGTTTTCAGAACTCATAGGGTTAAAGAGTTCTGTGTGACGTCCCTCAATTCCTGTTGTGTGATTCAGAAAAAGGGAGGAGTCGTTCCTCACTGTTCCGTCTCTGCTTCCGAGGGAGACGGTGGCCATGGCTGCTAGCAGCCCAGGAGAATCTGAGAAATGCTGAGAAACGCTGAGCTGTAAATATTCTGCTGTAATAAAAGACTGATAAATATGCACACAAGAGCTTGGTGTGTTTGGATCTTATACACTGAGAAGCAACAGTTTTCCACTGTGTTTTTACTCTGCAAGGCGAAACCGGAGAGACGCAGGTCGGCGCAGCTTGGCTGAGGAGCGTGCCGGACCGCTATAAACTGCAGCTAATTGGGGTCGTAAACCAATTAAGCTTAATTTTCTAACACTAATTAGATGCCTTTTGTGTTTTAATCTTGTATTTTTATGCTGCAAAACATCCTGAGATCTTTGGATGAAGGGTGGTAAAAAAATTTAAAATAATAATAATAATAATAATAATAATACTTTGTTCTTCTTCTTGTTGTTGTTGTTAAAAAAATAGATCAGGGTCCCCAACCCACAACTCTGGAGGTCTAAAGGAACTGTTATGGGCACCACAAAATACTTATTTTACAGAAGAAAATTTGGTCAGGCCCTTCCAAATGCCAAGCAAAAAAACCTGTATGTACTCCCTGCAAACAAATGAAACATGGACTAAAAAGAGTCCAGCTCCCTCCCAAAAAAAATATAGCAGCAACAACAACAATTTGATTACTTATGCTTTGTCCATCTGGCTGGGTTGCCACTCTGAGTGGCTTACAACACATATGAAAACGTAATAAAATGTCAAACATTAGAAACTTCCCTATAAAGGGATGCCTTCAGATGTCTTCTAAAAGTTGTGTAGTTCTTTATCTCCTTGACATCTGATGGGAGAGCATCCTGGTTCCCCACTTTTCACAGTGAGGGAACCGCCAAAAGGCCCTCGGAGCTGCAGCTCAGAGTCCAGGCTCCTTCAGGTATACAGGGCTGAGGTCATTTGAAGCTTTAAATGTCAGCACCAACATTTGTGCTCGGAAACATACTGGGAGCCAGTGTAGATCCTTTAGGACTGGTATTCTATGGTCCCAGTGGCCACTCCCCACCAACCAACCACCCTACAGACAACCACCACAAAATGCAAACATTCAATTTCTAAAATATTAATAAAAATAGGGAGGGGGGCTTAGCAGGTGCCAGGGTGTGTGGGTCTGAGGGTGCCAGTCATGACCATTGCACTATATAAACAAGCATATAAAATACCACCACCCTCTTTCAAAGGGACTGCTCACAATATTTTTTTTCATCAAAGCTACAGGTGGACAATGGAATGGGAAGACAAAGATAGAGATTTAAAAGTGCAGACACAAACACAGTAAATGCATGAGTTTCTTAGGGGGTTGAAATAATGATTCAAACAACCTTGGGAATGGAGTAAGCTGGGGAAAGATATTTAACAAGATCATAAACATACAATTTAGTCAGAATCCTGCACTGCTGAACATAAAATTTTGATATGGTTTTTCATTTTTCTTTTAGTACAATCAGCTTGCCTAGAGTGTTTAGTTTTGCAGATTGCAGCAGGAAATATCCATCTACAAGATTTATGCTGATTCCCCTTGGCTCCGATCTAAACTTTCACGCTTACTTGTAGCTCTTATGCAGCAGTTACAAACAACAGGTTTAAGCTGCAAGCATGAAGAAACTGGCCAGAGCAATGGTCTGGATCATCATGGGACATCATGAGAAGTACTCAAACTCAGAACTCATATAAATATAATGCCTGCTCAAAGGACTGTCAGGTGATACAGCTTTTGTTAGGCACTTCACTTCTTGTAAGGAGATGATAGATAGATGATGATGATGATGATGATAGATGATAGATAGATAGATAGATGATAGATAGATAGATAGATAGATAGATAGATAGATAGATAGATATAGATAGATAGATAGATGATAGATAGATAGATAGATAGATGAGGATAGATAGATAGATAGATGATTGATGATAGATAGATAGATAGATAGATAGATAGATGATAGATAGATAGATAGATAGATAGATAGATGATAGATAGATAGATGATAGATAGATGATAGATAGATAGATAGATAGATAGATAGATAGATAGATAGATGATAGATGATAGATAGATAGATAGATAGATAGATAGATAGATAGATAGATAGATAGATGATAGATAGATAGATAGATAGATATAGATGATATAGATATAGATATAGATATATACAGTGGTACCTTGGGTTAAGTACTTAATTCGTTCCAGAGGTCTGTTCTTAACCTGAAACTGTTCTTAACCTGAGGTACCACTTTAGCTAATGGGGCCTCCCACTGCTGCCACGCCGCCGGAGCACGATTTCTGTTCTCATCCTGAAGCAAAGTTCTTAACCTGAAGTACTATTTCTGGGTTAGCGGAGTGTGTAACCTGAAGCATATGTAATCCGAGGTACCACTGTATCTGTATATATATTCTGAAGGTTCTTCCTCTCCATTGAAATGATGCTTGTTGACTTAAATCAATTGAAACTTGAGCCTGCTCATTAAACTAGGGATTACCAGTGTGGCATATGCAGGTGCAAGGTTGCCTTTTAGTTTGCCTATGATGGCATCCACAAAAGCCCTCAATAAATATCTCCCCAAGAATCCATAAGGCATGAGAGGATGTTCTCTCTTCCTGCTCAGTTCCTATTTTCAATACAGTCGTACCTTGGTTTTCAAACAGCTTAGTTCTCAAACATTTTGGCTCCCGAACGTCGCAAACCCAGAAGTGAGTGTTCCGGGTTGTGAACTATTTTTTGAAGCCGAACGTCTGATGGGGCTTCCGCAGCTTCCAATTGGCTGCAGGAGCTTCCTGCAGCCTATCTGAAGCTGCGCTTGGATTTCCAAACTTTTTGGAAGTCGAACGGACTTCCAGAGCGGATTCCTTTAGACTTCCAAGGTACGGCTGTATCTTGGCCTATCCTACATTGGGCATACTCTCTTAAACATGCCCAATTTTCAATTGATGCTGGGATTGAATACCATTCTGCACAGAAAAGAGGGGCAAAGAGCTTCTCTCTGTGAGCAACCTTGGTGGTGGCTGATGTAGGTTGCCTTTCCCCTCCAGTGATGGGAGGAGCTGGCTGATGGGGGAGCATTTCTCCACTGTTATGTGATCCTCAGGAATGTCTGCTTGCTTGCCCAATTCCATTGCCAGTTCCATGGCTCTTCAAAAGGAAAGCCAAGGGGGTGAGGGCAGACTTTGGCCCCCTGAGCAAGGACAAAGTGCTCTTTTGGCAGGTTACAAGCAGCGAGAGATGCTTTGGGTACCAATGCCCCTTCAAAAGGAATACTCATCTAAGGGAGTTTCACCCTTTATCTACCCGTACGTCATTCTTGTGCTGGGAAAAATATATATTACTTTCTCCAGGCTTTGGGAAAAATAATTTGGATTTGGATTTAAATCTGCTGATGGAATGCTTTAAAAATTATGTCTTTTTACTTCTACTGTTTTAATTAATGTTGATTGCTTTAATTGGTTTTATTGTTAACTGCCGGAAAGTATTACCTCTTAAGGGCAAGACACAGGCATATTTAAATAAAGAAATAACAGTAAATACATAGTCCCAAAGCCTTTCTCATTGCAATCATGCAGTATGGCACGTTATGCAAGGCACAGTTATATAAAAAAAAAGGAGAGAAGAAAAAGCTAGAGAAAATTTAAATTCTTCGACTTCCGGGTCAGCGCCATCGGTAGATGGCGGAGTTCCTCCGACCAGAGGAACGGGCTCCGTGAAAATTGGGTCTTCCCGCTGCAGCGAAGTCGGGGACCCGCTAGAAATCCCAGGCGGAGAAGCCTGGGAACGTGGGGTTCGGCAGAGCACCAAGAGCGCCTCCCCCACTCGCGGGGAAACCCCTCTTTGGGGCTCCGGAGCGGAGTGGGGTGAGCAGCGCAGTGCTGCGAACCGATTGCTACTTTCACGGAGGGAAGCCGCACAGCCATCACCGGAGAGCGCTGACTTTTTCCTGATGACAATTGGACTCTAAACAAGTACCCGTGAGTAAAAACGGAAGATTTGATTAAGAAATTTATGAATTAGGCAACGAAGCGGGAAGGTCTAAACAGGAAGTCCGCCTTCCGCTTTTTGTAAATAGACTGAAGCAAAGACCTTGCAAGCTAAATAGCCTGGAAAGCTGATTTAAAGATTGAAATTTCCTGCATTTACAACCAATAAAACCCCCTTGAAAGCAGGAGAAAAGGGGGGGGGGGAATTTGATCGTCTAAGCCTGCAGAGAGAGAGTAAAGGAATATAAGTTTCCACCGTCCTAAACCTGGGGACGGGGTGTCAGGACAGAAATTGTTGGAGATGTCCATTGATTGAAAGCGGAACATCTTGACAGATAGTAAAAAAGAAAAGAAAAACAAATTAACTTCAACGCTGCTTTCTGCATTTTTGTACTTTAAGGAAACAAAGTATTTGAAAATCGAAAGTAAATTTCCCTTTGTTGGATACAGTTTAAAGATGGTCGTAAATAGAAATTGTGTCCCCTAGAGGGAGCTTGTCAGTTTGTTGCTGCAGTTTACAAGGAAACTTTACAGTTTTGAGAATCAGACCGTGGGACCAGTTACTTGACCTTGAACAGAAATGTGCTGGGAGGAAGCTCTGGTGTCCGCCCTTGGCAAAACAAATGCTATGCTGAAGCAGTTGCACGAGAAAATGACCTTGATGAATGAAAAGTTGGACTGTATGACTGCTGTAGCCAGTGAATATGAACTAACAGGAAACAAAGATAAAGAAATCCTACAGCAACCAACTCAGGAAACTGGCTTGACAGGGCAAGATTGCACCTCAAATGATACAAATAGGGAGATCCAAAGTCCTGCATGACCAAAAGCCGCAGTATTGGAAGATTGAACTTGGAGTGTGTTTGGAAGTGTCTGGAGTCAAGGAAGCTCTTAGCCCTGGTGGGACTGTGAAACAACTTGACAACTATTTTTGGAATAACTATTTTTTGGATTACAAAATTAATCTAGGGGAGTGGGACTCTGGGGAATGGGTTAGCTTGATGAAAGAAGATGGAGATTACTACCGGTTGGAATTCCCTGGAGACCCACCCCTCAAGGAGAAAGGGAAGAAACTACAAAAGAAACCAGCAAGGGACAGGGAAGGGTGCAAGGATAAACAGGAACAAGAAAATCCGCAGAGGGGGCCTAGAAGAGACTCAAGGGCCTCGGACATTAGAACACCAGATTGATGGACTGGATGTAACGGTTAGAAAGGACTGACATAACCCGAGACCAGGAAAAAGGGACATTGGATAAAAATAGAGGAAAGTTTGCAAAAAAGAGAATTTCTTTCTATATTTGGAATTAGTGTAATACTAATGAAATATCAGGGAATATGCTGGAAAGGAACTAATTGGTTTTAGTAGAAAGGTTTGAAGGAGTTATGTATAAATATGGTTTAAATTTTGAAATTTTATGGTTTTTAAGGTAAGATAAGGTTAAAGAAATTAATGGTAAATTGAATAACAGAATATTGTTAAGATAAATTATTTAAATAAAAATTGAGAAACATGGGAAGAATTTGCTGAAATAATGAATTAAGTTAGAATACAAAAAGGGAGGTGTGAGGAGGTCTAAGAAACAAGCAAATGAAAGGTTGTAATTTGGATTTGGATTTTTCTTTTTATCTATGTTTTTTATTCTTTTTTTCTCTTTTGTTGTTGTATTTTCCTGTTTTTTTTCTTCTTTTTTCATCCTTTTTTATATGTTTATGTATTTTTGAAATTTTGAATAAATATCATTTTTTTAAAAAAATAAATAAATTAAATTCTTCCTTTCTCAAGCTCTCAGGCAACTATTAGCATATTTCCCTGTATTAAAGTAATAGGTTCTTTCCAGAGCTGTCAAGTCGTGTTGCAAAGGTTCTCGTAATGTCTCTCTTTCTCACCACTTCTTCTGTTGCACATTTCTCTCCATTCAGTCACTTCATTCTCCAATGGTGTTGGCAAATGTCTCCTGAAGAGGCAAAGTGTTAACTGGTGGGGGTTCACCATATCGCCCCAAATCTCAGGATTCTACTACAGTTATTTGTAGTTTACCAAAATGGATTGCAATGCAATGCTAGCTCCCAGGTTTGGAGGCTTTTCAGTCACAAACATTATGCTGCCCCATAGCTCTTTACAGCCCAATTTAACTGCTGCCCTACTGCTTACACAGGTTGTGGCAATGCGGACGTCACTCAGATCCCTACGCCTCTCTATGCAGAAGTAAATCCCATTGTTTTCAACTGTGGGTAGGACTGCAGCCTTTCTGTTTCCATTAAACAGCTTCCCATTGTAATGCATTCCTTTAGTAATTCTGACAGGTAAACATACAGTTTAGGGATGAATTTTAAGCCCAGCCCAGTGGGACTTTATAGCACAACAGGCTGACTGTTGCTTCTGTACACCTGCCACACACAACAGCTAGGACAGGAGGTGCTGTGGGGGCATGGATTGGGCCCAATGCTGTCCATGATGGCAGCAGGGCCAGCTTGGGATCCAGTGGGTCCTGGTCTGGCTTAGTCCTGTCTCAGCCCCAGGAATCAGGTCTTTCTGCTGACTCCCACTGACAGAGATCCTGCCAGCAGCACTTCTTCCTGACCACATATTTGGTGGGCGGAAAGGGGAGTTTTGCCCCAACAAAGTAACTCTGCAAGCTGTGTCAAAAACAACAACAACAACCCAGACCAATGCAAAGGCATTTGGATTGTTCTGTCAGTAAACTACAAAGGCAGTGCAACCCTATTCATGCTTTGACGAAGTGAGTCCCTCGACAATCAGTGGGGCTTATTCCCTGGTAAGTATGTTTAGGGCTGAAGCCTTTTAGGGCTAGCAACTAATCTATGTTGGAAATCAATATTTATTCATATTTGGAAAGAAATATTTTCAGCAAAAGATTTGAGAGCTGACCAAGAAAATTGTTGCTAGTACTTCTTATCATGTAGTTATTTTATTTTTTTATCATAGTAAAGATAAAGAAATTGAAAACATGCTCAGCCCTTTTCCCATTGCACAGATCAGGGAACTAGCCCCAGTTGACCCTATCTCCCTCTGGAGCTACCCTGTTCTGCAAAAGTGAGCAAACTCCTCTTTTAAACCAGGCCAAGGTTTCAATGTGAAGCTTGCCTGCAGTTCTTCATCTTTTTTTTCTTCCAACACTAGTCGGCCTGTCCCTGAAAAGCCCTGCAATAAGATACATACTAAACATACTAAGCTCTGTGGAAAATACTGTAGTGTAGAGTTGACACATGATACTAGTATGAGGTTGCTTTCACCAATTACATCCCCCCTTGGCCTGCCTTGCTTTGCCTGCTGGCTTTGTAGACATCACATTATAGATAGTCCTGTGGAGCTGAGTTTGCCTATATTGTGGAGTACGCAGTGGGGACCACTTTGTCCATCCTGGAGCAGGGGGCACAGGGAGTGCATGTGTAGATGCACATCACAAAACAGAGCTTAAAAGCCTGCACTATCCCTCACTCTGAGGAAGGTGGTCCTTCTTTAGAGTAAGGCATTCTGGGTAAGGTGGCCCAGCAAACTGCCTGCATTGTATTTATTTATTTATTCATTCATTCATTCATTCCCTGCCCATCTAGCTGGGTTTCCCCAGCTACTCTGGGCAGCTCCCAACAGAATATTAAAAACACGATAAAACATCAAACATTAAGAACCTCCCTAAACGGCTTCCTTCAGATGTTTTCTAAAAATCAGATAGTTGTTTGTTTCCTTCACACCTGATGGGATGGCATTCCACAGGGAGGGTGCCACTACCGAGAAGGCCCTCTGCCTGGTTCCCTGTAACGTTGCTTCTCACAGTGAGGGAACCAGCAGAAGACCCTTGAAGGAGGTCCTCAGTGTGCAGGCTGAATGATGGGGGTGGAGATGCTCCTTCAGCTATACTGGGTCAAGGCTGTTTAGGACTTTAAAGGTCACTTTGAATTGTGCTTGTAATTGTGCCATTTTGCCAAAGGCAGCTAGTAAAATTGATTGTGAAGGAAGCATGGTGGGTGAGGAAAGGAGGGGGAGAAGTGGCAGTGGTGGAAGAGGCAACACAACCCTTTGTCACCTCATATTTAAAAGAAAGCTGCAGTCCCTGCTTGGCTTGGCTGCCTGGGTGCTGTGTGGGGCCCTGAATGTGCACCTCTTAAATCTGGCCCCAGTGACGTCTCTGCTTACTCTACATTAACCCCAAAATGTTGGAGTTTAGACAGGATAGTATCAACTAAAGCAACAGGTTGGTTACAACAGGGCAGTGGGACAGGGACCCATAATTAAAGTGGGCTTGCACAGGGGTCTAAAATTTATTCACTCCAATGATTTATCAGTACTTTCACTCAAACATCCATTAGAATGTCATAGTTGCCTTTCTGTTGTGCGAATGTTATTTCTCCAGGGTGGAACCTACATACGCAGAATAAGGAAATATCCCTTTCATTCATTTTAGCCCATCCTTTTCCTTTCAGAATTTCAAGACACCACCATTTCTTCTAGCAATGTCTTGCAATTGTGCTTAATAGATCATAACAAAAGAAACACCGTCGTACTCTATGAATGAACATTACGGCAAGAATATACACTGCTGTGTGGATGTAAGAAAACAAATCTGAATGAGTGCTGTTGCTTTAACTGCATGCTGTATGTGATTGATATTTGTTCCTTCGGTAACATAATACTGTTGCCGACTTTATAAATCACCAGGGAACTCAAGTGACATATTGTGGGAGATAAGACCTATTTATCCAAAGAGGCACTGTATTACCTCACCATCCCAGAGCCATAACTCTTGACACCACCCTTAGGCAAAACAAATCCAGCTCCTCTAACTTCTTTTGTTCCTCTGCTTTACCCACGCTCCCTGGGTTTTAATACCACAAGCTAATAGCTCTTGGGAAATAAAAGCAAACTAAAGTGTAATGGGTAGTGAAATCAATTGACAAATAAAGTCAATTTGCTAAAGAAAAATAAAATGAAATAAGGAGTGCCAATGGAGGTGAATATTAAGAGCAAAGATTGAGAACAAGAGCTGCCATGTACACAGAATCACTCACACCAGGGATCCTTAGTGCTCATCTACATTTATACCTATATATAATAATCAAAACTCTTACAAAATGAGTATACCTACAGCTCAGAGCCATTTCCCACATGCAGGAGGAACTTGGATTTTTGACTCAGCAGGTTATGTTTACATGTAAAAATAATTACAGGGAGAGTAGCGAGAATAGAGGTGCTGTAAACAATAAATGCTTATTATTATGTTAGTATAGGTAAAGGGACCCCTGACCATTAGGTCCAGTCTCGAACAACTCTGGGGTTGAGGCGCTCATCCTGCTTTATTGGCTGAGGGAGCCGGCGTACAGCTTCTGGGTCATGTAGCCAGCATAACTAAGCCACTTCTGGCAAACCAGAGCAGCACACGGAAACGCCGTTTACCTTCCCACCAGAGCGGTACCTATTTATCTACTTGCACTTTGACATGCTTTCGAATTGCTAGGTTGGCAGGAGCAGGGACCAAGCAACGGGAGCTCACCCCGTCATGGGGGATTCAAACCGCCAACCTTCTGATCGGCAAGTCCTAGGCTCTGTGGCTTAACCCACAGCACCAACCATGTACCTACACATTTCAGCTTGCTATAAAAAGTAGAATAAGCCACATTTTTTTAATGTAAAAAGTTTTCAAATACAATAGTTTATTTCAACAGAACCTCCACTGTCAACATATTTTCATCAGCATAAAATGCTCATGGCTAAAATCAGTAATTTCTTACAGCACATGGGTGGAAAACCTCCCATCCATGGGTCAATCTTGATTTGCCAGGGGGTCCATGTTGGCACACAAGGCCATTTCTGCCAAAACATGTCCACTAGCCCTTCAACTGATGTCACTGGGTGACATTAGTTGATAGATGGGGAGTAGGGTAACACCCTGGTAAAGCAATCTCCTGCATCCAGCAGGATTGAGGATTCATCAGCTAATGAGAGGAGGGTTCAATCCAGCTGTGTGCTGCTTCACCAGCATGTTCCTGGCAAGTAACAGGCTGGCGAGGCAGGCCCCTCCCGCCATCCCTGCAGGTCAACATTCAGAGACCTTGGAGGTGAAAGCTCCTAAGGAAACTACAGCAAACTCCAAAATGATATACTTGCCAACAGACTCAGGTGTCTTCGCTTTGTGGGAAAGAAAGAAAGAAAGAAAGAAAGAAAGAGAGAGAGAGAGAGAGAGAGAGAGAAACCAAACAGGGATAATCATCAAATTACCAACCCCTTTTTCCAACAACTGAGATATACTTCTCCCCCACCATTTATTTATTTTTTTGGTTCACATAAGAATTATCTTGTTGGATGACACCAAAGTCTATGTAGTCTAGCATTCAATTTCCAGTAAGAGCCACTACTCACAAGCCATGTATGAAAGTGCTAGTCATTATATAATGTATATTTTCTTCAGAGGTAGAGTGCCTCTGTACATGGAGGTTTCATCTGACTGTCACTGTCAATCACCTTTATTTCATGTGACTACCAGGCCAGTCTCAGTGGAGTCCCACATCTAGCTTCACACTGAAAGCACACAAGAGTCTTTGATGGGCCCTTTGAATTTCTCTCATCCCAATGGTCTAAGCTAGTAGTTCTCACCAAATCCTACTGCAGGGAATTCCACACGTCATTAATTCTGTATGTCATTAATTCTTCAGTGTGTGAAAAAGTGCCTGAAATAACTGAGTGTCCTATGGGCCAGGTATTATGAAAGAGGGAGGGGAGTCTTTCTCTCTACACTGCTCATGCATCTAGAAAACTATATTAGTCATTGTTTTTTAAACTAAAATGCCCCCAATACTTTCCCTCTATTCCCAAGCTCATTTTGTCCTTTTCCCAGTTCATTTCTATCCCCCCCCCCTTTTTTTTGGAAAGGGGCCAATATACAATAATCTTTGTGTGGTCATACCACTGATTTATATCATGGCATTTTATGATACTTAAAAAAAAAAATCACTTTCCCAACCCTTTCCAAAATTAAATGTGCTGCTGTCACGGCCATAGCAATACTGTTTTGACATTTTCAAAATAAAACCCCCTTTCCATTCCATTTCTGAATGTCTTTATAGGACAATATTGGTTCTGGAATGCACCAGTCGCACCAAGCTATGCCCAAGAAAACCCTTAATTGCTGGATTAAAGTGTGACAGAACATGCGATGGAGTGGCAGGCGCCACAACTTAATTGCAGCTGGGTAGTTCTGGTGGTGTTGGTAATAGGCTGCTGCTGAGAGCTTAATCCCATCGTCTGAAATGGGCTTGTTCAATTAATTTCTCACTACAGCAAATCATTCGTTCTGCTCAGTGCCCACATTTGTATATAATCGATATCTTTTGAGCAGCCCATAAAAGACTTGAAGTGTAGTGAATGAACCCCTGTAGATTCATACAAAGAACAGCCGTCTTTGATCCCTGTTTGCATTGAAGGCTTCTCTCCTGGTTTATGTGATTATTTCTAACATTCCAGGCACATCTAGTGCCCAGGTGGGTGCATTTCCCGTGGTTCTCAGTTACAATAATTCCGGGTGGACTGTTTGGGGTTCTAAGGGGAGGGATCCCGAATATTGCAAAAACTGCAGTGTTGTTGCCAAGCCCCAGGCATGTGATTGAGGCTTGCAGCCTATTCACACAGTCTGATTCTATCATTCCTCTCAGCCCATGGCTGCATAGCTGTAACAGTAAGCCCTAAAATTAGCCCAAGACTGCAGCTGATGGCCACAGAATTAAGTGCACGGGGAATCTGTTATCTTAACCAGAAAACAGAAATGTGAATTCTGTGGAATGGTGACAGTCATTTTCAAACTGGTAAACTGTCTCACTCACAACTAAGGATGGACAAATATGTCCATTTTCATTTCTTTCAGTTCAGTTCTTTCAGTTTCAGCTCATTTTTTCCAATCTTAAATTCAGATCTCCACATTTCCAAATAAGTTTGTGATTATATTAAAAAAAAAAACTAATGAAAATTCAGCATTTCAATGTGAATTTTTCCTTAATATGCATTTGTTGGTATGCAGTTTTGCTTGATATGCACATTTGCAAATTAATTTTGTCTAAAATCACACATTTTGTATGTTATTGTCACTAATTTATGGATTTTAATGCACACTTTGCCTCAGCATATGTATTTATGTACATATTACTTGGCTGGGGAGCTGCATTTCCAAATTCAGAGAAGTGCAAATTCAAAGTATGGCATTGTTTTTGCCCCCATATTGTTTTGGGCAGTAAGTTTGCCTTCACATACAAACTGAATCAAATCTGTACTCACAAGAGAATTCCCATAGTGCTTAGCTAAATGCCTGCCTAGCATCCAACAGAACAGTTTCAGTATCAGACTGCCCCTCTGTAATTACTGTGCAATTGGGAGGGAAAACCCCTACACTTAAACCTGCTATTTGTCCATGAACCTTCTATTCCCGCCAGTTAAATTATACACTTCCCATGGTATGGAGCCTGTTAGCTTAGTTTCGCTTGTGCCACAAGAAAGGCTGGTGACAACAAAACACAGAGAAGCCATCAAAAGAGCAACACATTGTGCTGTTGTATTTGCTCAGCTGACTGTGAGGTGGGCCAGCCTGCTTACCTACCAAATCTCCCACTTTGAGCAGGAAATACTTGATTACAAGGCTGGTCTGTCCTATCCCTGCTGCCACCCACTTTGCAATCTAAGACCTCGTCAGAAAGATTCCAGCATTGCAGGGGGTTGGACTAGATGATCCTCGTGGTCTCTTTCCAACTCTACAGTTCTATGATTCTGTGATCTCTGATCCAAGCAGTTTCCCCTTCGCTTGCAGTTTGGCAAATGGAGGAGGTTGGCAAGAATGGAGTTTGCTATGTTAAAGCCAAGCAATTCCTCTAGGCAGAACAGGAGTTGCAAGCTGTGTTCAGCAGGACTTACTTTCACGTAAATGTACATGGGCAGGCACGAAACCCTTTGCATTTGATAAGTAGACTAATTAAATAACATTTTCATTGATTAATCAATTAATCAGTTAAAAGGCAGAAGGTTAATCAACTAAAACATCTTTAATTAGCTGCCTAGTCTCATTTAAAACAATTCTTGCAGTGCACCCTGGGTTACTAGATTAAAGTGGACCTCCTTGGAAGACTTCAACTTCTTTGAAACTTAAGATAAACTTTACCGTTAGGTGCCAGCGCAGGAGAATAATAAAGATTTAAAGCTATTGTTCAGTGTTAAACGTGGATTTATTAGAATATTTACATTTTATCTTGCCATTTAGCTTAACTTTAAGAATAGAGTGGGTGAATGCATTCCATTGTGACCTCAATGGAGACAACCTTGGCTGTGAGTCCTGTGCAGGCCTTTTCCTACCTGGCGTAGGAGGGCAGAACAACTGACTCTAGTGACAAAGGTTTTCTCTTAGTGCAGACCCAGGTGATCAAGCCAGAGCTTCCACAGTTGCCGCCAGCCCTGAACTGGCAGGACTGGCAGCAACAGCCGCAGATATGATAACATTTTATTCTCTTGCTAATTATGCTGTTTTAAATGTGCATTTTATATTTGACTTCATTTAGTAATGTTTTCTTTAGAACTATTAAAACATAGGTTTTTTGTTAACTTGGCTGCACTAAATGTGCGCTCTGTAGTTGATCTCCTTTGTAATGTTTTATTTTGAAATCTTTAATAGGAAACTGAAACAACGATCTTAATTATGCTGCTTTGAATGTACGCTTTACGTTTTACTTTCTTCAGTAATGTTTTATTCTGGGATTGTTTTATTTGATGTTTTACTGTGTTGTAAACTGCTTTGAGATCTCTCTTAATATATGGAATGGTATAGAAATGAAATGACTTGGAAGAAGAAGAAAATTTATGATTATGATGAAGTGGAGAGGGCATATACTAGCCAAACTTTGATCTAGTCCTAAAGGAAAACATAGGAGACTGATGAATGAGGCAAATGTCCTTCTAGTCCAGAATCCTGTTCTCACAGTGGCCAGCCAGGATGCCTGTGGGAAAGCAGAACCCAGACACAACAGCACTCTCCCTTCCTGTAATTTCCAGCAGAGATAGAACATTGCCATCAATGTTAGCAGGCACTGGTAGCCTTCCCTGAATTTGTCCAATCCTCTCTTTTTTTAAGCCACCCACATTGATGGCCATTCCTACCTCTTGTAGGAGTGAATTCTGGGAACCAGGAAAATGAGCACTTAACTGGCTGTGCAAATATGAAGAAACTGCCCAGGCAAGAGGAGGCACCTCTTTCCTTCCTCTCCCCATTTTTTCCCCTTCTCCATTTCGCTTCCTCTCCATGCCACTATCAAGCCACTAACCCACAGAATCTCGCTCACGTAGCATGCCACATGTCTAGCTGCCTCCTGACAGGCAGTCTCCCAGTTTTGCAAGAGAGCGGTTTCCGTCTCCAGTTAGCCATGACTCAAAGGCGAGGGAGAGGTTGCTTGGTGGAATGGAAAGAGGAAGCTTTTTAGGGGGGTCGTGTAGAGGGAATAAGGAAGGGGGTGAGATGAGTTCTCTTCCACCATCCCCAGTACATTCTCTCCATACAAATACACATTTCAGTCAGTCAAAAACACTCCAGGAGGGTGCAAAACAGGACAGGAGAGGGGGATAGCCTGAGCCCAGACAGAGAGACCTGGAGGGCTGCATTTGGTCCCTGAGCCTGGTATTCCATGATATTCACGCAACAAACTAAAATTCCTTAGAAGAGCACCATTTTATGGTTTGCCTCAGGCAGCAAAATGTCTTTGGTCAGCCCTGGTTGCAACCTTTGAATGTCTCCTAAAACCTATTCTACTCTTTCCATAACAGTAAGCTGATCTCTGCCCCCCCCCCAATTTTTTTTTACTGTATGGTTTTATGTGTGACTATGGTAAACCACTTTTGAATTTTCTATATTCTTTTTTTCTTTAATACTAAAAATTGTGCTCTGGGTTACAAACACTGGATTTTTAAATTTTATTTTAATGATATCATGATCTTGCTTGGTGGTAAAAGCTTTGATGTAAAGGTAGCAACAAATAAATAAATAACCCATGTAACATTTATCTTTCTCATCAAAGGCTTAGTTTAGAAAATTCACCTCCCACTGGCACAAGCAGATCCCTTTGACTTCTGTTGACTGTTTACAAAAACAGAAACAATTAATCCATGGCTAAAATCACCCTTGGGAAAGAAATACAGTTGAACTTGAATTACAGACTTTGTTTTGTTGAACTGAAAAATTCATTTATCTCTTGAGAGGATCCCACAAATCTTCAGCATTACAGCTTGCATCAGCGTTGGCTGCCAAGTGAGCAATGAAAGCAGAGCCCAAGAAATTATAGGAATAAGAACATGGATGGGGGGGGGGTTGGAAATGGAAAAGCATGGTAAGCAGTTGCCATAAGAAACCATACTCAGTTAGACACCTTGGCCTAGCAAAGTCTTATGGATTAAGAGGAAGTAAGAGAATGTCAGGACTGGAATGAGCTCAGAAGACATGCATAGGTAAAGGTCCCCTGACAGTTAGGTCCAGTCACGAATGACTGTGGGGTTGCGGTGCTCATCTCGCTTTACTGGCCGAGGGAGCCGACATTTGTCCACAGACAGTTTTTCCAGGTCATGTGGCCAGCATGACTAAGCCGCTTCTGGCGAAACCAGAGCAGCGCACAGAAACGCTGTTTACCTTCCAGCCAGAGCGGTACCTATTTATCTAGGCTCAGTGGTTTAGACCACAGCGCCACCCACGTCCCTCAGAGACATGCATACAACTCATCAATCCAAGATCTTCCACAAATTAGACTTTTCCATCAGGGCTGGAGAACATCTGGCCCACTGGATGTTGTTAGACTCCAGTTCCCATCATCCCTGACCATTGGCCATGTTGTTTGGGGTCAATGGGAACTGGAGTCCAAGAACATCTGAAGATTTTCCCATCTCTGTTTGATATATATTAACCTGCATGATCAAGATTATGGTATGACACAAGCACAGATCAGCCACAGAAAACATACACCTCACTGGTTAGTCATGTGTGAATGGAAGGTTCCAGTCTGGAATGTGTGAAATCTTACCCTTTATTTCCCTTCCAGCACATTGGCATAAGATGCTTGGCAGCCTTAACTGAATAAGTGGACATGTGGGTTTCCTTGTTGGAATTCTGGGGAAGACTCCCTCCACAACTGCTACAGGAATTCCTGGGGAATGCAAGTCACCCAACTGTCACAGCTGCAGAGAATCTCTTGGATCCCAAAATCTTCCCTAACAGCACCAAATAGTGAAAGCAAGGAAGAGAGAGGTTTCCATTGCTTCTAATCCGCTACAAAGCAATCTAAGCACCAAAACAGTTTTCATGGCAGTTCCAATTAACATTCCATTTCATATGTTTTTTTAAGACCCTACTGAGTGTTCCACTTTTTCCATTTGCTTACCTTAGGATTGTCCTGTTCTATTACTCCTAAAACGAGGAGAGGTTTCTATGAGAATGAAACTCAAGACTAGAACCTCATCAGAGAATGCATAATCTCAAAACACATCAACACTGGGAACAGAGACAATTTCAGAGAAAGGCAGATTTTTAAACTCATATACCTGTATTAAAAGGTAAAGGACCACTGGATGATTAGGTCCAGTCAAAGGTGGCCATGGGGTGCAGCACTCATCTTGCTTCAGGCCAAGGGAGGCGGCATTTGCCCATAGACAGCTTTCCAGGTCATGGGGCCAGCAGGACTAAACTGCTTCTGGTGCAACGGAACACCAGAGAACACAGAAACCAGAGAAACACAGAAATGCTGTTCACCTTCCTGCTGCAACAGTACCTATTTATCTACTTGCACTGGTGTGTTTTCGAATTGTTAGGTTGGCAGAAGATGGGATAGAGCAACAGGAGTTCATATGTATTAACATAAATGCCAGTGTGGCACTCTCATTCTTAAAAAGAAATTCCTTCTGACAATTATCACACGTGATAATTCTCTGCAATGGCTTAGGTGCACATCACATTCCACATTCAAATGCATTATGGTGCCCTTAAGGCACCATAATGCATATCTACACAGAATCATTATTGCACATCACATATATATTATCAATTATTGACCTAACTGTATGTTCTTAACCATTCACTGCATATCCCATCCCCATAAATCTATTTTCAAACCTGGTGCTTTTGTATGCATCAGGTAGTGCATGCTGGCTGCCTTTGCACTAGAAATCACGGAGATTCATAGCATCCCCACAGCTCAGAACTGAATATGAATTGCTACTGTATATTGCTACATATGAATTACATACGAATATGAATTGCTACAGGGGAAAATAGCTTGCACAAGAACCCCACACTTAAAAACTGGTAGTTGTACTGGCCCAGAAGGAAACTATTTTCCAATTCTGAGCATAAAACAAAACCCAGCTCATGCTTTTTATGCAATGCCAGCGGTAAAAACATTGTTATTCCTTCAGGGTTGTTCCTTCTTTTTATAATAGAATCTGGTATCTTAATGCAGGGGGTAGCTAATAAAGCTGCCTGGGAACAAGATAATTCTGTTCCCAGGCTTAAGGCAGTACCCAGTACCACAAGACTCATACCACACTCCTTAAAGATAAGTTAAATGCTCACATTGAGTGATCTCTGATAGCGGGATTCTCTGTATAATCTCACATCTGCTAAAGCTGAGTTCTTCTGGAAGCACTCCACTACAAACATACTTTCCAAGAGATTGTGTAATAAAATCTTAAACAACTTTTCATCTGAATCCGTTATCATGACAATCTGCTGCCTGGGCTTTGACAGATGGCAATATGAGGATCGAATCGCTGCTTTCGTTAGGCCAGGGCTGCACAACATAAGGCCTGTGGGCTGGCTGCAGTCCCCTTCCCAGGGAATTTGCAGTCCCCCGCCACCACTGCCAGGCATTATTTTCTGCCCACTCCCTTTTCCTTGTGGGAATAGCTGCAGCACATACAGGCCTGGAAACATTACAAGGGTGGTGGGAGACAATGCTTGCATCATCTCTCCTGGATTCAGGCAACATATGGTGGGTCAGGCAACAGTTTCTCCTTCCTGTTGGAACTGTCCTGCACGTGGCTCACTCAGGGCAGTTCATACCTTCCAGGTTTTTAGATTTTCAACTAACATTTTGATCTCTCCAACTTGGTCTCGCCACATGTTTTGTTTAGCAACACCCAGCATGGTTGCAGTCCAAAACATCTGGAGGACACCAGATCGGGAAAGGCTGATTGAGATGTACATTTTTAAAATGTGAATTGTGAATGAGATATACACATGTTTGGAAACACATGCATGATATCAGTATAGTCATTGCACAGCCAAGACCGGATATTGCTGTTGTCAAGTACACTTGATTGTAAAATTCAGTTTGTTACAGTAAGCATATGAAAGAGTATAACATTCTCATTGCATGAAGTGCTGGAAGATGAGATTTCTTATGCAGGAGGTGCCAAACATGTTGTGATGGGCCAACCTCATTTCTTTAAAGACAGGTATGCCCAGGGCTTTTTGTCAGCCAGAACTCACCAGAACTCAGTTCCTGCACCTCTCAGGTGGGCACCATTGTGATTCTAAGAGAATGAGGGTTCTTGGCACTTCTTTTTCTAGGAAAATAGCACTGGGTATGCCTAACCACGGACGCAGGTGGCGCTGTGGGTTAAAGCCTCAGCGCCTAGGGCTTGCCGATCGAAAGATCGGTGGTTCAAATCCCTGCGGCGGGGTGCGCTCCCGCTGCTCGGTCCCAGCGCCTGCCAACCTAGCAGTTCGAAAGCACCTCCGGGTGCAAGTAGATAAATAGGGACTGCTTACCAGCAGGAAGGTAAACGGCGTTTCCGTGTGCGGCTCTGGCTCTGGCTCTGGCCAGAGCAGCGATGTCACGCTGGCCACGTGGCCCGGAAGTGTCTCCGGACAGCGCTGGCCCCTGGCCTCTTAAGTGAGATGGGCGCACAACCCCAGAGTCTGTCAAGACTGGCCCGTACGGGCAGGGGTACCTTTACCTTTACCTATGCCTAACCACGCCCTTCATGGATTGCTGCCTTGTCGTGGCAAAGGGGATTGAATAACTCTAGGAAGTTATGAGCTATGCTGTGCAGGGCCACCCAAGACGGACAGGTCATAGCCAAGAGTTTAGACTAAATGTGATCCACCTGGAGAAGGAACTGGCAAACCACTCCAGTATTTTGCCAAGAAAACTCCACGGACATAAAAAAGGAGAAGCTTTGAGAAGAAAGTGAGAGTTTCCAAGGCATGCTCTGGTTCATGGGGTCACGGACAGTCAAACATGACTTAGACGACTAAACAACAACAAAAATGCCTAACCACACATGAAAATGGAGGTATGCCATTAGAACAAAGAGGCATGCTAGTGGATAGTACAAATTCCCTCTCCTACCCCTAATAAACCTCACCACAGTTTGTGACTGGGGTGAGGCTGTAGGGAAGTACATGGTGGGTGTGGGAAGGATTTAGCTTCCCTTCACATTTATAACTTTGAGAAAGTGTTGCGGGTGCCAGTCAAAAAAAATGGCTGTTGTGGCATGTGTGACATTAAACAGAGCAGAAAAAGAGACAAGACTACAAAATGGTGCAGGCATGTTTCCCATCAGCCCTTGCATCAATGGGGGAAAAGACACACCCAGCCACCACCATGCTCACTCACAGAGAAAGTCTCTTTGTACGGAAGGGAGGATGAGAATCCAATCTTGGTAACCAATTCAATGTAGGCTTCATTAAGTAGGCATGCTCAATGCAGGACAAGCTGAGAAAGTTAGAACAGCAACTGAGCAGAAAGAGCAAACATTCTCTTGTGCATTGTATATGTTGGAGGGGATATTGAACAACTTTTCACAACCCCAATGGTGCCCAGGAGTTGCATGTTCTAGCACACCTTATGCTGTGTCCTAAGCTTGTAACATTGCGCACTTCCATGCCCCCCACTCTTTCCCTTCTGGATTGGACTGATTTGAAGGATGCATTCACACCACCCTGGAAGCTCTGCACAGCTTTGCAAGCCTGGGATCGGACTGTCCGATCCCAGCCTCACAAAGTGGTGAAAGGGGCCCACTCACACGCTGGAGCCCAGCAGAGAAGATGGGTGGTGAGGCAGCCACTGCCTCTCTACCACTTCTGCCCCCG
This sequence comes from Podarcis cretensis, assembly GCF_951804945.1. NCBI lineage: Eukaryota > Metazoa > Chordata > Lepidosauria > Squamata > Lacertidae > Podarcis > Podarcis cretensis. The sequence continues at coordinate 67,978,026 of NC_137170.1, read as the reverse complement.
AGTCACGCCCTCTTCCTCCTTCCTTGGTGGGCAGCAGCTGCCTCTCATCCAGCTGGCCCGCTAGCCACAAGGAGGAGCCACTGCCGCTACTCCAGCCCTGAAGGCCTGACCCAGGGGCAGCTTCCATTCCCACAGCTCTGGCCTAAGTGAAGGAGCCTGTTGTGGAGATGCCTGGTTACGCCCCCTCAAAAAAATGGGACTGGGGCCTTTCCCCCCACACTACACCACTGACTGGTCCAAAAAGTCTGGTGACCCCTGTACCAGAGGGTGCTGGTACGAGCTGACAAGGGACTGCTATTTAGTTCTATACTAAGCAACAGAAACATATGAACCGGAATAAAAAAACAAGGAAAGCTTCAGGCTAAACAGAAGTATTACTAGCTCAGAGAGCCAGAACACATCTTACAGAAGACATCACCTTCCCTGTTATATTATATGACTGCATTGGTTTTCAAATTAGGAATTTTACTCCCACGCAAAAAATAATTAAGTCTGGTGGAGCATAACCATCTTTAAAAGTTGTAATCCTATGCACACTTTCTTGTGCTCCAAACTTACTTGTAAGGAAACATGCACAAGACCAGGCTGCATACATGTCATTGTAAATCCTTGCAAGACCTTTGCTCCCCCCTTCCTGCTACTAAAGCTCATATACGTGCCTAACAGATCATTACAAAACTCATTGTTTAAGTATGGCTCCTCTCATAAAGCACGCCCAATTATTATAGAAAGCTTTTGAATGTTGATAGACGTTAAAGTATCATATGAAGTGCCTTTAGGCTTTTCCATTAGATGTTTTAGACAATGCAAAAACCTATTAGTATGTATTTCGCCATTTGTGTCAAGTGATCTGTTTATCCTGCAATGATATAAAATGCTGCTGTCAAGCACACATTCAGGAATAATGCAGCAAAACAGCAGCACTGCTGAGAGGCTTGGCGTCTGAACTGAATGCGAGCTTCACCTATGAGTGCTGTCAATCACGCTCTTCAAGGAGATAATGACTTGGATAATTTCAGGCAAAAAGAGGAAAAGACGGAGAATAATAATCCCCGTAGATGAAATTTTAATGATAGCAAACAGAAATTAGGCCGGACTAAGTGGAAAAATACTAGAGTTCACAGTGCTTGAGGGAACATCTGGTTCTTCTTATATCGTGCTGCATAACATAAACATGCTGTGATTGTGCTAAAGGATCCCATTTATACAGCAATTCTGGACATTGCTAATATTACCTTACAGCTACTGTATTTGCTAATAAGAAAATTATGTTATACCTCCCACATAGATGATGCATGAATGTGCCTGTCAGTTTAGTTACATACTGGGGAAAGGTCTCACCAGCCCTTCTCTGGAGGTTGAAACGCAGGTTCCCAAACCAAACTGTCGAACTGTGATATTTTTGTCAGTTTGGAAACTAAGTCAGTTTATTCCAGTAGGTTTTAGGATAAAGCAACTGGTTGAGCCACACTGGGCTCCCCCTGCAGGGGACACCACATCAGTGTTGCAAGAAAGGAGCATGAGAGTCTGCCAGTGCAAGTAGGCAAATTCTGGAGCAGGTGCAAAAAATAGTAACAGTAATATCAACCAGCTAAGCGCAAAACCTGGAGAGATTAATAGATGTGTCTTGGGCAGTTGGTTACCGAAAGAGCTAAAACACAACCAAAAGCTCTGCAGGAGCCCAATGCACACAGAGATCTGCACAAGAATGCCTTCTCTTGTTCTGTGCTGGAACATATACAGTGGAGCATCCTCATTGTCTGTAGAGATCACTCCCTGATTCACAGAGAGGAAAACAATCTCAGCATTCCATGCATTAAGGACAGCCCGACCACATACCACCAAAACTACCAGACGGCACCATAGAGATTTGGGACTGATTCCACATCACAGCATCTTTCCGCACTACTGCAAAGGTACTGAATGAGAACCTAGGGATGCTGGATAACACCCCAAAACCCAGGACACTATATTTGTGTTGCTAACAGTAGCCAGAGATTTATCACAGGAAAAAGACAAGGTAAGAGTGCTTTCTCTATAGTACAACAGCAAGGCAGTGAGGTCTGATCTTTTGTGGGGTTTTCCACTGTGCATCCAGAACATGTAAAAGTCCAGTGCTACATGGGCAGGGCAAATTGCACAGGTCCTTCTCACACAATCCTCACAAAGCTGGGATCTGAGGCAATGAGAACTGGCCACACCAATTGGACAAAGCTACAGATAATCTCCACCTGCCTCAATTGCTGCTATAGCATATGAAGGGCACCTCAAACAAGACAGAATCTTGGTTTTCCCTTCACCCTTATGCTGTAGCTTTAGATTTGGGGGAGGATTTGCAGTGACATCCAGGAAGACAACCTGAAAATGGGACAGATGAGACATGCATGGGCCCATCTCTTTGCATTCTTAAGCAACCCTGGAGAAGATGTATATGATACATCACCTAGAGACCTAACTATGTCTTCCGAAAGTAAGCTGGATTTATTACTTTCAATATACTGTATGCCCAAAACATGCGCAGCTTACCTTCAGGCATACACAACTAAAACCACAATGTTATTAAACGTTTGTGCAGTTAAGGGATATGAATTCCCTCCTCTCAGGCAGAATTGTCTATATTTAAATATGTCTAAAATAATTGTGCTAGGTTTACATTTTACGATTTACCATTGCATAACCCTTCATTTGAACATCTTGTGTTTTGATCCTGAGCAATGTGTGCATGTAACTAACAACCTAAATTAACTTCAAATAAACACCTAATGGTATGAAAAGATATAGACCTAAACCATTTATTTAAAGACAGACTTTTCTCCTTTGGTGCTGATGAACTGTTAGAATGAAGGGAAAGCAGCTGCTCTCTTATTATTTTAAGCCACATTGCTTCAAAAGAATCCAAGGTATGCAACAGTCAAAACTATGAGGGAAGGGGACGTAGCAAACCCTCAAAATGCTCTTTTTTGAAAAAAAATATGATTATATATTTATGGCATTCTGTTAATAATATCAATTAGCAAGGCAGCAAGAGAATATACACTCCTTTTGTTCTAATAAAAACCACAGGTTTGCTGATTATTCTGATTTTACATACCTGGGAAGGACTTTTAAGATATAGCCTGTATAAAGTCCTTGCTTCCATCTCTGGTATTTAAAGACATAAAAAAGATGCTGTCTATCAGAGTAAACTAGCTGTCCCTAATCTGGTGTTCTCAATATGTTTTGAATTGTGACTCCTATAAGTCCTAGCCATCACTACCTAAGATTGATGGGCGCTGTAGGCCAAAGTATCTGGAGGGCACCAGGTTGTGGAAGGCTGGAGGACACAGTATTGAGCTAAGTAGACTAATGCTCTATTTGTGTTATCTGTACAATGCTCTACTATAGAACAGTTTTCAAACACTCTAGGGAACTCTGGGTTTCCATAGATGCTTATCCTCACCTTATTCTTATATTCTATTTCCGAATTTTAGGAGAGAGTGCTCTACCATCATATCAATAAAATATCAGTACCCCCTCTATTTTAAAAAATGTTGCTTAAATTGTTATATTGATTATTATTATTGTATTATGGGGTAGTATTCAACTAAGATTTACTCAGAGAAGACCCACTGAAATTAATGAACATCACTACAATAGGAATGTGAACATTGCAAAAAAGAATTTCTCTCTATCTCTGTATATGTATACCTTTACCTTTTTATCTTACCTTTATCTATGTATATGTAGCTCTGGCATAAAGGTAAAAATCTTTGGGAATATGGAAGCATAGATTTCACCACCCAAGCCAATTTTCTTCCTAACTCTGAAATTTAACACAGATTAAAAATGAATTTTGAACACATTTGTTTATACTGATGTTGGAAATCAGTCAAATACCAATGTAAATGCTTCTGATCTCCTTGTGGCAGCATCGGTGTGGGTTGGGACCACTGATTAGCCTTGGTTTGTGATGATGTTCACATGTAGCCAATGCACAGAAATCAATTTCCCACACTTACAAGCATTATTAAGTCATGTTTTGGGGGAGAACACTGACCTGCCTTCTTTTTCCACATACTAAACTCAGTTGGAGTTGTAAGAGTATAATGAAATGATGTGGAGGACTTAGTACTTAGCCCATCCCTTCTACAAAACTATGTACATCGCTACAAAGCGATGACAATCATTAGCATTCCAATAAAACAATTCCATATTTATTAGCATCAGAGTTATTTGTCGCGAAATTCCTCACGGCGCTTTCAGCAGAAACGCTAAGAGTCCCATGTTTTTTCCCAGTGCAGTCTTTTAATGTGAGGTATATACAGGTATTTACAAAAGAGACAGTCCATACAGAGTACTTACAAACGAATACTCTCCACCACAGCACCACCACACCACAGCACAACCACCACTGCAACCACGCCCACTGTTAAACAGGCTTTTCTTTTTAAAACAGGTGATAGCCAATCACATTAATCACACTTCTGCTGAGTCACTCTGACTCAGCACTTCACAGAGTATTGCATCATCCTGTTGAAGCCTGCAGACTTATTCAGTATCCTGCGAATCCCAACACTCCTCCTTAAGTCAAAGGCTTGAGACCTAATAATTCTCTTAAGTCTCGAAATTTAGGAGCATCCAAACATTTTGTATACAAATCTGCCACATTACATTTTGTATTACAGTGCTGTACCTTTAACACATTTCTTTCCAAAGCATTTTTCACATTTCCGTATCTTATAGCTATATGTTTACTTTTGCTTTTAAAGTTGTGTTGGTTAGCAAGCTGTTGTGCAGCCATGTTGTCACTTAGCACAGTGATTGGCATTTCAGAAGGTATTCCAAGTTCTTTTGTTAGACAAGCAAACCACTCTATTTGTGACACACATTCGCTTATGGCTGAGTACTCTGCTTCACAAGTACTTGTGGCAACAAATGTTTGTTTCTGGGATTTCCACTGAACCAGGGCATTTCCAATATATATGGCATATCCAGTGGTAGACTTTCCATTTTCTCTGTCCCCCCAACTGGCATCAGCGTATACATACACTTGCTGATCATATCCTGTATCCAGCACCAGTTTGTAATCTTTTGTGCCTTTCAGATACCTTAGGATTCTTTTAAGTGCTACCCAATCTCTCTGAGCCGGGTCTGCACTTCTTTGGCTTAACATGTGCACTGCCAATGTTATGTCAGGTCTTGTCCAACAACTTAAATATAACAGAGAACCCAACAGAGAATGAAACGCTGTTGCATTCTCACATTTTTGCCCTTCTGGTTCATTTTTGTACTGGGTAGTTATGGGAGTGTCAGCCTCATTTGCCCTCTCCATTCCATATGTCTTCCGTAACTTTTCAATTTTTTCCTTCTGACTCAGAGAGTAGACGCCCTCTTCATTTCTCTGAACCTCTACTCCTAAGTAATTCTGAATCTCTCCCAAATGCTTCAGTTTGTATTTGTTACCTAGGCTGTTTATAAACCAAGACACTTGCTTTTGTGCAGTTGTTATTAGACAGATATCGTCAACATACAAAAGTAAATAACAAACACTTCCTTGCACCATTGCTGGATATAAACAGGAATCAGCCAGGCTTTGTTTGAATCCCATCTTTTTCAAAGTTGTGTCTATGCATTCATGCCATAGACGTGCACTTTGGTGTAAACCGTATAGTGCCCTTTGCAGTTTTAACACCATGCTGTCTTTTTCCAGCTCATAACCTGGTATTTGCTGTAAATACACCTCGGTGTCAATAGGAGCATTTAAATATGCTGAGGCAACATCAAAATGATTAACTTTTAAGCCTCTCAGACTTGCCATTGCTAAAACTGATTTTACTGTTTCAGCCTTTGCTGTTGGGGCAAACACTTCATCATAATGTATCATTTTTCTTTGTGTAAAGCCCCTTGCAACCAACCTGGCTTTCCTCTGACAACTACCATCAGCCAGCTTTTTCACTTTAAAAACCCACTTACAGCTTATGGGCTTTTTACCTTCAGGCAATTCTGTAGGTACAAACACATTGTTGTTTAGCAGAGAGTTATACTCTGCCTGCATTGCCTTTAACCACGCCTCTTTCTCTAGAGTAGGTAACTCTTGCACTTCTTCAAAATTTTCTGGCTCAGTTACACAAACCTGGTTTATGGTGGCTGGGAACCCATAACGGTCTGGAGGTTGACCTTTATTACTTCTTGCAGACCTCCTTGGTTGATTAACCTCACCCCCTGGGCTACCTTCAGGACTGCTTTTGGGGTGGATTGATTCTGGAGATTTACCTCCTGCTGTCCCTGTTGCACTTTCTTCTCTCCCCTGCTCCATGCTAGCAGCTGGAGAAAAATGCTCAACCTTTACCTCCTCCCTTTCAGTTTCTCTGGGAGAGCTGCCAATTCTTAGCTTTGTTTCAACTGCCTTATCAGGTACGCTCGGCAGTAAAACTTTTTCTGGCAGCAGGTTTGCATGTATCTTCGGCCAATTTCTTTGCTCATTAAAGCTGGCTGATCGACTATAACTCAAAAGATTTTTATCATCTTCAAACCTGTAGGCTTTCGTACCACTTTCATACCCAAGAAATAGCAACTGCTGTGCCCTTTTCCCACCTTTTCTTCGGTTCTTTACAGGTATGTCAACCCATGCCTTTGTCCCAAAGATTCTCAAATGTTGCAAACTGGGACTTTTGTTATAGAGAATCTTATAGGGTATGTCATCTAGTACCCTTGACCACAAGCGATTCCCAATATAATTCGCGGTCTTAATACTCTCAGCCCAGTATTTAATTAGAAGATTTGCATCTGCTAACAATGCTTTCATTTGTGTCTGCAAGACACCTCCCCTACGCTCTGCTACTCCGTTCTCCTGAGGCGTTGCCACATTGGTAAGTCTATGTTTAATCCCTTGGGAACGCAACCAGTTTCTTAGGGAGCTTGCCATAAACTCTCCTCCCCTGTCTGTCTGAATAGAGCACACCTTTTCGCCAAGTTGCCTTTCTACCCTTCTTACCCAGAACTTCAAAGTTTGGGCAACGTCAGACTTTTGCTTTAATGGATAGACCCAGCCAAATCTAGAATAGTCATCCACTAGGATCAAACAGTACTTGTTATGGGAGACACTTGGTGGAAAAGGACCAGTTACATCAGCATGAATCAACCCCAGTGGTTTTTTGGTTTCCCTCTGGCTTGCTCTTGCTACTGGGCAAGCCCTGCTTTTAACCTCCTTGCAGATATTACAGTCTAAGTAATTATCACAACTTTTAATGTTTTTCATTCCCCCCACACAACTCCAATGTTTTGTTTAGCACCTTATAGCTAGCATGAGCCAGACGCCTGTGCAGGAGATGAATACACATATCATGGGTTGGGACATTTTGCACATTAGCAACCTTAGACTCACACTGCAGTACATACATATTAGTTCTAAGGTTAGCATTTGCCAACACTGCCCCATTTTGCTTTATCTGGCACTGATCTCCCACAAAGTTTACTTCAAAGCCTGCTTTTGCCAAGTCAGGAATGCTCAGGAGATTGTTTTGCAAACTAGGCACACACAACACATTCCTGAATGTGTGTCCCAGTTGTGGGAACACAACCTCCCCCTCACAAACCACATTAGCTTTTTGGCCCGTAGCAAGACTTACATGTTTTTTGTTTGAGGCCCTAGCATCAGTTAGCAATCCTTTTCTTTTACAAAAGGTTTGAGAAGCTCCACTGTCCAGAACCCACAGCTCTTCATTTTCTTGACCATCTGCAGACACCCAAGCGGTAGACTCTCTCTGCTGCCTCCTGTGCTTCTGCTGTTTTTGTTGTTTTCTCGGGCAGTCCCGCAGCAGATGTCCACTGGACTTGCAGCAAAAACACCTTTTTACTTTGTTGACCACCGGCTGGTCTGCAGCAGCTCCTCCTGGCTGTTTCTCCGGCTCCCGACACCTCTGGTCTTCCCGGCTGTTGTTCCCTCTGGGATGCTCCAACAGCTGGGCTGAGGTCATCTTTCGCTCTGCACGCCTGTCCTCCTCTGCATACAACCGTCCAGTTACGTATTCCAGAGTCAGCTTATCAGTCTCTACAGACTCGAGGGAATTGACCAGCATATCATAGCTGTCATCAAGGGAACTCAGGACTATAAAGACTTTGTCCTCTTCCCCCACAGGCCTCCCTCTTAAGGCTAGCTCCTGGAAACAGCCTGTTAGGAATTTTAGGTGGTTCGCCAGGGAGTCCCCCGGTTTCTTCCGACACCGGTACAGTCTCCTGGTCAGTGTTATCAGTGAGCCAGCTGTCTCTCGCACATGGACAGCCTTGAGCGCATTCCACGCCTCACTTGCCGTCACCTTCTCAGCTACGTAGACTAGCTGGCTGTCGTCCACTCCAAGGATGATCGTAGCCAAAGCTTTCTCATCCTTTTCTAGCTGGGCCTCTGCTAGTGCCAGCTTTTCATCGTCGTCCTCATCCTCCTCAGGGGGCTGCGGTGGAGTTTCCACCACCTTCCACAGGCCCTCACGCTTGAGGAAGTGTTGCATGCGGACCGACCAGATGCTGTAGTTCGTGGCCGTCAGCTTCTCCAGCAACACGCCACTTCTGGACTGCTCCATCCCTGCAGCTCACCTCCAGCACCCACAGCTAGATAACTGCCACCTGTACTCTTGCGCAGCGGAAGCGTGCTGGGCCCATAACCCTGTCGTGAAATTCCTCGCGGCGCTTTCAGCAGAAACGCTAAGAGTCCCAGGTTTTTTCCCAGTGCAGTCTTTTAATGTGAGGTATATACAGGTATTTACAAAAGAGACAGTCCATACAGAGTACTTACAAACGAATACTCTCCACCACAGCACCACCTCACCACAGCACCACCACCACTGCAACCACACCCACTGTTAAACAGGCTTTTCTTTTTAAAACAGGTGATAGCCAATCACATTAATCACACTCCTGCTGAGTCACTCTGACTCAGCACTTCACAGAGTATTGCATCATCCTGTTGAAGCCTGCAGACTTATTCAGTATCCTGTGAATCCCAACATTATTTTCATATTTGCAAGTATTGATGCTCAGTGTGTTGAACCCGTGGGATCTCAGGAAGTGGGGGCTTAATGAATGGCTGAATCAGCAGCAGTCTTGGTTTATTTAATTTGAGGAAATTCCTCCCCCATGAAGGTGGCTGAGTTTGCTGACCCACTTAATTACTTCCTACAGCCCCATGACTTCATTGCATCAATCCATCTTGTGGAGTCCTCATAATTAAGATTGATTTTGAGTCTGATTAACACATGCTAAATGTGGAGAACTGAATCACCCACCCAAAAATTTACAAAACGCTCAGTAAACTGTTGGGCTTCTGTCCTAGGCTGAGGCTATTCCACTTGAAAACCATCAGAGAAAGCTTGCTTCCAATGACCTAAGTCAGGGGTAGCAAACATGATGCTCGCCAGATGTTGTTGAACTCCAACAACCCTTATTCTAAGGCCTTCTTGTCAGCTGCAGTTCAGGATTTCATTGCCTCCATGACCATTCTAGAGTGGAACCAACTTATTATGGACCTTACATCCATTCTGGATCACAGGCTGGATTAACTTTAGGATTCTTATGCAATGGTTATATACTGGGATTAGTCATGGTCACATAGTTACGTGATCACCAGAATATTGTTGAGTCTAATACATGTTTGGAGGGAAGTAAGTAACTGAACTGAGTGAGATTTCTTCCCACATAAATGTGCAGTGGGCTCTCCATTCATGTAGTATATAGCACCTGTTGGATAAATTCTACACACTGTTGTATTCTGTCTTGTGGTCCTGATAAGGAATGTGTCATCTTTCATATAGTCATCTCTTCACAAAGCCATTAAGTTAGTTTAAAGCCTTTTGGAACAACTGCTGAAATCTTTATGATTAATCTGGTACACAATGTTTTTAAGCCACGTTATTATCCAGCCAACATTGTGAAAACAGGATACAGAGCATTCTTCTCCTTTGTAATAATGATGAATGGCCTTTGAAAGCAGTGCCCAGAGACCATCCTTTGATATAGATGAACAGTCCTACAAGAGGGCATACTTTTAAGCTCCAATAAATTCCAGTAAGCTGAGTAGGAACATGATCCACCGGGAGATTTATCTGTGAAAGCCCCATTGAAATGAATGGGGAGTGTGGAACATGGGTCCTATTGTTTTCAATGAAGCTTGAGCATCGCGCCCCCTACCCCCTTTTATTCCGAGCGCAGAGAGTGACAGCAGCAGGACCACCTCCACTTTTGATTTGGGGCATCCTTGTACAGCACCTGAGAGGCTGCAAGGACTCTACTTTGGCAGCAACAGCAGTGTGGGTGAGTGACAATGGGGCCATTTAGCCCCTGAGTGGTGTGAAGTGTGAAAACATTGGGGGTTTGCCAGGGAAAAGGGCACAGCTAGGCCTTTCTGTTAGGCTTTAAGCAATCTGGCTGCCCTCAGGGTTGCTTTGACGGTACTGGTGGAACAGAAATGTTTGAACAGAAATGTTTTCATTATCCTAAACACATTAGGTAACAAAATTAAGCCGGACACGTTTGTCAGAGGCTAAGAGCGGATTTCTACAAGACATTTTGTCCACATAGGAGAAACAGGAAGGACTACAGATCTGTGGCAGTACATATACCTTGCATTAAACAACAACAACAACAACAACAACAACAACAACAACAACAACAACAACAACACTTCATTCCCTGGCAAAGACTCCTGTTGAGAACCACGCAGAGCCATTGCCAATCAATGTAGTGTCTACACTGATCTTGATGGAGCAATGGTCTGACTCAGTATATGGCAGCTTCCTATGATCCTATATGTATTTCTGCAGTGTAAGAATGGGTTTACTACTTCAGCTGTCTGCACATTACAAGCTAAATATCTATGTATGTGAATGAAGATCCGCATGAATTCAAGGTTATGCATGAATCAGCCCTGAGTTGGACCACACTGCAAAAGGAAATCTGCTATTCATTTCCCCCTTGGGGTGAAATATTTACCAGGAAGTAATCCCAGAAGGCCAGTGGGTTTTACTTCTGAGTAAACATTCTTAGGATTTTCTTTCACCTTTTACTACCTATTTTCTCCTTGCACATGCTTCTTGAGTGATACAAAAGCCCAATATATATTTCAGATTAAATTCAGTGTGGTAGCAGGTGCTTCATTCCAATAATTTTCCGACTGCCAAAGAATGCCACAACATACATGACATTTCAACCTTTTTATCTCAAACGCACTTCACTAATTATAATGGTAGGATCCTGGATTTAATAGCTATAGACAATCAGTTTAGATTGATTTATCTCCTGCTGCTGGTGGAAACTGCTGATTGGGAATTAGCTAAATAAAAATCCCTGTCTCTCTGATCTGGATACACTGTAACTCTCTTTGAATTCACAGAGCATCTGCCTCTCTTTGAAGACCTTCTTCAAAATTTTGTGCCTTTCCCCCCTTGTGATAAATGCACATAAAAGTTAGAGAGGTGGCAACCATATGGACACTGGTTTGAAATGCTATGATACTCTCCTTATAATATCTGAACTGCATAGATACTGGGAGGAGGGTTGCAAGTGAGTCAAAAAGGAAACTCGATTAAAATTAAACACTGAACCAGAAGGAGGGGAATGGTGATCAGAGGCAACATCCACAGCACAACTAAAGCAGTAGTTGTTGTAAAGGTAAAGGTAAAGGGACCCCTGACCATTAGATCCAGTCGTGGCTGACTCTGGGGTTGCGGCGCTCATCTCGCTTTTTTGGCCAAGGGAGCCGGCGTACAGCTTCTGGCGAACCAGAGCAGCGCAAGGAAACGCCATTTACCTTCCCGCTGGAGCGGTACTTATTTATCTACTTGCACTTTGACATGCTTTCAAACTGCTAGGTTGGCAGGAGCAAGGACCGAGCAACGGGAGATCACCCCGTCACGGGGATTCGAACCGCCGACCTTCTGATCGGCAAGCCCTAGGCTCTGTGGTTTAACCCACAGCACCACCCGCGTCCCTAGTAGTCTGCAGCAATTATTCAAATCTGCACCACATCACTTAGAGATGCCTGTATGTTAAATGATGCACATTTAAGCTGCATATATGATGCACTTCAGTTGCATATAGTAATGTGGATGTGATACACAATACTTTTTTTGCTGCTGTGGTTAAGCAATCACAAACACATAATGCCAGAGTGTGGGAAGATGGATACACTTTTAGAAAATATAAATAAATCTGTGCTCCTCAGTTAAAGTCTGAGGATTTCCAGCTGTCAAACAAAAAAAAAACACCATGTTTACTACAAACACATAAAACATAAGTTAGCTGGATTGTTAGACATATTTCAGCAGATGCATACACATGACCATTTTCTGTATATAAAAAGTGCAGTTATGAAATAAAATGTTGCATTGAAAAAAGGGAAATGCCCTGGCATTAGAATCCCTGTAAAAGTTTGGTAGTCTCAAAGAAATTCGGGCAGTCCAGGACAAAAAGAGCAAAATATCACTGGGATGCTAAACTGTCCTACTTTGATGCTGGAGTGAAGGAAACAAGGCAGGATCACGCTAGCAAGACTGCTGTCCTAATCCCTTACCTGTGGGTAAATTCAACTGAATTCAACTGGACTACTGGCAAGCCACATGTCCCTCATCTTATATTGGTACGGCCTGTTCTTCCTAAGTGCAGAATGTTACATTTGCCCCTATTGAAATTCATTTTACTAGTTGGGGCCCAGTTTTCTAATCTGTTTAAGTCATCTTGAATCCTGATTCTGTCTTTTGTGGCATGGATTCTATGGCAACCCCTCCAATTCTGCGCTGTGCAAGGAGTTAAGCTGTCTAAAACATTGCCTGTCGAGCAGCAAAGAGCTCTGGATTTGTTTATTTCATTAAGCAAAGCAGCAGAGGGTTTTCTTAAAAATGAAAGTTTCATTTAAGCTTTTTAAAAGAATCCTGCATCACTCTGCTTTAATCCCCATCCCATAGCTCTACAAAACAGCTCTTCAGCCGGTGTTCTAGAAAGTGTCATGTTATAAAGCCTTTGTTTGGAGGCCTCTAGTCACTTGGAGAACACAGACAAAGTCTGTAAATCCTATCAGAAAGCACTGGAAACTGAGGCTGGTGAAAAGCTTTTAAACATCTGCAAGCAAAAATACACACTGCTCAATCATCTGTTTATTATTTTAAGGTAAAAAAAGAACAAGTTGAAGTTCTGCACTTCCCGCCCAGCAAAAGATAACTTCCCACTCTGCTTCAGAGGATTATGGACCTATTTGTCTGCAATTTGGCAGGCGTAATCCTGACTGGAGCAGCTTCTATCCTGGTACATTTCACTCACTTTGGCTAAAAGGGAGAAAAGTTATAGCCATGTGTAGATGGCCCACTAGAGTGAATGAGGACGCACAGCACTTCTTTTCACCCAGAGTAACTCCGGGACTGAGAATTACAGACTGAAGTGGAACATGCAAAGAGTTACACACAAAATGATCAGAAAGGATCAAAAGTGCATAGGGGAATCTTTGGGAATCTTCTGTGTACCCCTAGTATCTGGTGGTTAGAGCCAGAGTATTTAAACCTGTTCTGGTGTTTGTTGTCCTTTTTTTTTGACTGTGATTATTATGATTGGTTTTAGCATTTCTATTGTGTTTCTGAGTCACTTTAAGTCATTTTTTAATGGTTAGAGTGACTCAATAAATAAAAAATCATAGTCACGGTCATTATAGCTCAGCCTGCGGTCTGATTCAAAATGAATTATGGAAAAACTGCCTAAAATCTAGTGTGCAAACCTCACAAAATTGCTTTAAAATACCTTAACTCTATTCTTCTAAAATGTTCTTCACTCTCCTCATTGCATCCGACATATGGATAAGCTCATTTGTCTTATATGATTATGTGTTGTGCACTTGAAAGACTTCAGAACCCGATGTGTTAAATGACATGCGTTTAAACTGGACATTTACCTTGAAACAAATGAGCATTAATTCACCAACTAAATGCATCAGTTTGCTAAAGCCCCATGAGCTTTGCTTAAAGAGGCAGAACCCCTGGCCTGTGGAGTGACTGTTCTAATGCTAATTACTGTCAATCAGTGCCTGATTGTTGAGTTCAGGTGTAAATTGCCATCAAATTACTTAGCTTTTGTGAAAAAGTGATTTGCATGGTGTTGCTAAACATTGCAAATCAGATAGATTTATCTGTCTGCATGAGAGTGGGAACAACCTCCCTATTATGTGCTAGAAGGCTGTGGAGCATGGTGCTCTAAGCTAATAGAGGGAGGCAGGTGCCTGTGGCTATCCTTTGTATCACAATAAGGCCTTAAGTACTTGCCTTAATGATATATATCAGAGATGGGGAACTGGTGCACTATGATCCTTATCTTTCACATTCTCCACAAGCCAAGTATGACAGGCGGATGGGGCTGCCCACTTTTCAGTCACCTGGTGTCGCAATGACCTGTGTGCTGTTTGAAACCAACCTGTGGAGAGAAAGGCACAACCCACAAAATGGAAATGGTCAGACCTTGTGAAATGATGTACATAGCATGGCCAAAGGTCACTAGTGGAAACCTGCCCAAGGACTTTCCCTAGTGCAACATGGCTTTCTCCTCCCACGGACCCCCCCCCCCAAATTGCCTCACTGGAGACAGGAGAAGCCCCAGAACAGCATGGAGGGGAGATCATTCTGTCAGGCTTGTGCTGACGCAGTGATCCCCTCACTGCTACCTTGAATTTATCCTACAGTCTACAATAATTGAAGGACACCATTTTGGCTACCACTGGTTAAACATATTGTTGTGATTCTATGTTTAACTTCTCAACAGTGGCTGGGTGATATTCATGAAGTCTATTTGTTTCGACGTTTCTACTTTATGACTAGCAATAGATGTCACATATTTTAGTAATTTGGGTGAGCTTTAGGCAGGTAAAAAAGATAAAAAGGTAAAGGACTCCTGGACAGTTATCATTAAGTCCAGTTGAATTTGACTATGGAGTGTGGCGCTCATATTGCTTTCAGGCCGAGGGAGCTGGAATTTGTTCGCAGATAGCTTTTCCAGGTCATGTGGCCAGCATGACTAAGCTGCTTCTGGCACAACGGGACACCGTGACAGAAGCAAGGGAATGCCATTTACCTTCCTGCCACAGCGATGCCTATTTACTAGCGCTGATACATTTGGGAACTGCTAGGTTGGCAGGAGATGGGACAAAGCAACAGGCTGCATATAGATTTAGTCAGTGCTTTTTTTCTAAAAAAAATATGTTTAGGGGTACTCTCATTTTTCTACTCATATTGAAGTACTGCCCCTCAATGAAGCCAAAGTTAGATTCACAAAATGTTTAGGGGTATGTGTACCCCTGCGTAGCCCCAGAAAAAAGCACTGGATTTAGTCATAGTTAGAGTAGACCCCATGAAATCAAGAGAAATTAAGTTAGCAATGAGTAACTTGATTCCCATTTATTTCAATGGGTTTACTCTAAGCAAGACTAAGTCTGGAACCAACTCACTCAGTTGCATTCATCTTATCACTGACTCTATACAAGTCAGCTTGGAATGCTCATAAAATTGGGGGGGGGGGAGAGAATTGGAACCATAGTACAGATTTATACAACGGGAAAGGAACTGGTCAAAGGGAAGAACACCAAAGCATTCTGCTAAAAAGCAAACTTTCAAACTGGAAAGAGTAGCCAGTGCAGATCCTCAAAGATGAGTCGTAGGACGTGCTGATCAATATTTCATTAGAGACACTGAGGAGTGAAATAGGAGCAAGCTGATAAAATCTACTGATTACATCAAGATAGGAAACTTTGTTAACACATGCAAGGATTAGGACATTTTGCAGGACAAACTGAGTAACTTCATGGTCCCTCCAAATAGGTCATATTACAATTGCATTTGATTCTGTTCCTATCTGTGTGTTTTTTGTGTATATACACACAGACACATATAAACACGCACAAAACATGATCACTTAACAGCTGAGATCACAGAGAGAGCATAATACACAAGTCACAGAGGATCACAAAGTGACCATAAGCCAGTAACTTAACTATAACTCAGTCACATTTCCCAGAGGGTCAGATAAGTAGCCAATCATTTCTGACATTCAGAAAACATCTGAAGGCAGCCCTGTTCAGGGAAGTTTTTAATATGTGACATTTTAGTGTATTTTTCATCTCTGTTGGAAGCCGCCCAGAGTGGCTGGGGAAACCCAGCCAGATGGGCGGGGTACAAATAATAAATTATTATTATTATTATTATAATCATCTAATTCAATCTGAGATATCACTGGGATCTCTGAGCATGTCTGCAAAATCTTTCCATTTTGCCTCCCAATGAGAATGGTGGTTTTTTTCAATTGCTGATTTCTAATGGTGCCCATCTGTAATGCCTACAGCTGGGGAAAATAACAGACACAGAGAAAATCCTTCTTAATCCTAAATAGGGTGGTTGTTATTCAGTAACTTATCCAAAGCCTTGCCTAGGAGTTTGTTACAGTGCTGTAAAAATAAATACATTGCAGCTCAGGTGAGCTGCTGAAGCAGCTGTGTGATGGGGTTGGCTGCTGCATTCGGGGAAATAGAGGACCTCTGGCTTGAGGTTTATTAAGAGGGTTGAGAGATCTTCAGGGTAGAGAGGAGCTCAAAAAGGAAGGAATTTTTTCTTTATTTGAAAGATTCTGGATTAAAAATCCCTAAAGCAAAACTATTGCTGTTATGCCTCCAGCAAAGATTATTAGACTGGGTCTCTGGCTTGAACCAATCTGACCTACGTTGGTACAGGATCATGGTTACAAGCCTTCTTACAGCGATCCAATTTCAAACTTATCAAAATGATGGCGCTTCTTTTCACAAGGAGGCTAAATATTAGATTTCTACTCATGCAGTGAAGCTTCCCCCTTCCCCACATACCCCCATCAATCTGCTTTGGAGATCCCCCAGTGCTCTGAAGCAGGTGTTGAGAAGTGGTGGTTAGGAGCTGCAAGAGGCATGGCAGGAGAGGAAAGGGAATTTCTATTGCACACGTGTATGTCTGTTGTGCAAATGCAACTGCAGCACTAGATGCAGCTACATCTTTCCAATTCTCTTTGAGCTTCATCTTAAGCAAAGAGTCTTTAATCCTGTGACAACGATGGCACTGGTAGAAAGGAGAAAGCTAATGAAGAAGTAAACTTCTTTTTTTCAGCCTCTGCATAGTCTACACAGATGCTTGAACAGCTGGGCTATTTAAAAGATCAAGACCTCCTTGATTTATGATTAATGATGGCTGACCAGATCTGCTGAGTTACTGAACATGTAAAACCAAATCAGCAAGAAAAAGCCTTTGGAGACTCAAATGGACTGCATAGACCAGACCCAAGCCAGTCATCTAATACAGAAGTGCTAAGACTCCAACTTGATGAGGATATAAAATGATCGGAACACTTGAAAAATTGCTAGATTTGCAGGCTTTCTCATCATATTAACCTATTTGTGCATTAAAAATAAGGTGGAAACATTAATTTGAGTTCTATCTTTGAGGATTTGTAATCAAGTACAAAGAATCATAAATTAAAATGAATAGGATATTTTCTGATCTTCCCCTTGTCATTTTTTTTCTGTAGGTTTCCTACACTGCTAGCTTGGCTGCATACAGATTATTTTAAACAGTTTCATGGATACGCTTTGGTTGTGTAGCATTTCAAAAGAAAGCACTGGTACCTTTTATAGAATTAATATTTTTAATCATTTGTTTCAGCAGCTCTTGTGTTTTTCTGGCATTAATACTTTGCTATTTTAAAACAGAAAGAAAATGTTTTCATTCTGATGATCATCCAACTTGTAAGTCAATAAAGTCAACAATGATTCTAAACTCTACTGAAAATAGATCTGAGCTGAAATTAAGGAACATTATATGAAAGACTTTCCCTCCATGAAATACACAACCCATTTCACTGATTAGATGGGAAGGCTGCGAAATGAGGCAAAGATGATGGGAAGCATGGCTTTCAGTCTTATTTAGCCTTGTGATAAGGATGTAGTTCAGTGGTGATATTCTCCATAGGTATGTTCACCTCATGAATCGCCTTCATATAAGAATCAAGATGCAAGGCCTTTGCTCTCTCCCACTTCTATGTGTACGCATGTATGAAAACTGCTTAAGAGGAAATGCTGTACAATTGCAGCATTGAATAATAATAATAATAATAATAATAATAATAATAAAGTGACAGCTTTTAATTTTGAAATGTTCTACATTTTAAAATAGTTCAAATTTGAATCTGTCCTTAAAGCAATCAGATGGTGCCACAGCCACTCAGAAGGCTCAAAAGAGCAGCCCTGGCCTTTGCATGCAAATACATATTGCACATCAACACCAGCAGCATAAAAAGCTCCAATGGAACTGGCTGCAGGGTTGGCCCTGGTAGTGTGAGGCAACTGCCTCAAGAGGGCCAGCACTCTCCTCTGTTGTGTGTATGCCATGCAGGCTATCCTTCACCCTGCAGCCCTCACATGAGTTTGACACATGACACTATCCCATTGCCAGTGTTTTAATAACTTCAAACGGCAGTCTGGTCAGCATCTGCACGTGGAGTGTAGGGTGCTAGTTTGCCCTTTGGCTCAGGCAGCAAAAAGTCGGCCCTGAGCAGCCTTGCAAGTGATAGTTAAAGAGGCTATTGCTGGATGACACCTTCCTCCTCCATGTCTTGCTCCAGATCTCACATACCTCCCATCTCTACTGGAAGAATTGTGCATGATTCTAAACAGATATTTACCTCTAGACGTCTCACTGGTTAGCACCTTTTCACTCATTGGGATAATTTTAGAACCTCACTTTCCATGGGGTGAGTGCAACTCATGTTCCCCCTTCACATAAGGATCCAGATGCCAGATCCTTCGCATTCTCCTGCTTCTACATTCAGTAAGCACACTTTCCTTCTGAATGCTCTTTTTACAAATGTATGAAAGTTGGTTAGGAGAGTAGAGTGAAATGCTGGATAAATGCAACATTGCCCTATACAGTGGTACCTCGGGTTACAAACACCTCAGGTTTCAAACACTTCGGGTTACAGACTCTGCTAACCTGGAAGTAGTACTTCGGGTTAAGAACTTTACCTCAGGATGAGAACAGAAATTGCATGGTGGCGGCAGCAGCAGGAGGCCCCATTAGCTAAAGTGGTACCTCAGGTTAAGAACGCACCTCCGGAATGAATTACCGTATTTTCCACTCCATAAGACGCACTTTTTTCCTCCTAAAAAGTAAGGGGAAATGTCTGTGCATCTTATGCAGCGAATGTGTGGTCAATCGCTGACTCCCTTTCCAGCCCCGCCCCCTTGCCCAGGCCTCCATTGTTGAATGTTCTGCAGATGGAGGCTGTTTGTTTTCCCAGCGACATGTGACTGGCTGATTAGATTATCTGTCTGGAAACTGTAGAAACAGCTCCCTTTCCTTTCTTAAAGAAGCTGCAGAACTGTGAGTTGAAACCCATAAAACCAGGATTTTTTCCCTTTGCAGAGTAAGCTCAACAACTTTGAGCTGATCCTCAAAAAAGGGGGCTTTTCCTCTTTGCAAAAGAAGCTGCACAACTTTCAGCACAACCTCCTCTAAAAACTAGGTGCATCTTATGGTCAGGAGCAAAAAATACGCTAAGTTCATAACCAGAGGTACCACTGTATAACAACATTTACTTTAGTCGACATTTCAAAGTTTCAAAACATTCTACATTAAAAATATATATCAAACTTTAGTTTGAATCTGTATTTAAAGCAACATTCTCCGAGAACACCCCTGTATGGTACTATGCAAGGAGTGAGTTGCGCTTTGCACCAATGCTGGAATAGCTGAACCTATGAGGTGCCACCTCAGCTCTGCATGGCTGTGTCAGACTTGAGGCACTCAGCATGCCAGTTCAACAGCAGTGGCACAAACCTTTGCTTGCACTGCTGCAGCAAAACCTGCCCATGGGAGTTGGGCAGCTTGGAAGCTTTTGTTTTTGTTTTTTAAAAAACCTGTACAAAAGCTGCTTGCAAAATAGTGGCATCACCTCATGACTAAAGGCCTGGCATAATCCTAATGCAGCATTTATGAACTCTCATTTTTCACCCAGCTAGTGGCACACAGGGCAACTATAACGCAAAGCTACACATTAGTGAAGCTGATACTTGAATCTTTAATGAACGCAGGCATTACAGGCAGGTGTTCGCTCTACAAAGAGCACTTAATAGAGTGTTTGCAGGTGGAAAGACAATGAGTTCTCTTTCATGCCAAAAAATATGAATTTAGCTATTCGAAAACTTTTGAAATATTCATCTGCCAATTAAAATGCTGATTTCAGCTTCTAAGCAGTATAATAAAACTAATTAAATAGCTTAATAATTATCCCTCCGCTGAGATCCATGAGGCGTTTGCCGATATTTAGAAAATTCAATTTTCTGCCAACTCTCATCAAAAGTTCAAAATTCTTGCCTGCTTCTGCAAAGTGAAGGGATGTTTTTACTGGGGTTTTTTATAAAAAAAAAAAAACTTGCTGGTCTGATGCTGAAAAAGTTAGGCCTGGAGTCCAGACCCTTGTAAAACCTCTTTTTCCTGTCAGTGCTGAAAAGTTAATTGGAAATTAGCTACAATAGGACATTAATGGTGGGAATGCGCCCAACTGTGGAAAGAAGAAAATAACCACTTTTTTATAGTAAAGGAGAAATTATAATTAAGTTACAGGAAATGATCCACACTAATTTGCACTTGCTAACATTTGTGTGATGACCTACTTCAAAACTTTTTCTAGTCTTCCTAAACTGGCCTGTTAAATTCACAATTCGAATTTTGAATATTGCCGTTTCATATAATTTCCATGTTGTTCCTTGTCCTTTGCCACGCATTAGACCTAAATCCCTCAGTATATTGAAAATGGTATTGCTGAACTTACTTTGGGACGTGAGACTGTCAGGTTGCCATACACCAATCTGGACCATATTTCCCAATATTTTCCAGCCCTACCTCAGTATTGATTGGTGGCACATGCCCTTCTGGCTTGCACTCTTTATAAAGACTTGAGGAATGAGATTATCACCCCTCTTTTATTGTCCATTCTGGGTTGCCCAACCACTGCCACAGTGTCCTTTCTCTTGGTAGATCAAGATGAGCAGGTGACAGTGAAGGTTGCAAGGTTTTTAGCTGGGGCAATCAAAATAAGATCCACTATTTGACTATTGATTCAAACCCTAAAAAGTATTTTATATAATTGACTTTTTATTTCTATTCTTTGTATATTGTATTGTTGTTTTTATTGCTAGAATAAAGCAATAAAGATTCTTCATTCATTTCCAGCCCTACCTGGAGATGACAGGGATTGAACCTGGGACCTTTGATCTGCAAGGCAGCTGCACTATCTCAGGGTTTGTGGAGATGGAAAACATTCCTGTTTTCCTGAAGAAACTGCCCAAAAGAGAGGAGGTGTTGCTACTGTGAGCAAGCAGGTGAGAGGCAGGGAGGTGGCCTGGCACCCAGGTGCAAATCTGTCCCCTCTAGAGCGTCAGCCCTTCTGCTGCTGCACTTAATAAGGGTAGACTAAGAAGGTATTAGAAACCAAAATCTGCACCCCCACGTCAAGTTTCCTCTCATATACAGTCATACCTCTGGTTGCGTTCACTTCATGTTGCGGATTTTTAGGTTGTGAACGCGGCAAACCCGGAAGTGTTTACTTCCGGGTTTCGCCACATGTGCATTGCACAGAAGTGATCTCCTTACGGACTTTTCAGGGTGTGAACAGCACCCTGAAACAGATCATGTTCATAAGTAGAGGTACCACTGTACTACATAATGTGAATTACAGTTTATTTTCCTTCTTGATGTCATTAGACTGAGCAGAACATAAGGTAGGTTGGGTGGCATGTTACTGAGAGGGAAGGGTGGGTGTGACATAGGACTGCCCTTTCACATGTCAGGCCCATATGTTTTTATGTGCAATTCTACTCTTACATACATATATAGGCTACAGATATGAGAAACCAAAGAGTCCATCCAGATTGAAGGCAGGAACATCAGCATGTTCAATACACTCCATGTGCTTCTAAATTCTGTATTAGCAGAAAAGGAGCTTACAAACAGGGGACAATGAGTTTATTTTCACTGTCAGTTTCCTTGTGGCTCTCCAGAAAGTGTTTGATATGTTTTTTTCTAAAATGCTTAAGCCCATGTCACAGAATGGTAAACCTGTAAGAATACTAAATCTGCAAGAATAAATCCTATTCTAGTTTGGCAAACTCCATATTATTAATAGTGGATAATATTGTTATCAAGCAGAGTGTGCTTATTTTTCTGCTTAAACATCCTCAGCTGAAAGTTTCAGCAAAAATTAAGCTGCATGACTCAGTACAGATGTCTGTGAAGTATGAAAATGATCTGGATTTAAAAAAAACAACCACCCCAGGCACAATAAAGTTAAGATTATGTATTTTATAGGATCACAACTGCTGGATTGATTGCACAAGTTATAAACTCTTCAATGAGCAAACAATTAAGATAAAAATGGGCAAAGAGGAATTTATGTTGCCCCACACATTCTCTAAATGATAGAGTTGAGCCTTGACACTTCACTTATGAGTCGGGGTCACGGAGGGGGTGAGGTGGAGAATTCAGCAATATGACAATATGGTGTGCTATGATCAGGGAGGAAGTGAGGGAACTTGCAGGACCATGTGCTTGCTGGATACCAGGGTGGACCTAAGGGCACTCTTCCATTAGCAGAAAGCCTCTTAGGTAAAGGTAAAGGGACCCCTGACCATTAGGTCCAGTCGCAGACAACTCTGGGGTTGCAGCGCTCATCTTGCTTTACTGGCCGAGGGAGCCAGTGTACAGCTTCTGGGTCATGTGGCCAGCATGACTAAGCCGCTTCTGGCGAACCAGAGCAGCGCACGGAAACGCTGTTTACCTTCCTCTGGAGCGATACCTATTTAACTACTTGCACTTCATGCTTTCGAACTGCTAGGTTGGCAGGAGCAGGGACCAAGCAACGGGAGCTCACCCCACCGCAGGGATTCAATCCGCCAGCCTTCTGACCGGCAAGTCCTAGGTTCTGTGGTTTAACCCACAGTGCCACCCGCGTCCCTAGAAAGCCTCTTACCTTCTCAGAAATGCTGCTTCCAGCTTTGCAAAGAGCATTGCATGAGAAAAGTTATCCCAAATTCAGAAGGGTTTCTCAGTTTGGGCCAGCCAAATTATGTAACAGGTTACACAAGGTCATTCCCAAGACTTTTGTATGGCCCACTGGATTTATACACTGTATTTTCCATATTGATATTCTGAAGCACAAATCAATGTTACATTACAAGAAAACTTCTGTAAGCTCTTGCATAACTGGTTAAGGAACACGAAGCAGAAGGTAGGAATAAATGGACAGTTTTCCCAATGGACAGATGTCGAAAGTGAAGCCCACAAGGAACCTGTGTTTTTTTTAACTTCTTCATTCATGATTTAGAGTTAGGAGTAGGTAGAGAGGCAGTAAAGTCTGCTGGTGATATCAGTTGTTCAAGGTGGTTAAAACAAAAAGGTATTGCAAGGAGCTCGGAAAGGATTTCTCCAAAATAGGTGAATGGGCAGTAAAATGTCATATACAATTCAGTGTAAGAAAGTGTAAAGTTGGGGCACATAAATCCTAATTTCACATATATGTTCATGCAGTCTGAACTGGAAGCTGTTGACCAACTGAATGAAGTGTTGAGGAAACTCCAGGTAGAAAACTCCCAAGTTCAGAGGAGGTCAACTAGAGCAACAGTGGTCTCACTAAGTCAGTGTAATTGATAAATATAATCTTTCTAGCAGTACAGATGCAAAACCAATATTCCTTCCTAACTTGAACATGCTGTTTTTTATTTGCTTTTTAGTTTATGAACCATTAGGGAACACAAAAGTCATGTGATTAATGATTTCTTGGAAAACTCAAGGGCTCCAGGACAAAGCAGACCAGACTGCAGTTTGCTAAAGCACATTTCAGTAAGACAAAACTGCCCCCCATGCATAATTATTTAGGCGTAAACCCCAGTGAACTAAGTGGGACCTACTTCCAAGTGATGACGACTAGATTCAAACAACATAGCTATCAAAATACCACCATGTTAAAATAATATCTGCTAGTCTGGAAAAAGGAATGTGGACAAAAAGAGACTAAGTGCTGGACAAAATAAACATTACAAAAATATTTGGAGCTGACTATATTTGTTATGAATAGCTGCATATCAGCATCAACTTCCGATTTCTTGCACCTTGTCTGTCAAATTATTTTAAGATTGCAATCCTATGCATACTTAACTTGGAAGTAAGTTCCATTGAATTCAGTGGGGCTTACTTCCAAGTAAACATGCCTAAGATTGAACTATAAGTGTATAAATCCACTGAACTCCGCAGCCAACTTAACAGCACATGCTGAAATCTTTTCCCGTAGAAATCTGATCTTTAGCTGGAGTTGCAAAGCTTATCCCATGCCTGCAACTACAGAGATATTGATATCATCACAAATAGATTGTGTTGTTTTGTACAGTATCCATCCTGCTGTGAAATAACCATCCAGACAGACTCTCTGAAGGTGAAGTTCAAGAGCCAGCTACTCACCTGAAAAGTCCCTGCGTGGTCTTCTTCTTTCTCTCCCTCTTTGCCCTCTTTCAAAGCAATCAGTGTGAATCCACGAAAATAAGCTGGAGTGGCAGCGGAAAGTGTTACTGGGGGCGAAAAGGCAGGAAAATAAGACTTTTAAAATGAGTTTGTTTCTACAGAGGTTTTAAACAAGATACTTTAGACAATACTGGTTCCGGATTCATTTATTTTTTTACAGTGGGTGATGGCAGGCTTCAGTCATGGCACTGTCAGTCGGGTCCCTTCACCTGAAGGAAACAGGGCATGCAAACAGTGAATTCTCTTAGACTGCTTATGATGTTCTTGGATATTCTGTGGAAAGTAGAAATGGTAGGGCTGTTTGAGGCCCCTCTGCTGGACTTGGGGCCCTGGAAAATGTCCACATCTACCACCTTGATCTTGGCAAACACAGGGCTAACTTTTTACTAATGTTAGAAGACCAACCACCATTTCTTAATAATGCTTTTATATATGCATATTACATACCTTACAGTGTTTCAAAATACTTTATGTACATTATTTTTTGGAATCTTTACAAGAACACCATTAAGTCAATCAACGCTATTATCCCTATAATTCAGATGGGGGCTGTGGCAGCTTAGAGTGGCTGTCCAAAGGCCACTTGGCAATTTCACAGAAGAAGCAACGTTTAAAGTGCTAACTTCCTGGTTGGCGCTGATCTCCCACAGTGGGCTGGAAGTGGAATTAAAACTGTGGTTCCATACAGCAGTTAATGCAACTCTCTTGTTCCTTGTAACAATCCTACATTCCTGCAAAGCAATCATACTAAGGAGTGAATCCACTGTTCATGCACAAGGCTTCACGTTCTAGAAAGTATGCTTAACTAGCAGTTTTATCTCTCTTCTTTTAACTAGGCCAGCAACACAACCTGCTGAACTTGAACTGTTGTACAACACCAAGAGCATTTTATTTAAAATTTGCATTTGGAATTAAGTGTCCAGTTAGTGCCAATGGGTTTCTCTCTCCCCTCCCCCACAAATGCCAGTTTCATGAAAAGGGTTTTCTTTAGGACCTTAGGAGGAGATGAAAGCAGATAAGCTCAGTTGGTAGAGCATGAGACTCGTAACCTCAAGCTTGTAGGTTTGAGACCTGCATTGGGTGAAGGATTCCTGCATTGCTGGGGTTTGGACTAGATGATCCTCATGGTCTCTTCCAACTCTACAATTCTATGGTTCAAGTGCTCCCTCTTTGTGTGCTCTGATCCTGTTAATTACGGTACTAGCCTCAGCCTTCCACAAACATTTTGCTATTTTCATTAAAACAAACAATGCATGTTAAATGCAAAGGTGCATTTGCATTAAATGTTGCACGTAGTTTGGTTGTGATGTGCCAGAAATTCCTATTGGAGAATGAAGAGCCTATTGAATTGGCTCTTCAATAGAATGAATAATGAATTCCTATTGGAGAATGAAGAGCCCTTTTCTACCAAACTTGACTTTTGGTCAAATTGTTCTTATTATTTTTAGTAACACTTTGTGCTTTATTTCTATGTAGTCTTATCTGGCCGTGAGAGTTTCCAAATAAGTAGATTCTCAATAAATGTATATACTTGTATTGATAGTTCTGGTTTTGATTCCTTTCCAAATGATTCCTTCCATTGAATTTTCTTTTTCATTGCTACAAGAGATCAGAATCAATATTTCCAGACAGCTGTCTACTTTGACCTCTTTCCTTAGTTTCAGCCACTTCAGAAACTACAGATGATTTTGTTTTTAGGGGGATTTATTTCCTTTTCCTTTCATTAAAAGTATAAAAAGACTTCACTTTAGAACAAAATAACATAGTGGCAGCTTCTACACTTTCTCATGCTTACAAATAAGCCCAGCTGAGGATGTCATGGTGCTTTCAGAAAGCATAGTCACCCAGGAAGTGCAGACCATGGGGGAGATGAAAGAAAGGTCACTCACAAACACCCTATGGTCACCTTGAAACCAAGGCAAGCTCAACAAAAAACCTACCCCTCATCTATGAAAAATTCTTCTTTCTCCTTTGATAATTTCCACATGCAGTTCCTTTTCTCATTGACAGAATGGTTGGAAAAAGCACTTGGGGGGGGGGCGGAAATCACCACATAAAAGTAATGTAGAGTAGACCCATTAAAATCAATGAGCTTGACTAAGTTATGCCCATTAATTTCAATAGGTCTATTCTGAGCAAATCTTAGTGGAATATCACCCCTCAAAACAAGCACAATCTCAGTCGAAGCTAAACTCAGCAAACAGAATTAGTATGTTATGGCAGTGGTTCATTAGGTCAATATCCATTTCCACCCCTTCTTGTATAAATCCCTTCTTAGTTAGTAGGATTCACATTTGTTCCTCCTACAGAGAAATGTGATGGGATCACAGCTACACAGATAAATGCTTAATTCCCTTCCTTTATACAACAAAGCCACAGTAGCACTGACTAATGCAAAGCTAGGCAAAATGTCAAAAGTGCATTGCCGAAGGGAATGGATCTCTCTCCCCATATTTTTTTCTACTCTGTACTAAACAATGTACTTCAGTTTTCATATTGCTTTTTCAGAAGAGGCCACAATAAACCAAAATGTCACATCAAATTGTCAAAGAGTTGTTGTTTGTTGGTTACTTTTTAGGCAGGGGAGGACCCACTTTGAAATAAAACTAAAACATTTTCTATGGACAAAATTACTTGTGAATTCCCTGCAGATTGATTGCATAATGCTTAACTAAACTGGTTGCAGATCACAGTTTATTCTATTAAAAAGAATGTATACAGTGGAGAATTCAAACCAGTGTTTAACACTCAGGTGAAACTTGTTTATTATTCCAGTTTAATATAAACCAATAAAAGGGAATCTTCAGTACGATCTATTTTTTTTTTCTGCTTATGGGAATAATTTTATGTGTTCTCATTTTAGTATTCTCTTTCATAAGTAGGTGAGCATCTAGTGCTCATGATTTATATGGCAAGCCTCCTAATTTTATCACATCATGGAAGCCAGTGCTACAGCCTTCCAGAGTCATTTGACTACATGAGTCTCCTAGTTATTAGCCCCCCACCCCATTTTCCCAGTTCTCCTCGTTATAGGGCAAAATCTGAATACATGAATACTAAAATCAAACAAATACTCACAGTGTATTCATACTTAAAAGTTTCTGCATTTGATAGTACAGTGGTACCTCGGGTTAAGTACTTAATTCATTCCGGAGGTCTGTTCTTAACCTGAAACTGTTCTTAACCTGAAGCACCACTTTAGCTAATGGGGCCTCCCACTGCTGCCGCGCTGCCAGAGCCCAATTTCTGTTCTCATCCTGAAGCAAAGTTCTTAACCTGAAGTACTATTTCTGGGTTAGCGGAGTGTGTAACCTGAAGCATATGTAACCTGAAGCATATGTAACCCGAGGTACCACTGTAATGCTGTGTTCTTTTTAAACGGCTGACTCACAATTACAAACTAGCATTTATTATTTCCATCCATGTACTCTTGTATAATATCATGCCAGTATGTAATCAAGAGAAAAGTGCATTGTAACTGATACAGCACCCAAATTGGGAAAAGTTTGCCAACTATTATTTCTAGTAGGGTTTTTACAATAGCCTCTATCGCACACACCCCAACCCCACATTATAACTTCAAGCAATTAGGCCAATTGGTGCTTTTCCCTTAGGCCAATTGGTGCTTTTCCCTAGGAGAGGTCCCATCTTAATCATTTCAGTGGAATTTACTCCCAACCAAGTATGCACAGGATTGCAGCCTAAGCCATACACAACCCATCAGCCCTGATTGATGGCTTGACCAGTGCTCGGCAAAGCAACCCTTCTGGTTTCCCCCACCCACCCACTTAGGTAGGTTTATCAAGCCCCTTGTGAACTGCAAATCTAAATTAATGTTCTGTATCTGTCTTGGTGACTTACAAATGTATGCATGTAAAGTAAAATGTGTCAAACCTTCCAGATCATGTATTTTATTTATTGTGTTCTTTTCTTGCTCTCCCTTTAGAGAAAGGCTATCATGAGAAACCCAGTTCTCTGATCTCCCATTCAGGGGTTCAGAAAAGGTAAGCAATGTGTAGGACTGGGGCCAAATTTATATCTGATGATCCAAACCAGATTGTGATTGGATTTTGTTTTGCTTGGATTTGTTTCACAAAGACAGCCAAGTGACCCCTTTTGTTAGGACCAGCATGCTTTCTATATGCAAGGTTCATCATGTGATATGTAGACAACTCTTTGTCAGGCTGGACATTCCAGTATACCTGACAGATTGTCTCCACCCCCATGGCTCAGCCCAGATACTGAGGTCCTCCTCTGATGGTCTTCTGCTGGTTCCATCACTGAGAGAAGCGAAATTACACAGAACCAGGAAGAGGGACTTCTTGGTAGTTGCACCCTCCCTGTGGAACACCCTCCCTTCAGATGTTAAATAGATAAAGAACCACACAACTTTTAGAAGACATCTGAAGGCTGGGAAGTTTTTAATGCTTGATGTTTTATTATGTTTTTATATATGCTGTAAGCTGCCCAGAGTGGCTGGAGAAACCCAGCCAGATGGGTGGGGTATAAATAAATTATTATTATTAGACAAATAGTAAAAGAGGAAAAACAGATGATGAATGTTCAAGACAGACAAAATATAATACATCTTCAGACACTGCATAGTTAAACTGGGAAGTTTGCTACCACAAGCTATGGTAATGGCTACCAGCTTGGATGGCTTTAAAAGATTAGACAAATTCATGGAGGATAAGGTTCTTCCATAACTCTTAGCCACAATGACTATGTTCTACCTCCACTGTTGAAGTATGCCTCTGAATACCAGTTGCTGGAAACAGAAGGTGCGGAGAGTTCTGACATGTTTTGGTTCTGCTTATGGTCTTCCCATGGGCATCTGGTTTGCCACAATGAGCAGAGAGGCATAGGTGGTCCTTTGGCCGGATCCAGCAGGGCTCTTTTCATGCTAAGATATTTCTGACCCCACCCCACCAAGCTTATCCATGCACAGAGTTTTTAAAATCTGAAACTGAAAGTACTTTCAGACATAAGGATGTATCCAATGGTTTCTGAACATAAAGCTGCTGAGGCAATGCTCCTCTCCATTAAAGTTCCCTACCCACCTTTGATAGTGACATCAACAGTTGTGGATGGTTACTCAAAATGTTGTGCCTTCTTACACAGCCACTGTTAGCTGGTGCCTCTATTTGCAGAGAGACCTATGCCATTAAGCCCACCAATGTAGATCGATTAACCCCATTGCAACCCTTAGCAGCATTAGATCACACCATAGGAAGGAGGCCACCACATGATTGTTGCTGCATATGAAAGGGCCCTCAGGCACAGTCCCATGTCTGTTAAAGGGCTGGGAGTCAAGATGAACTATTAGTGACCCTCTCTCTGCTTCGGTTCCAGAATTGCTGCTCACAGTTCTAGAAAATCAAAACTCCCACAGTTATTTAATCTTTTAAAAATCATGTACCGATTTTCATTTGTAGCAAAATGCCAAAGTAGTTATTAATATATTAAAATAATATAAAATCCATTAAAACTGATGACTCAAACATAGCACAATAACTAGGACACTGGGCAGCAGGAAACACTTGGTTTTCACTTGATGGAAACACCTATCTTTGGAGCCATCTTAATCTCAGTAGGAAGAGCATAATATGGTGGGTGCCACACATAAGAGTGTAATACTACTTTCCTGCCCTTTGCCTCAACACTGATGGGATGGTACCGGGGCACAGAAACTGTGGCTCCCCAGAAGTTGTTGGACTCCAATTCCCATCAGTCCCTGTTCAATAGCCATGCTGGCTGGGCTGATAGGAGGAGATAAATTCATGGAAAACAAGATTATCAATGGCTACAAGTCATAAGGGCTATATATTACCTCCAGCATCAGAGGCAGTATGTCACTGAATACCAGATCATGAACAAGAGAGTGCTTTTGCTTATGAATTGGCCACTGTGGGTGACATGATCCTGGACTAGATAGGCCTTTGCTGTGATCCTGTGGGATTATTCTTTGTTACTGTCTTTACAGTCAAACCTTGGTTCTCAAACGGCTTAGTAGACAAACATATTGGCTCCCAAACGCCAAAAACCCAGTTTTCGAACTTTTTTTGGAAGCCAAACATCAGACATGGCTTCTGCTTGAGTGCAGGAAGCTCCTGCAGCCAATCGGAAGATGCGCATTGGTTTTCGAACGGTTTCAGGAGTCAAACGGACTTCCAGAACGGATTACGTTCGAGAACCAAGGTACCACTGTATATGCAAATTTGGCAGCTCTGTGAGACAGGACTAGAACAGAAATTGTAAGCTTTTAAAAAGAAAAGCTCAGGAATTGTTTGTTACAGGTACTTATGTATCTTTTAGTTTCAGGAGGGGAGGGTTCAATCTGCAGCCATATTTTAATGCTTTTTACCTACAATCCTAAAATGAAAAATGTTTTTCTAAACTATTGCTAAGAGTGTCAAAGTTTTAGCAGGCAGAGTGTTAGGAAAACACCTACACTCATGATGCTAAAAAGAAAATCAAAAGAGCTGGCAACGACTTCCTCTGCCACTTAACTGAAAGAATTGAGAGAGCTACCTTGGATACAGCAGGCAAGAGGATAACGGGGACCCAAATGTAGACTTCACAGCACAATCATATGCATATTCAATTTGCTTGAGCATAAGTCCCACTGTGTTCAGTTGCACCTACTCCCAGTTACATGTACATAACATTGCAGCCTTAGACTTTTGTCATGCTTCAGGCAAAGGAAGACCTGGGAGGTTGAGGAACAGGCAGAGAAGGAACTTTCCTACCTTACCCTCCTCATGCTCTCAGGTGAAGACAACTCTTTTATGTGTATCTCATCTCTCCTATTGCTTCTGGAACAATGCAATCACTATAGATACCACATAAAGCATATATAGGCACTGCATTTAAATAGTAGTTTAAATGGCTATCCACACCCCACCCTGGAATCCCAGGGAATGTATTTTGGTGGGAATGCTAAAATAAATCAAGTACACTGACATGAAGGAGGCTTTTCTCATCCTCACAAAATTATTTCAGTGGCCCTTTACATATTGCCTCCAAATAAGAAGTGTAAGAGAGGGAGAACAAACCGGATGGGACACAGTGTTGCCTAAAATGTGCACCCACTAATTATATGAATAATTGCTTTGCTTTTGGTAAAAAAAAAAAAAAATGAGGTGCTGATATACTGATAAAAGTGTCATGGGTGCCAACAGAAAATGGCTGCCATGGGCAGCAAAGAAAGAGGTCATGGTACTCTGTACTGGTGGGTACTGTTACAGAAAAAGCCGTGTGTATAGGTGCAAATTTAGAAACAATGAGTATAACTTAAATACATATAAGGATAGTAGGGAAGGCTAGATAAGACATGTGCCTGCTTAGTCTGCTGTCCAGATGCTAATTGTTGATGGGCAATTCCTAGGCCCTTTCTGCTCTCCCCCGTTTAATGGTTCTTTATCTTTAAGCCCTTCAAATCAAGGAGTGTCCTCTGTAAAGTAGGACATATGGCCACCCTCCTCAGAAAGGACAAAAGGCACCACAGAACACTGACAGTTGTTTTACAAGCTGCACCTTTCCACATGTGGCCATGTTTTCTACCCTCCATGTGACAGAATCCCTTTTGAGCCCATGAATGCAAACAAGGCAGCACAGATATCAGCATGTCCTGAACATATGCTAGTAAAGAGAGAAATGTGTGGTGAACTCTTCCACAGGAACATTTTCCAGATACATCCTGCCACGTGGAGACTGAACTATTGGCCAAAGGGGAAATCAGTTGTGTGAAGCATCTGCTAGGCGGGAAAACAACTTGTCCCAAGTTCCAGGCCACCCCGTGATAGTTTGCTGCCTGAGGTGGAGCAGCAAATGGTGCCCTCCACCAAGACAAGGTGGACCCGAGGCACACAATCCCACAAGCACCTCTTTATCTCCCTGGCAGCACATATCCAGCAGCAATCAATTAAATAACCAGCAAGTCATCTGCCTGAAGTGGTCACCTCCCTCTGCCAGCTCTGTCATGTGTTGATTCCTCTCCCTGCAAAAGTGTGAATCTTCTTCCCATGGTTAAAAACCACCTCACACCCTGTGCTCATCCAAAAAGAAGTAGCAGTTGTGGACAGGAAAATCATGCTTGCTCTTTCTGTTTGAATAACAGCTCCAGGTGGCAAAGCCTTCTACCAGAAACCCCACGCAGTGACAAAAACACATAAGAAATAGACTAAGGATTTGGCACCAGGAGGTTCCCCCTCTCTCCCACTAATGCTCTCAGTCCCTGTTAACATCATTTGCTGAATCTTTGGCTATAACTCAGCTGTCTTTCTCAGCATCTTCTGCACAGTATTTCTTGCTTCCTGGTAATTTATAGGCAACAAAGCCTCAGTTTGTCCTTAATTAATCAGCTTTGCCTCTTACACAGATTTTGTTCAGATAAGACAGATATTTTCTAAGATCACTGTTATTACTTTTTTTAAAATACAACTGAGCCTAGGAAGGATTTTTTCCCCAGACTGTGTGATGTCATTTCATGTTGCATGAGAGAGACTTGTTAAATTCTTGTGACAGTTAATAAAAATAAAGCTAAGTGACAACATTAAACTGCTGTAGGAAACATAAAGTTATACTTACAACATTTTCTCATGCTCCTCCCATCTGGCTAAGTTTTAGGAGGATCTGGAAGAATTTAGCTTTGAAAACTACAAGTAATGTGTGCTAAATTTCCAGTGTCACATCCTCTAATGAGCCAGAGATCAGAATCCGAAAACTTTTACCACTCGTAAATGTGTGTGTAAATGATTATTTGATTGCATTCTGCTGGCAAAAACTTCATATTTCCTCCAAGTTTGTTCTGGAAGTTTATTTGAAAGTCTATTTTCCCCTCCAGCTCCAAGAAACAAAAAACCCTTCTTGGCAACTAAAAACAATACTCTGTAGAACTTTTCACTGCGAGTAATTTTCAAACCTTTGCAAGAATATTTCCAGGCCATTAAGAAACCAAATAGGCAGGTGCCAAGTTGACTTGGCACAGAAAAGAGTTGCAAACTCAAAGTTTAGCTGGTCACCTGTTCATGGAGAATAATTTAGGGTATGGTGGTTGTTTTACACGTAGATTCAGCTTTATTTCTTTTATTCAACCCATTTTCCTTCCAACTGTAAAAAAACCCCAAACCAAACCCCAAATATTCACAAGTGGATAACGTTCCCTTTCCTAAGAATATAATCCTGTCTGGGTTTGCCTCATGGGAGAAGGAGGATGCTCTCTCACTTACTTTAGCTAAAGGTTGTGGGGGTGGGGGAAGATGCCAACCTCAAAAGTTGGGGCTACCGTAAGGTAACTAGGTTAATGAGTTTGCAGTGTTAATGGGATCTGACACTTTTGCTCAAGGGCGCATTCAAGGTGGGCTTATTTTCCCAAAATATTTTAAAATAATAATCATGGGGGGGGGGGGGGGATGAAGTGCCCTGCTAGGGAAGTTAGATATTATTATCTTAACAATGATCTGCTGTTCAAGCTGAAAATGTGATTTGTAGATATTTCTCCTATTATAAGGAGACACTCTGATTCTGAGAAAACTATAGGAAACCTCTGAGCAACATTTTGGAGAATATTCACCCTCAGGACTCTTGCTGTCAGGGATAGGTGAAACTCTTTTTCCTTCATCCACTTGCCGTGGTTTTTTTTTACTTCTTGGACTATATTTTCAGCGCCAAGGCTCATCCTGAGTGCTCCTGAGGGCATGCAGAGTGCTTTCTCAGGGCAGGAATTACAAGTAGCATAAACGCCAAGTAGTTATCCTGGGACCTAAGTGGAAACTGTGAGGAAAGCTGATGCCTTTTCTTGGCCCATCTGCTCTCCAGTCCTATTGCTTTTCCTGTCGCACAGCAAGACCACTAGCAGCTTATTAAGTATCTTCTGCCAAGTGAAATAATTTCTAGTCGCAACGCTGGAAAAGTGCAAGGGGCAATTAAGGTAAAAAGAGTAAGTCTGGGTGCTGCGTCGTAGAACAGGGCTTCCTTTTACCCCCCCCCCCCCCCGTTAGCATGCATTAAGGGGGTGGGGAGGGAGAGATAGCAACACACACAAACTCGATTTAAAAAAACAGAACAAGTGTTGCTCCTTATTTGCGTAGCAAAGCAACCCACCCCCCTAACCAGCGTCGTGCATCGCAGCAAGTTGCCTCTGTCCAGAGGGGAAGACCTCTCTCCCCCCCCCCCGCCCACCATCCCGGTTAGTTGCCCGACACTTGCTGCGCCCTTTGGAAGCGGCCAGCCCCACTCACCTCTGTAACTGTTTCCGGGCTTGTAGAAATCCGGATCGCCTTCCACGCGGAGGCTAAATTCATTATATCCCTCTCGCCTCGTGCCTTGGGCTCGCAGGATCCGGCTGCAGTAGCCTTCGGATTTGGGGGCTCTCTCTAAGGTCTCGTCGGCGAAGGAAGCGAATGTCACCAAGGGGAAAGCGCACGCCAGCAGCGGCAAGGCTCGCCAGTACCCGGGAGACTGGCGAGGGCTTGCAGGATCAAGCCCCATCCTGGGGCGCTCTCAAACCCCGACGACGACAGCAACTTTGCGGGAGGTGGCGGGGAGGGGAGCAGACTCGACAAAGAGGCAATGGTTATATCTGGCCGGGGCGGCGAGAGAGAAATAAAAATCGCAGCATGGGCAGCTTGGAAGCGAGGGCAAGGGAAAGATACTCCCCTTCCCCTCTTCTTGTCTCCGGAGAAAGCGAAGCCAGGAACTAAGCAACGCAGCCTGCGCTCGGCTGCAGCCCGCGATGGGTGCCCGACCCCCCGGCTGCTCCCCCGGTGCGCGGAGGAAAAGCGAGAGAAGGGAGGAAGCGGCTCGATCTCAAGGACCACCTTAGCCGATGCGAAGGAGAGCAGCAGCAGCAGGACGACTGATCTTGCCCAGATCCGAAGTGAAGTGCTGTTTTGTTTCAGACCTTGTGATTAGCAGCTCGGCGATGTTTACTTAGGCAGCCGAGCTCTCTTCGCAGGGGTCGGCGAAATAGCGGAGCAAGGGTGCGTGGGTGGCTGCGCGGCGCCGGCGCCAAGACACGTGTGTGTGTGTGTGTGTGTGTGTGTGTGGTGGGGAGTATTCCCCACTGGGCGGATCGAACAGGAAGGCTTTGGGAACCGATCACCGTGCCCGAGTCTATAGGAACTCCGCGGGTAAGAAGGGACACCGAGGCGGAATGCCCTCCTTAAAAAGCAGAGGACCCCTGAGGTAGAGGGACACGTGTCAAAGCCGTCCCTCTACCCGCAAGCCTCCCGCAAGGCTTGAAGTTTCCGAAGGGCAAACTTTGGCAGCATCACGAAGAAGGGGGTATCATTTGTTATTTTAAGGATTTATCATTATTTATTAAATTTCGAAGACCGCAGGGCGGTTTACAAAACCGTACAAAGCTAAAGAGATGTCCCCAAAGCAAATAAAAGAAGAAGAAGAAGAAGAAGAAGAAGAAGAAGAAGAAGAAGAAGAAGAAGAAGAAAGTGTGTTGCACAGCAGCCCGATCCTGTGTGTGGTTACTCGAAAGAAAGCACCACTGACAAATTGCCTGGTTATCCGAGGGTGAAGGGAAGTATAGAAATTTAATAAATAAAGAATAAATAAATACATTCAGTGACACTTACTTGGAAATAAAAATGTCGTTATAGAATAAGGCAGGTGGTTTGTGACTGTCTGGTGGATGGAGTCTGTGGTGCCCTTGGGCTCCCACTTAAGCAGAACTGGCAGGAGGGTTAATAATAATAGTAATAATAATAATTATTATTATTATTTATTACTTCTACCCCGCCCATCTGGCTAGGTTTCCCCAGCCACACTGGGTGGCTCCCAACAGAATATTAAAAACATGATAAAACATCAAACATTAAAAACTTCCCTAAACAGGGCTGCCTTCAGATGTCTTCTAAAAGTCAGATAATTGTTTATTTCCTTGATATGTTCCTTGTTTACTTCCTTGACATGTTGCCTTGCTACATCTTGGCATAAGCCAAGTAATGGACATTGCCAGCTCAAGGTGGTCTCCATAATATCATTAATTCCAGAGTCTTCAACTACCAAACTGCACCACTTGATGGAGTCTTTGGAGGCAGGAGAGCTGCTAGTTTTGGTGGATAGTGCAGTTGAGGCGGGAAGGTTCAAAGGCTTGGGTCTACCAGCAGGGGACCTGGCTGATTAGAGTGCAGGAAACAACACAACAACGAACTGCAACTCCCTGAGGTACAAAGCATATTTCCTACACCAAAACACCTGGTTATGGATCCAAGGCAAGAATATTGACCAGAAAGGTAAAATACCTGATGGTAGGTCTGGAGTCAATAACTCCAGAGGTCCAGAGTGGAGAAACTATTTCAGTCCAAGGGCCACATTCCCTTGTCAGGAACCTTCCGAGGGTCACATGGGTGGGCAGGACCAGGTGGGGACAGAAGCCAAAGCAGGTGAAGCAACAGTTGTGACTCTTACCTATGCAGAGTAAGGGCTCATCCACTCTTCTGTTTGTGCCACAATTTCTAGGCACCGGTCTAATTTGTTTTTGGGGGGGTTTTGTCCCAACACTTTTCTCGGGAAAAGTCGCTGTTTACTACTAAATTGGAACAAACATCAATCTGTGGGAAGCCCTATGTTTCAGCCACATAGAAGTCAAAGGCATCTATACACCTACCTACATCTTTCTCTGTTCTCAGCTCCTCAAGAGACATTATGAGGAAAACAACAAGCCAGGAAAAAGCACTTGTGGAAGCAAGAGAGCAGGACCAGAAAGAGCTGTGGCCTGGAAAGGAGCAATTCCCCAGGGAGATGCCCAGTGACCAGGCCTGAGGTCCACCACAAATGGGATGAAAAGGCATGTCAGCAGCAATATTTTCAGTGGCTCAAAAGCCTTTGTAATTGGGTTCACTTTGCAGAATGCTTTTGGCCTGTTGCAAAACTGTCAATCAGGACTGAGCAGGAGCCCCTTGAAAGAAAGAAGTAAAGGAAGCTGGAAAAGGGACTCTTGGAGTTTCTGCTCTCTCACGTCTTCAGTCTAACTTACTTTGCACATTTGTGGCCAACTGCTGCTGGTGGTGGTCCACATTGCCAACCATAGAAGCCAACTCCTAGGGACAGGTTCCTCTGCCCCCCAATAAAATATTTGAGAGGGCAGGCCCCCAAAGATGATGGGCATTGCCATTCAAATTGTGTGCGTGTAGCATATTTTGCGATCAGTTATCTGGGGTGAGGCTTACTTGTCGTCCCCCCAATATTTTATTCAAGTTGGCACCCCTGCCAACTCAAGACATACTGAACCCCTGAGAGAGCCAGAGATAACCACCAACAGGCACCAGGCAGGATGCATCATTTAGAAATTTCCAATCCACCGGCCATCATCACCAAGGCATGCATCTCTGGCATTTTTTCCTCCCTTGCTACAGGAAAAGCACAGGCCTGGTCAGGACACAGCAGCTACTAGGGAAGATAATATGGTGAAGGAAAAAGACTGCTCATGGTGCCCCCATCATTTTCCTTTAAAGTGAATGCATTCTCTCCTCATACCTAAGAAGCATCCTGTCGTACATTTTTAAAGAATCATGCAGGGGTTTCTTTTATCCTTTCATTTCAAGTGTTAATTCAGGAGGCATTAATGAAGCCAGATGAATCAATTGAGAGGGTAAAAAAGAGTGGATCCATATCTACAACAATAGCTTTGAGTCCCAATAGACCACCTGATTCCTCAGTGAGAAGATCGGTCATGGTGAACAACCAATATGGATGACCTTTTCCACAGTGTATTGGCTGTGTTCTAGCAATATTCTCATAGTAAGCCTAAATGAAATGAGTCTTCTCTTGAAGGTGAAAGCGTCCTGCGGCTGGAATGGCACAGATTCCTTTTCAGATAGTTCAATGTTGAAAGGTTCCTTGAAAGTACTCTAGTCAATGGCCCTATGTTATACAGTGTGACAAAGAGTGTTCCGCTCTGTACAAAATATATTATTATTATTATCATTATAATCATCATCGTCATCATCATCATCACCACCACCATCACCATCATGCACTTTCATCCTAGTTTCTGCACACAAAATGGGTAATTAAATAAGTAGAAAAGCATGATTCTATTTCACATTGTTCCAGTTCATGCTACAGGCTGCATATACACCATGCACACATCCCCTCCCCAAAGCCCATATTAAAAAATGCTTTAAAATATTTATCAAGACTAATAGGGTCGTTGTGTAGGATCTCAGGTTGATGCATAAAATGCAAAACCTTTTGTTAGACCTATGATGTTGGGACGGGGGGGGGGGGGGGGGACGACGACGACAAGCCTTGCAAGTGACTGCAGGGAGGGACTGTGAGCCACATCATGGGAGAGCTGTTTCTAGGATCAAGATGAAGCTGTTGGGTGTTGTTAATGTAATCTTGTTATATCTGTAGTACTAATAGATGATAAATAGATGATAGATATTTGGTATGTTGCTGTATTTGCTGTTGTATTATTTTGTTACTATGAAACTGTTTTGTGCTGTTCGTTTCTGAAATGCTTTCATGTTTCCTTTCTTGTAAGCTGCTTTGAGCATGATTCTGTTTGTGGAAAAGCAGCATACAAATAAAATTATGAACGAATGGTATAGGTACCCACATAGTAAAGGTCTGGTTCTGGTAAACTAGGCTGTCTAAAGATTGATTGAGTCAGGGCAGAGATAGCTCCGGCATGCTGTTGCAAGTTGAATGATTGCTTTAAGGAGTTTAGTAGTACATTGATCAAGAACAGTCATTGTGAGTTTTGCAAAAACTCAAGAGTTCACTTGTCAGATAAGGGAAAAGATTCATTTGAAAGGTTACCGAGGTCAAATTTCTTAATTCTGTGCCTGTAGATTAGGAAGAAGAGTGTGCAGGAATGAACATGGGTGTAGAAGCTAACGCCTGGAATGAATGATTCCAGGAAACCTCCTGCACTTTAAATAATTGAGTTTAGCCACCTTCATCTGCCCCTGCCAATATGCTACCATCATGCAAAAAAGCCAGAGTCTTTTTTTTTTTTTACCATTCAAGACCTGGACCTAAATATATGTTGCTTCCACACTAGCTGTTATCTCTGGAACAGACCTAATTTTTCACTCCATTATTATGAAGAATCCAGACAATGTTGCTGCCCAGCATTGCCTTCCAGTGTTTTCCATCTATCCACCTGTCTTTATTAAAGCTTGATTTGTAGCACACACAAGAAGTATTAAAATCCAACTGCAGCACCAGCTTGTCCAGTTGGAAGCTATTACCAAGCGTTTTCACAGCTACAGTGCCTTTAATTAATAGCTTCCTCCTGGGCCCTTTTAAAATGGCTCCTGCCTGTAATTAGTTTCTCCCCCCCCCCCAACTTAGTTGTGACATTCCTGAATTCACCCTGAATTAGTCAGTTCCTGTTTCTGGGAAGACTTACATAACTAGTTTTGTTTTTGCCTTTAGATCAATGGCTCATCATTTTTATTCCAGGGAAAGCAAAAGGAATATTAAGATGCAACTGTTCCCCATTAAGATCCAAACTGTTTTGGTTTTCATTGGTGCTAATGTCTGAACAATTAGCTCTACAGTTAGAAGAAGAAGAAGAAGAAGAAGAAGAAGAAGAAGAAGAGGAGGAGGAGGAGTTTGGATTTGATATCCCGCCTTTCACTCCCCTTCAGTAGTCTCAAAGCGGCTAACAATCTCCTTTCCCTTCCTCCCCCACAACAAACACTCTGTGAGGTGAGTGGGGCTGAGAGACTTCAAAGAAGTGTGACTGGCCCAAGGTCACCCAGCAGCTGCATGTGGAGGAGAGGAGACGCGAACCTGGTTCCCCAGATTACGTGACTACCGCTCTTAACCACTACACCACACTGGCTCTCAGTTAAGTCAGTTCACTAGCAATTATCATGAATAAAAGACACAGAATGGATCACTCACCTATTCTACCGACCCATACTATATTTCTTATACTACCCTATAAGAAATTGTGGAAATCAAGTGTTCCTTTATCCAATGTCCCCTGCCGCCAAGAAAAAAACATAGCAGGGACTTGAATCACTATGATATTGAGTAATCAGCCCAGTGTATCATGATGTATTAGTGACAAAAATTTTATCCAGTTTGGGGTCTTGCACCTGTCACAGTTGAATCATATCATCACCATCATAAGTGTAATGAAGTAAGGGGTGAAGTAAGAATTCATTCAGTCTGTTTTTTGCAGCAGATCTACTGAATCCGACACTCCCAGACTTGCTCATAAATCAGAATGCTACTCCCACTTCTCTGGATCTTGCAATGCAGTTTTGGGGCATAAAAGTACATCCCCCCCATACCCAGATGTGGTCTGATCAGTATAGAACACAGCTGAACTATTACATTTATTAAGGCAGCTTACAACTGTATAGCTTTTAAGGTTCTGAATCGCATTCCCAGCTCATGTTCTGTTTGTGATCACATGCAAGGCCAGGTCTCCCCCATCCTTTACTTGCAACTTTTCCTTTTATGTTATTTTCATTTATGTATTTGAGTCAAAATGCTGGTGTTTACATTTGTCTCTGTCGAATTTCAGGTTTCGATCTATCCATATCGCTTTGAACCTTGATTGTATCTTCTATGGGGCTAGCTAACCCTTTTCGCTTTTCGTCATCTACAAATTTGATAAGCATCCTATCTGCAGTCTCATCTAAATCATTTATAAGAATGCTGAACAGGACAGGACCAAGGACAGAGCCCTGGGGTACATATCTCAAGACCTTTTTCCAGGTTGATGCAGAACCATTCATAAGCACTCATAGGATACAATTGCTCAACTGACAGTGGATGCACCTAACAGCAGTCTCATCCAGGTCACATTTTACGAGCTTATCAACAAGAATGAAATCAAAGTATACTATGTCTACAGCATTCTCACATGACCTACCGAGCTATTAACTGTATCAAAAAAGGAGCTAAATCTGTCACACAAGATTTATTCTCAATAAACTCATGCTTGGTCCTAGCCACAAATGCATTCCTTTTCTATATTCTCACAGACTGATGATTTGTTCATACACTCTGGAATTTTGCCTGGTTCTGTTGATCAAGTATCTGAAGTACTTTCCCTTTGGGGAAAAATAGTGCTCCGTGTACTTTTTTAATTTATAAAAAAGAGGGGGACATAAAATTATGAATGGGACTGAAGAACAGAAAGATAGACTATGCTCTATGGCCATAGAGTGTAACTGTACATGAATGGAATTGGGCACTCACAATGGGACAGCAGATGCTGTACCAACCTTCCCCTCCCAAATCTGCTCCACTGAGTCCCCCAACCCTCTGGAGAAGACCTAGAGAGCATGCAGAAGGCTGCAGGGGATGAGAGGAAGATGACCCATTCTGCTTGCACTGGATACAACCCAGTCGGTTTATTATGTAACATGTTTTCCACAAATACATTGTGCTCAAAGTGATTCACAGAACAGACAATGGAAATGCAATGGCGCAGTTGCCCGAACCAATAAAAGATTAATAAACTACCATATATCATTGACATTTCAGCCATTAAGATCCATTTAAAGCAAAAGTGAAGTTCAAATGGTCATCAAATGTACCAATAGGTCAGTTAACAATATCCAGTGCCAGCTATATCAGTATTACATCCACCTTAAGCAACTCACTCAGCAGTTCTTCTCAAGAGACTTAACAATAATGCTTAAAATAGTAGCAAAAGAGGAAAAGGCAAAATTGAACTGCTCTTAGCAGGAACCTGTAACCAAGCACACTTATCACAGTATATACATAAGAATTGTACTCGGGGCCACCCAATAAAATCAGGACAGGTAAGACAAAATAGTCTTGCGCACAATCCACGATTAGCTTATGGAATCCCATTGTTTAACGGGGGGAGGGGAGATGTGGTGATAGTCACTAACTTAGATGGCTTTCAAAAAGAATATTGGATTATTAATGGCCTATTGGCAACTGTTATTTGAATACTGCCCATTACACACTTTATTTATTTATTTATTTATTTATTTATTACATATAATTCTGCGTATATTTAGCCTGACAGGTCCCCCCCCCCCAATTTCAAGCACCCCCAGCAATGCACCAGTTGCTCAGAGATAAGAAGGTGCTTGATGAAAAAGGTGACCCAACATTAACAAGATCTGTTCGGATCATAACCACCAAATTCCATGTATACATCTGTTTTAGATGGATTCCTCCTCCCTCTATATATCTAACTTCTCGTTGTTGGAAAGAGAAATGCTGAACTGGACTGAGCTTTTGTCTGATCCAGAGGGATTAGCATGTTTTCATGACTTAAGACTATTTTCATATTTGAATGGGCCATGTTGTTATCTAAAACAAACTAATTATACGCAATTGTTTATGGAAAAGACAGAATAACTTGACAAGCCTTTGGAAGACAATGTCCTATTTTATTTTCCCTTCTTCTATTTCAAAGTTGGAAGCTGCACCAATAATGAGTCTTAAGACCAATCAGCCATTTGACCCATTACTTCACAGTTGCATCACCCATGGAAAGAACTTTGTGTTCTACTTAACAAATATTTGTAACTGTAACATTTCCCTCTCTGAATGTCTACTTTGCTTTTAACAAAAGGACCAAAATATAACTAATTAAACATGAATTAATTCACCAGCATCTTGTATCTCATCAGGCATACATTAGTAGGTGGAATATAAAGTACAATCTGAGTTATTTTAAAGGCTTGAGAATCTAAAGAATTCTGATAATCAGAACTCGGGATTTTTATTTATGTCAGTTTACAGTGCCAAGAAGCTATCTGGGGCCCAACAGTTGCAGTGGATAACTTGAGATTTGGATAAGAAGCCTCAGACAAGGACAGTTATGCAGCACAATCTTAGCCATGTTTACTTACAATAGATGCAAGGCTTGTGAACTTACATCGGTTAATTTCGTTTTTTAGATTTCCATTGCCCTTTATCTGCCCCTCTCACTGTATTGCTCTCCCTTGTTTAAAAACCGAGCTGCCAGAAACATTCCTAGATAGGCAAAGTACAGTATATCTTGTTAGAAGTGCACACTTTAACTTAGCAATTGATACAAATAAATTAACTTGCATTGCCTGCAGCCATGAAATGAGTAATTTCTGTAGTAGAGACATTATAGAATACCAGCAATGTCATTA
Source organism: Podarcis cretensis (assembly GCF_951804945.1). NCBI lineage: Eukaryota > Metazoa > Chordata > Lepidosauria > Squamata > Lacertidae > Podarcis > Podarcis cretensis. The sequence goes on along the minus strand of NC_137170.1, from coordinate 67,934,348 downwards.
AGCACAGGCATCCTTAGGGGTTTCTATTTGTTCTACCAATTAGAGTCTGTTTGCCTAAAATGTCTGGTGTGATGCATCAGTCTCAGACACATGCAAACTGATACATTTACCACGGATGGCTGGATTCAGCCAAGAAAGCGGAGCATCTTTCTGGCTCTTTTCTGTTGCCTATGTCTCAGTAAGGCTTAACATGTCACCCATTAGGTACGGCAATGATGTATAGGAGCTCATGATGTATAGGGAAATAGGCAAGGGGCAAGGTGCAATGTGGGTTTAGATTGCAAAGCATTTTTCTTATCTGGATCCATTTAAAAAAAAAAAAAACAGTCTGTCACGCAGAAATGTACCAGTTGCAGCTTATCCTGGCAGAGATATAAAGCTATGTCATGCCCATCTGTTACATTTCTGTATGTCAAACTTCTGTTTAAGACACAGAGGAAAGCTAGTGAAAAGTTGAGAATTCCACCATGGATCTGACCAGGGTTGGATTTAGGTTTGATGAGGCCCTAAGCTACTGAAGGTAATGGGGCCCTTTATATGTCCAGCTGTCTATGCAGAATGTAGGCACCCTATATATAGAAATGAGCAAACCAGTGATATTTTGGGGAGCAGGCTAGCAGGCAGGGCCCATTACTTACATCATAGGAACCTACAAAACACTGTTGCTGTATGTAGGTTTTATTTTATTTGTTTTTTATCTTATATTTTGGAAATGTACATCCAAGGGCTTTTTTCTTTAATTTTTTTGGGGGCCCCCAAGAGAGTGGGGCCCTAAGCTGCAGCTTGTTTAGCTTATATGTAAATCCAGCACTGGATCTGACATTGCTTGAGAGATTGAAAAAAGGACAGTGGTTATCACCGTTGTGTTTCTTTCATACTAGAAAGAGTGTTTAAGGTCAATTCAAATTGGGTGGTATTCAGTGCTGGTCATACTCAGATTAGACCCATTAAGGTTAACATAAAAGACTGATTTGGATCATTCATTTTTATGGGTCTACTCCAACCATATTGTTTACCAGCTTGGTTGAAAAAGTAGCTGGGGTTGTGGATGTGTGCTGAATGGCAATTCTGCTAGTTATGACCTTGCTGATCCAATGAATCCCTTATTTCTCGATACATATTATTATGCTGTCTGGTAGATACTTCTTTCCTCTTGCTAGCAGCTAATTTAAAGCTCATTTATTTCAAAGGCTTCTGTTATCAAGCAAGCTGAAGAAAGCGTTGCAAAACTGTTCCACAATGACCGGATTTGAGAATGGCAGCCTTATGCTGCTGTAAGGTTAATGCAGGGACAATATGTAAAGAGCTCAGGAAGCAGTTGCAACCATTTCAAATCTGCCTCCAATGCATATCTGGTTTGTACACTTGTAATAAACTGGATCTGAGCTTGTAGCATATAGTTTGGGATGGGCAGATTAGTCTACTTCCAGCCCATGTCAGTTTTACATGTTTTCATACATAAGTCCTTCCTATTTGACACTCGATTGGGAGCCGCCCAGAGTGGCTGGGGAAACTCATCCAGATCGGCAGGGTTATAAATTTTTTATTTATTTATTATTATTATTATTATTATTATTATTATTATTATTATTATCCCATTTCCATCTTAATGTGCGATTTTTCAAACAAAAAAATCTGTACAATCATTTGTATGCAAGTATATTTAATCACAAAATTTGCATTTAAATACCTCAATGTATGCTTTTCTAAACTTATTTTATCCTAAAATATTGGATGTTTAGCACATCTTGAGCAGCAAACTGCCACAAAATACAAAGTGAAGGCCGTAGGATCGTTCCATCCTTATTCATGCATTAGAGAGGTGTGGCTTGGTTGATTTTGCTTAAAAATACAGGCCACGTGAAATCCTCCTCCATCCCTATGTATTTTATTGAGTATTTGATCCGTGACACAGTGGAAAGTGTCTGGGGGACTTGAAGAGCATGGGGAAAGAAGGGATTTGTGCTTGCCTGCCTACCCTCTGGGTATAGCTTGGGAAGAAGTGAGTCTGGTACCTTGCGGCACTCACTGCTACTCTGAGATAGCAGAAAGGAAACAAGACGACTGCGGTCTCCGCGACCCTTGGCAACACATGGGTACAAAGAGATTAAGTTACTAGCTGTTTCTGAATGGCTTTTTAGAGATTAAGCTGTGGCAGAATTTTGCCTTCTAGTGTCTTTTGGTTTTGGAAAGCTTTGCACTTGTGAAGAGGACTCTTGGAGTAGTTAACAAGCACTTCACCAATTGTTTTGAAAAAATCTCTCCCTCTTTCTGTACTGAGTGTCTCCCCAGCATTTTGAAACTGGAAGCAGGAAAGCTTCGAAACTCCTCTTCCCAGCCCCAATGAGGATCATTTCCTGGGCACTGTCCTTATCTGCACAAAAGACCAACCAATAAACATTTCTGAAGGCTCTTCGGAAGCAGATTTGTCCGTAGAACCATAGAATCAGAGTTGGAAGAGATCCCAAGAGTCATTTAGTTGAACCCCTGCAATGCAGGAATCTCAGTCAAAACCTCCAAGGAAGGAGAGTCAGAAAGATTTTCCTGACAATGTAACATGGTCCTTTTCCAGCAGTGCCAAATCATAAAATGCATTAACTGAATGCTGTTGGGAAAGGACCATGGCTCAGCAATATAATTTGCTTTGCATGCAGGTGGTTCCAGGCTCCAGGTTGGGCTGAGAGAGATCAGTTGGAAAGCCACTGCCTGTCCCCTACACAGTACTGAACTAGATGGGCCAACGGATCTGATTTGCTATAAGACAGCTTTCGGTGTTTTAATCAAATATAGTGGTTCCCCAAGGGTACCGTCGGGGGGAGGGGAGTGGGATTACCTAGGGGGCACTGGAGGTGTAAATGACAATCAGACTTTGAAAAGCTGGTACCACTGGACCAAATTCATCCATTTTCATCATTAATTAATCAAACCAAATAGTTTTTAATTGGAATTGGGTTAAATGTGCAATTAATTGTTACTGTTTTGAATTTTATGGCATTATTTTCCCTTAGTGGGTCATGCAGACTGCTATAGGGTAGGGGGCACCAGGGTTAAGTTTGTGGAAGCAATGGGGTGGTGGTCTGAGAAATTTTGGGAACCACTGATCTAACACCATGGGTGGTCTTGCATTTATTACAGAAAAGCAGCATTGACTATCTGGATTGGCAGTTACTGGGGTGGGAAATGGAAAGGGAAGACAAAGTGTGCTGGTATCATCTTATCCAGGGGTCAACAAACTCTTTCAGCAGGGGTCACCAGTCCACTGTCCCTCAGACCTTGTGGGGGGCCGGACTATATTTTGAAGGGGAAAAAATGAGTGAATTCCTATGCCCCACAAATAACCCAGAGATGCATTTTAAATAAAAGCACTCATTCTACTCATGTAAAAACACCTGGCAGGCCCCACAAATAACCCAAAGATGCATTTCAAATAAAAGGACACAATCTACTCATGTAAAAACATGCTGATTCCTGGACCGTCCGCAGGCTGGACTTAGAAGGCAATTGGGCCGGATCCGACCCCCGGGCCTTAGTTTGCCTGCCGTAATCTTATCAGCATGCATTTGCTTTCATGCATGCACACATGAGTTCTCTTCTCCCGAATGGGGGGTGCAGATGGAAAACACAATATATGCAACAAAGTTTCAAAAATCACCCCAGAATACAAAATAAGGACAGTGATTTCCCCTGGATCTGATGGATAGGTACAAGGAAATAAAGGAGAACTGAATTACATGGCTTCAGATTCTGAAAGGCTTTCGCTGGTGAATACATATAAAATAATTTCCCTCAATTTAACAGTTGGATTATGGCTAAATTCTATCAGACGGCAACTCTATTCAGCAGCATTATTTCATTAAAAGAAATAACTCTGCGGTCTTCTATATAGATTGTATCGCAGTGGCTCCTAGAACAAATATCCTGAATTTACAAGCAAACTGCCACCTTGTACATCCCAGACCTCCAAATACAGGCTAAAAGAATAAGCAAAGGCTTTCTTCCTTTTCCACATCACTACCAGTAATGAAGTTTGCACGATGGCTCCCTGTGAAATCCCATTGTCTTCCAATTACATCCCATGCAACCCCATTGTTTTCAGTGATTTATCGCAGGTGCAGCTGGAGGAAATTTAACAAACAATTCTGTTGCTGATGCACAAAGTGGAATATAATCTTCAGCTTGCTTGCTCCTAGCTGTGGTGTAGTTGGAAAATATGTCAGTTTGTTAAACTGAAAGGAGTATATCTAAGGAATCATGAAAAAAAACATCTACCTTTAAAGGAAAAGTGTATTGTTTTCTTTTGCAAAACTGATCTGCTCCCTATGGCTTTTAAGTTTGCAAATCTTCCACTGCAAAACTAGCCCACTTGTGGCCAAGGCCAGAAACCAGCCTCTCAGATTCAAATTACATGTATTTTTTAATCCTCCTCATCTAATCTCCATCTATGTCAGTAAAATGGCTTGGCAATCATTAACACAATTGCAGTAGATCATCCTTCCCCATCCTGGTGCTGGCAGGGGCTGATGACAACCTCTGAAGGTCACCAGCTGGTCCAGTGTCCCTTTCACAAATGGAGGGGCTACATCAGTTCCCAGAAACGGTTCTATTTCAGCAGAGGCTCTCATTGGAGGAAGGCAGGGGGCAAGGCCATTTTTGCAAATCCCCCTTCCCACCAGAACCACCTGATCCACCTCTCACCTTGTTCTGGAGGGTCTCCCAGTTCTCTTGGGTAACATTTCTGGGGACTTTTTGTGAGGGGGCTGAAGAGGGAAGGTGGACTTGGCAAAAATTTCCTCCTCATTCCTCTGCAGGGTGACTCAGGTGTTTCAGCCCAGTTTCAAAACCCAGAAATCCAAACTGATATCTTTCAGTGATCTGTCCTCTGGGCAAAGATGAGAGGGCAAGAAAAGGAGTGGGAAGTGGGGGTCGGACCCTGAAGAGTCAAAGGAGCTTGGGAATTCAGATCTGAAGGACCCTGGGGCGGGTCCCTGATGGGTGGCGGTAGCAAATTCCAAACCCCAAGAGATCTCTGTTCCTGGGGAGGGTCCCAGTGGATTAGGGGATGGGGATCTGCCCCCACCAAAGGAGACTCAGACAGATTGTCAGCAATGCCTCCCGATACTTTCCTTCCAGACTTGCCCACCCCCCTGCCCCCTAGCTTCTCCAGGAGCATTACACAGGAGCTTCAGTCTTCAGGGGAGGCAGCTGGGAGTAAATCTGATGCCAAGCTGGTATGCACCCCACCTCTGTTCCCTTGGAAAGACAGATACCATTGCTAACGTGCACAAACACCACCTAGCCAGCCTTCTAGAAGGGGTGCCCGTTTGTTTGCCCAATCTCAGAGCTGCTTGTCACACTAAATGCCTGCCCTGATAGGAAGCTGCAGGGGCATGTACTTGTTGGGTCAACATCTTAACTCCTGCTTAGTCATGCTTTTGAACTCCCTTGGAACTGCAGATGCTTGCAACCTAAGAAAAGAGCCTTTGCAAGCAGAAGGTCCCAGGTTTAATCCCCAGCATCTCCAGGTTGGGTTGGGAGTGGCTCCTACCTGAAACCTGGGAGAGCTGCTGCTAGACAATACTGAGCTAGAGGGACCAAGGGTCTGGCTTGGTATATAGGGCAGCTTCCTATGTTCCTAATCTGAAGATAAAAACCGGAAGAAGGAGTTCCAGTTCCTCATCAGAGAGGCAGAGCCAGGACAAGGAGAGGCAGGGTGGGGAGAAACAACCCTTTTGACTTTGTCCTCATCCACCGAGTGCTCACTGGAAGGACAGATCCTGAAGCTGAGACTCCAATACTTTGACCACCTCATGAGAAGAGAAGACTCCCTGGAAAAGACCCTGATGCTGGGAAAGATGGAGGGCACAAGGAGAAGGGACAGCAGAGGACGAGATGGTTGGACAGTGTTCTCAAAGCTACCAGCATGAGTTTGACCAAACTGCGGGAGGCAGTGGAAGATAGGAGTGCCTGGCGTGCTCTGGTCCATGGGGTCATGAAGAGTCGGACACGACTAAACGACTAAACAACAACAACTGCTTGCATGTGATCCTTGTGTGCCCCCTCCCCTCCCCTCCCCTCCCCAGATTACCCCCAAGGTGTTTTACCCATATGTTCCAGAGATGGTTGTGCAAGACACGGGAAGAGACTGCTTCCTTTGGCCCTGTATGCCACTCTTGGTTTCTCTCTCCACCCCATGCACTTGAAATAATGAAGGATCAGAATGCCAAAAAGAAGCATGACATAAGGGCGTAGTGCATATCAATCCCGAAGAAAACAACTCCGCTTAGTCAACACTCCCACGGAAGGAAAAGGGCAACACAAGATTACATCTTAGTCATTAAAAATTGAATATTCAAGAATTCAGGGAAAAAAGAGGAAGAAATGAATGGTTCAGCCATCTGTGTGGCTTTCAACAGCCAAGAGTCAAGAAATGAGCGGGTATAAGATGTAAATTCGAGAGACAGGCTGACACCATTGGCGAATGTATTTATGCATCTGCTGAACAAGGATGTTTCCTGAGCCAGTGGGCCTGAAATAGATTCCCTACAATCTCCTTGTGGGGAGGTTTCAGCCTTCATGCTTATACAGAGGCTCCTATATATTTCGATCTGCATTCATGCACATCATCTTTCTACTACTACTTGGAAAATTGTTTTTTTCCCAGAAATTGCCCCCTTGCCTGGCTTAGATCTCCTTGTTCCATGTATTTTGAATTAGATGAATGACCCTTTGAACAAAGTGACTGCATGAGATAGATATTTCAATGGCTCCTGGAAGCAGCAATCCTATGGTTAGGGACTGATAGCATTTTCATTGGTACCTCTCTACCTCTGGGGAGGTGGAAGAGGGTTATAAGTCACAATAAATCTGGACTGCATCCTTCTGGAACACAGATTCACAAAGAGAACTGAGGCAACATTGAATTCACTTGTCTAGCCTAGTCAGACCCAAGATAACAATTATCCCCAGAGGGCTGAGTTAATGGATATATAAATGTAGCAAATAAATATTGTATTCAAAATAGCAAGTTGCAAGGGAGGTGGGCAAAGCCATGTCCAAAATCAGCTTAGAAGAACAAACATTAAATATAATTTAAAAGGGACATAATTTATACAAAACAATTACTTGCATTGGAAATACGTCATACAAATATAGGTCCAATTTAATACTCTTAAGATATTTAGTCATCATAAATAATGCACAATAAAGTACATAAATATGATTTAGTATTTTAAAAAAACTGGACCAAGGAACCAAAAATATATATTCAAATTATGTAAAAACTGAAGCTGTTAAAGCCTTTCCTTTCTCTTCCTCATTTAATCCTCACAAAAGCCCTGTGAGGTAGGTTAAACTGGCCCAAGGTCACCCTATGAGCTTCATGGCAAAGTGGGGATTTGAACCCTAGTCTGAAACTCTAACCACTACACAACACTAGCTCTCAACAGGAGACCAGCCTTATCATACATCTTTGAGTGCCAGGACTGCAGGCAACAGTTTATAAATATTTTTCAAATATGCTTTCCATGAGTTCTAAAAAGCCTTCGCAACTTGCAATTTTGTAATTATATTCCAATCATAAACATTCTTGTTTCCTTAAAGATAGAATATAAGGATTGTTGCATTCATTCTGTTTCAAAAAGCTGAGCTACTGAAAAACAACAAAACAAAATCTGCAATCAGCAGTTTGTATCTAAAATGGACATGTCTGCACAAAATAAGTAGCTTTCCTGTTTTAATTCAACAGATTTCTCTCTCTCTCTCTCTCTCATACACACACACACACACACACACACACACACACACATACACTATTGCAAAATAAGATTATGTTACATCTGCCCCACTTCCCAGAGCAATGGGAAGTTTTTGAGGTTTGGTTCATTTAGAATGAGAGCTCTAAAGCCTTCTCAGGCATCTGAACAATATGACCAGTCCAACGAAGTTGCTGTTGAATAATCATTGCTTCAACACATTAGTTTGCCTGTCTTCCCAAGGGATGTGTAAAATTTTTTGGAGACACTGCTTGATGGAATCTTTCGAGGAGTTGGAGATGGCGTTTATAAGTGGTCCATGTTTCACAAGCGTACAGTAAGGTTGGTAGTACAAGAGCTTTGTAAACAAGCATTTTGGTTTCTCTGCACATGTCCTGGCCCTCAAACACTGCACTTCAATCAGGAGAAAGCCGCACTCACAGAGCTCAGGCGATGCTGGATTTTGGCATCAATGTTGGCCAAGGTAACAGCCCAGGTAGGAGAAGTGATTGACACTTTTCAACGTTGCACCATTGAGTTGGATTTGTGGCACTGCAGAGTGGTTGTTTTGTGCTTGTTGGTGCAGTAGTTTCGGTTTTTGGATGTTAAGCCGTAGGCCAAGCTTTTCATAAGCTTCTGTGAAAATATTTAGGATGTTTTGGAGATCATCTTCTGAGTGTGTGCACACTGCATTGTCATCAGCATACTGAAGCTCTATGATGGATGTTATGGTAACCTTACTCTTTGCTTCCAGCCTGCTCAGATTGAAGAGCTTTCCATCTGTTTTATATATGATTTCTATTCCGATGGGGAGTTTCCCTTTGACAAAGTCCTGGCAATGAAAATAATAAATAGAGTTGGGGTGATAACACAACCCTGTTTAACACCTGATCCCACTGTTATCTGGTAGGTGGCCATCCCTGCCTCTCGTGGGAACAAATTCCATAGTTTAACGATGTGCTGGGTGAAGAAGTCCTTTTTCTGTCTGCACCAAATCTTCCAAGTTTCAGCTTCATCGTATGTCCATGACTTCTAGTGTTGAGAGAAGGACACCACCTTTTCTTCACCCACTTTCTCCATATAGAATGCAGATATTTATACACCTATCATTTCATCTCTTGCTCTCCTTTTATGGAAACTAAAAAGCCCCAAATGCTGTAAGCTTTTTTCATAAGGGAGTCCATGATACCAACTCAAATCAACAACCCCTACACACACATACCCTGGAGCAGCCTTTTCCTTTGTAGCTATGACAAACTGCAAAAAGGGATGAGACAGCAACATGAAAATAAAAAAATTGTATGGCCTACAACTAAGCCTTTATTTTGGAAACAGCTATACATTAAAAAGCAAAAAACAAAAACAAAACAAAAAACCTCAAGCAGTGGAGTCAAGTCACATATAACATTGTTGCTGAGAGGGTCAGGCTGCATGCCGCCATGAGTCCCATCCAATTTTGGGGGTTCCATACCCAGTAAGTACTAAAAGTTGTCAGAAGATATTCTGTTGCTAACAAGGCAATTGTAAGATAATGGCCTTAGCTTGCCACCTAAGAACCTTCATTAGTAGTGGTACCTTGGGTTCTTGGACGTCTCCTGTTGACAAACATTTCGGAACCTGAATGCCAAAAACCCGGAAGTAAATGCTTCCATTTTCAAACACGCCTCAGAAGTCGAACGGCTTCCGCTGCGTGTTTTTCAATTTTCTCAATTGAATTTGCAGACAGGTCCTTTGCGCTCCGGTTTTCTAACGTTTCAAAACTCGAATGGTCTTCCAGAATGGATTACATTCGAGAACCAAGGTACCACTGTATAACCATATAAATTGCTCTGTGCTAGAAGGCAAGTGTGTGGTCTCCCCACCATTCGCCTTCACCTGGCTAGTAGTTAGAAGGACTGCAGCCAGGGTAGTTGTGTGTGAGTTGAGCAGCGAGAAAGCAGGATGCAGGTAGAGAAGCAGAAAGACAGTGATACTCTTGATTAGACTGGATCCAAACCTGTAACTAATGGAGAAGCAAGATGGGTTGGGGCGTTAATGCTGTGAGCCCCTCCATCAAAGCCCCAGGTTGTATATATATATATAAATAAACCGTGTGTCCTAAAATGCCACAGTGTGTAACATTATTAAAAACCTCTGAAATTATTTATCCCAAGAAATAAATGTTAGAACAAGAATTTATCAAGGAGTGCATTTATATGCAAATACTACTTCAGATTTAGGAATATTTTCTGTTCAGGCAGAAAGTCCCCCTCTAGGACTACGAGATAGCACATCATGGTATTGGGAAAACACAAATCAGCCTTTTGCCTGCGTCTCTTGTATTGGACTCTTAGGATGGAAAATCCACCAGGGAGAGCTGGTCTGCATAGCCATTGTTGTTCCTAAGTATTGGTGGATAATTATTTGCAAATAGAACTCAAATCCAGCAGAAGCAACAGAAATTAAAAACAGATGTGATTTCCCCAAGCCAAGTTTTTCTTGCTCCTGTTGGCCTGTGAACTAGAGAAATGATTGTTCCTAAGGTTGAACTCATGCCACAAATGCTTGTTTTTGCTCAGAACTGTCCTGAAATCAAAATGCTGTAACCCAAGGAAAAGATTCAGTTACAGAAGCTTAAGGTAATTTGCACTCAAGGTTTAATTGACTTTTAGACAGCACAAGGGAGCTTCCTGTAGTCTAATGACTTGAATCAACCACATGTTTACTGTCCCTGTGCAGCCACATAAACATGAAGCAGGAAAATGGCCATACCAGACGCTCTCATTTTCCCAGTCACAAAGGGAGTTGTAGACCATTTAAAATCTGCCTCTAGGAACAACAACAACAACAACAACAAAAATAGAGAGTTATACAGCTTCGCAAGGACATATTGCACAAATCCACACAGGCCAATGAAGGATACTAGATACAAACATGACAGCCTCCAAGGGCTCTTGTACCTTTAAGTCTTAAGAGTTTCATAGAAATATACAAAAAGGGGGGGGGGGAAGTGTAGCTTTCCCCATTACATTGTAAGGATAGGGACCACAATAACAGAACTAAATGAATAAACTCATGCTCTAGACAGGAAATAGAAAGTGCTGGGATAGTAAGTCAGAACGAGGGCCTCACCTGTGCTCTGTTGTAGTCTCGTTGCTGAGCAACAACGTGCAGAGTTCAGTGGGGTGGGCAGCCAGCCAATCAGAAGCGTCTCTGAGGTGTACCCGTCTGGAGGCAGAGTCAACATCCAAAGTTGGGTCCAGTCCTAGGGTTGTATAAACAGCAATCTGAGTGGCCAGACAGTCCAGGGGTCAGGGAATCCATATATCAGGGGGTCAATATAAGCCGGAATCAGCAAGATAGAGCCAGAAACTACAAGCATTCTTACCAGCATCTGACTGCTGTTGGAAGCTCTAGCTTAAGAAGGCTGAAGCCAGCTGGTTTTCATCAGTGCCTTCTCCTCTGTGTCCTTGAAGGCTGATCAGTTACAGGTGGTCACTCTGCTGTCTCCCTCTTTGAGCTGCTGTTCAGCAGGTGAAGCTGACTTCTGGCCTATGACATGCTCTCCCTGCAGCTTGCCCAGAGCAGAGTGGTGTGTGAGCCTACAGAACTCAATAAAGATTGTACCTCTCATCTAAAGTCTTCAAGTGCTCTGTCTCAACAAAACACACACTATTGGAAAGGTATGGGAGTGATCGCAGCCTGTGTACCCTGACGTGCACTGAGTGGTACACACATACACGTGTAAAATACTTCAGTGGGAGTGGAAAAGAAAGCCTCATCCACTGGCACCCACATCTGCCCACGCTACTGGATCAGAAAGATTTCACAGATCAGAGGTTCCCAACGCAGTGCCCACATGTGCCAGGGCACCCACCAGTATCTCTGATGACCGCAAAGGGTCTCAGTAAATATCCATTCAAAAATCCACATTGCAGGAGGGACTGTTTGCATTGGCTTGGCCTGTCCTACATTCATTATGTCTCCTTACAATTACAGTTGCCTGCTTTGCTTTGGATGCCTGCATTGGACACCAATTCACCTTCCCTTCCCTTCCAAACAGCCTTGAAGGAGGCTGTGGTGTGGCCACTCTTGAAGAAGCTGTCCTTGGATCCAGGGGTATTAGAAAACTTTCATGGAGTCTTCAGTGTTCCTTTCCGGGGCAAAGTGATCAAAAGTGTGGTGGCCAGCTAGCTACAGGTATGGCTGGAAGAAGCAGATTATTTTCACCCATTTCTATCTGGCTTCAGGCCTAGTTTTAGCACTGAAACAACCTTGGTTGCCTAGACTGATGAGCTCTTGTAGCACCCTGCTTGTGGTTAACGCTTAGCTGGAATGAAATATTCAACGCAGCAATAGAGAAATTAAAATAATAATTTATTTGTCAGACAAATAAATATGAGGCACAGTGGTATATGGTTACCAAGCTCTGGCCTGGCCTCTTGCCATTCTGGCCAGCACTTATATTTCCTTAATCCAGCCCCCTTGCTCCTCCTGTGGCTGCCTCTGTCCAATCAGCCTGGTTGAAATTCCTATTGGCTGTTTGCTAGAACCAATCACAAAAGATACACCCATTTCCTCTTGCCTTTTATGGAAATCAAAAAGCTATATATTCTTCTATCTATAAATGACAAATAAGTAGTAATATATCTTACATGTGTCTCAACAAGGAATCTTAATTACCAGCTCACCTCTTGCCCTCCTTGCCCTATTGCCTTCCAAAACAGATGATTAATCTTGAATTTTTATCTTAAACATATGTCAAGGATTTTGAGTTCACATCAACATTGAGAGATCTCCTTCATCTGAAGGTTTCTAAACAAAAGGCCTGACAACCATATATCAGGAGTGCTCGATGGCGTCTCCTGTCTGACAAGGGCGGGGCTGGTGGCTGATGGCCCCTGTGATCTCTTCCAACTATATGAAATAAGAATCTAGCATTTCTTAAATCCTTTGCATAATTATATTTAAGCTAATATATTTAATACATAAATAACCTTTTAAAAGGAAAAGAAATCTTAAAAGGATCTTAGTTTAAGAAAGAAACAGCTTTAGAAAAGACTTCCCAAAAATGTTCTGTTTCTGCCAGCCAGACCAGTTGCTTTTTCACTGCTCTTGACCTTTTTAACCTTAGGAAGAAGATATGGCTCATTTTACTATTTATCAACCCTTAATTTGTAGGGTCAGTGTAACCTTGGCTGTCAGCCTGTAATTCCCTTTTTACGACTTTGAGAATTGTTTTCTGCTATAAATCAGGGGGCCCCTTTGTCTAGGAGAAAAACATTTTGCCAAGGTTCTTAGGCAGCTGGTCTTCTGCCTGGCATAAAACATTTATGAATTTGAACTCATTTTTTAAAATACAAGCCCTGATTAAACATATAAGCTTTAATAAAAATGCAGGCTTATGATTAGATGCCTCACTCTCTTGGGAGAGAGATGAGGGAATGCGACCCTTTTGGTTCTCCTTGACTTCTCAGCAGCATTTGACACCATTTATTTATTTATTTTCATTTATAAAGTATCTCATACCACCAGATCATAAAATATACAGGTAGTACATTATAAAACGGGACGCGGGTGGCACTGTGGGTTAAACCACAGAGCCTAGGACTTGCTGATCAGAAGGTCAGTGGTTTGAATCCCCACAACGGGGTGAGCTCTCGTTGCTCAGTCCCTGCTCCTGCCGACCTAGCAGTTCGAAAGCACCTCAAAGTGCAAGTAGATAAATAGGTACCGCTCCAACAGGAAGGTTTCCGTGCGCTGCTCTGGTTCACCAGAAGCAGCTTAGTCATGCTGGCCACATTACCCAGAAGCTGTAAGCCGGCTCACTCGGCCAATAAAGTGAGATGAGCGTCGCAACCCCAGAGTCGGCCATGCCTGGACCTAATGGTCAGGGGTCCCTTTACCTTTACCTTACATTATAAAACACATAGCACCCAACAAATAGCATCATCAGTGACCATGGAATTTAGAACTACCGGTAATAGGAGACCCCCTATCCCACATCACAGAGCTATAATTATCATAGTGGTTTAACCATCCTTCCCAGTGAACTCTGGGAACTGTAGCCCTGTGACAAAAATAGAGGTCTCCAAACAACTCTCACCACCCTTAACAAATTACAGTTCCAGGATTCTTTAGGGAAAGCCATAACTGTTGTCATGGACTGGCTGGATGCAGAGGAATGGTGGGAAGCACTAGGCTGGGGAACTCCCAAGGGCAGAAGGCTCAGAGCCAGGGGATTGATGGTGGGACGACAATGAGTGGTCAGAGGGAAGAGGGAGAGAAGACTGGGAGGAGGAGGGGTTGGAAGCTGAAGTGAACAGGGTTTAGTGAGCAGGAAGAGTCTGTGGCAGAGAGCAGTCTACACCCAGAGGAAGAAGAGGAGGCTAGAGAAGAGGGGAGCCAAGAGGCAGAGATGAGGCAGGCTGCTGAAGAGGCCAGGGGGTCTCCCCTTCCTGCTGAGATCAACTCCACTCTCCCTAGTCTCCCAGAACCAGAAAAGATATGAAGACGGAGGAGCAAAGACAGACATGGCGACAGAGTCTCAGATTGCTTGGGAAGAACCTGGAGGAGGAGGAGACTTAGACGACTGTGGGGTAAAATCTACCAGGACGAGTTGCTGTGCTCAGTAGGCCTGGCCTTCTGAGCAGACCTTGATTCCTAGAATAAAGAGTTAACTTCACTTACAATGTGTGATTTATTGCTGACCTGCTTCTGACACCTGCTCCTGACACCGTTTACAGTGGCATAATATGCCTTTAAATGTATAGTGTGGATGGAGCCTAAGTCTCGTATGTTACCATTGTAACAGTAACACGCACCGTCTTTCTCCTTTCAGTCATTACATTTGCTATTGTTCAGCATAAAATATGCTATAGTTTCTGCAAAATGAGTAGTTTTTGATTTTCAGCTTGAAATCTTCAGTGGAAATTACTCTTCCACTAGAATAACAGGATAAAGTTGTAGCTTTCTCTGGAACCTCAGGATGGAAATTAATGTACAATCACTACTACATGTGAATAATCAATATTCTCCACTATAATAACCTTTAGAGGTAAATTGAAATTTGCATATTTGAATTAGCAGTAACTGTAAAAGGCGCCTTTGTACTTGATTAAAACTCTTCAAACTGACACATCAAAAATACATAATGTATTTCAGTGATACTTATTCTCAGTGCTGCCAAAAAAATGGAATAGTGTTTCTTTTCTGATAGCTGCCCAAGTCCTATAATCACTTAAGCCACTGTCTTAAAGCTAGTTGCATTGATGATCTTTCCTAATTATTCATGCTCTATTAGGGAATGTGTTATAAATAGAAATTAATTCTAAAAACTTTGTTGCTTTACCAACCCCCCTTTTTAAAAAAAAAAGAAAGAAAGAAAAGAAAAGTGCTTGGAGTCTTTTCAACTTCGCTTCCCATCTTGGGAGTAATAATTATCTAAATGTTATGTTGTCACTAAATTTTTTTGGCGAACAAGTGATTATATCCCTTACTTTTTCCCTGCCCTTTCTACTTCTGAGCACCTTCTATAATACCAGAAGTCTCTAATATCCTTGTAATTACAGTGGAAACATGCAAAATTATCTTTTTTTTATAAAAATGTAGCTAATATTTTAAGATATGGATAATACTCTTTGAAGAAGAAGAAAATTACAGCTGTAGACCAGGGTCCAAATCTAATTCTCAGATTATGACTTTTGAAATCCCCAAATAGATCCCAATAAAGCTTCTGATCCCAACCCTTCAGCACCACACTAATAATAATAATAATAATAATAATAATAATAATAATAATTGCTTACAAAACAGCTTATACAAATCTATTCAGAAGCAAGGCCCGCTGAGTTTATTTGGCCTTCTCCAGCATAAGTAGGTATGCAGGCTTGGGTTGCAATTCTAAACACACTTACTTGGGGTTAGGTCTCATTGAGCTCAGCTGAGGCTTACTTCTGAGTAGACATACATAGGATTGTGCCATTCATCACTTTGACTCAGAAGGCTCTTTAACCTTTTCTCTTATTTCTGATGGTAACAGCATATTATCATAAAAACTACAACCTCAGTTAGAAGAACTCCTGAAGTGAACAAGAGCTCTCATTATCACTGGGGTTGAACATGTAGAACAATAAATCAGGATTTATCAAGAGCAATGTACTTTCAATTCAGTGTTTCCCAATTTATATAGTTCATGCTTCAAATTCCACTGAGATTTGGTAAATGCACCGGGGGATGTTGTTCACATTCACCACGAATTTCTAAAGCCGTGAAGGGCAGTTTGGATTATTTCTTAAGAAAGGAAATCTTTATTTTCTTAGCTGCCTTCCTACAAATTTTCCATATTGCCAGTCATTTAATTCACTTATGGCAATTGTGGAACCCACTTATAAAGATTTACAAAGCTGTGCAGGACAACTTGCATTGTTTGGTAAGAAAGATTTTTCTTTTTACATTCTTAAGCTTTTCCACATTCTCCGTATTACTGCTTACTTAAATCCATTATGGAGCCAAGCTTTAAAGATTTGTCACTCAATTCAGCGAGTAAAAAGCTAATTCTGCGCAGCAACAATTGCTAGAACAATCTACTGAAAAGTGTACAACAGAGTGTTTTTGAAGGTTAAAGCACTTTTGAACAGAATTAAAAACAATATTGTACAAAATTACATGTTCAGAACTACCAGCGCAGGTTTATGGCACCCTCTTACCATGTGTGGGTGTATCTGGGCTGTCACCATTCTACTTTATTGCTGTCTGCTATTTTGCAAATGGAAAATGGTAACTCTTAAGTTGTCAAACCCCCTCCCCATTCCCTTGCATACTCCAAACAGATGTTTAAAGAACCTGTATGGGGCTTCAACAATTAGGGTATTCAGGCATCTATTTATTTGCTTAATAATACATATTTAAAAGTCGAAGGGGGTGGAGATTTTCAATAATTTACCCTACTCCATGTGAAAGCATGCATCAATTGATACATTAGCAACAATATTGATTATACATGTGGAATATACATTGATTATTCATATGGAATAATCATACTCACTCCAGCATCTCTCTCTATCATTAGAGGTCCCATTCCCATAAAATGCATTTGTATGTTGTTGTTAATGTGTTCTATTGCTTTTCTGGTGCAATTCTGGTTCAACCACTGAAGTATTGGTTAAGGTTGGGGGCAAAGATGCAGACAGTGAATTTAGTCTGCTTTTAATGTCCAGATGTATTCTGAAGAGAGCTCCTTTGCCTTGAATTTTCCCCTCAGCTCAGAATTTACTTGGATAACATTATGAGCTTAGATTTTGATTTTGTATCTTCCTTATTTTGTAACCATACCTGATATGGTTAGTATTCAAAGCCAGAAGTGGACTATGCTATTGTTTTTAATAAAATGGTGCTTGATGAAAAGGCTTTGTACCCAGGACCAGTGCTTTTTTTTCTTTTAAAAAAATGTTTAGGGGTACTCTCATTTTGACTCAAGAAAATCACTTGGAAAGGAAATGAAGCCGCCATCGGAGGTGGTAACAATGAAACTGACCAATCACCATGCTAGATTCCAACTCCTACTTCAAACATTTAACGCTCGCTTCTATCTGAGTCAGGAAACACAGTTACAGGAAATGAGGCAGCCATTGGGGGTAGCAATGGAACTTATGATTCATTGTGCTATTCAATGGAACTGACAATTCACCGTGCTAGAGAAGAA
Source organism: Podarcis cretensis (assembly GCF_951804945.1). Lineage (NCBI taxonomy): Eukaryota > Metazoa > Chordata > Lepidosauria > Squamata > Lacertidae > Podarcis > Podarcis cretensis. Next base: position 67,916,915 of record NC_137170.1, on the reverse strand, counting down.
ACTAAAAATCTTAATTTTTTTAGTTTCTTCTCCCGTTAGATTCACAAAATATTTAGGGGTATTTAGGGGACATATATTTAGGGGACATACCCTGCGTCCCCCCAGAAAAAAGCACTACCCAGGACTAAATTTTAAAAAATAGGAATGGAAAATTATAGAACTAGTATTGCTCTGCAAACCAATTGGCATAGGAATTTCCAAATTCATATTAGCGTTCATGGCCACCATGATCCTTGACTGGGTGAGTGGGAAGGGAGTATTCATCAGCTGGAGTCCTCCAACCCTGCTCTAGCTAAACAAGACTCCATGACTGGGCAAGGAAAGGGAAGCAGGGAGGAGGAAACAAGTTCAAACATCATGGGTACATTCCAGACTTCCTTCAGTTGCTTGTGTACTGGGTGGATGGGGATGGGTGGGTTCCAACTTGTAGCTCAGGACTTTGGTGCTGAATGAATGCTTCCTCCAGTTGCACAGGCAAAGCAATGCCTTCTCCCACTCTGATACAACATTTCTAAGGAAACTTGCAAGAACGCACATCCAGGAAAGGAATGTAAGGGCAAAGAATTTTGATCAAGTGGGGAACTTTTGAAAATAGGCACGTGGGTGTTTTAAAGCATCCTTGACAACATTTGTAATTGCTGCCTTGATCTCAAATCGAGCTGAGTGGAGTTCACCCAATGTTTAAAGAAAATCCTCTTTCCTTTAATCACTGGGCAGAAGAGATCAATATACTAGCCAGTGACTGCTGTCTGTTGGAGGCTAAGAAACCATCCATCAAAAGATTCTACAACTACTCAACCATTTTGCCTCAGTGAAGTGTCTCTTTTCAAAACCTTTGGCACATATGTTTTAGCGGTCCAAACATTTGCACAGAAATGAATGGCAGCCATAATTTCTGTTGGAGAAAGAAAGAGGCAGTAGACTATGACACCATTAGTAGGGGCGAATAAAGAATTCCTTGGATACTGAGGTCTACAGTGTCTCCTGCCAGGATGAAGCAGCTTTCCTGTTTCCCATGTAAACATCTTCAAATGGACAGGGATGATGGGAATTGTAGTCCAACAACGTCTGGAGGGTCACAGGCTCCCCATCCCTCACCTATGGATTTGGGACAAAGGGCTCTTTCCTCTGTTATTAGTGCAGCTGTTGAAGTGAATGTCTTCTTTTGATTTCTGTGGCAAAGGGGGAAGGACCATAAGTGATAGCTTCTGGTGTGCCAGACCCCATTCCCTAGCTTTGTGAAACACTTTATGCGCTTTAAAAGAGGCAACCACAAAGGAAAGACCATCTTTCAGAGTGGGAAGGGAAGCATCCCCTTTATGGGGGATGGTGCTTACCTTGTTAAATGTGTAAGGGGTGTTCCTGTGCAGCATGGCATGGCACTCCACTTTTCCCCTACTTTCTGTGCTTCAGGCACACCTGACAGCCAGGAAGGAGCCAGGGGATCTGTAGAGCCAGCAGCGGATGGTGGGGTGGAGTGGTGGTGCTCACCTGACCTCCCAACACCTGAGTCAATGTTGCTTATCTGGAAAGGAGAGGACAAAGTGGAAGGGGAGGTACAAGGCAGTGGGGAGGTTGGCATGGCACAAATGTACCAGTGGAGCCAATCTGGTGCTCCTGCCACTATGTTTGCATCACACAGACATCCCCACCACCTACCTTCCACTAAGCAGCAGTGACTTGGCTGTGGGGAGGTCAGATGATCACTACTGCTCCGCTATACTGTCTGCTACTGTGTGGAGCACCTGGGAAAAGAATGCCCCACCCCCCCACTCCCAAAAAGCGAAAAGGATATTATTTTATCTGTAGAGAGGGAATGTTCTGGTCTCAGGCATTCTGCAGGCAGCATCCTCATATGCTCATAGTCCTTAGGCAGCTGGGAAGGCTACATCCAGAACATCTGAGATCTGAGCAACATAATACTGAGTAAAAAAGGAGAAGTGGGAAGTGAGGGGAGTACTGTACTGCATGGAATTGGGACATGCGTGGCGCTGTGGTCTAAACCACTGAGCCTCTTGGGCTTGCTGATCGGAAGGTCGGCAGTTCGAATCCCCATGGCGAAGTGAGCTCCCGTTGCTCTGTCCCAGCTCCTGCTAACCTAGCAGTTCGATAGCATGCCAATGCAGGTAGATAAATAGGTACCTCTGCAGTGGGAAGGTAAATGGTGTTTCCATGCACTCTGGTTTCCATCATGGTGTTCCACTGTGCCAGAAGCGGTTTAGTCATGCTGGCCACATGACCTGGAAAGCTGTCTGTGGACAAACACTGGCTCCCTGAGATGAGCCCCACAACCCCCATAGTTGCCTTTAACTGGACGTGACCGTCCAGGGGTCCTTTACCCTTTACCTTACTGCATGGAGAAACTTAAAGCAAGAACACTGCTAGGCTACCTCACAACTTTAATAAACCAACTTCCAACATTCCTCCCTGAAATTCTTCAGCCATTTCACCCACCCCCTGCAAAACTTGGAGGCAATTTGTTTTTGTCCCTTCCCCCTTTCAAATGTTCAAAAATTAATGGGCCATAAAGATTAACCCAGCACTATGCAGAACACTTGCTTGAAATTCAAAAGCGCACCACGCCTCCCCCCGGTAAATCCAGACTTTAAAAAAGAAAAGAACAGGGAATAGATGATGGAGAAAATCTGTTCCTTGGAGTCTGGGGACCTCATGACATTCAGAATAAATTATATTGGGCTAAATGGACCAAAAGCCTGAGCAGATACGTACTTTGTGTACCCATATTTGTGTACCAGAATTCAGCCTGTCATACTAAGAAGCTTTTAATTTATTTTTTAATATTGAGCCTAATGCCTTCTTTTAAAACAAAATAAAAACAATAAATTCCCAGAAAGAGGCTAGAATAAACCTTTGCACAAATGAAAAGAAAACAAAACACAGAGACCTCTTGTTTACAAGGTCAAGCTGAAAGTCGTGGAATGCTGTTCTTGCAAATAGATGGAGATATAGCCTAACTCTATATTTGGTTATTGTCAATGATTTCTAATGTCTTCCCCCCCCCCTCCCCGGAAGTGCTCGAAACGAGGAGGCGCTTTTTATATATATAAAACAATATCTCACACGCAACAGGGCACAACTGCAAATACAAATGGTGCTTAGCATTGCTTAGGGCTCTATGAGGAAATCAGTATCAATTGCAGCCTAGTTATGCAGTAAAGCTCCTCCAAGCATTCTTTTGCCACCACTGATTGTGAGAAGTCAAGATCAAGTCATCTCCCCGCAATCGAGTTAATGTTATGCAAGGCTACCATGGTGCATAGGAATGGGATAGAAAATAGACCATGGAATCAGAATTATTGAAATACACCCTTGGAAAGAAAAACACAAGCAGAAATTTCCCAGCACAAGAACCCCAAATTAGCTCATCAATGCTAAAGAAATAGTTAATGACAGGGGGTTATGTTTCTACAGTTTCTCCCAGAAATATTGTACCTTGTTGATTATGGAGTATGTATTTCCTATACATTCCTTTTAGTATGCCTCAGTGATTTGGTTGTTCACCTCCATATCCTACAATTCAATGCTAATAAGACTGAACATGTGGAGACCTGCATTTATTTTCTTGTTTATTTATTTAGTGAAAATTAGGCAGGGCTTGCCTTTAACTGTGAACTGAATCAACTTTTCCTGAGCAAGTTTGTATTGATGTTTGATGCATTTTGCTTTTGTGGTTATTGTACATTCTCCTCAGCTCCTTTAGAGAAAATGCAACTCATAAAGGAGCTTGGGACAATAGACAATAGCAACAAAAGCAAAATACATCAAACATCAATGCAAACTTGTGCAGGAAAAGTTGAATTCACTACCTTTGCTGCTGAGTCTAATTGTTTACACTCTCTGAGGACTCCGGCTTTTAATGTGCATGCTTACTGATGAGGCCATCTATGTTCTGTGAGTACAAAGTGCTTTTCTGTGTGAAACTTAGCAGCAGGGTGCTGGCAGATGGAAGTGGAGGCAAAAGATAAGCTAAAATGTTGTTTTTATGATTGTGGTTATTAATGTCAAAGGATAGCATTTGGACAAAAAAAAAAGGGAACCAGCCCAATCAGCCATTCATTCATGTCATTTCCCACATCTGTAGAGAGGACATTATCATGTTTTTCAGACACCACAAGTGGACACCACTTCTTATCAGCATACTGAGAAGCACATGGACTAAAGATTATTCAGAGGAGGTTCATGGGATAGTTCAACACTGCAAAGCGCTCAGTGCTCTTTTGTTGATTGTGTGAGCTCAAGTCACTTTTTCACATCTAAAAGTACTTTGCTCTTGGGGATCTGATGGCAAGAAAGCCAAATTATGCAGTTCTTAAAAGAGTGAAAAATACTACTGAATTCCTTGATTACATAAGGCTGCACTGCACCGCAAATTCCTGGCGACTCCATGTTATGTCTGCCTAGAAGCCTCAAATGGAGTAGCGTGCTGAAGACAGGTACGTTACCAAATAAAGATGATCACAATCCCCAGTCCACAATCCTGTGGTGCACTGAAATGGCAATTGTACATGCTTCGTGGATTTCTAAGAAAATTTGTACTATCCCCGCTTAACCGCTCAAGGCTTTTTTCTACTAGTACCCAGGATTTTACAATATGAGTTGTTGTTCACTAGGGCAGTTCTGAAGGTGAAATGGCAATCAGTTGTGCATTGCAAAAAGAATAAAAGAGGATTTGCATTTGTTCAGCAGAGGTGCTAAATCTGTGTGCCATAGATGTCTCCTTTGCAAGTGTCTTCTCAGACTAGTTGTCTGAAAACGAGCCCCCCACAGAATTGGCCCTCTTGCTTTCAGTGGGGAGGGGGAGGAGATGCAACATCTCTTTCTCAACGCCCCCTTCCAGCTATTTGTTTAATTTTGGCTTAACTAAACGTGAACTGGCAGACACTTTCAAATAGAAAACATTTGCAAAAAGAGGACTGTCTTCTGATATCCCTTTAGTGTAGATGTCTGTCCTCAGCAAGGTGGGGCACAAACTAGAAAAATACAACCTAATGAACTCCAGTGTGTATGTCCTTATCTACTGCATCTTGCTAGCTCAGTGTCTTTGTTCTGCAAGGTACATAAAAATCAACTACCTATAAAAACTCTGATGAAATAATATGATAGTTCTTATAACTAACATTACAGTAAAATTCCATGTCTTTGGTAGAATCAGGAGGTACTATTCATGTCCCTGCTTTGTCTTGTGGTGCCTCATATTGCGTCTCCACCCAGAATTCATCCAAATCCAATGCTCACCCCTAGTAAAAAATAGTGTCCCCTCTTTTAGCACATGTACTACATTTGCTCTACAACCATTGGGGTATACGCAGCAGCCAGCCAATCCCACGCCCAACCTGTCTGATCTCTCCTTCCAAGATGTAGTCTTATAGCTAACGCTTGAGCTCAGACAAAAGAGATGTCCAGTATACTCTACTCCTCAACATGCTTCCTGGAGGAAATAAAAAGGCAGGAGCAGAGTGGAAGAAAACAAAAATCCATGAGATTGGAATTCAAAGGTTTTGAATGAGTGTTACCTGAAGAACTAGGTTGATTCAACATTTCTTGGAAGAAGATACTCATTGATACAAATTGCATTTTTGTCACTGACTGATTACATTGAGCTATCATTCTACTTCCTTGGTGTAAGAACCATTTAGCAGAAGGACATAGCAGATTATACCACTTCACACTGCAGGTGTGGGCAGTGGAAGTCGGTTCTTTAGGGGAAAGGGGCACTGCCCACCAACCTCAAGTCTGCCCTCAACCATTCCCCACCTGCCTGCCTTCTTTCTTACAATCAGTCAGCGTGTGGCTCTGTCAGTCACTGATTCTAGCTTCACCTATTGTTTGGTTTCCCTGCCTTCTACCCTTCGATTCTCAAGGAGCACTGGCCACTACTGGGTGTGGGGTCAAATTTTTCTCTGCATACATGCTGAAGACTAGACTAGACTAAACCTCTCTCTCCAATGTGCTAGTCTACTTCATGTTTGAGTTGTTTCCGTTTGTTTGTTTTGCATAGGGAAGGATACAAAAATCCGATCCCCCCACTACAGTGGCACAGTCTGGAGTTCCACCACATCATTTTGTGTAAGAGAACATCTCTGGGTCTAATTGAAAATAGTAGCCCAAGGCAATTTAGCCTTTTCATTTCTTGTATCTTCTCAGACCTAGCAGGAAGAGTGAAATGATGAAGAATCATAGAATCATAGAATCATAGAGTTGGAATAGACCACAAGGGCCATCGAGTCCAACCCCCTGCCAAGCAGGAAACACTATCAGAGCACTCCTAACATATGGTTGTTAAGCCTCTGCTTAAAGACCTCCAAAGAAGGAGACTCCACCACACTCCTTGGCAGCAAATTCCACTGTTGAACAGCTCTTACTGTCAGGAAGTTCTTCCTAATGTTTAGGTGGAATCTTCTTTCTTGTAGTTTGGATCCATTGCTCCGTGTCCGCTTCTCTGGAGCAGCAGAAAACAACCTTTCTCCCTCCTCTATATGACATCCTTTTATATATTTGAACATGGCTATCATATCACCCCTTAACCTCCTCTTCACCAGGCTAAACATGCCCAGCTCCCTTAGCCGTTCCTCATAAGGCATCGTTTCCAGGCCTTTGACCATTTTGGTTGCCCTCCTCTGGACACGTTCCAGTTTGTCAGTGTCCTTCTTGAACTGTGGTGCCCAGAACTGGACACAGTACTCCAGGTGAGGTCTGACCAGAGCAGAATACAGTGGCACTATTACTTCCCTTGATCTAGATGCTATACTCCTATTGCAGCCCAGAATTGCATTGGCTTTTTTAGCTGCCGCATCACATTGTTGGCTCATGTCAAGTTTGTGGTCAACCAAGATTCCTAGATCCTTTTCACATGTACTGCTCTCAAGCCAGGTGTCACCCATCTTGTATTTGTGCCTCTCATTTTTTTTTGCCCAAGTGCAATACTTTACATTTCTCCCTGTTAAAGTTCATCTTGTTTGTTTTGGCCCAGTTCTCTAATCTGTCAAGGTCGTTTTGAAGTGTGATCCTGTCCTCTGGGGTGTTAGCCACCCCTCCCAGTTTGGTGTCATCTGCAAATTTGATCAGGATGCCCTTGAGTCCATCATCCAAGTCGTTGATAAAGATGTTGAATAAGACCGGGCCCAAGACAGAACCCTGTGGCACCCCACTAGTCACTTTTCTCCAGGATGAAGAGGAACCATTGATGAGCACCCTTTGGGTTCGGTCAGTCAGCCAGTTACAAATCCACTGAGTGGTAGCATAGTCAAGATTGCATTTTACCAGCTTCTTTACAAGAATATCATGGGGCACCTTGTCGAATGCCTTGCTGAGATCAAGGTAGGCTATATCCACTGTGTTCCCTTCATCTACCAGGCTTGTAATTCTGTCAAAAAACAAGATCAGGTTAGTCTGACATGACTTATTTTTCAGAAATCTATGCTGACTATTGGCGATCACAGCATTCCTTTCTAGGTGCTCACAGACTGTTTGCTTAATGATCTGCTCCAGAATCTTCCCTGGTATTGATGTCAGACTGACTGGGCGATAATTATTTGGGTCCTCTTTTCCCCCCTTTTTGAAAATAGGGACAACATTTGCCCTCCTCCAGTCTGCCGGGACTTCGCCTGTTCTCCAGGAATTCTCAAAGATGACTGCCAGTGGTTCTGAGATAACATCTGCCAGTTCTTTATGTTATTAAACTCGTGGATTCACTTCAAATGTGCAATGGAAGGGCTAGGGCCCAGTCTGCATCCCACATTACCAGTTGTTCATTTGTCTTCATCTCTCCTTTTTTAACATAATTACCCTATGCCTTTCCAATGTCAGCATCAGCTCAAAGACGACTGAATTATGTCATCCTTGAAAAAAGTCATAGCTGTGCGGCGTTTCACTGCTTCAACGTGCTTTGATCCCACACAGAGAAAAAGCATTTGGTGTCTTGCCAGTTAATAAAAACCTAACATTAGTACGTGGCAATTTATTGGAAACTATTTTGGGATGCATAGCTTGATGGATCTGAGGAACTATGCTTGCCAAACAGCTATAAGAAACAGTTATAGAATAAAACCTAGGCAAATAAAAGTATAATAGCCACTTTTGATTTCAAACAGGACTTGGACCAATACAGTAATGTAAGCTGTAATATTGTGTAATCTTGAGAAACATTGATTTCCATTTTTCCATTCGTATTATCTGATTCTTAAATACAGGGGCCTTACACATAGAAGAAAAGGAACAGGTTCTTGATCTTTATAGCTTTAAATATCATGGTAAAAAAAAGTGTTCTCAATAACAGTTGATGTGGCATTTTAGTACTGTATACTTTTAAGTAGGCATAAGAGCCTCATAATATTTACTGACCTATGCTTCAGGGATCATTGTCCAGTGCTACTGAAGGGTCTTGCTTATATAAAAAACAATGACAGGTGAGCCTTAGATGAATTAGCTGCCCACCAGCTGTACATAACCAATGTGATTTGCTCTTGATTCATGGGAATGCTCATAAAGATGAATTAGACCAAGGTCCCGGAAAAAGTACTTTCTTTGCATCAGTTACATGACAGGACAAATTATCCCTTTTGCCCAGCACTACTGCCTACAAAAACTCCACCAAATATTTGCTAGTTGAGATGTGCTTTTAAATTATTATGTATCTGATGCATACAAATGAATTAAACAAAAAACACCTCTTCACCACCAAAGCATGAAACATCAGAGGGGCACTGCTTCTGGACATTATTTTTCTCCTTTGCTCTCACTGCTCTTAGTGTCAATTCTTCCCATAGTCTGTATAGTCTGGTTGGCTGTGCTGATAGTCTTTTGCTTACAAGTATCTGTGACATCATTGCTTGAGACATAGCATCATGGCATACCCAGCGGATCACATGGGTCACCGCAACAAATTAGATTACAGGGCAGTCAGAGTAAACGAAGCAGGTGATAGTGAGACAGTAGAAGGGAGAAAAATGGTGTTCAGTAGAAGCATCATCCAAGGGAACAAAAGGATGCCAAACAGCATCCAAACAATATGGAAATGTTGATAATGATTGTTACTGAAATGCTTGGAAGGTATACAGTGTCAGCTGAGTGCTAGACCTTTGCTCAGTCCTTGTGTGTGAAAATCAAACTGTGTGCCATAAACACTCATTATTATCCACCCCGAGTTTTGAGAAGAAAAAGGTATTTAAGATGGCACACTGGTGTGATTTCCAATATTGTCAGATACTGAGCTGTGATACAATTGAGCAAATGAATCCATCAGAACAGAGGAGATTGCTTCCATTTATAAGCATTAAATATAGGCTCAGTTTAGTATGCAGGTGGTTTTCCTACATGACAAAGGACTTCAGAATGTGGCCTATTATTCTGAAAAAGACAGTTTAAAAAATCTTACAGTGGGATGACTGGGAATCAGGAGAAAAACTATATATTTATCCCCTTGGCCATAACATCATGTTTATATAATGCACTGTCTCAGAATCTACCAAGTACTAATCAGATGTGCATCAAGTGAAAAGTGGGTGCATTGTTACCCAGCAAAGGGCTGCTGCTTTTGGAGGTTCCCAGAGGCGCTCATCCTGTTGGTTTGCAATTGGCACGAGGAGCTGCCTGTTTACAGCAAGCAGCCCAGAAGCCGCAAATCATCTTCGTATCGACATTATGTCTAATGCTAAACGCTGTAACATGAGCGCTGTCATTTCTTGTTGCTAGCAGCTTCCTTGTAGAGAGGATGGCTTCCAGCTGTCAGAATATGTGCTAAACAGTCTGCTAATTCGGGTATCATGCCAGGCAGAACAGAACAGAAGTCGCTGCTTCTTAACCAGCAGGGTTTTGCTCTATTTTTCCATGATGTAGCATATGCTTCTTTGTATCTATGCATGAAGGAACCGGATTGTTGCTTCCAACACTTTGGAAAGGAAGGAATTATTTCCTTATGTCAACTGCTTTCCTGATGGGCTCACACAGAAGGGAGACGATCAGATGACCTTTGGTAACATTTCCTTTTTTCCTTTTTCCTCCTTCACTCAGATCAAGTCTCTGATGTGGCTTGCTTGCTTGTGGGTTTAGTTTAGACTGTGTGGTCTCAAGTCAGGATGCACACATTCACATTCTGAACACGTGAGCTGAGCCATCTAGTCCAGCACTACCGACCTCGTCAGCCGTTCCTCAAGATGTCAGGCTGACACTGCATGTCCTCATTTTGGGTGAAGCATAAGTGGCCACCTTTAACAGTATATCCAAGCCAGGCCAAGCCAACGCTTTCTGGCTATACCCTACAGGGTGTCCTGAGGCAGGAATACAGCTAGCTTCTCAGCCCTGGGCATCACACATTAAGGATTTAATTTATATATGGCTTAATGCCAAAAATAGGCTTCCAAGGGATTTATGAAGTATAAAATCCAGTTGCACAAACATTAGAATATGAAAAACTGATAATTAAAACAGGTAATAAAAAGACCCATTAAAACCCACACAGCAATTACAAACAGAAGGTTCAGTTCAAGATACAAGGGAATGCCCATGTAAACAGGTGCATCTTCCAATGCCAATACAATGGGGTGTCTGTTGCTACCATTAGGTGAAGGAAGTTCCTGGCAAGGTACCATTGCTGAGGAGAGTACAATATTTTCAATTTCCCATTCTAGTACAAAAGTTGGCAAGTTGTGTGAATTCACCATAATTTAGAAAAAGCTCAACTGATGAGACCTTGTTAGTAGTGGCACTGCTTCAGCTTATTTGTTGTTTAGTTGTTTAGTCATGTCCGACTCTTCGTGACCCCATGAACCAGAGCACGCCAGGCACTCCTGTCTTCCACTGCCTCCCGCAGTTTGATCAAACTCATGTTGGTAGCTCCGAGAACTGTCCAACCATCTCGTCCTCTGTCGCCCCCTTCTCCTTGTGCCCTCCATCTTTCCCAACATCAGGGTCTTTTCCAGGGAGTCTTCTCTTCTCATGAGGTGGCCAAAGTATTGGAGCCTCAGCTTCAGGATCTGTCCTTCCAGTGAGCACTCAGGGCTGATTTCCTTAAAAATGGATAGGTTTGATCTTCTTGCAGTCCATGGGATTCTCAAGAGTCTCCTCCAGCACCATAATTCAAAAGCATCAATTCTTCGCCGATCAGCCTTCATACTGCCAAAAGGGACTTCAGCATGTTTGTTACCAACAAAATGAAACTCTCTTGCCTGGGTAGTTAGATAGGTGCCCATTATTCTGTGCTTTTAGATGTCTGTGGAAAGCCTTTTTTTTTTTTTTAACTCAGGTCTTGCCCTCCTAGCTGAATTGTTTTTAGTTTGCAGCTGATACAATCTCTAACAAAGGATTTTCACTACATTTTGTAAATTTTATTTGATGATTTATTTTTTATTTTATGCAGTTCTTTATCTTTCTTGTTCACCACTTAGATATTCTATATTAAGTGGTTTATCAATACTTTTTATAAAATAAATTCACACACACATTTCCTTCATGCATACATCTAGAACAATAAAAAAGAGAGTTTCAAGCAACCTGTCATCCTAAGTCAGTTAAGTTTGCTAACACCATGGGAATTCCTTTTTACCTCCAGGCTGCCAGCTAAAGTCAAATATAAAGTTGTAGTACTATCCAAGCAGGAGTGTTAAAGCCAGGTAATGCAATCTTAAGCTTGTTTACTCAGAGAAAGGTCATACTGAGTTTAAGGGAATTTCCTCTGTGCTAAATTGCAGCTTTAGATGTCAAGGGTATGAGTTTGATTTTTTTTTAGCTTAAATAGTGGTGGCTGCTGCCTGTTGGAACTGGTAGGGTGAAAGACATAAGTAGGGGGAGCTAGAGTCAATGATAGCCAGCTAATTCTAGTTTTGCCCCATCCTCCTCCTTGCTAATTTCTTACACAGAGGGCTTATCCACACTTTCCAGGCACAGGTCTGTGCTTAAAAGCTCAATGTTTGAGCATTTTTCTTTTTTTGCCCTGGAGCTTTCCCAAGATAACCTACTCTTCAGTGCTCAATTGAGCTTTAAAGAGCAGGACTTCGGGGGCAAAGCTCCAGAGCAAAAAGAACTACAGGGCATTCAAACATGGGGCTCCATAGCATGGATTGTGCCTCGAAAGAGCAGAGGAAAGGTAAAGGACCCCTGGTAAAGTCCAGTCAAAGGCGACTATGGGGTTATGACACTCATCTCGCTTTCAGGCTGAGGGAGCCAGCGTTTGTTCGCAGACAGCTTTTCAGGTCATGTGGCCAGCATGACTGAACCGCCACTGGCGCAACGGGACACAGTGACAGAAACCAGAGCACACAGAAATGCTGTTTACTTTCCTGCCACAGCAGTACCTATTTATCTACTTGAACTGGTGTGCTTTCGAACTACTAGGGTGGCAGGAGCTGGGACAGAGCAACAGGAACTGCCAACCTTCTGACTGGCAAGCCCAAGAGGTTCAGTGGTTTAGACCACAGTGCCACCCGCATCCCTCAAGGAGAGGTAAGTGTGGATCACCCCCAAGACTGAGGAGGAGGAAGCTGGCCAGCAGTGCCACTCCTTGGACTGCTTGTAAGTAAGGAGGCAGGCATGGGAGTGGAGACTGAGGCTGGGTGAGGCAGTGGCCTTATTCATCCTACTAGATCAGCTTCCGCTGACCTCAGCATAAATCCAATAAACTGGATGCAGGTTAAGTTACTCAAACTAAGTTCCCATTGATATTAGTGGGACAAGTTAGTCACAACTTAAGTCTCACTGATTACACTAGGAGCTAAATTCAACTTAGTATAGATCCAGCCCAATATATTGACATTTACTTTAAGAGAACAATAGCTCCTAATCTTTTTTCTTCTTCCCAAAATTGAATTTGATACATCATTAGATTCACATGATGGTATCCCTATGAATGAAAGCCTTACTCTTCCAACTATCCTTTTGCCACTTAAGATACAGTGGTACCTCGGGTTAAGAACTTAATTCGTTCTGGAGGTCCGTTCTTAACCTGAAACTGTTCTTAACCTGAGATACCACTTTAGCTAATGGGGCCTCCCGCTGCTGCCAGAGCACAATTTCTGTTCTCATCCTGAAGCAAAGTGCTTAACCCGAGGTACTATTTCTGGCTTACAGGAGTCTGTAACCTGAAGCGTCTGTAACCTGAAGCATCTGTAACCTGAGGTACCACTGTACTGCTGTATTGGAAGCAAGTAAATGAAACTCCAGCTATGCCTCTATGCACACACCACTAATGAGCAAGGCAGGTGAATATCTTTATAAGGCATAGCTGACATCCTCAATTTGGTACACCTCTATCTTTGGGCAGCTGTCACTGAGTGGTAACATTATGAGTAATGATTGTTGGTGCCTGCATTTTCTAAATAGCTAATGGACACTGAGGCGTCCCCTCTCTCCTCACACACACTCACACACCAGGTAATTCTAGTCATTAAGGTTTATTCAGGGATAATTAAGGCTTCTCTCCCAGCCAGTAATGAAATTCAGAAATTCTTCTTTGGCCATTCAGAGCCAGGATGAATTTAATACCTCACTAAGGCTGCTTTAGCAGGATTGTCAGTGGGAATTCAGTAACTGGGTTAGAAAATATTAATGAAGCATGAAAACAGCAGCTTTTAAGCAATTGGCACCACCGTTCAAATGGATTTTCTTACTGCAGGTTAAATAAAGAGACCATTTGGAAGCATGAAAATTGGTCTATTTAGATCTTTTATTAATTTTTTTGTGCACAGAAAGCAAGCTAATGTGGTAGGTGTTATTGATATTGATATGTCTGCTGCCATGTTTCACCTCGGCAAACTCGTTACATTTCCATCTCCGTAAACAGTAGTTTACTCCCATAGCAAGCCACCAGCCTCACTTAAGGCAGAGTAGCTGTCTCAATGCAATAAATCACATCATTTGTTAATTGCGCAGTTCATATGTTAACCCTGTTAGTTTGCGTTACCGCTTCCTTCCCACGGAGTGGAAACACAAAGGAGGGGATGGCATACATTTTCAAAGCAAAGTGGATACAAATGAAACACCTACATATAATGTATTTGAAGTCACCCAGTGTATATTCAGCTCAAGCCAGAAGCTGCACCTCACATGCCTTTCCTCCTTATGCCTCCTTTTGTGACCAACGCTGGCTGCCGATGCATCTAAGATTTTGCAGATATCTAGCAGATAGATTTATTAATACAGTAAATGCAGTGGTGGTGCTACATTTTTGGGGCCCTGACGCTTGAACTGTTACGGGGGGCCCTTCGCAAGCAGCAGCAAGGTCTGGGTAACTACTGTTACCTAGTACAGTGGTACCTCAGGTTACAGACACTTCAGGTTACAGACTCTGCTAACCCAGAAATAGTTCCTCGGGTTAAGAACTATGCTTCAGGATGAAAACAGAAATTGCGCAGCAGTGGGAGGCCCCATTAGCTAAAGTGGTGCTTCAGGTTAAGAACAGTTTCAGGTTAAGAACAGACCTCCAGAACAAATTAAGTTCTTAACCCGAGGTACCACTGTAGTATACTCATGAAGCATACTTCATGAGTGCTGGTGTGCCTTGCATACAATTCATACTTTCACCATCTTTTAGGGCCCATTATGTTGTTTTGTATGCGTTTAGTTGTGTCAATTTTTCATCCAGCCAGTGGGATTGCAAGATTATTTTAAAAAATGTTTAAAACAACATTTGTTAAAAAACCAGAAGCTTTTCTGTTAGGTATTTTAGGACAAGAGTTACCGAAAGAAAAACAGACTTTATTTATGTATGCTACAACAGCAGCAAGAATCTTAATAGCACAAAACTGGAAAACCGGAGAAGTACCATCAAAAGAACAATGGCAAGAAAAATTGATGAACTATGCAGAGTTAGCAAAGTTAACGGACAAATTGCATGAAAAGGACAATAGTGACTTTGAAAAAGAATGGGAACTCTTTACAATATATTTGCAGAAACAACAAAAAAAATATAGATTCGCTGGCAGGATTTAAATAAACATTTACAATTTTATTTAGAGAGAAGAGTAGAACAATAACATAACATAGTATTATATATAAGCAGCAGAATGTATCCTTTGATGTAATAAACCAGAAATGGAAGTTGAGGGAAGTCAGCAGGGAGGGGGGAAATTGAAAAACAAATGTTTAGTAATGATATTGGATATTTGTTATGAGAAAAGAAAATCAATAACAATTTTTTTTAAAAAAAATAATAATCATCCAACCAGTTGTGTGCTCCTCTGAGATATAGCTGACTTTTCTGTTTGTCATGTTTTAAGAAAAGCTGAAGGATCTTTGAAAAAACAGCTCTATAAGGGGATTGTGTATTTGGCAGGAACATGCCAAATCATTAAACGAGAGAGAGAACCGGTCAAACTTGCTTAGAGCAAAATAAGCACAAAAACATACAAACACACTGCTTTTAAAAATTTACAGTTTTAAAAAGACTAAAAGCAACCATTATTGTTAACATGCAATATGCCTAAACCCTGTTACAATCCTTTTGCAAATTCAGTGTAGGTGAAGTAAATAGTTTAGACTGGACTGAAAACATCCTACCCCATTACTGCTTCAAGGAAATTCTCATTTCTTCCTTGGACTCTGATTATGTCCACTGGTTTCTTAATTTCCACAGGAAACATGGCAGATTGTATTGGATTATCCCTTCTAATGCGAAATCCTGGAATCAGTACATTTCTTTCATCCCAAGAACTTTTTTTGGTGTGATGCTATGTGCAAAACTCCGCTATAATGCTGCTTAGCCAAGTCTTATGCCGAGATAAGCATACCTAAGCCTAGTGATTTCAATCGGTTTAGGACC
Organism: Podarcis cretensis; assembly: GCF_951804945.1. NCBI lineage: Eukaryota > Metazoa > Chordata > Lepidosauria > Squamata > Lacertidae > Podarcis > Podarcis cretensis. The sequence goes on along the minus strand of NC_137170.1, from coordinate 67,901,146 downwards.
AAATTACATGTTAATCACAAGTGCACGTTGGGGCAATCTGAGAGCTCTTTTCCTGCTAGAAAAGCCACAAACAAGGGAATGGGAACAGAGAAGCTAGGGCTGCCAGCTCACCAAAACACAAAACACCATTTCCTAAACAGATTTCCCATCACAGTTTCCAGTGAGTGTTTGCTTTACAAACACAGCTAAAAGCCAAAAAGTAAATGGGAGGAAGGAAGTGATTTGGAGTTAGGAAAAGGATTGAGGTCCCCTCTCCTCTGCTACTTTCCCACTTGTGGCTGTCCCACTATTTCCCATGTAACCCTTAGTCCATTTAGCTCTTAGTCGATTTCAATCAATAAGCTTTGAAGCACAAAGTTCTATGTAGGATTGGGATGTTAGATTGTTAGCCAATACTTCTTTCTTGACAATAATTTCCATTGAAATTAGTAGAATTTTCCTGCCAGGAAACATATTTATCTCCAAAGATCATCTTGAATAGACTAGATTCAGTAATTTTCTCTCCCTAAATATGAATAAAATATGCTTAATCACAGTGTCATACGTCTAAAAATCCAATTCAGTGGTAGTGAAGAAACTGCCGAAATATGAACAAACCTATGCAACAGAATAACAGTGGAGAGTTTATCATTCCTGCTGTACATTCCCTGGAACTGCAGCTTTGAATAACAACAGAACTGATATAGGCCCTTATCTTTCCAAAGGAGGTAAATCCACTCTCATGCAGTCCCCTGTGTCTTTTAGATAAGACCTTAACATCAAAGGCCCTGTCTGCTCGTGTTGGTTATTAAGAACATTTCACGTTCTTCATAAAGTCTAGGGATGTGTTCCAAGGCCTTCACTGAAATTCTTTCCAACGTAGAGTTCACCTCACAAGTTGGATGCCAACTTTCCCTTGAGATAAGGTGGCTATGAATTCATCCACCAGACCTCTGGGATTCAACCTGGTCAGAGGTTTATTAGCATAATTGCAGCCTTGGGAAAATATTGTGTTTTGAAAGGCTTTTGACAGTACTTCTCTTATTCCACAACTGCTAAGCTTACTCAGGAGTTTTTGGTGGGCTTTTTGTTCAAAGCTTGTTTAAAGTACATTCTTTCAACTTGATAACTTCCATCTATATGCTTGTTGACACTTCCAAAGAACTCTAATAGGTCAGTGGTACAGGACAGCACTTACCCTTGCAGAAGCCATGCTGATTCTGCTTTAGCAAGACTTGTTCTTCTAATGTGCTTGGGGGGGTGTTAATATGTAACAATACCTTCCAGCAATTTTCCTGGCAAAACATCACACCATATCTTTTTATTTATTTTTTTAATAATTTTTATTGAATGATTTTATGTTACAAAAAACAATACAGCCATACTCCCACTAAATATAATTAAGAAATAAAAAATACATACATCAATATTTACTTTGTTATTTATTATTTACCATCTTATTTCCTCCGAAACATTGCATACAACAACACACATATGTGCAGACACCCACACACCCACACCCGCACACAAAATGATAATAAAGAAAGTAAATCTTTTCCCCCCTTTTATCTTCCCAAATCTTTTCTTCAACTTTGACTTCCTGTCAAGTCCCTTTGCATATATTTTATCTTACATAAATAACAGATTGGCAAATCAAATTACAGGAATTGGTGGAGATGGTTCTATAACCATCCCATTTTTCCGCAAATTTTTGCTTTGAGTTTCCTCTGAGTTTACTAGTCAATTGAGCCATCTCCACCAATTCCTGTAATTTGATTTGCCAATCTGTTATTTTTGGAGCCTCGTGATCTTTCCATCTCTTGGCCACAAGCACACCATACCTAAAGTAATGATGTCACTGGAAGCAACCAGCTTTCAAGATTGTGTGATTTAATACTCAACTCGCTAGCGATGAAAGGTATGAATATGAAGCATTCTGTACAAACTAGTGACTGGCCCCCTGTTTGAACAGTGCCATTGCTCTTCCTGGCCCACCTTATCTCCTGATCTGCAGCTTGGGCTCAAGGGAACCTTGTAGGGGAACACCACAGTCAGCATATGACTTGTGGGCATTAGATGTGTTGAATCAGCACACTTGGATAATTTATCTACTTGGAAGTGACTGTAGAACAGGCTTATGGCATTTAGTATTATACTATGCTCTGACATTTGTACTAAGCAAAGCATGATCTAGAGGGTTATCTTCCTGGAAAGACAATAATTTTTCAAAGTATGATCCTGTTGAAAGTTTGTGTGTTTAAAAAAAATGTTTGAAAGTTCATGTCTGTTGAACTAGAAATAGCAATTGGAAGCTACATAATTCAGGAAATTCTCCCACAGGCAGGAGCTGAAATACATAATGGGATGGACAGTATTCATGATTTGTCATGCAATGTGGAACAACACGGATTATTTCGTTTTATCATTTCCCCCTTTTTTCATTTGTTTTTTTTTAAATAATTTTTATTCGTTTTTCAAACACATAATAGAAACAGTACAAAACAAAAAACAAAAAATTAAGAACACAAACAAAAACATACAAAACATTTAAACCAATATAACTTCAAAATTATATTTTCATACCCTTCTTTCTTTTGACTTCCCCATACCTCCCCATCCCTGCATCCTTGTTTAGTGATTCTTTAGCAACCCTTTAGTCAATTATCCTGATTCCCTTTCATTAAATTTCCTTTAGCTTTTTAGTTACAGCTGCAATTCTCTGCTTCTTACCCCATGACATCTTAGCATTCCTCAATTTTACAATAGTTTTTAAGGTATATTTTAAATTTCTTCCAGTCCTCTTCCACTGTCTCCTTCCCCTGGTCGCGGATTCTGCCCGTCATCTCAGCCAGTCCCATAAAGTCCATTACCTTTGTTTGCCATTCTTCCAGAGTAGGTAGTTCTTGCATCTTCCAATACTTCGCCAGTAGAATTCTTGCTGCTGTGGTGGCATACATAAAGAAAATCCTATCCTTCTTTAACACCAATTGGCCAACCATGCCCAAGAGAAAAGCCTCTGGTTTCTTAGGAAAAGTCCACTTAAGGACCTTCTTAATTTCATTATAGATCATTTCCCAGAAAGCTTTAATCTTTGGGCAGGTCCACCAAAGGTGGTAAAAAGTGCCTTCAGTCTCATTGCATTTCCAACACTTATTGTTAGGCAGATGATAAATTTTTGCAAGCTTGACTGGGGTCATGTACCACCGATAGATCATCTTCATAATGTTTTCTTTTAAAGCATTACATGCAGTAAATTTAATACCGGTAGTCCATAACTGTTCCCAGTCAGCAAACATAATATCATGACCGATGTCTTGTGCCCATTTAATCATAGCTGATTTCACCGTTTCATCCTGTGTATTCCATTTCAACAATAAGTTATACATTCTTGATAAATTCTTAGTATTGGGTTCTAACAATTCTATTTCTAGTTTTGACCTCTCTTTCTGGAAACCTATTTTCCTGTCCTGTTTGAATGTCTCATTTATCTGATGATAATGCAACCAATCTCGAACCTTGGGCTTTAATTTCTCGTAACTCTGAAGTTTAACCCTTTCACCATCATATTCTAGAATTTCATAATATTTTGGCCATTTAGAGTCCATATTAAGCTTTTTTACTTCCCTAGCTTCCATTGGTGACACCCACCTGGGGGTTTTACTTTCCAACAAATCTTTGTATCGAATCCAAACATTATACAATGCTTTCCTTACAATATGGTTTTTAAAGCCTTTGTACACCTTTGCCTTGTCGTACCATAAATATGCATGCCAACCAAAGCTATTGTCATACCCTTCCAGATCCAAAATGTCTGTGTTCTCAATAAGTAGCCAGTGTTTCAACCAGCAAAAGGCTGCCGATTCATAATAGAGTCTTAAGTCCGGCAGGGCAAACCCCCCTCTATCCTTTGCATCAGTTAAAATCTTAAATTTAATTCTGGGCTTTTTGCCCTGCCAGACAAATTTTGATATGTCTTTCTGCCACTTCTTGAAACAGTCCATCTTGTCCAAAATCTGCAACGTCTGAAATAAAAATAGCATTCTAGGCAATACATTCATCTTAATAGTAGCAATTCGGCCTAACAAGGAAAGTTTCAACCTTGACCATATTTCCAGATCCTTCTTTACTTCTAACCAACATTTTTCATAATTATCCTTAAATAAGTTCACATTCTTAGACGTTAAGTTTATCCCCAGGTATTTCACCTTTTTCGTTATTTCCAAGCCTGTTTCATTCTGAAATCTCTCTCTTTCTTCCATTGTTAAATTTTTCTCCAACACTTTCGTTTTTTGTTTGTTCAATTTAAAACCTGCTACTCGACCAAATATTTCAATTAGTTCTAATACTCTTTTAGTGCTAGTGTCTGGCTGTTGCAGAGTCAATACTAGGTCATCTGCAAATGCTCTTAGTTTGTAGTGTCTAACTCCGACCTGAACTCCTTTAACCAACTGGTCCTTTCTAATCATGTTTAACAAAACCTCCAGGACTGATATAAAAAGCAGAGGGGATATTGGGCATCCCTGCCGTGTACCTTTTTCTATAAATATTTCTTCCGTTACCACATTATTTACAATTAACTTAGCTTTTTGTTTAGAATATATTGCACCTATACCGTTTTCAAAACCTTGGCCTACCCCCATCCCTTGGAGATTCTTTTTCATAAAACTCCAACAAATGTTGTCAAAGGCTTTCTCCGCGTCCACAAAAATCAGAACAGCCTTCCTGTTAATGTCGACTTCTAACAGCTCCAAAATGTCTATAATGTTCCTCACATTGTCTGACATATGTCTCCCTGGGAGAAAGCCCGTTTGGTCCTTGTGAATATCCCCTATCAACACTCTTTTCAGTCTTTCCCCCTTTTTTCATTTGTTAAAGGCCTTCTATTGTGTTTACTTTTCAGATTTCCTGGTTTATACTATTATCATATTGTGTGCTTTATATATGTAGCGGGACATAATGTGTTGCGAGTCATTTTACATTAAAAAAGCATCAAAAATTGTAGCAACTTAATTCTTCAAGATTTATCATATTGACAGTCAAGGAGGGCGGTCATTGGTTTAGGGTTTTCTGTTCTGTTGTTTGTTTTTAATTTTGACCATAATCATACAGTCGTACCTTGGGTTACAGACGCTTCAGGTTACAGACTCCGCTAACCCAGAAATAGTACCTCGGGTTAAGAACTTTGCTTCAGGATGAGAAAAGAAATTGTGCGGCGGTGGCGTGGTGGCAGCAGCGGGAGGCCCCATTAGCTTAAAGTGGTACCTCAGGTTAAGAACAGTTTCAGATTAACAACAGACCTCCAGAACAAATTAAGTTCTTAACCTGAGGTACCACTGTATTGTGATTCTTTTCATATTGACCTAGCAATTAAACACTCACAGGTGGAGTTTTGTAAAGTACTGTTTCACAATCTCAGCAATAGCAGAAGCTGCGAATTGAAAGCAAGTTTTTGTAAATGGACAGTTCTCCATTTTGATCATTCTTTCCTGAAAGGCTTCCCTCCGAGGCTGTACTACAATAAATTCCTGTGCATCATTGTTACCATAATAATCGGGAAAGAGAGAAAGAGTGAGTAAGTGAACAAATCAGCACAATACTCAAAATGATTGCTTTACTGCCATAGCAACGTGCAATCAATTCCTCACCTTTCATCATTATGGATACCATGCTTCTACTAATAGTTCATTGTTCCATTCAAATATTGGCACAGACCTTCTCAATACTCACAGGCCAAAAAAGAAGGAGCAGGGTGGGGAGAGAGGGATATTTTTGACCAAATGATACATTAGAACAAGATAGTTTTATATATCTCAAACTCAGCATGCACAGAGCCGGATTTAGGTTTGATGAGGCCCTAAGCTATTGAAAGTAATGGTGCCCTTTATATGACCAGCTGTTCTTTGTCAACAACAAATTTTCGCTGTTTTTTGTGTGTTGAATATATGCTATACGGTAATTTATGGACTTAATAGGTATCTAAAGCCATCTGCACATAGCAAATAGGAGCCTACACAACACAAAACACTGTTGCTGTGTGTAAGTTTTATTTTATTTGTTTTTTATCTTATATTTTGGAAATGTACATCCATGTGTTTTTTCCTTTAATTTTTTTTGGGGTCCTCAAGAGAGTGGGGCCCTTAGCTTTAGCTGTTTAGCTTATACGTAAATCCAGCACTGGTCATGCATATCCAGAATAATACTGAAAACATACTTCTTTCTAGAGATGGCTACGTTTATGGGACAAATGCTTTCTTGGCCGAGCTATTTAGCAATTCTACATAACTGTAGCCAGCTTTCCTTCTAGACTGCAGTTTTGATGGCCAGGGTTTTTTTGTCAAAATGTTGTCTTTGCCTACGAAGCAAGAAGAATAGACATTATAGGGATGCTGTTTCTCTTAGTGAGGACCGAAATGTTGAGCCCAAACAGGCCTTGTGGTGTTGATTCCTAAACTGCCTACTATGAGAGAACTGCTAGTATGCTGTGTGTGAATTACATAAATTAAAGCTGCAATTCTTGACACACTTATCATTGAACTCAATGGGTTTGACTTCTGAGTATACATGTCTAAGATTGTGCTGATTTAATACAGCTGTCATGGATCGTGCTGTATCATTGTGAATTCCACTTTCTACAGTGTCCTTTCCAACTCTATGATTCCATAATTCAAGGCTACTTGAAAGCTCAAGTTCTTATGACTGTTGATTTTAAGACTTTTTTTGCTGCCCTCTTGGTTGTAAGATGTTGGATGTGTGCATAAAGGCGACGTACAAATAGAATGATGAATAAAGTACATAAAAGAAGTCCCAATAAGAGCTGTTTTGCCTCCTAACTTTTCAGTTATTTCTTTTGGAAGCCAGATGCTTGTATGACTGCGTAAAAAGAAAAAGCAAGCAAACAATATCAGAAGTAGGATCTGGATATAAAAGTCTATAAATTGAATTAAACCTTCCATAAAACTTAATGAAAATCAGTGTTCAAAGAGAGAAAATGCATTAGTCCGATTTTTATTATGTAGTTCAGCAATGCAACTAATGAAAGAACCCAAGGCTGAAAGGAGTAGCTAAAATACTTTAATATATCCTCAGTGCTCTCGCTTAGTTTTGACTCATGCTTTTTGAAAGGCAACCAAATATTTAACCTTTGGGGAGGTCACTGTTTAGAAACTGTGATATATTTTCTAAACATGGGTAAAGTTTTAAATTGCATTCTGCGACCTTTCAAAACCAGCTGGTTTCTGTTTCCTGACCACTGATCATGTGGAGGAGCCTAACATGAGCTCAGCTAGTTTCCCCCTCAGACTGAATGTGTGGAGATCAAAGGGGTGGAGTCAGGAGATGCCTGGACATTTGAGGCAGGGCTGGTGGGATGTGCAATGCCAGGAAAGGGGTCAGGAGGAACATGTGCTTCCTCGTTCCCTTCACACTATGAGTAGAGCTTATCTTTGCTTCCCTTTCCAAAAGACTAGAACACCATCCTTTCTATCAGACCCTGGGGTTCCTTCCTAGATCTACTGTTCTGACTGGCTGATACCATACCAATTATCTTATTATGGTTTGTTTGGTTTTTGTTCTAAAATTATTTTAGATTTTCAGGGGTTTCCCTCCTTTCATCTTGTAATTTGAACACATGCTGGCGGGGGGGAGAATATCAATCATTTAAATGGCAGGGGGGAGAATCTGGACCAGCTCGTGGACAGGATCTTTGTGCCCCCCCCCAAAAGGGTTAAGGTGGACAGATGAGTAGGACTACCCATGTGCCAATCATTTAATGGAACATGGAAGTCATTTTTGGCCATGTGGCTTGAAAACAAACTGCTGACGATCAGCTGATTGTTGGGGCTGTGCAGAGGTTTGGCACAGTGATTGCAAACCTTCTTTCAGGTTGACTATGCCATTACCTGCCCTACACCTGACATCATGGATGCTATCAGGTGTAGAACAGATGAGCAAGACTTACCCAAAATGGCCTCGTGGGCCAAAACGGTTGGCAGATGAGCCTAATTAGGCTGTGGGGTGAGGGTCCCCACTGATTATTTAACTAAATTAATTAAGTAAACATTTGCCGTAAATATCTAATATTACTGCTTACATTCCTTGCCCTTTAATTTCTTGCTTTAAAGCAGTTAGGCTGTTTTTTTCCCCTTCAACAACAAATCATACCAGCCATTTGAAAAGAATGCTATCAGCATTATAGTACTTTCATTCTGATAAATTTTAAAAGATTTTTTAAAAAAAAAACATGATAAGACTTTGCACAGGAATAAAGTGTCCCTGTATTTACTAGCATATATATCAAACAGCATAACAGAATGAGATTTCAAGATTTCAAGCAGTGCTTTCAGAATAAATGTTGATGGCAGTATCCATGATGCAAAACTATAGAAAGAAAGAAAGAAAGAAAGAAAGAAAGAAAGAAAGAAAGAAAGAAAGATGGTCCAAAGCAGGCAAATTCATTTTCATGCATGTTGCGCAATCACAGCAAGGTGCAACAGCATCTGGAAACCCAAATAACTACAAACAGGGCTGACTGCCTTAAGGACTGGTTGTTTGATAGATGATTTTAGGAAAACCGAGTGGTGAGAGCAAAAGACAGTTGCCATTAAGTCAAAAGATGATATCCAACTAAGGCACAGTCAGAGAAGACCCATTGAAATTGATAAACTGTATGCACTGAAGCCCTCAGTACAAATGCCCACCTACAGCAGCTGTAATTATTTGGGGAGGGGGTTGAGGTTGCTGCATGCTACCCTTTAAGTATAATGTGAAGTTTGACCCTCAGTAAGAGTAGCTGGAAGGAATGAGAAATGCCCTGACAGACAGATGCTTGAACAGCTATTGTGTTGCAAGCCTACTTTGAATTGGGTTTGCTTTTGACGATGAAGAAGAAAGCCCCTGGCTGGCGGTAGGCTTTGTTGCACTTGGAACTGGTGTTGACGACGCTGACAAGTTCCCACTTTAATAGCAGTTGAGCTTTTGCTAAATGGTACAAGCCCGTGGGGCTCCCAGAAGGGTGTCAGGGAGGACAAGACGTGCTCTTAAGGCTGATTCACACGTGGTGTACATAGCTCAGGGCCTCATCGTTTAATGACCTCCATCTGTTTGAAGAACTACTAATGTTTGAGTTGTGGCAATGTAATGAAAAGCGAAAGTGCTGACTGTAAGCTGCTTCACATATGCATGTCAGCAATTGACCTTGTAGCCATCAAGTGAGGCCCATGCATGTGTGAGATCGGCCTCAGCTTGATTGCAAGAAGAGCAATTAGGGAATTCTAAACTATAGAGTTTGGAAAAACTCAGAGAGGGACGAATCTTCTCAACTCAATTCAGAATCAGCTCAATTTTTACGAGAATTTGGGGGATGGATGGCAATGTATATTTTCTTCCAGCCTGTTACTGCATGTGTGCTGATGGTGCCCCATAAACTGCTCCCCTGGGAGGGGTAGTTTCAGCTGGTCTTCACCTCCTCCCCCCTATTTGAAAACTATACGTTCAATGCTTCCTAAGCAGGAAACAATATTTGGCACATCTATTGCTAAGGAGAAACCTTGTGGATGTCCTGTGTGGGTATATATCTATTTATTAAAATAATTTCTGTACTACATTTACATTTACAACATTAAGTACAATATCAAGATAACACATTAAAACAGAAAAAAAAATAAAGATCCACCTCAGGTTACAGACACTTCAATTACATACGCTTCAGATTACAGACTCCGCAAACCCAGAAATAGTACCTTGGGTTAAGAACTTTGCTTCAGGATGAGAATAGAAATCATGCGGCGGCACGGCAGCAGCAGGAGGCCCCATTAGCTAAAGTGGTACGTCAGGTTAAGAACATTTTCAGGTTAAGAACGGACCTCCAGAACGAATTAAGTACTTAACCCGAGGTACCACTGTAACTGAAATAGAAGCCATGCTCACCCTGCCCACCCCACTCCCTGGTAACATCTTCCAAATAATCTTTAGTATGCTTCCACTTAAAACCTCACTCTCGATCATTCCCATAACATAGCTAATCCTCAGCCAACCATTTGTCCCGAAATGAGTGCCAGGTCTACAAGCATCAAGCACAATTTACAACTAGCTCTTGCTCCCACCTCCATTTAGGGCAACACAGTATCATACAAATGGCAACATAACCATTCCCCCATTCACCTCCCACCCACATAGTTTCTGACTCTCTATGCCAGTTCAGTCTCCCACACTGAGAGGCATTAAGCAAGTTTATTAACAACACACAAAAATTACAACCCAGGCTTTCCCTCTGGGCAGCGAATCACACGATTCCAGTTACCGCCCAATAATATATAACTCATTCTTCATGGGACAGGAGCCCTCTGCCACATGTTACCCCCTTCTCATGCACATGGAGGGTTGGAGGTTGGGTGCAGAACACATTTTGAGACTGAATGCACCCCCAAGGATGCCGGACATGACTCAAAATGCAACCCCTCTGAGCCCATCAAACCTGGCTTGGTCAGAGTCCTGAGCTTTCACTGCTAACATGCAGAGAGAACAGTATGCAGCCTGGGCACAGTGAGAGCATATGCAGGCCGGTTCCTATGCAAACTGATGGGGCTCATAGTAGGTCCCTTGCTCAAATCTTCCTCTAATAACTTCATTGGATAGTCTTAGGCAAAGCACTCTTATTCACTTTCATCTCCATGCATTCAATCTGCAAAATGGAGATCACAGCACTGGGATATTTACAGGGTTATGGCAAGGGTTGATGTACCTGAAGGTCTCTGAACATAGGAGTTATATATGACATGGCTTTCCCCACTTTGGCCAATTTCCCAGAGTTGAGAAATCACTTCCACCAGTTCCTCCTGGCAGCCACTATCCCCCCCCCCAATAAACTACAGAAACAAGTGCAAATTATGTCATAGTATCATTTTGACAGGGTTTCTGAGACAGATGGTGAGTTTTGTACCCCCCCCCCAAGTTTCAACCTCACTTGAATTCTTACTCTCTCAAAGGAGACAAACATTCTCAACACCTCCAGAGAATGCTTGTTTGGTGCTAGAATAAATGCTGGGTGGAAACCACACAATGAGACTTCACCTTCATCTCCTTAGCTCTGCATCTGGCTTGCTGGCAGAAGAGAGGAAGTCCCATTATGCTTATACATGGAGATAGCATTGGATGCTCCCAATAAGTATTATTATTTGTATATTATCTTAATACATCTTAATGCACTTTGGTGCATATTAGTAACACTGGAAAGGTGGGTAAAATGATCCACGGTGTATCCTAGCACTAAGACTGGTCTTTCTGTTTTCTCTGTTACTTTTCAGCGTTCTGGTCCTCTGTCTATGTATGAACGGAAGTGCAAGAAAGTGAACAGAAGGGAAATATTTCAATGCAATGACAAAGACTAGTTTTGAAATGCACTCACTACTCTGATATCCATATACATTCACCATTCACTTCTGTGGATGGGCTTGTCATTTGCTGGGGAGTTTAAATGGTGGACTTGAGATGAACTTCACTCCACTCCAGTTGGGACAAACTTCTGGAAGAAATCAGAGTCAAGTTCAGAGGGTTGCAGCAAAGCCAGGGCCTAGCTATTCCCACAGGTATGCATCCTTTGCTTGCATCACTTTAATTCTAAGGCACTCCACTCAATACAAAGAACACCTGTTTGGCAGCTGGACAGAATCCTCTTCTTTCTCTCATTCTGGCTTCCCCAGCTGGCTAATCTGTGTGCAAAAATATTAAAAGTGAGAGATGAAAAATATCTCCAGTGGAATAACAAAGAAAATGTATTGATATATTAAATAATACTGTAAAGAGGAAGTAAATAGTCTTGTTAATATATTCTTTTCCAGGCCCTAATTTCATGGTACTGCAAAATTACTAGGTAGCCTTTTGGAGATAAATAATATTTATTTCCATATAATCAGTATACAAACAGGGTAATTGCATACTTATTTGTGCCCCATAAACAAAGCGATAAACTAGAATCTCCATCCTACATTGCTGCGGGCATGACATTAGTACTAGGAAATAATCCTCTTTACTGAAGGCCTTGAGGGGAGGGAATCTGATTCTCTACAAGCTGATCACTATGGTTTTCCTTGGCCATGTGGCAAATATAGGTAGTAATATACTATTCTGAAGTGTGCAAAACTAACGTGCTGAAGGCATGTGTTTCATCTACCACCCACTTTGCCTCTGCGGATCTCGTCATTGCCCAGTGTAAGCACAGATCTGTAGTGATCTGAATGAAATAGCCAGCATTCTTGGCTCTTAATGTTGCAGGGTTCATTCTCATGGAAAAACTCCATTTTGTTTCTCTTCTTCATGTCTCTGACGCCATGTGGCTGCTGCTTATGAATCCTTTCTTTTCTAAAGAGGAAAATTGCAGGCCTTTGCAAAAGTGACCCTCATTATCTTGCTGACCTCTTGCACATCACACAGCATGAAGTTTTTACTCATGACAGCAAAAAGTGACAATATGCACAGGGACCATTTGAAACAATTGCATGCAATCTCGATGCAGCAGACATGTTTGTTTCACACGGCTTATGAATATTTAACATACAAAAGATGCCTCATCTCATTCTATAGCAGCACCCCCTATCTTCCTATTTTGACAATATAGTTTAAACTATTTATACTGATCCATTGTAAATAACATTGGAACTTTTTGTTTCTGACCTGTATCACAGATAACTCTGGTCTTGTTCTAGCTTCGTGAAGCAGTTGCCCATTTTTCTGCAAGACCACCTTACCTCCTATTTGCGTGTTCAGACCCAGAGACCTCCCCCCAAATAAAGACACACTTGACTCAAATTTTAGTTTTGGTTTTGGCAGAATTTAGGACACAACTTTATTGATTACAGAAGGTGAGTGGTTGCATAGGCTCTGGTTCGACTAGCTCCCTGCACCCTTGCAGGCAGCGCTGACCCAGGGCACCAGCATAGGTCAGCCAAGGGTGAACACCTGGGTAGGCAAAAAGCCGGGAACAGACTATGTTCACTAGCCAGATGCTCCCCTGGACTGAACCCCTTCTCAGGGGTTGACCAAACCAGGGGTTGACCAAACAACCCCCTCTCAGGGGTTGACCAAACCAGTTGAGTCCCTGGATTCCTTTAATGGTCCATTCTCCCATCCCTATCACCTGAACCAGTGCCTATCTGCAACCTTACAAGTTGTGACAATTTGCTACATGGCAAGTGAAAACCAAATGGCAACAGCCGATCAGCCAAGTGGGGAAAATTCCTGTCATGCCCCTGTCCCAACAACAGACTACAACATAGCAAGGTCAATCACAAAATGTCCTAAAATTATGGAGAGGTGGGCAGGTGTTCCGAATGCACGAACTGAAAGAGGAAGCTCTGGGTCACGTGCATGGGTATATATACGTCCCTCAATCCATTTGGACTGTGCCCCAATGGCCAGATTGAACCCAACATCAAGGGACCTACCAATTGGGTGTTGTGGCTGTCCAATCTTACCCACCCACAACACAGGAGGTCGGTCTTCAGGTCTCACCTCAACATGTGCCCTCTTTTAGGGAGGACACAATATGCCCACTAAACCACTTCAATGTGTGGAACTGGCATTGTTGCAGGTAGCACATAATACTAGCTCCATATTTGTAAGAAAATGCTCTTTTAATGTGGCAGCACCTAATCTCTGGAACTCCCTTCCTATTGACAGGTGAATTGTGCTCCCTACTGTCTATACAACAAAGTTGATGTTTGACTCTAACAATATTTTGGGTATGAAAAATAGATCTCCAGTTATTCCAAAGGAAATCTTGATTAATTGGGTCACATCTCAGCCTAATTTCCTCAGGCAATTTTCTCTTCTTTGCCCCCCCAGCCCCTCCCTCAACTCCTGGGCCTGCTCCAGTCAAACTTCTTACACAAACGTAACAGAATACAACATCACTGAATATTCCTTGTCGCAGAGTAACTCTGAGGTCATCTCTTAAATGCTAAGACATTAGACTTTGCCCATGTTCTTTCGAGCAGAGCTACCATACCCAGATGAGGTTGACAGTGCACATCTTATACATTTCACTTCAGAAGTAAGACCCATTGGTTCAAGAGGGCTTACTCCAAGGAGACAGTTGGAATTGGTGAGTAGGTAACAGAATTAACATTCTGAACTTATTTTAGGACATAGGGTGGGTGGGGGACTGTTCCTTTTCACTCTCCTTAGTTCTCTTTTCTGCAGCTTGTCTTTCTTCATAGAATTACTGCTTTTCCCTTCCATAAATCAATTTTGCAAACGTTTTCACAAGCATCTATTCAATGACATTGTCCCAAGAGCATTCATAGCCAAAAATGACTGTTGCTTATGTTGTTTAGAAACAAAATAAATATGTAAAATTGGTTCTGGGGAAATGTTTATTCTGAAAACCACTTTGCAATTGTTCCACAGATAAATGTTTCTGCAGAATTTTGCCTTAGTCTTTTGAAACAGAGCACTCGGGAAGCACATGAGGTCAAACACTGAAGTGGGAGGGGGTGGATAAAATGCTCCTTCCATGAAGAAAAATATACTGAACAACAGAATCATTTAAGCAGTACCGTTATCAATGGGGAGGGGGAACCTGTGGCCCTCTAGATATTGTTGGACTCCAACTCTCATCAGCTGCAGCTAGCATGAACAATGATCAGAGATGATCAGAATCACAAGGAGGAACTCAACAGCACACAAAGGTGATTATTCCATCGGGGGCAAGCACTTTGGCTTCACTGAATAATCCCCCCTTGCCCCATGTTCACTGTTCTGTGGGTTTCTCCTGACACAAACACCCCCAGTCTATTGGGGGGCGTGGCAGGAGGAGAGTGACAAAAGTCCTGTTGTGCAAGCAGAAGTCGATGTGCAGGGCTGACAGGACTCCACTGAATCTCTCCCATAGTCCAGCAGCATCTGAAAGGCCACAGGTTCTCCTCCCCTTTCCTAGTGAAATGACAATGTGAAATGCATCCCCATTTAGTTTTTTTTAATAGATTTTATTGAAATTCGGGGGGAAATGCAAAGATTAATATGGGATATCTTTTTATCAAGACTAAAAAGCCAGTCTAAATACATATCCATTTGAATGCCCCCTCTAATTCTCTAGGAACACTAACCAGAAGTTTCAAAGAAGCAGTAACAGAGGAAATGGTAGGGCCTTGCACTCCTTTTCCCAAAAGCTTCTCAGGTGCATTCAAAGGAATAAGATGCTCTTTCTTCCTAAGTGACAGGTGTAGATATCCAAAAATGTAAGGGAGAAGAAGCCCCAGCCACACATTTCCTCTCTCACTGTTTCTCTGGAACATCAAAGGTTGACTCAACAGCCTGTTCATTTTACTACTATGAACCTGGAATTTGAGGAGAGGCTACTTTATGGGAACAGGCAGAGGAAAGAGCAATGGGACAAATTAAAGTCAAAACTAAGGGAGTCATTTAGCTGGGTATAAAAGGAAGACCATGTTCCTCTCTATCATTTATAATAGTCCTCCATACCAGATGCAGCTGTTATCTCATATATTCTAAATGGTGGTGTTGGCAAGCTGAGAAGAAAAACCAAGGTAAATCATGTTTCCATGCACAACAGGACGAAGAAGATAATAAATCTTAAGCATGTGCAACTGTGTTGATTTCTATCCAGTTATACAAAGCATTTCAAGCCATGATGCCACACTGTTGCTTAGACATCCAAGGCCTAGCTGGCAGCACAAATAGGTGTAGGATACACACTGGGTGTTCTTGTTAGTACGATGCTCAATCCTTTGCTTTCAATTCAAAGACATTGTTTTTAAATGGATGGTCAGCTTTGCAAGTACAGTGGTACCTCTAGTTCCGAACTTAATTTGTTCCAGAGGTCCGTTTTTAACCTGAAACTGTTCTTAACTAGAGGCGTGCATTCGCTAATGCTGCCACTGCGCCGCTGGCACACGATTTCCGTTCTCATCCTGGGGCAAAGTTCTCAACTCAAGGTAACTCTTCCAGGTTAGCGGAGTTTGTAACCTGAAGCATTTGTAACCTGAGGCGTTTGTACCTTGAGGTACCACTGTATGATTATTCCATCAATAAGAATGCTAAATCATTCAAGCTGATTTCCCCCATTGTGTCATAAGCAAGCAGGTAGACACTGATCTACTCAAGAGTTCCATGAGTGTGCTCAGAACTTTGTAGCACCAAGGGCTGATCACACCATTGACCATGTGGACCTTTGGCTTTCCCCGGCCAACGCTGCGATTCAGCTAGGCACAGTCCCTGGAGCTGGGTCAATATCTGAAGACTGATTTATTTTGCTTGTTCCTTCACCTTATTTATTATGCATTTCTCATTTTAAGCAGAATGCAGGGGGATCACAAAATCATTGGGACAAGTTGAGAGACGGTATTAATCCCCTGAAAATAAATGGCAAATACTTTAATTGAAAGTGCATCTTTGATTAAAAGAAAGCTGTAGACCTATGTTTTGTTGCTTATCACTTCGTTTCCCTGCAGCTTGCTACAGTTATTGCCTCCTCAACATGGGGCATTTCCTAAGGATTAATGAATGGATAAAATTAACAGCCTGAGGTTTAGCTCCAGGCTAGATGATTCTCTTTTCCCAGGAAATGCCCCATGCCGTGGTGCCTGGTATATAATTAGGCCTCAAATCTGCCTTGGTAACTGCAGGGAAGATCTTAGACTAGATGAGATACTGTATAGAAACAGGAATCACCTCCCCTGGCTGATGGTGGTTTGGTAACACCCCAAATTAAACAAACAAAAGAACCTGACATATATTGTCTAATGGAGTTGCGGGAATTTAAAAAATAATAATGTAAAATTTGTGATCTGCTCTAAAGCCCTGCTAATATGGGCACACAGCCCATATTCTTCTTGCAGGAATGCTCACTGCACAAATACGAGTTGATTTCCCTTGATACAAGTTGTGAGGAAATGTGCCAACTTTTCAAAGAACAGAATCAGGTTCCAAAGACAATACGCCAGAAAGTATTTTCCTGAAGTATGAGGATGGATTTTATTAATATCTTACAAGGCCATTAGAAGGAAAAACAAAACGTATTCAAAGTTTACATCTTTGGTTGGGCCCAGCGCATACATGCATTTACATAATTTGATTTGTCATCACCTGATTATTAAACTTTTGATAGAGCACCATTGACGTGATTCCACAAAAAGACTTTTGTAGAAGGTAATTTGGATGCAAATCACTGCTAGATTTTGCACTGCAGACATCAAATGATGAACATGAATGTGTGAGCAAACTCAGAGTTTATTTGTAAATTATCTGACACTAGAATCCCTGATCCAACAGAATGATGCTTCAGTCTACTGATTTCTTGCAAACACAGGAGTTTAGCATGTATAAAGAGTTCCCATATCCTGCAAAGATTCTCAGTTTATAAAGGGCAGCTCCATGCACAACAAGTTATATCTTTATATCTGCACCAAACTGTCCTTTCCCCTCTAAGAAAGTTAATGCAGAAGCCTAGTTTTGTTGAAGCTCTAGAAGTTCACAGGAGCTGGTGAGCTTTAGATCTGGAGTATTGGCTAAGACTTGGGAGAGGTGATAGGTAAATGCACTACGTACATAAAATAAAATTGTTTTGGGTTCCCGTTACCTGTTGGGGTAAATTCCTTCTTTTTTAAAAAAAATCTACTGATTATGTGCTTTAATTTTATACCTTGTCCCCATTTCTCTAATCACAACAATTTCCCTAAAATGTAATGTAGGGAAGTTCCTAATGAGCACTTTTGAGTGCCTCTAAGTGTTGGGTTGAGATTAATCAGGTGGCAGAGATGGTGCTTTAATAGATATCGTCTTTCCTAGTTTAGGAGTCTTCATTTCTTTGAGGACCTGGGCATGTTCTCTTATTACACTCATAAAGATAGAAAATCAAATACTGTTTCTGAATAAGGTTTGGATGCCATGCCATTATTAAAGAAAGGACTTTTCTTAGAGAGTTTAGATGAAAACCTTCTTGGTTCAATATTGTTGCCTTTCTCAGTGTGGAGAGAGAAGTTTTCCAGCCCCCCAGCAATGTCTCCAAACTGTAACTACTCTACAGCTAATGGTCTGTTTTAACAGCCATTTTATGACCTAGATATGCCAGACAACAAATTGTTCTCGGGAGATGTTAGCAAGAGGATAATGACAGTAGGAGTATTATTTTGAACTGAGAAATATGTCAGCGGAAGTTCATGTCTGGTTTTTTAAAATCTGCACTCCTACCTACACACCGGGGCTCCCTGGTTTTGACCTTAGGAGGAGCTGCACTTCCGTCTTCAAAATGTGAAGAACCTCAAGAGATGACCTCTGTTCTTTCATCTCCCATGCACACCCTTTAGCAACACTGATGCTAGACAACACACTCTCAAACTGCTTCTCTTCTGCCCTCAGTCTGATTCACCCTTTATTATCAGCTGTGGGAGGTCTGGTTTGGCTACTCAGTAATGAGAAAGAAGACATGTAAACATGCTTAAGAAGTTTTCTTCTTGATTATAGCATCACATATTCTAGGACACTTGAAACAGATTTGTTGCTTAAGCCCTGGTGAGCCCTAACTCAGTATGAAGAAGCAAATGGAGTCCACATCACCGTGTTATCATTCTTCCCCAGGAGGTGAGGCAGTGATCGGAAAGGGTGTGTTTTGATATTATCTAGCTATAAGGATAGTTTTAATTCCCAAAAGAACATGACAAAAAATAAATCACTGTTCCAAGCTTGCACTTTCTGGCTTTTGTTTGTTTGTTTATCCTCTGCTGAACCATATAAGCTTGGAAGAAAAAAAGATTCCAGCTCTCCATCTGGATCTCTCTGAAGCATCTGGAACCCAGTCTCTCTCAGCTTCATAAAGGCATAGCATTTTAGGGGGCAGAATTGCTGCTAGCTGTTTTCTTGCAGATATTAGATTGCTGGTGAGGGCTGGAAGGACGTTTGTATCTTTATAGTCCACTTTTTGCCATGGAATGTTGATGTGGGATAGAAATGGGAGTCTTCCTCGGATCTTCTCTTCCTGTCTCCAGAAAACATCTGTTGCTGTCCTAGAGCTCCTGCACATCCCATACAGGCCTTCCTTGTCAAACTGGCAGGAGACAGATTGTGGAAATTGGAACAAAGAAGCTTAGCGGTGCACTCCTTTGTTTGCATGAGGAGGTCAGCTTGCCATGGCAGCCTTTCAAGCAGCCTGTCTGAAGCACTTCTTAAGACCGTTCCTAAAACCACTTCTCTGACCAGCAAGGCACTTCTGGAAATGACAAAACTGCACTAGCATTCCCCCCATTCGTCTTCCATGCTTGGGCAGCAAATATCATTAAGACAAATAAAAAGTGAATTTGCTTGTGATTTATTTGTTCCTTGCCCACAGCCAGGGAATAGATGTTAGAAGACAAGAGATGGTCCAAGGTGAAGCCATACAAAGGTAGTTCTCCCAGCTTGGGGGAAAGACATCATTCAAGCAGCAACTGCTGCCTCACACTGAGGTTTTTAAGTCAGAGCTGCCAGGCCCCAGCTGAAGCACCTTAAGAGCTTTCTGTTCCGGAGTCCTCCTAGTTTCTGCAGGTTCTGAATTCTCCTCGGCCTGATCCTCCTCAGAGCATGGGCATGATACATACCCAACTCCAATCTTTCCTCATAGCTCTTGTTCTTGAGGCCTCTCACCATCTTTGTCATCCTCCTCTCCCATGATAGATTTTTCTCTATTTCCTTAAAGTTCCGTCGTCATCACAAGATTTATATATTTTTAAACTGTCTCTAAAATTTGACAGGGCTTTGTTCACCACACAGACATCTGTCTCTGTCATAAATCATGCAAAATGTTTCAAGACTGTCCACACGCTGTTCAATCAAGGAACAGTCAAGAAAACAAGCTGAGGAGAAGGGGGGTATTTTCTGAAGGACAAGTTGCCCCTAAAACGGTTATTTATTGCTAATTAATTACTGACTAAAATGTTTATAAAACAATATATATTTGTGTAGTGTTTGTGTGGAATTCCTTCAACAGCTGCTGTTATACTAACACATTTTGAATTGAGCACAAGTAGGCTACATGGTGCCTTAAAATACTACAGGACAATCTTATGAGCACAAAAAAGAAAGAAAGATTTCCTTGAAAGGGCTTGTTCTACCAATTGACCCATTTCCTTTCTCAAAACACACCTTTGGGCTCCAGGCATGGCTAACATGCAAGCACAACCTTTTATGTAAAACAGTATCCACCAAACCCACATTGTAGAGAACAATCGGGTTACCATAGTGCAGAGATGGGGGAACCTGGGGCTTTAGTCCTTTTTGTAATTCAAGTGGGTTGCAAGGAGGGGGAGGGGAAGGGGTGCCTCTCACCCCTTTGTCCCCGCATGCAACTGGTTTCAGTTCCTCCTACCACCAGCAAGTGATCCCAGGAGATTAAATCAGAGGGAATGTATCCCTTAACAGAAAAAAATGTGTGTGCTCAGATGAGAGCTGATAGGAGAGATGGTGCTGCGAGCAAAGCAATAATGCTCCCAAATAAGCTACCTGAACCGGTGGTGGTGGTGGTGGTGGTGAAGGTGATAGACAGAAGGCAACCTGTTCTTCCTTTCCACTGATTCCTTCATTTTTAGTAACTCAGATTCTATTTTCCAGGGACAGTCCTGGATTTACAGAAGCCATCCTTGTTTCTGATTTGATCCCAGAGTGTCCTGCTTTTCCTTAGGACGTCCCTATTTTCATGAGAGAAATGTTGGAGGGTATGCAGTTATGTGACTCCCCCAGCCAAGGAGATAAGTAGCATTACAAGCTTTAGAAGACATCTGAAGGCAGCCCTATATAGGGATGTTTTTTAATGTTTAATGTTTTATTAGGTTTTTATATATGTTGGAAGCCATCCAGAGTGGCTGGGGCAACCCTGTCAGATGGGTGGGGTATACATAATAAAATTGTTGTCATTATTATGGAATGGGATGTCCCTCTTTTCATAGGCTAAATGTTGGAGGGTATGGTAACTACTTGTTTGTACAGCAGAACACTTATTTTCAGGCTCTACTTCCTTCCTGCTTCTTCTCCAAGTTCAGTCAATAGCAATATGAGATAGCATGTGCTAGTGTTAACTTCTTGGCCACTTGTAAAACACATACGGTACTTAGAACGACTTTGTTTGCCATGAGTAACAAGCCCTGAATTTTCTTTATCCCTTTATCGCTTCTTACCAGGTTACAGGTAACTCACAGCTTATTCAAGGGTCTGATTCTGGGGGTCCGTGTGTAAACCCAAAGCTGCATAAAGGCAGAAACCCCTGGAACCAAACACCCTGTGACCATTCCTACTTATCTGGAGTGGGCCTTGTCCTCCGCCACACTTACCAGGCTCTGGGAAGGACATGTGATGGCTGTGGGTTACTCCCAGATATGGGTTACTCATATGCCCTTCCCACAGCCCAGGAAGCAAGGCAGAGGGCTTAAAAAGCTCTTCCTGCAGCAGGTTTTCCCCACTCTCCATCCATCCATCCATCCATCCATTCATTTCCCCACTGCCCACATAAAATTGCAACCATTTACCGTAAGTATTAAGTGTAAGATGTGAATTACCTGCATTTCTTTCTGCACACCACTGCAAAATATTTACCAAACTCCAGCAGATGGAGATAAGGAGGAATGTCCCAACCACCACCTGCATCTGTGTCCACAGAGCATTGGAGCATGGCCTGTTCTTAAAATATTCAATAAATGTTAATGACAGGGCTGCAGCAAATGTCCTACTCCCATCAGCCAAATCCAACATGGCATAATGGGAGCCCAACAGCACTTAGAAGTCACCACGCTGGTTGATCTTGCTGTGAAATAATTCTGTTTTTAAAATATTTATAGTTCAGGGTTGAGGAACCTCTGGCCCTCCAGATGTTAGACTGCAACACGCACCACCATTTGCTAGTGTCCATTGTGGATGGGGCTGATGGGAGTCAGAATCCAACAACATCTGGGAGGCCAAAGGTTTCCCAGTCCCATTCTAATTATTCCTTATTTTTCTGTACTGTTACAACATGCCTGCATTGACATGGTTCCGGTCAACCAACTGATCAATGCGCCTTTGGGCTATATATACAGTGAGGTCCGTGAGGTCTACAAAAGGTGTTCTTTTGTGGTCCTTTGGCTATTTGGATTTGTTCAAGTGAGGATATTGTTTGTTTGTATTTTGTTCTTTACTTAGACCTATCAGTTGTCCAAACTGACAAAAATAAGTATTGTTGCAAATGTTTTATGTTCATTCTGGAAAGCCAACTAATCTGTGTGAGAAAAAAAGTTTAATTCTTTCTGGGTATTATCGGCACATTCCCTTAATGCATTTCCCTTCAGCTACATCTCTAGCAGAGTCAATGGATTCGTTTAAGTACTCTCAAGGGCACAATTTATCCTGTACCTCTTTCATACCTTTTTCATACAGGTAATCTTGAACAAAACAAAACCCAGCTTGACTCGTCTGTAACAAGCTTCATTCACCCTGCCTTGTATTTAGCAAATATGCATTCATATGGGAGCAATTTAAATCCAATAAATGCAGAATCCAATAATGCCTATCCTAAAAAATACTTTGTAAGACTTTAGGGTATTTTCATTTAATGAAACAGAACAAAGTGTTATGCAAAAATCTTAGAGATGACAAAGTATGAACATAAGAGCTTCTCTAAAACATTTTGTTGCAATATTCCCTGAGGACTAGGGGCTATTAGAACCATCAGCTGGCAAGATTGATCCACCAGCAACAACCTTCAGATAAGGCATTTAGATAACATTCAAAGAATTTCATCATGCACCAATATTATTTTGCAATATCTAGGCTGCTTCCGCTTTGATATTATATGCCTTGAGTTATACCAATTCAATATTGTCATGCCCATTATATTCCAATAGATGTTTACTAAAAAATGTCAAAATTAGAATTTAAATCTAGACTATACATATGGTTGTGGGGGGAAAACCTCACTGGATTCTTTCTCCTGGTGCGATTTCATTACTGCATATTTACATAATGTTGTTTTGAAAACCAGCATAATGTCAGTTTGTTATTAGTTGAACCTCAATGATTTTCCTACTTTGAATCCAGATATCACCTAACTGGATACAGCAAACAGCATTAAATGATGTTGGACAAATCAATACTATATTGCATTTCTGTCTCTTAATAGCAAACATGTAAGAAAGGACTTCACTACCTATTTGATTATTAAAGTTGGGCTGAATCAATGCCAAACCACATGTCCAACTGGAGAGCTTCTTTTTTTTTTAGTCATTCGGGATTAAATGCAGATGGAAAGATGTGGTTGTCTGAAAGCTCTGCCACATGCTCAGACATTGCAAGCATCCCTGTAAAATGCTTTTAAAAAGATCTGTGGTATCAAGAGAATCTGGACCGATCATGGACTTTATTCAGATGATTACCGTCAAACGTTCTCATTTAATTGGGGTACACCCAAAGTGACCTTCAGGAGCTGAAAATGAATCCAATAAATATTCAACATATAACCTTGGCTGAATGTAATGCCAATCGATAGTGTGTGAGCTGAGTTTGGGCACACAGAAATGACACCTGGTTGTTCAAATCCCAAAACTTCAGTGTGATGACCAACTCAAAGGTCTTTCAGTGATGAGTAAGATGTTCAGGCATACTCAAAAAATTGGGATTTGGTGACTAATGAAGTAGTCCCGAGGCTACTTTATTCAGCCTGTGTTTCTCAACCACCTTTTCTCTGGACACCCAGATGATATGAAATCATTATGCAAAGGAGGGGTGTGTGCCAAAAGCATGCATAAAATGAAGGGGGGAGGAATTATTGCATCTGCAATAATTCATTATGATGCAAACCTTAGGTCAACAGTATAAGTAGATGCACAGCCACAAATGTTTAGAAGGGGTGATCTGGAAACTGAATACATTTTCACATAAATTGTACTGCGTAGCTTTTCTGAGGCCTTGAGATTCATTCTGAATGCTGGTGGAATCATATGCTATGTTGTTCAGCCTGAAGGCCACATTTCCACATATACAACCTTCTGAAGGCCTCACACCAGTGCGTTAGAGATTAAAGTGGGCAAAACAATGGATGCTATTTATATATAGGTAGAGCAAGATATGCAAAAGTCACAGTTTTCTAAGCACACACACACACCTTGATCCAGGCAAGCAGTAGGCAACATCACAGTTCAAGGATGTTTGGCTTTGAAGGAGGATTAGGCCTAGTGGCATAGCTAGCTACTCGGGCACCTGGGGCGACATGCACACCCTGCACCCAGGGGCGGAGGCAGGGCTGTTAGAATTCCTGATCTATGATTGCAGTCATAGGATTGTTGTCTTTCACATGACGGTATATGTTTTGACTACACAGAGTGGGAAGTGATCGAAATGGGATGTTTGTGTTACTGTGTTCCGTGAAGTGGGACTATTGTCCTTTGCTCTTTTTCAGTTTGCTGTCTGATGCTAGAGAGAGAGGGAGCCATGTTGCAGTGCTCTGTGTGTGCTTATATGTAAATAAAGTAGATTAGCCAAAATGCTCAGTTGCTGATGTCTGTTACACAAGCTGCAAAGACTCTGTGGATCCCTAAGTGTGATGATGTCTGTTGGCATCGGTCACTGTGATGTTCGGGCAGAAGAAAGCTTATGAAGCTCCCAAATGATCAACCAGGAGGAAAGGAGCATGCCAGTCGGTCATGTGTCTCTGCCAAGGTCTTACTCGTGTGTAGGCTGAACTCCTAACAGGGGCAAGCCAGGGCAGGGTGCACCACGCCTCTCCGCTACCTCCCCCTCAGTTGTAGGGTGGCTGAGGGAAAGGGAGCAGGCAGATGCAAGCCCCACGCTGCTGTTCCGGGTAGCACAGAGCCTGCAGGCGCCCAAGACGCCACATGATTCCCAAGAGAGACACGTGGCTTGGGCACACTGCAGACCCTGTGGTACATGCCGCCCCCTGTGGTGTGGCACCTAATGCCTCCCGCCTCACCTAGCTACACCTCTGGATTAGGCAGTTTCATGGAGGAGAGGGTTATTGAAGGCTACTAGCCATGAGGGCTGTGCTCTGCCTCCAGAGTTGCTTCTGGAGGCAGAAATGCTTCTGATCTCTGGAAATCACTTGAGAGGAGAGTGCTCCTGTGCACGAATCCTGCCTGATGGTTTCCCACAGGCATCAGGTTGGCCACGATGAGAATAGGATGATGGGGTAGAATGGCTATTGGCCTGATTCAGGCAGGCTCTTCTTACGTTCTTAAGAAGACATTCCAGCCAAGCAAAAGTCCAGAACAGGGTTGGTGAGGAGTGTGACCTGAGGAGAAGGTGTGACCTGGAAAGAGTCCCAGTGGCCAGACCCCTGGACTCTTGGTCCTTCATCCTCTCCAAGGGATGTTCACTGCAGTGCATATATTATTGAAATATGCATGGCAATTAGTTTCCATTAAGAAAGCACTGCAAAGTTTGCATGTGAAAGTTCCAAAATATTTAATGCAATGTTTATCGGCAGGAATATATTTAATTGTGTAGTTAACATGATTACACTGAATCTGAATTACTCCCCCCCCCAAAAAGACGCTAAAGTATTTGAAAGCATTTTCAATCATTTTTTGGATTAAAAAGATAAACTCCACACCTGTGCATTTGATGTAATTACAATGTATCAAAATAACTATCTTCCCATTCTGCATATTTTAGTCATCTTTCCTTAAAATAGATATATTTGATGTGCCTTCAATCTTTTTAATGAACTCAGTGTGATAGTACATTTGAAAATGAGTTCTTCAGCTTGGAAAAGTAACATTTTTGTCTGGGCCAGAAGATAAAATGCATGTGTACATTTGTTTCCAGCAAGCACCATTATCAAAACAAATTATTTTAGCCAATTACTGAAATTTGTTTACCTTAAGGTGCATTCTAGAAATTTAAAATCCCCTAAAATAGCTATGCAAAAAAATAATAATACAAAATCCATGCTTGACACATCTCTTGCCTCCACTTTACATCCATCCTTCAGTATATTACAGCATCCATTGGTGGTCATGATGTAGGATTAGTATCAATTGCCCTGCTGCCATAGAATGGCCCAACCTGGGAACCTCTTCTAGCAGAGAAAGGGACTTCCACATCAAAAGAGGTCAGCTCCCCATGGCTATTGCTTTTGAATGATGGTGTAGAACTGTGATGTAAAGGAGTGTCTGGTCATAAGCCCTTTTCTTTGGAATAGAGAAGCAGAAGAGGCCTTTGCTAACATGAATAAATGCTGGGGTTTTTTTATTTTTTAACGGATAGAGAAAGGGTCCATTTTGGAATGGAGTGAAGGTGTTGGCATGAGCTTACTGCAAGGCATCAGGCAAATAGGTACAAGAGCTAGGGTGAACTGTAATGACCATATAAGTCAACTATGTGCATTAACCACTTGATAGACCAGTCAACTGGATTTACAGCTGACCATTCATTAAATAATAACTTACCACAGAACCAAATTACCTTCTGTTCAGCCATTTCGTGTTAAGATTGGGTTGCTGCCTGAAACATCCTGCCAAATATTATGGGGGATTTTCCTGTACATCGGGAGTATATATGTAGTGGAATAGGTGGTAACATGACTTTCTGTATCTACCCTCAAACTAGTCAAAAGACTCTTATCACACTTCTACACCTAGTCAGAAATCCAGTGAACTAGGTTTGATTAAAGTCATCCATTAAACCTCAGATGTTTAATACCTGATATTTTAGTATTGGTTATTGTAGATATAGTATTTATAACAGGTTGTAGTCCTATTGTAAATACTATGTTTTCAGTGAGTAGATCCACTGAAATAAATAGTTTCCGTGGCGATGACCATTTTGCCGCACCGGAAGTCCCCATTTTATTTTATTGCTGTTGCTGTTGTGCCCACCCAGGGACCTTATAGTGAAGAACAAGTAAGAAATCTAAATTAACAACAACAACAACTTTTAAACCATTCCTACCTCCCCTAAGGGCAATAAAATAAACTAAATACATGCTTTAAACTATCCATTGTGGTTGAGTGGTGGTGCATCACATTCCCAAAGACTTTTAAAGAGATTCTGTCTTAATTATTCTGCTCAGGGATGCTTTGTTATGGCCACAGTGGAGCTAATTTGCCTTATATATTATCAGCACAACTCAGTCACCCCTTCCTTGGCTTTTGACTTGTGCCTAGTGTGTCATGGAAAGCTCTGGTGTGAAGTTTCTGGATTGCTTCATTAAACGTCCAAACACCTACAACTTTACATGCTTAAAAAATGCTATCTGCATATTGATGGTACTTGACAAGGCAGACACTGGGACTACTGGCTGAGCCCTAATGATCAGAATCATTTAAAAAGCATCAATAAAGCACAGGCTTCAGTAGCAGTTCCTCTATGACACAACTAGAGTGAGCGCACAGCAAGGGAGCCAGCATCATGCGCGCCAGACTCACCCGGGGTCACCTTAATGCTCTTGTGTTCCTCATTCTTATGCATGCAACAAAGTTCCCTCAGCTCAAGTGCTCTCCTTAGCATTATAAATCTGTGGCAGAAACATCTGAGATTCACAGCTGGGTGTCAAGGGTGATCCATCTATTCTGATCTTTAAAAGTTCTCTGCAGGCCATCCATCAAACATGCAAACAGCCCTCTTGCCTTGAAAATGTAACGTCCTCCGTTTCACCAAAAAGCTACCAACAAAGAAGATGAACCTGTTATGCAAATACGATGGAGAGCCATATTAGACCCATAGAACATTTAGTGTTTGACAAACCCTTCCCCTGTTTTGATTTGGATTTGGGCTCAGCATCAGAACGCTGTTGCTTTAAAAACTGGGAAATAGCTTGGTTAATTCCAACTCTAGGAACAGAGGTGGAGGTTGCCTTACCCTGACTCAAACCAATATTCTATGTAGTTCAGTATTGTCCAAAGTGTCGGGATCTCTGCTCGGCCAAGCTGATAAAGCTCATTTTGATGAGGCCTCAGGCACATTTCCGTTCAGCAGAGTTTCCAGCACAGGGAAGTGATGAGATTTATGGCTACATCGCTATGCTTTATATCTTACTACGCTGACAACAAAGAAATATACATCCGCTTTCTGTGAGAGCAGAGAGCAACCGAAGCAAAAGAACAAAGGAACAGGAAACCAGTAACGTCACATCCGTCTCCCGTCTCCCATGAGACTTCCAACAGTATGGAATGTGTGGAATGTAAACAGAGTCTTGTGACTCCAAAGCACTGCTCAGTGGCAAACAGAAACTAACACAAAGCAGGAATGGGGAATTGATGGGTTAGAACTCCCATCGCCCCTCTTCAGTAGTCATGCTGGGTGAGGATTACAGGTGTTGTAGGTCAGCAACATCTGGAGGGTGACAGCTTATCCTGGCTCTGGCACTTCTTGGCGCCATCCAGATTCCTGATTTTTTTAAAAAAATTAAAAACTGACCACCTTGTATTAGCTACAGAGATGGACCTTAGTCTGATCCAGCAAGGCATTTGTTGTTATTATTTGCTTTTTCCTAGCTACTACCAGTTGTTATTCTTCTTCATGATCCTCTATTCCTTCTCACATCAAAGCTTTATCTCTTTACATCCTCTCTTTCTTCACGAGTCTGTTCTCCAAGTACCATCTCATAAGTAGCTCAAACAGTACCATCAATATACAAGAGGGAGGCACCTGCAACCTTGCAGGAGCCCAAAACATCTTGGGGGAGGAATCCTACTGACAGGAACCAAGTGCAGCCCAATGAGGACTGAATATGTTCAGCTGACATGGAATGGTGACTGGCTGGCTGATCAGGGGCAGGGGGACCAAGAAGGAAGGGAACTGAATATCCTAGAAGATGCATGGCCAGAACCTGAACAGGAGCACTTCACACTGCAACAGTCTGATGGAGTTCCTCCTTCTCCTGAAGTTGATTTGTAACCAGAATTTCTGTTCAAACACAGTAATTTTTAGAACTTGCTTGCTTTGTGTTCCAAGGTAACTCAATTTCCAAGGTGCAGTTTTCATAAAAGGTGTCCCTATCATTTGAGAATTTTGCTGAAGACCTTGATATAAATATTGTATTTGTTTTTGTTTAATTGTTCTTCTGTCATTTTAATACTGAAAAGAGACTAATCAAGTTGTATGAGGCAAAGCAGAGGATAAATGTTTTTCTCCCCCCGCCTTTTTTGTGTTTTTCTTCCCCCCCCCCTTTTTTTGTAAGAGTTAAAATTCCCTTCCTCTGCAAAGGAAAACTCCTGCAAAAAAGAGATTGTGAACAAAAGGAGCAGCAACTTTGATTGACCCAAAAACCTCCACCAAACCTATAAGTGTTTTAGGTTATATCAGATCCAGAGGGCTGACATTTCAGAAACCAATTGGTTCATTATAAGTGTATTCATGTAAATGTTTACAATTTCATTGCAGACTCTCAAGATAAGAACTTTTTAAAAAATACAATGGCAATGTTATCATAAGAGGAGACTTTGTGGAAGTCTCAGATCCAGTCACACACACAGGTAAAGGTAAAGGTACCCCTGCCCGTACGGGCCAGTCTTGACAGACTCTGGGGTTGTGTGCCCATCTCACTTAAGAGGCCAGGGGCCAGCGCTGTCCGGAGACACTTCCGGGTCACGTGGCCAGCGTGACATCGCTGCTCTGGCGAGCCAGAGCCGCACACGGAAACGCCGTTTACCTTCCCGCTGGTAAGCGGTCCCTATTTATCTACTTGCACCTGGAGGTGCTTTCGAACTGCTAGGTTGGCAGGCGCTGGGACCGAGCAGCGGGAGCGCACCCCGCCGCAGGGATTCGAACCGCCGACCTTTCAATCGGCAAGTCCTAGGCGCTGAGGCTTTAACCCACAGCGCCACCTGCGTCCCCCAGTCACACACATACCAACTCACAAACTTTCCACTACAGGTGGGTAAAACCATTTCAGCAGAGGCTGAAATGGCCCTGTTTATGGCATCTTGTTTATTTGACTGAATGAGATCAACCTATTTTATGTTTACAAAACAATGTGCTAAGTTGGCTAGGGCTAGTCAGTGACCTTCATGGCTGAGCTATGATGTGGATCCAAATCATCCTAGTTCAACACACTATCCACTTGGGCAATGCTCTCCTCAGGAAAGCTCGCTTGGTGCCTTCATTACATAGCTTTAGGCACCAGGCAAAAATGTTTCTCTTCAGCCAGTTGTTTGGCTGATTAGCATTCTATGGATTTTTAAATGTGTTTGTAGAAGGAGGGTTATTGGTTTGTTTTTGTTTCTTTGTTTTCATTTTATTATATATTTTGTATTTTCATTTTGCATTTTTCTGTTGTGAACCACCCTGAGATCTTTGAAGGACAGTGTATGAAGTAGTTATTATTATTATTATTATTATTATTATTATTATTATTATTATTCCATCATTTTTTTTCTCATTCAACTGGATTATTTTTAAATGCAACAGCTAGTCTACTTCAGTGAGTCAAGGCAGATGCTGCAGCTACATCTCATCATGCACCAGTGGAATTTCAACTAAGATGAGGTGAAGTGCCACCCCACCTTCCATATACCCAGCCAGGTGTGGGGAACCCATGGCTCTTCTGATATTGCTGAACTACATCTGCCATCTTCCCTGGCAAATGGCCATGCTATCTGGGGCTGTTGGGAGTTGTGGTTCAGCAGCATCTGGAGAGCCAAAGATTTCCCGCACCTGTACATGGCAAACAACTTAAAGAACAAATGAAATGAGACTTGGATGGATATTTTCAGCTAATGTCCCCATTTTCTCTGCCCAGGCCATCCCATAGAAGTAGGCAACATGTTTGCAGGTGGGCATATGAGTGCTTCCACCACCACATTCATAAATACTTGAAAGCCACCAGAGAAATAGCAATAACTGAGCTGGAAACCAACATTTAAGATAACCTGTAGCAATTTGCCTTGACCTTTACTTCTTAGCTTTATAATTTGTCTCGGCTGAAATTTGAGTTGACTGACGGTAGGTGGGGAAAGAAATGCAGTTAGGACAAAATTCACACTGTAGTGTGCTAAGTAATTTCACTGGGAAGCAGGAGGACACTCCAGAGAAATCGTAGCTTGTAGATTGTAGCAGGACCCAAATTTCACTACTAAGTGTTGGTAGCAGGAAAATATATCAGGCACCTAAAAAAAGAAAAACAGCTGAAAAGTGTTAGTTGGGTTTCTACACGAAGGAATTGGACCAACCAGATTAGAATGCTGTACTGTTTCTTCATGGTTCTGCAGAAGGTTTTATTACAAATGCCCTTGTAGGTAAATAGGACAGGAAATGTTGTCAAGAACAGTTGTTCTTGACAGGTGTCACCAGCAGATGTATCTAAATTTGGCTTAATTCCATTTTTTTTAATGGTGATGAGCAGCCA
The DNA here is from genome assembly GCF_951804945.1 of Podarcis cretensis. NCBI lineage: Eukaryota > Metazoa > Chordata > Lepidosauria > Squamata > Lacertidae > Podarcis > Podarcis cretensis. Next base: position 67,869,858 of record NC_137170.1, on the reverse strand, counting down.
TGCTTAGATGCATTTTAGAATCATTATTAAGACTTGTATTCAACACAGCGCTCATGAGAAAATTATACTAGCACAAGGATTTCTCCTTGTCTAATGGAAGGTTCTCCAACTTTCTGTTCCCCAGTGTGTTCTGGGTTTTCCCCAACACTCCAGAGAAGATTTGGGGATGGTGCGGTGTGTGTATGTATGTGTGAGGAAAGTGGGAGAAATTCCCTTGTACTAGCTCTATTGTGTGGTGGAACCAATGTTCCCAATGCCAGGAACACACACACTAGATCCCCACCTTAGAACTGGACAGAGAGCCTGGAGAGTAAGAGAGAGAGAGAGAATTTCTATAGGCCACAGCAACTCCCCCTCCCCATCCCTCGATTCTGCCCTGGTGTTGCACCAAGTACCCAGGTGAGCACAGGTAGGTGAAACCAACTTCATCCTGCTCACCCACCCAGGTCTCAGCAGTAGAGACCAGATCAGCCTTCTCATTCATAATCAGATCATGGATGGGGGCATTATTGCTCCTAGCCCAGGAGGAGGTTTTTACAAGCAGCCCTAGTGAAGAAACTGTGAAATAGATACTGGATGCCGAAGTCAGTGAGCTTATTTTAAAAAAATAAAAAATAAATAAAAAATTCCTAAGCTCTTTATTTTATCTAGGCTCTGTGAGGCAACTCACCTAGGTCCTTTCATTCCGTTTGCAGTTGAAGAGAGAGCTCACAAATAAAGTACAAAGATAATTATATGCCAAGTACCTCCAGGACTTACCCTTTGCCCTCCCTGTTGTGAGGCAGGCATTGCAGAGCTCCTAGCATATGCAATGGCTTACAATAATCACCATCCTTTGAGGATTTTGCAGACCGTCATTAAATTTTGAGATACACTGAAGTGGGCATTTGTATCATGATATGTATAACACACGCACTTGCACATAGACCTTACCTAAAATAGTCTCATAAACCCTTGCATTAGGACCCTTTCTACAGCCTCTCAGATACATGCCATTGGCACAAGGCCCAGACTCTATTTATTTTCTCATAAACTGGCCTGGCCATTAATGAGAACTCATATTTTCATGTATACCCTACACAGCATCTTGGCAATATTTAAAAATGAATGCAGCAGTGCAACTCAGACTAATGGTGGCACTGTTTTTTCATACCTGCACTATATTATATCAGTATATTAATTTAATTTTGCATCCCCTCAGCCTTTCGCAGGAATCTCAGAAGAGCGGTCAGTCTTACGGAAAATTAGATTCATCAGTTTGGAGTGACTATGCGATGATAATGACATGCTATTTTGACATGCCTTATAAAGATAATTATTCTGAGTGTCTTAAAAAATGTTAACCTTATCAAACAAATATAAACCATTTCCCTGTTTTCTTGTATCATGCTATGAAATACTGATCAAACACTTATTCTGCTATGGCATGTCAAGCAAAAACATATTTAGTTACTGTGATGTTCACTAAGCACATTTTAGAGAGTACAATTTAAAAACCATCGCTTAGTGCAATGGTGTAAAAACCATAGCTTATTTGTATTTGTTTCACCATTGGCTAAATTTGGACCAAATCAGATGTGCTAATAATTAGAATGCAGAAGCCCTAGTGTGTAAACTGAAATTGAACCATCTATAAAGGCGGAATAGAATCACTGAACTGTAGAAGTGGAAGGAACCACAAGGATCATCTACTAGTCAGTACAGGAATCTTTCACCCAATGTGAGGCTTGAACCCACAATCCTCAGATTAAGTGTCTCAGGCTCTACTGACTGAGCTAAACTCTCAACACTTACTTCTAAACTCTGGAAGTAAGTCCCATTGAACTCAATACATCTTACTTTTAACAGACATGCATTACATTCTGCTGTTAAGGGTTCGTTACAAGGTGTCAGAAGGGGTGGTTGTTGGACTACACTGGCAAGCCACACCTGTAGAGGAAGAAGCGAACTGAAAGTGTGTAGAGTACAAAAATTATTTACTCCAGGATAGGGATGGGGAAATCTGTCAATTTCAGTTTCTGTCAGTTTCTCATTTTTCTAATATTAAGTTCAGTTTTCCACATTCCCACATCACTTTGCCAATTCTTTTTCTTCTTTTAAAGTCCTCGTGGAAGTTCACCAGCATTTTTGTGTGAATATTCTAATTCTAAAATACACATTTTTGTATGCAGTGTTGTCCAATGCATACATTGTGCAAAGCAATTTCCCATAACGTAATGTATTTTTGTATGTTACAGTGGTACCTTGGGTTAAGAAATTAATTTGTTCTGGAGGTCCGTTCTTAACCTGAAACTGTTCTTACCACTGTACCACTTTAGCTAATGGGGCCTCCCGCTGCTGCCGCACCACACCCCCACACCCCACACCCACACCCCCGCAATTTCTGTTCTCATCCTGAAGCAAAGTTCTTAACCCGAGGTACTATTTCTAGGTTAGCGGAGTCTGTAACCTGAAGCGTCTGTAACCTGTAGCATCTGTAACCCAAGGTACCACTGTATTTGCACAAATATGTGTATTTTAACACACAGTTTATCACGTATATGCATTTTTGTACACACTACTTAGTTGCAGAAGTGGTTGAAAAATTCAGAGAAGTGAAAATTTCGAAGGATGCCTTTTTCAGTCTGTGTATTATTTCGGGAACTGCAAACTAGGTAGCTTTGCCTTTAATTTGAGTGGTGCAGCTCTGTCATGCTGTCCATTGCTGCTTGCAAGAGGAAAGTTTGTCTCCTAACATCAGGTAAATATCAGGTTTTATATAGTTAACCTTGACTTCTGTAATTGCCAATTATTTCCTGGGAGGGCTACTCCTTTAACACCTACCTGACAGAAATTTAACAAGGCTTTTCATATCATTTTCATGCTGAAATGAACTTCATCTTCTCCGTTTCTTCCTGCCTGTCATTAAAGGCACAGGCATCATGCAAGCAAGGGGAAGCCCAATTCAGCTTTGAAAGGCATCATGCTAGGAAGAGAGTAAAACATGCGAAACATTTATAACCCTACATAAGGATTAACAACAACAAAAATCTTTCTGCCATTTAATCAAGTATCAAAGATGAACAATTTGTTCAGCACTGTGGACCATAACAGAGACATAGCATGAGCCAGAAAACTGCAACAAAGCAGGGGTATTATTTATTTGTTTGTTTGTTTATTAGTTATTTAAACATTTATATACCGCTGTATCATAAAAATATACCACAGCAGTTTACAACAATAAAACCAGACAACTTTAGTTGCCTACATCTGATGTGGTTTACCTGTCTTTTTCAAGAACATTAGGGATCCTGAAAATATATTACAATGGTTTTTATATTTTCTAAGATTGGTGGGTTGATTTGAATTATGCCCTTGGGTCCCTTGTTGTAGATTTTGTATCTACAAAATAGTAGATTATAGTAGAAAAGACTGCTGAAGTGATTAAACCACTATCTGTTGAGTTAATGGGCCTCGCCAGACCTGCAAACACCCTCCATTTACATGTCTAAAGAGCTGGCAAATAACAGGTGTGTTGCCATAGCGACAAGTGGCCTGGAAGCAACCCCATATATCCTAAAAACACTACATTCTCCACTGAACTTCACTCTAAGGAAACTGAACCCTGGGTAAATTCAGGAACCCCTCAAGTCTCTCATCATTCCAAGTGTGTGCAACAATAGTCATTATTCAGAAACATTACTCTTTGCAAACTTGAATCTCAATCAATATGTGTGCAATCATATATTCAACGATAGCTTTGCAAACATGTGGACTAGAAGCAACACCTTTTTATTTGAAAGCTCTAATTCTTGGCATGGGAAAATGGGCCTTGGGAGCCACAACATGTAGCTTTCTTTGGGCATTAAAAAAATAAATGTGTAGGCTTAATGTTTGGGTAAGGGGATATGCATGTAAGCCCTGCCCCCAACGTACAGACACACATGTTCCAGAGCCTCTATGAAGGCCTGAAGAGGTGCTCTAACCAGCTGAATATGGCAACAATCTTCCCTCGGATCGGAAACTGCATGAGGGGAAGGGCCATTTCTCAGTGGTAGAGCATCTGTTTCGCTTGCAGAAGGTCGAAAGTTGAATCCTCAGCATCTCCAGGTGTAGGGCTGTTGACGTGTAGACAATACTGAGCAAGATGGACCAATGGTATAAGGCAGCTTCCTTTGTTCCTTTTTTCCCCAATCAGAGCTCCAGTTTGAAATGAGGATTCTAACCCCATCCATCTGAACATGGTTAGACTTTCCCAACACCCTGAAGAAGAGCAGGTAGGGTGGAAGACACTGGGATGTCCTTCATTGACACACACCTCTCAGACTGCCCCCCCATTCAGTTTAAGCCCTCACACATACTGTTAAATGCATGAGGAGAGATTATGCATTATCATTAGAAAAAATAAGCTCTAGCTAGTTGAATATAGTAAGCCTATAAACTGGTGATAATTTCACTCAAATTAATGAATGGAATCTGAGCTGACAGATATTTGAATTTGCCGTAGCCGTAATCTTTCCTGAACCCAATATTGTGCATGAATTGTAAACTTTGTAATGCCTTTCAGAAGAAAAGGTAGAAAAAATGACTGGACAGTAATATATGTAGAAAAAGTTCCTCTTTGCAAAACAGAATCTGACTTTTCTTCACTGGAGGCTACGTTTCCAAATGTATCATGGATGCCCAAATGAGAATAACACAGAAAATAAATAACAATAATATTGTGTGTGCAGCTTCTGAATTTGTCAAAACCAGTCTAGTCTTGAACACAACTATAGGTAAACCTTCCCTTTATGTTCTGGTTCAATTTTCATATGTCTTCCAAAAATAGGGTTAGATTAAAAATGCATTGAGATTCATTTTTTACAATAATGACTGTGGGAAATGTAAATAAAACGTAGAAGGAAATAATTCTGAAAATCATAAGTTGGTATACAATTGTGGAGAAAAACACTATATATGTTAATGTTTATTCCTATCTATGTGAGCTGTATCCTAAGGAAATGTTCAGATAGTATCACTGATGCCTGCATTTTTGCCTGTTTCCTATAGCAAAGGTTACAGATCAACCTGGAAATGCAACAATACTTAGAGAGTTTGATGTTTGGTTTCACAATTCCTAAACAACAAACAAATTCATCTGCCAATTTACAGATTCCTCCAAGCTTACCAAGCACAAAGAGTGTCCCATTTGAAATCAAATGCCTGCTTCAAGTTCTAATAAGAATATATATGAAGTCTATCAATAGCTCCAGTTACAGAAGGGCCATAGCTCAACAGTAGAACTTCCACTTTGCATCCAGGAGGTTCCAGGTTCAAACCCCAACATCTCTAGGTAGGTCTGCGAATTCCCCCTGCCTGAACCCCGGTTGAGCTGCTGCCATATACTGTTGACAATACTAAGCTAGATGAACCAATGGCCAAACCTAGGATAAAGCAGCTTCCTATGTTCCCATGTTTTGTACAATATAAACAAATTTATGGCCCACCTTTCTTTGCAAGAATCAAAAGTGGAGAAAAGGAGTTGCGCTTATCTGGTTGGCCCCTGAGAGAAGAGGATACTGGACCAGATGGGCCTTTGGTCTGATCAAGTAGAACTCTTCTTATGTCTTCAAGAAGTGGTCAGAGTATTAATGATTATAAAAATTGGATATATTATTAGATGATGATCTATAAAAATAATAGTTGGTGGGGCTTATCTTCCTCAGATTTTCATTTTTAGGGGACAAGTAAGCTATTGTGAGCCTATCATAATAAATCTGACTTTCTGCGGTGGATAGGTGCAGAAGGGAAAGATCTATAACTGGGAGAATGTCCCAGTCCAGACACTGTGATGTTCCCAAAGCAGAAGCATTGGTCCATTTTCTCCTTTATGATTCCATATCCCTTAAATTGTTGCTGAACCAAGGGCTGCAGGAAAATATAGCACATGAATGTAGCTTTCAGTCTTCCATTTATTTCTGACATATTTCTAATTATGTCTAACAACTCCAGAAAGTTGTCACCCATTTACACCTTCGCCTTTATGATTTCTTTCCTGACAAGCCTGAACTATTCAGTTACCAATCTCTTTACTGATTGTCCTTTATTTCCACAGCCTGTGTGATTTCACTTTTGATTTTCAGATGGGTAGATAGTTACTCACTAACATATGAAAGAAGATGCTGTTGGGATATTCTATCATGGCAATAAAGGGGGTAGTTTGGAACAGAGAAGTGATGGGAAGACTAAGGTTCCGCTCAACTCCACCTAAATCTTTTCTGCCTTTGGGATTTCATTACATAGAAATACCATCCATGCTTGGTAGTTAGGAAAGGAACCCAAGTCTCCCTATTCACTGCTGTCTCTTGAATGGGTATAGGTATTGATTAGTAACATTAATGAAATGAAGATTCTGCTCCTTATAAATTGTTACGGATTAATTGGCTATTTATTTGTTTGGTTTATAAAATCTGTTTCTGCCTTACATCAGAGGCAAACTTATATAACCATGAGGTAGGTGATTCTTAGGCAATTTTAGTATCTTAGGATGAAAACCGGTTGCCTTGCAAGAGAGAAATGCTCTGTACATAGTTGTCATTTGCAATTTTTGTTCTAGTCTTTTGTCTGACAACTTGGAAGATTACAGGTTTTTCTTTCTCTTGTAAGACTACAACCTCCAGCAGCATGTCTAGTTCTTTTAAATATACACAGTCACAGCGGATGGGGGGGAAATAGGAGATGGTAAACTCTGAAATTTTATGAACCTAAACAGATGTCTGTAGGAAACCTGCCAACAGGACCCACACATAAGGGGACTCTTTGCTCCTGCAGTTTCCAGCAGCTGGTATTCAGAAGTATTACTGCTTCCAGCCATGGAGACAGAGCACAGCCACAATGTCTAGTAGCCATGGACGGCCTTTTCCTCCATGTATTTGCCTAGTCCTCTTGCAAAGCCATCACTGCCTCCTGTGCATTGTGTGAAGAAGTACTGACTTTTATGTATCCCGTCTCTTCCAACATTCAGCTTCATTGGATGTCTACAAGGGATGTCTACAAGTTCTAGTGAGAGAGGGAGGAAAACATTTCTCTGTCCACTTTCTCCATTCCATATATAATTTTAAAAACTTCTGTCATGTCACCTCCTACTCACCTTTTTCCTCTATAAAAATTCCCAGATACTGCAACCTTTCCTCATAGGGCAGTTTTTCCATCTCCTTGATCATTTTGGTTGCCCTTTCCTGAATCTTTTCAAACTCTACAATACCCCTTTTGAGGTGAGGGGACCAGAGATGTACATGGTATTCCAAATGTGGTCTTACCATTGATTTCTATAATGCAATTGTGATGTCAGCAGTTGCAATTCCTTTTCTCATGACCCCTTAGCATGGAATTTGCCTTTTTCAAAGCTGCTGAGCATAGGGTTGCCATCTGCATACACCTGTCTATTGTCTCATTCCTGGTCAGCTACCACCATTTCAAGGCCCCATTAGCACATATGCAAAAATTAGATTTTATTTTGCACCCACATGTATCACTTTAAAGTGGTTTACATTGAATTGTATTTGCCATTCTACCGCCCATTCGCTCTGGAGTTATTCTCAATCTATTTTGTAAGATAAATATATAATAATAACCAATCTTTAGAAAATTAATCAAGTTTCAAAATATGGATGTGCTCGTGCTATTGTTTCTTTTGTTCAGTATCCTGGATCATGGCCAATTAGACTTAATGTAATAAACCCTATTGTGTTACATAGGCCTTTCTGATATAACTGAGGTCTGGAATGGTAGATGAAAAATCAAGACTGCAGATCAGAGGGCAGCAAGAAGAAGCAGTGCCCTTTCAAGCTACAATTCATAAAAAATACATCCAATTCTTACTCATTTTCCTAACTAGAAAGTGAGGTAATGCCCAGTATATTTTCTGATCTTCCTCAAGCTCGTGCTGTCCTTTTTATAATTAATTTGGTCAAACTTTCCCCTCCATTCGAATTTGCTCCCAACTCTGCTGCATCAATAAAGGATATCTTTCCAAGTTCACATCTGTACAAAACTTTATCACCAAAGTGCTCAGTCAAAGAAGTTGTGTTGGGGTTTGTTGTCATTTATATTGCAGACAGACTACTCCAAGAGTTAATTACTTTAAAGAGTGCATATTTATGCTCCAGATGTGAAATCTTTAATGAAGTGAAATTTACAGCCAGCCAGGAACCAAGGTGTTATAAAAAATTTGCCATACAATAAGGAACGCGTGGAAAGATGTCAAGCTTTGTTTTCCAATTTACTGCTGTCAGCTTGTATGGAGCAGACCAACAGCCCTCCAGCTGCCTTTCTAAAATTAATGTTAGTTTAAGGAAGATCAATGATTCCTCTGCCACCAGCATTATCTTTTCGGTGTTCTTGGCAGCTTGCTGGTTTATTTGTCATAGGCAAAAGAGAATCCTGCATTTGAGTCTTCTAGGTGCATAAATAAACCACAGCACCAGCGAGAATGCTAGACCGGGAATTGCTTTAAAAGTGCTGGGTCTTTCTTTCTTTTGGTCCTGACTTTTATGGGACTCATTGCTATGTGCATCCCCGCCCCCTTAGGACATTGTTTTCCACACTGGCCGTCTCGTCACAAAGCGGGGTTGCGCTCCCCTCTTCCCTCCTGTACCACAAACTCTGACTATTAAATGGTTCCTGTAACAGAGCAATTTATACTTTTTCAGCAGGGTTAATTAGCTGTTTTTGTGGCCTTGACAAACTCCATTTATGTGATGGATAGGGAAAATTGCACCCCATGGATCCTGTTACACCCTTCTGTGGCTTTTAATACAACTGTGCCCAATATTGTATAATGCCAGCATCTCATGATCATCTGGGCGCAGTTTCTGGCACTGCCTTTGATTGGTTCTACTCATTCCTAGCATGGAAGTCTGAAAGGGGGGGGGTGATGCCCAGTGAAAAGTACCAAAATTTCATGACCTAGACAAGGAGAGAGATCTGGAAAAGCACCAATACTGACAAAGGAATCTCTCTTTCTTTGGCTCATTTTAAAATGACATTATTATTATTATTATTATTATTATTATTATTATTATTATTATTATTATTATTATTTACTCCACCTATTTACCTGAGAGGGGTTCAAGGTGGCTTACAGATAAAAGTAGAAGAGCTACAAACATACTCAGCATTCTGGGTTCAGTTTTCCCTGGGGGGTGGGGAGAGAGAGTTCCACTCATCAGCTTCAAAGAGAAAAAACAACTACCAGACTTTTAGAAGACATCTGAAGGCAGCCCTGTTTAGGGAAGCTTTTAATGTTTAATGGACTATTGTATTTAAATATTTTGTTGGAAGCTGCCCAGAGTGGCTGGGGAAACCCAGGCAGATGGGCAGGGTATAAATAAATTATGATGATGATGATGATGATGATGATGACACCTGTGAGTGTCTGATGCAAGATGGCATCAAGGTTACTTTGTTGTTTAGTCATTTAGTCATGTCCAACTCTTCGTGACCCATGGACCAGAGTACGCCAGGCACCCCTGTCCTCCACCGCCTCCCGCAGCTTGGTCAAATCAAGGTTACTATGACTGTGTATAAATTAGCTGAGTGGCTGCATTGTCAATGAGCATGTATACCCTCAACTGCTGGGAAGCACGTCCCTAGGCCTTGCTTGGCTAAGCATTATCTGCCCTTCTGCTTCCAGGCCTATTTTGTGTAAAGATGATTTCTTTATCTTATGGCCCCTGTTGTAAAACACATACTTGTGCCTGAATGCAGCTTGCTGGTTCAGTGGGGTCTGTGACACTCACTGTTGGTATTAGGTGGACTGGTGGTGTTATTTTCTATTCTGTCCTCAAATTTACAATTTACAATGTTACCCTTTTTTCTTGATTGTCCTTTTATTGGTAATGGGTTCTCATGCCTGTGTTAATAAGCTGCTTAATAAGCAGTGTAATAAAGTATTGGATTTATCCTGGTATGATTTATTGGACTAAGCTTGGCTCTGAATCTGATACCTGACTGCTTGGTGCTATGCTTCTGAGTAAGCTGTGTCATTTGGGGTTCAAAAGACAGAGAGTGGACTGTTTGGTCCTTGCCTTTGTGAATCCAAAGTACAGCCAGACATAGCCTGAATTTCCCTTGGCTTAGATTGGGGGACTATGGTGTCAGTACTCCCTGGTTTTAACCTGGTTATTCAAGATAATGGTTTTACATCCAATCACTCTTCACAAGGAACTCTGGGAGCTGTAGCTCTGGGAGAGAAATAGGAGACCCCCCTCAGCAACCTTAACAAACTACAGCTCCCAGAGCTCCTTGGTGGAAAGCCATGGCTGTTTAAAGTGGTATAAAGGTAAAGGGACTCCTGACCGTTAGGTCCAGTCGTGGCCGACTCTGGAGTTACGGTGCTCATCTCGCTTTATTGGCCGAGGGAGCCGGCGTACAGCTTCCAGGTCATGTGGCCAGCATGACTAAGCTGCTTCTGGCGAACCAGCGCAGCGCACAGAAATGCCATTTACCTTCCCGCTGGAGCAGTACCTATTTAACTACTTGCACTTTGATGTGCTTTCGAACTGCTAGGTTGGCAGGAGCAGGGGCTGAGCAACGGGCGCTCACCCCGTCGTGGGGATTCAAACTGCCGACCTTCTGATAGGCAAGTCCTAGGTTCTGTGGTTTAACCCACAGCGCCACCCGCGTCCCTCTTAAAGTGGTATAATAGTGTTTTAAATGTATGGCGTGAATGTAGCACTGCATGTTAAAATGAAATCTTTCCACCAACGACTATGTGCCCAAGCTTGCAGGGCCATAGAACTGGACTGCAGCATGTACATTTCCTTTATGGGGGTAGGTTTTTCCTCCCTTGCATGGAAATAATGTGCAGCCATCCAGAGGGGGATATGTATGCCCCTCTCTCCTTGGCATGAGACCTGAAAATATGGAGGAAGAGGAATGCATTGTTTCATTGCAGCATCCACATCTTTTGAGAAGTCACCCGCAGTCACAAACCTGTGTTTGCTTCTGCGTAGTGTGTGAAAAGGCCCAAAGTCTTACAATGAAAGTTATGTCTTTATTCTGCGGAGGAAAAGGGAGAGCGTGTGGTAATAAAGCAACATGAATGAGTAACATGAGCTTCTCCAAATACACTTCCCATTGATTCTGCTGGCTTTAGCAACTGTCGATTCCAGCTGTCTGCTCCTTTTCAAATATTTGTTCCTGCTCATTCACATTCCAAATGGTTCTCCGTTTTGCAGTATCTGCTCTCATCTCTTGCTTTGTCCCTTTCCTTCCTTTGTAAGCATTTCACAGTTTTGCAGCCTTGAGTCAAGATCAGAAGCTGGATTTCTGCAGAGCTTAGTTTTCTGTGAAGCTTTTGTGTAACCGTTTCTCCACCCTCCGCCACTGCTGGTATACTAATTTTAATGCTATTCTTTCTGACTGCTCAGTGTAGCTGTGATATACACTTCACACAAATCATATCTTGCTTTTAGCTAAATGGGAAAGGACCATAAAGAACCCAAATTCACAGCGTATGAAGGATGAGTTGAATTCTGGCGAGTCAATTGCCCCCAAATTCAGATCCCTAGTTCCTTCTAATTATCTAATGGCAGGTTCTCCTTGTCATTAGAAACAAGATGGCTGTGGAAATCTAATCATTGTCCTGATTGATGTCAGTGTCTCACAGAATTGATACCATACTATAATTCTTATTAGCAAATAGTCTTTTGGGGGGGGACCAGATTCTCTTACCTTTCAACAGCCCAAATTAAATTAATAGTTGTTTTATCACCCAGTTTTGATGAATGGATTCCTTAATATGTGACATGTTTTACAGTTTTTACTCATATAATTTGAACATGAACAGGCAGATAAGTGTTATATTCATTTTACAGCTGGAAAGTCCCCGATATCCCACATTTATCCACGGATTATTAATCCACGGTTTGTGTCCCGCTTTAATCCACAGAAAGAGACATCTAGAGACAGGTATGCTGCATTGTGGTGAGCAGGGACTGGGAGCAGGCATCCCTCCGCCCAACTCTGTCACCCAAGCATACCTCCCAGAGCTTCCTATCCTACCCATTGAATGTGCAAGTGGCCAGAAGTACCACTGGCAGAAATCCAGCCAACAGAAGGCCTCAAAATGTGGCATTCATGCCAGGGAGGGGCTGAACTAGACCAAGATATGTTGGATTCTGAGCTGGTCCCACTACCATCACACAACAGTCTTAGGACCAATCTGTGCAAGTTCCAGGCCTTCCCACCTTCTGCCTTGCCTTGGCAGCCACATGCATGTGGTGGTCCTGCTGTTCCACAAAACCCCACTGGTCAGTGGCTGTGGTAGGACTGCAGCCTAAGGTCCATGTATGAAGTCATGGGGGAAATCATCTGTTTAAGAAATAGCTCCTTCACATTCCATTCAGAACCTGGATCCAGGAGTAGCTGTAACTCTGGGCTGACCAGACCCAGATCTAGGCCCCAGTTTGGGGGCCAGCCCTTATTAAATGTGGTAGGTGAGACACGGTGGCCTTTCTCCTGCCTCCCAACTGCATGTTTAATTAGAGTTTAAAAACCCAAATTCAATGTAAGGTCAACAGCCCTTTGCGGTTTATTGCAGAGCCTGCAGCCTGCCCCTCCTTCTTGCTGCCTGATGCCCGATACGCTGTCTCATAACAGTCCAGGATCGCTTTGGGTGGGTTTCCCAAATTGGGCCCGATTCAGTTTCAGATCTGGGCTCTGACCAGATCCGGCATGCAAGCCTAATATTTACAAATATCTTCAAGGATTAAATAAACATATCCAGCAGTTCCAACTTTTCTTAGAGCCCAGGTCAGCAGGCTGAGGTCTTGGGCAGTAGAGGTGCACTCAGATAAGCATCATAGAAAAGAAGAAGGTGTTCCCACAGCTGTGTTCGACAGCTCCTGTGCCCTTGTGCTAAGGGTAAACTGGAAGGGGGATTTATTGAACTCCCTATCTAAGTTTTCCTGTGCAAATCACTGTAGTTGCAGAAGGATCAGAAATAGTTTGTGTGCTGTTAGCTCTTGTATTATTTGCTGTGACTTACGGGGAGAATACCTTATATCTTTCTCATGAGCACTCAGTCTGGCAACTGCATCTTGTTTGTAGCTGAAAACAAACTTTCAATACATATTTTCTAAAAAGGGGAAGTATTATAAAAACAATTTGGAAATAAATATTTATTTTATTTTATTTTACACAGCTAAGATCAACAGGATTTATTCCATTCTTGACAATGTCACTTAACAACCCATTTATGCTATTTATAAAATAATGCCAATAAAATATCTGTTTTTGTAATTAATTATATTGCCCTTTATTCTAACCACATATACACCCATGTAATGTGTATAGATAACCATCCACATATGCATATATAAATTAATTGATAAGGTAGTTTGTGGTCGAACAAAGCCGAAAATAGGTTCTTGTATTTTACTCCAGTGAGTTGGGATGGCAGAAAGGGACAAGAGTTAAGACTAAAAATAAAATTAACAGGAAGGTTTTATCTAAATCAAAGCACAGAAGTGATAAAAATATACAAACCAGCAATAATTGAAATATAAGAATTTTTAAAATGTATGAATCGGTTGCAAAAAGTAAAAACATTAGATTAACCAAGCAGTTACTGAATTTCATCCTTCTAAAACTTCCAAACTAGTTAGAAACTTTTTAATTGCCCAGCCATATAGCAGTTTAAGTTAAAAATTTAAAGGATGGAGGAATTATAGTAGCCAACAGTTGCAGGGAGAACCACAGGTGGACCAAAGCTCATAATGAGATCAGGCTTGCAAGATCTGTAACAATAAATTTTCAAAGGTTTCTTTGGCTGTGTTTGAAGCAAGAGGAAGAACAAGCAAGTAGTTGGTCCTCTGCATTGAGAAGACAGAGAAATGCTATTGGGTGACACAGAGAAGGTGGAACTGCTCAATACCTACGTTGCCTCTGTCTTCACCCAAAAGGAAAGCAGTGCCCAACCTAGTCATAACAGAATAAATGATGCAAGGAGGGAGCTGCAGCCCAAGGTGGTAAGGGAACACCTGGGTATTTTAAAGGAATTCAACTATCCGGGGCCTGATGAGCTGCACACAAGGGTGCTAAAGAAGCTTGCAGATGTAATATCAGAGCCTCTGTCTATAATATTTGAGAATTACTGGAGAACAGGTGAGGGCCCTGCAGACTGGGGACAGGGAAATGTTGTCCCATTTTCAGAAAGGGGGAAAAGAAAAGAAAACCTACATAACTACTGACCAGTTAGCTTGACATCAATGACAGGAAAGATACTAGAAAAGACAATTAAATGGTTGATCTGTGAGCCTGTGGATCAGGGGAATGCAGTGGACGTAGTGTATCTCGATTTTGGTAAGGCGCTGGACAAAGTCCCCCATGATCTTCTTGCAGAGAAGCTAGTAAAATGTGGGCTGGAAGATGTAACTGTTAGGTGTCTAGACTGCATCAGCAGAAATACAGTGTCCCAATCAAGTAGTCCTGCTCTATTCTGCCTTGGTCAGATCACACCTGGAGTATTTTGTCTAGTTCTGGCTAGGACCCAAACCAATTGATTAAAGTTACAAGAAAGGAGATTCCGACTAAGAACTTTCTGATGGTAAGAGTTTGACAGTGGACCAGACTCCCTTAGAAGGTGGTGGACTCTCCTTCCTTGGAGGTGTTAAGCAAAGCATTGATGGCCATCTGCCATATATGCTTTTGTTGAGATTCCTGCATTGCAGGGAGCTGGACCAGATGACTCTGGGGCCTCTTCCAATTCTACAGTTCTATGATTCTATATAGCTACCAATCCAAACAGGGAACTGTGAATCTAACTTCTGTGGAGTCAGGAGGAGAATCTGAAAAAAGATAACTCCAGGTTTCAAGGAGGAAAATACGTTCAGATAAAAATAAAGAGAAAATTGGAAAAGCAAAGTCTGAGCCTCACAAGGGAATAAACATAAAGTAAAATCAATTTTTTTAAAATCAAAGAAACAAAACCCTATAAAACTTGCATCTGTTCAAAACTTTTCATGAGCCAAACACCCAGACCAAAAAAGGCAGGCTAGCAACTTCAAAAACGGAAGGCGGGATATGCTCAAAGCAAGAAATCCCTTCTCCTCTCAGAGAGAAGGCTCCAAAGGCTTCAGAACAAGAAAATTCTCTAGAAAAATGTGGAGCTAAGCAAAAATAAAACTAAGTGAATAATAAAGGCCTAGTACTGAGGTGGAGTCTCTTTTGTTCCCTCTCCAAAGTTTCCTGTCTCCTGATTTGTTCTCCACCCGCCACTTTTTCTCACTGAAATTTGGTTGGTTCTGTGTTGATAAATGACATAAGAGGAAACTCATTTAACTTTCACATCTACAACATAATCTATTTCTAGGATTGTCCTAGTTTGTGCATGAACACATTCTTAATGAAACTAGGTGAATTCACGTTTTTCTATAAGTGTATCTACAGTAGTGCTCTTAAGTAGGGCATTAAATAAAAACAGAAAGGACCCCTCTCACACACAACACAAATGGAAGGAATAGTTAAGGGACCCAATTATTTCAATCGTGGAACAGAACAGAAATACAGATAAATCAATGCATCCTCCATTTCAAAGACACATTGGGAGTATTTCATGACATTTTACAAGGATCAGATGAAGGACTTTGTATGCTTCCCAGTTTTGCATCTATAGTAAAAATGCTGGAAGTCACAAATATATTCCAACTATAAGCTTCCATGAAAGATAAACAGCAGCAACATCTCCATACAGAGACTTCCCTGTCTGCTCTCTTATACGCTTTAAAATGTTGAAATCATTAGCCAAGACAACAGCACAGTGAAGCAGAAAACATTATAAAAATAAATTCAGTTACAGCACAGAGCCTCACCATTGAGGAAGCGTTCAGGATTGAATTACACTGAAAACTGAAATCAAATTTTCTACATGAATCTTCATGTTGGCCTCTGTACATGGGAGTTCTAAAGGTAATAATATGAAACATAAAAGCATTTGGAGTTATAAAATAAACTCAATGGCTTGGACCCTAATGAACAAAAAGCTCCTTCCATGAGCACAACTCTCTGCGAATGGGAGCTCTCAAAAGTTGGGATTCAGACCATGAATAAGGTGTGGAAGTCTTGCAGCACCTTCCCTGGATTGTTGAACAAATGAACAACATGAACAATTGTTTTGGCTTGTAACTTACAAGGCTTATCTCACCACGTAAGCTATTGATCAAGCCAGAATATCCTGGGGAAAGACAGGGATGTGGAACCCCTGGATGTTGCTGGGCTCCAGCTCCCATCCGCCCCAGCTAGGATGGTCATTGATCAGGGATGATGGAGAATCACAGGGGTCACGGCTTATCCGTGTGTAGCATAAGATGTCATGCTTTGAAGCAGGGTTTGTTCTAGATTGCTCACTGGGTGTTCACTGGATGCTTCTGAGATCTATAATTCTACAAGGTGGTTCAAAAACTCACTTGGCCAAAAGTAACATCTGATGGGAGGGCTTTCTGCAGGGATGGCATCACTACTCAGAAGGCCCTTTGCCTGGTTCCCTGTAATGTCACTACTCACAGTGAGGGAAACACCAGAAGGCCCTTGAAGCTGCATCTCAGAGTCCGGGCTGGACAATGGGGGTGGAGATGCTTCTTCAGATATATAGAGCTAATACTATACTATGATATACTATGGATGTACTATGGATATACTATGGAAGGATTTTGTTTTATAATTCATAGGCCAAAGCAACCATTCCATAACAGCCATGCGAGTCAAAAGCCCAATTAAACTGCCCTCTCTTCACCTGCCTTCCCTACAATGCCAGCACATTCCACTAGCACAAGGATTTCTGCTTGTGCAATGGGATCTTCTTTTTATTTCCCATGTGTTCATTCATAAGTCTGTTCTGACCCGTTTCTGAATTAACCTGCATATTTGAAAAAAGTCTGCATGGAAGTTCATTTAAATTTGCATGTTATCACGGAATACAGATTAATGGGTCTGCATTTTATCTCAATATATTCATTCAAAATTGGTTCTATCCTACATATTTTCAAATGCGTTTTGATACATTTTTTTGAACCAGGAACAGTTATCGTAATATCCAGAGAAGTACAAAATCTGAAGGATAATCACATTCAGATTCATACCTTAGTTTGGAACATGGGCAACAGGTGAGTTTGCACCAGAACTCACAGAGGTTGAATACCTCAAGCGTCTCTCATATGCTCCCTCATGCTCACCTGGGGCCTACCAGACTGGACCGCTGCATTAATCCAGTGCCTGCTGCCCTAAGGCCTTTGTGTTACCTCTGCCCTAAAAAAAATGCAAGCTGTCTTGCACGTCCCAGAGAAGCTTGAAATGGCTTCTCGTTTCCCACCAAGCGGAAAGGTCACAGCACCACGCAGAAAGGACTCGTGACTGATTACAAGCAACAGTGACATACTTCAGCTGCATTAGCTTCTCCCGTCATATATTTCAAGTCACAATTTTTGGAGATAGTACAATTTTGAGGATAAGATAAAATAAAACAGGAATTATTCAATTAGATTTCAGTCTACCTTATGGTATAATTTCTGAAACAGTTTAATCTGAAAAAGTCATAAACATAAAAAGTAGCCTCTGGGAAAGCATTTTCAGATGTCAGTGATTCATTGCCTGTGAGTTCATTTACCTGAGAGAGTCTCGTTTTTAAGGAGACTTGTGGACAGTATTTTATTACTGTGGTGACATTTTGGATTAATCACAACAAGGCTTGGTGGCATTGCTTGTGAAACATCTCCCTCCCGGTAACAAATATTTGAGGTATGAGAGTGTGTAAAATGTCCCATTCAATATTTCATAATGGAAATGTAAAATATTGTCATTATTAAAAAAGCTTTTAAAGCAAAACAGACACGCCCGTTCACAAATGAGGGAGAAGGGAAACTATCTTATTTACAGCTACAATTTGTTGCTATCTTACTTTGCTTGTTCTGCCATTTTTGTTTAAAATGCTAACATATTGAAATATGTGACATGCTCCATAAACATATGTGAAAACTACAGATATTCATGGATATAAAATATCTTTCCTCAGTTTGGCTTCTGACTGCTCTTATTGCCCTGGGGGAAGACTGACTGACCATCTAGAACAGAGGCTCTCAAACGTTTTTCTCTGGGCCACACTTTCAGATTAATAATTTGCTCACACCACACAGATTTTTTTTTATTTATAAGAAATTAATTGGTGGGCGAAAAATAACAACTAGCAGTGCTTGATTCATAACATAGAACACAACTACTTCATAATATGACCATGGGACATCCAGAAAGTATCAAACAATGCAGCTACATAAGAACATGAATCATTCCTGAAATATAATTATAAACAAGCCTCTTACATATGTACTTTAAATATGCACACAAACTCATTAAGAGGCGTGAGCTTGCTTTTGCTGGGTAATCTCATTTATATTGGGTCTACTTTATGACAAACTCTTTTGATATTATATTACACTGAAATGTTTAAACAATTCTTTGATCTTGAATTTCATGCCACACTTGCCATCCTTTCCTGCCACACCAGTGTGGCAAGCCACACCCTTTGAGATCCAGGGATCTAGAAGCTGAGTGAGCAGACTCCTCCATTCTGATTTTCCTATGGATTTCTTAACAGCCTTTGGAATTCTGGCTCATGTTTTCTGCAATGACTGACAGTCAGATAAGAGCTTTGGCTTTAGAATGGCTTTGCTCTTAAAAAATAAATAAATCAGAATGACTGCAAATAATAGCTTTTGGTGATGTGCTCAGCTCTTTGAGATCTGTCTTGATGACTTCTGTAGTGCTTTCACCAATGTTGTTCAACATTTATGTGAAACCTCTGAGAGGAACTGTTTTCAGCTTTGCATTTGGCCGCGTCAATATTCTGATCATACTCTTGTTTATATATATTTTTATTCAGCACCCAGAATGAGAAGCACCCCAAATTAGTGCTTAGAAGACCATAATCCAATGGATGAAGGCCTTTAGGTTGAAAGTGAATTCATTCCAGCCATGATAATACTAAAGTTATTGGGATCTATGGATGTTCTGGGAGCAGTAAGCATGATTGTATTCTGCAGGATAGCTATTATTGCTCTGCCAGAACATTGCCATAGTCTGCGGCTGTTCATAGACCTGGCATTGCTACTTGGGGGAAAATGTATTTAACAGAGGAGAGGAAGTTGCTGCAAATATCATCAGTTACACTGGCTGTGTCCAAACTGGTTGCTATCTGTTGTGCACTTGTAATCACTAAAAATGTCTGTGAAGTAGTCTTCAAGAGGCTTCCCTTGAAAATCGCTCTGAAACTTCAGCTGATGCAGAATACACAGCTTCCCTTTTAACATAAAGGAGGCAGGAAAGAATCCATATGACTAGAGTGTTTTCTGTTGGGAATTCCATTCCACCCTTTGCTGCAGATATGTGGGATTGTTACATGTCGCATGTCACATGTCTGTTTACATTTCAGCACAGATTGCTGGCATGAGCGGAACTTCCACTCTGTATTGCTTTGGTTTCTCTCTCTGAGAAGAACGATAAGGAGAGAGGCCATGTTTTTATTTGTCCTGATTTATGTAAAATAAATGTTTAGTACAGTATACTATCCATGCCTCGAGCCTAATGTGCTGTGTGATTACTCTGTTGAGTAATGTGTGCTCTAGCATGCACTGCAGCTTGAGTCGCAGTGTCAATTTTGATTTTAGGGCAATGAAAGCAAAACCTCTGGTACCTTGAAGGGAGGGGAATCCTGGATTGTGGGGCAGGGAGGGTCCTTATTTTAAAAGAAATAAGGCAATATTCAGACCACTACATAACTGCCTCTTCATTTGTTTCTTTTTTTGTTAACAACTCTAGGCCCAGTTCAAGCTCCTGGTTTTTATTTTAAAGCTTGTGAAGTGTAGATAGGTTCCCATGAGGCGATAACAGCAAGAACCTTTATTGAACTAATGGAACTGGACAACAGGGGCAAAGAAACTGCTTATATACATTTCTGAAGGCCTGGGCCACTCCCACTCCCAACATGATTGGCTTTCTAAACTTCCAAGCTGCGAATCATGACTCAGAGCTTAAGGGCCAATGGCAGAGGCCCAAATCCTGAAATGTTCTGTGATTGGATGTCATGTATTGTATCAGAACACAGGGGCTCGGAATCCTTAGTCCAGACTCAAGCTCAGGCAAACAAAGAATACATAACAGCCCTCATCCCCAAATATCTGGGACCTACATTCCTTGGAGACTACCATTCCTAATGTAATCCTCCCAGTCTGCTCAAAATCAAATCTCCATCCTTCAGGGAGGTCAGAACTATAACTGAATCCTGATAAGAAAGCCTTTGTCTGGGGGTGAATAGTTCCTATTCTATTAGATCCAGAGTGGGATCTACCTACTCTGGATGGGGCTGCACCTACTCTTGTTCTACAGTGCTTCAGAATTCATAATTGTTGCTAGGGGCCAAAGAGACCTCTGTAGAGAGGAGTGGCTATTACCAGCTTCTGCTGATACATCAGCTATGATCATTCCTGGACAGAGATATATTGACCACAGTGGTCCTTGCATTTATAATTTATTTTCATACCACTGTCAGCACTGAACTGCTTTAGGAGTGGATCTGCTACCTCTTGTCCTCGTGTAGATGTATCCTTCCTTCCTTTTTCTTTTTTTACTGGTTTGTTTTGATTTCCTTTAATGTTATTTAGAAAGCATGAGAACTAGAATAGAAGTTTAGTTTTGCAGACTTTAAGATAAGGGATCGCCAACATCCCCAATTTGGGAGAGGGGCAAGCAAACCTTTCTCTGCCAAACCCCTTGTGGGCTTGACCACTGGCCATGACATTGCTACTCCTAAGGATAATTGGATACTACAGAGTGAAAGTTGGTGTCTTTTCTCACCTTGAGTGCGCCGCCCACCAAGTTGGAAACAGCTCATTATCCCCTACAGAGGAGTATTATTGGGTTATTGCTTTTATTTTTATTTTATATACTGTGATCCTTTTATGTGAACCTCCCTGAGACCTCCAGGTATAGGACAGTATATTATTATAAATAAGGTGCAGCCTTAAATTTGACAGATGCCGTCACACTATGAAATAGGAGGAGACCCAAAAGACTCTGCAATAAGACCTCTGAGGTATACTTTCAGGTAACTGAAAGGGGTACCTAGCCAAGAGTTTGCATAAAATGTACCACTTATGACTTTGGGGTCTTCCCAAAGCATCGCCAGAGAAACCTCCAGGATCTATGCAAAGAACTATAGAATAAAAGCCATATTTTTTAAAAAAAATGTTTCAGCAAAATAATTGACACATCCAAATTATGTTTCAGCTAAATAATTTAACTGAATTTCCTATTTTTCTCTATAGCTGGTGAGTATCACTTTAGGACATTACATTCTTACTTGCCCCACAAACTTAACAATAACATATTAAAGACTGTAGCCAATGGATTTCCTTTCCCCTATACTTAGCGAACCCGTTGCATTGTTATGTGTGCTCACTCTTTCCATACCATGTATTTTAAAGGTTATTCAAAAATAAAATTCCATGTTAAAAATCAACAGGCAGGGGGTAAGGAAGCCTCTTGAACCAAAAGAGAAACTTGAAGAAGAACATGCACTCTGTTTACTTGAATGTGAGGAAAGAAGCCTGTTGATCTTAGAAGAAATAAATTGTTTATTTTACTAAGAAGGAAAACTGACAGCATTATTCACATCTGGCAAGCATGGCATGGAAAATTTGCTGACAATAAGAATAAATGGTTTGATGTGGTGAAGCAAAGAGCCAACGAATGTTGACACAGCAGTTTACTAACAGCTGATTCTGAACCAGAAATTGAAACATTAAAAAAGTTTCTCCATATTGTATTTTGGCGATGTTGTTAATTGTTGGTTGTTTCTCGCAAAGCATCCCAAAGCAATTTACAGAACAAAATACAAAACAATCTGTCCAACATTTACAACCCCAAATATCTCTGAAGAGTTACATTTTGTATGGCCTTACAATGTATAGGAACATTGTGTGTTGAAATGAACATTGTGTGTTGAAATTATCTGTGTAAAGTGTTGCACACAATCCCTTCCCTTGCACATTTTTCTTCACAACAATCCTGCAAGGTAAGTTCAGCAGAGAGGTTGTAATTGGCTAAGGTGACTGATATAGATGTGTATATGATGTCTATGTATGCGGTGAGATGAAATGTAAAAGAAGCTTCCGGATGTAGAATAGGATGTCCCAATCTTCATCAGATCAATTTTCATCAGTATGTATTGCCACTCCAAATCTGTCAACCACACTTTTCCTGCCCACTAATCTGACTCTCATCGGCTTGCCGTTTCTGCCTTAGGTGGAACAAAATGGGAGTCCTGCTACAGTACAAAGAAGAGTAGGCAATATGCCTGGTGTAATAAAGAAGCATCACTTCTAAAGGTAAAGGTAAAGGTACCCCTGCCCGTATGGGCCAGTCTTGACAGACTCTGGGGTTGTGCGCCCATCTCACTTAAGAGGCCAGGGGCCAGCGCTGTCCAGAGACACTTCCGGGTCACGTGGCCAGCGTGACATCGCTGCTCTGGCGAGCCAGAGCCGCACACGGAAACGCCGTTTACCTTCCCGCTGGTAAGCGGTCCCTATTTATCTACTTGCACCCGGAGGTGCTTTCGAACTGCTAGGTTGGCAGGCGCTGGGACCGAGCAGCGGGAGCGCACCCCGCCGCAGGGATTCGAACCGCCGACCTTTCGATCGGCAAGCCCTAGGCGCTGAGGCTTTAACCCACAGCGCCACCTGCATCACTTCTACGTAATACCTATTAATGAAACAGGTGCAAGCTCTAGGTGAGAAGCTGGAAAGGCTGAAGATATGTTTCCAGGGAAAACCTAGTTTTCATGCTAGCAGTGGAGTTTAGCTGCTTTGGCCTAAAGGACTCCTATTTCAAAAAGCCTTCTTGTTGAAACGCTCCACGTAAAGAGTAAATCCAAGAAGAAAAGCATAACAAAAACTGGAGAGAAGAGGAAGGAGTGGGATATCCCATGTTTACTAGGAGGGGTTCTGAGGAAGTGTAAAATATAGGTCTGTTTCAGCTTGTCAGGTAATTTTTTTAAAAATCCAACATACATAATATTACGAATAATTCTGAACATTGGGCATATAGCAGGAGTGGGCATTTTGGACCTTTTAAATGAATGGCACAGGGATTAGCTAGAGCAGAGATTCTCCCTCAATTTTTGCTGTGGGGCCTGCTCAGTAAAACATTGCCAGCCACTCTTCTTGAATCAGGAGGATATTAATTTGTCCATTTTCTTCATGGCATTGTTTCCCAATCCCACTGCTACCAATCTAGAAAGCCATCTAAAAGGTAACTTGTTCATCTGTTGGTGGCCGCCATTTTAGAATCATTGTGCCAGTGGAAAGCAAATAGCTTATTTAAAACACCTTGGGAAGTATTGTTCAATAAACCACCCGGAGTAAGTTGGATGTGGGCTATCCATCATTAGCAATTGTTCAGTTCCTTCTGCTGCACAAAAGAGGAACATGAAAGATAATTAACGAAGTGGAGGACATTCTAATTAGTAAGCTGATGTCTCAGCACCATCCTTGAACTGATCAATATTGGTGTCTATAATTTCCTCGAATGCTTTATGAGCTCTCAAAGGTCTTAAAGGACTTAGTATCACAAGCACCATAGAACTTATATTTCATCTCTTAGGCTATTCTACTAGATTTAAAATCAGGAAAGATAACTAAAACCCACCATCTGTAAATTTCAGATGAAGCTGTTGGGTGAGTTATCTTCCATTATGTGGATAATTTCACTCTATGCACACTCATAGCCTTCCTTTTAAACCTGCTTTTAAACATGATTTTTACGTCAGTTGGCAGGCTAACACAACATCCCAGGATGCTGACGCATGAAATTTCACAGATTGGGATTTGAGTGTTAAAGATAGCGCCTATTTTAGTTCTTATACTTGATAAGAATGAGGAAAATGGCAACAAATGGAATTTAACATTCTGCAATTATTTCTAAGACATGCAAACTTCACAGCTATTTCGTATTATTTACTTAGCTATAACCAGACTTCAAAAATCTCCTCCTTCTCCCCCTCCTCCAGCTGAGGGAGAGGCAGCGGGCAGACGTGAGCCCCACACTACCTTTTCGGACAGTGCGGTGCCTGCAAGTGAGGCAGAGGTGGCTGGCAGGCACCCAAGCGGCTTACCTATGCTGCTGCTGGAAACCTATAAGGTCATTGATGGAATGGGTAGGTGGAGAAGCAGAAAAATATATTTCCTGGATTCGATAAAGTATTGAAATGGTGGCACAGTTAGGGATGGGATGACATTTTATTTGTTTGCATTTCAATGAGAAACTACCTCATTTACACTTTTCAAACAAATATTCGAATGGAAGCACAATTGTCCCTTGAAATTCATACTTCTCTAAATTTTGAAATGCATTTCCCCAGCCAAACAACGTGTACAAAAATGTATTCTATGTATACTCTATCCTTAATAATAACAGCAGATTTTTTAAAAAATGTGTATATTAGGAGAAATTTGCAGTAAAATACTGACAAATTTTTGTGGGGAAATTTCAAATTGCTGTGGAAATGTGGTAAACTGAATTTTAAATAGGGAAAATATGAGAAACAAGGATATTTTTTGGGCACTGATTCCTCCATCCCTACCCACAAGCCTTGTGTTTAGTTCCACAGGCCAGTTTTTGTTGAAGCATATTTTAGTTTGACGTCTTCAGGGGACTAACCTTCGGCTTCAACATGAACCATCAAATTAGATAACCTGCTCTGACCTAGCCTCTGTTATATGTACAGTGGTGCCTCGCAAGATGAAATTAATCCGTTCCGTGAGGCTCTTCGTATAGCGGTTTTTTCGTCTTGCGAAGCAAGCCCATTGACAGCTTAGCGGATTAGTGCTATTAGCGGTTTAGCGGCTTTTAGCGATCAGCTGTTAAGCGACTTATCAGCGGATCAGCTGATAAGCGGCTTAGCAGCTTGGGAAAAGGGGGGGAAAGGGGAAAAAACCCGCAGGAACTCGCAAGACATTTTCGTCTTGCGAAGCAAGCCCATAGGAAAATTCATTTTGCAAAGCGCCTCCAAAACGGAAAACCCTTTCGTCTAGCGGGTTTTCCGTCTTGCGAGGCGTTCGTCTCGCGGGGCACCACTGTATAGTTACATTTTGTTGTAGCTCTCTTTAAGACTATTTAGCCTTTGGAGTGGCTATAGTGTGGGAGCTGCATCCTACTACAATACAGATTCCTACTTCTCCTTCCCCTATTCATGTTTAGAAAGCAGCCCTGCACTTACAATTCATTAACTGAGATTTCCACAGACACCACCAAATGTCATTCTTTAATGACTGCAATTTTAAAGAATAATTGTTGAGAAGATCAAGTCCTCATGGGTCCATTATTAACACAGTGCACTTTTCAGTATGTGGGAAAAGTTAAAAAGGAGAGGCAACAATTGCTGTTTACATCTCTTGCCTAGGTGTCAGTCTGTATTGGGGGTAATCAAAATGTTTCTCTGAACGAATCTGTATTTAACCCATGTCAAATCCTTTACTGTTAGAATGACAAATGCAGATTGATCAGATTACTGGGAACGTTCCTCAAGCCTTATTTGAAAGTATGCCCTCGCATGTTGCACTATAAAGCTGTAGTTGCAATGAGAAGTGAGAGACAGCTAAGAATCTCTCACCACAAAATGGTGTGATGTGATCTCCAGCACTTAACAGGGTGATTCCTGTTAGATACACCTGTGGATTTTGTCTTGCCTACATTTTTAATTGGATAAACCTGATTAACAGTTCCTGGACTAGAGGCACAATCCAAACTCTGTTAGCCACATTGGCAATGTTGTCTGCTTCCACTATCATAGGCAGCACGCTTCTGAATACCAGTTACTGGGAATCACAGGTGGGCAGAGTGCTCTTATGCTCATGCCAGCTTGCAGCAGGGGTGGGCCTTGGTAATATGGTGCCCTGTGTGAGTCCGGAATTTTATGTCCCCACCACCGGCCCAAAGTTGCCTTCCCAAAGCTGAGTAAGGGAGGCACCAGGCTTTGGGAAGGAAGCATGAGGCTCTGGCAGGTTCCTAGAGCCCTCCTTCCCAAAGCTAGGCAAAAACTAACTTTGGGAAAGAGGCAGAAGGACTCAAGGACATTTTCAGAGCCATCATGCCTTCTTCCCAAAGCCAAGCACTTCCTGGACTTTGGGAAGACATTCCCTTGGCCCCTGCACCCTTTGCAGAGGAAGTGGTTGTGGTGCCCTAAACCTGCCTCTGCTTGCAGACTTCCCAAAGACATCTGGTTGGCCACTGTGAGAACAAAATGCTGGATGAGATGGACCTATGACCTGATTCAGCTTGACTCTTTTTTAATGATCTTAAGTCGTTTCCGGGTGGTCGGGCCACCACTGAATCCACATTCCTTCCACACATGTCACCAGGGTGGAAGCTGGTGACAGGCAAATTGCTGCAGCGTTCTGGAGGCGGTGCAGCAATTGGTCCCAGATTAGGTCTGACACAATCATTTGATGGCAGCGGGATCAGCTCCACTCCTCCTCACCCCAGAATGTTTCAGAGCTTTTAGCTGGGAGGACTTCTGCCCACCTGCACATTGGGCAGGCAGAACAATCCACCGTCACTCCAGCCCAGCATAGCGGAGATTTATACACATAATGCGCAAATCAAAACATAGAACTAGAAAAAAAGAAGTGGTGATCATTTCAAGCGCGCTCTTGAAATTAAACATTTGAGAGGGTTTATAGCAAATTGGAAACAAAACAAGTTTCCATTCCCCTCTAAATAAAATGCAATAGTCATGTTCCTGCCTAGTAATGTCAGAAATATTCTGTATGCAGTTAAATGCATGTGTTTGTGCCTGAATGTTAACAGGAACTTGTGGCATATTGGATTGTAAAGAGGAAAACAGCAAATCATTTCCAATGAGGTTCACAAATGCCTTTCCCCTAGTTTTGTAGCAAAAAGAGCATGTGGAGAGTTAACAAATTAGTTGGGCATGGATGTGCATTGTAAATGCTGAAACGTGATGTATCACAGACTCTGGTGCAGTTATTAATTAAGGCAGTCTCTGAAGAGCTGTAGAAACTTCCTTTAAATAAAAAAAATCAGTGGCATCTGGAGCTGTTTGTTTAAAACCAGGGAAAGTGACAGAATGGGGACATAAAAACATAATGCTAAAGAGAACAGTTGCACCAGTGGCACAAACATCTGCATACATCTTAGGCTTGTTTAAGAGACTATATATTACCAGAAGAGAGTTTTTTGTTCCTTTTTTTTTTAAAAAAATGTGAATTTCTTTATAACTTGCTTGCTACAGTTTTGCAGAGAAATGGTTTTTACATTTAGTAAACACAATAATGGCTTCATGCTTCCTTCTATCGCAGTATTTTACTTAAGAAACGAGAATGTGTGGACAATTGCTTTATCTGAGAAACTAAGAACTAAAGTACACTCCCCCTGAATGACATGTCTGATACGGATGATTTTTTTTGAAGTATGGCACCTCTTTATAAAATATTCATATGAACATCCTGATGACTAACACCCACCAACTGCGCATATAGATTTATGGGGAAATTGCACACATTAATTTTCTGTTTGGGGGGAGGGGTGGGGTGGTAGGAAACCAATTGTATTGATAATGCTTATGTTCAGGGCTATTTTTCTGGAAAAAGAGGTGCTGGAACTCACCATGAACACCTTCTTTGTTCTCTTAGAATGGCAATGGCACCCACCTGAGAGGTGCCGGAACTGAGTTCTGGCAAGTTCCGGCTGCAAATAAGCCCTGCTTACATTTATGTTTTTTCTTGAAAATTTATAAAATCAACAAACATAATTTAGTCCTCAATTCCCAGAAATTTCTAAGTGTTAACAATTCACATTTGCATCACATTACCGTTATGTAGATAGCATACCCATTACACTTGATACAATGAACCTCCTGTGGAAATTCAAACACAGAACTGGGTCTGATATTGTGTCTGCATCCAGGGCTGGCCTTAACTTTAGCAGGGGCAGACTTTGGTAATCTTTTTTGTAAGTGTAGTGCAATATAAAAAGCTGAAGAACATAGTAGCAACTGCTTCCTAATCAAAAGCACACAAAGAACTGAAGCAACATGAGGTATACCTAGCATGCAAAGCTTGTGAGAGCTGAGATCACCAGTGCATTTTTTTAACAGACAGCAGGGGGGGTCTGAGGTGAATCTGATGAACTTGCAGGACTGAAATTCCATTTGGATTTCCATGGTAATAGTTAAGTAGCATTTCCCACTGACTATGATTAACTGCATTCAGCATGCCCATCAGTGACCTGGCCGTTGCGCAAGTTAAGAGAGATGCAGTCCTTCTTCTGAGGCAATTTGCTTGGAACAGAAGCCAATGGTCGTAGCAACTCATCAGTGTAGAAATAGCAGCACAGAGCAGTTGGAGAGGGTGGGCGAGAGGAAAATAAATTGTTTTGGGGGAATAAAGATGAGTTGCTCAGGTTGCAATACATATCAGAGGGCTCTGTAGTAGCATTTTGGATTGGAATTCTTCTATCTGTAGTGGCTTCTATTGGAACAGCTCTGTTTTTACAATGTGCTTGCACTTTTGTGTAATAAAGTAGTCATACCTCGGTTGCTTCTGGTTGCATGTTTTCAGGTTGCGCACTGTGCTGAACCCAGAAGTACCGGAATGGGTTACTTCCTGGTTTCAGTGCTCGCACATGCACAGAAGCACTAAATTGTGCTTTGCGCATGTGCAGAAGCGCCAAATTGTGACCCACGCATGCCCAGACATGGCGCTGTGGCTTGTGAACGCTGTGGGTTGCAAACGTGCCTTCCTCACGGATCACGTTCGCAACCCGAGTGTCCACTGTAGTGAATTAGACTTTTTGGTCTTGTGATTGTGTATCTAATGGAAGTGACGTGATGAACCATTCACATATAATGTGAATGGGTTAAGAGGAGGCCTGCTGGATCACACCAAAGGCTTATCTAGTTCAGTGTCTTGTTTGCTGCAGTGGCTAACCAAACGTCTATGTGAAACCCACAAGCAGGTCATGAGTGCAACAGCACTGTGGTTCCCTAGCAACTGGTATTCAGACAAATGTTGACTCTGGTCCTGGAACTGGTATATATTAGTCATCATTAGTAACCATTGATAGTCTTATTCCCCATTAAGTTGTCCAATCCCATTTTAATGCTTCACCTATTTTCCATATGTAACAAAGCCGAACCTATCATCAAAGAACCTGGAGCTGCAGTTAAATACTGGCCTGATTCAGTATAATGAGAAGGTGCTGAAAAGAATAAACATGAAAGTTGAAATGGATGAATCTGTCAATTTCAGTTTCTCATTTTTCCAATCATAAGCCTGGAAATACTTTACACATCCATTAGTGATTTTTTAAAAAGTCATAAAAATGTACAGGCATTTAGCATGCATCTCTATACATTTTTGTATCCAGTTTTATAAAATGTAACATTTTTAACAAGCAGTTTCCCACAATATAATCCATTTTCATTTTTTATTTTAACTAATATATGCATTTTTATGCACACTTCCCCTTAATATAAGGTTTGTGAGCATAATTTTATTGGAAAACTGCATCCCAAGATTCAGAATAGTGCTGATTTTGAAGGGTAGGTATATTTCAGTTCACATATTGTTTCAGAACGTGTGATTTAGGTAGGCTTGCATCACAATCAGAACTAAAGAGAATTTCTTACCCAATTCCTCAGTTTCTTCTAGCTGAGTTCTCCAACTAGAAATGTGAATTGCTACCCAAGTTTTCATACATGCGCCTACTCCCCGTTCACCATCCCAAAACACACAGTCATTCCTGAGCAGAAATGAGAAACTTGTGGCCCTCCACATGATGTTGAACTATAGTTCCACCATCCCTGGCCATAGTTCATACTTCAAAGTGAAGGCATACCTTTCCTTAGATAATCTGCATCACAACTCAAGCTGCAATCCTAAACATAAGCAAGTAAACCCCAATGAATGCAGTGGGACTAACTTCATAGGATTGCTCTGTCAGAACTGGAGATGATGAGGTGGAGAGCCAGGTAGGCTCACACAATTATTGCAGTAATCTTACTGCTATTTGCATTAGGTCTGGAATGCTGTTAAATCCCCAAAGGCCACCAGTTTTTCATATTATAAGGTAGTGCATACAGCCTCTGGTTTGTGGCTCCTATTGC
Organism: Podarcis cretensis; assembly: GCF_951804945.1. Classification (NCBI taxonomy): domain Eukaryota; kingdom Metazoa; phylum Chordata; class Lepidosauria; order Squamata; family Lacertidae; genus Podarcis; species Podarcis cretensis. Next base: position 67,839,665 of record NC_137170.1, on the reverse strand, counting down.
ACTGAAATTGTAAGAGGGTGAAATTCAAAAAAGAACTTTAACACTTACACGTTTCCCACCTCCAACATCAACTGTTTGGGGTTGTCTCAGCTAGTCTCCCCTCAGTTTATTGTCCCAATTAGAGCTTGCTTCTCGAAATTGTTTTACTCTCTAATTATGAGTTCAGGTCACTTTTTGAGGCCACGGACTAAAGTTATGTCTCTTTTTGCTGTTCCATCTACAATAACGATGCATGAAATTAGTAATTGGGGGAACAAACTATCAGCAGGAATGTGGTTATTAAGGAAAACCTATTGGGCTGTAAAGAGATATAACAAGCAGGGAAAGTAGTTAACTAGAATTCCCCTCAGCAAAACCTGTTGACCCTTTATTAAGAGGGACTGGCATAAGTCAGGCTTGTTTGAAAGAAACAAAATACTTGAGGCTTTTATAGAAACAGTTGAGAGTTTGCAAGTTCTTGTTTACTTTCTCATAGCTCTTTTAATCATGACACAGCTTCTTTCCTAAGCAAGTGAAAGCATCTCTGTTTTGTGTCCCTTGACCTCTGCTTGTATTTACCTGCTGAAGATCCTTCCTATGCTGTTGAAATTTCTCCTGCATATCTGGCAGAGCACCAATCAGTTTCACAGGTGGTAGCATCGAGCAACTTCCAATCTCTGCCAAAGTTCCCACTGCTGCTGCCTATTCCTCCAGTTTCCCATCTACTTGGCAATGGAGGCTGATTTACATGTGCAGGGAGATGAGAAGTCAGGTTTAAAAGCTGGCATTCTGCCCAACAGGTGTGATGTACAAATTGCTTGCAAGCCCATCGAATAAACAACAATGAGGAAAGTTACAAGCTCACCAAGTCATGAGCACTTGCCTAAAAGGGAAGTCAAGTGCACCCTAGAAAATGCTAAGCCTAACAACAACCCACCATGCTATTGCTTGGGGCCACTGTAAACACACATTGCTTGCATGTCATTCCCTCTATTGTTGAAGTTTGGAGATGAGTGCTGGTACTTATGTAGCCAAAACAGCACCTTGCATTCTCAAGAGTTAGGTATCAGCAGGTTTGGAAGAAACCCAATGTTTGTAAAACTATTTAAAAAGGGGTGTGTGGAAAACGCCAAACAGCCCTCTGAAGATTGTGGTCATGTTCAGTGATCACTGAATGCTCACTAACCACTGGGAGCACAAACAGAAATTGTGTAGTAGTGGCATAGCTGTCAACTTTTCCCTGTTCTTGCAAGGAATCCTATTCGGAATAAGGGAATTTCCATTTAAAAAAGGGAAACGTTGACAGCTATGAGTAGTGGGAGGAAGGCATGGCTCACTGGAACAATGAACAGGTGCAATTCACACTCTCTCATTTTGTTACAGGCCCTATTTGTATCTCTGATGCATGTAGCAGCCCCTCCAATCCAGTTTGGGGTGCCAACTTGAATAAAATATGGGGGGCAGGTAATAATCCCTGCCCCACATAACTGAACACATGACGCAGTGTACATGCACCATTTGAATGGCAATGCCCATCAACTTTGGGGGGGGGTCCCAACCCCCTCAAATATTTTGCTATATTTTTGACCCCTGGGAGTTGGCTTCAATGAATCCAGTCCTCCATACCTGCCCTAAAGGCACCATGCTGCAGTAAAGGAAAACACAAAATGTGGCCAGGCTATTTTGGGGGACAGAATCTTTAAATGGTTCACAAGATAAGTGACACAGTTAAGGCTAGCAGAAACATTATACAGCTTTTAGGCACTGACAGAAGATCTGCCCTTTTTACACCGGCTTTTAAAGGCAGTGACATGTATATGTAAGAAACAGACAGATTATTGGCATGATGTGATCTTTTGCTATGGTACATTATGTATGAATCTGTTGTAACTTGCTTTGAGGTCTTCTCATGAAGGGCAGGATATAAGTTTAATAAACAAACAAATAAATAAAATACAATACAATAGAGGACATAAAACAAATAGCATGATAGAACACACCAGTTCGCAATGGGTCACACACCCAGTGAAGAAGCGCTTGCTTACCAGACAACAAAATTTTGACAGAGAGTTTTGCGTCTTGGCCATTTGGCTCGCAGGTGAGCTGAACATATGAATGGAGGCTGTAGCTTTGGATTCAGCCAAGAGCACAGAGATAAGCAGCAATGCGGGTGGGGACTTGAAACAGTGAAAAAAGGGAAGGAAATAAGGGTGAAAGTGAGAGACCCTAGAAGGGGTAACAGAGTTGAAAGTGTAGGCATTATGGAGCAGGGTGATGGGGAAATTGTTTTCATAGTATGGGATGCAGGGAGAATGTAGATAACACAGAGTGCAAAGAAACAGTTGAGGTAACAGAGACAAGGGCCGATGGTTGTACCAACAAAGGAGAAAGTGCTCTGGGGTCCAGTGTGTGGCGGGAAGGGAAAGTCAGTGAGTGATGGGGCTGCAGAGAGATCTGCGGATTGGGAAAACAGGGAAATAGGAGGGATAATGGAGATAAGGTGCAGTTGTGCATCAAGAGCATGTTATGGGATGCAAAGATAGAAACAGAGAAAGGGATTAAGAAGAACAGCATGCAAATGGTAGCAAAAATACTTTCCTAGACCTCTTGAGTTAATCAAAACATTCAAGTGACCCTCAGCATGATTTTAGTTGTCAGATGCAAGTATCTCACTTCCCTGATACAGCCCAAATATAACCAGATGCTTGAAGAAAGAGAGCACTGGATCCAACCCTCTTTCATCTTCCCCCTTAAACAAAATTTGCTTTTCTTACCATCTGCCTTAGAGTGCTATAGTGTTTTAAATATGGTGATTTTGGTCTCCAGAGGCTTTCCTCAGAAACACACACCCCCCCCCCCCCGAAGTACAGATTTTTTTTATATCTATAAGATATATTTAAGTAGGGAAATGCAAGCTAGATGAAAAGTTTGACTTCTCCAAGGGCAACCGTATCCCTAGGTCAACAGTTTGATGAAGCATTTCCAACTTTAACAACAACACCAGATTGAGTCAGAAATGAAGTGTGAGAAGTGTTGAGATAACACAGTTCATATGCTGAATTTCTTCCCTAAGATCTCTGTTGTATAGCACTAAAATAAAATGGATGCTTTTTGGGCTTTTGTAGAACTCGTAAAAATGTCACCACCTTTCTCATAATAAAGTGTATGCTTTTTTAACTTTTTTGTTTGGATACTTTGAATAACTGGCTTATGAAATCACTTGTCAGTGCTGCTTTGTGAAGTTAAAGGACAGTAAAAATGAGCATATTGTAAGACCAACATGTAAATGTTGCAAAACAAGCATAAAATAGAATATGTGGGGGGTTTGTTTTTTCAAAGGAAAGCATCCCAACACAGTGAAATTGTAGCAACAAGCTGTGAAACTTGATGTGCAAAGTCTTCTTTTTGGCAATCACTCATAGCCGAGTAAGATTGTCTTCCATGAACACAGTTTTGACAGTGAGTCCATAAGTGACTGTGGAGGCCAATTCTGGATCCACACGTCCTGCCACAGTGGGAACATAGGTTTCTGGGCAGGAGTTGATCATGGTGAGGGTTTGCCAAACGTGCCTTCCTCTTAGCACATTTCTCCCTTTCATCCTGAGTTTGAGCATCTTCAAAGCCCATGACACCTTTAGTAAAGGCTTTTCTCCAACTGGAGCGCTTGCAGGCCAGTGTTTCCCAATTGTCACTCTTTATATTAGCTTTTTAAAGATTTGCATTGAGAGAGTCTTTAAATCTCTATTGTTGACCACCAGCATTACGCTTTCCATTTTAAAGTTCAGAATAGAGTAATTGCTTTGGAAGATGATAATCAGACATCCACACAACATGACCAGTCCAATGAAGTTGATGTTGAAGAATCATTGCTTTGACACTGGTGATCTTTGCTTCTTCCAGCGTGCTGGCATTAGTTCGCCTGTCTTCCCAAGTGATGTGTACATTTTTTGGGAGAAACCATTGATGGAATCTTTTGAAGGGTTGGAGATGGCATTTATAAGTGGTCCGTGTTTCACAAGCATACAGTAATGTTGGTAGTACAATAGCTTTGTAAACAAGCATTTTGGTTTCCCTGCGAATGTCCCGGTCCTCAAACACTTTGCACTTCAGTTGGGAGAAAGCTGCACTTGCAGAGCTCAGGCGATGAAGGATTTTGGCATCAATGTCGGCCCTTATGGAAAGATAACTGCCCAGGTAGGAGAAGTTGCTGCACTGGTTTAACATTTGGATCCCTAGCTTCCAACTATCTGTAAAAGGAGCTCGTGTATTTTCTTCTTCCCCAGAATATGAGAATGTTAAGTTCTGAAAAAATTCACTGCTTAGAGCAGCTTTCGGCAGCATGGTAATGTTGGACTATAGCTTCCATCAGCCACAGACAAATTGTTGGAGGACAAGGCTATCAAAGCCTACTAGCTATCAAGGCTAGGTCCTACCTCTATGATGTCAAAGGGAATTTGTCTTTGAATCCCAGTTGTGGGGAATCACAAATGGGGAGCATGTTGTTGCCCTCAGGTCCTGCTTGCCGGCTTCTCACAGGCATCTGGTTGGTCACTGAGAGAAAAGGAAGCTGAACTTAGATGGGCCTTTGCCCTGATCCAGTGGGCTCTTCGTATGTTAAATCTGGAGAGGCAGATGCCTGGAGAGTCTAGAGGAATCAAGGAACTTGGGCCAGAGCTAAAATAGAAGCTGGTTGGTCAGCAGTGGAGACAGAGTGAACCAGTTACATGTAACTGGTAGAATCTGGTGGGTTATGGATACAGGCAGGTAGAAATTTGAGATCACAAGTTTTCTCCATGTAAGGGTGCGGTGCCTGCCAAAATCTCCCTAAGAGATGAAATAGTTTTTCCTTCTCTCTGCTTGATGTAAACACATGCAGTACAATCCTCTGTTGATAGGGAATGATAGGCATCTCATGCTATAACCAATCAAATTATTCATGTTTCAAAGCTCAAGTGACTTGACAAAACTGAGCAGTGGGGAAGGTCTGAATGGGTTTGGTGCCCTTATCCAACCCAGCACTCTTCAGCTAATAGGAATTGTAGTCCAAAATTTCTGGAGCGCACCAGGTTGAGGATGACAGGGATGCATGGTGTGTGCAAATGTCCCATTCCACACACTACTCTGGTGCACTTGTACATGCCTCTCTGTGCACCCCAATAAGAGGAATGGAAAGAGAAGTCTTTGTTGAGCTCTATGGAGAACCCTTCATGAATGAGCACTGTGCCTCTCCGCACGAAAGCATGGCAAGTTGAAGTTTATGGGATTTTTGCATTCCAACAGAAGTTTCTTAACAGGAACAGAGCACACTTTTACAGCTCAGACCAGTAAAATGCTGACCGGTTTGCCATCCCTAATGGATAAATGCATTCTCCAACCAACTAAATTGTGTTAGAGCTTTACTTCCTGTGAGAAGAAGTGCAGAATTGGATTCTAAAAGCTTGCTCATCCTTCATTCCTTTGTGAAGACTTTCTAGGACAGCTAAACTATGGATGAATAAATAAATGAAAGCAGTTTGAATCAAATTTGCTTCAGAAAATTGCTCTCAGATTGAAGTTTGGTTTAACTAGTTTTAGCCTAAAGCAAAAACAAAAGTTATAGTCAAGCTATATAAGGACCCAAGTTAACAGGTTTTGCAACAGAAATGCTGACAGACTTTATCTATAGGCTCATTATAATATATGAAGATGAAATAGTCTTTAAAAACCAACATCTGCACCTCAAACCTTGACCAAGACAAGGCTCGCTAGAGGCGTACATTAAATATTAAACTTCCGTTCTCCAGAGAGAATTTAACTCTGTTGCTTTCTGTGCTAAGAATGAGTTTTGAGTGAGTCTTAATGAAATGTTCATTAGTATGCATAAACCTAAAATGGATATTAAAACTAGAGAATGGGTTTGCTGCTTTGGGGAACGCAAAGCATTAGCTGACTTTTAAGAGTAAAAAAATGTTTCATATAATGCCTGCTGCTGGGATTTTTTAAGTGGGGGATATTATTTTTAAGTGCAGCGTAGTCATACTTGGTAGTTCTTATTTACACAAGTCATGGATCACTATGGCTAACTATCCAGGTGATATTGTAGCTACCAGAAAACCACTTCCATGTGGCTGGGCTCCAGCTTACAAGAAAAATGTGTACAAGGCCCGCCCAAGTGGATTGCACTGATCTAGCAGTTCCTTTGCACACCCACAATGTGATTGCAATTGAATAAAGGTCCTGGTGTAGGAAATAACCCTGTGATCAGAGAAATCCGCATGGTTGGCTGACACATAGAATACCACTGTGACATGGAGCTGGACCATGTAAATTTCTTTTGGATAATATGTGAACTGAATTAGCCCACACATAACCAGCTTTTCAGAGGAATCATTATGCTTGGGATTTCTCAACAATAACCAATAACTACATGGCATTGATGGCTGGCTGTGGGCAAAATCTGTCATGGTGGTCTGTGGTGTTGTTACTAAGATTCCATCACTGGCTCTGAGCTTATATACACCCTGCTTAAAATGGGGTGAGACAAGAATTCAGCTCCACATGCCAAAGTAGGGGCAAGCAGGTTTAGTCTTGGGCAGTCAGCCTTTGATTTCTCTGGATTTTCAGCAGGAAACTAAATCATCATCATCATCATTAAGTTTTTTTATCACTTTCTCAAAACAACCCAAGGCTACTTACAGAATATATATATATATACATATATATATGTATGTATGTATAGTCTGGCATGTTTTTATATTTTAAAAAATGACTACCTGCCTCAAGGCATTTGTACACATGCACACATAAATCCCATGCAACATAACAATGATATAATTCCTTTATCTTTACGGGATTGAACCCTAACACTTTCCCCTTACAGACTTGTTCACTATTCCATATGAGTTTAGCTCCATCTGGCATTGTCCCCAAGATGTGCAGTTTCAGCTGCTATCTCTTATTCCAACTAATTCCAACAAATTGCAGAGCAGCTATTCCCATTGGCTGCCCACGATATTCATAGTTGGAGCACTAAATGTAACACTATGAATGTAAACACCGTACACAGTTCAACTAACGAGTCCCATCAATGGAAGCCCTGTGCAAGGGCATCTGCCTGCACCATGGTGCTTGCCCCTTTCTCCAGCTTCTGTGCACACCATATGCCCCCGAAATTAGTTCAGAGTGGGCGGGGGAATCCCCAGAACAGCACAAGGAGTGATCATTCTGTTTGTCTGTCTGATGGAATGACCGTCTCAGTGCAAAGCTGAAGTCCTCTCGTCTTGTTTACCTCCATGCTCACTTACTGAACTGAAGCCAGTCTGTAAGGAATATGTTTGCTTATTTTTTAAAGTCTTCAGTGGTTGTTTAAAAAGCTTGCAAAGATCAAACTCTACCTTAGGAATATTTCCAGGTAAAACGACATGTGCTGTACAGTGTAAAGACCGTAGAGAAGAGCCAAAGGGATTCTCTGCTAGAATGGATAAATCCCAAGGTAGAAGGTCCCATGGGAGTCCTGAGTCGGTTATGCATTAAGAGGACAGCAATCCAACAAACCACCGTTTTGCTTATATCTGTGGAAAAGAGCTACAAATAAGCTATTCTTTATTGCAAGATGTCTTGAGCAAGGAATTAAGTTTCTGAAAGAAGCTAGTGCATTTCTTTTTAACAGCACTATGGAATAATCACAATGAACTTTGAAAGCATTTCATTGGTGTCACTCCCAAGCTCATGTGCTTGCTGCAGTTACACTTTGGGGGGGGGTGAATTCTTATTGGTTTTAACTCCCAAATATCTACCCGTTTCTCATTGCTCATTCTTTTAAACAGACAAAAGGAACACTCTTGTCAAAAAGAAACCTCGCAATTCATTGAACAAATGTTGTGTATAGAAAAACGGGACTTGCTTGTAAGACTGTAAACCAGAATTTTCTTTATGAGGTTTAAAAACAATGGCTTATATTCCAATTAGCTTTACAAGGCACACCTTTGCCATTCATATGATTTCATGGTTCCTTTCACATGAATACTCTCAGGGACAGTATTTCTTCTGCAGATTGTGAAATAGATTATATTTTCCCAGCCCAACCTAGATGGTGTGCTTAGAGCCAAGGGCAAGTAGTTAGAGTACAGTAAACAGCTATAAAAGTCAAGGGAATTTTTGCCACTAACTTCAGCGGAGTGCGGATTGTGGCCTTAATTCTTTCTCTCCCCTGCTCCTGCCTTGGGTTCTGCTTCTTTTCTATAAAAATAACAGCCACCAAGTTCTATTTCTAATTTATCTCCCTACCAGATGAATGCTTCCTGAGGGCAAAAAGCTAGAAACCTTTCATTGGTAGGAAAGGAACAGATAATTTCTCAGGGGGAAGTAATGAGGTGATAAAACCTGGAATAGTTATTCTAAATTATTTTTATTTTAGGCCATTATTGATTTTGCAGATTTATGTTTACACAAAAGAATATTAGCTATTACATCAGTAATTTAAGACATGATCAAGCATCCAAGAATTTCTTTGCATGAAATATATGCTCACCGGAGAGAGCATTTTGCATGAACCATCGTATTCCCAGAGGGCTAAATGCTGTAATTGCTATCCAAGCAAATTTCCTGGCACAAGTTTATTTGAATCCTTGACATTCTGAAATTTGAAGTGAAGGTGACCAATACACAGTGCTGTTTTTCTAGAAAAAGACATGCCAGAACTCACCATGAATGCCTCCCTTGTTCTCATACAATGGCAATAGCACCCACCTGAGAGGTGCCAGAACTAAGTTCTGGTGAGTTCCGGCTAAAAGATAAAGCACTGCCATTACCTCACCTACCTTATACAGGGAAGCCTGATGAGAAATTGAGTCAATCCCAGCAGTAGAAGTTACAAATCAACACATCAGCCACCATGTTGATGTGTGCAGCTGGATCATCCATGTTTGTTAGTTCTCCTCAGTGAAGATGTTTGTGCCTGTGATGGGGCACCAAATCCAGGCAGGGAATGCTTCATAGGCTTCTGAGAGTCTAAACCTTTTTCATTAAAGGCCTGTTTCTAGTCCTCAGTATAATTTAAGAAATCTTGAAAACATGATACAGTGGTACCTCGGGTTAAGAACTTAATTCGTTCTGGAGGTCCATTCTTAACCTGAAACTGTTCTTAACCTGAGGTACCACTTCAGCTAATGGGGCCTCCCGCTACTGCCTCCCCACCGCCATGCGATTTCTGTTCTCATCCTGAAGCAAAGTTCTTAACCCGAGGTACTATTTCTGGGTTAGCGGAGTCTGTAACCTCAAGTGTACCCGAGGTACCACTGTAGCTGTCTACCCTGAAGATTTTTCAATTGCCTTCAAGAAAAAACAACCGTATGAAGAATTTGAAAGGGCACATTGTTCTGCCCATTTATAGCTGGTGGAATTGGCTCAAGTAGAGGAGACCTGTAAAAAGAGTTTACCCACAAGAGCAGAATGGGCACATGGCAAAGGAAAGGGAATGAAGAAGGTATGGAAAGAAATATGAGAGGACCAACATGGGGGGTGACGTTCACAAGGAGCAGTGTTTTTTGGAGGTGTTTTTTTGTTTTGGAGAATATCTAAATGGATACAATTTGAGGCTTTACAATTACCAGAGTTGTTTAACAACCAATCCCTCTTCACAAGAAATGCTAGCTTTCTGAAATAATAGGGGTCTTCTTACAACTTTCAGCACCCATAACAAACTACAACTCCCTGAAATCTTTAGAGGGAGTCATGACTATTTAAGTGCTATCTAATGCACAGGGTAAATATGGCCTAGATTCTCAAGCCTAGTTTCTCTTCCATTCTACCAGGTTTGGGCGGGCTGGATGCATATAGGAAGAGCTGTCAAAATTAATCAGATGTCCAAACCATCTGTTTCCATGGACAGATAAACATGTGCAGCAAACAGTGAGGCCACTTCTGAGTTAGTACACATAGGACTGTGCTGTAAAATGTCCCCCATTTGAAATCAGTGGAACACTGATCTGTTTATTTTTGCGAGTCCTCTGCAACTGAAAGCATGCCATTTCACTGACTCCCAAATTCCTCTTAAAAAAAAGAAAGAATCCTGAAATTGCTTTTTGAAACTTTGTGGAGTCCAGAATGTTGTCTGAGGGTTCCTTCAAGGCATCTGCTGCAAAGGAAATTCAGAGGGGGGAATTGAACTGCATGTGCCCCCCTGGTTATTACCTTTTGCTTAGTTCTACTCCACTCACCTAGTGTGCTCTGGTTTCCTTGGCTTCCCATACCAAGCCTTTTGTGCTTTCTGCAGTGTGTTCTCAAAGAACTGTTTGCAGAGCTCAGAGGTGGGTGAAAAGAGCACATTGAGCCCTTTATGTGTTTCAAGGGATGCCATTGTGATTAATTAATGTTTATAAAGTGCTTCAGAGATTCCCAGATGAAAAGGTATCACAGACATGCCAATACCATTATTTCTGTGAGTCATTTATTTTCCAAGCTTCGCATTAATTTCACAATTTGTACATGACATTTAAAAATTGGCCCATCATTTCCTGCAGAAAACAGAAAGTGTAGCACTTGGGTAGTATGTCAAAACAGTTTACTTTGTCCATAAGAAATAGCATCTTCCATCACCTCTGCATTTTATGGGAGCTGCTTGATTTAACATTAAGAGCACTACTGCTGACCTGGGGAAGGGCCATATCTCAGCATTAGACCCCATGCTTTGCATGCCAAAAGTCTTAAGTTTCAATCCCAGGCACCTCTAGATAGGGCTGGAAAAGGCTTCTGCCTCAAAGCCCTGGAGAGCCTCTGCCAATCAGCACAGAACAGGGATGAGGAAGCTGTATCCCTCCAGATGTCACTGAACTCCAACTCCCATCATTCCTCTTTCCATGTTCTCTGGAGCTGATGGGACAACATCTGGAATGCCATTGACATCTCATTCGTGGTGTAGGCAATACTGAAGTAAATGGGCCAGTGAACTTACTTGGTATATGACAGCTTCTTATCATCATCATTTTTTATTTGTATACCGTCTTTCTGTCTTACAATACGCAAGGCGGTTTACAAGCTGAAGAAACAAAAAACGTACAACGTATAGCAATCTAATGCAATACAAAAATGTGATAATAAAACAAAACTTTAAAATAAGCAACCTACATCAAACAGTAACATTCAACAATTATTAGAATAGTACGAAATAATAACATCAACATATAAAAGTTAAACAGAAATCCTCTCAACAGTTGCAATAAATTATTTCTAAACTATAATCAATAAAACAACGGCAAGCCACAGTACATAAAATAATACGATACAAATTGAGAAGCAGAGACTAGAGGGTGGGGCAAGGCAGGTGGAAAGACGTATTGCCTGATGGAGTCTCTCCCCTCACAGTTCTTCCTCCAGGCACAGCTCCCTCATGAGGAGTCCCAGGGCGGGGGGGGGGGGGGGGGGCAAGGCAGGTGGAAAGAGGCCTTGCCTGATGGAGCCCCCTCCCCTCACATGTTCCTGTGTCATTGATCATTTGGGAAATTCCTCAGTTACAGATGAAAACAGTGCACCAGTTTGTCATTTGTTTTGCAGACTCCACACCTTTACCCCAAAAGGTGAGCTTCTGCTGGGGATAGATTGCCATTTCAAGCATCCTAGAATACCAGCATGAGGTGAATTTGATGCAGGTTTAGCAGTGGCCTCTGAGTCGGAAGTGGTGCATGCCACTCTTCTCTACCATGACTATCAAACTACACATAAGAAGTGGGAGAGTCTGCAACTCTATGATGCAGATGTTGCAGGGTGACAGGCAAAGAGGTAGAATAGAAGCACCCTACTTTGTGTGGTGCAGGGACTCTTGTGGCTTGTGTTAGCTGATGTTGCTTTCAAGGATATCTGTGCAAGCCTGTCATGGCTGGCTCACAGGCATCTGTTGGGCCTCTGTGAGAAGAGGATGCTGGACTGGGTGGTCTGTTGGCCTAATCCAGCATGCTCTTCATATGTTCTTATGGATGGACAGCATAGATTCAAAAGCAACTTCTTCTGTTCCTCCCCATAGACACCTGCTCCCAACACCAGTTTACAGGAAGGTGATATGTTCCTCATTCATCAAATGCTCATGCAATGGTCATGCCCATGGTAGACCTTTTTAGATGTTTAATCAGAAGTGCCCTGTTGGGTGGGGTAAAGCCATACTAGCTCCCTGACAGGTTGGCCACAGGAGGGAGAGAAGGAGAGGCCAGATAGTGAAGAGTTTGGTGTGGTGCAAACACACTGTTGGAGCCACTCCAGCTGGTGTGTTTGCTCTATGCCAACCTTCCCGCCAATTCAACCCTCTCCCATCCAGTGACCCACAGCAACCCACCTGCCCGGAAGCTAATGCAAAGGTTCCATCCTACTTGGCATGCTGCTTGTAGGTCTAATCTAAACCACCATTCACATAGGTCTGGCCACATGATATGAAGAAATGGACTGAAGGGAAGTGAAACCAAACTCTAAGGCTGAGCGTTTTCCTCAGATGTTTCAAGAATGGATCCTTGGCATTAGCTGTGGGTCTGGGAACCCAGAAAACAGAGGCCACCTAGTTTCCCTGCTAATAACAGAGCAAAGTGCTTCTCATGTGGAAACCATTTTTCCTTCAACCTGTCTTCACTTGGTATATTCTGCAGATACGGCAAGCTACTAAAATGTACAATTTCTCCATCTGTGGTTCTTTATTGAAAATTATTATTCCCCTCGTGTGGTAGCTCTAATATCATTCAGATTCACATTCACTTCAAAGCTTTCAAGATTAAATGAAACATCTCAGCATTTAAGTTCCAAAATGTACTTCTTTTGGAGCTAGCACTGAATAATTTTGAAGCACTTAATTCTATATATTTCATTGGAGGCAATTAAATCAGAATATATTATGTGGTTTACTTTTTCCACTTAGCCACTGCCTTGTTTAGTATGTAGGGTTGCTTTTAAAAAAAGAAAGAAGATAGCTAACTTTGCTGCGTATTTGTTAAAGTGGACTACTACTTCATGCATCTCTTATGGCTTTCCATTAAATTACATTATCACTAAAATGGAAGGGTCACAGTTTAATTTGCAACAAAAATATCTATGAGCACCAGTTCATGAATCATGCATGTTGTGCCAATTCAGCAACATCAGGGAAAAACAAAAAAGATTTTGCATGGAAGAATACCGACCTCCTGCTCATCAAACAGGAGTGATCTCCAGCTATTTGAGAAAAGGGACTCCACATTTCACAGGTGTATTGTTACCCACCTATTCCATTTCTCATTCAGACTTAAAAGAAATTGAGGGCAAGAATGGGAGCTTCTTTAACAGAATTCTACCCGATTTGTTTTTCCTGAAACTGTGTGTGAACCAAAAATGCAGCTGCCTTTCACAATTCACACTTTTCCAAATTTTGTAATGCAGTTCTCCAAACGAAACTTTCATACATTAGGGGGAAATGGAATACAGATGCGAAAATGTGGTCAATGGAACTTGAGAACGGAGAAAACTAACAGATTTATCCATGGTACATCCTTAGTTGATGATTTGAAGGGTACTTTAAAGGGTATGAATTTTGATTAGACCACCTCACTCCTATGTACTCATGTAATGTAATCACAGGGAGAAATTCAATGTCACACTAAAGTAATCAGTCAGGGCAAGTATTTTGGCTTGCCAGATAGAACTATCCCCCTTTCCTCCCTCTGTGCTCTTCCAGGGGTTCTTTCAACCCCTCGGTCCAATTTCAGGGAGCACGAGGGGGGGACAAGGAAAGGAGAAGGGATAAAGCTCCATTATTCAAACAAAAATCTTGTGCAGGGCATATGCTAACAGGACTCATTAGCTGGATCCTCTGGTTGTGCATTGGCTATATGTAGGGGCCAAATAATGAGACAAACTGGGGTGATTTAGAGTCAGAGCAAACCCAAGGATTCCATGTTGTAGAGGGTCAATGACTAGTTTCAGGATTTTAAGGGGGTATTATTGAAACGGGATGCCAGTTTTGACTTTGGTGTTATTTTCCCCTACAAAGCTGTGAGCTATGAAGAACCAAGTCTTCCAGAGGTTTGCACGCCATGGTTGCATAGTTCAATTTTCCAATCAATCACTTCGTTCTAAGCCAAGTGGCCTGAAGGTTGCAACTTCAATGTAATCTAAGGAATTTTGGGGACATCTTGGCAATTTATCAGTTGCAAATTCTCTCCCTACCTGAGCGTCCTAATAAACACAAATCAGATGTCAAGGGTATGGGCTGATGAGATGCCATGAACATTTCATTTAATGCCCATGAAATAAAAATGCAGGCATATTTCAAAAGTGCCCCTTTGAGACTGACAGCAGAATCGAGTTCAAATTCTCTTTGCTGTAGCCTACTGCTTTATCTTTTCTTTTTTGGCGTGAATAAGTCTCCATCAATAATAACACATTCTAGAATTATTGCAATTAATTGACAGCATTGCTATTCTATTCCGATAAGTACATATTCAAACCATGGGAAAGATATATTCAAGGTTATTATCTGCAGTTAAATGGTAAATGAATTTCAGCACCATATCAGAATCATGTGCTAGTAAAATACAGAGGGGATGTGTTGTACTCTTATAAAAGAAGTAATATCCTTTATGAATGATCTAAACAGAAAGATAATAAGATTTACACCTGAAGACAGAAAACCTTTATCCCCAATTCTGAAACAATCCCTATCCTCCACACACACACACACACACACACACACACACACACACACACAAACACACACTAAAGAATACACTGGTACCTTGGTACTCAAACACCTTGGTTCCCAAATGCCGAAAACCCAGAAGTAAGTGTTCTGGTTTTAGAAGGTTTTTCGGAAGCCGAACAATGTGGCTGTTGGCTATTGTTTCTGAGGCGCCTGCACTAATCAGAAGCTGCACCTTGCTTTTCGAACCTTTCAGAAGTCAAATGGACTTCCAGAACCGATTAAATTTGGCACTTTTGTTTTTGCTATTTATTTTGCTTTTTGTTTTTGAGGTTTTTTGGGTTAATTTGTTTTTGTGACTGTGTGGAACCCAGTTCAGCTACTGATTGATTGATTGATTGATTGATTGATTGATTGTGTGATTGCGGAAATGGATAAAAGCCCCCCATCCAAGCAATGACTATCATCAGTGCAGGTAAGATTTTTTTATTATTATTATTTTCATCATCTACAATACTGTCTTATTTATTTTATAGTACAGCACATTGATTATTGCTTCCATTTTATGGATCAATGGTCTCGTTAGGCAGTAAAATTCATGTAAAATTGCTGTTTTAGGAGTTGTTTTTAAAAGTCTGGAACGGATTGATCCATTTTGCATTACTTTCTATGGGAAAGCGCACCTTGGTTTTCATTTTGGAATGGACCTCCAGAATGGATTAAGTTTGAGGACCAAGCTACCACTGTAATGGCACAAGATGTCTACAATAGCTCAACTAAAGATGGTTTCAAAAGGCAACCTCCTTCCACTGAAGGAAAGTGTGAAGGTGATCACAGAATCATAGAGCTGGAAAGGATCTCAAAGGTCATCCTGCTCCAGCCCCATGCCAATGCAGGACATCCACTATTGCAACATCCCTAATAGGTGACCAATAAGCTTCAAGGAGAATCCACCACCTACCTAGGCTGCCCATTCCACTGTTGAACTGATGCAGGAAGTTAGCCTCAAACGTTTTCTCTTCAAACTTGAACCAATTGGTCAGGGTTCTACTCAGTGCTTTTCTTCTAGAATCTCCCTGCCCTCCCCTGCCTCATGTGTGCACCAGTATGTGGATATATTTTATATATATTTTAAAACTCGCCCGTTTTACCTGGCTTTTAAATGGACATTTAATTGAAAAGCCTGCTCCTTATGGCATTTTAAAATGTATTATGCTCAGTCTTGTTTAACTTATTTCCTGTTTCATTATATATGATTTTTTGTTTTGCTTGGTATACAAGTGTGCATAATTGTTTTCTATTCCTTTTTACACATGCTGTAAATTGTCCTGATATCTTTTTGATGAAGGATGGTATACACATATTGTAAACAATATCACTGTGCACATGGAATGACCTGCTCATGCAACAGAACTTCCCCTTCCTCCCCTCTGCCCATGCAGCCCACCCCAAATCTGCTCTGGGGATCTCCCCAATTCTCCAGAGTTAATTTGGGGATGCTGCAGGGGACATGCAGAAGAAGGAGAGGAAGTGGAAGTCCCATAGCATGAGCAGAAGTCATTTTGCTCGCGCAGTGAATTCATTTGTGTGGTGTCAGTTAGAATGTCAGACTAGGACCTGGGAGACCAGGTTCAAACTGCCATGAAGTTCACTGGGTGACCTTGGGCCTGTCATGGCTTCTCAGCCTAACTTACCTCACAGGGTAGGTTGTGATGTGGATTAAATGAGGGGAAGGAGAACCATGTACACCACCTTGAGTTCCTTGGAAATAAAGGTGGGATATAAATGGAATAAATAAACAAACCCAACTTAATTCAATAAATGGCGCTTCCCCCAGTAGAAATGCTTAACATTAATTTTACTGTTAGAAACTGAACCCGTGAAACTTGCAGTCCAAGAAGGTCCAAATTAAATAATGTTTGATATGTCACTTGTACATCCCATCTAAACATACGATTTCCCCATACTTTCTCAATAGAATATTTTGTGGCCTTTCCTCATTCCTCAAGCACATTATTTTTTATATGTTTCTTTTCTTTTTGAGTTCCTGAGAAAAAGCTGTGTAGCGATAGTTAATAATCACACACATTAAAACTTCTGATGAGTGCCTTTCTCTGATTAAAAAAACATCAGCCCTGAATATCTGATGGCCTGGTCCTGTGGGATGCTGCACTCAGGCAACAGCTTGTGGGATTTGGCTTGAGGGTTCTAGGATAACAATGGTGTTGTTTGGCAAAGGATTCAGAGATATAGAAAGGCATATAAAATTATGAAGACATTAAGAGATAATAAGTCCTCAGAGTGCCAATTAAGTCTTGCCGTCAAGAAGATGCAAAATCCTTGTGATGAACAGCAGATGGAAAGGCTGCCCAAACCTTAAAAAAAAAAGGAGAGACAGGAAATTCTAAAAACAAAAGGGATCATGCATTAGTTAGAATCTTTCAAATAGTTCATCCAAGACAATACAAATATGTTTCGCATGTATACAATTGCCTCCATATTTCATCTCTAACAACACCATCATATGCACTGCAATTCAGAAGTAAGTCTCATTGAGTTCAGTGGGGCTTACTCTCATGTAAGTGGGTACAGGATTGCAACCTAAGAGTGAGAGAGCAAACTATTTAAATTCCATACCACATGCTCTTCATTAGAACGACCACAGGTGAACATTTCAAAAATGATGCCCTCAAGGGGCCAAATGGGCTCCAGCCCTCTTCCCCATATTTATTTCAAAATTGCCTGAAAATGGTTTTCTGCCAAATCCACAATTGCTTTACCACCATCCTTTTAAAGCAGTATAAGTAGTATTAAGCTAAATAACTGTGTGAAAAGAATGACTTCTGCTTGAGCAACAGGGCTTTCCTCCCCATGCGCATAACCCTTGAGAATCCAAACTACTCTGGAGGGCTGGGATAGACCCCAGAGCAGATTTAGTGGGGTAGAAGGAAAGGAGAGAGGAATCCCACTGCACAAGTGGAAGTGGTTCCACTCACACAATTATTTAGTTAAACACCACCCTATGTCCTTTCTCCTGGATATAGGATCCCAGACAATTAGGCAACATGATCTCAGCCAATCAGGGATGGCATAACCCATGGGTAGGCAAACTAAGGCCCGGGGGCTGAATCTGGCCCAATCGCCTTCTCAATCCAGCCCGCGGACGGTCTGGGAACCAGCATGTTTTTACATGAGTAGAATGTGTACTTTTATTTAAAATGCATCTCTGGGTTATTTGTGGGGCATAGGATTCATTCATTTTTTCTCTCCTAAATCCAGCCCCCCACAAGGTCTGAGGGGCAGTGGACCAGCCCCCTGCTGAAAAAGTTTGCTGACCTCTTGCATAACTAATCAAATATGGCAACACTGCAATGTAACTAAGCAATTAAGAGGAAGGAGAGGAAGCGTTCCCCACACTCGGAAGGGGCAAAAACTTCCACCACTGTTTTCAGCCCCTGCAAAATTGGCAAGAATGAAAGAGTCTTCCTCAAAAATTTCCCTCCCCTCATTTCAGCTAATAGCAGCAATTCCACCTCCAGTGTATTTCAAACATATGGATATGTAATGGATGGCTGCTCCCCAACTCTTCCCAGATTGCATTATTATCATGCTCAAGAGACGGCCTGAATCATTCCCCAGCGATTAGAAGATGTATGATATATTTTTTTATATAAAAAATCCCCCAAATCTACAGACTATATGATCATTATGAACAATTCCAATGTGCCTGGCAGAGTCGTCTTGTGAAACTGATCCCATATCTAAACAGAATTGTAACGAGAAAATAAGATAAAAAGAACTTCAGGATTTTGGAAGAATAAGCTAATCGTGTTGGGAAAACAAAAAAACACAACAGGCTTCACTAGCGCAGCCCTTTATTAAAAATGTAAATTAAAATCCAGCTCCCCATGGAAGTGTAGCCTCCCGCCACTGAAGCAGCTGTTAAGACTTACCTGCCTAAGAATGTAAAAGGCTTGGTGCTCATTTAGTGGGTGACTGACTCAAAGAACGTGCCCTTTTATGCATGATCGTCTCAGGGATTGCAAGTTCCTATTGTGTTATTTATCAATCTGAGGAAATTATTTCCTGTGTGCTTTGGAGATCATACTGCTAAAGCAACACTCGCCTGAGTTTAGCAATCTTAATTTATCAACTAAGTTCCAGCTCTGAAGAACAGAGAAAACCATAAAAGCTCCTCACTACCAGCATCAAGAAACTGCCATGCGCATGTGGAAATGCACAGGAGTATCAGTTTGACAGGTATTTTTTCCTATTTAGATCAGGAGTAGGTAACCTTCTCGACCAAGGGCCACATTCACTCTGGACTATCCCTCTGGGGGCCGCATGTCAGTGGTAGATATGGCATACACACAGAAACACACCCACCCAACTCATTCGTGCAGATAAGCTGAGGACAGGGTTTAGCACTGATAAATGTACTTCTTATATACATTGTAGCATCAGGGACAGAGTCAGGCTAAATGCCCCCAATAGGCTTCCTGGTATTGACAAATACCCCAGGCACAAAAAAGGCTCACTGCTTGGGCTTAGTCTTCAACTCCACAGTCTCTCTGCTCCCTAGCATCGCTGCCAGAATCATTGCACTGTTGGACATCATAGCCCATCCAAGAAGTGTGGGTAGCAAAATCTCTGAGCACAGCATCCATACTGCTGAATGACCAAATGGCACCAGAAGTAATATTGGGATGGGGTGGGAGCTCAGACAGCCTATGTATCAGCCCATGTGGCCCTTCTGGAATGTGTTGTCCTTACCAGCTGCCCAATAATGCCAGGTCTTCATGTGGGCCTGTTTGCTTAGAGATTCAACATGAGCAACTGCTCCAAGTCAACGCTGGGATCAAATTCACTCACCTCATCATCCTTGCACACACTGGCCTAAAAGATAATGGAAGAAGCCCATTCATTTTACCATGTCAACATGAGTATGGGATGGTGTTTACTTGAGGCCCCCTTCCTAGTTAAAAGGTACAACAGCAAATCAGTCGATTTTGGTTTTCTTCAGTTTCACATTTTCCCAGCCTTCAGTTCTTCATAGTTCCAAATCAGTTTGTGGATTAGAGGCAGGCAGGGGGTGGTCCTCATTGAAATTCATCATTTTAGTGCTAATTTCCCCTGATACATATTTTTGAGGCAATTTTGACAAGTAAACACCCCTAATATTGTACATTTTGGGTGTTATTTTCACTAATACAGGCATTTATAGGCACACTTTAGCCAGGTGAATGCAGTTTTGTGCCCATTACTTGGCTGGAAACCTGTACGGCAAAATTTGGAGAAATGTGTTTTGAAGGATGGCTGGCTTTCAGTTTGCATATTGTTTCAGGAAGTGTGAATAAGGTCAGTCCGCCTTTCAGTGTGAACGGAATCCAATTTCTCTTCTATCCCTATATGGCTGGCACACCTCTTTTTCAGACCACACTGCATGATCAGTTTATTGGCATTTCTGATGCCCTACTATGGTCAGACCACTCCAATCTAAATGAGGATGAAGCCACGATTCTCAGAGGAGAATTCACCCTTCCATATTGGTGGCTGGTTGGATCTGAGCAACTAAAATGCTAATATAGAAAAGAAAATATTTGACTAGCACATTTCAGGTTGCGAAAGGAAGTGACAACAGTGATCAAAGTCAGACAGTATATTTCAGAGAGATTCCCACTGTAATCTCCCCACTCAATGTGTATGTTTTGATCCTTTATAGGCTAGCTAATGCAACCCAGTCAGAGACTGTGTAGCAAAAAAGCATTTTATATAACCATGAGGCTGATCCACTCTTGTATGTGACTTTGAACTGCAGACAAAGAAAATCAGATTGTTCTGCAGATATAACAAAAACCGTATCATGTTTGAACTAGGAAATAAAATAGCTTTAAACCAAAAGCGAAAAAAGGCCCGCAAGATGTCTTTTGTTCCCACCGTCAGGTGGAGGGCACACATCCAAGGGCTGTGTACAAGGCTGTTTGTTATGAACAATGTTGAATATTCAGCAGGAGCACGTGAGAGGCTCTGCCAGTGAAACTGCACTACACCAACCCCAATGCTGCCCCGCTCCTCTCCCACCCAGTATGCAATAGCAGGAAAGCTGGTATAGTGGCTCCACCCCACCTGGTGAGCCCCTTCTGTTATGCACACACATTGGTGATGCTCCATATCCCAGCCCTACCTTGTATGGGGAATGAGAAGACAAGAGAGTAGACTACGACCTCTGGATCTGTCTGTTAGAGAGAGAATTCAGCAGACAATTCACCATGGTGTCCTTATGGAGAAGCTGTCTGAGTTGGGTGTGGCTGAGAGCTTTTGAACCTCGCTTCCTGATCATCTCTCCCCGCATTTACTTACCTGTGCCTTGAGATCATGAGCTGAGGCACTTCTTTGAGGGCCCCTGACAAACGAGGGGCGGTGGTGGCTGTGTGTGAAATGGCCTTTTCAGCATTTGTCTTCTGGACTGCAAATACCTTGCTTAGAGCAGAAATGGCTCACCCCAATATGAGACTGCCCCAGGACAGTAGTAGTTTTTCTGTTGGTTGGAGGGTAACAAGAGCTGGAGTTGATCAGAGAGCCAAATTACAGCATGCAAAGTGGGAATGGAGGAAAGGGGTAAAAAATGAGAGGCTCAAGAGATAGTGTCTGCCTGCTTTGGACAAGGTTCATAGTCTGGGGCTGCTACTAGATCCAACCTTATTCATGAAGCTCCAGATAGTTTTGGTGGCAGTGCAAGCACCTTCTGCCAGCTAAGTCCACCCTGTAACAGAAGCGCTCTGGACAGTTTACAAGACAAGAACAAGAACAAGTTAAAATGCGTCAATGTTACAATAAAACGCAACAAATAAAGCACAGCCATAAAGTCAAACCACTCTAAAAGCAGAGCCGAGGAGCACAGCTCAGCTGCATTCAATCAATTGAAACCACAAAACAGAAGAATAAAAATTCACAGAACTAAAACAGTACTAAACTGATACATAAATTAAAAGACCTGGTAAAACAAAATGTATTTGCTTGGCACGAGAAAGGCATTAAATAGGTACAAGACAGACATCACTAGACCAGGAGCATCTCACACAGCTCAATCTCCCAGCAGCAGGGGTGGGACTGTGTGGATGCAGTGGCAGAGTCCACCCGCTGCTTCCAAACCTTCCAAGTGTCCCTATTTTCCAAGGACATCTCTGGAAGCTTCTGCATAAGGACACCATGGTCTGCTCCATGTTGCTCCAGCAAATACTTGATCTGGATTACAGATCTGTGAAAATCAAGATACAGACTATAGTTGAAAGCACTCATGCATTTTTTAAAAAAATTCTAATTATTACTATTCACTGCTGGCCTTTAATTTCAATGCACATCATTTCAGTGAGATTTGTATGGGATGTAGAGCAGCCTGCCTTGTGAATTGCACAATGGACAATTAAGTGTGTTGGCCCTAGCATGCCTTTTTCCAAGTCTGGATGGCCTAAGCTCTTGAGCAATAGCTAAGACAAGCAATTTTGAACTAGCAGAAGATGTAAGAGCCCTGGGCTTTACAGACAATTCCAGTCACTGAAAAGAAAAATGCTAAATCCCAGAACATTAAATAAAGGCTTTTTTTAAGAAAAGAAAAGCAGATGCAAATTTACCAGCAGCCAAGTAGTGTTTTAGCTCAAATTCCTGAAAATGACAGAACTATAAATTACCTTTTACTCCAAGATACTAGTATTTTTCAATCCTCGCATTATTGTAATGCACAATATTTGAATTATGCATGAACTATCGTCACTGTTGCTGCACAATGCCAAGGCAAATCCTGGCAAAATGCAGTTCTGATCGTATGCATGCCCAGTGGAGAAAGGAAGCAGCACAGCAATTGTTGCAGAAGGGGAGGGGGGGACTAATATTGCAACACCAACAGTTACTCCCAAAGCATCCTTGGCTACAGTAGAAAATGATAGCTGTAAGAAGAGACTGTTTCCGTGCTCCAGTTTGCCAGACTAAAAAGCAGCATGTAGATAGATAGAAATCCTGTGCATGAAATATAGCAGTGGTTGGCTATGTGGGGAGCCTTAAGTGTCTGTTTCAGAAAGACTAAGGGAAGTTAGAAAATGCCAGATGCAAATTAAAAATATGTATATAAAGTTTTTTTAAAAAAATGATAAAGATTTTCCCCACTCCCAGATTTACAAAAGTGAAAACATTTACTTGGTTTTCAACTGCTGCTCGGTTTAATGAAACAGCAAACAAAAACATCTATTCAATTTTTGCTGTGCCCTGAAGTTAATGGCCTCTCAGGCTAACTTACCACACAGAGTGAGCTCTTGCCAGCCCTTGTTTCCTCCATGTTGTTTGCTTCTTGCTGGCCTGAGCTGGTCGTGACTCACACTCTTCAGGCATAGCAAGCAATCATAGCTAGTCAAAATGAGTCCGTACCAGCACAGCAGGCATGCAGTGCAACAAAAGGTATGAGTCACGGAATTGCAAACTAAACTGGAAAGCATACCACAGGTGACCCCAATAAAGTTATCCGATAATAATATTATCCCTTACAGCAGGGATGGCCAACATGGTGCCCTCCAGAGGCTCTTGGGTGTTAGTTCCCATCAGTGCCAGCTAGCAGGGCCAAAGGTAGTATGGGAATTGCAGTCAATCAACTTCTGAAGGGCACCACATTGGCCACTTCTGCCTTGAAGTGTATATATATGTATGTGTGTGTGTGTGATAATAACAAATATTTAAAGCACCAACTAAACACTAACAAGTCATACAAAAGCTGGATAGTGCTCCTCTTCCCACAGAAATCTTGTTCACTCTTTTATTCCAAAAGGGGGAAAACTGAAAGGGATATGGAGAGGAGGATTACTTTTTCATCACTGTGTAACTGCGCAAATTGACTAGATGAGCCTTGATGTGTTCTCCATAAAGCTAAATAACATAGAAGAGCCTGCTACACCAAATGCAAAATGATAAAAACTGGTTCCTCCTCCTGTCCATGGAATGGTGAGATGACTTTCACTGATTTCTCTTAATCCTGCAGCCCTCTGAGCTACTTCTCACACTGACCTAAGGGGTCCCTTAACCCCCTAAAGAAGATTTGGGGGAGTACAGGGGGCTGTAGGGGAACAGCTGAAAATGGTCTTCCACTCCATTACATCTCAGCTGCCTAGTGAATATATTTGTCCATCTTGCTCTCTTGGGCTTCAGATGAGGCATTATATAATCATTTTAAACACATCCTGATCCTTTACACTGACCCAAAGACCTTGTGCATGTCCACATGTGCTCTACGACAGAAATAGAGCTCCTTTCTCTACAGCAAGGGTGGGCAACTTCAGGTCCATGGCCAAATGCAGCCCTCCAGACCACTCTATCTAGCCCTTGGAACTGTCCTTGGTCCTGCTCTACACCCTCCTTGGTTTTATTTTGTCTGGCTGGATGTGTCCTGAAACTCTGATACTGCCTCTCACTTGCCTGAATGGACAGGTGTATAGGAACAAGCCAACTTTACAGAGGTGAAAATTGCATCCCTTGCCCCACCTACTTTTTGCCCTGCCTACCACTGACAGATGTGCCTCAGAAGGTTGCCAAGAAGAGAATACAGCCCTTGGGCACATCCTCATCCCTTCCATAGAAGGACTAAGTCCTAGAGTGCGCATGGAAGCTCACTAGCTGGACTAGGAGTGGATTTTGTAATCTCTCATAATATGGCTTCTTGAGTGAGTCCAAGTTTTGGTGACCCCAAATGGATCTTCTCAATTATGAGTCTTCTCAATTTTGCACACCCTCACACCCTGTACGGAGGAACTGCCTGCACCATCCTAAATCTGGTGATGGCTGGATGCAGTAACAGTGATAGCTATTAGAGCCATTGCTAAGCCTGTGAGACACAACATGCTGCACTATTTCATTCACAGGTAGTCTTCTAGTGCGTCAACCCTTTGAGGGTTAATAGCAAAAACAGGAGTGCTGGACATTTTGGTGCAGACAGACAACAATTTTGTTATTTATTTGGTGGTAGATCAGAGAACCTGCTTCTGCATTACATTACTGGAAATGTAATTTGGGAGTCCTCCTGAGAGAGGCCTGGTCTCTCCCCCCAGCTCAACCCTACCCGCCCCTGACATCATGCTCATTCTGATCACATTCTGATCTAATTGAGAGTCTACACATAGCAGATATATCGATCATGACTGGAATAGATGGGGACTTGAGTCAGGTATGTTTGTAATGGAGTGTTTCATTAGGCTGCTTTTAACCTGCCCTACTCTTCACAGGCCTGTCAGAAGCATCATGAATTGCACAGAGAGAAGCATTAATGGGTTGATGGATAGATGGATTAACTGACTTTGGCCCGTACAAGAGCAGACATTTTCACGCAATGCTATATAGGATGTACTGCGCAAGGATATTGTTATATTATAGGAAAGTAACATATTGAGAAGGTTTTAATTGCTTGCAGCAGATCCGCAGCTGCAATTGGCTCTAATGTCAGGCTAACGTCGTTCTGCACACTCCCAGGTTCAACACTCCTGTCCTGAGGAATCTTACTGTGTTCACCATATCTTATTTATTTACTTATGAGATTTCTTGCCTGATCTTCACCATAAGGTTTCAGAATGAGTTGCAGCAATATAAGCATACAATAAAAAGAAGTGGGTCTCACCAATAAATACATAAATATCCTCAACTGCCAAAGGCCAGGGTAAAGAGACTTTCAGCATATGGCAGAAGCTGGATGCACCTCATTGTGAGGGAGTCCCATGATTTAGAGAAAACCCTTTCCTGGGCACCATTCCCTGCCTGCCTAGGGTGGCTGAATGACCAGGAGAGATGCTTTCTGCTTGAATAGAGATAGCCAAGAATAAGACTGTCAATTCTAAAGGATATTTCCCTGCATGGATTACTGCATCTCCCCTTAAATGCATTCAAGCAGGGGTCCCAAATTTTCCTTGTTCACATCTGCTTTAAAGCTGAAACAAGCATTTAATAGTTTGGGCTCAAATTTGCAGCTGCAGAAATTTGCCATTTCAGGGTGTAAAAATAGGTACCCCAAAATGGTTTGTGTGTGTGTGTCCTAACAGCTGCATTTTATCAAAGTGGAACAGCAAAGTGACCTTTCTCCAGAGGGAGAGGCTGGGTGTGTGTGTGTGTGTGTGTGTGTGTGTGTGTGTGTGTGTTATGTAATGCTAGTCAGAGTGCTTGGTGCTCTTCCAACCAGCACTGGGATATGCTCCTACCACTCTTTTATATATATTTTAATAATACAGATGTAAAAAATCATTACGATGTACAAATCAATCAAGGGGAGGAAATATAACTGAAGGAAGGGACAGTGAAGTATGTGTTGCATGACACTAGTTAGAAACACTCAGGCCTCTTTTCACCAGAGTTGCTCAGCTAGCCACTTTGGCACTGGTTTCTTGGCTGAAGAGGGCAGGTATTGCCCACTCCTTCTCTGAGGCATTCCGGGTGCCCCCAACCAGCACTGTGTAATTAGTTGCCCATTCACCAGCAAAGACACAGAATTCCCAAGTGTCCGTGGTAGGGGAAAGTATTTCACCTCTCCACAAGCTGCTTTTGGAGAAAAGAAATGGAGAAATTGGGGAGGGGAAAGATTGCTCACTCAAAAACTGCTGTGGGGAGAAGCTCACTACCCCAACAGGTATTCTGTTGTGTCAAGGGCTGCCAGAAGCCTTTTTTTCCAGGGCTCGGGAGTAGCACTAAGTTATGGGAATATTTAGATACACACACACTGTATAATGACATTTTATGGAAAAAAATTAAAAAATTACAGCTGTCAAAACAATATGATACACTTCAAAGAAACAAACTGACACGACATAAGATTGGCAGCCCATAAAGTAGTTTTAAAAAGAAAGAAAGAAAGAAAGAAAGAAAGAAAGAAAGAAAGAAAGAAAATACATAAATAAAAGAAAAGTCATTTTTTAAAACAAACAAACAAACAAACAAAACCCCAACACATCAAGACCGCTGCATTATATACCATATTCAAAACATACCCATCGGACAGGTGAGCTTGTTATTCATTTCTCACAGAATGGATCAGTTCAAAGTAAATTACAAAGTTCATAAATAAAAGTTCAAACATTGCATCATAATGTCCCCTCCCCCAGTATGTGCATGCTACATTATCACCACCCACCTTGCATGCTGATGTCACTTGCCCAAGTAGTGGGCCATGGTGATGGAGCATGCACATGCCAAGGGTGTGATGATGTAGCACGTGCACCCTGCAGAGTGTGTGTACAGCTGCCGCCACACTTTCTCAGAATCGTAGAATCATAGAGTTGGAAGAGACCACAAGGGCCATCAAGTCCAACCCCCTGCCAAGCAGGAAACACCATCAGAGCACTCGTGACATATGGTTGTCAAGCCTCTGCTTAAAGACCTCCAAAGAAGGAGACTCCACCACACTCCTTGGCAGCAAATTCCACTGTCGAACAGCTCTTACTGTCAGGAAGTTCTTCCTAATGTTTAGGTGGAATCTTCTTTCTTGTAGTATGGATCCATTGCTCCGTGTCCGCTTCTCTGGAGCAGCAGAAAACAACCTTTCTCCCTCCTCTATGTGACATCCTTTTATATATTTGAACATGGCTATCATATCACCCCTTAACCTCCTCTTCTCCAGGCTAAACATGCCCAGCTCCCTTAGCTGTTCCTCATAAGGCATCGTTTCCAGGCCTTTGACCATTTTGGTTACCCTCCTCTGGACACGTTCCAGTTTGTCAGTTTGTTGTTGGGGCCCAGCCCCTTCATTCAAATGTTGTGGGAGCCAGGGCACTCCTGACCCCAGGAAGTTGGTATGTACCGTATTGGCCTGAATATAAGCCGCACCCTAATATAAAGGGGGGGGGGAGTAAAAAAGAAAAATTACCCGAATATAAGCCCCTCCCTATCTTGCTGCTCCTGGCTGCATACTGGGCGGTGGGAGCCACCCCTTCCTTGTTCTCTCAGTTCCCGGCCTTGGGGGAGAGGATGGGGGACTACGCATGGGCCGGGCACCGCTTCACCATGCTCCTGGCACTGTTTGCCCCACGCTCCTGGCTGCATACAATAAGGTTGCGAATTAAAATTGCACTTTAACTTTTCGCGGTCAGAATTTGGGGGCAAAATGCAGCTTATGTTCAGGCTAATATCGTATGAGTGGGGAGGGTGCTCTTGTGCACAGGCCTTGCTTCCATAGGCATCTGGTTGGCCACCACCAGAAAAGGATGCTGGACCACATGGAGATATTGGTCATATACATCAGGCTCTTCTTATGTCCTTGGATGAAAGGGAGATTTACCAGTCTGCCCCTATTCACTGAGGGGGGGGGATGAATTTGTGGGTGAGAGGGATTAAAAGTAATGGCCCCAGTTCAAGGTGAGCCAATATAGTCTTCAAATAATTCATTTTAGTGTATTTTTGTTCCTAATCATGGGTGCAAAATTTGGAGAAGTCTGAATTTTGTAGGATGGTTGTATTTTGGTTTGTGCATTGTTTCGCAAAGTGTGAATTAGGTGGCTTCGCTGTTAAATGTCAACTGATAAATGTCACCCACCCCTACTCCCTTGGCAAGCCTGCCATTGACAGGCCAGTGAAGTGATTTATAGGCTTGCAGCTTTAATACCTTCGTTATTAATTGTTCAAAATGAATGCAGTTTTGTTAACTTTTAATTCTTCTTTTTTTTTTCCTTTTAGGATTATCAAATAACCTTGCAAGGCTGAAAGGCAAGAATGTAAATGTAAATTTAAAATAAATGGAATGCACACGACTACAGTGCTTGACATTTAGTGCTGGGCATATTTGACTGCTAACAGCACTCAGCATCCAGAGAGGAAGCCAAGACACTACTGAAAATTTAAACTTATTATTTGGTGATGGTGTAAATAACACTGCACTTTTCAAAATACAAATAAGTAGACTGTTTAATCTAGTGAGTGTAATGAAAGAATGCCAACCTCCATGCCCAAGTTAATTATTTGTAGGTGCTAGGTGTAAGAAATTCCCCCCCCAACCCCACATATTGCATTTCTTAATGGTGTGTGTCTTTCATTAGTACCGCAAATAATAATGAATGCACATTTTCAAGGAAAGAGGGCATAAAAGGGAAAAAATACACATAAGGCTGACCTTTAACGTGACAGTTAAATCTTAGGTAGGTGACAGTTCAACATTTTTAACATTTAGTGTCTTCGCCCACTGGCAATGAAGCCCTGTAAACATCAAACAGTGTGAAATCACATGGTGTGCTGAACAGGGATTTTGCTACCATGTGTTTTGCTATAATGGAAACCACAATAAAGGGCACGAAAGGAACTGAAATCCATCTGGTGGGGAAAAATTAAGAGGAAAGGAGGTCAGGATATTCTAGTACAAAATCCTGAAGGATCCACTGGTGCTGGCTCATTTAATGTAGCCTCTGTATTTATTTTGGGGAGAGAGAGAGAGAGAGAGAGAGAGAGAGAGAGAGAGAGAGAGAGAAAGGAAAGAGAGAGAGAAAGCATAGTAAGCAGATTTATTCCTCCCTCCATTCAACCCTGAAATAATTCTTAACTGTAACTCATTTTATTCCCTGCCCTCTTTTCTTACATATTCAGAGCAGGTAGGGCTAAGCAAAGAACAAAGGCTGCGTAATTTGAACTTTAACATATACTTCACAGGCTGGTGCCTCGGTCAGTCTATGAAGAAAAGCAATTATCGTACTCAAGCTAGCACTAGTAGGAACACCATTATGAAGAAGGGTCAATGACATGCCATTTCAAGGCTGGAGGGAGATTTGGGGTGGCGGGGGGAGAGAAGATCAATTTTGTTAAAAGCACTATCATTTCACCTGCTGTGATTGAAGGATCTTTCACAAGGGAAAACAGAAATGACAACTCGGCACTTGCTACCTATCCCCTTACCTAGGCATGGGGGATCAATTTCCTTCAGTTCTCATTTCAAGGTGAAATTACCTTATTTGCACTTTCAGAAACAGTACACAAACCAAAACTGCCATCCTTTGAAATTTGCACTTTTCTGAATTTCGTAACACGGTTCTCCAGCCAAGTAACAAATACCAAAACATATCTATTCAAGTAGAGTTCCTCCCCCATGCTAAATGAGTGAAAATAGCACACAAAATGTATTTGGGGACACTGCTTTGGACAAATGTGCACATTAGGCAAAATTGCATACAAATGTATATATTCAGAGAAATTCACACTAGAATGTTGATGAATTCCCATGAGCACATTTTTTAAAATGCAAAATGATATGGAAATACGGAGAACTGAACTTAAGATTTTAAAAATAAGAAACTTAGAGGAAATTGACTTGACAGATTTGTGCATCTCTAGCCCCACCCCATACCATTATGTCAAACCATGAACTTATTTTCCCTGGGTGTACAGTGGACTATTTCTTTCTCCCTATGTGCCTTTTGCCATCATCATGCATCCAATCAAATATTTTATCTAAATGTTTTCTTAAGATTTAAGCTGCTTTGATATTTTTAACCTGTCTCCTGTGATAATTTTGTGTTGTTTTTTGTTTGTTTGTTTGTTTGTTTTATATATATTCTGACAATCCCCATCAGTAATAAAGAAGACATATCTGCAGCCTGGCCACAATCATTTGCAGACCTCCTCCATAATGTTCTGCAGCCTCTATTTTCAAAAGTGTCTGCTTCTACTCTAAAACAATTGTGGCTGTCTCGGAACAGGTGAATTGCTTCAGTGAGTGACAAGTTAGTCCTTTTTCTGTGCAACTGGAAGTTGTTCCTTCAATCAAGTGAGAGCTAGTTGGAAATAACTGATTTTATGCTTCGGCAAGTTTGGTCTCGGCTGAATGCAAGATTGCATTATATTAGCACTTGCCATGGGTAACTAGAAGGTCTGGGGTGAATTATGTGATATCTGTGCTTAACCCAGGTCACTGCTGGCTATGAAACACCCATCCCTAATCAGTCCATTTCTGGTTCCTGTCACTTTTCAAATTGTTCATTTATGCATCTGCCCTATCTTGTTTCTACCTCAATCTGCTACTTTATTCTTTTTATCCACATGAAAATTTGTATTGAGACCTACATTTTGAAACACACATTGTTTAAAAACACATATTTCTAGACGTATTCTTTCTCAAAAGACACATTCTAAAACACATTTTGATACATGGGTTGTAAGCTGAGAACTGCATCACAGCAGTAGGAGCAATGCAAAATCTGACAGACATTTATGTTTTAATCCACACATTAGCTAGGGAGGTGCCTATCAAATCCACTACCCACTGGAATTCACAAAGATCAAATCTCTTGAGAATGCCTAGTTGTGATATGGGCAAGAGGAAGGAAAATGCCATTTTCAGGCCAATATGATGTGCAAATAGGCACTGATCTACAGGAATCCCTCTGAGGTTGTGAAATATATCTGACTGCTTACTCTTCTCAGACACTCCTATAAAGTTTGGCATTTTCAACATGTGTTGGAACTTGAAAGATGGTCTGGAGGGCTGATGGGCTGGTTGAACAAAGCACAAAAAAGCAGAGAAGTGACCAAACAGAGCTGTATTCTATTTGTCACTCTTAATCCAGGCATGCAAGGAGGAGGGGATGGAAGGAAATGAAATGTTGAATTATTAAGGCACAGAGTGATTGCTTTTGAATATCCATCCTGTGCTTATTTGCCTCAGGCCCATTTGCCCACACAGAATGGAAAAGATTCCAGTTCCTGGCTAATTATCATCTTCTAACAAGTTCAGTTCTTACACAAAAGATGTGTAAGAAAATTCCCCAGCTGATGGACAGGCAGCTGGGTCAGTTCTCATAGAAACCCATCCCCTGTGGGAAAGTGAGGCTTAAGCTGGTATCAGACGATGCTTGACCTTTGGAACTTGGTGTCAATCTTGGTGGGAAAACAAATATATTCCACTTGCCATTAACGTGCATCCCTCCCATTTGGAAACATGTGAGACAATGAGCTTTTGTATTCGGGAAAGCAAAGTTGTCTCAGAACCTTGCCTCCACTCTTTACATTCATCTTTCTCACCCATACGGCTGAGCCTAAATGCAGGGGGTGTCATTTTCATGAAGATTTTCTGAAGAGTTGAAAAGTGCCCCAGTGTTCCCTCTCCTCCTTATGGTTGTTATTAAAAGAGATTGCCAGTTCAGGAAGCATTGCCCTCACCCTGAATTGGCTTTGGTTGAGACATCACACAGCCAAATCACTTTGGCCAAATAGCAGTTTAAGAGAATTCTATTTACTACATGATCCCTGATTGGCTCAGATCACCCCTGTGGCAACTGCTAGGAAACACTATTTTCATTCTCAAGTGGCTTGTCATCAGATAACCAAATATGATTTGATACAAAGCAACATGAGGTCACTATCCTGCCATTAAAGGGGGGGGGATGGGACAAACAGGTATCAGGGAAACTGTGGCCATGAACAGCTCCCCCCCCCGCCCTACAATTTATGGTTTTTTAAATTGTTGGTTTAGGGAATTCATAGAATCAGAGAATTGTGGAGTTGGCCAATAAAGAAAGGCACTCTTTAACAATGGACTGCTCTATTGCTGCTGTGACTGCTGCCACCACTGATCCTCTCCAGTGTGGTGTAGTGGTTAAGAGCGGTAGGCTTGTAATCTGGTGAACCGGGTTCGCGTCTCCAATCCTCCACATGCAGCTGCTGGGTGACCTTGGGCTAGTCATACTTCTTTGAAGTCTCTCAACCTCACTCACCTCACAGAGTGTTTGTTGTGGGGGAGGAAGGGAAAGGAGATTGTTAGCCGCTTTGAGACTCCTTTGGGTAGTGATAAAGCGGGATATCAAATCTAAACTCTTCTTCTTCTTCATTTTTTTCTCCTGAAGGTGGGGGGGGGGGATGTAGCTTTGACAGACAGCAGTGGGGGGAGGTGGTGGCAGGCCACGACAACTTTGGGGAGTGGCTTCAGTAGGGGGAAGGGGTGGGCAGGGGGTGGTTTTGGTGACAGCGGAGGGTGGCATTTTCTGTTATGTCTCAAGTGGCAAAATGTCCTGGGCTGGCTGTGCTGTTGAATGGAGAATGTGGTGAACCAACATGATGGCAATGTTTTCTAAATTTGGAGCCTACTCCAATAGACTGCTGGATACTTTTTGGAGTCACTGTTTTAAATAATAGACTGTATGAATGGTAGTTTTAACACAGTTCCCAATCTTTTAGTTCTGAATTAATTTTGTTTTACAAATCTGTCACAAACACCTGTAGACTCATAGCATGGTGTTCATCACAAAAGTTCTCTTTAGAAGCAGATACTCTGAAATT
Organism: Podarcis cretensis; assembly: GCF_951804945.1. Taxonomy (NCBI): domain Eukaryota; kingdom Metazoa; phylum Chordata; class Lepidosauria; order Squamata; family Lacertidae; genus Podarcis; species Podarcis cretensis. The sequence goes on along the minus strand of NC_137170.1, from coordinate 67,806,793 downwards.
GCTCGGCAGATTATCAGCCATCTAGGCTACCCTATTTAGTTCATAATTCTTCCCAAGTGGTTAGCTTCACATTACATGATCAAATCATGAGAGCTATAGTCTCTCTCAAAAAACCCAGAACACAGTGAAAATGTTAACTATCACAACTTCCTTGTTTCGTAAAGTGGAAATGTGAACACTGTCTGAAAAGGAACAGTCTTTCACCTCTTGCTACAAAAAGGAAAGCCAGGCATATGGTAAGCTGAAGAAACCAAACCCTGGTGTCCTCATTTCAATCTGCTGATGTGCCCCATTGTCCTCACTTTCATACAACTCTGTGGTTACCTCTCATGTCACCATGACATGGCATGGCCCATGGGGTAACGGTGTGTTGCTGTTCCTGCTTTCATGCAACTTCATAGGACATGGGAATGGAACATGTTGAAGAACAACCTCAAGTGGTCAACCACGAAATGTACTGGCATACAAACCAAGAGCTTTCTGGTTCAAGTTCTGGCTGATCCTGACAGTGCATTAGACTTGCAGAATGTATAGCATGTAATTTATTAATTATTTGGGGTGACCATGCAGGAAAGCCTCCAGAGTTGTAAGAATAATTTCATTATTTCACTATTCAGTTCCATGGTGGAACAATACACTCAGTTAATAAATTAAATTTTGAAATAAAGTGGGGAAATAAGACACTGGAGAAGAAAGAATTTAAGCAATTCAAGTGGTTGCTATGAAAGCAGTGGATTGCACCCCAGACTTCGTACTTGCCTCCAACCCTTCATACTTCACTTACTTTGAATTCTTCTGATGCATTAAAAGAAAATTGGAGAGCGCGAAAACAATCAGAATTTTAGCCAAGCTGAAAATAATAAGAGTAATCTAAATGGAAAGAAGAAGGCAAATACAGCTAAGCATCCGCTTTGCATAGTCAAACAGAGAAAGTGCCAGGCATACTTTGTTTCACTTTAGTTGTAGAGATATGATGCAAACCATTCATTTCCTGGATCAGTATTCCCCGTGGAGGAAAAGAAGGCAATCTTGTAGCCAGGTCTTATGAGATCTCAGTCATGCCTTGTTTTGCAAATGAGTTAACTTCAAGCCCTTCTAAAAAGTCTCTGGCTGTCCATCTCAATCCTTTGGTAGCTCACCTATCAATCTGGCAAAAAGAAAAGCTAATATGTTACTCTATATTGTTGCAGAATAAAATTACAAACCAAGATGATGATGATGATGATGATGATGATGATGTCGCACTGACTTTTAAAAAGCACTTCATGCTTCTCTTCTCTTTTTGCTTTTCACTACTGTGGTCTTTAGTTAAAGAAAGATCTGTTTTGATCATGTTAGTGGTCTTTAGTTAAAGAAAGATCTGTTTTGATCATGTTAGTTTAGCACACCTCAGTATTATAAGTCTGAATTTTCAAAAGAAATACTTGCTGAAGCCAGGCTGATTTCTCTGAAGAGACCAGGATTTAACCAGAATTGTAGTTTTCCAAAGCACCAACGTATATGCACATGCAATGCCTTGGGCATGTCACAAACTTTTCTTTAAGCTCCATTTAAGCCACAAATCCCCTTGCTGTATCGAACTACTATTGAAAGTCCTGTCACTTTTCAAAAGTGGTTCATTATGTGACATGGGCAGAAGCTGCAGTTCAAGAAATGTGAGCCCTAATACCCATAGGAGCACAGAATTAGTTTTGAGATTATTTGACTCCTGGCCAATATGTTCTGTTGAAACAGACATCATGGTTTAATTCCAATAAAGCCCATTAAAGGGACTGGTTAGCTGCAACTTGTTCCATTTATTCCAATGAGACCTGTAGTACGATTTTATACACTTTTACTCAGGAAGTGCCACTATGCTCAAGTGTGTATAGAAATACAGCCTTAAATGCTCTTTCCTTCTTTTCCAGTATGCATAGGAGCACAATTCAAATTGTTGGTGTTGACCTTTAAAGCCCTAAACGGCCTGAGCCCTGTATGTCTGAAGGAGTATCTCCACCACCATTGTCCACACTGAGGTCCAGCTCTGAGGGCCTTCTGGCTGTTCCATCACTGCAACACATGAAGCTACAGGGAACCAAGCAGAGGGCCTTCTTGGTAATGGTGCCTGCCCTGTGGAACACGCTCCCATCAGATGTCAAACAGATAAACAACTATTTGACTTTTAGAAAACATCAGCAAAGTTTTTAAAGGTTGATGTTTTACTGTGTTTTCAATATTTTGCTGGAAGCTGTCCAGAGTGGCTGGGGAAACCCAGTCAGAGGGATGGCATATAAATACAATTATGATAATGATATGTTAGTCTTCCACCTCTGCAGCTGTCACTTTGAAGCAAGGATGGGGAAATGTGTAGCCCTCCAGATGTTCCTCTTCTCCTGTACCCATCAGCCTCAGCCTGCATGACCAATGGGCATGAATGATTTGGAGTTGCAGTTGAAGAAAATCTGGAGGGCTCCATCTCTAAATCAAAGGAAGCTGCTTATTTTCTCAGAACTGATGCTGAGGCCATATGCTGACTTTATCAATAAAGCTCTTGGGATTCCCCAAGATGGAAGTCCAAGTCTTTCATCCAAGGGTAGGAGCCAGGACACCAGGGGACTTCTGAAGACCCTTCAGATTCATCAGCCAATTTGACCTAGTAAAAGACTTTCCTGGCTTTAAATTAAATGGCAATCAGTCAATCCCAGTCTGGGTAGCCCAGGACCTCCATGCACACTGTCCAGGCTTGCACTCCAGGGAGGTCACTTCAGTGAAGCTAACCCAGCACTTTGTCTTCCCCTCTGGAGGTGCACTCCATTGTCTCTCAAGACAAATAGATGCCAACAAGAATCCCTGACTCCAATCAACCAAGACTCTCAGGAAGATATCCGGGGGACACAACATCTAGTCTCTATTAGTACAAGCTTCGTGTGTCCCAGAGAAAAAGAGAAAGTTCTGTCCCTTTCCCTAGTCAGTTAATGCAAATCCTTTGGAAACATTGTCTTGAACCTATATGTGTTCCCAGAACTTTTCCGGGGATAATATTTCAGACAACCCTGGTTCTTAAGAGTTATATGCAAAACCTGTTTGCATTATGAACTTTACAGCATGCAGTAATGTCAGAAAATATCACCAAGCAGCACACCTCTGCAATAAATCAACGAAGGGCAAATGTGCTTTTAAAACCTAGTTATATGTTAGTGCCTTTGACAAAAGAATGTGTTGGCCTTTAGAAAGTGAACGCTTGCAGCTAAAAGACTATTGGGAAAATAATACTGGCAAAAGGAAATGTAAGAGTGGGCTGATACTTAGGAGCATGGGCACAAATTCATCTTATTCACCCCTGCCTAAGCATTACAGTCGTACCAATTCATAGACACCGACTATTAATGAATCATACACAATGCACATTTTTAGTTGTCAATGTTTGAACTCAACAGTATTGAATTTTTTTTGCAAATATATTGAACACAATTGAAATACTTGGATCATTGTGTTTCAATGAGCCACTTCCTCACACACACACAAGAGCAACAGTGATGACAGCTGGAAAGCAGGACAAAATCCACTGTGTACGGAAGTAATACTTAAAATTTCAAGTGCCACCTTAGATAAAGTGGACTGCATAATACATATTTTTCCTGCTATGCACTTCTTTCCTTCAGTGCAGGGGCGGGCAAGCACAGGTCTCTGGACTGGATCTAGGCTAAATCTTCTTCATAGCCCTATGTCCTCCTCACATCCCCTAGTCCACTGAATTTCCATTCTGGGTGGGAATGAAGTCTCTTTCTTCCCACCCAGTGTGAAATCCACATGAGCTGCCCAACTTTTTAAATAAGATTAGACCAATAACAGAGGTTAAGGTGATAAATGGATACTAGCCATGTTCTACCTCCCCTGTCAGAGGTAGTATGGCTCCGAATACCAGCTACTTGGAGCCACAAGTGAGGAATTGCACTCCTGTCCTGCTTTTGGATTTCCTGTAGACAATTGGTTAGCCACTGTGAGAACAGGATGCTGAATTAGATGAGCCTTTGGCCTCATCCGGCAACGTTCTTCATATGTTCTTAACTGTGGATAGAGTGAGTTGTGGTTCCTTAAGCAACTGGTTGAATTTCCATGCTGCGACAGGAGACAAAGGCCTCTCTGTCTGGCAACTCTCTTGGCTTCCATTTTATGTGGAGAGGAAGAGAAACCTCTTTCTTCCTGCCAAGCAGGAGAAAGAAGGGATCAAAAGAAGGTAGTAGAGCGACTCCACCTACTGTACTTCTGGCTGTGACCACATCTTTACCACATATTTTGAGCTTTATCACATGCACACCACCAACTGTAGTCCTATTCACCACCAGTATGTGACCCTGCCTTGACATAAAAATGGTTCCCCACTCTTGCTTAAATGCACCACTGTTTTTCCTCAGTGAACTCATACACCCATTGGATGAGATGAGTAGCAATCTCTGGGGTTGTTGTTGTTGTTGTTGTTTTTAAAAAAGGTACTAAATTCATTTTATGTATGCATCAAAATTGCATTTCTACTCATATTCCCTTCCTTTCTCATAGACCCTTAGTGTCTTTTACTGGAAATTTAGATTGGAATACAAAATTGTTGCAGCGGAATATGGTTGACATTGAATTTTGGCCACATTTAGGATGTTTGCCAAAATTTGGGATGTTTGCTAGATCAGGCTATGTGACAAAAACTTGGTGGAGCCTCAATGCATGAACTACCTCAGCTAAATCTGGAACTGGTTTAGGGAACTATTGTTTGTTTCGTATGAGGCGGGATCTGTTTGAGAGACTCTCCTTTCACATGATGTTGGTCCATGCACACTCTGATGGTCACAGCTGGTTTACAGCACCAGCCATAATAGCTACTTGGAAATTTAACTCTCCCCTCAACCAAGACCAAAAACACAACACCCAGACCTCTCCTGTAACTCTCCATTCCACTCCTGTTCCTTCCATGTTCCCTTTTCCCATCCTTTCTGTTTCATCCTTTTTTGCCCTTGCCCCCTTTCTACCTCTTTTATTCTTTTATTCTTTTATTTCTCACTTCTCTTTTCTCTATTCTTTACATCATACTACTGCTCTTCTAGCCTTGACCTGCCATTTCTTTTAACCCCCTGAGGCCTAAGTGAACACAATGTGCTTCTACAGTATTTAAAGTGAACTCTCCCATATTTCTTTCTTCACACTTACAATGGTTTATAAAGTGTACATCATGAATAATAGTTTAAAGTTGCTTGCTGTAAAAGCAGGGCATTGCTTGTGTTGACAGAGCACTGTTTGCAGGATGGAAACCTGCTTTAGAGATGCCTTCTTAATTAAACAGTCCTGCAAGGATCTGCTTGTGAAACCCAAGCATATCTGTGGATTGCTTCAGAGTAACTGTTCAGAAAGGGCTGTCAGCCATAATGATTGTGTCAGAAAATACAATCCAACCTCTCCATTTACATCTTGCTATCTAAAGCCTTTATCCTCAGTATAGCTGTCCCTGTAAACCTCTCCAGGTTATTGACATTTTTATTAAAAAAATGTTCTTCACTCAGCACTGTGTAAGCCACAGCTCAATCATGAGATACAATATTGGGCTGGGTGGTTTCAAGACAAAACTCCTGATGAACCTGAGAGTTTATTGGCCATGTATAACATGCTGGCAGCCCAGTGCTGAAATTTCTCATCAGAATGTAGAGTAAAAACTTAAGGGGCAAATGCAGCAAACCATTAGTAAGCACAGCTCAAAGGCTTGGAGTTGTCAGAGATAGAGAATGCCGAATCCAATTCACAGTGCTCTTTCCATACAACTTCTCATCTTTAAACCAATGAAAGAGGGCCAGAGGGTTGAAGCCTGGTGCACTGTTAGTCAGCTGATATATTGTGAGCTGAATCTGGCCCATGAAGAAATTTTACTTTACCCCCAGGAAGCCCTCTCAAAATTGAATCACAATACTCAAAGGGAAAGTGTTGCAATCAAATTGCAAGAACGCTTTGCCATCTGATACTGTGTGTGACATAAGTAATGTGAAAATAATATGCAGTCTCATTGACTGAGCATGTGTGTTCCTTAACTGTGGAAGGCTTATCACCCTCTGGGAGAAACTTGATAAAGAAGCCTGACTAACACCTGGCCAAGGGAGAGCGTCCAGTCTCTTGAAGAGGAAAGGGTTATTGCAAAGTAGGGTGAATATCCTCATCAAATTACCCAGATCAGAACAAAAATGGGCTGGAGGTGAAACTAACAGACCCAGTGTGATTTCTTCCCAATAGCACAAGATTACCATTACCCACCCACCCTGTGAAATTTATTTATCTTTAGAACATTATTTACAAAGTGGTCCATGACACACCTCGCCACCCTATATTTGTTGTTTAGTCGTTTAGTCATGTCCGACTCTTCGTGACCCCATGGACCAGAGCACGCCAGGCACTCCTGTCTTCCACTGCCTCCCGCAGTTTGGTCAAACTCATGTTCGTAGCTTCGAGAACACTGTCCAACCATCTCGTTCTCTGTCGTCCCCTTCTCCTTGTGCCCTCCATCTTTCCCAACATCAGGGTCTTTTCCAGGGAATCTTCTCTTCTCATGAGGTGGCCAAAGTATTAGAGCCTCAGCTTCCAGTGAGCACTCAGGGCTGATTTCCTTTAGAATGGATAGGTTTGATCTTCTTGCAGTCCATGGGACTCTCAAGAGTCTCCTCCAGCACCCTATATTAATAACCATATATTAGTCACAGTAGTCAAGCAGTAATAGCCAGGAACACCGATAAACAGATACATTTTGGGGGGGGGGTCAGCAGAAATACCTCATAATTGGTGGCTGCCTGATTTCAGAACGTAGGTGCCACAACAGAGAAAGCTCTCCTTTGCACCACCACCAGTTGAGCATCCATAAGCTGTGGTATGGCAACAAGGGCCTGCCTCTCAGATTGCAGAGACCAGGATATCCTAAATAGAACAGATGGTCTATTAAGTGACAAGCAACTAGCAAGCAGCTAGAAATGGTTGTAAAGGAAAAAGAAAGCCAGAAAGAGAAAGAAAGAATGATAGATACCCTTTGTAGAACTAAATGTTGGATGAACCATGCTCTGGAAAGATTCGTGGACATGTGATCTAATATGAGTATGATTCATTTTATGTAGAGCAGGGAAGGTTGCTGAAAATCTTCCCTCATCCCTACATCTTTATATATGACACCCACTGTATATACAACAGTGCAGGAACACAATAAAGAACTTCAGAAGTGGAAAAAAGTTTCCAGGCAGGCTCATAGGTGGGGAGGCAATACACAAAATATTCTGGTTCCAGACTATTTAGGCCAAAATATTGGACTGAGATTTGAAACTAATTGGTAATCAGTGAACATTTGGTGTGATATTATCTGATCTACCAACTCTGATCAGAGCCATAGAAAAGTTTTGTTTTTCATTTATCACGCTTTCTCAAACCACATATTTAATTGCCCCTCGTCATCTATGTTATGACCTTTGTATCACACTGGACTGTGGTATGTTGTAGTACCAGACTGTAAAGAACACGTTTTTTGCCAAGAGAATGCTGTTAATCAGCACCATTTCTGCCAGCAGCCACCGTAAGCTCCCTTTCTAGAAAAAATCAGTTATCTGCACTGATAATATAATGGCTATCTCATTACCTCCAGACATCTGCTTGGAAGAAAGTCCTGTTGATTTCAGCTATGCTAACCTAATGAAAAACACGTCTTTGGTGTAAGTCGTAGTATGCCCAGAGTGGCTGAGGCAACCCAGTCAGATGGATGGGATACAAATAATAAATTATTTTAAATTATTAATCTGCACACTTCTCATTGAGCAGATCAAGGGTGATCAAGCCTGGGAACTAATCCTATTTTCCCAGTCACCCCTTCCAAATATTTTGACAACTGCAATCGAAACATTCATATGCCCTCCATAGCCAACACAATATGTGCACATAATGTATATGTACTAAGGTGCTCAATGCCTTGAGATAAGTTGCCCTCAGCGCTTTTGCTGCTTAGTGTAGGGACTAACAGACAACCAACCAAAGTGAACCCTGTGAGCCTTTAAGGTCGCAGAGAAACTTATACTGAAAGGCTGGAAAGAACAATACCCAATACCTACTACTCGGGGATCTAACGATCCCACCGCCTTTCTCCACTTGACATATAACTTGGGAAAGCATGAGACTCTTAATCTCAGGGTCATGAGTTTGAGCCCCACATTGGCCAAAAGATTCCTGTATTGCATGGAGTTGGGTCCCTTCCAACTCTATGATTCTATGGTTCTAACTATCCATCTTGTATATAGGACTTGCCTATATACAGTGGTACCTCAGATTAAGTACTTAATTCGTTCTAGAGGTCCGTTCTTAACCTGAAACTGTTCTTAACCTGAAGCACCACTTTAGCTAATGGGGCCTCCAGCTGCCACTGCACCGCCACTGAACAATTTCTGTTCTCATCCTGAAGCAAAGTTCTTAACCCGAGGTACTATTTCTGGGTTATCGGAGTCTGTAACCTGAAGCATGTGTAACCTGAAGCGTATATAATCCGAGGTACCACTGTAAATTATATATTTCCTTTAGGATTGAATAATTTCTTTTTTGTTAATTTCATCTGATGATGTTTCTTTCTTTTTCTTGCTCATATTTCCCACAATACTTTTTAGAATAATGCTTTTGCTGCTGTAGTTTAACCTGTCAAAATGCCTTTTAAAATAGTGTGTCCTTGCTGATTTTTCCTAACGTAACTGGAGAGTTACATGTTTGCTCTGCTTGTTCGTTTTCTCCCAAGTTCTCTTTCAAGTTCTCATTGCAATGGGAACAGGGAGCTCCCTGCTTATATCTCCCCATTTGTGGAGCTGTACGAGGGTAGACAGGCCATACTGACTCATCAAAAGCTTTGACACCCTCAAGGAATTGCCAGAGGAGCCCAAGCCTGTCATTTTTCACTTACTCTCGTTTTTATGGGATCAACATAGCAACCCCACCCTGACCCAAACTCATTAACATTTTGAATACTCTGCTGCCACTAAATGGAAACTAAATGTAGAAGTAGCAAAGGAGTGAATAAGTTCTTCTATAAATCTGGCCTAATAAGAAAACCTGACACATTAGGTCTTGGCTGTTTTAATGGCTAGTTCAATGGAGTACAACTTCATTAGACATAGAAAATATACTTGCAGGCTGTTAAGTGGAGAAGTGCATTTGAAATGAACGTACTGCAATGTAGCTTTGCATATTAAAACTGAAGAAGAAGCTATGGTGGTTTAATAAAGGTAAAAAGGAGCACAGACTCGTATCTTTGCCATCTGTTTTGAAGTTTAAGCCTATGATTTACTAAGGCTGCAGTTGCATACACACTTACCTGAGACTGTGCTCCATGAAATCAATAAGACTAGTAGAGATGTAGAGCAGAAGCCACCAAATCAATTCTATCTATCTAGCGTATCTATTTTGGAAATCTGTGTATCTGTCTGTTCTACGTGCACTTGGACAGCTCTTAAGATACAGTCAAACCTTGGTTCTGGAACGCCTCCATTTTGGAACGTTTTGGTTCCCGAACACTGAAAACCCAGAAGTAACTGCTCTGGTTTTCATATGATTTTCAGAAACTGAATGGTTTCCAAGCCACATTTTTCATTTTTTCCCATTGACTTTGCAGCCAGCCCATTGATCCTCAGTTTCTGAACTTTTCAGAAGCTGAACAGTCTTCCGGAACATATTAAGTTCAAAATCCAAGGTTCCACTGTATCATAATGAAACTTTGCATGGTGGTTCCTGAGATGAACGAACAAGTTTTCATCTATGTTTGGCTACAGTCGGATGCCATTTTGAATCAAGATTGTGGAATGAACTTTTCAAACTGGACTGATTTTTTGTTTTGTTTCTTGGAATTGTGGAGCAACGTCAGATCCAAGTTCACTAGTAAGTATATAATGCACTTTGTAAAAACTGCTATGCTACTGAGACTAAGTCAGCCAGTTAAGTATTGCCACAAAAGTGGGGGTGAGGGAAGAAGAAGGATTTGCATCACCAAAAAGGAAGCTAAAGAAGACACCAATTTCCATAAAACTTTTGTATGGTAATACAAATAGGCACAAATTTAGGAATAATTACTGCAAGAGCTGGAAAAAAAACCCTTGCCTGAAATTCTGAAGAGCTGCTACCAGTCAGTGTACTAAATCCAGCCCGTGGATGGTCCAGGAATCAGCATGAGTAGAATGTGTCCTTTTATTTAAAATGCATCTCTGGGTTATTTGTGGGGCATAGGAATTCATTCATCCCCCCCCCAAAAAAAAATAACCCCCACAAGGTCTGAGGAACAGTGGACCGGCCCCCTGCTGAAAAAAGCTTGCTGACCCCTGGTGTAGACCAAGGGTGGATAACCAGTAGGCCTACAGATGATACTGGGCACTGACCCCTATCATCTCTGGCCATCATGGCCAATGATAAGGGATGATGGGAGTCATCTGGATGGCCACAGATTCCCAACCCCTGGTGCAGGCAATATGGATGGGCAAATGTCTGTATTCAGCGTAAGGCACCTTCCTACATTCCGTTACACTCAGTCCTTCCGAAGCCATTGCAGGGTGACATGTCTCTGCTGAAGATTTGCTCTAAGAAAGCAGAACAAGGGCACAACTGAAGAGGAGCCACAGCGAGGCAGATTAATGTCACCAATAACTGAGCACACATATTTCAGCTGTGCATGTTTTGTAAAAAAGAAGAAGAAGAAGTAGGTATTGTAGATTGTGCTGAGAGCAAGAGCAGATGAGCTGGGAGTACAGACTGTAGGTTCAGCATAAAGTGAGGCTGCCAGCAATTGAGGCTGTTAGTTTACACAAAGAAAGGAATTTTGCCAACTCTGCATCTTTTTGTTACGCACCCTTACATGCCATTTGCTGACTCTCTCATTTTCAGCATATGTCCTAATGAGATGATACCATGTGGTTAAAAGGAGAGCAAGAATGAAAGCCATATAATTCACAGAAGTATAATCATTCATAACACAGCTCCCTCCCTCTTTTTTTGTATCTGTTTTGTGAAGCAGTGCTGTATGCACTTTATTATCTCTACCCCACCCTCTCCTGAGAATGCACCACTATAAACTGGCAAGCCTTAAAATCAAGAAAATATTGCGATGTATTTACGGAATGAAGCCGTGGAACACCTGGCACTTACATAAACCTGGCCACCGAGATTATCAAGGTTGCAGACTAACTAGGAGAGGAATCCACGCAGGTGGAATAAATGGGGCCAGTTGCCAGTTTTGCTATGTGGTAACAGGATATATGGCTCTAACTAAGACAAAAGTAATATTTCAAAAGATTTAAAGGAATGGGGTGTTCAAAGCCAGGCTGAGAGGCCAAATCTTGCTGGCAGTAATCTGTGAACCATAGTTAGTGTGGTATAGTGGTCAAAATGTTGAACTATGTTGAAATCTCGATTTCAGCCATGAAGCTCACAGGGTGGCCTTGGGCCAGCTACTGTCTCTCAGCCTAACCTACCTCACAGAGTTGTTGTGAAGCTAAAATATTAATGGGGGAAACAGTCCACAGCACTTCGGTGAAAGATGGGATAGACAGGGGTGGAGGATGGGGATGTGATGGGGGCAGGTCATCCGGGGTGTCACCACTGAAGGGGGCATGACAAAACGCCGGGTGGCACTCACTAAGGGGCCTGCAGCATGCCCAAGCCACGTGTCTCTCCTGGGAGTGACGTGGTAGCTTGGGCACCTGCAGGTTCCTTGGTGCCCCAAACAGTCCGCCCACCACCTCCCCGTCAGCTGTAGGGCGGCTGAGTGGGAGGAGCCAGGCAGAATCCTCAAATAATAGTGTAGATGGACAGCAATATGCCTTGTGATCAGCTTGCAGAACTAGTAGCTTATGACTGCAGACTCAGATGGGGACACTGGTGCAAAGAATAGGCCATGGGTGCTGTAACAAACTGCTGTCATCTCACAGGAGTGGCAAGAGAGCATTAAAAAGTGCCTGAAGAGGGGCAGTCAATGAACTGTGTGCCAGCTTCCAGGCATAATTCAATATGCCAGCTTCAGTGGTTCAGAACCTAGCTACCTTAAGAGTCACCTCCCTTCCATTCTTTGCAACGGGGCCATCTATAACCAGTGGTGGCATGTTTGATTGCAGCCCCATAGTCCAGTGCACTTCGATAGAATGGGAGATTTACTGCATGCGCTCAGTGTTTTGCCCTCACTACCCCCACCGGCTATCTTTTCAAACAGGCAGAAGAACTGCTTCTCCTGTGAAAACCGTGAGCCATTCGATATAAGGTCTACTTTTAATTAATCTATGCAATTTTGCAATACATCCAGGTGTTGGAAATACGAGCCATGCCAGAAGATCAATCACTTCATATTTCACAGGGGTGTTTCCTGCAACATTTTTATTGTCTCTGTCACAAAGAAAGAGAACAGACTTCCCCAAGCCTGAACTCTCCCTCCTCAATTAGGCATCAATCACGGGAGAAAATAGATGATATATAAGCTTGGAAGGCTATTTCCTTTTCTGCGAATTGAAGCACAACCTGCCTTCTTAAGGTGGGAAATAAGAATATAAGAAGAATATACATCAGAGCATAGGCTCATAATCTAGTCTAGCGTCCTGTTCTCACAGTGGCCAAGCAGATGCTCACCAGAATCCTACATAAACGCAACAGCACTTGTGACCCCCAGCATCTGGGATTCAGAGATAAATTCCAATGTGTTCCATGGTAGTAAAATGTTCAATGGACACAAAAAAAAATCTCAATATATTAACATTTGCTGGGGTGACAACAATAGAACACCCCAGTGTGGGGAGCAGGGGACATAGAATCCTCTTGAGCTCTCTTTGGTTTTTTTTAAAGGAAACATCTCTCTGGACACTTCAACCTGCATAACTAAGTCATTTTTTGTTGGCTGGAGAATGTTACCCCAACACAGTGCATTGGCTGGGACAAAAAAGCACCCTATATAGTGTCTGGTGTGATGGGTCAGAGCCACCCAACCACTACAGGTGTCACTGCAACTTACCTAGATGGCACTAGGCTGAGGCAGGGCAGTAGTGAGGTTGGAGCTGCATGGCTACACCAGCAGGAGTGGTGGAAAAGGTTTGCAAAGTATAATACAGGAAGCGATAGGTTTTGGGATCTGCCAGTGGGGAGGGGCTGCATGGCAGAACTGGACTCCCAGCACCAATATTGCTGCTGTGCATCACAAGGGTGAGAGGCAGGTCAGGGAGGTGGCAAGGTCAGGGTAGTTTGGGCACACAGGTGGAAGTGCCATATCAGCTCTGCAAGTGCACCCAAAGTACCAGGGGTGCCAACTTGAATAAAATATTGCAGCGGCCCAGGTAAGCACAGCCCTGCATAAACAATCACATGGCTTGGTGCACACACACCATTTGAATGGCAGTGCCCATCAACTTTGGGGGACAGCCCCCTCAAATATTTTATGACCCCTAGAATTTGGCTCCTATACAAAGTACCCTGAACTTGGTGCCACCCACCCCACTGTCATTGTACTGGTACACAGCAGTGGCACAGCTACAGGGAGGCCTCCCCACTGGCCACTCTTGATAGATTTTAGGCCATAGAACATCCCATCCTTCCCTAAAGGTTCATGTCTCTTGTACACACATTTATCCCATTCCTATACACGCTTACTGGGGAGAAAGCCCTATTGAACTCAAAGAAACTTACATGCATAGGCTTCTACTGTGTACTGCCATTCTGTATGTGGAACATAGTGGAAGACGCCATACTTTGCCGTCAGAAAGACCCAGGTTCAATCTCTAGCGGTTCCAGTTAAAAGTATTTGCGGTAGTAGATGTTGGGGAAAACTCTCCCCAGGACCCTAGAGAGCTAACACCAATCAGAGTAGACCAATAGTCTGGGGCTGATGGGAGTTGTGGTCCAAAAATTCTGGAGGGTATTGGGTTGGGAAAGATTGGAGGAGACAATGGACATATGCCTGCTATAAAGTAGCTACCTATGCAGCCTACCACACACAGTGCTTCACTCTAGGCCACTGGTGCCTAGATGGCAATCCTTTCACCATGGATGTCACCAGCCAGATATACCAGATCATCATATGCTACCATTAGGAAAAGCAAGTTCTTTATGTAAAGAAGTGTAACTTGTCAATCTCTTTGTGGATATCTGGTTAAACAAGAAATCTGTCAACCATCAAATATGAGTGGAATTCACGTTCTTTTGAAATATATAAATGAAGAGCGCTGTTGTGAAACTCTTGGCCTGCTGTCAAAATCTTTGTAATGTACACAAGAAAAGCTTCACATCACATATTTCATCTTGGATATATGCCTTCAGCAGCTACTAAACTGTGAGACACGGAATTACTTATTTTGCTTTAATCAGTGGATACAATGGTTGAGGGGTAGGAGACTGGATTAAAGCATTGTCTATGTTTGAACCACACTCAGATCTACAGATGAGGGGTGGTATATTAAAATAATAATAATAATAATAATAATAATAATAATAATAATAATAATAATATCAAGTTGCTGAATAACTACTTCCACCATCCCTGGCAATATTTGCTGACTTGAAGAGAGGTGTAGTTCACCAATAGCCAAGAGCACCAACTTGAATAAAATATTGGGGGGGGGGGCAGATGAAGCACGCCATGATGCAAGGGGGCTGGGAGGAACCAGGGAGCAGAGCCAAGTGTGGTGGCAGCTGGGAGGACTCTGGGTTCCTCTGTCCTTTTATATGAAGCCATCTCTCTTTCCACCATCGCCCACAGCCCCTTTCGCCTTACCCACCAGTGACAGAGAGGGAGAGAGGCACCCTCCATTCACCCACAGGACTCAGCAGGTTTGGTGCAGCCAAAGTCCACTTACCCACACAGAAAGCATATATAAGCAAGCAATACACCAGTGCTTTTCTTGCAAACTTGCCCTCTAAATTGTTCAATCATGGCAAAGGCTCCTGTTTCCAAAAGGAAGTGATGGGGAGGCCTGATCTCTCTACCATTTTAAATTGTTCCCTGAGACATGGAGGGGATTGGAAAGGGGGGGGGAAGATAATGATAGTTTCAAACCCTTCCCAATACTCATGCAACCCCCCCCCACACACACACACACCAATGCAGAACACTGCAGCTACTTTGCTTCTCACTGGGCTGCTGTTCATACAAGGCAAGTGATGGGGTGACAGGCGCACAGTGGAGGAGACAAATGGGTTTGAGCACCCTTTCCACCAGCCACCTCTCTGCCCTGACTCCAGAATGGACCACAGACACTCACACACTCCCTCCACTTCGCCAAGGAGGACCCCTTTTGCTCTCGCATTGTTTTACCCATAGAATCCTAGGAATGGAGCTTCAGTTCCCAGAGCCCTTAACAAGCTATAGTTCCTATGATTCTTTGGGGGAAAGCATGTGCTTTCAGTGTATGGCATCAATGGGACCATAATCTGCAAATAGGAGACGATGACCAGAGCTGCTTGTAGTCATCCCATATGACTATTTAGAATCAATCAGTTTGCCCAACATTAGACATTGAAGCCACTTTGGGTAGAATTTGGGGGGGGTAGTAATGGGTGGTATCCAACAAACTAGGTCTACTAGTGCGAGGGGACTTCCTCTCCTTCTCTTCTTGCTGCACACCTCCCCCAATTTCACTTGGGAGCTCCTCAACCTCCCAGAGCAGATTTGGGAAGGGTGTGGGGGGCACCCAGAGAGACAGGAGGGAGGGCAAGTTCTGTTGCCCAAGCACAGATGCTAGCACAAGCAGATCTCCTGCACTGGATACCACCCAAGGTATGTTGTTGTTGAATGAAAAAAACATCTGCTAAGAGTTTGATTACAATGTAAACCGTAAATAAAAAATGTAAATTGTGAATGATAAGGAAAAACCGGCGGGGAAGAGATTGCCAAACCTGAGGGACAGAAGTGGCTCCAAATAATTGTATGACTGTTTGTTATTTGTATAGAGCTGTATCCAACTGTGTCCTTCTTCCACTAATGGAAGGCTCTTTAACCAAACAGTCTTCCATGAGCTAAAAATGGGGGTTGTGAGAAAGATATTTTTGAAGCTCTCCCTTTTCTCCTGTATTTCCCCAAGCCATCTAAGTACACAGAGCTCCAATGGTATCCCAATCCTCTGCAACAGATTTGTGTCTTTTTGTTCACAGTAGGGTTGCAGGGGGACTCAGCAAAAACATTTTCAACCCATTTCCACTAATGGAAGCCCCTGCTGGAAGTCTTCTATCTGTGGATGGGAACAATTGGCCACAACCCCAATCTATTTCTCTATCTGACACCTCATAACCAAGGTTCACTGGGCAGCTAAAAATGAAAAGCTATCAAAAAAATCACAAATCCAGTAAATTGTGAACAAATAGCCACATAGAAATCCACAAAACCAGTCATGTCAAAACATATCAGAGCAGATTTCATACAATCTCCACCACTGTCTAATAATATAAGGCAGAGAGTCATAAAACATCCACATGGCACTAAAATACCCTCTAAAACCACAGATAATATAGATGTAGATATAGTTGGCATCCATCAGTCTCGAGAGGCAATGGAGTGTGCTTCTGGTGGTGAAGTCAAATTGCTGCATTAGCAGCACTGAAGTGACCTCCTGGTCCGTGTGGATGGAGGTCCTGGGCTACATTGAGCCAAGAGATGGACCAGGAGACAATGAAAATGATAAAACACTAATGTGACACGTTTGTAACGACAGTGTTGTAATATGTTACACATTTTCTTTTCACAATCTAGCATGGGTTCTTCAGCCATCAAAATCAATGTGTTACTCAATTAGATATAAGCCATGCTGAGTTCAATAGAACTTTCTGCCAGGTAGGCATGTACAAGATTGCAGCCAACGTGAACCTGGCTTTGTGCTAGGATTGCCACCTTTGGTCAGGCAAAATAAATGACAGGTCGGGCAAAATACGGAACAGGTTGGGAGGAGAATTGGAGGGCTAAAATGGCTTTACCTGATACAGAAATGACTTCAAAGAAATCCATTACAATGGCACATGGTGTTTACAGTGGTTTATTCGATGGGAAAAAACAGTCACATGCAAACCCCCTGCCACTCTCCAAGAGTGACACACCACATGCCCTCTGCCTGTGCAAAAACCCTCTCTCCCACACTGCACCAGGCCCCTGCAAACCCTCTCTCTCACTCTCTGACTCACCCCCTGCCCACTCAAAACCCGAGACTTCACTGTAGCATTCCCAGACACTGCAAACCCCCCCCCCTCTGGCTCTCTCTTTAAACTCTCTCTTTCAAACTCCCAGCCCCGCCCTGCCCTCTGCTTGTGTCCTGCAATGACTCTCACTCCCCTGCTCAGCTCTCCTCCTCATGGACCCAACGCTCTGCCTGCACAAACTCCCACTCAGGCTCTCGCTTGCTCTCCTCCCACCAGACCTGTGTTTTTCTAGGGATGGGCAGTAACCCTCCTTTGTGTTCATTTGTGGCCCCCTTGGAACAAGTCAAATTGGCTGAATGGTTTTGCTTCATCTTTAGAATCAATCATATTTTGGAGTTCTTCCTTAAGGTAGTTGTATAGCTCTTTTGTTGTCAACAATTTTGTTTGCTTTGAATGTGCCTCTTTAGCCTCTAAAAGTACATTTTGGAAAGAAAGGGTGATCTCCTAGCTTTAACAAGGTGAATGTTCTTCTCTGCTCTGCCAGTGGTCCCCTAGTCTGCAAGCAGAATAATTTGTTATAAGGAAGAGGACACAGAGTTCTCTCTTTCCCACTGTGAGGTATCTGGGTGGTAGAGTTTCTTTTTAAAAAGTGGCGATAGTTAAATCAAGCCTTTACATTCCCAATTTTTTTGAAAACCAGCATGAAGCATGTAAAGATAACAGAAGAGTAGTGAACCCCGAAGCACTTATTAACCGTGCGAACCTCCCGTACTGTTTTATCCTTAAAATATTAAGTCATCATATTTTTTTTAAAAAAACAACCCAGAACACTTAGAATGGCTACAGCCCTGTGAGAGCAGTGCAACCAATTGATTCAGCTAAACTGAACAAAAGAGAACGCCATCTCACTAGTTAAAAGTTTATAAAGCCAATAGCTGCTTGTAACTGTGATGAAATGCTAATGTCCACAGTCATCAGCCCCCTAGCCAGCCCTAGACTGTGAACATCTAAATTGGGATCCATGCCAATGAAAGAGACAGCCTTTATTTCCACAATGCATTTTTTTCTTTGTCCCGTAACAATGGCAATACCATGCTATGATTATTCTACAAACCTACACAGTGGAAATTTGAATATGGGCAGCTAAGGATGGCTGCTCTGAAAGATCTATGGTGGATAGTAACTACAGGAACTCCCCTGCCTTATGACAGCTGTGTTGAGTTTAGCTGTTACTTTGGGAGAGCCAAGTGTCAATGTTAAAAAGAGTTGCGATAGAATTTAAGAGTCTCGGGTTAGAATCCCTACTCAGTCATGCAGCTCCCTGAGTGGCCAAGGGCAAACCAGTATCTCACAGTCAGCCTGTGTCTCAGTGTTGTTGCAAGGATAAAACGCGGTCAGGAAGATACAATGCAATTGCCCAGCTCCATTTGGGATTCAAAGGGAAAGCTGTGTACCTGTTCAGCTGTCTGGTTTTTGTTTGTTTTTTGAAGGGGGGTTATTAATTACTAGGAGCATTGCCTATTAAGAACTGTGGACAATTATAGCTCATCACACCAGGTCCCTACCTCCCATTTTCCTTGCTCATTAGAATGTGCTGCAAAGTTAATGGGTAAAGATATGGCACACCCTCAGTGCTGTTGGCTCATTGTCTTGGTTCTGAGAAGTATCCTGCAAGCTTTGCTATGTCAGAGGCCAGGGGAGAAGAATCATTTCTTTCTCAAGTGGGCTCTGAACCTTTCCACTCAACTATGTTGCAGTCTTATGCTGAGCAACAGAGAGCAAGCTCAAAGGAGTTGGAGGCCAGCCAAACAACAGAGTCTCAGAGGTGCACTTGCCTATAGTCAGAGTCTGTATCCAAAGTCAGATCCACTCCTGGGGTTGGGCAAACAGAAATTCATGTGCTCAGACGGTCCAGTGGTCAGAGAATCCAGTTACCCAAGGTCAAGAGGAGCAAGAAGCAGCAAGGTCAGGCCAGGAATGATAAGCGTTGTTTCCAGCATCTGGCTGAGGCAGGAAGCCCTGCTAAAGAAGGCTGAAGCCAGCTGGTTCTCATCAGCACCTTCTCCTCTGAGTCCTTGAAGGCTGATGGGATCTGTGGCTAAGGTTACATGTTCCTCCTTCTTGCTATAGACAAAGAACACCCTCCCCTTTTGCTGCTTTTAATGCAATCTTAGTATTAACAGAGTTGAAATAAAGAAAATTTGAACATGCTCCTTCTAATATTAGCCAAAGTCTGACAGATCTATTGTGCGACTTTCTTCATGTGAAGGCACGTAATGAAAGAGCTACAGGGCAATATTTTCTAATTAGTGCTTCATAGTGTCCAGACACATGATATAGCACTTGTTTTTTGGTGTCAGCCTTTTTATGAGGATGGGAAGAAGGATCGAGCTTTAACAGCCAGCCAGGTTACATCTAAATTGCTCGTTAGTGCTTTGCATTCATTGATCATACTAATGTTTCCTCAGCCTTGGAACCTAAATGTACTTTAGTGCTGGAATTCATCTTTGCCACTTCAGGGAAAGCATTTTTCTAGGGCAAGTACAGCAGGCATGGTGCTTATCTGCTCTACTGTAAAGTTGCATGTTCACCTAAATTGTGTAACTTGGAGCATTGCCGGGAGCCTTTCCCCGCTCCCCAGTGTGGGGTATTGCCCTGCATGAATTGCCATGATGTAACCATTCCTATCCATTCTATCCATTTGTATCCATTCTTAAGGAAATCAGCCCTGAGTGCTCACTGGAAGGACAGAACCTGAAGCTGAGGCTCCAATACTTTGGCCACCTCATGAGAAGACTCCCTGGAAAAGACCCTGATGTTGGGAAAGATTGAGGGCACAAGGAGAAGGGGACGACAGAGGACGAGATGGTTGGACAGCGTTCTCGAAGCTACAAACATGAGTTTGACCAAACTGTGGGAGGCAGTGGAAGACAGGAGTGCCTGGCGTGCTCTGGTCCATGGGGTCACGAAGCGTCAGACATGACTAAACTACTAAACAACAACAACCATTCTTATTTCACTTTGTTTTTTGGAATTTGAAGCATCCTGTAAGATCAGAATGGTTTGTCAATTCCCTCCAACAGTAGTTGCTCCAATCTCTGCAACAGCATCCTCCATCATAACAGAGTCAGTTTCGACAATCAGCAATTTATTTGTGCCACCCACAACCCCAACCCCACCCAAACATCACATCTTTTTGCCAAAATTATCTCCAGCAACCATAAGATCTGAGGGTCAAACATGAGACAATTTATTAAATGTGTGTGTCGGTGGAGGAGGAATTGGGATTGGGATCATGGAGAAGAAACGCTTTCACCCCCTCTTACCAGTCGCAACAAAAAATTCTCCAGGAAGCTTCAAACTTTTTCAGAAAAGAAGCTCCCAATGGCAGATTCTCTCCTAGGGCAAACAGGAGCTGGGTGGGAGCTGTTGTCAGGACTGTAGCAGAGGAGAAAGTTGCACAGCTCATTTCTTCCTCTATGGCACCATTGCCCTAAACTGATCTCCATGCTCACGGTTGAATTTAGGTATCCATTTTAATGCATCAGCTAATTTAACCCTCCTGGTAGCTTACAGGGAAAGGGGCCAAATTATCTCAAGGCTTCCTCACATCCACTGTTGCTTATTGGGACATTACATTTTCAATTGAGTAGGAATATTGTTTCATTAGGGCAGCAGCTAGGCAAAAATGATAAGAAATATTCCTGTGAATGTACTGAAATTCTGGATGTGCCTTGTTCTAAATGGCTCTCCTTCACTTTCTGCTTCCTAGAGTTTGCTTCACAAACTCCTTATTGGTGTGTTGCCTTTTTCTCTGAGCTTCACTTTACTTCCATTGCCACTTTTCTCTGCCTCCCACTGCCCTCTCATCTTCCTCATCCCATGAAGTTTCTCCTTCAAATTTTCTACAGCTTTCTTTTTTCCCCCAGCCATGTGAAGTTGGCTAGCTTAATGCTAGCAATTTCCTTGTTTCATCTGCTGAGTGCAAATGGCCTATTATTTTTAGCCTTTTGCTCCCTATGCCTGCAACTCCCTACACTTAGGTTGTGCAGAGTAGTTGTCTAATGATCTGTCCCCTCTTCAGTTCCAGCTAATGATGCTGATTATAAGATAATTTCTAAAGCACCTATACTTCTTTCCTTTGTGAGGAACAGAAGCCAGCAAGAGAGAAAGGGGAACCAAAGTGAAGCAATTGATGACTCTGAAACTCCTTCCACTCCCATCTCCGGGAATCAAGGGAGCGCTCAAATGGACTCAGATGTTAGAAAATGCATTTCAGATAATTTCTTGCCAGAACAAGATTGTTCATAGCTTTTTAAAGAAAAGGGCGGGGGGGGGGGAGAGAGAGAGAGAGCTCTGTGATTGAGTGTAGTTTTTAAATTGCCCTGTGTAGCATTTCTACTCTTAGCAATAATGCTATTTAACTTCATAGGATTCCCAAGCAAATTCAGGGTGGATTTATATGTGCATTTTTGGTCTGCGTTTAGATTATCTGCACTCTGCAGGCAAGTGTTCCCACAGTAGATTTCGTGCTCCTGTTACAACACAACTTTCCCCAACTCACTGCCCTCCAGATATTTTAGATGACGTCTCTCCACCATTCTTGATTTCTGGCTACACTGGCTGGGACTAGCTAGAGTCCCTCAAAACATCTGGGGGGCACCAGGTTGGAGAAGGCTGCATTGGCTCTTCACTGGATAACATGTTGGCATGCATGGTGTATCCATGTACAGGTCGAATCAGAAAATCATATAATAGCATTATTAATTCCATTATTTTATTTGCATGTGGCATCCACTACTTTAATTGCACATGTATATGCTTGTGAAATAGGCTTTTCAAGACATGGTGGCTGCCACTGTAGGGGGTTACTTTAATGACAACTGGGGATGCATGCATCAGGTCTGGAGAAACAGCAGGAAGCTGGCGTGTCTGGGGATTTTAACCTCTGAGCTGTGTTTCCTTGCTTGTCCTGGAGACCCTCTGCAGAGACAGCAAGACTCTTGTTAGTTCCATTCCACATTGTCCCATTGGTCCTTTCTGGTCCACAGTAGCCAAAGAGATTGATGTAGACATGCACAGACCAAAAAGAGAAAAACAGGTTTCCTGGCAAGCAGGGCAGAGCTGCCAGTAATAGGATTTCACTCCACTGATGCAAGTCATTGCTTGTGCCCCTTCAGCTAAAGCCAATTCACAGAACTGGCCTTCCAAATATTTCATTATTTGATTATTCTCCAACATTTCACAGATGACAATAGGGGAACTCTTATTTATTATTATTTTCCTTTCGCTTTTTTAAAACTATATTCAGCCTTGTTACCATTCGGTCTTCAAGGTAGCTTATGCCAAGATAGTGGCAGGACAATTAGAGCCACTATAATAGATAAATATAAACTGAAAGACAGAACAAGCAGCAACCCAATGAAAGAGCAAATAAAACAATAAATAAAAGGTATGATTTCCCATAAATTTCCACAGTGTATGTAAGATCTCGCCAGTGGCTTGGGAAAGAAGACTGGTTCTCATCCTGTGAAAGGTTAAAGCAAAAGATAACCAAGTGAGTCCTTGGGAAATATACTCAGGAAACCTGTTATATTGTTGAGTCACCAGGTACCACAACGTGGCATCCTCCAGATTTTTTAAGATCACAATCCCCATTAGCCCCAACCACTTTAGCCAATGATCAGAGATGATGGAGATTACAGTCCAATGTCCAGAGGGTACCAGTTTGACTACAACAACCCCATCTTCCCCAGCCATCAGGTTAGGATGGTGATGAATTGAAAACCCGTGAGGCAATAAATAAGACAGGTGACTGCCATAGGTGTGCCACCAACCAAACCATGGTGATGTGTGCTAGGTGAGGCAGCTGAGCATACTATCTGAGCATACCCCCCGCATATCCACATATACACAACACACATTGCTGAAGTCTTGTCTGTCCGCAGCATGCTGTATTAATTTAATTTGCTGCACTGGCTACTGAAACTGGGTGTATGTATCAGTAAACTGAACAAAATCGGGATTTTAAATTTCACAGTGCACCTGGTGGAGGATATTACAGAGCTGCTGCAGCTGAGAAAACTACAGGAACTTATATCATCTAGGTCATTGAGTTAGTCTCCTTGCTTTTTTCAGCAACCAACGAAGGAATGAGTGCGGTCACAGCTTCACTCATATCACATACTTTAAAAACAAAGTTGTTCTTCATTAAAGATATACTAGGAAAACATAAATGTGCTCTGTAAATCATTGCACCTAACAGTTCAAAACAAGCCCCTTGATTATCAGTGAGCGATATCACAGTTCACCTTCATGTTGTATTAGTGTTCATGTATGTGGTATTCCATGCATACATAATCTACCCCTACACTTTTGGAGACCAAAAGATAAAGACAGATAAAGAAGATAAAGACTGTTGCTGGTAAGTAGGGGCTATTGGAGTAGATGCATTTCTTATTGTTCCATAATATGTAAGAAGCCTCATTGCTTCTGTGGAATGCTCTTTATGGGCTGAAATACAACCCACCATAAACAATTACGCCCCAAAGGGACAGCACTGCCTCCCATTAGCAGCAGTAAACAGCCCAGGTACCCAAAGACCAGAGCAGAGCATCAGCTGCTATCACCAGCTGCAGTGGGGCAGAAAAATGACAAAGTGCTGTCATGGGGATTTGACATCAAAGTACAAAAATTTAAAATTAAATATTGCTGCACATGGGTAAATGTCAACAACCGGCATGGTGAGCAAATGACAGACAGTTGGCTAAAACACTCAGCCTGAAAGATCAGCTTTCAAAAAGAGCCTGTTTGTTCTTTAAAGGCAACTGTCAACTTCACTGAGGCAGCATGACGAAGGCTACAAATGGCACTGGAAATTGCATTTGAAAAACAACCTTTTAGAATAACAGGTTTCTTTCTAAAGAAGCTGGAGGAAACTAAGGCCACAATCAACCCAGAGCTGCATTCACAAATCATCCATGCATGCATTTGAATTTTCTCAAGGGCTTCTCTCTCAGAATGTGCCTCTGTGGTACCCTAAACTGACTTCTCTTTGAAGCGTTTCCTGGGTGCAAAAAGTAGTTTTGGTGGAGTGGTGTGAGAATTCAAGGGGAAACAGACCGTGTACACCAGCAACACTATCTCTTTAATGAACTTACTTTCTGAGTTGTTAGATGACAATGCATCAGAGCAAGTGATATCTCACACCTTCCAGTGAACATCCCTATCACTTTCCTTATCACAGAAAGTCTGATCTTTGGGGAATGGGGGACAGGTTTGCAGCACAAGACCTGCTGATGAACTATAATCTTGCAACTTGAATTTTTTTTGTACATGATTGACTCCAACCCCAGAACACTGACATTCTACAGGCAGATTAGATGTTGTTGCATCAAAACAAGTGCTGTGAACTTTTCTGTCACTTTCCTTATTGCAAAAAGCCTTTTTTGCCAGGTAATGGGGAGTAAGAGACAGGTTTCTTTGTTTGTTTGTTTGTCTGTTGATCTAAAAATTTATATTCTGCTTTTCACCATACAGGTCTCAAAATGACTTACAATAAAATGTACAAAATTTAAAATTTAAAACGAATTAAAGCTGCCAACTTTTACATCTCAAGCATTTAAAATCTCAAGTAGTTGTTGTTGTACAAGACCTCTCAATCAACTATAATTGCCCAACCTGAATTTGCTGGTATATGACTGAATCCCACCTGCAACTAGTGGCAGGCTGGAAGTGCCCAAAGTAATAAACTATTTGTAATGTTGGTGATAGATCCATTCCTTGCTCCAAGCCAATATTTCCACATGTTCAAGTTAAGTCTGTGGCAAATTCATTCCTTGAAATGTTTGTGGCAGATCTTGATTCAAGCCAATATTTCAGAATGCCCCAATTAGTCAGAGGTCTGTCCATCCCAGGACTTAAACTAGACAGGGAAGGGCAGAGGGCATTCTAGAAAGGAGAAGAGATGGTGTAATCTTGCTGCTTTGAGCAAGAATAGAATGAGCCCATGAAATTCTAACTTTACCAAGACTACTCTGCATCCTGATTCTTATTCCTAAGAGTCCCATAGTCTTGGCCATCTACAAAAAGCATATAGGAAACAAAAAGAAAATAACCAGATAATGAGGATTTTTCCATCTCTCCTTCCATTTGGGGCTCAGAAATCCCATGGAGGCTGGAAACAGACTTATCAAACAAATAAGCAAAAAGTTGACATCTAGGAAAGTTGTATACGAATGTAATTATATATATTTTTAGCCTGTGAGCACAAAACTTGGGGCAAATTGCTGCATTAACAGCTCCAGTCACATTATTTTCTATTCCTATGTATGCCACTTCTGTGAATGATTAAAACTGCCAAGAACAATGGCTGAACCAGCCTTAGCCTAGAAACACTTGGTACTGCAGAGGGTTGAATGAGATTCCTTGCAACTCTATACAAAAGGTTGTTTGGCAAACAAGTATATTAGAAAACCTCTTGAGTTTCCTAGGTAGCCTCTTACAATTTCAAGCCCCCAAGGCCCGACTGATATAACAAAGTAGCCCACAATAATTTAAATACCTTGAAGCAGTGAACAGGAAAGGAGGAAATTGCATATAATATTCTGTGAATCCATATTAGAACTCCCAGCTATGCCCTTTGAGTTACTGAGGCTTTTTAAAAGAATCAAATTGCCGGGCCTGTTATTATCTTTATTAGTTTGTAAAGCTGCAGCTTGACATTCTATGTAATTGTAGTTAAAATTGTAACCATTCACCAAACCTTGAGTCCTAACAGCTTGTGTCTAGTGCCCTAAATTGCCTGTGCTACACTTTTATTTTACATTTGTTCTATTTCTGCATCTATTTCTATATTCCTATATCTGTGGATTAATGAGAATAGTTTATCCCTCCCTGCTGCAGGGAATGAAAAAGAATGACCAAGGAGGTGCTTAGGTAAAAATAGAATCACAACAATGTATGGTGCAACTCCTTTATCTGTTTGAAACAAAAGGAATTCTTGGCACCTGCATTTAACTGTCTGCGGCTGGCTCTTTGCAAGATGTTGCCATGTGGTCATCAAGAATACACTAAAAGCTAAGATAATTAGATAATTTAAGAGAACTGCTTAGCTTGCTCCTTTTCTGAATTTTCACACATGCCTACTACTACTACCACTACTAAAATGACAGCAACAGCTTGCTCCTTTTCTGAATTTTCACACATGCCTACTACTACTACCACTACTAAAATGACAGCAACAACAGCAGCATCATCATCGTTGTTGTTGTTGTTGTTGTTGTTGTTGTTGTTCACCCATCTGACTAGGTTGCCTTAGACCAGGCTTCTTCAACCTCGGCCCTCCAGATGTTTTTTGGCCTACAACTCCCATGATCCCTAGCTAGCAGGACCAGTGGTCAGGGATGATGGGAATTGTAGTCTCAAAACATCTGGAGGGCTGAGGTTGAGGAAGCCTGCCCTAGACACTCTGGGTGGCTTCCAACAAATTAAAACATCAAACACAGTAAAACATTACAAATTAAAAACTTCCCTATACTTCAGATGTCTTCTAAAAGTCAGATACAGTGGTACCTTGGATTAAGTACTTAATTCATTCCAGAGGTCCATTCTTAACCTGAAAATGTTCTTAACCTGAAGCACCACTTTAGCTAATGCGGCCTCCCGCTGCCGCCACGCCACCGGAGCACGATTTTTGTTCTCATCCTGAAGCAAAGTTCTTAACCTGAGGTACTATTTCTGGGTTAGCGGAGTCTGTAACCTGAAGCGTATGTAACCCAAGGTACCACTGTAGTTGTTTATTTCCCTGACATTTGATGGAGGGTGTTCCACAGGATGAGTGCTACTACCGAAAATACCTTCTGCCTGGTTACCTGTAACCTTACTTCTCTCAGAGAGGCAACTACTAGAAGGCCTCAGAGCTGAACCTCAGTGTCTGGGCTGAATGATGGGCGTAGAGATGCTCCCTCAGGTGTACAGGGCTAAAGCCATTTATGTATTGTCATGTGTATCATAGAAGACACTATGTAGGTAGTGTCTCATATGTATCATAGAGACACAACCCACATGGGAGGGGGAAATCATTTTTAAAGCATTTTGAATCTACGAGCCCAAATAAATAATTTTGGAAGTGGATAGGCAGGCCTTTGAGAATGTGTGTGTACACATCTATCAAATTAGCAGAAATGGGTGGTTATTCATGGAATGCTAATCTAATGCTATCAGCAATGCAAGTGGAACCATCCATGGCTATTATACAACCAAATAAGCAAATAAAAGAGCAAATTTGTTAAAAGCTGAATTATCCACATATGTGACTAAAGCAGCCTTCACCAACCTGGTGCCCTCCAGATAGTTTGGAATACAATTCCTATATAGACATTGCCAGTATGGCTGAAATCAATGGGAGTTGTAATCCTAAAGATATGGAGTAAAGCATACCAAATAGAATGGAATACACTTTCTTTTTCTTCCCTTTGGAAAGTCTGATTTGATGCAGGCATTTCTGCGATACAGCTGTTTCCCATATTTTAATAAACTGTTGTTATTTAGTTGGCTCTTAAAGTTCCCAGCTATGTGATCCATACTGCCATCCATAAACTCTTGTGGCTTCACAGATCTGATCTTAAACAGGAAAATACCTTATAAGAAACAAAATCAATTATACTTCCCTGAGATAAGAATTCACTCTCTAAGTAGTTAAATAAATCCCACATTTTAAGGACCACTTTGGAGATTACATGAATACATGTCCATTAAGATGTATTTAAGATACATCCAAAAATGTAAAGCATGAACTCAACTCATGTGTGTTATAAAAGTGTTTCTTCATGGATCTATAACTGTCTGACTAGGAACAGGGATTATGTGTGAAAAGGTAGCTTCATTACTAATAAGATGAACTTTAGCATTTGGTTACCGTATTTTTCGCTCTATAAGATGCACCAGACCACAAGACGCACCTAGTTTTTGGAGGAGGAAAACAAGAAAAAAATATTCTGAATCTGGGATAGCTGCGCAGCCTGCATTCGCTCCATAAGACGCACACACATTTCCCCTTACTTTTTAGGAGGGAAAAAGTGAGTCTTATACAGCAAAAAATACGGTATGTTGGTGACTCTGCAATACCCACTGTTAGTTTTGAAGCTAACCAAGGTTATGGGAGAGATTTCGGACAGGGGAGACCCAAATTAGATCAACTGGGGAGACTAGCATTTCTCTGTCATAATAAATCACAGGAACCATATGTTTTGATGTAATGAAGAATAAGTAATAGATCATAGAATCATCTGTCATTGGCTTCCAAATGGGAAGGTGAAAAACAGTATGTGAAAACTGACAAAGTTAAATTTCATGATACTGTCAAAGGAAGTCTCAGGTGTAAGGCTTTTGTTGAGTTTCCAAAATAGGGGCGGATCTACAGTCGTACCTCGGAAGTCAAACGGAATCCATTCTGGAAGTCCATTCGACTTCCAAAATGTTCAGAAACCAAGGCACGGCTTCCAATTTGCTGCAGGAAGCTCCCATGTAGGATGTTCAGGTTCCAAAGAACGTTCGCAAACCAGAACACTCACTTCCAGGTTTGCGGCGTTCAGGAGCCAAAATGTTCAACTCACAAGGTACGACTGTAGTATGAAACTAATGAAGCTTAAGGTTAGGGCTCCCAATTCTAGAGGGGCCCCCAAAGTAATGTTAGTCCGCATTGCTTTAAAAAATAATGGGTCTAGTTGATGCAATTTGAGTTCTACTACTTGGTCCCAGCTCCTGCCAACCTAGCAGTTCCAAAGCACGCCAAAAAGTGCAAGTAGATAAATAGCTACCACTCCAGTGGAAAGGTAAACGGCGTTTCCATGCGCTGCTCTGATTTTGGTGTTCCATTGTGCCAGAAGCAGCTAAGTCATGCTGGCCACATGACCTGGAAAAACTGTCTGTGGACAAACGCCGGTTCCCTTGGCCTGTAAAGCGAGATGAGCACTGCAACCCTAGAGTCGTCTGCGACTGGACTTAACTTTAAGGTGTCCTTTACTTTTTTGTTTTTACTCAAATTGATTAAATTTTTTTTGTATATATTTCAACAAGCCCAAACTCCCCAGAGTGTGTTGAAGTCTGTGCATGTTCTACCAATTCTGTAAATAAGTTAGACATTTGATGTTGTTGTTTAGTCGTTTAGTCATGTCCGTGACCCCATGAACCAGAGCCCCCCAGGCACTCCTGTCTTCCACTGCCTCCCGCAGTTTGGTCAGGCTCATGTTTGTAGCTTCACAAACACTATCCAGCCATCTCGTCCTCTGTCGCCCCCTTCTCCTTGTGCCCTCCATCTTTCCCAACATCAGGGTATTTTCCAGGGAGTCTTCTCTTCTCATGAGGTGGCCAAAGTATTGGAGCCTCAACTTCATGATCTGTCCTTCCAGTGAGCACTCAGGGCTGATTTCCTTAAGAATGGATACGTTTGATCTTCTTGCAGTCCATGGGACTCTCAAGAGTCTCCTCCAGCACCATAATTCAAAAGCATCAATTCTTCGGCGATCAGCCTTCTTGATGGTCCAGCTCTCACTTCCATACATCAGTACTGGGAAAACCATGGCTTTAACTATACGGACCTTTGTTGGCAAGGTGATGTCTCTGCTTTTTAAGATGCTGTCTAGGTTTGCCATCGCCTTTCTCCCAAGGAGCAGGCGTCTTTTAATTTCACCATCTGCAGTGATCATGGAGCCCCAAAAAGTAAAATATCTCACTGCCTCCATTTCTTCCCCTTCTATTTGCCAGGAGGTGATGGGACCTGTGGCCATGATCTTCGTTTTTTTGATGTTGAGCTTCAGACTATATTTTGCGCTCTCCTCTTTCACTCTCATTAAAAGGTTCTTCAATTCCTCCTCACTTTCTGCCATCAAGGTTGTGTCATCTGCATATCTGAGGTTGTTGATATTTCTTCCAGCAATCTTAATTCCAGCTAGGGATTCATCCAGCCCAGCCTTTCGCATGATGAATTCTGCATATAAGTTAAATAAGCAGGGAGACAATATACAGCCTTGCTGTACTCCTTTCCCAATTTTGAACCAATCAGTTGTTCCATATCCAGTTCTAACTGTAGCTTCTTGTCCCACATAGAGATTTTTCAGGAGACAGATGAGGTGATCAGGCACTCCCATTTCTTTAAGGACTTGCCATAGTTTGCTGTGGTCGACACAGTCAAAGGCTTTTGCATAGTCAATGAAGCAGAAGTAGATGTCTTTCTGGAACTCTCTAGCTTTCTCCATAATCCAGCGCATGTTTGCAATTTGGTCTCTGGTTCCTCTGCCCCTTCGAAATCCAGCTTGCACTACTGGGAGTTCTCGGTCCACATACTGCTTAAGCCTGCCTTGGAGAATTTTAAGCATAACCTTGCTAGCGTGTGAAATGAGTGTAATTGTGCGGTGGTTGGCACATTCTTTGGCACTGCCCTTCTTTGGGATTGGGATGTAGACTGATCTTCTCCAATCCTCTGGCCACTGCTGAGTTTTCCAAATTTGCTGGCATATTGAGTGTAGCACCTTGACAGCATCATCGTTTAAAATTTTAAATAGTTCAGCTGGAATATCATCGCTTCCACTGGCCTTGTTATTAGCAGTGCTTTCTAAGGCCCATTTGACTTCACTCTCCAGGATGTCTGGCTCAAGGTCAGCAACCACACTACCTGGGGTGTACAAGACATCCATTTCTTTCTGGTATAATTCCTCTGTGTATTCTTGCCACCTCTTCTTGATGTCTTCTGCTTCTGTTAGGTCCTTTCCACTTTTGTCTTTTATTATGGTAATCTTTGTACGAAATGTTCCTTTCATATCTCCAATTTTCTTGAACAGATCTCTGGTTTTTCCCATTCTATTGTTTTCCTCTATTTCTTTGCATTGCTCGTTTAAGAAGGCCTTCTTGTCTCTCCTTGCTATTCTTTGGAAATCTGCATTCAATTTCCTGTATCTTTCACTATCTCCCTCGCATTTTGCTTGCCTTCTCTCCCCCGCTATTTGTAAGGCCTCATTGGACAGCCACTTTGCTTTCTTGCATTTCCTTTTCATTGGGATGGTTTTCGTTGCTGCCTCCTGTATAATGTTACGAGCCTCCATCCATAGTTCTTCAGGCACTCTGTCCACCAAATCTAAATCCTTAAACCTGTTCCTCACTTCCACTGTGTATTCATAAGGGATTTGACTTAGATTGCATCTTACCGGCCCAGTGGTTTTTCCTACTTTCTTCAGTTTAAGCTTGAATTTTGCTATAAGAAGCTGATGATCTGAGCCACAGTCAGCTCCAGGTCTTGTTTTTGCTGACTGTATAGAGCTTCTCCATCTTTGGCTGCAGAGAATATAATCAATCTGATTTTGATGCTGCCCATCTGGTGATGTCCATGTGTAGAGTCGTCTCTTGTGTTGTTGGAAAAGAGTGTTTGTGATGACCAGCTTGTTCTCTTGGCAGAACTCTATTAGCCTTTGCCCTGCTTTGTTTTGAATTCCCAGGCCAAACTTGCCAGTTGTTCCTTTTATCTCTTGACTCCCTACTTTAGCATTCCAATCCCCTATAATGAGAAGAACATCCTTCTTTGGTGTCATTTCTATAAGGTGTTGTAAGTCTTCATAGAATTGGTCAATTTCAGTTTCTTCAGCACCAGTGGTTGGTGCATAAACTTGGATTACTGTGATGTTAAAAGGTCTGCCTTGGATTCGTATCGAGATCATTCTATCATTTTTGAGATTGCATCCCAGTACAGCTTTCGTCACTCTTTTCTTGACTATGAGGGCCACTCCATTTTTTTACGGGATTCTTGCCCACAGTAGTAGATATGATGGTCATCCGAACTGAATTCGCCCATTCCCGTCCATTTTAGTTCACTGATGCCCAGGATGTCAATATTTATTCTTGCCATCTCATTTTTGACCACATCCAACTTACCAAGGTTCATGGTTCTTACATTCCAGGTTCCTATGCAATATTTTTCTTTACAGCATTGGACTTTCCTTTCACTTCCAGGCATATCCGCAACTGAGCGTCCTTTCGGCTTTGGCCCAGCCGCTTCATCAGCTCTGAATCTACTTATACTTGTCCTCCGCTCTTCCTCAGTAGCATGTTGGACGCCTTCCGACCTGAGGGGCTCATCTTCCAGCGTCATAACTTTTATATGCCTGTTGCCTTTGTCCATGGAGTTTTCTTGGCAGGGATACTGGAGTGGCTTGCCGGTTCCTGCTCCAGGTGGATCACGTTTGGTCAAAACTCTCCACTATGACCTGTCCATCTTGGGTGGCCCTGCACGGCATAGCTCATAGCTTCTCTGAGTTATTCAAGCCCCTTCACCACGACAAGGCAGTGATCCATGAAGGGGAGACATTTGATAGAAGAGCTCAAAGGAACTTAAATGTATGTGGAATGTCATTGTTCTTTTTTAAAACATGTGTAAGACATTCAAAAGCCCTTCAAAATATAACCCGATTCTCTTTCTTGGAGCTTCCTGAATACCCTTGATACTTAGCCTCATCTGTTTCTAAATGAAAACAATCCAGGAATAAATATGATTAAGATAAGTAGAACAGCAGGAATGCAATTAGGTCAAGTACCAAGGGACCCTATATTTCAAGCCTTTATATATTTATTCTCCAGTCCCTCTCTTTTTCATTAACCTCCTACCAATGCAGCATTGTGCAGCTCATTCAGGCAGCACATCTCTTGACCCTTGCGTTAAGGGACAATTTGTTGCTGCTCTCTGTTCAATTCAAGTTGTGGGTATAAAACTGTAGGCAGCAGGTAATACTCTTTGATCGGATCAGCAGTGGTTTACACTTGGGTGGTGGTGGTAGAAGGTTGCTGGGCTGGCTTAGAGCTATGTGAATTAAAGACAGCATGAACTTTTCAAGTTGCTACTGTTGTTGGACTTTAGCGGGAAAATATTAGGAGTTGTACTACAGAGTTTTGGGGAGTCAGAAATGTTAGATGAGTCCTCCGCCACCCTTTTCTTTTCCTGTAACATTCCAGTTTGGCTGAGCATCGTAGGGCAATTAATGCCTTTTGTCACTTTTTGCACTTGAAAGCCTGCAAATTCACTTTGTATCATGATGAATGCTGTAATTAGCTCCATGTCTCTGAGATTTGACGAGGCAGGCAAAGGTGTCATTCAGCTGAGGGATTGTTGCTCTTGCATTAAAAACACACAGGCACACACACAGGAGACAAAAATTAAGAACCAGATCAACTGGGCATTCATTCACACAGCTTTTTGATGCTGCAGTCCACTTTTAATAATTACACTGACATAACCATACCACCATTATAGGGGGTCACTAAGAAGGCTGGTGTAAAGAAACTAATAGAGGGAATAGAGACAGGGAGGGGGGAACTCTTTAATGACCATTTGAATCAGATTTGTTTAACAAATCTCATTTCAGATTAAGTAATTACTTGTTTCTCAGCTTGTAGTTTTCAACTACACCAGTGACTAAGAGTCTTTCTTCTGGCTTCATTAAAACCATAAGTCTGCCAAATTAGCAATTACAATGCCATTTAGCTGGAAATATCTTGCATTTAAAGTGACATTTCTTTTTATGAGGTCTTCTGCACAATGATGCCTATTTTACAAAAAAGGGAAACAAAACTGCCAACACTGTAGCATGGTGGCCTGCATTTAAATGGCTCACTCCATAGAAAAGAAAGGAATTCTCATCAAATCACAGTATGCTTCATTTCATACAGTAAGGTCTCCTAGCACTAATCCCCTCCTCTCCACCCCACTGTTTCTATCTAAAATTTGGCACAATTCTTCCCCTCAGCATCTGGTACCATGCCTGCAAATTTTATCCCATTCTTCACATTCTGCAAAAATATATATTTTAAGTAATAAAAGCAATTCTCGTTTTTAAAAACTTCAAAAATGTAAAGGCGATTTTTATACATCTCTTTACATATATCACTGCTGCACCTATTTGTCTGAAATTTGGCAGACTTCATCAATAGGTTATACCTGTAAATTCCGTCCAATTCTAACACAAGGCAAAAGAAAACCACAGCCATTTGTTGATATCTTCTTTATAGTCATACCTGGCATTGCTTGGGCATTCAAATAATCCAAAATATCTGTGCAGCTGTGCAAGGTTCTACCAATTTTGATTCAAAATGGCATCCAACTGTAGCCAAACATAGACAAAAACCCATTCCTTCATCTCAGGAACCGTCATCCAAAATTTGGTAACAATTTCTTAAGAAGTGTCCATATGCACAGCAAACAATATTCTGAAATATTGTTTATTTCAGGGGAGACCCAAAGTTTCAGATTTTCTGACGCAAGATTCTGATTTGGTCCTGAAATGAAGCAGGCGTCCTCCAAAATGGTCCCGGTTTAATTGACATTCCAAACCTCCAAACCAAACCAAATCTTGCATTACATGGAAACCTCTAGTAACATGGCAAACCATTCCCAATAAAACTAAGTAGACATTCTCATGGGGACCAAACTGAGGCATTCAACTATTTTGAGACATGATACAAATTGACATATCTGCACCTCCTGGGTTAATTTGTGGATTGGAACTAATGGTGCAATCCTAACTCTAGCCACTGCTTTTGTTGTTGTTGTTTAGTTGTTCAGTCATGTCCTACTCTTCGTGACCCCATGGACCAGAACACTCCTGTCTTCCACTGCCTCCCGCAGTTTGGTCAAACTCATGCTGGTAGCTTTGAGAACACTGTCCAATCATCTTGTCCTCTGTCGTCCCCTTCTCCCTGTGCCCTCAATCTTTCCCAACATCAGGGTCTTAACAGAGTGGCCAGGCCACCATCACATCTGTGGCCATACCACGGATGCTGGAAGGATATGAAGGTGAGGGGCAGGCAAAAAGCTATGCCAGCCTGAAGCTTTTGCAGTGATTAGGCTGGGATCAGGTCAGATCCCACCACATGATGACAGTGGGGCTGGCTCAGGATTCAGTAGCCCCTCCCTTGTTATTTTAACCAATCCACTCAAACAGGGGCTTAGACCCTTAATTATTCAATAGTATCCACAATTCCAAAATATTCTGATAATGGACATATCTTGATAGAAAATGTGTTTAGAAAGGTGTCTTATGAGAGAAAATACTTCAAATGAATTTTTACAATGTATTTAAAGACTGTTAAATGCCAATATTCTTGTGCAGTAAAATTACTGAAGAAACGGGTGGAAGGGACTTATAAATTTATGTGAAAACTACATGAACCTGTCCAGACTGATTGGTGTGTTAAATGTTATCAATT
This sequence comes from Podarcis cretensis, assembly GCF_951804945.1. Lineage (NCBI taxonomy): Eukaryota > Metazoa > Chordata > Lepidosauria > Squamata > Lacertidae > Podarcis > Podarcis cretensis. The sequence continues at coordinate 67,771,444 of NC_137170.1, read as the reverse complement.
TTTTTTAAAAAAATGCTAATATGTCAGTTAATTTATAAATGTTGTAGTCACAACAGAAAAAGAAGCTCTTACTGCCTTTTTAAAATTTCAGTTCTATTTACAGCAGCTACTTACCAGCTACTATTATCTTGTCAATCTGAAGACATATGTGATGTATTCAATGCCATACCAACAGTCCCACTCAACTTCTTCCGCAATAGATTTTCCAGTCAATGAACACTCTAAGTGAAAACAGGCCCTGGAACTTTGCTTAGTGAGTAAAGTTTTGCAAGGTAAAGGTGGGGGGGGGGTACATGATATCCCAAATATATCTGGAGTATCGTGCACATTTCAAGAAAATCATTTAAGACTCAAATTCACAATAAACTGTGTTGTTCATTATCAGATCATTGCTCCCAGAAGATATCTGGTGGGTGGGTCGGTGGGATTTGTGGAAGTACCGTTACTTGAGCACGAATATTGCTTTTTCTGACTTCAAGATGAACTACTGTGGGGAAGGCAGCGCTTGGAAAGTTCATTTTAAAAAGGAAATGGATCTAGTTTAAGTTCATTCTGTCTAAAAAGGAACTAGTTTCAGTTTGTTTTTCTATCAAGCAAACTAGTTCAACTCAAATTCTCCAATGAACCTTTTAGTTAATACACAGTTCATCTTGAGCAGTTTTTCCCCTCTAGCATTCAGAATGTTTCAAGCTGCTGTTCATAGTGTTCAAAAGTAAATCAGTGGCCAAACATAATTGATAAGAGGTCTGATAGACAAAAAGTCATCAGGTGACATTTCCCCCATGATTGTATTTCTATACCAGAAAAGGCTTGCCCGCTCAGCATAGCGAGCTGGTGAGATTAACAGGGAAAATTCAAAACCAGCAGGACCAGACTTTCCTAAAGGACTGGAAGAATTTTATGCTGTATCTGAAAGACAATTGTAATTACTTAACATCTCTTGTAGGGTTACAAGAAGTTTTGAAAGAAGGACTTCATAAATTATTGTGAAAAGGATTAAGATTAGTTGATACAGGACTGGATTTATAGCAATAAGCATAGTAATAAAATGCAAAATGAGAAAGAAATTTGGAAAACCATTAGAAGGGGTTGAAGGAAGTCTTAGGCTGTGATAGCCAAAAAATTTTTATGTTGTTTTGGAGTTGTTATGATGGAAAATTTGTGCAAAAATCAATAAAAATTATATTTTAAAAATAAAATAAAAAAGCAGTGCCCACAAAAGGAAAGAAAGAAAAGGCTTGCCCTGTTTAATTTGTTCCAACCCTACAGCTGTTGAAGGCACAAGGAATCATTCAACTTGTTCCTGTACCTGTACTTCTCATTGCACGCTGTTCCTGTCACATTCCTTCCTTCAGATTACTTAGCCTACAGTGAATGAGTGACTAAATCTAAATGTCCTTAGCAGCCTCCATATCTACTTAATAAAACTTAGAATACTGCTTTCACATTTTGCTTTCTAACTTATCTATTTATTTTAAACAGGCCTCTGACTAGGATGGGGAATGAAAATGAAGATAAATGAGAAATCATTACAAATTCTACTTTAAGATTAACTTTATTCAGCTTTCGTTCATCTGGCTGTTATGGGACCTATTTTCAGGTATTGTTCAGAGATTTTTGAACTAGTTCAGTAAACTATGTTCAAGTGAGCAAGTTCATTCCAAGCACAATAATAATAATAATAATTTATTATTTGTACCCCGCCCATCTGGCTGGGTTTCCCCAGCCACTCTGGGCGGCTTCCATAAAAACCAAAAATACACTAAAATATCACAGATTAAAAACTTCCCTGAACAGGGCTGCCTTAAGATGTCTTCTGAATGTCAGGTAGTTATTTATCGCTTTGACATCTGATGGGAGGGCGTTCCACAGGGCAGGCGCCACGACTGAGAAGGCCCTCTGCCTGGTTCCCTGTAGCTTTGCTTCTCGCAATGAAGGAACCGCCAGAAGGCCCTCGGCGCTGGACCTCAGCGTCCGGGCAGAACGATGGGGGTGGAGACACTCCTTCAGGTATACTGGGCCGAGGCCGTTTAGGGCTTTAAAGGTCAACACCAGCACTTTGAATTGTGCTCGGAAACGTACTGGGAGCCAATGTAGGTCTTTCAAGACTGGTGTTATGTGGTCTCGGCGGCCGCCCCCAGTCACCAGTCTAGCTGCCGCATTCTGGATTAGTTGTAGTTTCCGAGTCACCTTCAAAGGTAGCCCCACGTAGAGCGCATTGCAGTAGTCCAAGCGGGAGATAACTAGAGCATGCACCACTCTGGCGAGACAGTCTGCAGGCAGGTAGGGTCTCAGCCTGCGTACCAGGTGGAGTTGGTAGACAGCTGCCCTGGATACAGAATTGACCTGCGCCTCCATGGACAGCTGTGAGTCCAAAATGACTCCCAGGCTGCGCACCTGGTCCTTCAGGGGCACAGTTACCCTATTCAGGACCAGGGAGTCCTCCACACCAGCCCGCCCCCTGTCCCCCAAAAACAGTACTTCTGCCTTGTCAGGATTCAACCTCAATCCATTAGCCGCCATCCATCCTCCAACCGCCTCCAGGCACTCACACAGGACCTTCACCGCCTTCACTGGTTCTGATTTGAAAGAGAGGTAGAGCTGGGTATCATCTGCATATTGATGGACACCCAGTCCAAACCCCCTGATGATCTCTCCCAGCGGCTTCATATAGATGTTAAAAAGCATGGGGGAGAGGACGGAACCTTGAGGCACCCCACAAGTGAGGGCCCAGGGGTCTGAAAACTCATCCCCCACCACCACTTTCTGAACACGGCCCAGGAGGAAGGAGCGAAACCACTGTATAACAGTGCCCCCAGCTCCCAGCCCCTCTAGACGGTCCAGAAGGATGTTATGGTTGATTGTATCAAAGGCCGCTGAGAGATCCAGCAGAACTAGGAAACAACTCTCACCTTTGTCCCTAGCTCGCCTGAGATCATCAACCAGCACGACCAAGGCAGTTTCAATCCCATGATGAGGCCTGAATCCCGATTGAAAGGGATCCAAATGGTCCGCATCCTCCAGGCGTGCCTGGAGTTGTTCAGCAACCACGCGCTCAATCACCTTGCCCAAGAAAGGAAGATTTGAGACTGGGCGATAGTTGGCCATACTGGCCGGGTCTAAAGATGGTTTTTTAAGAAGCGGTTTAATGACCGCCTCTTTCAGCGGATCTGGGAATGTTCCCTCACAGAGGGAAGCATTCACCACCCCGCAGAGCCCATTGCCCAGCCCTTCCCGGCTTGCTTTTATTAGCCAGGATGGGCAAGGATCCAGGAGACAGGTGGTTGGTTTCACGCGTCCAAGCAGCCTGTCCACATCCTCGGGGGTAACGGATTGAAATTGATTCCATGCAACTTGACCAGACAGAGCTCTAGCACTCTCCCGCCCCGGCACTGCTCCCACGGTGGTGTCTAGCTCCTTCCGAATATGAGTGATTTTATCTGCAAAAAAACTTTGCAAAATCGTTGCAGGAGATCTTGGGGTCTTTACAAGGCCCCGGTGGTAAAGGTGGTTCCGTTAAATTACGAACCACCTGAAAGAGTCTCCTGCTACTATTTTCTGCAGATGCAATAGAGGTGGTGAAGAAAGTCTTCTTCGCCGTCGCTATCGCCACTTGGTAGGCTCAACGTTGAGCTCTAACCCGTGTCCGGTCAGATTCGGAGTGAGTTTTTTGCCACCGACGCTCTAGCCGTCTCAGCGATTGTTTCATCGCCTTCAGTTCCGAAGAAAACCACGGAGCTGTCCGGGCTCCATGCAATCGGAGAGGGCGCTTCGGAGCCAGACAGTCGATAGCCCTGGTTAACTCCACATTCCAGCGGGCCACCAGGGAATCAGCTGAAAGGCCATCAACATGGGATAAAGCATCCCCTACCACTCTCTGGAAACCATTTGGATCCATTAAGTGGCGGGGGCGGACCATCCGAATTGGTCCCACCTCCCTGCAGAGGGGAAGGGTCGCGGAGAAGTCCAGTTGCACCAGGAAGTGATCTGACCATGGCACTTCTTTTGTTTCACTTTTACTTAGTGTCAGATCACCCACGTCACTTGAGGTGAACACCAGGTCTAAGGCATGTCCATGACTATGAGTTGGGCCAAACTTATTCAGGGACAGCCCCATGGAGGCCATGCTTTCCACGAAGTCCCGAGCAGCCCCTTGTAAGGTCGTGTTGGCATGGATATTAAAATCTCCTAGGACAACCAAACTAGGTGTCTCCAGGAGAAAATCCGCCATGACCTGAAGCAGCTCAGACAGGGAATCCTTGGTGCAGCGGGGAGGTCGGTACACCAAAAGGAATCCTGTACTGCCCCTATTGCCCAACTTCCAGAACATGCACTCAGAAAACTGGATCTTCCCAGTAGGACGCCTGGTGCAAGCTAGTGACTTCCTAAAAATCACTGCAACCCCCCCTCCCCGCCCACATGACCTGGGTTGCTGTGCATAAGAGAAACCTGGTGGGCAAGCAGAGGCAAGGACAGGCCCATCTGCTTCCTCCAACCAGGTCTCTGTCACACATGCCAGGTCAAATCCTCCATCCACAATCAGGTCGTGGATGGCAGTGGTTTTATTCATCATTGACCTGGCATTACACAGCAACACCTTCAGGTCATGTAGGTTTCCCCTGTTGATTCCAGTATCCATCTGGTCAAGGCCAGACCTGGAGGCAGGGATAGTCTTCAAACAACGACTAAACCTGCCTCCTCGGTAATGACATGGTCTGGTCTTAGCGTAACTCCGCCTCCTGCCCATGATCACCGAGATCGGATGTCCCAGTGCTTCCCCCCCTGTGGAACTTGTCCCAGCCATCATGTTGGCTGGGGCCCCATTCCCAGGCAGCCCTGATCCCGCCCCTTAAAAACAAAACACAAACTATACAGAACCAATAAAACAACAACAACAAAAAGAAACAGAACAATTATACTAAAATTAATCCCCAACTAAATATCCATCCCACCCCCAACAATGGAAAAAAGGGGGGGGGGGAATTAAATTTAAATTTAAATTGCCACCGACTGCTTGAGGACATTTTAAAGCACATTAACCACCTGGAACAGGGAAGCAATGGCAGAACACTTCCCACCCTGGGCCAGCTGGAAAAGGCCCTGGAAGGGAGCAGGCCCTGCAGTCCTCACCCAGCCGATGGTCCGAGGCCTCACTGCAGCAGGAGTCCCTTTGTAGCCGGGAGAGAGGTCCTGGGCTACGCCCCCTGGGCCAGTTGGAAAAGGCCCTGGAAGGGAGCAGGCCCTGCAGTCCTCACCCAGCCGATGGTCCGAGGCCTCACTGCAGCAGGAGTCCCTTTGTAGCCGGGAGAGAGGTCCTGGGCCACGCCCCCTGGGCCAGCTGGAAAAGGCCCTGGAAGGGAGCAGGCCCTGCAGTCCTCACCCAGCCGATGGTCCGAGGCCTCACTGCAGCAGGAGTCCCTTTGTAGCCGGGAGAGAGGTCCTGGGCCACGCCCCATGGGCCAGTTGGAAAAGGCCCTGGAATGGAGCAGGCCCTGCAGTCCTCACCCAGCCGATGGTCCGAGGCCTCACTGAAGCAGGAGTCCCTTTATAGCCGGGAGAGCGGTCCTGGGCCATGCCCCCTGGGCCAGCTGGAAAAGGCCCTGGAAGGGAGCAGGCCCTGCAGTCCTCACCCAGCCGATGGGTGTATGGAAAAGGTGCAAATCCATGCAGAAACCAAAGAAGATATAGTATTTGTTTCACTATGTCATAGTCGCATGAGGCATTAGAGTAGAGGCAGGGAAGCTTCAACCTGTGAGCCAAGTCTGATCCACCAGGAGGTCTGAGCTGACCTGCAAGGCCAGTTTCCCCAAACAACACCTACCTTCCCATTAGCTGACATCACTGGATGACATCTGCTGATGGGAGAGGGCAAGGTTAATTCTGCTGGGCGCTGCTTTGCCAGCACATCCCTGTAGGAACCATGCTGGTGAATCAGGCACTCTCCCCACCCCCCATGAGTCAACTTTGACAGATGAGCATCAATGACCTGATGTCATGATGTTAAACAATTGACAGGTGGGTGGCCCTGCCCACCTGTTAAACTTGGTCTGCCAGGTTGCGTGGAGATAAAAACATGGCCTGCTGGGCCAGAAAAGTTCCTCATTCCTTGATTAAAACCAGATGGTTCTCCTAAATGTTTTGAAACTACAATGTAAACTAATGGACAGAGTATAAGGTCATTCCTTCCTAGGCCTGTTCTGGGTCTAGTTTACCATAATATTAATTAAATACTATTGCAGATTATATCAAGGTGGTAACTGAGTGGGGACATGTATTGGGCATGTATCATCGATTCCTTTACAATAACAGTTCAAACCCTCACCGCCACAATTCATTTCACACTGGGGCAATCCTCAATCACAAGAAAATATTTCAGGAAATAAATGTATTTTATATAGACAATAACAATAACAAAACCTTTCAAAGTGATTAGTCTGATCTTCCAGTTATTTTTTCAGTATCAAGCTGGAATCATTGTATGTTATTGTTGTTGTTACCCCCAAATGCAAAATAGCGCAGAAGTGCGGTTGCTTCTATTTTCTGAGCCCAGCTAGGGGGGAATTGATTTAGCTAGGAAGGAGCTATTTTCAAGGAAGAATTGGAAGATGGTTGAAAGGGTTATACAAACATGCACCCTAATCATCCCATCAGTTCTTTCCCTGAGAGTGCTCCATCAGTTATTTGCCTTATGAGTGAAACACAGATTTAGGAACCCCGTATATTTCCCACATAATATAGTTCCTTCCTTAGAGTCAACGCAGGAAAGTATCTTTTCTTTAAAGGACATCCTTGATATTTCAATTAGTTGCACAGGTAGCTTCATGTTTGGTGTGTGTGTGTGTGTGTGTGTGTGTGTGTGTGCAGTGAACTATGAGCTCCTTGGAGGAATGATGAATGTCATGAACAAAATTAAAAACTACAGCTGTAGCTACCTTGGGTTGCTCATAGCCCTCAGTTTCTGTGTGCACCTCTGAAGAAATGTTCAGTGTGGGTGTATATTTACCAACAGAATGCAACAGCAGAACTGAGCACATACAGTATGCATGGTGTTCAGTGACCATTGGGAGGAGTACCTGAGATTAGAAATGCCCCATTTGGGGGCACCAAACTCTTGAGAGCCAGTTTGGGAGGGGGAAAATGAATAAATTGTCAACTGGGAGATAACAATGGCTTAATGTTAGCATGACAACCTCGGAAGAAGAGTTGAGTGATAACTCACTGAACCAACAAACCTATCTTATTTATTTGTTTGTTTTTACTTCCTTTGATAGCCAGACACCCAGTGAAGCTTATTTCCTCCTCTTGAGAACTGGAAAGACTCAAAACAGAAGAAAAAAATATTGCATTTGAATCTGTCAAGTGAATGTACTACACTAGCCACAGCATAACAGTAGGAATGTTTTTGTAATTCAACAGCAGCACAGCAAGTAGCAAATAGTTTTTGGGATTCAGCCCCAGCATGCATATATGACTGGAGCTTGGGCCAACAGTGATAAATTCTTGTTTGTATAGTGCCTTGCAGCTCATTCCAATGGAGAAGCATAGAAACATCCTGAGAATGTCAAGAAAAATATGCCTATGCCAAGGTGCTATCTTCCTTAGGGACAATCCACATGATCCATATAATCCCGGAGAAGAAATTTCTTGGGAAGCCTGCTGTGTGCATGTGATACAATCACATCTTTTCTTTTCATGGACGGCTAGAGAAAGAGCCACTGCAGCTTCTGTGAGTGCTAGAGATGGACCTTGAATTGCCAGATGGTAATCTAGAGAGTTATTTATTCATTTAAGGAATTTATATCTCGCCTTTCACTATGCCTCAAAGAGGCTAACAGGAAAAAAATTAAAATAAAACATACTATCTATAAATTTTTAAACATAGATCTAAATATCAGATAATAAAAACAGTAGAACAACTGACAGCACAAAGGTCTCTTGAAATAAAACTGTTCTAGCCTGGGGCCTGAAATTTTGGAAGGACAGAGCCTACCAGATTTCTAATAGGAGGGAGTTCCATAGAGCTGGGCCATTCACAGTGAGGCAAGTCTCCTTGTTGATATGAGTCATGCTTCTGGTCTACAGGGATGCCTCTCCAGATTGTATCTGTGATTGACTAGGGACAAAGATTGCCTTTGTATCTTCTCTGATGCTTTGAGCACTGAAATAGAGGTGGCTAATACCACTCTATTTTCTCTGGGTTCTTTTATCTGCCCTCTCCTCTGCTTCCTGAGGTGAGTTTATAGGTGCAAGGTGACTGCAGATGAGCTAAGAAGAAATGGTTCACAACTGCTGTCCCTGCTTGGAATCATAAGGGGAGCAATTGGTTCCAATCTCTCCTCAGGCTTTGGACTAATCACAGTATCAGCTCCTCATGGGCAAAATTGTTATTATGGTTATTTTCATCCTTCACATAAGGGATGGTACCCAACAAAACAGCATTGGGTTGTTTTTTACCAATGGAACTTCCTGTCATGGGTCCCTTGCCTTCAATAGAATCTGCCGAGGATGTAAGTATCTATAGCTACTCTATATGACACATAGAATGAAACAGATCTGCCATCTGTCTTCCCCACCCCTCCTGTAGGCTGCCGAGCATCATCAGGGAGAGGGGAGAACTTTGCCCAGCCAGTGGAGGTAGAGGTAGCGGTGGAGGCAGAGGGGCAAGACACAGTCTTGTCACCAAGAACCAGATACCATCAACATCAGTGAGATCAAAACACCCTCCATGACAGATCACACCTGTGAACGCGCAGCAGAACCATGGGGGGAGTCTCATGAGTGAACTCACCCTACCTTGTCTTTAAAAGTTTTTTGGGGGGATGTGTTGACTATCATGACATCTTCATAGCTTTTGCTTGGTCATAAACCTCTTGCCTTGCTCCTGTACTGTACCTTGGAATCTTGACTTCTGAAGCTTGTGGTTGCTGCTGAGAATAAACCACTGCTAACCTGAATAAAGACCTCTTCCTTTCATTTGATTAAGAGTCACTGCCATTGTTTTCTTGGGCCAGAAACCTGACAGTTCTCCTTCCTCTCTTCTCCCAGCATCCTCTCCCAGCATGCCTCACTCCCCCTGTACCTGTGCTGGAAGTCCAGGGGGAAACCCAGAAGAGATTTATTGGACACACAGGACAGAAGAGATAGAAGTTCTATTGTGCAGCCAGAAGTCCTTATGCTAATGGAACTACTTCATTGGATACTGCCCAAGGTTTTTGTGAGGTCAAATAAATTAGAAGTCTATGAAGTGCAATATAATGGACAATAAACTGAAATGGAAATGTAACCATTCTTACATGCCATGCTAGAGAAATAAGCTGACCACAGTAATACAGAAACACATTTTCACTTTCCCCCCACTCCCCAAAATATGGTTTTTCAAAATTAGGCTCTCTCTCCCATCTCAAGCCCAACTGCTTGCCACCCCACCCCTACCACATCCCTTCCGCCATTTTTCTGAAAACAAAATGACAACTCATGCTCTGATGTGCTCAGTTACTAACGACTGTTGAATAGTTCCAGATTCTTAATAATTTTGGTTTAATATCATAGGAATTACTGAACTGAGCAGCTAGAAATTAAACTAAAAATTAAGTCCATCCATCACTTTTTATGAGCCATGAAGAAAACTATACAGGGAATAAATCTTTGGGTTAGACATTATTTCTCTTATATGGATTTCATACTTCAAAGGGATTCACACCTGAAAGCTTGGAAGCTGTCTGATGCATACTATCATCTCTTGGTTGTTGTGTGGCTCAATGCCGTCATTCATGGCATTGCATTTGAGGCAATGTGATATGGAATTTACTGACATTCAGTGCTATGAAGAATGCACTGGAAATAGTAAAGGGAGTATAATAAGAAAATAACCTTGGGTTCACTCTGTAATTTGCATATTGTTGTGAGTACCTATACTGTCATAAGTGGAGTTCAGAAAAATGAAATTTAGTAACAACTTATAAGACTCGTTCTTTGAGAAACCATGGAACCTTGAAGAGTTTCTTTGTTGGTTGGTTCATTTATTTGTTTAAAAAATCAAACATGTCCTTATTGCCCTGCTTTTCAGCCCAGAAGAGCTCCCTGAACAATCTACAAGAAAATAACAAGAAAAAATTAAAAGCAGTGAAAATAACAATTCCAGTGTTAAAAGGCAAAGGTTTGAATCTGGATTTGACCTTGCGTGAAAGATCGACTGGAAACTTTTGCTTTGATGAGAAAGAGAACTTGCATTCTAAATTCTACTGACCACAAAGTTTTTCACAGCCCCTTTAATCAGTCACATTCGGAAGAAGGACTCTCTCTCTCTCTCACTCTCTCTCTCTTATCTTTCTTTTCCTTTTTTTGAGATCTCTGAAGAAATCCCAGCTTAACAGTTTGTGTAGCAGGTACAAACTTGACTGATAAATGTGGAATATATTTAGAGATTGATATCTGCACTGCAATACACAGCTGTAATGTGTCATCAAATTGTAGACCTGGAAGGGCCCTCAAGGGTCAACGAGTCTTGCATTCTCCTGAAATGTTGTGCCATTTCTGTATGGCCTGCATAACGATGCAAGCTTTCCCAAAGATGCAAGACAAGGATTCATTTCCGTGAGCTACCAGGCCCAATTTGAGGGCGTACAAAGCCCTAAACAGCTTGGGACCCAACTACCTAAAAGACTGTCTCCCCCAGTTTCAACCTATTCAGGCTCTAGGATCAGCAGCGGAGGTCTGTAGGTGCTGCTGACACTGGGTGCTGCCTGGCTGGCATTCACTTGTGACAGAACATTCTAGGATATGGTTCCCCATTTGCCCACTGTGTCCCTCATTTTCAACTTTCAGGAGGAACTTAGAAACATTCTTGTTTGCCCAGGCATTTGGTTGAAATACATTGTTCCTGGCAACCTTAGCAATACTAGCTGTGAGGGTATGTGGCTTTTGTTTTTAGCACTTAAAAAATGCTTTTAGATGTTTCCAACTGTTCTAAAATATTTTTTAAATGTATTAGTTTTATTTTAAATTATTATTTTATTTATATTGTTTTACCCTTTGGGTGTTTGACACCCCGGGTTCCTCTGGAAGTGCAGGATAGAAATTAAATTAACACCAGCAGCAACTGATATCGAAACAGAACAAACTGCCTAAGAAGGGATGCCCACTCAACGATTCTTTTCAGTGAGTTCATTCCGCAGCCTTCTTTGTCCAGGCTTCATTGGTATGCATTTCATTACGACACAACTAATGCCATCAGCAATTTGGCCAGAAGGAGACAGTTAGGAAGGTGACTGCAGGCCCTGTTCTGCAAGGCCATTGGAATTCATTCATGTCAAGGAGAGCTGAGAGGTGTTCAATGTACTCTGAGGCGCAAAGAGTTCTGCTCCTTGACAGATTAGGCCCTGTGAGAGGACAAGCACCAACAGACTCTCATCATCTGTAACTTCCCTGAAGCCTCCCCTCACCCTCAGGGTTCTTTGTGTAGGAGTCTTATTTGGTTGCCTCTACTTCCATGGAAACCCCAAAGAAAGGTTTTCTGAATTAGCTTTAGAGTTTAGTTTTGGTTTCCTTCCCAATATAAAGTGTTCTCTTGGTGGGCAATGCCAGCCCATTTATTTCCTTTCCAACACTGAACAAAGCCTTTGCAAACAAACGAAAAAACACGAAAAAACAAAAGCAGACATGTTCATTGAGAATTCAAGATAAAAACAAGAATGGAAGATATCTTCCTCGCACGTTTGTGATATGTTTGTGCAATTTGCTTTAGAAAATGTTGAAATATTGTTATCGTGTAATTTCCAATATGTTTCTTTTTCATGGGGGAGCCTGTTGTAACTTGAGTAATTTAATTCCCCCCACCCCAAAAAAAGAATTAAAAAGGATTGTCCCAGCACAAAAGTTGGGAAAACACTTGTGTGTTTGGGAGCTGATATTTATTTGTATGTAAAAAGCAAAACAGAAACACAGCTGAGTGGGTAGTGCTAGCTCAAGCTGTTCATTTCCCTGTTTAGAGATATCACAAGCTACAATTCCTAGCATGCAGTACACCATAAACCAAGGCAGATGTTGTGGGCAGTGATTAAACAAACATGTCAATGCTCAATAAATTCATTCTCTTCATTCTGTATATATGTATTTAGACATTAATAACCATTTTAACCATATATATATATATATATATATATATATATATATATATCTCTGTCAAGACATCTCCAGTATGTTCAAAGCCCACAGCAATAATCTACAAATTGGCCACAGGAGACCTACAACTTTTGACTGCTTCCTGATCTCCATTGGCTTCTTGGCTCAGAGGATGCTCTAAGGGAGATTGGAAACACAGCAACAGCCACTAGGCATAAATGTCAATTTTGGATGCAATAAATGGCTCGTTGATTGTTTGGCAGTTCCATAGATTAACCTGGAATAAAATAGCCATAGAATGCAGATGCTCCCTCTCTATCATAAAGAAGTAAATAAATTAGAACAGACCTTCTTCCGCTTACCTTCCGATTTTTTATTTATGATCTTGTACTGCGTTTTTATTTGGGTTAGTTTATGCTTAAGGGCCCCTGAGCATTTGTTTCTTCACAGAAGCCTGTTTAGAACCTCACAATGGTGTTGATGCTACATGGACAAACTACCATGTTCCTGTCTTCAGCACTATAGTAATTCAGATCCCATTTTGTGGCATTTTATACCAAGTGTTTTTTATTCTTGTTGTTATGTGCATCTCAGGCTGCAAAGCATGTCTAGATATGTGATTTTGGGTAGTAGCATTAAGGCAAGTGTTCCCTCAGATTTATGCTTGCACAATGTTCTCTCCCTGTGGACCCCATATATCTTTTCTGGGGATTTCCCCATCCCACAATAACAGATTTGGGGGTGGTCAGGGAGAGGAGAGAGGGAATTCCTATTATGTTGGAGTGTAATCCTTATGATAGCACAATTACTTCATTGAATACTGCCCTAACTGGTGATTTTGCATGCTATGGCCAGCATAGTTCCTTCTCTACCACCAGCAAGGAATGGCTGGATGAAAAGTAATGATCTAGAAGAACAATACAACACCTCCAGCTTTGTGGGATTTTGCCAGGATCAACCTTTCAGACTGAGTTGGAAAGGCACTGGGGTGCCTGTGTATATCGCTAAATGAAATGTGTGTTTATTACTGAATTACTTGGACACGAAACTTTGGCACTGGTGCCCTGGACCCATGTAACAGAGTTTCTGGTATCTGGAGAAGAAAAGTTAGCATAAAGATAGTTCTGATGAATAAAATAAGCCCAATCTAATTGTTGGATTACTCTTCTTCTTTGCTGATCAATCGTAGCCAAGTAAGATTATCTTCCATGAATACGGTCTTAACAGTGAGTCCATAAATGACTGTGGAGGCTAATTCTGGATCCACACATCCTTCCACAGTGGGGACATAGGTTTCTGGGCTGGAGTTGATCATGGTGAGGGTTTGCCAAGCATGCCTTCCTCTTAGCACGATTCTCCCTTTCATCCTGAGTTTGAGCATCTTCAAAGCCCATGACACCTTTGGTAAAGGTTGTTCCCTAATTGGAGCACTCACAGGCCAGTGTTTCCCAGTTGTCGATGTTTATTGGAAGACATCTGTGTGTGAATTTGTTTTATGTATGTAGATCAGTGCATGATGAAGGCTGCAGCAAATAAGAATCTACTGGTCGTGAAGACTGTGTTGGATTACTCTATAACTTCCCTAGCACTATATAGTGGTGCCTCGCAAGACAAAAACAATCCGTTCCGCGATTCTCTTCGTCTAGCGGTTTTTTCGTCTTGCGAAGCAAGCCCATTGACGGCTTAGCGGATTAGCGGCTTTTAGCGGCTTTTAGCGGCTTTTAGCGGCTTATCGGCTTAGCGGATCAGCTGATAAGCGGCTTAGCGGCTTAGCGGCTTAGAAAAAGGGGGGGAGGAAAAAAACCCGCAGGAACTCGCAAGACATTTTCATCTTGCGAAGCAAGCCCATAGGGAAATTCGTTTTGCGAAGCGCCTCCAAAACAGAAAACCCTTTCGTCTAGCGGGTTTTCCATCTTGCGAGGCGTTCGTCTTGCAGGACACCACTGTATTATTATTTTTATAATGTGATCACAATTTTTATATATTTTTATGAGGAAAATGTGTGTATGTGTATGTGAAAAATGTGTATGTGAACAGGTGTGTGTGTGTGTTGCATTCCTCTGAAACTTCTAATACAGTGTTACCTCTGGTTACAAACTTAATTCGTTCTGGAGGTCCGTTCTTAACCTGAAACTGTTCTTAACCTGAGGTACCACTTTAGCTAATGGGGCCTCCCACTGCTGCTGCTCCGCCAGTGCACAATTTCTGTTCTCATCCTGGGGCAAAGTTCTTAACCCGAGGTATTACTTTCAGGTTAGCAGAGTCTGTAACCTGAAGTGTTTGTAACCTGAGGTGTTTGTAACCCGAGGTACCAGTGTACATGCATCAAACACTTTTCTAAATTTATTCTGTTGTTGTTAAAATGTATGCTTTACAAAATGAAGCTAACAGCAAGTTGCATTTTAAGCTTTCAGACATATGCAGTTCTCCCTCCCTCCCCATTCCCCATTTCCAATTCCTCAGTGTCTCCATTTGACAAGAGTGAGTCATGTGCCACACTTTAGCTAGCAGTTATGCTAGGCAAAATGGATTGGAAGTCACCTGCTATTGTTTTTATTAATCCGCTGAGAGTTCAAAGAAGGAACATGGCAGGATCTTTTTTCTTCTTTGTGTTTAAGGGAAAAAATATATATCTTTGATACTAACAGGATGAATTTATCTTGCACACAGGGAAGAGACATCTCTCTGACCTCCCCTTGCCACCTCCAGATTTGAAAATCACATCAGCACAACAACCTATAGATATCTGCAGTCAAGAGAATTCTAGGGGGAAAGTACTGGGTTCTGAACTGACAATGCAGCCCTGTAGTATTCTAACAGAGCCGCCTTCTTAGCCCTGGCCAGTCTCCAACAATCAATAAAAATCTCCATGTGTTGCCCTTCAGCTACATCTACTATTTTCTGTGCACATACATTGGCAAATGACTTGGAGTGCTCCAATATCATCTTTTGGAGAGATTTAAAACCTATTTTCTACTTGAAACCTACGTATTTCCCTCCAATGTGCATTTCTAAACACATTTCTGAATGTGCTTTTTCTGAAGATACCCAAATGAATAGGGCTGTGCCACCCTATTCATTTGTAACATAATAATAATAAAAATTCCTTCCAGTAGCACCTTAGAGACCAACTAAGTTTGTTATTGGTATGAGCTTCCGTGTGCATGCACACTTCTTTGATACACACTTCTTCAGATTTGTAACATAGACATAGAACACACATAACTACTCCATTGTCTTTGCATAAGATGTATGCAAAATAGACACAAGGCATCAAGCTGTGTACCATTGCAACTCTGCATATCTTTGCAGTTACAATGCTAGTGTGCCAAAGTGGTTCAAGAAAGCAGACCATGCTACAAATTGACGGGCAATATGTCCCTCCATCCTAGTCTCATAATGTCATATCTTCTTGATCTCTTTTGATGACCCTCACACTGCATGAAACCAATTGACTAAGGAAAAGTTTAAAGGAAAAATGCATTCCTTCTTTTTTGAATCTTAAAATACATCACAGGAAGCTACCTTATACCACTGGTCCATCTAAGTCAGTATTGTCTACACTGGCTGGTAGCAGCTCTCAAGAGCTTCAGACGGCTATTTCTTTCCCAGCCCAACCTTGGGACATCAGGGATTGAACCTGGGACCTTTGGCATGCAATGCATGCTCTCTACCACTGAGCTACAGACCTTGTCCAAATGATCCTTGAAAGAGTACAACAATTCACACTGGAAATTGTCTTCTTATTCACTTTAGATTGCTAGTGTAGATATGTGACATCCATTTTGTGCTTCCAACAAAATTATGTTTTATAGATTTGTGAGAAGCATTTTCTGGTTCCCAAACAGTGATGGTGCCTCTGTTATTCTTGGTGTCAGAAAGTGAGATCTTTTCTTAAGCATGGTAAAAAGATAAGAAAAGCAGAAACATAACATCCAGTTAAATGCTAGAGGATATTTCTATGAGAATCACTGTGATCAACTGATAAATTACCCCACAAAATCAAAGTGCATCGAGTCTGGGGAGGAAATGCTCACAAGGAAAATGGCAACCCTGAAGCAATGTTATCTAACTATAAAAGTTACAGAATAAATGAAATCCTACCATTTGCTCTAAAAATCCAAGAAGTTTATTACCTTTCCTATTCTGTCTGCCTGCTTATTATTTCACCTGCTTGTCTGGGACAAACATGGCAATAAGATTACAGGCAGAAAAATATTTATTTCTTATTTCCTATATGTATTATATTTGCATAGGTTACTGTCAGGGAACTGCCATCGGAAGGACAGGTGGTGAGAAGGCTTCAGGAGAATAGGAGAGCCACTTCTTCAGCAGAAGAGGGAACCAGTAGGGGGAGTGCGGGAGCTCCAAAGGAAAGGGAGTCGGAGGGGAGGCTCTGGGATACTTCCAGTGAGAACAGTGAGGAGGTATCAGAACAGCCTTTAAGGACCCCCACCCCCCGCCGGAAACTGTCACGCAGGGAATCCAGGAGGCGCATGTCCGTGAAACAGCTTTTATGTTGGAAACGTTTCCGCAAACGCCCACTGTCAGATTCTACCAGCGACTGACGGAGCCATGCTGAAGGGCTCCGCTCAAGGCAGGGTTTCACTACACTGAGTGAGCTCTGAGGGATCCAGCTTCAACGCACAAGCAGCTCATTATCCCACCACAGCAATCTGACAGTCCCTGAAAGCAGCTTGTGCAAAGAGAGGCATCATGAGCAACCCAGCCGGAGCCGGAGATGGGGGAGCAGCTGCAGCCGGTCCTAGCCTGGAAGAAAGGTACAGGATGTTGGAGGTACAGTTAGCTCTGCAAACGGCAAGGCTGGAGGAGAGGAGGGCTCATGATGCAGAAAAGGGGAAAGCCGCCCAGCTCTCGAGGAAGGTGCCAGGACTGGTGCAGAAGTTTGGGGGTGATCCCAGGAATTATCAAGCCTTCAGGACAGAGATGCAATATGCCCTCAATCTGCAGTTTGATGATTTTCCTGATGAGGATTCGAGGGTTGCTTATGTGATTGGGCATCTCGAAGGCGGGGCCAAAGATTGGGTGAGGCCACTAATGGCAGCCAATAATGAAGCCCTAAGGGACACAAGGAAGTTTTTTCGCGCCATGGATCTGATGTTTTCCAGCGAGATTGAGCAGGGAGTGGCGCGCAGGCAGTTAATGGCGTGTAAACAAGGGAACCGATCTGTCCGTGAGTACTGGACTGAGTTCACCATGTTGATCCATAAATTAGGATGGGATTTGTCAGCGGAACCGATACAAATGCTGTTCGAAGAAGGACTATCTTCGGCAGTGAAAGACGAACTTTCCCGGGGGCCCAGGGCGGAGTCTATGGACCATCTGACTAAATCAGCGCTGGCCATAGGATCACGCCAGGAGGCCAGAGCCTTGGAGAAGCGGGAAGGGAAAGGGGAGCGTTGGAGGGATTTCCGCATTCCAGAGATGCCAGAGCAGCCTTCTCTGCCAGCAGAGCCGATGGAAATCGGAACAGCGCGCGCGCGCGCAATTTCAAACCCCAGTGAAGGGCGGAAGAAGGAGGGAAAAGGCGCCAAGAAATGTTTTCTCTGCCAACAGCCAGGTCATTTTGCCAGAGTTTGTCCGCAAAGAAAGGAATGGCAAGGAATGGCGGGAGCTGTTGGGGAGGAGGGAGAAGGAGCTAAGGAGCAAGTAAAAGCCAACGCCTGGCTGCCACCGACGGGGCACAGCAGCCAGGCCAAGGAACAGTAAATGTGCCCACGCCAGAACCCCCAAGACCAGCTCTTGTAATAGAGGTATTGCTGGAGCTGGCAAACGGACACCCACTAAAAGTGAAGGCGCTATTAGACTCAGGCAGCTCCTGCAACTTTATGAGTAAGGAGTTTGCAGCCGCCCATCAGATACAAACCATTCCTTTAAAAAATCCCCTGCAGGTGACCACGATTGATGGGAGGGCGCTGTTGGGGGGAGAAGTAGACCAGCAGACTGTCCCCATGACAATGAGGGTGGCAAGACACACGGAACGGATAGCGTTTAATATAGCCACGTTGGGAGGAGCGCCCATCATTTTGGGGATGAGCTGGCTAGCGCTGCATGATCCGCTTGTGGGATGGCATCAGAGAGTGGTTTCCTTTGGGTCAGCACATTGTATGGGACACTGCACAGAAAAAGGGGGCCAAGTAGGCACTCAGGCCACGTTAGCAAAGATAGAAGCAATGGATCAAGGTAGGGTACCACGACAATATGCAGATTTTGCCGACGTCTTCAGCGAAAGGGAAGCAGATAAACTACCCCCGCACAGACCCTTTGACTGCCAAATCAACTTACTTCCAGGAGCGCAATTGCCAGTGGGCAAGGTGTATGCAATGTCTGACAGAGAGATGCAGGAGCTAAGGGAGTTTATTGACAAAAACCTCAAGCGTGGGTTCATCAGGGAGTCACGAGCGGTGGGGGGTAGCCCAGTGTTCTTTGTAGACAAAAAAAACTCGGACAAACCGAGATTAATTGTGGATTTCAGGGCCCTAAACGCAGTGTCCGAACCCGTGACCTTCCCTATGCCCAGAATCGATGACATTCTGACCCGGGTGAGAAAAGGGAAGATTTTTACCAAGCTGGACCTGAGGGGGGCGTATAACCTGATACGTATGAGAAAGGGAGATGAGTGGAAAACCACTATGTTCACCCCCTTGGGGGCATTTGAGT
This sequence comes from Podarcis cretensis, assembly GCF_951804945.1. Lineage (NCBI taxonomy): Eukaryota > Metazoa > Chordata > Lepidosauria > Squamata > Lacertidae > Podarcis > Podarcis cretensis. Next base: position 67,752,643 of record NC_137170.1, on the reverse strand, counting down.
ACTGCGTTATGCCTTTCGGCCTCCAGGCGGGTTCAGCAGTATTTCAATCATTCATGAATCACGTACTAGGACCATTGCTGTACAAGAACTGCGCTGCGTTCTTGGACGATGTACTGGTGTACTCAGAGGATGAAGAGCAGCATGTGCGAGATGTACGAGAAGTACTGAGCAAACTGCAAGAAAACCAGCTGTGGGTGAAACTGGAGAAGTGTCAGTTTCACACCAGGGAGGTGGAATTCCTTGGGTACCGGTTGTCGGACAAGGGGCTGGCCATGGATCCTAGCAAGGTGCAAGCGGTGCTGGAATGGAGGCCACCGAAAACTAAGAAAGATGTGCAGAGGTTTTTGGGGTTCGGAAACTTCTATCGGAAGTTCATCAAGAACTTCGCCCATTTAACAGCCCCCATCACGGATTGTCTCAGCAGTAAGAAGAAATTTGTCTGGACGGAAGAAGCGCAGCGAGCTTTCGAAAGTTTAAAGAGGGCGTTTGCTTCGGAAGAACAACTCTTACACGTGGATCTGCAGCAGCCGATGAGGGTGGAAACCGACGCGTCTGACAGAGCGGTGGGCGCCGTGCTACTGCAGCCAGGAGCGAATACGTCGGAATGGAGGCCGTGTGCCTTCTTCTCGAGGAAATTGAACAAGTCTGAGAGGAATTATACAGTGTACGACAGAGAATTACTCGCTGTCCACGAAGCGTTCAAGAGATGGAGACACCTGTTGATTGGGGCGCAACACAAGGTTCAAGTGCGGACAGACCACAAAAATCTAGAATACTGGAGAACAGCCCGAGTATTGAACCAGAGACAAGTAAGATGGGCGCAAGAGTTCTCCAAGTTCAATTTTGAAATTCGCTACGTGCCAGGGGCTGAGAATGTCAGGGCGGACGCTCTCTCCAGAAAACCTGAGTACTTGGAGGGGGAAGGAGGGGCGGAAGAAAGACATATCATCTCAGAGGACCACTGGGTTTGTGGGGCGGCATTGGTGGGGCAAAGAGAACTGGTAGAGGGTATTGAAAACGATGAATATGCCCAAGAGAAACTTAGGGAACTCAGGGAGACAGGTGAGAACGCAGGGGGGTTTGAGGAAAAGAACGGAAAACTATATTACAAAGGGGCGCTCTACATACCAGGTGGAGAACTAAGAGGGCGGGTGCTTAAACAGTTGCATGACAGCCCCACGGCGGGGCACTTCGGGCAGCACAAGACCATGTGGTTGGTTACCAGGGAGTTTTGGTGGCCCAAGGTGCGGGAAGACGTGCGGGAGTATGTCAGGGGATGCGACAGGTGCCAAAGAGCAAAGGGAGAGAGGTTGGCGCCAGCAGGGTTATTAGAACCCTTACCCACCCCAGAAAGGCCATGGGAGATGGTATCCATAGACTTCATGACCGATCTACCGAGATCCAAAGGGAAAACCGCGGTCATGGTGGTGGTAGATATACTAACTAAGATGTGCCACTTTATAGCTTGTTCACATGCAGTGACAGCGGAAGAAACCGCAAGGTTGTTTGTGGAGCACATTTTTAGGTTGCATGGCGCCCCCTTGAGGGTTTTGAGCGACAGAGGAAAACAATTTACTTCTAGGTTCTGGAGGAAACTAATGAGCATGTTGCATGTGGAGGTAAGTTTTTCCACCGCCAGGCACCCAGAAACAAATGGGCAAGCAGAAAGGGCAAACGGGGTTTTGCAACAATATCTGAGGTGTTATGTAAAGGACAGAGAAACTGATTGGGTAGACTGGTTACCTCTGGCAGAATTTGCCTACAACAACGCGGAGAACGTGTCCACAGGGATGAGTCCCTTTCTAGCCAATTATGGGTGTCATCCTCGGGCGTTTCCAGGAGAGGGCGGGGGAAGGTGGAGTGTACCTGCAGCGGAAAATTTTGTTGAAGAGATGGAAGCGATCCACCGTCAGCTCCAACTCAACTTAGAGAAAGCCAAAGAAGAATATAAGAAGCAAGCAGACAGAAATAGGAGGGAAGGCGAAACCATAAGGGTGGGTAACCGGGTGTGGCTATCCACCCAAGGACTGCCGTTCAAGGGAGGGTGTAAGAAATTGAGACCCAAACGGTTGGGACCCTTTGAGGTCATACAGCAGGTCAACCCAGTAGCATTCAAACTCCGATTGCCCAGTCACATGAAATTGCACCCAGTATTTCACAGGTCATTACTGTCGCCATACAGAGAGGGATGTGAGTGGGGGGAACATGAGAGGGAGGTCACCCGGACACCCGTCATAGAAGAGAGAGAACGCAACATGGATGTGGCAGGGGTCATTGATTCCAGGTGGAAGGGGAATCAGGTGGAATACTTGGTAGAATGGGAGGGGGAGGAAGAGTCAGAAAACACATGGGTACCGGCAGAGGAAGTCAAAGACGAGATTTTAATAGAAACGTTTCATCGGCGTTTCCCAAGGAAACCACAACCAGTGGCAAGGTTTAGGAGGGAACACTTCGGGACTACAGATGAGGAAGGGGAATTTGAAGGGTTCCCAGAGTCGGGAGTGGAGGTGGAAACAGATTCCGACGAAGGAGAGGAAGAGGGGGAAAGAGGCGGAAGGCCGTGGTTAGAAGTGTTTGAATCCTCGGAGGATGAGGGGAGTTCCTTCCAGGGATTTCCGTCCTCGCCGCCAGTAAGAGAAGAGGCGGGAGGGGGTGAAGGGGGCCCTGGGGGGGAGGTGGATGTCAGGGAACTGCCATCGGAAGGACAGGTGGTGAGAAGGCTTCAGGAGAATAGGAGAGCCACTTCTTCAGCAGAAGAGGGAACCAGTAGGGGGAGTGCGGGAGCTCCAAAGGAAAGGGAGTCGGAGGGGAGGCTCTGGGATACTTCCAGTGAGAACAGTGAGGAGGTATCAGAACAGCCTTTAAGGACCCCCACCCCCCGCCGGAAACTGTCACGCAGGGAATCCAGGAGGCGCATGTCCGTGAAACAGCTTTTATGTTGGAAACGTTTCCGCAAACGCCCACTGTCAGATTCTACCAGCGACTGACGGAGCCATGCTGAAGGGCTCCGCTCAAGGCAGGGTTTCACTACACTGAGTGAGCTCTGAGGGATCCAGCTTCAACGCACAAGCAGCTCATTATCCCACCACAGTTACCTTATCCCAGGAGCAACTGGGCCACGAAGACAAAACATTTCAGAAGTATGAAATATCCAAATAAATTTTTTTGCTTAATTACAAAAAAATCAAGTACAGTACCTTCTTCCCACTTGACTTTGCTTGAAGAATAGTTCCACCTCAGTCATAGAAGGCACTAAAATATCTGGGGAAAGTGAATTTGCCCTTAACTTCCTTTGAGGAATCTCAGCCGATAAGGTGGAAATTATGACATTTAAATATGAGAGGGGGAGACCTGGCTGTACTTAAGATAGCATATTTAAAGAAAAAAGTGGACATTGCTTCAGACAGTACTACATAATGCCCAGAGACCTTATAAGATATGGAGCTTTACACTTCTCTTAAGACTCACAAAACCTTCTGTTTTAACACAGGCAGACAGGAATACACTGGGAATACAATCATAGAGCTGTATAAAAATACTTCTAATAAAGCAGTTAATAATAAATGAGGGCTTCAGAAATAGGCTGAAGTTCTTGGGCAGGTGTATCCAGGCAGCTATCCCATCCTGAGGCTGTTTAGGTTTCTAAACATCAAAAGCACCACTGAACCCAGAAACAAAACAACCATCAGTGAAGTGGGTAAGGTTCAGACATAAGCTGGTGCCAGACAAACCCCTGATGGCTGCATTCTGGATGACCTGGTGTAATGTAAGGGTTGCCCCTGGTGCAGCACTGACCCTGTAAGGAAACATAGTAGTCTTGGGGAACCCATCCTGTTCTACTCTTTCAGCTGCCACCACCTGCTTATGGATCACTGAGGGCAAGGGTGCCAGAATCCCATTGCCTGTCTGCTTGGGAATAGTCCTCTGAATACCAAGTCTCCTGCTTGGCAGCTTCACCACAGCTCCCCTCCTGCTCTCTCAGCCGCTACACAACCAGTAACAGGAGTGTCAACTTGGGCCTGCGACCATGGGTGCCCAGGGCCGTGAGTGCCATATGGTCCTGGCACCGAAATTTGTGGTTGCCCGGTCTCTTCATGGAGAATTTTGTGAGTGCTCGGGCACCCAGGGCCCCTGGGCATTGGCACCTATGACCAGCAGCATTGCCCAAACAGCTTGAGCCACATGGGAGGACAACTAGTCCTTGAATGCCTCCATAAACCAGTACAGCTCCAAAATCCAATTCAGCAGTTTATTCCAAAAAGGTATATATAACAAGGAAGAGGGAGTGGAAAAAAGCAAGTACGCAAATCAAAACTTAAATAAGCCACAGTAGAGTATGCAGTACAGGCACACCCACACCCACACCCACACACCCCATGTTAAAAATTGTGGCATTTACTGTAATAACTTCATGGTGAGTACTTGCCCCCATTTTTTTCTTTCTGGTGAGCCCTGTCCCCTTTTTTTGCATCTGGATACCCTAATAATCTCTGTCCTAATCATTTGTCAGCACCTAAAGCCTTGGGATGCAAAGTAACCACCTTCCACAGCTAAAGAATGAAGGTCTGAGACAAAAAACAACAACAACATATAGTCATCTGCATTCACACTCTAAGGGCTTTCCCTGAATTTGTGGCAGCAAGCTGAAGTTTGTAAATGAGTCCACATTGACAAGGAGCCAGCCTTGAGAGTCTTGGACCATCCTTGAATGATACCTTTTACACTGAACTTGTTTGTTTTTCTCATACCTTATCATTACTCTTGCAGACAAGTCAGAGAACACAGCTGCCTGCAGCAGTTTGGGAAACTGGCACCAAGTCCACCACAAGCCTCTAACTTCAGAGAAGAACACAGAGCATAATACAGACAGTCTCCTGTCCCACCCCAATCACATTTTGCTAAAATGGGACTGGGGCCACACAAAATAATTCTCCAGGATCTGCAAATAATCAAGGAGGGAGTTTTAGTCAATCCACCAGCCTTATCCTGGTCAAGCCAATGTTATAACAACTGGCAATCCTGACCCGCTCTTAATCATCTCTTCCCTATTTATACTGCAACAGGAATATAAATCCGTTTAGAATAATATACTTTTCAGTTAGAAGTATAAACAAGCGAAAAACATGGCAGGTTTTGCTAACCTGTTTTCAGAAGCAGACCCAGAAATGTCCAGCTGCAGCAGATTCATGGCTATATTTTAAGGAAGAGCAGGAAAGGGCAACTTTTTTATCCTGCTGAGGACTATATTCTCTCAGGGAAGATCTATTGGGGGTTCTATAGCAGTGGGCAAGTCTGTTCACTCTCTTCCACTCCTTCCCCCCACTTTTCTTTCTGCCACTCCTCTCCCCCCTCCCTTTTTCTGCCATTCACTTTTGGCTTATTTCCTCCCACCTTGCCACCTACATGAAATTAGGTGGTTGCCACCCGTTTGAGACAAAGATGGATGTCTCTGCCATTACTGCAACACAAAGAACCATATAGAAAATGCAGCCTTATCAAGTTACAAGAATAATGGGTTTAGCTGAACTATTCCAATGCTTTGATTAAGGCATTACCTCAAATAAAGGAAAATGTCCTTTTCAAGCTTTGCTCCAAAATGTTTGGTTACTAACTGTTGATGAGCATTAGCTTGCATTTTCTGGACATTTCACAAAGCCTGTATCTTCAACAGCATATATTCCTCACTATCCCAGTACCCAACAGTGAGGATTAATGAACTGTCAGATGCTTCTCTTCAGGGGTACACATGCTAGGAGGCTTTTATATGCTATCATTTGCTTATTTATTTATTTACTACTGTTATATACCTCCAAATAACATATGCTATCTGGGCAATTTGGAACAACAACACCTCCAAATACCTCCAAATAACATATGCTATCTGGGCAATTTGGAACAACAACACATAAAATTAATAAAAACTAACACAGAACAAAATGATCCCCCCAGTGTTTAGTCCAAAATTATTTGGAATTATTGCTTGATTGTCATATCTCAAGGGTCCCAAGCAAATATAATATATCTACACATCTTGGTTGCAATCCAATACATATTTACAAAATATACAATGGGGCTGTTTTGAGTAGACATGCATAGGATTGCACTTTTACTGCCATAAGCATAATAACCCAATGAGATAAATTATGCCAGTAAGCTTCATGGCATAATAGATAGTGTATTACTTGGAGACTAGCAGATTCTTGCAAAGAGAATACTCAAGGTTCTGTAGTGATTTGCCACATACTTCCAGATCCAAATTCTTCAGAAACTGAAGTATAAAGATATGTCTCTCATTCAGTATTTAGGGTTGTGATGAAATTAAACTGTCATCGACAGCCTGCAAGAAATCCTTCTGAGGCTGTAATCCCAAACACACTTTGAATTGTGCCCTATGGTCCTTAGGAGGGCACCCAAAGGGTCAAAGGTTTTGCAGATCTCACTCCTCGTGGGTGGAGATGGAGATCAGTGGAAGAGATGGAGGTCTGTCTGCAGATGCTTCCTTGTTGCAGCTGTGGAAATCTCCATGGATATCTTTCGTCCACCATCAGTGTTCCAACAGTGACAGAAGAAAAGGTTTGTGTTGGGGGTGAAATGAATTGCAGGAGATTTGCAAAGGTCTCCTGTTCTTCCAACACATGCCAAGAATATGAGTGGGAAGTATCCAGGCCCTGGAGCTGATGTATTGGTTTTCCTTCCCATTGGAGAGAAAATCTGAGAGATAATCCCCACCCTGAAAAAAAGGATAGAAAGTGGAAGAGTTTTTTCCACTTTTTGAGTTTACAGGCTCTTAAAATTAGCAGTTTCTCAGCCTGTGATTCTTCCTTTCCCTTCGAATTGCCCTGCCTCTTGGAAGTAAATTCTTGCTTCTTAGGAATTGGGCACTGCTTCAGCTGTGACTTGTCCTGATATATTTCAGCATACAGTGGTACCTCGGGTTACATATGCTTCAGATTACATACGCTTCAGGTTATGGACTCCACTAACCCAGAAATAGTGGTTCAGGTTAAGAACTTCAGGATGAAAACAGAAATTGTGTTCCGGAGGTGCAGCGGCAGCAGGAGGCCCCATTAGCTAAAGTGGTGCTTCAGGTTAAGAACGGACTTCCGGAACGAATTAAGTACTTAACCCGACGTATCACTGTATAAACATTTTCTGAAGAAAAGTTATGTTTCCAGTTGGGGTTCCCATTAGCTTATCTTAATGCTGATTTTGCAGTTTGAAAGCTAAGATGAAGCTGTGTTGATCTGGTAACTACAATCTATAGAGTACAGACAGGCTTGATTTGTTTTGTAGGTTACATTCCTGTCACTGCACTGTGACTGGAAAAAAAGATCAAACAACTACAAACATGGTAAACAATGATCTTTCACACAGATGTGCAGAGCACATTTCATTGGATTGAATAAAACATTCAGGGATTTTTTATTTATTTCAATAAAGAAAGAAGGGAAGGGGGAATGACAAGACAAAGAAATAAGGACAAAGAAGAGGTAAAGAGACAAAAAGCTAACGAAACAACAAAAGCGGTCAAAAAGCCAAAACAATATATTGTTCCTGCAAGGGAAAAAGACCTGCGCCAAGCTAACAAGAGGCAGGGCAGATCTGGAAGGTTGAGGCTGGAATGGCTTCTCCTCCTAGTGCTTGTGCACCACAAAAACAGCACCTCATGCCTGCAGATCTTTCTCCACAAAAAGTGGCAAGCATATGGAGACATAGACATGAGGCAAATGAAGGCAGAAATGAAAGGCTGGAATGGAACTGCAGCTTCTGCCTGCAGAAGAAAGAGTCCCTCCTCCCCACTTACCACCATTGCTGGAGCCAATCACCCCACTGCCACTTCCAGATACAGACACAGGCAAAAGCTGCAGATCCATTTCAGCTCTACTCCAGCCTTTTTCTTCGGACTGTGTCTCTCTGCCCCATGATACCAGTTTTCTTTAAATAAAACAAAATGTTGTTGCTCAAATGACTTGGTCACAGTGCAGTCTAATTTAAAAATATAAGATGTAGTATTCTTAGACCTGTTATTGATATAGCAAGGAACATAGGAAGCTGCCTTATACTGAATCACACCATGGGTCCATGTAGCTTAGGACTGTCTACTGTGACTGGCAGGAGCTCTCTGGGGTTTCAGACAGAGTCTCTCCTAGTCCTACCAGGTGGTACAGGTGGTCAGACTTAGTGCCTTCTACATGCAAAACAGTGCTGTTCCACTGAGCTATGTCCTTTTCTCAAAGTAGCTGCAAGAAAGCTTGGTCTCCATGTTTGGAATCATAGAATCATGTAGGGTTGGAAGGGGCCCCTAAGGGTTGTCTAGTCCAACCCCCTGCAATCTCAACGAGATCATACATGAGAGATGGCCATCCAACCTCTGCTTTTAAACTTCCAATGAAGGAGCCTCTTTCAGGAGGCTGTTCCACTGTCAAAGATCTCTGCCAGAAAGTTCTTCCTGTTGCTTAGTTGGAATCGTCTTTCTTTAACTTGAAAGCATTAGTTTGGGCCCTACCCTCCGGGGTAAGCGAAAACAAGCTTGCTCCATCCTCCATGTGAAAGCCCTTTAGATATTTGAAGATGACTATCATATCTCCTCTCAACCTTCTCTTTCCCAGGTTAAACATACCTAACTCCCTCAACAGTTCCTTATAAGGCTTGGCTTCTAGACCCTTGATCATCTTGGTCACCTTCCTCTGCACTCATCCAGCTTGTCAATATCCTCCTTAAATTGTGGCACCAAGAACTGGACACAGAACTCCAGGTGTGGGCTGACCAAGGCAAAATAGAGTGATACTGCTACTTCTCTTCATTGGGATACTATACCTCTGTTGATGTAGCCTAGAACAGTATTATCTCTTTTTTTGCTGCTGCATCGCACTGCTGATTCATGTTAAGCTTGTGGTTGATCCCCATGGTATCATAATAATACATTAAGTTCTAAAACATGTGGGATCATAATGAGCAAATCATTCATTCCCATGTCTGTGTTCAGTAAGTTGAAACAATGACACATAGACAACAAAGATTTATTTCCATCCTTAACCATTAACTCTTCCAATACATACCTCTGCCACTGTCTACCCCATTAGGATTTAATTCAAGCCTATCAGAAAACAGTTAGGATTTTCCCTATAGTAACATCTCAGATAATATGATTCATGACCTCTTTTTCTATGAAAATTACACATGGTGGCATAACTATGTCCAAGGAGATGAGGCAGAAGCAGCAATTTTCATTCTTTAGAAAATGCACATCCCATCCCAGGAAAAACCTTTATAAACAAAGCTGATTCCATAAGAATACATTTTCATTATTATTATTTTTTAAAAATCCACATTGTGACAAATGAGTCTGGTTGAGAAACAGTAAAGTTCTGGATTGGGTTTCTGTGAATAAATAACCTGATTATCTATTTTCCTGAAAACTGAGTTTCATTAAGGACACTACTAATGGTTACTTCAGAGGATAGTAAATGGACATTCCTGGCTCATTCTTTGTTTCCCAAGCCAATGAACTATTAGTTGTTGTGAACTGTCTACTGAGCAGAACACACCAACTCTTTGTTATTTGTTTGTTATGGGCTTTGTCAGAGTGTGCCCCCCCCACCCGCTTTGGCTAGTGCCATTCTGGTCTAGGGGTGAGGGGAAATGTCTAGCAGACAACTAGCATTATTTCCAAACAGACCACACTGTGTGGGGCTTTTGTAATCTTTCACCTACAGAAGAGAACACTGTGCTGTCTGTATAACACAGCTGGGCAGTCTATTATCTAATCCTTGAAATAGCAGCAATGGACCTTAGAGAGCATGTAATGGAGGGGCACATGAATTCAGGCAGCCAAAGCAGCAGGAGAATGATACATCTGTGTCCCTTTTTACCAAGGATTTTAGAGAGTTGATTTCTTCTCCAGTCTTTTATAAAAGCATTTTTGCATAGAGAACACACACACACACACACACACACACACATCCCAGATTGGCAGGGATTTAATTTAAAAACACTCATGCCAAATCCTGTTCCACAGATGAAAATCCATGGACAAAGTCTGTGTCAATGGCTTTGTGAGCAGAAACTGGTGGCCCTGATTTGTTTGCTTTGTTTGGTGAATGAAGGCCAAAAGGAAAGGGGCCAATCAGTGTTGCCTGGGTATGTCAAGTAAATGAATGTTGATAACAAATTAAAGTATTTACTCTGCCAGAAATATTTTCTGTTTATCTGCCCATGTTTGCTCATAATAACCTAGGTACATCCATACAATCTGAAAACAACAATCCCTTCAGCAAATGCTGAACAAATGTTGTGTTTGGAAAGCTAACCATTCTAGATGCAGAACATAGCAGAATTAAAGTTTTCAGAACCAACTTTCATTATGCTGATAAATCAGGTCCTCCCTTAAAGAGGGCACATATTGCGGTGAGACCTGGAAACTGACACCCTGTGTTGTGGGTGGGTACGATTGGTCAGCCACAGCACCCGATTGGTAGGTCCCTCATAGCTGAGTGCAATCTGGCCAATGGGATGCAGTCCAAACGGTTCAAGGGACCTATTTATACCCATGCACATGACCCAGAGCTTCCTCTTTCGGCGCGTGCATTAGGAACACCCACCAACCTCTCCCTACTTTTAGGGTTTTGCACTTGACCTTGCTATGCCGTTGTGTGTCATCTGTCATTGGGACAGGGGCATGGCAAGAATTTTCCCCACTTGGCTGATTGGCTGTTGCCATTTGGGTTTCACTTGCCATGTAGCAAATCGTCACAACTTGTAAGGTTGCGGATAGGCTCTGCTTCAGGTGATAGGGATGGGAGAACACTCTTGCCATCCCTATGTGAAGGGTATTCCATTAAAGGAATCCAGGGACTCGATGGTTTGGTCAACCCCTGAGAGGGGGTTGTGCCTGTGCCTGAGTCCAGGAGGACGTTTGGGTGATGGAGATAGCCTGTTCCTGGCATTCTGCTTATCCAGGTGTTTGCCCTTGGCTGACCTATGCTGGAACCCTGTGTCAGCTCTACTTGCATGGCAGGGAGCTAGTCGAACCAGAGCCTGTGCAACCACTTTCTGTAATCAATAAAGTTGTGGCCTAAATTCTGCCAAAAACCAAAACCAAAATTTGAGTCAAGTGTGAATTTATTTAGCGGGGAGGTTTCTGGGTCTGAACACGCAAAGCAAATGTGGTGGAAATGCTGTTTGAGTTAGACCACAGATATTATTTTGTGATCTGGGATTGAATTTAAAGTCTAAAAATTGTGTTGAGTTAGAACTGAACCCCCAAAAATTTCATTGGGACTTTTATGGAGCAAGTTTCTGACAATTTTCTTTTTCTGGTCTCCCCACTCACAATATGGCGGTCAGGCTGACAACACAGGAGCTCTGCTATGGTGGTGTTGTTGCTTACAGTGGACAAAAAACAAAACAAAACAAAACAGAAGAGCCCACCCTGGAAGAAGCGAGGAAAGGAAGCCATGCTGTGACAATTGCTAATGGTCAACCTACACTCACCTCCTGGGAACTATTGGAGAATGTTGAGCTCCAAAGAACAACCCTCAACCCCCAATTTCATTCAGGAGGTCATTTTCACTCAGCTCTACAATGGACTGAATGGCTTCCTTCTTTGTTTCCAGATGACCTGTAATATTTTCAGCTGTGCAAAGGATCAAAGCAAAATAAAGGCCTTTTTCTGGAGACCTATATCTGTAGTGGAGTAATGGTACAGATCCATCATTTTGCACAAATTCAAAAGGAAAAGCCCCAAAATAGATCAATGAAGCCCTATCACAATGCCAAGGAAACCCTTTGTTTAAACCAATTATCTAAAAACTGTCAAGTGGATCCCAAGGGAGGCTTTTGACTCTCATGCCCTTCTGCAATAGTCAGAAAAAGTCTTTTTAAAAGGCATTTTACTTCAGAGATACAGTCCATTTTCTAAAGAAAACATGCACCTAGGGAGCATTTGAGTTAAAGAAGAGAAGCAAACAGATACCTCATAAATCAGACCTGTTCCTTTAATTAAGAAATGTTTATTTTTTTCCTAAAGGGCATTAAGCACAGTGCTGTTTTCAGAAGGAGCTGGTGTTTCGTGTTCTTCCCAGAGGCACCTGTTTGGAATGAGAGAGAGCTGATTATATGCCAAGGGTTGCAGGATAAATTAGTGAATGAGTTCGAAAAGAAAATTTGCTATAATACTGATAATAACACTAGCTCGGTATTGTTTCCAACAAAGCTATTTCATAATATTCTGCAGCGTTCCATGCAAAGCCACTGAATGATGCATGCTGCTACCACTGCAAGGACTATTAAACATCTAAGGAATATTAAGCATGAATGTTTTTCAGTCCCAATTAAAATCACACTTTATGAGTCTGATATAGTTTCTTAATAAGGGGAAAACTCATTTATTTATTTCCTTGCAACTGGTACTGATTAGGTAGCAAAACCTGATAAATAGCTTCACGTTCCTCCCCCCCCCCCCTTGGAGGACTATTAAAAGGAGCAATTTCTATTGTTCCTCACAAACCAAAAAGGATTTCTAATTTGATGATATGTGATATAAGCAAGGACTGGCAAAGCAAGGTTATTGCAGAGTGGGTTATCAGCAAACAAACAACAACAAACAAAAAAGACTTACACTGTGTGTAATGGGAAATAATATAAATTTCTGAAAAGAAACATTGATACAGTACCCTCACATATCAGCGGGAACGTTAGATGCACTTGGGAGGATAATTCAAAAGCCTATTTTCCAAGCCACAAAAGTGAGTTGTGTTGTTTACCTTGGGAGGCCAAGCTAACACTGTAGGATTGGAATTGTCGCAAGTGAAATGCAATTTTTTAATTTGCCTCAGTTGTCAATACAGAGACACCTTTGAGGCTGTTAAAATTATATTAAGGTGGGAGAGGTCATTTGCTTCTTTTTTAGGGTGGAGTGGCAAACTTTTTCAGCACAATTCTCTGGGCAACCTTTTTTTGGAGGGGGAGGCAGATACTAGTAATGAGTGGGGCCAGATGCAAAATCACTTTTATACAGTAAACTAGTTTCTTCACATGCACACATCCCTATGCTTCATCCAGGCAAGCAAGAGGCACTTGAGATTTATAGCTCAGGAAGCTATGTGGCCTATACAGAGTCCTGGGCCTGGAGTTCACCATCTTTGTTTTAGAGGAATTCACCAGAACAGCTAATTGAAAGGCAGATAATGAACAAATGTCACTTTGGAGATACATGGAGATATAGAGGGGGGAAATGGCATAGAGGAGCAAAAAGGTGGGTCTTTGTGACTGCAAAAAGCCACAGGAAAAGCAAAATAAATGAAATTCTGACCAGACATGTACAGGAGGACTGTGAAGTTAATTCCCCATTATGGTTGCTTAGAGTGGATTCCTAAACACTCATCAACCAGGAGGGAGAGAAGACACAATTCTCTACTGGAGGACTTGAGTACTGATCACTCTAATTATATTTTCATTCTCTTTCTTATTTCCTCTCATCTAGTAAGGATGCAAGCTTTCAACTACAGCCCAGATTGGCTTTTCAATGCATACCTAGTCTCTATCAAATTTATATATTCTTAAAGTGGGGTTTGGCTATACATTTTTCAAAACTCTTTTTAACACACAGTTGGAATTTCTCTCTCTCTTTTCATATCCGTGTGTGCGTGTGTGTTATATCCACATACACTTCACCCACGATATAATGAAAATTGTGTAGCTAAAATTCATTTCTGCTATAACTCACAGTACTGCTAGAAAAGCAGAAGCAAAAAAATATAGGTTTTTTAAGGCTTGTGTAATGGGAGCACTCCATTATATGAATGAATGAGGAACTTGTTTCATTTTCTTCTTTAGAAACATGTGTAAGAGAAAAAGCATTACCTCTGAGTGAATACAGAACTCTATAGGGAAAAATGTTGCTCTGCTTTATCAGAGCAAGAGCAGCAGATATGGGTTCTAAGGAGATAAAATTATTCACATTATTCCTTTAAAATGGTGTGCAGAAAACATCCATTAGATAGCTGCCACATGTCATGGAGATAAATTCTTTGCTGATCTGAAATCTTTGTAGAATGCATGCTTAAAACAGATTGAATACCCTTACTTATACTTTCTCTAATCCACTCTAGAACTCAGGATGGTCAACAAGTAGCAAAAGCAGATAATAAAACCTGTTCCCATTTGAATAGAAACACATGAAGTGAAATGTCTAATTCGTATTAGTATTTGTGAATTTGGGACCATGAGATAGTTGGTAGTGCAGATTAAGTAACCCAGAATAAAATGGATTTACCCTATGTTGATGGACATATGGTTCAATTAGCTATCTAAATATTCTAGAATAAGGGTTTGCTCATTTTTTTCATTTGTCTTATTAGATGATAGTATCCTCTCCAGCCTTTGGACACGATGTCAGAGCTATGATGTGAAGCAGTTCAAATAAGGTAGTCATAAAAACAGGAGCAAAGTTGAATACAGAATAGAGGACCAGCAGGGGTCTTGGACAGCTTGAATTGCTGCCTCTGTTTATAATGCACTCCTTGGATCCCTATAGAATAGATGGGCATCATAGGTATGCAGGAAAATATCACATTATAAACACACACACACAGAGAGAGAGAGAGAGAGAGAGAGAGAGAGAGAGAGAGAGGCCCACTAGTGACTTAGGAAGTGTGGGTATAAGCTCTCAACCTGCTCAAGCTGAGGAATAAACTGGTAGGGTTTGGGCTGAAACTTCAGTCGAGAGATCACCCCAATCCACAGAATCTGCCTGGCTTGCTGAGGGAGTGCAGCGCAAGATGAAGTGCTGAAGACTGGCTGCTGGAGACCCTTATTCAAGATACACCTACACACCTTAAACACCTTACACAGGGAGAAGACCCTATGAGATTCTGGTGTATTGCCAGAATACCTGACCATCCATTGTTGGCTGCTAGCCTTTCTGCCTATTGCCTGCCTGTCTGATCTAAGGACTTGCCAGTCTTCATACCTGTCTTCTTGCCTCATACTTTGCCATTACTTCAACACAGCTGCCTGGCTCTAGGCTGGGCCCACACATGCGTTGCCTATTCTGTTCTTGACTATCTAATTTATACACTCTGGCAGCTTCTTTCCACATTATTTTAATCCCTATAATTTGAGGCAACACCCCCCCCCCCCCGAAAAAAAAATACGACTGAACATCTCTCTTGGCATCCTCACCACTGTAATTACTACTACACATTACCATCTGTGAAAAATAAACTAATGTCTGGGATGAGGCATTACTTGGGGTCTGCGGTGAGTGTAAACAATAATCTGTAATTCTGACTAAAGTCTGCTCACCCTAAATGCTTATGATCATTCATTCTTGAGTAGTTTACCTGTGAGTTAAAATACTATTTGGCTATTTCTATTAATGCTCCCTATCATTAATAGGGAATTTGGTTATTACAATGCTAAAATTAAAAGCCCATAATAATACACCTCCAGAGCAAAGTCCCCATACATAACAGTGAAGGATTATCCCTGTTAAATGCTTGTGCTAATTAATCCCTAGGCAGCCCAATTGGAGATTAATAATAAAGCCATTTTTCTTTATATTTCGAATGTGCAATCAGTATGTTGCTTCTGCATGGAGGAAGCTGGAAATCAACTGCATGGGACACTTCACCAAGGCAGAGGTAGAGCTTTGGGCAGATTTAATTGCAACCCTTGCCTTTTAAAAATGAAACACTTAATGTCATTCTGGCACAGGTTTACTAGGAAGGAAGTAACAACAGATTTCAGTGCAACCAGTGTCCAAGTGTGTTCACAACTGTGTCCTTGAAGACCACAGTAAATATCAGCAAACTGAACAATCAAAACTGTTCTTCATTAAAATGTCCTCCAAATAAAGATTAGTCATTCAAGACCCCATTATTTTAAGACATTTACCTTTTTCAAAACATTGCAGAGCTTTCACAGAACTTGGGTTTCAGCAGGTGCCATCAGCACATTTGGATGGGAGATACCTTGAAATCCCAGTTATAGAATGGAAAAGTATATATCAGATTGAAAATATTTGCTGTTTTGGGAGCCCGGGGGGCGGGAAATGTCACCTATTCTTCAGTTGTATTCAAATCAATCATCTCAGCAAGTGGTAACTTATAGACACAAACAATTTTACATTATGCGTTTGGTAGTGAAATTTGCACTAGCAGTGAAGAAGCAGCATTCTAGGCATATCAAGAATTATAATGTAGTATACATTTTCATTCAGTGCTTTGTTACCCTGGGAGGATAGTATAAATAGCTATTCAGGGTGGTCACATGACTCTCCACAACATGTTTCTCCTTTAATTAATGCATTGCTTTGGAAATTTTATATTTTACATATTGTAAAGACCTTTGGCTATGTACAATAAACGACTGTAAAAAGCAAGCAGGGAAATGTCGTGCAACACCAGGAATGAGGAGGTTGAAAGCTGACAGAATTAGAATTTAAAGTTAGGCCTGGTGTTCAATCAGGAAATCCAGCTACAGATAATCAAGTACTCTTCTAAATGGAGAAAATAGGTTTTTTTTAGAGAAGACAAGAAATAAAATCTCAGCCTTAAAGTCTTATATATTAATACAGAGGCCACAACCCAAAAAATTCTCCTTTGAAACAGCAGAGTATGCAGATTTCTCTGCCTGTGATCATCTTACAGCCCAGTGAATGATGTTGTTGTCTTGAGCAGTGCTGATCACCTGTTAAGAGGGTCAACTCTGCTTCCAAACAGATCATCAGTGATGTCAAAGCAAACAACAACAAGCAGTGATTCAGCATGGATGGGCATTGCAATGATCCAGCAAGAAACAGCCATATGGTGCTTGTGGGTAGGTGAGGAAGCACATGTTTTGCATCTGAAAGGTCGTAGGTTGGATTCCTGGCTAACTAGGAGAGACCACTGCCTGAAATTCGAGAGGCTCACTGCCCATCAGTGTGGGCAATGCTAAGCTTGTTGTTGTTATTTAGTTGTTTAGTCGTGTCCGACTCTTCATGACCCCATGGACCAGAGCACACCAGGCACTTCTGTCTTCCACTGCCTCCCGCAGTTTGGTCAAACTGGTAGCTTCGAGAACACCATCCAGCCATCTCGTCCTCTGTCATCCCCTTCTCCTTGTGCCCTCCATCTTTCCCAACATCAGGGTCTTTTCCAGGGAGTCTTCTCTTCTCATGAGGTGGCTAAAATATTGGAGCCTCAGCTTCACGATCTGTCCTTCCAGTGAGCACTCAGGGCTGATTTCCTTCAGAATGGAGAGGTTTGATCTTCTTGCAGTCCATGGGACTCTCAAGAGTCTCCTCCAGCACCATAATTCAAAAGCATCAATTCTTCGGTGATCAGCCTTCTTTATGGTCCAGCTCTCACTTCCATACATCACTACTGGGAAAACCATGGCTTTAACTATACGGACCATTGTTGGCAAGGTGGTGTCTCTGCTTTTTAAGATGCTGTCTAGGTTTGCCATTGCTAAGGTAGATGCTAGGCTAGATGGACCAAAGGTCTAAAGTGGTTCCATATGTTTAGGAAGGAGGTGGTGGGGGCAGCCCTGGCAGGCCTCCCTGAGCCTCATTTCCATACCCTTCTGTTGGATGTCATGGCTTGTTAAGCAGCTCCTGTTAACTGGCTTCCTGACATCAGGTGTACTTATGGATACTATCCTGTTGCCAGTACTGAAGGAAGTTTCAACTGCCAATTCAGTTAGGTACGCAGAATGAAGGGAGAAGCTGCCTTGTCCTTTGCCTCAGTCAGCAAAATGTTTTGGGCTGTCCCTTTGGTAGCATGTAGAAAAGCTGTATAAACAACTGGCATTAATTTGCTGCTGAAATCTGAAGAGGCAGAAAATCTGGTTGCATGTACGATCCTGTCACTTCTGAACTGTACTCTGAAAATTATGGTGGCTATAGTCAAATCCACACACTTGGCTGAATTTGCTTACGAATCACACTTACAGGGATGAGTGATGTTCTTGTCACATTTTAATCAAACCATCTGTGTTCTTGTGATATTTTAACCTTTTTTACTAAGCCATCTGTATTCTGATATTTTACTCAATTCATGCCAGACCATTTTAAATTGCACATAAATATGGAAGGTGATAATTGTTATTTGTTAATCTTGGTTTTCGTCTCATCTCATCCTAAACTAACTCGCTATAGCGTTCTGTTCACACAAACACTTTTATTATATGTTATTAACGTATAGAGAGTTTTCTCTTTCCTTTGCTAGTGAAATCATGAACAATACCACTTAAAAGAAACACCCTGAGATTGGAAACAACAATGCAGGGACATTCTTGGACATCTCCTGTTTCTTCTGTAAGTCATTCCTCCTGGTGTTCTTACTTCATATGATTGTGGCTCATCTTTTTACAATGACAGAGGAAGGGATCTATGTGTGACTTCTTTACACTTGAACATCATCATCGACACACAGAGGAGATAATGGGTTTCTCCTCCTATCACAATGTGACTTCTCTTCCTGTTGAAGCCATGTAAGTATTTCTGGTGTATTGCCAGAGATAATACTACTGTAGTCTCAAGAAGTGTACAGTTGGCCTGCCACTTACACGAGGGTTCGCTTCCGGGTATCTGTGCACAAAGGCAAAATCATGAAAAATCAAGAATCCCTGGGACTGCCTTCGCTGGAGTATCCAGAGCCCTCCCATGACCTTCCCAAAGCCTGGTAAGCAAACTGGCGCCTTCCTTGCTGGCCTTTGAGATGCTCCCAAAGTCTTCAAACTTCCTTCCCAAAGCCCAATAAGCAAGGCATCTCACGTATTGGTGTCTGGGAAGGAGGTGTGAGGGCTCTGGGAGCTTCCCAGGGCTTTGCTGAAACTTTCTCAGAGCCTGGTAATCAAGGAAAACTGGCAGGGTACATGAGTGGGGGGAAATAAATAAATGTAGAGCAGGGAATAGCAGGTTTTTCCCATTTCCCATTTCTTTATTTATTTCACACACACATGTTTAGGGTTGTGATTGCATACATAAAGTGTTGCCCTCAATCTTCAAGCCAAATGTGAGCGAGGGCAGTCCTAGAAAATAATGTTTCCTACCTTCACTCTGATGTATTTTGGCTAAGAATGACCACTCCCCACATAAAACGGGGGGCGACCTTTGCATGGACGCGCGCAGCCCCTGGATCTGGAGCGGCTCCATTCAGCATAGGCTTGGCTTTGCCTTCCCAAAGGTGGGATACCTGGAGGTCTCCGCCTACCCCAGTCAGTTGTCCAATCCCACCTGGGGGAAGCGTTGCCAAGGAGACCAGGCCAGGTGGGGGAGGGATTACCTGCCTAAACAATAGAGGGAGGATCTTACCTGGGAATCCTCACTTGGCTCCAGAGCTTCTCCCACCCTACCCACCCACAGTTAATGCCTTGTTTTGCAGGTTAACTTTTCTTCACAGGTTTTGCAGGTTAACTTTTCTTCACAGGTATGCGGGCGCTACTACGTTAAGGTCGCTGTCAAAGGGCCGGAAAGGAATTTCCCTGCATTGGCAGGTTTCACCTTTCCCGTAGCAAAACGTCACAACTTTGGCAGTATCAGGCCTTGGGCGGAATCCTTTTGTCCATCTTCCTCTTGCAGCGGCGATACCAGGGTTCCCCGTTAAAGGGGTTACTGAAGGGAGGCTTTGACCGTACGCCGAAAGTTCGTCATTGCTCTCCCCTGCGGCGGCGGCGTAACGGGGGCTGCTATCTCTGCTTGAACATTTGTTCTCCAGAGCCGGCCCATCCCCCACATAAACACTGGATAACCCTGATGCTCCCTAGGTCCCCAGCTGGGGACTGGGGAGGGAGAATGCCCAATGCCTGAGCCAAGATCTACCCACATTTGAAATTTAATAAAGTTGTGGCCAATTTAATCCCATAGCACGTTGTCTTGAGTCGTTATTCCACATGACAGGGGGGCCGCTCAGGACCTGGGGACTCCGCCTGTCCACGCAAGGAACATTCCTACTTAGAATGAGGATAGAAAACAATGCTTTCTAATCCTGTCCTCACTTGGATTTGGCTTCAAGAAATACAACATAAAAGTGAAGGCAGAATTAAAAGCAATGCTTCCTGTATGCAGATGGAGAGAAATATGATCTTTTAAAAAAAAGATCTGCACAACCTGTGAATGGGAGGGATAACATGGGAGTGGGGCTAAGCCCTTTTAATAGTCACTTCTGCCTTCACTTGCCATATTATTTACCAAATTCAAAAGGCCTCTTCAGTATAAAACTCAGGTTGTGCAAATTGTCATGCAAGCTTTTTCTTTAATTAAGAAGAGCAAATTGGATTTTTAATATGCAGACTTGGAATTAAAGTATCTTTCAAGATAAAAGGTTTGTGTTTTGCCATTTGTGATAAGCCTTTAATGTAAAAATGTGTACAAACAGAAGGGACTTCTCTGTATCTATTAATACTTCTAAAGCAGCACAGCAATCACTGTCCTTCCAAGGCAAGAGAAAAATCCTTTGCAATGTTAAAAAGGAGGTATTCCACAGAGCTATAAAATGATTTACGGGTTTGGAGAAGCACCTTTATAGTATAAGATTGTGAGAGAACCCATCTTAATTTAGCTTATCAATGAGAAGATGGAGGCAGGACTTGATAAGTACCTTCACAGAGCAAAGATCCCTGATTTAAGGTGACTGCCTAAGCAGAAAAGAAGCCCATGACTGAAAGACAGAAAAATTCATACTGGGGCAGATTTCTATGAATGAGTGTCTTTAGCCTCTGAGAAACCTTATCAAGAGTAGCCAGCTTATACATCATCCTTTGAAGATTTAAAGCAAGCATGTTTTTCCTCCTTCCAGAATATATAATGTATTGGAAAATGCAGATTTGTTTTCTTCCTCTCACAATTTTAGTCTAAAGAGCCCTTGAGTAAGATTCTAAAAGCGCTAGCTGTATTTTGTGTCCACCATGCACACCACAGTAATTCGGCCAACTTCCTAATGCAAGGACAATTGGCACATCTCGCCATGGGGCAAGATGCAGATGTTTCCCTCTGGATGTTAAAGAGAGTTGCAGGGAACCAGGGGTGCCAACTTAAATAAAATATTGTGGGGGCCCTGCCCCACATAATTGATCACACACACCATTTGAATGGGAATGGCCATCAACTTTGTGAGGGCTCAGCCCCCTCAAATATTTTATTGTGGGGCCCAAAGCACTCATGGCCCCTAGGAGTTGGCCAGGAAGTAAAAAGTGCCTCATGTTTCTAGTTCCCTTCTGTATTTCTGGACATCAGAAGCCATCCTGGCTGCAATCCTAATTGGATTTAAGGTAAAGGTAAAGGTACCCCTGCCCGTACGGGCCAGTCTTGACAGACTCTGGGGTTGTGCGCCCATCTCACTCAAGAGGCCAGGGGCCAGCGCTGTCCGGAGACACTTCCGGGTCACGTGGCCAGCGTGACATCGCTGCTCTGGCGAGCCAGAGCCGCACACGGAAACGCCGTTTACCTTCCCGCTGGTAAGCGGTCCCTATTTATCTACTTGCACCCGGAGGTGCTTTCGAACTGCTAGGTTGGCAGGCGCTGGGACCGAGCAGTGGGAGCGCACCCCGCCGCAGGGATTCGAACCGCCGACCTTTCGATCGGCAAGTCCTAGGCGCTGAGGCTTTAACCCACAGCGCCACCTGCGTCCCAGCGCCACCTGCGTCCCAGCGCCACCTGCGTCCCATAGCGCCACCTGCGTCCCAATAGCGCCACCTGCGTCCCAAGCGCCACCTGCGTCCCAATTGGATTTACTTTTGCCTAAATTCTACTGTAAGCCTTATAATTTCTTTCCGAGTAAAGGTATTTAGGATTGGCATGTTAGTACACATATGGTAATCTATAACTTGTTTTTTTTAAAAAAAATATATATGGCTGGGCTTTTACAAATTAAAAATGCAATTCAACAAAAGATAGCCAAGGTCCCATTGAAATTAACAATACCAAAGTTGGCCAAGCTCTCCCATTCAATCTGGCGAGAAGACTACTACTCTGGGATCTGGAAATGCAATTGATTCCTCTGCCACATCAAGATTAGACTATAGCAAAGTCTTCTACAGATTGAAAAGATTTAATCCCAAGAATCTTTAGTTAAGTGGTTAGGTAACAGGCAAAACTTCTACTGTATTTGTGAGCACCTGGAGCAGAAGCAACTAATGGGACACCCTCCAGATGCCTTGGACTGCAACTCCCATCCTTGACCACTGGCTAGACTGGGGCTGATGAGAGTTGTAATACAAAAGATCTGGAGGGTGTCATGTTGGACAGAAACCTTCCATCAGTCAAGAGTAGACAACGCTGTATGGACAAATATCCTGACTTCCAATGTTCTTTCTAACAGCCCCAGTTTATGGGGACCAATCTTGTGGGAAACAGTGCATACTTTAGTCAAAGATGAAAGTCTCGAGAAAATGTGTATTCTTCTAGTCTGCTTCTTCTTGTTTTGCTTTATCCTGCTGTTTACAGACATTGCTTTATTTATTATTATTACCTTGTCAGAATCTTCATTGAGTTACATTAAATATATATATATATAGGATTTTGTTACTCTTGTTTGAAAAGAAAAAAAACTGTTGTATCTAGTCCTTGAAATTGTGAGCATATTTCCTAATGTAGAATTTCTTCTACTTTGTAAAAATAAAGTACAATCCTCCTTTGGTTTTTTTTACAGGTTGAGCAATACAGAGTCTTCGGTTCTGCAGAACTGCTCAACAGCATGAATTTCCCTGAAAGTCTCACAACTCTCAATTCACAACTCTGATCTACTTTCTCCTAAATTTAAACTGCAAACTACTTTGCTTTGTGAAAACTCCAGGGTTAACCTTACACAGAATGTAGTTTAATATGGGGTTCAACCCTGACCTCCAATTTCTCAAAAGATTTCTTCCCCTGTGAATGAGACTTTTGTTTTGTTGCCTGAAGCATAGGGTGCTTAAGAATTTCTTGGTAATTTCTCCCATGGAAGGAGTTGCCTTTGGATATTTTCCCTTGTGTCATAGTCATGCCCTTCTAGTGTCCCAATATTCCAGGGACAGCCCTGGAATTAGGAAAGCCATACGAGCTTCTGATTTGATCTCAGAATGTCCCTGTTTCCCCTGGCAGTGCAGCTGCCACCACTCGAGAAGAGGGGTGAGCTGGTGCTTGTCCCAAGTGGTGTCAGCAGCAAGGGAGCATCCTGTTGCCTCTCCATTGCTTCTTCATGGCTGCTGCTGCCGGCCTCCTCCCTTGGACACCATGTAGCAGCTGCTGGAGAGTGGGCAAGGAGGAGGAAAGGCTGTCGCCATCAAGGCCCAACCCCATGTGACACACCAGCTCTGAGGGGCAGGCAGTGGACAGGGCCACCCTGGGCGGGAGGAAATGGGGAGCAGAGTGCAAGGAGTCTTTTTAAAAAAAGACTTTGTGCACCTGTGTCTAATCTTGCCCCTTTCTATCATTTATTTATTGGTGTGAGTTTTACTTTCTGTAAATCCACAGAATAAAACAAAACAGGGATTCGGGCCTTTTCTCATGATGGTGGAGGGAGTGTGTGTTGTGTCCCACTGGTGGCACTTGCCCTTCTTCTGATAGAAAGTGCTTGGGGGAGGGGCAAAAAATGGGGGGTTGAGGATTAGTTGAGGGGTGTGATAAAGGACCTAGTTTCATCTGAGGAATGTTGGAGGGTATGCTTTAACAGATGCTAGAAGCTCACTTCCTGTACTTTTTTAAAAAAAGGAAGTTTCTTTTTTAAATGTTTCCGTGCTGATTTTCTCATTAATTGATGAAGTATTGTCAGGGTGGGCAGGAAGCATAAGATATTTTCAGCACAGCACTTGTTTAGTTTCCCTTGGATGAGAGAGAACACTTGAGGGTTACAGTGTCTGTGTATTACTTGTCTTATTATTTACATATTAGACGCCATGCACTGTGCTGAAAGTATAGAAAAATGAATGACAAAAAAAATGTCATTTATCTTCTGAGGATCCAATAGCCATAAATATTTGGTTTAGCTCTCTCCCTAGAGAATCCTTGATTTGTTAGAAACAAAGGCTTTGTTCAGACATTCAGGGCCTCTTAAGATTTATTTAAGTATGTAAAATAAACACTTGGGTGGGGACAGCAGGGACAGGCTGATTAGCCCCACCCTCTGACATCATTCTCACACTCCTCCCTGAGTTGGAAGATGCCTGTCTGAATTCTCTTGAGCTCAAGGGTGTTCCATGGGAGCACAGAGTCTCTATAATACAGCCCCCCCCCCAGCAGCTTCAGACCCTTGGAAGCCATTCTCATTGGCATTCATCCCTGTCATTCCGCATGTGTTTACCGAGCACAGAGGTCATCTGAAAAGGGCTTTGGTGACTTCTGTGCAAACTGTAAGACTCCATGGGCTTGCTGGAAAGCTGTGACCTAGTGGAAATAATCTGCATAAGGTAATTGTGCCTCTGTATATATGGGATGCATAATTGGGAGGCTATATGTAGAGAGGATGCAGTATGAATGATCATGGAGGGTCTTTTAGGAAGGTGAGCCAAAGACAACACAATTTATCCAGAAAATATCATGCCTACTATTTCTGGTTATAATATATAACTTTACAATTCAATCTTTTTTCATTTTCGCATTTCATCCTGCATAGATTCTCATTCCCCTATCTCCCATTAAAAATGATCAGGCAAAGTCTAATCAGTGCCTACCTAGATTAGAAAACTCTGATTTGATGTATAAATCTGATTTGCAGATTAAAACTAATCAAATCCCCCATTTTATCAGGAATCTAGCTGAGAAGAAGTCATTCTAATAAAATGTTTCAAACCTGCTTTCTTCAGAACAATTCATCAAATTTCGTGCTGCCACTCTTTTCTAATATAGCTATAAGAGTGAACTGCTTCACATTTTAAAAGGAGAAATAAAACACTATGTGTATACGTTTTTTTTTACAGTCCTGCCTTAAGCACACAGACATATCTACTTTTGGGCGACCGTGCAGTAATGTTGTAGGAGCTGTTGATATTATCCAAGTCATCCTTTGCAGAGCATTCCTCAACGTATTCCAAGTGACTGACTTGTTGGATTTCCACCATTTTCATTTGTAGGACAGGTTGCTAAGTGGAAAAAGAAGTTGTGATGTGCCCTGTTCTTGTAACAATATATCAAAGGGTTCCTGGAACAAGAGGTGGAAAAAGACAGACAGATATCATTATATAAGCATCAATATTTTGTATCCTTGGCACTCTTGCAAAGATTGTTGAAAAAATTGATTGTTGGTTCATTCCTGTTTTATTTTATTGCTTGCATCTGGCAATATGTGGGCATAAAATGAAATATTTTGAAAGACAAAACACAAATTTCTAAATGGTTAACAGACCAGCAAACGTAACACTTATTTCAAAGGAGCACTTTTAGTTTCTGATCTAAAGTCAATGGACACAGCTTATACTGTGAAAAACTCCTTAGTATAATGCAATTCAGGTTGAATCATAGCTCTCAGGAAGAAAACTTTAAAGGGGAAAATATCAGATTTAACATGTAGGAGGAAATATAAAGAATGCTGATAATTAGGGGGGGTAACAGAATGTGTTGAATTATCAACCACAACCCCAAGATCTCACTCCTGGTGAAGAAGAAGAAGAGTTTGGATTTGATATCCCGCCTTTCACTCCCTTTAAGGAGTCTCAAAGCGGCTAACATTCTCCTTTCCCTTCCTCCCCCACAACAAACACTCTGTGAGGTGAGTGAGGCTGAGAGACTTCAGAGAAGTGTGACTGGCCCAAGGTCACCCAGCAGCTGCATGTGGAGGAGTGGAGACGCGAACCCGGTTCCCCAGATTACGAGCCTACCGCTCTTAACCACTACACCACACTGGCTCTCACTGGAGTCACTTCCAGTTCAGACTCCATTAATGTATATGTGAAATTAGGATATATATTTTTTACCCCAGTGGGTATCACTTTACATTTGCTTACACTGAACTGCTTTTGCCATTTTGGTGCACATTCACCCAATTCAGAGAGATCCTTTTGGAGTTCCTTTCAACTCCTTTTTTTTTTTACTACCCTGAACAATTTGGTGTCATCAGCAAACTTGATCACACTCATGCCTAGCTCCCGATAATTTGTGAACCGTTAAAGAACACTGGTCCCAGTTCCAATGAAGACGCTTTGTGGACTCCACTTCTTAGAAAATCCCTCTGTTTTCTGAACTGCCCACTTATTCCTGCTCTCTGCACTTTAGCAAGTTACTGAAACATAGGAGGAGCCACCCTTACAAAAGCTTATAGTGCATATGATCGACTTTGAACGCACTATATAAATTCCTGATTCAAAAGACTCATTCGCCTGTAAGTTTAAATTCAGGTATGAATGCCAGCTTGACTGTACCCTTGGTCCTCATCGATCTTTTCAAGAAATATTGTGGTGATTTAACATTTATGAATGCCTTTCGTGACCTGGATCTTTTGGATTAAGAAACTATCTGATGCACCACACATTTTTGTTGTTGCTGATATCGAAGCACATACTCAAGCTAAACGTACATAGAATACGGTGATCTATTATTTGGCATGAGGAGCCTCTAGTTAAGAGAGCTCCCTATCTTGGCCTGAAATCAGTGCTCTTGCCTGGATGTTTTCCCCTGTGCTATGGAAGCCACCATATTGTAGGCTGAAGACTATTCTCCCCATTTACTCATACTCCTTTTGGTCACATGATACATACACGAAAAGGACTCTTCCTACATTAAAAGGCACATGCATGGAAGGAGGGACAAGATTCTGCCTCATCCCTTACAATGAAGGAGAGTCTAGATTCCAAAAAGAGATAATAAATAATGACTGTAAGGTATTGTCAAAAATGTATAAAATGTTATTGGAGTGGCAAACAAAGGACGAAGAAGTTAAATCGGTTATGATACACTGGGCCAGGGATTTTGGTTATAATATACAACTAGCAGATTGGGAAAAAGTATGGAATGAAAATATGAAATTCACTGCATGTATGACGATAAAGGAAAACATTATGAAAATGGTATATAGATGGTATATCACTCCGGTTAAACTTGCAAAAATGTATAAAACATGCAATAAGTGTTGGAAATGTAAAGAAAAGGAAGGGTCGTTTTACCATATGTGGTGGGAGTGTAAGAAGGTAAAGGGCTTCTGGGAAATGATTTATAATGAGTTGAAAAAGATGTTTAAATATACGTTTGTGAAGAAACCAGAAGCTTTTTTGTTAGGAATTACAGGAAGAGAAATCAACAGAAGTGACTATAAACTTTTTCAATATGCAGTGACCACGGCAAGAATTTTAATGGCCCAAAAATGGAAACAAGAGGCATTACCGACATTGGAAGAATGGAGGCGGAAACTTATGGACTTTGCAGAACTAGATAAAATGACAGGAAAAATTAGATACCAGAAAGATCACAAGTTCACTCAGGACTGGAGAAAGTTTACGACTTATCTGGAAAATATTTGTGATGAACAGACAACGCTAATCGGATTTAAAGAGGCTTTGTGAAAGAGAAAGGGTATTGTAAAAGGGAAAGGAGCTGTAAAGATTTATAAACTGGCAATATAATTATAAAGGAAATGCGGAATAAATATAAAAGTATGAGGATTGCGGGGGGAGCGGGTGGAAGTCAAAAAAAGAAATTGTAATATGTGGAATATGAATGTGTTTAAATAATTTGTAAGTGAAAAATTTTCTTAAAAATTAATAATAATAATAATAATAATAAAAAGATTCTGCCTCATCCCTAACACCAGGACCGGCCCACCCATGAGGTGAGGTGAGGCAACCGGCTCAGGCAGCAGGATCCACAGGGGCAGCAGACCCTGATGTAGATATTTATTTCCTGCTTGTTGCTGGTGTAGATCTTCACGCACCCATTTTTCCCTGGTGGCAAGGGCTGGCCCTGCTCAACACACTTTTGGTACACGTATATACATGCATAGGTTCTGTTCTATAGGACAGTTGAATAGGCAGGGTTCCCAATTTCATATAAGCCCTTCTCATAGGATGTGCCTGATGTACGTCAGAGGTAAGGCATGATCAGCAGATACAATCTCCTCCCCTCCCACCATGTACATTAATTGTAACATTAGAGTCTTAAAGAGAAACAAGTTGGGTTCATGAATGTATGTGCTTTGGAAGATATACAGGAGGGGCAGAGCTTTATGTGGCTTACATTTGTTTGTCTGTGTTTAATTCAAGAACTTATCACTTGCTGAGGACAAACAATGAGAGATGGCTCTATCATGTTTGCCTGTGAGCATTTAAGGGGCATCTGATTCACTGCAAATACAGAGAAAGTGCTGAACTAGATGGACTTATGCAGCACAGTTCAGAGATTCTTAATTGTCTTGATATCACATGCCTCTGTGGTACAAAATTTATATATCTGGCAGTGTTTCTTCATTGTTTATGTCTCTCCCATCATATACGCAGTTCTGCCTCGAATATGTGTTTTTTAAGAAGTGCCTGAATAATTGATTTTGTACATAATATTTATATAGTATAATGTGTATAGAGCTGCAATAGATGGTAGGCCCCCCCATATTTTATGGAGAGTTTTATTTTGGAGAAGCTGGCTCAAATCAGAGCTGCATATTGGAAGGTGAAAAGTCATCAAAGCCAGCCAACAAGCACAGAGATAAATACCTTTTTATCTGTATTTGCAGTCGGCAAAAAAATCAGACTGATTAGCTGTTAGAGATGATGGCCTTGATTCAGAGAACCCACATGGCTACCTCACAGCGGGTGGCAAAAGATTTGGCATCTTGTCTCCAGAAATAGCTCTCAGCGCCACACGGAGAGTTGATTTGAAATTCCCCCAAGCAGTGTGCGATTCAACCTTAAAACATAGGAAGGCTTGTTGTGATGGGCAAAATGACCTTCTCTGAATGCTTTTGTATGATTTACTTGTACTAATGATCCTTGATAACCTGTGAAAGCCGGTAACTTGTAGCTGATGTATACGTACAGCCCACCTGAGAGGGAGAAGGCTGAAATACATTTGTCAGTTTGGAATGCAGTTTTCAGAGGGGCCAGCAAAGGAGGAATTTCCCACATGTTCAAGGCGCCTCTTTTCTCTGTTCCCCATTTCTGTGGGAGCCATTTTGGCTTACCAGATGGTGCTATTTTGCTGTGTACAGCCAAATAGCACCATCTCCTTCTGAGTCTTCCTTACACAGTCCAGAGTTTTGGAGCAAGCCAGGAATAAGGAATGTTTTTTATGACAGTGGCAGGGTAGGGAGTTATTCTTACTCAAGTTGGATAAACAAATAGGACAGAAATTCAAATGCACTCTCCCCACCAGGAAACTGCCCCTGTTAAAAGCAGCTTTCTGGGTATCTTCTACCACATGTGGTGGACTTTTAAAGAGGTAAAGGTTTTCTGGGAAATGGTATATAATGAGAAAATGTTAAAAAATACTTCTGTTAAAAAAAAACAGAAGGCTTTTTATTGGGTATAGTGGGGGGGAAGATACCAAGGGAAGATAAAAGATTGTTTATGTATGGAACAATTGCTGCAAGAATTATTTTAGCCCAAAAATGGAAACAACAAGAAGTACCAATGAAAGAAGAGTGGCAGATGAAGATGATGGACTTTGCAGAACTGGCAAAACTGACAGGAAAAATCCAAAACCAGGATGATCAAGTACTCCAAAAGGACTTTAGTAAATTTATATGAAGCAATTAACATCACTAGCAGGGTTGTCCAGTGGCGTAGCGTGGGTTGTCGGCACCCAGGGCAAGGCAAGTAATTTGCACCCCCTAACCCGTGGATTTGCGCCCCCTAACCCGTGGATTTGCACCCCCTAACCCTAACCCCCAGATGTTGCGCCCGGTGCGGCCGGCCCCCCTGCACCCCCCCACGCTACGCCACTGGGGTTGTCTGAAGATTTGTAATGAGAATTTTTATACTTTTCTATATTTTTAAAAAATTTTGAGCTATTTTGTAAAGAGTGTAATCAGAATTGGAGAACGTACAAAATGCAATGATACAAAGGTTAATTTTGAAAACCATGAGGTGGGAGGAGAGAGAGAGAATGAGAGAGAGAGAGAGAGAGAGAGAGAGAGAGAGAGAGCAGCCTGCTGAAACTTCCTAGAACTTGGAGACATGAGCATGTGCAAGATGATTTTGTACAGCAGCCTTCACCAAACTGGTACCCTCCATATGTTTTGAACCACAACTTCTATCTGCTCCAGCCAGAGCAGCTATGTACAAGGACATCTGGAGGACATCAAATTGTTGAAGCGTGTTGCACAGGGCCCAACATGTTTGAGAGAGGAGAATATATACTGAATGGTACTTTTGCCAGCCAAAAGTTATAGTGTCACTGTACTTGTTGCATGTTGGTATATCTTAGTACATAGTTAGAAAATTATATCACATTAAGTATCACTGTACTTGTTGCATGTTGGTATATCTTAGTACATAATTAGAAAATTATATCACATTATTTTCTAGACCATACTTGTATGTACTTTATTCCAATGTCGTAACAGTGGTTCATGTTAAAAATAATGATTTCAGTTGTTAGCGTTGCTAATCAATAGAGACATATGCACAATCACACCTGCCTGCAAGCAATCTTCTTATCAGAGTCCTCCATTTCTTATGTCTCATTTTGTTAACATTTAAGGACCAGATCAGGTGTTATGTAAGCAGTTCAAAGAGGCTGCTCACATGGTTATCTAATAATTTTTCACAAGCAAATGGTGGGCCACGTTGAAGGCTCTGTGGTATGATGGGGAAGGATTTAATCATTGCTGGTTGCCCTATTATTTTATGGTAGTGTAGCAACCAAGAGGGAAACTTCAGGGCAAGGAGGAGTTGCAATTCTTCCTGAAGAAGTGATCAAGGTCTGGCTGTGTTAACATTAGAAACATACCGGTAAGTACAGAGTGAGGCCTATCAGAAATTTTCATGGCTGACCAGGTTTACCCTGTAAAAACTGAACTGGAATTGCTCCAGATTTCTGACTATACTACATCAATGCTACAAGGTATGTTATTTAGTTGACCTAGCAAGTTCAGCTTGGGAGCCCTCTTGGAGATATCTTGTTTTTTTTAGTCTATCCAAGGCGGTCAGCTCGGTTGTTTAGTTGGTTTAGGAATGGTGAACAAAGATGAAACTGTGTAGGGTTAGGTCAGATTTTAAGCAGGATTGAGTAAGGTTTCTCTTTAAATCATTGTGCTGGTGGAGTTTAATTTCTAATTTAAGAAAGGGAATGCAATGTGATTTCTGGTTAAAAAGCACAGCTCACCCTAGGAAACATTCAATATTGCCTTTAAAAAGCAAACAAACCAATACAGAAAGAGAGAGAGGGAGAGGATAACCACCCCTAATCTTCCTAAACAGTGTCCCAAGGGACTATGAATGTAGTTATCACTCTCTCTTTTTAATTGTGGGATTTAGGAACACACGCACACCCAATTAGTCAGCAGACCAGAAAGATAGACTTTCTTCTCTTAAGGATGCTTATTGAAATGAAAGGGGCTCATTCACACCAAACATTCTATGCTTTCTCTGATAGGATCACTCATCAGTGGAATACTCTGACTTTGAGGTTTATCCTTAACTACTTGCTATTCCTGATCGGGCACAAGCAATCAACCATTTAGGCTATAACTTTCTGAAAGAAAGAATGTAAGTTATGAATACAAACTAAACCTTATTGTTTGCGAAGCATTTCAGTTCATGCATGAACACCTTTGCTCTTCAAGCCAGTCTGATTACTGGAGCATATTCCGCCAATACAAGGACAGAAGCTGATATGCAAATGTCAAATAATTAACAGGTACCAAGACAGTTAAACTCTGCAGCTTTTCAGGACTGAATAGTGTTTTCTAGCAGTTTTCAGTGTGCTAATTGGGATACAAAAAGATCAACACATTGAGCCCCTCACAAGCATATGTTGTTTTGTAGCATTCAGATTTCCTTAATTAAGCTACATATTCTGTTTTTGTTTGAAACCGTATGCAGTTAAGACAAATAAATCAACTAGTGCCAGGTTTATGACTGTTTTGAAGTTCACTCTCTAGTGCAAGTCTCTTTTGTAAATCAATATTTAGCTAAGTTCTTCTCATCCCATTCCATCTCAGGTTCCTGCAATAAAATATGTGGGGCAAGATTTATCTTCAGTGCATGTGATTTTGTACCAGCTACACAACTATAACCCTATTCATGCATTACTCATGTGCTGCAGCAGGGCCACATGGAACTCCTATGTGTTAGCAGCTGCTCAGGCCTAGGGGCTCCATTTTCCAGTGTCCCCATTCAGCATGTGGGTGTCAGGAGTGGGACTAACCTGGGTGTGTGACATCATGAGCATGACTCCACACCTGATTTATCATGTGAGTGCCCTTCACATGAGTAATGTATGGTGGGACTCCATTTAATCTTCCAACTGTTGAGTGGCCATATCAAGGAAGGAAAATAAAGAGTTGCATCTAGCCATTCCTTCTACTTCATCTGTAATAGAATAAGTAAGTAAGTAATCTCTCATCATCCCCATCTATCCACATACACAAGGGTTACGAGGATGAAAAATAATGCCACAATGAAGGCAAGGCAATAAAACAACTATCATGGTACATGGAGTGTATGGTGGTGGAGATTGGTTGGAAGGGAAATTATCTCTCCAGGCTCCTAATGGCGCACAAAATGGAAAATCACTCCCATAATAAGAAATTGCTCCTCCTATCTCTTTCTGTTGGGAACCATCCAAGTTACATGCTGGGGTTCTGCAGCATTACAGTGCACATCCCCATGCCAAATTAGAACTTAGAACACATCTGTTTTGAAGCATGAATCTATCTCAGTTACATAGTAACAGTCATATGAAAGGGGGGGTCCTGTTTTTAATAGCAAAAGGGGTAAATCAGTGAGCACTGTGCCTCTCTACTTACTGTTTTACATCACCCCTCAACCAAGAAGGCTGGTTTTTGGAGAAGTATCCTTGAAGCAGAAAAAGGATTCTGTACTTCTCAGTCACACACCTAAAGGTAAAGCTTAAGGGACCCCTGACCATTAGGTCCAGTCGTGACCGACTCTGGGGTTGCGGCGCACATCTCGCTTTATTGGCCTCGGGAGCTGGCATACAGCTTCCGGGTCATGTGGCCAGCATGACTAAGCTGCTTCTGGCGAACTAGAGCAGCGCACAGAAACGCCTTTTACCTTCCCGCCGGAGCGGTCCCGATTTATCTACTTGCACTTTGACGTGCTTTCGAACTGCTAGGTTGCCAGGAGCAGGGACCAAG
This sequence comes from Podarcis cretensis, assembly GCF_951804945.1. Lineage (NCBI taxonomy): Eukaryota > Metazoa > Chordata > Lepidosauria > Squamata > Lacertidae > Podarcis > Podarcis cretensis. The sequence continues at coordinate 67,719,437 of NC_137170.1, read as the reverse complement.
CAACAGGAGCTCACCCCGTTGTCAGGATTTGAACCACCAACCTTCTGATCGGCAAGTCCTAGGCTCTGCGGCTTAACCCACAGCACCACCTGCGTCCCTAGTCACACACCTACGTTGCTGCTAAAAATGAACCTATGCTCCCCTCTTTCTACATGATTGCAACAGACCCATGTTGAAGCATACCAGTCTGCAACTACCATTTGCATCATTTGCCTCAAGAAAGTGACTCGTACAGGGACTTGTTGGAGCCCTGCACTGATTGCTACTGTCCTCCAGCCACATGCTGCGAGCACCCTAAGGGAAAGGCTCCTTTGAATCATTTCCACCTTTGACGCCTCCCTGCACAACAACGCAATGTGTTAGGTAGTGTGTGTTTTTTCCTATTGCATGTTGCTACAGAAGCTGAAGTTACATTTTACAATAGTGACCACACAAGTAAAAACCCAGACTGCACAATTCAATTCCCACTTTAATCAGTGGAAAGACTCACATTGATTTCAATGAGAGCTTGATCACTCCCTCAGTCTATTAAGGGAAGAAAGTAGGACACAATCTGTATTTCTGATGGGCACTGGTTATTCCCTCTCCCTTTCCTGGTTATGTCTTAAGCCTTGACTGCTCTCCTTAGCTTGATTGCCTTGCCTGCTATCTCTGATTGAATTTCATGAATCATTTATAATACATTTAGTTTAGCAGAAGCTGTTTATGGCAAGTTTACAAGGGATGATGCAGTCCTTCCTTCATAGGTTGACATATAGATATCGGGCTGTATATTTAACCAATATTTATTACAACAGGAAAATGAAACAATTTTTAAATTTATGATCGCACATCTCCCTTCCAGATTTATACTCAGGATTGATTTAAACTGGTTCAGCATTCACTTCTGTACTTCATTTATTCAGTCATTGATAACATTCAGCTGCAGCTGGATATGAAAGCAGAAACAACCTTATCCATGGAGGATATCAGCATGAGAATTATACTTGAGTGACAGTGGTGAACTGTGCTTAGTAACTGCTAAGTAGCCTGCCTTCCTAAAAAGATGCAACTGGAATACTCAAAGTGTTCCAGGAAACAGAAGGTCACCTACACAAAAGAATACTGTAGGCATTTGTGCTGTTTAACTGTGCCACATAAGAAATAAACAAAAGGGGGGGAAACAGATGAACAAAAGAAGATAGTAATAAAATACAATGATTAAATGTTCAATTACAAGAGTAAGGGCATTTCTGCACAAGAGCTTATCAATGGTGCCTTAGCACTCACACAGAAATGTGGGAAGTGGCACAGAATGATAGTGTGTTGGCAAAGAATTTACTTCCAAATAGCCTTGGTTAGGATTATATTTCGCAGGAGTGTCCACAGACACCATGATTTACCCTGTGTCTATGCATTAAAAATAAATTCCACTCTGTTAGTGAGTCATTCCATGCACTCTCTGCTTTGATCTGTAATTTGGCTCTTGTGCTTCTCTGTATAAAACAAGGCTCTCAGTCCCCCTCATTCACTGAAAATGACTATAACTCTTTTCCCTTTTGGAAAAAAAGTGGATGGAATTTGTAGGCGCAGGACCACCTCCAGAGTGGATTAAACCTGCCAAACTGTAGTCGGATGCATCCCGAAGTTTTCATGTAGTTTCATGTTTTAAGCAAAGGAAACATATATAACTTTTTCATACTCTGACAGAATTGGGTCAACTTGGAGGCATGATCACTTCTGAGTGGGTGACTTTTTGGGGTGGGTACAATAAGAACGGGGTAAAGGTGCCAGGAAAAAATAAAATGATCCCCAGCAAAGACTGATTATGGGAAATATTACTCCTAGCAATGACCTTCTCTTCCCAAAGGTCAATGGTAGGGATGAGCTCCCACCCGCACTATTTTGGGGGTTGTGTATAGAATGGAAAAGAATACAATCACTTTCTCTTATATTATTTGAACAAACTAGGCTGCCTTAGCCAAAAGTTCCCAAATGACAGTCCACTCCAGATCCCAGCCTATCCCAAGCCTTTCTTGGACTCCTGATAAGGTGGGTGGGAGCTGCAATAGTCCTCAGCCTGTGGGTCTCTGGGCTGCTGCCTGAAATTACTAAACCTATCTAGCAAATGCTGACCTTCTGGCTAAAGACTGAAACCTGAAAGTGATGGAAGAAGTCAAAGACATGAGGAAGATCAATTGAACTGCCGAGGTAGGTGAGCTTTGGAATAACAAATGAATCCTTTTCTGTACCCTGCTTCCTGAAGAGATTGAGCTGTGACCACCTTGTAATCCACACTGTGTCACTTCCTTACCCTGTCAGCGTATTTCCCCCCACATGCCTGATGGTGCGCTGAAGTACACTAAATTGGTAATAATTGAGACTTTGTATGAGCAGCAACTAAAATGGATCAATGAGGTCAGACTAAATAAGGTCTCAGCAGCTTCCCCTAAGCATAAATGGTGTAAACAAAAGCACTGGGCTGACATCAACAAATTTGGCATGCTAACGGAAGCCAGCACGAGGGCTCGTTCTAGCACAGTGGGGCTTTCCCTCTTCTCCTCTCCCCTATGTTCTCTGCACCTCCCCCAAATCCACTCTGGAGGATTAGGAGAACCCCTAGAACAGCATATGGGGGAGAAGAGGTGGGATATAGTTTCATCTGGCAAGCAGAAATGCTTGGGCTGATGAAACAATAAGAAGAACGTCACATTGAATTCCTCCCACTGCCATCTATGTGCACCATGAATTTTCATTCTTAATGCCACAAAAAAACAAACGGTGGCCTCCGGCTCGGGGGCTCCAGGTTAAAATGCCATAGCACATTTTATTCTGCTGTCCACAGAGGTTTATGGTTTTGCTCTTTAACTGGTAGTGAGAGACTAGTAAAATGAGTTCCAAAACAAACACCTTAGTGGGGTTCATAACTCAAGCCAAATAAACATCAGAAGAAGTATGGGAGTTACTAGGGCTTTAGTTTTCACTGAGGCAGAGGGGTTTGAACTGGAGAATTCTAATGTGATTTTGCCTGGAAAAAATATTGTATCTACATGGTAGTTAAATAATGCAGGCAGCTGAATCCTCTGAAAATGGTTTTGGAACCACAGCAATCTGAGTATGTGGTCCCTTCTGTAGAATCCTATAGGTTTGGATACTAGGTTTATACTCATTGCATAAGGGAACCTTGCAGCGGGACTGCCCTAATCTCAGGTAGCAACAGGAGTCAGGATAACTTTGATCGTTGCATTTATTGAACAGATCAGCATAGCATCTAGGATTTGTTATATAGGCAAGCTTAAGACTCTAGTTTTAACTAATTCCTACTGAAATATGGAGGAAACCACACCTAGAAAGGAGAAGGGAGTTTCTATTACAGACCGGGAATGTCTCTTAGAGGTGACAGACACTCTACATTTACTCCCTCTTTGGCTGTGAACAGTCAAACTTCCAGACTGAAACAAACTTCTGAGGTTGGGAGTAAGAGATTTAAGCACATGACTCTGTTAGGGACAAGTGTTTACCACGTCCTCTTAATAAAGTCATTAAACTGGGCAGGGCTGTAATATTTGACCACTCCTAATTTGGAAACCTGTCTCCTGGGGGTCTACAGAAGGGGTCAGCAACCTTTTCCAGCTGTGGGCCGGTCCACCCTCCCTCAGACCCTGGGGGGGGCAGACTATATTTTGAAAAAAAATAATGAATGGATTCTTATGCCCCACAAATAACCCAGAGATGCATTGTAAATAAAAGCACAAATTCTACTCATGTAAAAACACCAGGCAGGCCCCACAAATAACCCAGAGATGCATTTTAAATAAAAGGACACATTCTACTCATGTAAAAACATGTTGATTCCCAGACCATCCACAGGCTGGATTGAGAAGGCAATTGGGCCGCATCCAGCCCCTGGGCCTTAGGTTGCCTACCCCTGGTCTACAGAGACTCAGATTGTTGTGAAAAGTCTTGGGACAATGGATCTTAAAGAAGCCATGCACACTGCCCCTTGTACTTCATGAGACCCTATCATATATTTAACAAGTGAAAGAGTGCTTTAGAGTCTTTTGTTTCTAAAAAAAAAAGTAGAGGATTTGCATGCAAAAGGTTCCAAAGTTCAATCCCCAGTTTCTCCAGGTAAGACAGGGAGAAAACTGTGCCTGAAATGCTGGGGATCTCCTTCTGAGCTAAATGGTCTGATTCAGTATAAGACAATTCCCAATTTCCTGCATGTGACATGGGATTCTGTGTATGTGAATTTAATGTTGGGGTAGCACAGGGGTACACTACAGCCTGCTTTCAAAACCACAATGGCTTAATAATAATAATAATAATAATATTAATAATAATAATAATTTTTATTTATACCCCACCCTCCCCAGCCAAGGCCGGGCTCAGAGCGGCTTACAAGCAATAATAAAAACAAGTTAAATGATTACAACTTAAAAACAAAATAAAAAATACAACTTTAAAATATTGAAACATTAAAATATTAAAATGTAGCCTCATCGCAGGAGGCTTTGATATGGTTCTGCATATAGGAAACGAGCAAAGAAAGGGAGCAATAGGAAGAAGCTACTGGCTACCTAGTCATTTTTCTCCAACAGAGTTGTGGCACTAAACAGGGAAATGCAATCAATTATGTATCAATTGGAAGCTTGTGGCTTCTTATTGAAAGGCTCTTTGTAGAAAGGAAAAATCCTCAAGCAGTGCTTGCATGGAAAGACCTTCTTTGTCAAAAGATAATATTGTCATGTATACTTCTCCAACGAGAAATCAAATATAGCCATTGGCTTTCTAACACAATGTGCTAAAAATGTGTGGCTGTCAATCCATATGCATATGTCTTTTCCTTTTCTTTTTTTTATAAATGTTTATTAAGATTTTTTAAATACAAATGCAAAAATAATCAACAATATAGCATATATCATAACATATTTTCAAAACCTCTTTGGACTCCCTCACATCTCCCGCTCCCACTTGCATCGTCTTAAATTTTAACCAGCAAATTGTCATCTTGTTTATATTCTTAGGTCCCATTCTTTTAAATATAGTCTAATAGTTCTCCAAATGGTTTATATTTTCCTCAATCTACTTATCGTCTTAATTCCATCTAGTTTAGTGGTGGTCAATTATTTATGATCTAGCATCCTTCTTAACATTCAACCAAATTACAATATTTTTGTAAATAAGTCCTAAATTTCTTCCAGTCTTCTTCAACCCTCTCCTCTCCCAGGTCTCGGATTCTGCCGGTCATCTCAGCCAGTTCCATATAGTCTATCAGTTGCATCTGCCATTCTTCCAGTGTGGGTAAATCTTGAGTTTTCCAATGCTTGGCGATGAGTATCCTTGCTGCTGTTGTTGCATACAGGAAAAAAGTTCTATCCTTTTTTGTCACCGACTTAAATACCTTTTTCAACTCATTATATATCATTTCCCAGAAGGCTTTCACTCTAGGGCATGTCCACCAGAGGTGAAAAAATGTTCCTTCATTTCCTTTACATTTCCAGCATTTGTTATCAGACAAATGGTATATTTTGGCAAGTTTAACTGGGGTCATGTACCATCTATATATCATTTTCATTATATTTTCCTTCAAAGCATTACATGCAGTGAAGTTCAGCCCAGTGGTCCACAACCTTACCCAGTCCTCAAACATAATATTGTGCCCAATGTCCTGTGCCCACTTTATCATAGCCGATTTAACCATTTCATCTTGTGTGTTCCATTTTAACAGCAAGTTATACATTCTTGAAAGTACCTTAGTCTTAGGTTCTAACAATTCTGTTTCCAATTTCGATTTCTCCACCTGGAACCCTAACTTTTTATCATTTTTAAAAACTTCCTTAATCTGAGCGTAGTGTAACCAGTCTCGCACTTTATCCTTCATTTTCTCCAAACTCTGCAATTTCCAATTGTCTCCGTCTTTTTCTAGAATTTCCCAATATTTCGGCCATTTGGCCTCCATATTGAGTCTTTTTCGGGCCTTAGCTTCCAGAGGCGATAGCCACCTCGGAGTTTTATTTTCCAATAAGTCTTTATATTTTGTCCAGACATTAAACACTGCTTTCCTGGCAATATGGTTTTTGAAGGCCTTATTGATTTTAACCTTATCATACCATAAGTATGCATGCCAACCAAAAGCATTATTAAAACCTTCCAGATCCAATACGTCAGTGTCCTCGAGAAGTAGCCAATCTTTTAGCCAGCAGAAAGCTGCGGCCTCATAGTACAACTTTAAGTCCGGCAGGGCAAAGCCCCCTCTCTCTTTCGCATCGGTTAATATCTTAAACTTAATTCTGGGCTTTTTGCCCTGCCAGACAAACTTAGAGATATCTCTCTGCCACTTCCGGAAGCACTCCGTCTTGTCTACAATCTGTAGTGTTTGGAACAAAAACAACACTTTTGGCAATACATTCATCTTAATGGCAGCAATTCGGCCTAACAAAGAAAGTTTCCATTTTGTCCAACTATCTAAGTCTCTCTTAATTTCTGACCAACATTTTTCATAATTATCCTTGAATAGACTCAGATTTTTTGCTGTTATGTTTACCCCTAGGTACTTTACTTTTTTAACCACATTTAATTCTGTCTCTCTCTGAAACCGTTCCGACTCTGCATCCGTCAAGTTTTTTCCCAATACCTTAGTTTTCTGTTTGTTTAATTTAAATCCCGCCACCCGACCAAAGTCATGAATCAATTGTAATACTCTTTTCGTACTAGATTCTGGCTCCTGCAGGGTCAGAACTAGGTCATCTGCAAAAGCTTTGAGTTTATATTGTTTGGCTCCGACCTGAATTCCTTCCACCCACCGGTTCCCTCTGATCATATTCAGCAACACCTCCAGAACCGAAATAAATAACAATGGGGAAATAGGGCAGCCTTGTCGTGTTCCTTTTTCGATTTTAAACTCTTCTGTAACCACATTGTTAACTATCAGTTTAGCCTTTTGTTCTGAATATATTGCATCAATCCCATTCTCAAACCCCCGTCCCACTCCCATTTCTTTTAGATTTCCCTTCATAAATTTCCAGGAGATGTTGTCAAAGGCCTTCTCCGCATCAATAAAAATTAACACTGCTTTTGTGTTTATGTCTGTTTGCAAAAGTTCTAGAATGTCAATAATGTTCCTTTTATTGGCAAACAAATGTCTACCTGGGAGAAAGCCCGCCTGGTCCTTGTGCATTACTTCATTTAGAACTTTTTTAAATCTAGTTGCCAAAATGTCTGCAAATATTTTGTAATCCACATTTAAAAGAGAGATGGGACGATAGTTCTTAAGTTGTGTCTTTTCAGCTTCCGTTTTTGGTATCAATGTGATGAAGGCTTCTTTCCACAATTCTGGCGCCCTCTTCCCCTCCATAATTTCATTGCTGACCTCCATCAGTGGTTGTATCAAATAGTCTTTTAATGTCTTATAGTACTTGGAGGTCAGCCCATCTGGCCCTGGAGATTTGCCCAATTTCAAGTTCTGAATGGCTTGTTCAATCTCTTGTCGTGTTATTTTGCAGTTCAGGATTGATCTATTTCCTTGTGACAATTTTGGTAGACCGTTTTTTTCCAAAAATTGTTTAATCCCAATCTCATCTTGCGACCCTTGGGTATACAACTTTTTAAAGTATCTCTGGAAACACTTTCTAATATCCACCGGGTTCTGAATATTTCTTCCTTCAATCTCTAAATTTGTGACTGTGTTTAGCTTTTGTCTCTTCTTCAACTGCCAAGCTAGCAGTTTTCCACATTTATTCGCCGATTCAAAAGTTTTTTGTTTCATTAATTTAATCTTCCACTCTATTTCCTGGTTTATCAATTTAGAATATTGTGCTTGATGAAGTTTAATTTCTCTCAGAATCAGCTGTGACTTCGGATTTGATCTTAACTTCTTCTCTAATTCTTTAATTTTCTCCAAGATTTTGTCTTTCCTCTCATTTTGTGACCTTTTCTTTACAGCATTTTGTTGTATCAAGAACCCCCTCATCACGGCCTTACTTGCGTCCCAGATGATTCTTTTTTCCACCGTAGTGGTCATATTTATCTCAAAATAATCCTTTAAAACTTTTTGGGCCTTCTTAGAAATCTCCTGATCTCTAAACAGATTGTCATTCATCTTCCATCTAAAGGAGCCGGTTGGTAATAGTGTCATGTCCATCTTAATCGCATTGTGGTCGGAGCAGGTCTTTGGGCAGATTTCCACCTTTCTGGTCTTCGGTGCCAGACCTCTAGATATCCATATTTGGTCGATTCTTGTTGGGCTTCAGAGAAAAATGTTCCTTCTCTTCCCAAGGGGTTCTTTGTCCTCCAGATATCAATCAAATCCATATTGTCTGTCATTTCAAAAAAAGTCTTTGGTAGTCTGCCGTCTTTTGTAACATTTTGGCTTTGTGACTTATCCATGTTAGTTGATACGACCCCGTTCATATCTCCCATCATAATGATGTTGTTGTAATCCAGATAATCCAGCATGGTCTCGTGCAACTTCTTATAAAATTCCGATTTCCCCTCATTTGGTGCATAGATTCCTAATATCAAAAGCTTCTCTCCTTGATATTGTATCTCAATTGCCAAAATTCTTCCATGTTCGTCTTTGAATAAGAATTTGGGTGACAGGCTCTCTTTTGCATATATCACCACACCTCTCTTCTTTACTCTATCCGAAGATATAAATTCCTGGCCAAGTCTTTTATTTATTAACACTTTTCTGTGGAGCCTAGTCACATGTGTTTCTTGCAGGCAAATAATGTCCAATTGTTCTTTTTTTAATATGTGAAATATTTTCCTCCTTTTTTCCGGGATGTTGCAGCCATTTATATTCCAGCTCAAAAGTTGCAGAGACATCCTGAAATAGTCTGGTTATTCTTCCCGGGGTGGTATCTTATTCGTTGGATCTTCAGGTTCCGAGGGTGCCGGTACCGCCGGTGCTCCAGGCCCAAAGGGTAGTTCAATTCCTTTTTGGAGGTCCTCTCCGTATGCAGTCAAGAATTTGTCTCTATCTTCCAATGTTCTAATTTTCACCTTCTTCCCTCTGAAAGTAAAGGATAATCCTTGGGGAAATTCCCACCTAAAGATAATTGAGTTGCCCCTAAGCAGTCTGACCAGTTCCAAATAGTCAGATCTAAGGTCCAACAGTTGTTTAGGAATATCTTTGTAAATTTCAATTCTTTTATCCAAAATGTCCAGTGACTTTCCGTAGTGTAGGCCCAAAATCTTATCCCTTTCCTCCTTTGATCTCAGTGTTATCAAACAGTCTCTGGGCTTCTCTTTCTTTACTAGTCTTCCAAGTCTGAAAGCTGAGACGATCTTAAAGTCCTTTTCCTCTAGGTTCCAAAACTTGGAGAATTCTTTAGTCAAAAACTCGGCTAGATTGCCTTCTTCCACTTCTGGTATCGACCTTATCCTTAAGTTACTCTCCCGGTTCCGCAGTTCTATCATAGATAAATAAGTCTGATGTTCCCCTACTTGTTTGCAGAGTGGTCTTACCTCTTGTTCTAAATTTTCTAGTTTTTGGCTAGTGTCCTCAGCCAGTTTCCGATTTTCTACTGTGGCCTCCGTCAACTGCCCAATTGCCTGTGTGTTCTGGGATACTTGTCCAGTTAATCTATTTAAACATTCTGTATTTTGGTCGATTTTAGCTGTTTGTTCATCAGCTTTCTTGTCCAAAGATTCCACTTTCTTATCCAGGGATGCCAATTTTTCATAAATTTTCTCTAAAATAGAAGCAGTTGCTCCTGAGGCCATATCTTCCAATTGTAATTGCTCAGTTTCTCCCTCTCCTGCCCGTAGCAGAGAAGCAGCTTCTTCCTCTGAAGGCAAAGTAGGTACAGATGATCTACGTGTCTGTGAGACTGAGGTTAAAGTTGTTAAAGTTGCTTGTCTAGTTCTTCCCCTCCTTCTTGTGCCACTCATTCCAAAGTTATCTAGGAGTCAAGGTCAGGCTGAGTTGTTCCCATGAGAAAGCCACAGCCCAGAGAAAACAGTCAAACAGGAGGTCGGGAAAAAGAAAGTAAAATAATGTCACTGCTGTAAATCCCAAATCCTCTAGGGGGAGCTTGAAATGTCTTAAGGGAAGAATTCAGTTCTGGTAATTTTACTAAAATCAAATTTAATGTCCAAGAACCTTCAATAGCAGGTTTTAAGCAGAGTTGGTATTAACAATCACATTGTTTCAGGCAGTGCATACTGGTGTTTCAAATGATGTTTCAAAGTAACAAATCCAAACACCCTCAGATTATTGCAAGTTCCAATACACAGTATCCAGATCTGCAAACTGACAGCTCAAATTACTCAGGCAGATCCAGCACCTGGGTTTCTCGTTCAAATTGTAGTTCCAATAGAAGAACGGTATCACCATACAAATGCAAGGCAGAGAATCCAATACTTTAAGTCCTTACTTTGTTTAGAAAAAAGTTCAGTGGGTGCTGAGATCAGTTAGGCAAGAAATTCTTTTACGCCTCCACTCCTCCAGCTCTTTGCTTTGAGATTCAGTAACAGCGGAAGACGGACTTCCTGTTTTTCGTCACTCCGCTTTCAGCCAAATTCAGTAATTTAGTCAGATTTGTTAAAGTCCTTCTTTACTCACGGTTTGTAACCTTTCCAATCAAAATTTTCCAGGAAAAGAGGTCAGCGCTCACCGGCAGCAGCAACGCGGCTTCACTCCGCAGATTGCGAAACGACTCACAGCGCCGCTACCCCCTCCACGTTCCGGAGCTCCTTACGGGGTTCCTTCTGCGTTTTGGGGGCCGCTTCAGGCGCCCGCCGAGTCTCAGGACCACAGGCTCTTGCTGCCTGTGGGTTTCCGATGTGGGTCTCCGCTTCGCCGTATCAGACGACCCAGTTTCCGCGGAGCTTCCCCTTCACAGAAGTAAAGGGGTCACCATTACCGTTCGCGCCGCCTCCGGAAGTCTTTTCCAATCTTCATGGGCATTTAATACTTCGGCACTGAGAAATCAGTATTTGACATTCATAAATTCAGTTTTTATTAACTTACACAGAATGGGAGAAAATTGTTAGAATTTTGACTGAAGTTCCTGACACAAATTATATAAACTGAAGTTCTTATAGGATCAAAATCTGAATTTAAGTACACATGAAGGGGGGGTATTCGATCTGATTCCTCAGTTCCAGGCAATTACCCCCCCCCCCATTTACCTGGAGTAGAAGCACCGCAAAGGCATAGCACCTTAAAAGGAAAGAGACATGAAAAAATACACATTTCCAAAGAGAGAGAGATGCACATACAGTTTGATCAAAAGTACGAATCATCCGGGTATTAATATTTATGACAGCAATCCCAAGGATTTCTGAAGCTTTAAAACACAGTCTAAGGATTAATATTTATTTTTGAAGTGTGCTTCATGTTGCTTCAACCCATCATATATTTCTTTGAAAATTGTTGTTTTCTGAAGTGGCCTTAGCAATGAAAATGGAACTTTTGGCAACCATTCATTATCATCTGCCTTTCAGCAAAGATCAGTCAGCTTCTTAATAACTCAGATTATGTACGTTGCCTACGTAGCACCATATGTCAAAGTACTGTAATAGCAGAAGGTCTGTTTAACCTTCAAAGGATATAAATAGCTTTGCTGTCAGTTCATTCCCTTTATTTTGTTTACCTTGTTTATCTCCCCCCACCCTCCAAACTACTGGGCATTTTGAAAAATCACACAGTTAACCCCCAAACTGCCTCCATTGGGATTGGAGAGAATAAGGAAATGGAATGGAAGCATTTAAATGAGGAAACTGACACTATAAATCTCAAGTGCTATTAATCAGGAAATACCCATGCATCATCTTTACAGCCTGGCCTTCAAAAGGAAACACATCCACTGTCTGTCACAGCCTCATCTGCATGGTGTTGGAGGAGAGCACTGGTGCAAAACCAAAAGTGCTTCCTCTCTCCTGTGCACCACGGACCTTTTACACTTATGTCAGGACTATGATTCAAATGAAATTAAGCATGTAATGCCCACGAGGACTATGGGGTGTGTGGTGGGGGAGGGGAGAAATTAACCCTTTGCACCCATTGTGGCCTCCAAGTCATCCTGCCCACCAGCTGCTATTTGCTCTGAGAAGAAAACAACAATTTACTTTACACCAATGGCAACCAAACTCTCCAAGTGTCCCTGTTTTCCATATACAGTCCTGGCTTTACAGAAGCCATCCTGATTTCTGATTTGCCCAAGGACATGCAATAGTTCTAGGTGTGTGATCTGTGGTAATCAGATCACAGAGTGTGAAATCAGTTGCAGGAGCAGCCCATATATTGATCTAGCGGACCCTTGTTATTTTAAACAGCATGTTTCTTCCGCGCAGCATTTTAGCAATTGCTGTTTCACCAGGTTGTTTTCTTTTTGAAGCTGTTCTTTCCTTTTGACAAGAAAATGGAAAGATAATTTATAACTGGTACAGGTTGGAAGGAATAGTGATTCAACTCCTGTCTTGAAAGAGAACAAATAAGTTGCCAGTTCATAAATCGAAAGCCATCTCTTTTTTTTTCTTCATGTTTGAGATAAGTTTTTAAAAGTGAGGTATGTAACACCTTATATAAGTTCTTAACTAGACAACTTTGCCAGGCAAAACCCATCTATTCTGAAGTGTGGCGTCAACAGAATGCACTAAAGTTGCCTGGATCAAGACCAACAATTTGCAGAAAGCCCACACAGAGGTTCCAGACATAATAAACTGCTTCAGTAATGAAGTTTGCTCATTTCAGACAGAAGCTTGGCTCCACAGTCCTGTAACAGTTCAAAACCAGCATGCTAGAGAAATGAGAATAAGGTTGCTAAACAAGTTAAAATATGAAAAATAAAATGTAAAGCCTAACTTCCAACCTTTTAAAAATGGTACTGAGCCAGACTTACAAATATAAATGTTCAGGAAACTATGTGAAAAATGTTGGCTATTTTTTCACTAACATGATTTCAGCTATGGTGGTATTTAGGAACAAACAGCAAGACTCCTTTGTTTCTCATTTGTACTCCCCCATCAATGAGTGCTGTATTTTACAGTTTTTAAAAATTCCTAATGTAAAAAAATAGGGTGGTATTCAACTAAATTTTATTCAGAGTAGACCCATGGAAGTAAATGAACTTGACTTAATTGGTTCATTGGTTTCAATGGGTTTACTGTGAGTAAAATTTAGTTGACTACCACACATATAGGCTAGTTCATCTTTCCTGTCTCCCATGGTGGTGGCCAACCAGGTGCTTGTGGGAAAGCTGAACATTGGGACAATAGCTTTCTCTCAGTGTTGGCTGGTGCCCATTGGGACTTAGGGTGGAAGGCAAAGGAGGCCAACAGTAGGTGGACCCCAAGCCAATGACAGGCAGTGCCAACTAATTCTAGTTTTCCCCCATCCTCTTTCCGGTTGTGCTCGACAAGGGCAACACTGCAATGAAGGAGACATGAAACTGACATGCAGTGTTACCCCTGGACTGGTTATAAGTAGGAAGGCAGGCAGGTAGTGACCTGGTCAAGGTAGACTAAGATTTAGAGGGTAGCCTCCAGAGGAAACAAGTTGTTGTTGTTTTTACCTATAAAGGCTTGCACATTCTGGAATCTTGGTAGCTAAAAGAGCTCACCAACAGTGGCTCTTCTTTCAGTGCTTCCTCACTATGAATTTTGAAAGGTGGCTAAAAGAAATATGGGCTTTGTGGTGGCCTCTTCATTAGGGAGTCTTCTCAGGCTTACATTAATGTATTTTTGATGCCTGACAGATACTTTTATGTTGACTCAATCCTTTTAGAGTTTTACTGTTTAAATGTTGTAATACATTAATTTAATACTGAAAGAAATTTGTGTGCTTATGAAATCATCTTGTACCTTTATTTTGGTGTATTTGTTTCGGTTGCATTGTCCAACCTTAGCTACTGCTTTTGTTTGTGCTTTATGGTTTGGTTTGGCTGTTTCGTTTGTTCACTCGGACAACATCGTTATATGGTGACTCATAAATATAATAATAAATACATTTGTGCATTGTCATATTTCCTCCATACATTTCTCCATCAGCAGTTCCAAGTGAATCTTTGGTGAAGCAGTCTTCCAAATCACTTTAAAATCTACCCAAACACAAGCACAGGTACCAAGGAAAGCTACGGAGACAGCTCATGGAATTGTAACATTGGGCAGAATCAGTGTACAGTATGAAACTCATGCACTTGACTTTAGGGACCACATTCATTAGTCATTAGACAAGCCTTACCAACATGTCTGCAGAGGTTACAAGCATTTGTTACTAGTCTGTTGGTCCAAAATGTGTCTATATTAATCATTGTTGGCCTAAAAGGAAATACAAAACTCCACTCAACTTTGGAAAAGGCTTCCCTGCAAGGTTAGCTGAATGCTACTCTTGCTTGCCTCAAAGCAACAACATACATGACTGTTCTCATCAATATAAGATGTACAAGTTAAAATTCATGTCGCAGCATATATGATGTGTATGACAGAAGCCACAGCATCCTTCTATGGAAGTTTATTTTGCACTTCCTTATTTTAATTCAGAAGCACGGGCAAAATAAGCACAGCTCATTGTCAATAAACCTAGAAGAGCAATCTCTTAATTCATTACAGCTCTTTGCATCAAAACAAACGTAATTTTATACCACATACATATATAACCAGAGTTTGAATATGCATCATATATCTTCAGGGAAATGATATATATAGACAACTGAGGCTGTTGTAATCATTGTTATAAGCATGAGTCAAAATTTTTACTAATCTCTACACCTATGTCATAGAAGAGCATGTTTTTTGTTTTTTAAAAAATGAAATGTGGCAAGTGTTAATTGTGTCATATGGGGTGTTGTTTGTTTGCAGCAAGATCTTACCTTGCTGTAGTAGGTCAGTGCTCAGTTGAAGTTGATTTAATCATCAAATGACCTGCAGCTGCTGGAAATATGTGGGCATCGGTGTTAGTGCCAAGAACCAGTGTTGTGTTCACATGATTCAAGCTGTGCTGCTTTGTACTTGGCAACTGTTCCTGCTAAAACTCAACAAGATACAAGAATGTGTTCAGAGAATCATCCTGAGTTAACCGTGAACTCCATCACCTCCTGGCTGCCTTATGATGTTTTATTCTCCCTTGCTTTCCCCTCTGCTGTCTTTGTCTATGCTGAGGGGTGAAAAATAGGTTTATATAATTAGACTGGTGCATATTTTGTTTTGTTTTTTTTTTAAATTAATATTTAGCAATTGCATAATCCACTGTGAAATTAAACACCCATGGGATGCCAACATGGAAGCTGCAGGTCTCAGTGTGCCCACCAATATATCATATGGCATTTTCAAAAATCCGCAATACACACAAGACTATTTCCTCTTCCTGCTCAGCTCCTATTTGCACTGGCTCAGCCTCTTCTACAGAGAACATGCTCCTTAAACATGGCCACATTTCATCGGATGCTGGCATTGGGTGCCCAGTGTTCCATCTGTTCTGAAATGAGAGATGCAAAGAGTGTGCAAAAAAAGAGAAAAAAACAACCTGTGCTGGTGAAGGCTTATAAATTACTGTGATTAAATTTGTTCCAACAAAATTTTGTCGTCTTATTTTTACAGAAGCTTTTCATGTTACAAAACTTGCTTTTCCGTTAATAAAACTTTTCCTTGTCATTTTCACAGGAGCTTGCTATTAATCTGATGCACATTATTCGCTTCTCCAGTTATACATCTGCCAAAAAAAATACGTAATAGCTCCCATCAATTCCCATTTTCCTCATTCATAAACCCAAAGACCCTAGCCTTGTTGCTAACCCAATAAGGCATACTTAATATACACATGTACTCATACATCAAATATTCAAATTAAATTAATTAAAGTTGATGCAAACCTCTTTCTTTTTTTCTTTCATACAAACAACACTGGCATTCAAATTACGTTACATAAGATTCATGCAATCCTTTTTCTGTTGGCAACTGACCCACTGGAGCCCAAATCACTCCAACTGATGCTCCAACAATATATACAATTCTTCCCTGCTCTCACGTAGGTATTATGTTACAGAGCCTGCTATGGGAGAGACATGTTTTGTTGCAGCTGGGGCAGATGAAGGTGCACCATGGTGTTTCTTCTCTCTGTGCTGTCATTCCTCCTCTGGTCACTGCCAGGGATGCATGGCCTGACTGCCTTTGCCCCATCAGCACAAGAATTTATGTGTACATGATGAAATCCCTCCACCCCCTTCCCCCATGTCCTCTTCAAACCTACTGTAGAGGGTTGGGGAAACCCCTAGAACAAATTAAGGGGGCACAGGGGTAGGAGAGGGGCAAAGTGCTGTTGCGCAGGTGTAAATCCCGGCACTGGCAGGACGTGTTAGATGGATTTCGCATTATCTTCAGCCACCCACATCTCTTTGTCTGCATTCAAAGTCACATTCCCCATTCCTTTAGCATCCATTCAGAAGAGTGATGCCCTATTCATTTTTCTCCCTCTCTGCTTCTCCAGGAGGAAAGGGAAATATTACTTTCCCTCTTGGGATGCCCAGAACTAGAGTATTTTTGTTCTAGCAAGTTTAACAGCAGGTACTCATCCCCTGTGCAAACAACTTTAGCTGACAGCCTCCCTTGAGCACATTTGCCGGATGGATAGGCAGTTAGGGCAATGTATGCAAGGAAGTGGAAGGGACAGGGAACAGTCTGACCTTGCTGGCAACAATTGTACCATTCAGTCAAGCAGTTCAAAGGCTCCTTGTTGCAAAAAAAGCTGCATAGAAGAAACTGTTCTGGTTACAATTATTTTCATTTTCATTTTTAATTTTACTTTGGGCTGTTCATGCCTGTAAGCCATCAGGAACCCTTTGGCCCAACATCAGCGGCATGGAACTGTAGAACCAACCCTTTAAACAGCTCCAAGAAAATAACAAATGCTTCCAGTTAGAGCTGTGCAGAAGTACAATGCTTTGGAAAAATTTGAAGGCAAATGCATAGACGTGGATGGCAGAAGTTATCTATGGAATCTATTTTGGCTGGTGTTTTTGCCAAGAAGATGGATAGGCTGATAATACTCTTGCTTTATGTGTTATTATGTGAGATTCCTGCATCGCAGGGGGTTGGACTTCATGACCTTCTGAGTCCCTTCTAACTCTAAAATTCTATGATTCCATGTGTGTTGCACCTTAAATCAAGCAACTATTCCCTTTTCTCTTGCAAGCTGCACTCAGTACTACAGTGGTACCTCACATCTGGCAGGGTAAGAAGCCAAGAATAAAGTTTAAGTTATTGACAGATGCAAAGGATAGAGGAGGCTTCACCCTGCCAGACTTGAAATTATATTATGAAGCATCGTGCCTCTGTTGGTTGAAAGAATGGATGAAATTAGAAAACATAGAAATGTTAGATTTGGAAGGCTTTGACAACAGATTTGGTTGGCATGCATATTTGTGGTTGGATGAGAAGCGAGTACATAAGGGTTTTGAAAATCATATAATTCGAAGATCTCTCATTGAAGTTTGGGATAGATATAAAAATTTATTGGAACCAAAAACCCCATATTGGTTATCTCCATTGGAGGTGTTGAGTGTGAAGAAGATTAATATGAGGGGGAATTGGGTGACATATGAGTCTAATAATGAAAGTGGGAAGTAAATGGAAATTGAAACCATATGAGGAGGTTAAAGAATATGTTAATGATTGGCTGCATTATTTTCAGATTAATGAAATGTTTAAAAATGATATGGTACGAAGAGGTTTTGCTGATAAGGAATCAAGGTTTCAACAGGAAATATTAAAAAATGAAGTTAAAAAAAGAAAATGTGATGAAGATGATGTATAGATGGTATATTACACCAGTGAAGTTAGCAAAGATGTATAAAGTAAGTAATAAATGTTGGAAATGTAAAGAAAAAGAAGGAACATTTTACCATATGTGGTGGGAATGTAAAAAAGTAAAAAGCTTTTGGGAGATGATATATAATGAGATGAAAAAAATGTTGAAATATACATTTATTAAGAAACCAGAAGCATTTTTACTAGGAATAATAGGAAATGAAGTTAATAAGAAAGAGTGGAAGTTGTTTTTATACGCAGTAACAGCAGCAAGAATATTGTTGGCCCAAAAATGGAAACAAGAAGAATTGCCTACAATTGAAGAATGGAGAATGAAATTGACAGATTACACGGAACTTGATAAATTAACAGGAAGGATCCGGAATCAACGTGACCAGAGATTCACTGAGGACTGGATGAAATTGACAGAGTATATGCAAACATTATGTGATAATCAAATAATGTTTGTAAGTTTTCAGAAAGTTCTGTGAAAATGGAAGGTAGAAATATTGTTTTAAAAAAGGGATAAATAAGATATTAAGGTAGTGCAGTATTATGTGAGAAATGTGGAAGAAGTAAATAGAATGGAGAATCATCAGAAAAGCTGAGGGGAGTCAAAAAGAGGAAGTTGGTGATAAATATGATGTTTGTTTTGTATGTTTTTTCTTTATAATGGAAAATTAATAAAAATATTTTTTAAAAAAATACTACAGTGGTACCTCAGGTTAAGTACTTAATTCGTTCTGGAGGTCCGTTCTTAACCTGGAACTGTTCTTAACCTGAAGAACCACTTTAGCTGATGGGGCCTCCTGCTGCCGCTGCGCCACTGCTGCACGATTTCTGTTCTCATCCTGAAGCAAAGTTCTTAACCCGAGGTACTATTTCTGGGAAAGCGGAATCTGTAACCTGAAGCGTCTGTAACCTGAAGCGTCTGTAACCCGAGGTACCGCTGTATTTCCATTTTAACAGTCCAGAAATCTAGAACAATTAATAAGTTGCCATTGGGTTCATTGGGTTTTAGATTTCATTCAAAATGTAGATGATTATGTCACAATCCAGCTAATGCTAGTTGAACCAAAAAGCCCATCGGAAGCAGTGGGGTTTTAAATAAGGGTATTTAACTTGTTACCTGGGTTTAAAATGCAATTTGGGCTGCAGTCCTATGCACACATACCTGGCAGTAAGCCCTGCAGAACCAGGCATGGGGGAGAAATTAGTTTGATTCCTATTTCATGAGAACCTTCGCACTTCCTGAGCCAATACACAAACTAGAACAAAGCTATCCTATGGAATGAACACTTCTTTGAATTTTGTGATGCAGTTGCCTAACCCAAAAGGGCATCCATTAGGGGAAAGTACCAATAAAACTGAAAAAGTCCTGAAAATAACATACAAAATGCTTTATATTTGGGGAAATTATATGCACAAATTCATATTGGGAAATCTGTGCACAAAATGTGTATGTTAGAAGAAAGGTACATTATTATTTATTTATTGAATTTATATACAGCCCTATAACCAAGGGTCTCAGACATGGAATTTATATACTGTCCTATACCCGAGTGGTTCATGCATGGAAATCTGCATGAATTAATTAATTAATTAATTTATGCAGAGTTTGTTTTCTTTTAAAAGAACAATGCAAACTGAAGTTAAGGTTGGGAAAATTAAAAAAAAAACTAGGAGAAATCAAAACTGACAGACTTGCTCATCGCTATATTGAATACACTGGGACTTAGGGAACAAAGCAAACAAAAGATCTGCTGGCATGAATGGAGTTTGAAATAAACAACTCTCCAACTGATTCTGAGCTTAACCAGGATATGCCACTTGAAGTTCCTCACTCTGGCTCAGCTAGAGATATGCCGACACAAACCAGGGCTCATCTGAAACCGGGGTCATCCCAGGGGAGTGGCAGGGGCATGGTAACAACAGGCCAGGGGGCAACTTACACCTATTACATGGTCCATTCAACGCAATCACATGCCCTAGCGACCTAGCAGGAGTTACACTGGCAAAAACAGTGGTGTAACTCAAGCTCTGTTTTAAAGGCTTGCTTTTCCCTCTGCCAGGTTCAGCCCATTTTAGGAGCAGCTCCAATCCTAAGTGGAGTTTGGAATACATAAGTCAATGAAATATATAAAAAGGATTTAAAGAGAAAATCAAAATTTGAAATAGAAATATTAAACAATGAATGTAAAACAATGTCTAAAATGTATAAAATACTGTTGGAGTGGCATTTGAAAGACGAGGAAGTGAAATCGGTAATAATACATTGGGCAAAAGACTTTGGATATAATATACAGCTTGAAGAATGGGAAAGATTGTGGAATGAAAGGATAAAATTTACAGCCTGTAATGCTTTGAAAGAGAATATGATGGAAATGATGTATAGATGTTATATTACACCAGTGAAATTAGCTAAAATGTATAAGACAAATAATAAATGTTGGAAATGTAAAGAAAAAGAAGGAACATTTTATCATATGTGGTGGAGATGTAAAAAAGTAAAGAACTTCTGGGAAATGATATATAATGAGATGAAAAAGATGTTGAAATATACATTTTTTTAAAAACCAGAAGCATTTTTACTTGGTATTATAGGTCAGAACATTAATAGGCAAGATGTTAAATTGTTTTTATATGCAACAACTGCGGCAAGAGTATTGTTAGCCCAGAAATGGAAACAAGAAGAAATTCCAACAAAAGAAGAATGGCAGACGAAATTAATGAACTATGCAGAACTGGACATAACGACAGGAAGGATTCGAAACCTGCAGGTCCAGAGATTTACAGAAGGTTGGAAGAAGTATATGAATTACTTGAAGAGCAACTGTAATCAACAAATTACGCTAGTAGGACTACAAGAAGTTTTGTAAGGAGAAATATATGAAGTGTTACAAAGTAGAAAAAGATAGAGATATTGGTTATGAGTTTGAAATGTAATAGGGAAAATAAGAAATGCATACTGAGAGATTAGATTGGAAATTTTTCAGACAGGATTGATGGAGGTCAAAAATTTGAATAAGATGTAAAAGTACGTTTAATTACTGTTGAAAATGATATGTTAAAAAAAACTAATAAAAAATTATATTAAAAAAAAATGTAATACGTAAGTTACAGTGGCATAATTTACCTCAGTATAAATTCCACCGACTTCCTACAGTTTAGATCACACTTCCCAAATTGGAGTAATCACACATAGGATTGTGCTATATATCACAAGTTCGCAACCAATTTTACCTGGATTCCAGCCTACAAATACTTGACACCACAGGATTTACATTGCTATAATATTTGGAGGATGGAGCTGCAATCCAGCCAGACGTGATGCTATTCATTCCAATGAAGCTTTCACAGTCTCAAAGTCTCACAGTCTCATCACATTCTGCCCTGCACACATTTTGATTATGGTAAAAACACTCTGGATGACACCCTGTAAAAGTTATTTGCAATAACCATCTGGCTCCATCTTGCACAATAAACAGGATCCCTTATTGGACAATTGTCTAAAATAATCATTATGTACAGTACCGTTGCTGCAGTGTAAATGAAAATGAGGCAATGCAAGGAGGAGAAAAGCATGTACTCCACTTCCACTTCCCCTACCAATTTCCCACAGCAGTCTAGAAAAATGGTAAAATAAATCAACGTAGTAAAAATTGATCCCACCATGTAATCAGAGGTCAGTATCGTAGATTTGGAAGGGACTCCAAGGGTCATCTCATCCAACTGTTGAAATTCAGGAAAACTGAGCCAATGATCTTCTGTGTATACAAAGCAGAAGAACTCCCACTGGACTATGGCCCTTCTGCATGTTTGCTCCCACATGCACCATTGCTTGAGAATCACAGGTCACAGAAACTGATACTGGGCTGCCATCACCAAAATAGTGGGCATCCATTTGTGCACTAAGCAAACCTGGAATATTTTCAATTTCTATGCAAATAATAATAATAATAATAATAATAATAATAATAATAATAATAATTTACTGATACCTCACCCAGCTGGCTATGGGTGGCTCCCAACAAAATTAAAAGCACAATAGAACATCAAACATTAAAAACTTCCCTAAACAGGGCTGCCTTCAGATGTCTTGTTACTCATACAGAGGCCATAGATTTTCATATATGTATGTGGCTATTCTCACATTTGGCAACATGGTCTTGTCCCTGAGCATCCTGGGAGTCATGAAGCTTACAGAACTCTAAAGAGCCAAAGTTCCCTTCACAAATACGTTAATGAATTGCAACTATTATAATGCAAAGTCTGCCTTCACACAGGAGCTTCACACAAGATTTGACCTGTCAATATAAGCAACTAGAGAGGATATCAGCTTTAACCCTTGACAAAAACTGAATGGACTAGTGACTCTTCGCCGTATCTTTATGCTGAAAGCAGCATGTCTGAAGAGAAGCAAGCCAAGATTTGTTGGAACCCAGTTTTAACCTAGTTAACTTTGCAGGCATCAAATTACATAGGAGTTTGAGAGGTACCACTGCAATTTCCCCCTCAAATCTGACAAGAGCGTTTTATTTGGAACAGCCACAAAATGCAAACAATAGGAAAACGCAACTGGCAGCATCCTTTTGATGTTTTGTTGCTTGTTATCAAAGAGACAAGATTTATTTTCCCGTCTGAAGATCAAAATATGAGGGGAGAAACACGGAGGATAATTGAAGAAAGCAAGTTCTGATGGTATCTAGCTAGCGGACTTGACATCCCGGGAATTGACAAATCTTCTTCCCTACCTGACAGCTTTCATCACATTAAGGAACAAAGCTTCTCAGCCAGCTTGCAACACTTGGACCAAGATTCTGATCTATCACACACAGAAGGAAAGACGGAACAGTTCCAGCAGAGTCTTTAAATCTGCCAGAATATGTTCATTGTCTGCAGGGGTTTATTAACCTACATATATTCGAACACTTGAAATCGGCTTAATCTATAGGCTGTATCTGGGAACGGTAACAGAGCGAAGAACCAAGTACTGTGATTTTATTCACAAATCCATAAAAGCATGAACTATTACTATGCCGAATATTCCCTGTTTTCAGTGTTCAGGTCAAAGCTAGCAATTTCAGTGGGGCAGAAATTTCTCTTGAGAAACATTGAGACTGATGTAAAAAGTATTATGTACGTTTATTTCATCTGGCAATTGCTTCTTTGGCAAAAAGGGGTGTGTGGAAAGTGGCGGAGGGGGAAGACTTGGAACTTTACTTGAGGAAACTGTCTCTCCTGCCAAATGGTGAATGGAAGGTTTCATTTATGTGTCTGAGGAAATATTCATGGGTGATTCCTCCTGAAGAAATTAACACCAAAACACATTAGGAACTATTTTACATTATTGGGACCTCTGTAATAACATGTGCTGAAAAACTGCACATAGCTCAGTAAGGATCACACATATGTATTAACAATGCTTAGAGTTAAAGAAATATATAAAATATTACCTTGATCCAAAGCCAGCTTGCTCACATGGCAGGTTTCTGCCGTAATTAATTGTCACAAAGATGGAGATATTTTGCTGGCATTCAACATGAAGAGGTTTAAGTCAAACTACATGTTGTGTGGAGCCTGTATTTGAAAGAAGAAGAAGCAGGCTTGGCATAGGAAGGTGCCTTATATCGAGTCTGATGGTGGTTTCATCTAGCTCAGTGTTCTCTGCAATGATTGGTAGATCTCCAAGGTTTCAGAGGCACATTATCAGCCCTACCTGGACATTATGGGAGTTGGATCTGGGACCTTTATGCATGGATGCTGTCTGCCCTGCGGGAAGGAAGAAGAGGAAGTGAAAGAGACAGAGAAAAGTGATACCAGGGCTGCTCTTTTCGGACTCTCCTACCAAACCAACTTCACATTTTATATTATTTATTTGTTTTGGAATTTAAAATTTGTAAACCACCACGGGTGCCTTGGCAGAAGGTGATATATAAATGCAATAAATAAGTGATGTACTGCTGTGGTCTTCTCTATAGCTAGCCACTTTGATTTGGTGGGGAAATGGTCATGCAGGATTGTGCTTCTGATCTGGTTCCTGGCCCTGGACTGCCACTGGAAAGCATGTCATTTCCCCACCCCCTTGCTATTGCCCCTGAAAGAGGACCTCTGAATGCAAATAGCAGCTAGGAAGTGATTTGGGGCAAAAAGACCTGTTCTCCATGTGGCTGTTTTTCCTACAAACAAAAATGCCAGCTTAAGCATGCTTTTTTTAAAAAGGAACATGAGTGTCTAGCATCACCTATAGCTTGCGCTGAAGCAGGCTTTCCCTTTCATCAACCCCTTTAAAGTTAGTCAGCATCAATTCCCATTACTAGAAATCATTTTTCATATATATATATATATATATATATATATGAGAAAACAAGTTAAAATAATAACAATATATTTTTCACAATAAAGTGGCATGGTCTGAGAATACTATTTATTATGGAATCATCTTATTAAACACAAAAGTTCCTCACTGGCAAGGGAGGTCCACTATTTGTTTCTGAGGCTCATTGTTCCTAATTTTTATTTTTATTTTGCACTACACTTCTTTTCTACCCCAGACACTTTTCAATAATCTTTCAAACCTTAGGTCTTTATTCACTCTCTGCACAGTTCCATTAACCACACTGATCACCTAACCAATGCCCACCTAAAGGTTTCCCTGTGCCAATTTCATTAAAACCCAAATCTAGTTTGTTTCCATTCATTGCAAATGGGCACCTGAACCAGAACTTGCAGATTGCACAGGAAAACATCCCAGTGGAGTTTGCCCCTTACGGAGAGAATCTGTATACCTCAGGGACCACAACATATCTTGGGCTGCCCCTCTCTCTGTCTCAAAAAGGCCTTTGCTGTCTCAAAGCTTGGAGCGGCTGTCTGCATCTTAAGAAGCTCTCTCTGTAATAGAGTTTCAGTGCATCTCACATTAAAAAAAGTATTTAGTGAACAGAAGAGACAGAACTAAAATCAATTTAAAGCAGCAATTTATTTTGGTGGTATTTTTGCTTCTAAATACTTATTTAATCCCATATTTTGCCTACTAATTAACACTAGAGGAAGGGGGAATCAATTCTGCTTTGATTTGAACCATAATCAGAAATTGCTGGTTTGGTTTTGAATTCATATATTTCAAAAGCAAAATAGCATCTCTAAGACTGACAGCACTGATTTGAACTGTGGACATCACAAAATGTTTTACCGTATATTGCTTTTGCTTCATGTAGTCAAGAGTGTTTTCTAGTCTTTCTTTTTAAGGGGCAGAGGCAGAAAGGCGATGCAAGCACAGGTTTCGTTAGCATAACGTGTCATTAGCTGATTAGATCTTAGCTTTGGATTTATGGTTATCTGCTGAAACCTGTGTATTTCATTTCATTTTTACAGCCCCCATGTGTTCATTTTTGTTAACAATAGCCAGTGGCAATAACAGCTTTTGTTCAGATTTAATCTAAATCATCCATTAACTTTTTTCTCCCTTTCATTTTCTCCACGAGTAAACAACAGGAGCTCTAGGCTTCCATCACGTCTAAAATAGCAAATGTAATTCAGGCTTGGGTCTTCTCTCTCTCTCTACCAGGTGGAGATTGAGTAGATACCTCTTTTATATACAGTTTAGTTGAAGGCACACATGTAAATTCTATCATGCATATGAGTACAATCAAAGGGGTTACAGCACCAAACACTGTGGTCCCCCCAAAAAATGAAGATATTATTTCATTCATTGAAGAGAGGTGGAAAATATGTATTAAAAAGCACCCTACATGGACTACACAAGAAAGACATCTGGTAATATATGGATACATTGTTTTGGATAAAATATGTCCCTTACTAAATGTTATTTTTGAAATTGTGCAGTTCACTGCACTCTTGCGATAGAGCCATCTTTAATTTTCTAAATGGCTATCTTATGCAAAACATTGCAAACACATATGGCGCAAGAAGCAATCTTAAGGAGCGCCAGTTAATACCACGGTTCCTGTGGTTGGCTCTATCTCTGCCTGACAGACAAGGCCAAGCTGCTACAGATCTTCCTCGCAGTTGGAAGTGGAGCATTAGCCTTGTTGCCAGATGGGCAAGAATCCTCAAAGGCTTCTGTATGAGCTACATGACTTTGCGTACCCTCCTAGGCAGCTACATGAGAATTCAAGGTTGTGCAGTCAGTGCAGCACTTAATTGGGAATCACTGTAGCAGTTCCTAGGGCAGCAAGCAAGCCTCAAGCAAGAGCATAAGTGGGAGAATGCACTAGAGACACCAGGAATGTGGGTGGCTTCCCTTTCTCATCCTATTTAGGGCAGAGGCAGTTTTAGGATGGCACGACCGATGCAGTCGCACTGGTGATGCGCTGCAGGGGATGCCAAACAATGATGTAGAATGGAGCACGAGAGGTGGTGGGTGCAGAATTTTAGATGAAATTTGAGAGCCCAAAGCCCACCACTGTTTTGAGGGGGTGTTTCTCCCTGTGGAAAGGAGAATTCCAGTTGCGAAGCCCTCTCCAATGTCAACACTTACAGGAGTGAAATGTGTGGAAGGCTTTCCCTTGCCTTCCTCTTTCTTCTCAGCTTGTGTAGGTGCATAGTGAGATGCTTCCTTTCTCTGAAAGTGTGACTGGAAAAGGGCATTAGGAAAGACCTTGCTTTGGGGTTGTTTCCCAGTAGAGCAGGTGGTGGGTGTGAGGAGAACAGAGGAGGAAAAGACAGAAGACCCTACACTTGGAACTAAAGTGAAGGGGGAAAGCTGATCTGCCTGTGGTCCCTCCTGCATGAGGCAGAAAGGGAAATTTACTGAAGAACATGGCAGTTGTGTTGCTCCTAGATACATTCTAGAGATGAAATGGCTTCTGGTTCAAATGGTGGCTCAAGAGAAGGCTGTTGTTGGACACACACCCCTCATGAGACGTTGAGTTGAAGAGATCCACGGCTCCAAAATTGGATATTGGAAACTTTTTCAACCTGAGGGCCACATTGCCTCATGAAACACCTTCTGGTGACTGCATATCAGTGGTGAGCCAGGCACAAAGGTGGGCAGAGCAATGGATGTTACATTCCAAGGAAAAATCAGAGGTTTTTAAATAATAATAATAATAATAATAATAATAATAATAATAATAGTAATAATAAATATTATTATTAATCACAGTTCAAGAACACATTCCATCCAGACAAAAGGGGGGCTGATGCTTCCCACCCCCAGTTTAAATGATATCTAAGAGCTCTTTTTAGTGATGTATGGAAGTGGGAAGTGAGAGCTGGATCATAAAGAAGGCTGATCGCCGAAGAATTGATGCTTTTGAATTATGGTGCTGGAGGAGACTCTTGAGAGTCCCATGGACTTCAAGAAGATCAAACCTATCCATTCTTAAGGAAATCTCACTGAGTTCTCACTGGAAGGTCAGATCCTGAAGCTGAGACTCCAATACTTTGGCCACCTCATGAGAAGAGAAGACTCCCTGGAAAAGACCCTGGTGTTGGGAAAGATTGAGGGCACAAGGAGAAGGGGACAGCAGAGGACGAGATGGTTGGATAGTGTTCTTGAAGCTACTAACATGAGTTTGACCAAACTGCGGGAGGCAGTGAAAGACTGCCTGGTGTGCTCTGGTCCATGGGGTCACAAAGAGTCGGACACGACTAAACAACAACAAGATCTCTTTTAAGATTAGTAACTGTTATTTTGCATGGCTTTATCATTGTTACTGTTGTTATTATTATTTTTTCCCCTTACATTGTCTACATTTATTGTTGTCAGCTGCCTTGATGTCATTCACAGTGAAAAGCTAGAGATAAATTTGCTAAATAAATAACCCATGTCACAGTTTAATCTTTTCCATCTGAGTTCAGAGTGTGATGGTGCACACAGTCAAGGCAAGGGAGGCCTGGCTAATATAGCCTGATAGATTGCATTTGTTGGGGAAAATTGAAGTATTTACTTAGGACATACTTTAATTGACATTTACTTTTCATGTCATTCAGCATCTCCAAATTACTCAATTTAATGCCCACACTCTTTTTTTTTTTCCCTTCCCTGATTTTATGATTAATTTTTAAATTTTGAGAAATTTAACATGAACATCACTGCTCATGACATTGCATGGCTAGATGGAAATCTCTGTTCATCCTGTCACATAATTTAAAAATCTATCTCAGGTTTCAAGTGCTATACAATTATAAGTAGTTTCAGAACTAGGCATTCACTGAACCATTTAATTTGTTATTTTTATCTCTTCCTTCAAGCAGGCGTTTTCTTTGAATTTATTAAGCTACCCTATTACATTACCACTGCTGGGATAAGACTTGTTGCTATATCCTGATAAAAGAAAAACTGGACTTTAAAAAAATAATAATAATCACCTACCCAACATGGGTTTGCCAATAATTTCTTTTTGAACAATTTCCTAATGAGAGAAAATGAAAGCTTGATTACGGTTTTAAGCTTAGACCCTAGTTAATAAAGGTAAAGGTACCCCTGCCCGTACGGGCCAGTCTTGACAGACTCTGGGGTTGTGCGCCCATCTCACTTAAGAGGCCAGGGGCCAGCGCTGTCCGGAGACACTTCCGGGTCACGTGGCCAGCGTGACATCGCGGCTCTGGCGAGCCAGCGCAGCACACGGAAACGCCGTTTACCTTCCCGCTGGTAAGCGGTCCCTATTTATCTACTTGCACCCGGAGGTGCTTTCGAACTGCTAGGTTGGCAGGCGCTGGGACCGAGCAGCGGGAGCGCACCCCGCCGCAGGGATTCGAACCGCCGACCTTTCGATCGGCAAGTCCTAGGCACTGAGGCTTTAACCCACAGCGCCACCTGCGTCCCCACCCTAGTTAATAATCACAACTAAATACAGTATCTACTGTACACAGTTTCATGTTGCTGTTGCTGGTTCTTGGGGGCGGGGGCTGCTATTCTCCTGTAAGCAGTTCAGCCCTCTGAACACTTAACACACACCCTGGCA
Organism: Podarcis cretensis; assembly: GCF_951804945.1. NCBI lineage: Eukaryota > Metazoa > Chordata > Lepidosauria > Squamata > Lacertidae > Podarcis > Podarcis cretensis. Next base: position 67,690,776 of record NC_137170.1, on the reverse strand, counting down.
AAAGAGAATAAACAATCAGAAATGCACAGGAGCAGAATTAGCAGGCATTTACTCAATAAGATGCACCCACCTCCGTGTTCAACTTGAATGCACAAAAATCGCTTAATTGCATTAAATGTGTAGGTGCATGTGTTTGTATCAGTATTCATTTTAACAGCACTGCCTTGGGGGAAAAAAGAGTTCTTTCTCTTCAAGCACCTGAAACAAGCACTTCAGGGAAAGTTTGACAATGCTTTATAAATGCAAACAAAATCAAACACATATTTAATAGAGTGCCACAAGAAGAGCAGTTTAAAAATCTATTTGCTTAAATTATGAAGTCAGGAGAATACTGTGCATGGTAGGGCGGTGGGTTTTTTGTTTTTACCATTGTTGCTTTTGATAACATAATAGTGCAGTGGAAATTTTGGGAACATCAAGTCCCTTGAAAAGTCCATAATAGTGTCAAGACAACAAGAAAACTAATCCACGTTGTTACTTGTGGAGCTTCCATTTTAACCTTTGCTGATCCTTTGACCGCTCACATCGAAAAGCTCTTGAAGAAGTGGTAATATGGTTGATCTTCTGATTTGCTTTGTGTAATTTCACACTAGTTGGCATATGGTAGTTGCTTGTGATTTCACCATGCTGTGGATGAGCACTGGTCACTGGTAGCAAGGGATCCCCTTCACCATTCTTTCAGACTGCCCCCCAATATAGGGGTGTAAGAATATAGGGGTGAAAGTTTCACCACATGCCCAATTACCAGCTCTTCTGCAGCAGAACATGAGAAAGCAGCCGGGACAAAAATGAGAATGGGATAAAAATGTGATTCAGCAATTTGCCCAAATCAAGCAGTAGAAATGTTTATATGTGTGTTAAGAATTCATGGGATCTGGCCCAATCGCCTTCTAAATCTGGCCCATGAATGGTCCAGGAATCAGCATGTTTTAAAAATGCATCTCTGGGTTATTTGTGGGGCCTGCCTGGTGTTTTTACATGAGTAGAATGTGTGCTTTTATTTAAAATGCATCTCTGGGTTATTTGTGGGGCACAGGAATTCGTTCATTCCCCCCCCAAAAAAAAAAATTATAGTTCAGCCCCCCACAAGATCTGAGGGACAGTGGACCAGCCCTGTGCTGAAAGTTTGCTGACCCCTGGTAAGATCTACTGTATGGAGTAGTATAGAATAGTGCAGGGGAAGCTGTACTCACTGTCTCAGAGCCAGGCTATTTATCCTCATGATACTGTGGTGGGTTTAATGCCAAGGAACTGTTATCCTGTCATATTGTTTGGGAGGTAGACAAGCTAACTAGTGAAAAGCAAAACATCCTAATAATACTGCTCAGCAAAAGATAATAACTCTAGCAGACAGTAGGTTACTTTAGGTGAATTGCTTGAGGTTTCATGGAAGACCAAAACACAACACTTTGCTATCTACTGGTGCCAGGACAAAGCTATTCCCTCTTGCCCATTTAATAGTGCTTTGTCCAGCCTAATTAGAAATGGCCCAGGCAGCAGGGATTCCACTGCTTCTCTTGGGAGATTGTTTGCTGACTAATAAGTCTCATTATATACAATAGATGTGAGCTGCTTGCTGCTGCCAGAACAGCAATCTTAGTTTAGCTATTTCTGCACAACACTTGGCCAGAATAGCCTTGTGGTGTTCTGCTAAACATTGGCAAGTTTTCTGGACCTGGCTGTCAAGAAACAAATAGTAGTTTTATAGGTTCATTTGTGTCCTGGTTTTTATTTCGTTTCCCATCATCTCTTGTGGTTCATCCCACCTTAACTTCTTGTTCCTCTCCTCCCACTCTCTGTGGCCACTTCCACACTTATATTTAAAGCACTATTATGCCAATTTAACAACCCTGGGGAATCCTGGCAACAGTAGTTTGTGAAGGGTGCTGGGGATGGTCAGCACCCTTCACAAATTATAGTTCTCAGGATTCTTTGGGGACGCCAAATGGCTGTGTGACCTCTCATCCTCTACATCTGCTGGATTTGAGACACTGGAGGACATAGGAGTCTGCACTACTGAGAAAGTGTGGGTACTGCTATAGCCCCCCGGCCGCACGACTCCTTAAGTAGTGCAAGCCATGCCCCCCGGTCAACCAGATTGGTCAGCCGTGGGGTGTGATGTGGCCGGGACTCCATGTGACACGGGTGGCATCGCCACACACCTCGCTGTATGCAGGGAGAGCGCAAGGCCTACCTGCAACACTGCCCCTGGGGAGGGGGAGCGGCCTTCACAAAAATGACCCTCTGTGTCATGGTCTGAGGGTACATGATGAAGTTCAGGAGATCTGGATGCAGTCAATGCCTGGATGGAAGAGCACCTACAAACACTAAGTACACCCACTTGAGTTCCACAATGGACAAAAAGCAGGCTTTTTAGTATATATAAATGTGCTATAATGATATAAATACACACTAAATGTTTTAAAAGCTAGCCAAGTTGCTCCGCCTGTTTATCGGGTTTAGCAAATATGAGCTGCTTAGACATGATGCTGAAAGCATTGAAAAATGAAATATTAGTACATTGCTTCAGTTTGCCAGCTCTCTAAAGCAAACAAATAGACCCTATAGGTGACATCTTTTCCACGAGAAAGGTATAAAGATAAATAACCCTCTAAAAGAAATAATTTGTTGAAATAATGCACATGCAACTACTATGCACATTAAAGCCTATATGGGGAAATTATTCTCTCATTTGATGCATGTATTCCCATCAGGTGTGTTCCCTATCTACTTGCACTTTGACGTGCTTTCGAACTGCTAGGTTGGCAGGAGCAGGGACCGAGCGACGGGAACTCACACCGTCGCAGGGATTCGAACCACTGACCTTCTGATCGGCAAGTCCTAGGCTCTGTGGTTTAACCCACAGCGCCACCCGTGTCCCTTAGCCAAGATAGATAGATAATACTTTATTCGGCTATAAGCCCACAAGGTAAAACAAATCAGTAGATAAAAATAGCATTTAACATTCTAAAATATCAACTAAAATATTTCAACGCATAATCTCCATCACACTACTTACAATCTCTAGATGTACCGTATTATGGCCTTGAAGATAAGGATGGTGCATAGAGTTTACTAGATTTTTAGTAGTCATGCAGCATTCCATGAAGTCTTTTATATGAAAGAACTGAAATCAGGAATCTGGCTTCCCTGAACCCAATTCAGCCAGAGATATGCCAGCCAGCTAAACCAAGAATGGTAGAATTGGCATTCTGTGGAAGTGGAGGAGGTACCAGGCAGTGAAGGACCTCAGGTGGATCTTAATCCAGCGTAAATTAAGCACACAAAGTGGGGAGAAAGTCACAAAATGGTGTGGAAATGTGATGAACCCAACTTAAGTCTAGAAAAATGAGACACAGAGGGAAACCAAATTTACAAATTCATCCATTGCTTCTTACATGGAACTCTGTTGTCAAGTGTTGCTGCACTCTCTAAGCTCAGCTTTACCAAGCTAATGAGCCAATTTATGCCAATTTATTGCTGGCAATTACACAAGGATCATTATGATGGTTGTATATGAATTATTGCTTCAGGATATAGGCTGGGATCTAAAACAGCTCATGCATGCATGCAAAGCATTTCTGTACATGTCTGGGCATATGTGTCCATTTTACCATCCTGAAGCAAGCCCTCAGGAATGCTCCTCTAGATATGCTGCCAGATTGGGCTTTGGGGGGGCACAAAGGCGTAAGTGTCATACAAATTAAGACCGCATCTGGCCCTTTGCATCATAGTCACAATCTATTGTTTCCCATGTAGCAGACGTTTGGTGGAAACTTTATTTTATGCATGTACAGGGGTGTTACTAGACTGGACCACAAGGGTGAAGTCAAGAGAAAATTAGGTATACTTAAGTCCCATTGGAGTCAGTAGAATTTACAGCCTAACAGCTCCTAGAACAGCCGGGTCCTATTTGAACAGTAAGACAGTTTTTACCTTATTCATAACATAAATTAGTTTGTATGCAGGCATATATTTCTTTCTGAAATATCATTAAAAAAATCAGACAACCAACTTGATTAAAGCTTGATTTCATATGGTAATAAATTGAAGGTGATCAACTTATTTCTACCATAAATCACTGGTCACATTTCAAAAACTAAAATACCAATGTAAAATAAATAATATTCAACTAGCTCACTCCCTGCTATATAATTTATGCCATGGATTGCAGGATTTTTCCACAATGCCTCTACTATCACTCATTACAAAAGAAATGATGTTATATGTTTCTGCAGTAAAATAAACAAATTTTTAGGCATAACCTGACAAGAATTTATAGCCAACTGATAATTCTCTGTCAAACAGATGTCCTATGCCTTGGGCACAGCAAATGTAAAACACATCTCATTGGAAGTTCATCAGTATTTATTCAGGCTTCACTAATCAGTTTTCCAGTTTCCTCATTCGCATTTTCTTTTTCTTTTTTCTATTTCTTTTTTTTAGGCAGACTGACCTATGCAATTGTTTATTTGTTGTTTTCTTCTTGAGTAGCCATCCATCCATTTTAATGATAGTTCTGTGCTGCTTTTAAAGTTTTTTTAAAATATGCTATACAGCACCCAGATGTTTTGTGAAATGGCAGTGTCAGGAACTTGCCCTCAAAACCCCAGGAGACTGTTCTTGTTTGGCCAAATGGTATCTAATGACATAAGGACAAAACTAATCTTACAAGGTAACACCAACCCAACTAGCCTAGGCCAGAAGAATCCCAGAGCCTTACCAGATGCCTCTTTTAGATTTGAGAAGCAAGAGTTAAGCAGCAGACTCTCTGGTCCCTAAAAGCCTCAAGCCCTACAAACTTACTCCATAGCAGTTTGACAAAGAGGCCAGTTCACTGGATTCTGAAGCTAAGGCTTTACCCAAAATCAAACAGATACCAATCTTAAATGTGGTAACAAGGGAAAATGTGGTAAAGAGGGAATAAAAACAACCACATGTAAGAGAACCAGGGAAAAGCCTATAAAAGTCCAATTTTAAAATAGTCAATTAAAAATAGTTAGAAAATCCAGATCTAAAAAGCCAAATTAGATGTGCAGATGGGAATTTTAAAATCAGAAAGCAGTGTGACAGGTTTCTCACAAGTTAATAAATAGCAGGTCCAGTCTCTGACCTTGGACACCGTAGCAATGAGATAGTGCAGGTGCCACAAACTGCTGAGCACATCCAAAGTCAGGAAAGCCACTTCTTGTCACAGAGGCCAAGTTTACCTAGAGGCTTGTGTAGGAGAAACCTGCTTTTTGGCCAAGGCCTGACCGGAGAAACCAGATTTATTAACAAGCGGTAGACAGACAGACAGACAGACTCAGGCAGTCATCCTACAGATATGATTACTGTGAAAGAAGAGCCCTCTTTCAAGATTCCACATATATGAACAACTAAGATGCATACAGTCACATATTCCATGTCCTCTGTTTCAGCTTAAAGTTGTGTTATTTATCAGTAAAGTAATATTCTGGCTGTAGAAAAATATTCCAGACATGTGACAGTATAACACAAAATTGGCCTTCTTTGGATCGTTTACATGTTACACGTTGTCTGTTGTGTGTTGTCTGTTAAGTGTATGTGAGTCTGTTCCTTCTGTCTCTGTCATTTTAGAAATGTTTAAGGGGTTTGTGTTTAAAATTGGCCACAACAGCCACAGACTGCCTTTCGTAAGTGTGCATAGTTTAAACTGCAAGCTTGCTTCAAATTTTAGTTTAAAGAAACCATGTTGTACGTGATCAACTTAAACATGGCATGTTTTAACACTGGGAGCCGCCCAGAGTGGCTGGGGAATCTCAGCCAGATGGGCGGGATATAAATAATAAATAATAATAATAATAATAATAATAATAATAATAATAATAATATCATTTGTCTATCCAGCCCTGGTTGAAATTAAGGCTTGAGGCTGCAGATCACATCCAAAATATTCTCATGCCATGATGCAATACACTGAAGAAAACTGACCTGTCACCCTGATGACCTACCAATATACAGTGGTACCTCGGGTTACAAACACCTCGGGTTACAAACACTTCAGATTGCAGACTCTGCTAATCCAGAAATAGTACCTCAGGTTAAGAACTTTCCCTCAGGATGAGAACAGAAATTATGCACCAGTGGTGCAGCAGCAACAGGAGGCCCCATCAGTTAAAGTGGTACTTCAGGTTAAGAACAGTTTCAGGTTAAGAACGGACCTCTGGAATGAATTAAGTTCGTAACCAGAGGTACCACTGTATATGATAGAGAAATCACAAGTTCAATTCAACAACCAAAAGCATATTAGCCCAGGTATGAACTCAGAGGAATCTGTGAATAAAAGCTTCAAATTACAGTCTGGGGTGCTAAAGAAACTCTACACACAATAAGCAGATCAAATAAATTAGCTAGCTACCAGTCATCTAACTGACTAGAATCCAGAGACATCATCAGGAAGTACGACAACAGGCGCAGTTTCGACAATGTGTGATCAAACTGTCAGAAGCAGCTTGGGAAGATGTAGACAGAGTGATGCTTAAACAGAGACATTTATGTTTGCTTCACAGTGATGGCATTTAGTGCACTGTCTGCACATAATGAATGCCTGATGGGAACAAAATGTTGTTCCATTTTGTTTCAGTTTATTTAATCACCAGAAGCTTAGAAGTAGCCCATTATCCATATACTGATAAGGCAGCCTGTTTCCTGCCTTGATAACAGATGAAAAGAAGTCCAGCTCTACAATAATCCTAACCAACTGGAAGTTTTAAGATTAGATGCTAAATATCAAGGCTCAGATCCAGGGTTTCCCTTGAGCAAACAGAAGGATTCATAGAATCATAGAGTTGGAAGAGACCACAAGGGCCATCGAGTCCAACCCCCTGCCAAGCAGGAAACGATTCCTTCCAGTGATCGAAGAGAACTGGATCAGGTGGAAGCTCCCACTGCTGGAAGGGGAGGCAGGTGACTTCAAGGAGATTCTCTCTACAACCCTCTGTGCCCCTCTCAAGTAGATTTATAAGGGGTGCAGGGGGAAAGAGGGAATTGGTGGATATCATCTCCCTTCCATCAGTAGGATGATCCCATGAGCTAGTTTTGCTTGACACTGGATCCAACCTGAAAGGCCACTACTAAGGTGGAATCTACACACATATAAAAAACGTTCTGAAAATGCTTTAAATATATATATATATTGAATTTTCCCTAAGGCTCACCATCGCCATCTAGTGTCACATTGTATATTGCACTTAAAACACACTTAAAATGTTTCATTTGCAGCTTTATAAAGGTAAAGGGACCCCTGACCATTAGATCCAGTCGCAGACGACTCTGGGTTGTGGCGCTCATCTCGCTTTATTGGCCAAGGGAGCTTCCGGGTCATGTGGCCAGCATGACTAAGCCGCTTCTGGCGAACCAGAGCAGCGCACGGAAACACCATTTACCTTCCCACTGGAGCGGTACCTATTTATCTACTTGCACTTTGACGTGCTTTCAAACTTCTAGGTTGGCAGGAGCATGGGCCGAGCAATGGGAGCTCACCCCGTCACGGTGATTCAAACCACCAACCTTCTGATCAGCAAGTACTAGGCTCTGTGGTTTAACCCACAGCACCACCCGCTGTGCATTACTCACATGAAAGAGCAACATAGATATAGAGGGCCTGCAGGTCAATGCATTTAGCCTCATCACCCAGTTCTTCTCATTTCCTTGTAATCTGAGGGATAACTGCTGAAGCAGGGAGCCATTCCTTTTTGCATAGTCTAGAACCCAGTTCCTTCAGGATTTCCAGCTTAGTGTGCCTCCAAGCAATATAATTCCTAAGGAAGATGGAAGCTAAATCAGCCGCACAACTTTTGTACACACTTTTAAACTGTTTCTAAAGCAAGATTACTATTCAAAGAAGATGCCGGGGATATATTTTAAAGATAATTAGATCTTCAGAAAGGGTATCAGGGATATCATTTAAAGTTATATACACACATACATGCTGGATGAAGTCTTGCGCCAACTTGCAATGCTAAATCAATATTTAACTTGTAGGGGAGAAAAATAAATTAAGCAAATTACTTCAAAAGTGTTTAGACTACTACATGAAACCTAAAAGAAGTGAAGAGTGAAGCTGATTGAAACACATATGAGGTTGCAATCATATGCACACTTACTTAAGAGTAAGACCTACTTCACTCAATGAAACTTACTTCTGAGTAATAAAATAGAGAAATGCATTGTAAAAAAACTGAAATGCACCACAAGTTTTAGCTAATTAAGGTAACAAATAAATTTATACAGCATATATAATAGATGGAGGCCTAATATTCAGGGTTTGTTGAAGTTAATTTTTCTTTGAGGTGAGTTCTAGTTCTTACTAAACAGAGAATTAGATGAGCTCTGTGGACCTCAGACAGTAGTTTTATAGCTCCGCTCCTCTGATAACATTATACCTTTTAAACAATATCTGTTTAAATACAAAAGGTTTCCATATAACCACATCAAAATGAGTGTATGAGCCTTGTATCCTAGCAGCAAATGCTCTCTACATAATTTGTCAACTTTTTTTTTTTTTTTTACTGTGTTTGGAGCAGATATTAGGGGTCTCTTACTGTGTATTTTTTCAACTCATTACCTCTTCATCAACTTTGCAACAATGAGGATTAATCACACTCTTCAGAAGCATCTTCTCAGGCCCATTGCCTGAAATCACGTTCTACAGCAACAACTCTCTTCTTTGACCACCATTGCTATGAAAACCCGCCACAAGGATTCTAAGCTTCTCTGCTTAGGCTATTTCTTTTTCTGCTAACCCATTAAACTGCATTCCAAAAAAAAATTGGCCATGTCTGCCTACTAAATTGTCAGTAATGTCAAGAATGATTCTATTTTGGAAGAGATGAGCAGCTTGCCCACTCTCTATTTCCCAGACGACAAGAATGTGTGCGTTTAACAACTAAGATCCCTTCACACATGCAGAGAAAGGGGTTTGTGGGGCCATGCCTCTGGCCTCCTTCCCAATGGCAGGTGTCTGAAGTGGGGAAGGCAGTGTGTCTTCTAAATGTGTGGGCATCTCGAGGGTCCCTGACTGAACAGGGATATTGGTCTCAGGGAAGCCTACATGGCTAGAGGTCTACAGCTTTCCTCACTTTAGAAGTACAGGTGGTGACCATTTTTAGTGCATCCAGTTGATACACGACCACCAATGTGTGGGCGGAACAGGGACAGCGCTGGGGTTTATGCACACTCTGCCGACATGCGTTGGGGCCAAGAACTGAATCCCCACACAAAATAGCTGCCACCTGCATATGTCTGTTGCTGCCCAGCAGGGCTGTCTTTCTTAGAAACAGATTCCAAGCAATTCGGGTGAATGCAAACAGGAATAGCTTTATTTTAAGTAAAGTGTACTGTCAGTTTGCATTTCTTAGTGCAGAAAGTATTGGTCTGATGTGTAGAGATCTTTCCTATTCTAATTAATTCTAGAGGGTTCTGGAAGCTTCTCTATGTAACAGAAATAAGCAGAAGGTCCATGATGTTTGAGTTATTCAGAGAAGCTGAGTACAGCTGGTTTAAACCAGTTCTGTTATCTTTCAGTACATTTGTGGGGAAATGCTTTGCAGAAATGTTATTTTAGACAAAATTACATATAAGTGGGCATATCAGAAGAAATTTGCAATAAAATGCTGATGAATTTTCACAGGAACTTTTTTTAAAAAAATCATAAATTGATGTGTACAGGTGGAGAACAGAACGTAAGACTGGAAAAATTGAAGGAAACCAAAATGGACATATTTGTACATCTCTACTCTTATCAAGAAACCATGTATGAACAGAACAACTTCTGCTTATATAGCAAGAGTTCACCTCTTCTTCTCCTCCCCCACCCCATGCATGTCACATGCTATCCCCAAATCTACTCAAGGGAGTTGAGGGAACCCCTAGAACAGATTTAGGGGACACGTGGAAGGGAGATGAGAGAAATTTCCGCTTGCACAAAGTGCTATATAGCAATTTCATTATAACAGCCAGGAACCAGAATGAGAAATTAAGGAACATCAGCCAGTTGTTCTGTCCCCTAAAACTCTTATGTCCAAATCGTAGCATCATTTATAAAAATTCAGCTGCGAAGCTACAACAATATTCTAAGCATCTGATAGAGCTGTTGAATTAGTAGGTTTGAAGCTGAAGCATTATATGTTTGAGTCAATCTCCAAAAGCTACCAATTTATTTGCAAAATTACCCCACATCCACACATAAACAATGTTTGGCAGCTTGAAATGGAAATAACACCCATATTAATTCTGGTAATCAAAAACTAATGACGAGGAAATAAAATTGCCCTGATTTTTAGTAAACATTTGATTTTCGCTCACATTAAATGCTTGTGGTGAATGGATATTACGTCTCTGAATGCTGTGAAGTATGTTAGCCTCTGTTTAAAAATATGCAATTCTGCTTGACGAATGAGGACGGGGGTCGGGAAGAGGAACCAAGTTTATCAATCCCTGGATGAGAAGCAATTAAACGAAATAGTGCAAGGACAGAAAATAATAAATGAGAGCAATAAAACATTTGGTTTTATGTACAAGCCAGTGAAAAAAGCAAAAGGCGATGGGGGATAAAGCAGAAAGAAAAGTGAAGTAAGGGATATAGAATTCATTAAATCATTAATGCAAAGGTTAGAAACAATATATTTACTGTTACTAAATTTAATTCAATCCCGTATTTAATACAGGGCATCAGAAGCTTTAGCATTCAGAGCTGGGATTAGTAAAGAAACAAATTCCCTACACTATGCTTCTATACCCAGAGAAAACTTGTGCTGTGTCTAAACCTATTCTGTCTCTCAGGGGTGCTAATCTGGTGAGAGAAGTGATCAGAGGCATGGGGTGACCCCCAAATTAAAAGACTGGTGACGCAGGTGGTGCTGTGGTCAAAACCACTGAGCTGCTTGGGCTTGCCAATCAGAAGGTCAACAGTTCGAATCCCTGCAATGGGGTGAGCTCTCGTTGCTCTGTCCCAGCTCCTGCCAATCTAGCAGTTTGAAAGCACGCCAGTGCAAGTAGATAAATAGGTACCACTGCAGCAGGAAGGTAAACGGCGTTTCCGTGTGCTATGGTTTCTGTCATGGTGTTCCGTTGCGCCAGAAGCGGTTTAGTCATGCTGGCCACATGACCCGGAAAACTGTCTGCAGACAACGCCGGCTCCCTTGGCCTGAAAGCAAGGTGAGCGCCACAACCCCATAGTCACCTTTGACTGGACTTAACCGTCCAGGAGGAGTCCTTTACCTTTTTACCTTTTACCTTTACAATACTTGCTCAGTTGATTCTAAAAAGTCAGCACATGTCTCCAGTGTTTGTGGCTTTAAAGGTTCCCCTGAACTTCACACCGTCAGTGAAACAAAACAGCATAAATGAAATGTGCATCCCCATAAACTAGGAGAAACAACAGAACAACATTTCTGGCTCTTTGAATTTTTTTCCAATTACACTTCAGGGCTTGGAGAAGCATTAGCATAGATAGCAGATGATGATGATGATGATGATGATGATGATGATGATGATGCTCTTCTTCACTTTCTGCCCCTTTTGCCATCTCATGTGGGAGGTGAAGACTTGGGACCGGAATTGCTTTTTGGTCACTTATTGCATTCATCTCTCCTACGTTTTGTGGGTTCATCCCCCTCCCCCTATTTAATATTGGTTGTTCCATGGCAGTTCAGCCTTCCATTACTTTGCCATGTTTGTTGAGTGGCGAGGGGAGGGGGCTAGCAGATGCCCACCCACACCGACCACTGATACAAGGTATACTAGATATACTAGTATGGCACTAGTATATCTAACTAGGGATGCATCAATCTGTCAGTGTCAGTTTTTCTCTTTTTCCCATTTATCCAAACTTCAGTTCTGTTCAACCCATTTCTGTAGCAGTTTGTGAACTCTTCTTCCAGTATACATATTTTTCTTTGCATTTTCTCAAATAAAAGCAGTTACTAATACTTTTTGCAAACAATTTCCCCTAATACTTTTGTACGTCATTTCCACTAATATTATTATTGTGTAGATCTTTCCCTAATATAAACCTTTTTTTGAGGGGGTATGCATTTTTGTTGGTTGCAAAACCGCATCACAAAATTTGAAGGCGTGCTAATTTTGAAAGATGGCTGCAGTTCAGTTTATATATTGGTCTGGGAAGCAAGGATTAGGCAGGTTCCCAAGAAAATGCAAGCCAAATGAATGCAACCCTATACCTGACTTGGGTTTTACTTAATACAGCAGCTTATTAAATCCATCTTCCACCTAGGTGAGGAGCCACTTTAAGTAGTACTGGCATTTCCGTTGATTTTTAAGCTCTGTAATTCACAAAAGCTGTGGTGGGGAAAAATAGGTGCCAAGAAATTTTCACACCACATGTACCATTCAGCTGTTAGGAAAGTGAATAAATGAGGACAGTCACAGGAATGGCGTTGCTATTCAGCAGAGATGCTTGCATAAGTTCCTGCTTTCACCTCCAGCAACTGCCACTTTAGGACAACAAATTCAACATAACAAGCTGGTGCTGTTTCTCGGTTTTGCTAATTGCATAGTAATCCTGTCAGTGCATTGTCATATTAGTGCAATTTCTTTCATGTCATCTCTTTATTATGGAACGCCACAGGTAGCTTCATTTCTGTTGCTCTCATTCAGATTATCAAGATGTCTCTTACAAAACCAAACCCACAATCATCAAGTCACTGGCTGTGCAGCTGGATTCAGTGGGCCATAACACCAAAAGAAGCTGGTTTGGGACTATTAATTAAGGACTGGGAAGTAGGAGTTCCTGCGGAGGAAGAGGAAGCCACGGACTGCAGGTAAAATTGGTCTGGAGGGTCAAAACAAAAGCCCAGGGGAAATAATCACAATTATTTGCAGTTCATTCTTCCAATTTCTTGTCTCATTTCACTTCAGTAAGTACAAAAGAACGGCCTGCTGGATCAGGATACTGGCCCATCTAGGTCAAGATCCTCTTCTTGCAGTGACCAACCAGATGCCTGTGGGAAGCTCACAAACAGGACCTGCGTGTAATAGCACTCTCCCCTCCTGTGGTTTCCAGCAGTACCCCCAGTTTGAAAGGACCCCTTCATATCCTCTAACACGTTTGTATCATATCCTCTAACACGTCATATCCTCTAACACGTCAAGGCAAAAAAACAGGATGTGCATCTTCCAGGGTGTCCTTATTTTCCAGGGACAGAAGCTGTTTCCAGATTTACAGAAGCTGTCCTGGTTTCTGATCTGATCCTGGAATGTCCCGCTATTTCCACTGGAAAAATGTTGGAGGATATGGGGTTATCTGACCCCTGAGCCATCTGAAGGCAGCCCTGTAAAGGGAAGTTTCTGAATGTTTACTGTTTTATTATGGTTTTATATATGTTGGAAGCCACCCAGAGTGGCTGGGGAAACCCAGTCAGATGGCCGGGGTATATGATTGCAACTATTATTATTATTATTATTATTATTATTATTATTCAGGTAGGTAGCCGTGTTGGTCTGGCACAGTCAAAATATATATAAAATATATAAAAAATGTAAGCTTTTGTGTGCATGCATACCACTTCAGGTATCTGAAGAAGTGTGCATGCACACGAAAGCTTATACCAAGAACAAACTTAGTTGGTTTCTAAGGTGCTTCTGGACAATTTTAATTTTTTTTTATATTATCATCATCTTCATCTTCATCATCACTGAATAGGGTGTCCCTATTTTCATCAGAGAAATGTTGGAGGATATGTGATGCTCCCGTGAGAGTTACGGATGTGTGTGTGTATTCATGCACACACAAACAGGAGAGAAAGAGAAAAAGTTGAATGGTACTTACTCAGATAAGTGACTATTGGGTTGCAGCCCATCACTTACCTGGCTGTAAGTCTCACTAAATTCAATGGGTTTTTCTTCTGAGTAGACATGTACAGGATTGTGTTGTGATTTAAATGAGCATAATGCACTTGTTAATTTCCAGAGTGTGACAAACCTTCTTTTTGAAGGCATACTGTGGAAAGTCTTAACATCTCCTGAATAATTCTGTTCAGCGCTTTCATCTAGGCAGCCTTCATTCACAAGGTATGGGCAAAATCCTCAAGCCTACTCCAACTGCACATAGCACAAAATAAAAGGAAGGAGTTACGTAGAACCAACTTTTTTCAAGGTAGAATTGCACATTTCTAGATTCCTGATGCACTGTTGGACAGAGTTGCTTTCAAGAATTGTTCTTTTGGAACAATTGTTTATTTATGAAGCACCTAAAAATAAAATAGGTGCTGTACAAAGTACATTTCTTTAGATACATGTGGCCCATGGGCTTAGAGTCTGCGAAAACTGAACACAATTGGAAAGGGAAAGAAGAGAGGAGAGGGGGAGCAAATAAATCAAAATAAGGCAAAGTCAACAGATCGATTTCCAGGCTGCTGTGTAAATAAAGAAGTAGAGAACATACCTCGCATGTCAGGTGGGAGAAAGTTCCTGTGACAGGGTTCTGTGAGGGATGGGCAAGAGATGGGAAAAGTGTCTCTGTGGTTTAGATGAAGAATGAAGAACAAAGACTGCAAAGCAGCAGAGAAGGGAAAGAATGCATTCAGAAAGGAATGAAACAATGAAGGCAGAAAGTGGGAAGAGGAAAGGAAAACAGGAAGATCAAGTAGAAAATTTTATTGCCAGCTTCTGACTTCAGTTCATTGATAAACAACCAATAGCCTCTTCAAAGGCCTCTATCTTTCTGATGTCTCTCCCCAGCTACCAGTTTTAGAAGGCTTTGGTGGGTGCATGGTTTGACTAAAATTGGGGCAGTCACGGTTTGGGCTTCAAAAATTTATTTCAATGAGCCCTTCCCCTTTAACATGAACACTCTCCAAGTGCTCTGACCACTGAACTTCTGCTCCATGACAGAAGCACTTCCTAGCTCAGCAGCACAGCACTTTCTTTTCAGACATAAGGCTTCAGGTTGGGCTGAGAAAGACTCCTGACTGAAATCAGGGAGATCTGCTGTAATTTGGTGTAGATCAAATGAGGGGAAATTTGTTTGACTACAGATCTCATTCTTGCTAACCGTTAGACATGCTGGCAGAGGCTGCTGGGAATTGGAGTCCAATCTGAAGGGGCATGGCTTCGTCATTCATAGTGTAGACTCAGTGGAAGGGTTTCAGAACTACTGCAGCCCAGTAGTAGAAAGGGCTACTGCATCAATAAGCTTATAGAATTATGGCAGATTCTAGGATGTGCTCCACTCTGCCATGGGTCACCTCTGTATAACTACAGATTTACTAGCCAATTCCACCTTTGGAATTCATTGGCCTCTCAATGCCTGCCCTGCAGTTGCTTTTTTGGTCTATTTCAATCATACGATTCTATTTCTATTTCTAAAGTTTGTTCCAAATCTTAAGTACTCAAACTACAAATGATTATGATTACAAAGTCTCCTTTTCAAATTGTTCACTGGAACTGTGGAAAGGACATCCCTCTGTCACTGTTTAACTACTGTGCAAACAACATGGTGGTTAAAAGGTCTGTTTTAAGAGGCAACAGATCTTGGGAATGTTTGGGTAAAAATAAAATGAGTCCCTGTGGATCTGGCAGGGTTTTGTCAAAGTACCAAAGCAGGTGTGAAGCTGATATATCTTGCCAGTTGGAATCTCCCCCAGCAAATTGCCTGTAACTGCCTAATTCAAAAGCGCTTGGAAATATATTAAAAATGAATGGACTCTGGAAAAGTAAAAAATAAATGTTTGCCAACTGCATTTAAGAAGGGAATCTATAATCACAGCTGCTATCTTCACATTCAAATTTATCTCTCGTCTGTATTCATGCCTTACAGCAGGCATTCTAATGAAACATTTTTATTACTTGCTTTCCCCCTGCCTTTAGCTATTCCAAGAAAATGAGAGGCTACCATAATATTCAGCTTAAAAGAAAATGTCCCTATTGCACAGTTCTGATGATGGGAAATATTATTGTTAAACATCAATATGACTGGTGGTACTATACAAATAGCTTGCATAGTGCATCATACCTTGACTGTAATGTGTTTATTTTAAAATGCATATCCTACTAGACTAGCCAACAACACACCATCATGTTAGTTTAGCATCCATCCATATAAAAATACATAAGGCATTATTTTTCCCGGTGTCAGGAAAGGTATCCCACATGTGGAAAGGAACCTCATGAACCTCATGAAAGTGAACAAAATCATTTTCTCCCTCTTCCTCCAGTCCCCACTGTGACTGATGTGGGGAGGAATGTACCCAACCAGAAAACTACACCACTATGGAGAATATCTGCATGAATATCTTCTCAGGGCTTTGTTTTTCACTTTGGAGCTCCATCTTGTAGGACTATGCAGAACAGAGGGAGCACATTTTGTCCCCATTGCAAAAGTGTCTCCAGCTGGTGACTGTTCACTTACATGGGTAAGGAAAACAAATGCAGTTGGCAACACCACTGGGAATAAGCTCAAATTCTCACTGCCCTCTGAGAATCAAACTCTGAGAATCAAACTCTGCCTCCTTAACTCTACTTCTTAAGTTGCATGTTCCACCCCTAGATTTTGCTGCTTTGTCACCTTCCAGAAGGCTGAGAGTGTCTTTGGAGAATGTAGAGATTATAATTTTCTTGAAGAGCTCTTTTCTCTAAAAATACTGTATGCTCAAAGTCACATAGCACATATTTTAGAGGGAAGATTCAGCAGCTTGAGGAATGATGGGTGTATAAATTACTGTCAGGGTATATAGTATGCTGGGAGACATCAGGAAGGCGGAATAATATTTGCGAACAACCTGCTGACAGTTCAAAAAAATATTAGCTGCTCTAATGTAACCATGGAACTCTGCATTTTGTTTTAAGTCCATTATACTTTTTTTTTTAAGCTGACACTGAATTTTACATCAAACAAAATTTATGGTAGAATTTACTACCAAGGAGGAATACCTGAAGAATGACGTGGGAAGCAAAAAAGAGATTTATAGCACAATCCTAACCATGTCTACTCACAAGTAAATTCAATTGGGTTTATTCCCAGGTAACTGGGGTTATGTTCTGAGTAGACATGTATCAGAATGCGCTATCAATAAGAATAGAAAGGTTTTTTTTGGGGGGGGGAGCAGTACTGTACATTCCTGCAATTTTATTTTATTGCAGTAAAAATAACACTAGGAAAAATTCCATAAGGACAAAATACATTTAGTATTTGTATCATATCAGTGATTTATTTTAGCAAGTATGCTGTTTCTTAATAAGTACATGAACTGTCATTCCTTATATGATCTCCATTTATTGGTCTTTTGAATCAGTGGAGAACTTTTATATAACTGTAATAAATCTTATACCCTGGCTTTCCTCTTAACAAGCATGGATAGCAGAGCACCCAACTAGGTTTCCAGAAATAATTAGAATGAGCACTTCTTCTTTGTTACTAGAGCCCACTTTATTATTATAACCCCCACCATCATGTTGGACACCTTGTTCATTTTGTCTTCTAGTTTCTTTTGCAGAAACCAAAGCTGAAATCCTATGGATTTACCTGAGAGTAACGTCCACAACGAGAAGACATGTATAAGATTGGAATGTTAGTTGGCTCTGACTGCTTCGTAATTGACCCCAATCCTCTCTGGAAGCCACCCTTACCCTTCGGCAATTCAAATTTTGTGCACACACATCTGAATTCTGCCACCCACATGCTGTTTTGCAAAATCTCTTACGTTAACCCCCCCCCCCCCGCATTCTTGTGTTGATAGCCATGGGGAAGCGCATGCAGCTGGGCAGAGCATGGGACTGTTGCCTTAAACCACTAGGAAACTTTTTCAACCCCTTCCCAGTTCCTGTGATTTTAGAAGGCATTCCACACACAATTTCAAACATATATTTGCAGCCACATTTTTATAAAATGAAAGCTGAGACTCCTAGGAAACTGAATTCTGAGACAAATACGCACATTCTCTGATCCCACAGAATCAAGGCATATATACACATTTGGCCTTAATCACTATCATATGAGTTGTTGTTCAAGGGAAGGTGCCACCTAAGTACAGAGGTTGCCACCATGGTGCCTTCCAGATGTTGCCTATCTGGCCATGCTGACTAAGGCTGAGGCAAATCCAATTATACCAAGTTGACTACCCCTGGTATAGTGTGTAGGGCCTGACTCTTTAAGACTTGTGCTTGTATTCAGTTAAATCCTACCCCAAAGTCAGTGAACCTAAGTTGGTCATGTTTGTTAACTTCAGTGTGTCCACTCCGAGTAGGACACAGAGTACAGCAGTTTTCTCTTCTCCTTGGATGACTATGGTTTTCTCCTTAATCTCATTAGGTCTGAAAGTTCTCCCCTCCTCTAAATGGCACTCCTCAAACTATCCTTCCTCTCTCCTCTCTCTCTCTCTCTCACACACACACACACACACACACACACACACACCTCTTTCTGTATTATAATTCATTATGGCCTTTCCTGTTCTGTGCTTCTTCCAATAACTGTCTGATCAGGAGATACAAACTAAGTCCAAAGCTGAACTACACTGTGTTGCAATTTCCCTTAAATCCTGCACATATATTGATTCATCAGCTTGTTTTAGTGTTCCCAGTGCATATGACAATATCAGTTACTGATTCTTAAGCTATTATCACTACTTAGCATTTGCTTAGTGCTAAGAATGTGCTTTTACTAAACTGAAATTACCTGTATGTGAAATGTTAACGTTCAACCATCTTTAGACTTTTCAGCTTCCAATCCACTGGTGGAGCTTGCCTTTTCTTTCAAGTATAACATTTCAATTCTCTTCTCCAGCAGCTCCATCTGTTCTCATTTTAACTTGACAAAGAGGAGTCACACAGCAGAGAATAGCAGATCTCACGCAGTGCCTCTCTTATGGTAAGCACGGCACATTAATTAATTAATTTTTCTTCACGATATCCTATGCAATGTGCTGCAGCTGGGTAGTTTCAGCTCAGAATTAACTTTGGATCAGAAGTGAATGCATCATCTCTGCCAGCCCAGCAAAAGTGGAGAAATTTTGCTATCTATTTTGAGTTCAAGAGAAATCTAAGTGCAGCTGAAGCCATCAAATAAGTGCCAACAGAGCATTTGCATAATATCTATTAGCATATGACTAGCAGAGCCCATTATGCAACAAGAATAGCTTTCTTCCCAGAGCGTAAAGTGAGAGTTTGCTCAGCATTTCATTTGTATACCAAGTGATGCTCTTTCATTTCTAATATTGCAACCCAGTCCTGCTAGGTTTCAGTTGTACGCTGCCTCCATCGTCACCATCATAACATGCTCCTTAGTTCTGACAAGACTTAGGGCAAAAGAAATGGTGGACTGGGAATGTGGGTTAAGTTACCCATACAGAATTCACCAATTTTCTCCACCAGCTGAACTTGAGAACTTCTGGACTTGAGCCTTCTCTGTTGATACCCAAAAGTTGCAGGATTATCGAGCAGCAGCAGCTGGTCAGGGAAAACACACCTGCCACTTTAACTTTCCAATAATATCGCAGACAGTCAGTATTTCAGGCTCTCCAGGGCTTCTCTTGCAATGGCCTTGGAAGCTGAAGTTGGTGTACAATGAACCAACACACTGTTCCCACTGTGGCTGCCAACAAGTTACCAAACCACTACTGCCATACACTGATAGTAGAAATACTCGTGACCAGCTCCAAGGGCCATGTGGATGTCATCCTCTGGCATACAGCCTAGCAAAACAAGTGATCGCATTACAATTTGAATTCAAATTAAGAATTTAATTATTCAGTGCCCAATCCTTTCCTGATTATAGTAACTAGAGCTGTGCTGAAATTTCTCAAGGGGCATTTTTCTGAGAAAAAAATTGTTTTTCTTATTCTCACTCCCATCTAGAAAAAGGCCACATTTTTACAATTTTCTGTTAATATTCCCCACATTTTTTCTCTTTTTTAGTTTCTGACATTCCACCACCCCCTTCTCCCAGTGCCTTGAAATGACATTAAATTTAGTGACTCTGCAGCATTTCACCTAGCAGGCAACCCCTCTCCCCTAGAAATAATTGTTCCTTCCCCTCAGTAACTGAATTACAGAGCTTCACTCAGCTTCAGAAATAATTCAATGTCTTTGTGATTCAGCCTAGTCCTCTCCTGCATCTCAGACCTATTTGCATGCCTAGCAATCAACATATCTCACAATAAGGAACGGAAGGACTGAAGGAAAGTGTTAGGCAAACATGTGGATCTAAGGAGTTCAGCAGCAAAAGGTGGGGGGGGGGAGAGACTAGTTGGAAACACAGCTGAGTTACAGAGGATGTGGAAAGGGAGGAAGCAGGGAGCACAGGAAGAAAAAGTGAGGCAAAGTAAACTGCAAAAGTATTGCGAACTCGCCCACCTATTCAACTGCAGAGAACAGCACCTGGCAGTTAGAGGTTTAAAACATTGAGAATGAGGTTATTCCTTAGGCCACTTTAAATGATAGCGATTGATGATTGAGTGTGCCATGAATTTGTCTAATCTCTTGACCTCACTCTTTTCTCTCTCATTCCCAGAGGAAGAAGAGAAGTGTGTGGTTTGGTTCATTTCTGCTGAAACAGTAAATGTGAAAAATGTGCTTATTTTCTTTGCTAGGCATTGCATTTATTCTCCTGAGAGAGTTCTTTGAAATATCTGTGCATGTTACCTTTCCCCCTTATCTTGTTAAACCAAGCTTCTTTCTGTAAAAGCAAAGCAGACCATAACGATAGCAGTGGACAGTAGGGAGGCATCGTTCTGATTCTGAAAGACATTTGGATACATTTATGGGTTGCGCTCTGGTGCTTGCCAGCAGAGCATCAATGTGCGATGAGGGAGAAGAAGAACTCTATGCTGGTGGATGGCAATGAAGAAATATGAAGGTCGCAATTCAGTAGGATGTTCCCCAGCACAAAGCCCAATGAAATGAGCGAGGACTGCACAGGAGCATGGAAGCATCAATTCAGTTTTGTTTGAGAAGAAAATACAGTTTGTGCCCCAAAAGTCTGTGGCAAGCCATAACCTTTCTGCCAAATTTCTCTACATGCTATGATTGCTTTAGCAAATGGCTGTGGTTTAGGTCTAGTTCAGCTGTGCAAACTATGGAGGTATCAGTATTCAGGATTGCCTTTCTTCAGTGTGTGATTGGTTTGGCTACACCTGCTTTGGTTACATCCAGACCAGATTACTGTGATGCACTCTATGCCTTTGAAGATAGTTGAGGAACTTCGACTCCAGAAACCAGGCATCCTGGATAAGTCTCATTGACTTCATATAGCTATATAGGTTATCTATGTTTTAAAGCCCAAGTTAAGCTGCTACTTTTGACCTTTCAAGTCCTAAAATTGTTTGCATCACTTGCACCTGAATGAGACTGCCCAAGTTTAATGATCAGCTTCAAGGTCCTTGCTTTCTAGGCTATCATGAAGGTCTGTTAGACTGGTGGGTATGAGAGACAGGAAGAAACTGTGCTTTATGGCACAGGAAAAGCAACAAAAGTATAAGTAAGGGTATATTTGTGTATTTGTTGCTGCTCATTTAATTAGGGGGATTGTACAGTGGTACCTCTAGTTACGTACTTAATTTGTTCTAGAGGTCCATTCTTAACCTGAAACTGTTATTAACTAGAGGTGTGCTTTTGCTAATGGGGCCTCTTGCTGCCGCTGTGCCACTGGCACACAATTTATGTTCTCATCCTGGGGTAAAGTTCTCAACTCGAGGTAAGTCTTCCAGGTTCGCAGAGTTTGTAACCTGAAGCGTTTGTAACCTGAGGCGTTTGTAACTCAAGGTACCACTGTATATGTGTTTTTATGTGGTTGTATGGGTTTTTTGTGTACCACTTTGGAAGGGCTATGTCCCAGAACATGAAACAGAAACCCTTTTAAGAAATAAAATTTGTTGAAATGGCTGAGTCAGGATAGGGCATCCAAATAGGTAAGGCGATCTGTTGCAGCTAGACAAGGAGATGACAATCCTCAAGTAACATTTGTACTGAGATAATGCAATAAAGCTAGATGTCTTTGATACAGCCACGTTGAGGGAGAGAGAACAGCCTCTGGTGGAAAGGGAAAATGTGGGGAGAAAGGTTACCGACACTACAGTTTGCATTTCAGAACAAGGGACTAATTAAGGAGGGACAGCTGTGTGAATAGAAGGAGGTTTAGTGAGTCATTGTCATCAAGTTAGGTTCTACATCCTTTTTTAACTCAGAAGAAACTCAGAACCGCTATCTATGGGAATTCTTTCAAAGCCATTGTGTTTAGAATTATGATACAAGCCCCCACAATCTGTGGTGAAAACATGACATTTTAAATCCAGTGGGCTTGATGGTTTGGACCTAGTTTAGGCACAAATATGTTAGCAACAGGATGCAGACTGTTGTAGAGTCAGAAGCATCCAAGAGACCATTTGGTCCATCCTTGGTCCCAAAGGCAAGGCCCACCCACCTGGCTCATATTGCATAATCCAAACCACAATATGCCACACAAAGAGAACAGAGGCACTGCGGGGCAGCATGTGCAGAGCAGATAATTCCAGATGAGTCAAGCAAGTAAACTAATCCACATGTTTGATGGCAATATAACCCACTCCTTCCACACCCAGTCACTAGCCAAACTGACCTGAAAGGAAATTCCTTCCTGCATCCAAATATGCTTAGATGATCTTAATCAAGAACACACTTAGCCACTGGATGATCCTAAAAGGAAATGGAAGTAGCAAGGCAAGAAAAAAATTGATGAGCACCGTTCTATGCTACCCAATAACTTCTTTGTTGTTGTAGCATTCCTGGTGACCAAGTAGAAGGTGAAAAAGCAGCCATGATCACATGGAGGAATGACTCTTCCAAATCCCAGTGGGTCTTGATGGAGAATTGGTGGAGATGCATTCCTTGCATGTGGTGGTTAAGCTTATGGTATGAATCAAGAACAGAAAATCACAAAATATTACAAGTAAATTAACCTAGCTCTCTCTTAACTGAGCTTCTAGAGCTCCATGAAAATTATCAATGGCTATTAACTATGACAGCTGAACTGAACCTCTGGGTTCTGATGTGACAAAGTTCAGAGGTGATAAACCACGTGATGGTCCGAACAACAGTGGGTATCCATCAAGTTTATGTTCTGACTTTCCAGAGAAGGAATGCAAAACCAGATGACCCTTAGTCTGAGCCTTCTTGGGAAATCTGTATCGTATATACCAGGCACCCCCAACCTGCGTCCCTCCAGCTGTTTTGGCCTACAACTCCCATGCTCCCTAGCTAACAGGACCAGTGGTCAGGGATGATGGGAATTGTAGCCCAAAACATCTGGAGGGCCAAAGGTTGGGGATGCCTGGTATATACTAACAGCAGACTCATTCTCTGAATGCCAGTCTTTATGTAGCTAAAATAGCACCACATATACACACAGGAAGGAAGTGTATTTTAAAAGAAAAGAAAAGAAAAAAGATGTGTAAAAAAATATTATTATATTGAGGGGGGAGTGACACTTAAGGAAAGAGAGTCACAAAAAGCAGGTCAGTGAGGACTGAGCATGCTCTGTAGCCACAAAATAGGGGCTGCATGTTGGGTACAGGAAAATAAATGCAATATCCTGAAAAGGAACAGAGTTGAATGGCTGAAAGAAGCCCTGAAAAGGATCCCTCGTCACTATATCACACTTTTAAAAGTCTTGCAGCATCTTATGTACCAACATATTTATTATAGCATGAACTATTGTAGTCAAGGATGTAGCATTGTTTTCTATACTCACAGTCTTCTTGGTCTTTGAACAGAGACTGTTTAGAATCTGCCCTATATTTTGCAAATCCAAAATGTTTGCACAAAACTATCGTTCTGCGCCTGCAACACTAGAGCAATATCACTGCACTGGCACAACACTTGCCATGAGTTTTTGTGATGCTGCTTCAGCCAGCTGACTGCACAACCATGGCTGCCCCACCTATGAGGCGATACATGGCTGTTGTCTCAGGTGGCAGATTTGGGCCTAAGGAGCATGCCACTCACTGCTTCCACCACTGTAGGCACCCTCCCTGCTGCCTCCACTGCCACAGACATGCTCTGCCACTGCTGTGGTCACACCTGCAGAGGAGGCGGGGAGGAAGCAGGGTGTGCCCACAGCAGAGGGGCCAGCAGCAGGGCATTTTGCCTTAAGCAACAAAATGTCCCAGGCCGGCCCTGTGCACATCCTATCCTAAGAATTGACATGTCACGACTTCCGGGTTAGCGCCTCCGGCAATGGCGGAATTCCTCTGATCGAGACGAATTTGCTCCGTGGAATTCAGGGTCTGGCCGCCACGGCGAAAGCGGAGACCCATTAAAAATTGCAGGCAGGAGAAGCCTGTGAATGTGGGATTCGGCCGGCACCTTTTGCGCCTCCCCTACTTGCGGGGAAACCCGGTTTCGGGGATCCGGAGTGATGTGGGGTGAGCGGCGCGGTGCTTCGAATTGACTGCTTCTTTCACGGAGTGAAGCCGCATTGCTGTTGCCAGAGAGCGCTGACTTTTTCCTGTGGACAATTCGATTCTAAACAACTACCCGTGAGTAGAACGGAAAATTGGATTTTTAAACATCTTAATTTGGCACCGAAACGGGGAAGTTTCAAACAGGAAGTCCGCCTTCCCCTATTGTAAATAGATTGAAGCAAAGAATTTGCAAGCTAAAGTCCTGGAAAGTCCTATGTAAAGGATTAAACTTCAATCGGCTAAAATCATTAAACCCCCCTTGGAGGCAGGAGAAGAGGGGGGAATTTTTGGATTGTGTAAGCCTGCAGGAGAGAGTGAAGAAAGTTGGATCACCACCGCTCTGAACCTGGAAACGGACTGCTAGTAAGACTGACGTTTTTGGGAAAGTTCATTGACTGTGACAGTTAGTCAAATAAGAGAAATACATTGTTTCCATTGTCTCCTTCTGCGCTTAAAAAGGAGTAAAAGTAGTTGAAAATTGAAACTAATCTTACTGCTTGAACTGTGCTTAAAAGGATTGATACAAACAGAAATTGTTTCCTCTAGAGGGAGCCTTTGAAATTGTTATAAGAGTTGGGCTGGTGGAATCTCCAGCTGCAAGAGAAAACCGTGAGATTGACCTTGGATCGCATGAGAATGTCAACAGAAGAAGCCTTAGTGATTGCACTAGGCAAGATAAGTGAGTCATTGGAACAGCTCCACAAGAAGACGGATGTGATGAATATTAAAATTGATATTTTGGGACAAAAAGCGACTAATTTGGGACAAAAAGTGACCATCTACACAGAAACTATTCAGGAACTGATACAGGAATCTACTTTGACATGCCAAATGGTGGAGAAATCGAGGGAGAAAGTTGTGGTTGTTGAACCTAAAGTAATACAAATGGAGAGGGAGAGAGCCCCAGCCTTACAGAGGCAATTTGATGACTACAAGTTGTTGCCCTCTATGATTGAATTTAGAGAAAGTCAGATTGGAACCCTGCTTGGACTGGAGAAGGAAAGTTGGATAGATCATCTCATGCAGGGATTTACTGACCTTTGGGATCTGGACTTGGGTCAGGAGGAAATTGGAGTTGTGGGGACCTTCAGATTTGGAGGGATTTTGAAACACGTCCTGAAATATCTTTTGGATTTTAGTTTTAACCACGGAGATGTGGATGACATGTTGAGAAGGAATAAAAACATTGCTAGGCTGGAGCTCCCCCGAGACCTACTCTTCAGCATCAAAGGAAGGAAATTAACAACAAGATCAGCAGAAGACAAAGTATACAAAGAAGACTTGCAGAAGGGACCTGGAAAAGAGTTAAGAGCCTCGGATAGAAGGTTGATGGACTATATGGATTTGACGGAAATGACTGGCAGAATCCGAGACCAGGGAGAAGAGACGGTGGAAGAAGATTGGAAAAAGTTTAAAGTTTATTTATAGAAATATGGTAAAATTAATAAGTGTTAGAAAAATGTTGGAATGAAATTATATGGCTTTAGTAGAAGTGTTATAAGGAGTTAAGCATAAATAAGTATTATAGTATTAATGGAAAATAAGGTTAAAATAAGTTAAGATATTTATATGACAGAAAATAGTGAAAGATGGAAAGGAATTGCTGAAACAATAGAAGTGGAATACAAAAAGGGAGGTGAGAGGAAGTCGATGAAACAAGGGAATGAAAGATAAGGCATTGAAATGGTATGATGTATGTTTTTAAATTGTTTTTGTTCTGTTTTGTTTAGTTTAATGCGTTAATGTTGTGCGGTGTATTGTTTATATATTGTATTGCATTATTTTTTCTTTCTTTTGTTTTTTCTTTTTTTTCTCCTTTTCTTTTTCTTCTTGTTTGTAAGGTTTAAAAGCAATAAATATTATTATTATTATTATTATTATTATTTAAAAAAAGAATTGCCATGTCACAAGATTAGACAGCTAGAAACTTAGCATACTGTAGGTCTGCATTCCAGGTTGGGTGGGTGCCCTATTAGTTTCAAATAGTATGATATAACACGTAGTGCTTTTTTGCATTAAAAATGCTATGTAAATCCGAAAGACATTGGTTTGCAATGCCTTTCCTTACTGATATGCTCCTGTGCTGCCATTTTTTGTGGTGTGAACTACTAATTGCAAAAAGTTTCAAACATAACCTATGTAATTTAATTTTCAAATAGAGTTAGTTCAGCCTCACAAAGCAACTTAAAATGCATGCTTTTCTTCACACTAGATCTGGTGGAAGTGGTTTTATTGCATACCTTCCATCTTGGAATGCAGTGAACATGTGTTAAAAAAAACCCCACTTCCACCAGGTTTAAATGGTTACATCTGTATTCACCCCTTAATGGGCACAATCCAACACAGGCTTGAAATCAATGGGTTTAAGTGTGCTTAATTCTTATCAGATTGTGGGTGTTATCTTGTTCTTTTATCTTGAACTAGAAAAAGTCATTTGGCATATTTCTATTGTGGGGAGAAAGATGCTTGAGTATAATAAACTTTTACTCAGTCCAAAACTATACAGTATGCAGTAAAGTCAAACTCTGGCAACTGCTACTCTTTGCTACTTGGTCAAATGGAACAGTTTACAAATTTGTTACAGGTCTGGAGGCCCCAAGCCATTTTAGGTATTCTAGGCCAAAATATGCATTTTTGGGTCTCATGCCTGGAAGATGATAGGATGCATGGAATGATATAGGAAACACACAGAGAAAAATCCAATGATCCACAAAATATGAAAGCCTAATTTTTAAAGAGCTATTGTTGCATGCTATTGATTTTCTTACTACAGGAAAACTGCACTTATTGAAAAACCTATGCAACTCCACATTTGGTGGGGGGAGAGAGAATTAGTGAAATGATAAATTAAATCCATGCTTGGCCTTTTCATCAGTTATTTCACAGTCAAAACGAGTCCAAGCCTCCCAAGGTTAGCTGTATCTTCAGAGGCATCTTTTTAATATATATATATAGTGCACTAGCTATGCATCTCTAATCTGACATCACACTCTGCTCATCAATCAGAGTCAGAAGTTAGATCAGTAACAGTTGATACCTCTTCTGGATGGAAAATTCACATATCCCATCAAAACTGTCAGTCACTTCCACTGTCAAGTTTTCCGACCTGCTGGGTGGATGCTAAAAGCATTCCCAGTTATTGGGTCCTCAGAGTCCTTCCCGAATAAAGGCCAAGAAGGAAAAAGGGTTAAAACGGGGGGGGGGGGTAGTTTACAAAATCAATATACCAATAAATCTTCCTACACTCTGAATGTTTTGTTGTTTGCAAATTGACTGGAGAAATCTATGGTGTTCTTAATACACAAGTGCATAACTAGATGTTACAGGAGGATAAATGGCTGGTGCCAGCCCATGTCTCCCTGGAGGGTCCCCTTCGCAATGCCCAGTAAAACAAAACATGTGATGTTATATCATCAAGTTTAGGGTCTCCCTGCTACCTGCAAGCAGTATAATAAATTGGAACAGAGGCATGGAAATGCAAATAATACCTTTATTTTTCTATATGTTACCAAGAGGCATATGTGTGAGATGCAAATCCATGGCAGCCACGGGTTCTCCGTGTCATCTAGTTATGCCATATGTTTTCATGGGATGCCCAAATAAAAGCTAAAGATATAGAGGCAAAACAAATATTCTAAACAGCAGCAGATGATCTAGCTACACTGCGAAGGATAGCTGGAAATTGTCACCAAATTTTGGCATTTGGCAACCTGCTTAAAATGGCACATGTGTAAGTCTTGAGTTGAAATGAGGATTTAAATCAATCCTTGGGTTCACTACATAGTGTGTGTACATGTGTTTGTAAATATTTGGGAAGTAATGAGTGCCAAGTGGAATGGGAGCCTAAGGTTTGGCATCCCCAGTAGTGACTGAGCCTGCTCACAGATCTAAAAGAATATGCAATGGAATCTAGCAATTACTGTTAATAATTTTGTGATTGTGTGGTTCATAAAGCATAGTTTGGGCAACCTCTTCTTTATGACGAATATTTCTGGGAAATTCTCAGATGGTGGAGCAGACCAACCCTTTTCCTGCTGCTGATCAAAACAAGGCCCTTCCATCAGATAATTATGGCTTCTCTTAAGCCTCTTGCTGTTGGGCTTAACTTATATTTTCCTTCAGGAACTTCCTCTTTTCTCAACCTTACCATTCCAACAATCCACATCAACTTGCCTCTTATAGTTAAAATAATAGGCCAGGCAAGCCTCAGTTGAACTCTTGTCCGCCATACTGAATTCCCAAGAGTTCCAAATAATATAGAAAATAATTCTTAGATACAGTACTGTCATTGTACACCTTCTTCTAAACTCTGCTTCTCTGGAAAAGTCCCATGGGCACAATAGCAACATTCCTGGTGCAGGGATGGATTATTAATGTCTATCATTCAACATTTTTCTCCAGGTCTCCTTGCCAGTGGAGGTGTTGGTTTTATAAACCCATTCAGACGCTATCATACAATTGCATAGATGGAAACTGGAAAGCTGACAGGATCCTCGACCATCATTAGAAACTTCTTAGGGAAACTCTCACAAAAGGGAAAGTGATCTTATCTTTTCAAAATGTTCAAGTTCAGTTTGGTTTGAATCATGTACTGACATTTAAGACCATTCTCATTTTAAAAGATGAATTGGTTCCCTATATGGACTCTGTCAAGAGCAGGTGTTTTATTTTTAATCAAGTGGGGGGGGAGGGGAAGAAATCAAGATAGAAAGGTTTACTTTGACCTTGAAACTCCTCCACTCAAACGAAAGACTCTGCAGCTCCATGATGAGACAAATACAGTATATGGCATCAAGCTGCTTGACAACAGTTCTGAGAGCATAATGTATTCATGTCAAGCTGCTCTTATGCATCTATAATAATGCATCTATAATATTTTCAAAACAAAACCACCTATAGGATACTTACAGTTTGGGAGCTTTTACCTCTAGTTCAATAAACCCACGGAGAGCAGTCTCTTTAAGATGAAAAAGTGGCTGACCTTTCCTTAAAATTGCCACCTGCCAGTGTGCACAGTAATCAGATGGCAAATTTGAAAAGAAAAGACAAAATTTTCAGCCACTGACTTCAGACTCTTCATACCAACTCCTCTGGATTTCAGAAGATTTTCAAAGATTTGACATCAAAGCATGCCATTCAACTAAGCTTCATAAAAAGGCATTAATAAGCGGAAGTGGATAACCATGATCTTTAACTGCCAGGATTCCCTTGGATAAATGTTATGCACAGTGATGCAGTCAAATAAGGAAGGCATTATAGATCTTTGCTATGAAGCTTTTAAGAAAAATTATGGAATTCATTTTCCTGTTTAATTATAGTCAGAAATGAGACATGTTTTTTCCCAAAGATTTAAAAGATGGCATGATATTAACATATTCAGGAAGGAGGAAAGATTAAATGCCAATTTGCATACTGAAACAAGAGTAACATACAGTTCAACTAACATCTAAGTCAGCATAGAATAAAGCTCAGTCTTTAGAAGTTAACGGATATTGATCTACAGAGTCTCCCAGAGGGGTAAGAGGATAATAAATAAATCTGTCCAATGTTCACAATACAAAGTAACAACAAGTGGCATGTGGATCTGAGAAGATGCAGAAAGGAAGGTGGTGGCAGCCAGTTGCCTAGAGGACGCCTGAGGGTGACCCTGGGGAAGAAGATTTTGAACCTGGTTCACACTGGTGGGAGAGGGAGTAGGGTTGCCGTATTTCAAAGAGTAAAAAGTTGTTGAGCTTTTTTGTTGAAATTCCCCCTGGATGTCATTTCTGCCTTTGGAATCCTGGCAAGCATTGGAGCCAGAGAGTGAGGGTGAAAGGGATAGGTTCAATGTGGTCACAGACTCTGATAGGGAAAGAGCAGGGATTGCATCTCCTGCCCTACAAGACAGCCCTGTTCTAGCCCTGCCCCCTGCCCCTTTCACAACTCAAGAACAGAGGAGAGGGCAGGAAAAAAGAGCAAGGCAATTGAGAGCTGAGTCATGGTGGAAGACTGCTGTCATGGAGGCTTAAATGAAGGGCGGAGGGACCAGACACCTAGCTCCTGCAACTCATTTACCTGAAGTGTGTGTGTGTGTGTGTGTGTGTGTGTTGGTTCTCTGAGTGTTGAGCAATGAAAGTTAATTGCCGCCAAGTCACCTGCCCGCTTCTGATTTACAGCATCAGATAACAGTCGGCAGGGCTGTTCTGGCAGCCTGACATTATGCCTTTGGACAGTGATAAGTTGCAGTCATGGTGCAAACTGTGTATGCTTCCATGCCCAGTTAATGCTCCTTTTCAAAAAGTGGGGCAGATCGTGGTAAAGAATGCACTCATGTTTTAGCTAGCCCTGCCTTTCCTTCAGCCTCCCTCAGGAACCCCTCCTTGCCCTTATTTTAACATCATCATGTGGACAAGCAGCTCACATTCCTATCCCAATATTTTTGGGTGCAGCCTCACCCTCAGAATAGATTTTGTGCAATTGTTTCTTGGTGAACCACATTTGAGATAAGAAGTGGAATATGGATGACTACTGTGACTCCCATCTTGAAGCTTTGCATTCATTTCTGTGAGATGTTCTTTTTTTCCCCTGACCATATTGACAATGCATGATAATGAAGCATTTTGATTGCATCATTAACATGCATTTTAATCAAAATACATCTTTTGTTTTTTGCCGGTGCTGGTTTTGCCTCAGTCGCTTAGTATCGCGAAGTGACTGCTGTTGGACAATGCGCTGTGATAGATGGACGGCAGGGAATATTTTAGTCCTGAAAGAAAGTGTTGCTTACAATAAAAGCAAAGATAAATGATGAGTGTGGCATTCTGTTGCTTAGACGGGGTGGGGCATTTGCTAGACTATGCTATCAGGTTGATTCTCAAAGCTGGTTGGCACCAGGCTGGTCTGGATCCACTTTTCCATTGGGAAAGGGTGCATATTGTACTAGAATACCAGTTATATGTGAACAAGGGCCTGAAACAGAAGTAGCAGGATATTGTAGAGCCTTGTAAGTTACTATTTGTACTTAGTGTGGTGAGTTAGGGCCAACTTGACCTCTAGGCAAAGTGAGGTATCTGCCTTAGGTGGTAAATGTTGGGTGGTGGGAGCACACCTCCTGACAAGTCTGTTGCCCCTAGGTGTGATGGAAGATGCTGTCTCACCTCCAGTGTTTAAGGAAGATTCAGGTGCCTGGGTTTCTTGCATTCTGTATATAGATTAGTTGCAGCTAAAGTTGATTTGGCACTCTTGCACAACAAATCACACTCCCCCAACACCAAAACAGGACTTTTTGTAATAAGGAAAGTGATAGGAAAGTGTGAGATAACATTTGCGTGATGCAACATCATGTAACCTTCCTGCAGACATCAGAATAAATAATTAATAAATAGCTCACATTGTCTAATCTCCCTGGAAACAAATCAGAATGAATGTTCAATAAACTGTCAACTAAAATGCATTCACAAAACCACCTAGAGCCCTGAGCGAAGAGAGAGAGCAACTGGTGGATAAAATAATGACATATAACCACAACCAAAAGGAATTAAATCCACCCAAGGGCAGTTCATTGTTTAGGGCTAGAAAACACAAAGGGGAATAAAATTCCCTCTGATAGTTTTGTACTTGACTTCTTATTTTCCACATTCATACAGTTCTATACAATTGCAAGGAGCCATAGATGTGCACAGACAAAATGAAAAAAGTCAGGACCATAAAAAACATCAAACTGTACAATTGTACACACACACATATATATAAAGAATAATAAGTTTCTGAACGCAATGGTAAATTGCAATGTGTATTGAAAGAGAGAACAGAACTGAACTTAACAGCTCAGTGCAATAAAAAATATTTTCACTTGCCAAGCAAGATAAAACCACTTCTGAACACTGTGATAGAATACAGTGTACATTAAGGCAGAGGAGAACAAAACCTAACACTTAATGCAAATAAGTGGCACTTGTTGCCAAGCTGCTTTGACCATAAGTTATTCTTCAGTGGTATATACAGTATTAATAGGTAAATTAACTGCTTCAGAGTGGATCCAGAGTACATAAAAATACACAGAATGTGTTTTTATATTTGCATCTTATTTGCATTCGCCCCTGCTTAAAAGAGAGCGAGAGAGAGAGAGAGATCTTAACCATACTGCAGTTAGAACTCACCATATAGTTTAAGAAAATACTGTGGGGAAAACACTTCCAGAGGTCTGAAGGAAAAATTATCTGATTGACAGATCCATGCACCATTTGTATTTTTTAAAAGTGTTTTCTCTTAGGGCTGAGTGAGTGGACACGGTTTTGTGTGAGTTTAGTAACCATATGTATGCATACATGCACACAGACCTCATAAGTGTTTCTAAGATCAATATTTTGCATATAATTTGTTGCTGAACACTGTTGTTTTTATAAATTTTAGACACAGGTCACTTTACATATGCAAACTGTGATACAGTTTACAGGTTCTGTATTAACTCTCTGCCAGTTTCCATACACAGAACAGACACACACAATTTCAAAGTATTTCTTTGCTTCTGTGCTGTATGGAAGGCAGAAAGTAGATTGAGATCTGCTAGTTTATCTCCAGGTGCTTTTGCAGTATCAACAAAAGGTGTCAACTCCTAGTTATTGAACAAGAGCAGCAAAAAAGCTTCTTCTCCCTTGCTAAAATGAAGGAAATTTTGGGGGAAACCAGGAGTATATTTTTGAGCAAAAGGCTTGGTTTTGTACTGAAAACAAATGCTTGAGTGAAGTATCTGCTCAGAGGCATCTTGTTACTTAATTCTAATCTACGTCCACCACCACCACCCCCTGAGCCAGAAATAGCTTTGGTTGGTGGACGCAACAACAAATATTGCTAATTAGCCACCACTGTCTACTATTAATCTTGCTTCCCACCTCTGGTGCATCTAAATGGTAGCATAATTGTTTCAGGATGGAGTTTTCATCGTTTTTTGAAAATGCAATTTTAAATATACTTTTGAAAATATTGCCTCCATATCTTATCAACAGTGTTCTCACGTCCAGCTCTGTCATGTAGGCTCCAAGAGTGGAATCTATGCTAATGTTTGTGCACAGTCTGAACACTGAAACATAATCCAACGGGACAGGAAAGCAGAAAACGAGCTTGGTACGCTTGCAGGTTGCATTCAAAATGTCAACTCTACCCAATAACAGTCAGCATAGTTTGTATGGCTCCAAGGTATTATGAGATACACTCTGAAGACTCTTCTCCTATTTCTGTATGATTCAGCAATCCATCCCTGTCAGGGCTTTAGATGACTTTCTCTTCGCTAAATTTATTGCCAAGTTGCACAATTCTCAGTTAGGCCCTATTTGCTGAATGCTGATGTTATTTCATGTCCCACAACCTCTGCAAAGTTCTGCTCTGGTAGCACTAAAATCCAGATACTGTAGAGAATGAAGGAATAAATCAGGTTCTACTTCCAATAAAATTGTTTGCTCTTTAGAAGGATAGTCATCCGACTTCAGTACCAAAGTACCAAACACTTCTTTAAATCTCAGCAATGATATTCAGCAAAATGATTGGAAATGTGCCATTCAGATATGAAATGTAGAAAACGTACATTATTTATTTTAAAGCAATTATACACTGCTTAATATGTAAAAAACAACAACCCAACCAACGTGGTTTAGAGTCTAAGAAACATTACAACATTACAACAAAAACACCATAAAAACAATAAAACAGAAACATAAAAACATAAAGTGAAGAAATGAAAAAAGAACTAGAAGATTCAAACTCATAAGCTAGGGTACTATGGAGCACAGTTTTCCATAGGACAGAGATGGGGAACCTTGTAGCCCTCCAGATGTTGTTAGACTACAACTCCCATCATTCCTGTTGGCTGCAGTTGATGAGCAGCATCTGGAGAGCCATAGATTTGGGTGGAAGATTTGAGGCACTCCTCACTAACAGAGTTCCTCCTCATGGTGGAGGCTGGCAGTGTTGAGCAGGTCTGGTGGATCTGAGTGTTGGATTACTCTGCCCCTTATGCTGCAAAGCCATGACAATATATATGACCATTAGGTCCAGTCATGGCCAACTGTGGGGTTGTGGTGCTCATCTCACTTTATTGGCCAAGGGAGGCGGCGTACAGCTTCCAGGTCATGTAGCCAGCATGACTAAGCCGCTTCTGGTGAACCAGAGCAGCGCACGGAAACGCCGTTTACCTTCCCACCGGAGCAGTACCTATTTATCTACTTGCACTTTGACGTGCTTTCAAACTGCTAGGTTGGCAGGAGCAGGGACCGAGCAACGGGAGCTCACCCCGTTGCGGGGATATATATATATATATATATATATATATATATATATATGCATAAAGATGTGGAAAAACATGTCCTGTCTGTCTACCTATCTATCTATATAATATTCATGCACCTTGTCAGACACACACACACACCATAAAATGTTGAAATTTTAATGCCATTTTCAGATATCACCATTTTTATGATCAGACGTTTCTGCTGAACTTCACCATTTGAGAAGACAAAAAGGAAGCAAATATCCTTCTTGCTTTTGCCAGCAGAAATGCTACCACACAACCAGAACTACTGCTCCACAAACAGGTGGACAGTTTTCAGCTGGCAGAACATCGCACTGCAAGAATCAGACACGCGATGCACAGCTATCAATGAGTACATCTGTGTGCTAAGTTTCAAACACCTTTCCTGATACCACATAGACTGAAGCAGCAAAACTCTCAAGAGTCCTCTGTAAGATAAAGAAAGGCAATATACTTGAAGTGTAAGCAGGAAAAGAAGGCTCATAATGGTTTAGCTTTGAGAGTAGCAAAGCATGGATGCATAAACTCAAGCATGTCATTACCTACCCCATTTCCCAATCTCAGCCTTTCTCCATTCCACTCCTATGGGAGCCTGCAGCATTAAGCAGTGGTTGGTACAACGAGTGATAAATAACTCCAGGCAGGCAATAAATTGCCTGTAAGCATCCAGTGCCTACTATCCAGCTCCCAAAATTGATATAATCCTTTGCCAGGTAGTCCATTCTACACAAATGCTGGTATTTTCTTCACTCTTCACCACAGTGATGCTGTGGAGAAATAAGAGTCTGTCTTTTGGCAACAACTCACATGTGCAAGCATTTATAACTTGCCTGTCCTCCACCAAGGAATTTGGAATGATGTTCCCCTTTCTGTGTACTGACCCAACCCAAACCTGTTTAGTTTTAGCAAGTTAGTTGCATTGTACATATATCCTCAGATCATGCCCTGAAAATATATGAAAATTGTTTTGAGACATGCTTGCTGGCACTTCTAAAATGTTACTTTACTACTACCACCATCAATGGCATCACAAAAGATGAGAATTAGAAACAGTGTTGGAATGTTTCAAAGAAAATGAAATGTGTTGGAATGTGTCAAAGTGAAGTGAGTTGAGAACTGCTGAAGAAGCAAGGGTTCCAGTTATACTTTCCTCTTTCATAATAGATTATGATAATCCATAGTCCATATCTTATCTAGTTTTGTAAGTAATGAAATTGATGGAAAAGATGGAAAACTCTATACTCCTGCTCCAGTTTCTGATCAGTATAAAAAAGCTCAATGAGTCATTCTCTTTCTCTCTCTCTTTACTGTTTATCCAAATGTGCTTCACATGCTTTCCAAAATGCAGATATGCTGGGGAACTTTCTGTTTCATATCTAGATGGGCTGGAGGAAGTTAGGAGAAGCCAAATCTTCACTTAGGATAGTAAATAACAAGCTCAGATTGGATGCTTTGTTAATGTTGTTCTTGAGCCACATATTGCTATATTGAATTGAATTAGGTTGCTTTGTTTTCTTCAGATTTCATAATAGCATTATTTTCTATATTAAGATAAATGAAGCAATGTATACCAATAAACCGATATATTCATTTTTGTTGCAGTGCAGTCTTCAATCTGTGGTTGCCACTGGGTTGGGTTATGCCTTACTCCTGTCCAACTGTGTTGCTTGTGAACAAATTCAAATCTTGATTGGAGGACCCAATTAACAATGGCGCATTGGCCAGGTAAGCACTAGCTTTGGTTGGTTCCTCACATTAGCTATTAAGTTTCTTGCATTCAGGTTAGTCATTCCACAGTCGGCTTCCAGTTCATGGATGTTGTGTAGATGGGTAGATCAGGAAATGGTTGGTCACAGGCAGTGTGCAACTTGTAGAGACTTTAGAAAAGCACATGAGATATAGAAGGAACCCATGCCATTTTCCCCAAAGGCTGCTCCCAACACTTCAATAGGCATTGTAAATTATTATTGTTTAACACCATATATCAGAGGCTTTCCAGATAATGCTGGACTCCATCATCCTTGACATTGGTCATGCAGGCTTGAGCTGATGTGAGTCAGAGTCCAACAAAATCTGAAGGCCACCAGTTTAAAAGTCTCTGAATTAAAAACAACAGCCCTAGAGAGTGCAGGAGTAGAGCTGGAATGAAGATCATTTACTTAAGGAACAAATCAGCTAAAATATTTAGCCAGTTGAGCAATCTGGATTGGAGGATAAAAACTGCATCTGCTGGCAACATTTGTGTACACACAAACACAATTTGTTTAGATGTCGG
Source organism: Podarcis cretensis (assembly GCF_951804945.1). NCBI lineage: Eukaryota > Metazoa > Chordata > Lepidosauria > Squamata > Lacertidae > Podarcis > Podarcis cretensis. The sequence continues at coordinate 67,653,806 of NC_137170.1, read as the reverse complement.
CTGTAAGTTGCAGCTGATGCTTCAGCTACAACTCATTAATAAATCTAGCATGCATTCAGTTTTTGTCCCAAAGTTTACCACTGAGGCAAAGTACAGGGAAGAAATGAGATTGTGCCATACACTAAAATAAATAAAATAAAGCAACCCATTACAATTCCAGCTTGGGAGTACTGAAACGTTCATTTCCATTACATACCTCCAAATTTGCATTCCCTTATGACAGCATCTGAAATAAATCCACAATGAACTCACAGAAACAGTTTCACGCACTAGCATTTGGTGGTCGTATCATGTCTGATAAAGAAAAGATGGCTGTGAGCATAATTAATACTAATGCACAGCAGACAATATTTCTTGTGCTTATCACTTGTATTAATGTGATTTATTGCAGATGAAGGGGGTAAGAGTGGGAATAGTGGTTCAGTGAGCTTTGCTTCCTTGTGTTTCAGAGGCTTTCAGCAGCCTGAGCAGAAACAATCTCCAGAATACAATTATGCAAATGCTTTATTATTTTCAATTAGTCTGAGTTAACTCTATATAGAGTCTACTCCCAGGGTATGAAGTTGGCTGCGAAATGTTTGTTCTTGATTTTAAATCAATATTGTTTCAGTTGTTTAATAAGGGACATAATTATCAAGCCATTTTCCCCTATCACAATTTCATTTTAAACATATTTGATTTTGAATGAAAGAAAAACAGATTTTCTCATTATTTTAACAATCTCTCATTGGTATGCTTTTAGGTTCACTGCCATTGCAGTGCAGGATTTTGGCCTCAGGATGCAATCCTATATACACTTACCTGAAGAGTCCCAAGGAACTTAATCAGGCATAACTCTGAGTAGGCATGCAGAGGATCGTGCCGTTCGTGGAAGACTTGATTTAAATCCATGTTTCAGTGGGCTTTTCAGTTATTAAATTGTCATTAAAAACTATTAACTATGGACTTAATGAAACTGCAGTAGCAAAGATGCAGCCACCTAATACATCCTGTGAGCAGAAGCCCTGCACAAGAACAGGCATAGGCAAACTCAGCTCTCCAGATGTTTGGGGACTGCAATTCCCATGATTCCTAGCTAACAGGATCAGTGGTCAGGGATGATGGGAATTGTAGTCCCAAAACATCTGGAGGGCCGAGTTTGCCTATGCCTGCACAAGAACTTCTGCTTATGCAACAGGGCTTTCCATTCTCTCATCCCCATCCACACATCCCTTGAAATTGGCTCAGGAGAACTTCCAGAACTATGAGAAGGGATTAGACAGGGACCATTCCATCGGGCAAGCTGCAATGCTGGTCCAGACAGAACATTCGGAAGAGTGAGATATTGAAATCTACCCCATGTATCTTTTTACTACCCCATGGTGATCTCGTCCAAAGACCAAACACAAGCACTATATGGCACCACAGCACTGCGATGATGGCTGTCTCCCACCCCTGCCTGTCAGTGATAATTAGGGAGCCCAGATCATGACACATAGGTCATAAAGGCTGCATTTTTCTCCTAAGGAGGGAAGCAGAGCTCCGGGAGATAATTGAGAAGCTCCCATTGTTAACACGGCTGGAACTCAGAGGAGTCTCATGCCACATTTGCTTTAGCAAATCTCTAACCTGATGTTAAATGCTTCTTCCAGAAAGATTATAAATGTACACTGTACATTATTTTCTCAGATGGCTTCCAATTCAGGAACAGACATGATCCAAACATGTTGAGCTGGCCTGGTTGAAGAGGAGTAAACCATTCTCTAAGGCCAACGAAGAGGAAACTCATGGGGTCTGCACTCAATATGCGTGAGATTAACATCAGCTACTAACGAATGTTTAATCAAGGATCGAGAAAATGGACTGAAACCTGGCCTATCACACCAGGTAAGTTCTCACAAGATTCTGAACTGATGGCATGGAGTTATCTCCATCCTCACCTCTTGGTAGACTGCTATAGACTGCTATTTCAATGTACCATAGATCTCTTTCTGTCCTCCGTTGTATACACTTTCTGAGTAGCAACAGTGGGAGGTGCTAATATTTCCTAATTGTAGGAAATCATCATGGCACTTTTTGTTCTCCTCTACCTGAGCAATAGGGGAAGTGGGGAGGAAAGAAATGGAATGAGTGTTTGGCTTACATGACAGAGTCTCTATCTTCAGGAAAGCTAAAATTGTTTTATGAAGGATTGGATTCTTTCTGTTCCATGAAAATGTTGCTGTACAACCAAATCAGAGGCTGTACATTATTTTCTCAGATGGCTTCCAATTCAGGAACAGACATGATCCAAACATGTTGAGCTGGCCTGGTTGAAGAGGAGTAAACCATTCTCTAAGGCCAACGAAGAGGAAACTCATGGGGTCTGCACTCAATATGCGTGAGATTAACATCAGCTACTAACGAATGTTTAATCAAGGATCGAGAAAATGGACTGAAACCTGGCCTATCACACCAGGTAAGTTCTCACAAGATTCTGAACTGATGGCATGGAGTTATCTCCATCCTCACCTCTTGGTAGACTGCTATAGACTGCTATTTCAATGTACCATAGATCTCTTTCTGTCCTCCGTTGTATACACTTTCTGAGTAGCAACAGTGGGAGGTGCTAATATTTCCTAATTGTAGGAAATCATCATGGCACTTTTTGTTCTCCTCTACCTGAGCAATAGGGGAAGTGGGGAGGAAAGAAATGGAATGAGTGTTTGGCTTACATGACAGAGTCTCTATCTTCCAGGAAAGCTAAAATTGTTTTATGAAGGATTGGATTCTTTCTGTTCCATGAAAATGTTGCTGTACAACCAAATCAGAGGCTGGTAACATTTAAAGAGTTTAAAGAGTTGGATGTGTAACTTATGGAAGAGGAGTGAGAAATTGGTATCTTTGGGTATCTCTTGTCATTCTCATCCCTAGTAACAAAAACAGGAATTGCTGAAATGCACTGTGGAGATGTCACTGATAACATCAGCAGCTAACCCACGTTCTCAGGATGATATTAATTATTTTTTGTTACACTTTTTTTCCATATTCATTAATGAGGTGTAGCTTTTACTTAACAGATCTATGACACTGAGCACTCCTAAGATTAATCCAGAGTTTCATTGCACAACTCACTTCTGGAAAGCATGAAAAATCATGCATTTTCCATTTCCCCTCCTATTCCTTTTATATTTATTCACCTGAAGTGCTGTAGTATAATTACATAAGATAAAAGTTGGTCAAGCTTAGAAACTGTTTTTCCATATGGTACTAGTGTCAAAGATATGCCTGCGTTAATCAATTAACCAATAAAATTATGTCCTGGAAACAGGAAAGGAGCTGCCTGTATATCAATAAGCAGACACTACCCAATGAAGGTCACACTAGGCCATCCAGTTCTTGCTGGAAATATAGAAAAACAAAAATAGTGGTTGTTTTCATTTCATGTTATTAGATTAGTATTAACTGTAGCATGTTAGAAATTGGGGCACAATACATGTTTACTTTAGACAGAAACGTGGATTTTTGCCATTGTGTTAGAGTGATAGAATTTGGAATTTAATATGGCCTACGGAAACCAATAAAATCCATCTGTTTCTTAAGGAGAAGAAAATGCTATGGTAAAATACAAGTGATCCCAAAGCTTCTCTTATAAAAAGTATCCCTAAAAATGGTACTGAAGGCACTGGACCTAACTGATTATTTCAGATGAAATGTTAAAATATGCCTAATGTAAAGCACATTACTCTTCTTGCTCATCTTGTATCATCTCAATAGATATGCAGTGCATTTGTCTACTGTGATGGAAAAACAATCTTGCCTCTGCATCAGCAGCATAATGATTTGTTACTAATGCTCGAAGCATTATGCCCTGGCTGCTCTCTATGGACACATTCACTGGTCTTAGGACCAGGCCCTTGGATCTCTTAAACCTAAGCTACTTAGGTTACTCCCCAAAGCTCTCAGGCTAGTAAATCTCACCACTGTACTCCTCATTCATATTCACAGACTGAACATGTGTTCCTGGGGATGCGTTCCTGCTTTTTCATATGCCAGTGGATTTTTCAACTCTGAATGTATTAACCTAATTGAAGAAAACATTCTAAGAAGGACATCCAAAGGGCAAAGGGTTAAGGCATGAGGACACTTTAAATACCAAAACACACACACACAAATTTGATTCCTACCCTGCATTGCAAAACAAAACAATGTCAACTTTACTCTGATTCCAATATGCTGCCATGACTTTCTCTGGGAGTTAGGAAATAATTTGTCCTGCCTTTCTTTCCCAGAGCTATTTTGACCATTCATTCCACTACAAAAGTATATGCTCTCATGGGCCACATTCAACTAACTGGTTGTGCTTGCCAAAGGTCAGCACAAGTCCCACTATCACAATGGGGCTTCTGCCCCCCTCTCCTCCCCCTGTTCCCACACATACCCCAAAACAGTTCTGGGGATTAGGAGAAGCCCCCAGAACAGCACATTAATGGGAGCAGAGGAGAGATCATTTTGTGGGGGAAGCAGAAAGGCTTCTGTTGATGGAATGATCATAAAAACATAGAATCATAGAATCATAGAGTTGGAAGAGACCACAAGGGCCATCGAGTCCAACCCCCTGCCAAGCAGGAAACACCATCAGAGCACTCCTGGCATATGGTTGTCAAGCCTCTGCTTCCAAAGAAGGAGACTCCACCACACTCCTTGGCAGCAAATTCCACTGTCAAACAGCTCTTACTGTCAGGAAGTTCTTCCTAATGTTTAGGTGGAATCTTCTTTCTTGTAGTTTGGATCCATTGCTCCGTGTCCGCTTCTCTGGAGCAGCAGAAAACAACCTTTCTCCCTCCTCTATGTGACATCCTTTTATATATTTGAACATGGCTATCATATCACCCCTTAACCTCCTCTTCTCCAGGCTAAACATGCCCAGCTCCCTTAGCCGTTCCTCATAAGGCATCGTTTCCAGGCCTTTGACCATTTTGGTTGCCCTCCTCTGGACACGTTCCAGTTTGTCAGTGTCCTTCTTGAACTGTGGTGCCCAGAACTGGACACAGTACTCCAGGTGAGGTGTGACCAGAGCAGAATACAGTGGCACTATTACTTCCCTTGATCTAGATGCTATACTCCTATTGATGCAGCCCAGAATTGCATTGGCTTTTTTAGCTGCCGCGTCACACTGCTGGCTCATGTCAAGTTTGTGGTCAACCAAGACTCCTAGATCCTTTTCACATGTACTGCTCTCAAGCCAGGTGTCACCCATCCTGTATTTGTGCCTCTCATTTTTTTTGCCCAAGTGCAATACTTTACATTTCTCCCTGTTAAAATTCATCTTGTTTGTTTTGGCCCAGTTCTCTAATCTGTCAAGGTTGTTTTGAAGTGTGATCCTGTCCTCTGGGGTGTTAGCCACCCCTCCCAGTTTGGTGTCATCTGCAAATTTGATCAGGATGCCCTTGAGTCCATCATCCAAGTCGTTGATAAAGATGTTGAATAAGACCGGGCCCAAGACAGAACCCTGTGGCACCCCACATGATGTTGAATTTTCCCACCCCCCTTCATGAATCTTGGCTTGATGATAGTTTTAAAAGAAAATATGTGTAAGTAAGTATATTTATGCTTCTTGGTGGTTCTGCCCCTTCCTGAACTGAGGGGTAGGGATATTTGCCCTTAAATGGCCCTGTTCTAGTCAGTTTTGTGTTCTGTGAGGTAGAAGTGTAATTACAGGTTTGTTTTCTTTTCTTTCTTCTAAAACTTTTCTTCCTCAAAATTATCTTGTTTGTAGATTGTGCCTGTCACAGTTCAGTAGGACGCTGCCACACCATTGTTTACAATTGGATGGACAAATCCAATTTGAGGGGATGTTTACCAAATCCCCAGTTCCCCAAACTACTACTACTATTACTGTTTTCTCCTTTTGTATACCAGAGAGACAAATTTTGATGTAGATTCTGGGGAAATTCACAGGGGCGGGGAGAATCCAATTACATGTTTAATCACTTTAATACACATTGTTTTCTCAACATCGAGATACGATAGGGAGTGCCTATCTGTACTTTCCAAAAACAGCTGAAGACCTTTTGTTCCAACAGGCTTTCCCAGCTGGACAAATCAATCTTTACCACAAGTGCCCAGTTTTGTATAGTTTTGAAATTCTTTTGAATGTATTTGCTGCTGTTGTGTTTATAATTATGTGCAAATTGCCTTTAGAAGGCAATTAATGAATCAAAGATAAGCCTAATAATATTAAAAGGTTTGAACCGGAATGATTTATAAATCTGTTTAGCTTTTAGAACTAACCCTTTAGAACTTTAAAGTTAGCAGTTTCAGGTATTTTATCTCATTGTATGTCTAATACAATTTTAACTGTTCAGGCATTACTGTACCCAAAATGAATTTAAACTCCAGTTAATTGTGTTTTAAGCAGTTTCATAAGTGCATTGCTGACTTGGGGCAATATTCAGTTAAGCTTTTGTTCTAAGGCATTCCCTCCCTTAGCAATCAGCAAATCTGCTCCAGAGGATTGGGGGAACCTTCAGAATGTGTTTGGGGGGGGGGGGGAGAAAGGGAGAACATTCCATCACATAAGAAATCTGAGCACTGATAGAATGTTCACCTTAGTGCTGAAACTTGTTCTAAAACTTGGTGCAAAGGGTTTGATGTGCAGAGCAAGGAACGTACTACAAGCTATTACCCCAGTCCTGAAAATACAAATCATGAATTTTATAAAAATATTTTATGTATACACACACTCACATATCCACATATACCTCAATGCCCTTTGAAGCCATATGACCGAAGATAGTCGCTCTCAGAACCTCTCTTCTGCAAGGAACTCCTACTTAAGCAACACTTTGAAAAAGAGTTACTCTTAAATTTCCCCTTACAGCCTCAGGATACAAACTGAGTGTGTGTACCTGTGCGCTTATGAAGGTCAGCAATGGAAAATACAGCTAAATATAATACTGTCTGGAAGCAGCCATTTCATCAGGCTGCAGCATATAGGAAAGGGAGGCAGGCCACTCCATCAGTTCTGCTGAGAAGCCAGCTCCATCTGGCTCCTCCTCCATCAAGTGTCACCTGACAGCAGCAGAGGAAGAGATGGAAAGCAGGGCCCTTCCATCAGCTCAGCATTTGGTTCCTCTCTTGCATAAACAGTTTTCATTCTAGCTGGTTGTTATAAGAACTTTGTAACTCAGAATTAGTGCTTGAGTTTCTTTTTTTCCTCTACTTCCCTCTCTCCAAATCCCTTCCCCTTTTGTTAGACCATAAACCAGAGTGCTGGGACTGTCCAGTTGCTTATCTTTGTAAGCTGCTCAGGTAGATTTTTCAGCCAAAGAGCAGGGCAAAAATGCTTTAAAATGTGACAAAATGGGTTTTGATGCATCAACTATGAAGCACATTTGCAAGCATTTTTAGCTCTGTTCCTTCTCGAAATAAACACATGCGGCAATCAGTCCCCCATTTTAAGGATGAATGATGCTAATAATACATGCACAAGCACTTCCAATTTGATGAGCAGCACAAATATGTGATAGTCGGGTACTTACACACACACACACACACACACACACACACACACACACGTTGTAACAAGTGGCTCTTAACAGGTGACGCATTGCGAGTGGCTTCACCCTGTCATGCCGAAAGGTTTGCTCCCTCCCTGTGAGATACTAAAGCTCCTTAGGCTACAGACGAGCAAGGGAGAGGGAGTCCATTGTCTGAGTTTGCCCCCCCACCCCAAGTCTGTCTAACAGCTGATATCTAATGCCACTGGAGACATCAGATTTGCCTACCTTGATAGACCTAACAGACTTCGACTCTTAGCAGCTCTGCTTACATTCTAACTGTTGCTTGAAGTCAGAAGGGAAGGAGGACAGAAGAGTGACTGAATCCAGACACCCCTAGTTTGCAAAATCAAACCTCGGGTTAAGTACTTAATTCGTTCCAGAGGGCTGTTCTTAACCTGAAACTGTTCTTAACCTGAAGCACCACTTTAGCTAATGGAGCCTCCTGCTGCTGCCGCGCCACCAGAGCACGATTTCTGTTCTCATCCTGAAACAAAGTTCTTAACCCGAGGTTCTATTTCTGGGTAAGCAGAGTCTGTAACCTGAAGCGTATGAAACCTGAAGCGTATGTAACCCGAGGTACCACTGTACCAAAACTTCCTCCTCCCGCCTAGTAGGCCCTGGGAGAGGCTCAAAGAGCAGAATACACTTAGAGGAAGGCTGGTTCCTAGGGCAGGGCCTTAACATTATTTTTTGTCCACACTCTAAAGTGCAAAGCTAGAGTGCCATGGAGGCATATTCAAATATTTCATATCATTTGGACATTCCCTGGAGTCTTTGCTGTGTTTTCCTCTCTCTTCTGGTATAGCCAGAACTAAGAAATCACAGGCATATCTATGAGTTTGAACCTAACAACTCCTGGAAATATGGAATTTCCAGGTGTCCTATTTATTTCCTCAGTCACAAGTCTTAAATATCTGGTGCATGTGTTTGATAACTGGTTGATACATTTGCAAGTGGAAAGGATAGGGAGAAAACCAGAACAGGTAGACTCTGCTTCCAGTGACTGCCTGGCTCTGCCTCTCATTCGTTACCCTACCCACCCCACCAACTCCTGTAGTAATCAACCACCACTGAGAGCCTTTTTTCACTGGCCTTAACCCAACCAAGGCTTCAAAAATAAATGGGAAATGATCAGTTTCACTTCTGGGGAGGTGTAAAAATATACAGGAGGGGCAAAATATAGTTGAAGAGCACTGAGGGCATGTCCTTTAAGGAGACACTCGGGAGTTGTGAGGAACCATGAGCCTACTTGCCCTGATATATGCCTCCATTTTCAGAGGCCTGAGCTGAAAGTAGTATTTTCATCTGGGGCACCTGGAATTGTTCTTTTTGCAGGCAAACCACCACTAATGCAGCATGATTAATGCTCTGTGCTTGGCAGATATTGTGAGAGAAGTCAACCTTCCCCTTCTCATATTTCCTTGTCAATCTTCATATCTGATTATTGCCTCTGGAGGCTGTTCACTTTTCATGTCATGCCTCTTCTTTCCTTCATCTTTGCCAGAAATTCTACATGAGAGAAAAGATCCTTGTGCTTACTTATATCGGCTGGTTTTGAAATGTGTCCAGTTGGCTCCTTGGAAAATAGAAGCTTTTCCATTTGAATGAATGCCTTCGTTTGACTTGATCCATCACTTCAAAAAAATAAAATAAAAAAATAAAGCATTTAAGAAAACAAAACATTTATGAATGATCCAACATTTCCCAAATGGTTGTGATTGTTGTTCAGATCAATAAAGCTCTGGCACGGCATATGTCAATGCCCTTTTGTTAATTCCTAGGAATGATAAGCAACCAGTTCCCTGTTCCAAGTTATTTTGATGATTTCTCTTACCTCATGTCTAGAGTGTTACCCTTCTAACATGTTGCACTTGTTAGAGAGGCAGTGACAAGTTCTGCTTAGTCCTTTTTTTCAGAGCTGTCTTTACAAAATCCCCATGATTTGGAGGGGAGCTCCAAAAATAAATGAAATTTCTGCACTAAGACCAGCACAATTCTGCAGCCTGCATACAAATTGTTTTGTAAATGCCTTCTCCTTCTGCACCCCTCACACAGCTCTTGTGCAGAGGCATCAATTGCTCCCCCTGCTGCTCAACCTGTCACTCAAGAACCATGCAAGTCCATGGAAGTTGACATTGAATGGCAGCCCAAAAGCATTCTGTCAGTCAATGCCCTTTTCCGAATTGGTACTCTACCTCTGTTGTGTTAATATTTCATGCTTTACATGGTGTCATGCCTCCATCCTCCTAGCTTTAGCATGGTGCACAGTGGCTGGACATTATTCCCAAAGCTAGCTTTCTTGCTCTGGAAAAAAAACCATCATCTCTGCAGATGAATGAGATACCAGAGCATTTGCCTTATCAGAATACAGCACCAGTTAAATGAAACCTATATTGATGAAACAGATCATAATAACACCTTGGTGATATTGGAAGACTGTTATATCACACTGAAAGATAATACACATTTTCCTCCTCAGTACATTACAACTCTTTGAGCAGACTATTTCCTTCTTCCTTGCATTCTCATGAAGGCGAATTAGGAATGCAAAAGAAAACCTCCCCGCCCAAAATATCAGACCGCACACCACTACAATTGGTATTGACTTTGGCACAACAACCTCCCTCTAGACCAATTTGAAAATTAAATGTCTCCCTTTTGAAAGATGAGGTCTGTAGGACACAATTGGAAAATGAGATCAGGGAGTTCTTTGAAATTAATTTGCCCTCAATCCCAACTATAGCCATTCTATACTTTTAAACTTTTTAAACTTTTAAAACATACAGTAGAGGGGGAATAATTGCATACGCAGATCATAAGGAAAAAAGTAGGACCCAACAATTAACAGAACCAGAAGCTCGGGAGAAGGAAGACATAGACGTATGTGCAGCTCCACCCTTTCCGAAACTTCTCAGACAAATACACAGGCAGAATTATTAAAGAAACTTTCTTTGGAAACAAAACAGTGGCACACACATTTGCATTAAACATAAAACAATCCACTGGGAAGAGAGATAATGAGTGGTTTTATTCCTATCAAGATCAATTGTATGAATATGTTCCATTATTTAGAGCTTAATAACAATAAATTATAAACCATCAACAAGGTGTTTTAGGCATTTCTTTTCAGAACTCTACAGGCCCAATACTCAAGTTATACAAGAAGCCATACAGGCTTTCTTGGGAAAGGTTATGTTTATGAGATATACGAACACAAAGGTTTTAGAGAAGACTGTAAATGGAATAAGCTAGTTGGGGAGATGCGAGAGGGAGGGAGGCAGGTTGCAGCCTCCAGTGTGAGTGATAGCAGGTCAGTGAGAGTGGTTTAACTTCTCCTTCAATGCTGTATCACCAGCACAAATTTTGAGTGCTTTTAAAGTGTTATCATCTTGCTAAGAACATAGGAGGTGATTGTACTTACCAAATTGGGTTTTAATGTTGCAGCACCTTCCTTCTCTGTCTTAAAAAAGAAACAACACACATATGGTTTCCATGGTAATTTTTTTTTCCCAGATAAAGAATGAGAAACATTCTTCCAAAATCATATTGTAGCCAGCTGATTGCAATATGTTAGATTTAATACTGCACATTTAATACTATTTTCCACCTTTAGGAGCAAGAAAAAAGCACCTAGGGAGGGAGGGAGGCAGGCTGAAATTATGGGGTCCAGTTGAAAGCTCACAAATTACCGTAGTTGGGGATACTTGTTCAAACTGTTCTATTTATGTGATTCTGTAATATCCTTCTTGCTAATATATTCCAGAAAGAACAACAGGTTTTTTGGTTAGTGATACTGGACCCACAATTTAAAAAGAAAAGAAAGGGATTTTTACCTTAATACAGAAGCTGTTCCAGATTTAGTCTATTTCACTATAATAGCCTATTTAGTACATTTTATGCAGGGACTAGAGGGATAATAGCTTAGGAGCCTCTAAAATAGCAAACGTGTGTATAAAATGAAATTCCACAAATCTTACCATGGCAATTGTGTGGCAAAATCCTAGTTTGTAAATAACAGCACAATCCTATACAGGTCTACTGAAAAGTAGATCTCATTAAATGCAATGTGGTTTACACTCTAGTAAGCATGTGAAGTTTCTTTCTGACAAATCAGAAATACCCATGGAAACTATTAGGGCAGGTATGAATGTTTAATGGCATTCAATTTTTGTGTGCAAAAAGTAACATTCAGGTCCCTCCTCCTAAAAAAAAGAATCCCCAGTGACGCTATTATGCTACCTGTTCACAGTAAAAATTGGCTGTAGCTTCTGCATTATTTTTTTTATTCCTGGCAGTAGCAATGTTACCTTGCAGCCAAAGAGATTTCACTAGGTTGATGGCATCACTGAGGGGGAAAAGTTGCAGATGATGATCACAGGGTCCAGGTTGGTTCATAGGAGTTAGGCTATCCCTGTCTTGATATGGGTGCAGCTGGACCACCAATTGAAGCTGATAGAAGGTACTCTGCACCACCAATGCCACCTGAGCCTCAAGCAACAGCAGAGGATCCAGAAGCACACCCAAGCTGTGTACCCACTCCTTCAGAGGGAGTGAAATCCCATCACCAGCAAGCAACCTCTCATCCACCTGGTCTAGGTAACCACCCACTAACAGTGCCTCTGTCTTATCTGCATTTAGCTTCACTTTATTGGCTCTCATCCGTTCCATTACTGAGGCAAGGCAACTAGGCAACACCTCCACTGCCCAGTGCTATTTTTCTAGAAAAAGAGGCACCAGAACTCACCATGAATGCCTCCCTTGTTCTCTTATAATGGCAGTCGTGCGCATCTGATAGGTACCGGAAATGAGTTCCAGTGAGCTCCAGCTGAACAAAAGCCCTGCCACTGCAACACCTGCAGATGTTAAGAAGTAGAGTTGTCTTTCATCAACATATCTCTGACAACATACCCCAAAGCTCTGAATCACCTCCACTCAGGAGTTTCATGTAGATGTTAAACAGCACGAGAGATAAAACTGAACCCTGGTGAACCCCTCTTCAGTGGCTGAAGAGCACTCCCAAAGCATCACCCTTTGGAAACAACCATTCAATCACCGTGAAAATTAAAACTACCTCCAGGCCTATTGATTTTTAAATCAGAGAATTAAACATTGTTCTTGCTGCCTCAATTCTTATGTTATTTTGTTTGTTTGTTTGTTTAAATAATTATAAAAAGGCTTTAAGATTTCTGCTGATTATACATATTGTTACTCCGTCACGTGTTTGCCCATGTGGCTCATCGGAAGTGGAAACAAGTCTGCATGTATTGCTGCGCTGTAGTTATTACGAGGACCTACGCCTGACCTTTATTGCCCCAGTTCTACAAAAGCTTAAAAATGAACCAGAACTCCTATGTATGAGAGCCTTGGTAGAAGATAAGGTCCCTGAAATTACGATCAATGTTGCCAAATTCTGTGTAGCCGCTATTAGGCGCAGGAAACAAGAGCTTTCCAATGTCAATATGCAGGCGAAGGCAAATACTTAATTTTATTTATGCTGTCTAATTTGGTCTGTGACCGTTTAATAAATTTGATTTGATTTGATATTGTTACTCCAACCTTTTAACGAAAACTTGGGAGGCCAAATAGAACTCCTTGCTGCAGGTGTTCAGAAACAGTGCCATCTAATCAGTCATTTAATGTTCTAGTGATGAGGTAGGTGCCAAGAAACAATTTCCCTCACCTCTAAATTTCACCTTATAATTGACATAATTATTTCAAAACCATATAACTGCAGTGTTTGACAGTAAATTGAGCATCAACTCTGATCTGAACTTTGCAGAATAGCATGCAACCTATGTGCTGAGTCACGTGGCAGAACAGAGTCTCAAACAAAGACGTGCTCTCCCAAGCCCACTTTACCAGCATGTTTGCACTTCTGTCTCAGCGACATCTACCCTGGCTTGGTCATGCACACAGAATGGAAGATGGCAGGATCTCCAAGGATGTCTTGACAAGAAGCTGGCTTCAGGCACTAGGCTTGTTGGTAGACCAACTCTGTGTTACAAAGATCTGCAAACTTGACATGAAGGCTAGCAACATTAACCCTGCCAAAATGGGAATCCCTTGCAGACGATTCCAGTGCCTAATGGGAAGCAGTGACCAGAGGAGGAACGACCACTGGGAGGAGTCCAGAGAGAAGAAATGTTGCAGCAAAACTAAATCCCGTCATCTGCTCCACCTACCATAAACATGTCTCTCCTGTATCAGTCTCTACAGCTACAACAGGCACCATAACTCTCCAGCAGTTTGACTTTACCTCCAAAGGCACACTCTTCCATTGTCTCCTGAGACAGATAGAGGCCAAGAACATGCTGAGTTATGATTGTTGGGTATTTTGCATTGTTCAAGGACCCAAATTTGTTTTGAAGATTATTACTTCAGGACCTAGCCAATAAAGACTTCCCAATATCAAAAATCTTCCAACTGGCTCACAAAGTCAGATTTAGTACTTCAGCCAAGCAAGATATTACATTTCCTCTGGAGTCTGATACAATTATTAGAAACACAGCACAGGATTTGTGTGTGTGTGTGTGTGAGAGAGAGAGATAATGTGCTTCTAGTTGTCCGGCTTTTTTGGAAAATATAGGGACTATACCGAATTTTCTGCAGTATGGTTCACTGTGTAGAGAATTCAGGACTTCAAACTAGACGGTGCTTTGGTCTTCAAGTCTAATTCAGAGAGTTCCAGGAAATTCTTGAATGCTAACATTGACAACAATATTTTTTGGGTGTTGAAGTTTACCACCATCTCCTTATTTATACTGAGCTTCTAATTTGCACAGTGTTTTACAGACCTCATTGTTTTTGATTTCACAATAACTCTTTGATTTAGATCTTCGTTATCCCCATTTTGCTGAATAAGGCAATTTACAACTCGCTTAAGGCTAAGCAATCAACCCAGGCCAGGGGTAGTGTCTGAATGCAGCTCTGCAAGTCCACTATCCATAGCACTATCCTATTTCTCAGATGTGCTCAGGGTGATGATAAACAGTTATTCCTGGTGCTGTGTAGCCTGATTTTGCTCAATCATTCTTGTGTATGCTATGGACAAAAGCAGCAAGTTGTACCTTCTTCAGTTTCCCTTAGCCTGGGGTGGGGGACCTCCTGATGTTGTTGGGATTCCAGCTCCCATAAACCACTGGCCACACTGGAACTTGATGAGAGTTCAAGCCCCAGAACATCTAGAGGGCCTCAGGCTCCCCATCCCTGCTGTAGGCTTAGTATTTGCCATTAAGTTTCTTTACAGGTCATTAAAGAGAGTGCCTAAATAGCATAGATCTAGTAGCAGACATGTGACCAGTCATGAACCTCAGGGTGAGCTGATACCTCAATAGTCTTGGCAAAATTAGGTGGATATAGATGGCATACCTACAAATTCTGCTTCTCGGGATTGGCAGGATGATACATACAGTGCATAAAAATGACCAAACCTATCCTGCAGTAGCTTCGTTATCAACAGCCCTAATCAGATATTGTCTGCCCACGAGTCTCACCCAAATGTTCAGATGTTAAGTGCACATCAGTTCCCTTTTTAAGATGCCACACAAAATGTATAGACATTAAGTTCACAAAAATTCAGGCATGGGGACATCAGGTGTATGACATTACCAGGACTGGTCCTGCTTCCCCCTTCATGCATTTAGCATACAAGTAAGGCCTTGTATTGCTCTCAAAGTGAACACAAATGGACTAAAAGAGGGAAGGGGGTGGCATGTGAAAGCCTTCGCCCAATGTGTCTACACATGCCCACTCTGCTTCAGAACTTCCCATGTTGAGGCAGAATTCTGAACCGTGTTCAGGAGAACATGTTTAGAATTCTCTTCACAGCTGAGAAGCCTGATAAAAATCACAGGCAGACTGGGAGAGGGCCTTGCTCATTCCTGCCCCTCTCCACTTTGGGCCTACATACATTTCAGGTAAACCCTGAATTGGCCTGTGGATATAAACCTCTGAATAGCTTGCCCCCCAATGCGATGCAGCCCAAATCTGGGACACCACCTTCCAGATCTGAAGTCCCATGCAATGCTTTTTCAGGCACAGCGCCCAAAATTTGTGTTTTGGGATGCCTTGCGTGATCTCGGTCTAAAATCATGCAAGAGCAAGGTGTCCCAAATGGCTGCCAAGCTCTCGTGGGGGGAAATGGAGTGTCGCGCTTTTTCCAGGGCAGTTGATGGGTATGGAATAGGTCCTGTGTCATTCTTTAAAGTGGTAAGTGGGTTTTTTACCAACACAATTCGGGCGCACGTTTGTATAAAAGTAAGTCCTATCAAATTCAGGTCAGTAAGCTTAGGATTGCAGCCTTACCTGGGAATAACTTTCATTGAAATCAGTGGGACTTGCTTTTTAGGAAAAATATATAGGTATGCACTACGTTTTAACCATGTGCTTTTCACACTGCAAACTCCTAGTCACATAAATATCCCACAACAGCTGCAATTCTTTGGGAATAGATGCTTGAACACTCACACACACATGCAAATCTATAGCATCTCCGTTCTTATTGTTATAAAAAGACTGTGCATAAATAATGAAATGAAATATAGAGAATATGCTGAGAAGAGGATGCACCTTCAGCAAAGAGAACTTTTGTGTATCAGAATGCTCAAAGAAAAATGATAGAGAGATGCTCCATGGTTGTTCAAAGAAAAATGATAAACCATAGAGTGCTGTTGCCATACTGGAACAAAGGAGAAGGTTCTATAGAAGACTGATGATGCGGATGGATGACCTATTCTACCTAATGACAGGATATGTCTGTGATGCCTGTTTGAAATGGATACTTTGGTATAAAGAGGGACACAGGGAGACAGAATTAAAGAGGGACAGGGGGAGACAAAATTATTTCATAACCTTTAAAGCAGGCTTTTATACTTTATATATCTCCCAAGAGGCCCATGACTTTCAGTCAAACTTGGAGAATGCTTCCATCTATACCACACAACTTTTTTCAGAGCTTTTTGATTAATTTTTCCCAAGTGAAAGAGGAGAGTCTTTGGTGCTTAAATATCTTTAGGACTGAATGTGAAAAACCTTTAAATTATAGCTGAGTGATCACATTTTCATATGAGGATATTAACATTTCTATCTCACTAAAGTGCAGGCTAAAAAATATTGGTTCAGGATTTAAGT
The DNA here is from genome assembly GCF_951804945.1 of Podarcis cretensis. Taxonomy (NCBI): domain Eukaryota; kingdom Metazoa; phylum Chordata; class Lepidosauria; order Squamata; family Lacertidae; genus Podarcis; species Podarcis cretensis. The sequence goes on along the minus strand of NC_137170.1, from coordinate 67,637,154 downwards.
TTTTCTTGTGTTTAATCCCCCATCTATGGAAATTAACCCATAATAAAACAGAAATTTAAGAAGTAAAACATATAAACTTGGATAGTAGCAAGTTGAAGGTAATAGCAAGGGAGAAAAGGCCACTCTTAGCATTTAAAACCAAGTATCACATCATCTTTCAGACTTCGTTGACGTTTAAGAGTAAAAGTCAGCATTCTTTGGATAACTTAACAAAGAGGTTCAAAACAAAAAAAAAATACATATAATGGAATTAAGAAGACAGTTAGAATTCAGGGCTATCTAATGAAGCTAAATGTTGAAAGATTCTGGACACATAAAAGAGTGTACATCTTCACACAGCATACAGATAAACTTTGGAACTGACTTCCACAAGAGGCAGTGATAGCCACCAATTTGGATGGCTTTAAAAGAGGATTAGACAAATTCATGGAGGGTGAGGCTATCAATGCTTGCTAGCTATGATGGCTATGTTCTGCCTCCACAGTTGGAGCAGTAAAGCTTCTAAATGCTAGATGCTGGAAGCCACAGGAAAGGAGAGTGCTCTTGCGCTCAGGTCCTGCTTGCTGGTTTCCTAAGAACAAGATTCTGGACTGGATGGGCCATTGCCCTGATCCAGGAGGCTCGTCTTTGATGTGAGTATTGTCAAGGACTCATCTAATTTTGAAAGTGGAGGAAAGAACTGTAGTAAGTGAATGCAACAGTACTGTGGAGTCTGAAGGAGGGCTGACCTGCCTTCCAGGAGCCGCAGGGGCAGAAGAAAATAGAAATTTTACTTACCACAAATTTCTGTTCTCTTGATCTCTTGTAAGGCAGTCCTGCAGTCCTAAAGTGTCTGTCCCTGGAGCATGTAGGTGGGGATGCTTTTCCACCCTATCCTCTCAGACCAGAGTGGAAGGCCACACAATTCCTCAAGTGCCATCTGTTAAACAAACAACAAAAAACCCCACCTAGCCACTGAACATAACTGTGCTCACAGACACCAGCTATAATATCATTCCTCAAAAAATGGACCATTTTTCAGAACAAAAATTGCACAGTAAGGGAAATTTCTATCTTTTTTTAATCAAGGTTCTCAGAGGACATGACCATAAACCTTGGAGGACATGTCCCTAAACAGAGCAATAAAGCAAGGGAGGCCTACTAAAGGACCAGCAGCCAATTAAAACAAGACTTTGTGCAAGATCTTCCTGGTGAAGTGCTATATCTGCCAAAGCATCAGCATCTATCTTCTAATGTTTAGTGAACATATGCATTTGAAAAGTGGTTTCATAAGAGCTAGTAGAATCCAACTTAGGTCCTAAGGATCTTCAGCTCACTGGGCAGGGCCAGTCTGGATAAGCAGAGCAGCCCCTCTCCACAGAGAAGCTATGAAGATTGAATCTGCCTACATGCTCCTTTGGGAGGCTGCCTTCTATGGTTAAGGACTGCCCTACAGTGTGGGGATGTTTAGGGAGGCAGGAGAGGATATATTATTTTATTACATCCTTCCTAACTTGTGTCAGCAAGTTCTATAACTTAGCAGAGTCTTAAACAATCCCCCTTTTAAATTACACAGCGGTTAGCTAGTTGCAGGCTCGTCTCAGCCTCTCTATTTAGGATTCCTGGTAAGATGCCTTTTTATATCCCTCCTAAAAGAATAGACATGACCATCTGATTAAAGTTAACATAAAACTAGTTTACTATCATCCAGTTCACAATAAGATCCCTGAAGGCAGACTTAATTTACAGAACAACGTATAACTATGTGAACTATCCCATAAGGAAAATAGTCTCAAGTGACTGTGACTCAGCAGGTAGGTAGCCATGTTGGTCTGCCGTAGTCGCAACAAAATAAAAAAATTCCTTCCAGTAGCACCTTAGAGACCAACTAAGTTTGTTATTGGTATGAGCTTTCGTGTGCATGCATACCAATAACAAACTTAGTTGGTCTCTAAGGTGCTACTGGAAGGAATTTTTTTATTTTGTTGCGACTCAGCAGTCACTTCTCCTAACTCTTAGGAACACAAAAATGGAGAACAAGAAGAGCAGAACATGGAGGCCGTGTGCTTCTCTGTCCTGGAAGAAGCCACGCCCTCTTTAAGTCACATGCAAAGGAAGTCTTCCCAGCTCAGGAGGAACCAGCAAGTTTTCTCCTGAGTGATACAAAGCATTCCCCAGCATGTGCATTGTATGAATGTTGTATTTGACTGCAATACATTTTTACATCCCACATACAGGAGACCCAGAGAAGGTTAGGTTCTAGATTTCATTTTTGTTTCTACCCTAGCATTCGTGGCAAGGGTATGATGCCAAATCCTTCATTTTCATCCTGGGTAGTAGGATCAGGGCTAGCCCATGAATGAGGCAAGGTGAAGTGACCACATCAGGGAGCAGGATCCACAGGAGCAGCAGATCCATATGTTCTTCACTCACCGCTTCTTCCCTGGTGGGAAGGAGACGCCATTTTGTGGGTCAGCTCAGGTGCCAAAGTGTCTTGGGCTAGCCCTGAGTAGGATCACATCTGAGCTGAACAAATCTTTGATATGAAATATATAGCTAGCTAGCCACAGTCAGAAATAGAATGCTAAGCTTGGCTTGTTCCAACAAAATAATTATTCGATTCTTAGTTTGAATGTTCTCCAAATTTCTCAGGAGATTCCAGTAAAGCTGAAAATTGTTGATGCTTACAGGGAGGTTGTGAAGAACAGAAAATAATTGTGTGAAGGAAGAACTGTTCCAGTTGCCTTTCATTATTATGAACATCTCTTTTCCCAAGGTGCTCACAACGCATTCTGCTGTAATAATTTATCATCTTGCTTGTTCCTAACAAACTGTCGGCAGTGCTTAGATAATTAGGACTCAGAGTCCTGGCCCAGCTAAGCCATACTTAGGGAAAATATGTTCTATCAAAACACGTTCCCCGAGATGAAGCAGATTGGAGAGGAGACGCTTTGCCCAGCTGATTTATTCTGTGTGCTGCATATTGAGAATTTCAAGCAACTATCCCAACTTAATAATTTATTGTATTACTTCTACTGGCTCTTTTATTCAACCCAAGTTACGAGATACAGGAATATATTCTGAAGATATCATTCAGTTGAAGCAATTTTTTACCACATGCAGTGGAATAGCAAATCAATAAATCCCATACCCCCTACAAAGGAAAGGTTAATATCATTTTGTCCGGTATCCTGGCTTTACTATTTATCTTACCTCTTTAATCCCTTTATTGGGACGTTGCGTGAATTTAGCCTCTTCAAGTATGCCCAATTACTTAGGTTTTTTTAAAAAATAAAATGGAGCCAGAATTAATCAGGCTAAAGTGGGGGGGGGCTGTCTTAAAAACCCTAGTTCATACAGGAAATGAACAGAATAACTTATTGTTACAATTTGTGAGTAAATGATATTTTCACAGTGTCATTTTCTGACATTTAGAATCCATTTTAATTTTTTTAGAACAAGGTGGTCTAAATCTTTTGTTGATATACATGTGCTATATATCGTCTTAGCCACAGATCAAATGCTTTATTTGTAAATAATAGCCTGCCATTCAGAATGCGTTGATTCATACTTTAAAACTTAAATCACTTTATTGAACCCAATGGGATTAGTTAGATGTAATAAATTTTAGTCCTCTTAATTTCAATGGGGCCTAATTCCAACTAGCTTTCTGTGGATTGGGGTTAATGGATCGTATTTGAACTGCTAGGCTTTCTAAGAATGCATCATAGTGCTAAATAAATCTGAGTGATTGTGTATACATGGAGAAAGGCTGCTTAGAACTGGGCTGTGAACTTTTTTTCCCCCGTCAGCCATGATCATCAAAATTGAATCTAGTTCAGAGTGTGTAAATTTAAAGCCTGATTTACACTACACTCTCCCCATGTAGTCATGTACTCACAAATTTAACTATCCATCCACAAATAAATAAATGTATTCTTGGCCATGGATTCTGCTTATTCTTCTCAACATATATTGCAATATCTCTCTCTTGTACTTTTGCCTTTAAAATGTTTTTTTTAAAAAATAAGAGAAAGAGGGAAAGAGGTTTTCTTCCGCATACCCTGATATCAGAACTCTGAAAACCAGTAGAATCAAGCAGTAAGGCTTTTACTGGACTATAACAACCGGAGAGTACATATTTAAATGCTCTTTTGGGGGGCAAGGGTGCGGAGTCTTCCTGCATATAGAAAAACAACATGTCAGGAAAGACATAGGAATGTAAGAAGTAATTCAGAATTTTACCTCAGGTCCATCTAGCTCAATATTGGTGGAATCTACATACATATAAAAAAAACGCTGTGGAAATGTTTTTTTAAAAAAATTAAAAAATACATTGAATTTTGCATAGCTCAGTGCCGCCATCTAGTGTCCCATTTGTATATTGCACTTTACAACACATTTAAAACATTTTATTTACAGCTGTGTACATTGTCTCCATAGACTGACAGCGACTATCTAACCACTACAGTCTAACCACTACACCATACATGCAGAGATCCAATTTTGATACTTTTTTTTATCAACTGGCCCAGGGAATTCTTACCATGTTTATCTCATTTATTTTGGCCTAAACGACAAATACTGATAATACCAAAGATGGGAGATCCTGAAATTGTTCCTCACTAACCAGACCTTCTTCACTGGGCTAGATTTTCTGTCACAAAGGGACAGAATGCTCCTCTTAAAAAGGTAGTGAAACATTGAAAGCTGATATAAATGTTTCTGTAAAGATCTTGGGACCATTTCTCTCAAGATAGATGTCTTTATTTTTACACTGCAGCAGCAAACCTAAATCAATGTGTCTTGGTGACTTACACGTAAGTTCCCAAACAAAAACAGACCTACCACAGAGGAGGCCTTTTGTTTCAAGGCTCTTTCTTCAGCAGGGGCCCATTTCACTTCAGGCAGATGAGAGCGCTTTGTGCTTCATCAGCCATGCCTGTCCCAAAGTTGCTCACATACAGGGAGGTGGTCATTAATATTAACAGAGGCATTAAGGAAGACAGTAGAAGTTGGAGCCCTATTCAGGGAAGAATGACAAGAGAGTGGTGCCAGCAACATGAGTAGCATGGAGTATTTAATGTTTGCATTCAAGCTGTAGCATATGGAACTCAGTATGTAAGGGATGTGCAGGTGTGGAGAGTGTCCCAATTGAAAGCTGCTTGAAAGTTTGCTTTTCTTCCAGACCATTAGGGTGATCTCTGGTGACTTATCTGGAAAACCTAACAAAAGTTGCCCATATAGCCTCAGCTATATAGGTGCCAGTTTCAATGAGTCTGAATTTTAGGTCTTCTGCAGCAGCCGCAGCTGCTCTGTAGTTAAGAGGAGCTGGATTTTGGAACCAAAGTGTGGCTTTATGAATGCTCTACTTTGTCTGGAAACTGCGGGAAGGAAACACATTTCTTCTTGCAAAGATTCTTGGATTGAACTTTGAAACGTTTAAACACAGAGCCCTGTACTTGCAGCCCCACTTCATATTGATCCCTACGTGAGTGGATTTACCATCTTACTGTGGCAAAGTGCTGCACGTAATTAATTTGATTCACTTTGCACAAAACACTTTGGAACACCAGAAAAGCAGAAAATGTTTAACTAACTGACCAGGCACTTTGCTGTGAGCTTGGTGAAATGGAAAAAAAGCAGTCTGCCCTTCCCACTATCAATTTTCCTGACAGGCCATCTTCTCTTTGTGTTATCTCTCTCAACCTTTTATGAGGAAGGCCTCAGAAGATGAAGGGGGAAAAGAAGTGAGTAGCAGATGTGCTCAAGTTAAAGAGCCACTGTCATTGCAAGCTTGCCTAGGAGTAAAAACACTACACTGTGGGGGGGGGGGAGTCATTGTGAAGTGCTTGGGGGCTTGTCTTGTTATACATTGGGACTCAAGTAGATATTATTTCATCCAAGTTTTCTTGCACGGTAACTTATGTCCATTCTAGTGAAGAGAAAAATTTAACTGGTTTGAGACACTGTAACTTAAAACACTTTAAAGATTATAGCAACAAGGACACCCTTGTAAACTTACAGTAAGAACTACTAGAGTGTTTTGACAGGCCTCTGATCAAGTTATTGTTTATTGCCTTTCAACTCAGTTGCACAGATATAGGATGGGGGACACCTGGCTTGGCAGCAGTTCATGTGACAAGGATCTAGGGGTCTTAGTAGAGCACATACGTAACACACGTCAACAATGAGGTGAAGCAGCAAAAAACTAAACTAAACTAAACTAAATTAATGTAATTCTAGGCAAGGTGGAACATGTGCAGAGGGGGGGTGAGCAAGCTTATAAGGGGATCTGGAAACCAAGCCTTATGAGGAATGGTTGAGGGAGTTGGGTATGTTTAGCCTGGAGAAGCAAAGACTGAGAGGTGATATGATAACCATCTTCAAACATCTATAGGGCTGTTACATGGAAGATGGAAAAAGCCTTCTTTTCTGCTGCTCCAGAGGGTAGGACCCAAACCAATGTCTTCAAGTTACAAGAAAGGAGATTCTAACTAAACATCAGGAAGGACTTTGTGCTGGTAAGAGCTGTTTGATAGTGGAACGGACTCCCTCAGAAGGTGGTGGACTCTTCTTCCTTTGAGGTTTTTAAGCGGAGGTTGGATGGCAATCTGTCATTTATGAGCTAGTTGAGATTCCTGCATAGCAGAGGGTTGGACTAGATAACCCTCAGGGTCCCTTCCAACTCTACAATTCTAAGATTCTATAAACTTTAAACAGTATGTCCCCGACTTGTTACATGTTTATGAATAAATTATCATCACCATCATGGTTAGCCAGGCTTTTGGTAACCTCATCACTTGGAGTTCTATGCCTCTGGAAGTAATTATTATGTGCAACAATATAACTCTGCCAGCACAATTAATTTCCCAAACATGTGCACTGCCTAAGAGGTGAGTTTTAAATATGATATATTTAAATTAGACAGAAATGCAAAATCCATGTCACACAGGTGACAAAAAAATCTGATCGAGGTTAAACTTCCTAGCATTCAGGCTGAGATGAAAAAATAGACTTTTCTGAGGTAGTAAAATTTATCAAAATAGAACAATGTGAAAATATTGTGAAAATATTGGAAAAGAGGGAACAAGCAAAGTCTCTGTTTATGGAAAGCAAGTCTGGATTAGATGGATCTTTTGGGCAGCACCCACTTCGACAGGTGTTGTGAAGGCATAAGAGACCCTCCAGGTTGATCCTATTACAGGATCTCACTTTCAGAAGGCTTGTGCTTTAGCTATCTTGAGCTAACAGGAGACCTGAACAATTTACGGTCAGCTCTGTGACTTTGATCAAATCACACAAATTTTTTTTCTGCTTCTGTTTTCCCATTGGTAAGAGAAACTTTTAAAAAAGCACTCAACAGCCTTTTTATAAAGCACTATTAAGGTTGATGACTGACTGATTGATTGATTGATTGATCGACTGATTATTTTAATTTCCATAACACTTATCTAAGCAGTGTTCAAAAAACTGAAGCAACTCCTCCAGTGTGGTGTAATGGTTAAGAGCGGTGGACTCGTAATCTGGTGAACTCTGTTCGCTTCCCCGCTCCTCCACATGCAGCTGCTGGGTGACCTTGGGCTAGTCACACTTGTTGAAGTCTCTCAGCCTCACTCACCTCACAGAGTGTTTATTGTGGGGGAGGAAGGGAAAGGAGATTATTAGTCACTTTGAGACTCCTTAAGGGGAGTGAAAGGCGGGATATCAAGTCCAAACTACTACTACTACTACTACTACTACTCCTCCTCCTCCTCCTCCTCCTCCTCCTCCTCCTCCTCTTCTCACATGATTTAAAAACTCTCTGTGTGCTTTGACTTTGTCATAACAAAGATAAGCATGCCAGGCATACTGTAGATCAAACCCCTCCAAATCTAGTAGACTAATACTTTTTAGCTCCATCCAATCTTTCAGCCTCATAATAGAGTTTAAGACTGGGAAGAGCAAATCCACCTCTATCCCTTTCATCATTTAAGATTTTAAATTTAATACGTGGCTTCTTTCCCTGCCATATAAATTTCATCACATCTTTTTTTCCATTGCAACTGAAAGTTACAACAAGGTACCTCCACAAAGGCGCCCTTGCTGACCCATTTTCCTGGCAAGGCCACTCACAGCACTCATGTTTATTTAATTTCTTTATGACATTAATATGCTGCCCCATAACATGAATCCTAACCCAACTTACCTGGAAGTGCACCCCACTGTATTCCTTTTGAGTAACTATTAAGAAGAAGAAGAAGAAGAAGAAGAAGAAGAAGAAGATTTATAAACTGCTTTACAAACAAAGCTACCAAAACAGGGAACAATAAGATAAAATACAAAAGATTACAAAACCAATAAACAAAAAGCAATGGAACCTTTTCTCCAACTGAATGGTTGATATTAATATTATGGGTCACACTGATGCTGCTTTGCATGTTCTTATTGCCAGCATGTGCCAACTGGTTTCATTTTATTAAAAAAAATTAAAATCAGATTTTCTCATTTTACAGAACATATCAAATAATATTTTTATACATTTAAATATACTGTCACCCTCCCTCCTCCCCTTTCTGCGGTTACATAAGTTGTATCTTTCTTTTTCTGAATTTCCAACATTAAAACCTAAATGTAATTAATCTATTGCACTCACATTTTTAATATCACCCTCTACACGTGTTTTTATCAATCTTGTTGATTTCAACTCTGCCATAATATAATTGTGATAATGTTGTGGGAAAGTTGTGCTCAGTCCAGATTGGGTGATTTCCCACACATAATGCAAAACGGTCTTCTTGTACTGGCTTAAATTGTTAAATTGATTAAAATTGTTCCATCGACACATTGAAATGGAACACACAAAATGCTTGTCATGCAGTTGGCAGCTGCCACATGTAGTGATTTAAAGTGGTCTCCGTGTGGTGGCAACAATGTGCAAACAAGGCCTCAGATCACTTGTTAACTTCCGATTGCTCCCAAAGAAAACCACAATGGAAAGCAGAGGGGATTGAGCCTGATTCAGTCCTATATTACACAGGATGTAGGCACTCAAAATCATGATACATAATTTCAAGTAAGCTGACCCATTATTGGGAAGGTGTCGTGCGGAAGGAAACAAATCTGAGATGGGGGTTGCAAGCTTAAGAGCTGCAGTTATATCTAAAATGTATTGAGGTGAGATATACAGTTTTCCCACCCAATTGTCGTCAAAATAAATCTGCTCCAGGATGACAGCTCCTCAGAAGGAGATAGGCATCAACAACAGTGATGGAATATGTCTTATTTAATGATCTAACTCCAAATACAGCACAGGGATCCTGAATAGGCTGTCATGGGAAGAATTGGACACACAACAGTTTAGGTAGGCTGGAAGAATTGCTCTAATTGGTAATTCTGGAAGCAAAGTTGCTACATTTGAAAGCACTTCACATAAGACTGGTGTGTTTCCCCTACCCATCAAATTGATTATTTCACATGTCCTTCTTAGAATGGTATACCTGTCTAGTCTCACGTTGGCCTCATTACCATAGTATACAAACACTTCAGAAACGCTGATGAATTTATCTCCTTGGAGCCCTGTCAGAAAAATGAGATACTTTTGTCTGTATTTCATTAATGAGAAGCCAAAAACCAAAATATTTAAGAATGTGTCCTTGAACCTGATAATGTCCCCAGCTTGACTGGATGGAGGATAAAGAGGGCCGTGTGTGTAGAAATTGGCCTAGTTCATTAAGCTAAAATTTTAGATTTCTGACTCTGGGTCCACCCACCACAGTCATGTATCCCCCGGAAGTTTTTCCCAAAAGGGGATGTGGCCCTGGGGCTGAACAATGCCCCCCGGGCATACAACAAGGGCTGAGAAAAATGCTCTTAGGAGAGGCAGGTATATACTTTTGGCAGGGCATTCCTGCCCAATTTCTGTCCCTGTCAACCATGTTTGGCCAGCAGGAGCCTGTTTAGAGGAAACCATGATGCCCAAAAGTTGTGGAGCTTTTTTTCAATTGACTTGCCTTTTGGGAATTGCCCCCCCCCACGTCAATTCTGCCTTTGAAATCCCAGAAATGTATGGGGGGTGTGTGGCAGGGATTACAAATTATTCTGTGGTGCTATTGCTCCACAAAACTGTGGCTGTTTGATCTGCCAGTAGAGGTCTCTGCACTTAGAGTTCTCTCAGCGGTTCTTATTTTACCAGTAAGTAATCATGATGAACTTTTTACTTGTGTGTACTTCCTCACATATCCATGTTGCAGCTTATGGTGGTGCTGCAAAAAGATGGCAAATGCAGGCTGAATGCTGGAATTTGTAAGCTACAAACTGGGTGCATTGCAGACAGACAACTAGTTCACTTTAGATTCACATTGTGTGAATTGTCTCTTGAATTAAGTAAGCTGGAGCAGTAAATAAATATTCAGCATATTAATTTTAGCAAGCTCTTTCCAAACAGTTCAGAAATAGGCAGAATTACGGTATATGGAAAAATATGGAAAAAATGTCCTGTGTTACTGCTGTTACACAGATTTTGTGTGACTTCCCACTCTCCTGAAAAGCAAGCCAGTAAAACAAAAATAGGTATAACTTGTAGAGCCTGCATAGCAAGAAATCAGATATAAAAAAACCCCAGCATATTTACTAACATTGAAGGCTTAAATCTGTCTCAATAGGAAAATCAACACTGGTGCATTGAAAATAAATAAATGAATAAAACTTTGAATACCATTATTAAACCTTAAATACCTTGGAAGATTTACTTTAAAAGAAAATGATAATTACTTGATAGTAGAACACATACTTTTCCCTTAACACACACTGTTTTGTCAGCATTGTAGTATGAGTGCCACTTTAGTCTAGAAAATTTGCTAAATTAAATTCAAGGCAGAAAAGCTCTAAGGTGAATTAAAATATAACACAAATATTGACAGCTGTCCCCTGGTATGTATTATTCACACCAAGTAAGCAGGATCATTAAATGCTTCAGTTTGCTGCAATTTTCAACCATTTAAGTTGATGAGGAAAATATCAGAAAAGAAAATTCTTACAGGTTTTAGGTAAATAAGTTTGTAAAAGCTATTCCAAATTGCTAAAATATTACATGTGCGCAGACGATAGACCTCTGGTTTCCAAAATTAAACACCAAAATTCTCTTCCTCCTTTAGTTTGTTGGAAGATATGGGCTTTTAAAAAACATGCCCAGTGAACAGTGAAGGATGTTCCATGAGGGCAAATGAGTCCATTAGTCTTGATGTTGCCCCTTGTAGAACATAGCAGGAAGGAGGATGGGGACAGAATTAGATTCAGTTGGCATTGCCTTTCATTGTCTCTGGCTCCAACTTCCTGTTGCCATCCATGTTTTCTGGCCTACAAGTCCCAGCAGGCATGAACCACCACTGTCAGTGAGGACTAACAAAATTAAAGTATGCTTTTAATTCAGAAATAAAGCTCCAGAACCAAAGGACACCCTTGAAAGCAACCTTGGTAGAGTGGGAAATATATTTACATGTGAATTTTTGAGTTTATTTTTATGTGCTTGCTTTATTCTGCCATGACATTTAGGCATATATTTGCATGGTAGCTTACACTGCTCAGCTCTAGGCTGTCATCCTGTCATTATCTGATGCTTTATACTGATGCCATTTTTCTATGCTTTGGTAGAAAACAAACTTTGCTGTGTGTTTTAAGTTGATGGAGCTACGCACTGCAAGAGTAAAGTAGAGAGGAGAGAGCAACAATATCCCAAAGTTTTAACAGTAAGAGATGCCATCTGGAGTCCCTAACAAGCTCCCCTTCTCAAGGAGGTAAATTAGAGACCATCCTGTGATAGGCCTCATTAGCTCTGAAGTTTAGCTCATTAGCGTTGACAGTAAAACTCATTGCTCTTAGAACTCAGAAGCACATCTGGGAGGAGGGTAGAAGACACACACACACACCCAATACATGAGAAAATGCAATGAGAAAGATATGGGTGCATAAGTCATTTGTAACTTCGTTACACTGCATTCTTAACTTTCACCCACCACCCCATATCATCTCCATCATCAAGGCATGGAAACATGTAAGTACTGTTTGTTCGCGTATTGCTGATTTTTTAGAATAAAGGCCACAAGATGGCAACTGTTTCCCGCAACATCTGCTATATGGGTAAGTAACTGGTGCTTAACTGGGTAACACAAATGAGTAGAAAAGGAAGAAAAAATCTGATTGTACAGGGCAGTTTTGTGTTGGAGAATGAAAACGACATTAGACTTGGAATGCTTTATACTCCTGTACTGAAACTGACTCTCATACTTTCCAGACTTTCATACTTTTGTGCGGGTCTCTCATTCAGTCAGGTAGATAATAATAATAATAATAATAATAATAATAATAATAATAATAATAAATTTTATTTATATCCCGCCCTCCCCAGCCGAAGCCGGGCTCAGGGCGGCTAACAATAATCAAATAATCAAACAATCAAATAATCACACATTCTAAAAATATTTCATTATAAAAATTAATTAAAATCGAATTAATGGCAACCGATTAAGCAAAATTCTGTGCAGGTTGCCCTTTGCACAATAAAAGTGCTCCTTCATAACCCTTTGCAAAGAATGCAGGTAATAGCAATGGCTAAACAGTACCCTTGCACAACAAAACTGCTTTTTAAAACAAGGACTTTTGCAGTCAAAAAAAAGTGATGGGAAACTACAGTCAAAAGTGCAGGATAGCAACCACTTGATGGCAACACTGCGCAACTTGTGTGCAAATGTTGTAGTAACAAATTGGGTTGATTGCTCATTGAGCACTTTGGCCCCATCTGCAATACAGTGGTACCTCGAGTTACAAACGCCTCAGGTTACAAACGCTTCAGGTTACAAACTCCACTAACCTGGAAGAGTTACCTCGAGTTGAAAACTTTGCCCCAGGATGAGAACAGAAATCGTGTGCCGGCGGTGCAGCGGCAGCAAGAGGCCCCATTAGCGAAAGCACACCTCTTTCTTAACAATTTCAGGTTAAGAACGGACCTCTGGAACGAATTAAGTTCTGAACTAGAGGTACCATGTATACGTTTAAAGTGGTGTCATAACACTTTACAGAGTCATGGCTTCACCTAAAGAATCCTGGGAGCTATAGTTTGTCAAGGGTGCCAAGAGTTTTTAGGAGACCCCTATTCCCTTCACAGAGCTACAATTCCCAGAGTTCCCTGGGAAGAGGGATTGATTGTTAAAACACCTGAATGATCAGAACTATTTAGGACATACCTGTCCAAATTGTGGCTCGCCCATCATTTCTGGTAGCCTACCAGGATCTTGATAAGTCTCCCGCTGATGCTGCTGGCTTGAGGTTGCAAAGATGTGGTAGGGGTACTACCAGGCCACAATAAATAAATATGGTCAAGCACTTGGGAGAAACACTGTTGAGTTACATGTCATACAAGCCTGATTTAGGAGGACTTGGTTAACTTACTTAGAACTTTTATCCCCCTATCTTCTTCCACACTCTGTCATATTAAACATTTACACTGTAATTGTAAGAAACTTCCTCTTGTTACAGAATCTGCAGCATTAGATTGTAGTTTGGAGAAATTAATATATGTGCTTTATAACACTAGACATTTCCCCTACAATTAAAGTATAAAACTTTCATAGGGTAGGAACCTGGAAAAGATTATCTAAATGTAAGTTAAAAAATAGTCCTGAAAAGATCAGAGGGTTCATCAGCATATTTAGGACTCTGTGGGGGCTTTCAAATCACAGCTTAACTTTTATGGGAAGAGCTGTGTTGCTGCGAAGTAGAGAGAAGCCTGTAAAATAAAATGACTGTGACATTTTTCTTCATGAGCAGTTGTAGGAATTGACCTAGTTCGTTCTTTGAGAATATTTAGGGTTGCATTCAATGCTAGTTCTATGCAGAATAGACGCAGTGAAAGTAAGAGATTACTAACTCTGCTGCTTTCAGTGGGTTTCATCTGTGTTGACCTTAGTTGGAAACAAACTTATTCAGTTACTTCATTACATGTTCTGGAGCAGGTCTAACCAGTGCCCCCCAAAATAAATAGATAACATATGTATTACCTATTATTTATTGGCTAGTTTTGTATCCCACTTTTCCATTAAATGTCCCTCAAGGCACAAAAGAAGGAAAATTCAAAGGAAAAATAAAAAACAGATAGATAAAACAGCAAAAAAGCCAATTTTAAAAGCCACATTGCAGGTGTATGGTGGCCATGGAGGGAGTCTCTTGCATCCCACTCATAAACTTCCTAGGTTAGCCATCTCTTTCCTGTTATGGAGGAATAGGTGCTGAGATGGAAAGGCTGAGACAGGGACTGCTGATACTGTTCCCCAGCATCTGCCACCTGAGGTGGTTATCTCACCCTCTTAATAGTAGGACTCACCTAATTGGGCTGAGACACTGGGATTGTTCAATGCCACCTGGGAATTTGATGGCTGAGCGGGGACTTGAACTCAAATCTCCCCAGTCCTAGTCCAGCACTTTCAGACCCTCCAAGTGTCCCTATTTTCCAGGGACGTCCCTGATTTAGAGAAGCTGTCCCGGTTTCTGATTTGTCCTGCTTTCTGAATGTCCTGCTTTCCTTAGGATGTCCCTATTTTCATTGTAGAAATGTTGGAGGGTATGGAGTTATCCAACCCCTAAACCATCTGAAGGCAATCCTACATAGGGAAGTTTTTTTTAATGTTTGCCCAGAGTGGCTGGGCAACCGAGTAAGATGTGTGGAGTATAAATAGTAAAATTATCATTATGGAATGGGACTTCCCTATTTTCATCAGAGAAATGTTGGAGGGTATGCACTCTACCCACTGCATCCATCATACAGATAGGGATGACAGGCCTAAAATTGGCATAGGGCTTGTAGAGGGGAGAATCAAAGAACGGCAGAAACTTCTATCTCAACCTTCTAGTCCCTGTTGACAGTGGAAAGTCTCTGAGTCTGAAGTCTTAGAACCGTGCATATAGCTTTCCATTTTGCTTCTTCCTTTCAAATTCCCTGATGGCTATGCCCAAGTGGGTATGGGGGCACAAGGAGCAAAACAAATACATACTGGGAGGATTGTCGGGTGGGTAGGTAGCTGCACACTACACAAGCACATTTATCAAAACAGAGTCAGTATGCTGGGCATGGGTATTTTTGCAATGTACAATGATCCTCCTGATCCATGGTCCACATCGGTTGACTGTTCTGCCCAACAGGGAAGGCAATAAATTCATTCCAAAATGGGAGGATAAAGATCAAATGGGCAGCTCAATAGCATTGTTCATTTGTTTCCCATTCGGAAATTTCAGATCTACTCCCCTTCTGGTAAAGCCACTGCTGTGTTTTTCAGGCCATACACACGGCACACAAAAGGCTGTGATTTTTATGGCAAGCCTTTAAAAAGCTCGTTAGTTTCTGTACATTTGGAGAGAGTCACTTTGCTAGTGGCTTGCTGGGCTGGTGGTGACACAGGACCCAGTCCATGCCTTGCAGAAGCGTTTTGTCGCTGAAAGTCTTGTCGATTGAATAAAATAATACTTATTCATTTCAATAAGATGGGAGTTTTATTAGGTTTTTCCGTTATGAGTGATAATATTAAATACTTTATTGCCAGAATTACAATTGCATGCTGCAGCATGACTTGCCGAAATGCTACTTACATTATTAATTAGGGTCGTTAATTTTGTTATTAAATGAGGGCAGAGAAAGAGGGCTTCTCAGCCAAGCGACAATCTGGGGACGCTCGAGCATCGCTACAGTGCTTTGCTTCAAAGGAGCGGAATTCAGGAAGGCTCCTCTGTATGAAAGCCATACAGTGGGACATCTTTGGAAATCCCGAGCCCTGTTCAGGAGTTTGCTCCTCTTTGTAGGTTTCCAGAGGGTGACCACCTGCAGTGGATGGTAGGGAACCTGCTCTGCTTGCATAAGATAAACAATGCACACATTTGGAAAATCAGGCAACTGCTTAAGGAACAGAAAACAGAGAACAGGAATAAATGGAAAGTTCTCACAGAGAAAGGGATGGAGGAAGTGGGCTTTCCCCAAGGATCTGTTATTGAGACTGGGACTGGCAGTGAGGTAACCAGGTTTGCAGTAAAGCTGGCTTAAAAATAAAAACACTTTTGACTAATTATATATATTTTTTTCAGGTCTGGTTCTGTGTTCCCTTTGTTCTCTTAGAATTTGTTAAATGTATTGAATATAATTTACTTATTAATCTGAACATAGATTTGGGGAGGGAGTATGTTCATTGTATTCTGATTTTATAAATGTTTGTTAGCTGCTTTAAGTCTCTCTGGAGAAATAGGCAGGGTGGAAATATTTTAAAAATAAAAGTAATATAATGCTGTTCTTCCTCTTAAAGCAAACAAACTGCTTGTTGTTGTTACAGCAAACTGCTTATGGGTTCATCAGAAATCCCATGAAGTTTCTTTGAGAGATAGTGGACATTTTCAGACGAGATCTGCCTATGATCCAGAACTGTGTGTTGCCCATCCCACACACACTCACTCCCCCAAAACCTAACTTGCATATGCACTGCCTGTGATGAGAGGCAAATGTGCTTTAACACGGAGTCAAAAGAAGACTCTCCAGGAAGAATTCCAGTCAGAGAGAGGGAAATAGTCAGATGACAGACACATGCAAGCTTGTTTATCTAGAGTGACCCCTATGGTTCACCACCTGAGGTGGAGTTCTTAAAATACCAAAATCCAAACAGTGCCATAATCACAAGGTTGGAGCAAAGCAGCTTGAAATGATTGGAAAATTGTTCTTTAACATCTTATGCACCGGAAATTGTATATTGTAGGCAAAAGGTGTTATTTTTCTAACCAGAATTGCCATGTACAAGTAAACAAGTTTTCTTCACAGACCTGAAGCCTGCCTTAAAGGTAAAGGTAAAGGTACCCCTGCCCGTACGGGCCAGTCTTGACAGACTCTGGGGTTGTGCGCCCATCTCACTTAAGAGGCCAGGGGCCAGCGCTGTCCGGAGACACTTCCGGGTCACGTGGCCAGCGTGACATCGCTGCTCTGGCGAGCCAGAGCCGCACACGGAAACGCCGTTTACCTTCCCGCTGGTAAGCGGTCCCTATTTATCTACTTGCACCCGGAGGTGCTTTTGAACTGCTAGGTTGGCAGGCGCTGGGACCGAGCAGCAGGAGCGCACCCCGCCGCAGGGATTCGAACCGCCGACCTTTCGATCGGCAAGTCCTAGGCGCTGAGGCTTTAACCCACAGCGCCACCTGCGTCCAGAAGCCTGCCTTACCCTAGAGTTAATTGGTAGGCCTTCTCTTGCTACCAATGTTGTCCTGTTGTTCTTGTTTTTTAAAAAAGCAAAAACAAAAACCAGTTCTCTATTCAGCACACCTTTTCATAGCCTTGTGCAAGGTACACAAATATCTGGCCCAGGTAAGATCTTGCCCCCTCCACAAACTCTCTCTCTCTCTCTCTCTCTTTGTAGCACTGAAAGGAAATGTGTTGGGCCGGATGTCTTCAGGAGCTGCCATCTTCTTTCCCCAAAATGTTTCTTGCCTCCAACAAAGCATTGATAATACTAGGGGCAGGGCCCAAAGAAATTGGGAGACTGCAGTTGGTGGCCACTGCAGTCCTCCAGGCCACTGCTTCTCTTCATAGTACTGGTTTTAAAATTAAAAATAAAGATTAAAAAAAAAATCCTGGTATGAGCCCAAGTGGGCAATGTGGGTTGTATGGGTAACAGCACTGATTGACAATGCTGGATGATGGCACTGGTCTGGCTGGGAGCTACTACTTGCAGAGGGTTACCCTTACCAGTATCACATATTTTATTTAATGAATTGTAAAGTCTACTCATCAACTCTGTTATGGGGCAATGGACCAAGCGGAAAATAAGATACCATATTATTATTTTAAAAAATTGACAAAGATTATAAAATGCAGCATTGGAATAAAAAAACCTGCCCTTTTTTAGTGGTTCCATTTGTAGAATACTACACAACTCAGAACTACCAGAGTTCAACTGTTGTTTTTAAAAGACAAGTTGCTTAAAAGACGTGAATGAACAGAAAGGTCACCTGGAACTGAAAAGACCCAAAAAAAGGGAACCAGGTGGCCCTCTCTGGAGATGCTATTCCATAGCTGGGGTGCCACCACAAAGAAGGTCTTCTCCCCTAGTGGCTATCAGTATCATTTCACTTGGGGGAAGTCCATGGAGTAGAATCTCTAAAGAGCTAAAGGTTTCAGTACCTAACCTGGATGCAGGAAAGGATTGGGACCCAGTGGAGCTGATGAAGCACACCCAGTAGAGCTGATAAAGCACACCCAATTCCAAACTGTAATCTTATAGCTCTATTTTGAATCCACTGAAACTTTTGGACTTTTTATTTTTTTAAAAGAGGAAGAAGAAGCAGCACCACATACAATGAATTCCAGTTGTCTAAACTGAAAGAGAGCAGAGCATGGGTAACTATTTCCAAAGTATCCCCACCCAGGTATGTTCATGATTGGTATAACACGGGTAGCTGATAAAGGGCACGTTTGAGTCACAGAAGTTACTTGAGCTTCCAATGATGATGCTGGATTAATAAGTTCCTCGAGACAATGGACCTGATCATTTTGAGAGGGTGTAATCACTCCAAGAACGGACAGAACACCACTGGCCTGGGTGGATGAGCTACACAACCTCAGCACCTTCACCTTTCCTGGACTGGCACTTGGTTTATTCATCCCCTTCCAACAGTCTCCTGCTTCACAAAGTGACCCCGTTAGAAACCCCAAAGGCTGAGCGCAGTTCACTAGATGTGTGTTGTGTCATCACTGGATTCCTTATTGTACATTGAGTAGCATGATATATTACCATGAATAATTGAATCTCATTAAAAATTAAAGCTCAGTTATAATTATTTGAGAAGTGAACAGAACCCGTTTTGTAGTGTGTTGTCATAATTCTTGAAATATCCCTTATCTATTATCTTGCATAATTCAAAGTTTTTTATAACACATGCCCTCAGACTTCAGAGATTACAGACCTTGAATGACCCAAGATTGATAAGACTTACTCATAAAATAACACCAGGAGACCAGTCCAGGGTTATACATGCACTGTAGCATTAAATTTGTATCATCTATGAAACACAAGAGAGCAACATCACTTTTTGCTCTGACTCCTGAATCACCCACCAGCATTATTCAGAAGTAAGCCCCAATCAGTGATATCTAATGTTAGTCATGCTCAAAGTAGGCCCATTGAAACCAACTACCTTAAGTAATTTAGTAAGTACAGTGGTACCTCGGGTTAAGTACTTAATTCGTTCTGGAGGTCTGTTCTTAACCTGAAACTATTCTTAGCCTGAAGCACCACTTTAGCTAATGGGGCCTCCTGCTGGAGCATGATTTCTGTTCTCATCCTGAAGCAAAGTTCTTAACCTGAAGCATTATTTCTGGGTTAGCGGAGTCTGTAACCTGAAGCGTATGTAACCTGAAGCGTATTTAACCCGAGGTACCACTGTAATTGAGTATCAATAGGACTTAAAGTAAAGGTAAAGGTACCCCTGCCCGTACGGGCCAGTCATGACCAACTTGGGGTTGCGCGCCCATCTCGCTTAAGAGGCCGGGGGCCAGTGCTGTCCAGAGACACTTCCGGGTCACGTGGCCAGCGTGACGAAGCTGCTCTGGCGAACCTGCACCAGCGCAGCACATGGAAACGCCGTTTACCTTCCCGCTATAAAGCAGTACCTATTTATCTACTTGCACTTAAGAGTGCTTTCGAACTGCTAGGTGGGCAGTAGCTGGGACCGAACGGCGGGAGCTCACCCCGCTGCGGGGATTCAAACCGCCAACCATGCAATCGGCAAGTCCTAGGCACTGAGGTTTTACCCACGGCGCCACCTGCATCCCTTCAATAGGACTTACTCTCTGGTAAATGTTGACATTCCTGCATTGCAGAGGGTTGGACTAGATGACGTTCGGGGTCCCTTCCAATCCTACAATTCTATGATTCCATGAAATGTGTATAGAATTGCTGCTGACACAATACATGTCAGCTCAGAAGCTGAGCTCCCAGGCAAGTGAGTACGGTAATTACAGCAGGTGTGGGAAACCTTTGCCCTTCCAGATTTTGCTGAACTACAACTAACATCTCCCCTAGTCATTGGCCATGCCTGCTTTATCTGGAGAACCAAAGATTCCCCATGCCTGCATTACAGCGTTGACTCCTATAAGTGAGATAAATTAAACAGGTTTGCAGAAGGAAGGCAGGTAGTGGTAACCTAAAAATGAAAAATATGGGTGACCTGTTTGCTAACTATGCATTTCAAAGACTGTCAAAAAATAAAGAGATAGATGAGCTGAATTACTTAGGAAGTAAACAGAAAGGCTACATCTTTTTATGTTTCACTTAAATCTACTTTGTAATCTGTCATTGTTAGGGCATTTATCTCAAAGCTTCTAACAGTTTATACCTGAACAGCTGACAAACAGGAAGAGGCAAGATTTCGCATTCTCAGATATGAACACTATCTCTGATACACTTTAGGACACTGTGTCTGATATATTAAATGCTGTGAAATGTGGATACACCACACAGTTCCTAACCTTATAACTCTTAAAACGCTTTAAGTTCACACACAGGTCAAAGCTAAAATAAATTTACAAGAACAAGAGCATTTGCCATATATACAGAAATAAGCCCCTATTTTGAATGGATTATGAAAACAGGGGGAAAGTTGGAGCAACCTCAGATAATTTACTAAGGACACTTTTCTGAAGTTACTTTGTAGTACTGGATCTCCTACATATTTTTACACCACCAAGTTAATATCAGAAGCTATGGGTCAAAGAGGGGAATCCTCTGAATAAATACTAAGCACAATTACATTGTTTTAATGCTGGACTAGCTAACAGAGTCTCTTAGAATATTTATTTGCCACTCTGGTGTGCATTTACATATCTGGAAGCTCACTATCTCAAGAGCTCAAGAAAGGTCACAGGATTTGTGCTCTCATTTTCCTGTTTACAAACTATTGTACTTCACTTTTGACCCAAAATGGAGCAAGAATGAAGAGAGTTAAGTTACATTGATCATCCCATTTCATAAGCTTGTGCATAGCCCTCTAAAAATCCAATAAACAAGCTATTTGAAGATTTGAACAAGCTAAGTTTGAAGATTTCATAATGAATTCTTTGACGTCACTTCATGCCCTCATGATCCTATATTGAAGATCTCTCCCTCTCTCTCTGGACACACACACACACACACACACACACATATATATATATATATAAACCTTGGAGCTGTTTTTTAGTTCAAAAGCAGGACAAACACACACACATACACACACACACATGCACATACATGTACATGTATATGTATGTCTGTCTTGCTTTTGAACTAAAAAAAGCAGGTAACACACAGCTTTAAAATCCAAAAATATGCAATGATGAATAAAACTGCCACAGTAAAATGATAGAGGAAAGTAGTGACTTATTACTTAAGCAACAAAATGGGGGAAAAACAGGAGACAAGGAGAGTAAATTCAATTGCTCCATGAAAAAACAGTTTTTGCTCGCTGCCTTAAAGCTACTACTAAATAGGCATGATAAAATAATTTTATATTTGTACAAATGGGACCAAAACATGGAATGTTGCATTATATTTTCAATAGAAACAGATGCATATTATATGATATATTTTAAAGCTTCCTTTTCTGAGCACATACATTCAGTTGGGCTTTCCCTTAAGAGGTTGTGAAAGCATTTTTAGATAACTTTTAACCATCCTCATCAAAACAGAGAGACACTTCTGAACTAGCTTGAGTAACAGGATTTAAAATATTCAAATAAATCCTTTTAATAAGTCAAGCAGAATCATAGGTAAATAGAAAGGTTAATATAAAAATGGAGTTGGTTTCATGCATGCAATTAACTTCCCTAAACAGTGGAGATTTGGGTCTGGTCTATAATTGAAAGGGACATTAGGGCACTAGAATGTTTTTAGGAGAAGTCAGGCTGCCACTGCCTTAAGAGCAGACTCCCTAAATTAAGTCATAATGCCTTCAAACAAAAATAGACCGAAAATTTCCTGACTTGCTCTGACCAACTGTGGTGGATCTGGATTAAGCTCTTTTGAGCAATCTGCACTCCCTTGCCCCCTATTAGCTTCTGCAAAGAAAAAAAAGGCTGAAAGCAGCCAAGACAAAGGAAACAAAGACATGCCTAGGACATCATCCAGAGTCTTGACTTGCTAAAAACATAACATGGTACCCAACATGCTCTGAACTTGAGTAACGTTTGTTCAGTCTTTGGGTGGGCTGCAGCAGAATCCAATGGGCCTTTCATCATCTGGAGAACTTCTGCTGGCCAATGGCTCACAGATAAAATGAGTCCTTGGAGTGGGGGCGTCATCAGCTCTACCTCAGAAACTTAAGACATGTTTGTGCTGAACCTAGGCTCCAGCACGTTTACCCCCACATGCTTATAAAGAAATCTTAAGTCTTTCAACTCCCCAGTAAATCAAAATGGGATGCATGTACAAAGGAGAAACAAAGCACTTCTTGGAGTTGCTTAGCCAATAGACTTGGACCTGAGATGGAAACCTTGGATCATATATCCTCACTCACCCACATAGTTTGCTGAATGACATTGAGAATATCAATATCAGGGCCTGCTCCAGAGGTAAGTGAGGCAAGGCAGATGCAGGGGCCCTGAGACTGATTGGAGTCCCACAGAAGAGGTCCATGGAAGCTTGATGGAACCTTCAAACAAATAGGTGAAATAAGAATAAATAAATAAATCTTCAAAAACGGAGTCTTTGCTTTTCCTTCTTACTGTATTAACTAAAGTGTTTCCTTCGTACTGTATTAACTAAAGTGTAACATAGTTTTGCTGAATGAACTATAACACATTCCT
Organism: Podarcis cretensis; assembly: GCF_951804945.1. Taxonomy (NCBI): domain Eukaryota; kingdom Metazoa; phylum Chordata; class Lepidosauria; order Squamata; family Lacertidae; genus Podarcis; species Podarcis cretensis. The sequence goes on along the minus strand of NC_137170.1, from coordinate 67,614,338 downwards.
CCAGCTACACCACTAAGAGCTGGAAAGAGACATTTTAATAAAGTTTTTAGCAATTGGCTTGATCTGTTTCAATGAGTAATCCAGAAGGGGACTTGGATTGCACTCTCTGTTTGAATGTATATTTACTCTTGCTTGCAGGACCTCTTGCCCAGACGTCCTTGAAATCCTAGTGCTTCTCCAGTTCCCACTGTCCCAGCAGAATCTACCTGATAATATATTGTAAGGAGAAAAAAAAAGAATAATCCCAGGTATGTTGTTCCAGACCTGCATTGATATGCATGAAGTTAAAGCAAAAGTTCCTTTTAAGATTAATGACAACATGAGAGCCACTGTACTGTAGTGGTTAGAATGTTGGACTAGGAGACCAAGATTCAAATCTCCACTCAGTGATGAAACTCACTGGGTGACGTTGGGTCGGTCAGTACCTTTGTGGGTTGTTGTGAGGATCAAACAGGGAGGTATGTCACCTTGAGCTCCTTGGAGGAAATGTGGGACAGTGTCATGGACTGGTTGGATGCAGATTGGAGGGAGGCACCAGCAAGGAAAACCCAAGGGAAGAAGACTTAGAGCTAGAGGGTTGGTGGTGGGTCAACAAAACATGGTCAGAGGGAGAAGAGGAGGCAGACTGGGAGGAGGAGATGTCAGAAGCTGAAAAGGCAACAGCATTTAGTGAGCAGGAAGAGGCTGGGGCAGAGAACAGTCCTGATTCAGATGCTAGAGAGGAGGGAGTTCAGGAGGCAAAGATCAGGAAGGCTCCAGGGAGTCTCCCCCTCCTGCTGTGACCAGCACCCCTCCCCCTAGTCTCCCAGAACATGTAGAGAAATGAAGAGGGCGGAGAGAAGGGCAAACTGGACAAATAGCTCATGGAGATCTTTGTCCCCATTCCTTTTTACAGTCTTTTCTCCACAGTGCCTCATAGTGGCTCCAGTGGCTTTTGTCTCACTACCCGTGATCTATAATGGTGATAGTAAACCTCAGCATTCACTGTCAAAAGTTTGTGTCAGCCTGAAGTGAGCGAACCACAGCTGTTAGAATGGAATTGAATCAACATACAGTATCATCAGCCTTCCATGAGGCTTTCACGTGAATTGCTGTAGGGCATCTGGAAATCAGATTCATCATGATAGCAAGGCCACACTATGTCCTAGTAACATTTGCATGCTATTTATAACCCAGTCATACATAAAACATGTACACTCTCCAACACTGGAATCAACTGAATATATACAGATGGTGAAGCAACACTCTAATATAACATCTGAAGCTTTTTCGTCCCCAACTTGGCAAGACCTCTCTTTCATATGTTTATCTGTTCAGAACAGCTCAGTAAATTATAGGACATCTGCTTTATAAATTTATAAATAACCCCATCCTTTATTGCTTTGTTAAAGGAAAACCCAGTAAAGTATTGAGATTGAACGCAGATGTGTCATTTAAGGACAAGTGCCACTTTTTATGTGCCAAACAGAATGTTTCAGCATCTTTTTTTCTTTGCACCCTAATATTTTCAGAACTCATCTGATTATTTCCTTGAGCCAAATTTTATATAGTTTGAATCCTATTGTAATTATTATTCATTGAATAATAGCTATTATGTAGAATGAAAACTATTCAACCTTAAATAATTTTAGACTATTTAAAACTGATCTCTTTAGTGGTTCATTGTGTTTTAATTAATTGTGGTTTCCTAGTTTTTGAATGCAGCAAACTTAAAATATACAACTTTTTATTTGTATTTTTTCCCTAAAGGATCCAAACAAAGTTAACAACTTAAGAAGCAGAGGAGGAAAAGGAAGGGGTACGTTTTGATTTATTCTATTTAAAAAGTGTAGTCTTGGGTATATGAGGAACAGTATAGGTCATAGCTAATAAAATGGCTGATTAAAAGATTGTTTCCATATCTACTTTGTTTTCCCTAAAATATGAGTTCTTGAAATATTGGATTTTTGACTTTCTGTCTGTACAATATGTGGACTCCAATGATAGCAGAGAGCAAATTCAATTCTGGCAATTTACGCCTATCTGGAAATTAATCTTCCCAAAGCAATTTCATTCTTTTTTCATTTAAATACACCTAGACAATTCTGCATTTCATTTGGGGAAGGGGAAGGTTTGCTTTGCACTCTGCTGTGGAGTTAAAGCTTATGACGTTTCCAATTACTGTCAGAAACTCGCTATGGGTAAAGATGTGCATTTGGCTCACAGAGTTTATTCCAATTCTCTCCTCTGATAGAATCTGGAAGACTGCAGTTGCCCAGAGGCCAATTTCAACTCAAAGAATAGTAGCAGCATTGTGGTCCAAAATAAATCCAAACTGAAATAAAGTCCAGAGCCAAATCAAAGTTGTAGAGCCAAGGAATGGAGCCAAAAGGTCAAGCCGTGTCAAGAATTAAGAGTCAAGTCCGATAGGTTAGGAAAAGAGAGACTAGGAATATGGCTGGAGGCTCAGCAAGCCAAGATGGATATAGCAGTAGGCTACTTAAGGACATCATGCATGCTAACAAGCAGAATAAACTCAATTCAATTACGGTAGTACTGAAAGGTGAAACTCCCTTATTTTCCCTTTCTCAAACAACTGAAGAACAGAAACACAGCCATCCTTCAAAATTCACAACTTTCTGAATTTGGCAGTGCAGTTCTCCTACCAAACAATGTTTACCCCAAAAAAATGTATATATTAGGGAGAAGTTTACCTATAAATATAATAATGGAATTATATGTGGATTGTACATGGGCACATGGCTAGCGTAATTGTGCAGATCACTGAAAACTACATATAAAAATGTGTTTATTAGGAGAAATTCATACTAAAACGTTGATGAAATTTTGTGAAGGTTTTTTAAAAATACAAATCCCCGCAGAAGTGTGAAGAACTGAATGTTAATGACTACAAAAATGAGAAAATGGAGAAGCAAAACTGACAGATCAATCCATCCCTACTATGGAAGCAACACCAGACAGAAGCAAGGGAAGGGTTTGAGATTGGCTGGATCACAGGGGACCAGTCATGTTAACAGCAATGCCTACTGCTTTTATAAACCAGATCCCACAGTCAGCGAAGTGCCTAATTAAGCATTTGCTGACATGATGAGAGTCAAGCCTGGTGAGATTTCATGCAAGCCCCCATCACTTGGATGAGAATCCTGTGCACTCTGGTACTGGAACCTAGGACTGCAATTATACACTCACACACTAGGAAGTGCGTCCCACAGAATATACTGGGCCCACTAATATTAGTTCATCCCAAGTAAACTTTCCAGCAGGGTTACTGGCAGCATCAGAAACATGCAGCAGGCACCTGCAAACAACTCACCATTTTGACATTCTCATAGTCGCCCAACGAAATACTCCTTCGGAGCCTTTGGAAAATGGCAGCTTCCTAACCATTCATTACTATCAATTGGGGGGACGGGGACAGAAGGGGTGGGAGTGTGTCTGGGTTCTTCTAGCTTTGGAGTCCTGGGATTCTTGAGTGGGGGGTGGGAACCTCTGCTGCACTTGCCTGCTCCCACCTTGCATGATAGATCTCGGTACCAGCGTCATTTTTGTCAGGGAGAAAGGAGCAAGCCTTGATGGAGATACACAGGGCCGGATTTAGCTTTGATGAGGCCCTAAGCTACTGAAGGTAACGGGGCCCTTTATATGTCCAGCTGTCCTTTGTCAACAACAAATTGTCACTGTTTTTTGTGATGAATATATACTATATGATAATTTATGGACCTAATAAGTATCTAAAACCAGTAATATTTTAGGGAGCAGGCTAGCAGGCAGGGCCTATTATTTACATCATAGGAGCCTACACAACACAAAACACTGTTGCTGTGTGTAGGTATTATTTTATTTGTTTTTTATCTTATATTTTGGAAATGTACATCCAGGTTATCTTCTTTTAAAGAAAATATGGGCCCCCAAGAGAGTGGGGCCCTAAGCTATAGCTTGTTTAGCTTATACATAAATACCGACACTGCAGATACACAAACATTTGCACATGCCTGGAGGTGTTCAGTGATGTAATGTGTGTGCAATCATAAAATCCGATCTCAAGTTGTCCAACACAAGGCACTGAAATGAAACTACATATGATAGTGCTTTGTTAGAGAACATTTACCGTATTTTTCGCCCTATAGGACACACTTTTCCCCCTCCAAAAATGAAGGGGAAATGTGTGCGCATCCTATGAGGCGAATGCAGGCTTTCGCTGAAGCCTGGAGAGCGATAGGCGTCGGTGCGCACCGACCCCTCTCCCTCTCCAGGCTTCAGGAAGCTATCCACAAGCCTTGCGAGCAGCAGTCTGCAGCCCGAAGCACGGGGCGCCCTCTGGAGGACTCCCCGTGCTTCGCGCAGGGGTCCGCAAGCCTTGCGGGCCCGGGGGGAGTTCCCCTGGGCTCGCAAGGTTTGCGGGCAGCAGCCTGAAGCATGGGGCGCCCTCCGGAGGATGCCCCGTGCTTCGCGCAGGTGTCCGCAAGCCTTGCGCACCCAGAGGGAGTTCCCCTGGGCTCGCAAGGTTTGCGGGCAACAGCCTGTTCTGGGGGCTGGGGTCGGGGGAAGCTCGGGCTTCCCCCACCCCCAGCCCCGCAAGCTCCCCCACCCCCAGCCCCGAAGCTGCCCTCTGGGACCCGTTCTGGGGGCTGGGGTCGGGGGAAGCTCGGGGGGGAATTCCTTTATTTCCCACCCCAAAATCTAGGTGCGTCCTATGGGCCAGTGCATCCTATAGGGCAAAAAATACAGTAACCTTTGCAAAATGCCCTTGACCGAATAACACATGGTTCCGGTTGCGATCTTTCGTTTTCTAGAGTCAAAGAGGCTGGGCTAAAAAGGCGGGTCCTATCTGGGCTTCTCTGTATCTTCTGTAAAGAAATGCAGCTCTTACAAACAACAGATAGGTAACATGGGGACTCCCTGGCCTGCTCCCAGTTGATAATGGCTTTTCCAGCTCTGAGATGTTAGGAAAACCATAAAATATGGGTTTGTTTGCAACTTGCAATAATGGCAAAGCTTGCCTTAGGAGAACTGTTTTATCATAAGGTGAAATACAGTGTATATGAGCCCTAAAATCAGTATATTGTAGCAGAGGAATTATTGTGTCCAGGTGTTTGCTTCTGATCCTACCGGTGTCCCATTTGACTCTTTGGATGTGGCTGGATCGATATAAAGCGTTTTGTCTTAGATACTTTCAAAGGGTAATCTTTCAATAGTGCTTCAGGAGCCAAAACAAGAAGACATTTGTCAAAACAAAATAAAAAAATTCCTTCCAGTAGCACCTTAAAGACCAACTAAGTTAGTTAAGGTGCTACTGGAAGGAATTTTTTTATTTTGTTTTGACTATGGCAGACCAACACGGCTACCTATCTGTAACAAGAAGACATTTGCTCATCCAGGAATGTATCCTTATACCCAGGAGCTAAACATCCATGGCTGGTAACAGTTAAATAATAAGAGTGCTGGAAAACAAAAGCTTTTGCATTGTGTGTTGTGTTTCTGTTTCCCAGCTCTGAGAAATATATAGTTTCCTGTAACAAACATACAGTAACAAAAATATGCATTCCTTATTCCTACAGTCAAGCTCTAAAACTATGCAAACTCAAGGCCAAATTAGATGTGATTCTAAACACATTACTCTGAAGCCTGTCAGGTGCTTTTAAAATATTCTAATAAGAATAAGAATAAATACATATAGTTTCCCAATTTTCGTTGGGAACAGACTACAGAGTTCACCCAAGTTTAACCCTTTTCTCCCTAGCCACTACCACAATTGCCTATTGTGGGGAGTCGTCGTCCCCGACTAATACAAGTCCTGAGAGAAGATTTTCATCAAGATCATAGCTAGAAAGGAACCAAGGAAAATGACCCTCCCTACATGCTGGCTATTAATTTAAAAAAATCTGCCACATTGCCAAATGTCTAAAGTCATGTCTGGTGCCCAATCATAAACAATATGGAAAGTCTCTGATTATTTGTGTTTAGTTGCTCTACGCCTGCCCCCGCCCCCCATCTACCAGCTAGGAACAGCATAGACGAAGGGGGTGAAGGATTCTCATTATTTCAGTCCAATCAATAATTCCCCGAGGCTGAAGATAAGCAAGTACAAACACAAAAATTTGATATACCGAAATGCAAATTGTGCTGTTCACATCCCATTGCTAGTATATTGCATGTATGAGGGAGAATCTGTCAGAATGAGCTATGTCGCTGGAATGATTAAACTTCAGGAAGAACTTTCTGGCAGTAAGACCTGTTTGACAGTGGAATGGACTCTCTTGAGAGGTGGTGGGCTCTTCCTCCTTGGAGGTTTTTAAGCAGAGATTGGGTGGGCATCTGTCATGTATGATTTCATTGAGATTCCTGTATCACAGGGGGTTAGACTAGATGACCCTCGGGGTCCCTTCCAACTCTACAATTCTATGTTTCTATGATTTATTTGTACACTGCGATTTAAATAATTTCAGTCACCATAAAAGGCACGACAACAGCCTCATTTGAGGTCTAGGGCTCATGCAGTCTTACTCACCCTCTGATATGGCCATGAGGAGAGGTACAAACATTTCCATTTCCATTATATATTGCCATGACATCTGATCCTGGACAAACTGTAGTTAATCTTAACTAGTTACTTGAAACAAGCCAATGCAGTTTATGGAACTAGCTTACTTCAATTTACCATAGTTAAGATTAACCTCATTTTGTTGTTCAGATTACATGCTGAACTATGGTAGACCTAAATGAAAGGAGAAGCTACCAGTACCCTTGAAGTCATGCAAAAGGAAGAGAGGGGAAGCTCTGTGGCTCCTTCTCATAACTGTGGTTATACACCTCATGTTCACAATCTATGAACTGTGTTAGGTGGACAAGAGAGCAATGAAGAAATAATTCAGAAATTGGATGAGTGAGTATGAGATGGCAGCAAATGTACAAGTAAGGCAAAGTTTGGGTGACTCTGGAGGCGAAGAAAGTGGTCTAGAAATAGGATTTGAGGGAGGAGAGTATGAAATCTGGTTGAAAACAGATTGTCCTGGACAGAGGGAGCAATATTGCAGATAGCACAGAGGAGCGGAGGGGTGGAAAATGAGGTCAGTGAACCAGTGTCAAGCAAGGAGATGCGGACAGAGATGTGGAGAGCTTTCAACATAAGTCTGAAGCTGAAAGTTGAGGCAACAGAGAGCAGAGTGTTGAGATTTTGTGAGAAAAGTGGCATCATGGTGTCATGATATATTTCTGGAGGTGCTTTGAACTAACTGATATGGCAGGGGGGAAATTGTGTCAGAAATGAGCAAAAGATAGGAAATAATGGACTTTGGAGGGGATGAAGAGGATGAAACGGCAGCATTTAGGAAGTCATTTGTTGGACATCAGGTAGCTGCCAGCAAGAACAGTGGTTAGAGCAGTGATGGTAATGGATAAGGAAAATTGAGAGAACGACTTCATGGCAGCTAAAGTTATCCTTGTCACTAAATCAGTAATAGGAATCAGCTGGTTTCAAGGAGACAACATCATATCTGTAAATAGCAGTTGGAGATTGTAGATTGCGTGCAACAAAGACATCCTGCTTTCAAAAGGGCTTCCACTTGCAGCTCAGAATTTCCCCTCCCTCTCATCTCCCCTTCCCAAAATCTGCTCCAGAGGGTTGGAGACACAAGGAGAGAGGAAGTTCCAAGGTGCAAGTGGAAGTCCCTGCATGGATGGAATGGCTTCGTTCGATACAACCCTGTCTCTGGTACCATTCCTGTTTGTAAGATTTAATTGCAAGTACTGTAGGCCTATTAGAAAGTTGGATAATACTAAGTTCAGTCTTTGGAACTGCTCAAATCAAACTGGGTCACCCGAAAGCTGATTTGCAGCTTGAAGGGGATAGGGGTGGCAAAACATCTTGATAGCAGCACTCAGGCACAGCCATGTGAAAACAGGCTTCATCTGTCTTGGGAAGGACAGCCACAATAGATCACAAATAATAAAAATTATGAGTTCTGCAGTTTATTTCTTGGGTTCAATGGCAAGGGCTTTATCACTGCAGGGGATTGGACTAGATCACCCTTGAGGTCCCTTCAACTCTACGATTCTGTTTTATTTGAAGGCAATTAAATAGGAGAGTATTTCATATTGCTATATTTCAGTATTGCTTTATGCTGTTGATTGTTGCCTGAGAATTACTGATCAAACTCACAGTGCCAAGTAATGTTGCACATCACACCCATACCATACAATTCCAGCATTAAAAAATAAATAAATCTCATGACAATGTTTTGCAGACATTTATAGCACTTCCACACATTAAAGCAATTTTGGGTGTGCTGGGTCTTTGCTGCCCAAGAGTCTGTGGTGATGGGTTTCCCTCAGTGCTGGCCTCCCATGATCAGATATACGCTTTATGGGGAGGGCAGGAGGGAGGGAGCAATGAATTAGTTAGAGCCAATGTTGGAAAAGATTTTCCTTTCCACAGAGAACATCTCCAGAGCTGACCTCTGTCTAAATAGTGTTGTTGTTTTTTTAAAAAAGAGCTCTTTGCATTTGCAACTGAATGGCTGCACTTCTAGCCTCTTTCACAAGGGCTTTATCTTTGTCTTGCCATCTGATTCACAAGCCAGTTTGTTGCAGAATACACAAAGCCTCAATTTATCAAGACTTCTTAGCTCCTGTCACCAATGCACAAATTTGCATCGTTTTTACAACCTCATTGCTAATTGTTATTTGCAAAAGGGGGCAATGCAGGATGCCAGCAATCACTTTCTGCTATTTTATGAATATTCATGAGTTCTTCATAGACAACACTGACATCAGTATTTACTGCTTAATTTCTTTATTGTGCAGCTCTGTTTCCCTTTTATTTATTGGGGTTTTTTTCCACTGCTGAGGAAACCATTAGCACAATAATGAAGCCATCTTTACTCCATTGGGCGTATATTTTATGGCAAAATACTGCTTGCCTAACCTGCCTTGAACTGTGCCAGTGGCCTATTAATATTAATAGCCAGTATGAACTTCCCCAAATCTAAGCAGCAGTCTGTAGTAATTCTGGAGCTGCTTACCACAAATCCCTGACAGAGAAATTGGTAGCTCTGGGTGCCTTATATGTGGCCAAGCTGCAACAGGAAGTAGTTTGAGTGTTGCAATGTAATGGATGGAACTAATTTCAGTTCTAGTTTAAGGATTAAATTCAAATGACCAACTTAAATTTAAGTTTTATTATCAATCTGTGAGAAATGTAATGCACCACACTAAAAGAGGTTAGCAACCATCTTCCTCATGGGTTCCACACATCAACCCAATCCTAAGAAGTGAGGGAGCTGGTGGACAAGCAGATTCATAAATCAACATAATGCCCTGAGGCATTAGACTTAAAAAGATGGGATGCTCAGGTGAACACCAATTTCTTGGCCTCCTTGGAAGTCGCCAAGTAAAACTGTCGTTCGTATGAATTCCATTCAGTGGCTGCCTGCAGGCACTTTAACAGGGAGAGAGAAATGGCTCTTGCTTATTTGCCTATTTTAACTCATTGAAAATAGATCATGGCCTAACAGTGTGGGCTGGTTCACACAGTTACTTCTCCTTCACATGTGCAGTTCCACCCAGTGACTGAGAAGTGTGAGCCGCAGACAGTACACATGCACGGCTGCAGCAATTCCAGTGAGTCCAGGCTGGGGAAAGTGTTGGTCTGCACTTGCCCAAATTGCTTTTGGCTCCACTCTTGTTGAGCCTGTGTTGCACACATCCCCATGTGATTGTGGACACGTTAACATGCCAAGGAGAACTCCTCACTGCTCACATGTAGGAGAAACCCATTGTGTGAACTGTGTCTCAGCATAGGTAAAGGTAAAGGTACCCCTGACCATTAGGTCCAGTTGTGGACGACTCTGGGTTTGCAGCGCTCATCTCACTGTATTGGCCGAGGGAGCCGGCGTACAGCTCCCAGGTCATGTGGCCAGCATGACTAAGCCGCTTCTGGCGAAGCAGAGCAGCGCACGGAAACGCCGTTTACCTTCCCGCTAGAGCAGTACCTATTTATCTACTTGCACTTTGACGTGCTTTCGAACGGCTAGGTTGGCAGGAGCAGGGACCGAGCAACGGGAGCTCACCCTGTTGCGGGAATTCAAACCACCGACCTTCTGATCGGCAAGTCCTAGGCTCTGTGGTTTAAAGCATAATAATAAACTTAGGTTGGCACATGCAGGAGCAAAAAGCAAACAAAAGATCTTAAAATGCATGGCAAGACTCCTTGGCCAGCACCCAAGAGGCAACCCTGTCTCACAGTCACATATGACCACTTAGGAACATCCTACACTGCCAGAACTAAATTGGAGACAGTGTCCAGAAAACAGGCATCGCCTTACTCAGGGATGAACACAGCATTCCCCTTTGTGGACGTCCTTGCCACGATCTCCATAGGGTCCCTTCATTCTCCCCCTAGTAGCATACTGTAGCATTCCACATGGAATGTGGAAGAGTTCAGGGTTTGGATATGCTGAAAAAAAATTCTATATTGCCTGGGATGGTGCACAATTCGTTTGCGCTGAAGGAAACAATGTGGAAGAGACACAGTAGGGATAAGCCTTGCTGAAGACCTAAGATGAACACCATATGAAGAAGCTTATTAAAGATTAATACCCAGGGATATTTGGTAGCAATTGCATCAGCATCTTACATCTCTCTCTGGTCTAAAGATGTGTGCTGCCGCTAGCATTTCCATTCGCAGAGATACAAGCTGCTGGCAATTTTACATTGTTTGAAAGGCACACGGTTCTTCAGGATGATTTCTGAAGTGGGCCTGAAAAAGCACATACTTAGTACACATAAGTAATGGTGATGCCTACCAAGACTAATACACTCAAAGCTTCCCAATCTACTTGCTATTTTATCCCCAGTAATGGACGCAGTGAATTGTTATGTACAGGCACATTAGGTAGCAGACAGCTAGTGCTCTAAATAAAATAAAAGCGCAAACAAAATCATAATTAATGGGACCATTAGCATGACAGCAAATTCAAAGATGACTAGATCATTCAGTACGTGCTTTTATCTGTTAACATCCCTTTTTAAAAAATGTGCTGTTTTGACATTTTACATTTGCTGTCAACTTGTTTCTGAAACTTCTCTTATTTTCTATTATGTGCATATTGTCTTTTGTTCATCTTTACTGTATTATTCTTTGATGCACAGTTGTTAAGTCATTGAGAGACTGAATATACTCATTACGGCTCTTCTGCTGTACCAAATTAAAGCCTTTTTGAGATTGCCAGCGAAACCTGGAGTAAAAAGCTATCAGTATGCATAAAAAGGGGACGTGTTTGATCACAATAGTGTGCTGATTAAAAATTTCTCAGAACTCCTTTTCCTCTCTCCTGCCTAACACATTAATGTTGGAGTTTGGTATACACAGCAGCAGAGCATAGAAGTAAATCATCTGGTATAAGGCTGGTAGCTGAAGCAATAAAGAAACTCATGGTTCATTACTCCTAGGAGACAAAGCCATTCAGACTACAGGCATGCATGTGGCCATTTTGGACTCATGAGCTTGACCCTAACTCAATGCTGGGGAAGGTGGAGGAAGGAAATAAAGCCTGAGGGATGGGGGCAACTATATATTCACAAGTAGTTACTTTAGAAGAAATCAGTGAGGAACAACCTGAGTTGCTGGGCATTGCAGGTGAGCAGAGTGCTGTTGGCCACTGTGAGAACAGGATGTGGACCAGAAAGGCCTTTCTCTTTCCCCCACACCCCTTTTTTCCCTTCCTATTACTTAGCTCATAAGTTCAAAGCCAGTTTGAGCCACTTAAAATATATATATCGTCTATCCTTCCACACCTATTTTCAGTTTGTAGGGGTATGATACATATGTTTGCGTTAGAGGTTTTCCTTTCTGCTCTTGGCCTGCACATGGCGTGAGCTCATTCCCGTTCAGTTTTGTAGCTGCAGCTGCTCATGGTTTTCAGAATGTTGATCAAAAGGACAAATGAACAAAAATAATTTCTGTGGTTCCTGCTTCAGCTGACAAGTCATGTAATGAATCTTCTTCGTGGCTTCTGGATTTTCATTCAAAGCTGCTTTGGCAAAACTACTGTCATCTCAGTTCTTACACCACCTGCTAACGCTACAGCAATTCCTTGTGCATTGCTACCATTCCATATCTATTTCAGAAATAATCATGACTAAAATGTAGACTTGCTTGTTTCTTCTGTAACTTAAAAGTACCATCAAATGAAGTAACACCTCGGCTAGGATCCAGAAAGCACCTCAGATGCACGCAAGGACTTCTGTACACTGTGAAGTCTCCATTCCCCACACCGCCACCATCCAACCACTTTTCCTTGTGCTGAAGCTAATACTGAAGATCCCTTGGATTTTGGAAACAGCTTGTGAGACAACAGGAAGGGCTGTGGTTGGAAAGGATGACTTGGCCTTTTGGATCTTGGCTTTGAAAATAATCTTGAGCTTATGTCCAGTAATGCCATATAAAAATTCTTGTTCTTCTTGTGAAAAAAAATATTTTGAACAGATAATTGATCCAAGTTGAGGATTCTCATCAGCTGATGATACTTTAAAACAATGTAATATGTATTATGAAGTCAGATCAGAGCAAAATCTAATGCACATTAAAACTCTACTTCTCTAAGGCCCATCTGCATTATACATTGGGAGCAGGGTCATACCACTTTAAACAGCCATGGCTCCCCAGCCCAAGAATCCTAGGAACTGTAGTTTGTTAAGAGTGAAGAGAGTTGTTAGGAAGCCACAATTCTCAGAGTGGTTTGATGGTCAATCACTCTTCCCAGGAAACTCTGGGAATTGTAGCTCTGTGAGGTGACTAGGGGACATATTGTGATGGTTCATAGTCTTGGGAATGCCCTCCTCAAAGAGGCTCCCTTGTTGCTATGAGTAGTTTAGGTTCTAGGCAAAAATATTTCTGTTTTCCCAGATTTTCAAGGACTGCTAAATTACATTAGAGCATTTTTATTTTATTATTTGAATGCACTTTTGGGTTGTTGTTTTAATTTGCTTTATTAAAATTTGAGTGCTTTGTTCTTTATTCTTAAATTAAATTTATCTAGATGCACTGAAAACATAAATTGAACTTGAAGGCACAGAGTCTAAATTACATCAATAAGTAAGTAATATTTAAACAATGGGCGCACAATGAGATATGGTCCAGGTTACTGAAATCAGTGTACACGATCATTTCAGTAGCAAAGCAACCTCATTTTCTATTTAAGAAAATGTTCAGAAGATGAAAAATCCCTCTGCACAATCTAATACCACCTTTCAGTGTCAGCAAAATGCCAGTCTATTTAATTCAGTGCAAGTCTTTCGAGAATGATTTAGAGGAAGTGGAAAACTTGGGTATATTGTATTGTAAGAACCAGACTGCATTATATTTCCTGTCATGTACCTCTCTTCTCCTCCCCCTCCCACCTTGCCCTCACTTCCACACACATTATTTTCCTTCTACTTGATGCAGAAGGTCTTCTGTAACCCTACATGAGGCCATGCACCTAGCAATCCATGTTGACATAATGCAGGGGCAGTCTATCTGTCAGAAGAGCAGGAACGAGTCCTTGATATGAATGCTGGAGACAAAAATGTGTGTATCCTTTTCCTCCAGAGACTAAAAAACATGACAAGGAATGAAATGAAAAGGAGCCAGAAGATTTACAGCTGTCAAAATCACCTCCTGCCCAGATAATGTTTTTGATCAAGAATTTTCTAGCAATGACGCATTCAATTTCCTTTCATTCAGAGGACTTTTATATCGCTACATGTCACAGGGTGGGATTGGGGAACCCCCCATAAAAATCTTCGACTCGACTAGGAAGCTCACCAGTCAATCACCACCTGTCAGCCTCAACTACCTTGCAGGGTTAGTGCGAGGCTTAAATGGATCGGCAAGAACTATGGACTCTCCTGTGTGAGTGTCTGAGGGCCCTGCTCCTTCCTGCCACTTACCACCTGGCCCAGGGCAGGGCCTGAAGCCTCACAGGGACTGCTGCGCTCCGCTGCCCAGGAGGACTCTCCTGTGTGAGTGTCTGAGGGCCCTGCTCTTGCTGCTTACCACCTACCTGGCCCAGGGCAGGGCCTGAAGCCTCACAGGGACTGCTGTGCTCTGCTGCCCAGGAGGACTCTCCTGTGTGAGTGTCTGAGGGCCCTGCTCTTGCCGCTTACCATCTACCTGGCCCAGGGCAGGGCCAGAAGCCTCACAGGGACTGCTGCGCTCTGCTGCCCAGGACGACCCTCCTGTGTGGGTGTCTGGGGGCCCTGCTCCTTCCAGCCACTTCCCACCTGGCCTGGGGCGGGGCCTGAAGCCTCATAGGGACTGCTGCGCTCTGCTGCCCAGGAGGACTCTCCTGTGTGAGTGTCTGAGGGCCCTGCTCCTTCCAGCCACTTCCCACCTGGCCTGGGGCGGGGCCTGAAGCCTCACAGGGACTGCTGCGCTCTGCTGCCCGGGAGGACTCTCCTGTGTGAGTGTCTGGGGGCCCTGCTCCTTCCAGCCACTTCCCACCTGGCCCAGGGCGGGGCCTGAAGCCTCACAGGGACTGCTGCGCTCTGCTGCCCAGGACGACCCTCCTGTGTGGGTGTCTGGGGGCCCTGCTCCTTCCAGCCACTTCCCACCTGGCCTGGGGCGGGGCCTGAAGCCTCATAGGGACTGCTGCGCTCTGCTGCCCAGGAGGACTCTCCTGTGTGAGTGTCTGAGGGCCCTGCTCCTTCCAGCCACTTCCCACCTGGCCTGGGGCGGGGCCTGAAGCCTCACAGGGACTGCTGCGCTCTGCTGCCCGGGAGGACTCTCCTGTGTGAGTGTCTGGGGGCCCTGCTCCTTCCAGCCACTTCCCACCTGGCCCAGGGCGGGGCCTGAAGCCTCACAGGGACTGCTGCGCTCTGCTGCCCAGGACGACCCTCCTGTGTGGGTGTCTGGGGGCCCTGCTCCTTCCAGCCACTTCCCACCTGGCCTGGGGCGGGGCCTGAAGCCTCATAGGGACTGCTGCGCTCTGCTGCCCAGGAGGACTCTCCTGTGTGAGTGTCTGAGGGCCCTGCTCCTTCCAGCCACTTCCCACCTGGCCTGGGGCGGGGCCTGAAGCCTCACAGGGACTGCTGCGCTCTGCTGCCCGGGAGGACTCTCCTGTGTGAGTGTCTGGGGGCCCTGCTCCTTCCAGCCACTTCCCACCTGGCCCAGGGCGGGGCCTGAAGCCTCACAGGGACTGCTGCGCTCTGCTGCCCAGGAGGACTCTCCTGCGTGAGTGTCTGGGGGCCCTGCTCCTTCCTGTCACTTACCACCTGGCCAAGGGCAGGGCCTGAAGGGCCTCACTAGGACAGTTGCTGCTACTGCTGGAGGGGTGCAGAGTGCCTTTAAAATGTTTTTAAAAATTTCTTTTGAATTTTTTGTATGTGGGGTGGGTGGGGGTGGGATGGGTGTTTATTGGGCCTGGGAATTTGTTTGATTTTACGTTTTTGTAATTTTTACTGTTTTTTGTTTGTATTGTTTTATTGGTTTTTTGTTGTTTTTTAAGGTGTTATTTTGTTCTTAAGGGGAGGGGTCAGGGCTGCCGGGGAGTAGGTCCCAGCCAACAAAATGGCTGGGGCATGTTCCACGGGGGGGATGCACTGGGACAACCGATCTCAGTGATCACGGGTAGGAGGAGGAGTTACGCTAAGACCAGACCATGTCATTACAGAGGAGGCAGGTTTAGTCGTTGTCTGAGGACTATCCCTGCCTCCGGGTCTGATCCTGACCGGATGGATACTAGAATCAGCAAGGGATACCCACATGACCTGAAGGCGCTGCTGTGCAATGCCAGGTCAATGATTCATAAGACCACTGCCATCCATGACTTGATCATGGATGGAGGACTTGACCTGGCATGTGTAACAGAGACTTGGTTGGATGAAGCAGATGGGCCTGTCCTTGCCGCCGCTTGTCCGCCAGGTTTCTCTTACGCACAGCAACCCAGGTCATGTGGGCGGGGAGGGGGGGTTGCAGTGATTTTTAGGAAGTCATTAGTTTGCACCAGGCGTCCTATTGGGAAGACCCAGTTTTCCGAGTGCATGTTCTGGAAGTTGGGCAATAGGGGCAGTACAGGATTCCTTTTGGTGTACCGACCTCCCCGCTGCACCAAGGATTCCCTGCCCGAGCTGCTTCAGGTTGTGGCGGATGTTCTCCTGGAGACATCTAGCTTGGTTGTCCTAGGGGATTTTAACATCCATGCCGACATGACCTTACAAGGGGCCGCTCGGGACTTCGTGGAAAGCATGGCCTCCATGGGGCTGTCCCTGAATAAGTTCAAGTTCAAGTTAGTTTTATTGAGGCAAAAGCCAGCGACACAGAACACCACAAGATCAAACAAAGGAAATCAACAACAACATCAAAAAGAAAAAGAAAAAGAAAATTACACAAGGGAACTTCGCAGTGTGCCATTCAGCAAAAGAGATTTACGCTTCCTGATTGCTAAAGTGCAGAATTTGGCCACCTCATATGATATTGAGCTTGAGGAATCTTCCAAAAGGAATTTTCGTAGAATTTCGGGGGAGGATTCCAAATAATGTTGTAGGGGTATAAATTTTGATAAAAGCGGCAAAATAAGTTGAACTCGTTCTTCACTATAAAATTCGCAAAATAGAAGGATGTGAGTGACAGATTCTACCTTATTAGACATACAGGGGCAGAGACACGCATGCATTGGTACCCGCGTGAATTTGCCGTACAGCACTGCTGAGGGCATTGTCTCAAAGCAGGCTCTGGATAAAGCCCATCTATAAGCTTCGTTAGTGATGTTAGTTAAGTAAGGGGCAGCTGCAAAATTAGGCCAAGCTTTTAAACATCTATACGTCTCCGGGAGTAAGGCGACTTCTTGTTGTAATTCGACA
This sequence comes from Podarcis cretensis, assembly GCF_951804945.1. Taxonomy (NCBI): domain Eukaryota; kingdom Metazoa; phylum Chordata; class Lepidosauria; order Squamata; family Lacertidae; genus Podarcis; species Podarcis cretensis. The sequence continues at coordinate 67,597,499 of NC_137170.1, read as the reverse complement.
TCGTAAAGTCTCTGAGTGATAGTTACTTTTGCCTTGTTCAGAGTTCCAATAAGAAGATTTTCCCTGAATAAGTCTGGCCCAACCCATAGCCGCGGACATGCCTTGGACCTGGTGTTTACCTCTATGGATGTTGGTGATCTGACACTAAGTAAAAGTGAAATGAAAGAAGTGCCATGGTCAGATCACTTCCTTGTGCAACTGGACTTCTCTGCGACCCATCCCCTCTGCAGGGAGGTGGGACCGATTCGGATGGTCCGCCTCCGTGAGGGAGCCTTCCCAGACCCGCTGAAAGAGGCGGTTATTAAACCGCTTCTTAAAAAACCATCTTTAAATGTGGCCATGATGGCCAATTATCGCCCAGTCTCAAATCTTCCATTCTTGGGCAATGTGATTGAGCGAGTGGTTGCTGAACAACTCCAGGCACGCCTGGAAGAAGCGGACCATTTGGATCCCTTCCAGTCGGGATTCAGGCCTCATCATGGGACTGAAACTGCCTTGGTCGCACTGGTTGATGATCTCCGGCGGGCTAGGGACAAAGGTGAGAGCTGTTTCCTAGTTCTGCTGGATCTCTCAGCGGCGTTTGATACTATCGACCATAACATCCTTCTGGACGTCTTGAGGGGCTGGGAGCTGGGGGCACTGTCATACAGTGGTTCCGCTCCTTCCTCCTGGGCCGTGTTCAGAAAGTGGTGGTGGAGGATGAGTGTTCAGACCCCTGGGCTCTCACTTGTGGGGTGCCTCAGGGTTCTGTCCTCTCCTCCATGCTTTTCAACATTTACATGCAGCCACTGGGAGAGATCATCAGGAGGTTTGGGCTGGGTGTTCATCAGTATGTGGATGATACCCAGCTCTACCTATCTTTTAAATCAGAACCAGTGAAGGCAGTGGAAGTCCTGTGTGAGTGTCTGGAGGCGGTTGGAGGATGGATGGCGGCTAACAGATTGAGGTTGAATCCTGACAAGACAGAAGTACTGTTTTTGGGGGACAGGAGGCGGGCAGGTGTGGAGGATTCCCTGGTCCTGAATGGGGTAACTGTGCCCCTGAAGGACCAGGTGCGCAGCCTGGGAGTCATTTTGGACTCACAGCTGTCCATGGAGGCACAGGTCAAATCTGTATCCAGGGCAGCTGTTTACCAGCTCCATCTGGTACGTAGGCTGAGACCCTATCTACCTGCAGACTGTCTCGCCAGAGTGGTGCATGCTCTGGTTATCTCCTGCTTGGACTACTGCAATGCGCTCTACGTGGGGCTACCTTTGAAGGTGACCCGGAAACTACAACTAATCCAGAATGCGGCAGCTATACTGGTGACTGGGAGCGGCCGCCAAGACCATATAACACTGGTCTTGAAAGACCTACGTTGGCTCCCAGTACGTTTCCGAGCACAATTCAAAGTGTTGGTGCTGACCTTTAAAGCCCTAAATGGCCTCGGTCCAGTATATCTGAAGGAGCGTCTCCTCCCCCATCGTTCTGCCCGGACACTGAGGTCCAGCTCCGAGGGCCTTCTGGCGGTTCCCTCACTGCGAGAGGCCAAGTTACAGGGAACCAGGGAGAGGGACTTCTCGGTAGTGGCGCCCGCCCTGTGGAACGCCCTCCCATCAGATGTCAAAGCGATAAACAACTACCTGACATTCAGAAGACATCTGAAGGCAGCCCTGTTCAGGGAAGATTTTAATATGTGACATTTTAGTGTATTTTTCATCTTTGTTGGAAGCCACCCAGAGTGGCTGGGGAAACCCAGCCAGATGGGCGGGGTACAAATAATAAATTATTATTATTATTATTATTATTATTATTATTATTATTACTACTCCATGAGATCTCTGGAGAAAAGGTAGGATAAAAATGTAGTTGATTAATTTATATCAATGAGACGCTGTGTCTCATCTGGAAATTATGGACCCACTGAAGGGTTTGTGGACAGCTGCACTGTCACATCATGTGCAAGCGACAGCAAAGGGTAAAAAAAAACCACATGGTAGCAATTAAATAAATTGCACATGAAGCATTTGTGGCTAATCCAGTTTGTGTGAAATCATCAGAAGTCTGCATTCATATATGGTTAAGTTCAGTCAAGGGGAAATCAGTCATAAGGCATTTACTCTGATCTCCCAAAGCTGAGTAAAGGCAGAATATCTGTAATAACTGGGATGGGGAAAACAGATATACCCCAAATGGAAAACACTCATGCACCCTGGCCACTGGCCATCTGTTTAAGCACTTTGAGGGGGCCCGATGCAACATCCTGACATTGCTCTGCAGCCAGCCTCAACAATTTGGGGGGGCAGCACCCTCAAGAAACATGGAGGGGGCCACCATGCTTTGGCCTCCTGGAGCTGGTACCTATGGCCATCAGCTAACACCTGGAAACACCTAGACTGAAATTGTGTAGCAAAGAGGATTAGAATTAAATGCAGATGACCAGGTTCAACTACTGAGTCCTGCTTGTGGAATCCCATGAAAGGACTTCTGCAAGCACGTTGCCACTTTCTACCTTCCCCTTTCCACTCCCATGACTCCCTCATATTAGTTTGGTGGGGGACAGGGATAGAGAACTCCCAGAACAGCATACAGAGAGAGCAGATGGGGGATTGTTCCATCCGACAAGCGGAATTGCCTGCATGGGTGGAATGATTGCCACAATTGCTATACTGAATTGTTCCCATTTGGGGGGCAGGTTGGGGTGGACAGATATTTAGCTTTATTCTGTATCATTTTTTATTTTACAGGAGTTTTCTACTCACACAAATGATTTCCAAATGTTCGGGGGTTTGGTGTTCCGCTTTTGTTGCAATGTAGTGCAAGGGTGCAGCTCCAGCTGGCGAAAATTCAATAATATTGGGGAAGCATCACAGAATATATAATAAAAGGGAATGATGTGTGGATGATCCACTATAATTCCGCCCACTTAGAAACACCAGTGTGTAAGATCCCTAAGATCCTGGACTATATTTGTAGTAAGGAGAAGAGTCTCCGGGATTCACACTTCAAAAATCCCCCATGCTGCTTTGGAAAATCCCTTGCCATATTGGAAGTAGGCACCAAAGCCTGAGTTTTAAATGAGGCTTGTTCCTCTTGTACTTAAACCAGCCTTTCTCAACCTTGGGGTCCCCAGATGTTCTTGAACTACAACTCCCATCATCCCTGACCACTGGTCATGCTGGCTAGGAATGATGGGAGTTGTAGTCCAGCAATATTTGGGGACCCAAGGTTGAAAAAGGCTGACTTAAACAGTATTTGTCTAATCTTCTTTAAAATCCAAACTGCAATAATGCCTCTTTCTTTAAAGCCCATTATTCCTAAATAGTGAAAGATTAAAACTGAACTTTCAATGTCCTCTTTGCCATTGAGAAGGAATGCTTTTGTGATTAAAAAGGAATTATGTTTTACATTTTGTAACCCTAATATAAAATTGGCAGCTAATGATATTTAGTTTAGAATTGAACATCGAGTATTATATAGTTTTAATTTAGTGTATAAATCATGCCCAGCTTACAAGGGCTTTCAAGAAATGTGAATGTATTCATTTTAATGTGGTAATTTGCAGAAGACTCTGGAGAAAATAAATGTTGTTTTAACAAGATCCACCTGAGATTCTGCAGAGATTCATCTTCTGAGCCTTCCAACTAACATGCCAAGTTTTACTGTGCTTGAACTCACAATTGCAGACTAGACTACCACACTGGTAAAGAGACAGCACAAAGGTGTTCACCAACAGTGCTTGCTGATAATATAGCATTTAACACAATTGACTTGCTATGTGTAGCTGAAAGCTGCAATTCTTCTAGTCAACTAAGGTGTCAGTCGAAGCCTGCAGAGGTGAGGCTAGATGGAGCAGCATAGTCACTACTGCTTCTGCAGGCCCACCATGGACACCAGCCAGGGTGGAAGGTGGAGGCGAGAGAAGAATACATGTTTGCTGCACCAGCTCCCATGCTGCTCAGACTTCCCCCAAAAGGCAGCATTCCAAGGATTGGTTATGGCCAAAGGGAATGTCACCAGTGGTTGCTTCCCCCCAACATTTGGGTGGGCACATTGGATGCTCCTTGCTCATAGACCTTCCCACCAACTGTAGGGCTCCCCTGACAGTAAAGGCTAGCAGGGCCTGGGTGGAGAGGCATGTCCAGCCTACCCAACATGGTGGATCAAGGGTTTTAAAAGCTGTATCATGCATAGGGGTGTTAGGGGTAGGGTAGTACCTCTGGTGGGGGACACACCATGCTCTTTCTGTCTCCACCCTGTGATCAGCTCTCACCTGTGGCTCCTAGAAGTTGTCAGCATGTGAGAGTGGCCACACCCCGGGAAACAGCTTCGACTGGCCGACTCAACGACATGAGGTAGTCCCAGACCCTCAGTGACTTCCCCTACATATGAAGACAGGCTCCAGTGGATTGAGTGGATGAAATCAATACAGGGACCGGTGGTCAAGAAGGCGGTTTCTGCACGTGCTTTAGAAACAAGTGAGGGGCAGATAGGGCTTGTCAACCTGGGAAGGTAGCCCATCTAGCAGAAGGAAAACTCTGATCCTAAACCACGGCTGCCTTGTGGAATATCACAGAGAAGAAAAGGCTAAGGAGTAAACCCAACACAAATCCATAGTGGAGTCCTTAAGATGGTTGGGTGGTGCATTGTACGCCTCCTTCCAGTAACTCCTGCAACTAAGCTGGTGCCAAACATATTTCTCTGCTTTCTTTTGGACCACATCAGTGAGGCCAAGAGGGAGGTCTTGTCATCTGGGCAGCCCAGGACCTTCATATACACTGCCCAGGCTTGCACCCCAGGGAGGTCACTTTGGTACTGCTCATGCAGCAGTTTGACCTCACCTCTGGAGGGACAGTCCATTGTGTCTTGAGAGAGATGGATGCCAACCACTGTATATGTATATGTATATGTATATGTATATGTATATGTATATGTATATGTACAGTGGTGCCTCGCAAGACGAAATTAATTCGTTCCGCGAGTCTCTTCGTCTTGCGGTTTTTTCGTCTTGCGAAGCACCCCTATTAGCGGCTTAGCGGATTAGCGCTATTAGCGGCTTAGCGGCTTAGAAAAAGGGGGGGGAAGGGGAAAAACTCGCAAGAACTCGCAAGACGTTTTCGTCTTGCGAAGCAAGCCCATAGGGAAATTTGTCTTGCGAAGCACCTCAGAAGACGGAAAACTCTTTCGTCTAGCGAGTTTTTCGTCTTGCGAGGCATTCGTCTTGCGGGGCACCACTGTATATGGTTTTATGAAACACCATTTCCCTTCCCTCTTCCCAGCACATGCAACCTAGAGCATGCTGTTATAAGGAGTAGAACAGTCTTCTCTAAGATGGTGCCTTCCATACATTTTGGATTACAACTCCCACCCAGCACACCTGGAACGAGCCCATTCAGATGTTTGGGTAAGAGGACATTATACCCCAACCTTATTCCGCACCACGTGTGATTATTCCTCAGTCCTACAGGCATAACGCTCAGGAAGATGGCTTCACCCTCCCTCCCTTCACCCCTCTTATTCCTGCCTTTTCTTTGCTATAGCTATGGGATTTATGCTTGTTTTGTTTAAAGCATTCTTGCCCTACTACTCTTCAGCTGAAGAGATCAATAAAAATCCCAGCCCTCAGGCTTACCATTGAAAAGACATAGCACAAAATGAAAAAGGGATAGGGATGGAAGAATGGGGGTGGCAAGGAGAGAAATCTCAGATACCAATTCTTTAGTTATAAAGTTCTTTAGTTATAAAGTTCTCATAAGGACTAGCTGGAATAGAAATAGTGCAGGTACTTTGGGTTTGTTTAGGGCTGGTTGAAAAGGAAGGATGGGTGAGGTATAACATACTGTAAAGGTAAAGGTAAAGGTACCCCTGCCCGTACGGGCCAGTCTTGACAGACTCTGGGGTTGTGCGCCCATCTCACTCAAGAGGCCAGGGGCCAGCGCTGTCCGGAGACACTTCCGGGTCACGTGGCCAGCGTGACATCGCTGCTCTGGCCAGAGCCAGAGCCAGAGCCAGAGCCGCACACGGAAACGCCGTTTACCTTCCCGCTGGTAAGCGGTCCCTATTTATCTACTTGCACCCAGAGGTGCTTTCGAACTGCTAGGTTGGCAGGTGCTGGGACCGAGCAGCGGGAGCGCACCCCGCCGCAGGGATTCGAACCGCCGACCTTTCGATCGGCAAGTCCTAGGCGCTGAGGCTTTAACCCACAGCGCCACCTGCGTCCCTTATAACATACTGTACAACTGCACTAAAAATGCTTTTTTGAAGTAATTACTATACAGTATACCTTTTTATTGTGGAAAGCATGTTAGACTTGTGTTGATAGTGTTACTGCAATTATTATTATGAGGCATAGAACTAATCACAAAAGCTGATCTTAAACCCTGCTTTTTATTTTGTTTTGCATCTGTTCCTCAGCAGGCCTTCAACCTAGTCAAGCATCATGTGTCTGCCTCACCGGGATCTCCCACTTCTGAGCTCAGAAATGGTGTTGCTGAAACATTTCTTCTCTTCTGTTAATTTTTTAACTATCCTATCCCCTCCTGCTTTCTCTTGCACTTGGTTGTAACCTGTGAGCTGTACTTCTGAGGCAAAGGGGAAAGAAAATACACAGAGATTGGGAAGAAAGTGTGAAGGGGGGAGAATTCAAAAGCAGATCTAAAACAATGTACACAAGTCCCATGACTGAGTAATTAGGAATCAATTTACATTTGGATCCAGGGTCCTGGGTGATGAGATCCATGCTGGGGAGGGGGTATTGGGCCAGTTTAAACATTTTCAACTGTCCATTTTTGACCATAAGTCAAACTGTTGGTGTTTACATTTAAATTGTGTAGAACCATGTGCATTAATCTTATGCATCCCCTAAGATCTGATGCTCAGTCCTAACCAAGTACAAAGTTGGAGACTAAATGGCAAAGCAACTGGGCTTGCTGCACCCACCCTGAGCAAATCTTCCCCAGATGCATCCCCAATGCCACCCACTAGCAAGCAGTAAAACCTTGATTGTTTTCAAATGGTTTCGCCATAAGATGGGCTGAAGCTATGTTAGACAAATAGTTGCAGTGGGTAGCATTATTGTTTTAACTGCTGCTTCTGTTCATCATTCATTTTTTATTGTATTTGTATTGTATTTTTTAAAAGACTTGTACGTTGCCTCAGGTGCCTTCAAGCAGCAACTGCAATTTATAAATAAATAAAACGGCAGCCTGGGCTGAGCAGCCCCCAGTGCAGAAGTCTGTACATGGCTTTCTATGTGCTCATAGTTCCATAGGTATGGAGCGTTTGCGCTTCCATTACTTTTTTCACAGGATCAGAAACCGTGGTTTGAAAATGTGGATTTCAGATCCTAAGTTAACAGAAACCTTGGTAAGCCAAAACTGCAGTTAAGAAAGAGGAAAGGGAGATTTGCTCCAGAGAGAGGATAGGATACACAGCAGCTACTACAGTAAGGAAGGGATTTGTTTCCAAACTGGTTCTCAGTTTGTTAACTGTGAAGTATCAGGGAGTCAGGGCAACATATGTACCAGTCCTATGGACAGTGAATTTTATTGGCCACTTGTCTGTGATGCAGAGTTTGGAAAACCTTTTTCGTCCAGGGGCTGTATTCCAGGGGCTGCATGCTGGGTGGGTGGGACCCGAGGCAAAAGTGGGTGGAGCAACTGGTATTACTCATACATTTGTACAGTAAAAGTCAGAGGTTTCTAAATGCACCCACCTCCCACAACTTTCCATCTTCTTATCAAGGCAAGCAAAAGGTAGTATTGTAGTTCAATGACACATTCCAGCTATGCAAAAGGGGGAAAAGAACACAGTGTGAAGGGCTTAGCCAAGGACCATATAGAAAAGCTTGGAAGGCCTCATTCAGATGCTGGGTTTTTGGTGCCCCACCCCTGTGTCAGGAGCCAGAGTCAGGGGGCAGGTCAGCAATAAAACACTGGTGTCAGTGAAGTTAACTCTTTATTCAAACAAACAAAACAGCACAAGCCTAGTGATCACAGCAACCCTTCCCAGGAGGTCTTGCCCCAATGAAGCAGTTGCAAGGACTGAAGGTCCCTGCCTTCCCACTGATCTCTTAGGCTTTCTTCCCCAGCAGCCTAAGGCTCCTTTTTCTCCATGTTCTGAGAGACCAGGAAGCCTGCCTGCCTCTACTCTGCCTCTTGAACCCTCTCTGCCACATCCTCTTCCCGCTCACTAAACCCCCAGATTCTGGCACATCCTCCTCCCAGTCTGCTCCCTCTTCTCCCTGCAATCACTCATCATTGTCCCACCACCACTCCCTGGCTCTGAGCCTTCTTCGCTTTGGAGGTTCTCCAGCTGGTGCCTCCCACCATTCCTCTGTATCCAGCCAGTCCATGATACCCTGATTTAATGTGACTGCTAAACTGGAATGAAACAGAAGTAGGTTCAAGAGCTGGGATTTCTGACTTGCCCACAATTAACTTCAACATCTCATGAACGAGCAACGACAACAAAGCAAACACTGAAGTGACTCCATGAGCTGCAACTTGTTAAAGCAGGCAACTGTCTCATAAGCACAGTCCTATCTATAAAGCCAAGGCTGGCTGCTTACCAATTATACATCCTTGCAAGCTAGGTCCAGTTAAGCTACATGCTGTGAGGCTATTAAAGACCTGAGTTCTCAAAATGTGCTGGTGGAAAAATGTATCAAGTTTGGAACTGCTGAGCTAATAAATATCCATAGGCAGGCTTTAATTGCCATTAAAACCAATCTGTACAGTTTTAAGTTTTAATATCCTGGCTAGAATCCAAGAGTAACTTAAACAATTAACCCAAAGGACTTGCATTCGCCTAAGGATGCTAAGAGTTTTTGTTTTTTCATTGTACAGCTGACCACCATCCTATGCTTTTGAAACACCCCCAGTTTCAAAATAGCTTTTCAGAGGTGGGGGAAAGCTGGTGTTTGAGACCAATCTGAAACTCCCTTGGGCACATGAGCCATGCCCCAGACATTTAATAAAAGCTACTGCAAATGAAAACTTAGAAATAGCCCAAGACACCCTTTGGCCTCCCTGCATCTCACAGCTGAAACACTGGGCAGAAGCTCTAGAAACATTTGCCGTTTTATAGCTCTTGCTGTATCTGCTAAACAGACAGCAAACTCGGGGGCTCTGCAGCTGTCCATCTGGCACCTTTCACCCTTCATTAGATTCACTTTTTTGGGTTGGGAAAAAAAATTAAAACCTGCCAATGCTGAAGCCAAGTATTCATTAAATCCCATATTAAAACACTGTGTTCCCTGTAATTTTAGATAATTTAACTTCCTATAAACACAGACTATTCATCCTTCAGTCATTAACCATCTTTTTTGGCATCCTAGTTATCAAATTGGATTGGAGCCTGGCTAATCCTCCATAAGCGCTACAGGTTTCCCTCTAATCCATCTGACTAAATCCCCTAAAGCAAAACTTTTTTGTTGCTTGGCAGGAGGTGGGGGGAGGGAAGGCAGAAACGACATTGCCCTGGCAAGGGACAAACTGTTTGTCATAGTGAGTGGACCTTTCATTATTTAACAGCAGCAAATAGCACCATGTGGAAGATTAGGACTCTGCCTCGATAGCTTGCTATCTCAGCCAATACAGCAGAGGCTACCTGTAGAGAACTTTATCCCACTGAAAAATTCATGCATACACAGAGAGCTCTGGTTTAGACTTAGAGTGAATTGGAGGTTGTCTCCATATGTTCTCAAATAGCAGGAGAAATGTTCGGCTACTTTCCGCCTGATCCTTATAGAGACCTGCGGCTGATGCAAAGAACGGCGGCTGATCTTGAAATACAAGGGGAGTAAAATGGGGAACACCTGAAATAAGCTGGAAATAATCCATGCAGTAGCAGACTTGCAACATTTAAAGAGCACCAGGAAGGTACCAGATGAAAACACATGAAACAACAAAAAGAGGGACAATTATTATTGGCATTGTTCATTGTACAAATTTCCAGTTCAAGCTCTATAAACCATTTAGTGCCATTTGCGAGGGGAGTGTTTCAATGAGATTTAACAAAATCTTCTGTGAGCTGGTAAAACACATATACTTATACATGCCAGATCTACTTTAATGGGGGCTGCTTTTGAAGACTTATTGGGGACTTCCAATAAAACTCTCCACTGAATTTTGGACTAATTGGGATCAGGCACTGGGACCACATCTTGCCACTTCTGAAACAACTACACTGCCTGCTGATCCATCTCCATGTTATCCCTGCCATGTGGCCGGGTGAAACAACCAGTTTCAGGTGCAACCATAAGGAGAGGCTCCTTATATAAGTGTTGACCCCTGCAATGGGCTGTCATTCAGGCACATCTCCACGCAGCAAAATGATTTGGGCCAGTTTTTAAGGTTTTAAACTATTGGTACTTACTTTTAAAGCCATATGCACCTTGGGAATGTGTTCCAAAAGGTCTGCTATTACCAGGTATTATTATATCATCATTATGTATCTTGCATAAAAGATGCATACAAAATGCACATTTTCCTCTTGAATGCATTAGGAAAGCATTGAAAAATATGCATTTCTTGTAAAAAGTGAACACAAAATGTGGGAGCTCTGTACAAATCATCTAAAAAGACAACTAAATGAACTGGACTCATTGGCAGGGTTTGAATAAACATGCACAAATTTATTGGTTGATAACATGATAGATAGATAATGTAAGGATATCTACAAGTTTATAACATGCAGAGAATATTATGTGCTGAGAAATCAGAGAGAGGAGCTGAGGGAAGTCTCTGGGGGGAGGGTTTGAAAGGGGTAGGGAAAAGTGGGGGCAATAATGAATATGGTATGTTTTGAAATTTTTGTTTTGTTGAAATTGTTAATAAAATATTTTTTCCAAAAAAAGTACACACAAAATGTGTGCTACAGGACAGAATGGGATGGAGTGGCATGGAAAAGGACAGAACAGATGTGTGAATTATTCCTAGTGAGACCAAAATGGGATGGAATTAGCTCCTCAGCCCTTCCCTAGCCAGTGCAAACATGTGCCGCCACAGGAAAGGAAATATGAGGGAATTAACGATATTACTTTTGGGAACCTTATTGAAGATCACAGAATGCTGCAGACAGGATTGCATTGTTGTAGTCTAAAACACCTGGAGGGCACCAGCTTGATGAAGGCTACAGGGATGTGTGGACATTGCCTGGTACATTCATTGGCTCTGACTATGTATCAATAAATTGCTGTGACAGCACACCTTAATCAATAACACAGATATCAGTACATCTGATATTTTCCGAACATAGCCAGCAATCGGCCGTCAGAAACAGTGGGCAAAAATTGTTGAAACGTCTGGAAAAATCCAGATGTATGGCAACTCAAAAAGCTCAACTCACTTTTTTATATATGGCAACCCTACCCTTGGCTCCAATTACTGAGCTGCAGTAATTATGTCTGTCTTCCAGATTGCTACTTAATGCCTGTTTAGCAACTGAGCAAGTTGAACAGAATTGAGACTTTGTCCTTGAAATAAGCCTGTCACTAGGTACAACGCAATAGTTTTACTGTACATTCTATTGTATGTTTTCCCCCTAAATATTGGGGCTTGACAATGATCAGCAAATGTGTGGCATTGACACCAGTCATATATATAATCATATATAAAATCAATTTTATTGTAGATGTACTGAAGATGAAACACATCACATGTTCACCTCCAGGAAAAGAATGTACTGGGAAATTTGATCTTGTCATGTCACTGAACAAAGAGATATCTGTGTGAAGCAGCCAAAACAAGATCCTATATTAAGCAAGTCAGGTAGAGCCCTTCAGCTATGTCTCACTCACTTGCCACTGAAAACATTCAATTTCTCTTTGATGCAAACTTTTGGGATGCAGCTCTGCATCTGCCCAAGAGATCCACAGGCTCCTCTCACCTCTTCCACCCTACCAGTCCCAATGGGAACCAGCCACCACTACCTTCATGGGACATGTCTAACAATGAAGTTCTACACTCGTTGCCTGGGAGGAAGCCTCACTGAACTCACTTCTAAGAGCTGAAAGAAGCTCCGAGTCTAGTTGGAGAATTGGTGCAGCAGAATGCAGCTTAGAAAAAGGGCAGAGATGGGTCTCATTGCTAGAGAAAGGGTTCAGGAGACCCTAATTCCTGATCCTGTGCACTGTTTTCATGGAAAGGCAAAGCTCAGCCACAGACACATGGAAAACTTTGGGAGGATTTTTATTCCACACCATTGCTGCTTTAAAATATATCTGTGTACTGTTATTGCTGAAATATCCAGTGTAACTGAAGGTTAAATCTAGGTCTAAGGATTCAGAGAGCATGCTGGTACAACCACTTTTACTAATGGTCAAACTAGTCTATTATGGTGCATCATTTCTACAGTACACTTGGTCTTCAGCCCAGAAATAGCAACACCTGCTGTGCACGTTCAGAATGATCTACCACCATGCCAACCCCTGCCCTCACAACCCACTATCATTAATGATATAACGCGGGTGCAATAGAGCAGAATTGGCCTGCTGTCTCCAAGCTACCAAGAACAGCTGCAGGAAGCACATTCCCAATACCTAAAGGTATTGGGAGCTGGTGGTGGAGATTGCAATAGCAAAACTGCTTTGTTGGCTAGAAAGTGCGGAACCATAATGTATTTGCACAGACCATAATCATTATCTATTCCAAACTTGATTAAAAATATTATACAACTCCTGTACAGACATAGGGCAGGCAACAAATCTAACAGATTGTGATTTAAAGAGCATTATGCACAGTGTACTACTGAGAATGCTTAGGTATATCATCTCATGGGGCCAAGTGTTTCTTTCTTTCTTGGGGAGGGGGGAAGAGACAAAGAAAATAAGCTTTATGAGTTCTATGTGGGAGAACTGCACAAGAGCATCTACTGTGAGCTGGAGGAGTTTCAACAGCACAGCAGGGATGCTGCTCATGTTCTTAAAAGCACCATCACTCAAAAGTGTGCAAAAGGAAACATCTAGATCCTTCAAATCCTTTCCAAAATGCTTCTGCATTACAGAAGTGTTTGAAATGCAGGGAAAGGCATCTGTCTGGTGAATGATGATGATTCTGATCTGTCAAGCTGTTAATGAGCAGGTGACAAGTATGTGCTGTTTTTAATTGTTTTAATATAATTTTATTATTGTGGGCCATCATAGGTTGCCTTTGGAAAACATTTCCATGCCATTTTCTTGAAGCGGAGAAAGGAGTTGGTGTAATCAGGACAAGAAACATCATCATACCAGCTGTTCGACAGTGGAATTTGCTGCCAAGGAGTGTGGTGGAGTCTCCTTCTTTGGAGGTCTTTAAGCAGAGGCTTGACAACCATATGTCAGGAGTGCTCTGATGGTGTTTCCTGCTTGGCAGGGGGTTGGACTCGATGGCCCTTGTGGTCTCTTCCAACTCTATGATTCTATGATTTAGGGTTTTGAGTCAAGTGTCATCAGCATACTGATGAAACACAGCTGTATTTCTCTTTTTCATCAAATACAAATGAGCTGAGCAGGTGTCTGGGGTCAGTAGTGGGCTGGATAGGGACCAAGAACCTGAAGCTAACTCCAAACATGACAGAGATACTTGTTGGATGGTGATAATAATTGACCAAGGACTATTTGGGCATGATCTGTTCTGGATGGGGTTATACTCCCCTCCAACGATCAGGTCCACAGCTTTACAGTGATATTTACCCATTCAGATGGACCATGAGTGTTGTCTGTGGCATAAAGTCTACTTAGCCAACTTAGACTAGAACACTCGCATGCTCCTGACTACAAAAACACGAGCTGGGTTCATCATGTCTTGGTAACATCCAGGCTTATGGTAACACCTTATACATGAGGCTCATACAGAAGGAAAAAGTACCTGTAAAGAAGCCACATTTCAAATTGATATCCCAAGTTGGAAGGGTGTATTAGGTCCCATTCATACTCTACCACTTCAAAATGGTAGCTACTTCTGCAAGATCCAGACCAGTGCTTCAGTAGTAATGGCTGTGGGGTTGTTGTTTTCCAGACCAGGACTGTAATAATCTGAAATACATAGTTCCTCTCTTCGGGTGAGGCAAGAGCATCACTGAATCCAGGCACACAGCGTGACTCCCAAGCAATGTGAATTTGCTGAAGAGCAAAACAACTGAATGGATGTGAAGTAAAAAGCTTCGTACCACATGCAGAGGGGCTAGCTAGGGCTCAATGAAAACTGGCAGGACCGAACAAACGTTTTGTTTCTCTCTCCACATTGTTCAAATTCAGTATTCAAGACTATGGCATTACACCTCAGGCACAACCATGAAATACTAGAAAAAGACCAGCAAAGAGCACTCATTTCTGACTAATGTTAGCGAATCAGTGTGCATCAGTTCTATGTGTACTCCAAATCAAGACACAAATTGTGGTGATTTGGGAAAGGTTCTCATTCTTTCAAGTCGGATTGCATTGTTAGTAAGGTCTTTCAGGGCAGATCAGGGGCTCCCGTAGCTTCTGAGTAGCCCTGTGTGTTTCCACTGCTCCCCTGAGAAAAGACACGAAGCAGACTAGAGAATGTATTAAGCTTGAGATGTGAAGGGTTAAATGGGTAGGAGGATCTTTCATGTTGATGGACAGGTCTTGTGTTTGATCATAGTGAATGATTTCCCTGGTGCACTTCAATCATAGTGATTTGGGAGGAAGGATTAAAAGCTGTAGTTGCTTTTCATGTTGATCTACGACTTTCCCAATGCAGTCAATGGAGAGAACTCTTGAACAGAAGAAACATTCCCCCCACCCCAGTCTTTCTTGGGTATCCATGCTTTTTCTTCCACCCCCATTCCCATTTTATTCCTATTTTATGCACTTGATGATGGTATAGGCTGCCTTTGCAGGAGAAACACCGCAGCTATCATTCTAACATTTGACAGGCTTCATCTCCTCAGAACAGGTGATCATACCTACATATTGCATCCAGTTCTGGAATGGGGGCGGGGATTGATATTTTTAAAAGAAAGAAAAAGACTAAGATCTGTTTGGAACAATATATTTTGTTTAGTTTGGAATATGAAATTAAAATTAGATACCAACATTTGAAAAATATTCTTGCTATGTATTGTTATTTTTGTTTAATTTGTTTTTGTTTCTGCATTTTTAATTTAAAGCATCAAAAATAAAAGTGAAAAAATGGAAAACAAAGCTTTAACAGCGCTCTATACAAAGGTCCCTGGATATATCTCCCTTCAATTTGGCAAACTTAGTTCATTCCACAATGCTTGCAAATTTCAACCACTTCCATGGAAATGAAAACAAGTCCAAGCCATTTTAGATTCCTCCCAAGAGGCTGTTTCCAACTATTCCAACCCATTGTGATAGCACTGCCCATTGTTATATGAAAGATGGACTGCACTGCCTCCTAATGCCATATATGCTTTGCTTTTAACGTGTTTGAGAAGCTCCACTGCTCAGGCCCGCAGTCCTCTCTAGACTGAAAAGTTATTTTTAACTCTGTCCCATCAAGATGTTACATGTGTTGTAGCTCCTACCCAACACATGCAGACAGTGGCTCTTACTTGGAAATGATTAAGATATCTTTCTTCAGGAAAGGAATGGTACAAGCTCAGCAGCAGATGCATTGCTCAGGAGACATGATACAGCAACAGGTCAAGAAGTTCAGAAACAACAGAGATGTCCCAACAAGTTTCCTTACCCCTCCTGCCAAGCTTTTGAAGATGAGGCATGGCATACTCATTCATGAGATTGTCTTGCCTGGTGGGAATTTCAGGATTGCAAGCATGCATACTGCTAGGGTGGGTAGGTATGCTCATGTCTGCGAAGGTGGCACCTGCTTCTAGGTGGCAAGACTTCACCCTCCTGCAAAGCTTCAGTCACTTCTGATTCCTGTTTACTCCTCCTTGTTTGGCTGATCAAAGCCCTCTCCAGCCCTCTTCGAGAATGGTGGGAGGGGACACATGGCATTACTGATGCTGCCTCCAACAGTGCCTGAAGTCAGGGTGGAAAGGAAAGATCCCCTCCTCTACTCAGGTTCCCCTTTAGCATCACCCCTTTCTTCCTCCTCTAACAGAGCCTGCCAGCCATGAGTCCCACAGCATCCTGACAGTGCTGTGCGACTCATGACTACATGACTTTGGGGGTTATTTTTGCAAGTGGAATATCCTTTGATATAAGAATCCTACAGAAAGGCTTAATTTTCTTGCCCAAACACAGTTAAGGGGCCTGAAGAGGAATCATTTATTCAACAGAATGCTTTAATTGCTTCCCCTATTTTCCTGGCAATAGTTTGCTTTTCTAAATAATGAAAGAGTCCCCCATCCATAGGAAAGCAAGGCATTATACCTCAAGGCCTAACAAACACTATGAACGAGCCTGATTGCTTCATAACATTGCCTCTGCACTGCAATTTTTGGGAGGTATTTCACACAACACATAGCTGTTATGTGTTTATTTGGGGAAAGTGACCCTTTTGCTTATGTTTACATGAACTTAAAGATCTGAAACTATTGTTGTACAAAACGCATGTACCCCTTATGATATACGATTGCTCTATTGGAGTAGAAGAATAATTAATACTCAAACTCAGTTTCTTCTCTCATACACCAGTCATTACATACCCATCTGCATATAACATAATTTGATAACCAGCATGTCATATAATAAGCTAACTAAAAAAAATTATGGGTGGGCGGCCTTAAAGGTGGGTTCCTCATGCTCAGATTCTTTCAGAAATAGTTAGAAATTAGTTGATTGTTAAAGGATTATATACATTCTATATGCTCGAGGCATGAAGTAATATTTTGGCTCTTATTCCATTACACCTTAATCAGGTGCATTATATATTTATTTGAAGATATCAGTTCAAGTCCTGTTCTAGGGGGTAACATGCATACACGGGAGAGGGGGGTCAGGATTGTGTCAAGAACAAGCCCATCACTCTGACCTCTGAGCATTCCTATTCAACCCCATCTGCATAGCTGCCTAATTACATAAATCCCATTGTGTGTAAGTTCCAACCACACAATCTGTACTCTACAAACAGAGCAAGTGCTACATATAGAACTTGCATAGGGCTTCAGTCATTCTGACTGACTTCTGCCAGTCCATAAGCAGCCATTTGACCACACTTCTATGGCACATTTGCACCCACTGTGTAGCAAAATGATCCTGTCCCTCACTTAACAGGATGCCACAGATGACCAAACTCTCCACATATAATTCTGTTGTTTGCATTGGGCTCAATCATGAACACCCACAAAAAACATCTCATTTGGGGCATTCTTCCCTATCTGCTGAGAAAAGAAGCAGCACTAGAGTTGTCATCACAGCTCCAACAACGTCTGAGCCCACATGTGTGTCCAGCAAGCATGTGGCACCTGCCCCCCATACACTTCTGACAGGAACAGAATCTTTAACATAGAAACAGGACATATGTTTGTTTCAATGTGTGTATACCTTTAACCCTTTGATCCAATAAATATCTTTCCACACCAAGAACCAGTGAAAAGACTGGTTTGTTACAAGAAACAGACAGTCCAACAGGGTAAAGATATGGTGTGCAGGATCACAATAGGTAAGGCAAAGAAAGCACAGTCTATCAGGACCTTGGACAGAACACAGTGGCAGGTGCCAGTCAAGAAAAGCTGTTGTCTCAGTAGCATGCTAAAGCCTGATGAGGCCTTGCAAAGGGTGGCTGACCTGGAACCTGCTATTAATCCTGCTCCCTCTGAGGAGTTGTCCATTTTTGGATGAGCTATTGCCTGATTTGGTAGCTTCTCTCTCCCACATGTGGTTGTTGAGAACTGCATCAAGGGAACGCCTTCCAAGTTGAATAAAACCACATCCTCTGGCCTGGAAAGATCTGGAGTGGTATATGATGGTTCTCTGAACAGTGCCTCCTCCTCTCCAAAGGGAGATAGAGGCCAAATAACACGAAATTGTATCCATAATTATACTAACATGGGGTACATGTACAAGCTGACTCTGCCTCTTAAGGTTGTTGCTGCTGCTTGCAGTTGTTTCCATTCAGTGGTTAGAAGAAATGCTAAACACTCAGAATGTGTTTTGTGTATGCATATCTAGCTGGTGGCACTTCTAGGAATGTCTACTTTATGGCATTCTAGGGCTAGACTTTGACCCGAGTTCACTTTAGCCATAAACTCATTGGGTGACTTTGGTCAAGCATCTTTTCTCTATTGTACTTTGTGTCCCACATCTGTAAAATGGGAAGAACAGTGTGATCTATGCCACCTTGTGTAATTCTCAGCAGCAGACTTTGCAGCTATGAATCGCGGCACTCTCCATTTTATTGCATGACTCTAGCTCTTGTATTCTGAGAAGGTCTGAGCCATTCCTTACAGCTCCTCACTTTTATTGGCTTGAATTTAGGAGGTCCAGCAATCACGAGATGTGTTATCACCAAGGGCAAAAGCTAAAGAAGTAAAAACAAGAAATGTTCTGAAATGAAAGCACTGGGTGTTTATTGCATTGTGAAGTTTGCTTTGTTCAATGGGAGAATACTCAACTCCCACCAGAAACCTATTCATTTCCCTTTAGGACCCATCATGCTTTGTTAACATGAGGAGTGAGATGTTTGAAGGTTGTTAACTTCCTCAGAAAGAAGTGAAAACAAAGTGACATTCAACCACACTAGCTCTGAGCAAAACAGCTGTGGACCATCTGATGAGAAGAATATGTTCAGAGTTCATGTTCTGCCTCTTTGCAACACAAATATCACTGAGCTCACATTTACTTGGTTCAGCACATTTCAGGAGAATATTGCACCAACTAGCTTGTTTTTCCCCCTTAAAAAAATAAATCCATGATTGGGGTTAACAGATTTTCAGTTTTATCATAGCTACTTCAGATGCCTTGGAATATCAGTTAATGTCTTACATTTTCTCCTTAGGGAATGATAAAGTAAACACTGGGCAAATAAAGCAGAAATAAAATAGTGCCATGTTACTAATATAAATCTGGAGTTAATGGACTTTGGTACTCTTAACATTATCTGGCCTTTGCAGAAAGTATTACCATCTCTAACAGACATCAGCAGCCAATATAGTCCCAGCACATTTTGATGAAACCTTACCCCTTCCTTTAGTCTCACACATCTAAGTTTGGATTCATTCTTTTCCACAATCACACACACACATACACACAAATTATTCCATAGCAAAAACAAAATAAAAAAATTCCTTCCAGTAGCACCTTAAAGACCAACTAATAATAATAATAATAATAATAAATTTTATTTATATCCCGCCCTCCCCAGCCGAGGCCGGGCTCAGGGCAGCTAACAACACTAAAACAGTACAAGTTCAGTACAGGTATCTGAAGAAGTGTGCATGCACACGAAAGCTCATACCAAGAACTAACTTAGTTGGTCTTTAAGGTGCTACTGGAAGGAATTTTTTTATTTTGTTTTGACTATGGCAGACCAACACGTCTACCTATCTGTAACTATTCCATAGCAGGTAGACATCTCCATTTATCTCTGGTTCTGTGGATTTTGAGCAGAGTTTCTGAAGTCTTGGTTTTACACCATTTCTAAATACAAGTCTGATTATTCAGAACTGTCATTAGGCATTTACAATAATATGGTGCATGGAGATATTCATTATGAGGGGGAATGAAAAAGAGAGCCTGGAGAAGGATATGGTCTTTGCACTGTGCTTTTATTTCCGGTTTATTCTGTTTAGTTTCCCATAATGCTCCTCTTGTGGTGACACTCCAGGGCATTGTGGGAAATTTAAATAACAGCTCCCAGGCGAGTTAATAGCAGCACCGGTACTCCTACTGCTTCCAATTGCCACCTCCACCATATAGAGCCACCAGAGGCTACTGGCATAAGAGGGGGCTCACTGGAGGGTACTTTGCCAAAGGACCCTTCAAACCTGGAGCCAGAGCTATACAATGACATTACAGTGGTACCTTGGGTTAAGTACTTAATTCGTTCCGAAGGTCCATACTTAACCTGAAACTGTTCTTAACCTGAAGCACCATTTCAGCTAATGGGGCTTCCTGCTGCTGCCACGCCGCCGGAGCACAATTTCTGTTCTTAACCTGAAGTACTATTTCTGGGTTAGCAGAGTCTGTAACCTGAAGCGTATGTAACCTGAAGCATATGTAACCAGAGGTACCACTGTACCTCAATGACTTCCTATTGACAACAATATATCCATCAGTGTCATCTGTCCTTTGACCTTGAAGTTGGACTTCAGATACCATTGAAAGATGCTTCGGTATTCATCAGAAGATATGCGGTAACTCAGCGCAACTGAGATAGATCTGGTGTGTTACCTGCTCAACCTCAAGCAGCATCATTTACAGGCAACACTGAGAGTACCTGGGAGTGACTTGTTTAGAACTGAACTTGAGTAAATTCCACCTGACACGTAAACAGGATATATGGCTCCGGGTTAGAAACAGTAATACAGAGTGTCACCTAGTGGCAGCAGCAACACCAAACAACTGAAGGAACCCTTTCAAAGTTTTTAATTGCCCACAGAACATTATCCACTTTGCCAACTACTAATATGCCCAGTATCAATAAAATGAACAAAGAAAGACTTGAGCACTTGTTGTCTTACCTTGTGTGCTATTGGGAACGGATGTGCGGTCTTTTCAATGCTTTATTTGTGTTGGTGTGATTGGCAGCCATAATTTATTTGCAGCAGCTCTCCATTGTTATTACAGCTGCAATAACGCAAGGGAAGGATGCGGGGATGATATGGCATGGCAGTTGCCTTGGTAACAAAAAAGTCATCACTATGACATGAAACTTAAAAAGAATGGGTATGGGAGGAGTTCCTGCCCTCTTTCATAAGAACAAATTTTGCAATAAAAGCAAATTACAGCTACAAAAATACCTTACTACAATACAAATATAACTCATCCCAATGATTTTATTGAAGTAGGCAGACCGACCATTGGATCGCTTATAGAAGTAGGACAAGTGGCAAAAACATTTAGCCCCTGGAGCATCACCACTGACATGGTTTGTAATCATGCTTCCCTGACCTGGAGAAAGTACACTGTCTAGCACTGGGAAAAGATAACACAGCTGAATATAGAGATTTGATGGTTGTGGGGCAAAAAAAATCACATACCAGAAATGATGGGATATCACAGCTGCACCTCTTCTGCTGTTTGGGTATTTCAAACTCTGCAGAAAACAGAAAAATGAGGCTTAAAATTGGTTTCAACAACAAAATCTCCACCCGACATGTCAGTGCTTATGTCTGAAGGTATCTCATGTAGACTTATTGTGAGTAGGCATATCTTGCAGTAGTATTGACAGAAAATAGGATGCTATCACATCTAAATTAGTAGTAGCACTACAATTTAAGAAGAACTCTTTCAGTCTTCAACAGAACTTCTTGATCAAAATCCCCAACGTTGAATCACTACACACAGCAATTGAATGGATAAATAAGGCAAATCAGTTCAGTTGTATGCTTATCAGGCATTCTTGAACGGTCAGGTGCTGATCAAACAAAATCAGCTTGAATCCATGCTATGCTGGTATTCATTATGGCATGGAAAATAATTTAGCTGATTTGCTTCTCCATAGGATTCCGTGATCCTCTGCAAACCAATTAAAAGTCAACTAGTTTAATAGTGTTTGTCCTTATGAAACACTTTTCCTTCAAGGAGATTAAAGTACTTCACAATTATTAAGTAAGCAGAAATACCAGTTGCATTGTTTAGCAAATGGGAATCTTAGTCACAGCTGAAGTGGCCTGCTTAAAAAGTATAGATGCATCACATGGGGGAGTAACTAAAATTCCACAGAGAATTCTGTGGGCATATTAGTTCCCACTAGGGATGTACAAATGTAAATTTCCATTTCTCATTTTTCCAATTTCCCCACATTTCTGAATGAATTTGCAATTTTTTAAAAAAAGTCTGCATGAAAGTTCATCATCATTTTAGTGAAAATTTCTCCTAATATTAACATTTTTGCTTTGCCCTCCCCCTTGCCCCTCTCCCTCTTGGTAAGCAACAGTGACCCACCTGCAGGAAGCTGCTTCTGGAACAGACACTTCAGGAGGCTGATAAATTGCTCCCTGGGAAATATTTTCTGTATCTGTACTTATGGGGGGGGTGCGCGCGTGCACACACACACACACACACACACACACCACACACATGCAAAACCTGCCTAAGTCTTCAGTGTTTCTCAGCCAAAGGAAATAACCCATTAATGGGGCCCTGGAATTTCTCACCGCTTAGGGGAGTGCAAAATGATACTGTCTCAAATGTAAAAGACGTATGTACATTTTATTAGAAGGATGACAGGTCTAATACAAAAGCTTCTGGGGTGGGGGAATACAACAGAATTGCATCAACAATATTATTATTTTCATTTCTGAATATATGTTCTTAATATCATATCACCTGTGCTGAAGACAAACCCACACATTTTTAAATTGCTTTATTTGAACTTTGAAATAGATGGGAAAGTGAAGCACACTGTGCAAAAAATATGTGCTAAATAAAATGAATGTCAACAGCAGCACAGCAGTGGCACGGTAATGAGAAGAGGTGTAATTTACACAGAAGCATTCAAATGCTAAAAGAGCAAAGAAAATAAATCACCACTCTGGCTGAGCCCCTCCCACCAATAAATGCATTGCTATATATTTAGGATTAACCTACTATATCACATAGCAGCTCCTTAAACATTTTTTCACTTTTTACATGGCAATGAAAAGCAAGAAAATAATCAATTCCCAATCCTTGACATTGTACAATTTGTTCACTACATTAACCTTTTTTCCTTTCTTTGGCTTGTGTTGTATGACATTTATTTTACAAATCGTGTCCTCCTCCCAGAGAGCACATGTTGTGGTGAGATCATCAAGACTGACCTCACTGCTATTGTGGGTGGGAGCGACTGGATAGCCACAACAACCCGACTGGTGGTACCTCGGTTGCTGGGGTAATTCTGGCCAATGGGATTGTTTCATGCATTAACCGAGGCACCACTGTATACTGCTGCATGTTGAGTTGAGCTTCCTCTTTTTCACCTCATACACCAGATCGCCCACCCACCCACCCTATATTTTGGGTTCATTATGACCTTGCTATGCCATTGTGGGTTGTCTGTTCTTGGGACAGGGGCCCGGTAGGAATTTTCCCATTTAGCCAATAGGTTCAAGATTCAAGAAGATTCAAGCACCTCACAGTTACCGGGAACAACACTGAACTTACCCTTTTCTTGAATCTTCTTGAACTTATTTAAAAAACAAGAAAAAACGAAAAACTGAGTCAAGAATTTGTAAGAACCTAGTAAAATCTGATATTGCAAGTTCACTTTATTTTAGGTAGTTTGTATATTTTCATGGCACTCTGTAAGTAATTGTCTCTTTCTCACATATTTGTTAAATGGTGTAAAATTATTTTTGAACAACTGTGTGAATATTTGTCGCCAATGCGCTGTACGAGTTGCACTCTCTTTATTAATGGCACAGACTGCATTTTTCTAGCATAACTGTTTAAAGTGGCATGATACTCTTTTAAATGTACAGTGGTACTTCGGGTTACACACTCTTCAGGTTACATACGCTTCAGATTACAGACTCCGCTAACCCAGAAATAGTACCTCGGGTTAAGAACTTTGCTTCAGGATGAGAACAGAAATTGTGCTCCGGCGGCACAGCAGCAGTGGGAGGCCCCATTAGCTAAAGTGGTGCAGGTTAAGAACAGTTTCAGGTTAAGAACGGACCTCCGGAATGAATTAAGTACTTAACCCGAGGAGCCTCAGGCCTTGGACTCAAATGCAGAGCTCCAAGCCTCTCTAGCTGGCCTTCAGGTTTCTCCTCAGGACACACCTCCTCCTGGCCACACCCCTCACCAGCCCTGCTTTGAACCCTCCATGGATTGGTTGTTTTTTTGGTCAAGCCATAATGTACTCCTCAACTCTAACAATGCTGCATGCTTGCCTCGATGGAGGATAAGGAGTGTTCTAATGCTTATTGGATGGATTTCCCCCAAATTGATTTTTGAACTTTGAATTTTATTGTTATTCATGCTTTTATACTGTATTTTATGCTGCTCTATGTTGTATTAAGTGTTTTAAATTTGTTGTTAGCCACCCTGAGCCCGGTTTTCTGAACCAGGAAGGGCGGAGTATAAATAATAAAAAATATATATTATTATTATTATTCTGAGAGGGAGCTGTCCTGCTGCACAAAGGGGAATAGTTGCATTTGTTGCTCCATCCATTTTGCCTATGGCCCCACCCACAATTGGCAGGTGACCCCTGGAAGGTTTCTTAGGGGACTATATGGCCCTCTGGTAGAAGACGGTACCCCTACTTATTGAAGCACATTATGTTGTCTGTTTCTCATGCTGAACTAGAACATGTTTTCCCTTCGTGTCAGTAAGCTCTTTTGAGAGGCCTGCGTGTCACCTGCACTTATGAGTAGGCTAGATCTGCATGTGTAAAACACCCACACATTTCCAGATGATATTCTTTTCATTTTTCATCCTCTTTATAACACTAGAATGAACACATTTTGTCTAATTCTGTATGCTTTCCAGCACATGAATAAACTCATTTACATTGTCATTTTCTCCCTCCATCAGCAGCTACTCGACTATTTATTCTGTGTTACTCTTGCCATTCTCTGCTGGCAACTTAAAATAGAGAGCAATGCTCAGATTTCACTTATATTCATCTTACTTTGCTTATTCAGTCAAAGGTAACTCCAGAGAAACAGACGTTTCATCCATCAGCAATTCTCTTATTTTCTCCAAAACAAGAAATGAAAGAGATGGCGGGGGGGGGGATACATTCAGGACTAGCGAGCAGAGATTACACTTTCAATGTAGCATATTAAATACCAGAAGAGATGGGGGGAACAGTTAATAGAGTCTTTATGAGCTACAGTTTCACCCAGCTGGTACTATGGGTGGGTAATGATTCTGCAAAGCCAATCTCTATCAGAAACCAGGGTAAGGTGTGCATATGGGCGCATTTGCACAGACAGAGAAAGGAATATCTCTATGGATTGCTGGTGGCTGTAAAAAACAACACCACCCTTACCTCAGTTGCTGTAACCCCGTCTCTATTTTATGCTCCCTCACACAGAACATAAGAGTTCCTTTCCTTGCTGTGATCCCAGCGGGCTTTAAAGTCTATTGTCCCAGCAATTCTAAGTAAAGAATGCAAGGACAAGGGCATGGAAGAATTCCAAAGTGCTGGTAGCACTGGTGAAACCAATCCCATTAGCCCTTATAATTACTATTGCGGCATAATACAGCCCTGAGCCAAATTGATCACACAGGGGTGCTTCACTAATGGCTTTTTGTCAGTCTTGAGTGCCACATGCTTCAATGCAAAAATAAAAGGCTGAGCTTTTTGCGCAGACTGTTCTTAGCACAGCAGCGACAACACATGCCAAATACCACCTTTCAGCTTTGCTTGACTGAAAGACTAATGTTAACTGAAACAGATGAAAACAAATAGTACAAAATGTAATGTAAAAGCTTTGATTCTAACTCATTCTTCTCCTCTAGGGAAACATCTTGCTTTGCTGAAGACTGGCAATCTCAGTTCTCCAACCTGGCAGTACTGTGGTTTCTTGTTGTAATTGGGGACATGTGTGAGTTGGTTCTATTTTTTTACTCTCCTGTGAGTAAAAAAATAGGGGGGAATAGCTTTCATCTAGCCCTATCAATTATATATCTTCAGTTCACCCAAGGTACAGAACATGTGCAAATCCAACACAGCTCCATGGAACCCAGTGGAACTATATATGGAACTTGCAGCCCAAAACATCTGGAGAGCACCAGGTTGCTGAAGGCTGAGAAAAGTACAAGTAATTGAAATTTCTGACTCTCCCTCTTCTGCAACTCCCACCAGTCCTAGCCTAACACAGCTGGAGATGTTCCTGTCCCCTCAAAAAAAAACCTGGAGGGTGCCAGGTTGGCGAAGGCTGACCTGTCTTGCTGAGTGAAATATTATTATTTTGTTTATTTATTTATAAAAATATTCCTCTACTGCTAATTCATAAAGAAAACATGTGTGCCATGTAAAACCATATATAGAATATAAAAATATAAAACCACCATTTAAAAGAAGATGTCATCATAAGAAACTGGCCAATCACATAATATCTATCCAACTGACAGGGCCTGTTTACACAAGAGAGAATGCTTGGCAGATTTTTGTCAGGAGAGCACCTTACATTGCTGGGCAGGTCACACTTAAATGCTCTATTTCTCATAGATACAAAACAGGTCTCATTCGTAAGTGGGACAGTCAGCACTGCAGTGTTCCTCCAGCAGATCTCAGTGATCAAGCTGGGATATGAAGGGATCTTTAAGGTCCTCTTTGTCAGATTACGTTGGAACCCTCAACATAACTAGTTCCTTTAGTGCAGGAGAGACAACCCGAGGCCTTCATCTAATTTCATGCAGTAGGGGAGAACCCAGAGTACCAAAGGAGGATGGAAATGGGGGGAGATGAGTGAGAAAGTGGAAACAGGTGGAAGGAGGAAGGAGGGAAAGCCCTTTGTTAAGTGATCAGTTCAGACTTTGGGATATGGGTGTGAGTACTTTAGAGTTACTCTGTACTACCAATGTGGGAGATGTTGGTTCATGGACCTTTTAAGGGTTGATCTCCACATTTAGTCGTTTAAGTACATATATATCCTGATTCCAGGGTGAGTAACAAAACCTCAAAAAACCCCAATAAAACAACCCAACGCATCAACAATAAAACAGATTTAAACACTAGTAAATCCACACATACACTGTAGCATCAATTAGTGGTGCGCGTGAACAGGTTTGCCTCTACTGGGTGCCAACATGCCAGTACAGTTTGAAACAGGCATATCTGTAGGAGAGGAGAGTATTCAAAGAGTTGCACAGAGTGTGAAACTTTATCGTACAGAGGAAATTATTAATGGATAGGTGTCCTTATGCATCCAAGGACATGCTAACTCTGTATAAAGGATCACCCAACACATTCCCTTTCGTAAATCAGAAGACAGCTGACAATTGCAATGAAATCTATTTTCACTATTTCTACCAGCATATTCTGGAAATCACACTCCTAGACAAACGAACACCTTATCAAGAATGAATATTACGGTAAAAAGGGGGATTCTAAATGTATTTGTTAAAATTTGCAGCAACAATCGTGTTTATCACCAAATGAATACATTGTGGACTCATTTGTTCTGCTTCACAGAAATGAGACAGGTTCTGATAAAGTCAACAGGGATCATCACAAGACGTGTCTGTTCAGACTCTTATTAGGTGTTTTATTGTGGCTGAAAGATGAGCATGCTGTCAGGTGAATGTAATAACCCTAGCGCTTTATTATCTGCAAAAGGCAGAAATTGAAAATGAAAACTGATCCATTCCCAGAGTTTTGATCAAATTTTGATCACAACAAGCTTCACGCTGTTCTGCTTAGGAAACCAAAACTGCCCCTAAAACATGTCAGGATAATGCAAAGAACTCTGAATTAATTCAATCAAGTAATTAGCAGTGGGTTTGCATTTGCTAAAAATTGACAGCCAGGTCACTTTTTCTATCAAATATTGATGCCAAAGCAGAAATATCAAGAGAAACTAAAGCTAGCTTTGTCTTGCGAGTTTACTGTCTCCTTCTGTGTCTTTTGATCATTACTGATCAAAAGGATCTAAGGCAAGCCTCCTATTTATTTTTACCACAAGTAAATAATCAGGAAATGAAAGCTGAAACCTTACCATAGGCAAGGCTAGGATCAGCAATTGCTGAAGCCTATGGAGAGGAGGTAGCTAGCACGTCTTTATATAATCTTCTCTGGAGAAAACGCCTCACACACAGATACAATTTCGCACAGCGTCAGCAGACTCCGTGGCTGGTGCAGCAGCAAAGTTGTTCTTCCAGCCACAATTTAAGCACTGCAACCAATTTGGGGTTTGTAGTCAATATTGTTCCTACTGCACTGGAAACCACTAGAGAGGGATTGGCTTCCCTCTAGAAAATTGTTTTTTGTGAAAAAGTCTATTATGTGGCTATGACAGAAGGCACTTTCAAGTTATATCTATAAGTGACAGGGCTAAATGGCTAGGGCATGTACGGTAAGTGCAGCCCACTTAAAACAGGATTTTTGTCTATTAAAAGCAGCTCTCTGCAGTTCTGTCAACACCTTTAAAAGCAACAAAGCAAAGATAGCAGAGGAGTCGTTTAAGTTAACTTGGCTCCCCCACCACCACCACTTTCCCCAGAAAGGGCTCAAGAAACCTGTCCTCAGCTAAATCCTGTAAAATGGCTTTTGGAGTTGTCCCATAACAGATAAACATCCGCCATTACAAAGGATGGTTTCATGGGGCTCCCTGCATTAACAGGCCATCCACATAAAGTCCCACTTTAAGATCCACATTCCAAGCTTTAGTTTTTGGAATTATCATTTATGTTCTACCATCTGCCAACACATTCTAGGAGGGTATGTGCATTAAAATATATCTAAAAATAAGCATTATGCTTAAACAATAAAATCACCAATAAAACATAAAAGCAACTCAGTCACAGTAGGTAATTAGCTCTAAACGAGGTAACAGGAAATGCCTGGCTAAATAAAAGAGGATTGCATCTATTTTCTCTCCTTTTTTTGTTTCTGGGCAGCTTAAGCTAAGAGTTCTGGAGATGGGTCAAATCCAAGAGTTTCAATTTACTATTTAGGAACTGGAACAAGTTATTTCATGGGGAAACCATTTTCTCTCCAGAAACCTAAGAAAATGGAATCCTTTACAAAGGTTACATGTTTCCATTGCATTTCAATGGCATACAAAAATAGATCTGGCAAATAGAAGGGGAAGAAATGGAGGCAGTGAAAGATTTTACTTTCTTGGGCTCCATGATCACTGCAGATGGTGACAGCAGTCACGAAATTGAAAGACGCCTGCTTCTTGGGAGAAAAGCAATGACAAACCTAGACAGCATCCTAAAAAGCAAAGACATCACCTTGCGAACAAAGGTCCGTATACTTAAAGCTATGGTTTTCCCAGTAGTGATGTATGGAAGTGAGAGCTGGACCATAAAGAAGGCTGATCACTGAAAAATTGATGCTTTTGAATTATGGTGCTGGAGGAGACTCTTGAGAGTCCCATGAACTGCAAGAAGATCAAACCTATCCATTCTGAAGGATATCAGCCCTGAGTGCTCACTGGAAGGACAGATTGTGAAGCTGAGGCTCCAGTACTCTGGCCACCTCATGAGAAGAGAAGACTCCCTGGAAAAGACCCTGATGTTGGGAAAGATGGAGGGCACAAGGAGAAGGGGATGACAGAGGACGAGATGGTTGGGCAGTGTTCTTGAAGCTACCAGCATAAGTTTGACCAAACTGCAGGAGGCAGTGGAAGACAGGAGTGCCTGGCGTGCTCTGGTCCATGGGGTCACGAAGAGTCGGACACGACTAAATGACTAAACAACAACAAATAGCATAGAAATATTCCTGAATTTAGTTTCTTCAAGTAAGGGGTCAACTTTTCTTTCTGATTTTTATTTGTGTGGTGTGGGCATACCATTTGCTTCTGTGAGTGGGTAGGTTCATCCTTGAAGCAGACCAAAACACTGAATTATGAGCAACTATGGTGCTCCTCAGTTCCAGAATCCTCTCTGCAGAGCTATTTTGAGAAACAGAGGTATGCCATATAGACCACTCCTAGCTATCACCCCACATAATTACATAATGCACTTTTCTAATGTACATTTTTCTTCACCTTCGCAGAATTCACAGTGGTCCACTGATTCTTTGAAGGAAGCTCTTCCTAATAATTCTCATTTAAGAAAGTCTCTACATGAGAGCTTGCAGGGGGCCCAAGCTGTGACTTTTTTCTAAGATACATTCAATCATTTAGGGGGTTAAATGTGTCTTAAAATACATTAAAGTCCCCACACCAGTCAACTGTAGGGCACTGGTGTTTTTTAATTAATAACTAAACTAGCGGTTTCCATAGGTAGTATATACAGCATGAAGCTGCAAGTAGGAAGCCGTTCTGAACAACAGGATTATTCAATTATCCCTTTCATCTATATTAAATGGTGGTAGAGCTATAACCTAATGATGGAGCATCTTCCAGGTTCAGGCTCAGTCCTCAGCATCTCCTGGGAGGGCTCTGAATGTCCCCTGCCTAAAATCCTGGAGAGCCACTTGCAATCACTGCAAACAGTACTGAACTACATGGAACAATGAACTAATTCAACATAAGGCAGATTCCTATGTAAATGGGTAGGATCACTAGAGCAAGCAAGAACAGAGTGATGACCTCTGTAATTGATAACGGTGACTAGGCTTGCCATACGTCAGGAAAATTTCTGACATGTCCTGGTCTTCAAGTGTAAAAATGGCATTGGGGGCAATTTTGATGAAATGGCAAAATGTCAGGGGAAACCTGTATGTATGGCAACATGATGTAAATAGCTCCAAAAGCTTAAAATCTCTAATTTGGGGGGAGGTTTCTCAACAACAAGCTTAACAACTTTGCGGGTGTCAGAAATTTTACTTTTTGAAATATGACAACCCTAATTGTGACAATCCAGCCTCGAATAACAAAATATCCAGACGATGGAAAGAAAAAGCTTAGGAGTCCATCACGTAGCATACAGAAATACTTTCCAAATCATATCATAGAAAGTAAAAAAAAAAAAACTTAATTATTATTTACTGTACATTTAAAAGTGAATGTCCAAAGTTCTTAATTCAAAGTTACTGTATCGAATCATCAACTCGTGTACATCAACAAGAAATCCTAGGATATTTGAGCTACAGTTCCTTACTGATTCACTGGCCACCAAATGATAGAGCTGTTCGTTTTTTCACTGCTTCATAGTCTTACCGCATAATGGCTAAAATGGGTGTCACCTCCAAAGCTACAAAAGAAGTCTAAGGTATGAAGCTGCTACTACTTGTTGGAAAAGGAATTGGAAGGCACAAGAGGCATGACTGGGTCGTAGCTGTTTCATTACTCTTTGCCCATAACTCCTAATCCAAGTAAAAGTTGTGTTTCAACAAGGCTGGTTCTTATGGATGACATACAAAGGAGTGGCAAATATTGCCTTACCATTCAAGGAGATGTTTCAAAATGGCTTCAAAAATCAACGTTTGCCAAACGTCGCTACAGTCTGCAACAGTACTGTAATTGTTTTTAGATGTTTTCAGATGCTTTGATTGTTTTAGCATTTGTGCATTTGTCGCTCTGAGCTCCCTTGGAAAGAGTTCATGTTCCAGAAAGCATGGCCAAGAGCTTAAAAGCTCTTTTCATGCCAGGTCTGCTTGGGTTACCTGGTTTGAAAATAGCTTTTAAGCTCTTGGCCTTGCTTGAGGGGCAAGGTCCTCTTGCCGTGCCAGCTCTCAAAGGCTAGAGATGCTCACATAAGATCTCACAGGAAGTCTGGTTGTCCCATGAGCTCTCATGAGAGAATCCCAGAGTCTGCCATAGCCAATATACTGAGCAGGCCTTGCTGAGCAAACTTAAAAGCTTGTGCAGATGAGGGATTGCTGTATCTGATTTATATATAGAAATAAAGAAGTTGAGCATAGGTAGAGGCAAACAGCTGAAACATCCCTACAAAGCAGCAAATCCTCTGCCCCTCCACGACGCACTCTCACCCCTTTAGATGCTTCCAAAGCTCACATCTAGCTCTTAGCTCTGTCTTTCTCTCACAGCGTCTTTCAAAATTCCTCTCCAACTGCTTCTTTGTTCCTTTTTATCCAGAGATCTAGTTTATAGCATCCTCAGCTGGTTAGGTGAAGCAGACGTATGCCACCTTCCTCCAGGCTCTGAGGGTTTCTCCTGTTCAGAATAAGGCATATCCAGCTGTTCCTTAACTACTGAAAAAATATCCACTTGCCCAGGGCTTTTTTTCAGCGAGAACTCGTCAGAACTCACTTCCGGCACCTCTCAGGTGGCTTCCATTGCCATTATAAGAGAACAAGGGAAGCTCTGACAGAGGAAGAGGAGTGCGGGGGGAGCGCACCTCCCCCAACAGCGCGATCCCAGTGGGGTGCCATCACAGCTGTCCTGCCCACTCACGCTGGACACCGCACCCTGCAGGCAGCGTGCCACACCCCCGCCTGCTCTCCACCCCCCAGTGCCAGAGCATGAAGCTCCGCCACTGAAGGGAAGCCCTTGTGGTTAGTTTCAGCACCTCTTTTTCTAGAAAAATAGCACTGTGCCTGATATTCTGGGCCATTAGCCAGTAACATGTTTAACAAAAAGAATGGCCAGGCCAGCATTCGTAACAGTAGGGAATATTGCTGAACGGCCTTATACCAGGGGTAGGCAACCTAAGGCCCATGGGCTGGATGCGGCCCAATCACCTTCTCAATCCGGCCCGCGGACGGTCCAGGAATCAGCGTGTTTTTACATGAGTAGAATGTGTCCTTTTATTTAAAATGCATCTCTGAGTTATTTGTAGGGCATAGGAATCCGTACATATTTTTTTTTCAAAATATAGTCCGGCCTACCACATAGTCTGAGGAACGTGGACTGGCTCATGGCTGAAAAAGGTTGCTGACCCCTGCCTTATACCAAGGCCGACCAGTAGCAGATCCTCAGGGTTATAGGCAGGGCTTTCCCCCAGCTCTTCTAGAAGATTCCCTGGATCAAACCTTAGTGCTCTACCACTGAGCTAGTATTTTTATGCTTAAGAGTGGTGGCAATGCCAAGCCGCATGTCCAGAAGAATCTGGAGTTGATTGGGTAGTTGCACATCTTGAAAGGTGAAAAGTTAATCTAAACATTTTAAAGTGGCACTGGCATGGCTTCTGTGGCAAGAGAATGTAATGTTAGAAGCAGCCTTCAGAATTGACCTAGCAGTAACAGCTACAGGCTGCCATGTTACCATTCAAGTTTACAGTGTGTCCTCTGCCATCTCTATGAACCTGACATGACAGGATCCAGTACAGAGGAATATAGTGGGGACTTTATTCAGTTTTTGTAATGGCATTTCAGAATTTAGGCTGAAAGGCACTAAGTGCAAAATATTATGACATCAAATATGCCTTTCAAGTTTCCTGGTTTTAAATAGAAGCTTCAAAAGAGGAGGAAGCACTTTTACCACACACAAAAAACCTTTTAACTAGGCCACATACTGAACTCAGTATGAATCATGGGAACGTTATGATTCCA
This sequence comes from Podarcis cretensis, assembly GCF_951804945.1. Lineage (NCBI taxonomy): Eukaryota > Metazoa > Chordata > Lepidosauria > Squamata > Lacertidae > Podarcis > Podarcis cretensis. The sequence continues at coordinate 67,564,419 of NC_137170.1, read as the reverse complement.
TCTCTCTGAGGAGCACAATGCTGTTTCCAAAATTACTTTTGACCAACATGACAAAATGGATTACAAGTCTTGAGCCATACGTCACATCTTCCAGATTCAAAGCCCTTCATCTCAAAACCTAGTTATGGTTGCTTTGATAGCAGTTCAGCTGCTCAATATGTTTTTTAAAAAGAAAAAAAAGAGTGCCTTATGGAAATTAATCAAGTCTTAGGCTGCAATTCTACACACAGCTTGGGGGAAGCCTAATTGAACTCAGTAGGACTTACCTTGTGGGACTGTATTTGAGTGAAAGTGCACAAGACTCAGCTATTACTCTTTGAAATTGTGGAACCGGAATCTGCAACTTTTTGAATTGCACTACCCCCTCAGACCCATAGATTATTGCTATACGCCTATAACAGAAAGTCCTGGCAATTCATAAACCTGAATGCCAGAGCACAATCTATAATATTTCTTAGCTACTCTCTCTGCCTGAAGGCTCACAAGACAACATACAATATACTGATTTACAACAGAGAGACTCTTAAAAGGACTGATGGAGACAATTTCATTTTGAGCATATGTTTTGCATTTTAGCTACAAGCTGAGGTGGAAAAAATGCATATGGGGGGAATGCATATATCTTGGATGTTCTTTCTAAGGCTGCATACACATTATGGATTTAAAGCACATATTTTCCCCAAAGAATCCTGGGACCTGTAGTTTATCCATCATAGAGCTACAAGTCCCAGCACCCTTGTTGTTGTTGTTTAGTCATTTAGTTGTGTCCGACTCTTCGTGACCCCATGGACCAGAGCACGCCAGGCACTACTGTCTTCCACTGCCTCCCGCAGTTTGGTCAGACTCATGTTTGTAGCTTCGAGAACACTGTCCAACCATCTCGTCCTCTGTCGTCCCCTTCTCCTTGTGCCCTGAATCTTTCCCAACATCAGGGTCTTTTCCAGGGAGACTTCTCTTCTCATGAGGTGGCCAAAGTACTGGAGCCTCAGCTTCCCGATCTGTCCTTCCAGTGAGCACTCAGGGCTGATTTCCTTAAGAATGGATCGGTTTGATCTTCTTGCAGTCCATGGAACTCTCAAGAGTCTCCTCCAGCACCATAATTCAAAAGCATCAGTTCTTCGGCGATCAGCCTTCTTTATGTTCCAGCTCTCACTTCCATACAGCACTACTGGAAAAACCATGGCTTTAACTATACGGACCTTCCCAGCACCCTTAGCAAACTACAATTCCCATGATTCTTTGGGGAGGTATGCTTCAAATGTGCTTTAAATGTGCGGTGTGTATGCAACCTAATTCTGCTTCCCTCAGAACTCTTCCTATTCTGAACATAGTGACTTGTGATACATTAGAATTCAGGAAGGGCAATGGCTTTTCCTCATTACTGCTATTACCATACTACAGAAACCATTTGCATCTTCTATACACCAAATATATATATAAATGCCTGCTTGTTTTAATGAACCCTCCACAAAGACCACGAAGTCTCTCTCTGACAAAGGAATGGTCAGTGTCTGGTGGATTCATATAATTGGCACCACCACCCAGTATGGCAGTGGTACATGATGCCAGTGGCCAGGAATTATGAGTTGTGGTCTGGCAGCATGTGAAGTAGCCTATGTTTTCCATTCCTGCTTTACAGCATCTCCCATGCCACCAAGATCACATTAGAAATGTTCCTAAACTTACCCTTGGCAAAGTTCACATGTGGCCACTTTACCACTCATTTCTCATGTGTGTTGTGTTTCACTCGTAAGAACACCAAAAGTTCTCAGAGAGAGAGAGAGAGAGAGAGAGAGAGAGAGAGAGAGAGAGCGCTTAGCCGGTTTTGGATATTTACTGGGAGGCTATTTCACATAAATACCTCCTCACATGAAACTAAGGTCATAAAATTAATATATGAAGGGTCCACTATTTGTTTGTCTTTAAAGTGTGTAAATTGGGCCACAGAATAACCATTGCAGGCCTCTTCATAACTTTACACCAGTCAGTTTTTTCCAAAGTTGATTTGAGAAGCAGCATTGTCCTTAAATAAGACTATGACAGGGCATCTGGTTAAACAATCAACATTTCTCTCCAGGGATTTTTTTTCTCTCAGAGTATCTTCTATATATCAATCTTTAGGCACACAGAGTAAACACTAAAGTGAATTTGATTGGGACGATAAAGATTTTAAATGGGTTGCCCTAACTTAAATCATTCCTCCTGACTGTCATTTTAAAATTTCTTCTCTGGAAGATTCAAGAGAATACTTGTGAACCAGATTTATGAGACCCAGGTCCCTTTCCCAGAGAGGATATTAGACATGTACCAACCAGTCTGTCCTCTCCAGGGAAAGAGGTCAAGGGTAAGGTCATATTGTACTTCCAGTCTCTTCCCTCACAGTAAAATCGGTTTCAGATGAACTACATTTTTTAAAAAAAGTTTTGCACCATAAATCAGAGATACAGTCTGAGGCTATGAATATCAGCATACAGAAGAAAAATATGTTTCTATGTGTTTTACAGACGTTTCAAAAGGCTGTTTGCATGGTTTGACTCTGCCACTAAATTTGTTCTGGTGTTTATTGTTCTCACCGTCACATTAAGCAGTCAACCAAGCTTTCAAAAAACATACATCTACTTGGAATAAAGTAGTGTGCTACACTTGATCTTAGCCAAAAGGCCGAGAAGCTTTTTATATCAGTCCTGGAGGTTTTGTTAAATATGATTAGAAAGGACCAGTTGGTTAAAGGAGTTCAGGTCGGAGTTAGACATTACAAACTAAGAGCATTTGCAGATGACCTAGTATTGACCTTGCAACAGCCAGACACTAGCACTAAAAGAGTATTAGAATTAATTGAAATATTTGGTCGAGTAGCAGGTTTTAAATTGAACAAACAAAAAATGAAAGTGTTGGAGAAAAATTTAACAATGGAAGAAAGAGAGAGTTTTCAGAATGAAACAGGCTTGGAAATAACAAAAAGGGTAAAATACCTGGGGATAAATTTAACGTCCAAGAATGTGAACTTATTTAAGGATAATTATGAAAAAAGTTGGTTAGAAGTAAAGAAGGATCTGGAAATATGGTCAAGGTTGAAACTTTCCTTGTTAGGCCGAATTGCTACTATTAAGATGAATGTATTGCCTAGAATGCTGTTTTTATTTCAGACGTTGCAGATTTTGGACAAGATGGACTGTTTCAAGAAGTGGCAGAAAGACATATCAAAATTTGTCTGGCAGGGCAAAAAGCCCAGAATTAAATTTAAGATTTTAACTGATGCAAAGGATAGAGGGGGGTTTGCCCTGCCGGACTTAAGACTTTATTATGAATCGGCAGCCTTTTGCTGGTTGAAACACTGGCTACTTCTTGAGAACACAGACATTTTGGATCTGGAAGGGTATGATAATAGCTTTGGTTGGCATGCATATTTATGGTACGACAAGGCAAAGGTGTATAAAGGCTTCAAAAACCATATTGTAAGGAAAGCATTGTATAATGTTTGGATTAGATACAAAGATTTGTTGGAAAGTAAAACCCCTAGGTGGGTGTCACCAATGGAAGCTAGAGAAGTAAAAAAGCTTAATATGGACTCTAAATGGCCAAAATATTATGAAATTTTAGAATATGATGGTGAAAGGGTGAAACTTCAGAGTTATGAGAAACTAAAGCCCAAGGTTTGAGATTGGTTGCACTATCATCAGATAAATGAGACATTTAAACAGGACAGGAAAATAGGATTTCAGAAAGAGAGGTCAAAACTAGAAACAGAATTGTTGGAACCCAATACTAAGAACTTATCAAAAATGTATAACTTGCTGTTGAAATGGAATACACAGGATGAAACGGTGAAATCAGCAATGATTAAATGGGCACAAGATATTGGTCATGATATTATGTTTGCTGACTGGGAACAGTTATGGACCACCGGTATTAAATTTACTGCATGTAATGCTTTAAAAGAAAATATTATGAAAATGATCTATCGGTGGTACATGACCCCAGTCAAGCTTGCAAAAATTTACCACTTGCCTAATAATAAGTGTTGGAAATGTAATGAGACTGAAGGCACCTTCTACCACCTTTGGTGGACCTGCCCAAAGGTTAAAGCTTTCTGGGAAATGATCTATAATGAAATTAAGAAGGTCCTTAGGTGGACTTTTCCTAAGAAACCAGAGGCTTTTCTCTTGGGCATGGTTGGCCAATTGGTGTTAAAGAAGGACAGGATTTTCTTTATGTATGCCACTACAGCAGCAAGAATTCTACTGGCAAAGTATTGGAAGATGCAAGAACTACCTACTCTGGAAGAATGGCAAACAAAGGTGATGGACTTTATGGGACTGGCCGAGATGACGGGCAGAATCCGTGACCAGGGGAAAGAGACAGTGGAAGAGGACTGGAAGAAATTTAAAATATATCTTAAAAACAATTGTAAAATTGAGGAATGTTAAGATGTCAGGGGGTAAGAGGTAAAGAATTGCAGCAGTAACTAAAAAACTAAAGGAAACTTTATGAAAGGGAATTAAGACAATGGACTTAAGGGTTGCTAAAGAATCATTAAACAAGGATGCAGGGATGGGGAGGTATGGGGAAGTCAAAAGAAAGAAGAGTATGAAATGATGAATTTGAAGTTACATGGGTTTAATTTTTTTGTGTGCCTTGTCTGTTTTTTGTTTTTCTTTTGTTTGTTTTGTTGTGTTTTTACTATTTGTCTGAAAAACGAATAAAAATTAATTTAAAAAAAAAAGGAATAAAGTAGTGTGTCACATGGAAAACAGATACCAGTGAACATTGTTTCACTTCCTTCTAATGCTCACAGTGTAAAATCCTGCCAAGGAGTTGATGAGATATTGTTCCAGTTCAAGTGCAAACAGTACAAATCTTTGCATGTATTGTGTGTTGGTTTTGCTAAGCCCAAGTCACCTTGTATGTTCCTCCAGCATGAATTTTTGCAGCTGCCCTTACAGTAGAGACCCATCACAGTTCTGATCCTGTGACTAGTGGGGCTTCTGGGCCAGTAACAGTGTCCAAGTGACAACTGAATAATATTATTAATCCTCAAATTAAGCCATATGCAGAGCACATATAGATCTGTCTGAAGAAAAACACCTAATTGCTAAACAGGTGTCTCAATCCACCCAGAATGTTTCCTGTGGCGGGTGGACTTGATGCTACACTTCCTTCAGCAGGGGTGCTAACAATCCATCCTACTGTTATGCTCCACTGTAAATAATTATTTGATCAGAGTCTTCACATATACTATGGAACAGATGGAAGCAGTTTTCCTAGTCTTGGGCCTTTGAAAACTGTTCTATTTCACTCTATCCAGATACAAGTTGAAAGCATGCTGGCAAACTAGAAATGCAAGGTCTCATCACATATTATCAATCCTTTGAGCCATCTGTTAGATGGGAAACATTTAAGGGGTTGTGGTGTCTGTTTCATTCTACATGAATATTCAGCTTTTGCACAGTGAGAGTTAAGTACACGGATGGAAAGAATATTGTTCCCATAAGTCTTCAAGTGGAAGGCAAAATTGCAAAAATGCTTTGGACTTTCCTGGAATACATATTTTTTGCTCTTATAAATAACTCCATTTGGCACAGAACAATCCACTTGCATCAGCTTTGAGTTTAATTATATCTGTTTTCCATATTAATTCCAAATGTCTACACTGCACAAAAACAAACTTTAGCATCTATTCACAGCATGAGTTGATGAAATACTCACTTCCATAAATCTAGAGGTTCAGTTGTCATCACTAATATAATCCATTATTTATCATCTTCTACGTTTTTACAAACCGGCAGTGCCATTTGTTCATTTTAAAAGTGAAACAAAAAAGTTTCATTGTCTTTTAAATAGGCCGAGAGACAAAGTTCATTTAAAGGATAATATAGATAGTTTTTATGTTGTTGACTTTTTTAACAAATAAAAGACATGGCTAGTTTGTGGTGGTGCATTGGCATTCAGCAAGTCGCTGGGATATTTCTGCTAGCAGCAAAAACTCCACAGTGAAATGTAGTTTCTTTGGGGAATATACAGCAGTATCATACAGTCTGTCCAGTTTGTTCTACGTGAAATAGTATGCAAACAGAGCAAAATACAAAAGAACAAAATCTGTGAATCAAATGTGACCAGTATCTGTAATACTGGCATTCTGCTATGCAGCATTTGGAATTTTAAGAATGTACCATGGGTGTCAGTGACAAAATGACTGCTGTGAGGGTGTGACATAATACAAAATAGCAGCCCAGTCAATGGGGGAAAGGCACCTGCACTAACCATCACTGTGTTTGCTCACAGATAGACACTCTTTGCACCTCTTCTCCACTCATAATGATTGGAAGCGTGGTGTCCAATCCTGGCATTCAGTGAAACGTTGGCATCTGTCAATCTAGTGCAAACAGGAACCGAACAGAAAGAACCAATATTCTCTCATGCACTGTGGATTTTCAAAGATGGCGCGTGTCACAGCAAGCACTGGTAGAAACAATGGCACCCACAGGTGCTGCATTGGCTACCTCTAAGCTAAAAAAAGAATCTAAACATTTTGTGAAATAAATAAATAAATCTCAAGTACCAGATACCTGGGAACAGGGAACAGCTGTTACCTTCATGTGCTGCTTTTCAGCTAGCACAGATATCTGGCTGGACACTGCTGCCAACATAAAGTTGGATTGGATAAGTCTATGGACCAATCCACCAGGGCTCTCTTTCTGCCTCTGAACGCCAGTTGATGGAAATCACAAGCAGAGAGAATGCTACTGTATTTAGGGTCCTGCTTGTTGACTTTCCCTTAGCATCTTGTTGGCCACCGTGAGAACAGGATTCTGGACAATATGGGCCTTTGCCCTGATCCAGCAGGGCTGTTCTTAACATGCCCTACTGGGTAAAGATTGGGGAAATGGATCAACTTGAACTGCATGGCAACTATCCCCACCCCAACTCCCTTTCTCCATTGACTCACCTAGGGCTTCTACTGGCATGATTCATTTTTCTCCCCAATAAGAAAGTTTTGCTTTTTAGTTAAAAGAACAACTAACCTTTCATTGCTGTGGAACAAAACCGTCTTTGGGTAATAAGCACCCTGCTTCCTCTTTTCATTCCAATCAATGCACCTCTCGTGCTATCTGCTAGTCATCTACTGTATTTTGCTTTCTGACAAGGTACCAAGACAGCTAGTGAGGAAGATGAGAGCCTCAAGTAAAGCTTGATTGCTCTTAATATCTCCAAAAGGAAAAGGGAGGAAGGCAGCTAGCCGATAAATATTAAATCAAATAGCCAAGTGTATTTTCTCCGCACTCCAAAGAGTTTCTTCTACAAATGAAACTGCCAGCATTGACTATAAATGTTTGTTTATTATTGATCATTTGAGACCTACAGGTCTCATGAAGTGCTAGAAACTGCAAATTCTCCGTGCTTTAGAAGTTTGGCATTGAGCATTCTTATATCAAAAGTGTGTAGATGGAATCTTTTTGAAAAACATATCTTTATTTTATGGTTTTTCTTTCATCAAAGCTTGCACACACACACAGATGTAAATCCTCTTGTGTTAAGAGGAGCTCTTATTCCCTAGCAAGTTCCCTCCAACAGAAGAAAGCTTATGAATTAATACATGAAATTGTGAAGCCCACCCCTCATATCATGCAAAATATAGTCTATTAAATTATGGATGAAATTTTGGAGTGGAAAGGGGGCAACAGAGAGAAGTCAAGAAAGTTCTCAAATAGTAGAGTGAATGAATCTCCCTATTAAGAAACCCGAAATCATGCAGGAGTCAGAGCAGGGATGCCAACAGGATTTCCTGGGACTGGTACACTGTATGTGGATTGGGGCCCCTGCATCCTACCCCTGCCATTTATTGACAAAAAGTGCTGCATATGTACATATACTGGCTTAACCTAGCCTGCCTCATAGCACTGTTGCAAATATAAAGGGGGGGGGGAATGTACACCATCTTGAGCTCCTGTGTCAAGAAGCAAGATACAGCACATACTCAAACTGTGGAATACACTTCCAGCAGATAGCAGTGATGGCCACCAACTTGGATGGCTTCGTGGACCTACCAATGGCAACTTACCCCATTGGCTATAGCTGGGCCTCTATGCTCAGAGGCCGTATGAATCTGAATACTAATTACTTGAAGCTATTTTACTCAAGTCCTTCTTGCAGGCTTCTCATAGGCCTCTGGTTGACCACTGTGAAAATATGGTGTCAATTGCTGAAGCATTAGAACTGCCTCCAAGGTTTGTGCTCTAACTTTCTTCAGAAATATCTAATTGACTTCAGAAAGAAAGAAAGAAAGAAAGAAAGAAAGGGAAGGAAGGAAGGAAGGAAGGAAGGAAGGAAGGAAGGAAGGAAGGAAGGAAGGATCTGGAGGCACTGCTGGCCTTTGGGCCCCTCAAAATCCTGTCCCTGCTACCCATCTGTTGGCAGCCCGAGTCATAAAATTAAGAATTGGCATATTGTTGATCTATCTAATCCAGCACCACTCTGATATACTTCTCCACGGCCATACAATATCATTTACATACTTCCTGTAATATTTTTTTAAAAAAAGAGAAATCTACAAACTACATTTCCCAGTGTTCCTGATGTGATTCAAATGTGCTTCAGACATATGATATGTAAACAGTCTGAGTTGTGTTGGGCTAAATGATAGCTTAAACATAAACACTAATCACAAATTATTCAGAGGAATCATTCTGAAAAATACATATAACCTCTGCATGCATCCAGGCCACTGCATTAGATAGGAGCCGCTTAAAGATTACACCAGCTGTGTGTTGTATACACAGATAAGTGCTTTTCAGTGGCATCCATGTGGCCAACTATTATGCTTAAATCAAATCAAACACTTTTGATCAATCTAGCAGCAGCAATTCTTGAATAACAGCAACTCCAAAAAGAGGCTCAGCCTAATGTTCTTCCAAATAAAATATATTTTAAAGGCAAATAAATTACACCGCATATCTTCTTTTAAATGGAAAGAAAGAGTTTCCTGCCCTCTTGTACTGGCATCTTCATATTCTCCTCTGTCACCTCAAAGCTTCCTTTTTACATATGAAAGACAACCATCTTGTCTGAGATAATGATCATTAAAAGAGAGAGAGAGCTTGGTTCCATTTCTATAATCAATCAGTCAGTCTTACAGCTGTAATTTCCTTCCACAGTACCCCCTGCAGAGTAGTTTCTACTGAAGTAGTAGCTACTTTTAAATATTTTAAGTTTTAATTATATGTTCAAGCACCCATAGTTGTCATATTTACTGTCAAGATTCCTTAGTTACAATTTTCAGTGCCACCTTAAAAGGACATAATTTCCATATGTATTTTAACCTACAGAGAGCAGTTAAAGTCATGTAGAATAATTTCATTTCAGATGGAAGTGCTATAAATCTATTGAAATTTGGCAGTTGAAAATAAAAACGCAATAATTATGGGTTCGTAAGAAGAGAAAAAGAGCGGGAGGGAGTTAATAATCACAGACCAAATAGCATTAAAACCCATTAAGCATTTGGCACAGACCAACAAATACAGATGTGGGGACCCTTTGGCCATACAGATGTTTCTGATCTACAACTTCCATCAGCCCCAGTAAGCATAACCAATAGCCAGGGATGGTAACAGCTGTGATTCAACAACATCTGGAGAGTAAAAAATTCCCCACAGCTGCTTTAATTAATGGTGTTAATGTTCATTAAACATTATATGGTTTCATTCTTAATTTACATTTTTTCCCCTCCCAGCAGTTATTATTCTGGGGTGGAAGGGGGTAACCTAGTTATTTGAAAGGGCATAATTTAGCTTTTCACTTGTGTAAAATATAAATAACAAAAATTGTTATACCAGGGTGGATCAGCTCTGGCAGGGCAGCTGCAACGAGAGGAGGAACTTCAGATGCCACTAGGCTTCAGAAGAACTTTATGACAGCAAGAGCTGTTCAACAGTGGAACTGGCTCCCTTGGAAGGTGGTGGACTCTCCTCCCTTGGAGGCTTTTAAGCAGAGGTTGAGTGGCCATCTGTCGTGGATGCTTTAGTTGAGATTGCAGGGGGTTGGACTAGATGACCCTTGGGTCCCTTCTGACTCTACAGTTCTACGATTCTATTCTATGTATTTAAGAACATATCTCCAAAACTGGCTACATAAATGAGTTGATAGAAGTTTTAACTACCAAAAAATGCAATTTTTAGATTTTCCATCAAAACCATCCATCCCTCCAAATTCCTTATTTTCTTCTTTCCCTTTCACATAAATTTAGCTCTTGCTAATCCAATATCATGCCCTTGAAAGCTTTTTATTCTTCATCTGTCTTTAAGCTTTTTGTAAAACCACCTACCTCACATACAGCAGAAAAAAATGAAAACAGAATCTATCCTGAATATCAGAAATCTGTATGACAGACACATCCACAATGGTTTGGGGAGAAACAAGCATAAAATAAAGGAGCTAATTAGGAAACCATATATTCATCTAGAACACCATCAACAACATGTTATCTGTGTGGTGGTTGCTACTTAGGTTCTTCTAAAATTCTAATTATTAATTAAGCTGGAGTTTTTAGTTACGTTCTTCCAAAGGTTTGTCCTAAAGAAAACACCAATATATCTTGGTATCTTCAGTGGCTTCAAATATCTGCTGCACTTTCATTTGAAAGACTTTGGGTGCTGATAAAAGCCTGTATCTCTAAAATGACGGAGCATTCATAAAATAAGAAACTTGCCAATAGTTTGTGAGCTCTAAAAAACATGTCACATGGTATAAATTAATGCCTGGAAAATTAAACCCTTCTTCCAGTATTGGCCACTACATTATTTTAAGTGAAAAATGAGGTGCACAGAAGTGCCCAAAATAAACTTCCAAAATATTGTGCTAATCTTTTGTAAATGTGCTTGGGGAATATATAAATACCACCTAACATATATACATTATGTGTCAAGATATAAGCGTATTAACGTTGCTCCAAATACTAAATGTGAGCAGTGCCCATCTTTCCAACTCACAGGAGATTTGTTATCAACCTGTTTATGTTCATTTTAATCGCTTGAAACATATTTCCAGGAACCAAAATACCAAAAAATGTTATGACCTCTGGGCACCAACAAAAGCATCACTTAGTCTACATAGTGGATGATTTACACTTGCCCACAGACATTCATTCAGATCTTAGATTAGTTCGAAATTCTACCAAAATTATTGACTTAATTAATTATGTTATGGGTGCCTCAGGTATACTACTAAACAGTAACCAATCAGCCACATAAAGAGCTAGTTTTAATTCCACTTGCTCGTGAATAAAATCACAAATCTCCCTATTCTGTCTAATTGTGCATGCTTTCAATGTGGGCGACAGGAGGCGAAATTCACCAGTTATGCCACCAAAAATGTATTCTCTGTCAGGCAGTGGAAACTCTCCCTACCGAATACATTTGTTTAGCTCCTTTGGATCTTCAGTATACACAATTGCAGAGTTCCATCTTTCATTTTTTTTACTAATAAGTAAGTTCTTCTGTTTCATTATTTCCAAAAAATACAAAATGGCTTCTTTAATTCTTGTTTTGAGACTGGAAACTTTCCAGGAGCACAAATCTAGAAGCTGATTTGATACTGCAGAACTCTATTTTGTACTTGATGGCTAATATAGCTATACCCTGAAAGACATTGTTCAACACGGATGCCTTATGGACTATCACACCTGCTTATTTGACTAATCCTAGAGTTATACAGGTCTTCAAACCCAGAATTAAGGCTTTCTCCTCTATAACCACTACTCATCCCCAGGATAAGATAATAGCTTTAAACAGTGCTGTTTTTCTAGAAAAGGAAGTGACGATACTCACAATGAATGCCTCCCTTGTTCTCTTATAAGGGCAGTGACGCCCACCTAGGAGGTGCTAGAACCAAGTTCCAGTTTGTTCTGGCTGGGGAAAAAAGCCCTGGCTTTAAAATTTTGTCCTTAATGCACTCTGATTTCCACTTGAACCTCTTTTGATAAGCATCAGAAATAATATTTTTATGTTCTATTGTATTCCAGTGCAGCTATCCAACAACTCTTTCCAGTTTCTTCAGATGCATAGAACTTTCAGCATTGGTTCCAGTGTTGTCCTACTGCAATGCTCAACTTCTCTGATGTTGTCAGACTGCAACTCCCATCATCCCCAGTCAGCTTAGTGGATGGTCAGGCATGATGGCAGCTGTAGTTCAACAACATCTATGGACCTAAGGTTGAAAAACAGTGTCCCTCTGTACCTCTCTGAGTACAGGCTCCATTAAAATGATTGTACCTCTTGCACAAGTTACAGCATTTGTCCTGTAACGGGACCTTGTTGTACATTGGCACAATGTGTGTATCTCATTTTGTCACTGTCTGGGGCTAGATTTCCCTGCCAAATTGTGGCTTTGCTCCTGGTGTCTCCAGCTCACTAACTTTTCTGTATTTGTGGTCATTCTGTGACAGCATTTGAGGCTCTTTTCAGAAGTTAACTGTGTGTTAGATGCACAGTGACGAAATTTAGGAGGCTCTGACCCAGCGTAAGTATCCCAACCAGTGACAACCTAAGTAAAGCCAGGGCTTTCTAAACAATAAAACCTAGCTTGGGGATCCAGTCAGATTGAGACCACAGCACATGCACCCCACCAAAATATCACCACCACCCTGGTGCAGCCAATAGCTATAGTTAAAAGGTTCCCATCCTTGGGACCATTTCTGCTTGCACTTTAGCTATGCAGGGAATGGTTATTTGCCAGGATCAAAGTAAGGAGGGAAGATTTGAATCGCTCTTCTTCATCCTGCACTGTGGTCCCATCTCCAATCAGGGGTGGATTAGGGGGGACACTACATTTTATTTTTTTACAAAACTGGCATTGCTTCAAATGACACATTTAAAGTAATATATAATTAGGCAGTCATATTCACCAGGCAACTGAAGCCACTGTTTAATAACACAATTCTTTAAGAATTCAATAACCAAAAATTGTCATAAAAGCCTTGTTGAAGCTTATCAGGTGCTTTCCTTTGTTAGAAGGCTGTCAAACTTGATTTCCTTTCCATTCGCCCACCGTTTTGTAACAGTATGTCAGTTATCATTTTAAAAAATAAAATAAACTGAAGCACTTTTCAGAGGCATTATCTTGACTTTTGTTTGCTTTCGTGTCTACACCACTTTTTTTCTTGGTCTCTTTTTGTAGGACTCCATATAGCACACAACAGAGTTTCATTAAATTAGACGGACGATTTAGAAAAAGAGATGCCGTTTGACGGACATTTCTAAATCAGACTGAAGACTATGCAGTGCGACACTATGTGATGTTCAAGAGCGACATCTGCTGGCAAGAAAGTAGAAGGACAGCCACTGAGGCCATCGGGGAAAGCTTTACACATTTAATTACACAGATAGCTACTTATCCATGAAAATGAACTATCCAGGGCTAATTAGAAATACCCAATCTGCTAAAATCATGTGTTTATTTTTGTTACTCCATTTTCCAGATGCATTCCATTTCCTTTATGATATGTAGCATCTGTTTGTGAAGCCCTTGATTTGTTACATTAGGATGCTTTTCAAATGTTCTCAGTGCGGGAAATGTCTTAATATAAAAAGAGGTTACAAATCTCAAGGATCAAGTATTAATTCAAAACAGAGAAATTGTGGAAGCAGAGAATGTATGCATCCTCTCTATTAGCAGAGATATTCTCATATTAGGACAACCGTGGCCAATCAGTTGTGTAAATTAACATACATGTTTTTTGTCAATTCATGATGAGATCAGATTGTAATATTACTTAACTTGGTGCAACTCCCCAATTTGCAACCATTTAAAATTTATATTGGTGCAAATGAAAGCAGACATTTACCCAGTGCATATTTACATGTATTTACAACTAGGTTCCCCATTCATTTCCCCAGCTCCTTACAAGACTGATTAGGAGAGAACACAAAACTCTGATCACTGGGACAGGCATTTATTTTAAATGTCCAGACTTCAGAAAACCATAATAAAAAACAATTCATCGCTGAATCTGAAAGTGTGCCAAAGACGTGGCATATTTTTTTGTTTTCTGCCATAATAATAAACTTGGCAATATACTGCCCTTGCTCCAAATGATTGTAATTCTCCAAACCCAACAAGGTGTGACACATCAACCCTAGTGACTTTTCCCCCTCAGACACTAGGAAGTCTGCTACACTATCATTAGCACATTCATATATCAATTTGTTAATAACAGAATATATACAATTCCAACTAGGCAGCCAGTTTCTTAAGTACCCCTAACAAATTATAATGCTAGAGAAGTTTCAAAGTTGCATAGAATAGCCTGGATCTGCTATCTAACAAATATATTGGCTGCTCGTTTGTTTGCTTCAAGTGCCTATGACAAGGATTTAGTGAGTCACACGGAATCTCCAAATACATCTACATATTTCATTTCATTTGAATTTATCGCTTTTTAGTTTTCCTACAAAGGGAGGAGTCTTCTCACTTTTTTTTTAGTGGCAACCTGCAAACATTTCACTCACCCTTTGTGATTTCAGCCGCTGGTGGGTCTTGAACTGGTGATGCACAGGACTTGCTTGCACAAATGAACACCTAAGAGTCTCTACTCTTGCTGTTCCTTGTTGGCCACAACTAGTTTTCCCTGCACAAAATTTATATGCAGTAAATGGAAGGCATGCATACAACTATGTGTGGAAACAGGGACCCCCCCTTTTTTTTCAGGGCTCCAAATCAAACATAAAATTACAAGCATCTAGGACTGAACATAATGGGATGTGGCGCATGGGCAGTGGGCATGATTCCACACATTTCCCCCATGTATTGACTGAACATGTGAAGAGTTCTGAGGGAAGGCAACAGTGGTTGACTAAAATGTTTTGGAGATTCTGGCCTTATGGACACTGGATGAATTCAAGCCTTACTCATCCAGTCATATAAAGCATGGGTAGACAAACTAAGGCCCGGAGGCCAGATCCAGCCCACAGATAGTCCGGGAATCAGCGTTTTTACATGAGTAGAATGTGTCCTTTTATTTAAAATTCATCTCTGGGTTATTTGTGGGGCCTGCCTGGTCTTTTTAATGAGTAGAATGTGTGCTTTTATTTAAAATGCATCTCTGGGTTATTTGTGGGGCATAGGAATTTGTTCATTTTTTTTTTCTTTTCAAAATATAGTCTGGCCCCCCACAAAGTCTGAGGAACAGTGGACTGAAAAAGTTTGCTGATATAAAGGAATACTTCTGCTGTTTTGTGGTGTATGAAGAAGCTAGGGCCAATTCATCTCCATATTCTGTGCCTGATGGAGACCATTTTATATCCATACTGAACACAAATAGGAGAACTCATGAAAATAATCTGCCGCAAGCACTTTGCGTTCCACTGCAAAACGTATACCTTATGTGAGGTGACATACAAAATCGTTTGACATACAACTCAAATAAACTGTTGCCGTGCCCATGGTTTGGTTTAGACAATGTCCCCCTAATTCATGCACAAAGTGGTCAGATAAATTCAGCTGCCACATCTACTCCTTCTTTCCTCAAGACCTAATGGTGTTTGGCATGTCTATACAAGAACCAGAAGCACACATACTGAACAACAACTTTGTGACACATCCCTAGCTGTAAATAACTTTCAATATTTTACCCAAGTATGTTTGAGATGGTAGACACATACAAGGACCAAGAAATCTGCCTTATTACAGCTAGAAATTCCTTTAAGACCACACACACAAATTATTGAATCAAAGGACCTAAAGCAGGGGTGGTGACACCAGTGGACTCCCAGTTCCCATCAACCCCAGCTAGCACAACTGGAAGGCCACAGGTTCCCCTCCCCTAAACGAAACAAAGGTTTCCTGTGTTATTTTCATCCTTACAGTTTAAGCAACAGCCTTGCCATTTATTTTGTCTTATTACAACACAAGTATAAACCCAAAGTAGGAACCCACTTTTTTTCTGGTCCCACCACTTTCTTCACAAGGGATCCATGGTACTTATTCTGCAGGATGCACAGGGTGGAATGAAGCCAAAACAAGCAACAACAAAACAATTTTGAAATATCTATCCATCTACTGAAAAGCTTGCCGGCAATGTGGCTGCAACCAGCTAGCCAGTAAAGTTAGCTTTTGGAGGTAATGAGGTCATGGAAACTAAAGATGAAGCTGTAGAGGATGCAGTTAAAAATTTGATATACTATGAACATGGTCTATAAGTCTTTCAGGCAGTTAAATTGAAGCATCTCAGTGGAAAGGTGGGGAATATAAAGGAGGCTCCACATTTTCCAGTACAGTGGTTACAGACGCTTCAGGTTACAGACTCGGCTAACCCAGAAATATTACCTCGGGTTAAGAACTTTGCTTCAGGATGAGAACAGAAATTGCGCAGCAGCGGCAGCAGGAGGCCCCATTAGCTAAAGTGGAACTCCAGGTTAAAAACAGTTTCAGGTTAAGAATGGACCTCCAGAACAAATTAAGTTCTTAACCCGAGGTACCACTGTACTATAAGGCATGGCTAAAATATATGGTCATGGTTTCTGTTAAGGCCATTAGCTGCCATACCACTGATTTGCTCACCATCCAGCCATTTTAAGCTTAATATTCCATATGTTGGGCCTACTTACACAACATTTTGGAGGGAAGGGAGTTCCACATATGGGTGTAGAAAAGCCCCCCCCCCACTCCATTTAGTAAATATCATGGATCCAGTCCTGTTTCCAGGCCAAGTTCCCTTTATTTGGAACCAAGATTGTAAGATTTACACATTATCCACTTCTTATAAATCAAACCAGGGAAAGCCGTAGAGTTGGCAGGTATGGATTGGTGCTGTGCTTGGCTGCAGCTGTGTCACCAGGGCTTGACATCTGTGTGGTTTGTACACTTGTTTGTGGCCCTGGAAATGTGAAGCATGATCTTGGGAAATAGCAAAGTGATTCTAGATGAGGCTCAGAAGATTTACTATTTCCTGGGTCCATGCTCATGGAAGTAAAAGCGTTCTTGCTGTATTAAAAATTACATTAATTAAAAGTTAATGGCATTTTCTGCCTCCACCCAAGTGGATAAAGAACGTCAAACATGATCAATATGAAAGAGTAGATCAGGTTGTTGTAGAAATAATATTTCATCATATTTATGTAACTTATGGACATTTAGGGCACAATCCAGCTAAAGGTAAGAAACGTTTATATTTTATAGTGGTGTTAGTATATTTATGACCTGCCCTTCACCAGTACGTCCTAAGGCAAGTTACAACAACATAAAATGCAATATTAAAAGCAGTTAAAACTATTGTGTTTGGGTAGCAGAAAAACACATCAGTGGGAAGCAGGTCTCTCAAACACAACTGTCCTTTATTGCTACATAGGTAGGGTGGAAAATGAAAGTCCACACTCTGAAATGAAAGTCCATATGGTCTGCAGTATGCAAACCACAGGAACACAATAAGTCCAAAATACACTGAAATACAGCATCTCTGGGCATACATAACAAATTATAGCCACAGAAATAGGGTGGATCTTGAAAACACACACCTCAGGTGTCAAACGCCAAGACTAAAGAGGTCTGATTTCACCATTCTCAAAAAGCAGTTTAATGGAGGTGCAGATACTGTTGATATTTGCAGTGTCCTGTGCACAGCGGAATGATGAGGAATACGTGCCAACATGCTCTATATTGCTTTATTTACATTTCAAAGCTGGTAGATTACAGAAAAACATCTTGCCTCTGCCGGAGCAGAAAATGCATCCTCTCTCCTCTGAAGCACGGAGAGAATCACACTGTGTGAACAGTGAAAAACAGGAAACCAGTGTACGTCACATCCAGTCTCCCTTTCCCGTGGGAAAAAACCCAACAGCACAGGCTGTGGAATGTAAACATTGTCTTGTGACAAGCCTTTCGCTGCACAGTGAAGAGAGCAGAAACCAACATCCTCCCCCTTTCTGTGAACATCACTGGGCAGCGTGTTCGTACAATATCAGTACAAACCCAACTTCTGCACATAGGTACAGTGTTGATCCCTTGATACAATCTTGGACAATACATCAGCAGGAATTTCATTACCTGGCATATAGGACACCGTTACGAGTCCCTTCTGAATACGTTCCCTAGCATGTTGCAACTTCAATTGCAAGTGCTTCGTGCTTTGCTTACAACCTTCAGAATTCAGCAAAGCCAAACATGCTTTGTTGTCCTGGTAAACCTGGATTGGACATTTGACAGGAATTTTCATGTCTTTGCACAATTGTAACAACCATTCACAATCCTTAAGTGAATAAGACAGTGCATTCAGTTCAGCTTCACAAGTACTTAAGCTAACTGTTGTTTGCTTCTTGCATGACCAATCAAATAGACCCTGATTGTACATATAGCAAACTCCAGACGTGCTTTTCCTGTCTGTAGTGTCACTTCCAAAACTTGCATCTGCAAATATCTCAAGACCACCAGACTTCTGATTGTTAAATCTTAGTCTGTAATGCATAGTGCCTTTCAAATACCGCGCTACGCGTTTCAGAGCTTTCCAATCCTTAACAGTAGGATTGTTGACTTGTCTGCTTAGCAAATTACAGCTAACAGCAATGTCTGGTCTTGAACATCTGGCAATGAAGTTTAGCTTGCCTAGCACACTTCTGTACAGTGTAGTGTCAGAAAATGCTTCTTCAGTGTCATCTACCTGATAACCTGTTGTCATCGGTGTGTCTACAGGGTTAGCATCCATCAGGTTTAGTTTGCCTAACACATCAGCAATTTTCCGTGACTGGTGTACTAGAATGTTACCATCTTGATCTCTCTCTATTTCCAGAGATAGGTAGTTGTTTACCTCACCAAGATCTTTCATGTCAAAGTGCTCTTTCAGTTGAGCTAGGGCGTTATTGTACATTGTGACATCTTTCCAAAAGAATAATAAATCATCAACATAAAACAAACAATACAGTTTCTTTTGCCCCTCCTCTTTGACAAATACACATGGATCAGCTTTCCCTTGCTTAAAACCTAGAGAAAACAATACCTCAGTGAGTTTTGTGTGCCAACACCGTGCACTTTGTTTGAGACCATAAAGGGACTTTTTCAGAGCACAAACAAATCCCTGTTTTACCTGTACGCCATCAGGTGGAAGCATATAAAGTGATTCATCTAGAGATCCGTACAGAAAAGCTGTATTCACATCATGGTGACTAATGTGTAGATTCTCCTCTGCAGCTAGCTTGAGCATAAGCCTAATGCTCTCATACCTCACTGTGGGTGAGTAGGTCTCGTGATAGTCTTCACCTGGTACCTGTGCAAAACCTCTGGCTACCAATCTGGCTTTGTGTCTGACTATCTTGCCATTTTGATCAGTCTTCGCTTTGAAGACCCATTTGCTTCCAAGCAGTTTCATTCCTGGAACTACTAGAACAAGTTCCCATGTTTTGTTCCTTTCCAAGGAATCAAGCTCAGCCTTCATGGCATTTAACCATGGCTCAGCTTCCTTTGAATCCAAATCCTGGATTTCTTGGAAACTTGAAGGTTCAAATACCTTCTTGGAGCTTTTAACAGCTGTTACTGCTATCTTAGCAAACTCATCAGCAAAACTCTTTGGAGGTCTACCTTTTGTGGCTCTTTGTGACCTGCGAATTAGCCTTAGGTCTTCAACACTCTCCTCTTCCTTCTTAGGAGAAAAGTGACCTATTGTGAACAATGGTTCCTCCAATTCTTGATCAGAGCTTTCAGAGGGTCGCATAGAGGCTTTCGCACTCTTGAAATCCTCTGAATCACCTGATTCAGTTTCAGACTCAGAATCAGAACTTTCATCAGTGGGTGTGGGTTGCTGTGGTTGCTTTTGACTATCCTCAGTCTCATCACTGTCATCAGGATAACATTGGAAAATTCCCACATTCTCCCCCCACTTGGCATTGTACTCAACACTTCTTCTGAGCTTAATAGTCTTAGAGTCAGTCATCCTTATTCTGTAAGAACCTTTCTCATAACCTAGAAAGATACCATGCAAACCACGCTTGTCTAACTTGGAGCTTTGTGGTGAGTGAACCCACATGTCAGAACCAAAAATTTTCATGTGTTTGATGTATGGCTTCTTGCCAAACATCTTCTCATAGGGGGTACAACCAATCGCTGAAGATAACCTGTGATTATAACTGTAAGTGAAACATGAGAGAGCTTCGGCCCAATAACTCTCTGGAAGATTTGCATCATGTAGCAAGGTTTTTAACCCTTGAAGCAATGTTTGATTTGCTCGTTCTGCAAGTCCATTCTGCCATGGCGAGCGAGGACTAGACAAATCGTGTTGAATTCCTTTCTCAGTCAGAAAAGCTTCAAACTGCTGAGAAGTGAATTCTCCTCCGTGATCACTGAAAAGAGTCTTTACCTTTTTACCATGCACATTTTCCAACCAAGCACAGAATTCATTGAACCTAGGAAAAGCCTCTGATTTCTGCTTGAGATTGTACACATAAATATACCTGGAAAATGCATCAATGAGAACCATGAAGTACCTATTTCCACCCAAAGAGGGCGCTAGTGGTCCAACCAAATCAGCATGAACAATTTGGTATGGTTCTGTAGCTTGCCTACTAGACACCTTACCTTTCGCAGCCATTTTCACCTTGTTTGCTGCGCATGCCTTGCACTTCATGTGGTACCTGCAGGGTTTAATAGTCATACCTTCAACCAAGGCAGGCATTTTAGATACTGCCTCAAAATGCAAATGACCAAATTTTCGATGAAAATCATGAATACATTCTGCATGCAAACTTTTGTTAGTACCTGCAATGCAACAAGTATCATCCTGCACAACATCATCATAATACAAAACATATAAGCGATCAACATATTCAGCATACAATACATAATCATTTTTCTTTGTGATGATGCACCTTTTGTTCTTAAAGGAAACGTCAATTTTCCGCTCATTCAGCTGTCCAACGCTGAGCAGATTATGTTTAGCATCTGGTACATAAAGTACATTCTGTATCGATAAGTCCAAACTGTGAAGAACAACAGTTCCGTAGCCTTTACTGGGAATTGTGTGGTCATCCGCCTGGTGAATCGCACCTTCCTGCGGTGTAAAAGACACGAACAGTCGCTTATCGTTGCACATGTGGTGCGTTGCAGCCGAATCAACAACGAAGAAAGATCTAGACGTCTTTTGGACCTCTGCAACTTTTGGAGTGAAGTGTGAGACCATTGCTTTGGGCTGCGTTGTCCTGGACACTGGACCTTTGCCTTTGCTCTGGCCTTTTCCACGCGATGAGCTTTCGCTGCGCTGCTCTGTTTTGGCCCTGGGATATTTGCATTCCCTCTTCATATGGCCTAGACGTCCACAGGAGTAGCATTTCACTGCCTTCAAAGCTTTGGCGCCATCTGGTGGTTCCACTGCACTCTGGGATGACGTCTGTGAAGACTCCCCCTTACCCATGCAGCCAGCACCCCGGCGATCTGCTTCATTCTGAATCACGGCAGTAACATAATCTACTGTCAGCTGAGCGGTAGGCCGTACAGCAATCTGAGTCGCAACTGACTCCCAACCTGAACCCAAAGATTGTAGTATCATGAAGGAATACACAGCCTCTGGAAAGTTGAGTCCTCTCTGTTGCAGCTCATGTCTCAGATTCTGCATCTCCATCAGATGTGTACGCACATCTCCACCTTCAGCAAGAGCCATATTATGCAGCTTGTTAAAGTAAAACATGGTAGATCCAGCTTCTGTCCTCAAGTGAGCCTCTCTCAAAGCGTCCCAAATTTCTCTGGCTGAGGTCTTATCACGCAATAGACAGAGCTCTTCTGGGGATACTATCAATGTAAGAGTTCCCCTTGCTTTGGAATCCTTAGCTTCCCATGCATCTGTAATTGGAGCTGGGGGGGTGTCTGTAATAACCTCAAACAGACCCTCTTTCCGCAGAATAGCCTCTGCATAGAGAACCCAGTCCGCATAGTTCTTCTTATTGAGCTTGGGAATCCCACAAGCATCCTGAAGGGCCATCATGACTCTGGCATTAGCCTTCTGCGTCATCTCTGCTGCTTTAAACAAGCTGCTTTATACAAGCTGCGTCTCTGCTGCTTCAAGCCTTATTCCAAAGGCAAGTTCAAAACAGCCTCTGCCTGTGAGCCTGTGCCACTCTGCTTAACTGCAGCTGCCTCAAACCTCATGCCAAAGGCAAGTTCAAAAGTGCTTTCCCTCTGCTGCCTTAAATAGTGCTGCGTCACTATTCTCTGCAGCTGCTTCAGCCCAAAAGCACTTTTAAAAGTTACTTTCGATTTCCCCAGCATAGCCTCCGCCTGTGCCCGGCAAATGGCCATAAAAGTTCAAAGTCCAGCCATAAAGCCATTAAATAGAAGCTGGCAGGCTGCCCGGAGCAGTAGCACATACCTCATCAATCATCTTGACGCGCAGAGATAGCGTCCGATCCGTCCCTTTGCATTCCGATCCTTTTGCCGGCATTCAGATGACTGCGTCTTTCTGGGCCCATAACCAAAAATGTTGATATTTGCAGTGTCCTGTGCACAGCGGAATGATGAGGAATACGTGCCAACATGCTCTATATTGCTTTATTTACATTTCAAAGCTGGTAGATTACAGAAAAACATCTTGCCTCTGCCGGAGCAGAAAATGCATCCTCTCTCCTCTGAAGCACGGAGAGAATCACACTGTGTGAACAGTGAAAAACAGGAAACCAGTGTACGTCACATCCAGTCTCCCTTTCCCGTGGGAAAAAACCCAACAGCACAGGCTGTGGAATGTAAACATTGTCTTGTGACAAGCCTTTCGCTGCACAGTGAAGAGAGCAGAAACCAACAGATACAACCCTGTGGGAAGGGAATTCCACAACTTAGGGGCCCTTTCCTGGGCCAGCACCACTGCCCCCAACTACTGAGGGTAGTAGAATGTCCAAGAGCATCGCCCCCTGCTGATCTTAAAACAGAGGAGGTCTCTCAAATATCTGAGACATTCAGGGCTTTAAACACTAGCATAAGCAACATAAATCATGCCTCAAAATGAACTGGCCCATCTGACCAGGCGTCCCTAGCCACTCTGGGTGGCTTTCAACAGGATATTAAAAACACAATAAAACATCAAACATTAAAAGCTTCCCAAAACACTTTGCCATGAACCCTTGGCCTACCTGGCAGCAAGTCAGTATGTCAAGTCCCCAGTCCAGGGTCAGTCCAAAGATCAGGAAACACAGTCCAGAGTCAAACCCAAAGCACAGTCCCATAGAATTCTGGGAGCATTCAAGCCAAGGTCTATCAACATGGGCAGTTGAGCAGACACAGCTCTGCTGCTCTTTTATACATTGCATGCTGATTGCAGCATCTGGGCTTGATGAGACATGTGACCCTCACCTGTTCTGAGCCTACTCCAGCCGAGGAATTACACCTCTCTTCCCAGAGCTAGAGAGCCCCACCTGGCCAGCAAGGGAGTTGGGCTGAGAGCCCTTGCAGCCTCAGCCTCCCGCTGCTCCCTAAGCCTCAGAGCCCACCATGTTTGTGGAGACCTCTCTGGCTCTGGTGATGGGTCCTGCTGCTCCGGTTCATGTGCACTGAGCCCCCCATCCCCTTGTCATCCTCCATCACCCTGCTTGCCCCAGTGTGTCCCAGTCCTGGCTATACCCCTCATCAGGATCCTCTTCCTCCTCCCCATTGTCCTGCCAGTTCATGTCACACTTAAAACAAAGCTGTCTTAGCCCGATGATGGAAAGTCAGAAGGTAAGGTGCTTGATGAGCGTCCCTATTTTGCTCCTGGTGGAGACTTACATAAATAAATAAAGTAGGGAATGAATAAATCACACAGTGAACCTTACTTGGTTTTTAAAGCAGAAAGATTCCATGCGTCTTTATTGCTCTATGTAAGGGCATGGCCCCAGTACATATGTAGCTGAGCATCTTTTCGGTAACTGCATTCTTTCTCAAACATAATTTCTTGTTTCTCATGTTCCACAGCAAATGCATTGAAGAAAGCATTCAAACAACTCTCACACAAACAGAGCTAATTCATCCTTTTAAGTTACTACTACCTAATGTCCTGCAAACTGAATTTAAAGCAGCTGTACATGGGTACAAAGTGCATACACCAATAGTAAAGTCAATATGAACAGTAAACTCTCTGATATATTTATACTGCTCAGCATCTGATGAGGTTAGGGCCCTACATATAATGAAGAGTACTGGAACAACTGTTTTTGATATCTACAAGGCCTTGGAATCTTTGACCCCAGGTGCTGTTTAAACACCTATAAAAGCAAATTGTGTAGACATATTTCAGAGCTGTGTGATACCTTTCCATTAACATCTAATTGGGGTATGCTAGGAAAATGCACAAACAGGCAATAAAGTCAACTTGAGTTTAATAGGGCTTATCAAGCCCGCTTAATTAATTTTTCAAGGTTGGAGCCTTCATCCTCCATTTGATGAATGAGAATTCACAAAGGTAGCTCCCACCAGATCCTTGGCTATGAAAAAGAAATGCTTCCTCTCCTTGAGGCCATCACCCCATGCAAGATGATCACTGGGAGTTCTGTCGCAGCAGTATACAGTATGCCCCCCCCCCCAAATTTAAAACATATTGTGCAATAAGTTAAACATTTAAAGTCCAGTACAATAGCCTTGTTGGATCAGACCAAAAGTTCATCCCATCCAAAAGCTGCAAGCCAAATACTTCTCAGCAGTGCTTTTTTTCCAGGGGGTACTCAGGCGTATGCAGTACTGGCACCTCTTTTTTGTTAAAAAAGTATGACACTGTAACAACTTCATGGTGAGTACTAGCACCTATTTTTCTAGGAAAAAAAACACTGCTTCTGGGCATTCACAAGCAGAAGTGTCTCACTAGGTAGGGCAGAGACTCACTGCTAGCTTCCCAGGAGGTAGATCACTGTTGCTCACTGTGAAGGAGGGGGGAGGCAGCAGGCAGGCTGGCACAATGCAAGCACAGCAGCAGCAACACCACATGGGCACCACCAGTATGTTTGCACCTTCCCCACCTCTTCCTTCCAGCAAGCAACAGCAGCCTACTTGCCAGGACACTAGTGTAGTGGCTCTACCACACCCAGCAAGCCCATTCTGTTCACAAGTAGAGCAGATAGGGCAGATATGGGGAACCTCTGGGCCTCCCAGTGTTGCTGTGCTACAACACTCGTCGGCACCAGCAAGTATGCTCTGTGGCCAAGGATGATGGGAGCTGGAGTTCAGTAACATCTGGAGGGCCAAAGGTTCTCCACACCTGATCTAGGGAATAGCCATCCCTCATCTTTGTCCTCAGCATTTGGTATTTAGAGACATGCTCCCCCTGTACATGGGGACTCTATGTGGCTGTGAGAAGTGGGTCACTTTTCACAGAAGACTTAGCAAGCTGCAGTTTCTTAAGAGCCAGCAGACGATGCTGGGCACACTACCAACAGAGAAGACAACAGCGGCAGGTTAACTCAAATCCTGGCACTGCAGTGATTTTAAAGATTCAGTTCGCAGCCCTGGACTGTGCTGTAAAACACATTCCCAACTGACTAACCTACTGCTCAGAGAGCAAGACCATCCAGTTTGCTGAGCTACCACCTGGATTGCTGCAGCTGCTCACTCGTAAAAATCATGGTAGACTCTGGGACACTGTCTGAGCGGGGAGATAAATTGTTCTTTATTATCCCTGTATTGTATTGTTTAGTTATGTTTACTGGGTTTAAGGGAAATGTGTTTTTGAGATTACACACTCCTGGTGTGTGTGTGTGTGTGTGTGTGTGTGTGTGTGTGTGTGTGTGATGGCAAACTTGTCATTCAGTCTGAATTGGTTCCCCAGTTTTCCAGGTGTGGGTCCAAGCAAGCGAGACAAACTCATTGTAATTTGTGACCCTGGACCTTCAGAAGCCCTAGAATTTCAGATGACTTTTTATATTTATGACTGTGGTATTTAATCCTTACAGCATTTCTGAAGAAATGCACGCTGCTGCCTTTTTAATAACCCATTGGACAATGTGAAACTATGGCATTTGAAGCAAGTGACCCTGCCTTAGAAACCAATCTCAGATTTGAACTACACAGAAGAATTGAGTGTTTGGGAAAGTGGCTTTCAGTTTTAACATATGAGCCAATTTTTAAAATAAATAAATAAAAATATCAGGGGAGGGGGGAGAGACATGTGTAGGGATAGAATTAACTGTTTTACCAAGCTTGGCAATGATCGCTACGTTCCATAAAGGAATATAGGAAACTGCCTTACTTTGAGTCATATCACTGGTCCCCCTATCACAGTACTGGGCAGATTTCAGGCTTCCCGTCTATACTTTGTTTTTTGTTGTTGTTGTTTAGTCGTTTAGTCGTGTCTGACTCTTCGTGACGCCATGGACCAGAGCACACCAGGCACTCCTGTCTTCCGCTGCCTCCCGCAGTTTGGCCAAACTCATGCTGGTAGCTTCGAGAACACTGTCCAACCATCTCGTCCTCTGTCGTCCCCTCCTCTTTCCCAACATCAGGGTCTTTTCCAGGGAGTCTTCTCTTCTCATGAGGTGGCCAAAGTATTGGAGCCTCAGCTTCATGATCTGTCCTTCCAGTGAGATCTCAGGGCTGATTTCCTTAAGAATGGATACATTTGATCTTCTTGCAGTCCATGGGACTCTCAAGAGTCTTCTCCAGCACCATAATTCAAAAGCATCAATTCTTCGGCGGTCAGCCTTCTTTATGGTCCACCTTTCACTTCCATACATCACTACTGGGAAAACCATAGCTTTAACTATACGGACCTTTGTTGGCAAGGTGATGTCTCTGCTTTTTAATTTGCTGTCTAGGTTTGTCATTGATTTTCTCCCAAGAAGCAGGCGTCTTTTAATTTCATGACTGCTGAAGCAGGAACCGGCAAGCCACTCCAGTATCCCTGCCAAGAAAACTCCATGGACAAAGAGTTTGCTTTTTTCTAAGATCTTTTTACTTAGATCAACATCCACCAGCCAGAGCATGATCCAAAAAAGATACACATAGAATTAGAGAATTCTGAGCCCAGGAATATGTCTTTGGTAGCAGAACTGAATAGAACTCACAGTCCTTCCACACTGTGATGGCCTGGGACTCGGGCTCGGAACCAGAGGAGTCTTAGTCCGCACCAGATCCTTTGCCTCAGGCAGCATCTGAACCAAGTCTGGGGCCTGATTCTGAAGAGCCCCAGTCTGCACAGGTTCCCCTGCAACAAGCACCAGCTGGGCCAAGTCAGGGGCCTGAGCCTGCTCCAGATGCAGGGATTACCTCGTTGCCTTCAGCCAGGCAATCACTTACAGCTGCTGTGCTATCAGTTGGGTCAGGAGAGGCTGAGGCAGCGTCTGGGTCTAGTAACCCACTGACAGCTCCCGAGCTGCAGAGACTAAGGTCTGAGAGAAGGAGAGACCTGAATACTTGCAGGAGGAGTGCTCGCCTTCGGGTGAGACAGGGAGGTAAGTCACCGGGGGATCAGGACCGGCTGTTACCCCATCACAGATAAAAGGCTGTCGGACCCCGCCCCAGGTTGCAGGAGCAACATTGCTGTTTGCCAGAACCTGCCTGATCCTGTGCCTGGTTTTCTCCCTTGTGTCCTGCCTTGGCCCTGTCGGACTGACTCCTCGTGGAACTCTTGGATTCAGGACCAGACCTGGACCACGTTACTCAGGTTACCCCCGGGCCCAGCACACACACAAATTATACTCCTGGTTAGCCCAGTTTTATTCATTTCAGCAGGAGGCTCTATAGTTTACCATTTTGGAATAGGACACCATCACTGATCAAATCAAAATCTAGAGATTTGCCAGTAGATCCAGACCTACCTTCTGCCCATCTCCGGTCTACACTAAGTGGCAACAACTCTTTAGGGTTTTATGCAGGAGATGCTGGAGATTGAAGTTGGGACCTTTTGCACGCAAACCATGCACTCTGCAACTGCAAAGTGGTCCCTCCCTTGAAAAACAAACAACTGCTCAGTGAGCGATCAACTTGTATTAGTGGTGTAGCATCAGAGCAACGATCTCAATTGAGATCATTGCAGTTCCTCTTTCGCAGTCAAGAAAATGATTATTCAGTTATTGACTACAAAAAAGATTTCTAAGTTATGACACTGTGACACAGATACTGAAAGGTGTTATTAGATTTTCGGTAGGGCTGCTCAAACTCTGTTCTGCTGACATGGGTTGCCATACATCCAGATTTTCCTGGACATTTGTAGCGATTCTACCCAAACAATAATGTTTTTGATGGCCGAATCCCGGCTATGTCCAGGAAATTCCATATGTATGGCAACCCTATAAAGGCCAGCATTAGTGGGCCAGCACTAGCATGCCTTTTCTAGCAACCACCCAGCAGAGATTCCTCCTCTATCTTATGAGAAGGGCTCTGCTGTTTTCAAAGACTCAAAGTGGTCTAGAAATATAATATGTCCAAGGGTCCCTTAAACTGACACTTTGTCAGGCTGCTGCAAAGCTCCAGGTTTGGTTTCAGAGACTTCCTGTAGGTTGGCATATTTTAATCCTGACTACTACCAATTACTGTGAATCACTTGAATTTTTATTTTTTAAAAAGATATATAACTGGAGTTTTTTGTGATGTTTTTTGGAATCATTTCCACTCATCTCATCTCTGAAATTCCTATTTGTGCACTAGACTCTCTAGCTAATTCTACATTTCAATTAAAGATCCATCTTTTTAAACTGCTTTTAATTAGCTTTCCTTTTAACCAGTATAATTTTAATTAGTTCCTCACTGCTGATTTTAAGTTCACTGGCATTGTGCTTGGAGACTTTGTAAACAGTCTCAATTGCACTGTTTCACATTGTTCTGTTAGAATAATAAATCTAACACACAAGGGCATCAGTCCTCAGCTTGCTTGTTCCAGAGTAGTCCAGCACCACTGAAAATGATACGAACACAAATCCAAAGAGTGCTTAATATGTTGCAACACAGCACTTCACATGTGCTGTTATGGTATATGACTCACAGAAATATAAACAATCAAAGGTGCAGCAACCCAAAAGAATAAGTAACTACACAAGGTGGGAGATCGCAGTGAGGGGAGGAGAATGTGATGACTATGAGAGATATGCTGTGTTCAGACACAAACTTTGTAACAAATTACCATCACCTGGGCTATTAGTGCAACTTCAGTCTGGACTGTGGGAACAGCACAGGTCCACAAACATCTACATATATTAACATTTTATCCTACATATTCAATATACATTTATATCCCATGATGGTTAACAAAGTAGTAAGATACACTACTAGTAAAGTACAGTCATGCCTCGGGATAAATATGCTTCAGGATAGGTATTTTCGGCTTGCGCTCCACAGCGACCCGGAAGTAACGGAGCGTGTTACTTCTAGGTTTTGCCGCTCGTGCATGCACAGACGGTCAAAATGACGTCACACACATGCGCGGAAGCGGCGAGACGTGACCTGCGCATGCACAGATGCACAGTCGCGTCTTACGTTCTATTCAGGATGCGAAAGGGGCTCCGGAACGGAGCCCATTCGCATCCCGAGGTACCACTGTAGTAGTAAGATATACTAAGTAGCAAGCACAATAAAAATAGAAAATAATGCAACAAACTAAAATAGCAACAATCCATTCAAATAGGCAAAAACCATCAAAACATTTTAAGGTTAAAAATGCTTCAATGAGTGGCTATTAAAAATGGGATGTGTGGCATTTCCCCCTGGGGCCTAAATGATCACCTTAAGAAGCAGGTTACACCCTGATAGTGTTGGAGCCATTCTAACAATGACAAGGAATCATATTTATACAGCAGCATCGATGTCTATAGTCAATTGCAGAGTTAATAAACCACAAACAAAAACAGAAAGCCCTGAAGGAAAAAATATAGACAAACCCAGACACCCTTCTCCAAACCTCACAGTGAACTGCAGATGATTAAAGGGTCCCCGCTGATCACTACTGAGGGAGCAGGAGGACGACCTGGAACATGTTGACTCACGACGGGATGACGAAGAATGAGGCCGCATGGCTGGCACAGCAGCGATTTACGCTGCCGTCCACACCCCCTCGAAGGCATCTGGTTGGGTGCCTGCCCGTGGGCATGGTGCCAGCCAGGTGAGTGGGAGGCAGGGGGCATTAGCCCCCTGCTTGAGGCGGAGACCGGCTCCCGCCCACAACCACTTCCCTCTTTTGCAGGAGGAGAGTCTTTCTCATCAGTGCCTTCTCCTCTGTGTCCATGAAGGCTGATCAGCTGCAGGTGGTAACTCTGCCTTCTCCTGCTCCAGGCTGCTGTTCAGCAGGCAAAGCTGACTCCTGGCCCATGACAGTATTCCTGGCACTTGGCTCACTTCAGACAGATGCCCACATCCCTGTAACCATTTTTTGCCTTAAACCAGTCTTTGCCTTAAAGGTTTTTACAATTAAGGCCATGTCCACATCATCTTTTTAAAGCACGATTATATCAATTTAATAGTCTTGGCTCTCCCCAAATAATTTTGGGAAGTGCGGCTTGTTAAGGGCGCTGTGGGTTAAACCACAGAGCCTAGGACTTGCTGATCAGAAGGTCAGCAGTTTGAATCACCACGACGGGGTGAGCTCCCGTTGCTCAGTCTCTGCTCCTGCCAACCTAGCAGTTCGAAAGCACATCAAAGTGCAAGTAGATAAATAGGTACCGCTCCGGCGGGAAGGTAAACGGCGTTTCCGTGCACTGCTCTGGTTCGTCAGTAGCAGCTTAGTCATGCTGGCCACATGACCCAGAAGCTGTACGCCGGCTCCCTCGGCCAATAAAGCGAGATGAGCGCCACAACCCCAGAGTTGGCCACGACTGGACCTAATGGTTAGGGGTCCCTTTACCTTTACCTTTAAGTTGTTTTGAGGACTGCATTTCCTCACAGAGGAACAATTCCCAGAGTGGTTTAGTAATCAGTCCCTCTTCCTAGTGAACTCTGGGAATTGTAGCTCTGTGAGGGAAACGGAGATCTTTGAACAATTCAGCAGCCTTAATACACTACAGTTCCCAGGTTTCTTTAGGGAAAGCCTGGCCTTTAAAGTGCTATGATACTACATTAAACAGCTGGTTCAGATGTGGCCTAAATTCCACCAGTGGAGAAGAGAACCAGTGAAGGGGCATGGAGATGCTATGGCCCATCACTTTCTCAAAAAATAACTCTGAACACTATTAGCAACAGCATTTCCTAGCTTTGATTGACTTGCCTGCCATATCATCTAAACAACATTAACTTCCCAAAATACTCTCTCACACACATACATGCATACATTGTCTCTTTGAATGCTTATTAGTTAATTGTTTAGACTCACCGGGGCTGTAATTTTACAACCACACAATCAGCTCAGAGGAAGTTCACTAAATACCTAGGCAATGAAGCTATTGCAATGTTAGTGCCGCTCTGTGGGAGATTCTTTCCATGGAAACCACAATTAACTTCATTACAATCTTTCCTTGTAGAAAGGGCATAACAACATGTCTGTGTGGATTATTCATTGTAAGCCCCTCCATAATGAAAGTGAACCTTCTTTTTTGTGTGTGTGAGCAGTTCTTTGTTTAAAATGTCCATGGAGAGCATGAAGCAGATCCTCAGAGCTGAACTATGTCGAATACAAGTTCACATGCGCATGGGCACACTTGTAGTCTAAAGCTCTCATGTTCAATATCATCTGCTATTGACACTTGCTTGGTACTTGGTCGTTCTGAGCCATAGTGGAGAAAATCTCATTTGCTGTAACAAGGTGAGCATCAAAGGACCTAGAATATATTCTTTGGCAATTGCCATGTTGATTTTTATCCAAGAAGGGGATATATGTGTGTGTGAAAAATATCAAACACTGGAGCAGGCTCATTCTTTCTCTGGAATTATCCTTTCCATAAGTATTATTATTTGTGATTCCTCACATTTCTCAGGTGTACCTACACCTTGGGTTTTTGTGATGTGTGAAAAAGGAAACACAACCAATATTTTAAAGATAAACCAATTTCTGATTTTCTTTGTTTGCCATTTGTTCTTTAGTCATGGCGGACTTTGGTCTTTCAGATTTCAGTGGCATCCTGTACAAGGTCAAAATCCACCCCCACCCCCCGCTTTCTATTCTGCTCAATTCACTACATCATAGTTGCAACTTCTTGTGGCACCCCCTTGGCTTGGCGAAAAGTGTGGTGGAATTGGTTGTTCTGCCCTAAATCTGCCTCTGCTTTAGCATCCAGGAATGAAGGCCTTGAACCTTGATGTGAGTCTTTCTTCTATGGAAATCTCTTTCCCTCCCCTAATGAAATCTGACATGATCCGTCTGATCCCAGACTATGAACATTTCAGATGTTCTGATTCAAATGTACATATCCTCTGACACAGAGTTAGGACCTATGACTAAAATGAAAACTGCTGAAAAGCTTTGCCCTGCCCTGTTCTTACTTGCAGCTTGCCCAAACACACACATCCTGCTGGGTTGTCACACCAGAACGTTGCCTCCAGTGTAAAAACCCAGATGATAAAATATCACCTAGCAGGTATATTGCAACAAAAGGAGACAGCAATTTGTTTCCCAATGGCAATACATCTAACAGGCTTCTTTCCAACCTCATTGATTGGACCCTTCGATTTCAGGTTGGTAGGAACTGCCACTCTACAGTGTGTGATTAAAGAAACATGTTTTATGCTAGATGCCTGCTAAAAACAGAGGTAGCTGACAAAAAAACTGCCTCATAACAGAGTGATATATGAGGGCTTCATTTATCTTACTGGCATTTAAAATAAAAACAGGGAGATTAGACACTCCACTTCATACAAGTAGGATTTATGTGCTCCTGTACAAATCTGTTCGATGGAGCCCTTTGCACATTAATTTCTAATTAACCGCAAAACGTTATAGAAGCTAGATATTTTATAGACATTGATCAGAGATATAAACATAAGCAGGTGAGATTATTCAGAGAGTGATGCATGAGGCTTCAGGATACTATTAAATGTTTAGTGAAAGAGTAAGAATAAAACAGTTTAAAAAGCTTCAAAATGCATAAAATGCCAAAAGAACAGAAGTGTAACTTGCCACGTACCTAATGCAACTAAGAATGTTCCTCTGGTGAACAAACACACAGGAGTGAGTGAGTGAGTGAGTGAGTGAGTGAGTGAGTGACAGACTGCACCTCACTCACATATCCCAGGCATTTTTACAACCCAGCAGTTAAACTTCTAAGCACATAAGATGATCTGGATCAGGCCAATGGTCCATCTAACCTAGCATTCTGTTCTCAATGTGGCCAACCAGATACCTATGGGGAGACCACAAGTAGGACATGAGTGCAAAAGCACTCTCCCCACCCATGGTTTCCTAGCAACTGGAATCCAGAAGCATACTGCGTCCTATAGTAGAGGGAGAACATAGAGAGAGTTAGTAGCCATTGAAGAAAAAGAAGAGAAGAGTTTGGATTTGATATCCCGCTTTATCACTACCCAAAGGAGTCTCAAAGGGCTAACATTCTCCTTTCCCTTCCTCCCCCACAACAAACACTCTGTGAGGTGAGTGAGGCTGAGAGACTTCAAAGAAGTGTGACTGGCCCAAGGTCACCCAGCAGCTGCATGTGGAGGAGCGGAGACGCGAACCCGGTTCCCCAGATTACGAGTCCACCGCTCTTAGCCACTACACCACACTGGCTCTCTTATCATCATCTCACTGACAGCCTTATCATCTCTATACTCCTTTTTCTGAGGGTTCCTCTGCTGGTGTCACCTTGGCCAATTGAACCTTGTTTGGAACCTTCATAAGAAA
Organism: Podarcis cretensis; assembly: GCF_951804945.1. Taxonomy (NCBI): domain Eukaryota; kingdom Metazoa; phylum Chordata; class Lepidosauria; order Squamata; family Lacertidae; genus Podarcis; species Podarcis cretensis. Next base: position 67,530,749 of record NC_137170.1, on the reverse strand, counting down.
GCTTAGCCATTAAAGAAACACAAAATATGTCATATTGTATGTGTGTTTTTCTCCTCTATCTGTACAAGTCACATTATTTGTCCAGTGTTGTCTACTCTGACTGGCAGCATTTTTCCACAGAAGTCTCTTTTTGGAGGTGAAGGTGCTGGGAACCTTCTGCACTCGGTGCACATGTTCGCCTACAGATCTACCATCTCTCCTTTAAAATGTTGCCACAGTTGAGGCTAAGTTCAAAAGCATAGCGTTAGACTCCATCTGCACTATACATTTAGAGTATTTTCTTACCACTTTAAACAGCCATGTTTTCCTCAAAATAATTCTGTTGTTTGTAAAGGGTGTTGTTGTTAGGTGATCCCTATTCCTCTCACAGAACTGCAATTCCCGGAGTTCCCTAAGGAGAGGGATCAATTGTTAAAACATGCCCTGCATCAGGTCTATTTGGGAGGAGACAAAAGCATAGCATGTGCTCTGTCTCAGGGCCTTGAGATGATCCAGTGGAACCCTACAAAACTTTCAGTTCCTAACTGCTCAGTGATGGTGCAGCAGCTCCATAGGGAAGCTTCTAACCTAGCATTGCAGGGCTAGCTCTACTGGAATTTGGCTGAACGGTTCCTCTGCCAGTCTCTGGCACTTCTGACTTGGTTCATGCTGGACAGCTCCCTGGCTGCTCATGGTCTCTTGCTTTAATCTTGCCCCTGAAGCTTGTGACCTCCTGCACCAGCTCAGGCTTGGTGACAAGCCAAACATTCATAGAACTCTGTCCAGAATATGAGAAACTTGTTCCTGTGTAGGGAGCTTGTCCATCTCCCAGCAGACAAAATGAAAAATCCTTTTGCAGTTTATATGGGAAGGAATAGGAAACCCAAAACATGTTCCCCAGGAGGGAGATTCGTTCTGAACTGGAGCCTCCTCAACTTCTGTCGGCTCCCCCACCCCCATCAGTTACTTTTTTTATTTTATGTGCCAACAGTCTGGTTTCATCCTGGTTCAAGTGGAACCTGTCCCTTTTGTACAGGTCCAGCTTGCCCCAAAATGTACCCCAGTGCCTAACAAATCCGAACCACTCCTCCCGACACTATTGCCTTACTCACGCATTGAAACTAAAAAGCTGTGCCACTCTAGCTGGCCTTGCACATGGGACCAGTAGCAGGTCCTGGCTTTCAACATCCTATCTTCCAACCTGAATTTGGCTTCCAGGACCTCATGCCTACCAGCATATCCTTAGAGTATCCTAAGAAAGGCTCCTCTTTCTTCCCAGCTACAGAAAAACCAGCTTCTGTATCCTTCACTGGTTATGCTCAAATTGCTTCTCTTCCACCATCACCACTCCTGACTAGTCAATTAAACAGTATAAAAACCTAAAGAGAGAATTATCTCCACAGCCTCAAAACAAAAGCAATTATGATTTAACCCATGGGTCCACTAATTAAAATTTGCCACCACGGATTAACTAACTCATTTTTTTGTTTATCAGTCTACTGCTTAAAGGTTGCTGCTCTGTTACATATGTTGCTCTCCCCCCCCCCCCCAAGATCTCCTTGGGGGGGAAACAGCATGATAATACAAGCAGTGCTTGAGGTCAAGATCAACATTATACCATGTCCCTATCATGCATGTATTTGTAGGGGGGGGGGAGTGTAATAAACACACACTTATTTTCCAGAGTATAGGTGTTTGATTCCCTCTGCTGGGTGAAAATCAGACCTGCAGCACTATTCTGAATAATCCAGTACAGTATCATACGAAGCACTTTGTTTCTGGAGTAAAAGCTTTGTTTGCAGTCACAACATTGGTAAAATGCACATTGTTGTTGTGTGTGGAGTGTGTATGGGAGGAGGCCTTGTCTATGGCAAGGACCACTTGGATGGCATGATATGTACATCTGCATGTTTTGAATACAGAAACATGATGCACCCTGCTGTAGGACCCCTGACAGTGTTAGATGGGGTGGAGAGCAGCTTTGGTCCCCACACTTAAAGTATTCCCAGGTCAATGGAGAGGAAAGTTATGGGTTAATTTGAATCCATAGTTCCACACCCCAAACCCCCAATAATTTTAGCCAATGTATCTCCTTCTGGCTGCATTCAGACAGCACATTATTTTGATGTTTCATTAACTGATCATCTCTTTCACATAACGTAAAAGCCATTTCTGGAATTTTAGCGGTTTCTAGTGGATGTCTAGCATTTCTTTCTGTTTTTATTGTTTCCAGGGGAAAAAATATTTTTGCAACCCTGTTAAACTTGGAAAAATCACTGGAAGAGGAGTTATAATGAAATTTGGGGCAGTATCTCAGTCTGCAGTTCTTTCTTGACATTTGAAATTTAGTGCAACCATATCAATAAAGAAAGCTGCAGTTCCATCGCTCAACAGGTACTGCCGTATAAAAGAAATGTTTGAAATCCACATAGAAGTGTTAGTATTATAAAATTTTAGTGGAGATCACAAAAGTGAGAGCTAAAGCTACTCTCTGCTCCCTGAGTGGTCAGTTTCTTTCTTGACCATTCAAGAGTGTTCCAGGATGCTGAAAGTTGGCATTTTTAGATCCGTAAGACTATAATGGGGTAACTTGGCTAATTTTCTTAAGAATACATGCATCCCATCTTCTTGTTCAAAACTCAAATGGCTCAAAGTGGCTAACAAAATAGACCAATAAGGCAATCGCAAAAAAATACACACCCAGACAAACAGTTTTCTTAATCTCAGGCTCCTTTCATCCCCCCTAAAGTATTGAATAAATGCTTACTATTGTACCCACTAATAGAAGTTGTAGCAACTATTGGTTTGTTTATAGTTTTGTATCACTTGTATGGTGATAGCACAGGACCAGTAACATTTTACAAAACTAAGAACAAAGTAGAAATAGTAAACTATTGTATGCTGCAAACACCCACCATCACATAATCTAGCCACTAACCTGCCCAGCTTTACCCCAGAATCTCTCAAGTAAAGATGAGGAAAGTAAAGAAATGACAGCAATAGGTTCATCACCTTCTGGGAAATAGAATAAAATTGAAAGAACCAGTCGTCCTAAATGAAGAAAATTGCTTGGCTTTATTTCTTGGGAGTATTAGGGAAAGGAGAAACTCATCTTGAGAAACATAAATCTTAGAGCTGGACATCCCAAGTTGTTATAAAAGAAAAGCATGCTGCAAAATGTTTGGATTGTTTTGCTTTTCCACCTACTAGCTCTTATTTTTTGTGCCCATGAAACTTGTACATTAATAGCTTTTGAGGCCAGAATCCTCTTTATAGCCATATATATTTAGAAGTATAGGTATTTTCACTCATTGCTATTATCCAGTGTTTCCCCATTTTTATGTGGGAATGCCTGCTTTGAGGGCAAGAAGGGCATGTCTAATAAAACATCTCAGTATGTTTATTGTTTACTGTAAGTAATAGAACTGCCAGTGCTATACACAACTGTTGGTACTTTCCTGCCAAGAAATGGGAGAAGACAGGTCATTTTATATTGGTAAAGAAGGCATGACATTTCTGAGACTACTGTTTCTATCTGGCCACATGCCCCCTTCCAGCTACCGTGCCATGAGTTGAATTGAGTATGTGCAGGCTGATGTCACAGACAGAACTTCGCCTAGATTGCTTTTCAGTTTCCAACCACAAACGCAGCCTTTTGAGCAATTAATATTGAAAGTCAAAATTGAACTCTACATAAAGTAAAAGCCGCCCCAAACTTAGTCATGGAAACTTTAAGAGAGGCCTTGTAGAGAGTGTGAAACACGAGAAAGACCAAACTGACCTGGTGTGTCTATTGTGGAGAAAAGCAAATGCTTTTCTGTTAGTCACTGTAATGTAACCAACCTTTGGGTTGTAAAGCACCCAAGTATCAGGCCCTAGCTGCACTGTATATTTAAAGCAGTATCATACCACTCTAAACAGCCATGGCTTCCTGCAATGAATCCTGGGAAGGTGTAGTTTGCTAAAGGGGCTAAGAGTTGCTAGGCCATCCATATTCTGCTCACAGAGCTACAAATTTGCAGAGTTCCCTGGTTAGTGGGATTGACTGACTACTCTGAGGGCTGTTTCTGAAAGTTTTGTCCTTCAACAGCCAGATTGGATTTTGGAAACAGCAGTATGTCTTTGCAAGCATTCATTTGAGAAGATTCAGAAAGCATAAAATTGCCATGAGCTGGTTATAACAACAACAAAAAAGGAAAGGGTGCAAGGTGGCAGTTTCTGCTTCCAACAGAACTAATAAAACAGGTCAGGTGACCAGACCTAAATTGAAGCATGAAGCCAGCCTCTTCCAGCGTGAAGCACCTGTTTGAGCAAGCCCAAAGTCCTGCAGGCAGATTTTGGAAATAACTCCCACTGTAGAAGGGAAAAGTCTGATATAGCACCCACCCTCTGCTGCAGAATATAGAGTAAATAAATTAGTAGAGCACAGTAAATTGGCTTGGTTATGATTTAAAGATTATACAGTGGTACCTCGCAAGACGAATGCCTCGAAAGACAAAAAACTCGCAAAACGAAAGAGTTTTTCATTTTTTGAGTTGCTTCGCAAGATGGATTTCCCTATGGGCTTGCTTGGCAAGACGAAAACATCTTGCAAGTTTGTTTCCTTTTTCTTAAAACCGTGCATTCACTTCGAGGAGCAACTCATAGCACGCGATGTGGTAGCCTTTTTTGAGGTTTTTGAAGACTTGGTGATTTTTGAAGCTTTTCCAAAGTCCGTGCTTTGCAAGACAAAAAAATCGCAAGACGAAAAAACTCGCAGAACGAATTAATTTCATCTTGCGAGGCACCACTGTACAGTTTTTTACTTCATGAAATGTTAAGCCCATTCCCTTTATAGCAGGCACAGGCAAACTCAGCCCTCCAGATGTTTTGAAACTACAATTCCCATCATCCCTGACCACTGGTCCTGTTAGCTAAGGATGATGAGAGTTGTAGTCCCAAAACATCTGGAGGGCCAAGTTTGCCTATGCCTGCTTTATAGCTCTCTCTCTTTGCTAGACAGGTTCTGCATTCCTGATTAGGAATGGAGGAAGAATTCAATTCAGTTCACATTTCAAGGCAAATCCACCTAATTCACACTTTTTGAAACAATATGAGAACCCAAACACAGTCATCCTGTGAAATTTGCACTTTTCCAAATTTTGCAATGCAGTTCTCCAGCCAAGTAATGTGTGCAAAAATATATATGCTACTGTAAGGTGTGCATAAAAATGCATACATCAATGAAAATAGCATACGAAAATTTGCTGTGGCAAAATTGCTGTGCAAAAATGTGTAAATTGTGTACAAGCTTGGGTATATTCAGAGAAATAATTCACACTTCAAATGCTGATAATTTTCCATGAGTACTTAAAAAAAAATCACAAGCTGCTATGGAAATGTAGAGCACTAGATTTAAGATTGGAAAAATGAGAAACTGAGCGAAACTGAAACTGACAGATTTACCTATTCCCACCTCTCTTCTAGTTCATTAAAACCAGGTTCCAGTTTTGTAACTCTCCAGCCATTTCCTTCTAAGGTCTACTTTCTGTTTCCTTAAAGTGACAGGCACAACTTGTATAGGATTAATCTATTTAGAACACTAAAAAACCCATGAATCTTCCAGATTCCACTGTTTCCATGGTGGCGGCAGTAGATGCAGAGCCATCAGGAGGAGCCTCATGAGCCACCAGCAACAGCCTCCTCCACCCCCTCGGCCACCACCCCCTCTATACTTCCCCTCCCTCTATGACCGAACCACACAGAGTACCACCCTTGCTGATTGCAGCCTTTGGAGGAAGCTCTTTGTGCCACTACGAGGAGGGGAAGCAGGGTCAGCTGGGCCTCAGAGACCTCCACCTGGGCTTGGACTCCTCCCACCCGCCAATGAGCGCTGCTGCCCACCCCCCTGGCCAGCTGGTCTGGCCCCTATCCCCTATGAGCCATTGCGCTTCTTCTGTCCTGCTGCTGACAGCACACCCCAGCGTGGAAGTGGGGCACATCAGCAGCAACAGCCAGATGGAGAGATCTGTGAGCTTGGCATCCGCCTGAAGGAGCTGGAGCTGCTGGCACTCACTGGGGATGGCTCAGACCCACAGCAGTGTGAGTAATCCAAAGGCTGAGATCCCAAAGCCTCTTTGTTTTTGTTGTTGTTTAGTCGTTTAGTCGTGTCTGACTCTTCGTGACGCCATGGACCAGAGCACGCCAGGCACTCCTGTCTTCCACTGCCTCCCGCAGTTTGGCCAAACTCATGCTGGTAGCTTCGAGAACACTGTCCAACCATCTCATCCTCTGTTGTCCCCTTCTCCTTGTGCCCTCCATCTTTCCCAACATCAGGGTCTTCTCCAGGGAGTCCTCTTCTCATGAGGTGGCCAAAGTATTGGAGCCTCAGCTTCACGATCTGTCCTTCCAGTGAGCTCTCAGGACTGATTTCCTTAAGAATGGAGAGGTTTAATCTTCTTGCAGTCCATGGGACTCTCAAGAGTCTCCTCCAGCACCATAATTCAAAAGCATCAATTCTTCAGCGATCAGCCTTCTTTATGGTCCAGCTCTCACTTCCATACATCACTACTGGGAAAACCATAGCTTTAACTATACGGACCTTTGTCGGCAAAGTGATGTCTCTGCTTTTTAAGATGCTGTCTAGGTTTGTCATTGCTTTTCTCCCAAGATGCAGGCGTCTTTTAATTTCGTGGCTGTTGTCACCATCTGCAGTGATCATGGAGTCCAAGAAAGTAAAATCTCTCACTGCCTCCATTTCTTCCCCTTCTATTTGCCAGGAGGTGATGGAACCAGTGGCCATAATCTTCCTTTTTTTATGTTGAGCTTCAAACCATATTTTGTACTCTCCTCTTTCATCCTCATTAAAAGGTTCTTTAATTCCTCCTCACTTTCTGCCATCAAGGTTGTGTCATCTGCATATCTGAGGTTGTTGATATTTCTTCCCCACCAAATATCCCTAAGGCTCTCTTGGTCTTGTACCATAATGATTCAGACATGTAGCCTAACCATCCAGCCCAATGTCTTAAATGTAATACACGTGAAAGATTTGGGGACATTGAACATGACATCTTACCCCTGCAATCCAGATTTTGAACTATTATACACCCTTTTCTTTCTTAGGTCCCCCACACACAATAAGCTTAGATAAAGTCACTTATTTGTTCTTTCCCTAAGAGTACTTAAACTTGTTAATCTGAAGTTGTTGTTTTTTTTGAAGTGACAAACAGGGTTTCTCCGTCCCACCCACCCCACCCTTAACAATCTATAATAAATCAGTAAAGAGATATTCCAAATTGGTCCATCCTACAGGAGAACTTGAAAGACCCACTGATAAAAATATATACCAAGTCACTCTTTACACAGACACCTTCTATAGATGCAATTAAATGCCGACATTTTTTTATTGTTATTCTAATAACACATTTAAATGCCCTGAGAAACGTTCAAACTTTCTAATGCATCATCTGAGTGTTTTGGCCAATAGATTGTAGCAGTTTCAAAACTGGTTTTCATTTTGTAAAAGTCCGGTTTGCTAATATGAGAAAATATTTTAGAACCTCTTCCAAGTATTTGTGCAAATGAGCAATAGGCTCACCCCAGAAATATTGATGACCATTTCAGATACCAACCTGGAGGTCTTGCACAAGAAATAGTTTTAAAGGCTTTAACATTAAGATGTGGGTGGTTTGTTGTGGCAAGCAAGCAGCCCAGGTGAGCTGTAGAGGTTTAGTGAGATCTAAGGGGAGAGCCGGAAGGAGGGGTGGCTTTGGTCAAGGGTGTGGATGGAGGTGGGAGTAGATGCGGTTGGTGAGTGATGCAAGCAGGGAACAGCCCCGTGTGTGTCTGTGTGTGGATAAATAGATATGGATGGGCATTTTAAGTCTTGTTTCATTGCTACTATTTACATATATACCCTATTTAGTTTTAATGTTTCTTGTTATTTCTATTTTTATTTTGCAAACCATTTTGACTTCCGGGTTGGCGCCCCCGGCAATGGCGGAGCTCCTCCGATCGGGAGGAACTTGCTCCGTGGAAAGTTGGGTCTGAACCGCCACGGTGAAGGCGGAGACCCATTGAAATCACAGGCGGAAGAAGCTTGTGAACCTGGGATTTGGCTGGCACCTTTTGCGCCTCCCCTACTCGCGGGGAAACCCTGTTTTGGGGATCCGGAGCGACGTGGGGTGAGCGGCGTGGTGCTTTGAATCGACCGCTTCTTTCACGGAGTGAAGCCGCATTGCTGTTGCCGGAGAGCGCTGACTTTTTCTTGTGGACAATTGAATTTTAAACAACAACCAGTGAGTAAAAAGGAAAATTGGATCTTTAAATATCTTAATTTGGCATCGAATGGGGAAGGTTCAAAACAGGAAGTCCGCCTTCCCCTTTTGTAAATAGACTGAAGCAAAGAGCTTACAAGTTAAGGTCTTGGAAAGTCTTATGTAAAGGATTAAACTTCCATCGATTGAAATTATTAGACTCCCCCCCCCTTGGAAGCAGGAGAAGAGGGGGGAAATTTTGGACTGTGTATCCTGCAGGAGAGAGTGATTAAAATTAAATTACCACTGCTCTGAACCTGGGAATGGGCTCCCAGTGATTGACTTTTGGGAGAGTTCATTGACAGCGAAGAGAACGGATGTTGACAGTCAGTTAAATAAGAGAAATATATTGTTTCCATTGTCCGCTTCTGCGTTTAAAAGGGAGGAAAAGTATCTTAGAACCTAAAACTAAGATTCTTTCAAGAATGTATAACTTGCTGTTGAAATGGAATACTCAAGATGAAATGGTTAAATCAGCTATGATTAAATGGGCACAGGACATTGGTCATAACATTATGTTTGCTGACTGGGAAAAGTTGTGGATCACCGGTGTGAAATTTATGGCATGTAATGCCTTAAGAGAGAACATTATGAAAATGATTTATAGGTGGTACATGACCCCAGTCAAGCTTGCAAAAATTTATCACCTGCCTGATAACAAATGTTGGAAATGTAAAGAAACTGAGGGAACATTCTTTCACCTTTGGTGGACATGCCCAAGGGTTAAGGCCTTCTGGGAAATGATATATAATGAACTAAAAAAGGTATTTAAATATACCTTCCCTAAGAAACCAGAGGCCTTCCTTTTGGGCATTGTCGGCCAATTGGTGCCAAAGAAAGATAGAACATTCTTTATGTATGCAACAACTGCAGCAAGAATACTCATTGCAAAGTATTGGAAGACACAAGATTTGCCCACACTGGAAGAATGGCAGATGCAAGTGAAAGACTATATGGAATTGGCAGAAATGACTGGCAGAATCCAAGACCTGGGAGAAGAGTTGGTGGAAGAGGACTGGAAGAAGTTCATGGATTATCTCCGAAAACATTGCAAAATGTTTGAATGTTAAAATGATGTTGGAAATAAAGAGAATTTGGCATCAGTGACATAGTAAAAAGAAATAGGTAAAAACGTTTTAAGAAAAAAGGGTACGATCAGAGTAAAATTATGTCGAAGCTAAATAAATGAAATAAGGGAGAAAGGAAAACCGAAGACATAATTGGTTGAAATGTATAATATTAAATAAGATTGGAAAGAGGGTAAGGAATTGCTGAACTTGACTGGGTAAAGGGGAATGCAGAAAAGGGAGATGTGAGGAAGTCAGGAAAGAGGGCTATGAAGATGATTTTTTAAAAAAATTGCATTTTTATGTTGTTTTTCTGTTATATTTTGTATTGTGTTTGGATGTTTTTGTTCAATTTTTGTTTTATTATGAAAAATTTAATAAATATTTCTTTTAAAAAAGGGGGGAGGAAAAGTATCTGAAAATTGAAACTATCTTTACTTTTTGATCTGTGTTGGAAAAGATTGATACAAGTGGAGACTGTTCCCCTCTAGAGGGAGCTTTTGAAACTGTTACAAGAGTGGAGCTGGGAAATCTCCAGCTGCTTGATAAGAACTGTGAGAACTAGAGATTGACCTTGGATATTCAAGAATGTCAACAGGAGAAGCCTTATGGACTGCATTTTCTAAGATAAGCCACCTGTTGGAACAGCTTCATAAAAAGATGGATGCTATGACTACTAAAATTGACATTTTGGAACCAAAAGTGAGCACCAATACAGAAATTATTCAGGATTTGGCACAGGAATCTATTTCAACAGGAAAAATTGCTGAAAAGGAGAAGGAGAAAGTTGCTGTTGTCGAACCTAAAGTAACACAAGGGGGAGCTTTAGCCTTACAGAGGCAAATTGAGGACTACAAGTTGAGGCCCTTTATGATTGAGACTAGAAAAAGTCAGATTTTGAAGATCGGAGCCTGGCCTGGACTAGAAAAGGAAAGTTGGAAAGATCCCTCTGTGCAGGGATTAACTGACTTTTGGAATATGGACTTGGGTCAGGAGGAGATTGGAGTTCTGGGGGCCTTTGGATTTGGAGGAATTTTGAAACATGCCCTGAAATACTTTATGGATCCTAGCTTTAATTATGGAAATCTGACTGACCTGTCGAGAAGGAATAAAAGTATCATTGGATTGGAGTTTCCCCGAGATCTGCTCTTTAGCATCAAAGAATATGAAGAAGACTGGCAGAAGGGACGTGGAAAAGAGTTAAGAGCCTTGGACATAAGATCTCCAGGTTGATGGACTGTATGGAGTTGACGGAAGTGGCTGGCAGAGTCCGAGACTGGGGAGAGGAGATGGTGGAAGAAGATTGGAAATTTAAAGTCTATATATAGAAATATTGTAAAATTAATGAGTGATAGAAAAATGTTGGAAGGAAATTTTATGGCTTTAGCTGAAATACTATAAGGAGTTAAGCTTAAATAAGTATACTAATTTTAATGGAAATAAGATTAAAAATATGTTAAGGCATTTACATGATAGAAAATAGAGAAAGATGGAAAGGAATTGCTGAAACAATTAATGGAAGTGGAATACAAAGAGGGAGGTGAGAGGAGGTCAATGATACAAGGGAATGAAAGATAGAATATGGAAAAGGTATGATGTATGTTTTTAAATTGTTTTTGTTTGGTTTGGTTTAGTTTATTGTGTTAGTTTAATGTGTTAAGGTTGTGTTTTGTATTGTTTATGTATTGTATTGTTTTTTCTCTTTTTTGTTCTTTTTTTTCTTTTGTCTTCTTTCTTCCTTTTCTTTTTTGTAAGCTTTAAAAGTAATAAATATTATTTTAAAAAAATATATTTTGCAAACCATTTTAAGACACTTTGGTGACAAATACATGATCTGGAAGCATCCCCCAGTCAGAAGCGGAGCACCTTTTTCCTCTTCTTTATTTAGCCCCAGTTTTTATAAAAAAGAGAGAGAAGACTCAGTCAGAACAAAAGAGGGCAGGAAGAAGAAAGCAATCCATTAAAAAAAAAGTTTTTGTCTCATTTTAAGAAATAACATAGAATGTTAAGAAAAGACAAAGAGTACATTCAATTTATGGAGTCTCTCTACCAATGGCCATTGAAATGTATATGTTTATTATTATTTTAACTTTGTTAAAGGCTAGAAGGCCTGTAACTGATCTGGCGGGTGGGGGAAGTATTGGCCCTGTCTGACATTTACTGGGATCTCAATATGAAGAGATTGAAGGGACATTTATACACATGTGGTGGAGTTGTAAGAAAGCCAAAGCATACTGGGAGATGATATACTCAGAATTAAAAAAGATGTTAAAGATCTCATTTCCCAAAAAACCAGAGATGTACTTACTAAATATAGTGGGGGGGGGGGAATACCCAAGAAAGTACTTTGTCTTTTCCTTTATGCAATAACAGTGGCCGGAATAATTTATGCTCAAAGGTAGAAGGACGAAAATAGTTCCACAAAAGTAGAATGTTAGAATAAGCTAATAGAATACACTGAGCTAGCAATGTTAACTGCAAAGATAAGAAATCAGGATGAGTCATATATAAAAGAAGAGTGGGAATACTTTGGCAAAGAAATATAATAATCAGATAAACTTCCAAGTGGGGTTAGATCAGGGGTCAGCAAACCTTTTCAGCAGGGGTCTGTCCCTCAGACCTTGTGGGGGGCCAGACTATATGGGGGGGTGAACAAATTCCTATGCCCAACAAATAACCCAGAGATGCATTTTAAATGAAAGGACACATTCTACTCATGTAAAAACATGCTGATTCCCAGACCGTCCACAGGCTGGATTTAGAAGGCGATTGGACCAGATCCGGCGGAAATGCAGCTTAATAAGGACTAAATAAGACCCCCATGGAGGGATGTGTGTGGAGTTAAATGATGACAATTGTATAATTGATGTACTAAGATATATAAATGCATTATAAAAAGAAACATTTACTAGGATCTCAGAGATGGAGATTAGCATGAAGCCAGTCAAACACTTTGCTCCAGTTTTGGAAGTATACCATTGATCCTTATTACAAGACTTGGTGGGTATCCTTTAACATTTTAGTCTAAGACAGTTTCTCAGCCTGGTAAACGTGTGAAAATGTAGTCTATCCACCAAAGTTCTTACACAAATGAATGAAATGGGGACTGTAAAGACTTTGAGACACTTTAGTCCTGTACTAACTAATATGAAGATAGATAATGACTTTCAGTGCATACGGGTAGAGCAGAAAAAAGCATTATAAAATCTCTTGAATGGAGCCAATACTTACATAAACAAGGAGTGCATGCTTCATGGAATATAGCGATGGACATGCATAGGATCAGATTACTCTGTGTATTTATCTGTGGAGGCAGTGGTTGTGGGGATCACAGGATGCAGGGGCAGATTTAGGGCTGTGTGAGTGGTGCAGACTCTGGGCACTGAGCTGAGTGGATGCTGTCCCAAAGCCAGGTAAGAAAGGTGCTGGGCTTTGGCACACAGGGTGCCAATGTACCCAGCTCCACCACTGCTGGATTGTTTGCATTTCTTTAAGTGAAATAATGCACATCAAAATCTCAGGGTAGGAGAGACCGTAAGATCATTAAGTCCAGGGCCTAAAATTACCTGGCTGCACTGCTGATGTGCTGGTCCAGGGGGGAGGTTACCGTGGGGCGAGGTCCAGGACCTGAGTTGAGGGTCAGCAGACAGTCCTCCACGGGCAAAGCGGGGTCCACAGCGAGAAGCCGGGCAAGGACAGGAACTCTGGGGGAACAGGACTGGATGCTGGCCAAAACAGCTCTTCAACAACGTTGCTCCCACAACCTGGGACTGGGCTGACTGGCCTTTATCTTCTCTGAGGCCAGGGGCGGTCCCGGCCCCCAGGAGACCCGCCTCTCCTGGCCTTAAGGCGAGCACTCCTCCTGGGAGAAACCAGTTCCCTTCGCCTCTCTGCCCTGAGCCTCTGCAGTTCAGGAGAGGCTGAAGGGTTACTGGACCCAGGGGGAGACTCACCTGTAGGCACTGAGTCCTCAACCACCTCCGGAGCCAGAGTGGATTCACCTGGTGCCTGCTCCTGAGGATCCGGCACAGGTGCAGGCACTTCAGAATCCAGGCCCTGTCCCAGCTCAGCCGGCCCTGGAGGCGGGGACTCCTGTGCAGGCTGGGATTCCTCCGGTTCAGCCTCTGAATCGGATTCCCAGGCCATCACAGCTGATAATGACTATTTACTTTATAGTAATATTTATATTTTATTGAAGTGATTTCAATTAAAAGAAATAAAGTGATACACAAAAAAGAAGGAAAGGTGAGGGGTAGAGAAAAAAGAACAACAGATACATAAAAAGTGTGCGCGCGCACACGCACGCACACAAAAATGCAATATATGATATTCCCATACATTCTTATATATATTTATATATATTTACACATAGTGCTGGACTATTATCCATGAGATCCAGGTCCAAATCCCTACTGGGCCATGAAGGTTGTAGCTTAATATCAGTACATCAAAGGTCAGTATTAATCAGGAGTCATGTGCTTGGATTTTACATTCTTTTCTCAAAGGACTGCGCATTTGCCTTTGTGGTTGATGACTAACATGTGTCATGTTCCATCCCTGTTTCTAGATAAGCTTCTGAAGGCACTGAAAGATGAAAAGACGCAAGATGTTATGACAGGACTGACTCTGAAGAAACATTTGCCGGCATCATGAGGGCTATTTACGTCTAGCCTCACCTTCTTCTAATGGACTCATTTGTATTATGCATGCTTCTAATGACTCTTCCTTTTTAACCCTACACTGCTGAAGTGGAAATTTCCAACTTATTCTTCAATTAGCATTTTGTACATTTCCCCAATACTAATATACATTTCAAATACAGAGTTTCAAGTCTGCAATTTTTCAACAGATAACTGAATGTGTGCTGTTGACATCGACACCAACATCCTGTTTATTTCAGATCTCTGCGCCATTCATGACAGTGTCATGGACTGGCTGGACACAGAGGAATGGTGGGAGGCACCAGCTTGGGAACTCCCAAGGGTAGAAGGCTCAGAGCCAGGGAGTGGTGGTGGGACAACAAGGAGTGGTCAGAGGGAGACGACTGGGGGGAGGAGGAGGAGGTGCCTGAAGCTGAAGAGGTTATAGGGTTTAGTGAGTAGGAAGAGGCTGTGACAGAGAGCAGCCCAGAATCAGAGGCAGAGCACAGGCAGGCTACTGAAGAAGCCATGGAGTCTCCCCCTCCTGCTGCAACCAGCTCCCCTCCTTCACTGGTTTCCTAGGACCCAAAGAGGTATGAAGGGTGGAACAAAGACAGTAATGGTGGAGAAGTCTCAGGTTCCTTGGGAAGGACCTGGAGGAGGAGGAGACTTAGAGAGCTGTAGGAAGGCAGGGACCTTCAGTCCTCACAACTGCTCCATTGGGGCAAGACCAACTGGGAAGAGTTGCTGTGCTCACTAGGCCTGAGCTGTTTTGTTTCTTTGAATAAAGAGTTAATTTCACTGGCACCTTGTGAGTTATTGCTGACCTGTCCCTGACACCCACCTCAACGGTATGCAGTGCAGTTCTACGTATAAAAGAAAAGGCTCCAGTTCCTCCTGTCTTATGTATCCTCTCCACTGTAATCAAATCTTCTTTGGAGAGCCGGTGTGGAGTAGTGGTTAGAGTGCTAGACTTGGACGTGGGAGATCAGTGTTCTAATCCCCACTTGGCTGTTAAGCCCACTGGTGACTTTGGGCCAGTCATTGTTTCTCAGCCTAACCTACCTCACAGGATTGTTGTGAGGGTATTAATGGAGAGGAGAAGAAGTGAGCTCTTTTGAGAAGAAATGCACTAAAAGCAATAATAGCAATAATAAACAAAAACCACATAATTTCTATGCAATTGGTTGTGGGGAGAGGAGTGAGTGATATGGCAGAGATGGTGCATGTCTCACTCACTGCTGCCTCCTCCTCAGAAGTAAGCCCTATTCACTGCAAAGGGACTTCCCCCCAGGTAAAAGAGTTCCACAGCACAAGGAGGGGTGCCAGAAATGAACAACAGAGGAAGCAGGAAGAAGTTGAGGCATGCAGGAGTGAGGGAAATGTGACCTGCTTATGAGGAGTAAAAAGCATGGGAAATAACAAGGCAAGGCAGGCATAGTGATATGCCAAAGACATGTTCAGGGGAAAGCATATCAGAAAAACTTTTGGGTTGGGAGAAAAGTTGCGTTTTGCTACAGGACATCTGAAATGTGAGCAGATGAGGGAACTCTCACCCCAAAATGCAGGAACAGGCAGCGTTGGAAGTGAGATTTTGGGTAGTGCCGATGGGGCCATGGAGAATTCTCATTTTTAAAGATGTATTTTATCCACTAGATGGCAGTATGCAACAATATTTATACATTTGGAATTTTTTACAATACTTTTTAACCAGGTGAGATGGCCTGTTCTAACCTTTCCTCTATTCATGAAACATTTCAAATCAACAGCTTATATTCCACATCACCTCTTTTGCTGGCAACAAAACAATCTGCCAAACAGCTGTAATCTGACACTTTAGGATTGATCAGCTGCAGAAATGCCACTGAAAATAGTTTTAACATGCCTGAGGATCTGCACGACAGGATGTAACCCAACAGCTGCAATACGTACCAGAGGGTTTTTCACACTGCTGTCTTCATCTTGGAATTGAGTCTAGAAGGTGGCCTTATGGCTTGCAACATCTGGTCTAATTTTTGACTAATTTTTAGTCTTTATTGTTATTTTTTTATTATATATATTTTTTTACTTTACCTCTTCTCCCCATCCCATGCTTTGTATTTGGTGAAGAATTCTGCATGACTCAAGAGCTTGCCAATATTTTGTGAAATTTCAGCTGGTCCTCATAAAAGGTATTGCCCAACTGTGGATTTTGTTGTTTAAAAACTGCTTGCCAAAGGGAGGGGAGGCATTACAGGACAACGATATAGAACATTTCTTCCTTCCATCTCCTCCCCAATTACTTGCCCTGCTCAGGACAAACATCCTAAACACCAACCTTTGGCAGGGAAAGATTCCTCTGCTGAAGATGCTGGGCCCCATTTGCACTACACATGTAAAACAGTGTCATACCACTTTAAACAGGTATAGCTTCCCCCAAAGAATGCTGCAAAGTTAAATGTGCTGAGAGTTGTTATAAGGCCCCTCTTCCCCTTGGAGAGCTACAATTCCTAGAGTGGTTAACAATCAACCCTTATTCCCAGGAAATTCTGGAAATTGTAGCTGTCTGGGAGGAATGGGGTGTCCTAGCAACTCTCAGCAACCTTAAAAAACCACAGTTCCTAGAATTCTCTAGGGGAAGCTATAACTTTTTGTATTATAAGTGGTATGATACCACTTTAAATGTGTAGTGTAGATGGGGCAACACTGGGATAGTACGCAGTACTGGGCTATGCAGGCAAATAGTCTTACGTGATAGAAGGCAGCTTCCTACATTCCTCAGGTGCTCAGCACATGAAATTTTGCATCCTTGACCAGGAGCATCAGGTGTGGCAGGGCAGAGCTACCCTCCTGGCAGCTGCATTGCTGCAATTTATGTGGGTGCGGCAAGGACAGGGGCAAGGTCAGGGCTGTGGAGACTCACTGGTGCATCTAGGCACCTCTAACCCTTGTCACCACCCTGGCCACATAAGCTGCAGAAACACAGGAGTTAAGAGACTGGCTTCATCTCCACCACACCAACCATTAGTGGAGTGAGGTTCTGGAATGGAGGCTAGGATTCTGTCATGAAGAAGCAATGGCTACTTCACTGTTTCTAATGGAGTCAAAGGTTTTTAATGAGAGCCAAACAAGTATACAGGATTGGAATTGTGTGTCTGGGTAGGGTTGCTGAAACACACACACACACACACACACACACACACGGGGAGAGAGAGAGAGACATATTAGCAGATGCCTCACATAAGGACATAAGAAGAGCAGTGACCAGAAGGCCAGCAAAATTAGTTCCTACTGAATGGTTCTCATATGAGACAAGAAGACACAGATATTCTCTGTTCCCTAATATGAAGCTGAGAGCTTCTGAACAGAGCCCTGCAGACACACCTTTCTTATAATCCAGTTAAACCACTCATTCCAAAACACAGCAGGGTAGGAGTAACTGAGCAACTCGGACAAAGCCCGTTGTTGTTGTTGTTAACAACAAGGAGGCACAGGGAGGCATTTAAAGCACCCGTTGTCTGTGGCTCAGCTTGCATGGGAGAAAATGGTTGGCAGTCTCCACTATGAAAATGGCAGGGCTTCATTGTTGCCTTAATTGCTGCCTTCACTGGGAAGATGAAGAGAATTAAAGAGCACAGTAGAGGCCTATGTTCAGGGAGCTGCACCCCAAGCATATGTCTATATTATTCACTTAGAAAAAATTATAAACCACCTAACCAGGAAGAATCTCCAGGCACTGTAACGTGTTATAAAACAATTGTCAACAAGGAAAATAAGTAAAATTTAAAATCCAAATACACCATACTAAATTGTGTGTCTAGGTAGGGTCGTTGAAACATATTTTCCTTTTCTGTTTTGAAGGTGTTTAGTGTAAGAGCGTAAGAGCCCTGCTGAATCAGGCCCAGGGCACCCTGTTTTCACAGTAGCCAAGCAGATTATTACAGGAAGGCTGCAAGCAGGACCTGAGTACAACAACACTCTTTCTACCTGTGATTCGTAGCAATCGGTATTCAAAGGAATAGTGTCTCCGACAATGGAGGGAGAAGACACACATTGCAGCCACTGATAGCATTGTCCTATGTGATACCTAAAGCAGCAAAACCAGGGTGTGTGCCTAATATAAATCAGGGTGAAGGGAGGAAGAGCCCTTTGCCAGGTCTTGCATAGCCAGGGTTGCATAATACAGAGGAAAACAAGGAACAGAAAATATACTAGTGGGCTGATGAGATTCCCCAGATGAACCTCCAAGGCTTTCTTGCCCGTCCCTACTTTAGAGAGAAAATTTCACATAACAACCGGGGACAAGGGCACCAATTCCTATCCCACATTTTTCAATTATGCTTGTCAGAGTGTAATTGTCAGGTACAATTTATCCTCATGCTGGAATGCATTCTTCTAAATTGACCCATCT
The DNA here is from genome assembly GCF_951804945.1 of Podarcis cretensis. NCBI lineage: Eukaryota > Metazoa > Chordata > Lepidosauria > Squamata > Lacertidae > Podarcis > Podarcis cretensis. The sequence goes on along the minus strand of NC_137170.1, from coordinate 67,512,379 downwards.
ATCTAAAGTGTAATCAGAGAAACACCATTTAGAGAAAGATTGAGCTTGTAGACATTTTTTTTTTTAATAGCAACATTCTGCATGCTTTCTTTTCAGGATTCTTAACCATTCAGTCTTTTTTAAAAAAAAAATAAATAAATCTCTACAGTGTATCACCCTGGCAGACATCTCAGAGTGGAGATACAATAGCCTCCGGCACAGAGTGTCTACAGTGATATTCATGTCCTCCCTCCCCAGAATGCATCAAATTCTTCCACTTCAGAAATCCAACACTGTTTTGGCTTCTCAGTGATGGGAACAGTTAGATACAGAAACCATTTAGAGACAAGGAAGTGTTTGAGGTTTATTTTGTTACAAGAGAAATATGTTAGCTTCCTAATCAGTTTGTTCTAGTGATCCTACTCATGTTAAATTAAACCTAAAACCAAACATAAACCTGTGTCTGTGTGTGTGTGTTTAAATGGAAGTATGGATTATCAAGTTTATAAAAAAAAAACCACCTTTATGTTTGACACTACCTCTGTTCACACTAAGAAAGTACATGTGATAAATTGAACTTCTGTTTCCTTGTGACTTTAACTCTTCATTTAAAGGGGAAATAACACTGATTTATTTGAGAATAATAAATATATTACAACCAAAAGGTTTAAAAGTGACAAGCAACCAGTGGCCCTCCAGATATTACTGGACCACAACTCCCATCATTCCCAGTGGCCAAGCTGTTTGGGGATGACAGGAGTTGGAGCTCAAAGGTATCTGGAAGATCAGAGGTTCCCCATCTGAACTTAAGAGTTAAACGAGTGCAGCTGTTCTTCCACTCTCCATAGTGACAGGAAAAACTGGTGTGTGCCAGTGTACCCTGTCTCTTTTGGAATACATTCACCTATGTCAGCTAGAGCATGCTGTGAATTTTAACGAAATTATGAATTCACTTCTACATAAGTGAAAGCGTGTGCCCAGGGCAGATTAACCAGTGCTTGTGAGCTTATGAATTCCTCCCCACAAAAGCAGTTTTGCAGCATTTAAAGGGATTCTGGTTGGTTTGGTGATTGAAATTAATGATCGTTACAAACAGCTCTTTGAAGGATTAAAAGAAAGGACAGCCCACCCAACAGAAGTAGGGTAAAGGAAGACCAATGACACAATCCATTGTGGAATCTCTTCTAAGTTCCCAATATGTTCTGAAAGCAGGAGGGGGGGAATGTGCTTGAATTCTTTTTGAAAAGCAATCTATATGCACTCTTGGAGAAGCAAGCCTAAAAGTAAGTCTGAAATAATAATAGTGGGATCCTGGAGGCCAGGCACCTTAAAGTCCCAGGCTACGTATCCTCAAGTTCAGAAAAAGTTCAGAGCAGAGTGAAATGCACTTAAGGATTTATTAGTATTTATTAGTATTACCATGCTGTTGCAGTAGTTTCATAATAAATGTATGTGATTTCATTGCACTGCCTGAAGTACACTTCAGTAGGTATGGTGTTCTGTTCAGAAAAGGAATGTTATTTGATTGTACCCAGGCAAGGGAGCGGAACCAGAATAAATGTATAATACTTTTGCATGAGGCATATATTTCTATTTGTTATGTTGCAAGGCTCAAAATTATTTTCTGCAAGAGCCTGTCAGAGATGCTGAAACACACACACACACACACACACACAGAGAGAGAGAGAGAGAGAGAGAGAGAGAGAGAGAGAGAGAGAGAGAGAGAGAGAGAGTTAAAACTCTGAAACACGCACTTGGTTCTCTGTAGCTTTGAGATTCCGAAAAGGTACTGACCCTGAGTGTCCAATAGCCAGAATAGTCAGAGAGCCTAGTGACCACATCAGAAAGAATGCATATACAACTTCATAAAGAAAGGACACACACACAACAAGGTGTATAGTCCTGGATATGTCATATTTGAAAGTATTGTAAGGCTGTAAAATGACAAAGTATTATTTCCTGCAAAGGGGACTGTGAGGGGAAAATACAATGACTGCATGCTGCTGTCTGAGGTAAAATTGCAGACTGAGGATTTATACAGAATATGGTTATATGTGGGTGTTTGCTGAACAGACCAGATGATGCTGTGAGCAGCCGAAGAGACCCAAGAGCTGCTGAGATTCCTATGAAAGTGAATGGCATGTGAAGAATCAATCAGCAGTCCTGAGGTAAACCTAGGTGTGCCAGCAGTGCTGAGGAGATCTTGCCCAGCTGGTAAAAGAGAAATTCTGGAGAGACGCTTAAACCTATAAACACCCCAAAGAGGCGATTGGGCAAAGAATCAGGGTATATCGGCTGTTCAAGATGTCAGCAAGGATTTCTGATTCCCATCTGCTCAACAAGAGCAACAACAAAAACCTGTAGTCTGATGCAGCACCCTGATGTACCTCATCTCTGAGCATTGCTGTTCCCCAGCTGTAAAATGGAACTTTATAAATTCTGTTATAATTTGCTGTTTCTTAAAACTGCAAGTACAATTGTCTCCATGCTCTACTAATCACTTCTCTCCAAGTTTCAATATTCTACATCTGCAAAGTATTAGTATTAAATTAGTTGCTTTTAACCAGATCTTTGTGTAGCTATCTAACCCTGGTCTGCAGTAACTCAGATGTAGATTTGTACTTATTTAAGTAAGTTAACCCAGAATCACTGCATGCAGTCGGTAGCTGGTTTTGCCCCATAAGCCACCATTTTGTACCTATTTCCAGTTGGTGGAATGATCCCACAAGCCTGAAGTTGTCCATTGCTGAAATAGTCTAAAGGGTTGGCGGATCTGGGCTGCCAAGGCATAGCGAGTGGCCCACCAGTCCATGGCAAAATTGGGCACCTCTTCAGTGTTGTCATTTCTCCATTCCAGTGCTAGCAGAGAGAAACTTAACTCCTAAAGATTGTGTATTACCAACTCATCTAGCTGTGAATGGAATGCTGAAAATTGGTGAGCCTGCTATGAAGGAAGTGTTTGGTTTAGCTGGCATTTAAAATTCATAGGTGGCCTAAATCTCAAATATCCCCTTCTTAAGCAAGGCATTCAATGAGTATTGACCATGCATGAAAGGAGGAAGCAGATTAGCGCAACCCACCTCAAACCTGTTTCAGCACTGAAATGGCTTCTGTCACCTTGGTTCATGATCTTCATAATGATAGAGACTTGGAGCTGGACAACGTGGCCTTGTTTACTCTCTCACAGTGACATTCAGTATCATCAACCATGGCATCCTCCTAGAGCAACTCAGGACTGCCTCTCTCCATCTAAACCTACCCAGACCCTGAGATCATAATTGAAGGCCCTTCTTCATGTGCTTCTTCTATGAGAGGTCTGGAGGGTGGCAAAACAGAACAGGGCTTTTCTGCAGTGGCTTCTCTGTGGAATGCTCTCCTCAGGCAGGTCCACCTGGTGCCTTCATTATTCATTTAGGTGCCAGGCAAAAACCGTTCCTCTTCAACCAGGCCTTTGCCCGGTTATTATCTTATAACCCTTTCAAATGTGTTTATGGTGGGGGTATTGCTTTGTGGGTTTTTTGTTCTTGTTTTCATCATGTATTTTGTGCTTTTATATTGTACTTTTAAGTTGTGAACCGCCCTGAGAACTGCGAGTAAAGGGAGGTATACAAGTTTAATAAATAATATAAACTGAGGGCTTGGAGTTGGAGGCACAGTCATGCAGGGGTTCCACTCCTACCTGCATTTCCGGCCATTTTCAGAGAGTAACACTAGAGGACTCCTGCTCAGCCCTATGGCAGTTATGAGGTTCAACCTTGTCGTCCCCCATCCCTGCCAATGTTTAATGCAGCTTATGTTTTTAAATCGGACAGAAGCTGGTTTCAGGGGAAATGCACCAAACAGCACTACCAAACTCCAGGATAGATGTGGATTGTGGCTAATGTCATGTGTCCATGGCGTCAAACACCAGCAATGGGAGTGCACTGGAGCCAGAATAAATGGCAATGTGTACGCAGCCTTAGAGTCCAAGATGAATTTGTGTTACAAACATGAAGCACCATTCAAGTGGTAGCTGACTTATATTGACTGGCAAACATGTCTCTAGTATGCATGGAATCCATATATTGCTGTCAGAGTTCTTAAAAGATCACTGGTTCAAATATGTCAATATATCTACCGTTAGCCTTGCAGCAATTTTCAACCAATAAAGCTCACAACCTTTAGACACCTATCATTAACAGTTATTGTGCATATAAAGTTAGGGGGGTTTTGTGTACACTTATCTTGCTTAAACAATATATTCAGTCATTTTGGAGTAAATAAAGTTGCATGTAAAAGCATTTAGTGGTTAGCAAAAGTCATTTTCAAAAACATCCCAAGGAAAAATACGCTTTCAAAGGAGGTTTTCTACAGTATTACATGCAGCCGCCTATGCTTGCAATATGAATGTCTTTGCACGGGGATGATCTCTAATTGAAAAACTGTGTTGCAACTATTGCCATACAAAACGTTTAATATATATCAAATTATTTATACACCATATTTTGACTCCATGATTGCATTGTGCTCACAGATACCGTATGTTAAGAGTATCCTCTTTCCAGCAATGTCCCCTTTAGTCTTGAAACAATTATCCTGCTTTCAACTTCTACAAATTACACAAACATGTTACCAACAAAATGAATTGCTTATTGAATAAGGATATTATGACAACTGTATCTACGAAGTATGCACAGAGGGCAGGTTTATAAAATACTTACTTAGATAATTAAATTGTAAATGATACAATTTAAAATATGTATTGCTTGAATGAATTAGGATTCATCAGTATTTCCCTATGACAAAATATATTAGCCAGAAACCAGTGCAAAATTATGTGTCCCATTGACTTAGGTAAGTATAGCTCCATACTGGATTAGGACTATTTAAGTGAATAGCAAGTTTCTTTTTAATAATGACTTCAAAAAGTTATCACATAATCCACTTTTCAATCTCTGTCTTGCAGAGGCCTCAGGAATGAAATTAAATTTAGGACAAGAGGCCAAACGGCTTAAAACCCTGAAGGAATTTATACTTAAGCACCTTGCATGGCTGATATTCAAGATTCTAAAATGTAAGACTCCTGCAAGCCTTCTAATTTGGTTAGTTTAAAGTATGTTTTCAAACAAATAAATTTACATTCTCAACTAAGTAAAACTGAAATTATTAGTATGATTCAAAACCTAATGTAGGATTTGATTAGTACTAAATTGAGCTATTTTCAAAATAAAATTAAGAATCCACTACAGAGGTGTTTAGTTCTGTTTAACTGAAATATTAAATAGTTGGTATTAAATTACAAACAAGCAGCCCTCAATCTGGGATTATGTTCCTTCTTACCTCATGCTGCCTGCCTCACCCACTCCCAGGAGAGGCTGAAGCAGAAAAGTCCTAGGGTGTTAGCAGCACCAAAGGAACATACCATCAAGCCAGTGTGTCAGAAATTCACCTACATTAATCAGGATTCAGTTGTCCTTCCTTCAAGTAGATGGAACAGTGATGTCAGAAATTCACCTACATTAATCAGGATTCAGTTGCCCTATTTTTCATACCCACTGTTGACTACATTTTTGGAACAAACAACAATTGAATACACACAATGTGAATGTATTGCAATGATACAATTAGTTTTGATTGGCTGATAAATTAAAATATCATTTTTATTAGACTTAAACTTATGGGTGACTAAGTTTCTTTGGTTCTTCAATACAGTTGTCTCACTAGCCTATGTATATATCACTCAGTTGATTTTAAAATTATTTTTGCTGGTAATTTATGGTTATTTAATTTCTTTTGTAGGTTGATCATTTCTATAAATATACACTAACTATTTATTTACATGATGATTACAAAAATACAATTTTATTTATATGCAATTTATTGAAATAACAAGAAAACAATGACACCAAAAGGTTCTGCGATTACTAGGACCTTTGGCAAGGACTTATTATATATCATGCTCCACACTTGGAAATATATTTTTCATATTTAATGTGTTTGCTTAAAAATTCTGTGCTTTACTTTAAACTGTTTCTGTTTGTTTGTTTGTTTGTTTGTTTGTTTGTTTTGTTTTGTTTGTTTCTCTGCAGTAGTAAAGACCAAAGAAACTCACCGGTGGGGGGGGGGACAAAATTAGCTGATCGGAGGACAAAGTTGAGGCTGAATAAATTAATAGGCTCAAGGGAATGTTTACTCTGGTAGACATCAATACACGCAGTATGATACCCCATAGGCAATTTCTATTTGCCCTAAAGTTAAATTATAAATTAAGGAACTAAAATGTGTGTGTTTTTTGTAACAGTCCACCATTTTTATTTTTATTTTGCAGCTGCCCAAGGTGAACCAGCAAAGTTTCATTCTGCTATTTTGAGGCTGTGTTTTCATGACAGTGCAATAGAACAATGAATGACTTCCAGAACTTACAGCCCTGGGTTTGGCAAAACATCACTTCCCACACTGCCCCTCCTAGCAGGGATGGAGAACCTGCAGCACAGCTGAGACTGTTTGACTGCAGCTCCCATCCTCCCTAACCACTGGCTATGCTGGCTGGGGCAGACAGGGGAGTTAAGAATTCAACAACATCTGGGAGGGCTGCAAGTTCCCACCCCTGATTCACAGAACACTGCTTTGTCTCATAGATTTGTTTACTTATTTACACTTTAAGAAAAGACTGTAGTCAACCCCCAAAGATATGGTGATTCCTTAAGTTTGCGTAGTCACTGGTTGAGTGTAATCAGAGTCAGTCTGTTAGGCTGCTTCTGGCATCACTTCACTGGACATCATTGTTTACAAGAGAAGGACAGAGCTCTGTGTGAAACAAGAGGGTTGTGTCTTTTTAAAATAAAAAAAGCAGGTGTATTCATTATTCCAGACTGAGACAGACTCAAGGTTCTCAAATTTACCATTTCCGCCATGTGTTCAGAATGAAAACCTTTTTGAATGTAGGGCACATTCAAAGAATTTGTTTTCACTGGGAGGTTCCAGGGAGCATTTCTGTTTTCTTTCCCATTTCACAGTGAAGAGATACAGAGCACTGAAAACAATTCTGTGCAACTCAACAGTAACATTACACCAGCTCTTTAGACACCATTTATGCTAGCGTGTCTCTTTACTGTTTTTTTCCTCTTTGTCGGTTTTGGATTATGAGCAACGATTGTGACTTTTGGGATATTTACAAAGGACTCTTCACATCAGATTTGTACGGTTTAAATGTGGTCTCTAGGCAGAGCTGAGCTCTATTGCTTTGTTGACATCAGTCTTTTTGATACTGCATCAGCTGAACTACAAATATATGAATATATGGCCCTTAGTTTTCATATTATTACTATGGTTTTTTCTGAATAAAAAAGTTTACTTTTTTTACATGCACAAGTTGCTACAGAATCATCTATATTTGTGCTTCCCAAGCTCTTAACGTAATGTAATATTAGACAGGCAGATGGTTGAAATAATGTCTCCAACAACGAAGGCTTCATGGAACAAGAGGTATGTGACAGACAGTTGCATATCATAAATATAATACATCAATATTTTACAACGGTAGCCTGGGAACACCTGCATTATAGGTAGAGAACTGATCGTCAGACTGACTGCTCTATTTACTCACTTTTCTTTTTAATCCAGTGTTGATTGTTTCAGAATAGAAAAAAATGGCATTGCTTTGGCACAAGCCACAAGAAGTCTGAATTAACAGCTAGAGGGCCTGCAAGTGATGTGATGCAAACTTTCACTGCAAGAAGCCATCAGACCTGAAATTCAAACATGTCTGTTTGTTTCTTGGCTAGCTTAGCAACTTCTTCTCTTATTGCCTTCACCAGAGCAGCTGTGGAAAGGTTGTTGAGTGGGCTATCCAATGGGTAATTTTCTGTTAGGCTCTGTTGAGAAGCAGCAGAAGGCGGCAGTGGGACTTGTTCCAGGCCAGAGTGCATATTTGCTGGTTGACTGTATTGACGAGGAAGTCTTGAAGGAGAGTGGTTGTGTTGGTAGCGTGGCCGTGAATAAGCTTCTATGTAGCCAGGAAGCGGGACCTAAAGAAGATATTAATTAGACAAATAAATTGCCCTAAGGTTTGCTCTTAAACACAAGACATAATTTGTGCAAAAGTTGCATGAGGAAAGAGGCTACTTGTGGGCGCAGTCAGAAAAATAGCTATGTATTTACAAAAGCAATTTCTGAGTGGAAATTATTGCATGGATTATTTGCAACAATTTTGTGAGTTGCCCAACCTGCTCCATTTCCAAGAACCATTTCATGGTAGCAAACTATTATTTATTTATAAAACTTTAATGGCACATAATGTAATACAAAACTCTAGGAGAAAGCCTCAAACTATGCACCTGCTTCCTCAGAGGGAGTGTAACCCAATCTAGATCCCAATCCCAGATCTGGGAACTGCCCATCCATAGAGTCTCCATATTATCTGGATTCAGTCACAATTTATTAACCTCATCCAGCTCACCAGCTTAGGACACACACACACAGCTATTCCTGATTCACATGCTATACAGAAATAGTGGTGGTATACTGGCGGCATATATTAAATAGCATTGGGGTCAAAATCAAGCCTTGTGGCACACTACAGATCAACTGCTGAGAAAAAAGGCACAGTCTCCCAATACTACTTTCTGGAATCAGTCCTGGAAGTAGGAGCAAAACCACTGCAAACAATTCACAAAGGCAGTCTAGGATAATACTGCCATTAACATATTAAAAGCTGCTGAGAGATTCGGGATATTCAACATTCTTCCATTACCCTCCCAAAATGCAACCAAGTCTGATTCTGTTCCCCAAACCATACCTAAAACCAGGCTGGAATGGGTCAAAATACTCAGTTTTATCCAAGAACATTTATACACAGGTGTATTGGTGGCCAGGGGTAGTTGGCATATACTTGTGGGCCCAGGTTTTTTTTTGGGGGGGTAGGACTAGCTGCCCAACTTCCTACTTCAAAACGATGGAAACCACCCCCTCAGACAACAAAACAATTGTCCCCCTTTGTACTGGCAGGGCTGTGGGGGGAAGGGATCTTAATGGGACATATGGTGGAATTCTGCCAAAGTTCATAAATTTTGGAAGCGATTACAGAAATCAGTATACTTATAGGGGAAAGGGCAATTCTAGACTCTAAACCCTGTATTTTCTCTATTTTTGACAAAGGTAATGAGAAACTTAGGTGTAAAGAGTTACTTTTCTATCTTCTGGTAGCCACTCAAACAGGGATACTATACCCGGTTCAAGAAAGATATGTTAATTGCTATCTCACAGATATTGACTTTTAATACTTGAGTGGTTAGGGATGACACTGATTTCACCTCTATTTGGAGGGTAATTTTTTAAAAATATATGACTTCACAATCACATGGGTCACAAATCCCTTCAAAATGTGATTTTATTTGGCGGCATCTATAAACAGGCAAGTGCATTTTCTTCTTTTCTGTTTCCTTTGTTGTGCAATGTAAGTTGTGTTATTATGCACCGTTTATAATTTTATATTTGTATCATTTTCATTCATTCCTGCATGATATTTTGCTTTTGACTTTATTATCAAGAGCGCTTGGCGTTGAACTTATATTATTTTGCTGTTAATGTTTGTTTTCTCTTTGTGTGCATTATCTAATTCTGTTGTTCAATATATTTATTTAAGGATGTTTTAATCTGAAAAGCGGTCTACTCTTCCATCTAAGGCCAGATCCCCCTGACTCCAGAGATCAGCAGACAAAAGTGGCTTTTCTGTGGTATTGTGTCAATTACTACTGAGTTTACTCATATGATGTCTACTTTATCCTCTTTGAGGAACCCATTCAAAACCATTTTATTGTCCTGAGCTTTTAATAGCAGGGGCATTGTTTTCTCCTGTCTGCTATTTTAATGTTTTATTGCTATTTATTGTTGCTTTTGCAGTTTTATGATCCAATGTGGCTTTATTGCCATTTTAAATTTTAATTGTTGTGGATTTCTGTTTTGATATTGAACTTGTAATTCATTCCTTTAATTTGTTTGTTTTTATTATTCTTCTTGGATGACTTGAATAACAAAGTATAAATACTTAAAAAATATGTTTACTTCTCAATTTTAATAGCTTTATAGAAATATGAGTGGGAACACACCAAATTGCTCATCGTTCCCCAAACCATAGTGTACTGGTAGTGGGTTGCCCATCAATAAAGATCCTGATGGATTTACAGTAAAGGCACATTTATCTTCTCTCAATAATTTAAACTGCATGGAGAAGTTTCAAATCCAGTATTGGACTCTGTTGATTCATTGCCTCCAAGGCTGTCAAATATTAAATCCTGGAGTGATTTAATACCTCCAATGTGTTTCCATAATATTTTAATAATCTTAGCAATCTTACAATGGTCTAAATTGGAAGGTTCCAGGCCAAGCTAGCAATCTAATCTACAGTACTGATTACAAGGTGCCAACATAATGTTTTATACAGAATTTGCAAACTGGAACTTCCTTATCAATCTGAATCTGTACCAACAATCTTTCATTCTGTGTGCACCCTATGTGGCTCTATCTCTTAATTAGACAAGTACTCTCTGAATCGCTGAATAAACGATTCTCAGGCTTGAAATTGTCAGTACTATATATTCTATCATATCTTATAAAAGCATATTCCCAGACATTATAACAACACCTTATATCCAGTACCAAGAAAGAAACAGTCCAGATTTGATAAATTTACTTCTAAAACACCTGTTAGATGCTGAGTCTTTTTGCCACCCAGTTGCTTACTCGTATTTATGAACTGCAAGGCCCTTATCTTCATCTATGTGAGGCATAAAACTAAAATCTATGAAGTACCAAGATGCAAGTGACAATAAAATTCAGTCAAAGCAAAGCACATTTGCTTATAAAACTGTGTTATGGGATACATTTAACAAAGAGAGGTTTCAGAACAAAACACTAGAGGTCAGTATTTCGCCAGTTTCAGCCCATACAGTGCTTTACAATGATACTTCTGAGATAAGTACCACAAAAATGCAAACTGTTTTGTCCACCAAATGCTTCTTTGTATCTTCTCATGAGGTGGTACTATCACTAGACAGAAGCCCTTGAATGTATGTAATGGCTGTTTTACTAAGGGAGATACTTTTAAAAAAATTAGAAAAACTGTCTGCTTTAATACTTGAAAATCCTGCATTTAGGCAGTGGAAGTTCCTGGAATCTTCCCATTTCCTTCAAGACCCCTCTTAATTTTATTTTCAAAAAATCTATCCTGCCTATCTCATGATGTTCAAGATAACTTGAACTCAAATACACAAATAAACTGCAACTTCTCTCATTTGGTTCCCCATAGTTTCTAAAAAGAAAAGGTATTATGTGGTTAAAAAACCAACCCTATAATTATCGCATAAAACTTGTCTCAAGCAAATGTCTATTTTGTCATACACTTGACAGGAATCCAGTATGGGAACTACATGATTTTCTTCATAGGTATGAAGTAAACTGATCCCATATGAAGCAGTCAAAAAAGTAGCATGATCTTTAGTTTTCTCCTCACAGTGATAACAACTCCAAAACCTGTTAACCAGGCCCAGCAGTTTCACTTTCACCAGTCACACTCTGAGTTTGTCAGGGAGTACAGATCTTCCCTTCAACAGAATGTACCATTTTCTTCAAAATGAACTAAATCTCACTTAGCAATTGCTTCTTAACACATCAAAATAGAAAAATCCCAATTTATAGTCAATTTAAATGTATCTTTGCCTATCACTCAGGGTGAGCTGAACAAAAATGGCTTTGGTAACAAAAATCCTGTCAGACCAGAATTTAAAAAGAGAGTTACCAACTGCATCCCCAGTGACAACAATTTCGGATGGGAGAGATGTAGATGGAAACCGAATACTCTGTGAACATTTTACTCATGCAGAGCATGCTGTCTTTTGCGGAGAGCAACATATTGCTAACACAAATCACCCTTAGCGTTCTGGTTTGCACTGTCTTCATACACTCACTGCCAACAGCTTGGGAAATTATCTGCAAGTCCCATCTTGGCTCAAAGGTATGGTGGATATCAGGCTGTGGTTAACAGCTCAGAGGAATTCTTGACAAATGAGCTAAATCAAAGCAGACCATATAACAAATGAGATGTGGCTCTATGTCATCTCTTTCCTATTGATTTCCTGCCCTGAAGGCCCTGGTGCCTTATTCTTTGTATGGCACTCATAGCTCTTAAGAGAGTTAGGTTGTGGCTCAGGTAGAGAATCTGCTTTGCACACAGAAGGCCTCAAGTTCAATCCCCACAATCTCCAGGTAGCTCTGGGAGATTCTCAGATAGCCTCTGACGGTCAGTATAGTGAGCTAGAATGGGGCAATGGTCTGGCTCAGTGGAAAGGCAGCCTCCAATGTTCCTAGAAAATAACCTCTGCTTGGCCACACAGGACAATTTGCACCAACTGTGTAGAGAGCAAGGTGCTGCTTTTAGTTCAGAAAGAGGTATAAAACAGAATCAAGGACTTCAGTGAAGAGAATTTACTACTGTTGCATGCTAAGATCATTCTTTAATCTTTCCTATTCTCTTTAGGCCAGTGCAAAATAGGCAACCAGTAGCTGCAACTTTGCAACAAATACTAGCAGTAGCCCATGAAAAGTACTGTCTATGTGGAAATTTCCCTTTCCAAAGGGACTTCCAAGAAAGCTTACTATCTGCATTCAACATACAAATCATAGAAAGAAAATGTGAAAAATTACCGAGTCTGCCCATTGCCCTGGTAATTCATTTTCTGCCGCATAGGACATCCAAGCTTGGTTCCTGTATGCAGTAGGTGGTGTTGGGATGAAATAGCCTGTGAACCCGGGTCGGTTTGCTGCTGGGATGGCAAACACTGCAGGAACTGTACTTCCTATCAAGAAACAGGGAAGATGATTAGCAATCAAAATACATTGCTCTAGACCTAGAGGAACATTGCAAAGGATACCCAAGATGTTCCAACTAGAAGGTGCCATTTTGCATTGGCAATAGAAGCCCCTTGCCAAAAAAAGAGCATGTATTATTGTATCTGCACATAGTGCCTTGTTGCCACTGTTGTAGGATGAAACATCCCACAACAGAATATACCTGTTTGAAGAGGTCAACCCAGCACTGACACTGCTCTTGACACAGTGGAGACACCAACACCATGGTCACCCAACTAGTGATCATACTTGTCTGTAGAAAAAACGAGTATGAAAATTGAACATAGGCACAGTGCAGATGCATATTCATGGATTTATGCTACTGCAGAGAGAAAATAAAAAAAGCCGGAGATGATTTTGCTGGTCAGTAGCCTAGTGAATCTATGTAAAGTACTGTATGTGCTGTTATAAACATTTAATATGGATTCTAATATTGTTCTATGGTGTAGTTTCTCTTGTACAGTTTATGAGAATAAGTACAAGCATAGCAGTATATTTCAGAATGTAATGGATAAGAATGCTCTTAGGATATTGGGACAAGACAGTCCTATTGAATAGGGAACAGTTACACAGCAGGGTTTGGAGCTTCCAGAAAGCACTGTACCTATCTGTTATTGCTTTGTGAATGGATTTGTTTGCATAGGGTGCTTTGTACATTCCAAGGGGGGATATGATCTCTAAGATAGTCCTGTAGGGAACGTCATTCTTTTTAGACAATATGTCATATGCACAAATGTTGGATTATGGGGAAAGAGGAAATAAAGAAAAATATAGGTGTGACTTGTTCCTTCGCTGCTGTGTGGATTGGTCTTCACATGGTTCAGATAATGTTGTACCAACTACCTGCTATTTAAATCAATATCACTTAAACCTTCATTTCCTTCATGTCTGAATCATTTTACATGAACATATCTTGTTACATGATTATAAACCCATTATGTTTTTTTCTGATGCTTTGCAGCATTTTTGCATAAACAGTTTTTTGCTCCCACCAGGGTGATCTTCATCAGTTGGCAAATGGATGGATCTTCACTCTCACTGGAATCTTCTGGGAGCCACTTGTTAAACTGCCGGCAACACATCACTGCTTTCAGCTTGAAACATGTTGCTAAGTGTTAGAAAAGGAATCCATCTTTATCTTCTGTTCAATGAAGCATCTCTCTTACGTGCCGCACACATCAGCTGCCAACATGTGTATTAAGTGCAGCAAGTCTTTGGACTAGTTCTTGTAACCATTTTTTGAACCAAAATCACAAATAACAAAAGGCATTACTTTCTTTTCTGGGAATCTCCCAGGACTATGTTAATTTTAAAACTCTTTTTGATATGTGGCACACAAAAACACCCAACCATCTCCTAAATAAATACTTGTGTTATTCATAACACAATTGGCATGTTGAAAGTATATTCAAGATTTATATTCCAATTACAAAATTATTTGAATAAGCATTGCATATTAATACATTCTAAGGGAAGGACAAATCAACAATCAGGAGTCAGAAACTCAGTAATTTTTAATTCTGTGTTATCTGTATTCAATACAGCTTTTATCAACACAGAAAACAAGCCTCTCTTTCATTTTCGTACTGCACCCTGGTACAGTCTCTTCCTGAAACCAATATTGTTTCTATAAAGTTCTCTGTGGAATTTAAAATCATGTGTTCTGTACCCCCCCCACCCAATTAGTTCTATCACAAAATAGGGATGCTACTCAACAAGTCAATGAATACTAATTGAAAACCAACAAGGCTGTTCCATTATTATCATCAGTTGTGAAGAATGGTCTTTGCCTCCATTCTACTTAACAGGCCAACCCTCTCCTTGTGGTCGTGTATTAAACTGATAAATGCACCTGAGTAACTTGAAACAAAACACTTCACACACATGGGATGTTAAGCAGAAACAATATATTTTAATAAGATGAAGTTCCATTTTTTAAATTTCAGTTTACAGCAGTTTTCCAGCCTCCGTTGTCTACAATGGGCTTGTCAAATTGCATAAATGTTGCTTATGAAGTTACATGAGATGAATGGAACCAAGGACACCAACCAAAGCACCCTTTATAGGGGAAGGGGGGGCGGATGTTAGAAGTTAGCCACATGTTTTCGTGTAGTCATGTTCCTCTAGTGACATGTGATCCACTCTGGTCACTAGAACCTAATGTGATACCTTGAACTTGAATTTAAAAGGTTTCAGGTTATATTTCCTGTACTGATGAATACACCCCTGAGTGGGAGTGGCATTGGGTGCATTTATCCTTATGGGACTCAACAACAATCTAAAAACAGCAAATAAAAAAAACAATTAAGAAACAGAGACATCAAATTACAAACAGAGTCTCGTGGAATCATAGGTTGGAATGACTGCAGATGCAACACAAGCAGTTCAAATTGGGAAAATGCTTTGAGTGCTTAAAGCCATTTCCAGTACCAATATTTATACCACGGCTGTATATTTACACCACGCTTTAGAGTCACAGAGATTACTTGCGATAAACCCAGGTTGAGTGTAGCGAGGAGCTTCTATTATGCTGGAGCAATTGTAAGCTTCTCTTGAGGAGCCACAATTACTCATATGCTGCTTCCAGAGCCAGAAGGATGCAAGTATCAAATGATCTTAAATAAAAAAGAGTGTTCCAATGTGTGTGTGTTTTTTGTCCTATGCCACCTTTAATCCATGACTATTTTCTTTTTTTTAAAGGGAAGTAGAACCAATACCACATCTTCTCCACACATTCAGCCATTTTGATCTTGTGCAGAAGAACAGCAGAAATCATTCCTCCTGCCCTCAAGTTCAAAAATAAAAATAAAAATGAGGCAGCTGCTCCAATGCAAATACAATAAATGACCTTTCAGAATCAGGACCTAACTGTAAAAGAACTCACCCATCAATATACATGCTTAGTTATTAAATAAGCTTGCATTCACACACGACTTTACATTTCGAACTGTTTCTGCTACAGAAGGGAAGAGTAGTGATCATGCATGCTACAGAAATCAGACCCATGTGGTCACAGGAGAATCTTCTAATGCTGGCAGTGGTGGTGAGCAATATGGATTTTAATACTAGAGAGCTGCCACATAAGCTTTCTTTTAACATAAGCGATTGGCTGAATAGCTTTAGGAGTCCTGTGCTATCATTTGGAATCACCGGTGCTTAAAGCTTACCTATGAAGAGAAACTGCTAGATGGAAAACAATCCCAACCCGAGGCCAATTCTAATGTGTGCCCTCTTTAGCTACACGGTCCACATACCAACCTAAACTGTATTGATGGGACCAGAAGCCCAGAGCCAGCAACTTATCTTTCATAGGCTGTCTTTTCTGAGGTAGTCAAAGCACACTGAAGACCTACAAAAGCCTAGACTGTCAACTGTACCACTTATATTTGTTTTATCTTAGTTGTATGTAGGGAGGCACAAGGGTAGTTTTTAGGTTTGATTTGGTTTTTGTTGGTTTCAAGAAAATTTGAGGGCCTCTGGTCAAATGAAATTCTCTGACTGCTGTAAATAGCAGCAGTAGATCCATAGAACCAAGGCTGTGAACCACCCTGAGATCTAAAGATGTAGGGCAGCATACAAATTTAATAAATAATGTTTATTTATCATAGCTCATGCTTTGTCTTGATATTTAACAATAAAGAGTGCTTCTTCACTACAATATTCTCTGATTGGTCTTTCTGATCTTGAGGCAGTAATTCATTGTCTCCCAATTACATAGTCACACTCATGAAAGCCTTGAATCCAAGTTTGAAAGGATCAGCAAGTCTAAAATGCATACGTTGACATGGAAGAAGAATCCTGTTATCCTCTACACATCACCTTTCATATTCCGCAAAACTAAACTCCAGGGATAAAATTTATGTTTAGAAATATCCAATGATAATAAGGATTGAATTACTACATTATCCTCCTCCTATTTTTGATTTTTTTTCTGTGACGTATGTACCAATCAAGGCTAGCATGTTATTAATGCTCTAAATAATAGCCATTTAATAAAATATCCTGGGGTCCCAAAGCCAGCCCATGTGAATGCATGATCAACCTGTTGTCTTGTTTATATAAAGCAAAACTGAGAAAATGGGATTTGGCACAGAAATTCTGAAGGTCATTATATTCTATATCCCAGAAATTAAACAAGCTAAGTGTTGTTTTTTGCAAAGATTCTGTCATGTAGTTCCAGTATGTCTATATTACTTGTGGTAACTATTCCTAAGGCGATTCTGTGAAATTAGATACAATGAAAAACTTAATAGAATTATCATTCAGTTCAGGAGTCCGTTTTTAGGTGAATAAAAAACAAATCACCAAAATTGCTACACCTTAGTTAAATTTGAGGTCTCATTGAGGCAATCTTTTCCTCAGCAGAACTGGGAGTTTGGCATTCTCTCTTACTACCCATGACATTAACAGTCGCCTTCTGGACAAGGAGAGTATCCATCACATTTGTTCTGCATCAAGCCAACTAGTGATGGTAAATAAATGTGCCATGGCAGTAGTAATTTACATCTTCCTAAAATGCTGACACCTCAGCATCAGACACCATCTCTTTTGGAGTACCAGCACCCAAATTCTAAACTGACCAACATTTAATATATTTAAACAAATAAGTATCTACAGTATTCTACATTGCTTCCCCTTTAAACAAAAATCAGACAAAAGCTAGCACAGCGCTTCCCAAGTCTATGTACGAAAGAGGAATCTTTCCATGTGGAGCCACCCAGGCTTTAGGCAGTGAAGAATATGTCATCTGGAGCAAGTTGGTTGGGGCAGAAAGGGCAGCCCATTCAGAGGTTGGGACAAAGAGATGCATCCTAGATGAAAACTGAATGCCAGCATCCTCTTTAATAGTAGGTGTGAATCACTGTGCTAGCTAGCCAAATGTTACCATAGTATAATTTTTTTCTCATTCCCGTAATTAGTAGTTTTGTACAAGTCTACTACCAGTCAGTTCCAGAAATATTCAGCTAAACTGCACTTATCAGAAACAGCTCCTGGCAAAAGATGTCTGTGGCAATAGAGTGCCAAGAAGCATGAGCTGCGTTACTGTATGTCAACCACTGGGAGCTGGGAGCAGAAGAGCACACAAGCACTAACACACCCCTTGGCAACATGCAAACTGTGCTGAGCGGTCCCCTGGGACTATTTACATGCTTAAAATTAAGTAAAACTCTTAAACGCTCCACTGGATCACAACCTAAGGCAATATAGTGAAATTTCTACAAGCCCTTTTTCCCCACCCCCAACCGGGTGCAAAAAAAATAAAACCCATAGTTTAGTACCCAATCATAAATACAATGCAATTCCCATTTGTTTCAGTGAAAAGTTTGCTTCCATGTAGTGAACTTAGGACTGTGGCCTTAACTGCAATTTTTGTTAGGGGCAGTTGTTTAAGACAAAGGCATTTTCTGTTGGTACATTATTAAATTTCTATCTTACAAAGAAAATTAAGGGATTTTATATTTTTACAAAGATGTTATTTTACATGTGTAGGAAAAGTGGATATAATGTTCTTGCAATAGCTTAGCACCTCGTGATTTCAGAGTCAGAAAAATTAGGGAGACTCATCTGTGTCAACGCCAACAGCTCATTCAGCCCAGTGTCATCCAGAAATTTCAGAGTTTTCAATATTAAGAGACTATTCTGTGTCTCATGAAATTTGAGGCACTGGAATACCTCATCAATGGAACTGAGTGCCTGATGTATTCGAATAACTGTGAAGTTTTGGGGAACTTAATCGTGAAAACAATGTCTTTTGAGTATTTATTTTTTTAAAACTGCAACACACTATTGATTCTTACTTCTTTATGTTCACATAAGTTACTGGAAATGCAATTTTATTCTACTGATCATTTACCACTATTCAGTATTTTAAAAATACAAAAGTATACCAGCAGTGTAGCTGACAATGCTTTGAATTTGGAAGGACAGATGTTACAACAGAAGATAGAAAACAGAGACTTCAATCTAGGGATATAGGAGCACAGTTGCTCATGTAGCAGCCATGACATGTACACAGCTATTGAATGTTGTATCACAGATTAGAAGATAGAAGTATCCAAAGGGGGGGGGGGGTAGCTGCAGATAAAATGCCCCCAAATCAGTAAGCGAGTCAGCATATTCTCCTACACATTTTTTCATTTTCAACTTCTGTTTGCCCCAACCACCCTCTGTGAGAAGCAAAGTGAAAAATCTTGCTTCTAGCCTCTTATTTAGAAGCTAACGTCCCACAATGAATGGATTCTTTATAGACACATGGCAACTTACTCCAAAACGTCGCAGGTGGGGCCGGGGGGAGGGGGAATATAAGGTGAACATCCATGGTACAACGTTTGTAGGAGAAAAATCTCAACTCTACTTTTCTTGTAAACCGCTTAGGAATTTTACTACAATCAAGCGGTATGTATGTTTAAATAAATAACTAAGGAAAGGAAAGGAAAGGAAAGAGGAAAGTTAAATAAATAAATAAATAAATAAATAAATAAATAAATAGGATCAGCAAGCAAAAGGCGATCCCAATCTTACCCTCACCAACATTTTTCTCAGTTACTCTTCCTTTGCTCACCTTTACTTTGACACATTTCTAGCGGCTGAGTGAACGCCAATCGTTTAATGTCGTTCTGTCAGGTTTCAAAACCCCTGAAAAATCACCTGTTTCTTCCAGACCTTCTTGTGAACCCGGAAACACAAGCGGATCCTTTTATAATTTGCTTCCACATGCCCTTCCTACCCCCCAGCAACACAACCTTCCATTCTTTGTATTTGATACACATTGTGCTGGGTTTCTGTTCAATCTGCGGGGGGGGGGGGAGAGAATCCTTTTCAAGATGATATGGGCTTCAGCAACTGGATGATTGGTTTAGTCAACTCAAGAACACTAACAAAATGGCAGCTCAAAGTTACAATGTGAAATAGAAGATGAGCCCAACTAATTCACACACACTTACACAAACATTTAGGTTGTAGACGTCCAAATGTACCTAAGCAGATATATAATGTCTGAAGTGTTTCCTTACTACAGAAAGGATTTTGCTAAGTTGACTGGAATTTCTTTGTAATCAAAGAGATTGGGGTCAGGGAGGCAGAGCTCAATGGTATAGAACATGCTTTGCATGTATAAGGTCCTAGGTTCAGTCACCAGCATCTCTAGCACGTGCTGAGAAAGACCTCTGGTCTGAGACCCTGGAGAGCTGTGGCCAGTGAGAATAGATGATACTGGACTAGATGAACCAATGTTCTGACTCAGCATGAGGCAGCTTCATGTGTCCATATATTTTTTTTCTGAAGCTTCTCATTGCAAGTAGAATCTACTTGATAGTGAGCTCCCGGAAGAAACGCCTACATGTTATGACCATATTCAACCTATTTAATGTGAACTGAAGTTAATCTGAATTGATCTGCCACAAAGGGAACCTGGTCAGTCATGAATCAGGATATCCTCACCTAATTCATTTTGGAATGGTTTGCAAGGACATGCTAGCTTGCAAGCTGGAGACACAATGAAACAATCACATGACATTTGCCACCAATTCAGGATGGCTTCACCACATTTAGCTGAAAGTGGTAATCTGAACAGGCTCTTTCTAAAGAAAGCTTGTGGCCTTTGGGTCAATGCAGAGTGCATTCCACTCAAGAGTAAGCAGCCATTACAAGGGAAACGGTCTACGTTACATGGCCATTTGCTTTCTGTGCAGCAAAACACACCATCGGTTCCAAGATCCTGTCTTAGAAAGATGCCAATTCCAGGTGCTTCAAACAGAAAGACCATATCCTTCCTCCCCATTCCTCTCCCATATTAGAAATATGCTGCATGTGATAAAATGAAAGAGTGTGTGGGGATCCTTTTATTAATTCTCCTCATCAAGCCTTCAAGACAACCATTTAACACAGTCCTAAACAAGGTGCTTGCAAGATCTCATACGCTTGTCTCTATGCCATACAGACTTAGATGTGGTCTCTGTTTGTACCGCATGCGTTTTTCACCTGAGTAATTCAAGGCTGATTGATCCAATGGAGCCACAGATACTGGGGCTCTTGATACTGGGACAAAAGGGGCATGATCATGCGGCTGAATCTGTTCAGTTCCACTGGACTCTGATATTCTTGTCTTGCTGCCAATATCAGACGTCGACCTGTATAATATATATTGGAAACATCAGTCATTCCAACATCAAGCACACATCAGTTGCAATCCACAACCTACTTGCTCTGGAGCAGACCAGTTAACTACAGCTTTAGCCACAGAAGTATGGGATCTTTTTGTGAAAAGCGGGTAGAGAAAGCATTTTGCTTTGATAGTCGTTTACAATGGGTGCATACCAGTAGAGCTGAGTCGCTACTTCAAGCATCATTTTATAGCCTGCATCCCAAAGACATAGCCCGATTTGTTATAGCACAAATATATGTAAGTTAGAAAATAAAAATAAATAAAAAGTAGTGAGGCTACAATTAACAGCACTGGTTACTTACTGTATCCTGCCTATACTGATAATTTTCTTTTAAAAATCAAAATATAGTAAGTTTAAAAACACATTAATTTCAGTAAAAAAAATCCTATTTCTTTTATATAGTCTGTGTAGCTCAGTGCTACATTTGTTCTGACAGTGAAGGATGAGCATGGCTGCCCGTGTTTTACAGTCCACTGATATTTTTGCACAACAGTTATGACATCACTGGCAGCCAATCAGGACAGCTCAGCTGTTTCTGTATTCTTATGCTAATGCACAGTAAAATATAACATGCCTGCTATGTTGTGGCTTTGCAAACAGGTGTCATTTTGTAGAAGCAGCATTTCATAGACCAAGAGCCTGAGCTATGCAACTGCTACTTAGGAATGCATGGATATGAGCTAGCTGACTGTGAGAAAACAGAATTTAAAAGGCAATGTCCACAAGATTAGAATGAATGGAAACTGTACAACAGCAGTGCCTGGAGAACTGGGCACTAAATACTAAAACATTGTTAAAACTGATTCATATTTATTAGGCGTTTAAAGTGCAGATAAGAAACTTGATGGCAACAATCTCTCTAAATGTCTTCAGAGTGCCAAAACCAATTTTATAAGGTCATCCATATATTTTGCAATGCTTACTGCTAGTCGTCTCAGAAGAGAAAAGCAAGAAGGTTTATGAATCATTTACTTCTTTTACAGAACAACCAATCTGGCATGCCTTTATGATAGAGGATTTAAATCATGGTTTAAGATACTATTAGGTATCTGAGTGACTTACAGCTGAACAATACCCCACATTTTTCCTTGCTTGCTTGCTTTTAAAAACAATTTGAAAACCTAAAATTCTGAAATGACACTACTTGATTATAGTTTCACAAATACCTATACAGTATAAGAAATGCTAGCCCTGTAATGCATCTGAGGCTTTCAATATCAGTTATAAAGCAATCTTCCCTCTTGAGATAGACAACATTTTCAACTAAAACATAAAAACAACAGCACAGTACCTCCTAAGAGAGGTGACGGCAACAGGTCCCGTCCTAGGAGGCACAGGAGGAGGTGGAGAACCCATCACCATTTCAGGGAGTGGAGAAAATCTATAAGCCTGTTAAGAAAAATAAATAAATATTTCCTCAACGATCTACTGACTTTTCATAAAAAATTATACTGCATTGCATTTTTCCAAAATATGACATAAGCATGTTGGAAGAAGACTGTAATCCAAGCCTATTTCAAAGTGAACATTATTAGTGCATCCTAAAATTTCAACGCTGCAGTGTTCTTGTCTGTCTTAATTCTCCCCCAAGGAGAATTCAGAATGGGTTTTTTGTCCCACTAAAAATAAAAATATTTTGATGTTGGAATATCTCAAGGCACCTAACATTATCATAGGAAACAAAAATGTCTACAAGAAAACCATTTTATATTTTAACTTTTCTTTCCAACCTTTTTAACAGGGAATATGTTTCATGTTCCTCTAGGCAAGAACAAGCAAGTTCCTTTATTATGACAACATAAAGACTCAATTTAAAAAAAAAAAAAAAAAAACCCACAACCACCAAAGTAAAGTAATCCTGGGGATCAGAATTTAGAGGCTATTGCATCAGTCACCCAGGATTTACAGAGTTTGACAGAAAATGGCAGATAGCAAAATTAGAGATTTTTGCCATGTTACACGCGTGTCAAAACACCTCCCTGACACTGTCACCATCAGCCTATGGCCCAAAGCATGAGATACTAATCTTGCAGCCTTTGCACTGTGACAGAGATTGTCAAGTTAACTTGGGAATACAGCGACAGTTATCAAATCTGCTTAGCAGCTAGTTTGAAATGCTGCCTTGACATCCTCTACTTTTCATTCTCCTAGAATAGCCAACATATCAAAATCATCACTGAGAACAGCATGGCATTCTAGGCACCCTAAATAGACACCTTGACACAGGAGGTGTTGTAAGATTCAGATAGGATGCATTCAAACACATTTCCTACTCTATCACTTAGGAGAGTTCAGAGAGAGAGGGTGTGGGGAGGGAGCCGAGAGAGACGAATAGGTAGCTGAGAATGCATTTGCTTCATTTCTCCCCTGGTCCTGCTGCCACCATGCAAGCCAAAGCTAAGCCATAGTTAGACTTGGAATTATGTCCAAACGCATGATCATGGTTTGTATTTGGCTCATTGACCATGGTTTGCCTGTGGGAGATAAACCACGAGCCCAGGTTTCTGAGCCCATGGGCAACTTCCACCAAGAGTTAAGCAGCAGCATGAACCTTTGCATTTAATGTAACTAGCTTTCAAATAAATCCCAATGAATTGATCAAAAATAACAATGTTTTTCTGTCTCCCCATCCTAGCAGTTTTGAGAATGAAACCTGGGGGGGGGGGTTTCATTCTTGCACCATAAGAGGAATAATCTGGGGACTTTATAAGCTATCCATACAGACATGCTTATTTCTATTATGAAATGTGAAATGCCTTTTTACAAAACAGTAAAGCTGTTTACACCAGGGTAAGATACAGCAACTTTAGCTCTAGGGTCTTTTTCTTGGTTACAAAGCAAATTTCAGACTGTTCTCTATTTCACAGTAAACTCAGTATTTCACAGGCCTATTTTTAAATGGATGTTCTACCAATGCTTGATATGTTAAGGACTTATTATTTGTCAGGGAAGAAGCATATCTGCCTTAGATTAGCACAAAAAAGTTGGTCTTTATATATTGTTTTGTTACAGATCAGTTATTATTAAAGAATCCAAAACCAACGGTCTTTGGAATCAGTGCCACAAGAAAGAGGGGGTTGGAAGGCACAGAAAGTGTCCAGGCTGCATCAGGATATATTACACATATACAAGATCATTGGGAAATGTTTGCAAAGACCAATGTAACTCTCTACAGTGGCAGGCAGTGGGTAAAGTATAACTATCTAGCTGGATACGCTAAACCATGCCAAGGCAAGAGTAAATGCTTCATCTGAGTAAATACTTCAAAGGGAGAGATGAATGAGAAAGGTAGAGATTGCACCTCTAACCAAAATGGAACATGTCCTGGGGAATTTGCCAACCCACACTTTCCCCATGTCTACCCAGTAATATGTATTAAAAAAAAAAAGAATTATAATGGTGGAGATGTTATCAGGTTAAGCCTTCTGCTGTGATGATATCAACAGCAACCATTTTTTCCAACTACACATAACGGAGAGCTGTGAATTGGTGGTGCCCAAAATACCTTTAGCAATATGTACTTTGGGCCTTGGTAAATAAAACAGATTGGGCTGGCTAGATTCTCTGAAATCAACACAGGGAAAGGAAGGAAGCTCTAAAGTTTCTTTCTTTCTTTCTTTCTTTCTTTCTTTCTTTCTTTCTTTCTTTCTTTCTTTGTGAACAACTTATTCAAGGTGTAGGTGGGCTGGAGATCACCAGCTGCTTCTGTTTAGTCACATTTTCCAGGAACAACCCCAGCAGGTTTGCTATAGCCTATCTTTATATCAATGAGGTGATTCATAACTGATTTAGCTCAGGCAGAAAAAAACATTTTTGTTCCTATTTAACTGTTGAGAAAAGGACCGGGATTAATCATACGCCTGTCTCCCTTTTTAAAGTGTAGGTGACAGACAACCTAGCCCACAAGACTGGAAGCACATAGATAACAGTTTTTGCAGTGTCTCTTGGGAACTTTCTTAAGTATACATGACATTATGGATCCTTCTTTTCATTGCAGGTGCTCTGAATGAAGGAGGACAGCATAAATAAATAAAATCTCCTGAATCTCAAGGTGGCTCTTTAATCACAAGATCTTGTTACTCTGACTATGTAGCAGCACCAAGATGGAATATGAGATTCCTCTCCTGGATTGTCAACATATCCCAACCATAGATTTTGCCTGTCTAAACTTCATAGTGTTGGTTTAGCATGAGGCATCTCCTATTTGGATATAATTTGGCAATACATATCTGGGAATCCAATGACTTTGCCACCAGAAACACCTGGAAAACCTTTGCATTTTTCCCTTATGTTCACTTTATTGTAGCCCATCACTAACCTCATTTTTAGGAGCCAGGACAATAACAAGAAGCAATTATCTATCTAAAACTGCCAATAAAGCTCCATTCTCAACACACAGGGTGCAGGGTGGGAGGAGCTTATCAGAGCTTGCAGGGCAGCAGCTGAAGAAGGAGCAAAAAGGGTTTTCTTGTGTGTTTCTTTGTGGCTGATTAGCTGCTCTCCCTGTGCAAAGGTCAGAGGGGGCAGGGTTTCTGTTGAGGCAGGTGATTAGCTGTGGGAGGAGCTTATCAGAGCTTGCAGGGTAGCGGCGCACGCAGTTTGATCCATCTTTTAGATTTAGGGGAGCTAGTCTCAAACGTTTGTTGGGGGAGACCTAGGTTTTTTTGGGGGGGGAGTTATTTGTCCTGTCTTCACGTTTTTTATGATGGAGGACCGCTGTAGCCACCCCCAACGACACGTTCTCAAGATGGAGGGTGAGGGAACAGCTGCAGTCGCCTGCGGTTCCTGCACAATGTTTGCCATCTTGCCAAAGGTTGCAGGCAGCTTTACCTGCAGCAATTGCATGTTGATTGCCCTCTTAGAAGACAAAGTCCAGCAACTGGAGGAACGTGTAGCTACGCTCCAAAGAATTAGAGAGCTAGAGCTCTTCTTGGAAGCAACAGAGCACACCGTCTCCACCAAGGAGGAGACAGGGGACTCCCCTGAGAAGGAGGCTAGTTCACCAACACAGGAGCCAGATATATGGAGAAACGTGACTCAAAGAAGTTAGAGGCCCAGGGTTCGCTCTGATTGTTTAGAAATACACAATCGCTTTGAGGTCCTCTCCCCTAGCATGGAAGACGAAGAGCAGACTCCATTTGAGGATCTCTCCCTCATTACAGTCGATCAGGTATATGAAGACGAGCAGCAAAGTCAGTCCTCAGGGAATGTGCAGGTGACCTTGGAACGGACAGCTCACGGAAGAACCCCGACCAGACCTAAGAGGAGGCGTGTAGTGGTGATAGGGGATTCCCTACTGAGGGGAACAGAAGCAGTGATCTGTGGGCCTGACAAGATGTCTCGGGAAGTGTGCTGTCTCCCCGGGGCTAAGATCCAAGATGTAACTGAACGACTGCAAGGAATCATAAAACCCACTGACAAATACCCCTTCCTCTTGGTTCATGTGGGAACCAATGACACTGCAAGCAATAGCCTCCAGAAGATCAAAAGAGACTATGAGGCTCTGGGCAGGAAATTGAAGCAATTAAATGCACAAATTGTCATCTCATCTGTCCTCCCAGTTGAACGGCGTGGCCCAGGGAGAGAGGGAAAAATAGTGGAAGTGAACAGCTAGCTTCGCAAATGGTGTAAACAGGAACGGTTTGGATTCTTAGATCACGGACTGCAGTTTCTTGAAGATGGACTTCTGGCAAGCGATGGGCTGCACCTCACAACGGTTGGCCAAGCATGCAAAAGGAAGGGAGATAGTAGTAATGGGGGACTTCAATTACCCGGATATTTGTTGGATGTCAAACTCAGCCAAGAGCATAAGGTCAGACAGATTCCTCACTGGCCTTGCAGACAACTTCATTGTCCAGAAAGTGGGAGAAGCAACAAGAGGAACAGCCATTTTAGATCTGGTCCTAACCAATGTTGATGACCTGGTTAGTGGGGTAGAAGTGGAAGGATCATTAGGCACGAGTGATCATGCTCTTCTGAAGTTTACTATACAGCGGAAAGGAGCAGCCAAGCATACTAGGACTCAATTTCTTGACTTTAAGAAAGCCGACTTCATAAAACTTAGGGAAGTGCTGGGTGAGATCCCATGGACAGTAATACTAAAAGGAAAGGGAGTTCATGATGGCTGGGAGTTTGTTAAAAGGGAGATAGTAAAAGCACAACTTCAGGCAATACCAATGAGACGGAAACATGGAAGGTGCCTAAAGAAGCCAGGGTGGCTATCTAAAGAACTTTTAACTGAGTTAAGATTTAAAAAGGATGTGTACAAAAAATGGAAAAGGGGGGAAACCACCAAAGAGGAATTCAAACAAATAGCCAGCACGTGTAGACACAAAGTCAGAAAAGCTAAAGCACAGAATGAACTCAGGCTTGCTAGAGAGGTTAAAAGCAACAAAAAAGGCTTTTATGGGTATGTTCGTAGCAAAAGGAAGAACAAAGAAACAGTGGGGTCACTCAGAGGAGAAGATGGTGAAATGCAAACAGGGGACACAGAAAGGGCTGAACTCCTCAATGCCTTCTTTGCCTCAGTCTTCTCCGATAAAGAAAACAATGCCCGACCTGAAGAATTTGGAGCAAATGATTCAGCAGAGGAAACACAGCCCAGAATAACTAAGGAGATAGTACAAGAATACTTGGCTAGTCTAGATGTATTCAAGTCTCCAGGGCCAGATGAACTGCATCCAAGAGTATTAAAAGAACTGGCAGATGTGATCTCAGAACCACTGGCAGTCATCTTTGAGAATTCCTGGAGAACAGGCGAAGTCCCGGCAGACTGGAGGAGGGCAAATGTTGTCCCTATTTTCAAAAAGGGGGAAAGAGAGGACCCAAATAATTACCGCCCAGTCAGTCTGACATCAATACCAGGGAAGATTCTGGAGCAGATCATTAAGCAAACAGTCTGTGAGCACCTAGAAAGGAATGCTGTGATCACCAATAGTCAGCATGGATTTCTGAAAAATAAGTCATGTCAGACTAACCTGATCCCATTTTTTGACAGAATTACAACCCTGGTAGATGAAGGGAACGTAGTGGATGTAGCCTACCTTGATTTCAGCAAGGCATTTGACAAGGTGCCCCATGATATTCTTGTAAAGAAGCTGGTAAAATGACTGTGCTACCACTCAGTGGATTTGTAACTGGCTGACTGACCGAACCCAAAGGGTGCTCATCAATGGTTCCTCTTCATCCTGGAAAAGAGTGACTAGTGGGGTGCCATAGGGTTCTGTCTTGGGCCCGGTCTTATTCAACATCTCTAGTGTGACGCACACTAGAGCATAGCAGGCCATAATCCCAGTTACACAGCAAATTACGATTTATTTGTTCTGACAGGCAGTGTCAAAACATGGACAATCCCATCACAAACGTACTCTTGTGAATATTTTTTGATGTTTCACAGTTTCCCTCACCTTGGCAAAGGAGCACACTATATTTCAGTCGATAGATAGGGTATTTATTACATCATAAGCATTACAATCCTTGATTTCTATATTTGTGATCTGGCAGATAGCGTATTCATTCAGCAGGGGCTGCTTTTATTCAGTCCCTAACGTAGAATTTACCCTTTTCTTTCTTGCAACTGCTGCACTGTAGGCCACCATTGAAAAGGCCAAGACCAGGGATCACCAACCATGCACCCATAGGTGCACCTACACACACAGTGGCAGGATCTGCACGGTCCCCTGGATGCCTCCCCAACCACTGAAATTAGGTTTGAAAGAAGCATTGTACTGCAGCCAACAGAATACACTGTAGTGTGGGCTTGACTGTGATGTGGCCTGGTGTTAATTCACAAAGCCCTAAACAACTTGGGTGCAAAGGACCTTAAGGACCATCAGATCCTTATGCTTTGCTTCAGCTGCTGAGCTCTTCTGATGGGGCACTGTTGGTGGACATATTTTCCCAAGACTGTTTTTGTCAACATAAGTGCTAGAAAGTGGTTTAAATAACGAAAGAAAGCTGAGGCTTTTAGGATACAGATGCCTGTTCTAAGCTTGGTTGATATGGTATGACTGCAGAATTGTATCATATCAGCAGAATCAATAAAATATTGTGGGTTTCCTTTTCCCTTTTTGTTATTTACCTTTATACTAACAAAATGTGTGGAAGGCTCGACAAGATTGTAAGGAGCCGTCTTGTATTGTCAGATCAACAATCTACTTATCAACGACTTGGATGATGGACTCAAGGGTATCCTAATCAAATTTGCAGATGACTCCAAACTGGGAGGGCTGGCTAACACCCCAGAAGACAGGATCACACTTCAAAACGACCTTGACAGATTAGAGAACTGGGCCAAAACAAACAAGATGAATTTTAACAGGGAGAAATGTAAAGTATTGCACTTGGGCAAAAAAAATGAGAGGCACAAATACAAGATGGGTGACACCTGGCTTGAGAGCAGTACATGTGAAAAGGATCTAGGAGTCTTGGTTGACCACAAACTTGACGTGAGCCAACAGTGTGACGCGGCAGGTAAAAAAGCCAATACAATTCTGGGCTGCATCAATAGGAGTATAGCATCTAGATCAAGGGAAGTAATAGTGCCACTGTATTCTGCTCTGGTCACACCTCACCTGGAGTACTGTGTCCAGTTCTGGGCACCACAGTTCAAGAAGGACACTGACAAACTGGAACGTGTCCAGAGGAGGGCAACCAAAATGGTCAAAGGCCTGGAAACGATGCCTTATGAGGAACGGCTAAGGGAGCTGGGCATGTTTAGCCTGGAGAAGAGGAGGTTAAGGGGTGATATGATAGCCATGTTCAAATATATAAAAGGATGTCACATAGAGGAGGGAAAAAGGTTGTTTTCTGCTGCTCCAGAGAAGCAGACACGGAGCAATGGATCCAAACTACAAGAAAGAAGATTCCACCTAAACATTAGGAAGAACTTCCTGACAGTAAGAGCTGTTCGACAGTGGAATTTGCTGCCAAGGAGTGTGGTAGAGTCTCCTTCTTTGGAGGTCTTTAAGCAGAGGCTTGACAACCATATGTCAGGAGTGCTCTGATGGTGTTTCCTGCTTGGCAGGGGGTTGGACTCGATGGCCCTTGTGGTCTCTTCCAACTCTATGATTCTATGATGATTCTATGATTCTATGATCTGGGCATCATGCTAACGCATAGTTTAGCATGGTGAGAACCAGTCAAAGTAAGACTCAGGCTAGTATGCTCCTCCCTCCCTGTCTACCACAACTTCAGAAGCTTTCAAAGCAATTTTGAACTTAGCTTGTGAATATTAACCACAGTTTGATCGCAGTTTGTTGGTTCAAACAACACAACAAGCTGTAGTTAAGCAGAAACAGTGAATGCTTCCAAACACCTCTTTGAATCTACGCCTGAGGCAAGCTGCGGCTCATTCATATAATGCTAAATTACTGTTTAGCATGATATCCACAGATCACTAATAAATGCTGGTTTTTTTAAAGCCAACTTGACTTTTAGGGCTCTCCCACACTTCCACTTGTCCTTCTGCTTTCCAACAGGAAGACCCGCTGCTTGCCATTGAATCAGAACAAGAATCAATCCGTTTTTCTGCAGATTGACATTTGTTCCAATTATGAGGTAAACAGCAGTTTTTCCTGGGGAAAGCAGTGGGAGAAATGGAAAAACCACTCAGATCTGTGCCTAGAAAGCACAGGACAAGTGGAAGATCGGACCCACATGACAAGCAGATATGCGGACAAGCTCTTACTCTGCTTATTTTAAGTACAGTAAGTTAATTTCTATTTGATAAAGCCAACTTGGGTTATTCATCTCAAAACTAATCTAGAACATTTCTCTTCTCCCATGACTTTGACTAAACAATCTAGGGCCTTTTAAACTGGGGTGGGGGGATATTGTTTTCTTTGTTATGTATTTTTGTGTTTTCATACTATAAACTGCCCTGTGATCTTTGGATGAAGGGAGGTATAGAAATTTAATATGAGGAGGATGATAATGAGGATGAAAACTGAACATCATTCACACAGCCCAGCAGAATCTTCGAGCCACTACATGAAGTATGTGATGGCCAGAAGAGAAACTCCCTAAAGTCCAAATTCTGGCATTTCAACAACAGTTCTGAGTATAACACATATAAGTGTTCACTTACAGGCCTTGGCAAACTGTACTGATACACTTCTGGTCTATAGGTAGGCACCCACTGTATTCCTCCTCTGGGTCGAGACATAGTACCAGGAGCACTGGTCACAACTTCAGAGTATGGCAACTGCTGTGTAGAACTGTAAGCATCTTGCTGCCTGCTCTGTCCTCCATGACCTGCTGAGGCCAAACTAAAGGCTTCTTCCAGTAGCATGTGCATCTGTTGTCTGACTTCATCAATGGATGGCTGGGAACTCAGAGTCGAAGTCTCTGAATGGCCTTTTGCTTGATGAGCTCTGTTATAATTTCGGGGCTCATTGACACGGTCAACATTTGTTTCTTCTATCATTTCAGGCTCAGTCTGTTGGATATAATAGAGAATGTTGGGCAACTGTGCAAAAGGGTGGGGGGTTAATTCAGTAAAAATCCTGTCTATGTCTAGGTCATAAGAAGTGATTATATTTGACTTTCATAAAGTGTTAAATTTTCTTTATCAACCTCATTTGGCCCATCAACATAATGGACAGCTATTTCAGAAACCATGAAATGGTTGTCTTTACCACATGTGTTATTCAGCTGTTCAATGGCTAGAGAATTGGTTGTAGAATCATGTCATAAATGAAGTCAGAGGGGCAAATAACTCCAACACTCCCAGTGCTTGCCTGCCTTTCTCCCTCCCTCTCCAGCTCTACTTCTAGAGATCCATTTCAGTCAGAATGACCCCTTCCCATCACTGGTACATAAGTTATTTCTGTCCTCTCACAGCTCCTCTGCAGCTTCCTGTGTCAGCATATGCACTGTGAGTGGACCGTTCCATCTCCCCAGTTGTGCTAGTGTAACACGAGCACAGACTGCAAAGTTTCATAGTCCTATAAGCAAGTTCTGAACAAGATATATATCATTTTCACCCACAGTGTGATTTAATTTGACAACTCAGTTCAGCACTCTATTCAGTCTTCTATGAGGTGCTCAATATTAGAGGATAATGTATATATTTAATAAATTATGTTAGGCAAGTTACAAACATACGGCAAACTCTCATTTGTGGGTGGGGAGGATTGCACTCAAAATACCTGTTTGCCACTTCTGTTACCTACGTGGGGAACTGGGAGTTGCTTGCACAGAGGCTGTTGGTGGGGGAGCACTGGACTTGAAAATTACTTTATACATGTAAATAGGCTAAACATGCAAGCAGTCTTTCAGCTAGGCACAAGGATCCATTTATACTACTAAATATTAAAAGATGCTCTGCAAATAGCATCTGCCATCTGCTCCTCATGTAGGCCTAAAAACATTTTGTACTATTTGCTTGCATTAATATTTTAAATTGTAAACTGCCTTAGGAGAAAGGCAGTATATAAATGCAAGCCATAAATAAATAAAGCACACACCTCCACTCCCCCTGCAAAATTGTTTCACTTCACTTTTGTATCATGCTTCTGTTGCCAAAAGGAAAGCCAAAGGAAGCTAACAACATACCAAAACAGTCTTTTACAAAAGGGAAACAGCTACCAGGAAAGAGTGAGTCAGAGAAAAGCTGCCTCTATCGAGCATTTTATCAGTAATTTTTCTAAAAGCCCCTTTTCCACCTGAAGCAGTTAAATTTAAAAACAGATTTAAAATAGGCTGTCCCTTTAAATTTCTGTTGCAGTGAAGCACACTAGAGCATAGCAGGCCATAATCCCAGTTACACAGCAAATTACGATTTATTTGTTCTGACAGGCAGTGCCAAAACATGGACAATCCCATCACAAACGTACTCTTGTGAATATTTTTTGATGTTTCACAGTTTCCCTCACCTTGGCAAAGGAGCACACTATATTTCAGTGGATAGATAGGGTATTTATTACATCATAAGCATTACAATCCTTGATTTCTATATTTGTGATCTGGCAGATAGCGTATTCATTCAGCAGGGGCTGCTTTTATTCAGTCCCTAACGTAGAATTTACCCTTTTCTTTTCTTGCAACTGCTGCACTGTAGGCCACCATTGAAAAGGCCAAGACCAGGGATCACCAACCATGCACCCATAGGTGCACCTACACACACAGTGGCAGGATCTGCACGGTCCCCTGGATGCCTCCCCAACCACTGAAATTAGGTTTGAAAGAAGCATTGTACTGCAGCCAACAGAATACACTGTAGTGTGGGCTTGACTGTGATGTGGCCTGGTGTTAATTCACAAAGCCCTAAACAACTTGGGTGCAAAGGACCTTAAGGACCATCAGATTCCTTATGCTTTGCTTCAGCTGCTGAGCTCTTCTGATGGGGCACTGTTGGTGGACATATTTTCCCAAGACTGTTTTTGTCAACATAAGTGCTAGAAAGTGGTTTAAATAACGAAAGAAAGCTGAGGCTTTTAGGATACAGATGCCTGTTCTAAGCTTGGTTGATATGGTATGACTGCAGAATTGTATCATATCAGCAGAATCAATAAAATATTGTGGGTTTCCTTTTCCCTTTTTGTTATTTACCTTTATACTAACAAAATGTGTGGAAGGCTCGACAAGATTGTAAGGAGCCGCCTTGTATTGTCAGATCAACAATCTACTTAGATTGTAAGCACCTTGAGCTTTTGGGAAAGGGCATGTGCCTGAGTGAATGTTTAAAATGAACAAACTGTTGTTATTCAAGCTTGACTTCAGGAACTGCCTTTCCCATGCCTTCTACTGAAGTGAATATATGATTAAAAAAAACCCTGAAACCTGAAGACCAAAACTGCATAAAATCAGTTCTAGCCGTTGCTAAAATGGAAGTAGCTATTAACAGTGCTTTTTATGGGGGGGAGGGGCGCATACCCCTAAACATTTTGTGAATATAAGTTTGGCCTCATTGAGGGGCAGTATTTTAATATGAGTAGGAAAATGAGAGTACCCCTAAAGTTTTTTGGGGTTTTTTTGAAAAAAGCACTGGCTATTAAGCACTTTCACACTAGGTAGATTGTTTTGCTAGGACCATTCTAATGTTTGCTACGCTTCCAACGCAACTTGTAGTGAATGAATTTTGCATGCACATACATCATATCCACTGTTGCGGATACCACGCCTTTGTCTCTCTCGTGTAACAAGTAGATCCATCTCAGTTTCTCCTGGACTTGGACTGTTCAAAGACTGCCTGCTTCGGTAAACAGAGTTCTTCATTTGTTGCCTGCAGAAGAATAAAGTATTTAAATGAGGCCAGTATTGTTGTTGTTGTTGTTGTTGTTGTTGTTGTTGCCTACAACAATTTATTACCTGCCCTTCACCCCAAGGTCCCAAGTTGCAATAATTGAAACATGAGACTAAGAACACTTTAAAACAACTTAAAATTACAGAAATAAGGCATGTCCTAAAAATATACACATCAGGTGTAAAAAGCCAGAGTAAAGAGGTACATCTTCCATAGTAGGATGTCGGTTCAGTCTTTATGCTCTGAGTTCTGAAAAAAATATTCTAAATCATCAATTCCCACTCATCTCCAAGCTAAGTGGCTACACAGATACACACCCATGCATATTCAGTTACACATTGGCAGTCATCAAGTCAAATTATATATTGATTGCTTCAATGAAGACCAAAGATTGAAGCACTTGGAAACAAACAACTAGAATTTATTAGACAATGTACTCCAAACAAATACTGAAATGCTTCTTCTTTGTGAAGATTTATGTATAACTCTGCAATTTCAAACTGATGTAACTACACACCAGTTATTTCTTTATTCATTTCCATATCAATAATAACCTGCAATAATGATGGACTTGCCCGATGTGCTTGAAAATCATCCAATGCATATTCATACTGTCTCACATACGTTAGCGAACCATTCAGCTAGGTGCCAACCTTTTTCAGCACAGTATTCCAAACCCTTAGCAACTGCATTGTTGGACTGAAGTCTGATCACCCAAAGACAGGGACTAACACATGATCACGGCATGTGAATGAAAAAAACCTGATGTGCAAAATTAGCAAACAAAAGGACAAAAAGGGTAACTGGGTGGTGGCTTTTCCTTAAGCAATCTGCCTGCCAGAGACTCGTGGATAGTTCATGTCACACTCAAACTGATTCCTTGCTAGCACACTGTAAGCATTTCAAAATCCTCTACAGTGGTACCTTGGGTTAAGTACTTAATTCGTTCTGGCGGTCTATTCTTAACCTGAAACTGTTCTTAACCTGAAGCACCACTTTAGGTAATGGGGCCTCCTGCTGCTGCTGCGCTGCCACTGCACGATTTCTGTTCTCATCCTGAAGCAAAGTTCTTAACCCGAGGTAATATTTCTGGGTTAGCGGAGTCTGTAACCTGAAGCATCTGTAACCTGAAGTGTATGTAACCCGAGGTACCACTGTACAGAGTCAACCTTCTTAAAAACTGCTACGTTTGTTTTAAGAAATAGCATTCAAGAAACAATACACTTCTAATAACACAGTTCGTAACACAGTTCATACTAGCCTTAACCAACCTAGTGTCCCCCAACTGTTTTGGACTACAACTCCCATCAGCCCCAGATCTAGCACAAAAGAACCAGTCCTAAATTTCCCATATCTTGTTATCTCCAGTGCTTTTTTTCTGTGGGGACGAAGGAGTAGGCATAGCCCTAAACATTTCGTGAATCTAAGTTTTGCCTCATTGAGTTGCAGCATTTCAATACGAGTAGGAAAATGAGAGTACCCCTAAACATTTTTTTTTAGAAAAAAAGGCACTGGTTATCACTATACCGTCAGTACACATAGTCCATAAAGAACATCAATAAGTAGCATCATTTAATCTGAAGCTCTCCAGTTATTTCTAAGGAAATCAAGCAATTGTCCCACAGCTATGACAGAGCTCTATGCTGTGGAAACGGATGATGGATGCAGGAAAGGTGCCCATTTTTCTCTGTGACACAAATTTGACAATAAACCAGACTAACAATGAACATCTATCAGATGACTCACTGGGGGCAGAAAATAAGCAAGACAGAAGCTAAGATAAAAGTGGGAAGCAGAGTTTCTGACCTACTTCGTAGCTGAACAGCAGGTCTGAAGGCCAGAGTGGGGCATCTACATAGACCATGAGTGCAAATTATAATGCTGATGGGTCTTGAAGGCTCTAGAACAGGCATCCCCAGACTTGGCCCTCCAGATGTTTTGGGACTACAACTCCCATCACCCCTAGCTAACAGAACCAGTGGTCAGAGATGATGGGAACTGTAGTCCCAAAACATCTGGAGAGCATAGTTTGGGGGTGCCTGCTGTAGAATCATATTTCCTAATGCCTTTGGGAGGGGCTTTACTTTTCCATGCTCTAGTGCATGAACAAAACACTATTATTATTATTTTGCTTTCAACAGAAAGAGAATAACCTAACTAGCATATTGTCACATTTGTTTAGTATCATGAGACCTGTAGAGAGATCTTAGTGGGACTGGTCTGAGGTGAGGGAGAAAAATGTGGAAATGCTAGAATTTTCATCCATTCATTGCAAATGTATAGAGTCATTTATTTAAGAATTTAGTACCACAAAATCCTCAACCTTGAAACATTAATCTGCATACAGAAAGGCAGAATACTAGGTTGTAAAAAAGTACAACTAATCACAAGTTTAATACAACAACTTTTTCCTCAGATTAGTTCGCTTTGTCTGCCACTGTCTCTGCCGTCACCTATTGCCGGTCTCCTTGCCTTTCGCCCTCCCAGTTCCAATGGGCACCAGCCACTACTAAAACGGTATACTACTAAAACAGCGGCAAACCCAAGGGAGTGGAAGAAAATGAGGAAGTTTGTCTCTATACCTAAACTGATTCATTTAATTAGATTCAGGGGGCAAGCAACAGGATAACTTTATAATACACTGAAGATACACTGTGGAGGGAAGAAAGTGCATCTTATAGAGCGAAAAATACGGTAAGCAATGAGCGCAAACTTTTAAGCAATTGAGATATGTGCTGATGGCAGTCTGTCCTTATTGACAATCTAGCCATAGCATTTTGTAGCAGCTGGAGTTTTTGGACCAGGCACAAGGGCAGCCCCAAATAGAGGGTGTTACAATAGTCAAGACTTGAGGTTACTAGTGCATTAATCATCTTACCCAGGCTATCCTTGTTCAAGAATGAGCTTGGTCAGTAAATGGCTAATAAACTTGGGACAGGAGGAACCTCCAGGGTTGCTTCCAGAAGACCTGCCCCAATATGTTTTCAGCGAGGCTAGACAAAATTGTGTCAAGCAAGCATTGTCCTACATTTTCCTCCAGTACGTTTCCCCCATCACTTTACCTTTCCTAAAAAAACAAAAAAAGCCCAATCCTCTAAGGAACTGGGTTTGTTGAGCAAGACCTCAAATCTACTTTAATTGTGCAATTGGAATTTCCCAGTCTGTGAATCAATCCCACCTGAAATAGCAACACTCTGCAAAGGGGTTTCAGGGAGCTTCCAGCTTCCACAAATCCCTTAATTGGGTAGAATTTGTGTTGCACTTCCCCCTTCTATCTTCTAGGGAAAGGGGCTAGAAATATGGAAGGAAGGAGGCAAGGAGGCAATTCAGGTAGGTGGTATGATTTTTTTCTAAGGGAATAAAGTCTCTAGAGTTCCCCTGTAGCTACCGTTAGAGGACAGAGGGGCGAGTTAATTCCAGGGGGCAGAACTGCCTGCAAACCCAAGGCAAACTGCTGTCAGAATGCACTGTTGTGTAGGCTGTCACCTCTTTTTCCCAAAGAACTACTGGAGCCAGGGACAGGGCAGCTTAACATGTCCCTCCCTATGCGAGGTACAGCAGGGTGGGACTGACACTGGCCCTACACTTCTGTGATTAAAAGATTACACTGTTTTCAGATTATTTTAGGCAGATTCACACCCTTGACCTAATTGTGAAACTATTAAGGAAGGGGAGGGGGGAATCAAGAACAGTACATATAATGAGCAGTCTTTGTGAAATTGCCCTGAGATTGCCAATTAGCTGATTTAAGGAAGATTCACTAATGAGAAGGGAGGTATCAACATGAACAACTGGCACAAGCATAGGTTAGTCATTGTCGACAGGGAATACAACTGCAGCATTTTAAAACACTGACTACGTGACGAACAATACTCTGAGGAATCTATAGGGCTGGGGACCTGGTCCATGTACAACTCAGTTTATTTAATACCACTGATAATTTGTAAATGTTTTTAGAGTGATGTTATACAAAAATATGAATGCGCGAAGGCCAGTGTGTGAATAATTTATTTGGTGACAGTTTTATTTCTTCACATTTTGAAGTACCAAGCCAAGAGGGAATAGTAACAGTAGCTGCAGAGGAGGAATACGGAGGAAAATATTCCTAATGTCTTTATGATTTAACCTATAGATGTTGTATACTGTTTTACAAAGAGCAAATATGCAGAATTTTAAGATCTAATTGATTAAAATCTGAACTTCTCTACTAAGTAAACATGATAAAATACCTGTAATTTAATACCCTTCTGCAAAAGGTGGGTATTACTAACCCATAATGACATCCAATCCTGAAT
This sequence comes from Podarcis cretensis, assembly GCF_951804945.1. Taxonomy (NCBI): domain Eukaryota; kingdom Metazoa; phylum Chordata; class Lepidosauria; order Squamata; family Lacertidae; genus Podarcis; species Podarcis cretensis. Next base: position 67,473,812 of record NC_137170.1, on the reverse strand, counting down.
AACGTCTGAATTTGTGAATATTCCCTACCCACAAACACACAAAAAAACCTTTTTCACTATTTCTCTAAAACAACAAATAAAACATTAAAAATCATGGAACACACACACCATGGCCTCTTTCTACATTGTGCAACAGCAAGCAAATCCCAGAGTACATAATAAAATTTACTGGCTCAATAGTAAAACTTCATGCTAAATATGCGTTAAGGATTTCTTGTTCCTTTGATACTTTCTAACCTTCCAGTCATGATTCCAGGGCTATATCACTTCCACTGTGTACATTAATATAACATTTCTGCCTGCTTCATTTATATTCCTAAAATAGCCTATGCTAATAGAAGAAGCTACTGTATAATTCAAACTTTATCTTATCTTCTACTATGCATATGTAACAATTCCACTTGCCTCCTCCACTGGAGACCTGTACAAAGCCCTAATGTCCCAGCAATGGCACCAGACCAACCAATCAAGAATCTTTCTTCTTTGCTGACCTGAATGGCCTTAGAATTATGTTTCTCTGGCGCTTACTTTCTTTTTTATTTAATTTTAGCCAGGCTCCAATTTACATAAAAGCTGTTGGAGCTCACCATTCTTTATATACCAAAGATATTCCAGAAACCATACGCTACATTTCCCTTGACTTCTCTGCACAGGCGTTGCAGGCAGATCTAAGCAGAGAGCCCTGTATCTCAGGTACTGATTGAGGGATACCTATATGGGCTGGAGGAAGAACTGCAAACAATTCCAGGTAGAAAAATCACTTAACAGTTCCTAATCCCTCTTGGTCTGAGAAAACAGGTGACAATAGAGTAACAGTTCAGTTCTTATTGCTCTTGAGCAGAAAAGCTCTTTCTATACACTTCTGCTTGCTTGACGGACAATGGATGGGAATTTTTGTTCCAAAACTTGCAATTTCTAATTGGCAGCTGGGTGTCAGAGAGAAAATGATATTTTCTTTCTAAGCCTTGCATAGTAGAACTGAGCATTCTGTATGACATCCACACAACTTCCGACTTTCTATGTGCTGGAGTCTTTCTGCTTATCTTACAGTCAAAAGCCCATGAAGGACAGCCGCAATAAAAAAATTAATGGCCAGCATAAAAGTTAATGGTTCTTGTTTATTACAATACTAAGAGACACCAGCACAACTATCTGTCCTTATAAGAATAAGTACTGTATACTGAACTAAGAAAGCAACAAATTCAGATGGGGAACATTAAGAAAATACAGAAAATTCCAACAGAGGCCACATATTACCTCTTGTGTTTTAATACAAAGCCATTAATAATTTATTAATTACATCAAAAAATGAGGGGGGGGCAATGCAATCCACAGAATCACCTATCTAAAGCAGGGTTTCCTGTTCCTGCTAGCTAGGGATGATGGGAGTTGTAGTCCCAAAATAGCTGGAGACTCAAATTTTGGAAACCCTGCTCTATAAAAATAGGGTTCAGCATATACTCGACCGTTCTTTTTCAGAGAAATGTATGACTCTGTTCATATAACAACAATTACGTCCCTAAAAAGTATTTGACTGCTAACATAGGCAAAAAAGGAGAAGTCATTAGTTTGTAACATCAGCATTTGAAAGTTGCTGCACTGTCATCTATTTTTCCAACATCCACAGTACTGTATGTAGCGCAGCACACTCCAGGCAGACCACCATCCCTCTCCTGCTGTCAAGAGATAATAGTAATTCTGAGGTCTGATCAATAGGCAGGAAAAAAGAGAATGTTATCCCAACAGCCATATTGCTTCTCAACTCTTTTATTATCATATTACAGCTTAATACATTCATAAATAAAATACCAATCATCTCAAGGAAATGGCAAATCACTAAACAGGGGAAAGATGGCAGATATGGGAACATTCTTCATGCGCAAAAAAACCTTGTCACTTCATGCTGCCATTCTGCCAATTGACACTACTCCTCACGACTTGCCTTTTTATGGTAGAGGTGGAAATGATGAGGGAAATGACAAAAATATATACCAAATACTCACCTGTTTTTGGGTTCTACAAACGGAGAAGATCCATCCGTATCAGCATCCAAAATATGATCTATTTCATTTTGTGCTTTTTCATACATCTTTTTTCTGTCCACTAAGCCCTTGTTATTATCAACTTGGGGAAAGTCATAATAGCCTTTTCGCTTGGCTTTCAGGCGTAATTTGTTGCGATAGTGCTCTATATCAGATTTCTGCTTCAAGGCTTTGTTAACCTGACAAACAAAAAATACTTATTATAATCAAATATATTCGTTCAGTTTAACCCTCTGATTAAGGCTTGTTGACTTTTGGCCAATTATTTTATAGCCTATAGATTATGTATGAGTAGGCATTTAAGTTTCCTTTTTGGTAGAACTGGCAACTATCCCTAGATGAAACCTCAGGCAGTAGTGTCTAATCCATAGTTTACAATGGTGATAAAAATGGGACACTATCCTCAACTACCTATGCCAGACCTCAGCATCAGGCAAATCTCAAAATAACAAGGAAATCTGACAGTTCTCCTACATTCAACTCCCAGCTCACTTCTGCAAATCATGTTAACAGTCTACTCACATTGGCAGTGAAATGTCATAGCAATGAATGCATGCAAGATCACTGCTCTAAGTGCCTATAATGGAAAATCGTACATTGCAAGTTTTTTTCCAGGTTATGGAAGAAGAACCTCAAACTCATCTGTGTTCATTACCATTACTAACATGAGCAGACCACATGTGTGAGCAGTGATTTACAGCAGGGAGTAGGCAGCTGACTGTGGGGAATTTCAATCTGTTTTATTTATAACAGCATTCACTTTAGCCAATGAAAATGTGAGTTCATGATCTGGATTGGCTCTTATCACAATGTGCAGTAATGTGAAGATGTAACTAGCCCTTTCTCTATACTGAGAATAGACAAAATAGAGCTCTGCAGATGATGCTGAACTATAGCTCCCATCATCCCTGATTGTTGACCATGCTAGCTGTGGTTGATGGGGGGTACTATGTTGGCTACCCCTGCCCTATACCTTAGGCTATATCCCTCCAACCACAACTTTGCATCAGAAGTAAGTTTTTAAACAAATAGGTCTTTTATGTAAAGTATGCATTTATTGCACAAACAGGTCCTGCTGTATGGAACGCTGAATAAAATAAGGAAAGGCTGCCCCCTTTCCATTTCATTATGTGCAAATAGTGGGAATTTTCCCCTCTTGCAGGTCTTCAGTGTCAATTGACAAATATCAAATATACATCAGTTTAAATATGAATGTGGAAAGAAATATGGGGAGACCGGGGAGTCCTGGACTGGGTACACTCCCCTTGTCGGAGCCAAGTCTGTAACTTAGGAGTGCTCCTGGGTCCCACACTGTCACTCACTGGAGACTCAGGTGGCCTTTATGGGCTAGAAATGCCTTTCTCAACTACGGCTGGTTTGCCAGCTGCAGTCCTTTTGGGGCAGAGATGACATGGTCACGGTACTCTATGCTCTGCTAACTTCCAAGTTGGATTACTGCAATGTGCTTTACATGGGGCTGCCCTTGAAGACAACTGGGAAATTCCTGTATACTGGAGACTCAAGTGGCCAACTCTGACTCATTTGCCAGCTATGGCCTCTTTTGGACTAATGATTTGCTGCTGTAATCTATACTTCCGGGTCATGTGGCCAGCATGACAAAGCCGCTTCTGGCGAACCAGAGCAGCGCACGGAAACGCCATTTACCTTCCCGCCGGAGCGGTACCTATTTATCTACTTGCACTTTGGCGTGCTTTTGAACTGCTAGGTTGACAGGAGTAACTTACATTACTTTAAAGTTAAATGTACCGTAATTAAATATATATGGTGCTTCGATGGGGTGGGGGATTGTTGAATATTGACTGTTGCTCCTTGTACAAGTAAGTGAACGCAAGAAAATGTTTTTTGGGTGGAGAACTCACAAAACCACTGTTCTAAAACAGCTGCTTTGGTTGCTACTTCACTTCTGATCCCAATGCAAATTGCTCACCTATGTGTTTGTAGACCTGAAAAACTTAGGCCACCAAATATGTGATAATCACCTCCATCCCTGCACACATTCCTAAATTCTAAGATCAACAGAGGGGGCCCTCTTCATAGTTTTGCTGCTGTTCTTCTTCCATTTGTCATACATACTGAGTAGTATGACTATGGATAATTTTTGCATAAGGCAATACAAAAAGGATAAAATAACTTTTTGCATGATTTCACCATAATGAAATTACCCCACCTTAGCAGTCCCAAAAGGCAACAGAGGACACTCCCCCCTCTCTTTTTTTTCATCCTTCCCTTCAGAGATTGCAACCACAACCTGAATGATCTTTAGCTGACATTTTCCCCTTTCTTAGGCAGCTCCACATACAACCTGTCAACATCACAAGTCACAAAACATTCCCCACCAGGGGTTAGCTTTCCAACCAGTGTCAATCGGATCTGGTAGCCAAGTGCTCCTCTGAGCACTTGCTTTAAAGACCCGCCAATGCATAAATGATTACACAACTTTATTGGATATAATCTTACCTCTCCGTTAAGGACAGCGGTTTCCTGATTCCTGTCTGAAGATGTGTGTGCGGGAGGCAAAGCTACAGGCTTTATGGCAATCAACTGTACAGATCCAGAAGATGTGTCGAAGGGATCAATGGCAGACTTGGCAATGCTATCAAAGAGCATATCTCCCTCCTCTTCATCACTTATGGGCACTAAAACATATTAGGATTAAGTCAGCATATGGTTTGGGCATTTCAATTCTGAGTTGGTGAGGAGGAAAGTGAAAATGAATTGCATGTAATCTGGGGTCCCCAACATGTCCCTGTGAGTACCTCAACACCCCAGAAACAGATATACCTGCTACTCACCAAAGCCCTCTTGACCCTTCTCATTTTTAAAAAAATTAGTTTTGGCCTTTTATGGTTGTTTCATTGGGGGTTGTCTAATTTTTTGTCTATTTATTTTGGGGTAGGTGTGCATGTTTTGCCTGGGGGTTCTGGGTATCAATGGTTATTGTCAGTGAAATATGTATTTTTGGGTGGGGCCACAATGGTTTCGTGGATTTCAAAATGTGCCTCCATGCTCCAAAAAGGTTGGGGACCCCGGATTGTAATAAACACTTTCTGTATATGAGCCTCCGATATTTAAAATCACTGGCATTAGATTTCAAATCCAATGAATCTTTGGGGGGTTTTGTCATGCAAGGCATTATGATTTAAGCAGATACTTCAATAAAGGAGGGTTTATTTTAAAACAGGCTGTGCTGCTGAGCATACAGGTAAATCATATGAAACAAATGCATTAAACTCCAAACAATTAAGGGAGGTGTTGCATATGGAAGGTTAAACAATATTTTGTGACACTGAGTTGGCATAGCAATGTGTACAGTGTGGGGTATTTACAAACGGTAAATGGGTGAAATTCAATTGCATACGAGCCTTCAGGTGGTGCAATTAAAGTGAATTTGGTGCTCTTGTGCAACAAACCCTCTTTTTAAAAACAAAATGAAACAGACTTTTTGATGTTAGGAAAGTGATGAGTAAATGCACCGGAGAGTGTGCAACAACAATTGCTTGATGCAAAATCATATTATCTCCCTGTAAACAGATCATAACCAATATCATATACTACCTCCCAGCAAACTTTGTGGACACAATCAGGATGAATGCAAAATAAACTGGTCATCTGAATGCTATCCTAACAGGTACCTGCTAACTGGTTCAATGAGTCTTAGGCCTGATTCACATATCAAGATGATAGTGAATGAGTACCTCTACTACTACTACTTTCCTTGCATTCTCTCCCTCTCATCTCCTCCTCCGCAAGTGAGAGCAGAGAGAGAGAAAGCTTTCACTTTAAAAGAAACCTCTGATCCCAAATTCCGGTATGTACAATCTCAAGGAACTGTGGTTTGTTCTAACCACAGCTGGTCAAAACTACAGGTTCCAGACGCTAAGAAGAGAAGAGGAGGAAGGAGGAACAAGATAGCCACCCATGTATTTTGTTCCCCCTACATGCCCACCCACCCAAAAGTAGAGATCCTATCAAACTAGTTTAATTAATTCTGTTATGTAACCGAGTGATATTTGTGCTGTGTCCAGTATAATCAAAGAATAAATTACTGTCGGGCTGGCATTTTCAAACCTGTATTACCGAAGATTTAGTTCCTCTGAAAATTTATTGTTCTTTTAATTACTGTAAGAATTACAGTGCAAGTCAATTTATGCCATCAAGATATGAAGTTGGGCTGTTCCAACAATGCCTGCATTATACGTTCAGAGTGATCTGAAGCTCATGTACACACACAGGAAATAAGTGTCTATAGCAGCTGTGACAGGAACTTACTTAAATTGTTGAGAAGTATAAAGGTTATCTTAGGCTTCTTCTTATTAATTTCCTTATGGTTTGCAAAACTGTGCATAAAAAGTTCTCTTAGAAGCTTTTGGAAAAGAACTGCACATTTTTCTACAAATATATAGGAGATTGGGATGAAGAGTGGCACAGGTAGGCATTGCCAAATAGCTTTCTACCAATGGGGAGGGTATTTTTGTTCATTGAAATATGAAACTTAGCCTCCGTTTTACTTCAGTTTAACATTATTTCTTTAACAATACACAAATTGCATAATTTATAAAATAAATGACACATTACAAGAACAACAATGAGGCTTTCGGTCTAAGAAGCAGAAAAGCATATCATTATGAGGAGGACTTTCTCAGACTGGGGAAGGGTGATTTTCAGTGGCAGCTACAAATGCATAAAAGAGAAGGGATACTTGATGCAATTCAGGTAGTATGGAGATATTCCCAGCTTCCACGGAAAATTGTATTTCCCCCAGTCTGTGGGTTATTCAAATGTAGAAAATGGGAATTCTCACACTCATCTATTCTGCCAAATACAGGGCTTCTCTTTGTCTCTTACATTCCTGGCTCCAACTACAAATCCTCCCTTCCAAATCACAAAACAGAGCCTGCTCACATGTGTAAAGAACTCAACTTCATAACTTGTTTGACTTACAGCACAAGCCTAACCATGTTTGATCAGAAACAAACCCTATTGAAATCAATGGTGTTTACTTCCAGGTGAGTTTAGATTTCAGCCTTAGTTAGCTTGCAGTCAGTAGGCTCCTGTATCATTATATACAGTAGATTTCTATGAGTCAGGGAACCTGGGTTACGTTTGTATCAAATTCCATTTTTTGTCAATCACGAGAGCAATTACAATACCTTCTATCCCCACCTCTCTCATTCATACATACATGCACACACCATAAAGGCATGGCCAATACATGAGATAATAAAGTTCTGACACAATAGAATGGATTGTAGAATTTAGATTGGGGGGGGTGTCCATTTTTAAATCCACATACATATCCATTAAAAAGCCCTCCAGCAAAAGAAAAACTGGACAAGAAAAGGAAAAGGTTCCAGAAAGCTCTCTATCCGTTCTGCCATTTTTCTATTTGTAGTGAGCTGTTCTTTTTTTCTTTTTCTTTTCTCTATATGGGGAAGGTGTTCAAAACAATATTCTAATATTTTGACTGATCCATTCTACCACCTTGGGAACCTTTGACTTCATTATGCTGCACAGAGACTGAGCACATGTGATTGAAGATAAGTTTGACAAATGTTGACATTCCAAAAACCCAGATTTGCCCAATTTTTCACAGTTCATCTGTGAAATGTTTAGATAATGTGTTGTACCTATCAAGTTCAATTTTAGCTGTATTTTAAAAAATAAACTTTATTCTTACAGCATAATAGATGCACCTTATTCTTTTATGTTTTTCTCGCCCTTCTCTTTGTCCATGTTTTTTAGATTGAAAGCCTGTAAGATCTGAAAGCAGTGTCATTCAGTTGTACTTAGGTGTAGGTGCTATACAAATAATGAATATTATTGTACCATTATCATCATCTTCATCACTACCATCACAATCTAGGGTGCTTCACTCTTGGAGAAACTTTGACACAGTGATGCAAAATCCTTTTATTCTGGTCTGGGCAGCTACCTGAGAAAGTTAATGGAACCTAATGGAAGAAAAGAAATCCACTGGATTTCTTATAGCAGTATTGGTAGCATTTGCATGTGTGGAAGACAGATGTTGGCAACTGGAAAGTTTACCCAAGACAATAACATGGGGTAGGCTCCAAGGAAGAATTTAAGGGTCACAACTCAATCAAATGATGTTAATATATGTACAGAGTCCTTTCTGTTTCATTTTCTGTTTAGAAATTATACAGTCCATTTGACTGGCGATGTGCCAATTAACACAGAAAACTGCTGGGTGGGTGGGTGGGTGGGTGCTTTTTTGGGGGGTCCCCTTTCAAAAAGGCATGCAATTTCAAGGGCATTGAATCTGTTATATCTTCTTTTATGAAAACGTGCAGCATAATAGCATTTTCTAAATTATTTTCAGACTTTGTTTTACAGCACAATTCTATATATATGTCTGCTCAGAAGCAAGTTGCATTGAGTCCAATAGTGCTTACTCTCAGGGAGATGGTTACAGGATTGCTGCCTTATACTCTTATACCATTTCAGTTGTAGTAATTCATATGACTACTAAACCTGGAGGTCAGCGTAGTGATCTCTGGCCAAATCCATTTATCAGAGACTGTAGATGTTATCTCTAAGCCTATTCTTAAACCCATTAAAGCTACTTTGGGGCTACATTCCTGTAAATGGAATCTTAACTGTTGTAACTACCATAGTCTTCAACATACATTTGTTGACAACCACAGAAACTGAAAAGTACTAGAGATCCCAGATGCTGTTATTCATTCACACATTATTTCACTCACTTGAATGATACAGTTCCCATGAGTGCAAAAAAGTATTCATCACAACATATGAACAGATTATATTGGATAAGGGATAAAGAAGAAAATAACTATGTCAAGGCAGTAGTCCTATAAAAACTAAAACTGCAATCCTAATCTCGTTAACCTGAGATCAGGTCCCACTGAATTCAATGGGATTTACTTCTGAGTAGATCTAGTTAGGGCTACAACTACCTGCAGAATTCAGTAAACATGTACAAGACTGGGCTACACTTCTTTGGGTATAAAATGACCAGACATCACCATGACAATAGTAAACACATCCTAATAATGTGTTTTATGTGTTTCCTATCCTGTTCTCTAAAGACTTGATTTGAATCGACCACATACATAATAAGCAAGCCCAGTTCCTTCATTTAGTCAGAATCCTGCTCTTTGATTATTTTTTTCAACGTTATATGTCATGTTTCAGCACAAACTTTCAAGCTAGCCTTAAAATACAGCCTCAACACATATCTTAAGAAGAAAACAACGCCAAAATTAATTATTTAAATGTGAGCCTTAAACTATGATAATACTGTATAAGAAAGCTGGAAAAGGAATTTCTCTCATCCTTGGAACAGAATACTTGTTCGGTAAATGTCACTTAAATTACAAATCTGACTTTATTCTTGTGTTTCATCTCACTGACACATGAGCGATAAAATCAAGATGTGGTTTACAAATGTTGGAAAAGTTAAGCTGTCATTTAGATGGCAATGAACTGTAAGCAAACACTGTGGGCAGTTTTATGTTTGGTCTTATCTATCTCTTTCACAGTGACTTCACAAAGTTTGCTCAGAAGAATCTGATTAAGCTCCACAATCATCAACATGTAAATCACCAATAGGCTCTCACAAGTGCATGGAGCCTATTATGGGGCTGGGGCAAAATACTGGATTGCCCACATTTCACCATAATTTCACAAAATACTATCTTGACAGCAGAAAGTACAGCATGTTCAGAATTTTGAAATGCACTTGAATAAACTGCGGCAAACTTAATTCTAAAGGCCTTCACTTAAAACTGTGGAGCCTTAATGAGTTTTTTTTTATTATTCCTATGGAAAAAACATGTTCATCTTTATGGGGAGGGCAACAGCTGTTTGTGTATGTTGCGTATTGTAATGAAGGGGGAAAGGGAAACAGCCTTCAGCTAAAGCTATTATTTTACTTTGCTTGTACACAGCTCTACAGTGTCCTTTTATATTCATTTCATCCTCCTACTCATTTCCAAAGCACAGCAACACTAACCATTTACTAGAGGAGGAAGGAGCTAGTTACTATAGAAACTAGAATTTCACTGAAATATTCTGCATATTGCACTGGCACTTTTCTTTTGAGATTAATCATGTTTCTAGAAAAGCACTACCTCTTAGGATTGAAGAGAGTCTCATGCAGCCCACCCCATCCTACCTACAACTGAAAGAACAAACAATCTGAGACCAAGGTTACAAAGGCGTGTTGGTGGAGAAGGCAGCTAAGCTGGAAAGCCTCTCAGGCTAGCCTTGGGAGCTCAGACACCACATGCACAGGTTTCAAGACCAAGTGACACTGTTCATCGAAGTGTTCTTTGCTGTTTCCATGTGTGTAAATGCAGCAGGTGATAAAGAAACCCTTGGAAAATGAATTTGCAAACACACGCCCATTAAGGATCATTAAGAACCCTTGTGGGTCAGGCCAGTGGCCATCTCATCTAGCATCCTGTTCTCACAGGATGTCCTAAAAGGTGCCCATAGGAAGCAAGGCCTGAGCTGCACTCTCCCCGCTACTCATAGATAAAGGGATACTGCTTCCAACAGTGGTGGGAGAACTTAACCTTATCTCCCATGAACTCACCTAAGCCTCCCCAGTAGAAGCAAATTCCGTATTTTAATTATGTGCTCTGTTTGAAGAAGTGCTTCTTTTTATTTGTCCTGAAACTCCCAATATTCAGCTTCAATGGATGACCCCAAGTTCTAGTATCCATGATAAATGGATAAAAATGTTCTATCACATTCTCACTTAACTTGCCTTTTCTCTAAATTGAAAAGTCCCAAATGTTGCAGCCTTTCCACACTGGGGAGTTGCTCCATCCCTTGATCAGTTTTGTTTCCAACACTTCTGTATCCTTTGATGTGAACTGTACACAGTATTCCAAGTGTAGTATAGATCTGCTTTCTGATATTGGCAGTTTTATTTTTAGTCCCTTTGCTAATGATCCCAGATATGGAATTCACCTTTTCCACAGCTGCCACACAGTCTTCATCAGGTCACAATCTTCACTGAGCGACCCTACAACCCTAAGGTCTTGTTCCTTGTTAGTGACTGTCAGCTAAGAACCCATCAGTGTATATGGGAAACTAAGATATTTTGCTCCAATGTACATCACTTTACACTCGTTTACAATGATCTCGTTATTTTAGTACTCATTTATCAAGTTTGGAGATACCAATACCAATCTTCTGGGGACTTTATTTTCTACATCCCTCTATTGGGAGAACTGTCTATTTCTTCCTACTCTCTGGTTCCTGTTCCTTAGCCAATTACTGACCCATAAGTGTACCTGCCCTCTCATTCCATGACTACAAATCTTACTTAGGAACCTTTGGTGACATACTTTATTGAAAGCTTTTTGAATGTCTATAGACACAATTATTGTCTGCCAATGACTCAATGTGAGATACTGCATAACTCAAATTAAAACCACAGGTACTTTTCACCATAAAATCCTTTGCTGCTAATTGATAGCATTTTCTTCCTCAGAACAAAAGAGAATTCCTGCATGAGTGATACCTCCACATGAGCAGGCACCAACATGGGGTGCCCAACTCACATGTTATATCATCTGACTGGTGAAAGGTTGGGGAAGGGAAGAGACAGAGAGACGGAGATGCATCATTCCTACACCATGCAAAAAAGTCCAGAAACTTATGTGAACTTTGCCAACTCTATATTCATTGGCCAGGATTAAACTTAAGTTACTGCAGCACATCTACAAAAGGGAACACAATTTTTAATATTATGAAGAGGCACATTCAGAATTTGGCTGTAGCAAACATTGCTGTCTTTATTAGCAGGAAAGTGAGCAGGAAAACACAGTGACCCGTGAAGACGTGATCTATAAAAGGCAGTGATTTTAAATTAATCTTCTATTTAAAATCCTAACAAGCAATTCTAACTATGAATAGAAGGTCATCTCTCCCAAAATGTTAGGGTGGTGTTCAGCTAAATTGCCCAGTAGCCCAAGGACCTCAACCTATGGAACAGAACTTCCTATCCCTCCCCTTCCGTAATCTTCTCTGGATGGTTGGGGAGGGGGGAACCTAGAACATATCTGGAGGGGGCATGGGAAGAGGAAGTCTCGTTGCACAGGCCAAAGTCCTTGTGCCAATGAAACAGCTTTATTGGCTACATCCCTTGGCCTTTCAGTGAAGTGTTTCTTGAATGTACATTTCAACTGTTTCCTATTTGTGTTCTTATCTGCACCTGAATGAGGGAAGCTTTTAAGCAGAGCTGCACTAAAGTTTATATTTTAAAAGTAACCAAATGTTGTCACTTTCCTCTGTTAGCTAAATGCCAGAAGAACAGATTCTAAAATTGGTCTGTTACTATGACAACTGATGAACCAATCTTAACTTTGAGTCTGTATCAACCAAAGTGAATAACAAAGAGATTCTGATTTTGAGATCCTGCATTTTCTGAAATACATTAAAAACTGAAAAAAATACATTAAAGGCTTAGCAAGATAGCCAAAGTGTGCTCCAGCTTATACTTTGCCTCTTGGGTTTTGCAGCTTGCTAATAAAGCTGTGTACATACCATACAAGTAAAACACATTTGAAGCCCATACACCCCCAAAGAATCCTGGGAATTGTAATTTGTTAATGGTGTCGGGAATCGTAGCTCTGAAAAGTATAAACTAATTCTCAGATTTCTTTCGAAAAACAAATGCCATTTAAATGTATGCAGCCTTATATTTGCAAAAACAGCCTTATATCTGTAAGAACAGAACAAAAACATGGTGATATCATTTGGTCATGCAGGAGCAAGGCCTACCTAGAGGCTGGTGAAACCGCAGACCCAAGCAGGGGGACAAAAATCACCCCAGAAATCTGTCTCCAGTTATCTATGTAAGGTCATAAGTTCAGACAAAGCTGGAACCCGAATGGTAGAAGAAATGGCAAGACAGTATGAAGGTAGACCACTGGAGACTCTGGTGTGCATGGCATATGTATGTGGCAATGCGGTGATGCAGGAGATGCTTCCCATTCTTCTTGCACCACGACACAAAGGCGTGCAATTTTTTGCCCTTCCTCCTCGCCTCACCCTCACACTAGATGCATTGGGTACTTGGGTCATGTAAAATGTAGTAATTTCCAATGTGACTATTGCAGTAAAGTTATTGGGGGGGTGGCGGGGGGGGTTGGAACAGGACACTGGTACAGCTCCTTGCCAATGGCGCAAGGGACCGTAGGTACGCCTCTGTGCAAGAGCTCTTTCAGAACCTTTGTGCATAAATATGAACAAGAATAATGAATTTCAATGGCAGAAGCTCCACACAAGCAGCTCCTGCCATTGAAGTGAATGAAGAAGCCTGTACATATGTCACCAGTGTCACAGAGGTCTGAACCTGGCCATACACTAGTGTAAGAAGGCGGCTAGATTGAGACCTTCAGAGGCCCTAAGCCAGGCATAGGCAAACTCGGCCCTCCAGATGTTTTGGGACTACAACTCCCATTATCCCTGACCACTGGTCCTGTTAGCTAGGGATGCTGGGAGTTGTAGTCCCAAAACATCTGGCGGGCCGAGTTTGCCTATGCCTGCCCTAAGCACTGAAAAGATTGTGGTTCCCCCTTGCCCATATGCAATTCTTTCTTTCTTATTACCATCACAGCTTAGCCTCTAAGTCGCAGTCAAACAAGTATAGTTGCAATTTTCAGAACAGCGGAGGACTGTTAGGAATTGACAGCACAATTAAAGGCTAATGATATTGGGGGGAGGGGTTTGCAGCACATTCACAGTCACCTAGAAAGGGTTGCTGAACGCTAGTAGGGCTGGTGGGGAGATTTAATCGAACGGTTCCTCGTAATGCACGCTGAAGCAAAGTATTTTGCCACTTGGATAGTAATTTCATTAATGGAGTCTGACAAAAGGAGGGAGGTGTAAAAATTATCAGGTCTGCCTGGAAATTTAGTTAATATAGGTGAAATCTATAAAAGAGCGAATGCTCTAAAAATATGAGGGGTACAGTAGTACACGCTGAACTGTTTCCCAAGTGACAAGAGCAGACATGTTGATTATAAGAGATGGACCAAAGTAAAGACTCTGCAATATTCAGGAATTTCTAATGTATAGTCAGCTGGAACTATGCTTCTGCTACAGTTTCCAACTGTAGAACATGGCCTGAGTTTTGTCCTTGTGGAGGGGCTACGTTTTAGATTTGTTGTTTAACTGTGTATTTAACTCTCAGAGGCCCCAAGTTTGATAGAGATGAAGGGGTGATTCAACATCAGTAACAAAAAGAGAACAGAAAAATGGGGGAAGAGTGTGCCGTGGGGTGTAAGGAAGTCTAACCAAGTTCTCATTTTTCGCATGGAGACTATTTAGAAATATCAAATAATTTAACAAATTTTTTGTGGGTGTGCATGCCCCTGCTTTGCTGGTGCCCTAAACATGAGCTTAGTCTGCCTACTGAGTAATTCTCCACTGGTAAGAAGCTGCTGAGGCTAGAACTGGGAGCTTTCAGTTCTATGTTCTATATGGTAAATATCAGAATTGCACCTTCATTGAATGGTAGAGTTGGAATGGACCCTGAAGTCATCTCTTCCAACCCCCTTCAGAAATGGTTCTGAATATTTAGTATTCTCAAACTATAAGCTGACCCTCCTGGACATGAATGGCTGTAAGAGGCTTCGTGTTTGGCCCAGAAACTTGCCAGAGCAACAAACTTCTGGTTCTCAGGTCAACCTTGACAGCTATATTAATATGAACATGCAGAACATGCAGAACTTTGTAAACAATATTCAGGTGTCTTGCCTCTATATTGTTTGCTTGATCTGCATGCACAGCAGGGCTTACTAATGTGGTTCTCTGGGTACCAGTGAGCCTGCCAGTACCTCCTATGGAACCTGCTAAAGGTCTCAGTTTATATCCCCTCAAAAATCCATTATGCACAAGTGATTGCTTGCTCTTTCTTCTCAGTTTTGTCTGCATTTGTTCGGTGTCTGATACATCAAACATCTCCCCTCTAACATGCCCACCTTTCATTAGATACCAGGATTGGACACCCACTCTCCCCCCAGTTCTAAACAGAGAAGAGGGGAAAGAACTGCACTCTCTGAGCAAATGCAGTGGTGGCTGATGTAGCTGCCTTTTCCCATTGATGATAGGGCTGAAGTTGTGGTCCTGTCTCTTTACCTGCTCTTTTAGATGTGGCAACCAGTATGTCACACACGTAAAGCAGCTTCTTTTGTATCACACCACCATGCCCTTTCCCGGCAGCCATTTTGTGACTGGTGCCAAGGCACTTTCTCAAAATTACCACTGGCCCCCAAAGCCTGGCAACCCCTTGATAAACTGAATCCAGTGAAGTTACATGAGGTTATGTTGAGTTCTCCCTTGCTAAAGGGGGCTAGTGGGAATGGGAGAGGGGGAGGCCTCTCAGTGAGACATTTTTGAAAGGGGTGAAAAACATTTGGGGAGGAAACACCAGAGAGTCCTCTGGGTACAACACAGAGCACAGTCTCTAGAGACTTCTGTGTAGACAAGCAAATCAAGCCACGATTACATGATATTTTCTGCCCGGAAGCAAAATATTTCACTGTAGCTAAATTCTCAGAGCTGGGTTCAAATACATGGATTTTTCACCCACCCACCCACACTCCTTATAGCGAAATACTGGTTTTAGTAGCCATTATAGTGATTGTAAAGATGCATTAGAATTGTAGCAATTATGAATTGAATGAAATATTAGTATAGTTTTAATTAAGAAACTAAAATCTCTTACCAATTTTCTTTGAGGATTTAAAACCTAAATGTCAAAGAAAAAAGAAACAAAACAGAAAATAACATCCTCACTAACATATTTAATACAGACAAGTGGACAATAAATGGTGTTTCTTCAATACTTTCAGGAAGGATTTTTAAAAATATAATCTAGGGGAAACAGCATGCCGTTTTCTTTCCAATTGCTATCATTTGCTAGTTCCATTGTGCTTCATGTGGATTTTGATATCAGTCTTGCAAGCAGAAGATTTCATAATTGCTATAAATGCAGGAATCTATACCCACTGCAGGATTCATATTTTACAGTGTTCTCAGGCGACAGTTTACTCAGGGGACTACTACATAGTTCAATGGATCTTTTCCAGATTAAGTGCTTTGAAGATGGAGGACAAACATTGATCCTAAACATCTGCAATCAGTTAAGTATCTTTAAAACCATATTTAATGCTGTTTGCAATGCAAGCTTTGTAAGTCTACATTAGTGCAAAATATAGTACGTTCCACATATATTTTTTTAAGATGGAGCTGCAAGTTTTAAGATCAAGCCATTCACTGATAATCAGATAGCAAGAAATTTTTAAAAATGACTGATTTCACACATTAGTTTACAATACAGTATACAACATTCAAAACTCAGGAAGAGCAGTAAGCAAGCAAAAAATAAATCACAAAATGCTGGGAATTAATATCCAGTTCTCATTAACTATAGCTGGTACACTATTAATCACAAAGCCTACAGCTTCAATATGAAAAATGAGACTCTTAGGGGGTGCTCTTTAGCTTAGGACCTTAGCAAAGACAGAGAAAAAGGAGGGTGCCTAAAGAACAAAGAATCATCAGCACTGTGGACCACCACACCTTAACATCCAGTTATGCCTAATTAAGGCATCCTATCAGATCTGGGGGAATTGAAAGCCACACTGAAAACAAAACAAAAAAGGGGTATTTGCTATGGATACAGATCCAGGTACATGAATACAAACCACTGTACTCCATTTTCTTAATGTACTATGAAAACAAGCCAATGATTGCAACGATTCAAGAGTCTGAACAAATACTGAGCTTAGTGATGAATGGATAGCTTTATAGAGCAGAGAAATGTGTATAAACAAAGAGAGGAAACACAGCTAGAGAGAAGAATAGATGCATGGAGGGTTGTTATTTGCAGGGCATAAAAAAAAGAATGGCTTGCAATACTGCATATTCTGTGGCAGCATATCTCCATGGGAGAAATGGCAGTTATACAGTAGATCTCTCATCAGGAAACATTTCTCACCATTTCTCTTTCTTCCCTCCTCTTTTGTCACTTTCTGCTGTGCCATTACTTTCTGTGGAGAGCTTCTGCCTGACTTGGGCTTTCCTGATTCGTTGCTGATGACAGAACCGTTCTCACTAGGCGACCTGCTGCAAGTAACCATAGCAACAAGGAAGATTGTAAGTTTCTCCTGCATATTTCTCATTTCAAGGTTATTGCATTAGCTTGGTTTGCATCGCTGACTTCTCAAGCCTGATTCTTATACAAAAAGAAAGATAAAAATGTTGCAATAAAGAAACACAATAAAATCAAGGAGGCATCCACAGTACATTTTCATAACAGCTCAGAATTTAGAAAGATTTCTATGCATTCACAATTGAATGCATCTCCTTTGTAAACTCACAGAGATAAAGGGAAATATTGCAAAGGACAAAAAGTCACTTCCCCCCCCCCCCAATACAGAGGCCGTTAAAGCATTCTGACTGCACAACTCTTTCTCCTTGCACTCTTTCAGAAAGATGGCTGCACTCTCATTCTGTTCGTCATGTATGGAGTCTGTATGCAGCTGTGTTTATAACTGCATAGTAAAAGAAATTGCTTTGCAATAAAAATTGTTTTATAGGCTCTGTATGAGGAGCAAAAGACCTTTTTTAGCCTCTGCAAGATTGTCTTGTATCACTGGACATTTAAAAAGAAGAGATATTCAATTGTGAATGCATATTCTCAATACAATTTTGCACACTTTCATACACAGAATCAAAGCGCTGTAGAGTTGGAAGGGATCCCAAGGGTCATCTAGTTCACCCCCTGCAATGCAGCTAAAGGCTTGTATGCATATACTGTATGGGTTAGTTTTATGCACACATATTTTTGAACAATAAAGCTAACAAGAGAATATAGAAACCAACCTCTTCTAATCTAACCCACAAGCATCCACTGCAAAAAAAAAAAGCCTTCCCCCCCTCCTTGTCCACAGAAGCAACACAGTAAACAATAAACACAAAAGAAAAGGAGGGTGGCATAAGTCACAGCTGGTGTGTCTCTCCCCTTCCTAGTCTTGTAGAAAATTAAGACTCCTCAAGTTTTGTAAGGCTGTTAGGGAGAGCTTCAAGTTACCATATCTATGTCTTTTAAGTGTGATGTGAGATGCAGTTCTAAGTGTTTTAGCAAAAGGCTTAGGTGATAAATTATAAGGGTGCTATTTTTAAAGGGATATTTGGTAGTACTATTACAAATGCATTTTGTAATGTTAGATAGCTTCCCTTAGTAGTATTGATATCAGAAGAAAGGAAGCAAATCAACAACGACTCCTTTATTGTAACGAGTTCTGGTAATCTACTGTCAAGTCAAGGAGCAATCACTGTCAGAGCATAAGACAAGGGCATTTTCAAATAAATATAAGACAAATTTATCTTTATAATTAAAGAATCTTTGGTCTGACAGAAAGTAAACAATTTCCACAGCTGTTAGGTAGCCTCAAGTCTGTGGTTAGAACTGATGCAGTAATTATCTGCAGCACCTCCAAGTCATCATGGGACTGATTCAGCCGCATACCAGAACTTTAGGTCTGCACATTTTAGGAGGATTAAAGTGCTCTGTTGCCCTGGCACAACTACTTCACTAATTAAAAAAACCCTGTCTGTTTCAGTTGGAAAGTGACAGGTAAATGCATTGAAAAGGTGTGGATTAATGGCTATCGGGAGGAAATGTAAACACCACACAAACAAATCAAGATGAATGCTCGCTGTAGTGTAACTGCCCCTCAAAAAATGCAGAATGAATGTGTAATAAAGAGTGGATATAATCTAACCTCTGTGTAAGCTTTGTGCAAGCAAATCAGGATAAATAAGCAGATTCTCCGGAGGGGCTCCATTTAGCTTAGCAAAACTCTCTCTTAAGATGCTTTTAAGTCTATATTTTCTGCAGTCTTCCCCCCATCCGCTTTAAGTCCTCACCCTTACTGAAATAAATCAGAAGTATGAGTAGTTGCACTTAGAAACTATCTGGGAATTAAGCGGTAAATAAATTAATAATACTTCTGCACATTCTCTGTATGTTACACTTGCACCTCCTTCCCTTGAGATGCTGAAACTGAGTTTGCATGATCCTCAGGAAAGAGGCCTATAATTTTGGTTACATTGCTCTTTTAAATTGCCATGATAAAATAAAAACAAATCAAATCTCTTACATCTCTATTGCGGAAACTATGTTATCTCCAAATATTCATCTTTCTGACAATGCAGAGAAGCCTGAGGTGACTGAAGACAAGTCTGGCATCTGAGGAAATGTCTCTGATGATAAAGGTAGATCTAGGAGAACTCACAAACTGTGGGAGGAATTCAATGTCACGCCTAAGCGATTGTTCCTTCAGGGCAAGTATTTTGGCTTAAAAGTAAGGTTATCCCCCCCCTCTTGCCCACAATGGTGCACTGCTCCAGGGGTTCTTCTGTCCCCTCCCCCCAGAGCCACTCTCAGGAGGCACCAGGGGAGGAGAGGAAGAACATCGCATTGTGCAAGCAGAAGTCCCTGTACAGGGCTTTCACTGACAGGACTCACTAGTTGAATCCCAACCTGTGAAGCTGCTCCATTAGAGGATAGAGCAATTCCATGTCCCTGGGCTAATGAACCACATCCATCTTATTTGACTTAAGTTTCAGTTTATCATTTGAACTAAGCAAACAAACAATTGCGAACAAACAAATTGAGCAAGGCAGGTAAGTGATTATATAAAATGGAAGGCCACCTAACAAAATATAGAAAGTCACTTTTTGTTCACCAATATCCCTCGAACAAGAAGAACTTGCAAAAATATATTACAATAGTAATATTTTCTGTAGGAAGCCTAGCTAATCAATATAGCAGTCCTTCACTCTGGCTTCAATATCTCTACACACACACACACACATGCACACGAGAAAGACCATTATATAGGCACTGTAATGGTTGTAAATTCCACAGTAGTTTCGAATTAAGACTGACCAGGGTGTTCCTTCTGCTGTTAATACTTACCTCTTTCTTGTGTCATTGGACTTTGCAATTTTAGCAGTGCTTCCATCCTGAATAATTTCCCTCTCCTGAGAGGCAGGAGCATCTCTCACTGGAAGCGGCAGTACTACAGTCTCTTGGGTTACAGGCAAAACCTCATCTTCAGCTCCCTGTTGACCCAAATGTTGCTTGGCATAGTCAAATCCTTGGACTGGCTGCAGATACAGAAAACAAAGGAGTTCTGAATCAGATATACATTTATTACATTTTTAATTGTACAATTCAAAATTTAGCCAGAGATGCACATTATATGAATCATAGAATCATAGAATCATAGAGTTGGAAGAGACCACAAGGGCCATCGAGTCCAACCCCCTGCCAAGCTCTTATGTACCTAAGAGTGAAGGGAAAACTACTCATATTTATTAATGCTTTTGTGGAAACAGAATTAATGGGAAAGTAGCTGCATTCGTTTTTAAGTATTTTACTGTCTACATGCCTTCTTTAGAACTCCATTTTGTGACTCTGAAAGCATCATCCAAGTTTTGGCACTTATTGCAAACCCATGTGTCTCATCCCAATACTATTCTTCTTGGTGGCATTTCCTTCTTTCTTCTTTGGCTGTTGTGACCCATGTAGTTTTCTTTACAGGCATCCATGACATGGACAATCATGGATGATAAGGTGGCTGCAACAGCCAACGGAATTAAATAGCTGTGTAGGCAAATTAAGCTGTAAGGTCAATGGAGGAAGAACATTGCACCAAGAATTTGCAGCAGCTTAGAGTAAAAAAGGGGGCTTCAAACTACAGAGAAACAATGTTTAGAATGGCCCTATTTTTTAGCAGACAAATGATTTATTGGAATCAAATCCATAAGAGAGAGAGAGAGAGAATGAATCAGAATATGGGAAAGAAGAAAGAAACAGAAAATGTACCAGCTTATTGTCTGCTTCACAAGTCATATCAGGTCAACAGATTTTTTATAATTAAAAAAAAAAAGTCCAATGTTTCTTAGACAGACACAGCAATCCCCCAAAGATATAAGATGAAAATGCAGCGGGAGATACTCTGACCTTGATGAAATCAGTGTCTTCTTCAAACACTGTTGCTTATATCACCCAGAACAAAATGGTTTTGAAATGTTAAGCTGTACCCTTGTGTTACTCCAAAATATAAAGGAACAAATGTGACATTAAATGGCATGCCAAAACAATAAAGTCATGTTTCAGGCCTTTTGTATTAGCAACTTGCTGGAACATATCCATTTTTTAACTTTACAGATGGGCTGAAATTGTCTACTATGCAGAGCACCACCTGCTTTGTGTAAACAATAGCTCCACTTTTGTAACTTGTGATGATCAATTACATTCAACTGATGCATACAACATTTCACATGTATACCATCTCTAAACTTACCGTACGTATGTTGTATTTTATACACACATACATACATACATACTTACTTACTTGAATTCTGACTGAGTGGGGTCACTTCAATGTACTTTGAAATGAATGAATCAGAGCAGCCATAAATACCGAAAGAAGGGAGTATAGATACTTAGCCTGAGGCCTTATGGCTGCCATGGGTCTGCCCTTCTGCCTTTCTGCTAGGGATAGAAGGCAGCATAGATTGCTCATAGTAGAGACATAAAATGGTTTAATTTCAGATTGGTCCAGAATATGGAGGGTTTCAGTCCCATCTGAAATGGCTTCAGGAGGCAGACCTATGACATTAGATATTCAAATCTTATTTCCAATTTTGGACTGTCCTCCATCACCAATGTGAAACCCTATTACAATGTTTCACATAAACTGAGCTAGAAGAACATTCCAGTGACACTTCTGTTGTCAGAGCCATTTGAAGGAAAAGCTCCAGTTCCATCTTAGGGGAAATTGTTAAAACACGTAGAGGGCAATGAGGACAACACTTGATGAATCCGTTGTGACATTTTGACTGAAACAATCAATAAGCAGAGCTATTTTAGAGTCAAACCTGTCAAGTGTTTTTTCATTCGTATCACAAATCACAGGTTTCCAATGAACCTGAATATTCTATAAAAACAAAAAACAAAAGACCCTGGTTGCAGCATGGGCATTCAGGAGGCACATTCAATGGCATGCCAAAATTCTCCCGGGGGGGGGGGGGAGATAGGTTTTTCTTTTTCAAAATGAAGTAAGACACTGAAAAATAACTACAGGGGAAAGTTTCTCACCTTCTTTCAATTTTTAATGCACAGAACATTTTTTATACAAATTAAAGGTTATTAAATTCAACTGTCAGAAAGCAATCAATATGTTGCCAACTGTGCAACGAAACCCTTTATCCTTATTTTTTAGCCTCTCTAATTTCTGCAGTGAAACATGTCTCTCCAGTATTGGCCTCTACAGCCACAGCAGGCGCTGTAACCCTCCAATGATTTGGCTTCACCCACAGAGGCGTACTCCTCAAGACTGACAGGTGTCAGCAATAATGTTAAAAGTAGACTGCCCCCTCCCACAGTGACATAATTGTGTTGAGAATGTCTTCAATTCTAGCTCACAGACTCCTGTTTGCAGAGTGTAGGGATTCTCAACACTAGACATCACGTTGCATATTGAGATTTGCCAGGAGAGAAGGAGATCCTCACAGGTAGCTGCTTTCAGTGCCACTATGCATCCTCCATATCATATACTTTCACACTATATTCTGGACTGTGGGGATTATTATTTTTTAAAATAATAATAGTATAATAATCTGACATAAAAGTAAGGGGGGCAAGCTTCTGACACTAAGAAACTCCTGAATAATAAAGGACTTCACATTAGAGACCTAATTAGGCTGGAGCTTCAATCTACTTCTGTGGTTTACTTGGCAAAACTGTTTGTTCCATTCTGGCAACAGCTACGCAGGAATACAGTAATAGGGAGGAAATGTGTGAACTCCAGAAATAAACCACAAAAATCATTTCAGCATTGTAATGTGCCCACCAGTTCGAAATTTCGTATCACAATAGAGAACTGAAGCTGACTGAATACTGTCAGATGAACAGTTCTGTGAACATAAAAGTATGTAAATGCCCTTGCAATGGAACTCTACAGAAATGTACTCATTTAATTACATTAACAGCAACATTTAAGCCAACAGGCACACATTATCTGTCATAAGAGCACAGGGTACAGGGTACATACACCTGACTTTCCTTGCCCTTCAGATATAAAATCACTGTCTCTAAAATCATGCCATGAATTAAAATGAACAGAGATTTAACAGAGATAGTCTCCACATCAAAACATAAAATAATGTAGCTGAAATCCAACACATTCAATAGTCAACCCTTGCAATGTATTTCAGTTTCTATCAGGCAAAAAACCCTCATAAGTTTAACAAGAACAGATGCCCTTATTTTGGAGAGCATGCTTATGTGCATTCATTCACTTCTTGTGCCAAAAACCTCACTTCCCCCACTTTTCTTTTTGGTTGAACTCAGTTGACACAAATGTAGTGTAGTACAGACCATCCTTATTGTTAAAGCAATCAAGGATGACAAAAGGATTTAAGAACTCTCAAGATCCTAGACTTGATCTTTTCCGAGTACATTCAATTTGCCCAGCTTCCTTCAAAGAGCTGTCCTTAACCGGACGGCCTGGGTGGCACGCCAAAACTCTTCCCTCACCTGCTGCATATTGTAACATTTAATGCCAAAGGATTCATTACCCCTCTATCCTTTCAATAATTCGCTTAGTTCCATTCACAAAGGGAGAGTTCTAAAACGTGGTCCAGCAGGCAGCCCTTCTGTGCAAAGAGCTGCAGTGCATAGGAGTCTCTTAGCAGCAGCAGGACTGCAGCACTGATTATGCAGTTCCACTCTCCTTGTTCCCCCTTGATATGTGAAATCAAAGCAAGCAGAGCAGAGAAAATAAAATAGAAACACTCCACAAGAATAAAAGCAGCAAGCCAAGAAGGTTCCTTTTCAGAAGGCTTGAAACGTTATATTTTGCAGAGCAAAGGCTCACAAATTACCCTCAGCAGCAGCCGTCCTAATCAATAGATTTTAAATATACACAGATTATAACGTCATTTCATAAGCATAATTTTAATAAACAAACCACTTCAGCCATATTCACAGAACAGATTTTTCATCCAGAAGGTTTGCAGTGCTCAAGTAGTTTCAGGCATTTTTGCAACTAGAGAAACAACACACAGTCTATTTAAATACACTCAGCACATATTACTGGCAACTATTTGCATTGCCAAGATTTTACGCTTAATAATTTGCTAGCAATTACGATTACTGTTATGCCTGACATACCAAAACTCCAGGCAGGCTAAAATGAAAACAAAATGTTCTTCTAATTTCATTAATCAAACATTTAACACTAGAGCACATAAATCAAAAACAGGAAGGACCTTTATCCTCTTATCCCTGTGCACAAATGTTCATTTAATTATACTATCCAAATTTTATATTCATGGCAAGAGCCTTAACTAACCCACAGAATTCCGAACTGTACAGATGCTGGCCAGAGTAATGAAGTAAAGAGCAAACTAGATGTAAGCCAGGATATGTACCCAGAGGATCATCTGCTGTTTTTCAAGAGTAAACTTTAGCCGCAGGGAAGAGGCGATTGTTTGGAGGGGGACCATGGTGCAGAGAGAGGAGAAAAGAAGGTTCCCAAAGCTGAGTCTGAAGACTCCAGATAACATTCAAGGTCATACGAGCACTTCTTGTTGCTGGCAAGACATCTTCAACTTCACCAAGTAAACTCAAACACATTCCAATACTGAATGTGGAATGCTCTCCTTAGAGAGGCTCACTTGGTGCCAACACTGTAGTTTTTCTGTTGCATTGCCAGGCCTTTTAGGAAAGTGCTTCAGCATTCCGTAGATTTATGTGTGTGTGTAGGGTTTATACCTTTTGCACTGCTGTTTCATCTGTCATTGTATTTTGATTCCAGCTTTACATTGTACCGTTCATATTTCATAAGTATGCATTATTTTCTATTTTTATAGGTACTGAGAACTACCCAGAGAATTTCTGTCATTGGACAATTTGGAAATTCAATAAATAGATACATTCAAATAAATAAGTAAACAAACAAACCATAGGCAGATGTTTCATGAAAGCTTATCTGTCATCAAGGATCTTCTCAATGACAAGCCCCCAAGAACCATCCAGGAAACAATAAGCTTTCCTAGAACACAACAACTGCAATCTATTTTCAGACTCAGGTGAGGTAGCACCACTTGAGGCAGAAACTTGCTGCTTCCTATGAACTTTCAACCTCCAGTTTCAGTTCAGCCAAATGGAGGTAAAATATCTTGAGGATTTTCCCTGTTGTTTGCTTCACTATCCTACTTGTGAATCTGTTATACAAAAAAGCATGTAGCTCAGATTTTTTACTCCAATCATATTTCTGGCCTCTTCAAAAGAAAAATAAATAAATTGTGACACCTGGGTGGGCTATTCATTTTTGCTATTTCTGCATTTAAACTATATAAAAGTGATATGATATTATTATCAAAATCAGAAAAGAGACAATCTATTAATGTATACAGTCCACCCGCAATTTAGCCTCCTTTAGCTTGTGTGAATTCAGCTTTATGCACTTGGCTGAAAAAAAATAAAAAGGGGAGCAGGCATCCAGTGGGGGATATCAGCAATTCCACCTGCCATTGCATTCACCTTGAGCATGCATTCAAAAGTGCAGGGAGAGTGTGTTTTGACTATGCACCAATTTGGCTTTATGCACTATCCTTGAAACGTAACCATCGCATAAGATAAGAGTCGACTGTACTGTTTATTTTTATTTTTTTATTTCATAAAATTTTAATAAGGTTTCTAAATTTTTCTTAAATGATGTCTTGCTTTTCCTTTTAGATATGACTAGTACCTAGTATCTAGAATAAAAACTTCTACAAAACATTGAAGTAGTGATTGATATTGATCAGGATATTTTATTCCCCACTTTCACCTGGTAGAGCTAGATCGTTTCTTTCTTTCTTTGGCATGCAGGCACAACTGGTGAATATCTATTATCTCATTTCAACCATGCTGTTCTACTATGGTCATGAGGCACTAGTAAGTTAATAGAGTGTTTCAAACACCTGATAATGACCTTTTTAGACTCCCTGGCAAAAAGAAATGAATAGCAGCAGTTATCAGGAAGCATATTGCTATGAATCACGTATTCTATTCTGTACTTCCTTCTAACCCTCCTCCCAAGAATGCCTGCTCAACCTGTATGGTTGAAAAAAGAGGGTTTTTTTAAAGGTTATTCTGAAGACACATTAAGCAGCTAGTACTTCCTTCGTTTCACAGGGACTTACACTATAAAGATTGCCTTGCACTTGGGTGGAAGCCTATAAATGGGAACGGCTTCATTCTGTCTCTGAGCACAGAGTATTTACTGTCTTACTGGTTTAGTAAAATCTGTCCAAAGAGAGCACAATCTTGTTCTTCAAGTACAGAATGATGGAGAATGTAACCCTGAAGAAGAAATTCCCATTCCTGAGCCTGGGATGAAAATTACTTACTTTGGCTCTCTGTGGTAGGTTCATCATGGTGTCTCCCTTGAAGTCATTTTTGTTCTTCCTGCACAGAACTGCCGTGATAATGATGATGATGACTGTAACCACAGCAATGGGAGCCAACACTGCAGCAATGATCCATAGGTTGTTGGGTGGGTTTTTTACCACAGCTGTATATAATAAAGAAGGAGAGAAAGTAAACTTATAAAGCAATCTTATAATGAGTCAGACCAGCAAGTCCAGTACTGTTTGCTCTTGGCAGGAGCTCTCAGAAAGTCTCACGTAGGCAGATATTTTCCCCAACTGTTCAAGCATGTGAATTGTGCTCTACCACAACCTATGGAGGACAACCATTACTATCAGCTATGGTGAAAAACGGTGCCGAGAGTGACTTGGCTTATTATGGGAGAAATATCAGGGCAATGTCACTTAGGGGGAAAGCTAGAGTTCAGTGGTAAATCACATATTCTGCAGGCAAAAGTTTCATTTGACAAGCCCCTGCTAATCACTTTTGATAATACTGAATTCAATGGACAAATTGTACAGCTTGGTATAAGTAGCTTCCAATGTCCCACTTCACCCAAGATAATAAATGGGTTATTTAAGCTGTAGCTCTAATTCTTATCAGTTATGGCAGAGGTTACCTTTCCCACTCCACCATGCACCATACAAGCACTTAAAAACTACTAATTGAGTGCCTTGCTTTTTTCCATAACACTCAAGCCATAATATTTATAAATGAATGATTAGTAAAATAACACTTAAGTAACTAGAAGTTGGAAAGATGTGCAGGTCTATTTCCATCTGGAGCAATACTTAAAATCAATAATGTAATATTAATATTTCCAGAATTGGCCAAAAGATGTCTTAATCACTGTAAATAATTAAGAATTTATATAATATCCAATATTTGAACAGTTTGATGGAAATTGTATTTTTTAATTTTCAATTTATTTGTGAATAATCTGTGTAATTTCAGCCATGACAAAGCTGAATATGAACAATTAATATTTAAACTTCAATCGACAAGGTATCTGCTCTACAGAAGAAATGATAAGTGATCTTTTTAACATTCTTTTGGACATTGCCAGAGACTGCAGCATTAGGCGAATAACCAATTTAATAAATGAAAAATTATAACCATAAGGGGAGGATGGATTTCAGTATTTGGTTGCCATTTGGAGTCACACATGCATATTTGTCCTTTATGATCAACTATGACAGGTTCTTTTCTCCATATTGTCAATAATAATTATAATAAACCTACTAGTTACTTGGGGCTAATGGTCCACTGTGACTACACTCTACAATTATATGATTAGTTTGTCTCATTATTTCTTTATTAAAGAAAAATCGGTACGATATGTTGTAAGAAAGTATTAGAAAGTATATTAAGAGTAAGGTAATAGTTATAAGTACATTCAAAATCATAAATGACAACTATATGGGGAAATGATGGGAAGTCTACATTTAATTTAATTTACTTTGTTATATCTTACTTTATTTTATGTATTATTATTGGATCTTAGCTTAGTAGAAATCTAAGCGGAATTAGAAGTATAAATTAATATCTTATGGTAAAATAATTTAAGAATATTCTTTTCTTTGTAAGTATGTATGTGAATGTGTGAAGTTAAATCTGTAATGATGTTAATGAATTTCCATAAAGAATTTTTATGCAAAAAAAAATAGTTTGTGATCAGTCAATATATTGATCTACACTTATATCAGAATGTATACTTGTGGACACTTAAGAGTTGTCATTCACTGATTTGAGAAAACTGTTAATTGCAGGAAAAAGCTAAGCTCTAACATAAATAATATAGGCCTGGTTTGCACATCACACTAAGCAAAACCATGGCTTAGCACAAATGAATGAGCTCCAAAACAGGAGATTGTGGCTGCTTTGCTCCTCACAGGTTGATTTGCTGCTATGCTATATTGTCCAAACTCAGGTCATTGTTTAGCTAACTCCAGGCTAACTGCAAGCTGCCAACAAGATTTATCCTATCATTTGTGGATCTTGGTTATTCTGCGAATGCTAAACCATGAGCTCAAGTTTGGCCAACACACAAAGTCAGACCATGACTTAGTCTCAACGCAGAAACAGAATAACTGTCAAGGCGCAAAGTGGCCATAACTTTGTCCTAAGCCATGGTTTGCCATAATGAGATGTGTGAACCAGGAAAATCATTTTAAATACAGTAGCTAAAATGAAAAGATTGATACAGACTGCTTACAGCACAGGAAGCAACCAGCCCATGCCACTGCTGTTTGATGTCCATTAATTCTAATGGGATGTGTATGAAGCAGCAACAAATGCCCCACTTAAATATTTATGCAAGTATTTAGCATGCTCTGCTTCCTCCAATTGATGCTGGTTATTGGGGGTGGGAATCAGAGAAGAGTTAGAAAACTGCCGGACTGCGTCCAGATCAAGACTTCCAACCCAGTTCATATTTTACATTCACTATGTAAAGTAAAAAAATGACCATGAAGCAGTATCTGGTCAGGGTTGGGATGGGATATTACCTCAAATGCCTTTGTAGACTTTCAGAAAACATGGTTTCCTACCAGCCTATAGAGAAACAATTCTAAAGCAGCACATATCTCTTTTAAGTTCTACATTCTGGCAGCCATGAAAAGCAAAGAAGTGATATTATTTTGAAATCATGCCTTCGGCTCTAGTTCTCTCCTTAACACCGAAGAGTCAGTTAGAGTAGATGATGACTTTTAGCTATTATATATATATATATATCCCCAGAGAGCTGTGTTATCATTTAAGCTACATATTAATAAAGCACATAAGAAAGTATTCAGAGAAAAACATAGCTAATCAGCATTTACAAGAGTTACTGACCAAAGTAGATAAGCCACCATATGGGGATGCTCCATGTTGATTTTATTATAACAGGCAATCAGAATAATTATAATAAACTATCTGAAAGC
Source organism: Podarcis cretensis (assembly GCF_951804945.1). Lineage (NCBI taxonomy): Eukaryota > Metazoa > Chordata > Lepidosauria > Squamata > Lacertidae > Podarcis > Podarcis cretensis. The sequence goes on along the minus strand of NC_137170.1, from coordinate 67,444,323 downwards.
AAAGCAAAGAATCCTTACGATCAGCTTGTACTTGAACGACATATCCCAGTGTCAAGGCCATCCTCTGTGAATCAACAGTGCTCAAAATTTTGGCAGCTGTAGTGCCCAACAAAGGTTTCCCGTTGTATATAGTATAATAGGTCAATTCAGCAGGGTCCTTAGGACCTGGAATTCGCTGCATTTTTACCATCTTATCAAACAAGAGAGAAAGACAAAGGGAGGGGGAATCTTATTTATAGTATAAACTCACATCTATGACGAAACGGATAATATTAGCATAGAAATAGACTGATAAATTAGATATACGTTTTCAATTGAAACAGCAGTATGCATAAATGTTCAAAGGGGGAATGTTTTGAGCAGAAGCATAAAAACCATGTCGATGGGAACCTGTTTATATCCCACAGGTTTGCTTGGTAGCCCAACACTTCTTCCATGTTTCCACCCTCTGGGTGCCTTGTTTCTCCCTCTGGCAAACTCTGCTCAATGACGCATTGGGTTCAGGAATACTGTCCCACTGATAATTAACCCAGTAGCAGGAGTGGCAGACCCATACCATCCACATAAGAGGCAGTGCTGTCACTGCTGGGATGTCAGTTCCACAGCTTTGTCCCCTTCTGCCCAGTGGTGTCTGAAACAGTCACTAAATTGCACTTTGTGGCCTTGAATACACATACCAAATAGAGAGGCACTCAGCCTAGTTCTCTAGCTCCTTTACACAATCATTGCCAGCACAGAAAATGGAAAGGGGGGAAACCCAAGCCATTGGTTACAATCTGGTAGAGACAATGGGTTGCATCCTACTAAGTAATACTCAGAGAAGGCCCTTGAAACCAGTGGATTAGGATATGGGTAGCTCAGGTGGGAGAGCATCTGCCTTTCCTGAGAAAGTCCCAAATTTAACCCCCAGCATCTCCAGGGCATTTTGGGAGGCACCCCTACCTGAAAACCTGGCCTGGCCACTGCGAATCAGTGTAGACAGTATTGAGCTAGATGGACCAATGGTCTGTGCCAGTGTAAGACCCTATGATCCTACTAGACTTAAATAATTTAAGCCCACTGGTTTAATGGGTCTACCCTGAGCATGACTTAAACAGCTTCAACCAAATTTAAAGGCCATTTCAGTATTCCATATTGTCACATTACAAATCTTCAGTGGATCTGGTACAGATAAAAGTGTTACCTAATTCAATATCATTCTTGATTAGAAGAGGGGGAAGCTAATAATTATTTGCGAAATTATTTTGTAATTTATACAGAAGTTAAACAACATTTGCTTGTTCCAATTTACACGTTTAACAGCATCCCTCCAAGTAGCTTCTAAATTATACACAAACACGTCACATACAGATTGTAACAGCAAGTTAAAAACACCAGCAAAGTGGGGGGTTTGGGGGGGGGATGGTCTTAGCACCCACCTGCACAGTATAGCTGCCGACTGTAGTGGCTCTTTTAAATCGTCTTCCTTGTTGATGGGACATCATGAAGAGTGGTGCTAAACGCTGCTCCATTAGTCTTGCAAAACTCTGGTTATTCACCCCCAGCATTGTAATGTCAACTCCCTGTATAACTGTGAAAGTCATGGGGGGGAAATTCTGTAGCAACTGATTAAAGATATAACAACATCTGAGCTGCAGGGACATGTACAGCTATGGAGCTGAGAAAAACAAATTGGGTCACCTAATCCAACCTCCTTTTCAAAGACTGGTTATCCTAAACCTGCAGATTGCCTGTGAAACAGGTTTTTTTCCTGAAAACTGTCAAGCAGGCAAGTTTCATAAGTTCGCCCCATAGGGCAGCTTATTTCATTATTGAGCTGCTCTTACAGATAGAAGTTTTTTTCTCCAAATACTTAACCTAACTTTTCATTCCACAGCACAAACCCCTTTGCTTCTGATCAGCTGGTCTCCTCCTGCTTTCTAAACTCCTGTGAATTGTGTGGATTATTAACATATCCCTGCCTTAAACATTTTCTCATTAAGCACTGTTCTTCACCAATGATGAAATTAGTTTCCAGAAAATATATGCACATCCACTTATGTGCACGCATGTGCACACGAACACTGAGAGGTGTATTGAAGCCAAAGTGAACTATTGCATTACTGTATTCAAAACAGCAAACCTCCAAAAAATGGGACATGTTTGGAAATGAGAGCCCTCACAGACTGCTGCACCTCCTAGATCAGCCTTTGCCAACCTGGCACTCCCCAAGATATTTTAGACTGCAACTCCAGTCCCCATCTAGAGGTGGCCAGGTTGGCAATCAATATGAGACAGGAAAAAGAGCAAAAGAACTGGGGCAGAGGAAACGGTCTTTACAGGACAGCTGAGAGGCAAAAATCCACAGAGGGCCACAGAACTGGAAGTGGACTCCTGAAGAGAAGGCAGTTGTGGTACTAGGATTTCAAGCATGTTTGGTCATAAGAGTCATAAGAGCATAGGAAACACTTGGCCCTCATAGAAGTGGCCTGAATTCATGTTGGTGCATGGAAAAGAGAAAGTTAATCAGGCTCCATTACAAAGTACAGTGCCTATTTTAACTTGTGGAACCAAGAACTATGGACGTAGTTCTAGCTTAAAGGAATATTTTCCAAGTAGCGCAGGTGCTGCAGAGCCAATTTTGATTCCTTTACTGAATAAACCTCAGCATAACTATATAAATAGTGCCAAACAGATGCAAAATAAAGCCCTGTTGCTGCACAATACCTACACAATCTCCGAGTTGTTGTTGTTGTTGTTGGCGGCAGGGTTGCAGTTTTTAGTTCCCCTTGGAGGAGAGATGCCACAATATTTGCTTTAATTACAAATAAAGCAGCATAACATGAGACCACCAGCAGGCATTCCTACAAGCTGGCAGCAGACCTGCTCATCAGTATGTCTTGCGTGTTAACCAGAAGGTTGGTGGTTTGAGCCCACCTAGGGACAGCTGTGGGCAGAATTCCTGCATTGCAAGGGGTTGGACAAGGTAACCCTGGGGGTCTCTTCTAACTCTACAATTCTATGAGCGCTTCAAACAACACATAGCAACTATAGAAGCTGTGAGTCACTGAAAATCCCAAATTCATTAGCAGGTAAAAAAAAAAATCCTTTTCATAATAATAATTATAATAATAGAATTCAAAGTGGAACATAATTCAGAATAAATCATGGAAAAGACAGCGGATGATTTTTTTCCTTTAAAAAAATGCAAGCATTTACCTGTAATAACCCAGTAGTCTCTAGTTGCTTCTGAAGTGTCAAGATTTGGATATTCCAAAGCTTTGAAACAAAAGAAGAAAAGAATTATATACAAAATTTATGTCACATTTCCAAAACTGATTTTTATAACTATAAACAGAAAAGAACATCAATAAACAAAGACTGATTATGTTCCCAGTTCCTACTCACTATGATTAACTGCAACTAGGTTTTGTGTTCCTGAAATTACAGGGCAGGACTTGCAGTGTCACGAGTGTAAGAGCAGTGTGAAGGCAGGCTTCAGCCCTGGGAGCGCTGGTTTTACAAAGCAAGCCCGGGAACTTCTGAATACATATCCATCCCTCTGTTGTTCTGGCTGCACTATGGATCTTTGATCACCAAGGGTTAGACTGATTTACAGTTACTCACACAAGAAGCTTCGGAAGAATGTTTCATGTAACTGCTAACCAGTGAGGGGGTAAGCAAATCAAAGCAGGATCATGAATGATTATTTTCTTCAAATGGTGTTTTAGCATTCATTTCACAATACACTTTTGTCAGCTTTTTATCTAGGAAGACACCGGATCTTTAAACGGTAAGCCGTGGAAATATAGAATATAGCTATCAGACAGAATAAATAGCAGTCAGGAGGGTTCAGTTCAGCCTAGAGGCTGAATTACAAGATGCATCCATCCTCAAACTGCTTTTATAGAAGAAAACTTTGCAAGCTCGTCCTGACAGCCTATTGCATATTTCCACTGCAAACATGAGGCAAAGAGAATAAAATGTATATATGACCATCAAGAGTGGTCCTTTTTAAAACTGTTTGCCTTTATGTTTGTGCTCCCTTCTTCATTACCCCAAGTCATATTTCTGCTTTATTGTGAATTCTTTGGAGAATGGCATTATGGGCTCCCTTACCCAGTTAGTTGTCTTGTTTATGTAGTGAAACAGCAATGGCCTTCTCACCTCACAATTCCATCTAGCATCGCCTTATTTTGAGGGGTCATAATCAGAAACTGGACCTCTGGTGTACACTGGATGGCTGTCCACCTGGCATTTTAAGTCACTTATTTTCTTGGCCACATGGCTTTCATATTTTTACCGTCTGTGTACTGCACAGGATTTTATTTTGTTGCAAGAAGCACGGTGCAGCATTTTTTTCAGATCCCTACCCTAGGTTTTTAATTTATCTGTTCACTACTTTAAAGAAAATCTTGGCCACAGACACAGTCCACCAAAAAAGTCAGTCATTTAATGAAGAGCTAATATCACAAAATACTCTATATTGGTGGTTCATAACAGTATGAGTAACCAGCTGTTTTCCTTCTGAGGTGCACTTCAACCATGGTTTTTTACTTTTTTTCTGATCTGAGCTTCTTTTAAGAAAGGAAGCATCATAGTCTAGATCGGGGTCGGCAAAGTTTTCGTGGCTTGGGCTGGTACAGTCCCACAGATGCCGCGGTGGGCTGCGGTGTGTATGCTCACATGCACGCACGCGCTATTTCCAGCGCTCCTTCCGGCGCGGAGGAGGCGTGCACAGCTTCCCATTGGCTGCAGGAGCTTCCTGCAGCCAATGGGAAGCCGGCCAGCATCGTGGAAGGAGGTCCCCACTCGGCTCTGCGCCGGTTTAGCACAGCGCACAGGAGCCAACCGAGTAGTTGGCAAGGGTCCCTGAGCAGGTGGCGGGGCTCCATGGGCCGGTTAAACAACCCCCATGGGCCGCTTGTGGCCCATGGGCCTTAGGTTGCCGACCCCTGGTCTAGATGGATATAGGAACCACTTGTTACACAGGAGAAATATTTGGAGCAGAAAAGGCTGTGGTGCTTAACTTCCAATGGGAATGTTTTTTAAAGTGTCGACTAGCAAAGACCAAAAGAATGCAAATAATTTGATCACCTTGCAGGCTTACCTTCAGCAATGGTCAGAGGTGGGTAGGTGAGATAGAATCCCACCAATTCTGCTGAAAGATGATTGAGAAGGTTGCTTGACACGGTGCCGTTTAAGACTGTGCTTTCATTTTTCACCACATAAAAGAGAGTTACAGCTTGAGAAACATTTGATGTGCTCAGTATCTGAAACAAGACCAAAGTGGAGAAACAGCCGGTAGCTTCATTTTGACATAACTTGTTTTCTGCATATTATTACATTAGTGCACATGGCAAAGAAAAATGTTAATCATGCTGTCATTGTTAAACACACATGCTTGTGGGTGTTTTAACTCTTTGGCTAGACTATCCAACTTTGTTACAGAAGCAGTCAAGAGGAAAAGAGTATTTCCACTCCAGGACAAAGGAGGGCTAACTCTGATAGCTTTCATTTCAGAAGGTGCTGTTTCACCATTCAGAACCAGCATAATCCTACAAATCTGTATTCCATATGTACAACCAGTCCACATGTCTGATAAGGATAGGCATAGGACAAGTATGGGCTGTGTACCATGCTCATTACAGGGTTGTATTGGGGGGAAAGGTACCTGCCTCAACTATAGCTTTGACCTAAAACATCAAACTAGAAGCACTTGCCTATATTCCATGGACAAGAATTAAAGGCACATCTGCATTGCTTCTTGCTTACAGCATGTTTGTTGCATGCTTCTTCCTGTCTTAGAAGCATATTCTATATCTTAATAACAAAGTGCTGATGTGTTTGCAGGTATGCACAGGTTTGGCTGGATTTCCAGAATACAAAGTTCTGCTCACTTTCAACGTTCTGAACATTCATCGCATTGGGATCCCATCTTTTATTAAAGGGTTGCGCAACTGTGCAAAGTGTAGGTAGAGAAAGCCTGAAAAAATTAACCCTTTAAACTGAGTCAAGTTGAGAACAGAGTGGAAGAGGGACAGAGCAGGCGAGGTAAGAAGGACACAACATGTTCCATGCATGGGTGAGTCACAATATTCCATGTAGGGGACTTTCATCAACACAAATTTGTGGTGCAGTAAGTTGAGGTGGAGAAAACGTGCCTGTCTTCAGACTAGTGCCATTTTCAACAAGGCAATGCCATGCCCACACAGATCCCCGGACGCTTACAGAGCAGGTTACTCAGGTCAAATGCACGTGCATTCAGTTTGCACTGACCTGCAGCAAATATCTAGGCAGACAAAGCCTCCATCTTTTTTGATGTTCATAGGAAAAGCAAAAGAGCAAGGATTACTCTTCTTCACCTTTGTTATTTGAAAAAAGGGCCAAAATATACTAGGCACTGTACATAAATGAAAGTACACAGGTCCCTGGCCACAGACACAGAGGGTCGTATTCAACGCAGCACTAAAGGGAACATTCCATCCGCACAACCTCTCCTCCCAGCAGTCCCTAAATCTGTCCTGGGGGTTCCCCCAATTCTCCAGAGCAGATCTGGGGGTAGTGCAGGGCACATGGAAAGGGGGGCGGATCCTGTTATACTGGTGCTAATCCTTGCACTAGAGCAAAAATTTCATTGAATGCAATATTTAATCAAGTAACTAAAATAGATTTGGTGAACTTAAAAGGCAGGTCTGTTTCCACTATGATACCAATAAGCCATTTACTCCATTCCAGTCCATGACAAAATGGTACAAGTACCCACTAATAAACTTTGAAGCTATTTTTTTCTGCTAGCATAGTTGAAAACAATTTCTCCCTGACCTATTGCTGCATCTCTTCTTGCTCATTCTAATGTATAGTCCAGTTCTGTTCTGTTTATGACCTACCAATAAAACATACCAGCCACATAGCCCAGCCTACCAAGGTCTTCCTGATTTTGATTATTGTAGGGCACAAGCTGTGCATGTCTGGTATGCAGTGAGGTTAGGACTCTTAAAAAAATCATTTGGCCACTTATCTGCAATGCCAGTGCTTTCTAAAGAGCTAAGAAACGTAGGGCAATCTCATGTAATTATGAAATGGCATATCAAACTGAAAAGCTGGTGGGGACATGTTGACATGGAACAGACATTTTTGATAAATGAACAGCAGTTTACAATGCTGCTTTATCCTGATATAATTTCCATTTAGAATGATAGAGGTAGAAGCCTGTTGGCATGTATACATCCCTTGTTGCATTAAAAAAACGGCATATATATATATGTACTATAGTTGATTGGGGCCAATATGACTACTTATAATTGTGCCTTTCAACTTCTGGAAAAATAAATATCTTTATTAACATGAGTAAACAAGGCACATTCCATTTCACATTATGTTTACAAAATTAACTTAATCTGAAAGGTTTACAATTTGGTGTCTGGTTCTGTTAAAAAAAAAAGCACAGATGATAAATGCTAGGCTTGTTTATACAGCAGTTGCAGCAGATGTAGCCATAAGAATCATTGAGCTATTAACAAAATAACAAATATAAAATATTTTCATATTGGATATGCAGTTATAACAATAACAACATGTTTAATAAAAGTTTTGCAAAGTATTACAGGCATAACCCATAAAAGGTGACTAATAAAGTTAAAGAATATTACCTGAACAGTTAACTTGCTACTGGTGTTCAAGACCTTTCTCTCAGCATCCTGAAATGCTTTCTGCAATCTTTGTTCCATGGTCTGAACAAATCTGCATGACTGTATGTTGTCAGATTGACCCACAAACTGCAGTTCTAGATGAAGAATAGCCAAGTGTTTAGTGAATATAAATACATTATTTCCCTTTTGAGTAGACCAATCCTGCATATGAAGGAAAGAGGGAAGAGGTCCTCAGGGCAGTCAGGGCAGGAGGTGGGAGTGGTAGCCTTTTGGTAATAAGTTATTGTCCCTTTTTCAGTCCATTCCAGACAATGGGTTGATTCTTCCACCCATGTGGATTCCTGATTTGCCCATATAAAGCATGTTCCCAACAAGTGGGTCAGAAGGATCTTAAGCCATTTCATTCTCTCAACTTGTCCAAAGACAGGCCCTTAGCTATACCAGCCCTGGTGTAGTTAATTCCTTCCCATTATCAATCCCAGGTGACTGACAGCAAGAGCAAGCCTCCTTCCCCAGTGCCTGATTGGGTTTGCTTTTTAAGGCTCCTGCTTGTGCCCTGGCAACCGTGTCTCCACCTGCCCTGTACCTGACATCATATATAATTTATGGTGTGATGCAGGTAGGCATGGTTTGGGAGCAACAGCCTCATGGGCCAAATGGAGACCACTGATGGACTTAAGCTATGGACTGCAGGTTGCCCACCCCTGCCATAAAATGTGAAGGGAAGGCTCACATTGATAAGTGTGTGGCTGAAAACTCATGATCAGCTGGAAAAATACTGAAATCTGACAGCAGAAGTACATTATTAATGCATATACTAAGTAACACCGTAGGTGCCAAACACCATTTTAAGACAGTTGTTCCCTCTTCGCTCTCACACAATAAGGAATGCTTCAACTAAAATGATGCCTGCTTTGATGCATACAGAGGCAAAGTGTGCTATCGCTTGAGACCTCTTATTTCATGCATAAATTTCAGCAAATTTTATTAAACCTCTTACAATTAATCAACTAAGATTTATTTCATCAAGTGACATCTTGGATTATTTCATCCCCGTTGAATCCAAACAATATTTTTGCGGATGCCAGGACACTTACAGTAGGGATTTATACAAAGCTGTGTGTTTATGACTTGCCTGTTTTCAGCTGAAAGTGGTAAGCTGGCAGTGGGTCCCATGGCAAGGCTAAGACAGCAACAGAATGAAGATTTGGCACATGTTGCTTAATATCCAAGGTGGCATTACTCACACCATATGCAATTAACATCTCAATAACCACAGCAGGTATAAAAACCAGACTCTCGTGAGTTACATAGTAACCAACTGTCACATTGTTTGACTGTTCCAGAACTTCGACCTGAAAAAAGCACACAGAAAAATAGCATGCATCTGAATGTCACATACCTTTCTTTCTCAAGGCTAATCAATTTAAGCTGGGCTATTTAGAGTTGAGAATTGAGAACCTCAGAGAGAGCTCCATAAATGACTAGTAAAATATCAATCTACACTTAGCCCTGCAAATCCTGCTCCACAAGAGTAACTAAGCATACATAGATGGCTGGAGGAAGAGGAGGAAAGGACGGGGGGGGGGTGAGTAGAAGGAGGTCCTTTTCCCATCCACTGGACCCCCTGGGAAAGTCAACAAACCTGCTGTACCTGGAACTAGGTATGGAGAATGCAGCTGAATGGGACACAACTGTGGACAGCCTGAGGAAGTGCTGGCTTATACACAGGAATGTCCCAAGCCTTGTGGTCACCTCCCTCATAGTTCACTAAATAATCTGAAAACATCAAAAAGATTTTCTGAAAGAACTCCAGGTTACATGGATGATCTTGGCTTTGGCCTGGCTTTGTAAGTTGTCTCAGTATTCTTTGTTAGGTAATATATTAATGAAATTTGTATCAGCTTCTGCACCCTGGTGGAATGAAACTTGCTATTTCCATATACGTTAAAAGCTAGCTACTTAGTTCTATTGTTTGACCATACCCTAGTTAAGCAAGAGACCGGACCCAGGAGCTTCCATTCCAGGAGGGGGGGGGGAATGTATGAGAAACAAACAGAACCACAACCACATTGCCCCATTTTCACACAGAAAAATACAGCACACAACAAATAAAACAACACACACTAAAGGAGCAGACTAAAATAACCAGCTTTAGAATGGACAACTTTCAAACGTCTCAACAAATAGGCAGGTTTTCACCTGGTGCCAAAACAGTTGTAAAGCCAACACCAGTCATGCTCCTACTGCATCCTTACCAGCACACATGGCCCTTGATGGACTCCTTGATCTTTTGTGAGATTGAACAGCAGCCACAGTTCTCATCAGAACCAGGAATTTCACCCACTTTTTCACTCATTAATTTGGAAAATTACAGAACTGCTTTCTCCCAATCCCACCTCACCCAAACAGACAACTGTGCAGAATTAAATAAGCTTTAGCGCCTACATATACGTTGCTCCTTTACAATTTTTTCTGTGGTAGAAGTTGAAATATTTTGAGCATATTTGCACCACCTGAACCCCAGAACCTTAATATATCCTGAAAAAAGCCACTCAAATGTTGTCCCTTCCTCTGGCAACTAAAGTCTCTTAGATATCCAACAGAGAAATATATACAACAAATAAAAGACCCTTTCCTTCTTTCCACAACAACCTGCCTTATTATCTGTCAGATAAGAACAACAAACCTGAAACTATCATTTTGCCTCTGCTCCATTATCTTCTTCTATGTTTATACTATAAACATGTATGTGCCAACCCAAGCCTGGAGATCAGTGAGAGATGCTCTGTTTCTGGTTTCTCCTATGGGTAAGTTAAATTCTGCAGCAGCACAGAAAAGGACCTTCTCCAAGATGACGACCCACCTTTTAAACTCCTCCCTTTAGAAATTAAACTGTCCCCCTCATTGCTGGCCTTCTGAAACCGTTTTAAGGTGTTTTCATTCATTCAGGATTTTGCGATACAGTAAAAAATGTGGGCAAGACATGGATATCACAGTTTTGTCAAGTTAAAAAGTTAATGCTGTTAAGCAGTGGTGTCCAAACTTTTTTTGACCTTTTTTAGGATTGAAGTTGTTGAGGTTTTACCCTACGAAATAAACTGCCACAAGGACCAGATTAAACTGACCTGCAGGTCAGATTAGGCCCCCGAAACGGACTTTGGACATGCCTGCTGTTAAGTATGGTTTTAGAAACGTTATTTCTGTATTTCATTGGATACTGCAGTAATTGTGTGTCGTAAACCACAGAGTTACAAATAAAACAAATGAATATATATAATTTCCTTGGAATTGTACACTTAATGTTGTTAAACATCTTAAGAATTGTATTTTCATTGTGTTACTGTTACAGTCACTAGGGATCTATTTTCATCAGTGCTTGTCCTCTGACAACTCTTAAAGGTAAAGGTAAAGGGACCCCTGACAGTTAAGTCCAGTCACGAACAACTCTGGGGTTTACTTGCTTTATTGGCCGAGGGAGCCAACGTTTGTCCACAGACAGTTTTTCCGGGTCATGTGGCCACCATGACTAAGCCACTTCTGGCAAAACCAGAGCAGCGCACGGAAACGCCGTTTAACTTCCCGCCAGAGCGGTACCTATTTATCTACTTGCCCTTTGATGTGCTTTCGAACTGCTAGGTAGGCAGGAGCTAGGACTAAGCAACGAGAGCTCACCCTGTCGCGGGGATTCGAACCGCCGACCTTCTGATTGGCAAGTCCTAGGCTCAGTAGTTTAGACCACAGCACCACCCACGTCCTGACAACTCTTAGTTTCATGTAATTAAGATAAACAGTGATCAAGGTGCCTCAAATCTCCCTCCCCGCCCTATTTTTTAAAGCCAAAATTGTTTTCTATTAGAATAAATATTGAGCTTCAAAGAAACTAATATATCATACATGCTAGAGGATAGACTAACAGGAGTGGCAGCCATTTACTGAACTTCCTAGACTATTTGATAAGCTGTGGAAAAGCTGAGTTCAGAACAAAATTATTCCCAATTCCCTCATTTCTGATGTCTTGAGGCTGATGCCATTGGACAACTCCCACAAGATAGCTGACAATCATACCTAAAATAAATTAGAAGTCACATCCCATTTGAATCACTCTTATATATTCCACTCAAAAGAGCTGTACTTTCCAATAAAACAGGCTGTCATCATTGCAAAATGGCAACATTTTTCAATCAGAACAAGTAAAAGCTCATGCCCTGGACAGCCTTAAATTCAAGTAAATAAATTCTACAGGTAACTGGTATACTGAAGAAAAATGAGAAATATAAACCTAACCAGGGCAAGAAAATTGATATTAAAGTCATTTTTCTTCCTTGTTCATGGCAGAAGTATAGAAATATTATCTTCCAAGTGACATAAACCTGACTGTAAATGGCATATAGAAATATTATACTTTCACATACAGCTTAAGGCTGTGGCACAGAAAGACATTCCACCAGCGTTCTAAAAATCCAAGTCAAATACACACAATTCTAATCCTATACAAATAGATACTCTCCAGAAGGGAAGGGACAGGGGGACAGAACGCATCCTTTCAAACATTCAGTTTAGATGACAGCATAGAATGTTTCCATTTACGTATATCAATTTCAGTTCTCAGGTGTTGAAAATGCAACAGCTAAGATGTATTCCTATGCACATTTACTCATGAGTAAGTCCCACTGAACTTATTCTGAGCAAACTTCCATAGGGTCATGCTGCTAAGCTAGAAATAATTTCTTTTCCATCCCAAAGCATTATAAGATTATAAAACCTTTAAATGCTTAAGCTATAAAACTATAATGATAGCAGAAATTTCTTTCAGTCACACTTGAGAAATGGTCCCACATGTGTGATTTTCAAATTGTCAAAAGCCCAATTTCTACTGATGGGGATGGAGAAGAGAAATGGTTTTACACAGACACAGACACAGACAGACACACACACACACACATTTAAAAAATACCCTAGTTTCTTTTTAAAAAACAACAACATCCGAAATGAGTTTGGGTTATCAGTATACTATAGCCAAAGTGGCAAGAATTATATGACTGGCTATAGAATTTAGTGCTCGGTATTTAAATTTATTTTCCTCACTCCCAACAGATAGCATCACAGTATCTGGCGACAAGAAAGAAAGACACCACTCAGACAAAATTCTACCCGTAATACAGTTCCATCAATTGCCCCCACTTTCTAAAGAAAAAAGTGCTAATAGGTTATTTGTATGGATCTGTATGCATAGGTGTTAGGAATACAATACAATCTGAAATGCAACAGAAAAATAATTATAACAGTGAGTGGAGACATTTCCCATTCTCTCCTTGGCCTTTGCTCTTAATTTGATTATTTTAAAAAATGACTAAATTTGCTTACTTGAGCATTGACATTTTGGTTGAAAGCTCGTCGCAGTGCCTGGGTGAGACCTTTTGTGACATTCTGCTTTAAGTCGCTCAGCAGCAGTCTTCTTGTGTTCAGAAACAAAACTAGAATGCAAAGTTATACATTAGTTAAAAAGCACCCTCTGTTCATTTGCTTAATAATCCTTTTCAAAAGCCTAATGACTGCTCACATGGGCTCTACGAAGCAGCTGCAGTCTGGAAGTGAACTTATGCTTAGCACCAAAACCTTCAAGCCGAGGAAATGCTATTGTTGGGAACTGAAGACAGTTAGTTGCTACTTATTTAAAACCCACACAGGCACACTGAGTCATAACCATACCAATTTTTTTTCAGTAAAGGATTATCTGGAGATACATTAACGAAGCATTTTAGCATTACAGATGCATATTAACACATATGACTCAGAAATACTAGTCTGGAAGATTTTGCAAAGCAGATCATAATAAGCAAATCAACATCCCTGTTGATTTGAAAAGAAAAACAATTTCAGTATGCATTATTAGCTTCCCTGTACAATGTACCTAAAAATAAATCCATACGTTGGAACTGTGTTGGTAACAGAGTGGGTGGACAGACAGAAAAGCATGGGTTTTTGAGGGCATGTGCCAATATGCTTTAAAACAGAAGCATCCAATGTGGTACTCTCCAGATCAGCCATCAGCCCCAGCCAGCATGGCAAATAGTCAAAGACTATGAGAGCTGGAGTCCAGCAACATCCGTGAGGCACTGCATTAGCTATCCCTGATGTAAAGCAACTTAACTCAATTACACACTGAATAGTCTACACAAATGCTTCAATACAAATCCCCTGCTTTGTTGCCCTAATGAAACAAGTCACTACATTTTGTGTCAACTTCGCCATCAGTTAGTAGTCACAAACATTTCTAGTATTTTTGTGACTATAAAAGCAAGAGATATGGCTAGCGAGAGATGTGTACATTTCTTCTAATGTAACACGACAGAGGAAGGAATTCAACACTACGCTAAGGTGATAGTCAGGACTATCAGGACAGATATTTTGGCTTTCCAGACAGAACGATCACACACACCCCTCCCCATGCTATTCAGCCAGTTCAGGGGCATTGGGAAACAACAAGGGAAGCTCCATTTCATAAGCAGTAGTTCTTCAGCAGGGCTTCCACTGACACGACTTCTCAGTTTAATCCCGCCTAGAGATCATCAACTCCATCAGTCTAGCTCAGGCATCCCCAAACTCGGCCCTCCCAGATATTTTGGGACTACAACTCCCATCATCGCTAGCTAACAGGACCAGTGGTCAGGGATGATGGGAATTGTAGTCCCAAAACATCTGGAGTTTGGGGGTGCCTGGTCTAGCTCTATCCTTTCCTTCCTCCTACACCCAACATTACAAATGCAAAATGTAGGTGACCTGTCTCACACACAGCTATCTGTACTACAATTTCAGCATGGAAAGTGTTAGGGAATTGTCAATAATGAAGTCCATTGCATCCATGTTATTTCCATCTAGAGCAATTTCAAAGGCTGCAGTTAATGTCTTGGCACTAGAACACGTGTTGCAAATTGGTAATATTAATTCTATGAGTTGATGTGACAAATCTGCTTGTGGGTCCATCAAGAACAGGAAAATGCAGTTACCAGTTCTTGCTGGGAAGAAATAAAACTGCAATTACTGCGTTTTTAGGAAGGTGTTATACAGACCCCTGCAATACTATATAGGAAACAGGTCATGGCAGCGATCCTAAACGTATTTACATGCAAGTTATATGAGAGCATTTCACAGTGGCATGTCCTGACACACTGTCTCCTAACAAGATGAGCCCACAACTGGAGAAAAGAAACCTGTTGCTAGCCACATCACCTACAGTGTTCATGGGGCTTCAGCAGAATTTGACATACCACCCCCACCCCCATAAAGTCTCCCAAGGAGAACCGATGTGCCGTGATCAGTACCAGACCTTCCAATATAATTCCTAGGAACAGAGGAGGCAGAAGCCCCAATGATCTGAAGAGCCAATTTGACAGCACAAGGCCTTCTACTCCCACTTGTGAGGAGGAAGCCAGGCTTCTCACGCAGTTCAGATCAGGGATGGGCAGCAGTCAGCAATAAAGCTGCTTGGTTGAAGGCTAGCCATTACCGAGCCAGAAAATTGTGCTCTCTGTGACACCTTTGCTGGACAGCTCCCTTCCTAGCTGGAACATACTGATCTCTGGTGCACTGGATTCTTTGGCCTCACTGGTACAGCCACCTGGCAGTGATGGAGGAAATAGGACATGGCCACAGTTTGAACTGGGCTGTATGAACTTACAGTAGCAGCACATGCACTCCACTATCAACAATCATTCAGATTTGCAAAAACTAACAAAGAATCTATCCATCAAATTAGTTGCAATTTATCCGGTGTCATTTATTAAACTATTGGCAATCCTCTGGCAATCTTTACAAAGCTTTAGTTTATGGTTGCCATCAATTTTGATTTTAATTCATTTTTATAATGTTTTATAATGTCATACTGTTTTATTGTTGTTAGCCGCCCTGAGCCCGGCTTCGGCTGGGGAGGGCGGGATATAAATAAAATTTATTATTATTATTATTATTAATAATAATGTTACTTGACATTCATATTATGTCTTCATTATAAAATGCAATGCCTCATGATAACTAACCCTCTACATATACATACCTGTCTTAATGAGAAGGTTTCTGGAGAGCTGGCATTCCAAAGGAAGAACTGTTGTCACATTAGCAAAAGCTGAAGTTGACACTGTTGTAGTAGCAGCGGAAGTATTTTCGGCAGGTGTAGGGAGAAGTCTAGCTGTTTTCGCTGATGCTGTAATAGATGTCAAAGCTGCTGTAATTGTCAGTGGGTATGCAGTTGATGTTTTACTGGTGTCTGAACTTGTGGATTTCTTGGTGTCATGTGTTGCTGTTTCGGTTTGTCTTGGTGCATGTGTTGTGGGGGCTGAAACTGTACTAGTTTTTGTGACTGGAAATGAGCTAGTGGAGTGCACAGGTGTTGTAGACTCATCTGTTGATACAACTGGAAAGGCTGCACGTGTCACTACTGGGCTTAAAGTTGGTGCCATTTTTGTGGCAGTATTATTTTTTGCTAGTGTTGATATCAACGTGCTTAATGCCATCACAGATGGCGAATTTTCAGTGCTCAGTGAGAACAAGGATGAAGTCAGCATTGGTGATGTTGGAGCTGATTTTCCTGTAACTGGTGTTGCTTCTGAAGTTGCTACAGATGGTATTACACCAGGAGACACAGACGGTAACACTGTAATGACAGAATGGGTAAAGTTGGTTTTTGGCAACAAAGGAGTAGTTAGTCGTGTTTGTGATGCATGAACAGAGGTTATGATGGCTGTGTTAGTGGTATGTGTTTGCAATGGAGTGATCTTTGTGGCTTCATTATGCATTTTAACTGTATCTATATCACTTGTACCTTTTGTGTCCCACCCTCCTGTACTTGTTAGCTGTTTATTCAAGTGATTATTTGCTCCTGAAACAGGGCCATTTGTGAACTGTGTTGGTTTTCCTGAAGTCATGTATTCTTCAACATTTAATACTGGTGTTGAGCTTAGCAATTCATATACTAGGCTGTGAGATGTTGTTTTTTTACTGCTAACAGCACTAATTTCCTTATTTACTGGAACAGTTAATTTAGCAATGAATTGAGAAGCCAGTGATAGGGGAGATGATGTTGCATAGAAGGCATCTGTTGATGCAAAAAGGTTTCCAGAATTAGTTGTTTGAGGCTTCAACATAGTCTGGGACTTGGCATAAGAAAAAAAAGGCCATAAGTGATCATATGTTGTCAAAATAGAGGAAAATGCATCCGTGCTAGTAGACGTCCTCGTATTAGCAGCTGTGAAGTCCTCATACACAGGATAGGATTTTTTCCCAAAGCTCGAAGTGACATTCATATTCCTGGCAGTAAAATATTCCAAAATATTTCCATGTGTACGAGTGTCCTTCTTAGATTGCAGGGATGGGACTTCTATGCCCTGTGAGAGAGCACTTTGGTTACTTGGAAAGGATGCATACTGGCCAGAAGATGTTTCTACAGTCAATGGGTATGTGTTAAATTCTGTGAAGCTCTTAGAATTTCTTCCACTTGAAACTGAAGAATTTGGGAGAACTGTTACAGATGTACTAATGGGTGATGTGGCTGTGCTAGAAGGCATCTGTTTATTTACATAATTTGTTTGCTGCTGTAGGCCTGGAACCACTGTATATATTGTTCTTAAAGCTGTAGGGCTCACATAGTCCTCTGCAACCCGGGACACTTGAGTTGTTGTCTTTCCGGAAGACATACTTATGCCAGTAGATGACAGCCAGCTTCCAGGGTCCCACACTGGAACTAAGGGTGTGGTTTTTAAAATCTTTCCTGCATTTGAAGTATCTAAGATGCCTTTCGAAGCAGTGTTCGAAACTTCTAGGGAAGCAGGCACTGGGCTTTCCAAACGTTCTGTTGCTGGAGTAGAAGAGGGAAACATGTATATGTCCAAAGGTGAAATAGCAGTCCTGAAAGTATCAACTGTATGTAAGGTTTCATGGATTTTAGCATCAGATTCATTTAAAGGTAGATGAGATAAATATTCTGCATGGGGCATCATAGTGGTGGATGCCTTCATATTTCTCTCCTCCTCTTCTATTAAGCTAAGCATTGGCCTTCCCACATTAGAATCTGCTAATCGAGAACTTCTAAAATTATCAGGAGGAGATATAAACATGGCTGTGGAACGAAATTTCAAAAGGCCTCCAACAGAAGTTGGCAAAGATACTGAAAATTTATTGGAGCTGGTTCTTTCAAATGGCAAAATTCTCTTGAGAATTTGCTCGTTGGCAGGGGTTTCTAAAGAAACATTTGTGGTTTGCGTTCCCGGTGACTGATAAGGAAATAATCTATTCACATCAACATTTGTGAACACTGTGTCACTAGCATCTTTGGTGAATGACCGACGTTGTAATGATCTTACCAAGGCTTCATAGGCTATGAGAGGTGTGTTTTCACTGGTTTCATAAGCTGTATCAGAAATCTCTGTTTTTGATTCTGTGGCATAAGGATTTGTTAAATGAATGTCGGAAGCAACTTTATCATTTGGTGCTGAAACCATCTGATGTCCAGCTGTATTAGAAGTTTGATTTGTCCCCTTTATTAAGGAAATGACTTTATCTGCTGTATAAAAAGCTGGTATACTAGTAAGTGCGGGTGCTGGAGCAATCACATTATTTTTGCTTATTGCCTCTGAAATAGCTCCAGTTGGCACTGCTGGGAGAGACAAACGAAAAGGTCTTGGATTTTCAGATACTGCTAATAAATCTCTCTCTTTGGAAGAACTTGAAAGTGATGCAGACAGCAAATCAGTCATCATTTTAAATTGTGCAGGTGAAGAACTTGAGGTATGGGGGGCTGATGCAGAAATCCAAGGAACTGTCTTGTTCTTATGAACTGTAGATGATGCAGTTGCATATATGCTGCTCTCCTTATGATGTGTCATGGCATCTGGTGGCTTACTCGGGAGCTCTGCTACAAAATATGCTTTGTGAGTGAATCCAGAGAAAAAAATATTTCTGCTAGAATTCAATGGCACTCTGTGACTGGATAATAGGAGAGAAGTCTTATTGGATATTATTGCATGCAAAGCAGGAGAGTGCAGTTTCCTATCTTCTGGGTGTGATTGTGTCCCTGCTGGTATTGTGGAATGACCACTAATCAATCCAATGCCATCACTAAATGAGGTGGCAACAGAAAACTCTTTGCCATCCTTTCTGGATGCTGCAAATTCTGTTGCGCTGGAATTTCCAGGCACTAGCGTACTCTGTGGATTACCTGAAGTTTTATTTAAATAATTATTAACTGTGTCTATGCTGAATGAATTTTCTGTATCTGTGGACAAAGGCACTTGGGTGGGTGGCACAGTCAAATTGGAAACAATTATGATATGAGGTGATTCCTTTACCAATGGCAAAGGGGGTGGTAATGGAGAGGTTGAAACTATGTCTGATCCCGATGTGATTTCTTTTGAAATGGAGGATGTTGCATATGGAATTATCTGGGATGACACAGTAGTAGTTGAATGTGTCACTGGTGATGATGTGGACAATGCGGGTAACACACTGATTTGAGGCAAACCTGATACAATAGTCATTTCGTCAGCATCTTGAGACTTCACTGGTGATTCAGCTGATACCTCAGAAGGTTCTTGGGATGCGCTGTTGCCACTGCCTTGGTATAGGCTTGGCAAAAACCTAGTTTGGTCCATAGTTCTTGTTCGTGTCTCTGCTAAAGTACTTTTTATTATCTGAAGCAGATTGGCATTCTCCAAGGCTTGCCTCATTGAAATGTCACCCACTGAGGAAGACTCAAGTTCTCTAGAAGGCCATGTTGGTGATAATATAGCTCTCCAGTTGGTAAAAGACTCTGAAGAGGGGGCAACATTTATCGGCTGTTGCTCAGTACCTGCAAAATAATACATTTGGATTGAATATTTTACAAATATCTCATCTTCAAATAATGCAACACAACAGATTTTCTTAGAAACAAGGACCCAATTCCCTCCACCCTACTCAAGGTGGAAATGGAAAGCTTGGTTAGGGAACTTGTGGCCAGGAAAGACTGGATCAAAATACAGTTCAGTGTCTTCTCAACAGTATTTCAATCAGGTATATCATACAGTAGCTATAGTATATAGCATAAATAGTGCAGACAGATAGAAATATAGATTTATATAGTAGCTATAGTAGAGCACATAGTTGGAAACTAGGGTCCCCACGGTGTATCTTCTTCAGGAAGGTAGAATGAAAAACAACTTCTTCCATCCTAGGGAAGGAAAAGCTTCCTGTCAAGAAAATAAATATGTAAGGTTTTTTGCAGTCCTTACTGATCTCCTTCACAGAGATATTGAAAGGGAAGAGGGATTAGCTTTCTAAGAATCTGATAAACTACCTCCTTTTGGCAGCACACATGGAGGTGCAGTTACATTGGGAAAATGTGGCTGGATGTACTATTCAAAAGTGGTGTGAGACAGCATGGAACTTGGTTTTGATGGATAAACTTAGTTCTGCACATGGTAGAGTAATGTGTGCAGAAACAAAAAAAAAGATACTTTCAATGCTGCTTGGTTTATGTTTTTGTGTTTATTTCTTTTATTAACTGTCACCCAGAGGAACTTAGGACACCTCCCTCCCCCCCTCCCAGTAACTCATAGATCTTTTGGGCTTGGTTATTTAACTTAGCATGCTGCTATTATTTTCTGCCTTATATACATCATGACTGTATTTGTATCTGATGAACAATATCCACTATTTGTTGTTTGTATTGTTTCATGTTATTATTAATAAAAAATATATTGTAATATATTAGGAAACTTTTGACAAGATACCATCCATTTCTCTGGCATACAGACGAAGGTAAAAAAACAAACAAAAACAAGGGTAAATTGCACCTGAGGACATGAAGTTCTGCATGTTGACTGACCATTCTGAAAAGATGTAAGCCAAGGTGGCTCTATACCTGCAGCTGCAATTACCACTATTCTTCATAAAAATTACAAAGGCTCAACCATGCTGTGCTTGACAAAACTCCCAATGTTGCTATCAGCCATAGTGTGTCAACATATTAAGTAAGAAGCTTGGGGTTAGTAGTAGATACACAGAGGGAATAGATGCTGACAACCAAGCCTCAGTGCCTTGGCAAACGATGCAGGACAGGAATAGTGTCAGTCTTGGCTGGGTTCCTCCATGGAGCAGCTGTAGGTGTTTATCTTGCCAGCCTTAATTATGTGCACAATTACATGCAGGCAGGCAAGGAAAGAAACCAGGGATAAAATGGGGGGAAAGAAAAGCAAAGATTAAAATGAACAAAAGAACTACATACATGCACACATGTACATGCATACATAGGAACACACACACACAAATACAGTTTGTAGAGTAACAACAAATTCGTTGCACTTGAAATATGTAAGAACTGGCTATCAGGTTCTGTCAAGCATCTCACAATACATTCACACACACTTTTCCCTTAAGGGTTCAAAACATATTCACACAGAAGTAGGCAGAAGAGAAAGACTTTTCAATGAAGATGAATGTTGGAAGGTGCAGGACAGACAAAAGCAAGTATACTTCTTCACACAGCACATAGTTTAACTATGGCACTCGCTCCCACAGTGACGGCCACCAACTTTGATGGGTTTGAAAGCAGATCAGACAAATTCGTAAAGGATATTAATGGCTACGAGCCGTGATAGCCATGCTGCACTGTCAGAAGCAGCATACCTCAGAATACCAGTTGCTGGGAATCACAGGTGGGTAGAGTGCTGTTCCTCTCAGGTCATGATAGTGTTCTTCCCACAAGCATCTGTTTGGCCACTGCTGGGCTAGATGGCCATTGGGATCTGATCAGATCCCAGTCTTGCAAAGTGGCACAGGGCTGGCTCCAGGAGGGCGGTGTGAGCACCCCCCAGAAAAATGCGCCTGGGGCAATTGCCCCGGAACAGCCCCCCCACGCCCCTTCCACCCCTGTATAGGAGACACTGTGCTTCAGAAGTACATTATTCAACTCACAGAGGGCAATGTGGGGCCTCGAGCTTAGCGTTTCTCTTGTTTTTACATGTGAGTAAAGGTGGCGCTGTGGGTTAAAGCCTCAGCGCCTAGGGCTTGCCGATCGAAAGGTCGGCGGTTCGAATCCCTGCGGCGGGGTGCGCTCCCGCTGCTCGGTCCCAGCGCCTGCCAACCTAGCAGTTCGAAAGCACCTCCGGGTGCAAGTAGATAAATAGGGACCGCTTACCAGCGGGAAGGTAAACGGCGTTTCCGTGTGCGGCTCTGGCTCTGGCTCTGGCCAGAGCAGCGATGTCACGCTGGCCACGTGACCCGGAAGTGTCTCCGGACAGCGCTGGCCCCTGGCCTCTTAAGTGAGATGGGCGCACAACCCCAGAGTCTGTCAAGACTGGCCCGTACGGGCAGGGGTACCTTTACCTTTACCTAATGCCTGAAAAGAGGATTATTCTCCAAGGTTTGGGATATATATATATATACTGTGTGATATATGCTGGGACATTCTTGTCTCTGCACCATGCTGCAATACATGTTCCCACAATTTTGTGGGCATCTTGCTAAAATAAGCACAGGAATTTTGTTACTGCAAGCTGCTTAAGGGAATGGAAGGTAGCTACCTGCAGATGAGGTAGGGAGCGAGAGGGAGAGAGGGAGCAGGTGCAGGAGATACACCACCACCTCTGTTAAGTTAACCAGTTTTGTATGCTTCCATGAGTGAAAACATAAAGTTTATTGAGCTTCTCTTTTATTGGATTTACTACCTGCCCTGAGTTGTTATTGGAGAAAGGCAGCCTAGAAACTGAACAAATTCTGATAATACATTTAAAGATAAAAGCATTTTCGCAATCTCTGCTTTCTGAATTCAGCCTTTGCTTCAGGCTCCACTCTTCTGAAGTCACCTATCAGGTATCCAGCACTGCACTGAGCAGCCAGTTATCAAAGCTCCATGTTGTCACGCATGTACAGAAGCTGGAGCAATGCTAAAAGGATCAGTTGAGGAAACGGATCTAGAAAACAGGCGTAGCTCAGAAGTAGAGCGAAAAGAACAGGCTATGATTGTGCAGTACCAGGAAAGAAGATGGAAAGCTGCACAAGTATGTGGGACAAAATGTTTGATTTGAAATGTGCTAGCAGCAACATGGATACACAAGCTCTCTGACAGTATTCACATGCAAATCAACAATAACACAACTTGGTGAGCTTTGAGCAACAAGCTAATGAGGGTGAAATGTCCAGGACTCGTAGCAAATCCTGTTTCCGAGAATAAAGATTGTGTAGGCTGCTGCGGGTCCAAAAATGAGGATTACACACAACTTGGATACATAAAAGTCATGCTGCATTATAATTAGAGACATCTTTAAAAGACCAAATCAAGCCACAGCTCCTTTCATATGCATACATTCTGTCAAGTGAGCAGCCCCTAAAAATGACAATTAACATAGTTAACAGTCTACAACAGAAAACAACTTTCACATTTTCATTGCAAAGAAACCAAAGAACAAAACCTACAGAACATAAAATTAAAAATTGTCCAGAGACTTCAATAGTTATTAATATATTAGATTGTATCATATACTGTTTTGTTGGTATTTAAGAACTGGCCTCATATTAATAAATAAATTGCAAATGACTGCAGATGCAGCTTCTGGGAATTTTTGTGATTGAGTAGAAACAACTGATCTGGGCAGAACACACCCAGCAGGAGCAATTTGTTTTCACATGACCTTTCAAGTCTATGGCACCATAAGGAAAGATTTCACGTAACTTTTCAAGCCTATGGCTCTGTAAATAAAGTCAGCCAAGGTTAATCAAAAAATGCAGCTCAAAAGATTGTGTGGAACAAATGCTCAAACAACAGTAAATTATGAATCAGCTCTCGGTCCTGGAGTTTGCCTTCACTTGATTCATTTTCAGGAAACATACTAAGCATGTTAGAAAACTACTCTAGAAGAATAGGAGATCGTCCAGCAGTTTGTTATGATAAATGCACACACTTCTCTCTTCCTGCCTGAATCAGTACCTCCTTCCCCACACCACAACATTGAGGATATTCGCAAACTTAATCAGCCTGGGACTCCTTATTCAGCCTTCCTGTGAATGGATGAAGGGCAATTTGGATTCTGTTTTAAGCTTAAGGAGTAAACCTCCTTTCATCCCATGCTGTTATTTTACAAAAGAATGAACACTTTGCAACTCTGGTGTATGTTTATGGAACACTTTCATATTTTAAACATACTCTTCCATTCCCACCATCACTACCCCCAGCTCCAGAACATTAAAAAAATGGCATAATTAAACAAATATAGTGCTAGGTGGAGTGTTTTTCTCACATGTGAACTCCACAGACATTCTGTTTTCATGTATTCTAAAAATAAGTCAGTGCCTATACACCAGAGAGACTGCCTCCCCTGATCTCTACAGTCAGCCAAAATCACTTTCTCAATTGTACATCAAATAAAATCCCCTTTCTGGGTGCGTGGTCTTGCCAAAGTTCAGAAATGGGTAACTCCTTAAGCCATGCTAGATTTTATAATTAAATCATCAATGAATAACTAGAAGCAAGCACAGAAAAACTGCACTTTGATGTGTATCCTAAGCTTATGTTTAAAAAGAAAACAAATATATATTATTGTACAAGGTGTTAGTAGCGCAAATTATTTACTATGTTATAATACTGCTGCAATGATACACCATGGGTAATGTCATACTGTGGCAATCTAGTCCTTATGGATGTGTGGATTTGAATATGATTAATAATAAAAACTGCAAAATGCCTTCAGGGTAGAGTCTTCTGCCAAGCTCACAGCCCATCCAGAACACATGAGAGTGTGGCATAAAGACTTTATCAGCATATCTGGCTTCATCACTTGTGAATAATGCGATCATCTCAAACTCCTGCTGTTAAAAATCATTAAACTCCATCATCATGCAGTCTCCCTAAGGCCCTGGCCTTGAAGGATACTATACACAAGTTTAACTTTCTGCACTCTGCAACTCCTGCTCAACCACAGATCTTTGCAGGATACAATGCACATTCCTAAAGTCACACACCACATACAGCGAAGATAAATGTAATGGCATGGTCTTAAAGAGAAGTTAAAAGAAAAAGAAAAAAGAAACCCCAATGACTGAATTTACTTTGGCCTACAGGTCGGCGGTTCGAATCCCCGCGGCGGGGTGAGCTCCTGTCTTTCAGTCCCAGCTCCTGCCCACCTAGCAGTTCAAAAGCACTCTTAAGTGCAAGTAGATAAATAGGGACCGCTTTATAGCGGGAAGGTAAACGGCGTTTCCGTGTGCTGCGCTGGTGCTGGCTCGCCAGCTGCAGCTTCGTCACGCTTGCCACGTGACCCGGAAGTGTCTTCGGACAGCGCCGGCTCACGGCCCCTAGAGCGAGATGAGCACGCAACCCTAGAGTTTGGACATGACTAGCCCGTACAGGCAGGGGTACCTTTACCTTTTACAGGTCACTATGGGACATGGTAGAGAGTGATGTCATGGTCCCTATGATGCTATGGGCTTAGTTGTTCTGATATCAGAGGGTTCAAGCAACTACGCAACTGAGTGATTAAAACAACCCGGAAGAACTTATAACACTAATTCTAACAAGGAACATCAAGTAAGCTAAACTGTGCAAGTATTGCCAACAAGCTATAATGCTTGGCTTCCAATTGCCACTTTGTTAATGCAGGTCAGTTAAACTGTTTTGGATGGCTTCAAAAAGATGGGAATTCCCCATTCCCTTTGTCTGCTTTAACTACAGTGGTACCTCGGGTTAAGTACTTAATTCGTTCTGGAGGACCGTTCTTAACCTGAAACTGTTCTTAACCTGAAGAACCACTTTAGCTAATGGGGCCTCCTGCTGCCACCACGCCGCCGGAGCCCGATTTCTGTTCTTATCCTGAAGCAAAGTTCTTAACCTGAAGCACTATTTCTGGGTTAGCGGAGTGCGTAACCTGAAGCGTCTGTAACCTGAACCGTATGTAACCCGAGGTACCACTCTACAGTTTAACAGTACATCTGAACTACAGCTACTAATAATAAGATCCACCTCTTAAACAGAGCTTGAAGATCCTCTCATATCCTTGATTTCAAACCTGATTTACCGTAAATGGTTAAGGTTTGAGAAGATGTAACACTACATTTTGATTGAAGCACATTTTAGACGGGAGGAAATTTTGCTTTAGCAAAGGGGAGGGAGAAGTGGAAGCCTTCATGCATTCCAGTCAGACCTCGGGAGTCTGAAGGGTTTAAATTGATTGTGAATACCCAAGAAAGATTTTAGGTCACTGCAGAAAGCTTACTGAAAATGTCAATTCATGTGTGCAGCAGCCATGAAAAGGCTAGATTTAGTGTTCACATTTTTTTGGCGGGCAGGGGTAGAATTAAAAATTAAATAGCAAGTATTATAATGTTATTATGCATTTATATGGGGTAGCTGTATTTAATATGCTAGTTGCCTCATCTCTACAAGAATACCATATTCGTAAAATAAAAACAAAAACTGACAATTGAATTGACCAACAAAGTGCAGCACACTCCTTATGAGAATAGGGTAAAGATATCAGACGTTTTTAGTTTACAAAAAGAGATTGAAAAGCAATTAATAAGAGAGTCATACATTTATGACTGGTGTTATGTAACACAATACATACCTGATTTGTGATGGCAACTCACTTAGATATACTTTTAAAGAGGATTGGATAGTAAGTCTATCAATGGCTATTATACATGGCCACTTCTTATTCAGAGGCAAATGTTTTTTTAGTTACAACCATATGTCACCACAATGTTATCCAAATGTCAACACTGTCATTCATGCACCTTCAGGTTGGATTGCTGGAATGTGCTTTCTGCTGGTCCAGAAGCAGCAGCTAGTGCAAGATGTGGAACCTCAACTGCAGGATATCACCACCACCATCATGTTACACCACTGCTGAAAGAATTGCACTGGCTGCCAATTAACAACAAAGCTAAGTTCAAGGTGCTAGTTTTAGTGTATAAGTTTCTATACAGCTTGGGAACAGGGATAGACTAAAATATCATATCACCCATTATATGCTCAACCATTGAGCTCTGCAGGAGAGGGCATCATGCAAATACTGCCTTAACAGGAGGTCCCTTCCACACAATACAGTGGTACCTCGGGTTAAGAATTTAATTCGTTCTGGAGGTCTGTTCTTAACCTGAAACTGTTCTTAACCTGAAGCACCACTTTAGCTAATGGGGCCTCCCGCTGCTGCTGCTGCGCCACCGCTGCACAATTTCTGTTCTCATTCTGAAGCAAAGTTCTTAAGCCGAGATACTATTTCTGGGTTAGCGGAGGCTGTAAACTGAAGCGTCGGTAACCTGAAGCGTCTGTAACCTGAGGTACCACTGTATAGGAATTGGGCCTTTAGTGTTATGGCACCTCCCCTTTGAAATTCCTGCCCCTTAAATATTAGACAGGTGCCATCTCTATTGCTTTTTGGGCATCTACAGAAGACTTTCTGCTGTCAACAAGCCTTTTAATGTAGGGATACTTCCCAGTCTGAATTAGTACTGGGAAAGTTTTGATTGTTTTATTGCATGTGTGTTTGCCATTCTAGGCTCTTTTGGGAGGAAGGGCAGGGTATAAATTTAATAAATATGGTGTGAAAATGAAAGAGCATTAAAGCTCAGCTGGAATGGACCAAAGGTCCATCTATTCCAGCTTCCTTGAGCTTCTGATTAGAAGAACACTTAGTCCAGCCTATATGAGTCCTAAAACAGTTAGAGACCATTATTACTCCTGTTGAGGCTGAATAAAATTTGCTTTTAATGAACATTTATTAAAGTGATCACATAAAACAAAATTCACTAATATACATTAATTTGCAAATGGCAAATCTGCAAAAATTGATTTTTCAGTACAAAGAATATTGGTCTCTGAGTAAGATATGTGACAAATGCTGCAGTATCTCCCAAGATATCTTTTTAAAGAAAACAGGGGTTTATATCAGCCAAAGGCAGAAGTAGCTGCCAGAAGCTTATTGTTCCATATACAGAAAGATATGGGACCTTGTAACTTACCCTTTTGTGCCTAGTTCTGAATCAAGATAAATATGCATCCAGTACACATATATTGTCTGCTATCTGAATGCACCAGCACCCTTGTTTTGTTCTATGCTGCAGCGATGTAGCCATACATTGCACATGGCCTCAATATTGCTAAGTAACACAAAAAAGCATCCAATTTTGCAAATGTGTGATTCACTGGCTTCCAGTTTAGTGCACATGACTAGAATTGAGTGTGAAGAAGAATGGATAAGGATCTTAAATCAACTGTTGGGCACGGTGTTGAAAGGCTCCACACTACCTAAGAGATATATACAGCGATGTTATAGTCCCCTGGATTAATGTGCAAAGCATCAAAAAGAAGTTTCAAATACTAAAATATGCCCAGGTTAGACTGGAAATGTCAGTGTTGAGATCTAAAATGAGAGAAATAATTAGGAGAACTGAAAAAAGTGACATAGTATGGCAGACAAGATATTCTCTCTCTCTCTCTCTCTCTCTCTCTCTCACACACACACACACACACACACACACACACACACTTTTTGAGATAATCTTTTACTCCTGATTTGGTACATGACAAATAAAGCTATAATCATAGATAACAGGGTTAGCACAAAACTTGACTAGAAAAATTAAGCCAATATTAATTCTTTAAATGTAAAGTTACCTTTTTTAAAAAAAGAACTGTACCTTTAATCAACATAATCACAAATATAGCTCATCATGTCAATTCATTATACATCCTCCTGGATTGAAAGAATATTTCCACACCAAAACACCACTGAGATTGCTGATCTTCTAAAGATATACTGTACATACATAAAATTCTACACATATTGTGATTTTTGGAACATAACTTCGTTTGAACTGAGTTTTGACTTCATGAAAAAATGTTTATTGACTTCTTCACTGAAAACCTGGAATCACAACCTGCTATGAGCTCTAACTGGCGGTGATTCTTTATGCTACATAGTTGTGACCACAACTTCCAGTCATAACAATTTTATACATACAAGTTATTATTAGTAAATAAAACTCTCTTGTTGCTACAGTTGCTTCTTGCTGCAGAAGCAGCAGCAGCAACAACAACAGGTGCCCAACCCACCCCCAACTGAGGTTCAGTTTGAAATAAACAACACCTATTGAACAAGTTGTGAATAAAAAATAAATTCATTATGGGCTGCATCCAGAGATGCCAGAACAAGACTACACTCATGCAGCAGGGTTTTCCCACTGCTGTAGCCTCTTGTGCCCCAGTAAGCTGCTCCTGAGGCTAGGAGGACCCTCTGAAATGGCATGGGACTGTAGTGCATGGTGCTATAGCAGGAATGACCTTCATGCAAGCAGAAGTGACTCCTATTCTCCTCCACCCCACCAACCAACCACCCCGCAAAAGCTTACTGACCTATTTTGCGTTTTGAGCACAGAATTTAGATATCCTTGGCACACAATAGACCTTGATAACAAATAGGTACACAAAATTTAACTGAGCTTTTAAAAAGGAGAGTAGCCTGCATCTTTGTTGTGTTCACGTAGTTTCCAAATACCCATCAAACATAAACATCAAATGCTTCCCTGGAGCAAAGACCAAAAAAATCCAAAAAGGAAAACCGACCCCAAAAGGTCTGGTCTGATCATCATAAACAAGAGACCCCAACATTAAAAAGGAAAAGCACACCCTTACATGATTTGCAATGCCCTGTGAGCGAGTGAAAGGACAATTTCTCTACAGAAGAAAACACTCTAATAAGTCAATTCTGGTCATTCCTGTCCTCAATCCAAGCTGAAATTTTAGAAAGACTAGAAACGTTAAGAAACAGACTGGCTGGGAAAGACACATACAGTGGTGCCTCGCAAGACGAAATTAATCCATTCCGCGAGTCTCTTCGTCTAGCGGTTTTTTCGTCTTGCGAAGCAAGCCCATTGGCGGATTAGCGGATTAGCGCTATTAGCGGCTTTTAGCGGCTTTTAGCGGCTTATCGGCTTATCGGATAAGCAGATAAGCGGCTTAGCGGCTTAGAAAAAGGGGGGGAGGGGAAAAAACCCGCAGGAACTCGCAAGACATTTTCGTCTTGCGAAGCAAGCCCATAGGAAAATTCGTTTTGCGAAGCACCTCCAAAACTGAAAACCCTTTCGTCCAGCGGGTTTTCCATCTTGCGAGGCATTCGTCTTGCGGGGCACCACTGTATAATGATACCAAGGAGGATGACCTAAAAAAGGGCCAGATTTCCTCCAAAATGATTCCTACACGGGAATATAACTCAGCAGACTGTCGCCCACATAACCTCCAGGTAAAGGCAGAGATAAACCTGCCTTTAATTATGAAAGCACAACACATAAGGGAGGGCAGTATATCACCCCCTGAAAGGAAAACCACCCCCAAGGAGATCTCTCCGGGTTTTTGGACTAAAATGAGATATCTAGATGAGGAGGAACTAGGTTTCAATATATATTAACTATATCATTTTACAGCTGTCCTGATGTTTATCCGTTCATAGCAGATTGTCTAACGTGTCATAAGACAAAGTTCTTCGAAACAGTCCCTAGAGCCACTTCAGGTGTTTATACACTTAAAACATTTTTAGCTGACTGCCTTTTTAAAAATAAAAAAAGAAAGTTTGAATGTGGCAAATATACACTGGTAAACATGAGTATCAGACCAGCACATTTGCCAGGTATCAAAGACTGGCTAGGGCTCCCTGTCAAGGGTACACAAATATTGTGGAACAGTCACACAAAACCCACTGCTGAGTCTGAGGATTCAAAAGTGAAGTCACAGTTACACTTCAAGTCTCCTCAATACCCTGTAAAAACTGTATAGGGAGGCAGGTGAATATACCCTTAAGGCAGAAAAGGAAAGAAAACCGATGAGCCAAAGAGAGTGCACTCACTTGTAGTCAAGGAAATTACTCTGCTACCGGCAAATGCAGCTGCATCATCTGCATAAATGAGAGTTATATTCAGAGAGCAGATGTTCAGGTCCATCATTAGTAAGTATAGCAAATAAACATTGGGTGGAGAGACAGATTCACTCTACCTATTTTAGGGCACTAGTAGCTCATCTGGCTGAAAAGAAGCGCAATGTTCAAGGCATGAGCTTTATCTTTTAAGCATGCCTCTTGGCTGCTAGCACCATTGCTTGCATCTCCCCAATTGTTTGGGATAGCTGGATTAGATTCCCGGTGTGTAATATTTGTTCCTTCCCTGCTAAAACCTTTGGGGCATCTCTCTACTGAGCTATATTTTCTGTCATAGACTACTATTCACAGACATTTTGCAAATAACATTAAATGCATTTGCTGTTGGCTTTCTAAATGCAGTTTCCTTAACCTTTGTTAAATGACATTTGCTTTTCCCTCTTTAAAGCTCTTATTCAATTACTATTAATCAGTCTGCCACTTCTAAAAATCACCACAAAACAAGTGTCAGTTATGCTGGAACAAATGCAATTTAAAAATTAGTAACTCCAATGGGAAACAGGGCATTGTCACAACCGTGAAGCGTGCAATGGAGAATACAAATCTGTCAATAAAGGTTAAACAATTCATTCTAAGTGAATTCAGGAGGCCACCTCTTAGAAATAGGTATGAAAAGACAAGTGCCCACAATCTGTTCAAAGTCAGCATGGGTTGAGGGACAGTGCATTGTATTTAGACCTCTGTTTGCCCAATGCAGTTGTGAATGCATAGGGTAACTATAAGCTGATAGCTGTTGTTGATTGTGATAAATAACAATAATATTTAACACTTATAAAATAATCAAAATTAAGACAGCCCATGCCTGCATAATCACAATGTGATAGACATGATACGAAAGGAAAAAGGAATGGGGAGAGAAAAAGAAAGCAAGCATTGGGGGTAGTTTGCCCTCTGCCAGCCAATGCTCATTTATTTATTTCATTTGTTAGTCTTTCAGGACAGTTCACAAGATATATTATCCCTAACAACCTTAATGTCCCATTTGCAAATGGGAATACGAGAATTTGTTTTGTTTAACAATTTTAATCATCAACTGCTTAATCATCAACACCAATAAGCTGTTTGCATAAAACAGAAATTAAAATTGCCAGGGGTGGGGTGGTGAATTCAAAGTAAAAATAAAATTCACATTATAAAATGAAATTACATATTAAAATACACTTCGGCTTTACATGTTGGAGTAGGCTTACTTAAACAAAAAGGGTTTAAGCAGGCACTGAAAGCTTCGCTGCTAAGGCTTAACGTCAATGAGCAGGGAGCTCTAAAGTGCAAGTGCTGCCACGTGAAAGGACTGGCTCATTTTAAGTGCAAAAGCATCAGTTCCAAGTTGATACATTAACAAGTGAGAAGCTTGTGAAGCAATCTTAACTTCCCACACCAAAAAGTGCTATCTGAACAAAAATGTTCATGGGTGATCATGGGTGAAAAGAAACAACTTCTGCAGTGACCCACTGAAGCCTAAGCCTTCAAATGTTTCAAAAATGTTTTGAAATTCTCCGAAATGGCTCTCCACAAGCAGAGGAAGGAAAAAAGGAAGCAGTGGAAAATCAGGACTGCCAGAGTCAGTTTTTTTCCCCTATTACGCTTTTATTGTAATTTATATTTGGTGTTAGCTGCCCTGAGCCCGGCCCTGGCCGGGGAGGGAGGTGTATAAATAAAAAATTATTATTGTTGTTATTATTAATAGTGCAATCCCAGAACTACTGAGCATCGATCCCACTGGATCTGAGTAAACATGTACACGAATCCTCTGCAAAAAATATCCCCTACCTACTCAGCATGTCCTAAAGATGAGGTCAGCTTCATATGGCACCAGGAAAGAGGATTCCCCCTGATAATTGGTTGATTCCATTCTGTTACAAAAGGGATTCTTCACTTTCTGAAAAACCTTTAATTGATACAAAAGTGAAGAATAGAAGAAAATGTAGGTCAGTTGCAAGAGCACGCTGTTCTGAATGGCTTTCCTGCTGCACATTTTAGGTAAAGGTAAAGGTACCCCTGCCCGTACGGGCCAG
This sequence comes from Podarcis cretensis, assembly GCF_951804945.1. Taxonomy (NCBI): domain Eukaryota; kingdom Metazoa; phylum Chordata; class Lepidosauria; order Squamata; family Lacertidae; genus Podarcis; species Podarcis cretensis. The sequence goes on along the minus strand of NC_137170.1, from coordinate 67,411,725 downwards.
TCTTGACAGACTCTGGGGTTGTGCGCCCATCTCACTTAAGAGGCCAGGGGCCAGCACTGTCCGGAGACACTTCCGGGTCACGTGGCCAGCGTGACATCGCTGCTCTGGCGAGCCAGAGCCGCACACGGAAACGCCGTTTACCTTCCCGCTGGTAAGCGGTCCCTATTTATCTAATTGCACCCGGAGGTGCTTTCGAACTGCTAGGTTGGCAGGCGCTGGGACCGAGCAGCGGGAGCGCACCCCGCCGCAGGGATTCGAACCGCCGACCTTTCGATCGGCAAGCCCTAGGCGCTGAGGCTTTAACCCACAGCACCACCTGCGTCCCTCATCATTTTAGTAGCTCCTTAATACATTTTAGTAGCTCCTTAATGTTCCTAAGCACGACAACTGAACTTCTAAAAAGCAAAGCCATCAGGTAACCCCATTAAGTACCTATCTGGGGCTGCAGAATATAATGTCAGTATATTGTATCTCTATAAAGAGATCTGACTTGCTTGCACCCACCTACCTCATCTTACTTTCCCTACAATAGTCCCTAAAATATTCCAAAAACAAAACAAAATTCTTAAAACCAATCCAGATTGAGTACTGTGCTCTGTTCAGATATATGTTGTGTATTTTACTTGCTTAAGGTTGTAGAATAAATCTTCAGCCATAAATTACAGCCTTCAAAATGCATTAAGCAGGGTCTGCCTGAAGACAAGCTTGTGCAACCCGCCACCCCCCAAAAAAATAATCGAGCTGCTCTCACTAACAGACATTAATCCAATAAAAGGTTATCTGCCTGGCTCTGTCCTTCTTTTGCCTTTCTGATACCCTAAGACCCAACATTGCAGCAACGCTTCAAGCATTAAAATTATAAAGTAAGATTTCTAAACGATAACCAGGCGCATATGGTAACTTAGTAATGCTGGAAACAAAACATGTACAGAAGAGCTGATGTGTCAGCAGTCAATATGTAGGGCAATAATATGGTGCATCTAATATGGCCACCACTATGCTGCAGCAACATGGCACAGCTTGCTGGTATTCTATGCTTGCCCTGCATTAACATCAAACGCACGATGATAGCAATGGGGGTGGAATCAATGCAGCAACAATAATGGCTGCTCCCACAGAGTTCTTGACAATTTCACTGGCACCCATCTATCACAACATTGCTGCCATATCAGCCATGTGTGCATCAGCTGCACCATTCACCCACAGCAATGCCACTTAACTCATTTCATACCCTTCCCCCCAAAAATGCACAAGCATGCCGCAAGAAGAGACCACAACACCTGCTACATAGGTAGCACCACACCACAGCTCTCAGAAGGGCAGATACTGACACTGCAAGTACCAGCAATCAGCCCAAAAGAAGCTGAAATCAATAGTAAGCCCTAACAGCAACAGCCAACCTACAACAACCCCTTTGCCATGGGAAAATGGCAGGGTCACGGATAGTAAAACAGACCAAGTAGTTAGCTACCTCTCTATATCACAGTGTATGGGAGGGAGCTTGTGTCTAGAACACATAGAAACCATATATTAGCTTCATCAATGTGTAACCCCAAAACTTTGGATCTGCTCCAAACTGATGCCAAAGTTTTATGCTCGATTGGGGCCCTTTTGGATCGGTTTGGAGGCGATCCAAAATTTTGTGGTTACATGTTAATGAAGCTCCATGTCTCTTTGGGAGAAGGGTCTGTGTCTTCCCTCAAAATCTGGGACTTGACAAAAGTAATGTAACATGTCTTTGTTCATGCCTGTTTGAAGGGAACAATGAAATCACTTTGTGACAGAGCGCCTGAAAAAACAAAGATTGTGACGGATACACACCTTGTCCGGTGAATAAATCATTTAGCACACATTAAGGACTCCCTTATCTCATTTATTTATTTTATTTGAAACATTTTAATACTGCTTTACATCAACAACACCAGGACGGTTATAAAACACCACCATACAATTTCAATAAAATCAACACATTAAAATACATCACAATCCACAATAGATTAGCCAGGTACTATAATGGCTGATTTTGTTCCAAAAACCTGCCTGAGACAAAATACAGGATGGCATGCATGCATACCCAGTCCACATATAGAAGCTGACTAGACTGACAGTTGAGTGTTTCTTGAACATTGGCAATGAGTGGCAATGGCGCATGAGGGCAGTCTGTATGACACACAGAGCTCTGCTCTCCGATAGGGGAGGAATGTTCTTCTCTGACCCTCCCTACTGCCCCATGCATCTGTTGCCTGAGGCACTTGTCTAACTCAGTGTTTCCCAATCTTGATTCTCTAGCTGTTTTTGGACTACAATTCCCATCATCCCTGGCCACTGGTCTTGCTAGGTAGGGATGATGGGAGTTGTAGTTCAAAAAACAGCTAGAGACCCAAGGTTGGGAAACACTGGTCTAACTCAGCCTAACGATGGGGCTAACTCTGTCATTACTATCTGTCCAACTGTTTTCAAAGGCATGGGAATACTAGTTTGTTTTTTAAAAAAGGAACAATTCCTTATAGAAAGAACTGGGCTCCCATTGGCCACAGTTGCTGAAGGCATTATCAGGGGTCTTGCATGGCACAGAGAAGTGGGAGATTCATGGCAGTTAGGAGAGGAATTTTTAAGTTAATAAAATAAAGTATGCCTCTGTGCATGTTGAAAGGGTGTCAAGGCACCTATGAAGAGATAAAAGAAACCAACAGCAACAGGTGTTTTTAATACATTTCACTGTTTGGTATGTGGAGGGCTTTTTTTTACTAGTTTACTGGAAATCTTGCTTAATGTATAAACAGAGTCAGTACAAGGAAGTATGAAAATAAACACAGCTATACACAAATAAATATTAATTCAAACAAGGTTGTTTTTCTTCACATATTTAACAAAAAAAGAAAAGAAGAAAAAAGAATGAGAGAGAAGGAAGTATGGTTTCTGAGAAGGCAAGTGTTACTTGTATTGCTTTTTTTGTGCAGATTCAAATGCCATTTCACCAACGTTACCACTTCTGTGTTCATAATTCTTTAGCCAACGCAGGAGAGAATTATAGTTCCATGCCATGTACCTCAATACTGAATGAACTTTCTTCCTTTTATGAGGGAGGGGAGCTGTATGTTTCTGAGTCCATGCTGTGAGTTGTTCCTGAATTAATCTCTGACCTACATTTAATGGAGAAGGGCTGAGGGATGGCAGTCATCCTGGGGTTTCCTTTGACACCAGATGATGTGCATTTACTTATGATAGCCACCACTGGAGTTTCTAACAGCAGAGTAAATGCTTAAGGTTGTGATGGGATAAAACACCACGCTGCAATCATAAGTTGCAAATTTAGTTTCAATTCTAGTCTTGCCCACCTGGCAAAACCTGAGGCTAGTACAGTGGTACCTTGGTTTGCAACCACTTTGGATTACAACTGTTTTGGATTACAACCACATCAAACCCGGAAGTCCGTGTCCCTTTTTTTTTTTTTGGATTACAACCTTGGGGGGGGGTTGCAACCAATTTGGGAGGGGGAGACCACATTGGGGAAAGTGCACCTTGGGTTACAACCTGCTTTGGTTTACAACTGTACCTCTGGAACAGATTGTGGTTGTAAACCAAGGTACCACTGTACTACACTTTTAACACAAACCTATTAAGAGTTCTTTGAGAATGTCAACAAACATACAGATTGAGGTGATCTGGTTGGCATAGTGAACTAGGACAGAATCTCCTTGCTTGTTTGTTTGTTTGTTTTAAATTTTGCTTCCATTTCATTATAAATTTGACCCCCTTATCTATATTACAAAGATCACAAAACTGCTGAAATGAAGAAAATCATTATCAAAGGAAAAGAAATCAATACTATGAAGGATAATTCTGGTTTTAGAAAACAAAAGAACTATTGCTGCAGTTAGAGACAGCACAACAGAATACAGGCTAACATTTTTACACTTCTATTTTATTGCAACCAGCAGTCACCACTTAAGATGACAAGGGTTAAATGTCACAATTAATGCTGACATCTTAATGACCTGTTTTTATTTTACTGAACAGTTAATTGAAAAGTTTGCCGCTTTGCAGGTTTATGATAAATCACACCGAAAAAATGACATGGAAACGACATTTTAGGAGACTCTCACTAGGCTTTCTGCTACTGAGAAATAATAGATCATTAACATTCACTTTGACAGTTTGGACTACGAAGGCAGTATTTCGCCATTAAGACTATGCTGGCTCCTTCAGTCTTTTTTAAAAAATCACTGCAAATGTTCACATGACCCTATTTTCAGTACATAGTAATAAAATCAGTCATCCCAACTGAAAGCAGAAAGGACTAAAAGCACAAAGGGGGTTTCTGGTTGCTGGCAAAAATGAAAGGTTGAATAACTGAACAAATGAATCAAAATAAAACATTTGTGCAGGCTCCAATTAAAACTTAGGACTGCAGATAGCACAGAATTGCACATACAGTACATGGCTGATATTTGAGAGAGATTTGAATGGCTGTGTACTGTACAAGTTTACTAAATTCTCAGGGACTGGCAGGCCTCTGACAAGTGTACAGGGGGATGCTGGAGGCCTGAGGGATTGACCAAGGAGAGAGGTCCAGCAATTTATGGGGTTTGGTGACGGCCATGAGGCAGGAACAAGGGGGAGGAGAGGAATGGTCACAGCCAGCAGAGATGGAGATGGATGTGCAGGACGTGTTGGAGGAAGAGGCTGTTCAGGAGAGGGGCAAGCTAGTCAACCAGAAGGAGTGTTAAGAGGGAAGAGAAGTGACAGGTTCTGTGTAGGAGAAGCCTCGGGTTGTGCATGCACACCCCATCAGATGAGAGCACAAATGTTGGGGGGGGGGGTCTCACTGTTGCTGCTACTGCTCTGCAGGGCATAGATCTGGGGTCCAGACTTAGTAAATGCGTGATTATGTCAATAAAAAATTAACTATCAGATATTTGCCTTTCTTGGCTGGGAGTGCCTTAGGACATAAAATTATGATAAGACATAAAACCTATGACTTCAAAATAATGAGTGTAAATTCAACTTTGGTTGATGAAATTAAAGTCGCTAAGGGATGGATATGTATATGGAAATAAGTTATAGGTGGGATGATACCCAAATCCATTCCTAATTACTAAGTGACAACTGCAGTACTGTGTTATTAGCAAGTCTTGGTAAAGATGTTGCCAGGGACGAGTAAAGTTTGCCAAATTAAGATTTACAAAAATAAGGATTGCGGTGTAGATCTGACATCCATTCTGCGGAGCTCAGAGTGATTTTATTCGTTGAAATAAATGCAAACCCCTAAGTCCCATGCTCCTATGATATTCTGAAATATGCAACAAACTTCTAACTGATCAGCATGTGAAAATATAGCAGCAGGAGCTTGACCAGAGACTGCAAAATACAAGTTGGTAAGTAGCACAAGCAGTCTTGGCATGCAGCTGAGTTCTATGTTCTCAGGTAACAAATTACTGGGAGAAGCCACTACCATTGTCCTGCTTATTTTATGTCTGGGTTCCTGTAGCACCATCACAGTAGTCAAAAGCTGAGCCCAGTGTGCTTCCTGCCCTCCTCCCCGCAGTACAGTACACTGGGATGCTGCAATGGGAACAGTTTTCCCTGCTGAATTTCTCTCTCTCTCTCTCTTTAAGACACAAGATTGCTGTCCGGGCGAAATGGCTACTAGGATGTATGCAATGTGAACAAATTCACAGCGCATTTTGTCACAGAAAAATGTGGATCAACAATTTTGGGCGAGCCAAGCACATCCCATGAGCAGGATGTGGGGAAAGGCTGTCTATATTTTGAGCCTCGGGTGCCAAAGGTTTTGGGTCCTTAAGTAGGGTTTTAAGCAAATCAATATAAAGATGCTTGTGCTGGAGAATCTCACCACTGAGATTTTGTATTCATCAGATCGACAAAGTAATGAATAGATTGAGAAGCAATGGCTTCCGATAGGAAAACCTAAACATTATTTGGAGAAAAACAGTATATCTGATCTCACTAAAAATAAATACAGTGATTTGTGCAAGGACTGTAGCTATTAGCAATGGCCTTACACTGCTCTTGAATAGAATGCTATGAAATATATCCATGGGTACACAGAAAAAAATGACTCTTTTACTAATGACTCTTGCAGGTTAATTATGCATTGAGTGAAGCAGTACTTCATATTCTGTTTGATCTGAACTGGTTGCTAACAAATTTCAATGGACTGCATTGTAGTATTTTTAATGATTTAAGATTCTTAAGCATATAAGAACTTTACAAGTATAAATACATAGAAAAAAATGGGAGAGAGAGAAACTAAGCAGGATAGCTTTACGTGTATCCTATCTTCCTATCCTACTGAGTTTCAGTATTTTAAGAGTTGCCGTGTGTTAGCTCTAAAGCAGACATAGTGATTTAGAGATTGGAGGATTATGCATTCCCTGCTCCTCTTGTTCTCCTGCACATGAATTTTTCCTGCTATCTACAGGTTGGTTCAAAGGATGGAACAAGTGAGAATTTGAGCACAGAGGCTGGAGTATGTAATACCTGCCACCCTATCCCTAAAGCAGGGCCCTACATTATTTCTGCACAAGGAGTAACTAGCACTTAACTGAACTAAAAAGCACTAAACAGTTTAGCCATCCCTAAAAGGCCACAGTCTTTCATCATTGTAATGATTACGTTATGAACTGTTTCCATTTTTAAAAGCATTTTTCAGATGGAATGACCAGAACTCTGCAGAGTATTCTAAATGTGACCACATTGTTTAATGGACTATAAAACTGACTGGTTTGTTTTTCGCTTCTTGCCAAATAATTCCTAATACTGAGAAGAAGCATGGAAAGTTACACAAATGGGTGTCTTTTCACATGGTAGGGCTTTCGCAGTCCATCCTTTCTTCTGAAGCCCTGGTGCCACTACAAAGCTTCTCCTGCTGGTTGGAAAACCCTCAGGATGGATGTGGAAAAGGGAATGCAGCCACAGCTGGGGGGATAATTGCGAGAATTAAAAGGGCAGCCTTGCAACGGCCTTTCTGCTCCCCACAAGACAATTCAGGATGCTGCTAGATGAATCTCCCTTTTTCCTCACCACCATAGCACACTAAGTTGGCATTGCCAGTGACCTTTCCACTATAGAATACATCCAAAGTTGCTCTTGTGACAACAGGACATTTGATTTTGGCATAGGCCTCTGCTAATAGAAGAAAATGACATATTTTGTTGATTTCCCCCTCTCCTTCAGCCTTTTGCTTTCAATTAAATATCTGGTTGAGAGTAAGCCTTAGTCTTGAACTAAAAGTTACAGAGCACATATGGCTACTGTCAAAAGCAGCAATCACACTTCTCTGATCCATGCCTGTAGGCAGCAGCAATGCAGCGAAGCCAGGGTTAAAGTGATAATCTCACATAACTTTTATTTGCTCTAGTGCACCCTTCTATGACTAGGCCACTTAAGGCAGCTACATAATATAAATCAAGAAAGAAATTAAAATATCATTATTATGATCCAAAAGTATCATTTGATACATCTAAGGAGGTGAACTTGAGTCCATTTATTATTATTATTATTATTATTATTATTATTATTATTATTATCATCTCATAATAAATTTGTTATAGTCTTTAATGTGCTACAGAATCCAATTGTTTTTGCTGCAAGAGATTAACATCATGAGAAAAGTACACAAATGCCCAGCAACAGCAGTACAGTGGTACCTCGGTTTAAGAACAGCTCTGTTTACGAACTATTTGGTTTACGAACTCCGCAAAATCAGAAGTAGTGTCCTGGTTTGCGAACTTTACCTCAGTCTAAGAACAGAAGCCTGTGGAAGGGCACCGGCGGTGGGAGGCCTCATTAGGGAAAGCGCGCCTAAGTTTAAGAATGGTTTCAGTTTAAGAACGGACTTCCGGAACGGATTAAGTTCGTAAACCGAGGTACCACTGTATTGTAAGAGATAACCCAACAATCAACCAACAAAACACATTATCATATGCTCTAAGTACAAAAAAAAATGGCCACTAAAATAAAACAGCCTGAAGAACTCATTTAAAAATAGATGGGGCCAGCCAAAGAACCCATGTGATGCTGTTCCACATATTACATTCTGTAGTACCAAATGTTACAGAGTATAACAGACCAGGCTGCTGCTTTCAGTGGTAGCCCTTCATGTGCCATAATGTCTAGTTGCTTTGAAATGCTTCACTAGTAGAGGAGGAACATTTACTGTACCTTATACTGTAAATGGATCTCATTGCACTTGGCTTACTATATTTTGGTGTGTATTATTGTATAAAGCATTCCAAATTTCCAGATGAATTTTGGAGAAAAATTAGCTGTTAGATGCATTTAGAAAAACTACAGCAGAATACAGAGCTACTCAAAACAGAAGATCGCTGCATGAAAGGAAAGGAAAGGAAAGGGGGTTGGAGTGGGGTATGTAAAGAAAGCCAGTAACATATTTATTATGAGATTTAACTGATTTGAGATGCTGAATACATCTTTGCAGCTTTTTCAATTGCAAACAATTCCAACCACAATTCCACTTGTCCAGTGCTTAAAAATCATGGGTCCAAGTGCCTTTCTGCTATTCTGGTGCTTTCTAGGCACAGGTCCAAGTAATTTTGCTTTTACCCTGGGAAACCCTCTCTTTAAAAATAAATTGGAACCAATGGCAATCTCCAGAAAACTCAGTTGATGTTTGTTTCAATTCAGCACTAAACCCCAGGTTTTCCTGGGGGAAAGCAGTGGGGCAAACAAAAGTGCGGATGAGCCCATAAATCACTATCCTTCATGCTTTTGCTAAAGAGTGTTCTCTCATTTCTTCCAATTAACTTCAGAAACAAACTAGATGTGATGGCAACAGACCCACTTGTCACAATCACATTGCCTTCAATTTCCCAGAAAGCACAAGTGCAGTACAGTGGTACCTCGGGTTAAGTACATAATTCGTTCCGGAGGTCCGTACTTAACCTGAAACTGTTGTTAACCTGAAGCACCACTTTAGCTAATGGGGCCTCCTGCTGCTGCCGCACCGCCGGAGCACGATTTCAGTTATCATCCTGACGCAAAGTTCTTAACCTGAAGCACTATTTCTGGGTTAGCGGAGTCTGTAACCTGAAGCGTATGTAACCCGAGGTACCACTGTATGGGTGAGCTGACATGCAGAATATGAACTGTGTCCTATATTCATATCTTCTCCCTTTAAAAAAATCACTTGTCCCCAACCTCTTTTTCCCCCCACAGTGGGGCTTTGTTGTCATAAGTAATCCTTACCTAGATAAAAATGGCTTGTGGGAAGAAAATGGGGCTTTCTTGCCACCCCTTCTCCTCTGAAGTGCCCTGAAAAATCTGCTCTAGTAGGTTAAGGGGCTCTCTGGAAAATAATAGTGTATGTTGGATATGTCTGTGACTAACTGAAAGAAACTGGTGAATCAGGAGGATCCTGCAAGATGTAGCTATATTAAAAAAAGCTAGTATGCAACGTTTTATTATAAGTACTACACATTCCATTTTTAGAACATACAGAACAGGTACATACTAAAAATATCATTTATAATGCACCCATAAAATCTGGAGATGAAGAAGATATTCTTTATTACAGGCTGAACCTGATGTTTGAAAGGAGATGCTAGATCCAGCTAGCTCTTCTCAAATATGTCTACGTGCAATATTAGTACATAGTACTGATGTACTTCCACAAAATGTACTTCCTTCCTACTGATATCCTGATAAATTATTTGTTCTCACTTCTGTGCCTACTTTCCACTGAAGAAATATTTATCATACTACCGAGCTTTGGTATAATTTCATCCATCTGCTTCCTGTGGCATATTTATTATTACTGTTAAAATCAATACCATCACAAATGCCATCACTGAAATCAAGGTCAGGCATTTTGCCTGGTCCTGGAGACAAACATTTCAGTATTCTTTTCCTTTTAGACCTCTTCTCATTAATCAGTCCATTTCCACAGAGAGCAGAAAGCTCAGTTATTACTTTTCTCTCTATTCTATTTCTCACCATAGCACACACACACAAAAAAACTGATCAAGAATTTCACTTTATGAGTCCACATAGTCCATTATGAAATCATCTCCAGGACTTCAAAATCTCCCTGAAATTGCCATTAAATTTCATAAAAAGAACACTATACATGGGTAGCACAAGATAATTAAGATTAATGTTTCTAGCCAAATATTTTTAAGCTGTCTGACATCTGGATAACCTGTTCCAACAGCCAGCTGGAAAGGTCATTTGCAGCCAGGTGAGGAGCAAAGGGGTGTGAGGCTTGATGATCTATTTGAGTCTCCCTCCTCCTCTCTTTATGTTCTGTATTTAATAAAACGTAGCCCCATTGAAACACCCACGTAAGGACAATGGCTGCCTAGAATGTGTCCATATCACGCATGACGTGCAATAATATTTCCTGTTCATGTTTTACTCTTAATTAGATAAGTATTAACAGTAAGAAGAACATGCAGCTATAGTTCTAATAATATAAGAAGCTCTTCTGAGTCAGAACAACCACTGAGTCCACCTTCCTTATTCCCCACAATCGCCAACCAATTTCGAAAGTCTACAAGCAGGCCATGAGGAAAATAGCCATTGTTGCTCACTAGCAACTAGTATTTGGAAACATACTTTCTCTGAAGCTGAAGGTTGCATATAGCTATCATGACTCATAGGCATTGATAGTCTTAAACTCCATAAATTTGTCTAACCTTTTAACACCATCTAAACTAGAGGTCATCATTTACCTTGTGCTAATAAACTCCATAAATAATGTGTTATGAGGGGAAAGTACTGTACTTTGTTTTGTTTTGAATCTCCTGCTAATCTTCTTTGTTAGATGACCCCCCCTGAGTTGGATGATCCCTGAGAAAGAAAAGTTTCTCACAATCCACTTTCTCAACACCACATTTCTATCACGTCTCCCATTAGTCATCTTCCTTCTGAACTTAAAAGCCCCAAATATTGTAGCCTTTCCTTACTGAGAAAATGCTCCAGACCCTTCAGCCTACAAAATAATTTTGGCAGCCCTTTTCTGCACCTTCGTCAGCTTTAAGACACCCTTCTGAGATGGAGTGCCAAAATTCCAGGAAGTATTCAAACTGGAACTTTATTTTATTTATTTATTTTAATTCCTTTTTTGCAGCTGCTGCACACTTGGCCCATTTTTCATCGAGCTATCCACCATAGCTACAAGATTTTATTTCCTGATCAGTCATTGCCAGATTAGACCTCGTCAGTGAACATGTGAAATTGGGATATCTTCCCCCTATGTGCATCACATTACACTATAAAGAAACCTTAGATTGGGAGGTCTCAAATAATAGTCCCTGGGTCTCTCAGAAAGCTGTAATTCTTACAGCCCTTTGGGGGAAACATGATATGAAAACCAATTTTAAACTGGTTTAAAATCTGTAGTGTGTGTAGTGTCTTAAGAGGTAGCTAAGTTATGAGCTAGTTTCAACCTACATCTCATCAAGGAACATCTAGAGCTTTCACATGGTGCAACACAAAAATTCCACTGAAAAGGTCAATTTGTGTTGTCCTTATCACATAAAGGATACTCATGTAAACAGGATTTGTGCCAGAATTCAGGGGCAGAGAACAATCTGTAGCTTTCCATCCCATCTGGTGAAGTAAATGGTGGAATAAAAAACAGTTCACACATGCTCCGGCAACGTATTACGGGTCACTGATTCAAGCAGTCTCTAATAATCTGGGCTTTTCTTCTTTTTTAAAGGAAGCAATAAAAACTGCTACAAACATGACACTTTACAAAATGTGTCAGAAATGCCACTCTTTTTTTTATTATTTATAACAAATGTCAAGAATGTGTCACCAATCATTCATCCACAAATGACAACATCTCCTTTTATTTACTGAATTGCCTGATATAGCTCTCCTCTAAAGAAGATGCTTTGGGAAATAGTACCCATTATGTCATTCCACAAGAATGCAATTAAATTAGTAAACATTTCGTGAGTGGGCTACTGGGCACCTATTGAAGCTTGACAATGTTTTCCGGGAAGGTGCAAAGACACACTGATCTCCTTTTGCTTTGTTTTTCTCAATGCTTAAAATTCTAGATAAATACAGAACAAACTGTTCCCATCAGGATGTTCCTGCATCTGTCTGCTCCATATGGAGCTGAAAGAAACATTTACCAAGGAAAGAATTTTTAAATTAAAGGAGTAGATGGGAGCGCTGCCGTATTAGATGAAACTGTTGGGTAGAATAGGAATCGATAATGATGCTAAACATGTAAAATAATAAAGGAGATCATGGCACCAGTTTTAAGTGCTTCCTGACCCTTGCACACTATTATTATTAATAAATAAATAAATAAATGAATAAATAATTAACTGCACTTCAACCTAAAGTCGGGGGGCATTACATAAAATACAATTGTGAAACAATTAAAAAATACAATCAGAAAAGGGTGGGATCCTGAAAATATAATCTCAGGTGCACAATCCCACAAGGCACTTCAGTTTGCTTGAATGGATAACAGTATCAACATGACCACATAAGCATACTAGAGAGAGAGAGAGAGAGAGAGAGAGAGTGTCAGGTAAGGGAGAACATAGTAAGAAGATCAATGCTGAGTGACAAGCTTAGAGTGAGTGCCATCCAATATGGGGCAGAGGAGCAATCACTTTTACAAGTGCTACTGTTTCCATGCATCTTGTTGGACTTCATTAGTACAACCATCAAATCTACTGCTTCAAAATGGACCATTTTAAGAGGGGTTATTAAAATCCTCACTGGCCCTTCCATGTATCTCAAGGGATGCTAGCCATTAACCCTTGGGGATGGCCTGTGACATACAAGAACAAACCCACACTCCAAACTCTAACAAGCATTATGTATTTTAAACATGTTTAAAACAATCCAGTACATGATCTTTGAATTAGACATTCTATTCATTTGTTGACAACTTCTAGCCTGTTCTATCTGAATATAAAAAGGAGCTTACAAAATATAGAGCAGCAATACCATAAAAATATTAAAACATCTTTTTTATATATAAAAAACAAAACATAACCCTGAAATGTAAGATTAATGTATTACACAACTTGTTTAAAGTCTATATGGTTAGGTTTTGGAATATACAATTAGTACCAATGGGACTAAGTACTGAACTTTGGCTGGATCATACCTTCTATCTCCAAGAGGCAATAGGTTTTAGTATTAAAAAGGGGGGAGGGTTGTGTGATTCCTATAAGAATTCCAGACTCCTGTAAGAGTTTCTTACACTTTTCCAGAGAATTGATCCATCTATTTCGGTACTAACTGCTCTGACAGAGGCATTCCAAGGACTCAAGGAAAAACAGCACATGTACACTAAATCATTTTAAGGAGAGATTCTACAGAATTAGAACCTCCAGTAGAGAAAGCATGCATTTTGCTACTGACCTATGCCCTCATCCTAGAGTCAAATATTTAAAGCACAACAGCTTTCACTCTAAACGAATATCCCATTTAGAACAGGTAAACCAGCAGGTTCCAGCTATTCTGGAAGTGTACAGCCTCCAAAACCGTGCTTCAGAACTCAAAAATAGTAGCATGCACACTGCTGAATGGTATCAATGAAAGATTCATACCTACAGTAAGAAAGGATGTGAATATGGGAACTCAAATTCCACTGTGTGGCTTCATCTTTCCCCAGAATTTCAATTATAAGGGGGGGAGTGTTGAGCCTCAGAAAGTGGATAATAAAGCTATCCTGTTTTAGGCAATTTTCATAAGCCAATTCACCGTTTAGTTAATAACAGTTATGAATTCAGGAAAGATACCAGGTACACTCTTTGGGAAACAAAGAAATGAAACCTTCAGGTTTCATGGTAAAAAAAAAAAAAAAATTAAACTGGAAATATAATGATAGAGCTGCTTGTCTATAATTACCACCTTACTGTTCTAGTTTCTTTCTCTGATTCAGTTCTTAGACCTGAAGCAGAGACTGAACAAATTAGAAGAACCACCAGTTATACAATCATTTGCATGAATCCAAAGATTAAATGCCTTATAATTAATTATCTCAGTATTAGGCTATTGCATTTCACAGCACATTAGACCTTTTCCACATGTGAAATCAATCATTCTAAAATTCCTGTGAGGAAATACTATTAAGCCCACAGAGGGTGATAAGTGATGGGAAGAAGTCAATAGCAAAAGTCACCATATTCATTCTTTTGCTAAATACTTGTTTTTTGTCTTCTTACCAGTTCCCTGGTTTCGACCAAGGTCAGTATCCCAACACAAATAAATCCTAGGAAACTTGACTTCACAATAGGCAAGACTGACTTAAGGTCCCACTTAGAAACTGGACTGGAGTTGATTGTTGCTTTGCTTGCGGTAAAGCAATTTTATGAGAGAACAGATCTTAAATCAGAGATAACCAGCATCGTACCCATGGGTGCCAATGTGCCCACCAGAACCTCCTATGGCATTTTCCATTCACTGGGGGGTGGATGATGAGGGGGCAGCCTGTACCATTTTGTTACCTTTTCTCTCTTTCTGTTTCTTTATATGTGGCAACCATTTTGTGTTATACTATGTTCTCGTGACATCCATTTTTTGCCTGGCCCCCCACCACACTGTCTCAGAATTCCAAATGAGCCCACTGGTCCAAAAAGGGTTGGTTACATCTGCTTTAAGTCAGCATCCTCTTGTTCAAACTCCTTCTGGAAGCTTCTGACATGCAGTCCAGCTCCAGCAGCAATTCAGACACGGAGATGGTTTCAACCCACCAACCAATTTAACAAGAGGGTCAGCCATGTGAACCCAGTCCATTATTGAAGGTTCTGTTTGTACAATCAGGCTCCAAACAATGAACACAGAGGTTGAGTCTAAGGGGAGGTTAACTCTAAGAAGTAGGTTAACCTGCCCCCAATCATATTTCATTTACTCTTGTAGTCCAGGTGTAAGGGGATCTGAGATACATCAAAGCAATTACTTTCTAAAAGGTTCTGAGCCAGTGCACCCAGCATTCCTTGGTACAACCTGCACACAAATTGCTGAGGTAAGCAGGCAAAGTGGGCATCCCCGCCTCACTTTGGAAGGAGTTCTGAATAAAGTTGGGCCTTATACAGATAGCTTGGTGTCCCCCCCCCCCCCCACTCAGGAGGAATCCCTTATCAGTGGTAACACCCCAGCTAAGGAATAGTCTCCCCAGAGAGGCTGGCTTGCTGCCTTTCCCTATAATATTTTTGGTGCCAAGAATTTTAAATAAATTTAAAATAATCTGTGCTTTTCAAAACATGTACACGTGTGGGCTATCCATGTCTGAGTTGTGTTTCATTTAATAATCCGGGCTAAAAATACTGCTGAATTTTAATATTGTATCTTATTCTTTCTGCTGCCCAGAGAACAGTTCTGTAAATAAGTAATCAATAAAATTCAGGAAGCTATTTCTGCACTTGCTGCTGCTGCTGCACTGGCACGAAAAAAATAATGTATTATATGAAATGTCTCTAAGAGGTTCTATACTAAGCTTGTCCCTTGAGTAGAAACTACTCAAAATGAAGGGCAGATATAATTAACAATACCAGAACATATGATTCAGGAACACAAAGAACTCAAAGCCAAGGAACAGGAGCCTCCAGTTCACCACAATATTGTCCTGAATATATACAGTGTATATATTACTGATAACGGAAGTACAGTTCTCAATAGTATATCTAACTGAGTTTGGTGAACTTGATCCCCAGTAAGGGTGCTTAGGACTGCCGCTTCAGTAAAATAATTGTTTACATGTGATGAAAAACCGAACTTTAAATCTCACAGTGTTGCTGAAAAAAAAGTCTCAGGCAGCAATCCTACAGCCTGTTGAGAACAGTTGAGAAGAAGACCCACAGGCGAGGTGATACTTATGTCCCCTGATCTCCTGAAGTTGTTCCAAGGCATGTTGTTTCTCCAACTTACCTACAAAATTGGCCTGAAATGACAGCATCCATGGGGTTAATCCATAGTTATTTATGTCCTAGTAGACACAAAAAAAACCCTACCACTGCGAACCATCAGGGCTATGGATGTGCTGGCTGCTCTGCCATGAAATCTTAAGGAAATGGTTGCTTCTATCCTTCCATTCACAGAATGTTTTTTCGATCCAGCAGAAACATTCATGAATAGAAAGGGATGAGAAGCTATTTTCCGAAGTTTCATCTTTTCCCCATGCAACATTCTGTTTTGTTCCAAGCTGTTCTCTCCTTCTCCCCACCCCAAGCAGATTTTTGTGGAACTGCAGGGAAAATGGGAATTTGCAAAAATCGCCTTTGCTCCCCCTTCCATTTACAGAAGCCTCCACTGGATTAAGGAGCCTTCTGTGAAGGGAATGAAATCATTGGCCACAATCCAGGCAAAGGAATCTAAACCCAAGGTCACCAGGTGCCAGGAATTACTGGAGTGGCAGAGCCATCTGAAACCCCGCTGGCTCCTGCTGGTAAGGGCAGATGGGGAACATTTCTCTCTTGGCATCAACTTGGCACAGCTGAAAGGTTCAGACTGAGCCGGTTACCTGGCAATGGACTAACTTAGGATCCAGCAGATCCTGGCTGGACTTGCTCCATCCCTAAAACACCTCATTTTCGAGCCTTGTGCCAGATGCTTCCAGCAGAAACATCACTGGTAGTAACTCCCACATGCCCTGAATCTTCAGCTTGTGAAGATACTTCTGCTCCAACCGCCCCACCACCATCACTGGCAGAGCCAGTGGAATCCATCCTAACCCCCTCCTGAAGCACAGATTACAGGCTCCCTTAGGAAATATCAGTTTGCAGTAGATGACAGATAGATAGATGATAGATGATTGATAGTTAGATAGATGATAGATAGAGAGATAGATGATAGATAGATAGATAGATAGATAGATAGATAGATAGATAGATAGATGATAGATAGATAGATAGATGATAGATAGATAGATAGATGATATAGATAGATGATAGATATTAATGAAAGATTTTTTATTCCTGCTGTACAATGATATGAGAAAAAGAATTCTATTTTTAACTTTTTAATTGTGCTGAGTGGAGAACCAAAAGCAATGAATAAATAATTTGTATTGATCAAATTTAAACACCTGTCTCAAATTATCTTTCAATACACAGCAAATCACATATTTGCCTTTATTGTTCTGGGTCATAAATCTGTTGTTGTTGAACAATAATCTAAAGGCCTTCAAAAGTTTTAACCATAGCAGGAGCCAATTTGATTCCCTCCCTCCCTTTCTTTTTTCTTTTCCTTCTCCTCCTGCGATGAGGCTACATTTTTATATTTTAATGTTCCATTATTTTAATGTTGTATTTTATTTTTGTTTTTAAGTTGTAATCATTCATCTTGTTTTTATTATTGCTTGTAAGCTGCTCTGAGCCCGACCTTGGCTGGGGAGGGCAGGGTATAAATAAAAAATTATTAATAATAATATTAATTAATAATAATAATAATAGAGACAAAACCAAACTCTTGGTAAAAAATATGAATGGTGATAGTAAAAATAAACTACAAGATATATCAGGTTTAAAGATTGAAAGAAATATTAAATATTTAGGTGCATGGTTAACCGCAAAATACAAACTTGTTCAAAGATATTTATTTTAAAACTTGAGAAGATATTGAAAGAAATTTGCAAATATGGGGCAGGATGAAACTTTCATTGTTGGGTAGAGTGTCGACTATAAAAATGAATGTATTACCAAAAATGTTATTTCTATTTCAATCAATATCGGTGATTAGCAAGACAGATTGCTTCAACACATGACAAAAAGACATTTCTAAACATATCTGACAAGGGAGAAAAACAGTAATAAAACATAAAATATGGATTGATGTGAAAGAGAAAGGAGGCTTTTCCCTGCCGGATATGAGATTATATTATGAGGCATCTTGTCTGTGCTGGTTGAAGGAATGGTTGACATTGAAAAATCTGTATATTTTAGATCCTGAAGGTCATGATAATCATTTTGGTTGGCACGCTTATCTGTGTCATGAAAAAGTGAAAGTACACAAAGGATTTACAAACCATATAATCAGGAAAAAATTGTATAGAGTTTGGGATAAATGCAAAAACCTGTTGGATTTGAAAACACCACTCTGGCTCTCACTATTAGAAGCTATAGCGGTAAAGAAAT
This sequence comes from Podarcis cretensis, assembly GCF_951804945.1. Classification (NCBI taxonomy): domain Eukaryota; kingdom Metazoa; phylum Chordata; class Lepidosauria; order Squamata; family Lacertidae; genus Podarcis; species Podarcis cretensis. The sequence goes on along the minus strand of NC_137170.1, from coordinate 67,393,630 downwards.
AATATGTTATAGTATAAGGGAAAGCTATATGAAAATGTTATATAGATGGTATCTAACACCTACTAGATTGGCAAAAATGTATAAATCAAAATCAAACAAGTGTTACACTACTACTGAAATGTATATAGATATATGAAAATCATAAATAAAATTATTTTTAAAAGAAAATGTTTTAACCAAGATAAAATCAGCTCTTGAGTTCTTTTCAGAAGAGACCGTCTACTAAATGCAGAGTTTAATGAGCCACAAATAAGCAGTTTTCCTAGCCCACTAGAGGTAACAAATAAATCAGTTCTTTTCTACAGCAGATTGATTCAAAGTCAATACTAAAAGCCTTTACCATTCAGTCTCAGATTAGGTGTTGGTCCAATTATATGGGCACTTCCCAAAGCAAAATACTGACCTTGGAATATACTCTGAGCTTGTGGGGTTTCTAGGAGGCGGGGTGAGAGCACTCTAATAAAAAGTGAGCACTAGGTAGCTTGTTTATTTAGATGCCCTCACAATTCAGAATCCTGAAGATATATTATGTTATTTGAACAGCAAAAAAATAAAAAGTGAAGGGGTCGAAGCTAATTCCACCATATTATCAACTGAGTATCTGAGGAGGGGATTGCATTCAGATTAACATGACAGGTCCTAACAAATACCAATGTATTCTATACTCTGTGGTCACAGACACTTTAGCTCCCTGTGAAGTAATTGCTGATTGATATCATAGAAAGACGCTGGCTGGATTAATATTGTTTAATACTACTTAACAAGAAAGCAGAGAAGCCCTGCTTAACAATCACTTGCTAATGCCCTCAGATAATTGTCCTCAGTTCTCGAAGCATTTTTATCAGATCTCAGATGCTCAACAGCCTTTTGCAAATAAAGACTTTGATGATTCTATTAGTTATGACCAACTTTGCCTGAAGAAATATCCTCCTTTCGCAGCTAGTTTCTATTTTTCTTTAGGAAAGAAAAGAGTGTTTGGAAATAGTAATATAGGACAACAAGCAATGTACAGTGAGATGGGTCGCAATCTTCAAACCCCTTGTAGAGTACAAAGCCCCTTTCAGTACTGATTCTGGGGTAGTTTGAGGATGCGAAACAAAGGAATGACCATAACCAACTGCAGAGCACATGGCTTTGCAAGCACAAGATTAAATCTCTGGCCACCTCCAGTTAAAAAATATATCAGCAGCAGAACTGGGAATAGATATTCTTTGAGAATGTAGAGAGCTTCTGGTGGTAAGAGAAGCCAGTACAGTGGTACCTCAGGTTAAGTACTTAATTCGTTCCGTAGGTCCGTACGTACTTAACCTGAAACTGTTCTTAACCTGAAGCATCACTTTAGCTAATGGGGCCTCCAGCTGCTGCCGCGCCGCCGGAGCCCGATTTCTGTTCTCATCCTGAAACAAAGTTCTTAACCTGAAGCACTATTTCTGGGTCTGTAACCTGAAGCGTATGTAACCTGAAGCGTATGTAACCTGAGGTACCACTGTATGTGAGTAGATGGATCACGGGCTTGACTCACTATATGGCAGCTTCATATTTAATGCCATATTCGTCACAGAGAAAACAGATGAAAAACAGGTACAGTTGCATATAATCCAGAAGAATTCCTGTTGATGGAGCTTTTGTTTCCTCAGAACTTTTTATTAGCTATCTTGCATTCGAACACATGAAGAGTGACTGTTTAGGTCTACCACAACAATATAAATTACTGCACAGAGATTGCTTTACCTACTCTGTATGTTGCATAGCGGCTGCAGGCTTGCTCACAGACCATTCACAACTTAATGAGAACGGATTCCACTTTAAGAAGAAAAAGGGGGAAACGGGCAGCAGAAGGGAGTGAGTTGTTCATGTGCTAGAACAGAGGAAGTAGAATCAGAACAGCAGGGGCAGGGTGGAACGTAGGTGGTTTGTACCCACAAGGAAATACAAAAGAATTCATGTGTTGTTTTCATTATAGGGCATAATAATGAATCCACACATTTCAAATGAGCCATTATCCAATTTGTGCTACTTTGCAATTTGCTCCAAAATAACAAATTGAAGCAATGTATTATGCTGGCCAGCTCAATATCTTACATGTCTGAAAGTGCAAAATGAGAACAATTTCGAGCTGACAACAAGTTGACAAAAGGAGCCTAATTGCTCCTGACATCACACAAAATTGAACCTGAAACTTTTTAAAGATAGATTCCATGCCTTTGTCTGCTCTGGAAGAAAATATTAGGGAAGTTTTCACACTGAATAGCCTTGACAGCATTTCTGAAATATAGCTAGCTTACTGGGGATTTGCTAGGCCATCAGGAAACAAAGGACACCATGGGTATTTTCAAGGTTTCCTGCTGTCTTGCGTGGAGCAACTATTACATAAGCATTGTGGTGTCCTTCTTTGCTTTTCAGCACAGAGTGCTTGGGACCAATTTACGGTAGAATATGGGTTTCAAAATGATTTCAAATACTTACTTAACTTATTATTTCTTTATTAACTCACCCAATTTTTATTCCCTCCTCCCCCCCCCCCACGCGCGTCAAAGGAGCCCAGGGCAGAAAAACACAAAAGAGATCAAAAACCGCAATTAAAAATATAATAAAAGCCTATTTAAAACATTTAAAAGCAATTTAGTTACCTAAAAAAACCCAAGCGAAACAGTCACAATTTCCTCACAATTTCAAGATTGCCAAGAATGGTACTTTTCAGCCATTTGAATGCTTGGGTGAAGAGGAATGTTTTTTAAGTTCCTCCTGAAAGTTAATTTTGAGGGTGTAAGCAACAGGAATTCTCAGAAGAGAGATAGGAGCCATTAACTTTTACGTGAAGAAAGCTCAGGGTCAGCAGCTGGAGGTTACCAGGTGAATCCAGCCTCCCTACTTAGAAGGCAGTTCTTGCCCCTCCTTTAGGTTTCTATCCTGCTTTTTTTAAAAATTAAAAATACAACAATACAACTGGCAACCAACCAGATGTCTACATGCTAGACAGCTTGAATGGTACAGGCAGGCCCTTTTTTCAATGCTGCGTTCCAACCTTCGCCTCCTTGTTTCCAGAGAATGCAGAATGAAGTCCAGTGCAGACTGCTGCCACATGGAGACCCACGCTCCCCCAAAAACCCATACCTATTCCTGGAGTGCACTCCGCATCAGTGCCAACATATCTTTAAGAATGGTCACAATGGTATGCATATGCTTGCATGTGTACTAGAGATTATTCATTAGCAGGACTTTGAAAAACACTTGTAATATGATGAATGATGCATAAAACTGGAAATTATTGGCAACTGGATATTATGGACATTCAGGAACAAATGTAAAACTAAAGAACCAAGAAGGGGAGTGTAGGGAAATCAAGGGATTTTGGAAAGCCCATGTATGGGAGTTGTTATGTGATGTTTTTTGTTTGTTTTTTATTGTAAAAATGAATAAAATTGTATATGTACTAGAGAAAAGCACTTTCATATGAGAAACACAGCACCTTAAGCAGAGGCTTTAGAGTTGCAGAGGGGTCAACTACATCCAAACCAACTCTCAGAGCAGGGAACTCAGTTCCAGGTGTATGCTCAATAATTCATGGCTGGGTTTCATGCCAGAACATTAAAAGCAATTAGATTACCAAACGGGTTCATGTGCAACCTGATAAATGAACCCATGGGAATATGTCACCTTGCATTGACTTTATACATTTTAAACATAAACATATGAACACATAAATGCAGCTATTCATATGGTCCTAACAATAGGCATATTATAACCTACTGCTAGCAATGGCTACCACTGTCAGGTAGTTTCTTGGTTGTTTTTAAAAATTTTTGTATCCTGCCTTTCTTTACTGACACTTAAAAGGGCTTACATTCCAAAAAAGAAAAAAAACAATGCAGCAGTAACTATTTAGATTTCAGTTACCATCAAGCAGCAGCAGTCTCTAATACCCAGCTGAAATCAAGTTCCACTCAAACTTGCCAAAGAGGCAATCATAGCCTGGTGAAATGGATAATTACATGATCTCACATGTCCAAGTACTCAAGTAACACTATCAATTATAGCATGGTCCAAATTGTCAGCAAAGGAAAAACTCAAGCACCAACAATATACAAAAGGGATTGTTATTAAAGACAGACTTTCATTGTGGGACGGTGTTTTAAATTAACTTAAAGAGTTGCCAAAAAAAACCCTACATTTATCCACATTCATTTGGCTTTATTTGCTGAGAAAGGCATATGCCTATCAACCAAAAGCTAAACTCAAGCCTCGAGTTTATTTTCCCAGAGGACATTTGTTGGAAGATGGATAAGTGCAGAGGTTCTAAGTAATACAGGGTCACATGATCAGCTGATTAATCGTGCCTTCTAGAAAACTCAGCTACAGGAATAAACATCATCTGCTAGCAGTAAGTTCCAAATGAAAGCCAACAGCCTACAAAAGCATATGCCACAAACTAAAAATTTAAGTGGGTTCTTGAGAAGGTAACAGCCCTGGTGACCACTGCAGCCTTTTACAAGTACCCATCTCCCCCAGAGGATTTCTATTCAGTCAGCCTTTGTTCAAGTCAAAAACAAGCAAGTATGTAAATTATCTCTCTTTGAAGCAGTTTCTACCAACCAAGCCAATTGTTTTTTTAATCAAAGGGTGCACCAACCATATCACAAATTAAACAGTTCAGACATTAATGTTTATTCATGCTCAGGATACTGTGACAGAGGTAAAACCACTAAATAAAAGGGAATCAGATTTTTAACTTGAAAAGACATGGTATAATTCATTGTGCAGTGAATTGGGGGGTGTATAAGTGTGAGTGTGTGTGTTTTTAAAAATGTACTGAATAGAAAGGTGCACAAAAAATATTTATTTCCGAACAAAGAAATATTATAGATCTCACTGGTTCATTAGCTGAATTATATTTATAGTGAACAGTTACAGTGGTGCCTCGCAAGACGAAAAGAATCCATTCCGCGAGTCTCTTCGTCTAGCGGTTTTTCGTCTTGCGAAGCAAGCCCATTGACGGCTTAGCGGATTAGCGCTATTAGCACTATTAGTGGCTTTTAGCGGCTTTTAGCGGCTTATCGGCTTAGCGGATAAGCAGATAAGCGGCTTAGCGGCTTACAAAAAGGGGGGGAAGGAAAAAAAACCCGCAGGAACTCGCAAGACATTTTCGTCTTGCGAAGCAAGCCCATAGGAAATTCGTTTTGCGAAGCACCTCCAAAACGGAAAACTCTTTCGTCTAGCGACTTTTCCGTCTTGCGAGGCATTCGTCTTGAGGGGCACCACTGTATTATGTCACTGGTACCTACCAGCAGAAACTACAATCCAAGGACAGATTCAAAAACACAGAGAACATAGTTTTCCTATTAAAAGTGAATACATATTTAGTATACAATGTACTCTCAAAACCTCCACTATGGTTCTTCCAAGTTCTATAGAAAAGGGAGCTGCAATCAGAAAATGGCTAAGAAATTTGCTCTCTATCCCCAGTCTGCCCTTGGGACTGCAGAACAGTGGACAGGTATCTCCTCTGATTCCTGACCTACTTTTTTCCACAGAATGGAAGCGATTGCAATACAAACAGTACGTCTTCATTCCAGTTCTCCACCAGGACTGGTTCTACCATTAGACAGGTGCCTCAGGCAGCAGATGCAGGGGAGAACAGAGTGGTAGTGAAATATTGGGAGACAGAGGTGTTGCATGCCTAAATTAGAAAGCGCTGTCCCATCTCCAGTGCTGATGTGAAATTCAATTGACGGTCTATTTGCCTTCTGTACATGGAATGGGAGCACCATCTTTTCATTAGCCTCAGACAGCAAGATTTGTTTAGCTGGCCCTCTGCACCATGACACCTCTTTTGTTTACACATGCAACATGAATACTGCAATCCTTTAATCTAGAAGCCTGCTGCCAAATAATTTAGCTGCTTCCACTTGAAGGAAAGGTAGGTGGACAATGAGGCTTAAGGAAATGGGCAATGGAGACAAGGAATTTGAGGGATGGAGAGATTATTGCTAAGAGGACAAGTCAAGTGATATGGCAGCACAAGGGAAGAGGGACAAAATGAGCTGTAGCCTGAAAGCAGGAACTTGAAAAATACGCACACTAGATAGTAGAGTTATGGAGCTGAAAAAAGGAGCAGCCTCATCTCCAATTAGCCCTTACTTCAAATTCCTTGTCTCTATTGCCCATTTCCTTAAGCCTCATTCTACACCTTCCATTCCTTCAAGACTTTTTCTCTAGAACTATTGGCTACTTAGGAGCATTCCTTCAGCCCTAACCCTTAGCTTACCTATGCGCTCACACCTCTTCCCAATCCTCAACCTGTCCTATGTGATGTTTTGATCCCAATCAACCTGACAACTTTGCCTTCTGAACTGAGAGAAGATATGATGGCCATCTTCAAACCATCTAAAGGGCTGTCACATGGAAGATACAGCCAGCTTGTTTTCTCCTGGTCCAGAAGGTAGGAGATTCCGACGAAACATCAGGAAAAATTTCTGATGGCAAGAGCTGTTCAACAGTGGAATGGGCTCCCTTGGAAGGTGGTGGATTCTCCTTCATCGGCAGTTTTTAAGCAGAGGTTGGATGCTTTAGTTGAGATTCCTGCATAGCAGGGGGTTGGACCAGGTGATCCTGTCCAACTCTACAATTCTATGACTCCATGAACTGCAAGTGGTATGATTTCCTGAGCCACTGAACATTCCACGTTTCCACCCTAGCCAATGAGTGCTTCGCTGTGGTAAGCCCAACATAATGGCAGCAACATAGGGAAGTGGGAAGGAATACTGTAGCAGCTAGCCATAGCCCTGTAGCTGTAGTTGGCTCTTCTGCCTGAAACCAAAACCCACAGTGAGGAAAGTAGGTAGTGGAATACCTAGGTTCTGATCCCTTGAATTCTCCCTCAAGTATTCCACATTTTCATATTCATCATCACCATAATCTAAGCCTGTTTAGTATGTGGCTTGCATACAGGTAAGCAGCCACAGGCAGTGAGCACACATGCTAGTTAGAGATCCACTAAAGTGGAACACAGAGTGACAGCAACCTGGATCAGGCATAGGCAAAATTGGCCCTCCAGATGTTTTGGGACTACAACTCCCATAATCCCTAGCTAACAGGACCAGTGGTCAGGGATGATGGGAGTTGTTGTCCCAAAACATCTAGAGGGCCGAGTTTGCCTATGCCTGACCTGGATTAAACCTTTTGTGAACAAGCAAGTATGTGGCCTGGAGTACTGCCCAGGCAGGATGGTCAGAAGTGTATTGATGGCTCCATTGCTGCTCTGGGAAGGTGTGTGTCCTTGTTATCGCAAAAAGTGAGCTCACAATTTAAAGGATTAAAGCTCTGCTTCTGGCAGCAACATAGGGAAGTCTCTAAATGTTCCCATTTCTACCTCTAGGGCTATCATGGTTGGCCACCAGGAGTTAAGGAAGTTTGTAAGGAAGAGTCATTTGTACCTAAGGATGTGGGCAGGCTAACAGTTCTGAAGAGCAGGTCATAGAGGAAATATAGTTTCGTTCTTATTCCTCCTGCAGGAAAGGGTTCACCAGCAGCTGCTTCCAAAACCTGGCCATGTACAGGGTCACTGATGTCCCAGGACTCTAATGCAAAGTTCTGAAGTCATGATAGGCTGAATACTAGAACACAAATATCCTACCTGCACAGTCTTACTTTTTTGGCTGCACTTTTTTGTTCCAGTAATGTGCTTCAGCCCCACTGAAAATAGTAAGATCTAAGCACATATAACTTGGTGCAAGATTGATGCTTTGGGTTTAATATGCCCTAAAACAAGATGTCTCATTCTCTTAGTGTTGCACTGCAGTGCCTCAGCTCATTTCAATGCATCAAACATCTTTCAGTAATTATTATTCAAATGCATAACAAAACTTGAAAGAGGTTTGCATAGTGAAACACAAGCCTACCTAAGCTTGCTTGATAAGTTTCCCTAAAGGCTATGACACAGGATTGGATTGTCACAATTTAAGATATGCTTTGCTCATAGACAGGCTTCCTTGTAAATGCAACTTCCCCCAAGGTGCCTGAATAAGCCAACTTTGAAAATTATTCCTAGCAAAGTACATTTCAGGAAAGCAAAGATTTAATCAATTATTGTTGCATGTGTGTTTTCTCTGTTTGCCTTTGATGGGAAGGGGGAGAATGTGGAACTTACAATTCTATAAAAGAGAAAGCACTTTAGGACTGTGTGTGAGCAAGCAGAACTGAATTGTTTACTAGAGTTAACTCAGTTCAAGTAATTAGACTTCATTGAAATTGATGAAATAATGAAAATTTCTTTTTTAAAAAATATTGATGTAAGAAATCATTTCCAATATCTACATATATAAAACAGATCAGATTTGGCAAATTATGAAACATTATCATTATGGAGACTCAAAAGTGGGTGGAATATATATGTTTCCAGGATATATTTTCAACGTATCTTGTCGGCAGACTGACTCTGCATTACAAAGATGTCTGCAAACATGACATGAAGGCTGGCAACTTTAACCCAGCTATATGGGAATCCCTGGCAAATGACCGCAATGCCTGGCAGACAGGTCATGTAAGAAGAAAGAATGACCACTAGAAGGGGTGAAGAGAAAAGAAAACCATGGTACAGCTGTAGCAGCAAACTGTCGCCTTCATCTGCCCCAACTGCGATAAGACATGTCTCTCCAGTATCGGTCTCTACAACCACAGCAGGCACTGTAACTCTCCAACAGTTTGACTTTACCCACAAGGTGCACTCTTCCATTGCCTCCTGATGCCAACGGATGCCAACAATAAAACACATTATTATTAATAATAATTATTATTATTATTTAGCATTACCTAACATTCTCAGAAGGTAAAATTAGTATGATTTGGTTTTCTGAAAGCTGTTTATGTGCTTCCACATAAAATGTAGACTTACCAAGCTAAATGTTGTCCAGTCATAAACATAACAGCAGATTTGAATTCCTCACACGCAAAAGCATATTTTTAGAAACCTTCACTGAATAAATTTGAAAGAATTAAGTTCCACCTCCTAAAATGACAGAGCGCTGGAACAAGAAAGTCTTCACCTGCCAGCATAAGGACATCAAGGAGGAAGGCAGTCTAATTTCTCTAGGAAGGGAGTTCCAAAAAGGATCTGAGCATTTGTTCTGCAATGTGGTAATCCTGCATAATGAAGCTTCATCTAGACTCTGCCATATGGGAAATGGCTCCTCGCATGGGAACAGCAGTGCTAACCATGCCAGTGAAACTTTGTAAATGTTGTAGAGCTCCTTCCCTCAACTACTCTCTCAGGCACATTCTGAAGGAGACACAACTTCCATTTTCTATGATATCACTGAAAAACAAGGAAACACCAGCGGTATTACCAAGGCCCTAAGAAAGGAGAAAACACTGGCAATGGACGGATGCCTGCCTCGTGGCTCTTTGCTATATAAAGATTTTAGCATGCAGCTCTTTGAATCAAAAACTTTGGCCACCCTTGGGCACAGGCAATGCCAACTCTATGAAAATGTATGCCCCTATGTAGTCACTCTGACAGTAATAACACTTCAGCTCTAAGCAAAATACTGTTTTGCCTGTTATAAAAATAGACAACCCTTGTTTCCCATGTGCTCCATCACATATTCATTACATATATTTTATCACTATGTTACTTTTACTGAACTCATCAATATTATTTAAACAGCAGAGTGCCCTGGTCCCAGTTAAGAAAAACATGCAGCCTGCAACCAATAAAACATTTTTTAAAAATGTGATGAAATGAGAGCATTCACACTGTCTTAATAGTATTTCATGTGAATAAATCTTCAGTGACAAGAAACATGAAGGGTAATACAATGTCTCTGTTTAATTTTATACATACCACAGCTCAAAAATCTTTGAGATTTTATTCTAGAAACCACACTGAGGGAAACCTTGTCTGTCCTTCTAAGAACTTGTGCCATTTCAGAGCAAACTACACACAATGTATGCAATGGTGTCCTGATGAACTTTGCTGCTATCATTAAGAAAAACAGTTTTAGAAGACTGACTTTGAGGAGTGGGGACACTGGATGATTAACTCTTTCCCTGCCTAAAATTGCAGTTCCCCAAAGTGCCTTTCCATCCTTGGAGTTCCATGGTCATGTTAGTAAGAGTAAACACACACCAGCTAAGTGCTTTCCTCCTCTGCTCAAAACAGTAGTCTCCCAAAGCTTTTCTTAACGACCCCGCCCCCCAAAAAAGTCCCCAAAGGCACTATTATGTTGATGCATGTAACACGCAGGAGGCCCATGAAGCTAGATCATAGGCCACTTCAGTGAGGCAAACCTCCTGGCCCTGCTCTTTTCTAGGAAAACTACAACCTCTCCAAACATTCCCATGCACAGGCCTTCTGAGTACTGATGATGATGATGATCATCATCATCATCATCATCATCATCATATTTGTACTCCGCCCACCAGACTGGGTTGCCCAGCCACTCTGGGCGGCTTCCAACATATATAAAAACATAACTAAACATAAAACCTTAAAAAGCTTCCCTATACAAGGCTGCCTTCAGATGTCTTCTAAAGGTTATATAATTAATCATCTCCTTGACATCTGACGGGAGGGCTTTCAACAGAGTAGGTGCCACTACCGAGAAGTCTTTCTTCCTGGCCCCTGTAGCTTCACTTCCCTCAGTGAAGTAACAGCCAGAAGGCCCTCGGTGCTGGATCTCAGTGTCCAGGCTGAATGATGGGGGTGGAGATGCTCCTTCAGGTATACAAGGCTGAGGCCTTTTACGGCTTTAAAGGTCAGCAGCAACACTTTGAACTGTGCTCATAAATGAGCAAAAAGTCCCATAGAAACCTGCATTAATACATGGGAAGGGACTCTCCACAGCAGGCTTCCTCAAACTCGGCCTCCAGATGTTATGAAACTACAATTCCCATCACCCCTGACCACTGGTCCTGCTAGCTAGGGATCATGGGAGTTGTAGGCCAAAAATATCTGGAGGGGCGAGTTTGAGGAATCCTGATCTACAGCCTCTAATGCAGGTGTGGGAACTATATATTTATCCCTCCAGATGTTTCTGAACTACAGGTCCCATCATCACTGGCCATGTGCTGGGACTGATGGGAGTTGTGGTTCAGCAACATCTGGAGGGATAAATATTCCCCACACCTGCTCTAAAGCAAGCATTGTAATCCAACATAGCTACAGCCTGTACAGATGAGCTGTATAGCCAATATTTCTTTAACACAAGAAGTTTTATAATAGTAAAAATTCAAACTGGAATGTCTGGCAGGTTAATCCCTCCCCACACACCCCATAAGGTTAACATGCACTGTATAAATGAACTGTCATCCTGGTGCATCAAATATTTGGCTCAATTGAATATCAAACTGAATGAATATGGAAATTCTTAAGCAGTGCCTGTTTATATTACAATCAGTTCTAACCAGCAGTAATTCCAACAATTCTTGCTTTCAGGAGCTCTATGTTAAATGGGAAAGAATGCTTTCAGAAACATTCTTAAGCAACTTTTGTATGCTTATAAACCAAGGGAGGCAGAAGATACAACTTCACTGCTACTGTCATCTGGAATACTCTGTATCCTTGTCAAAATAAATCTAACTTCAAGTACTCTGGTTTCAAAAACCAACAAAGCATCAGGTTTATATTCCAGAATGTGCGCGGTCAGAATCAGCTGCAATTATCATTGAGAAGGTCTAAAGTTATTCTGACATACAGCGCATGTAATTTTGAGAGCATGAACAAACTCAGCACTTGATTTGGCATTAAAGTGGATTCTTACACTCGCATAACTTTTTGTTCCTTGTCAAGTTTGGAAGGAAGGAAGCAGCAAATTAAATTCAAAGTCTTCTGGTTCAGCCAGTTCAGATAACAATGAAGAATTCAAAAAGGGAAAGCAACTTAAACAATTGCTTTTAGACCAGTCCCAAACACTAACACATATCAAAGGTATGGGTTGTATTTACTTACAGTAGATCCATCAAAATTGTCATGACCAACTCAATGGGGCTACTCTGAATAAACCTTAATTGGAAACAACCTTATATTGAGAAATCAGTGTTTATAGACAGGGCTATGCTTTATGCTGCAGTTCCTTGGAAATACAGAAAAGATGCAGAATGTCAAAAGGGTAGCATTTCAAGCATATGTTTTTCAAAGCAACATAAAACTGTAAATATGCACAGAGCAAAATATGGGAATCTATCAATATGCATATACATTTCCTATATTGTGTTGTAGAGATGGAGATCTACATGGCATGAAATGGATGACCAATTCTCAAGTGCTTTTTATGTCCTCTTTTCTCCCTGGAGGGGGACATACGTTTTGCCTATCATTCTGAGATTATGCTCACCACAGGAGGTAAACTGAACTCTAGTCAAGTTCAAGGTGAGCCAATTTTCAACTTCATGACATCAGCATCAGCTGATCACTGCATTAAAAGAGGAGACTCGCTGCTTTCTCCCAATATTTTTGATATGCATAAATTATTACAATCTTTGAGACTAAAGATTAATATTAGCTCTGAAGGGATGTTCACTATCAGGCAGAGAAACAAAATCGTTAAGCATGCTCCTGACCAGTGGTAACTTATTTATTAAGAATCTTCTCTCCCACCTTTCAATAAAAAATCACCCACATAACTAACCAAACACCCAAATATTCATAATACACAATCAATCAGCATAAATTTAAACAAGAAAAAAGCACACATAATTTAACCAACTAAGGAAAGTTAGCCAAATACTTTCAAAAGCTCTCTGGAATAAAACTGCTTTTGCCTGATGTGTAAAGGCCAGCAATATGAAAAAAGCAAAAATCCCTGCAGACACAGTTCCAGTTATGAGAAAGCCTTGTCCAAACATGCCACCTTATCTGGGAATAAGCAGAGTCCCCTAAGAAGTTCTAAATGTATAGGTGAGTTTGTATGAAAGAAGGCATCTCTTAATGTATTCTCCACACTGACTATTTAGGGCTATAAAGAACAAAACCAGCAATCTAAGTTGTGCTGAGAAACCAACCAGAAGTCAGAGAAGATGACATAAAATCATCACTATATACTCTGCATTCTAGTGCCTGCAAACTGGTAGCCTTGTGGAAAGGGCTTCTCTCTTCTTTATTTTGCCCATAGCTGATTGTGTTACTAGTTGAATTTATGTAGCAGCTAATGCTGAATTCAGCTGAGAGCTATTAGGTCTTGAAGCATGATGGGGGGGGGGGGGCATGACTTAAAAGCACTATATCATTCCTATCGCTATAGCAACAATTCTAAGTGCACTTAAATGTTTATGAATCTCAGCCACACAGAAATATCCTCTAACTTTGACTTGTAATCAGCTACTTCTAATGAAAAGATGCTTGAGTGGTAACAAACATCTATATGCTATAGTTAAACTCTTCGGGGGCATTTCAAAAACACAGTACAGACACAGCAAATATGCTCCAAGACTTGACTGCAAGCATTGTATTTTCCAAAACTAGAGAACCAGCGCTGACCCACCCATGAGGTGTGGCAGACGGGAGGATCCACAGGGGCAGCACCTCCCAATGTTGATCTTTCTCCCCCTGCCCTTGTCCCTCACTTCTTCCCTGGTGGGGAGGGAGGTGTCCCTGGGAGTCTGCCTTAGGTGCCAAAATTTCCCCGTAAAGAACTGATTTACCAGCTTGGGATAACGCTAATATAAAGAAAGATGGCACTGGGATCCTGATATTTCTGAAAGGTGGAAGCTGATCACAGAATCCTTGTGAGGTGTCAGATGCTCTTGGGCCTTCTCTTTCAAGCTAATACTGACTGCACTCAATTGGAAGCCACGTCGGACGTTGGGTTTCTGAAAAACGTTTGCAAACCGGAACACTCACTAGTGAGTTGGTGGCGTTTGGGAGCCTATTTGTTCAGGAGCCAAGCTGTTTGACTACCAAGGTACCACTGTACTTCTTCACTTCCCTTGCCCCATGCCATCTCCATCTCTGATTTTGCTACATTTTTACAAGCAAAGAACAACATGAGGAGTAGAGCAGCAGATATCTGGTTTGTAGGTATGAATTAAATAGAAAACGTGTATTCTACTGCCAGGGAAAGGACTGCAAGCCCAGGTGAAGAGTAACTCATAGGATCTGGTTCACGGAATCTTGTGAGATGGTTATACAGGTTAAGAAGCAAAACAGCATATGGGATGGGCAACAAGGAAGAATTAGGGCCAGGTAGGCGGGACTAGGGCAGCAAAAGCTGTCACATATGCTAGTAAACAGAGGTAAGTGTCAGGAAGAAAGCTCTCTGTAGGAGACTAATTCAGACACTAAATGAAGGAGCAGTAAAGCATAGTTTTAGGGTACTTACCAGAGTCAGAGAGAGACTATTGAAGCTGAGTGGTGTAGAGACCCTGCAGGGATGTGCAAACATCTCAATCTACTACTCAATACTTGCACAGGAACTGTTTGTTTATTTATTTAATGAAACTTAAAAGTAAAGCTACAACAAAACAACAGTACTACATGCATTTCTTGCAATATCTGAGCACATGATTTTATCCTACTAACACCTCCTCCTTACAAAACTTCCCTTGACTTGAATCTCTTCTCATAACCTTCACATCTGTTTCTCCTTTTAAATCAGAAGATTCTGATTTCTTACCTTCCATACACTTTCTTGCCTCAATACTGCTGATGGTGTTTCAGGGTTTGTTTTTTTTAACCTACAGTTGATCTGAGCAGATCAGCTGTTATAGTTAAGTATGGACTGATTCCTGATGTCCTTAGTGTGATTACTCATATAGCAACAAAGCAATTTTTTTAAAAAATAAAAAAGTTAAAGAGCAGGGCCTTTTGTTAAGTAGATGTTCCCTTTTAACAATGCTGTTTTCACTTTTTTATTATTCTGTTGAATCAAAACACTGTGTGCCAGATTACATTTTTCTAATTATCTGCTCACGAACTGAGGATTTATGCTTTGAGATGCTATTCCTACAGCACATTTAGAGGAGAGATGCACTGAAATACCTGTAAATTGTCATTTATGTATCTGTGGCCAGGGAGAAGTGGAAGATATTGTTTACTATTGAATTATATTGTTCTTCTATAATTTCCCAAGGGAAAGGGTTTTGAAATTCTTCAGCCAGTTTTTTTTCAACAGTAGGGAGAAAATCTGTTACTTACTATTTGATAGGGATAACTAGATGACATAAAGGGTTTCCGTGTTTGCTCTACAGCCCAACAGTCAAAAACTTAATTCAAAAAATAGAGTCCAATATTCTGGGAAATAACCTATTCTAAAATGTATATCTCAGCTAGATTATGTCTGTATTTTTGTGGCGACCGATGCTTTTTAGAAAATGAATTTGACTGATTGATAGCACAGTTTTAAACATGGAGGGTGAACTTGGTGATTTAACTGACTAATGAGAATTCCAAACCAGAAGTGCAATCAGTGCCATTTACTATCTGCTGTTAACTGCAATGATTACTTTTATGGTTCAAAACGCAGAAACCATATCACTTAATTACTAATATA
Organism: Podarcis cretensis; assembly: GCF_951804945.1. Classification (NCBI taxonomy): domain Eukaryota; kingdom Metazoa; phylum Chordata; class Lepidosauria; order Squamata; family Lacertidae; genus Podarcis; species Podarcis cretensis. Next base: position 67,378,148 of record NC_137170.1, on the reverse strand, counting down.
AATAGTTCTGTAAATTATTCATCATTTTGGGTTCTATAATATGAAGTTCTATTAAATATTTAAGCAACACAACAGGGTGTATCACTGCAGCAAGTTAGGTATGTATACACACAGAGAGATGAATGCTGGAAATAGCACTTCAGGAATGAATTAATACAGCAAAATCTCTTTTGCTGCACACAGCCTGATGAAAATATTTCGGCTTTCCAGCCCTGAAAAACAGGTTCCCAAATTTAACAATGGCACATTTAAACAATTAAGAGCATGTGTGTATTTGTGTGTGTTTATCTAGAGGCCACAATTAAAAAGAGTCTATTTAATCAGCTAGGTTAATCCATCAGCTACTAAACCTTTGTTTTCCTGGAGTCTTCTTCCCCAAACATCTTTAAACTGGCAATCCTTCATTCCTTTTGTTTTGATCTATTTGTCTATGAACTTAGGATAAGAGCAAACTCTGTCAGTAGCACCTGCTGAGCATATTTTTTTTAAACACCCTCTAATTTACATATTGTTATCAAATTAGGCATTGTTATAAGGTTAAAAATAAAGTAGAGAAAATGTGTTTGCACTGTGTGTGTTTCTTGTGATTCTTCCTGAAAATATACTCCAAGATTGACAGTGGGCCTCACTTAAAAAAAAAAATTCTTTCAAAAGAAATTGTGGTACAGGTTACTTTCAGACAACCCTTTATTGAGTATTCATCCAGATTTGTTTGCATGGAGATCAGAGGACACCACCTATTTATTAAGTATTTGTTCTGATTTGTTTGCAAAGAAATAAAAGACATTGTGTCAAGCAAATGCTATTGCACTCTGCCCAGTGCATTTTCCTGTCACTTTCATTAGCTCAAAAAGTTTGGGAGTGTTGCACAAGACCCTCAGTGGTGCAGTCCATTGTCTCTTAAAACAGATGGATGCTAAAAAATAACATCTAAATAATCAACCTGCCATTGTCTATTTAATTAATGAATATGGGTTGTATCCAACCAAGTTTTACAGTAGACTCTTTGAAGTGAATGGATCTAAGTTAGTTGTGTCCATTATTTCAGTAACTCTAAGACTATCACTAACATACAGCCCGCCCTGTCCGCCTGAGTATATATATATTTTTTTGTTTGTAGCATGTGATGAAATGGCAACATTTTAAAATAAAACTTATGATGCATGATCATGCTTATAGACAGGTAAGGTTTAGCAGCAAAGACTGCTGAATTTATAACACATATCATTAATTCAGAGGTCATTATGAGCTATGGACTCAAGTTTGTTTTCTTTGATACCTCAAGTCATAACTTATTATTTTATATGTGGCTCACTCAGCTTACGAAAAATATTAAAAATTAAGTGTGGTATCGAGTGGGGTCCCTCTATTGATGGATGGCTCCTTAATCCAGAGGAAACTTCCATTAGCAACATGGGGAAGGAAGGGTTTTTTTTACATATTCACACGCTGCCACCCCTGCTTCTCCCTCCGAAATCAACCCCAAAGTGCTGAGAGTCCCTTTGGAATAGCATGGGAGGTGGCACAGAGCGCTCCAGGGTGGGGTGTAATTTGAGGAAAATAGCATCTCGCTCTGTCACACCATGGGGTCAAAGAGCCTTCTGGTAGCTGAAGGACAGCATTAGGTAAAAACCCCTGAAGGAAAATCATGGAATCACAGAATAGTTTGGAAGGAAATTTCAACTTGAAAGCTTTTTGTGTATGTAAAAGACAATTAAGCACATATGTGAAATTTCTATTACATAGCCTTAAAAAGAACTATTCTGTTATTGAAACAAAATAAAAAAAATCCTTCTGAAGTTGCTCTTCAGAAGAGTTCTGATGGATCACTGACTTGATGGGAAATAGCTCCTTTAAATCAATGAACATTCTGTTTTTAAAAAAAAATTAAGAAAATTTATTTTTATTTTACTTAATGAAGATATGCTCTAATCTTTGGGGAGAGGGGCATGAAAGTGACCAGCTTCTAAGCTTTTTATTGCTGGGTAAGCATTATGGCATGTTATTTTAGTTGGTTTGGTTGAAAAACGCAACTGAAAAGCTAAGATTCACTGCATCTGAGCATTATTCCTAAATACACTTCAGGGAAGAACATTTATTAAGAGACATCCATTCTTCCTAGCTAAGGCAAGGAATAAAAGAACATTTTGTACACAAGCAAATTATAGTGAGAACAGCGGAAATTTGTTAACTCACCCATATATGCTTTGAACTACAGTTTAAACCACTAGGTTCTGCTTAATAATACTTCATAAAAAATATGCCTACAGTGTATGTGCCATGCATTAAACATATAATACACCCTCAGGTTTCCTTTCCAAATCCCACTGCAACACATCATGAATAAAAAAAGACTGCAGATGTGGATGTTCTCTTAGCTTAACCATAAATAGGAACAAGAAGATCCTTGGGATTCGGCTCTCCATACCACACAAAGTATAAACCTCTTATGTTCAGTTTTCAAAAGCTCTCTGTTATTTCAACAAGCGCTAATAATGATTTGCTTTGTACCACTGAGAAGCAGGACTCTAGAACCAAGATTACCAACATGTGTAAAATGGCATATGGCATGACTTATTCATGAAGCTTTCAATTAATTAGTGTTTGTAAATCTGCTCTGAAAGTTAGAAAACCTTGCTGATAGCATAGCAAGGGCGACGTCTTTTAATCAAGGTGGGCGAAATTGAATTCCACAGGCAGCACTTCCAGCAGTCCTACCATTCAGTTAGTTTCCAGTCCTTTTGCAGGGTGTGCATTTTTCAAAGCTGCACAGAACACACATTCAATCCACCTCTACCACCAACACCAACACCTCCTCCTCATCATCTGCCCATTACAAAAGCTTGTGTAAGACAATATAAATGTTTAATGGTGGGCTGCTGATTTACTTCCGCTCTACTAGCAATAAACTTTACTCTAACAAACTGCTGGCACCACCCCAAAAGAAAATTAGGCTATTCAAGCATTAATGACTGGTTAAACAGTGGCTCCCGACATCAAAATGAGATGTTACCCTGGCAGTTTAACATGTACTAACCTCATTTAATGTAAAATATTCATAGCAACGGAATCTCAAAAGGAGCTAATGATGAGACAAGGTTACTTTACTCAGGAGGATGTACATACAGTGGTTTCTTGGAGCAGTTTGCTGGAGGGGTCTCCCGAGACACTTGTTAAAATCCCACTACCAAAGCAAAAAGGAAGGCAAGATGCAACTGGCAGGACACCCTACTTTCCCTGAATCCCTGGCAGACTGCTCATCCCTAGAGTTTCCATATGATCTGTTTGTTTAAATGAATGCATCTGTATTCTTGAAGTGGAAAATGCACCAGCAGAAAGAACAAAAGGTTCTGAAAGAACAAGAATCCATTAAAAAAATAATGTTTAAATCCATAGCACTTCCTTCAGCATATCTCACGGAATCATCTTCCCATGAATAAATGCACACACACATGCACACGCTCAAAAGGATCTTTTTACCTGACAGAGCTTCCTACCTTGGTTGCAAGATTAATAACAAAAATCATTTTTTTGCAATTAAATGTCATTTTTATATATCTAACTTACACAGGAAAAGTGCTGCTCAGCATGCATAAGTAGAACTGTCTACGTTTAAACAGTATATAGCACAGCCAGTTAGTTTGAATATCCCTTGCTAGCTGAGCCAACCATACCTTGTTCACTATCATTCAGATGAAGCCACACCAATTTTCAGCAGCAAAAATGTACAAGTATTGCCTCTGGGCATTGGCTTCAGGCATCTTTAACTCTTTATTTTATTGTTTTATTTTAGATTGTTTGTATTGTCTGTTGTTATAAGACTCTTTGGACATGGTTCCTTAGCAAAGCAGTACAAACATATTATATTTAAATAATAGATATAATATTCAAGGCTTATATTTTTATGAACACTTATTCCTATGTGAAATAGCAGTTATATAAAGGTAAAGGGGGATAAGTGCTGCTGTCTGAATGCTGGCAGTCCTCCTAGTTTATGAATAGGTCCCTGAATAAACACAGTGATCTGAGAACAGTCTAAAGTGACCGTCTGGGTTCCACAGAATGTAAAGAAAATGCAACTAACTAATAAGACTATTTGGGAATTAGGATTAAGATCTTCCTATTTAAGAGATAGAATGATCAAGACAAAGCATAATATTGCTTTTTACCAAAAAACAAAACAAAAGAGAGAGGCACAATTATACCATACATTAAGAGTTGCTGTCATACTACTTCCAAACAATATAATATGATAAATAGAGAAGGACATGAACATGTTCAGTGCCAGGCCAGGCATGGAGAAGAATAATCTCCAAGGTTAGTACAACTGTGGGAAACAGAACATATATGGGGTAAAGGGGTGTAAGGTTGGTAGATTCAAGAACTTCAAGATCTTGACTTAAAGCATGTATCTAAACAGCAGTGGCATCAAGACAGTTATGATGATATATTCTAATAAGATCGCTGTTTATTAATTATTTAGAACTTCTTCTATATAGGGGTGGGGAAGCCATAGCCCTGCAAATGTTGTTGGACTCCAACACCAATCAACCCCTGCGAACATCACCAGTGGATACGAGTTGTAGCTCAACAACACCTGGAGAGCTACAGGTTCCTCAAAACCACCACCTGCAGTAAGAGAAATAATATATCCTCTTGGCAGGAGTCCTTAAGGGTTTCATTGTGAAGATGGTACACTGCAAATCAGTACACATGTACACTAACAATCCCAGATAAGCTTATTTGTTGTTGTTTAGTCGTTTAGTCGTGTCTGACTCTTCGTGACCCCATGGACCAGAGCACGCCAGGCACTTCTGTCTTCCACTGTCTCCCGCAGTTTGGTCAGATTCATGTTTGTAGCTTCAAGAACACTGTCCAGCCATCTTGTCCTCTGTCGTCCCCTTCTCCTTGTGCCCTCCATCTTTCCCAACATCAGGGTCTTTTCCAGGGAGTCTTCTCTTCTCATGAGGTGGCCAAAGTATTGGAGCCTCAGCTTCATGATCTGTCCTTCCAGTGAGCACCCAGGGCTAATGTCCTTAAGAATGGATGCGTTTGATCTTCTTGCAGTCCATGGGACTCTCAAGAGTCTCCTCCAGCACCATAATTCAAAAGCATCAATTCTTTGGCGATCAGCCTTCTTTATGGTCCAGCTCTCACTTCCATACATCATTACTGGGAAAACCATGGCTTTAACTATACGGACCTTTGTTGGCAAGGTCTCTGCTTTTTAAGATGCTGTCTAGGTTTGCCATTGCCTTTCTCCCAAGGAGCAGGCGTCTTTTAATTTCGTGACTGCTGTCACCATCTGCAGTGATCATGGAGCCCAAGAAAGTAAAATCTCTCACTGCCTCCATTTCTTCCCCTTCTATTTGCCAGGAAGTGATGGGCCCAGTGGCCATGATCTTCGTTTTTTTGATGTTGAGCTTCAGACCATATTTTGCACTCTCCTCTTTCACCCTCATTAAAAGGTACTTTAATTCCTCCTCACTTTCTGAGATAACCTTATAAAAATCTCAATAATATGCTCATTTCTGTTGGGGTACCCAACGTTTGGAATTCACTCCGCCATGAAGTACAACATGCACCAACCTTGATTTTGTTTTGGCATCTATTAAAGACCTATCCTTTTCATAAAACTTCTGCAGGTTTTAATACCTTTTTAATCATCATTATTAATACTATCATTCATATCAAGGCTATGAAACTCAAAGTGCAGAAAGCTTGAGGGGCATTAATGAAATTCTACGGTGGTCAGCTATTGAAAATCTTTGCCAGTAAAGTGGTCTCCCAGATGCTTCATGGAGATATGGGGCAAGGACCCAAATGCCAACAAAGCCTTAGAAATAGTGCAGAACAAATTCCTCAGGAAAGTGCTCTCACTCCCCAACGGGACTCCAGCTGCTCTTCTCCATGTTGAAGCTGATGTGACAACAATACAGGCTAGAATTGATTACCTGTTCTTAAATAATGTGAAAAGACTTCAATTTCTTTCAGAGCAGAGATTCCCCACTATATCACACACAGAACAGAAACAGACCAAATGTTGGAAGGACGGTATCCAACGCTGCTTGTCCCAATACCAATTACAAGATTTGCAGGTGAATATGAACATGGACAAGAGGCACTTAAGAGATTGTCTCTTTAGGTCTGATGCTGAAAGGGATCTAACCATGATGGCTTCTACCAAGAGTTTGCCATGGTTCCCACTTATTAAAACGGAGCATACCCGGGCCAGTTACCTGTCAAAGCTCCCACTTGCCATGCTTAGAATCGCTTTCACAGAATTATGATTCCAATCAATGCCCTTGGTGGTGTTGGATGGACGCTACGGCAAAGTACATTATGAAGAGAGACTTTGTGTGTGGGCAACACTGTGTGAAGGACCTGTGCCACTATTTATTGCAGTGCCCGTTATATATAGACCCAAGAGACCGATTCATAAAACCCCTGTTTCCGAATGGAACTCACTTGAATAGGGTGGAAAGGGTGAAATGGCTGCTGAGCAATACAGTGGTACCTCGGGTTACATACGCTTCAGGTTACAGACTCCGCTAACCCAGAAATAGTACCTCGGGTTAAGAACTTTGCTTCAGGATGAGAACAGAAATCGTGCTCCAGCAGCGCGGCAGCAGCGGGAGGCCCCATTAGCTAAAGTGGTGCTTCAGGTTAAGAACAGTTTCAGCTTAAGAACAGACCTCCGGAATGAATTAAGTACGTAACCCAAGGTATTACTGTACTGATGACTTTAATTTATAAAGTAGCACTCTATGTGTTGGCAGCTAAGAAGATCAGGAGGAAAGAACTAGATAAAATAGCGGGGGATTCGGATATTTAATTTGGCACATTTTACTAGAGAATCTTCTGCTATTCTATTTCATGCAACAAACAATCTTAGTAATTATGACCATGGTTTATATTGTATGTGTGGTGCCTAATGATTTTTATGGTTATTGCTGTTTTTCCTTTTCTTATTTTTCTGAAAGATGCCATGTCCTATGGTTAGTGCAGAGGGCCTCCTCGGTAGTGGCACCTGCCCTGTGGCACCAGGCAGAGGGCCTCCTCGGTAGTGGCACCTGCCCTGTGGAACGCCCTCCCACCAGATGTCAAAGAAAACAACAATTACCAGACTTTTAGAAGACATCTGAAGGCAGCCCTGTTTAGGGAAGCTTTTAATGTTTGATGGATTGCTTTGTTTTAATATTTTGTTGGAAGCCGCCCAGGGTGGGTGAGGAAGCCCAGCCAGATGGGCAGGGTATAAATAATAAATTATTATTATACCACCCCTCATCCAAGAATTACAGGGCATTTTACAATACAAAAACAAGTTCTTAGACTTTCCTTCCCAGGTTCTTGAGCTGACGCTTTCAACATACATTGCTTTAATATGCTTTGTAAATGGCCCTAAAATTTGAAAATGAAGGGTGGTATGCAGATATTTTAAGTAAGTTAATAAATGGAGGAAGCAAAGGAAAACAAAACATGAAAGCAAAGAAAGTAATTTTCCTTCCGTTTCCAGTACTTCGCTTTTGTGGAAATAAATATAGAATTTCTACCCATTGGTTGCATGTTGTCCTCAGATGCTTCTGTGAAAAGAATACTGCATTACCCCCAGCACTCGACAAACTTTATTTTGCATCCACTGCAAGCAAGATTGCTGTGAAGCATGCTGTGGATATGTCTCTATTAGATATTGCTTATGACATCATTAGTGGCAAGTGACAAACCAGTTGTAGTCCCCAAACACCTGAAAGGTACCAGTTTGAAAAGACTGGGCTAAGTGCTCAGCAAGTGTTTTAAAGGAAGATGATAAAAACATAGCTAAAGGTAAAGGTAAAGGGACCTCTGACCATTAGGTCCAGTCGTGACCGACTCTGGGATTGTGGCGCTCATCTCACTTTATTGGCCGAGGGAGCCGGCGTACAGCTTCCGGGTCATGTGGCCAGCATGCCTAAGCCATTTCTGGCGAACCAGAGCAGCGCACGGAAACGCCGTTTACCTTCCCGCCAGAGCGGTACCTATTTATCTACTTGCACTTTGACATGCTTTCAAACTGCTAGGTTGGCAGGAGCAGGGACCAAGCAACGGGAGCTCCCTCCATCGCAGGGATTCGAACCGCCGACCACCTGATCGGCAAGTCCTAGGCTCTGTGGTTTAACCCACAGCGCCACCCACATTTTTTCCACATGTTCCTTTTTAGAAAATTGTTTAATACTTTGAAAGTTGTCTCTTCTCTGCCTACAGCACTAGGTAGTCATTACGATGCCGGCTTTTATTAGAGGGATTAAAAGCAACAGTTATCCTGCTCAAAAAAAAACAAAACCCCACCGTGTGTCAACTGGATGCTGTGCTATTGTTTTTGAATGGGGGCACTGCAAGACTGTTAAACAAAGGCTAGAATGTGGTATTGGCATACATTTATTAAATTCACTGTCTGGATAGCTCTTACTAAATTGAGTATTTCTAAGCAACAGGATTTAAATTGGCTCATGCCTGTAGGTAGGGATAGGACTGGCTGGAACAAAGTACAGTCGTACATGCGTTTACATAACCTTCCGGTTACGTAAACTTCGGGATGCATGCGCTGAAAACCCAGAAGTATTTTACCAGGTTTCACCACGCGCGCATGCACAGAAGCAGCCTGCGCATGCGCAGAAGCGGTCCTCAGGTTGCGGAAACCTCAGGATCTGAACGGATCTCCGGAACTCTGACTAAACAGGGTTTTCAAATACTGCACAACACAGCAGTGACAACACAGCCACACTGCAGACCACAGCACCCTCTGGAAATCTGCCCCTTCCCCTCTGTTTATATACACTTCCACTGCACCAACAGCGCAAAGATCAGTGTAAGAAACTGAGATATGAAAGCTAGGAGCTAAATGGCCCCTTGAACCTAGGTTATGGGAGCAACAACAGACACACTTTTTTATAACAAGAATACAAAGCTGAAAATCAATGAACTGCATCTAAAATATTATGTTCATTTTTCACATGGTCTAGTCCTCATCCAAAGACTGCAAAAATCAAAGATGTGCTCCCCCTCACCCCCCTAATATTCTTAAGAGTGTCTCTTCTCCAACCTTCAGAGAGTGGCTGGAAGTGGGGAGGCAGAAAAAGGTCCTCCTTTCCTTCCACTGTGCAGTTTTAATCTGAAATCTTAGGCACCCAGGGCTCTGAAACTGCTCTCTGAAACTGAAATTCCCTGTCACAAAACATGCCTAGAACAATGGGAGTTTCGAACGCTGGCAAGGATGACCGATTGGATTCCACTCCTTAGGCAACAACTGTTTGCACTGAAATCTTATACTAGTATATTGCAAACTGAGAAACTAGATTTCTAGATCGGAAGTCATACTAGAATCAGGGAAGAATTAACTCAATTTTGAATGTCAGAAGTGCAAAGTCTTTTTTCAGATTGCTTTTTGTTGAATACTATATTTTTTATTTGTTTTTCTTTGTTGTGCTATGCTTTTTCTTTTAAAACCAATAAAGCATTTAGAGAGAGAGAGAGAGACTAGATTTCCAAAGGTATGTGTCTTTTGGCACATGGAGCCAGCAGCTGAGAAGGTAAATCTAACACAATAAATTGACCTTTTATTGAAATGCAGTAGACACACAGTGAACGTGTAGCATGTGCTTGGAGTGAAAAGCAATCTTTAAAAAGGGTACTCTGATCTGAGTGAGAGCAATGTCAAATAACTGTTCACAAAATGCAAACTGGCAAGTATGGCAGTACATTAAGAAGAAAGCAAGTTATTGCTTTGCAATCTACCAACCAGGTGAAAATGACAAGACATGAAACAGAATTAGTTGCTCCAGAATTATTTTTCAATAACAACTGGAAATATTTACAGACCACAAGTCAGATCTTTCACCCATAAAAGCTGTTTCAAATTCAGAGAAGAGGGGAGGGGGATAATGCGCTCTGGATGTCAGCCAAAGAATAGCAAAGTAGATGTAGGATTAAAAGAACCAGGGCAAAAGGTGAGGCAATGACTTTGGGTAAAAGAAGTCCAGACAAGGTTTCTATCCAGATCTACATTCATACCAAAAGTGAGCCAATTATAAGGAAAACCCTATTGCCACTAATAGTAGCTAAGCATAACTACACAGTAAGGGCCACTGGATATCTTGAGAACGTGAAGAAACTGTGGAACAGGCTGCCTTCAAAGTGGTAGACCTTCCTTCATTAGAAGTTTTTAAGCAGAGGCTGGATATCCTATCAGAGGCCCTATAACAGAGGATCCCCTGCATTTGTAGGATGTTGCTTAATGAAATAACATTTGAGGTTCCTTCCAACTCCATGATTCTGAGTTGATCTTGTCCAATTTGGTGCGCTCCCTATGACTTCTGGATAATTCTACTTGGCAATTTATTATTAAGTCGGTGCTTGAACATTTTGTAATAGTATCCACAGAACTCATCAAAACACTGCCCCATTTTATCTCCTCCTTTAATCTGGATTTCCACAAAATATCCAGTAGGTTTTAAAAACAAAACATGTAAGTGGCAAAATCCAGATTAAACTGGGGGTGAGGACTGGAAGCAGGATGAGTTGTTAATGAGGATGATACCATGTGGATGCAAGTTCACAATGAACAGGCCAGCAACTTTCATCTCTCTACTGAACTATCCATTCAAAAGCTAAAACATATAGTACAAATTATTCCTCATCGCTTCCAAAACGGGCACCTATAAATATTGTATAGTCAGTGTTGGGTTAACACAGCCTCTCTCAACCTGGGCCATCCAGACTACAGCTCCCTTCAGTCCCATTCCACCCTTTTGCTAGCTAAGGTTCATGAGAGTTGTAGCCCAAAATATCTGGAGGGTGCCACACTGGGGATTCTAACTTCTGATGTTACGTTTTCCTGACCACTCTGGAGTAGGAAGGAGCCACACCTAATTGCCTCTCCTTTAATAATTTCTCTCATTTCTAAAGTGGGTTTACTTCTCCTCAGAGTGGCTCATTTTCTCTGTTGCTTCTCCCAACTGCTAGCGGAAATTAGCCACTCTGAAGAGAGGCAAGCAAGCAAATAAATAAATAAATAAATAAATAAATAAATAAGGAGAGACAAGGCAACTCCCTCTTCCCTTTGTGTGTATCTTTTCTATACCCTCTAGTTTTGTCTACCTGTTGACAGAGAAAGGCAGAATTCTCATATGGAAGTGCTATTTCCTCAGTGAGTATAATGTGGTACCAGGCTCATTTCCCATGAGTTAGTTCTTGAACCCAATGCGGTGGTGCTGTTATAGCATCCATGCACGGCTAATTTAAATGCTGTAGTATTTGTAGTGTGATTATTCTGAATGGCAGCTGTGGAGGATACTTTAAGGAACACAGTTCAGGTCATGCTGAAAATTATCATCTACGAAGACTTGTTAGACAAAGTTGCATAAAAAATACGTCAGGCTACCCTGCGTACAGCATACTGATAAAGGTTTCAGGGCTTTCTATGCACACACACAGTCCACTGGTTATCTCCTGCTAAAAATTGGGTGTGGAGGTGTTTGCTGGGCAGGAATACAGGGGGGAAACAAGCATTTATTTGGCCTCTATGGTAAGGAAATGAGAGAGTTATTAATAAGAAACAATGGTTATATACCAAAACCAACCAAAGTTACGGTTTCCTACAGGTAACAAAACAGCAATAGCTCCTTCTTTTAAGGAAACACAGCTTTAGTATAAAGCAATTTGGAAATCAAAAAGATTAAGCATACACTGCCACTTGTCTGCTCTAAATTCACCTTTCTCAAGCTGCTTTTCCTCCTACAGAGTTCCAAATACATACTTTCAAATGTAGGCAACTTGTATGCAAAAGCAGCAGGAATGATTCTTATAGATATACCCTCTCATCCAGAATGTCCCCTCCTGAAGTTGCTTTTCAAAAGGGAAATAGGCTACCAGAGTCCTTTGCTCATCTTTCTGTGTCACGCATAGTTTGGACTTGGGTTCCTGCATGAAAATCCATTCTTAATTCACAGTTAATTCTTTTCTAGCCAAGATTTATGAACTAATGAGTAAATCCCACTGGATTTTAGATCTGAAGCTTGCATAAATGTGATTTTCCAGCTCAGGTATCATTGACAAAAGTTACCATATTACATTTCAATGGAAATTGAAAAATTTATTATTTTGCTACACCATATATCTTACATTTTATAAAAGTCAATAAACTTGTTTTTTCCAGAGTAATTTATTGCTGGATGACAGAAATATTGTTAAAATGGGATCTTCTGCATGCAAAGCAGATGCCACTGAGCCACAGATCTTCCTGAACCAAAACACAGTGAAATGAAGAGGAACAAGAACTTTGTGGAATTCTGCTGCACCAGTTTTAAGGACCACATGGTTGTTGTTTTTAACCACATGCCACAATTACATGCAATCAATATTCACTTATTTCTCTGTTCCAAGTAGTCGTGACTCTTGTAAAATAAAGTCTTACTAGCAATGCATCCACCTAGTTCTATAAGTCATCAGATTAAACAGAAATTGAAAGAAGAGACAAAACAGGTTTGTAATGGCTTCTTTTAAACTGGCTTTTCAGCACTTCAGTGCTATGCAACTTGAAACAATCCAGTTCTTTTTGTTCATTTCTAAACAAAGGACCACTATTTGATAATGAGCTTTTCTCAAGGATACTTCACCATTTTATCCTGCTTTGAAATTTTTGCATTAGCAACTTCTACTTTCCTGGTAACAGGAATGTGCTTACATGAAAAAAAATAGTCTTTGTTAGGGTTTTTTCCCACTTGTAATACATTCATCTTATTTTTCTGTTCATTCTCTGCACATGCTATAAAACTATTTTGTACTGTTCATATCAAACAATGACTGGTAGCAAAAAAATGATTGGTAGCAAGTTTCCACATCACCAGACAAATGAAAATATGTTCCACTTGGATATAGAAATGCTGTCCAACCAGAGTGTCTATTGCAGTGTATTCCTAACCTTTTCATTCATCTTTAGGAATATTACACTACAATTTGCACCTTAAAAACCTGCTACGTGACTCAGAAATAAAAGAAACAAGCAATGTTTGGGGAATTCCTCCTAACATCACATTACAAATGCACTGTCACTGTGATTATTATGACTAGAAGTCATGGAAGACACTGTACATGCAGGACAGGAAAGCAACTCACATTTTCTATCACAAGCTCAATCTGTTCCCCTAACCCAAACCTTTTCTCACATTAGAACTAAAAGTTTAAGAAGTATCAGTTGGGGCCTTGCCAGATTGGCTAAAACATCTAACCACAAACTTAGAAGAGTCTGAACACTTACAATTGAAACCTGCAGTCTATGTTACAACATACTGTGCCCTAATACAAAATTGGATGCAAAAAAAATGGGCTAAAGGACACATTATTCTGTTATATTATTAAAGATAAGAAGATATTGGTCTAGTGGGAAACTGACTGGCAGCTCCATGTAAGCTGTTTTTCATTGGTATGGGATACTGGCCACAATTAAGAACTGTTGACAGGTGCTAATATGCAGTGGGTTTTTTTTTCTGGGGGGATGCAAGGGTACACATACCCCTAAACATTTTATGAATCTACAGTTTGGCCTCATTGAGGGGCAGTATTTCAATATAAGAAGGAAAATAAGAGCACCCCTAAACATTTTTTAAGAAAAAAAGCACTGCTAATATGTAAAATGCATATTACACATAAACAAGTTTGTATAAACTCCAGTTCAGCAAGGAAAATCTACGAACCAAAGGAGCTCCCCTAAATGGATTTCTCTGCTGTATCATAAGCCTGTTATTCTCACACACATCTGTTGAAGGGAACTTCTAACTAGCGCTTAGATCCAAATTAGGGCCAGTACATTTAACACTACTTGCCAATTGTACAAGGTATTTTCTCCATTAAAAAAATGTTAGAAGTTAACTAACAAGCACATTCAATCAGTCCAACTGAAAGAAAATTAAATGGGAATTAAGCAAATGGAATAGTTCACAACAACTTAAAACACACTTATTTGAATGGGACTTAAGTGCACATCAAACCACTTAAAGTTGCAATAATGTTAGTGGAATCCAAACAGGTATAGTTTTCTCAGGATTGCGCCCTATACAGTGGTACCTCTGGATAAGAACGGGATCCGTTCCAGAGCCCCGTTCGCATCCAGAAGCAAACACAGCCCACATCTGCATGTGTGCGGGTCATGATTCGCCGCTTCCGCGCATGCGCATGACGTCATTTTGACCATCTGCGCATGCGCAAGCGGCAAAACCCGGAAGTAATGCATTCTGTTACTTCCAGGTCGCCATGGAGCACAACCCAAAAGCACTCAACCTGAAGCACATTTAACCCGAGGTGTGACTGTATAAGAATTCAGGTCATAACCTACCAGTTAAGATCACAGTTAATTATACTAGTGGTATTTGGGGCAGGGGGAGAGCTGTCAGTTTGACGTGCAGAGAAATCCTCCCAGACCCTACATAAGTTCAAGACTATTTGAGTAAGAAATTTCTGTCACCCTACGGAGAAATAAAGCAAACCCTTACACCTTTCTTTATTTTATTTTATTTTTAATCCAGCTAATCTTATTCAATACTGTACTGTATTCTATCTCTAATGGTAAGTAAGCCACCTTGGTTACCACAGAAGCAACCAGGTGAGGGGAGGGAAAAGCTTTTTCATGCTCCTGATCGCTGAGCACTTCAACAATTAAATCGTTACTACTAAATAAATACTAAACAAGGGCCAGAATCCAAAGATATGTAAGACTAGACCCAGACACTTTAGACTTATTCATGAATAGCATTCCTGCTAAGCCACATGTCAAGCTGCATCTGAAACTGAAGGGAGTTTCAAAGCTGCATGCTCCAAAATTGGGCTTTATATAGTTCATAACTCCACTGATTATACCTCAAAGGAAACAGTCTGAGGATTGCAGTAATAACCAAAGCATCATGGCTCAGCTAGAGAAGACCCAAATCCTGCAGAAAAAAGTCCCATGAACTCCATCCTCGTGGGATTGTGTCTACACAGATTCATACTACCATTTCTTGTTCACATACAGTACAGCATTGTTAACTTTGATGCCACCCTGTATGCTGCTACTACTTCCAAAACAGAAAATGGCAGGGAAATGAGTCCTCCCCCCTCTCCCCAAAAAATCCCCAAGATACCAAGCATAAGAAATGTTATGCTGGAGATAATTTTTTGTACTTTTATCAGCTCTGACACATCTCTCCCCCCCCCCTTCCAAAAAGTAATTGTTTGAGGTAACAACAGCTTCTTTTCTGTGCAATGTAAAAAAAAAAAATTGGGGAGGGGGGCCAGAGATGCTAGTCAACAAGAGGCAGCAGAGCACTCGTTCCAACACTGTAGGCCACTTGGAAAACACAAGCTCAGAAACCCTCCTCGATTGTTATCTGACACACTTGACCAGCTACAGAAAACGACGGCGGGAGGAGGGTGGGCAGCGCCTCGGGATTATTCTGTGCTAAAATATTTACAAGCCTCCAGGCGCCCTCTGAAAAAAAATCAAATGCGAACCCCATGGCCACCCAAACAACACTGAGGCATTGCAGTGAAGTGCAGCTGTTATGCAGAAGGCTGTTAACTTTTGTTTAAAATTGTGGGGAGAGGAGGAGAGACCGGGGGGGAAGATGGCCCCTTCTTCTGTGCAGCCTCCCTCCTTTCCATTCCAAGGCACCAGGAACCTGGCGCGAGTTTCCCCTCCTCGAGCACATCCCAGAAGAGTATTATTTGTATTATTTGGAACGAGATCGGCGATAACACAATGGCTGCAGCTGTAACGAAGCCCCCCCCCCCCCCCCGCTGTTCTTCATTAAGCAATTCCTGCTCAGCCTCCCTTCACCACCCTCGCCCGGGTCTAAAGGCGCGCCGCTCACCTTGCTCCGCCTGGACCCGTTGGCAAAGGACTAAGAGCACCCCGAGGAGCATGGCAGCCTTGAAAAGGGGCCCTTTGGTGGCCGCGGCTGCCTCGGCGCTTCTCCGATCAGGGCATGGCGGCGGCAGCGGCAACAGCAGCAGCAGCAGCCTGAGGCCAACGCTGGTCGCCCAAGCCCGCGAGATGCCTGCTGCAAAGAGTCCCCGCAGGCGCACGGGAAGCTCACACCTCAGGGTGCTGGTGGAAGAAGCAGCAGCAGCAGCAGGCGCCACGGCCGCCTCGTCGCCGAGAGCCATTTGTGGGGCGGCTCAGATGGCACATCCCCGTCGAGGGTCCGGCGCCCCTCAGAGCCCGCGGCTGCCCATCGAGGCGCGAGGCAGGGCGCGAGCTCCCGCCGACGCCACCTGACAGCAGCAGCAGCAGGTGCAAAGGCTGCGGAGACGCCTCATGGAACCGCCCGCCGCCGCCGCCGCCGCCGCCGGGCCCTTCCCGCCTCCCCGCCTAGCTGCGGGCGCCGGGGACGCCTCTGTCTGGCAACAAGAGACGCCGCCGAGGGGGCCTCCTCGCTCGGCCGCCCGCCGGTCCTCGTGCCTGACGGCTTCTTTCCCTCGCTCCGGGGCCGGAGTTGGGCTTGCAGCGCGCAGAGAGAGGGCGCCTCATCTACAAAGGAATCACGTAGCAGCGACACCCTCCGCCCCCTTCCCGCTCGTCAAGGGGCGGAGATGGCGGCGCTCCTAAGGCGAGGGGGACCTCTTCTGGGCTCCGGGCGCCCTTGCAGGGCCGGCGCGCGCGCCTCTCCCTCTGGAGCGGGGCTCCCGGGGGGGGGTGGGCTGGAGGACCTCGCCGTGACCCGCACCACCGCGCCACCCACCGAGGGAGGTGCAAAGGGGGTCCCTCAAATGCACGCCAGCGTCGCTCTCTTACCTCTTTAAAAGAAAATGGAGGCGGAGTGGAATCGCACCTTCCCACTCTTCACACTAGGCATGGCAGTCTTTCCCCAATATCAGGGGCAGTTATAGTGCCTGAAAACGGACTTAGGAAGCTTGTTTCATAAATGCAGTTTTATTGATTTTATGCTGTTCAGAACCATGGTATCTTCTCTTTAGGCAGGATTTTAAAAGATTATTTATTTATTTATTTATTTATTTATTTCGCAAATGAAAAGAATTAATGAAAACCTCATCCTTAGACCACCACTGTCCTTCCCAACCAAAAAACCCTTGACGCATGTAAAACAAAGGCACTTGTCCCATTATGTTCTCATGGTGCCCATGAAGTCCGGAGTCACTCCAGAGAAAGGGGTCTTCTGCATGGATGTTTCATAACCAACACTCTAGGAGTCCTCAACACCAAGTTTGAGACTATGCTAGTCTGAGATACCCTAGCAGAATCCCTCTCTGTCCCAGTTGCCAACACATGGTACAAACACTCAGCCCTGGAACCTGGCTGAAAATTAAATTCACTTATAGACTGTAACCAAAACCCCACACCATCCCAACTTCTGTTGTTGCTGATCCAAATACCTAGACGGTTGTGGCTGAGAAGTATTCATTTCACCTAGGTCAAAGTAATACATTCAAGGTCAGCTCTCTCCATGATCTGGTCATAGGTGACAGAGAGTTTATTCTTAAGCTACCTGACTTTTAAGTAACAGCACCAGGATGTCCAAAGTCAAGTTGGCAGAGTTACAAAGTTTACCATCGATGGAGATGGACCAAAGTTTGTGCGTGGGACAATATAATTGTCCTCCCCTTATATAGCCATTTCATATCTCCCCCTCCCCATAATCACTGTTATCAAGTATGTTTTTACCTCTGCATGACCATCAGACACATTTCCCGGGCACATCATCACATCCAGACGCCCCTAGTGCAAGATGCATGTACACATGCGATTTCCATGCAATTCTAGGTATACTGGGGCAAATAAATATAAGCTGCATAAGCTGGAGGTGGTGCTTGCTGGCTGATGCATTTGAGTGAGAAGTAAACATAGTTCAGTAGGTTTGTACCATCCTTGAAGATTCAGATTTTCTACTGGTGTGCTCTTATACCTAGCCTTACTTCTGAATGTCCAGGTAGCTGTAGTGGGAAGGAGTGAGAGCTTTGTAGCACCTAAACCTGATGCCAGCTCCACCTTTCTTGAAGGAGAATCCAGCCACACTTATGCAATGCTTTGTGCTCTACATGTGATGCTGATAAAAAATTGTCTTGTTTTTATAGTCTGGTTTATGTATTCTTTAATATCATTACCCACCCTGAAGTCTTTTGACAAAGGTCAGGATATAAATGTTAAGCAAAGAAAACAAACAAACAGAGCTGCCTTTGATTATGTTAGGAAATTGCACTTGGTTCAGAGAGTGGGTGCCAAGCAGTTAACAGCAGCAAGATACATGAAGCGTATTGAAACTACAGTCCTGGTTCCCCAGCAGGTTTCCAGACCCGGTTAAAGGCTCTGGTTTTGACAAAGAAAGCCGAGTGGTATGGGTACATCACAAAACACATTCTTCTGTGTGAATCTACCCACATACTTAGATCATTTATCTCATGGGTAGGCAAACTAAGGCCCGGGGGCTGGATCCAGCCCAATCACCTTCTAAATCCCGCCCACGGACGGTCTGGGAATTCGCGTGTTTTTACATGAGTAGAATGTGTCCTTTTATTGAAAATGCATCTCTGAGTTATTTGTGGGGCCTGCCTGGTGTTTTTACATGAGTAGAATGTGTGCTTTTATTTAAAATGCATCTCTAGGTTATTTGTGGGGCATAGGAATTCGTTCATTATTATTTTTTTCAAAATCTAGTCCGGCCCCCCACAGGGTCTGAGGGACAGTGGACTGGCCTCCTGCTGAAAGTTTGCTGACCCCTGATTTATGTACATCTTGCACTTTGGGCATGATATTTAAAATTAAGAGATTGGGCAGGCCCCCACCCAGTCATTTGGGTTGCTCTTTAGACCTCCACACAGTGCAAAATTTGCAGAGGGATTTTAAGCATGTTCAGTTGGCTGCACTTGGAAACCCTTATGTAAGCAGTTACACTGTCTTAACATACAGATATCTGAAGAGCAGCTGGGGGGGATTAAGGGGAGGCATTTGAGCAATACATGTTCCTAGCTTTATACCTCATGGTGTGTGTGCACGTGCGTACACATCCACCAGCGGGAGTCTATATGGGACTCTTTCTTTCAAGGGGTGTACTTACTCCTTTTTGTTCATTTTTAGGAACAACCCAGATGCTTTTGTACCATCCTCAAAGCCAGTCCCACATACATAAATAAAACATTATAGTGATCTTGGAGGTTACCAGGCATGGATCAGTGAGGCCAGGCGCTCTCCTCCTGCCTTACAATGGGAACACTCTCACTTTGGCCTGCTCCTTGACTGTCTCTTTGGGAGAGGTAATGGTGTCAAGGATGATTCATTAATACTTATGCTGGGAATTTTTTTATTCTGAACCCATCACTAATTACTGCTTGATATGCCAATGTATGTTTCCAGTTTGTGCTCTCTCAAGAATGATTACAGCAGATACAGAT
Organism: Podarcis cretensis; assembly: GCF_951804945.1. Classification (NCBI taxonomy): domain Eukaryota; kingdom Metazoa; phylum Chordata; class Lepidosauria; order Squamata; family Lacertidae; genus Podarcis; species Podarcis cretensis. The sequence continues at coordinate 67,358,735 of NC_137170.1, read as the reverse complement.
GCACATTGGGAATGCTAAGGGGTAGAGTACGATTTGTGTAAATATTCCTTGTTTTCTTCCATGGTGCACAGTGAGTGCTTCACCCTTGCTGCCCACATGGGTCCCACTTGTGCTCACTATATTTTTACCAGGTACCATGTAAGGCTGTGGGTGCTACCACTCAGTGGATTTGTAACTGGCTGACTGACCGAACCCAAAGTGTGCTCATCAATGGTTCCTCTTCATCCTGGAGAAGAGTGACTAGTGGGGTGCCACAGGGTTCTGTCTTGGGCCCGGTCTTATTCAACATCTTTATCAACGACTTGGATGGTGGACTCAAGGGCATGCTGATCAAATTTGCAGATGACACCAAACTGGGAGGGGTGGCTAACACCCCAGAGGACAGGATCACACTTCAAAACGACCTTGACAGATTAGAGAACTGGGCCAAAACAAACAAGATGAATTTTAACAGGGAGAAATGTAAAGTATTGCACTTGGGCAAAAAAAATGAGAGGCACAAATACAAGATGGGTGACACCTGGCTTGAGAGCAGTACATGTGAAAAGGATCTAGGAGTCTTGGTTGACCACAAACTTGACATGAGCCAACAGTGTGACGCGGCAGCTAAAAAAGCCAATGCAATTCTGGGCTGCATCAATAGGAGTATAGCATCTAGATCAAGGGAAGTAATAGTGCCACTGTATTCTGCTCTGGTCAGACCTCACCTGGAGTACTGTGTCCAGTTCTGGGCACCACAGTTCAAGAAGGACACTGACAAACTGGAACGTGTCCAGAGGAGGGCAACCAAAATGGTCAAAGGCCTGGAAACGATGCCTTATGAGGAACGGCTAAGGGAGCTGGGCATGTTTAGCCTGGAGAAGAGGAGGTTAAGGGGTGATATGATAGCCATGTTCAAATATATAAAAGGATGTCACATAGAGGAGGGAGAAAGGTTGTTTTCTGCAGCTCCAGAGAAGCGGACACGGAGCAATGGTTCCAAACTACAAGAAAGAAGATTCCACCTAAACATTAGGAAGAACTTCCTGACAGTAAGAGCTGTTCGACAGTGGAATTTTCTGCCAAGGAATGTGCTGGAGTCTCCTTCTTTGGAGGTCTTTAAGCAGAGGCTTGACAACCATATGTCAGGAGTGCTCTGATGGCAGGGGGTTGGACTCGATGGCCCTTGTGGTCTCTTCCAACTCTATGATTCTATGATTCTAAGTGAGGAAGTACCATTTGGTCAATATATGTGTGCTCTCTGATTTCACCCCATAGCATGTTACAAGGCATTGTCTTTTTGCATCCACATTCAAACACTTGAAGACCTAAGATTCTTTAGTAATAATAATAATAATAATTTATTATTTGTACCCCACCCATCTGGCTGGTTTCCCCAACCACTCTGGGCGGCTTCCATAGAAACCAAAATACACTAAAATATCACAGATTAAAAACTTCCCTGAACAGGGCTGCCTTAAGATGTCTTCTGAATGTCAGGTAGTTATTTATCGCTTTTACATCTGATGGGAGGGTGTTCCACAGGGCGGGCGCCACTACCGAGAAGGCCCTCTGCCTGGTTCCCTGTAGCTTTGCTTCTTGCAATGAGGGAACCGCCAGAAGGCCCTCGGCACTGGACCTCAGTGTCCGGGCAGAACGATGGGGGTGGTGGTGTTCAGAAGCAGAAGGTGGAGTTATCTGGAGGGAATCTCAGGATATATAACCCAACTGCATATATATATATACATGCAAATAATACAGATTTAGAGGGAGAAGATAGTTTGTCTTGTATGATAATGTCTTCTCAACATAACTTCTATGCTCTTCATTGGGACTGTAAGAAGACACCTTTGAAACAAGAATGCTTGGGGAAATTGTAAGATAGAGAGTCTGAAGACAAATTGACAACACCTTGCATTAATAAAATATGCAGCCCTGTAGTAGCTTTATAAGGAAGCTTTTGTCACTGGATTATGACCATTTTGGAGAGTTACACTTCATAGAGCATACTAAGCCTGTTGTTAATGTATGTTATCTTAAAGGTATGTTCTAACATTTGTAAACTGTGCCCAGCCAAATCAACCTGTTTGCACAAGGACTTGTTTGTGCAACAGAATGTCCTCTTCCTCCTCTCTCCTCCCCCCAAATCTGGTCCAGAGGGTCAGGTGAAACCCCAGAACAGATCTGAAGGGTACAGGAGGCAGAGAGGAAGGCAAATTTCTATTGCACAAATGGGACAATTTTGTGTGATACAACCCTGTCTGTGGTATGCAATTTTTATGCAGAGACCTATTGATATTAATGGACCTAATGTGCATTAATTCCAGTGTACCTCCTCTCTGTAAAACCTAGTTGAATACCACCCTTTTTATTTTTATACTTAAAACCCTGTATTTCAAATTCTCTATAATTCAGGCAGGGTAGGCAAATCAATGGGCAATCAAATGCTGGGGTGGGCAACCCTATTCTGGCCAATAGTGCTCTGGCCATTTCTTCTACTTCAACAAAATGTGTTTTTCCTCAGGGGGGTGGCAGCAGGATAACTCATTCTTTTCCTTTATTGCAAAAGTGTGGAAGCTATGTGTTGTGGATGCTGTTGTCATGATAAGGGTTTGCGGGGTACAGGAATCACCTTTCACCTGTGCTCCTTGTCATACCACTTTTAAATTAAACAAATAATCTCTATTTCGTGTCTACTTTTTCCCTCTGGGGAAAAAATGACCCTGATCAAATTCTTAGTTAAAGCAATTCTTAAATTTCCCCACTGAGGAACAAGGTGGGGTGGAGGGGAAAGAACACTTTTAAAGAAGCCTGATAAAAATGTAACAAAGAGCAATAGAAAAAGAATGAGGGTAGCAAAAAAGCAAAGTTGGAAAACAAAATTTTCTACAAAATACCCATAAGACGATTCAAGAATTAAGGCTGCAGATATCATTAAAGAGAAGCACAATTCTGAATGCTGAATAAACAAAAAAGATAATTCTGTCTTGAATGCTTGGCAGCTACATTCCCAGGAAATAAATAATATGAAGCTAAAATACATTCAATTTTCTGTTGGTAGTCTTTTAAGATACTATTTTTGCACTCATTTCATTTTTTGTCTGCAGGCATTGCTCCTCTCAGCTGCTGTGATGATTTTTAGATGTGTTGCCGTGTCATCAATGTTGTGTCTTATGGTTTGCAATGCTGTTACTGTTTTATTTTGTTTGAGAGGGCTAATCCTAACATACACACATATCCCACCTAAATCTGTAGTCCTAATATTGCTAAATGAAGCAAAATGCTCTGCATTATTAGTATTTTAAGAAAGTGCAAACAAATGTTAATGGAAATTCTATCAATTTAAGCTGCTTCTTTCATATTTCATGGGAAACAAGATTCCATGCAATGCTGTGAAACTTCCAAAAGGAGCAGGAAAAAATTTGTTCCTGTCATAGTAATCTTGCTGAAACATTCGGGCAGAGCCCCCTGGTGGAATGCAATTCTATTACTTGAAATTTTAAATGCTTTTATTTATCAAATTTTATTAAGTCAACAAATACCCATAGTGTGAATTTAAAATTTTATGACATGCTGCAAAAGTACAATGTCAGCTGGTATTTCTTACATGCCGGATTTTGCAATTACTTTGGTATGCCAATGATTCAGCTACTCAAAATACAAAGCATGCCAATGCAGCATGCCAGTGTCTGCTAGGAGTAAAACTCATGGAAACTATGTAGGAAAAACATGTGTAAAGTGGCCTTCAAATTACAATATGTGTGCAACATAGATTGGGGAATTTTCAGAATAAATATTTATTATTCTTGATTATCCTTTTATTCCCATTACATTACAGATGAAGGGAGGGAATACCTATAATTCAAAAATACACATTGCTTGGAAGGAAAAAATGACGCTTATCATAAAACTGTACAATTGGATGGATCAATCGGATGGAACAAAGAACAAAAAAGAACACTGGGTTGGACTAGTGAAAACGTACCATTTGAGAAACCTCAACCAATAATCAATGCATTGCTGTTTCCACACGGGCAAAGGAAGTTCTTTTTTTAAAAAAATAGTAGTAGTAATGTACTGTGCTAAGCGGTAGCCTCAGATCAGGCTCCAACATCTTTGCTATGCTTTTCTATTCAAAGCATGTACCAACCTCAATAAAAGGAAACTTACTGGGGGGGGGGGGATGTCTTGTCCAAAAGCATAATTAGCATCAATAGCATGGGTAGGCAAACTAAGGCCCAGGGGCCAGATCTGGCCCAATTGCCTTCTCAATCAGGCCTGCGGACAGTATGGGAATCAGCATGCTTTTACACGAGTAGAATATGTCCTTTTATTTAAAATGCATCTCCGGGTTATTTGTGAGGCATAGGAATTTGTTCATTATTTTTTTCCAAAATCTAGTCCGGCCCCCCACAAGGTCTGAGGGACAGTGGACCGGCCCCCTGCTGAAAAAGTTTGCTGCCCTCTGATCAATAACTTGCTACTACCTGGAAATAGCACAAGGATTGGCAAAAGATCTCCTATTGCATTCTGCACATCAATTGCTTCATCTCTTGGAGATCTTTTCTTCATCTATGTCCAGGTCGTTGGGGATGGGGAAATTTGCCCTAAGGAAACTAGTTATATATTATATTCTATGGCAGTTTCACTTTGCTTCCACGTTATATTGGGGATAGGCTATTGTTACTGCCTGCCCATTTCTCACTAACCATTGCCCTTGTGAGGTAGGCTTTCAGCTACCTAGAACTAAAATGCAGATGGCACCACAAGGTATAATAATGTAACATCCACAGCAGCCTTAATAGAAATAGGAACTGGCTATTCCTTCTCCTAAGGGACGCAGGTGGCGCTGTGGGTTAAAGCCTCAGCGCCTAGGGCTTGCCGATCAAAAGGTCGGCGGTTCGAATCCCTGCGGCGGGGTGCGCTCCCGCTGCTCGGTCCCAGCGCCTGCCAACCTAGCAGTTCGAAAGCACCTCCGGGTGCAAGTAGATAAATAGGGACCGCTTACCAGCGGGAAAGTAAACGGCGTTTCCGTGTGCGGCTCTGGCTCTGGCTCTGGCCAGAGCAGCGATGTCACGCTGGCCACGTGACCCGGAAGTGTCTCCGGACAGCGCTGGCCCCTGGCCTCTTAAGTGAGATGGGCGCACAACCCCAGAGTCTGTCAAGACTGGCCTGTACGGGCAGGGGTACCTTTACCTTTATTCCTTCTCCTGGATGTGGGTGGTGCTGTGGGTTAAACCACAGAGCCTAGGACTTGCCGATCAGAACGTCGGCAGTTCGAATCCCCGCAACAGGGTGAGCTCCCGTTGCTCGGTCCCTGCTCCTGCCAACCTAGCAGTTCAAAAGCATGTCAAAGTGCAAGTATTTAAATAGGTACCGCTACAGCGGGAAGGTAAATGGTGTTTCCATGTGCCGCTCTGGTTTGCCAGAAGCGGTTTAGTCATGCTGGCCACATGACCTGGAAGCTGTACGCCAGCTCCCTCTGCCAATAAAGCGAGATGAGCGCCGCAACCCCAGAGTCGGCCACAACTGGACCTAATGGTCTGGGTCCCTTTACCTTTATTCCTTCTCCCACTCCTGATGTTTTCATCATCCTTCATCAAAATTAGGAGCTTTGGCCAAAAAAAGTGTAACTGCTTTATGAATAAACTATGGGGGTTTTGCACAATGATTCTCTGCATGGGACTGGCATGAGCAGGTATTCCTTTCTATCAATTCCACATCAGACTGTCTGCTCCTCTAATACAGATCACATGTATTCCATTGCCAATGGAAATAAATAATAATCTACTGGAGCATCATGTCCCAATACATCCTTTAGATGAATGCTTTCCCCACCATTTGGCAACTTGTACCATCACCATTCCACTGGCATCTCAGAGGAACTACATGACAGAAAAGCTGCAATTTTCAATGAAGTCCAAAACCACCATGTGTTCCAATAGTTACATTTTCTGTTGACTGGCCAAAAATGGAAGCTCAAATGTTCTTGAAGATCACTTCAGTCAAACTATTTGGGGGGGAAATCACATCACTAAGATAAAGCTGGTGGCCTGAATCCTGTGAAACTGGAAATTTATATAAATGAGCCCTTGAGAGTTAGAGAAAAGATTGAAAAACTTTTCAGCTATCTCAATCTACTTTAATAAAAATAAAAGCCGACAAGTTCCATTTGCTGCAATATATATTTTAATTCAAAGTGAATCTTGACAGTAATACACCATAAATTCTTATTTTGACACTCACCAAAATAGTCACCTGGAAAACCCGCTTTTTGTGACAAAGTACAGAAGGCTTGGTCACATTTAAATCACTGAGAACTAGAGAGAAATACTATCGCAAACTGTAGGAAACATTACATCCATAAAAATTTTCCCAGTCCTCTTATTGTAATATTGCACAGTGCAATTGCTACATGGCAAACTAGTGTAGCACAGAAATCAAGAACAAAAAAGCCACAAGTCTACAAATAATTGTTAAACTGTAACAGTTCAAACTTAGTAACCAAATCTATATTAGTTCTAAAACAAATCTTTCTACAGCTTGCAGTGTGATTTTAGCATTTACCAAACACAAACCAAGTTAAAATTAGCTGTAAATACAGAATATTTGAAAATTAAAAATAAAATAATTAGTTAATACAGTAGTATATTTGATCAATAACACACCCTGAATTAAAGTTAAAAACCGAATACAAGGGATTCATATAAAAATTAAATTTCCAAATTGAAAATCGTATGCAATTTTGTTATCGTGCAGTGTTTTATTTAAAAGGCATCAGAAGAATAAGATGTATATATGGGATTACATTGACCATAGATTTACACCAATTTTTTGTCTGGACAGACCCTTAGCCCTCCTAAAGCCATAGCAACCATAAGTAGGTTATCCTACAGCTAAATTATTCCGCTGCAACCAAAATCAACAGAACTGTTTTGCTGTGCAACTGCAGAGTATAGCCTGAGAGAGGGCAGAAGATCTAGTTCTTCACTGCAATGCTCATTGCAGAACTGGTTGTTGAGTAGCACATTATGCTCAGTGCTGATTGTGGCAGAACTTAATTTATCACTTCTGGAAAGCAAAAAATATTTGCTCTTTTGCAATATGCTAGGAGTCAGAGGCTACCTTTGGGGTATTACTCTTAGAAGCGGTTCTATGTTTGACATGGTGTAATGTATCAAGTACATTAGCTTTGTATCCCAAACAGAATTTAAAACATAGTAAATACTCTACAGAGCAAGACAGATCCAAGTAAATTAAGAGAATACATTTTTATTTTTATTTGGTGACAATTATAGAAAAAGTAAGCTAACTTCTGGTGCTCATGGCTCCTGATGCGTCCACTGCCAGCAATGGAGATAAGCATCAAGAAATGCCATTCTCAACACCAAGGAGTTAACAGAAAAGAGGAATTTACTGAACCATAAACATTAAGGAACATGACAAAATCTGTTTATTTTCTTGATTCCATCTGCTTCAATATATGCTGAAAAGGTTTCAGATTAGATCACATTATTCTTGTCTTTATTTGATAGAGACACATTTGTATTTCTACAAAACACATAAAACTGTTTATGAAAAACCCAGAATACTCCTTTAGTGTGCCCAAGAGCATGTCTGCACTCAGTGGGACTTCTCACTCTTTTCATCTGAACAGCAGCTCTCCCATGCCATTATCACAAAGCTGGGTTTTAAGCTTTTCCAACTTTCAGAAGTGATTTTTTTTTGGGGGGGGGGGTACATGACACAGAGCGCTTTTTTTAAAAGCCCCACCTGGTCATGCAAAGCTGCAGCTCTCTGACTGTGGCCTAAAAGTTGTGAGAAAGGGTTAGGGTTTATTTCCATATTCAGCCATTAAAATGTACTGCTGGTTTTGGTTTTTGTCAACTAATACTGCTGTATTTCAGTCCTGAAAAGTAAATCAAATGTAGGCACATTTTTCTACTTAGACATTCATTAAATAAAACACTGCTTGTGTTAATGGAACAAAGAAAAACTCTATCAGCTGTTAGACTGCTGAGGCTGCAATCCTCACACTTTCCTAGAAGTAATGCCCACTGAACTCTGTGGGAATTACTTTTAAGTAAACATGCCTAGGATTGTGCTTGAGAGAAACCCTTTGCACTCCTATTCCAGTCTATGCTGCAATAACTGTATTCCAGAATCTTTGTTTATAAAAAAAAAAGTTAAGTCAAGCCACCAAGATAGTTTTCTTAAGTGTCTACACAATGTCAATATGAACACATACAAATTAAATTACATGGATACACCCATTTATATGCAATGATAGTTAATGGAGATAAAATACTGATGCAAATAACACACCCCAAAATAACATATGCAATTGTCTTCCATCATTTACAATATAGTAGTTACAACACTCCAAACATGAAAGCAAACAAAAACAAAATCAACCCCATACTTCAATTTCATGTCATTAGACTTATACAGAAATTAGAAGGGTAAGAACTAGTTAAATCACCTAATTTCACAGCTATCTGAAGTGGCAATCATTATATAGCAGCTTATCTATGATACATTCAAGATAGATGATACAATTTATTACTTGCCTCATAAGCTAAAACACAACCTCATTTTAATACCCTCCTTTTAAAACCCATCCCTATCACTACACTTGAGGTCTATGAAAAAAGTAGCTACCTTTTAATAGGAAATGGATGATTAAGTCTTTGGTGCTGCAAAAGCAATCTTATTTGAACAAGAACAAAAACACACACACACACAGAGAAATGATGCACTTCCTAGAGGGGAAAATGCATGTAATTTGTTGTCCCTGACGGAATGTATTAAATAAGAAAATACCCCCACCCCAAAAAAAGGCTAGAACAAATACTAGAATGTAAAAAGGCTAAAATCTCTCCCATGCATAAATGAAAAATTGCACACAAAGTACTCACACCTTTTCAAGCTTCAATAGTAAATATTCTGCTACTATTTATTAAATACTGCATGGTTTGCTCAAGCTAAGATGAAACCACAGCATGAATCAATGAGCATTTTGCTTTTTTCTTTCATAATCTAGCCAAGTCATGCCTACTGCACCTCTAACAGGTTATTAAAATCCAGTTGGACTTAAACACTTTGAAAATAAACTACTTAGATTGTATTGCAGTTCCACTGAACAGTATAAAACACCATTTTTTAAATTCAACAGCCACTGAATCAACTTTTCCTATGAACTACAAAATGCTTTCTGTGAAGCTGATCATTCAGGGGGAAATATCAGACAGCAGAATTCAGCTACAGCAAAACATGCTGTCCCCTAGATAAAGAAATCACAACCTATACTAAAATCATACCACACACAAATAAAAAAAGAAAGAGAGAGAGAGAGAGAGAGAGAGCGCATAACTCTATGAAATAATCAGCAAAACTGAATGTTAAGTGCTGCAGTCCTCAACATTTATAATATAGTAACATTAACAACCTCAAATATTTAAGGCACTATGTGTGGGAACAGTTTACAATGCAGCTGAGATTATTAGGACACCAACATTTAAGAGCAAATTTCTAGGCAACTTTGTTTTTGCCCATGCAAAGGACACATGCAATGTGAAGAACAGCTCAACCTTTTTTAGATAAGTGACTCGACACTGAACACCAAGATACATAATACAAACAAGTTACTCATACATGATACTGATGACACATGTGCATCTGTTGCTCTAAATCTGTACACTCAATGGCTTCCCAAATGTAGACGTGTCTCGCACTAGTTAGAAGGCAATTTTATAAAAAATAGTAGGAGCAAAACTGGATTTCTGCTCCCATAAGTCACCTGTCTGGAGTTACTCTATAAGAAGATAACATGACTAAAGACAAATTTATACCAAATGTGCAAAAACACATTAAAAGTGAGTTAAAGCTCAAGGTTGTTTAAATTGCACCCAAGTCTAACATGATTAAAAAAAATATCTTTTTGTTGTGCCATGGCTAATATTTATTAAATACCATGTTTTCCTCTCAAATCACATGTATGTATCACTGAGCTCTGTCAGCGTACTTGAGTTCTCACATAAATGGATACTGGCTGAGTTTCGTTGGACTCAATGGAAATCCTGTGTAAGCAGGTGATGCAATGTAAGAATGTGGTGGGAAAATTGGTTTGTACTGAGTCTGGTGGATGGTTGGGGAAGGTAGCAGTCGGGGATTTATGCCCACTGGGACCTGGTGAACTAGACCACCGTGATGAGAGATACTGTAAGTGGGATGCTGTAAGATCGGTCTTGAGGTACATGGTGAGGCTAGGATGTGGGCAACGGGAGCAGCAGTAGTGAGGGGCGCAGATGATGGATACGGCAGAATAGCAGGCTGTCCTCCAAGATGTGTACTTCCAGCCAAATGTGCATGGACTGAGGTATGAGTGGGACTTCCATGTTGAAGGGAGAATGCATGACTGGCAACATTAGCTGGGATATAAGCCTGCTGTCTCCAATGACCACAGTTTCCATTCCACTCCTGAGACCCAGATCCAAAGTGTTGAACCTGTCTCAAGAGAAACTGCAGTTAATTTCAAGCAGTAAATACAAGATTCCCCAGTCTCCAAAGTGGACAGCTATCACATCTAAACAATCTTTCTTCTGTTCCCACCAATGCTGCCTGAAACATCTTTGGGGATGGGCTTCCTCCACCTCCTTGTGGTCATATATGTCCACCACCCCACAATCATAAGAACTACGCTGCTGGATCAAACCAAGGGGTCGTCTGGTTTGGCATTTTGTTCCCATAAATGGTCAGCTAGATCAGTGGTCTTCAACTGGTGGGATGGGACCATATTTGTGGGTCACAGCCTGACCCAAGGCGGGTCACACAACAGGAGCACTATCACCATGCAAATATATGGTAAAAGGTTAAGAGATGGGTCCCCAAATGCATGTTTGGGTTGGAAGTGGGTCGTGGGTCTGAAAAGCTTGAAGACACCTGGGCTAGATGCTTCTGAGAAGATTAGAAGGAAGGCATGAGGAAAAGCATCCTCAGTTTGTCCCCACCATCTGGTACTCAGAGGTGTATCATCTTTGAATATAGAGTTTCCATCTAGTTAGGATTGGAATAACCTGACGGAATTATCCACCTTGAATTTGTCCATTCCTTTTTAAAGCCATGCAAATTAGTGTTGGTCAACACGTATTGCAGCAATTACAGCTCCTAATTTTAATATTTGTTGACCTGGATCCAGAGTTTCTTTAAGTGAAACTTTGATCATAGAATATTCCCACTAAAGGGGGGGAGCAGGCAACTTTTACTTATGTCTGTCCCTCTACAGCCCTTTGAAAAGCTACCCTAGAGGGTTGGAAGACCCTCTGGAACCATGTGAGAGGCGACACTGGAGGCTCTAGGGGAAGGAGAAATTGGAAAATCACTTCCCTCCTTCTCCCTGCCCCCCCCAACAGAAGCCTCCACTAAATCACAGTTCTGCCTGTGAATGGAAGGAGCTCTTTCATTTGCAAATCCAAATCCATTGTGTGCAGTCATGTTTTTTCTCCTATTCTGAACCTGGTGACCCCAAAATCCTCATACTGTGACAGGAAGAACAGCCTATCTTCTGTTCCACTCCATTTTATAATGTTGGGACTGGCAGAAAGTGGAAAACAAAATAGTTCTGGCAACTGGGAATTAGACAATACATCTCATGTGAAATACCTCTCATGTGAATGGCTTGAGAGCCAACAGTTAATGTCCCCTATTATAAGAACAATTTATAGACTATGATGTATGGCATTATGAATTAAGAAGCTCAAAGCTTTTTATATGAATTATTGATCGCATTATCTGACACTGGATATGTGATGCAACAGGAGAGGCAGTTCAGAATACCTTCAGGTAAATTTGACAATATTAGTTTTGAAGTTTCTCTCTTGAACCCTGCCCCTTAAAACCAATCTATATGTAACATCACAAATGATATTGTGCACACCTATATATGGAAATGAGAGAATTTCAACTAGATTTTTTTCAAAGGAATCTACAAACTCATGAATATATGAATAACCAAATTATAAGTTATGCTTCTAAATATAGTCATGAGACTTCTAGAAAACTTATCTATGAGTTGAAAACAAGCACACATAAGTCACAAATTTTGTAGCACAAAACACAAATGAATGCATGAATAAACCAGATCCACACTGATCCAAAGCACCAGCAAATATGCTTAAACAAAACAAAACTTACTGGGTAACACTTAGACTTTGGCCCACTTTCACATTCAAATAAACCATACTATTGTGTGTGTGTGTGTGTGTGTGTGTGTGTGTTCTCCTACACAACTATGGTGTATGTGTATGCACATTTGTATGTCCCAATGTAAATACCACAACTATGCAAGTAGGGCAAATCACACAAGCCCCACTTATCCATGCCGTTGTGGTCGTGTCACATATACTGCGGCCTTTCAAGGTATTGCCAGAGCCAGTATTTGAATTAAATTAACTTTTCTCAATGGCTTTGTTTAAAGCCTCTTTCTTGTTTAAGAAAAAAACTATGAAGGAGCAGCTCCTACACAACTTTTTGAAGGAGCTCTCAGACTTGAACACAATGGATGGAATCAAAGAAAGCACTAAGGCAAACGTTCTGTCGGCGCAAACATTTCTGCTTGGGAAATGGAAAGTTATAGCCCTCTCCTCCCACCCTCCACCCACCCACCAAATCTGTTTCCAACTCTCTGGAACAGACTCGGTGAGCACATGAGCCTACACAGGCAGAGAAGGGGGGAAATCCCATTATGAAATGCTTGCACTGACAGGACTCATTAACAGAATATCATCCAAAATGTAGGTGTAGATACAATTTCTTGCTGTATGCTTAACCACTCGCAACATTCACAGAAAATACCACTGTACGAGTCCTCAGTATTATCTGGTGTGTAAAAGGTATCCTCAGGAAAGCATCTACAGAAGAGTGGCAGCCCCTTAGATAGGTAGGTTCAAAGCCATTTAGAGCTTTAGGTCCAAACCAGAATCTTGTGTTACGCTAGAAAAGAAATAGAGTGTCAAATGCAGACTCTGGAAGATTGATGTCATATGTTTGTAGTGGTCTACTCCATCATCAGGAACTGGGATATCAAAGTATGTATGCACTAAATTTGCTATTTAGACTTCGAGGAAGCCCAACATACTGCATGTTAATTGTCTCTACCTGATATCTCAACCAGTCTAAAAGTTTCTCTTTGGTTAATTTGATTAAAATTATAGTTAACAAAGGTCAGAATGAAAGATAGATGAAGTAGTGGGGATGGGTTTGAGTCACGTGTGTGCAGTAGATTTCAACATTAAAATATCTGAACTAATAAAAATATCTCTACATTGCAATGTTTACATACATACCTGACTGAGGTTTGAGTGCTGCTGATGGAATGCTGATATCAATTTTCGTTGACGATTGCCCAAGCCAGAAGGATGGTTTGTTTTTATACGGGCAGATCGGCGTTTTACCAGTGGTTGACAGGTGGTAACTAGCAAAATATGAAAAGATCAACATAGGATATATCAGGGTTGCTTCTAATGTTTTCACTTTATTCAACTTAATGGTAAACATTAAAACTGTAAAACATTAGAGCATTCAAGGGAGAAGATAACAAACCACACACATCCCATATTATTATTGGTTCGGGGGGAAGTGCACCCCCAGAAACCTCTCTGGAGTCCCCCCCCCAGAGAGGGTTTTTGAGGATATAGGAGAAGAGACAGGTGGTCCTCCATTCATGTAATCTACATTGAACAAAACGTGGCCAGCACAGAAAACACATAAGCACCAATTACCTGCATTTGTAATTTGCTCATCTGCATTTAACCTGTTCTCTATCCTCATTGGTGGCACCACCACAGTACAGACAGCTGGTTTGGCTTCCAAGTTAGCTGAGGTTCTCGTTTCTGGGTTTTCATTGGTGTCTTCTGCAAAACTATTTTCTAGGAATGGACTGTCGTGGCCTGAAGACTCTGAACTGGGAGAACCATCCACAGTGTCACTTTCTTGTTCATCATCTGACATACTACAGAAATAAAGTAAAGCACCGTTATGAAGAATACATCACATTCATTCCTTTTGCAGCAAACATCCAAAAACAAAACAAAATAAAAACAGGAAAAATTAAGTTTAAACAGGAGAGCTGAAGTTCTTGACTCTAAACTTCCAGCTTTCCAAAATCAATCCAAGTTTCATTCTATAAACAAACTACTAGGGAAAGTGTGGACATCTTCAAAAAACCAAGGAGCTTCAGATCTGTACCTAAAATGTACCTTTCCCCAACAAATCAACCAATACTTATGAATGGACTCTTATCCCAATTCACTCTCTCCAAGACCACTTTTCACTAGTCACTGGTTTTAAGCAACTTCTAAGTTTTTATGACTAAAGGGCAGACAGAATGTGTATTTAGTTTTGTTTATTGTTTTCTCTTGTTGCTGATGGTTTTGGTTATAGTTAATGTTTCTTTTTGGGGGGTTGGATGTTTCATACTGCTAGATTTAGTATTGTTTGGTGTTTGGAAAGTACTGTTGATATTTTACTCCATAATTATTGAAGCCACCTTGAGAGTTTTACTCCTAAATTCAGCCTATGTTTTAAAATGAAATAAGCTAACAGTAAAATAAATGTCAGCCCTGATCCACCAATTTGACTGCTGGTCGATTTCTAGTGGCACTCACACCAGAAAAGACTTTAATTCCGCAAGCAGACCACACCTAGGGGAAGGGAAGTAGATGCCCCCAACCAAAACACAGGTAGTGTCCATGTATACTCCACCTACCATCATTCAGATGGCAGCAACCCTGTTGCAGACCCCAATGAAGCTGCAACTTCATTGCCATTTATTATCCATTCCAGTGACTGTAATATCACTCTAAAGCTAAATTAACTTCATTTACCCTAAGTGATGTCATGTAGCCAAATCTGAATAGCTGCATATCTATGTTACTGCTGCTAGGTAGGAAAGGGTTATCTTTCAAATAAAAAGTGACACTAATTCTGTAGCTGATTAGGACTACAAACCAAGTTTAAAAATGTAAGCTTAGGGGGACTCTTTAATCTAACAATTGGAGGTGGTGAAGCCCCTTTCGCATGTCAAAAATATTCACTGGAGGACATCTGGCTCAGCCCTAGCAATTCCTTTCATCTTTTTAATTAGGGTTGCATAGTTGTCATGGCAATCGTTGTCAGGGCAGCAAGGTAATTTTATAGAGGATCTTTAAAATGATCACAAATCCATGATTTTCACAACTGCACAGAGCTGCTCATTTGAGTTCGCTCTGCAATACTTATTTAACTCAACAATGGATTTAAATTTATATCCAAGAATTAGTGATGCAACTGAGCTATCACCATTAGATTCCGAGAAAACCACAGAACCAGTTGGGCGTACAGTAATAGAAAGGCGCTGCTGACCGTTATCTTTAAGATTCATTATTTTCTATCTTCAGAAATGATATGATTGGCATAACCAATCATTACATATCAGGAAGACTCCATCTCTATGGTTTCCCCCCCACTGCCTATGGAAGACCTTCCCTTTTAAACAAGCCTTTTAAGTGACAATCTCTGTATTGGATTTGTAATTGTTTTTACATATGGAATGGTTTTATTTTTGATATTTTTTTACTGTAAAATCACTTAACAGATATTTGATGGGAAATGATTCATCCACATACTCAAATAATACATATATCTATCCAAACAGTTATGTTAACAGAATTATCAAGACTTTACAGAAGGCTAACAGTGACAGGCAATATCCAGCATACTAAGGCTTTTCCTTCAGGAAGCTTTATTACCCTAACCTTTGTTCCAAAAAATCCAGCACAGAAGCATTGTCACATATGCAGAGAGAAACCTCTGTTGAGGCAGGTATGATCAAAACATTACACTATGTAAACATTACACTATGCTTAAGAATGCTTCCAGAAATAGGTTTTAGAAATGGGACTCTGCGGTATTATTGCCACACAGGGACATCAAACCCAGTTATGTACATTTCTTACCTGTTGGGTCTTTTGCAAGGGGATGGACTGGACCGTCCAGAAGAACTAGAGCTCAAAGTGCTGTCAGGACTGCTTAATGAACACACACGGTCAATATTTAATGTACTCTGGCAAGCTTCACAATCTAGGCTCCCTTTACATCTGAAATGCAAACATACATAAATAAAACATTCATCCTGCACACTTCTCGCTAAACATCGATTGCAACTTCTAGCTGCATTGATTTAGTGCCAACTGTGTGCTAAGCTATACTACCAAGACTGAAAGCTGTGAAACTCAAAGAGGTGTAACAACCTGCCGCCTAGAAGTGGCAGCCATGTTCCAAGTGATTTAAGCTGATTCAAGTGAATGTACTGGTGCTGTATATTTAGGAAGTCCCTCTTACTATCACCAAAACACCAGCTCTCCAGCACAACCCTGAGGAAAAGGGAAGTTAAAATAAGCCCAAAGCTACTACTTACTCTGCAAATGAATGCCTTTGTGCCACATCATCTTCATCCGTGTCACTGCTGATGGTGATCACACTGACTGGTGGGCTTGGGGAATCTGCAATAATGATAGCCTGTCGCTGTTTGTTTGAAACCAATGAATCAGGGTCCTGCCTGACAGGTGGTTTGCAACAGTTGCTTTCCTGACCAACCGAGTTACAATTGTCCTGTGTTTCTACACAGCTTAGCTTCTCACCAGCCTTTCCATTGCTTATCTTTGGAGACACAAATGCTGAATTTTGGATATTGGTATTTTGTAACACATTACTCCTGCGAAGAAGACATTTATTTAGACATGTCATAAAGATGTTCTTTATCAAACAAATGCAGTAACTTTACATCTCCCTCCCCAAATTGACTCAAACTAGAACATAAGACTTTGAAACAGCAATGAATATAAATCAACACATGAAACATAAAACAATGAACATACAGGTAACACTGTAAATGTTGTTTTCCAGAGAAATCATGGAAAACGTTTCAGGTAACTATTGCATATCACAAGCAGGGTTGTTCAGATGCTGCAATGCAAGGTTCAAAGTTGGATTTACCAATGAAATGTAGTACAATACGCTGAAGATACCATTCTCTTAAAAAGGAAAGAAGGAATGAAGAAATGCTGGCTTGGACACCATAAACATTTTTGAATCGGATTCAAAATCCACTGAAATCATCAGGAATTGTGTTCACTGACTTCAGGGGATATGAATCAGGGGTTACTTAACACAGTTCACCAGTGTCACTGTCCTTCCCGGTCTTACGTTTCTCCATTACTGAAATGTCCCATACCTTTGTAAATAACTTCTGTAGTGATGGGGCACATTTTCTCCACAGAGCACTTAAAGTGTTTCTTGCTGCCAGCAAAAGAAAGACTATTCTTAATACTATTCTAAGTCATATTATGACTATTATACAATGTCTCTATTTTCAATAGTCCAAATTTTACAATTCCTCATGCACATGAGTCTAGGAACTGCTAACTGCGTCTACCTGCAATACTTAAATAACCAAACCAAAGTCTATTTCTGCAGATAAATATAGTCAAAGCTACTTTTGTCACAAGAAGAGAGAAGATCAAAGGGCAGCAAATGATACTTTACATTATTTCCCATTTTGTTACCATCCCTTGGTTTTAACGGGTAGGCTTCTGATCAATTTGAACTGTAACACAGTATTTAATGTTTAAAGAAATAAATGTTCTAAACAAACTAGTTTGAGGTGTAACACCTTGGCAAGCATGCAGCATTCATAAATATACAGCCCCCTTTTAAAGGGATTTTGAAAGAATGATTATTATTTTTTACATCTAAATGATCCACAGGCACCGTATAAAACCAACCTGTTCTGGCACACTTTATTTCTCTTGGTTGGTGTGGGCTGAGGCCAGACTACATGTGCAATGCCCACACTGATTGGTTGAGGAGCAGATAAAGTTATTTGATTGGTTAACAGAGACTGTGTCATCACCGAGTTGTAATGGTTGCCATGGGGAATCATCTTCCTAGGGAGAACAGAGAAAAATACATCCATATTAAAATATAGCAGGGTTGCGTACTTTGTTTTCAAGCACAAAATCAAAATACAGTTTTGACCTACCCCCAGTCTCCAAGTCTCTGCGGGCCAGCCACAGAATCAGAAGCTAGTGTTGTCGGAGGAGCCACAGGCGTCACTTGTTGCCATGCTGGAAGCAGTATCTGCTGTGTTCTGTTAGACCACGTCTGTTGTAAACACATAAAGCGTTATGAATAACTACATCCCAATATGTTTAGCATCCTTTTTTCAAGTTAGGCCGCTGGTCCATTTAGCCCAAAGTACTGTCAGAACAGACTGGCAGCAGCTTTTGGATGACTCTGATAACAGATCTTATCAGTCCAGCTGCCCAAAGGTCCTTTTACATGGTAATGCAGGGAATGTAACGCCGAGACAGATTACATGCAAAGCATTTGGCCTATCACTAATCTACAGTCCCTCGCAACTGATGTGATATTACTTCAAAATCTGTCAAGCTAACATGTTTATGACTCTGAAAATGTGAAACCTACAGCATCAAACAACATACCTGAGAAAGGACTCCTCTTATCTGGAGTGGCTGTAGGGTTGGGGCCTGTGTGACCAACGGCACTGCATTATCAACTCTTACAGAGTAACCATTGGGCTTCCCATGATTAGCATGAATTCCTAATTCACAAATATGAAAAGGGGAGTTAAGATTGAATCCAAATTCATAAAAGGTTAGCATACAGAATTTCTGAGCCTGATGCAAACTTTGCTCAGGGAAATATTGCTCAGTCCAGTGATCACCCGGGGCCAAATCGCTTCTGACCTGATTCCTAAACCATAATCTAGCAATCAGAAGCATCCCCCAAAACTCCTCTCTCCTCATTTCTCCTTCTACACCACGGGTGTCAAACACAAGGTCCGCGGGCCGAATTCGGCCCGCCAGACCTCATCATGTCGCCCGTGTAGCTGCCACCGGCCGCCAGCCTTCACCTTTTATTCTCGCTTTTTTTTTTTTTTGACACAAGAAAGCTGCCTCTTCAGCGCATGTGCGGCAGCCTACAAGCCAAAGAACATCTGCCCTCTAGCAGCGCCGGCCGTTCTACACAGGAAACCTCCACTTTACATGCATTCAGGAAACCTCCACTTGTTTTTATATTGAGCACATGCCATCCTGTGATGTGACAGATCCAACGGCTGCCTGAACCCTTCTCTCCTGTACTGTAAGTACATATGATGTATGGGGGGGGGGGGTCTGCTTATTATTCTGCTTAAAAGTCTGAGCGGTAAACTTTGGATATACTGACCACTTTCGTGTCACTTTACAGTGGTATAGGGACCATAAACTACAATCTGTTTTTTTAAAAAAATTACTGTCTGTTACCAAAAATCATTTTTCAATAAATTGTACAATAATTGTACATTTGAATATCTACTTGCCATTATTCTGACTATGTTTCTGCTTTCAGAGCTTGGCGTTCAAAGAAATTCCACAAAGTCTGCACTGTTTTAGCCCTACATTCCTAAACGTGATTTTTAAAAATAAAGGTGCATAACATAAATTATGTCAAGGAAGTAAAAGTGAATCTTCAGCAACAAAGGGCAGACAGACCACAGAAGGATCCATATTAGGAAACATGACCCAGACAGCAACTGTCAAGGGCTGACAGGCTAAAAAGAGGCCCACAGTGCTTCTAGATTTTTACCATGTAAAGTAAGATTAATGCTGAATAAGTGTAGGCTATGGATTCCAACAGGTATTCTCAAAAACGATATGACAACTCATGCATGAGGTCCATGTGATTATTTTGGTTCACTGGAAGGAATTGCAGTGGGATTTAGATACAAAAGTGAGGAAATTTGCCTCAAAATGCAATAATATGACTCCACTATCACCTTTCAATTTCATCTTCTTGAAAATACTTGTCCACTAGAGTTCTCAATGTTATCAGATCATCCAAGGAAAATGGAAAACCTGAAGTAAAATCTTGGTTAATTGTAGTAGGTTTTATCAAAAGCCTGAATTGACGATTCTTTGAACTACCAAGTGAATATCTAATTTTATATCACATGTCATTTTAATTGCCTCATACCTTGGAGAGTAGGAGGGCATATAATCAGTGTTTGTTGAAAAGCATCATTGCAACCAAATTGAGCCGTTCCTGCCTGCAGTGGTATTCCATGGTGCATAACTGAATGGGCAGATCCTGCTAATGCCTGAAAATAATAGGTATATTATCAGTTGACAAAATGATTGCCACAATTTTCACATGCATTTTTTAAAAAAAATCTCAAGTTATAATGTTGCGTGAGGATTATGATGTTCATGCTTTTGCATGCAGCAAAAGCAAATCCTAATATATGAATATCATGTTTATAGCACATGCCAGCACACTGAATATTTCACCACATGGGGGCACTGCAACAAAGGATTTCTTGAACAGAAAACCTTTGGCTTTATTTTGTGAAAATGTCTTCCAAGAGAACTACTAGAAAAGGAACGTAACTCATCTTGAAGAGCTTGTTCTCCATGGTTCTCTACCAGGCTGGCATTTAGAGCCACAACAGAAGCCTCCTCTCCTGGCCCATGTGGACAAGAGAGCAAGTAAGGGGATAAGTATGATAAATGCTAAGAGTGCCATAGCAAAGTCTCAAGGCACTCCTGGATTCCCAATTATTTATACTCCCATAATACAATTCCAGACTCTGAAGAGCATCAAGCTAACAAATAGCAGCAAAAACGAGAAACACAGATGCCTCAGTTACCAACTTAGCTTCCACATCTTTGCCCATGAGGAGATTGGTATGATTCTGACATAGTTTCAACTTTTGGATCTCCCCACAGGGGAAAATGTGACTGTTCAATTTAGGTTGGTGAATATAATAATAGGAGTGATGAAGCATTTGCATTTCATCATATCCAAAGCCACTGTTTGCAAAAACAATGAAGAACTTATTGGTAATTTTTAAAACTTAACCATTTTTATTGTGCAATGAGCTTCTGTAGCTAGTCTACTGCCTAATATGCATGAAATAGACAGTGAATATATTAATTTATCTTCTGTTTAGGATACATGATTTCTACCTCACCTTTTGATTCAGATGTATGTCATGTGCAACTACATTGTCCAAACCATAAAAACCATTCCCTTAAAACCAGATACATCTTTATTCCCCCTATTAGAAAGGCCTGCCTTGAGACACGCCCCCCCCCCCTTTTCATTATCTTGCATGATCTAAACCCTGGGATGAGGGTGGAAGTGAACAGGAGACCCAAAGTGAAATCAAAGGTACTTACCTGACTTCGTACTGCACCAATCTTGGCAAAATTAGCTGAGAGATTTGGTGCATTACCTGAAGCAATTGGTCTCAGGTGCACTGTTTTATTGCGATTATTTGTATCGTATGAATTTGATCGGTACTTGCAAATGTCCATGATATGAAAACAGGATTTCACTCTGATGGCGAAGAGAAGAAAGAATGAGTTGTGAGGAAAGTAAGTGACAACAACCACAAAAACCCACTATAACAATCACAGGACTGGCCCAGACTATTTCCCTTAGAGACTAAACAGGTTAAAACCTCAGTCTCATTTGAGGTTGTGGGGGAGGGAACCCACACAAGTTTTTTTACTCTCATTGGCCTGGTTATGGTTTAGCCACACTACAGCTTACCAGTACCATGCAAATGTGCTGGCTCCCAAAGAGAAGCTGATGCCCACTTTATTCCTCCCCCAGCCTTTTAAATCAGTGCAGTGTGGCAGCTTAGTCAAAGTTTAGCTGCCTGAATCCAGGAGCAGAGTTAAGCTCTCTTCTCCCTAAACATTATCTATAGCCAAGAACAAACACTGGCTGTAGACTGTGGTTAAGAAAGAAAGCTGAAGCTTGATCCCTGGGTCAGAGGACACTCTAAGCCAGGGGGCTGCCAACCCAGTGCTTACAAAGGCATTCACTGTAGCCCCCCAGCAGGGTCCCCAAATCCTGAGCTTTCTTTCTCTTTTGTTTTAAAGTAATTCTGCAGTCCTCCTAAAAAGAATGTCATGCAGTAAAATGTGCAGGTACTCTTCTAAGCAATTTCTGTCTGGACGGTTGCTCCTGCCTGTCAAGTGTTTTAAGCCAATGGGAGAAGTGAGAGCTGTGATTGATAAGTGAGTTGACTGTTTTCCTATCTCCATTAGTACACTTTTCCTGCTTCTCTCTTATTTTCTATTCCTCGCCATTTCCACAGGATGTACCTCCTTTTCCCCTAGCAACTGTTATGCATCTTTCATGTGTTGGATTCATTTGAGATCAGGCAGTCACTACAGTATTATTCAACTTTCTGTGTACTTTATGTATGGTTGGTTTGGTGAATTTTCCTTTTACTATCTTTTTGGAACAGAAAAGAAAATACAAGAATAAGAATAAAATGCTTGCCAGCTAGTGTTTTGTCTTTTTATTTGTGACTATGAATGTGTGTGGCTGGCTGTGGTAATTCAAAATAATTCCTGGATTCAGTTATCCTTTATTTTCTAGTTCTAACATAAAGCAGCACACCAGCAACAGGCAACATAGCAACCGAGACTAACTAATGCTTGTGTACAGAGGAAAGTCATAGTTACTGAAACCCTGGTTCTGTTGCAATCTGCACTAACCAGGAGAATGTGGCCCAGAATCAAAAGGCACAGGAACTACAGCAAACATGGGTAAATGGGTAGCATGGAACCCTTTCAAAAAGGCTTGCCCATGATTATTTTTACAAGTGTGTTATACAACATACTGGTTGCTATGAGGAAAATCAAGGAGGTGCTTCATGGTAATAAAAGGATGGTTCAGTGTGTCAACTGGAGTGATTCTTGAGTCAGCATCTATCAACAGCATTTTCTTCAACAGGCTGACAAACTCTCTTCTGTCTGCTTTCTCTGCCAACAGGTCACTTCCTTCTAAATCCATCACCATGTTCACCTGTGTTGAACGAGTAAATGTCAGAGTGAAAACAATCAGGCATTTATCATTCATCAATAACAATATTTTCATTCAAATATTTATATCCTGCCTTTCAAGATATTATTAAACTCAAGGCAGCTTCATATAATAATATAAATGACAGCAAAATCATAATTAAATTCCACAATAAAGCAAATAGCAGTAAAACAGCACTATACAAACAATTATCAGTGGCAGCATATGAAGTGTAATTTTTAATTACATTGCAAGCAAAACATCATTCTATGTCTCCTTCTACTTTGAAAAGTACTGGATGATAGAAAGAAGTGGTACAAGCTTTAGGGGAAGGAGAGATGGAAATGTCAGCAAGCCTCAAAACACGTTTATATATATAAGAACATTTAAAAGGGTACTATTAAAGAAACAACCATGCTGCAGAGTACAGGCTAAATATCAACTTAACTAACTACAGTATTTGTAAAATATGATTAGTACCTAAATGGCTGCATTCACACAAAGGGAAGAATTCAATGTAGCACAAAGGTTTTTTTTCTGTCAGCACAAGCCTCTCCTCTCTTCGTCCTATGCAGTTTTCTGGGGGGTTCCCTCAATTCCCCAAGCCAATTTGGGGCACAAAGCTCTGCTGCACTGGTAGACAATATTGCACTGGCTTCCGCTAGTGGGATTCATTCATGTATTTGGCCAGAAATGCTAAGCCATGATTTAGTGCTACATGCACAAACAGAGAAGAGCCTGTGCAACGCCTCAGTCTCTCATGGTTCTCTACATTCCATGTGGCTGGGAGCAGAACTTCACCACAGTTAAATTTCATTTTCTGGTTTGTCACTATATGTAAACCTGGGATAAACTCTGGAAGTTTCAAAACAAGCCAACTTCAAACCATGGATTATGAACAGTTCATTTTTTAAAAAACCTAGTAAAATAAAGGAAGCTGCCAAATGTCAAGTATTATTTTTAATTACCTAGCTTTACAAACCTTTGGAGGGCATGTAGTCACTAGGTTGTAACACTATTCATTGAAATTAGTAGGGGGGAAAATATTTCACATGCAGATTGGACTGGCATGCAGCAGAAAGGAGATTGGAACTTTTAAAGAGGTGATGCTTTATAAATAAACAAAAATTGTCATAATGGGAAAGCAACTCCATGTGCACTGGTGGATGAGTATGGATATAAAGACATCAGGTATTTTAAAATAATAAAAAAACTCAAATTAAAATAAAGGGAAAATCTTGAAAGTAGATACAGGGGAACAATTCCTACAAGTGAAATTAGAGGTAGCTGGTCACAAATAGTAGCTAATACGTTAAAAAACACACAAACTGTATACATTAAATGCATCTGAATGTACTCACATGCACTATTTCATCCAAACTGTTGAAAATGTACTTTCGGGCCTCTTTGGATTTCATCCCTGTCTCTCGTTCATGTTCTTCCAGTGTCTTCAGAAATTTAAGAAATGGATGGTTTAATTATTAATATACCGGGGAGGAAATCATTCTGCGGCACAAAGCAATAGCAACCTACAGCAGACACCACTGTGTTTTCTGTTTATTACTGTAAAAATATGGCCTTTTCCAAAAATGGAAATGTTCTATGTCTAAGAGAGGTGTGCAGGGCAACTCATTTTAATCTGCTATGCCATTTACCTTAGTTTCTAGAGTTGATCCAAATGTTCTCCAGTCAGTATGAAGGAAGAAGCCAAAACATTTTGCAGTCCCCCTTCCCCTTGGCAACCTTACATTTTCCTGACAATCTGCAACCCTTAATACCACTTTGATTGCAAGATAACCCTTCTGCAGAGTAATAGTGACATGACCATACAGCCAATCAGTTTTTGCTATGTGATGACATCAGAGGACAAGTGAGGGAGGCTGATGAAATAAGGGTCCTAAAGCTGCAGTTGTGAAGAGATCCAATCGAGTTCTATCTTTGCCTGAAGCACAACTGGCAGGAAGGCAGTGTGCCAACACAGAAGGATGTGCTTCCTAGGCCCCTCCCACAAAACTGCTTCTTCCAATCAGCCACCAATACAGACCAACCATGTGTTCACAAAATATACCCCCTGTTCTGCTTCAGCTGTATTCCTTCTTGAAGGCACATGTATAGCCAAAAACATGGACGGCAGGAACTCCTGTCTGCGCTTTCAAGAATTCTTAGTACCTTTAATCTCCAACTAGAATATGGTGCATCTGTTTCTTTACAGAAAAACCGTGTGGTCTTCGTTCCAACGTTCAGCAACTGCTCTGGAGGTGAGCCTTGTGTCTGTGAAATGTAACGAATCTGAAAAGTTAAAAGAAGTGCAAGTTTTACAAACACATTGCTGTATGATTGCGTCTTGAGTGGTGGTTACTTCCAGGGATGGTGCATACATGCAAAAATGTTTATACCTGAGCTGCCCCCCTTGGGACCACCCTTACCTTCCAAGTAAGCTTTTACACTCTCTGCCTGCTTACTAGGCTCTGGGATGCTCTTGTGTCGGCTCTTGCAAGATCTCACAGGGCCATCTGAGTTCTTGTAAGAACATCCCAGAACCCAATAAGAAATTCTGGGGAAATCGAGTGAAAAAGAAGCTTTTAAGCTTTTTGCCTTGCATGCAATTAATTTGCGGGATTTCAACCAGCCAGCTTTCAACCACACAAGGTTGAAATCGCGCACAAGGTGCAATCGTACTGTATACAGTTATTATTTTGAATGCCCGCACCAGCATTATCCTGCTTAATGCCAATTATCCAATACTGCAGTGCTTCAAGAGTTTGACTCAAAGGGAGTTATTTTAAATCATTTTCTTGGTGTTTTGAAATATTGGTGCACAATTATTTCGTATGTTCAAAGTCATAAGACAAAATCAATGAACTCTAAACCCCAACTGACTAAACTGCAGAGTTAAACAGATAAAAGTATCTCAGATCCTCAAGTTTCTACTACCTGGTCATATTCGAGGGCTCCTGGATACAGTGGCCATCCAAGGAACAGCTCAGCAATCACACAGCCCAGTGACCACATGTCTATGGCTTCACAAAACGGCAAACCCAATATGATTTCTGGTGCTCTGCAAATAAAACAGGGATGGTTAATGGACATTCTACATAAAAATAATAACCTGGATAAAAACTGGAATTTGGAAAACATTGTTTAAATAATTGTAAAAGTCAAATAACTTTGTTTTTCTGTAAGGTAAACTGTTCTTATTAAATCCCCCATCTTCCCATGCAGACCATACTAGTTATGTGCCATGGAATCTACAAATTATATGTTATTCTGCTTCATCATACTTTACCAGTTGCGGCTTTCAGTGTCTAGGCTATTTTTACTGCAAACACAAAAAAGTTGACACTTATTCTGCAGTAAATTCACACAGTGCTTTATTTTTCACCTGAATGTGTGTGAGAACTTGCATTGTGCTTTACTTTGCACATAGCAGTACCTATGGAGACATGCTCTTCAAGTGTGTGCTAGCATTAAAGTTTAGTAAAAAAAATTAACTGAAAACCAAAGTAAAAGGATACTAAAGCATATTCAACAATGCATCATGGGCACAAGGTTAGGTCATAAATATTTCTTTATTTAAATTTACAGTTCACCCATTCCCAACAATTACTTAATTTATTATTTATACATCAATTAAATTTATTATTTAGCCTTTGTTCCTAACATTTGCACGAATCCAGATGTTTTGTTGACTGAAGTGTAGCACTTTTTCATTGACTATAAAATGTGTGTGTCCCATGGTTAGGCTGATGAACTAGGACAGAAAGAAACCACACTTGCTAAATAAACCATGGCTTACATAAGAACAGCTGTGCTGGATCAGACAAAGCTCATCTAATCCAAGACAGACAACTCTTCATTTACGCATTTGGTGAGCTGGAAGGACAGTGTGGTTTGCCCAGCTGAGCTGATAAAGGTGGCTCCCCATTCTATGCTATTTCACAGGGGGGGTTCCAAACGTAACCCCCACGTAAATGGGGAGTCATCTGTATTCTGGTGGGCAACAAGATGCCTATGAGAAACCTGCAAGCAGGGTCTGAGTGCTAAAGCCTTCTCCATACATGGTATGCCCAACAACTAGTATTCAGAGGTAGATCACCTCTACACAGCCATCATGGCTAGTAGCTATTGATAAGTCTGATTCGCCATGGATATGTCTAGTTCCCTTTTACATCTTGTGTTAATGAATTTCAGAGTTTAAATATGTGCTGTGTGAAGAGGCACTTGCTATTTTCTTTTCTGAATCTACTAACAGTCATCTTCATTGGATGCCCCCAGGTTTTAGTATTATGGTAGAGACCTATCCACCTATCCAAACCTCTTGGTGAGATCCTCCAGGCTCTTCATTATTTTCACTGCCCTTTTTTTGAACCTTTCTGAACTCTCTAAAAACCATCTTTGAGATGCGGCAACCAGAACCATACACACTATTCAAGTGCAGTTCCATATCACAGTGTTATATGATGACATTATGGTATTAACAATATTATTTTCAATCCCTTTCCTAATGATTCATTGTGTGCACACTAGGTCAGTGTGTTACAGTGGAACCAATTCATTCTGAACATCCATAATGGCTACATACCAAGCCCAGAAAGACTGTGGATTTAATTTTTCCTCATATACCATATTGGCCCGAATATAACCACACCTGTAAATAAGTCGCACCTTTAAAATTCAAGGGGGAAGAAGAAGAAAAGACAATACCCGAATATAAGTCGCTCCTTTAAAATTCCGCAGGCACTCACACCCGTTCCGTTTTACGTATGTCGGTTTCAGCAGCGATATTGTAAAAGCCAAGTTTTGTAAGGTTGCGAATTTAAGCTGCACTTTAACTTTTCACAGTCGGAATTTGGGGGAAAAAAAAAGTGTGGCTTATCTGCAGGCCAATACGGTAATAATGGTTGAGACCAGGGAGTTTCCTCCCTAATAACTGACTCCATAACACCCACATGGGTTGGAGCAGGGGAGATTCCACATGTGCCATGAAATATTTGGATCCAAACATGTGCATATTTGTAACACAGAATATTCATCCATTGCCCATCTGATTGTATTTTTTGGTAAATCAATTCAAGACTTTAAAATTGCAGAATATAAATCCAACTGAAAAATTAGTATAGGAAGGAAAACTGCCTGATGTGATCAGAAAAGTGAAATTAATGAAAGCTATAAAAAGTGCAGCATTGTTTCCATGAATCTACAAATTCTGAATGTCAACCCTTTGTTGGATAATACAAACAGAAAGAAACAAGTTCAAAGAAACAAGTGAATTCTCATTAATATGTAGCCAAGAACGTATTGCTAATAATGGAATAAGTAAAAACTGCATTTTCAATGTGGTCTGGCTGACATTTCAGTTGGGTGCCATAAAAATAAAAATGATCCTTCCAGCAGCTTAAAGTCAGGAAGACTACCAAAGACAGCTGTTAATTCAGAGAACTTCAAAGTCACATGCCTTCCAGAAAAGTATAATGCACTACAGTCTCTATATATTTAAAACCTGTTTCATTTCCTAAAATGGCATGACAATCATGCTGAAGAAGATTCCCATCAAAAGCCAAAAATGGTAGCAGCAAAATCTCTTTATTGTGGTATTTTTACATGTTGAATTTAAATAGCTCAAATATTTCTGAAGTGATGGAATGACTATTTTTAGCAGACACTTCAGCAAGGCACTACTTTAGAAAGGGGGTATTTTAGTTCTGAGGACCACATTAGTAGTATCTCATGTCATGATTGCAGAAGCTGTTACAGGTTTTTATACTCAGTAACTCAGGAGAAACTTAAAAGACTGACCAACCAGACAGTAAATCAGATTTAAAATTAATAATGAATTCTGGGCAGATCCTTTCCAACGTTTTGCTTTTAGTAAATCAAGAAAGCAGAACACCATGCCTAGCTGCAACTGAGATACTAATATTTGTAAGACAACTATGCCACATTACAGAGCTAATACAACAACAATTGTGGCGCTGTGGGTTAAAGCCTCAGCGCCTAGGGCTTGCCGATCGAAAGGTCGGCGGTTCGAATCCCTGCGGCGGGGTGCGCTCCCGCTGCTCGGTCCCAGCGCCTGCCAACCTAGCAGTTCGAAAGCACCTCCGGGTGCAAGTAGATAAATAGGGACCGCTTACCAGCGGGAAGGTAAATGGCGTTTCCGTGTGCGGCTCTGGCTCTGGCTCTGGCCAGAGCAGCGAT
The DNA here is from genome assembly GCF_951804945.1 of Podarcis cretensis. Taxonomy (NCBI): domain Eukaryota; kingdom Metazoa; phylum Chordata; class Lepidosauria; order Squamata; family Lacertidae; genus Podarcis; species Podarcis cretensis. The sequence goes on along the minus strand of NC_137170.1, from coordinate 67,329,644 downwards.
GTCACGCTGGCCACGTGACCCGGAAGTGTCTCCGGACAGCGCTGGCCCCTGGCCTCTTAAGTGAGATGGGCGCACAACCCCAGAGTCTGTCAAGACTGGCCCGTACGGGCAGGGGTACCTTTACCTTTACCTTTATACATAACATGATTTATAAATGTTTGACACTCACAATACTGTTACAGTAATTTGGCCCCGAATGTTCACAACGCATGATGGCTTAATATACTCATCAGATCTATATTAAGGTATAAATATCTATTGTACCTCTTATGTACAATATTTTAATTGTACCAATTACATGATATTTTAATTGTGTACACTGTACGTCTCTTAAGAGACAACTGGTGAAACAAAGTTTAGTCGTTATGACTGAACAAAACTAAGCCTAAAAACTGAATTATGCTAGGTGGAGCCTAAACAAACCTTTGGCACAAGTTTAATTAGAGTTTAATTTTTTTTCATATGCAGAACCAAACAAAAGTTAAAAGATGCTCATTGAGAGCACTATTTTTATTTTTTTTCAAAAAAAGGGATAAATGAAACAGCAGTGTGCATTCCCATCCATTCCCCCAAATACTGGTTTGTTTTTGTGTTTGGGGTACAAGAAGTATACTCAGGATAGGTAAATTGCTATTCTATTTTTGATCAGAGAGATACTCAAAGAGCTTTTGAAGCACAACACAATGGAATGGTGATCTTCCCTCCTCCTCCTCCCTTGCCACAAGCTCAACAGGAGGGCTGAAACTTGTCCTCTGAATGTTGCCCTGCATGGCACTTGGAACCTCTCAATACAACCATGGGGATGATACCCTGTTCCTTTCCCAGCTCTGTGCTTCTGAGGCAAAACCAACATGCATTGCAAGTGCAGAAACCATTCCAACATCACCTACTCAATAAGGAGGAGAGCTGGATCTTAGGTTTGGCACACTGTGTTGCTGAAGCTCTTACAGCAGCTTAAAATATACAGCACAACTGGAGGAATGATCACTCACCACCAGCTCCAGCTCTCTTGTTTGGGAGGCGGTTTGTGGCCCTTCTGTGTTTCACTGTACCTTTGAGGTACGGTTAGTGCCTCAGATAAGCCATCTAAAAGCAGGTGAGCTTGGAGAAAAGAGAAGTGCAGCACAAGCTCAGGGACACAACCCTGCCCTTTACAGTGGGTTCTGGCAACACAAACTGTTGGTTGGCTATTAAGGTAAGCCAACGTCTGTGGGTCCATGTTTGCTTCTACCGCCAGTAAGTAACGTTAAGGCATCCTCCGTATTTTGCCAACAAGCTAATAATTCATTTTCACAGCAGATTTAATGCAGAATGCAAATGTCCACTAATATGTACTAGAATATACAGTGGTACCTCGGGTTACGTTACCTTTGGGTAACGTAACTTTGGGTTGCGAATGTGGCAAACCCAGAAGTGTATACTTCCGGGTTTCGCCGTGCACGCATGCTCAGAAGCGCTCTATCGCGCAGTGCGCGTGCAGAAAAGCGGGGCCTCTGGATACGGACTTTTCGGGGTAAGTACGGACCCCCAGGATGAATTAAGTTTGTATCTGGAGGGTCCACTGTACTCTGCTCCCATCCATTTAACACAATGAAATGCTATCATTAAAGGAATGTATGCCATAAAAACATGATAATTTGTTAATCATAATGTAAATCAAAACACATCTCTCGTTTCAGTCATTTGTTTTGCTCACAGGTGTCACAAATTAACAGCTACATTGAATGGTATATATTTAAAGGGCAGAACCACAGGTGGATGGGCAAATTAGCTGTAGGGCCCTTCCCCATGACTGCAGCTGCTACTTACATAAACATATCCCATTTCCATAGACAAATGAGACTCTTCGGTCAATCACTGCTGATATATTAACCACTATGGAAGAATCTAACTTAATGCAGAGACTGCTCAGAAGCAGAAACTGCTCCGAGTGAGCTAACATTCACACCTGTCATCCTACCAACTTTCATGTGGATGCCTAAGTCCTGGTAGCTCACAGCACCGTCCTTTATATGCTATGCAGTAGCAGTTAAAGAAGTCCAAAACACTGGAATTAAGGACCCAGGTTTTCCAGAATAAAGCACATCAAATTTATGTGAGGTGATTAAAAAATAATGCAAAAAAAACCTCAGAAAAAGTAAAAATAAAAGAATACTGTTAGAAAATAGGAAGGGGGTGACTGCAAGTTAGAATGAAAAATAAATCTAGCTATCCTAGTCTAGTGGCAAGGCAATGACACCATACCACAGGAATAAAACAGCACAGACATGTGCTCAAGCAAGAAAAAACTGGTGGCCAAGTTAGCCAATCAGATACTGGGCTGTCAGTAAATTTCCAGAACTGAGAGAGAAATGTGTTCTCTCACCACGAAGGCATTACCTGGGCTGCCATAGTGGCTTTGGAGCCCAGTTCATACCAGATGACACAGGTGCACTCAATCCGTGATCTCACCACAAAGTAACATCTTGGATTACCCAGAGGCCTGCAGGAACCAAACTTTTGTTAAAGGATTACCGTAATACATGTGTGCAGAATGTCACTGTCTCCTCGGTAAATAAACAAAAAGCTTTTCTCTGCACATCTATAGAGTGGGGAAGACCTTACATGTAAGAGGCCTCTAGTATGTTTCTCATTCAGACAAGATTGATTCCATGTCTCTTATTTAGCAAATAAGCATACCACATGACATGTTGTTCAATTCCTGTACTGATTACACCTACACATCCACTGCCAAAGAACTAATCAAACAGAAAAACATTTCAAGTGTAAGGAGCATGCAGTTTTCCTCCCCACAAAAATCATTTTTACTTTTATTATCCAAAACACTAAGTTAGAAGAACAAAGTTTTCCAACCAATAGACAAAAAATGATTGTTTCATTTGAGCTGGAGCACATCAGAACCTATTTGCAATGTATGGTTTAGTCCTGAAAATGTGAAGTAATCATCTCTGCTCATGTGCAGAGTAGCTTACACTAGACTACTCACAATCAGCCTCTTATGTCTGAGATTAAGGACAGCATCCTCCAGTGAAAAAGGAGGTAGAAAAGAATAAGAATTACAGCCATAGTTCCTCACTTGAAACTTTATAAATTACCTATTATACCAACACGAATTGAAATCACAATTGTTATATAAGGGATTATATCTGAATGGAATGTAATGGAAATTATTAAAATTTTTGAATGCAGAAGAAATGTAGAAGAATGAACTCATCAACATGTGAGGGGTCCAGTTTAGTTAAATTGTATAATTTGACATTTGAATAATTGGCATTGATAATGGTATTAACTGGATAAAATTGGTGTTGTTATAATGAAGCTGTTACTGGAATGATATTGGAAAAGCAATAAAAAATATATATTTAAAAGAAAGAAAGGAAAAGGATTTGGAGTCAGTGTGATACTGAGACAGGCATACAACTCATATTTTTCATTTCAAATATTCAATGACACTCCCCCCCCAAAAAAAAGGTAGCAAGAAATACTAGCAACAGAGTTGTTCCTCCCAATCCAATTCAAAAAATTATATGCAGCATGATTAAGCAAACATATATTAATTATAGAAAGAAACTCACACTGTGTCAACTGTAAATTGCTTACCTGCTCTCTCTCTCTCTATAGCAAAGTCACAAAACAAATACTAAACGAAACAAAAGCGAAGTAAGTAACGCTCCCTGTTGCTTCTCTAGTTACCAGAACAGGCTAAAAGCTATGAAATATGCCCTTCATGGAAACAGCTCTGAGCATGCTCAGAACAGATGTATGATTCTAATAGGCTACCATATGCTACAGGACCGTTCTTAAGGGGTTTCAAGCAGTCCGCCCTAACCTGATATGAGTGTCTGCTGGATAGCCCTGGTAACAACAGAAGGTGCCTGACCAGCAGAATCTGAAAAGACAGTTCTCCTAATGTTCAAATGTCTGTTACATGTTTTTTCTCTGCCTAATGACAGTATTGCCACAGCTATACTTTGGGGTTAAGATTCAGTGAGTGGTGCAGCAAACTGAATGACCTGAAAACAGGACATTGACAGAAATACTTCCACAAGCCTCTATAAGTTCATAGAAGTATAAAATGTATGTGAGACAGGACAGAGTGTGTGGCTTTGAGATTTGGGGAAGAGGAGGATTTTAAAAATTGTTTCACACCTTCAACTGTGGGCCAGGGGTCCTAGTGGAAGACCCCCCACTGGTTACAATATCTGACCCATTGTTTTATGAAGACAAATTAGTTCAATTTATTGGAAGCTCCAATAAGCATCCCATTTTTTACAAAATCATACTAATGCAATTTATTAATCAATGGTCAATTTGATCTATAAAAGAATAACTGAATACATTTAAAGATGATTTTCATAATTTTAATGTTTTATATTTTTGTAAACTTGGGGGGCAGTTGGTTGGTTGTTTGTTTACAATCAATAAGTGTATACATTTTGGTAAATAAATAAACCAATCCAGAAATACGGTTTTTTCATTACCCAAAAATGCATATAATATTTGCATATAGATACATGAAAATGATGTTTGCATTTCTGGTAGCAATTTTTAGAAACCAATGATTTTGCTCACATGACTACTGTATTTTCCTAGGAAAGGCTCTCCACTTAGCTGGATTAGCACACAATTGATAGCTGGATTCCACTGCTATGAGATACTGTCAAGTCATCATTTCGAGAACAACCCTATCAAGCTGTTTTCGCTATTCAGTATGCATGACTATCATGAAATTGCTCTGCAAATGCAGTTTAAAACCTGGTGCAACGAATATTCAAGAGACACATGACTGTCTGGCTAATTAAATGAAATCCAACTGTTCATCAACAGTTTTAAAAGGCATAATACAGAGCAACAGGGTTCAAAGGCACAAACCAGCAAACATTAAGCATGCTTGAGCCTCAACAAAATCAATGGCACTTTACATCCCACTGGTTTAATGTAAAGAGGAGTGCTGTGAAATCAGCCCATCTCAATTTGAAATGAGCTGTGCTGCATTTGAGAAAACCGAACACTTCTTTTGAGAGCTTGAAAGAACATCCAGCCACAGGTAGTTTCCCCACCGTCATCCATCATCTTGTCTGCTAATGGTGTAGTGCATGGGTAGGCAAATTAAGGCCCGGGGGCCGGATCCGGCCCAATCGCCTTCTAAATCCGGCCCGCGGACAGTCCAGGAATCAGCATGTTTTTACATGAGTAGAATGCGTCCTTTTATCTAAAATGCACCTCTGGGTTATTTGTGGGGCATAGGAATTTGTTCATTTCCCCCCTGAAAATATAGTCCGGCCCCCACAAAGTCTGAGGGACAGTGGACCAGCCCCCTGCTGAAAAAGTTTGCTGACCCCTGGTGTAGTGGTTAAGAGTGCTAGACTGTGACCTGCCAGGCCAGGATTAAAAACTTCACGAAGCCATAAAGGTCACTTGGTGATCTTTGGCCAATCACTGTCTCTCAGTCTAGCCTACCTTGCAGGGTTGTTGTGAAGACAAAATGAGTAAGAGAACAGTGTATGCCACCTTGAGCTCCTTGGAGGGAAGTTGAGCTATAGAGGCAATAAACAGATAATAAAATAAAACATATCCCAGTTCCCACACTAACCAAGCTGGGCAGGAAGAGAACACAAGCGCTGGCTAAAGTTGAACACTCTTCCCAAGTTCCCAATGCTCTGTATGCTTCTGAGCATACCTGGAATGTCTAATGTTGATGCAAACAACAATATTCAAATAAAGTCAGCCTTACATCTTGAAAGCTGACAGTTGTAAAGTGGTTTACAGTCTCAGAACAGGAAGGCTTCCACATGTACATCTTCCACTCTCATCCCATGTGTGAAGCCTGCTCATGTCCTGGCAATTTTGGCAGGGACGAAAGAGCAAACCCACCCCACCTTGCACCAAATATGACAGCAAAACAGAAATTTCTGGGGAAAGGTTCTTCTGCCACACAGGTCTTCCCACAGACATCTGGCTTCATTACTTGGCCAACAGCCACTTTTGCCTGCTAAATAAGAGCTTTTGTTCCCAAACAAGCACAAGACAACACCCCGCTTCTGATACAAATGTGTATTCCTTAGACTGTCAAGCAGTCACTGAAGACATAAAGCTGAAATATACAAGCTATTTACTGTGAAGCAGTCCCCTATGCTCAAATGAAAAGCTCTAAATTAAGTGGATTATGTACTACATGCCAAGCTCCTAACTCTCATGGCTGCCGTGTTGGATGTTGACATTTTTTTTTTTTTTTTAAATTTATTGGATTTCAACATTTTAAAAACACACACACAAAAAAAGAAAAGACAAAGACAAAACATGTATAATTTCATATCCTTACTTTCTTAACCCCACTTCTTGACTTCCCCCCACCCCCCCCCTTCATACATCCTAATTCAAATAATTAGCTCAGCAAGTTCTTATCTCTCATCCTTTACATCTTATTGTTATTATTTTTTTTTAAAGTTAGTTCTTATTACTTGGGCAAAATTTACTTATCCAATTATCTTATAAATATTAAATCCTTTTCTAAGGTCGACCCAAACTCCCTTCCACAAATTTCCCCCTTTTTATATTAAACATAGGTCATAATAGCCAAACACAAAGGTTAAAATTCTGTTCTCCCCTCCCTCCCTACCCCGGTTTCTGTCCCTTCCCGAATAAATGTCCACAAAACAATTTTTAGCCTGGATTCCTCACATCTGAGGCCTTCAAGTCTCTGTCAGTCTCTCTCTGCCGGTTTTGTTGGTAACCCTCTTTGTTGGTCGTCAGGTCTCGAAGGAGCTCTGGCACAGTCTCATCAGATTTTCTTCCATCCGAAATACTTGATAGCAGCTGCTGCAAAAGGTCCACTGATCTCCCATACTCAAAGAGGAAGCCCCAATCATATCTTATTTCTTTTAAATTCGAGTGCTCCAAGTGTTCCAGGGGCTTCCTCCTTCCTCTTTCGCATCTTTCGCAGATTTGTAATCCAAAGATCTTCTTCTTTATGTTCCAGCAATATAGGTTTCTGGTTGGTACTCTCCAGCTGTACTTTCTCCACTCCTTCTTCCCTCTCCTCCAGTTCCAAAGATGTCTCTTCTGATTCAGCTGCAGATTTTTTTCCAGTCAGATCCTTTGTGCATTCAGCAGAGTTGCTTGTTTTAGAGTTCAAGGTTATAAGTTGTTTGTTCATAGCCATGCTCTGCTCTTGCAGTATTCCCACGAGAAAAAACATTCTTTCTATTTCTGCCTGTAATTTTCCATCTGCAGCCATTGTAATGTTTCAGAGTTCCCCCTAGGGGGATTCTGGTTACTTAATAGTCCTTTCCCAACAGTCTGTTACTTTGTTATTTATAACTACTTTGTTCCCAATCACTTTGATTCAAATGTAACAAATTTAGTCCAGAGAGATGTTAAATAATAAGATTTTTAAATTTAACTGCCCGTTTGACAGCTCCTTTGACAGCTGTCAAACTCCTTGTTCCTTTTCCTCCAGCTCACACACAGGACGCTCCCGGGTCCGGGAGGGGGGTGGTGGTTAGACAAAAACTTCTAAAGTTCCACTCTTACTCTCCAGCACAAATCTTCTTCTGTCAAATTCATGGAAATATTATCTTTTAAATCACACCGAAAAGAAAAAATCTCTCCACCTTAGTTCTCCAATCCTTGCTTTAAATCTTTTGTAGGTAGGGGGGGTGTGGACTTCCCTTTAGCACATCCCCCGGTCGTACCGAATTCAAAGGTAAAAGTTTTAGAGTCCAAATTCCGTTCTACTCACGGGTTATTTCAAGTCCGAATTTCAGGGAAAAAAGTCAGCGCTCTCCGGCCATGGCTCGCGGCTTCGCTCCACTGCAGTAGTGGTCTACTCACAGCACCACGCCACTCTCCGTACCCTCTCCGTAGCCTTTAAAAAGGCTCTTCGTGGTGTTTTTTTTTTTTTTTTTTGTTTGTTTTTTTCGGACTTCCGGGACGCCGCGGCCGCTGAAAAGGAGTGTGAGATAACTCCTCTGGGGGAGTCTCGAACAGCATGGAGATTTAGAGGGGTCGCGAAGGCTACGTGAACCCTGAAACCACAGGAGGGAATCCTGCGGGACAAGGTACCCTGCGACGCTGCCTGTGCTCGCCTGTGTTGCCGGCGTTTAACAAGGCTGGAGCTGCAGTGTAAAGGGGAGGCAACAGACTCCATGCTGTGAAGCCTCAAACTCCGAGGGAAAGCGGCGGACCTCCAACAACAGTGGAGAAGCTGGGAAGTAGCTATAAATCACTGTGGAAAAAGCAGTGGGGATAAAGAAATACTGGAAATTACTTAGATAAGATTAAAGGAACGTTTTGATAAGAACCCAGCGGAGAAGAAATAATTGGTGAAAAGGAGGAGGAGTCCATTCCTGGCGGTAAGGTGAAAAGAAAGTATAGCGAGACGCTGGCAGAGAGGAAACAAAAGAGGAAAAGAGGAAACAAGCTGCCAGTGAGTGTGTGGTGGAAAGACCTCAGACACAAAGTATAAAGTGTCAGAGGCAAGGTAACAGTTGAACTACTATATCGACTAGGGAGAGGGGAAAAAGACTTTTCTGTTTCATCGGGACGGAGAGCGCTTTAACCAGCACGGGTTTCGGTGGAGGACTTTTGCTTTTAAACCTCAGGATTGGGGAGAATTGGGACTTAAACGGAGTGTGGAATATAGGTGCCTTAGCAGCGCTCTGTGTTTAAAGACAGGGACTGTGAGACTGTGTTTAAAGTTTGTTTAAAGTTTGCTTAAAGATGGTGAGACTGTGAAAGGACTGCCATATTGAGTGAGTTAAAGGGGACCCGCCTTCTTCATCCCCAACCGGATACGTTCTTGAGTTTCAGAGACAGCTGTGATTCTCTTGATTCTTCGGGATTTAAAGAGACATACACCCCGGGATGCAAAGTTAAAGAATACGTTTTCGCAGGACCTTGCTCATGAGTTTGAGAACCCCCTGAATCTGGAAGTGTTTCTGGAGGTTCAGGTGTTTACTACATTTAATTATAAGACTCTGAGGATTTAAATACGTGTCTGAATTTAGGTACAGTTAAAACTGTATTATTAATATCTGATCTTAATTAAGGGTTAATTTTTGTGCTGTACCAATTTAGTCAATTTTGGACTCTTGTTGCAATATCTGAGAGACGTTAACCTTGTTAACCTTGTTACCTCTATATCTTACCCACATAGTATATTACATTATACAGTATACTAGGAAGAACTAAACTTAAATATACAAATGCCGAACGGTTCTAAGAAGGGGGTGGCAACACCAGCGGAAAGGAGGCCTTCAAAACAAGAAGAGGGGAAGGAGGCAAGAGATATTAGAGATTATGACAGCTTGATGGCCGAAATAAGAAAAGAATTTAAAAATAATGAACAGTATATTGAGAGAAAATTGATGGAGGTACAAGATACTCTAGACAAAAAATTGGAGGAAGTGGTAGGGGAACTGAAAGGGAAAGTTAAGGATCTCTCGGTAAAAGCTAAGGTTTTGGAGGATTCAGTGAAAAGGGTTCAAAAGGACACGAAAGACAGTAGGAAAGAGATGGACAGGATTAGATTAGAAGTTAAAGAAATAGGAGCAACACAGGAAGAGTTGTTGGACAACATGGCTATGACGCAGATGCGTCAAAATCAATCTAACCTAAAACTTAGAGGAATACCAGAGGATTTAAACGAGAATATTAGAGTTAAAGTGGTGAAAGAGCTGGCAATATGGCTAGATAGAAAAGAAGAAGAGATAAACCATTGCTTGGTAAACATATTTCGAATAAGAACAAAATCGGCCAAGGCCAGAGGGAAAAAATTGCCAGGAGATGTAATAGCCATGTTTAACTCATTGGAGATAAGAAACGAAATTTTGAAACAGAACTATGTCAAAAGGTTATATATTGAAGAAAACCCAATTATTATTTACAAAGAGATTCCTTCGAGATTTCTTCGAAGGAGGGACCCATATAAAAAATTAACAAATCAACTGAAGAAAAATGGGATCTTGTATAGATGGGAGTTTCCGGAAGGTATTTCATTCTATTTCAAAGAAAAAAAGTTTAAACTGTCCACTATCTCAGAACTTCAAAAATTTGCAAGGAGATACGAGAAGGACCTGGGGAAAATGGGGGAGGGGGGAGAGGATGAACAAAGTGAAGAAGAAGAAAGAGAGATAAAATTAAGAGAAGTAACAGAAGAAAGGGAAGAAGTAGAGAAAGAAGATAAATAGTAACTCTTATTCAGATTTGATAACCTATTTATAACGTATAATAATGGCATTAAAAGCGTTGACTTGGAATGTGAATGGCATGAACAATAAAAATAAAAGGAATCAGATTGTACATATATTAGGGAAAAGGAATCTTGACTTAATCTGTCTACAGGAGACTCATGTAACCAATAAGCATAAGAGAATTTTAAGTAATAAGAAACTAGGACTTGATTTTGTGACTTCTGACAAGGTTAAGAAGAGAGGCGTGGTTCTATATATAAAGGAAAAATTTGATCCACAATTACTATATAAAGATGATCAAGGGAGGGTGATAGTAGTACAGATGGTGTTTCAAGGAGAAAAAATAATTGTGGTAGGAATATATGCTCCAAATGATAAAAAATCAGATTTCTTCCTTGAATTAGGCAATAAGTTAACGGAATGGATGGACCAAAAAATAATACTAATGGGAGATTTCAACGGGGTGGTTTCACCAAACTTGGATAAATCAACAAAAAAACAAGATTCGAAAGAAGGTAAACTACCCAGGTCATTTTTTGACCTGATTAACAATCTAGGTTTGATAGATGCTTGGAGATTTAAAAACCCCACGACAAAGCAATATACCTTTTTTTCAAACCCAAAGCAGAGTTGGGGGAGAATAGATAGTATTTGGGTATCTAAAGAACTAACTCAAAATCTAAGTAAGGCGGAAATTTCCGCCCAAACTATATCCGATCATAATTCAGTCTTTATGGAAATAAAAGGTAAAGATAATAGACCAGGCAGATGGAGAATGAACGAATCTTTATTCAATGATCAGAGGGTAGTAACTAAGGCTAAGGAAACCATTGAGGAATACTTTAAGTGGAACTTGAATGGGGAAACAGCGGTAGAGACAGTATGGGATGCGGGAAAGGCAGTCATGAGGGGCTTCCTGATTCAGAAAAACTGCCATTTAAGAAAAGAAAGAGAGAAAAATAAAGAGCAAATTCTAATACAGATTATGGAAAACGAAAGAAAATTAACTATTAATCCTGATGAAGAGAACATAAAGCATAACATAAAGATATTGCAAACTAAATTCTCTATGATAATTAATCAAGAGATTGAGTGGAAAATAAAAATGATGAAACAGAGAAACTTTGAATCAGCTAATAAGATAGGGAAATACTTGGCGTGGCAAATAAGAGAGAGGAGGAAACAAAATACGATCTGTAAGATAAAGGATGGAGATAGAATCGTAGAGCAACCAAAAGAAATAAAAAAGATATTCCAGAACTACTACAAGAATTTATATAAAAGAGGAAAGGAAACGGACGACGAAATAAATAACTTTCTCCAAAAACAACATCTACCACAAATTGCAAAGGAAGAAAAAGAGCTCTTAGACCAGATGATTACACAAGAAGAGATTAAAAAGGCCATAAAAAAGATGAAAATCGGGAAAGCACCGGGGCCGGATGGCCTACCAGCCAAATATTACAAAACATTAAATGAACAAATATCCCCAATATTGTGTGAAGTGATGAACAATATTCTAAAAGAGGGGAAAATCCCCAACTCCTGGAAGGAAGCATATATTACATTAATCCCCAAAAAAGATGTAGATGCTTTAGAAGTAAAGAACTACAGACCGATTTCGTTATTAAATAACGATTATAAGCTGTTCGCAGATGTGATGGCAGAAAGATTAAAAAAGGTCTTGAACAACAGAATTCACAAAGATCAAACGGGCTTCCTTCCAGGGAGACAACTGAGGGATAACGTAAGAAACGTAATAGACATTATTGAATACCTAGATACCAGAATAGATGTTCAGGGCGCCCTGGTATTCATAGATGCCGAAAAGGCATTTGATAATGTTTCATGGGACTTCCTGAAGAAAAGTCTGACAGCGATGGGGATGGGAGAAAGATTTAGAAAAGGTATAGAAGCTATTTACTACGAACAAAAGGCAAAACTTGTAATAAATAATACAACATCAGAATTTTTTGAGATACACAAAGGAACTAGACAAGGCTGTCCTTTATCTCCCCTACTATTTATAACAGTACTGGAAATATTTAATAAAAGACTAAGGGAAACAACAGAAGTTAAAGGAATTAAGGTAGGATTGAATGAATATAAAATCAAAGCCTTCGCCGATGATATTGTACTAACTCTTCAAGACCCAAAGCATAGTGTAAAAGAAGCTCTACAAAAATTTGAAGAATTTGGCACCGTATCAGGACTTAAGGTTAATAAGAATAAAACTAAGATGTTGGTCAAAAATCTAACCAAGGAAGAAACGGTAGAACTAGAGCAAAGGGTGGGAATAATGACGGTAAAAAAGGTAAAATACCTTGGGGTATGGATTACGGCTAAAAATATTAACCTATTTAAAGATAATTACGAGGTCACCTGGAAAAATATTAAGAGAGATTTGGAAATTTGGGACAGAATGAGACTATCCTTCTTAGGAAGGATAGCAGTTGTAAAAATGAATGTTCTACCCAGAATGTTGTTTCTATTTCAAACTATCCCGGTGCTCAAAGGTCTAAAGCAATGCCAAGAATGGCAGAGAACCTTGGCGAAATACATCTGGCAGGGAAAAAGACCACGAATTAAAATGAAAATATTAGTAGATAAAAAGGAAAGAGGGGGCTTTTCCCTACCAGATTTGAGTTTATACTATGAAGTGGCATGTTTATTGTGGCTAAAAGATTGGATAAGATTGGAAAATAGAGAATTATTAGATCTGGAGGGCTTCGATAATAGGTTCGGGTGGCACTCGTACCTGTGGTACGGAAAGGTGAAGGCACACAGGGGCTTCCTAAACCATATTTTTAGGGGTCCAATATTCCAGGTATGGGAGAGGAACAAAAATCTTTTGGAAAGGAAAACCCCTTGGTGGATCTCTCCAATAGAGGTGTTGACTATTAAGAAAACTAATATGGAAGAGAAGAATGCCACTTATGAAGAACTTATAACTAAATCGGAACACGGTTTGAAACTTAGACCTTATGAGGAGATAAAATCTCTTTTTACAAGTTGGTTACAATATTACCAGGTGAATGGTCTGCTAACTGAAGATAAAAAGAAATTAGGATTTGAAGATAAAAAATCTAGGTTTAATGTGGAGGTAATACAGGGAAAGAGTAAAGCACTGTCCAGGATATATGACATACTACTGGAGTGGTACACTAAAGATGAGGAGGTGAAGGAAGCAATGACAAAGTGGGCGATAGATGTGGGCTATAACATCGATTTTGAAAGGTGGTTAGAATTATGGAATAATAATATAAAGTTTACGGCATGTATGGCATTGAGGGAAAATATGTGGAAGATGATATATAGGTGGTATCATACACCGGTGAAATTAGCTAAGATTTATAGGTTAAAGAACAAACGATGTTGGAAATGTGGGGAAGCAGAAGGCGATTTCTACCACATGTGGTGGCTATGTAACAAAGTGAAAAAATTTTGGGAACTAATATATAATGAACTTAAAAAAATTCTTAAATATACCTTTCCCAAAAAACCTGAAGCCTTTCTGCTAGGAATGCTGGGTAAAGAGATTAAAAAAGAAGATAAGAATATATTCCTCTACGCCACCACAGCCGCAAGAATCATGCTGGCACAAAACTGGAAAACGGAAATTATACCTAATATAAGTGACTGGCAAGTTAAAATGGTGGAATACGCCGAACTTGCTAGACTAACGGCTAGAATACGAGACCAAGATGAGCAAATATTTCATAAAAATTGGAGTAAATACTGGAAATATACTGAAAATAAATTGTAGATGACACTGGTGGGCTTCGATTAACTCTAACAGAGAATAACTAATATTTAAATTTAAGAGAAAATACGTGAATGTAGGATTATTTGATACTTACCAATAGGGTGGAGGGAAGTCCAGGACTAACTAAAGTCCAAAGGTTTTTTTTTTTTTCGTTTTTTTTTCGTTTTTTTTTTCTTTCTTTTTTGTATATCTACATGTATGCTTGTAAGTTGGGTGATTTTATGATCTGTATAGCGTATATTTGTATAGACATGTGTACTTTCAAAACTTGAATAAAAAGTACTTAAAAAAAAAAAAAGGCTCTTCGTGGGTCGGGGGGGCGCTTAAGGTGCCCACCGAGTCACCAAGTCCGCAGGCTTCCGCGCCTGCGGTTTCTGAGGGTCCCCGCATCGCCGTCGCGGTAGGACCCGTCTCCAGTAGAGCCGATTCCCTCCAGAGCTCGGAGGGAATCCGCCATTAACCGATCGCGCTAACCCGGAAGTCTTGGATGTTGACATACAGTGTCTGCAAAGCCAAAGCAACAAATAAATAAATCTCCAGAGTTCTCTAAAGACAGGGATTCTTTGTCCTTTCTAGCTATTCTGTTTCTTCCACGTATCCTCTTCCCATACTCTGATTTGACGCATATTTCTCACCCCTACAGTGAAGCTACGCTTTCTCCCAAACCCTCAAATTCTGCAAGTATTCTGCAAGCTACAAAATTGTAATTAATTTACATAAATAATGTAAGGCTATAAATACAAAGTACCTGGCAACGCATTGTTTCAAATTTAGCAAAAAAAAAAAAATGAGAATAAAAGCATGAATTTGGCCATGTGATTCGAACTTTCTTTACTACCTGTTTCAGCTTCCCCATGCTTCAGCTGCCAATGCTTACCCTTCACCTATAATGGAATTACAATAGCAATTCTGTGTCTAAAATGCATTTGAGAGTCTTAATTGTTGCCAGCTAGTCTCCGTTTAATTCTCTAAATTGATTTTCTCTAGCTGTGTAGCATTCCTAAAAAGATCCGAATACATCATTTGTCTTTTCGGTACAGCACATTAGCTCCCAATTACAACTGTTAGTTATGAATGTGTCTAATTATTTTCTCTTTGAGGATATCATTAAACTCACTAACAAAAGAACCAAACTGAATCCTATCCTATCCCCTACCCATCAAACACATACAGACACACAATGGAAAGCTTATGGACCTATGACATCACCTTAGAATGTCTTCCTGTGACAGTCAAGCATACGAAAATCAAACAACTGGCCTGTCCCCTCACCTGCCACAACGCCATCTGCCATGTGGGAAGGATTCCAGAAGGAAGAGGGGGAGGCAGGCAGACAGACAGAAAAAACGTCAGGAGCTTGCTCCTTCTCCAGTTGAGCTGCCTAAATTTTGTTACAAAACCTTTGGCATCCTTCATTGAATTTTTATAATATTGTGAGCTGCTTTGAAAACTTCAGTCAAAAATACAAGCCTACTAAAACAAATAATTATTCACCTGCCTGCCAGTAGGCTATATTTTTACAAACTATTCTGCTTCCTTACCTATAGAAGGAAACATCATAATATTACTACAGCAGTGGCAGACTCAGTACAGTGGTACCTCGGGTTAAGTACTTAATTCGTTCCGGAGATCCGTTCTTAACCTGAAACTGTACTTAACCTGAAGCACCACTTTAGCTAATGGAGCCTCCTGCTGCCGCCGTGCCGCTGGAGCCCGATTTCTGTTCTCATCCTGAAGCAATGTTCTTAATGCGAGGTACTATTTCTGGGTTAGCGGAGTCTGTAACCTGAAGCGTATGTAACCTGAAGCGTATATAACCCGAGGTACCACTGTACTGAACAAGATAAAGGCATGCAACATGTGAAAATGTATGTCCAGATAGATTTATTTAAAAATCTACATCTTCCTTCCTTCCTTCCTTCCTTCCTTCCTTTCTTTCTTTCTTTCTTTCTTTCTTTCTTTCTTTCTACTTCTAAAAGAGATCACACTGCCTGGCCAAATACTGGTTGGCTGTTAATAGAATTACAACACAAACAACAAATCTGAGATAAGAGAGTGATGCAAGCAAATTATTTTACTCTGTTACTGTCTTTTCCCAAAAGTTGGAAGCCGTTCAGCCATAAATTTCATAGAGGCCAGCCCTGGGCACATTGTACAATGTCATGGCCGCTGTGTTTCTGGCCTCCTGGACCAACCTATTCAGTAATTTAAAAACCAAATGTAGGCAAATTGGTGCTTGCAATCTTACACCAGAACAAATTAGTTCCTGCAATCCAACATGGTCATACAGAGGTAGGAGGTCCCTACAGACTACATGTCCCTGAATGTAGGGAAGTTGCATTAGGGCCAGATGTAATCAACCCAATACACCAGGGACCCTGGTAAGAGTGTACCAACAGAGTGGGCTGTACGCATGCCGCAGTGTCAATATCAAAACCATGGTAAGGCAAACAATCTTCTCTTTGCCAACAAACATTTTTGACAGACAGATTTTGACCCAAAAAATTTACACACATATAATTTGACTTGCTGAAACACATGACAGTATGCAATCATACTTAAATACTACTGCCTTCCTAAGCATGTTATTCTCTCAAAGTGAAGGTTTGCCACCCAAAAATGAGCATTAAAACAGAACTTTTAAAAGTAGCTCCTCCCACCAAGGCTCTTGTAAATTAGCAATTCCTAACTTGTATTGTTGGCCATTAAAAACAGCCTTGATGAACCAGCCCACCTATCCAGTGTCCCATTTCCAACATGGACCAAGAAGACATGGGAACAATGGAATTTGCCTTATGCAGATCATTGGTCCATTTGGCTCAGAACTGTCAACGCAGACTGGTAGCAACTCTCCAGAATTCCAGATTGGGTACATTCCCAGCCCTACCTGGAGATGCTAGGGATTGAACCTTGGATTTCTGCATGCAACATGGATGCTCTACTATGAGCTCCCAAAACAAAAGTGGCACAAAAACCAGTCAGTGGAAATCTCCAGACAACTAAATTAAAAACCCAAACCCAACATGTTTCAAGCTACACACAGGCCCTCCTTCACGGGAACATGTATATCTGAAAGGTATATTGGGCTCTACACTGAAATAGTTTATGGCAGTCTTTGCTGAGCTATCATGGAGGTCTATCCTCCACCAAAATCTACCTAATACTCTTTTAAAGCCAAATAAAGTGGTGACCATCATACCTTGCAGCAGTGAATTGTGTCTTAACACTAATTAAGGTCGGTATTAAGTGAGGTTCCTAATCCATGGTTTAGAGTTGGTTTGTTCATTCACAATTTTGGGTTTGGACAACATGGGAAGTAATGGCCAGCTAAAAGCAAAGGTTTCTAAACTCCTCCTCTGTGTCATGCTGGAGGAAGAGGTGGGAAAAAAGGGAGTAGAAGTACAGGTGGGAGGCTAGGCTCATTTTTGTGACACTACACCAGGGTTTAAGTCCATATTGCCTTCAAATGCATTCAGTGATTAGTTTTAACATTAATACACATCATTTTAAAAAAATTTGAAATAACTGAATTTTACAACCACATTCAAAACTGCTAATGCTGGTTTGCTAAATATTATCTTACTAAGGCTACAATACTATACAAACTTATCTGAGTTTAAGTCCTATTGGCCGCTGAGGGGCTTAATTCTGAAGAAACAGTATAAGACTGCACCATCCAAGTTTAAGTAGCATCTACAGTATATGGTATTTATTTTAGTAATAAGAAAGTGATGATGAGTTCCCAACACGTGACAGAACCCACATCCTTACTCCAGGCTTAATTTTACTCAAGAGCCTTTTGTTTTTTGAAAGATTTATAATCTACCAGACCATTCTTGCCTAGTGTCTCTGTGTTTATTGACATTAAAATATATGTTGGCTGGCAGGTCTAAGTTTTTGGATCCTGCAAAATCTTGTTTTTCAAGCAGGAACAGTTATCATCAAACTGTCAAAAGAGGAGACTGGTTTTAGCAATGTTACACGTTTCAGTCTTAAAATTCAAAATTTTTACATTTCAGTCCTTTCAATTCAGCTCCAGTGATGCATTACCGTACATTTTGACTTGTCAATAAAATGACAAATGGATAGCCAATGGACTAGTAATCAGTTTTAGTAATAAGTAAATAAAAGTCACCATAATTGGGGTAGTGGTTGGTTGAAAGGGCAGGGCAGCCTACGATGGGCCAGAGGGAAGGGAAAAAATGACTTCTCCTTATCCACACAAATTTCTAGACGTTGAGATATCTTCTTGAGTTCCCAGTTACTCGTGACTAAGGAGAGGGTAAATCCCTGAATATTCACTACTGAATCATTATGGAACAGATTACTCTTGTCAAGCACAGTATTAGACTCAAGAAGAGAAACGAATTGAGGAAACCGAAGCAAAATGCCTCACTTGCTAATCATACAAGCAGCTGAAATGAACAGTATTTGAAGTACATAGGTTTTGGCTTGTGCATAGCAAGATTACTCAAGAGAAAATATTGTCCTTATGCTAAGAAACCAGCGTCAAGTCTTATTGTCTGTTCTTTTCCAGGGAATGCCTTACTAACACACCCACACACCCCACACACATATATCACACACAATCTAGTCAGCTTGTGGCACTGTTGAACCCAACAGCCTCCCTAGAACAGATTTTGTTTTTTGCATAACCAACAAGAAATAGTTGAGCTCTCCAGTGAAGTAAAGTTAACAGCTACACACAGAGAGAAAAGAATACCAGATGCTAATGCTGCTTGATGTAACCATATCTGAATTCCACTTGAAAGATTGCTTGGGTCAGCAGGAGATAACTCTAGACAGAGTGACTCAATGCAGAAAAAGGACATGAATGTATCAGCAAATCAACTTTTAAAAAGCATGTAATATTTGGTAGATACCCACCTGAGTGCTCTGAAAGGATCAAAACCTACTCTAACATGAGGCAGGACAAACATACAAGAACACAATATACCACAAGTGAAAAAGTATGGGGACGCCCTAGGAGGTTTATAGTTCTAAACTGGAAAATTAAAAAGGTGTCAGCTCAAATTGTCCGCTTGAGAAAGCACAAATGCTAAACAGTAAAGTAACTGCCAAGCAGCAGCATGCTTGGTAATTACAATTCACAGTTTGTTTACATCGACACCAGCCAGCTGAACAGTAGAACCAATCCACATAATTTGGGCTTCAACTAAAAAAGAAAAAAACAAACCAACCACACACAAATGCCACCCCAAAATTTCCTGTATGCTGAATCTGTCTGCTGAAATTTAGCCCCTTATCTTAAAAGGCTGCCTTTAATTCATGTAGTAGCCCCTGCCTCTTCCCTAACAGTAACTAGGCTTAAAAGCATAGCAGCTGACTTAGAGCATGCTGACCTTGAGCAAATGAACGCACTTAGCAGCATGTACTTCTGGCTTATTTCACTGCACCAGCGAAACAGCCTCACCATCTATAGTAGTCAACAGTTTCTGGCCACCACCCCCTGCCTATTTTAAGATATCCCCCACAACATTTCAGTGATGCACAGTTCAAAGTGATAGAATAACATCTGAGGCCACATTCCAGCTCAAGTTGTTTACAGAGGAATCTTGTTCTGGTTCTCATGCCCTGCTTCTTTCATCAATGAGTAGAATATGGTAAGAACTATGTATTTCCACTTATACAACACGAATATACATAATTTCACAATATCCCTTGAACAACAGCTAAATCAAGGGTTGTGGGAAATGTTCACTTATAAAAAGATAGCTAAATCATATCAGCATGTGACAAGATGGAAAAATATGAAAGGCAGCAGCTTTTGCTCACAAATACTATATATAGCATACCACATGTAGAAATATATTTTGTTTTGGAACTAAAAATGTAGCTAGAAATGTAAAAACACCTGCTTATCTGCTTTAACAATGTCTGCTGAGCTTTACCATGAAATATTATCAGAATGCTCAGCCTAACCACACTGAATTTCTCCTCTTGGGAAACTGTCCTAAGATTCAACTTTAATACAAAGGGCAGAAATGATATTCATTTATCAGTCCTCCAAGTACAGTTTTGACCATAAAACAATTTATTTTAAAAATTATCAACTAACCTTGGTTGTGTCATCTTTAATCTAATCCTAGTCACCAACCAAGTACAATGGTACCTCGGGTTAAGAACTTACCGGTAATTTGTTCTGGAGGTTCATTCTTAACCTGAAACTGTTCTTAACCTGAAGTACCACTTTAACTAATGGGGACTCCCACTGGCGCCGTGCCACTGCCGCACAATTTCTGTTCTCATCCTGAAGCAAAGTTATTAACCCAAGGTACTATTTCTGGGTTAGCGGAGTCTGTAACCTGAAGTTTCTGTAACCTGAAGCGTCTGTAACCCAAGGTACCACTGTACATAAATAGTTTGCATATAAATATTTGTACAAAACAAAATATGTTGCTCTCTCCTGATAACACTAGTGATTCAAAACATCTGAAGCTGGATCCTGAACATCTCATTCTAGTATTCAGGAATTTGAAATAATTTTTACAGCTTTAAAAAAAGAGAAAACTAAATTAGCATGGTTTCAAGTTTAAAAAAAAACAAAACAGAACTCTTGCAGATAACATGTATTGCCAGGTAAGAC
This sequence comes from Podarcis cretensis, assembly GCF_951804945.1. NCBI lineage: Eukaryota > Metazoa > Chordata > Lepidosauria > Squamata > Lacertidae > Podarcis > Podarcis cretensis. The sequence continues at coordinate 67,309,078 of NC_137170.1, read as the reverse complement.
ACATATGGTCCAGAAAATGCCCAGATTTCCAGAGGTGTACACTTGTCAGACTGTTGCGCTTGTGGAATCTAAAAGACCAACAGCATTATTATGGCATAAGCCTTCAGGGATTGCAGACCACTTCATCAGATGTACATCAATAACAGCCCGGCTACACTAGGCCCCTTGCTATCTATAGATTTCATATGTACCTGCTTCACGAAGCTGATAGCAAGACTGAAGAGAGATAACTAAAATATTTTCTGTCAGCATTATATAGATATCCAAGTTCATGAACTTCCTCAGTTTTCAAGTACCCCACTTTACATTCACAGAAATCTATTCATCCTTCATATGGCACTTTTGAGCAATTGAAATGCTTTATTCCATATTGTTATACAGCAGTTACTGTTTTTATTTAAAATATCTATCCACTGCCTTTCATTTGAAGTAAAAAGCAGTATAGAATAAATACGTTAAAATTACAATAGAAAAAAACACACTAGTCAACAGGCCAGAGCAGAAATAAAACAGATGAATTCAACCATTTGACACTAACAGCCATGGAAAAAATGTTAATGAGATTTAGCAATCACTGAAACGCCAGTGTTGCCATTTGCCTTAGAGCAGAGTGGGGGATGATTCTATAAAGATTGTGCTACTACTGAAAAAATCTCTCCATAGTCAACTCCAGGTACATCAGGTCTGCTGATGAGGAATCTAACAGAGCTGTGTCTTCAACACTTCATGCATTATTTCTTTTAAACCAGGGTTCATATTATAATGTGTGTTGTATATTTGCTTGTTTCTTCTGTTTGTAAACCGCCTTGTGTATTAATGAAAAGTGAAATGAAAAATTCATATTCTTCCTGTCTCTTTTCAATTTTCCCCACTCAAGAGGACCTCAAAGTAAAACACATAGGCATCCTAATACTCCAAAGCAGACCTGCTTTGTTTCAGAAGTGGAGCTGAAGCAGGCGCATTTCCACCATTCCTTATGTCAGCCATTTCAACAGTTGCTATCAATAATAGTCAATCACTAATATCTGTAAAAATATTTCCACACTCTATTTTTCCACATTCTATTTCCACATTCTATTTTTAGCAACTCTGCCAGCTTTAGCCAGCATGTAGACTTTATTTCACAGGAATTTAAATTCATTAATACCTTTAAGTTTAGATCCAGACTCGTCCTTCTGTGAACAAATGAGCACCTGCAGTTTGTGAAATGGCTCAGGATCCTGTTCTGTTTCAGGCCCCAGTACTACCTCCCACAACAGCTCCAGCAGGCACTGCCCCCACAATCCTCCTATTTGGGGAAGTTACAGTGATCGAGGAATCTGCAAAACTCACCTCCTCCCTCCTTCCACCCACGGAAGTGACCAGTTAAACAAAGTTTTGCTTCCAACAAATCTGGATCCAACCCATAGTGATTAAGGCCAACCTGCAGTAAATTTAAAAACCCCAAGGTTAGCCCACTGATTTCCAGGCATAGGCAAACTTGTCCCTCCAGATGTTTTGGGACTACAACTCCCATCATCCCTGACCACTAGTCCTATTAGCTAGGGATGATGGGAGTTGTAGTCCCAAAACATCTGAAGACCCGAGTTTGCCTACACCTGGTCTACACTGAGTTGTGACTAACATTTGACACTTGTTGGCATCCATCTGTCTCAAGAGACAATGGAGTGCGCCTCTGTGGGTTAAGTCGAACCACTGCATTAGCAGCACCAAAGTGACCTTCCTGGGCAATGTGTATGACGGTCCTGGGCTGCCCAGATGACAAGACCCCAGTGGTCTCGCTGATGTGGTCCAAAGGAATGTAGGGCAAAACGTTTGGCATCGGTTTGGCTGCAGGAGTTGCTGGAAGGCGGCATACAAGGCACCACTGGATATCACCCATAATATTTGCATAATAGTTACTACACAAAATAAAAAGTACTCTCAAATTTCAAGAGGTAACATGTACGTTTGCTGAATTCATATCCCTTCAACCAAAGATTTAGCTATAAGGTATTTAGCTATAAGGTATAAGGTATATGATAAAATCAGGTTTATATAAACTTTTCTCTCTCTCCCAGGCCATCTTGCGCACACAAAGGACATATTCTGAATTGTGCTTTACAAAGCAGAATTAAAAAAAAAACATAACCTCTTCTGGACTATTACCTCATAATCCACTTTAAAAGTCAGATAGTCCAATTTTACACATGACACTTAAACTGAAGTTATGCTTATGAGGACTTCTGTGCAGAACCAAAACAAAAATATTTACACTCTGTTTAATGGGGTAAATATTCTAGGGAGCAATGAAAAATATAATTCAATTCAAGACTTATCCAAATCAACATGCTTAGCATGCAGTTTAGTAAATTGCAGACACTGGAGCAAAGTCAAAGCTTCAATAATACCAATCAGACGGCAGAAAAATGATTAAATACAGAAAGCTACATACCTGTAGTACCGAGACTGCAAATATGTTGAGCAGACAGTCTTTGAAACATGGCTAGCAGATCCGAAGTCTATTACCTTAACTCTGTACGGCTGCCGGGCAGGATCCACCAACATAATGTTTTCTGGTTTGAGGTCAGCGTGTATTAAACCAAGACTTTTTAGTTTTTTCAGTGCAGTGGCCACCTGTTGCAGAATAGGCCGTATTACTTTTAGCTGAAGAGGACTAAATTTATTTTGTTTCAGAAAGTCATATAAATTCTGTTCCAACATCTCAAAAACTAAGCAAGTATGGTTTCGATGCTGAAAGCACTCATATGCTCTCACGAAGTTAAACTCATCAGCATTCTCAGTACTCAGTCTTGCTAATATGCTCACTTCTATTTGTCCTTGGCGTGCATAAGATGGATGATTCTTTAGAATTTTGATTGCCACTATTTCATTTGTCCCTCTTTTCCAGCACTTTACTACTTGTCCAAAAGTCCCTCGCCCAAGGAAATCAAGAACCTCGTAAGTATTTTTCACAGAGCATAACACCTCGTGATGCACTAACTGATAATCTCCATCTCCATTGGTACCACTTGGTTTTGAAGTTGCAGTAGCTGTCACAACCGTCACTGGGTTTCCCAAGTTTGTTTGCAACATTGCAGGCAATATAGGCAGTTCATCAACAATCTGCATTGCGCCACTCTGATTCTCCAACTCTTCACTCTTACGCTTCAGTCCACATCGCTGGGGGCGGTCCAAGACGTTTAACCCACTTTCCTGTATCTCAGTCCAAGGTGCTTCTACTTGAGGTTGCTGTGCCTGCACTGCTAATATCTCTGTAGCACCTGCAATATTTTTTAAAGCAACAGCACTGGTCTGCAACAAAAAGGTCTCTCTTTGAGGTCTGTCAAATAGGTTTCTAGCCTGCAAGAAAGTACCAACACTGCTGGGAGGCTGAGCAATTCCAAAAAAATTATCATTCACATAGATCCGTGGGTAGATTCGTTCATGGTACACACAACTACTTGGCTCCACTTTTAGTTTCTTCACACTACAAAAGGCACTTGACTGAGTTTGATAAACATATGGTGGATAGACCAAGACTTGTGAGGCCATACCTGAAAGAAGAGGGGAAAAGGGAAAGAGTCAGTAAACTTTGGCAGTTGTTTCCTAATAATTTAATTATAAATCCATGAAAATGTTAAAACTTTTCTGTGCTTGTTTGCAGTTTGCTCATACTACACACACAAAAATTGCAAGTCCTTCTGTACACTTGGATTTAAATACTTGAGTTGCTACATCAACAATACATCATTGCCAGACACTATCCGTTTGGCACTATTGCTAAACAGTACTGTATGTTGTTTTAGAGTCATCTTAAGCACTAAAACTGTGCAACCATTGTGACTCCAAGGAAATGCAGTCTTCATTATACACTCATCCACATTAGAATCTTGAACTGAATTCTTAAAGCAGGAGGGGATTTGGGGTATAAAATGTTCGCTTGCTTATAAACTACTATTCTCCAACTAGAAGCTTAACATAAGATAAAGGTAAAGGTACCCCTGCCCGTACGGGCCAGTCTTGACAGACTCTGGGGTTGTGCGCCCATCTCACTTAAGAGGCCAGGGGCCAGCGCTGTCCGGAGACACTTCCGGGTCACGTGGCCAGCGTGACATCGCTGCTCTGGCCACAGCCAGAGCCAGAGCCGCACACGGAAACGCCGTTTACCTTCCCGCTAGTAAGCGGTCCCTATTTATCTACTTGCACCCGAGGGTGCTTTCGAACTGCTAGGTTGGCAGGCGCTGGGACCGAACGACGGGAGCGCACCCCGCCGCAGGGATTCGAACCGCCGACCTTTCGATCGGTAAGCCCTAGGCGCTGAGGCTTTTACCCACAGCGCCACCTGCGTCCCATGAAGCTTAACATAGCACAGTTTAAAGCCTGCTAAGTCTGTTCAGAAGTGCAACACTACATTCAAATTATCATAATTCTGATTTTTCATTAAAGAACCAAACAGCTTTCCAAGTTTATTTAATAAAGGGAAGCAGACTACAATTGTATTTTTAAAGGGTCAACCCTTATAGTAGGTTAATTATAAATAGAAATATATCAGTATATAGGAATCTCCATTAATTCCTACTACGGTACATTAGGTATTCGTAAACCAGCATCTTGTCCATATATTAATTTGCTTTTTCAAATTGTATACTGATGGATGCATATAATACATTACTTTATAAACAGCATACTGTAAAACATGCATGTCCCTGCAGGTTATTTAACAAAAGATAAACTATTTTCAAACTTACAGCGTTTATACTTTTATATATTCAATGCCAGCATGCACTTATTCCTGACTTAACAGTGTCTGTGTGTCCTGAGTACTGCCTGATCTAATTATTGGGAGTTAGATTCAGCTGAGGCCTCAGGACTCAAACAAGTCACTTGAGGGGCTCTGGTCAGCCACCTTGACCCCTGTCAACCTTGGCTATTAAAAACTAGTTGGAAGTGATTAACTGGATGGGTCTAGGGTCTAGTGGTTAATGCTCCTTGCAAGATGGCATAGTACCAGCTGCCTTGAAGGATACAGTGGCGCAGCCCCACTTCAAGAAGCCCACATTGTCCTGAACAACTACCACTCAATCATTGAAACCCTCTTTGCAGGCAATATGCTTGAGAGGGTGGTGGCCAGGCTACAACTACCTAGATAGGTCACCATTTCAAAACCTTATACAGACAGCTCTGAATCTGAAACAGAAGCAACCAACATTGTGCCTTCCAGATTTTATTGTTCTACAACTCCCATTGTCCCTGATCATTAGTCATGGTAGCTGGGAATGATGAGAGCTGGAGCTCAGCTATACCTAGATGACATCACATTGGATACCCCTGGCTTGGAAGAATGGTGAGTAGGATGATATTCTTTACATATATACCTCGAGAATAAAATCTTGTGTGGTGCTCATTCAGTGAGTTTATAAAATGTTCTTTTGACCAGCCTTGAAAGTTCAATGCGTGTGTATGTTTATTTTTGCTCACTTCCCTGTACTAGTAATAAATTTTGTTTGAAATAACCACAATTGATTAACTACAAAGACATTGGGAGCAAGCAACCATTCAGGAATGTAGTATTTATATACGGTACCTTTTTGTTAACTGTGCTCAACATTATCTCAGTATTCTTTACAAACAATGGTCCATAATGTTTTGTCAGATTGTGGTGTCCAGGACCTGGTGTGAGGAATTTGCTGGTTTGGCTGCTTTCAAGGCCAGTGTGCACCAGGTGCCTCAAAAACATGACTTTTCCACAGTCTTTCTCCCAAACTTGAGAAGGGGGTAGTACAATGAAATTGCTGGAACAATCTACCCATATCTGTTTTAAGGTTCGTCACTCATTACAGACAGCAGCACACTTGTGAGCAAAAAAAATGGAAGTCCAATATTACTATTTTCCATAACACAGAGAAGTGAAGCTACATTCACAGGCAAGCAGAGATTTAAACTGGAATTCTCCTGTTTTGTTTTTAAAGGTCCTCTTTTATCAATATAGTAGAGGCATCTACTGCATAAGGCAATTCATTACTGTAAAACACGTTGCCATTTGGGAACCTCTCAATGGTTAAAGTTAGTTTCTTCTTTCAACTTGCTTCCTCAACTCAGATGCATGACAGCAGCGATCATGTTTTCAAAATTCCAAGTGAAGCTAATACCAGAAGTATCCACAACTTGTAAGCACACAAAAATATATTACACATGGCAGGCATGAAAATTTGAATCCAGACACCCTTCTCAAGTAAAGCAATTCTGCAGCACCTAAGCAAAGGTTTTGTCTGAATGGTAACTAAGTAATAATTCTTTGTAAATGTGAACCTGCTCAACCATATGGCTGGCCTGCTAATCTCTTGAACATTGACAGATCTGAGGATAGCTGCCAAAGCTGCTCTGCCCCGAATGGAACGAGCCTTGATATGACCTTCAATTGCAAGCCCTGTCAAACTTAAAAGCAAGAAAGTAACAGAGGTACTCAGTCAATTTGTATATTATTAAAAGTACTTAAATAGTACTATAACACTGGTCTGAAACAAGATAACAAACAGGTAGGATTACCAAACTTTCAAAAGGGAGAAATATAGTAGTCATGGGAAGCTACACTGATATCTGTTGGAACTCAAACTCTGCCAAGATTGTAAGGCCCAACAAAATCCTCAATTGCCTCACTGACAATTTCATTTTCCAGAAGGTGGAAGAAGCAACAAGGGGCTCGTCTATGTTGGACCTGGCCCTCACCAACAAGGAGGAATTGATTGACGATGGGGAAGTACTGGGAAACTTGGAAGTGATCGTGGCCTCTTGGGTTTCAAGGGAAAATTGAGTATAATCAGACATCCACTCTAGACTTTAAGAAGGCTGATTTCAAAAAGCTTAATGGGTGAGATCCCATGGGCAGAAATACTCAAAGAGAAGGGAGTCCAAGATGAATGCTACTTTCTTAAAGGTGAAATATTGAGGATGCAAATGCAGACAATTTCAAGAAAGAAAAGTGAAATTATAAATTATAAATAATATGAAGGCAGGGGTTCCCCACCTATTTCAAAACAAGCCTTACTACATCAAGAAAAAAACCTAACCAATCACCTTTCACTCTCCTCTACCTCAGCATCCCACAAACAATTTTTGTTGTTAATAACACACATTTAACAAATGCTATACTTCCATCACATTCTACCAAAGAGATAGAGATCTTTCTCGCTGCTGAAGTACTACCAGAGAGCTCCCAGCATACTCTTATACATGGTTGACTAGTGTAGGTTTTAGTTAGAGTAATCATTCTTCTAGAGATAAAATAAATTTAAAGCATTGTACCTTTATAGATTTTAGAATAAATAAATCTCAAAACAAACCACAGCTCAGAAATTAATTGCCATATTTTGTAAACACAACAGGTCCCAAATTATGTTTATAAGCAGAGGTTATTACATACAAAAATTGCAATGAAGGCAGATAAACACAACAACCACTAAATACTTAGCAACAAATCAAAACATTACTATTTCTTTATCAGTAACAAATTTATTCCTCTCTTTCCATTACTGATTGTCCATTATTCTTTAAATGCTCTTTTAAATGATATTTCAAAGCTTAGTTGCCAAAATAAATAGGAAATGCATATAGCACTGCAGTACACCATTAAGTACACGATTAAGAAACATTCTTTACTCCCGAGTCTCTAAGACAGAGGTAAAGAACTTTTACCCTGGGGCCCAACCTTGGCCCACCAAGCCATTCCCACCAAACCATGGATCAGCTGCCCATCAGCTGACATCCCCTCTCACATCAGATGTGCAAAAAGCAGAGTGGAAAAACTGGCTGCAACTGAGCAAATCAGCCCTAGGACATAGGAACAAACAAAGCCTTTCCCACTGCCTTTGCAAGCCCACAAGTCAAGCATAAAGTGGTTCAAGAGAAGAGACTTGTAGCATATTGGTGAAAAGCAGGTTTCTTCCCTCTAGTTTGTACAGCTCCACCACTAGTGGAACTTCTTGTGTGCACAAAAGCCAGGAAGAGCAGTCTCCACTGTACCAAGGCTGTAGCCCAGCAGACTGCTCCCCATTTCCAGCAGGGCTACAGCTGTCCTTAGCTTAGCTGGTGAGTGTGTTTCTATGAAAGGAGGGAATGATTGAGAAAGAGCTAAGGGAGCCACTTGTCTGTAATTCAAGGCTTAAAATAAAATGCAAACTAATAATAACATAATCAAATGCAAATTAAGAAAAAGACAAAAGCTGAGTTCAAAGCCCCACTGTCCCCAACAGTCAAGTAACCCATCTACCACAATTCACAGAAAAAGCCTGGCATTATAATTCATATTGACAAATATTGAAGAATACATTTGCAAGAATCTTTGGACAAATAGCTGATAATGTTCATGCATGCACTGAACTGACTGTCCCAATATTCTACAGCGTACATACAGATTTTTTTCTCTGCTTCTTGTTTCTTTGCTGCATCAGTATAAAATAATATGGAACAAATTACATGCAATGTATCATGTAATCAGTGGCAATGACAGCAAATTCCACATGCTAATTATGTGTTGAGTGAAGTACTTTTTTGCCGATTGCGAATCTACTTCTAAATCAATTTAATTGTAAAACTCCAAGTTCTCATCTTCTGAGAGTAGAAGAAAATTATTTCTACTTTTTCCACACCATGCATTAATTTCTAGACCTCTCTCACACTCCCATAAATGCCTTTTCCCCCTAAAGTTACATTATTAAACCATGATCTGAAGCAGTTTAATCCTTGCATATTTTAAATAACTTTAGTAAATAACAATCCACAAGTTCATACAAAATATGGTTCATTCTATTCTGAAGTGAAAGCTTTCATTAGCCTGCTTTGTATTCCCAATCACCTGAACCAGTACAATTTATCCTATGACTTTAAATAGCTACTATCCATTTGCTGACAAGCTATATTGTATCTCCACATCAAGGACAAAAGATATTTAAACAATCATTCTTAAACAATATGTAAAGTACCTTCGCCCCATAGGACGCACCGGCCCATAGGACGCACCTAGTTTTTTGGGGGGAAATAAAAGGGAAAAAATTATTTTCCCCCCCCCAGGCGCGGGGGTGGGTCGGGGGAAGCCCGAGCTTCCCCTGACCCCAGCCCCCAGAACAGGCAGCTCTCCGCAAGCCGTGGGAAGCCTGCGAAGGAGAAGGAGAACTGCGCAGCGCCCTTCAAACGAAGCTGGAGACCCTTCTGTTCCTCCTCCCGCTTCGCAGGACAGGCGCCTCGCTGGGAAGCTGGAGGAGGAATAGAAGGAGACCCTTCTGTTCCTCCTCCAGCTTCTAGGCAGGCGCGTGGCTGAAGGGGCGCTGTGCAGTTCTCCCTCTCTGCGCAACACCTCTCCTGCGAAAATGAGGCGCTGCGCGGAGAGGGAGAACTGTGCAGCGCCCTTCAAGCGAAGCTGGAGGAGGAACAGAAGAGGCTGCTTCCAAAGCCGCGCGTCACCTCTCCAGCTGGGAGAGGGTGGCGGGGCTATTCCTTAGCCTCACGCACACTCTCCGGGCTGGAGAGGTGACGCGCGGCTATGGCAGCAGCCTCTTTAGCCGCGCACCACCTCTCCAACCCGCCTTTTGGGAGCTTTTCCTGCCTGCCTCCCCCCTGCATTCCCCCCATAGGACGCACACACATTTCCCCTTCATTTTTGGAGGGGGAAAAGTGCGTCCTATAGGGTGAAAAATACGGTAATCTCAAACTGAATTTGTTATTTATGTTTATACCCCTCCCATAATCCAGGGCCTACAGATGCTCCACAGCTCCTGGACAGAATGGGAGGGGGGGATCCAATTTCAATCAAATAGAAACTGCTACTATATGTTGTGGCGCAGGGGAAAAGGTGGAAGAAGAATAAAAATATTTTCATTTGTGTTAAATGGGAAACTATTGAAACTGCCAGACTAAGAAGTTAATTGCAACACTCTAAATTCCATGAATAAAAGGCACTTTGGCTTTCTAGTTTATTTACCAAAAGAAAAAACCCTCCATTTCCTAAGGAGTTTCACCTGGCACTTCTGCATACATATAGACATGAATATATACCACTAATGCTAATATACAAATCATATGATCGCCACTAAAAACAGAACTGAAAGAGTCATCTTTCCAGAAATTATTAGCCAAAACTAGTTTTTTCTTAAGATAGAAAAGTGATGACACTTGAAAGCATCCCCTAGTCTCTGTGTAACCAACCCAACACACTGCACCTCTGTTGGAAAACTAATTCTGCAACCACTTTAGTCATACAATCATAAGAGTTAGAAGGGACCACGAGGGTCATCTAGTCCAACTCTCTGCCATGAAGGAATCTTTTCCCCCAAGTTCTAAGACTCTAAGATTGAGAGTCTCATGCTCTGCCGACTGAGCTTGTTATATAAAACACTCCCAAGTCCTCAAAAAGCAACTCTAGGAAGAAATTGGTGGTAACTCTGTCACAGGACGTCATGGACTGGCAGGATGCAGAGGATGGTGGGAGGCACTAGCTGGGGAATCCCCATGGGAACTCTCAGGGGAAGACGGCTTACAGCCAGGGGATTGGTAGTAGGACAATGATGAGTGGTCAGAGGCAGAAGAGGGAGCAAACTGGGAGGAGGAGGAGGCGTCGGAAGCTGAAAAGGCAACAGGGTTTAGTGAGCAAGAAGAGGCTGGGGCAGAGAGCAACCCAAAATCAGAGGCAGAAGGGAGCGGGGAGGCAGAGATCAGGCAGGCTGAAGAATCTAGGGAGTCTCCCCTTCCCCCATGGTCTCCCAGAATGCAGTGAGAAATGAAAAGGATGGAGCAAAGAGAGACAAGATGACAGAGTCTTAGGCTCCCAGGGAAGGAACCAGGAGAGGTACCTTAGAGAACAGTGGGAAGGAGGGGACCTTTGGACCTCACAACTGCCTCACTGGAGCAAGACCTACCGGGAAGAGTTGCTTGATCACAAGGCTTGCACTGTTTTGGTTTCTTTTAATAAAGAGTTAACTTCTCTGGGTGTTTTACTCCTGACAGAATCTCACACCACCACTACCATTATAGGGAAAATTAAATAACAGAATCTTAAGTCGGATATAGTACAGGCAGCGACCATTTTATACGTGTCCAATTGACATGCAAGCACGCACACGGTCATCTCTACCACCCCGGAAGTGGCCTGAAAACAGGGTGGGGCCTGTATGTCCATTTGTCTCTAATCAACATCCAAGAAAATCAGCCAGCAACTGACAACAATATCCAAACATTCCCCTAAAAAGCCTCTGACTGTCTGGATTTCTCTCTTTTAATTTAACACAGTTTATTACATGGGGGTGGGGGAGAGGGATACCCAGCTGTGGAACCCCACTTGTGCAGTGGACTTTGGCTTGCACAAGCAAGGCATCTATTTTCTCTCCTCCCCCTCCAGCCTCCCTCCCACCCACCCCTTACCAAATCTACTCTGAAAGGTTGGGGGTTGCAGGGGGTGGGGAGAAGATGAAGGGGAAATCGCTTCACATCCACAGGCAATGCTGGATTTCATCCAAAATCAATTCTAGGCAAAACAGTATGCTTTCTTTTACAAAAACCAGTAAGCATTTGTCAAGCATTGAGAAGTGCCCATCTACTTTACTTTCCTTAAAGGTAAAGGGACCCCTGACCATTAGGTCCAGTCATGGACAACTCTGGGGTTGCGGCGCTCATCTCGCTTTATTGGCCAAGGGAGCCGGCGTACAGCTTCTGGGTCATGTGGCCAGCATAACTAAGCCGCTTCTGGCGAACCAGAGCAGCGCACGGAAACGCCGTTTACCTTCCCACCAGAGCAGTGCCTATTTATCTACTTGCACTGCATGCTTTCGAACTGCTATTTTGGCAGGAGCAGGGACCGAACAACGGGAGCTCACCCCATCGCGGGGATTCGAACCGCCGACCTTCTGATCGGCAAACCCTAGGCTCTGTGGTTAAACCCACAGCGCCACCCATGTCCCTTTTACCTTCCTTACATATAGTTTTATCATTTCAGACATCATATCATAGTCCCATTGCTTTCTTATCTAATCCTTGAAATAAGATAAAGTGTAAACTTGAGATGCGTTCTCTAACTGAGAAAGCCACTGTTCCATTACTAACACACCTGTCTTAAAATACATTTATGCTCTGTAATAATAAGAAAATAATTTACTGAAGGACACACAAAATGTATCTACAGCATGGGACTATTGCAGCAACACTTTCTGGGGAATCACAGGCATTATTACTGTGCAAATATGACTAGAGAAATCTTGAGAGAGAATTATTCACACTCTCACCAAACTACAATTCCCAGGATGCTTTGGAGATAAAGCAAAGATGGTATAAAAATCAGTATATATGTATGTCCCAAGTTGATTTAAATAGAAAGCTACATGTGTATCTGAATTTGATTGGTAGGTATAGAAGTGGAACAGCTGACAGACATGATCCTAGTAAGAAAATATTTCACTGTGAACATTTTAGAATGTTGGGTATTACCTTATACAGAATTAAATCATTAGTCCATCTAGTCCTGAATTGTTTTGGGGGTCTTCCAACTTGCAGTATTCATCCAGTGATTCAAGCAAAGAGAGTTATTTACAAGTTCTGAAACTTGGAGATCCTTTATAAACAGAGTTCAGCAGGATTAAAACTTAAGAGCTGCACTCAAAACATATGCTCTTTCACTGAGGTATCCCACCTCAAACTAGTCAAAACAAAAATAAAATTCTGCATGGTCATGTATAATGAGTGCTGATCTAATACATTGTTTTAAAATCAAGCACATATGGGTCTAATGGGCCTTGTTATTTCTCAGGGTCATCTGTTCCCAAAAGAATTTAGCAAAAACAGAATTATTATATACATACTGTAGCAATGATTAAACGATCCAACATAAATATGGCATTAATTAAAACTGTAATCAAATGGGATGAACAACCCACTTGTTTTGCTGTTGTTGTTGCATAGCAATAAACAAGTATGCAACAAGAAAAATGGAGCAATGGCAAAGAGGGTTCTAAAGACCCCCTGCATGTTCAAACCACTCAATTCCCATCAGTTCCAGGATGATTTTTTTTCTCAGCCAAGCTCCAATACCAGGTGATCTTAATTGGGAGAAAGGTGGTAAAGGTAGGAGAGATTAAGAAAAACAAACAGCAGGCATTGAGATTCCAGCTCCTTCCGCAAGCATCCATACACTGCAAAGGGACTCTTGTTTCCCATGCTGCGTGTGATTGAGGGAGACTCCCATTTGAAAGAAAATGCAGCTAGAGTCTAGATATCAGTGCAGGGTGTGTGTGTTTTTCTTGGTAAAGCTTTATGACCAGGGGCGGCTAACCTGTGGCTGTCGAGATGTTGCTGCACGGCAGCTCCCACAAGCCCTGGCCGTTGGCCATGCTAGAAGTCCAAAAACATATGAAGAATCACAGCTGAACCATCCCTGTTTTATGCTAATACAGGCGGCAACCATCTTAGGCATGTCCAATTGATGCGTAATCACCGATGTGCAGGCCCTTTTGGACCTGCAAGAGGGCAGAACAGGGGTGGAATGAGGTGGAACAGGGGCGGGGAAGGACAGAACAGAACAGAACAGGGGACGTTTATGCACACTCTGCCAATGTGCGTGGGGGCCCGGAACGGAACCCCCACATGAAATGCTCACCACCTGTATATATTTACAAAATCTCTATGTTGATTAAACAGAACCTCCAATATTCTGTTCTACACACAAACTAGTTTGGCTACAGACTCTGCAATATACAATACAGGCAGGCAGGCAGAGACTGGTACATCAGTGAGTCAATATGAAGGTTGCACAAGGAGCCTGAGAAAACACTAATAAACTAAGACAACCTTGTAGATTAAAAACAAAAGGCATTGTTAACCCTCTACTGTACTAATCTGAACTCCCCAACAACAGAAGCAACATACCCTGGACTAAAACTAATCAAGAACGGGAAAGTCTTAGACATACATGAAATATTAAGCTGTATATAATTGTTTTTAAATGAATAAATAATACCAAATGATGTGTGAAGAGAGCAGACCTCTGATTCTGACAATAACATAATCAGACATTGATTTTTAGACAAAGAGGCTCTTGACAGATGCAGGTCAGCAGCCTCCAAGTTGATCCAAGGGCAAGCACTCTGCAGTCTACCCAGAAGAAGAGGACTTGATGCCGAACTCTGCCCCCAAGGCTAGAATTATTCAGCCAGGATAGAAATCAGATGCTGTACAAGCAACATAGCCAAGTGAGTTTTCTCTAACAATCCTTCCGCTACTTTAAAACCATCTTTAACTGTCCCCATTTACCAAGCATAGTGTCTATTTCTGGCACTTGGCCCTAATAAATCACTATCCTTATTTTGTCTTTTGTTGATGCCTTGTAAGATGTTCCTAATCTGAAGAAAATAAAAAAATTCCTTCCAGTAGCACCTTAAAGACCAACTAAGTTAGTTCATGCACACGAAAGCTCATACCAAGAACTAACTTAGTTGGTCTTTAAGGTGCTACTGGAAGGAATTTTTTTATTTTGTTTTGACTATGGCAGACCAACACGGCTACCTATCTGTAACTGTTCCTAATCTGGACATATGTGCATTGTACTTGCTATTACTCATAATTCAATCCCCATCCCTAGGTCTCTACAAGCAAACTATCCCAAGCAGGGAGCACACATATATTTAGAGCTGGCAAAAACACACCCTAAATGTGTCACTTCATACACAAGTGGGGAAAGATTTGAGAAGCGCCTTATCCCTGGAAGGGAGTCAACAGTGACCCCTTTTCTCTTTTTTAAAAAAGCCAAATTTAGATTCTATGGCTTTGAAAATTATCAACCAGTTTCCAATGTACCATCTGAAAGCAAAGTCCAAGACTAGACATCTGCTCATCAATTCCAGCAGTCTTGGAGAATATTGATTATTCGGATCCATTACAATCAAGAAGAGACAAAAGAGTATATTCGCCTGAACCTCTCAGCAATTCTTTATATCATGGACCAATTCTCTCTCTGTTGGGACTCAAGCCACAACAACACTGTGTTCCCTTGTCCTAACTGGAGGGAGGGAGAACAGGTCCTGCTTCTGGGCTTCCCATAGGCATCTGGTCAGCCACTGGGACAACAAGGTGCTGGACCATATAGCCCTTGACCTAATCCAGTAGGATGCAGGTGGCACTGTGGTCTAAACCACTGAGCCTCCTGGGCTTGCTGATCAGAAGGTCGGCAGTTCGAATCCGTTCGACAAGGTGAGCTCCTGTTGCTCTATCCCAGCTTCCGCCAACCTAGCAGCTCAAAAGCATACCAGAGCAAGTAGATAAATAGGTACCGCTGCAGTGGGAAGGTAAATGGCGTTTCTGCGCACTCTGGCTTCCATCAAGGTGTTCCGTTGCGCCAGAAGCAGTTTAGTTATGCTGGCCAAATGATCTGGAAAGCTGTCCGTGGACAAACGCCGGCTCCCTCAGCCTGAAGCAAGATAAGTGTGGCACCCTAGAGTCATCTTTGACTGGACTTAACCGTCCAGGGGTCCTTTACCTTACCTTACCTAGCCTAATCCGGCAGGTCTCTTCTTATGATATTCAAAGGTGGTGCTGTGAGACCTCTGTTCCACCCCAAGAGTTTGATGTGCCTCAAGGTTCCCTCTTGTCCCCTAAGCTTTTTAACATCTATGTGAAGCTGCTGGGTAAAATCATCCAAAGGTTTGGGCTAAAATGCCAGATGCAGATGGTAAGCAGCTTTGAACTTGTTTTCGTCTTCTAATCCCAAGGACGTTGTGGAAATCCTAAGCAGGTGTTTGGGAGCAATTTGTGGGTGAGAGCAAACAAGCTGAAGCTTAGCCCAGAGAAGATGAAAGTGTTATGAATGGGGAGATCTGCTTATTCTGGATGGGGCTAAACTCCCCCCAAAGAGCCAGGTGTGCTGTTCACCTCTGCTCAGTGGCGGTTACCATGGAGATGCAAGTGGTGTTGGCACCCAGGAGTGTTTTTTATTAGCTTGTGCTGGTTCGCCAGCTGCAAAATCTGGCCTTGCCTCAGCAGCACATACTCCAGCTACATCCAAGCTTACTCACTGCAATGCACTTTACATGGGGTTGCCTGGGAAGATGGTACTGAAATTACAATTGGAGCAGAAGACGGCAGCTAGAACTCCTGAGCCATGTGACACTTATTCTGTGTCAGTTATGCTGGCTGCTTATTTGTTTCCAGGACCAATTTAAGCTGCTGGTATTAGCCTTTAAAGCCCTAAGTGGCTTGGCACTGGGTTATGTGAAAGACCACCTGCACCTGTAATAGTCTGATGCTCAAGTTCAGCATCTGAAGCCCTGCTCTCTGAGAGGATCATAATTAGTAAATACTTGTGACCATTTTTGTGGTACACCCTCTCCTGGTAAGTGCCTATGGTCTCCTTTTTGCTGACTTCCTGGAGTATGTTAAATGCTTGTTTATTCCAGTCTGCCTATGGTTAATTTTAAATTAGTTTTGCTTTTAACTGAGGTTTTATCTGCTGTGGAGCTCTTCCCAGCAGCTGGCAGCCACCATTTTGTACCAGAGTTTCCAAGTCATAGCATAATTTCACAGCATTTTGAGTAAAACAGATGGTGGCAGCCACATGCAAAAAAACAACAACCAAAAGTGACTACATGTGGCAGCAACATATTACAAGTTGTGTTTGAAGATACACAACTGTTGCCACTTTCTTCTCATGGTAAGCACCCCGCCTCCATGAATCTTTCAAAGATTTCCACTCCCCAGAGTTTTTTTGAGGGGGGCGGGAATTCCTACCTATTCTCATTCTAAGCCAAATATTTCCCCTTGAGAATGTTTCCACTCCATTGCAGGTACAGTACATGTAAATCACTATGGCACCAAGTAGCATGCAGACTACTTCAGCACAGTTCAATTTTGCCTTTACTGTGCAACTGTTCCGAGTCAAAGAAGCAGGATGTAATCCCACACACACACATCAACAGATGAGCAGTGGTTAAATCCTGCTCAGTTTGGCTCCTCTAGCTTGTTCCCTGCTATGCAACCAGAGCAAGCAGCATGCATTTTTGAAAACTCCCGGTTTTTGTAAGCACCTTTGAATTTGGTACTGTTTTGTGATTCCCACTGTCAAAGGTTTCAGAAAAGGATTCAGACAGATGGTGCTGCTAGTCTGCTAAGCTCAGTTGTGATTAAGGACACTTACATTTAAAACACTTCTGGATTCTTTGTTAATTGTAGCTCCTGTAACCTGAGCTCAGCTAACAGCAGCAGCCCAGTTGTAATTTTGATGCCGATTCCTCTCTTCTCTAACCTGAGCTCACGTGTAAATGCAGCATATTAGAAAGGAAGGATAGGAATTAGGCTAGCTATGATACATGCTTCCTTATTGTAACTTTACTTGTTTGAATTTTGCGCCTTTTCCACACTCCTCTCTAACTCCAGAGGGATTCTGTGAGCCAGTTTGCTAGTGTTTCCTAGCAACCAGCTTGCATCTGGGAGGGAGGCTGCTCTCAATTACCAGCTTCTTGTGGGTGCTGAGGATCACAAGATCAGCAAGTGAGCTGCAATGGAGGCAGGCATGATCATCTCATAGACAGGCTTTCAGTGACAACAGCAGGGGGTAAGGTGAAAGGCTCAACAGACTCGTTTTATTTTGCGGGAGGGCACTGCTTTCCTTTAGTGTTTAATTTTTATTAATCCACCTGGAGGGAATTGGGTTTCTTTCATTGCTTTATCTTTGAGCACACCCACTTTTCCCAGCCACACCCACCACTGGAACGCGCCTTTCTGAAGGCTGGCCACACTTTAATTCAGCCCTTGGAGCAAAAAGTGATCATGTGATCAGACCCAGAATTAACTGCCTTTCTTCCCGTCCCACACACCTCTACCATAACCACCTAACCAACTGCTGAATGCTTTCAAGTTGCAGCTGCATCGTAATAATGCTGACCAGTTCAGTTATGAGATATAACATTAGGGGGTTCTTTTTTCTTTCATGGAAACAGATCCGTTTTTCTGCTTCAGCAACCTGAGTGGGACAGGTTAGTGCAAAGTGAAGTACAACAGGTTAAGAAGAATTTTCTTTGCTCTGTAACTGAAAAGGGGGAGGTCTACAGCAATGAGCAAATATACAGGAAGGTCCCCATCTTCCTTTGTGCAATGCTAAAGGATATGTATCTTGCTTGATAGAATAACTACATTGCTGACAATATCATTGATATAGACCAGGGGTAGGCAGCCTAAGGCCCATGGGCCTGATGCAGCCCAACTGCCTTCTAAATCCGGCCCACGGACGGTCCGGGAATCAGTGTGTTTTTACAGGAGTAGAATGTGTGTTTTTATTTAAAATGCCTCTCTGAGTTATTTGTGGGGCATAGGAATTTGTTTTGTTTGTTTTTTTCAAAATATAGTCTGCCGCCCACAAGGTCTGAGGGACAGTGGACCAGCCCCCCTGCTGAAAAAGTTTGCTGACCCCTGTCCCAGACTCTGAAAACCTCTGAGGGAGACGCTGTTACACAGGCCTCTTCGTTCATCCCCCCCCCCCAAAAAAAAAAAAAAACATTGTCCGGCCCACCACATGGTCTGAGGGACGGTGGACAGGCCCACGGCTGAAAAAGGTTGCTGACAAATGCAACAAAATAACATTATGGCAGCTCATATTATTCAAGCAGGAATTCTGTATAATCCAAAATTCCTGCTTGTTTGAGGAATGACAAGCCAGACTCTGGTTTGTTTCGTCTGTGGCACAGCAGGCGTGGAGAAAGTGCACTGCGGAAACTTTTGAGCAGCATGCGCTAACTAGCATACTGCTCATTCACACTAAACCATAGCTTATCAATAAGGCCTTTGTCAACAATTCAAAACTATTACAGCGCACAATTACAGTGTTTTAAAGCACTTTGGGCATCTCTAAATAGCAACTACAGATTGGGGGTGGGAAGGGCAGTGATGGGGAAAGAAGCAGAAACAGAAAAATAGAGAACTACAGCCAGGGCCATAATATGGCTATGGGTCACGCTCGGCAGTGGAAATGTAGTTATGGCAACTTTCAGCAAAAATCCTACCTAAATTGGCAGAGCTACAGAGGGATGCTACACAAATTTTTAGGCACCTATTTCTCCCCTGCTTCCTGTCAAGGACAAACCAGATGGTGTGTCTGTGCCCCCACAGGGCTCTTACAAAATGAAAAGCAGCCACAGGAGGCTGTGATGAGAAGCAGGGGAATAGGAGAGATGCTGCATAACCCTTTCCACATCAGCTGTTTTTTTCAGCTCAGTGTTTTCTGATTTTCTACTTGTCACTCCCCAGCTCCCAGACCATGGGTAAGGCCTGGCTCAATCGCCTTCTAAATCCAGCCCACGGATGGTCCAGGAATCAGCATGTTTTTACATGAGTAGAATGTGTCCTTCTATTTAAAATGCATCTCTGGGTTATTTGTGGGGCATAGGAATTCGTGGTTTTTTTTTCAAAATATAGTCCGCCCCCCCCCCACAAGGTCTGAGGGACAGTGGGCTGGCCCCCCTGTTGAAAAAGTTTGCTGACCCCTGTCCTAGACTCTGAAAACCTCTGAGGGAGATGCTATTACACATGCCTCTTGTGTGACTTTTACTCTGGCTCCTAAACACCCCGGCCCCTTAAGAGGGGAACACTGAGAAAGACGGCAGGGATAACACACACTAAGACAGTACTCAGTGTAGATATAAAGGTAGCTAAAACTTCTCACTTCTTCATTCCTAACACAAGCTTGTTAGCTGGTTAAGGATGGCAGCTGGTTTTTTAACCTTGTAAGTTGCCAATCAATAATTTTCCAGAGTATTTACAGTGGTACCTCGGGTTAAGAACTTAATTCGTTCTGGAGGTCTGTTCTTAACCTGAAACTGTTCTTAACCTGAAGCACCACTTTAGCTAATGGGGCCTCCCGCTGCCGCGCTGCCGGAGCACAATTTCTGTTCTCATCCTGAAGCAAAGTTCTTAACCCGAGTTACTATTTCTGGGTTAGCGGAGTCTGTAACCTGAAGCGTATGTAACCTGAGTTACCACTGTACTGGGAAAAGCCTTTCTCCCATTACTACTTAAATAGTCTTGGTAACTGATTTGTTTAAAACATAGGAGAATCCTTTTCGAGTTTTTAAAATAAGTTCACTAACTTGTCCATCTAACCTTTATTTGTGTAGATATACCGTGAACAGAAGAAAAGAGACATGCCTGTTAACAAAATTAATTTTCTACAGTTGAGCAAGAAAAAACAACAACAGGATTCTTCAGAGACCTGCTCCAGTCTAGGCCTGTTATACCTGCCTTCACTTTTGCTGCAGGGAATGAAATTCAAGGCATGCTAAAGCAGATAAATTCCAAGCAACACATGTTGAATTGCATGTCATTAAACACATAATACACACAAACATTTCTACTCCATTGTGCAAGTCAACAAGCAGAAAGTATTTCTTCATGCAAATAACTATGCCTGTAGTACATCTATGACAATTCAAGGACTTGCTTTGCCAATAAACAGTCAAAATAAAATGGAGTATCTCAACAGTGCATCCTTTCAAAATACAACATAATGCCAAGCATGTATGTACGGTAAATATATTAATGCACGCATTAAGGACAGTGTCCGAAACTCTCATTGTTCTAGGCGCATTTTGCAACAGGGAATTTCGTTAGTGTGAGTACTTTCTGAGCTCTGGACGCAGTACCTTGCCTAAGATTTCAGATTAAAACTGCAGAGTGGAAGGAAAGGAGGGCTTTTTTTCTGCCTCCCCACTTCCAGCTACTCTCTGAAGACTGGAGAAAAAACGCTGTTAAGAGTATTAAGGAGGTGGGCAGGGGAAGGACTAGACCATGTGAAAAATGAACATAATAGTTTAGCTGCAGTTCATTCATTTTCAGCTTTGTATTCTTGTTATAAAAAAGTGCACCTGGACATTCCGTTGTTGTGCCCATAACCTAAGTTTAAGGTGCCATTTAGCTCCCAGCTTTCGTATCTCAGTTTCTAACACTGGATAAGGATCATCAAGTCAATGCAGACATTTAACCTTTCCTCTAGAGCAGGGCAGTCCAACACATGGTTCAGGGGCCACATGTGGCCCTTGACAACTTTTTATGCCTCTCCCCTCTCCGCAGCCCTCACACTGCCTTCCCAAAGCCAGGTAAGTGAAGTGTTGGGCTTCGGGAAGGAGGCATGAGGGCTCTGACAGTGTTCATGAGTCCTCCAGCTTCCTTCCCAAAGTCTAGTTAATGCTTTCCCAACTTTAGTAAGGAAAAAAGGAATACTCTAGGACCCTGCCAGAGCCTCGCAGCTCCTTCCCAAATCCCAGCTTACTCAGCTTTAGGAAGGCAGCTGGGGCGAACATGTCAAATTTGGCCTCCTGTTCCCCTTGCCATGCAACAAGGCACTATGCAGCCCGTGGCTTCCATGTCAAAGTACTCTTGCGGCCCACTTGATATGAAAAGTTGTGCCACCCTGCTCTAGAACCACCCCAAGCTTTATTTACTAAAAACATTTTTTACATCACCTTTCTTAAAGAAACCCACTTTATTTGAAAGATTTCACAACTTTTCTGACACACCCTAATGTTTTAGCAACTGAGAGCATTATTTCCCTAATTTTTCCAAGTCTGTCTTGCCCAAAGGCACACATTAAGTAGATTGAATAATCAGAACCAACGGTTACTAGCTGGAAGGCATTTTGAACTGCTCCAGAAGATGGAGGGACTCATCAAGAGGATCAGTTAAGGTTGCACCACAGAGCCAAGCTATAATCCCACATTAATGGAAGCTTGATGTAAAACACTACATAATTACACACAGTACTCACAGGTGATAGTGTCACATGTTATGCCTCTGTTAAGACCTCTGCCTGATTTTTATAGCAACTCACTACAATGTCATAATGCTGCAATGAATATAGAGGCAAGCCTAGCAGCTGCTTCTAGACCAAGTGACGAGAGGAGAGTGACATGAAGGATACTTCCCTCCCTCCAACCCCCCAAAAAGACAATCTTTTCTATTCCAAAATCATTTCCATATAACTACAATTGTAGAGTACGCCAACTAAACAGAACTGCAAGTATTCAGGGGACTACTTTTTACTAACAGGGGTTTGTGCCAAAACAAAAACTTATCTGGTAAGTTTCGGAAGGATCTTTCAGTTTGGTAAAAAGTGACAGTAAAAGGACCATCCAACTTTACACTTTTAAAATAGCTGAATACTTAAAATAAAAGTAGAATGCTTGTACAGCTGGTGCTTGCACTGATCAACTTTAGGATTCTCATAGCTCAATCTTGTATTTCAGGAGCATTCCAGTAACAGGTTCCCTTATCAAAAGAGATTAAATGCAACAGCGATTGAGAAGCAAAGTTACAAAGTGCAAGCAATTGCCAACATATGGCTCATACTCAGACTGCCGCCACCCCCCCGCCCAAAGCATCTGTGCAGCTATACTTTTGGTGTTTTTTTAAATCTTTACAGATTTATTCTAACACACGTTACAACTTCCTCGTAAACGAAGGGTCAAAACCCAACAAATTATTCAAAATCATACCCGAATCGAAACTGTTATGAAAACTGAAGACATCAAGGGCATGATGCCAGGCACAACTAGTCAGTGCTATTTTAAGTACCATTAACCAGAAACATTGCACTGAACTGTAACGTGGAAAACAACAGCACTTCTCGACTTGACGATGAGAAGGTAATTAGGGAGTGACATAATCGTGTCTTAATTTATACGGGAGGAAAATACTGGAGACAAAACAAGTAGCAGCACCTGATGAGACAAGGGACAGAAAGAAAGCATAACAGGCTTCTAAAAAGCCGCCACTGGTAAATAAGATCTGCTTCCAGGCAACTGGCAAAGGAACTTGTGTAAACAATAACATTATTTATATATTTATTTCCTTTTCAGGCTCTCATGGAACGAACCTTCACGTGCAGGAGGAAAGGCTGGAAGGCTAATAACTTCTGCAATACAAATAGTAGTTCAAAAAGTTATAATAGGCAAAAAGGCTTAAGCAGCCTTTCCTTTCTATTCTTCCTCCCCAAGCAGCCTGCACCAGCCTGCTTTGACGTTAAAGAAAACACAAAGAAATCTTTGAAATCTTTCAAAGATATTTTTATGTGGTGCTGGCCTGCTTGTTTCAAGTCTGAATTTACAGTAGTTGTAATCTGTCCTGGGCCTAATGTGGTGGACAGGTTTATAAATAAAATAAAATAAATAAGAAAAGTTCTGGGCACTTAGCATCCAAGTATAGGAACTTGCTTAGTGTTCTTACATGGGCAAAAAAGTGCCAAAAAAAACACACCCTTAAATCACAACAACCCCTCCAGTCTAAGCAAACATAGATTTGCTTAGCACAAAAATGGATGTGGACTTCATGGTTAGAGTTTTGGATTAGTCTTCAAGGTAAGTTTAAGGGAGCTATTTACCGCAGTTACAATTTATTGGTTGCTATATTACTATTTAGGCTTGTTCAGGAAATACAAATTAAAAAACTAAACACTTGTTTTACATCAGTTATTTAAACCAACCTTTTTTCCCCCTGGGAATTTAAATCACCTTGGTCTCTTTACACATTGTTGCCTCTGGGTTGACAACTAGGATGCCACTCAACATGTTTAGGTCCAGGAGTGTTTTTCTGGCCCCTCCTTAAGGTATTTGACATATGGTTTGTCATATGGGAGGGGGAGGAGAGTAAATGAATGATTGTCACTGAATTACGAAAAGTTATAGAGCATTAAAGGTAAAGGTAAAGGGAACCCCTGACCATTAGGTCCAGTCGTGGCCGACTCTGGGGTTGCGGCGCTCATCTCACTTTATTGGCCGAGGGAGCCGGCATACAGCTTCCGGGTCATGTGGCCAGCATGACTAAGCCGCTTCTGGTGAACCAGAGCAGCGCACGGAAACACCATTTACCTTCCCGCCATTTACCTTCCCGTTGGAGTGGTAACTATTTATCTACTTGCATTTTGACGTGCTTTCGAACTGCTAGGTTGGCAGGAGCAGGGACTGAGGTCACCCTGTCGCGGGGATTCGAACCACCAGCCTTCTGATCGGCAAGTCCTAGGCTCTGTGATTTAACCCACAGCGCCACCCGCGTCTTAAAGGACAAGCACAAGTAACTGAAATAGTTTTTTTCTCAGCCTCCCTCAAATCCAAGCAAATGCCTATGTATGACTTTCACTTCATCAAATTCAACAAAGTTAAATGTAAAATTTGTTTCAGAATTTCCTACCAACTAAGCATTCTGGAAAGTAACCAATTAGTAGCCCAACTTTGTTTGCTCAGAAGTCAGTCTTATTGAAAGGGGATTGGTCAGCAGTGGGGAACTTTTTTCAGTCTCTGGGGGAAGCATATCAGTAATGGGGAAGCCCAGAGGCAAAAATATGCAAAGCTGCAGGTGCAACTCTTCCTTTTATACATTGGGCTACACATTCTAGCTACACAAAATAAGAGATTTCTATATGTGCACCCTCACCTTCCCATTTACACAAGCAAGAGGCATTATCACATTTCAGACAGACAGGCAAAAGCACTTGAGGATGGCAAGAAGCAGGGCCAATGGGGGGTGTGGCCCAACAAAAGAACATAGCCTAGGGATGCTTGCAAGGGCTGGAGGACAGCATTCAGTCCCCAGGCCAGAGGCTCCCCACCCCAGACAACATCCTACTTAAGTCTATGCATTTCAATGTGCCCACTCTGAAGTACAACTTAATCAGATACCACCCTCTGACTTTTCAACCACTTACCATTGTAAGCCCTTGATATGTTGTAAGCCACCCAGAGTGGCTGGGGAAACCTAGCCAGATGGGCGGGGTATAAATAATAAAATTATTGTTAGTATTATTACCATCCTTATGTATGTCATTAGTTCGCATACAAAAACTTTTTGAACTATAAAAAGATAAGATTGTCCACTAATACTTACATCAACAAAAATATGATTACAGAGTTTGAGAAGCTTCCAAACATTACAAATAATTATTAGGTTGCAAGCCTATACCCATTTATGTGGGAGTAAGCCTCACTAAACTGACTTCTGAGTAGACAGGTACAGGATTGTACTGTTTTTCTAAGTCAAACAATATAGGCTAGAGTTCATATTTATAGGCTATATAGTTCATGTATAGTTACCCATAATAATAATAAGCTCGAGTAGGTCAGCTATGTGTGACCAATGTAATATTTTTTCCATGGAATCATTACCTTTTAAGAGAGCTTGGCTCATTCACAAACTCTATACTAGAGCCATGACCTAGTTAAGTGCTTCTTAATCTGTGTGTGCAATGACACGCTTATTAATATTAGGCACTTTAGCACTACAGAAGAAATTGTCTAATGTTAACACTGCATTTACAAAAGGTCTCCAACAAGCCAAACTTCTAAAAGCTGTCAGAACATCTTTACTCCTTGTCACGCATATGAAACTAAAATTCAAACAAACAATGAGCCTTATTATGGCTTGAGTAGTTTCAGTTAATACTATACTCAGCATCATAACTGCCCTACTATGAGGAAGAAAAGAGCATCATTACTTTTTAATTAGTTTTCTAAGAAGGGCTATACACAGATGTCAAGATTTTATTTCCACAAAAATAAGATTCCAATAGCCTATTTAGTGTCATACAAGAATCCAACAACTATCAAGAAAAGTACACAGGGAATGCCAAAAATCATTGTTCTTGATTTGTTAATTTAGAAAAGGAATAGACATGAACACCACAAAACAAAGAGCCAATGATTAACAGTACACTTTATATAGCACTTAGTGCATAGTCATGGCTTAAAATAAGTGCATTTACAAAATTAGCTACATGCATATCCAAGTATCTGGTTTCACAAGGCACACGAGAATAAGACACCAATATCTCTGGCCAAGAGAACTCAACATTTTTAGCCTACAAAACATGCACAAAATCTCTACCCAAAGTTAAATTTAGTTGAATATGTTTTTAGAAAGAGAAAAATAATGTAAATGTCATAGTACATTGGAGTGAAATCCTGGCCCCACTTACTTGGGAGTAAGTCCCACTGAATTCAACAGGACTTACTTCTGAGTAGGCATGATTAGGAGTGCCCCCTAAATCTTGTTGAAAATGTGACAAGTTGTTAGTTATCCAAACAAGTGTTTGGGTATAAAGCTGCTGTACTAAAAGCACTGGAATCCTGTAACAGATCTCAAACTTTAATGTTTATTTAATCAAGTTATTTAAAATCTAAAAATCAATAAACCTTGACTACACACGGTTCTTGTTCAAATCAGTATCTAAACTTGTCACCAAGCAACAAAAAACGACAAACTAAAATGCTAGATAAAGTAAACAGTATCGTTTCACAGTACTTCGTTTTACTGTACAGTGAATAAACTATATCACAATATGAAGGGGAAAAACAAAATACAAATACCAGCATTTCACTTAAAAGAAATCAAGGACTAAGTGATTATTAGTTTTAAATTCTACATCAACTTTAAGCCCCTGTAGCTCTGAATTACTGCCAGTATCAAATGTTCACTTCACGTACCAT
This sequence comes from Podarcis cretensis, assembly GCF_951804945.1. NCBI lineage: Eukaryota > Metazoa > Chordata > Lepidosauria > Squamata > Lacertidae > Podarcis > Podarcis cretensis. The sequence goes on along the minus strand of NC_137170.1, from coordinate 67,282,610 downwards.
TTTAAGTTGGCGTTTCCCCTCTCTGACATGGAAATAGACATTACTTTTCCAAAACTACAGTTGCAAATTACCCCTGAGTCCCAAAGGAAAGCAATAATCCCTTGTAACTAGAGTAGCTTGCGACCACGCCTTCCTGCTGCCCTAGCAAGTTGCAAGCGGAGCAGTCGTGTCACATTTCTTCTTTCATATCCAGAGATCCTAAAGGTTAGTTTTACAGAGGCCCGAACAGGCTTATCTAGCAAAAGTGCAAACGGGTGAGAGACACACAAAAGAGAAAATTCTGGTTACCAAAGGAAAAGACCGCCACAGAAAGCAAGAATGGGAGCGATACTACGAAATGGAGCTGAACTATTTATATACAGTACAGTACTAATCTGTTGGCTCTCAGAGCTGTTGGTGGCAGCAAGCCTCACTATCTTCCTAATTCGACTTCGTCAATTTATACTGGAAAAAAGGCAACATAGGAAATGTGGGTTTTATTTTTGTTTTAGAAAATGTGGCTCCGTCGTCAGCATTTAAAAGCCCCCCCTTTTTTTTTACTGAGTCACCAGCTTCATCCGATGGAGCAAGAAGATATGCGAAGGTTAAGCCCCCATGTCAGGCAGCAGTTGACTTGTAAAAAGAAGTGCGCCAGGACTCAACCCTGTTTTGGAAATCATGCCCTTACCTTGCAACCAGTCCTCCTGGTCCCAGAATCACGGGGACCTGGTGCGGGTGTACAATATAAATAGAACTCTGCCCATGCTCGCGGGTACTCTCGTACTATTTCTTCTATCCCAGCTCTCAGATCCGGTAGGCAATTAGAGAGGCTCCTAGATAGCCCTAACTCAACGTCTAGCTGCAAATAAAACTCGGGATGTACAGCCAGTTCCCTTGACACTTGCAATCCACGCACAATTCTTCGGAAGTCCCAAAAGGGATTTACTTCCGAGAAAACCTGCCTTCCTTTCCCCCTTTTTGGAGGGGAGGGGGGTGGTAAAGCCTCCCAAACAAATCCTGGTTCCGGAAAAAGGGCAGCTGACGGCGAGAAAACCTGACCTGCCTCACTTTCCCGGACCGATCCTACAGGATTCGCCCTACAGCCCAAGATCGGGGCGCCCCCAGCTCCTTATGTCGAAGCCAGGGGTATGTAGGGGGACGGGGATCCACTGCCAGTTCAGAGGTGGAGAGATCTTTTTACCCAAAAGGGGGGGAGGGAATTAAAATGCTTTTTTATTTGGTTACCTTGTTCAGCCCCCTCGGTTTTTGTTCACAGCAACTCCCAAAACATAGTGGCGGGCAGGGGAGGGGACGGGGGGGCGTTTCAGCTTGGCTCTGCCCGCTCAGCGGGGAAGAAGGGTCGCTCGGTCACTCGCTCGCCTCCTCCCAGCCTCTCACCTTCACAGATCCGGCAGCGCTACAGTCCCCGCCGCCGCCGCCGCCGCCACCGCAGCAGCCCTCGGCATGACCAGAGCGCTACTACCAGGAGGCGCCTCCCAGGCCGGGCTCAGCCTCTGGCTGCGGCTGCTGCTGCTGCTGATGCCGCCGCCTCCTCGGCCGCTGCCATCTTGTCCTGGCGGCTGAGAGGAACGCGCCCCAGCTCAGCCCGCTCAGCTCCCCGGGCCTCCGCCTCATCTTCCCGGGGAGGGATCCAGCCTGCTGCCTCCGCCGCCGCCGCCGCCGCCGCCACTCCTGCAGCCGCCGCTTCCTCCGCCGCCGCCCACTTCGGCGGCTCTCCCCGCTGCTGCTACGGTTGCGGGGCCTCGGGGCAGCGGGCACAGCTGCCTCCGTCGTTGTCCCGCCGCTGCTGCCGCCCCCTTTGCTCCTGAGGCTGTGAGGAAGCCTCAGCCCCGCTCCGACATGTCTCTGTTCCGTTTCCAGCCTGCGGGGCCCTCCTGACGAGAATAGGCGGGCCGCCCTCTTCCGCAGCTGCAGCGCCACCGGCTGGTTTCTGCCGGCCTCCTGGCTGGAAATCAGACCTCTAAACCCGCCTCTTTCTCTGGGAAAGGAGCGCGCGTCCTTCGCCTTGCTTTGGCAGAGGCCCTGCTCTCGCCTAGCAGCACCTCTGTAGGCGGGCGACAGCGCCGAGAAGCAGGTCAGCGAAATAAAAATGGGGAGGAAGCGCCGTTACATGCAGATCACCGGGCGTCGTCTTCTGGCCAGACACCTGTAGCCTGACTAACTCGCTGGGCGCCTTTAGTCAGAAGAAAGAAAAACCCTACCAAGCTCAGTAGGGCTTACTTCCATCTAAAGCAGTGGTTCCCAACCTTTTTTTGACCATGCCCCACCTAAGCATTTCTAAAATCCTGATGCCCTCCACCTGTTCACGTGGAGGAAGACATTAACTCTTAATAACTCATTCTCAATTGCCCCCCTTCAAAATCAAATTGCCCCTCTGTTGGGAACAACGGATGTAAGGGTATCTAGAATTGCACCACAAAGCCTGAAAAGCACACTCTGGCCATGCGCCATGCACATTTGTGCATTCCCAAGTGTGCAATAAACTTGAATCTTACACTGGCCCCACTTTGCATTTGCAAATGGTTCTTGTGGGCCATATACATGGGCGTAGCCAGGATTTTATTGGGGGTGCAGGACTTGGTTTAGGGGGACCAGGACTTTTGTTATGGGAGGCAGAACTGACCTGATTGGTCAATTAGAAAAGTACTTATATTGTTTTACTTGATGGGGGGGCAGGTGATCCCCCCCTTGGCTACGCCCATTTTCATTTACTTTGGCTCCAGTGTGTTCCCACCGCTGGTGTTTGAAGCTGAGTACACTTGACTTGAGCAGCAATCCATATTTATCCTGTAGTTTCTTGAGAAACTGCTGCTGATTGAGGCGCTACCCCTCAAACCAACTTCCAACCTGTTCAAAAAGGTAAGCTGAGGTGGATACATTTAAGACAGTGGACGACACATGGGCAGATAGCAGCTTCAGCAAACAGGAGATCAGCACACAGAAACAAATCGGGTGAAGACATCCCCACTACCTCTCAACTGTGTACAGAAATGTAAGAATGTGAACTGAAACACTGAGAAAAATCAACCTCACTGCATCCTAAGCCACTGATGTGTGCATAGCCCCAATTTTACACTGGTTCTATACACTGTGGGCTGAAAGTTGTTCAAGCTTCCATTTGCACTGGAAATATTTACTTATTCAAGTTCTATTAAGTTCATTAGTTCTGCAGCTAGAGAGTATCCTTGTTGACTGGTTTGTAGTCCATGATGAAGTTTAGAAGAAGGAATTGGCCACTCAGTGGTACCAAAAATAAAGCTAGAAAGTTAGGTTCCCATTCATGTCAGTGACACACAGGCTGTGCAGTACATGAGGACCCACTTACTCTGGAAAGCCCACCAAACAGAAATTTAAAATTATCATATATTAATTTCCTTGTAAGCAGCAGTTATACAAAAACGTTGGTTGGTTGTTATTCATTCGCTGATAGAAACATGGCAAGTCTTAAACTTTGAATTTATTGGTGTTTTTTAAAAAATCAGGGTGCAGTCCAAACCCATCAGTTGCACTGGTATAGTGTGTGTGTGTGTGTGTGTGTGTGTGTGTGTGTGTGAAGGGTCAGAGATCTCCCTCTGCCCAGCTCCCCGGCAGCATGAGCTATAGTGCTATAGGTGCAGTGGTGGCTACACCACTCCTCCATGCTCAGATAGGATTTGGATTTGTCTACCAATTGTTGCAGGACTTAAATATAACTTGGCCATATCTATTAATATCCCATATAAACATGCACCTACATTCTGAAGACAGGTATTTGTATTTATTTATATTTCTTAATCTCATAATCACGTTTCATCTGCATTACTAGATACAGTACTGGTGCATAATTAAATTAGATTGGGGTACATAAATATTTCATACAAGGGCCTACAACAAAATATGCCTGGAACTGATAAACAGCTACACTAAAATATACAAATCCATCATACCTCTTGTTCCTTTTGGAGCATAAGCAAAGGTAAAACAGTGGGCTGGCGTGTGTTCTTTGTTCAGTTTAAATGTATGCGCTGTTCTTATATGGATGAATAAGACAGAAAAGTTAATTACCAGGTATTTACTAGAGCTAGTCTCAAGCACATGGGTGCTATAAACAAGGGTAGAGTCTTCATTGCTCATAGCCATTGCTACTAATATCTTCCACTCTAGGTTCTGTGCTAAACACCATGTTTCTTTTGGGGCCCATGTTGACCGCTTACACTGTGTTCCCTACTGCAAGCCCAAACAGACATGTTTTTGTTTTTTTATATCATTCCAAAGGGCAGTTTACAAGAGGAATAGAACAACTAAAATGTAAATACAAATAATAGACAAAAAACCACAATGTCATAAAAGTATAAAACAAACTGCAAGATTTAAGTTGCATTTATGGCTGTACTGTTTACATATCATACATAATACATATCAGATGAAAGGCAGTAAACAAAATTAATAAAAATAATAATACATTTATATCATAGTTTTTCCCCAAGGATTCTGGAAATTGTAGTTTATCCCTCTCTGAATTATAATTTCCAGTGTTCTTAACAAACCACAGTTCCCAGGATTCTTGGGTGGATGTGCTTTATCTGTATGGTGTGTATGCATCCTACAAAGTTTAAGAAAATGAACAAGGTACTGGTATTTACCAGGCAGTGAATGGACAATGAGGGTGGTGCCTGCTGACAAATCACACTGGGACTGCCTGAAGCAGAGCCCCAACGCCTCCCGCCATCTCCCGGTTTGGATCAAAACTTTAAAAAGCATTGCTGCGCTTTTCAGACACCCATCCCTACCTCCACATAGTTAAGCTAAAGGAGGCAGTGATGGCCACCAACCAGGACAACTTTTAAAGACAAATTCTTAAGGCTACCAATGGCTGTTAACCATGATGGCTATCTTCTGCCTCCACAGCTGGAGGCAGTTATGCTTCTGAATACCAGTTTCTGGAAACCACAGGAGGGGAGAGAGCTCCTGTGCTGAGGTCCTTCTTACAGGTTTCCACTGGTTGGCCACTGTGAGAACAGGATGCTGGACCAGATGGGCCATTGGACGGATCCAGCAGGCTCTTCTTGGGCATGGCATGGCAGGTCACCCCTGCCTTCATCAGCTTATTGCCCTGCTAAAACTCACCAGGAACAGCCTTTCACAAGAAGAGATTGCAATGATGACAAATTCAGCAGTGATATTAAGAGGCTTACTACGTGCCATGCCTCTCTTTGCCCTACCAGGTCTTTCCTCTCGGTCAGCTCCCAGTTAAATTATCTGACTAAGAGGTAAGATTTTTTTTTTCTTTACCCAACAGAGGCTTTTTACGCATGAATGCTCTTCAGAGAGGAAGGGCTGAAGGACAGAGAAGCTAAATTACTCACCTATTGCAAAACATGCAAAGATAGTGCCAGGAATTAGCTCGTCTGAGACCTTGTTTTCAGCAAAACAAGCTGTCAGAGGTCTCTGATTTTCAGAGAAATCCCTGATTTGGAACCTCTCCACTTTAGCTCATCTCCATGCAAGATCCCTTACTTTTGCAATTTTATCTGACATCCTTACTTCTGAAGCATCATTCATGTAATGCTTTCTGCTTTCTGCTCTGAAGTGAATGACTGTCATTCCTAAAAAAACAATAGGCCTTTTGAGAAATTGGTTTTTTCCCCTCTAACCATAGTATGTTCACAAGCTGCTTCCTTTTGAAGAAGACCAGGGCTCTGATATACACCCATTTTAAAAAAAATGACTTACTTTCAGTGGGGGGGGGGAGTGTGCTAGCCAAGTTTTTAGCCCCAGGTGAAGCCTCCAGAGAGGATCCCAGACTGTGTGTGTGTGTGTGTACGCAAATGTGCATGTGGGGTGCCAGACTGGGTCTTTGACCTAGGTGAAATAAAGCTTAGTTTCACACCAGCTTTCAGTCATATGAGCACTAAATAAACCAGCACTTACAGTATACCAGCATGCCTCTGAATACACAGTGGGGTGTAGGGAGGAACTAGGGAAACTGTTATGTTCCTGCCCTGCTTGTAGACTTCAGCATCTGGCTAGCCACACTTTTGGAAACTTAGATACTGCACAAAATGTAAGCGATGATCCAACAGACTAGATTTTCTTACGTTCCTTTGATGGGACGATGTATGAATGTGTGAGTGCTCCAGTACAGTGGTACCGCAAGTTACATATGCTTCAGGTTACATACGCTTCAGGTTACAGACTCCGCTAACCCAGAAATAGTACCTCGGGTTAAGAACTTTGCTTCAGATGAGAACAGAAATCATGCAGCGGCGGTGCAGCGGCAGCAGGAGGCCCCATTAGCTAAAGTGGTGCATCAGGTTAACAGTTTCAGGTTAAGAATGGACTTCCGGAACAAATTAAGAACTTAACCCGAGGTACCACTGTACTACACCGAGCTTCCACAGACACTATTAACTAGCGCCTCTAGTTAATGGAGCGCCTCTAATAAGCTAGCTGCTCCAACTGCCAAAACACCCACAACTATAGAGCCATAGAAACCAAAGATTCCAATCTATCTAGTTTGAAATGCATAAATCCAGATCACATATTGCACACTGGGTCATAAACATAACAATTCCCTACTATATCTTGTTCTCAGCCAGGGTTTCCAATCTTGAAAATACAACCCATTACTATGTTGTAATTCCTCTGACTAAAGTGTAATATATGATGATCCTACATGCATGTATAAACACAGCAGTTCACATGCATGCAGGACTTGTCTTGTGCCAGAATACTGTTAATGTGTGAAGTGGACTTGCAGGTAGTTAACAAGTGATACAGCAGTTGATTCTGCCCCCACACCCAGCCTTTCAATGCATTATTATGAGTGCAAAACAGACTCTAATCCACATTTACTTCTAAAAATTCTATATGAGAGAAGAGGGATGTGATCTTAAATATGCAGCAAAGAACTCTCAGAAGGTATTTTGGCAGGTCTGGGGACAATTTTCTGATCATTCTGTTTGGAATGATCTAAATGGCAGTCACAGTGCACTTTTTGGAGAAATATCCTGTCACATCTGACTTGGATCCAGAGAAAAGTGTTTGTGTGTGCATGCATGCATTGTATGACAGCGAGTAAGTGGCATGCTTCTGTGCGCACACACCGTGGTCCCAGGACATGGATCTTTGGGGGGTCCAGGAAGCTGCTACGGAAAGGAGGGAAGTTGCCCTTCTTTAGGTCCAAGCTGTGGTATCTAAAGCTTCCCTGTTACTGGGCAGCACAGAGGCCAAACACTGGGATATTTCATCACCCTGCCTTTATGCCCATAAACCACTTCCTACCACCAACACCCCTTCTCTTAACAGGGCTTGATCCATCCAGGTTCTTGCCCAATGGGAGATTTGCATAAGTTTGTGGTAAATAAAGTAATACTTTAAAAATTCATATAGTATTAGACCTTTCTGGAAAAAAAGCTCTCAAGATGACTAAGAAAATCCCTTAACAATTCCTTTGTTATTCCTGCTCATTTAAAACATAGCAAACTGTAACTAGTTTGCCAAGTGATTATTACCCCTCATTTTCTAAAGAAAGCTAATGAGTAACCATGTTCATGTGCGCACATTTATAGGCTGGCAGGAAGCTCGGTAAATATCCACTAAGTCAGAAAATAGCTCCTAAGGTGTTTTTTTTATCCATTAGAAATGAAAACAACAACCCACTGCAAACCATTTATGCTTCTTTGTTTTCAAAACAAGAATTCTGGAAAGAGCATGCAGTTTCAGACCAACATTTACTGGGCTTGGCTTACAAGAAAATTCATACTCCCAAAATTAACTTTTTAAAAACTGGTATTACAAGTTTATTTTCAGGTAGGCAAACAACCAACATATATTTCCCTGAGTTGGTATATATATCCCCACACCTCCCCATGCTTAGTTTGTTATCATTATTTTCATTCCTACAAAGTTTTTTTTTAGGGTTTACAAATACAACGCCAATCGCCACCCCCACCTCGTTGTGCTAGGACAATACTCAGCACTTCATACTTTCAAGGTCACCTCCTTCACTGTGTCCCACTCACAAAGGAGTTGGGTATGTTTAGCCTGGAGTAGAGAAGACTAAGAGGTGATATGATAGCCATCTTCAAATATCTAAAGGGCTGTCACATGGAAGAGGGAGCAAGCTTGTTTTCTGTTGATCCAGAGCATGGGACCCAAACCAATGAATTCAAATTACAAGAAAAGAGATTCAGACTAAACATTAGGGGAAACCTTTTAATGGTAAGAGCTGTTGGGCAGCGGAACAGATTCCCTCGGAAGGTGGTGGAATTCTCCTTCAGTGGAGGTTTATAAATAGAGGTTGAGTCACAGAATTGTAAAGTTGGACGGGACTGCAAGGGTCATCTAGTCCAACCCCCTGCATTGCAGGAATATTTTGTCCAATGTGGGGCCTGAATCCATGACCCTGAAATTAAGAGTCTCATGCTCTACAGCCTGAGCTGTGATTCCAATGCCTGCACAACGGAATTGGGCCCTTGGGGTCCCTTTCCAACTCTACAGTTCTTTTATTTTTCTATGAACTGTTCTGTGCTTAGAGCTTCTCAGGAGGGAAGGAAAAGGATTATAACAGGGCAAAGCCTTTCCCATCAATTAATGCCATTATTATGTTGCCTTCAGCAAAGTGGGTGCAAAAATTCCCATGCCACTGTGGTGTCTATTGTGTGACCTTGTTCTAATATTTTCTAATAGTGTTAACATTCAGGAATGAATGATCCTAGTCAGATCTTTCATCAGAGTGGAATGATCTACTGTTAAAATACTATTTAGGAAAGAAAGGCCACGTGGAACAGTTGGATATACAGCTTGTTTCCTGGACTTGTTACAGCGGATTGAATTGCACTAATAAATATCGATGGCAAATAAGCATTAAGGATCCAGTAAGAGTTGTTTGTGAATGTAAACATTGGAATAAATAAGAAAAGCCTGCTAAATTCTTCAGAATCTGGTGCAAAGTGAATAGTTCTTAGCAAGAGGTCCCATTCATTTTAGTGAGCTACTCACCAAGACCATTAGAGAGTACTGTGCATCACTATGCAAAAGGCCTGGTTTGATCAGAGAACTGTTATAACCTACTTAGTTCATTAGCACAACCCAAATACACAGTTCTAACATATCCAGCAGGGATGTGTCACTCAATTAAGAATGTCACAAGAGTCTTAGTAAGGCATGGTAAGGAAGACTTAAAAGAGCGGTGTACTGAAGCAAGTGGCTCTGACCTGATGGGAGGCATAATTATAAAAGTAAATAAATTAATAGCTAACTACAAAGGGGAAATTAGTGCAGATGGATAACCATCATTTCCCACTTTAAACCCTTTCTGAAGTGCTAATCACTGGTGTAGAAAGCATCACAGTAAAGATGGGAAGTGTTGAAACAGCAATTAATATGTGGAAATGAAGAGATAAGCTTCTCCCCCACCCTTCCCAGAACATTCTGTAACAAGACCACAAGGCACCTGGTCTAACAGGTTGCTTCTCCTTGTTTTGCATTCTATTTTTTTTATACTACCGAAGCCGTGAATCTAACCATTTCCATCTAGCAATTTGATATGGCAACTGGATCCTTATGGAACAGGTGGGAGATTCTTCTCACGTGTAAGCAAACTGCTCATTGTAAAAGACATCCCACATTTGTTCTCTCCTGCCTTTCTCCTCTTTCCCTAGCTTTGTGAAGCCCACCTGTTTATACATTTCAAGCCTTAGAGAACAGGCAGCATTGGGTTGAATGAGGAAAATTTGAAAGGTACAGTTGCAGGATCATTTGAAAGGTACAGTTGCAGGTGTACAACCTATGGCATAATCCTTAGACATGTTTAGTGGGATCACTCCTAGAAACATATACATGTATCACAATTCTGCTCATGTTAACTTGGAAGTACGTACTATTGTTTGATAGATTCAGTCATTTAGCGCGTTACTTTAAATATGTGCTTTGAATAAAGTCCCATGATGTTCAGTAGGGTAGAAATGGAAAACCTGTGGTGTTCAGATGCTGTTGGATTCCCATCAGCCCCAGCCAGCTTCGCCAGTGGTCAAGGATTACGGGAGCTGTAATACAACAACATCCAGGGGGTGACATGTTTTCCCATTGATTTAGGGGAGTGCAGTGGGTTCAGTCACACTGTTTAGAGCCTAGGTGCTGCTGCACGGGACTCTGCTCTGAAATTTCAGATCCCAAAGTCCACCATTGGTGTGGTCTTCGGCTCAAATCCTTACAATACAGTTTCTGGGTGACTAATTGGAAGTACTGTAATGAATTTTGCTATTGAAGAGGCATGCATAAGATTGTGCTGTTAGTCCTTTATTTCTTTTCGTTCACTCCCAGTTGCTCAATTCACAACCACAAGGAACAAATGTCACTATTATACATATGCATTTTTGCTTAAATACATAATTGCAACACACATTGCATTTTGCAAAGTCAGTTCCTTTTGGCAAAGGACAAAAATAATGTTGTGATACAAGCTTTGGATAGCATTCAGGTAAGCTTTTCTCAGACTATACCTATTGAGATTAATTTAGTCATGTTCATTAATTTGATTGGGTCTACTCTGAGTAAAACATGGTTGAATGCCACCCTCTAAACTTGGCACAAGCAGGGGTGGGGTGGGGATAAGGAATTTGGCCTTCTTATATGTGCTTTTTTCATATGCAAGTCTCACTGAGTTCACTTGGAGAGATATTCCAGCGAACTCATTTAGAATTGCAGCAATGAAGCCAATCCTATGTGTGACTGAACATATGAAGCTGGGGCATTTTTTAAGGAAATTAAAGTTTTTTGGGGAAACCACTCCACTGCCCCCCCCCACGCTACTGGGTCCGCCAGCATAGTATTGTGAAATAAGATTGGCAGAAACTCTCAGGAGTGTCAGACAGTCCTATTATGTCATCTGACATCCATTGACCTGAAGGTTTGGAAATTTGAGCCTGGGGGCTTTCCACGTGTGCTCTACCACAGAGCTATTTTCCACTAAACTATAGTTAGTACAATTTACTTTCTACTCTTCAGGAGTAGAAAGCTTTAACCTATTTGAAAATGAAAAAGTTGCTTAGCAAATACTGCAGATGTATTATTTATTTTGAGTTAAATGCCTTTAATGTTATAAGGTAACAAAATTCATAATAAGGGACCATGCTTTTTAGTAATTCCAAACCCAAATGCCCTAATCCTATTCCAAATAGAAACATGACTGTCTGTGATAAAGTAAAACACACTATCCCCACTCAAAGTAATGTGATGCTCAGCAGAAAGGATCATATCACAAAAACAATAGGAGCAGATTGCAGTTACAGTCCACAAAATACTTTATAACCTGTATGCAATCACTTATTAAACAATGGAGGAAGAGACAGGGTTACACACCTTCTTTAGCTAACACAGGGTTTTGTCCTCCTAAAGCTTTAAATGAGGGATATTCTTCAGGATCAGGGAAAGGGATAAAGGGGCTAAATTCTTCCTTTTCCTGCATTCTGAAATTCTAATTTAAAAGGAACTGATACTATTTCCATTAAAAAAAAATGTGAGTGTAAAATGCAAATATCTAGTTGGCCCTCACTCTCCTCTTGCTTCTGTAGCCACAGAACAGTAGCAGCAGACTTCTCGTATGGTGGCTAGGTTAAAAAAAAAAATTGAGTAAAGGCTTCATGTCGCTTGTACCTTTAATAGTTGCTGAAATTCTCTCTTCTGCATTACTATTAAAGGAGCAGGAGCCCTGTTCTTTCTCCCCCTGGCCACTCTTGTCTGGGTGGGAGAAGCAACTTGCTAATCTTGGGGACTAATCTTGCCTTTATGGGAAGGAATGGGGTCGTAAATTTTCTGGCTCTAAACTGAATGTAGGTTTTCCTTCCCCTCATTTCTCGGTTAATATTAATCGAGATTCTGTTTAATACATATAAATAGTAATGTTTTCCTGAGCTATTTTTAATAAACTTCTGAATGCGGAGCCCTTGTTGCTATGCTGGCTAGGCTCCTAGCAGCTAGAACAGTTTTGCCCTCTGCCCCCCACCCCCCAATCGACATCGACTGCCTTGAGGCCCCAAAATCCCAGAGCCATTGACAGTGGATTCTAATATAGATTGGCATGTAAGGTCCTAAGTCAGGAGCTGGTCCAACGGTTGGAAAATAAATTGTGTACAAAGGGAAGTTAATACCACACATCCTGCAAGTCCTCCTTCCTCCCCCACTGCACATGGAGAAATGTTTGCAGTTTGTTGCAAACTTGTGCAATGTAAAATTTTGTAAGTGGGAGTTCAGATAGAAAAGAATGTGAAAAGCAGAGCAGTTTGGCTACAACTGGGATATATATATAGAGAGAGAGGGATACGTTCTTCCACCAGCAGGAATGCAACAAGAGCCTTCTGAATCAGGCAAATGACCCATCTTGTCCAGCAGCTTGTTCTCTCAGTGGCCAACCAGATGCCTATGGGAAGCCCAAAGCAGGACTTAAGCACAGCAGCACTCTTCCCCACCTGTGATTCCCAGCAGCTGGTATTCAGAGACTTTACTGCCTCTAACAATGTTTAAAACAAAAAAAATTCCTTCCAGTAGCACCTTAAAGACCAACTAAGTTAGTTCTTGGTATGAGCTTTCGTGTGCATGCACACTTCTTCAGATACTGCATGCACACGAAAGCTCATACCAAGAACTAACTTAGTTGGTCTTTAAGGTGCTACTGGAAGGAATTTTTTTTGTTTTGACTATGGCAGACCAACACGGCTACCTATCTGTAACTCTAACAATGTTTGTAGAACATAAGCTGGCTTACTTACATACACTTGACAGCCTTATCTTTACAGCCACCCAAGTTGGTGACTACCACTAGCTCTTGGAGTGAATTTCATAGTGTGGTATGAAACGTGAAATAGTACTTTCTTTTGTCCATCTTGAATCTTCCACTATTTGGTTTCAATGGATGTCCCCAAGTTGTAGTACAGTGGTACCTCAGGTTACATACGCTTCAGGTTACACACTTCGCTAACCCAGAAATAGTGCTTCAGGTTAAGAACTTTGCTTCAGGATAAGAACAGAAATTGGGCTCCGGCGGCGTGGCTGCAACAGGAGACCCCATTAGCTAAAGTGGTGCTTCAGGTTAAGAACAGTTTCAGGTTAAGAACGGACCTCCGGAACGAATTAAGTACATAACCCGAGGTACCACTGTATTATGGGAGAGTGGGGGAAACTTCTCTATCCACTTTCTTCACACCATGCATATTTTTATATACCAGTGCTACTAGTTTTCATTCTAAAAAATACCATTTATTGCTGTGTTGTCTAGTGAGTTCTAATCATGGACAAGAATATTACGATGCCAGACATAACAAAGACTGTACTTGCTCCCAAAGATATCTAAAATGAACTTGTGGCTGTTGCCACTTGTTTTTTTTTTGTGTGTGTGTGGGGGGGGGGGGTTTAACAATGAGAGACAGAGACAGAGAGCAAATGTGTTTAGGTGTTGGGTTTTTTGTTTTTGTTTGTTTGTTTAAATCCAATTCAGAATTATGGAGCTGCAGTGAGAAATTAGTTTGTATGTTAGTCTGGATTAAGTGTAGGATTAATTAGACCCATATTCTGATATGGTGATTTATGTCAATTTTGAGCTGCATACTTGCTGTTTCTCCCCACACAGATTTGCCAGATCAGTTTCCTTTTGGCTCCTAACGATCTCGCATACCAAACAGTACGCTTAAACATTAGAGTGGTTGTAGCTTTCTCTACACAGCAGAATTTTCCATAACATGCTGAAACAACATGAGCTACTACAGAAAGAATGTAACCCTTCCGGACCAAACTATTTTCACAACTCAAGTGTGCCACATTTTTTAAAAAGGGAAACAAAAATTAACCATCTAGCGAAAGACAGCATAACTGAGCAATATATTTATCCCCCATGCTTTTCAATATAGATTTTCAGAATTGTCCCCAATGCAATCTTTCAAAAGTAGGAACATAACTTAGTTTTGGAATCAATCAATAGATTGAAATCCTCTAATATTTTATTAATAAACATTTTGCAAGACACCTGAGAACCATGCTCTTCCGGGACGCTAAGTGACACCCCAACACCATAATATGGATAAAGTCTCTCACATGTTGAGTAAATACATTATAGGGTCACAGGGTTGCACTGCTTACCCCTGTCCCCCCCACCCCCCCAACAGATGCACACACTGACCATGCTCCCTGATGGCCACACATTTAGTGGCCTTGTGAAGTGGCCCTATATATCTACAAGAGACAGAAATCCTGGTAACAGTCTTCAACAGTGATAACCATCTTCTTCTGCTCCTGGGAGGTGTCGTCCCTGCGCCCAGGGGTTGTCTGCCATATTCCCCAGCTCCCAGTAGGATGTCAAACCTCTTCCTGCTGATGCTTTTGATTATCTGGAAGAAACCCCTGTAAATAGACTCAGAGTCCTGCAGTGATTTCATGCTCTTTATTGAAGCTTGTAAAACAGAGATTGAATTTCCCCCCAAACCTCAGGCCTTTATATACATTATTTACACAATGAGTCCCGTCTGATTGGCTGATTCTGCTTGCCTTCTGGAGCCTGATTGGTCTTCCCCTGCAGGCCAATCAGTTGTTGCATTCTAGGATCCTACCTGCCTATTGTTCTAGGATCCAAGCTTAGTACATAACATCCCTTTAAAACGGGCTGTGGACAACCTGTAACTGATGCCTGAAGCTCCCATTACTAGACCACTGAAAGTAAATTTGTATGTTAGTCTGGATTAAGCATAGGATTAATTATTCCAATAATTTGATATGGTGATTGATGTCAATTTTGAGCTGCAACACTTGCTATTTCTCCCCCTCCCTCTGTTTCCCCCTATACTCAATTTGAATAAATTGTCTAATTGGATTCCTGAGCTGCACTGGTTTCTGAACACATTCAGGGCTGGTTAATCTCCTGTATACCTTAGGACTGCTTATGGCATTGCTACTGGATGTTGAAGTGCCTGGGAGAGTGGTGGGGAGATGTGATGAAGTTGGCAAGCCAGGCACTTAGAATTCATCTGGCTGCTTCCCTGCACTAGAGGAGACCATAGTAAGGCACTGGGAACCCTGTCCTTGCGCTAGGTGACACATAAGCAGGCAGTGGTAGCAGAAAGAAAGGACTAGGATGGGTTCCCCAAAGGACCCCTACTCTGCAGGGTTGTCCTTGGAACTGGGACCCTTCCTGTTTGTTACAACAGCTACCAATTATCTGATGGCAGCAAATATATTAAATGAAATAAAAAGTGGGTTTCCCAAGTACCTTAAAAAAAAAACCTGGAAAAACACCAAAAGAATGCTAAGATGAAACATTTTCATCTTTGCCAGGAAAAAATGCTATACACATAGATGTTGGATGTTTGCAAAAAAAACTTCTGATTACCATAGGATAAGGATTGCTGTTCCAAATTCTACAACTTCATATCACATTTTATTTACACAATTATGTACAAACCTTGATATTCCTTTGGTTGTGTGGTTATTTAAAGGATTGTTCCCTCACCTGGGCTAGGACCAGTGGTAGAGGTAAATTCTTACCACACTCTCTAGCAGCTAGCCTTTCCCAGAGTCTTAGACAAAAACTGTCATCCTGGAGAGTTGTAATCCAAATCAGCTGAAGCACGCCAGGTTGGGGGAAGCTGGCATGCTCCAAGCCATTTTCTCTTAGTATTGAAGGAACATGAGAGAGATGTAGTGCACTGATGTGCAAACCAGCCCCAGCTTCTCAGGTATTTGCTCCATCACTTTTCTCAGCATCTTCTACTGGAGGTCATTCAGAACACACATGATTCACACAGTGGATTCTCTCTCTTCCAATGATAATTTGTGTGAGCTTCCTACCTGTAAATGAAAGGGCAGCACAAGAGCAGTATGGGAAGTACAGTGGTACCTCGGAAGTCGAACAGAATCCATTCTGGAAGTCCGTTCAACTTCCAAAACATTCGACTTGCAAGGCATTCGGGATCCAAGGTACAACTGTATAGCACAAGACACTAGCTAGGAGGTTTGGAGATACAGGCACATATAGATGAAATCTTGCACCATATTCATAGTCTTTGTTTTGAAAGAATGACATTAAAAGACTTTAGAAATTCTGATGAGTAGGCCAACTCGTTTAAACATTCATAAAATAATCCAGTCTTCTTGCCCTTATTCATAAGATACTGCAGGTATGTTATGCTCCCTGCCTCTTTAAACTAAGTTGTGTGGAATTCCCACACATAAATAATAGATTTTCTCTAGCATGACCAAATAAGATCACACACCCTCAAGCCTATTGTTCTCTTTTTCCTGTTGTTGTTTAACAAGAACTCAGTTTTTAGGCTAGATATGTCTACACTATTTTAAAGAGTACATAGCTTATAGCATATCCGATACATGTCTACTCAGAAGTAAGTTCCACTGAGTTCAACTAAATTGCAACCTTAGTTAACTATTTTACAATTTCGGTGATTTATACATTTTAGCTGAATTCTTCATGCATTAAGCAGCTCTAAAATTAGTTTTAAAATTAAAGTGATACACTTGCAACCTGATCCTCTATGCGTTTAGTTCCACTGGCCCTGTTCACATGTAATGCTAAGCTAAACCACAGCTTAGAGCGAACATATGATCAAAGATCACAGCAGCTTCCTCCTCCCCTGGTCCGGCTGCTACCATGCTACCCAAGGCTAAGCCATGGTTTGGCTTAACATGATATCTAAAGCCAGGCTTGTGGTTTGTCTCTCCCAGGAGACAAACCACAACCAGTAAACCAAGAATAAACCTCAGTTATAGCTCATTGTTTGTCTGGAGTGAGACAAACCATTAGCTCAGATTTGAACATAGCTCTAAGCCAAATGCAAGCAGTACAGCAGCCACAATCTTTGTTCCAAAATGCCACACATTTGCTTATTCATACTAAGACACGGAATTGGCTTAGCATTTCATGCAAACTGGGTTACTGATTACAGTGGAGCTTACTCCTTTCTAGGTATACATAGTTTTGTGTATTTATTTTACAACATAGCACAGCTAGGGTATAAACAAAAAAGTATTCAGTTTAATATCATTTTGAATTGTGCAAAGTTCTTCACAAACACCATAAGGGCTCCTTTATATTGAAACTTCTGTGAAACTCATAGCTTTGGAATGTCATACCACCTCCATTAATTCTGACTTGACAGACAGCTTCTATGGAATTAAAGTATCTACATGTACCAGTAAAAATTCTTTGAGTGGCTGACCCTCATTTAAACTTAATAAATAAAACTAAGTGCTGTAATCTTAAATCTACCATTTTCAAAAGACAAGATTTTATTAATGAACCTACTTCAGAATATTAGCTTATGTTGAAAATATATTCACTAAATTATGCTCACCTACATTTAAGTCACTTGTATAAGTATTTTTTTTTCTGCTGGAGACTTTACAACGCAAAAAAAT
This sequence comes from Podarcis cretensis, assembly GCF_951804945.1. NCBI lineage: Eukaryota > Metazoa > Chordata > Lepidosauria > Squamata > Lacertidae > Podarcis > Podarcis cretensis. The sequence continues at coordinate 67,265,213 of NC_137170.1, read as the reverse complement.
ATTATTACCATTCAGTCATGTTACGATCCCTGCTTGTTTTCCGTGTAAAGAGCAAACTAAGTGGCAAGTGATGTATTTAAAGAAAAGATAATGGTACCTAAGTGTCCAGATTTCTAGTCTGCTATCACATGTGAACACTTAAAATGTATAATGGCTGCATTTGAAAATAACACTAAAGTATGATTTAGCAGCTTCCGGGTCATGTGGCCAGCATGACTAAGCCTCCCTCGGCCAATAAAGTGAGATGAGCGCCACAACCCCAGAGTCGGTCATGACTGGACCTAATGGTCAGGGGTCCCTTTACCTTTACGATTTAGCATTATGACAAGCCTGTTCAAGCCTTGAACTCACGTGTTCCCTATCCTTTCTCCTCCTCAAATGCTGCTGTGAGGGGATACAAATTTCCATTTCTATTTTAGATCAACCATTGCTTAGCACTTCATTTGAACCCTAAACTGTGGCTAATATTAACTAATGTTTACTTAAAAAAGCCAGCTTCATACAACACTGTTTGAAGTTATCTTGTTTTAGTAACCACAGTTAATTTACTACAGTTTGTATGGGTTCAGATCTAAGCTGCAAAAACAGAAGTGGAAGACTCAGAATGTCTCTTGGCACTGCACCAGAAGAGGAAGGTATAGCATGCACAGTCGTCTCCTTGTAACCCTAAACCATGGTTTAACATGCATAATATTGCTTTCTCATATTCAGTAGCTCCACTAGAACATGCGAATGCTCCAGGTTGCAGGTGAGATCACAATGCTTTATTGCCAATTTGGTGCCTTCTTCCTTTAATCGTATAAGGAATAAATGGGTAAGATACTTTCAGTTACTCAGAGGAGTGTGTTAACTAGGCAAGAAATGAAGGAGAGAAGGGGAGAATTGGGTAGAAGAAGAGAAGGGGAAAAGGCAAAGAGAAAGGTAACATTCTCCAGTCTAACCCAGCCAAGCCTGGCTACAAGGGAACACACACAGAGTAGCGGCAGAATTCAGAGCCCCATGTATTCAGCAGGTATGTCATAAAACAATTTATTGTCCAAAGTTTCCTTTAACAGCCTTTACTATTAGTCTTAATAGGTGGAATGTGCATCTTACCTCATAATGGGAAGAGGACTGTATCTTCCAGCACTGTGTAGTTTGCCAATTTTAGAAGATGCAGTCCAATTAGCTGCATATATAAATGATGCACATCAAGTTTGTTAGATAGAAAAGGCCTGTTTGAAGCACTCTGGCTGTATTTGCAGGATGCCATTATGTATGTATACTGCCTTACTGTGGACATCATCTAGTGAGGCAAGATCTTGCAACTAGGACAGAGGTCAGCAAACATTTTCAGCAGGGGGCTGGTCCACTGTCGCTAGACTATATTTTGAAAAAATAATAATGAATGAATTGCTATGCCCCACAAATAACCCAGAGATGCATTTTAAATAAAAGGGCACATTCTGCTCATGTAAAAACATGCTGATTCCCGGACTGTCTGCGGGCCAGATTTAGAAGGCGATTGGGCCGGATCCGGCCCCCGGGCCTTAGTTTGCCTACCCATGTAGTAGAGCAAGACTTTCCAACAATGGGCTGCAGAAGAACCTCCTGGGAGAAGGGCACCCAGATGCCTCCCATCTACAATTTTGGGCTTGCTTGCTTTTGAAAGAAGTACTTTAAATAATTATATTGATCCTATTTGGACTGCTGTCTGGGGCTGCTTCCAGACGACCTGTTTATTGAGCATTCCCTCTGATTTGATTGCAAGGAGATTAGACCACGTTGACTGTTTAAAGAGCATTCACTCTGATTGGTTTGTTTGGAGGCTGGACCTTGCATCAAAGCGTCCCATACATTTTAGTGCATTTTCCCATCACTTTCCTTTTTCCTAAAAAAACTTTTGGGGGATGTGAGTTTATTGTAAAAGACTACAATTCAGCTACAATTGTGCAACCTGAATTTCCAGAATATGATTGAATCCGACTGGAAAATAAGCAACAGTCTGGAAGTGCCCTGGACTGTTATTTTAAAACTTTGTCTCAATTTATCTGAATTGGTGTTTTTTTAATTAAACCTTAAAAGGTATAAAAATAGTACAGAAAAATATACTCTGCTATATTCTGTGAAAGGATATACATCTAGGGCTACTGTGCATAATCATATTCCTGCCCCATTAAAAGGAAAACAGTGTGTGTACGTTGTCATTAATTGCATACACCTAAACATGTTCTCTGCTGTGCACATTCCGAAAAGCCACAGCCAATAGTTTTCCACAAGGTGCACCTTCAGCCAGATGCAGTCAACCTCACATGCGTTTCATGCTCTCACATGAAAGTGTTTCATGTGTAAGGAAAGCATGCTGTGCAAAGTGGATCTTAATCTGTTATATTTCTGTTTGATTCTGGAAAAAATGCTACAGTAGTGAATGTAAACCAACCTAATAGATTGTGACAGGAAAAGTCATTTATAGGAACAAGCAATGATGGGGGTAGGGTAGGGGAAGAATCGAATGATCTAAGTAATGGCTAATCAAACCTAAGAGGCTTTACCCAATTAATCCTGTGGTGAGGAGCTATCCAGATTGCTTCTGTCTCCACTTCATATCTGTTACTTACCGTTTGCTCTCTAGAAACAGATACCTATTTCAGCAAGTCAGATTTTAAGCAAACCTGTCTCATTCTTCTGCACAGGAAATCTTGCAGTGTTGGTGAAATGCCATGAAGATATCACTATAAATGTAACCACAGTTTAGCTAGACACTGTACGAGACACTTACATTGCTTGTCATATTTTTTTATTTCAGAGATGTGACCACCTTTAAGCACTTGTGATTAAATGATGATAGAAGAATTGCACAAGAAGATATTGAAGGATCTGGCCTTACAGAAATAAATTTTGAAGGACTAGATTCAACAAACTTATATTTCCTCTTGTTTTCTAAATTAACGTGAGGCAGGGAAGACAAATGTTTCAGAAATAAAAATATATCCCATATATAATGTATCTGCAAAAGAAAATCAACAATAGCAGATGACAGTTGCATAAAGTTTTACAATCCAAGTAAAGCAAACCTATGACGAGTTTTAAAGAAATAGATTAAGTATTTTATAAGCTATTGCTTGCCTACACTGGCCAGCTGAAGGCTTTAAATAATTTAATCCCTAGAGCAACTGCCAAGCCCAACTGGAATACTGAAACAAGGCTTCAGTTCAGTTCAGTTTGATTCATGACAGGTGCCATCTAATACTGCTTTCATAATGCAGCAACCATGATGCTTTCAGAGGATACATAAGTTTACTTATTTGCTAACTTATGGACAATTCACACATGCAAGTTTAAGAGTAACCTTTGCTTTTTGAGTCCCTCTTCTACTTGCTGTGTTAACTACAGGAGCTGGTTTTCACCAGAGAAAGGAGTATATGTGCTTCTCTTAAACTTACTTTTTCCTCCCATGCCTAACACAATGTGTTACATTGTAATCCTGTGCATGTTTAATTGTTTTTAAATGATTGCTTTTTATATGTTTTAGCTGTTCCTAAGATGCCTTGAGCTGCATCAAGGAAGAAGGTGGAATATTAATAATATAATAATATTTTCAAGGCCAGTCAAGACAACTAACTTTTCCTGATCTTCCAATTTGCCCCCAGTTTAAAGAAACACAAGTAAATCTGAACATATTCAGAGTACCTGTCTACAGTTACCTCCTCCCTTCATCACCTGGCTCAATAACAGTGCTATAATTAAATATTATTACATTTAACAAAAAGGAATACTAAAGGTGTGTGAACATTTTTTTTAACTGAAAGATTTTCTAAGTCTACATTAAGTTTGAAACACCCCCCCCCAACTCTGTCCCAGTGACAGCATAAGCAATGATCTCTGCAATGAAACAGGGGGGGGGGGGAAATATAGGCTTGATGAAACTTTAAATTTCACCCTATTTCAAATTGACAGGTCCTTCCCCCTCCCCCCCTTCTGAGGCTATGTGGAATTAGTTGTGTGTTTTTTTCTGGGCTGGTCTCCTGTACCTGTCAGATGTCTCAAACTGTACATAGCCACTGGTATTTCATAATCTTTGCTAATGCCTGTCTCCTGTGGCTTTTTCTTTTGCAAAGCATTCTCCGAGGCTCGCACAGAAAATACAGACCTAGGTGCCGTAGGAATGAATTATTAGAGTACAAAGTGTAACCTGGAAAGGATTCAAGAACGGTGACGCAGTTTTGCAAGCCTGTTGACATAAACTAAGTCTCTGCGCTGAGGCTTCTGAACAGAGCCAGAGAGTTATTTGAATCCAGAATCTGAAACCCAAAGAGTGTGGGCCATTTTGGCATTAGGAAACAAGTAGGCAGGAGGCAATGACTCTAGCAGATTACATTGAACAGGAAATGGATTTGTTTATAATGATCATCACTGTTTTCACAAGAGCTTTTTTTTATTATTAAAGCAAGGACATGAGGTTGGAAGGAACTGAGTAAGGGAGTGGGGGACCTGGTTGAAGTTATCCCTGCCTGGCAAGTTAATTTAGCATAAGAGGGATGTGTGTGTGTTTTATTTTGCTGTTAAATTCAGATCCTACTTTCCTCCAAGGAGCTCAGGGTGTTTTCTTTCCCTTCTCATTTTATGTTCATAACAACCCTGTGCAGTCAATTAGGTTGAGAGGTAGCGACTGGCCAAAGGCCATCCAGTGAGTAAATGGGAGTGGGAACACAGACAAAGAAAGGGTGGCAGTGCCTCCGTCAAGTCTTCAGTCAACTCTGTTGATAGTTACCCAGGTAACCCTTTGTAACAGGATTCTGGTCCAGGTGCTTGACACAGTTGCTTCTAAGCTCCCAGTAACCCCCTTGCTGGAATCAGGTAAGAGGAGAAGCTTTGAGAAACAGGGGAAAAAAATCCTCTTGCAGTGTGAGCCCCGTTCCCTGCTCCCCTGCTTTTACAATGTAATTAACAGATGCACCCACCAGTAATTTGAACACTGATTTAGTCAGCAGGCTTACCTCCTCCTCTCTCCCCACTCCCCCTTTTCAGGCAGACTGTCTGCCTTTTATAATATATTTAAAGTGCCACTAAAACACCAGTAAAAGTTAATTTGTCCCCTTGTGGATATGCAGTTTATGTGCGACATGATGATAAGCCGAACAACTACAGTGGTACCTCAGGTTAAATACTTAATTCGTTCCGGAGGTCCGTTCTTAACCTGAAACTGTTCTTAACCTGAAGCACCACTTTAGCTAATGGGGCCTCCTGCTGCTGCTGCGCCGCTGGAACACAATTTCTATTCTCATCCTGAAGCAAAGTTCTTAACCCGAGGTAATATTTCTGGGTTAGCGGAGACTGTAACCTGAAGCGTATGTAACCTGAAGCGTATGTAACCTGAGGTACATTACCACTGTATGTGCAATACTTTTCCTGCCAACTCGCAGAACTTGTATGCCTCTGAATACCACTTGCTAGGAATCACAAGTACAGAGAGCGCTAGTGTGTTTTTGGCCTATCGGTGAGCTTCCCTTAGGCATCCAATTCACCCCTGTGGGAACAGAATGCTGGACCCTTGGTCTGATCCAGTAACACCCTTCTTATAGTCTGTGCTAAAAAACACACCCACACATTTGTTTGCACAGACCATTGTGCATGTTCCTTCCACAGCACTTCCATACTCAAGTTAATGTTTCATTGGGAGAATGTATTTTACTGGAATGCCATCCCCTGTGCATGTTTTGTGGTACAAGAAGCTAAAGTGGGACATTCTTAATCAGTAGGACATTCTAGTCAAAGCTTTCCACAGGCAGGTGGGGAGGGGAAGCAAAATAATGCAAGCAGGTGGTCATTGTGCAAAGGGATGAAGATTAGCCTTAAGATCTGGGGTCTTCTATGTAAACAGGAAGAGTTGGCAGATATGCACAGATGGCCTTCCTTCTTTAAACACGAAATCTCTTTACTCACTCTGGCAGCCCAGCCAGTGGCGTAGCGTGGGGGGTGCAGGGGGGGCCGGCCGCACCGGGCGCAACATCTGGGGGTTAGGGTTAGGGGATGCAAATCCACGGGTTAGGGGGCGCAAATCCATGGGTTAGGGGGCGCAAATTACTTGCCTTGCCCCGGGTGCTGACAACCCACGCTACGCCACTGAGCCCAGCAAAGTGCTCACTGTTTAGCTGTGCTTTCCAGCACCATCATTTGTGTTGCTTATTTATTTTCCTGTCTTTCTGCTTAGGGCAAGTCATCCAAACCACAGTCAACAGGAGTCCATTATAGGATTAATTGTATATATCCAGTAGGATAAACACGTGGACAAATGTAAAAATAAAGTGGGTGACAGATATGAAGTCACTGCCCAATAATCTGAAGCCACCCTGCACACGTCTACCACCCAATCATTTTTTGCCACTCAACTACAGAGCTCATCCAGTTTAAAATCAGCCTCACAGCTGGGAATGTGAGAAGACTCTCTGATGGCTCCGTCTTGCAAATAAATCAAACTTAATCTACAAAAAAATATTGTGAACATTGTACTGAATACTGGGCAGTAGTGCTTTCCCAAATTAGTTAAAAATAATAGTTGATGCACACAACAAAGTACGGTATCTCAAGGGCCACATTCACTTCTTAATTTTCTTCACTGAAAATATTTGTATGCTACATGTGCTTAATTATAGGCCTGCAACAGTTAAAATACAATATAATAGTTAACACGCTGCATCAGCACAGTACTCCAGTGCCCATAATTCCTGACCATTGGACATACAGGCTGAAGCTGATACGAGTTGTGGTTCAGCAACATCTGGAGAACCACAGCTTCCCCATCCCTGCACTATGATTCTGTGTCTACTCCCCCCCTACTCACTGAGTTCAGTGAGACTCATTCCCAGAAAAGTATATACAGTGGTACCTTGGGTTACATACGCTTCAGGTTACATACGCTTCAGGTTACAGACTCCGCTAACCCAGAAATATTACCTCGGGTTAAGAACTTTGCTTCAGGATGAGAACAGAAATCGTGCTCCGACGGCATGGCGGCAGTGGGAGGCCCCATTAGCTCAAGTGGTGCTTCAGGTTAAGAACAGTTTCAGCTTAAGAGCGGACCTCCGGAACAAATTAAGTACTTAACCTGAGGTACCACTGTATAAAAGCTAAGGTAAAGGACCCCTGGATGGTTACCAGTAAGTCCTGTCCAAAGCGACTATGGGGTTGTGGTGCTCATCTCACTTTCAGGCCGAGGGGGCAGGCGTTTGTCCACAGACAGCTTTCCGGGTCATGTGGCCAGCATGACTAAACAACTTCTGGCACAACGGAACACCATGACAGAAACCAGAGCGCATGGAAATGCCATTTACCTTCTTGCCACAGCAGTACCTATTTATTTACCTGCACTGGTTTGCTTTCGAATGGCTAGGTTGGCAGGAGGTGAGACAGAGCAACAGGAGCTCACTCCATTGCGGGGATTCAAACCGCTGACCTCCCGATCAGCAAGCCCAAGAGGCTCAGTGGTTTAGACCACAGCGCCACCTGCGTCCCTAAAAGTGTGTATAGGACTGCTTTCCTGAAGGTTTACAGAGGCATTCCAATGTACAAGCTGTTAACTGGGTGTTAACAGGGCATGAATACTTGTGGCAAACTCATGTTTACCCAGGAAGAGCCACTGGTGGTTTACTACCAACTGATGCAGGTTCAAGTATGACCTTCAGGCATCCCTATGTAGGGTTAGATGTAACTGAAGGCTACAGACCTCATCATTCAGGGGGAATGCAACCCTGCACAGAACAAGCTGTATGCCAGGTACCGTACTTGGTCCCTTGTATCCCACAATGGAAGGAGGGGATAGCTTTCTACTTTGGAGATGTGCACATGTACAGGAAAAGCTTTGGGCCAACAGTGAAGGGAAATGACAAAAGGGAGGAGGGTAGAGAGTAGATGGGGCTGCAGTGCTAACTTTAGATCCTGTGGTGCTTCACAGTTAAAAGGATCCAGTCTCAGAGTGCTTTGAAACAGTGAGGAGAGGTGGGAAGCAACCTGACATCTGCTTCTCCACAAGTCGGGGGGGGGGGAGCCATACATTTCCAACCTAAAGCAGAGGCTGATATGGATGCAGCTACCTAAAGCTGCTCTGAGGAGTAAGGAAGCATAAGTGAAGATGTAAAGGGGGAAGAAAAACACAGAGAAAATAATTTTTATTTTTATTTTACCTGCCTTCCTTCTCCATATATTTTTCCTCACATAGACTTGCAATAAAGATTAGGGATTTGGTTATTTTTTAAAGTTGCCACCCTTTTCTGGATTGCCTTTCTGGTTTAAAAAATAAATCAAAATGTTATTCATTTTCAAATTGGTATTTATTTAAGATTGTGATCGGCATTTCCCCTTGTTCTCTCTTGACTTTCCTGCATTTTTCTTCTCTCAGAATCTATTTCATCACAATTTGTATTCATCCTGTGTTTCAGATTAACCACCACTTGGTTCTATTTTTAGACTTGACAAGATTACTTATCATGCCACCTTCAGGAGAGTTAACAGACCCAGTTAATTTCTATTTCTTGTCCAATTAAAACTGTGTTGGAGTCATCAGCAGGGTACTTTCTTCTCGGCCAAATGAAGTTTTTGGCTGAGTTTTTTTCCTGGGGTAGGTTTTGGGTTTCTATACCCGAATATTTAAAATTATACATACTAGTGAATTAAAATCTGTGTATGCGAGGTTAGTAGGAAAGTTGAAAGAAACCTTGAAAAACAGCGATCATTATTGTTACTACTACTATTAATATTTTATATATATTTTATTAGCCACTTTGAGTATCTCCATTTGGAAATAACTATCATCTATTGTAGATTGTGGAAAGTGGTTTGTCCATTTCACAGAATAATAGAATCATAGACGTGGTTGTCCATAGATTTGGCCACATCTTGAGATATCCCCACCAAACTTGGGTTCCTGACCAGGAGCAGGTGGTCATCATCAAAGTTTGGATGCAGGACACCATTTTCACACAAGATGGCAGGCCAAAATGTGAGTTTGGTGTGACTTTGCCCATTTTTTGGCCTAGGTTCATCTGCCTTTCAAGATATCATCACCAAACTCGGCACAAGGGTTCTCAAGGTGGGAGCAGCAAACCTTGTCACCATTTGGAAGGCAGGTCCCATCTTGAATCAAGATAGTGGACCAAATAATGACTTGGATGTGACTTTTTTGGCATAGGTTCAGCTGCCTCTCAATATATCATTACCAAACGTGGCATGGGGATTCCCAATGTGGGAGTGACAGTTGTCATCAATATTTGGATGCTGGGCATCATTTGATTCAAGTGTGACTTTGGTGTGACTTTGCCTTTTTTGGCATAAGTTTGGCTGCCTCTTACCATATTATCACCAGCCTCGGCATGAAGGTTCTCGAGGTGAGGGTGGCTGTCTTCATTGATCTGGTCCTCGAAACCAGTCCTTTGCTCAGTGGCACCATGTTCTTTAAGCACATGTCTTTTGAACTTGGCTTCAGTTGACAATCTCCATGTTGATTCCGCAAGCCTCAGGTCTGTCCTTCCCTGCCTTCCTCATCTCTTCTCTCTGGTCTTCCACCTTAATCTTACACATACCCATCCACTACTCTTCTGCCAAAATTCTTTACCGCTTTCTCATAACTTGGTGGTGCAATTTTCTCCTTCTTAAATCCCTACATTGGCTTCCTTTCTTCTCTTGTACCTTGCACAAGCTTCTCTTCCTGATTTTCAAAATCCCTTCATGAGATTGCACTCCCCTTATTTCTTTTAAATTCGCCTATTTTTTTTTCTTTTTAATAGCAGCAATGACAAATTTTAGCGTTAATAATAATTTAAATTCTCAGCTTTATATATCGACACAACCTATCTAATAACCTTTGCTTGTCCAGCTCCACCACTCCAAAGATCTCATGCTCTTTTATGCAGCTCTACCCTTTCTCCTTTGCCCTTTCTCCTTCATATTCCTGGGACTGCCCTACTAGAATGTTGCTGTGAGAACTTATCCCATACTACCTTCAAATCCCACTTCAACATTTGCCTTTTCTAGGAAGCCATTAGAGCGACCTTTTAGTTCCACTACAAAAAAGCTGAAGTACGTGTATAAGAAATAATTATGTATTTTCCCCATTGACTCCTGCTTCTGTTTCCCTTCCTCTGTTGTTTTTCTTCTTTATTTTTAGATGGTAAAACACGTCCCTTGGGTAGGGATTTATCAAGCACCGTGTACGTAGATGGTGCTATATATAGCAACCCAGTGTTCTCCTTGGTGCATCTAACTAGCAGTCACTTCCATTACGGTAATCAGATCTAGGAACTCTGACCTTCGGATATACTAATTGCTATGCTATAAAAGTAATTAAACGGAAACAACAGGACAGTGCTGGAAACACCGGACAGTGTTAATGGGCACAGCGATATGTTCTGTTGCATCTGACCAAGCAACTATCTTTTTGCACTACGGGAAACGAAGACAAATAAATTCAACACACAATGTGCAACATGGAAGGTTGGAAAACCATCTGTGCTATGTGTAACTCTGTAACTAGTGCCCGAGATTGTTTTTCTTCTTCCTCCTAATCCTTTTTCCTTTTGTGTGAGGCCCTTTTGATTGTAAGTCTGAGGACAGGAACTATCTTATTCATAATATTTGTATGCCATTCTGGCAGTCGTCTTTTGGCCATAGAGTGGAGTGAAAATATTTCATATAAATGAATTGTGAGACAGTGGAGTCATGAACTTAGCTCTCTCATCTGCACTCCCAGTATGTGTTTCACTTTGCAGGTATCCAGGACACAGGTACCCCATTTCATTTTCTCTCCACCAGAGCAAACAACAGCAAGAGCAGATAATTTTGAGTGGGGAAAAGGGTTAAGAAGCCCTCCTTCCAGCAACCCCTCCACTGGAAATCACAATTTAAGAGACAGCTTTCGGCTGCTTGTAATGTGCAGCTTGGCTCCAAAAAACTAAAAACTGCCTCATACTTATGCCCATTAGCATCATTTAAAAAGAAATACAAATAGTGGAAACCCATGTGACTTAGGTGGCTTGTGTATCTGCTCAGTGTGCTGTCCAGGTTCTAATCAATTTTTTAATTGATTGACATTATACTGAAAGATTTTCATTTATAAAGGAATAAACTGATAAATGAAGGAAGGAAGGAAGGAAGGAAGGAAGGAAGGAAGGAAGGTGGAAAACCACTGATGAGCAGCTTCATAGCCTCTGTTCTCAGAATTTTTATATTTAAACTAGACTTGGACCAGACAACCCTTCAAACAGAGGACGGCAAATCCTCTGTGAAATAGGGCATGTGGCCACTCTGGGGACTGATGCATAATAACTTATAATGTCTGTGGCCACCATGAAGAAAAGGGAAACTGTGGAACTGCCATATCACATGGGAAGTTATCTGAATGAAATGGTTCTTCATTCTCTTGCTGCTTTGGCAGTTAGGCTATGCCAGCGCAACCACATGAAAATTGTGTGTGTGTGTTTGTGTAGTGGTAGGGAGATGCATTGGATCAAGTGGCAGAATGACTTCAAAATGACTGTATGGCTGGGCATTCAATATTGCATCCAGTTGTTTTGTGGTGGTTGTGACAAAAACTCACACAAACTGCAATTTTGTACAGCACAGAATCATGTTCCTCACATCTAAAAGCCTGGTATTTTTTGCCTCGCCAACAAGTGGGTCTATAAGAGAGTATTTCATTAGTTTCCTTTCTAGAGCACTGCTGCCTATAAAGTGAGCAAGAGGATATTGAGAGCAATAAAAATTAAACGTATATTTGAAAAACCAAGCAATGAATCATCTGGAAAGACATGTAGGGCAAAAGGCACCTTAGACATCCCACTGTAAATAGCAACTCCAGTGGAGATTATAGAGCGGCATATCTTGTTTCAGTGTCATAAGCAGCTGTATACATGAATACATTCATGAGTTTATTATTTTTTAAAAGGAACCAGACTCAGTGACTGGGACATCCAGTTTTGTAATTTTGGAGAGGCCAGTCATACCCACATTATATCCCAGGGGTCAGGAGAAACGGATGATTTGTTCTAGCTTGCACTCTCTCATCAAGCTTTATAATTTGCCATGGACTCAGGTCAGAAATGCCTTGGCTGATGTGAGAGGCAAAGAGCTGAATATATTGGTTAGAAAAGGAGGGAAAGTCCCACGGCATTAGCAGGACACCTTGCACTGGCTTCCACTATTGCCACAATTTAGCTGAATCTGGCCCATTATTTTAAATTTGTTTGTGGAACCATGTGCAGACAAAAATATATTTATATTTCAGAACAAGGAGCTGCTTCAGGAATTGCTTCAAGTATGTAAGACAGGCATGGGGAACTTCCAGACTTGGGATCTAATCTGACCACAAGGCTTTTTCATCTGACTCTCAGCTCTCTCTCTAAGCCCTCACCCCTTTCCCCCAGGTCATGCCCCTCCTCCAACTGTCTCATTATGTTGTGAGCTGCCTATGCAGAAAGAGACCTCTTCTAGCATGGCCAGCTTGCTCTGTTTATTTTCTGTGTGCTGAGAAAGAAGCCCTCTCACTTTGTGAAGAACAGAAGAGCCCCTTCTCAATGTGCGTAAGCTGACGTCAGAAGAGGGTGTGTGGGTGTCTACATGATGCGAGTGTGTGTGAGGGAGAATAGGGGACATGTTTGTCTTGGCCCTGCCCTCTTTTGACATGCGCCCCCAGACCATTTCCCCCCAAGGGAATTTAGCTCTGGTGGGATGTGTGGGAGAGTTCTCCACCCCTGATTTCAGAGCACAGGGTTGTCTGATCACATATTTTCAACTCTCACAATGCTTTAAAGACTATTTTAAAATCACAGCGTTTTTTGACAACTAAAGCTGAAGATTTAGAGCCAGCCTTTTATATTTCCACAAGCATACCATGCAAGCCTTTTAGAAAAATTTAGATACACCCCTCTTGGCGAGACACAGCCCTCTTTGCACAGCTATGGTATGCAGCTTTTCTGAAAATGGCTAAATATAAGAAGAGAATGAAAGAAATTCAGCTAGCAAGATTTCAATGCAAATAGCCACTTGCTTTTACCCTAAATGTGAACAGGCACATTTAAAAATTAGCCAGTGACCTTCAGCAAAAGACATTTCATCCATCTCGTGGACTGCATTATATATAGATGCTTTGGTTTTAGTAGCACTGACAAATGCTCAGACTTAACTTTGTCTGCATCCAAGACCCAAAAGATTGTGGAATTAGTTGGCTCTGGAGAGTGTTACTTGGTGAAGGAAACTGACATTAAATACAAAAACAAAACAAAAAAAGCAATCATTCAACTAGTCCTTTGAAAAATGTTACAATAGCAACTCTGACTGACAGCTGGGAAAAAGGAGACAACAGCTGATCTGATCATGTAAGAGAATTCTGCTGGAACTGCCGCTTATTTATTTTGTTTATGAATCACTTCTCATAAAACATCCCAAAGTGATAATAATAAAACATAAACAATAAAAACATACATTAAAAACCATGTCAAGTCAAATACAGACGCAAACTAGGATAACCATTTTTAATTAAATGGCTTGCTGAAAAAGGAAGGTCTTCAATAGGTGCTGAAAATACAAGCTGGCAATAGACAGATATACACCATGAGGGAGTTCCAAAGGTACCAAGCTATAATGGGATTTGTATACTAGTATCAGCACCTTGAACTTAGCCCAGTAGCTAATTGGCAGCCAGTGCAATTGTTTTTAGCTGCCAGGGCTACCCAGCCATGATGATCCTGAACCCATTTATGCAATCCTATAAAGAGTCCCTTTTGAATTATGGTGCTGGAGGAGACTCTTGAGAGTCCCATGGACTGCAAGAAGATCAAACCTAGCCATTCTTAAGGAAATCAGCCCTGAGTGCTCACTAGAAGGACAGATCCTGAAGCTGAGGCTCCAATACTTTGGCCACCTCATGAGAAGAGAAGACTCCCTGGAAAAGACCCTGATGTTGGGAAAGATGAAGGGCACAAGGAGAAGGGAACGACAGAGGACGAGATGGTTGGATAGTGTTCTCGAAGCTACCAGCATGAGTTTGACTAAACTGCGGGAGGCAGTGGAAGACAGGAGTGCCTGCTGTGCTCTGGTCCATGGGGTCACGAAGAGTCGGACACGACTAAACGTCTAAAGAACAACAACATAAAGAGTCCCAGATAGGTGAAGTTAGGATTGCAGTCTTAGTTATTTAAGGCTGAATTCAACTACATAGATGTGCTAGCAGGATGCAAAACATACATCCAACACACATACACAACGTTTTGTTGAGTGCCCCAACTTGTTTTAACTAACAGGCAATAACAGATTTATCCCCTGTGAATCTGTCTAATCCTCTTTTGAATCCATCTAGGTAAGGAGTGATTACCACCTCTTGAGGCAAAGAATTCCATAAATTAGGCTGCAATCCTAGCCACACTTTCCTGGGAATAATCCCCATTGTATTCAGCTGACTCAAAGGGGACTGGGGTTAGTATTGTGCTGTTGCTTCTGTTCTCAGTTCCAGCTTCTCCACCCCCTGCAAAATTGTTTGAACCTCCATCCTGTTCCTCACACTTAGCTGCCCTAAAAAGCAAAAGAAAACCTCCAAACTCTGTAGCCTTTCCTCCATAAAGTACTGCAGGCCCTTGATAATTTCCATTGCCCTTTTCCAGCTTGGCAATATCCTTTTCGAGATATACCCAATATTCTGGGTATATGCCGTACGTAGGATCATCGGAGGCATAAAGCTGGCAGACAAAAAGTAGCCTCTTGAGCTCTGCAAACATTTGTGTAAAAAAAGCAAAACCCAACAACCACAACAACTTGCATTTCAAACTCCAGCTCGATTAGAGTGCATCTTATGATATTAGGAACTATTAAGAGCTGCCTACAAACAACGGAAAAAGTTGTTGCTTCCATGTCCAGTGAGGGAAAGCTTGCTGGATTTGTGTCAGTCTGCCATCTAGTGGAGCAGATCTAGTACAACGCCTGCAGGATGATCTAAAACCAACAGCCTGTGGAGAGCCAAGAATTCACTTATGTTGAGTCTCTTAAAAGTCCCCCAGACTTGTCACTTTATATTGAAGCTTGCTCCAGTTTTGACTCCATACTTAGTTTTCCCATCTCATAGGTGGCCTTAGATTAGTAGCATAGCATGAGCACCTATGACTCCAACAGTCCCTCGTTCCTCACACGTTGGTATGCTTGTCCCACTTCTCCAAATGGGGATACATTTCAGGGGTGCAGTTACTCCCCGGGTCTGGTTTCCTCTGGAAGGACATCACTGGAGGCTTTATTGCCATTTTGTAACATTTGCAGTCATTTACTACTTGAGCATAGATGAGGTACAATGCCCCACAAAATTAACTAAGCCCAATAGCACATTCCGATCCCTCCAAATCCCAGCAAATGTCCTTTTCTCAGGAAAAGGCTGTGAATGAGTCATTCCACCTGCCCTGTGGAATGCCCTCCCATCAGATGCCAAGGAAATAAACAACTATCTGACTTTTAAGAAGACATCTTAAGTTTCAGGAAAGTTTCTTATGTTTGATGTTGTATTGTGTTTTAGTTTGTTGGAAGCCACCCAGACTAATCCAGTCAGATTGGCAATAAATAAAGAAATATATAAATAAAAAATCCTTAGCCGGGCAGGGAAGATAAGAGATATTCCCCTTCGCAGAGCAGACTCGGACAATTGTTAGCCTATCTACTGAAGCCATTGACTTACAGTAATATATTTTCCCAGAAGAATTTATTTTTACTGATTTTTAGGTAACAGAAGAAAACAGAACTGTTCAGACAATTGCCAATCCAGAATCAAGTCCAACAAACTTTTGTGTCTTTTATACAAAAATAGTCATTCCTTAATTGTCTGTGGGTTCTAGGAGGGCAAAAGCAGCCTAATCCTCCTATCTGAAAGAAGTAAGGTGGTTGACAACTTTGCCAGAACCACTAAAGTCCAAGGTAATTAATTGATTAAGTTTGTTTTCTGAAACAACACAAAAACTGAAACAAAGTCTTCTTATAAAATTTTCACATCTCTGAATTTTACAATGCAGTTCACCAAACAAGTAAGATGTACAAAAATACATGTAATGAAGTTAAATGTGTGTAAAAATAACATACAAAAATGCTTTTTGATAGTGATAATTGCTTTCCAAAGATGTGTGTGTATTAAGCAAAACGGCATTAGAAATGTTTGTATATGTCCTGTCATGGACATAATAAAAAAATATGTTTGTATAAGCAGATATTGGCACTCAATTGCTAATGAATTTTAATTATTTAAAAAACAAGAACAAATAATAAATGATATGGAATTGTGGGGAACTAAGCTTATGATTGTAAAAATGAGACTCTGTGAGAAACCGAAATTGACAGATTCATCCCTCCCTACTTAGAAGCCCCTCCCTATTACAACACTCAAAGAACATTCGGCCCAACCACCGGTCATATAGGAATATGCTTGAGATGAAAGCTTGGTGTTTTCCACTTTGTTATTTATTGCTATTCTGCTCTTCATTGTTTTTGTTTTTTAAAAAAGCACTTCTAGAGCGAGTAATGATAAAATATAAATAAATGGCATACATATTAACATAAAACAACATGAATATTTAGGCAGATAAATTACAACCTCTCCCTGCACCACCATCTAATTTAAACCTTACACTTCAGCTAAAGCCTGGGTGAATAATCAAGCTTTTGCCTTATACCAAAAGCTCAGTGTTGGTGCCAATCACATTTCAGATAGTTTAAATGTACCACACACCTATCCTGGCACAGATTGAGAACTGCATGGACGCAGAAGGGTGAAAGATGTACAGTCCTGTATTCAGAAAACCATGCAGTGCCAGCAGTTACATTTCAGGTAATCCTAAGTATTACTCAAGCATTATAAGTCTTACAACAAAAGAAATATTGAATGCAGACTTCCAGTCCTCTGTATTTGTCCTTTAGGATTCTCCCCAAGGTATCCCCTTCTCTCACCAGGTCATGACCTCATAGGGCCTGCTCAGCATCCCTCTTGAATGCTTTTGCCTTCCTGGATGGAATGTGTCTTTGAACCGAGCTCCAGTCTAGAAATTGGAAACACAAAATTTCTATGTGCAGGCACACGTGCGCGCGCGCACACACACACACACACCTGTCACCATCACGTACACATCTATTCTGGGATGGAGTTTCAATACTGTTACGGCAAAATCTGGGTGCAAGGCTGCTCTGCCACCCAGCTCATCGGACTAAGTCCGTGGGTCCCTGCGGAGGAAAATGAGCTCAGCCGGAGACAGGAGCAAACAGCAGAAGATCCAAGTTTATTGCGCAACAGGTTCAAGGCGAGATTGAACAGTGAGAAAGGGGTGACATGAGTTTTTGAAACTCCCTCCATGTCCCAGAATACAGTGCAAAACACGTCATGAATACATTAAAGAGAGGTTTGGTTACACAGATTACATCATAAATATATTAAAGGGAGGTTGGGTTACACAGATTAACATATGGAGGAGGGAGGGGGGAATATGCAGAGCTGGAGATATGCACAGATAAACACTTCCTGGGGATGAGAAAACAATGGTCCCAAATATGCATAGTCTGGCACCTGACATTGCCTGGAGGAAAGGCTGATCAGAGCGATTGACAGGATTAGGGTCTTAACACCTTGCTTGAGGGATTATGCTGGACGGGGGAGGTGTGATGGAGTCCTAGAGAAATTGAGCAAACTGGCACGTTGATTTTCTATGAATTTTATAGATTTTAGTCCCTTTCGACATTGACAATTGGAAATAAATTGATATATTGTAGTGAAGAAGAAGGTGAAGAAGACATGCCCCCCCCCCTTCCGTATCAAATACCCTGAAACTAGCGGTGTTTGCAAACGTGGCGTGTGGGGGATTCTTAGTCTACTTGTTATGTAGTGAAGTTTCACCCTGGGCCAGCAGGGGGATACTGTATATAGTTTTCACTCAGGTCTGTAGATAGTTTTCCCTCAGGTCCACGTCAGTTATTTTAGGCGGGAACTCGGGGCTGTTGTTGTTACAATGTTGACAGCCGGCTGCCTATAAAAGCAGGCCGGCTGAGCTGTTTGCAGGCAGTTCTATTCCAGCTTACAAAAATAAAGAGCTACTTGGAGAAATCGCTGTGTCGTCTGCTATGTCCACCCACAACTTAACACTACTCATTGTAAAGCACTGGAATTCCCGGCGTCCAGGTCTACCCATTAAGCAAGCGAGCGGGGGTGAGAAGAAGAGATATGCTTGGCAAAGGAGCAAGGCTCCCAATTGGTTGAGACTGTGAGAACAGACTGAATTGGCGACTGAGAAAACGGACTGCAAGCTCAGTTCCATTCGGTCAAAGCCAACTCCTGCGCTCAGCGTGCTTTTAACTAAGTCCATGCCTATCGTACCAGGCTCCGGCTTGGGGGCCCCTAAAAAAAAAAGAAGAGGAGCAACATGGGCGTGGCTGCCCCATAAATAAAAACACATAGCAAACTGAGGTTCTGCCCCCCCAAAAAAGAATCCTGGCTACGCCCATGAGGAGGAAGAAGGGCGCAGACCACGCCAGCCTACCACCTCTCGCAGGTACTACATGGCAAGTGTGGAAAACCTTTGGCCAGATGATGAACTACACCTTCCATCAACGCGGGCCGTTGGCCACGCTTCCCGGGGCTGATGGGAGTTGTAGTTCAACAACATCCGGCTCCCCTCCGCCTACGGTATGCCGAGGCGTCAAATAGCGCCAGCGGCTTCCTTCCCCCATGATTAACCATCCTTTCAACTTGTGGGCGTTTTCCTTGCTGCCCCCCTTTTTTTTTCGCCTTCGTTCCCAGCATCCTCTTCGCTCAAGTTCTGGTCTGTTTGTTGGCTTAACCCTTCGCGCGCCGCTGTCCCCCGCCCCCTTTATCATACTGTGCCGCGAATTCCTTCCTTCCTTCCTTTTCCCAGCAGCCCTTGCGCCATCGCGCTTTCCCGGTTGGCCCCGCCTCCACCCTTTACTGAGGAAGACTAGAGTTGTGGGGCGGTTGGGCCGCCATTTTGTTCCTCGGAACTAGGCAGGAGCGGCACGCAGGGGGCAATTTGGTGGGCTGCCTGGCCGGCCGGCTAGCTTGCTAGGTGTGCGGGGGTTTGGGGAGGGGGAGGAGGAAAGAGGCGTGGGTCAAGTGCACACATTAAATACCCGAGGCCGCTTCTTCCCACCCCCTTCGGGGGCCTGTTTTAGCCTGCCATGTCTGGAGAAGCTCCCGCCGGCGACCAGGTGAGCGACCAGGGCCCTCCCGAGCTGAGCCAGTCTCACTTGGCGGGGGAGTTGTTTCGAGGGCGGGGGGAATAGGGTTGGGCCTGGTAGGACGACCGAGGCCTGGAAGAGGTGAAAATGGCGATTTTCAGAGTGGTGCGGGGTCGGGCCTGTGTAACGTGCGCGCCTTTGTGCTGCGGCCTCTTCTCAGTTTTCAGCCCTGCTCCCCCAGTTCGTAGAGCCTGTTGAGTTTCAGAATTTAATATTTTCCCATCTTCCAACTCGCCCCAGTGATTTCTCCCCATTCAACTCAGTAGCTGGCTGGAACCATGACCGAAAATGCTTGTTTAGAACCCAGCCCTTTCGAGATCCCTGTGCCCGGTAAGGGTATTTAAGATTGATATTAATCCTAGTATTAAGGCCTTAATTTAAAGCTGATCCAGTGCGCACTTAGTCGGGAGCAAGCTCCGCTTTGTTCAGCGGCCCTTACGAGAATGTGTATAGCGTTGAGGCCTTAATGTATTTTCCCTCGTGGACTTAATTGCTCGGACGCTGAGGGGGCGTCTTTCCATTCAAATTTCCACGTGTGAGATAATAGGCGAAGGCTTACAACTTTCTAGAAGAACGCAGGAAAGCGTTATTTAATGCACTGCGGTTTCATGAAGATGGGTTTAAAGGTTTGTACAGGTTTTGTTTCAGCAAAAAACTGTTGAGTTCTATGTACCCGATTTTGTGTATTCAAAGTAAAGTGGGTGTGGATGTGCTCAAAAGTTGAATGAAACTGCTTTAAAATTTATTTTTAATAAAAGAGTTTAATATTACAGAAATATTATATTATGGTGTGCTTTGTGAAAGACACTACTTTTGTGTGTGGGGGGGGTACCTTTAAGGTTATAATTGTATCCAAGGTAGACATATACTGAAGGCACTAGCCAGAATCCAAACATCACATGCACTGAAGTTGTGAGGCCAGTTTGTGTTTCTTAAAACAGAAGCCGCCTCCCAACTGTGTGGCAAATTACTGTTGAGGTTAGAAACATAATATACGATATAAAACAAATAGAACACAGCTTTTCAAGTGAAGGAGGTTCCACAAGCCCTTTAGCTTATTTTTATTTATTTGGTATTCACATTAAATTTGCAGAACACAAAAAAAAACATAACTCTGCTTTTAAAGTTAGGATTGCAGTTAATAATTCCTTCAATACATTTTAAATAACATATGCCACTGGTTTCTGTGGAACCAAGTGGATGCCAAGGATTGCTTCCTGTTGGATTTATTTCTGGTGATCAGATATAAAAGTTTTGTATGTGCATATGGATAGTCCTTCCTGAATGCTTCCTTTTTCGTCAGCTGGGGAAAAATTAAATCTTTCTCCACCAACTATTCTGCCTGTGAAATTTTGCTTATGTTCCTTCTTGTTAGTAGTGCTCTTTGGTTGGGTTTGGGTACATCAAGGTAAAGGGATGCGGGTGGCGCTGTGGGTAAAAGCCTCAGCGCCTAGGGCTTGCCGATCGAAAGGTCGGCGGTTCGAATCCCCGCGGCGGGGTGCGCTCTCGTTGCTCGGTCCCAGCGCCTGCCAACCTAGCAGTTCGAAAGCACCTCCGGGTGCAAGTAGATAAATAGGGACCGCTTACTGGCGGGAAGGTAAATGGCGTTTCCGTGTGCGGCTCTGGCTCGCCAGAGCAGCGATGTCACGCTGGCCACGTGACCCGGAAGTGTCTCCGGACAGCGCTGGCCCTCGGCCTCTTGAGTGAGATGGGCGCACAACCCTAGAGTCTGTCAAGACTGGCCCGTACGGGCAGGAGTACCTTTACCTTTACCTTTTACATCAAGGTAATATTGGACATGGCAGGCTAAATTTCACTAACCAGTCTAGTCTCCTATAGGAGGAAGTAAATTATTTTGGCAGAGTGCATGAAACCAGGATGGTAGATGGTACTATAGTTTGCTTTGCTTCTGTGAAGGTGACAGAGTTTCTGGAGATGCATACCTGCTCTTATATAATACAAACATAAGAAGAACCCTCCTTCTGTTACTTGAAAGTCCATTGCATTTCCCACAGAACATACTGCCTACAAACTGGAAGGATGCAGTAGTCTGGATGAAGGATTGTTAAAGGGGGGGGGATTATCTTTTAAGCCCTCCGAACCTCATTTTATCCAACCTGCTGCCTCAGTATTACAAACTGAGAACTGAAGCTGGAGACATGGCTTAGACTCCTGTATATCCACTGCTGCAGCCTGGATAGCAGAAGGAGCTATGTTGGGATGTCTTCCTGTTGTGCAGTTATTTATTCCAGCCACAGGTTTTTTTTTTATTTCACTAGCATGGGAGGGGTAGGCCTCGTGACTAAGCAGGGGCAGGAGTGAAGTTGAGTATAACTTGAACATTCTCAAAACCAAGGAATAAATGTGTGCATACACCAAATATTGGAGCACACTGTTGCTTTTGTTTTAAGAGACAGAAGTTGGAAGACAATTTCAAATCTTGTTGAAGTGTTCGCATAACACACCTACACACTGCAGCTGACACACGTAATTTTTCGTGACAGTTTGGAAAGCTCTGCTGTAAAAATACAGGCAAATGTTTAAAATCCATGGTCATAGTATCACAGGCTTGGGAAACTGAAGTGAAACGGTAGTTGCTAGCAAAACCTTTACATGGAAAAGGATTCCAAATGTCTTGGTTGTATTTCAGTTTAGGAAGAACAAAGTTAAGAATAATTATATGAAGATGCATGCCCTACTGAGTCCAGTGGAACTTCCTTGCTAATAAATGTGCAAATGATTTTAGTTTCTGCAGAATTTATAACAAAAAGGAGAACTTATCAGGCTGTCTGTCTCAGAACTTGCATGAGTGTGGAATCTGCTTAATATAAACATAAACACTACAGTTTTGTCTAATCCAAAACAATGTTCACCAGCCAAAAACTGTTTGTGTATGTTGGGTAGCATGTTTGCTACACAGGCCTCAGGCTCATAATCTCCATGGTAGGTCTGCCATAAATCAGTGCAATAAGGCAAACATGCACTGGTGTTCCAGACAGCATTGGTATTCTTAGCACTATATGTGGTTTCACATATCACTCTGGGTTGAACGGACCATTGAATTGAAAGTTCTCTATCTAGGCTTCCCCACCATCTATGGGCTCACATCAAGGGGCATGGCTCCTGACTTCAGACTCAATTCAGTCAGAGTGGATCACTCATGGGAATGCATGGGAGTTTGGGATGCATTCTAGAGTACAGTTCATGTAAGGCAGTGGCAATAGCCCACAGACCTCAATGTTAATTGAGTTTGCATCTTTGAGTATTGCCTGAATCCTCTGCAATGTGCATAGGTTCCTTGACAGACAATAAATGAGGAAAGACTTAGGTGAAGATTGCCACTCTGTAACTGAGTGGTTTTCAAACTTTTTAATATGGTCCCACAGGCAAGTGGAAGGAGTATTAGTATACATCACACTTTATCAGTGCTCTGCTCTCCTCCCTGCTTATGACCAGTTCAACAGCACAACATCAGAGGAAAGAAGGAAGGCGGTAAATGGCTCATTCACTGGTTTTCACTGCCATCAAATAAATGTTGTTAATTGATCTTACAGCAAAGCACAGTCATTTTTTACCTCATTCATTCCCACATATATTTTAAGAATGGTAACACTCGACATAATTTTTGTCACCATTTTGCATTTTCATCAGCTGTAATACATTTATGACTTGTTTAAAACTCAATTCTTGAGCCTGTGTTTGAATACTATCCGTTCTCTCAACCCAGCAGCAACAGTTAACCAGTCAAGGAAGGTTTCATAATGTGCTTAGTTAAGGTAGATTAATGTAAGAACATGCTATTTGTACCATTTCCTTATTGTGTTGTTCCAGACAGCTAATTTCATCAGTCCCAGTATGTGCTGCTCCCATTTCTAAGGAAATGGAGAATTGCATAAAATATCTGAAGCTCAGAAATTACACAAGAAGTTTTATGACTGCATCTTTTTGTTAACTGTATAACTGTCCCTTCTCTACTATATCTTGAATCAGTTGGTTCATTGAAGCTTCATATTTCAAACACACCCACTTCTACTTCTCACATATTCCCCAGTATGGAAAATGTCTGTGGTTGCTTAACCTTGTTCTATTTTACTACAGTGTTCATTAACCAGGACGATAGACAGGGAGCTGTCTTTCTTGACTGAGAAGAAAGACCAATACAGTAGTGAATGTCCAAGTAGTTTTGCTGTCCTGTAGAATGAATACAAAGGCAGTCCTCCAGCCACACATGTATTGCAATGGGAGGCAGCAGTGTGCAGCTGAGATTGAGAACTCATATCTGTTGATCGCTTTCTTAGGCTTGGAAGGGCAGATAGAGATTTGTTCTTTCATAATAAGAAGTAGCTTACCGCACCTCTTTCAGTGAGATTCTTTTGCTTCATGCTATTCACACTTAAATTATCATAGGGTTGATTGATTTAAATTGTAAAAAAGACCAATTTAAATCATAGATGTAAATTGTTTCTCATTTTTGGTATTCATATATTTCCTGTGCAATCATGCATGTTTACTGAATGCTGCAACCATTAAAATGCATTGATTTGTTCTTAGCTTTCTAGGTGCCAGTTAAAGATGGTAGTTCCTAGGGAAAGGTGATAGAAAGTAAATGCTCATGTTCGATAAAGAATAAATATTCATAACTAAAGAACTGAAAAAAATGCAAACTGAAATAGTGGGAGGCATAATATAGATACAATAGCATGTAGTGGATGATTAAGTTGGGATTCATTATGACAACTCTTGAATTCTAGTACACATAACAACTTGCTATACTGGGTCCATTAGGAAATCCACAGTTATAAATATACAGTACTTTTAATATAATACAACA
Organism: Podarcis cretensis; assembly: GCF_951804945.1. Taxonomy (NCBI): domain Eukaryota; kingdom Metazoa; phylum Chordata; class Lepidosauria; order Squamata; family Lacertidae; genus Podarcis; species Podarcis cretensis. The sequence goes on along the minus strand of NC_137170.1, from coordinate 67,241,152 downwards.
CTATTAATCTGTTGTTGTTATTATTATAATCTATCTATCCTCAGTGGACCCCTCCCAGTGCTTTATCTTTTATTCATTTTTAAGGACCTTGAATTTTGTTTTTGATAGTTGGTCATGATTCAGTTTTCAGAGTAAGTGTAGACATATGGGTGTTAAATTTCTTTTTAGGCAGGTTATTATTTTTTTAAGCCGCATGTTACAAATAACGTTTAATTAGAATTATTTTAACCACCCTGCACTGTTCAGCTCCACATATCACATGCCTCTCCCCATGAAGTTTGTTATGCCTGTCATCTTTTTTTCTTTCTTACTACAAATCTGAAAATGAAATGCAGGTTCCCTAGTCAGAGAGTGCTGTAATAAGGATTGCATGTTAGATCATGCGTTTTCATTTGTAGCCCATAGGCATGTGAATATAGGAGAGGCCCTGCTTGTAGTCCCACCCTTGACATTACTGCCACTTTCTGTAACAGCTGTATGGTGTCTGTTTGTAGAGGAATTTCAGTGTGAAAGTACCTTATTTTGTGGCTCTGCACAATTGGGATACCCACACAATTATCAGTTTACTGTAACGTACTCCAGGTTGGACTGAAAATGGTTTGAAAGCTGCAACTGGTTCAGACCATTGCTGCCACAGTTTTGACTAGTTCAGCCAAGTAGAACAATATAACGCCAGTCTGCCCTGGCTGCCTATATGCCACCAAGCCCTATTCAAGGTGGTTGTGTTATTTGTTCTGGATGGCAGCTAGTGTTGTGCCAATAGACCTCTGCTCAGACAACAGGGCTTCACTTTCCATTGCTGTTCTGTTCAGCCACAGACAGCATTGGGTAACAAACCTTTCCCTTCAACTTGAAGGTTCCCAAGGCAGCTGCAACATTTCATCCTGCCTGGGCTGCAAGATCTACTGGAGATGCCCTTGCTATTCCATGTAGAGTTCTATGGGAGAGGGCCTTTAGAATGAATGCCCTGCCACAAAATTGCAATTGACACCAACTCTGCTTTGTTTTAGATGCTAATTAATACTTTTTTATCCAGGGCTTTGTTAGTGAAGGTGAGTTTAGTGGTGTATTGTGGCAGGAACAGATAAAGTATTACATGCTGTAAATTTAAATTTATTGTTATTTTGTTTAACTTAATGGTTGTCACTGCATGTGTTAGGGATATAATAATAGTTAACAATATAATAAATCTAATTAATAAATGAATACTGTTAGAAATCTTAGCCATAGGACTGTTTGAGCTTATGTGAATGAGTCCATATTGATTTTTTGTAGCTGAGTCTCATAAGCTCAGTTCATTGTGACATTGGGATTCTGTTTTATGCCAAAGTTGCATTTACCTTCATTACCTCTGCTGAAGTCAAGTCAGACTGGTTGTTGTAGTAGTTACTATTTTGCAAAGATACCTTTATATAGAATGAGAGAAAACATACAAAAGAATAGATACACTGTACATTAACCACTGTACATTAACAACTGTACATTAACCTGGCGTGCTCTGGTCCATGGGGTCACGAAGAGTCGGACACGACTAAACAACAACAACATTAACCACTCATGAATTGCATGAGTAAACAACGTAGACCCCATATTTTTGCAGAAATCAATAAATTTAATAAACTGATTATTTCAAGTTTAAGGGTGGTGGTGTTAATTTTTTTAAAAAAGTAAAGTATTAAGTCCCGTTCATGGATTTCTCTACCTGTTCGAATGCTCTACCTGTTCGAACATCCTCGTATAATGTTCTGCTGAATAAAAGCTAAAAGCCAGAGGACTAAGTCATGACACAGCCCTGCAAACCAACTATGCTCATACTTACATTATTCTTCTTAGTAGTTTTGCTCATTTGAACCCTTTTGCTTTGAATGGAATGGAATGTGAAAAAGTGGGAGTTGGGAGAAGGCAAGAAGAGCCTGCTAGATTAAGCCAATGGCAGCCCATGATTCTTTTGCTCTCATCTTTTGAGAAAAGGTACTGCCATGTTTTGTAATCCTGGAGACACAGCCTTGTGTTGATTTTATTGCTTTTGAGCAGCTCTTTGTATTTTAGGTAAATAATAATGATGATGGGAAGCTGTCAACTACCTCATAGATACTGGCCTGCAAGACTGCAGTCCTCTAATACACAATGTAAGATAAATAGGCTCAACTAGAATGTTAGTTTTTCCTTCTTGTGTAGCTCAGCCTTAAGGTTATACTGCATCCACAGTTGCTAGCATTCTTGAGTGTTGCCAAATCTTAGTGCTACTTGATGTATCAGTATACTGCACCCTTTCCAAAGTTAGATTCAACTCAGTCTTTAACTGTCAGTATTAGTTTTTCAAAATTCCATATATAGCTAGACAACTATAAATATGCAAAGGTTTGGAGTCTTCCCAAATGACTGAACCTGGCACTTACGTACTGTATAACAGCTGGTGTAGACAAACTCTTCTACTTGCTTCATATTTTAGATTATAAAATAAAATACTAATTTCAAAAAATATCTAGGCATACGAAGAAGGAAGCTTTCTTATTGGTTTAATATGGGTTGCTTGTGTGTAGTATCTGAAGTGTTGCATTTTTTTTTTTTTTAGTTACACAGTAATGGGCTGCATTCTTTAAAAGAACGGGGAGTTATTACTACAACTAATAAGTCCCGTGTCTTCAAACTTACCTTCTGTCATAGCTTATTCAGAAGATCCTAGATTCATGGGATTGGGAGGAAGTCCAGTCCAGTCACCTTACGCAAGCTCTTTGAAATCAGAATTTATTTATTTGATGATAATTTGTTACTTTATTTATAAGAAGAGCACTCTTAAATCTTTGGAATCCAGTGTCAGGGTGAAAATCTATTGTTATCCTAAATTATTTTGAGGCTATAGAAGGAATTACTGTACCATTAAGAGAGTACTGCCAGGCAGCAAGATGGGCAACAGCTTTATGTAAAGCAGAAAATAATAAAATAGTGTAGAATTGCAGATATTTCATTTAAATTGTATTTTTATTTGTCTTCTTCCTCCTTTCCTCCTCAGTTTGCATTGTAGACCAACAGTTTAAAACGTTTGTTAAAATAATTTTTAACCAGTGATACTCTGTTTTTTTTGTTGTTCGGGAGAAGGGAAGGAGCTATTCAAATGTTTTGTATTCCAAGACTGAATCAAACATGCATGTATTATTCTTGGTTCTAATGCAGAAGACTGGTCATGCTTATTACAATAACCTTCAATTTACTCTGTTATTTTAAACCTAACATTTTGAGCCATTTTTTAGATTGCAATGGAGAGCTTTTCTGTGGACTTGAAGTGTGATTCTTGTGCATACTCATCAAAGTACTACTGTGGAAAAACTTGTAGGGTGGCATATATTAATCTAATGATTGCTATGGATATGTGAACATTGATATAGCTAGCAGATGGCATTGATTTTATTAACCTGTTTATATACCCTTTTAACCAACTACTTTGTGTTTTCTAGGCTGCTGAATATGTCCCAGAAAAAGTAAAGAAAGCTGAAAAGAAACTAGAAGAGAATCCATATGACCTTGACGCTTGGAGCATTCTCATTCGAGAGGCACAGGTTTAGTGACATAGGATTACATTTCCTTATCAATGGGTCCACTCACAGTGATTGGTTCTAAAGTAAATGTCAGTACATTTTTACATTATAAATATTGTAAATATTTATTGGTTTTCAATTTTTAGAATCAACCTATAGACAAAGCACGGAAGACCTATGAACGCCTTGTTGCCCAGTTCCCAAGTTCTGGCAGATTCTGGAAACTGTACATTGAAGCTGAGGTTAATATTTTCATTTTCTTTCTTAAACATATAATAGGAATTTAAGTTGGCACTGAAACATAACTTGTTAGGCACATACACAAACTCAGGTAAAGGAGGGATTGAGCATTTCTTAATTCTGTACAACAGATGAAAGGGGGTAATTAAAATTATTTCTAAATATTTGGGTCTCTCTATGATCTGATGATTGTTGCATTATGGACTTGCAACAACATTAAAACCGTTTCAATGGTATTGGAGTGCTTTAGCCTTTTATTTACTTGTCGTGTCAATTTATTGCCTCCTGTGTCATTTATTTAGGGCTCCTTTTTCCCCATAAAAATTAACAAATGGCTTTGTGATTTGTTGGGCTCTAACATTTTTATTATTATTCCTAGGCTGTTTCAGTTTTTGAAATGTTTGCTAGAAGGGGGTTGGAAATGCATATTTTTATTTGAAAATCACTGAATGCGGTAAAACATAAATGTGAATTATGCAAGTCACATTTTCAAGTACCTGTCTAACAAAATATTTCATAACCAAAATGAATAAGCTTTTTATCCTGCTCTGTTAAAAGTGCAAAGGATGAGCTGAAATTATGGATAGCATGCACTCAGAAAAACATCTTCATAATAATACTTTATATAAATATGACTTTCCCTGGCATGTGGAGATGCATGTCATAGGTTTTTAACATTATAATAACTATAGTATTTATGTTAAATTAGAGTAAACTTAAATCTTTATCTAAAATGGTAAGTAAACTAAGTTGTTAGGAGTTGTATGCGGCATATAATATTAGTAAGAGAGTCTCAAGTATATAACTATTGTAAGACTGCACAGACTATATGCAGTTGAATGTTAAGTGTGTTAAATGTTAAGAGATTAGTCTCTCAGACCTTAAGCACCCTCTCTGCTAATGCAGGTTCTCAAATGTAAGGCAGCCTTTTTAGAGATGTATTCTCTACACCCTGCCAGCAGCATGTGCTGATCCATACCAGAGGCAGTGGGAATATTGATCAGCCATACTGATGATTAGCTTCTTTTTTTATGTGTGCTGATTTATCCACAGGTAGCATCTGACATGTTTGTTCCACAGATGAAAGATCTGTCCCATGAATGCTACTCTCGTTTTTTCTGTTAACAGAGCAAAAAAGTTGAATGCCACGCTATTTTTCTTGTTTTTATGTGATGTGCTTGGTCATAGCTTTAGGCTGTGGACTTTCCCAGTTCTTCTACTTGTCTTCAGAAGGCTTGAAGAGCTGTTGGTTTGAGAACCCTTGAACCCTGGATTTAAAACTTCATTATAATAGCACACTTGCCTATGTGAATCCAGTAGGCAATATTGTCCTTTCTTAGTGGCCAGTACTCACACATTGTAAACTGTTAGACTTAACCGTGAAGGGCAAAAGTAGATAGGGATTCTGAGCATTGTCAAAGTCTTAATCTTCAGTAATACTATTATAATTTCTTCTGGAATCTTGGAACATTCCTCACCTCTCATCTCCTTGCACACTCCCTGCTCATTTTGTAAATTTGGTTTGACGTGTTGGGGGACAACCCTTCCCATCCACCCACCCTGGAACATTATTAGGAGTAGGCAAGGAGAGGACAAGGGAAGTTTTATTGTGCAGCTAAAAGTCCTTGCACTGGCAGAACTATTTAGTTGGATACTGCCCAACATTGGCAACCCTAGTTGTAGATAATAGTTTATGGTAGAATAAGCTGGAACATTCACCTTTAGCATTTGGACAATATCCAGGATCCTATGGCCTGATTGAACTACCAGGGCCTGTTAGCGGAAATCTGCATAGGGACTTCTGCTAGCAACCCAAGACTTTAACCCTCTCCTTCCCCAACGTGCCACACAACACCCTTCAAATTGGCTTGGGGTGTGTGTGTGAAAGATGCCCCGCCTCTGAATAGCAAACGGGAGGAGAAAAGAGATTGTTTCCTTGGGGAAGAAAAATGCTTCTACTGATAGAATGTTTTAAAATGCACAGCATTGAATTCCTCCCAGTGTGCCATCACTGTCTTCATATGCATTTCAGCTCTCTCCTTCCAATCCCCTGTGACCCCCCCCCCCAATCTCCCTTCAGTGGGCTGAATGCCTTTTAAAAGCAACACCCATGAGCAATGAGATGGGTAATTTGTATCAGAAAATTTTTAGTTTCCCTAGAGAGCATACTTGTTTTACTTGTATTTAGTAAATAAAGCTAAAACCTTTGAAACTCCCATGCTTCCTTAATATTATATTTGTAATTGGTACATTTCTACTAATGAATCCACAAAACAAAAAATTCTGTCCCATATCACTTCCCATGAGACTTGGGAGACTGGCAATGGAAAAGAAGACAGGACATTTTTTCATTCTTGGGTCCCTTTGGATGCTCAACCCATGGATACATGTCAGACGAAAGGTACACCCAATAATAATAAAATGTATATTCTGTCTTTTCTTCAGAGGGAAGGCTAGAAAGTACTCACTATGTTTGTACTTGAAAATAGGATTTATAACCTGTTGGTTTACGTAGTGGATTTTGACTTTACAAGTATTTTGTATGTCCCCAGTTTTCTTGAGCCATTAGTGCCGGCCTCCATATGAATTAAGGTTGTGGAAATCTTCTTTTGACTCCCATGCCTATGACTACAGAAGCATTGTCCAAGCCACTAAAGCATTGTCTTGTCCACTCACTCATAAGCATATAATTACAGAGCAAAACGATAGTTAAGTCTGACAAACTTCTTATCCACAAATATTACTTTGCCCTGGTCCTTTTACTGCCTTAGAATTATCATGGGTTACATGTTAATGAATTAGCATTTTAAAAGAAGTAATGGAATTTGTCAAATTTAGTTCATATGCAGATTGTAAATATCTTTAAATTTTAAGAATATAAGAAATATTGTGTGTCTTATTCTGCTGATTTCGCGCCTCTAACTCCCATACAGTTACTATCTTCCTGTTTATCTTCCTGTGTGACAGTAAGCTTTACTGCTTTTAATGAATCCTTTAAAAATGTCCTTAATCAGTTTTAATTTGAAAAACCCATAGGATATTTTTATTTCAGTAGTTGCCAAGCAAAAATCAGCAGATTTCTTGAGATACCTTTTGGCCCAATTACTTCGCTAGTCGCATTAAAAATGGTGATACCCAACAGTATGCAATTGACTTCATGCAGTAGGATATATCCTTCCTCTCCTCCACCTCAGGAGTGCTCCCCCACCCCCTTGTTGACCTCCAAATCTACTCCACAGGGTTAGTAGTCCCATTGCATAAGTGGAAGTTGATTCCACTGGCGAATGGTTCTTGCTGGATGTCACCATGTAAAGGACTGAATTTTGGGCACATTGTTTTCTGCTGTGCCAGTGACACTAGAAGGATTATGTTAAAAGTTATGCGATGTGTCAATTCCGAAATGAAAAATACACTCTGGGTTTATTTAGTCCTACCTATGTCACTCAGTGGTTATAAGTAGTATTAGGATGTAGGTAGGAAACAGGCACTGGCTTCGTCCCCTAAAGCTTTATATTACTACTCGTAGTATCATTTACTGTTGGAAAAAATGCTTTTAATATTCTGATTTTCCAACATTATGAAAAGAAATAATTAATTTATTTTAAGTCAACTCCAAAACATTGCACACAAACAAAATTTTTGTTTGTCATTCTGCCTTTGTCTTTTCAGGAAATAGGTACATGGCATTCCCTTTTCTGTCACTACTGCTTGATAGAGTTCTTCCTATGTGTATTTAACAGATTTTGCATCTATGAAAAGTTGTGTGTGTGAGTTGAGGAGTGATGATGCATTTGATTAGGAAGGAACATGAATATTGGGCTGTGCCAATTAAAAATTGGTTGTTTGACACCAAGGTAGTTAAAATGTGTTCCTGCATAACCAGGGATAGTTTGTGCCAGCTTGAAGGTAGATAGAGACTATAACTTTCAAGGCTACTGCTATGGGACAAATGAGATGGGAACATCTAGCTCCATCTGTGTCTATTGTTGTCCATGAAGCAGCATCGGCTAGGTATAGAGAGAATCCAGGACAGAGTTAGGCCATGGAAGATTCCTCTTCTTCCATCTTATCTTGTTTTGCCTGGATTGTGTCCCAGCAATGCTTACCTCGGTGCATTACCTGTTGCCTAGCAATCCTTTGCTTCTAAAATGTGGTAAGGTGTTTGTATTGCTCCTATACTCATTCAAACGTAAGAGTCTTTACTTCCACCTCTTCATCCAGAAAATACCCTTCCTTACAGTCTTTTTGTTGCCATATTTTATTCTCTTGCCACATCATCTTGCACATCATAGTGCAAGGTACAGATAAATTTTTATTGCAGCCTTATTTATCTTCATCCCATGTTTGATCATCCTTCTTTGTGGTTTCTTAACATTCACTCACCTGGATTCTGCATCTTCACAAAGCGAGGCATAATACTGTATTGGTTAGCTGATCAGTGTTCAAGATACTGTGTCAGAGAATAGATTGGAGGAAATAGAACAGGAGCCCAGATTATTCATCTGGTCTTTCTCAGTAGTGAGCATGTGGATGGTGCTGGGCTAGAAGACAGAATAAGTTTTGAATGCTAGTGAATCTGAAAATCTGAGCATCAGCTCTTATGAAAGCGCCATGCATATGGATACAATTATGCAGTAACATGCTTTTATAACGTACAAAGTTGTACAGAGGCTTAGCTATGGAAAAAGTTATGGCACAAGAATGGTGATACAATTTAACTTGAGAATATCTAACATGAACAGCTAAGTGAACATGATAAAAATTAATGATTGCTGCCAAACTCTACAAATAGTACTATGCCACAGCTAAAGAAACACAGAATCTTGGTGAATCCTCATGGCACATACCGATGACTAGATCTGAGCTTTCTCTTCTTACCTCTTCTGATATCCTGGGCCATTTTTGGTAAGTTTAATTAAACAGCTTCCCATCCAATAGCTATACTGTTACCTACCTCACAGGGTTGTTGTGAGGCTTAATTAAATGTTTTAGGTCCAATACTAGTGTGGAAATGTTACAAAGTACTATTCTGGGAATGTACTACACAAGGGACAACAACAACATAAATTAACAAAATATATCCCTTTGATTTAATTTTCCGGAACGAGCAGTTAAGTGGCAAAGGCTACAATTCAAAACACACCTACTAGATAAATTTGTTTTCTGCTATGTGAATGAACTGTAGTAAGCTTTCTAAAGCCATAAGGAAGAGATTTGCCCTGAAATTTGGCTGCTTCTTAGTTTAAACAAAGGATAGCAACCCTGCGGGCCTACAGATGTTATGCTAAATTTGCATCATCCCTGAAGGTTGGCCATGTTGGCTGTGGCTGTTAACAGTTGGATGCTGCAACACCTGGAGGGCCACATATTCCCCACCCCTAGTCTACGCAAACCGCATTATGCTAGATGTTGATCTTGTGGAGAACTGTAGTTAAAAGTGGAAGTTTCAGGTGTCCTTGCAGCCATGAAGGAAAGAGAGCAGGGAGTTCCTTGATCTGTTAACATAGTGGGGAACCATGGCTTCTGTTAACTGGGCCTGAGAGACTTCCTTCTAAATAAACAGAATTCAGTCGTGTGTTAAAGTTTAACAATTTTGATACTTAGAACTTCATGTTATCAAACACCATAAATAAAATAATAGAAAATAGGGAATTTACATTTTCATTCTCGAATAATGTCCCACACCACTGCAGTTTGTATTTTTAAAAAATCTAGCTTCATAATAATATGCTTGAGTGTTCCAGTATAGTACAGTTACAGATAACTAAGAAGGCAGTTTTACTTAGCATTTTAATCCTAATGCTGTAGCTGTATACAGGACCCAGAATGAGTTACAAATTATCAAATAATAAGCAACTTAGAATAAAAACAAAAAAGGAGCTAAGACCAAAACCCTAAACCAATTTTAAAAAATGTCTAAAAACATTCCTCAAGTCAAAACACATAGTTTTTTATGTGTACTTTATTATTTTTAAAATAACATTTCACAAAAGATTAACACAACATTCATTAAAAACAACTTTAATACATTATTATACATTCAAAGAAGGGGATGGGGAAGGAAAGTGGAAACATGGGCATCAACATGACCCACTGGGCTGTGTACTTCATGCAGACAATTCCATATACGAGTCCAAAATTTTGACAGTTGCCTGTTGAAGGTCACTTTTTCACACACTGAAAGAATTGAGAAAACGGACTATTTATAGTTAAAATTCAATGATCTCTCCACCACTGCCCAGCCCCCCACAACAAAACAAAACCAACCGGGATAAAGAGGTTTCCACACTTTTCCTTAAAAACATGTCAGGAAAGCTGCTCAGTGTTAAGAAGCAGACTGTAGACTACGAAGGCTTATGAGGGAACAAATTCTCATGGTCTTGTTTTCACATTGAAGTGGGATCATTGAGCTGCTTTTCATTAAACTAATGCTAAACAAGCATTAAGTAACAATGCAGTGTGTAATCCCCCCTCCAATTTGTCAAAGATTCATAAACAAAGCTCTTAGGCTCCAAAAACTTGATATAAAATTTGATATGAAAATCGGCTTTTTTCTTTTTAAAAACTAGTATTGGAAATTTGAATTTCCATTATATTTGAGAGTGTAACTCTAACTAACGTGTTGGCTTTGTTGCACTTTAGCATAGACTAAGAAGGATTTTTTCAAAAGGTATAGAGGCCACAGGAAATGTAGGATTTCAGGATTATACATCTTTTTCTTATAGGATTTTTAAATCTATTTTGATACAAACATTCTGAGAAAGACATATTTAGAAATAGATGGTTGAAAATATAATTGTTTGAGAATGTGCTTGGAGTTCTTTAATGTGAAATACCTACATATTGCTAAAATTTCCTCTGAAATTAATCTGATGCTATTGCTACAGTTATGTAATACCCTACTACGGTAATTTTTTTACAAAGTTGCATGTGGTTTTCTGTAAAGCAATTGTTTATACTAGACTTTGAAACACCTCATGAATCTCGTACCTTTTAAAAAAATGTACTTGTATACTGCTCCTTACCTGTTAATAAATATTAATTTCTGTATGCTTGTTGTAGCTTTGCATCAGAAATCAGATGCAATTGTGTCTGTGATTTTTGGCCCATCATTTATTGTAGTACGAGTGTAACAGTCAATGGAATTACCAGCAACTTAAACACAGAAGATGTTACTTTCTTGCCTTTGAAACATACTACAAAGCTGGGATTTCCCACGTATGTCATGAGTTTATATAATAAGCAATTCCAATAACCTGGAACAAGGCAAAAAGAAGTTAGGATTTGAAATACGAGCTTTCTAGTATAGTGGCTGTACATGGTTTTAAAAAATCATCATTCTTTCTCTTGTGTGTGCTCACATACACTTGTATTTCCCCCCTAAATATTAGATTTTTGTAGGTAATGCAAGAGACTTATTCCTAAAGTCATTCGGGAACATTGGTCATAAACAAGGCAAAACAATTATTTTCAATTATTTTTGGAGTACAGAATCATATTGAGTGACATCCAACCCCAGCTTGGGTCAGGAAGGCGCTCTTCATCTCTCCTCCCTGCACTCCTTAGTGTGCTTCCAAAATCTGCTCTGGAAGTTTGGGAGACCCTCTGAAGCAGATGTTTTTGGGAGTAATGGGCAGTTGCAGGAAGGTGGAAAGGGAAGCAAACAGGCTGACACAATAAGATGTCACATATATAATTCTTCTGGGTATCACCCATGGTAGAATTATTTTCACCAAGTACAAGAATGGCATGGTTTCCTTTTTGCTTATCGTGGCTTATCATTTTGTTTCTTTTGTTTTGTCGGCTGTTGAATAACAAAGAGTTTTCAGACGTCAAAGAAAAAGCAAATTAAAAACTTACGATACAATAAAATAAAATTAGAAGCTTCTCCCCAGCCCCCTTCTCTAGGTATTTAAACTTGGAACAAAAATACTTGCAGAGGGGTCATATGATTTGATAAAGGAGGCTGCTATTCAGTTTCTTCTTCCTGAGCTATTTCAGAAGCCTAAGGCTGTTATTGAAGAACTTAGCTGCTAAATGTAATGTAAAATGTAATGTAAGCATGCTTGTGTGTGTGTCCATACAGTCTGCAAAGCACACTAAGGCTTATTTTCAGAATTTATGGTATTAAGTACACAATCTTAGTTCAGGAGCCTGCATTCTGTGTCATGTGTTAAATAACTAGAAAATATTTGGGAGGGGGTCAAGTTCTTTGGCTGCAGAAATGCAAAAAGTTCTATTCGCTATACGCAGGATTGTGTACTTTATACTCTGCATGTAATAGTCAGATTCTGTTGAAGTAACAAGTTTTACTACATATACAAACTGAAATTACACACATTCACATTTTGCATAATTATTCAAGCTAGTCATGAGGAGGCAAAGGATCTGTGGAGTACAACACATTGTTCACTGGAAATCATACTTTGCCCTGGTCCAGCTTCTGAGATGTCACTAAGCATGTTCACATATTTTCAATATGCAGGGGTTAGAATCTTTAGAAGTGGTGGTGGTAGGAATGGAGGTATAGGAAAAATGGTCAAAATGCTAAATTTGGGACTTGCACACAGCTATGGAATGGACACAGTCCAGAAATACTTTTACTGGGGAGTATAATTGCATTTCATTTTCATGTTCTAAGCTTTAGGTTATGCCTTAAGTTCTCAAGTGCTGTTCATGGGGTTATACCCCTTAAGTAGTGGACTCAATTTAACCATGCTGCTGCATCCAGTTCTGCTATCTCTGGCCTAGACCATGTTTCTCAGCTTTGCTTGATTGCAGCTTCAACCCTTACATAAACTAGAGGTCTGGCGGTCCTTTTCATGAGTTGCTAACCTCTAAACTTGGTTACTGTAGTGTGGTGTAACTCTTGAAAAGCAGCTTGGAAACTTAGCTGGTTCAGAATATGCTAACTTTGCTTTAGTATGGAACTGCCATACTTCCCTGGTACTCCAGGTACTTCCCTGTCTGAGTTACAGGGTTGCCAGCCTGTTGCCATGATCAGTTCAATGTGCTGGCCCTTAAATAGTCATATGAAGATACTTAGGGGAGTGTCTTCTTCCATTGATTCCATTTGCAGTGAATTTAGAATTAAGATCGAGTGAAAAAGCATGATGGCAAAGCTATCCTCCAAATGTTTTCTTTAAAGAGAGAGTTCCATTATAAAAGGAAGACTTAAACAAGCTTAAAAGGGCAACAGAGGAGAGTTAAGATCTGCAAAATAAATGGGTGGACATAGAAAAAATGTTTTCCTAATGCTGTATCATTGGCATACGATAGAGATGAGATGAATTCATATGTAACTAGCAGGTCCATGCATATTTAGAGATATGTTCCTTCTAGGTTAAAGGAAAATATACCTTGGAAACAATGAGACCATTGTTGTGAGCTCCTGTTTGGCCAAAGATGAAGCAAAATGCATAACTAATTAAAAATTTTAAACCCAAGTAATTAACTACCTTCTCCTGAGATCTTGCAACATGCTCCCTTGCAAGAAAAAATACAATAGGTGCTACTGCAAGTAAGTAGTAATTTTAAAAGATTGCCATGACAGACTGTTAAATTTGTACCCCCAGTTTGAGGGAAATAGTTTACAGTATATGAGATTGGACAATTGTGTTTCGTGCTGTTATTTAACATTCTTGCAAATGGTTATACCCATCATAACAAATTACCTTTATTAAGGTAATGCATGTTCACTCTGTGCAAATCTTTCAGCTTAGAATATGTGTGTGTGATAGTTTTGTAGCAATAAGTCATTTTGCCATAGTGTAGGAGATTCTGGGATGGACTGTTGGCCCATTATTATTGTATCCTGTGTGTTTCCCAGAAACATCTAGCTGGCCAATATTCAAAATTAAATATTTGAGTCCTTGGTCTGATCCAGCAAGGTAATTATTGCACAATTCATTTTTGGAAAATAATGGTTATGCTATGAGGCAATTGGTAATGTGTTCTAATATTGGGTAGCCAAATGTTACAGCCAGCCAGCCCTTTTATCCTTCCCCTTTCCAGGGTGTTCTAACATTATAATATTTCCTAGCCTTCTCTAGGATTTCCTAAAAGTATTGGAAAAAGTATGGAACTGGGCAACTGGGTTGAATCCCAGCATTTCATGAGCCAAGTTCTGCTTGTGCAAGTGCACTTCCCTGCCTTTCCTCCCCACCCTCAAATCTGCTCTGGAGGCTCACAACCTTCCAGAGCACATATTGGAGGTATACATGGGTAAGGAATGGAAGTTCTAACATACCTTTTTATGATAAACCTTTGAAAGACTTAATTGTTTGTTTGTTTGTTTTACTGTTCCAGTGCCAACATTCACAAAATGCACGTCTTGTCATGAAATACCAGTTAGAGCATAATTAAATTTCTTCCTTTCCTCCATATGTATATTTGATTGTGTATGCCTTATTTAGCTGTACGAAGTGTACTTACTGTTGTGAATACGACTGAACTCTCCTTTCACAAAAATACAGAATAAAGAGGCATTTTTAAAAGAACAATTATTATTTTCTGTATCCACTCTTTTCACAGTAGTTCTTCATTGGCTTGAAATGAATCTGTCTTCTAATCAAAACCCTCCCCTAATCCAAAAAATCTTCCCTTCATTAATACATATTTGCTCCATATGCCAACTATTCTGTAGACCCACACAATTCACTTTGTATGCCACAAGTGGAAATAGTCCACAAGACGAAAGGGATGCTGTTAGCCCAAACAATGAACCAAGCCATAGAAAACAACCACACGTGTCTGTAATTACTTCCATAGGGAAATTTATGTGAGAAGATGACCCCCCCAACCCAATATTTCTGAAAACAAACACCCTGTCATTGGACTCCAATATCTTTGCAATAAATTTTGCCAGTAAAGGTAGAGAGCTAAAAGCTAATAGCTAATAATATAATATTCAGTATTGGAGACCAACTCTTTTGAGCTAAGCATATCTGGCATAATACCTAGTTAAAGGATAGGGCTGAAATTATAACTCATTTTTAATTTCACCTTTTGCACTGCTACTTCTTACATGTAAGATACCTAAACACTTAAATGAGAAGTGGCCTATTGGCTTTTCATTTAAACTTGCAGAGCTTTAAAAGCAATGTGAAAAATGAAAATTGAAAAGCTCTTCAGTTGTACGTGGGGAAGAGAAACTAAACTTCCTTTTTCGTACACTTCGTTCTTAAGTGGCCTTTCATTTGGGCTCCAGCTTGCTTCATTTTATCCAATGTCTTCAGATTGCCTGTGTCCAAGAGAGGAGCAAATGAAATTTCTCATCTTCCCATGCCACACAATTCATTTAGGGGCTTATAGCTGCACTAAGTATAGATACAGTCATACCTTGGGTTACGAACGCTGCGAATTGCGCATTTCCGGGTTGCGGACCGTGCCGAACCCGGAAGTACCGGAACGGGTTACTTCCGGGTTTCGGCACATGCGCAGAAGCACCGAATCGCATCACGTGCGTGCGCAGGCGCAGCGCTTCAGGCTGCGAACGCTGTGGGTTGCGAACGTGCCTCCAGCACGGATCAAATTCGCAACGAGGTACGACTGTAGTGGCTTGTGAGTTTTGTTTACATAAACTATTTGTAAATAATTTGACATTCGTAATTTTTTCTCTCCTGGCTCATCAGCTTAGACTTTGCTCCAAGCACTTTGCCTTGGGCTGCTAGACCTGAACCTTAACACTTGATGGCTACATAAGCAAGGAGGGTTTTTTTCTGGGGGGGAAAGGAGTTCTGGAGAGAAGAAATGGGAAAAGGTGTCATTTTTTCCCTATTCTTCCTTTAATCTCATAGCATATATTCCATCAAGCCTCATTTTCATCTAGGATACTCAATATTAGCTGTATGGGTTCAAGGAGATTCATTTCTTCTTCCCTCCGATTTCCTCCCCCCCCTCCCCCGCCTTCTCTCAGTTGATGACTAAACCATATACTGGCTCCATTAAATCATTTTGTTTTTATTTGTAGGCTTGGCTGCTATCAACATCTGTCATAGAACCTCAGAGGTGCTAGTCAGACCATTGTGTGTGTGTGTGTGTGTGCGTGCATATTTTTATCTCTCTCTCTGTGTATGCACATGTAGAGAGTCCATGTAGCACCTTGTCCAGAGTATTTTCAAAATCTGAAAATAGGCTCCAAATAAATTACTGCAGATAAAGGTTGATGAGAGTGTGTGTGCATATATTTTCAGAAAAAGCTCTTGTCAGGAATGACTTTAATACCAAAGTAGTTCTTTGTTCAAATCCTTATTTTTTCTTTGTCAACCACCATCGCAATTATTAGTGTTCTAAACTTCATATTATATGTAATCAAAAGAACTGAATCCTTTTAACCACTTTCTAAAACAAGTTCCTTGTGTGGCATGGCTGGAAAGAGACTTCAAATATATTCATTTTTACATAAAATACAATAAAAAATAAACTAAATAAGAAATTAGTTGGTCCAGATTTAGAAACGGTGATCTGTGTTGGAGACATCAACCTTGTTTGGCCTGTGGCCACATTTGTATTTTTGAGCAAACGCCATAGGCACCCCTCTCTCCGGTTACTTCACACTCCTTTCTCTAGATCAGTTGTCCCCCCACCCCCAGAAGTCAGTGAAAATGGCAGTTTGAACGCACACTTTGCTTTTCCAGGAGATCTTTGTAAAAGTCCAGTGGAATTAATTTGAGCTTTGAAAAGCTCTTCTCATTATTTGAACTTACTACTTTCTTTTTTAAAGAAGAAGGTAACTCTTAAGAGACTTGCAAAAAATAAAACAGCATGAAAACAGTATAAAATTCAAACAGTAAAAGCCGAATATTATATTTACAGTGGTACCTTAAGTTACAAATGCCTCAGGTTACAAACGCTTCAGGTTACAAACTCCAGTAACCTGGAAGAGTTACCTTGAGTTGAGAACTTTGCCCCAGGATGAGAACGGAAATCGTGTGCCGGCGGCGCAGCAGCAGCAAGAGGCCCCATTAGTGAAAGTATGCCTCTAGTTACGAACAGTTTCAGGTTAAGAACGGACCTCCGGAATGAATTAAGTTCGTAACTAGAGGTACCACTGTATAAGAGAGTAGGACTAACATATCTCACACAGAAAAGGCGACATATAATCAATAGGCCTGACAAGAAATAATCCCCTCCTCCGTCACCTAAAGATACATAATGATGGCACCAGGCATAGCTCCTTGGGGAAAGCAGCCCATAAGGGGAGAACCATCACTGGAAAGGCCTGCTCTTGTTTTTACACCTCCTGCACCTTCCTTGGAGTGGGTATATGAAGAAGGACCAAGGGTATGGGTTGGTTTATGTTGCAAAGGGTCAGTCCTTGGAGTATTGGGATCCTGAGACACAAAAAGTCTATAGGTCACAGCCAGCACCTTGAATTTAGCCTGGAAAATTGGAAGTCAGTGTAGTTTGCCAGAATTGGAGCTGAAAGAGAAATGGGAGAGAAAGTAACCCTTCTAATGTCTTGTCAGTCTGTTTCTAATCAATTCTTTAGTTTCTCTCCCTGCTTCCTCAATATTACATTAAGAACTATTGTGACCATAGAGTATTCTGTTTTTTACTCTTTGCTACAAAAATTCTCCCCGTATACTTTTCTGCATTCCACATGAGCATAATCTTGGTTTTGGCCACATCTCCCAACACAAACATTTGCATTTCATATAAATACATATTATACATTTTCTAAATTGCTTATCTATCTCTTGTCTCACTTCTTGTAGAAAAAAGTGCCTGCTACATCTTTCTCCTGATTTCCTTTGGGATTTCAACTCTTCCAGTTTTTTAAAGCTCTGAGCCAGTCAGGTTTCTTTCTTTTTCTAGTCGCCTTCCCATCAATTTCAAATATACAAGCAGATTTGAATTTACAACATTTTCTCTAACATGAAAAAAAAATCTTTTGGGTATCATGTCAGTTGTCTTTATAACCCCATCCATTCAATGATAATATTAAAAAAAATCCCTGAGGAAGGTTTGTGTGTTGCCTTTAAAATCTCTGGTTAATCTGGAGTAAATCTATCAAATATTAAAACCATCTGGGATACTTGACTCCACGTTGTCCACCAACTTTTTGAAGAGCATTCAAGGGTGTACCAAGATTGGCCCATGAGCTTGGAGGTTTCCCCCACCCCTGTTCTGTACATTTGGTCATTTTAATGCTTTCCATCAGTTTGCCCCAGAGTGACCAACATTAAGCTAAGTGGCCTATAATTCTTCCTTGTCCTTGCTTTTTCTTTTTCTCTTTTTAAAAAAGATGTTTATTGTTAGTATTGCTAATAATTGGTCTCCGTATTTGAGGACTAGAAACGGCTCAATCTTGGCAGCAATTTATTTTGGTTAGATGATCAGCAATTCCACATTTGGATTCTTTTACGAATTCTTGGGTTGATAATTTTTTGTTTTTTAAATAGGGCATAGAACTTCATTTCTTGCCATCACGTTCCTCAGTTCTTTAGACAAACAGCTATCTGCCCGACATGTTCTGTAGCGAAAGTAGATGCAAATAATTCAGTTTCTCTGCAGTCATCTTTTTCTCCTTTAGTACACGTTCGGCCCACACATTTCTTCAGCCCTCTTATTGCAGCTGGTAAAACTAGATTAGCAGGCTTTTGAAACAATACAAAATCTGCTTAATGGAGTGAAAGTGGGATATGTGTATTTGTTATTCTATAAACTTCAGTAAATTTTACCTGAGTGGTTTACAAGACTGTAAAAACAAATCAATGATAAAAGCAAAATAATAAGAACAATAATTATTAATAAAGTAATAATAAAATGGCATAAGCAGCAAATTCATCTTTTACACTGCATTCACATGGGGGGAGGAAAGTTGTTGGTTTTTTCCTCCTCTCTTAATGTTTTGAACTAGAAACAGGTTGCAGTAAGAAGTGTGGACAGAAGAGAGGGCAACAGAGTTATAAAGAGGAGATTTTACAGACTTGGGACAGTGGTATAGCATAAGGCACAGGAATTGTAATGGCAGGGGAGAGATCTGATATTTGATGAAAACTACAGCAGAAACGTAATGTGCATTAGGAAGAATCCACAACAGGTGTAGCCTAGTTCAGAAGGGTGGATAAAGTTAAATATAAGAACAAGAAACTTGGAATTTGTGCGGAGCATGTACCCAGAAGAGAAGGAAAATGATTTGGGAAGGCCAGATATGGGAGAAGCGAAGGCTAGCTCAGAAAGGGATCTAGCCATCAAAATAATAGCAGTATTTTCAGAAGCCAGGTGGTTTAACTTGTTTTGCATAATGTCCAAATGTGAAGTTGCTTTAGTTCAGGAGTACAGCTGTACTTTGAAACGGGGAGAGAAATTCAGCATAGTGCTATGGCAATCCTGTCAGCCCAAGATTTTCAGCTTCCCAAATGGAACACCCACCCTCCCCCTTTCCCCCTGTATGCTGTTCTGGAGATTCGCCCAATTCTTCCCCTCCTCCCCTGCAAATTTCAGGGCACACAGGAAGAGGAGAAAGAGAAAAAAGCCTGTTGTGCTGGTGGAATGATGGGACTACTTAGTTGAATCCCAGCCACATTGCTAAGAGGACATTACATTTGGAACACTTGCAGGAAATGGGGACTGCAATTTTACAAAGTTCTATATTGTATGTCCAACTGAAAATCAGTGGGACATAACCACCTGTGCATATGTGTAATATTTCAGGGAAGGAGCAGGATCCAAAGAACTGCTTACAGGTGAGTGCAAGGGTTTGCACACACTGGTGGATTTTTTTTTAACAGCACCCCCACTCCCCCAAGTGGCAAATTACAAATTGCTTTGGGAAGGCCCCTTGGTACTTAAAACTCATTCACCATGGAGCATGCAGGCTGCTGTTTTCAGAAAGTATATGCACAAAGCACATTAGCTACAGAGAATTAGTTGCATGGTTTGTTATTCTGGCCAAACTCTTCTTGCAGGGGTCAGCAACCTTTTTCAGCCGTTGCCGGACTATATTTTGAAAAAATAAATGAACGAAATCCTATGCCCCATAAATAACCCAGAGTGGCATTTTAAATAATGTGATACACATTCTACTCGTGTAAAAACACCAGGCAGACTCCATATATAACCCAGAGATGCATTTTAAATAAAAGGACACATTCTACTCATGTAAAAAACACGCTGATTCCTGGACCATCTGCAGGCCGGATTGAGAAGGTGATTGGGCTGCATCCGGCCCCTGGGCCTTAGGTTGCCTACCCCTTCTGTTTTGCTTTTCTGAATAGCCAAGGTGATAGAGGCAAATATTTATTTGTGCAAAGGCAGAAATGTGATTTTTAAAAGAAAAGGTTTTTAGAAGTAAATGAAATTTCAACAGCATAACTTTTTAAAGTGCAAACACAAAATAGCTTTTTAATGCATTTTGTTTTTATAGTATTAAGTAATTATTCCTCAAATAGAGAGGGGGGTGTCTTGCTGTAGGACTTAGAAACTAGGAAGACACAAGGGAAAGGGATTGCTGGGACAAGGTACAGGCGGAAAAGCACTTCTTCAAGGCCAATACAAAGTGGTGAGCAGCAAGCATTTATATCCATTGTATTTATTTGGCTGTAGTGAAAGTTCAGAGTGGTTTCCAAAAATAATACATTCCATAGTTCTGTAAAAGCCCCACACCCATAGCAGCTTGAGGATGATGATGATGATGATGATGATCATCATCATCATCATTAATTACACTCCACCCATCAGACTGGAGTGCTCCAGACTGGGTGGCTTCCAACATAATATAAAAACAGTGAGACATCAAACATTAACAATTCCTGCTACATGGCTGCCTTCAGATGTCTTCAGAAAGTTGTGTGATTGTTTATCAGTTTGACATCTGATGGGAGGATGCTCTATGGAGTGGACGCAACTACCAAGAAGGCCCTCTTCCTGGGTCCCTGTAACTTCTTGCAGTGAGGGAGCTGCTAGAAGGCCCTTGGAACTGGATCTCGGTGTCTGAGCTGAACAATGGGGGTGGAAATTCTTCAGGTATAAAAGTTTGATAGAAGACTTGAGTGGGAGCAGTGAATTTCTGATAAAAGTCCAGAATCCTTAATATACAAATGAAAGTTGGGTAGGGTTTAGTCCCTATGTCCCATGACGTTTTTTGGAAAAGGTAGAAACACAGTTCTATTGGTGCTTTCAAATGGAGAAAGGATCATTTTCAGTATACAGAAAGGCATCCAAAAGGGGAAAGGATTGGGGAGGGTGTATGGGGAAATGTGATACAGACCCCTAAAGTGTAAATTGATCATTACTTCTTCTGACCCAGTAATAAAATAGGCTGTATATGTGAAGCTGTTTACCAAGTTCATTGCTGTGCTTAAAGCTGCTTAATTTCCAAGCATGTTGAAGCTTCTGTTTCCTTTGGTTTAATATCCACTTGTATTCCTCAGATTTTCCTGATTGAATACCCCCTTCATGTACCTCTGAATTCTAGGGTATGTCTTCACCTGGGAGAGGTATTCTATACCAATAGCAAGCTCTAAATACACACACTGAGCCACAATAGACTTATGTTTCTGCCGAACTTGTTCTCTCCCTGACTCCCAACGTCTCACTTCTCCATCTGCTTTTGGTCCTTCTCTCAAAAGCATTTTGAATCTTTGATCTCTTTGTGAGAGGTATAGAGCATGTTTGTGTCTTTTGCTCCTGTGCTCCAAAGACAAATTTCTACTGAATTTCTGTTCACCTTGAACTGCTTGTAGCTATAGCACTTCACAAATAATAGCATAATATCTAATCATCACGCTACCTGCCTGGTGCCTTGATATGTTGATTTCTACCATGGGTTCTACCATATTCTTAACATACCCTCTAAAAATTCGTTTTGCCTATGTGAGGTGCATTGTTAACCACTACAGGTAGGTAGTAACCTCATCCTTTTGCCCATTTCATAAGAGAAACAAAACTAATATAAAAGAACAAATGTTCAGTGTGACTTTTAAATGTTTGCTCAAATTATTGGCTCTCTGTGTTGAATTAGTAGAACCTTTGACCAGTGTTGACAGATGGGTTCCAAGCTTCTCATTTAGAAGACATTTCTGATCTTCCATGCCATGGCTAACACATGGCTCATTCACACTTCCCAAGTAATTTTGGGTAGTCCAGAAAGGTCACTAATAACCTGGCTGCAGTTTAAAAAATATAAATGGGTGGTGCTGTTCTCCCCCCCCCCCCCATTGCGGAGAAGTCTATATTGATCTGATAGTAAGGGGAAAGAAAGGTGACACCTCTATCTTTTTACTAAAGGGCCCCTTCTGTTTTTTTTTTTAATATAAATTTTTTATTAGGTTTTCACATTTTATAAAACAAAAACAAAAACAAAACATATATATTTTTAAACTCTTATTTTCATTACCCCCTTTCCCTGACTTCCCCCCACCCCCTCTTCATACATCCCAATTCCAAAAATTAGTTCAGCAAGTTCTTATCTCCCATCTTTAACATATTATTGTTATTTTTAAACTTAATCCTTTTTACTTATCCAAATTTAATTTATCCAATTCTCTTTTAAACATTAAATCTTTTTTTTTCTAAGGTCGACCTAATTACCCTTCCACGAATTTCTCCCTTTTTATTTTTGTTAATTATATGTCATAATGGCCAAATACAAAAATCATAAAATTTTGAAATTCTGTTCTACCCTCCCTCCCTACCCCAGTTTCCATCCCTTCCCAAGCAATTATCCTAGCCCGGATTCCTCACATCAGAGGCCTTCAAGTCTCTGTCAGTCTCTCTCTGCCGATTTTGTTGGTAGCCCTTTTTGTTGGTCCTCAGGTCTCGAAGGAATTCTATCTCAGTCACATCATATTTTCTTCCATCCAAGATACTTAATAGCAGTTGCTGCAAAAAGTCAGTTGATCTCCCATACTCAAGGAGGAAGTCCCAATCATATTTCTTTACTCTTTTGAATTCCAATATTCCAAGTGCTCCCGGGACTTCCTCCTTCATCTTTCTCATCTTTCGCAGATTTGTAATCCAAAGATCTTCTTCTTTATTTCTTGACAATATGGGCTTCTGATTGATATTTTCCTGCACTTTTTCCATTCCTTCTTTTCTCTCCACCGGTTCCAAAAAAGTTTTTTCTGGTTCAGCTGCAGATTCCTTATCAGGCAAATCCTTTATGCATTCAGCAGAGTCGTTTGTTTTGGAATTCAAGGTCATAAGTTCTTTGTTCATAGCCGTACTCTGCTCTTGCAGGATTCCCACGAGAAAAAACATTCTTTCTATCTCTACCAGTAATTTTCCCTCTGCAGCCATTGTAATGTCTCTAGTTCCCCCTAGGGGGATTACAGTTGCTTGATAGTCCTTTTCCAACAGCCCGTTACTTTGTTGTTTATGACTACGTTGTTTCCAGCCACCTCAGTTCAAAAGGAACACTTTTAGTTCAGAAAGTTATTAAATAACAAAGTTCTTAAATTTTAGCCGCCCGTTTGACAGCTCCTTTGACAGCTGTCAAACTCCTTGTTCTTTTTCCTCCGGCTCACACACAGGACGCTCCCGGGTTCGGGGGGGGGGGGTTACACAAAAGCTTCCAAAACTCCTCACTTTCTCTCCAGCACAAAGACTTCTTCTGTCAAACTCATGGAAATATTTTTTATCTAACACCAAAAACAGTACTCTCCACCTTAGTCCACCGATCCTTTCTTTAGATCGTTTGTAGATAGGGGGGTGCGGACTTCCCTTTAGCACATCCCCCGGTTGTACCGAATTCAAAGATATAGATTTTAAAGTCCAAATTCCATTCTACTCACGGGTTATTTGTTTCCAGTCCGAATTTTGGGGAAAAAGTCAGCGCTGTCCGGCCATGGCACGCGGCTTCGCTCCACTGAAGTAGCGGTCTACTCTCAGCACCACGCCGCTCCCCGTACCCTCTCTGTAGCCTTTAAAAAAGGCTCTTCGTGGGTCAGGGAGGGCGCTTAAAGGTGCCCACCGAGTCACCAAGTCCGCAGGCTTCCGCGCCTGCGGTTTCTGAGGGTCCCCGCGTCGCCGGCGTGGTAGGACCCGTCTTCAGCAGAGCCGATTCCCTCCGGAGCTCGGAGGGAATCCGCCATTAGCCGATCGCGCTAACCCGGAAGTTCTAAAGGGCCCCTTCTGCCCCCTAGGATGGCACTGTTTTTAAAAGGTTGTCGCCATTGTTAGGTCTTCTTCCTGTTTTCTAGCCTTCTAAGACCTAACAGTGGTGTCACACCAAAGAAGGGGCCTTTCTCCAATGTCAAGAAGAGGCAGGAAAGTGCTGGGGCAGGGGTAGACTCTGCTTCAGAGCAAGAGCACTGCTAAGTGAATGTGTCTTTTTGTCTGCTGCTGAGTCCACCCTTCCCCTGCTCTGTGTGCACCTATGTGCAGGCTCTTGTCTATCTCCTGTTGAGTGCATGAATATGTAAGTGGTATGCCTGTCTTCCCTGACTGCTGAGGGTACGTATATGTGCCTCTGAATCGGGCTTGGGTTGGCATGCAGCCCCCTAGTCTTCTGCTGAATTACCACAAGAGGACTAAACACATGTAACAATTTCCCCACCAGTCTGTAAACCTGCATATAATTGACATACATCATTACACATGAAGAGCCTAAGCATAAACAGCTTTTATGTCGGTAAACAATTTTACTTATGCTGAACTCATAGTTTGGAATACAACAACACAATTCCACAGTTCCCTCAAAATAAATAGCATGTCATTCTTGGTGTCATTTTGCTTTTTGTTGCATTTAGAGTTTACAAACAAATCTTGGTTAATTTTTACATTTCCACAAGGGTCAAAGTAGGTTTTAAAACTCTAGGTGTGTAAAACTTACCCTTCACTTTTCTCCCTTGGCCAGTATTCCTGACTGGGTTATCGCCAGCCTATAACTCCTTAAATGGCAGACTATTTTTTGGATGCTTTTGAAAATGAGTATCTATAAGAAGCTCAGACCCTCTAAATTATAATATTGTTTACAGTGAGTGCTAAATTGCTAGAAAACAGAGTCTTGTGTGGGAAATCTTCTGATACAGATCATAATGATAAGCTCTCCCTCTCTCTCTCTCTCATCAAGCCTATCTCTTACTGTTTGAGATGACTATTGCCATCAGACTTAAAGTCCTTAAATTGTCTTCCCAAGATACATTAGTCCTTAGATAATCATTCTCTTGTTTCCTGAAAGGGACACATTCTGCTGTGAAATTAATACAGATTCATACACTAATCTCCATCATCCTTTTCGATTGACTAGTTCATAAGATGACGTTGGATTCTATTTGTAGTGACAGAATTCTTAAATTTATAGCTACGCAATGTGGTGTTGAACACTGCCAAAGGAAGAGAAGACCTAGAAAGTTAACTGGCCTGGCTCCAAAAAACAGCTCCATCAAAAATAGAGAATGCCAGAAAACAACAGTCAGCAACTTCAAAAATGTCCAAATTGAAATGATGTCAAGCTCTTGAGTTGGGACACATTTAGGATAAGTGTTCCATCCAAAGAGAGAGATTGAAGTTGATACTGTTCTCAGGTAGAAAGACAAGCGATCTGACTATATCACAATTCTGTAGACCTGATTTTAAAAAATGGACGAAGTTCAGTAAAAGAAAAAGGAAAGGTTTTGTTTTGTTTTTTGCTTGTTTTGGATGCTGCTAAGAAAATCACATTTGCATTAAAACTGAAGAGATAACATGCACAGTTTGGAAGGAAATCCAAGTCAAGTTGCTATGTAGGTGAAGCTATAGTAAGAAAACTGTTCTTATTACGGAAAAGTGTCCTAAATTGGCAGACTGAATTGAAGGCTTCATTAAGAAACAAGGAAACTTAAAAGATCACACAGAAATGCAGTATTGGCAATTAAAATGCTTTTGAGAAGACTTCTCCAAAACAGCCAAACCATAAGATATAACCATTATTCTACCATAATGTAGAGAACACAAAATAACAGTTGTTTGCCAAGTTCATAAACAAGTGGGCTATATTAGTTGCATAATTTTTTGGTGGTTTTTCTTTTTAAAACTTGCAGTAGAGTAAATTATTGGTTTTCATTAACTCTCCATAAAATACTTATAAACTTGTCATAACTTTATCTTCATACTATCCTATCTCTGTCTACTAATCATTGTCCCTTTGATAGTAATTCTATTGTTCCCTGAAAGGGACACATTTTGCTGTGAAATTTATGCAGATTCTCATACCAACCTATTCCCAGCTACTGAAAGACATCCGAAATTATCTGAGAGTACAGTCAGTCTAATGCTGTCCTAGATTATTTAAGACTTGACAGTAATCAACTTGAATTGTGATTGTGCCCAAAAAGAGTAGTTCAGACACTGGAGCACTGGTGAAATGTGCTCTGGATTATCCTTCCCACACTTGAAAGTAGGCCAGAATCGTCATATACACATTGAAGAAGATAAGGGACAAAATGGGATCCTACAGTGACCATTACAATGGAGTGACAGTTTTCAGTTTCTTGGTGCTTATTCAGAGGAATGAAAGAACCACTCTGCCAAATCATAGCTTGTAGCCAGGCCAAATGAAGTCTCAAACTCAAGTGGCATTCATCAGTCAAATTTCAGATGGTTATTGTCATACAGCCAAGTACATATTTTTTTACACTGTGCATGGGTGAAAAGACTGAAAAAAAATATTTCAAGACAATGAGTCATAACCAGAGTGCTGATGTTCTTGATTTTGTACTTGAGCTGCAACTCCCAAATGAAAATCAATATTACAGAAAGCTGAAAACTGCTAAGAATGAAGACATCCTGGGTCAATTAAACCATTCATCACTAAAAACAATTCAGCTGGCTTTGGAGATGCAACAGCAATTGGGAAGGAGTTGCTGTTATCACAGCTAGCGTTTTAGAAATTATTATGCAGAGTTCTGTGCTCTTTGGTGTGAATTGAGACTCAGTGGTACTCTTACTCCCATTTGCTGGCTCAAACTCCGCGAAATTCTAATCAGAAAATGGTGGGGAAAGACACATAGCAACAACCATGTCAGTGGCTAATAAGCCAACTTCCTATATTGCTAGCCAATTAGGCTATTGACTGAATAGCTTTCAAAGTGGATGAGTATGTCTTCAAAGCTTTATGGGATCCTTTTGGGTTCACGAGCGCTGAGGGATTGATAGTCTTTACAAGGACAGAAAATCTATTTAGCCTATTGCCTTTGTTAGCTAAACATTGTTGGAAGTACATTGCTTTGGAAGTACTGCATCCAGTGATCTAGTGGGTTTCAAATTGCAAAGCAGTACCATGGCGAAGGTGTGGAAGACCAATAAGACTTGTGGGATTTCGTAGGTGCTAGTAGAGTGGGGAAATTAGAATTGGGAGTTTGTGAGAGAGCCATCTCATCTTCCTCATCTGTTCAGTGGAACACAAAACCTCCTTTTTAGATATTGCCCTGTCTCTTCTTACTTGTTCACTGGAAAACAAAACTGCTTATTCAGACTATCATATATCAGTCTTAAATATTCTGCTATAAATTTATTTACATCAGCCCCCTCCCTTTTTTCCACCAAGGAACTTGCCATACATGGGTTCCTATATTGTCTCCTCAACATGCTGACCAGAAGCAAACAGATTTGGCTTCAGTGAGGTTTCTGCATCATGCGCCTTCAGATCATTGTTTTCTGACACGGCTAGAAAGAAACTCTTAAAAGGCCAAGTGCAAGCTCAGCTCTTCAGGTGGCAAAACAGTGGCTAGCAACAGTGCTGTGTGTTTCCTTACAATGATGCTCTGTGTAGAACTTGCCCAACTGTGAGCCTCCCGGTAGCACAAATGCTGGGAAAGCCAGGCTACATGGCTTTGATTTTCTGAATAGAACAGCTGATACACTAGTAATACATAAGTAGATTTGTGTTCTTACTCTCCTAGCCCATGAACCAAAATGTCCTACCAGCCCAACTATACTTCGTAAGCTGCAAGCAAGATTTTCATCAAGGATTAACTTTAAACCTTTTATTATTCCATAAAATTCATGTGCCACTTGATGGTTAAAACACCTCAAAGCTGTTTCCAAAACTTCCATTTCAAAGTTTTTTACAGATGAAGCAGAGAACGACCCTAACTTTTTGACATAAGAAAATGGCACAGCACAGCCAGTGGCTAACCTCTGACAAACTGTTGCAGTTGTCTTAAAATTTATGAATGCTGATTTTACCACCTTATCATTTTTACTCTGCCACTTTTTTTTGTTGGTTTTTTTTTTTGCTTGTCCAATAGGCCTGTTCTTCATGGCCAACTGATTTCAAACTGTAAATATGATTAGATTTTCAAGAGCTTCATAGAATGCAGGTCTGCTGTTCAAAGGAAGAAGCCAAATTGTACTGGGCATATCCAAGTCTTATGGATCCTGACTTTCAGTAACATGTTAATATTTTAAAACAAAATATAGAGGCTCAATTCACCCATTTATGTAGCAGCCACTCAACGGGAAGCCAAAGCAATCCCAGCTATGTGGCAGGTGTACTTTTATGATACGCACATTCACTGTATTCACAACTTACGTTATTGGATTGCACTGCATTTTTTTAAAAAAAAGATAGCACGTAGTCCTAAAGAAGTCATCTTTAATACGTCTCAGAGGCTGTTGTTGGAAGAAATGCTATATTTCCCTCAAATTTTCTGTGTATCAAAATAGACTCTCTCTGCATGCAGCCTGAAATTGATTTCCATTGATAGACTCAATGAATCTGATTGAGTTTATTTTTGAATTGTCAAAAGGTGTCTAAAACTAGGTGTAATAATTTATCAGAATTGCAGTTAGTTTGGAAAAAAATTCAATCAAATTTCTGAACTATTTTTTTTAGAATAAGGTTTTTCCCCAGAACAGATGCTTATATGCCTGTGCCAAGAATGGATTCAGGCCACAAGGTGAACACAGTTTACATACTATCCTAATTTATTCTAGTATCAACATGAGCCTAAAGAAGAGGAACACTAGAACATTCGTTCAGCTTTTCTTGAGATTTATGCATTGTAATTGGTTCTGCGAGGCTGCTATCTTTTGCATCCTGATCTATGGGACTTGTTTCTGAATATACACATATAGACTTGCACTGGAAAATTCGTTTCAAGCAAGTCACATGCAAATACCTGCACTTATAATTAATAATATTATCCCTGGATGCAAATCATACCTGAAATGTATTTGAATTTTCTTTCTGTGGATTGAAACTGCTTTCAATTTTTTCTCTGGCCTGGTGGAACGCTCTGTTACAAGAGACAAGGGCCCTGCAGGACTTGACATCTTTCCGCAGGGCCTGCAAGACAGAGCTGTTCCACCAGGCCTTTGGTCAGGGCGCAGCCTGACTCCCTCCTTTGGCAATCTTTACAAAACTTTAGTTTATGATTGCCATCAATTTTGATTTTAATTAGTTTTTATAATGTTGCATTGTTTTAGTGTTGTTAGCCGCCCTGAGCCCGGCTTCGGCTGGGGAGGGCGGGATATAAATAAAAATTATTATTATTATTATTATTATTATTATTATTCATTCTTAATTTATCATATTTATTTTATCGGGGCTTTTCTGTAGTACTTTGTTTCCTAGCCTGGATTAATATTAGTAAGCAATAAGAATAAATAAGAAGGTAACTCAGACTACGAGCAGGGAGCAAAGCTGGTTACATCTAGATCCACAAGTTCACCTTCAATTATAGCTTTTCGTTTTTACATAAATCAGCTTTTTAGTTGCTTCAGATACACAGTTGCTAATTCATTTTCTTTTCAAGGATCCAAATATAACTTTCCTGACATGTTAAAAGCAAAAAAAAAGAAAAAAGAGTATCCAAATCTCTGATGGAGGATTTTCTCTCTCCACTTTCTTCCCTAACCACTGTCATTCCACTAAAATTTGCCACGATCTCTTTAGTAATTCTTCATTTCCTGAGACGGCAGACTTTCTATCACAATACCTTCCTAAATATACCGGTAAATAATATGTTCTTGTTTCTTACTTTTTGTGCTTCTTACTCTTTGCCACCTTGAATTCTGCTCTGGGCAGCTCCTTCAGGAACAACATGGGAGGTGGGAGGTGACGTAGTGCGGAAAGGAGGTACACTGGTACCTCAGGTTAAGTACTTAATTCGTTCCGGAGGTCCGCTCTTAACCTGAAACTATTAGCTAAACCGAAGCACCACTTTAGCTAATAGGGCCTCCCGCTGCTGCCATGCCGCCAGAGCACAATTTCTGTTCTCATCCTGAAGCAAAGTTCTTAACCTGAGGTACTATTTCTGGGTTAGCGGAGTCTGTAACTTGAAGCGTATGTAACCTGAAGTGTATGTAACACGAGGTACCACTGTATATATATTTTTAAAAGCCCCAATGTGTAAACAGAAAATGGTACAGCCATTTGAGTCCTGACCTATTTAGCTAAATATTAGAAGCCATGTCTGGCAAATCTAGCCTCAAATACATTTCTGTATTAACAAAGAGATGGAACCAATATAATGTTGAACAAAAGGAACCTGCATCTTCTCTTTGTTAACAATGATCTATAGACACGGTGCTAAGATATTGGTTAGTTTGTAATCAAACTCCTGCTGCCTTTAAGTTTTACAGAATACAGTGGTGCCTCGCAAGACGAAATTAATCCGTTTCGTGAGGCTCTTCGTATAGCGGTTTTTTCGTCTTGCGAAGCAAGCCCATTGACAGCTTAGCGGATTAGCGCTATTAGCGGTTTAGCGGCTTTTAGCGGATCAGCTGATAAGCGGCTTATCAGCAGATCAGCTGATAAGCGGCTTAGCGCCTTAAGGAAAGGGGGGGGGGAAAGGGAAAAAAACCCGCAGGAACTCGCAAGACATTTTCGTCTTGCAAAGCAAGCCCATAGGGAAATTCGTTTTGCAAAGCGCCTCCAAAACGGAAAACCCTTTCGTCTAGCGGGTTTTCCGTCTTTCGAGGCGTTCGTCTTGCGGGGCACAACTGTAGCTTTAATAACACGAGAGGTTTTTTTTTGTTAGCAAAACAACACCTCTGTCTTCAGGGCTTAAAATAAGGTATCTTAACTAGTCAGTGAACTTTAGTCTCATATTTCTCAAACAGTAGCTTCCCATGCCTCCTGGCAGACTTTTAGGAGCTGAAAAGAATTTCAAAAGCAGCTTGTAATACAGGTTTTACTGTTTGGGAGCAGAGCCAAAAATCCACAAGGCAACTGCTAGCCATTGCAAGACGGAGCTGTGGTGCTCCTGTTTCTTGTTCCCAGAATCTGATAATTAGAAGACAGATGAAATGGTTCAGTTTAGTTATCATGACATTAGTAGGTGCATCCTTTGAATTTGCTTCATTCTTTTTTCATAAGCTGTCTGAAGTCTATCACTAACTCTAGTGATGTATTAAAAAATGAACACTTAAAAAAAAAAGGCTACATTTGTTCTACGTTGGCTGTAATATGCAGAAATCTTATCTCTCCCCCCCCCCAGCTTTTTAACAGTGAGCCATGATTAAATCAGGAAGTGTTCAGCCACTGTTTCCCATTTCATCCCAAACAGGAAACTATGGTTACCAGCTTTGGAGCAAGCCAAGTTAAAAATTGGTTTATGATCCTGGTTTGTTTCAAAGCTGGTAACCATAGTTTCCTGTTTTGGATGAAATGTGGCTGAAGCCTTCTTGATTTAATCATGGCTCACTGTAAGGATTGTACGTACAGGCAGAAATCTCAATCATCCAAACCAGGTCATTGTGCCACAAGCATTTTTAAAGAGTGGAATGACACAGATTTCTTATTCCACTGTTTGAAACAAGATATGAGAAAGTGGAAATAGAAAAGTTTTCATATATAATGACATAAAAGCTGACATGTTTATAAAGACCAAAGGAATTCAATGGTAAAAATAGCATACCCTCATTTATGCTTCAACTAAATATTAGTGTAATATATGTTCCTAAGAAATACATTTGTACTGGTCTCAGCTATGGTTGTAAAATGAAAATTTTTGGGTGTATAAGGGTATATTGTATAATCACACTGAGGCTTACAAAGCCTGTTAGACACAAAGGGACTTCTGTAATATGAGACACTGTGTGTCTTAAAACACTGTCTTGCTATGGTCTTGCACAATTACCATTCATGTCAATGGCCTATTGTCTTCCACCTTGTTCCAGAGAAAGAGAAATAAAAAAATAGTGAATGATATCTTTTTGTGCCCCTGTAAATTGGATGCAAGAGAGTTAGAATTTATGCTTCCTTGAGTTATTTTCTTTTTTCACATCTTAATTCAGCTTCTCTTGCTCAAGAATGAGCAAGGATTTAATTTAAAATGGACAATTGAAATCTAAGGCTTTTCTACTTTCTCTGTTGAAAACATTGAGCATGGAAAATGTCACAAGGAAAGACATGCAAGTTTTGGGCCTTTACAGCTCCTTATTTGTAGGAAGAAATGTGCAGCTGATGTTTGTGTGGTGGACAAATACTTGTTACTGGGGAAAGCCTATTCTTCCCCTCAGCTAGCAATGAAATTGAGAATACAGTGTGGAAGATATGTTAACTGGTGTCATTGGTACAAAACAGTGCCTACCTGTCCAGTGAGTGATAGAAATCTCTGGTGCTGCTACATGCACCATTTTATAAACTGTTTTTAAGTTTAATTCTTAGTTTTGTTTTTAAAAGATTAATGGCAGAGGATGAGTATTCTATAGCAGGGAGTCATTCATTTAGCATCTAGAACAGTGGTTCCCAACCTTTTTTTGGCCACAACCCACATAAGCATCTCTAAAATTCTGACACACACACACACACACACACACACACCCCCGTGACATATAATTCTTATTATTCAAAAAGTGAACTCCTGTTCACGTGGAGGAAGCCTAAAAGGCCATTCACTGTTAATAACTCATTCTCGAATTGCCCCCCTTAAAAATCAAATTGCCCTCCGTGGGGCGTGTGCCCCATGTTGGGAACCATGGGTCTAGAACATAGAACATGCAAAGTGTCACAGGATCAATCCCCAGCATCTTCAGCGCCTTGCTACAAACATGAGAAATTAATGCCAGTCAGTGTGTGGTCTGATTCTGTATAGGGTAGATTCTTGTGCTCTAATCCCCCATGCAAACTGCAGACATCATCAAAGTTCCTCCTTCCTTCCACAGCAACACTCTTCCATTTAATGAACCTTTTGCTATTTCTCTTCTCCTTGTCTCTCAAGTATAAGCACTCTTCCCTTCTGATGCTGGAGTAGACATCTACCCTTGTAAGCAATTTAGTGAACAGGGTTATGCTATACAGCACCCCACAGTGAAGCTAAATCATTTCCTTCCATTATAAGTGGGATATTCTTTCATGTGCTGGATCAGGAGCAGCAAGAGTTTAGTGCTACCTTGTAAATACCCTCTAGAAGATGGTAGCCTGCTCCCCACCCCAAATTACTAGCCTACGGTAGGCTGGCTGAAAAGGTGCAGAGAGCTGTATTTCAATGCTGGGCATGGATGAAGGGGCTTCCCTCCTCTAGCAGCCCACTTGGCTACTATACTGAGCTCAGTGGACGAATGGAGCACTCTATGTTTCAACTGATGAACTCACCTGCATGCAGTTCCTGGTCACCTGTGGTTGCCAGGGAAGTGTTCAGATGCAATAATGGTTTAGTGCTAAGGGAGAAAAACTGTCTGGAAAGGCTCAATAGAGACTTTGCAGCCCCTCTTGGTTTTGTGCCAGCTTTGCCCATCAGTGGTAGTACAGATAGAAGCACCCCACATGTCTGGACTATGATGATCAGAAGAACTGAAACAGTGTACCTGCTGATCCTGAATATTGCAGCCCTGTAGATGTACTTTAGAAATCAGATATGTAAAGCAATATAAACTTACCAACTCATGGGGATCTTTGCAGACTGAGTTGGAATGCAGAGACATGGGTGAAAAAATATGAGCACTTACAGTGACTTTGAACATTTCATTGTTGATCAGGAACAGGCTGCATAAGTTCCTAGTGCTTCATATTCATTTATAGCAGGGGTTGTCAACCTGGTCCCTACCACCCACTAGTGGGTGTTTCAGAATTCTAGACGGGCAGTAGGGGGTTCTACGGCACAAGCTGAATCCTCCTTCCATAGAGCACTGGTGGGCGGTAAGGAAATTTTAACATCATTAGTAGTCAGTAGGTATAAAAAGGTTGACTACCCCTGATTTACAGCTATGTTCCATGTACAATGATAGGGCAGGCTTCATTGCAGAACCTTTGTTTCAGATGTGACATTGCACAAATACCGGAGACTTGGGCACCCTATTCTTGCCTAAGTAATATCCAAGCTGCTCTTAGACTGGGTTTCAGTCTCCATGGTCTGCTTTTGAGTCCTGATTCTAAATTATTATTATTTAATTCCTTTGCAAAAGGAACTAGTACTTGGAAGCAAATAAGGAGAGATTCCTCTCTTCCGAAGAGACAGTACTGGAATTGTGGCTAAATTGGACAGTGCATAGCAATGTGTTATTGTTCACCTGTACTGTGGAATGGAAGCTCACAACTGCAGGGTGCATGCGACCCTCACTACATATTATGTACCTTGTTTGGAAGCTTATCACTAATATGACCACAGTGTCACGTGGAGAAAAAATAAAGCACCCAAATAGTGGCTTTCAAATTTTGTGTCTGCTAAGAAAATCCCATCTGTTGGAAACTTAACACCAGCTAGGCCTTTTAGACATAATCACAGTTGTTCTATGACCACTGAAATTATGCTCTGCAGCTGGGGAAAATCTGCAATGGAAAAGCTACTTCATAGAGGAAACCCTTCAGAGCAATCACACTGTTCTTTTGAAACAAAGTTTGAAAACTACTGCAGGAGGACAGAGTGCTCTTGAACTCAGGTCCTACCTTCCAGCTTCCTACTGGCATCTGGTTGGCCACTGTGAGAACAGGGTGCTGGACTTGATGGGCCACTGGCTTGATGCAGCAGGCTCTTGTGTTCTTACTGCCATAAATGGGTGCCCTGTAAGCTTTAGGTAAAGCATTCATTTTTGGCAAGCTTTGATGGCTGCTTGTGCAAGAAGTATTGCATCAAACACATAGCTAGACATACATAAATGTTATCAAAACCAACTCCATACCGAATGAAATGCACATAAAGGGTTTTCAGTATGTAAGTGGTTTATGTCTTGTTTGTAAGAAGAGTTCCAGCTGTTTCAGGGAAAGAAGTATTATCCTTTAAAAAGGTGGTGGTGCGGGATTCATCAAGTTGAAGAATATTTTGCAGTTAATGATGAAATGGAAGTCCTAGTACACCAAACCGACTGAAGCTAGATCAGGGTGCAGAACCCTCACCCCAAGGACTACATTCTCATAGGCAATCTCTGGAGGTGGCAGGCCAGTGCTCGGAGGGGCAGTGGGGAGAGGCAAAAGTGTGGGGGACAACAAATGAAATTCTTAACTTGGTGCAGTAGGCTACGTATCAGCCACACAGAAGCCAGGAATGCATACACACGCCTAAACTATTAGTCGTAATTGAAGGACACATTCCAAGCAAAAGCACTTGAGGAGGGTTAGCTGAGCAGTGCCTGTGGGGAGGAGCTCAAAGGAGTCTTAAGAGACCACGAGCTGGAGGTTCCCCATACTGACTTAAATAATAATATAGAATGCCTTTACTTCTTTAGTGCAAGATTGACCTAACCGTTTGAGTTTTGTTTGTTTTACAGATAAAAGCAAAAAACTATGACAAAGTAGAAAAGGTGAGTGTATAAGTATGCCCTATATTTTAAATAGATTTGGAAGGAAGAATAAATACATGGATCATCTATTCTCCTTTGTTAAGTGATGTGGAGAAGTCAGTCTTAAGCTTGCAAACAGCTAATTTGTGCTAGCATTTGCCTTGGAAATTGAGTATAAAGTGTCTGCCAGTTTGTGGCAAAAGGCAAGAAACTTGGAAAGAGGAAGAGACACACACCCCTTCCCATTTCTAACATCTGCTTGAAGACCCATTTTCCACAAGAAGGTTTTGGGGTCATGGCCTAGTGGTGACTCCCATGTGAGTACCTCAAAAAGAGGTTGGGCTGCCCCTAGCCTTGTGACTTCAAAAGTACTTACATGCAGGTGCCATTTGTGAGAACCACATGGGGTTCTCTGCCCTCCATATGGATACTGTCTATGTAGCCACCACGATTGATGCAATCTGGCAAGTCCTTTTCAAGATACTACACCAGGCACCCCCAATCTGCAGCCCTCCAGATGTTTTGGCCTACAACTCCCATGATCCCTAGCTAACAGGACCAGTGGTCAGGGATGATGGGAATTGTAATCCAAAACATCTGGAGGGCCGAAGGTTGGGGGTGCCTGTACTACACTCATGCAAATTGTAGCAACTACACAAACATTTCCCACATGGAGATGCCAGACACCGCCTCTGTGTGAGTGATGCCAGTCTGCGAGCTCACATTCTTGTGGCACTCATAAGGGAACTACCATTAAGTATGAATGGAGTCTGTATTTTTGCCCTCATGAAGGGAAGGGAAGGGACATTCCACAGTGGGGGTGCCACCTTTGAAAAGGCCATTTCATTCACTATATCACATGAGGCTGCTTCACTCACTTGGCAAGGGGCATCCTGGGAAAGGTCTCTGAAGAAGATTATAGGATAAGAATGGGTGGAGGGAATCCCTTGGGTAACCAGGCCCCAAGCCACTTAGGACCTCAAAATTTTACAGCAGTGTTACGAATTGAGCCTGGAAATGGACTGGAAGCTAGTGTAGATGGCAAAGTACCGGCATAGTATGATCAGAATCACTAGTCCCAGTTTGTGATCTTGCTGCCCTATATTGGACCCGCAGAATTTTTCAAGGCAGCCTCACATATTGCAGTAATCCAAATGGGAGGTTACCAAAGCACAGCTGTCTGTCTAGGTAAGATTGCAGTTGATATGTCACCTTCAGCTGATAAAAGGCACTCTGTGCCACTGAGGCCACCTCTGCGTTCAGTGACATGATAGATCTAGGAGCAGCCCAGACTACAAGCCTCGGAAGCTGGCTTTGGTCTGCCCTCCATGGGCCACTTCTTACAGGTAGGAGGAATGCCTACTTGTCAATCACCTGATGTTATATATGACATTGGATGATTCATTTTTCAAAGGAAGATTCAAAGCTGACTCAGAAGTGTGCTCTTGATTCTTCCCTTCTTCCTTTGCAGCCTGACTTCTGTTTAAGATGGCGCTGAAAAGGATTATTCTTTCTTTCCAATCCTGGTTTGAGTTCAAGATGGGGTTACAAAAGTTTCTACCACAGGCTTTATCTGCACTCAGAGTCAGGAGCTCTGTTCTGGAGCTCACAAGTGAAACCAATCCCAGTTGATCCATTTATTATGAAATTTTTAAAGCACCACTTACCAAAGAACAATTGGGAGCACACTTTTAAGGCTCCTGATCATTCCTTTGCAGCAGCAGCAGCAGTTTTACCTGCCTCAATCCCTGCTTTAGGGGGAGTGCAACTCTCCAGAACAGGTTTTAAACCACTCAGATAAATGGATGAACCACTTAATAAAGTCATTCCTCCTTGTATGCTCATCTGCTGTTATGCTCAATTTCCCAGTCCCACTTAGTCCTTTCCGCAGTGATCCAAAGTTTATTTACAGCCTCCTACACACGGTAATTCAGAGGTTTATCTGAATTTATCTGTGCTTCAATATGTGTAAAATGGCAATGTCAAAACAGAGGTACACCACTATGCCAAACAGAGGATGCATGAATTGCAAGGTTCTCATACTAGATGGGTGCATTTCACAGTTCTGACAGCATCCTTACCTTTACATGAAGACTTGGCTGTTATTCCTGAGACTGTGCCTGTCTGTTTTAAAAGGAATGCAGACTGAACCTTAGTTTGTTTGTTCAAGCTCCAAAGTGCCTCCTGATGTCTATTCATGGATTCCTGTTGTTGTTTTTCTTCAATGTGACTAGCTGTTTCAGAGGTGCCTTATGAAAGTTTTACACATTGACTTATGGAAGTGCTACCTTTCGTATGTGCGAGAAACCAAAGGGAAGCTACCTAGTTATAAGTAAGTAAATGCTGTTTGTGTTAGCTTCTTTTTTTATTGCAATCTAATTCCTTTTTCAGTTATGGATGCTGAAGCAGGATCACAGTCTCCCAAGTTAGCTTCTCAGTAATAATTAGACAAATACTGCCAATGTAGACCTGCCAGTGTAGCAAGGTAAAGCAACCTCCACCAAGACAGGAGTTGGTAAAGGCAGGAACTGATGCCTGAAAGGTTCAGCAAGACATTTAAAAGGGTTGGCTCCAGTGGGGGTCACGTGGGGACACCCAACATAGAATGTTGTCCTAGATGGCCTAGTGCCATAAACTTGGGTCAGCACTGACTCCTACATGGTGTTCTTTGTCGTTGTATACATGCTTCTTGATTCCTTCCAGTTGATTATTAAACTTCATTTGCGAACAAAGTAGCACTTCTGAAGCAGCCTTACACAAGATATCAGAAGGATCTGTTGCTTTTTTCCACTGATCTAGTAATCCAAAGAAGGCGTAATCGTCACAGCTGTTTCTGATTCCCCTCCCACTGACAAGTTTTGTTTATTTGATTTAGTTACGAAATTTCTAGACTGCTCTTCATCACACACAGCAATTACAGGGCAAGTTCTCAAATAATATAAAATTACATAATAAACCTAAAACAGCAATAAAATACAATCACTAAGAGGCCAGTTGTCAGAGCAGGATAAACCTGAGATTTTGCGTAATCCCTGCTAATTTCCTCCCAAAGCCAGAAAGTACAAGTATGCTTTCACTTGGCACTAGAAACCTAAGTTCTTACCATCTGCACTTTTAGGGAGAGAATTCTATAGTCAGAGCAGCACAGTACCACAACAAACCATGCCTAGTGCCATTTTTATTTACTCTCTTAAGTATTTTTTCCAATCACATCCCATGTAAGAAGCTTAACAACAATAAGGGTTGTACAACTAAAACCAAAACCAGTTATTTAAACCCAGAGAAAGAACAATAAGAGCAACATTTACAGGATAGTATCCCCTCATATAAGCAGGCATGTATTGCATTTCTTTCAAAATATTAAAAGAATGATGAGGAACCATTAGTGAGCTTTGGTTAAGTCAACCAGCTACAAATCCACCTAACACTTACCTCATCCAGCCCACATTTTACTACCTTCTCCACAAAAATATCATGGGGGACTGTTAAAAACCTTACTGAAATCAAGATACACTACGTCCACAGTATTCCCCTGATCTACCAAGTGAAATGAGATTCATCTGGTATCCTTTTCTAAGTCCTCACAGACCAACCATTGTCTGTTCTAGGACCTTTTCTGCTATCAACATCAAGCTGACCAGCCAGTAGTTACCTTGGTCTTCTCTCACCCCTGGAGATTTGAATTCTTCTAAAATAGCTAGATGCTCCCTTACCACCTCTTTTTTATCTTAGACTGTAGCTCCCTCCTTGCATAATTTGTTCTGTTATCACTAGGCTGGGCACTGCTTATTAAGATTGTAGTTTAAAACTGTATTTTTTGTAATTTTAATAGTAATTTTACCATGTGGCTCTAATAGTATATGTTTTTTCTTCCAGAGAAAAAATGGCTCAGGCATATGACTTTGCTCTGGATAAAATTGGCATGGAAATAATGTCGTACCAGGTATGTTTCTTTTCACATTAAATATTTATTTGTGGTGTTTGATTAAATGTTCACTGCTCTGATTCTATATATTTTTACATTAGATCTGGGTGGATTACATCAATTTTTTGAAAGGCGTGTAAGTACAAAAATCTGCCTTCTCTCTTAATTAATGCAGTGTTAATATTCGTACAGGTTGCAGTATGTAATTGCTGGTATGTTACTGTCTTGCCTCACAATTTAGTGAAGCAGTAGGATCCTATGCAGAAAACCAGAGGATAACTGCTGTGCGCAGGGTATATCAACGGGGCTGTGTGAACCCAATGATCAACATCGAGCAACTCTGGCGAGATTACAACAAATATGAAGAGGTAAATAAAA
Organism: Podarcis cretensis; assembly: GCF_951804945.1. Lineage (NCBI taxonomy): Eukaryota > Metazoa > Chordata > Lepidosauria > Squamata > Lacertidae > Podarcis > Podarcis cretensis. The sequence goes on along the minus strand of NC_137170.1, from coordinate 67,201,483 downwards.
AGATGCCTGATGTTCAAACAAGATTTAGCTATTTTCCTCGACCTGCAGCAGTGAGGTTACTTGAATAGGCTCTCTGCAAGCCCCTTTCTGACTATTTCAAGTGTAGACCTCTGAAAAACATTGTGAAGGGTGGACAGAAGGAGCAGGACAATAAAGTCTTTTTCTGTAAGCAGCACAAACCTGCCTCTCAAAATTGCTGGGACTTTTTGTTTGTTTGCCTGTACACTTTTGCCCCAATTCTAGGTGGATGAGGCTACTCCCATTGCCTTAAAGATCCTGGGTCCTCCAGCCATCTTTAGATTCTTCATCTGATGGTGTTCTTTGTACAGTGGGAAGGACCATCTCCCAGTGCCAGGAACAAGAGAACGAGGAGCTACAGTTCACTGACTTGGGAGATCTGTGCCTATCATTTCATGGATACTTTAATTGGGATTCCTGCATTGCGGAGGGTTGGCCTAGATGATCCTTGGCATCTCTTCCAACTATAAAATTCTATGATTGTATGTGCTTAATACCACTGGGCTGCAGAACATAGGATTGTCTCCTACTGAAACAGCAACTTTACCCTCTTTGAGCCGGACCCTAATCCAAATGACAAGTGTTTTCCCATTTTCTCTAGCAGAATAAAATTGTATATAACATAATAACAATAACAATAACCCCTCCACACACATTGTTGAAAAGGTCATAGATTGCTTAATCAGCCAAAGGCCTGGGAGAAGAAGAATGTTTCCGGCACGTGCCTAAAGATACGTAATGAAGGTGCCAGGCAAGCCTTCGTGGGGACAGCATCCCAAAAACAGGGAGCCACTGCAGAAAAAGCCTGTTCTCAAGTTCCATCCTCCAGACCTCTTGTGGAGGAAGCACACAAAGAAGGGCCTCAGGTGATGATTGCAAGGACTGAGGCAGTCCTTGAGGTATTCTGGTCTTGAGCCATTTAAGACAGGCTTCCTTAAACTTGACCCTCCAGATGTTTTGAGACTACAATTCCCATCACCCCTGACCACTGGTCCTGCTAGCTAGGGATCATGGGAGTTGTAGGCCAAAAAAACATATGGAGGATTGAGTTTGAGGAAGCCTGATTTAAGGCTTTATAGGTCAAAACAAGCACTTTGAATTGGGCCCGGAGACCAATTGGCAGCTAGTGTGGCCAGGCCAGGATTGGTGCTATAAATAAAAAAGCCCAAACACTTAGAAGAATAAAAACAATCAGAGGAAGGCCGACCCCACAGCAGACAGTGTTAAGGGGGCATCCCTTGTCTTTGCTCTCCCACTGAAGTGGCTCTTCCCAAAGGGAGCCCAGCTTTTATTCCACCAGCCCAGCTAAATGCCCAGCTGGGAGTGAAGTTTCAGGTGTTGCTGTGAGCTGCCAAGTCAGGGCTTCTGGAGGCAAGAACGCTCAGGAGTCCCACTGGGAAGCAGGCAGCAGCAGGCAGCTAGTTCCCCCTTCGATGTTCCTGGGAGTCCTCCCTTTCTTACACAGGGGTGCTGTGTATCCAGAAACCCCCACAGCAGCCCAGCTTTTATTTCACCACTTACATGGGGATAAGTACAAAGTGACAGCTTTCCAGTGCAATTCTATGTTGATTAATGCTATCTAAGTCTCAGTGAGTTCCATGATGCTTACAAATGAGGAAGCATGCATGGGACTGCAAGTCCACAGTGGTCCTGAGCAGGGCTTCACTTCTTGTTTTCTGTCTTCCAGGGAATAAACATCCACTTAGCTAAGAAAATGATTGAAGATCGCAGTAGAGATTATATGAACGCTAGACGTGTGGCTAAGGTACAGGCTCCCGGTTGTTTTGTTCCTCTTTTGTCTTGATTTAATACAGCATGAATATTTGTTGCATGCTTGAGCTGCAGCAGATTACTAAGTGGAGTTGAAAAAAGGAGTAACTTTAATATAAAGTTTTGTTTCAAAGCCCACCTTAACGAAATCTCTTCTCTGTTTCTTCCCGTCTCTTCAGGAATATGAAACTGTGATGAAAGGTCTGGACCGCAATGCTCCTTCGGTCCCACCCCAAAATACTCCCCAAGAAGCTCAGCAGGTAGACATGTGGAAGAAATATATTCAGTGGGAAAAGAGCAACCCTTTACGTACTGAAGACCAAACCCTTATAACAAAGAGAGGTGACTGTACATTTTTGTTGTGCTCCTTAGAAATAGTGCAAAGATAACCATAGTAATTAAGTCGTGCTGATGTTACTTTGGGGTGCAGCACTCTTACAAACTATACAAACCTAGCTGCCTGGACTGTGTACTTAAATCCCATTGATTGCCGTGGGCATATGGGGCGCTGGTGGCGCTGTGGGTTAAACCACAAAGCCTAGGGCTTGCCAATCAGAAGGTCGGCGGTTCGAATCCCCGCGAAGGGGTGAGCTCCCATTGCTCGGTCCCTGCTCCTGCCCACCTAGCAGTTTGAAAGCATGTAAAAGTGCAAGTAGATAAATAGGCGGGAAGGTAAATGGCATTTCCATGCACTGCTCTGGTTCGCCAGAAGCGGCTTAGTCATGCTGGCCACATGACCTGGAAAAACTGCCTGCGGACAAACGCTGGCTCCCTCGGCCAATAAAGCGAGATGAGCACCGCAACCCCAGTGTTGTCCGTGACTAGACCTAATGGTCAGGGGTCCCTTTACCTTTACCTTTACCTCGTTGAACTTTGCTTTTCTCCAGAAAGAAAAGTTTCTACTTAGATATTCCTAGCACTCCATAGGTAGATAATTTCCAAAAGGAACCTGTTGGTGCCTCTTGAAACAGTAGTCATAAGCTCCCATGGCTTAGGGTGCAAAAACATTTGGAATCTTATAAAGAAAACATCACGTTGGTCCTTTTGCCATTCAAGGGCATGTATAATGAGACTTTCCTGTGAGGACAGAGCTCAGTGTTTTTTGACCACCAACAGTTTCAAAGTCAGCATTTTATTAGCTGGAGAGGGGTCAGGAATTATATATCTGGAAATCTCTAAAGGTGTTGATAGGGCATAGAATTGAAGAGGGCGGCTCTTGAGATCATGTGGCTGGCTCTTTAAGAGACCTGCATTTTTAGTTACATTTGTGAATCATTGGTAGTGATTCAGCTTGTAAGGTTCCACCCACTAGGAATCTATCTTGTTTCAATGTCTTCCCATAGTGATGTTTGCATATGAACAATGCCTGTTGGTGCTGGGACATCATCCAGATATTTGGTATGAAGCTGCACAATATCTCGAGCAATCCAGCAAACTACTAGCTGAGAAAGGGGTAAGAGAAGACAGTAAGAAATACTGCATTTTATGTACAGCATTTCAACATATCTATAATTGGTACTAAACTAAATAAGTTGGGTCCATTGAGATCAGTGTGAAGTTAGACATGATTAAGGCAAGTGATGATTTCAGTGACAACTAAATTCAGCTAATTTAATCTGGACCCAGCCTATATTTTCATTTGTTTGTTTTGTGGGACATTGTTATTTGACAATGAAGTGGTTAATTCTATCAAAGTTGTATGGGATCATATGCAAAAATATATCATCCCATTTTTAAATTGTGGGAGATCTTTAAAATAGAAAATAAAAATACCAAGCCCATAAAAATAATTAAGTATTCTGAATTTACCATGTTGCTAAACTATATTCAATTTTTACAATTAGCATGTGACGTGAAATCACATGTTTCTAATAAGATCCATTATTGTAGCTGCTGAGTTCTTGCTACAAGGTAACCCACTTGGGTTTACAGTATTCCTGTAGAGCTGTTAATGAAAACTCTTTTTGAAAACTCTTTTTGTTTTTCATACTGAAAACTCTTTTTGTTTTTCATACTAGTCCTACAGTTGGTTGATTTTCTCATATTTTCTCGATTCCAGGACATGAACAATGCTAAACTGTTTAGTGATGAAGCTGCAAATATTTATGAACGAGCAATCAGCACTTTACTAAAAAAGAACATGCTTCTTTATTTTGCATATGCAGATTATGAAGAGGTGAGTCCTTAGGTGACATTATTCTTTCAATCTCCAGTTCAACCAGCTTTTTCTTTCTTGTGCATAATCTTGATTGGAGAACTTAATCTTGGCAAATTCAAATAAGCAGGGCTGGTAATAATTTTGAGCATAAACTACTTAAACTAAACATGGGCTTTTTTTGTATTTTCTCAGAGTCGGATGAAATATGAGAAGGTGCACAGCATATATAATCGGCTCTTAGCTATTGAAGATATTGATCCCACTTTGGTATGTTTAGTCTTCATTGTTTCACCTTGTTGAGATGACTGTAGGATTAAAAGTTGTATATTTCTCTTTGGTCAGTTCCTAAAGTATTCCAGTTGAAAATGTATAGATAATGTCAGTCACATTTTAAAATTTTGTTATCAATTGCCTTTTTTCTTCCAATTTTTTTTGTACATTGTTCAGCTGTTTTGCCATGTCTGAGGTGTATAATTTGTGACTCAGTAAAATTTGAAAGATTTCATGTTGTAATCTGTTTCTAACCTTCCACTTAATTAAAAATAATGATGAGCAGAACTGTTGTTGACAATAAGAATGGCCTTGCTCACAAATAACAGCAAGCCAAACTTAGGAATGAGCAAGCATTCTGTTGCTTAGAGGGGGGGAAGTGTGGCCTCTTTGCACCTCTGCTGGCTCTGCTGCTGTGACCCTACTTAGAACTAACCATGGTTTGGCTTAGGATGGTATTCAGACCTGGGCTCATGTTTTGTCTCATTTGAAACAAATCAAGAGTCACAACCAAGGTCTAGAAGCCATGTCTTTAATATGGTATTGACTTCTAAAAACAGAGTCACAGCTTAAAGGTGATCCTACTTTTTCCACCTATATGTTTCAGGTATATATTCAGTATATGAAGTTTGCAAGGCGAGCAGAGGGCATAAAATCAGGCAGGATGATATTTAAGAAGGCACGAGAAGATGCCCGGACCCGTCATCATGTCTATGTTACAGCTGCTCTGATGGAGTATTATTGCAGCAAGGTATTATTGCAACACAGTGAATGAAACTTTTGCTTCAGCCTCTGGATTCTTCTGTCTACAACTAATAACATTTTGAAATCTGCAGGACAAGTCAGTGGCCTTTAAGATTTTTGAGTTGGGGCTAAAGAAATATGGAGACATTCCAGAATACGTCTTGGCATATATTGATTATCTTTCTCATCTCAATGGTAAGTTCTGGGAACTGGGATAATTCATTACATTGGACTCTGGGATTACAACTTTTTTCAAGACAAAAACCTTCTTTACCTGAAATTGAGCAGTTTGTTTGGCATGGACCTGTGAAAATTCAGAATTCAGTTACCACTGATATTGGTGGCATCCCTCCACATTATATCATCAGTGAGCAGATGGGACTTCACTGCTCATTGTTTTGCATACTGCTTGCTTTGTCAGGTCTATAGCCAATAATGTGTTGGGGAAAACTTCAAGCGTGTGTAGATGGATGTTGATGCATCGTAATGCATAGCTTATATGTAGATAATTTGTATAGAATTGTGGCTAAGAATGTGAGCTGAGAACCTTCAATTCAAATTTCTCCCCACTCAGTAGTAATTGTAGGCAGGCTGCTATTTCCCCAGCTCTTCTCTCCATCAGTAAAATCAGGATGATAGTGGGAGACACCCAACATTGCACAAGTGGATTTCTACTCCCCTTGCTCTCCTCTTTCCTGAAGTCCTCCACAATATCAAAATTCTCTGGAGCGTTGGGGGATGAAATTAAAAGCCAACACCTGAGAACAGTCAAATCTCACGACTGTTCTTCAACTGAGTTAGCTTCAGACTTGTGCTGTGAGGAGTTCCACTTGCTTTATGGGAAGGTGGGCAGGGATTTTCTTCTTCCCTCTGCAGCCCTCGGAAAATCTGTTCTGGGGGTTTGTAGCAACCTCCAGAGGAACACAGGAGATATGGGGCAATTGGCGAAAGGGAAAGGGGCAGCTGGTGAAAATGATCACCACCACCTTTCAGGGAACATTTTGTGTATGGATGGAGTCTTGCTGTTTGCAGGCAGGAAACTCACATCCAGTCCATAGACTGTTAATTTGAGTGAGGACTTCAGATTCAAAAATCAGCAGCCTGCAAGAACACAAAGGGCATAAAAAACCAATGGCCAGTATTGTCCTAAGCAGCTGCTTCTTGTTTAGTACTTAAGTGTGCTGCTGCTGCTGCCACCAATTTTTAAACAGAGTATTTAATTCTTATTTTATGGTTCTGGTTGTTTTAATTCATTTTAGTGTGTGTTTTTATACTTACCTCTCAGCTGCAGTTGTAATTTGTGGGTGTTTCTTTGCAGAGTAGAAGTGAGACTTTTCTAAAGCCTCTTCTCCATGTGTCTCTTCTCCCTGAGATTACTTTAGCAATAATGAAACTGGAGTTGCAAATTGGGTTTTTCATCTTTCACAGGAATTGAAATTATGTCAAGATATTGTCTCCCCCCCCCCCCGTAATTTCCAGTTTTCTAAAATATATATATATATAAAGCTTGTTTTCATCTTTCTTTTTTAATACTTTTTTTAAAATAGAGGATAATAATACAAGAGTCCTGTTTGAACGAGTATTAACCTCAGGGAGCCTCCCACCTGAGAAATCTGGGTAAGCTTCGCCAAAGCTCCATTCCAAGTCGTCTGCTTTGCTGTACGTGACAACCCTTGTACAACATAGATATTATCACAGATTAATAAGGGGATGGTTGTTGCAGCCTGCACTGCCATTTTCGTCTTAATAAGGAGCCAGCTGCTGAGAGAGAGAAGCCAGAGATTGTAAGAATTTTCTATGGAGTTCATTCCTTGGATGCCAGAATGTGCTCTCATCTCCATTGTGAAGATAACTGCTATATGGAGTGTTGTTGGAAAGTAGATTTGGCCAATATAGAATATAGACTCAAAGCACTTGGGGCATTTTTGCTTGCATGCATACACACAGGGGCTCAGATCTATACCTCCCTCCTGCTTTCGTTCCATGTTTACCCACGGAGATCGTCTCTCTTTGGCAAATTCCCTGCACAGCCTCATAGCCAACTCTGTGCTGCCTGAAGCCTATTCCAGGAAAAGTAGAATTTGGGAATTATGTAAGTGGTAGCTAGACATTTATCTGCTGTTAACCATTTTTGTTTGTCAGTATCAGGTAGTACTTTCCCCCAGCAACCACGGCTTCCAGTTACAGTGCAGTGTCATGCGGTTTTTGCATGCAGCTTTTTTCTTTCTACATTCTGCCTATAAGGACTCTCTCTCCTGTGCCCTTGGTGCAGAAGGGGCATGCACACCAACTGGTTGCCTCTTGCTTTCAACCTGAAGCACCTAGCAAGCAACACCAGCAGCAGGGAACCAGTTCCTTTGCCTGGCACTCCTTGCCAGGGCTGCATGTACAATGCATACAGATGGTCTGCAGGCCCCTTTACCAATTCCCAGCTGTTTGGCACTGTAAACTACCTAGGAGTGAACCAGTGGGCTCCTTGAATAGTGTGTGTGTGAGAGAGAGAAAGAGAGAGCGCAGGGAAGAGGGGAAAGATCAAAGATCTGTGTGTGTTTCTGTGTCCATGAGTGGGGATAAGATTGGGGAGCAGGAGAGAGGGAGTCCAGGCCCTACCTACTATCAACATGCTGCTTATGAGCCGCTGGTTTGCTGCCCTGGATGTACACAGACTGGCCATTGCTGCCTTCTAGGATGCCCTCTGGGTACAAAGCAGATGTATCTGCTATGGCTTCTGGTTGTAGAATAAAGACATGATAGTTGACTGGCAGCTGCTCACAATTCCCTTCTCCATTTTGCCAACATAGAATTGGATATCCGGGGTAGCAAGCCACTGGAAAGAGCAGACGAGGGGGTTCCTTAGTCAGTGGGCAAGCTGCTGGCTTGCAGTGGATTGGGCCTGCTGGTTGCTGGTAACTGTTGCACTTACTGCAGGCCATGTGTGCTGAGCATGTTTTCTTTTGAACATTTGTTCTCTTTCTGTCTTTTCTTTCACAGAGAGATATGGGCCCGATTTTTAGCTTTTGAAAGTAATATTGGTGACCTGGCTAGCATACTTAAAGTGGAGAAACGGAGGTTTACAGCCTTCAAGGAGGAATATGAGGGCAAAGAAACAGCTCTACTAGTAGACAGATACAAGTTCATGGATCTGTACCCCTGCTCTGCCAGTGAACTCAAAGCTCTTGGTTATAAGGTATGGAGATGATGACATTCCAGAAGGTTTAGTTGGAGAGGGAATGCAGTTCCATAGCATTGCTACTTGCATGCCTTCAGTGCTGCTTTAAAAATGTTAAAACCCCTTAACTCTCCTAAGCCTTTAGATGTCCATTCAAGCACAAGCAAAAACACCTTCTCTTTGTTTGGAATTACTATTCATTTCCGTTTCTTTTTTACTGTTTTCGTCACCATGTAGAAAACAGTTCATATTATTCCAAATTGGTGGCTGCTACCCTATGATAAGCTATTTGTGGGCAGTAGCTCCCATCACAGAATCACAGAGTTGGAAGGGAGTTGGGAGATGATGCTGTCTAACCCCCTGCTTGATGATGAATATACAATGCAGGATGCAACTACCGCATTGCTGACAGATGGCCATTCAGCCTCTGCTTAAATAATCTCCAGCCAAGAAAGTCCCACCACCTCCTGAATCAGTCTGTTCCACTCTCCACATGGCAGGTGCGATTTTCTTTCTCATGTCGAGAAGAGAAAGGTTGCCATTTTGGAAAATCGCACCAGCTGCATAGTAAGCTGTTGCAAGTATATGGTTTAACACTTTATAGCAGTGCTTGTGAGGAACAATTTAAACCACCTCCATGTGGTACCTATAAGGTGAAGTCTAGCTCAACAGAAGATGTTAAAAAGCCAGCATTAAATCCATTCCAAGTTTTACTCCATTCAGGTTCTAGACTGCTGCCAGTGATAAAAAGTATCACTGACCACATCCTTCCCATGTGACCCCAGCTTAAAATACTCTTAGCTGATTATCAGTTGCCTGCCTGCGTCTTTACATATGAAGTGCTGGTGCATTGATCTTACTGTTTCCTAGCCAAGTTCCTAAATCAATATGGAGCTAGTTTCTTGCTCTATCTGTTATGTTTCAAGTTTTTGATTCTGTAAATTGGAAAGTAATAATGCATTGCCTGTATTTTTAATATTTTGCATTGTTTATTGTAAATAATTCTAGGCAAACTTTTATTACAAAGGCGGTTGATAAATTTTAAAATTATGAGCAGACAGAAAACTTCTCTTCCATAAAATTGGGCAGGGTTTGGGCTGGTGTCCATTGTTGCTTTATGCAAACAGAAATGCTACTCTGGACCAGTCTATGTTGAGCATTATGGGATCCCCTCCTGATTGTGAGCTTCCCATAGGCACTCAGTTGGTCACACGATAAACAATATGCTGGACTATAGATCAGCCTTTGGATTGATCCAGCAGAGCTGCTCTCACGCTATTTATGCTTCTTCTCATCCTATGAACTTCCAGGATGTGTCTCGGGCAAAGCTGTCAACCATAATTCCAGATCCTGTTGTGGCTCCTTCAATAGTGCCTGTGCTAAAAGATGAAGCGGACAGAAAACCAGAGTATCCAAAACCAGATACCCAGCAGATGATTCCATTTCAGCCAAGACATTTAGCACGTAAGCTAATATCGAGTCATGTAAATGTGAAATAGAAGTCTACCTTATTCTGATTGGCTGTTTCTTTAAAAAGCTTCAATTCATTCAGTTCATTCTCATTTGGGCACACAACTAGAATGTTTTATACCCTTCCAATTCTCTGCTAAATTGGAATCAAAGTACAATAAACAAAAGTTTGAGGTTTTTGTTTGTTCTTGCATAGTGCTTGTAAGGTCAGTTACATCAACCAAAGGAACTCCCATCAGCATGCAGTTGATTCTCCTTAGCTGTAAGAGCCATGAAGACTTAAATGTGTTTTATTTTATTATTTACTAGCTCCAGGTTTGCATCCAGTCCCTGGTGGTGTCTTTCCAGTCCCGCCTGCTGCTGTAGTTCTAATGAAGCTTCTCCCACCTCCCGTGTGTTTTCAGGTTGGTCATGAGATCCTGAAATGTTTTAATGACTTTGCAATCTGGTTGTCTTTTGCTTCAATGCATTAAACATTTCATTTTCTTTTGTCTCACTGGTTTTTACCATAGCATTTCCTGTTAAATGGTCCATCTTTTTTTCTCTTGCAGGGCCCCTTTGTGCAAGTGGATGAACTCATGGAGATTATCAGGAGATGCAAACTCCCAGACAGTAAGTTGCTTTTGTCCTTTTTAAATGCATGGTTGCATCACAAGACTGTACTACTTCACTTAAACTCTGATGTCTTGGGGGTGGCTATTTGAGGTATTGACAATCACACTATTTAAGGTTAATGACATTGCTGTATGTGTGTACTCAAATTAGCCAAAATAATATTTTTTCTTATTTTCAGGACAGTGAGTAAATATTTAGCGGCTTCTGTAACTACTGTTAATAGAGAACTCTGTCTTGAAGTCCACAGAAGCAAAAGGAAGTGGCTGTAAGACGGAAGTTGAAATTACAAAGCCATGCTTTTTTAAATACATGTGTGACTTGCTGGCTATATGGTTCTAACATCCACCCCATAAAAGATCAAAGTAGGATTTTGCACCCATAATGACACAGGAATATTCTCTTGTTGAAATCAACAGAATTAATTCAACACTCAGTTTTGTTAACTGTGCTGTTTTTTTATTCATTTTCAACAATAGCCACTTCGCATTTTCAGTAGCAAATGTGTTTCTGCATGGTTGGCACCTGTTGCAGGGTGAATACTACAATTTGAAGTTGAGGCCCACATTTGTCAACACAAAATGGACACACATGCAACTTCTTGATGCAAGTCAGCTATCCCTTTAGACAGTGCTTTTTTCTGGGGGGATGCATACCCCAAAACAATTTTGTGAATCTAAGTCTGGCCTCACTGAGGGGCAGTATATCAATATGAGTAGGAAAATGAAAGTACCCCTAAACTTTTTTTTTTAAAGAAAAAAAAGCACTGCCTTTAGATGTGCCTTTGAGCTTTTAGTGTGTAATGTCAAAGAGATGGGCATACTTTGAATAAATCAGCAAGCAAGAGCTATAGCAGATAATTATATACCACAACTATTATCAAAGGTATATTCAAATGTGTGTGTTTCAAGTATAGCTCTTCATCAACGCAAAATCTAATGTAAACCCTCAATATTCAATCCCCCAGTGGAATATCATTTCATAACCTAATTGGTTTGCTAGAGGATGTTGCTCTAGTTCTAATATTAAAAGATTACATTGGTACTTGGCCTTTGTAAAGAGCTGTACTTGAAAAACATGACACTTGTATAATTTGAGTATACTTTTTGAAAGCACACCAGTGGCTTGTTCTTCTGTGATCTTATTTGAAACAAGAATTTCAAAATGAAATATTTTCCAAAAACCATTCTCATCTGTTTCCTGCTAAACATTTTTTAATTGCCCTGTGAGTTATTAAATGGAAGGCTAGTATGGACAATTTAATGCACAAACAAATAATAAAATTAATGAAGCATATCATGGTGGGCACTGTCATAATTCTTCAGCCCACATAATTCTAACAACAACTATTTCTCTTCCCTGTTCCAAAGCTGTGGATGAAGCTGTGCGAATCATTACTGGGGGACTGCCAGACTTAACAATGGAAGGGAATGGACCTTTGGAAAACAATGCCCTTCTTAATAAATCTGTAAAAAGACCAAATGAAGATTCAGATGACGATGAAGAAAAAGGATCAGTGGTTCCTCCAATTCACGACATTTACAGAGCACGACAGCAAAAGCGAATCCGATGAGACATGTTGCAGTCGCAATGATGAAGACTAAAGGACTTGTAACAATTGTTTTCCTTCTACAAAATCAAATGTTTAAAAGGGATTGAAGTTTCTAACAAGCATCTTGCAACTGAGGTTGTTTTATTACTGTGGTGCCTCTTTTTTACCAGCTGATTCTTCATCAGAAAAGAAAAGGGCAGGTGAATTTTACAACAAGCAAATTTGAGCTCCAGGTTTTGAACACAATTTGTGCAGAATGTCTGAACTGCATTTGGTTGCTCTCCACATGTGTATCCCCATCTTACCACTTGAAATCTTGCAGGGGTCCTGACAGTTTTATTTTAAAAACTGGATAGCATAAAAATTGTGAAATATTTTAAATTCACACCTCTGGAAAACGAAGTTGTTCTCAGTTTGCTCATTTAGTGTCTGTCCTGCCTTATTCTTTGTTTTTATTTATGGCAGAATGAATGGAAACTGTTTTTTGTAGTTTAAAATGGAAGAACATTCCTTTCCAATAAAGGATCTCTCCATAACGCCATGCCTCATACCACTTTATTTCTAGCATAGAGAGGGGTGACAACTCTTTCCTACCTTTTTGTTTGCAGTTTGTCTTTCCTTCCCTCTCCCATTGTAGGCAGTGGTGGTGGGGAGTTAAGTACACCAAGCTCCAGGATTCCTCCTGTGGAGAAGGCAAAGGAACAAGGGAACCCAACATTCCCCACACCACTGGCAGAACTTGCCCAAGATGTACCAGACAGCCTCTGACAATCTGGGTACAGTTGCTTTGCTGGGGCTCCCTTCTGGATACTGGCGTACCCCTCGCAGCTGGCCTTCTAACAGCTTTATTAACTTATTACAGTGCAATTTATTATTCAGAAAATTCGTATCTGAACATACATGACAGACTAAAAGCAAATGTCCAGGAATGTCATTATTTCATGTTATAAATATTAGTAGTGGCTGATCTGCAGCAAGAGCCCTCTTTACATCTGATTCAGCTAAGAGCTGAGCCTTCATGACAGCACTGTAGTCATGGCAAATTTTATTATATGCTTTCCTTGGGTAGCTTCCATGAATTAAAATGCAGTATATGGGTTTGCCTCCTTCTAAAAGGCTATTTGTTATACTGGTCTTAAATAAAATTTTCAGTGCAGTCTACAATAAACAAAAAAGAAACAATTAGGTAAATCGTTATTTCATTTGTCTGTGGACCAATTTCCTTGTTTTTGAAGCCTTGGCCATTTTTAAAAACATAGCAAGTGACATTACTCCTAAGAAGCAATATTGTTGAAACAAAGCACTCACGGTTGTTGAGATTTAGCTACAGTGGACCTCCTAAATGTTCTTCCAAACTGGGAATATACTGCCTTTCTAGCAAGGTACCCAAAGCCTTCTACAGTTTTAAAAACTGTCTTGGGGAGAATGGTTGTAATCCAGACAACCATGTCAGCAAGAACCGGTTTAATTCTACCACGTGGCAATTAACACCCTGAGACAAACCGCTGCATTCGGAATGCTGCAAGCAGTTGATTTTTACAAATTCCAGCTGGACCTCAACTGATCTGAATGAACTCAGACTAAGGTACGTTCTGAAGCTTAGTTATCCACCAGCTTCTTACCTTCTCAAAAAAAGTATTAAAATATATTTAAATGCAATTTTATACTGGAATTTCTAAAAGTGTAATTAATGCAGAAATGGGATGAAATTATGGGGATACGTTTACTGGGGATTATTGCAAGGTCATGTGCAGTATCCAGCCACATTCAAACAGAACACTACCCATCCTACAGGTCCTTAGACATCCAGGGGCCAGTAATAGCCAACACACAGGTATGCTCTTGAGGTTACAAATACAGTGGTACCTCAGGGTTGCAAACTTACCGTATTTTTCGCCCTATAGGATGCACTTTTTCCCCTCCAAAAATGAAGGGGAAATGTGTGTGCGTCCTATGGGGCGAATGCAGGCTTTCGCTGAAGCCTGGAGAGCGAGAGGCGTCGGTGCGCACCGACACCTCTCGCTCTCCAGGCTCCAGGAAGCTATCTGCAAGCCTTGCGTGCCCAGGGGAACTCCCCCCGGGCGCGCACGGCTTGTGGGCGGCAGCTGGCAGCGCAGAGCACGGGGCGCCCTTTGGAGGACGCCCCGTGCTTCGCGCAGGTTTCCGCAGTCTGCTGCCCGGCGGGCGGGGCGTCCTGAAGCAGAGCGCCCCGTGCGCCAGATAGTCATCGGCCAGCCCCACAAGCTCGGGGGACAGCAGGGAGGCGCAGCGCCGCCATCCCACTGTTCCCCGACCTGGTTTTTGGGGGGAAATAAAGGGGAAATTTTTTTCCTTTATTCCCCCCCCCCAAAAAAAAGTAGGTGCATCCTATGGGACGGAGCGTCCTATGGGACGAAAAATACGGTAATTTGTTCTGGAGGTCTGTCCTTAACCCGAAACCGTTCTTAACCTGAGGTGCGCTTTTGCTAATGGGGCCTCCCACTGACACCGTGCCACCGCCGTTTTCATTCTGGGGCAATGTTCTCAACCCGAGGTACTACTTCCGGGTTAGCAGAGTTTGTAACCCGAAGTGTTTGTAACCTGAGGTACCACTGTAACCACCTCCTTATGTGGCAAGTGGCACTGCTTCTCGAGTAATCTACTAGCTAAAATAACTCAATGGCAATAACGCATACACAGTAACAGATGGCATGGGGGAGTCCACATCACTCACCTGCTTCTGGTTGTGTCACTGCTGTATACCAGGACAGAGGGACAAGGCAGAGGTCTCTCTTATCTCACTGTCCTCTCAAATCTCTTTGTACCAGTATGCAGCGGCACTGCAACAGAAGGTGAGTGCTGCAGTCCCACCAACCCATCCACTGCTCTGCATACCAGCAGTTCTTGTAGAATTGCACTTTAAGCTATAGCTCTTTCTTCCAGGACTTGAACACATACATAGATACTAAGGGGGAATTAAAAAGATAAAATACTTGCCTGCAACAAGTAATGAAAGGAGCAAAAACTGCATACAGACCAGAAAGAAGAATGGCGGGCAATCGCTGTTTATCTGTAACTGCAACATGTAAAGTACACACAAAAATTTATCACAGATGAGTTACAGTCTCACATTAGTGGTGCATAGATGAAGTAAACAGCAGCAACATAAAACACATAAGAAAAATAGTAACAATATCACATTAACAGCTTCAAGGAAATACAAGTCAGACAATATTAGAATACTGAATTTCCACCTTTAGCATCCCCACCCCTTTCCAACTTATTGTTGCAAATTATCAAGCAGCACTTTTTTCTTTAAATGGTCAGATGTGTAGGAAGCTAAGCCTAAAGGAACAATTTGACTAATATAACCGAGGAATAATTATTTTACTTTGGTAATTCTAGACCCGAGAGCTACAACCCAGCCAAAGTTAAGCACAGTGAAGTCTATATCAATGGGAGAGATGACTGTTTTTTGTTGGGTTGTGGTCAATGTTGTTCCATGTGAAGAACACTGATTTGATACTTTGTGGTAACCCAGGGTATCTTATCTACTCATCTATCTCCTGAGTTGAAGTGAGCTGCGCCAGGTTTAGGCCTCACCAGTGTGACAAACACTTTGGGAAGGAGGAGGAGATCTAGGCATTCCTTAATCTGTCCTGCCTTTACTGCAAGCTGTACATGTCTTTGCTTCTGCTTCTATGTCCTTCTATTCTGACTTTCTTCAGGCTTGTTTGTTGTTTTCATTCTCTTTTTCTTGTCCTAAGAGAGACAGAGAGTGGCTGGCTGGCTGGCTGGCTGGCTGCTTGACCAAGCATTTGATTGCTTTCATAAGTGTTTGGGGCATTTATGGTGAGTGCCATTTGTCTCTCATCCCCAGTCGCCATCTTTGTCCGCTGGAGCAATGGTTTGCATCCCAAGGGAAATGCAGGAAGTGGCCCCTGCTGACCTTCCCAATAAAAAAGCAGCTGCCAAAGGGGAAGCAGGCCCTGGATTGCTCCTTCTGGCATTCCATGGAGGACACAAAGCAGTTCAGGGTGCCCAGAAGATTGGCAGCACCTTGGCAGAATGTCTAAAGCTGGCTTCGCTTTCCCACATCCCGGAGGCAGAGAGGTTCACCCATTTCTGGATCTGCAAGGCCAAAATGCTGACCCGTCAAGGCCCATTTGATGCAGCTGGGCTGCATGGCACTGCAGCTATAAGAAGTGAGGGAAGCTGCTGTGAATATTCTGAGAAACTTGAGTCAGGCGGCCTGAGGTAAACAATGGATTAAGGGCCTTGGACCAGGAGGTGGAGTGGTAATGGCTTCCCTCCTTGCTTGGGGACCATCTTGACTGTGAGTCCTGGAAGACCTGCTACTCAGGATACTTACAAATTCTTGTCGTGGGGTTCAGGATTTTTTGTTGGGGGGAGTCAAGATTTAATTTTTGAGATATTGATTTTGCTGTTTTTGATACAGTGGTACCTC
The DNA here is from genome assembly GCF_951804945.1 of Podarcis cretensis. Lineage (NCBI taxonomy): Eukaryota > Metazoa > Chordata > Lepidosauria > Squamata > Lacertidae > Podarcis > Podarcis cretensis. The sequence continues at coordinate 67,185,273 of NC_137170.1, read as the reverse complement.
TGGTTAAGAACTTAATTCGATCCAGAGGTCCGTTCTTAACCTGAAACAGTTCTTAACTTGAGGTACCACTTTAGCTAATGGGGCCTCCCGCTGCCGCCACTGTTGCACAATTTCTGTTCTCATCCTGAAGCAAAGTTCTTATCCAGAGGTACTATTTCTGGGTTAGAGGAGTCTGTAACCTGAAGCGTATGTAACCTGAAGCGTCTGTAACCCGAAGTACCACTGTACTGATTTGATTTTTTTTTGTTCATGATCATGTTTGATCATGTTGTGTACATTTTATTTATCACTCATGGCTACTTTTGTTATGTTTGCAGTTATGTAATTATTTTCATGTAAACTGCTTTGAGAATGGTTTTAACTATGGATAGGCAGCATACAAATAAACAATGATAATGATAAATCTAGTTGAAGAGCTGTCTGCACCTCTCACAGGTGTGACCAAGTTACCTGACTCAAAGCCAGTGACTAGATATAGTCCAGTTCCTGCTCCATTTACATCTGTGACCAAGGATGAGTGGAACTCTCTGCTGAAGTACAAAAAATATGCTTGTTTTGGCTAACAAGTTGTATGTTCTACAACTTGACATTACAGAACTGCTGAAAGTACCTTCCTGTTGCTAATCTACTCTGCCACACTTTACACCTGAAAGATGGTGAAGCACAATTTGGAGATGCCACTGAGACATGCCTAGATTTCACCCTGTGCACCTGAGCTCCAAAAAACAACTGGTTCATCTAGGCACACTTCTGGACACAGTAAGAGGGTTTATCCCCTCAGCACTAGACAGACTAATCTGAATTAAAGCAGCCACCAGAAGTCCCTTAACAGCAAAAAAAGTGGTCATTACGCAGCTGTCCCATGCCTTTGGGTGTGCATATCAGTATCACAAGCACCACCTTGGGCAAAGCTCCATGCCAAGCCATCACAGTGGGTGCTACTGCCTTAGAAGCACTCACCAGTGACTGGTGACAGCAGGAAGACAGCATCACATCACGATTCCACATCATCTCTGCCTGGCCACATGCTGGCGGACAAATAGCCACAACTTACGTAAAGGCACACCCCTTGGAAGATCCAACTCGAGCCATCATCACATTGGATGACATCCTGCTGGGCTGGGTCTCTGTCAACATCTTTCAATTCAGGCCCAGTGGTCTCCTGTGAAGGTAGCCTGTTTTGGGGTGGGGGGTGTCAACTAGCTCAAACTCACAGCAGTCTACCTAGTGATTCAGCACATCTCCCCTCAGTTTTGCCTTTTTCACATCATTTTGTGCATAGACAATGCTACAGTCAAATCATATTTGAACAGGCAAGGAGGCAGAAGAGGGAAAGACCTGCAGTAAGAAGCATCCCTCCTTACTGCAGAGAGATTTGAGGCAGACAGATTCCCTTTTTGTGTCCTTTCAGCTGCCCTCTCTGGGGCACAGGGTTTCCACATCCATCCTTGCTAGGTGGACTAAGGCTTGCATTGTCTTTGCATACAAAATTCAAAAGATTCCAGTACCAAAAAATGTGGCTGCAGCCTTTCCACCAATGCTCCTTTAGAGGATATCTGTAAAGCAGCTACGAGCATAGCCCCAAAAACCTTTTGTCAAACACTATAAAATTGACAAGTATGTCATTTAAAAGTATGTCAATTTTATAGTAAATTGACAAGCATGTCTCAGCTGAGGTTGAGGCTGTCCTTCAGCAGATCCTCCCAGATTAATTGTCAGGGTCCTGCCCAAATTGGGGTTAGCCATTTTATGTCCCAACCAGAAGAGGCTCACTCCCGCTATGGGTGCAATTCGCACCTGCCTGAAATACAGGTCTCCATAGTGTGAGTGAGCCAGTTAAGGGCCATACCCATATTCAATGAGTGTAATAAAATTTGAGAGTTGATTGGAAGTATCACCTTGTTGGGATTAGGTTGGCTGCGTAATTATCAAGCCTTGCTTTCAAGGCAAATTTACTCCTGTTGCAGTTCTACTTTTGGAGAGGGACGATTGTATGTTTGTCCTTGTTACTGTTTTATTTCATAACCATTTGGATTTCAATGCCTGCTTTCCACTTGGTGAGTCCATAGACTGAGGAATGCTGGGAGCTCCACCCCCTTCCCAAGACATTTGTCTTGCCTTTGCTGCACTGGTGGGTCCTAAAACCCAACCTCACATACTCACTCAAACTTCATAGATCTACGTTTCAGGTAGGTGCCAACCACAGTTTTTCACAGAGGAAAACCTTTTAGCCCTATAGTTAAAGAGAACCTCTTTTTAAAAAAAACCATAAACAGAGAAAGTTTCATCAAATAATGATGGGGGGGGGCTGGTCTGCTTTACAGCAATTCTATTATTCAGAGAGATCACTTAAGCACTAATGTAGAGGCTTTTAACTTTGTTCCCTTTTAAGATTAAAACAGCTACCAAACATTCAGGAAGCATACTGTGCATTGTGGCTTTTCAACCAAAAGCAATTTCAAAAGCCAATTCACAGAATTATTTTTGCCTCCCATATTTGTGACAACATACACATCCATGTCTCGATGTTAGAAAACATTTAACAAGAGAGCCTACCTAATAAACAATTAATGTCCTCAAGTATCCAATAAGTCACATGTTTATGAACTCCTGAAAACACTTGTTTTAAAACCTAGCAGAAACTTTTCTATAAACTCCATGGGACATTAAAGGTAGTCCACTTCCTACTATAAATTTAAAATCACTATTTCTAACATTCAAATAAAAGTATTGCATCCAAGTCCAGCAAGGGTGATGCGACGGGCAGAGGGAAACTTCCTGCCTGTGGGTTGTCTGCAGGATCAGGCCTTCCAAAGGCTACTCTATGAGGTAAAAGGGTGGTGGGGTGGGGGAGGAATTCACCATGATCAGTGCCAGCAATATCTCTGCCAGCACACATGCTAAGCTGTAGGCTCATAATGTACAACTATGTTCAAAGAGCACTTGAATTGGGGACACAGTATTATATTACTAAACTAGGAGCTAACCCAACTTCTCACCTAAATCACAGGCTTTTATAATATGTAGATAAATTCCAGAATGAACTTAAATGGATACTCCATTATCCAACTTTTTCAGATATCCAAAGTTTTCCTCACCTATATTAGCATTTCATGCCTCCAGCAATACAGAAGGAAGAAATTCCCTCATCAGACTTTTTGTTTTCACTTCAAGAGGAGAAACAATATATAGAGTCTACAGAATGTGAATACTGCAGTAGAGAAGAACCAGAAAATACTCTACAAAAATATAGTTTTATACGCTTTTGGTAGAATATCTGCAGGTACAGAATAAAATACTTTAGAAAAAAAAAAACCTGGCTAACAGAAGGACTTAAGAGTGTTGCAGACTGCATATAAAGTGCTTTAACTACCAATATCCAAGTTTTGAGTATCTGGAAACTGAAGTTACTGCTACAATTTTTGGGATGATCTTCAGAACTATTTAAAACTTAATATAGAAAGAGAGGTTTACTAGCCCATTTTGTATCAATGTACATGCTAATAGGATAATTTGAACATCTATCATTTTAGTCTTACCCTCAAGCCCATATTTCAAAAGTCAATACACCATCAGTTCTTACTTGCTTTGAATTAAGTATTAAACTGGTGTGTTTTCATGTACCTTTTACATCACCTGATGTATCCACTTGCCACTTAGCCATTGCTACCGTATTAGTGAAAGATTCCCAGCAAAACTGTTGCCCAAGGATTGTAAGCTTTCTACAACACATACAGTTGACCACCCTGATCCAAATAACATTGAGCCATGTATAGAAGCACACTCGCATACACAGCAGCCAGAAGGACCAGGATGGGAGGGGAGCAGCACATCTCTGCACTAGTCCAATGGCAGACTGGCATTGGCTTCGAGCAGTTATTAAACTTGGGTGAAAGCAGGGGGAAGTGAACATTTAAATCTTGCAACTTCTCACTCTACCTCCAACACACAAGTGCCTAAATAAAACTGTGCTGTGTTGAATTTTACTTAAGTTCCTAATCAGAACTGGTCTGTGTTTGAGGGGGTCTGATGGGGAATAGGGGATACCAAGACAGACTGTGGGGATCCCCAAGAAACAACTGGGATCTGAAAGAGGCCTCTGTTTCCCAACCCTCATCATTCTGACAGAAAGCATGAGTGCAACAGCCTTCTCCTACCCTATCTTCTTTAGGGCAGCATACCAATGAGTCTGACATCTTCCCAGTTTTGCTCACAGATAGCTAAGATGAGTCTTCTTCATTCAGTATTTTGCTGAGAACTGCATCATAGTAAGGACTGAAGACCATCTTGTTGTAGTCAACAAGGCGAACATACTTGATAGCAATTTCCTCCAGCTCTTTCTGAATAGGGCCTAATCCACCAGGAATGGCAGGAAGAGATTTCTGATGGCCAGAAGCAAGGTAGCTCTCCAGAAACGACTGGATTCTTGAATCTTGAGAAGGGAAGTAAATTATTAGTAAGACTTACTGAAAGATCCCAAATTCCTCTTTTGATAATACGCATCAAATAGGCCCATTATGGTGCTTAATTTTTATTTTCATACAACCATCTTATCGTAATCACAGACAGAACAAAATCTGGAGTTCTTTTAGCATCATTTCACCTTCATTTCAAACATTCCCATGTATCTCTGCTTCCCAGTTCCAAGAGGAACACCACCACTCATAGACAGAAAACTCAAACCTAACATCACTTTTCAGTAATACTTCAAGAAAACGTTTCATTTTCCAAAAGCAGCCCTTGCTTCCTGGTTTTTTACCTCCACACCTTGACAAAGTAGCTTTTTAATGGTTATGCTAGGCAGTGGTTGCAGGCTCCTGCCACTTCCCTTTACAGGATCCAGCACTTAAGCATAGTTTCCCATTACATGAAAACTTTGAAACTGGTTTTTAGCTTCCAAACAAGACAGAGTCATTCAACCAAGGTTTAATGTTGGTTGAATACCTTGGCTTGTTTTGAAGCCATTAGTCATAGTTTCAGGATATGCATCTAACAAGAAGCTATGGCTCAGTCCTGGCTTGCTTTTGCAGCTCAAGAAAGGGAGGAATGAAGCAGCAAGAAAGGGGCTGTCTACAAGTGCATACTGCTCTTGAAACCAGGATTTTTGGCTTAGTCTTATGATGTGCACATGCAGCCAATACAATCTCTTATCTCAAAACGAGTGCATTCACACATTTGAAGCATTACTATCCCCTTCACTTTACAAAAATAAGATATACCCATGTCCTCAAATGTATGTTTGACTTAGACATGCACAACTATTTCAGGGAAAAGAGCAATCATCTGATCTACAAAGCATACCTATCAGTTTGCACACAGTGTTATTAGGTTTGGCCACAGCCTGGATCTGCCCTTTAAGCTCCGTCTCCTTCTCAAGTGTGAAAGGTGTGAATCCATGTTGGGAAAGGCAGCTATTAACTTCAGCACAAATCTTTTCACTTACGACAGCCAATGCTTCACTCAAGTTGAAGGAACTAGAAAAAGATGATCAAAATTCTCTTATGTTTTAACAACTCATAAGCAAAATGGAATTGAATTGACAGGTTAGCTAATGTATGCCAATCAAACAAAACATGAGCTATACAAGTAAAAACCTTACAGACTGAGGGAACATTACTGGAGGAATCATCACACACCAACCACTTCCTTTTTAAAGAGGGGATTTGAGTTCTCAAAGAAACAAGTGGGTGTGTCTATATTGGGTGGGGGTGTCAGCAATTTCCTAGATACAACTGGGAGCTACATTAAGAAAAATTCAGACTCATAACTCTTCAGAATGCTCTGCGAGTGCACAACATATGTTTAAATGTTCCCCACACAAGAAACTACCTATAACCCTTTCCCATTCCATTTTATTTTTTACATGTGAGAGTATCAGGAGATTCCCACAGCCCTGTATTCTGAAGTGATATAATCAAATGTGAAGATTAGAATTATCCGAAAGGCTATTTATTCCTCATAATGGAAATTCCTCATAATTTCTAAAGCCTTTTACTACTTGGAGAAGTAGGGAAGAATGTGCAAGTCTCATTCAAAACAGGCCTGAGATCTAGTTGAAACTGATGTCTATATCATCCTGCATCACCCTACAAAGGGCCCCAAAGGCACATGGTACTCACGGGAGGTGTAGACCTGTCAGCAGTACCCGGATAACCATTTTGAGATTGGCCGTAAATGCTGGCAAGCCTGAAAGCGCTGTGCCTGCAGCATTGAATGTTACCAGAAGAATCGCTCCAGTTAAGATAAGCTGGTCCAGTTCCAGCTGCATTTCCTGGAAGCGGCTCTGGTCCATTAGCACAGTCTGGAAAAAAAATTTTTTTAACACAACAGAGGATAGTAAATTCAGAATGCAGGGAGGAAGGCGAGATGATGTAACAGTTATATAGTGTAAGCTCTCCACATCCATTTCCTAGTTCAGGAGATTGTCTGGTGAAGGAGACAGTGCTTCTAAAGTTAACGGCAGCACCCTCACCTCAATCCTCTGGTCTAGCCAGGTGCAGTACTAAGTATCCTTGCAAGAACAGCTGATCCACCCAAGCCTCAGCAAAACATGTCAGGTCAGCCCTTTCATCCACGATAAGATTGCAGGTGAGCATAGACCTGTTCCAGACTGACTAACAGCTCCACTTGACAAGAGGACTCAGTGTATAAGCTACCAGGAACTTCTGGATGAGCAGAGGGCCCCAAAAGAGCTGACAAAGACCAAACGTCAAGACCTCTAGCCCAGATGGTAGTCAGCCTCTCCATTTAAACTATGCCTCCCCGCTGCCCACAACCACTGAGGATGAGGCAGCATTATGGTAGCTGCCTGCCACAAACAAGCACATCTTGACACCATCAGCCAAACGCACTGTATGCAGCATAAAGATTAGGTTCAAAGATGATAATCTAAACACCACCAACAACAAGCACATCCCACATTGCCACACAATCCCATATTCATCCCCGTCCTTCACATTCAAAGGGACTTGCCCAACCAAGTTCAAGTGTATGTCTGAATGCACCCTACCAATCCATACATTGTTATAGTAATTGCAGAGAAGCAAATAGTTACCTCTGGAAAAGGCTTTTGCAGATGATCCCATTTGAGGAGCTTAAGGTATGCATGATTCTGTACAGCAACAGGACAGAGCACAGGAGCAGTACTGGTAGACGTGGCACCATGATCAATAGCAGGCACCATTCTGGATCTCAGGTCATCCGCAGCTTCTTGCAGCCACTCAGTGACGAAATCTAAGGAATCTGTTTTGAGGGAGAAACTGACTTACCAGACCATTTTCTCATCAACCCATTTTCCTGCCTATCTATTTGAAATATTTTTATACCGCCCTTGGTCAAAACAGATTGCACAGAATGGTTTGTGCAATATATGAACAAAATAAAAACAATCAAAACAGTTTAAAACAAAAGACATGAAAAAAGCTGACAAATAAGATGAGCAGGTGTAAGATGTGAAACAATACTTAAAATGCCTAGGGGAATAGAGAGGACTCTCATCATCACATCTAAAATATTTCATACTTGGAGCACCACAGCTAAGATGGCCTTAAGAATGAAGGCATGTTGAATAATTCTACCCAAGGGCCTACTGTTTCTGGATTTTCAGCTGACTGAATTTTTTTAGTTTGTTAATAATTTGGCTTTAAAAACTGAAATAGATATCCAGACATTTGCACTCTGAATGCTTATTTTTATTAGCACTGCTCATTTCCCCCTAATAAAGTAAAGTCAAGTCGTGGCTGACTCTGGGGTTGTGGTGCTTATCTCGCTTTATTGGCCGAGGGAGTTGGCATACAGCTTCTGGGTCATGTGGCCAGCATGACTAAGCCACTTCTGGCGAACCAGAGCAACCTCTAGGTCTGCCTCTAGGTCCCAGCTCACAGAGGACCAACGCTAGGCTGTAGTAATGTACAAAAGTCTTTATTGAAGTTCAGTTTCCATTTCAAAGCCACAGCGTGCAGCCCTACGTCTTAAACCCTAGATCGGCGAAGTCCCGTCTGAGTCTCCTCCCCTATGACACCAGTTTAAGATCCTAGCCCTGCTCCACCTTTTACGCTGCTCTCTCCTCCTCTGGGTCCTCCTGCCCGCTGGGGCATTGCCCTTTCTGGACTCCTCTGACACTGAGTCGCTTAGCTCCTCCCCCTGCCTCCGGCAGGCTTTAGGACCCGGTTCCCAATCCTCATTCTCTGCTGTCCCACGCTCCTGTACATTTGAACTTGCCTCTCGCGCCAACCCAGTGACCTTCCTCCTGACCGTTACACTACTTCTGTCACTGCTTCCCTCTTCCGGGATACTGGCCAGATCTGACCTCCCCTCCGTTGTCTGACTCTCCGATGGAGGCGTGGTTAGCCCTGACTCCTCTCCTCTCCCTGCTGGGGGAGACGCTACTCCCGATACCTGTGACTCTTCCCCCCCACTATGCTCCGGTGGGGAAGCTGGTCCTGATTTCCAACTGCTGCTCTGGGAGTCCCCGCTGGCCCCTTGCTTCTGGGGTGTCCCCCTTGGGACCCCCTTTGCCCTGGCCACCGGCGCCCCCTTCTGTGAATCTTCCGATTTGCTGGAGAGGCTCATGGAATCTCTCGGGCCACTGTCATCTTCTCCTACGCTGCCCTGAGATTCTTCCCCTTCGCTCTCCATCTCCCCTCTTCCCTGTGCTTCTGCTCCTGAACCCCTGACAGCACGGAAACGCCGTTTACCTTCCCGCTGGAGCGGTACCTATTTATCTACTTGCACTTTGACGCGCTTTCGAACTGCTACGTTGGCAGGAGCAGGGACCAAGCAACAGGAGCTCACCCCGTCGCGGGGATTCGAACCACTGACCTTCTGATCGGCAAGTCCTAGGCTCTGTGGTTTAACCCACAGCGCCACAGTTATGCTAAAACTGCAATCTTTAAACTGCATTGCATGCTCCCATTCATGGCACTGAGGAACACCCAAAGTTTATGCAGAAGGACCTCCCATATACAGCTCATCAGACATAAGCCCCCCTGAGTTCATTAAGCTTTCTGCCGTTCATGGGGAGTTATTTTGGCATAATTATCAAATTAAGCACTGAACAGTTATGATGAAACAGCTTAATAAATTTCTCTTTTAATAAACAAAAAGCAGATCATTTAGCAATGCAAAATAACAAAAACCGTACTTGGTTGTTTCTCATAAAGTTCCTGAAACTTCTTCCTTTCATATTCAACTGACTGCTGCATTAAATGTGGCCTTATGCTGGTGACAGCAAAATTAGCCATGTCCATTTTCATCAAGTCCAACACAGAAAAAATCTCTCTGCAAAATCAAGAAGACATTTCAAGCAGGTGTGTGTAGTTATTTAAGGACATTTATAAATCACTTAATGTTTTTTTTAAAAAAAAAAAACCCGAAGCAATGCGCAGTATTTTAAAAAATGGTATCAATAAGAAATACAGCATGTCTAAATGCCTGCAATAAATCAAATCACATGCCCCCCCCAAATTGCAATATTTATCAAATGTAAAAGAAAGAGATAAAGCAAATGAAAAAGTGAAGAGCTAAGGGGGCAAATCATATTTAAGTAATCTAACTAAAGAACTATGTGGGGAGAACTAGGAACAATCCCCTTTTAAAGAACAGGAAGAAATACAGTGCTTTCTAGAGAACTATTCTGTTGGCATATGTATTATATGCTAAAAATTACCTTTAGCAGTTTTTCAGATCACCACTGCCCAATTCTTGCTTAGATGATAAGCCTGAAACAGCTTCAGACTGCAGTTGGGGCTTACATGAATTTATGCTCATCTTTACAAAAACAAAGAGCCCCCTCCCACACAGAAATTACAATGTCAGGCAGAAGGCTGGACTAGAATACTTTCCCATGTATCTGGTATCCAATGTGGAAAAAAATCTTTCTCCTCCTTTCCCTTCCCCTTCATCATTGAGGAACATACAAGCAAAATATGAATTCCCACCTCAGTATGACATGTCAGCTAAAGCTGTAGGGAGGAGTAGACATAAATGCCACATTTTGTGCGTATTTAGGAGTATACATGATTTTATTTACTTTCTAAATTAGCTGGGGAGGGAAATCCCAATTGCAATGAATGCCTCTATAAAAGTAGTCTTGATAAAAATATAATTTCCATATTATTCACTATTTTTGCACTTGCATTTTCACCAATAACTTCTCCATTAAACAAACACGAACACACACATGTATGATTTCATTGCTACATGCATAATTTTTGTATTCTGCCAATGGTTATCAAAAACATTCAAAGTATTTTTCCATAGGCAGATACTGATTTAATGTGAGTACCTGAACAGGGGAACAATTTCATGAATGTCTTTCAGCTTCTTAATTTCCTCATCTCTAGCTGGAGCACAGAGCGTTCCCATCATTCCAATAATGAACTCTGCCAACTTCGAAATGTCAAGGGCCCCATTCTCTGCCTCCTGTTTTATCAGCTCCAGGTCTAGAGCTTCGGTAATCTGATTTCTTAATCTAGTATGGCCAGGCAGCAAAAAAGACAAAAGTGTCTGAAAGAAAGCAATGTTCCTTTGTTAGCTCATAGCAGTATTATGTTGCTGTATCAATCAACACTATTCCAAAGTGAATAACAGTTGCAGCAATATTGTGTTACTAGGAAAAGTAAAATAAGGTCAAATCATTAACAGTTTTAATAGAAGTTTTCATTCACTGTGTACAGAAGAACTGTTTTGGGGTTGTATCCAGTGAAGTAATCCCATGTGTACAAGCATTTCTGCTTGCTCAAGAACATTCCCTTCCAACCCTCTGGAGCATATTTGGGGGATGGAATGTGGGGAGAGGGAGGGGTAGTTCCATTCTGCAAATGGGAGCTCTTGCACAAAAGGGATTACTTTGCTGGATGCAACCCTTGGTTTCTGGAACAGGGGATTAACAATGGTGCTTATGTGTGTATGCATGCATAAACTCCAGTGTATTGAAGGGTGACAAATTCTGCTCCATTTTATATCCTTAAACTCACGTCTGATGCTTCCATTCTGCAAAGTGGTGTCAAGGAGGGACATCAGCAGGGAAACAGGGGGTGTGAGAAAGGGCACTTAACCTGTTCTTCAACTGCCACTTTGCTGAAATTTTAGAATGATTATTTCCACCACAAACATGGATCTGAAACAGAGATGGCGTTGCAAGAGAGGGTAGGATTAAGCTCCACTTCTCTTGCTGCCGCTTCTTCCCTGCAAATCTCCCTCTACTGACCTCACTTTGCAGAGGAGAAGCAGTGTGCAGGTTCTGAAGATACGTGGAGACACAATGAGTAGTTCCAGCACAGATGTTAAAGGGGCTAGGGAAGAGGAATGAAATGCCTCAGTCAGTCAAGTGGCAGACTGTGACCGACATAATTTTTCACTAGTGACAGGTTGTAAATTGGATTATGAGACAACAGAAACTGTTTGCCATACTGATTCCAGAGCACAGAGAGGCAGGGCTTAAGGCTATGAGTCATTATGGAAGCGCTGCAAAGCTATCCAAAGGATTCAGGTGTTGCCTGCCACCAGTCCATGCCCTTATGAAACAGGGTCAATGCTGAAGACAAGACACTAGACTAAAGTTGCCATTGGCCTAAGAAAATAGGAACTGCCTTGATAGATCAGGCCAATTAATTTATCTAGTCTTGTACATTGGCTCCAGCACTACCCAGTCAAACGCCTTTGTGAGGCTCGAACAGAACATGAGGATCTCTATTTGTCTAAATCAAAGATGCTTCTGAACATGCCCCATTGTATGTTTACAACTCTTTGCAGATATTAGCAAACAACGTAGATGAAGTCCATCTGGAAGATAATATAAACACTTGGACTTTCAAAAAGCTTTTGACAAAGTACCTGCAAAAGGAACTTAGCAGTCACAGGAAAGCAGGGCAGAACCTTTTTATGGGCTGGTTACTAGTTAGAAAACAGGAAGCAAAGAGAAGGAAGAAATGTACTGGGAGCAGGAAAGAGTGTAGGTCTCTGTACTGGGATTGATACAGCTGCAACTACCCTTAAACAATGTAGAATCATGTATGGACAAGAAGTATGCTTATGGAAATACATTAGCCCCTCTTACCTCTTTGATCTCTCCCACAAGTTTAATTGCATGATCATATGATGGTGGATCTTCCTTTAGCTGTGTTTCCAGGCAATCCCAAAAAGCTTTGTGGACAATATCCCTTACTCTTCTTTCAAGGCTGGCAAGCAACACAACAGGAGAAGAAAAGTGAAATGGTAATTCTAACACAAAGCCAAGTACAATAAGCTTGTGATGCTTCGGGGGGGGGGGGGGCAGGGAACCATCACTAGCAGTTAGATGGTTACTTGAAATGTCCAACATTACAGTTGAAGAAAATACATTGGTAGAGAACAAGATAATTCACTGCATCCAAGAGGAAGTTCTAGCTCAAAAAGAACACGTAAGGGAGACTCTGTCGCCAAAATGGGATGAAAAGGATAGGGGGTATAGCTGCCAGAAGGGCTGGAAGGTTTTGAGAACTCCCTCCATAAATAATATGCAAAACAGCTTCCTAAATGAGTTGTGTGGTGAATGTAGAAATTTGAATCACAGTTGATTGTGTGTGTATTCTGATGTAAGCATTTTATCTCCTCCTAGGGCAGGAATGCTCTTAATAGACTATGTACAAACATGAACATAACGTTCCCTGACTATATATAGGATATAACACTTGAGCTAGATGTACAAAGCTAACCTTCATGGCTATATGAGCCTGTTGCTGATGGCCTCCGGGGACAGGATGTGGTTCACAGGGTGAGGAGGATCCCATGCATTTGGTTCATGGCAAACAGAATATGGTGTATCCACTGTTAACAAGCTTATGTTCTCTCAACAAATGCCTGACCAGCCACAAGATTTTCTGTATTTCTCACTTCCATGTAAAAACAGTGAGATGTTTTAAACTGATTTTTCCCCACCCCTAGATCCACTAGTTGTGGTGCTGCCTTTTCGTACAGCAAAAATTATATTTTTGTTTTAAACTTTTTATACCCGCGACAATAGACATCATACCTGTTTTCTGGCAATTCGGCTGGCTTAATCTGGAAGCCTCCATTGACGACAATTTCATGGGCCAACACCATGTTGGTAACTCCTTTTGCCGTTTCCATTAGCTCCTCCACTGATACAAACTGAGGAGGGCTGGCTGTAAGGCAATGAAATATACTTCAGCAAAATGTCCCATTAATTTAAAAAATGGTAAATTAACAAAGATGACTGTTCCCATCTCACTGAGCATGGCCTGTATTATTTTAAAGTTTACAGTTCCTAAGAATTGATAAGGATGGATAATCAAAGATACCACTGGAAATAGCAGAAGTAAATGTCCACTATATTTCAATAATGTCCTCAAAAAAAGATAAGCTATCTAATGGTGCATCTCAACCTTTCCCAGTGTGGTGACTTCCAGATATAGTTGGCCTGCAATTCCCGTCATCCCTGACTGGCTGGGGCTGGTGGGAGTTGGTCCAACAAGATCTGGAGGGCACCAGGTTAGGGAAGGCTGCCATGTTCAGTCTGTGACCATCCTGTGGAGTTTGTATGCTACCATCATTTTGAAGCTGCACAAAGAAGTGGGCTGTTTACAGGTCATTCTGTGCAATTCCGTGCCTGTAAAATTCAAAGATGAAGAGAAGGAATATGCTTCTCCTCACCAAGGCTTCTGAGAAAGGAAGGTATGGTCACAAAAAGGAAAAAGTGAAAGCTGTCAGATGGGCAGAATTTGTGCTACAATAACATCAAAGAGGAAAATTGGAAAGGAGGGCTGTTAAAAGGAAACAAAAGATATAGCCCTTCATCAATAAGTGAGGTATGCTGAATTCATGACATTGGAAGCAACCAAAAACTCTGCCATTTAAGGAAGAAACAGAAAGGAAAAGCTGCAAGATTTCCAGCTTCAGGAAATCAAAACTGAGATTGGACTACAAATAAGCATAGGGCAGTAGTCTATTAATGTGCCCCATTAATGCTAGGATTCTCACTTTTGCAATGAGATTCCTGCATTGCAGCAGGTTGAAATAGATGTTTGGACTAATCTTGTGAAGAATATAAAGAATGTAAAGTGAGAAATTAAGGAAAACTTATGGGAAGGATAGGAAGAACAGAGGTTATGGCGCCTGAAGTATAAAAGACGTGTGGTGTAAACGGTGGAAGTCTTTTAAAACATTTTAATTAAGTCTGATATTTTGCAAGATTGAAATATAAAATTGTATGCAAGTATAGATCTGAAATTGTTGTTTATGGTGAACACTTTTCTATTCTATAAATTTCCATTTTTAACTTTTCTTTCTTCTTTTATTCTCTTTTCCCCCCTTCTTCTTTTTGAATATCGCTTTACAGATGTATAAATAATTATGTTCATGTGTATACGTAAGAAATTTGTTTCTTTATTTCTTTTCTTATTTGATATTCTTTTTTTTTAAACATAATATTTATTGAGGTTTCAAATAAGACAAATAAACAAAAAGACAGAAAAAACACACAAAACAAGTATACTTTCAGTCCTTATTTTCTTATACCTTATTTCCCACGACTTCCCCTCGCCTCCCCCTCTTGTATTCCAATTCCCAATGTTAGTTCAACAAGTTCTTACCCAATTTTTACCTTATTTCATTGTTATGCTTAAATCCTTTTAATAACACATTTCAACTTATTTACCTCAGTCCTTCTACTTAAACCCTTTTTCCAAGGTCGACCCAGATTCCCTTCCACGGATTTCCCAATTTTATATTAATACCCAACCAAAAATACAAAGTAAGAAATATCAAAGAAAATATTTATACAACCTTTGGATTCATCAAAACCCCACCCTCCCTTTCCCAGTTTCGATCCCCAAACCAATGTCCATCAGTCCATCTGCTATCAGCCTGGCGATCTCACATCAGAGGCCTTTAGTCTCTCTCAGTTCCTCTTTGCCGGTTCTTTAAATAGTCCTTTATATTAAACCCCGAATCTCGGAGGAGCACAATCCCAAAAAAGTCCATATTTCTTCCGGCCAGACCTCCATGTTTAAAAGAATTCATGAATTTAAATGTCCCAAACGCTCGAACTTCCATCTTATTCAAATTTGTGATCCATAAATCTTCAGGTCTCCATCTAGGTAGGTCTCTTCATTCTTCATTCTCCATTTCAAGCCAAATCTTCATCATCCAATTCTTATTTTCCTTTATGACCTTCCTGCCAGGCCTCTGGCCTTCCTTAGCCTTCTGCAACATTATAACTCCTCCTTCCTTTCCCTCCAGATCCTCATGTATCTCTTCCACTTGTTCCACTTTCTCAAATTTGTCAAGTTTCTTTCCCTGCTCAGCTGCAAAATCTTTTGTTTCCGCTACAGGGGCTTTTGGTTCAAAGACGAAAACTTGAGTCAAGTCCTTTCCATTTTCAGTAAAGTTATTTACTGTTTCATTCAGTCCCATGACCCCTGTAGCCAAAATATTACTTTGTTCTTGAAGCTTTCCCAGGAGATAAAAAGTTTTGTTCAACTCAGTGAGTATCTTTCCACTTCCAGCCATTCTTGCAGTGTCCCAAAACCCCCTCTAGAGGGATCGTGGATATTTACTATCCTTCTAGTTCCAGTCCCAAAAACAAAATAGCTTATTTTTCGACAGTTTATAACCAAAATGTAGCAAATCCAACTGGCAAAAGCAGCAAAAACAATGCTACTTTATATTCCCCAACTTTGACAGCTAGTTTTGACAGCTGTCAAAGTCTTCCGTATCTTTCCAACAGGCTCTCTCACTGATCGCTCCCGGGTCCCGGGGGGTTGCGCAGCTCTCAAAATCCACTCTTATCCTCCAGCAAAATTACTTATACTGTCCAATCGTGAAATTAATAACTTTGTTCAGTTACGATAGAAAATATTCTCTCGACCTTAGTTATTTAGTCCTTGTTTTAAGATGTCTACAAGATGGGGAGACAGACTTCCTTTTTGTATCTTCCCCGATCGTGCCAAATTCAAAGAAAAAATTCCCTTTTTAAGTCCAATTTCTGTATTACTCACGGGTTGTTACTTTTTAGTCTGAATGTTCTCAGGAAAAAGTCAGCGCTCTCTGTCCATGGCATGTGGCTTCACTCAGCAGGGGAAGCAGAGGACTCTCAGCACCGCGCCGCTCCCGTCCCCCGTTCCGAAGCCTTTAAAAAGGCTTCTTCGCAGGTCGGGGGGGCGCAAATGGTGCCCGCCGAGTCACCAAGTCCACAGGCTTCCGCGCCTGTGGTTTCTAAGGGTCCCCGCGTCGCCAGCGCGGCAGAACCCGATCCTTACTGAGCCGATTCCCTCCGGAGCTCGGAGGGAATCCGCCATTAGACGTTGGCGCTAACCCAGAAGTCCCATTATTCTTTTCTTTATTTTGTATTTAATAAAAAATTTTTAAAAAAAATTAAAAAAGGAATAGATGATTCTCGGGGTCCCTTCCAACACTACAATTCTATGATTCCATTACTTTCACACCCTCTCCTTGCATGTGCCCTCCCCAAAACTGCTCAAGAGATTTGGGGAAACCATTAGAACAGATTTAGGGGGCATGTGGGAGTAGGATAGGATAAAACATTCAATAGCTCAAACAGAAGTCCTTGTGTTCACAGAACATTCATGTAGCACTACTTTGGATACAACCCACAGTTCTAACATTGGGTGTCAATCCAATGTCTTATTTCCTCCCCATGCATTGGAGTATGTGGTGCAATATCACAAAGTGAGGTAGAAAGCCTGGTTCAGCATTACTACTTGTTTAAGAAATACGTTTTATTGAATAAAAAAAACATACTGTTCAGAAAATGCTCCATTTATAGTGAGAAAATTACCTTGATGTACAGAACACAGAGAGAGAACTCCTGGAGGGTATTTTGGTTCTGAAGAGGGAAATCAGGTTTGAAGTGTAATTTTGCTTACCTTGAGGTGTATTGCCTCTGCTGGGACTTGGCGTATTCTGTCGAATCTTCTTTCTGGAAGACTGTTCAGAGTTATCCAAGTTGTCCTGCTGATTATCTTCTGATTTACCTGATATTCCTTCACTTGTATCTGGCCTGCCTGGGTCCTGGGACATTCTCAGCTTTTTGGATTAAGAAGAAAGAAATTAAACCAGTACACGCACTCCTACTGAGGCCAAATTCTCTGCTAAATCCTGTATCTAATTCAGTTAGTCCAACTAGGATTCTACCTAAGAATTTTGAGGGGAAATTCTCTGAAATTGGAGGGGGGGGGGATATGTACGGTACAGAAGTTAGACCTATTTATTTAAAAACACTTGAATAAAATAACACTGTTTCAGTATTGACAATGTTGCCTGGAGACGTTTGGGTAACAATCAACTAGTAGATCATCATCATCATCATCATCATCATCATAGCAGCAACTTTAATTTCAAATACGGAAATATAGTAGCTCTGACATCATGCCATATTAAGAGCTATGATATAGGCTGGAAAATAATCCCTTTCCCAAAGTACATGGTATTATAACCTTAATTAGTAGCATAATTAATAGATATAACACCAGGCAAATAAGGCAGTTTTAAAGTTATAATAAACTTTTCTCAGGTGGCTATATTTGACGAAGCATAAATGTATATGCATATAAAATACATGCATGCGTGACAAAATTATATGGATCTGGTTAAAGTATGCTAACATTTTTCAACAATTTCCTGGGTTTGTCACCTTTTTAATTTTGTGAAATGTAACCATGTAAGGAAATGTATGCTACTGAACAATCACAACAAAAATACTATTCAAGTAATGCTTTTTAATTAATTTGCACGTAACATTTAAACCATATTTGAACTACATTCTGTACACTTAATTGATTCACCTTATTCTCAATAAAATATTTGACTTCAAATAGTTATGAGTATACTGGGGGGTGGACTTTGATGTGTTCAGACAGTTTTGTTTACTAAATATAAGTCATACATGCTAAGGGAGTTCCCCATCAATTTAGGGCACCGGAAAACTTTCCCAGAAATGTTTCTAGAATATTTCTGGTTTTAACTTTTCGTTTCAGAAAGTGTTGTTTTCAGACTTTAGCAATGGCTTTTGTAAAAAAACAAAACAAAAACAAAAACCAGCCCCTATTACTGCTAGAACATTAATTCACCTAAAAGGCAGTAAGTGATGAAACAAGAGACCTTTGCCATCCAATGATGTGAAGATGTGCACTTGCCACCACAGATCACACACATCTACCAAACTAACATCTGTTCTCAAACAGAACACAGACTATGGGAAGCAGTTCACACTTTCAGCATCAAGTCACTGAGCAATGAGACATGCTGATGGATATGAAGATCTGTCTTTCATCTCCCCAGGAAATGCTGATATGAATCAGATACTGCCTCTCATTGCTTGACTACAAAACAAAATCCATCCCGGTAAAGACCATCTGGGATATGCAAAGCTGGCTGATTGCCTGGTTAGCTAGTCTAGAAGGGAAGCCTCTAAATCAGCAAAATGGACAAAGGAAAGGAAGAACAAAGAAGAAATGCCTCACACAACTCTTACTATAATATTTTTTTAAGAATTGCTCAGAGGTAGCAAATGGGATGTGAGCAGTCTAGGCTGGGTGGGAAATCTGACCTTTTGAGTCTATAATCCTATATCGGCATTCAGGATCATATTATAATTGTGTGAGGCTGGAAAACACATGCCCGCCCTTAGAGGCCATTACCCCAGCCTCTCCACAATGCCATTCATGTTAGTGGAGTCACATCAGCATTCCAAATGCATGTAGGCTGCCCCATGAGATGGATCTCCAAGCGCTCAAGGTTCCAGTTCATGGGGCCACTTGGAAGGGTGTCACCACCCCCCAGGAGCACCCTGCAAAACAGGGCAGGCAGGGTGACTGATCATAGTCCCACGCCCCAGCCTCATGTGATCATAGGCACATGATCCTGAGGGCATGCACTAGATGATGGTAGCCTCTTTGCCATTTAAATGAATTGTCACATAAATGAATTGTCACACTTGTTTTGTTGTTTAGTCATGTCCAACTCTTCGTGACCCCAAGGACCAGAGCACGCCTCATTGTCACACTTACTTCTCACTTAATGTCCTTGGACCAAGCCTTCAGGGTGTAAGAAAAGGGCAGAGAGCCAGAGAAGCAGTGGAGTGAGACTACAGGTTCAAGTTCTGCAAAGCCAAACATAAGCAAGAGGTCTGGAAGAAAACCACCACAACAGAGTTAGGTTCCACAGCAGCAAATACAAAACACCATTAACAAAGGGCAGATTTCAAAAAAAGCACAGGAATCTGGCATCCCAAGCCTCCCAAATCTCTTACATGGAAGGAGGCCCTACTTGTTTAGATACAATTTATACATAAATATGCTTGTGACTGATCACAGGAATTTAAAGGCAGACTATCACAGCAGTATCCTTCCCATATGACATTTTCCTGCAGTCACACTGCTATTTTCATTATACTGTACTGTGTGCACACAAAAAATCCTATTTTGTATTCACAATGCCTCTTTCGAACTCACTAGCATCATTTGAAAAGCATTTAGAATCCACTAGGCATTCAGTCAAGTTTTCTTCAACACAACTGACACTGAGTTATTTAACATTCAGAAATATATTTCATAATAACACATAATAACACATCAATCAACATCAAACATTAAAATGCTTCCCTATACAGGGCTGCCTTCCGATGTCTTCTAAAAGTTGAGTGGTTACTTATCTCTTTGACATTCTGATGCAAAGGAAAGTTAGAATTTTCTCAGGATTCATCTTCTTGAGTTTTGGCGCAAACACAAAAGTTTCCCAAACCCAGAAGACCCAAAGTATGTATGACTGATATAATCCAGGTTCAACACTTGTTTGTATATTTAATGTATTATTCAAATTCTAGACAAAACTTCTAAAATAAATAGAAACATTAGAGCAGACAGAGCTTATCCATATTTTTGATGAAGGCAGAATTGTGTCTGGACTTCTACCAGTGCTGCCTTCAGTTTTTCAAAGTAAGTGTTGGTTAATAGCTTATGGATTAAGCAAAGAGCTTCAACAAATAGAACAAAACAAGACACCTTGCTAGATTATAGTGTACCATGTTGCTATTTTTTTTTCTCACCCCAGCTTTGGAAACAGATGACTGTATAGGAAATGAGGGATTTAAATAACCGGTTTTCCACTCTAATAATTAAAACTAAACATCCCTAACTATACCCATGATTTACACATATTTACGGTTTGCACTAAGCTCCCTGGTGTCATATGTAGTTTGAATGGCTCGGCTGTCCATAAATTGCCAAATTAAAAAGGAAGCAACCTACAATGCACCGGATTCTTCTGAGCGTGTTCAACAGCAGAACTATGCCTGTGTGACCAACTCCAGCCAAGTAGTTCTACAGCCTCTGACATCATGGAGTCTTTTAGCGTGCTCGTGTAAGTGAAAAAGAATCCAAAATAGCAACATCCCCATCAAGAAGGCTGATTTATCAGACACCAAGACAAACTAGATATGAAAATGGCAGATTCAACATGGATCCTGCCAACTCCATATGAAGTGGTGGAGTGGCAACTGAATGGAAGCAGGGATATGTGGGTTGGGAAAACTAACTCCCCCTCCCAGTGAAACTGCTGTACATCTGCTGCTTTTCTCCAGCATGATTAATTTTGGTTCAGAGTCTCACTGAGAGGAAAACAATATAAAGGCAGTTCATTGGACAAAAAAAGATGGGGAGAGTCACATTTACCATCCCTCTGACCACTTTTACATATGGGTTTTATGACAGTAAAGATTTGGGTAACCGAGATGGTAAAACCTGTTTGGGTTCTACCACCTCAGACTACAGACTATATGACTGAATCCTTTTCCTTACACACACACAAAAGATTCCCTTCACTAAATGTCAGGGAGATGAGTTCTAGCTGAGGTTTCTTCCTAACATGCTTGCCTTTATCATGTGAAATATGCTACTTCTACTGACACTTCCATCATTTTCCTTTCCCATTCAGTTCTCATCTCAACACTTACTTCCTTTTAATCCTGATATCATTTCCCCATATGATTCTCCCCCCTTGTTATCATCACTTTCCCAGACTGCCCTCTCTTTACTTTCTTCAGAAGTTCTTTGGTGGTCCCTTTCCCCATTATTCTTAGACCCACCTCATTTTTTTCACTCAATCTTTTCTTTTCTATTTTAGCATTTCCAACTTCACTTTGGTTTCGTGTGTTTTCCTCCTTTTAATGCAGTAGCCTTTGTGCTGCAATGCCCCTTAAAGGTTTATGAACTGCTTGCTAGCACAGGTGAGAAGTATTTAATCAGCCAAGTGGTTGAGTCTGCCTCTAGAAGTACGGTATGTGTTTGCACCTGCTTTTGTTTAGACTAATGAATAAACCTGATGGCTGTGTGGCGGGCTTGCACATCCTTGAGTTTATTTCACAGAACTTTTGAGAAGCAACCACCATAGCCTTCCCTATAAGCCACAGGGTTTAATTTGAGACAGGACTTCACAGCTTCAGAACCTTGGGCAGTGTGATGCTCACACTAAAAATAAGCTAATCATTATAATGACTTATTCCATAACAATGAGCCTATACAACCAACAGACACGCATTGAGAAATGACATCCATGTCAAAAGGCTATAATTTCCAGCTAGGTTTGCACCCTGCCACCTCCCAATTAAGGGGTGTCTGAACAGAAGGCAGCAAAGGAAAATGAGAGAAACAGAGCAATACAGGTCAACGAGACAGAATTCCTCTTTGATGTCTTCCAAACTTTGCAGCCAAGTTTTAATAGCACTGTTTACAGCAGGGGTGGAGAACATTGTTTCCCAAGAAAATGCCCCACCACATAGAAAAAATGGCACAGTACTGATTTAAATCAATGAAGTTCAAACCAGGTGGCTTTACAGGCATAAAAAGAAAAACTGAGGCTTCCTCCCCACTCACTTTTTCTACCTTCATGCACACATCACTATATGAATGTAGACAAGTGCTTGGAAATAAAGCAGCAAAATTTTAAAGTTTTGTATAGTCCCCATTATCAAAAGGTTTCCTTAGCACACATCAAAACAGGTTATTATAGTGTCAGAGCATGACTTGTCCTAAAGCATATACATAAAATGCATATATATTATCTTGTTTGGATTTTATTTACACCACAGCATGACTATGCAGTTTCCTAAAAGTCTGCATGAAACTCTAAAAAGATGACTACTCACATAAGCATGTAATGTTGAGGTTAAGAACTAGAAAAGCAGGGATGTGAGTGAAGTGCCAGCTATTTCAGTTAAACTATATATTTCCCAATGTGACACAAAAAAATTATCAGTGGGGACAGACAAAGCTTTGAACAACTCAGAGAGAATAAAAATAAGGGATATCAGAGAACTGGTGTATTTCTTTCTGGGGAGCTGCAGAGTTATGAAATAAAATATATCCATTATATTCCAAAACAAGGAAAATCTTCAGATATAGGATTAGAACAATAATACCCATTTAGCAAATGAAAGACTGTTGCTGCAATCCTGTATAGGGGGGGCACCTTGGTCCCAGGGGGCAAATGTCATCCTCCAAGCATCTCTATCTGGCCCTTGGGACGCTCACCACACCACACCCCCTCCCCAGGGGACCCCCATCACTGGCCCTGTTCCATACCCTTCTTTCCTGGCTGGAACGCATCCTTGAATTCTCCACCCTGCCCGGCTGGGAGAATACAGAGGTTTATGAATGTGTGTAGAAACCAGCCGACTATACAAAGGTAAAACTGAACAATTGTTGCTCTTGCCACTTTGTCCTCTGGCCCTGCCCACCACTTACATGCAGCCCCTGGTAGACAGTGGCAGAGGAAGGGGGTGCGGGGGCTGCAGTCGCCCTGGGTGTCATGGGGGTGGGGTTGAGTTTGAGGGAAAGGCAGAGGAGAGGCTCGCCCCGCCCCCCGCCCCCGAGCAGCTAGCTATGCCGCTGCTGGGAGGCTGCCCAGAAGGGAAGGCAGGCCTTGATAATGCATGCATGCCTACCTAGCAGTAAAGTCCCACTGTGCTAGTGGAGCTCATTTCCGGACAGGCGCGCATCGGGAACTGACTGGAAATCGGCTGATTTTGACAGCCCTTCAAAACAAACTCATGCTTTACGGATGTTAACCCTTGACGAATGCTTCGGGCAGGGCAAACACGGTGGAATTTCCCCGCTCTCTCCATGCATGCTGATAAGCAATGCGATCCCTTCCGATTTAATCAGGATTAATGGCCCACACAGGACGACAAGGCTCGTGCTCTCTCCCGCATCCCCGTCGCGACCCTGGCCTGGGACCCCGATGCAGCCGAATAACAAGCAGCGCCGGTTCTACTGCAGCGCCCGCAGGCGGAAGCAGAGTTTGCGGCTCTCTGGGGCACCAAAATCCGACCCCCCCACCCCCACCCCCCCAGCCCTGGTGCAGACAGGGATGGCAAGGGGCGGGGAGGGGGCAACCGGGCTGCAGGGGGAAGAAGACGTCCCGCCCACCAGTCCGCAGCCCCGCTTACCCGAGAGGGAGGCTTCGAGCGCAGGAAGACAGCAACTTTTTTGCACCCGGTCTCCGGAAAGCGAGTCCGGGCGGCGGGGGGCGGGAAAGGGCGCGGCTCCTCAACGCCAGCGCCACTAGCGGGAACTCCTCGCAATCCCCGTCGTCGTCTTCTTCCTCCTCCTCCTCCTCCTCCTCACAGGCAGCCCGGAGCCTGCAGAGGGCAGGGGAAAGCTGGCGGCTCCTCACAGGGCGCCGCCATGTCTGCGCTCTTCCTCGCTAAAGCGGCTCAAAGCAAAGCGCGAGGAGCCCTAATGGGCAGCTGCGGGAGGAGGGAGGGAGGAGCGCGCGTGTGCCGGCGATAACAATACGCAAGGTAGCTGTCAATCAAGAGACGAGGTTGTTGGCGGAAGGCGTGAGGGGCGAAAGGCTCTTCCCTCGCCACCCCCGGGCCTTTTTTTCTGTTGCAGAACTACCGCTGCTGCATCCAGGCTTTTCCCACTGTACGTGTGCATGGAGGGAGGGAGGGGAGCGCCGTGCGGCACAAAAGCCCCACCACCACACGCACACATACAGAGGCAGGGCTGAGTACTATTAGGACGGCTTTTATTTTAAACCGCCGATAAACCTCGAAAGCATGAACTGACATCCTAACGCCATGCGGACTGACTGGCATGGGGCGTGCTGGAAACGCCTCCCTGCAAACAGGTTTTTAAGCATGCACGCTGTTCAGGAGGCAGCCTTTGTTTGGCTCTCTCGCACAGCCGTCCTGCAAAATAGGTTGCTGGTCCATGTCCGAAAGGGATCAGTCGGGCCAGCTTGTCAGGTGCATTGCAGCCCCGGGCATGTTTACTTGGGAATGCCGTCCTGCTGTGTTAAGTGAGGTTTGCTCCCCAAGCTCCCTAGGGTGCATGGCTTGGGGGGGGGGGCGAAGAGAAAAGAATGGCGTATGCACCCCACTCGCTGAATGGTGAGAGATTTCAAGGGTGCCCGCACCTATCTCGTGTTTGGTTTCTTTAAAATAAAATCATGGTCACCTGAGATTCTGGCGTCGTTACGATAAACGGTTTTATTTACAGGCTGCCGCTGAGCATCATTTGGACTCTCAGCATCAGAGCGCCAAATAAAACTGCTCATTAGGTTTCAGGGGGGCGGTGGCTTCACAATGCCTTAGTACAGTACTGGATTCTCCCAGAGCGCAGAATCGAGCCTCTGGGTACTTTCAGCAGCAGGTGTGGGGTGTATGGGGAGCTGAGCTCCGGTGTCTAAATGATGCCTCCTTAATAAAGAGGGTAGTTGATCGCCCTGCCAGTGCTATCAGTTACCTCAGGAAGTTATGCTGCTTGCATTAACCCTCTCCTGACCAAACTACTGTACAGTCTTACAATCAATAATTAAAGCTATGAAGGAGCCCTTTAGATGACATCATTCTAGACTAACCAATACCAATATGCAACAACAAAAGCAGATACAACAAAATGTTATATAAAAACAATAGAAGTCAACAAAAGCAACATACAATGCACTAGGTAAAAATAGGAAAACAGAAGAGAGGGCCTTCCTGAAAGATAGCCTATAACTACCAATAATAATAAGCTATACAACGGCAATTAAATTTTATTTTATTTTATAATATTTATTAAATTTTAGTTTAACAATAAAATACATAGATAATAACACAATCTTTTCTTTTTGTAGATAGTCCTTAAATTTCTTCCAGTCTTCCTCCACCAGTTCTTCTCCCAGGTCTCGGATTCTGCCAGTCATCTCCGCCAATTCCATATAGTCTATCAGTTGCATCTGCCATTCTTCCAGTGTGGGTAATTCTTGAGTTTTCCAGCTTTTAGCGATGAGTATCCTTGCTGCTGTTGTGGCATACATAAAAAAGATTCGATCCTTCTTTTGCACGCTCTGATCAACAATGCCTAAGAGAAAGGCCTCTGGTTTCTTAAGGAAGGTATACTTAAATACCTTTTTCAGTTCATTCAAGGACTATCTACAAAAATATTGCAAATTGTATGAATGTTAAGAAAGATGTAAGATTAGCAAAAACATGGCTCCAACAAACCAGTTATAAAGAATATAAATTTAAATTTAATTGGAAGATGAAAAGATAAATTGTGGATAAGTAATATTTTATGATTAAGCTTCAATAAGAGTATGTTAAATCCCAAAATTTGAGATATTAAATATTGGAAATTTATATTATATGAATCAAACTAAGTTAATAATTTGCTGGTAAAATTTATGAGTTTAGAAAGCAGAAACAAGGGTCGTGAGGAAGTCCAAAGATGAATGTGAAATGTGGGTACTGGAAAAGACTGTGTTACTATCTATGTATTGTATTGTTAAACTAAAATTTAATAAATATTATAAAAAAAAAAAATACCTTTTTCAGTTCATTATAAATCATTTCCCAGAAAACCTTCACTCTAGGGCAAGTCCACCAGAGGTGAAAGAATGTTCCTTCAGCTTCTTTACACTTCCAACATTTATTATCAAACACATGGTATATCTTTGCAAGCTTGACTGGAGTCATGTACCACCTATATATCATTTTCATAATGTTTTCTTTCAAGGCATTACATGCCGTAAATCTCAAACCTGTGGTCCATAACTTTTCCCAGTCAGCAAACATAATGTTATACCCTATGTCCTGTGCCCATTTTATCATGGCTGATTTAACCGTTTCATCCTGTGTATTCCATTTTAACAGCAAGTTATACATTCTTGAAAGTATCTTAGAGCTGGGTTCTAACAGTTCTGTTTCTAACTTTGATTTTTCCACCTGGAATCCTATCTTTTTGTCCAACTTAAAAACTTCTTTAATCTGAGCATAATGTAGCCAATCTCGCACTTTGTCTTTTATTTTCTCCATACTCTGCAACCTCCAGTTATCTCCATCTTTTTCTATTATTTCCCAATATTTCGGCCTACAACGGCAATTAAATAGCTGGGCAAATAAATGATTTAGAGAGAGATACATTGTGTCACCACAGAGAAAATTTATTCCCTAGTCACCACCTACCTAACCTCTGATTGAAAACATCAGTGAATGCTGAGTGGGAAGCAAAACAGAACACATGTGAATAAATTCACATTGTGAGAATAAATCTACATTGTTCTGCAGAGGCAACTGACAGGTATCATATCACCTTATGTTTATTCTTGGAATAATCTAACTGGGGGCGAGTGAGTAGGGAAATTATATTCTTCCCTCTATAAAATGCTTACTTCCAAGAGCACAGGTCTGTTGCTGCCATTTTGTTGGAAGGAACCTGAACATGTTTAGGAGACATGTGAAATGCATAGGAATCCTTAATCCTCAATATCATTTCTATTTTTCTAGAAAAAGAGGTGTTGGAACTCACCATGAACACCTCCCTTGTTCTCTTATAATGGCAATGGCTCCCACCTGAGAGATACCGGAACTGATTTCCGGCAATTTCTGGCTGAAAAAAAGCCCTGCTTATGTATTTCATCTAGGTAGGAGAGTTAACATTATAAACCTTCATCAGATTCAAGTGCCTTATTTCTGTTCCCTTATAATCCCTGCAGATCTGTGACTGATGGCTCACTTCTACTTGGACAATTCCCTACAGCTCAGAATTGGTTGCCATCCAGAACAGAACATTAGTCCAGGGGGAAACAATGAGAGCTTAGACAAAACAAATAAGATATCTTCAGAAAGTGATAGTACCTGTAAAATCAGTTTATTCTGTGCTTACCTCTGAAAAAAACTAAGGAACAGCAAATAAACCATTAAAAACATCGCCTGAAAAGGGACACATCCACAATTTTACTGTTTATATAGAGAGAGATCAATTAAATCCCAGGAGGAAACAAGTCAGGAAACTTGGGGGGGGGGGGGAGAGGAAGAGAGATAAATGTAGCTTCAGTACTACAGTACTTGCAAAGCATTATAATCGGCCATTTGAGCAAAAGGCAAAAATGCAAGCCAAAGCTGAAAATGATACCATCAGGCAAGAAACCAGCCATGGAAAAAAGCAGTCAGTGAAGCAGAAGACAGCACCTAGCAATAGAAACTGGATCCAGATTAGTC
Source organism: Podarcis cretensis (assembly GCF_951804945.1). Classification (NCBI taxonomy): domain Eukaryota; kingdom Metazoa; phylum Chordata; class Lepidosauria; order Squamata; family Lacertidae; genus Podarcis; species Podarcis cretensis. The sequence goes on along the minus strand of NC_137170.1, from coordinate 67,157,768 downwards.
CAACCCAACACACCTAACTTCAGCCACACTCTGCAGTCACTAGTCACATGACATATTGTCAGGTTACTATGGGATGGTCCTATCTTGCAGCAGTGACTTGAAACCAGGCAGCACTTTTATCCCTTTGATTTCTACGCCCAATAGGTTGTTTCCCCAAGCCCTTATTTTAGCAGAGAGCCAACCACATAATAATGCACCACTCTGGTGTGTGCTATACTGCATGGCTCTCCTGTGCCTTGGCGTGGCTTTGTCTCTGATTGAGTCCAAGTACCATAAACCTGCTGTACCTTTCCACTCCCCCTGCCCACACTTAGAGTGCCATTGCAATCTGTTATAAGGAATTGCTCTTTGAGAAACAAAACCAAAGCATAGTTGGCCATCTAGAAACTATACATATGAACTATACACATGAAGGCCAATGGTTAAGCATATGCCTTATTTGGAACCATTTCCAAACAGGAAAACTTTTTAAGATATAGGCAGCAGCATTTACTTTCTTATTATCAACAAAAATGCATTAAAAGCAGTCTACCCCCATTTATTTTTGGTTCCTCTTTGCACTATTTATGTTCCCATGCGCAGAAAATTAGCAAGTAACTAAACCTAGAATGCCAAGTAGTATGATAGGGCCTATACTTCAAAGCCTATCTACTGGCGCAGATAAATCCAATATGCCACATTATGGTGGGAATAACACAATTAAAGGAGTGAGAAATATTAAAGTGGAGCTTTGCATTTCTTTCTTCCTTTCTTTTTTTGGCTGCATATTATGGAGCCAATTGCAACAGTAAATAAAAATGGGTTTAATGGTGGTAGCCTCCTGAGGAGCGAACCTTTATGCTGGAAAGTTTTGCTCACCCTTGGCCAGTTTATTAGCTTCAGGTCCCTATTGTTCAACAGAATGGAAAACATCTACCAACGAGCATTCTTTGCACTGATACAATTCTTGTCGTGTCCATGTAAGGGCAGAAGTGGTGGTATGGCAGTAATGATGATTTACAACTGCCCTCTAAATCCAAGAAGGTTCACAGAAACCTCCATTAGGTTTCTACTACAGATTTATGTAGATGTTCCATGGACCAAGACAGTGTTTTGTTTTTTTAAAAAAATACTGTAGATTCCAGATCACCATCAGCTGCACTTTTAGATCTATCAGCAGAGAAGGCAGTAACAGTGACTTCATGCATATCCCAAACTCTCTTGGCATCCAAGTACAAGGGTAATTTACACAACCTTGGAGTATATGATTCAGCCCTTATTTTCCAAGCAGGTACTTAATCCCTCTGGATTGTGTTGTGCCACTGACAAAGCAATCACTGGGACTCACTGCCCTGGGCATAAGCGACATTTCAGCAGGCCACTATCAAATACAATTAAGTTGAGGTGTTCGCAAGGATCATATGAACTGGCCTATACATAAGACATGTCCTACAAAAACAAACATGCTTTTTCTAACAAGCCCTATTATTTTTTACGTTTACTCTGAACCCCACTGAATTCAATGGAGTTTATGCCCAAGTGGACCAACGGAAGATTGCTGCTGCTCACCTTTGTGGAGGATTATTTGTTCTTCAGAGTTCAATAAACATGAACATAAGATTAGACACAATCACAGGTATTTACATAATTGGCAAGTGACTGCGATGCACTGTTAATTCAAGACCAACTTGGCCTAAAAATATCCTTTTGAATTATATACATTCAGTACATGGAACCTAACAAAGGGACAATATGAATTGACTCTCCACACCCTTACTATAGCAAGAAGACTGGTATTGATGAACTGGAAAAATAAAAATGCAACTCCCTTCAACAAATGGATTGAAGGTATTTATAAACTCACAACACGTGAACAAGTCACATACAAATGTAGACTTGTCATGGACAAATAACAATCTTGAGATATATATATATATATATCTATATCTATATATATATATATATATATATATATATATATATCTCCAACAACCTTGTGTTACACAGAGAAAACGTGGTTGTTATAGTCCAGTGGCAATGAGATCTGACAATCAGGAGCAAAAATTATATTCACCAAATAAAGTCTAGTTTTCAGGAGCTTCCAATAGTGTTTGAACAAAGCTAAAAACTCATACACTGGCCCAAACTTCCCTCACCACCGCATTTATTTTTTTTTAATCAAGAATACATCTGAACAATTAAGATTTAAATAGAAGCTTTAATTATTTTTAAATAATGTTCTTACATGGGAACTCCATATCACAAAACCACTTTTATTTAAGTACAATACAAAAAAATTAAAAAGATAGAAAATAAGTGCTTCCAAAAGTTATTAGTATCCCAATATCCTTCTAGAGCTAAAGTTCGACACCTCCATCGGTACCTCTGTCATGAAAATACTGTAAAAAGATGGCTGGATTACTAGCATAGAATTGATCAAGCAACCTCTTCCGCTCTTTGGCAGAGAGACTGGAGTCCTCATCAATAGATTTTAGCAAAGATACAAGTTCCTTTTTTGTAGTCTTCTTTGCACTGTGGTGATACTCACTTTTGTCAAGTTGCTGGCAGAAAGTATATCCTAAAAAGCAAGCATAAAAACCATTCATAAAAGTATAGTGGTAACTCTTGTCACTGATATACAGTATTCTCATATCCATAATCAATAGAGCAGAGGCATGGGGAGCCTCAGGCCTGCCAGGGATCCTAATTTGGCTTGTGAAGTTGAAGTCATTTCCCTCCACCCATGCCCACGTGGCCCCACACCTTCTGAGCTGAGCTGAGCTGATCCCTGCCACAACAGGAACACATTCTCATGTTTCCCTCATACTGAAGTTATCAGATGTAACATGACAACAGGCCACTGACAGGTGGGTAGCCCTACCTACCTAGCAAAGTGACATGTGAGGGTGGGAGGCCTCAGAATTTGCCCCCCTCCTAAGCTGGATCCTGTTCCCCACCCTTGCCCTATATCACTCTGGAAGGTAGTCCAGTATTACCCCCATTTTACAGATAAAGGACATAGGCTGAATTAAGGACGTAGGCTGCTTAAGACCACCTAGTAATCTCATGGCTAAAAAAATTGGGACCAGGGATTTCCCACTCATGCTCTTGACCATCTCACAACTGCTTTCATCTCAGTCTACTTAATTAGCTTGCATTTTCATAGATCCACATTATTACTAACCCAACCCATGCCTTACCAAGTTTCGTTATCACTACGTTCAAATAAATGGTAGAGTCAATTAAGATAGATTTTTCCAGGTTTTGCCAGAGGTTTCTTTAGAAGTGATTCAAAAACAGGGATGTGGAAACTTGTGGCCCTCCAGATGTTGCTGTACTTCAGCTCCTATAAGTCCTAGCCAGCATGGCCAATGGTCAGGTCTGATGAGAGCTGTAGTCCAGCAACAGGTAGAGGGTCACCAATTCCCCAGCCAAGGACTTAAATGTTATTAAATACATGGTTACCTGTATTCAGGTTGGAATCTTTCCCCTGCTGTATAGCCACAAGCTTGTCACTAACCATTTTATGCAACGTCCCTGGGATCTTGGAGAAAAGCAACAGCTTCTTTTAGTCATTAAAATTTTGGAAGATAATTCAGTAACAAGCAACAGCAGGGGAACAAGGTTTAAGGCACTTACCTTTAATACATCTTTCTGGTAGTCCACCAAAAACAAAATTAGAAGGTCAGTTTTTCCTTTAGATAAACTTTTATTGTTGACTATGGCTTTGGAGAAAGTTCTTTTCACAACCATCCGGTTGTCACTCTACAAAATAGGGGGGAAATGATTAAAGGAGTGTTTCCCTGCTTACTTTCTCTGTTTTCAAACACAAGTTTCCTAAAGTTTGCTTTTTAAGACTACAGAAAGTTATGTGAATGCAAGTTACTTAATTTGTGAAGTAAGCCTAATAGAGTTCAGCACAGCTTATGCATAAGTCTGCTTAAAATCATCCCAGTATTATTGTTATTGGGGTTGTATCCAACACTGTGCACAGAGTTCCCATTGTGCAAGTGGACTTTTCCTTTCCTTTCCTTGCACACCTTCAGAATCTGCTCCAGGGCCTCCCTCCAATCCTCTGGAGCAGATTTTGAGGGTGCACAGGGGACGGGAAAGGGGAAATACTATGCTAGCAGAATAGTCACACTGGAAATGACCCATTATTTTTTATCATTATTAACTATTACTATTGCTTACTATTGTTATTAACCAGTATTTCTTACCTACTCTTTGTCATAAGGTCCCAGCTCAGATTTAAAATATATAGAAAATATTAAAGTAAATTAAAACAATGTTCTGTCTGATGGTGTGGAAACTGCTGCAGTGTGACTCTTTGATCCATTGGTTAGCAGCACTGAAAACCCAGAACCCATATTGTGGCTCTTTCCCACTTCAGAGCTTCAGTTTCTCAAAAGGACGGTGCCACCATGGGAAGGAATCATGGCATGGGCTCCCACCATAGCAATCTCATATTTCCAACATTAACCTAGTGGCACTGCTCTGCTCCAAAGACTGTCATGTCATTGAAGGTTACATCAGAAGGGGCCCTAAGTGATCACACTTGCCTCTGCTTGGAGCTTAAGATCAGAATTCTGAGCGATAATAGCCATGAAGTAGAGTAGTCTCCTGAACTCCTCTCTTCTTGAACTATCCAATAACTTCAAGTAGAGCTGAATCGCTTCCAAAGCTTGATCAGTTTTCCCATTAACTGGAACAAAGAAGAATGATGGAGTTTATGACTAACACCCAACATTACTGTTCTGTTTAAACACCGACAATTCCCCATCACCACAAACTTGTTAAGTTTGCCAATAAAAGCACAGTTACCATTGAGCTATACAGTACAGTATACTTTTTCCAAGAGTTTTCATTCCACATGTCTGTATACACTGATAAAGAATGTAGGTAGTCATCTAGAAATTTGGAAACCAATTGCACTTACCTAGCAGCTCTGCAATGCCCAGGTGGATTTCGGGTGCATGACTTAACAGTGGTTCCTTCTTTTGGCTATAGTATCTACCAATGGTATCAAACAGCAGCAGCTTCCCAAAATGTACTTTGTCAGGCTGCTCAGGCAAATTGCGGCTCACATCAACCACCATCGGATCTGGCAGATACTCCAGACAGTCTATTGCTGCCGACAGCCATTCATCCGTCCTAGAAAATGAAAATTCCTATGTCTCTATATTTTCAAAGTCATGGTAAAGTCCATCCATAACCAAGACCCACTGAAGTCATAGTAACAGCTTAGGGACAAAGCTAGGTGTGACCTGAGAGATGTAGGAAAGATCTTCAGTGGTGGCATTTAAGAAAAAGATCAAAGCACCTTGCGGGTGAGATGGGAGGTGAATACAGTTAAAATGGGAACTGCAGCACAGAGGCAGGAAAAGTAACCCTTCCAACACACTATTTTCTTGGTCCAACCCCCCCCTTCCCCCCAAAATAAACATGCCTCTAAAGATGCTATTTGCCCTGCAGGTAAAAGTAAACTTAGTCTGTAACTCAGCTTCTTGTGTTCCTGTTCATCAACATACATACTTACTGAGAGTCTCCAAATGCTTTCAGAATTTCTCGGTCCAGGTAGTTGCTTGTGATGTTACATTCAGACTCTTGCTTTGTTTGTGGAAATTTAGATCCTGCCTTCTGGTACTCAAGTAAAGAGTCAAGAAGTGGAAGATCTATAAGCTGCAGGAGGCGGGTAATTGTTTGCTCTCTCCAGACTTCGTTAATAACTAGAAGCACAATTCAAATGCCAAGATCCAGTTAGCTAAATTTATTTAGGGGTCAAGGAGTAATTTGCTATTGCAGTATTTATCTTTTAGCTTAAGAGACTTAATACTTCACTGAAAGAACACTTAAGCGACCTGCTTCCTTATTAATGCATTATCAACTTACAAGTGTACTTTATCAGGGTAAAAGGAAGGTGACCAACAGCAATTTATGCAGGGAACAGCAAGCATTTAGACATAGCCAACATGCTTTACATTTTTTCCTGTGGAACTTGCGAATGATCTTTGCTGCACAGGGAATCCAATCACATAAATCATGCTAATAAGGATGCGTAAAGAAAGGAGGCCTTGTTGAAGACTTTAGAGTTGGAACAATGGATTCCTTAGCTTCAAGAGCCTCTGCCACATTCAAGGATTCCAAAACTGAAAAGCAACAACTTGTCTGCTTGCTGCACTTTCTAATCAGGACTAAATTTTCAACTACAGAAAAACAACCCTAATTCTGGGTTTTCCCATCAATGAAGATGAAATAGTGGCAGCAACACATCCAAGCCTTCTTAAAACGAGCTAAATTTTAAAGGTAATGAAAAGCTTTGAACACTTGCACTACTGGTGGCTAAGCTTTAAATCTGAGTTTTAAACTGAATTTCATTTAAAAAAATAGTAATTTGAAATAGTTTTTATTGTTTTATGATGCACTTATTTTATTTGTTGCTTTGTAAGCCATCCAGGGAACTTCTATTCTGGGGTGGCTACATAATAAATGTAATACATAAAAGTTTTTTAGCCACTACAAGTAAAAAATGTGAGGCAATGCCATTTTCAAAACCACCACAGTCAGCCCTTCCCTTTATAGCTTGGGATAGTTTTGCTATCTGTAGTCTAAAGAGCTTGGGGAGAGAAGGCAGACAGCAGCACATCACTGGATAAGCAAATGGCTAGGCCATGCTGGCTGGGGTTGATGGAAGTTGTAGTCCAAAACATACCATGGGTACTGAGCTGGTGAGGGCTTGTCTATACTGATCATCACCAGGCCCTCCAGCTTAACTTCACAAACTTCTATTCCCTGTGACAGTTGTGGGTCAGTGTCAGAGGCTGGCCTTGCATGATTTATCAGGATGGGGAGACAATAGGCATCTGCTGTAAGTCAAGAAAATACACTACACAATGTATTCCTTTTATTCTAAGCACTGTATTTGGTAGTGGAAAGGAGCTAAATTTGCAAGTTCCCACCAGTTTAAAACAAGGCACCCATTCCTTCCCTTGTGTGCAAGCAATTATGATGTTTGCGCATCACTTACCTTGGTGAGAAAAGTTTGGAGAGGTATTTACTTGAGAGGAACTAACAGGCGTTAGACTCAAGTTTTCCAAGAGATCCTCCAAGCTTCCTGATTTCACTGGTGTTATGCTAAGTAATGCTCTTTTCTCCTGTCTGAAGAAAGAAAAATGGATGATTCAAGTTATCTGCTCATCAGCCAGAAAGGTCCTGGTAGCGATAGTCTCTCCAAGTGAGCTTTGAATTCATGACTACTCAACTGAAGGGCAAAAATACAAACATTCCGCTTCAAACATAAAAATGAACCAAAGAGATACATGCTCAAGATAACTGAATACACCTTAGTGTCCCTTATGTTAATCACCTCCTGGCAAATAGAAGGGGAAGAAATGGAGGCAGTGAGAGATTTTACTTTCTTGGGCTCCATGATCACTGCAGATGGTGACAGGAGTCACAAAATTAAAAGACGCCTGCTCCTTGGGAGAAAGGCGATGGCAAACCTAGACAGCATCTTAAAAAACAGAGACATCACCTTGCCAACAAAGGTCCGTATAGTTAAAGCTATGATTTTCCCAGTAGTGATGTATGGAAGTGAAAGCTGGACCATAAAGAAGGCTGATTGCCGAAGAATTGATGCTTTTGAATTATGGTGCTGGAGGAGACTCTTGAGAGTCCCATGGACTGCAAGAAGATCAAACCTCTCCATTCTTAAGGCAATCAGCCCTGTGTGCTCACTGGAAGGACAGATCGTGAAGCTGAGACTCCAATACTTTGGCCATCTCATGAGAAGAGAAGACTCCCTGGAAAAGACCCTATTGGGAAAGATGGAGGGCACAAGGAGAAGGGGACAACAGAGGACGAGATGGTTGGACAGTGTTCTCGAAGCTACCAGCATGAGTTTGACCAAACTGCAGGAGGCAGTGGAAGACAGGAGTGCCTGGCGTGCTCTGGTCCATGGGGTCACGAAGAGTTGGACACAACTAAATGACTAAACAACAACATGTTAATTGACCTGTCATAAAAGTATCAAAACCAATCTGTTACAATCCCAATCCCATTTGCCTAGTTCTATTTCAGTAGGATCTATTTCTGTGTAGAAATGGCTAAGATTGTGCTGTTAGGCCTGTTCTTCCAAGAAGTTTGATATAATGGACATATTTAACTGTGACTGCATTACTTGAAGCTGTGATAAAACACTGAGCTAAGACACACAGCTCCAGCCCTGTATTTATAAATACTTATAGTTGGCCACTGGGGGACGCAGGTGGCGCTGTGGGTTAAAGCCTCAGCGCCTAGGACTTGCCGATCGAAAGGTCAGTTCGAATCCCTGCGGCGGGGTGCGCTCCCGCTGCTCGGTCCCAGCGCCTGCCAACCTAGCAGTTCAAAAGCACCTCCGGGTGCAAGTAGATAAATAGGGACCGCTTACCAGCGGGAAGGTAAACGGCGTTTCCGTGTGCGGCTCTGGCTCTGGCTCTGGCTCTGGCTCTGGCCAGAGCAGCGATGTCACGCTGGCCACGTGACCCGGAAGTGTCTCCGGACAGCGCTGGCCCCTGGCCTCTTAAGTGAGATGGGCGCACAACCCCAGAGTCTGTCAAGACTGGCTCGTATGGGCAGGGGTACCTTTACCTTTACGGTTGGCCACAATTGCTGAGGCTGAGCCCTATTTATGTTTGCAGTGTCCAATTAAGAACTGATATTTACAATGTGTCACTGATGTGAATTGTGTATTAGTTCATGCACTTCAAAAAACTAAATATAAAGTGCTACTGCATTTGGGGTGGGGAGGGAATGGCGATTAGCAATCCTGTTTTTGCACCTGTAATCCAGGTTCCAGGAGCCATTTGGCTCCTAGCTTTTGGATTTACTCCCCAGCAAAGGTGCTTAGGTGTGATGTCTAAGGCAACCCTACTTCCAGGTTAGTGGGAACAAGCACCACTGACTTCAAACGGACTTGTTTCTATCTGGCTATATATAGATTGCACTGTAAAGCACAAGCAAGTAATATTCAGCATCTTTCACAAGGGTTGCGCACATTGCACCCAAATGAGGCCTCTCAGTTCGCTTGTCAACAGGTTTAATTTTAATTAAGGGCAGATCCACACCACACATTTAAAGCATATGCCTTCCCCCAAATAATACTGGGAGCTGTCATTTCCCTCTCACAAAAGATGCATTTCCCAGCATTCTTAACAAACCAGTTCCCAGGATTCTTTGAGAGAAGGCATTGGATGTGGTTTAAATGCATTGTACGCTTTTCTCCTAAAAGTTAGAAGCATGTTAGTCATCTTAACATTACACACATAAGCTCACATCCTTACATTCTACTTTGGTGTCCACCCTTGGTTCCATTCTCAAAAGACACTAACACATTTCGAGTGTCCACTTCGCCCATATAATAATAGACCAAAAGAACAACTCTCCCTGTAATCATAATTAGTTCACGTGAGTGAGTCTTCAGCATGTGCCTTCAGATACATCACTCTCTCATCAGCTGGAATGATACAAACAAAATCCTGTCCAAGAATTGTACTTGATTTAATGGAAATTAGTCATACTTAAATTCATTTGCGAATGACAGAGTTGAAGTGTAAATTGGGTTGTTTTTATTTTATGTATTTTGTGTTTTTTATATTGTGATTTTCTCCTGTGAGCCACCTGAGACCTGTGGGTATAGAGCAGTATATACCATATTTTTTCCTCTATAAGACTCACTTTTTTCCCTCCTAAAAAGTAAGGGGAAATGTGTGTGCGTCTTATGGAGCGAATGCAGGCTGGGCAGCTATCCCAGAAGCCAGAACAGCAAGAGGGATTGCTGCTTTCACTGCGCAGCTCTTGCTGTTCTGGCTTCTGGGATTCAGAATATTTTTTTTCTTGTTTTCCTCCTCCAAAAACTAGGTGCGTCTTATGGTCTGGTACGTCTTATAGAGCAAAAAATATGGTGAATTTTAAGAGGAGGAGGAGGAGCAGGAGAAATTGACCCCCCTCTCTCTAGCTGGGACTATTATGCAACAGCTACTTGCAACTTTCATGGTCATTTTTGGATTTAAAAAATAACACCATACTCTTCCCTCCTCTTCCCATTTGTAGTCATGCTTCACCGCAGTTTTATAAACAGAAATATCCAAAGTTGTACAATCTTACTACTATTTAAAAGTAGCCGAGTTGAATGGAACTCACTCCCAGGAAAGGAAGTATAAGACTGCAGCCTTGATCTCAAATCATATCTTTATTCACATTCAATTGTTCGAATGTCGTCACTTATGTCGCTAAGAGGAGCAACAGTGACACAAAAAGAGAGGTTATCGGCAGACCTGAGAAAATCCCAAGGTTTGGTACAATTGTACAATGGTACAAAATAAATGTTAGGAAAACAGCTCCGCCCCCATGAGTACTGAGTATGCTCAATCTTCAAAAATGTATCGACTGAAAACTAGGTCAAGTGGGCCAGAAGGGCAGGGGCAAAACTAGGCTTTATTTCACCTGGGTCAAAGACCCCGTTTGGCACCCCCCCACTCGCTTTTGCGGACATACATGCACACAAACACACACAGGCTGGGAGCCTCAATGGCACCCCTCTGGAGGTTTCAGCCAGGGCAAAAAATCCAGCTAGCCCCGCTTCCCCATAGCAACGGTTCTGTGCGGGGGGCGGAGCAGAAGAAAGTAGCTTAAAAAGAAGACAGAGGAAGATATATAAAAATGAAATCGTTCTTTCTGTTCCTATCCATTCCCTCTTACCCCAGCAGCCAGTCAACATTCTGTGTCTACTGAGCATGCTCAGTCCTCACATGGCTGTTTTGGGGTGGGAGGAACATGCTGGTATTCAGTTCCAGCTACATTGAAATCTACAATTTCTCCATTGACTTCTACAGGCAGCTCTACCTTCTATCCCTGAGGACATTTTAAAACACAGATTTATAACCATGTGAACCTGCCTGCCTGGCAAGATCTTCACTGGAGGCTCTTGTCTGAATGCTCCCTGCGACAGGAGGTAAACTGGTGGCATCAGAGAGAGCCCATTTGATGGTGGCATCCCCACAGTGGAACACACCCCAGAAACACTTGGCTGGTAACTAGTTCCTAGTGTGTTAGTTTCATTACCAGGTGACTAAAGCTTTTAAATTGTCCAAAAAGCCTTTTTACACTAGGCAACTAATTTTGCTGCCATAGCCTTTTTGTTTCTGTTTCTGTTCAGCTTTTTGCTTTTACTGACTTTATTGTCCTTTTACTGTCCATTAAAGTGATATCATCAGCCAATGTGGAAGCCTTACGCTGAAAGGCAAAATATACATTTAAGAGAGACAGACATAGACATCCAGCAAGGATGGAAACTAGCTTCAATTCCAGCACCACTTGGTTGGATGAGAACTCCTAAAAATTGGTGCTGCATGCATAATTCCCAGGGCATCCTGAATTCAGGGCTGTTCTCACACATCCTTAGTGAGATGGCCAATAGCAGCACCAATCACCTTGTCTTTCTGACAAGTAGGGGGAGTCGACTGCCCCTTTCCACATCCACAGAGGCACCTGGCCAGATAGTGACAGTGACATGTGCAGAGTTGGTGCACAAAGTTGCAGAGATAGATCAAAGCAAAGTCCACCATGAGTTCAGCTAAAGTAGATCTTCCTCAGTTGTTGACTGTGGAACAACTTATGCTTACCATTTTTCCTTCTATATACAAGACATCCTCCCTCCTAACCTTTTAAGCTGCATACACAGTTCTTTGGATTGCAGCCCACATAGAGAATTAAGTTCTATTGACTTTAGGGCCATTTAAGAAGGATTTGCTTTTATTTATTTATTTGTATGTATGTATGTATGTATCTCTCTCTCTCTCTCTGTGTGTGTGTGTGTGTGTGTATTATATATATATTACCTTGGATGTGCAGATACATCCACAGCAGCAACCAGGACTGACTTCTGAGCAAATGAGCACACAAGATAGGACTTACAACTAGAAAGTCCCAATTAATACTGAAACACTCAAGTTCAAAGTAAGTCTGATTAGGGTTAGGCTGCTTTCAAGATAGAACAACAAGAAAACATGGCAAATATTTTCATTTGGTACTAACCTTTGATGCAGAGTCTGGCCATACTCTTTTCCAAACGGACTGTCCATTTGGTTACACGCATTTGGAAACCTGTAGAGGCTGCAGCTGCTATCTTCGAACACAGACCGTTTGTCTTTTCCAAAGACTCTGGTAGAAACTGCTTCAAACACTTTGTAGTCCATCAGTGCCTGACACACTCTCACAACTTTAGTCCGGGAAATATCTACATTGCCAAAGTATTTGTTCTGCAGAAGGTGGGCATAGACGACATCTACTGCATCGGAGCCAATAAAACAGTCGTTAAAAGATTTCAGGTTCTGACGCCGCTTTTTCACTTCAACTTGGCTCTGAAGTGCGTTGATAATGCTGCTCCAGACATATGTGGCTCCAAATGGTCTCTGTGCCAAGCTGAAACCTAAACACGCAATGCAAGAGATGTATTTCAGTGAGTTTTCTGGAAGCAGATTATGGACCTACCCAATATTTTTAGGAGTCACTTCCAAAAGTGTGCATCATTTCCCATGGAAATATTGGTGGAGCCCTTTTACTGGCAACATTAGCTAACAAGGTCTCTAGTGCAGGGATGGGAAACCTTTTGCCTGCAAGGAGGAGTGAGACTCCATCTCCCATAAACTTCAGCCAGTATGGTCAATGGTCAGGGATGATGGACTCTGGGACTCCAACATCTGGGGAAGGACAGAGGCTCCCCAACCCTGCTCTAAGGTTTGACTCGAGGGAATATAACAGTTATGTCCCCGTAACTATAAAAATGCTATCAGTTAGCAGGGCTGGGAAAGATTTCTCTCTGCCAGACACAGAGACCCTATAAAGCAGATGTCAGTCAATTATTGACAATATTGGGGATCTTCATTTTCTCACTGAGAAACTTTTGTGGGATACTTTTTGTGGGAGAGTCTTGCCCACACCTGCCTAGATTCTTCTATGCAAGGCTGCCATTTCAAATTCCTGAGGTGGGGGAGGGAAAGAGAAAGAAGGTATTTTACAGGTGACCATGATTCTTCACAAGATTGTAAAAGCGCTTGTATCCACTCAGGATTAAAGTTGCAGAGAGAGATAGAGATAGAGATAGAGATAGAGAGAGAGAGAGAGAGAGAGAGAGATGTATTTTAAAAGCATGTGTTGTGGTTACTATTTGTACTTTATAATTACAACAAAGCCATCAGCACAGAACGGTCTTTTTTTATTATTAAAACAAATGCCTGAGACACACAAACCTGGTACATTCACCCATCAAATTTTTATGCCTATGACCATAATATTTATAGTCAAGTACTGGAGGATGCAAAGGCTGCCCCAGAACACCTAAATCTACTGGTACTGTCTATATCAGACCAGTAAACTCAAATGCCTGAGTAGTTCTGCTGAGATTAAAAAAAACCAGTTCCTTTTTTAAAACAAAAAATCTACCATACCATAGCCAACAGCACTACAGCTTTTCTAATTCTTGTTGCCAAACAGACCCCAGGGAAAGCTTTGTTTGCTAACAACATTGGAGTCAAGGCTGCCTCCTAGAAGACTACCCAAACTGAGAGGAAAGTATTTCCTCTCCTGGAAGACAGTCCACAAGAGACCAGCTCCTGCAGATTTACATATATGAACTTCCATAGGGATCACACAGCCAGCGTGAATTTGATCACACTTAAACAGCAATTTATCCACGGCTATATGTTAAGGAGGAACCCAATATGCTGATGAATAGCGTCTCCGGCTTTTGGAGAGCAGTTCAGTTACGAGAGACAGAACAGACCTATTGCGGGAAGCGAGGGAATGAAAGCACTTTATGAAATTAATGTAGAAATGTGAGCAAGTAAAGCAAGCTAGAAGAGCATCCTCTGTCGAGGAAAGGCTTCTTGCATATTACCCAGCGACTCCAGCCAACCTGAAGAAACAGGTCACCAGCTCTAACCACACACACAGAGAGAGATAGCCTGCCCAGCGGCAGGTCCGGAAACAGCAAACCTACCAGAGCTGAGAGGAGGGAAGTCCACGCCATCCTAGCCCTTAGGCACAATAATTAACATTTTTAACCTCTTATACAGTATGTGTTTGTGAGAGGGGGTGGAGGAGTTATTGGTTTGTTTTATTCTTGTTTTTATTATGCGTTTTTCTACTGCGATCCGCCCTGAGATCAGTATACAAGGGAAGTACTGTATACAAATTTATAATAAAATAGGATTCTGCCCGAGCAACTGGACCCCTCCAGAATAAGAGCAAAACAAAACAACAACAACAACAACAACAACGCTCTGTTGACCGCCCGGCTGACCTTCCAACAGGGCTAAGGCCAACCATTTCCCAGAAAAGAGGAGATAGCCGTCGAAGGGAGAAGATACGGGGTTGCATCAGAGCAACCGCGGCGGGTCGGGCCAAAGGTCCATCCGTCGATCAGACCCGGGCGCTGCCTCCACCTGCGGCCGCTCAGAGAAGGCGCCTTCCGCCCGCCCCACGGGGCGAAATTGGGGAGGCGAGGGCGCGAGATAGGCGGCTTTGCATATGACTTTATAGGAGCCGACCCTTAAGAGCGAGAAGAGGCGGGGAGCCCACGGCACCCACCTGCCTTAAGTGGAGGCGCTTTCCCCCGCAGTCTCCCTTCTCCCCACGGAGAACATAAGAAGCAGCCCCGAAGCCGCCGCCTACCTGGAGGCTTGTTAGCCGGACTGTACACCGCGCAGAGATTCAAAGCCGCCGCCTTCTCCTTCACGCTGGCCATAGCGCCAGTCGGTTTCTGCCTCGGCGTCCCCGGGAATGAGCGGAGCAGCCCAGCCACCTCGCGGAGGGGAAATAGGCGGCGCTCGCACGCAGGAGCTGCTCCCATTGGCTCGCGTTGGCGGCGGGGGCGGAGCCCGCCCTCTACTTTAATAAGCCGAACTGCAGCGCGGGGCGTTTTGGCAGCCGAGGCAAAGACAGCGGTGCGCTCACCAGAGCTTCCCTAAAGGGGGCTGCTGTGCTCATGGGGTGCGTTGCGGAGGACGCTCCCACCCACACAAAGGCTCCCGTTTCTCCCTCTAGCTCTAGGGACAAACCAAGAATGAGCCACCTTCTTTATCAGGCTTCCTCAACCTCGGCCCTCCAGATGTTTTGAGACTACAATTCCCATCATCCCTGACCACTGGTCCTGCTAGCTAGGGATCATGGGAGTTGTAGGCCAAAAACATCTGAAGGGCCGAGGTTGAGGAAGCCTGTTCTATATGTTTGCATTGCACACACGGGTTTAGAGGGGAGTGGGGTCAGCTCACATCTGCCCGCTGGCTTGCCTGTGAACAAGGAACACCCAAGACATTCTGGCCTTTTTGGCACCTGAGGCAAACCTCAAAATGGCACCCCATCCTTTCCCCACTAGGGAAGAAGGGTGAGTGAAGATCTGCATCAAGAACAAGGGGGCAGGGAATAATAATGATTTGCATTGGGATTTGTGGCCTGCCGTCTGAGGCAATTGCCTCACCTCACCTAATGGGTGGACTGGTCCTGATTGGTGGAAAGGTCTGAAAGAAGGAGCAGTAGTGGACTTTGGGCTCTCAAATTTCAGCAGCACCCTATGTGACCTAAGATTTGACACCCCTCACCTCCCTGGCTCTGTTCTGTGATGTTGTGACACCCCCTGCAGCCTCCAGTGCAACTGCACTGGTCATGCTACATAAAACCTCCTCTGGAAGCTTGGTCAGTGTACAGGTTTCCATGTGGATTTCAGGCTGAGTGCAAGTAAGGGGAAGGTGAGGGGCTATTACTTGGACTCCTGCTTATAAGGGTCCCAAGTAGGCCTTTGCCCATGGTGTAGGGTAGTCTCTGCATTGTAGCCATGCCTCCTCCCGGTTAGCCCCTCTATAGTCTCAGGTAGTGGGACATGTGAGGGTATGTTCCCTGCTCTTTGCAAATTACCATCTTGGTGGTGAGAGCATTTTACCCCCATCAAATTCATATTAACCAAAAGTCTCCTATCGCTCGTGGTCTCAGATGTTCCATTTCACAAGTCTGTGCACCCTGAAACCTATACTGTATATGTTTACTCATAAGCAAATCCTGCTTTGTACTAAGTGTGGAAGGGGTTGCAGTTCTGCCAGACAGATCCTATGCAATGTTATACACACCTAACTGTGAAAAGAGCTCAGCTGGTAGCAGCCTATACAAAAATGTGCAAGCTTTGATTGTTGAGATAGAATTTATTTACCTTTATTGTTATACTAATATCTCACTTTTCCTCTCCAAGTAGGTCAAAGTGGGATATAAACCCTAGTCCCCCAGGTTGGTCCTAAATACACAACTCCTGGAAATTTTGAGCTGAAAAAGACCTGAAGGTGCAGATACTAGTATTGGGGCAGATTCAATTCTACTTGGAATGTAGTCTACAAATTTACAGAGTTTATATCA
The DNA here is from genome assembly GCF_951804945.1 of Podarcis cretensis. Taxonomy (NCBI): domain Eukaryota; kingdom Metazoa; phylum Chordata; class Lepidosauria; order Squamata; family Lacertidae; genus Podarcis; species Podarcis cretensis. The sequence continues at coordinate 67,141,352 of NC_137170.1, read as the reverse complement.
ATGTTGTTTTAATGTGTCCAGAGAACCCTGGGAACTGTCATGTTGGAATATTCACCTCAGAGTATCACAGTCACTATGGATTCTGGAGAGAGGGAATGCCTTTTTAGTATGCCCACATAATCTAATCTGAGGCAAAGCTCAGCCATGGACCTTGTCTTGTTCCTTTTTCTATTTTAAATTGATTCGTTATCACCTGGTTAATAATTAATTTTGTATTCTGTTCTGTATATACAGCTTGTATCCCTTTTATAAACTTTTCTCCATATTCCATTTCTTCCATCACTTTCTTAAAAAAATCCCAAAATATATTATCAAACACTTTTTCCGCATCTATAAACATCATTGCTGCTTTTTTCTCATTTCTTCTAGATATTCTATGACATTTAAAATATTTCTTATATTATCTTTCATCTGTCTACCTGGAAGGAATCCCACTTGATCTGGATGTATATAAAAATTTAAGACCTTTTTCAATCTATTAGCTAAAATATTAGCAAATATCTTGTAGTCAAGAGGTATGTACCTTTGAGCACATAATGAGACCATTTCCTCTTTTAGTGTGTTGGTGTAGCTTAGTCCCCACAGTTGTTTGACCAGGGAACATTAACTTCAAGGTGACTTTTAGCCAAACTACAGTACTTCAAGCTATCCAGAGTCAAGCGCTGTCATACATGCTGCAGTCATAGGCAATGACTAGCTGGTCTGTGTCTTTCATTTCTATAGGGCCCTCTCCCATCTGTTTTGTAACAATCTCTAATGCACGTATACCTGAGTCAAACATGTTTACACCTGATCATATCCACAAACTCAGCTTCTTATAGGGCACAGAGTAGCAAAAAAGGAAGAAAAAGCCCTGTTCCATTTCCTGATAAAGTTGTTCATTATCATAACCAGGGCAATTTCTGTCCCAAGAAGTCTGATGTTTGTTGGCTATGGGTCTCAATGATTGAAAGTAACAACATGTGTGTGGCTAATCAGTTGTGATAATGGGATATTTGGACATGCTGTGCAATTCCTAAACGTTATTAAAAACTGGAATTCAAACAACTTGCAGAACAATTAGGTTTTGAGTTTTGACAATTTTACTGTTGGGGAGTTGCTGAAATAAAATTACACATCAGCAACTGAGCCTCTGTAAAAATTTTAATGGTTCAGGATGTTTATGCCAACCATACCAAATTTATAGACACAAGTAGCAGCATAGCAACATATACAATACACTGTTAATCAAAGAACATACTGAAAAAAATTATCTGCTTGGTACACCAGAACATTCAGATCTAGGCCAGCACACAATGAACCAAATGCGTTGAGGTCACACTAATCTTTGTTTTATTTTGTTAGATGAAAAACGGATGTCTGTGCAATTGTAGTATGTTGCTTCAGAAGCATGAACCACTATTTTCAGAAAGAATTAATTTTATCTTGTGATAATTCAGCCAGTTCCATTTATATGAATGAGTATATTTGTTTTGTTATGCTCATCAATGTCATTTAAACCAAAAGGGCAACACTTGTATTAACAAGGGGTTTTCCACAAGGCCTATTTTTTTTTTTTTAAATGCCCCTTATTTCAGATTGCTGCTCAGGAAAGATATTCATTTATTGTAATCCAGGAGGCTTTTCTATATAAGCACAAAATAATTAATATGTAAGTGTCTGATGAGCTTCAGGCACCAACTTAAAACTTGGTGATTTCAGCACACTGCTTTATGAAACTGATTTGTTTTTTAAACCTTTGTCAGATGACCCATTTTTGTACTGATTATCCTTAATGCATTTTTGCTTGATTTTATATTGTTTTGATTTTAATGGAGATCCTGTAAACTACATATTGTATTGGCCTGAAAATAAGCTGCACTTTCCCCCCAAATCTGATCGTGAAAAGTTAAAGTGCGGCTTATATTTGCGACCTTATGCCATGTGAAAGTGGTGCGGCTCCACCTCCCAGGAAGCAGCCCAGGAGCGTGGGACAACGGCGTCCGTCCCATCCACGGCTCCCAAGCCGCCAAATTTTAAAGGTGCCGCCTATTTGCAGGTTTGGCTTATATTCCTGCCAATACTCTGCAATTTCTAAAATCCATTGATAACTTTGGGCTTTTCAGAAGTTTGATGGGGTGAGCTGAGCTCTTCTAAATGTAACTAGGGTAAGAAACAGTGACATGACAAACTGCACAGCAGAGGCTGTGCACAAACTATACCTTTTACAGCACATTCCAAGCATATTCGTTCCCTTGAAGAATTCTGGGCACTGTGGTTTGTTAAGGGCTCCTGGGAATTGCTACTCTGTGGGGTCAACTACAATGCCCAGAATTCACTGAGGGAAAGAATGTGTATAATGGGTACTACACACCCAAAGACAGCTAGGTCTTAGGGAAGGCAGTTCCTGAAGTAAGGAGTGGGGAGCAAAGCATCCTTGGTATCTGATCCCTTGGAAGTCCCTTGCAGGGGAAACAAGGCAATTAAAATAGATTTGCAGAAGTTTAATATACTGAGGCTGCAGTCCTATACACTCTGTACTGGGATTACACTGGAACTCAAGAGGGTACACTTTTGAGCAGACCTATACTGTATATGTGCTGCAAAAGGTTTGGGCTGGCCATGCTTGTGGAAAGGGTGAGGGTGAAATAGCAAAGGTCAGGTCGCAATCTGGCCAAGATGCACAACCATGTATTAATTATGCCTTGCCAGTGGTGTAACGTCAGGGAATTACATTGTGAATTGCCCTGAGACGTATGATGAAGGGCGGTATGTAAGTCTAAAAATAAAAATGTAAGTCTAAAAATAAAAAAGCAAGCAAGCAGGATTTTCTTTCACAGCGGGAATAAATTTTGGCGTGACATGGTAACTGATGGGATCTTCCTTGCTTTGGCAAGTGATTGAGATGATGTTTGTGTCAGATTAGCACAAACTGAGAAAGAAAATAATCAAGCAGAGGTTAAATACTACTTTTCTTTTCTTAGATAGGCTTCATATTTCATGCTAACTTTAAGAAAAAGTTAAGAAAATGGCTCGATTCAGGCAGTACGTCTAGATTTTGTTCATGCAGAATAGTTCACCACATCACAAATTACTGTAGTCTTCACTATATCTTTTTTAATTTAGTGTTTGGAGCAGCACTGATGTTTCACTTTATATTAGTATGAGTTGCTTCTTTGAATCCTGTGTGTTGATCTTGGATTATACCGAATGGTTATTTACCATAAATATTTCATAAACATTCCAGTTATTTTTTAATGACTCCTCATCTGCATCTTTCTCCAACCTATGAACAATGGCTCCATTCAATCAAAATGAAGCCATTCTGAAGAGACCAGCACATGGAATACATAAACAATTGCTTATGAAAATGTGCTCTGTGCCCATTATCCTTGAAGACACAAGTAGACTTTCAGCCTATAGGTCACATATACTGAAAATAAATAAAATCCACACAAGTTAATACTACAGAAACACAGAATGCTTATTTATTTTGCATAGTTTAGGCCTGCCCTTCATCATGTGATCTCAGCGTACGTTACAATATAATTAAAATAAGAATTCCAAACAAGTTCAGTCACGAAAACCTCCAGACTTGCAGCAGTAGCAAGCATCTCCAGGCAAAAATAGGTACATATTTGCCTAGTACCAAAACACTGGAAATATTGGTGCCAGTTGGGTTTCCAGGCAGAAAGAATTCCACAGGTGTGGAACTACCACAGGGAAGCCCCTACCTCATATAGAAGTGCAATTTTATCACATAAAAGCAGCAAATGTTATAAATTGCTCTGCTTCCAACATGACTTATACAGTGCAGCCATTCAAGCACTCTGTGAAATAAATTGGCTTGGATCCTTATAACCCCATGAATGGGAACTCTGCTCAAGGATTGTTTCTGCTGGCACCCGGTTTCCACCAATTGCTCCTTCATCTCCCTGTGTACCCCAAAAATCTGCTAAAGTGTTGTGGGCCCAGTTCAAGGGAGAAGGTGCTAGCCACAATCATCTAGCCACTTTTAAGCAGTGGTAACTTTCCTGAATCAAAAGCATTTCCACTAACAGAAGGGAAGCTCGGAATCCAAACCAGTGGTTGATTGAAATGCATTCTGCTGATATTCGAAGGGTGACAGGTGGCCAATATTGATCAAGTAATTCAGACTGATGAGTAGTCTTCCAAAGTAACAAACCATCACTGAATTTCTGTAATATAAACAATGAAAGTCTGAAGCTCGGCAGAGCTAAAGGTTTTATATGAGATCTATTTGTATAACAAATGTACATAAATGTATTCTGGTTGAAAATCAATAAAAATTTTATATATATATATATATACACACAATGAAAGTGTGGCGTGGGCGGGTGCTGCATTGAAAAAAGCCAGCAAAAACAAGACATTTCATATCATTTGGAGCTGATTAAGGCTATACCCCTTTAAAAAAATAAACGTGTGCAGCTGAGACAAAAATGGCCACAACTATAATACAGTGGTACCTTGGGTTACATACGCTTCAGGTTACATATGCTTCAGGTTACAGACTCCGCTAACCCAGAAATAGTGCTTCAGGTTAAGAACTTTGCTTCAGGATGAGAACAGAAATCGTGCCCCTGTGGTGCGGCGGCAGGAGGAGGCCCCATTAGCTAAAGCGGTGCTTCAGGTTAAGAACAGTTTCAGGTTAAGTACGGACCTCCTGAATAAATTAAGTAAATAATAATAATAATAATAATAATAATAATAATAATTTATTTATACCCTGCCCATCTGGCTGGGCTTCCCCAGCCACTCTGGGCGGCTTCCAAAAAAACATTAAAATACTGCAATACATTAAACAATAAAAGCTTCCCTAAACAGGGCTCCCTTCAGATGTCTTCTAAAAGTCTGGTAGTTGTTGTTCTCTTTGACATCTGGTGGGAGGGCGTTCCACAGGGAGGGCGCCACTACCGAGAAGACCCTCTGCCTGGTTCCCTGTAACCCGAGGTACCACTGTAGATATTAATGGCTTAGCAAACTCAGGTGCTGAGTTAAGATGGGTATGTAACCCAAAATGGGGCTACTGATGAATAATGGGAATGTTTGCACAAATAGAAGAAAGAAAAAATCTTAAGCAGGTGAAACTAACAGTTGCAACACTCTCCCCCCCAAAAAGCGCCTCGTGGAGGAAGTGGTCATGCCTTCATTTCCTGCCAATTCTTGAACCACAGCATATGCAGCAGCAGTTTCTCTCCCATGTTTTGCGACTGCACTCTACCCTTCCACCTTATAGGAATTCTGAGTTTCCAATGGCAACTTACAATGTGGAACTGCTAAATTATGTGTGAAAAGTAGAGAAATCGGCTATATGTGCATGCATGCAAGTGTTACATATACATGAAGACTGTGGCCACCATTTGGTCTCCAAGAGAGTCATATTTGAATCATTATACTAACGGAGTACTTTGCAAATTTACAAAGCCGCTTGCCTTAGTCACTCCCAATTCTTTCAGTTTATGTTTTCAAGCTTAATAAACCACTAAACAGCATTTTGAAAAAGTGTCTTTACTTTAATGAGCTTAGTAACATCAAATCAACAATACAAAAAATGTGATTTCTTTTTCTTAGCTTTATACATTATTGTGGACCACCTGAAAACTGGACTAAAAAAGCACCTCTCATTAGTCCTGGCCTAAATGTTTGCAGTACATAAAAGGATAGATATTACTATGCGTTTTGTGAATGAAATGTGAACATTAACTTAAATAGCATAGATATATAGAAGGAAGTGCACTGTGTAATACTACAAAAATGTATGTTAGTGTAGGATGAAAAATGTTAAATTGCCATTAACAAATCTGAAGTTACTATACACTGATTTTCAATGTCCTAGTTTTGGCTTGTTTAAATTATTTAAACTATTTAAATTATTTTAAATAGTAGTAAAATTTTAAATATTTAAAATATATTTCCTCTATGAAGACCTGTTTATTGGAAGACAGTTTGAGTTTCCTTTTTAACATATATTACTTAAAGCAAAAGGAAAATGATACAATGTTCTGTTAAAGAAGGCTGTACAATCCAGTTGTATCACTTTTGATGCAAACAGAGGCTTAAAAGGAGGAAAAATAATAATAAAATGATATACATCATTTAGAGATGTGGAAACAAAACAAATGTTGTTGGATTACCAATATGCAGGTGCAAGTATTTAGTTTAGCACAGTGTTATCGATTTGTTTGCTTGCCCCCACTGATAAATTAAAAAAGAATGAGAACTTCATGTTGATACATTTGAGTGAGTACTGAATATTTGGAAATCACATGCGCATCTGTAGCCAGCCAGTTCCACATTCTTGCAGTATTATGAGAATGCAGACACACGAGTGACGAGTGTGTACAATGTTGGTTAATGTATCCTATTGAAATCAGCTACATCACAATCCTAAATACAAAGTGGAAGAAAGTCTGAACGGTTTCAACATATATTGTATTTAGGTGAGGTTTCAGCTGCTCAAATCCTATAACTCTACTTATTGTAAGCGCACTGGCAATTCTCCAAAGCATATCCAGCACTCTCGCAAAATTGCTACTTGCAAGGGTGGGGGGTGTCCTTGGAAGGAAGAAAACACAAGGCGGCTGGCTAAGATGAGTAACGTTCAATTTTTATCCCAGAATATTTAGAAAATGTCTCTGAGCAAATAACCGTATTTCTCAAGTAACGTTGCTGTTACTCTGCCTCTTTATAGCTACAAAACATGTACCCTGAATGCAACAAATACACAATTATTGCTACAGCGAAGGCAAATTTCTTCAATCTGTTGGTATAAGATGCCTAAAATCTTCGCTTACATTTTATTTTATTTTCCCAATGGCATTTCATTCTCCTAAACTTGCTTAATTTTGGATACATAAAACACTCTGCCTAGCATGGTGATGTTCTCTGTTGTTTACAGGAACCATGGAATATGCTCAAAACTAATTAGAGGCTTCTCAATTAAGAGAGAAATGATGGTGTGCAATTGTGCCTAGGAATATACGCAGGCCCCTACAGCTGCAGACCTTTTCCTGCGCCACAGAGTCACAGAAGACATTGGGTGTGTTCCAAGATGTCCACACTTCATGTGGGACAGTGATTAGGCCTAATAGGCCTCACCAATGCTCAACATGAAGTTGTGTACCCTAGAACAGACACTCCTTGCAACGTACAGGCATTTCTTGAAACACAGGGAGGGCAAACAAGTTGATGAAAAAGAGTTCTCTGAGGGTAGGAAGTTGAACACCCATCTAGCAATACAAAACTGTCTTTTCCGTTCTACTCTCATATTCCTGAGTTTCTTATTTATCATTCACTTGATAAAAGTTGCCACCGACTCGGCACGATCCTCCCAATTACTCAGAAGTAAGTTGCAATGATTTAAATGAGACTTAGTCCTAGGTAAGTGGGCATAGGCTTTCATCCTGGGTCTACAACATGGGGCAACCCCAGCTCTTTTGTTTCATTAAAGTTTAATTACTAAACCAATATATGTGTACGCTTGTGTTGAGATGTATATTACTTTGCTGTAGAAGAACACATTTTGTTTTTGCACTTTGAACCTTCAGTGACTGGTTCTTAAGTATTTCAATTCTAAAATGAGAAGTATGGTAGTATCTTCCTCCAGCTGAGCAGGCTATTTACATGATGGCCCCAAGGATATTGCATCTACATTATAAAAAGACTTTCAAATATCTTCCTAACACAACATACTCTCACAGAGCAATGCTACAGATGCCTGCTCAAAAGAAAGTCTCAGAAGTTCTACAGGGCTTGGATAAGCAGGTAGATTGCAGCCTTAATTATGAATGAAGATGTACATTTGTTTGCAGGGAGTATGTATATATTGCTGAGGTTTCCAAGATAATTCAGCAGTATTACGCTTCTTTGTTCGCAGGTAAGATTCATGCCTGAAATGTTTCTAGGAAGAGGATCAAGATGCAGCCCTAACACTGGTACAGTTTGAGTCTAGACCATTAGTTCTTCTACAGAACTAGCAGAGATACAGCAAAATCACAGTCACAGTAATACAACTTGGCTTTTTCAAGGCAAGTGCAGTACGAAGATATTTTAAGACAAATATCAACAAGAAATTTACCAAAATTTTCATTGCATTCCCCCCCATCAGAAAAATGAAGTACCACCATATCCTACAATATAAAAACCTTTTGAAAATGCAGAGGTAAACCAACATAACAGGTATCAAGATCAAAAATGTTGTCCTTTGATATTTTGAAATCCTAGTTTAATTCATGATCACAGCCTTTCATTATTCTTTACAAATCTAAGGTGCAATGAACATATGTACAACTAAAGAAAATACACCATGCTACATACAAGAATATCCTGATTGGCTAGTGAATGAAGAATCCTGCTTTCTTGGCTGAAATTAAGGCACTAAGTGGCAGTGAAAGGACAAATGAATTATATATATATATATATATATATATATATTTATGTATATATATTATCTGACAAAAGTACAATACGTTTAGTCCTTTTACAAATCCAAGCAGAGGACTTACACATTTTGAATCCAAGACTGAGGTAAGGCATTCTGTTGGCAGATGAAGAAATTTTCCTACTGATCCAAGTTTAACACATTTGTAGTCTAAGTGGGACTACTGGTCCTACTGATTAAAAAAATAACCCAGCTGAGAAAGACAACTACAAAAGAACGTCTGAGGATTTGAAAAGGCACCAAGAAGCAAACAGTTCTGCCATTACCATTTTTTAAAAAACGTCAGCTGTGTTTAACACTGCATATATAGTCTATCCAATCATCAGTCTTCGGTATCCAGAAGAGAACTGTACTAGCTATTCAATGAAAATTTCAATTATTCATGTTATTTTAGTAAGAAATTTATTTTCAATTATCAGAAAATAAAATGCAGTGTTTAAACACAACTTAACTTATAAAGCAAACTTATAAAGTCTAGTATGTCTTATTCCTGGTTAACACTGGAGGAAACCTGTATAAACAAAAGGATCATCTTAAGATATAGTTTACAATATGAAATTAATATATAAAAATGAACAGAATTTACTGAAAACCATGAAAAGTGTATTACAAAGATACACAAAACAATTGTAAGCCACAATATTTTCTCTGTGAAAAATGCAACTATTTGTGAGATAAAATGTACAACTGATTTCTTTTCAAAGGGAAAAAAAGCACAGTATAAAGAAAAATACGTTTTTCTTCAAAATAAAAAATGGGGGAAATAGTTAGTCATTGTTTTTCATTACAATATAATTTGACACAAAATAGCTGTCAAAGGATTGCACCAACTCCATGTTCAGCCTCCTGAACATAACAGCAGTAAAAGGAGTCCATAAAGCAGAATGATAATTCTGAATTTGTGATGGCGATTATTCATGTACAGAATTTCATGTCATATTAGCTCTGTTTGCAAAATGTAGAAGACTCTACTTGATCAGACCAATGTAAATATTTGTTTACCACCTAGACTCTTCCTAGTGTACAGAGCCAGAAAAAGCCATGGTATTTTCACCGTAGCCCAAAAATATATATTTAGTGCATGCTTTGATCATTTCAAAAATAAACCTGTCATTTCAATACAAGAGTTTACAAAATAGGAAAAAAAAATCATTCTTCAGATTAAAAATGCAGTGAGGTTCATTTGTAGTTCCATTTTCATGGCAGCATAATTTTTCCACGGAACCAAGAACACCACAGATTCCTCAGACTCAGAATAGTCTGGCATGACCAGATTAACCAGAGCTTCTCTGACCTTTCAGTTTCTCATGATGAGTGCTATAGCGGAAAAAAATGTAACATCTGGGACAGTGTCTGTTATGAACATTTCTGCTGTACATGATTCAAAAGTTCACCAAACTTCTCAAAGAGGTCTTCTACCCATTTCATATTTTTCATGCATTGCTGTACAATCTCCTCCTGGCCTAGATCTGCACTCTTCTTTTGAACGGAAGAAATCTATTGAGGAGCAATGGAAGCAGGAGATTAGTTTGCAGGTATCTATTCATTCTCAATACTCTCAGAAGTCAGAGGTCTTATGTTTTAGTGGATTTATTCAGCCACCCACAAACCACCTGTGACCAAGGGACAAGCTCATAAACAAAATACAATGCACTGATACTAATGAACTTCCTTACACAGCCAAGAAGGTTTCTTGGCTGAAGCTCTGTTTCTGTACTCATGAACAACCTACAATATTATTTAACGACTTTACACTCCCTGCAGGTATGCAGCTTGCGAGTACTTCTGGGCCCAGTGCTGTCGCTTGAGGCTCAGGTGACCTCAGTGGTGCAGAGTGCCTTCCATTGGCTTTGACCAGGTTGCTTACCAGGGCAAGATGGTTTGACCATATAATACCAATCTAGCCCGACTGCATTGGCTGCCAATGATTTTCTGGGCCCAATTCAACCTGCTGGTTTTGACCTGTAAAGCCTTAAACAGTTAAGACTATACTACCTCAAGGACCGCTTCTCTCTCTATGAAGCAACTAGGACCCTGCAATCATCATTGGAGGCCCTTCTTCACGTGCCCCATTCACAAGAGGCCCAGAGGCAGGAACACAAGAATAGGGAATTTCTGTGGTGGCTCCCTCAGGGAGGCTTGCTTGGCACTTCATTATATATCTTTAGGCACCAGGCAAAAACATTCCTCTTCTTTCAGGCCTTTGGCTAATTATACAATCTATGGCCTTTTAAACTCTCTGTGTGTGTGGCAGCAGGGAGTACTGATTTTGTTTGTTACTATGGTATGGATTTTTGTGTGTTTTTCTATTGCAACCCTGTATAAAAGTAACTAAATACCATAAATAAAATTGGCAAGTTTTTCCTTTTGTCTGAGCTACCTGCATTCATTTCAATCCACACAAATTGTTCAATGACTTAAGAAGCTTTCAGAATAACCTTAATGTTTCCTGCTCACAAAAGCTCTTGAAAACCCCATATTACTGTAACCAACAAATCTTAGTATTTTAACCAGTATAACTTCCACAGCATGATTTTTATTTATTTTATTTCAGAATTTATGAACTACTCCTAGATTTATAGATAAATGTAACAGAATCAGATAGAAAAAACTAAAAAATTGCTATCATCAACTTGATAAAAACTGACCTCAACTTTACACCTCAGAAACATGTGGTATTTGTAATGATGGAGTGAGTGATATAAAGAGCACAATGATATCTTTTCTGGATCTACAGCAAACTCCTGCAGAGAAAAATAGTTTTTATTAGCCATGAAGTTAACTATGAACTGATGAGTTTATTGGTACCAATAATTATTCTGACCACTCAGAGATAATATGCACTTGTGAATACATTCATCCACAAAAGGCCTGGGTATAGATTAATCCTTCAGTTCGCAAATGGAACTGAGATCCAGCAGTGACTCTTGGAAAGGGGGCTGAGGGAGGCACTGCTCATTGTATTTCACCTTCCCATTGCAGTCCCTGTGCATCCTCCCACATTGTTCCAGTGGCTCTTCCACACTCCATAGCAGCTTTTCACGGGACACAGGGGGACTGGCAAAAATAACCCAGTTCCTGTGAATGGAGTTCACCCTTCTCAGTTTATAATGGGAGCCCCGGTTTAGTGCCAGCTAACACTACCCTGCGATTCTGCCCAGTAAAGCTTAACAGGGCTTGGGATGTCAATTTCATGCCCTTTAAGTTTTACCCTGTCAAATGATGATGCCTGGGTCCTCTTCCCTCTGATGTGCTTCTCAGATATCACAATGGATGAATAGGTGAATGCTTGTTTCTTGTTCACTCTCAGATTCTATTTTCTCTTAGGCATTTCACCCCCTTGCGCTGAATTCCCTCTGTCCAAACATCACTGTGCAGCTGCCTTCAGTTTGCTGCTGCAACTCCCCCATCTCCCTAACATTTCTCTCTCTCCCACTTCAAATTGCGGACTACTTATTTCCGTTTCCTATACTGATAAAAAAACCCTTTCAGGAAATGTCTTCCATTATTACCACCTGGGTACCTTATGATGGCATTCAACGAAAGCAGTTCAGTGGGGAAAATATTTGCCAGATAGTTCAATGTCTAGGGCTTGCAGAGGCACAGATTTGGAACAGAGATTTGGAGAGCCACTGCAGTTGCTTACCTACAGTACTAACATGTTTTGATACAGGTAGAAGTCAAATGTGAAAGCTACTATGTAGGGGGTTAAATGGGCAACAAGGTAAGTGCAAAGGAAGCCATAAAGAAAACTGTCAATATTATCAGCCATAATGGCAGATCTGGAACCATCAGAGAGATGCTTACAGTAAATCTGACTGCACATCAGCTTAGAAGTCCCATTTGAGTTCAGTGGGGCTTACCAATTCTCAGGGTAGGTGCATGTAGGTCTACAGCCTCCAAAGGACCAAATAAAAAAAGGGGGGGGGGTAGGTCAGTACTTTCATGTAATGGCTCATTCGTAAGGGAAATGAATACCTCCTGTTGTGAAATGTTTCATTTAGAGAGCCCCTTTTCTATTCTCTACTTCAACATATTTACCTTTTTAAGAATACAATTTCTTACTGGGCTTCAAAGGATAATGATCAAAGGAAATGAAACAAGTCAAATAATTTTTTTTAACTACTGTCAATTGATTTATGAATTTCTTTTTGAAAATCCACAACTGGAAAGCATAAAGTTTAGTACCACATTTTAGATAATGCATACAAAGAAGATGATTCTAGTAAGGATATTAGTGTTCTATTAAAAATATAGCAGCAAACCAACCCCAAACACTTAAAAAAACACACATACCTGTGCTAATTTTGAGGCTGCTTTAGAAATCCTCAGTGTTTTCTTGTTATAAGCTTTGCCATTCATTTTGATTCTAGGAATTACACTCACTCCAGTTTTTGTTTTAGAATCTCGATTGATTACAGTCAGCTCAGGGAAGCTTTCCAAAGCAGCCTTAGAAGAGAGCAAAAAGGCAGAAATTTACACTGTGCAGGATTCCACTATGTCAAATTAATAAGCAACAAATTTTATTAGAATTCTTTGATAAAATAAGTCTTTAAAAGAATGCAGGAGCCGTTACTGTTATTCAAGTTCTTAAAAATACATTCAGTTAATCCTGTTCAGGTGATTTACCTAATTAAGGTAAGATATAGTTTCATATTATGCTAACTGATGTTTACAGGAAGTCTCTCTTTCATCTGAAAATGCAGGATTATAGCGGGGCAATTTTTATCTGAAGGGATAAAAATATATACAAGAAATCCAATAGGAATTTGCACTGATGTTTTATTTGCTTTGTATGATTAGACATCACTTCCCAAAAGATCTCAAGCAATGTAAGAGCAGTAAATAATTAATAAAACCATTTTAACTATCAATACCTTGAGTGAACGCTCCAAGCTCAATTTGGACAGCAGCCTTTTTCTATTGTCATTTAGCATGCCATCGATTTTTCTCATATGAGGCAAAAGCAGCTCATCTGAAAAAGCAGAACACAATGTATGATACTTCAAAGCAAAGCAAGCACTGGCCAGAAGCAGAAAAGAGGTAAGAAAAAGAGTCACAAACGAGCTCAGTAAAATATACCCAGATGACTCAAACAAGTTAATCTGTATTTGTAATCTATATTTCAACTTATTTTGTATTTTATATATTGGAGTTTACTGTATACAGCTTAGATAATCAGTTTGAAGCAGTATCTAAACAAGCAAGATCTCTTGCTTGCCTAGATGGGAGGATTGAGGCATGTGTGTATAGAAACCTGACTTTTGCATGACTGGAATTAGCCTACAATACAAAGAGTCAAATCTGCCCACCCATCTTTGCCTCTGGCCCCTCCCACCATTGGCATGTGGCCCCTCCCCCTAGGAGGCTGCCCCTACCAGTGATCTACAGACTACCATTTGGGACCCCTGAACTCTAAATGCTTATGATCTTAAGCTGATGTCTTATCCGTTCCTTGAACAAAGATATCATATGGGAAACAGAAATAAGCTACACAAAGTGAAAGGTTGAACACACTGTACCATTGCTCCTCTCCAACGCCAGCATAGTATCTGGATCCAAGGCAATACTAACAAGCAGTTCCATGTAGCTCCTAAATGTTTCTTTCATAGCTCTGGTGTTCAAAAAACGAGCAATAATAGGAGCTGGAGGTGCAGTGTCTGAAATACAGTATCAGAAATACAAATATATTGTTCCAATTGCATTTTGTTTACAGGCCTAGAAATTTATTACGATTCTGGTGACCTCTAGTGACCATTCAAAGAAATACAGATGGTTGTTGTTGTTTAGTTGCGTCTGACTCTTCGTGACCCCATGGACCAGAGCACACCAGGCACTCCTGTCTTCCACTGCCTCCCGCAGTTTGGTCAGAACAGATGGTTAGTATGCATTATTTTAGCAAGGACTGAGTTGTTAAGATCCTTAACAGTTGAAAAAAAGCTTCAAATAATTTAAACAAGAACAACAAAATATGGATTCTGACTGGATTAGTTATAAGCTGAAAAATAGTGCTTAGGAGCAGTTTTTATGATTATAAGGTAAAAGGTAAAGGTACCCCTGCCCGTACGGGCCAGTCTTGACAGACTCTGGGGTTGTGCGCCCATCTCACTTAAGAGGCCAGGGGCCAGCGCTGTCCGGAGACACTTCCGGGTCACGTGGCCAGCGTGACATCGCTGCTCTGGCCAGAGCCAGAGCCAGAGCCAGAGCCGCACACGGAAACGCCGTTTACCTTCCCGCTGGTAAGCGATCCCTATTTATCTACTTGCACCCGGAGGTGCTTTCGAACTGCTAGGTTGGCAGGCGCTGGGACCGAGCAGCGGGAGCGCACCCCGCCGCAGGGATTCGAACCGCCGACCTTTCGATCGGCAAGCCCTAGGCGCTGAGGCTTTAACCCACAGCGCCACCTGCGTCCCCAATTCAAGCTTAAACTTTTTCTTCATTTTGGAAAATTAGCATCCTTTGCTTTGAAAACCTAAATGAAACATCTGAAAATAACATGGCTGCTACAGAAGAATTAACCAATACCCAAACACACTGCAAGTGCCACTTAAAATTAAATGTCAAAGAAGTCATTCCTAATAAGGACAGTGGAGTGGAGACTTGGGAGAAATCTTTCTGCCTGACAGAAATTGCCAAAGGTCAAACCAATCCACAGAGTGTTACTGACCCTATAGCCAACACTGCCTGCCTCATCTCTTAGATGCCTATGTGTTCTTGAGCATGCTGTCTGCAAAGAGTTGCAAATGTGTTGGCATTCCATGTGATTGGGCTTCCCAACCATGTGGGGTGCTTATACATGTATGCATGTAAGCATCCCTTCATAGACACTGAGCTCAACAAGCAAACATTTGGTAACATTGAGCTGATTCCAAGAGGTGTAGCCCCTGTTCCCTCCTCCCTATGCAAAGTAAATACGTGCTGGCAATGTCTGCATAAGACTCTACTCATCCCACGTTATGAAGCAATATAAAAAAAGTTGCCCTCTTCACAAATGGTGGCTTTGAAATGTTCACAATTACCATGCAACAAAACGGAAAATTACATTTTGTGACGCCATGATTCTACTAAAAGGGGGTAGGAAGAGCAGCACCAAAAGCAATAGAAGTCATGAAAGAGGCTGAGCCTCAAAGTGGTACCAGTAATAAATCTTTACAAAATAAAGTTTTTGCAAAATAAAGTCCTGTTTCGGTTAAAAGCAACCTTCTTCGGGGCACTTATTAAGAATGAGGTTTTCCTATCAAGTTAGCACCTCTCCACCAAGTTTTGCTGAGAAATTTGCAATGCTTATTAATTTTTTTTGAAGATATTACATAATCAGAATACCTAGTTTTGACATTGTGGCACTTACCTTCCTCGTCACTCTGGAGTTGAGGGGCAGGGGGCAATTCTTCTTTCCATGTTTTCCGTTTCTTTGGTGGCGGTTCTGCCTTTATCTTTGGCTGCTTAGCTTTGGGTTTCACTACAGAAACTTTTGTTGTTGCAGGTGTGGTTTTTGATGCTGGAGGCTCAGGAGATTTGTTGATGCTAGTGCTTGGCTTACAATGGACAGGCCTACAAATTGAAAGCGAGAGTAAATGAAAGGAACTATTGTGAGTACGGGGACGTGGGTGGCGCTGTGGGTTAAACCACAGAGCCTAAGGCTTGCCGATCAGAAGGTTGGCAGTTCGAATCCCCGCGATGGGGTGAGCTCCCGTTGCTCAGTCCCTGCTCCTGCCAACCTTGCAGTTTGAAAGCATGTCAAAGTGCAAGTAGATAAATAGGTACCACTCCGGTGGGAAGGTAAAGGGTGTTTCCGTGCGCTGCTCTGGTTCGCCAGAAGTGTCTTAGTCCTGCTGGCCACATGACCCGGAAGCTGTACGCCGGCTCCCTCGGCCAGTAAAGCGAGATGAGCACCGCAACCCCAGAGTTGGCCACGACTGGACCTAATGGTCAGGGGTCCCTTTACCTTTACCTTTTTATTGCGAGTACGAGTTTCACCTTTATAAACTGAATTAACCTCATTTAGGTTATTCATTAATTTAACCTCTATTATTCTCTCTGCATTAATGCCTTTATGGACTTTTACTCCATTTTCACCTGCAGACAAGCACAATTGTTTAAATGATCTAACTGCTGGGAAAGATCCACTGCAGCATGAGCAGGCAGACCTCTTCTGCTCATGCAACAGGGCTTCTTCTTCTCGTCCTCCCCCTGGACTCTGCACCCACCCCAAAAACAAATCTGCTCCAGAAGGGCGGAGCAGCTGATGAGAGCAGAGTGAGAGGAACTGGATGAGGAAGAACTCCTGTTGCAAAGCAGATTTCCACTGTGCAAGTGAGTGGTCATGATTAGATACAGCACACGGGTTCTGAATGTGTTGTTAGCTGGTAATCTGATGTGTTCAAATTCACTCATGCATATGCCAGGTTGCTCCCACCCAACCATTAGCTGCTGAAAGACTAACTAGTAGAATTTTGTGAATGGGGGAAAGAAGGAATGTCGCTTCTCATTTAACAGCAATCAAGCTCCACAGAAGGAACTAAGATGAAACCCAAAGAATGACACTATTGGCTGGGGAAAAACATATCTATGAACAACATCACACAACTATGATTTAGAGCACTGCCAATGGGCTGCAGAGAGTCTTAGGGTCATGTGCTCATCATAATTCAATTTGTAATTCAATTCAGTTGTAAGGCAGCTTACAACATGAAAAGATTCACATAATTATAAACATAAGTAGTCATAAACAATAAACAAAACACACCAAAAAGCAGCCAACCATAATAAACCATAAGATCCAAAAATAAAGATCCAAAAATTAGTAGCAATAACAGCAACAAAAAAACCCCCAAAGCAATACTCCAACCCCAGAGTCTGTTCAGCAGCCTCAGCTTTCGTAGCTAGAGTCTGTCAGGCCTTCCCAAGCCAGGTGGAAAAAGGCTAGTAAAGCAGGGAGCAGGTCTTCCAGGACTCAGAGCTAAGATGCTCCCGTTCTGTTCTCCATTGTACACAAGGAGAGTGAAAGTTCCATATTCTCTTTTACCTAAACCTCAGTTCCCAAAGTTTGTACATAATGGGAAACAATGGTTTAGTCAAAAGTGAGCAAAGATACCTTCCCTCCTCCTCTTATACATGGAAGAGAACCATGCACGCCCAAAGTGTGTAATTACGCAAACGAGTCCACATTTTCAGTCTATTCTATTTGTTGCAACTACAAATAAATATTATGGATGTCTGCTGTAAAAAAATACAAAATATTTCTGTTAAAATCTACAAATGTTAAAGCTTTTCTTTTTGACACTTTATCTTATCAAAATAAAATACCTTGCAGACGGTACAGGCTTATTTCTGGGTCTCTTGGAACACACTCTGACATACTCTTTCTTGTTTGTATTTTCTATAAACTTCACGTATACCCTTTTGTACTTTGATTTTGCGTCTCCAAAATACCCAAGATACTGCAACGAGAGAAAAACGCAGACATAGTACATGCAGATTCTTGCACTCGATTTTGTACAGGATAATTTATACCTAAGTTTAAATAATGGGTTGCGTCCAGATATAAATGTGAGCACAAGGCATCTATCCCTCCTGAAGGTCCTCCAGGAAAGGGATGGGATGTAACATGGGGCAGTTGAAGTAGGTGGGAACTAAGCCCAAGAGAGGCAGTGTAATAATGCACCCCCCCAAAAAAAAGCTAACACTATATTAGGCTGCATCAACAGAAATATCGTGTCCTGATCAAGGGCACTATTCTGCCTTGGTCAGACCACACCTGGAATACTGTGTCCAATTCTGGGCACCACAATTTAAGCAGGATATTGACCAGCGAGAACATATGCAGAGAAGAGCAACCAAGATGATCAAGGGTCTGGAAGCCATGCCTATTTTATTTATTTTAAATTTGTATACCACCCTTCATCTGTAGATATCAGGGTGGTTCAGAATATTAAAAAAATACAATATGAGGAATGGTTGAGGAAAATGGGTATGTTTAGCTGGTTTAGCTGGTAAAGAAGACAGTGAGAGAAGATATCATAGCCATCTTCAAATATCCAAAGAGGGAACAAGCTTGTTTCCTCCTGCTCCAAAGGCTAGGACCCAAACTAATGGATTTAGGAGATTCTGACTAAACATCAGGAAAATTTTTGATGGTAAGAGCTGTTGGACAGTGGAAAAGATTCCCACAAGAGGTGATGGACTCTTCTCCTTTGGAGGTTTTTAAGCAGAGACTGGATGGCCATCTGTCATGCATAATCTAGCTGAGATTCCTGCACTGCAGGGAGTTGGACTAAATGTTCCTCGGAATCCCCTCCAATGCTATGGGTAGAGTTTTCACTTGTGAAAATCCTGATGCAACCAAATAAATAGAGTTAAGCTTATCACACACTCCAAGTTAAAAGAATCAGCATATAAAATTTAGATCATGTATTCATCACTAAGTAAAAAGAATGTCTAATAGGTTACTCTTTTATAAGCACATCCTTTAGCCTGAAGGTTTTGGTAGAATTCAACACACCAGTTTAGCTCAAAGGCACATAATATGTAATGTGCCTGGTCTGTGTTTCTGAAGCTTAAGGCATTAGGTGCTCATTTATAGTTGGGAGAATTAGAAATGATCCTTCGGTGGGGGAATAAAAGACCCAGTGGCCTTTCAAGTAGTTTCTGATTATTATAGTTAGTAACCACACATTACCTGATTTGCACGTCACAGCAGGTTATGGCTGCCATGAACAAGGAATGGAGCAAGCAATGAATGCCTGGGAAGGGAAGAAGGAGGAGGTGGCAGCAGGAGCACTCCTTTCTGCCAGCCGTGGCCTATGAAAGAACTTCTATTATCATAGTGACTACAATGTCACAGGGTTCTTTGTTGCTGAGTACCAAGATTAATGTGGAATCCTTGTACGTACACTGTTAGTAGCTGTGAACTCTCTCTGTCCATCTCGCACTTCAGGAACAAACTTCTGCAACAAAGCTTTTTGAACCTTCCAGATGGCTGGAGGCTCTGTCCCTGTTTTTAAAGCAACCTGCAAGGGAAAAAAGCAACCATTTCAATTAGTTTTATGCAGCTGAAGTGATTAGTTCCAATTGCACCCTACCTTCATGAGTTTGTATATTTTACACAGTATTTTATGTTTTCAATAGCAGCTCTCAAAACATACTGTGATGATTGCAATTGCCACTTGAAGGTCAAACTGAAGGGTGTGGGCCTTCCCAAGCATATAAATTAAGACCTTTGGCCCTCAAAATATTGCTAGACTACAACTCCCATCATCCCTATTGACTATGCTGGCTGGGGCCAATGGGAATGGGAGACCAACAGCATCTAATAGGCTACAGCAGGTTTGCCACCCCTGGTATACATGAACATAATACTTCTCATGGGAAAACCCAGCACTCCATCCACTGCACCACACTACCACAAGCCCCTCTTCCATTATTTTGAAGTTGTGACAACAAAACAGCAAATGGAAATATCTCATATTTGTGATCTTTCCAGTGAACTGCCCTGAGACCTACGGGTATAGGGCGGTATATAAATTCAATAAAATAAAATAAAAACACACACACATCTCCCCCTATTTAATGTTTTAATAAGGCCATTTGAAAATGCTGTAAAATTATACAGAACTATCAAAACCCAACCAAACAGAATTTACTGCAGATCTGAATACAGCAGGACCTCGGGTTACGTTACCCTTTGGTAGCGTAAACTCCAGGTTGCGAAAGCAGCAAACCCAGAAGTGTTTCGCCACTCGCGCATGCGCAGAAGCGGTCTCTCTGGTTGCGAAAATTTCAGGATATGGCTGGACCTCTGAAATGTATCCTGTTCACAACCAGAGGTACCACTATACAAGTAAATGACAATTGAGAATTGTCATATCTGCCCCAGAGATGATATTGAGTTAACAAGTTGTATTGAGGGTGGGCTGTTGTTTTCTTGTTTTTAGAGAGTGATGGGCACAACTATAGCCTGTCAGCTCAGGCATCACGCAAAACTAATTACCACAAACCCACTGAAACTATAGTTTCCACTTCTGGTTTAATGGCCAATTTCAAACCATGGTCTATCAACTTAGATATCAAGCAAAACCAGTTAAATTTCCTAAACAATGTTTTAGCAGGATCTCAATTTGTGTCTCCACGTAACAAGCAATCATAAGATTGAAAAGTAATACATATACATTTACAAACGCTAGTCCCTTGTTATCAGAAAAGATTTGTACATATTTACAGTAAAGTACCAAAAATGTCAAAGCTACAAGATACCAAGAAAAGGAGATAAAATTACACATGGCAGGAAATACTCTTTGATCAGTGTGTTCTCTTAAATTGCTCAAAG
This sequence comes from Podarcis cretensis, assembly GCF_951804945.1. NCBI lineage: Eukaryota > Metazoa > Chordata > Lepidosauria > Squamata > Lacertidae > Podarcis > Podarcis cretensis. Next base: position 67,120,584 of record NC_137170.1, on the reverse strand, counting down.
CAAAATTATTGATTACCTTTAGTAATTCTATATCTTCAATCTTCACTACAAATTCATCACGTTCTCTGTACACGCCCTCGCCTCCACTTTCTCCGTCGTCGTCCTCAATATATCCTTCTATTGCAGCAGTTGCCTGTGTTTTTGCTAAGTGTTCTGTAAGAACTCTGCTCATCTCATGTTGCACTAAACACATTTTCACCTGAGAATCTGCCACAGAACTAGTTGTTTCAGTAGATTCCTTCCTTACGACAGTATTGGTGGTGGCATTAGATACAGTCTTGATGATTTCTGAAGTAAAAAAAAAGCATTTTTTCATATTTCAATTAACAACTGTTTTCAGCTTATCGTAAGCCACTTAAAAATTGTTCCCGAGTAGAACAAAATGCTAGTTCCACTGATGACATTAGGAGGATTCCATATCTGAAATCCTAGGCTACTGTATGTCTAACGTATTTACTTTTCATTAAAAATTAGTGCAGCATACCAGAAAAAGACTGAAGCTTCAACACCATCCCCCAAAAGAAATCAAGGCACCCTCAAATTTGAAAGGTTTGCTGCTTTGAACTACATATGGAAGAAATTGGATCCTCAGAGTGCTAAAAGGGAATGCAAGAAAACAAGACCACACCCATATTTGCCACACCCATCTTTTAATATGTATGATAAATGTGTTGCGGTAAACCTAAGGTGGACTGGGATTTTTCAAAGCTGAAATTGTCTCTTAACACACAATCAAGTGCTTAGCTTTGTGGAGACACTTTCAAAGGTAAGACTTGGACACAAAATATTCATCCTAAAATAAAAAGGACAGTTACTTAATAAAAAGGACAGATATTGAATTATTTATCTTGTGCTGCATAGGATATGGCTCATTGTGTTACTGTTTATGCACCGTGAATAGGGAAAATAAACTTTTTTATAAAAAGAAGTTTAGGCATTAAAATGACCCTTAAGAACAGAATGATTGTGTAAAGTCACATAAACATATTACAACATGTTTAAGCTTTCATAATGAATTTATATCAAACCAAATTAAATCAGGCCTATAGGTTGTATCCAATGCAGCTTACACTGCAGACTTCTGTGCATAAAAACATACCTTCCTCTTCTGGCTTCTCCAGCCCCTGTGCAGGAGAAATCTTATCCAGAGGGGTAGGGGATCCTCTAGAACAGAGTTTGGGGTTGTGTGGTGGGAGGAAGCACTGTTGCATGAGTAGAACTGTTTGCACAGCACTGGACAAAAACCATTGCTTCCCAATACAGATAGTGGAATGTGACAAGACTTACAACCATTTTCAAGAAAGCTAAATGACTTCCAAGTATATTTTCACCTGTCAGGATCCTGCTTTGCCTAAATAACAGTGAAATATAGATATCTGTCTACAGCATTTGGGATAAGCAAGAGCGAATCATTTGAATCTTTTACTTAAGTTATTTTAAAACCAGATCCACATATCCAATTGTGAACAAAATAATCTTTACCTGATTTTTTCTTTTTATCAGAAGCATCGTCCAAAGTTGACAATGCAGAAGTGATGCACTTCTGAAGATCCTGGCTAGCCCCTACAGAATCTTCATCAGAAGAAAACGATGGCAATGCTTCTGAAATTTTCTTCAGTTCTTCATCACCCTTTCTGTTTGAACATTCAGTGCTGCTCTCAAGTGAGGCAGAAGGTGCTGCTGCTGCCATGTGAGGTTTTGAAAGTGGATGTGGACAAGGTGCTCTAACAACAGGGGTAACAGGTCTCCGCACACGACTAGGAACACGCACAGCAGGAGCTGAAAACTGTTGCCTGGGTCCACCTTTTAAGAAATCTAAAAAAGATGCAATGAATCCTGTTCTGACTTCTGGTTGTTTTTCTTCCACCTCTTTTATTTTTTGCCTCATTTTCTCTTGATGCTGGTAAGTTTCATGGCAGCTTTCAGGAGCAGGGGAATATGGCAAGGCAGCATCAGTTCCTCTTGAATTCTGACGTTTGCACTGTCCACTTCGCTTCAATTGCTTCTGGTGCATGCCATCTTCGTTAGCAGTTTTAAGCTGATTTTGTCCCCTGTCCTTTTGCTTCTGAAGTTCCTCTTGTGATAAATCTTGGCTCTTGCCTTCAGCTCTGCTGCCATTTTCATCACCTGGTTGTTGCATAGATAGTGGCTGCAGTGGAACTTTAGTTTTGCTTCCTGTCACAGTGTTGTCACTTTCCATGTTAAAAACACCATGGGGTGCGGCACTCTCATTTCGAGCCCTACCACTTAAAACAAGATCTATATCTTTTACATTTATTGTACTATCCATATGAATACCGTTTTTATCTTCACATTCATTACCAATGCCAGACTGCTGCTTAACTAAGCCAGGAACCTGTTCATGCCTCTGTTCAAGCTCTGAGGTAGCAACTCTAGTAGGAATGCTGTGATCAGGAGTCTCAAGGTGTTGTTGCTCAAGGCTCCTATTTTTTGGCTGCATTGTAGGCACTGCTGTTAGGTTTAGTGTAACCTGGCCTCCATTTAAAGAAACATTGTTTATGTTCAGTGGCTTTCCAACAACAGTTGATGAGTTGTTGAAGCTAGAAGTCACATGTCTGACATCCATTGTCTGGAACTGAGACTTAGAATTGTCCCCATTTTCAACTGACTGGATATTTTCTTCATTAGCCGTAGATTTGGCAAATTCAGACGTTGATCCTACACAAGCTGCAGCTGTTGCTGCCAAGATATCTTCCACATTAGACAGTATATTCCTCTCATCGTTGAGAAGCATAGACTCTGGGAAACATACAGAACTAAGGGAAACAAACTGATTCTTAGATTCATGATCTGGCCGCACAAAATTCTCTTTCAATGTCAGGTGTTGCTGTAGTGGCTTCGATGGTTCAGAAATGTTCATTTTCATAACTTCAGAGTTCTGAGAATGAAGCTGCTGCTGAGAATGTCCTCCATTACTCTGAATCATATGACCATCTATGTGAAGGAATGGGTGAGTCACCTGCTGAGAACCCTGAAGGCGCTGCTGGACTTGTGAAGAACCTTTCGTGTGGCCCAAGCCAGATTGTAGTATTGACTGCTGAAGCATGTGCAAATCACAGGCAGATTCTAGAAGTACCTGTGCACCAGGCAAACACAGCTGCTGGCCATGTCTTATGGCTTGACTGTGGAGCTGTGGTGGTGTGCTCATGACTTGGCCCTGTTGCTCTGATGCTTTCGCTTCATGTACTTTATGCAGAAGAGAATGCTGCTGGCTGAGTTCTTTAGAATCCACATTTACTTGGGTTGTTGGCAATAAATTAGCTGTCTTTTTAATATCATGGCTTCCTACGTTAGTGATATGGCCAATTTGCTGGGTGAGCTGTGCCACAGAACTAACCATTCTTTCGTCTTTTTTTGATCCCTGAAAAGTAAGCCCAACAACTTGATCTTCAAGACGAGAGTTACTCCTGATTACACTTTGAGAATACCTATTATCTGCTTTGGAAACTTTGTAATTTGTATCCTGAGCATTAACTTCATCATCAGTTAGCCTCTGAGTGGAGGAATCCAAAGATGTTTGCTGTTGCAATGCCTGCATATCTTGCATTGGGTACTGTTCATCCTGCTTGCACGTTTGATATAAGTTAGGGTCAGATTCCCTTTTGATGTATAACTTAGTATCTGAGGAAGACCTGTTGTTCTGCAATGCCTGTGAATGAGCTGGCATTGCAAAAGAAGTTGACTGGACAACTGGCAAAAACTTCTGAGACTGCGGAGAAGATGGCTCTTGTGCCTGAGAATGTAAAGAAATATAGTTCTGGGGAGGGCTCGAGGCTGACAAGTTCTGAACATGTGGAGAAGAATATGGAAGAGATGGCGACGTTAATGTTAAAGGTTGCCCTGTTGTATATGTTTCTGAAGGACTAACCACTGACAAAACCTGTGATTGAGATGAATAGCTACCTTGGGATCTGCTAATGGTTGACAAACCCTGAGAATGACTAGAAGAGTAATTTTGAGATTGGCTGACTGAAGAAAGATCCGTTTGCCCAGAGTAACTGCCATTTGAAATTGAACTTAATACCTGTTGATCAGAAGAATAGCTTAGTGTCTGGCTATCTGAAGTAATTGCCTGTGATTGCCCAGGAAAAGCAAGTGTTTTGTACAGTGGTGGCAGCTTCTCAACCTTGATGGCTGAGAATACCTGTGCATGACTGACTGGTGGCACATTCTGTGATTGCGTTGAAACATAGTTTTGTGATTGGCTTACTGACAAGAGGCTTGGAAGCTGTGCTGTAGAATAGATTTGTGCTTGACCTGCTATTACAGAATTCTGGCTCTGTGCAGTTTTGGAAAAGCTTTGTGTCTGCACAGTAGGGGCAATGCTTTGTGGCTTAGGAGTCTTTGTTGATCTTGGTGGCTGCTTCGTAGAGAGGTGTTTTGCTTTTGCAGTGGAAACAGATGGAAAACCAGGTGATGGAATCGCTGATGTGTATGACTGAGCAAGTTCTACTGAAACTTGAGAGGTCTTTTGCTGGGGTCTCCCATTGCTCACCTGAGTAGAATCATCGACTGGGCTACAAGATAGGGAAGACTGACGGGATGTATCCTGAAAATCATTTCCACTTGCACTTGATAAATAGTTTTGTAAGGAATGCTGTGAACCAGTCAGTTGTGCCTGAACAGACTGTGTGCTCGAAGGCCGCTGATGGTGCTTAATAACACTACATTCTCGCTGCAGGGCTCTTTCAATTGAGGCAGTGGAACCAGTAAACAGAGGTGAACTATATACTTGTGGAGCCTGCTGAGCTCCTCCAAGTGACGAAGGCAACAAACTGAACTGTGGCTGCAAGAGATGGGGTGCAGACTCTTGAGCAGAGCGATATGTTGAAGACTGTGGTGGTATGCTGGTACTTAACACAGAACCGCCCAGGCGCTCAAAGGCCAGCGCTGTGGGAACTGTGCTCTGGGATGTCTTGATCTGCAATAAAGGGTCATGAGCACTAAGAAGACCATTTGATGTCGGACTGAAAGTTGCATCTTGAAGTGTTAGAGAAGGAGTAGCAGCAAAGTTTCTACTGCTGAAAGTGTTAGGATGCTGATAGGCTGAAGTTGGTGGAAACGTCCCAGAGGCTGGCAAGGCTCCAGTAACGAAAAGCTCGGTTGACGAATGCATGCCTGTTTTAAAAAAGGGGGGAAAAGACACTGATAAAAAAGGGGAGTGACTACTCAATAGTGAAATAAGAACAGACGTAACCATTTTTTCCCATCTTGGACCTAATAAGAATTATTTAACCACTGCATTTGGAACCAGAAAAATTATATTCAAATAATATAAAAGAGGATGGTGAAATCATTTGTCTTCCTGGAATTTGTTTTGGGTAGCCTCTGCTATCCTACTTCTAAGCTTGTATATATGGTGGCAATTCAGGAACAAGTGGCTGCAAACTAAACATAATCCACATTAAGATTAACATATTACTGTGCAATAAATCTGGCAATCTGAAAGAGGTTATAGAGCTTGTTTTTGGTAAGACTGTACTCTGGATCAGGAGCACTGTGGGGGTTGTTTCTTGATCTGATGCTTTCCCTGGATATTCAAGTGGTGCAGTGGCAATAAGCACTTTTTAAAAAACCAGATCCACTGATGAGCCAATTAAAAGTCTTTTCTGGAGAAATCAGTACTGTCTTAGTTATCCACATGCTAGTACCTCCAGGCCAGACTGCTGTAAAGCTTTCTATGTGAGGCTGCCTTTAATGACAGTTCAGAAACTACAAATGGTCTAAAATAAAGAATCCAGAATGTTATATAGGACACACGAGGTTGGAGTGTATTATTCTAATCAACCATATTTGCTGACTGTTTCAAGACTCAATTTAAATTGCTTGTTTAATCTTTAAAGCTCTAAAAATATTAGAGCCATGTTAATTTAGGGTCCACTGCTCCCAGCTGAGCCTGTTTGTCACTTGAGATCTGTATCTGATGCTCTCATGGTCCCACCCTTATGTGACATTATGCTAAATTAACAGGAAGGTTCTTGAGACAGAGCCTTTCCAATAGAGGCACCGAGAGTGTGAAATGCTCCCTGCCCCCTTGAAATGCATTGGGATTCCTCTTTTAAATTTTACTGTGCCAATTTGTTGTGTTTTAAAAATGTTCTAATCTACTGCTTTTATTATTTCTTATTGTGTTACTATTATTTATTTTATGTTGGAGAAATACAAATAAATTTATTAAAATAGCCACCAATATATTCAATTTAAAACTACACTGAAGTCAATACAAACTACTTTATTCTATTTAGGAAACCAGTTTGGAAAACTCTCCTACCGCCATAAAAAATTGGCACAATTTCAAAGAATGTTCCATTTCAAAGAATGTCACAACTGATTTAATAGCACTAATCTTGAATTCAGGACCTTTTTCAAGAGAACAATATGCTAGGACTTTTATTTTAGCTAAATGCCTTAGATGTGACAGGGACGCAGGTGGCGCTGTGGGTTAAAGCCTCAGCGCCTAGGGCTTGCCGATCGAAAGGTCGGCGGTTCGAATCCCTGCGGCAGGGTGCACTCCCGCTGCTCGGTCCCAGCGCCTGCCAACCTAGCAGTTCGAAAGCACCTCCAGGTGCAAGTAGATAAATAGGGACCGCTTACCAGCGGGAAGGTAAACGGCGTTTCCGTGTGCGGCTCTGGCTCGCCAGAGCAGCGATGTCACGCTGGCCACGTGACCCGGAAGTGTCTCCGGACAGCGCTGGCCCCTGGCCTCTTAAGTGAGATGGGCGCACAACCCCAGAGTCTGTCAAGACTGGCCCGTACCGGCAGGGGTACCTTTACCTTTACCTTTACCTTAGATGTGACCTGTGACACATATACAACAAATTCTTGTCTATTTTTAGTGTTTTTATGTGTTTTATCAACATATAGTTAAATGGCACTAGGTCTTTTGGAGTTTCTGATGTGCTTCTTATTACCATGCAAGTTCTTCAATAAATACAATATTGTATTTACACATTATTGTTCACAGGGGAGAGAGACTGCAACCATGATGGTCCCTGCTAACAAGTGTGCAAATATGTTAGCAAGCCACTGATTTTTTGCTAGGTTTTTGAATTGCAAGCTTATAGGTCGGAGACATCAAGGACTTCTGACTGCATACGGACACACCATGAGCCCTGAGAGCCCACATGCTAAACTGACCCAAGACTAATATTTTCATAGAAGTTCAATTACCAGTTTTGTCCTGCAAGGAAGTTAGACCAGTTTTACAGGAAGAGATCCAATGTTAAGTGTTTATAACTGGATTATATACTGATTAAAGAGCAATACCTAGTTACAAATAGCAGTTAGGCACAAATGCAGTACCTTTGAAGCAAATATGGTTGTCAAAATAGATGTTTATTAAAGACTTAAAACACTTAAAATGAAAATATTTCCCTAGAAATGCAAAACAAAATGGAAAAAAATTAAAAACAAACATTCTCTCTTAATTTCTCTATGATACTAATATTTCATATATTTATTTACTTATCTATAGAGGAACAACAGACTTAAGTTCTGAAAATTAGGAAAATGTCACCTGGCTGCCATGTTGGAGCTCTGAACTGTGGCAAGAGAGAAGTTCCTGAAGAAACAGCCTGAGCATTGCGGGATTCAATTGCAGAGAGAAAATTCATAACTGATGTATCTTTAGTGTTGTTATTGCTGCTGTGCATAGTGTTATCAAAAATCCCAGAAAGGCCTAGAACAAACAAATCATATATGAGTCTGAGCACAAAAAACTACACATTATACAATATGCTGCACATTTAAGTGTGCAGCCATACATTCAATGGTCATGTAACTCAACCACAAGACTTGCTGGCTAATCTTGGGTAAATTACGACCTCTCAGTCAAACAAGGAATTAATGGGGGAAGAAAGACAGAAGAATGTATTGAGATACTGGGATAATGGAAGTGGAGATTATCTAAATAAACTTCAAATGTATGTGAATTGTAGCACCATCAGTTTCAACATATATTACATGCTCATCTTTTAACTCGCATTTTTTTAAGATTGAACAGTCCACATGAACAGCCCTTGACATCTAAATGTAATTAGCATAAGATTAGTGAGCAGATTATCTGTAGCTGTGCCTTTAAAATAGCTGTACATTTCACTCTCCTTCCGAAAAAAGGTTCACACTCTTCAGAAATTTGACAGCTAGTCATGCAGGTAAGGTGGTGACAGGGAAACAGAAATTACTTAAAACATTAATTTATGAAATGTTTTTTAAAAACGTTTTTATTTGATGAAGTGCATAATAGCACTACCAGGATAGTGCAAATGATAATGCACATTCCTCAAAACATTCTCCTTTATCTATCCCTTGTGAGCATCTAAGTCATCTGCTAGAAGTGTGCTAGAAATTTATAACTGATTTTACACAAAACTGAGAAACATATCCATTTAAACTGAAGATTCACAGAGAATTATTACCAGCGGGTAGGGAAGTAGTGGCGTATGCAGGAAGCTGGTGGGAAGTTGTATATGTTTGCCTGTGAAAATCTGTTTCGGATGAATGCCCTCCTCCATAGCTTAAACTGGGGAAAAAGTAAAAGTTATAACACGTAAAGTTAGTGAAAACAACAACATGACAGCGATAAGTCTGACAATCACACAAAAAGGGATAAAGCAAAAGAACCTCAAAAGAACAGGAACTTTAGCGGTTCAGGAGTTACTGATCTGTAGTAGTGCCAATTCTTTACACAACTTTGCATCAACAACTGATCCAAGAAAGCTGCTTTAGTTTACCAAACCAACAAAACCACTTTTAAAACATTAACATATCAAAACAGAAATTTGTTTTTTTGACTTATTTTATTTCTTCCTAGACACATATGGGCAGTATCCAGAGCTATATTTTTGGATTACAGTTGTCTTGAGTTCCGGAGACCTCAATCACATTAAATGTTTGCAGAGCTTCTCCGAGTTCAAATAAAATTATAAAATGTGTGCAGGATAGGGCAGCGTGTGTAGTTTTGAAATTTGGGGAGGGTTCTTCTTTTTTGAATTTGCTTGCTTGATGTTCTCCTTGGGAGGGCTGTGCCCCAGAAGCCCTAGTGGACCAACTCCTACTGCTTAAGCTCCCCCCCCCCACCAACCCTGAAGACTAGGTAGGTTGGAGAAGGGTGATGGTCTCCACATTTGTTTTGAATGCCTCTTAAAGTGCAGTGCAGCTGCAAGAGGATCCTTGCTTTTCCCCTCCAATTCCAAGGCTGGGGAAGAAGTCGAGGATCCACCACACTTGCCCTCTTGACACTGATATGAACCTCTTCCACATTTCCCTTCATGATTGTCTGGCCTCCCACGTCAGAGGTGAAACAAACAAGAGGAAGTGGTGACTATGCACAGAGTAAAGGTAAAGGTAAAGGGACCCCTGACCGTTAGGTCCAGTCGTGGATGACTCTGTGGTTGTGGTGCTCATCTCGCTTTACTGGCCGAGGGAACCGGTGTACAGCTTCCAGGTCATGTGGCCAGCATGACTAAGCCGCTTCTGGTGAACCAGAGCAGCACACGGAAATGCTGTTTACCTTCCTGCCGGAGCGGTACCTATTTATCTAGTTGCACTTTGACGTGCTTTCAAACTGCTAGGTTGGCAGGAGCAGGGACCAAGCAACGGGAGCTCACCCCGTTGCGGGGATTCGAACCGCCGACCTTCTGATCGGCAAGCCCTAGGCTCTGTGGTTTAGACCACAGTGCCACCCGCGTCCCTATGCACAGAGTAGGCTCCTGTTAAGAAATGCCAACATGAAAATATACCAAGACAGGTTTGTTTTGGTGGTGGTGGGGACTGCATACCCACCACCTGAAAATAATGCTACATGAAAGATGTAATGCTTAGATGTGGGCTGTATGTTGCCCAACCAAAACATAGTATTTACTGAAGAATGATCCTTAGTTCTCAACTTTTAATAGTGATAATTTTAGTGGCAATTAAAAATGTCAAATTCAAATTTGTGTTACAAAGGAGCAAAAGCAAGTTATGTTAAGAAAAATACTTAAGTTTCTTTTAAAATCTGTTACAATTTGAATGTAACCATAAATAATGTATGTTTAATGTGAAATGGTATTATTGATATATTAGTGTGGCAGAAACATGCATGTCATATAAAAGAAAAGGAGCTATTATAAACTATGCAGTATCTTTTGGTTTTGACACCAGTACTGAGCTGCTGGAATCACTCTACTTTGAAAATCTATACTGTACTAAAAGACACATATTGAACTATTATGAACATCTTAAACAAGTGCTTAGTCATTCTACTACTTTATGTACAATTTGAAAAAATACAAATTTAGTATTTTTCCACTTCCTTTAGGTGCTGCCTAACTAATGTTTAACAATAAACAAGAGAATGTTATGGGAACCTCCAATGTTAGCAGAAGGGTCAAAACCACATTATTATTAAAATAACATGTACTTTGCTAGAAAGAGCTAACAGAATTGCACCAGCATCTCAACTTGTGTTCTTTCTCTTTTTTTAAAAAAATAATTTTTATTAACCGGCCAATCAAATCAAATCAAATAATCAAATCACATCACATAAATTCCGAATTACAAAGCTGAATTTTAAATTTTGTTGAGGGGACCCATATTTCAAGATCTGAAGGGGGATTCTGATCATCTTCTTGCTACTGCGTTAATGTCCAAATCAGTCCAAACAAAGTTCATAATTCTATACAGTCTTATTTTGCTGTTTCCACATCTCATCTTGTTCGTATATTTTCTCTTTTTTCTTTATGATCTCTTCTGATAATCTCCTTAAGCCGATAAACACCAATAATAATCCTGTGTGAATTTTTCCGTTCGTCCAATCCTCAAATCAAGATGGTTTCCATATATCATCGCATTCATAGATAACATCGCTCTTTTCCATCATTAACCACAGAATTGCCGCTCTTAAGTCCCTCTGAGGAGTTTCACCCACAATATAAAAACAGCTCTATTTCTCTATTTCTCCTCCCAGACTTAAGTCCTCCGACAGAACTTCCCAATATGGCGACGGTATTTTTAACTGCGTCATTCCAAAGCCCTTATACATTCCACGCTCTTCTTAAAACATGCTTTGGTTAGAAAGTTTATCTCCACACAGCCTTAAATCCACAGCTTAAGTCCTTCAAACGACATTTCTGACTTGTGTGTGTGTGTGTGTGGGGGGGATTCTTGTTTAATCACATAGAGGAAAGAAAGGAAAGTTTTTTCCCCCTCCCCCATCCAGTCCCTTTGCCATACCGAGTCTTGGTGTATCTTCATCTGATTGATTCATGTTCCTCCGACTCGTCTTGTTTATCAGAGATCTCTTCTGTTAGCAGTCTTTACTCCCCCTCCTTCCTTGAAATATGTGCATTCGCTTCATCCTAATAATTTCTTTTGAAGTTCTTGCAGCTAGAGGCGAGGATCAGAGGCAGCGTCCAGGAGCACCGAAATCCACAGGAGGGCATTCTGCCTAGTGCCCCCATACCCACAAATTTGGGGGTGGTAGGGAGGCTATTTACTCCCATCACACCCTCCAAATTACCTCGTGTGGGTCGGAGAGATGTTATTGTCAGCCATCTTCTGATGCGCCCCTAGTGGCCCCTCCAACTTGTGTTCTTTCTCAAAACTATTGTACTCCACAAAACTTATACTGTATTTCCAGTAAACATTTGGAGCACCTATATGCAAACAACCAATACAAGAGAACACAAACACCTTCACCAATGGAAGGAGCAACTTCCATCTTCAATGAATGAATGTAGAGGCTTGAGCAGAGAACTTATGAGACTCTGTACTGCATTGTATACATTACATATTATTTGGCATTACGGACTCGATCTAGAGTTGTGTGAATTTTAACTGTTCTGGGAAATGAGACTGCATCTTCCTCTCGACTGTGGTCACTAAAAATCCTCAGCAAATGCTTGTGTTGCAGCACAGATCTCTGCAATGGGAAGAGGAATCTGAAAACCAGGCAGAGACAGGTGGCAGAAGCATCACGGAAGTAAATCTACATTTAAATAAGATAATATTATTTTTGAAAACTTTTTAAAAATTAGCCATCTCTTTTACATCCCCACTCTTTACATCAGCTAATAAAACTAAGAAATCCAAAGCAGACACACCCTTAAGAAAAATCTACATTGTCATGTCAGGAATCTGCTGAATTTGATAGTTAGTTCAGTTACAAAAATGATACAAGAGGCGGTGGCGGTGGCAGGGGGAAGCCTACAGAGGCATTAACCTGCAGAGCAAACCAAGAGTAAAAAAAGAGCAAAAGTTCTGCAGCATGAAGCCTCCAGTGGCTTTTTTCTTTCTTTTTTTGAGAGAGAGAATTGTTGGGCTGCTATTAGGAAGAAAGTTTATGTAGAAGCCCCCTATACAGTGGTACCTCTGGTTGCCCGTTCGCAACATGAAAAGAGCGCAACCTGCAGTGGCGCGTCTGTGCAGGTCACGATTCGGCGCTTCTGGGCATGCACATGTCATTTTGTGCATCTGCGCATGCGCGAGCGGCGAAACCTGGGAGTAACCCTTTCCGGTACTTTCGGGTCGCCGCGGGACGTAACCTGAAAGAACGTAACATGAAGCGGATGTAACCAGAGGTATGACTGCACTTCCCTTTCTTACACTGATGGCAACAGAAGCCATTCACATCTAAGAAAAACAAAGGGCTTATGTCACCCATCTGGGTCCGTAGGGAGGCTAGACTCCCCCCCCCTCCAATTTAATTCTGGATTAGAAAGGAAAAGAACATTTCTCAGCTTCACTACTCACAATTTGTACCATCTGCCAGCACTCGCCAGACATGTGCTCGTTATTGTCAGTGAGCATCTGAGGAACAAAAATGTTCTAAAACTGACATGGATTTGAGGATACCCCCTCAAACTAAAACATTTAACACTCTGGTTAAGAGTGACAGAAGCACTATTATCAATCTAATCCGGAGTTCAATTTTAATTTAAGTAAAGCTGCAATCCAAATCATACCAGTTCTCTCTAAGAAAACGAACTTTGGATTTTGCTTCAACTAAGGGAGAGAAAAAAAGTAACCTTTTGTTTAGCATCACTTGCTTATTGTATTGGTGCTGAAGGGAAGATACGTAACAAAGACACAGAAAGCTCAGTTGTTAGGTTGACTTGCCTTTCAACAGCCTGAGGGGGAAAAACTCCTGTAAAAAAAGGCATGGGGCTAACTAAGGGACTGGATAGAAAGTATTATTACAGATATTCCATTAGCCCAGTCCAATTGAAGGCAAGTCATACCGTCATCCAGATTGTTTTTAGTTATGTGAAACCAGGCTAACACAGTATACAATCATACCTTGGTGCCCAAATGCCTTGGGAGTTGAATGTTCCAACTCCCAAACAATTGAAAACTAGAATTGAGTGTTCCGGTTTTCAAACATTATGTTGGAAGCCGAATGTCCGATGAGGCTTCTGTTTGGCTGCAGGAGCTTCCTGCAGCCAATCAGAAGCCATGCTTTGGAAGTCGAACGGACTTCCAGAATGGATTCTGTTCAACTTCCGAGGTACAACTGTAGAGTACATTTGTACCATCATTTCATGAAGAATTGTATGTATCAGTGACAGTGTACCACCAGGCCATGTGCCTGATATGTCCTGACAAGCTTTTTTAAAGACCCACCACCCTGCTAAACAAATTTAGCTCTGCCAAACAACATTGGCTTCGGTGGTGCTGAGTTCACAGTACTCCAGAAACAGGAAGGAGCGTTCTGGTATGTTCCAATGCTTTGCCAGAACTCTTAAAAAAAAAAAAAACAGATCGAAGTGCTCCTTTCCATTTCTGGCATGTTCTGATCTGCTCTCACTGGCAATGGTTTTTTCGGTGCCATCACTACTCATGGAACTGATGAAGGATAAGACTCGATCTCTCAGGCAGAAGTGGTAGCTGGATGACTTCATGTGCACACTCCTTTTCCCAGTCCCTAGTACTCCAGAAAATCAGCAGTGTGCTCAGAGGTTTTTAAAGGACCAGCCTCATGGGGAACTAAGGTGATGCTCTCTCCTACTGCCCTCAATCCTTTCCCATCCTGTATGCCTCCAGGAGCTGGCTGTGAGATTTAAAAAGCAGCACTCTTGATGAGCATCATTAACTGTGTGTGTGTTCTTTAAAAGGCAACTGAGAAGGCAGGCAGTATTAAATTAATGGTGAGGGGTAATTGGGAATTCATTTTCCATTCATTTTCTGTTCCGTTAATTAATTTCAGTTCCTTTATGTCATAGGATTTTGAGCACCTTTGCCATGTGACCCCCGTCATGTGGTAACAAAGCAATACAGAACTAAAAAAAACAGCCAGCCATTCCTGCTCTACAGCAAATATGACTCCCTTGGGCATGCAAATGAATATCTGCAGCCAGTTGCTCTGTCAAAATCTCCAATAATTAACGTAACAAAAGGCAGGAACAGCTTTTCCGAAGAATCCTTTTGGTAAGGTAGGCCCACAGGATAAATTCTACTAAGAAGCTGATGACCAACCAATTGAAATGATGGTGTCTGCAGACTAATCTTAAAGAACAAAAGAAAGGCTTGTCGAGGCTATACCTGGCAAAAAAACCACACATTTGATTTATTTACAGAAGACACTGATTTCCAGGAAGAGAAATGAATGGACTTATTCTTTAAAGATGGCAATGTCATCTAAACAATGATCAGAATCAAGAAATGAGTACATTATTTTTATTTTTGCTACACGGTTGTTTCTGCTCTACCCACAGCAGTGCTTTGATTCTGAGAATAGAACATATGCTACTAATGGCATATATATTTCTGTGCTAAATTTGAGAATACCACTGAGGTGGTGGCAAAGCCTCACCCCAGAACCAATGCCTAGGGCAGGCTTCCTCAACCTCAGCCCTCCAGATATTTTTTGCCTACAACTCCCATAATCCCTAGCTAGCAGGACCAGTGGTCAGGGATGATGGGAATTGTAGTCTCAAAACATCTGGAGGGTTGGGGTTGAGGAAGCCTGGCCCAGGGCTACTGCCAGGCTTTACCCCCCTCTCAGTATCATGCCAAACTATATATGCTATGTTAAAAAAAAAAAGTCAATGGACCCCATTCACCTTTGTACGATGAATTAGCTATTATCTGTCATACATTTTGGGAAAATATACAGCATATTAGGCTCAAATAACTTGCTGTTGTCCCTATGTACACCAAGATGGAATAAAATACAGGGTAACCAATAGTTCACAAACATGCTGTGAAAGATGATTTATGGTCACCTCAGAAAACCAATAAACTCAGTTTGTATTACCTTTTTCAAAAATATATCTATATCTATATATATATATACACACACACACAGAGAGAGAACAAAGCATGCCCAGATAATTTCAAAAGTGTGCTTAACTATAATGTGGTTTTCAAGATCTTGTCCAACTCTACTGCTTCTAAAAACAGTGCAATTATACTATACTGTACAGGTGTTTTTGCAAGACAATAAACAAATTCAGCAAAAGGAAAGGAATTGCAAGTTTGGAAAGCCTATCTATAACTGGTTAACAAAGAGTAAAAAAGAAAACTGGAAAAGCAGAGACAGAATCTAGAACCAGTACAGAACTGATACCACTTTTGATGGTACACTTATGTTAATGAACAATTTTAAGAAAAACAACAACACATGGCCAAGAGAAAAAACGTTTTTAAGCAAAATGCCAGCTAAAGGGGTCTTATGCTGCTGCATCTGAAACTGTGCGTATATTCTCCACATCCGCTAGGTAAGTACTAAGATATGGCATTCTGGCAGATTTTGCACTATGTAATTTGGAGCAAGTTCACTTAGTTTTCAGCACTTACAATCTGCCCAAAGTACAAATTTTGGATGACCCCACTATCATTATGGGCTATTGCACACAGACAATGGGAACAATGACAGCGCCAAACTTAATTCGTATTAGACCTGTTGTCTCTAGTCTTGCAAAAATTAAGTTGGCAAAATCCATCGGGAAATGCCATGATTTATTCTGTAACAATCTGAAAGCTGCAAAAGCAAAAAGGCCATAGGCCCTTAAATATATTTACAAAGTGTCCAAGAGCCTAGCAATCTGACACGTGTTTCATGAAATAGTCGGACGATCTTGATTTTCTCAGCTCCCTATTTCCTGCAACTCAGTCCCTATTCACCTCTGAGTTCAGGCAACCCCGTCCATGCTGAATATTTTGCATGTTACTAAGGCACAGGAAAGAAACCTCAACAACAAAACACCAATGTAGTGTTCTGAATAGTGTGTCAAACTTGGACAAGAGGGGCCTGGGGTTGAATGGCACTTTTTTAGTTGAGTCCAGTAACTATCCCTTAGACTAGCATATCTCAAAGGATTGTTGTGAGAATAACCACTTAAGAGACCCTGAGTTCCCTGGAAGGAACATGTTAGATAAATCATAAAATAAAATCTCTAAAATAATATCTAGCTGCCTTATTCACCAGAATCACCAATCTCTGTAGTAAATGCCTGAGACTACTGACAGGAGCAATTCTTGTCTAGAAATAAGGTAAAACCATGCATACAGTGACTTATGTAGCTTCTCGACATATGTGTTATTATATGATGCACAGCAGGCATATATTTTTTTTATTTACAATTTTAGTTTCTCCTCTCAACTTCACATGGGATGTGAAATTGCTAGAACATACGTAAATAAGAGAACTAAGAAGACAGAATCTCTACAAGTCATGCATTCAAAAGCATTTAAAAAAAATAAAAATAAAGAACAAACAGATGTATTAGCTTGTTCAAAAAACAAACAAAAACAAGGTTTCTGGTGACATTTGACTCTGCTCCATTGTCATTCATATGAAGAAACAGCACTTCAAGTCTCATCATCCACAAGATCTTGCATGATCAAATTTGTTTTCTCTGTCTTTTGGATACTAGATTTCAAAATCTGCCAAGCAAAGCTATAAATGATGCCCACTGTACTTTTTTTTAAACAGACATCTCTGTCTGCAAAGCATAACTTGAGTGAGTGACAGAAAAAAACCAAACATTTACTTATCTTGCAGTCCCAACCACACTGCACAAATGGCAATTTGCATTGTACTTAGAGATCTAGATTCTATGCTTAGTAAGTAGAGCAGAACCATTTCTGTCTGTAAATATCAATACCACTAAAAAGCCAAGGAAAAAAATCCCCAGGATGTCTTAGGATGTCTCCACAGCCCTTAGGATGTCTTACTCTTTAAGGGAAAGTAACAGCACACAGGTAACCTCAGTGTGGCACCAGACCCTGCATCTGCCACACAGAGCTTTGAGGAAATGCTTATGGTGCCTGCTGCATCCACCCGGAGGTTTGATGTTATTTTAATATCAGCATAAGTATCAAATTGTGACCACATCTTGTGTTGCTGATAGGACTCTTAAGCCCAATCTTATGTACATGAATAGTACAGTACAAATAGTAGTAGGCAGCTACTAAAATGCTCTATTATCTCAGGGCACAACAGGTAGTAATGTTTACCACATGTGATATATTTGGATACACAGGAAGTAAATATTATCTTCTGTGTAAACAAACCAGTATTTCGTTGAATTGTCAGCTCTCATAATGTATACCTCTGTCATCTTGATTAAAGAAAGTCAAACTGCTTTAAACTTGAAGCACATTCTCCACAGCTGATTTGCAAAAAACCAAAACCCCACCCAGATCTGATTATCTCCTAGTTACTCTTTGCAGCCAAATCACAGCTGCTTCTCATTATCATCATCACTCCCTTTCTAATATGGGACCTGCCCATGAATG
Organism: Podarcis cretensis; assembly: GCF_951804945.1. NCBI lineage: Eukaryota > Metazoa > Chordata > Lepidosauria > Squamata > Lacertidae > Podarcis > Podarcis cretensis. The sequence goes on along the minus strand of NC_137170.1, from coordinate 67,102,842 downwards.
CTAAGCTTTCTCAGGTGTCTTTGGTGAAGGACTTAATTAAAATATTTTTTTAAGTCTAAGAACACAATGCTGCCTGGATCACCTCTTTCTATAGGTTTGTTGACATTTTCAAAAGAACTCTTGAAAGGTCAGTGAGACAGGAATCTCCCTTGCAGAAGCAATGCTGGTTCTCTTTCAGCAAGACTTGTTCTTCTAAATATTAGTTTAAAGGTGAAGGACCCCTGACAGTTAAGTCCAGTTGCGAATGCTCATCTTGCTTTACTGGCTGAGGGAGCTGACATTTGTCCGCAGACAGTTTTTCCAAGTCATGAGGCCAGCATGACTAAGCTGCTTCTGGCGAAACCAGAGCAGTGCATGGAAATGCTGTTTAGCTTCCCACCGGAGTGGTACCTATTTATCTACTTGCACTTTGATGTGCTTTCAAACTGCTAGGTTGGCAGGAGCAGAGACTGAGCAACGGGAGCTCACCCCGTCGCGGAGATTCGAACAACCAACCTTCTGATCGGCAAGCCCTAGGCTCTGTGGTTTAACCCACAGCGCCACCCGCATCCCTAATAATAATAATATATTAGTTTATTCTATTTTTAAAGAATGCTTAGCAGAATTCCCAAGGTTTAAAAAGTATAATAAAACATCACCAATACCTAACAGGTGCACACACACCCCCGCCCACAAAAAAAAGCCAGCTTAAAAAAACACAATCATACTCAGTAGCCATAAATGTTGACTCTTACCTGGAAAAGAAAAAAAACGGAAAACCAGGGGCAATGCAAAAGCCAGGGTAGGGGCAAATGGAACAACTTGCTATAAGAGGGCATGGCCAGCCCATAAAATGGATTGATCCTATTAGGACAGGAAAGTATCTTATAACATCTTGTTGCAGGTCACACTCCCCCCCCCCCTCTTAATAAGGAGCTCAGGTAGTCAACTCAGTTTTAATATGACACAGGATTACCCCAAAATAGTGATTTGTATGTACTTACAGGACTTTCTTGCTACATGTTAGCATATGAATGTATATACAGGCACCCCCCACACACACACTTATGCACATTCTACTCGCATGTGGCCATGGGAAATAAATAATTCAATTCATACCCAGAAATGACAGGAGAGAGCTGGAGAGTCCTCATGGCTCTCATGGAGACCCCACCTGGAGCCCAAAGTGGATGTCAGTGAGGACAGAGGAAGCCCCAGAGACCAAAGGCGCAGTGGGGCTTTGTTTTGTTTACGCTGCTCAGCCTCCCCACTTAACAGCTGGTGGGGGGGTAGCGCAGCAGCTGCTGCTGCTTTTCTATGCATCCTCCAGCTGGCCCCAGAGCTTTTTAAATATATTATTGTTATTATTTGTACCCCACCCATCTGACTGTGTTTCCCCAGCCACTTTGGGCGGCTTCCAGTGTGTATAAAAAAAGTTTCAATTCCAGTTGCGGGTATTTTTGATACAGTATTTTTGATCTGGATTGGAGAGAGAGTGGCAGAGGGAGCATTTAAAAGGTGTTTAGACAGTGCTCCCCTCCATGACTTCACTTATGGGGGGGTTGGAATGTAAACCCAAAGTAAGTGGGGAGGTGCTTGTATTGAAAGAATTCTGACAGTCATGTGACTAGTAATGTTAGGTGAGAATATTCTCGAGAATGAGAATAGTCTTGAGAATATTCTCTGCTAGAAAATTCTCTTGGAGAATATTCTCCGCAAACTAAATTGTAAAGTAAGAACCAGTTTTACCACCCACATTTAAAAAATCTAGTAAATAATAAGCTGTAATATTACTGAATTTATTTGTATCAAACCTTAACATGCCAATTGTATTTTCTGACTTGTCCTATAACATGTACACATTCTAACGGAAGAATAAAATATGACCTTATTGCTCCAATAATGAAATGGATAATGTTATTAGAATCGGACACACCAAGGTGGTTTGAGGTTGGTTGGTTGAGTCATTTAAAGAACTACTAGAAGATCACTTTGAAAAAGTGGTGCCTTTGAGCCCCCTTATAAAGCAAGAAGAGAAATAGATGAAAGAGGCAGTTAAGAAAGAAAAGAAAAGAAATTGCAGCCAATTCACTTTGCTGCAAATATCCTTGATTTAAAGTATAATGGCGTTCATTTATCATGAAATGAACAAATTCAAGGTACCGAGTACATTGATCTCAAAATATCAGCAAGCGCACCAAATGATGCACAAGATATTTTGGCAGAGCTGGCAGTATATCGTGCTAAGGAAGATTTTTTTAGCAAGTCATATGTATTGAAGTTGGTTGAAAAAGTGGATACAGTGGTTTGGTGGAAGGGACCATGCTTTGGTTCAAAGCTTAGCAGAGTGGCTGTGGACATTTTAAATATGCCACCAACGACAGCTGCAAGCAAAAGAACGTAGCTTCAGTACTTATGGACTTACTCATTCAGCAAAAAGGAATAGGCTTACTATAGACAGAGCAGGAAAGCTTACATATGTAGCTCATAACTTAAAACTCCTAGAAGAGAAGAAAACACAGCTTCTAACAAGCTCACTGAATTTTACACAACCATCAACTTCGTTTTATGATCTCACAGATAATCAGTGTGGAACTGAAAGCTGTGTTACCAGTGGAGGCGAAGATGGTGACGTATCCTCTTAAGATGCTTGAGGAGTCAAAAGAATATTCTCGAGAATTTAAAATCAATACATGCAACCTACAGAACACTGAGGACATAGGGGAAATAAAATACAGAATAACTTGTCTCTCTGGAAAGGCAACCTCTGGGTCCACTTTGAACCCTACAAGCAAGAACTCCTATATTTGTTGTCACATGTTATTTATTGAGGGGTGGTAGGCAGGCAGGCAGGCAGGCAATCACACCTATGCTAAAATCCTAGATTTCTCTACTTTCTTTTACGAACTGCAGCCACTTTACTCCAGAGAATGAAAAATGGGCCTAATGGAAGCAAAAGCTAGGCAGATTGTATTAGTAAACCAGAAGAGACATAGAATGTTAGGGGCGAAGGGAGAAATGAAAAAGTGGGGAGAAATTGCTCACGTCTCATGCTGCTTATAGAAGGTTATGGAATTGCATGGAACTGGACTGTACAGGATTCAGATGGAATAAAAGAATGTTATCCAGAACCACTCGCCTCCTTCATAAGACAGTAAAATGCTTAGGGTTGGAGCTACCAATCAACCCCAAAACTGAGCTCCCTTAACACCATATAGCAAGCACGGGAAGACATGAGGGGCAAGGTGACCTTCCTCCCTAGAGGTCTGAATAGTGCTACATGGTCCAGCTTAGGTGGTTCTTTGAACAGGAGCACTTCTCTTAAGAGCCGAAAATATACTACATTTTTTGTGGTGTCCCACTTATTCCCTATAACTGCAAAGATGCTGGCCCCATGCTTACCGTTGAAGGCAAGCAAGCCAGAATATATGCAAACACACATTTCCTTCAACGTTTCCTTCCCCAAAAGGTGAAATCCTCCTCAAAAGGGGACAGAGGACTGCATCTGTACATTGCCCTCATGTTATGGAATGTAGGCTACATGAATACAGCTTTGTTGGCATCTATCTGTCTCAAGAGACAATGGAGTGTGCTTCTGGGGGCGAAGTAAAACTGCTGTGCTAGCAGGACTGAAGTGACCTCCACAGGGCAAAAGCCTTGTATGTGTATGGAGGTATTGGGCTGCTCAGATGACAAGACCCCATTCTCGGCCTTGCTGATGTGGTCCGCCAAAGGAAAGCAGGGCAAATATTTCAGTTTTTTTGTAGGGTTTTACTCCTTAGCCTTTTATTCTCCTGAAAATATCCTGTAAGCATAAGTTTAGGACCAGAGTTTTCCTTCTCTAAGATGGGCTACCTTCCGAGGTTGACAGGCCCCATCTGCCACTCACAAGCAGCATATGCAGAAAACAACTTCTTGACCATTAGACCCACTATTGGTCTCATCCGCTCAATCCACATGAGCCTGTCTTCACATGTGGGAAAGCCCCTAACTCACAAAGGGTTTGAGATCCATCAGCTACCCCTCACTTGGTTTATCCGGTCAGTTGAAGCTGTTCCCTGGTGTGGCTGCTATCGCCTGCCAACAGCTTCTGGGAGCCACAGGTGAGAGCTGAGTGCAGGATAGGGATCAAACGTGGACATACCTCCCCAGAAGGAACACAACATGGCCCCCACCATAGGTACTGCCCCTCCCCTAACACCCCTGCTCAGTTACCCTTCTGCTTTGGGACCCTTGAAGCAAGAAATCTGTACATATTTTCCCCTCAATTTGTCCTTACCTATCATCAGGCAAGTAAGTGACTTAAAGCAGAGTTATTACATGGTCCTGGCTATGGGAGTGAGTGAGAGCCCCTGATGAGAAAAAGCATGCAGCACATGACAAAGCACTTGCCAACTTTTAACTCATTAGCTTTTACCATCTCCATGATCTTTTGAGCCTGGCCATCAACAATGAAAATTCTCTGGTGGGGAAAGGCTGTACAGTGGTACCTCGGGTTAAGTACTTAATTCGTTCTGGAGGTCCATTCTTAACCTGAAACTGTTCTTAACCTGAAGCACCACTTAAGCTAATGGGGCCTCCTGCTGCTGCTGTGCCGCCGGAGCATGATTTCTGTTCTCATCCTGAAGCAAAGTTCTTAACCCGAGGTACTATTTATGGGTTAGCGGAGTCTGTAACCTGAAGCGTATGTAACCTGAAGCATATGTAACCCGAGGTACTACTGTAGTTTAATAGTAGAGCATCTGCTTTAGACACAGAAAGTCCCAGGTTTAATCTCCAGGTATGACTGGGAGAGAAGCCTGTGTGAAATCCAGGAGAGCCACTGCCCATCAGTGTAGACAAAACTGAGCTACGTGGACCAATGACCTGACTAGGTGTAAGGCAGCTTCCTCTGTTCTCATTCTCCCACTCTCCTCTTAGTTTGCTGGTGAGCAGGCTTGGACTGACTTGCAAGGCAGGGAATTATCAAGCTTTGCAAGCTTATCAAAGCCTGACTGCCAGCAAATAAGATTTCCTTGTTCTCCTCATGGACCAAAGCATCACACACCTATTTTGATTTCGCCTATGAGCATGGTTTTTAATTACAGCACTTTCTTTAAAAAATCTCTTACATCTAAGTTAAAACAAGCTAAAGGATTATTGGGGGAGGCACCTGAATGACTGCTCCTCGGTCAATGTTAAAGAGCTGTCTATAAATTCGCTTACTGCATCAAAATTGGTTAAAGTCATCAAAATATGAAAGATAATATAATTTAAGATTGGTTGGTGGAGATACAAATTTCTTCCACTGTTGTTCCAGCTCAGAGATCCACTGCAACATTTTGTTGCAGGTCCCACCTGTTCCATACCAACACCCAACCGGATTTCAGGTTCAACATGCAAAATCCCTCACTTGTTTTAAGAAGCACAAGTTGCTTAAATATATACAGTTAAACCTACATTTAAAAATATATATTGTAGGGAAAGCTACTTTACTCACAGCATGGTAAAAGCACCTTTGCCAGCATGTATGAAAAAGCAATACAAAACGAAATATAAAAGGATCACATTCATTATTCCACGCTTTACTCCGTTAAACCCCTGGGGATTTTATGCTCTTGGGCAAGAGTCAGAACATGATGCGAGGATGCTGGGAAGCCATGAGATGAACCCAAAACACACTCTGGCGGCTTAAGATGAGATCATTGAGAGTTAGCAATGCCCATCCCCAATTGCCAACTCTGCGCTTTCAACCTCCAAAGCACACGGTATTGTTCTTCACACTCCTTCCCTCTGTAAACTGTGCCGTTTAACAAATTGTGCCACACCTTTAAAGCCTCGCTCTGCCCACTAGGATTGACTGTATACATATGGGGGTGGGGGAGCCTTCCCCACTTTCCTCCAAAGATCTCAAAGACGACACGCACAAAAAGTTGATACAGTATGAGATGGGCTTCCCCTAGGCAACGTAAAAAGTAAACACGAACTCTTGAACTCCAACATGCCTGGTGAACACGCGCGCGCGCGCACACACACACACACCCCTTGGGAGCCGGAGACGAAAAGCAGGGCAACTTTCCCCGCTTTCTTAGGAGTTTAAATGCACTTTAATGGGGGAGGGGTGAAGGGAAAAGGAGGACTAATTTTGGAATGCGTGGCTTCCCTCTTCCCACGCCGAGGGGAAGGAAGAAACAACGCTCCAAGTTGCAGAAAGCGTGATTTTATAGAAGAGAGAAGCGTGGTTTGGGGATTGCATGGCAGCCCCGAATCACCCTCCCGCCCCAGTCCTCTCCTACACCACGGAGCCGCCTTCCTCGCCATCCACCGGCTCTCATTGCCCCTTATTTGCTCGCCCTCCCAGCCTCCTTCCCCTCGCGACACCCGCCTCCAAAGCCCAACGGCGCCCTGGGCCCCCGCAGCGCCGAAGAAGGGCTGCCCGCCGCCGCTTTCTCCTTTCGGGAGGAGGGAAGCCTCCCCAAGCGCCGGCGCCTCCGCCGCTTCGAGGAGCGGCGGGCACGCCCGGCGGGCGCGAGGGGCACCGGAGGCCTCGTCCCAATCCCCGGCCTTTCCTGGCGCAGCCCCCGCAGCAGGCGAGCCGCCGGCTGCAGAGCGGACCCTCCTTACCTGGCCTTGAGGCTGCTGGCGCCCCGCTCGTAGGCCCAGGCGGAGGGCGGCGGCGAGGACGCGGCGGCGGCGGCGGCGACCGAAGCCAGCGGGTCGGGGTAGCTGGGGGTCGCCGGGTAGTTCCTGTCCATCATCGGAGCGGGAAAGGAGGGGACGCCGCGGCTCCGCGCGGGGCCTGGGCGCGCGGGGAGAAGGGAAAGGGGGCGGAGGCGGGCGGGCTGCTTGGCGGCGGCGGCTGCAGCTGCAAGGACCGAGCGGGTGGGAGCGACTCCCCCCCTTCACTCTCGCAGGAGGAGGAGGAGGAGGAGGAGGGCGGCAGCGGCGGCGGCCACCCCGACGCGGCCCTCCCCTCGGTTTCCGCCGCGAGGGGCGGGAGGGCGGCTCGTAATTAGGGGAGCGGCGGCTGCAAGCAGCCCAGCCGAAGACCCATGTTGGGCTGCTGCTGCTGCTGCTGCTGCTGCTGCTGCTGCTTACCAGGATGTCCCTCCCACCCCCGCCACAGTTTACTGGGGCTCCAGAGCACGGGAAGCAGCGGCTGCCGCCGCCGCCGCCGCCGAGGATCCGTAATCGTAGCGGCGGCGGGAGAAGGAAGGGAGGAAGGAGTGAGTTTGGCCTACAGAGCGGAACCGGGAAAGGCGGCGCGTCAGAATGCGAGCAATAACCGAGGAGCCCTAAATACTGACAAGCTTCGGGGTAGCCGAAGCCTGGTATGGCGACTGGGAATTGCTTACTTCGGATGGGCTGCAGTAAGGACCCGTGTTGGCCGCCGTGCGGTGGGGAATGCTTTGCCATCTTTTTTGTGTGCAGGTGAAAATGGTTTTCCGTGACTGAGCTAGAAGTTCTGGAGCCACGCGGACACTCCTTCCTCAGATTTTTTTTCTCCCTCGTGCACTGTTTTAGCTTGTATGCCTACCAGTTTAAAGCTGTCGACGTGAGAAGTGTCATACACGTGTCTCATCCAGGAAGCCAAGATTAGCTGTTTCTGCTTGCAGAGTGTACATGCTGGAGAGCCTCCGGTTTGTTGTTGTGGGTAATGTGTAAAATGCCCCCAAAGTTCATACAGTTTCCAGTGGGTGGGTGGGTGGGTGTGAACTGTTTCTCTGCTTTGGAATGTAGGTGGAGAAATCAAACGCTTGAAAAGAATATTGTACATGCTTCTTTTCTGAAAACAGGACATGCACTGTTCCTCACCCCATGCCAGTAGCTATTTCACATTTCCCTTAGCGGCTTAGCTCCTTTGGTTTAACATTGCTCCCAGAATTAGAGAAGATACTTGTGTAAGTATTCTGCAACAAATATACCTGCACTTATAACCTGTATGCAAACATACAGTTAATTCAGTGACTTCAATGTAAGTTTTAATAAATCCGCCTCATGTTAATTAGCTAACCAATACCAGGACTGTGTTGTGAGTGGTCACTGCTAATAGCATGTTTTCTCAGCTTCCATTCTTCTTCCCCCCTCATGTACCTGTAACTTGGGGTAATACTTAAGGCCTTTTTCATCGGATGCATGAAGATTCATGATTTAATGTGCACTGAGAGGCAAATGAGGAGGAAGCACCATTCAATTAAAGATCTGTTATTGCTAGTTTGAAAAAACACAGTTTAAGTTGTTCAGAGTTAGAGAAACATTCCATTTATATGATGTTACTAGCTCTTCCTTTTATTGTGGTTAAAAGTAGTTCAAAGCAAGGATCCTGTGTTTATTCATATTATCATTCCCACTTTATTACCAATCTGAATTGGTGTTTTTTTAATTTAAAAAATGCAGCTTTAAAAAAAATTGATAATGAAAGTGCTAAGTTGGTGAGAGACAGAAAGGTTGGCAAATCAATGCACTGATTGCACCAATTGGCTCAGAATGCATCAGAGGAGTTCACTACAGTTCTTAGCACCTAAAATGAAGCATAACAAAAGGAGTCGTTCATCCTTAGCCATCAGCACATTGTTTAAGGGTGCATTCCTTGTTCACCTGACACACTTCACTTCCTCTCAGGCACACTGAAGAGCTGTATCCCTTTCACCCTGTGAAAGACTCCTGAAGTAAGCACAATGCTGCAGCATTTCAGCTATACAGCTTCTTCTCTCCAAGTTATTCTCAAGCATTCTACAAGCTCCGTTTCTTAATTAAACAGGAAGAGAGAGAGACTTCTTGAATGCCCTAAGCCCTCTTGAAGGGCCTGGATATGGCGGCGGTGGAACTTCACAATTGCTGCTTAGTGCCACTGCTTGTTCATAAGTTGGCAATCCACTGCGTTCTGTGCATGGAGAGAGAGGGCTTAAGGAAATCTCTTCGTGTCTTTGAAAGATGATGGAAGAGTTACGCCTCCTGTAGCTTCTATCCCTAAAATAAAAGTAAAACGTTTAAGAATGGCAGAATGGTGATTAAGTATAAGAGTCCAAAACTTCGTTTGCGAGAAGAACCTGAACTACACTTTCTTGGGAGTACAATGTTTTCAGTGGCTATTGTTTGCTGCTCAGAGAACAGGGTGGCATAGAATGGGAGTACAGTATCCACTTGTGCTGGTATAGTTCCCTAACCCCATTTTACTAAAGCATATGGATCAGCACTGGACAAGGGTACATCACCTCTGAAGAATTAAAAGAGTACATATGTCATGGACAAATATAGGCCGGGGCTGTGTGTCTGATGTCACAGATGCCAGTACTGTCACCTTCCCACATCACAATTCGTAACAATTGCACTGAGGGACAATTTGTCAGGAGCTCTAGAGAGCTGCTGGCAGTCAGTATTCTGAGCTAGATGAATCAATGGTATGAATCAGTATAAGGCTTTTTCCCATGTTTCTGTTCGTTATTCCCTGTTACTGACTCCAGATTTTGCCTTTATCTTTCCCACAAACCTCAGCAATTAGCTTTGCCCACTGATCTTCATGCTCTTCCATGGCCATAACAATTTCATATACCTTATTTCCATCCAAATCTCCGTATATTAGGATACAGCAGGATTATTTTTAAAAATATATTGGCTCTGAAGGATTCAACTGTTCAAGTCGAAATCCATAGATTATTTGGTAAGTCATATCCTATTCCCATTTTTTTCTCTTAAGTCCCAAGGCATATCACCTTGGGACAGGTGACAGCAAGGCTGTCTCCTGGGGGCAGCCATTCCAGCAGTGGGAGGAGAGCTGGGAAGCAGCGCTCACTCCATTGAATCTGCTGTGACAGGACAGCTCCATCAGGCCTCATCTCCCCTCAGTTGTCATCTGTGGGCAGCCATTCCATCATACTGCCTCAGTGGGAGAAATAGGAAGCAGGGCTCCTTCATGAACTGCCTGTCCCTGAGCTGCACCAGCTGTTCATTATTTCCCTTGTATGTTTTTAGTTTGTAAGTCTCCCAAGTAGAGGCTGCCTTGTTTTTATTGTGTGTAAGCCACTCTGGGAGCTTTTTTGGCTAACAGCAGGGTACAAATGCTTCAGATAGATAAATATCTGCACAGCACAAACCCAAATGGGACAAAATACAGTAAACATACAGCACACATAGACAGTGGTACCTCGGGTTACATACGCTTCAGGTTACATATGCTTCAGGTTACAGACTCCACTAACCCAGAAGAAATAGTGCTTCAGGTTAAGAACTTTGCTTCAGGATGAGAACAGAAATCGTGCCCTGGCGGCACAGCGGCAACAGGAGGCCCCATTAGCTAAAGTGGTGCTTCAGGTTAAGAACAGTTTCAGGTTAAGTACGGACCTCCGGAACAAATTAAGTTCTTAACCCGAGGTACCACTGTATGCTGCACCCATAATTTTTTTTTTTTGGGGGGGGGGTACAGAAACTTCCATGTCAAACTTGAATACACTGAACAAAGTGTTGGAAATCACAAAACTTATTTTCTTACCGTGGTAGATGTCTTTGTTTGCACTTCTTTTGGCAGAGAAAATAAATAAGTAACCCAGTTATGATCAACAGTACTCCAATTGCGACCAAGCCAGTCAAAAGTCCCATAACGTCAATCTTCCGCATTGCTTGCTCTTCTGTACAGAAATCAGAATTACTGAGTATATTCTTGATCTACCCTAGGTCACACTATGCCGTAAAAAAAAAGTGTCTTGAAACTATTCCTAAATTATCCCACCTCCCCATATCTGCCTAAGTCCCCTCCTCTCCAGGTTCTTTCCCAAGCAATGTAAGACACTGGTTGTGAGAAGCTATCTTCACCCTTTTCATGCCTCTCCTGGTTCTGGAAGAAAGATGCTTGTTACAACTGGAGGGGCAGACACCGATGCCTCTTTAACAACCGGAATAATCCCTGCCTCTTGGCCTCCCTCCTCTCCTGCTTCAGCTTCTGCCTCTGATCAGAATTAGATCAGACTTCTCTCTGCCACAGACTCCCCCAGCTCACTAAGCCCTGTTACATCTTCCACTTCCGACACCACCTCACCCCTGTCTTCTCCCTCTTCAACATCCTACCACTACTTTTGGGGCTCTGAACCTTCTTCCCACCATTCCTGTGCGTCCAACTAGTCCATGACACTGGAGGAGGTTGGGATGAAGCAGAGGTGTCTCTCCACCCAGCCCTGCCCAGTTACACCAACAAGGAATGCCCCAATGTAAATGGCAGGTGGGCAGAAGCCCCACTGGCAGGAGTCAGCAGGACTCCCTGAAGTGGGGCATTTCAGGGTTGGGGGAGGGTGGAACTGGGCCAGCAAAGGATCCACTCAACCTTGAGCCAGCTCTGCTGCCATTATGTGATGGCAATAGACCTAGGGGATGTCATAGCAAGAAGGCATTTTTCCTTGTGGCCAGCAGAAGTGGTGGTACTGTGGTTGTGACAGAGCTGCTCTGCCAGGCAGAGGTGAGTGTGGGTTTGGATGGTGGGTTAAAAGTATCTGCAAAATAAAACAAAAATAGAAACCACGAAGACCTGTGATTTTGGCTTACCTTGATATCTGCCACGACCCTCCATGGTATATTTCTCCCAAAATAATATCTGAGATAGTAAAGAAAAACAATGTAATTGAGGTAAAATCTCTAGCAGCAATTAAAAACAAAAACTGCCCCCCCCCCAAAAAAAACCAGTTAAGAATTTAACTTTGGTTGAAGTTACAAGAGTCACACTGAATAACTCTGGGTGGGATTTGGTTAAGGAAGTTTTAATACCTGCCTTAATACCAATATTAATTATCAGTATATATAAATTGGACTGAGAGAAAGGCAACAAGCTGTGCATAATGCAAGACGGAAATAAAACACTTCATTAGCCCCGCTGGTAATTGGCTTATACTGCAACTTCTAGTTATTGATAACTCATGTTGGTATAAGTGAATACTTACTAGAATATGATTCTTAAGCATGTTTGCTACAACTGTCTGAGGCGGATTCCCACCCCCACCCCGTGACTAGCATATTCAGCTGCATGTCACATGGATTTAAAAGGACTCCCTTCAAAAGATGAAAGCCTAAGTACATCATGCAGCAGCAAGTTCCCTGAGAAGCCATTTGATGAGACATGCATACATTTACAGTGCATGCACACAATATGTTTATTTTTATATTTTTATAGTGGAACCTCTGCTTTATGAATACTGTTTTGCTTCTGGGCATAGCTTCCAGTTTGACAGGCTGTCCTTAAGCTTATTGGTGCTCCCAAGCTTTGACGTGCTAATATGGACAACTAACTCAGAGCTACTCTGCAACTCAGAAACAGCAATTTCTAAAAATATAAGAATAATGAGTGACCAGTGTCTGATGCAAAATAAGACAATGCATACACTCTTACCATAGGAACATTCACCACAATTAAGGCCAAAGAGCACATTAAAGTTGGCATATGTTTAGCCCCAAATCAGAAGCTCAAATATGCAAACCTTAACTGGCCCCATGGTAAACCTCAAAGAGGGAGATTTTTCCTCCCTCTCCTTCTTGTGAACTTAAAAAAGCCACATTTTCCCCTGCAAAAGGAATAATGCTTGCTGTTTTGTCACAAATCAAGCTTGAACCTTAAAATAGTGTATTGGTAAAGAAAAAGCAGTTTATAGTGCATACACGCCATACATTTAAAGTGCATCTTGTGCAAAGAATAATTGGAACTGCAGGTGCAGAGAATTCATAGAATCGTAGAGTTGGAAGGGACCCTGATGGTCATCTAGTCCAACCCCCTGCAGTGCAGGGATCTTTGCCCAACGTGGTGCTCAAATCCATGACCCTGAGATTAAGAGTCTCATGCTCTACTGTCTGAGCTTTCCTAGCCGAAGAGTTGCTGTGTGGTATAAACTATAGTTCCCAGGATTCCTGGGATAAAAAATGTGATTTAAATGTACTTGTGTATGCAGTATTAACCTAAAACTTACAGTTCTGCTATAAACTAGTGGATTTAAAAGATGACTAGTAACAGTACATGTTGGCCTACCTATGAGGAGGTTTAAAATAGCCATCTCAGGCAGCATAAGAAGCAGCACCCATAGGTGCTCCACCCTCCTCTGTCTCTGGGGGAGAAGTGGTGTTGGTTTCCATTGAGATCTTGCAAAATTTCGCTGGAAAACAGTGCTGCTTCTTTGCTGGTAGTGGGGTGAGCTTGCCAGGGTGGCACTTTTCAGCTTCCCTGGTAGCGGTGGCAGTGTGGGGGCAGAGCGGCAGCACAGCAGTACAGTGGTACCTCAGGTTACAGACGCTTCAGGTTACAGACTCTGCTAACCCAGAAATAGTACCTTGGGTTAAGAACTTTGCTTCAGGATGAGAACAGAAACTGCGCAGCAGCGGCAGTGGGAGGCCCCATTAGCTAAAGTTGAACTCCAGGTTAAGAACAGTTTCAGGTTAAGAATGGACCTCCAGAACGAATTACAGTGGTACCTCGGGTTAAGTACTTAATTCGTTCCGGAGGTCCGTTCTTAACCTGAAACTTTTCTTAACCTGAAGCACCACTTTAGCTAATGGGGCCTCTTGCTGCTGCAGCGCCGCCAGAGCATGATTTCTGTTCTCATCCTGAAGCAAAGTTCTTAACCTGAAGCACTATTTCTGGGTTAGCGGAGTTTGTAACCTGAAGCGTATGTAACCTGAAGCATATGTAACCTGAGGTACCACTGTATGTTCCTATTTTGCCTTTGGTGGCAAGACAAAACGAGTCACCATGGAACACGCCTTCAATTATTTTTTAAAGAAAAAAACTATGCACATATGGAAAAGCTTCTCCACACTGCACACGTCAAGAAACTCTACTACGTTAGAAACATTTCCTTGATGATTCTCTTGTGAAATGCATCACCTAGCCCCATTTACCAAAAAAGTTAATAACAGCAAGGCTAATCCCAAGGCTGCCCCCATCCATTTTGTGGAGATAGAGCGTACCCATCCTAATAACAGTAGCACATAAAGCCTAGTGTGAGTGCAGCACCAAAGAGTGAGGGAAGTGGAATTTGGATTCACTTGTAAATTCTTCTACGAACACTTAACGAGCTAGTTCAGCCCTCCTCAACCTGTTGCCCGTCAGACATTTTGGACTATTCTCAATTAGCCTCAGCCAATATGGCCTATGGCATGGATAGGCAAACTAAGGCCCGGGGGCTGGATCCGGCCCAATTGCCTTCTAAATCTGGCCCGCGGACGGTCTGGGAATCAGCGTGTTTTTACCTGAGTAGAATGTGTCCTTTTATTTAAAATGCATCTCTGGGTTATTTGTGGGGCATAGGAATTCGTTCAATTCCCCCCCCCCAAAAAAAAATAGTCCAACCCCCCACAAGGTCTGAGGGACAGTGGACCAGCCCCCTAATGAAAAAGTTTGCTGATCCGTAGCCTATGGTCAGGGATTCAGGGAGTTGGAATCCAAAGCAACCAATTGGAGAAGACTGATTACTTTCCCCCTCTGCATAATGGCTCAGACAACGATTCAGAAAGACCAAACCTGGGCTAGTTTGAGAGGCACAACCCTTTCAAGCCTAGGAGCAGTAAAAAAAATAAAAATAAAAATACAATTTCACCCATAAGCACAATGGGTTCTGTGCCCTTTCTCAAATGATAAATATGTACACATGATGTAGTCCTAAACATTGACCTTAGAAATATCTCCTTTATAGGCCACCAAAAGTAAAGCAATTACTGTTTTTTCTTGGTCTCCAAAAATTTCTCTTGCTTCCTCGAAATTGCAGTATTCTTCATTGCATTCCCTTTCAAGATCCCCTGGGGTTACTAGTTCAAAGTCAAATCTGTTGTATAGAAGGTGTCGTCCAATGAATAAATTGGCTTCCTCTGTTGAGATGAACACTGAAAAAATAATTAAAGCAACATTTATATTAAATATATAAACATGGCCTTTAAGAAAATACACTGGAATGCAAACACACTGGTGGAAAATTTCCATTCACAGATGCTTTAAAGACACACCAAGTAGAGTCCCTTGATTATAGTCACATGGAAGAAGTCACATATGAATCAGCAGAGCTGATTCAAAATATTTCACAACCACATTTTCTAACCACCTATGTTTGCTCAAGTCACACTAGGAGGCTGCGTGATGTGTGGCTCACACATTACTTACTTCAAATTATTGCGAAAACAGCAGTAGATCATATTTGAGTATTAAAAGGTAAAGGTACCCGTGCCCGTACGGGCCAGTCGTGTCTGACTCTAGGGTTGCATGCTCATCTCGCTCTAGAGGCCGTGAGCCGGCGCCGTCCGAAGACACTTCCGGGTCACGTGGCCAGCATGACGAAGCTGCAGCTGGCGAGCCAGCACCAGCGCAGCACACGGAAACGCCGTTTACCTTCCCGCTATAAAGCAGTCCCTATTTATCTACTTGCACTTAAGAGTGCTTTTGAACTGCTAGGTGGGCAGGAGCTGGGACCGAACGACGGGATTCAAACTGCTGACCATACGATCGGCAAGTCCTAGGCACTGAGGTTTTACCCACAGCGCCACCCGCGTCCCATTTGAGTATTACATAGGCCTTAAAAATTGAACCCCTTTTGTCATTATGGTTTAGTCTAGGGGTCAGCAAACTTTTTCAGCAGGGGGCCGCTTCACTGTCCCTCAGACCTTGTGAGGGGAGGCTGGACTATATTTTTTGGGGGGGAGGGGAATGAACGAATTCCTATGCCCCACAAATAACCCAGAGATGCATTTTAAATAAAAAGACACATTCTACTCATGTAAAAACATGCTGATTCCCAGACCGTCTGCAGGCCGGATTTAGAAGGCAATTGGGTCGGATCTGGCCCCCGGGCCTTAGTTTGCCTACTCATGGTTTAGGCTTTATAGGTGAAAAGGTTATCCAATGCTGAATGCCATACTGCAGCGATCTGGAGCTATATAAAGCACTTGCACATAATCTACTCAAGGAAATAACGACTGGGCTCAAATCAAACACAGGGTTTCCCAAGGCTATGTTTGGTTAATGGCATCCACTAGTCAGCTTTAGTGGGTGAGCCTCTAGGATGGAATCTACACACATACAAAAAAATGCTGTGAAAATACTTTTTTAAAAATAACATTTTGAAAAATACATTGAATTTGGCATAGCTATTACCATCTAGTGTCACATTTGTATACTGCACTTTACAACACATTTTAAACGTTTTATTTGCAGCTGTATAGCTGAGTCCCAGGTGACAGAACCTTTGATGATGTGACCATGATGGTTGCCCTAGCTTTGTAGGCTCTGGCCTCACTGAAACTCTTGCAGAAGCAAGCAGGAAAAGGCTGCTGGTATTCAATTCAACCACCTCTTCTTCTCCTTGTTTGTTTCTTAAGCCTTTCTCCAGATTTTCTATTTGCCCCAGATTCCTGGTTACCTGCCCCTTGCCCTGTAACCTGACTCTCAGTTATCTCAGTAATGCTTCTATCTAATCCTGCTTGTGTCAAGACTAGACTGAATTCACTCCTGTATCTAACTGTGAAGTTTCATCCCCAGTGCTGATGCTGTGAGGTTGTGTCAGGTGCTACTGCTTCAGGGATTCTGTGGGGGCCACTGAGTAAAAAACTTGTTTATACTGACACCCCAAAACCACATCCATCTTCTTGTCCACAGTGGGTGGCTGCAAAGTGAAAAATCCGGCCCGTTCCAAAATATGTTATTATTGGGTGCTTTTAGAAAACCTGTGGTCTCTTTCAGTATCTTTTCGAAGGATTGCATCAATTGCAATCGCCCCAGAACCTTACTATTTAATAACGGAAAAGTGTTGTGGGTGGCATAAATCATGCCATGGTAGATACAAAGACAATCTGCCACAGATGTCAGTAAAATTGAGACTACTCTCATGGTTTTTCTCAAGGAAACCAGCAGAGTCCCACAAACTGTTGTATATCCCTAGTTTCTGAAAAAGGAGCTCCACTAACAAAATACTTTAATCTGAGGATCACATGACAGGAAAGAAGAGGGACGCGGGTGGCGCTGTGGGTTAAACCACAGAGCCTAGGACTTGCCAATCAGAAGGTCGGCGGTTCAAATCCCTGCAACAGGGTGAGCTCCCGTCGCTCAGTCCCTGCTCCTGCCAACCTAGCAGTTTGAAAGCACGTCAAAGTGCAAGTAGATAAATAGGTACCACTCTGGTGGGAAGGTAAACGGCGTTTCCGTGTGCTGCTCTGGTTCGCCAGAAGCGTCTTAGTCATGCTGGCCACATGACCCGGAAGCTGTACGCCGGTTCCCTTGGCCAATAAAGCGAGATGAACGCCATAACCCCAGAGTCGGCCACGACTGGACCTAATGGTCAGGGGTCCCTTTACCTTTAAGTTTGCAACATGCACACATTTAACTTGTGCACATTCAGATTCATACGCTCGGCAAACAATTAAAAATAAAAATAAAAAAAGGGCGGGTGCCTGGAAAAAAGGACTTTGGCAATCCCACTTACCATTGAACCCAATGTGTATTGACTATATGTGATTTCGGTTCTAGGTGCAATCCCTTGCCTAAGTTGCAGGCTTGTTGTCTTCTTAACAACAGTGGATTATATTTCAAAACAGAAATCTTTAGCCAGTAGCCTAAGAAAAACCTGAAGAAGAACTTTTGAGAGCCACAATCATTGTTCAGCCCCAGATAATATACACAAGTTACTTATGAAACTATGACAGTGATGTCACTTTGAGCCATATTAGAGGTGTTCAGGATGAAGAAGTTATAAACATCCTTTAGAAGCCAGAACAGAGGTACGTGTCAAAGGGAGTAAACCTTTCCAGGTGAGGTGAGGTGGGACTGAAATGTGTCAAGTTCAGTTGAAACAATGTGGGGAACTTGAGTGGAGCCTGAGGGCAGGTTGAATACGAACAACTTTAGCAGGAAAATGACTTCATAAAATGACGTTTCCCTGTAATTCTTCCATGGTTACTAATACTTATAAATGCATGTTTAGGTGGTAAAAGCACACACAAATATATATAACCAGATGAAATCCATTAATTTAAAAGTGATATATTTCTAATTGAGCATGGTAGAATTGCAGTGAATCCTCAAGAGGACATTTTCCTGCAAAATGAAATGAAATGAAATATAGCACAACTCATCATAAATTCTGTGGGAACAAGCAAGGGGAAGAAAGCAAGAGCATGGAGACCCTGTACCCTTGGGAGTGGATGATTCCACCTGCATTGTCCCATCCCTTAGCCCTTGAGCCTTCATAAGGGAACTACTCTGTTTCTGGTCTTATGCTTCTGAACGTTCATGGGAGTGGGTTGCTTGGCACTAATGCCATCAGTTTGGGGCTATCAGGGGTTGTGGAAGTGTTGGACATTGTTAGCTAGCTTATTTGAACATGGTACACTTACTATTTTTTTTGGTGGATTTTAAATGAGCTGTTAAATGTTAATTGTTGGTTAACAGCTAGATGCACCAACCAGGCATGTCCAAAGTCCGTTTCGGGGGCCCACTGGTTGGTTTAATCTGGCCCCTGCGACAGTTTATTTACTGGGGTAAAATCCTAAAAAAAAGCTCAACAACCTCAATCCTAAAAAAGAGGTCAACAACTTTGGTTGGCCCTTATGGCCCTTCACTTCATCAAATCTGGCCCTCTTTGAAAAAAGTTTGGACACCACCGCACCAACCCATTGCACCACAGAGGTCTTGGTTTTCTATGAACTACATTGAGCAGAAATGTATTTGTGGAATATGTGGTAGATAAATAAAGGATACTTGTCACTATGGCCGTTGGAGTTTGGCAGGTGCTTGGTATAGCCACTGATTAAGGATGGGCTTGGGGAATTCCATATTGCTGGCTGCATGGGGCCAACCAGAAGCAATTCTGGCCTATGGTTTCCAACTAAACATGTTAGTATGGGGCAATTGCCTGGGTGGGGTGCAGTTTAAAACCCAGAACAATGTATTTAAGATTGTTGTTCTATGACTATTGATTGTTGCAATAAATTCTTTTGATTTCATACACCCCACAGGAATGACTTACTTCTTGAACTATCTTGACAATAGTATCTGCATGATTCCCCTCCTCCACCCATACGCGCAATTAGACCATTTTTAATGAAGGAAGAGTAAAGCTTTAGTGAACAAATTATAATTTTGGATTATAATTTTGGATTGGGAAGAGAATCTCAGATGTGTTTAGAAGCCATAGCTTATGCATAAAGTTACCTTCTTTCACTGCATTCGATTCCTTCAGTTGTCTTGAGCAGTGAGGAAATGCAAGCAACGTTAGCACCAGCTGAAGGAGCAAAACGTAAAAAAAGAACATAACCCGGTACCTGTAAAAAAAAAAAAGGTACCAAATTAATAATATTTTTTAAATTGTTAATGGATAAATTGCAGACAAACTTCAGAAAAATTGACTTGTTGGCTGCAGTTAACATCATTCACAAGTCGCTACAAGACATTTAGATGAAAGTTGCTTTAGATTAGGCTGCAGGCCTCCCATAAAACCAGTCTAGCATGTACCTCATCTTGGTTGCGTAATAATAATTACATGGATTGTTCTCAGCAATTGAAACCAACAATTTCAGCATCAGGAAAAAAAATACATGATAACATAAGTTAGGTCCTACTTCATGTGCCCGTCCATCCTTTCGATCACCAGCACATTCCCCCCACATGTAGAATCTTGTCAAGGACAACATTCCAAACTGATTACACGGAGCTTCAGCATGACAGAAACTAGACATGTGCTTTTACTATGATATTGACCAGGGTTCACAGAGCTCCTTCTGGGCATGATCAAGGGTTTGTTCAACCAGTAAGACCCCCCCCCCCCGCTACTTCTCTCCCTTCAAAACTAGGCTATGTGGTACCATGTGACTGAAACGCCCCTTATGGGCTTGAAGGGCTCCTGCTCCAGAAATGCAAAAAAAAAAATTCTCCTGCGCCAGAAAGCCACCGCTTGGACTGGCCAGGCTAGTCGCGCTGTTCTTTGGCTCCTTGCCAGTAGGCACAATAGCTCTTGCTCAGCATCTCGGGGGGGGGGGCAATTTAGCCGGACGAAACTGAGCCGCTTTCAAAAAAACAATGACTGTGGCGCACCCGATACCAACCCCAGCAGCCCTCTCTTCCCAGAAGCGCACCTCGAATTCCACCCCACTTCCCCATCGATGTTCAAATGGCCGGCTGCTGCTGTTGTGGACACACGGTTTTTTAGGCTTTTGACTTTTGTTATGAGCACATAAGCAAAATACAGCGCCCTGGGAATCTTGGGCTGAAGGTATTCTCGAGCAAAACTGTGCGCAAACTTCAAGTTCATGGCGCGCTGCGATTGATGGCACCCGCCGCCACTTCCTGCTTCTTTAAACTAATGAAAGCTAAGCCCCCCGTCCCCCGCCAGCCCCAAACCATCGTTACAAGTTGAGGGGCAGATCTAACAGCCGATATTGCGGAAGATCAAGCCCAACGTAGAACTACAGAAAGCGTAAGTGGAGAAGGCACGTTGCTCGGGTCACGAAGGTGCCATAGGGTGTGGGCTCCAGTAATTTTCCCTCCCTCCCTCCGCCTCCCCTCGGAAGAACTGGCAGCTTCATCCATGTCCTTAAACTCGCAGATCTCTGTGTCTTTATGCTCCTCGAAACCTATCTCGCTTTTGCGATCGCCTACCTGTTGAGTTCAAATCCCAAATGCTCCCAAAGTTCTCCGTCCGCGTCACTCCAGCCTGGCTTTTCTCAGAGGTGCCGATCGCTTCTCTTCGGGAGCACTCGGAGTGGGAGACGGAGGTTTGAGATCATATTACCTGCTTTTGTAGCCTCCCACCTGAATCCCGGGCGGGCTCAGGAATAAAAGGAGAGAGGACTCGGCCGCGGCAGAAGACAGCGCATATTTAAATCGGCTAATTAGCATACTGAGTGAACATCCCATTCAACATGTCCGTGTTGAATATCCCCGTCTTCCTTAGACATCCTCATTCCTCTTCCCCGTTCGCAACAGTATGAGTCACACACAGCTCCTTTCTGCACCCATCCACCTGGATTCTAGGAAATTGTCCTTAAGTGGGAAAAGGATTTGAGTTTTGGTTTTGCATTGCTATTTGTGCGGTGGAGCTGCAAATGCCTTCGAGGATTACTGAAAAAAAGGCCCTTCCTGTCCACTTTGGTCAAGGGTGATTTTATTGTAATGTAATGAGCAGCGAGGCAGGTCAGTACAGTGGTACCTCTAGATACGAACAGGATCCGTTCCGGAGCCCCTTTCTCATCTAGAAGCAAACGTAACTAGCGACGGCACATCTGCACATGCGCGCGTCGCTTTTTGCCGCTTCTGTGCATGCGCGTGACGTCATTTTGAGCGTCTGCGCAAATGGCGAAACCCAGAAGTAACGCGCTCCGTTACTTTCGGGTTTCTGCGGAGTGCAACTCGAACGCACTCAACATGAAGTGTATTCAACCTGAGATGTGACTGTAGTTTCTTTGTATATGAGCTAGCTAGTTGAGGGGTTATTTATATTATTTTGATGAAAGTCTACCATGCCAACGGAACTTGAGATATGCTGCCAACAGGAAAGTACACTGCAGGAACGTCCCAGATGTTTACTCTGCCCACGGCTATGCTCCCTGCTCCTGTCCTTTTGAGAACACTTTCTACAGATACCTGAAAGGATCTGCACTTAATTGTTCTTGGTGCCATTTGTGACGATGCTAAGAAACTCCTTTTCTGAGAGAAGCAAATTGTTTGAAGGAACTGGTATCCATATCCTAGAGAAGTGACCATAATGGCATCATTATTTGGCAAGGTTAAAATTTTGTCCACTAGTTGCCTGGACATTAAATATCAGTGCATGTGAGTAAAAACATAGGAGCTTGCTTGACGAGGCCAAAGGCCAGCAGCCTGCTCTAAGGGTGGCCAACTAGATGCCTGTGGGAAACTTGCAAGCAGGACCTGAGAACCAGAGCACTCTTCCCTACTGATGTTTCCAGCCATGAAGACAGAGCCTAGTAGCCTCCATGAATTTGTCTCATTCTCTTTTAAAGTCATTCAGGAGCCTAGTAGCCTCCATGAATTTGTCTCATTCTCTTTTAAAGTCATTCAGGTTGGTGGCCACCCCTGCCTCTTGAGGAATGGAATTCTATAGCTCAACTATGCACTGCATGTAGAAGTATGTTCTTTCATTTGTGCTGACTCTTCCAACATTCAGCTTCATTGGGCGTCCACAAATTCTGGTGTTTTGAGAGAGGAAGGACTTCTCTTTCTACTTTCTGTTCCAAAAATAATTTTATAAACTGTCACCTCTTATTCACCTTTTCTCAAAATTCAAAAGCCTCAAACACTGCAACCTTCCCTAATAAAGGAGTCATTCCACCCTGTTGATTGTCTTGGTTGCTCTTTTCTGCCCCTTTCCAACTCTACAATATCCTTTTTGAGGTGAGGCAACCAGAACCGTTCACAGTATTCCAATTGTGGTCGCACAATAGATTTACATAACAGCATTATGATATTGGAGGTTTTATATCCAATTCATTTCCTAACTATCCCAAGCATGGAATTTGCCGCACACAGGATTTCCAGTGAACTATCTGCTGGGGTACATCAAGGCCTTGTTCCTGGGCCATAACTGCCAGTTCAGACCCTATGAACGTGTACGTGAAATTAAGATTTTTTTTACCCCAACATGCATCACATTACACTTGATCATACTGAATAGCATCCATAACAACTGTCTTTTGTAATCCCCTTTTGATCACATAGGTCAACAGTGTGTTTTGCTCACTTTAGAGCAGGGACACACACACATGCACACACGGGCCATGAGTCTGGTGCCGTGTTGCAGTGCCCTCCCCTTGCAGTATCTTCTCTTCCATCCTGTATTTTTGTAATGAAATGTGCACGGGAGAGCTCAGATTTGCCTAAGCTTGTTACCACTATGCACTGTCTTCACTATTGCCCGAAGGTTTTTGCTAGGCTTCCCTTATGCACAGTACCAGGAACTTGCTGATTCAAGTATGCCCAGTGTTGGCAAGCTCCAGCTGAATGTTGTAAACAGTACAGTGGGATTACAATCATTGGCACATTGTCTCTTCAACTTCCCTACCCTTTATATGGCCATCTTTGGTTAGGAAACTGATGCCCTCTAGTGAGATTTGACAGCAGTTGCATTTGGTTGCTTTTGTTGCATTCTAATGGTTTATTTGCAAGGCTCCTTCTTCTGCCTTTTTATCTAACTTGTGTTTTAATCTGCTCCTGTGATTACAGTGCAATGGACCATTCCGTCTTCCAGATTAAACTACAATAAGATTGTTAAACCCGACTCGGCAAGCACCAAGCCTAGTGTATGATACCACAATTCACTTATCAATACATATTTATAATATTAATAAGGTTTAAACTGCTAGGTGAATACTTTTGGAAAATTCTATTCCACCTTTAGTTGCAGACATGGAACTGTTGCATGTCACATGTATGTTTAAATACCAGCACAGCTTGCTGGGATCTTCCGTTGTGTGTATAGCTTTTGCTTCTCTCTGTCTCTCTGAGAAGACAAAGAGAGAGACGACGTGTTTCTTTGTCCTGATTTATGATTAATAAATCCGTAATTGTAGTATGCTTCCACAAGCCTCATGCCTATTCTGTGTGCACAGTTCGCTCGGCTGATATAGTGTGCCCTGGCTTTGAAGCCTGGGTCGCTGACTTACGTCGGAGCAGAGGCCGATGGGTCTTCGCAGTGGGATGGCCAAAGGAGACGACCCAGCTGGGGCTAGCCGGCTGGCCTTGCGACCCTCTGCATGCTGACAGATACTACAGTTTCTGGCACTACTTTGCATTCAGGAGAGCTGATATAGCACATTATTCTTAATGATGATGATGATGATGATGATGACTTATATACTGCCCTTCATCATAAGATGTTAGTGCGGTTCACAAGATAAAAAATACAAGGTAAAAGCACAAATTAATAGTTAAAACAAAACAACACAACAAAACAATACAACCCCCCTCTCACAAACACATTTGAAAGGCTGTAGAATATTAATCAGGTCTGTATAGTTATAAATTAACCAGTTTTTACAAAGACAGCCTAAATCTCCAATGTCCTCTCATCTAAAGAAAACTGAACCTGGTAACGCTGCGCCTGGAAATTCTCTGTGCCAGTGGAAGCAGAAAGTACCAACAGATGGTTGTAGCCAGCTAAGTTCTCTGCAGAGTACACCCGTTGTAACTAATGGACCGAAATTAGTCATGCTCATTAATTGAAATTGATCTGCTCTTAGTATGACCAGCAGTGCATACAAACCAGAATCTATAATGCCACCTGGTTTGCTGTTTTGTGGGAAACTACATCAGTAAATCAATTTAAATTAATGTATATGTCAACAGATTTAGTAGGTGTTTTGTGGGATTACTAATGGCTGTATGCTGCTATTATTTCCAGATTGTCCATGCAAGATTCAGACTGTATTGCTGGACTCGACAGTAGAGTTGTGCTACGTTAGATCTGTTTATATGCTGTAAAGCACTTTGCACACCTAGGGCTCAGTTTTGGAGAAGGACAATTAGCAGTACTGTAGTTGATATAATATTTGATGCATCTGTGAGATTTGTGCTATGAATCCTATTATTTGATTCATCAAATTTTATTTATTTATTCACTGCCCAACTAGACAGAGGACTATATGACTCACTGCATTTAGCAGCAGCACCAAACTTGTCTTTCCTGGTTGACGGCTTTTTGCAAACATAATTTCTATTACAGCTGTTCTGCAGATAGTTGCGTAATAATTTTCTGTTTGCATTTGTGTTGTTTATCTGGCCGTTCTCACTTACTAACTTTTTCTGATTTTGAGAATCTGATATCTACACACACACACACACACACACACATACAAACTTGCAGTACAGAAGCCAAGCCACCAAAAATGCTGAATTGATACTAAGTGTGTGGAATAAGGTTTAATGTGATTTTTGGCAAGATCTGTACCTCTGTAGTTGAAAACAGGTGGTGACCTTACAGTTATCACTATCTTATGTGGGTTTTTTTTTTATGATGCTTGAATTGGTTTCAAGTTCCTAGTTCCTTCTTCAACAAAGAGCTCAGTGAATATCCTAAATATTTTATTTGACCCTGCATCACAGAATATGAATTATCATGCATCTCCATCACAGGGAAACTCTGCCTTTTGAAAAAGGTTTTTGCAAAAAGTGTTTTTTGCACAAAGCACAGAAATGCTTTTTTTGCACAAAGCACATAAAACCTCAGTGCACAGTTATGAATAAGGGAACTGTAGCTGTTCACCCCAAAATAAGCATTGGACTACCCCAGTGACACATCCATTTGGTCCTGGTTCATGTACCATTGTAACTTATTGCCTTTTTGAACTATATATTTCATTTTTATACTTAAAGTGAGGTTATGGCAGGCAGCTCCAAATTCTGTGCTGTATTTAGTGATCAAACCGTTCTTTCCTGCCAGCTCTATAGCGTAGCACCTTTGCAAACAAATAGACATTGGAAACTACCTCCCGCACATACTTCCTGTGTTGGGGAATCCCTGCATCGGAAATGAGAATAAAGTGAAGGTGAAGATGTTTCAACTAGTTCAAAACTGGCAAAATTTTGTACTGTAGAGACAGTACTAAGAGTGTGCTCCCAGCACACTATCCAAGCTGTTGAGGTCTCATTTCCTTTCCACCCATATAAAAGACATATGTAGCACCTCTGTCTAGGTTTCCCCTATATTTCCATTTCTAACTAATATGTATGATTAAGATAAATGAGAAAATATTTTGACATGTATCCAAATGTGTTTGTACATAAAGTGCAAGTGCCTCCCCCCCTCTGTCCTATGCCCAGTGGCGTAGCGTGGGTTATCAGCACCCGGGGCAAGGCAAGTAATTTGCGCCCCCTAACCCATGGATTTGTGCCCCCTAACCTGTGGATTTGCGCCCCCTAACCTGTGGATTTCCCTAACTCCCAGATGTTGCGCCCGGTGTGGCCGGCCCCCCTGCACCCCCCACGCTACGCCACTGCCTATGCCATTCCAGAGCCCCCCCCCCGACCCTCAAAAGCAGCTTTTCAGAAGCACAGGAAGGTGGGGGCAGATAGGTGCAGAAAAACCCTATGGCACATTTTAGGACATGGAAGTTAAAACAAAAATCCTTTTGAAAAATAAGGGCTTAAAAAAAGAAGAATGCAGCCATGCACATGTCTATTCAGAAATTTACCTCCAAAGAGACTTACTGCTTTTCAGTTCAAAGTAGCTTACAGGTAAATTTGTATAGGATTGCTGCCTATACAGACTTCTCTTGATGCAGGATTAATTTAGAAAATTATTTCAACTAAAAACTCCCTGTATGTATAGATATAATGCTAATGAAGAATTATTTTAATTAATTTTGAAAGCCATAATAGGAAATTAAGTTGCCTCCCACATTCTTAATGAAGAAATAAAGCAACTAATTTCATTGCTGTTAGAGGAGCAATCTACTCCTTCACATATCAGAAAATTAATGTAACATATTCACTCAGCCAAACAACATTTCTGAATTTCCCCACCGGAACTCTGAACACTTTTATTCCAAGAATAAATTTATGGAAAAAACAGCAGTCAGCATAAAATTTTCTGGCTTCAGCTTCTTAAGACCTCCATACTGATTGATTCTGACCCCAATAAATCTTCATTCTGACATGGGCTCCTTGTATGTGCTATTCTTGCTGTAGCTATTCAAAATAAGAAAGGATGTAAAATCATACGTTCTTGCTTCTTACTACAATATGTGGAAATCATTGTTCCAGGATCCTGCACTGGTAACCTCAAGGCTAGATTACTGTAATGAAGGGGGACTGCCACTCAGTCTGGTTTGGAAGCTCCAGCTGGTACAAAATGCTGCAGCCAGATTGCTGATGGGAGCTTCTGGTTGAGAACATGTGACACCACTGAGCTGCACTGGCTGCCTATCTGATACTAAGCCAGGTTCAAGATTCTTGTTTCAATTTACAAAGCCCTGAACCACTTGGGTCCAGAGATTGCCTGAAGCCTTATATTCCAGCTTGATCACTGTGATTATCTGCAAGAGCATCTTTGGTCATTCCCTGAGCTGGTGAGGCTTGTTTGACAACAAGAAGAAATCAAGCCTATATTGTCCTTGGCCTGTCCTGTGGAACATCCTGCCACTATTCAGCATTTGCATCCTGCCACTATTCAGCATTTGCCTTCTGTGCCCAAAAACTTTTCTGTTCCACCAAGCCTATGCAAGCTATAAGAGTTAACCCCCCCCCAACTATTTATGGTTGTTTATAACTTCTTTATGCTTTTTTTTTTAAGGGAAGGGGTTTTTTCAATGTTTAATGCTTTATTATGTTTTTGTATATGTTGGAAACTTCCCAGAATGGCTGTGGCAACCCAGTCATCATCATCATCATCATAATAATAATAATAATAATAATAATAATGGAATAGGACATTTCTATTTTCATGGGAGAAATGTTGGAGGGTATAAGACAGGTGTAGGAGACAGCTAGTGCTCAGTAGGTGCAGGAACAACTACAGCTGGAATCAAATAGGCACATTTTGCATATTTATAAAAAGTGGAAAATGGAATAAAAGTCATATGAGAAAAATTAGTAGCGTCACTTAATAGGAGCAGTGCTTGTGGCTGCTAGTTTTCTCAGGGCCCAGGGTTGTTGGGTCATGAGGTTCATTGTGACACTTCCCTCTGCTGGCTCATCGGTCACCAGAGCTCTAGAAGGCTTGGGAATCTCCTATGCTTGGATCATTTTATGCTTGTGAGAGTAGCAGGAAGACATGTAAGCAGGATTTCTTTCAGCATCTAAATTCTTTGATGATAGAGAATTCATCTTGAGCATAGAGGCGTTAGAGAGCACTAACAGTGAGCCCCATTTCTCTTTCTTTTCTAGGCTTTCCAGACTCAGAAAAGTGTTTTCCTGATTGGGAAGAAAGAATAGAATTTCCCCTCTCCCAGAGACCTCCCCCTCACCCTCAGCATCCCCCTTTGGACCCCTCTTTGAGAGGACACAAAAGGTAAAACCCTTCAGCATATAGATGTTGATTTCAGAATAATATTAGTCCTTAAGGTCTCTGAACTGTCTGAGGCCTATTTGGAGGTTCAGAAAAATAAACATATCCCATGTGGCTCTTTGTTTCTCCTGTAGGCTCTGCATACCTCCTCCCTTCCTCATGTGGAGAAAGATGGCGGAAGAGCTCGTTCATTGGAGGAGCTCAAGAAAAGCCCAAGACAACATAAAGGTAATGTCTATTTCCAAGAATGTTTTCAGTGTATATAAGAAAGTCTCTTTCACTGCCAGCCTTCTCTTCTTTTCCTTTCAGAAGATCTAATCGTAGAAGACCTTGAAGAAGAGCAGCAAAAGACTGAGCAGTGGCTCTTACTCCTAGGTAAGTGCAGTTAGGATTTCACTCTTGGTAAATCAGTTTTCAGCCAGTGGTCATTCATTCTACCCCAGACTTATTTACTTCCCCCCTCTGTGCTATTTTAGCCTTATGGTTATAAACTGGCCATTCATAAATATGGATTGTATGAATCTAAAAAAATGTATGAATGTGCAAAAGGTCTGAGGTCAAATATACATCCCTAAGGTTACTAAGAAAGGTCTCTCTGTAACTGAGGCCTATTTTAAGGTTCAGAAAAATAAAAATATCCCATATGGCTCTTTGTGTCGCTGTAGGCTCTGCAGACCTCCTGCCATCCTGATCTGGAGGAAGATGGCAGGAGGAAGAAACGCCCAGGACAATATGAAGGTAATGTCTATTTCCAAGGATATGTTCAGGGTATATAAGAAAGTCCCTAAAACAGTTATAATTCCTAGCCTTCTCTTCTTTCTGTGGGGCGCAAGGGAGCACATTGGCCCAACTGCAGCATGCTCTGGGATACAGCACTCATGGTAAGGCAGCCTTCTGAGAAACAGCTTTTCGGTGAGCTGTGCATGATGTTGTGAACTTCACCTTACAGCGTGGACTGTCAAGGCAGTGGAAGGTATATGCCAGGCCATTACTGACCACTGTCTCTCTTTAGCCACACAGGAGCACTTCTTCCTCCAGGGACGAGGGAAGAAGCGCCGCCACCCCCAGGGGGGGCCAAGGGGTGGAGAGAGCCAAGCCCGAGTCCCTATGCTTTTGTTTTTAACTTGTAATGTTGTTGTTTGGTTTTAGGTTTTTATATTGTAAACTGCTGTGATATATCTTTATGACACAGTGGTATAAAAAGGGGGGGGGAGCAAAGGAAAAAATATATATCATGAACCTTAAAGGACAACATTGAGGTATTTGCCTTGGAGTATGTTGTTCTGCCCTAATTTGGGGTATGTGTGTCAAGATTGCCTGACCTCCAAGCCCAGGAAGTGAGGACTCTTGCTTAGCCTAAGTCAGTAGAAAAATGTAGCCAGAGCCTTTCAACTGGACTCTGTAAAAGTAGTACACTGGTACCTTGGGTTACATACGCTTCAGGTTACATACACTTCAGGTTAAAGACTCCGCTAACCTAGAAATATTACCTCGGGTTAAGAACTTTGCTTCAGGATGAGAACAGAAATCGTGTAGCGGCGGCACAGCGGCAGCAGGAGGCCCCATTAGCTAAAGTGGTGCTTCAGGTTAAGAACAGTCTCAGGTGAAGAACAGGCCTCCAGAACGAATTAAGTTCTTAACCCGAGGTACCACTGTATGCTGACACCACTCTTGTTGTCTTCCAGTCTAGGTCAGGAGACACTGCCGATTCAGATAGGCAAGAGCGAAAAGTCCTCTCTGCCCTCTGAGCCACAGACAAATTACACTGTACAGTAGCCATTAACCAAGAAGTCCCAAACACCAGAAGTGGGGACCCAAGCTTTCTAGAATAAAACAGACACAAAATGAATGAGGCAGTGAATATTGACAGTGAATAATAAAATAAAAACCCATGAAAAGTACAAAAAATTCTGTTGGAAAACAGAAATGGTAAAAAAAAAATACAAGTCAGAATAAAACAGCAAAACTTAGTCTAATATAAACCTACAAGGTACATGAACCTACAGCATAGGAACACCTGTGCTCAAGAATCAGGAAAAGGTGTGAAGCACAGGAAAATGGCGTAAGTCAAAATTATATAAAACTGGCCTAACAACCAAACCCGGACTTCCTAGCCAATCAGAAGCTCAGCTAGATAGAACCTTCCAGGATTTGGGAGTACACATTCTCACAGGTTCATAGTTGCTAGTAATTAAGCAGGCGGCCATACTGACCTTGAGCTACTAGCCACAAGGAGATAGCACAGGTGCGCTCAGCCCATGATCTCATCCTCATTAGTGAGAGCCGAATTTCTTAACAGAAATCTATTCCTCTGATGCTCACGGCTGGAATAAATCAAACTTTAGTTGTGATGTGGCCTAAGCAAAAGACAGGCTTTTCTTCATGGGGCAGGGGGATATTTTTTTTTTAACCTTCTAACTATTGGATTCATGTGTTTATAATAATACACCCAGAGCCTGGAGTAATTCTAAACAGTTAAAATTATATTCCTTACATCAGTACAGAACTATGTGGACCCTTCTGATAATTGAATTATACACCTGAGACAGAGTATCCGCCCTGAAACCTCTGGCTATAGGACGGAATATAAATTCAATTAATAATAATAATAATAATGCAGTATGTTTCAGATAGCTTCTATGAAACACAATGGGTTTCACTTTAAATCCCTCTGGAGACTGCAAACTTTACCCACACATGCAGGCAAAAAGTGATTCAGCCTGATGCCATTATAAGGCAAAGGAGTACAGCCGAGCTGACCAGGAGCTTGTAATTCCAATTTTGGCCTCCAGAAGGTGAAATAGATTCAGGAGACATTTACCCACATTTAGCTGGCTTGGGGTGGGGTCAGGCCTGAGACTGCGCCACCTTGCGGAAGGCTTGAGACCAGCAACTCAAGAGTTTTAGTTCTCTCCTCAGTGTACATTGTGAGGAGAATGCAGGAAGTGTCTTAAGAGTATGTACAATATTTGCTTCTTTATCCTGCCGCTTTCTGCTTTGACTTAAGCGTGGCTTCTCTTTCCTTTGTGTTGGGGTAGGTTACGGAAGTCTACTTTGAGCATACTCTGTTTAATCTAGGCGCTTTGTTGGGAGAAGGGGGGAGGGGTGTCGTGCCTCTGTTAGGTCTTCTTTCCCTCACAGCCTTCTTGACAAATAGCACTTCGCCTCAGCAAAACCCCATTGGTACCGAGTACTGTAAATTGGGTCTAGGCAACGCCCCCTTCTTCCTCCGCTTAACAGAGATGTAAGGCAGAGCTTCCAATGTCAGAATTTTCCTTATCCCTCCGTCTAACTTTGCCAACCTGGCGCCCTCCATCTGCTTTGGACTACAACTACTATCAGCCCCGACCAGCATGCTGCTCTCTTATTTTTCTCTCGTCCTACCACCGCTGTCTCTGGGGAGTGATTGTTTCAGACTTTTAAGTATAAGTTTGACAGATTTACTAGCCTCAGAGGAAACCCTTGTGGCAATATGCAAACTTACTATTTGAGGGAAATCTTTAGTAGCTTGCTCTGAGTAGCTCTTTAAAACGAGGCAAAACACATCCATAATACAATACTGTTTGTCCCTCAGGGCTTTAGGGCCTACACCTTTCTAGTTTTTAGTCCTTTAGTGGGAAGATTACATTTTGTGAATTTTCTTATTCCCCGCCCCCCATGGCATTCCATGCTGTTTAATTTAGGTCATAACCATTTCTGAGTTCTGTTAATAAATGTAAAACAGAAGAGTTGTGCAGTTCATAACAATGGCCACTGGATGACAGCATAATATTTAAGACAAGCCAGTGCTATACAGTATTCTCCTGTAGAGAACTGTAATGTGATCACATTTTGTCAAAAATGCCTCCTATTGCTGAGGAAGAGAATATAAGTAAGAGAAAGCAAGAATTGCTTCTCCAAACTTGTTTTTAATATCTTCCTTGATTCCCAGGAGAAGACTCCTGGGGAAAATGCTCTCTGAATGATATTAGCAAGAAATCTGCATTCTAGTAATCTCTAGAACTTTGTAAAACTAGAAATCATCTTCCTAGAATTATGCAGTTGCTTTGCTAGTGACCTCAAATAATGGAGGAAGCTGATACAGTATTGTAAAATGGGTTGAAGAACAGAAATGGTATTCTATGTATGTCCAAGATATTTCAAATACATAAAAAGTGTAATTGTAACAAACCCATGTTTGAAAACATGTGCATAATCTGATACAATTGTTAGAGAACCAGGTTTGGCTGACTAGATTGGAAGCCTGGTTTTCTCTGTGTAATGTATAAAATAACCCTTATAACTGATAACCAATTGAGAAAAAGTATTTGCTTTTATTTTATTTCACAATATTTATATGCCACTTACTAGTACAAAAGACCTCTAAAAGGTTTACAAGACAATATGAAGTGTTAATTTTAAATAGCAATAAAGTATTAAAATCAATTTTCATAAACATTTTAAGAGATAAAATCATTAGTGTTAAACTGTAAAAAAAAAAAAGGCAAACAGAAAAGAAAAAAGTTAGGTAGAAATATAATGGACATAATCCAATGGTGAAAAATGCTAGTTGAAATCTGCTACTGAGAACTGAGCCAACAGCAGCAGGTGATTCAGGAGAATCTGGCAACTGCCATTGTAAATGATGTTATCTGGTGCCTTGTATTTTCAGTAGAAGAGGAATTGATGATCTGTGACACAGGTTTGTTTATTTTAATTTTAAAAACTGATTAACATGTTCTCCTAAAAAAGCACTTGAGCAGAGTGCAGAGACATGTGACTCTTTGGCTAAAAGCCAGGAAAGCAGCAGCAATGGATAGCTTCAAGCTCCTCTTTAAGACTCATGAAGGATGGCACATATTGTAAACAAAAATGCCATAAATATGGCTCTCCTAAAGCCGAATCCAAGGAAGGATCCCATGGCAAACCGCACAGATAGATAGAGGGAGATTTCCCCTCCCTCTCCTTCTTGGAAACTTGACAAATATACTTCTTTTCTGTGGAAGGAATAGGCAACATAGCTCTGCCTAGTGCTTGCTGTTTTATTACAAAGCAAGCCTGAGCTTAAGGGACTGTATCTATAAAAAAATTAAATGAAATAGCAGTTTATTGTGGTAAAAGACACCCACATAAATTCAAAATTAAAGCTTTAGTGTCCATAATACAAAGAAAATACAAACACATTTCTTAAAAATTTAACAGAAATTGGAGCTATTCAAAGAGAAGTTGATTATGATATAATATGAACAGAACAATTTCCCAATTACTCTTTTAGATGCATTGCACTGCAGCACCCTTCTGGAACCGTTGTGATTCAGAGAGTTAACAACCAAAGTCGACAGGAAAAGTTGTGATGAAAACAATGATTGGTTCCTGAGTTTGGCCAATCCCTAAATTGCAATCCAGTGTTTGCCTAGAAATCAACATTAAATGTCATTAATGTAAATTGGTTCACATTCTTCCATCTCGAACATTTTCCTTGTTGACCCTTCTAGTCTTGGCTGGACGGAAGTTCCGTGCTTTTCAGTCTGAAAGCACAGATCGTTGTTCAGTGATCAGAAGGGAGGGAAAGGGTGTGTGTCTGATGTCCATTTCCTCCTTTATATGCCAATTAGGAGCTTAAGCCACTTGCAGTAAAATTCTATACATGTCTGTTGAGAAGTAAGAACCATTACTTTAATGGGGGTTACTCCCAGATAAGTGAATATAGGGTTGCAACCTTAATTTGTTAGAAAAAGAACGTGGTGCAGGAGTGCTGGATGCCCTCAGCCTGCATAGTATCCTATGCTTAGGGGGGGAATTAATTAATGGAACCTGGTTTCTATTTGTGGATTTCATTTGATTAGGATTCTAAACTTAAACGTTTTTTTCACTATTCTACCATAAAGTATGAAATATCAAACTCTTTCTTTCTCACAGTGTCAGTGCAAAAGTGCTGAATTTTGTTCTCAAATTCCAGGTAAGTACTTGCTACATTTCAATATAATAATAATAATAATAATAATAATAATAATTTATTTATACCCCGCCCATCTGGCTGGGCCTCCCCAGCCACTCTGGGCGGCTTCCATAGAAACCAAAAATACAGTAAAATATCACACGTTAAAAACTTCCCTGAACAGGGCTGCCTTAAGATGTCTTCTGAATGTCAGGTAGTTATTTATCGCTTTGACATCTGATGGGAGGGCGTTCCACAGGGCGGGCGCCACTACCGAGAAGGCCCTCTGCCTGGTTCCCTGTAGCTTTGCTTCTCGCAATGAGGGAACCGCCAGAAGGCCCTCGGCACTGGACCTCAGCGTCCGGGCAGAACGATGGGGGTGGAGATGCTCCTTCAGGTAGACTGGACCGAGGCCATTTAGGGCTTTAAAGGTCAGCACCAACACTTTGAATTGTGCTCGGAAACGTACTGGGTTATAGTCTGAAATTTCTGTTGGTTGTTTATAATCTGGGTAACCTGGAGGCCAAACTAGCATAGAAAACATGTAAAAAGGATGAATGTGGATATAACACTTTCATTTGTTTAACGTAAGCAATTAGGACTGCAATGCATGGGCATAATCAGGATTTTTGTTGGGAGGGGGTGTCAGGGCTTTTGTGTGTGGGGAGGGCTTTGTTGGGGGGGCAGAACCTCAGTTTGCTTATTCTTTGCTTTTTATTGATTTTTATTTATTGGAGGGGGGCAGCTGCCCCCCCTGCCCATGCCCATGCTGTGATGTGAAATTACACTATTCCCTCTTGGAGTGTGAGTTATGGTAAACTGTTAGGCAGTCAGCAATGTTAATTACTTTTAAACTAACTAGGGTTTCCGCTTAATCCAGTATCTGAAATTATGGTTGGAAACTGGTTTCAGATCTTGAGTTCAATAGGCGCTTTGATTAGCTCTAATCATGGGTAATGTTGTTGCAGTTATTGCAGCTAATGGTAGTTAAATCTGGCAGAAGGAATTTCTGCTTCAGAAGGGCTTGCTCCACATTGCTTAAGCATAGTTTCATCTGCACCACTCAGACTATCCATCTATATTCAAATATACAAAATGCAGAATACTAAAGCAAAGTAGATTAATAACTAGATTAGTAATATGAAATTTCAAATAAATTTACAGTATTTGACTGCCTATTACTGTCTGGAATCCACGGAATAGCTTCCTATGATTGAAATCCATATATCCCATATCTAGTACAGCTGAACAAATTCCAGATATTTGCTTTTGTTAATATGGTTAATTTGGTGATAATTGTTTCACTAATTGTTTGTAAGGAAAGTCACTATATTACACAGTATAATTCTTGGGTATGCTTATAATGTGCAATGTGTTTTTGATGCCATATTCTAAGAGCTGAACCTCCTCACTGTTTTTCCATGAACACTTTTGCAAGGGCCAAAAAACCTCCCTTTTTGATTTGCATGCCTTGTGAAAATGTTAATATTGATGTAAATTGCCCTTGTGTGTCCTCAGTGGTGTCATTATGCAGTTTTATCTAATTAGTTTTGTTTCATTGTGACATCACCATGGTCAGGATCATCACATCACTCTAATCCAGGAAAGAGGAAGCAGGCTAGGAAAAAAATATACCGGTACCAAAGAAGTAGCAACCTAGTGAAACAGTACTGGTGACTGAACAGTTTGAAAAAAGCTAAATATGGGTGATATCTAAAGTATTTTAGAAGAGAAATGTATACCCCACAAAATTACTACTTTTAATCCAAAACCTGAAAGTAGATCTCATACAGTACAGCCATTATTGTTTGTGACCGTTTCCCAGTACAGTACCTCAGTTCATTTCAGTATTGCCAAAGTATGACTAAATGCAGTCCCTTCTTGAACGTAGTCCTCTTTACAAAAAAAAGGGAAGCTTTAAAAATATACATTTGACCTTGATGTGGATTAAAAACTTCTACATTACCTTAAAACCACTTTCTTTACAGCTACATGATGGAATTGGTGCCCAAAAATGTTCCTAATCCAATACATAATCTCCTTTATTATCTCATCACAGCCTTTTATGTAGCTGGTTTTTCATGTAGCTGGACATATTCATGGGGACAAGGCTATCAATGACCACTAGTCATGATGACTGCATATTACCTCAACTGTCAGAGTTAGTATGCTTCAGAATACCAGTTCCTGGGAATTGCAGGTGGCCTGTTGTCTAGCTTGCAAGCTTCCAATAGACATCTGGTTTTGGCCACTATGAGAACATGATGCTGGACTAGATTGGACATTGGCTTGATCCAGCTTGTTTGCGTTGCATTCCTATGTCCCTATGATTCTGTCAGTGGTATCTGACATATCCAAGTAGTTAATTCTTGGATTGGCATTGTACTGGCTCCAGATGATCAGTAAGGCATGATTGTCTTGCATTCAGAGAAAGGGGAAAGGATTCTGTAAATGTTGGGCCATCCCTGAAGTACAGAACCACAAATATTTCAGAGAAGATTCTCTCTAAAAAAATTACTTCAAAATTTTGAAGTTTCAAATAGTTTGATTTCTAATGCCAGCATGACTGTGCCACCAGGACTATGATATTGATACTGTTTACCTGTTGATCTCAAGATATGAGATCTGTTTCTATTATTCTCCTGAACTGCCACCTCTGCCATATCTGCTCCAGAGGGTTAGGGTACCCTTTGGAATGGGTGGCATAAGGGACTGCAAAACCAGAGGAAATAAATGAAAATACCCTATTCCTCCACTAGATCAGTCAGCAACCCTGTGATTGGCTGTGTTGTTTTCAGTTAACGTTTTCACCATCAGCCACACATCAATGCAGGTATAGCTTGAGTTATTCTCTTATTTGGCAGCCCTCTTATTTGACTAGAACAGAGCTATCCTAAAATTAGCAATGGTATTATGTGGGTAGCATTTGAAAATATTTTAGGATGAATGGCATTAATTTTCAATATATTCTTTAGTATTTAATAAAGATCTCTTAGATAAAATGAAATTGCAGCATGAGACATACAGGCAGCAACCATTTTAGGCGTGTCTGATATGTATATGACTGCACACATGTGCATCACGCTGAACCTGGAAGTGACCTGAAAATGGCACAAGAACATTACAAAAAGGGGTGGAACGGGGTGTCTGCAGGCTTTTTCAATGGTGTTTCAAATATACATGATTTCATTAAAACGCGTGGTGCCTTGGAGCGTAACCCCCACATAAACTGGGTTTGCTTCACTTATGTGCCTGGGTACAACTACCTACATTTTATCTTCCCAATAGTTTCTTGTGTCTGTACTGATCCTGAAATTATGTTTAAGCAATCTGGACTAGCAGACTTGAAGTGAGAAAGAATTCTAAATGAATAGGGTTTGATTTCCTTTTCAAAAATAGTTTCTAGTATATACTAAAGGTAAAGGTACCCCTGCCCGTACGGGCCAGTCTTGACAGACTCTGGGGTTGTGCGCCCATCTCACTTAAGAGGCCAGGGGCCAGCGCTGTCCGGAGACACTTCCGGGTCACGTGGCCAGCGTGACATTGCTGCTCTGGCGAGCCAGAGCCGCACACGGAAACGCCGTTTACCTTCCCGCTGGTAAGCGGTCCCTATTTATCTACTTGCACCCGGAGGTGCTTTCGAACTGCTAGGTTGGCAGGCGCTGGGACCAAGCAGCGGGAGCGCACCCCGCCGCAGGGATTCGAACCGCCGACCTTTCGATCGGCAAGCCCTAGGCGCTGAGGCTTTAACCCACAGCGCCACCTGCGTCCCTTTCTAGTATATACTAGCAATATATAAATATGCTCTGGCATTTTAAATGAGGAAGAACTAGGTACTGGTGCATCTGTTCTAGATAGAGAATGCAGAAGTGTGTTTTGTCACACAGCATAATAATGAAATAATATTTGTATGTCTGGGCCAAATTATGCTCAGAATGCAGGATGTGAGCTTTTGAATTGCAACTCTCCAGGCTTGTTGTTCAGCGAAAAGTTATGAACAGA